>NC_139685.1:20061135-25032375 GCF_964106915.1 Podarcis gaigeae | reverse complement strand
CATGTCCAACCAGTTGATTGTGTGATCCAGATCGATTGCCCCTCCAAAAAGCTCAACAACTTTGGTCAATCTAATGGGTAAGTCACTGCCATTTTTTTATAGTGGGTGTAGATCGCAGTCTCTTGGGAGCTGGACATGCCTGGTGTATATTATAGATGCCTCCCTATCGTGTGACTCGTGTGTGGATGGCGCCATTTTGCCTGCAAAAGCAACCACACTCACTTACGGATATCAGGCATAGAGGGAATGATAAATACATGGGGCATGGCTGAACATTCTCTGTCCACTAGCACAGGAGTTGCTTAAAGGTTGTGCAACAAAGGAAACCCAGCGCAATACAGTGGACACTTGGTTTGCGAATGTGATCTGTGTGGGTTGCGATTCGGTGCGTCTGCGCAAAGCACAATTTAGCGCTCCTGCGCATGCGCGACTGCCGAAACCCGGAAGTAACCCGTTCCAGTACTTCTGGGTTTTGGCAGTCCATAACCTGAAGCATCTGTAACCTCAGGTATGACTGCAGTTGCACAACAGCTGACTCGTGTTGTGGAGGGAGACAAAGGAAAGGGAGCAGCTTCTTTCCTCTTGTGCCAGCATTGCTATGCCTATGACTGCCACCTGACAGGGAAGGAAAAGGGGAGAGTTTGGGAGGTGTCATTTGGGGACAGTGAAGCTTTGAAAATCAAACCAATCTTTTTGGAGAAAGCTGTATCAATTCCAAGGTAATTATTGGAAGCTGCCCAGAGTGGCTCAGGAAACCCAGCCAGATGGGCAGGGTATAATAATAATAAGCATTATTAGTATTAATTTGAGGACAGCATTGGGGGACTCACCCATTTCCAGTAAGGATAAATTGGATGCAGTTTGCTATGGAGTATGGCAGGAATTCACTTCCTTTTATAACTTACCTCTAGGGTTACCACAGATATATGCAAAAGGCTCATGTCCAATTGGCATATGGAGCTCCCATTGGCCAGCCAAGCATCCTGAAATGGCTGGCTGCTCACTGGCAGAAACGCCAATGGAGGGCTGTAGACTGACAGCCCTCAGAACCAACAGACTGGGTTTTACTGTTACAACTGCTGTTAGCTTTTTACTGATGCCTTTTACGATCTTCAGAGTGGCAACAATGGTGTAAAAGCATGACGGCAGTATTTTAAAAGCTCTTGAGCTTAAATACTGATACAAAGCTGAGGCTTTTAGTATTTCCTGCATTATAGCAGCTGCCGAGGGACACATTAGTGTGACTCAAGCTCAAGCCTATGGAAAGCAATGGGGCTCCATGGCAGTGTCATGGCTACCTATAAAGTACTTCTTGGAGCAATTCAAACCATCGTTATTTTCATGCCATGTGTCGTTTGGACCGATAGTTAAATATGGATATAAAACGGAAAGCTGGGATATAATAGCATGCAAGTCATCAAAGTTTTCAAAGCACCTTGAAAACATACACATTTTATTCTTCCTTTTGGTGATCTTGATTTAACTGTGGCCTGTTTATCAGTACCGCTAAGTGGATGGAGCAGGTAAGCTATGCATTTTTCATCACTAATGTAGCAATTATATTTGTACGTTAGTGTATCAAAATAATGAAGTTTGAAAAGAGCCGTGAAAGTGAAAAGGAAGTATATAATTCACAGCACACTGAAATACTTAGAATTTGCTGTTCATTGAAATATCCCCTAGTCATCAGTGCCACATAGGAAAGGAAGCATGATGTTTGTGCAATTTTCAGTCATTTATTATGACAGCTGTGCACGACTTGTGACCTGCAAAGCTGAATGTGGACCATCAGGGCATTTATTGCCTGTATTCTGCCATCGTCTGCCTCCTGCTTTCACAACAGTGCCTCCTTTGCAGACAACAAAATTGCCTCCCCTTGAAAAGTCACAAACATGGCATGGTCATTATGCCGTGTGACATGTGGGAATAGCTCTGAGACATGCCACACAAGACAGAAGCAACATGGATTGGTAGGGCTGGGTTGTGATTGGGAAGGACTCCTCAGTAGGAATGCCTTGCCCAGCATGGAATTTCTGAGGTGAGCTGCTCACAACCATTCTTAAATCACTCTTATACCATTTTAACAGCCACCGCTTCACCTAAAGAATTCTGGGTTCTGTAGTTTGTTAAGGATGCTGAAAGGCCTTAGGACACCATAGAGTTACCTGGATCCTGTCCATCTGACTCAGCCCCTTGGGAAAAGCCACAACTGTCAACGTGGTAGCAGAGTGCTTTAAATGTAAGATATGGATATGATCACTATCGATGCATACTGTACACATTGGGAATGGAGGTACGAATCTCATGTAATGTGTCATTGAGCTGTGTATATGCCCTTTTAAATCACATCTCTTTCCTGACTTAATCATTTAATGCATTTCTAGACCACCTCTCCACAATAATGGCCCACAAGGTGGTTTGCAATTTGAAAATGAAAGCAATTCAGTTCTGAAAAGGAAATCCAGTAACTAAACCATGACTATTTAACTTTGGGTATCTTCTGATGGTAAAAGGAAGGGATGTCAGCCACCTGCACGGTCTCTTCCAGAGTCAACTAGGAAAGCTTGCTTGTAATATCTGAAGCTTTTCTCTGTGCAGTGGCGTAGCGTGGGGGGTGCAGGGGGGGCCCGGCCGCACCGGGCGCAAATCCACGGGTTAGGGGGTGCAAATTACTTGCCTTGCCCCGGGTGCTGACAACCCACGCTATGCCACTGTCTCTGTGTTTGAGCCACATTTGCCATAAATTGTATTGACAACCTTGAGCTGCACTGTTAAATGCTACAATTCCCGATGTAATCTTTTCATGCTGACACAAGTATGTGGTAGGGATGATCTGGCTAACAGAGCACCATTTGAGTTGTGTTTCCCATGTGTATGTTTTGTGTCATGCTGCTCCTTATCAGACTTACCTCCCCTTCTGTGGACTGCAAGTGTAGTTCTTTTCTACAGGTGGCTTTTAAGTCCCCTGCAGCTGCACTCACTTGTATTCCCTTGGGAGCTTCCATTATCAGAGATCTAGTTGGCGATTCGAGCCTGAAAGTGTGTTTTTGAAAAAAGAAGAGAGAGGGGGAAAGGGGGGAAAGTCTTAAATGATTATGCTTTGCACATATCACCCAACAGCATAGGTAAAATCTTTTCCCTAAGACAATGTAGAAATAAAACTTGCACTGACTCCCCTGCTTTTTGGAAAAAATCATTTTCAAGATGAAAAATGTCAGTTCTTACAATATTCATATTCCTTTAGATCTCAGTTTGGAGCTGTTTTTGGAACACACGGCATTTACTTCTGGAACCACATATTTCCATATGCACATAAATACACGTACATGCATACACATCTTAGTCCATGTTTGTGTTATAGATAACAAAATATTACGCTGAAAAGGGGTTATTGTCTCATGTAAGAGCCTGGTTTTATGACTACCATGTGGTGGGTCACTTTCTGCTTGTGCCAAGGAGGCGAGGAGTGATAGCACACGACAAATCTACCGTCAAATATTTGTACTGCATCTTTGCAAAGTTAATTCTACCACCCTACCCCAGAAGTGCTAATGATTTATGCCTGCAGCCTATCATATGATTATTTCACTGTCACCATGACTGGTGGCTATCATGCTAGGAGGGTCTTAAATATGTGATTCTGCAAAAGAAGGCAAATGAAAATCATCAACAAACAATATGTACAGCCTGAAGTCTGACAATATGGCTTTACCTTCCTACAGGCCGTGGTGGCCTGTCAATCAAGATTTTGTATGGATTCACATCTTGCATTATTTGCATGATCATTACAATTCTTCCACCATGAATGAAAGCTCAGAATTTACAGTTTATTACTCTTTATTTTTTCTGAGGAGTTCAGAGAGGCTTACGTATGTCTCTGAAATTGTCTTCCACCCAGTTAGTTTACAAAGCTAGACTTGCACACCTTCTGCAAGGGATCGTGTGATGCATGTGGTTTTGTTAACTGACAGCAGGACTCACCTGCAGACGTCAAGCTCAGAATTTGTAACTACTTTGATGTTTTGTCTGCTCTTTATGAACTTCCCCCTTAGCTTAAGAACATGAGCATTAGAACAAAAACCCCCCAGCCCTGCTGGATCAAGTCAAAGGCCTATCTAGTTCAGCATGCTGTTTTCACAGTGCACAACTGTGGGAAGGCTGCAAGCAGGCTTGGTTGAATCTATGTTGTGAGGTGCATATGAAAAGCTCTCTCACCTTATGAAATTGACACATAAGAATCTTCTCATATGTTCATCTCACATGAAAATGTTTATACCTACATCTATCCGTAAGCAAATTTCAAGTGACTACCTGTTTCTGCAAGGCCTTTGCACTTCGATAAAACCTATGGCCATTTTTTCCCCTTCAAATTCAGCAATATGACCTTCTTAACTTCATTTTTATGCATAATCAGCACAGTCAGAAAAATAACAATCCAAATTCAGTGTCTTGCCCCCAGAACAAATTTTGCTGCCTCATTATCTACCGGTGGGACTCTCCCCCTGGCCCAGGTTTTATTTTATTAATTTTGTTTTAGATATTTCTATGCTGCCCTTCAGTAAGAAATCCCATGGTGGTTTATAGAAGAAGAAAGTAGCATCTCCCAGTTCTCAGACTACCAAGTGAACATAACAAATAAATAAAACAAATGGTGGACAATAAGAGAATGCAAGAACTACAACGGCAGTGAGACCTTAAAAGCCAGATAAAAGCAAATAGTGTGAGTTAAATTGTGTTTAAAAGGCCTAGGAAAACGGAAATGTTTTTTCCTGAAACCAAAAGGACAGCAAAGTATGCATCAGTTAGGCCACTCTGGTGAGAGCATTCTAAAATTTTGAGACGAACAAGAATTTCACTGCTCATATTTTGTTTTGAAACAACCATTACGAGTCCCCGAAACTGGTTTCCAGGTCTTGATGTGGAAAAACTAATAATCTCAAGCCAAAAGTGAAGTACTTTCAAATCCATTGGTTTCACATGTAACACCTCTCATTAAAATCAGTGGAACTTCAGAAATATTTGTTATATGCTTTCTGAAAGTGCAGCATTTTCCATGGAGCTACTACAGCATTCTCTTTTAGATATCCTTGCTCTAAAGAAAAGGGCATGGTTTAAATTCCAGGAAAGTTCTCTTTTGAACAGTCTGAGAACCTGCTTTCCTTTCAGAGAATAAATTCCTTGTCATAACGATACTTACTTCACTGCTACAATGCAGTGTTTTATTCCCAGCCCTCCCTTAGGCAACAGGAAGGTATGCAACTATATGATAAAATGGGCTAAAATTTCTACATGCTGCTCTACTGTACAGGAAATTTAAAATAAGTGTGGTTTGACTTTTTTTAAAAAAAATACTACTTGCCGTGGAGGCAAAATAGCTTCTCTGTAAAAAGATTTCATTTCAGACACCACCACTAAGTTAAAAGCATGTTTAAAAATAATGGGCACCATCTACCCAAAGTTAAGGACATTTAAGATCCTTTGGTTGCAGACAAAGAGACGTTAAAAGGTGCTTAACCTCGCCCCTGAAATCATAGGGACTGGAAAGCACTTAAATTTGATGGGGACATGCCTGGAATATATACCACAATCCTAAACTTGCTATAAGAGACTAAGGTTTCTTATCGCCTATTGTGTCAACACAATGAACCAGTATAAATGTTTACCACTAGGAACTTTCATTGGTTGTGGATCAGGAGAAAAGAGTTGCAGCTGCACCTTCAAAGAAACCTCTCTGAGGTTTTCTAATCATATTCCGCTTGCCTTCCCAGGCCTACTTGAGAGATGTGTGGGTGGGCGTGTGTGTGCATGCATGCACAGAAGCACATGTCAAACCACCCTAAGATCAAGGAAAATGTCACCAACAACCCTTGCTAAATTTCTGGAAAAAGAGGTGCAGAACTCACCATGAACGTCTCCCTTGTGCTCTTATAATGGCAATGATGCCCACCTGAGAGCCGGAACTCAGTTCCAGCGAGTTCCAGCTGAAAAAAAAGCCCAGCTGATGAGGAAAACTAAAATGGTACTTGGAACTGAGTGAGTTCAACTCAAGCCAGGACTCTCAAGAGGCAGAAGACAATTGATCTAAGATGGTTACTCAGCATTCAAAAGCAAGTAAAGAAGACTTGGCCATAATTATTCAGAAAGAGAATGGAGGTACTTTCAGGGTTTTTTGCTCTTATAGCCTTAGAACTGAATTAAAAGGAGATAGATCACTAGCATGGTGTGATAAGGGTTTGGAAATTTAGGAAGTGGAGTTTTGCTTTGCTGGACAATCTTGCTTTGCCTGAACTAATCTTCCTACAAGGCAACTATACCAGGATTCTATGTTTTGGTTTTAAATGCAGTTTAAGGTAATTCTATGGGAGTATATTGTATTTAATTATGGGGTATCAGAGTTTTTAGGGGCTAACCAGGCTGGGATAGCTGGGATAGCAGGCTTGTTGGTTTTTGAATGTCTGATGTAGATTTTTTCAATTTCGCTGTTCTGTATGGGACAATGACAATAAAGCTGTATCGTATTGTATCGTATCGTTTCAGTATGGTGGGGTTCAAAGATTCTGCTAGCTTGCATGCAGGTGAGTTAGGGAAATCTGCCCAGTTCAAAGAGTTCTGAGGTTTCAGGTGGTGGGATCAGCAACTCTCCACAACTCACAAGCCAGCAAAGGGGTCAGTGGGGTCAGTAAGATTCCTTAACAAAGGGGGGGAGTTTGCTCTACCTCTGACACTATAAAGAGATGGAGGTGGCGGTGAATCATATCTCTGGGTAAAGCATAAATGTCCCAAAACATGGGAAAAGGAGTCTCAGTGGCAGCTACATAGGATGTAGATTGGCCCTGGTTTGGGTTCATTATTCCAAAAAGAAAAAAGGTAGCATAAAAAATGAACACTCAAAGGGAAAGACCAGGGCATGAGTAAGTCATTCATTTTCAAGCTTTGGGTATCTAATGAATGGGGAAAGGTGTTTCACTTTCCATCATTTATTGCATTTCTCTTGCAACATCTGGTCCCCTCCCCTCCATGAAACTGGGTTTCTTGGATATGGATTTCTCAGATGCAGCTAGTGGAAAAGCAGCTATGGTCAAGGCATGCAGGGGAGAATCAATGGGGAGGAATCAGGGTAAAGCAAACATTCCCCAACTGCTGCCTCTCCCCTCCAAATTGCACTGCCTCTCCCATGCATCTTTTCAACTGTTTGGCTCTTAAACCAGGAAAGATCATTACAGCCCCAGCTCCAATTCAGAAATACGGCAGTATCAAATTTATGACTTAACTTCATATTATTTCATGCAGAGCATGTCAGTTACCTTATTATCAATCCTAAAGCTCTCATTAAGTCCTAGACATCTCCTAGCTAGACTCTAATTGAACGGAACATTCCATTATTTTTGGCATAGCTAGTTTTCCTTATTCTACCAGGAATCATAGAAAATAATTGACTACTTTGATGTTAACAAGTCTAGAAAGATAGGTGAAGTGTGCGCGCATTAAGCAATAGTGTCTGGAGTTACAATGTAGTTTGTTGCCAAGGCGGGAGTGAAATCTAAAGATAAAATGACATCTCCAGAGCCTTTCAAAATGTCATTGTTGTGTATTGTAAGTTAAGGAGAGGTTTTGTAGTGATAACACTGGGGTGGGGAGAGATCAGAGGAGAAAGGTAGCAGAATTAAATGAAGGGCTGTTTGAAAACTTGTGACACATAGAACAGATGTGTTATATATGAATAGAAGCGGAATCCATTGTTTGAGGAGGAACCAGGGGAGGAGAGGAAGAAGACCACGGTGACCTGCAACAAGTCCTTCATGCACAGAGAACCTACATTGGAGGTGGTTGAATAAGATGCTCTCCTGGGAACAATGCAACCCAGAACAGGGATACTGCCACATCATTCTCCATTATCTATGTATGTTGGCGTTCTGAGTGACCTCTTGTTGTTTCAAAAGTGGAATGGATGTACTGGAAATTATTCACTGTGCTGATTTTTTATTTCAGAATTTGGAGCATAGCACTAGGCGTGTGCGCTTTGCTACAGCCTCCAGTAATTACATGTTTTTCCTCTCTTCTGCATCAGTGCATGATCCCCCTGTTACTCTGCACATGGGGTACATGCGTGGGTGACAGGGGTGAGATAGGGATGCAGGGACTAGCATCATCTGCATGCCATGGGTGTGAGAGAAGGCTTCACTGAATGGAGGTCGAATACATAGGAGACCCAGGAGTTTATTTTATTTATTTTTAATACTAATAAAAATAAACTGTAAACCTTATTGGCTTGGGGAAAGTGTGGGGTTTTTTTGCCTACATGATACTGTGCTGATCCTAGATTGGCCTGACTGGTGTCAGTGTAAACAGATGGTTGTAAATGACAGTAGTATGGGGATGGATTTAATAGCAAACAGAGATTAGGGTAACAGCAGCTTACTGCTTTGGACCCTCAGAGCTATAGGGGGAGAAATGATCCCTTCCAAGGTTTGTTTGGATGACACAACTAAAGCTGTGATCACTGGCGGAAGAACGGGAGTGCGGGGGGAGTGGACCACCCCTGGCACCACTATTCCGGTAGGGTGCCATTGCGGTGGCCCCTCCACGCACCGGGCATCATGCCCCCACAGGTGGCGCGCCATGCCCCCAGGATGCACGCCATGCCCCTGGGGGGGGTGCCAGCCATGCCCCCACCTGCTCTCCGCCCCCAGTAGTGGAGCATGCAGCTTCGCCAGCGGCTGTGATCTGGAAGGATTTCTCTCAGCCCTGGACTGGACAGGTGAGGTCTGCAGGGTTGGAAACAAATGATACAGTACCTCTGGCCCAGAGTCAGGAACAAGTTGTCCAGATAATTTGGCATTTGGAGAGGAGGGGGATGTGGGCAGACATCTCCTGCTCTCGCCTAATCTCACACTGTTCAGTTTTCCACAGATCTCTTGATTAATAAATGAAGCAAACTTTTAAAACATATGAAATAACAAAGTAAACTGCATTCCCTTTTAATGAAGGAAATTGCATTCAAAAATTAAAGGTTTTAATTTTAAAAGTCCTTTAAAAATTAAAGGACTTAAAGGTTTGCACATGTCTATGCCTCAGAGACATCACCTTGCCAACAAAGGTCCGTGTAGTTAAAGCTATGGTGAGAGCTGGACCATAAAGAAGGCTGATCGCCGAAGAATTGATGCTTTTGAATTATGGTGCTCGAGGAGACTCTTGAGAGTCCCATGGACTGCAAGACGATCAAACCTATCCATTCTGAAGGAAATCAGCCCTGAGTGCTCACTGGAAGGACAGATCCTGAAGCTGAGCCTCCAATACTTTGGCCACCTCATGAGAAGAGAAGACTCCCTGGAAAAGACCCTGATGTTGGGAAAGATTGAGGGCACAAGGAGAAGGGGACGACAGAGGACAAGATGGTTGGACAGTGTTCTCGAAGCTACAAACATGAGTCTGACCAAACTGCAGGAGGCAGTGGAAGTCAGGAGTGCCTGGCATGCTCTGGTCCATGGGGTCACGAAGAGTCGGACACGACTAAACGACTAAACAACATGCCTCTCTAATGGGGATATTAGCTGTAGGACCCAGATGCCTTATTCTCTAGCAACCATGAGAGTTTGGTTGAGTTGCTTCCTGAGGACAGGGATTTCAGTTATCATTTCCACAGGAGTAAGGTGACTCCAAGGACCACCAAAGGTCTGCAAAGTTTCTAATTATGGCCTGCCTCTATGGAACCTCAGGGATGTGAATACAGCCTTCCAGCCCTCATGCCTCTTCCAGGATCAACCCTCCTTTACAGCCCCATGTTCCATTGGCTCTGAGTTGCATCCCTCTTGAGTGTGTTTGCCTGGTTACAGCATGCCATGGTCACAATGCAGTGAAATCAAAATTCGTTGGGTCCACTTACTTTTGCCTCTGGCTTCACCTACTGCTAAGCCTATGGTGCTCAGGCTGAAAAAGGTTCCCTGCCCCTGCCCTATGGTTTTAGCTGATCTTAGGCCACCTGGCCACTTTCCTGCCTCTAAACCATCAGCCCCGACAGACACTTCCTGTTTGGTGCACTGTTCTTGGTGCTGCTGTTGCTGAGTATGTTGCCATTTAGAAGCTCCCTTATTCACATTAACATACAAAAGCACAAATGCACCAAGATCTACCCTATATAATTTATGTTGATGGCTGCTTTGTGAGGCTTCCTCCTGCCCTGAAAGTAGATCACATTAACATGTGCCTTCATAGCTTCAAATCAAATCTTTTAAAGTTCTGTACTGTATCTGTTTAAGGGCAGCGGGAGGAAATCATGTTTGGCCTCTTTGTGGCTCAAGCTTTTAATGAAAGGATGTCCTGCTATGTTAGTGCTTTTCTCTTATTCCCTCTGTCTTTTTTGAGAACTGCTCCTGCTGATGCCATGTGGTTGCAGCTTTGGAGAAAACACAAAACTATTGTGCAGGATTTGTGGGTCTTCAATACAGATCAGAATTAAAAGGGGATCCTACTATCCTTGTCGGCTCCTTGTCGCTTGATCAATTTTCCATCTCATTATGCCCAGTGTTGGCTTTCAGGATTAGTCAATCTTACGGTAGCCTTGATGATAAAAGGGGGAAGGAAGCTATTAAATTTGATTTTCAAGTTCTCCCCAGAGGTGCAGGACAACAACAAAGCAATTTGCCCCCCTTATTAAGAAGTTGATTGAGGGCATAGATTTCTGCAGATAACCACTGTGGTCTTTTATTGTGTATAGAAGCTGTTTGTTTCTTAATGACTACCTGGACAAACTGTGTTGCTGTCATATTTAAAATAAATATTTTGGGGTTTATACTCTCCTTAGTTTAGCTGGGCTCTTTCTGACAAAATGTGGTAACTGGAGTCTGACAAATAAATTATACAGGTGTAATTCAGTTATACAGATGTAATTCATTTTACTGTTTGTAAAATATAATCCTCCTATCCTGCTTGTTCCTGCTAATGAGTCTCAGGTTCAGCTAAGCTTTCTTGGGCCAGGGATCATGTAACAGTGTTTATAAACTCTCAAAAATGGCTACAGGCAGCAAAATCTTGCTAGCAAAAGATTAACTTGGGTAGATTTTATCTTGTCTGAGCTGAATGGTTGACTAGCAAGAGAATTTAAAGATGATTTAGAAGGAACAAAATGTAAACATCCCGAACTATGGGGGGATGTTCAGAGTATGAGAAGCATGTTCATAAATGTTTAGCATATGATTTTTATTTTTCAGATTAGATTTGGTCATTGATACTGCTGTCATTTATCAAGGCAGCTGAATTAATTTCCTAAATCTGAAAAATGCTTAAGAATAAGAATAAAGTTATTTATGTGGATAATAAAAATAACATACCTGTTTAAACAAAGTTTTACACATGGAAGTTGCAGTCCGAACCTACTTATCTAGGAGTAAACACCAGTGAACTCTATGGAACACATACAGGACTGTACCGTTAACCTCTCAAAAAAATTAAATTTTATATTATTAAATGTACTAGATATAATATTATGCAAGTAAAATAGATTTGTTTGTTTAAAAAAACATTTCAAGATAACCTCATGATGGAGAGGCTCAAAAGTGAGGTGCAAAAAGGCCTTCAAAATAAATAGGACTCAACTGAAACTGATCCAAAAAGATTTCTTTCTTTCTTTCTTTCTTTCTTTCTTTCTTTCTTTCTTTCTTTCTTTCTTTCTCCTGAACTGTTGGAGAATTTCAGTCCTCCCCTATTTGGTGAAACAGCCTACCCCATTTTGCCATTCATGAATTCTGGGTGCAACTTATAATAATAAAAGAATAAAAATATTATTTTATTTAAAAAAATATATTAAAAAGCAGCCTTAGTTTATGATGACCAGACACTGGCACAGGTTCTGCCTACAGTGATGGACCTTGGTGTCTCAAATTTCAGCCGCACCTTGTGCAATGCCAAAGTTCTGTACCCCCTGCCTCTGACCTTCCATTCTACTTCATAGCTGAGGTGTCTTCTGCAGGGAGTGCAACCAAACTGGTCAAGCTCCCCCAAAGCCGCCTCTGCTGCCTGTCCTCCTCTGAGAAAGTGGAGTAGATCTGGGTGCCATCAGTATGCTGGTGATGGCTGATTCCATACTTCCAGATGACCTCACATAGTGGCTTCACACAGATGTTGACTAGAGGTCTAAGACTGACCCCTGTGGAATCCACAGCTGAACTGCCATGGAGCCAAGCAAAAGTTCCTCAGTGCAGCCCTCTGAAACTTAGCCTTAGGTAGAACAGGACCACCATAACACTGTGTCCTTTACTCCAACCAGCAAAGTTGGTCTAATAAGATTTCATGGTTGATGGTACTGAGGAGTGGCAAGATATCTGCCTTCCTCCTGTTACCACAACCAGTCTGCTACTGGTTGTTTTAGGTTCCTCTCTCCTTATATATTTTCTAGGGTTTCCTCACACATACCCCTCTTGATTTCTGGGCAGGAAACAGGAAGTGGTGCTCCATCGGAGTCAGGAGATGTTGCCCCATCACAGCTAGAGTTATCCTTCAGGGCAGGCTTCCTCAACCTCGGCCCTCCAGATGTTTTGAGACTGCACTTCCCATCATCCCTGACCACTGGTCCTGCTAGCTTGGGATCATGGGGGTTGTAGGCCAAAAACATCTGGAGGGCAGAGGTTGAGGAAGCCTGCTTCAGGGCAACGTGTTCAACAAGGGATCTCATCTGATTTCTGCCCAAGTTAAAATGCACATTTTACAATGGTTCCAGATTGATGACTGCACTCCCTTGTTGAAGTGCTTGAGTCCATCTCTTGAATCTGCTTCCAAATCTGCTTTGGAAAGAGAAGGGGACATCAACCTTACCACAACCTCCGTGACACGTGCTGAGATGGAAATGATCCCCAAAAACAGAAGAAGAAAGAACCTTATACTGAAACACAACTGTTTGTTTTAGGCTTACATTTAATCTCTTTGCCTTTTCAGAAAAATATTGATCAGGGCTCAGCAGCACAGCCACATCTAAACATATCTAAGGCTTCAACGGGGAAGTCATTTTCATTAAAAAAAAATATCTTAGTTTGACTTACAGACTCCCTGGAAGTTTTAGGATTCGATTTTTTTTATATAAAAAAAATCTCTCTGATATTTGGGAAAAAGACAAAACCCACAAGAGTGACTGGCCAGTAAATGCAGTATTGTTTCACTGACATCAGGAGTGAGTGGGGGGTTTTTTTTGTTTGGATTGCAGCCTTTGAATAACCTTGGAAGGATAGATTCATAGGAAAGTGAAGGACAAATATGGCTCAAGAGAGAGAGAAAATGAGCAAAAGGCAAACATAGTTTTCAAGGGCAAACCACAGCATGCAAACCCTTCCCTGACATTTGTGGCTTGCACATCCTGAAAGCTCATAATAAGAACAAAAACTCAGTTTTCAGAGGGACAGGAGTGCTCTACAAACCCCATTTAACAATGAATGAATCCTGACCCATCACCGCTTCAGACAACTTTGATACAAGGCACAGATACATGTCAAAAGGAAAATGCTTTTGTGAAAAGGTCTAAGATTAATTTGGATTCTTCATTTGTAGGTGAATTACTTGAAAGTTTTGTGTATGGGTGAGGAGTACACAAATGCTATAGTCACATTAATGAACAATATAACTTACTTTAAAGGCGTTTTAAAGCATAGCTGGTCTATTGATAACTTGCCAAATAAAACTGAAATCAATGCTTTCGAAACACCTACTTGAGGTCTTGGGAAGGATCTGCTCTGATATGGGGAGTCTCCACAGAGTGCTCAAATACAGCCCCTTCTGTGCCTAAAATAAATACATAAATAGGATACAGGATGGTTATATTCTATGTGAAGATCACAGTTTAAATGTATTACATTCCTCAAACAAAAGCATTTCATTGATCTGATTTGTTTAACGTTTCAGCACGTTACTGTTGGTGAGGTTTTCTTCAAATTAGACTGGCTCTAGAAGAATGCTTCCAGTGCTATTTTTCCCCCTTAGAAAAAGAGGTGCCCGAATTCACCGTGAACACCTTCCTTATTCTTCCACCTGGGAGGTGCCAGAAGTGAGTTTTGGTGAGCTGCGGCTGAAAAATTAAAGCCCTGCTGGACTCTTACCATCTTCGCTGACCATTGGTTAAGCTGGCTAGGTATGATGGGTAGTGCAACAATATCTCAGGGCCCATAGCTGAGGAGCACTGCTCATGTTTTAAAGAAAATGTGATATATGAAAAAGATTTGATTGGTGGCACTGGAAGCAAAGGTCCTGATCTTCAGTCTGGGGTGCTGCTGCTGCCTCATTCATATCCACAGTGGCAGAAGTTCCAAGCTTAAAAGAGGATGCTTATGCATCTGCCATGCCCAGAAAAGGAAATGGACCAGCACTTGTGTAAAGAGGAGTGCTTCTTCTGTCCAGGAGAGCTTCCATACAAAAATTTCCACTAATGACCGATTTATGTTTCCCCTTTCTTGCATATGAGTATAATATCCCAGATCTTAGACAGCCACTTCTAGTCTAGATCTCCAGTATCTTATGCAATGCTTCAGGATATAATGAATTAGACAAGATTATTTTTTTCATAAATTATTTTATTCTATATGACCAAAGTGGTTCCCTCCAGAGGTGACTGGATTCTAGCTCCCATCCTTTCATCTTAAGGTAGCATTCAGATTTGTGTCTGGTTTCATGATTATTTTTATTGTTTTATTCTCTCTTATTTATTTATTTTGGTACATGGCTTAGAAATACTAATCATTAAGTGATATACACATGCCTTAAATAAATAATAATTAGCTAAAAACTGGTCAACATTTGAAAACAAAGCTTTTTGGGGTTTTTTTTTACAAAACTAGATCACAAGTCATAGAAGGGGAGTGACAACAGCTATTTATTAGTTCAAACTCTCAGCTTTCAATATTGGGCAGCAATGTGTTAACTAGAGGACCAGTGATGTACTCTCTTAAACAGCATAATCATGGACATGGAGGGATCATCCATAAAGAAATTAGAGATTACAGCAGACCGAGCGTGGAAAATCTTCTAGGAGGTATCATTTAAATAAGGCAAGAAACCCACAAGATACATGGCCATTTTATAAATGGCAAGATTCTCAGAAATATTTCTCTGACACAGAGCTCAGCATACATCATCTCCATCCTAATTCAGTACAAGCCACAGCTAGTCATGCATTCACAAATTGTACTCCCCTGAAACTATGGAAACTGAAAATTTAGTACTCTCAGAGACTGGCTGGTGTAAACTACTTATTTCTGCTCGATTTACCAGTTACTGATATTCAGCCTTTGGAAAATGACAATGAAGATGGTTTCATTAATACCACTGGAAGCATATATTACAAATTACAGAGCTGAAAGTTTGGCAATAGATCATGTTACCCTTGCATCCACAGAATGAGCACAATGAGTGGGTACTTGTTATATAAACAGCAAAACAAGGGTTTTCTCCATGCATTGTCTTGCTCTCAAAAAGAAAATGGCAGCACATTCAGCACAACACCAAATAAAAGCTAAATTGTGCCGTTTTATTGGGAGTACTCTAGATGCAAAACCGCCGCCACCTCCCTTTAATTCAATCATACATCTAGGGTCACAATAAAATGAAAGCAAACTCAATGTTGCGTGTACTGTTCATTTCAACAAAGGGACCAAACAACAAGGTGTTGCTTTGGTACATTGTTGGTGTCGCTGACAAAAGTTGCCATGGTTTCAAAAGCCTCGGTGCTTCTACAGCTGGGTAAGCAAATGAGAGGGGTGTTATTCCTATAGATACTTGGACCCTGACTTCTCAAATCACAGATATAAGGAACCTCAGTTGTGCCTGTCTTTGTCAACAGGCGCCCATCGTTGTGGTGATGTAGGATTTACAGGTGGGTCCAGGATATCAGTTAAATGCTACTGGTAAAAGATTTGCAAGTCATTGTGTTAGAATGAGAAATAATGTGCAACATTTCACAGCTGCATCATAAAATGGAAGCATTTCGCTTGAAGTGTTACTTGGCAACATTGGAATATGTGCAGCCAACACCAGTTCTTGGACTAGTATAGCGTTTGAATTAATAATATACAGTGGAACCTCGGTTTTCGAGTGTCTCAGAAGCTGAACACCGAAAATTTAAAAAGTAATTGCTTCCGTTTTCGAACGTGCTTCAAAAGTCGAGCATCTTCCACTGCATGTTTTTCTTTTTCCTCAATGGATTTTGCTGACCATCCATTGCTCCTCGATTTTCGAACATTTCGGAAGTCGAACAGTCTTCTGGAACACATTATGTTAAAAAACCAAGGTTCCACTGTACTTAAATTATGAGACATTGAAACTAGAGGCTTGACACTGCCATTTAGATTATGTGAATGTGTATACACAAACAATTATACCAATCCCAGCATAAGTCGCCTTAGCAACTCTTTCCCAGGTCATAAAAATCTAAGAAGAGTCATACTGGATGAGACCAAAATTTATCTGGTCCATCTTTTGCTATCCACAGCAGCCAGCTGGACACCTTTTGGAAGCCTTCAAGTAGGGCATGAGGACAATAACTGCTTTGCTGTTGCTCCCCAACAAATTCCCAGTAACAGGACACAGCTATCTCAAGTAATAATAGTAACCATTTGCAGCATTCTTCTCCATGAAATCTATATAGGCTAGTGACTATCACATCTTGTGGCAATGAATCCCACAAGTTAACTCCCTCCTTGCTCCACCTCTCCTCCTCCCAATCTGCCCCAGCTTCACTTCCAATGCCACCTGCTTTCTCCTAAATGCCCTGCCCAATTCATCCATTCACTCATTCATTTGAATCCCTTGCCTCTATCCACAGCCTCCTTCTCCCCCCTTACTTTAATTTCTTGTCTCCTCCGCCTGCCTGTGGACACATTAGGTTTTCTAGCTTCACATTGCCCACCCCTTCTATGATGGTTGAGCAGCTCACTGACATTGGCATCCCAGTCACAAACAAAAATGAGGTGGGTGGGAAATAATAATAATAATTTATTTTTTTATACCCCGCCCATCTGGCTGGGTTTCCCCAGCCACTCTGGGTGGCTTGGGACGTGGGCGGTGCTGTGGCTTAAACCACAGAGCCTAGGACTTGCTGATCAGAAGGTTGGCGGTTCGAATCCCCGCGACAGGGTGAGGTCCCGTTGCTCGGTCCCTGCTCCTGCCCACCTAGCAGTTTGAAAGCACGTCAAAGTGCAAGTAGATAAATAGGTACCGCTCAAGTGGCAAGGTAAACGGCATTTCCGTGTGCTGCTTTGGTTTGCCAGAAGTGGCTTAGTCATGCTGGCCACATGACCCGGAAGCTGTACACCGGCTCCCTCGGTCAATAAAGCGAGATGAGCGCCGCAGCCCCAGAGTCGGCCACGACTGGACCTAATGGTCAGGGGCCCCTTTACCTTTATCTGGGTGGCTTACAAAGGTACTTTGAAGCCCTATACAGGAGTGAGCAGAAGATAGATCAGGATCTACTGGGAGATTTCCCAGGTGATCTTCAGTAGATGCTGCATAGTATGCTGCTTTGCATGAATGGCTTGCTACTTGATAACAGCCACCATGTGGAGTGCTTTATGGCTACCTTCCATGCGTGAACAGAAAATAATAGTACTATAGATTGCTAAAAAGCACAGTGCGTCACTCGTAAAGATGGAATAGATTAAAGCCATAATATGCACTTTTTAAAAAGGTTATTCGGAAGGTTCTATTTTGATCTTGCCGTTAGTGTTCCTGATTATTACCTATATAATGACTTGCTGGCCATTTAGTCTCCAAAGCATCCTACCTTTTCTCTGTGAATAACAGATGTAGAAAGCAAAAACCACCTGTCATTACCACAAAGCAAAAGAGAAATGATTTGTTGAGAAATGCCCTTCACCGTGGTTCAAGTGGGAAATTCTGCAGGCAATAAGAGAGGGAGAGGGACTTGGGCACTTATATGCCCTTCTTTAGAGCAGCAGAGAGGCAAAGTACCGTTCTTAATTTAGCAGTATGGGGAAAGAGGTGTACTGCAAAGCAATTGACACCAAGGCCTGGGAATCTGACACAACCATACCAATAGGAGGAGGGCATATGTATATGACAGTCAATGAGCCATTCACTACAATAGCCTCAGACACACATTGTAGCACTGCAGCAACTGTTTTTCACTACAGGACATTGCAGTAAACAGTGAAAGTTGAAAGCAGCTAATACTTTAAGAAACATCATTGATCAGTGATAAATTTCCCACTTTGTACTTTTCAACAGGGTTCCTGGGTTAGAGATTTGCTCTGCATATTCAAGACTAAAGGGAGGAGATAAAACAGTAGTAGATTTTCCATGTATGGAGGCAAGGGGTACCCAGTGTCACAGAGCATGCTGGTCAGTAAATTACACCAGGCATAGGCAAACTCCGCCCCTCCAGATGGTTGGGACTTCAATTCCCATCATCCCTGACCACTGGTCCTGTTAGCTAGGGATAATGGGAGTTGTAGTCCCAAACATCTGGAGGGCCGGAGTTTGCCTATGCCTGAATTGCACAGTCCAAAGTTGGAGTTTACTCTTTCTTAGCAAAAATATGATCTCTACAAACTTGGCTGAGTGTCAGGCTCCATGAGATCAGTTGCCATGGCTAAAGCTCCCCGTCTCCCTACAGCTATCTAGGTCTCCTCCTCTCCAGGGCTTTTCCCAAGCAATCAGACTGTGCCTGCATGCCCCCTATCTCCTGGTTCTGGGAGACAGGGGGTGGAGAGGAGCTTGCCTCAGCAAGAGGGGGAGACACCTGTGACTGTTCATGAGCCTAACTCATCTCTTCCTCTTGGCTTCCCTCCCAGTTGCCAGCTTCAGCTTCTGATTCTTGCCCTGCCACAGACTCTCCCATCTCACTAAGCTTTCAAATACAGGGAGGGCTCAGATTCAATTCCAAACACACGTACACGAAATTAAGACCTGTTCATTTAATGCAACCAGACCCCTAGTGTTAAACAAAGCGTGAGATGTTGAGAAACGGTGTCACACTAACAAAACTGAAATGGCATCAAGTATCTCATGACAAGCTCTGAAGTTCATCCACGCAGGGCAGGAGTGGGGAACATTTGACCCTCCAGACATTGCTGAACTACAACTCCCATCAGCCCTAGCAAGCATGGCCAATGGCCAGGGATGATGGGAGTATTAGTTCAGCAACACCTGGAGGGTCAAAGGTTCACCACACTTGATGTAAAGCATTTGACACACATTACAAAGACTAAAATCTACATGTTCTTAACTATGTGAAGGCTGTATAATCCAGATATTGGAGAGCTGCGGCCTGTTAGAAAAGCCAATCAGCATGACAGCAGCTATTGGGAAAAGAGGGAAGTTCTCTTAGATGGGAAGTCATTCATGCTACAATTGGACACACCAGGAGGAAGGAAAGTTGGGAAATTTTCAAATAGCTGAAATAGGGCACCACCTGCACAGTGTTCATGATAGTATGGCTGCAGACATGCACAGTATGTGTTTGTTTCTCTAGCAGAATAATTACTCTGTGCCAATATACCTCAAAGATTTTTGGGGCACCTTAAAGACAAATAAATTATATTATGGCATAAGCTTTCATGGACTAGAGCCCACAAAACAGATGCATGGTGTGTAAGCATCAGTTGTTGGGCATATGCCATAGAAGAAATGTTACGCTTTAAGGTGCCACAATACACTTTGTTGCTGCAACAGACCAGCACAGCTCTCACTCCGGAATCTGTGGCCAAGTTCCAGGAGAAGGATTGCAGCATTTGTTTCCTTTGGTTGAGAGAGCACTGGAGACTTAATGGTGTATTTGGACTAAATGCACAAGCAGAGCAAAGGTGGAGGCAAACAGGCACTCCTGCAGAAGGCAGACAGATTCCCAGATAACTATTTATGTGGATATACAAAACTGTACTCCCCACTCCAGCTAATTCCACCTAGAAACACTCAGATCTCTCTGTTCTATCATTGCCCATTCAAAGCTGCTAGCTACTATTTCACATATGCATCCTGCAAAGCACAGGTCTGAGACCCTATACAAAGCACAGGTCTGCAAAGCACAGGTCTGAGACCTCTCTAGCACTGCAGGAGAGAATTGCCCATTGAAGGGGCCATCCCTGGTCATTAAGAAGCATTAACATGCCTCTGTCGGATCCCAGATTTACAGAGATGGAGCCAGCCAAACTCACAGCTGTATTTTCCCTTGATCCTAGTCTGTTCATACAGGCACTCAATTAGTCATATCCTTTGCTGTTTTATTTAATCTCCCTTCTCTGTTGTCACCATGTCCTGATTATCCCCTGTGCCTTTTGATGCCCTCTGTTTAATACTTCTAATGAGCTACAGTAGGCTTAAAATATTATATAACACCCAAAGAGAAACCAAGCTAAGTTAAAATAAAAACAATGGAATAAATTCTGGCTCCCTTGAAATCGGCGTCAGTGACTGCTAACCATCAGCAAATGACTGTTAAAAAGCAACAATCTTCATGCTTTTTCTGTAGTTTGGATATCACTGCTAACTTCTGAAAAATTAGTGCAGACCTTTTTCATCAAGTGAAAGTGAAACACCGTTCACCAAATCGTCTTGGATCAAATTATGGTTCCACATTTAAAATTCCCACCAACTAAAATCAAAGCTCTTTCCCCAAACATCCTTATCACTTATAATACACTATTATTGGGTCCACAATTGTACTGTTTGGCAGGTGGATCAAGCTACATACCTGTTGCAATATCTGGTAAGCCAAGCTTACTATCAGTAGATAAAGGAGGCAGAGTTCTGTGTGATTTGGACAGGCTCTAAGAGGCTTCCTTCCCATTTGGTGTGATCCCCACCATAGAGCGATGAGATTGTATGAAAAATGCCACATCACACCAACACACATTCATCTATTGTGTTAAGCCATGGTTAGCCGAGAATGTGTTAAGCCATGGTTTGTGAGAATGGGCCTCAGAGAAGACTAGGAAATGCTACTGGGCTACAAAGGGAAGGTGAACTACTCAATACCTACTTTGCATCTGTCTTCACCCAAAAGGAAAGCAGTGTCCAACTTGGTGACAACAAGAATAAATGATGCAAGGAGGGAGCTGGGTCCCAAGATAAGAAAAAAGGTGGTAACTTAGCTACTTTAAAGGAATTCACATCTCCAGGACCTGAGGAGCTGTACTCAAGGGTATTAAAGGAGCTTGCAGATGCTTCAAATGTTGTCCCCATCTTCAAAAAAAGGGGGGGGGAGGAGAAGAGCCAGGTAACTACCGACCAGTCAGCTTTACACTGATACCAGAAAAGATCATAGAACAGATATTTAAACGGTCTGTGAGCACTTAGAAGAGCCAGCATGGGCTTCTCAAAAGCAAGTCATGCCAGATGGATTCCATTTGGTGGATCAGGACATAGCATAGCATGTGGACATAGCATAGCTTGATTTCAGTAAGGCTTTTGACAAAGTCCCCCATGGTATTCTTGTGAGGAAGCTGGCAAAATGTGGGTGAACCAGGTAACTGTAGCTGGTTGACTGACCGAACCCAAAGAGTGCTCACTCACAGTTCTTCAACATCCTGGGGAAAAGTGACAAGTGGGGTGCCATAGTTTCTGAGCAGGACCCGTTGTTTTTCAACATCTTTACATAGGACTTGGTTGCAGGTATTGAGGAGCTGCTCATCCTATTTGCAAATGACATCAAACTGGGAGGGGTAGCCAGTGCCTCTGAAGACAGAATTGGGATACAATATGACCTTAACAGATTGGAGAACTGAACCAAAACTAACAAAATGAATTTCAATAGGAACAAATGTACTACACTTAGGCAGGAAGAACCAGCTGCACAAATAGAAGATGGGGGACATCTGGCTTGCCAGTACAATGTGTGAAAAGGATCTAGAGGTCTTAGTAGATCACAAACTTAACATGAGTCAACATAAATAATAATTGTGATGCTGATGCAAAAAGGCTAATGCTACTTTAGGCTGCATTAACAGAAGTATGGTGTCCCGATCAAGGGAAGTAATAGTACCGCTCTATTCCGCCTTGGTCAGACCACACCTGGAGTATTGTGTCTAGTTCCGGGCCCCACAATTTAAGGATATCGAAAAGCTGGAACGCGTGCAGAGAAGAGCAACCAAAATGATCAAAGGTTTGCAAACCAAGCCTTATGAGCTGGGTATGTTTAGCCTGGTAAAGAGGAGACTGAGAGGAGATATGATAGCCATCTTTAAATATCTAAGGGCTGTTACATGGATTATGGAGCAGGTTTGTTTTCTCCTGATCTGGAGGCTAGGACCTGAACCAATGGATTCAAGTTACAAGAAAGGAGATTCTGACTAAACATCAGGAAGAACTTTCTGACAGTAAGAGCTGTTGGCAGTGGAATAGACTCTCCCAGGCGGTTGTGGACTTTCCTTCCTTAGAGGTTTTTAAGCAGAGGTTGGATGGCTATCTGTTATGAATGATCCAGTTGAGATTCTTGCATTGCGGGGGTTGGACTAGATGACCCATAGAGCCTCTTCCAACTCTACAATTCTATGATTTATGAATCTTGTTTCTAAAAGTCTTCCAAGCTTATCTCAAATGTGTGCCTATTTCAAAATTGCTCACTACCCAATTATCTTTACAATGCTCTTTTACGATGTCATTATTTCTCAACCTTTTATTTAGAATATATATATATATAGAGAGAGAGTGCCTTTGCTGCTTTCCAGAGTAATTGAGCAATTTGATATTTTCCATTCATCAATTCCTTAATATAGCAGCATATAGTATTTCCAAATTAGTAGATGCCCCTTAAAGACAAATAGAGGATGCCTCTTCAGTTTAAATTTACTGAAAGCAGCATATGTCAATCCTGAGAATTCCTAATTGAAGCAAACCTGCTGAGTCCCAAATGAGGGAAGAGTTGCAGCTGAACTTTGGTGTGTGTGTGTATGTGTGTGTGTGCGTGTGTGTGTGTGTGTGTGTGTGTGTGAGAGAGAGAGAGAGAGAGAGAGAGAGAGAGAGGAGCCACTGATAAAATAGACTGCTGGGTGAGATGTTTAGCAGTTGCTAAAGCTGAGCCAGAAGTTGTCAACTGAAAACATCCAACTCAAAGTAGCTTGAAATTAGGAGTGAAATTTAGAAGGCATGATCCTGATACAGGAGGGCTTACTGTTTGTTTTCCCTCTCTTCCATTCTCCTCTCAACACGTCCATTTGCCCTCAACAATCTATGGTCTTTTCAATGTGTTTGTGGGAGGTCATGTTTTGTATTTTATATTTTTATGCTATAAACTGCCCTGTGATCTTTGGGCAAAGGGTGGTATATACATTTAATTGCTTGATTGATAATAGGGATGTCAGAGAATTCTGATGACAATGGAAATGGGAGTAGAAATTGCTGGTGTTCACTTATTTGTCCCCTGTATGGAATGGAAATCAATCCAGTGAACACAACAATATGCTGTTGTTAATTTTAGTCCACAAACATATGCTGTTGATTAAGTTTTTGTCTACACCGCCGCATCTGCATTGCATTTCCTTCACGTTGAAGTGAATAAGTTGGAATGGCATAATGCCAATGTGTTTTATATAATTAATTACATAAATTGTGTCAAGTTGCTTGATTTTAGCACAGCGGACAGTGAGAAGAAGAATGTAAGTTTTGGCAGAAGATGACCTGCAGTCGAATGGAAGCAGTGCTGGTGTGACAAATACATGCAATATATGAACAAGACGGGAAAATTGGCTTCCAGGTGGAGAGATCAAAACTAGAAACAGAATTGTTAGATTCCAATACTAAGAATTTGTCAAAGATGTATAACTTGCTGTTGAAATGGAATACGCAGGATGAAACGGTTAAATCAGCTATGATCAAGTGGGCACAAGACATTGGTCATAATATTATGTTTGCTGACTGGGAACAGTTATGGACCACCGGTATAAAATTTACGGCATGTAATGCCTTAAGAGAGAATATTATGAAAATGATTTACAGGTGGTACATGACCCCAGTCAAGCTTGCTAAAATTTATCATTTGCCCAATAACAAATGTTGGAAATGTAATGTAACTGAAGGTACTTTCTATCACCTTTGGTGGACTTGCCCGAGGATTAAGGCCTTCTGGGAAATGATCTATAATGAAATGAAGAAGGTACTTAAATGTACCTTTCATAAGAAACCAGAGGCTTTTTTCCTGGGCATGGTCGGCCAATTGGTGTCAAAGAGAGACAGGACTTTTTTTATGTACACTACTACAGCAGCAAGGGTATTTATTGCAAAGTATTGGAAGACACAAGAACTACCCACTCTGGAAGAATGGCAGATGAAGGTGATTGACTATATGGGACTGGCCGAGATGACTGGCAGAATCCGTGACCAAGGAAAAGAGACAGTGGAGGAAGATTGGAAGAAATTTAAAGTGTATCTTAAGAATGATTATAAAATTAATGAGTGATAAAATGTCGAGGTTAGAGAAAAAAGAGGATTACAGCTGTAAATGATTAGGTAAGAAAGAAGGGGGGGGGGAAAGAGCAATTAGCTAAATTAAGTGAGGATTTGCTGAAAGTAATTTGGAAATGGGGATGCAGAAAGGAGAGGTATGGGGAAGTCGGAGAAGTAATGTTTATGAAAAGAAGATTTTGAAATTATATTTGTGTGTGTTTATGTGTTTGTTTGTCTTTGTATAATGTATAATGTATTGTATTGTGGTTAATACGTGTTGGAAAATCAATAAAAATATTATTTTAAAAAAACCAAATACATGCAATATATGGAATGCACAACAATGTCTTCTTACAACCCAATCAATGACTCTTTGAATGACACTACATTATTATGCAATAGCCTGGCATTCCCAGCTTCTTCGATCCATCCCCCAAACACTGGATGTAACCTTTGAGTTAGTACCACATTATATCAAGAAACATATTTTCTTTGAAATGTGCTCCTAGCCTTTCTTTTTCTCTCTTTTTTACTTAATTCAATCCAAGAGTTAGCTCTTTCCCCAGAAACTAATCCTTAAGTGGCCATATATTCTGCGGTGAGAGCCAAGGCTCATGACAAGTCATGCCCACACCTTTACAGCCCTCATTTACAATCCAGACATGAAAAATAAAAACATATATATTATGTGCTTAAAAACAAAGCAAAAGAAGACCATTATTATGCTCGAATACCTAGGTACTGAATTTACTGATGTCAGCCTGAAAAACAGGAACCCATCATTGTCCTCTATCAAGGGAGAAATTCAACTTCACAGTGCTGCAAAATAAATAAATAACCAATATACTGAGCCACATTTGGGTGTATGATTTCTACACTTCACTCCCTTTGGGCTAGGCTGTCTGTGGGTGAAAGCATTCTGAGTGAATAGCAGTTGCCTAAATAATATTCAGGATGCATGATACAAGGGTGATGTGTAATTATGTAACTTTAAAATTCTTTACTAGACCTATATCTAGGAGAAGAAGGGAAGTTGCTGGTATAGACCTGGAAATGTCTTCTTGATGGATCTGTGAGTCTTCAAGTAATAATTGGCATGGATTTACATATCAATAACCTTAGGTCACAAAAATTCCTGAGACAAAGTAAAGCAAACTAGGGTTTGCTACTTCTGTTTCTTAGTCATAGTGTCAGAAGTATCTGAGGACTACTTCTGATGTTATAAGTTCTTATGTGTGTTATGAAAAAGAATCAGGAATAAGACTGAATAGACCAATTCCACTACCTCTGTGAAACTGGAATTTTAGCCCTGTTCACATGGTCAAAATTCAGGAATTCTGGGCACATAGAGTGGTGAGATTGTACCTTTTGCATTCAGGCAGGAAGGAAGGAAGGAAGGAAGGAAGGAAGGAAGGAAGGAAGGAAGGAAGGATCTGTTTACAAAGGTCCCATGAATCTGTTTACAAAGGTCCCATGAACATGCGAAGTTCAGGAGTGCAGACACAAAGTGCGAAAGCTTGTATGTGTGAATGAGCAATCGCAGGTGGTATACCATAGGTAGAACTTTCATACCAAAACACATTATCAGTCTGCACATTCAGCCGAAATGTATCAAATGTTGAATAACTAAGGGATGGTAAATTATGTCGTTTAGAAGCTGGGTGAATGAAATACACAAATTGTGGATATGGTACTGACTTCTCTGGGCCAATTGGACCTTAGAATGGAAGCAGGCTTGAAGATACCAACATTGATTGTGCTTCTAAATCCTAATGTTTGCAAGCATTTACAAAACTGCAAACATTCCTTGAAATAACTCAAGATATCTACTCAAACAAAACCTTATTGTCTGCCCAGAAATTCTGACACAGGCAGATTTGGTGGCTACTTGTCCTCATATGCAGCTTGCATCTTGACTGCTAAATTTACTTGAGATTTTAGAACTCCACCTGTTTGCTACACGTGTACTGATTATCCAACTGTCCTAAGAATTTTGACCATACCCATCCATATTCAGCAATGCCGTGATTGCAAATGCTGCTTAATTCAGTGAGTCAGCCAGGTGTATATTATTGTTTTTTCTTCCCACCTTTCTTCCATTGATTGTAACATATCAAGCTTGAATTATGACCTGTCTAGAGAGCAGGAAAAGTGTGAGAAAGACTTCACTTATTGACAATCAAATGGCCAGTCAGCCACTGAAGGCAAATATATACCATATACTCTCATACAAACATGCATTGTATCATCATTTACTTTCTCTACATCACTGAGCTTTTTCTAAATGGTTTATTTATATTCTTCTAACCTAATTTGTAATTCACACATATCCCTCATTTCCTTCTTATTCTGTCATATTTCCTTTTTATGGCCCCAAACAATATTTCTACTTTATCATCCCATTTTAACTGTTATTGTGGTGCTCTGTATATTGCTTCCAATTACCTGCACATTTATCCAGTCTTAAAAGCAAATCTAGTATGTTTATGTTCTCCTATACATGTTAAAATCGTGTGGCTATTATAATACAATAATGGAGTGTCTCATTATTTCTTTCTACTGTGTGGCTGTGCTAGATTCTATTGAATTCATAATATTTTTCTCCACATCAAAAGAAGCATGGCTAGACCCAAGTGAGAAGAATATTAAATTTGTTTCAATACATTCATCAACTCTTAACACATTTTTCTTTCTTGTCTGTTTCACATGAAACTCAAGTGGAATGTCTTTTATTTCTGCAAATTCATTCAAGATATGTGCAATTCTAGCAGCGTGTAACTAGTGATTTATCTGAAGATTTGCATTAAAACTCTCCTTAATCTTCCTGATAAATGAGATTACAGTGGTACCTTGGGTTAAGTACTTAATTCGTTCCGGAGGTCTGTTCTTAACCTGAAACTGTTCTTAACCTGAAGCACCACTTTAGCTAATGGGGCCTCCCGCTGCTGCCACGCCACCGGAGCACAATTTCTGTTCTCATCTTGAAGCAAAGTTCTTAACCCAAGGTACTATTTCTGGGTTAGCGGAGTGTGTAACCTGAAGCGTATATAACCTGAAGCGTATGTAACCCGAGGTCCCACTGTATCTGCTTTGTATGCCTGCATATTATTGGAGAAATAAATATATGCAAAACTGCAATTGTAGTTGAGATTTTTTGGTATTGGGTTAACCTAAGAATTTTGATTCAGTCTCAGAAGATATGAAAATGACCTGCCCTCCAAATGGGTGCTTGTGAGTTCCTAGCTGTGCAAGGTGCAAGGCCACACTGGGGCTCTGCTCATTTCTACAAGGGAGTCCCCCCACAAAGTGGGAGTCCAGGTGATGCAAGGACATGCAGCTTGGACCTCAGTTCTTACCAAAGAGTCATTTGTCATCTATTTCTGCTGGTTTTCCTCTCTTTTTCCTTTGGCACACATGTGACACCCTTTCCTCCATGAAGAACTTTGAAACTCATCCAGAGATAGTCGTTAACTGGCTTTGTATAGCCCTATTAATTTTACAGCAACATATTGAGGATTTTCATCACTAATGGCTATGTGGAGTTACAGACCTCTCCCAAATCTTGTGGGGACTTTATGCTTCTAAAAGTAAAAAAAACCTACTGTAAATATAGCTTTCAAGGTCAATGGTGTATTAATACATATGGGTTTGAATTACCTAGGCAGTGAAAAGCTAACTGAAATACACAGAGAAATGAAAGTTTATTACTTGCACTTGCTTATGAGTCCACTGATAGTTCTGGAGTCAGACAAGAATCAGTGTATCACATCTGAACTCTGCTTGTGAATATTGTTATCCCGGGTGCTATTTGCTTGAGATCATTATGCAATTCTGCTTGGCATGTGGCCTTAGTTTAGTTCAGGGGTCCTCTTGGATGGTGGCCAGAGTCAAGAGAGCAGAAATAAATAGCCCCTTTCAAATTTGGAAATCAGATGAGAATATTAGTTTAGTTTACATGATTGCTAGTATCTGAGAGTTCTGCCATCTAATTCTATGTTATTTGCTGAAACCAAATGTCCCTGGGGAAATGGTGTTTTGGTTCTAATAGCTGCTGCTAACATGTGCTGTCGACACACAGGCGTAAAGCATTGAAGAGCGCAAGCCAGATGGTAGCAGTGCCAACTGCAAATGACTCAACTCTCTATCTTCATTTCAAGGAAGGATAATAGTTCTGAGACTGTCAACATTCTTGGGCAAAGAGTACGTATATTTTGCTGAGCTCCTTCAACGCTTCACATTGGAACCTGTGGCACTTTAGATGTTGCTGGAATACAATTGCCATCATGCCTAACCACTGACTGTGTTGATTGGGGCTGATGGGAGCTGGAGTCCAACAAAATCTAAGGAGCCACAAACTGCCCATCCTTGACATTTTTTATTTATTTATGTAGACCATATCTATCCCAAGGGACGTGGGTGGTGCTATGGTCTAAACCACAGAGCCTAGGACTTGCCAATCAGAAGGTCGGCGGTTTGAATCCCCACGACAGTGTGAGCTCCCGTTGCTCGGTCCCAGCTCCTGCCAACCTAGCAGTTCGAAAGCATGAAGTGCAAGAAGAAGAAGAAGAAGAGTTTGGATTTGATATCCCGCCTTTCACTCCCTTTAAGGAGTCTCAAAGCGGCTAACATTCTCCTTTCCCTTCCTCCCCCACAACAAACACTCTGTGAGGTGAGTGGGGCTGAGAGACTTCAAGGAAGTGTGACTGGCCCAAGGTCACCCAGCAGCTGCATGTGGAGGAGCGGAGACGCGAACCCGGTTACCCAGGATTACGAGACTACCGCTCTTAACCACTACACCACACTGGCTCTCTGCAAGTAGATAAATAGGTACCGCTCTGGTGGGAAGGTAAACGGCATTTCTGTGTGCAGCTTAGTCAGGCTGGCCACATGAACCGGAAGCTGTACGCCGGCTCCCTCGGCCAATAAAGCGAGATGAGCGCTGCAACCCCAGAGTCGGCCACGACTGGGCCTAATGATCAGGGGTCCCTTTACCTTTACCTTTATATCTATCTCAAGCTTTTTGTGACCATTCCAAAACAGATTGCTGTATAATATACAGACAAAACCAAGACATAAATTATTCTGTCTTTAATATACAAAGCCCTGAACAACTTGGGTCCAGGATATGTTACCGCCTCTCTGAGGCCTGAGATGATCTGAAGGAGCACGGCTAGCTGCCTCCCACTTTACAGGGCCTCTCCTGGCTTCAGATATTTAGCATTCTAGCTGCTAATTTCCAGGCACCTGTAGCAGACTTTTTTTTTTTATGCCGACAGCCCTATTCCAATGATTAAACCTGTATAGGTAACGCTCCATTTTGTGAAGGCAAACCTCGCACCAGACATGCAACAGTATGTCAATGAGCATTACACCTGCTTTCCCTGACCTTTTGACTTCTTGGCTAGAAAACAAGGTTTTCCCCCTGACCTTTTGTCATCTCACAATATGTTTGTTAGACATATCGCTTGGCTGGAGCATGGCCGGCAACGCAGATGTAATCAAGTATCGGTGGGAACATTTTAAGGAAACACCTGCTGACACGTGTATTTGCTAATGCTGGAAAAGTGCTTAGAGGGAAATACGTTAAGTTCAGGGTGGTTTCACTACTGTTTCCAATTGGTGACTTCTGCTAATAAAAGGAGCCTCGGCAGAGCTAGCCGGCAACTTGCTTGGATCATGTTTGCCAGCGTGCTTCTGCACAGCTCACCTGCATCCAACCTCCTGTTGTCTCCGTTATTCCTACAAAACCTTTTCAAGGTGAAACAGTTATTGTTGCCATTGCTTTTATAGTGTTTTGTGTTTTACTGTACTTGCATATTTTGCTGTATTTTGTTTTAAATTACCCCTAAGAATATTTCCCCTGAAACTGAAACTAAAATCAGCATAAAACAAAACCAGCATTAAAAAGAAAGGATAACCAAGGCAGATAAATGGCAAGCAAGGGGGGCTCCAATCTGGCTTTGCACTCCAGCAAAGGGTGAAGAAACAGCCCTTTATCTGGTTCCAAAAGCTCGGCAACGTTTGTATCTCGAAGGGGAGAAAGTCCCAAAGCTGAAGATGTATGAGCTTTGGAACTTTCTCCATTGAAAAGATTATCGTTTGTGCCACCACCATTCAAACCTCTGTGACATGGCATCACCAGAAGAACCATATGCAAGCTGGTCTATAGGGGAGCAGCAATTCTCTCAAGTGAACTTAGCTGTTTAGGGCTCTGAGTACCAATATGAATACTTTGACTCATTATTGGTAGCATATGTAAAAGGTAAAGGTAAAGGACCCCTGGACGGTTAAGCCCAGTCAAAGGTGACTATGGGATGCAGGGCTCATCTCACTTCAGGCCAAGGGAGCTGGCGTTTGTCCACAGACAACTGGTCATGTGGTCAGCGTGATGAAAATGCTTCTGGCACAATGGGACACTGTGATTAATGCCAGAGTGCACGGGAACGCACGGAAACACTGGCAGTATATTGGTGGCCAGTGCAGTCCTTTTAAAACTGATGTTATGTGCTCATGGTAGGCTACCCCTGACAGGAGCTTAGTCACATCATTCTGTACCAGCTGAAGCTAAGTGCATTCTCAAGGGCATTCTCACATATGCCCTTGAGTAATCCAACCTTTAGGTTTCCAGTGTGTGCATACCACAAACGTATACCACACATCATAAAAATAGATATCCTCTGCCTATTGAGCATATGGTTCCCCATATGCAATGCTCTTGTGTGGGTTTTTAAAAAGATTAGGTTGAGAATTGCTCAGTTGCTCAGGGAAACTGTGGATAAACAAAAAAAGTTTAAGTTTACTCTTCCCTTCCCTGGAGACCATTCTTTGAAGCACCCCTCCTTTCTTTTATGAGTTAAGTTTTAAAATAAAAATTGAAGATGCAGAGCTTTAAAAATGTTTAAAGGACACAAGTTCTTGAATCTAAAAACCCTTTTGCCTTTGAGCACAGGGAAAAAAATCATAATAACCTAATTCAAAGACAAGCATAGAGAAGCTTTAGAGACAGAACAATTTTCTAAATTATATCTGGGAAAGAACAATGCTAATACCATTAAGGTCAGAAGGAAAACTCTTGCAATCTTTAACAGTCGTCGTGAAGCTTGTACAGTTAAGACACTCAAGCTTTAAAGTTTAGCATTTGTGCAACATTTGTGACTGAATTGGGTCCCCTGTATGGCGGTTTGTCAAGATCACACAGTTACTTTTCTTGGCTACAGAAGAGCCACAGTTCAAATGCCTACTCAGCTACAACACGCACACAATGTTTTCATGTGCATGTTTTCTTTGTTAGATAGTGAACAATTCCAATGAAACATTTATTGGTCAAGCCTGTTCTGTATTTATGTTTTGCTAGTCCTGAATGCATGAACCCATTTATTCACATCATGCCTCAGGGACAAACTGCATTCTATGTTAAACATATAGCTTGGCATTCCATTTTGCTTTGTTTTTTAAAGTTTAAATAGCAGACACCTGGGATGCCCAGATAGGATAAGAAATGTGGTGAGGGCAGAAGGCTATGCTCTTTAATCCTTTGCAGTATACCATGATATCAATGAAAATACATATTCTTGCTCAGAAGCTGCTATTTCCATTGGGAGGGAAGTTGCCACTGGCTGTTACACAACCGGCAACTGGCCCAAGATAAAAAAAAAATAAGCTGTTGTTTGTTTTCTGATAGTCTGGCAACTCCAGCTGATAAAGGTTATTCCCAGTAACAATCAATAACACTTGCCTTTTAGACTCATCTCTTTTTGTTTAGCAATAATCAAATTAAAAGGTTGAACATCAGAAGAAAATACTTTTTAAAGCGGACCATGAGATCTAGGGCCAGGTTCCGTTAGTGGAAGCCAGATAGTGGAAGCCTGTCAGTCTAATAAATTGTATGCCTCCTTTATTCCATTGTATTTCTCATTTCCAAGATATCTGGTAGACTTGCCAAATCTCAAAATGAGGGTGGCCTTTACACAGGCAAGATTAAATGTTCTTTTGGATGGGCTGGCATAAGACAGAGTCTGTGGCTGCAACTCAGTATCAATAGTGGATGCAACTCATGTGCTCCCTTTCTATAATGAACTTAGAAACAATTATATATTCATCCACTGTTAAGAGCTCAAATGTGAAGGCCATCCCTTAGTAAAGACCTATTTCTTGCTGTCTGATGCAGAGAAATACATATCTTTCAGAATATCTAAATTTCTATAAATCTGCGCTACAAAATTTAAAGGGCATATGGGAAATGATAAATGCTTTAAAGGTTAAGGAGTAGAAATGCAAAGTTTTCTGTTTAATATTTGTATATAGCAGTCACAAAATTAAAAGACGCCTGCTTCTTGGGATAAAAGCGATGACAAACCTAGACAGCATCTTAAAAAGCAGAGACATCACCTTGCCAACAAAGGTCCGTATAGTAAAAGCTATGCTTTTCCCAGTAGTGATGTATGGAAGTGAGAGCTGGACCATAAAGAAGGCTGATGGCCAAAGAATTGATGTTTTTGAATTATGGTGCTGGAGGAGACTCCTGAGAGTCCCATGCACTGCAAGAAGAACAAACCGATCCATTCTTAAGGAAATCAGCCCTGAGTGCTCACTGGAAGGACAGATCCTGAAGCTGAGGCTCCAATACTTTGGTCGCCTCATGAGAAGAGATGACTCCCTGGAAAAGACCCTTATGTTGGGAAAGATGGAGGCACAAGGAGAAGGGGACGACAGAGGACGAGATGGTTGGATAGTGTTCTCGAAGCTACCAGCATGAGTTTGACCAAACTGTGGGAGGCAATGGAAGACAGGAGTGCCTGGCATGCTCTGGTCCATGGGGTCACTAAGAGTTGGACACGACTAAACCACTAAACCACAACAAACATTTCATATGTGTATATATATGTGTAATAAACGGACTGACAGAAGCCAGTACAAAGACTGCTGCTAGCACTCATTCCAACACCTCTACCATAACTCTTTATATATTCTCTGTGTACATAGTTTGAACAGTTCATCACTATTCCTTTTTTGTGATGGAGTAGTGCTGCTTCCCGTCTACAAAACAAAAATTATCAAAGGCCTCACAGCTGTGATCAAGCCTTATATGACGGAGACATGTGCAGGAAGTTTAGTTCAATGCAACTTGATAAAAGAATGTCAAATGTCTGTGTATGTGTGTGTGTGTGTGTGTGTGTGTGTGTGAGAGAGAGAGAGAGAGAGAGAGAGAGAGAAACAGGGATGGACACATCAATTTCAATTTCTCTCACTTATACCCCATCTTAGGTCCAGATCACCCCATTTGCATATCAGTTTGTGATTTTATATTTTTAAAAGTTCACATAAAAAATGTGCTCATTTCTGTATACATTTCCCCTCACCTTTTCATATGCAACGTTGCCTAAAACAGGAATGCTTGCAAGCAATTCCCCTTGATATACATTTTTGTATGTTATTTCTATATTATGTTCATTAATACAAGTACTTTTGTGCACACTTTCCCACTGTGGACTCCCCCCCCCCCCTTTTCCATTTTGGGCTTGCGTTATGGAGAGCTTAATTGCAAAATTCGTAGAAGTGCAAATTCTGAAAGATACCTGCAAAACAATACGGGAACTGCGAATTAGGCAGGTTCATGTCAAAATGTGAACCAGATGACTTGTATCCCTATCTCTGGATCAACTTCAGAATTTCTTTTGGACTTTTGACCCATCACAGTCTTTTAAGGAACCCGGGGCCAAGCACCTTAAGGGGGTACAAGTAACCAGAGCAACTGTGATGCTGTAGGGGACGGAAAGTAGGCTTGGAGTACTGGTGTGATCTCCCCTTTTCAGGCAGTGTACTGCTGTATTCTGCAACATCGGCAGCTTTCTAGTAGTCATCAAGGGCAGCCGCATGTCATCTAGCCTCGAGGTGACGAAGGAATGAATGATGGTTGCGAGGTACAACTAGAACACTGCCAAAAGGCATTATATTCCCCAAGCTAGGAACACAGAGATAACTTTCTCCTTGTAGTTGCCTTTGAGTTCTGACCCCCAAATTGTGTTGCTTTTAAATTTTTCAGCAAACATGTGCAAGTCCCCACGGTTTGCATCAGTCGGCTTATATTACGTCCTGTGACATGATATAACTGATGAAATATGGCAGGGCACTGGAGTGCCAAGTGTCACAAAGAGATTTTCAAAGGCTTTTCCCACCTTCAGATACACATTCAATAAGTACTTTACCTTGAAGTGCTTGACACAGTAAAAGAAGACGTTAGGTACTTAGTTTAGACCAGGCATGGCTAACTGATGGCTTGTGGGCAGGACCCTGTGAAATGTGAGTCAAGATGTGGTAAGACAACAACAGAAATGTTGTCCCCCCTTTTTTTTACTTGTAATGAAAAGTGAAACCTCCATGTTCAATTTCTACTTTAGATGCAATGAAAATGTACGGCCGAAATAAACCAACTGGTCCTGCTAGTGGTAACCTGTTAGTACAATTGTGACCCCCCCCCCATTTGGACCTTGCATCCCCCCCCCCCAATTAGCTCAAGGGGAAACCCCAGAACAGTGTGCAGAGGGAGGTGATTCTGTTGGATAAGCAGAAATGTTTGCATTAACAGAATGTTTGCGACAGTGTGGTGTTGAATTCCCTCTAAAGTAATTATATTTTATGTGCAATGCTGAACATATGGGTTCCATAATTGTGACGCCCTTACTACTAGATGGTGCCTTTATTATCACAGAAATATCTGTGTTAAATGTTTTGTTAAATGTTTCCTGCTTGGCAGGGGGTTGGACTCGATGGCCCTTGTGGTCTCTTCCAACTCTATGATTCTATGATTCTATGGTATTATGAAGCAGGGGACAAGTACTACGACACGACTGCATTTCATTGGATAAAATACTTGGGTAGAAGTTTGCAGATATGATCTCTCTCCTATCCCATACTGTCCACATGGAGGATTCTGGGTTTGATTTCTAGCAGTCAACAAAGCAGGAAAATCTCTCTGCTTGAGGCCAAGAAAGCTGACTCAATACAAGTACATGTCATATGTTTAAGTATTCATTTGTGCAATTTTAAAAATAGTGAAGCAAGTCTGAACTATTTCTCCTAGTCTTTGTGGAGAAAGGTTTTAAAACAATAATCCATAATCCAAAAAGAGACTTTGCGTGATAGTAAGCAAAGAGCCTAGGACTTGCCGATCAGAAGGTCGGCGGTTTAAATCCCCGCAACGCGGTGAGCTCCTGTTGCTCGGTCCCTGCTCCTGCCAACCTAGCAGTTCGAAAGCACATCAAAGTGCAAGTAGATAAATAGGTACTGCTCCAGTGGGAAGGTAAACAATGTTTCCGTGTGCTGCTCTGGTTCACCAGAATGCTGGCCACATGACCTGGAAGCTGTACGCCGGCTCCCTTGGCCAATAAAGTGAGATGAGCTCTGCAACCCCAGAGTCGGCCACAACTGGACCTAACGGTCAGGGGGTCCCTTACCTTTACCTTTAAGCAAAGAGGACTGAATTCAACTAATGAGTCATGTCAGTGGAGGCCTGCACAAGAATTTCCCTTTGTACAAGGAGTCTTTCCCCATGTGCCTCCCCCAAAAATGGTTGGGGAGGGGTCAGGAGAATCCCTAGAACAATGCATGGAGGGAAGGGGTCGCTTTATATGGGAAGCTGAAAAGCTTGCCCTGACATATCAACATTGACTAATATGAGATAATTTGTTATAAGTATGGATAAAAATACAGGCCTCAGTGTAACTGGTTTCTAATGCCAACTGACACAATAGAAAATCCCACAAGCCATATGATCACCTCTCCAAAATCCCTAGAAACTGTATCAGCATAGCTGTTCCTTGGCAAACTAAAGAAATCCTACATAATGTCTCCCAGGCCCCAGCTAGAAATAAACTGCCAGTCACTCCATACACTTAACTACTTAAGGGCTGAAAAGTTTATTTTAGCCGAACAACATTCACATATGTAACTTTACCTTTCTCCACACAGGCTATTATTTTTCATAACAGTTGCAACTTAGCTGTTTTATATTCATTTGAGGAAACTTTAAACATCTGTTTTGAAAGCTTGTGTCAATTATTTGCTTAAGACTGAGCATCAGAACATTTAGCGATCTGAGATTTTTATCTGCCAGCAGGATTCTTTCAGTTTTTATATTTAGCTTTATTCTTGTATTTTTCAAGTTTCGTTTCCTTCCTTGCTAAGGCAAACATCTTGAAAATGACTGCCTCTCAATATTTGCTTTAGATAAAAGAACCAGATATTTATTCTCCTTTGGCTTTTGAAGTCTAGCAAACAGACAAAATTAGCAGTAGTTCACTGGTCACAAGACAACTGCCAATTAGTCTGCTAAGACAAATGCTAGATTTTAAAGATTTATGCTAAAAGAGAAAGTTATAAAATATCAGCATCAATGGCCTTTTTGTGGGGGGCGGAGTATTTTTAGAAATACAAAAAATGTTCACTGTTCCCTTGAACAACTGACATAGGAGAAATATTTTATTCTCAAAAACCAGCCACACTGGTCATTATCTTTGATAAATCAGGAATAGTAAAAAGTAAGGATGCTGTGGTGATCGGCCAAGTTTGATTTCCAATATGTATATAGTAGTTCCACTGGTGCAGACAAGTAGACCAGATTTTCCTGTTATCTGATTCTACTTTATTTCTGGGGTGGCGAAATTATTGCCAATGGAATGCACAAACTCCTGTACATGGTTATTGGGGAGGGGGTATATATCTAGTTGGCTTTACAATGAAGAGGTGTTTTTTGCTCAAAACGTCTAAACTACTTACAAACTGAGTGTTTATTATTTACATTGCATACAGAATGTTTATTGGGGTGGGGCTATGGGAATTGTTTGTTGGTGCATTGTTATAAACTGGAAAATAAATATTAAAAAATGTTTTTGTGCTAGCCTGGGAACTGTGTGTACAGATCTGTGTTAAAATGAAAGCCTCTGTAAACATACAAATAGGAGAATATGCACGTAGGAAGGATAGGGAGGGGAAAAAAAGGATGCAGCTGAAATCAACCATATGAAAGATTTTTGTTGCTGGCTGGCAGTCTGCAGGCTTGGGGACCTGCTCTTACTTTTGAACATTTGTAATACTTTCAATACTAGAACTTTTGGTCTGGATGCCAGGAAGCTCATCCTTGCTCAACTTGTATGTTTGCAAATAGAGACTCCACAAAAAAAATTCTGGTAATCTCTCATCATAAGGAAACTGATTTGGTAATGATTGTCCCTGAAACTTCCTAACACTTGGGGATGTGGAGATCATTTCACATTATAGAGTTGTTCTATGCATTACTCTTGACTCAAATTGTAGAAATTGGCTTGCAGCATTTCAAACTGCAGATGGGGTATCATATTTTTTAATTGTTTTCAAAGTTAAAAAAGAGAGAGTGAGTTCCTGACATGTAGAAAACTAGAACAACAAAAGAGAAATAGCATAGCTCTTTCCCCCATTTTATAGTTTACCACACTAGGGGTTTATTTTTTGTTCCTTTTTTTTTTTTTTACATAGGGAAGCATTCAAAAAACGATACCCAAAATGTAAAGCGGTGGGTCAGCCTCTCAGTCTGCATAATGTTTCAAATAAACCTTGGACAATCAATCTCATGATTTTAGTTGTATGATTCATCCTTTCCAAGTCAAATAATAATGCGGAACATTTTAAAGTGTGCTAAACATTGCTATCTGCACCGATATAATTATACAATTTGCATTAACAAGAGTCAGCTTGTAACATTGGATTGAATCAACAACCTCTTCCTTCTGATACATTGCAATAGAACATGGGAACAAAGTATAAACTAAGGCAATATTAAATGTAACCACCACTATCGGTTTGACAGAGTACATGCCAATGCAGTCAAAATAGTCTTTGGAAATTTTAGTGAAATGCAGTCTTTCACTGGAGAATAACTGACCCACTGAGGGAACGCCTTTCCTCAGTATTCTGATCCATGGAGTAGTCCTCTAGTAAGAAATAGGTTTCGACTTCCCCAGTTCAAGGTGAACTGTCTTGAAGCACTCTTTATAGAGTACTTTTAAGTGCGTACCCTTAAGTCACAGAGAAATTAGAGCTGACATTTTGAGTACAGGTGACTATTAACACGCTGGGTAATGGCAGCTTTTATGACTATTGGGGGTGGGGGTGGCGTTACCTAAGTAAACCTCTCAAAATGGCAAAAGCGCAATAAATTAATGCTGTATTAATGATGGCATGTGAAACAGAACTGCGGGTAGAGAGTCGAATTCTACAGCAGGAGAATATCCATCTACGTTATTGCTGTGTCTGGACAGCAACAAAAGGGGTGGGGAGAACTCAGCATCACAGCGATCCAAATCTTACACCTTAGTTTCGCAAAGAACAGAGCCAGAAAGGTAGATGCGACTCAGCAACTTGCATGTTTTGTTTTGTTTTTAAAAGCAGACATAAAAACAAACTCAAGGTGAGGTTAGACCAGGCGAATGCCCCTCCCACCCTTTGCCAGCCTCACTTTCAAGGCCCTGAGTTGGACCTTCCATGGAAGTATGTTGCTACTCAGGACTGTATCTGTTGTCACTCACCTTGCTGCTCTCTCTTTCTCCTGGCTTCCCAGTCAGGATGAGGTTGCAGCAGCCTATGTCTGCTCGGTCCCTGGCTCTGTTTTTGGGCCCATATGGCCACCATTTTGGCACTTTGGTGCCCACCATGCCACTCCCTAGCACAAGGCAGTGCCTATCACTCCTCAGTTTCTTGGTTTCACTGAGCTTCTTCCTCCTCAAACATTTCTGACTCCTTCGCTCCCCCCTTTTTCCTTTATGCAGTATCCACCAAGTCGACCCACTTCCAGTTTACTCATCCTTCAGCCCTTTGACTGGTCACAACCCCCTTCCTATCTACCTTAGGCTTTCCTTTCCTTTGCCTAAGATAAGGATGTTTCTTGAGTGCTGGTCCTTGGGTCGCCAAAAATATCCACACATGAGAGGGAGGTATCCCTATATAGGGAAGTTTTTAATGTTTGATGTTTTATTGTGGTTTTATATTTGTTGGAAGCTGCCCAGAGTGGCTGGGGCAACCCAGCCAGATGGGAGGGGTACAATTATTATTATTATTATTAGTAGTAGTAGTAGTTTTGGGGAACCACAAAATTTATACAAGGGCAAAAAAGATTTAGCGAAAACCCTTAGAGAGGACCCCCCCCAAAAAAACCCCATCCAATAAAGATTGAGCATGCTCAGTGCACATGGATTGCTGACTGTTGAGCAGCAGGGGAGGGGACAACGGAAAGCTGGGGTAGGGAGCGGAATGGACTAGGATTTCTGGAATGATGAACAGGAGCATTCCACACCGCCATATTTGGTTGCAGGGCCTATTCCCGCACTCTTAATTCAGAACAACATGTGGTATATCTGTTGGTAGAGTGCATGAACATTCATTAGAAAAAATGTGCATAAATGATGGAGAGCAAATCTTCTTCCTCATTTAAAATAAACTGTGGTACGCTTATGAAAACCTTATGGACGTACCACCATCAATACCATTAGCACTTTTAAATAAATTTAAAAAGGGTACCGCTGTTCTTCCCTACCTGTGACTTTCAGTCTGTCTGCTCCAATGACGATCTCTTCTTCGTCAGCAGAGAAGAGCACCCTTCCATCTTCACTGGAGCTCACTTCAAATCTCTTACACTGGGCTTCTACAGCGTCAGCACCTAAGGAGAGAAAACAATGCTTTGAGGCAGAGGCCACCACTTACACGATGAGCTCAAGCATTTCACTCCCACCACTGCAACTTTCACCATTTCCAAAAGGTAGCTGGGGATAGCCACCTAGTTTTCTTGGCAGGGGGGTTCCAGAACTGTCAAAATGGGCTGGGATGTAAGGTGGGTATTTTGATCCCCAATTAATGTCTCAGTGAATGGCACAATTCTTTTAACCACACCCTGCGGATATTTTTGGAAGCATATATGCAAATTAAATGCCTAACTGATGTATCCCCGAAGCCCGTTAAAGGGGAAATCTGCAAAAAAATTCATCCCCCCCCCCAGACACACTTCTCCTGATTACTTTGAAACTAGGCAAGACTAGGTAGTTGACTATTGTTTGAGTGCCCTTTATACTTGTTGACTTTGTTGCCCTAATCACAAACTATTTTTGTTGTGTGTAACATCAACACACATAGGTGGGATTCCCTTAAAAAAATATTTGACGTGGGACAAGTTTCAGACATGGCCTTTACATTAGAAGGATTTTTAAGGATTGGGAAGGCCTACTTGTATGCAAATGAATTGCATTTGCAGTCGCTCTGGACTTCAGTTTAGAGCGTCACATGAAGCTAAAGACTAATTGAGACTACTAAGCCTGACTCTAATGTCAATGAAAAAGAATGCATGTTTTGATATATGCTTATGTATCACAGGCATTTTAATAAGAGAGCAGGGAATGGCTGCAGCCCTCCATCAAATTTGCTTGAGAATCCACATTTGCCACAATTCATTGTATGGAATTTCTTTAGTGTGGACATCCCTGTGTGAAGATGGCTTACACCCCTTGAGTCTTGCTGCTGAAGGGGTCAGGATAATCATAATTTATTATTTATACCCTGCCCATCTGGCTGGGTTTCCCCAGCCACTCTGGGCGGCTTCCAACAAAAGAGTTAAAATACATTAAAACATTAGTCATTAAAAACTACCCTAAACACTGGACCTCAGTGTTGTCCTGGCTGAACAATGGGGGTGGAGATGCTCCTTCAGGTATACTGGGCAGAGGCCGTTTAGGACTTTAAAGGTCAGCACCAACACTTTGAATTGTGCTCGGAAACGTACTGGGAGCCTATGTAGGTCTTTCAGAACCAGTGTTATATGGTCCCGGCGGCCCCTCCCAGTCACCAGTCTAGCTTCCACATTCTGGATTATTTGTAGTTTCTGGGTCACCTTCAAAGGTAGCCCCAAGTAGAGTGCATTGCAGCAGTTCAAGCAGGAGATAACCAGAGCAAGTGTTCATCATAACTTATCTGCACCCAAGAAAGCTTTCATGCATTATACAAAAATCAGCATACGTCCAAGTGGCCAGAACCACCTGCCAACGAAGGCATATGTGGCAAGACTCCAAGTCTTACAGATTTCTTCCCTCTCTAGATCAGTAACCAAGCACACCAAGCCCACAGATAAGTGTAGCATCAGAGCAAGCCAATTAGCATATATCAAAGGAAGTGAATAAACATATATGAGCTCATTCTTTCAGCAACTACCAATTAATCCTGGGGTTATCTTGATGATCAGGATAACCCTTTTACAGGCCTCCCGGAACATTGCCACCTTTTGGTTTTATACAGTTTAGTAGTGTGATTGCCGTAGACTTTAATTGTTAGTAACATACAAATACTGTACAATTTAAATAATGCAGTTCTTGTTAAGTTTTGTGTTAACAGACAAATCTTTATTATGGTGTGAATGTTTTACAGAAAGCTTATGAATTTCCTGTGGTAAAAAATAAAATGTTTTCTTTTAATGGTGCTTTTGAGAATTAACCCCAAATATGAACAATTTGAAAAAGACCTGGGTTATATCCAGAATTCTCAGATAGATAAATGGGCATGATATTTACTTAGGACCTGGATGTCTTTATAATGTTTTTAATATTCTGTTGGGAGCCGCCCAGAGTGGCTGGGGAGACTCAGCCAGATGGATGGGGTATAAATAAATTATTATTATTATTATTATTATTATTATTATTATTATTATTATTATTACAACTTTTAGATGACCAAAGCAAAATAGCTAGTTTGTTTATTCTCAGTAGGTTGAAGTCAAATTAATCATGCTTAGAGTAGACCCATTGAAAGCAGACACTTTTGCATGTTCAGACCTTTAAACCTTCCCCTTAAATAAATTCAGACAAGACTCAAAATTTTGGTTTGGTTTTTGGCAGAATTTAGGCTACAACTTTATTGATTACAACAAGTGAGTGGTTGCATAGGCTCTAGTTTGACTAGCTCCCTGCACCGTTGCAGGTAGCGCTGACCCAGGGCACCAGCATAGGTCAGTCTAGGGTGAACACCCAGATAGGCGGAAAGCCGGGAACAGGCTATGTCCACCACCCAGATGTCCACCTGGACTCAGGGCATAGGCACAACCCCCTCACAGGGTTGACCAAACCATTGAGTCCCTGGATTCCTTTAACGGAATACCCTTCACATAGGGATGGTGAGAGCGTTCCCCCATCCCTATCACCTGAACCAGAGCCTATCCAGAACCTATCCACAATTACAAGTTGTGACGATTTGCTACATGACAGGCGAAACCCAAATGGCACCAGCCAATCAGCCAAGTGGGGAAAATTCCTGCCGTGCCCCTGTCCCAAGACAGACAACAGACGACGGCATAGCAAGGTGAAGTGTGCAAGCTCTAAATATGGGGAGAGGTGGGCGGGTGTCCACGCACCGAAAGAGGAAGCTTTGGGTCAGGTGTATAGGTATATATATGTCCCTTGATCGGTTTAGCTTGCGTCCCATTGATCTGATTAAACCCTGCATCAAGGGACCTACCAACTGGGTGTTGTGGCTATCCAAATGTACCCACCCACAACACAGGGTTTCGTTGCCAGGTCTCACTGCAACACATGCCCTCTTTAAGGGAGGACCCGATTAAGCATGATGGGGGCGCCAGCATAATAGACTTAAGAGTACACTCATCCAGCTGGGAGTAGAGCAACAGGTCAGCCACTCTGCCACCGGAAATTTTGCCAACTCACACCAGATGTAATGGAAGGCGGAGGCTGTGTCAGCTACAGGCTAGTGCAGCTTAGGATCGAGCACACTGACACGACTCTGTTTTGCCCTTGCAACACCCTGTTTCAAAGCCGTGTGCTGGCTACCATCAGTGGAAACATCCCCAGTGGTAGAGCTTGACTCACAAACAGTGGCGGAGGAAGCCACTCGGGCGCCTGGGGTGGGGTGAGCTGCTCATAGGGGTGGAGCAAGGACAGGGCGAGCCACCCATAGGGGCGGGGCGTACCATGGGGCCTCCAGAGTCTGCCTGCCTCCTCCCACTCAGCTGCCCTACAGCTGGGGGTGGGGTGGCAGCAGGTGGACTGTTTGGGCAGCGCAGAGCCTGCGCGCGCCCGAGCCACTGCGTCTCTCCCAGGAGAGACGCATGGCTCGGGCGCACTACAGGTCCTGCGGTGAGTGCTGCCCGGCATTTTGTCATCCCCCTTCATCCACCCCTTCTCACAATACAGCTGCAGTGGCAGCCTTCAAGGCAGCAGAGCCTCCCACATGGGCAGATAAACACCTTCACAAAACTTGCATGCATGTTTGTGGTCTATATGTGTCAGTATGTTTCCAAGCACAATTCAAAGTGTTGGTGCTGATCTTTAAAGCCCTAAACGGCCTCAGCCCAGTATACTTGAAGGAGCATCTCCACCCCCATCGTTCAGCCAGGACATTTCTGGCAGTTCCCTCCCTGTGAGAAGTAAGGTTACAGGGAACCAGGCAGAGGGCCTTCTCGGTAGTGGCTCCCACTCTTCCCATCAGATGTCAAGGAAATAAACAACTATCTGACTTTTAGAAGACATCTGAAGGCAGCCCTGTTTAGGGAAGTTTTTCATGTTTGATGTTTTATTGCTTTTTTATTATTATATCCTGTTGGGAGCCACCCAGAGTGGCTGGGGAAACCTAGCCAGATGGGCGGGGTATAAGACGATAACATATTTCATTCTGGATCAATGAGAACATAGTCAAGTCAATGAAAACGTATGATATACAGTACTCTGCATGCTACTGGAACCCACCCACAAATATGCTTTGGTGTTTGCACCATGTAGAACAATTCATATTACAAATTTCAAAGTCCTTTAACATTCTCAGGGTCCTAATAACCTCTGATGTGGATAACTGAAAGTTCTAGGGAAAGATCTGGGTAAATTACAGATACTAATCTTGTTTGGTGCATCCATTGACTATTTCAAGCAGCTAATTTAATAAAGACTGAAAAAGCAAGAAATGGGAGCAAGCGCAGTTGTTTGAAGGCTGAATCATTTTTTGCTGAGACAAAATGCTAACTGAAAATATTTTCTGAACAGCTTGGTGCTTTAAAATGTTCTTAAACATAATGAGAAAATGGGGTGTATGTGTGCCTGCAACAAAGGAGAGGCAATGATCAATATTAGAAGGTCTGGAGGGTGGAAAAGGGAAGGCCAGTAAATAAAGAAACCTGTTGACATGCCTGAGGAGAAAAAAATTATTGTGAACAGTCTCAAGCAATATGCAATGTGTGGTTTAAGTCTGAATTCCTTCGAACATTTAGCAAACTAGCAGAAGAAACAGAAGAAATGAGCAGTTAGGTACTAAAATGCAAGAAATAAACCAGAATTAAAAGAAACAGCAAGAGTTAAACTTAGGAGGTGCATAAGGAAAAATAAGAGAGACAGGCTCACAGCACACAAGGTGCAATTTCTTTTCACAGTTTTATATTCCAATACTGAGCTCTGGAGTGGATGCAGAGTGTGTCACTCTCAATCTCATTTTGAGCCATGCCAAGAACTCCTACAAAATACCTGGAGCATAAAGGTCCCATCCCCACTTGTCCCAGCACCAGTCTTTCCTTCTGCCAACACTCTTTCTTCCCCCTTTCCCTCAGATTATAACCAGGGGAATGAGTGGGGACGAGAAGGAATTTTGACAAGCAAATGCTTAAGGAGAAAAATCTATCACTGTCACGGATCCTGGGAATGAGAGCCCATTTTGAGCACAGAGCCACTGGAAACTCCATTTCCCCAGCTCCCTGGAAGCTGTAGAAATTCCTGGCCAAGCAAGCACCACCCAGGTCTTAAAAATGAGCCTTCCACCAATGCTGTAAACCAGGGGTCTGCAATTTTTTTCAGCAGGGGGCCGGTCCACTGTCCCTCAGACCTTGTGGGGGGCTGGATTATATTCTGAAGGGAAAAAATGAATGAATTCCTATGTTCCACAAATAACCCAGAGATGCATTTTAAATAAAAGCACACATTCTACACATGTAAAAACACGCTGATTCCTGGACCGTCCACGAGCCGGATTGAGAAGGCGATTGGGCCAGATCCGGCCCCCGGGCCTTAGTTTGCCTGCCCATGCAGTAAACTCTTTGCATCACCCTTATTGCTGCTACCGTATCTTCACAAGCTTAATTGTTGGGAAGGCAGGACTAGAAGGGAAGATTGGTGGTTACATGACTATTATGAACTTAATTATTGGGGGGGGGCAGATAACCTCCCCGCAAGAGTTCTCTGAGAAAACCTGGAAAACTGAGCTAATTGTGAGATGAGCTAGGAGGAGCACACCCATCACTTTTTGTAAGGGACAGCAGAGAATCACAGAATCATAACAAGAATAATCTAGTACACAATCTGCATAACCTGAATATGCAGCTGTCCCATATGGGGATTGAACCTGCAACACTGGCATCATCAGCACCATGCTCTAACCAACTGATCTATTCTGTGCTGTCCCCTTTGGAATGTAAAGACCAGCAGGTTGGTTCAAGACATCTTGCCCATCAGCATCCCTTGAATTGGGGGCAATTAAGCAACACTGCCAATTCTTCAAATAAAAGTCTCGTAGGCTGATCACCAGTATAAGTTTCCTTTCATATCCACAAACTGGAGCAAGCTTAGGACATTTCCCTAAACTCTAGTTTTGTAATATTAAGCCTAAACCTTTTCATGATATCTTATGCTTAGAAGCTAGTTCCAGCAGAACATTCATTTTCTCTATCAAGCCAAAGACTGACAGTTCTCCACCTCTCAACTTAACCACTAATCCTCACAGTAATTGTTTCGCAAGTGTTTTACAATGCTACTGAGCTTTCTTTTGAATTGATTCCTTAGCTCTTTCCCCATTTAGATTTGCTGACTGCAAACCATGGCTGAAAGCAAAGTAATGGATAAGGGCATTTAGAAGAATTTATTTTATAGCCCAATATAATATGCTGCTCTCTATGTTAAGTCCACAACCTTCTCGATTCTGAAGTGGAAATCCATGACTGATGATAGGCTATTATCTGCATATTGAATCAGTTTATGTTCTATAGATTCCACTCTGTTGTTGTTGTTGTTGTTGTTCAGTGCTAGTATTATCTCTTATTGATATCTCCAAGGAGCTAATGAGAAGATGAAAAGCAACACATTCTCACTTACATGAATACCGTGAATCTCTTAGTGTCCTTTGATAGAACTTCAATAGAAAATATATATATATGGTATTGTGGATATTCATTTGAAGCCAGATCTCTCACTTCACAATTTCTATAGTTATCATCTCTTAACACCAACAGCAAACAGATACTATGCAGTTATATCTGATAATTCTGTTTACTCATGGGATTCTAAAGAAGTAGGGGAAGGAGAGAGAGTTCTACCCTTCACAATTCCTGTGCACAATCCACCCAAGTACTGGAATCTCCCCACCACAGAAGTTTGAGAGCCAGCTTCTAGAGTAGAGTCTCTCGAACTTGAGTCTCCAGCTGTTTTTGGACTACAACTTCCAACCTCCCTAGTTAGCAAGACCAGGGGTCAGGGATGATGGGAATTGTAGTCCAAAAACAGCTGGCGATAGCTTGCTTAGAAAAGGTGATGTGAAGCTACATGGTGCACTCCCACTTGCCTCATACGATTTGAAATCATGTATGAACATAAAATGGAGCCTGTAAAGTGCCCGGGGTCTTGAACCAGGGGTTCTGGTAGTAGGATCCTGGCTCAGCACCTCACTGAGTCACCTTGCCAGAATGGAGAAGCTGTTGGCCTGCTTTCTGTGGCACTGCAGCGCCATCACTGATGATGGACGTATAAGGTATTTCAGGAAATAACCTCACAGGGATTAGGAGAGTCAACATGGTTCCACCTAGTTTTACAAAGGTCTTCTTATCTGGATTGCCAGTCAGAACAACTTGTTACTTATCCCACAGCCAACCACTTACCGGTTTCTGTACAGGACGCATAGATCTTTCCAAACCAGTTCTCAAACATGGATATAGCTTTTTAAAGCAATGTTGCACAGACACACAAAAGGTGAAATGTGTGGATCAGTGCAGTCAGAGCATGGCACATTCAAACAACAAATATTATTAATGATCCCACTACAATATCAACCATAGTGATATAACAGATATGAAACATGGTTGGAAATCCCTCTCCAATGTCTCAAACAGCAATATTTCCCAGGCTTGCTGTCTGCTTTCTTTCAGTTTGAGGTGCCAAACTAAGACCTTATATATTCAAAACCTGGGCTCTACTACTAGCTGTGTTTAAGGAACTGTGGACATCCTTTCAACAGTGGTAAAAAAACAGATTATAGGAGCAAATCAGGCTCAGACAGTAGCAATAATAGGAACACAATACTGACTTAGTCTCATGGTTATTATTATTTTTAGTGGAAGTGAGGCTGAAAAGGGGACTTTACCTGAAGAGAGTTGAAAAGCTTATCTGAAAGAATCAGGCAACAGCCATAGATCAGTGACAGAGCACATGCTTTGAATGCAAAAGATCCCAGGCTCATTCCTCACATCTTCAGGTCAGGCTGGAAAATATCCCTACAATGCCAGTCAATGTAGATGGAACTAACTTAGTTGGACCAGTGGTCTGATGTATAGGAATAGACTCATGGGTTGGGTGATAACTGTGAGATACCTGTCTTCCAATCCATATCACTGGTGGGTACCAGCAAAGTGGTGGACCAAAGAAAGTCTTTGATGGTAAAGTTAATATATAGACCAGTTCTCAGAGTGTACACTGGGTACATTATCAGCTGCAACTGCCTGTGGCTCACCAGCACATATGCAAGGAATGTGTTGAGAGTGTTGGAAATAAATTCATGCAGCTATATGAGCCAGCGAAACCGGTTAATCTGTAATTGATGAAGCCACCAAGCCACATGTTGTGCTTTAAGGAAGTTTGTCTGGAAATATCTGAAAACAGCTGACTTTGAGGGGGTGGAATGCCACTGATTACAAATGTCATGTGGGAAAACATCCATTTATCCAGAAAGCACTGTACAGTAAATACTTAGGTAGATAAGAAACTATACATCTTGTTATTGACACGGTAGATTACATTACAGTTGTGTATAAGTTTGTTAGAAGCTCTGCTTGCTGTCATACAAACATCTGCAAAATGCCTCTTCTTTGATGCTGCCATGTTTCAAGAGAATTGGCCTGATTGGTGTGAGTGACTGAAAGATGGGGCACCAACTGTTAAGTGTTGTGTAATGTACATTGGGATGGAAAATAACTCTGCATTTTGTCTGTATGTATGCTGTGAAGCACGGCATGGAAATTTCCAATGGAGCTGAAGAGAGAGACTAACAAATTAATGATTAAGTAGGACTGTATCTTTGTGGCTCAGCCACAAAAAGATATACTATTACAAGTCTCTGCATATGCTAATCTGTAGCCATCCTTTTTTGGATGTTGGGGTTCTTTGTTCTCAAGCTGCTGAACAGAATGAACAGGCTAATCTCTCTCCAGGAAAACACCTTCAAGCTAATGGAGGCTGGCATGGAGGAGAGACAGCTTTGATTTTTAGCTTAGAGTATGCATAATACCTATATTGGGATCAGTATTAGAAATTATGTATCTAACCGAATGTAACTTTATTTGTTTTAAGTTGATTGGAGTTTGAATTCTGTAAGTAAAGCTTCTGAATCATCATTTTGAACTGGAGAATTTTTATTTCAAAGAAGAGTCAGTTTTTTATTCATCCAAATTGCTTCCATATGCACAATATTAATAACCTCGATACAAGAAGTCCTGCAACCCTCATAGGACCAGCACGTCATCAGAACCATTTAATTCTGGCACTATTTTAACTATGAGACCCATCGCATGGGGCACCCACAGGTGTAGGTTTGGGGGTTTTGCTGACCTCCACCCAGCTACCGCTGTCACACTTAAATTGACCCTGACATTAAGGCATGGGAAACTTATGATTCATGGGATGAATCACAAGAGATCTGCCTATCCAGACTGACATATTTGACTATAAAAATAAAGGAGCGCTAATAATTGAAGCCATCTAAAGAGACATTGAGCGACTTAGAAAGATGAAGAGCTCCCGTACAGATTTAGAAGCAACATGTACTAGGTTGAGTGGAAACATCCTACAGTTCTCTACTCAGGACATCAGAAAATAGTTCTTTAAGTGCCATCAACTCACATGGTTAAAAAAGGGGGGGGGGGAGTTTACTATGAGCCCGCAGTACGGAGCCAGTGTGGTGTAGTGGTTAAGAGCGGTAGTCTCGTAATCTGGTGAACCGGGTTCACTTCCTCACTCCTCCACATGCAGCTGCTGGGTGACCTTGGGCTAGTCACACTTCTTGAAGTCTCTCAGCCTCACTCACCTCACAGAGTGTTTGTTGTGGGGGAGGAAGGGAAAGGAGAATGTTAGCCGCTTTGAGACTCCTTCGGGTAGTGATAAAGCAGTATATCAAATCCAAACTACTCCTCCTCCTCCTCCTCCTCCTCCTCCTCTTCTTCTTCTTTGGCCTCTTTGAATGTATCTCCAGACTGGAGTCTGAAGCAGGCGATGCCAGGAAAGATTTTATCCTGTGTACCATCATTCCATTCTGCAATGGAAGGAATGGCATGAAACCATCCGTTTAAGAGTGGGTCATGTGATATTCCCTGGTCAGGCTTGCTCATTGGCGTGGGCAAGAAAGTGATTCTGCTTCTGCATCCAGTGGTGTTATGAGGGCAAGACTTTGGGGCTGGAAGTCAGCAGAATGAACCAGATAGCCAAATGGAAAGGGGTTGGCCTTGCACATTTTGAAGTGAAGAAATACATGCCACCATCTAAAGAACCATTATTAAGTCCAGAATCTAGAATTACCTAACTGGGCTACCATCTGTATTCTCTGTGAGAAACTAACTTTGCCTTCAACAATTTGTTTCCTGCTTTGCAGGGGGTTGGACTCGATGGCCCTTGTGGTCTCTTCCAACTCTATGATTCTATGAATTCCAACTTGAGAGAACCTGATTCTTGGGAGACAGAAGGGGGACTTGCATCTAAGAGGAGCGTCAGAATCTGGATTTGCTGGTTTTCAGTAAATGTAAAGAATGTGCTGCCTCTTTGGATTTATATTACTGGGTAGATGCAAGCATTACCCACCCACCACTGGGATACTTGCTACAAGTCTATATTTATTTGCAGCTCCAGCATAGAAAGCTGTTCAAGCGGATGAGCTTTCCTCACCAAAGGAGGGAGCTGTAAGTAAATTACTGAGATTTGATAATGCCAAAACAAATGAGATTTGCATATGCCAAAGCAAATTACACACTAATTAAATAATCTTTTGGATTGCTTTTTGTTTGTTTGCTTAATTGTGTATGAAATAAGGAATAATTCCAATGATATTAGAAAAAAAAGTCATTTGAAATGTATTGATTCTCAGTGACAGAAGGAATCACAGAGATAGCATGTGTTTTAATAATGAGGTAATCCTTGGCAGAACCTAAGCTCAATCTTTAAAATTATAATGTCAAATATATCTTCAAAGATGCAGGATTTGGGGTTAATATTGATGAAGCTTCAAGTATGATTGGCCACCAGTGGGCTTTGCCATTTTGTGAAATATGAAAGCATGAGACACACTATGTTAACTGAATATAAGTGTGTGGAATTTTAATTTCACTGGCACATTAGAAACATCTACGTAAGCTACTGCTAAAGGCCTTCAGTTTAAGATGTAGATTGGGGGCACCCTAGAATATTGAATCAAAATCATGTTAAGCCCCTATGATTGAATATAAATGTATAGGCACTAGAGGATTCAGATGTATTTGGAATTAGCTTTTGATCACAAGGGGAAACAATGACTGCTTCTTAGAATAGCTACGCTTTATTCTCAGCTGAAGTTCTAAGATTTATGTCACACTATTCAGCTATTTATAAATCATGGCCTTGTGGGTACCAGGCCCCAAACTAGCCCCATCCAAAAAATTCCCATAAAAACTATGACTGTGTATGTAAAAAAACACCAAAATCCTATCTGCAACAAGAATGCAAAATATGTACAAAACTGTATAAAACCTTCTGTGGCGATCGCACAGGGTCCCTGGACGTTTCACTGTCTATTGATGCCTGTGCCACCACTTTATTTCTCACTGCCCTACCTGAGACAATACTGAGTCCAGTCAGGGTTAAATTGAAACATAAACTTTTGTTTATTTATTGCAGTTTAACAAGCGTGTAGTTTCATAAACAGTATCAGTCAATTACATTAATGGGGTGCCTATCCAAACCTATAACTTTCGCTACCTGCTCTCACTCACTAAACCACCTCTCTGATATTTACTTGTCTGCCTAGCCCCTAACTGTTCCTGACTCAGTCTATTTCGTTACACCAACTGAACCTACCCACAACTCTACCCAATTCACTCCAACCCCAACCAACCACCCAATTCCCAATGAACTCCCCCTTTTGCCCCTCCCAGAGCTGGTTTTATAGTCCCACTGACTCCAGCCCCCTGGGTCCTGACTGGGCAACCTGTTTAACTATTTCACCTCCAGCGCTCTCTCATATGTTAACGTCATACCTTAAGGCCAATATATTGATTCATCAATGGGCACATCACTTACAGGTGAAAACAAGAACCTCAAAAGATATCTAGTCCACCCGCTGCCAATGCAGGAAACCCATCTACTGCAGCATCCTTGATAGCTTAAAAACTGCTTAAAAACCTTAACAAGGATATTCTACCATTTTTCTTGGCAATGTGTACCACTGGCAAACAGCTCACATTGGCAGGGACGTCTTCCTAGTGTTTAGTCTGAATCCCTTTTGTTTTCATTTGAACCTACTGAATTCAGGTTCTACCCTCTGGAACAACACCTATTAAGAAGGCTCTCTTTCATAGCACTTTCCATAGTCTTCCCCTCAGGCTACACAACTCCTTCAACCTTCCTCACAGAACAATCTGTAGGCCCATGAACATCCTTTGCCCTCTGACATGGTTTGTGGTGCTCAGAACAGGTCACATTACTGTAGGTGACGTCTGTCAAAGGCGGAAAGAACGGTACCATTGCTTCTCGCAATCTGGATACTATACATCTGTTGACAATACACAGAATTGCCTTAGCCTTTTTTGTTGCTGCAACACTCCACTGACTCAAGTTTAGTCAGTAACACTACATGGTGGCAATCCCCCAAATGCTCACTAGAGCAGAATTTCGCAAGGTACCCCAAAACATGAAAACTGAAAACTAGTGGGATAAATAGGTATATAATGCCTCTGCCCTATCAGTTTCAGCTCAGGATGGGGGTGAGGAGACTATTTATTATCTGTACTGAACCATCACTTTTAACAAAGAATAAACAGGAAACAGAGGGAAAATGTATCTCGGATTCATATCACCACCTGCAAACCATTAAAATGACCTTATGATTAATGCAACCCAATCTGTCCTTGAATGTCTGGTTCTCCTTTCTGGCATTTATTATGTAGATACATACTAAAATGAATTTGGAACATGGCACTTATAATAACAGGGGCATGACTACGGAATGGGCAATTCAAACAAGATTTCTGAATGACTCAACTGGATTCCACTTGTACTTTGGCCTCATCTGCTCTCTCTCTCTCTTTATATATACACATATAAAGCAGTATCAATGTCATGTGCCCCTCCCCCCCAAATCCTGGGAACTGTAGTTTGTTAAGGGTGCTGAGAGATGTTGGGAGACCCTTATTCCCCTCAGAGAAATAGGATTCCCAGAATTACCTGGGAAGATGGATTGATTGCTATACCACATTGGAAATTGTGGTAGCCACGACTATTTAAAGTGGCATGATATTGCTTTAAATGTACACTGCAGACACCTTATTAAATTCCAAATACACAGCGTATGCGCTGCATTTCCTGTACACGTTCTTGATCTTGATCTGACTCTCATTCAGTGCAATTAGATTTTTCTCATAGGCTTCAATAGATGTTAGTCTCATTCCGCTGCTGGCTCAGCAACAGCACCACAGAAGCAAAGCTTGCTTCAGTGAAATTGCTTCAGATTAATAGATTAAGAACACACTCAGTAAAATAATCTAGTTATGCTAGGTTCGTAACTGATGTTTTATTCACCATTTTGGGGGAGATAAAAAGTTTATTTGCATGCTTTTAGAAAGGAAAGAAAGTGATGAGGAAAGAAGAATTATAAGATCAGCAACAAAGGTCCATACACTTAGATTTATATAAGTTTGGAGAGGTGGATGGTGATAGATGATAGATAGATGATAGATAGATAGATAGATAGATAGATAGATGATAGATAGATATAGATAGATAGATGATAGATATAGATAGATATAGATAGATAGATAGATGATGATAGATGATGATAGATGATAGATAGATGATAGATAGATAGATAGATAGATAGATAGATAGATAGATAGATAGATGATAGATAGATGATAGATAAATACATAGATATAGACACATAGGTATAAGCTTCTCTAATTGTAGGAGAGAGGGGCGTGGTTATTAGCTAGGCCCAGAACATCAGATCTGAATAAATTTAACATATGCCTTAGTTACCGTACTTTTCCATGTATAAGACAAGGTTGTCCTCATTAAAAATCATGCTAAAAAGTGGGGGTCGTCTCATACATGGGTAGTGCATAGGGTGGACGTTTGATTGGTTTCTGCAGCGGCTGTCAGTGGCTTCAGTGTGTGTTATTGGTTGCTGCATCAATGGGTGGTATTGATTGGCCGACGCTGCGGCAATTGTGCGGGCGATTGGCAGCTTCTGCCAGCAAGGGGACAGACAGGAGATGGACTTTGTGACGCATGTGGGTGAACAATTTTTGGCATTCCCCCCTAAAAAAAGCTCAACAACCCTCACTAATCCCTCCCCCCCGAAAAGCTCAAGAACTCTGGGCAATCCCCCCCCAAAAAAACTCAACAACTTTTTGCCATCTCCCCCCATTTTCTGAACTTTCAGTCCCCCCACATTGTTTTATAGACGGAAAAATATGGTACGCTGAAATTGAACCAATGCAATACCCTCTACATGTGGCTCCTTTTGAGGCGCCTTTGGAAGCTTGCACATGGTCCATAATGCAATAAGAAGGATGCCAACTGGTACACACTCATGGAACCATGTTACAACTATCCTGGCAATGGTTGCCATTTGGGCACAATTCGAAGTGTTGCTGGTTTGGTCCAGAGATCCTGTACTCCCAAACCACCCTGCCAGCTTCCTAACATAAGGAGGACACCCCTTCGTGGTTTCTAGGAATGGTGGAGACATTTACTACAACCCGGCTGGGCACCAAACTGCCCCCAAGTTTGCTGGAAAGTGCATTTCTGTGGATTTTCATGATATCAAATTATTATTACTTTAGAATTTTGTGAATATGATAACCTCTTTATTTAATATGATTAGTCAGCTACCATCATCATCAATCATATGCACCCCTTCACTTTTCCCTGCTCTCTGCCTATCCCTCCCTTTTTCCTCGCTCTTTCCACCCACTCTCTGATTATCTCCCATGGACTACCTTGATCTTGAGCAATTTGGAATGAAAATTAGATTGGCTGCAAAACTTAGAAAGAACAGAGCAAATGCGGCAGATCTCTGTGTAATGATTTGCTTCTGTGGGCCAGATCAATGTGCCCTTGGATGCAGCTACTTCCTTAAAGGTACGAGCACAAAATAATGTTTAATTTAAAATCTTCGCAGTATTATACAAAGTCAGAGTCTCACCCATACCCAAATACTTGATTGGAAACACAGGAAATCTTTTCAGAATTCATTACAGCAGTCATTCTTCAACAGAGCCCAGTCACATTGTCTTACTGTTGTTCATCTTGTTTTCCTCTAGGTGCATTGCTTACTGATTGACTGCTCTATTAGTTACTCTCAAAATTTGCCAGGTGTTAAATTAAACTTACTTGAATGTAATCCCCGGATCCTTGTTTTTCGCCCCTTTCTTTCTTATTAAAAATAGGCATGGAGTTTGACCTGCTGCAGCCCTCAGAGACCTTACCTGTCATCCCTGAGTTCTCAAAAATAATTGCTAATAGTGGTGCCAATCCCTTTCCTGCTAGCTGCTCTAACGCTGTAAGGTGAATTTCACTACAAGGCTTGAGGTTTTGAAATATGCTTACATTAAGCATTCCTTAACCTTTTCTGTTCTGATTCCATCACTTGACTGCTCCAGTCTTGCAATCAACATCAAGCTTCAGAAAGCCTTCAATGGATGTGTGTGTGTACACACATGTTTTTTTGGAAACAAAAGCTGATAAACTTAAAATTCAGCAACCAAAGAAGCAGCTAGAAGAAGCTAGTAAAATGCAGTGAGCAGTCAGTATCATTCATTTCATAGCTGGTTGTGTGTCAAAGCCCCATGACCCTGCAGTTCCATAGATGATGAAGAAACAGGTAAGATAGCAGCATACAGTTTTGGAGGTTCAAATAGGCTACAACTTTATTGGTTACAGATGTGAGTGGTTTGGCATAGGCATTGGGTGAAGCCAATTGTTCCACTCCAGCCTGACTGCTGGGAGTGCATCTAAGGGTAAACCACATATTAGGGGAGGGGGACTGGGTGGGACAAATAGGGGTCCCACCCAGATGGGTCCCAGTTGGAGGAGTGATATGGCCCTAGCCCCCACCTGGCCATTGGACAGAAGCCACTCCTTGTGGATCTCTTTAATGAGACACCCTTAACTGGGGAGTGGGGAGCCAGAGGCTACAACCTCTGCTCCAGCCAAGACTATGGTTTATTCAATGCTTAGCCACACAAAGTTGTGATTATTGCTATGAGATTGGCAAAAACCGAATGGCCAGTGCCAATTTTTTGGGAGGAGTCACTGTTGGTGCTTCCTTGTGGCTTGGATGCATGACACACAGGAGCTGTGTGTTCAGTATTGTGGGTCTTGGATGCGGTTGGCGCTGTGGTCTAAACCACTGAGCCTCTTGGGCTTGCCGATCAGAAGGTCGGCGGTTTGAATCCCTGCGACGGGGTGAGCTCCCATTGCTCTGTCCTAGCTCCTGCCAACCTAGCAGTTTGAAAGCATACCAGTGCAAGGAGATAAGAAGAAGAAGAAGAAGAGTTTGGATTTGATATCCCGCCTTTCACTCCCTTTAAGAAGTCTCAAAGCGGCTAACATTCTCCTTTCCCTTCCTCCCCCACAACAAACACTCTGTGGGGTGAGTGGGGCTGAGAGACTTCAAAGAAGTGTGACTGGCCCAAGGTCACCCAGCAGCTGCATGTGGAGGAGCGGTTTCCCAGATTACGAGACTACCGCTCTTAACCACTACACCATACTGGCTCTCCAGTAAATAGGTACCACTGTGGTGGGAAGGTAAACGGCATTTCCATGCGCTCTGGTTTACGCCACTGTGTCTTGTTGCACCAGAAGTGGTTTAGTCATGCTGGCCACATGACCCAGAAAGCTGTCTGTGGACAAACGTCGACTCCCTTGGCCTGAAAGCGAGATAAGCGCTGCGACCCCATAGTCACCTTTGACTGGACTTAACCGTCATGGGGTCCTTTGCCTCTTAAAATTTATTGTGGGTCCAGCTTCCTTCCAGCTGAGGTCTGATAGATCCTTTCCCCATTGAACTTTTGGTGGCTGATGAAGACTATTTTCTTCCAGCAGGCTTTTCACTGAATGCTGATTTTAGCGTATTAACCAATTCTTATGTCTTTGGTGCTGTATTTGTTCTACACTGTTTAGAGATGGTTTTAGTTGAGCAGCATATCCATTGTTTAAATAAAACAAATTGACACATGTCTACTCAGAAGTAAGCCCTGTTGAGTTCAGTGGTACTTAGTCTAAGACAAACAGACATTGGGCTGTTGCATATATAGTATCTGACCACTCTTATCTAGGCCACAGTACATTAAACTTAGAATCATAGAATTATAGAGCTGGAAAGCAACACAAAGGTCATCTAGGCCAACCCCCTGCAATGCAGGGATCTTTTGAACAACGTGGGGTCATGCTCTACCAACTGAGCTATCCCATTATATTTTCCCCTGTTGTGTGTTGCTGTAACCTGCCCTGTAACTTCTGGGTGAATTGTAGGACATAAATCGTAAGGACAATCTGTCGATAAACCATTCCCTCCCTCTACCCACCGCTGCCCAATTCTATTTCTGTGGTAAAGTTTTGTTTTAAAGGTAGGTAAAACGGAATCCACATTATTGCATGTAAAGGATCAACTGTACACAAACTATCTTGATTTATATACAAGGTATCAACAGCAAGATCAGCAGGTGGCAGACTGGCTGTATAATTGCCATTTCACATGATCTTGAAACAAAGACAACACTGAGAGTGAGGTTGTGCCTTTATATCAGGGGTCAGCAAACTTTTTCAGCAGGGGGCCGGTCCACTGTCCCTCAGACCTTTGGCGGGGGACAGACTACATTTTGAAAAAAGGAAAAGAACGAATTCCTATGCCCCACAAATAACCCAGAGATGCATTTTAAATAAAAGCACACATTCTACTCATGTAAAAACACCCTGATTCCCAGACTGTACGCGGGCTGGATTGAGAAGGTGATTGGGCCTGTTCCGGCCCCTGGGCCTTAGTTTGCCTACCCATGCTTTATATACAGACCGAGGGAAGAACTGAATCTCTCAGAGCTACTTTCTTAAAGAAACACAGCGATGCAGCACAACTGTTCTGAGTTATAGAAACAGAAACCAACATATATCAACATCGCCAGTTGCTTTATGTTAGTAGCTGCTTAAAATAAAACACAATTCACATTGTGGAGACTGAGTTTTGCACCAAGCTCATCCATAGCTACTGGTGGATGAACTGAGCTATACAACTGACTTTGCATTTAGATACATGTTGACTGCAGTAAAAAGAAAAAGAAGTAGAAGATTTTAGACTAAAGTAGGGAAAACAAAACAAGGTGTGAGATCAATGTCTCCATAATAAGAAATTTGTGGCCTTGGATAATTTCTTTTGAGGAAGTGGATGCTATTTTTTAAAAAATAAATAAATGGTGTGGAGCTGGTTCACCACACAGAGAAACAAATATGGAAGCCCTGTAATTTTGTGGAAGGAAAGCTAGATAGTGAAGGGTAGCCAATATGGTGTGCTCCCAATGGTGTTGGACTCCAACACAACTCCCATGATCTCCAGCGAGCACGGACATTGCTCAAGGATGACGACAGTTTTAGTACAGCTACTTCCAGATGGTCGCAAATTCCTCCCATCCCCTAACTAGAAAGATGCATGGACAGATTGAATAAATGCAATCCTTTTACAGCGATCCATATCCATTTGCTACCATCATAACATCCCACAGAGCTGTTTGCCAATGACAGTTTAAAGGTTAAGTCAGAGGCATGTGGGAATGACAACATGTTCTCCAGATATAATGTTAAGTTATAACATGGCACTAAATGTACTTGCCCTCTTTAACGGCTTTCTCCAGTTTGCACGCAGGATATATAGTTTTGCCAAAATTAATGAGATGTCTGAATGTCAGAAGGGGCGGAGAGAGAGCAAAAATAAAAATTTAATATCCTGTCGGAGACTTGTTATAGAGCCAGATGCTGGAAATAATTTAACTGTACTTAACGCCCGGCAGCAGCTTTCTGAATGTCATGACAGTCACATAGCATCTGTCCTAGTAGCTAAGCATTAGTAGTTAATATATATGAAACAAGCCATTTAAATGGAAGGTCTTTGGAAGAGGTGTATTAAATCACCCCAAACAGATTCAGTGCTATCTGAATAATATTTGTTTTCTCGTTTGGAGGGGGTCTCAGAAGTCAGAAAAATAAGTACTTATCCTCATTAAACCTTTTTCTGGCAGTGGCTTACTATCTGTGCTTAAGAGGACTCCAATAATAAAGCAGATGCCAATTTTTTAATTGTCCAATATTGTTCTCAAACTCAACCAGGATTGAACCCCCCTCCCCATGCTTTCGGGGTGGTTTTCCTAAATCCTAATTGATCTGCAACTCCCTTCTCCTAATGCACTAAGTGCAGGTTCCCCTATAAAAGTATCAGCTATGTTAAACAATATATATGAGTTAGTGAAGCAAGGAGCAGCAGTGCTGTAAAACAATGCTAATGCGGCTCGGATGAGGCTGTGAAATTTCAATGTAATTGGTGCAGGATACATGCCAGAGTGATCACAATATATAGGAAAGCTTTAGGTTTCCTTTACCACTCCCTTCTTTCTGACAGATCTCACCTGTAGATGTATGTCTTCTGGAGTGTCCAGAAACAGGATGTTCTGAACATCACTTTAAGCACCTCTTACTGAATGTCATAGTCTGCTGTGAGATAGGTCTTTTAATTTCAGTGGGCCAACTGAATAATGTAAAAGGAAAAGCATGGCAGGTGTTACTATGTGCAGGCATCTCCTTAGCATTAGGATTCCCTCCCCCACTTCATTCTGAGCACAATGCCGCCGCCACCAAATGATCAATGCCTTGCCGGCATTGTTATGCTAAGCCAGTCTTCTGTGCCCATTCCGCTCAGTCACTGGAACTAATCTCTGCATTATTGTGACTTTTATAACAGACCTATAAACTAAAGCCAGGCTTTCATTACACAAAATGAAGGCTTCTTAACATACTTCTCAATGCGTTTATTGCTAACATCCACGCAAACATCACATATCCTTTTCCACATTATGCACCTGGGTGTTCCTCCCTCCACACACACACACACACACACCCCCCACCCCAGATTCAACATAGCCCAGCCCAAGGAACAAGCGCAGAGAGAAGCTACACCTGCAATTTTCACGGTGATAACATCAGGACAACTCGTACTAGACAGTAATAGCAGGCAGAGCTTTGCTGTTATTGAGAAGAAGAAAAATACCCCAAGCCATCGATTCACATTGTGCCATTTACATAACAGGCACCATGCTCCTCAGAACAACACATCACCCTACCCTGAAATGAGTGAATGAAGAACAGGGTGTGAGAATAGTAATCAAATATTTAGTCCCATACATTTTAAGTTTTTTTTCTGCCCCCGCCCATGTTTTTATCTACTGAAACTATTTTGATTCCGTGTTTTTCCAGTGCTCACGGTCGTCTACATTTAAGAATTAAAATGTCATTCTAAGATTAAAAAAATATTTAACTTAAGAGAAGAGTTAGTCACAAATGCACCAAAAAGGATGAAAGTTTTAAGTGAAGGCACTAGCTTTAATTTCTGTTCTGTGCCATGTAAACAGTAGCCATCGGGAGTGTCACACCATGCGCCCACTTACAACGTAGCCTCCATGTATCTACACTTCCCCCCCCCCTTGGTCTTTCAGCCCCAATCTTCTCCAGGTTCTGTTGCTTCTGTTGATACTACATCTATCTACCACATCCATGTTTGACAAAACACTGGTTTCTAAATTCTAAAAGCTTACTTCCAATCGTCAACCTCTTGGGTACCTTATCTTAAGCTGCAGAACTGTGAACCACAACTTGGTCTGGTGTGGCTACCCATAATGATGGCTGTGATTCAGATCTCTCTCTGAATACCAATTGCTGGGTAAGCTCATGGCTTACTTGTGGGGTCCCCATAAGCATCTGGTTGGCCACTGGACTAATTACTAGACCATTGGTCTGATCCAGCAGGACTCTTATTATGTTTTTATGTCTTATGTCTCACCTTATGATGACAGTCAACCAGCACCAATGCCCATCTGACCCCAGTCTTGTATCAACATTTACACATTCTCCCTCTACACACACTGTCAAACTGCTCTTACCATCAAGTTGTTTCCTTATGATTGGCTGAAATCTGCTGTCCATCATTCATACGATTGCACTTATTTCATACAATGATCTTATAAGAAACAGAATTAACTCCTGATAGATGTAGTAAGGGCCACAACCATAGATGGCTTTCCAAGAGAATGAGGCAAACTCAAGGAGGAGGATAGCACAATCTCACACATGTCCACTTAGAAGTTCTACTGAGTTCAATGGGAGTTACTCCCAGGGAGGTGAGTCTAGGGTTGCAGTGTATCAACGGCTTTTTGCATGGATAGCAAAATGGAATCTCCCATATTCAGGTTTACTTCAGTAAATAAGTTCCTAGAAGCGAACAGTTTAATAATAATAATAATAATAATAATAATAATAATAATAATAATAATAATTCTGCTTGTGAGCTTCCTAGATGCACCTAGCTACTACTGGAGAAAGAAGGCTGGACCAGAAAGGACTTTTGAAATCAGCTAGGGATTTTTGCAAAAATGTCCTTATGGATTTTTTTCCTTCCAATTTTTGTTATCTTTATTTAGCGGCGAAATGTTATACAGAAGAAAAGAATAGTTCATCTATATTCATTGACGATAGCTACAGAGCCACAGATTATATAAAGCACCAGATATAGAAAAGATCTGCTATGCTATCAGTGAAGTTATTCTCTGAATGTGGATCCTTATGTATCGCAAACAGTATCATCCATGTGGGAGTCATGGGGGAACAAAAATATATTAAGAACACACCTCCTTCCCCAAAAACCCAGCCCAGTGAGGACTGAAAATGTTCAGTGGGCACAGTAAGTTGACTGGTGGGAGGTGGGGCAGGACAACAGAAAATAGGGTGGGGAGAGAATGGAATGGGGCATCCATACAGAATACATGACTGGCTGGCTCGCATACTGAACAAGAGTATGTCTCACTGCACTGTTTTGGTGCAGGCCTCTTGTGACTTAGTACATGCGCTATACAAAGTGCTCTGAACATTCCCAACGTGCTGTGGAAATGGCAGGTGTGCAGCATCTCCTCACTTAGCTTCGTTCAAGTCGTGCACAACTATGTATATGTGTGGCGCTGGGGGAAAATTAAATAAATTGATTTAAACTGAAAAATAGTGTGAAAAGCACAAAACAACAACTGTCCAGCCCCCCAAAGAGCAGGAAAACTGCAAAAATGGTGCAAAACCAGCAAGAAATCCCATGAGCCTTTGTAACTGCAATCCGATTGTACCGAGTTTTAGAGGGTGTTTACAGATGCCTGCATAAGGGATGCGGGTGGCGCTGTGGGTTAAACCACAGAGCCTAGGACTTGCCGATCAGAAGGTCGGCTGTTCGAATCCCCGCAACGGGGTGAGCTCCCATTGCTCAGTCCCCGCTCCTGCCAACCTAGCAGTTCAAAAGCACATCAAAGGGCAAGTAGATAAATAGGTTTTATCTCCAGCGGGAAGGTAAACGGCGTTTCCGTGCGCTGCTCTGGTTCGCCAGAAGTGGCTTAGTCATGCTGTCCACATGACACGGAAGCTTTACGCCGGCTCCCTCGGCCAATAAAGCGAGATGAGCGCCGCAACCCCAGAGTCGGCCACGACTGGACCTAATGGTCAGGGGTCCCTTTACCTTTACTTTTACAGATGCTTACATACCTCCCCACAGCCAGATTGCACTTATGACTGAGGTAACTTTGAGGGCTTGATACTATTGAAAAGTAAACTGACCCTGCAGAGATTTCACCAGAATTAGAAAGCAAGAGAAGTGAAATGGAACGTAACTATGATACATTTTAATCAGTAGACTCCTCCGACAATCTGCACCAACTGCGATGGCTAATTAAATAGTTCACAGGTGTTTGCAGTAATGACTAACAAGAGAACATGTGTTGCTTTAAAGCATCTGAACTATTTAGAGGATTAAGTGCAAACACTGTATTGTCAAGCCAACTGGACGCTGCTCTCACACCTATTTAGTCACACTTGCAGGGTAAAACTCAACAAATTGCCATTCCTTCAATCTGAGTTTCAGATTGCTTCCCTATATTGCATTCAATTGAGTGTCAGAAGAAACCTAACTTTAAATACCGCTAGAGCTAAATGTTTAAATAATGTATTTACCAGAAGCAGCAAGTGCAAAATGGCTAGGAAAGGTGCTGGCTTAATTTGCATCCATTTGTATCTGCCACCATGCCTGGCTGCCTTTGACACAACCGTTTAGGGCAATCATCACAGATGCTGTGTCTTTGCATATTACACTGCCATGCCTCAGGTAGAATAACTATATGAACAAAACAACAATCCCTTCATCAGATGAAGGGGGGGAAAGCTCAGCAATTCATTTCTAAAAAAGAGAGAGGTAGCAGGCTCCAGACCTCCTATCCGAGAAGCCCTTTCCCCCTTAATCTTAAATGAATATTATATGTACATTATATGTACTCAAAAAGGCTTTTTGCAGAAAACAAGATAATGAACAGTGAGACTCACACCCCCCCCCCAATAAAAAAAACCCCATTGGAAAAGAAAGGGATAATCAAGAGAGTAGGATTAAGGTCTTGCTACAGTCCCATAGTATACTGGCAGTTTTTCAAGGTAGGGTCTGAAGTCATTTTCTTGAGTGGCCATGAAGGAAAAGAGGTTTATAATGCCACTACCGATTTCATGAGGAGGGGGGGTTGCGGGCTCCCGATCCCGCCCCACACTCCCGCGAGGCTAGCCCCAGCCTCGCGGGAAGCGGGGATTCCCTCAATTTGCATCCCCCCGCGGCACCAGCCAATCGGCTGGCGGCGGGGGCGGGCCTTCAATAGGCCACTTAAGGTTGGGGCAGCCCTCGGCTCGCCCCTTTTCTCCCCTTGCAGCGATCCTGGTTTCCCGCCCACCCGCCCTTTAGGCTTCGCCATCGACTTGCTATGGGCTTCGGCTGGTCGCCGCAAGGGGCCTGGTAGGAGTTTTTCCATTTGGCTAATTGGCATGTGGAAGCCACTTGGTTTTTTTGCCTACCTCGTAGCAAATCGTCACAACTCCCTTGGTTTTGGCGGTAGGCATTGGCCGGGGTATTGTTATGCAAATGAGGACGGGGGGGGGGGAGGAGCGCCATCACCTCCCCCAATGCTTGAAGGGTAGTTCGTTAAAGGACTCCGAGGGGCGTCGCCTCGTCCGAAACCTACGGAGGCTAGGGCCTAAAGCGCGCCCCCGAGCGGTAACCCCTCGGGGAGCGCCTAGGGATACGCATCTCGGGTAGCTCCCCCTGTTGGTGTTTAACCCTTCCCGGTTAGACCGGATAGTCGGTTAGGGGCCAATGCCTAAGCCAATACCTCTCATACCTGTAATCAATAAAGTTGTGGCCATTTTCGCCCATTAACTCTAAACTCTTGTGTCCGGTGTCTTTATTTATCACACTTGTGGGAGGGGAGGGAATAGCCACGCAAACACCCTCCCCTGGACCTCTTATGTCTGGCAGCAGGAGTCAAAAGCTAACAGAGATGATCAGAGAAACTAAGATGTTTACTTGTGTTGCCTTTCAAAAGTGGGCAGTGTCTTCTCTGCTCATTAACTGGCTAAGGTTTTTGGATTTAGGAGATTGCTTATAGAACATGATTATTTGTTGTAATTTTCAAAACTCACTAGTCAAAAACCATCAGTCTAGTGACGGATCTTGTGGTCTCAATTAAATTTGCTGCTTTAGAAATGCTAGTTGATATAAGTTTCAATCAGTTAACTCATCCATTAAATCTGCAGGTGTTTCCATATGAACAAAATAACAATTCTGAAGAACAGGGGGAAAGGGGTCTTTGCTTGTAAGGTGATGAATACAAAGGGTTTTTTTTACAAGTACTTGTATTAAAATAGTTGACATTATTTGAAACACACAGAAATGCATTGCCTCTTAGGAGATTTTAGTTGATTAATCTAACAGATTAATCAACTAAATATTGCAATCCTTTTAATATGTAAAGTGACCACTAAAAAATATTTGAGATGGCATTACAATAAAGCCACTGCAATGATAGCAACTGAATTGGGACAACTGGGAATGACAGAATTGTAAAGAAGAACAGTACCCTGACATCAGAGGATGATTTATGATAAAAATCATTCTGAACCATAGAAATTCTCCCTGAACATTAATAAAAACCTAACATACTGCATGGCATATGCTCACAAGGGACGTCATTATTTAAATATGCAGTAAAGGTTTTCTATGTGTTTTTCTGCAGAATTGAAAGATTCTTCTTACTAAAAAAAATCTGTATCTCTTTTTTTTGGGGGGGGGAGACCTGTTAAAGTTCCATACTAACTCAGCATTATAAAACGTAACTATAAATGAAGAAGAACAAAGAGCACTCCAAACCAACAGAGGATAATGAGGCAGATTGAAAATAGGCACATGCATCACCTGATATCTGATTACTTGATGATTTGTCGTTCAAAGAGCAAAGTTATTTCCTCCGCCACTAATATATCCCAAAAGTGGCAGAACCACTGTTACAGTGACACTGTGGCTCTCATCTCCAGCAGTGTGCTAATTATTTTGGCTATAATTAATAAAATTGGAGAGGGAAGCAAGCTTTCTGATTTGGAAATCCTGTTGTTACACACCCACATATATTTACATGCACACTCTGCAATACAACACATGATGTCTAAAAGTAAATGCTTATTTTTCTGAACAACATTCCCACGATATGTGGAAATACAGTCCAAAGGCTTCCTATCCTCCCCAGTATCTTACTGAGACTGTGTTCAGAATGTTTTCCCTCTTTCTTGAAGAGGCTGTGAGTTTTGTGTTCATAATCATAAAAGAAAATCCTCTGATATTAGCAAATAATTCCCACACATTTTGTACCATTGCTGTGGCATGAAAATTATAACTCGCTTTACTAAAAGGCTAGAAGAATTCTAGATTAATCTGCCTGTGAAAAGGTTGAAGTGCAATAAGATTTTCTAATAGGGTTAATCCTCATTTTATCCGATCAATTATTTGTTGGGATAGATTATCTTTTTTTATTGAATTACCATTGCAGAGCTAAATTCTGCTAAAATTGCAGCTAAGGACATTTAGAGTGCACTGAACTTGGTTAATCCTTTCCTGCATCCTTCCTGCTACACACTATATTTAAAAGAAATGGTGTCTGCAATCTTAACATGATACACAAAAGCTTCATTAGAGAATAAGACTTACCTACAGTCAGCTGTCCCGTTAACTGTCCCATGTGGTTTCTTGCATTCACTGTTACATTCCTGTCAGACTGTAAGACCAGAGGGCTATCCTGGGAAACATGTATAAGATAAGGAAATGAGAGGGAAAAATATAGCAGAGTCAAGCTATAACGATTGACACACAAGTATGCTGGTGAGGTCTAGTCAAAACAGCACAGTCTTGCTGATATCAGCTATAACCATGGAGTACCATTCAAATTCTGTTGGACTACAACCAGGTCCGGCCCAAGACATTTTAGCACCTGAGGTAGGCCACAAAATGGTGCCGCCCCTCCAAACCAGGGAAGAAGGGGTGAGTGAAGATCTACATCGGGAACAAAGAGGGGAATAAAGATCTGCATTGGGATTGGATGTCCTTGTGGATCCTGCCACCTGAGGTGGTTGCCTCAACTTGCCTCATAGGTGGGCCGGCCCTGACTGCAACACTCATTAGCTGTCGCCAAGATGGCTAATGCTTAGGGATTATGGGAACTGTAGTCCAACAACTTCTAAAGGTCGCCAGGTTGGCTAGAATCACATGAAATTGAAGACACAGAATTTGATTTCTGAGCTATTCCAAGGTTTTTTAAATTCTGAAATGGCTCCCTTACATAACTGCATTCAGAATCAGAGACACAGGCCTACAAAGTGACTCATCGTTCGGTGCCAAGCATTTGGTGCCATTGTGTTTATATGCCCACTTGAAAAGCTGCAATTTGGGTGTGTATCAGCAACCAAAGCCACTATTTTCTGGTATATTTCTGACACTAAAGGCAATGCTACTGCTAAGAGAATGGTCATTAAGGGATCCTTAGTATGAAAAGGGGTGTGGCATTGGCTGCTGATGTCTGAAAACCTGGCATTCTGGTTGCATGGGAGGGTACACTATTCAAAACAGCAGAACGTGGGCTGAATAAAGATCGCTTGGGGAGGCTACCTCCAGTTGACCCAACTGGAAGCATAAGAAATTATGACACAGCCAGGTGAATGGCGAACATGGTGGCCTTTTTGCCAGGCTTTCAGAGAGCCTTGGGCTTCCTGCATTCTTTCTTATGCTGCTACTAGGTTTGAGTTGGAATCTGCTTCCACTTTACACAGCTGCTTTTGCAGTGACTGAAACACTGCTCAGAGGCATCTGGGCAAGAAAAAAGACAAGTGGTAGCAAGCTGAATGGAGGCCATGTGAGTGCCTGTGAATATTTTCCCCCAAATGTTTACTCTGCCCCTAGAAAATACAAAAAAAAAAGGTAATTATCACCTTCTCTGCCCCACCTCCTCTCAAAATCATTCAAAAATTCTAATACAAGCAGTTTTGGGTTAGTTCTAACTTATATTGGTAGTAGATCTCATTTTGCTTTTGTGATCAAAGTAGTTACATTTCATTTCATTTTGGGTTTTTTTTAGAAATGCAGCATAACATTTTAAAGATAATAAATAAATTGTAGAGATGTCTACACTTTTTCTTTTATCCTTTATTTCTTTTTTTATGTTCAAATTGCAAAGGTGTTCAATTTAGAAACCATATACCTTATTTTGTGGGAAAGATCACATTTAGGGAGGACAGGTTAAACCGTTTTCTCTACGCCTACCTAAGAGAAAGAGCTGCCAACCAGCCAGAAATAAATTAGCCTGGTTTGCCCCTGTGCCTTTAAGATAGGTTTGGTTTATTGAAAAGAGCAGGCAATTTTTTTAATGACATGGAGCTATACATTATTACCTGTTTAATTGCTGCAGATCAACTTGGTGTTTAAGAGATAACTACGGGCACTGGATGAAGTTGGCATCTCTAGATTCAGAACATGTGTGGCTATTTCTCAGCAAGCATGCATTGCTGTGCAAACAATGCTTGGGTCTGATGATGGCTACATGGTTAACACGCTGTACAAATCTCAGGAAAACCCATTATTGATTGTGTCTTCGATTGGGATATGGGATAAACTGGAGACGGACAAAATTGTAGCTGATTTGCTTTAATGATTTCTGGAACTGTCCTAGCACTACACCGTAATAGAAATTAGTTATGAGAAATGTTAGGGAAGCGACTGGTTATGATACAGCATTCAATCCAGCCTCTGGTTGTATTTGGAGATCTAAAATACATAGCTGCTTCTGATGCTTTGGAGACGACTGTTCATCTTTTGACAGCAGCCAAAGGGCAACCACTCAAAGATGGTGGAAAAATGAGAACAGGCCTATCACGTTCAGTAGAAAGCCTGTTTAGAGTGCAGGAGGCAAGTTTCTCTGACTGAATTGACGGACACGGTATAAGTTAGAGAAAGATGACAGGTGGACAACAAAGTTGTCTATACTCTGAATCTCTGGAAATGTCAAAATACAAGGCAATTGTTGAGGCTATCATGAACAGCTGCTTTAAAAAGCTTTAATCGATCTATTTAAATGATAAGGTAGTTTTAGAATAGATTAAAAATATTACTGAGTCACTGGTTCCACAAAGTGGAATCACTCAATGCAATGAAACAAGTCTCCATATTAGGAATGTGTAGTAAAGACACACATCTCTCTACTTCATGAAAAGGAGGAGAGGTGACTGAGCTGAGCTGATAGCACTGACATCACTATTATGAGGTAATAAGTAATCACAGCAAAAGTACAGTATACTGGCTTTTCTTATTGTTTGTCATTTAAGCTTGAATGCATCCATTCCCTGGCTCTCTCTTGGTGGATATGTAAGATACAGTGGTACCTCAGGTTAAGTAGTTAATAAGTTCCGGAGGTCCGTACTTAACCTGAAACTGTTCTTAACCTGAAGCACCACTTTAGCTAATGGGGCCTCCTGCTGCTGCCGCACCACCGGAGCACGATTTCTGTTCTTATCCTGAAGCAAAGTTCTTAACCTGAAGCACTATTTCTGGGTTAGCGAAGTGTGTAACCTGAAGCGTAACCTGAAGCATATGTAACCCGAGGTACCACAGTATACCTGACTGGACCCATAACACCTCAGATATTTTACGTTGCAATTGTAACAACACCAGATAACACCAGTGCAGGAAGGATTCATTCAGCTTGGTGTGTCTATGTGAACTGGACCACACATAAAGTAAAGGTAAAGGTAAAGGTACCCCTGCCCATACGGGCCAGTCTTGCCAGACTCTGGGGTTGTGCGCCCATCTCACTCAAGAGGCCAGGGGCCAGCGCTGTCCGGAGACACTTCCGGGTCACGTGGCCAGTGTGACATCGCTGCTCTGGCGAGCCAGAGCCGCACACGGAAACGCCGTTTACCTTCCTGCTGGTAAGCGGTCCCTATTTATCTACTTGCACCCGGGGGTGCTTTCGAACTGCTAGGTTGGCAGGCGCTGGAACCGAACGACTGGAGCGCACCCCGCCGCAGGGATTCGAACCGCCGACCTTTCGATCGGCAAGTCCTAGGCGCTGAGGCTTTAACCCACAGCGCCACCTGCGTCCCACACATAAAGTACATGCAGTCAAAAATCCCATGATATACACAGATGCACATCAGAGGTTTTTAAGCAGAGGTCAGATGGCCATCTGTCATGGATGCTTATTTGAGATTCCTGCATTGCAAGGGGTTGAACTAGATGACCTGCATGGTCCCTTCCAACTCTATAATTCTGTGATTAAAAAATAGCAGAACCATGTGTAGGACCTCGCTTTTTGTCACAGCTTTGAGATTGCTCAAGTCATAGGAAGAGGCACTTTCTCTCCGCTTCAACCAGAGAAGCAACTGTGATGCTTGTTAAATGGCCCTATCTGTTTCTAGAGTCAAAAACAGCTACCACAGAAACCGGGTGGGGTGGGGTGGAGGAGAACTTGGGGGAAAGGACTGCATGCTGATGAGAGTGTAGTCATAAGCCTGATCAGAACTTATCGATATGGAGAAGCTCTGTTGAGGCTTATGACTACCCTTGAATCAGCATGGAGCTGATTGATATGGAGCTCTTGCTAAATCAATTAGGCTTGTTAAATCTCTCACCTCCCAATACGCACAAACATTTTAAGCAACCTGCTAACAGCTAGCAAAAATGAGGAGGGGAATATTTTGGCACCAGGCAGGAAATGAGTTAAGTTTAAAAGATACAGGGAAGGGGCTTAGCAGTGGTGGGGCGCAAGCAACACCCCCTTTCAATGGTCATCAACTGATAACTGGTGGTGTATGTTTCAGAAGGGAGGATGGCACTGGTCTCCAAGAACCCACTTTGTGTGACTCCACATCGCTAGACAGAGCGATAGTGCTATTTTGCTACCCTCCACAAGGCAGCCAAATGCAAACATAATGAAGTAATTTCCCACCTCCCAAATGTGGCTGAAAGATCTCCTTGGGGAACGTTCAGCCCAGGACTCAAATGAATAAACATTCTTGTTAATGCACATTTAGTAATCTAAACCGCTGGGAGGAGCACAGAGAGAAGAAACACCATGGTGTACCTGGAACAACAAAACCAGGCACCTTCACCTGCCCCAGCTGCAATAAAACATGTCTCTCCTGTATTGGTCTCTACTGCCACAGCAGGCGCTATAACTCTCCAGCAGTTTGACTGTACCTCCTGGATAGCACTCCTGATGGCCATTGTCTCTCAAGACAGACTGATGCCAGCATTAGTAATCTCTCCCCAACTGCTTTCCCACTGAATGAGGCACAGAACAGTGTGCAGTTGCTATGACAGCTTAGCAAATAAAAATATTTTCTACGCCATGGACACACACACATACTTATAATAATCTTTTAGAGGAAATAAAATATCAACTTCATAAAAGCTTTCAATCATGAGTGCATGGAAACAGTTTTTTTAACGAAGTACAGGTAAGGAAATTAGTGGCTGTTTTTAAGCCTGCAATGTAATCTATCAACTTTGTTATTTACTGCAGTCTCATCAGTGGTTTGCTGTTTTAGCATTAATCCTCAGAATGGATAGAAATCTGGTGTATTATAAAGAGCACAGAAGACCACCTGTCCTTGCTAACATCTGTTAGCTATATGCAAATGCCTGGATAAATTTTAAATGTTATCAGTTAAGTTCAGATATTCTCCTGCTAATCAGGCTACCTCACAGCTTCTTTTTAATTTGATGATACTTTTTTTAAAAAAAACCTAAATTGTTTTATTTCTCTTCTAAAATCAGGTACAATGGCAATTCTTTTACAGGAAAAAATAAATACAGATCATCAAGTCAAACCAATCTTTTGCAACTTCTACAGGAAATAATAGGAAAAACTTCACATAAAAATAGTCATTAAAATTCAAATCTAACTACTTAATTTGGTTTATTTTTGTAATATTAGGAGAGATGAAAAGCTTCAAACTTATTTAACTACCTTGCTATGTGTGTGTTGATTTCTGCAAAGTTAATAAACCGTCTCCATGATAACATAAAAAGTTGATTTTTCCCTGTCCATTTGCTACTTTTGCGTGGTGCCATAGTTTTCCTAATAGTCCTCATTCTTTATTAGGCAATTGAGATTGTTTTTTGGGGTCTTCTCTTACCTACTCCGTATCTATATCTGCTGAAACAATTAAAATCTCTTCATGGTGGTAAAAACACCACACCAAAATTTTCTTCCATATAATTTGTTTAACTTGTCACACAAAAAAAGAATCTTCTATAGCTCAACAGCTGAAGGCATTTAAAGCGTGTCTCACACACTGCAATTTAGGCACGAGGGCTGAATTGTTGCATATGTTATGTCTGAAACATCTTGTTGCAGAGGGTTGGATTCTGAAGCAGTCCTTCCAACCCCATGACTTTTAACTGCTTTTAGAAAATAGCTTAGTCCAAGTGAAGGACATATTTGGTTGGTGATTTAAAACAATTTAATGCCATCTGGCCTTTTCTATGGACACTTTCCATTTTTCTAATCTGAAAAAAGAGCAAAGCATTGCTCCTGATTTCCCTTCTGTCATGCTAATTATGGACCTGTAAAAGGGTATAATCCATAATGACTGCAAAAATATTTTTTAAAAATTATTGAAAACACACACACACACACAAGAGTTCTGATGTCCGGTTCCAAGGGCCTTCTGGTGGTTCCCTAACTGTGAGAAGTGAGATCACAGGGAACCAGGCAGTGGGCCTTCTCGGTAGTGGTGCCTGCCCTGTGGAACACCCTCCCATCAGATGTCAAGGAAATAAGCAACTATCTGACTTTTAGAAGACAGCTGAAGGCAGCCCTGTTTAGGGATGTTTTTAATGTTTGATGTTTTATCATATTTTTAATATCCTGTTTAAAGCCACCCAGAGTGGCTGGGGAGGCCCAGCAAGTTGGGTGGGGTATAATTATTATTATTATTATTATTATTATTGATAATTCAGATGGAAATTCCCAGGTATAAAAACATGTTATTTATGTATGCCACTACTACAGCCCATGTTTTGTTAGCCCCAAAATGGAAAATGAGTGAGGTCCCAAAGAAAGAAGAGTGGCAACTTAAACTGATGGAATATGCACAGCTTGCAGACTTAGCATATAGATTAAGAGAAAAAGAACATATGTTTAGAGAAGATTGGAAAATGTTTACTGAATATATGGGGGGTAATTGTATACACTTGAAAACACTGGCAGCATTAACATAAATTCAACAGTGTAAATAAGTTTTGATGGATGTAATAATAGAATATTGAATGGTTTAGTTTATGTAAAATATGCAGGGATTTATGGTTTGCAAAATTAACAATGGAAAGAGAGGAAGGGAAGTCATTGATATTTTAATGTTTAAATGAGTATTCAAAATTGTAAAACAGTGTGTGCATGTCTGTGTGTGAAGAAATAATTTAGGTTACAATCCTATATGTGATTACCTGTTAAGTCCTGTTGAAACCAATGGGGTTTGTATCTGTGTATGCATATATGTGCTTGGCTTGGTATACTTAGGGATGGGGTAGAAATTTGATTCAGTTCACAGCTAAAGGTGAACCTCCCTAATTTGCACTTTTCAAACTAATGTGTGGCCCAAAACAGTTGTTCCTTGAATTTTGCACTTCTCTGAATTTTGCAATGAAATTCTCCAGCCAAGTAAAGTGTTTCAAAAGTGTACATTCTAGGACAAAGTCTGCATACAAATTCACGATTATTCAAGAATACATTAAATTAGGGGACACTGCTTTGCAAAAATGTGTATTTTAGAGAAAAATGTGCATTTTAGGAGAAATTGAGCTAAAATTCTGATGAATTTTCATGAGGACTTTTTTTTTTTTTAAAGACTGACTTGGAAACGTGGAGAACTGAATTTAATTTTGTAAAAATGAAAAGCTGAAAATGACCATTTCACCTTTCTTCAAGCATGCTTACTGGAAGTAAGCATCCTATCTCTTCTATTACTCTTCTGAGTAAACAAAGTAAGTTAAGTTCAACAAAATGTTAGATAATGACTAGATGTTACTCTTGACTCTCCAACATGGAGTCTTCTTCCCAGAGGAAAGGCTTCTAGGCTGCTTCCATCAGTTCATTAACTTGCAAATGGGAACGTGTGAAGTCATGGTGAGCTCCTTCCTAGGATGTCAAGTGCATTGTATGTTCTCCTCTTCCTCCCCTCTGCAGTTGATTTATTTAATAGTTTGTCAAACAGCTTGCCCTCCTGCAGCTTGGCAGATGGAAGGGGCTTTTTGGCTTGTCCATCTTTCCAGCTGCAGAGCCATGACTGTTTGGGAGTGTCCATGCCGAAAGCAATCATTTGGGCTGAGAATATGAACATTGCCCAGGGACTTGATGGCAACCCAAGCAGCTGCTAGGGATATTTTTCCTAAGTAGTGATTATTATTTTTTTCATGCCCCTTATGGACTTTTTGAAATTTGTTAGCCAGTGACTGCTGGTCTGGCAAAAGAGTACGCAGTAATAAATGACTTAATGGCTGAGGTATCAAAATACATCCTCAAAGAACCACTTTGTTGTTTATAGCACTTAGCTTGGGGAGGGACCCTCCCACTACCAAAGAACAACACGTGAGAGTCATATTTCCAGTTTCTATCTCTCTGTCATTTGATTGGTATTAATGCATTTTGTCATTAAACTGCAGGGGTACAGATTATCTTTGATTTCAACTTGACGTTGCCTGAATGAATCCATTGTTTCTAACTGGAATTTAGAAGCACATTAAAATAAACAGAGCTTATTTGAATACATTATATGCTCATTAATCTAATGAAAAAGAAAAAGGTGTCTCTCCCACCCCACCCCCGGCTAAGAATGTGAGGTTCCTTTCCACAATGCAGCAGAGAATTAGTTGTACTTAAGACCTTTGGTCCCAATGGGCTTAAGCGTTCTTTACCTTGTGCTGGACTGTGACATCTGTTCTTTAAGAAGTCTCCGTTTCATCTTTGTGAAAACAGAAATTAATTAGTATGGTATATTATGTAGCCTAATATTTATTTTGGGATGGTCCTGCAGGCTCCTATCATTGACTTCCTTATATCCTCTAGGCTCTTTAAAGTCACTTGATGAGTGGAATTCAAAATTAGTCACGCTACTTCCATGACAGTATTATTTCAATGAAGTCATTATGAGTTAGATTTTGAGCACTATGGTAAGTGCTCAGTTTTTAGATTACTTGGATATTAAGGGTGATGTCCAACTATGTCATACTCAGTGTAAACTCTTTGAAATCAATATATTTAAGTTCCTGACAACAATGAATTTCAAGAGTTAACTGTGAGCATGTCCAACAAGCCACCCTAAGTGAAGCGAATTCCTTTTAGGTCTTCAGTCTCTGGGTATTATGTATACTTATTTATATAGTAACCCTATAAATGTTTACTCAACTTTTACTTACGTCCAGGCTAATGTGTATAGGATTACAGTCCTAGACAATTTATCTAGTTCAAAATATATTTTTCTTATTTCTTTTGAAATACTTGCTTAATTTATCATCCAGTATTAATGGATTTTCAGTTTCACAGCTTTCTTTTTCTTGTCTTCTCAATAAGTTTTTATAAGGTTAGAAAAATCATATCTATTAATCAAATCAGTTGTGTTTGGAAGATCAACAAAGCAGGTTAAATGCTAGATAGTGGAGATAAACTTGAATAAATATCAGATAGCTCTGGATTTGTTGTGGGCTTGTTCTGTTCCCTTATCATGTCATCCAGATAGCTAAAGAAAATAATCTACTGAAACCCTATTTCACATCGAGATTCAATATCAAGGTCTAACTTTCTCCTGTTTAATTTACTATCCAATAAATTGTCAACTGAGAGCATTGTAATCTCCAGACCATTTTTAAAATAGCAAGTGCTGGTTATTTTTATATAGGCAAAGCATTTTTACACTGGCATTTAATGAAAGGACTGATTTATAAACATTATCTGGAATCTTGGAGCTAGGAAAGGCTTTCCTACAATTACGTTGCTGAGCAAGATTCAGGCGAGAAAGAAAGCATGTTATAGCTTGGATGAAAATGTGCTTTTCACACACCGAACAGGACATGTGAAAACAGCATCAACACATGCAAGTAATCAACACAACTCAAACCACCACTCATTCGGGGGTCCAAATCTCCCTCTCTACCACTGTTGGCCTGTATCACTTAAGTTGCTCACCTTTGCTATGATCGGTTTCTTTGTGTTTTTCCCCAAAATTATATGTTCACCTCTTCCATCAGGTTTCCTAAACTATGTACTTAGCAATTGAACTCCAAATGAGCCAAATTAATAGATGAAACCAGAGTTTACTTTCATTGCAGGTTAGCCAATGTAATTAGTAAACAGAAGTTAATTAAGATAGGGTTTTGATTTTTTTTTACAAACTATTAGAATGTACAAATGGAGCAGAAAAAGAATAGACTTTAATCTCCTTCTGAGGGTTTCTGCAACGATAAGAAGTGTGAAAGGAACTTCCAGATAACAGGGACTTCTGCTAAAGTGGGAAGAAGAGGAAGGTAGTTCAGCTGCAGGCATAACAACTAGGTTGAGAGTTTGGCACTACAGTTATTATTTCAACTTTGCCATTTGTGTTGGCGCCCCCCGCTAATCTATTTGGATCAGCAAGGAATTGGCATGGCCCAACAGAGACCGTAGTTTGCAGGAAAGTAGATACCAACCGGGACGCAGGTTGGTTAAACCACAGAGCCTAGCACTTGCTGATCAGAAGGTCAGCGGTTTGAAACCCCATGACGGGGTGAGCTCCCATTGCTCGGTCCCTGCTCCTGCCAACCCAGCAGTTCGAAAGCACGTCAAAGTGCAAGTAGATAAATAGGTACCACTCCGGCGGGAAGGTAAACAGTGTTTCCGTGTGCTGCTGCTCTGGTTCACCAGAAGCGGCTTAGTCATGCTGGCCACATGACCAGGAAGCTGTACACCGGCTCCCTCGGCCAATAAAGCAAGATGAGAGCCGCAACCCCAGAGTTGGCCACGACTGGACCTAATGGTCAGGGGTCCCTTTACCTTTACCTTTAGATACCAACCAGGCAGGTATTGAGCTGAGCAGCTGAGCAGCTAGCAAATTAAGCCAGTCGGCAGTAATATGCTATCTGAAAGCTGTACCTAGGAATGTAAGTTGCCTTATACTGGTCCATGTAGTTCAGTATTGTCCATACTAAGGGTGGGGAACAAGATGTCTCTGGGCCACAATTCCCATAATCCCTGACCACTTGCTATGCTACTTGGTGCTGATGGGGGTTCTAGTTCAGCAACATCTGGAGGGCCATAAGTTCCCCACTCCTGGTCTACACTGTCTGAAAGAAGTCCTCCATAATTTCAGATCGGGAGCGGGTCTCTCCCAGTGAACCCAGGACCTTCACAAGTGAAGTATGTGCTGTACCACTGAGCCATATCCCTTCCCAAGTAATTACTTGCTCAGACTGGACACAGTCAAGAAGTTTTATATTATCAGATCAGAACTGATTGGATGTGTGTAATGCCTGACCACTGCTCAATTGGTAGCAGCAACCATACCCACCACCCTCTAGCCATGCACAGAGATATTACTGAAACCCAGTGGAGAGAAGACTCAACTGCTGTTCTGGCAAACTGCTGTTCTGGAAACAAAGAGAAAGGGGTATTGTTTTCACTACCAGAGTCCCGGATCTGAAATCTCCAGAACAATGTCTAGACCCAGAGAGGGGGTCCCAAATGTCGGGAGCATCGCTGGATTTATCTGGATGGATTTCAACTAATTATTTTGCTCAAATTCAAAGGGATAGGGGGGCAAACTAGATGTGTCAGCACCCATTATGTAAATGTTTCTTTAGAATGCAAACAACAGGTGCAGCGGGGGCCAATAAGGACTGAATCTCTGTTGGGAGGGTAGGTTTTTTTTTAATGTTTTGCCAGCCAGTGTAGGAATAAAGCAGATTAATCTGGATTACTGCTATACTAGAACAACTGGTTAATATTTGGGCTGATAGCAAAGCCACAAGTTCTACAGTCTCACATATATTTCAGGATGTTGGGAGATAACAAAAGCTGCATCCTTGAAAAACCGCTGTCCACACTCTCTACAGCTATAACAATTTATGATTAAAATGCTGCAGACAGTACAGTGTATAGACTTTCATTTCAAATTGCCTACATTTATGAAGTATGGAAGCAGCAGCACAAAGCTTGTGAAACCCTTTTAAGTGGAACAAGTCATGACAACCACATGAAGATTTCATTTGTATTCCCTTTCTGCATGCCTAGGGCAGCCAATCACTTTAGCATGGTATGTTCTCCTCTCAGGTGAATCACCCACTTAACAGCTTTAAAAAGATTTAAAGAGTGGATTGCAGCAGGCGAAATTATCTGGGCTTTTATTTCCTCTTGAAAGTACTTCAGGATCCAAATAATTTAACAGGTAAAAGCTGTGAGGCTATGGAAATAAAACGCACAATCTACAAATTCTAGGCTCTGGAAAATTATTATTCTTAAATTAAATCTATGAGCCGCTCAAACTTGCAGAGACATAATTTAATATGGAAATAATTTATTCTACAAGATACAACTGGCAATGTCCTGCTTTTCCTGATTCAAGAAAACCTTGAAGGATTCTGCCTCAAGAATGATCCAAGTCTCACATGCTATGTGCGGGTCTAACCACCGCCAGCAACAAACATCAGAGCAAAGTCAAAATGTCACTTTCTCAAAATAAATATTGGTTGGAAAATAGGTTTTCCTATTTGTGCTTTAAACAAATGTAAGATGTTCACCAAGGACATGTCAGTGGGTTTCAAACGTCACCCCAAATACACCACTTTACAAATGATTTCCTGCATCCTTCATGAGCTGATCTGTCCCCTCCTCTACATCCATGTAAAATATTTAGTATGAGACCTGTACTTTCACATTTGTAACTCAAAGCAGGGCTGAACCGAATATGCCCGCAAGCCCATTTACAGATTGGATGGTGGGGCATTTGGGCACCCCTCCAAAAAAGCAGAAGAAAAAATATTTTCAAAAATGGGGGGGGGGGTACTTTCCATCCCCACCCCCTTGTTTCTTCCAATTCTCCATTTTCATAGAAAAGGACTGCTTACCGGCATTAACTGGAAATGACCACTGCAGCCCAGCCCAGCCTCCAAAGGTTTGGGAGCATCCATTGGCTTCCTGCACAGCCAACAGATGAAATCAGCTCCTCCATTGGCTGCTGGGGGGGTGGGGGGTGGTCAGGACTCTCCCTGCCGATTTTAAATTTGAGCTGGCAGGCAGGGAGTGGTGGCACCCTGGTTCTAGACCAGCTCTAACCTGGCTTCAGTCAGGTCCTCCAATTGCTCGTAAATTCTGACTCTGCTGGCACCCAGCAGTGGAGGTTGGCATTGGATTTCCCACCCTCCCTCCCTTTATGACACTACACCCGAGGGTGAGTGGGCAGGGCATGTTTTGGCCTTGCTGTGGAGTTATTTGGTCACCATAGTTGGGGCCAGGGAAGAATTTGTTTGCAGACTAATTGGACCTGTCTGGGGCTTTTGCCTGCCTCATAGTAATGGGTTGGCAGATAAGGCACTGAATTGCATTGCGTCCAAATTTTCACTTTTTGAAATAGACCCCCTAGTAAAGGGGTCTGGTGGGGATGCCTCTGTTGGGATGCAGCCAAGAAATCAAGGGCATTTGACAGGTCCCCAGGTGGCCCCAGCCCACCGGCCAGTGTCCCGGGCGATTTCCAGTCCTTGGATCAGCATGAAACTACGACTCTAGTTTTCAAAGCCTTCAGAAGCTGAGCACGCACACTCAGCAGAGTAAATAACGCTGCACAACAGAAGTGGCAGGGAGAGGCTGTGATGAGCATATTTACAAGCAGTTTATTCAGCATACATCAGGATAAGATGAAAACATGTCTTCTCTCCTCTGTGTCCAAGCAAGCAGCATAAGCAATAGCTATACACAAATGGAAGTTCCCAGAAATCTGTGATGGAGTGTAAATAGGCATGTGACATACAACAGTCATGCCTGTACTTAAAGTGGAATGGAATATCCTAACAGCCTCTGTCCGTATATCCAGTTGTGGGCTGACAGGCCTCAGACCCTCTACAAAATGACAACCTGGAGGGACTCCTCCATTTGATGTGTGTCATGGGGTGGTCCTTAAGCCATGATGGAATAATCAGCCAACAAATTGGACTGGTTAATACAAAATATGCACCTAAGCCAAGAGCATATTACAACTGCACTCAATAAAGTTGTGGCCAATTTAATCCCAAGAACTGCCTTTATTGTTTCTTTATTATCATATTTTTCACTCTATAAGACACACCTGACCATAAGATGCACCTAGTTTTTAAAGGAGGAAGACAAGAAAATAAATATTCTGAATCAAATGTTGTACTAAACTATTTAATAAACTGCCGGTATATCAGAATAATATTTCAACCATGTAAAGTGAACAGCAGTCAACAGTGGCATTAAGAACCATCATCACTGTCGTTAACAAATGAAGAGAGACTTTATCCCCTAGTAAGGGGGCAAGCAATGGAAATATATGAGCTTCCCACATTGAGACCCTTAGATCTAAGGACTGTATGGTTTGGCCCTACACAATTATTTGAATAAAGCCAAAAGAAGTGGGACTTTCTTCCTTTCTGTTCATTGCAGAGAGCTCTGGGGGCTTTCATATGAGGGAAGAATGTGGGAGAAATCTGATTCAATTCCCATTTAAAGTCAAACCTACCTAAGTCACACCTTCGTACACAACACAAGGACCAAACCACAGCCACCCTTCAAATTTCACACTTCTGCAAAGAAAGGTGGAGGGATTACACAGCTCCTGCTGTGCTTGCTTTACACCCGTGTAAGGAGCTCCTGTCCTGCTTTGCTGCTTTGAAGCGAGCCAGAGAGGAGGGAAGGATGGGAGCCATGGCTCCCGTCCGTTCCTCCTCCACGCAGCATTCGCTTCATAAGACGCACAGACATTTCCCCTTACTTTTTAGGAGGAAAAAAGTGTGTGTTGTGGAGCAAAAAATACGGTACTCTGTCCCTGGGTTGCCCCTGGCATTCACAGGTTCACTGTGCCTGGGCCCACAAATTGCATTTAGAACTTTTAGCTAAATGTTAGCTCAGTTATACCACCTTGCTTCTGCTGAAACAAATGGTTTCCCCCTGTGCTGTTTTTCTCAAAAAAGAGGTGCCAGAACTCACCATGAATGGTTTACTTGTTCTCTTATAATGGCAATAGTGCCCACCTGAAAGGTGCCAGAACTGAGTTCTGGTAAGTGCTGGCTGAAAAACAACAACACTGGTTTCCCCACAGATTAATTTGGTGACGAACATTTGATCATTTTAAGCCGGGACCACATCCAAATAAGTGAGTTTAGGATAGGACAGGCCGTCTCATTTGGTTTCAGTCACTGCTGGAATATAACTTAGGAACTTTCTAAAGACTTGTTAAGTGAAGTACAAGATGAGTTCCTATAGTTACAAATTGTCCCTGCCTACATCTGCCTTCCATCTGGATAGACAGCCACATTTTGTTCTGAAGCAGCATCAGATCAGTTTTCAGCCTAGTGTCCAAATTTGGAGTGGGTTGGCAGCCTTTTGCCCTTGATCAGCCTTTCTCAACCTGTGGGTCCCCAGATGTTGTTGAACTACAACTCCCATCACCCCTAGCTAGCAAGGCCAGAGCTCAGGGATGATGGGAGTTGTAGTCCAACAACATCCGGGGACCCACAGGTTGAGAACCGCTTCCCTAGATAGTAAACACCTCTGATTCATTTCATGTTTTGTGGCAGCCTACAGAAATAAGAATTGCCATGATGCAACCATCTTACCTTGCTATGTAGTAAGTAGCCAAGTGGCATAAAGAAGCTCAGAAACAGAGCAAGATGAATACAGACATTATTCCTATGCTTATTCTGAACACCTGGAACTCAAAGACAAATTGCTTATATATGATGACAGCTTCTTCCTTAAAGGTAAATGTAAAGGGACCCCTGACCATTAGCTCCAGTCGTGACTGACTCTGGGGTTGCGGCGCTCATCTCGCTTTACTGGCCGAGGGAGCCGGCGTACAGCTTCCGGGTCACGTGGCCAGCATGACTAAGCTGCTTCTGGTGAACCAGAGCAGTGCACGGAAACGCCGTTTACTTCCTGACGGAGTGGTACCTATTTATCTACTTGCACTTTGACGTGCTTTTGAACTGCTAGGTTGGCAGGAGCAGGGACCGAGCAATGGGACCTCACCCCGTCACGGGGATTCGAACCGCCGGCCTTCTGATTGGCAAGCCCTAGGCTCTGTGGTTAAACCCACAGCACCACCCGCGTCCCTTAGTTACCACTAAAAGCCATTGCTAGAACCATCCTCCATGGATTCCCCCCCCCCACTTTAAGCCTTAATTTAAGGCCACTTATGCTGACATACTTAGTGTAATATCCTATCGTAAGGCTACAGAAAACAAAGGAATTGAAGTTCTGTGTGTATGACAGAAGGGAGAGGAATCAAGTCTGTAATACTGTTGTTTTAATACACATTGCCTCCCATTTTTCCCTAATCTGCAAACAGACAGACATCTGAATGTCTTTTCTCATGATAACTTGCCACTTCAGAACTTTTTTTTTTTTAAAGTCTCCATTATTATACATGAATAGTAATTTTAATATCTTTGATGCAGTGCCTATGTTAAGATCACTAACTATGATGTCCTTGGCATGTGGTCTGCATTTACTGAAAGAAAATGGTCCTCAAATATCTTTGTACAGACTCTTCATACAGGACATAAAGGTAGTTGCCAGTAGCAACAACCACAATTATGCTTCTGTTACTGCCCCTATTAATCCTGCCAAATGGAGGTCTCAATACTCACACTCCCCCCACCCTTAAAACACAAACCAAACTCAGTTTATTAACAACAATTTTAATTCACCACCATGGATCTACGAAAATGCTTTATTACATATACTAACCTGAGCAAATGTAAACAAAATTCAAAAAAGAATGCATAAAAGACTCCCCCCCCCAACCCCAACCCCACATTTCGAGACAGATTCCCATCCAGTTGCAGACTGTTCTCTTACAACACAGAAAAGACATTCACTAACATCCAGAGAATGTCACAAGAATGTCCAAAGGGGACTGAATGTTGGATTTGTGGTTTTCTGTGAGTTCCTTCTTCCCCTCAAAATGCAAACCTTCTTTATTAAACCTGAGGATGTTGCAGTCGTTGTTTGTGATATGGGATAATGAGAGAAAGGAAAGAAATAATTCACTAGCAAGCCTTTGGGCAGAAAGTAACTCTCTGCACTGATACCCGAAAGTCCCCCACTTCTTTCTGCTTTGAGGGCTGTCAACAGAACGGTGAGGGAATTTCACCCCTAGTAGAAATTAAACAGAACCCTGTTCCTCATGAGGCTGACCCTGTGTGGAGATGCTGCTGTTATGCGAAGCATCCACTGTATTGTGTCCAGCCATTTGCAGCACAGCCAGTCGGCCCTCCATCCGATTGGGGTGGGAATCAGGATGGTGTGGAGTTGGCTACTGGCTGCAGATGGGGTGTGAATTGTCAGAAATGTTGCAGTAAGCCCAACAGCACAAGAGATGGTCAGATCTGCTTTCATAGGGAGAGTTCTGTCTTCCCTCCTTGCTCTTTTTAAGGGGCAGAGCAGGAGCTTCCACTGGAAAAACCCCCACTTCCACTGAAACAATCATCTCTATAATCAAATAAGTATGCTAATCACACCAATTGTTTTCTAAACTCCCTTTGATATGATGAAGGAACACTCTTAAATGGACATACAAAGGCAATCAGCTCCTAAAGCTCAAAGATAAAGAACGATAAACACCACAAGGAGAATTCAGCCAATATTAAGCATGTTTGCATCCCAAAATCTGCTTAGCTTTGACTGGATCATGCTGAATTTATTTTAAAATTTAAGACTTCTATTTCCGTTGTGGTGGCCTCTAAAGCAACAAGGCCTGAGTTGATCTCCTCCTCCAAGATCCTGTCACACGGAACTGCCTCTTTCCCCCACAACCTGCTCTGCTGCCTTTTTCCCCATCTTCATTAATCACCACTAACATGGTCCAGTTGCTATTCCTTTGCTGGAATGCAGTCTGTGTTTCCCAGGAACCTGTGAGGAACCAGTCCTTCTACACCAATGGTGTTGCTGAGGAGCACCCATCTCTCAGTTTCTCACCAATCACAAGCCACAGTACTTCCTCAAATCAACAAATAACTAGCTAAGCCAACTGAGCAAGAACACACAGAACTTGGTAGTAAAAGTTATCCCCAGTTAGCTAATGCATGGGGCAATTATCTCACCTGCCCAGTAGACAGGGGACAAGTTTGGCCTCCCACCCCAATGGTGTCTATGCTTCTTGCTCTACTTGAGGTGATACCTTTAGTATTCAGGCTGGAGAGTGGGGAGAAGAATCCTCCATCTCTCCTCATTTGATACACTTTTAGCTGCTGTGGTACATCACACCCAGTGATGCTTTGAAGGTCAAGCCCCTCATTTGCTGCTGAGCAATTCAAACAGAGACTAGACTTTCAAACCTCTAATTATTATTAAAAAGTATATTTTAAAGTGTTGGTTTTATCTAACAATGGATTTCATTTCAGTGACATTTGCCTGTGGCTTTTCTTTGTCTATCTGTTGTAAGCAGCTGCTGCCAAAGCTGCACAGAAAATTCTGGCAGCCAGCAGGTCTCCAAAAGAGGTTTACTCTTTTGAGTGCATGATTTGAAAACAGTTGAGATAATCGCCAATAATTCAGCTGCCTCGGAGGGTGAATTTGAAGTCTGGCAGTGCTTAGCAGTGGGTGGTGATGTACCACTTTGTCTCAACCCACCTACAGCCCCATATTTACCTTTTGGCCCTTCAGTGTTTCCTCCATAATATCTATCACATAAAATAAAAAAGGTCTGGAAAGAGAATTTTAAAAAGACTGCCATTATTTTAAAGGCAATTTTAACCTCCACACTATTATTGTTGTGGCTTATGCAAATTGAAACAACACTGATAAAATACAGAAGGCTAAAAAGATATGAAAGATCATATTTTAATTACTTTTAAACTATGATCTTTTATATGTTTGTAGCCTTCTATATTCTGTCGGTGTTGCTTTAATTTGCATAAGGCAACTATGCAAAACTATAATAGAATGAAAGTAATATAAAAACTGATCTATTAAATTACAGAGAGCAGAAACATCACTGCACTATTTGAAAGCCCTTCCATTTTTTAATTTTTTAATTTTTAAAGGCAGTGGTGTCAGCTGGTGATACATGCCTTGGAGGCCAGATCTGCTGTACCTTGTGAACACTGCTGCCCAAGTTGTCTCACCTTGCCTCATGAGTGGGCCAGCCCGCATATTATTATAAAAAGGTTTCCTAGCTGGTGTAGCTGATCTCCTTACAGTTACAGTTGTACCTTGGTTGTCAAACACCCTGGAACTCAGACATTTTGGCTCCTGAACACTGCAAACCTGGAAGTGGTTGTTCCGGTTTGCAAACATCCTTTTGAAACCTGAATGTCCAATGGGGCTTCCTGCAGCCAATCAGAAGCTGTGATTTGGTTTTCGAACATTTTGGAAGTTGAACGGACTTCCGGAACAGATTTCGTTCAACTTCCAAGGTATGATTGTATTTCCTTGTTGCACAGAAATAGGTTGCAGTTAGGGATGAGTGAATCGCCAGTTTCACTTTCTCACACTTTCTCCTTTGCCCCCACTCCTAAATTCAATTCTCCACATTTCCACATCAGTTTTGGTTAAGAAAAAAAAAAATCCTCATGGAAATTCATCAGCATTTTTGTGTGAATTTTTCCACCTTTTTGGAACATGATTTTACCTCAATATAGTGCATTCTTAATTGTTTGCATGCAATGCTTGGATGAAGAACTGCTCTGCAAAATGTGAAGTGCGAAGTTTGAAGGGTGACTCTGTTTCAGTTCCTATATGGTTTTGGAAAGCTGCAAATTAGGTAACTTCACTTTTAAATGCATGTTGAATCCAGTTTGTCCTCCATCCCGAACTGTAATGCACTGGCTCAATCCCCACTTGCCAACCCCAATATCATTTGTTCAGCTCATTATATTCTCCATTTTATTGTGATAAGAAATTCTTCTGTCATCATAACATTGCTACCTTGATGTGTAGCATACGTAGCGGTTGATTCTGATGACAGTTCCAACCCCAGCCATGCCAGAGTTAAATTTCCCACAGTCACGCCCCCTACCAGCACTGATTGGCCAGTGGGGCCCTGCCCAGCGCCAGTGACGTGGCCTGGATGGCACAAGGGGGGGCATCAACTTCGGGTGTCTGGCTGCAACACCGCTCACCGAAAAAAGTGAGCAGACTTCTAAAACAATATGATTCCAGAAAGCTGCGACTTGCCAAAACAGTTAATAATTAGTCTAATTCATTGTCTCGGAAGGAGATAAGATGACAAGTATCATATCACAGACGCCCTTGAGCTGCCTTTATGCCAATTGTCCTATATGCCTATGTGCACTTGGCTTTTGAAAGGTCAACACAAAATCAGCTGGCATACTGGCAGTTCATATTTATTCTAATTGCTATAATCTAGTAGAAAATTACCTTGGCCAATAAATCATTTGCAAGCATTCCTGCATAAAGTAAAGCTTGCTTTTATCCAAGTGCCAGCTGCCAAGGGTTGTGCTCTTTGTTTTTTTGTTTTTTACCCCTGTTTTTGACAACACAAAACTTTGGATACAAAGCCTGTAAATTTAACCATCAATACTGGCATTATTGAGGAAAATTAAACCAGCTATGCCTCTTTTCTATATCCCATTTCTACCTTTCATTAGGAAAAAGATGTATGAAAAGAAATCTTATTTAACTACTCTTAGTATCAATTTCAAATTTGCTATTACAATACATTCTTCAGGCAATCTCCTGCCGTAGTTATTAGCGTAAGAAAATAGTATTTCAATCCATAAGGAAATATGGATCAGAATCATGTGGTGTGTTTGGGATCCAAATAAGTGAACAACTAGGGGGATTTGAAGAAATTGATCTCTGCGAATTCCAAAATCAATTGATCTGATCTGCTTCTCCTGGACTGATGTGTGGATGGGAACAAATCCATTATACTTTTCAGAATTTTGCAATACAGATTTTTTAAAATAAAAAATGCATCAAAATGCCTATTTTGAGAGGAAATCCATTCGAGAAATGCCTATTTCTAGTGAAAGCATGTCTGATTTTCATATGTAAATGCTTTTTAAAAAAACCCAACAACTTGCAGTTTAATGTGGAAAGCAGGTCAAAATGGGAAAACGTGTGACATGTGAAGTGTCACATACAAAAATTACTAGTCCATATATTATTATCCACAACTAGCTTCATGTGTTCTGGGGGGTCTTGGTTTTCTCAGATAAGTACCACCCATCAGCTGCATAGCAAAGAGCTTTTGAAAGTAAGTACACTTTTCAAAACAGATTGTGATATGGGATTGGAAGCTTGCTGCCCAAAGGAGAATACATTTTTGAAAAGGAATAGCAGATTTTGGCATCCATAAAGTACATTTTGGAACCCTAGCCTATCTCCCAACTATGCCCCAAACATATGTCTACATTCAATATATGGCATTTTTCAGTAGTTTTTGTTCATTTATCATATTTCTTAAACCAGGACTGGTTTTTTTCCATTCGTTCATTCAATCATTCATTTATTTTGTATACTGTCCTTCATCCGAAGATCACAGGGCAGTTCACAACATACAAATAGAAAGTAGGGTCACAAAATGCATGATAAAACAAAGCAAAAAAACAACAAACCAAAGACCCCCCCCAAACACATTTAAAAGGTCATAGAATTTCAACCAACCAGAATCCTGGTTATAGAGAAACGTTGCTGTTTGGTGCCTAAAGATACGTAATGAAGGTGCCAGGCAAGTCTCCCTAGGGAGAACATTCCACGAAGGGGGAGCCACTGCATAGAAGTCCCATTCTCATGGTGTTCAGCTTTTAAAAAAGGGTTTATTTTGGTGAGGATAGAGGAAGGCATGCTTCTTTCTGTTTCCTGAACCTCACTGAAACCTCTCACTGGTGAGAGCTGGTGTGGTATAGTGGTTAAGAGCGGTAGTCTCGTAATCTGGGGAACCGGGTTCGCGTCTCTGCTCTTCCGCATGCAGCTGCTGGGTAACCTTGGGCTAGTCACATTTCTCTGAAGTCTCTCAGCCCCACTCACCTCACAGAGTGTTTGTTGTGGGGGAGGAAGGGAAAGGAGAATGTTAGCCGCTTTGAGACTCCTTTGTTTAGTGATAAAGCGGGATATCAAATCCAAATTCTTCAGAATTGTACTGTGTCAAGAGGGAGAAGGGGTCCATTTGCAAAGGTAAAAGAGGTGACACTGCCCCCCCCCTTTCTGCTCTCACCAGCATGTTTGTAGAGCTCACATCACCACCTGCTGGTTAATTCAGTAATGATGATTATGATGATGATACCCACAAGCCTGCTCCGCCCCCCAGCAATTTCCAGTAAGTTTATGAAGATGGTAAAATTTGAAGACTGGTTTTTTTTTTTTTAATGAAACAGTTTGAGACATGAGTGGTTAACTCAGGCATAGGCAAACTCCGGCCCTCCAGATGTTTGCGACTACAATTCCCGCCATCTCTAGCTAACAGGACCAGTGGTCAGCGATGGTGGGAATTGTAGTCCCAAACATCTGGAGGGCTGGAGTTTGCCTATGCTTGGGTTAACCCATAGCAGTTAAGTCATATTCAGTTCCCACTCAAGCAATTCCTGGTGCTCCCAGAAGCCCCTCAACAATCTGGTTTCTTCTTAAAATAAGAAAATAATAATTTTTAAAAGAAGCCAGATAAGTTAGCACCGATGTCTTAAACTGTTCTGATATTTTTAATATGACCATCCTTAAAATGTTACCATCTTTGTAAAATCACTGTCAAAGCATGACCATAGTTCAAAGGAAGAGTGGTGAAATCTATCTTTGCACCTTCATCGTATTTTAATAATTTGGTAATTGTGTTTGGCCACATATGGCCTCCTGGGATTTATAATTAGGAATTCACACATGATTAAACAAGCTGGCTTACATGATCACATCATTCCAACTAATTATAAATAGGTCATTTCCTTCAAATATCCAATATATTTACTGTGGCAAAGGGTTTGGGCAGGGAGAGTTTAGCAGATAAAAAATATCCAGTAGAATTTCGATAAATGTCGGTTGGATGAAAGGCAAAATGAAAAGCATCTTTCAACTGTATGACATTTATAACATAAGAAAATAACCTCTTTGAATAAGAAATCCAGTATGAAGTTATGCTAAATGGGGTACAAATATTATTTATGTAGTAGGTGTGCAAGCTTTCTTAAGTCAATTGGCTTGACATTTTTCAAACACCCGTTTTTAATGCTGTCAGCCAATTCTGATTTCTACTTAAATCACGCAAACTATAATAAGCATTAGCTTTCATTTAAAAAAGGTTTTAAAAAGCATTTCATTGGTTTTTAACAACAAACCAGCCGCAAGGAACTATTTTTAATATTTGACAGCGCCTATAATTCCTCTGCAGCATTCATCAGTCATATATGCTCATTAGGCATTCATAAATGGAACGGACAACATGCAGGAATTGAACTGAGATGGCTCTAAGCCAGAAATTGCCCTAGACATTTGGGTGCCTGAGGCAGAAAATCCAAATGGTTCCTGCAATTGTGGGTGTCTTTTAAATGTGAAAACTAAATAACTGACCATTTGCTAACCTTCCATTGTACCTCAAAATCTGCTGTCTGAAGTTGGCAGCCTCATTCTGCGTAAATGATAGGGCTGGCTTCAATTCTAATCTCATGGAGTCATAGAACTGTAGAGTTGGAAGGTACCCAGAGGGTCATCTCATCCAACCCCTGCAATTTATAGGTTAGCAGTTCACCTTGGGTTCCATTTCGATTCTTAGTGGTGCTTATTGTGTTGATGTTAAAGGCCACCCTTTATGAATCACTGCTCTCAAAACTGAAGACCAGTTCAAGATGCCGCTGGACTAAGACTCTCATCAGCCCCAGACGGCATAGCTGGTGTCGGCTATCCCTGTTGTAGACCATCTGAGGCTTCTCTACAAAAGTGTATGTGTTAAACCTGTACCTTACTGTTCTGATGTTACTACACTTGCTCTCTTCCATGCTTGCATCTTAAAAGCAAATGTGTGTGTGAGAGATAGAGTCCTGTTAGAACTGGCCCACAGAAGTGTAATGTAAGACGTGTCTCAATTAGAAGGCAACTTGTGAAAAGAAGGCTATAGTCCTTCTTGACCCTTGTTATCTATTTATTTACATTTATCCTCTAAACCAGGATTTCCCATACTTGGGTCTCCAGCTGCTTTTGGACTACAATTCCCATCATCCCTGACCACTGGTCTTCCTTAGCTGGGGATGATGGGAGTTGTAGTCCAAAAACAGCTGGAGACCAAGTTTGGGAAACCCTGCTCTAAACCTACTCCCCTAATAGTAATAGTAATTTATTATTTGTACCCTGCCCATCTGGCTGGGTTTCCCCAGCCACTCTGGGCAGCTTCCAACAAAGATGAAAAATACATTCAAATGTCACACATTAAAAACTTCCCTGAACAGGGCTGCCTTCAGATGTCTTCTAAATGTCAGGTAGTTGTTTATCTCTTCCCACAACCACTTTAAATCTACCACGAGGGGATTTTTGCCCAGTTACTTAATATAAATATATACTGGCCAGGATCAAATGAGACCTATGTACAGAGGCAAAGTATGGAGGGGTTGCTGATTTTCCCTCATTGTTGTAGCCCTTTACACCCAATGAAATGCTGAGGTAAGTGGTCCCTTGATGGTTAGGGACAACTTGGGAGTGGGGCATGGGGTACAGCACAAGGATGGGGTGACTGAAAAGGCCATACATGGTGCTTAGGATCTTGAGAACTATATATGTATATATATCCATGTTAATGGTAGCAATATGGTTCTGTAGTCCACTGCAAGCTAAATGGTTGGTGCAATCTGGCTCTGAAAAGGAAAATGAATACTCACTGTTGAGTTTCCTTTCTGTGCTCTCCAGATGCAGACAGTCCAACAAGTGATTGGGTAGTGGGTAGTGCCCTCCCTCTTGGACTGAAGGCAGGATCCTGACTGGACAATGGCCTCTGGTCCTAGGGAGGAGTACACATATGCCTTACCCAGACCTAAGGTCTGAACAATTAACTAAACTAAGAACCCCTCACATAAAATAATGGTATACCATAAAACCATCTTTAAGTGATTGGGTAACAAGGTTTTCAAAAGCAAATAGCTAGTTATCACCTTAGATCCCATAAGCGAGAATCTAAAATGGGAAGCACAGTATTTTTGCTTCAAGGACATAAAGGTGAAAAGCTCAAGTCTGATGTTTTCCTGTCCTTACTGTCCAGAGGAAAATGTGCTGCCATGTTACAGTGGACTCACCAAGCTAAAGAGAGTCTTCCAGCCATGTATAATGGCGCATGGGGGCTTGATAAAACTCCTGCCTGCCTGGGATTGCAAAGACGAGGGGGAAAGTGTTGTCAGCAAACCATAATAAGTGGCTGGTGGACAGCAATTGGCTCAGCCAGACAAATGTCACACTGGCGTCGACTATGGCTTGGTTTGGCTTTGGTTTCCCTATATGAATGATCCTTGCAATATTGGCCAGCCCAAACAGTCACCTCAAAGTTTCCACCCCATTCTGGTAAATGTACAGAACCTCAAGTAGTTGCCCGATGGCTTAGAATCACTAATGAAACTATTACTCTTATCAAAGTGACTTCCACAGGAGATACTTTCAGTGCTTCTTTGCAGTGCATTCTCATAACCCACCATTTTACAACAGACCTCTTTGCCTCACATCCCTCCCCTAGCCAGTTCACAAAAATGGCCCCACCGCTAAATTCCTTCCCTGAGGCTCACAGAGCGGCTAAAATGTGTCCTGGTAGGATTGTGGCAGCTTTACAGCCTGATCTGGATCGATATGAGTTTACCTGAGAGCAAGTATAATAGGATTATTGCAACTTTTCAGTTGGTTTATTCAGAAGTAAAATTACAATCCTAATCCCACATTCCTGGGTGTAAGGCCCATTGAATTCAGCAGGACTTCCTTCTGTGTAGACCTGGTTAGGGTTGCTCATTCTTGCAATTTACTCAGAAGTAAAGTCATTTTGTTTAAATGGGAATAGTTTAGGACAGCAGCAAACATCTACTGTCCAGATAAGGTTCTGAGAGTACTGAAACTTTTTCAGATTTATTTTCTGTACCCTTGATTTCAAGCATGTTGATACAAGGCGAGAGCAGATAGATGAGTAGTTGTGACAGAGGGACAAAACAGGGTGGAATGCAGGAAAGGAAGAGGAGACTCGGGTCCCCAGGGAAGGAGATGCTTAGTTAAAGTTAATTAAATTAATATGCAAATCCTATGCATCTCTACTCAGAAGAAAGGTCCATTTATTTTAATGGGACTTACTCTCAAATAAGTACTCAACTTTAATATGGGTTGATTTGGAATGAAAATTAGTTTTATTTAATTGCTTGTTAAAAAAAGAAAGAAATGGGAAATGGCAAGACTTTGCAAAGTAAAAGAAAAAACACATTTTGTTTTGGAACTATAACTGGACATTATTTCAGTGTGGGAGAAGCCATCATCCAACAGGGACAGCGAAGAACAACTGCCGTCTATATTAGGTTCTGGGGGTGATGAACCTTCCCCAGAAATCCTGTTCCTTTTTATTTCAGGCAAGTTGACATTAGCAAGGAGCAAGGGCAACTGAAAGGTGAATTTAAAGATGGCACAAAAGGTGACACAATGTGGAAGAAAGTGAGCAAAAGGGAAATGAGAGAGGAAGGAAATATCAAGAAGGTGAAATGGAGTAGAAGGAAGAAAGTATAGAAGTTTGAGAAGGTAAAGAGAAAGCAGAAGATGACAAGAGCAGAGAGAAAGAGGAAACAGACAGACTTGTGAAAGAAGGGGAGCCGAGGGCATGTGGCAACCGAAAAAGAACTGAGAAAATGCAGGGAGGAAGCACAGGTGGAAGGTGAAAGAACAAAGGCAGGACCAGTGATGGAGGAAAAAGGCAGCAGAAAGAAAGAAGGTAGCGAAAAGTTATAGAAAGTGGTCCAAAAGCTTTTTTGGGTACCAAAACACATGCATAAATGGTTGTGATTATGTATTTATTTCATAAAATTTCTCTGTGGCTTGATTGTGGCTTCAAAACAGTTTACAGTTCTCTGTGGCTTCAAAACAGTTTACAGAAAGATAAAACCAAGGAAAATTCATGAGCATATTTTCAAACGTACAAAAGTGAAAATCTGAAACAGATTAAAACGAATTGCCCTCTTGCTCAGCATCAACCATAGGCTTAACTGAAAGGGGTGGGATGGAAGCCAAAGAGAGGATACAACTATTAAGAGGGTTCAAAAGTTTCACGGCCAATACCTGAACTAATGAAAAAAATACTATGCCAAAAGAAAAGCGAAAATGTGGAGGTAGGTCCCATGTTCCTGGCCGAGAGTCTAAAATGGGTCCTGGGTCTGGATTAGACTGGAAGCAACTCTGAGGTGTCAAGCAGGGTTTTCTCCTAGCCTGACCTGGTGATGTCAGGAGTTGAACTCGGGACCTCTCCACATAAACCAGATGTTCAGCCACCAAGTGATAGCATAATAGTTGCCAGTAAAAAAAATGCTCCCCACTCACATGATTGCTGCAGCGTATGTACCATATTTTTTGCTCTGTAAGACTCACTTTTCCCCCCCTAAAAGGTAAGGGGAAATGTGTGTGCGTCTTGTGGAGCGAATGCAGCTATCCCAGAAGCCAGAACAGCAAGAGGGATTGCTGCTTTCACTGTGCAGCGACCCCTCTTGCTGTTCTGGCTTCTGAGATTCAGAATATTTTTTTTCTTGTTTTCCTCCTCCAAAAACTAGGTGCGTCTTGTGGTCTGGTGTGTCTTATAGAGTGAAAAATACGGTAATCTGTTTCCCAAGACTGGATTGCTCATAGTTTTCAGTTAACCTTTCAGTTCAGCCACAGTGTTCAAGTTCCAACTTATCACCAATGGGAAGTCGGTTACATATGTTACAACATGCATGGTCAGATTATTCCCCTGAACATGTAAGACTTCTCAGTGACAATAACATTGCCACCTTAATGTATGAAGCTGACCAAGCAATGAAAAGAAAAGGCAGAGCAAGCTGTCCTTTTTTTCTACGGAACCTTATATTCTTGAAATAATTACATTATAAATGAACAAACTTCTAAAATTCAAAAATCGCATTACTATTTATTGTTAGGAGGCAAGCAAGGTTACTCCTAGGAGCAATGTATCCTAGGAGATACATTAACCAAACTGGTGGGATTTCTGAGAGATGTGTTAGTCGATATGCTTTAGCTGAACATTTTCTGCAGCCGTAACTCGCATACAACATTCCTAGTTGCTATCCTTTGCTTCTTGGCCATCAAAGAAAACTGACACTGCTATGAAGTGTCTAGGCAAATGAGTAATGATCAAAACTCTAGGGTGCTTCTCAAAGTCTCTTCAAACACAAACAAAAAGGCCCTGAAAGGACAAGCACATTATCTGTCAAGAAAACAACAACAAAACCTCTTCCCCATGATCTTTAAAGGTATCGAAACATCAGCCAGGGTTGACTTGAAAATGCTCTCTGAAGTAGCTGTCTCATTATTTTTTGGTGACGAATCAAAATATTGACAGTCTGAGGTGTTTTATATATTTTGGTATCAACTTTAAGGCCAATTTGGAGGTGACTTTAAATGGGTCTTTGCATTGAACATGCAAGTTTTTAAAATTATTTTTAAATGCAAGCAATGTCTGCTGCTGTGGGGTGCTGTGGGATTGGGGCTGATAATTGTCGGGATTCTCACCCTTTGGTGGTCCTGTATAAACCCCCAGCTGCTATTTGTATTGGGAAGAAACTGCAATACAGTGGTACCTTGGTTTTCAAATGTAATCCGTTCCAGAAGTCTGAGTTCTGAAACATTCAAAAACTGAAAACTCAACAGCCAGCAGCTAGGCCTCAGGATCTTGCACTCAGCGGAAGCCACATGGCGTGTTCAAATTCTGAGGCGTGTTTGAAAACAGAAGTATTTACTTCTTGGTTTATGGCGTTCGAAAACCGAAATGTTCGTCAACAGAGATATTCGAAAACCGAGGTACCACTATACAGAAAAACGCAAAATACTCTCACACGCAGTTTGGCCCTCTGACAAGGTAAGAGGAAGCAGGCATCTGCCCCTTGGCACTTTGGACAAGAATGTGAAGTGGATTAAAAAAAATTTCTAAGAATCAATAAAGCTGTTTGCATTGAACATTCAGATAGCATCATCTTAATTGCCTTTCAGGTGGAGAGTTTCTACAACATATTTATTACAGTTAAAAATCAATAACCCTTGTATAAAACCACTACGTAAGAGCCAAAAAAATGTGTGTTCATAGCATAAATAAATGCATTCAGAATATTTCTGTTTTTCTAAAGGGCTTGGAGAAGCTGATGGGCAAGATCACCAAAGATCTGACCGGTGAACTGTTGTCTTGACTACTGGATGGGATTTTGCAGCCTTGAGGCAGCTTGCACCACTGCATCATGCTGCCAAGGGGTGAAGGAGAAATGTTATCATTTCCCTTCTTCCTCAGAATTCTAACCAGGTGCAGAAGTATGATAAAGGACTCTGTGCGCCACACAGCAGAACGATACAGACAAATGGCTTATAAAGTACTTGCATGCACAGTTTGGTTAAGTTCCTATTTGTTCATGAAACTCCCTTTATTTGCAAGCATGCTGGCTGTGTCGGATTCGAGGATAGACATAAATGATGCATTAATGATGTATGTGTTGCAACCGGTGGAGGGGGGTCCGTTATGGCAAACAGGGGCTGCCACACCAACCCCAATCTGCCCTCAGGCATCCCCCACTGTCCCAACCAGTCCAGTATGGCTATCAGCTGCTGCCTCCTCCTTAGTGCCAGTGTGCCCTGTGCAGAACTCAATGAGGAGGAGGATAGTGACAAAACTAGAATATGTTGGATCTGCCAGTCATTGGCTCTGGCCCCCGCCTACTGTTGGTTTCTATGCTTTCTGACCCATCAATCCCAATGGGTACCAACCATCACCAGCTATAGCTTCAATGTAGATGGCATGGCTAAACCTACCATTAGGAAGAGTGAGGTGGCTGCCTCAGAAGACAGGAGCTGGGCTGAAATATACTCTGAGTCGAGTGTGGGTTTCATGCTCTTTATTCAGCTCATAGTTTTGAGGAATGCCAGTTCCCCCAAAGTGTCTGCTTTATATACATTATTTACACAATGGGCCCCACATGATTGGCTAATTCCGGGATTCTCCTGTAGGCCAATCAGGTTGCGGATTCACTTCCACCTGGAGCTGGATTGGGTGGCTCCTGCGGACCAATCAGACTGCTGCTTCTGGATCCTATTGTCCTATTGAGGTTTTACCCACAGCGCCACCTGTGTCCCTTCCACTTCCAGGTTGTCGGCGTTCGAAACCCGAAACGTTCAACTTTCTAAGTGTGCGACAGTCAAGGTTCCACTGTATAGAAGTAGCCAAGGAAAGGCAGTGGTGGAGCTCCTTACAGAAGCCCCCACTCTTCTTTCCCATAATGCCTCTGGATCAATGCTACATCAAGTCCAACTGGGAGCCACCACTTTCCTCCCAGCAATCTTCCTTCAAGTGATGCTACAATTTGGCACTGCTTTGATTCCAGGGTCATCCAAGGAGAGACCTTGGGGGGTGGGGGGCATTAGACAGAAGAAGAAACCTCCATGTCACCCATCTGCCAATGGTAAGTTTTGTCCTGAACAACTTTGGAAAGCTCTGTCTCCCTGAAACCTATCTCACTCCCCATTTTAGATGCCCTTTTCAGTGCCACATCAATTTTAGTTCATCACTCATTATTCTTCCATCTAAACACACACATGCACCATACTGTATATATATGGGTTTGTTTTATAGTCTATGGCTCAAATTCACTCTGAGTGCTGTTTATTTGTTCCCATTTTTGGTTTATGGCACAGTTTGGATGGTCTTGATCCCACATACCCTCCAACATTTCGCCAATGAAAATAGGGACACCCTATTCCTCCATCATCATCACCACCATCATCATCATTTTACCATTTATACTCCACCCATTTGGCTGGGTTGTCCAGCCACTCTGAGCGGCTTCCAGCATATATAAAACATAATAGAACATGAAACATTAATAAACTTCCCCATACAGGGCTGCCTTTAGATGGTTTGGAGGTTGGATAATGCCAAACCCTCCAACATTTCTCCACTGAAAATAGGGATGTCCTCAGGAAAAGTGGGACATTCCAGCATCAAATCAGAAACCAGGATTGCTTCTGTAAATCCAGGAATGTCACTGGAAAATAGGGACATTTGGGGGGGTCTGTAGGCATATTCCCTGAGCTGACTGACTCCCATCCCAGTCCATAAGTATGATAATAATTTTATTAGTGAAATTTTGTCATGGACATGATCTTAAAGAACTAATCAAATCTTTTACCTCCAGGTGATTAGTAACAGAGTGCAATGTGGACCAGCAGGGCAACTTTCTAATCTTATATCTTTCATTGTCCATTTATTTATATGAGGAGCAGTGCAGCAGCTTTCTGTGAAAAGTAAAAGCTGTTTCTTATTATAAGTGCCCTTTGACCAAATAAAAAAAATAAAAAAGTTAATTAGATTAGGATTCAATTTCGTCTGAGGGAGTAATAGTGAGCAGGGTATTCAATATGCTGCCCCATAATATTATAACAAAAGAGGTCACATAGGGCTAATTAAATCCCCTTTTTCACAGTGAGATGCAGACTTCCATTTAAAACATACATCTTAAACTAGGAACCCATTTCATTTTGTTTGCAAGCTTATCCACAAGATACATTTGTTACAAAATCACTACCACTTTGCAGTCCTTGCATAATGCTAGGACTCTGGATAATTACAGATATCCTACTTCGGCACTCATCTGGTAAGCTTAGGAATGGGACAAAGATCTGTACCATCTGAAGTATATGCTTGCTGTTACTAACCCTCCACCACTTCCATTTTTTCCAGGAGTTTCCAGAATTTATCCATGGGCCAACTGAACCCAAGTCTCGAGTCTTACGCCTAGTTCACATGGCTGAATGTTTCTGTATGGCAAAGGTGGGAAAGCCTCCAGGCGTCTCTATGTGTCCTTTGGACTTCCCCCCTCTGACTTTTCCATAGTTGGATGTAGCCTACTGACATCTAGCTTTCTACATACAGATTTATTTTCATTTTTATATGGAGGAATTCTTATTTACATGCAGTGGCATAGCGTGGGTTGTCAGCACCCGGGGCAAGGCAAGTAATTTGCGCACCCTAACCCGTGGATTTTAGTAGGGGCAGAGAGCTGCGAGTGCAAGCGCCCCCCCGGATGTTGCGCCCGGTGCGGCCAGCCCCCCCCTGCACCCCCACGCTATGCCACTGTTTACATGAGCTCCTGTCTACTGTCTGTAATGGTGAAGCCCAAAGACTGGTCCGCCACCTCCATGAGAAGAACTAGGCCTAAAAGTGTGAGAGAAATATTATTGTATGCTATGGTAGCTGCAAGAATATTAATCGCCACAAATTGGAAAGGAGAGAGAACCCTAACAAAGCTGGAGTGGCAAGGTAAATTGCTGGAATATGCCAAATTGGCAAAAATTACAGAAAAACTGAGACGGCTTACTGATCAAACATTTATTAGGAAATGGGACATGTGTGAAAAATACCTTAAGGATTACTGTAATAACATGACGTCAGTGGCAGGGTTTGTATGATTTCTGTGGTGTGAAAATCATAAGAGAATATAATATTGATGAAAATTAATAAAAGAAAATGAAAATACATAGTATGCTAGATAGATTAAGTGGTAGTTGTATGATGGGGTGACGGGAAGGTTCTGTTCTCATCCTGAAGCAAAGTTCTTAACCCGAGGTACTATTTCTGGGTTAGTGGAGTCTGTAAACTGAAGTGTCTGTAACCCGAGGTACCACTGTATTGTGTGATATGATGTAACAAATTTCACTACATTCTTTCTTCCTTTTGGTTAAGCTTGTTTGTTACTTTTTTTTAATCTCAGTAAAGCATATTCTAAAAAGACAGAGAGGAGAACTAGGCCTTATCTGAAGTGAATAATAAAGACCTACATTTTGTCCCTGTGTGTGTCCCCCCCCCCCCCAATCCCCATTCTTATTTATGAGTCTCTTGATTGTAGAGGCTTTCATTCTAGGTCTACTTTTGCTCCACATGAACTCATCAACTAATTTCCACTAGATTCTCAGAGAGTCTGGAGGCATGTATATTTTCACGCTAATTAACAGGAAGCCCCAGAAACGAACATTTGTAACACCTATACCTTTATCTTCAAATGAGAAACAGTATCAGCTGTGCATTTCAATAGGCACTTTGAGAGAAGCATTAATTCATATTAGTACAGTTCCATAATATCAAATAAAGCAGATGACAGAAAATATATCAGCATAATAGCACCCCACCTAAACCTAAATATTAAAAGTGGCCTGTCCATAGGAGTTGCTTAACAGAGCCCACAAAGAGGGGAAAGGGCATCAGCCAACATGTTTTACATCCACTATGCAGCAGACCATAAGTCTTTAAACATATGTGGCCTCCAAATTTGCCCTAGACGACTTGCCCACAAATTCCTTTGAGATGCATTCATTTTGTACATTAGATGCACATATCCAAACAGTTTATTCACTCCTCTCTCTCCTGCCCCCCCATTTTATGATTTGCTAATTGTACTCTGTTGTCTTTGTCCATGGAATTTTCTTGCCAGGGATACTGGAGTGGCTTGCCAGTTCCAGCTCCAGGTGGATCATGTTTGGTCAAAAAAAATTTGGTCCACTATTACCTGTCCGTCTTGGGTGGCCCTGCATGGCATAGCTCATAGCTTCTCTGAGTTATTCAAGCCCCTTCACCACAACAAGGCAGTGACTGGGAAAGTTTGAGGGCACAAGGAGAAGGGGACGACAAAGGACGAGATGGTTGGACACTGTTCTCGAAGCTGCCAACATGAGTTTGACCAAACTGCGGGAGGCAGTGGAAGACAGGAGTGCCTGGCGTGCTCTGGTCCATGGGGTCTTGAAGAGTCGGACACGACTAAATGACTAAACAACAAATTGCACTCTAGTTGATCTTTTCTAGGGATTAAACCATGGATTCACCTGAGTATTTTTAACAAGCAGTCCATAAAGACAACCAAGCTACCCCTGATGGAATTTGCTCACCAAGGAGTAACTGGATCACATGGGTGGATAAAGGAAGCCATTATACCAAATGGTCTGCCATGTATTTTGCAACACATTAATGAGTGATGCATGGTAAAAGTCTCCTTACTATCAGGCAAGATGATGCAGGTTATCAAGGGTCCCTCCAGACATCTGCATTTATCCAGTACCAGGTCAATTCAGCATCTTTTCCCAATATACTTTTGATTATTGCCATTTTCTCCTTAATTCTGTATCAACAACAAGCAGATAAGGGTTGTTTCTGCCATTCAGATATGAGCTGCCATGCCAGAGTTGTTCTGAGGGGAGTTTGATAGGCATGGCATCCAATAAAGAAAACAAGGTTTTTCCTCCTCTGTGTATTTTTATTTCTTTAATGCTGCCTGCCAGCAAGCAAAATGCTAAGACTTAAGTATTAAGTAGTTAATTATATGTACAAAATGGCTTACAATCCCAGAGCTTGCTTTTCAGGAACACCCAACTCACGCCACTGTAGCTGGAATGAGCAAATATTGCGGATAGCAACAGCAGCTCTGAATACAGTGGTACCTCTTGTTAAGAACTTAATTTGTTCTGGAGGTCTGTTCGTAACCCAAAACTGTTCTTAACCTGAGGTACCACTTTAGCTAATGGGGCCTCCTGCTGCCACTGCCGCACAATTTCTGTTGTCGTCCTGAAGCAAAATTCTTAACCAGAGGTACTATTTCTGGGTTAGCGGAGTCTTTAACCTGAAACATCTGTAACCCAAGGTACCACTGTACTTAAAATTGCTCAAACATCTAGCATGAATTGACTCGCCAACATGAATGCAGACTTTAAAGACTCAAATTGCCTTAAGCTACACATATATATAAAACAAGTATCCCTGGCGTGTATGAGTTACCTAAGCCTGTGGCTAAGATGGGTTGTTGTTGTTGTTGTTGGGAATCCTGCCCATTAAGAACAGGAAGACCCTGCTCTTCCCTCATGTGCATCTATTATCCTCTGCTTTTGTTTTTTAACATTTGAAAGTGCAACCAATCTGCATGTACGTCAAGGGAACATGAAGCTTCTGCAGAAAATTGATACGCTTGATTTGCCTGGAAGGAGATTTTGGGGGTGGGACAATGAATAGAGAATTATTGACTGGCAATCCAGACCAGTTTCAGGCTGACTTCAGACTTACAATATGAGCAGTAGACTGCATTCCAAGGCTGCTGCAAGCTACTCATTCTCAGCAAACCCCTCTCTTCCTGCTACAGATAATACTATTTAGTCTCCAGAATATGAGACTCTTAATCTCAGGCTTGAGCCCCAAGTTGGGTGAAGTATTCCTTAATTGAAGGGGGTTGGACATCATAATCCTCGTGGTCCCTTCTAACTCTACAATTTTATACTTCACTGCAAAACCATTGTATACCACTCTCTCAAGTCTACCTGCAATGTGGAGATAAAAGCAATGGGCAACACTGCAAGGTTGTCGTCATCTCTCAGCTTCAACCCAACCCTCAACTTCACAGCCTAGGACCCTCGTACCTATGGGACCACCTTTCCTGGTATGCCCCAGGGAGGACCTTTAGGTCCATAAACAGCAACACCTTAGAGGTCCCGGGCCCCTAAGGAAGTTAGATTAGCCTCAACCAGAGTCAGGGCCTTTTCAACATTGGCTCTGGCCTGGAGGAACGCTCTGTCTCATGAGACCAGGGCCCTGCAGGATCTGATTTCTTTCCGCAGGGCCTGTAAGACAGAGTTGTTCCACCTGGCCTTTGGCTTGGAATCAATTTGATTCCCTCCCCCTCTTTCTTTTTTCCTTTCTCCTCCTGTGATGAGGCTGCATTTTAATGTTTTAATGTTGTATTTTAATCTTGTTTTTTAAGTTGCATTTCAATCAATTTGTTTTTATTATTGGTTGTTAGCCGCCCTGAGCCCGGTCTTGGCTGAGGAGGGCGGGGTATAAATAAAATTTATTATTATTTATTATTAATACTACTGGGTAGTGTCGGCTGGTGTCCATTAGATCTGGCTGCTAAGGATTCATGTGGGCATGGCCAATGAGGTCACAGGAGTGTTTTCTCCTTACCCTTCTCCCCCTACAAAATACCATGGACACTTAACACCTTGCCACAATTTCAGTTGTGGGTTGGTACCAAAGACACCATACATTAGGGTTTGCGCCCTAATATGTACAGGACTGCGACCACATAAATTTCCAGGCCTACTGGAAAATATTATTCCCTTCCCTAAGCTTATTAACTGCTGTCTTCTTTCCCCAAATGTGGAATAAGGTGGAGATATATTAATTGGACTAGGGCCCAGGAGATATGGGCTAAATCCTGGGTCATGAAGTTCACAGTGTAAACTGTGTGCCACTGTGCTGGGCAGGCCATGTAAGAACAGATAATTCAAAGGTATAGTGTGTACACAGCCTTAACAGTTTTCTTTTTTAAATGGCATATTAGTGTCCATAATTTAGGAAGCAGGGCAATAGCACCAAATGTAAATTAAAGGAGAGACCATAACACCCAACTCAATTATCTATGTGGCAAGCCTTATGTAGCTAAAATAGCATTGCAGGAAAAATGAGGAGGCTTGAGGGAACCCGGGGGTGGCCAGAGGCATTTTGGAATGTTTCCCTTCTTGCTGAATAGGCAGGAGGGGAAGTATTCAGCAGAGCTTTGCCACCAGTCCTTCTCTGCCCCTAAGGACTGGGGAGACCAGGAGGAAAGCTGGGTGTTGGAACTGGGGTGATGTGCCTTGGGGGGATGTTGCCTGAGGTGGCTGCCTCACCCAGCCTAATGGGAGGGTGGGCTCTGAGGGAACCGCAAGAAAGAAAGAAAGAAAGAAAGAAAGAAAGAAAGAAAGAAAGAAAGAAAAGAGGGAGGGAGTGAAGGAAGGAAGGAAGGGTTAAGTGTAGAAACTCACTCAAAAGCAGCCCAGTGAGGTCTAAACATACTCTGTTGCTGACTATAAAATCAGGGAGACAGAGAAATTGGATGGAAAGACTGGAAACAAATAGGACATGGTCTCAAATCACTCTTTACTTTTCATTACTTTTTAAAAGTATAGTTTTCAAAGCAGATTTATTTCTTTTGGAAAATGCTTAACTGCTCAGTAAAGCCATAGCTTCCAGGGATGCCAGCTCAATAGAGAAATGTTGATTAAGTGAGTATCATTTTTAGCTGTCTCAGTTCATCAGGTTAGCTAATTAACAGTCCAGAATGTCCATGCCTCTTTTTGTTTTGTTTTTTAAGGTGATGACACAAGTACTAGGAACTCCTTTCTTCCCCCCTTTAACGTTTGGTACTTAATTGGACTCTGCAGAAATCTGTACAACTAAATGGTATATCCTTGATGCTTAAGGAGAGATTTAACTCATTTGGCACCAGGAGCAGTGTCAAGAAAATAGATACAACCAATCTCAGTGGTATTGATTTAATGTTTGTTCCACATCTAGAAAAATTATTTGTTCCAGCTATACATCAAAAGCAGAGATGGCACTCTTTCCCCTGCCTTTGCAATTTAAAAGTAGGGATGCTTATGAAATTCTCCCAAATATAAATTTATCGCAGGTATTTGGGGACTCCAAATGTGGAGCAGCACCAATGCACTAGCAAGCCACCATTCTTCCATTTTTTATTTCTGAACTGAACTGTCCTCAGATGCTTACATGCACTAGTGTCAATTCGTGACCAGCAGGGAAGAAAGATGTGAACTGAAAACTGCTATAAATGAAGGGTGCATCAGTTCTGAAAGGAAATATAGAAAGTTAAAGCAGAATGTAGGGGAGAATGGAATGTGCAGTTGATCCAAGCCATGGGACAGCAATGAAATGGAACACTGGACATGAACACATCCCCTAATTCAACCACCAAGATGTTAAATGTTCCTGAAACTATGTAATGCTTTAGTCTAGTGATATATCATTTTGTGAATGGGCAAAAGTAATGTAGAGTCAATAGCAGGGATTTCTGTGATTGTATTGAACGTTATAAGAACATGTTTTCTATTTTTTTTTAGCTGTTCTTATTTTATCTGTAAGCCCCCTTGAGTCCCTGTCAGGGGAAAAGGTGGCTAATAATAATAAAAGAAAACAAACGTATTATGCAAATGATCCCCAAAATGGCTGCTGTTTTTTAAAAAAGATTGCAAGTTTAGCAATCTTTAATTCCTATGTCACCCTTTCTTCCCTTTCTTTCCTTATGTATATATTTAAAGTGCTGGTGAAATATCCTTTTATAAAATACACAGGATACAATAATGCTTTTTTCTTCAGGATTTTGGCATTATAGTGGTACCTTGGGTTAAGTACTTAATTTGTTCCGGAGCTCCGTTCTTAGCCTGAAACTGTTCTGAACCTGAAGCACCACTTTAGCTAATGGGGCCTCCCGCTGCTGCCGCACCACCGGAGCATGATTTCTGTTCTCATCCTGAAGCAAAGTTCTTAACCCAAGGTACTATTTCTGGGTTAGCAGAGTCTGTAACCTGAAGTGTATGTAAGATGAAGTGTATGTAACCTGAAGCGTATGTAACCCAAGGTACCACTGTAGTTAAGTCTGGAGTACATATAGTAAGTATGGATTAGTTGCAGCCTCACGTCAAAAGAAAATATGCCCTACATATTCGCAACGTGGCATGTCAAATCTTGGTTGCATTCTGAACCTGTCCTGTTAGGTTTGGGGTTGCTAATATTTTTGGACCATGGGCACATTTGCAAACAGGAGAAACTGTAGCGGGCACCACACACACACAACACAAGCAATCATACACTTCAATCAATTAAAGTGATTGCAATAGAATGCACTTTTACATTTTTATGAAATATAGAACCGTTAGCATAATGGCTTAAATAAACATTAAGAAATGGTTTTATGTCACTTCACAACTTGGAAAAGGGGTTTTCACAACCCCTTGCTTCTACCTTAGTTATTCTGTTCTTCCATCCACTATAGAAAATGATAGCAGATCCCTGATAATTACCCTGGAGGTTTTTCAGTTCAAATGAACTTCTTGGGTAATAATATCCCACCATTTCCAGTAAAATACTCAGACATCTGTTCAAAGGACCAATGACTCTGAACTCATAAAATGAGTGACACCGTGTCACACACACAAAAAATGATGTGCTCAAAAGGTACAGTTTTGCAAATGGATGACCTCAGAAAAGCTGCAGTGAAGTACAGAAAATCAAGGGCAACACCATGAATCATCAAGATCTGTGGAGCTCAGCCAACTTAATTTCATGGCAGATATGATACAGGCTCCAGTAAAAGTATGAATGAGTGGTCCCCACTGGCAGAGTCTGTGATTAAGACAACATTATATAGTGTTCATTGACAATGAACCAACTCATTACAGTGGTGCCCTATCAAGTTGAGAGATAGAATAATACGGGATAGATGACTTTGTTTTTTACAGCATTAATAAAATCCTGAAGGCTAACCAGAAAAAAAAAATGGTTGACTGATATGGATTTTATGGACAAAGGTCCAATTTAATCACAGAACCAGAAAAGCACATCAAGGCATCATTAGGTGATATGATTTGATCCTCTTATTAGGAATTATGTTGAGGTACAGTAATTTAGAAAAGATATGTGTGTATGGAACTACTCAGTGATACCTCCTAAAACTAAATAAAACCATACAATTCAAAGGGGGGGGGGGACTTACTTAGTAGCTATTGCTACTTTTTGTGGGAACAAGTTCTGTAATTTATGCACTGTGTGAAGCAATTATTTTGTTAATCTGTCCTGAGTCTTTCAACATTCAGCTTCATTGGATCTCCATGAGTTCTAGTATTATGAGAGGAGAAAAACCTCTCTCTCTCTCTCTCTCTCTCTCTCTCTCTCTCTCTCTCTCTCTCTCTCTCTCTCAATGCATTATTTTATAGAGATGCATGCCTAGTCAATCTCCTTTTTTGTTTTCTTCCTTCAGCAGGACAGAGTGTTCTTTTCAGGCCTTAAGATGTTGGGGAGATCTAATCTTGCCGAGGCAACTCAAATATCAAAGTAATAAGGCAAACATTCTAAACTGATATTCAAAATACTGTATTTGAATTTTAAATATTTACCAGGACATGTAATAAATGAATTGGCTATGCATCATTGGCTCATGTATTGATCTTTCTAACTTTTGTGGTGAATATTTGTTTTAGGTCTAGATTTTTCCAGCACAGGAAGCCCTCAGAACACTCAAATGGAGATAATGGTCTTTGAACTTTATAGGTGAAGGGAATGCATTCTCTGAGGCCACCAGAGGAATCAATAAGTTCACTCCACCCTATTAAAAAAAAAAAAAGAAGAGCAGGAAAGCTAAATAAAAGTTCTTTTGTTATAGACTCTAACATGGATGGAAGGTGGTGTTGGTCTGTTTGAGATGTACTAGAAAAATAAGAGGCCTAATTTCCTCCACTCTTGTTATCCACAAAAGACCTATCCAAAGTCACTCTATCATTGATTTTACACTACACACGAATTATCCAACTATCTCACAAGATTGCCTGAAGTGCACATGATATTATTATGCCTCACTTTCTGTGCATAAAAGATGTAAGTACAGGATGAGAACGCAGAGTCTGCTAAATTGTTCAAGACCAATGATCTCAGGTACTGCCTGAGCATATGAGTGCTGCTGATAAGAGTGAGAATTTAGCAGGAAGTGCATTGCTAGTTTGCCTCTCAAGCTGAGGACTCCGACCATTTGAAGTACACCCAACAATATTACATTTATTTATTGGCAGCATTTGCACATCACCCTTCACCAGCGCAGAAATTCACAATGCAAATTGATAACAGAGCTTCCATTTCCTCTCCTTCTGCCCCCCCCATCCCAGAAAAAAAACACAACAACAACCCAGTCCTGCAGAGCTGATTTTGAGGGTGAGAAGGGTGCTGCTGGGGGGAAACAGGAGGGGAAGAGGAAATTCCTTTGTATGCAAGGAAGCCTGTTGTGGAAGCAGAGCCTCCACATTTCCTCAGATCTAAAACATCCAGATAAATACCCCCAAGCAACAAATTCCACAGTTGGCACTGCCAATGAAAAAGTCTTTCTCTTGCTGCCACTTGCTAGACCTGCTCAAGAGCAGAATCTGTCTCCCAGAATATTGTATTGCTGTTTTACGGAAGACTTTTGTTATATTAAGGAGAAGAAGAAGAAGAAGAAGAAGAAGAGTTTGGATTTGATATCCTGCTTTATCACTACCTCAAGGAGTCTCAAAGTGGCTAACATTCTTCTTTCCCTTTCTCCCCCACAACAAACACTCTGTGAGGTAAGTGGAGCTGAGAGACTAGACACAGCATGCAAGGAGACTAGCCCAAGGTCACCCAGCAGCTGCGTGTGGAGGAGCGGAGATGCGAACCTGGTTCCCCAGGATTAGGAGTCTATCGCTCTTAACCACTAGACCACACTGGCTCTCATTGAGAGAGGTGTGGCGCTCAGCAATTGCTCCTCTCAATGATTATTCCCTAGTTAGTTCTCACATCTAGTTTTGTTGAGATGTCACTGTGTGAGAATGGCATTTGGAGTAAGGAGGGCTCCTTGGAAGTTATCTGTGCTGACTACCTGCCAAGTACTAGCTAGTCTTTCATTCTGATGGGAAACTGATATGTCAAGCGAACACCAGCTGTGGCTTATGTAGCTGCAAGAGTCACTTTGATGGGAATAAGAACCAATAACACATCTGTTCATGAGAACCTCTGCACAGGCTGGACAGCAGAAAGTGGCGTGCGCAGACCACAGCTCCAGCTCCATCTTCAGGGATCACAGCTGCTGTTGGCAGGACTCTCATCAACTATAGACCATAAGGGAGTAAGATAATGCCAATGCTTTGAAACTTTCTCTTGCTATTTAATAAAATCTTTAGCCTTCATCCCATTTCTGTGTTCATTGTGCTCTGATTCTTAAAAGAAGCATTGTCCCCTTGGCAACAACAAAATGCGCATTAAAAATGGGCATAAAATGAACATAATTTTATGAACATAAAATCAAACAACACATTCAATCAAACAACCCTACAGATGTAACCCTAGGTATCAACAAAAAACACTAGGATTGGTGTGTCTGTTTGTGTGTGTGTGTGTGTGTGTGTGTGCACGCGTGTGTAGTTATGAGTTTGGTGTGTCTTAAACTGGATGCCAGACCCCTCTAACGCCTGGATCCAACAGGTGTTAAAATATAAGCCAGGCTAGCTTCCTGATGAGGTGATCGCCTGGGTGATGGGCCATTAAGGGAAGCAAAGCAAAGGGAGGCTCTGTGTGAGATGGCAAATGGGTGGGGCCCTTCCTTCAACTCTCAGATCATTAGAAGGACAAAGCCAGAGTCTAGAGTCTAGAGCAGTGGATGTGAGCTAGAAGGAAAGCAGCAAGCAGAGAGAGAGAGAGAGAGAGAGAGAGAGAGAGAGAGAGAGAGAGAGAGAGAGATGCTCAATTTCTGCTTGAAAGCTCATGGAACCCCTTGACTCTCAAACTGCTCAGAGATTGGGGTGGCATGTATAATATCTGCCTGCCCTTGGAAATACAGTGTACACAAAGCAAATACTTTGTCAGTATAGTGGAAGCACCCTGAATGATGAGATAAAACTAATTAAGATGGATTTCCTGAGCATTAGAAGCATATTCTGGACACCTTCCAAACATCTTCTTTACAATCAGTGAACAAAGCAACTCCTCTCATTATACTATTACAATACAAATTGCTGTTGATAAGCCAGATTGGAAAGATTCCATTTTTCAGTTATATGTAATTTAAGTGATATATTTTCCCTACGCAAGCAATAAATCTTTGGGTGGGGGTGGGGAATCGGTTTCATCAATCATTGTACTATTGTATAATCAAAGGAACAAAGTAAACAGATGAATGCAAAAAAAGAAAAAAAGGAAAAAAGGTAAGCAGATAAGCAATAAAGACCACGCAGCCTTATTTTTAGCACTGCTTTGGGATTTTTGTATTTGGATGTGCCAGAGAATCATTTTCTGATACATTACTTTTGCTAGTCAAACTCAGTCACTACTAAAATTAGCAAGAGTTGTGCATATGCTAATTCATATAGGAGACACAACAGGATGCCAGAATTTCACAGCATCTTTCTTTTTCCCCCTTTAGATTGGCTAGTTTTACTTGAGCAGACTGGCTTTAAACAGGCCACTGAGCTTTGCAGGGTTTCAAATAGGGAGAATTCAGGTGCTTATAGCAAAACAGTGTCTAAGCCATATTGTGTCAGAGTGTATATATGCCACAATGCATATCCCAGTTGTAGAAAATGCTGAATGCTGACATTTACACATGGAGGGTTATTGCCTAAGCCCCCACCCTCTGTGCCAAAACACAAAACAGCTTATGTAGTGCCCAGAGGGGTGCGAAGAAACTACTATGTGAAACACCTTCCCCCAGTTTGCTTCATGACCTCCTGTGTGTGTTTTAACTAGGTGGTTTCAAAACCGGATTCTCAGGTTCATTTTTAGAAACAATGTTGGAAAATGAAAGTCACAATCATTTGCGTGTTGAGGTCTCCAAGACACAAGTGACACATTATTTTAGTTTAAGGTTTTTTGGCATAATTTTGGCCACAACTTTATTAAAAATACAGCAATGTGAGTGGTTGCTTAGGCATTGGTAGCGACTAACTGACCCCGCACGGGGACAGCTCTGACATTCGCCCCCCCCCCCCGTGAAGTCAGAAAGGGTAAGTCACCTGGGGAGAGAGACAGTACTGGGAACCATGCCTCACCGCTCCCCAGAATGCTCCCAGGGGCTCTTGCGTGGCCCTAGCCCCTTGCCAGAGGGTTCGGACAAAAGCACAGCGAGCCCCTGGGTTTCCTCTAACGGAAAACCCTTGCAGCAGCAGCACTTTTGGAGGGGCAGGCACAGCCAAATCCATACTCCTCCACCAACCAATTCCCAAACCAATGCCTAACTGCAACCTTACAAGTTGTGACGATTTGCTACGCAGTAGGCAAAAACCAAATGGCACCTGCCAATCAGCCAAATGGACAAAATTCCTACCGGGCCCCTGCCCCAATAGCAGACAACCCCATGACAGGCATAGCAAGGTCAAGCAAACAGCCTAAAATAGGGAGGGCGAGTGATCCGATGCACGCAGCGAAAAGAGGAAGCTCAACGCTGCGTGCAGGGCATTTAACGACTAGGGCTGTCAATCAAAAAATGGCAACATATAAGTCTCCCCAGCAACAGCCAGCTCTCTGCTAATGGTGGCCAAACTCTTTCCCACCCAGCAACAGTGGGGTGTCTTGCTAGCCCCCACCTCAACATGTGCTCTCCATGAAGGAGAACATGCTAAAATGCCCTAAACGGCCTCGGCCCAGGATACCTGAAGGAGCAATTCCACCCCCATCGTTCTGCCCGGACGCTGAGGTCCAGTGCCGAGTGCCTTCTGGCGGTTCCCTCATTGCGAGAAGCAAAGCTACAGGGAACCAGGCAGAGGGCCTTCTCGGTAGTGGAGCCCGCCCTGTGGAATGCCCTCCCATCAGATGTCAAAACGACTATCTGACATTCAGAAGACATCTTAAGGCAGCCCTGTTCAGGGAAGTTTTTAATGTGTGACATTTTAGTGTATTTTTGGTCTCTGTAGAAGCCTCCCAGAGTGGCGGGGAAAACCCAGCCAGATGGGCGGGGTACAAATAATAAATTATTATTATTATTATGCTTTGTGCCACATTAATTAAATTGAATTTTGCTTTGGCTTCTTTGGCTAATGTTTTTCTTCCACTGCCTTAGCAGATAGGGACCCGCAATATACAGCACTGCGAGCCCTTTGGTAATATAAATGGGACTTTCAGCATAACATCATTCTAATTCACAGCATGCAAGGAGACAAACACAAGCTTAACACAGACTGAAGCGCCTCCAAATTCACAGGCTTCTAATAATAGGAAGCTCCTCTAGAAAAGGCTCACAATAAATTTTCTTTCTACTAGATCATGTGTTGCGCTAGGAAAGCTTTGGGTTTACTAGAATGTACTGTATTTCACAAAGTCCCAGGTGTATGGAATTAGTTAAAGAAGCTGGAGGGGAGAGGAAATAGGTAAAAATAATAGCAGCAAGAATGACAGTAGGCCCCAAATGTCTTTAAAAAAAAAAGGTTATGAAGCCATTGTAGACTAAGCCCAAGAGGATGAGGAACTACATTATTACCAACTAACACTTTTGTACTTTATAATCCATATATTTGTTTTCAGATTATTGAGAGAAAATTATGTGATCTGTGGCCTTCAGAGAAATTTATTCCTGCAGTTTACCAAGGCCCGTGCATCCCATGAAAACCAATGAGGTAAAAGTAAAGGCACCCTGGCCATTAGGTCCAGTCGTGGCCGACTCTGGGGTTACGGCGCTCATCTCGCTTTACTGGCCGAGGGAGCTGGCATACAGCTTCCGGGTCATGTGGCCAGCATGACTAAGCCGCTTCTGGCGAACCAGAGCAGCGCATGGAAACACTGTTTACCTTCCCGCCAGAGTGGTACCTATTTATCTACTTGCACTTTGACGTGCTTTTGAACTGCTAGGTCGGGAGGAACTCTAGCTTTAGACTCATAAAAATGCAACCTGAAAAACACTTTTCTGGGAATAAAAAATTAAGAAGGCAAAAATACGGTTATATGTGAGCATATTCTTTCTTTCTTTTTTTAGCTTGCTGTGACTTCAAAGGAGTGCAAAAGATGACATAGAAAATGTATGACCACAGTTGCAAAACAGCAGATATATAGATATAGATATATATATTTGCTCCCTTCACAGATTTTAGCTGACCAAAGACAAATATATATATACCCTGGTACCTTGGTTTAAGAACAGTTTAGTTTATGAACAACTTGGATTAATTATGCTGCAATCCCAGAAGTAGGTGTTTTGGTTTGTGAACTTTGCCTTGGAATAAGAACATGTTTTGCTTCCTGTTGAGTGTGTTCCATTTGTAAATTGAGTCCCCCACTGCTATGGTAAAACATGCCTTGGTTTAAAAACGCATTGGTTTAAGAACAGATTTCCAGAACGGATTAAGTTTGTAAACCAAGGTACCACTGTATGTTATTTTTACCTATATTGGCACCTATTTATAATGAAGCATTGGATATAAACATAAATCACTTCTCTCTCCTGTTGCACCACAATCACCTTTATTTAAGTCTGGGTTTGGCTGAACTCAGGGCAGAACTTGTTTTTTCTTCCAGGGCTCATGGGAATGGGGAGAGAAAGGAATGTAGCTTGGTGTTGGATCACATGCTTTGATGCAGAAGGTCCTAGATTCAATTCTTAACATCTTCATTATCTGAAAACCCCTAAGAACTGTCAACAGCAAAGCAAACTGTTGTGTGACAACAGTCTTACTTTTTTCTTATATGCGATAATTGTGACCCTATTGTTGAAAGTGAGTCAAGTAAATCACATTGCGTCAATGAAATGGTTCTACGGCTGAACAGATTGATTTGAAAGCTGGCAGAGAAAGATTTGAGTGTGGTCCATGATGAATATGGGGTAGAAGGGGTTTTAAAAATGTTTCATTTTAAATTAGTTAAATCTCCAACAGGCATTGTACATTTGTCTTACATTAGTTTTGCTGGGGCGGTTTTTCCAGAAAGATTTCACTTTTTGTATTGTGTGTCCTGGAGAACGCAATGCTGATCTAGGTTGAGGATAATATCTGGTAGGTGCTTCTGCCCATGAGATGTATTACATGTTTATTTTATTAAAAATGCATTTTTCTAACCAAGGTTTGTCAATGGACTTGCTTATTCTGCTGTTGCTAAGCAACACTTCCGGCCAATCTCTGCCAATTTAGAAGCATAGGCTAGATTCTCACCCACCAGGCCACAGACTTTAAGAGTTTACAGTTCATGTAGACCAAGAGGCTAGAAGTTAAGATATGAATGGAGATAGCAGAAAAAAAACACAGGCACTGAGTATAAATAGTTTGAGAAGCGTGAAGGAGAGGGAGAAATATCTCTGAGGTGCACAGCAGATGGATCTCTAATGGGCACAGGAGAGCCGGGGGGGGGGGGAGCAGAATATTAGGGAGTAACTGTGTGCTTTTTCTGTTTCATATCCTTTCCCCTTACAACCTTTAAAGGTTAGGGTTGTCAATTGACCTGAAAAGTCCCAGAAACGCCTCCTCCCAAGAGACCAGGGTTCAAATCCCCACCCCCAAACATAAAACTTGCCCGGTGACCTTGGGCCAACCACAACCTCTCAGCCTAAACTAACACACAGGGTTGTTGGTGGGCATTAAATAAGGAGGGAGAGAACCAAGTATGCCATCTTGAACTCCTAACTGTAAACCTCTCTGTGATCCTCGGGTGGAAGGCAATAGAGAAATTTAATAAATCCTGTTAAATAAATAGAACCTGAAGCCTCAGCACTGACAGAAGTCTGGCAGAAGACTGAGTTGAGCAGGCAAGCAAAGAAGATCTCACTCCTAGTATTTATGCCAATCATAGTGAGCCCAGAATTACTATTTTTTTTTCCTGTTGACCAAATGCAGTAGAAGCTGGAGAGACTCTCATTCCAATCTCTCCTGGAAGAATTGAGCCCTGAGTACATGTAGGAGCTTGCTTCAACATCAGACCATGATTAAACACCCAGAGGCTCTGGCTAACATACTGTAGCTATGCTGCTTAGTAGGAGATTACATGGAACGTGCATTTTCAGCTTCCAAATTGTAAATTAGAGTATACACATGCTAGCCTGGGGAAATTTCCTAGTAGTTGTGTGGTTCTAAAATTCAGCCTCTTCACCACTCTGTACACCTTTTGACCTGCAGGACACAACTCCTTTCAGTATTTCAGCTCTGTGCCCTCAAATAATATGTAAAGTTGCAGTCAAATTATTTAAAAGGTTTTATGCCTTATGATAGTGGCACACTTTCCTTAGCCGTAATTTAATTTCCACTTTGATTTACACTCATGGGGTTGCATTTCACATTAAAATGTATTTTTTCTTTTTATTAAAAAAGAAATCTAATTACACAGAGGTTCATTTATGTAACTATAATATGAAATAAATTATATAGAGGTCATTTATGCAACCATAAACTTTTGATTGTGCAAAGTACTACATCAGAGGTTAGGTATTTGCATTTTCTCTACACTGATGCAACCTCATTACTGACGATTTACTTAAAAATTATGATTAGATAGTCCCCCCCCCCCATTTTAATCATCTATGTCCTAATAGTTTCTTTTTTTCCATGGTCAGAACTAATAGGAAACATCAACCTGACTGTTGTTAATTGATGCTATCTTTTATATTTCTTTCATACATAAATACTGTAAATATATATTGCACATAACTATTGTGCAAAATATTGTAAATAAAATATATTTTTTAGAAGTGTAAGAAAACATTTTGCATCATTATCTATTTACTAAGGTCCTAATCCAATCATGCCAGCACATCAGCATGTACTGGTGTGTATGAGGTAAAAAAGGTAAAGGTACCCCTGCCCGTACGGGCCAGTCTTGACAGACTCTGGGGTTGTGCGCCCATCTCACTCAAGAGGCCAGGGGCCAGCGCTGTCCAGAGACACTTCCGGGTCACGTGGCCAGCGTGACATCGCTGCTCTGGCGAGCCAGAGCCGCACACGGAAACGCCGTTTACCTTCCCGCTGGTAAGCGGTCCCTATTTATCTACTTGCACCCGGAGGTGCTTTCGAACTGCTAGGTTGGCAGGCGCTGGGACCGAGCAGCGGGAGCGCACCCCGCTGCAGGGATTCGAACCGCCGACCTGTCGATCGGCAAGTCCTAGGCGCTGAGGCTTTAACCCACAGCGCCACCTGCGTCCAGGTGTGTATGAGAGCATATAACAATTCCAGCCCCTAAGATGCAATTGGATTCTTGCCGACTATGATTAAAAAGTTTAACAAATTTATTTTAAGCATCTTTCCCCTGTCTGTCTCCTACACATATATTAGGTCCCATATCTACCAAACCTGCTACAACATACAATGTTGCCAGGTTGAATGAATGAAACTTTATTTGCGTCAGTCATCGGGCATAGCAACACAAGAACATTACGAGACACACAGAACAAAATAGAAAGTTGATTATATAAAACATGGTTCTGCATAGCAGTGGTCAAAATTCATCGGCTGATGACCTGCGCCACAAATTAGTTTTAATGAACACCCATATCAGAGTGCTTTGTAAATTGATAGTCACAGCCTTTTATGCTCTTCCACATCCATTTAATGTTCTTTTAAATTCTTATAGTCTTTTATATATACACCTTCTGTTTTAATAATTGTAGCTTTCCAAAACGTTTTACAGATTTTAAATTATTGTACCCCACCCTACTTATGCTGTTCTATGACCGTAATAAAGATTTGATTGATTGATATGCACTATACATTTAAAGCATTCTTACAGAACTTTTAGATATGGCTTCCTCCAAAGCATTCTGGGATTCGTTATGGGTGCTGAGAGTTGTTGGGAGACTCCTATTGTCCTCACAAATTTCCCAGAGTTCCCTGGAAAGAGGGATTCACGGTTAAGCCGCTCGGAGAATTGTCAGTTATACTGTGAGGGAAGTCGTCACCTAACAAATCTTATCACTCTTAATAAATTACAGTTCCCAGGATTCTTTGGGGACACCATGAATGTTAAAGTGAGAAGAGAGCTTTGGCTGTATGGTGCAGTTGTGATCATACACAGATGTTCCATCAGACACTTTAGAATTTTGAATGGAAAAAGATTGCCATTCAGTCATTTTTTCCCCATTGCTTTTTAATGTTTTAATGTTGTGTTTTAAACTTGTTTTTAAAGTTGTTTTTCAGTCAGCTTGTTTTATTATTGGTTGTTAGCTTTCCCGAGCCTGGTCTTGGCTGTATTTTTGGGTATGGGAATCACTGTAGGTGGAATTGTTTGCATAGGTGCCAAAGCATAATGAGCAACAGAAACAACCGCGGCAGCAGGAGGCTGTCTATGTCACTCCTTGGCCACTCATACATTGCCTTCTTTGAGGAAGGTTTAGAAATTAACACAGGTCCTGGGGCAAGGAGCAATAGGGGATGTAGAAACGGACACCTTAGGAGTTAAAGAATGATGCTGGGCAACTATTTCTGTCTGCCCTCAAAATTGAGGCTACGAAGATGGCTATCGTGATACCTGCTGCTCTTTGCCACAACGATGCCCTCCGATTACAAAAGTCTGCTGAGTAAATTTCAGGAAATGTCAAATTCGGTTCACACTCATCTCCCAAATTATCACGTCATAGGCGATTTCAGGTCAATGCCCAACTAAACATGGAGATATTTACATTCCTTAGTGAGCCTGTGGGCACCAGTTGCCAGCTAGATCTCTAGAATGTTCCCAGGGGTGCTTTATGCTAGCACAGAACCCATAGATAAGAATACACAGAGACCACAAAGAAGAATGAATTTGCCACTCTGTGTCCCTCTTACTTTCTCCTTGGCTATCGTGAATTGCTACAGAGAATAGTGAAGCTCTACACTGGTGAGGAGGGGGAAGGACAGAGAGAGAGCTAGAGAGATTGAGCGCGGGGAGGGGAAAAGCTTCTTAAATATTTGGACAGTCAGCGCCAGCGTGTGCAGAGGAAAGTAAGACAACATGAGAGTAGAGGCCTTTAAGGAATTCAGTTTCTGTACATTCTGATGCTGATTTATCTGATCTGTACTTCCTAGACAAAATGGCACAAATCTGAAAATTATTACTCTTGGGACTTTGGACTTCTTCAAATTTTGCAATGCTTTTTTTTTTTTTGCTTATGCATACACACACACACACACACTTAGATATGCATGAACTGAAACAAAACAAAAATTCTAAATTCATATTATTTTGTGCTAGAATATGTATCTAAATTTGGCATTTATTACAAACATATGCATTTAATAAGAGTTTTGTATAATTTTCAAAAATTGTTGATTAATATGTAAACCAGATGGGATGGATTTATTAATACGAATCCATGATTATGTGAAATTGGCACAGACCTGAAACAGATTGAGCTATCCATCCAAACGTGAGCAGGGAACGGGAGAGGGAAGGAAAGAGAGCCAGAGAAATGCTTTCAGAAGGGGGTATTAGTATTAGTATTAGTAGTAGTGAAGATTTGTGTTGTTAAGAGATAGAGTGGAAAGGAATGAGACAAGAGGATGGAGGCCCTCCTTCACCCCAGTCTCTAAGCCATGAAATTTCCATTTTATCTATTTCCTATGGTATTTCTATCCTATCTTTGAAACCAATTCCCCAAGTGGCTTACCAAAAATCGGACCTATATAAGTTCTCAATATTCCACCCCACCCAATGGGGCATGGCAGTGCAATCTGAATCAGGATTGATTCAGAGCGGATGGGGCCACCAGTGGACTGCTTATTACACTGGAGACATAATTCTAATACACTGTCCCTGTGCAAGTCACACGTTAAGAAACATGGCCCTGAATGAGGAAACGGCAGACTTCCCAGCATATCATTAGATGGGGGCAGATATCAGGGTCTGGCAGGGCTCTGATGGGTATGTGACAGAAGCGGGAAGCCTGGGGATTGACTTTTGAGAGCAGGGCAGTGATTTATGGAATTTGGCACAGGCTGTGAGGTTCGGCGGAAGAGGAATGGCCAGAGCTGGGAGATGGTGTGCACGATGTGTCAGAGGAAGAGGCTGTTCAGGTGAGGGACAGGCCGGTTGAATCCACACCACCCCCTGCCCCAGTGTCTACTGGAACAAGGAGGGGCTTGAAGAAAGAAGAGCAGTGATAGTTTCCATGTAGGAGAAGACAACCTGGGTTTGTGTGGTCCCATTGTTGCTGCAAGCGCTCTGCAGGATGAACACCTGGGAACAGCTGCTTGGGGCCTAGAAGTGGGGGCGACAGGACCGTGGGAATTTCTGTGTACTTTTGTCAATTAAAAGTAACTTTCAGACGTCTGCCTTCCCTGGCTGGTGCCTAGGACAGCAATTTATAAAATGTACACAACTTCAGCGGGCGTTTAAATCAGTGCTTATTGTAGCCTTTCTTGGGACTGACAAGTTTTTAAATAGCTCTTCATTCCTGACAACTTTGGAGCAGCAATGTATATTAAATTTCCCTACACTTCATTGACTCAAAACATTTTTGCTTCACTCCTTGATTACTGGTTAGCATTGGCATGCTAGAAAGAACTCCTGAACCGAAGAAAGCAAAACACAAGATCTTCTAAAAATATAGCTTTAAGAACTCTATTGCCACCTGACAGAATTGTAATAGCTGGCTTGCTCTGCAGAATTTATAATGTCTCTTGTTTTTCTGTAATGGCCTACTTTAAGCAGTAAAACAATTACATACTAAACAATAATGTGATGGGCTGCTTTAGCTAATGTACTTTTGGATGAGATACTTCTCATATTAGAACATTCCCAGCCTCTGTTTTATTATAAAGCTGTTCACTAGTGGACACACACCAGTGCGTGCTTAGGCCTGTTGGTTTCAATAGGCTTAAGCATGTTTACATCTACGCTAAATTATGGCCTAAGGACGCAAGCATGAATACTTAATTGGAAATAAATTCTTTGGGAAAAGGCCAAGCATATGCTCCAAATGTACCAATCTGCTCATGATGACTACTAGATAATTCTTAAAAGCTGAATGTTGAATGATACATTCCCAATATATATGTACCAGTAGTTCACTGCTATAGTATTAGCTTTATGTTTTATTTTATTTTACTGAGTAAATACATAGTCATTTAACTTAGAGGAGTCCTGATGGGACAGAAGCAGGACATGAAGGCAATAGCTTCCCTCACATTGCAGTTTCCTAGCAGCTTGTATTGACTGGTGATGTGTCTCTGAACCTCTGGTTGCATTCAAGAGTAGAATCTGTACGAAATTTGTAAAAACCCCAAGTTCTTTTTACAGTGATGGCAGCAGAAAAACACAATTTGAAGTTCAGGTTTCCAAAATGCATTGGGCCATTTCACACATCAGCTACCTATGTCATAACTGTCTATGTCACTCTGAGGAACTACGCTTTCACACAGAATAAGCAAGCACAACCAATATTCATCTTAGAAATGTTGCAAGGTATAGTCAAGTGAAAATTTATCATTGAGGTAGATTAGCCTTTAAGTTCCCTATGTGCCTCTACACTGAAGGCTCAGAAGGAAATACATTTGGAATCCTCACCTAAATGTCAATTTAAAGGTATCTTAGAAATCCAATACTTTCAGCGAAAATAACGAAAGCAAAAAAGAGAGAAAAGCCTTAAACTTGTTATTTATTTAAGCAAAGCAACCTACCTTTCGAGAATGGATTTCTTTCACATACAATGGAAGTAGAAATTCAGATATACCTTCAAGTCGAATTCCTTTTTTGGTGACTCTCAGATTCCCCATTCCATCCTAGAAGCAATAATATACAAATGTGTGTATATGCCGTTGAGTTGGGCATCTAATCACTATATACAATGCATTACTTACTCCCATCAAACCTCAGGTTTAGAAGGTTAATGCTAAAAGCAATGTAAGTGCAGGGGGAAGTGAGTATGCCTGTCTGTTTATGAGATGATTCATGACATGAATGCACATCTGTCACGGTTTTTGATAGGCACATTGCCTACTGGCAACATACTTTAAAAACGTCAACACATATTTCTTTGACATGTACCTTTCTATAGTCTGAGCTACCTAGTTCATAAAACTCTAGGTTGGTTGTCCTCCTTTATAAGAGTAATATGGATAGGGCCCATGTTTATATGGAAATGTAGAGCTACCAGGAGGGAAGCCATCTGTAGCCTGAAGATTTGAACTTGCAGGTATGTGAAAAGCTTGTGATCAACAGGCATAGCATACTACTCCATAGTCCATATGAGATTTCAAATTTAACGTTTTACATAAAATCATAGAATTGTAGAGTTGGAAGAGACCCCAAGGGTCATATAGTCAAAACACCCTGTACCTCGGGTTACAGTGGTACCTCGGGTTACAAACACTTCGGGTTACAGACTCTGCTAACCCAGTAGTAGTACCTCGGGTTAAGAACTTTACCTCAGGATGAGAACAGAAATTGTGTGCCGGTGGCATGGCAGCGGCGGAAGGCCCCATTAGCTAAAGTGGTACCTCAGGTTAAGAACGGTTTCAGGTTAAGAATGGATGTCCGGACAAATTAAGTTCGTAACCAGAGGTACCACTGTACAGGAATCTCGACTAAATCATATGTTGACAGGTGGCTATCCAACCTCTGCTTTAAAATCTCCAAGGATGAAGAGTCCACCATCTCTTGTGGGAGTCTATACAAATGTCAAAGGATTCTCTTAGATTCCCAATCAAATAATGAGGTTCCTGGCCACTTCACTCAGAAAATGGATTTGCCACAATTACTTTGGAGCACACCAAGCATAGTACATGCAGACAGACCCATGTTCATGGACATATACTGGAAAATTCCTGGTACATATTCTGAGGGGTCATTTTTTAAAAAAACAAGAACATGGAAATCTTTTTCATATTTGTGTTTTCACTGTGGGAAAATTCAGTGTATAAACTGAAGTTGCAGAGTGTTCTTTTGGGGATAAAACAGCATGATTCCATGCATGTTGTCTTGAGCTCCTTGGGGCATGCTAGATAAACATGCTAGATAAATAAGAGCCTATGGGAGGACAATGGTATTTTATACAGTGTGGCTCCCTCAACTTGCCTATACACGGCAAGATTACAAGGCAGAGGAAATATGCATTTTTTTAAAATGGTGAATGTCTTGCTTTTGCCAGGCAGAGGGTTACAACACATAAGGGGTGTTGCTTTTAGACACCCCAACTTTGTCCTGTATGAAATGCTGGCAGATGTCAAACATTACATGTCCAACTGTTCATCAAATGTTCTCTTGCTGCTAAATATTATTCCGTAACTGGCACAAAATATTGTTAAATGTGACACAACAGAAGTTTCGAAACTGCTTTCCAGGAAGATATTGGGCATGCACTCTCAGTTCACAATGGATGATCGTGAGATGCAACACACCGCCATGTAATTTGAACGATGGAGATCCACTCATGGGGACTGGGAGACCAACATCTAGAGGGTCACAGGTTTCACATCCCTGCCCTACATCATGTTCTCCAGATTCCTATGCAATGCCCTGAGATTCTTTGTCAAACATGTAGTGGTTCCTTGGTAGATTTTGTATGGTAAATGTTCCCAGAAGGTAGGAAGTTTGAAACAACATTGCAATTTACTACTGCATGTCAGCCATCTATACTGTTAAGTGCTGAACACCATTGCATGCCTGATATTAAATACTGTTGGATGGCAATATTCAGGCAAGTGTAACATATAAATATACTGACCACACAAATAATATGTGGGAAATTCTCAACATCAAAACTGCTTATTGTTGAAAATCACTGGTAAGTACATTGATTTCAACTTTAAAATATACAGCTTCTCAACAATGATTCATCCTCCATTCTCCACTAACGCCTGCCTACTGAGACTGAAGAGTTACATTATGAGGACAATTTCTCCAAAGCACATCACACCAACTGAAATAATGAAATGTTTTCTAGAATAAAATATTAGCGCAGAGCTTCAAATACAAAGTATTTAAAATTTAATAGGATGAATGAATTGGAGCTCAATTTAAACATGAGAAGAAAAATGAAACTCTCTCCCTTTTGAAAATAACATTTTCCTGTGTTTGTGAACAGCAGAACTTCAGGTACATCTAATACAAGTAGAACAGTAGCTAGTCACATTGAAATAATAATGGTCCGTACATATATGATTTTCTACCAGAAGTCATGCTGATCTTCCAGCATGGGTAGGGAGCATGGAATACCTGCCTTGCTTCCTCCTCCCCCTCCTCCTCTTATTTTTATTAGAAGAAAAAAATATTATTTATCCCCGGCCACTCTGGGCAGCTTCCAACAAAATATTAAAATACAGTAATGCATCAAACATCAAAAGCTTCCCTAAACAAGGCTACCTTCAGATGTCTTCTAAATGTCTGGTAGTTGTTGTTCACTTTGACATCCGGTGGAAGGGTGTTCCACAAGGCAGGTGCCACTACTGAGAAGGCCCTCTGCCTGGTTCCCTGTAACTTGGCTTCTCGCAGTGAGGGAACTGCCAGAAGGCCCTCAGCGCTGGACCTCAGTGTCAGGGTAGAATGATGGGGGTGGAGACGCTAACTGGGTTGTCAACTCTCTATGGCTACAGGTAAATCTTAAGCCTGAGGTGATCAGGCTGCTGATGAAGCCAAGGCTAATGACAAAAGAAGTGCAACTATAGAACCCACAAACTGACTACAGCACCTTGCATTCCATGCCCTGAGAGCTTAGATGTGGAGGGAGCCAAGACAAGCTAAACAGGGCCACAATGTTAGGAGAGAAAAAGAGTCATCCACACCATACATTTAAAGCATGTTTAGCACCCATTAATTGACTCATAGAATTGTAGTGTTGGAAGGGACCTCCAGGGTCATTAAGCCCAACTCCCTGCAATGCAGGAATCTCAGCTAATGTATCCATGACAGAAGACCGTACCAACCTCTACTTAAAATCCTCCAAGGAAAGAGAGCCCACCACCTCCTGAGGGAGACCGTACCACTGACAAACAGCTCTTGGTGTCAGAAAGTTCTTCCTAATGTTTAAGTTGGAATCTCTTTTCTTGTAACTTGGAGCCATTGGTTCTCCTGAGCAGGAGAAAACTAGCTTGTTCTGCCTTCCATGTGGCAACCCATGACTTCCCTCAGAATCTGGCTGCCAGGGTAGAGGTCAGTGGAGGGAGAAGCAAGCCAACCAGCCAAGTCTCAGGGGGGTACCTGCCTCCATATACAAGGTCCAGTCCAGTCCTAAGGTCAGAAGCATCTCAGTTCACATAGTCAGATAATCCAGGGGTCAAGAAAGCCGAGGGTCTAAGGTCATAAGAAGCAAGAATCAGCAAGGCCTGCTTAGGAACAACCAGGGTTGTTTCCAGCAACTGACTGAGGCTGGAATCCCTGCTTAAGAAAGCTGGAGCCAGCTGGTTCTCATCAGGAGCAAGAATGCTGATCAGCAGCAGGTGGAGTCACTTTGCCTTCTGCTCCTTCAGGCTGCTGCTCAGCAGGTGAAACTGAGTGGGCTGGTCGGGGGGGGGGAGTTTACTGTGTGGCGTGGTCCGTGTCTGGTCCGAGGCTGAAGCGGGGTCCAAGGCAGGGAGTCGGGCATGGTCAGGAACTCTGGCAAAAAGCAGGACAGGGTGCCAGCAGGAACAGGTAACCAACAATGTTGCTCCCAAAACCTGGGACTGGGCTGGCTGGCTTTTATCTGCTGTGAGGCATAGGGCAGTCCCAGTCCACAGGTGACTTGCCTCTCCTGGCCTGGTGGCGAGCACTTCTCCTACAAGAACTTAGTTCCCTCCGCCTCTCTGCCCTGAGCCTCTGCAGCTCAGGAGAGGCTGGAGGGTTACTGGACCCAGAGGCAACCTCACCTTCCCCTGACAGGGCTGGGAGAAGAGCACCTGCAGGCAATGGGTCCTTGATCACCTCCGGAGCCAGAGCGGATTCAGCCGGTGTCTGCTCCTGAGGATCTGGCACAGGTGAGGGCCCTTCAGGTTCAAGCCCCTGCCCCAGCTCAGCTGGCCCTGGAGGCAGGGACTCCTGTGCAGGCTGGGATTCCTCAGCTTCAGCCTCTGAATCAGATTCTCAGGCCATCACACCGAGTCCTAACTCATGACAGAATCTTGGGGACCCATTTGAATGGGTGTTCGATGTGCTTTAAATATACAGTGCAGATGTTATTCATAAACTGTGTCCTTTCGGTACAGTTGGGATCCCTTGTGAATTTCATTTTTTGTGTAATATTGTGTATATAGTGTAATAATCACCTTAAGCACCTACCCATGTTAAAAACACTTCATGGGTCTTTGATCCCAAGTAACTAGTTCCTTAACCTACTGTCACCAGACTGTTAGAATTTCTGATCTATGATTGCAGTCATGGGATTTTTTGTCTATCACATGACAGTGTATGTTTTGACTCCACAGAGTGGGAAGTGATGAAGACAGGATGTTTGTGTTACTGTGTCCCGTGAAGTGGGACTATTATCCTTTGTTTTTTTCCTCTTTGCTGTCTGAGGCTAAAGAGAGAGGGAGCCATGTTGCAGTGCTCCATGTGAGTTTATATGTAAATAAAGTAGATTAGCCAAAATGCTGAGTTGCTGAGGTATGTCACGCGCATGATGCACAAACTCTGCAGATCTGTAAGTGTGCCGATGCTCCTGGGAGAACAAGACAGTTTAACAAAAGAAAGGCTGAGGACAGGAGCACAGACACTGGGAAAGACTGTAGGTTTGCCCACAGAAGGCTTTATTCTAAAAAGGTGTTAAAAGGACACTGCTAATTGAATTGTTCTCCATTTGATGACTGTTCAAGTCAGAATAGCATCAGGTCCAAGACCTTCATAATTATAAATGGTTAGAAAGGAAAGATACTCTGTTAGGGATTTAGTAAATGTATTAAATCCAGCAGGATTTAGATTTATTTAATCTATAGGGATACACCAAGATCCTTAAGAAAGCTATTTCCTCTCTTGTGAGAAAGAGATCAATTATGGCATGAGAATGCAACAAATTGAAAAATAATGAGGTTCATGGAATTCAATCATGCTACTCATGCTAACACCAGGGAACATTTAAGCTATTGGGTCTGGGGAAAAGGGGAATTGATAAGCACTTTAAGGACCCATCAGATGGATGTAATATATAAAACTGCAAATGTGAAATGAACATAGGATATTTTTAAAGAAGCAGAAGATTATTTTGGCGTGGGGCAGACAGGAGGAGGACAAGTTTAATTCTTTTTAGTCAGCACATTGAAAATCCCTTCAAGCAACAAAGGTATGTGGAATGCCTTAAAAATGTCACTTTTCTTTATCCTTTAAAACGTCACTTTTCTTTATCCAGTAACCCTAACTGAATGAAGTAGTATTTTATACACACCATTAGACAGAGCTGATAGACAATCTAGGGGCAGATGAGCCTTAATGGGAACTCTACTCAAGCCACACACTACATCCCTCTGTGTTTTCTGGGTTGGAACATGTCTTCAGACTATGATAATACCTCTTTTATTTTTTTTGCCAAGATGGAGGATGGAGTGGAAATAGCTGCATTAGTGGCTCCATGCACTCTTGCCTATGGCACAGTCCACCAATGACATCATGAAGCCCTTGGAAGTTGACCAATCAGGGAATATGGCCCTCGGGATGAAAATGTCCCCGTTCCCCACACCTGATTCTTTGTAATGCCTGGTTTGAGCCTCAGGATAGCCCCACTTAAGGCTACTGAACCCCAAATCATATGCTCTGCACACTCCACAATGTTGTCATGGTTGTTAAAGAAAACTAGAAAAATAGTATTTCTGAAAACAATTTTAAGATGAAAACAACACAGAGGTGTTAACGGGGATGAAATGTTATAAAACGTAGAGCTGAGCTGCCACTTGGAAGATAACAGGAATCAGGGAATAAATGCACTATTATTACAGTAAAACAAAACTACTGGCCTGACACGCTCCAAGAAAATGCAATTAACAACAACTTGGGAAAAAGCATCTATTTGTTTCTTAGGAAACCAAAAGTTTCAACAGGCAAATGCGAAGAATAAGGATTCCAATGTTAAACTGTGGGCCTGATACGAATGGCTGAAGAATAGCTTACACATGGTTAATAGGCACAAATCTTGTACACTAGAGATCGGCAGCTATTTCCCCATAGGCTCGATGCTGTTCCCAAAGCGCGTACACGTGTGTGTGTATATATACACCCACTGTTTCTCTTGCAATGTTTTTCAGTGCTTTCCAGTTGTATTAAATAGCCACCTTCCACACTGGAATATTCTGTGGCCTACAAATAATGTAAAATAAATGATACTGTGTTTGTGTACACATGCTCCATAAGTGGGAAGCGGTTACTGTAGGATGGTGTCTGCAGTGTGAAAATACGATTCTGGAGTTGAAGAATACTGGAAGTGCCTATTCCTTGTCAACACAGTTCTTTTTCTCTCCCCCGCCCCCATTTCTTGTGAAATCCTGAGCATCTCAGGAACTGCCTCAGGATCAGGCAGACTGGCAAAGAATTGCACAATTGCTTGTTTGGTGTCTGACAGACCTTGATACCAGAATGCTAGCTTCCCCCTCCTCCCCAAAAAATCAATACTGCAAAATTATTTGATGCTGGGTAACATGAATTATTGCTTTTGTGTTTTTGTGTAATCACAATACCTTTGGACATGAAATTATCTTTCACACACCGCCCATAATTGGTAAGGTGCCAAAGCCAAGGCTTAAAGTTCTCATTATAACTTGAGAATTCATAAAGTAAAAAGATAGATAAAAACAAGCATGAGCCAAAAAGCGGGAGGGGGGATTAACATTATGAGACCCCTGGAGTTTTAACTAACAGGACCTTGAAGACTAGAAACCAGCTATGGCCTAGGAGATTTTAATAGTTCCAGATTGCCAGTTTTCTAAATGTACTTGTACTTGTGTGATGTTGAACCTACACATATCAGGGTTGGTGGAGATAGACAGGGAAGAACATTGGCAGAAGTAAAACACCACACTGTACTTCTCAGGAAATTGTACCTGTGTGTATTTAGGAACATCATAAAATACTAGATATTAAAAAGGATCTAATCATACCTTCTGCCCTTAGATCACATCATCCTAGAAACAATATTCTAAGTGAGTACATGGCATTGATGCAAATGAAAGACTTATGTACAGGCTCATAGATATCAATAATCTTCTGCCATGTTAAAAGGTCTCTGAACAATGTTTTGAGTTTGTCCTCTCTTCCCCATTGAAATAATACCTCAGATTGTCGTTCTGAATCTTTGAAGGGCAGATGGCCCTTTCAGAATGCATGAATGCACCTAGGTTTATGTAGTGCAGTGATGGGGAGGGGATGATGATGGGCGAATACTCCATAAATGTGCAGAAATGTATTACAATGGTAGGTCTTAATTTATGGCCTTAGCCTTGCATTTCAGACAATTCAACTCTCTTCTTTGATATCCCAGACTACCATTGCATTGGGGGATAAGGACAGTGATGTGCCTGAATCGTGCATCTTCAAAACTAGACCCAGATTTTCTCCTTCTTTTTGAAGTGTCAGTCTAGAGATGCACAGTACACAAAATATTCCTAAAGTTAGATGTTAAGGCACTCTTCCTTGGAAACTGATTCCATGGAATTAAAACAGTACCTACTTCCAAGCATATATATTTTATTTTTGTGCATACATACACATGCAATGTTAATTCTGCCCTAATTCCTACTGAGTCCAATGGAATTTAAGTAAGTGCTTACCATTCAAGTCCCATTCAAATCAATGGGACTTTGAAGAATCAACGACAATGCAAGTTTACCTTACATTACAGAATATGATAAAACCTTCATACAACTCCCTTTATCAAAACAATCTTAGCTTAACTTTGAATATATCAGGGCTTTGGGTGAATGAGCAGACTGACTTTCAGTGGCTGCACTGGGGTATTGAGGAATGCCAGTTAATTTAATGACACATTAAACTGATTAAACTCTTCTCGAGAAGTAAAAATTTGCATTTGTCAAGTTTGATATAACATTCTCTCCCAACTCAGAAGTAATCAGTTAAAATAATCACTTTCCATTGTGACATTATTAAGATTAAGCATTTGTTACTAATGTTTGTCTTGAAAGTTGATGACGCTAATGCTTTTTCACAAAAGTGTAGGTGATTTATTAAATCAAGGAAATGGCGTTGGATCTACTGCACTATAAGATTTGCATTTCATCCCGAAAGAAACAAAACTTGAGATCTATACACTGGGCTCACTTACTGAAAGAAGAAGAATAAGCTGAGCATAAAATGAGGATTCTTGATGGGTGAAATCATATCCAGAATGAGCCCATGGATTTCAATGGGTCTGCTCTGAGTATAGAATTGGATATCACCCAATGGAGCCAACACAGGGAACATGCATAGGCCCATAGAATTATAGAATTTGAATGGACCACAAAGAATCATCTAGTCCAGGCATAGGCAAACCCCGGCCCTCCAGATGTTTGGGACTACAATTCCCATCATCCCTGACCACTGGTCCTGTTAGCTAGGGATGATGGGAATTGTAGTCCCAAACATCTGGAGGTCCGGAGTTTGCCTATGCCTGATCTAGTTCTGCAATGCAGGAATCTTTTGCCTAGAGGCTTCATAGTTTTCAGAACTCAAGAGGAACTGATGCAACCATACTGGATGCATTTATCACTTTATGCCCCTTGGGATGGGGAGAGAGATGGAGGCAACATTGATCCTCTCTCTTTCTGCCAGTTTACAAGCAACAGGAGAGGACAAACCTGTTTGATATTAATTGAAAAGCAAGCTCGGCTGTTCTGAATGGTGAGGCTTGGTTTCATGTAACTTCTTATTCTGATGTAAAAAAATATATAAGTAACATCATTCATCTTCACAAGTCTTCCCTTGGCCATGCTAAATGAGGTGTTACATTATGTATGTTTGGTTGTTCATTGTGTTAATTGTATGAAAAATTCTTATCACAGCAGAGCTCCCTACAAAATGAAATGAAAATCTCTCCAAATATAACCTTGTATAAATCAAAGCTAGACATGTCTTTCTACCTTACCAATTCCCACCATGCTTCGAACAGATAAGGAAAAGTTAGAAGAGTGTCAATGAAGAAGGATTTTAGGAGGGTTTATAGATAAGTTCTCCCAAATCAATTTTTAGTCTCTGTCCTTTTCACTGCTGTAAGCATCACAGTTTGTCCTAACCGTCCTTGAATCCAAATATCTTATCATTGGGTTTAATTTATGATGTCAACTTTCCCGACATTTATTGCGCATTTTATTGATCAGCAAAAAGTATGTATACTTTGTCGGTTCATAACCACAAACAGATGTTTTGCTATAATTGTGTCATGAATATGACAAAATTTACGACATTCTATCAGCAGTGAAACAGAAGCAAAAACTTTATTGGAATGGAAGAACTCAAAGCCTTTATTCCTAGCTTTTATGGCTTGAATATAATCTATATTTTTATTGCTGGGTACACACACAGAGTGCTTTGAACGAACCTTATTTATTATTATAGGACATGAAAAGTGAAGGGCTTGGGGGACAACTGTTGAAAAAACAGCCTTAAGGCATTTGTATACCAGAGATACATGCTGTTTTAAATTCCTCCTATAAATTATTCTAGGAGACTTTTAGCTGTTTGCGGGTGTAGCCCTCAACATACTTAATGGAAGCAAGAATAATGAAAATCAATGTTGTTATATATAAGTCAACTTGGTTAGGCTTGGGCAGTGCTGAGGTTCTGGCATGTAGAAGACCCAAGAATGATGAGATACTGACTTGCAAATTTCAGTTATGGGGAAAGGCAATTTCCATTGCTTTAAAAGCAAAGTTTCTTTTCTCAGAATCTGACAGAGAAGAACATATGATTAGGAACATTTTAGAATGAAGGAATTTCCCTGTTACACTAGGAAAGAAATCAGAAACATAACCAAGCTCACCCCCCCCCCCCGGTCACTTCCTTAACAGTTTGTAATACAGAGTTTGTATTTTACTGCCACAAAGCCCTGAAAGTTGACATTGTCAGTGAGCTTTCCACTATGGTTTTAGTTCTGGGTAGCCCTTTGATCTCATCAGCTTATCTTAAGAAGAGAGTTTCTTACATCCCGCATTTTGTTGTTTTTCACCTCACTTAAAGAGAACCTTTCGGAGCCCTTTGCCCTATTGATTTGCAACATCAACCTTATGAATAACATGTTGCCAATTGCAGTGTTGTCTCCCTCATTCTGGAAGCATCCTTCAAAGTTGTCTTTTGGTATGACTTTTGTTATGCATTCTGACAAAGTCTCAAAACAACTTTCTTCCAACCCATTGTAAAACACACACACGTGTGTGTGTATCTAGGCCAGTCGTGGGGAACTTCTGGCCTGTGCACCTAATGAGGCACACTAAAACCTCATTTGGCCCACAAGGTCATTTTGGCCATGTTCTCCTCACCTCCCTTACACCTGACTTCACATACAATATTAGTTAGTGCTATTTTTCTAGAAAAAGAGGTGCCAGAACTCACCACGAACACCTCCCTTGTTCTCACCTACCTGAGAGGTGACGGAACTGAGTTTCCACTGAAAAAGAGCCCTGTGGGGCAGATAAAGACACAGCGGTGCCAAAAACAGGTTTTCAGGTGCTAGCAAACCCCTATACATAGCACCCTATGTGGTGCTTTGCAAGCCCTGATTGTTGGTGTTTGTAGAGTGCTGAGTTTGGTGCTTTGCGGCCCTGATGATCATGACCACCCCAATTTCTTTTTCTGTTACCCCCTTATTTCTCTCTCTTCTCCCTTTTACTAATGTGATCAAACCCCTTTACATTGAATTCACAATGTGTGAGGGGGGAGCATTAATGAAAGTTTGTCGTTGGGTTTCCTTGAATTCCACCCTTCCTTCAGACAACAATGATTTAGTAGCAGCATATCTCCTCCCAGTTCTATGTGCATCTAGCTTACATATTACCTGCAGGTATCCTATCTAATGAAAATCTGCCCATTTCTTTTAAGGCAACATGATAGCAAATATCATAGTTTGCCTGAGCAGTTGGGTAGCTGTTTGACCCTGACTTGTGGCTTCATCCCTCAACTCCTGGCTCACCTCAGACTGCTGCTTTCTCTTCTACAAACGACTATTTAAAGTGTGAGGAAGAGTCATGTTTGCTGAATTAGCTGTTTCAGGCAAAATACAAGTTGTTAGGCTTGGTATGTATATTTTATTGAAGGCTCTTTTTTAAAAAAACTGAAACAAAGGTGAAAGTATATGGGCTGAAATCTTTCAGTCATCTACTATGGAGTGAGTGGTTTAAGGGTTGCAGACTTAAATAGTGTTATTTGTACTTCCAGCTTTATGTCATTTTACATTCTGAGAGTCACCCTATGGTGATGATTATATGACATGCAAGACTTTTCTCTTTCTAGCCATTTCTTCATCTGCAGGCTTTGCCTGATGGATTACTGCATTAAAGGTCTGTTTGATTATGTGCTTTTTAGCAAATGGCTTAAGCAAAGTCCTGGAGAGTGAAGAACTGGCTGATGGTGCGTTAGCAGTGCATATACTCCAAAAAGTAAGATAGCAGCTGTTGGAGAAAAACACAACAGACAGTGGGCATGTAGTGAGATTATTAAAGAGCATTATGATCATGTCATAGGGTGGGCTAATCCAACTGCCAACAAAGAAACAAGCTACATATAATTTTTAGTGTGTGTGTGTCACCATGTGACATAATTCACAATTGTGTGTCGAGGTCCCCAGGGCCCCCCCGCCCAATAACTCACACATCACACCAAATTTTTTGTTTAAGGTTTTTGGCATAATTTTGGCCACAACTTTATTAAAATACAAACATGTGAGTTGTTGCTTAGGCATTGGTTGCGACTATCTGCCCCCACCGTGGGGGACAGACTGACATTCTGCACGCCTGCAAAAGTCAGAAAAGGGGAATACACTTGGGGGTAGTGACAGAGCAGGGAACCTGCCCTCAGCCCTGCCCAAATGCAGACAGAAGCTCTTGCAGTGGCCCGAGCCCCCTTGACAGAGTGGACAAGCCCCTGATTCCTTTAATGGAATCCCTTGCAGCAGCAGCATTAGAGGGCCAGGCACAGCCAATCCATTTCCCTCAACCAACCAAACCATAAACCAATGCCTAACCGCAACTTTACAAGTTGTGACGATTTGCTACGCAGTAGGCAATGACCGCTCCCCGCTTAAAACGGGGGGCGCCCTTTGCGTGGACGCGTGCAGCCCCTAGATCCGGAGCAGCTCCAACAGCATAGGCTTGGCTTTGCCTTCCCTCAGGTGGGATACCTGGAGGTCTCTGCCTACCTCAGTCAGTTGTCCAATCCCACCTGGGGGAAGAGTTGCCAAGGAGACCAGGCCAGGTAGGGGAGGGATTACCTGCCCACACAAAGGAGGGAGGTTCTTACCTGGGAATTCTCACTTGGCTCCAGAGCTTCTCCCATCCTACCCACCCTCAGTCAATGTCTTATTTTGCAGGTTAATTTTTCCTCACAGGTTTTGCAGGTTAACTTGTCTTCACAGGTATGCGGGCGCTGCTACGTTAAGGTTGCTGTTAAAGGGCCGGAAAGGAATTTCCCTGCATTGGCAGGTTTCGCCTTTCCCGTAGCAAAACGTCACAACTTTGGCAGTATCAGGCCTTGGGCGGAATCCTTTTGTCCATCTTCCTCTTTGCGGCGGCGATACCAGGGTTCCCCGTTAAAGGGGTTTTCTGAAGGGAGGCTTTGACCGTACGCCGAAAGGTCATCATTGCTCTCCCCTGCGGCGTCGGCGTTATGGGGGCGGCTATCTCTGCTTGAACATATGTTCTCCAGAGCCGGCCCACCCCCCCCCCCCACTGGATAACCCTGATGCTCCCCAGGTCCCCGGCTGGGGACTGGGGAGGGAGAACGCCCAATGCCTGAGCCAAGGTCTACCCACATTTGAAATTTAATAAAGTTGTGCCCAATTTAATCCCATAGCACGTTGTCTTGAGTCGTTATTCCACATGACGGGGGGACCGCGCGGGATCTGGGGACTCCGCCTGTCCACGCAAAAACCAAATGGCCTCAGCCAATCAGCCAGATGGACAAAATTCCTACCGGGCTCCTGCCCCAAGAGCAGACGACCGCATGACAGGCATAGCAAGGTCAAAGCGAACAACCGTAAATATAGGGGTGGGGATGGGCAATCCGATGCACGGGCAAAAAGAGGAAGCCCTAGCCTCATGCAAGGAGTTTTAGCATTTCTGACTGTCAATCAACAAATGGCAACATTAACTTCTTCCCAACAACAAGGGAAGCCCAATCGCATCAGTGGCCAACGATCAATTAGCCCGCCCCACAACTTTGGAGTGTCCTGGCGGGCCCCCACCGCAACACGTGCTCTCCGTGAAGGAGAACACGCTTTGTAATACAAAACTTTATTAGGAAACGTAAAATACTTTTCAGAAAAAAGAAGATATCTGGTTTAAAAGTAGTAATTGAGAGTTTAAGAGCTTAGCCCCAAAAATACTGTAAGGAGCATGTCATGGAAGCATGAACTGGGACCTGCCAACCTGCAGGGGTTGTGGAAAACATTACGGATGAGGCTAAATAATGTCTCCTTTGTGTATGAGTTCATGCTCCAAAAGACACCTCCCATTTTTGCCTGTTTGGGCGAACTTGTTGCAAGCACTTTCTGAAATTGATTTTAAATTTCAAATAACAAAACCTGCTCATACAAGGAAAACAGAGCTTTGTAGTTATACAGAAAAGAAAGAAAAACACCAGCTGATGGTTGTAGTTTTAGACATTCCAAGAAAGCATCAAATGAAAGCATCTATCCATGAGTCAATGAAGGGTGAAAACCATGTTTGATTGTCTTAACTAAATAAAAGGATAATACGTCATGTAGAAGATTTGAGTCTTTCCCTTTCCAGATCAATCTTCATTTTGTGAAATGGTTAATTTGTCCAGAAGCAAAATGTTCCATACTTGTGAAATCCAGCTTCAAAAAGATTTGCATTTAAAGTTTTCCAATTTTTTTGCAAACACTGATCTAGCTGCAGTTAATAAATGGAGGATGAGGTCTTTATTGGTTATGTTCTTACACCAAGAATTAAAATAAGATGGTGGGGCTAATTTGGGGTCTGATTAATTGTTTCATAACCTTTTTGAGTTTGGGGGGAAATCACCACGTGTACTTGAGAGCCAGGAAAATTGCATTCCTGCCAGCAAAGGTTGGATGTGTTAGGATTAATTCTGCATAATCTGGTTGGGCACATGTACCAGTGATGTGCTATGTTTAAAGCATCTCAATGTTCTAATTGAGATGGATGCAAATGGTAGATTATTCCAAATTATTCCCCAGAGTTGTTCCTCTAGTTCTTCTCCAAAAGCTTTCCCCCATTTGAAGTCTTAATAAAATGAGAGCAAGGATAGCTAATTGTGTGAGAATTTTAGATAGTTGGGAGATTATTCCTTTCCCCAATGAGTTAGTTGAATTGAGTAGTTGCCTAAAACTATTTAAACTGTGTATTGCTTGAGTCCTTACATTTGGCTTATTTAGAAAATGTAAAATCTGGTGTATCTCTAACCAGCCACATGGTATATCCCAATATAAAAATGATTTCTGGTGCTACAAGGGGCTTGTGTTTAGTTTAGAAGTAAAATCAAAATGATATTCCGTACATGAGCAGAGTCTTTATATCATTTTAGGTTTGGTATCACTCTACCTCATTGTTTTTTGGGTTTTATGAGATAGCCACGGTCTCTTGTTGGCATGAATAAAATTTAGTAGCTTTTTGGTAATTATTAACTTGAGAGATGGGTATGCTTATTGGTAAGACTCTGAATAAGTAAAGAAGGTATGATAATAGCATCATTTTTGTTTTAGAAACTCTGACTAACTATGAGTATGTTAGTTTTGACCAATTTTTTTAGTTTAGTTGTTAAATCTTTTATCAGGGGATTAAGGTTCAATTTTTCTAGTTTAGATAGATTCTAAGGTATATTCACTCTGTTATTTAAAGGAGGTATTACAGTGTTTTAGGCCAGTTGTTTTGTGTCAATGCAGTTGTAATTTTAGAGGGATGAATCAACCCACATTTGCTGAAGTTAATGGTAAACCCAGATATCTTGCCAGATATAACAAGTTGATCCATAGCAGCAGATAATGAGGTTTCAGGGTCAGGAAGGAATATAGCAACATCATATTGATAAAATGTTTTTCCCCCAAATAATTCAGAACATTTAAAATCATGTCTTAAAAAATATCCAATAGAAAGGTTTAGGCGATAACAGGGGCATGGCCCAAGATATTAAGACGACCAACTTCTGAGTTGTGAATAATAATACAAACTGGCATAATTTTTGTACCTTGCTGACATATGTGTATGGTTTATTAGTTCTGAATTGGCTAAGCACCAAGCATAAAAGTAATTGTGTTAATGTAATATGTTGTATAGGGATGCTTTAAAAGTGGGTGGTTTGCGTGGGTTTTGCAACAGGTGAGATGTTCTGCTTCTATCAAAATAATCATTAAGTACAAGATTAAAGTTACCACTTATCACCACTTCGCCTTGTTTAAATGAGTGCAGTAATGTAAAAGCTTCATCTAGAAATTATTCTTGTTAGGTATTAGGTACATAAACAGAGCATAATGTCAGCCAGGAGTTATCTAACAGTCCTTTGAGGAAGATAAATCTTCCATTAGGGTCACTTAGTGCATCTTTTAATTGAAAATCAAGTCTAGGAGAAATCCAGGTTGCTGACTCCCTACTTTTGCAAGTTCCTTGTAAGGTGTACCAATCTCCACCTTGATTCAGGAGGAAGGGATATGTATCAGTGTGGTGTTTCTTTTTCTTTTTAAAATATGTCTTTTATTTAAAAAGTAAGGTCTGGGTTATCTGGGTAGACCATACCCTTCGTATTTTAAGTTTGATATTAATTTTAATTGGAGTACTCATTTACGTTCCAAGTTAGTGCAGATAAGATTAATTTAAACATGCAGCATATACCAGGCAATAGATCTATTATGCACCATAGTAATTCCAGCATTATTATCATATTCCATCAGAATAAAGATGCTCGGAATTCGTAAAGGGATTAGCTGTCCCTCCCGCACTACCTAGTCCTTTCAGCCTTCCTAACAGAATAATCCCTACACCTGCAGATGAGAGTGGAATAGTCCATCTCTTCATCAGCCAAAGTCCTCTGCTATAAAGATTGACAAATCAACTGAGGAGAGAGCTTTTGCAGATGGTAGACAATGCAGATGACACTTTAATGTTAGCATTCAATAGTTTTCCAATAAAAATCCAGACAGTTAAATAAAATACATACTTGGAAAATAAGAGTTCTCAAGCATCTTCTTTCTCAAAAATTCAACCCTGCAATACACTTTGGGAAGATGCACTAATGATGCATCACTCAAGAAGTACACTCAAATAAGAAGTGCTTTGGGAGTTGTTGTAACCTTAATCAACAGGTTCAGTTATTGCTAAACTTGTATCAATGATGCTGCATTCGTACTGAGTGACAGAGGATTTCAGGGCAAACTTATTCCTCGCTTTCTGTCTTAGTAGCTCAGGGTACCATATCTGAAACTTATTTCTCCTGATTTATTCTTATTAGAATAATGTAAGTAAGTTGAGGTTGCTCACTATCGAATACCATTGTGAAATCTCTGTTCAAACACAGGTCTCCTTGTTGCAAGTCCAACACCAAGGCTATTGGTTCCCTGTATTGCTGGAGAGAAAAAAGGCAGTTCCAAGAGGGAAAAGAGAGCTAATGGTCTCGCATAAAGGTAAAGTTAAAGGTAAAGGTACCCCTGACCATTCGGTTCAGTCGCAGATGACTCTGGGGTTGGGTGCTCATCTTGCTCTATAGGCCGAGGGAGCCGGCGTTTGTCTGCAGACAGCTTCCGGGTCATGTGGCCAGCATGACTAAGCCACTTCTGGCAAACCAGGGCAGCACATAGAAACGCCGTTTACCTTTCCGCCAGAGCGGTACCTATTTATCTACTTGCACTTGATGTGCTTTTGAACTGCTAGGTGGGTAGGAGCTGGTCCTGAACAATGGGAGCTCACCCTGTCGCAGGGATTCGAATCTCTGACCTTCTGATCGGCAAGCCCTAGGCTCTGTGGTTTAGACCACAGCGCCACCGAAGTCCTGATAGTGGCCTCACATTCGGTCCTCTAAAAATGTCCTTCCTGAAACATGTAAGACAGGATTTCTGTTTGCTCCTAACAAAACTGGATGTTTGAAAACATATGAAACTACACCTATATTTTAAATCAAACTTCTCACTCAGCTCTTTATTGCCACTGTCATTTCCCTCTGCCCTCTCCCCTGAATTAAAACAGTTGGCTCTTCAATGTTGGAAGAAAATCTCCATTTGTAGATGGCTGCGGGAGGACGCAGTGCTTTGGCAGAGCAGAACTTTCCCTTTTGCTCAGCTGAGAGAAGTGTTTCTTAAGGGGCTGGCTAGCTGCAGCATCACAGCTTGATGCTGTTGAGGAAATAGCTCTCTGAGCTTACAAGTAGTGCCTGGAACGGAAGGGGGTCTATAAAAGAGCACAGCCATGTGGTGACAAAGAGAATGGGGAAAAGCCTAGGGGCAAGCAGGTGCCCTGTGGTTCACAACAGTAATGGCCAGTGTGATGGAGGTGGAGCTGCTCTCCTGACACCAGGAATGTTGCAACCTACCTGGCTGGGGATGGAAAGGGGCTTGGCTCCCACTGCAGTGATCTGCTCTGACCTCAGCAAAATGCTCAGTTCAAGAAAGAGCCAAGCTGTGCTGTTTTTCTAGAAAAATAGGTGCCGGAACTCACCGCGAATTGTTCTCTTATTATGACAATGGCACCCACCTGAGAGGTGCTGGAACTAAGTTTCAGCAAGTTCTGGTTGGGGGGGGAAAGCCCTGAAGCCAAGGCATCTGTGTGATGGTAGCTTGTGGTTCGATTCCTCATCAGTCAATCAAGTGAGGAGGGGGCTGAGGCTTCTTCTCCTCTCGTTGAGTAAAAGTATGCTTGGCTCCCAAAAAAGCAATGCATTATTACTGCCAAGTGCCATTCATCATCTGGGTTCTTAAATGCTTTGTGGTATTAATTATTTATGGGGCAAAGCCAACTCAGCATTTGATATGTTAAAAAATGGATACAAAGCTGCTTTTGATTTATAGATTTCAAAATGTAAAGTGTCACAAGTCTTCAAAGCCAGCTCGTTTCTGCAGCTTACAGCCTTCAAATCAAATAAAGCTTATCAGAAAGGGGTATGGACACCACCTTGTTTGGTTTTGTTGAAGTAATCTACTTAGAGAGAAGCTTCAAATGGAACAAAGATGCAAGGAGGGTAAAGGTGCAATGAAATTCCCCTTCTCTTTTCCTCGCTTCCGCTTTAGCATCCAGAGTTGGCCTCAAACTTTCCTGGGGCCCCTAGATTTCTGGAACTCACTCACTGTGGGTAAGATCTGCGAGTCAATTTTGACTAGTGATGATCCAAATCTTGTTGTTGTTGTTAGTCCCTTTCTCCAAATTTGTTTTTGATAAAGGTAAAGGGACCCCTGACCATTAGGTCCAGGTGTGACTGACTCTGGGGTTGCAGCGCTCATCTCGCTTTATTGGCCAAGGGAGCCAGCATACAGCTTCCGGGTCATGTGGCCAGCATGACTAAGCCGCTTCTGGTGAACCAGAGCAGCGCACGGAAATGCCGTTTACCTTCCTGCCAGAGCGGTACCTATTTATCAACTTGCACTTTGATGTAGGGATGGGTAAAAAGCAAAGGCAAAACCACAAGCCACCTTCAGGAGAGAATAACATGGACTCTTGGGAGTGGGAGAGAAGCCTAGTGGAAATGACATCGCTTTTTTCCAACCAGGTCCTGCCATGATGGTACATCACAATGTAGCATTGTTCCCCAAGTGGTTGGGGGAAAACGATGTTGCATAGGAGCACTTCAGGCACTTGTAAGCAGAGGAGAGAGAAAGTAAACTTCAAAACACAAGAAAAAAGAGGCATTTTGGCTACTACTTTCAGTAATCCTCCATCTTGGACAGTTAAGTAGTACTTACAGTGCCAGCCCTACAGATGTGTCTGCAAAATGGAGAGGGCTCTTCTCTATTTGCTGAGCTTTATTTTAGACTTAATATTAGAAGTGGGAAAAGATGAAACTTGAGACTGTTGTTCCTATGATTTCCCCTTGTTACATTGTAATGTTTTGATTGGGTGATTCATGACTGATTCCCACATCTGCCTCGACTGTAGCAGCCACTGGTTGGACTGGCTTGTAATGCCTGAAGTCTAGAACAGTCACATGTGAGGCATCAACACACACTGAACTTAGCACATGTTAACAGTCTTTGTCGACTGTCCCAGCAAATGTATGCACAGTTCCATCCATGCCATTGGATAGCATCCAACTACCTCTGTGTGCAACGTTCATGGCGATAAGAAAGTGAAAAGCTCCATGGGAAGTTATCAAATCTGACTTGCACTAGACGTATGGTGCTAGAGGCAAGGGTGAAAAATGATCCTCTCAGCAGGTAAATATGCATACTTTTATTCCATGCATTTATATTGCTTCCAATGGATGTCTTAATCAAATGCATAATATTTTAAAATATTATCAAATCTGTTTTTCATTGTATTGATCTGAGAGCAAGTTGCAACAAAAGGGGGACCCAACCCAGCAGGCCAGCACTACATAACAACTACAACAAGAAGAGGAGTTTGGACTTGATACCCCGCCTTTCACTCCCCTTAAGGAATCTCAAAACAACTAACATTCTCCTTTCCCTTCCTCCCCCACAACAAACACTCTGTGAGGTAAGTGAGACTGAGAGACTTCAGAGAAGTGTGACTAGCCCAAGGTCACCCAACAGTTGCATGTGGAAGAGCAGGGAAGCGAACCCGGTTCACCAGATTACGAGTCCACTGCTCTTAACCACTACACCACGCTGGCTCTCAAGCAAAACATACACAGGAACTCTGAAAGTGATAATTTATTAAATAACAAGTGACATGGTGGCAGCAGCTAGCTACAACTAAAAGGTCAAGGTCAAGGACCCTTGACAGTTAAGTCCAGTTACAAAGAACTCTGGGGTTGCAGCGCTCATCTCGCTTTATTGGCTGAGGGAGTCGACGTTTGTCCACAGACATTTTTTCCAGGTCATGTAGCCAGCATGACTAAGCTGCTCCTGGCGAACCAGAGCAGCGCATGGAAATACTGTTTACCTTCCCGCCAGAGCGGTACCTATTTATCTACTTGCACTTGATGTGCTTTCGAACTGCTAGGTTGGCAGGAGCTGGGACTGAACATTGGGAGCTCACCCCGTCGTGGGGATTTGAACCACCGACCTTTCAATCGGCAAGACCAAGGCTCAGTGGTTTACTCGACAGTGCCACCCACTACAACCACCCCTCTCCAAATGTCATTAATCCGTGCTGAGAACTCATTAGAGACCAGAACTAGAGGGGAGGGAGTTTCATAGGGGACACAGGATTTAGGCCTCCCCTTTTTCTAGTTTTTAATCAGGTATTTGTTAAATTGATACTTGAACTACAAAGTTAATACAGTTAACTTTCCCAGGTTGATGAGCTCCATGATTTCCCTCTACAGCACTTGCAGTAACCACCTTCTTGATGGTTGGACTCAGGAGCCTGTCTTCGCATGCAGGGAAAGTCCCTAACTCACCAAGGGTTTGAGACCCATTGGCTACCCTCAGCCAGTTGAATCCATTTCCCAGGGTGTGGCCACTGTCATATGCTAACAGCTTATGGGACTCACAGGTAAAAGCTGAGTGCAGGGTGGGGACCAAAGGTGGATAAACTATCTCAGAAGGAGCATGTCATGTCCCCCACCAGAGGTACCACCCCATCCCAAACACCCCATCAGGGCCGAATTTAGGTTTGATGAGGCCCTAAGCTAGTGAAGGTAATGGGGCCCTTTATATGTCCAGCTGTCTTTTCTCAACAACAAATTGTTGGTTTTTTGTATTGAATATATGCTATATGTGGGGTCCATTACTTACATCATAGGAGCCTACACAACACAAACCACTGTTGCCCTATATAGGTTTAATTTTATTTGTTTTTTATCTTATATTTTGGAAATGTACATCCAGGTTTTTTTTTTCTTTTTGGGGGGTGGGGAGCCCCCAAGAGAGTGGGGCCCTAAGCTAAAGCTTGTTTAGCTTATACATAAATCCAGCACTGCACCCCATACACCCATAATCATATTATATGATTTATGCTGTGCTTGTGTTTTTGTGTTAATGCTACTTGTTGTTTGTAACCTGCTTTGGGATTCTTCTGAATGGATACAGCAGCATAGAATACAATCAATCAATCAATCAATCAATCAATCAATCAATCAATAAGGTACGAGGTAAGAGAATTCCTGAGATGTCATGAGATTCAAGTGGCCAGCTGTACCACACCATGCTCAGTTGTACTCTACTGCTCATGCTTGCCTTGGTTGTCACAGAGTCTCTACATCCCTTTTGACTGCAGGTAGCACTGAAGGAAGACCGAAAGGCATGCCAGTTGGAGAATATAGCAAAGAAGAGCCACACTGACCTAACTAGTTGAGACTCAGTTGCTCCACTCATCCAAATTTTCTCGCATCTGCAAATCATGGATTCTGATTGTCCATGGTTACAGAATACCTGTAAGTTGTGCATTTTAAGTTCACGCCTTGTGATTTTGACCTAGCTGGAGTGTTATTAAATTAATTGAAGTTACTAAAACCATTTCATCTTTCAAGGGTTGGCAACCTAATTTGGTCAGATACAGCACACTGGGAAAGGTCCATGGAAAACCCTGGGCATGCAATTGGGAGTGCAGGGCCCCTCTAGTGTATGGCAGCAACGTACAGCTCCATATATAAGTTAGGATTTCCAGATGGCCTGTTTACTATAGTTCAAGGTTGCAGAGTAATGCAAACTAGCAAACAAGCAAATAAATGTCCTGCCTATACATGCATATCAAATCATGCTCCTGAATCTCTACTGCAATAAACCCTGAGTAGCTTGCAAAATTGAGTTCAAATTTATGGTTATATTTTCATCTCCTAACATCATATACTGCATCCTTGCTGTTGTATAAATCAACTGCACTAAGAACTGGGTCTCATCTAACAGGTGAGACTTACAGATTCCAATTTGTTTCCAATACCTTTAAGCATCTACAGGTACTCATTCATGGAATGGGTGTTGCGGCAAAAAACTCCAGTGTTCTGTCAACTCCAAGAAGAAAATCTACAACATCATCAATTCGCCCTCTTGCCGCTGAGCAGAATTCAAGATGCAGAGCACTAATGCCTATCTCTTAATTTGCCTATTATGTATTCAATAATTCAGTACATAAAGGAAAAGGTAACAACTCCCATGGAAAAGGAGAAAGAAAAAATGGTTGGAATCATTAAAAATACACAATTTGTCATAAAGTAGGTACAGTATTTAAATAACAATTTCCATGAGGACTTTTTAAAGATAAAATTCAGTGTGACATCTAAGAAAAATGTGCATACTATAATCAATTACATTTGATCCTGTAAGCATATTGTGCCTTACAACTAGGGAAAGATTAATCAGTATATATCTTGCATGTATCAATTTGCACATTCATAACTATGTTCTGTCATGTTTTTTGTATTATCTGCATATTTTTTAAAAAATGCACAATTCTTTTTACATAAATACTTATCTTTTTACACATTATGTATGTACATGTTTTATTTCAATGTACTCATTAACAAACATGCTCCAACGTAAACTTGCCAAGAACTGCAAGACTAATTTTGGAGAAATGTGAAATCTGAAGTTTAATTACACTCCAATCTGTACATTGCCCTGGGAGGTGTGGATTAGGTCAGTATGCACTGGAATTCACAGGAATCAATTTCCTCAAGTATCCAAAATATGTCACAGTATTGCCTGCCATACCCCAGAAGCCACAACCCTTTCTCAGTAAACATGGCAAAGGGCAGCAATTCATGCATCTTTCTAGTCACACATAAAGAGGTGGAGGAGATCTTATTTCAACAGGAAAATAAATACCTGAGATGGATTCTGAACCTTCCCTCATTTCATGCCTTACCACCTCAGATTTGGTTCTTCCTGGTTTTCTAACACTTCCCAGCCCCATTATCAAAATTGAGCCAGAAAGAGAAGGAAGTGCTTAGAACCTTGGACTGAGGGGAGGTAATATGGTGGGATGGGGAAAGAGATACAGAAAGCGTGTTCTCCTTCACAGAGAGCATGGATTGTAGTGGGGGCTGACAAGACACTCCAAAATTGTGGGGCGGGCTAATTGATCATTGGCCACTGTTGTGATTGGGTTTCCTTTGTTGTTGGGAAGAAGTTAATGTTGCCATTTTGTGATTGACAGCTTGAAACCTTAAAACTCCCTGCACAAAGCATAGAGCTTCCTTTTTTCGCTCCGTGCATTGGATTGCCCGCCCCCCCTCACTATATTCAGGGTTGTTCACATTGACCTTGCTATGCCTGTCATGGGGTCGTCTGCTTTTGGGGCAGGGGCCCAGTAGGAATTTTGTCCATTTGGCTGATTGGCTGGTGCCATTTGGTTTTTGCCTACTGTGTAGCAAATCATCACAACTTGTAAGGTTGCATTTAGGCATTGGTTTTTGGTTTGGTTGGTTGAGGGGCATGGATTGGCTGTGCCTGCCTCTCTAATGCTGCTGCTGCAAGGGATTCCATACAGGGGCTCACCATTGCTTTTGCCGAAAACCTGTCAAGGGGCTAGGGTCACGCAAGAGCCCCTGGTTGCTTTTGGGGAGGGATGAGGGCAGGTTCTCTGTTCCGTCGCTATTCCCAAAATGTATTCCCCTTTTCTGGCTTTCGCAGGCTTGTGAAATGTCAGTCTGTCCCCACCGGGGGCAGATAGTCGCAACCAATGCCTAAGCAACCACTCACATTTTTTGTATTTAAATAAAGTTGTGGCCAAAAATTATGCCAAAAAAACCTTAAACAAAAATTTCTGTGTGAGGTGTGGGTTATTTGGGGTGGCTTGGGGACCTCGACGCGCAACCTTCATTTCGCATGCTCCATTTTCTGTTAAAACAAGCTCTGCCCCACCATTCAAATTTTATATATGGACAGGTCAGGCACTAAAAGAAAGTCACATTTCTCACCATCACTTGTAGTTTTGGGCCTGTGTTAAGAAAGAGAGTGTCCGCAGAATATACAAAGTTTGAAAAATATTGACTTGAGTGAATATGTTACCAATCTAGCATGACTTAGCCAATGCAAGGATCTGGTTCTCTCCAGCCTCCTGGAAGCTAAGTAACACATGAGCTGACACACTTAACAAGCTACAGTGCACCAATGAGTCACCGAACACCACAGTAATTGGTGTCATAAAGGCTGCCCCTGAGCCACTCTACTTATTAGAAAATCATCACCTCTGCTGGCTGTGCTGCAGGGTTGTTGCAAGCGCTTTCCTAATCAATCCCTCAAGGAAGTTTTCACAGAACACAGCAAATGGTTCTGATTTTTATTTGGCTACAGGTGCACTTCCTGGCTGACCTAGTAATTTTTAACTATTACGGGCACTTGTTGCATAGTGCTTGGCTTCATTTTAAGATGCCCCCCATGATATTAGTAGTATATTCGTGGGATGGAGACCTTCCCAGGCTGCTAGTTCAGCAAGTCAGGCAACATTCAGTCAAACACACAAGGCACACAATGTACATGCTCGTCCACATAAAGCCTAAGGCATGTGACAGACAACGAAATGTTACCTGAGCAGTGCCATAATGAAAATAAATTCATTTACACCCAGTAAAGACCATCAAGAGTATTGGGGAAAGAGCAAGGGCCTACCTCCTTAGACATTAATTTTGTATGAGGCATAACTTCTGAGAGGAATGTGTTTTTTGTACGTTAATATATATCAGAGCACACACCCAACCTTTTTTTGTAGATGGATGACCTTGTAATGACCGGGTGCAATTAAGTGGAATGAGGCATATTTGACAGCCAACGTTCTGTAGTATAGCAAACTCTTAGGGATGTGTATGACACAAACAACCAGCCAGGATATCCCCATCATCATCAATTTATTTAGGAATCACCTTCCATATATGTCACAAGGTGATTGCAAAATGGGATTTAAAACAGCTTAAAAAGTGAAGAAAAACCACAAAAAACCACAAAAAACAACAGTAAAATTTTAAAATAACAATAACAATTAGGCACCCGTGACCGAGACCTCTTCTTTCAGCAGGGCAAGCTGACACTTAACCCAGTGCGAGTATCAAAATATAGGAAATCCCTCCCCTGCTAACTTACGATTATAAAACTGAACTGAAAATACGAAGCTATACCTAAATATATCCACAACTCAAATCTTCAAGTACACATGGCTGTGTGTCTTCCTTTGATTATGAGCCTGCAGACCAGGAATCTTGCTAATTGCTCTAGATCAGGCTTCCCACGTTCAGACAACAGTTGGACTTTAAAACTGTACGAGAGGATACCTTACTAGATGCATACCATGACACGGGAAAAGCAATCACTCTTTAGAAAATGGCCTTGAAGATTTCTAACACAGAAAGACTGGGACTCTAAATATATGCAATTGGGTGTACTTTTGTTGTTGTTTTTTTATTAGATGCTCTTGTTATTTTTATTAGATATTATTTCTGTGATTGTACTTTTTGCAACTGCGAGCTTTGGGGGGTGGGGTGGGAATGTTCTTAATGTTGTATTTAAATTGTTTTGCCCAGCCCTGGGACCTTAGAGTAAAGGGCAGGTAATAAACTATAATGTATTACCCTGAGACCTCTGGGTATAGGGTGGTATATAAATTAAATAAATAATCATAATATCCCAGATGGGCAGGATGTAGATAATAAATTATTATTATGTCAGAACAACAACAAAAAAAGGCTTGCATTTTTCTCCAAATAGTACAGAAGGGTGGTGCCCATCATATCTCAACAGGAATGCCGTTTCACAGGGCAAAACCCTTCTCAGAGTTACTCTGAAGATCTTTGGAACTTGAAGGGCAAAGTCTCCCACAGATCACAATGACACACTGGGTATATATGGGATGCATGTGGTAAATGATCCTTGATACATCAAATAGCTGATTGTCCTTTTCACCCTCGAACCACCTAGCCATGGACTGGCTCCTTGCCTAGAGAGTTGTGGCCTAATAATCCATTTGTGTGGCCAAAAGGGTACAAGAGGATTCTAGACTTGAGTTTCATCAGTGGGAATATGGAATGGCAGGGGGAGCTTAGAATAGAAATGTTAAAAACTACTACTGTCAACAGAGATCTAGCTTAATAAAGGAAGAGGAATTTGCAGCTGCTTCAGGTAAATATTTAATATGCTTTCAATCAGTAAGATGTATTAGCGTGTACCCTCATAATTGCACTTTTATCGTTGTTTTGGAAAATGAAAAGTATATTTCTCTTCAATAACTTTAATAACGAAACAGTCATTTGTATTTCTGAAGTTTACAAGGAGTAATAAATCTGTTTTATTGCGACATATTTAAACTCTGATGCCATGGAAGATGAAGATTGGCAGGTTTTTTCAGTTTATTCTGCAGGCTGAAACAAATGAGTTCTAGGAAATATTGAATGATGCTAATATTACTGTTTAAGACATCATCTTTAATCAGGCTAGTCTGATGAAGAGTAACGTTAAGCATAATAAGCAGGCACTGAATGCAAAACTTGAGGCAGCAGTCCAATACACACTGAATTGGAGGGAAGTTAACAGAACTTAGTAGAATCTTACATAGGATCACTCTGAAATGGTATGGTGCTCTTACTACAGAGATTCCATGGGTTTCACTGTTTATTTGTTTGTTTAAGATTAAATTCAACTATTTGGCCATCAGGGTGTGTTCTTCTCTTCTTCAGAATTTATCATTCTGAAAAATCCATACTTGTTTGGGGACTGTTTGGTACCCCATTTTGGCACCGCTGATTCATCTCCTCAGCAGACAATGGTCTTCATAAACAGGGTTTTGTGGGTTTACACAACCAGTCCAGAAGCACGTATAGGATTCATTTCTCTCACACGAGAGCAAGACATTCAGTTCAATACAGTTCAAAGACCTGCTAAACAAAACATTTCAAAAGGGAAACACAACAACAGCCAATAGAAGTGGGTCAGTTTTCGGGGCGGGGGGAACCAAAGCTGAATATGAGAGGGCAGGTAAATGCAGAAGGTGGTAGGTTGCCCCCAAGACTGAGGGAGCCAGACTCGAATGGCACACGTTACACACGTTGTACATTGCGCATGTGATGTCACACATGCGCAACACACAGGGTTGCCTCATTTTGGGGGAAGCCCAGCCCCCTTGAAACAAATATTGAGGGGGCTGAGGTGCCTTCGCCCCCCTAGAGTTGGCACACCTGGGTGTAGGACAGCCATAATTGGAATCAAGGTCCTCAAATATGAAATATGAGTTCATAAGGACCCTACCTCTGTACAGGAGTCCCTACTTGAATAAAATATGGGGCAGGTAAACTTCACCATGTATAATTGATCACATGACCTGGTACATGTACATCATTTGAATGGCAGTGCCCATCAACTGTCTCTGTGAAGCTGGAATATTTTTTTTTTTTATACAGCTGCAAGATAAGATAGTGAAAGCATTGACATGTGCACTGCATTATGTGAGCAACTTTCTGAACTCCTTCATCTGGGGAGAGGACGCAAGCCGATGTGCTGCTGTGGGGATCTACAGCCATTAAGGACTATCTCTGTCAAAAGAACTGATTCGCTGAATTACGGGCAATAAAGTAATCTGCCTAGAACACTCTCGTGTTGCTGGCCAATCAGACTCAGGGTGATTCTGTGCGTGTTCACTCTGCTGGAAGCCTGGTAGGAAGTGTCCTGGGCAAATCTGTTTCATGGCAGCCTTCACACCATTAACAGCCAGAGGGAGGCCCCCCTCAAATATTTTATGGGGGTGCCGAAGCCCCTTGGCCCCTAGGAGTTTGTTCCTATGTTACTGTACTATGCTGGTCCCATTCTGCTCCCCACCTAGGGGCGAAGGAAGGGGCATGCAGTGGGGGCAGGCTCCCCTGGGTGTCACCACTGAGGGGGGTGACAAAATGTTGGGCGGCACTCACCATGGGGCCTGCAGCACACCTGAGCCACGTGTCTCTCCTGGGAGTCACACGGTGGCTTGGGCACCCGCAGGCTCCGCACTGCCCCAAACGGTCCACCCACCTCCTCTCTCTCAGCTGTAGGGCGGCTGAGTGGGAGGGGCAGGCAGACTCCTCAGAGGCCCCGTAGAGCATCCTGCCCTGGTTTGCCACGCCCCAAGGGCAGCTGGCCCCACCCCTGGGCACAGGGCACGCACACTGCCCCAGGTGTCCAATCAGTTTGCTCCACAGCTGTCCCCACCAGCATAGGTGTTCAAAGGAGGTCTGACTTTTTAACATATGTGGTGGGATTGCAGTAAAATCAAAATATTCTGGGAAATGATATATAATGAGCTAAAGAAAATGTTCCATTTAACATTTATGAAAAAGCCTGAAGCTTTGTTATTAGGGATAGTGGGAAAAGACCTGCCAAAAAAATTAAAAAATATTTTTATGTATGCAACAACGGCAGCAAGAGTCTTAATAGCACAAGGATGGAAGAATGAGGAAATCCCGACGAAAGAACTGTGACAAGAAAAACTGATGTGGAATTAGCAAAACTGACACACAAACTATGTGATAAGGATAACTGTGACTTGAAAGACAAATGGGAACCTTTTAGGAAATATTTGAAGAAGCAACAAAATGAACTGGACTCTACGGCAGGTTTTGACTAAACATTCACAAACCTTTTATTGTAATATACAGATAGTCAACTTGAGGATCTTTACAATTTTATAACATGCAGATATAAATATGTGTGGAGAAACCAGAGAAAGGAGCTGAGGGAAGTCCGGGGGTGGGGTGGGAGGTTGGGTTTTTTGTTTAGGGGGGAGGTGGAAAATGGAGGGGAAAATAAGAATAATGTGGTTGATGTATTTTTGATAAAACCATTGTGTTGAAATTTCCAATAAAAATGTATTTTAAAAAAGGAGGTCTGAAAAAAGACACCTACATGTGTACATCTATATACACACAGGCATTCTGTATGATCAGCAGCATAGATGGTGTTTGATGCCCTATGACTGGGATTCAAGAAGACATCAACAATTCGCTTCTTCCTCAAGAGAGGTTTGCTTCACTACTAGAGAAGGAATGGACATTACAGAAATTATGCCGTATGGTGTAGGCATCAGTAGCTACTCAGTTTCCCATTTAGGTTGTGCAGCTAGTAATTGTACCACACTGAGTACTAATCTAAACCTTGACATATCACTGAGGCAACTTCCTGCAAACAAGCATGTTGACCTGGTATTTTCAGTTTTATATTACACAGAGATGAAACGTATCCTCATTAATGACTGTGAATTTCATTAAGGTTAAAAGTGGAATGGCAAGTTGGCCAATTAAAAAGATATTAATATTCCTCTAATGCCCTGTGCATGTTTTGTTGTTTTTTTTAATTTTAAAAAGCAACCACAAAACACCGAATAGAAAATATTATAGCTAGAATCCAATTACTTCCAAATGTTTGCTGCGTGTTGTCATCCTAACTTGCCCACAGAAATGAGCATTAGTGCCTTAATTTGCCTTCTAAAGTTCCCTTTAAGGAAAATGTTAATTTTTAATAAAAATGCAAAAGATAAGATTCTAAAGTAGCAGTTAAGAAACCAAGATTTTATCAGAAGTAAGTAAATATATATCCATAACGTTTGCTCAATATTTATATAACTGCAAGCCAAATATGCAAAATATATCTATTTCTTTTAAGTCACTCTGAAGTATACAGTACTTAGATGGCTGTAGTTCCTATTGAAACAAACAGGTCTTACTTCCGTGGCAATACCACCGTGGGAATTGGTTACATCATGGGCAGCAGATATTGCTGTGCCCCTAGGCTTTTAATGGGATATAATTTTGACTTTGGTGCTGTTTTAAATTGCTGCTGTTTTTGTTTTATCTTGTTTTCACAGTTATTTTCATTTTGGGGATTACTTGGTTTTTATTGTGAATTTTTATTATGAATTATGAATTGGTGTTATCTTTTGGAAAACTATGGGCAACGTGAGAAGGGTAATATCTTAATGTCACGCCTGTGGGCTTCCCAGAGGTCTTTGGCTGGGCACTGTAGGAAACCAGATGGAGGAGTACACAGACCCTTGTTCTAACTGAGCATAACTCTCCATTCACTCTTTAAAAGTTACTGGTATTCAGAGGTAGACTGCCTCTGAACATGCAGGTTCCATTGAATCATGCTTGGCCCATCTCTTTCTGGATATCCATATGGAGCTCAGAGGTGTGCCCCAGAAAATTCTGAACTGATTGGCGACATTTATATGACTTTCAGAGCAGCTCATAAGATGAGATAGCTGAGATTTGGTTTATTTATGTACATACGCATTTATTTTTACACTAGTAAAAGGTAAAGGGACCCCTGACCATTAGGTCCAGTCGTGGCCGACTCTGGGGTTGCAGCGCTCATCTCACTTTATTGGCCGAGGGAGCCGGTGTACAGCTTCTGAGCCATGTGGCCAGCATGACTAAGCCACTTCTGGCAAACCAGAGCAGCGCACGGAAACACCGTTTACCTTCCTGCCGGAGAGGTACCTATTTATCTACTTGCACTTTGACGTGCTTTCGAACTGCTAGGTTGGCAGGAGCAGGGACCAAGCAATGGGAGCTCACCCCGTTGCGGGGATTCGAACCGCCAAACTTCTGATCGGCAAGTCCTCTGTTTGAAAATAATTGGTTGATGCTGGCAAGACTCTCCCAAGGCTTCCCACTTCATGTCACTTCCCTGTCTCAGCCACTTCCCCTTAAACAGTGCACCACATTAGATAGCATCACTTCCATGAGGAATCACACCAGGAAAACTCAGGAGTGTATTACCAGTGGCTAGTGAGACAGTAAGTTAGCTGACACCCCTAAAATTCTAAAAGAAAAATATGATACCCTGCCTCCAAAACCAACCCAAATGCCTCCTGCTTTTGACTGTGGAGAACACACAACTTGTACCATGAAAACAGGGAGGGAATGACTCACCGTCCAAGAACCTTCAACGTGTAGCTGAGGTCAAGGGTTGGGGTAGTTCCTTGGCTGGGGTGGGGAGACCAAGCTATATCTTATTGGGTACACCATCCTATCTACACCCTCTGGTTCAAAGGGCACATCCCCTACAGTGCCTGCTTCCCTAGTCTCTCAGAAACCAAAGGCTACAAAATAAGAGCCATTAGCCAGCCAGCTCCTCCAGGCCTGGTCAGTTGGCTCTAGCTTCCAACAGAGACAACATCTCCTTAAGCTTGCTGCCTTAGCAGGGATGTGTGGAGCTGTCCATGGTACTGCACATTCACTGCTTGTCTCAGACTTACAACTTGAACTTGTAACACAAGGCACTTCTGCTGTGAGCCTCAAGGGCCCACAAAAGTGGGTAACCATTATACAAGCACCCTCTAACTAGTTTGTTTAACCTTTTTTAAAACCAGCTAAGAAGGTTGCCATCACTCTATGCTGCACTAGCGAATTCTGGTTAATTATACCTATGTTTATAAACATATTATGATATGTTGTGGGGAGGGGTAACTCCAGCATTTTTAAATGAGCATTGTGCGTAGACATAAACAGATCTGCCAGAAGGTGTAGAAGTTCATAGTATTGCTGCTTTGGATTATAACTGCTCCATTCCATTTACTGTTAAGTTCCTGTTGAGCCTTTAGCTAGCCAGTATTCTATGACCATTGAGCATACTCTGTCCTCATCGGGCTGTTATCTACAACCTGTAGTTTTCCCCTTAAAGTTTCTTCTTCTTCTTCTGCAAACTGTGATGTTTTCCCCAGACCTGATGGTACTGCCCACCTCTTTTGGCTACCTACATAAGCAACAATATATCATCGTCTCTTCTAGAAAAGACTACGGGCCCCAAGATCTCAGTAGCTTTCTCGCTGAGGCTGTTATGCACAGTGAAGGGACTTACATGCTGTCTCCAGGGATATTCCAGCACTATGAAGAACTGCAGGAAAAACTCCCTCTGTCTGCCTGCGTGTGCACACGCACGCACGCACGCGCGCACACACACACACATCTCCCCTGTAATGATGGAGAATTATTTCTGAAGGTGAAATGACTGCCTAATTTAAACAGCAGCATGTTCTAGGGAGGTTGATTCGGGGTATTTTCTGCTAGGAGCTTTCACTGATTTGGCTACTAATCCTGAAGCCTGTCAGGAAAAACAAAACTTCTCAGCTACATTTATGCTTGGTTAGTTCCCAAGGGCATTTTTAATACCTCCCTAATTAAAGGGATGCTTTACTAGTGTTCCTGCAGTTGCAGGTAATTGGCAATCACCAACTGCAGGGGTTTGATGAGGGGGTTTGTTAAACAAAAAAAAGATGGAAAAGGAAAAGGGGGGAAACAGTTCTCATCTGCCCCCGTTATGTAGTTTAAATCCCTTAAAACTGATCTCATGTCTGTAAGAAATTCTTACTTGGGAAAGATTCAAGCAGACGAAGCAATCCATGAATCACTTGCACTGAAAAATTCAAGACTTTGATTTCCCAAAGGCTAGAAATTGTAAAGCTTAATCCCAGCAACATTACTCTAGGGAAAGTTAGTCTTAGGGTATTTAGTCTATTTGCTTTATAAATGCTGACAACACAGGCAGCAGAGAGACAGCAAAGCGGATTACAACGAGAAAGAAAACAACTTCATTTTGCTCCAAGCATGAAGGCCAAATTCAAGTTCTTACTGGCTTTTAATGCAAATTGGTTTTCTCATATATATATATATATATATATATATATATATATATATATATAATCCTATATCAAGATGTTTATTGGAAGGTCTGAGGTTAATTGCACTCTGAACTACAATACCAAGTGCTTTTACCACTTGGTAATTTCATTGCATCACCTTCCTGTGCTCTTTTCAGTGAACAGTCTAAAATACTAATTTGCTCCCTTGTTTGGACCAGTATTTTGTTGTTGTTGTTGAAGTGCTATGGAAAATAGAGGGACGCGGGTGGCGCTGTGGTCTAAACCACTGAGCCTCTTTGTCTTGCTGATCAGAAGGTCAGCGGTTCAAATCCCTGCGACGGAGTGAGCTTCTGTTGGTCTGTCCCAGCTCCTACCAACCTAGCATTTCAAAAGCATGCCAGTGCAAGTAGATAAATAGGTACTGCTGCAGTGGGAAGGTAAATGGCGTTTCTGTGGACTCTGGTTTCCGTCACGGTATTCCATTGCAACAGAAGCTGTTTAGTCATGCTGGCCACATGAGCCGGAAAGCTGTCTGTGGACAAACGCCGGCTCCCTTGAAAGCGAGATGAGTGCCACAGCCCCATAGTCACCTTTGACTGGACTTAACCGCCCATAGGTCCTTTACATTTTTTATTTTTTATTTTTACTATGGATAATTCTTGGCTCTTCTTAGACACACCTTAACTGGAACAGAATATACATATCTATTGCATCTCTACTACACAGGGATTCAGAAATACTTGAATACATTTTATTTATTTATTCAAGCATTTATATATCACTTTTCAGGTATTGCCATCTCCAAATAAGGATGCTTGAAGAATTCAATCTTTGCAGTTTAAATATGAAATGACCTGATCTATGCCTTCTAGATTAATGCAAAAATTGAAAATTATAGTTATTCCACAGTATTCTTTCCTAGCCTTCCAGTACTGCTCTCGGCTCAAGAAATGTATCAAAATACATTTAGAATGGCATGTTTGTTTGTTTGTTTTTAAAGCACAGATTTATGTAGAAATAAGACAGACTTATGGGAGAAAACCTGTGACAGTGGGATAGACTGTGAATCTCTGCTTCCAAAAAAAGAGAAGTGAAAGCCACATACAACATACACACATATTGGGAAAATATCAGGAGGTTGCTTGGGACAAACTACCACCAACATATAACACACTGTTTGTGAGATTTGCACTAGCTGCCCATCTGCTACCAAGCCAAGTTCACATATAAGGCCCTATACATCTCAGGACCCGATTGCTTGGGAAGACTGCATTATCTCTTAAACATTCAGTAGGTCACGAAAAAGCATCTCCTTCAAGTTCCAAAAATCTCAGTAGTCCTCTCCACAGTAACTTGGAGCCAGGCTTTGAATGTGGCTGTGCCTATTCAGTGGAACAGCACTCCTACCAAAATACAACAGGTGCCCGCTATCTGTGCTTTCCAGAAACAATTGAAGACTTTTTGCTCTGACAAACCTTCCCAGCTAGATGAATAGGTCTCTGCCATGGGTGACTAACTGGTGTTGCGTTTTTGCTTTTTTTAATCTGCTGCAATTCTCTGTATTGTTTCAAACCGGCATCGTTTTATTTGTTTTTATTGTATTCTGCACAGTGCCTTGAGACATATGTGGAATGTGATAAAGAAATAAATAATGATCTGTCTCTCCACTTGACAGCACAGGGTCCCAGAGAAAACTCAAGGCGGGGGCAAGTGTGTCCCCATAAAAAGTTTTTTCCGATCTTTCTGGCTCTTGTACTTTGGCCCAAGTCCATTCTTACTTATGGTCCTCCTCACTTCCACTTTTGAACACCAGTGGCTACATCAAAAGTTACTGGTGGTCGCGCTAAAAAACCAATGTCTCTAAAGGGATGACGAATCTATGACACTCCATATGTTGTTAGATTATGACTCTCATCATTGCTTTCCACTGGCCATCCTGGCTTAAATTCAACAACATCTGCCAGGTCAAAGGTACACCAGCTCTGGTCTATAACATCTATGTAGGCTCAGGTTTTGCTGGATGAGGAAATGTATTTGCCGATTTGCAAAGAGCAAGCAAATTCTTTATTGTTGGGTAATTACAGAACATAAACAAGGAGCTGCTGAGCTGAGGAGGAGAAACGGCTATAATGGCAGTGTCTGTCTTGTAGCAGGGTTCCAGTTATGACAACCAAGTTATGCACTGATGGCGAGGCAATGTTTCCTTAAAACAGGTGAGGTGGACCAGATACCTTTGCTGGTGTACCATTGTTACTGCCTTCTGTCTACTGGATAAATCCCATCTGCTTAAATTGTGTCTGGAGAGAAACTGCTTGAATATTGAAACAAAAAATAAAAAAAAATTCCTTCCAGTAGCACCTCAGAGACCAACTAAGTTTGTTATTGGTACATAGCTGTCAACTGTTCACTTTTTTTTAAGGGAAATTCCCTTATTCCGAATAGGATTCCTCGCAAGAAAGGGGAAAAGTTGACAACTATGTACAGTATTGGTATGAGCTTTCATGTGCATGCTTGAATGTTGCCACTGAAGGAAATTTGAATTTTTGCAGCTGACTGAAAATAAGTCACCAAGAAGCAGAACAAATTGTCCTTGGTGTTCAACATATTTATGTAAACATACACTGCAAAAATATGTCTCTAGTGCTTGCTCCTTATCTTGTAAAAGGCTAGCCCTGGACCTTCCTCCTGGTTACAAGAAGTGGAGAATGCAAACTAATAGGGACTCTAATTACTCTGTGGTTGCTCCCATAAACCCAACAATAACAAAAAGGTATGGAAACTGAAGCAAACCCTTACACTGGCAAACCTGGCCTCATTTACTTGAGAGTAAGCCCCAGTGAATTCAATAGGACTTCTGAGAAGGCATGCTTAGGGTTGCACTGTGAGTCAATACCTGCATAGATTCATGGCAGCCCATCCACTTTCTCAAATGAAAAAGCACCACACAGAACCACATGCCCGTACCTCCAGAAACTCAACGGTTTTGCCCAAGTCAGTCTTGTTCCAATGAAGCTCTTTGCTCTGTCTAGTTGCCAAATCCACCTTCCCCCTCTAGTTAAAATGCAGATGATTGAAATGAAAACAGAAGTGACATGGGATGATCAAAACCACCAATGACATGTCATAAAGTTTGGTGCCAACAAGTATGCTGCTCTAATTATGGTGGAATTTACTTCAGGCAATGGGCTGGAAGGTCTCACCTGCTAAACAGGAAGACATTTGGGAAACCATACTGTCCCATGTATATTGAAAGCTGCCATCAATCTGAAAGTGGGTCATTTATTATGAAGAACAGCATTTTAAATAATGCTGTCTTTACCACTTAGCAGCTACCGTACATCCATGCTTCTGTGGTTTAGGTAAGCATTTTAAATTAGCAGCCATCATTGACTACAGCTCTCCAAGGGCTTCTCCTCCCCCCCCCCCTAATTTTTATTTAATTTTACTCTGGTTTTCAGAGGACAGTGGAACACTTAATAGCATTGCAGTGTCAATTTATAAAAGCAAGGAACATTAGTTTGTAGTAATTTAAGTGACTCTCTAGTGCTTTGTGTAAGGGCCACGTAGAACGGAAAAATAAATGGGAAAATAAATGCTGACGGAAGAATTTCTTAACTCAGCTCAACCCACTGGAATCAATTAGAGCCTCAGGGAAAAAAAATACTGTGAAATCCAATATTAATGCGAACTCCTTTCCGGTTTTCTCATAGAATGCAGAATAATGCAAGCTTGCACTGCAACAAAGCACTTGATTAGAAACAAAATAATTTGTCTTATGCGTTAATTGAAATGTGATACGGGACTTTCCCCCCACCAAAAAATAACACATTGAAGACCTAGCCTTTTAGATGGAAAACGAAGTTCAGTAAATCTACAAACCTAAGAAACTGCAATTTGCTTTAGGCTTCCATTTGCACCTGTTCATAATGTAAAATTACACATAGGCTCACAAAAGAGATCACCCCGTGTATAAGAAATGGAGTGCATTATGTAAATATACAGAGCGAAAGTTTGGGCAATATTGTATTATATTTCAAGTGATATTTCTGGTGCTTGAAACAACCCATTTTTTTCTTGAATCACTCAGTGCATTGTGGGTACATGCTTTGTATTTGTTTATATTTATATTTAGTTTTAGTGGGCAAAGTCTCACTTTCAATTTATATGAAATCCAAGCCAAGAAAGAGAGTCCACAACCTCTCGTGGGAGTCTGTTCCACTGTCGAACAGCTCCTACTGTCAGAAAGTTTTTTCGAATGCTTAGTCAGGATCTCCTTTCTTGTAACTTGAAGCCATTGGTTTGAGTCTTACCCTCCAGAGCAGGAGAAAACAAGCATGCTCCCTCTTCCATGTAGACAGTCCTTAAGATATTTGAAGATGGCTGTAATATCTCCTCTCAGTCTCCTCTTTTCCAGGCTAAACATACCCGGCTCATTCAACTGTTCCTCATAAGGTTTGGTTTCCAGACCCTTGATCATCTTGGTTGCCCTCCTCTGCATACGTTCCAGCTTGTCAACATCCTTCTTAAACTGTGGTGTCTAGAACTGGAAACGGTATTCCAGGTGTAGTCTGACTAAGGCAGAATAGAGTGGTAATATTACTTCCCTTGATCTGGACACTATACTTCTGTTGATGCAGCCTAGAATAGTGTTAGTTTTTTGTGTGTGTTTTTTTGCTGCTGCATCACACTGTTGACTCATCTTAAGCTTGTGGACCACCAAGACCCCTAGACCCTTTTCATATGTACTGCTAGTAAGCCAGATGTCCTCCATCCTATATTTGTGCATCTGGCTCTTCCTGCCTAAATGCAGAACCTTAAATTTGTCCCTATTGGAAATATGATAAGCATCCCTCAATTCCTTCATCCAAGTCATTTATAAAGATGTTGAACAACAACAGGCCCAAGGACAGAATCCTGCAGCACCCTACTTGTCACTTTTTCCCAGGATAATGAGGAACCATTAATGAGTAACCAGCTACAAATCCACATAACAGTCACCTCGTTCAACCCACATTTTGCCAGCTTCCTCACAAGAATATGATGGGGTACTTTGTCAAAAGCCTTATGGAAATCAAGATATACTATGTCCACATTTCCCTCATCCACCAAGTTTGTAATTACATCAAAAAAAGAAATCCGATTGGTCTGGCATGATTTATTTCTGAGAAACCCATGCGGGGTCTTAGTAATCACAACATCCTTTTCTAAATGCTCACAGACCAACCGTTGAATTATCTGTTTTAGGACCTTCCCTGATATTGATGTCAAGCTCACTGGGTGGTAGTTACCTGAGTCTTCCTTTCCCCCCTTTTTGAAGATGGGGACAACATTTGTCCACCTCCAGCCTGTAGGGACCTCATCTGTTCTCCAAGAATTCTCAAAGATAATAGACAAAGGGTCTGAAATTACATCTGCAAGTTCCTTTAGTACCCTTGGATGCAGCTCATCAGGCCCTGGAGATTTGAATTCATTTAAAGTAGCTAGGTATTCCCCGACTACCTGTTTCCTATCTTGGGCTGCAGCTCCCTCCTCGGCTCTCCAGATGTTTTGGGACTACAACTCCCATCATCCCTAGCCAAGAGGACCAGTGGTCATGGATGATGGGAGTTGTAGTCCGAAGACATCTGGAGGGCTGAGTTTGCCTATGCCTGACTTTGACCTTAGAAGTATTTCTTAACATCCCAACTTAGCTATGTGGCTTATCTGAAATCTAGGCCAACTGTTTCCAAAAGTCGGTAAGAACAGAAGTCAAGATGAGGCAAACATCTTACTAGGCGCCTTTGTGATTTGTACCAGACTCTTTATTATGGTAAGGCATCAGAGCAAACAATGTAAAAAACATTCTGCTTTGGCTGGGCACAAAGATCTTCCTGATCTTGCAAGAACAAGGACTTGAAAACAAGTGGCACCAGCAAAATGCAGGCAGAGAACATGCCCTCTATGACAAAAGCCTATTCTGAAGCCTACAGTATGTAAAGTATGTAACTCAAGGTGAAAACAGTCAGAATAATGACACATAATATATACATGTTGAGGTCCTCTATCTCAAAGTACCTGTTGTGAACATCTTTTCTGTAGCATTTCTTTTCTGCGGCAAGGATATCTTGTTTTTCCCCCAACAAAGTTTCATAACCATCACTGCTGCACTGATTGATTCACTAGAAGATAACTATGCCCTACCAGGCTTAAAACTTCAGACATGGAGTGGAAGATAGAAGCAGATCGCTCTTGACTACTGCTTAATTAACAGGCGCAACATTTCAAGACACAACATTATGTGCAAAATACCCTATTTTTTGTGGTGACGTGTGTGTGTATGGGGGAAGGAGGTTCTTACATTTTGCATAAATAGTAATATCCATTGATATTATTTCTTTTCCTCTCAGACATTCTATGTAGGATCAGGCAACTGTGTGCAAAGATGGCCAACTTGAGCAGGGCTTGTTTCAGGGGGAACTCACGGGAACTCAGTTCCGGCACCTCTCAGGTGGGTGCCATTGCCATTCTACTAGAAAGAAGGAGGCGTTCATAGTGGTTCTGGCACGGCACCTCTTTTTCTAGAAAAATGGCACTGCGCTTGGGGATTGTAGGTGGTGGCAGTGTTTTGGCAGAGATCCGGATTTCTGAAGGAAAAGGCAGGTTGGCTTTTCTGTTACCGATAATAACTAGAAAGAGAACCCTGAATAAGTTCACAAATTTAGAATTCAAATCCCCAAACCCCAATATATCTACTGTGGCAAAAAGGAAACTGATGTATGTCCCTGTGCCTTGGTTTTCCTTAGTTACATATGTTTTACCACTGAGATATTCAACAGATTGAAAGAATCTTCTTACAGAGATTATTTTACTGCTTCATTTACATTTCTAACACGATCTTTATCCTAAATTATGCTGATTGAGAACTGTAGAATCTAAAATGGATAATATATATATATTATATATATACACGAAGCCAAGCCAAAGCACAACTAAGTGCAATACAGCCATCTTCTCAGGAAAACTCTTCACAAAGTTCAAGAGGTCAAGACACAAAGACTTTAGCAACTAATCCACACCTAATGACCCACCTAAGTGGTACTCAGGATATCACTCAAGAAATCACTCAAGGTATCTCTCAAGTAATTAAGGAACAAAAGAAGAAAAGGCACACTAGCCTGGGAACTTCCTCTCTGCCCAGAACATTGGAGGCTAGACACCACACCCCCTCTACAGTATTTATAGGAACTCAAACATTGAGATCCCGCTCTGTTCCAGTAACAAGAAGCCGAAAGCACCAGCCTGAAGATGACGAGTGAGACCTCGTCGAAACGTCGCCTAGACACCCCAACTTTTACACGGGAAGACACCCGAGGACACCAAAACCTGCATTCCTGTACCCGTGAAAATCTACGAAAGCAAATATATATATATATATATATATATCACAAGTGGAGCGTCTTACATATTAAGATGCTAGTTTCCAGGCCGACAAATGAGATTTGTTTGTAGATGCTAATATAATAAGATTAATAAATTTAAAACCCGCATATGTTTAATGATAGAAGAGGTTCTGACATATTTAAGAATGAGCTTTTCATCACATCCATGAATCTCTGACATCTTTATACTTTTTATAGTCTTTGAGTAAACAATTACCGGTATCTACATCGTACTTAATCAGTTTGTCCCACTGTTGATAGAATTTAACCCTCTACCCCACAACAGCTATAAACAAAGCCAAAAATCCCTTAACTACAATACATCTATCAGTTGACAAGGTGTAATGGGTATTAGAGAATAACAGGTGGGCTTGGTGAGCCAAGAAGTCTGTACACTACTGCTTAAGAGAGGAATCCAGACTTCCAATCTGTTGTAGTAGAGTAGGCATCCCCAAGCGTGGTCCTCCAGATGTTTTGGGACTACAACTCCCATCATCCCTAGCTAACAAGACCAGTGGTCAGGGACGATGGGAACTGTAGTCTCAAAATATCTGGAGGGCCAAGTTTGGGGATGCCTACACCAGAGGGAGGTTTGATGAGGCAAAGGCACTAAAACTTTGCCCTGAGAAAAAAGTTACCTGTCTTGGTTTTCTTGGTTCTTTTTATTTACTTATTTTTTTAAAAAAAATGTCATGGAAAATAGCAGAGCAGTTCAAAGTAATATCAACGTATAATAAAAACACATAAAAATTTAAAACCAGAAACCATCAGCTATCAAATACAGAAAGCTGTTTTCTTAATTGCCTGCAGAAGACTGGTTTTGCTCTGTTTTGTTTCTGAGCAACAAATGTTTCAGCAGAAGTACTCTGAATGTGAATGTTGAAGGTCACACTTGAAGCAACAGTGGGATGCAACAGTGGGAGATTCATTTATTTGGTTTTAATGGCACAGAAGGGCGGAGCCTGACAGCAAAAGCAGCTCATAAGCAGAGGGTGCAAAAATCTTCCTACATAGCAACCGGGGAGGGATATCTGGATCGATGCCAGACCACAGAGAAAAAGGATTAGACACTTCTACTTTGCACAATGGCCCGAATGGAAACCGAGGGACTCTGAAGCATATAAAGGGAGATCCAAATGTTATCCTCCAACATTGCGTCTACTTAGGCCTTCAGACTTATATAATCAGCTATAAAGAAGATTATTGTTGTTGCCATCCATCTCTCTTGGAAGGCAATGTAAGATAAAAGGCCAGATTTTATCCAATGAATGCATAGTATGAGAGCCTTGACATAATTGCTAAAGAATGGGTTGAAATTGCTTTATAAACACTTATACTTCAGGAGTTCATCTACTGTTTCTGTAGCAAATCCGCTCAGTAAATGTTTCAGTGTTTTTCCCCTTCAGATCTACCTTATAGGATACTTATGTTTTTCCAAATTACTAGCAAGGGGCGAAAAGTGCATGGTATATTTGAACCAGCTACTGCTGTGACACAGAAAATGGAAGGAATTTGACAGTGATTCCCTTCTTTTTTCTTTTCCTCTGCATAAACCATTTCATTTCCGCAAAGTTCTTACTTCCCTAGTCTTGATGTCAGGAGAAAAATAAAATAAAATAATGAATACCCTAGGCATACTTGCACACAGTAGTCCAAGCAAGGATGTAAATGTCATCTGTGCCTTATATGCAAAATATTGGAGGCAAACAAAGATTGTAAGTATGAAAAAAACAGTTTAGCAAAATGTGGCCCTGGTGCCTAAAATAATAAATTAGGCTTACAAGAAAAAGTAGCTACGGATTTATTAGCAACTGCAATTGGATGTAGATACAATACACTGATTTGCACCAAAACCTAAACACATGGGCTTTCTCTTGCTAGAATCACTGCAACATCTTTTTTGTCATGAGACTGAAATTAACAAAGATCCAGATTCTTGTTCAAGGCAATGTGCTGAAACAAAACTATGCAATTTCCTATACAAATGTACAATTATCCGGTGTTTTGAGCATTATGGAACTAATTTAAAGGGATTCAAATTCACAAGTCTTTTTTGTTAAATAGTAACTTATTGTTCTGGGACTTGCAACCACTCAGCGCTCTGAAGTACCTATAAACTAGAATTTAATTCACTAGAATTTTGATTTAGGATTACAAGCCACACTGTTCCCCCTAAAGAATGGTACAAGATGTACAAACAAAGAATAATGGATTGATTTAAATAAAGGAGAGGGTGTTTGATTTGCCGGAAAATATATTCTGAATGCTGAAATCACTTAGATTAAGGAAGAGTCTGCTGAGGAGGTGCCACCACCAAGACAATTTTTAGAGACAGTCTGTTTCAACTCATTTTAAAGCAGCCATTATCATTTCATGTGCTAATTATTTAGATGTCTACAAAGTGCCTTTGAAATATTTAAATCACAGTTTGAGAGAGAAAGAAAAAACCTTTTCAAACTGAAACTGTTAGTCTATGTTCCAGAGTGACCCTCCTAACTAGTGTGTGAATTTGAAGTCAAAATAACTTTGCATGCTTTGCTAAACAAGGATATGAAGGGGTTAAGAACCACAGAGTTCCTGATTACTAGAGAGGGCACTGTGTGATGTCACTTCTCTTGAGTTCCCTGGCAGGAAAAAGACAAAAAGATTTAACCCTTTATACTCCCCCCTGCCTCAGAACTCAAGTCTCTTTTCCACCATGCTTCTGAGGCAGATGGACTTCTGTTTTGATCTCTGCTTCAGCAGAGACCATTTTGAACTCAAATATGTATTTTATAATCTAGAAATAAACGTTGCCAGCCTTTTTTTTGCTACCGTTACTGCTGGAATCAAGTGCAATACTTTATGTAAGTAAACACAATTTTTATGCTTAATCTACAATCTGTCGTATGATTCTTTTAATTAAGGGGGGGAATCCAGTCAATCACCGTAGTTTGGATAAATTGCAACAAAGCTGCACAGCCTAGTCCCAAAGTTTCCACTTTAATGATGCAAGGGATGGTGTTTTAAACTCTGCTATCTAATTGTTTTAAGTTTAAACATTCTGTTTACGTACATGAGTAATGGGGGAGATAAATTGTGAAGCATATCCTATTCTGCCTATAAAATCCATACAAGAACTTGAGTAGTCTGGTGGTCCCAACGTATCCCCATGATGAGACAGAGAGAAAACCTCATTTCAGACTACCTCAGTCATGCCCTGCCCCCAGGACAGTCATGTTTTGAGACATCAGTTGGAGAATGAAACTAGTGATTGATGTGGCAAGCTTTCAACTAGAAACTGCATCCACTCCATTTAATTCACTTGAGACCATTTCAGCTCTCCTCTCGGAACTCACATGAAGATTCACGGGACTGTAACATTTGAGCCTTCGGTTATTTATTTATTTTAACCTTACTCCATGAATTGCCTTCAGTTCCATCACCATTGAACCTGTCGACCCATTGATATCAATTCTTTGTACTTATGGAAAGATGTTGTTGTCAATGACCACAGCTATCTAAAATATATTTCAGGAACCAATCCAACATTGCGTCCCATATTGACATGCCACATTTCATGTCACTGCAGAATTCATACATCCCCTCCCCCTTTTTTATTCCATAAATATGCCTGGACTGTATTTTAAATTGAAAGCACAGCTTAAATGACAAAGCTTGTACATGAAGGGAACCTGGAGTGAGACAGAACTTTTCATTTTTCAGTTCAAAGAAAGGCTAATGGCAATACAGTTAAAGTCCTGAATATTTCATTTCCCCTTTTATGACCTTTTCCCCTTCTTTCTTTACAACAAATGATTTGATGATTTCCAACTTTAAAGAAGGAAAACATTTTACTGTGACTGGCTTAATTCACTAAAAGGTAAGATTTGTTCAAGCAGGTACAATTCAGAAAATGAGAAGCAAATATGCTTCTGCAAAACAGAAGCTGAACTTTCTTTTATTTTGGACTTAAGACATGGCTTCCTGGCAGGTAGGGCTCTTTTAAACAATGCAATGCTATGAACATTTAATTGGGAGTAAATCACACTGAATTCAAGGTGATATGTTTATGTACATATGTTTTGGGTTGTGGTGAAATTCCCCAAATATTTACTCCTGGGCTTAGCTAGGAGCAATGAAGGAAGTGTTGTGTTGGAAATATCTTCTGCATTTTTTCAAACATCCTCCATCAATTAATGGGAAAAATAAATAGGTTTGGAATTTATCAATTTATCAATTGAGAGTGAGAATTTTGGTGAAATTCTCGTGGTTCAGAACCAGAGGCTTTGATGCTCTTACTTTACTTCTGATATGGCCAGGGTATTTTGAGATAGTCCTTTCTTTCCTTCTATAAATCATCTCACCCATAGTCTGCATTCTGCAGCTTATGCAGGTACCCATGGATCAGTCAAAGCCGAGGGAAAGGATATACCAAGAACTCTGGCCAAAAGTTTCAATATAAGGAATAATTCCTACTCGAGAGTTGAAAAGAAAAATGTGTATATTCTGCTAAGAATAACAGTTTTAAACTGATAGTAAATTTAAACACAACGTGTAAGTGCGACAGTTTTAAGATGATAGTAAATTTAAATACAACGTTTAAGTGCAGAAATAATGTAGTTTCAAATATGCAGTGATATAGTATAAAGGTACATAATATACCAGTACATAACAATTGTTTTATACAAGTCAAAAAGAGTCCATATTATATAAAATCAGAATAAAGAATAAAGAATCAAATAGGGCCAAAAAGAAGTATCCGAAGTGTGAATCAGATGTGCGACTCCTTATACTGAAACTTTTGGCCAGAGCTCTTGGTATATCCTTTTCAGTATATTTTCAACAAGAACTCCGAAGCCGAGGGAAAGACATAACGTAACATCTCCCATGCACCTTTTTCCAGATCAGGATCTGTGGGCAACCAAGGATTTTGCAGAGTGCTGGAGAAAAAAAAATTACACATTTTTCACTCTATAAGACACATCAGACCATAACGCGCACTTAGTTTTTGGAGGTGGAAAAGAAACAAACAAACAAAAATTCTGAATCCCAGAAGCCAGAACAGCAAGAGGGATCACTGCGCAGTGAAAGCAGCGATCTCTCTTGCTGTTCTGGCTTCTGGGATAGCTGTGCAGCCTGCATTCGCTCCATAAGACGCACACACATTTACCCTTACTTTTTAGGAGGGAAAAAGTGAGTCTTATAGAGCAAAAAATACGGTAATGGAAAATAAAAATGTAAACACACCTGGCCACTTCACAATAATACAGTAAATTCAAAGCTCCCACACCTACTGAAATTATAATAAGTTCTAAAGTGCCCTGAGAATGAGACTGAAAAAAGACGCTTCTCTTTTTGTAGGGGAAAGAGAATTTCTCAAGCAATTTGGGGAACTGGAGGGCAGATCTTGGCAAAGCACTTCAAGTGCTGCAACAATCTTAAGATACCACTGAAAGTTGACTTGGCCTTCTGACTCTTCCAGCCCGCTCCGCCCCCAGTCATAATCATCTGCACCAGTCCCACAGCACCATCATTTGCTATATCCCATAATGTAGAATTTTGCACTATGGTAGCTGATTATTCAGCCCAGTTTTGCAAATCTGAAAGTCGAATAAGGTGACTGTCAATGAATACAGAGTTGGTAAGTTACCAGCGAAGCATGTGGCAAATGGCTTGTTGATATTCCTTCAAGTCTTACTACCCACGGCTAGAGATGCTTTCTCTTTCAGCAAGAGATGTCAAATATCTAGATAACTCAGAGTGAGTGATGGCTGAATCTTTCAGTGCTTCTTAATGAAACCGTAGAACATTCACAGATGACTAAATGCAATCTTATTTCTTTCAAAAAGTAGAAATGTGTAGAAGCTGTGAATTTTATTTTCCAGTTACCAATTTTCTGAGATAAGTTCCCGCCCCCCCCCCCCCAAAAAAATGGTCTGACTACCAGTTCATATTTCAGCATTCCCATTCATTTATTGATATCAGTTCTTTACTTTTAAGGAAGATCCTCAAATGCTTGCTCATTTCATCCCTCCCCCCCCCATACAAGTTTTCAGCTGCAGTCACATACTATAAGGCTGTAGCTTTAAGGCTGAATAGTGTCTGGCTGTTCACGCATAAAATGGTTAATATTTTGCAAGACAAAACATGATTTGGCACAGAGTAAAAATACTTGCAAGAATACAGACGCAGCACCAACAGGAAAAAAGAGAGAGCTTCAAAATCAAAGAACATTGTGAATGTACACCGAAAGCTAATTCTCCCAAGCAGAACCCATAAATGGATTTGTAGAAAGCATAACAGAAGCCAGAATAGCTGCCAAAATTTTCAAATTGGAAGTTGAAAGTAGAAGAAGCAGCGTTCTTCTCTTTCTGCATATTTTGGCTGCCAGGCTAATAAAATGCTATAGGAAAGGCCCTGCTGCCATGTAGTTAACGTCTTAAAAACTATATTGTTTTGTCAGATTTTACTATTTTATATAATGTGTGATTTTCTGTTGTTTTTATTCATTAAGGAACTGCCTTATGCTAACAGGTTCATCTAGCTCAGTGGTGTCAGTACTGACTATGGCTCTCTGGGGTTTAGAGATGGAGATGTCAAAAATTGGCCCCAGAACCTTTTACAGGAACAGTATGCAGTTTACCACTGAGCGTCATATCTTCTCTTCATTAAATACGGCACCTTGGAAATTTTATATTGCAGAATGAAATGACAGTAAAATAGTTGTACTAGAAAATAGTCATAGTGTCAACTTTGTTTTTACTTAAATAATATGTTGCAGGCTATATATAGTGTAGCATCCGGAAAAAGAGAAAAGGAAACTTCAATATTAATGCCATACATATTCATTAACTAAAAAGAAAGAAGAGTCAAAAATTATGTTCACTTAACAAGAGTGACAGAGAATCAAACATATGAAAATACTATTTTGGTGTGCTTTAGCTCTGTGTAGGACCTGAAGAATAAGGTGAATTAGGATGACTCGGGATACAGTGGTACCTTGGTTGCCAAACTTAATCTGTTCCAGGAGTCCGTTTGACTCCTGGAACCGTTCAAAAACCAAGGTGTGGCTTCTGATTAGCTGCAGGACCTTCCTGCACTCAATCGGAAGCCGCAGAAGCCACGTTGGACGTTCAGCATTTGGGTTTTCAGCATTCGGGAGCTGATTTGTTTGGGATCCAAGCCGTTTGACAACCAAGGTGCCACTGTACTCCTTCCTCCTCATACACATCAGCAACACCCCAAGTCAAACCACGGCCACCCCCAAAGTTTCATGTAACTTTGCTTCTATGCCATAGTTTCTACATATGTCTACGTGTATCAAGTTCCATGGGTTTTGCAAGAAGTGACGCTGCCCAACCGTAAGACACAGAAGAACTCTGGTTTGTTTTTGTTAAAGCTACTGGAAAATAACGCCCATTGCGGTGTAATGGATTGGAGCCTGAGAAGAGGTAGTAGAACTTTGGGGAAGAGCCATAGCTCAGTGGTAAAACATCTGCTTTGCTTACAGAAGGTCAAAGGTTCAATCCCTGGCATCTCCAGGTTAGGAGAGGCTGCTTTGTGAAACCCCTGAGAGCCATGTACTGATAGATGAACCAGTGGTCTGATTCACTATGTGTAAGCTTGATATGTTATTGTGGTCATGGAGGAAGATTTTCCTGGCCTCTTCCCTTTCCCTGCCCCCACTGCAGACTGCCGTAATGCATTCATACCTGTTTGCGCAATACACCTTTGCATACCAGCAATGGCTATCAGTTTCTCTAGTAATTTAGACTTAGGAAGGACAAGTTTATTCTATTTTTTTGAGGGAAAAACCTCAATACTAGCAACTGCTTTGGGGCATTTCTCTCTGACCCTAGGTTTAAAAGACTTCCCAATAGAGTTATGAAAATAGAGTGCAATAAATAACAGCTTGATGCTTCTCAGTAGGAAAAATGAACAGAAAATGACAGAATGAACAGCATGTAGAAAACAAGTAAAAAAATGCATAGATACACACAGCTTTGGTTTAAATTCCAAGGAGCTTTAAATATAAGGCATTGGCGACTGAGAATTCAGTGATTCGCTGCTGGGACTTTTTTTTTTAAAAGCACATTTAACACAGTGTTGATACTGAAGAATGTGATAATTATGCTTCAAATGCAAATACTTTGTTGGCCTGCTTTTATAAAATCCACTTTGTCACACTCTCCCTCAGAGTTAATCTTCTTAACAGAAGCTACAAGCTTCTGTTTAGAACAAAAAAGAAAAAAAGAGGAAAAAATATGCTTTGAGTTCTATTGTTTGGGAAGCAGTTCTTGGTCTGTTAAATTATCTCAGAAAATGGATTAAAAAAAAATAAAAAATAGACCATGTACTGTGAGTTCAGTGACCTAACTATATTTAAAATAATTTTTACAACTACTTCTTTACATTTTTATTTGCTTCAATTTATTTCTTTATCTGAATATGAATTATTTACCATTCATTTTCCACAATGAGAAAAGCAAGTTGCAGTAAATTGTTGCTTTAGGTGAAAACTTGTAAAAACTACAATGTAAATGGAAATAAATCCCACATAATAAAAAATGTGAAGCTTTTATAAACTTCAGGTAATTTCCAGCAAAACATCTTTGTTTGCTTACTTCTATATAGCAAACCAATAAATTAATGCAATGTTGAGGTGGCTTCTTTCTTTTTTTAAAAGAACATTATTTTATCACGATGCTTTCATCTAAAAACTGACGAAATTCAGCAGTTTAGATCTAAAATGTTCCCTCTGTGAATGGAAATGATCTTTTCAGGTGAGGAAGGAACTGAAATCAAGGAAAAACAATCAAGGAAAAGAGCATTGTCAGGATGGGATTGTCTTGGGAGGCCCCAATGGAGGAGGAGGGGAAACAGATGCGAGGGACCTGATCAGGGCCGGATTTAGGTGCGATGAGGCCCTAAGCTACTGAAGGTAATGGGGCCCTTGATATGTCCAGCTGTCCTTTGTCAACAACAAATTGTTGCTGTTTTTTGCGTTAAATATATGTTATATGGTAATTTATAGACCAAAGAGATATCTAAAGCCATTTGCACATGTGGAATGTAGGCACCCTATATATAGAAATGAGCAAACCAGTGATATTTTTAGGGAGCAGGCTAGCAGGCGGGGCCCATTACTTACATCATAGGAGCCAGACAACACAAAACACTGTTGCTGCATGTAGGTTTTATTCTACAGTGGTACCTCGGGTTAATTACTTAATTAGTTCTGGAGCTCCATTCTTAACCTGAAACCATTCTTAACCTGAAGCACCACTTTAACTAATGGAGCCTCCCGCTGCTGCCGCGCCACCGGAGCACGATTTCTATTCTCATCCTGAAGCAAAGTTCTTAACCTGAGGTACTATTTCTGGGTTAGCGGAGTCTGTAACCTGAAGCGTATGTAACCTGAAGCGTATGTAACCTGAGATACCACTGTATTTGTTTTTTATCTTATACAGTGGTACCTCTAGTTATGAACTTAATTCGTTCTGGAGGTCCATTCTTAACCTGAAACTGTTCTTAACTAGAGAGGTGCTTTCGCTAATGGGTCCTCTTGCTGCCGCTGTACCGCCGGCACACGATTTCCGTTCTCATCCTGGGGCAAAGTTCTCAACTCAAGGTAACTCTTCCAGATTAGCGGAGTTTGTAACCTGAAGCATTTGTAATCTGTGGCGTTTGTAACTCAAGGTACCACTGTATTTTGGAAATGTACATCCAGGTTTTTTTTCCCTCCTTTAATTTTTTTGGGGCCCTCCAAGAGAGTGGGGCCCTATGCTATATCTTGTTTAGCTTATACGTAAATCCGGCACTGGGCCTGATTAGTGGGAACCGAGGTAAGAGGAGGAGGGTTTTCCCCATTCTGCCTTGACTTCAGACACTTTGGAATGGGGAACAAGGATGATGGCTCCTCCCCTCAGCCCATCGGTAAAGGAGAGACACTCAGTGGAGGCTGCGGAGGGCTGTGGGCAGCTGAGTGGGAAGGCAAGTCAGGACGCGGCAGCACCTGATCAGGTCCCCTGAACAAGAGGGCGCTGTATGTTGCCTAGAAACAGGCAGCATCTGCACAAATGGGAGCAGACCCAGCCCTGCTAGAGGAGTGCACATCTGCAATGCCCACTTTCCCACAAAGGCAGTGAATATCATGACTGAGCGCCTTACAGGCTTGGTGTGCAGGACTGGGCAACTGTTGGGACATCCTCATTGCTTCTGTTCATTTCCGAATGCCCTGCTTGATTCCCGAACTCTTGTTCTTAAGAGAAATTTGTAACAAAGTACAAAATGCCCAATTATTCAGGGGCTTAATTGGATCAGTTCTCTGACATAAAAAAAAAGGAAGGCTGGTCTTGTGTGATGATTTTGTCAAACAAGCAGCAACATTCCTGACAAGCAGAGGAAGCAATGTTGTATTTAAAATACTGAAGATAACTATGTAAAGGATGTTACTGATAGGCAGCCATGCACATTTAAAGAAATAAATAATTGGTTCCAAAGAAAGACCAAGTTCCTATCACATTTCAGTTTACGTTTCCATGTTTGAGAATTCATATTTTATTGTGTAGCTTGCAAATACATGCTATAAGTGACATCTGCAAAATTAAGTTTCAGCTTTTAGTGATGATTTTCAAAGCACTATAAATAAAACCACCATGGCCTGACGGGATAGAATCTGAAATGTGTTGCTATCATACCTGTTCTGAATAATTTCTTTTTTATGTTAGGATTTTCTGTTCACCACGTGTTTTGATTGAAAATCCTACCAGTAAACTTACAATGTTCAGCCATTAAGAATATAGCTGTACATCTTCATTAGTGTAATTAGAAACACAGTGGCATTGCAACGGCTAAAATGATAAGCTGTTTCTCTGTATTACTTCAAACGTCTGTATAAAAAAGTCTGTACATTCTGCAAACAGAGTGGAGTGCATGAGCTTCTCCTTTTCTAAATACCTGGTTTTAAATATGGCAGTTCCAGATGGACTAGAGTACATAGGTACAGCTGCAGTACATAGGTACAGCAAAAACCTGCCAGCTTTTGGATTTTGATGAATAGTTTCCTCGAGGCTAGACCAAAAATATTTATTTTTTTCAATTGTTCACTATGCATGAATAATAAAATGAATAAAATTGGCTGACAGAGCCTATTAAGTAGGACACACTGTATTTGTAGTGCCAAACCCCAAACAATTATGAAAAAGGTAGGAATAGCTTACTCCACCTCAATCTTTGGATTTTCTAGTAAAGGTAAAGGGACCCCTAACAATTAAGTCCAGTTGTGAATGACTCTGGGGTTGCGGCGCTCATCTTGCTTTAAAGGCCGAGGGAGCTGGCATCTGTCTGCTTCCACAGACAGTTTTTCCAGGTCATGTGGCCAGCATGACTAAGCCACTTCTGGCGAAACCAGAGCAGCGAATGGAAACACCATTTACCTTCCCACTGGAGCAGTACCTATTTATCTACTTGCACTTTGGTATGCTTTCAAACTGCAAGGTTAGCAGGAGCTGGGACCGAACAACGGGAGCTCACCCTGTCGTGGGGATTCGAACCGCCGACCTTTCGATTGGCAAGCCCAAGTGGCACAGTGGTTTAACCAACAGCGCCACCCGTGTCTATGCATTATTAGTGACAGTGTCAAATCAAGAGTGTATTTATTCTACAAAGAATAAGTGTGTATGATTTTGTCATTCCTAGAACGGGTGGGAATACTACCAGAAAATACTAGGGTTTGAAAAAATAAGCATTCACCTGTTTTAAATTTAAACATAATATAATTATGGGAAAACATGTTAATCTGTTTATAGGAACATTTATTAATTATTTAGAATATCCTGTCCTTTAATAACAGAGACTGGCCCATGGTTCATCATCTCTGCCATTTCATTTCCAACTGTAATTAGTCATGTTGGTTAGAGCATGGTGCTGACAACACCAAGGTTCCAGGTTCAATCACTTTAAGGGACAGCTGTATATTCCTGCTGCATTGCAGTGGGCTGGACTAATAATAATAATAAATTTTATTTATACCCCACCCTCCCCAGCCAAGACCGGGCTCAGTGTGGCTGACACCAGGTATAAAAGCAATTGATTGAAATACAACTTAAAAACAAGATTAAAATACAACATTAAAATGCAGCCTCATTTCAGTAAGAACTCAAATCAAAAACTTTTTTGGGGATGAAAACGTCAAGTCTTCACCAAGGCCAAGTATCCAGACTAGTCCTACGTGGGCCAGAAAAAGCCAGGGAAGTCCCCAAATAGGAGTTCCATCAAAGAAGGAGAAAGGAAAAAGAAAAGAGGGGGAGGGGATCAAGTTGATTCCAAACCAAAAGCCAAGCGGAACAACTTTGTCTTACAGGCCTGCGGACTAGATGATCCTCAGTTTCCCTTCCAACTCTATGATTCTATGTGCCTCTAGATGAGGGTGAGCACGGCCAACAATGAAGATGAAATGACATTTGGAGGACTAATGGTTTCCTATGCCTGCTCCAGAAATTCAAAAACAGGACCTGAATGTGACTGCCAATCTCCAGCTTGTCCCAAGCATTTTGTACTCAGAGGTAAACTGCTCTTGAACACAAAAGCTAGCATGGCTTAATACAAGCTAGCATGGCTTAATAGGCATACCTAGCCTTTGTGGATTTGTCTACTTTAGACAGAGTGCTGGACTAGATGGGCCTTTGTTCTGATCCAGCAGAACTGTTAGGATGACCATCATGTTTTGCGGTAGCAAACTCTGTTATGTATAAAATGGATCGTTTCAATTCTCCTATGAACAGTTATAGTCAATTTCACCAGCTGACATCCTAAATGCTACTCTTTATGGGAACGGGAGGAGAAATCTGCCCACACTCTCCACACCATTTATAATTATTCTATCATCCTCTTCCCTTTCCATATATCTCCAGCCTCCACAAACTGAAAAGCCCAGAACGCTTTTCCTCTTAAGCAAAGGTGCTCCAACTTCCAATATTTCAGCTGGCCTTTCCTGGCTGGAGCAATGGAGCATCTGTCTTCATTTCATCAAACAGAATCCTTCTAACAGCAGCAAGAAAGGGGCCCTGCTGTAATTCAGAAGTGAGAATACCGTATCAGGGAGACTATCAAAGCATGCCTTACAAAGAACACTAGGCAGAACTGTAAAATGACCCCAACAGAGTTCTTCACTCTTGCCCCAATCCTTCTCATCTGCATTTATCGGAGCTGTAGGACCACAGTCTCCAATTTGTGTTCCTGCGCTGTTTGAAATGAGATCACCCTGGACTTCAGGTAGACCATACAGTAGTGCCCAAGCAGTTCTTTGCTTGATCTAAGAGTTGCCCTAGAGTACGCCCAGTGTCTCTGCAACATGCAGTCATTTCATTACAAATGTGCAGAAGCTTCCACAGCAGACAATTACATAAAGAAAGGATTAGTTGAGAGTTAAGTCTTCTTTCCCAGAAGACAGGAAAATGGTGATGAATCATACTTGCCTCAAACTTCTTATATTTTAAGAAAGAGGGTTGTAACAGAGTGAAGTTGTCAAATTTGACAAATGTGTTCCATTACAGAAATCTATGTGGGAGTTTGGGGCCCCTTCACTATTGACACTCTCCACATGAAAGGGAAAAAAATGTGAGAAAGCTTCTCTTTCACTTCATGTGCTCAGAACCCCACTTTCCCACTGTGGCTCAAAGGCATGTTTTACTGGAGGTGTTCAGTAGGTCAGAGACCAAAGATTTATAGACAGCAGGGAAGTTGTTGAAGTAAATCAGGGATAGCCAGTGTTGCTCCAGTATAAGCTCCATAATCTCTGGTCACCCGCCATGCTGGAGCCCAACAACATCTGGAAGGAACATGGCTATTTCTCAGCTATGGGGTCAGTGAGCTGTGAAAGGTGAGGCGTAGTATCATCAACTATGCAAAATCAACTGTACCTGCTCCTGAGGCTCCACCCCTTTCTGAAGCCCCACCTCTCCCTGCAGTATCAGCAGAGGCCTGAGCCTGAACATGTGTTGGATCTGGTGTTTCTCTTCCAAAATAGGACTCAGGGACATGAGGACCTGTGTTGTCAGATGGGCACCATACCCTTTGGTCTTGGATTCTGTTCATTTACTGTGCTTAAGGGTCCGAGGAAGTGTTTTTGTGCCTGGTGGGAATGCAAAACTGTTTCTTATTTTGGTCTGCAATATTTTCTCCAAAATTGTTAAACAACCTCTCTCGCCGAACCCAGACTTAGCTCTGCTTTCACTAAACCCAGATTCCAATCCTACTACATAAAGATTTAATTCTTTTTTTTACCGCCACATGTCTAGTGGTATCACTGGCAATCCCAGGTTCAATAATATTTGGGATATAGCTAGTTCAGAATGATTAACTGGGGGTTATAAAGCAAAAGACCTTTGATGAAACCTGGACTCCCTTCTTTTCATACATAAGGGGGAAAGAAAGCAAACGTCTCCCACCAGCCTCACAAACCTGTCTGTGGAGAACCTGTATGGAATGACGATGTTTAAGACCATGTAAAATGATGCCATAAACTTAATGTTATGTTCTTTTCTCTGTGGAGACTGTATTGTTATATATATGCATCCCACAAATCAGGTCCAGGAGATCTGAACCAATCAGGGTTCATTGCTTCCCCTGAGTCTACAGCTTGCAAAAGCAGGGCACTTTCCCACCCAGGTAACAGTCTTGGGAGAAGGCACTCAATAGTTGACTCCACTTGAATCCTATTTATGAAGGGGCCCTCCTGATGCTGCTGAATAACAACACCCACAATCTCTTATTGCTAGCTATGCTGGCGGGGGGCGATGGGCTCTGGAGGTCAACCACATCTGGAGGGCACCATCACTGGAGAAGGAAGGGGGTGCGGTGGGTGCGGCCCACCCTGGGTGTCATCCCTGAGGAGGGTGACATTGCCACACCCCCCTGGGATGCTTGTTGCTCGCTGTGGGTGGAGCACCCCTGGAATGTTAGCCCCGCCCCAGGGGTGACGAGCCCCACCCCATGGGTGACTAGCCCCACCCCTGGGTGCACAGCATGTGTACCACTCCAGGTGCCGGAACAGCTAGCTCTGCCTCTGGGCACCATGTTGACTACGTCTGCTGCAGGAGCAAGCGCTGGCAACAAGGTCATCCTTCTCTGAGATCTCATCAAGTTTGGGGGAAGGGAATGAAACATCCATACATGAAAATATTTAGAGGAAAACTAGGCAACCATCTATACCAATGGTTCCCAATTAGCTAAGCCAGGAACCCCCTACCTTTCAAAATTTAGATAGCTCTATGGTAGTTTTTGATATGTGAATTGTGCCACTGACTCCCTGGGTGGGTTACATGGACCCCCTAGAGTCCGCAGACCACCAATTGGGAACCACTGGTCTAGATGATCCATAAGAAAATGGGGCACAATTCAGCTGAAATTAAGTGTGTTCGATTCCAAACAATTTCAGTGGAAGAAACTTAAACCCTCATTTTCACTGATTAAATTTGCTTAAATTTAGCAGTACTGTTCTCCCTGAACTTTCTCTGAGTATATATCAGGCTACTGTTATTGCTTTGCTTACAAAGCCACAATTGAGATAAAAGACAATACAATTAGGTGCTATTCAAAAAGAATTCAGACCACATTTTGTGTACACAGCGTTCTCCAGCAAGGACTTTTATGTGCTGATTAGCTGCTGTAAGAGACAGGTTCTCTTGACATGTGTTCAAAATTTACTTCCTTTTAGCTCCACTGGGTAACTATTTGCCTGTATGTGAAAAGGGCTTAATTACTTTAAACTATGTCTAACATTTGTCATTTTCTCAATTATAAGCCATTCTAACTTCACTTCCCTTCCATGATAAATGACTGCACCTTTCTCAGACCCTCCTGAATCCTTCAGATCACTAACCTCTGTTTTGTCCTTTTGCAAATGTTTTAAGTCGGTGGTGTATTTTAAAGCTATGAAAGGTGACAAAGTTGATGCTGAGTTTTAGAAGTGTCATTATGCCTTCTTCTTTTCCTTCTGCTTAATAACATCCACAAACAACAACAATGACTTCTTAAAAGTCTTTACCATGCTAAGTTGATCCTATGATTTACTTGTGAGTAAGCATCAGACTGTTTTCTTTGTCCATGGAGTTTTCTTGGCGGGGATATTGGAGTGGCTTCCTGGTTCCTGCTCCAGGTGGATCACATTTGGTCAAAATTCTCCACTATGACCTGTAAATCTTGGGTGCCCTGCTCAGCATAGTTCATAGCCCCTCTGAGTTATTCAAGCCCCTTCGCCATGGCAAGGCAGTGATCCATGAAAGGGCCACCTCATGAGAAGAGAAGACTCCCTGGAAAAGACCCTGATGTTGGGAAAGATGGAGGGCACAAGGAGAAGGGCACGACAGAGGACAAGATGGTTGGACAGTGTTCTCGAAGCTACCAGCATGAGTTTGACCAAACTGTGGGAGGCAGTGGAAGACAGGAGTGCCTGGCGTGCTGTGGTCCATGGGGTCACGAAGAGTCGGACCCGACTAAACGACTAAACAATAACAACAAGCATGCAGGCAATCAAGCTGCATGGGCAACAACAAAGAGCTTGATAATGGCTGTTTACTCAATTCCAGGTGGGTGGCAAAAGGCTAATCCACGTGACATTAAGCTAAACGTGGTACATTTGCCGTGTTCTGGTGTAACTTAAGCTGACATAAATAATCCTGGTTACCCATATTTAGGATTGATCCTTTAGCCTGGGCTGTTGTGGAGTAATCTATTTGCTATGTTATCTGAGATCTAGACATTTCCCCAGCAGGCCCTAGTATGAATACTAGTTTATTAATTTCAGACCTTTCTTTGTTACAGACTGCAATGAACTCAGTTTAACCTACTCATTCCTTACGATTCTTCTCTCTCAACACCACTTTTCAATGTATCATTATGCTGACTGGAGACAGTTTTATTGCAAGTAATAAATATTTCCTGCACTGTTTATGCATCCGGCAATTGTATTTATTTTCTGTCACCGTCACATCATGAACAATCATAACTGTTTGAGTCCAAAAGGAGTTCTATATTAATATAAAATTTATAGGCACTCATTAATTGGACAGGGTAATAAAGGATGAGCTAATGAATGGCTTTTGAGTATTCAAGTCATACATAGCACATTTAAATATTTAAAATTACACTTCAATCATAGGAGGAAAATAGTCATTATATCCTTCATTTTCCCATCCATGAAGTGTGACTAAGGCAGTATTGTTAAACGGGATGGAGGGGTTCTTGAGGAATTCAGTCTATACAGAATTCCTATGCCAGATTTCACACTTCTCCAAATTTCACTGATCAATAGGAAGCCTAAGACAACAAGAAACAAAAAATAAGCAGCTCAGAGATTAATTCAGTTGATGGTTTGTTGTAGTAAAGGTAAAGGGAACCCTGACCATTAGGTCCAGTCGTGACCGACTCTGGGGTTGCGGTGCTCATCTCGCTTTATTGGCCGAGGGAGCCGGCGTACAGCTTCCGGGTCATGTGGCCAGCATGAATAAGCTGCTTCTGGTGAACCAGAGCAGCACACGGAAACACCGTTTACCTTCCCGCCAGAGCGGTACCTATTTATCTAGTTGCACTTTGACGTGCTTTCGAACTGCTAGGTTGGCAGGAGCAGGGACCGAGCAACAGGCGCTCACCCCGTTGTGGGGATTTGAACCGCTGACCTTCTGATTGGCAAGTCCTAGGCTCTGTGGTTTAACCCACAGCACCACCCGTGTCCTGACGGTCTGTTGTAATACAATACAATTTTGCATGTGAAACCTGTCAATTCCTTGAAAGGAGATTCAGCTCAAAACAGGGTGATGCAGCATGATTTCTGTTAATTCCATACTTGACCCAAGATCATAGGAGTGCATGATGAAATTTGAAAGGGAAGGGGGCAGGGACAAGCTGTACAGGAATCAGACAAGATTTGTCTGCTACAAGGATTAGGGGTGGATAAGTTTAGAACTGATTTATACACTGATTTAATGGGATAGTTCTGAGCTGATGGAGCTTCTGCTGCATTGGGCCACCTCTTGCATCAATTACCTGAAGCACACATGGAATTTTTACAAAAGACCAGCTAATTATATGCAAAATTGCATGCAGAATATTATAACGTAACTCTACAATTCTATGATCTCTTTCTCTTGCTATTCACTATGATCCCTTCCTCTAGAATAGCCATGCATCCATGTAAGTTCCTGAAGCTTGACATGCATAGATGCATATGCCAAAGAATCTGAGCTGCTGTGCTTCTCATTCCTAGAGTTCTACAGGCATATAGTTATATATTCTGCATTTTGAGATGAGGACCATTCCAGGTACGTCTACTACATGTGAAGCCTCTCATCAGTTTGAGAACAGATGCCTTGGGCCCTTATCTACTTGTTTATGTATTACAGTCTGTGACCAATATTTAAGGAGTTCCTGTTGAGTTCTTGTTGAGAATCTGACCAAATATTACATTCTTGTTCTTTGTGTAATGGATACTCAATTCCTTGCAATGGCAATGAAGTATGTATGAGTGCCACTAAATTTTGCAAAATAATTATGTTATTGTCAGAACATACTAAGAGATTTATCATATTTACAACCCACCCACCCACCCCTAGCTAAAATCAGGCCTGAATAGGGATGGGACTATTTGTCTATGATGGAGAGAAATTGGCCACTCTTAAGGTGTCTGTCTGTGTGTGTGTGTGTGTGTGTGTGTGCGCGCACGTGTGTGTGTGTGCTTAAAAAGAAAGAGAAAGATTTTCCCGATAATGGGGTAAGGTAATGGGGAAAGTAATGCATCCTCTATTAGTCTTGGATCAAAGTCTAAGCCATATTTAGTCTAATGGGCAGACTTCAAATTATAGAGTCCTTGAGTCAATGCCTTAAAAATCAAACTTTAGCCAAGATTTTTTCATGGTTTATAGGGTTGAACATCATTTTAAAAACAATTAGAGGAAGAGCAGAACATCTTAAATGACTGCATCTGAATCAAATATGGTTGGGTTTTTTCTTTTAATGAACCAGTTTTAGATCTATCTATTAGTATGTTTTTCTTCTTTTACTAATTTATTGCCATATGCCAATTTCCCAGTTTTAGCAACGGATGCTATCCAGCCCTGAGTTGGGTGGGACAGATATGCTAAGAATTCTAGAGCTGTGGACATGATTTGCTTTCAGTGCTACCAAGAGAAATCAGTCCTTGATTCCATGATGGTAGATATTTCTCAGGCTCCACCCCCTTCCTAAGGAGTGGAGAGTCTTAAAGTGGTAGTGGTAGTTCCCTGAATTCAAATTTAGTACCTCTGTCTGTTCTTATTGGTTTTGCTGACTGGCGTGCTAAGGTTAATGACTGAGATACAGGTGATGTTGCTAGTGTAAAATCCATAGGGGATTTGGATCATGGTTCTCTTGGCTAATATATAAGTACTTACTTGACTCCTCCACCTCACCCACTTAGGATCACATGCTCCTAACTTTTAGGCAATTTACAGTTCTTTGTGTTTATACACATTCCCCATTAAACACACATTAATCACATTATATAGAAATACTTGTAGAGGTCAAAGACTTTTAAAGCAAAGTTAATAACAAAAACATTTAATACCCTATAATATATATAAAGTTTCTTTCCACCATCGTTATATGAAAACTAATAACTGTGTTTTTTTATAATCTTAAGTTCTGTGGACTACTTTAAACTTATTAAAAAGCACACACTTAAAAAAATAAATCATCATCATCATCATGTTCTCACCTTGACCCACAAAGAGTGTCCTTAAAGTATAAAGGGGTAAGTTAGCTACACTAATGGAAAGAGACGTTAGAACATCCTTTTTGTTTTCATAGCTGTTAAAACTGCTATGGGGGAAATTGTCAAACAAGTGGTACATTCCAGAATGATTGTAAGTCTTATGGAAAGCTCTTGTCAACTCGAGCACACTTTGTGCAAGCAACACATCAGCCCAATACCTCTACTATGGACAGTGATTGATTTCTTCAGCAACAAGGCCCTTCCAGAATATATTTTCCATCACTTTCTGTGACAGGGAATTGTTTCCATTTTGCCGGTAATGGTAACCGTTTTGAACATTTTATTGTTTTTGCACTTGATTACTGTCACTTTTGTCAGCCGAGTCAAAAAGTCAATAGAAGACAAGCCAGCAGTTTGTATTTATCCCCTCTGCTTCCCCCAACTCCCAATTTTGTGCCTCTCTTGTACCACTGTCTTCCTTCTAACCAGTACATTCTGGTGCAACATAATAGTCCTTCTTTAACTCCATGGTAAACAAACACCAGACCAACAACCCATTTGTCTTCCAGAGTCTTGTTCAGCCTTTCCAACTTAGACCCATTTGGAGTTGTTTCTCAGCAAGTAATTATTTAGTAGAAACATCAGCTTTAAACACAGCCCCCCATACTTACAAATAAATAGATCAAAAGAAGTTTAATTTTTTAAACCTATTGAACAAAACAAAACTTCAAAGCAAGTAATCTATTACGCAATAGCTCCTATGGCTTTGGTGTTCCTGAAATCCGTCAGTTCTGTTTTTCAGAACTTATCACTAAGTCCTTTGGTGCATTTGTTTGCTAGCTTGGCAATAGTACACATGCTAGATTATTCTGATATTTTGAAGAGTTCCATCAACTGGAATCTAGTCCTACCCTCAGCTTGAGATTGCATTCTGATTAGCTCTGACAAGTTTCAGGAGGCAACTGATGTACTTCTTTTTCTTGAAATAAAAATAAAGGGATCATAAGGAGGGTCCACAACAAAATGTTGCAGGCTGAGGGCCTTCTCAGTAGTGGCGCCCTCCCTGTGGAACACCCTCCCATCAGATGTCAAGGAAATAAACAACTATCTGACTTTTAGAAGACATCTGAAGGCAGCTCTGTTTAGGGAAGTTTTTAGTGTTTGATGTTTTATTGCTTTATTATTATTATTATTATTATTATTATTATTATTATTATTATTCTGTGGGAGCCATCCAGAGTGGCTGGGGAAACCCAGCCATATGGGCAGGGTATAAATAATAAAATTAATTTAATAATAATAAGCATATGGTATGATTTACACTCTAGCTACTATGGCTTGAGGTCCATAATTAAAACTGAAACACAGTTATGGTGCCCTTTTGGCACTGAGTTTAAATATTTTTCAGGAATTAAAACTCTTTTCTTCTCAAGAATACAGATGCTAACATCATCAAGCTACAGTATTTGGGTAAAAACAATGACAGGACTGCAAAATGAAAGAGGAGGACACAATTCAGCAAACATCATGACCTACAATAGCTAGCCAATTAAACAGTTATTTTCAGGGCTTCCCCCCCCCCCCCGCCAAAACTCACTGGAACTCAGTTCTGGCACCTCTCAGGTGGGCACCATTGCCATTAACAAAGGAGGTGCCTTGGTGAGTTTCAGCACCATGGGTTATTTTTCCTATGGTCATATCTAGCATCTGAAGATTAGCTTTGCCCTGCAGAGCTATAAGGTAAAGGACCACTGGATGGTTAAATCCAGTCAAAGGCGCCTGGGGTTGTGGCGCTCATCTTGATTTCAGGCCAAGGGAGCCGGCGTTTGTCCACAGACAGCTTTCCGGGTCATGTGACCAGCATGACTAAACTGCTTCTGGCACAACGTGACACCATGGCGGAATGACATGAAATGGTTCCATGGGGAATAAGCTCACATATTTGTATATAGGGAGGGGTGGATGGGCTTCCCTTAAGTGACATCTAACCCATTTCTGTCTGATTCTTTGCTTCTGAAACTTTTACCACAGACCCTGATCAGCTTTGCTAGCGCTTGTCTTCCTTGTCTCTTTGTTTTACTGTCATCCTGCCAAGATCATCATTGCCCTCGTAAGGTAAAGAGAGACAGCAGGTTTCCTATGTAAAGCAATAAATTGTTCAGTTCCTTTATAAGTCCTTTTCTATACTAATTTGTTCACTGTACATATATCTCTTCGTACAGCTGGTTTATTTTACTGATGCCCCTCTAACCACAACGGCACAGAACAAAAGTTCCCACAAAGCCAGACACTCCCTTGCTTAAGATAGGATCATAGCACATGAGAACACTATTCTAATTGTTTTCAGAGGAATTCACAACAGGTTGATAAATAAAATCTGTTTCCCAATGCAATTATCAAGCCATCAATACCGAATTAACAAAAAGGTTCACTCTGCGTTGCTAATGGAATGCACTCCATGATGTAGCAATTAATATTTGAGGAAGTCTTTTCATTTTTGTTAATAACCAGCTGTATTTTATAGGCTTATTATCAACCTTTTGAAATACTACCCCAGCCAAAATGTTCAGATAAGTAGGGCACACTATTGTGAAATATTTATAGGCCTTGATTGCTTAAATTGCCTTTTGCCATCCCATTTACTCCTCTTTGCAATCCCGTTCCTAGACATACTAATAATGTGGTGGGCTGTATCTGCTGAGATTAGCTTTTCATGAAACATTCTGTAATTCATGCTCACTTTCATTTTATGAAACGAAGCAATGAGTGAGGAAATGTCCTTAAATGCTTTCCCTTTTACAAACCCATTCCAATAAAATCATTTTCAGGGCATGTTCCTTTTGTACAGCTGATTTATTTAACGGACTCACTTCTAAACTGAACTGTAGGCACCTGAAGTAATTATCACTCATACACACCATGAATCTGAAATCTCTCATTATTTCCCTTAGAAATGCTTTCACATTCTACCAACAAAATCTTTATCTGGTGCAGTTTTATTTCCTTGAAAAGCAAATGTTGTGTCAGTGGCAATAGTTAATTCTTTTTTAAAATTAAAGAAATCAATAAATGCTAGTTCGCACAAGTTTAAGAGGGAGTCCAAAACACCTCAAAAGACAATTTAATTACAGCATATTTCTCTACGGACCAAACTAGTCACCAAAGTAATACTCTTTTTGAGACTACAGGGGAATGCCAGAGAGGATTTGCTCCCAATGGAGCACATACTTTTTCAACCATTAGCCACTGCAGATACAGAAGACTCTCGCCCCTTGAATTGCTGAATTCCAGACTCACACTAACTCCTTGCCAGTTTCCATCAAAGAAATAGAAGAAGTTGAAAATCACAGAGCTACAGATGTTCCTTTACGTAAAAATGTGAAATGCTGGCCCTGTTGCACGTCGAGGTCCCCAAGACACCCCAAATAAGAACACAATGACACTTGATTTTTGTTTAAGGTTTTTGGCATAATTTTCTTAAAACTTTCTTAAAAATACAGCAATGTGAGTGGTTGCTTAGGCATTGGTAGCGACTAACTGACCCTGCATGGGGACAGCTCTGACATTTGCAACCCCCGTGAAGTCAGAAAGGGTAAGTCACCTGGGGAGAGAGACAGTACTGGGAACCATGCCTCACCTCTCCCCAGAATGCTCCCAGGGGCTCTTGTGTGGCCCTAGCCCCTTGCCATGGGGTTCGGACAAAAGCATGGCGAGCCCCTGGATTCCTTTAACAGAAAACCCTTGCAGCAGCAGCAGCATTTTGGAGGGGCAGGCACAGCCGAATCCATACCCCTCCACCAACCAATTCCCAAACCAATGCCTAACTGCAACCTTACAAGTTGTGATGATTTGCTACACAGTAGGCAAAAACCAAATGGCACCAGCCAATCAGCCAAATGGACAAAATTCCTACCGGGCCCCTGCCCCAAGAGCAGACGACCCCATGACAGGCATAGCAAGGTCAAGCAAACAGCCTAACATTAGGGAGGGAGGGCGGGTGATCCGAAGCACGCAGCGAAAGAGGAAGCTCGGCACTGCGTGCAGTGTATTTAACAAACAGGGCTGTCAACCAATAAATGGCAACATATAAATCTCCCCAGTAACAGCCCGCCCCTGCTTAAAGATGGCCAAACTCTTTTGCCCAGCAACAGTGAGGTGTCTTGTCAGCCCCCACCGCAACACATGCTCTCCATGAGGGAGAACACGCTCTGTGATTCGGTTGCCTAAGCTGCTTTGCTCTTATGCCCTGGTGACAACACTGGGCATCAGTGTATGGTTAAATGACTTGCTCTTCTACTTATCCCTGTTTGACCTGAGGTGGGTTTAACCCCCCCCCCACTGATCACAAAAGATTAAAACCTGCTGCCAGTGATGCTGATTATTATTATTATTATTATTATTATTATTATTATTATTATTATTTATTTGTACCCCGCCCATCTGGCTGGGTTTCCCCAGCCACTCTGGGCGGCTTCCATAGAAACAAAAAATACACTAAAATATCACAGATTAAAAACTTCCCTGAACAGGGCTGCCTTAAGATGTCTTCTGAATGTCAGGTAGTTATTTATGGCTTTGACATCTGATGGGAGGGCATTCCACATGGCGGGCGCCACTACCGAGATGGCCCTCTGCCTGGTTCCCCGTAGTTTTGCTTCTCGCAATGAGGGAACCGCCAGAAGGCCCTCGGCACTGGACCTCAGCGTCCGGGCAGAATGATGGGGGTGGAGACGCTTCTTCAGGTATACTGGACTGAGGCCGTTTAGGGCTTTAAAGGTCAACACCAGCACTTTGAATTGTGCTCGGAAACATACTGGGAGCCAATGTAGGTCTTTCAAGACCAGTGTTATGTGGTCTCGGCGGCCGCCCCCAGTCACCAGTCTAGCTGCTGCATTCTGGATTAGTCACCTTCAAAGGTAGCCCCACGTAGAGCGCATTGCAGTAGTCCAAGCGGGAGATAACTGTGATGCTGTGAAGGAGGCAGATGAAGGGGTTCTGGGAGCTAGCCAATTCACCCAGCCCATGGAACCCCTAGTAAAAATGAATTGATGCTTCCACTTCTCCACCTGATTTTTGTTTAGTCTGAGGGGTCGTACTGAACAGTCACATGTCAAAGTTTATTCAGAAGAGGGGAGAGGCAGCAGCGGTGCAGACCTTTGCCTCCATAACAAAATTTGTAGATCCAGCACTGCCCCGAGCTGCTGTTTATCTGTCCCGAATATGCTACAAGAGTCAGGAGGATTTGGGCAGGAAACCAGCAGGTGGGCCTTAAAGGTAAAGGGACCCCTGACCATTAGGTCCAGTCATGGCCGACTCTGGGGTTGCGGCACTCATCTCGCTTTATTTGCTGAGGGAGCCGGCGTACAGATTCTGGGTCATGTGGCCAGCATGACTAAGCCACTTCTGGTGAGCCAGAGCAGCGCACAGAAATGCCGTTTACCTTCCCACCAGAGCGGTACCTATTTATCTACTTGCACTTTGATTTGCTTTCGAACTGCTAGGTTGGCAGGAGCTGGGACCGAGCAACGGGAGCTCACCCCGTTGTGGGGATTCGAACCGTCGACCTTCTGATCAGCAAGTCCTAGGCTCTGTGGTTTAACCCACAGAGCCACCCGTGTTCCCCATGGGCCTTAGTAGGGCCCTATTTCCACTCTACTAAAGCACTATCATACCATTGTAAACAGCTATGGCTTCCTCCAGAGAAACTTGAGACGTGTAGTTTGTTAAGTTTGCTCTGAGAGTTGTTACAGAAACACTGTTTCCTTCACACAGCTACAGTTCCCTGGAAAGAGGCGCTGGCTGTTAAACCACTCTGAGGATTGTCGCTCCGGGAAAGGAACAGAGGTATCCTAACAACTCTCAACATCCTTAACAAGCTACAGTTCCCAGTTAAACCACAACTGTTTAAAGTGTTATGGTGCTGTTTTAAATATACACTGCAGATGGGGCCTAGCTCAGGAGAACATTCTGGATCAGGGTCCCCGGTAGTCTCTCTCCCATCAAAATAAGAGCAGCTAGTTTAAGCATGCTTTTTAATATACAGTAGTACCTTGGGTTACAAACGCTTCGGGTTACAAACACTACAGGTTACAAACTCTGTTAACCTGGAAGAAGTACCTTGAGTTGAAAACTTTGCCCCAGGATGAGAATGGAAATCGCGTGCCGGCAGCGCAACAGCAGCAGGAGGCCCCATTAGCAAAAGCATGCCTCTAGTTAAGAACGGTTTCAGGTTAAGAACGGACCTCTGGAACGAATTAAGTTCATAACCCGAGGTTACACTGTATAGCAAATAACCTAATATGTTGTTTAGCCCACAGAAAGCCAAAATGCTCACCTCCCATAATGTGTTCAGTGATGCAGATAAAAGATCTATGTCCCTTCCCCTTGTATTAGATCAGGACTCTGGTGTGGGGATAATCACTGATGCACACAGGTGGAGCAGGTGGCTAGACATCACACCCATCCTTTCCTACGTGATCTGTCTGAGATCAGACTGCCTAAGCTTACCATTTAAGGTTTGCCACTTAAGACAGAAAACACCAGTTAGTAACATTAATTGAAACTGATCGCAAAGAAACACCAAACCAGGCACCCTGTCACCTCACAATTACTTAATTCATGGAGAACTTGTGCATATATAAAACCCGCCTGCTGCCTATCTCCTCCATCCCCTGATAACCGTATGAACCGGAACGCAAAATGGAGCTTCGCTAAATGGCACGGAATCAAAAGCTAAAATTTCAAATGCACATGAGTTAGTAGAACAGACCTCGGAATGACAAGGTGACAGATGCCTTTGGGGAAAGGATAGTGTTTCAAGAGCTCCTCTTTCCAGCAAACAACAGAGGTCTGGATGTAATAACATGTGTCAGCACAATGACTAGAGGAAAAACAAGACAAAAAGAGCTGAAGTTAGAGGTTAATTGTTCTTGCTACTCAAAGGATTAATAAATACATGAAGATGTGAGGAAAAGAGGCAGAATTTTATCTGCAGATTCTTTCTGCTCTGCAACGATGAATGTATAGACATCTCCCCCCCCCGAACCCTTATTTAGAAAGTCCCCCCGCCCAATAATACAATCCTGTTCTTGCTTACTTGGAAGTAAATCTCATTGTTTTCACTGGAACTTATTCACTGGTTAGTGTGTATTGTATTGTAGTGTAAGTGCATGATATAACTTTATAGTCACTCTCCATTTAAGAAAAAAAGGGACTACTACCTCACTCTGCAAAGTTCCTGATAAAAGTTCCTCCTTCAATGCAGGAGGGAGGAGCTATTCAGAGAATTCTGTTATTAGGGCATATGTCTTCTTCTATGCATTTTGGTAATATCCTGACCAGCCTGATCCAAGTCAAAGCCCAAACTACTAAATCTTAAAGCAGTCTCTCTCTTCTCTTCCAGAACCTGTTACCTAGCATCCCCTGCTAAACAGGCTTATCTTACTATATAATATAATTGTACATCTGTTGCCATGCTGCTGCAGTTCAGGTGGCTGCCAATAGCTGCAGTGGCAACAACAGAACAGTAGACAGGCAAGCGGGGGGGGGGGGGAGGTGGCCCTGGTGAATATCACTGGCGTGGGTTTGGTCGGGTGTAAAAGGAAGTATGGGATGGCCAGGTAGAGGGCTTGATGGATGGGGGGGGGTTGATGAGTGGAGTGAGCAGGAGCAGGAGCCCCTAGTAACATTATAATAATACAAGGCCTTGTGGCAATCACAGACATCAGAGAACATCTTCCTTTTAAACACAAAGCTAACCAAATTTATATAATGTCCCCACATTTTCCTTCCCTTAAGGTCTTTAAAACCCCTTTCCACCCCATGTGTATACTCAGAAAGCCATAATGACTAGACGAGGCGTGGGCAACCATTTTTCTGTCAGGAACCACATTCCCTTGAGGTAAACCTGTCAGGGGCCAAAAGCTGGTAGTGGGTAGAGACAGAGACAAAACTATTCTGGATTAACTAATTCAGAATAAAGACCACTCTTTTTAAATCTTCACCATGGCTACCTCAGGTTAGAATTTCCTACCCTATGTAGCTCTAGTCGGAAGTAAGTACTACTGTGTTTGATTACTCTCAAATAAGTATTCAGAACTTCCATCTCTCAGTTCAACAAACCACAGCTACTGCTCTGGAAAGCAAGTGAGAGTAATTCCTTTCTGACTTTAGTCAAAGACCACATGTGGCTCCTGGTTGCCCATCTGTGACCTAGAGTCACTTCACACCCAAAGAAGTAGAAGAGATGTTACTGAACGGTGAGCTTTCCTTAGCTGGATACAGGACTAGTTCATATTGACAAGCCCTCAGTGAGAATTCTGAAAGGCTCACCACCAGTTTCCTCACTTGGAGTGTTGATATGTGCACATTGATGGTGTCACGGAAATGCTCACTTATCATACTGATCCCTGAGAAATGTAGTTTGTCTTCACCAGCCCAGCAAGGAAACAAAATAAATAAAATAAACAATGCATAATTTCATAAACTTCTATCGTGTTTCCCTTTAAATTCACCTTTAAAAAGTCCCAAATGCTGCAACTTTTCCTCATGGGAGTCCACCCCCTTGCTAATTTTGGTTACCCTTTTCTGAACCTTTTCCAATTCTACAATATCCTTTTTGAGGTGAGGTGACCACAAATGTACACAGAATTCCAGATGCAGCCATGCCACAGATTTGTATAATACCATTATGATATAGCGTGTTCTCCCTAACAGAGAGCACGTGTTGCGGTTGGGGGAACAGGCCACTGTGTTATGACTAGGCAAATTTGGGAACCCAAACCTGTAAAGGGTTAATTGGGTTGCTGGGGATTTTTGAGTGTTGCCAATTCGGAGGAGGGGTCAGAATCTATAAATATAGGAGCCAGACGTTGGGAAGTCCTCTTGGCTGTTTTGCAATGGATCACGTGGAGCACTTGGACAATCTTCTCCTTGTCTGGTTACATTTCTTTATTTCCCCTTTCTTTTAATCCTCTTTAGTCCCTTAAATAATTTAATTCCCCCTTTTTCCTGTTCGATTTCCCACCCCACCCCTTACCCTGCCCTGTGGGAAGATTCTCCCTGTATCTGTGGCTTGCCTTTCCCAATAGGGAAAGAGCCCCCGTTAGGGGCTTTCTTTTGCAAAAGGTTTCCCCCATTTCTCTTGTTGAAATTGTGGGGCTAGTCAGGGCTGTTCCCAGCTTAGCTGGAATCACTTTCGTTTATAGTATCCCCATAGGTTGGCTTTATTTTGAGTGTGTGCAGCGCTGTTGGCCAAATTTTAAGCTAGCCTTGGGTGGGAGCACTAATTTGGTTTCCTTTAATATTGCTATGAGACTAAGATTCTCAAGAGCAGAAACAGGGAGGCCTATTCGGCCTGCACATTAACTTCCAAGCCTAAGTCTGCTACAGGTAGCAGTTAATTGTTAAGTCTCTGACGTGACTCATTCTAGCTATAGGAATGTATCTGCTTGCAGGCCCAGTTGCTGCTAATGTATATCTGAGGCAGACAGAGGGCCCCAGAGGCTCTCTGTGCCTCCAAGGACTACGAGCACTCTGTATATGCTCTTAAACTATGCCGTTTCTGAGCAAGTTTACTTTCTTTAAGTTTTTTGGTTTGTTTGTTTTTTTTGCCCTGTTAGTGGTGTCTGCCATTTTAGAGACAAGCCATTGTGGCTTAGTGGCTAAAGTGTAGGACTAGGACCTGGGAGACAGGGTTCATATCCCCCTCTTAGCCACTCTTATAACAAAACAAAACTAACTGCTCCTTTTGGGCTATTCTGTTGCTGGGTAGTTCTGCCCATTTGTGATAAAAGAACTTTGGGTTTCTTGAAGGGGTGCTTCCCCCTAAATAGGGCTAGCAGGGGTACCTGGACAAGCTGTGGGCTACCTTAACTCTGCTATTTCACTGGAAACATTTATGCCTGGCCTAGAAGGTGATACTTGGGCTTTGCCCTAGAATTCAATGGCCTGGAAGTGTTTCCGGCCTGAATAGTGTCCCCATGTTGACCACGAAGCATTGGTTTCACTGGGTCAGCGCATAGTGCCGGTAATGCCTAGGTTGCAGGATTGGTCCCTGTTTGGGACAGCTGCATGCTCCCCCATTGCTCTACCTGGACACTTACGTCCTTTTGGTGGTTACCTCACTGCGAGGGATGTAACGGGCGCCACGTTTGCAATATGCAAGTGGGAGAAAGCACCTTTGTGTGCCTGCATTGCAGTTTGCTCTGTGCGTTGCAGGGCACGGCGCTGCACGGGCTGCAATTGTATTGCATTGCATGAGAGATTTGCAGTTGCATTGCACGGAGGGTGTGTGTGCATTGCACGGAGTGTGTTGTTACATGGCACAGAGTGTGTTGTTGCATTGCACGGAAGGTGCGGTTGCATTGTACGGAAGGTGCGGTTGCATTGCACGGTGTGTGTGTGCATTTCATGGAATGTGTGCATTGCATGGAGGGTGTAGTTGCATTCCACAGAGTGTTTTTTGCATTGCACGGAGTGTGTAGTTGCATTGCACGGAGTGTGTAGTTGCATTGCATAGAGTGTAGTTGCATTGAACGGAGAGTATAGTTGCATTGCACGGAGGGTTTGTTTGTGCATTGCATGGAATGTGTAGTTGCATTGCACAGAGCGTGTTTTTTGCATTGTAGGGAGTGTGTAGTTGCATTGCACGGAGTGTGTAGTTGCATTGAACGGAGTGTGTAGTTGCATTTGCTTGGAGGGTTTGTGTGTGCATTGCACGGAGTGTGTAGTTGCATTGCATGGAATGTGTAGTTGCATTGCACAGAGCGTGTGTCGGAAAAGGAAGCTGGCTCGGCGGCAGCTTTGTCAGGACTTCTTTAGGGGTTCTGGCCAGCGTCGGCCCTGTAAATTTACATTTCATGATGGCAGCACAAGATGCCCCCTGCCCAAGTGGGGGCTGGAAGCTGGCAAGCAATAGCTCAATACCTTTTGCCCATATTCCCATTTTATTTAGGGATCCAGTTGGATATCGTTGCTAAAACAAACCACTTGCCTATGGAGAAGCTGTCTGCCTTGAAGGAAGTTATTTTGTAATACTTCCTCTGTAGCAAGTGATGCTTCATCAGATCCGATCTTGCTGGGTCACTTAATTAATCTTCCCACTAGGCCAGGCTGCCTGCGGCCTGAGGTCCCCTTACCTTTGTGTACGCCTACCAAGTGTGGTGAAGGCAGATATCAGGCGATGGTAGCAATTCCTGAATGTATGCAATAGTAGTGCGCCAGGGTAGGATACCTTGAACCCGCACAGGGATTTTCAGGTTCATGCTGGTGCTGCTGGATCTTTGCCCTTTGGTTTTATTTCAAGGGCCGATGGTGTGCAAAGCTATGGCCTCAAGCCCGGTGTGGTGAGGCAATCATGTGACATAACTTTTCTTGAGTTTTTCCCCATTGTAGTAGCAGTTCACATGTGGCCCGAGGAGTTCAGTGACCATCGGATCTGCTTTTGGTCTGATAACCAGGTAGTGGTGAGCGTCTTGGCAAAACAGTCCTCACGCTACAGCAGATTCTCTGCCCCTCCGCTCACGCTTTCGAGCTGCGCCACTTAAGGTTTAATTGTGCTCTCTACTCTCCAAAATTACGGGATCCTCTAATGATGTTGCTGATACTCTATCCCATTTTCAGATGAAGCGCTTCAGATCCTGGGCTCCAGACTCAGCTGTTGCCAGATTTTTCCAGACCACCTGTGGCATTTTGACAACAATTAGTAATTACAGAGAGCAGCAGCTTCCAATTCCCCTTCTGCTTTTAGCTCTTATGGGAAGGCCTGGATGGATTTCTTAGCCTTAAGCTGGCAGTCCTCGGCCATTCAGATGAATTGGCCCCCATCCTCTGAGCATATCCTGCAGTATTTGGTCCACCTGCTGCAGATTGGGCGCGCTGTTATAACTTTCAGAATTCAGTCCGCTGCAATGTCTGTTACATTGAAGCTTTAATTTTCAGAGACCCTTGTATAAGGTTTGTAGTGCGCAGGGCCTTGAAAGGTTGGAATAGGCTTCAATCTCATAGGACAGCGGGCAGGAATTTGGTCAATTTTTACCTATGCAGTATCTGCAACAAGTTAAAACTTGTCTGCTGGTTAAAGATCAAGGCGAGACTCCTTTCAGTAGTCCATTGCATTTTCGCACTGAGGGTTGGGAAAATGGTTGTTGGTGCCAGCACGGGGCTGAGAGTCTGGAGGCTTATTGCTTCAGGACTTTTTCTTATCCTTTGGAGCTTGTCATTAGAGTCGGGAACTCAAAAACGGACTTAGTGGGCAGGAGTGCCACAATCAGGCTTCCCGCCACAGGTGAGGAGGTCCCTTGCCCGGTTATGGATAACAGAATATTTGGCTTTTCATTCCCTGGGGGCTGGCCCGCTCCTAGTGCATGAAAATGGGTTCCCGTTAGCCAGGCATCAATGTGCTTACGTTGTGCACCAGTTATTACGGCCTGCGGCTTGCTTACCGCTGAACACGCCTCATTCCTTACGATTAGGTGCTGCTGCAAAGGCTGCACACTGGGGGCCTGTCAGTAGACAGGATTGTGAATACGGGTCATTGGAAGTCTGACGCTGACAAGGGTTATATCAAGAAGTGTCAATTGATGTCTGTGCTGATGCTTGTCTGTTATTTCCTTTTTTCCATAGGAGCAGCTGTGCACATTTGGGCCACAGCATTGTACACTGGGCTGGCAAGCGCGCTGACGAGTCTGGACTGGGGTGCCATCTCAGTCTTCCTGCCCATGTGAACATATACTGGATTTCCAGATGGGGAATGCTTTGGGAGGAGATCCTTCCTTTGGTGTGGTCGAGTGTGACCTGTGCAGGTCCTCCCGCAGTGCTGGTGGTACAGCTGGGCGAGAATGATTTTGCCATCTTCCTCCAGCATGAGTTTGCATTCCTGCATGCAAGAGGACTTGGATTGAGTTGATGGCAGCTCTCCCTGGACTCATAATAATTTAAGGCATTGGTTCAAGGTGGTCTGGAGGGGGGGGGGGTTGGAGCACCTGTCCCCTCCAATGCGCAAATATATTCCATTAAGGGAATCCAAGGATTCGCTAGTCGGGAACCAATGCCTAGACAAACTACCATTAAGCAGGCCAGAAAGCATGTTAATAAGGCAGTGGACAATAGAATAAATAAAATAAAATAAAATAACAAATAAAATAAAATAGGTCCTTGCTTTAGGTGGCTCTGTAATATTGCACCCTGCTATTTTCTTCAAGGCTGTTGCCCTCTTTAGGGCAGATGGGCTGCATCTTTCCCCTAAGGGGAACGACACCTGGCGGGATGCGATTGCCTTGGGATTCTTTGCTCCCCCACAATGTTTGCTGGTACTGACGATATGGTGGGGCCCAGTCGTCAGTGCTGCCCTGCTGAGGTCAGGTGCAGCTAGTCGTGAACCAATGCCTAGACAAACTACCACCGAGAAGGCTGGAAAGCGTGTTAATAAGGCAGTGGAAATAAAATACAGGTTGTTGGAAATCGAATGCATGCAAAGGTTATGTTCGTTAACATTATTGGTGTCTTACAGTTTTGCTTGTTTTATCTTAGGTGTAGCAGCTGTCCGCATTTGGATGGTGGGGCACAGCATCATGCATTGAGCTGGCATCAGTGCACGGCAGTCCGAATTGGGACCGGGTCTCGGCCTTCCTCCACATGTGCAGTTGCCTTGGCTGTCCAGACTGGGAATGAGCCGGCCAGAATTCCTGCCGCTGATTCGGAGGCAGGTGCTGCTGGAAGGGCCGCCCACTGCTGTTGGGGTGCAGCTGGGTGAGAACGACCTGGTTTCCATGGACTGTTTTTTTTTTTTTCACTACGTGCTGCAATTTTGGGTGACCTGGAGGAGCTGCGGGCAGTGGTGCCGACAGCAAAAATATTTTGGTCAAAGCTTTTGCAACGACGTGTTTGGAAGGGTAGTCGTTGCCCAGCTGCCACTGAAAGGGTCAGGAAGCGCATCAATTCTGCTGTGTCTAAAAAGATTTTGAGCTGGGGGGAGATGTGATTTCCCATCCTGAGATTCTTTTTCAGGCTGCATCCTTTTTCAGATCTGATGCCGTGCACCTTTTTGAGTTGGGTGGAGATGTGATTTCCCATCCTGAAACTGGTCGGAGCTCCTGCCTCGGATTCGGAGGCAGTTGCTATGGGAAGGACCCCCATCGGCCATTGTGGTGCAGCTGGGTGAGAATGACCTAGTTTATATGGACTGTTTTTTCCTGCGTGCTGCAATTTTGTCTGACTTGGAGACGCTGCGGGCAATGGTGCCAACAGCTAAAATTTTTTGGTCAAGGCTGCTACAACGGCGTGCTTGGAGGGGCAGTCGTTGCCCAGCCGCCACGGAGAGAGCCAGAAAAAACGCATTAACTCCGCAGTGTCGAAGATCACGGAGCTGGGCGGAGATGTGATTTTTCATTCTGAGATTTCTTCTCAGAAGCCATCCTTTTTCCGAGTTGATGGCGTGCACCTCTGCTTCTGGTAATGAGGCATGGCTAGGTGCGGTGGTGTCCAAGCTGAGGTCTTGGCTGGGGCTGTGAGTGGTTTGGCGGTGAGCTGGAGTGCTCCTTGGCGGTTAGGCATTGGTTAATTGGTTCTTGGAGGGGTAAGTGCCTATCCCTCCAAATGATGCGGAAAGGGAATTCCGTTAAAGGAATCCAGGGGCTTGCCATTCTTTCGTCCTTGTCCGTGGTGCCGGACTTGGGCCGTGCAAGCCCCACCGGAACATGAGGGTGAGAAGTGTTGGACTGATTCCCGGCCTCATTTCTCTCCCAATACTTGTTTCCCATGCTGGCTTCCGGTGGTGTCCGGAAGGGACCAGCTCTGTCCTCTGGCTTCCGGTGGTGTCCGGAAGGGACCAGCTCTGTCCTTTGGGGGCAAGGACAGATAGTCAAACCAATGCCTAAGCAACCACTCACATTTTTTGTATTGAAATAAAGTTGTGGCCAAAATTATGCCAAAAACCTAAACAAAAATTGAAGTGTGAAGTGTGAATTTTTGGGGGGTGGCACTGTGGGACTCAACACGCAAAGCGTGTTCTCCCTAACAGAGAGCACGTGTTGCGGTTGGGGGAACAGGCCACTGTGTTATGACTAGGCAAATTTGGGAACCCAAACCTGTAAAGGGTTAATTGGGTTGCTGGGGATTTTTGAGTGTTGCCAATTCGGAGGAGGGGTCAGAATCTATAAATATAGGAGCCAGACGTTGGGAAGTCCTCTTGGCTGTTTTGCAATGGATCACCCGCCCCCCCTCCCTTTTATAGGGTGGTTCTTTGGTTCTCTTGACCTTGCTATGCCTGTCATGGGGTCGTTCGCCTTTGAGCGGGGGCCTGGTAGGAATTTTGCCATTTGGTTGATTGGCTGTTGCCATTTGGTTTTTGCCTACTGCGTAGCAAATCGTCACAACTTGTAAGGTTGGCGGTTAGGCATTGGTTAATTGGTTCTTGGAGGGGTAAGTGCCTATCCCTCCAAATGATGCGGAAAGGGAATTCCGTTAAAGGAATCCAGGGGCTTGCCATTCTTTCGTCCTTGTCCGTGGTGCCGGACTTGGGCCGTGCAAGCCCCACCGGAACATGAGGGTGAGAAGTGTTGGACTGATTCCCGGCCTCATTTCTCTCCCAATACTTGTTTCCCATGCTGGCTTCCGGTGGTGTCCGGAAGGGACCAGCTCTGTCCTCTGGCTTCCGGTGGTGTCCGGAAGGGACCAGCTCTGTCCTTTGGGGGCAAGGACAGATAGTCAAACCAATGCCTAAGCAACCACTCACATTTTTTGTATTGAAATAAAGTTGTGGCCAAAATTATGCCAAAAACCTAAACAAAAATTGAAGTGTGAAGTGTGAATTTTTGGGGGGTGGCACTGTGGGACTCAACACGCAAATACTGACCCAGGTAATTATAAACTTCAGCAACATTAGTAGGCGGTACACACTTATACAATTGTGGTAAACATATAAAACAGGAAAGGGAGTCACACAAATGACTTCCACCCAATTTCAGTTGTTCTGTGTATGATCACTGTGAGTTCCGATTTGTTAATGTGTTTTCCTTTTGCACGTTATAGGCTTATATCCTGGTTAAATATTGCTTCAACTGAAGGACCTCCATGGCACCACATGCAGCCTCAACTGGGTCCCTGCAGCTAAACTTCCTAACAAATACTAGCATGTCGCTTGTTTCCTCAGTAATTTACCGTGCTGAATAACCATCCCTTCCTGAGCTGCATATTAAATTAAGGCAAATGAAACCCGGGCAATGCAGCAAAGATAACAATGTAATAGTTGCAATACCTGCCACTTTACAAAAATAAATATTCTTAATCAAGTGGAAACACCTGCTAAGACAATACGAACACCAAGGCATTTGATAACAAAATAAACACAGTCCGATTTTGTCAGCGTGAGCCTAAGGGTGCGTTTGCAGAGAGGAGCTGAAATCAGAAGCACAGATGAGTTGTGTTTCCAAGGCAATGTGCAGTGAGTTGAGCCTCTCCCTCTCTCCCTCTGTCCGTCTGCCTCTCGTTCTCCATGGTGTCTACACATTTGGGACATATGCAATACCCTCATCACCCAGTCCCCCACAGCTTTGCCAGGCTGCTGCCCTCAGGGATTCAAGAGCAACAGCCCACATGAATTATAATAACTGTAATAGTAACAGTGCTCATTCCAAAGTCAAACCTGCCTAGCCTGGCCTCCTACACGCCATGCAGTGAGCAGCACTGCCTCTTGGTGCCTGCAAATCCAGTGCAGACATCTGCACAAGGAAAGCCCTTGCTCACCCAGCTGTTTAGTCATAGTCAATTAGAACAGGCTTTGTATGTGTGAAGATTGAATTTATAAAATCCATCCCAGCAAGGCTTCTACAGAACCTACAAACTCCTATCTGTAACAATGTCAACTTCAGAAAACAGAGAAAAACACACAGAATACGGGAACCTCTGCTTTTAGTATCTCTGTTCCTTCCTGGCATCCACACCTGAACAAATGTTCTATGTAAAGTTCATTGCAGGGCTGTATCCCATGTTTTGAAACATTATTCATTACTGTCATGTAATGAAAATCTAAGTGCGAACTGGTTGTGCCTTCAAGTGGCTGTGATTCTTCAGCCCAAATACTTGACTGTTTTCTTTTTACTTGTTTGCTGAAGTGCTGGAGCAGGAAGAGCCATGGACACCTATAGCAGCAGGGGGAGGAGTAAAGAGTAAGCAGATTTACATTTTCAGAGAGGCTGCCCATTCATTGGACTCTTGGCTGGATGGCAAGTAAACCTGAGGGAAAGTATCTAGTATGCATATTAATTGGCACCACTCTATCCAAAGAGATGATCATGAGTCCAAAATGCATGCTCACTATGAAAGTCTACAAATCCCAATCAGGAAAACCAAAACCCCAATGGTGGAGGAGTGGAGATCTAAGTTGTCAGATTACGCAGAGTTGGATAGATTAACAGGAAAAGTTAGATACATAAGAGACCAAGTGTTCACCAAAGATTGGGAAAAGTATGTAGATTATCTGGAATGTATTAGTGAAAGGCAAATAACGCTAAAGGGATTTAGAGACGCACTGTGAAAGACTAAGAGTTATTGTGCAAAGCAAACAGGAATTAGGAATCGGTATAATGACAATATAAGTAATGAAACGTGTAATTTTATTTATTGCTTCGAATGATTTACGGACAGGCTGAAGGAAGCCCCGTAAGAGACAACTATGTTATGGATGATATGGAAATGATAATTGCTGTTTATTATTTTTAACTTTTCTTTTCTGTGTATTTTCTTTGTATTTGTGTGTTACCTTGTGTTCTTTTTGGAAATAACTAATAAAAAAGAATGAGGAAAAAAAAAAGAAAACCAAAACAGCTGCCAAGCCTCTGTTTACTTAGAGCAGGCATGGCCAAACCTGGCCCTCCAGATGTTTGGGGGCTACAACTCCCATCATTCCTAGCTAACAGAACCAGTGGTCAGGGATGATGGGAATTGTAGTCCCAAAACATCTGGAGGGCCAAGTTTGGCTATGCCTGACTTAGATCTAAGCTAATAACCAGTTAGAAAAGTGCTTTGAATACACACACACACAGAGCATCTCTGAAGCAATGCAAAGTACTAAGTGCCAATTAATATTTTTAAAGAGATTGCTTTGTGCCCAGTAATTTTTAATACCCTTGATCAACACTGGCTGCAGTATTGAGACCAATACTAGCTACAATACAACTGGCAACATATGCCAAGCATATTGAGAGCCAACTGATGATCCCCAGGTATGATCCTCCCCCTATTGTGTGGGCAGGGTGGTCCCTCCCCCTACATGGCCTGGTCACCTTGGCAACGCCTCCCCAGGCGGGATTGGGCAACTGGCTGAGGTAGGAGGAGACCTCTATGTATCCCACCTGGGGAAGGCGAAGCCAAGCCTGTGCTAATGGTGCCGCATAGGGTCCAGGGGTCTGCGCGCGACCATGCAAAGGGCGCCCCCCATTTAATGGTCATTGTTTATTCAAAAAGTCAAATAAAGAGACTTTGATGCAAAGGGAAAGTAAAGTTCAGGGTTGGCATGCTGGAAAACTTCCAAATTACAGGGTCAAGTTAGCATTTTCTTTTCAAGCATTGTTATTTAGAGCTTTTCAGCCTGGAATGTGGTGGAAGGTATTCTCCTTTTTCTAGCGCTTGCCCAATGACAATAAGTTTACATTTCCTTTGCAGTGAAGGATAACACCAAATGGAATAAGATCTGACGCTTTCTCTTTTCATCTAGATGGTGCATTTCTAAGTCTTGCAGGCTCTGGGAGAGCTACAGAAACACATTGTACTTGATTCATCTGTGAGGATTTGATGGACATGGGCTGCAAATAACAACAATTGAGGCACAGCAGACACAATGCAATGATGTGATTCCATTAGCATTTTGAAAGGAAAATTCAGGTAATTCTATTAAAATATAATACAACAGCATACTGCCATTAACATATACACTGAAGAGGGAAACCATTAAGTGAATGTCATATATCAAAAACTGAAGGTCCAGAACAGATTAGTGTGTCCTCAATCCCACCATGTCCACCGACCCTTTATAAATTATACCCCTCCTGTGCTGCACCATTAAGAGGAGCCACAATTTTATTTGTACCTAATCCCCATTTTTTTTTTGGGGGGGGGGGAAGAAGTCTGGCAATAAGACTATGAGCTCTGAAACGGAATGGGTAGTAAGGTCTATGCCAAAGGCAAATTTAAAGCATACTCACTGAAATAAAATGATTTAAGTAAGTTATGTCTAAGTTTTCAGTTCATGGTTTCAATGGGCCTACTCTTGAGTATGGCTTAGCTGGATACACACCAATACATTTAGAATTACCCACAGATTTGGGGGAAATAGGGGATTGGTCTACCTCACCGGCAATTTTGGGTATGGAAGAACCTAGCCACAATGGGAAGGGGGAGAGTTGGTCCTTTTTTACACAAATGGTTTCTGGCAAAGGTAGATCACTTTCATCAAAAAGACCCTGCCCAGATCACCACCATCGTTCATGGATATTCAAGAAAAACATATTGACACTGTGATCCCACAAGTCTCTAAATTAGTGCTTAATGGATAGTTTCATTTGGTTAAAATTAAATTCTTGCTGCCTCAATAGCCTACCCAGTAATCTTTATTTCATGGTTGGGCTGTTGCCTATTGTAGAAATATTAAAAGAAAGGATGAAAATATGTATTATATTCACCCACGTATTAAACTAGAGCTACCTCTGCTTTTTTCGCCTTTTTCCTTTTCAACCTGTGGATTCCTCTTAAGCTCAGTGTTTCCTAATCAGTATCTGCCAGGTATCTGTTCATCTGTATTCCACTTGCTATCTCCAGAAGACTAAAGAAAAACCTCTAATGGACTTAGGAGGAAAGAACTTGGCTAAGCCAAGTATCTCTTGTTAATGCAACAAGTGGAATAAGTAATTAATTATTATTATTTTAGCTTCAAAGCAGTTATACTTGAGGGTCGCAGGTAGGGAACTGAACCAAAAGTCAAGTATTTTCTTTTGAACGTTTATGGAAGCTCATTGTTTAGGAAAATGCTGACATGCAGGTGATAAAACTGGACTTCAAAGAGTTCATTATTTAAAAGTGATGATTATACATATATACCGTATTTTTCGCCATATAGGACGCAATTTTTCCCCTCCAAAAATGAAGGGGAAATGTGTGTGCATCCTATGGGGGTGAATGCAGGCTTTTGCTGAAGCCTGGAGAGCGAGAGGGGTCGGTGCGCACGGTGCTCTCCAGGCTTCAGGAAGCTCTGTGCAATCCTCGGGAGACCGGCGCGACTTCGTGCCAGTTTCCCGAGGGTTGCGCAGAGGTGCCTGCAGTCCTGGGCTTCATGCAGCTCTGCGCAGCCCTAGGGAGCCCGGCGCGACTTCGCGCCAGTCTCCAGAGGGCTGCGCAGAGCTGCCTGCAGTCCCAGGCTTTGCGCAGCTCTGCGCAGCCCTAGGGAGCCCAGCGCGAAGTCGCGCCCATCTCCCGAGGGTTGCGCAGAGCTGCCTGCAGTCCCAGGCTTCGTGCAGCTCTGCGCAGCCCTAGGCAGCCCGGCGCAAAGTCACGCCGGTCTCCCGAGGGCTGCGCAGAGCTGCCTGCAGTCCTAGGCTTTGCGCAGCTCTGCGCAGCCCTAGGGAGCCCAGCGCGAAGTCACGCCCATCTCCCAAGGGTTGCGCAGAGCTGCCTGCAGTCCCAGGCTTTGCGCAGCTCTGCGCAGCCCTAGGGAGCCCAGCGCGAAGTTGCGCCCATCTCCCGAGGGTTGCGCAGAGCTGCCTGTAGTCCCGGGCTTCGTGCAGCTCTGTGCAGCCCTAGGCAGCCCGGTGCAAAGTCACGCCGGTCTCCCGAGGGCTGCGCAGAGCTGCCTGCAGTCCCGGGCTTCATGCAGCTCTGCGCAACCCTAGGGAGCCCGGCGCAACTTCCCGCCGGGCTCCCTGGCTTGCAGATAGCAGGCTGTTCTCGGGGCTGGGGTCGGGGGAAGCTCAGGCTTCCCCCGCGCCAGCCCCGTGCCTTGGGGGTGGAAATTCTTTATTCCCCCCCCAAAAAAAGACTAGGTGCGTCCTATGGGGCGGTGCGCCCTATGGGGCGAAAAATACGGTATATATAGTGCTTTTTTCTTTAAAAATGTTTAGGGGTACTCTCAATTTCACTCAAGAAAATCACCATTTTATAATTCAAGTTGGGAAAAATAAATACAGTAAATAGACAAAAGTACAAAGATTCACAAAATGTTTAGGGGTATGTGTAGCCCTGTGTCCCCCCCCCCCCGAAAAGCACTGTGTGTGTGTGTGTGTGTAAAGATTATTGCTGACCTATATGCATTTATAAATCTCAGTCCCTCACATCATCACAGCCTCATGTCCTCTCCTCTATTTGGACAAGTTCAGATATATCATTTGGTTAATACTTTTTAATGAAAGGGTAGCCCTTCAGAATTCTTTTTTAAAAAAACTTTTGAGAAGGAAGGAGGGAGGGGGGGCAGCTGCTTGCGGCACCCCTGAACATCGTTCAAGACACCCCAGGTACCACAACACACTGGTTGAAAACCTAGGGTGCAGAGAGAGTTAAGAGGTAAACAGCATTAAGCTGTGGGCTGGAGAGAAAGGGGTCGGAGAGCAATGTTTGAGAGCAATGGTTGTGGGAATGGTTGTGGGTCTGCTTAAATCCAAGGATGCTGGGGCTATGGAAGAAGCCTCTTGGAGTATGAAATGTGCCTGTTCATCGTAGGCTCAATAATAATAATAATAATAATAATAATAATAATAATAATAATATATTTATACCCCGCCCATCTGGCTGGGCCTCCCCAGCCACTCTGGGCGGCTTCCATAAAAACCAAAAATACAGCTCAAGTTGTATATATGTGTAAATAAAGACACCACAGCCTCCACTGTGCCTCATTTCCTAAAAGGAAACACAGAACCTAGTTAGGCATCTGGTACCCCTGGAATCTCTCACTGCCGTGTAAAACTATTATGTATTCCTCTATATGAAGAACAAAAGTTAATCATCTCACATAAAGCATAAATTCTGGAAAGGACAATCTGATAGCTCCTGTATAATAATAAAAAAACCCCAAACCATCCTGTCAATCTTCCTGAGAACAGAATCACCTGAAAACAACACGTTCAGCTTGTTCAAACATAAAATGTTAACAAGTATGAATCCACACTTGAGGGATAGCAAAGAGCAATAATGAAAGTGAGATCTAATTGCGGCAGATCAATAAGGTTCCCTGAACAATTTGCACTTTTCTTTTCTTGCTTTTTAATATCACTCTTAATTTATTTTCCTTCAGTGCTTTCTACAGCTCCTTTCTGAATCGGGAAGGAAAGATGCTGGTTCATTCTCACAGAGTAACAAAGGAGGATTAAAGATTAATTTTCACTTGTCAGCTGTGTACAATCTAATTGGATTTAGAACTGAAGGGGCAGTTAAAATCCACATTAGCTAAGTGATTTCTTGAAATTCCATAGCCAGTACAGTCATGAAAGACTGGATTTTGGTATAAAGTGCATTAGACTTCAAATGTTATCTTTGGAAATCGTTAAGCCTCCATTTGTATAATTACTGTAGCCACATGCATACAACTTAAACGAGTGAAGCAAAGACCTCAATCCTCTAGTCTGCAGGCAGGGAAGGAAGTCAACTCATCACCTTGTACGCTAAATATGAAACATGATTCTAAAATATGCTATAGGAAGCAAACTTTCCAGCAAGACTTTTGCACCTGGAGCTGTGTTTTGAAGTGCCATTCCTAAATAGCCCTGTCTACAGTGCTTTCCATATTCAAATTGTTAGAATGCAAAGCCGAGTACCATCACCCCACCCAAATTAGCCTCCATAGTATGCAATTCAAATGAGAAACATACTCTTTTAAGATCTGCAGTTTACAAGCTCCTTTCTCACATCAGAGGTGGTTGTGGGGTGATCTGAAGACACCTGAAGGTGGCCCTGTTCACAGAAGTTTTTAATGGTTGATGTTTTATTGTGGTTTTGTTATATTTTGTTGGGAGCCGCCCAGAAACTTATCATCACTAGAATGAACTTGTAGTTTTGATTGACAGGCAGCCACCATTTTCACTTGCCAAGAATGTATGTTGCAAGGGATCATTCTGGCGAAAAGAAAGAATTGGCATCCTTCTCTTCTTGTCATCTTTCTGGAGGAATCTGATTGGCCATTGTCAGGAGACACAATAGATTCAATGTTATGATGATACTAATGAAATATTTGAAGTCACCTGCACTTGTTTGGGTTTTTGATATAAGTGTCTGCTTTATAGGGTTTGTGCCTATAGAGGTTTGTAAAGATACCTTCAGAGACTGAGGCTGAGGACATAGGATTTTGGGTGAAGGGGGGCTCACTGGAATGTTCTCACAGCTCTGATCGCCTGGCAGCTGCCATTTTCTTTTTAGCTGTCATATTTAAGCACTCCTCTCCATATCCAGCTGTAAAGAGATATTTACAAACCTCTCTTCTGTGGTCTCCTAAGCATTTTAAACCTGAAGCTAAAGACCTTCCCCACAAAAGAAAAATGTAAATTATACAGGCATGAAGTCGAACATTATATTTGTCTCCAGCCTATTGCCCACTAGCTTCACTGAATAAAAATGTAACGTTCTACTGTTGTGGAAATGTAAAGGATTCTTCAACCCCACTTTTGAAAGGGAGGCAGTATGTCACTGTGGTCAGTTTACAGAGTCCTCATTGCTTTGATACCTATCATTGCAATACATTCCATTTGATACAACCAATACTGTGCATCAAAATACAGAAATGGCCAGATTAAGAAAATGTTTAAAATGCAGGCAAGAAACATTTAAATGTATCATGACAAAGGACACAATTGCTTTCGCTGTATTTTTAGCAGGCTCTGAAATTGGTTGTTTCTGTACTCTTGGTTTCCCCCCCACCCCCCAATACATAGGCATAATTCTTAACTGAGCAAGATCACTGAATCATCTTAGCACAGTCATTACACCCCTAATTTTAATACATAAACAAGACAATGTAGATCTATAGAGATGAGGAAGACACTACGTTTCAAAATAAAAATTATTGTGCCCATAATATACCCTGATATACGTATGAATAATAAAACCAAGGGATTGTCAAAGTGTATATTCCATAGATTTGTATGATAAAAACATAAAAAGAACACACCTCTCTAAGGCAAAATAATACTCTATCAAACAAAAACCAAGGGGAAGACAGTACATCTCCTTTTTAAAATTACACAATAAATCTGCAGTGCTTTATGATTTGGTATCAATGTGCTATTCATTCCATAGTAGACATAATTTCTGAATAGCAGGGGAACTGAATTAGAACAGTGGGGAGGGGGCCAAGAATTAATCACCCACCCTCTGTTTCAGGACCTCATGATTATTCCTCAGGAACAGTCATGTTTCTGGCCAGCTTTATGGTTCTGCACACCCAGGGACTACTTGCCTATGCAAAATGATGATGGAATCATTCCACTGTAACAGAGGATCAGAGGAGAATGAAAAGCTGCCGCAAATCATTGTAGGCATGGAAGGTAAAAAACACCAACACCTCACCAGACTGGAGACCTAAGTGATGTGAAGAGGACATGGAAGGGTCTAAGCATAGGGATGAGGAACCTTTCAGCTTCCAGATGTTGTTGGACTACAATTCCCATCATCCCTAGCCATTGGACAGGCATACTGGGGCAAGATGGGAGTTGGAGCCATTAAATTCTCCACTCCTGGATTAGAATAATGTTGTAAGAATGTAGGCACAACTGAATGCTCTTAAAACAAGACTAGTTTTGTTGGACTCCATCTTGAAGAGCTAATCGGTAAACTATGCTGTGGGTTTCCACCTCCCAGCCTCCCCCCATATCGCTTTGTCATCCCCACTGAAAACTGAAATGGTGCACCTGCTAAAACAAGTAATTTACCATCCAACTAATAAACAGAGGTCCCTGAAAACTGACTCCAAAGGACCACCATGTATACACACACAAACAAAAAACAAATCTTAGTATTACTTACCACTGTGAAATTCATTACTTTCAGTATCCATATCGTCATTGCTAAGTTAACAATCATGGTAACCAATAGCAAGAGGACAAAGAAGTATAGACACCTCTTTCGCCAACCATAAATTCCTACTGGATAAAGCTGAGTGTTTTCTGTTCTGGGCAGATTGTTTTGCTGTGTTGCCAGTATATACTGTTCTCGTGTCATCTATTAAAATAAAAATAAAAATATCATTAAGTATTTATCTGAATATTCAATCAAATATACCATTTAAATAGGACCATGTCTAGAACAATTGTCCCAGGTTTCAACTAATGAACTCCCAAAGGAGTTCTCCCTCTTGTTGGATGGTGTGATTAATTAATTTTCAAGTTTTCACAATCAAATCAAATACAGTAGGAAAATAACACACCTGGTTTTCCCCCCTTTAACCATCAATGTTTACTCCCCTCCTCCGCTTTAGCCATACAGAGAATTAACACGCATAATGAGAATTAAAGAAGAAACCACACAAAAGAGGATCAAAACTGCAGACATATCTAAATTAATATTTCACTTTCACTTTCACACACACACACACACACACACACACACACACACACACACATACACACACACTCCGAAGCACTTTACAAGTGTTCTACCTTCTGGAAACACTTTCCACATGGAACTGTCTGCAAAATATCCCTTCCCCAGTCTTCAGATTTATCATTTCATCAAATGATAGTGATAATCTGCACAGATCAGCTGAGAAGGGGTCCATGTGTCCTGTTTGTGGCATCCACAGCTACTCACTTTGACCACACCCACAACCTAGAGGGTTGGTCAAGGGTAAATGCAGCTGTCAGGCCAAAAACTATATTAATGGACCTATCCAATGTATTTTAAGAGTTTCTTCAACAAGCACTTCTCTTAAAGTCCACATGTCAGGAGAACAAGTTTGCTTTTGTATAAGAAGCAGGGCCTTCTTGGTAGTTGTGCCCACCCTGTGGAATGCCCTCCCTTCAAATGTCGAAGAGATAAATAATGATATAACCTTCTTTATTTTTATTTTAAAAAATAATTTTTATTAACAGGCCAATCTCATCACATTATCCAAATCACATTAGTTCCAAATTATACAGCCAAATTTTAAATTTTGTTGGGGGTACCCATACATCAAGCTCCAGATGAGTCCAAACAACACTTATATTGCTGCATTAATTAAACAATTCTATCCAGTTCTATCCAGATAGTCCTTTATTACTTTCTTCATCTTCTTGTTGTTATCGTATATTCCTTTCTTTGCGATCTCTGATGATTTTCACAAGCAGATTGGGATATAACCTTCTGTAGACATCTGAAGGCAGCCCTGTATTAGGACACTTTTCATGTGGGATGTTCTGTTGTTGTTGTTGTTGTTGTTGTTGTTGTTGTGTTTTTATAAATTATGTTGGAAACTGCCAAGAGTGGCTGGGGCAACCCAGTCATATGGATGGAGTATAATCATCAACACCATCCTACAATTTTTTATCACCATGGTAAACAATGCAATAGTGCAGGCATCCCCAAACTCAGCCCTCCAGCTGTTTTGGGACTACAACTCCCATGATGCCTAGGTAACAGGACCAGTGGTCAGGGATGATGGGAATTGTAGTTCCAAAACAGCTGGAGGCCCAAGTTTGGGGATGCCTGCAATAGTGCATTATGGCTGCAATCCTAGACACAGTTACTCAGGAGTAAGTCAATAGAACAGAATGGGATTTGCTTCTGATTAGATATGCATAGGATTTTGCTGCAAGGGCATCATATTTGATTTACATTAATTTCCACCCATTTGGCAAGCATTTTACAGTGTTGTACCGCTTCCCTGTTCCCACTAGGAGTATCTTTCTCCCTCCCATCATTAGTTGTAATTATACAACACAAATGTGTGTGTGTGTCGTATGTATATATCAGAGCCATATTACAAAGCTGAAAGGAGGGAAGCTAAATTAAAAAGACAAAGTAAGATGAATAAATGAAATCTTGGATCCATTAAACTCAATAGGAATCTCAGTGCCTACTTCAGCTCAGACTTCGTTTTACCATATATAATGTTAATGAAAACTTCTGCGTTGCCTTCGAGTGCAAAATAAATGGTTTCCAAAACATCATTTTGCATGAAGAAGTGAAAAACAAGGGAAGAAGTATGTATGAATCCGGATGAATTAAATACTCAAGTACTTGCTATACATTTGGCTGGTGTTCAAACACTGCAAAAAAACCCTAGTCTGTGTAGATAATCAAGTTCACCTCAATGCACTCCTCTTCTCCCTCCTGCATTGCTCCCATGTGAAGGATTACAATACCACCAACACTCCCTTTTCCCAAGAGCATAATAAGAGCCCTGCCAGATCAGACCAAATCCCCTTTTAACTAACATTCTATGCTCACTGTGGCCAACCTGATGTGCTGCTGATAAGCTCAGTAGTGGGACCTGAATGCAACACAGTGTTCCCCCAGCTACAGAAACCTAGGGCACTGCCTCACGCTGTGTCAGACCATTCGCTCCTCTGTCTGTTGCAGAGCTAGTTCTTTGCCTCACCTCACAGAAGACACAGCTATAAGCTTAAACAGGATCTTTTTCTTAACAACGTCAGTCATAGCTTGGTTAAAGCAGAAGCAAGCAGGAAAGATGAAAGTAAAACCAAAACATGGGTGGTACCAGAGATGAGGCAAATGCTCCCCCAAACAAGCAGCTCATCCCCTTTTCCCCTCCATTGCTAGACTTCTGTCATTAACATATATTGCATACCCTGCAACATTTCTCTTATGAAAATAGGGATGTCCTATTTAATAATAATAATAATAATAATAATTAGTATTATTATTATTATTATTAATAATAATAATAATACACCACCCATAGGATCCACAGGCTACTTTGGGTCATCTCTCTAAGGTAGTCTATTTTAAAGCTTTTAAGTGTTTATATGCCTTTTAAACTTAAAATCCTTTTAAACTTAAAATCCACTTTTAAACTTAAAATCCATTGCTGTATATTGTTTTAAATGTTTGTTGTGCTATTGGGATTGTAGTTCCATTTGTGATTCTCAAGCTGGTCTCTGACCGTAATAAATTTCATGTGCCTCACCCATTTGACTCGGTTGCCCCAGCCACTCTGGGCAGCTTCCAACATATAAAAACATAATAAAACATTAAACCTTTTTTTTTAAAAAAAAAACACCTTTCCTATACTGGGCTGCCTACAGGTGTCTTCTAAAGGCTGTATAGTTACTTATCTCCTTGGGTCAGGGGTCTCATAACTCCATAGCCTTCAATATTCCTCGGATGAAAACAGGTGTTATGTACTGAAGTTCTCACCCTGGTCCAGCAGGGGGATACTGTAGATAGTTTTCACTCAGGTCCACATATGCAAATAAGGAATTGAAAGTGACGTTCAGTGACTGGATAGTTATAGAAAGTTGTTACTGTTGCATTGTTGTGGTGCTCTATATAAGCAGGCTGGCTGAACCCTTCAGTTCAGTTCTGTTCTGGCCTGTGAATAAACAAGAGCTGTCTGAAGAATTGCTGTGTCATCTGATATGTTCACCCACAACTTAACAACAGGGATGTCCTAAGGAATAGCAGGACATTACAGGATCAAGACAGAAGAAACCAGGATGGCTTCTGTAAATCCAGGACTGTCCCTGGATAATAGGAACACTTGGAGGGTCTGATATTGCTATTTTTTTTTTTTCCTTTCAGACATATTAACAGCTGGGAGGGACACAACTCACTGGACTTCCATCTTTGCCAACCACCACCTCCAGCTTCTGCAACTGATCGCAATGCCATTTCTTGCATAAAGGGGCATCTTGTGAATAAAATGGTTGTGGGGATGCATCCTGGCCCCATCTCAGATGTCCAAGCTGCATTTCTTCCAGAATGGGGCCAGAACCTTTCATTCCTCAATTAGCCTGGGATGCAAGGCCTTAGCTGGGCTCTCTAACATTTACATTGCTCAGAGCTGGCTCTGAATAAAGGTTAATAGTTGAAGCAACTGGGACCAGAAGCAAGAAATGATGGACTCAGCTACTGGTCCTTTCACTCTCCTTCAGACTCAGGAGGGGGAAAGCAAATGACGCAGATTAAATCTCATGGGGAAAATAGTTCACTGTTCTCAATTAAAACAATTCTAGTCTTCATTTCAAGCTAGTCTCAATATATGGTAATTTAGAAAGTTAATAACTGAGAATGTCAGGGCACATGTATTCACTAGATTGCTAATCTTCTGGTATTTAGCAAAAATTGCTTTAATGATTTCTGGATTAACTTTTACGGTATCCCTTCATTTCCACATCCTTCTATTCTAACAAAAATTTATGATCTGTTCAGTATGCACACCTGCATTTTTTCCTCGTACAAAAATGGTTCAATATTAATGACCAGCAAAAATGAAATGAAAGACTTCTGTTGTTTTAGAGCCATTTTCCTCATTAACAAGACACGATACAATTAATGTTTTCGACCTTTCAATGTAAGAAACGATGTCTCAAATTTAAGGAACAAACCAATAAGCATATGCTCTCTCTCTCCAAAGTGCTAACACATGCTGTTTATGTATCAAACATTTGCCTTATTTCCAAACAAGTCCATCCAAACAGGAAATGTTATCCTTTCTGCAACAAGCAAGATGTATTCAATTACTGTATCGGTTAAAAGGCAATTGGGGCAGAGAAAGGAGCCATGGTGGGAATGGAATTTTCTTTTAGCAATGATGCTTGGAGCCACTGAAGCTGGTAAGGCAGAAGTAGAGGGACCAAAAGTAGGCGGAGCCAATGTCCAGGGGAGCCACCACCTGACTGGCTGTGAGTTACAGTATACACCTGCAGTTGGGGTCTGGCTTGAGGAAAGGTTTGAGGGTGGTGGGGCAGTCAGTGCCTCATTCATCCCAATGGACCAGCTCCTACCTTTGAGAGATTGTCATAAAACAATTAGGAAAATGCAAGCTGCGATGAGGCCGACACACAAAGCCCTTTCTCAAGAGAATATAAGGAAGGGCAGAGTGAATACTGCATTACTTCAGGGGAAATTGCTTTGCAATAATATTAATATTATGCGACTGCACACAAACTGGAAATTTTCAATTAAACAATGACAGATTTTCATGAGAGAAAGAAAGAGAGAGAGAGAGAGAGAGAGAGAGAGAGAGAGAGATTGTTGCAGAAAGCGTGTTCTCCCTGAGAGAGAGCACGTGTTGCGGTGCGGGCCAGCAGGCCACCCCACTGTTGCTGGGCAGAAACGTTTGGATGGCCACAGGCAGTGATTGGGTAATTCGAGTCTCTGGGGAGATTTTGAAGTTACCAATTTGGAGGAGGGGTCAAAGGTTTTAAATACTGGACACACAGCTTTGGGTGTCCTCTTGGGCTGCGTGCACCGGATCACCCGCCCACCCTCCCTGAATTGGGGGGGGGGTCCTTTGCTTGACCTTGCTATGCCTGTCATGGGTCACCTGCTGTTGGGGCAGGGGCTGTGGAGAGAATCAGAACTTACAGGGTTAAGAAGTTCTGAGTGACGTCTCACATTCTGAGGCGTGGCCAGATTTTCACAGAGGGGAGTGTTTTTTCTCTGTGTGTTCAGTGTTCTTCCGTCTTTCCGGCGGTGAGACAGCAAAATGTGTGCTCGTTCACCGGGTCTGATTTATATCGTTTTTCTACACGATTAAAGACTGAAAGAGATAAGCTAGAACGCTCGTCTGCAGCCTGATTTGTCACACACGCACTGCACCAGTTTCTACGCTGCGGTAACTCTGCTACAAGTAGCTGGCGGAGAGCAGAGCGGCGCAATGAAGTGTGCCAGGCTACATCCAAAGGCTACGCAATAGCCATAGGGGCCTGGTAGGAATTTTGTCCATTTGGCTGATTGGCTGGTGACATTTGGTTTTTGCCTACTGCGTAGCAAAACGTCACAACTTGTAAGGTTGGCGGTTAGGCATTGGTTAAAATTGGTTGGTGGAGGGGTAAGTGCCTACCCCTCCAATGGTGGTGCTGCAAGGGAATTCCGTTAAAGGAATCCAGGGACTTGCCATCCTTTCGTCCAAGTCCCTGGCATCGGGCTTGGGCCATGCAAGCCCCCGGGAGCATGCAGGTGAGAAGTGAGGGTCTGATGCCCAGCTTCATTTCTCCCCAATATTGTTTTCCCTGACTGGCTTCCTCTGGAATCTGGAAGTCAGTTCTGTCCCTGGGGCAGGGACAGATAGTCGTAACCAATGCCTAAGCAACCACTCACGTGTGTATTTAAATAAAGTTGTGGCCAAAATCATGCCAAAAACCTTTAACAAAATTGATGTGTGAAGTGTGAGTTTATTTGGGGTGGCTTGGGGACCTCGACACGCAACTGTGGAGAATTAGATTTAAGATTGGAGAAATGAGAAACTTGAGGTACCAAAATTAATAGGTTTCTCTATCCTTGGCTGCCACGCATCCACTGCCACTCCATCATTTCCCTCTGGTGCTATAATAATTTCTGCAGTGCTGTAAGTGACTTCTCAAACACAAGTTGGACCAGCTGAATTTTTGCTATGGGGTGAATTTCCTGTTGGGGAGAGTTCAGAACTGTGAAGTTCCTCCCCACTCCTTCAAAAAGGCTCGCCCCTTTGTAAGTTGGGCCCAATCCCTTTTAGGTTTGGGTCCAGTCACTAGCCATCCCTTCCCTGCCAGTTAACTTGCTTCTTAAGCAAAAGTTTTTGCTTTTACTAACTAACAGGTATAACCACCAGCAGGTCACGCTTGTGAAATACAGAAGAGAGCTTATGGCCTGAAACAAGAGGCTGCAAACAATAGTTATGAGCATGCCTAAAAGGGGATCATGAGGGTTTCTCTTAATTGCACTAAGACCTTATAAAGTCCTTTGAAGGGTCTACCACTAGTACATATCATTTGTAATTTCAAAATCCAGATTTCAAATTTGGGGGAGCTGAAGAACAACTTGGAACCTGAAAATCTGAAATGGAGCTTGAGCACAACTTTCATTTCATTTGACATGCGCTCAGATTTGGTTGGTGGTTTGACAGTGCTAAGTACTGGTGCAGCTGCCTTTCAAGAAACCACATGGCATTCTGTGGTCTTATATAATAAATAATAAATAATAATAAGTAATAATAATAAGTAATAATAAGTAATAATAATAATAATAATAATAATAATAATAATAATTTATTTGTACCCCGCCCATCTGGCTGGGTCTCCCCAGCCACTCTGGGCGGCTTCCAACAAAGATGAAAGATACACTAAAATGTCACATATTAAAAACTTCCCTGAACAGGGCTGCCTTCAGATGTCTTCTGAATGTCAGGTAGATGTTTATCGCTTTGACATTTGATGGGAGGGCGTTCCACAGGGCGGGCGCCACTACCGAGAAGGCCCTCTGCCTAGTTCCATGTAACTTGGCTTCTCGCAGCGAGGGAGCCACCAGAAGGCCCTCAGCACTGGACCTCAGGGTCTGGGCAGAACAATGGGGGTGGAGACACTCCTTCAGGTATACTGGATCGAGGCAGTTTGACATTCTATGGCTTCGTATGATTTATATTTCCATAAAGACTTCACTCCACTTGTGCTGCTTCTCCCATCTGTCTCAACTACCAGCTGTCAGCACCTGATGCCTGACAAAAGCAGGGGAAAGTTCTCCTGACCATTTGGCAAGATGACACAGATCCCTGGTTATCCAAGCACACGGTGGCAAGTGCTCATCGATATCCAGGCAGAGATAAGGCAATAAACATTCCCTTGTATCTTCCTTTCCCGGATAATTTATTCTCAACAAAAATATGATGTTGGTACGAGGGCACGTGACTTGGCCCCCATCTGTATATAGATCAGATTATTATTTTGTGCTTGCGTGGAGACTCTGAGCCATGTGAGCTGTGAAACTCGTCACAATAGCTTGGGGAGAAGCCTTTTAAAATAGACACTCTAAGCTAAAAGTGCGCGCATCAGCATTTAGAGTGAATAAGAAAAGAGAAAGGGGAAAGGGGGGGGGGATCTACAATCTGCTGCTAACCAGCCACAGAAGCTAGGGAGAACTCTTTCAAAACCTTAGACAGGTAATTTACCAGAACCAGCTGGCTTCCTTTACTCCCCCTGACAGTAACATGCCCTCTAGCTATGCAGTCCATGCTGTGGCCACCTCTCTTCTCTCTTCAACATGCCAGCAAGTCACTCACCCTGCGTCTGGTTTGTGCAGCATGGGGCGTTAATTAAACTTACAGATGAAGCATTATTTCACATTTCCTTCGTGCTGTTTGGCTGGCTGGCATCCTACCATATGTAGGGTAATATGTATCACACAGTGTAGCTGATGGCGCATAACAGCACCGGAGTCATCATTTCTCCGGCTGCAAACTCATAAATACATACATTATGTATTAAAAAATGGCTCCGTATTTCAGGCGTGATAGATAAAAATTGGACTTTTACAATTTAACTATATATAATGGCCAGTTATTCTTCCCTCTATGGATTGATTTGTAAAAGAAAGACTCCACGAGTCAGACAAATAGATTTACCATGGAAGCTCTTTTCAAAGGCAAGAGGCTTAAATATACCTAGTCTTGTCATTTTTATTTTTTTATTTTAAAGAAACAGATAACGCTGCTCAAACTGATTTATTCCGACTTATCTCCTACAACTAGGCCTTATTTCCTACAGCTAAGCTCTACAACTTTTTAAAAAGAGTAAATATAATTCTGTGTTCATAACCTATATCACTTTTCCTTCGCAGGGTAACTATTCAATATTTAGGAGCTGGGGTATTGTTTAGGGGGTCTCGTTGAGACAGGCTGTTGATGTTATTGATATTTATTGTAATTTATTTTAGATCTTGTGATTTATGTGGAAATTGTTCCATTTGGCGGTGTATTCTTGATGTTTATTTTTTTATTACTACTTTTCTTACATTGCAATTATGCATCTTTTTCATGTCATAAGCTACCTTGAGCATGGTTTGAACTATGGAAAGGCAGCATACAAATATAACTGTGTGTGTGTGTGTGTGTGTGTGTGTGTGTGTGTGTGAATCGTACATGTAATGAGCACTAAATTACCTGGTTGGATTTTTTGTTGGACATACCAAAGCTTTTGCCCCAAAAGTCTATCCCAAGTCTAGCTTTGGTCTCTCCCAAACCCAACTAAAAACCAAATTATCCCCATCATGACCTCAAAATAACATTATCTTGAGGGGTTCTGATCCATCATGGAATGTTCCCTCTTGAATCTCCCAACCATTCCCTCACACACTTACACAACCCTCATGAGCCTCCAAGGCCTATCAACCTCCAAACCCTTTCCCTCGCAATGGCAATGTGAGGAAAGAAAGAAGCCATTATCCCTTCCTCACCTCAGTAGCATTATGAAGCAACCCAAGATCAGTAGATGGAGCCCTCTCCGTGGTAACCACAGCCTTCGGTGTTTTATCTTGTATCTACCTGGAGGAAGTATTTTACTGCAATAGCACCGACACTTAACAGCCCTTCCCTCAACAAGACATAGGCAGGATACTCCATCTTTTTGTCACATGAATCAAATATATTTGTTCATACAGTTATTTCCTGACAATGTTGCCTGCACACCAAGAGCCACCAGAATGGGATGTATATGAAATGCTGTGAAGGGCTACAGGAAAGACTGCAGTCTATCAGGGACTGCAGGGAAGAGTGGCCAGAGAAAGAGCCCAAAGTGGCTGGGATTTGCGCTGTTGAAGGATTGTCTAAGTTCTCTCTCTGTACACCATGCCACTCCATATCTACAGGCTACATGAAGTTGCTCCTGGAACCAAAAGTCCTTCCACCACTGAGAATTATGTAACCCACCAGTCCATGTAATCCACCTTAATTGACGTGCATGTACAAATTAAGAATTTAGTTCTTTCAGAGAAATATGGCACTCCAAACAATGGTGGAGCCATTAGGGAGATGTTTCTTAATAAGCATAGTAAGTTTATCACCACCCATTCTTCTGCAAACCCATGTTCAAAACCTAAAGACAGGAGATTTCACTCAACTCAGGAGCCACAGTCAATTCCTCCCACCCTTTATGCATACAGTGGTCATGCTCATCCAGCCTACCTACTTTCATGCCACTCAGACAGAGTTATTTGCTTTTCACACCAAGGCCACACAGGCATTTACTGCTAGATTGGATTGGCATATGTTGCCCTTCTCAGTGAGACTGCTCACGACTCAAAGACAATGGCTGCCCAGAAGCTTTCTGTTCAAGATGAAGGTAGTCTTCCCTTACCATTTATGACCTCATTGCTCTGCTAAGGCATAGCTTTACACTTAAGAGTTCACCATAGGAGTTTCTCTGTAGGCATCAATACTCAAATCCTTCCTTCTTTTCAAACCATGTTCCAGGGAATCCAAGAAAGATTTTGAGGGCTTCTTCAATAATGACCTAGCTTCCTTAAAACAAATCTTCCCTTGAAGTCCTGGATGTGTCCTAGGCACACTCAATGTTCACATGGATTAGTAGTGACACATTAAGGTCTTGATTCCTGCCCTTATGTGAATGGATTTGTTTACCTAGAATACGTTACAGAAGCCTCACCAATGCATATTTGGTTCTTCAGTAGACAGGTCATTGTGGAAACGTGGGTATTGTTCTCTGAACATTGGGAATGATTGGAAAGTCTACATGAAAAAGACTAGAAAGTCTATTTATTTTCAGATTATCTGTTTATTGAGCATTGCCATTTGTTTGCAGTAAGGTTAGACAAACTGGTTTGGTTGGCTGTCTATTGAGCTTTCTTTCTGACTTATTGCCTTATTCTTTCTGACATCTCCCACACTTTACAATAGATTTCTCCGTCGCTTTTCTTGTCACAAAATGTCCAATCTCTTCAGGGAGTGAGTTGGCAAGAGCTCCAAACCAGCTTTGATTGTGCAACCTGAATTTGCCAGGATGTGACTGAATGCCACATGACCATGGGAGCGACCATCGAAAGCTTGGGCCAAAACGTCTGTCTAGAGAGAAAAAAAATCTATAGAATAAAGTCAATTTTTTTGTTTAAAAAATTACTGAATTCAGAGGAACCTAATTGTTTCATACCCTCTCCTCTCTAGGAGGGGGGGTGGGGAAGAACACTTTCCCTTGACATCGGTGTCTATGGGGTTTATGTCAGCATGTGTCTTCTGATACTGCAATTTGCTTGCCTGTACACTATCAATGAGAATTCCACTTTCCTGCTAAGTCAATACAATTAGATTACTACCGAGACTTCATTACAGCCACAAGCAGGACAGCCGCTGAGGTATACAATTTTCACCCTATGATCCCAGAACTACTAAACAGTTATTGGAACAATTGTCTATAAAAGGACAATAAATGCCTCTATCTTAAATATTGTTTTCCAATGCCATTTTCCCACTGAAAGGGAAAGGGAGTTAAATGGGGGGAACGATTGTAAGTTAGATACTGCTATTAGCATTACCGCTTAGTGAGAACATTTGCTGGTGCTCTGTATTTAACATATTTAATTATAATGCATGTCATGCAATCACGTTCGCGGCATGCACTCAGGAAGAATAATCCTATGATGAACAGTTTCCATATTTTCAGAGATTTGGGAGGAGGATATGGATGCCTTCCAGCGCAAAAGGTTAAGAAGGAGAGGGGGGAGAGAGGTGCATTTATTTATGTAGGCAGAAAAGTGGTGCTTCTGCAAGTGGTTCATATAACAACATTATCAATGAAATCACGGGTAAAATTAGCAACACTGGTAAAAGGCAGGTATACTAGACATTATCAATAAGATGCAGAAATCACCAATAGAGAGTGTGTGTGTGTGTGTGTGTGTGTGTGTGTGTCTAAGTAGCCTTGGTTGGGGGCGGGGTGGGGCGGAGAGGAGAGGAGAGGAAGTACAGTAGCTCAGTTGGTTAGAGCAGTGTTTCCCAACCTTGGGCCTCCAGCTGTTTTTGGACTACAACTCCCATCATCCCTAGCTAGCTAGACCAGTGGTCAGGGATGATGGGAATTGTAGTTCAAAAACAGCTGGAGGCCCAAGGTTGGGAAACACTGGGTTAGAGTGTTGTGCTGATAACACAAAGGTTTCAGGTTTGCGACAGCTGCATATTCCTGCTTTGCAGGGGGCTGGACTAGATAATTATCAGGGTCCCTTCCAGCTCTAAAATTCTATGATTCTAAGTTTTCAGCAAGTGTTTAATCAATACAGAGAAGGCACCTGCCTAATGCCAATAAGACGGGGGTTTCAAACCATAAGTGCGGCCACACTAAAAGATTGTCTCCAACCAACATGATATAGCACCTGTAAACGTTTTAAGTTCTGCATACCAAAATGCTTGAATATATGGAAAGGGATTTCCTAAAGTAAACTGATTCCATGCTGTTAAGGGCATTATGTACCCATAATAAAACCTTGAACTTAGTCCAGAAACAAACTTGGCAGCTAGTACAGATCTTTAAGCGCAGGTATAGGATGCTCATCGAATTTCACTCCTGTCAGCAGTTGTGCTGAAGCATTCTGCACTAATTCAGCCTCAAGGGAAGTCCCACATAGAGTGCATTGCAGTAACAACAAAAAACACTGTTTTATATTAGTTGTGCTTATTGTATAACTTTTGGTTTCGGAAAAGCGGATGCAAAAGTTAAAATAAATAACCAACAAAGGAATGCACCCATGTTTGTTCAGTGGCCTGCCTTGCAGACTCAGAATTTGCTACTTTATTAAAAAAAAAAAATGCAGGGAGCTAAACTAATAGCAACAGAAAACAAATATGGACTAAGGCACCACTGAGAATCTTGAGGCTGTAATTCTATCAAGCAATTCAGATATTATTATAAACCCACAGAGAAAGCACTTACGCATGTTTCTGTTACCCCATCAGGTCTCCAAAAAGAAATTATTCAAAATCTGCATCCCTACCCCTCCATTTTATGAGACATGCAGCTTCAATTTCCCATTTTCCTCTCTAGTGTTGTTTTCTATCATTATGCATATAGATGTATTTAAAAATATGCTGCTTGACTTAACAGCAACGCTAGTGTTTCTGCATTTAACATTTTTTGGCCATACTTTCGAGATGGGAACTTCTTTCCCAGATACCAAACTGCACAACAATCTTTATGAACCTTCCCATTCCGTAAGCCTTGAAACTTCCCAGTACAGTGGTACCTCGGGTTAAGCACTTAATTCGTTCTGGAGGTCTGTTCTTAACCTGCAACTATTCTTTACCTGAAGCACCACTTTAGTCAATGGAGCCTCCTCCTGCTGCTGCTGCGCTGCCACTGCACGATTTCTGTTCTCATCCTGAAGCAAAGTTTTTAACCCGAGGTAATATTTCTGGGTTAGCAGAGTCTGTAACCTGAAGTGTATGTAACCTGAAGTGCATGTAACCCAAGGTACCCATGTAATGTATAAAATCCTCAAGTGCCTGGATAACTCTTTTATTCTGTCCTTCACTACTGAATTTCAAAACAGTGCTAGGAAGAGAATGGAATTCTCTTGCCGCTTGGACCCTTTAGATTTCTAAAAATATTTTGTATTTGTATTTTGTATGTTCTAGAGTGATATGACACTATAAACCTAATGCATCTTTTCTTTTTAAGGGACATCACTGGTTTCCTTTTCTAATACAGTGGGTAAAATCTAAAGCCTGGGGGTGGCACCTAGTCCATTTCAGCCTCACCTCACTTTGCATCCCATCTACATTTATTACTTGGAAGACTGCAAACCATGGTACAAATTTGGGCAGTTTACATTCAGCTCATAGGCTGTATGTGACCAGCACCTGCTCAGTAGGGTCATTTTATTTCTCTTTCAAGTATTACGGAAAGCATAATTTATTGCCTTTCCATTACGGCCCCATCATCTGCTTTCTGAACTTTCTTGTCTGCCTGAAACCCATTATTCAATAGCACTAGTAGGCTGGAGACAGTGTACTGATTTCAAAATGTAATCCTGGCATTTCTAAAAGGTCCGAATCTGGGAGAAGGGAGGAGGATATCTGTGCTCACCTCAGAACAATAATCAGGCATATTGGTAAGCTCAGGATGAAGCCTTATCAAGCAAGATATGTTTAGGGGTTGTTAGAGCCTGCTGAGAGGAGGCTCACTAAAAGATTAGACATGAACAGATACTGAAGCTGAGTCTCCAATACTTGGCCACCTCATGAGAAGAGAAGACTCCCTGGAAAAGACCCTGATGTTGGGAAAGATGGAGGGCACAAGGAGAAGCTACCAGCATGAGTTTGACCAAACTGCAGGAGGCAGTGGAACACAGGAGTGCCTGGCATGCTCTGGTCCATGGGGTCACAAAGAGTCAGACACGACTAAATGACTAAACAACATCTCATGGATTTTACATTGAGGGCTGACCAAATCACTTATTAAAAAATATTTCTTTAGCTTTTTTAAAAATAAGGATTGGTATTGAAAGTATTCAACATAAAATACAATAAAAATCAAACTAATCTAAAAAACAAAAACTAGAAGAAACCAAGAAATGAAAAAAGGAGACAAAAGAAAAGAGAGAAAGAGACAAAAAGAGATAAAGGAGGGAGGAAGTATCTATAAGGGCCCTTTATCACATTTATATCATATCATCTCTCCATAAAGGTAGACCCTCGCATCTCCCATCTGGGAGCCTACTTCTTCTCCCAGTCTCCTACTCTGAAAGAACCTTTCTACCCTGCCTTTCCTGCAGGGATCATCTCCCTCCAACTATCCCCTTCCTATGTGTGCCCTCCTCAATCCAAAATAAAGGACTTCTAATAGAGAAAATAAAATAACACAACATAAGAGGTGCTTCCATCTTTCTATCAATTACATATATACCAATAATTCAAAGTATTTAATATACACACTCCAGAGTAATTCTTGCTGTAGTTAATATCCAGCCTTCCCTTCCCATTCTGCAAGATAGCTTTTTCCCCAAACTTCTTTCCCCAGGCCCAATATTTAATTAATCAGAAGTTCCAATATGAGTCTTCATATTTTTATGAGGCCCCGGCACCGGGGTTCCCTCACTGTGAGAAGTGAGGTTATAGGGAACCAGGCAGAGGGCCTTCTCAGTAGTGGCACCCGCCCTCTGGAACGCCCTCCCAGCAGATGTCAAGGCAATAAGCAACTCTTCTACTTTTAAAAGACAAATGAAGGCGGCCCTGTTTAGGGAAGTTTTTAATGTTTGATGCTGTATTGTTTTTAATATTTGGTTGGAAGCCACCCAGAGTGGCTGGGGAAACCCAGCCAGATGGGTGGGGTATAAATTTATCATCATCATCATCCCTTTTAATGGGTTTTTAAAGTTTCTTCAAGTTTTTTTTTTCTAAAACAACAACAGCAGCTACTACTGTACAACATGTGATTGGTAATATATTTGTGTTTGACAGGGATGGTTGCAAATAATGTCTCTGTAAAGCTTTCCCGCCCCCCATCATCATCCAAACAGATTGTTCCATAGTATGCGATGTGTGATGAGAAGCGCTACAATTTCATTAGGTCTTTTGACTAGTTAAGCTATGTTGTTCATCTGCTCTTTACGCAGCCACTGCTATCATAACAAAAGCAAATGGTTATGTGGCTAACAACATCTCTGTGACACTTACTTCCCCTAACAAATGTTCATGATAATCTGGAGTATGAAGCAAATATACCATATGTTTTGCTTTATTGTGAAATTTTTATCCTCTAAATAGGAAGAAGAGTTTGGGTGGTAAATTTGCAGCATAGCCAACAACAACAACACACTTCAATTTAATGTACTAACATTAGTTTCTTGGGTGAACGACAGTGGCACCTAAACCTCAACAGATTGCCTGTTGAGAGAAATGAATCAACACATTTGGCTGAAATGATTTCCCCATTAACGAACTTTAACTGAGTTAGGAACAATCCCTCATCATGCTTCCGATTGCCAGTTGTGGTTACAAAGATATGTTGATTAAAATATTCGCTCAGCATATTTATTCCAAGATGCCCAATTTTCTGCACATTCAAACATTAAATATCGACGCCTCTGCTTGTAATCTTAAATAATGTATGAGGTCTGCCACAGCCTAGTTCATATCTGCATATTTAAAAGCATTTTCTGGGGATCACATTGGCATGCCTTGCATGCTTTCTATGGATTTTCGGGCTAATGGATTTTCTCGTGTGTCGGTGAAACTGATTTAATAACTTTTGTTTATTGAAGATCATGGGTAGCATGAATTACTAGAGGCGCGCCACAGTTATTCAAAACCCAGTGAACGATCACCGTGAATTTAACCTTTGTGCCTTTCTAAGCAGAGTGTGATTAGCATCAGTAGGCTTGGAGAGTATGATTATTTACATACCAGCTGCAATGTGTTCAAATCATTATAGGTAAAATTAAAAGATAGGCCTTGCCTGGAGGAAATTGTAATGCGTTGCAGCCCTTTTCATTTATCCATCACATGGAGGAGAAAGAGAAGAAGAAGAAGAAGAAGAAGAAGAGGAGGAGGAGGAGTTTGGATTTGATATCCCGCTTTATCTCTACCCTAAGGAGTCTCAAAGTGGCTAACATTCTCCTTTGCCTTCCTCCCCCACAACAAACACTCTGTGAGGTGAGTGAGGCTGAGAGACTTCAGAGAAGTGTGACTAGCCCAAGGTCACCCAGCAGCTGCATGTGGAGGAGCAGAGACACAAACCCGGTTCCCCAGATTACGAGTCTACCGCTCTTAACCACTACACCACACTGGTGAGAATGAGCCCATTCAACCTGCCCTATCCAATGCCATCCCCAAAATCTTCAACTAGTTGGGGGATGTTCAGCTGCAATGAGGAGCCCGTTCTACTCAGGCAGGCTCCCCTTATGGTTCAGCATCTGGGGAAATCAGTTTTCTAAAATGTACAGGGAACCTTTCTGAGTGGGAGAAGTCCACACTGCAAATGGCCACTCTCCAGTTTGGGGACTACAGTGGGGATGAACAAGGAGCAAGCATGTTCATTCCTGCTTCCTGCTCCATGGGATGCTAATTGCTTGGAGACATTAATACAATGGTACCTCGGGTTACATACGCTTCAGGTTACACACTCTACTAACCCAGAAATAGTGCTTCAGGTTAAGAACTTTGCTTCAGGATAAGAACAGAAATTGGGCTCCAGCGGCACGGCAGCAGTAAGAGGCCCAATTAGCTAAAGTGGTGCTTCAGGTTAAGAACAGTTTCAGGTTAAGAACGGACCTCTGGAACGAATTAAGTACTTAACCTGAGGTACCACTGTACTTGAAAAGGACATGCTTGCATTCAAGTATATGGCAAATGTACCACGAGACATGTACAGTGAAGGAGGTATCCATTTTAAAGAGATTTATTTCATGGGGGGGGGGGGTTGAGTTGCTCAAACTTATATTGAATGCCGCCTTCTTATTCATTTCATTTCAATATTGCCCTATACCCAAAGGTCTCAGGGTGGTACATATAAAATATCAAATAAATAAAATTAAAACAAAACTAACAACCCAATAAAATAAATCAAAAGAGCCAGCTTTTTAAAAAAGGGTATAATAAGATGTAGATTAAGTCAGGCAAGAGTCTGGTTGAAAAGGAATGTTTTTGCCTGGCGCATCTTATGTCCAAACTGCTTGTTGTTGTTGTTTTTTTAAAAAGAAGTTTGACTAATTATATCCAAAATTATATGCAAAATATAGGTCTATTACATGTATCTATTATATATTTTTGGAAAGCTGTTGTTTGACTATGAGGTTTAATATATTGTAACCAGCACAATGGCTCCTGAGATCAAGCAAGGCCGCTCCTCTTCCCAGAGGGGAGGGGTTGCAAGCAGACTTCGCATTCCCACGCTTAGCAGGGGGTGTGACTAGGCCCTCTGTGTCACAGGGAGTCCCTGGCCAATCCGGCTGGTTGGGGGGGGCGTGGTTTGCAGCATTTAAGCGGCCGTGGGATTGGGACTCTTTCTGTTTGCTTCCTGCTCGCTTCCCACTCACATGGATCTCACAGTTCTTTTACTCTGCTCGTGGCTCCTGAGATCAAGCAACAGGTTTTCGTCTCTGTTTCGCTACAGTTGGGCACTAATTTGGGCACTAAGTTGCACTGCCAACAAAATTTCACTGAGTGACTGTGTTAAAAATCCAGAAGCTTTTCTATTAGGAATCATAGGTGCAGACATTTCAGAGGAGCAAAAAACATACTTTTTATGTATGTGACAACAGCTGCACGGATGCTACTAGCCCAGAGATGGAAAGAAGGAAGAGTCCCTAACAGAGAGGAATGGCAAACGAAGATGATGGACTATGCCAAAATGGTAAAGCTGACCGAAAAGCTCAGGAACCAAGAGGACAAAAACTTCAAGAAATAATGGGGGGGGGGGAATTATAATTTATCTAGGAGACCACTGTAAGCAGATGGAAAAAATGGCAGGTTTTTAATCTCACTTGTAATGTAACAAATACAATGGATAATATGGATAGATATAAAACATAGATTATGGTATAATATGCAGTTGAAAATATTGACATTAGGACCCACAGAGGGAATGGGGGGAAGTCACGAAATTTTCTAATGTATTGGGTTTTGTTATAAATCTGTATTTCAAAAATCAAATAAAAATTATTACAAAAAAAGAGATGGGATGTAAGTAAGAAGGTCAGCACACAGAGGCTGGCTAAGGGCAAACGGAGTTTGGTGGAGCACTGCCCCATTTGTCCTAATCAACCAGCCTCCATTGCAGGATGTTTAGAGTGTATTTATGCTTATTTATTTTCAGTAATACAAATAGCAATTTTCTTCTGCAGGTATAAATTCAAACCATTTTGACTGGATGAAATGGAACCGACAATGCAACTGGCCTACACACTTGCTCAGAAGGAAGCACTACTGAACTCGTGCATATGGGACTGTTGCTTTAAAAAGGTCTTGTGGTGCTGCCTTCGGCTACTGTCATTGCAACTGCTACAACAATCTCTATCCCTGCTCTGATTCTCAGTTTGGGGTCCATGAACCAACAAGATGCGGTGGCAATTGCTTCCAATGAAACTGTATTTCCGAGGTTTGTTACAAGTGACAAAGCTGTCAAATAATATTGATCCTGCAGCATCAAAAGAAGATTTCTAGCTGGCTTGTTACGCAGTGGAAGCAAAATCAAAGTCAGGTATATTTGGCTTATGGCAAGTGCTGCCAAGTATTTTTACTCCATAGTCCTTTTCTAACAAATCATATTTCGTAAGTATTTTCTGTATTTCCAAAAATAAGTTTTCAAAGTTGCAAAGAACATGAAGATAACATAACTTTGTGGCTCTCTGCTGCCATTGAATGACTTAAACCTCCCCTGATGTGGCTATTTTGATTTTTTAGGATTCTTTTATTGTTTTACTGAATTTGTGTTTTAAATTGTGTTTAAGCTGGGTTATCACCCAGAGAACTTGGGTTATAGTACGATTAATAAATGGAAATGGTCTCAGACAGAGACAGAGTGGCTGGGGAAATCCAGTCAGATGTTTGGCGTATAATTATTTTATTTTATTATTTTCCAGCACTCTTACCAGAAGAAGAAGAGGAGTTTGGATTTGATATCCCGCTTTATCACTACCCGAAGGAGTCTCAAAGCGGCTCCTTTCCCTTCCTCCCCCACAACAAACACTCTGTGAGGTGAGTGGGGCTGAGAGACTTCAGAGAAGTGTGACTGGCTCAAGGTCACCCAGCAGCTGCATGTGGAGGAGTGGGGACGTGAACCCGGTTCACCAGATTACAAGTCCACTGCTCTTAACCACTACACCACACTGGGTCTCCTTTTAACCAGATATCCTTTTAACTAGATTCCAAGGACTGAAGTATAATCTTACAAACAAAATGTATGCTCTCAGCCACTGAGCAATACACCCTTCCTTCAAAATCTAATCGGCGCTACAGAGCACATTGCGATTCCCCAGTAAGCATCACACTCCCTGTTTATCGGGGAGTGGAAATGCTTAGAGGATCTGTCTCTTTCCAAATACCAGTCATAGATGCTTTAGGAGTTGATCTCTTGCCTTGAGGTCTCCTTTGACGTTTCTTCCAATGATATAATTCTAAGAATCCCACCCTTCTGTTGAGCAATACTAGTAATGTTTGCACCTTTTCATCATCTAAGCTGGTACAGCAATGGCACTGTCAGCCTGGTGCCAGCAGGCTCTTTGGGGTGTGTGTTTTCAATGGGCGGTGGTATCCTGAAGCTGTAGGATCCTACAGCCAGCTCAGAAACAGGGACACAGCCTGGGATCCACAGGCTTCTAAGTGGGCCTCGCTGTCATCATGTGATGTCATAGGGTATGATCTGAGTCCAATCAATGTACCACCAATCTGCTTGTCTGCCTTCTGCACCCATGTGGAGAAGAACTGTGGAGGTGGTAAACTCTAAAGTCTGCTAGACTGCATACATATGGGGAGTGGGGAGTTAGGATTTCTCCCTTAACTCCAGGAAGTGCAAATCAGACCAGTTCGCCTAAAAATGTGAACCACATGAAATCCCCAAGCACCCTTACAACTGGTTTTACTACTTGGAGGCAGAACGGCCAGAGTGTTCTCAACGACACATCAAAATATATGTTCAGGGGACATAGATTTATCGCTGTCATCAGACATAAGAAATCATGATCTCCCTGGTCTGTTGGGCTATAGACCCTGCTGGCAAGCAACAACCTTTCAAACAGTACACTAATGGTTCCCCCGCCCCCCCAAAGGACAGGTTAAAATTGTCTGGCAGGATTCCTCATCTAAATTGGGCACGTCCCGAGCTTGCTTGAATGACAGTTCTCTTCAGGCAGTCGGCACCACTCATAACTGGCACTAGCTAAGTCGAAAAGGCTGGGTGTTTTGTCTTTTATCTCAAGTCTATTCACAGAGCCAAGTATAAAAAGCTTCAAAGAATAGAAAATTGGAGGCTGGAGTTACAGGAAATAAAAGAGTTCTTCTGAGGAGGTAGAAGCAGCAGTAAGGGACACTGAAACTTTTGAACATTGCAGTGGAAGTTATCAAGCGCCTGTTCGCATATTCAGGTGAACCCCGTGCGTTATAGGATTTAGCTGCAAGTTCCAACACATGGCTCCTTTACTAGGGACGGAGGAGGAACCTGCCTTAAATGGAATGAGAGGCAGATTTTGGCAGTTCTGGACAGACAGAACCTGTTTGCATTGAGCTGCCTGTTGCATTGAGGCACTGGTCTTTTTTTGTGTGCATTACAAAAGCTCAACTAATTAGATGCCAATTTTTCCTATACAGGAAACCTCGGGTTACATACACTTCAGGTTACATATGCTTCAGGTTACAGACTCTGCTAACCCAGAAATAGTACCTTGGGTTAAGAACTTTGCTTCAGAATGAGAACAGAAATCGTGCGGTGGCGGGGCAGCGACAGTGGGAGGCCCCATTAGCTAAAGTGGTTCTTCAGGTTAAGAACAGTTTCAGGTTAAGAACGGATCTCCGGAACGAATTAAGTACGTAACCAGAGGTACCACTGTAGTATGTGTATGCCTTGTATGCATATAATGTACCATACTATATTTCTGCTGTATAATTTTATAAGTATAGTAAAATATACATATCGGTAAATTATGACATTATATGCATTGGTGTATTTGCTTATTTCTTTACACATGAATACTATGTGTATGATCTGTTGGGAATTCCATTCCACCCTTTGCTGCAGATATGTGGATGTTACATGTCTGTTTACATTCCAGCACACAAACACACATTTATATTTATATATCATATTATAAATATTTATATATTTATTATGTGAACTTTCAAAATAACTCAAGAATCAGGTATGGAGAACCATTGGCTTCTGAGTTGTTCTTGAACTGCAGCGCCCATCATCCCTGACCAACGTCCACACTGGCCAAGAGTGATGAGAGTTGGGAGTCCAAAAACATTTTGAAGCCCCCAAGCTCCCCCATCTCTGGTATAAATAATTTGTATAATATGTGTGAATTGCTCGTACATTTAGCAGAACCAGGCTGGAGTCAGGGAAGAATTTAACTGAGATTAAGGAGCAAGATGGAGTTAGAAAAAAACTGTGCAGATACGCCCAGCATCAAGTTTTTCCAGTAACCCCAACTCTATCCTTCATCCAACCCTGCCCCCCCAACTTCACTTTTACTTACAGAGCGGCTGAGGGAAATAAAAAACTTGCAAAGAGAAAGGTGTGTGTACGAGTGGATTAGAAACATGTGGAGTATGGATCTTGCTCTTATATTTCTTCACAGCATACTCAGTGAAGTTGAGGGCTTCAGCCAAGGGAACTTGAGGTTATTATAATTTAAGAAGAAAGAGGCATTCTTTGTTTACTATCTGGGAATTGATGTTTCCACATGCATTGCTCTACTCTCCAGGCTTAGGAGCCTTCATTGTCTGTGGGGACACTTACACCATCATTTTTTGGGGGGGGGGGCGGATGGTGACCAAAGGTTAAGTGACCTATTTATTGTTAAACTTTATGCTCTCTTAAATTCCTGATATAATTTAAATGAACCCTTGTCGAACTTGTTAGCACTGTATTGCAGTAGCATTATATTTATGATTATGGTTTGTTGTACTATTGTATTTCGACCATTTATTTTCTGCACAGCACTTTGATCCCAAAGGTATCTGTGAGAAAATGTGGTGGATAGATAAAACCCACTATGACTACTAATGTTGTAGAGTCCCCATGACGCGGTGTGAGGCTGCTAATTTTTGCAATGGATAAGTTAATACAAGAGTGTCAGCATGACACATTTCCCTTCTGTTCTTTGTCTGACAAGACATACGGTCTTATATTGAGGCAGGACATCGATCCACTCCTAGCCTAATATTGTGTACTCTAACTGACAGGGGCTCTCCAGGGTCTGAAGCAGCAGTCTTCCCCAGCCCTGTAACTGAACCTGAGTCGTTCTGTATTCAAAACATGTGCTTTGCTATGGCAGTTGCTCAGCTACACTCCGATTATTGCAATAGACAGACTGAGCTGACTGTTGGTTGTGGTGTTTCCTGTTAGTTTCTCTGTCACCATCTCCCATTAGTGTCTTATGAAGCTACAGACACTTTGCCTTTGACCAGAAACTTCCCACAGTTTCTCTTTAAAAAATAAAATGTGTAGTCTAAAAGGGATCTCTGGGCATCTAGAAAGCTCGCAGACTGGATTGTGGACTTTAGTTTACCGTATCTTACTGTCCCCCAAAAGTTCATTCAAGGGGGTAGACATGGCTAATGCTTTTCAAACAACGTTTCGTGAAAGATCATGTCAAAAAAAAATATGGCTTAGTTATGGTGAGCAGTAAGAATGCTGAACTTTGGAAGGGGAGGGAGTCATAGTGGCCAACCCAAAGGTTTGCCTTCATGAGCTGAGCTCACAGCTGCACACACACAAAAAATGCAAGCTAGGGCCATAACTGGCTCACCATCAGTCAATCTTGCTTCTTTGTCCCCCTGCCCCCAGCCAAGTTAACCTTCTGAGGAAAATGGAAGAACTATCCATGGAGAAGGAAAGCTAGTGGAATCACAGGGCCTTGTAGGTGTCATCTGTCTGAACATCCCTGAGCATGCTCAAGCTTTTTTAGCATCACTGGGATGAGTAGAAGTGGAGGGTTCCAATTCCTCCTGGAACAATTCATTGAATTGGGAGCACTGGAAACTACAATTGCCCTGCATCCTAGCAGGTTTGGGATTCAGACCTTAAATATGGGACCTTTTGGACCTCCACAATTACCCTACAGTTCTCCTCTCTGCTGGCTCCTCACACTCTGCTCAAGGCTAGTTTTTGATGGGAGAGATCTAGCAAGGAGCTCCCTCAGGTACACCAACAATCTGAGCATTCTCAGAGGCCTCTTGGTGAAAGGTTTTTTCTAATAAAGATTAGGAAAAGCTAATCTAATTATTTGAATAGCTGGAGAGTTCACCCATTACTCGAGGCAAATGCAACGAGGTCCTAATCCATTCTAATTCAGAATAATAGAAATCCTTAAAAAAAAGGGTGGGGGAAAGCACAGATGAAGATGAAGGCAAGCACCAAGAAAGTTTTAGTAACCAGTTATAGCTTTTAACTCTTAGAAAACTAATGATAAGCAAGCTGCTTTTTAGCTTGAAATGTTGCCAATCTCTTTAGCAAGAGGAATGGCTACAGCTGTGGATTTCAACTGTGGATGTGGGTCCTCCAGTGATTTGCTGAACTAAGGTCAATGTATACATTACTATGTTTACTTTGATTTATATTAGGTGTGTAAGAAAAACAATTTCTGTTCTGACCTTTACTTATCACAATCAGTACTGTTTCCATTCCACTGAAGTTCAGTTTCTGCCAGATACTACATTATTCATCTCCCTGTCATCTATTTAATATGTTCTATAACTTACATCCATTCATTTCAATGTAAAGTAATCATCAAAGCAGTGTAAATAAAATACCATTAATTACCTGTTGTTTAGAAACTTAGCAGCAATTAACCATGTGAATGAATACCGATCATATTCGCTTGGCTTTGTCAGGATTCTTGGAGATCTCTAATTTGATATTTAAATGTTTCAAATTGTAGACCAAACTAAAGTTGTAGATCATTAATTTGCCATTTTAAATTTCACTCCCTCTGATTTCACCCAGTTAAGCGACTCATTTTCAAACAGAGATGCTTTAGGGGGAAGCTAAGTATCAGCAGTAGCAACAGAAGATTGCCACCCCAGAACAGTAGCCTGGGAAGTTCACCCCCTCTCTCCACAACATTTAAAACAACTTACACAAGATTGTAAGTTAATGCTACATTAATGTTGTGCCCTCGAAGATCTAACAGCATGAAGAATTTCCATTTTCAGTCTGATTAGCTATAGTAGCCTTTAACTTGAATAGCATCATCTGTGTTGCTAGAGTAGAAGTGCGCGCGCGCACACACACACACACACACACACACAGTCAAATTTGATTAAAATCATATTTCTACAAAATAGTAGTTGAGGAGAATAGCCTGTGCCAAGATATATCTCAACATGAATGATTACCAATGGCTTTTAATTCCAGATGCTAATGTAGAAATGAAAATCTGATAGAACCTGTCATTATAAAACCATCACCGTACTTAAAGGTAGGCATTAGGTGAAGAAGAAGAAAAAACACAGAGAATTTAGGAAGCCAGCAATTTAATAGGAAATTGGTCCAAGGAACATTGTCTGTGCTTCATAGAAGCTGTCAGTTAAACGTCAGCTTTAACTTTGTCTGTTACATAATGGAATATCAGGAGGTAAGGAAGAGAAACTCAAGCTCAGAAAGCGCTACTTCAGCTACTGATTTGATCCAAATTAGAAATGTCTACTCCTAACAGTGTTATGTCTTGAAGAAGAAGAAGAAGAAGAAGAAGAAGAAGAAGAAGAAGAAGAAGAAGAAGAATCCAAGGAAATCTCTCTAATTGAAATGGCTACAGTCTTTAAGACAAAAGCAGAAAGTAACCAGCAGGGGCAGATTCTTATAACTATAGAATGTATCAATCTATGTGTAAGCAATTTATTGGATATATTTTCTTCAAAAAACATTTTTTTAATAAAAATGGGGAGATGACTTTGCTGTTACTTCAACATGTGTATTTTTTGGCATTTCACTCAGAAGCTTGTGAATTTGTGCAACACACAAATTATGGGTCAAGGAAACAGTATCCCAGTGAGCATGCCCCTTATGGGGAAAAAGAGGAATATGTGTGTGTCAGGGGCAGCTGGTGTCCATTGTGACTCATAGGGCAGAAGGCAAGGAGACCAACACTAGATGGAGCTAAAGACAGTGGTGGGCAGACCCAGAACCAATGATAGGTTGTTGTTGTTTAGTCGTTTAGTCGTGTCCGACTCTTCATGACCCCATGGACCAGAGCACGCCAGGCACTCCTGTCTTCCACTGCCTCCCGCAGTTTGGTCAAACTCATGCTGGTAGCTTCGAGAACACTGTCCCACCATCTCGTCCTCTGTCCTCCCCTTCTCCTTGTGCCCTTCCTCTTTCCTATCATCTGGGTCTTTTCCAGGGAGTCTTCTCTTCTCATGAGGTGGCCAAAGTATTGGAGCCTCAGCTTCACGATCTGTCCTTCCAGTGAGCACTCAGGGCTGATTTCCTTAAGAATGGAGAGGTTTGATCTTCTTGAAGTCCATGGGACTCTCAAGAGTCTCCTCCAGCACCATAATTCAAAAGCATCAATTCTTTGGTGATCAGCCTTCTTTATGGTCCAGCTCTCACTTCTGAGACCAACATTAGGTGGAGCTAAAGCCAATGGTAGGGAGAACCAGAACCAATGATAGGTAGACCCGCCTAATTCCAGTTTTGCCTCCATCCTGCTCCCTGTTTGAGCTTTATGAGGGCACCACCAAGACTAAGGAGGAAGCCGCCAACAGGTAGTGCTACCCCTGGACTGTTTGTGAGTAAGCGGGTGGGCTTAGCTGAGTGCAGACTGAAATTGGTGAGGCAGGGTGCCATTTGCTATAATGGACCAGCCTCCTCTAGTATATGTGGGTCCTCTAACTGGAATTATTAGCAAAATCGTTCATTAAGAGCACACAGCACAGTGAGACAACTACAGAGGTTTATGCACTTCTCTAAACAGCCTTTTCCTCTGTTTGAGCCATGGAAAAAATATTCTGAGGTGAACCGCCTGTCATGAGCTGGAATCACATCATAAACATTAAACCAGATAAAATATTATCCCAAAGCTTAAGCTGGTGCAGAATATTTGTAGCCCACCTATTAATGAGCCGTATGGAGCATGTTTCATCCGCCTTCTCTGCTATTCATCCAAGGAGAGACTGCTGGCTGCCGAAAGCATCCAAAGGGAACTCACCTATTACTTTGTGATCTGGAAATCTCCAAAGGAGCAAAGCCCAGGGGAAAGGGGAGGCGCCTCACAAGGAGATTATGAGGGAGATGAAAAGGGACTGAGGAGCCATGCACTTAAACTCAGAAGCAGACTTCCAGTGATTCAAAATTTGTGTGTGTGTGTGTGTGTGTGTGTGTGTGTGTGTTTTGGGGTGTGTGATTTTTGATGTAAGTAGAGAGGATGAGCTAGTTTTACCATCTCAGCCCTGAGGAAAGGTGTTGATGGTTTGCCAGCATAGAAGCTCAACGAAAAGTACTCTCAACTTGCTCAGACAGACACACTGCATTATTTCACAGTATTTCTGAACAACTACTGAGAAAGTACAGGCAGAAGGGGGGCGGGGAGGCAAATTTTTAGTCATCTTCCCATGCTAAAATGTACTCTGGAATAATGACTTGGGTGCCTCCTTTTTATGAAGAGAGGAGTTTCAGGATTCCAATTCAAGTATGTTGCACCAAAAATGTTATGAAACTGAACACAGAGTTACATTTCTTGACTCACATCCCTAGGAGATCACTGTGTGCTAATTAGACCTTCGTCACAAGTGAAAGATAGAGGACAGGACTGTTGCAAGACATCTTGCTGCCTAAAATAAAGGGAAGAATGGGAACTTTCCCCATCCCTTTTCCAACCAGACCAGCAACTGAATTTTACATCAACCATGATAACAGGACAGTAGCCGAGTACATGTGTAAGTAAAGCAGACTCACTCACACAGCTCTGTCCTCTGCCTGCACTCCAGTCCACCCCAGCATATTCTGTCTGAAGCAGCTGTCTCACTCTGCCTAATGGCAGAGCCAGCACTCACAGCTCATTACATAGAAGCAAACCTGGTTTTGCCAATGAATATACACTTGACAGGCAGCCACAGCCAACCCTGGTTTTCTGATTTGTGCGCCTGTAAAATGGATGTCTTTTCAAACCCTGTTTCAATGGGCATTTAAAATATCCAATAGAAAAATGAGGACTAACAAGTTACCAAAGGGAAAACAGGACTATTGCCTAACAACAAACCTGTGTCTGGGCTGAACCACTTCATAGCGCAGTAAGGTAAAGGTAAAGGTACCCCTGCCTGTACGGGCCAGTCTTGCCAGACTCTAGGGTTGTGCGCTCATCTCACTCTATAGGCCGGGAGCCAGCACTGTCCGCAGACACTTCCGGGTCACGTGGCCAGCGTGACAAGCTGCATCTGGTGAGCCAGCGCAGCACATGGAACGCCATTTACCTTCCCGCTGGTAAGCGGTCCCTATTTATCTACTTGCACCCGAGAGTGCTTTTGAACTGCTAGGTTGACAGGTGCTGGGACCGAACGATGGGAGTGCACCCCGCCGCGGGGATTCGAACTGCCGACCATGCGATCGGCAAGTCCTAGGCGCTGAGGTTTTACCCACAGCGCCACCCGCATCCCACTCATAGCGCAGTAGTTCAGCCCAAACACAGCTTCATTATTAGGAATGCTCTTTCATACAAACATATCTTCCACAGAAAAAGAGGAAACAAAATTAAACTGGAACCATTCTCCCCAACATGCAGATTTTGGGGTGTGCAGGTCTTGAGCCACCTGAGCCCCTATATACAGCCTGAAGTGGTCCAATCCAGATAAAGAACTAAGCTTTGATCTCTATCCAAGAAAAGAGGATGGCCGTCTTCCCACCTTCTTCAATGGAAGTGCACACCATAGTGTTATTAACCCAATATTTAATTTTACTTATTTAAGGCATCTGCATGCCACCCATTTTTGTATCCCATTTTTGTATTTGTATGGCTCTTGTTGATTTCATTAAAGGCCCCCTAGCTTTGCCCCCACAATCTGAGTACTACAAGAAATGGGAGATCTGGTGAATTTGGGTTGACCAGGTTAGCAGAAATGGTAACCTAGTGACTGGATCATTAATATTCCTTCAAAATACTACCGCTTGTAATGACTTTCAATGATGCATAAATAATAGAACAAGTTGCTGAAGAACTCCTCCCAACACCAGAAGGTTTTACAATGGTTTCTGAATAGAGGTAGTTAAAAGAGAGGATCATATCCCCCTGCTTCCATCATTTCACTCAATAGGCAGGTCTGTGAACCATGCATCAATCTTGCAGAATGGCAAATCCATTGTACATCTGCAGCTGTCATACCTGTTCCACAATTAGCATGCACAAGAGGCAAGCAAAAATACATGGCTCTTTCAAGGCAGTTCCTGGGATCTCATCCTAGCAATTTGCTATATGCGTACAACTAAAATCCTCTTCCCTGAGACTCTGTAGGTGGCTGTTTCTGTTGGTGTCATTTTTCAGCCTCTCAAAAAATACTTTTAAAAAAGGAATACCATGTGCACAATAGCATTCATCTACAACTCACAACAGAATGGGCCTTCGGTGCTCTTGTGACATGGATGAATTGTTAAAATACCTCTGCACGCTCTTTTCTCAGTCTGGAGCTTCTGAGCTTTACAGCCTGTTGTCAGCCTTTCTTCCAAGCACTACGGCTGGGCAATTTAAATAAAAAAAACCCTATTCATTCTACCAGCACAGACCCATCCTTCCACACAACTCAAGCATGAATGGATCACTTAGTCATTGCCACCCTACGGTTGACACCTCTGAATGAAACAGCAAAGAACCTGGTGGCATTTTAAAGAGTAACATAGATTATAATATATATTTTGTGGATTACAGTCCAATTAATCTGAGTTACATGTGAGTGCAAATACATGCATCTAATGGGTTTTTGCTGGGTGGGGTGAGTCCTGGTGCCAACTATCTCTGATGTATATCATTTTAGGGCATAGGATTCCACACTCACACATCTTAAACAGATTTCAAGTACTGTATTTTTCGTTCTCTAAGACGCACCAGACCACAAGACGCACCTAATTTTTGGAGGAGGAAAACAAGAAAAAAAAAATTCTGAATCTCAGAAGCCGGAACAGCAAGAGGGATCACTGCACAGTGAAAGCAGAAATCCCTCTTGCTGTTCTGGCTTCTGGGATAGCTGCGCAGCCTGCATTCGCTCCATAAGACACACACACATTTCCCCTTACTTTTTAGGAGGGAAAAAGTGAGTCTTATAGAGCAAAAAATACGGTAATCAACAGGGAACAACAAGAATTGTTCCAACACCTCAAACACTGTGACTTCGCAAATAGCCTCCCACCACATAAATGAACAATTGCTCTTTTGCAGTAGGATGCAGGTCTATACACAGAACTAGACGAAAATAAGGCATTCCCACTCCACCCCCAGATGCAAGTAATTTCAAAATAAGGAGGAGCAAAAAGCCTGTTGTTTTTAAGGTGCTACAAAAGCAAAAGCTTGTGTGGTGTACATCTTTGAATAGTTTACTGGGTAAAGGTAATTTTAAATCCTCTCCTAATGGCCTTGCTGTTGTTTTGAGTCCTGGGGCTGCTTAATGAGCTTTCAAAACTAAAGCTTTTGCTTCACTCCCCCTTCCCCTTCTTTCATAAAAGGCTTACAGTTCAAGCTTAACTGTAAATAGATCAGGAATTCATGAATGCAAAATGAACCAAGGCCAGGACTGAAAACATTTCCCACTACTTACAAACATTTGCAGCCTTCATTGACTGTGTGCCACATATCATTACAATGATGTTCTTCATTGGCTGGGTAATAATTATTCATTTGGTATCTTTTTCATGTGATTCTGAGCTCTGTAACAGTTGGGGAGTCTTAAAGGCAGTGATTTTCTCTGGGGGGATGCAGGAGTACGCATACCCCTAAACATTTTATGAATCTTTGTACTTTTGTCCAGTTACTGTATTTATTTCCCACAATTTGAACTATAAAATGCTGATTTTATTGAGTCAAAATGAGAGTACCCCTAAACTTTTTTTTTAATAGAAAAAAGCACTGCTTAAAGGCAAAGGACCCTTTGTACCCTCACTCTGAATTTTCTGCACCGATTTAAAAGAACTATTTCTTTAGTATCTTGATCTTATGCTTATTGTTTTCTTGAGGGTGTTTACTATGACCTCAAGCACAACAGGGCCTTATGTAACAGACCACTGTTCTTCAATCTTAATCCCTTGGACAATATCTAAGAAGGAACTGTTGACTTGGAAGATGAGTTGCACAATTTGAGGGCTCAGGACCAAACTCCAGTGCAGGTCATACTGCAGTTGAGACATTTCCTTGGGAGCCAATCAGTGATGCCAGATGATTCTAGGGAGCTGGGCTTAGGTGTGGACTGGAAGGGGAACCTCTTCCTTCTGGTGCTCTGCTTGCTTTAAAATAAATTAGGAGAATGGCCCAGGATTTTGTATCATGGGGGCATCAGCTTTTCTGGAGTAGAGTCCACTTTGTCAGATGCAGTTTACTGTATCTCGCTCTTTGATATGTCATTGTTATTTTCAGTCTTTCGATGGTCACAGAAACAGGCCATGGCAACAGAAGCAACTGCACTGTGCCAGCTAATCTCTTAAAATAACTCTGAGTAATAGCTACTTCCAAGAATAAGCAGGTTGTTGCAAACAAACCTTGCTGGAAAGGGAGAGAGTGGCAGATCTAGCCAACATATTTGCAAATCTTCTCTTGAATTTGCTCTTCAGAATTTAAATATAGCCCCGCCCCAGAGACATTTGTCATTTGTATTTAGCCCCGCTCTGTTTCACACCCCAAGGAACCAGGAAGCAGTGGCGTAGCATGGGGGGTGTAGGGGGGGCCGGTCGCACCGGGCGCAACATCTGGGGGGGCGCGCTCACACTCGCAGCTCTCTGCCCCTACCTGGCTCACTCACTCTCTCTCACTGCAGTGCTGGCTGTGCGAATCCGATCCGAGCCGCCGGGTCGCCGCCCACTGTGGAGGGGATGGGTGCCAGGCGTGCGGTGTGGAGAGAGAGCGAGGGACTATCTGGGGGATGGACAGTGCAGCGCCGCCCAGTGCGGAGAGAGAGCGAGGGACTATCTGGGGGAGGGACAGTGCAGCGGCCGCCCAGCGCAGCGCTGAGCGCAGGAGAGAACCAGCCCAGCCCAGCCCAGCCCAGCCCAGGCAGCAGCAAGAAGAAGCTGGCAGCGGCGGCAGGTTAGGGGTTAGGGGGCGCAAATTACTTGCCTTGCCCCGGGTGCTGACAACCCACGCTACGCCACTGCCAGGAGGTTATCCTAAAAAGTAAAGTTGAAGTATGCATGGACTGTTTTATTTTGCATTCCATATACAGCAACACTCTTAGCCATCCCTATATAAGTCACCAGTAGGGATGGATGAGAGGAGGAGATTCAGGGGTGACTATGTCAACAGCCCAAGCCAAAAGTCAGTCAGGGCTGCTTCACTCGCACACCATATGTCCCCTTTCCTAGAACTGACTGTAGTGCCTCTGCTCTTGCCAGCTCCTATCTTCCCAGACACATCCTGCATCCCTTAATTGAAACACAACAAAACAATTTAAACCCAACAAAACCCTCAAATATTAAATTTTAGAACACACATGTTAAAAGCAGTTTGCAATTTAAAACATTAACGAAACCATTTATAAACAGCACCAGGCTCCTTTCCATCAACAAAATCCCCTAAACAATATCAGGTGGAAAAGGCCTGCAAAGAAGCAAGCAACGTCCTCCAGGACTCGCGGCAAGATGGGCGGCAACCTGGACATGCATAATTCAGGGTTGGCGTCAAGACCTTGTAGGCAAAAGGAAAAACAAAACCACAATTTATGTAGTTTGGCATGACAAGAAGGGAATGAAATATTGAAGAGGTGTAATGTACTTTAGCACATGTCAATGAACCTGGCCAGCAAGAGAACTCCCTCCTTCCCAAGGCACCATGAGACTCTGAATGGATGCCTTTGATTTCATGCAAATATCACCCACTCAGAACCAAAGGGGTTTCTAATGGTTTCAGCTCCTGCTATTTATGATATTTAAAAACTTGCTGACAAAAAGAGAGCCTACTGTTGTAGGCATGGTTGTCTTTACTTTAAGAAGGGAGCTCTCTACAGATGTTGTCATCCCAGGACCACTGAAGAGGAAAATCCCTGGTGTCGCCAGGTAGAAACTGCCAGTCCGTGTAGACCAGTGTTTCCCAACCTTGTGCCTCCAGATGTTTTTGGCCTACAACTCCCATCATCCCTGACCACTGGTCTTGCTAGCTAGGGATGATGGGAGTTGTAGGCCAAAAACATCTGGAGGCACAAGGTTGGGAAACACTGGTGTAGACAACACTAAGCAAGATAGCTCAATGGTTTGACATGGCATGGCATAAGGCAACTTCCTATGACAGAGGAATGGGTCATAAATGATGCTTGGGAGAGTTTGCCAGTTAAGGGCTTGATACCAGTCTGAGGCAGAAAGGACTAGATGACTTCTGAGTCCTCCCAGATATCTACAAGGTTTTCAAGGGAAGTTCTTTTTCTGAGTTCCATGTAAGAGATGTACGCGGAATCATTCCTACTTGTGAACCTAGACAGAAATTGGTGAGAATATAGTATAAACCTAATTCCCCCCCAGGAATCGCAGTGGGTGACATTTTCCTGCAAATACGAAGTTTTTGAAGGACTATGAATTATTATTATTAATTCATTTGCACTACTTTTATTAGTTTTTCTTGTTTGAAAATTGATAGTAATAAAGTACTGAACTTGACTATTCCAACACTAAACTTGGAATATGGAAGCAGTTAGGAGTCAGAAAGAAGACAAATCTGATTAATGATTGAGAGCGCAGATGCTAACAAGCCTTGACAATGTAGTAGTAGACAAGGGTTGCACATAGGAAGAGATAATTCAAGAATCAGGGCAATACTAAAGATTTTGCAAGAGGACAGAATTTAACAGATAAAAACAGTGCACCAAGAGAAATTGACTCCAACAGAAGAGGTTGGCTGCTTGGATTGTTAGAAGCATTTGTGATGGATGATGAAAGGGCCAAACTCATTGTGTTCCTGCTTGCAGATGCAAAACTTCTAGAATGTGGAGAAATATTGGGGAGTCCCTGACTCACACCCAGTCGATGCCACATAACTCCATGTCCAGGGAGGAGTGCTGGAAAAGGGCCTTGGGGCACCGGAAGCACTTACTGCCAATGGTGATTACCTGCCTGTCAGGCAGCTCATAGCTTTTCTCCAGAGAGGACGACAAGGAGGCCATGGCTGTAATCTGCTTGAAGTCCAGGGCCCTTTGATGTCCTACCCTCTCAGTTGTGGTAGTGAAGCAATAGCCCACTTGGTCAGGATATTCATGATGTGGCCAGGCAGGACGCAAATGGCCAGGTCAAGGCACAGGATGGCATATGGCAGAGAGGACCTTTTATAGATGAGCACCATGTGGGACACCTAGATGAGTGGTGGTGCAGCCAGAGGTGTACAGCAACAGCACCGCCTGGATGACCACTTACATGGCCAGCACGCTGAAGGTCTCAAACATGATCTGCATCATCTTCTCCCAGTTGGCCTTCAGGTTCAGGAGGGCTTCGGTTAGCAAGACTGGGTATTCCTTGGTGGTAACCCACAACTCGTAGAAGGTGGAGTGATCTTCTCCCTGTCATCTCACTTGGTGATGATGCCTTGTTCAGTGGGGTACTTTAGGGTGAGGAAACCCCTCTTGTTCTGTGCCTTGTCCCCCATGTAATTGTCCTTCTGGCTCAACCCCACCATGATCCTCTGGTGCCTGAGCCATCTCATAATGGTGGAGAAGACTGCCTGGGAATTTTCATCCTCCACAAATCTCACTTTGCAGATTCCATAGCCATTGTCCATTACCATAGTGGCAACCTGGCCACTGGCCATTTTGAATTGATCTTAAGTTCAACCTGCGGAGACCATGCCTTCAATAAATTCAATAAATAACTACCTGACATTCAGAAGACATCTTAAGGCAGCCCTGTTCAGGGAAGTTTTTAATCTGTGATATTTTAGTGTATTTTTGGTTTCTATGGAAGCCACCCAGAGTGGCTGGGGAAACCCAGCCAGATGGGCGGGGTACAAATAATAAATTATTATTATTATTATTCAATGGCCAGGGAGCAGCTAAGCATGAATGGGGCCCAAATCAAATACTTTTGATATTTGAGAAGGAAAACTTGATTCAGGAATTATAACATCAACAGAAGGGGTTGTAAATGTAGTTAAATGTAGAAGTAAATACAGCAGATTGGAAGAGTGGAACAATTAAAAGGGGAAAGCTCTATAAAGATAAATTATATGCGAAGAGCAGATGGGAGAGAAAGGACATTGGAACAGATGTAAACATTCTAAAGTAGGAAAGATTTATCAAGACAGCAAACAATACTGAAGAGTTTATTTTTGTCCATTGCTAACAGTACTGAGCTTTGGCCCCAAGAGAGATAACAGAGGAATATCCTTTCTTGATCAACAGCCTGGGGAGTAAGCGAGTGATGGTCACAAGCCAACTGCCGTGCCATCACAAACTTGTGCATGCTGTTACTTCATGCGGTTTCTTTCATATAAAGCGCTGGATTCCTGCTAGGCTTCTTAAAGGACTGAATAATACAGAAATAAAAGGCAGCTTAAAAATAAATCTGAATGGCGATGAATGAAAGGCACACTCAATTTCCCCCTCACAATTCTGAAATAGGTGTAAAAGTATTAGACTGGAAGAGGAAAATGCAGGAATTTAAACCGATGGATACCAAAGTGCTTATGCTAAGTTGTGACAAACTGTCCCAACATGTTTTAAACAGAACAGTATTTCCCCCAGGGGGGAAAGATGAAAGTAGCATTAGGAAAGCAGATCTGAGGGTTAAATATATAACCTGCATGTGTATCCTTTAACCATTTAAAAATGCATGTACCGTATTAGGAGCTGTAACATGGCAGTGTTTGGGGGCTGGAATAGGGTTGATCAACGCAAATACACACACACACATATATATACATACTGTATGAAGAATTCAGAACTCTCCATTTTCCTATCTTCATTTTCAACTTCAGTAGAAAAGCTGTTAGCTACTGTTCTTTTTAAAAACAACAACAACAAAGTTTTCTATTTGTATACATATAGCCATATTGGAATGGAAGAAGAACTGGAGAAGTGATAATGTAAGGAGAATGAAGATTCAAATTAAATTTGATGTGCTTTGGGCCATTGCATAGCCTAGTGAAGTAAGTAAGATGCTTTATAAGGGTTTTGGAACACAACAGGAGAGATGGAAAATCAGCTTGGGGCAAGCTACCTTTCCCTGGCAAGATCCCATTGTATGAACCATCTCCAACACCTCACCCATTTTCCCCAATCCCAGAAGGGTAAGCTGTGCTTTACAGTTCTGCACCATTGATGAACGCATTTGTTAAATCTGGTGTTATTCGGCTGCTACCAAGGGGGAATGGCTAGTGCGACTACTAAAACTAGTGTTGTGCCAACAGTTTAGATAACTTCTCGTGAGTGCAGGACATCATGGGGTGCTTGTGAGGGTCGTTCAGTGTTCAACACTCTGCAGCTTCCCTGGGTGACTATAAAGGCCGGGGAGGTTATATTGAGGTAATTCCTCCCATGGGGGTTCTTTAGATTAGGAATTACAAAGAACATGCAAATCTGCAAAGCACTGGACAACTATTTGCTAGAAAGAAAAATGCATGCACATCAATCTGAGCTACCTTACAATGATAAGGCAAACTCAAAATCCTGCACCGACCAGAATTCTAAAGAAATTCTCAAGGCCCTGAGAATAAGGTAGAAAACTGAAGCCCTTTTTTCAGAGGAAGATATTTTTGAGGAACTGAAGCACAAGCTTCAGCACAACACAACTAAGAAACAGAAACACTAGGATGCTGGGGAAGTGAAAGCACAATGACAAAATGAGTTTGGCAATAAATTCACCAATTTAAAGCCACTGAAGTGAAATCCCAAGGAGGAGGAAATCCCAGAAGTGTATCGGGAATTCTCCGAAGTCTGATAATATATAGCAAAGCAAAATATATGGGAAAAGGTCATTTCTTTTGTTCCAAGTACGGAAGGCGTGTACACAAATGACAGAAATAGATTTTCAATTCTAAGCATACCGATTTCTAAATAATTAATCCACAGCGGTCTTTATTTGCATAATTAAAAGCTAGCAAGTCTTCATTCACTGCTCATTTCCTTTACCTTCTTGAGTTATCCACTTTTCTCAGTGTACATAATTAAAAAGAAAATTTAGAGTTTATAAATTAATGAGACTAATTAACAAGTACCCACAGATGTAATGAATCACTGTGCCTTTGGGAGTGCTTCTCAAAGTAGCCACACTAAGATAAGATGGATCTAGAGCTGGTTCACATATAATGCCAACCTATGGCTTTGTATTACTGCAGCAAGCCTCAGATGCACATGCTACTTCCTCCTTCTTCTCCCATGCAGAAATCCACTGTCTTCCTGTCTAGTACAAACCATAGATTGCTGTTACACTGACATACATTGGCTATTTGGATGGAATGGCAAACTGTGGCTTATACTAAACAGCAGGATGCAAGCCAGAATATGAGGAAGTTATGAAGGGCATGCATGAGACTGAGAGTCATTTGTCACTGTCAAATTCTGTTCTAGCATGAGTTTTATGAAGCTCTATTCCAGGGGTCAGCAAACTTTTTCAGCAGGGGGCTGCTCCACTGTCCCTCAGACCTTGGGGGGGCAGACTATTTTTTTTTGGGGGGGGTGATGCAAGAGCACCACGAGCCCCAGTGGCTGCTTACCTGTGTCTTGCGAGCGGCAAGGGCTGGTGGCAGCGGCAGAGGGACGATGAGCAGTGCGTGAAAGGGCTCTGGAGAGGGGCTGCTTAAAATGGCGGCCGCTTGAGTGCTGCTGCTGCTGGCACCAACAAAGCCCAGCCCCCTTCCTCCTCTAGGCAGGGCGGGGGAAAGCCAGGAGGAGGGAGGGAGGCGGCAGCACAGCCGTGTGAGGGAGAGGGAAAGAACGCGCATGCTGGCGATCCACACAGTGATTCCCAGACCATCCGTGGGCCAGATCCAGAAGGCAATTAGGCCTGATCCAGCCCGCTGACCTTAGTTTGCCCACTAAGTAAATCTCTATTTACTTGGTGCAAACTACAATGATTTGTTCTGGGCACTAATTATATTAATCTGCACAGAGCTTCCCAAACCATCATCTTGACAGTGTCACACACTGTCCTTTCATCACCAGCATCTTTCTCCATTCTCTCAACTGTAACTTTCATCCTGAGGAAATTTTCTGTGAAATTCAAATGCTAGCTCTCTACATTGTGATTTTAGTTTAACTCAACAAAGCTATTATACTGTTGTCCAAAGAAAGTTTCAGCTGCTAAGAATTTTAATTTATATATATCCATATAACAGTTGATTGGTAACATTGGTAACCCAAGAACTTTTGCTAGCTTTTCATCAAATTGCTCAGAATTATCTTTTTTTTTTTTTAAAAAAAAAAGTTTATTGATCTTTGAAAATACAGCTGTAAAAAGTCAATAGAATTCCCAATTTCCAGTTTCTTTTGGGCAAAACTTGTTGACAACTAAGTGATTAGGCAAAACTTGGAGGCAAGTGATTATGGACTGGCATAGACTCCTCTGAGAAAAGTCTGTTTTTTATGTGTATTGACATTCTAGGTCACATATAGTTTGACCTCTGTAGAAGTTATCTGTAGGCTAGACCTGCCCTGATGTAACTGCAGCCTCCCAGACTTGGATCATGCCCATTTAATCAAAGCACTCATTTTCCAATGCATATAGGATATTACCTAAAATATATACCTATTAACATATACTGCATATACCTAAAACAGAATAAAGTCAGACTGTCACTATTCTTGAAAGAGATACAACCGGACAAATGGAACAATCACCTGACTACCATAGGTGGATTGAGATGGGGTCACATCAGGATAAAGACAGAAAGAGGAATACAGCTCTTCAAAGAGGTACGAGGCTTAGGGAACAGTTCTAAATTCCCAACCACCCTGATTCTGGTCACTGATTTCAACAGTGTCATTCTATCCTAAGTACACTTTGTATTGTAGCCTAAATGTGTCATATACTGCAAAAAGATAGCAAGTGCACTACAATACTTTCTCCCTCCTGCTCTGAAAGCATTCTTCAAGCAACATTTTCTGTACAACAAATAACAGCTTAATTGTTGAAGAGGTAACTCCAAATGTAAACTGCTATCAAGACAAAGCTGCAAGCATGCTAACTTTAGTCAAATTCTATGTTTGTTCCTAGAAGTAGCACTAGCCTATTTTAATAACTCATTGTAATTCACATTATATTCGGGTGAAAGGAATGAAGGCCCCTCAAACTCATTTTCAACTTTTAGCTGCTGCACATTTCTATGTAAATCAGAATAATTTTCCTCTATCCATCATGTCAGAATACCTCTCTAAATAAGCACATGCATTAGAATTTTATGTATACGTGGTGCACAATTTATCAGTGCTGACGCACAATTTATGTTGGAATACTTCTGTCTACAGCAGTATCCCTGTAGTTATAATAATCGACTGCTTGTCCATTGTAATAAAAATCCGGTAAAAGTTTGTGATGCTCATGGCAATACCTACGGCGACTGCTTATTCCATCTGTTTCTCATAAAGAGTGGAATGAGTTCATGCTAATGTCACAAACTTGAATAATAATTGTGCAGTACATGTCAACGAAGATTACGAAGAAATCATTTATCATTTAGTTCATACTTTGGTCAACACAGCCATAACACAATTATCTACCATCATAAATCTGTGGCAAGATGCTAAACCCAGGAGACTAAAGAATTTGACCACCAATATAGAGCTACCTTCACTGCATTAATTTTAGTTAAAGTTGGAAAGATACAAACAACAATTATGGATAAAAAATTAGAACACTTGTAATGTGAGGTTCTTGACATCAGAAACCTAGCTGGTCTCACACACCAAGCAGGAAGCACTAAGTGGTGGGTTGTCTGCTTCCCATTTTGAGCTTCTTCCACAATATTTGAGATGGAGTGCATGCTTCTCTCTCAAGGGAAGGCACACATTCACTGTGTCATTTTGGCATTGTCCAATACAGTGATACCTCTGGTTATGAACTTAATTCGTTCCGGAGGTCCGTTCTTAACCTGAGGTACCACTTTAGCTAATAGGGCCTCCCGCTGCCACTGTGCTGCCACCGCGCAATTTCTGTTCTGATCCTGAGGTAAAGTTCTGAACCTGAGGTACTACAGTGATATCTTGGGTTACAAAGTTCTTAACCCAAGGAAGTAGTACAGTGGTGCCTCAGGTTAAGAACAGTTTCAGGTTAAGAACGGACCTCCAGAAAGAATTCAGTTCTTAACCAGAGGTACCACTGTACTTCCGGGTTAGCGGAGTCTGTAACCTGAGGTGTTTGTAACCTGAGGTACCACTGTATATAAAATAAGTTTCAAAGGGTGTGCCTCCTTTTAAAAAATGCCACTACAGCAGTAATGCAACAGAAAGATACAAGATGTAATATATATCTATGTGATCCAATAGCCCTCCACTCCACTCTCCACTTCAAACTGCTTTTAGAGCATGCAGGTAAACGACATGGATTAAGTCATTTAATAGTCATATGATCTTGAAAAGAGTTAGCTATAAAAGAAACATACAATATTGAATGGAAAATGCATAGATCAACACACACACACACACAAACAAACAGATAATAAAAATAAAATCTATAAAAGTGCTACACTGCTGCAGGATTTTGTCATTTCGTCTTCAATATTCCCAGACAACGATCTTTCTGGACTTCATGACTGACATTGAGAAAATACAGTTCACATGCCAGCATTAAGGCCCAGAGGCCAGACTTTCAAATGCATACAGTCTGTGTTCATTATGAAAGGTAAGAGTTTGAGTTGAAGCTAGGTTCTGTAAATACGTGCATCCATGCAAAAAACCCCAGTATTGCCTGAACCTTAATATTCTGGGTTATTAAAGACCTCAGATATCATTCCAATATGGTTTGTACTATACTGTAAACTAGGAATGACTAACCTGTGACCCTCTGTTACTGTACTACAAATCCCATCACTCTAAGCCACATGCTCAATGGCCAAGGGTGAGAGGAGTTGCAGGTTAGCAATATCAGGAGGACCAAGGATTAAGCACTCTTGATATGAACCATGAAAAATAATGTACTTTCAATTTTGTTACATTTAATTATGGTTCTTAAAAGTCACAATCTGTTCCCCTGAGTAGAAAATATCTCATGAGAAGCAGCTGACAGAACTGTGCATTTCATTGAGATATTTAGCTAAATTTGGTCTGTATGCTCAGATGTGCAACCATAATTCTGTGTACTGACTGGAGTTGCACAGTGCTTCTTAGAAATCACTGACGAGAATGGCAAGACATTGTAATAGTCATTGATTGACTGCACTTCAAAATGGCACAGGATTGCCCCATAAGCATTTTAAGCACATGCTGATTAACTCTTGAAAAGTCTATATCGCACGCATAAAAGAGCTCCAACAACCATTATGGAGTTATCCATATTCCCTGTTAATTATCCTGATGTTGTTTTATAGGAAGTGATTCACATCCCGAAAAAAGGGCTAGAAATACTGCACACTATAAATCCCATGTTTTATTTCACTTGGGTCACAAATCTCCATCACTCAGAATATGTAATTGTAAACTAGAAAACACAACAGGTTTTCCTATTGTCAGCAATATGAATGCATATGTCCTATGGCCACTACTTTAATAAGCAACATGGGATTGGTTCACCAGTATCACCTGATTACCACTGGAGCTCAGAACCCTGATTTTATCAGTGGCACAGCTTCAGCTGCTTATTGTCCCCCTCTAACAAGCAGCTCAGAGGGTGGCACAGGAAAAGGAAACCTCAATAAGATTTTAAGATTGACTGACCACCACAACTCCTGACACACTTACCACATATGTGGGTGAAAGACAACTGATCACAACACAGAAACATCTTTTCAAAATGATCAAAACCCCAATAATTTTGGCTCTACCATTCTGTTTTTGCATGTGTCAAAAGGTAAATAGTGATAGCACTGAACAAAGTGAAACCTGCAGTAAAATGTTGCAGCATAGGGTGCTGTGGTTCAGGGTTCTAGCCTTTCCCATCCTTTCCACCACTCAACTGTCAGACAGCATTTTGTATCCACTGGGAATGCTCAGATCTCTCCAAGATGTTTCTACAGGTGCCCCTCCCTTACTGTATTTTTCATAAAGATGTTATGTTTGCCCAAGACTGTTCATGTCTACCTTTTCTGCATGTATGTGTGTGCAATGTCATTGTTTAAACTACTTTACCTGCGGCACTCACAGCTTAATAAAAAAAACTGATGTCCTGCCAGTTCATGACATCGAAATTTAACTCAGAGTATGCCGGGGTTTAGGACAGCAGACGAAGTCATCGTGTTTTGAATCAACTTCTAGCATCACTCTAAATTCTTAAGTGCTATCTATTTTGTTGGTCAACCATGTAACTAGTTCTGTCTTCACATGCAGCCACAGCAACAGTGAATTTATCATCTCCCCATTCTCACAGATCTGCAAATGTATGGAAGATGGAAGCTGAGCACCGTCTGCCTGCTGGATAAGTAAGCCCTGCCAACAGCATCTCAGATATCACTAAAGTATGTTTGGTCTGTTTTACAACATATGCCTTCCAAGTCTCTTTCCCTAATTGATCTGGGAAAGCCAAGTCAATGCGAGCACAGCCTTGATTGCTCTGTCTTTTCTTTCACAAACCAACAGAGGCTGGGATTTACGTTTGCCAACCTTGACAAAAGGCTTTCAATCTCAATAAAGTAAAGACAGATTCACCTGTCCTTTAGTCTATGTACTAAATCCTGTTTTCTTGGTGAAACAAATGGAGCTCACCACTACCAGGCAGTCACAGTAAGGGATACTTCCTGTGCTGAAGGGAGGGAAAGCCTACCAAGGCAATTTTCCACCAAATTTCAATGAGTCCTTCTTGGAACCACCATTCTGTTCTCTGCTACCGAACATATCCAAGAGCGCATCAAAGAACAATGCTTTTGGTATGTTGCCCAGTGCTGTTTTAAAGAAAGAGGCTTTCAGCATGCCAGTTTTTAAAGCCATATCACTTTTGGCTGCAGCTGTAGAGGAAGGATAACAAAAGTCTTCGGCGAGCTAGAAAGGGCAGTCAGTGCCATTTCCATTCACAGTAAATAGTCAGTCCAGGGCCAACACCCTCCGATATGCAACTAGCTTTCACGATCTAGCTAGTGTGGCAACAGCAATAACCCTCCTCTTTGGCAACAGATGGCATGCTTGGCTCTGATCTGTCTTGCAAATGTAAAATAAATCAGAACCTCGTTCCAGCAAGAAGGTTTCCGTCCCTCACAGCTTTCGTGCATTATCCTTATTAACTTTAATATAAGTGCGGTTATGTGAGGACATACGCTACCTTTCTGGTGCTAAATGACACGACCTGTGAAAATGCCAAGCTCTGCAATAAATGCTTACCAAGGAATTCCATTGGCTTGCACCGATAGTGATGACTCGCAGGAGGAAGCAGTCAGAATAGAGAAAATATGGAGATGTTTCCATTAAGATGCTAGTCTTTTGGGGGGAGGATAGAGAGAGGATCAAGGAGGAGACTTCCACATATCCACTCCCTTGTATCATGAATTGTGAGGCTAAAAGACTGAGTTAGAAATGTTTGCACCTGCCAAAATCAATAGGCTTAGCTACACCTAATGATCCATAGGATTTTGCGGTAGGAACAGGTGGAGGTGGGCTGGAGAGAGAAAGATTGCATTGTAGTTGCTAAATTAGGCTGCCAGAAAAACCTGGATTTCTTCTAGCTTAGTGTTAAAATGTCTTTCTGTTACACTAGCATTTCCTAGCCATGATTGCTTTTGATGATGGGAGTTGTAGTCCAAAGCATCTGGAGGGAACCAGGTTGGGAAGGACTGTTCTGGCACAAGTGACAATCTATTGGTGGGCTGGGTCCACAGAATCAAGGGTCTGCCTAGGGCAATACTTAGGGGTTGGGAAGTTGGAGAATCCAGGTGAACAACCCCTCCCCATCTAGGAGCTTTGGTGCTAATGGTTTTCTATGGAATTTATAAGCCCATCCTTCAGCAAATGGTCACAGAATAAAATCATTCACAGAAAGATTTTCTTTAAAACTTAGCAAAAAGGCAGGAAAACAGCAGGAAATAAAATCCATAACACGTGACATGACGACCCAATCCACACCAAAAGCCTGGGCCCAAACATAAGCAACATCAGTCTCAGACATTCTTCAGAGGGGAGATGGCTCTAGAGATGGGGGTGTCACCACTTAGTGGACCCTTTCTTATGCCACTGCCCCACATACTTTTCCTGAAGATACGGCAATCAGAAATGCTTCCACTACTGACCTTAATACATGGGCAAGCACATCTAGAGAGAAATGTTCCTTCAAATATGTGAAGGTCAAGCCATTTTGTCCTCACGGCTTCTATCTATGGGAGTGGGGCCCAGTCATGCTGAGGAAGAGATAAGCCAGCCATCTCCGTTCCTATATGGATTGCCCACCTGTGTGCTTGCAATTCAGAAAGAAAAGGCAAGAAAGAAGCTACATGTGAATATCTAGCTGGGCCCCAAGAGGCTTGTTTCCTTTTCAGAAGCCCCTGTCTTCTAAATGTATGATATTTGCAGAGACCTGAAACATGCCTGGTAGCAAAAGGAAGCTAATTCCTATATGGCTCTTTAGCCCTTTTATTCTCCTTGCTAAAGGTCATTTCAAACATTATTCGTTTTGCTGCCTGAGGCAAAGGATAAGATGGTGCCACTCTCCATTCCATGTTAAAAAGCCAAGCAGACAAGCAGCTGAACTTTACTTAAACGCTGTGAATGAGGCAGCGCATCTGAGGGCAGTAGGTTAGTGTGGGGCAGCCGGAATGGTATAAACAGCTCAGTCCAACACACTGTGCGGAAGGTCCAGTTTTAAAAGTGAACAGGTCCCAGTTCATTCTGTCAAAAGTGGGACGATTTTCATTTCAACTATCTCCTCTTATAGGGCAAACTACTTCAGCTCAAGTCAACCCAAATGAACATTTTAGTTCATAAAAAGTTCATCCTTTGCAAAAAAATAAAATCCAGTTACAAGCTGCTGTGCTAAAGCACAAGAAAATCAGAGGCTACACACAAGTAAGATGTCTGACAGACAGAATGTCAACAGGTGAAGCTTTCCACACGATTAGGGATGGATCTGCCAATTTCCGTTCTCATTTTTCCAATCTTAAATTCAGTTATTTCTGCAGCAATTAGCATTTTTTAAAAAATATCATGAAAATTCATCACCACTTTAGTGTAAATTTCTCCCCAGTTTTATATGCAGCTTTGACTAAAATACACATTTTTGCAAGCAGTTTCCCCCTAATTTTGTAAGTTATCTTCTCTAATACAGTGGTACCTCTGGTTATGAACTTAATTTGTTCTGAAGGTCCGTTCTTAACTTGAAACCGTTCTTAACCTGAGGCGCGCTTTCACTAATGGGGCCTCCTGCTGCCACCATGCCGCCAGCACACGATTTCTGTACTCATCGTGAGGTAAAATTCTTAACCTGAGGTACTACTTCTGGGTTAGCGGAGTCTGTTGCCCAAAGTGTTTGTAACCTGAAGTGTTTGTAACCTGTATCTTCATTTTGTGCACACTTCCCCCTAATATATGTACTTCTGTAAATCTTGTTTGCTTGGAAAAGCACCCTGCAAAATTATGATATGTGCAAATTTTGAAGGCTAGCTGTGTTTTGGTTCACATTGTTTCAGAAAGTGCAAATTTGATTGATTTGGCTTTACGTGTATACTGAATTGAATTTCTTCTCCATCCCCACCCATAATGGCATTCCCATACTAGAAAAAGCTTACCCTGTTGTATTTGTGCAAGTCGCACACCTGTTAAAAGCAAATTCATCTTTTGCTTTGTTCTTGTCCTTCTTTATGCAAGCTGCTCCTCTTGGAAGAGAGCAAATCTCTTCAGCGGGGAAAAGCGACAGGAAATGCCTCACATTCCTTCCTTCCGACTGCTTAGCAACAGTGATTAAGCATCCTTAGCAACAGAAGTGCCTCCACACCTGCCCAACAGTTCTTAGAATGTTGCCTTCATGTTGGCTGCCTCACACTGCCCAATGGTAGAGCTGTTTCTGGGAGTGGCATCAGATCAGTGCCAGATTTACAGATAAGCTAAACAAGCTATAGCTTAAGAGCCCCACTCTCTTGGGGGGCCCCCCAAAAATGTAAAGGAAAAAAAACCTGGATGTACATTTCCAAAATATAAGAAAAAACAAATAAAATAAAACCTACATAAGCAACAGTGTTTTGAGTTGTGTAGGCTCCTATGATGTAAGTAATGGGTCCCACCTGCTAGCCTGCTCCCTAAAATCTCACTGGTTGGCTCATTTCTATATATGGGGTGCCTACATTCTGCATGTGGAAATGGCTTCAGATACCTATTAGGTCCATAAATTACCATATATCATATATCCAACACAAACAACAGGAACAATTTGCTGTTGACAAAGGACAGCTGGACATATAAAGGGCCCCATTACCTTCAGTAGCTTAGGGCCTCATCACACCTAAATCCGGCCCTGCATTGGATGCAGCAAACACAAGCCATAATAAACTTGTTCATCTATGCGGTGACACAATATGCTTCATTGCTTTTGCTGCAGCTAATGTTGTTTTCTCAGACTAGCACGGCTACCCCCGTGGAAGTAGCTCATGAATTAAGTCAAATATATCCTTTAAATGGTAATCTGCATTTTCATTATAAAACTAATATTACAATCATTAATGGCATCTGTTTATTTCGCTTTGGTGCCTCTTTGCAAAGCTCAAGGGTAGCACACAATAAAATAGATTAAAAAACAACAACACGTAAGGCATAATAAAATATTAAAAGTAGCCATAGCAGGGTAAAAAGTTATATACTTCAGCCACAGGCTTTGATAAATGAGAATGGTTTTTTGCCCTCATGAACTGCACTGAGGGAAAAGGCAGCTATGGTAAAGGTTCACTCTTCCTTTTTTTTCACTATGCAAACTGAATAAGCTCAAACCAGGGTCCAGCCTGCATAATACCAGTGGTCTGGTATTCAATGGCAGCTAAACAACAAAACCACCCCAATGAGATTGGAGTTAAATAGAAAAATGTGGTTACTCCTGAGCATGGGTGTTGCTGAATTGAACTTGTGTTTCTACAACTTCAGTTCTTGGTTAATACCAATTCAAGCCAGGTTTTGAAGCGAGGGAGAAATCAGATGTCACTTAGCAATTCACTAAGTGTGGAAGTTCTGATAATGGGTCCTATTATTGCCCTCAGGCGGCTCCTCCTCCTCAATTGGGCTTTAGAAATGGCTTTTATCTTTTGATCTTTTACATGTACAGTTAGTGAGTTATTTAGAAGATGGGGGGGAAACCACAGCAAAATACAAAAAGGATCATTATGGCAAGCCACAACATGTGTACTTGAATCGAAAGAGAAGTTAGGAAAATTACCAATTATCCCTTCACCAATTTATTGTAAACAAACTAGAATATGCAAATCGCATTTAAAAATTGAAGTTCTGCACACACCAACACAATGGATATATACTTTGCAAGCCCTTTGAATAATACAAGAACCATTATTCAACACATACTTGTTAAAATGCCTCAATGTGTACATCTGTCATGCATATTTCATTTTAATTACTATTGCAAACCCTTTTTAAATCTTCAGATGCAAGACAACTACTGTGTCACTTTCAGGGAGAAATGCAATGAAAAATAAATAGAGTTGATTTTTTTATCAAGATGGCTGCTATATTAATACTGTTCGACTCTGTTGATTCTGAATTTATTACACACTGGATGCCGTAATTCAATTAATTAATTATGAAACAAGGCCAACTGATTCTACCCCATTCTGTTCTATTTTTATTTTAATCCCAACCACCCAACCAATTTGAGATGGTCCTTTCAATACCTTATATTTTTTGCACTCCTAAAAAGACAGAGCAAATGTATGGGGTTTTAAAATTCCCCTCAAACACCATCAATTCTGCCTTCAGATTGGCAAAAGTTAGCCACAAAATTCTTAAATACAGAGGCACAGTGAGCCAGACACAGGTGGTCATATTCACACCATACATTTAAAGTGGTATACCACTTTAAGTAGTCATAGTATCCTTTAAATAATTCTGGGATCTGTAGTTTGTTAAAGGTGCTGAGTTGTTAAGAGACCCTTGTTCTCCCAGTGGTGTCATGAGTGATTTAAATGTATGGTGTAAATGTGGCCCAAGTAATAAGTTCATAAATTGCTAGTTTTATTTCTGTTTTCACCACCACAAAGCATCACATGATTATTCCATGTCTTTTTTTTTTGCTTACCTCAGAATTCCAACTACCACAAAACAAAAACAAAATTATTTGCATAGTGTCCATCATGTTACTTATGCAGAAGAGATATTCCCACCATCGTAGGTGACCTAATTAAGGCAGAAAAATAGTTTTCCCCGCCAAGGATTTTTTGATAGAAAAGCTTCACTGTCAGTTGGCAGCCAGTGTTTTACAGTGGCTTGCCTATATTTGGGGAGACTAAAAAGGAGCCTGTTTTGTGTGTGTGGTACAATTATAATTAGCATATTCCTAAATAAATTGCTTGGAGGACTGAGTAAATTTAGAAAGACAGATCATAACGGATAAAAAAAGAATATAAATGTAATTATTTTTGACAAAATAAAGTTGTACTACTACTTGTGGCATACATCAGCTTCTTCTAATTTTGAAATATAATCATTTAAATCTGATACAGTCCAATAAAACACTATATATATATATATATATATATATATATATGCGCACACACACATACTGTATACAGTGGTACCTTCGTTTACGAACTTAATTCATTCTGGAAGTCCAGTCTTACACTGAAAACGTTCTTAAACCAAGGCACGCTTTCCCCAATGAGGCTTCCTGCCACCGGTGCCCTTCCACTGGTTGGCTTTCATTCGTTTTCCGGGGCAAAGTTCACTAGCCGGTTTTGCAGAGTGCGTTGCCCAAATCGTTCATTAACAGGACTGTTCTTAGACCGAGGTACAACTATATGCATATACGTACACATTGACACAGTGAGGTTCTCCCCTTTGGATAAGTTGGTATCAACTGCTTCCTGGTAATCATGCAGAATGCCATTCACACAATATTTGGAATGTGAAATTGCTTCCTTTCCTATTTCCTCCCTGATCATCTTTGCCTCACGTCTCTTAGATTAAAAGTCATTACAACAAACCAGCTTAACTTGTTGGGGAGAAATGCCATATAGAAATGAAGGGATGTATCCAACTAAGTTATACCAAGACCAGACCCGCTGAAAGTAATGGACCCAAGTTAGTTGTGTCCACTCATTTCAATTGGTCTATGAGTAGGACTAATGTTGGATTCAACCTATAGCAAATAAGTATTAAATTAATTGCATGTATTAATTAATTGCATGTGACACTCCAGACTCTACCTGGAACCAAATAAAAGAGAATGCTGTGTGCTTCTAATCCTGACAAACCTACCTATGGGGAAGACCTATCAGTCCAAAACAACTCTGCTGTTAGAAAGTCCTATGAAAGTGGAGCTCTGGGATAGAGCTATGCCTCCATTTTCTCTTCCTGAACAGGTAACCATGCCCTGCCTCTAACCCTTTCTCCCAAGCCACCTGAAGCTTAGGAGAGTTCCTTCTCCAAACATGCCATGCCCATAGGTGTTGTAGCTCTGTGCTGCCAACCACAGCAGAGCTCAATGGAGGAAGAATCCAGCCAGCCAGCCGAGTCTCAGGGGGGTACTTGCCTGGAGTCAGAGGCCGTTATACCAGGTTCAGTCCAGTCCTAAGGTCAGGAATATCTCAGTTCACAATCCAAGGGTCAAGAAAGCTGAGGGTCCAAGGGCACGAGAAGCAAGAAGCAGCAGGGTTTGGTCAGGAACAACAAGTGTTGTTTCCAGCAACTGACTGAGGCTGGAATCCCTGCTTAAGAAAGCTGAAGCCAGCTGGTTCTCATCAGGAGCAAGAAGGCTGATGAGCAGCAGGTGGACTCACTTTACCTTCTACTCTTTCAGGCTGCTGCTCAGCAGGTGACGCCGACTCCTAGCCCATGATACTAGGCAGTAGAATGCTTTCCAACCCAACTAGATCGGTGGGGTCATTATAGAGCATGATCTTTTTAGGTCCAAGCAGATTTTTCTCTAAAGTGGTAGAAGCTGAGAGCCATCTGTTAAGCCTGAAGTTGGCTCAGGACTATTGGTGAAGCAACACAGCTAAGCACATTGCTTGTTGTTCTCTGTGCAGAGAGCTTGATTTGTAACCAGCTGCCAGAGTGAGCTATCCAAGGTCCTGGAAGCCTGCATCAGATCCTGGAGCAGGCACCCTCAAACTCAGCCCTCCGGATGTTTTGGGACTACAACTCCCACCATCCCTAGCTAACAGGACCAGTGGTCAGGGATGATGGGAATTGTAGTCCCAAAACATCTAGAGGGCCGAGTTTGGGGATGCCTGTCCTGGACTATTGCACTACTTGGCTAAGACACCCCCGCTTACCCAAACTTAGAATAAGATGTATCTTAATGCAGAGGGTTAGTTCGCACATGCATTTTTATCCCTTGGTAACTGTAGCATCAAATGGTGACTTCCATGTGTGAATGAGTCATTCTCGGTCTGACACTTTCCTACCACTTGATGACATCTTAAACAGAAAAAAAGAACTGCTTATTTACTGTGTCAGTGCACACACTCAATTGTTAGTCATCAAGCAAGGCATGGGACTTTCACATTATATTGAATCCTCCTATTCTAGTTTGCAGTAGTGCTGAAAATAGTGCTTTTGATGGGAAAAGCTGCATATTTTCTGAAAGACTGTGTGTGCGTGCACGCTATTAGTAGCGACAACTTACCACTTGTGACAGAGCCATTGTAGTTGCTGGGGACAGGGTATGACACCACCCCATTTAACAAACCCACCAGGAAGGAAATTAATGAATTGAAGACTAGTTCATTAAAGTAAGAAACAGAAAGGAACACATTGATTGGCTGTGTGGCACAGAGAGCCTTCAGATAATGGGATGATCTTCAGTCACCTCCAAGTCCTCATGCTCTCACCTATTCAGTTCAATACTTGCCACATGTGACACGAGGATGGCAATAACAATGAGGTTCGCCGTGCCTCTCTGTATGGCCCTTGAGACTTTCACTAGGTCAGGCTTCTCTCTGCACCCTGCTCAAGGGCTTTTTGTCAGGCTGCAATGTATCCTTGAGCTGTGATAACGTATCTTGCTTGCCTGAATGGAGGATGTTTGTGTGTGTAGAAACCTCTCACAGCTGTGCAGGTTGGAATGTAGATGACAGTATAAAGGTAAGAGCCACATGCATTGCTCCATGCAGTTTTCCCTTTGGCCACATGCACCACTGCCATGCAGCCCCCCCCCCCCAAAAAAAAAGATTAACATGAGACAATGAGGCAGGAATGCACTTCCTCTTTCCAGCTATCTACCAGCTATCTGGTAGCTATCTACCAGCTGCACCTGGTACGCAGGCTAAGACCCTACCTGCCCACGGACTGTCTCACCAGAGTGGTGCATGCTCTAGTTATCTCCTGCTTGGACTACTGCAACGCGCTCTACGTGGAGCTACCTTTGAAGGTGACCCGGAAACTGCAATTAATCCAGAATGCGGCAGCTAGACTGGTGACTGGGAGTGGCCGCCGGGACCACATAACACCAGTTCTGAGAGATCTGCATTGGCTCCTAGTACGTTTCTGAGCACAATTCAAAGTGTTGGTGCTGACCTTTAAAGCCCTAAACGGCCTCGGTCCTGTATACCTGAAGGAGCGTCTCCACCCCCAGCGTTCAGCCCGGACACTGAGATCCAGCGCCGAGGGCCTTCTGGCAGTTCCCTCATTGCGAGAAGTGAGGTTACAGGGATCCAGACAGAGGGCCTTCTTGGTAGTGGCGCCCACCCTGTGGAATACCCTCCCTTCAGATGTGAAGGAAATAAGCAGCTATCCTATCTTTAAAAGACATCTGAAGGCAGCCCTTTTCAGAGAAGTTTTTAATATTTAACACTGTACTGTTTTTAACACTTGATTGGGAGCCGCCAGAGTGGTTGGGGAAACTCAGCCAGATGGGCGGGGTATAAATAATAAATTATTATTATTATTATTATTATTATTATTATTATTATTATTATTATTATTATTATTATTATTTCCTATTTAGAGGGAGGGCAATGATAGGGTTCTGATGTCCTCAGCCATATTGCACCCCCAAGTTCTACTCCAAAAGCTTGGAGATGCTTCATGGTATGGGTGCAGGGAGGAGAAGTCATCAAATTTTTCCTTTCCCCGGCAACCTTCAGAAGCAAAAGTGGATATCACAAAATAAAATAAAATTGTGCAGCACCTGTTTTCATGGCTTCAAAATTCTCATGCCTTTGTTATTTGTGTTATGTTTTGCCACAGCAAATACCAGCCCACCAAACTCAGTTCCATCTTCAGAGCTGAATGTGCTCATGCGCCTAGTTCAAGGAAGTCACACCCCATCCCTCTTGCATCACCCAATTTCTCGTGCACTGTAAGAAGATAAGACATCTCCCACAATCTGCTAGGGGAAAAGGAGGCAAATGTCTCAAAACGGAAATGAGAAATACTAATTTGTCTAGAAATTCTGATCATTGATAGAAAATTGTTAGTGGATGCAATATGGCAGCATACATTTTGAAGGGGAAAGGAACCACAGATAGCAGATCTGCAAATATCTCTGGTGAATGACATTTTTGTGATCACACAATCAAGTTCACTTATGGTCTGCAGGTCAGCATTTAATGGAAATGCACAGGATAGGCAAACAATATCAGGATTCACTTTGGGGTATGTAGCGTAACAAAGACACAAATTTGTAAACGACCTGTGGAGTGGGGGTGTACACCTACATAAAGAACAGGGAATGCTAGCAAATGACTGGGCCTAGAGATATCTATTTTAATATGTGGTGGCATTGTAAACATAATTAGAGGTTTAATTGCATACCTAAATATAATTGGTGCATTGACATGTGAAATTAATGAAGATTTATATTTGTTCAAATCAGTTTCATGCAGCTTCTTTTTCAACAATTAAAATTACTGTGCAACATTACAAAATCACATCAATTCTTCCTTAACTTCTTTACAGTAAAACCAATGTAATTTTGCCTTCGTGTAATATGAATGTAGAGTTCTATCCCCATTGGACATAGTTATCCTAAGACATAAGTGTATTAAAGACACATATACACATATATACATACATACAAGTTATGCTGGGCGAGGGGGGGGGGGGAGACCAGCAGAAATGAATAAGATCTAATTATCATTTTCAACTAGTCTCAAGTTAAATGTGACCTTAACCTACAGTTAATTTTATTTTAGCTACAGAGATCAAGGTTTCTGTGATTTATAGGAGAACTGCTTTAGAAGTTGCCTAATCAGTACTGATGAGCATGATGATAAGAAGGGACAATTATGTTGATGAATACAAGGGCACAAAAATGGCTCCCTTCATTTTTTAAAAAAGATGATATTTTCAAAATGTTGTTGATCCAGTCATAAGTGGGGAGGCCTCAGTCCTGCAAAAATTAGTTTACCATTTATGTTTCACCAAAAGCTGAGAACTTTAGGCTCAAGTCGCTCATGGGTGAATCCGATACAAACTTCCTTTACATCAAAGGAGAGCCCGGGTCTTTAAAATTGCCATATGCGGAAAAATACTGCACAGCCTCTAATGTGCCACAGACCCCTGTCATTTGAGAGAGGTGAACAATTTATTCTTCTGCCATCACAGTCATCCTCTGCAACGTGGAGCCGGTAATATTGCAGGAGAGAAAAGTCCACTATTTTCAGCCAATGTTGAAAGAAGTTTTCAGTTGCCATTTTCTGGTGGAATGTTCCCAGACATAATTCTGTGCACACCAGCCAGCTCTAGCAGGTGTCTCCTTTGTCCCACACTGTGGCATGCTCAACCTCCTGCCATCTGGCCCTTCACCCCATTTTGGGGTAGCCAGAAGAAACCTCATCTGCCAAGTCCATTACTGCTTGCCTGCCCACCAGTGGTGAGTGCCTCCTTCATCCATTGATAGGGCTTGCTTAAAAACAAAAAGGTTGGAAAGCAAAGAGCAATCATGGATATTCCAGCACACTCAGGTTGGCTTTTCTGTAGGGGCAAAACTCTCTTCTGCTGGGGAGCTTTTAATTAATTCCTTCCCCCGCCACTAGTTGCTTCCCTCCAACATCAATCTGCATTCTGGGAGATTACTTAAGTCTGGGTCTGTCCTCTTCTCCCCACCGTCCAGTAAAAATGGATTCTGGCTTATGTCACATTGTCCCCATAACTCCCGAGTCTCCTCTTTTGCTCCTTAGTCGCCAGCTCTCTCCCACCCATCCATTTTGTGATTTCAGTAGAAGTTTGATCAGGTGAGACTCTTCCCACCCACTCAGAAGCAAATTCCACTGAGTTCAATGAGGTTATTCCAGTCCCAGGTAATCTGCATAAGATTCTGCCCTTTGTCTTTGTGGGAGGTGCCTTCTAAGATTCTGCTTGTTATGTATGTTAAGTTCTTGCATAAAATAATTTTGCTTACAATGGGGAGCAAAAGAGCAAGAGTTCACACATGTTAGTCCCAACCAAGGTATGGGAGGGGGAAATCTGAACCTTCACGAAGGGATCAATAGGATCTGTTTGGGGGGGGGGGGGATAAAATTTGTCTTAAAAATAATAATCAAAGATTTTTTAAAAAATTCAGGTCTGTTATGGCCCTACTGTTATGGCCCTGTTATGGCCCTATGGGATTCATAGCTGTCAACTTTTCCCTTTTCTTGCGAGGAATCCTATAAGGGAATTTCCCTATAAAAAGGGAAACGTTGACAGCTATGATGGGATTGTAAATTGTAGGATCATGGTATTACACTTATATGGTATTTCTTCTTTCCTTTCTTTGTCCTCTAAGCAAGTTTTTATTTTCTACCCCAATGAAATTATTACTGTTCAGAACAAAGCTTTTAAATCATGCCCCTTCCTCCTGCACAAACAATTTCTCTGCTCCTATGCAGGGTGGCGAAATTCGAGGGACCACCTTGTGCACAGCTCTACTTCTAACATTTTAATGGTCTTGTTATTTGATTTTCATCCACTCTGATATATGATTTCTTCTGTCGCTTTCTGCCTTGTCCCATCCTTTAATGCCTTTCTGTCACTAACAGAATACTCTGCTGTTTGGGGCTAATGCATCATTCCTTTTACACAAATGCTATTTTCCCTTATATAAGGAAATCATCATCTCAGTAAAAAGGAAAAGCCCATTCGCAATCAGTTATGCTTTCATATCATTACTTGTATTTGGCACAGAAGCACAGAGGTCTGTTGAAGATTTCTCAATGGAGAGAACTTGCCTGGGTTTACCATACTATACCCCTTCATGGATCGCTGTCTTGTCATGGTGAAGGGGCTTGAATAACCCCAAGAAGCAGGGCCACCCAAGACAGATAGCTGAGAGTTTAGACTAAATGTGATCCACCTGGAGAAGGAACTGGCAACCCACTCCATTATTTTTGTCATAAAAACTCCATGGACATTAAAAAGGAGAAGCTTTGAGAAGGAATTTCCAATGCATGCTCTGGTTCATGGGGTCACAGAGAGTCAGGCATGACTTAGACGACTAAACGACGACCATTCTATAGCTGTGAATGGCCTTTGGCTCCTGGGCCTAAAATATGTGGCAGCAGGTGGAAGGCAGGACAGATGTGGCTGCCAAGGAACAGTCGGGAGCTTAAAGTGTGCAAGTGGGGTTCAGTGCCAGTGCTGATCAGCTGACTGGCATGGACAGTGAGACCTTCTGATGTTGTCACCTGGAATCATAATGAAGTCAGACAACTGACAGGTAGACTGCGCGTCGAGGTCCCCAAGCCACCCCAAATAACTCACACATCACACATAATTTTTGTTTAAGGTTTTTGGCATAATTTTGGCCACAACTTTATTAAAATACAAAAAAATGTGAGTGGCTGCTTAGGCATTGGTTGCGACTATCTGCCCCCAGTGGGGACAGACTGACATTTCACAAGCCTGCAAAAGTCAGAAAAGGGGAATACATTTTGGGGATAGCGACGGAACAGGGAACCTGCCCTCAGCCCTCCCCAAATGCAACCAGGGGCTTTTGCGTGGCCCTAGCCCCTTGACAGGGTTCGGACAAAAGCAATGGTGAGCCCCTGTATTCCTTTAACGGAATACCCTTGCAGCAGCAGCATTAGAGGGGCAGGCACAGCCAATCCATGCCCCTCAACCAACCAAACCATAAACCAATGCCTAACCACAACCTTACAAGTTGTGACAATTTGCTACGCAGTAGGCAAAAACCAAATGGCACCAGCCAATCAGCCAGATGGACAAAATTCCTACTGGGCCCCTGCCCCAAGAGCAGACAACCCCATGACAGGCATAGCAAGGTCAAAGCAAACAACCCTAATTCTAGGGGGAGGGGGACGGGCAATCCGATGCACGGGCGAAAAGAGGAAGCCCTAGCCTCGTGCAAGGAGTTTTAGCATTTCTGGCTGTCAATCAACAAATGGCAACATTAACTTCTTCCCAACAACAAGGGAAACCCAATCACAACAGTGGCCAATGACCAATTAGCCCACCCCACAACTTTGGAGTGTCTTGTCAGCCCCCACTGCAACACGTGCTCTCCCTGAAGGAGAACATGCTAAGCCCCACCCATGTGCCAAAAATGGCTCAGGGTAGGTGGGCCCAGTTTTTGATCTGGTCCTCAGATTGAAAAAACTTCCCACCCCTGCTGTACTATGACCACTATGATGATATTATTATTATTATTATTATTATTATTATTATTATTATTATTATTTGTACCCCGCCCATCTGGCTGGGTTTCCCAGCCACTCTGGGCGGCTTCCATAGAAACCAAAAATACACTAAAATATCACACATTAAAATCTTCCCTGAACAGGGCTGCCTTAAAATGTCTTCTGAATGTCAGGTAGTTGTTTATCGCTTAGACATCTGATGGGAGGGCGTTCCACAGGGCGGGCACCACTACCGAGAAGGCCCTCTGCCTGGTTCCCTGTAGCTTTGCTTCTCGAAATGAGGGAACCGCCAGAAGGTCCTCGACGTTGGACCTCAGCATCCGGGCAGAACGATGGGGGTGGAGATGCTCCTACAGGTATACTGGGCCGAGGCCGTTTAGGACTTTAAAGGTCAACACCAGCACTTTGAATTGTGCTCGGAAACGTACTGGGAGCCAATGTAGGTCTTTCAAGACCGGTATTATTATTATTATTATTATTATTATTATTATTAGGTTTATACCCCTCCCATCTGGCTGGGTTTCCCCAGCCATTCTGGGTGACTTACAGCATATCTAAAAACATAATAAAAACAGCATATACCAGACAGACCATGAGCAGGAGGAACATACTATTTCCCTACATTCTACTATGATTAAGAGCCATTTCCTCCTTTTAACAATGGATTTTTCAGGGCTGGGCTTGGAATCTACATAAGAAGGTATATCACTTGCTTCCTGGTCAGTGTGTTTCTTGAGCTCAGGTTGGAGTCCTGTGCCCTGTTACCTGGGAGTAAGCTCCATTGAACTCAGGGAGACTCACACTCATAGCAGCACACTCATAGGTGTGAACAGTGAGGAAATATCCATGGTGTTCGTTTGCTGATCAACACATCCAAGTCACTATTTGCAGACATCAACGGAGGAACATGCATGTGTGTCTTTAGGTCTCAGTCTGTCCAGGTGTCTTTTCAAGTGATTTGCAGTTTGAAGTTTGGCTAAGCACAATGAGGGGAAGGCACTAACCTATAGGGTCTTTATGGTCCTTGACTGACTGAGGACATCCTTGTGGTATTGATCTATGAATTTCAAAGTTTCACTGTTGAATAGCATTTATCTATCTATCTATCTATGACTAGATATTTCTTCACAGGAGGGAAGCATACCATGAATCAGTGGCGTAGCGTGGGTTGTCAGCACCCGGGGCAAGGCAAGTAATTTGCGCCCCATAACCCATGTATTTGCGCCCCCTAACCCGTGGATTTGCGCCCCCTAACCCTAACCCCCAGATGTTGCGCCTGGTGGGGCCGGCCCCACCGTAGTAGCTAGACTGTCCTAATGGATAATTCTGGGCTAAATGCACTACTTGCACATGTGATTATAGATCACCTTTAGGACAAACAGCAGATTAAGAACAGGCCTATACTTTCAAATGGAAAGCCATATAAACACAATGCAAGCTGGATTTAAACAGACACACACACACAGCCTGCACAAATATCTGAGAGTGGTTTGTGCCTTGAAGGCTTTATTTCCCCAAGTAATCACTACCAAGTTTATCATTCTCCCTTCAAATAAAATAATTGTTATATTTTAATGGGCAGTTAACAAATGCACTTGTTGTAGTCCTCTCTAACAACATTTGAAGTCTGGGAATAATAGAGCTGGGAGGAGGAGATCATTCTTCCTCTCTGAACTCTGGTTCTGGGAGGTCAGTGGCTCACTCTTAACAGCATAGGCCAGTCAAATTAATTAGGCTAAAATAACACACACGATGCTGCTACAAATCGTTGGCATGAATTGCTAATCTGCCATATGCAAATTTAAGACATATTCTCACATCTCTGCACATCCTCTTCAGTAGTATGGATTACTTTAGAGAAACACATGAAAGCTCTGCATGGGAGTTAAGGGATCATTGAGGTAGTGGAAACATTCCCTTACTGGAAATTCTGTTCTTGTGAGAAGACACTGGGATTGTAGGTCATCCCCTCTATGTAGTACATGAATTTAGACATATGAGCATACATCTGTACACATGTGTGCGTGTTCCTTCTCTGCGGTCCATTTTTGAGTGGAAATATATGTGTGGATTTAGGCATATGCAGACTTGTGCACATAAGTCTTAGAACATAGATCACATCTTTTTATAGTCCTGCTGGCAAGACTATGTGTTTTGTACAGCACCTACTATAGCAGCAGGCTCAGTATAAATAAAAATAAATTATAATGACAACAGTGATTCCACATCTGCATGGAGAGAACACAATCTCAGCATACCACGATGAATACAGAACCTCCAACTGGCAATTTTCTGAATGAGCCATCACAATTTGAGCTTTTTTAAACAAACAAACAAACAAACAAATAAACAAGACTAGTATACAGGGATGAAACTACTTATTTGCATTCAGCAACAAAACATTTCGTCACATAATTCCAGCCAACAGCAGACTTAACTGTAAATCAACTCTTTCAGCATAATCTAGCACAATACCAAACTCAACCATCCCCTCCTCTGCATCCATTTCTCCCGCTTTCTCAGTTGTTTCCCTGGATCTGTTTTAGATTGTAAAAGGTAAAGGCAAAGGACCCCTGGACAGTTAAGTCCAGTCAAAGGTGACTATGGGGTTGTGGCACTCATCTCGCTCCAGGCTGAGGGAACAGGCATTTGTCCACAGACAGCTTTCTGGGTCATGTGGTGAGCATGACTAAACCATTCTGGCATAATGCGACACCGTGATGGAAACCAGAGCGCATGGAAACGCTGTTTACCTTCCCGCCACAGCAGTACCTATTTATCTACTTCCACTGCCATGCTTTCAAACTGCTAGGTTGGTAGGAGCTGGGACAGAGCAATGGGCGCTCACCCCATCGCAGGGATTCGAACCGCCGACCTTCTGATCAGCAGGCCCAAGAGGTTCTGTGGTTTGTAAACCCAATGGGGTGCAGATGGGTCATACTTCTTTGTTATAAATTGCCACATATATAGATGGGGGGGAGAGAGAGAGAAGGAGAAAAAAAATTAAACATGTTGTTGGAGTGTTCTCAAGAAGCATGTCTAAATCTACACAGTCTCTCATTTTATCAAGGTAATTAAATAGAGGCAAGGGAGTGCTAAATGTGTTACAGAAATCAAGCATCCTCCCAATTAAAGGAGGATTCTAGCAGATGAATCTATGATTTATGCAGACCAAATGTCCTCCAAATTTAATGCAGTTCAGAGAATGTCTATCTATGCCAGGATATCTCATTGTTCAGCCTGTGTTTTGGACTACCAGCCAGGGAATGGGTGCCATACAGCGAGGCCACTAACGTCTACACTGGGGGAAAACAGCATGCTTGCCAGGTTCTTCCATTGTTCTCCTTGCACTTTCCCTTATCTTGTATTGGTCCTGGCTATAAAATCCAGATTTGGCATCATTTTTTCACCAGTGTGTATAAAGGTTGGAAATACATATGTAGTGCGATTCTCATTCAGAAAGGACATTAGATGACACCATTATGCAATGCCAATGGCAACGTTTTCCACACAATGGCTTGGATCCACAGGAAACAGAGTGGCTATGGACATGACTGAATGCTGGAGAACAGCAAGCACCAGCGGCTTGTGTTTTCTGTTTTCCGTGCTTCTTCGCAATGTCCAAGATGCTGAATGGAAATTCAAGATGTGGAAGTAGCCTGTGAAACTCAGGCAATTTGTACTGTTGGAAATGAACCATGTCCATTCTGTGGCAGAAGTTACAAAGAAGAACCAATAAGGGCAAGTCTGAGCCACCTGCACTTCCTGTCTCCTTCTCAGTCTGATAACAGGCAAAGTATGTTTTCACAACCACCATTTAGGTTAAGCTCCCTTTCCACATCTTTAACCATGCTGATACTGTGACTCCATGTGCCTTATGCCAGACTCTTTACACACACACATGAGCTTTCTATAACCACAGAGTAATCTAGCACACTCCATCTACACCAGCCTCTCCCAACCTCCTGCCCTCTGAGTTTTGTTTAATTATAACTCCCACCATCCCTGACCATTAAAATAGGCTTCGGTTGGTTGGTATCCATTAGCTTGGTGACCTGTAGTATGATGCTTCAAGGGATGGGAATCCATACGAACATCAAATGCATAGAAAAGCTTCCACTTTGCAAATAATTTAGCTCCATTCAGGACTTAATTAAAACATTAGCTTCTGAAGAGCTCATCGTTGGGTTTTCTTCATAAAAAAATGGAATCAAGAGTCTGGAGTAAATTTCCTCTGAGGAGAAAAATAAATAGTGACTCAAGTTCCCAATCTCACAAATGCACTTAAGGTTAAGATTGAGGAACTTTCTCTAAAATAGCAGTGTAAAGCTCCGGCAGTATGAATATTCTCCTTAGAGGAAAGTTGTCTAATATTGTTAAATCAGATTCACAACCATGCAAATGTTACAGTCTGGCACAACATGGTTTTACAGAATCTTCAGCTGCCATTTCTAGTTTTCTTAATATTGGACCTTAAGCTTAAATTCAGATTCTGAACCGTCTATAGAGTGATCCCTAAAACAGGTCAAAGAGAAGTCAAATCGGTTCCTCCAAGGTAGAATACCAAGATGACTCTGGACTGTGCTGATGCTCCATCATATATGCTTTTTAAAAGGCTGTCTTTTGACATTTAATTTTCAGCTAGGAGTTAATAACCTAATCATCATCCCTGAGACTGGGCCTAGACCTACATTCAGTTTCAACTGCACAAATGGAAGACGTTATGAATTTAGCATGCTTATCCCTGCTTTCCCTCCACCGGTGCTACTCTTGTGGTGAAGTACAATGCCCAAAGCAGGCTACTAAGTGCTACAAAACTAAGAAGCACTGCTTGGGGTATAAATAGAGGTCCTCAATGTCTGATCCAAACAAATCAGTGTTTCTAACCTTGACAGGTTGAGACTTCTGGGTTCATGTTGCTGGAGGAACTGCTGTACACTACTTAAAGATGTAAAAACTGAGTGCCATAGGTGAAACTACTGCCTGAAAGTGTACTCTCTGAAAGATTTGTCCTTATTTAGTCAGCTTTGTTCAAGAGGAATTAAGATCAAGGTAAAGGCTCAAGTCTCTGTTAAGCACTTTCAAAATACCATAAGGAGTGCCATTACCATAGAAGTACCAGCATCAGTATGAAATCTCTGTACAGTGGTACCTCGGGTTACATATGCTTCAGGTTACATACGCTTCAGGTTACGGACTCCGCTAACCCAGAAATATTACCTCGGGTTAAGAACTTTGCTTCAGGATGAGAACAGAAATTGTGCAGCGGTGGTGCAGCGGCAGGCCCTATTAGGTAAAGTGGTGCTTCAGGTTAAGAACAGTTTCAGGTTAATAACAGACCTCCAGAATGAATTAAGTTCTTAACCCGAGGTACCACTGTACCAGATTGCTTTTGAATAAGGTGGTGTATCATGCCCCCGTATCTTAGTGCCATGTAGAAGCTTCTACACTAGCCCTGCACATGAGTAGCATTTTGTGGTAAAAAACAGGGCCAAGCATGAGCCTTCCCCATTTTCACCACAGAGGGTGAACTGAAACAGAGAGAGGCTTCTTTACTTGTGGAGACACACTATACTAGGGTTACCAGATGTCCCCGTTTCCCGGGGACAGTCCCTGGATTTGCGAATAAGTCCCTGGACGAATTCCACCCCTGGAATCTCCCTGGATTTCATCTAATGTCCCTGGGAAATGCAGCAGTGGCAGTCTCATCAGCCCAGAGCAGTTGGCTCGGGATGGCTTCAGGAGCTGCTCAGAAGTCCCCATATGATGGTGGTGCAGGGGCTCTAAGATGCAGCTTCCAGGCTGCCTCCACCTTCCCTGACCCCAGCAACTAAGCTGTGAAGGCGCTGCCTATCAGGGCTTGTGTGCAAGCAGGAGGGGGCAGGGATCTCTGTTAAGCAACAGGAAGCATCTCTTCCCAGCTGAGGGATCCCCGCCCCCACCTGCTTGCACGCAAGTAGGAAGAAGAAGAAGAAGAGTTTGGATTTGATATCCCGCCTTTCACTCCCTTTAAGGAGTCTCAAAGCGGCTAACATTCTCCTTTCCCTTCCTCCCCCACAACAAACACTCTGTGAGGTGAGTGGGGCTGAGAGACTTCAAGGAAGTGTGACTGGCCCAAGGTCACCCAGCAGCTGCATGTGGAGGAGCGGAGACGCGAACCCGGTTACCCAGGATTACGAGACTACCGCTCTTAACCACTACACCACACTGGCTCTCAATGGGATTGCGGCAGCTCCAATGGGAAGGGAGGCATTGTGCTGCCCAAGCCTCACCTCCAATCTCAGCCCTCCTTCTCCGCCTTCCATGCCTGACCTACTGTGCACCGCTTCCCCACCACCAAAGAACCAACAACTCAAGGGCTGACCAGGCTCATGGAGAAAGGAGATAGAAACGTGTAGTAATTAATTAATTAATTAATTAATTAAAGTGTCCCCAGATTCACTGGAAAAAAATCTGGTAACCTTACACTACACCAAAGGTTACCAACATGGTGATCTCCAGATATTGTTGGACTTCAGTTCCCATCAGCCCCAGCCAGCATGGCCAATGGTTGTTGGCAATGGGAGCTGTAGTCCAACAACATGTAGTCCATGTTGGCAACCTTGCACAGTGCAGTATAGAACGCTGCAAGATCAAGATTCCAAATTATATGGGGAGCCTCCACAAGTGTAAAAGAGCTCTTTGCTTCAGACGTTCACTCTCCAACTCATGGAGGATGACGGGGACAGTAACAGAGGAGCTTTGCATGCTCATCCCTGCTTTCCCTCCTCACACAGTGCTATTCTTGTGGTGAAGTACAATGCCTGGAGAGGGCTACTAAATGCTACAAAACCAAGCAGCACTGCTGGAGGTATAAATAAAGGTCCTCACTGTCTGATCCAAGCACATCAGTGCCTGTCTCCTTGACAGGCTGATACTTCTGGGTTCGTGTTGCTAGAGGAACTGCTCTACACTATTTAGAGATTAAAGAACTGAGTGCCATAGGTGAACCACTGCCCGGAAGTGTACTCTCTGACAAACCTATTTAGTCAGCTATATTCAAGACGAATTAAGATCAAGGTAAAAGCTCAAGACTCTTTTAAGCACTTTAGAAGTACCATAAAAATTCTTGCTGCTGCTTTTTTTTCTCCTTCAGAAAATGAATATTGACTCTTATCCTAAACGATTGGACAAGCTGATAAAAAAGCTTTGCAAGCTGTATTAAAAAAACCCTCTACGCTGCAGATACTGATGGCATTTTGAATGTGAGGAATAATTATTTATGGTGATATATTACTGATGGATATTTGATTTACTGTCATTATAAATATTTATTGAGTTTTTAAAGAAATAGATAGGTTTCAACTTCTAAGCCAGGCTTCTAAGCTAGGTTTCCACAACCATGCTACCTCTAGATATTTTGGGCTCCAATTCTTTTCTCAACATGGAAATGAATGCTAAACTTCCACTAGATTTCCAGAAGTGTTTTTATACCATGTGAAAGATCACATTAAACACAGAAATTACCAGGTAAAGAAACGCCAGGGAAACGTAATAAAGTTTGTCTGAATGCCACCTTGGTAGGCAGAAAGAAGTACATTTAGGTCTGTTCATCCCTTTCCATTTAAGCTACCATAAATCTGGATTTCCAGATTTAGGTTACCTGGACATGAGCTCATCTTGCCTGGGTGTTGGTGGCGAGTGGCCTTTTACAACAGCACATGAGACCTAGGGGATGTGGCGCATTGTAGCAGAACAGGAAGGAGGAAGGCAAATCTGTGTGGGCTTTGTAGTCCTCTCTCCAGCTTCAAATACAGCACAGGGCTCTTATCCTCAAATTGAGAAGAGCCCACAAAAAATCTCTTCATGCAGACTTCTGAGATGGCTGCTTTTGTCTTCCCAAGATCAAAGGCAGGCTCACTCCAGAGCTGCCTGCCATTCCAGTGTGTTACTTTGATAAATCTGCAAAGTCTTCCTCTTGTTTCCAACTCTTTGCCCCCTCTGAATCCATCAATAAATTCCTCCTCTGCTATAAACAAAGAGGCTGCCCTGCTAGATCTCTTTCAGCTACAATTGTTGCCTCTTTCCTCTGTGTTCCAGCTTTTGATATAAAACCCAGCATTAGAATCCCCACAACTTCACTAAGATTCAGCTTCTCTTTGCTCTCTAGACCATTATCCACTCCTTGAGAATATATCATATGTATTTTTTGTTAACTACTACACAAAACTTCCCTCAGCATCTCTTGTTATTTCTGCAACTTGTTATTTCTGAAACAAGTTTCCACTGGAATTCACTTCAAATTTCAATCATTTTAGGAAGAATCATGAGCATCAATACATTGGTATGAGCTTTCGTGTGCATGCACACTTCTTCAGATACACATATCTGAAGAAGTGTGCATGCACACGAAAGCTCATACCAAGAACTGACTTAGTTGGTCTTTAAGGTGCTACTGGAAGGAAATTTTTTTGTTTTGACTATGGCAGACCAACACGGCTACCTATCTGTAATCAATACATTGGTGAGCCATTGTTTTTCTCTTTAAAATCTGTATTTAGTCTGCTTCTGTGTAACCACAGTAATGCCTTTACAACGACCCTTAAAGGAAGCAGAAACTTTTGTTCCATCTTTGACAGCCCAGAAGATCCAGGCTGCTTTGAAGCCCGATACAGTAAAACCAAAATACTTCAAAGTTACATCCTGGATTCTCCAACTGAGGTTGGAACCAAAATTGTGAACTAGGGGATTTCAAATCAAACTTTCCCAGTCTGGAAAACATTAGAAGGAAAAGAGGGTCCAACTACAGAGAAGCCTGTTGTGGAAGGCTTCTGGAGCTGCGTTAACTGTAGATGCCTGGTTGTCCCTAGATAATTCTGTTTTTATTTAGAAGAGTCTATTGCATATATCCCCAGCATGCAAGATGAAGTTTTCATGTTCTCTCCCTTTTGCCCCTCAGTTTGATTCATTAAGCAGAGGGGCACTGGGAACATCCATTTCCTAGGCTCCCTGGAAGCAATTGAATTTCTGAACATGCTCAAAAAGAACATGCTCGAAAGACTGGATGATCTGCTGAAGCAATCCACAAAAGCCCGCTTTGTCGAGGGATGCTTAAGAATGCGTTCTTTCTGAATTCGGCTAAGAACAGACCTCACTCATACTTCCCAAGCTGGTGTGTGGATTGGAATGCAATTATACTTTGGTTTTCATGCTTCTACAAAATTTGTGGTGCTTTTTTGGGGGGGTGTGTGTCAAAAAATGAACCTAAATGTGTGTTTAAATGCATGTTTTAGAATTAAAGAATACATAAAGAAATGTAGACATTGAGAGAAAATATAAATAGTCAGGGCTGGTTTTAGGTTTCGTGAGGCCCTAAGCTACTGAAGGTAATGGGGCCCTTTATATGTCCAGCTGTCCTTTGTCAACAACAAATTGTTGCTGTTGTTTGTGTTGAATATATGCTATATGGTAATTTATGGACCTAATAGGTATCTAAAGCCATTTGCACATAACAAAATATGTATTTTATCAAAGTAATTGTTGAACTGAAATGTAATTAAGAAGAATTATATTAATAGTGAAATGCAATTAAGAAGAAGTATAGGGGGGGCAAGAGAGTGGGGCCCTAAGCTATAGCTTGTTTAGCTTATAAGTAAATCTAGCACTATACGTAGATATATAAAATTGCATTTTAAAATACAACAGGTTGTCTTTTTTTAAAATGCAGGTTAATGTGGAAATGGCAAGTAAAGAATGAACGAACAAATGAATGAATGAATGAATTTATGAATGTGGAACTAAAATGAAGTGGAAATCCATTAGTCTGATCATCCCTATTCCTGCTTACATCACCCTTGACAGAGTGAATTTTAGGAAAGTGGGGAATCACTGGGTAGACAGAGAGCAATCTCACCCTTGTGTGGGCTTTCCAATAATTCACTGAGAAATCTCAGAAATTAACAGCCTTTTGGGACAAATTGTCTGAACAAGTGCATGCATCTGGTGAACAAACACAACTGAACAGAATATTGATAAATGGTTTATGCTTATTTCTTATATAAACAACAATTATTCACTACAGCCTTTCTTAAGTCAACACAGATGGCTTGGGAAGGATGAGATTTCTGTGCAATTTTTGTATGGTTAGTGCTATGAAGAAGGACCTTTACTGATAACAAGGTTCAGTTATTTATAATGTATGTAATGCATTTTTCTAGCCTTCTTTGGATTCATGTTTTCATTTTATTAAACCAGTAAAATATTGTTAAAAAGGAAATGGAAACCAGAACTAATTGCAAGCTGCAGGGAACTCACCCATCACTGCTTTCAAATAAGTGAATTTAGGAAGTTCCATTGATGTCAGTGTAGCTATTTTCAAGTACGTGTATTTAGAATCACACATCTAATTTGACCCTTGACATGTTTATGTAGAAAAAACGCCCTTCTGATTTTCAAGAACAGGTAAGATTATTAGAGGAATGAAATTCAGTTGCAAGTCCAAAGCCAGGAGGGGGAAACCTGTTGAGATGTTATTGGGCTCCAACTCCTATTTGCCTTAGCTAGCATGTGCAGTTAGGGATGATGGGATTTGTAGTCTAGCAATATCTGGAAGATCACAGGTTCCCCACCCCGGTCCTAAACATTGCAGTCCAAATAGTCTGACAGAAATTATCTGCCACTAGAATAAGAAAAATATCATCTGTATCAACTAAAATAGTGAATTACAGTCACTATCCCATTTTCAGTCTTTCATCTCTGGTGCAGTTCAATATACACAGAACAGAGCATCAAAAGACACTATTCCCTTTTGAGATCCTTCAGAAACATTGTGAATAACAAATCATTCATTTTTGTTGCACTCCTTTCCGTGGTGGGGGCCAATGCATTTGGAAGTTTTTGGCACACTGAGGTTCTTTGTTATTGCTGGCATAATTAAATTATAGGTTTACTAAATTATATTACAAAAAAGTAGCTACACCTCTTTGCCAGTGGGAGTAATTTGCCCTACAGAAATCTGTTATAACATTTAAATGAAATTGTTAATCAGGGACTATTTACAACAGCACCTGCTCTCATTTGTTACATTAGACTATGTAATCACTGTCAGTTTCTTGCAGATTCAACCCACTTAATACAACAGAAGCATAGTTAAAATAGAATTCTCATCTGCAGAATTAACCTGGGTTTCCAATGGGAAATAGGGAACAGGGTTGCAAAGGGCAGGAAGAAAAGCACCACTGGTTTTCCCACTTGAAATTTGTTTGGCAGTGTGAGATCTTCAGAAAGGGAAGATGGCTCCTTTCATTCTCTTTTGCTGGGATGCATTGCATGCAAAGCTATAGCAGATCAAACCTGCTGCAAAAGGTAAAGCAAACAGACAATTGCTTCATTAAAGGAGAAAAACAGAAGGTATACATGCAAGCTCATTGTTTGAAAGTTGCAGAGCTAATCTTGGACATTCCATTTGTGTATAAAGAGCATGGCAAACCCATTCATATATCTTTTTGGGAGTGCGGAAAGCTGCACAGTTCCTGGAGCCATATCACAACATTCACCCAACACAGCTCTTTCACATAAAGAAAGATTACTCTAAGATGTTTTTTGGGGGGTTTAATGAGGTGAGAGAGTTTGTTTGTTTGTTTTAATGACAGCTGTAGTAATAATAATAATAATAATAATAATAATAATAATAATAATAATAATTAGTATTGTTTATAATTTATCCCATTCTGGGAGGCCTCCAGCAAAATATTAAAATGCAATGATTCATCAAATGTTAAAGGCTTCCCTAAACAGGGCTGCCTTCAGATGTCTTCTAAAGGTTGGAACAATACTTTTTAGTTCTCTGTGTTCACTAGACAACACGTTATAGTTCACTGTATTTTAAACCATCTGATTAAGTAACCGGATAAATGTCTCTAGCTTCTGGGATTGCATACTTTAATTAGGATGTGTCATGTCTAGTCCCCATACTCTATTCCATGGATAGATAATGTGGTGCTTTCTGGATGTTGTCTGGAGACCAGCATGACCACTGGTCAGGGATAAATAGGTGCTAGCTATAGTTCAACAACATTTGGAGGACATTGCATTGGCTGCTCCTACAACTTTGAATTCCTCAGCCTCACATACTTCAGAGATCTCACCCAAAAGCATTTTCTTTAGCCAACAGGAAGCAAAAACTACAGGTTTATGGAGCCCACAGGAAGTCACAACGTATGCCTGGTGGACCATGCTTGCTTGCTTGCTGATTTACAAGTTGTGTAGACTTCTTCTCCTCAGAAGTCAAAGTCGGTATAATACAGTTTAACATTATATTTTGATGGCGTCTTCAATCCAGGTGCTTCTCTTAACCGTGCACTAAAATCTTTTCTTTTCAAAAGTAAAATGGCAGGCATCCCTCAAGTGAGATTAATATGAATAGCCTATATGCCTTCAAAGCATATCAAATTAATTTAAAAACACCCTGATATTACTTGACTACAGTTGGATGTCAAAATCTGAGGAGTAAATTCTGTTGTATGCTTCCACCAGTCATCAATCCCTTTATAGACGTCTATGCAAGACACATCAAGTAGATTTTATCAGAAAAACATTATACTGCTGAGCCTTCCCCTCACCGAATACAATAGCACCCTTGTCCTTAAAATGGGAATGGTTTTACAGCTTATACATACAAGAGTGTCAGGTATAAAACAGAGAATTTAGTTATCTGCCCATGTGAAAACAACAACGTATTCCATAATCAATAGGCTTTTATGAGCACTATCTATCTTACGTCTATTGACTACATGTCTCTGGTAGACAGTTGTACTGCATCACTAGTTTTGAAATCCCAAAATGAATGACACCAACCAGGTCCATAATATATAATTAATCCTAGTCAGCCTGCAATAGACATCGAGTGGCTTATTTTGTTATTTAATTTGACGGGGCTGAAAAAGCTGGACTTCAAAACTATAATGATGGATTTTAAATCTTTTTTTATTTTATTGATAGTGAACAATCAAGGGAAAACACATTCATAACGGCAGATAGGAGAGCAATACTGGTCCAGCTCCAGTACTTGCCAAACTAATTATCCTTCAGAAATGGCTGGACTGTACATGTCCCCCATATGTATACGTATGGGGCATATGCACACACTTGTGATGCTTTCATGAGTGGATGGAAGTGGATGGAAAAATTGAGCATCTGCACATTCAAACATAGATGGGTATGTCCAGAATCCCACTGCTGGATCTGTCCATATCACACACTGTGATAGAAAAGGGGAATTCAGAAATGGATGTTTATTATTCTTTGTATTTGTCCATTTATCTGCAACTTATAAACCAGCTCTCAATTCAGTTCATTTATATTATTTAAACTACGTCTTTACAGTTCCTAAAATTATGACCAAATGTGTAAGCTACTCTGTAGCCTTGAAATCTTTGGATGAAGGGCAATACATAAATTTAATATAACAGCAACAACAACCTCAGATATTGAAGGCATTTCTTCCCAATCATACTTGAAAAGACTGAAGCTTGGAGTATGAGCCAAGAAGTTTCAGAGGAGTGTGAAAAACTCAATATCAGTCAGAAATCATGGGAGGAAGTTTGTGCTATGTCAAATCCATATATTCCCTTTACTATTAAAATAAATCAATTTCAAGACTGTGGTATGGTATGGCTCTCAGCCAAGATACCCCAGATACTGAAGTGCTGTAAACAGACCAGGGAGGACCCAAAGAATTCCCATCATTCTTTGAGAGAAGTCGTGACAACTGAATCACTGCCCAACCAGATATGGAGTGCAATTGTATGCATGTCTACTCAAAAGTAAGCTTTAGTGATGTCAGTGGGACTTAACTCATCATAAGCATGTATAGAATTATAGTCCAAATGTGTAGCATACGTGTGAGTTAAAACAATCCTAGCTTTAGGAAATCAAACTCAAGTTTGATCTGGGAATCTGATTCCTTATACTGTTTTAGGGCATTGCAGATGAATGGTGCATTATGTGTCAGTAATAGGGCATTCTTGTGCAGTTATACAAATGCTTAACTGTGTGTCATTATCCATTTCCAGGTAGGGACTGATGGATCTGTCCATTTCAGTTCCCTCAGTTTCTGATTATTTGAATCTTAAATTCAGCTCTCCACATTTTGCAGCCATTTACAATTTAAAAAAAAAATCCTCATGAAAATTTACCAGCATTTTAGTGAGATTTTTTCCCAACTACACAATTTTTATATAAAAGTTTGTCTAGTGTGTACATTTTTGCAAGCAATCTGAAACAATAGATTTTTGTATTGATAGCTTATGTTTAAGGCATACTTTCCCCTGTAATATGCATTTCCGGGGGGGGGGGAGTTGGGTTGGAGAACTGCATTGCAAATTCAAATAAATATGAATTTCAAACCACAGCTGTGTTTTCATTCGCATATTGTTTCAGATAGTGAAAACTTGGTCGATTTGGCTTTAAATGCATGCTGAGTTGAATTTCTTCTCCAGGTATATTTTATATTATTCTTCACAAATAATAAGAGTAGCAAATTTCGCAAAAAGGCAAAACAAACTCTTATTTATCAATTGTGTCATGAGGATTTCGGGTTGTTGCCAACAAAATCATTCCATTCACAAAAAAGATTTCTGCTAGTGTAATAGGACTTTCTCTTTCTCTCCTCCCTCTGTGTGGCCCCCCAATTTGATCTTGATTTCCCCCCAACACTCTAGAACAAATTTGGTGGGGTCGGGATGGGGGACATATGGGCACAGGAGAGGGAAGGAAAGTTCTGTTGCACAAGTCCTTGAGCAAACAGGATGACTTCGTTGAAGACATTGCTTTGTTTTTCTGCCCAAATCTGCTCTGTTAAATACAGCCGCAATTACAAGTTAAAATCAGATGGATTGTGGTTTTCAGTGACAAGAGTAGTTAACAAAAAGTTGCAAGGCAAAACCTACAATTAAAAAATAAACTACAAGTCAATAATAAATGTTACCACAATAAGCAACTCACCCTGCATTTTTGAGGTAACTTGAAATTTGATCTATTAATGATTGGTATGGCAGCGAGTGGGGATAATGAACAGTCATGGGTCTATGAAAAGGTATAATTGTGATTTAGCATTTTGTCGGTGAATAGCCTCGAATTAAACATTTTGATCATGTATTCAGAAGTTTTAGAAGCTTTCAGTTCTGTAACTTATATGCACTTCAGATCAGAATAGCTACATTTTGTGGAAATAGAACCTTGCAGAGGTTTTTAAAGATTTAATGATAGGGCTTGGGAGGCATGCCAGAATGAGAGCTGATGAAATGAGTAGGAAGGCAGGTATGGTATAATTACTTTAATTGCTCATGAGGAGGACAGTAAAAAGGCGGCGGGGGGGGGGGGGAATCCATTAGAAACTCGGAAGCTTGAAAAGTCGCTTCCATTGGTAGAAGCAAAGGCACTTTAGAAACCAGAGTATTTTGGAAATATGATGTTTGTTGTTCTTATTGTTAAAAATCTAATAAAAATATTTTTTAAAAAAGAGGGGGGGAAATCAAGAGCATTTATTGATAATATATCGGCTTCTTAAGGGGGTGTAGCTATTATTGGGTGGGGTTCAATCACATGCCATCAGATTCAGGTTGTACAATTAACACCGATTTGACACTCGTATTCAACCTAAATTGCAGTTTTGCAGTAAAGAAAGTTGCGAGAAAATGCACTGAAAGATGTGGGATAAGTCTTGCTTGAGACAATAGTCTAACCTCCCCATGAACAAATTGGAACGAATGGTCAATAAATGGTGGACATCATCCAGCCTCACTGCAAACATTGTGAAAGCAAATCAAAATGAATGCTCATGTACAGGTCATATGGAAACAATCTGTGTCAGTTTCAGATATCTTAGAATCACATAGTTGGAAGGGACCATGAGGGTCATCTAGTCCAACCCCTTGCAATGCAGGAATCTTTTGTCAATGTGGGGCTCAAACCCATAAGCCTGAGACTAAGAATCTCCTAAGCTTCTGGTTGAGCTATAGTGAGTCTGTTCTGTTCCATTTCTACATTAATCTTCATTTTTTATAATAAAAAAAATCTGCACAAAAAATTACATTCAGAAGGTCGGCGGTTCAAATCCCCGCAATGGGGTGAGCTCCCATTGCTCAGTCCCTGCTCCTGCCAACCTAGCAGTTTGAAAGCACATCAAAGTGCAAGTAGATAAATAGGTACCATTCCAGCGGGAAGGTAAACGGCGTTTCTGTGCACTGCTCTGGTTCTCCAGAAGCGGCTTAGTCATGCTAGCCACATGACCCGGAAGCTGTACGCCAGCTCCCTTGGCAAGTAAAGCGAGATGAGCGCCGCAACCCCAGAGTCATCCGTGACTGGACCTAACAGTCGGGGGGGGTCCCTTCACCTTTATATATTTAAATACACATTTCTGAATGCATTTTTTTCTCAACATAACTCCCCACCCCCACCCCATCGATGTATCTTGATATATTTGAGTCAAGAACTGCATCAGGACAGCCAGCAAGTCTGAAAACAAATGAGTCACTATGTTCCAATCACCACCACATTCATCTGAGAGGTGTCAATCAGGTTAGCTCAAGTTCTGGAATTTCCAAAGACAAAATTGCGCAAGCATCTCTACTTTTGCAACCCAGAAACCAGTGACACGAAGAGGCAAAACTGATACAAAGAATGATCAGAGTGGGAGCAGGAAAGAAATAAAAATAAATTCGCATGGCATGGCTATCTAAAAATACAAAATTAAACAAACAGTTTTAACACTAAGAGTGCAGTCCATGCACATTCACTTGGAAAGAAGCCACACTAAATTCAGCAGGACTTACTTGTGAGCAGGGGTACCAATCTGAGTAAAATGTTGGTGGGGGAAGGTAAGCCCTGCTCCACATAATTGATCACAAGACACGGCACATGCACACCATTTGAATGGCAATGCCCATCAACTTTGGAGAGGGGTTGGCCCCTATGATTCAGAGTATACATGCATAGGATTGTTCTGTAACAATCTGGATTGCTTGTTAAAGCAGATTTGGCCATTTGCCTGTGGATATAGCTATTCCTGTACCCCAAGCCAGTGTCTATTTTCTACAGTCTACAGTTATTCAAAAGTCATCCAGACACAGCTTTGTGGGTGCTGATGCGCCATTAACTGCTAACTTTACTTCATATTGGACTCCAGGTGGAAACAAATTGGGATGTTAAATTAACTGGGAGATAGGGTCCACCAAAGAGAGAGAAGGAAAGTTTATTACAATGCCTTGAAGTGTACCCTACAGGCCCACAAAGATCAATTATGAACAGCCTACTTTCTTTAAAAGCTCGCAATAAATGGAATCGTTTTACAGAAATTCGCCAGTGGTTTTCAGATTTTCTCTCTTCAAAGGACCCTTTCTGCACCAACCTTTCTATGGATAAATTTCTGGGTGCTCCATAAGATACTGGAGTATGCAGTCCTCATGGGACTTGAAAGCCCTGCTGTCAAGACCTGGTGGGATTTGTTAGTAGCTGCCCCATGTCACTGAAAAGATTCTCAGTGAAGTATCTTCTGGCCATAGACTGACTCCGCCTATTGAGGATGGTCACTGGATCATAGTGGACAATATGGAGTCTAAGAGGGCTTCCTGTTTCAGTTGAGCCTTGACTGAGAAACAAGGCTTTCCTGAGTTATGGTGTGTTCCTACTACTCTGCTTGTCCTTCAGTCCTGACTTCTTACTTGCTGTTTGCCCCTACATCCTGATGTCTTATTTAGTTCCAACTTACTCTTTGGCCTTGACATGTCCCATGGCTCTCAATGGACAACCCATCTCAGGCTGGGTCATGTGACCCAGCCCGCACCACTAGGCCTCTCCTTGTCAACAAAATGCCTAGCTCTTCCCCCCATATATCTCTTAAGGCTGACAGTTAAGGGCAAGTTGGGTTCTTCTGAGGAAAGCAGGTGCACCATAATGGAACTCCAGAATGCAGTTTTAATAACACTCAGTCCTGATGCACTGAAAGAAGAAAAAATAAAACTGTACTTACTATCAAAATTCCAGTGAAAATGGAACTCCTGTCTCCTGTGGTGCCTTTCAATCAGATGAATTCTGCATGATTCTGTACTGCTAATTAGTTCCTTCCTCGCTTGCAATGCTCTCAGAAGGAGAGGCATGCTCACAAAATATTATTTTGTTGCTGTCTTGATGTGCCATGGGCCACTCATTGTTATCAGGGTTAGTATAGCATACTATTGTGTATCTTCATATGCCTAGCACCTTCCATTCTCACATTGGGATTGGTTTAATATTGGATCTTCTTTGACCCAGTTTGTGGGTTATGCAAGCACCTTTTCTTCTTCTTCTTTGAAATTGGGATTCCTGTTTAATCTAACAAATCTCTAAACTGTATGATTTAATTAACAGATAATTAAGTGCTCAATGATGGAACACATCAGGGAATTGCATATTATTAAGGCAGCAGAAGAGGTGTTCATACTTAAAGAAAGATAATCTTCACTGGCTGATGGGGACTAGAGACAGTAGAAACGTTCCTAGATCTAAAAAAGAAGGCTGACTGCTGTAATTACTGTACTACACTCAATGTATTTATAGACATCACCGTTAAAGTGGCAATGAAATTACATTTTGTAATTGCAATGTATGGGGCAGTGGCTGTGTGTCAGGGACTGGTTAGATGACAAGGAGTGGTGGGAGATCCCAGAGAAGGCAGGCTCAGAGCCGGGGGATTGGTGGAGGGACATTGAGGAGAGGTCAGAGAGAGACGATTGGGAGGGGGCTGGATACTGACGGGGCAACAGGGTTTAGTGAACAGGAGGAACCTGTGACAGGGAGCAGTTCAGATGCCGAGGCTGAAGCAGAGGAAGGTTAGGGGTCAAGAGATTGTTGGAGCATCCTGGGAGTCTCTCTCTCAGGCTGCAACAAGCTCCCCCATCTCCAAGAACGCACAAGATAATGAGGAGGGCAATGCAGAGACCAGAGGTGTGCAGGTGTAGTTTGAGACTGCTTGGGAAACATTGAAGAGAGGAGGAGCCTTTAAAAGGGTGGAAGGTGGGGGCCTTCATTCCTGGCAACTGCTCTATAGGGGCAAGACCTGCTGGGAAGTGTTGCTGAGTTGTATGCCATTTCACTGAATAGTTACCTTCACTGACAACTGGCTGTCTCTTTGTTCTGACCTGCGTCTGACTCCAGCCTTGGCAGTGTATCTTCTTTCTTAGAGTTCACTCTCATAGCATGTTTTATTCACTTTACTGGTATATAAACCGGGATATTAAGGATTTTCCCATTTTTTCAGACTCCATCAATATATGTGTGAAGTTAGGGTGTGCATCGCTTTGCAGTTATTTATGCTGCATTTCTGTTTGGATACCCTACCAGTCAGGTCAGAGAGGTCAATTTGAAGCTTTTTACTGCTCTGCAGGTTTTACACCACCATAAATAATTTGATGGCATGTGCAGGACTGGCCTTCCCTGTTCACCCCTAATTTGAGTTCATTTATGAAGTAACTGGACAGCAGCAATACCAATACAGATACTGGGAGGACCCAACTTCTCCCCTTGCTAATTTCTTCCTGTCCTCTTTTTTCTGTTGCTAAAACAGCTGTTAATCCATAATAATATGTTCATTCTGTCCTCTTATCCCATAAATGCTTAAATTTACACAGGAGTCGTTGGGAACACACTTTTTTATGTGAGTCATACATGGAAATAATACGCTGGGAATGGTTATGCATAGCCATATGCAATGGTTATGTTATGTGTTCTGACTTCTCAAGTCTAGGAGGTGAGAAGACAGCTTGCTCCATTGAAAGAAGCAGGTCTGTGGCTTGTGGTACTCCTGGATCCAGCACTGTCATTGGGGTTTAAGTGGCTAGGAGTGCCTATGCCCAACTATGTCTGATTCATTATAGCTTACATGGTGGTAGACTGATATTTTCAAGCAATATGTTTTTCAACCATTCCCAGGGTGGCAGCAGGAAAAAGTATGTTCCCTCTCAAATTGGCATGAGGATGGGAGAATCCCCCCCTTTTTTGGAAAGGAGAGGTTACCTTAATAAGAAGGTTGCAAGGTGACCAAGGGGTGATCTTCCTTTAAAAATAAACCCATCATGCTGCTTTCTGGTGCCTCCTTGCCAACACATTTTCTGAAATGCCCATGGGAAGGTGTTATCATCCTTCAATGGGGATTTTAGCTGTTATGGGGCCTGCCTATGGAGACACTGGCACAAGGCCAGTGTATGTTTCCAAGCACAATTCAAAGTGTTGGTGCTGACCTTTAATGCCCTAAACGGCCTTGGCCCAGTATACCTGAAGGAGCGCCTCCACCCCCATTGTTCAGCCAGGACACTGAGGTCCAGCACCGAGGGCCTTCTGGCGGTTCCCTCACTGCGAGAAGTGAGGTTACAGGCAACCAGGCAGAGGGCCTTCTCGGTAGTGGCGCCCGCCCTGTGGAATGCCCTCCCGTCAGATGTCAAGGAAATAAACAACTATCTGCCTTTTAGAAGACATCTGAAGGCAGCCCTGTTTAGGGAAGTTTTTAATGTTTGATGTTTTATCGTGTTTTTAATATTCTGTTGTTGTTGTTGTTGTTATACACATTTTTAAGTGAAAAGAGCTTCTTGTGCCAGAAAAATCCTCGTAGCATCTTTGCAGAGTTAGCTGACTTTCAAAGCACCTCTGCTTTCCCAGCTGGGTTGAGGGTGGAGCTGCCTCTTTGCTGAAACAGTGTCCTGTTAGTTGCTTAACATAGGAAGCTGTCGCAGGTTCACACTACAAAGAACTCATAATCCATCTGCTCTCAGCAGCCAGAAACATCATAACTAGACACCGGAGGGACCTGTCAGGAGTGAACATGGACCACTGGTACCAAAGCATATGGGAAACAACCCTACTGGAGAAGCTAACTAACAAATTGAAACAAACTAAAAAATTTCCTTCCAGTAGCACCTTAGAGACCAACTAAACTTAGTTGGTCTCTAAGGTGCTACTATAAGGATTTTTTTGTATTTTGTTTTGACTACGGCAGACCAACACAGCTACCTACCTGTAACAAATTGAAACTAGCATGGGGACAAACAAAAGAGGACATCTGCACTGGTGTATGACTCCCCTTTATTACATATGCAGCCCAACAAGACAAAGACAAGAACCCACCGTCAGCATATGAACTGATATGACTAACTTGACCTGACAGCCCCTCTCCCTCACACACCCAAATGAAACACACACCAGTCAGCTGAAGGCAACCAGCCATGCCCTGGGACCCCCAATCTCTCTCATCGCCAAAGAAAACTAATAAATGAACAGAAAGAGAACCTACCCATGTGACGCTGACGCAAAAACCTTGCACGTACACTATGTGAAAGAGCAAAAGTTTACTACACCCTTTCCCTCTCCCTCGGTCTTTCTCCCCCAGCCTTATACTGTCAGTGTCTCACATTGAATATAACTGATCTGTAGAAAGGACTCTATGAACTGAAAGCAGAGATGTTGCACTTTTGCAACACAATAAAATCTTAATATATTTTTTTAAAAGCATAGGAAGCTGTCACCTATTGAGTTGGATCACTGGTCCATCTACCTCAGTGTTGCCCACAATGACTGGCTGAGGCTCTCAAGGGTTCCAGGCAGTTTTTTATTTGTTTAGGTGTGTGTTTTTCCTCATTTCCTACCTGAGAGAAACCAGGGATGGATTCCAGGATATTTTTTTTCATGTAAGGCAGGTGTTGCCACCCTGACCCACAGTCCTTCTACCAAAGACTGCCTCTGAGAGCCATGTGATGTTTTGACATTTTATTATTCCCTTAGACATTCTGGGCCAGCTCTCAGGAAACACAGCCTCAGGTAATGGTGCTATGAGTAGCTGCAAGGCTTTTTAAAAAATAAATAAATTAAGAAGTATTGTGGGGAAGGAATCCTTGGCCATCCTATATAGTTCATCAACATAACCACAGGCAAACTTCCCTCCACCTTGAAAAATTCATGGAGAATTATTTCTCCACTCAAAAAATAATAATAGCAAAAAACTGAACCCCTCTCCTGCAGGCATAAATGAACCCATGAAAGTAGGGGGATAATTTTGATCAATCTTTGAAGGTCCCACCTGAACGAGACCATGTTAAAGAGTATTTAAAGGCAGGTATATAGTAAATAGGCACAGAGCAAGACAAGAGGAAGCTTTGCTGAAAATGAAGTCTCGTCATTATATAGAAGAACTATAAACTACAACTCTGGTGATTCTGTTCAAATGTTTACTACCTCACTTACACAAATCACCACAGAGAGTGGGGGAAGTAATTGGAATAGTGTGTCCTGACCTTTCTTTGACTTCATTCATTAGATGATTTAGGGTCAGTCTAGGCAGGAACTCAATTCTGCTAGTCAGTGTGAACAGCAGCGATAGCATCTGTTCACCAGTCAATTTCCCTTGTCCTTGGTCCTTCCTCTCATTTAGAAACTATGTCAGTTGCCATCCAGCTGTGTCCAACCATATGCTGCTTAGACCACTGCTTGGGGGACTTCAAAGAAACTTAAATCAGTTAGTGTCTTCATGATCTTTCCAGTAAGAAAGGCAAGCACTGGGTTATTTTTTTCAGATAATCATTAATAAAATTCTCCTATTTGAAGTTGACTTGCAGAAATGTAAATACTGCTAATTCAACTGTTCTAATGACATTTGATTCACTGGTCTTATACAGAAATGGAACAATTCAATTAAGCAAATTGCAAACCACTTTGGGGATTTTATTTTTTTTATGGTCAAGCAGATGGGTGCAATACGTGGCAAAAAAAAAAGTGCCACTTCACTCTGTATCTGCCCAACTTAGGGAAAACACATTTAAAATCATACATAGGTGGCATTTGAATTCACAAAAATGTAACTGGGTCAATGCTCAAGGGTCGCCACTGTGATTGAGGGACTGTGGATGTTTGGGGATGATGTACCATATGTGGCCGACTTGTACTTTGGTTAATACATTTTGAACTGCAATCCTTCAGGAAATAAGTTTCCTCAAAAAGCAGTCAGTTCATTGGTTAGCAAGTGGCTTTATTAACCATTGGGGGGGAAATGAACAGAAGGACGTTCTCCACAAAGAATTGAACACAGTCTTTTGATTGCTCCAAACTGGAAGGATTTTGATAATTTGCAGTTGTCTTCTTGGGACAAAAGGTTTGTACTCTGGCTATCATGGAAAAGCTGACCATTAAAAGTACTGAATGGACAACAAACAAAATATTTTGTGGAAATAGGGCATGCCTCTATAACATATATATGACATGTATTTGGCTGATATCTGTACCTTGTTCTCATGATGGGAAGGGGTTTATGATTTTAGTGTGTGTTGTTATATTAGAAAAAACTAAATGAAATCATTTATTTAATAAAGCAATATAAAATATTTAAATTTTAAGAAATAATCTGCTGTGGGGGGAAACTACTTTGCTTATTTATACCAATATCAGAGAAGTGTACTTTTTGTTTAGTGTCCTGCTCCTCCAGAATTTACTTGGGGCAGATGTGACAATTCAAAACAATTGCTCTTTTCCATTGGAACTCAAGGGAAAACCATGGAAGGAGAAGGCATCAACAAGTGCTGGTCTAAATCATCACTAGTTGAAGGAAGTGCACTCAGCTATATGTTTTCCTGCTGCTGAAACATGCAAAAATAGATTAAGCCCACCTTAAATTTTTGAACCTATACTTATGTCCCTTGAATGTAAAACTGATTTCAGTAACAAGTCAAGCTGGATAATCGTCAGCAGCGAACATCTCCTTCAGCTTTGCTTCATTACATTTAGCTTGCCTTGAACAAGGAGTGGTGCAATTTTCTTCCTGGGAGGAAAAAAACGCCACTTCTGAGATTGTAGGATGTGCTCTGACTTTACAAGTGCTAAGAACTAATTAGCAACTAGACCAGGAGTTCAGAGTCCACAGCTATCTACATTTAAGCAGCAGCATGTCGAAAAGACAAATGTATTTTGTTGATGTGCCATTGTGCAACTCTCAAGTTGCTCATTTTGACTAAGGAAAGGAAAGGAAAAAAAGTAATCAACTATGCACAATAGTTTCTAACCTATTAAGCTATTTTCATGGGAATCTAAATAAACTTACTATAATTAGAACTAATGAAATCTCTGTGTGTGCTGGGTTCAATTAAAAAAAAACCCACACAGATTCATGTGCCTTTGCTTTTAGTACACTGGAATGTCAGAACTAAAGAGTCATTACTGTTCCCAGGCAAATAGAATTCTACTGCAAATAAAATCTACAAGAAAGCAGAACTTTTTCTGCCACATTCTGTTCCAATGGGTGGTGAAAGCAAGAAGAACTATCCATTTTTCATGGGCTTTCAAAGCAGGTTCCATGATTTACATCCCTGAGCTCCAGAGGAAATCCAGCAGCAATCCTGATTTTGTTATCAAACTTGTTTGCTTGAGAAATACACATAAAACATGGCTGGAGAACACTGCCCCAGTGGAAAGTTAGTGGGGACATGTCACTTAGGCTTATTTATGCATCTTTTCTACATTCTCTCCTAGCTCCTATTTCATATTCACGCAGAACTCTATAGAACAGTACAGTAGGTGCTTAGAGACAAGAGTTTGTCTTCATTTAGCGATACTAAAACAAAAACACTCATAGCTCTCTTCATGTGACCCAGGCCTGAACTATGTGGTCAAATATTTATGCAACTGTTCAGCTTCTTGGTTCCAAACTTTGGAAACCAGACCTACCCACTATGACAACAATTGAGACTGCAATAGACATACAAGGCTGTCTCCTCATCCAATGTGTGAACCAGAGACAACATTTTTTTGATTAGGCAGTTCATACCCAATAAGAGACTTCCTCCCTCTCTGTGTCTCTGTTTCTCTCAATTTATCCTTGCTGATTCTGACATATGTTTTTTCAGTGTCTGCCAGCCTCACCTTGGGGTTCAGATCTCTTAAGGAGGAAATAAGTGGGAACTCTTACCTCAAAACTCAGCAAATAACTCATAAGTTGAAAGAACTTTTTAAAAAGAAAGATAATGTCTATCAGGAGTCAATTGAGGGGTTTGGGGTTTTTTTTTAAGGAGCACAGATGCTACAGGAAGTCACCTCTATCTACACTGTAACAGGGAAAAAATAATTGTCAGTAGGATTTCCCTTAAAAAGTCCTTTATTAAAGGAACCGGAAGATGCAGTGGTGAGGTATACCGTGTGCATCAACCCTCAAGCAGTATATGTGGCACAATTTAAGTAAAGCCAGTCCAAACAAAAGAATTTCTCTTTGGGTATGGGCATTGTTCAAGAAGAATGTCCAAAACGCCGTTCAATAGTTGAGTGTATTGAGAAGGACATGGTTAAAGAAAAAGGAATGAGAGATTTTTAGGAGTCCATATTCATAACTTGCAGAAGCATGGTGGCTACACATTCTGTTTTTTACATGGTCAGCTAGCTCAGGTAGTTCCCCCCATGAAAAAGAGAGGTAGCATTAGGAGCACATCAAGGGTGTTTTTGTTTTCTGCCCTAGATGCAAGTGAGGCAGAAGCAGAACAGTATTCAAAGTCTGTGTCCTAGAACTTTGACATGAGCTGTGGCATTGCCCATGAATCTGATGCACACTCTCTGCTTGCATGGGAAGTGAACATGCCAGAAGCAGATTCAACATTTCTTCCAACATAAGGGAAGTCCCTTGAATTGCACCATTCTCCTACATATATAAGAGCTGGGAGGAACTGTCCAGAGCCACAAGCCAATAGTGGGTGGGCTGAAGACAATAGTGGGTGGGGCTGGATCTAAAAGTGGGTGGGATGCCTCTTCCTTTTTTGCCACCCCTTCTCTCATCCAACACCTGCTTCTTCCCCCACCTCGCCTCCCTCTTCCTCCCTGCCCTTCATGGAAGGACAGATTGCTCTTGCCAGATATGTGAACTAACCACTTGCAGGAGATTTCACCTCTTCTTCTTCTTCCATCACTGCATTCATTTTATCTCCGGCCCCCAATTCCTGTCCTCAACCTCCTTTTCTCCCTTCTGGGCTCCCACCACTTGCCTGAAATTAGAAACGAGACTGGAAGCTGAGGGACATTGGGCAATCTATCTGGAAGCTAACTGTATTTCAAGGAGATAGTGCTCTAACGGGATTATCATTCCTGCTCCTGTTTGTTTCCCCCTCTCTAAGCTCTTTGATGGCTGAAGAACAGCCTTTAATGCCCTATTCTGTTGAAAGGGAAGGAAGTGATATTGCTGGGTACCTTGTTTTGATGCTGGACATTGTTTGAAGAAAGTGAGGCATTGGGAGAGGTGGCTAATGAATCTGCATGTAGCTAGTACGACATAGCCAGTCAGGCAAGTCACGCAGGCTAAAAGGTTAACTATCTATAAATCAGATATTTTGGGCCAAGTTCTGAGAAGCTTGTGCACAAACTGACGGCCACAGGGCTGTGCAACCTGAGGCTACCTGGGGAGTCACTTTGCCACTTCTTGAGGGCTTCCAAGTGGAAGATTGAAGTGCCTGCTTGGTAATGTACATAATGCTTGCTGTTTAGAATAAAATCTTTAATCTTGTCACTCACTTGTGTTTGTATTGCCTCTGAATCTCATTTCCAAAGAACCACCTTGCATTTGGCAAGACAGCCACACGCAGCCCAAAGGCTTTTTAGACTGCCCATCTCTAATTATATAGTCATCTCGATCCCCAGCAACATAGAATCATAGAATCATAGAGTTGGAAGAGACCACAAGGGCCATTGAGTCCAACCCCCTGCCAAGTAGGAAACACCATCAGAGCACTCCTGACATATGGTTGTCAAGCCTCTGCTTAAAGACCTCCAAAGAAGGAGACTCCACCACACTCCTTGGCAGCAAATTCCACTGTCAAACAGCTCTTACTGTCAGGAAGTTCTTTCTAATGTTTAGGTGGAATCTTCTTTCTAATCCTCATAATCCTCAAACAAGAATAAAATCATCTCAGAATGGTATGCATAAGGACACAGGAAGCTGCCTTTGGTCCATCAGCTTTGGCCCATCATCTCATGTGTTGTCTACATTGACAGGCATCTTACAGGAGTTGCTGGAGGTTGAAGGGGAGGCATTCTACAAAGCATGCATTCAATCACTGAGTAAAACCTTTAATTGGCTGTCTGTGTATAAGGAACCATACATCCAAACTGGTATAATCCATTTCAATGAATTCAGAGCAATTCCATGATTACTTCACATTAATTTTCCAGCACCACGATAAGAGGTAAAATAATGAGAACACCAGTATTGATTAGAGTTACTGAGGAACAGCCTACTAGATAAACACTATATTATTAGAAGCTTCTCGCTTCGCTAAAAGATACATCAGGCTGTTGACACTTTAAGGTGTGAGTTTTCAAAACACCAAGAATTAAGTGCATTTTTGTCTCCTTGGAAGAAACAGTAACACGTAGAATGTGAGGGATGCAATTTCAAAGGCTGTTACTGTAGAAAAGAATAAGTTGCATTCCCAAGTCAGCTATCTGAAAATAGGTACTTACATTGATAATGAGAATCAATGGATACAGAAGAAATATTTTAACGTACACAAAACTGTTAGCAGATATTTTCAGCATATTTAAAAAATCTTTATCAATCGAAACTGGTCAGGCTTTCTGAGGATTCTTTCTCTCTGTGTGTGTGTGTGAGAGAGAGAGAGAGAGAGAGAGAGAGAGAGAGAGAGATGCATGCACGCACACACACACACACACACACACACAAGCCCCTATATCAGTTGATTGCATGGTAGTTTACAAGTGCTGTGGATAGTATTCAATGCTAGCCCTTCACAGAGTAGACCCATTGTCTAACTTAGGTTCGTTAAGTCCAGTGTATCTACTCTGAATGCAATTTAGTGGAATTTAATATGGTTCCATATGGCAGCTTGCCATATGGAACTATTCCCCTCGCCTATTTCAGAGGGCATGAGGGGAGGACAGTGGGGAAAGCCCCATAACACAAGGGGAAGTCCTTGAGCAGGGCTCCTGTGGGCTGGACACCTTAGGGGATCTAACACAGTGTTAGATCTTAAAGGAAATTAAGACTTGCATCAGCAGCTAGAAATACCATAACTAGACATGCGAAGGACCTATCAGGAGTGAACATAGACCACTGGTACCAAAATGAATGGGAAGCCACCCTCCTAGAAAAATGAACCAACAAACTTAAACTAGCACAGGGACAAGAAAAGGAGGACAAGAAGGGAACCACATTAGCTGTCTTGCTTCTGAAAGATTTGATACAACCCTATGAGATAAAGAGGTAGAGAAAGAAGAAGACCTCACTGCACACATCATTGAACCCAGTTATTATTTATAATATAGCACTACTTTCATATACATCCCATTGTTTCACTCAAAGTTCTTCATGAAGGAATAGCAAAAACAAAACAAAACACCCACAATGGAAATCTTCCTCCTAGGTAATGCACACACAGAAAAATCAATATTTGGGAAGAAGCTGTAATAAATCCAGTTTTCAGTGTGCCGTCTCTGCCTATTTTAATATGTATGAAAACCTATAATGTAATTGTGAGCTGGGATACTAGTGTTTCCTTCCTTTCCCTTCCACTGTTTGAAAACGGATCACGCTTTATCTTGCTTCATGATTGACAAAAGTTTCCATTCAAATGTTAATGTCCTACATTGCAGGTGATAGCTGAGGAATGGGTGAGAAAGATAAATGATACATCTTAGTATTCTTTCCTCTAAAATTACATTAGCCTTCTGAGATGCTGCATAGGATGAAGCTGAAGAGCCTAAGCTCATTACGCCACTTATTACCCTGCGTATTTATCTTCTTTGCCACAAAAGCTTTACAGAAAATCTATTTTTTTTAAAGGCTGCATTAGCATTGAATCCACCACTTTGGGGAAGCTAGGGTGCATTCCAGCCAAAGAGAAAGAGGAGAGGAAAGGAAAGGAAGGGCAAGTTCCACTGTGTGAGTAGAACACCATCCATGCAGCATTGAGTACAACCCAATGTCCACAAGCCAGGAAATACCAAGGAAAAGACAGAAAGCGGTCTGCAAAAGCACCCCATGGTCAGTGGTCTCCATATGGGTGGGGCTCATTCCACAAAACAGAAAATGCCCTCTTTCTCGCCCCAGCCAACCGAATGCCAGTAGATTTCGGCATAGTCAGAAAATTCAACAAAGAATTCTGATGAAGCAAATGCTAAGAAACAGCTTGCTATTTCAGAACTATTCCAGCAACATATTTAGGACATTGTGTTGGCTACTTCTAGCAGGTGAAATACCCCTGCTGCTGACCCTTCACAGCCATGGAGCATGGTGCCGATAATGCCAAGGTTGCAGGTTTGATCCCCATATAGGACAACTGCATATTCCTGCCTTCAGGGGCTTGGAATTCTACAATTCTATGTTAGATGGACAAATGGTATCATTTTGTACAAGGCAGATCTCCACGTTCTTTTGCAAAAGCTGTCTCAGCCCATTAACATGTATCTTGTAATATAAGATGCAGCAATTAGAGCTGAGAAAATCATCTGTGAAATGCAGGTGCAAATAATGGTTTGCTGGCATGTATAGGATTTTTAGTCCATTCTTCTTTACTTTTGGAAGGGATGGCCAAACAGTTCCTCTGAACAGAACTACAGAACGAAACAGAAGAGAATATATTGTCGCCTGCCAATATGTGGGCAGGATTTCAATAGAAGTATACTTGAGAGTGAATTCAAAATGCAAGGACTGTAGAATTACATCTCAGGATTAAATAAAATGACAATGGCTGTCCTTCTGCAAGATGTTTTCTACCTGGTAATTCCATCTGCCTTGGATAGAAGCATCCCACTTTGCAATTTTTCATTAGAAATCAACCTTGAGAATCTACTCCCACTGCTCAGAAATCCAACATGGTACAGGTTTTGTATAATCAGCTTCTAAAGTCATGAAAGAATCATCATTTCACCGCAATGAAAATATATTTCACAGAGAGTCAAAATTAGGCAAACATACCAATTTCAACACCGACTTAACCTGCCGTTTACTGGATGTGTTCTAAAGCCAAGAGATCTTGGCAATATTTTTATATATAAATATCAATGATATTTTGCAATATGCTGTCCCTCTTAACCCCATCAAATATTAATATTTAAAAGATAGGGGACCAAGCAGTAAAGGAAGAAAACATCTTTTAAATATATAATACAGACTGTTTGTTCTTTTTAAGGATTGGAAAAGAAGGAAAATACCTCAACTGAAAGAATATTAGACTATGAGATGTATAATCTTTGAGAAAGTTATGTGGTTTCTTCGGGTGAAGCTAGGAAGTTATAAAACAAATCAATCTGAGCAAGAATAGTAATCTTAAAAAAATACTAGAATGATAGGCAACGTATGATAGGCAGTAATCCATTTCTGATACAGTAAAAGTGAAAGGATGTATCCTTATCTAGTAGACCCATAGAAATTATTCAGCTCAATAACTGTATATTAGTCACATCCATTAACTCCTAGGGGCTGAGATCCCTTTGGTCTCCCAATAAAATATTTGAGGGGGCTGCCTCCCCAAAATTGATGGGGATTGCCATTCAAATGAGGTGTGTGCACCGTGACTTGTGATCGCTTATGTGGGGATGGGGTTACCTGTCCCCCCAGTATTTTATTTAAGTTGGCACCCCTGGCTTTGAGAATTACTATCCCTGGAGACAGTTTCTGGTTCTTCTAGCCTAAATATTGCTATTATAAGTTTGTGTGTGTGTGTGTGTGTGTGTGTGTGTGTGGCGGCGGCAGTGGGTTCTGTGGTCATTTGTGTGTTGTTCCTTACATTAATGGAGGGGAGGAGAACCTTTGACCCTCCAAATGTTGCATGCACCATCTACATGCAGTTAAGGCTGATGGGAATTGCAGTCCAACATCTGGAGGGCCAAAGATCCCCTATTCCAGTCTGGAGATGCTCTAAATCATATTCACAGTAAAAAGGTAAAGGGACCCCTGACCATTAGGTCCAGTTGTGACCAACTCTGGGGTTGCGGTGCTCATCTCGCTTTATTGGCCGAGGGAGCTGGCGTACAGCTTCCAGGTCATGTGGCCAGCATGACTAAGCCGCTTCTGGTGAACCAGAGCAAGCGCATGGAAACGTAGTTTGCCTTCCTGCCAGAGTGGTACCTATTTATCTACTTGCACTTTGTGCTTTGGAACTGCTAGGTTGGCAGGAGCAGGGACCGAGCAACAGGAGCTCACCCCGTCGTGGGGATTCGAACCACCGACCTTCTGATCGGCAAGTCCTAGGCTCTGTAGTTTAACCCACAGCGCCACCCATGTCCCTACTATCTACTCAGAGTAGATCTATTGAAATCAGTGGACTTGACTTAGTCATGCCTATTAATTTCAGTTAGTCTACTCTGAGCACTGGATGCAACCCTGTGTGGGTTTCATTTCCATTTCTTGCATGACCAATTTTGCAAACAGGGAAGTACACACAAAATATTTCTCTTCCATGCTACTTTCACCTTTCACTCTCTAACAAAGTTGTCAACACTTTCAGAATTAATTTCTATAAGCCACACATTTTTCTTACATACTTCCTGCCGGTTTATCTCTATTACACACTAATTATAGGCTCGCTTTATAGCTCCCTTTTCATACAATGGTTCAGATATATTTTTCTTCTACCAAAGTCAAACTCAGCAGGCTGTGCTTCCCAGGATACGCCGAGCTGCTCTGAAAAAAGGTAAGCTTCTTTTTATAAATTCTCCTCTTGTGCCATCATTATTAATATTACAAAGCTGTTAATGAGGGATTGCCTCACCAGCATAGCAACTTGGCGCTTTTAACATATTATTTAGCACATTTTATTTTGTCACGTCTCTGCAGCGATACATCTTCAAACAGCTGAAGGTAATTTATCTAGCTGTTTAGGGGAGACTAGAAAAAAACAAACAAACCTACAGTGCTCAGAATAATTAAAATCCAATACAAAAAAGATTTAGAAGACATACTGATGGAACTCAGCTCTGCTTCCCTACCACAAAACTTTTTCCTTCCAATTGAAATTGAAATTGAAATACTTTATTGTCACTTGTACAACTTGTATACAATGAGATTACACAAGCACCCCCCCACTCAGCTCTCTTAGTCTTAATTCCCCTCATTTACTGATGCACACCCACCAAACCCGAAAGTCAGTTGCCCTGTTGTTCTCTTTTCATTCAGCAGCCTAACAGCCCATGGATAGAAGCTGTTATTTACCCTGTTGGTGCGACTAATCATGCTTCTATATCTTCTGCCTGAGGGCAGGAGATCAAGAAAGTGCCGGCCAGGGTGTGAATCATCCCTGAAAAGTTTCCTCACTCTCCTGAGGCAACGTTCTTCTGCTATTTCATCCAGCGGATTCATGGGACAGCCCATAATAGCTTGCGCTGTATTCACCACCCTCTGTAGGCACTTCCTATCAGCTGATGTCAAACCAGCGTACCACACCGTGATGCAGTATGAAAGGACACTTTCTATTGTTGAAGGTAGAAGGAGATCATCAAATGTTGATTGACATTGTTCTTCCGCAAGACTCTGAGGAGATGGAGTCTCTGTTGGGCTTTCTTAACCACCTGGGTTGTATTTATTTTCCAAGTAAGGTCTTCACTGAGATAAACTCCTAGGAATTTAAAGGAAGAGCCTCTCTCCACACAAGCAAGAACAATGAACAGGGTGGAGCAATTCTGCTAAGAAGAGAGGTGGTGACACTTAGGTGAGTAAGTATATAGAGGTATATAAAACCAGGCAGGGTGTAGAGAAAGTTGGACCCAGAGAAATTTATCTCCCATAATACTAGAACCAGGTGTCATCCAATGAAACTGAATGGTGGGAGACAGAAGACAGACAAAGGACCATCTTCACACACAGCAGATAGTTAAGCTATTTATTTATATCCCACCTTTTTCTCCAAGGAGCACAAGTTGGTCTACATAGCTCTTTTTCTCATGCATCTACTCTCCACAGCAACCTTGTGAGCAGTGCTTTTTCCCCGAGGGGATGCAGGGGTACACATACCTCTAAACATTTCATGAATCCTTGTACATTTGCCCATTTACTGTATTTATTTCCCCCAATTTGAACTATAAAATGTTGGTTTTCTCGAGTCAAAATGAGAGTACTGTATCCCTAAACATTTTTTTAAGAAAAAAGGAGCACTGCTTGTGAGGTAGGCTGGGCAGAGAGGCGTTGACTGGCCAAGTGGGGATTTGAACTGTGTTCTCACAGGTCCGAGTCTAACACTCAAACCACGGAATCACAGAATTGTAGAACTGAAGAGTTTGAGGGTTATCTAGTTCAACCTCCTGCAATGCAGGAATCCCAGTTAAAGCATACATGACAAACCACCTAGCAAAGATACAAAAATACAGCACAACATCCTAAAGCACAAAAAGGGAAGAGGCCAACTTTAGGAAGTAAAGTTAAGCAAAGAAAAATACAAGTGCAAGGGCCATTCATGTCATTAACATGCTATGTCATTTGACCCTTAGACTGTAAGCTCCTCAGGACAGTGACCTGTCCTCCTGTACTGTATAAAGTACCATGCACACTGAAATAATAATAAATCGCATTTCAGATGGAACTTGGCAGCAACTCTGCTTAACATCGTTGATTTACCTTACACTTTTTGATCATTCCTGGCTGTTCATCAGTTCTTCAGAAGACACAATAATCTCCTGCAACACTCGTCTTTTTTGGGGGAGGGGGAGTTTTTCTTTTCATTGCTTTTATGGTCATTCACTACAAAAATGTATTGAAGAGTACCATTCAGTCTGCTTCCTTACTACACCATCTATGCTCACATCCTCTTTCCCCTCTCCTGTATTTGTAATTCACAAAGGCCACCTATTCAAGTTCTCAGTGGTTGAGAGTTGACCTTCCACTATGACCCCTTGTGTGCTGACTTGCATTCAAGTATCTAAGCACACACGCCACTGAAAGCAATGTCATGTGGGGAGAGGTGAATTACAATCTGTTTGAATATAATTTGCTTCCAATTCACCTCTATCATTCTGTCACATTTCAGTAATTTGCTTGGTGTCAAAAGTTCTTTTCCATTGCCAGGCTTTCGAGATCACTCTTAGCTTCTCGGAATGGATTATAGATATTTTTTAACTTTTCATTAGGGGTGCCATTTAGAAAGGGCATGGGGGGGCAGCTCCCTCCACCACTGACCCTCCCGCATTTCAGATCACATAGCTCAGAATATTTTGGCCAGCTCACTAGGTCTAAACACACCAAGGGCCAAGCTAAGCACAGCATTAATTACGTGAATGCAATTAATGTGCACATTTGTTTTGAAAATAGCAACCACAGGGGGGCTTGAGCAATCGAGGCTTCCCTTCCAGAGCAAAGAGCAGCTTAAGTGGGAGGGCTATTTTGGCAGGGACCACAGCAGGTCCTTGCCAACTAAGGTCCATATAATTAAAGCTATAGTTTCCCCAGTAGTGATGCATGGAAGTGAGAGCTGGACCATAAAGAAGGCTGATCGCCGAAGAATTGATGCTTTTGAATTATGGTGCTGGAGGAGACTCTTGAGAGTCCCATGGACTGCAAGAAGATCAGACCTATCTATTCTTAAGGAAATCAGCCCTGAGTGCTCACTGGAAGGAGAGATCCTGAAACTGAGGCTCCAAGACTTTGGCCACCTCATGAGAAGATAAGACTCCCTGGAAAAGACCCTGATGTTGGGAAAGATGGAGGGCACAAGGAGAAGGGGACGACAGAGGACGAGATGGCTGGACAGTGTTCTCGAAGCTACCAGCATGAGTTTGACCAGACTGCGGGAGGCAGTGGAAGACAGGAGTGCCTGGTGTGCTCTGGTCCAGGGGGTCACGAAGAGTCAGACACGACTAAACAACTAAATGACTAAACAACAACAACAGCAGGAAGTACAGGGTTAAGCTTCCCCTCCCCAGCGCTTGCAGCACCAATGCTGCTTTAGGCTCCCCTTGGGGCTGCTATTTGCACCAAAAAATCATGCATGTCAATTACATTCATGCAAGACACCTTGCATTCTAACTGGTCCCGAATGATTGCTATGTAAGAATTAAACAGACCTGTTTAATTGCAAACCGAAAAGTGTGCACACCAAAGATAAAACTTTCAGAAAGAGAAATGTTTTTCTTTCACGCACATCTCACTCTCTGCTGTCCCTCCCATAATGCTTCATTGGCCCAGTACAACCAAGGCAATCTGTGTATTGAAGCAGCGTTCAAGATGCACAGCGCATCCTGGATCAGGAACTGCATGAGCACGTCAGATCTACAATTCATTGCTATCTTTTCTTTCTGATAACGTATTATCACAGTGGTACCTTGGTTTGCATACGTCTTGGCTTGCATACGTTTTGGATTACAAACACGTCAAACCCAGAAGTGCATGTCCTGGTTTGCAACCTTTTTTGGGATTACATCCTAGTTTTTTGGGATTACATCCCAGTTTTTTTGGATTACGAACATATTTTTTTTGGAGGCCCCATTGGCGAAAGCGTGCCTTGGGTTACAACCTGCTTTGGTTTACAAACGGACCTCCGGAACGGATTATGGTTGTAAACCAAGGTACCACTGTATTATTAAAGCTTTTTTGTACAATAAAAAACAAACTAATCTCAATGGGGCAAAAAAGAAATAAAGGAAAAGGAAAGGAAATTCAAAGCAGTGTCCCAAAGGTAGATCTTACCCCTTGTCTCATACAGAAAGGGGTGGACCCTCCCAGGTCTCACCTGGGAGCATCCCTTTCTTTTCCCAGCATCCCACCCTGGGGACCATTCCTTTCCCTGCCTCTCATACAGGGTCCTTTGCCAACCATCCATCACCTTCATGTGTGTTTAATCCCCATATTGATCCAGAGTAGAGGACACCACCAACACTGCCTTGCTTTCAAAAGGGACATGGATTCCCTTCTGTTTGAGACCAAAGCAGTGCAGACAGAAGTGGTTCATACACAGGACGGGCATTTGAATCTTCATCCAATTTATGCTTCTGATTCCTAATCCAGAATGTGGTGTCTGAATGCATTTTCTTGGTTGGGACAACTCCTCTTGGGTCAGCCAGCACCTCCATTGCCCCTTTATTTGATTCCAGCTAGAAAGTCACCAGCTACAGCAGCAGATGCCCAGAACCAGTGGTGGCTTTGTAAGTGAAAAGTTCTTAGAGAACTAGAGAAATGGGAGGGCTTCGTAGGTGATCTGCCCAACTAGTGTATGGAATGAACGAGCTCAGCTTAAGGAGGTTCACTGAATTAGTCCCAAAATCTCCGAACTACAACTGGAAGTAGTTCCCATAACTGAACATGAATTGTTTGTTTTGGAGGTATAACTCTGAGCGATTTCTAGTTCATTCACTTACACGTCTTGCTTAGGGCCTTTAAAGAACATGATTACTGGTGAAATAAATAAATTGACAATCAAGGGTGTGTGGGTGTGTTCATGTTTGATTAAACTTCTTAGGTATATTTTACACTTCAAAGAAAGTGACCCTAACGGTGCCTCTGTAAGCACCGCCACATCTAGGGTTCAGGCTGAAAATATCCACAGCTTAACTTTTAGCACAGATCAGCTAAGAGCAGGGTCACCTCTATTATTAGGCAGAGGGAGGCAGCCACCTCAGGCAGGAGAGTCTGGGAGAAGGCTGTGGTGGCCCTCTTGGGTATTCTTCACACAGTCAGAGCTGCATGTGCTGTGCAGCCTGCCTTGTCCCCTTAAAGCTGCCTTGATGGAGGATGATATTCTATTGCCAATGTTGAAGCCAGGTGTCTGTTTAACCAGCCAGTGCTAGAAGACAGAATGGGTGATGGGAGGCACCACCTTGTCCTTTGACAATGATAATTGTCTTCCTCTACATTAGACACACATAGGGATGCGGGTGGCACTGTGGTCTAAACCACAGAGTCTAGGGCTTGCCGATCAGAAGGTCGGCGATTCGAATCCCCGCGTTGGGGTGAGCTCCCGTTGCTTGGTCCCTGCTCCTGCCAACCTAGCAGTTTGAAAGCACGTCAAAGTGCAAGTAGATAAATAGGTACCGCTCCAGCAGGAAGGTAAACAGCATTTCCGTGTGCTGCTCTGATTTGCCAGAAGCGGCTTAGTCATGCTGGCCACATGACCCAGAAGCTGTACGTCGGCTCCTCGGCCAATAAAGCAAGATGAGCACCACAACCCCAGAGTCGGCCACAACTGGACCTTTACCTTTTACATTAGATATACAGTGGGAGAGAATTAGTTGTGTTAGGCCTTCTCTCCAGTCTGGAGTTTTAGTTGTTTATTGATGGATCTGCTGAAGAAGAAGAAGAAGAAGAAGAAGAAGAAGAAGAAGAAGAAGAAGATCCCACCCATCTGGCTGGGTTACCCCATATAACTGATCATAATTCTCAATAAAAGAATTTTTTTAAATACTCTTTTAAATAATTTGATTCTATATCTGCTTTAAAACTGTTGCTCCCCCATATGCCTTCCTTAGAATTCTGAAGTGATACTTTCTTCTTTTTGTGCTATAGGCATCATTATTTGTCATCTATCCGGGAAACTGTAATTGCATCAGGCACTACAAATCCTGCATTGAGGAGGTGGGCTGAGTTTGGACCAAGTGACCTCTTAGATCCCTTCCAATTCCACAGTTCAGAATTGCACTATGCTCATTATCTAGCAGTGTGCTTTAAACTCACCATCATTTTCTCCCTTGCATTTGCTACAGGAGAAACATTTTCATGATTTTATTTTTTTTAATCTATGAAATATAAAGTTTCAACAGCCTTTTCACAGCTCTTGATTATAAACATTCCATCAAAACCCTCATCAGTTTTACGTGATTGCACTCGGTTTGCTAATTTCCATTTTTTTAAAAAAAGGAATGAAGGATTTCAGCATTAACATTAGAAGCAGTAGTTCAAAACAAAATAAAAGAAATAAGTTCTCTCTGGTGTAAATTTCACGTTGTAAAATGGATACAAGATCTGGGCGGACTTGTTTTCAGATGTCTGCTGATGTCTTGCTGGGTACTTAAAAATGGTAAGCATAATGCTGGTGGTCAACAAAAGAGGCTTAAAGACTCTCTCAAGGCAAATCTTTAAAAAAAGTAGTATAAACACTGACAACTGGGAAATACTGGCCTGGGGGTGCTCCAATTGGAGAACAAACTTTACCAAAAGTGTTGTGGGTTTTGAAGACACTCAAACTCAGGACGCAAGGGAGAAATGCGCTAAGAGGAAGGCACGCTTGGCAAACCCTCACCATGATCAACCTATGTCCCCACTTGGAAGGACATGTGGATTCAGAATTGACCTCCACAGTCACTTACGGAGTCACTTTTAAAACAGTGTTTATGGAAGACAATCTTACTCGGCTACGAAGAAGCCTTCTGTGAAATGTGAGGACAGATTTTGGCATACTACAGGTTGGTCCATTGCTATTTTTCTAGAAAAAGAGGTGTGAACTCCTGCCTCATTCTCTTAGAATGGCAATGGTGCTCACCTGAGAGGTGCTGGAACGGAGTTCCTGTGAGCTCCCCATAAAAAAGCCCTGGAAACTACATAAGAACATGCCTGATCAGGCCAATGGTCCAGCATCCTGTTATCACAGTGGCCAACCAGATACCTATGGGAAACTCTCAAGGAGACCTCTCAAGCATGCTCTGCTCCTGTGGTTTCCAGCACCTGGTATTCACATGCATTACTATCTCTGACTATGGAGGCAGCGCACAGCTATCATGGCTAGTAGGCATTAATAGCCTTATCCTTCATTTATTTCCCAAATCTCTTTCAAAGCTATCCAAGATGGTGGTCATCTCCTACCTCCTATGGGAGGTTGCATAGTTTAACTGTGTGAAGAAGTAGTTTATTTAATTTGTCTTGAATCTTCCAACATTCAGTTTCGTTGAATGTCCATGGATTCTAGCATTATGAGGGAGAATTTTTTTATCTGCCCACTTTCTCCATGTCGTACATAGTTTTATAAACTCCTCTAATATCACTCTCACCTGCTTTTCTTTAAGCTAAGCCCCAGGCGCTGCAACATTTCCTCCATTTTTGTTGCCGCATCACATACCTCTTTAGGATTAGGCTGTTCATCCAAAGCAGCTAGGCATTCTGGAACTAAGTTAACACCTGAGCTCTAAAGCCCAAACATAGCAGAAGTAAATCTATTTTAAGCAGTAATTTAAAAAATGGCTAAAGCAACTGTGTTCCACCTGGTGTTCTGGAGAACTGTGGGGTTCCTCAGAAACTTACTCAGGGCTCCTAAATAAAAAGATCAGTAATTACGACCTATATTCCCTGGATGACAGCTTGCCCCTCACTCAGGGTCTTCCCTTATAATGTGCCTCTCCAAAAGTGTGTTGTTCATTTCCCAGGAATCGAAAAGGGGGAAATTGCTGACTTTAGCTATGTTTCTTTTGATAATTCTTACTTGCTATTGTCAATCTTTTTCCTCCCTTAAAGAGGGAGGAGTGAAGTTTGTACATACAAACTAAAGTGTTTTTTGAGAAGAAAAATAAAAAAAGCAACTAAACATGATAACATGGTTATTCTAATTCATTTTAGGCAAAGCTTTTAGGGCTTCTCAACTCTTCAAGCATTCGAAGAAACAGCTTATTACAGGATATATCCAGAGGGAACAAGTGCCTCTTTAGATAATATTAAAGTAAGAGAATAAAGCTTTCACAGCAATAAGTGAAAATAAATTACGGTTTAAAAACGAGGGAGTGACTCAATCCTGTATTTTCACACATTAAAAACACAATACCCTGCAATCTTAGGAAATCAATACAGAGCTTTGAAGCTTCATTGTACTGCCGACCTAAACTCATACCTTGTGCAATAAAGACTAAACTAAGATCCAACACAAGCATGACTGGTTCTCAGTAACGGTAGTCCATTCAGCAATGGTTATGATGTATGGTTATGGGAGCTGGGAACTCAAGCTCCGGCACTGGACCTCAAGCTGTCTCTCAGCCACTATGATATCCTAGCTCTTGATCAAGAAATACATGCCGATGAGCAATATAAAGAGCCATTTCTACCATACTAGCCCACTGATTAACCAAAGAATGACTTTTACTAGGTAAGGGGAACCAACTAACCATGATAACAAGCTGTGATATTGTTTAATAAAGCAAACACAATTATTTAGGAAACAATAAAAATGACTAATTCAAAAAATCCCCAAGCCCCTTCACTTGAATATCAGAGTGCACTTTCAGATAACACTGCTTTAGCTGACACAGTTCTGTCATTAGATGAAACATTGCTATGATGGATCCAATATACTTTGTGCACTCTTCTCTAATAATACACAGATACGCCATTCCAGATACTTTATTTCCTAAACGTCAGATATATTAAAAACAAAGCTGAGCTTGCCATTAGATAGTTTAAAGAAAAGAAGAAGAAGAAGACAGACAGAGCCATGGAGTTCTCTCTCTCTCTTTTGCATTATTTACAACATCCTACATGGTTTTGAAACTCAGCAACTTGACTTTTCAGCTAATACCAGCACTTCAAAGGGAAAATAATTTAACGACAAGCTGATATTCATTAGAAATAATTTGCATGCCCTTTATGTTTTGTTATTTCCCACTCCCCATAAGTTATGATGAATAAGCAGGCTGAAGTATTTTATTTGTGAATTGCATTTTCTTCTTTTTCTTAACACTTTACAATAACCACACCCTAGTGCAGATTCTACATTGGGGCAGACAACCTGTAGCACAAGGCCTAATTACAAAAGATTTCTGTAAGCCAGGGATCCATTCAAAGATCTGGCAAGAGCAATCTGTCTCTTCCCCAGGAGCCTGATTGGAAGGGGAGAGAAAGAAAGGGGAAATAGAAAGAGGGAAAGGGTGGTGGACAGAAAGAGAGTGACTCCATCAACTGTTGGCTTTGGTCTATGATTTTTGGCTTTTGGTCTATGAATAGGACTCTTGGCCAGAGGTGGGGAAGTTCACCATCTCTGTTCTAGCCAAAGATGGTGAGTTTCTTTTTACAGTGGTACCTCTGGTGCGAACAGGATCTGTTCTGGAGCCCTGTTCTCAACCTGAAAGGAACGCAACCCACATCTGCGCGTCTGCACATGTGCAGATCACATTTTGCCACTTCTGCGCATGTGCATGATGTCATTTTGCATGTCTGCGCATGCACGAGCGGCGAAACCTGGAAGTAACCCTTTCTGGTACTTCCAGGTCGCCGTGGGACACAACCTGAAAAGACGTAACTTGAACTAAATGTAACAAGAGGTATAAGGAAAGCATCTCCAGCACATAATACCAGTGCTCAAAAGTGTGCATTTGATTTCTGTGCACTGGCTGCCCATATGTTACTGGGCAAGGTTCAAGGTTCTTGCATTCAATTACAAAGCCTTTAACAATCTGAGACCGGGATACCTCAAAGACTACCTGATTTGCTATATCCCCACTCAATCACTGATAACTTGGGGGTTGGGAGCCACTGTTAGTTGTCTCTTGTGACTCACAAGTATGACTTATAGCCACCAGGAGCTGTCCAGTATTGTGGTTCCAATTTTATGGAACTCTCTACCAGCTGAGATCAGAATGTCATGCTTCCTGTTGAACCTCTGGCACACACTGAAGGACTTTTTGGGGAAAATATCCAGCAGGCATATTAACTGAGTTCTGATTTTATAATTTTAATCTGCACAAACAATATACGAACAGCTACCTTTAAAAATTTGCACTTGTCTGAATTTTGCAATGCACTTCTCTTACCAAACAATGTTTATAAAAATGCATATATTAGGGGAAAGTGTGCAAAAGAAAAGAATATATTAGTGAAAAGAACATACAAAAATGCAATATTTATGTAGAACCAGCTTGCAAAAAAAATGTGTACATTAGTTAAAGCTGCATACAAACGTGCTTATTGGGAGAAATTTGCAGTCATCTGCTGAAGAATTTTTATGAGGATTTCTTTTAAATTGCTACAGAAATGTGCAGAAATAAATTTAAAATTAGAAAAACTAGATGCTGAGAGAGCTCAAAGTGATGGGCCCTTCAATCCCTACTGCTAGCATTCAGTGCCTCTACTTTGGCTTAATTTTTTGGCAGTCTTCAAACAGAGATCCTTTTGTAGTACCAAAACAATGCCTAATTTGCAACTGCTTGAACACTGTACTCCATATCAAACCTTATCTAGCACAGAAATTGTTTGGGGGCTTTTTAAGTATGTACAGGTGATAACAACAGTTCTATATGTAGCTTTAAGTAGCATTAAAGTGACACTGAATTCAGGCAATCAGTGGCACTGAATACAGAAGGGAATGCTTAAGATCATGTGAGGCTGAAGCAACATCAGACAAAAAGTCTGTACCTGAACTGCGGATCATTGCTCGACCAAGGCCACCCAGTCCAGATGCTGAATCGTCCCCCAGTATCCAAAGAAGGATCAAAACATCCGTACTTCTCATTTTTTGAATAAAAAAGTGTTTATTCAATAAATAAATGTTTTCTCTAAGTAGAGGTATGTATTGTTCTAAGTAACATTTTCATTTTCTGAAAGCAGTTTGCATTCTAATCTCCACCACTGCTGGGGAGCTTAAAGTTAGATTTCAGTGAAGCTGACCAAATATACCTCCACAAATACGCTTTGACATAATGGAAGCAGCAGTAATAATAATGAAAGTTCAACCTGCTCGAAAAATAACGTGCCATTTGACAAAAGATATATACACAGAATGAAAAAATAAAAGCATCTAAATGCTTCAGAAGACAGTCAAACCAGTGCACTTTACGCTTAATAATCACAATCTTTTAAAAGAGTATTTGAGAGGGGGAAAGGCCCCACACATAGGTGACAACTTGAAACGATCATACCTTTCCCCCTCTCATCTAAAAATAAAAAATACAGATGTAGAAGAAAGAGGACTTTCAGGAACACACACACATACACACACGGTTCCTAAGTAAGAATGATAAGGAATGAAAAACCCTGTAGAATTCCATTCAGAGGTGTCAGGGAACTGCCATCGGAAGAACAGGTGGTAGAAAGGCTCCAGGAGAATAGGAGAGACTCTGCAGCAGAAGAGGGAACCAGTAGGGGGAGAGCAGGAGCTCAAAGGGAAAGGGAGTCGGAGGGGAGGCTCTGGGATACTTCCAGTGAGAACAGTGAGGAGGTAACAAGACCCCCTTTAGCAACCCCCACCCCTCGCCGGAAGCTGTCACGCAGAGAGTCCAGGAGGTGCATGTCCGTCAAACAGCTTTTATGTTGGAGTAAGTTCCGTAGACGCCCACTGTCGGATTCTACCAGCGACTGACGGAGTCATGCTTTGGGGGCTCCGTTAGAGACTTAGGTTGGCTGACCAGCCAAAACCCGGAGGGATCAAGCTTTACGCACAAGCAGCTCATTATCCCATCACAAGAGGTCACTAAATTGCTGTTATCAACTATTTGGGTTCATGTGAAACTTCCATTCACACACAGAAAACAGATTAACCAGGAAAGAGGAAGTAGTATGTTTATTTAAAATCATTTGTTAACTGCTTAATATTTAACATATTTAGCAGCTACAGAACTAATTTTAAAATATTATCCTCTAGCACAGGGTAAATGTACAGTGAGGTGACCACTTCGGGAAACTAATTTTGTATATCATGGAAGAGCAGCCTTTTTTTAAAAAAAGTTATTTAATGCATGAGAGTGCAACCTAAATCCAAGCGCTGCTGGGATGAGTGAATTCAGATCTGGTGAGGCCTGGGGGTTTTTCTGGCTCAACTTGCGCTCCACAAACTCCACAGAATCAACATGAAAAAGCCCTTATGTGCCCTTTAGATGTGGGTAAACGTGCTCATCCCCTTCATGGATCACTGCCTTGCCATGGCGAAGGGGCTTGAATAACTCAGAGAAGCTATGAGCTATGCCGTGCAGGGCCACCCAAGATGGACAGGTCATAGTGGAGAGTTTTGACCAAACGTGATCCACCTGGAGCAGGAACCGGCAAGCCACTCCAGTATCCCTGCCAAGAAAACTCCATGGACAAAGGCAACAGGCATATAAAAGTTATGATGCTGGAAGATGGGCCCCTCAGGTCGGAAGGCGTCCAACATGCTACTGAGGAAGAGCGGAGGACAAGAACAAGTAGATTCAGAGCTGATGAAGCGGCTGGGCCAAAATCGAAAGGACGCTCAGTTGCGGATATGCCTGGAAGCGAAAGGAAAGTCCAATGCTGTAAAAAAAATATTGCATAGGAACCTGGAATGTCAGAACCATGAACCTTGGTAAGTTGGATATGGTCAAAAATGAGATGGCAAGAATAAATATTGACATCCTGGGCATCAGTGAACTAAAATGGATGGGAATGGGTGAATTCAGTTTGGATGACAATCATATCTACTACTGTGGGCAAGAATCCCGTAAAAGAAATGGAGTGGTCCTCATAGTCAACAAAAGAGTGGCGAAAGCTGTACTGGGATGCAATCTCAAAAATGATAGAATGATCTCGATACGAATCCAAGGCAGACCTTTTAACATCACAGTAATCCAAGTTTATGCACCAACTACTGGTGCTGAAGAAACTGAAATTGACCAATTCTATGAAGACTTACAACACCTTATAGAAGTGACACCAAAGAAGGATGTTCTTCTCATTATAGGGGATTGGAATGCTAAAGTAGGGAGTCAAGAGATAAAAGGAACAACTGGCAAGTTTGGCTTTGGAATTCAAAACGAAGCAGGGCAAAGGCTAATAGAGTTCTGCCAAGAGAACAAGCTGGTCATCACAAACACTCTTTTCCAACAACACAAGAGACAACTCTACACATGGACATCACCAGATGGGCAGCATCGAAATCAGATTGATTATATTCTCTGCAGCCAAAGATGGAGAAGCTCTATACAGTCAGCAAAAACAAGACCTGGAGCGGACTGTGGCTCAGATCATCAGCTTCTTATAGCAAAATTCAAGCTTAAACTGAAGAAAGTAGGAAAAACCACTGGGCCGGTAAGATACAATCTAAGTCAAATCCCTTATGAATACACAGTGGAAGTGAGGAACAGGTATAAGGATTTAGATTTGGTGGACAGAGTGCCTGAAGAACTATGGATGGAGGCTCGTAACATTATACAGGAGGCAGCAACTAAAACCATCCCAATGAAAAGGAAATGCAAGAAAGCAAAGTGGCTGTCCAACGAGGCCTTACAAATAGCGGGTGAGAGAAGGCAAGCAAAATGCAAGGGAGATAGTGAAAGATACAGGAAATTGAATGCAGATTTCCAAAAAATAGCAAGGAGAGACAAGAAGGCCTTCTTAAACGAGCAATGCAAAAAAATAGAGGAAAACAATAGAATGGGAAAAACCAGAGATCTGTTCAAGAAAATTGGAGATATGAAAGGAACATTTCGTACAAAGATTACCATAATAAAAGACAAAAGTGGAAAGGACCTAACAGAAGCAGAAGACATCAAGAAGAGGTGGCAAGAATAACAGAGGAATTATACCAGAAAGAAATGGATGTCTCGTACACCCCAGGTAGTGTGGTTCCTGACCTTGAGCCAGACATCCTGGAGAGTGAAGTCAAATGGGCCTTAGAAAGCATTGCTAATAACAAGGCCAGTGGAAGTGATGACACTACAGCTGAACTATTTAAAATTTTAACCGATGATGCTGTCAAGGTGCTACACTCAATATGCCAGCAAATTTGGAAAACTCAGCAGTGGCCAGAGGATTGGAGAAGATCAGTCTACACCCCAATCCCAAAGAAGGGCAGTGCCAAAGAATGCTCCAACTACCGCACAATTGCACTCATTTCACATGCTGGCAAGGTTATGCTTAAAATTCTACAAGGCAGGCTTAAGCAGTATGTGGACCAAGAACTCCCGGAAGTGCAAGCTGGATTTCGAAGGGGCAGAGGAACCAGAGACCAAATTGCAAACATGCCCTGGATTATGGAGAAAGCTAGAGAGTTCCTGAAAGACATCTACTTCTGCTTCATTGACTATGCAAAAGCCTTTGACTGTGTCGACCACAGCAAACTATGGCAAGTTCTTAAAGAAATGGGAGTGCCTGATCACCTCATCTATCTACTGAGAAATCTCTATGTGGGACAAGAAGCTACAGTTAAAGCTGGATATGGAACAACTGATTGGTTCAAAATTGGGAAAGGAGTACGGCAAGGCTGTATATTGTCTCCCTGGTTATTGAACTTATTTGCAGAATTCATCATGCGAAAGGCTGGACTGGATGAATCCCAAGCCGGAATTAAGATCGCCGGAAGAAATATCAACAACCTCAGATATGCAGATGACACAACCTTGATGGCAGAAAGTGAGGAGGAATTAAAGAACCTTTTAATGAGGGTGAAAGAGGAGAGCGCAAAATATGGTCTGAAACTCAACATAAAAAACCCCGAAGATCATGGCCACTGGTCCCATTACCTCCTGGCAAATAGAAGGGGAAGAAATGGAGGCAGTGAGAGATTTTACTTTTTTGGGCTCCATGATCACTGCAGATGGTGACAGCATTCATGAAATTGAAAGACGCCTGCTCTTTGGGAGAAAGGCGATGGCAAACCTAGACAGCATCTTAAAAAGCAGAGACATCACCTTGCCAACAAAGGTCCATATAGTTAAAGCCATGGTTTTCCCAGTAGTGATGTATGGAAGTGAGAGCTGGACCATAAAAAAGGCTGATCGCCGAAGAATTGATGCTTTTGAATTATGGTGCTGGAGGAGACTCTTGAGAGTCCCCTGGACTGCAAGAAAGTCAAACGTATCCATTCTTAAGGAAATCAGCCCTGAGTGCTCACTGGAAGGACAGATCCTGAAGCTGAGGCTCCAATACTTTGACCACCTCATGAGAAGAGAAGACTCCCTGGATGTTGGGAAAGATGGAGGGCACAAGGAGAAGGGGACGACAGAGGACGAGGTGGTTGGACATGTTCTCGAAGCTACCAGCATTAGTTTGACCAAACTGCGAGAGGCAGTGGAAGACAGGAGTGCCTGGCGTGCTCTGGTCCAGGGGATCATGAAGAGTCGGACACGACTAAACGACTAAACAACAACAACAACAACAAAACGTGCTCATGTACAGCGTTGGATACCCCCATTGTTCCAGTCCAATTTGGCACTGGTAAACCCGCCTTTTGCAACTGAATGGAGACGTCTGAAAGTCTCCGTTGCGCCTAGGTATCTCCACGCCTGCCGGGCTGCAGTCCGCTGGTCTAATCCGCAAAACACCTGATTCGCCCAGCAGAGCAGCAGCAAAAGACGCATCTTTTCCTTCTTCTGCCATCCTGCTGGGCGAATCAGGTGTTTGGGCTGGGGTGTGAAGACAGGCGCAGGGAGAACGGCTTGAAATCGGTGTGCATGCGTGTGTGAAGGAAGGCGCAGGAGAATCGGATCGGGATGGGGGGTGTGTAAAGGAAGCATCTGGCCGCATTTTGGCACCGGCTCCAAAGATCCCTCCTTTCCCCCTCTCGCCCCACAAGGCAGCAGCAGGAACGCTCCTGCTGCCGCCTCCGCCTTTGCCTCCTCCTCTTCTCCCTCCCTCCGTCAGGCGAAGCTCCCTCCCTCCCTATCCATCTTCTCCTTCTCTGGCCTCTGCATGGCCGGGCAGGGAAGCAAAGCCTCGCCTCTCTCGCTGCCGCTTTGTGTTTCGTGAGGATTCCCCCTGCTCCGGGCTCAGCTCAGACTCCGTACCGCTCTCTCTCTCTCCCTCTCCCTCTCCCTCTCCCTCTCTCCTCCCTTCCTTTGCCTGTCCTCTCCCCGGCTGCGCCGGCCAGGTGATTCGCAGGCAGCCCTTTTTTACAACTCCCAGAAGCTTCTGAGAAGTTTCTCTCCACTCTTTAGTCAGACAGCAGCGCAAATCTACATAACCATTTTGTGCTTTCTGCGCAGGGAGAAGACTCATTCCTGTTACCTGTAATAACTGTGCCATGCAAAAAACCGCAAGCCTGCTCTGTAGATTTCAATTCGCTGAGCATACCAATATTGTCTGTGTTGAGGGAACTTTAGGAGCAATTTACTGGATGAAGCATGTGCACTGACCATGTTGGTTAATAGGATCTGTCAGACAATACCTTCATTTAATTATTTTCAAAGCGGTATGAGGTCTAATAAATGCCTGGAAAGAATGGTAACTTTCATTGCCATTATTTAAATGCAAGACCAAACTATGTCAGTTATTTCTTTTCAGGGTGAACCATGTTGATAAGTGTGTGAGTTCAGGGACAGAGGAAAATTACTACAAGTTAGTTTCTTTATAAAATTTGCTATTAACTTTGTGTCCCTCTATTTTAGATTAAGTAATAGCACACAAATGCATACACAAACAGTACATATGTTTACCTTTTTAAAAAAATTCCTGCCCAAAGTTTGTGTGTATTTTCTTAGGCTTGGAGTTTCTGCTTTTGGAATAATTCAGAGATGTGCAATAGTTACTAGAAATCAGTGCTCTTTGCTTTGAGTGTTTTTTTGTTTTTTGTTGTTGAAATGACTAGAAGTAAAGATAATATTTTTTACAATACACTTAGTATAACCAAATTACTACACAAGCTGATAATAGAAGGCTCCCTTTTATGTTTATTTCTGTGCTAAGAGCTGCATATATTACATAGGATGTTGTTAGGAGAAAGAGAGCTTATGTTTTTCAGTGGAGGGAAATATTATTACTGATCTGGAGTTTCAGAATTCCTGTGTTCATTGTAAGCTAGGGCATTTCCAAATGTTCAGCGTGATGATGATGTCTATTGGTACTTGCATCCCTTTCTCCCTAATTTATACCAATTTGTATAAAATATTATTAGCTGATGATCTTAGAATGCTAAGTCATCACACTTGATTTTAAAAACAGGTTTTACTGGATTATTTTTTGTTCATTTTAAATAAAAAGATAAAGTTTAAATCACCCACCTTTCTTAAATGACCTGACTTGAACCCCTAGCTGTGCCTTCAAAATGTTTTCTCAAGGCTCTTAAAGTAAAGGTAAAGGGACCCCTAACCATTAGGTCCAGTCGTGGCCGACTCTGGGGTTGCGGCACTCATCTCGCTTTATTGGCCGAGGGAGCCGGCGTACAGCTTCCGGGTCATGTGGCCAGCATGACTAAGCTGCTTCTGGCGAAACAGAGCAGCGCACGGAAACACTGTTTACCTTCCCACCGGAGCGGTACCTATTTATCTACTTGCACTTTGATGTGCTTTCAAACTGCTAGGTTAGCAGGAGCAGGGACTGAGCAACAGGAGCTCACCCCGTCATGGGGATTTGAACTGCCAACCTTCTGATCGGCAAGTCCTAGGCTCTGTGGTTTAACCCACAGTGCTCTTACCTGCACCTATTTCCTTTAATACCCCAGTTTTGTTTGTTGTATTGGACACTTTAAAGAAGTCATAGACAGCAATGCTTGTGTGTTAATACTTCCTTCTTTGTCCCTTTATAATGTGGCTGGGGATATCAGACTGCCTTCAAAGAGGACCTGCAAAAGCACCAGGAAGCACCAGTGCTTTGTGCTTCCTGTTATATCATTTCCCCCACCCCACCTCATCACTGTTTGCAAGGAATCTTTTGCATCTCCTCTAGCAGTCTCTCTTCCACAAATATTCCTGTAAGGAAATAGGTGGATAGATCGTTTACTGTTGAAAATGACGGAGCTTTCATTATGGGATTCCCACCCCCGTTGCTCTTGCCAGGTAGCTATGACACTCCCATAGTTGTATTAAAAATCCCTGCTAAACTATTAGTATTTTCATGTTATTAAACCTGCCTGGATTAAATTTGTGCCAAAATCTGGTTTTCAAAACAGAAAACCTGTAGTGTCTTTAAAAAAAGAAATTCCTATATAAATTTTAAAAAGTGGTGACTATACATTCTGTTTTTGCACCTACAATCAAAGTCCCAGGAGCAATGAGGCTCCTAGCTTTTGTTACCCCAGTTTCTAACATTGCACATGCATATATCTCTGTCCGTGTCTGCATGTATGTGTGCACGTGCTTGTTTATGTGTGAAAATACATATTTCTGCTGTCCTGGCCTCCTGCATTTCCTTGATGCATTTCCTTGAAGCTCCCACTTCCCAACAACATCACATCAAAAGGCCATTCACATAGCAGAAGGGACAGCTCTGGAAATGAATCTGACATCTCAAAGTGCACTGAGGGCACCATTAGTGAGCATTAGTTCACATTCATGTTTCAGACCAAAAAAGAAGCTTTGGATGTGCTGCTGCAGCACAGCTTCTAACTCACCAAGTGAAAGAGCAGTTTCAGGTTTAATACCTTGTGCAAATTAAAAGTATAATACCAGAATTTATTGCTTTCACCTTTGCAACAGCCCAATTCTCTTGTGTAATTATTCCACTTCCTTCGGTGCATTAGATGTTCATTTGTGAGCTTAAAGCTAACAAGGAAGAGCAAAACAATAACAGTTCTGCAGAATGATGGCGTGCGCATAAAGCTAGGCCAACGTTTTATTGTCCAAATGCAATATTCTTACCAATTTCCTCGCACCTGACTGCTTGAGGTGATGACAAGAAACCAGATTAGTACTCAGTTTTACTCAGAGTAGAACCACTGCAGTTAACGAGCATGGATAAGCAGCTTATGTGGTGGCTGAGCGATGTGTATAACAATACACATTTGCACATTAAAAAACAACAACTCTGCAGCTTCACATCAAGCTTTCCATTTCAGTCTTGTTGGTTTCCTCTGGTGGGTCTTAAGGGGTCTCTGGGAAGCCTTATAGTGTGAGACTGTCCACAAAGTTGCCTTAAGTTTTGAAGAGCTTTGGGTTGTTTCCTGAAGGGGAAGTTGGTTGTCACTGTCAAAGCAGAGTAAAGTAGGATTTCAAGAAAACTTAATAGAAGTATTTAACTTCTTAAAACTCTTGAGAGTCCCATGGACTGCAAGAAGATCAAACCTCTCCATTCTTAAGGAAATCAGCCCTGAGTGCTCACTGGAAGGACAGATCCTGAAGCTGAGGCTCCAATACTTTGGCCACCTCATGAAAAGAGAAGACTCCCTGGAAAAGACCCTGATGTTGGGAAAGATGGAGGGCACAAGGAGAAGGGGACGACAGAGGACGAGATGGTTGGACAGTGTTCTCGAAGCTACCAGCATGAGTTTGACCAAACTGCGGGAGGCAGTGGAAGACAGGAGTGCCTGGCGTGCTCTGATCCATGGGGTCACGAAGAGTCGGACACGACTAAACAACAACAACAAACTTCTTAAAATAAAATTCTCCACTGTTTTTTTAAAAAAACAAAATCATTGGATGCTGCACTTTAACCACCACCACAAAACCCAGAGCTCCTCAGTTCTCTGTCGGCAACATTTCAGACAGCTTCACTTCTTGTAAAGCCTAGGGAGAAACACAGAGCTAAAGGAAAACTCAGATCTGTAAGTCACAGAAAGGAAAGAAACAACGGATCAACACATGGCTTTGTGGAAACCCTGATTTGTGTCAGGTGGGTTTAATGACATTGCCCTTTGATTCTGGATTATGGGGTGGGGGGAACTGCCTGAATCACCACAATTCTCCCATTATCCAGCCCCCACACGGAGCTGATGAACACCCCACTCAACGCAGTCCCCCAGCCATGCAATTTGGGCCTGCCAAGTTCTTAGCAATAAAGGTCTAAGTGAAATGCACGTAAGTGGGAGGCCCATTGCAATAAATACATCTTCCTATCCAATAGTGAGAGCTCCTGCATGCCATTTTGGAGCCCTTGGAGTCTTCTGGAATTCAGGCTCTGGGGAGGGTAGATGTTCCGGTTTTCGAACTTTTTTTGGGAAGCCAAACGTGCTCAGTTTTGAGTCCCCCTGTGTTCCCTGTTGCACTGCTAATTTGTGTCCCCCACATTGTACTTCAAGCCTTCCGTTTCCAATTGCAGTGTTCTGAGGCGATATTTAGAGCTTATATTTGGTCCTTTTGTTTTTGCTATTTATTTTGTTTTTTGTTTTGAAGCTTTTTCAGTTAATTTGTTTTTGTGACTCTGGATCCCAGTTCAGCTACTGATTGATTGATTGATTTATTGTGTGACTGCAGAAATGGTTAAAAGCCCCCCATCCAAACAAAGACTATCATCAGTGCAAGTGAGAAAAAATAATAATTTTAATTTTTATCATCTACAATACTGTTTTATTTATTTTATAGGACAGTACATCGATTATTACTTTCATTTTATGGATCAGTGGTCTCATTAGATAGTAAATTTCATGTTAAATTACTGTTTTAGAGGTTGTTTTTAAAAGTCTGGAACGGATTAATCCATTTTGCATTACTTTCTATGGGAAAGCACACCTTGGTTTTGGAATGCTTTGGTTTTGGAACAGACTTCCAGAATGGATTAATTTTGAGAACCAAGGCACCACTGTAGTTATGCACAAGTGAGCCTGTAAGGCCATTTTTTTGCATACCTGATAGGCAGCAAAAGCAAGTTGTTTATTGAACACTTGGTTCCACTATACATGACTAGCAAGCTGTGTTTAGCTTGGTTGAGCACAAGCTGCAAAGAGAATGCAGAGTCCTTGTACACCATCAACAAATCAGTCCAGACATAGGAACAAGGGACATTGCTTTCAGGTCCAAGAGTGGCTTATTCAAGCCTGGTTTGGTCCAATGATGAATTGCTGGTTGCCAATGAAGCGGAGAAGAGCGTAAACATAATGTTGTAGTGGTAACATCAATGCAAAGAGCCCATGTTTTGGAATGTCAAAGGTGAGGATGCTAATGCTTTACAAAGCCTGCTCAAGCCATTTGCAAGCATTTTGTTGGGTAATCTGGGTGTCGTAAATGTAAGGTCTTACAACCTGTTATAATTGAAATGGCTGACAGTTCAGGAGAAGCTGGACTTCAAAAATGTCAATTGTGAAGGGCAGGATGAGGCTGGTACAGGAGTTCAAGCCGACGTAATTGCTGGTATTGACCTCCACTTCATTTGCAAGGGAAACAAAAAGGAGCCTTTGTTTGTTTGCTTTTGTGATCATGGCAGCTCTTTGAAAGCTGGTCAGAGGCTTGGAGCATACATCAACAACACATTCCCCTCTCGGTAATTGCCTTCTCCTGTAACATCATTAATCATGTGATCACATGTGCCACATTGGAGTTAATAATGTGCACAGGTTATATGCGCAATTGTCCTGGAAAGTTTTACTGTACTTGTACCAAGTACGTTTCTGAGCACAATTCAAAGTATTGGTCCTGACCTTTAAAACCCTAAACGGCCTCGGTTCAGTATACCTGAAGGAGTGTCTCCACCTACATCGTTCTGCCCAGACACTGAGGTCCAGCACCGAGGGACTTCTGGCAGTTCCCTCGCTGCAAGAAGCCAAGTTACAGAGAGCCAGGCAGAGGGCCTTCTTGGTAGTGGCACCTGCCCTGTGGAACGCCCTCCCACCAGATGTCAAAGAGAAAAATAACTACCAAACTTTTAGTAGACATCTGAAGGCAGCCCTGCTTAGGGAAGCTTTTAATGTTTAATAGGTTATTCTATTTTAGTGTTTTGTTGGAAGCTGCCCAAAGTGGCTGGGTAAACCCAGCCAGATGAAGGGGGGTATAAATAATAAATTATTATTATTATTATTATTATTATTATTATTATTCATAGCAGAGTGTACAGGTGTCTGTTGCATTCGATCTATGTGAATTCCAATGCTAACTGACTTGATCTAGACTAATGTTTGGCTTGGAAATCAGCTGTCTGCTGGATTTCACACTTCTTTGGATTCTGTGGCAGGTTTTGTCTTAAATGTCATATCGAAAAACATCAAGAACTAAATATTTTTTTTGGGGGGGGATACATTCTGTAATTTACATGCCATTTCCTTGCTGATGGATACAAAGTAAGTTAATCAATGTGGAAATGGGATAGGATGGATCACATATGTGATGGCCACCTGCCCTCTCCAGCCACCCTGGGTCCCTTCATTGGCTCCCAGTACGTTTCTGAGCACATTCAAAGTCCTAAACGGCCTCGGCCCAGTATACCTGAAGTAGCATCTCCACCCACATCGTTCAGCCTGAACACTGAGATCCAGTTCCAAGGGCCTTCTGATGGTTCCCTCACTGTGAGAAGTGCGGTTTCAGGGAACCAGGCAGAGGGCCTTCTTGGTAGTGGTGCCTGCCCTGTTGGAATGCCCTCCCATCAGATGTCAAGGAAATAAGCAGCTATCTGACTTTTATAAGACATCTGAAGGCAGCCCTGTTCAGGGAAGTTTTTAATGTTTGATGTTTTATCGTGTTTTTAATATTCTGTTGGGAACAGCCCAGAGTGACTGGGGAGGCCCAGCCAGGTGGGGAGGGTTTAAGTATTATTATTATTATTATTATTATTATTATTATTACTACTACTACTACTACTATTACTATTACTATTATTACTATTATTACCATCTGAGGAAAGGGAGCTCATGGCTAACAGAGAGTAAACTACAACAGGATTTTGAAACAGAACATTTACTATGATACATATTAAGAAAAGAAAAATTGTACTGCAAGGAAAAGTTACAGAAAACCAGCATATCCCCAAAGAAGCAAAAAACAAAAAGTTAAACACAATCCTCTAGCCCTAACGCTAAGTATATTCCCTGAAGTTAGAATCATACGTTGTCCAATGCACAGTCCCAGCCCATTCTTACTGGCACCCTTTTCTCACAGGTGTACAAAAGCCTTTGATGTCTCAGGCATTGCACTAAACACTACAGGCTTGCTACCTGTAAATACAACCTTTGTCTACCTCATATTGTATATGATTCAATACTATTTTGCTGTCGCCAGTGATCAAAAAACATTTCCCCTATATTCTGAATGAGTTACCAAATGAAACAATTCACATCTATGTGTTCATCTCTTAGCATGCTGTAGTTCAATAATGTGCCATTGCAAATTTGAACGTCACTCTACATCACCACCAACACACACACACACAAAAAGACTTTTCAGTGGCGCCCATTCACACAATCAGCTGCATCTTGCCAATGGTTGGGTTCTTTCTTTCTTTCTTTCTTTCTTTCTTTCTTTCTTTCTTTCTTTCTTTCAACATACAAAGCAGTATTACACATACACTTGCAAACAGAAAGACAAACAAAAAAAGGGAAAAAGAAAAAATACAATAAAATAGGTACTACAGCCTTGTGACTTCCCTCCACTAGTGCTCGTCATCTTTTATTCATGAAATTTCTTTTTTACATTGCATTTTATATATCTCAACCTTACTTTTCTTGTTAAACTATTAGGTTTTTTTTCTCTAGATCAGCTTTACAGACTTAATCTAAACATATCAAGTTATTATCTTTAGACCAGTGTTTGCTCATATACTCTTCAAACCATATCCATTGTGACCTTAATTTCTGATTTGTTTGATATCTTATTGCTGCGGTTATTTTCGCCATTTCTATAAATTCGGATAATGGTTGGGTTCTTATCATAGTGATTTCACAAACAGCACATCAAGTGGTTCATACATTCCCCATGCTCAGAGTATCTAGCAGAAAATTGTGCAGTGGTGGAACATTCAATAAGAGAATAAAAAAAAGAAAGTGCTTGTCCATCTCTATCTGGTACTGTAAAATATTAACTTGGAAATAATGGCCAACAAGATGGCTATGGAAAGAGTCACATAAAAGCAAGCCAAGCTGCAAGACGGTTTTGCTGGATGAACCGCATCACCTCATTAACCTAAGGCTATTTCTCTGACTTGTGATCTGTCAGAGATGGAATTTGCCTCCTGGGAAATAAAAGGAACAGGAGCAGAATAACCATCGGAAATACCTGGGCAACTGCCCAGCGCATTCTCCTCACCAACCTTTTCTTCTTCCCTTCACACAGCGGTTGACCACAGTAAGAATGAGTCAAAGCAGTACCTCCTCCCCCAGCTTGTTGGCCCTTAAAGGAGTAACAATATAGAGTGCTTCAAAGTACTTTTGGGCAGTTCAATAAACATTCATGCACTTGGAATGACTCCACAGGGACTGCTGAGTGTTGTATGAGCGAGATTAACACCTCCTGCAGAAGCCCATAATGGCCGCTGAAGGATCTAACATGCACTGTAACACAATGGAAAAGAAAGCGGAGCACTGGGTTCACCCGGGCCTTAGAAATATAGACATAGGCTTTTCAAGCGAAAATTTGCTTTAATCAACTTCTGTTAAAATGGTGGAAGCATTATGTTTTCATTATCGGCATGAAGTCATGATCAACAATGGTCTGGCGCTGTTCCTGCCTGCTAAGGTTACATGTATTTTAAAAATTGTCTGGATTGTGGAAACGTAATTATGGTTATTGAAAATACTATTCCCCCTCCCCACAGAAGAATAGTTTCTTGAAGGGGTTCCTTGGATTATATCTACATTGGGTGTTGCAGTTGTCAACAAAACTCCTAGGTTTTTCCATGCATATATATATATATATATATATATATATATATATATATATATGAGCAACTGTGACTAACAGAAACATATTGACTCATCAATACTGTCCTAAAGATGTCAATACTGCCTCAGTATCCTGGGCTGTCTCCATATGAATATTTCAGAGACTATGAAGCAAGGATCTAAATTTAAACATAACAGCCTACTAGGAGGTATGCAGATATAATATGACATCTGCAGTCGAACTAATAGAGGATCCATCTGCTACATCTGCAGAGGTGTAATGCTCATCAGCTGTTCATTTTGAAAAGTTAAATGCCTATTACTTTCCGCAAAATTGCAAATGGTTTAATTTCACTAATATAATGCCACTGCACACTTATGGCTTTAGAAATTTAATTTGGTATAGGATACATTTTGAGCTAGACAAAAATATTTTTCTTTTACCATTTCTGTATATAAAAGCATGCACTCCTGTGATTAAATTGGAGTCTTTTAGACCTTGCTTCTTCCTCTTTTAAGTTAGAATTCCCGGTGAAATAGATAAGAGTGGAGATGGTGACATATTATCTTATCCGCATGGAATGAGAATACTTTTGCCTGCCTCCTTCCTGCTTTGCTGTAGTCATGTATAAACTGGGCAAAAATCCCCTGTGTGGTGATGATGATTTATTGTTATATCCTGCTGTTCCTCCTGAAGGAACAATAACAACCACACAAATAAAATCAGCTGGGGGGAAAACCAACAATAAAAACCCTAACACTAAACAATAAGACTCAAAACAGTAGACAACTGGACTCTTCTTTAGCTATGTGGTCGAAAGCCCAGACAAACATATAGCTAAGTGATCACCTAATGGAAAGCAGTGTAGGGAGACCCACAGATCTCTAATAGGTGAGAGGTCCAAAACCAGACACTACCACTGAGAAGGTCCTATGCATCACCACTCTCCAGGCTATGGGCATGAAGGGGGTGGGACCATGAGGAGCATTCGGCACAGAGACAAGACAAACAGTATTTCCCAAGCAAACACCACAAGCAGAACTAATTTGAAAAGAAAATCCACTGTGATTGGAGAGGCCTGGCAAAATATTATTTTCTGATTAGAGGCTAGATCCGTCCATCACAAACAGGTTGTCCCTCTCCACCCTGGCATTTTTCTTATATGGCAAAAAGCATAGGGGATTTTTTAAATTATTATTTCAGATGCAGTGCAATGTTTTTCAAACATCTGAATCTCTAGTGCTTCAGAAGTCACCTCTTCGATTTGGGTCACATTGGAGAGATCTTTGGCTCAGACAAATCTGTATGAAGTAGTCCCTTGCCAATTCTTCTGAATCTTTTGCACATTCCTAATTCAATAACTTTTTTTTTTTTTTTGCTTTTTATGTGGGGATCACAGAATGTATGATGCAAATATTAGAAGTCTGATGGCCTTCATCCCTCTTGCCCTCCCTGGTGGTCCCATGATGGAAGTTAGAAGACATGAAGTGGAATTAAAACCACTGTTGTAGAGGACGTATCAGGGAGAGCACCTCTAATCAAGTTAGATGCATTTCACTAACTCTAGAAAAATCAGTCTCATTGAAACCCAGAAGAGATTTACAAGATGTATTTTCTCTAAGTGCCTATTCAAGTCTATGATTTGCCAACAAAAATAGTCCACACCCCTTTCCTCTCTTCTCCTCTGCACATGAATAGGACACATTATGCTTAATTGAAAACTGCAGTCAGGAAAGCAATCAGGCTGACACGGCTAATAACAGGCGTGCCTATTAAAGTATCATTATAGGCTAAATTAAAATTGCATTCCTTTTCTAAATATGAAAGCTGCTATTGTTATAGGATGCGAGTTGTTTCTCAATGGGAATTTAGGCAGGGAGAAAGGAAAGAATCAGGGCTTTTGTAGACCATTCTTGCTTGTGCCTTACACCTAATGGAAATGTTTTAGATTTATTATTGTTGTTATAGCTTTTATTTCCCTTTAAATCAGGAGCACAAAGTTAAGATGAAACCATAGCTAAAGCTTCCCCCCCCTTCCTGCTTCCGGCAGTGTACTTGAGATCAGATGGTGATAAACTTTCCTTCACAAATCAGGTGCTGAGTTCTCCCAAATGCAGCTCCAGCATCTCTTTTGTTGACAACAGAAGGGTTTGCTCCTGTGCATTCTGGCCATAAGGAACAAGCCATCACTCAGTAGCAGAACAAGTGGTTTGTGAGGAAGGAGGTCCCTCAGTTCATAGGTGATTAGGTAGAAAGGTTGTCTTTTTGCATTTACCGTGTATTAGTGGCATTCTAAAGGCAAGGGATAGGGACACTGGTGGTGCTGTCGGTTAAACCATAGAGCCTAGGGCTTACCAATTGGAAGGTCGGTGGTTCGAATCCCCACAACGGAGTGAGCTCCCATTGCTCAGTCCCAGCTCCTGCCCACCTAGCAGTTCGAAGTGCAAGTAGATAAATATGTACTGCTCCAGCGGGAAGGTAAACGGCATTTCCGTGCACTGCTCTGGTTTCGCCAGAAGCGGCTCAGTCATGCTGGCCACATGACCCAGAAGCTGTCTGTGGACAAACACTGGCTCCCTCGGCCTATAAAGCGAAATGAGCGCCGCAACCCCAGAGTCGTCCGCGACTGGACCTAATGGTCAGGGGTACCTTTACCTTTAAAGGCAAGGGAGGTGCAGAGTGAACTCTGCAAGTATATCCATTCATTCAGTTTCTTCCAGTCAGTATAAGACCAGAAGCTCCAACCCTCCAATCATCTCCAATCCTCCTGAGCAATGCTCAGGAATCAATGACATAAACCAGTCCATTTCACAAGGGTTATAGCTTGGAATGAGTCCAAATATATCTAACTCCCCTTTCCTCCTTGATCCACTTGTGCTCAGATGGAGGATGAAAAGGAACATGGAAGGTTTAGCTATATATTTATATACTCGAAGGGTTGTTCTTATGGCAATGCTCAGGGTGAAGAAATAAGAACCAATATAGTTGAAATGCAATTATTGAAATGTGGCCACAGTACATCAATGACTGCTAAGGGTCATAGATGTCCACTATATCCAAGCAGTACCATCAACTAGAGTTGGAAGAGGAGTTTGTTCAGCATGCTTTTCATAGTTGTTGTTTAGTCGTGTCCGATTCTTCGTGACCCCATGGACCAGAGCATGCCAGGCATTGTGGACCAACTCAAATCAGCACTGCAGAATGTATTTGCAGATTAGAACGAAATCCCAGTCAGATTATGTGGATTTTGTGGTGCACTTCCACCACACAAAAAGCTTTGTTATGTAAGAAATGAGTCCAAAGGACATATTTGATGGGGAAATGTATCAAAAATGAAAATTTTATGTAATAAGCAAGTACCAAAAAGTACAAGAATGGAAATTCCGACTAAACATCAGAAAGGATTTTATGTCAGTAAGAATGGACTTCCTCAGGAGAAAGTGGACCCTCCTTCCTTGGAGGTTTTAAAGCAGAGGTTGAATGGCCATCTGTCATGGATGCTTTTGTAAATGTATGATTCTATGAAAATGTATAACAAACATGCAGAATGCAAACGCAGAGTGTTCATGTATTCTTTTAAAACATCTGCAGAAAATGAGAAGGAACAGACCTTCATTTTGAGTGCCAGCAAAACTGAAATAGCAAAGAATTAGGCTGCTCAGTCCGCTTTATTGTTAATAAGACACAATGTTTGTAGGCAGCATTCAAGCACAAAGAGGGAAAGGTACCACAGGTTTAGAAGAAAGAAGCCATTAACAAGATGCAATTAAATCTGCACATGGAAAAAGGCATCTAAAACACTACATAAAATCCCATAGCAACTGTGAAGAAATCTTGAAAAGACAGAAAATAAGGTCACAGTGTATGGTCCATTTTGGGAGAAGACGGTTGGCAAAATGCAGAATGGGAGGACCACAGTATATAACAAAGGGCATAACAGTTGAAGTAAATCGTAATATAACATTCCTTCACAACATGCAGAAAACTGTTTCCATCTCTTGCCTTTTGAAGACTTTTGTGCAACCTACACTGGGGAAATAAGACAACAACCAGCACTGAATTGGATTAGCCAATCCCTGATTTGGCATTACTTGATGACCACAAGTGTCATTGTGCTATCAGGCACGGTATGTCCAGAGTGAGGAATTAACTCTTTATTGTCAAAAGGACACTTACAAGTTAGGGGAAGGCATGTCCCTCAGCCCTACATCTCTCAACTACTCCTAGGTAGTAGGAGGCAGTTGCCACAACAAAGAGACCCCACCCCCAACCTCAGCTTATGCATCTCCTTCACCTGAGTGGTACTTAAAAGCTAATGAAGATAAAGATATAAACATTTGAGCTAAAGTGTCACATCCCAGCAGCATATTTACAGTTTTACATAAGGAATAAGGAATTATTATGGAGTGCTGGCATTCATTCTAAACACTTGTAATGGCATATTTACCTGCATTGCCAGGTAATGACTGCAAAATCCTGGCATGATGTATCACGACATTTTAACCAGCATTGTATCTTTGATGTTTCTGTGACACCAGAGAGGATTTATTATGGGTCTAATTTTGCCACAGCTATCTCATCTTACAAAGACCACGTGGTTAAGCAGCCAGAACTTTTATTTTAAATAAAACATCCCTGCCTCTAAAGCCGATGCTATTGTTAAAACATTTAATAGCTTAAACTTGTCAAATGAAACATTTAAACACTCTTTTTTCAAATAGTTAATTCAAACACACCCTCTTCAATTACTAGCTAAATTTGATTCTTTATTCACTTCCATTAATCGTATCCTTTTATCAGTGGCGTAGCGTGGGTTGTCAGCACCCGGGGCAAGGCAAGTAATTTTCACCCCCTAACCCGTGGATTTGCGCCCCCTAACCCTAACCCCCAGATGTTGTGCCCGGTGCGGCCGGCCCCCCCTGCACCCCCCACGCTACGCCACTGCCTTTTATAGAGGGGTGGGGAACCTCAGGCCCTGAGACTGAATGTGGATTCTCTATTGTGTCCTCAGGACTTTTCCCAGGCCAGATTCCCCATCTCAGACCTGTTCTGAGACCTCCTCAAGTGCTTATCCCTGGAAGGGGAAGGGGTTGGTGGGTTGGGAGAACGGTATGAGATGAGGCAGTAAATCACCATCATCATCACCATCATCACCATCATCATCATTATCCATCAGGGTAACAGTTCTGTTTACATAAAAAAATTACACGACTTTCCGAAGACATTTGAAGGCATCCCTGTATCAGGAAGCTGTTGATGTAATCTGTATTCTTTTGTATTTTCTTGGAAGTAACCCAGAGTGGCTGGGGCAACCCAGATGTGCAGGGGACAAGTAATACATCATCATCATCATGGCCAGAAACATACATAGGAAGAGCAATGAATGCAACTTTCACCATTTTACAGGAGGCCTGATCCTAGCTTTGCAAAATTCAGAGATTTCCATACTCATACCCACACATATATTTCCCTGTAGGTGGTGATGCCGTGCTCAAAACCACTGAGCCTCTTGGGCTTGCCGGTCGGAAGGTCACTGGTTTGAATCCCTGGGATGGAACGAGCTCCTGTTACTCTGTCCCAGCTCCTTCCTACCTAGCAGTTCAAAAGCACACCAGTGCGAGTAGATAAATAGGTACGGCTGTGGCGGGGAGGTAAACAGTGTTTCAGTTCACTCTAGCTTCCTTCACAGTGTTCCATTGCACTAGAAGCGGTTTAGTCATGCTGGCCACATGACCCGGAAAGCTGTCCGTGGACAAATGCCGGCTCCGTCAGCCTGAAAGCAAGATGAGCACTGCAACCCCATAGTTGCCTTTGACTGGACAGGGGTCCTTTACCGTTTTACCTTATATTTCCCTATCCTCAAGCAAGCAAGAAGAATTGCCACAGTTCAAGGACACATTCCAGCCAGGCAAAAGCACTCAATGAGAGCTTGTAATAGGTGAGGCTGTGGGCTAGGGAGAGGGGTGTGGCCTAAGGAGGAGAAATGACCTAAGGAGAGTCCCTCAGGACAGATGCAGAGGCCGTTTTTTGTTCCCAAAGCCTGTGGTTTCCCAACCCTGATCTAAATACAGTGGTACCTCAGGTTAAGAACTTAATTCGTTCTGGAGGTCTGTTCTTAACCTGAAAGTGTTCTTAACCTGAAGCACCACTTTAGCTAATGGGGCCTCCTGAAGCAAAGTTCTTAACCCGAGGTAATATAGCAGAGTTTGTAACCTGAAGTGTATGTAACCTGAAGCGTATGTATCCCAAGGTACCACTATAGTTTAGAATACTAATATATCAATTTGTACCTTTTTCACCCCCAAAAAAAGAAAGAAGTGAAAAGTGTGATCAGTGACATTTGCCAGTATACATGTTTACCACATGTTTTTGTCATTTCCTGCTAATATTTTTTTTCCAAGTTATTCGCATGCATGGAGAGTCTATTATGAGACTTGATTATCTTATGCATCAAAGTGACAGATCTACAGCCTTGGTGACAGCATTACAGCTCACCAGCACTAAGGGGCAATTAATCCCTTATGAATCAGAGGAGAGTTACCAGATCATGACAGGCCTTGGAAGTCTGTCAACTCCTCTTGAATGAGGCCACTAGACTGTTAAGAGAAGCACTGGTGTGCATTATAAGTGGCGGCAAACTGTAAATCAAGCAGAGGTTTGGGGGAGAAATGAAAATAAAATGGCCAAAAGGAATATGTCACAATGATTAACTTCACTTTTGGAGACTACTCGAAGACAGCAGAAGAGCCCGTCCATTCCATTAATGGAAACTTTCTTCATTCTGCAAAATTGCAATTCATAAATTAATGTGAAGTATTTGAGAGCCACTTTCCACCCGAACGAGTGACTTTGGACCTATCAGTGTATCTAACCTTTGGGTCCCAAATCATAAAGTGAAAGTTATAATGCCCTTTGGCAAAGAAAGACTTTTATCAGCCCTCTTAGCAGCCCTACCAAGTTTTAGGTTGCAATCCTAAAAGCACTTAGCTAGGAGTCAGTTCCATCGAAGGCAACAGGGTTTCTATCTTTTGCTAATTTTACATTTCAAACTGCTTTTCTCAGTTGTGTTCAATTGGTTTTATTGTAGTACTGTTTTGTTGTTTACTGCCCTGGAATCATGATGAAAGGCAGACTAGAAATTGACTAATGCTTGCCAGTGCACACAAATGAACCCAAAATGCACAACTTGACGGTGGCAAGATCCATTTTACCCTGTTCGGTCTGACAATCCCAAGGACAACATGCAGGTTTCCCTAGTGTACATACATAAAAAAAATGCACTTCCTCTGACACCAATAATTTTTGATCAGGATAATTTTTCCCCTGAATGTGTTCTGAGGGCAAACAGCTCAAGGAGAAATGAATCTGTCAGGTTTGATTTCTCGTTTTCCCCTTCCTTAAATTAAGTTCGCTTCATTTCTACAGCAGTTTGTAATTCATTTTGAAAAAATTCTCATGAAAATTCATCAGCATTTTAGTGCAAATTTCTCCTAATACACACATTTGTGCGCAGTTTTGACTAATGTACACAATTTCTGCAAGCAAATTTTCTAAACAGAACGCATTTTTGTATGTTATATAGATTCTTATGCATACACACACACCCATGCATTGTCTGTATTATTTGACTTTAGAAATGTATTGCAAAATTCACAATGTGTACTTTCAGTTCGCATATTGGTTTGAGTTGTGCCAATTGAGTAGTTACTCATTAAAATGTGAACAAAATACCCCCTCATTCCCAGACAATTCTTATAAAGAAAGGAAATACAGTGGGCAGTGGGTGGAGAAGACCATTCACCTTAGCAACAATAGGAGGAACTTGGGTATGAATTCAGGGGAAAAAATAAATGGTTGCAGTAGTGTTCTTGTTTTCACCCATGAAATGTTAGAGAGCATGCAGGCATAAAGCCTCTGACCCCCCAGCTTTTGGTATTCATAGGCATACCACATTTTTCAAACATGGATGGTTCACTTCTCTAGAATGGCAAATGGAACAGAAACCAAAATCTACAGATGTTAGATTTCCTGAAAATCTGGATCAAATCAACATACAGTGGTACCTCGGGTTGCATACGCTTCAGGTTACATACGCTTCAGGTTACAGACTCCGCTAACCCAGAAATAGTGCTTCAGGTTAAGAACTTTGCTTCAGGATGAGAACAGAAATCAGGCTCCGGCGGCGTGGCGGCAGCAGGAGGCCCCATTAGCTAAAGTGGTGCTTCAGGTTAAGAACAGTTTCAGGTTAAGTACAGACCTCCAGAACGAATTAAGTACTTAACCTGAAGTACCACTGTAGAATGAACACATGCTGCTTTTAGACTTCTAAATAAATTAAGGAAATGAACTAGAACTTCCAACAGGGTATATAGCAGGTAAAGAACAAAGGAAGCACCCAAGTATTTTTAGTACCATGCTCAACCATTCATACATCTAGAAGCCAAAGATTTTTGTAAGATGGCAACCCTATAGGCTCTTATCCAGGTGTAAGTCCCGTTGAACCCCCTGGAGTTTATATCTGTTTAGTCATGCATAAAGTAAAGGTAGAGGGACCTCTGACCGTTAGGTCCAGTTGTGACGGACTCTGGGGTTGTGGTGCTCATCTCGCTTTATTGGCCGAGGGAGCCGGCATACAGCTTCCGGGTCATGGGACCAGAATGACTAAGCCGCTTCTGGCGAACCAGAGCAGTGCACAGAAACAACGTTTACCTTCCTGCCGGAGCGGTACCTATTTATCTACTTGCACTTTGACATGCTTTCGAACTGCGAGGTTGGCAGGATTAGTCATGCATAGGATTACAGTGGTACCTCAGGTTAAGTACTTAATTCGTTCCGGAGGTCCGTACTTAACCTGAAACTGTTCTTAACCTGAAGCACCACTTTAGCTAATGGGGCCTCCCACTGCTGCCACGCTGCCGGAGCCCGATTTCTGTTCTCATCCTGAAGCAAAGTTCTTAACCTGAAGCACTATTTCTGGGTTAGCGGAGTCTTTAACCTGAAGCGTATGTAACCTGAAGTGTATGTAACCTGAGGTACCACTGTACATTAATATGCCTGTGCTCCTACAAACACTTTCCTCTTAGTAAGCCCATTGAACACAATGATTGCTCTGAGTAGATATGTATAGGATTGCAAGTGACGAATTTCTTCAACAATGATTTTAGGAATTTCCCGTTTCATCTGCAGGTACCATTCACAATAACCAAAATCTTTCCCAATAAATTTTAAGTAAAATGTTCAGTCCTTAGGGGATATAATGGCGTCTCTCGCTCTGTTTCCTTCTGGAGGGAAAATTCTTTGAATTCTTCTGCAGGGGACACTGAGACATCTGGCTAATCTTCTTGCAGATGTTTCTCGACTGTTTTAAGTTCCACTTGCCTTCTTTGCATATGGAATCTCTTGGAAACGGAGCGTGAACCTTTCAAGCTGTTGTCCATGATATCGGAATAAATTCACAACAGAGCAAACAAAGTTTGCCTGTCCTTGTGCGTGAGGTATTATCTTGTTAAAATTATTGTAATTTTTTTTCTCTCTTCAAATGACCGTTGTCCACTTTCAGGGAGTAATTATTGTCATTACATCTAATCACATAATCAGTGTGAATTCAAGTAACCACCAAATTAGAATGCGCAATTATGTGATTTTGTTTGGCTGGAAAGCATGAGAGACTAATCAAGCTGGTAGGAAATGAAGCTTCTCCAAAGCATTTGACAATGCCATGTTGAAACCAGCAGAATCCATATATATAACAGATGCTTAAGTGTGCTACTCAGTAGCGGATGGCCTGATGGGGCGGTGGCACTTCCCTCCCAAGAATGGGAAGGAGCGGGAAGAGCAGTTAAGTGGCAGGGAAGTCAACGTGGCAGACAGCAGTGATTCACCTATCAGGAGGTGAAGTGGATGGAAGAAGAAGAAGAAGAGTTTGGATTTGATACCCCGCCTTTCACTCCCCTTCAGGAGTCTCAAAGCGGCTAAAATTCTCCTTTCCCTTCCTCCCCCACAACAAACATTCTGTGAGGTGAGTGAGGCTGGGAGACCTCAAAGAAGTGTGACTGGCCCAAGGTCACACAGCAGCTGCATGTGGAGGAGCGGGGAATCGAACCTGGTTCCCCAGATCACAAGACTACCGCTCTTAACCACTACACCACACTGGCAGCTCCCCACCACTCTTGTCTTCTACTGGTGCTACTACAGTGGCAGCTCGGTTTACATACGCTTCAGGTTACAGATTCCGCTAACCCAGAAATAGTGCTTCAGGTTAAGAACTTTGCTTCAGGATGAGAACAGAAATCGGGCTCTGGTGGCGCGGCAGCAGCAGGATTAGCTAAAGTGGTGCTTCATCTTAAGAACAGTTTCAGGTTAAGTCCGGACCTCCGGAACGAATTAAGTACTTAACCCGAGGTACCACTATAATCGATTTTACTCCATCAGGCTACACTTACAGAAATTCAACCGCTGTACAGTGGTACCTCAGGTTACAAAAGCTTCAGGTTACAGATGCTTCAGGTTACAGACTCCGCTAACCCAGAAATAGTACCTCGGGTTAAGAACTTTGCTTCAGGATGAGAACAGAAATCGCGTGGCGGTGGCAGGAGGCCCCATTAGCTAAAGTGGTACCTCAGGTTAAGAACAGTTTCAGGTTAAGAACGGACCTCCGGAACGAATTAAGTTCTTAACCCGAGGTACCACTGTACTTTTTAGAGGTTTTATTCCGGCAAGGTTCCCAAACCCCATTCCATGGGAGGAAACATTGTCAGATGAAAAACAGTGGCCAGAATCCAGCATGAAGCGAGTACACTGATGCTTAATGGAATCAATTTACAGTGGTACCTCGGGTTACAGACGCTTCAGGTTACAGACGCTTCAGGTTACAGATTCCGCTAACCCAGAAATAGTACCCCAGGTTAAGAACTTTGCTTCAGGATGAGAACAGAAATCGTGTGGCGGCGGCGGGAGGCCCCATTAGCTAAAGTGGCACCTCAGGTTACGAACAGTTTCAAGTTAAGAACAGACCTCCAGAACGAATTAAGTTCTTAACCCGAGGTACCACTGTATCTCTCTGGATTGTGCCCAAGTATGTTAAGAGGAAGAGCAAAGTGAGGTGGGTTTTCTACAAGGATTAAGGCTCATTGATTTATTTGATATTTAACCACAAAATAGGTGGTTTTAGTCACTATACCTTGCATTAATAGAGAACACAAAGGTGTCTGTTTCCTGCCAAAGCTTGTGGAACTGGTATTCTCAGTCCTAGGTGGGAAAACATACAAACATACAGGCATATATATTTTTATTTTATGTTGCCTTTCCATTGTTAAAACCATCAAAGGGTCTTCCCTTTTTATTGGACTAACTGTTCTGCCTTGCATTGTCTTACAGGCTGTTTCCAAGTTTATACAAGATTTGGTGGCAGCTTGTCAGGTAGTACAGGGCAGGGATGGAGCAGAAATTCAAATGAGTCATCACTGTAATGTGAAACTACCCAATTTGCACCTAGTGAAACCACACAACAATTGAAATTCAACCATCTTTCAAAATTCACACCTCTCCAGATGATGGAATGCAGCTCTCTAACCAAAACATGGGGGAAATTACTGCAAAATGTGTAATTAGGCAAAACTGCATACAGAAATATTAGGAGCAACACCTGAGGACTATGCTATTGGCCTATTAGCCTAACTACTGCCTATTTTTTCCACCCTGCAGCACCTACCTGCAGACACCTAAACGCTAAAACCCAATCCTAGCTTTTCTTCTTTCTCCTTGTCGTTGCCAAAAGAACTTCAGGACACATTTCTTCATTAGCTTTCCTCTTGTAAGGTGGTAGGAACTAGTGTAACACTCTCCCCAGGCACAGCTTCATTAACATGTCAATTACAGCCACACACTGTGAGTTCACTGATATTATGAAGGCTACTGTGCTGTGCGGAACATAGGGAGGCTGATAGAGAATACCTAATTAAATCCATCGCATAAAGAAATAAAGGGGCGAAATAAAGACAAAGAACACTGTAGGCAGCTTTCATTCACACCCACTCTGTGTGTCCAGTCTCCTACTCAGGTGTATACAGCCATCGCTACAGAAATTTGGATTCATAGCTAGCTGCCTCAAGTGATGATAAATCAAATTTACAGGGATGGAATGAGGGTCTGCAATTTCCCCCACCTACATTTTTAAAACCCTGTCTTTTTGCTGTTGTGAATAACAGTAGACATCTATATCTGTCTACTCAGAAGTAAGCTCCATTAAGGGATATTGGACATACCCCAGATAGGGGACTTCAGACCAATTGCCTTAAGCAAGCAAATTATTTCCAGATTTGTAGGGGAGAAAACAACAATTCCATATGCAACATATTTGAGTGGGGAACATGGCATCCATTCCTCATGAATGTTCTTCTTGTTGTTGAATTTACCTGTAAATTTTAATCTCCCATACGCACCCCAGGTTAATGTGTCAGGTTTGTGAAAGATAAAAAGCAGGCTGGCAATAGAATGTAAATAAAATAAAATAAAGTGTGGGTTTGCTCTTGATATCTAGGCATGATATATTTTGCCTGGAGTTGAGCTGAAATTTCTCAGAAGACATTTCTTTAAGGAAATGCCTGATTTATTTATTTTTCCTATAGAAGAAGTGTGCTATATTGATCTACTGATTTGCCATTATGGGTTTGGAATGGTATTGAACTGCTTTATTCAAGTTTAAATATCAGTTTTCATTTTGTATGGATTGTAATTTTGATTCCCCCCAATGTGCAGATATACAATATAATAACTGAGCAGTGACCAAGCTTTCATTTCTTGTGTCATACTTATTGTCAGTGACTTTAGGCTTCCTTTTGTGTGGAAAAGCAGGGAGATGAATGGAGAAACTGCTTAGGAGAGAACTTGTCTAACCAAAGTTGAAAATTAGATACTGATGCTGAGGCTGCATGCTCAGCATTCAGACTAAGAAGTCTATTATATTTTTAAAAAATTAACCTTGGCGAGCAGCACAATGATATTTGATGCTTCATGCTCTTTGATGCTGTCGTGCTAATTTTTCCTCTCACTTCAAAAAGCTTGAGTTATTGCTACTCTTGCTCTGTCCCTGACCCCACATACTTAGAGACTAGGAATCCTCTGCAGTAGTTCAGTAATATCCTGCATTTTTCAAGATTTCCCACCTACCACAGGACATGAAATACTTAAATGATCTAGTCAAGTGGTAAGTGCCACTGCACTTCCAATTTCAAGCCAAGGGGTGTGTATGTCAAGTCCCTGCAGCAGCTGAGTTCACACCCAGTGTTGGGACCGATCGGCAGCTCAGGCAGCTGGCTGGCATTGTGAAATATGTTCCCCTTTGATTTAAGATATTAAACTGGAGGTCGGTGCCAAAAAGGCCATTACATTAGAACTCAAATGCCACTAGGGCTTCCTGGAAAGTTAAGCTGTATATTAGTCACTGTGTAGATCGTAGCCTAGAAAACAACAACAACACAGATGTGAAGGAATGATTTGCTCCAGGCCCATTAAACCGAATGTTCATTGGCTTCCTTCATTTTCCCATCATGCTACTGTTGGTGGAAAAATGCCTATAGGGTATTACTTTAGGGTTCTTCGATATTCATCAGAATTCTTACTTTGCATTCCCCTCTGATTACAACATAGTACTGTTTTCTTAAAGGACGTGGGTGGCGTTGTGGGTTAAACCACAGAACCTAGGACTTGCTGATCAGAAGGTCAGCGGTTCGAATCCCCGTGACAGGGTAAACTCCTGTTTCTCGGTCCCTGCTCCTGCCAACCTAGCAGTTCGAAAGCACATCAAAGTGCAAGTAGATAAATAGGTACCACTCCAGCAGGAAGGTAAACGGTGTTTTCGTGCACTGCTCTGGTTTGCCAGAAGGGGCTTAGTCATGCTGGCCACATGACCCGGAAGCTGTACGCCAGCTCCCTTGGCCAATAAAGCGAGATGAGCGCCACAACCCCAGAGTCGGCCACGACTGGACCTAACAGTCAGGGGTCCCTTTACCTTTACTTACTATTTTCTTAGGATGGAGGTGTGTACATGTGGCCCTCCATATCTCTTTCTATCCCATTTTTTCTAATGTGTGTGGGTGTCGCTTGCCCAGCCTGACTGCCTCCTACCTGACTGTCCCCTCTTGTAACTACCAGCTGACCCAGAGGAAGAACAGCGTATGGAGATGCAGAGAAGGTCTAGCGCACAATCCACAGTCACCTTTCAGACAGCTTCTGCTTGGCATTAAGCCTGCTAGGGATTTACGGTTTGCCCATCTGACATATTGCATAGCTACTACCTACTCTGAAATCTTTTGGATTAGGCAAACCTTAATCTCGATAAATAAAAGTCAGCCTCATACCGTAGGAGCCATCCCCTGATCTTCTTTGCCTGGCGTGTCCCTGGTTGGAAGTCTATGGACTCCGGGCTGCAAGCTGATCAGCACAAGATTGTAAACTCTTAGCATGAAAGGCTCATGTTCTCTTCCTTCAAATCCCACTTCAAAGCCCACATTTTCCCTGGCACTGAAAATATAACTACATCTGCTCATTTTCACCTTTACTATCACCTCTTTCACCTCTCCATTTCCTCTGTTCTCTGTCAAGAACCTGAGAGCCGTATAGTGTAGTCATTGGACTAAAGCTGGAGAGAATCCAACCCCGTCTGCACTTTACAGTTAAAGTAGTATCATACCACTTTAAACAGTCATGGCTCCCATCAAAGAATTCTAGGAATTGTAGTTTCTTAAAGGTACTGAAAGTTGTTCGGAGGCCCCCTAGTCCACTTGCAGAGCTACAATTCCCAGAGCTGTTTAACAACCAATTCCTCTTCCTAGGGAATTCTGGGAATGGTAGCTCTGTGAGGAGAATAGGTGTCTCCTAACAACTTTCAACACTCTTAACAAATTACAGCGGTATGATATTTATTTGAATGTGTGGTGTAGATGGGGCCTTGGGTTCAAATATCTTGTTATACTAATGAACTGAGTCATGTCCATTAATGTCAATGAGTTTACTCCGAGCAGGACTAGTGTTGGCTGCAACTAGCTAGGTGACATTGGGCCAGTCACTACTTTTTAGGTGGTTGTGAGGAAAAAATGGGAGAGGTGGGGAAAGAACCATGCATGCCATCTTAAGCTCCTTCAATGAAAACCAGGATATAAATCCAGTAAATAAATAAAATATCAGATACTGGAATGGAAGATCCTTGGGGCAAAGCCCTGTCATTTTTAATGCTGTCATGTACATGCAGACATGGATGACTCCGAAAACAAGACTGTTATGTTAGAGCAGTGATACCGCAAGGAGACACTGATGCAGTTTGGCTCCCTGCCTGTGCTAGCTCTGGAAGTGAGCCCAGATGGACTGCAGGAGTGGGGAGGCAGGGATACAGAGGCGTGAGGCAAGCAAGAGGGGCCTTTTTCATTTTGGAAGAAGCAAAGAATGCTGAGGAGGAGAAGGGAGAGGAGGAGGACTTATAGGACAGAGGAAGATGGCGAGGGAGGAAAAACGGCAGCAAGAACACCAGAGAAGGAGGAAGACTCTAGCAACAGGGAGGGTTGACCCAAGATATTTTGCTGCCTGAGACGAAAAGATTGTGGGGATGGCCCCACAGATGAAAGAGATAGGCAGTCCTCAAGCTTTCCTTATAATGAGCTGAGGTTCTTAGGTCCAAGAGCAGAGACCAGGGCTGATTCCAAGCCCTGTCCTCTTACATAAGTGCGGGTTCAGAATTCTCCACATAGCTTCAGGAAAGACCAGAATATCCCAGAGTCAGGCCCAACTGCATTTTGAAAGGGGCGTTCACACATTACGTTCAATGAGTGTTCAATCTGCTGGGATAGCTCTGTTGGTCTTGGGTTCAAGCCCCACATTGGGCAAAATATTCTGGCATTGCGGGGGGTTGGACTAGATAACCCTTGTGGTCCCTTCCGACTCTACAATTCTATGATTCTGTGTAAGGTAAAAAGGTAAAAGACCCCTGGAAGGTTAAGTCCAGTCAAAGGCGACTATGGGGTTCTGGCGCTCATCTATCTTTCAGTCCAAGGGAATCGGCGTTTGTCCACAGCTTTCCGGATCATGTGGCCAGCATGACTAAACTGCTTCTGGAGCAACAGAACACTGTAACGGAAATCAGAGCGCATGGAAATGCCGTTTACCTTCCCACCACAGTGGTAACTATTTATCTACTTGCACTGGCATGCTTTCAAACTGCTAGGTTGGCAGGAGCCGGGTCAGAGCAACAGGAGCTCACCCCATTATGGGGATTCAAACCACCGACCTTCTGTTCAACAAGCCCAAGAGGCCCAGTGGTTTAGACCACAGCACCACCCACCCTGATATACCCATGTGTACAAATGATTGACTTGTACACTCGTACCATTATTCACATGTAACATTCACTGAATGTACAGTCTGTGTATCTGTGTACACATAAGTTGAGCTGTGCAAATCAACATGTGTACACTCTTTCACACAAACACTTGCACCTGTCTTTGTAACATATGAACAAGTCATTAGCTAATTGCCAGTCTCCATTTTCAAAAGAGGTTTTCCCTTACCCATCCCATAATTCTGATCCCATTATTCCCCTTTCTCGGGGGCCCTCTGGTAAGGACACCAAACACACACTGCCTACCCAGGAAGCTTTGCAGTTAGATTCTTTACACAAGAAAACAAAAGAAGGGAGGTGAGATCGGCTAGCACAAAGCAGGCCTTCTGCAGTCCATCCTTCTCAGCTGCAATCCAGCCACTCTGTAACCCGTAAAGAAAGAGCACAAAGCAAACTGACAGCACCAAACAATGTTTACCCTGATGCATCTGGGAAACCTTTTGCAATCTGCGACATCAATATGATTTCAAAGGCGCAAAGATGGACAGCTCACTTGTTCTTCACTCCCGGGGAGAACTATAAATGATTAAGTGGCTGCCCCTGCTGCACAGTCAGGAGGATTTTCTCTTTGGCTTTACTAAGTTATCCCTCACATTGTGAAGGCATCTTCCACATGAGGTTCCTTCATTCATAGCTGCTTTCCGTGCTTCCCCACAGACAAGGATGAAGATTTTTCTTTTTCTCATCACCATCCCTCTTCAGCAGTAAGAAAGCCATGCTGCGGAAGTTTCTCCAAATATCCTACGCATTTTGTGTGGGTCGTGACCTCCATCCATGCTCCCAAACCATGCTAGATATGGGATGTTATAGAGCACCAGTAGAGGAATCTGTTCCCCTCAACCCTGCCATATTTTGTTGGACTATGGCACCCATCATCTGGTCTCACTGGGGGTATGATAACTGTAGCTCAACTGCATATGAAGGCCCACAGTTTCCTCAGCTCCCATCATCCGTAGCTAGCATGACCAGGTCAGGGATGATGGGAATTGTAGTCCAAAAACAGCTGGAGATCCAGGTTTGTTAAACACTGGCTTAGTGGTAAACTGCACACAGAATATCCAGATTTCAATCCCTGGTACCTCAAAGTATGGGTGGGAGAGACTCCTGTCTAAACCCTGGAGAACTGCTTCCAGTCATTGTAGCCAATGCCAAGCTAGATGGACCAATAGTATGACTCTGTGCAAGGCAGTTTCCTATGTTCCTAAGGGCATCTGTTTTCTTTCATGACCAACCTTTCTAGGGCTAATAAAAGTAACAACACACACATAACATCTTTCCCCTCAAGCCATTTTCATCTCAGTTACATTGCACAACACTTATGCCTACATGAGGATCTTGAGGACTGTAATGACACATAATGGGCTATAACAGCACATTACCGGGATGCCAAGGATACAGAAATGGGCGCATCATGCAGGGCACATGCATTCCCGATGTAGCATGGCCCACAGCAAAGCACAGGTGCTTCACATTTTAACACTGTGGAATATTTCAGCTCTGCACTTTAATTGCGCAAAGGAATAAATGCATTTAAAGGTCATGGGATATCTTTAATCCTAGTTAAAAAGTCATCATATATTTAATGAAGGAGCCCAGCGTGGTAGCAAGGTAGACAGAAATGCCACAGGAATTAGCTGACAAGTCTCTAGTATTTGCTTGCTAGCTCCTACTGCAGTGGCAACAAGACTGACCATTTAATTCCTCCTCAAGACAAATGACTGGCTTGTTAAGCAGGATTTGGTAGGGGGGGGGGAGAAGATCAGACAAACAGTGAGATCTACAAAATATGGTCTTATTGGTGCTTTGGAGGATGTTATGTGTGACTTGTATAAGAGCTTTCAGAGCAGCATCCACAAAGATCTGAGATCTCAACTCTTCCACCAGTATAGATGATGATGATGTTGATGAGGATAGTTTATTACTTACACCCCACCCATTTGGACGGGCCTTCCCAGCCACTCTGGGCAGCTCCCAACAGAATATTAAAAACATGACAAAACATCAGACATTAAAAACTTCCCTAAACAGGGCTGCCTTCAGATGTTTTCTAAAAGTCAGGTAGTTGTTCGGTTCCTTGACATCTGATGGGGGGGGTACGTTCCACAGGGTGGGCACCGCTACTGAGAAGGCCCTCTGCCTGGTTCCCTGTAACCTCACTTCTAACAGTGAGGAAACTGCCAGAAGGCCCTCGGAGCTGGACCTAAGTGTCCGGGCTGAATGATGGGGGTGGAGACGCTCCTTCAGGTATACTGGGCAGAGGCCGTTTAGGGCTTTAAAGTTCAACACCCACACTTTGAATTGTGCTTGGAAATGCACTGGGAGCCAATGTAGGCCTTTCATGACCAGTCTTATGTGGTCACGGCGGCCACTCCCAGTCACCAGTCTAGCTGCCGCATTCTGGATTAATTGTAGTTTCGGGTCACCTTCAAAGATAGCCCCACGTAGAGATGTTTATGGTGGCACAAGGGACTGTGATAAAGGATGGAATAGTGAAACAAAACAGGGGCTGGAATTGTCCAGGGCTATGTGAGTGAGGCAACCAGCATAATTTGCATGCTAAGGCAAGTCTGAATAGTAATGGTGCAGTACAAAAATCTGAAGCGCACAAGTGCATTGTGACAGACGCCATAGCTATGTCCCCAAGGAGAGACTATAGGCAATTGTGTTCATCCATTCTCCTTCCACCACTCTCTTTCACACAGAGGAACACCAATGCATAGCATAATACTCAGCTTATTAGAATTAGCATGACAGCAATCCTATGAAGTTTTCAAGAATTAAACTCCTCCATTTAGCTCAGTGGTACCTACATCTGACTGCATAGGCTTCGCTTGTAAAGCACACCCTTTAGCTTTTAAATTAGAAATGCTAACCATCTTGCAAATAAGTGTTGGTATTTAAATTGTTCATGTGACCCCCAGCAAAGAAAATGGAAGATGGGTCCATTCTGTTACTTGACAATATTCATCATTCTTTGACATCCTCTACGTTGACAAACAAATTTCAGAGCTTCGTTAACACCATTACCTGAACAAGTAGGGTCTGTCAATTACTGGGTGGTCCAGCAGATTTCATTATTATTCTGAAGAACACCCTAGAGCTGTATCTCTCTGCATTATTGCTCCACTAAACCACTGCTGAAGAGGCAATAACATTGTTTTTTTTAAGGTGAAGCATTCCATAACATTAATTATCCATTCAACCTCCCAACATTTCATCATCAAAACAAGCTACGAGGATACAAGGCATATGCCATATTACTTATGAGAGCTGAAGAATCCAGAACAGCTGGTAATATTTGTATCGTTCCAAAAAGCCACCTGCAACCTGGTTTTAAGAGACGGATTGAGATGTGGAGCATGACATACTGAAAATTGCTAGAGTGGAAGATTAATATCATCACCAAACATAAGCAAAGAATTCGTTTTATGTGTATCAACAACAACTGGGAGGCAAATGCCACCACTGAAATCTGTACACTTAATATATGCAAACTGAAACAACAAAGTACAGAGAAAGGCATGATCACCTCTTGTACTAAACCATCTGCGGTACCCTTTTCACAAACTTGTTCCTTTACTTAAGCCAGCTTGCAGGAAGAGACTCTTAATCCTGGGAGAGAAGCAACTGAATGCAGACAAAACAGTGTTTACTACCAATGGGGTAAAGAAGAAAAATAATTTATTTCTGACCACTTTATCCTATACCATATCTAACTTTATAAACTTCTATCATGTCCCCTGTCCCAGATGTGAAATGTTTTATTATGTTTTATATATGTTGGAAGCCACCCAGAGTGGCTGGAGCAACCCAGTCAGATGGGTGCGGTACAAATAATAAAATTATGTTGTTGTTGTTGTTGCTGCTGCTGCTGCTGTCCCCCTGCTATCAAAAATCCATGTATCTATTAGTCTTCCCTCTTAGGAAAAGTGTTCCTACCCCTTGGATATTTTGGTTGCCCTTTTCTGTGCTATCCTTAGTAAAGGTAAAGGAACCCCTGACTGTTAGGTCCAGTCGTGGCCAACTCTGGGGTTGCAGCGCTCATCTCGCTTTATTGGCTGAGGGAGTCGGCATACAGCTTCCGGGTCATGTGGCCAGCATGACTAAGCCACTTCTGGTGAACCAAAGCAGCGCATGGAAACACTGTTCACCTTCCCGCCAGAGCGATACCTATTTATCTACTTGCACTTCATGCTTTTGAACTGCTAGGTGGGCAGGAGCTGGGACCGAGCAACGGGAGCTCACCCCGTCACGGGGATTCGAACCGCTGACCTTCTGATCAGCAAGTCCTAGGCTCTGTGGTTTAACCCACAGCGCCACCGGCGTCCCACGTGCTCTCCTTAACTCTGTGCTATCTTTGAGATGGAGAAATCAGAAAGGAACCTGAGCTCCAAATGAGGCTGTATTATAGATTATGCAAAGGCATAATTTACAAAACTGAATTTTAATTTTCAGTCTCTTTACTAAGAATTCCCTATTGTGGAATTTGCCTTTATCATAACAATCACCCACTGAGATAACAGTTTTGTTATCATGACCTCACCACCTACATTAGTGCATATGTGAAGCTAGGGTTCCAATGTGAATGATTTTACACTTTTGTTGTCCGTTCACACAATGTGAAGTTAGTGCTGAGACAAACTATGCAGCCCAGATCTCTCCTTTTTCTTTTCCTTTTGAAATTTAGGAGGATAAGGAGGTGGGGCAAACAGCAGCTGAACAGCAGCAGCATTGTTTTCATGGGAAGGATGAATTTTATGTGTGGAGGGTTGCAGAGTCTTCTCTTCATTAAAATACACACACATCATAAAGTCTTTGCTTCTTCAAGTTTCAATCAGCAGCCGGTTGACGTTCTGTCTCCTATGATGCTCCATTGGCAACAGGCCACCATATGGGACAAGACACCAACGTGCTGCTGGTTGCAGCTTTATCACCACTTGAAGCAGAGGCAAAGATTTAGTCGTTGTTTTAAAAAGAAGAGCAAGGGATCGAGAAAGCCCTCCACCATATCATTTCCAAATACCAAGTCCCCAACTCCGAAAATAAAGAAAATGTACCTTCTCTTGGGAAAGTGCCTGAAAACCTAAACACACACCATATTAGCTTGAATATAAGCCGCGCCCAAATATAAGCTGCACCTTTAAAATTGGAGGAAGGGGAGAAAAAGTTACCAGTATATGAGCCGCTCCATTCCTTGCTACTCCTGCCTGCATACTTAGTGGGGGGGGGGACTGTGCTGTGTTGCCGGTGGCCTTTCCCCTCCCTCGCTCTCTCCCTTCCCGGCCTTGGGGGAGAGGACAGGGTGGGCGCCACTTTGCTGAGCTCCTGGCGCTGTTTGCCCCATGCTCCTGGCTGCATACCGTAAGGTCGTGAACATAATCCGCACTTTAACTTTCCATGGTTGGAATTAGGGGGAAAGGTGAGGCTTATATTCAGGCCAATACGGTACATTCTTCCCCAGGGGCACAAATGAGCCCATGGAAGTGTGTGGGATGCTGTTCAGCCCAGCCCTATTGTGAGACATCCTTCTCTATCCACTTGGTTGTGGAGAATGCTAATTAACCATCTTTAATCGTTTGATGTCATCCAAAAAATAAAAAGAGGGCAATTTCACTACACTTTTTTTACTCTTGCTCGACTTATTGTCAGCTTACTTTCATTTTGGAGGGCGTGCGTTCCTTTTCGTTGCATTTATTTGGGAAACTTTTAGAAAGGCAGGCTTTTAATGGTTTCCTCAATGCTGCTCATTAGTCCCATTGGCATTTCTCCAACACACTTTTTTTTTTTTAATTCCCTCTAATAGATCTGAACCTCTTGCCTTTCTAAACTGATCCCCTAATTTCTTGAGAAGTTTCCTCTCTTGAAATTAAGACCAGGCATAGGCAAACTTGGCCCTCCAGATGTTTTGGGACTACAACTCCCATCATCCCTAGCTAACAGGACCAGTGGTCAGAGATGATGGGAGTTGTAGTCCCAAAACATCTGGAGTTTGCCTATGCCTGATTAAGACCAACTGTGCTGGATGTCGATTCCCACATTCCTGGAGCCACAAGGAGCAGTATCAGAGAATGGTGACCATGCTGCTCCCATAACCGAAGACCCCTATGCGATGGATGTCCACCTCATGAGAAGAGAAGACTCCCTGGAAAAGACCCTGATGTTGGGAAAGATGGAGGGCACAAGGAGAAGGGGACGACAGAGGACGAGGTAGTTGGACATGTTCTCGAAGCTACCAGCATTAGTTTGACCAAACTGCGAGAGGCAGTGGAAGACAGGAGTGCCTGGCGTGCTCTGGTCCAGGGGATCATGAAGAGTCGGACACGACTAAACGACTAAACAACAAAAACATGTGACGGATATTAAGGCTACTCCTCTTGAGCAAGATGCATCAAGGCTGAGGGCAATGTAAATTCCTGCCTTTACTAACACAAACGATACGGTGATGTCATTCATCTTATGTAAAAAGCAGCATCACTGGCGCACTATAAACGAACTGCACAATGGAGAGAAGTGGTAGAATTCTTTAAAGCAGAGGTGAGAAATCTTTGGTCCTCCAGGTGTGGCTGAACTACAATTTCCACCAGCCAAAGCAAGCATGGAGAATGGCCAGTGATGGTGGGAGTTGTAGTTTAAAGCACTCCTGCTTTAAATGTTCATCTAGACCAGTGGTTCTCAATCTGTGGGTCTCCAGATGTTGTTGGACTACAATTCCCATCATCCCTGAGCACTGGCCTTGCTAGCTAGGGGTGATTGGAGTTGTAGTTCAACAACATCTGGGGACCCACAGGTTGACAAAGGTTGATCTAGACACTTTTGAGAGGCGAACTTAAAGTGTACAGTGGTACCTCAGGTTACATACACTTCAGGCTACATATGCTTCAGGTTACAGACTCCACTAACCCAGAAATAGTGCTTCAGGTTAAGAACTTTGCTTCAGGATGAGAACAGAAATTGTGTTCCAGCGGCGCGGCGGCAGCAGGAGGCCCCATTAGCTAAAGTGATGCTTCAGGTTAAGAACAGTTTCAGGTTAAGAACGGACCTCCGGAACGAATTAAGTACTTAACCCAAGGTACCACTGTATATACAGGTACCACACACACACACACACACACACTAGTGCTGGTCCTGTAAATTAGTATTACTGAGGTAGAAAATCCAAATGCTTTCCTAACCACGGCAATCTGAATCCCTTTAATGGTATCCAAAATCTGCCGAATGAATTGATGGCTACCTCATGGTTGGGACTGACAAGTTAATCCCCTTTAATGGTGTTCCAAATCTGCTGCCTCAGCCTGCCAACTATTTTGCTCTGCTTCATCACAGAGCCTGCCCTGGTAGACTTTTCAATGCCACATTGTTAATATTCACTAAGTAAGCCATTTTAGAAAGGCAAATCCATACTGCCAATTTTGGACAAAATTTGATATCTCCTTATGTCGGTTTCTTCTACACAACTATTCATATTTACTGGCTGGCTGTGTGTGTTTTTTTAAGGACTTCTATTACTTGATGACCTTTATGGCTACATTTCAGAATTTAAATACACCTTGCAAATGCTTCGGACATATTTGAAGATAGGGCTGTTAGGCAAGTATTCCCCTGAATATGAACTTCCTGATCTATTTGGTTTAATTGCTCTTTTAACTCTTTTAAGTATTCTGTAAGTAAATTTACATTACAGATGTTTTAATGGAACTGTTTTATTTATGTATGTCTGTGTTCTATAACTTATTTAATACTTGTAAATTGCTTTGAACCCGTTTTTGGCACACAAGCAGGACATAAATGAGAGGCTGATGATTGCTGATCACCACTTGATACCCCATTGTAGCTCTCCGAATTTTTAAACTCTTCATATATGAGTTTGACAATGCTGATCACAGGGCGCTGATTAAAAGCCAAAGATCGCCTACGTAGAACACCAAATGAGTTTGGAATGCCTCACAAAACTCTTTTATCTGCTCTTGGCTGTCTGAGAACTACTATGATACGTACCAGTGGAATGAGAATTTACAGGGAGTCTGAGAAAAGAAGAAAACGATAGTCTATAATTCACCTCCAGCATTAAAAACAATGAATAAAACTCATAAAGAAACTAATAAACTTTGTGACAGATTTACAAGACATTAATTGTTTTTGTTCTGACTACAGGCCTATTTCATAAAACATACATGAACATATAGTTTATTAATTTTATCTCATCTGTTGCATGAGAAAGTGTTTAATGTATTCTGGCTGAGTTGCAATCTACATTCATATTTTTAGTTAAGGGAATTTTAGCCCAGTTCTTTTACCCATAAAAAATATACCCTGTAAAATGGAATCCATTACTTCAGTACAGCTAGAAAGTTAAATGTCAAGGATAGAGAGAGAAAGAGGAGTTGGGGGAAAGCGAGAACAGGTATTTAGGCTGAAATTTACAGCTCACTTACCCCCAGAGTTGTCCCAGAGCAGTTCTATTGACTCCAGTACTTCAAGGTAAGTAGGTTATGTGAATTGCATCTCGGGTCACAATATGCATTTAGAGTAACTAAATATCATGTCATCTTTTACGGCACAATAAAAAGAGAGATTTACCACACTTCAAATACTGAATAGAAATGGAGGATTTCTGCTGAAGCACTCTCATGGTACAGCATCAATAAAGACCCATTGTTAATGCAGTCACCACAGATGGCACCTCTACATTGTACCACTCCTAGACTGCGGTGTTAGAACATCTCCTTACCAAAGGAACTTAGCTTGCAAAGCATGAGCAGTGAGTCGCAGTCTCTCTCATGACATGCTAGGATGCCAAGATTCCCAAGGGTTGTACCCAAGGCCGTCTTAAGTATATCTGGCACCGTGGAGCAAAGATTCTTCCGGTGCCCCCCCTCCCCTGTTTCCCAGAGATGCTGACCTTTTTATGGTGTGGCCAGCAGCTTTGTGGGGCTGGAGGAGGCAGGCAGAGGCTGGAGGGCAGCTCCTCCGGTGGGGAAGAGGTAGAGGCTCCAGGTGTGGTGTTGCTTCAGCGTGGCATGGCGGAGGCGGGCGAGGGCAGCGAGCTGATATAATAATAATAATAATATTATAATAATAATTTATTATTTATATCTCGCCCATCTGGCTGGGTTTCCCCAGCCACTCTGGGCGGCTTCCAAGAAAGTATTAAAATACAGTAGTCTGTTAAACATTAAAAAGCTTCCCTAAAGAGAGCTGCCTTCAGATGTCTTCTAAAAGTCTGGTAGTTGTTGTTCTCTTTGACATCTGGTGGGAGGGCGTTCCACAGGGCGGGTGCCACTACCAAGAAGGCCCTCTGCCTGGTTGCCTGTAACTTGGCTTCTCGCAGTGAGGGAACCGCCAGAAGGCCCTCGGCACTAGACCTCAGTGTCTGGGCAGAACGATGGAGGTGGAGACGCTCCTTCAGGTATCCTGGACCGAGGCTGTTTAGGGCTTTAAAGGTCAGCACCAACACTTTGAATTGTGCTCGGAAACGTACTGGGAGCCAATGTAGGTCTTTCAAGACCGGTGTTATGTGGTCTTGGCGGGCACTCCCAGCGTCCAGCCTCCGCCTCTTCCCTGACACCCTCCAGAACTTGGCACCCTGGCTCCCCACACCACTTGCTTCTATGGGCAAGATGCCCCTGGCTGTATCGTCTTATAAATTCACTGGTAATACTTGTTACTGTAATGAAAAGAAAATCCCACCATTGAAGCATGCAGTGATTCAGTCCTTGGAAAAATGAGTATTTTTAGGTCCTCTTGCTTAATGCAGGAGAGAACTCAGCACACAAACCCTACAACCGTTCCTGGACTGGGGCAGTTTGATCTCAGTGGTTCAGACATTGGTAGCTTCAAGAATGGACTACTGCAATGCACTCTACTTGGGGCTTCCCTGGGTCCAGAAACTGTCATTAGTGTAGAATGCTGCAGCACGATTGCTTACAGAAGTGAAAGTCTGTTAGCAGATTGCAGCTGGGCTCAAAGATCTGCAGTTCGCCAGTGAGCTGAGTTCAAGGTGCTACCAAGCCCTTAATGGCTTGGGATCAGTTTACTAATCCCATGTATGCTGACTCAATCACTTTAATCTGCAGAACTTGCACTCCTACATGTGCCATGCCATGCCCGTTCTGCATTTGTCAGGAGTTGTACTTTCAGTGTAGCAACATTTGCCAATGTCTTCGCCGGCCCTCTCCATAGTACATTTCAGAGTTTTAGAGCAAAGGAAAAGGCAGGTTTGCCAGTGAACTTTTCACAAGTGTTTGCATCACAACTTGCAAAGGCTTTGTGCTTTGTCAGGAATGCTTGCAAAGACTTGGCTCTTTTCTCCATGGGAAAACTGAGGTGCTGACATATCCATATCTCCCACCCAGCCACAGAATCTGAATAGGCTTCCTGTTATTACCTGGGCAAACAATCAAAGTGCCTCTTCCTATAACCCAGTTCTGATATTCCAAAATACATCCCATGCACAGACATTGCCCTTACCCTTTGAACATTCATTGATTACCAGAGCACAGCCTCATGCACTGGCTTTGGTGAATCCACGCAGGTTATGGGGTGGAGCATGATTCCTCCTCCAGTGGCATGCTCACTGAATGCACTTTTGAATGCTCAAACAGGACTCATGGTAGACTAAAGAACCATAATTAAAAATCACAGGACTCTGCCTGCAGACTACAATTGCAGCAACAGAAACAGTGCTCAGACTGTTACCGTAGTGTATGACCTGTCTCCAAGACTCTGATACTATATTAAAGTGACTAGTCCATTTGTATGGCAGCAGCTGTTTTGAAGGAAATCTGGGTTGTAATGTAATGTAACGGAGAGCATGCCATAACGAAGTATACAAGTCCAATTAAAACAGCCCCCCTAAAGTATAATACTTTTCAGAAAGATGATCATCCATCTAATTTTTAATCAAATCTCTTGCTCGCATGCTATCTATCTTCCTTGCCATTATTTCAACCCTGCTGCTAGAATTATTTTAGGAGCCTGATGCTGAAGCCCTATGCAAATCAATACACATCCCAAAAGAACAAACAGCTGAGAAAATGGTACTGCAGACAGCATGGAAACCGAAGACAAATAACCCAGCCAGATACATTTTTCAACCAGGACTCGGGGTGTTAAGGCGCGCACACTCACAAACTTTAAAACAAACAGTCTTAATCTGTTGGAACTGATTACTCCAGAGATCAGAAATGTGAAGATGTTTTATTTTCATAGCCTCTCCAGGCTATAATGGGTATACCAATGGATCATACATTTGAAATCTGTAAGATATACAGTGTTTCATTCAGAGACGTTCTTGGGAAGCCAAGATTTTGTTGACCTTTTGAGCTTTTCATCTAAAGTGGAATTTTAAACTAAGCGGGAGCGTTAGGTACTATACCTCCAGTTATTATAAGATATGTCGTTGAAATGAGTGTTTAAACAGCATGTGGCCAATAAAGAGTGAGAAAAGCGCCTCTCCAGTCACGAAATGTGTCAACAATATGGTTGATTAAAGCCATTCTAAAAAGAGATATCCTTATTAGTTTTCTCATTTATTATGTAATTATAGCTCCCCAACATTTGATCACACTCTAGCATGAACATGAAACAGGATCGCTGGGAACAAACTATGCAGTAGAGAGAAGTGGGCTGTGCAACTGGAAGCAAGTTTGTTTGACCAGGGTCACCAGAGGCAGGTAGCAGGGTTAGCCCCCATCCTATGGTTCCCAATGAAATGTACCTCCATAATTTCTCCCACAGGAGCAATTTGTGCTGTTCACTTCAGTAGGAAAAGCAAGGTACTGATTATGAGAACAGCATTGTACTGAGAGCAAAACCTGTCCACTGTTTTTGACACTGAGTGGTTTCCTTACTGGCACGGTAGAGGGTACCTGTGTTTACAATATGCCCGGTTTTACAGAACGCAACTAGATGGCAAGGAATGTGGCCCCTTCTGGGCAAGATTCTGGAGGCCACATCCCTATGCTGGTTGGAACAATAAGCAAAAGTGTGTGGAGCAATGTACCTTTGAACTAGTTCACATTACAAACACCCCCTCTATAGCCTCCATAGTTTCTACACATGCAGCTCTCTGTCCTCCATATTGACAAACAAGAGGTATCATCAGAGTCAAGTGACACATTTTAGCCAAGCGGAAACACCGAGAGAGGCTATGAAGAAGAGCCAGAGAGCAGTGTGGTCTAAAGACTGTTCTGATGGCCAGGCAGGGAGGCCTGCAGGCCATGCCAGAGGTTCCCAACCAGGGGTCTCTGCAATATACACTGCCTGCCCATCCCAACCTTTAAGGTCCTTCACCTGCTTTAGCCAATCACATTCATTTTGCAAGCCTAACCACCAAGAATAATGCTGCTGTCAAAGCAGAAATGGAAAACCATCTATTGTTTTGAACATTTATCATCACAACCTGTCAAACTGTGACAACAGAAGCAGTAGGAAAATACACTGGCGCTATGGTCCGCAAATATCACATTGTTGTATATGATGAGAATAAGCAGATAACTTCTTTTTTTAATGCAGTGCACTGAAATGTCTATTGACTTTTCTTATGTTTGTTTTTTAAAATTAATGAATGAGAATTTTCGAGACCTCTCTCTCTCCTAACCTGTTTGTCAATCCCAATAATGAATGACATCTCTGAGAGGGAGCGGTGATTACTACAGCTATAACCGCTCTAGGCTACATCTGTAACCATCAGAGCTGTGAGATGTGTGGCCAATTTTCATCTTCAGGCAGATCTACCCTCAGCTTATGGCATGGCTGTCACCTGTCCTTGCCCAGAAGCCAAGAACCAGGTCAACAGTCAGGAGCTCCTAGAATCTGTGTGTAGCTGCCCCATGTGGTGAATCACTGAATTGCAGGTGGCAACCTCCCCTGTGAAGAGCCTTCTGGACTGACTCTGTTACCAAGCAACTTTCTAGGCAGGTAGTGGTATAATGAGCTTCTTTATCCAGCTGAGCCTTGCTCAAGGAAGGTCTACTTGAGCTCTAGAATATCTTATGCTTCTGGTCTTGCTTGCTAGCCCTGACTCCTGACTTGTCTCCTGATTCTCAATTCTGGCTCTCTGCAGACCACTGCTCATGGTCTAGCCCTGACGCCAGACTCTCCATGGTCCTATTACTTTCTAGTGGTATTGTGTCTGACTGCACTCATACACAAGCATTGGTACTGACCCTTTAAGATATCTGCCATCTTGAGGTCCAATGGAGGACACTGTTCCCTCACCAGTTTTAAAGTAAGATTCAACTGCTGGTCCAGTTGAGTTCTGCACATGGCTGCCTTCTTGTCCTTCCCTTTAAGCCAGGGGTGGGGAATTGTTAAGGATAATGGTTTAATTTCATGAAATTGGAATTATATTAAATTACTGTGTATTTTCTGCACAAGGTTTTTTCCTTTGGTGATAGCTCTCATGTGATTGGAGGACCGTGAGTCATATGAGAAAGGCATTCCATTCTGTTGTGACTGTTATTCAAGTAACTGTCGTTTTTAACTGCTTTCTGCTTCTTGCTCGGTGTGTGAGGAGAACGGCTGCTGAGAGAGACTTCTTAGGATACTGCTGTGGACACTGCATGTCAGTGTGATCTGTCTGAATCACATCAAGAATCTCAGGCCCAGGGGCCAAAGGCAGCTCTTCAGATCTCTCTACCTGGCCCCTGGAATTCTCCCCAAGCCACACCCCTCTCTGGCCCTACTTTGCATGCCAAACATGTTTTTGTCTGGCTGGAATACACAATCAGCCTATCCATGAGGCAGATTAAGACAGCTGTCAAGGGTGGTGGGATCCCAAGCGGTGGCACCCCCACAGGTTCCCCTCCTGCCTCTGCCAGAGAAGCAAGAAGAAGAAACAGCTGCTTCCAGTGAGATATCATTAGATCTCATGAGGTCTCAGAGAACTCTCACACGATCTCATCGCCACTGCTTCTCCTCACCCTGTCATCACCACTGCTGCCAGAGAAGCGGCTGTGGTTTCCAGGTTCTGGAAAGATCTCACAGACTTATCCCAAGGTCTTGCTGGAACATGGAAGCTGCAGCCACAATTCACAACCACGGTAAGACAAGAAGAAGAAGAGGAGTTTGGATTTGATATCCTGCTTTATCACTACCTGAAGGAGTCTCAAAGCGGCTAACATTCTCCTCTCCCTTCCTCCCCCACAACAAATACTCTGTGAGGTGAGTGTGGCTGGGAGACTTCAGAGAAGTGTGACTAGCCCAAGGTCACCCAGCAGCTGCATGTGGAGGAGCGGAGACGCGAACCCGGTTCACCAGATTACAAATTCACCGCTCTTAACCACTACACCACACTGGCTCCAGAAGAGAGGCTTCAGAGGAAGGGCACCTTCACATTTTGCCTCAGGTGGTGAAACGTGATGGGCTGCCACTGCTGGAACATGTCCTTAGCCTCACCCACCACTGCAGGTGGCCCTCAGAAGATTGGCAGGAACAGAGTGTGGCCCTCAGTTTGAAAAAGGTTCCCCACTGAGTGCTCCATGAAAAATCATCATCATCATTAAATTATGAATTTATTATTTTATATACCACTTAACTGCCAAAGTGGTTTCTAAGCAGTTTACAAGTGTAAAACCTATCTATCTATCTATCTATCTATCTATCTATCTATCTATCCACACACACACATAATTAAAATCCACAATAAAACAATGACAGAAAAATATTAAAATAAGCACCTACAATTAAAATATGCAACAAATCCCATTAAAGTAGCACAACAAAATAACATTTAAAACAAGATGTTCGGGTCAAGAGATCAGAAAAATCTCATGATTGTGTTTACTTAACTTTCCTCAGCTGCACATACGTATTTATATTTCTCATGTGCATAATGAGGAATTATCTTTTTCTGAGGTTACACATTTCCAGAAGTTGTCTTCTTCATTGTCATGCCTTGGTTTGAAATTCCCCTCTGATATTTAGCTATTTGAACTGCAAAGTCCCATTTGACACAATAGTTACTTGTGGAGGGGGCGGTAATCACTTCAGTTTGATTGGGTCCTTATACATGAATGCTAAATGAAAGGCTCAGGAACAAATTGTGTTTCCCCTTGATGGTTGCTGCAAGAGATAAGCAGGATGCCACATTTACTTCTGGGTAGCTGCAAGTCTATATCTAAACACTGAATACGGATAACTGACTAAGAAAGGGATAATTTGAAAGGGGAATAACTGCTCCTGATCCACAAGAACTATGACGTTTTCTATTTGCAATCCATATCAATGGTGCTTGCTGGCCGAGACATGGAAACTGACTGTGACAATGCACAGTCTTGCAAAAGCTTGTGATACGTAACTAAGTGAGGATTTTGCTGCTGTGAGGAAGAGCCATGCACTAGGGCTGCTGTCTTGAGTAGGAATTCCAAGCACATATGGATGAGGTTGCTTGCAGTCAGGTACAGACATGGTCTTCTCAAAGTTCTGTAGAGGTTATTGGCAATCACTTAAATTAACTAATCCATAAAGGTAAAGGCAAAGGGACCCCTGACCATTAGGTCCAGTCGTGGCCGACTCTGGGATGCTCATCTCACTTTATTGGCCGAGAGAGCCGGCGTACAGCTTCCGGGTCATGTGGCCAGCATGACTAAGCCGCTTCTGGCAAACCAGAGCAGCGCATGGAAATGCCGTTTACCTTCCCACCGGAGCGGTACCTATTTATCTACTTGCACTTTGAAGTGCTTTCAAACTGCTAGGTTGGCAGGAGCAGGGACTGAGCAATGGGAGCTCACCCCGTCACGGGGATTTGAACCAACGACCTTCTGATCGGCAAGTCCTAGGCTCTGTGGTTTAACCCACAGCGCCACCCGCATCCCAACTAATCCATAGCTGGGGAGGAAAGCATAGCTACTTTTAGAAGAAGGAGATCATATGGGACTCCCACACAGCATCTTAGGCCTGAAACTTGCATTTCAGATTATATAAAAACTTCCTGACCCACTTTAGATCTTGTGGGACTCAAATTTGACAGAACACACTCTACTCATAGGACCCATAGGAACTAGAGTGTGAAGGGGTTCAGTACATTTTTTATATAAGATTTGGGCATAATGAGGTGCTATGTGGCAGATCCATGTGCTTTTCTTCTTCTAGAAGTAGCTATGGGGAAAACTCCCTCCTTTGTCACTGGGAGGAATGGGATGTTATCATGTCCTATCATTCCCTGTGCACTCGCACTTACTGAACCAGCTGTTCAAAAAAATTCTTTTCCAAAGGCAACCCTTGGACCACTTTTCAAATTCATTGCAGCACAGATTCTGAAGGAGAACTACATTCAGTTCCTCCCTTCCCACTAGTCCAGGAGGTGTGATAAGGTTAAATTTACTGTGGGATTTGGGCTCAGAAAATTCCTAGATCATCCTATTTAAAGAGGCAATACCATGGGGGCCGTGGAGTGTCATGTGCAAGAGCAGAAGGAATTCTCATGCTGGCCCATGTTGGAAGACAGTATGTCTCCCTCTTTGCTATTCTACCTTATCTGCTGTCATCCTCTCCTGTGCATCACCATGTGCAATCCTATATGCCTGAGAGCAGAGATGGGCAGACATGTCAAAAAAATAAGAAGAAGAAGAAGAAGAAGAAGAAGAAGAAGAAGAAGAAGAAGAAGAAGAAGAAGAAGTTTTTATTTATATCCCACGCTCCCTGGCCAACACTGGGCTCAGAGTGGCTAACAACAGTAAAAATAGCACAATTTACATAAAATCACAGTCAATTAATTAAAATACATTCTAAAATCAATTCAGAATCAAATTAATGCCAACCATTGGGTTAGAATTCTATGAGGATTACAGAAGGAGAGAGGGGGTCAGACTGTGCCTTGGAGGAACAGCTCTGTCTTGCAGGCCCTGCGGAAAGATATCAAGTCCCGCAGGGCCCTAGCCTCTTGTGACAGAGTGTTCCACCAGATCGGGGCCATGGCCGAAAAAGCCCTGGCTCTAGTTGAGGCCAGCCTAACATCCCTGTGGCCCAGGATCTCCAAGATGTTTTTATTTGAAGACCGTAAGGTCCTCCGTGGGACATACCAGGAGAGGTGGTCCTGTAGGTACGAGGGTCCTAGGCCACAAAGGGCTTTAAAGGTTAAAACCAGCACCTTCAACCTGATCCTGTACTGCACCGGGAGCCAGTGCAGCTGGTATAGCACCGGGTGAATGTGATGCCATGGCAAGGGTCCAGTAAGTAGTCTCGCTGTGGCATTCTGCACCCACTGCAGTTTCTCGGTCAGTCTCAAGGGCAGCCCACGTAGAGTGGCTCATTCTCATTTTTCCAGTTTTTATATACAACAGGGTTGGAATCTTTCTTCAGCCAGAGGGGCACATTCCCTTCTGGGCAACTTTCCAAGGGCAAGGCTGAAGGCTAAAGTGGGCATAACAACAAATGCAAACTTTACCTTCATACAGTAGACTCAGTGTCGGATTTAGGGCAGTGCTAGTGGTTCTGCCACACATGGCACCGAGCAGAGGTTGCACTAAATTGAGAAGATCCGTAATTGAGAAGATCCATTTGGGGTTGCCAAATTTTGGGCTCACTCAGAACACCATAGTACCATAGATTACAAAGTCCACCCTGGTGACAATTTGGACAAGAAAATTGGCTTCCAGGTGGAAAAATCAAAATTGGAAACAGAACTGTTAGAACCCAAAACTAAGATATTATCAAGAATGTATAACTTGCTGTTGAAATGGAATACTCAGGATGAAACGGTTAAATCTGCTATGATTAAATGGGCACAAGATGTGGGACATAACATAATGTTTGCTGACTGGGAACAGTTATGGACCACAGGTATGAAATTCACGGCATGTAATGCCTTAAGAGAGAACATTATGAAAATGATATACAGGTGGTACATGATACCAGTCAAGCTTGCAAAAATCTACCATTTGCCCGATAACAAATGTTGGAAATGTAAAGACAATGAAGGTACATTCTTTCACCTTTGGTGGACGTGCCCAAAGATTAAGGCTTTCTGGGAGATGATATATAATGAAATGAAAAAGGTATTTAAATATACCTTCCTGAAGAAACCAGAGGCCTTTCTCCTGGGCATGGTCGGCCAATTGGTGTTAAAGAAGGATAGAACTTTTTTTATGTACGCTACAACAGCAGCAAGAATACTAATTGCAAAGTATTGGAAGACACAAGATCTACCCACCCTGGAAGAATGGCAGATGAAAGTAATGGACTATATGGAATTGGCAGAAATGACTGGCAGAATCCGAGACCAGGGAGAAGAGTTGGTGGAAGAAGATTGGAAGAAATTTAAAGACTATTTACAGAAACATTGTAAAATTAATGAATGTTAAAATGATGTCGGAATGAAACGAAGTGGTTTTAGTAATAAGGTTAAAAAGGAATATGTAAAAATGGATTGATAATAGCTGAAAATAGAATGTTATAATATGTTAAGATAAATAACTACGACAAAAACAAAGAGGGAAAGGATTTGCTGAATTAACCATTCAAACTGGAATACAAAAAAGGGAGGAAGTCATGGAAACAAGTAAATGAATTGCAAGACATAGAAAGAGGGATTTATTTTTAACTGTTTTTATTTTTTCTGTATTTTGTATTTCTTGTTTCTTTTTCTTTTCTACTTTTTATCATCTTTGTAATCTTTTTTTTTTTTTGAAATCTTAATAAATATCATTTAAATAAAAAAACACAAAGTCCACCCCGGTGGACCGATTTCTGTGCACAAAAATCCTCCACCCAGATAAGCAAGAAACATTATGAAAGTTCAAGAGAACATTCCATCCAAGCAAAAATAAGACCCGTGAGGAGTCTGGTCTGGGGGCTGGGGAGTTCTGGGAAGAGTTCTGCGGACCAGATAGAAGGACCCAAAGGATGGCATTTGACCCCCCAGGCTTGAGATTCCTCATCCCTGATGTACAATGACACATCACACTTGTACACTAAGTTCAGTCCTCACTATTTCCATGTCAGTTCGTGATTTACAAAAAATTAAAAGTCTACATGAAAAATGTGTATGCATTCTGCCTAACCTACAACATTTTGCAGGTTACTTCCCTTAATATAATGTGTTTATTTCCACAGACAGAAAGATACTTGTGGGCATTTTTGATTGGAGAACTGACCTGCAAAATTCAGAGAAGTTTTTTTAAAATATCAATGTTTTTAAAGGAATTTAAAGTGTTAGATACATTAAAAGGCCCAGAAGGTTTTTTTAAACAACAACACCACCACCACATTTTCCTCCCATCACTGTGAGCTGCAATTAGAGACTTCCCATATAGTCTGGCCCGATTCAATGCCTGGTTTCAGACCAAATTCTTTCTTCTGAAGGCCAAAACAAAGGAACTCTGACTCAGTTTAATTTATCTAAATTGCATCTGCAAAGCAAAAGCCATCTAAACATTCTGCTTTCCCAAGTGTAATACATCACCAGTGTTCTGCTGTTGATAAATTGTTCTGGATTCTAAAGCCTGCTGGCACATTTCCTATTCCAAGACAGCAGTATATGTGCAAGCTTGAAAATGGGGGCACTTATCCCTTTTTATTGCTACATGAAATCATCCTTTGCCATTCTTCTCCTTAAGAAATGACATAAATCTCAAGGCATTGTATTTTATTTATTGTGAGAACAACATTGGTTTGTTTTTTTAAAAAGTATAATTTCAATCTCAGCAGCCCAATATTGTTCCTCTTAGGTTTCTCACAAGCAGCTATTTCACCAAGAGATTATTCTCTCTATTTACGGCATGTGTATGCCACCCCACTAAAATAAAGTACTCTGGAGTCCTTCGTGAATTAGATCTAAATGCCTAGTTCATGCAGGGATGCCTTATCACTGTATTAATACAGGGTTCTGGTGGTGAGGTACATGATATATAGCACGCATGTCCAAAATCTGTTTTGGGGGCCTAATCTGGCCCATCGGTCAGTTTAATATCTGGCCCCTGTGGCAACTTATATCCTGGGGTAAAATCCTAAAAAAAAACATCAACATCTTCAGTTCTAAAAAAAGCTCAACAACTTTGGTTGGCCCTTTGGTTGGCCCTTGGCCCTTCATCAAATCTGGGCCTCTTTGAAAAAAGTTTGGACACCACTGATATGGAGTAAGGAAAACCACCACAGTAGGGCTTTGCAAGTGGTGGCTAACAAACTAAAACTAAACATGACCCATTGAGGGGCATGATCTCTCTACCCACTCCAAGAAGTTTCCAGTGTCCACCACCACTTATTCCTTCCACATTCCCAGGTGGTGGCGGTTGGAACTGGTAGATTTGAAGGCAAGGAGACCAACAGCAAGGTGTCAGAGTCAATGACAGGCAGAGTCACCTGCCAACTGGTTGTAAGAAAGTTTGGGGTTGTAAGAAACTAAGGGAAGACCAAGGTTGGTGGGGCAGTGCCCTAGCAGATCAGCCTCCACTGCTATTTGGGATAATTAAGGTCAAGGAATGTGACCCCTCCTCCACAATTTTTAAGCTTTATGGGGTTCTGCTCTCTTAACAGCTAAATTAATGTGTGTATGTGTGTAAGTTATTTGCCACTCTAATTCCCTCAAAGCTTTTTTATATTCATCTTTTACTGAGAATATTTCAATTGAACCTAATAAAAGAGAAGTGAAACATGAAAAAAATAAATACAATGGGGGAAATGAAATAAATGTATATTATATCATTATATATGCTGACAACTACAATACCACATATGCCCGTATAGTAAAAGGTAAAGGTAAAGGTACCCGTGCCCGTACGGGCCAGTCTTGACAGACTCTGGGGTTGTGCGCCCATCTCACTCAAGAGGCCAGGGGCCAGCGCTGTCCGGAGACACTTCCGGGTCACGTGGCCAGCGTGACAAAGCGGCATCTGGCGAGCCAGAGCCGCACACGGAAACGCCGTTTACCTTCCCGCTGGTAAGCGGTCCCTATTTATCTACTTGCACCCGGAGGTGCTTTCGAACTGCTAGGTTGGCAGGCGCTGGGACCGAGCAGCGGGAGCGCACCCCGCCGCAGGGATTCGAACCGCCGACCTTTCGATCGGCAAGTCCTAGGCGCTGAGGCTTTAACCCACAGCGCCACCTGCGTATAGTATTATTATCCAAATACATATACCGCTATTTATAACCTACTACCGGTATATATTTTTTATAAATGCAACAGATTGCACACTCTATCATGCACCAAAGTTCCCAGCAACCTGCTTGTGCATTTTCTTGTGCAACAACATTCCCCTGTCACAAAACATTTGCCAAAAGACTAAGTATAATACTAGGTTACTTTAACATGATGCTACATTAGATACAACCCTTACACTCGATCCAAACAATGTTCCAATCAAATTCACTTAAGATGTTTCGTTTCTGTGCCATTGTCCCATGGGAGCTGTAGTGCCCTGAGATAAACTGCCAGAAATTCCAAACAAGTTTATTGTTCCTAAGAAAACTTTTTCACAGAATTTGTGGCATTAAAGTGTTTATAAAACTGACATTCATTTGTGTTGTAGACGATGTGAAGCTAGAACAATAACATATTGTACACATCACCAGGCTTCAAACACAAATGCTTCATCAGTGGTATTCAAATACAGAGAACAGAGTTCCCAGATCAGGTAAGGAGATAGAGATAGAGAGAGATTCTGCAAAAAATAAAAAAATGATATATTAGTGCTATTGTGAGCCACTGCATAATGAAATGCAACTCCCAGTCAACAGAAGATTAAATGCTGCCCTGGGACATCTTCTTAAAGGTTGTGTCATGTTAACGTGATAATAGGATATAATCCTAGCCAGGCAGCGATAAAATGCCCTGGATCAACCCCACAAAACGACGAGTGCAATCTTCTAAACATAATAGTATAAAATGCATAAAACATTCCAAATGAGCCGCCAGATGAATCATAAATGAATCATATTTACACTGAAAACACTGGTTGATTCTAAAAAATGAAGCAAATAACCAGAGACATCAGAGGGGAGGCAGGGAAAAGATAGAAGTATTTACTCGTTCGTAGTTACAAGTCAGTAGGTAGTTCAGTCAACATGTTAATGCCATGAAACTTAACTTTCTTTTTACCCCATTGCACAATCTGTTCCAGAAAAATGGAAGATTTACAGATCTTGCAAACTTTCAGGATCTATTTTGAAAAGCAATTGGGATTATTATTATCATTTCCCTTTTTTTTACAAAAGTGACTCAAAGCGACTGATGAAAGAAAATTTAAAAACAAGTATAAAAATAAGAGTAAAAAACAACCTAAAAGGCTCCTCAAGAATAGGTATAAAAGAAGAGATCTAACTCAACTCACTCCCAGGAAAAAAAGCAAAAGATGTGGCCAGGGTGGAGCTGTGGTCTAAACCACTGGGCCTCTTGGGCTTGCCGATCAGAAGGTCGGCGGTTCGAATCCCTGCGATGGGGAGAGCTCCTGTTGCTCTGTCCCAGCTCCTGCCAACCTAGCAGTTCGAAAGCACGCCCAAAAGTGCAAGTAGATAAATAGCTACCGCTCCAGCGGGAAGGTAAATGGTATTTCCGTGCGCTGCTCACCCCCAGGGAAAAAAGCACAAAATGAGGACAGATAGCTAAGTACCTTCCAAATTAAGGGCCAAAACCTGGGTGGGGAAAAATATCGATAGTGATGATGCCAGGTGTGCCTCCTTGGGGAAAGCATTTAGCAAATGTGGAGCCACTCCACAAATGCCCCCCTCCACACCTCCATCTGGGGAAGGTCCCACAGATAATAATAATAATAATTTATTATTTATACCCCGCCCATCTGGCTGGGCCTCCCCAGCCACTCTGGGCGGCTTCTATAGAAACCAAAAATACACTAAAATATCACATGTTAAAAACTTCCCTGAACAGGGCTGCCTTAAGATGTCTTCTGAATGTCAGGTAGTTGTTTATCGCTTTGACATCTGATGGGAGGGCGTTCCACAGGGCGGGCGCCACTACCGAGAAGGCCCTCTGCCTGGTTCCCTGTAGCTTTGCTTCTCGCAATGAGGGAACCACCAGAAGGCCCTCGGCGCTGGACCTCAGCGTCCGGGTAGAACGATGGGGGTGGAGACGCTCCTTCAGGTATACTGGACTGAGGCCGTTTAGGGCTTTAAAGGTCAGCACCAACACTTTGAATTGTGCTTGGAAACGTACTGGGAGCCAATGTAGGTCTTTCAAGACCGGTGTTATATGGTCTCGGCGGCTGCCCCCAGTCACCAGTCTAGCTGCCGCATTCTGGATTAGTTGTAGTTTCCGAGTCACCTTCAAAGGTAGCCCCACGTAGAGCGCATTGCAGTAGTCGAAGCGGGAGATAACCAGAGCATGCACCACTCTGGCTAGACAGTCTGCAGGCAGGTAGGGTCTCAGCCTACGTACCAGATGGAGCTGGTAAACAGCTGCCCTAGACACAGATTTGACCTGTGCCTCCATGGACAGCTGTGAGTCCAAAATGACTCCCAGGCTGCGCACCTGGTCCTTCAGGGGCACAGTTACCCCATTCAGGACCAGGGAATCCTCGACACCTGCCCGCCTCCTGTCCCCCAAAAACAGTACTTCTGTCTTGTCAGGATTCAACCTCAATCTGTTAGCCGCCATCCATCCTCCAACCGCCTCCAGACACTCACACAGGACCTTCACCGCCTTCACTGGTTCTGATTTAAAAGAGAGGTGGGGGTGGCAAATACGGGGAGAGATGGCAAATACGGGGTCCTCTAATTCTCAGGGAATCTATAAATCACACATAATCAGCAGATCATATGGATATGCAGTTTCTCTTTCACTGGTGTGAATGAAATTGAGTGAGACATGCCAGCATATCAGTCAAAAAGACACAGTAGGCAACAAGTACCTCAGTGTGAAACGTATGTTAGAAAACGGGAGACGCTAGCATTATATCATCAATAAAACTTACACAATATTTTTTCCACATCTTAGTGAGGCATTAGGAAGATAGGCTGCTTAGCTAGGTTGCAATAACTGGGTCTGCCCAATCTCACTGCAATATGAGTAGGTCACAGATATATTAAAGACAGTACACTTCTCCAAATCAGAGCCAAGTCTCAAAAAGCAAGTCCTGAGGAATTTTGTTAGGAGCTAAATGCCAAGGAAAAAGAACCACAGAGCCTGAATGTTACTCATTCTGCAGATAAATACTGCTTAGGACCCATGAGTGCCTTATAAGCATAAATAAATCAGAAAAGCATATTATTGTGCTAGGAAACTAATATGCTCATGACCCAGAAATAAAAGTTTATGTTTAGCTAGAACATGTAGGATATAGTTATGGAAATACTTTTCATATCTATAAATTCACATGTTCACATTAATTACCGATACCGTTACTGATACCAGATGCTGACTGTAAGGCAAGGGAGGTTGTATAAAAGTGTATATGTGTTTGCATGTATAATTATTTCTGACATTATACTAATGCAGCAAGTAACATCTCTATAAATATAATGGCATACTAATGAGCTTTGCCCACAATTTGCAAAAAAAAAGTTTTGAAATAATCATTTAATTTTAAAAATGAAGCCATTCCGCTTTGTTTTGTAATGCTGATTGGGTTATTTAACCAATTCAAGGAAGATGGGGAAGGGCGGAAATGCTCTCTTACATTCTCAAGAAAAATCAATGTGAGGGTAGGTGTACCAGAAACCAAGCTTCAGAGCCAAATTCAAGTTATGGATATTACGTGCTACATTTTCCATTGCCTTCTATCTTGTCTTGCTACCAACAGTTCTATTAGCACAATGAAACTTCAGAGTTTCATCACACAGGGACCCAAGCTCTCTCCCTCTCCTCTCCCTTTTTCTGTCCCCCTGTTCTATTTATAGACCTCAAGGTCCACAAATAGCAACACCCTATTGGTCCCGGGCCCTAAGGAAGTTAGATTAGCTTCAACCAGAGCCAGGGCCTTTTCAACACTGGCTCCGGCCTGGTGGAACGCTCTGCCTCATGAGACCAGGGCCCTGCAGGATCTGATTTCTTTCCGCAGGGCCTGTAAGACAGAGTTATTCCGCCTGGCCTTTGGCTTGGAGCCAATTTGATTTCCTCCCCCTCTTTCTTTTTCCTTTCTCCTCCTGTGATGAGGCTGCATTTTAATGTTTCAATATTTTAATTGTTGTATTTTAATCTTGTTTTTAAGTTGTATTCATTCAACTTGTTTTTATTATTGCTTGTTAGCCGCCCTGAGCCCAGCCTTGTCTGGGGAGGGCGGGGTATTAATAAAAATTATTATTATTATTATTAGGGTTCCCTAATCCTCAAGAACAGATCTGAGGAAAGTGCAGGGGTGCATGAGGAGAGGAAGTGGGTGCTGGGTGCTGCACAACATGATCTGCATAAAAAAGTTGCAACAGCCATTTTATAGCTTTATGCCCACTTCTTGTTTTGTTATTTAGCATTTCAAATTTATAAGCCACCTTCAGGGCAGCTCACAATAAGAGAATGATATAAAAACAAATTAAAACAACACTATAACATATTGCAGGTAGCATTTAAAACCAGCACAGCTGCTTATTAATTGATCATCACTTTTTATCTATACAGAACCACTACTATTCAAGACATTTTGCAGCATGAAGTTTGAGCATAGTGCTATGAAATTTTGGGTTGGGGGCTCAAGACGCAAACAACAAATTATCCTAGTTCACCCCCAAGCTTACAGCCCAGCAAAGGGCAGATATGGTCAAAGTGGGCAAAGTAATCCTCCACCATTAGTCTCTTTCTCCTCAGCCCTCTTAACAGACACTTGGCCATGAGGTGAGAAGTGGTTGTGAGGTGAGAGCTTGAGGCAACCTGGATCTCATGCATCCAATCCTCTTCAGGAAGCATGGCTTTTACAAGGTGGCATTTTCCACCAGCAGATTTGGAAATACTTGTCTTAAAAATATTTTTTTTTAAAAAAAAAAAAGCCACCCAACTCTTTGTGATGCTCTGAGAACTAGACAAAGAGTGAGAAAAAGGCATTGGGGGGGAAGTCTGATAGAATCAACATCCCCTCTTCCAAGCACTTTGACTGGAGAGTTTTGAGGGTGGTTCTAGCCCTTTATTGGAAGATAGTCCTCTCAATGAACAAACTTTGGCTCCCTTACCCTCTCCCTATCTCCATCCTGGCATTTCCTTGTATGGTTTTGTTTTACGTATTTATAGCATTTTGGAGACAGGCTGTCTAGCTTAGGCAACAGGGTTAAAAACGTCAACTCTGAATAACTCCAGATAGTTCCGAGTGGTGTTACGTATTCACTTTGGAGCAATTGGAAAGGAGACACACTTTGGAAGGGCAACATTTCAGGCCAAATATACCTGCCTCAGTATTTGGAATTTAGACTAAGCATGACACAGAGCTAGCAGAAATACCAGACATTGCAACTCCCCCATGCACAGGGAGGACCCAATCAAGTACAAATAGGCTTTTGCATGCAGATTTTCCCACTTTACTTGTGCAAAGGATTGGAGAGAGGTTTCTGTACTGTGTCCAAAAACAGTGTAAGCGATCCTCACCATTTTAACATTGTGCATCCAATACAGAGATGAAAACTTGCTAAGTCAAGCTGTTTGTATCACCATACAGACAAAGAGCAAGAGGAAAGAAGATTATTTCCTACCACCTGACTTTTGATATGCCATTCCAGTTCCACAGCAAGTCTGCAGAATTTCCTCCACGTTCTAAATACATTCACATGGTTTGCAAACTTGAAAGATTTCTTGTCCCATAAGATTTCTACTGCGAGAGAATTGATCACAGACTGACTCATTCTATAAGCGTTCACTGAAAGCGACTCTATTATGCGTTTGATTACTTAGCGTGACTGACTGTTTCAAGGTGCTATACTTGCCATAAGTTACTGCCCTGCAATAATCTACATATTGTTGCAGGGGGAAATCTTGCCCTCTATTAAAATCTGAACTGCAACAGGAAATATAATGGAATGGATACAGAATAAACCGCAACTCTAGAGTCTGATGGGACCTTGAAGGATGTTATCTAGTCCAACCCCCTGCTAGTTCACATTTAAAGATGAACATACCAAATCTGCACTTCCTGAAACAATACATGAGCCAAAACACAATTATCCTTCAAAATTTGCACCTTGCCAAATTATTATTATTATTATTATTATTATTATTATTATTATTATTATTATTTACATGCCCATCTGACTGGGTGGCACCAGCAATGCAAAAACTCTCCACCCACGCAGTGTGTACAAAATGGATCAGCTAGGACCCAAATGCATATATTGGTAGCAAAAAAAATACAAAAATTCATTCTGTCATGGATTTTGTGTGTGTGTGTAAAAATGTACTAATTGGGCAAAATTCACATTGAAACAATATTTTCCATTGCTATAAATACTGGGGCTATTTGTCCCTGTTCAAGGAGCCAGAATAAATGCAGGCATAAGGTTTGGCTATAGGCACTGGATGGTGTGGCAAACTCAGAATAAATGCAATTGTGTAGCCGTGTTTAAATTTGAGCTGGTTTCTGGTATAAGGCAGTGGCGGTGTTTATATAGCTGCCGTGTCCAAAAAGTTGACCTGGTGCATGGATTGTGACAGGTTTAGGGTAATGGAGGAGGGAAATCACTGCGGTCTCAGAGGAACTTTCCAGCACACTCTTTGAATGTTGTAGCAACTTGTCTGCTATTGGGGAGAATGTTTTCATGGTTCAGTTCTTCACTGTAAATAAGATTCATCTGTATTCACTGACATTTCCCATGCTACAAGCGGGATGATAAATTAACATTACAAAGTGCTGCATTGAAGCAAATGCAGGGCATCCTCTAGATTATTCTCAGAAGACAGAATCAACATAGCCGTATCCGACCATTCTGCTTCTCCATTTAATCAAACGCTTGGGGTGGGAAGGTTAGAATGGGCACACTGGCTTCATGAGCTAAAGGAATCACTTCTGCACTGAGAGCCTTTTCTACTCTTTTAGGCTCCCTTTAAATCCTTCATTTTTTCCAGGGTTCTCAGTCACATGTAGTAGTGCAGGCTCCCTGCATCAGGTGTTATCCAACTTGTCAAAAGCAAGAGTTAGCATGAGTTAGCATGCTCATGTGCTCCCTGGCTGTGACACAAATGTCCCCACCACTACACTCAGGGTTCTTTTGGGTACAATAGAAGACTTATGTGAAGCCTGGTTACAAAGGAGCAGAGGTACAGTGGTACCACGGGTTACATACGCTTCAGGTTACAGACTCCACTAACCCAGAAATAGTACCTCGGGTTAAGAACTTTGCTTCAGGATGAGAACAGAAATAATGCTCCAGTGGCGCGGCGGCAGCAGGAGGTCCCATTAGCTAAAGTGGTGCTTAAGGTTAAGAACAGTTTCACATTAAGAACGGACCTCCAGAATGAGTTAAGTACTTAACCCGAGGTACCACTGTAATATTTTTTTTTGGGGGGGGAGCTGAGGTTACTCCTTCCCTCTGCAGTTTTGATCCCTGAAAACACTCCACACCACTGCAATTAGGCTTGAAATAAGCTTTCTGTTGGCTGTGATAGGCTTTTCATATGCCTAATTATTGTCAGGGAGCTACAGTTGTAATAATAATAATAATAATAATAATAATAATAATAATAATAATAACAATAATAATAACAACAACAACAACAACAACAACAACAACAACAACAACTTATAACCCACCCTCCCCAGCCAAGACTGAGCTCAGGGCGGCTAACACCAAGTATAAAAACAATTGATTAAAATACAACTTAAAAACAAGGTTTAAAATACATTAAAATGCAGCCTCATTTCAGTAGAAACTCAAATCAAAAACATTTTGGGGGTTAAAACATCAAATCTTCACCAAGGCCAACTATCAGACTGGTCCTACGTGGGCCAGAAAAAAGCCAGGGAAGTCCCCAAATAGGAGTTCCATCACAGAAGGAAAAGGAGAAAGAAAAGAGGGGAAGGGGATCAAGTTGATTCCAAGCCAAAGGCCATGTTGAACAACTCTGTCTTATAGGCCCTGCGGAAAGAAATCAGATGCTGCAGGGCCCTGGCTTGTAAGTCTTTCAACCTCCAGCTGTACTCTCTTGAATTACTACCCCTTCCCCCCCCAAAAAAAGCACATTAGATTTGAAAAGAGGTCTTCTGCAATCCTCATTGCTTGTAGTGTGGCAGGGAGTCAGGGTGTGTGCATCCATGTAGTTGACACTTGTGCACACATAGCTGTGGTGTGTGCATGTTGCCCAAAACAGATCCTCTCATTTGTCTATGTGTGTGTAGGTCCAAAAACGGTGGAGGACTCCAACTCTATCCCCAATTCGCCTTGATTTGGAACGGCAGACTCAAACAGTTTGTGATGGCTGCTCTTCAGCGAACCCTGTGTATATAACTGAAGCCATGCTTCCTCAAGCAATGAAAGGGAAGTGGAAATGAGTCTTTGGAGGGACACAAAGATTTCTAGTTGTTTTACACTGGATTAGATGCTTCACCAGAAAGCTAAGAAGTTCCTTGTTTTTGCCAACCAAGAAAGAGGGTCTTCACCATTCTGTTACATCAAATGATGTAAACAATGGCAAGAAACGTGTCAGAGGAGCCTAATATGTGTTCCCACAAGGCATAAATAACAAATTGAATTTGCTGTCTTAAGACATGGCAGTGGCCCGTGGCTTAGGTCTACATGTGGTTGTGTGTAACCAAGTTTCCTTCCATTTCTTTTTTTCTTAACAAAAGGCTGCTATGAATGTGTGCAAAGAGCAGCAAGGACACTGCTTAACCTGTGTTTTACTCTAGCCATTTCATCCTCACCAACCCCACCCCTGCTGCTATACTGCGTGGGAAACTGCTGGAGGGGAAAGATTAGGAGAAGACAGGAAAGCTACATATATTGTAACATTTGTTTCAGTCTTAGCTACCTTTGAAAGGGGATTAATGTTAGCTAAGTGTTGTTGTTGTTTAGTCGTTTAATTGTGTCCAACTCTTCGTGACCCCATGGACCACAGCACGCCAGGCACTCCTGTCTTCCACTGCCTCCTGCAGTTTGGTCAAACTCATGCTGGTAGCTTCAAGAACACTGTCCAACCATCTCGTCCTCTGTCGTCCCCTTCTCCTTGTGCCCTCCATCTTTCCCAACATCAGGGTCTTTTCCAGGGAGTCTTCTCTTCTCATGAGGTGGCCAAAGTATTGGAGCCTCAGCTTCAGGATCTGTCCTTCCAGTGAGCACTCAGGGCTGATTTCCTTCAGAATGGATAGGTTTGATCTTCTTGCAGTCCATGGGACTCTCAAGAGTCTCCTCCAGCACCATAATTCAAAAGCATCAATTCTTCGGCGATCAGCCTTCTTTATGGTCCAGCTTTCACTTCCATACATCACTACTGGGAAAACCATGGCTTTAACTATACAGACCTTTGTCGGCAAGGTGATGCCTCTGCTTTTAAAGATGCTGTCTAGGTTTGTCATTGCTTTTCTCCCAAGAGGCAGGCGTCTCTTAATTTCGTGGCTGCTGTCACCATCTGCAGTGATCATGGAGCCCAAGTGTTTATCAGCGGTGTACCTATGAATACTAGGTGGCAGTGGGCAAATGGTGAGGGACGACTATTGTGTTTACATCCTTCTTGGGTGGTGTGGGGGGCTGAACATTGTGGAAAACTGGATGCTGGAATAGGAAACAGGAAGCTTATACTGAAACAGACCATTTGGTCTGCAGACTTCAGTATTGTCTACATGGTCTAGCAACAGCTCTGCAGTCAGAGGTTTCTTCCAGCTATACCTGGAAATGCTAGGAACTGAACCTGAAATGCTCTACTACTCAGCTGCAACCTTTTCCCTGTATGTACCCTACAGCGGAAAGTCAAAAGTCACAGATGCGTCATTTGTAGAGCCTACCTGGTGTGGGTTTATGAAGATGATATGTTGGTACTATGAACATTAGAGCAGGTTTGTGAGGTTTAAAGACAGGCACCTTTTGGTCTACTGTGTACTGTTTACTTTTTCAGTATTTTATTGTATACCTTTGATATTCAATATACCTTCAGCAACCTTTGTTTGTGAAGTTGTTTAGGACTCTGCCAATAAGAAATATAAGGGGAGAATGCACTGATAAGGAGCTAAATTTGAGAGGAGAGGAATCTGGACTGGGAATTGTTGTGGGCCACTTGCTGGACAGAAGAGGCAGATTTTGTTCAGCAGAGCAGCACTTCCACTCGACAGCCTCCTGACGAAACAGCCACACAGGCATTCGGAGACCATTTTGGAAAGAAGCCCAAACGCACCATCTGGGCTGCGTGAGACATCATCTCCCAGATGACATGCTTGTGGCTTCAGCCTGAAATATGCAGCCGGTAGTCTGGAATGACATATTTTGAAACTACCTGTTGTTAAGCTTTTGCTCTAAGCTGCAAAACGACCATATAAAGCAAAGAAGCCACAACAATGTGTTGCTTATACATTGGTGGGGCAGAAGGTTGCTCCATCTAGTGCAGCTATAGCTCACTCACTTCCCTTGCCTACTTGAACCCTTCTCTTCCCAGACTTGTTGTTAGCTGAGGTTAGCTCCAGTGGACCTTAAAGATAGAGTACATGCTATATGACAACTGAATGATTTCCTTATACCCTAGGCATTTTGCCTATCCCTAGGGAAGCGATGAGCAGATAATTCCAGCTTGTTTCAGTCACTGTTCCTTTCCACTGTATCCCATTGCATGCCATTGCATCCTATTCCATCCCATTGTACACATTTTGTGCACACTTCTGAAATGTAAAATATGCACATTGTGCATAAAATATGCAACTCTCAGTGCTTTTCGGTGATTTCACCAGTGCAATGTGCATTTTTGTGCGCACAACTTTGAGAATCAAAAATGCATTATTGATCTGCAAGTTTGGGGGCGTCGGATCAGGTCACTTGGGTGCAAAAGGTGGAATGACTGAGTCCCTTCCTCCATCCTAAATATTCTGTGCGCATGATGCCTTAAAGAAATAGAAAGAGGAAATAAAACCCAGCTACATTACAATATAAATGAGTGACTAGAGGGGGAAAGGGGATAATAAACTGTTTCTGCATATTCACACATCTCTTGTGATTTAAAGCTTCTCTTACAGGGATTTAATGATCAAACTTAGCCGCCTCTTTTATCATTAGAGTTTGGAGTCAATCACAGTCACTTAAATATAAGCTACAATTATCAGGCTTGCTTACTGAAGTCTGAAGGTAACATGGCACCTTACAAATCGGTAGATGCAAGAGCTGTTAAGGAAAGAACTCCTGCCAAAAGTGTTTTGCTATACAATCACCTACAAACCTTTTAAGATATACATGCCTTTTTCTCATTTCCGCACAAAAGCTCCTGATATTTGGGACGCCGCTACAAATGTCACAAGCTGAAGATTGTCAAGATTCACTGGAATAGCCACGGAAATTGTGTTGACAGTGTCAGATATTAAATACCTGTGTTATGAAAACGGCAGGCTCGCCTCATTAACCTAACTACCATGACAAGTGGACGGTGTGTCACTGCTGTAAATGTGTAGGGCAGATGGAGCCTGAGGCAGGAACTAGGCACTAGGTGCAAAAATGGAACCCTCCCAGTCCAATGTTTGACAATGATGTACAAAAACAAGGATAATTAGCAAGGAGGAAGCTGTTGATCTCTTCCCCTGAATAGCTGTCCCTCAATCCTTCTCTGGCTGCTTCTTTTACTCTGCAAACTCTTTCCTCAAATCACTTCCCCATCAGATTCCGGATTTCCTGGTCAACTGGGGGAAGCAATCAAGGAAACACAGTGGCCAGGAAAAAGGATTAAGAACTCTTCCTGCAAATCCACCCCGCCCCCCTTTCTGGCTCCTGATTTCCATGTCAAATGCAAACATGGGATTGGGAACCATTAAATGATGACCTCCATGTGTAGATGAGAAATCAGGTAGTACGTTTCCGAGAACAATTCAAAGTGTTGGTGCTGTCCTTTAAAGCCCTTAAAAGGCCTCGGCCCAGTATACCTGAAGAAGCGGCTCCACCCCCATCATTCAGCCCAGACACCGAGGTCCAGGGCCTTCTGACGGTTCCTTCACTGTGAGAAGTGAGGTTATAGGCAACCAGGCAGAGAGCCTTCTCAGTAGTGGCACCTGCCCTGTGGAACTCCCTCCAATCAGATGTCAAGGTAATCAACAACTACCTGACTTTTAGAAGACATCTGAAGGCAACCCTGTTTAGGGAAGTTCTAAGTTTGATGTTTTATTGTGTTTTTAATATTCTGTTGGGAGCTGCCCAGAGTGGCTGGGGAAACCCAGCCAGATGGGTGCAGTATCAATTAATGATAATAATAATAATAATAATAATAATAATAATAATAATAATAATATCATTACACCAGTGTGATGTGGTGCTTAGATTGTTGAACTAGGGCCTGGGAGACCAGGGTTCAAATCCCTACTTGGACATGAAGCCCACTGCATACATGGACTGGTTGGACACAGAGGAAAGGGGAAAACCCAAAAGAAGAAGAAGAGAAGAGTTTGGAATTGATATCCCACTTTATCACTACCCGAAGGAGTCTCAAAGCGGCTAACATTCTCCTTTCCCTTCCTCCCTCACAACAAACACTCTGTGAGGTGAGTGAGGCTGAGAGACTTCAGAGAAGTGCAACTGGCCCAAGGTCACCCAGCAGCTGCATGTGGAGGAGCGGAGACGCGAACCCGGTTCCCCAGATTACAAGTCTACCACTCTTAAACACTACACCACACTGGCTCTCAAGGGCCACATTCCCTTCTGGGCAAGATTCTGGGGTCCACATCCCTATGCTGGTTGGAACAATAAGCAAAAGTGTGTGGAGCAGAAGTGTGACTGGCCCAAGGTCACCCAGCAGCTGCATGTGGAGGAGCGGAGACGCGAACCTGGTTCCCCAGATTACGAGTCCACCGCTCTTAACCACCACACCCCACTGGCAGCAGAGCCCTGGGAGTGTGATATTGATGAGTGGTCTGAGGGAGAAGAGGGAGAAGACTGGGGGGGGGGGGGGAGTGTCAGAAGCTGAAGGGGTAACAGAGTTAGTGAGCAGAGAGAGTCTAGAATCAGAATCAGAATCAGGGGAGGAGGGAGACCAAGAGGCAGAGATGAGTGAAGAATCTGCTGGTGAAGAATCACAGGTCTCTCTCCCCGCCCCTCCTGCTGCGACAAGCTTGCCTCCCCTGTCGCGAGTTGTCTGAGGATCCTCAAGCAGTGCACATGTGTGTGTGAATCAGTCCTGAGAGTGTTCAGAGAGAAACAACAAATATTATCCCCCTTGATCGCTCACTTATGAATGGAAGGTGTGTTCTCCGTTTTGGTACTTGTCATTTATTCTGGCTCTGTTTCCCCAATCTGTTCTCTCTTCCACATTCCCATTTTTAATTTAAAAGGGACACATTTCCTTGCTGTTTCTCAGCGTGAGGCATCGTGTTTGGCAGCAGAACAATCGAAAATGAAGAAAAGTTCATTAAGGCCGGAAATTTACCCTCACCGAAATGAGCCTGGATAATGGGGCTTCATGCGGGGAACTCTATGGGGAATAGCATGATGGAATTCACCCTGAAAGCTACTGGGCCAGCCACAGTTTGGGTGCAGGGCTTTGTATTATAAAATGTGTTGGTTGAAAAACACCATACCATCAAGATTTCAGGCAAAAGCATAGTGATTAATGGATTTCTATAGATACCTTCTTATGAAGGAGTTAGGGATTCTTTGGTACACACAAAAATATTCTTCAGGAATACCTATACCTATGGGGTGGGGTGACACAGATATGATTTCTGCATAACCAGAAACTTGTGTGTTTTGCTTAAGGCACAAGACAGATCTGGGTAACAGCCAGGCTTTGTTTTTCTCAAAAAAAAATGGGGATCAGCTATTGATGCTTCTTGTCAGAATATCAGGTGTAATCTGATACCTGCAAACACACTATGCAATCTCCATCTTCAGACTGAGTCTGAATGCAACCATCAAAGTGTCCAGCTTAATTTTCTTTTTAAATAAAACACCTGAGGATGTTTCTCCAATTCCTCTCAATTTCTGCTTTGAGTAACATCTTGCCTGTTGAATTGATCTGGAGAACGCAAACCCTGCACTCTTTTCATCATTTTGTGTGGTTCTAATAAAGTTATTTACAATTGTGAGGCACCACATACAGAAAGGGAGGGTTATTCAGAGGTACAAAAATAACCACAGCAAAGGTTCTTAATATAACATGGCTGTTATATTACAGGCACTGGAATCTTAAATAGCATCTCTGAGCTGAACACCAAAGTATTGGAAAATTGCATAGTTTGCTTACTGAAGATTTGAGGGTAGAAAATGATGTCAAAGAAACATAGAACTGGAGAGTTGGAAGATACCATCTAGTCCAACCACCTGCAATGCAGGAATGTCAACACACCGTCTCCCACCCAGTTTGGAACCATACCGGGCCCTGCTTAGCTTTGCAAATGTGTTAGCGGTTTTATTGCTGCTCCAGAAATCATTTAGTGACTACTTGGAGGGACTTTACATGATCTAAACTTTTGTACATCAAAGCACTGGTGATTTCATTCAAACCTCAAGAGCAGCTTCTCCAAAATGGTGCCCTCCAGATCTTTTAGACTACAATCTCATTTTCTCTGACCATTGGCCATTGTTTGGGGTTCATGGGGGTTCAAAATATCTGCAGGGCACCAAGTTAGGGAAAGTGTCCTAAACTGTGTCCACAGATTGCTGTTATTAACACAGCTATGACACAGAGAGAATCAAAAGGCATGACGCCATTTTAGTCACAATGTTTATTGATCTTACTGTAGATGCTAGCTCTGCACAGGGGCAGAATGAGATTTTGGCTAACAACCACAGGAAGAGATTAAGGAAACCATACAGAGGAACATTATTTATAACAGAATTTGCAAAAGTCACTAAACATTGATAAACATTTATTTCCAGGTTTCCACAAGCTGGCATTTACCAGACATCCAACCTCAAATCAATACAATTCTTATAAAACAGGCTGCATTAAGACCCCCCTCCATGAAATTCCTGTAACAGAGCAATGCACAGCTACAACATTTGCAGAGATAGTATAAATGATAGATGTAAATATAGCAAGTCTCAGTCACGCCTATAAGCAGGGATCCAAAGAAGTACTTTGCAGATGTTTAAAGGATCTGAATATAAGCAAATGGCATTTCTGACCCTTCTTTTTGAATGACAGAGTCTTGAGCTTTTTGAAACGCCCTTGACTTGCAAAGGCAATTTTGCACATGGTTTGTTTTTTTTAGGGGGACAAGTGGCGTAGCGTGGGTTGTCAGCACCCGGGGCAAGGCAAGTAATTTGTGCCCCCTAACCCGTGGATTTGCGCCCCCTAACCCGTGGATTTGCGCCCCCTAACCCTAACCCCCAGATGTTGCACCCGGTGCGGACGGCCCCCCCTGCACCCCCCACGCTACGCCACTGAGGGGGACACAAATTAAATCCAAAGCTTCCTTGGACTCATGGAACTGGGCACATGGTTCTTAGGAATGAAAGCAAAAACTTTGCAACAGTGCTTTGAATGTGCTAAATCAAGTGCAGCCACTATATTATTTTTGAAATTCAAAACCTGAAAAATAATATTGCCTGATTTGCTCCACTTTGTTGCTGATTTGAAAGTTCAGCTATAGCAAAACCTTGATTAGGGCTAGGGGTTAAGTACTTTGTTTTATTTGGCACTATACCAAGAAAGAGTGCTGGCTGAATATTTATTCAGTCATAGCCTAATCCTATGCATATCAGAAGTAAGCCCTATTGAGTTCAATGTAGCTTAAGCCTGGGGAAATGTGTGTAAGAATGCAGCCTTAGTGTTCAGCAGTGTGCCCTCAACAATGAGAATGGTCAGGCTTATTATTCCTCATCAGTGATATAAATCTCTACTAATCAAGGCAGTGTGTGTCCCAAGGTCATTCATAAAGCTATTGGACAACAAACAAACACAATCCAATACTAAAATTGATTCATATATGGTATCCGATATCACAGAGGTAAAAAAGCAACACCTACATAATAATGCCTCTAGGCCATGGGTAGGCAAACTAAGACCCGGGGGCTGGATCCGGCCCAATCGCTTTCTAAATCTGGCCCATGGACGGTCAGGGAATCTGCGTGTTTTTACATGGGTAGAATATGTCCTTTTATTTAAAATGCATCTCTGGGTTATTTGTGGGGCATAGGAATTTGTTCATTATTATTTGTTTCAAAATATAGTCCGCCTCCCCCACAAGGTCTGGGGGACAGTGGACTGGCCCCCTGCTGAAAAAGTTTGCTGACCCCTGCTCTAGGCATTAGGGATTGAAACAAACTGAATGAGTTTCAGCCAAAACCTTTCTCAGTGGGGTGGGGGTGGGGGAATCAGGTACTATTATTTCTAGTCTTTAGCACTGGGAGCAAAGCAAGTGGGCATCTACTTGGAATTTAATGACTTCACCAACCTGTGCAGCATGGATGAGAAAGCTGTGACCCTCCAGATGCTGCTAGATTATAGTTCCCATCAGCCCTGACCCTGCTGGCTTTCCTGCTTGGTCATCTGTGACGTAGGCAACCTCTGCCCATCATGGGCAGGTGACTCTGTATAAGCTTGCATTGGGATTTGTGTCAGCAATGCTCAACACGGCATGTGTGGCAAGGAAGTCTGATGATTTCATTTTGCTTCAAATGAGGACAGCCTCAATTGTTCACAGAAAAGGAGTGAGATGGCATCACACCTCACTCTAATGCATTGTGCATTAGATATTGTATTCTGGCAATATTGATAAGCTAAGACAGCATGAGGAAAAGCAAAATCAGCAGAATGCAGAAATATTTGCTGTTCTGTGCATGCATGGTGTAATTTGCCCATAGTTCTGCTACAGATAATAAAAAAAGACACCCCCCCCCATATCCAACAAGGCTACGTTACTTATTGTAATACTTTCTGCTTAACTATTAGTTGATGCAAACAGCTAGGGAGACATTAAAGTCAATCTAGGTTTATTCACGGCAGATAAGCACACTGACTTAAAAAAACAGAGCAATGTGTTACGTTGGGGTTACTTTCATTTGTGATGTGGTTTGAAAACTGCAAGTCAAGCCAATGCTTACCTGCCAACAACTTGAGCAATTGACTCCAGGATCCTCATGACCATTAATGATTCCTTACATTTGGTTTTGCTTTTTTGATTCTCACACGGGGAGGTGACCACCAAAACCATTAGGTTGTAAGCTATGCTCCATGAGAACCAAGGTCTCAACGTGGCAAAAGGCTAGTACACTTGCTCTTTCTGACCAGGCAGTGCTGTGGCTGTTTAATATCAAACCAAAGCCACAATCACCTTCTGATCTGAGGAGCAGGTGACTTGAGCGTTCTCCTGGGTCCAGATACTTAGGTGCTGGTTCATTGGTGGACGAGGTGGAACACAAGGTATGGAATATTCCAGTCACCAAAGAATTCATTACCTTCATATATCAGCATACATCGCAAAGTGTTTTGAACATGAATAAACGTGGGAGCATATGCACACTTCTGTCAAACCATTCATTTTGAGAGGACTTCCCCATGCATTGCTGCTGTAGGTGCTTTTTAAAAAAACAAACAAATAATAATAGTAAATTTAGTGATTGATATTTGGTTGCAACCTGAAATGAAACATTGTCATGCTCCTGTTCGGTATTTCATCCAGCATGCAGCTCCATTCTACCCATTCCCTAATCCACAAAGGAATCCAGTCCCATCTCCAAACACTCAGCATTTTATGGCCACTGACCATGATCTTTCATCATCACTGGGCTGTTCATGTTCTTGTTGATTTTGGCTGCAACCCTGTCTGCCCTCACCATCCAAGTCTGCTATTGTAAAGTTTGATGCTACTGCTGTTTAATTAGTTTTTAATATTGCGGGAAAATATCCCACTTTTTACCATGTAGGTCTCAAAGCAGCTTACAGCAATAAAATATATAATATACCAATTTTCACACATTAGGTAAACCTCAAAAAAGAAGTCACAAAAAGAATGAGAACTTCCTGCACGTTGGAAGGCACAGTAGCATAATTCAGGTATAATCTATTTAGGAAGCACTGTTCCAAAAGCTTTATGAATGGAACAAAGATTTTTCTGAATTCAAATGGGAGAAGAAACTCACTTACGTATCTCATTCAATTGCCAGTATAATGAACAAGTTTTCTCCTATCAGCTGCAGGATAGTTGACCTTACCATCTCCAGTTCTTCAGAGCTCAGAGACAGCATAGCAGATTCATGCCAGTGGTAATACTTCTATGCAGAAGATCCCAGGTTCAATATCCACCATCTCCTTGTAAAGCTGGGAGGCAACTCTGCCTGAAATATCAAAGAGCTGGACATTGCAGACTAGTGGTGGTGAACCTGTGGATCTCCAGATGTTGGTAGAAACACAACTCCCATCATTTTTGACTATTGGCCACACTGGTTGGGGCTGATTGAAGTTGGAACCCAACAGCATCCAGAGGGCTAATGGGTCCCCACCCCTGGAGTAGACAGCTAGATGGACCAGTGGTCTGACTCAGTATAAAGCAACTTCCTATGTTCCATAGGATTTCCCCATACTGTCAGCCAAATGAAAGGAATCTCATAGTGAAAACTTCAGTGCATCCTTGCACTTCTCCAAAGGATGGAATCCCTGTCCATATAATGGCATAAAGAGGTACCATCAGTGCAGATTTCTGAACTCCCTTGTTCTTTTGGTATTGAGTGATGGGTAGTTTGAGTGATGTTGTTGGCATCTGTCTTTCTTGAGAAACAATGGTGTGTGCTTCAAGGGGTGAGGTCAAACTGTTGCATTAGCAGCACTGAAGTTACCTCCCTGGGGTACAAGCTTGGGCAATGCATAAAGAGGTCCTGGGCTACCCAAATGACAGGATTCCCCCTCTCAGTCTCACTGAATTTTCAAGGTATGGATTAATGGCACACTGATGTCCCCCAGTATGTGTCTAAGAATAACGGATTTAGGACTACAGCAGAAAAATGGAAAGGCACTAAAGTGTGGCCAATGCCTCACATTGTAACTAAAATAAATAAAAGGAAATACTTGGGAAGGGACAGATTTCATCTGTGTCACACAGGTAGCCCTATGGGATCAAGATATTTCTCAGATTTCAGGCTTGATCAAACTAGACAATGACCCAACTCCGCTGAAAGCTCAGAAATTGCTGTGGTTGGAAATGAACAAAGAAACGAGAATGATCGGGGCATGTTTTTCTTGCACCAAGACAGAACTTGGCATGCCAGGATGAGCTCTGAGATAGCTTAAAATAAACCCTGATTGGAAAGTGAACTTATGGCCTTTCACTCTCAAGGTACTAGCTACTAGCCACAGAGCATTAAAAAAAAAATCAGCCTAAACAAATGGAAGCCAACTTTAAGAAGTTATCAAAAATGTTGGGGAGGAATACATGGCCGGGGTTATTGCAGGAGTCTACAGGGGCCTCAGCCTCAGGAATTCTTCTCTGATATATATTTCCCCTTCTGGTGTTGAAAGGTTTCAGACAGATTCTGCCAAGTGCTACAAAAGTCATGCAGAAATTCAAAAGGGACCTGATGAAAGAAGTTGTAACTCCTCATGTACATTCCTCTGTATTGTAAGAGCTTCCATTAGCCCTTGAATATCTGAGGTTATATTTGTTACCTCTTTGAGCATGGTAGCACAGCCTTCTGTTTAATTTAATAAGAAATTGTGCAATAGATAAGTCTGTGCAGCCACTACAGAGGGCTGGCTCAAGCTTTACTTTACTAACAATTTTTTTTGCAGGGCAGGGAAAAAGGGCATGGTTCTTTGAGTGCATGCATCCAACATCACACAAATGAAGTTGCAAGAAGCAAAAAGATAGGCTGGCAGGCAACCATCGCACCACCTGCAAGCCTGTGGCCCAGCCACTCTCCTACAGGTGGAAAATCTTAACGGCATTAGCCCATTTGGGCTGCTCTTTCATTTTTTGTGAGTATTTATTTCAGTAGCTAATTCCCCAGAATTAGGTTGTTCTCAACAATTAACCCAAAATGAAATTTGTCTTGTTGCCAAATGTTGCTGATTTTATTATAGATTAAACACCTATTAATTTAGAGGAGCATCGTGATCATTCACTGAAACACACTGAACAGATTTAAATGCAGCTTTTATAGAAGAATATAATTGTAGAGTTGGAAGGGACCACAAGGGTCATCTAGTCCAACCCCCTACAACAAAGGAATATTTTGCCCAACATGGGGTTCAAACCCACGACGCTGAGATTAAGAGTCTCATGCTCTACCGACTTAGCTATCAGAGGCTCCTTGCACAGCTGGGATCAAAAAGAGACTGTGCTGCAAAGAAAGCAAAGGAGCTGGCCTTATGGAGCCTGTGCTATTTCGAGCTGTAGCTTTGACATAAGTACTGTCAAATTGCAATAGAAATCACTGTACAATAAAGATAATGGAAGTCAAACTGATCTTATTGGTTAAGGCTTTAGAAAGGAGATCAATGTGTGGAATAACTTGAAAAATCAGAACCTCCAATCAAAGTAGCAATTCAGCAATAAAGCAAAATTTCCCAATAAAATAATCTCTAAGGGCACATTCTCTATGCCCCAAAACCAAAGCCTCACTTATTAGAGTCCACCCTACTGTCAGGTTTTATTGTTTAATTGGGCATAATGATTTACTCAGACCTGCTAGCCACTTGTCCAGTAGCAACTATGCTGAACAGTGTGTGTATCCTAATTGATCTCTAGCCTTTTCTGCTAGCACATCCTTGTAGATCATTTTTAATTGCCATTTCTGTGAAGGAAATTTGTCATACAGTTGACTAAGTTCTTTTGAAAGTGTGGAGTTTTAGCAGACATAAATTCAGATTTAATCATCGGACTCCCAAAACTGCATTTGTACCAGCAGATTAAGTGTATCCATTAAAAAGTTAAAAATTTCAGCGTGGCCATTGTAGTTTGTATCTCCTAGGACTGAACCAAACATTGTGTGTGTGTACCTGCACAGGGAGGGGGCATTGCAAACATTTTTGGAAGAACTGAAAAACACCTGCCTTTCAGTAACCTTTCAGTAATTGCATCAAAAGGAAGGACAGAACATTCACTGATACAGAATGAGGACAACTGGTTATCCAATTGGCTGAGATTTCCATGTTACTGAAGCAGGAAAAATTGTCCCCACTCTCAATTGGTTTTGTGTGCCCTCTGTGTAGCCATAGCTATCAGTTGCATAGCACGGGGGGCATCACATTTGTCATGTTTCATCCTTGAGTGGCTGAGATAACTCTAAGAAGACAAAAATAAACTCTTAAAAAACGGCAGTGAAGCAGCGGAGGGGAAGAAAAAACAATGGCAGTAAGACTGGGAGAATGAAGGGAATATAAATATCAAGGATTTATTTGTCAAGTCCCCACCTCCCTCAACAAATCTATTTTCATCCTCCCCCCCCCCATATAAATAGGCAAACTTTTGGCATAGCCCTAGTTACTTCACATATTCTAATACAACTAAAAAGGCACAGGTGTGGTGGACCTACATTTTGGGGGACCTTGAAACTTGAACTGTTATGGGGGCCCCTTCACAACCAGTGACAAGGTCTGGGTAACCATTGTTATCTTCTTCAATGGGGTTTCCCCCCAACAGTGGCCAGTCTCCATTAGGCCACTAAGGCTGGTGTCATCCTCTGACCTGTGGAGGCATTTCTCTTTGGAGTGGGGGGGGGGACAGCTCAGAGAGCAGGGCCAGCAGCAGCGGCTGCCCAGAGGACTCCCAAGGAGAAGGGAGAGGAGAGGAGGCTGAAGGAACACTGCAAAAGGGAGAGTGTTCAAAAAGGGGTGAGAGGCTGCTTGCTTTGCAGGAAAGGGGTGCTGTAACTGGGCTCCTGAGCCCCACAGGGGTGCCACGGAAAGAAGGTACTGTAGCTGGTCAAGGGAGCCGTGGACTCAGAAAGGTTGAAAACCTCTGCATTAAGCATTTAGAAGCTTTCATCATCTTTCTTTTCTTTTTTTAAGGAGGACTGTCCTCTGGGAGCCCATTGCGAAGGGCAAAGCGTTAACATCGTATAGCCCCTGAAGAAAGTGTTCTTCAACACATACTCAGTTTAATCTGATCGATTCCTCTAGATAAGCCTCTCTGTAAAGTCATAATAAATCTTGAAGCTTCTGGCATTCTCACTCTCTGATAATCCTTTAAGCTGTTAAGCAAGTCAGTGTTGTGGTCTTCGGTTAGAGGTCAATCCTCTTCCACAAGATCCCACAGGATTCTCTTGCTGCTGTTCAAAATCCTGTTCTCTTGCTCATTAAAAAGTGTCCTACATGCCTCAAATTCCATAGCCACCACCTCAAATCCACTTAATAGGTGTCTGAATCGGCTCTTTAGCTAGGCACCTTCCTACTGCTCTGGACACACAAGATCTCCTTGGGTTATCCTGAGAAAACCCTCTAAAATACCTGCAAGTCTTGTGTTCTCAACCTTAATCAGAGGGAGAAAGCAAAACAGTAAACAGTAAACAGACTCTGTGTCCTTATAGACTCCTGATTCCCATCAGTTTTGTCATGGCAAACTGAAAAGATGTGATATTTGGAAGCGAGCCATGGATGGTGTTTTTCATTCAAATAGCAAAGAGAGCTGAAAGTTAAGGCTGCAATCCTCCCCCCATTTACCTGGGACAAGTCCCATTGAATTCAATGGGACTTACTTCAGGGTAAGCATGTTTAGAATTGTGCAGTAAGCTACTGGTCTCTGAATCCACACAACTTTGTGAATCCGTTAGTACTAAAGCCCAGCTTTTAAAAGACTTTTTAACCCACAAGCAATTTTACTAGACTACCTATCCAGAGGAAGATATTTGTGACACTTTTGAGAGCCTTAGGAAAGAAAAATGGACTTGCTGATGGACAGGTACTTTCTCTTTTTTACTTAACACATCTGACACTGACAGGTGAGTAGGTGAACAATTTTTATACATCTGACACCAACCTCAACAACGTCTATTGCTACCATCACCGTTACTTGTCGCACGTACAGATCTATGATCTCTTACTGGAATGTATAAACTTGCAGTTGACTTTCAGTCAGTGAAAACATGTATCTGATAGGGCCACAGAATTATTTTTTAAGAGTTCTTTTAGGTTTACCCAAAGACGTGCAATCTGCCATGGTCAGGTTGGAAACTCGCATGTTGAGCACAGAGAGCCAAATAGATAAAAGAATTCTCTGTTACTGGTTGAGAGTTCAACAGATGGACAACACTAGGCTACCAAAAAAATGCCTGATTGAGCTCTCGAATGGATTACCCCTTAAAAACTGGGTACATCATGCTGCCCAACTGATGGGCAAATATGACCTCTCAGCAAATGAGATTAAAGAACTTCCCTTATATTCCCAGAAAAATATCTTTAAATGAACCATAAGGGCAGTGGCAACTAAAAACGATATAAACTATATGTGCACATCTACATGCGCCCCATTGTATTTTAAACTAAGAGAGGCCAATGAACACATATCTTATTTTAATGAATTGACTTTTGCACAACTTTGAAAAGCTTTTACAGAGCTACGACTAAATACAATAAGCTCTGCTTATAGAGATGGGAGACACAGAGGCATACCCAAAAACAAACATGTTTGCATCAGGGGATGTTCTGAAGTAGAGGACCTTATGCATTATATCTTGCACTGTCCTTTATATAATGGTGCAAGAAAAAGATTTTTAGTACCTATAATGAGAGGGTCCCCTGGCCAGAACCCCCTTGACATGATTTTATATCTCCTCGCAGACACAGATAAGTATGTGACCTGGCGTGTAGCGCTTTTTGCAACTGCTGCTAGGAAAATTAGAGCAAATTATATAGCCAAGGTAGGCATTAAGTGTATCTGATAGGGAGCTTGGCATTAGAAATTTGGTGCTCAGGTCACTGGATCTGCTACACCAAATGTTGCAAACTTACCCCATATAGACCTGGACTTCTTCAGCTCCATTTTAAGTTTTGCCTGAATTTGAGAATGGGTGAAGAGCTTAAAGGACAAATAATGTGAGGTGGCATGAAGCAATTTATACCATTTCAGCAGGGGCTTACCATGACAGAGGTGGAGTTTCCTCATTTTTCTGGCTCTTTAAAAGCTGTCTACTGTAAAACATTTTCTTACCTTTTTAAAAAAAAAACATAAGCTGCTGTGGGACACTTGGTAGTTAAAGAGTTATGTCACAAAAGTCTATCAAACAATAATCATGAAGCCAAATCAGAGTGATAGCAGGAAGGATTGCCTTCACTCAGGTGACTTCTGGGCTGGGTGGGTAATATAAAATGATGTCCCGAAGCACTGGGGAACACAATTTCTGCTGTTACCAGGACCATGAATGGATGATAGTAGAAGGAGGGGGGGGCTGTGTGCTTAAACTTTTCACACACATAACCCAGAACCATTACTCAGCCTGGTAAGTTTGTATGAGAACTTTCAAGTCAACATTTGCTGAGGCTCTCCTGTTCCGCTTGGGCTTGAGACTCACAGGGGAAGTGCAAGCAGTAAATAGGTCAAGCACATCAAGGCAAGTCCAGGCAAAAAGTCAAGTTAAGTTTCTCTAAATGGATTCAGGACCCTGGACAACTCCCATTGGGACTTCTGGCTGAACTTTGAAAGCTGTTGTCTCAAGGCTTATCCAGACTTTCTCCGTTATTTTGGGGCACAGTCCACATTTGAAAACTCCATGTCCGAGCACTCTTTCTTTTCCTTTCTTTTTTTGATCTGGAGCTTTCCCTACAAAAGCTGAATTGGAAAAAGGGGCAATCCGTAGAAAACCTGAATTGCTGTTTGTTGCGCTTCAGCTTTAAAGAGCGGGTTTTCGCAGGGGAGACAAAAAAAAAGAGTGTTCAGACATATAGCTTTAAGGCCTAGACCTGTGCCTGAAAAGACCAGGGCAAAAGGTATGTGAGGATAAGCCCTCAGCCAAGAGCTGGGGTTATCTGAAGCCTTATGTAGGCAGACAAGGTCTGTACTGACACCACCTCGTTTGAGGAAATATTCATTGGAGTGAATCTTACCAAAACATTTTATTCAGTGCTTTGGGATTCAACTTTTCTTGTTTGTCATAAGTAAGTGCCATAAAACATAGCGGGGCTTCCTTTTGAGATAAGATGCATTGGACTGCAGTGTCAAAATAAACATATGAGTTCTTCCAAGTTAATCCAGAAAGAAAAGAGTTTCACAAATTTCAGAAGTTTGAGAAACACTGCTGTATTGAATCTGAACACAAGAAAATTCTATAAAAACTCAAGCAACTGCCACTGAGATCAATGAAGCCTTCATTATGTTACAGCAGAAATGACTCTGATCCAAACCTTCAATGGTTTGGTTTATTGCAGTACAGCCAACATGCGGCTAACCTAAATATTACCTCCAATTTTTAGTACTTCAGCAAATTGAACTGTAGATTTTGCCTGCACTGTTTTTGTAACAAGTACCAATGAAATGTTCAAATATATTTTGTTCCTTAAGGAACAAGGTTTGCTGCTTTCTGTCATTCCTTAATAGGCCCCAAAGCACAGATTTTGCTTTCTCCTTGGATGTCAGATCATTAGTACTTTATGAAATCACAACAGTGTTTCAGTATTTGTTGGGGTGGGGGAAATACATGACAGAAGGACAAAGTGAGAGAGAAGGTGAGGCTGCAGAAGGCAGTTTGGAATGATATGGCAGCAATATGTTCATGATTTGTACAGGCGGGTGAATCACCATTGCATAATACTATACAGATGAGGAAGCGGGAAAATAATTTATGCCTATTTTTTCCTATAGACCAGGCATGAGGAAGCTTTTCTTTATCTCAAGGACCACATTACATTCTGCGAAATCGTCCAGAGTCCACACAGGGGCATAGGAAGGGGGTGCGGTGGGGGCGGATCTCCCCAAGTGTCTTCACGGAGGGGGGTGACATTTGGCATGCCGAATGTCCGCCATCAGTGGCTCACTGCGCCCCCATGGGCAGCTCACTCTGCCCCCGGCTGCAGGGTGCACAGGGCATTCCTTGCACCCAAGTGGCTATCCTTCGCCTGGGAGGGTACCCTCTGCCCCCTGCCCCCCTCGGGAAGAAGAAGAATTTGGATTTGATATCCCGCCTTTCACTCCCTTTAAGGAGTCTCAAAGCGGCTAACATTCTCCTTTCCCTTCCTCCCCCACAAAAAACACTCTGTGAGGTGAGTGGGGCTGAGAGACTTCAGAGAAGTGTGACTGGCCCAGGGTCACCCAGCAGCTGCATGTGGAGGAGCGGAGACGCGAACCCGGTTCCCCAGATTACGAGTCTACAGCTCTTAACCACTACACCACACTGGCTCACCTGCTTTGCACTCCCCCCTGGGGAGTGTGCTTCGCCCACCTCAGGAATGCGCCCACCCTGGGCATATTCTCTACTGCTGAGTCCACATACCATGTGAGGCCAGTGGCAAGAATGGGTGGAGCACTGTATGTAAATTTTACCTATATAGAGTAGACTAGTTCATACATATTGCACCCCCTCTCTCTGCTTCATGTAGGCAAGCAAGAAGCATGGACAGGGGTTCAAGGACAGCCAGGTGGGTGCAAAAAGGGTGCAAAGCAGGATGAGTGGGGGTGCGGCTGGGGAGCCTGGTGAAGGTCCGAAAGGCCTGGCAGAGAGGTCTTGAGGGTCACATTTGCCCTCAAGGCCTGAGGCTCCCCACCACTGCTACATTCCCTTGCAGAAACAAATCAAACCCACCATTTTTGAAAATGGGGAAGACAAAACTGTTCCTAACTACATGAGGAACAGTTGGAATTTCCAAGCACACAAGGCAAAATCACACTCATTCATTTATTCATACCCCACCCATCTGGCTTGGTTTCCCCAGCCACTCTGGGCGGCTTCCAACAGAATATTAAAATACAACTATCTATTAAACATTAAAAGCTTTCCTAAACAGGGCTGCCTTCAGATGTCTTCTAAAAGTCAGATAGTTTTTATTCCTTGACATCTGATGGGAGGGCATTCCACAGGCCGGGCACCACTACCAAGAAGGCCCTCTGCCTGGCTCCTGTAACCTCTCACAGTAAGGGAACCGCCAGAAGGCCCTCAGCACTGGACCTCAGTGTCCAGGCAGAACGATGTGGGTGGAGATGGTCCTTCAGGTATACTGGGCTGAGGCCGTTTAGAGCTTTAACGGTCAGCATCAACACTTTGAATTGTGCTCGGAAACACACCCTAATTTCCCATGTGTCTGAGGAAAAGCAAACAGATAACTGAACGGTTGTTTTTTTGTTTGTTTGGTTTTTTAAATATCCTATCCAGTTTGGGTTGTCATAATTAAAGTTAAACACAAATCTTAAATATGAATTCAAAGATAGCAGCTGTGTTGTCAATGCAGGTTCACATGCACATACAATGCATGTGATCTAGCTGAGTGTTCAGCACTTTTATATCATAATGGTTTAAAGGGGGAGCAATGCTTTAACCCTGCCCCATTAAACTCCATGAGACAATAGCTTTGAAAGATTACCTGGTGACGCACAGTGGTATCTGTTGCGTGACGGAGCCATTTATTGAGCACTGAAAAATATGTCAAATGGTTTTGCCGTAACATTCAAAATACATTTCTGAAACCAGGAAGGGTAAGTGATAAGAGCATGGGTCTCGAAAGTTAAATTGCTTTTTATTCCTGATTCCAATGGCCAGTAAAGCACAGGACCCACTGGTCTGTTATAATGACAAGCACATAGAAAATGATCGTGAATGCAAGGTTTGACGTCACTCTGGAATGCTTATTTTGAAGATAAAAATTAACAAGCTGATTAAATGAGGGGCATGGCAACAGACATTGAGGGTGTGTGGTGTTTTGTTTTGTTTTTTAAATCAAGAAGTATATAAATTTTATGAAATAAATAAAATAAATGTAACAGGTACCCTTTGTCAAAAATCAGGCATTTTCTCTCTTCATGCCTAGGACCTCAGCTGTATTGCACAGAGCTAATTAGCTTATACAAACCCCAGATCTTTTGGCAAAGTATTTTCCGTTGATTTAGAAAGCTCAGCTCTTCGACAGCCTTAATTGCCAATAGCACTGCTTAGGAAATGTCAGTAAGAGTGAAGTTGACCTGAACAAAAGCAAAGGCAGTGGTACCTCGGGTTAAGAACTTAATTCATTCCGGAGGCCTGTTCTTAACCTGAAACTGTTCTTAACCTGAAGCACCACTTTAGCTAATGAGGCCTCCTGCTGCCACCACACCGCTGGAGCACAATTTCTGTTCTCATCCTGAAGCAAAGTTCTTATCCTGAGGTACTATTTCTGGGTTAGCGGAGTCTGTAACCTGAAGCGTCTTTAACCTGAAGTGTTTGTAACCCCAGGTACCACTGTATCAGAACAGTTTAGATTTCAAGAGGCGGGGGGGTTCACCCTTAAGGGAGTCTCCTACTTAAAGCCAGTTCTCTTGTCATGGACATCATGTGGGAGTCTTGAGATACATGTATCCACATGGCAGCTGTAATATGAATCTCCATTCAACACATGGAGTGCCCCAATAGCTTGGAATGTCTGGACACTGCTACATGCCAAAGCCATGTATGGAGGTCACTGGTTTGGCAACTTTCTACTTAACCACAGCAGACCCATGTGGTAAGCATCTCTCACACATTATAATAGCTGCAGGTTGCTTAGGGAGGAGAATTGCAATGAAATTGGGAGCATAAACTGCCTATGTTCACTTATTCATCCCAGAATGGAAATCAATCCAGTGAATGCTATCAGTATGTGTTGTTGTTGCCTTGATTCCGCAAATGAAACATTATTTACTACGCCCTGCCCACAATATGCATTGCATTTCCTTTGCATTGAAATGAATGGAATGGAATACAGTGGTACCTCGGGTTACAAACACCTTGGGTTACAAACACTTCGGGTTACAGACTCTGCTAACCCGGAAGTAGTACCTCAGGTTAAGAACTTTGGCCCAGGATGAGAACAGAAATCCTGCCACGGCGGCAGCGGGAGGCCCCATTAGCTAAAGTGGTACCTCAGGATAAGAACGGTTTCAGGTTAAGAACGGACCTCCAGAACGAATTAAGTTCACAACCAGAGGTACCACTATACCTTAATGATAATGTAATTTACACAATCAATTACAAAAATGTTCTAAATTCATCACAACAGCCAGCCAGACAAATAATGTAATTCTGGGTGGAATACGAACTGCAGTGGAACGGAAGCAGTGTGGCATGTGATGAATGGAATGGAATGGGTGGAAACAGAAAACTATGCCTTATTACATCCCTAGCAGTGCTAACACTATGTAGGAGACTTTTCCACTAGCCTTTAGTATCATTGTTATAACGTGAAAGCTGGCCTAGATGTTACTTCCATTGCAGTTACTTGCACTATGCATTCCCCTTGTCCTCAGGGCATATAATGAAACAAAAGCACAGTCCCAGTTGTATCCATCACACAGTGAGTTCCTTTGTCCCCAAATCACATCAAAGGCTGCACTTATGGAGTGGGGAAATTTAAAATGTGAGAATCCCCCACCAACATAGAAAATTCTGTTTAAATATATAGCTATGTGCACAAACAAACATTGCCACAGGGATGCCAATCTCAATGGTAAAAAGTTACAGCTGCACGTGTTCTAGTGATTTATCCTTGCGGTGTAAAAATTGACAGCTCTGTGGTTATAGATTTTCCCCTCTCTCATTCTCTTTTCCCACTTTTATTGGAGGTATATATGAGAGAAAGAGGGAGAAAGTCAATGTTTACGATCCAGCTAAGGTGAAGTTAACAAGGGGGATTTAGCAGAATGGGCCAGTCGCTTTGAAGCTCTGCACAGCAACTAACAAAATCCATGCATAAACATAGGATGGGTACGAAATGTGTGCCATCGCGCACATCCAAGTTGTGTTTCTGTAAGAGCACCATATCCAGATGCATTGTGATTTCAAAGGGAAACACTGCGGGGGTTTGTTTAATAAAACGTTGTCCACCTTTTAACGAAATCAATTTTCCTCTCATCACTTCTTTCAGTTGTCTTTTGAAGTGAATGCTTTTTAAGTCGATGCATTCAACTTTGGAAATTTAATTCCCGGGTTTGAAAAGATAATTGACTGTCAATAATATAGCCTCAAAGAAAAAGTCTGATTTCTCTCTGTGTACAACTGCTACTACTGCCACCATAAGCATATGGGGATAGAAGAGCATTTTGAGCCTCCTTTCCCAAAGGTTTTATAAATAAATGGGCTGTGATTTTTCCACGTTTTTTTCCACCAAGAATCTTTGCATCAGGTCATAGTCAACATGGTTGCATGGTGTCAGAAGCAATCTGGGTCTCTCGCATTAAGGCTTTTGTCCATTTTACATTCCCTCCGGGAGTGCTTATTGATCTTACCAGGGCACTCGTGCCTTAAAATTCCCTGATGAATTATAAACAAGCTTTTAAAGTGTATCAGAAGTGAGGATTTGAGTATCTTGCTCAGGGTTCGCCCCCCTCCTCATTCTTCTTCACCAGTCACTGAAGCTAAAACGCAACAGAGGGAGAATGCATTTCTTCCATCATAAATAAAATATTGTGTTTTTTCCTGCAACAACCTCTATCTTTGCCCCCCTGTGTTTAGTCTTAACTACACTGACTCGGTATCAGGATAGTTTCTTGGAAGATGACGAAAGATGACAGCCCACCACAGTGGGAACAATCTGAGTGAACCGGGATGGGAAAGACAGTTTAACCTTTGAATCATGAAGTAAACTGCATATCCTTAGCCTTGGGAGTAGAATAAACTATAATTGCATTATGCGGTTACCCCATCTCTCTCTTCTGGGGATGAATTTGGCCTACTCTGTGCAAGCAGGAATTCGTAGGAAGTCTAGAGAGGCTTTTTCTGGAGGGAGACAAGAGAAAAGGAGTTTTCAGCCCTAACAGACCAATCAGAAAAAAAGGCTGGCACCAGCCTATAATGGCTGATGTTGTCCCAAGGCGCTTCTTCTTTGTCTGCTGTGAACAGCAAAGTCAGTTATTCTCCTAGGGCTCAACTGGCAACTGAGCACCATTTTTTTCACTTACTCCATCCTGCCCCTTTTTCAATTGACTTTTGGTGTGTTTGGGTTTATGATGTGGCTGATTCAACCCTAATTTCCATTTAGCGTTGGGCAAGAATGTACATTGGTCTGGATAACATTGGTGAGCACCTTCCATTGCTGATGGGCTTGGGAGGTTGCTTCTTCTGGTGCTTTTGGAGCCTGGTGTATGTCCACAAGGTTGGTCCACTGCTTCCCTAGATGAGAAACCAGAAATCATTTGCTCTCATCACTTGCTTAACAGTGCAAGGGCCAAAGTAGGTTGGTTTTGCCCAGGATACTGGAGATGTAGGCTTTCCCCTTCTCTTTTTGCAGTTTCTATCTGCCTGGATTAACTTGGTTTTTGTGACCTCTCTAGTCCACCATCTTGTTCCCACAGATGCCTGTGGGAAAATTCATAAGCAGAACCCAAGCACTATAGCACTCCCCCCCCCCCCGAGATTTCCAGCAACTGGTATTTAGACGCATTACTGTTTCTGGCCATAGAGACAGAGTATAGGCATCTTGTCAAGTAGCCACCAATAGCCTTAGTCTCCACGAGAATCCTCTTTTAAAAGTGATCCTCAAGTTATACTGAATTACTTATAACCGTATTCCTTAACCTTGGCTCTCAAGTCTTTAGTACAAGTATGTGGGCAACCTACTCAATCACATGAGTCTATGATTCTATTTCTTAAAAGAGTTCTAGGCAGATTTTCCAGTCCATTTCCTTATTCCCAATGGCAAAGATGTCCTGGGAGGAGATGCTGATGAATTTTCACCACCCTGAGCACATATTTGTGGCATGTAGAATTCTACAGTAAAATGCAGTGACCTCAGAATGATCCAGATAATTAGCAAGAAAGTTAGGGTGGTATGTATTATGTCAAGATAACAGCACTGAAAATAAACTGTGAATCTTGGTTTGTTGACAAACCTGCAGTGTGATGTAACCCAGCTAGACACTATTACCCAAGCAGATGTGGAGATTGTAGACCTAGAATCATAGAACTATTGAGTTCGAATGGACCTCAAGGGTCATCTAGTCCAATGCCCTGCAATGAAGGAATCTCAACAAAAGCATCCAAGACAAATGGGAAAAAAATATTTAAAAATGAGGCATGGTTGACAGGTTTTGACATAAGTTTCAGATTCTGTGCCCATCTTCCAGAAAATATAAAAACATGAGAACAGAATACTCTGTCTAAAGATGTGGAAAAACGTTTTCAGGCCAGATCTTCCTTACTTAGGCACTATGTTACAGATCCAATCATTGTCACTATTTCCACAAAGCATTGTGGTTCCCGATCTTTGTTTACTAGAAAAACTAGTACACTTTACTATTTACCCAGAGAATATATTTTCAGTTACTTAATCCCCACCACAGCTGATGACCAAACCAAAAATATATGCTACTCATACATATTCTGGACCGTGATATTCTTAAATAATACCTGCATTCTTTAAGCAACAAAACGAAAAGAAAAAAAGTATAGTGGTACCTCGGGTTACATACGCTTCAGGTTACATATGCTTCAGGTTACAGACTCCGCTAGCCCAGAAATAGTGCTTCAGGTTAAGAACTTTGCTTCAGGATGAGAACAGAAATTGTGCTCTGGCAGCACGGCGGCAGCAGGAGGCCCCATTAGCTAAAGTGGTGCTTCAGGTTAAGAACAGTTTCAGGTTAAGTACGGACCTCCGGAATGAATTAAGTACTTAACCTGAGGTACCATTGTAGTTACATTGAGATCAACCATATGGCTACTGAGAGTGAACTTACTCTTCTTCATGCATTCATTGATTACCTGTAAATGCTTACCATATGATTCCACTCAAGCAGTTGATCCATTGCACTTCAGCAATGCAACACTGGGGCGGGGAATAACTACTACATGATGGAGCCAAACACATATAAGCTAGCAAATAATACAGCAGAGATGGAAGACTTTGGCATGGATATGTTGTATTTGGGGGCACTCCTGCAGCCCTCCAAGTCTTCTTTCCTCTCTGGATTACTGAAAGTTTTGACTTAATCCAACCTATAGTCCCATTCAATTGTCTGCTGTGTTCAGTTGTAGGCTGAAGTCCTTTTTTTTTATTATTGCAACACTGAGAAAAGTGGAATGGATGAGTAGGCACTTAAAACTACCAAGTTCAGCATAAATGGAACAAGCCTAAAGGGCCAGTCGTCTAACGTCTGTAGGATTACCTTTGTCAAGTGATTTGATGGAGCAATTATATGACTACACTGAGACCGTCCCAGATCAGTCTCTGGAATGTGCTGATGTTTCAGAAACACCGAAAGACCTTTTATTGTATTGAAAGAAGCTTTTAAGAATTAGCTCATTTAGAAAAAGAGAACTATCCGGGCTCCTTAAATCAAGAATGTGCCTTCAATAGCCATAAAGCTTTCCCTGGCTGTATACATGCACCTTGGTGATGAAGCTGCATACTCAAAGAGAAAGTGAATGAGATTGTGGAAGTTCTCAAGAAAATTGGGGTACAATAGCTCTATCTCTTCTCCTGGGAGGAGACAAGTAGTTAACTTTTGTTTCTGAAGTTCCTATCTAATTGAATCTATAAGACAGGGGTGGGGGGAACCTGTGGCTTTCCAGATATCATTAAATTGCATCAGTCCCAGTCAGCAAAGGCCAATGATTAGGGATGATAGGAGCTATAGTCTAGCAATATTCATCCATGCCACCTTTCCATGGTTAAAACCATGCTCAAGGCTGCTTACAAAGAAGAATGAGACATTCATTTACACACACAATACGATACGATATGATAATCTTTATTGTCATTGTCCCATACAGAACAACGGGATTGAAAAATCTACATAAAACATTCAAAACCTAACACGCCTGCTATCCCAGCTATCCCAGCCTGGTTAGCCCCTAAAAACTCTGATACCCAATTTTTAAATACAATATACTCCCATAGAGACTCCTTACACTGTGTTTAAAACCAAAATCACATCTTGGTAGAAACTGTTTCTCAGGAGGCTAGTCCTGGTCTTTATAACCCTGTACCTTCTTCCAGAAGGCAGAAGATGAAAGAGATCATTTCTGGGGTGCGCACTATCCTGTGCTATCTCTGCAGCCTTCTTATAGCACCTGGAAGCATAGATCCAAGGTGGGAAGAGTGCACCCAATTATTCTCTCTACAGTTTTTACAACCCTGGACAGGATTGTTTTTCCCTGACCGTGCAGAATTTCCCCACTTGGCTGATTGGTTGTTGCCATTTGGGTTTTGCCTGCCGCGTAGCAAATCGTCACAACTTGTAAGGTTGTGGATAGGCTCTGGTTCATGTGATAGGGATGGGAGAACGGTCTCACCATTCCTATGTGAAGGAACGGTGTTAAAGGAATCCAGGGACTCAACTGGTTTGGTCAACCAGTGAGAGGGGGTTGGGCCCGTACCTAAGTCCGGGGGGGGGCATCTGGGTGGTGAACAGAGTCTGTACCTGGCTTTTCACCTTCCTAGGTGTTCACCCTTGGCTGACTTACCCTGGTGCCCTGGGTCAGCGCTGCTTGCAAGAGTGCAGGGAGCTAGTTGAACCAGAGTCTATGCAACCACTCACCTTCTGCAATCAATAAAGCTGTGGCTTAAATTCTGTCAAAACCCAAAACTAAAATTTGAGTCATGTGTGAATTGATTTAGTGGGGAGGTCTCTGGTCTGAACACGCAAATGGAACTCACACTCAAATAGCTCTTTCCTAACCAGGCACAGCAGAGCACTTGAAAGTTTGCAATCTGAACAAAAGCAGCTGGAGATCTGTTGTATTGCTGTGAGTAGATAAACGCCAACACTCTCATCTCATTCTATGTAATTCTAGTCCTTGCATTTCACATATGTATGGATGGATCTGACAAGCTGCAGGTTGCAACAGGCAGCAAGAAAGAAACCTCTCTAGTATTTCCTTTGACATCTCTGACATTTATCATGACCCAGGAGTCAGTTCTGATTATCATTTCCGTTCTCTTTGTTGTTCGTTGTAGCTTATTACCCAATAGAAACTTACATTTCCTTAAACCATTTTTGAATGACATGTCAGCTACGATTATTTATACCACCAATGGAGGAACGGAGAAGTTTGTCTGACTGCATTCATTTAGTCAGAGATAGTCCAGCTTCATATGTCACTCCGAGCAGGAAATGCTGAGATAGCATTCCAGGAGCAGGCCCTATTAATATAAGTCAAAATTGCAGACAAGCTAATATATGTCAAGAATATTAAGTGTCATTTCTTTAAGAACAAATGACAGAATTTGATCTCTCCCCCATTCCCAACACTCGCATTTGTTCTTTTTATTAAAGTTCTGTAAGATATTTCAGCTGCCAGGGAAAAACACACACGCACATATAGCTCATTTTAACTGGTGTGCAAACATAGGAAAGCATTTTTCATTTTTTTTTTAGTTAGGGGAGGGAATCACAAAAACTCATTCCACCATGAAAAGAGAAACATTTCTCTGTGAAATTGGCAAATTCCCACCTGGGGCAATTTCCAATACATCAGCATTGCAAGACGGGCAACCTCAAGTGTTAATATCTTTTTAGAAAATCTTGCAACCAAGATTAAGGGGTTTGTGCTTGATAGGAAGGTTTTAGTGCCACAGAAACATCAGCCCATGTTACCTTATGATCTGCTTCTTTGCGATAACATTCCCATCAGATTGATTTATGCCAGGAAGTTGGAGGGTTGGTTAAAAAAGGGGAAAAAATCAACAACACAGTCTTAGAGACTAAGAAGGATTTCTGAAATGTGTCCCTAGGTAAGAATCGGAGAATTGAGCTGTACAGGAAATGTACCGTATCATCTTGCTGCCAAGCTGTAACTGACTCCAAACTTCAGGAGCAAACTTTTTGGTTCAATACACAGAGATTTAAAACACACAAACAGCTAACTTATGACCAGAAATGGGACCCTTATCTTCTGCCTGACCAGTCTGAAGCCTCTGAAGCCTGATATACAGCCAGAAAGGGATACTGAGGCAGGAGTTCTGGGCCTGCAAAGCACGGAGTAACCAGCCAGCGTAATGAAGTACAAACCCATCTATCCAAAGTGTCTGGGAAACTGTCAAAATATTCAGGCTGTGCCCACACTAGGCTGCCATTTTGCTCTCGCTGAACCAGATTCATTGTTGCCTACAATCCTGCACATCTGAGGTAAAAACACATTGAGGCTTCAATTGAAACTCACTGCTGTTGGGTCTCTCTCCCACCTATTGGTGGTCATGGTGGAAGACGAGAATGGCAAGACTTGTGCCAGGTTCAGGCTGGTGAAGCACTGAAGCATGGATCAGGGCCAATACTGGCTGGTGATAGCTGTGGGAATGTCTCAGGATTCCAGGACAGCTGTGCCCTGCCCCTTCCCAACCCTCAGAATGTCCCATTTCAAGGTGTTTTGATGGCACCTGCTGAGGAACTGCCGGCCAGCCTCCTGCCAACTTATTCACTGGCCAGCAAGCTCCTCTGCTCAATCTACCTCTACCCATCCAAGTATTCTAATCTGTAAGTATACTCTATTGAACACAACACAATTAACTTTTGAGCACACAGATATAGGATTGTACTGTAAGAAAATGCATGCAGGTGTCTTCCCTGTGGGATCCAGATGTTTCTGGGGGCTCTTTTGCACCCCCACCCCCAAATAAAACCTCATGAGTGATGACAGATGAGAGGCTTAATAAAACTTCTAAGCATCTCAGCCTCCTACACAGGGGACAGTTTTGGATCATATTAGTTTCAGAAGTCAATCTCTTTTGCATGACAAGATTTTACAGATGGTGGGCTATTTGCCATCAGAAAGACCTGAAATTTGGGCAAAAAAATGTGATGGAAACCTAGAATTCCCCTCAGGAAATTTCACCAGTTTTATCAATAGGCTCCCAACATTTCTAAGAAGTTTCACACACACACACACAAAATCACACACCATTTATTAATATTTTACAAAACCGAATATCTTTTTAAGCAGTATTTCAGTAGCAGCTCTTAGCTAGTCCCCTTTCACCACACACACTCCCCTAGCTATCACATTGGCAGTGGGGAAATCTCATTTTCCAGGCACTCAAAGTGCTAATTTTGAGATGCTGGGGAAATGAAAGTTCACCCCTGGCAGCACAGCAATCCTATTTGCAAATGCTGCAGGGACAGAGCGAGATTCGCAGGTGCCCATTGGGTAGTGCCTATCACATCCCTGAAATAAGCAGTAGATGTCCTTGCTTGACTCCCCACCTTTCTTCTAAATTGTTTAGGCATTGGGTGCTCTAGACTCTTCATTTCCACTACTTTTGCATAAATCCCAAGCCTCCCTCTCCACACAAAAAAAAGAGGGGCTACAGCATCAGTGCCCTTTCACTTTAAAAAGTTTGGATTTATTTGCTTTTTCAAAAGGTCCCTTGAAGGATGTTGATTCTCTCCTCTGAAGCACTGAAGGGGCTCATCTTCATACAACCACTTGCTTGTAAGAAGACAGCTAACAGAGTAACCCATCTGAGGGTACCAATATAAGACTACTGGGTCAAGGTCATGTAAGAAAAGGGAACCCTTTCAGCTCAGTGGAAAATTTATTCCTGCGCTACCTTCCAGGGGTGGACAGAGCCAGAGGAACCAGTAGACGAAGCAACAGATGTGATGCTTAGCTTTGTTCTGCAGGCTACATTCCAGCCACACAAAAGTTAGTGGTTTCTACACACACACCACACCTTTTTCCACCTGACAAGCAAGAGACATTATCACCCCTCAAGGACCAGTTCTGACCAGAAAAAAGCAGTTAATGAGGTACAAAGCAGAGCAAGTGAGGACTATGGCCTGGAGAGAGTCAAGAAACCCAGTTAGAGAAGACTGGAGGGCCACATTGTCCCCAAGGTCTGCAGCTGCCAACCCTGTATGATATGCAGAGAAGGAATCTAACCACAGTTAATCACTTTAAAGTCCCACTGATATACGTAATAGGAGGGGTCTAGCATGAGATCCTGTTCCTCCTGTTGAAACTGACAGGGTTTTAAAATGCTCAAGCTTGACTGGTTCCACAGCCCGATTTTTCAAGCAAAATTCAAGGAACCTGTACCACCACTTTCCTTCAATTGTTCCCCGCTTGTTGAACCATTAAACAAAATGTCTAACAAACAAGCCTTAAAAGGAAAAGGTACCGCTGCCTGTACGGGCCAGTCGTGTCCGACTCTAGGGTTGTGCGCCCATCTCACTTAAGAGGCCGGGGGCCAGCGCTGTCCGGAGACACTTCCGGGTCACGTGGCCAGCGTGACGAAGCTGCTCTGGCGAGCCAGCACCAACGCAGCACACAGAAACGCCATTTACCTTCCCACTATAAAGCAGTACCTATTTATCTACTTGCACTTAAGTGTGCTTTCGAACTGCTAGGTGGGCAGGAGCTGGGACTGAAAGACAGGAGCTCACCCCGCCGCGGGGATTCAAACCGCCGACCATATGATCAGCAAGTCCTAGGCACTGAGGTTTTACCCACAGCGCCACCCGCGTCCCAGCAAACAAGCCTTAAGCAAACTCAATTTAAGGTTCTTTTTCTGCCTTCTTTGCATGCACTTTTTAAAAACCACAAGCCATTATGTTTGATTTCTCTACAGAGCAAGCAAACATTGTCGATTGCAAAGGAAAACTTGAGAGGAATTCATGGACCCCACATGTTCATTGCGTCTCTGTAAATCCTACCCTTCCATTAGGAGCCAATTGCCAACCCTGGAAATTCGACCTGGGATTTGAGAACAAAGGCCATCAAGCCCAGTAACAAAGGGATGACAGGCCAAATTGGGCCCTCAGCTTCAGCTGTACAATCCCATTGTCTCCAAGGGCATCATTTAAGACAACCACGCAGCTCTGATGCTATCAGCATCTTACTTAGAGCAACTTGGTAAATGAGTCCATTAGTACATGGGAAGGAACAGCGTCTCTTTCCCTCCCTCCCCCCCCCCCACTTTTTATTTATAAATGCGATGTCTCAGCAGGGATAAGAAAACGTGAAAAGCAACAAAAGCTCGTTTTCATTATGCAAGTCAGCAGCTCAAAGTACTTGCAAAAACAAAGACCACAGCAAGGATCATGGCTTTCTTCTCTTTTTTCTCAGGCAATCACTTTTGAATGATCACCGTTGTGCTAAAAACAAAAGGAGCAAACAGTTGAGATGGATACAAAGCTTATTCTGAATTGAAGACTGTTGTGTGTGTTTTTTCAAATCACTTTGCTCTCTTCAACCCAACCCCCGAGATATGCCTTGATTCATGGTGATGATAACGCCAAGTTTGCAGGTTCAGTCCCCATATGGGATAGCTGCACATTCCTGCACTGAAGTGGATTGGACTACATCAGTGTTTCTCAACATTGGGTCTTCTGCTGTTTCTGGACTACAACTCCCATCATCCCTAGCTAGCAAGCCCAGTGGTCAGGGATGATGGGAATTGTAGTCTGAAAACAGCTGGAGCCCCAAGGTTGGGAAATGGCTGGACTAGATTATCCTCAGGGCACCTTCCAACTCTCTGGTCCTATGATTCTGTGCTATGTTATCCACCTCTGAATGTCCACTTGCTCTCACCCACTAAGTGCCGGCAAACTCAAAAGCATTTGATTAAAACCTCCTCCTGGCTCTGCTTTCTTGCACAGCAACTACAGTGGTACCTCGGGTTACATACACTTCAGGTTACATACGCTTCAGGTTGCAGACTCCACTAAGCCAGAAACAGTGCTTCAGGTTAAGAACTTTGCTTCAGGATAAGAACAGAAATCACGCTCCGGCAGTGTGGTGGCAGCAGGAGGCCCCATTAGCTAAAGTGGTGCTTCAGGTTAAGAACAGTTTCAGGTTAAGAACAGACCTCTGGAACGAATTAAGTACTTAACCTGAGGTACCACTGTAATGCAATCACAGTGGATGTGAAAGTTGGTCAGGTGAAGTGGACAGAAGACCAGGTCTGAACACGGAATCAGCCGGTTCAAATTATTCAGCTTTGAAGATCACTCACTGGCCTTTGGGGAAAGGATTTTCAGGACTCTCTCTCTTTAAAAAATAGGAATAATAATTCAAGGTGGGAAGGTGTCCAGCTGGGAGCAGCTGATGCTGTAGTATAGTTGGAGTGGGGAATCTGTGGTTCTCCCGTTGTTGCAACTCTCATCATCCCTGATCGCTGGTCATGATGGGGTTCCTGCAATATCTGGAGGGTCACTGACTCCTTAGCCTTAATTTAAGCTAAATAGAAGGTGTTTGGGATCCTCGCTTATCTTATCTCATTTATCGGTACAGGAACAAAATTTGTTCCTTAAAGGTATTATATTACTTCTATGCCATACTGACATCTTCTATAGCCCCAACCCCAAAATTGGTGAACAGAAAATCTACTCACAATGCACTGTTGGCAAGACAGAGTAGGGATGGAGGAAAAATCAAGTTTGGAAGACACAAACTGAAATGCAGCCATCCTTTGAGATTTGTCCCTTTTCCAAATTTTGTGATGTACAAATGTACATGAGCAGGAAATGTGTGATGTGTCCCCTACATTAGGGGAAATGGTGGACTTAATTTACGGTGAGAAAATGAGAAGGTAAGTTTCAGGGAACTGCCATCGGAGCCAGAGGGAGAGGGAGGGCTCCAGAGGGGTTCTGGAGAGCGTCCCGGGAGGGAGAGAAGCAGCCCATCTTCTGGGGAAGGAATTCAGCGTAGCACCAGTGGAGAAGGGGGGGCAGATGGGGGAATCGGTGAGGTGGCTCCATGACTCCTCGCCAGAGACCAGCGGGGAGAGCACGGGTCCTCTGCTGCCCACACCCTCCCTGTGCAGAAGGCTTCCGCACAGGGAGAGTAGGTGGCGACTAGGCGTCAAAGAGCTTCTTTGCTGGAAGAAGTTCAAGAAACGCCCACTGACGGATTCTGCCAGCGTCCGGACAGAAAGGGTTCACCCAGGTAACCCAGGCAGGTGTGGCCTCGATTTACGCACGAGCAACTCCTAGAACCATTACAGTAAGAGAAACCAAAACTGACAGATTCATCTCTCCATCCTTAGGACAGAGTATAGTTGTGTTACTGATGCTAGTAAAATGCTAAAGAAATACATGTGGATTCCCCCTGCCATCCAGAAAGGCCTTTAGGACACAAATTGCCATTGAAAACAACATCAGAAAGAAAGGAATCCCAATGAGAAAATAAAAAGAGCACAGAATAAATATGTCCTTTCCTGCCCTTCCAGGAAGACTTACTCTCACAGGATAATATCTGCACTCGCTGATGGAGTTAATATCAAGCAACCTTAACATATAAAGAGATGCTTATTGATACTATATCCACACATGCCTGCTGTGCGGGCCCATAAAATAAGTGTCTACTCTTTATTATTCTTTTAAGACCGCAAGCGACGTGGTCAAGGTTTCCCTGTCAACGTTGTAACAAGTGAGGCTCGTTTGAAATTCAGCACAACACCAAGAAGCTGTGAGGCTCGGCCAAGCATCAATATCACAATAAAGAAGCAGCCTTGACATGCGAGACATCCAAACAGATGAATTGAACAAACTTTATGAATATTTTTTATGACTGCCAGTTCCAAAGCAGTGGGCACCCAAGCAAAAATTCAAAACACGTGCAGCTGCTTTCATTTTTCCTGCTTGCAAGTTTGGAACAAAAGCACGGCTGAAAAGTAGAAAAGGATGGTGCCGGATATATATATATATATCATCACACTTTGCCCAGTCCTGAAATAATAAGTTTCACTGTCATTTTATTGTGACAGCTTTTATTGTTATATTTTGTTACATGCTGGTATACCAATAATTTAAATAAATACACATTGGTAAAAGTTAAAGGTACCCCTGACCGTTAGGTCCAGCCGCGGACAACTCTGGGGTTGCAGCACTCATCTCGCTCTATAGGCCGAGGGAGCCGGCGTTTGTCCGCAGACAGCTTCCAGGTCATGTGGCCAGCATGACTAAGCTGCTTCTGGCAAACCAGAGCAGCGCACAGAAACACTGTTTACCTTCCCACCGGAGTGGTACCTATTTATCTACTTGCACTTAACATGCTTTCGAACTGCTAGGTGGGCAGGAGCAGGGACTGAACAATGGGAGCTCACACCGTCACGGGGATTTGAACCACTGACCTTCTGATCGGCAAGTCCTAGGCTCTGTGGTTTAGACCACAGCGCCACCCGCGTCCCTAAAATACACATTGGAGATATCTCCAATTCAGGAGATCTGCACTTCTCAAGCCCAGAGGACAAATACATCCCTCCAGACCTGAGGACTCTCCTCAGATCACACCCTTCACTGGACCCACTTTCACAACCACCTTGAGTGCTCTGGCCTGGCTGGAATGTGTCTTTGAACTCCAATGATGCCTTGCCTTAATGGAGGCCAGAGAGGGATGTGTGAATGTGTCGTGAAACCACCCACTTGAGCAAAGGTAGAATTCACATTCATTGCTTTGTCCACTTTTTTCTCTGGTCTTACCAACCACAGTCATGTGGCCCCTGGAAATTTGCCCAAAAATGAATGTGGCTCTCAGGTTGAAAAACGGTTCCAGATTCCTGAACTAGTTCCTTGGACTATATGGGAAACATTCTGCACTCCAAGTCCAAATTCCATACCCCAATGGATTATTATTATTATTATTATTATTATTATTATTATTATTATTTACCACCACTCTCCATCCTCTCCATTTTCCTTCTGTCAGGTCATTTGCAGTGCAATCATAGGTTTGTGAAGTGCCTGAACACACCTTCAGGAGAGCCAGTATGGTGTAGTGGTTAAGAGCTGTGGACTCGTAATCTGGGGAACTGAGTTCGCGTCTCCGCTCCTCCACATGCAGCTTCTGGGTGACCTTGGGCCAGTCACACTTCTCTGAAGTCTCTCAGCCTCACTCACCTCACAGAGTGTTTGTTGTGGGGGAGGAAGGGAAAGGAGAATGTTAGCCGCTTTGAGACTCCTTCGGGTAGTGATAAAGTGGGATATCAAATCCAAACTACTCTTCTTCTTCTTCTTCTTCTTCTTCTTCTTCTTCTTCTTCTTCTTCTTCTTCTTCTTCTTCTAATTCCTGGGTGGAACGCACTGAATTTAGCATGTTACAAATACAAGCCAGGAGCCAGTCTGGCGATGGCCACTAAAGAAGGGTCGTTCACTGGAACAAAGGGAGTGGCTCTGTGCCAGAGGGCAAATGGGAGGGCTCCCTTTCTCAACTCAGATTAGTTAGAAAGATAAGTGCCTTTGAAGTTTTAGTGTTTTGCTGTGATGTGAGCTGGGGAGAGAGAAAGGGCCAGTATGCAAAATACTCCCAGCTGCAGTGGGTCAGAGAACCATGGCCTATTTATTTTTGAATCCAAGGGTGAGCTTATGGAGGAAGCAAGACCCCGCTTGCAGTGGAATGCTGTGAGCCCCTCCATCGTAGGTAGGTTCAGGTTGTATATATGTACAAATAAACCATACATCCGAAGGATACCACAGTCTACGGCGTGCCTCATTTCCAAAGGAAATAAACACAACGCAGTGCAAATGAATACAGAGAGATAAAGAAACATGGGTGAGCGCCTGGGCCTCTGGAATCATAGAATTGTAGAATTAGAAGTGATCCCGGGGGTCATTAGGAATCTCAACTAGATCATACATGACATGACGGCTGTGAAAATTGGGGTGGGTGTAACCAGAGCTATTTTTCTACAGAAAGACTTGCTGGAACTCACCATGAATGCTTCCCTTGTTCTCTTATAACGGCAATGGCGCCCACCTGAGAGGTGCCAGAACTGAGTTCCAGCAAGTTCCGACTGAAAAAAAGCACTGTGTGTAACAATATGCATTTCTACTCAAGAGTAAGCCTAGGTGAATTCAATGTAACTTACTCCTAGGTTTGTGTATGCAGGACTGTAGCCTCCATCATGTAGGTGTGCTTGTGTTTGTATTGTTCTAAAACAAAACAATGCTAATAAGCTGTAAGTATAAAGACACCCACACTCAGACATTAGTGCCAAGTCTCAAATTGTGGATACTTCAAATGCACTGTTAATTTTCCTCAATATTTTCCACTTTCAAATGGCTCTTCAGAGTCTGGCAGATTTATACAATGTTGGCTGAAAAAGAGAGGAACCTTGAGAACCGAAAGGCTGGATGCACATTTTCCAAGTCCCCAAGCAATGGGCAGATAAAAATAAACCTAGTATAACCATCCAAGTTCCCTGTTATTTGAGTCATGTTTTTCTCTATAACGAGTAGAAACAGTGCTAGACTTATGTCTGTGTTTTCCCCTCTAACTGCTACAATATACACAGAGACACTCTAACCATGTTTCTGAACCTTCTGAAGCATGAAGGAACAGGTGGTTAAAAGTTGATGCAGCCTGGTCCTTATTTAGTGATATTGACTATGCTTTTTGAAGATGTTATCCATTCCTTTCCAGTCCTCTGTGGTCTGAATTGGAAGGGACACTGAGGGTCACCTAGTCCAACCCCTTGCAATGAAGGAATCTTTGCCCAACTTGGGGTTCAAGCCCATGACCCTGAGATTAAGAGCTTATGTCATTCATTAGTATACTCCATCCTACTACCATTTCTGCATTAATCTGCATATTTTCATATTTTGGTTAATCCACATGAACAGTTGTACTTAATCATATATTTGAACACATATTTTATCCTAAAGCATGTATATTACCCTTAAATATCCATTATATTTTATTTATTTGAGCCAAAAACTGAATTTCAAATTTCAGATGGTAGTGAAATCTGAAGGATAAGTACATTCCAACCTCCATATATGTATGGGAGGTTCTGATCAGGTTAGTTCACAGCAGAATTCACAAGAATCCCGATGCATCCCTATCACCTGGGAACAGAAATCAAGCTGAACTTGGAAGCATATAAGGATTCAACAAAATGACTGCAGTCACTATGTTTTCAGCCAGCTTTCTTCGTCACTTCTCCCAGGCAACATGCTACGAGTTCCAACAGTTGCTTTATCCAAGCCTCCTTTAAATGAATGGACTGAATCTGAACTTTGTACTGCTTGGTGGCGCTTCATTCCTCCATCAATATGAAAACATGCATTATAGGACAGGGACCATGGCTCCAGGCATTTGGTTTCAAATCAGTCTGCTGCCCTCCTGTAGATTGCTGCATTCCTTTGTTGATAATGTTAGACTTTCTGAATGGAAACTATATCAACTGAGCCAAGACTACTCTGTGAATAATATTAACACAGAGAGAAATATTTATCATGTATTAAGAGAATGCAGAAAGACACTTCCCAGAACTGTACTCTCAATACGCATTGTCTTGGATGGAGCCTGCATCACTGAAATGGTACCCTTTCCTTATAAATTATGCCATTTGGGCTATCAAATGTTCCCTATTACTCACCATCAAACCACTTAACTGCCACAAGTTGCAGGAAGGAGCAGATCCCAGCACCGTGCAGCAACGCATTTTGTGCTGCCCTACTTCACATCTCATGCACTGGTGCCATTTCCATTAAAGCCACATGCTGGGAAATCCCAACTGGCCACTTTACGTGGCGCAGATTGATTTGAGACTGGAGCATTTGTTTACCACCTAGAAAGCAAAACAATAGCTCTCTTCTCATTTTGAGCAGGAAAGGAAAAACAATGCAAGGCCAGGATGGGGAAATGAAAGGAAAAGAGAGCCCTTTTACCAGCCAAAGAACAAAATGCTTTCATTAATGATTTCCAGCGGTTTAATGTAGTCCCAAGATCTTCCGTAAATCCCCACATTTACCCAGGCAGATATGCGATCAGCACTGCATTTTTGGTACCAATCTTGCTCAAAGCATCACAAACTGTTAAAATACAAGTGTCTCCCAGAATGTTACACAGTTCACAGCTTGATCAGAAGATGATAGAAAGGGGGAAAGCATCCTTCTACTCCCCTTCCAAACCAAACCCTTGGACTTCTAGAGTTAAGTACTGTCATATACCTTAGCAGCAGCGCTATTACATCTGTATAGCGTGTTCTCCTTCATGGAGAGCACGTGTTGCGGTGGGGGCCGCCAGGACACTCCAAAGTTGGGGGCGGGCTAATTGATCGTTGGCCACTGATGCGATTGGGGCTTCCCTTGTTGCTGGGAAGAAATTAATGTTGCCATTTATTGATTGACAGCCAGAAATGCTAAAACTCCTTGCATGAGGCTAGGGCTTCCTCTTTTCGCCCGTGCAGCGGATTGCCCGTCCCTCCCTCCCTAGAATAGGGTTGTTCGCTTTGACCTTGCTATGCCTGTCATGGGGTTGTCTGCTTTGGAGCGGGGGCCTGGTAGGAATTTTGTCCATCTGGCTGATTGGCTGGGGCCATTTGGCAAAATCTTGCTGAACTGCCCAGTTCAAAACAGTGCAAGATTAACCAACAGGCAGAGTAGGCACCGGCCTAGGACCCTACACCTTTTAGGGGCCCCGAGAGAACAGATCAAAATAATATTGTTTTGATCTTGAAAGAAAATTACAATCAAGCTTTCTTAATTCAATGTTATCCCCCTAGTGCGCACACAAGAGAGACCCCAAGATTTCTAGGGGTGCCTCCACAGGGTTTAATCTGGCACTGGTTCAAAATGACGCCATGCACATTGGGTCAACTCATGTGAATTCACTCAGACCCCAATCTTCCCTGGGAAGATCAGTAGGGTTGTTTTTGTTTTGTTTTTAACTTGCAATCATTCAAATGCAAGTAGATTGCCCCACATGACTAGAATCCCACCTTACGGGATGTCTTCTACTCACATTGAGAGAGAGAGCCACAGGCCATGCACATGTCCTATGAACTTGTTGTTGTTTAGTCCTTTAGTCGTGTCCGACTCTTTGTGACCCCATGGACCAGAGCACGCCAGGCACTTCTGTCTTCCACTGCCTCCCGCAGTTTGGTCAAACTCATGCTGGTAGCTTCAAGAACACTGTCCAACCATCTCGTCCTCTGTTGTCCCCTTCTCCTTGTGCCCTCCATCTTTCCCAACATCAGGATCTTTTCCAGGGAGTCATCTCTTCTCATGAGGTGACCAAAGTATTGGAGCCTCGGCTTCAGGATCTGTCCTTCCAGCGAGCACTCAGGGCTGATTTCCATAAGAATTGATAGGTTTGATCTTCTGTGCTATGAACTACATGTGCTTAAATTTCAGAGTCCTCTTTAGGAAAAGAATGGAGTACTTAGTCGGTAGAGCATGAGAATCTTAATTTCAGAGCCATGAGTTCAAGCCCCACATTGGGCAAAAGATTCCTGCATTGCAGGGTCTAGGTGACCCTCATGTTCCCTTTCCAACCCTACAATTCTATGATTGTAGTATTCCACAAGGTACAACACTGGCGCTTGCAATTGACCATGCCTCATGTATTGTCACAGCAACATTCACCTCCAGCAAGTGACCTCAGGGCACCCCAGGCTGGAAAATGCACCTTCTAGGACTATTTTTGGATACAGACACCCATAGCCCTGGCCTGGCCTTGTCTGGAATCTACAGGAAAGCCCTAGTAATGTGTGTGGTCCTGTGCTTCCAGCTGCTTTCCCCGGTGCACAGTTTAAGGGAAAGGATGATCAGACCAAAAGCAAGAAGGAGTTGAAATGGAAACCAACTAAGGAAATGTTCTTTTCATAATTATTTCATTTAACGCCTGCTATAGTTTCATACCTGTCACAAATAATCAAATTCCACTCTGTATCAAGGCAGAAATCCTAACGGGCTTCAGAAACGTTTCTAAACTCTCCCAGCACAATCTCAGAGAAGGCTGTCACTGCCAGTTAACAGCTGCTAAAAACAGGGAAAGAACTCCATGGATATTTATTCCTTTGTTGTAGTAATAGTGGTGGAGGTAGTGGTGGTGGTCGTGATGCTAAATTTGGTCCAAAAGGTTATTTTCAGGTGGAGTGTAATTCAAGCCAACAAAGAACCGACACGGTACAAATTATCCTGCAATGGTAATCTACAGGCAGTGCAACTTTTTCCCACTCACCTCTCCAGTGAGAATGTTGGCTGCACTTGAAAGCCCCTGAGAAAATCTATTACATGAGAAGATAATGCATGCACTTAAAGTGCTTTTCGACAAAAGATTACACAAAAGCATTGAATATCTGTTTCCTTATAGGATACAGTTTTGCATTCGCAATTCTAGCCCCATGCCTTTCTCTTCAGAGTCTCGTCCTTTAAAATGGGGTGGGGGAGGGGGGAGAGAGCAGGAAGCACTTTTGTAGTGCAAAAAGCCATATTTTAAATAGATTCCTTAAAAGTAAATCTGGTGGGGGGAAATGGGTCTCTGTGAACTTTTGGTCCCCATTTAAGCATCATATTTTGGATTATAATATTTGACATAAAACAAACTACAAATGCCTATTTGTAGCCTTAGCAGTGGAGGGAAGTTCTTATAAGGAATACACAGGATAACTAGAATTTTCCCTGTCTTGTCTTGTCTTGTGGGTGGGGGAAGGTACTATATATGGTTTTTGGACAGCCAAATGGAAAAGAAAGTCACTGGACTAGCTGCCACTCGGATCGTGAACTGGCTCTATATTCTGGCCAAAAAACAGGTAAGTTGGGCATGGAATTTCAGGAAACATTTCTGAACAATGAAAATGTTCATTAGCAAATATTTGCTGCACTCCCTGGTGCACTCAAATATACAAATACAGAAAATTCTTAAAAGGCCCTTCTGACCTCTTTAGAGAATTTTTTTAAAAAACGTATTCAAAAAAATACATTGTCCTGCTTTTAAAAAACCAGTATAGAACTCTGTAGATTTTAAAAGACATTTTAAAAGGTATCTGAGGACACAACTGAGCATCTAGGAAGTTGGTAAGAAGTTGCTGGGTTTTTTAATAAAAAGAAAGAACAAAAACTGTTTAGCCAACTCAATTATTTTAAGTTAAGAAAGAGCAAGAAACAAACCCCTGATCCCCACTTTCATAAGGGATTGCAGAGAAAATTGAATCCCTTTTATTTCCCTCACAAAAAGTCTGTTGACCTATTTGTCTGTCATTTGGCACATTTAATTCTCTCTGAAGGTTCTCCTGTGCCTGAAAATTTCATCTGGCCTAAATTATAATTAACTTTAGATTCCCCATTATAATGAATGGGGAACACAAGAGCTTCATTCTGTACAGAGCATTACACTTTGGACTGCACACCAGATGCTATTGAACAAATGACAATGATTTGTATAGAAATACAAATAAAAGTATGTACGTATGCATAAACTTAAAGTTATCATAACAGAACATTTACTGGGATGTGTTCCATTAAAGGAGATTTGTTGGCATCCGTCTATCTTGGGAGACAGTGGAAGAGTGCACCTTTAGGAGTGAAGTCAAATCACTGGAAAGTTACAGCTCCTACTGTAGCTGAAGAGACAGATACAGACGAGACATGTTTTGTTGCAGATGGATTAGATTAAGGCGTCTGGTTGTGCTGTTATAGATGCACCATGGCATTTCTTCTCTCTGTGCCCCTCCCAGCGTTCATTCCTTCTTTGGTCACTGTTATGAATGCCTTTATGGCAGAAACTATTCTTGGGCTCCTTGAGCAAATGGGATTACCCACTGAGAATCTATGTGATCAAAGTTATGATAGTGGGAGTTGAAAGGCAAAGAAAATGGCATACAAGAGAAAGTCCTGGACATAAACTCATCACCTTTTTTTGTGCCCTGCAATGAACACTCTTTAAACTTGGTAGACAACTTGGTTCAACAGACCTATCACTATTTCTCTGCATTGACAAATTCTAACTAGCCATGCATCAGTGTTAGACATAGCTGCTAAGCCATTGAGCAAAACAAGATGGGAGAACCAGATTGATGCTTTGAAACCACTGGCAGTTTGTATGATGCTTTAATAGAAACCTTTGATGAAACAAGCCTAAAAGGTTTATCTGGAAATACTTCCCGAATTGAAGCTAAGGCTCTTGCTGATGCAATTTATAAGTTCAAGTTTGTGGTATTCCTTGTTACATGGTACAACATCCTTTTTGAAGTCAATCTTATAAACAAGCTATTACAAAGTAAGGATCCTGATTTAAATTCAGCTACAAGCCAATTGCAAGTGACCAAGAATTGCCTTGTGAGCTATAGAGGTGATGTGGGTTTTCAACAAGTTTTGATAGAGGCTACAGAGATTGCAAAGGAGCTAGAAATGCTACCAAACTTTGAGACAGAGTAAGTTAGAAAAAGGAGAAAGAAATGGTAGTTTTTGTACAAGGCCCAAGAAGAGGCACTACAAAATCCAAAGCTGAAATTCAAAGTAGGCTTCTGCTAAGCTGTTTTACAGGTGCAATCTGCTGAAGAGAGATGCTAACAACTATAAAAATATAATTCCCTATTTGGCTTCCTGTATGAAAAAGGAAATGTAAGAAAGCAAAGTGGCTGTCCAATGAGGCCTTACAAATAGCGGGGGAGAGAAGGCAAGCAAAATGCGAGGGAGATGGTGAAAGATACAGGAAATTGAATGCAGATTTCCAAAGAATAGCAAGGAGAAACAAGAAGACCTTCTTAAACGAGCAATGCAAAGAAATAGAGGAAAGCAATAGAATGGGAAGAACCAGAGATCTGTTCAAGAAAATTGGAGATATGAAAGGAACATTTCGTACAAAGATTTCCATAATAAAGGACAAAAGTGGAAAGGACCTAACAGAAGCAGAAGACATCAAGAAGAGGTGGCAAGAATACACAGAGGAATTATACCAGAAAGAAATGGATGTCCCGTATAACCCAGGTAGTGTGGTTGCTGACCTTGAGCCAGACATCCTGGAAAGTGAAGTCAAATGGGCATTAGAAAGCACTGCAAATAGCAAGGCCAGTGGAAGTGATGGTATTCCAGCTGAACTATTTAAAATTTTAAAAGATGATGCTGTTAAGGTGCTACACTCAATATGCCAGCAAGTTTGGAAAACTCAGCAGTGGCCAGAAGATTGGAGAAGATCAGTCTACATCCCAATCCCAAAGAAGGGCAGTGCCAAAGAATGCTCCAGCTACCACACAATTGCACTCATTTCACACGCTAGCAAGGTTATGCTTCAAATTCTACAAGGAAGGCTCAAGCAGTATGTGGACCGAGAACTCCCAGAAGTGCAAGCTGGATTTAGAAGAGGCAGAGGAACCAGAGACCAAATTGCAAACATGCGCTGGATTATGGAGAAAGCTAGAGAGTTCCAGAAAGACATCTACCTCTGCTTCATTGACTATGCAAAAGCCTTTGACTGTGTCGACCACGGCAAACTATGGCAAGTTCTTAAAGAAATGGGAGTGCCAGATCACCTCATCTGTCTCCTGAGAAATCTCTATGTGGGACAAGAAGCTACAGTTAGAACTGGATATGGTACAACTGATTGGTTCAAAATTGGGAAAGGAGTACGACAAGGCTGTATTTTGTCTCCCTGCTTATTTAACTTATATGCAGAATTCATCATGCGAAAGGCTGGGCTGGATGAATCCCTAGCTGGAATTAAGATTGCCGGAAGAAATATCAACAACCTCAGATATGCAGATGACACAACCTTGATGGCAGAAAGTGAGGAGGAATTAAAGAACCTTTTAATGAGGGTGAAAGAGGAGAGCGCAAAATATGGTCTGAAGCTCAACATCAAAAAAATGAAGATCATGGCCACTGGTCCCATCACCTCCTGGCAAATAGAAGGGGAAGAAATGGAGGTAGCGAGAGATTTTACTTTCTTGGGCTCAATGATCACTGCAGATGGTGACAGCAGCCACGAAATTAAAAGACGCCTGCTTCTTGGGAGAAGGGCAATGGCAGGCCTAGACAGCATCTTGAGAAGTAGAGACATCACCTTGCCAACAAAGGTTCGTATAGTTAAAGCTATGGTTTTCCCAGTAGTGATGTATGGAAGTGAGAGCTGGACCATAAAGAAGGCTGATCGCCGAAGAATTGATGCTTTTGAATTATGGTGCTGGAGGAGACTCTTGAGAGTCCCATGGACTGCAAGAAGATCAAACCTCTCCATACTGAAGGAAATCAACCCTGAGTGCTCACTGGAAGGACAGATCCTGAAGCTGAGGCTCCAGTACTTTGGCCACCTCATGAGAAGAGAAGACTCCCTGGAGAAGACCCTGATGTTGGGAAAGATGGAGGGCACAAGGAGAAGGGGGCGACAGAGGACAAGATGGTTGGATAGTGTTTTCGAGGTTACCAGCATGAGTTTAACCAAACTGCGGGAGGCAGTGGAGGACAGAGGTGCCTGGCGTTCTCTGGTCCATGGGGTCACGAAGAGTCGGACACGACTAAACGACTAAACAACAACAACAACAACAATGATATATACAGTATTCTACTGAAGCTGTACTTAAGGCCTGTTAAAAATTTGGAAAAATAATTGATGCACAACGGAAACAACTAAATTGATGCTGACATCTGTGCTACGAACTTACAGCAAAAGCTCAAAGACTTCCAAAGTTTATGCCCCCAAAAGGACTATTTCTCTTCATACAACTGAAACTGTTGGATAATGTGCCTAATATTTTTGCTTCTCTTAAGGATCCATCTCACACTTCCATTGCCAACAGCAAGTAGTGAACACAGTTTCTCAAAGCTCAAACTCATAAAAGCTCAACCATGTTAAAAGAGAGAGAGACTAGTTGGCTTGGCAGCTACAAGTAAACCACAACTTAATGCACATTTGACTTGTATGCATTCAGCTTCATGCTCTTGGCAAAAAATAAAAAAATAAAAAATAAAGGGGTGGAAAAAAGACTTTGGCAAGCCCACCTGCCATTGCACCCAGTGTGTTTTGACTATTCGCAGTTTTGGCTTTACACACCATCCCAGGAACATAAATCCCATGTAAATAGGAAGTCACCTGTATACCAGTTGAACAGGCCCAAGCATCAGTACTTGACCTGAAGGAACTGGTGACATCATTTTCAAAGGAAAAAACATGCAAAGTGAGATTTTGTGCCTGAAAGTGAAATTTTCAGGAGACCTGAACTTCAACACTGCAATTCACAGGATTATTGGAAATGATTTGTGTGCTAAAACATTTCCTTTTGTGTTTGCGAAAGATAATCCAAGATTGTTGTATTACTTATTTAGCAGTTTCAAGTTTTGTGCTTTTCATTTTCTATAAGACATCCGTTTTAGAAAATTGAAGTTAGCCATTTTTTCGGTGGGGAGGGTGCAAGTAGTTAGCCTTGCTTAGGGCTCAAAATAGCCTGGCACAGACACTGGGTAAAGATTTACCCATTCAGATATCCAGGCAAATGGAAAAGCTTCACCAGCTAAATTTCTCTGTCTCAGGCTGCTTTGAAAGACACAGAAGCAAGGCCAGAGAAAAAGACAAAATAAAAAGGTACCGCAACTACACAACATGTTTTGTTATTAAAGATGTACAACATGCATCATACATGTGCAGTGGCATAGCGTGGGTTGTCAGCACCCGGGGCAAGGCAAGTAATTTGCACCCCCTAACCCTAACCCCCAGATGTTGCGCCCGGTGCGGCCGGCCCCCCTGCACCCCCCACGCTACGCCTCTGTACATGTGTCACTTCAGAAGTCGAACTGTAGGACCCTGAGCTCATTCAACTTAATTCCACAGAGTTACAGTAAGCTTTGGGTTGTTTACTTAAAGATTACTAAACTGTTCTTTTATATTCAACAGCGGACTTGTATCCTCAGACATTTTTCACAAGCCAAGTTGTCAGTGGAACGCCGAACCAAGCCTTAAAAATAAAATAAAAAACTGTGTTTCAATCCCCATAATCTCTGTTTTTACAGCTTTAATCCAAATAGAATTTTGGTCCGCTCTACTCTTTTGGGGACTGGCTGAGCTACAGATAAGCAAACTCCACTAGGGAACACTGAAGGAATTAAAAAGAGGCTACTTCTTTAGGTAAGCTACGCTTCCTTGTGGCCGCATAAATTACAATCGTTCCACTTGCTCATGGTATTTGCAGAACGTACATTAGCCACAACTTTTAACTTCACAAACAGGTTTTTTAAAAAATAAAAAAATATCTGAAGCATAAAAATGGACTGTGATTTAACACTAACACTAGATTGACAATGTCACCCAGCACGGAATAATGATTTCACAAGCAGATCTAAAACCGAGAGCTTTAAAATAGACCAATATATTGAACTGGAAACAGCAACAAGCTTTAATTTCTCTATAGTAGACAATCCATAAGCAAAACTCAATTTAGACCTATAAATTCCTATTGGGGCAAGTTTGATTAGCATCAGCGTAAATTTTTATGGTAATCAGGCAAAGCATGTTACACACAAGATTGTTCTAATGACAGCTGCAGATCAATCTGCGCATAATTAATTTATACTGTGGAGAATAAAAAGTCTACAAAACAGCGTAACTGCACTGCACAGAAAAGAGTCAGTCAAAATGTGCAATCATTACCTACATTTTTGAAACAGAAAATTAACTTTGCCCCAATTATCCGATGGCTTCTCACCACAGTGTAATTATGTGAGTAGAACGGTAATCCTATTAAACCAAATCAAGTCTATGCCTTGTTAGACCAAAAAGCACATTGACGCTGAGGGCTCATGCACACTTCTGTTGGTCCCATTTGCTGATGAAATGTCAATCGGGTTTTCCACGAACTGATGTTTTGTTCTGATTCAGCAGTAAACAGTGGGTTTTTCCAGAGAAAGCTGTGGGGCAGGAGAACAATCTCTTGGCCCCGTGCCTACAAATGATGGGACAAACAGATGTGTTGCTGAACTCCAGTCTGGACCTCATTCCCAACCTAAGTTCAGAACTCTTTGCAGGTGCAGAGGAACTTCATTTCTGAGGCCGTTTTCACAGGAAACATTGTGTGGCGTCGTAAAACTCTTCCTGGAATATACCACTTTGGGTAGTAGATGGGGAGATTGCCAGACTGAATACTTCTCAATGAAAATAAGTTCCTCACACATGCACTACCTGTTAGGAAACTGTCTACGTGCAGCTACTCACACAGAGTCAATTAAGGTTTGGCAGACAGCCAGAAGGTCATCTGAAGGAGTAAGTCTGCCTGGTGATAACAGAGACATGGAGACCGCTCCCTGATTGGTCAAGCTTTCTCAAGGGAGTGATAATTAATGGCATACTAACTGGAATGTGTTAGAGTTCAGAGGTTCAGAGTTCTGTGTCAGTGTAGGAGTTGTGAGTTGTATCAGAGAGAGCTAGCAAAAGATCCGTGTTCTGTTCCTGTAAAGAAACTGATTTTTTAAAAAAAAATAAATAAATAAATGTTAGCCTCATAGTTAATTCATTAATATAGCACAGAGTGGGGAACAGTGTAGAAAATCAGAGAAGGATAACAGTGAAAATGATGAGGCTTTTTCTCTCTCTCCTTTCACATACACTTTCATAGAGGAATGAAGTTATTTTTATATATGTATGTAAAGGTAAAGGTACCCCTGACCACTAGGTCCAGTCATGGACGACTCTGGGGTTGCAGCGCTCATCTCGCTCTATATGCCTAGGAAGCCGGTGTTTGTCCACAGACAGCTTCCGGGTCATGTGGCCAGCATGACTAAGCTGCTTCTGGTGAACCAGAGCAGCGCACAGAAACGCTGTTTACCTTCCCACCGCAAGTATTTATCTACTTGCACTTTGACGTGCTTCCAAACTGCTAGGTGGGCAGGAGCAGAGGCCGAGCAACAGGAACTCACCCTGTTGCGGGGATTCAAACTGCCGATTGGCAAGCCCTAGGCTCTGTGGTTTACACTACAGCGCCACCCGCATCCTTGTATATATGTATATAAAAAAAAATCAAATCCCAAAAATGTACAACTCTCTTGAAAAGTTCCTGAATATATGGCTCAAAATGCACATCAGACCAAATGGTTTGCAAGTGGCACAAAATCTACACAAAGGTTGACATGAGCATACAAATCCATCTTCCTGCATGTTTGTTCGCATTAGTTTGAAAAGCTGGCACAAACACATTTAAACTTGCATTTCTGTCTTGTATGCATGCACACCAGCAGTGGAAGAGATGCTGAAAAGCACCGGTATTTCTGTTATGTTTTCACTTCTTTAGCTAAGAGTAGCTGCAGGAGAAGGATATGAACAGGAGGCATGGGGTGTGTGTAAGCCCCTATTTCCCCACCCCCGCCCTATTAATTCCCTGATCAAAACTGCGACCTCCTCGTCTGCTTCTACCAACAGAAACATCAACAACTACAAATGCCAGAGATCACACATTTCCCCATGGACATATGGACTGTATTTGATTGCATATACTAGAAAGAAAGAAAGAAAAAGCTAAGCGTCCTACAGAGGTTCTAGAGCTAGCAAAAGGAACAGTATGTTTTATTACTGATTTCCACATTTGTTTGCTGGAGGTCAAATTCTCAGCATACGCACAGAGATCAGATCCATAATACAGTTCTAAAGCTAAAGCAGTATCTGAGAAGTTTACATATTATACTTCCACAGCAGACCATGCCTCTGGCCACTTGCAGACTGCCTCCAAAGAAAAACCATTAACAACCACAATAACTCTGCAAAGTTTTTAAAGGAAGAAAAGCAGAGAAATTCCAAAGGGGTGTGGGATGTAACCAAGCCAAGGAGAAGAGTGTCTGTCTGTCTGTCTGTCTGTCTGTCTGCCTATACTGAGAAACTGTAGAAAGGTGGGAATCAAAGGGTAAAAGCCACAGGCAAGTAGGAAAAAACAAATAAAATTGAAAAGTCAAGGAACTAAGGGCCGGAAGGGCACAAAATAAGAGGTCAAGGTCCAGGGGTAACAGAAAAACCAGCTGAATTACCAAAAGCCATTTGTAGTCAGTTACAAAGGATATTTCTATTGGGCATCAAAACACGTCGCAGAGTGCGTGCAGAGTGGACCACACAGATGGAAAGAGATGCAAAGATATATTTGCAAGGTTTAATAACAACTTCTCAAACATACATCTTACATAGTGTCTATGATCATCAATCATCCAGAGACATCACCTTGCCAACAAAGGTCCGTATAGTAAAAGCTATGGTTTTCCCAGTAGTGATGTATGGAAGTGAGAGCTGAACCATAAAGAAGGCTGAACGCCGAAGAATTGATGCTTTTGAATTATGGTGCTGAAGGAGACTCTTGAGAGTCCCATGGACTGCAAGAAGATCAAACGCACCCATTCTTAAGGAAATTAGCCCTGAGTGCTCACTGGAAGGACAGATCCTGAAGCTGAGGCTCCAGTACTTTGGCCACCTCGTGAGAAGAGAAGACTCCCTGGAAAAGACCCTGATGTTGGGAAAGATGGAGGGCACAAGGAGAAGGGGACGACGAGATGGTTGGACAGTGTTCTCGAATCTACCAGCATGAGTTTGACCAAACTGCAGGAGGCAATGGAAGACAGGAGTGCCTGTCGTGCTCTTGTCCATGGGGTCATGAAGAGTCGGACATGACTAAACGAACAAACAACAACATCCATCCACCAGGGTGGCAGAGTACAGTACATACTGTACATGATATATCATTCACAATTGCTGACACAGCTAATTACAGTGACTTATCAGTACCTGCTACCCAGCTGTAAAAACTAGGGCAGGATATGCACCCTGGCTTTTGAAATGGTACACATCCTGTGAAACAATAACCCTAACATTTAAACAAACTATTCAACAATTTCTCCACGTGTGGAGTTATCCTGCCATGACAAATAAAGCCGGGTTCCTTTTTGCTGGCTAACTCAACTGGGAAGCCAGAAAAAAAATCATAAGAAAGGGGACTGTGGGCTTTTACTCCTTTCCTCCCTTCTGTGCAGCACTACCCAAAGCTAAATGTTTTATTTGTTGAATGTTCCCTCCACATACCTATCCATTCTCCTTTTTGCAACAGCAACAAAAATCTCTCCACGGTTATAAATGATTGAGAAATCGAACCTTCATACGGCCTCAGCCCAGTATACCTGAAGGATTATCTCCACCCCCATCCTTCTGCCCGGACGCTGAGGTCCAGCGCCGAGGGCCTTCTGGCAGTTCCCTCATTGCGAGAAGCAAAGCTACAGGGAACCAGGCAGAGGGCCTTCTCGGTAGTGGCGCCCACCCTGTGGAATGCCCTCCCACCAGATGTCAAAGAGATAAACAACTACCTGACATTCAGAAGACATCTTAAGGCAGCCCTGTTCAGGGAAGTTTTTAATGTATGACATATTAGTGTATTTTTGGTCTTTGTGGAAGCCGCCCAGAGTGGCTGGGGAAACCAGCCAGATGGGCGGGGTACAAATAAATTATTATTAATTATTTATTGTCAACGGCCCAGTCCTGTGCGACACATTGCCAATAGAGATTCAGCTGGCAACTTCAGTGACCACTGAAAACCTTTCCGTTTTGCCAGGCCTATGCAGGCACTTAAGAGTACATCCCACCTGATCCATACTCATGTTTACGCTGTGTAAAGCACACAGTGTTCAATTGGGCTTACTCCCTGGTAGGGATTGGAAAAAAATACAGTTCAGCTTTAAAGGCAAATTTACTCAACTCACGCTTTCTGAAACAACATGAGACATAGCCAGCCTTTGAGATTTGCACCTCTCCAAAATGTATTTCTCCAGCAAATAATATTTATAAAATTGCACACCCCAGGGTAAAATGTGCATTAAACAAATTTCTTCGTGTTAATCACATAACGCAAATGCTTTATATATGAAAGGAAAGTGATTTGCAAAAACATGGATATTAGTCACAGCTGTGTAGAAAAATGTGTTTCTCAAGAGAAATTTGTGTGGAGATGCTGATGAATTTTCATGAGCAATTTTTTTAATGGAGAAATGTGAAGAACTGAATTTAAAATTCAAAAAAATATGCAACTGAAAGAACCATAATTGGCATTATTCCCTCAGACAAAGCTACCGGGGTTCTGAGAAGTTCAGGGGTAGCCCTTCTCTCAGTCCCACCATGCTTAAAGGCTCAGGATGTGAGAGGGAGCCCTCCTGCCTCCTTCCCTTCTGCCAGCAGGTGAAGACTTTCTTATTTAAACAGGTTTTTGGAGCTTAGTGTTCCTAAGGAAAGATCTGGTGCTGTGATATTTTTATTGTAATGATCTACATGGCTGAGGCAACCCAGTTAGATGGATGGGGTACAAATAATAAAATTAGTAGTAGTACTAGTACTACTAGTAGTATGCAATACTAAATGCTTTTAATGTTGCACACCACCTTGAGATCTTTTGATAAAGAGTGGTAAATAATAGTAGTAGTAATTAATAATAATAATAATAATAATAATAATAATAATAATAATAATAATAGTTTTTTAATTATTTCTGACACCCCTGTCTATTTTATTTGTAAGCCACTTTGAGTCCCTGAGGAAAAGATGGGACATAGATAAATGTAATATAATAATATAATAATAAATGTAATAATAATAATAAATGTAATACACCTGCTTATCTTAGACTGCAATTTTTTTAACTAAAAAAACCACAGGAGATACAGATACAAGATTGTGCACTCTTACATGGAAGTAACCCCAGCTGGGCTTTGTATGAAGTGCTTTGTATGAGGAAAATATGCATGGGTTCCTTGAATCTCCCTCCAGGCCTGTGCTACCTGTTGTACACCTAAGAAAATAAACAATTAAAAAATAGGCTCTCAACAATCCTGTTTTGTTTCTGTTGAATACGCTCTTTGGCCCAAGTAACACTCATCAATTTCTATGGCATCTGTCCTTTCTTCAGATTTTTCCCTCCTCCTCCTCTTCTCTGCTCCAGTTTAAAGCCATTTTGTCCACTGTCAATTCTTCAGGGAAGCAAGCATAGAAATGAGACATGCTTGGGGATGACAGGAAGAAAAAGCGTTTAACCTTGCTTGCTTGCCTAGGATAACTGTCGTAGCATAGAATGCAACAGATGCTGACATTAATATTTAAGCGAATGTGAAACATACAAACTCTGCAATAAACATTACCAAGCCAAACACACACACACATTTTGCTTTTATTACCAGAAAAGATGAATAGTATTCCATTATGCTATTTAAGCTACATTAAGCAACTGCTGAGGACAGACTCCTTAGGACTTAAAAGATCTTTAATTCTCCATTTTTAATTCAGTGCTGCGATTCAGCTCCTGTCACTTTGGCAAATGGACTCGCGGCAACTACAGCTTGCTGTTAAAGGATGATGGGCTTATCCTCTCCCTTTTGCCATTACAACCAGTGAAGCTTCCAGAATAGCAAAGCCAGGCCTACCAAAGGCATCTACAGCCCCAAATCTAGGAGACCACACTCTCCAATTCAGAGTTCCTAAATTCAATGATAGAACCAGAGGTGTCAGCTTCTTCAGATGATTGAGGAGGCCCAACATGATGTTGTGTGATGTCACGAGGAGCCCAGGGGAGCCGAATTCCCTCTGAAAATTGAGGGGGCCCACCACCTCAAAAATGCATGGGGGGGGCAAAACTGCCTCAGCCCCTAGGAGTTGACATCTAAGGATAGGGAGATGCATGTGTTGTGTGTTTAAGAAATGGGCCCCTGAATTGTATAAAACAAAATAAAAGAAGTAACTGTGGGTGGCATGGTAATGGACTTCTGAGTTGGGGCCTGTATATCATATTCAAAGGCAGCATTGCATGAGGAAGGAGTCCTTACATTCAGAATCAAGAGTATGTGGAGATATCATTCCTCATAAAGGAATTTTGCACAAGGTAATGACATGAGATGAAGCAGATGACCATCAGGTACAATGAAGGTAGGGAGGCGGATGGTGCTGTGGTCTAAACCACTGAGCCTCTTGAGCTTGCTGATCAGAAGGTCGGTGGTTCAAATCCCCACAGTGGGGTGAGCTCCCATTGCTCTGTCCCAGCTTCTGCCAAGCTAGCAGTTCGAAAACACGCTGGTGCAAGTAGATAAATAGGTATGGAAGGGAAATGGCATTTCTGTGCGCTCTGGTTTCCGTCACGGTGTTCTGTTGAGCCAGAAGTCATGCTGGCCACATGACCCGGAAAGCTGTCTGTGGACAAACGCCGGCTCCCTTGGCCTGAAAGTGAGATGACCACCACAACCTATTAGTCGCCTTTGACTGAACATTATTTATTATTATTATTATTATTATTATTATTATTATTATTATTATTATTAGCTATTATTAGCTATTATTAGCTATTATTAGCTATTATTATTACTATTATTATTATTATTATTATTATTATTATTAATTGCTGGAATGTTCATTGCAGACTAAAGAAAGAAGGCAGGGGAAGACAGGAGTGCCTGGCGTGCTCTGGTCCATGGGGTCACGAAGAGTCGGACACAACTAAATGACAGCAAAAGAAAGGACTTCTTCACACAACATATACTGTATTTTCCCATGTATAGGACTAGGTTTTTCCCCTAAAAAATAATGTCAAAAATTAGGGGACATCTTATACACAGATACATCTCCCCCCATTTTCTTAAATCTGAGTCTCCCAAAATAGGGGTTGTCTTATAGGCGGAAAAATACGGTATTTGAACAATGGAACTTGCTTGCATAGGGGGCAGGAATGGCCACTGACTTCTATGGCTTTAAAAGAGGACTGGACAAATTCATGGAGGGTAAGGCTAGCAATGGCTTCTAAATGTACACTTCCGGGTTGGCGCCATCGCCGAATGGCGGACTCCCTCCGAGCTCCAGAGGGAGTCTGCTCGGCAGGGGTTGGGTCCCGCCGCGCCGGCGACGCGGGAACCCTCAAAAACCATGGGAGCGGAAGCCCATGGACCTGGTGACTCGGCGGGCACCGTTTGCGCCCCCCAACCCGCGAAGGAGCCTTTTTAAAGGCTACGGAGCGGGGGACGGGTGGTGGTGGTGTGGTGCTATGAGTCCTCTGCTTCCCTTGCCGAGTGAAGCCACATGCCATTCGACAGAGAGCGCTGACTTCTTCTATTGAAAATTTGGACTAAAAATAATAACCCGTGAGTAATTGGGAAATCGGATTTAAAAGGATTTTTTTTATTATTTGGAACAAGCGGGGGAGGTGCAAAAAGGAAGTCCGTCTCCCCCCTGTTGTAGATGATTTAAAGCAAGGATCTGACAACTAAGGTCGAGAGAAGAGTCCGTTTTTTATTGATAAAAGTTATTAATTTCATGATGGGAAATTACAAGATTGTGCTGGAGGAGAAAAGTGGATTGTGAGAGCTAAAGTGCAACCCCCCGGGAACCGGGAGTGATCCGTAAGAGAGCCTGGTGAGGAGACATAGAGATTTTGACAGCTGTCAAAGTAGCTGTCAAAGTTGGAGAATAAAAAGAGAACTTTGTTACGATGACTTTGCTGGTCAGATTCGTTACAATTTGGATATAAATTGTTGAAAACAAGGGATAACAAGTTAGCTTGACTTTTGGGTGTGATCTGGAAGGAAACTAAGTTACCATAATCCCTCTAGAGGGGGTTTTGGGACATTACAAGAATGGTTGTAAGTGGAAAAATACTCATGGAATTGAACAGGACTTTTTATCTCCTGGGAAAGCTGCAAAAACGAAACATTATTTTGTCTACAGAGGTCTCTACACTAAAGGAGACAATAGATATATCTATTGAAGAATGGAAGGGACTTGACACAAGTTTTTGTTCCTGAATAAATAAAGCCTCTGTAGAGGAACTAGAAGTTTTTGGAATTAGAATGTTTTTGCAGCGGAACAGGAAAAGAAACCTGAGGAAAGTGAGGAAAGAGAACAACAAGAATTGGACTAAGCTGGAAGTTGGAGCATTTGGGACATTCAGACTTAAAAGGATTAAGAAACAGAATCTGAGTTTTACTCTTAAATATAGAGGTCTGGATGGAAGAAAAATGGACCTTCTTGAGATAGAGCTTTTCCAAGATTGGATGTTTGAAACTATAGACTACCAAAAAGACGGCAAAGACTACTAAAAAGATGGCAAAGTGGAGCCGAGAGAGATTTGGACATGGATGTGGGGTCTCCAGGCTGACAGCAGATAGATTGATGGACACTGGGGAAATTCGGAATCCAAAGGGGGTAAAATTATATTCTGAAGTTTGTTTTCTTTATTTTTTTATTTCGTTCTGTTGTGTGTACTAAAGAGGGGAATTCGTGGAAGGGAACCGGGGTTGATCTTAGGGGGGGGGGGGATTCTAAGTTGAAGGACGGTGGAATATAAAGGGAAAGTGGTTATATAAGATGAATTAAATTGAATATTGGGCTAATTATAATAAGTTCAAAATTTGGGGTAAGAAATTGTGGAACTAATCTACTGGAAATGGAATACAAGAGGGGGTGGGGTGGGGAAGTCTTGGAAAGATGTTAATGAAAGTAAGGTCTTAAATGCAAATGTTTCTTTTTCTTCTTTTTTCTTTTTTCTTTCATGCTTTGGATTTTTTTGGAAATTTCAATAAATATGATTTAAAAAAACAACAACTAAATGTACAGTGGTACCTCGGGTTACATATGCTTCAGGTTACATACACTTCAGGTTACAGACTCCACTAACCCAGAAATAGTGCTTCAGGTTAAGAACTTTGCTTCAGGATGAGAACAGAAATCGTGCTCCGGTGGCGCAGCGGCAGCAGGAGGCCCCATTAGCTAAAGTGGTGCTTCAGGTTAAGAACAGTTTCAGGTTAAGAACGGACCTCCGCAACAAATTAAGTACTTAACCCGAGGTACCACTGTAATAGCTATGTTCTACCTCCACTGTCAGAGGTGTTACACCTCTGAATGCCAGTTGCTGGGAATTGCAGGGCAAAGTGCTGTTGCGCTTGGGTCCTGATTGCATGTTTCTTATGGGCATTTGGGAGATTGGGAGGCTGGGCTAGATGGGCCTGATCCAGCCTGATCCAGCAGGGTCATCTCCTGTTCTTACATTTTGAGCAATTTTCCGTTATAAAAAGGCACAAGGTGCTATGAATGTTCATTCAAGAGATTAAACAAATGCACGCTTGGGAATATTACAACGGAGTAGACTGCCGTCCATTTTATCACCTACGTAATGCAATTTTATGTGTGTTGTAAAACAAAACATTTTGCGCAATTTTATATTATTGAGGCGCAGTAAATTTTAACTGAAATTATGGCATGCATCTAATGAGGCTTAAACACAGTGAGCCATGATTACGGGAGCGGTAATTCGAGGAAGTCCCATTCATGCAGTTAGTCATTGAAAGTGAGATTATTTGATTGGCATAATTGGGGCTATGCTGGTTTTTGCCAACATCTAAACAAATCCAACCAATCTTCAAAATGGATCAAACTATTACTAATATATGTTGTTAACATAAAGACCTTCAATGGTCCAAGACCATCCCACATACTAAACAGAAAGCACCTCAGCTGAAAGTAATTTGAAATATGGGGGGGGGGTTGTTCCTGAAGTTGCCCCTGACTCACTGAGCTCCACTATGAACCAACCAAGAACTTCCGGCATTTTCCAGCCCCACCATTGGGCCTGCTCTTGGCTCTGTCTCCAGAGTGAACAGGACCTATTGAAATACCCAAAATGTTTTGGTTCAAGAGTTGGCAACCCAATCTGCATTCATGGTCAGACAAGCCAGTTTAATCATAACAACGCATCACAATTAATTTAGCTAAGATTTAGCAGTCAGGAAGACAGGAGTGAATTCTGAGAGCGGAAGGGGGAAAGATGAAAAGGAGCTCTAATGATACAAACAGGACTCTTCAAACTTGAATGGATTTATGGTGTTAAAGATGCCATATGGTTCTCTGAACTTAGGCCATCTAAAAAAAATAAACTAAAAAATAGATTTTGGAATAATTTGATAGCCCATGTTTCTGTACAGCTGGGAGGATAATTTATGATTTATTTATAGGCCTTGCTACATCATTCATTACCAGGATGCCTGGATATCTCAATTCTGAATATTTTTAAAACAGAATTTGAAAGGAGAGGGACATCAGTGAATGAATAATTATTCTTTCTGCAGGAGGATATTAAAAGAAATAAAGCACCCTGATGATTACAGAAACAGTAATCAGCAGAACTCCAAACAATTGACAAGTGTGAATTGCCTGCACTTGTTATGCAATGGCTCATAAATATGTACCCAAACAGCTAGCAGAACCCTGTTTAAATGCTGTTGCTCCTCATTAGAAGAACTCTAAAGCTGATAACATGTAAAAGCGAAAACAAATACAGAGCAAAGTGTTGACTATTGCTCAGAAATCAGATGGAATATAAAAGAGGGAACTTGCAGAATGAGTAACAGTTGCCAAACAAACAACAGAAAGATGAATCAGGCTGAGGGTAATTGAAACAAATCACCAAATAATACCATTTATCAAAGATCTTTCTTGGAAAAGGGAGAGGAAAACAGCAGCTACAAATGCGAAAAATTGATTGTGATGCACTGACAAAAGGATCAATAACCAGAGGAGAAAACACTGCTATTGCTGAGAGAAAGACTTGCAGTCCTAGGCACATGAACCTCAGAATAAGTCCCACAGAACATGCTTCCAACTAAGTACACATAGAATTGGATTGCATGGCTACAATCCTATGAACACCTTACTTATTGAACTCAATTTCTGAGGAACTTCTGAGGAAGTATGGATGGTGCTGGGTCACACTGAAGCAAGTGCAGAAGAGTTGCTAGGGTGCCAGCTATGAGCATAAAACACCCAAGTTCAAATCTCTGCATAGCCATGAAGCTTGTCACAAGGCTATAAAGGCTTCTTCGAGGAAAGGTGAGGTGCAAATCACAATTATTATTATTAGTAGTAGTAGTAGTAGTAGTAGTAGTAGTAGTAGTAGTAGTATTAAAAACCTATCACTGATATTCTTGTAGTGGCTAGACTAATGGACCACGACCTGGAAGACCAAAGCTCAAATGAAGCTCACTTGGGTGACCTTGGGCCATCCACTATCTCTCAGCTTAACCTACCTCACAGGTTAAGCTGTGGGGATAAAGAGGAGAGCTGGCTATGCTACTTTGAGCTCCTTTGGAGAAAAGCTGGGATATCAATGGACAGTCATACCTCTTGTTACATTCAGTTCAGGTTACGTTCTTTCAGGATACGTCCCACGGCGACCTGGAAGTAATGGAACGGGTTACTCGCGCATGTGCAGACGCTCAAAAATGACATCATGCGCATGCGCGAAATGGTGAATCGTGACCCGGAACGGATCCCGTTCGCAACCAGAGGTACCACTGTTTTTAATAATAGGCAGGGGTGCCAACTTGAATAAAATCTTGGGGGGTCCAAGTTAGCACTGCCTTGCAGAATCAATCGCAAGACCCGGAGAACACACACCATTTGAATGGCAAGGCCCATCAACTTGGGGGGGGGGAGACTGGCCCCTTAAAGTATTTTATTAGGGGGTGGCTCCTATGATAATAAGTATGTGTGACTTGCCACCAGTGGTCTACAGCCTAGGCTAAATAGAGTTCCTCACAAAAGACCAGGATTGTAGAAACACAGGGACTCAAAGTCCCTAGAACACGCCCCCCCCAAAAAAACACCATCCCTAATAGTCACCAGATATTGCGCTGCCATGATAGATATTTGACGAAGAATGATCTATGCTACAATTCAGTCCTAAACTGAAGGCCCATATTATTAGATCCGCACTTCTGAAGCCCACCCCATATAGCTGTGTTAACTGATCTTTTAATCTTCCTTATAAATTTTTATTCACCCATTATCTATCCTTAATTAAGTATTCTATGTATATGTTTAAATCTACGTTTGGTTCTAGCTCCTATTTATTTAATAATTATTTGCCTGGATTCATATTGTTATGCTATTTATGTATATGTTTTGTCTATGCTGGTCTATGACCGTAATAAAGCACTTGACTTGACTTGACCATCCCTAATGCCAACATAATGTTCTGCTGGCCTGAAGGAGTGTGGGCAGCAACAGCTTTTGCATATGCTCTGGGAACAGAACACGTTGGATATGGACATATGCTATGTCATAGTCTGTGTGGGGCTGTGCTTGGCAGAGCTATTCTAGAGAATTCAGGATGGCATCTCTCAGTAGCTGCACAGTTCTGGCTATTGGGAAAGGTATAGTGGGTGACCACCCGCAATCCAGAGGCTAGGTTGTAAATAGTCACCAGACAGTTTTAGATTTAGAAACAGGAAACTCTGGTGTCCCAGTGTTGCACATGCCTTGTTCAGTGAGGGGCTTTAACTCAGTGGTAGAGCATTAATGGACGGTCTCAGATTCAGTCCCCAGGATCTCCAGGTGAGTCAATATACTGAGCTATGTGAACCAACGCTCTGCCTCAGTATAAAGCAACTTCATGTGTTGTTATTATTATTATTATTATTATTATTATTATTATTATTATTATTATATTGAATTCATAAATTGTGGCCATAGTGTATTCACACTCTTGTGCAGGCATAGGCAAACTCGGTCCTCCAGATGTTTTGGGACTACAACTCCCATCACCCCTAGCTAACAGGACCAGTGGTCAGGGATGATGGGAGTTGTAGTCCCAAAACATCTGGAGCACCGAGTTTGCCTACGCCTGCTCTTGTGTATCATCGCAACCGGCTGCATAAGATATAACAGCATTGTAAAAAATGTTGGCCTATGCATCGTTTGTGGGTGTGTAACTCTCCATAGCCAACAGCTAAAAGATCCTGTTGTTTCTTTTCCTAATAGAAAACATCAAGAACAGGTGTCACATGAAATGATGAGGAAGAGAGCTTGCAAGGTGGCTGCCGAAGTGACTAATTGGTTTCAATTGTCCTCTATCACCACCGTTCTGTCGAGGGAATGTCAGCTTTAATTGATTGGTTGGTTAGCCCAACCAATCATGAATCTCCCTCAAAGCCTTTCCGTTGCATGGTTGGCAACGTTATTTCAATAATGCTTCATTCTTCTGCCATGGCTGATGTGAAAACAGCCCCATAGCAACACATACACAATCGAGAAAAAGCAAGACTGGGAAAAGGAAGAATTGATTTGAAAATGAGAGATGAAAGGAAAGCCGAAATATTCTGTTCAAGTGAGATTTCTCCTTGCTTTTATTATTCTAGTGTCATGATGTGGTTGGACCACAGCTCCCATCATCCCTGAACTTTTGCCTTGCTGGCTGGATCTAATGGGCTTAGTCCAGCTGAATCTCCATCCTTGTTCTGGCTCTATGAGGACATTACCCCTCTGCATGGTGGGATAATATGAAGAGGGGGAAATATGATGTCATATGCCAGGTCTTCCCAATGTCCCTGATCCCACCCAATCTGTCAGTTTGACCTCCATACCTTCAATGATTGGGAGTCATGTACATGGAGGGAACTTGTCAGCTTCTGTTCTAGGTAACTGCAAAGCGCAAGGACTTCCATGGCATGTAGGACTTGGCACCATAGTCTCAAGATACAAGGCCTCTGAATTATTACTGCAAGCCTTGATTCCTCTCACCAGAACCACACAGTGCTTCAAGCACTACATATACCATACTCAAAATGCCACCTGGGATTTTGAGGAGAAACAAGGGCAGTTGAAGGGCAAATCACCTTCCTGATATTGGTGCTTCTCCATCTACCCTGAATTGCATTCATCACTGTGGAGATCTTGGATGGCTTAAAAAGTGGATTAGACAAATTCATGGAGGACAGGACTACCAATGTCTACTACTCACAATGTACGCATTCTACAGTACTCATGTTCAGCTTACAGGCTTCCCACAGGCATGTGGCTGGCCACAGAGATAGGCCATTGGCCTGGTCCAGCTGGCTCGCATTATTTTCTTATGTTCTTATGAGACATCACATGCAAACATTCCTCACACCTCCTGTTCATTGCCTGTCCTCCTCCTTCCCTCTCCCTCTTTTTGGTCCCATCTGAAACCACTCCAAGCAGCCATATTGTTTCTAAGTACCTCTGAACTTCTGCACCTTGAGCAAGATTTCCTCTGTGAACACTGCTGCCCTTCTTCCTTTTTTCTGCCTGCTGAGGTTCTGCATAGCTTAAAAGAAGAGCTTCATCCACAAGTGTTAACAGGCCATTAACCTTCATAACCATGGATATTTGTTGAAATATAAATCAGACTAGGGCCATTACCTGTATATTTAGCTCTCTTTTTTTATGAAGAATGCTTCATGCTACAATTAGGTAATTTCCTTCTTTGATAGCTTTGCAAAACCCCATAAAGGGCTTGCTCCTCATAATGCTAATTAAACAAGGAGAGGTATTGCCCAGCCCAACTTGATTTTTTCCCTTGACAGCGCCTCAGGGATTCTCTTCTTCAAATTACAGTGACCTATTTCTACACAACTGCTGTGAGGCAGATGCTTTTCACGAAGTGAGGGTCTTATAAATATTTTCTAGACTTTCAAAAAAGAAGTACAGATTTCAGTTACAATAAAAGTTGAAATGCGTCTTAGGTCACACGCACACCATATGTTTAAAGGACCATGATGCCAGCAGAGACAGTTTTAGGGTAGCACAACCAGTTTGGCTGCACTTGGGACCAGCACTATGGGGGAAACAGCAACAATGATGTAGGATGGAGCACAAGTGGGGGCTAGCGTTGCACACGATGCCACTGAAAATTGGGAGCCCAAAGTGCTCCACTGATGCCCATTTCAACAGGCGTGGCTTCCCTCAAAGAATCCTGGGAGCTGTAAGTTTGCAAACTGAGAGCTGCCAGGAGTCTCCTATTCCCCTCCCAGAGTTCTCCCCTCTCAACTCTCTTTTAAAAAATTATAAAAATAAAAATGTTGTGTTGATTTTTTCAAAATAACCTGAAACAGCAATACCTGCTCCCAACCAATATTAGACCCTTCTCACTCCAAATGTAGCTTTCTTATAAGAAACTATTGTTCCAAAGTGTCAGGGGCAAGTCCAGTGGGTCCCATTGTGAGTGTTGTTGTTGTTGTTGTTGTTGTTTTGTTTAGTTGTTTAGTCATGTCCGACTCTTCATGGATCAGAGCATGCCGGGCACTCCTGTCTTCCACTGCCTCCCGCAGTTTGGTCAAACTCGTGTTAGTAGCTTCGAGAACACTGTCCAACCACCTCATCCTCTGTCGTCTCCTTCTCCTTGTGCCCTCCATCTTTCCCAACATCAGGGTCTTCCAGGGAGTCTTCTCTTCTCATGAGGTAGCCAAAGTATTGGAGTCTCAGCTTCAGGATCTGTCCTTCCAGTGAGAACTCAGGGCTGATTTCCTTAAGAATGGATAGGTTTGATCTTCTTGCAGTCCATGGGATTCTCCAGAGTCTCCTCCAGCACCATAATCGAAAAGCATCAATTCTTCGGTGATCAGCCTTCTTTATGGTCCAGTTCTCACTTCCATACAACACTACTGGGAAAACCATAGTTTTAACTAGACGGACCTTTGTCGGCGAGGTGATGCCTCTGCTTTTTAAGATGCTGTCTAGGTTTGCCATCTCTAGCTTAAGGAAAATTGTATACATCATGTGCATGAGGAGAAATGCACATGATGAATGAATATTTAACAGGGTGTTTGTTTTGTTTTTTTAAAAATGCAAACTACTGCAAACATGAGGCATAATGCATGGAAGATTGGAAAAATGAAAAACTGCGAGGAACTGAAACTGACAAATACATCCATCCCTAGGCATGAGAGGATGCAATCCAAAAAGCATTGGGGGTGCACTACCCCCTCCCAATTGGGGCCATCATACGTTTGTGTAACAGTTTTTGCCTTCTGTTTGCACATTATTTCAGTCCTGGGTACAGCACTGACATTTGTCTTTCTTCATCTTCAGGAGACATAGAGCAACTTTTTAACGTTCTAACAAACTACCTTGTTGCTTATTAATCATTAGCAAAGGAAGTTTATAATTAGGCAGTCTGTTGCCATTTTTCTGATGAATGGCACCAATCTCTAAAAGTGACACATGGGAAGGGCACCGCAAATGCCCTGGTTCAAATGCATTGAAGGAGAAGGTTTCCAAACAGATATTCCTGAAGCGTCCTTGCTGCTGTTTTCATATATTACAGCATGCATGCGCAGTGTATGTCGAGTGAAATGTGCAATATTTGTCCTTGAGCGATTTTGCCATTCATGTTGGCAGCAAGTGGAATGCAAAACCAATTTCCAATATTCTACGAAGAAGAAAAGTTCTTTGAACACATCTGAATTAGCACCTATTGCTAAAGCTCGTGAATGGGCCACAGAGGTCTTTATTTTAAAAGCAGTTTCCCTGCTTCTTCATTCATTGTTTACAGAGAGCTAAACGCCATAAAACCTTGTATCTAGTGAATTGTGAACAATCATTTATTTATTCCCAGGAAACTGACAATAATAATGAAGGGTTTTTTTAATAAAAAACCAAGACAACCCACGGTGACATGCACTTCATTACAATTAATGATAATAATGCCTATGTCTCCTCTTAAAAGATTCCATTACATTCCTCTTTGGCTCTCTCGTTACAATGACTCTAGCGATTGTGCTACTGGAACAGCTTTTCTTTGATCTCTATAAATATGATAATGTAATTATGCATCCCTCTCTGGATTCCTTTTGCAGGGCACCAAGGCATTCTTTGGGCTTTCTATGTGGGGGTTTTTTGGCTACAAGTACTGAAGGAAAACAAGCTAGGGCCGAACATTAGGCTGAATTGGAACCAAATAAGTAGCCCAGTCCGATGTGTGCCTACTCAGAAGTAAGTCACCCTGAATTCAATGACACTTGCTCCCAGTTAAAAGTGTGCAGAACTGAAGCCTCAACCATACATCTTAATGCAGCACCAGGGACTTAAATAAGTAGAAAAACTGATAAACTACTTTTTGTGCTATAGCAGCCTTTACCTTCCAGGTGTTTTGGGCTACAACTCTTAGCAGCCTCAGCAAGCATGGCTGTGTTTTCTGGTGTTAAGTGGACTTGTAATCCAAACTCCTGAGAGGCTTGGCTAGCAAAGACTATACTAGAGTATTCCCATATAAAGCTATCTTTTCTATAGAATCTATTGAGGAAGCCTGGCTGTGCTTGCCATTTAAACACAGCATGATTGACTTGGACACAGGGCAGGGCATTCATGGTTGCAGCCCCTATTTTGGTCAGGGGCAAACCTCCTCTAGCAAAGCCTGTCTTGCAATTATGATTTCCCCACATTCATTCACTTTTTATTAGGCAGGTGAAATTTTGTTGTCAGTATTTTGCTGCGATCGTGCGTTCTTGGTGCTTTGTAAAACCATTCAAACCCACTGTCTTTATTGCAAGTTGGAAAAGTGGCCAAATGTTAAGTAGCCAAAAGCAAAATAGCTTTTTTAATCTTATTGAGCATATGCATGCAGCTGAACTAATGCCAGAAAGGCACCTTAAAAAACCAACACAGGATGCAGATGAAAGGGGTAAGAATGATAATTAGTTATTGTTGTTACTATTTCAGATTTCAAATCATTATGGAACCACAGAGACAAGTAAACAATACCAAAAAGTCAGCAATATGTCCAACTTAAGGCAGGGAATACAAAACCTAAAGATATTAAGTCATTACACCCAGTCTAAAATCATAGCAACCATATAAATGGTAACGGGAAAGATACCGGTAAATCTGAAACTAAATCATAGAAAATAAAATCCCACCTACTGTATATAAATGATCAGGATCTCCCTGTGCCTTAGAGTCCCCTAGTTATTATGATTCATGAATTATGACACGGAGTCCATGTTCATAACATTAGTATGCGGCATGAGCTTCTAAGCCCCCTTTTACACACAAGCTGATAGGGAGCTGATAGGCAGTTTGTGCAACACAATTGCTGCGTCTGTTTCATCTCATGGCAATCATGAATGCAACAGAGATGCTGCAGCAGGGCTTTGAAATGCTGCCCATATCAGTGCTTTAATAAATCCACAATTGTACAAATGCCTAGAGAGTAATTTGCCGGAGTAATCCGATTTCAGCGCATTTCCTATAGGGCTCTCTACATGTTAACTGATTTTACCTTCCCCATTATCAATCGCATCAGTGTTAGACTGATGGGAAAAGTAGCCCTTGATTAAAGAGAGAAAAGGTTGAATGACTACTTTGATTAGCACTCACTGTGCAGCAAAATAAATATTTTCCCATCGTATCAGCATAGCAGAGACCAAGGTGGAAGATTAAGAAATGGGACAGCTGGAGGTATAATGTAGATGGCAAAGGAGTGGGGCGGGAGCATTCAAATTCCAAATATCCCCTCATATTCTTATTGCATTGCTCAATCATTGGGCAATTATATGCAACAACAGCTTTCGCCTTTCACTTGCTTTGTCATATTATGGCGGATCCAGACTGGATTGTAATGGGTTTACTCTAAAAAGGTAAAGGTAAAGGACCCCTGACTATTAAGTCCAGTTGCAGACGACTCTGGGGTTGCGGCGCTCATCTCACTTTACTGGCCGAGGGAGCTGACGTTTGTCCGCAGACAGTTTTTCCAGGTCATGTGGCCAGCATGACTAAGCCGCTTCTGGTGAACCAGAGCAGTGCACGGAAACACCGTTTACCTTCCCGCCGCAGCGGTACCTATTTATCTACTTGCACTTTGGGGCGTGCTTTCGAACTGCTAGGTTGGCTGGAGCTGGGACCAAGCAACAGGAGCTCCCCCGTCATGGGGATTCAAACCACCGACCTTTTGATCAGCAAGCCCAAGGGGCTCAGTGGTTGAGACGACAGCACCAACCGTGTCTGGGTTTACTCTAGGTATGGCTAACTGAGCAATCCTAAATATGGAAAGGCAGTGTAATTTAGAATGACTTAAAATAAGCTGGTGTAGAATACACCAGATCCAAACCAGTTCACCTTAGACCACCCTTGAGAAGCAGCTACGGTAGCCACTCCGACTGCACCATGCCGCCAAAGGACGATAAGAAGAAGAAGGGCACGGGCACGTCGGCCAAGAAGGACAAGGACCCCGTCAACAAGTCCAGCAGAAAAGCCAAGAACAAGAAGTGGCCCAAAAGGAAAAGTAAGAGACAAGTTGAACAACCTTGTTCTGTTTGACAAAGCTACTTACGACAAGCGATGCAAGGAGGTGCCAAACTACAAACTCATCACACCTGCTGTGGTCTCTGAAAGGCTGAAGATTTGAGGCTCCTTGGCTAGAGCTGCACTCCAGGAGCTTCTCAGCAAAGGCCTAATCAAACTGGTGTCCAAGCACAGAGCCCAGGTCATCTACACCCAAAACACCAAGGGGGGGGGGTGATGCACCAGCTGCTGGGGAGGACGCATAAAAGGTTCTTGGGAGGTTTTTAGACTCTGTAAATCACAAAAATAAAATAATTTGAGCTTCTGGGGGAGGGAAAAACCCTTAGACCACCCTTTTGCCAGCATAAGTTGCCAAGTCATGTGACTGAGCTGAACAGAGTTAGGATCCAGCATAAGTCCTCCCCCTGGTCCTGCTCTCAACACTTCCCTGCCACCTCCCCAGAATGCCAGTTTTTCAGAGCTTATGCCGGTATAAGATCTGCCAGTCTCAGGTCAGCTTTATGGCCTGGCTGAGCCAGGATGAAGGTGTTATGAGAGCATAGCCCTAGCTGAGCTGCGAATCAGTCAGCAGAGCCAGAGATCTGCTGGATCCTAACTTGCTCACCTGGGGGGATCTTGGGCTTGGATTGCTTCCTTACTCTGGATCCAACCCACTGAAGTTAACATGGCTGAACAGGAATGGCAATGAGGTTCTGTATTCTTGTAAGTGTTAACTTCCACGGTTAACAAATGTCAACTTTTCCTAAAATTCAAAAAACATTGCAAGTAATTGCATTCACGGTAGGTTTTCTCAGAAACATTAAAAAAATAATCGTGTATGAAAATGTGTGCAGAGGTTCAGCATCATCTAGTTTGGTAAACATGTCACAGAAGAATGGCTTCCCCAGAATATTACATTGACATCTGCAAGTCAAACAAACCACAATCCAGTAGTGGAATATTTGCTCTTGATGTGGCATATTCATGAATTTATTCAGAGAAGCCTGTCATCTTGATATTTATAAACAAATGAAAACTTCAGAATCAGCTCTTCTACTTTTTAGATTGGGCAATGACTGACCCAAGGTCACCCCAGGGAGTTTAATGGCCTTGGTGTTCCAAGTCAAGATTTCTCTAACCTCATTGCATTCACTTTCATGTGTGTGTACAAAAACCTCTTTGTGATAGCCAGGATTTACATCCATTTGGGTCATCCAAAAATTTCCTTAAAGCTACCATAAATGTCAACACAATCTCTGCGTAAAATGGACAGTATAGTTAAGACACGTGTCACAGAGTCGGCCTCTCTGTGGTCCCGCAATAAGATAAAGTCTACAACCAGAGGAAGGCATAAAATCTTTCTTGCATCAGTACAGAGGGTAACACACTGTACCTAGCTAATGTGAAAGCACAACTATATTTAGAAAGGTTTAACACTTCTAAATATTTGGACACTTTAATCCCATAATCAGTATTCACACCCACAAATAGCGGGGAATGGCTTTTGTTTGTTAGAGAGCACATATTTGAGGTGTTTAAATTCCCTATTCTCAGAGGCAGTAAATGTTTCTCAAAATCTCACCAGGAAAACCTAGTGCATATACCTTACTTTAAAGCAGTCCCTAAATCCAGACTATGCAGAAGAGGTCTTGCACAACAACTAGTTTCTTTAGAAGGCGATACATAGTTCCATCCACCTCAATTTGAAATGCCACTCTTCTAACTCAATGTAGCCCAGAGTAGAGCCCTGATTCTAATGCGCTTCCAAGTGTACATTCACATTAGATCGGCATTCAGAAGTCTTCTTATGCATACCGAGATCCCTTGTTAAATTACAGCAATCAGGTTACCTGCAATTTACAGCCACAGCAATGTGAATCATAATAATTCTGTTTATAATGCTGCATTTATTTATTTTCATTTATTTTCTGACTCAGCTGTAGAATCATGACAAGAGAGAGAGGTAGCTGGTAGGTCTCTGTCTCCCAGCCTTCATCCAGGTTGGCATGACTGGGATCCCTTTAAAGTTGTTCCACCATTCAAGTTTTGAAGATCTTGTGGGAGGGGAGTTAGCAAACGCATCTGGGGTTTAGAATTGTGCTCTCTGATGATCTCTCTTTCTTAAAGTGGGGGAATAATGAGGTCAATGTCAGTAGCGAACAAAAGCACGGACTCTTATGTACTTCCTTTTGCAAGCAGGACTTCCTCCTCTTCTGGTTTAGCACCTAAATGTCAAAGGAGCAACATGGAAGGCTCCTTTATTAGAATCGCACCAAGTGAACTTTCAAGGATATGATAGTTAAAGCTAAATATGGGTATCTGGCTTCCTCTCTCCCCAATTCACTATAGTCAGATATACAGTGGTACCTCAGGTTAAGTACTTAATTCGTTCCGGAGGTCCGTACTTAACCTGAAACTGTTCTTAACCTGAAGCACCACTTTAGCTAATGGGGCCTCCTGCTGCTGCCGCGCCGCCGGAGCACAATTTCTGTTCTCATCCTGAAGCAAAGTTCTTAACCTGAAGCACTATTTCTGGGTTAGTGGAGTCTGCAACCTGAAGCGTATGTAACCTGAGGTACCACTGTACTGGAGCAGTTTTTCCCACCCAACAGTTTTTCTGAGAAACACTTTGCTCAATGCAAATTGGAGGTGAGCTTCATGTTTATAGCCAAACAGGCTGACTTCGTGTGCATGTAAGAATACCAACCCTTTGAAGGAGATAAGCCCAGAGCAACGACTCATACAGAGATTCAATGAGTATTCTCCACTGAAGGTGTTTCATTTAGCTGCATTCTGCATGAAGACGGATTGAATCATCCTATCACACTCAATTTAACCTTGTAGCAGACTTGTCGTATGCAACTATCCTCAGCAGAGGTTGGTTGATAGCAGGAAAGCGCAGAACCTAAGGTTACCAGACATCCCCGTTTCCCGGGGACAGTCCCCAGATTTACAAATTAGTCTCCTAACAAAATCAATTGAAGTTGAAAAGTGTCCCCAGATTCATTGAAAAAAATCTGGTAACCTTAGCAGAACCCCATGTACAGATGTAGCAAGAAACCTTCCCTGTGGGTGGGGACCTTGAGTTCATAGGCACTTTTAATGAATGTTCTTGCAGAACAGTTCTCTCATAGCACACAGTTTGGCAACTAATACATTAGAGCTTTCTTGTCTAGCCAAGGAAGACCTGGAAGGTGCATCTTTTGAGCAGAGTACAGTATGATTGCTTTGAAATGTATTCTAATGATATCACCTGATCTTAATTCTACAAATCCTTCTGAAGCAAATATAGATTGTATTTTGTTGTGACTGCTACGAGCAAGCACTGATCTTGATTAGAAAATAACATTTGTAGTAAAGCTTTTCTGCCTGCATTAGTTTTTCCCAGTTATACTTTTTTCTTTCCTTAACAAGAATAACCATGTTTTCCTAGCTGCCTAGGGTAAAGAATCACAGAATCATAGAACTGCGGAGTTGGAAGGGGCCACAAGTTTCATGTAGTCCAGGAATGTAGTCACACAACGTGGGGCTCAAACCCACAAACCCTGAGATTCAGGGGTCTCAATTGAGCTATCTGAATGAGCCCCACTACTTTAGTCCTTTGCTGTGCTATATAGGTAGCTATATTTCACACCCCCATACACCCTTAGATTATTATTTCTGGAATTATAACTTTTTATTACATGATAATTGTAGACAAATGCTTCTAGATTAATTATACATCTGTGCTCCATGTTGGATTATGCTGCAAAAACAAGCTATGGCTATATCTTTTTCCCCCCTTTTAACTGTGAAGTCATTATCAGAAATCTACTACTAAAGTGGATTGTTCTTTCTTATCACATTCAAGCCTACCTCTCCCTTGTTAGATGATGGGTGGATATGATAAGATAGAGCATTGCATGATAACTGATCTGTGATAATGGCTTCAAGCAACAAAACAATCTGATAAGAGCTGCAGTTTATCACATGGGAAGAAACCAATTCCTATCATATTCAGTGATCTTGTGAATTAGTCTCCTCCATAGCTGTCCAATTCCTTCCCTCCAGAGATCAAGGGGTTTACTTGTACATCATGGCAAGGTCACCCGTATGTAAACAAACAAGAAAATGTGGATTCCTTCTTTTCTTTTTCATTTTTTACAGTGATGCTGCCTGGATCAGTGTCCAGGATTTGGTTTTTATCATTTGGGAGAACTATTTGGCTATGCACACATTAGCAGCTTGAAACACAACAAGGTTCTTTCCCTCTACTGAATTTCTTAAAAGCAAATAAATAAAGAAATGCCCCAAAGAATAAAGCAATTGAATACATTTTCCAGCTCTACAAAAGAAATGCATGAACAGAACATATGTGCAAGCAGGAAGACATAGAATATATTAGGTATGCACATCAAGCAGACAGGGGCGAAAGTCTAGTGAAAGCAAGTTAACATAACAGTTTTGACCACTGGGCATTGCACTGTATAAACAGCTAGTTGTCCCAAATGCTTACTAATATATATAGATCATCAACCACAGCATAAATATGTTCTGTTAAGAAAACTTTCTCTGGCAAAGTTACATCGCAGGAGTCCTGTCTTCTCCTGTCTCAAATATAAAAAGCACAGCTCTTAAAATTTAAATTCCTGCTTTGCTCCTTTACAGAATTCCTTGGGTGAGCGAAACAAAGGAATTTATTGCCTGATAAAAAAAATTATACAATGTGGTTGATTATAGGCCTCGTTTGTTCATATATAGTGCTGCTCTTAGGCAGGGAGACATGCAAGCCAAGCCTCAGCGTACGTCCAGGCAGGCGGCCGCCCCTTGGCACCTTGCCCTCTGGCGCCCTCGCCACCGCCGCTTTTCCTTCCAAGAAGGTGGGAAATAACGGCGGTGGTGCCTCCCCCCCTCCCAGTGGCCAAATGAGAGGCTCCCTTAAAATCAAGCCAGCAACTACCCCTCACGCTGGCACCACACAACGCCTGCCATGAATGAGAGAAGGCAGGCAGGCGGCATGAGGTCAGTCATGTCAAAGGTGCCGCTGACTCTGCTGACACATACAATATGGTTAGGTGGCTTCAGTGGCAGCCGGCCCCCAGAATTTGGCGCCAGGGTGCCCTGCACCCCTTCCGCCCCAGGGTTAAGATGGCCCTGATGATAAGACCCACAAGTACTAAACCTTGCAACAATGAGTGCAGTATGTACACAAGAGTGATCCTTTTTCTAACTGTGAAGGACTGGGCATCTTTCACAGTTGAGAATGCATTCACCCTTCAATAAAATTCGAAGCAACATTCCCCTGATTTCTCATTGTCCCACAGTTCCATGAACCTACTAGATTGGAGATCCACTTCACTTGAAAGATCAGACTCTCCAATTCCACCATGCTAAGAATGTGGCACAATAGAGGCCCATATGTGCCAAGGCCCAATTCACATTATTCTTCCTCCCTTTTCTCAAAAGTAGTAAAAGAATATTGCACAAACTGGGAGTGTGTACATACTAACGTCCAAGTGGAGCACTTCATTTGCACGTTAGGTTTAAGGTATGGTAATAGGGAATGAGTATATGCCTGTTCCTCCACTCTGTGAAGAGAAATGCCAGCTTGTTAATGGGCCACAGATTCCTGTTTAGCTTCATAATGAAAGCTGTGGGCCATATGGGGTGGCAAAATTCAGCTGTTGCAATGGACGTCTGTGTGATCAGTGGAGGTTCCTGCTTCCCTCTTGTCCCCTAAGGTCCCCCTCCTGGTGCAACCTTAAAATCAGTTCTGGGTGGTTTTGGGACGTTCTGGACCAAATTTGGGGGAGGAGAGGAAACATGAGTTGTGCAGTTACCAGCAGAACTATGCATGCAGAGCACTGGAGACAAGCCCATGTGTAGTTATGATGCCCTTTGCAAATGATGGTTATGATGATCTACAACCACATAGATTGAGATATTTATTGGCATCTGTCACCAGCAATTGCAAACCACATCTCCATAATGCTCTTGGTCTCTCTCTCTCCCTCTCTCCCTCTCCCTCCCTCTCTCTCTCTCTCCCTCTCTCTCTGCATATACAGTGGTACCTCAGGTTAAGTACTTAATTCGTTCCGGAGGTCCATTCTTAACCTGAAACTGTTCTTAACCTGAAGCACCACTTTAGCTAACGGGACCTCCTGCTGCTGCCGCAACGCCGAAGCACAATTTCTGTTCTTATCCTGAAGCAAAGTTCTTAACCCGAGGTACTGTTTCTGGGTTAGCGGAGTCTGTAACCTGAAGCGTATGTAACCCAAGGTACCACTGTATATTTTTATTCTTCAAACATTGGCACCAAGGTGAAGTGAATGAGAAAGTCCCCTACATGCCTGGAGCTCCCAGGACACATGGAGAACTTTGGATTAGGGCAAAGATTATGATGGCGTGATGTTATGCAATGAAAATACAAAACCACAGTCTTAAAACTCGCCTGACTTTGAGTTGACATTTTGACAACACGGCTACAGCATCAATTAACTCATCTAATATTAATTAGTATTTCATAAGCATGGCAATCTCGATGCTTTAAGTTACTTTATCTGTCAAAATCAATGCTTTAATAGCCCATTCGTGTTAATTAAGAAACAATTTAGTTTTCAGTGGAAGAGTTTAATCATTATCGTTATTAATTGTTTCAAGTGCTGGTGATGGGAAGGAATCCTTGGCTCTAGTGGACTTTTGCTTAACTATGCAAGAGATAGCCCGCAGGGAGGGCAATCTCAGCTCCAGAGTCTCTGTGCCATTTAAATGCAAATCATTGCAATCAGCATGCCACAGGTATACTTACACCACAGCAGAAAGGAGCAAGCAGGCATGGGGTGCTGTGTCAAGGCTTTCTGGGCTGTTTTCGCCAGAGTGGTTTTGATGGATGTTCGTACAAGCCACGGTTTTAAAAAGTGGCTTCATTCACTTTATGTTTGCTCGACGACAAAACTCCCGACTGCATATGTGGATCCTTTTTTGTTGTATAAACAACAATAAAAATACTTTCCCTATTAGATAGCACAGTCTGAGCATTGTAGCCAATGTTAGTCTCGCTCAGAGTAGACCCACTGAAAGTATTGGCTATGATGACTAAATAGCTTAAACAAAATAATGATTAAAAAAATCCTTCCAGTAGCACCTTAGAGACAAACTGAGTTTGTTCTTTGTATGAGCTTTCGTGTACATGCACACTTCTTAGTTAGATACAACCCTGGGTATGGGAAGCAGTTCAGATTGGTATAGTTGTTGCCATTTCTCCTATTTCTAGTGCTCAGGCTGTGAGTGCTGCTTATGTAATAGTAATAGTAATAATAATAATAATAATAATAATAATAATAATAATAATAATAATATTTATTTATACCCTGCCCTCCCTGGCCAAAGCCGGGCTCAGGGTGGCTAACACCAGTAAAATTACAATGGAAACATAATAAGGTGGGGAAAACAATCAAACAAAAAACCCAATTTAAAATACAGGTTCAAATGCAATTTAAAAAGCAGCCTCATTTTAAAAGTAGCCCATAAATCAAAACCATTAGGGGAGGGAAGACATAAGGGTCAGACTGAGTCCAAACCAAAGGCCAGGCGGAACAGCTCTGTCTTGCAGGCCCTGCGGAAAGATATCAAGTCCCTAGTCTCTTGTGATGGAGCATTCCACCAAGTCGGGGCCAGTACTGAAAAGGCCCTGGCCCTAGTTGAGACCAATCTAACCACCTTGCGACTTGGGACCTCCAAAATGTTGTCATTGTGGACCTTAAGTTCCTCTGTGGGACACACCAGGAGAGGCGGTCCCGTAGGTACGAGGGTTCTAGGCTGTATAGGGCTTTAAAGGTCTAAACCAGCACCTTAAACCTGACCTTGTACTCCACCGGGAGCCAGTTCAGTTGGTAAAGCATTGGATGAATGTGATCCCGCGGCAAGGACCCCGTAAGGAGCCTCGCCGCGGCATTCTGCATGAAAACACTAGCCATGAAAACACCACCCAAGCACAAAAAGGAGCTCCTGGCATGTTTGGGATAACACCAACATTTGCAGAAGGACAAGCATGTTTTGTGGAGGGGAACCTAAGTGAGGAAGGAAGTCTACAAAGGGTTCAGTGGGGACCTTGCATGGTCAATGGGCAGAGACTGCAACTTCACATGTGTGTATGTCAGCGACTGGCTGGATGAAGGGGAGTGGTGGGAGGCAGCTGATGGGGAAACCCCAAGGGATATCTCAGAGAAAGAAGGCTCAGAGCCAAGGGATTGGTGGTGGGACATTGAGGAGAGGTCAGAGGGAGAAGATTAGTTAGGAGGGCTGGATGCTGGAGGGGCAACAGGGTTTAGTGAGCAGGAAGAGCCTGTGACAGGGAGCAGTTGAAACTCCAAGGCTGAAGCAGAGGAGGGGGTTCAAGAGACTGCAGAAGAATTTGGGGACTCTCCCTCTCCTGCTGCAACAAGCTCCCTCCCCTCCTGAGCTCCAAGAGTGAACAGAATAATGAGGATGGCAGAAAAGAGGAGGCCAGAGGTACACAGACACAGTTTGAGACTGCTTGAGAAACATCTGGAAGATGAGGAGCCTTAGAAAGGGTGCGAGGCAGGGACCATCAGTCCTAGTAACTGCTCCATAGGGGCAAGACCTTGAATGAAGTCTTAACTACACTGCTTCTTTTGTGCTGACCTGCATCTGACTCCAGCCCTGAATGTGTGTGAAAACGAGAAGGGCAATGGAATGGAGTGACTGGATGATGACGCCCCACCGCCATGCTTTGTTGCTGCTGTTAGTGATTTGTTTACATTCAAACGTTCTAGATCATCTAGAATTCTCAATTGTGGGAGGAGTATCCAGAGTAGAAAAGGCACACGACTGAGATGAGAGGCCAATGATGGGAGTGGGACTATGTGCTCAGGTCAGCAGCCCCTCTGTATTTTCTTTCCTTCTTTATGCCTGAAGAGGGCTAAAAAAATTGGGCTTCTATAAAGAGAATTACTGCTGCAATTTCCCTCCCTTTTTGAAATTGATTTACTCTTGCCTTGATGGAATTTAACATTCTGTTATGACAATCCATTGCATCATTGAGAGTCTAAGGTAATTTTTACACAAATCCATTTAGTGCCTTTCCGCTAAACACCAGATTCATATATTTTTTTTTTGCGGGAGAGGGGGAGAATGCATTTTGGGAGCAACACCATCTACATCATGAGGCTTATGATACGTCAGGAGCTTCTGAGAATATGCAGATGCAATTGAGGCAGATGGAATTGCTCTTTTTTTCTGCTGGAAAAGGACTCTCAGAAGAATCTCATTTACTTTTATTCTGACAGATGCAATTAGATGCCTGCACCTGGCATTGGTGGAGAATTAGTGACTCTTTAATTAAAGCATCTATGGATGGAGCTTTTCAAGTAGGAATCCATTTATCACAAACTAGTTTGTCATTCTTAATCTCTTTCACCTTGCTTTCTATGTTTTCCCTGTCAATGCCATTTATCTGCTTATTTCCATATTATGTGCTGTTGCTTTTGTTCCTTCTCTTATTATCCACTTACAGAGCGACCCTGAGACTGTTTACCTGGAGGTGAGCCTGCAGTCCCAAACACACTTAGTGGGACCTACTTCCTAGGAAAGATGGTGGTCAAATAGATAAGTTGATTGGAGTGTGGTGCTGCTAATGCCAAGATTGCAGGTTTGATCCCCATATGGGACAACTGTGTATTCTTGAATTGCAGGGTGTTGGATGATGACTCTCAGGGTCCCTCTAACCCTATGATTCTATGAATTCTCTGCACAGGATTGCTCTGTATGACTGTTACTGTTCTATGCAGAAGAAGAAACAGAAGAGGAGAGGACATAATAGAATCGTTTACCTATATAAGGACCTTTCTCTGAGTTAGTAGATATTCAGTGCTTCTTCACTCATTCCTACTAATGCTTCTCATTGTGATAATTATTCTCACTTTCTTTTCAAGTTGTCCTGGAAATAACTCAGATACATACTGGGTAAAATGTTCCTTATGTTTGCATTCCATGATGTATGACATCAATCATGTGGTATTGGCACAAACACTCTTCAAGCCCAAGTTCACTCTGTGTCAAGTCAAGGATGAACTGCCCCAGTGTCTCCCTGAATTCATCTCAAATTAAATAGGGAAGGAAGCATGGCATTCTGTATTTGTTTTCAAACTGCATTCCAAGAGAAGCAAGTATGTGTTTGCACTGCACATGTTTTCACTGGTGTAATAAAGGCATTCAGTTGCACGCTGTATCAAGAAACACAGATTTAGAAAGTGGTCAGAGTGTTCACGCTCCTAATATTTGCCAAATCCTTTACATCTGTTATCACTTATGCCAGGGTGTCACCCCCAATCTCCAAATCAAAAAGGAAAGCCTACCAGTTACCATTTCAGCAAACCTACTATTAACAGGCTTTAAAAATAGACGAGAAACGCTTCCAGGGGTATTATAAAAATCGGCAGCCCATTTCAGCAAACATGTTTATTACTTCTAATGGGAAGAGAAAGATTAGCATGCAGGTCGTATTTTTATGGAGTAGACATTTGCACAAAGATCATGTAATCCAGCTGAAAAGCTTCAAATGAAAGTCAATTAGATGTTATTAATAAGGGACAGTGTCAAGCAGCAGTGTTGTATTATCTTTTTTGATTCGCTGAATTGTTAGGTATCAATATTTTTCTAGGAAAGAGCCTGTTAAATACAAGGATTGATATGCCAAAACCAGTCAAAATAGTAGGAATGGAGAGAAACAAAATAATTGTATTTGACCAAAGAATTATTCTAGTTCAGAGCCTAATTACTACTACTACTACTACTACTACTGTGCTGCCCATCTGAATGGGTTGCCCCAGGCACTCTGGCCGGCTCCCAGCAAAATATGAAAAACACTAAAACATCAAACATTAAAAACTTCCCTATACTGGGCTGCCTTCAGAAATCCTCTAAAGTCATAGTTGTTTATTTCTTTGACATCTGATGGGAGGGCATTCTACAGGGTGGGCATGGCTACCCAGAAGACCCTCTGCCTGGTTCCCTGTAACTTTACTTCTCACAGTGAGGGAACTGCCAGAAGGCTCTTGGAGCTGGACTTCAGTGTCCAGGCTGAACAATGTGGGTGGAGACGCTCCTTCAGGTATACTTGGCAAAGGCCGTTTAGACCATATGTGTGTCTCACATATTTGACTGAAAGTGAAATATGCAGCACAATAAAATTAACATTAGTTAATAGGCCTCCAATTCAAGCCATGCTTAAGTTTCAGAGATGTAACAGTTGACCTTGCCTGAAGGATCTGCTGATGAGTCTGTCCCTCACATGTGACTGGATAATTTAATCACAGCAAAATCATTGGCCCTCATAGGAGTCTGATTGTGGGGGGAAGGAGAGACGCACACCCTGAAAGTTCACAGTATCCTTTCAGGATTGAATTTGTTAATTGCTTGTGGCACACAAGTGGCTCTTTCATATCCCACTACTGTGCTCCAGCGCACAGTTTGTGCATGACTGCCCTAGCCCATGATCCAATGGGACCATTGATCAGTCTAGGTCAGAATTGTCTGTGCTGACTGGAAGGAGCTCTCCAGGGTGCTGGACTGGAGCTTTTCCAGCTGTACCTAGAGCTGCTGGGAACTGAACCTGGGACCTTCAGCATGCAAACCATATGCTCTGCCACTGGACCACGGTTCTTCCCCATAAGTTAACAGCAGAGGACCGCTGAGGTGAGATGGATGCAGCTTTGTGCTTTTCCCATGTGCCCGTTTTTCTCCATAAGATGCAACTTCTGTTACAAAGAGAATATACATGTTCTTGGAAAGCCAATGAGTCTAAGAGCAATTAGGTCACAGCTGTTAGCTTTTCCATCAAATAAATGTTATAGTAGGCAATAAGAAATGCTACTTATGGAAGAAGGTTACATAATAAAGTTAATTACTGTCTGCTGTAGATTTCAAAATCTCTTCATCAGAATGAAAACTTATTCAGTAGTGAAGGGGGGGATCACCCAAAATAATGTTATGCACATATAAATTAGTGTCCGTTTAGATTAGGCATACAAAAATGAAAATACAGATCACTTTCTTATTTACAACTGTGTTGCCTGGGGGTCCTGCTGGTAAGGCTGAGGTCCTGTTGTGCTTGCTTATAATAAATTCTGCGGGAATTATCTATCTCTCCTTAGCTTGAAGAGTGCTGTTATTTTTGTATAAACATAGCAGGGCACAGTCCACCAAATGTTACTTGCAACTTAGGGTGGACTGACAAGATACATGTTCAAACAATGGCTTGTATTTATGAATGAGCCATCGAGATCAAACCCCCACAGATACAATGCTTACAATAATTTTTTTTTGTAAGTGTCAGCTCCTACATTCATCAGGTGCCTTTGCAAAATCATGAGCATGGTTGTGTGGAACAAGTCTAGATTCCATTAGTTTCAAGGGGATTTGGGTACAGTTATCACATGCAAACTACCTAATAATATTATTTGTAATATTTCCATATATCTTTCCCAATCAGTTCACTTTAAATACAATCAAAGGGCCAGCATGGAAGAGAGGCTTTTAAACATTTTCCCTGCAAGTTGTTTGCTTCCATTAGTCCTTTCCTACAGGCAGGAGTGGGGATAGCTCTGAGGAAGCAGGAAGGGTTAAGCAATCATGTGTTCCCCTGACACACACACTCCCCATGAGTCCTATATTCAATCTGGAAACCACTTACAGCTGCTTTGCATTTATTAAAAAGTGGCTAGAGAATCCTGGAACTAACACACACACACACAGAGAGAGAGTTTTCACTTAATAGTTTGGCTTTCACTGGGGTGATAAACCTGTGTCTGGGCTGCTCCAGCCCAGATTGCAGGTGTGGGTGCTTGCATGGCTGAATAAAAAACCCCTGAAAATACAAAACTTAGCATCCAGAATATGAATCCATGTCCAGTCTTCTCCCTCACCTGCTGGTAGTTTTTGTGCGGTGAACTATTATGTACAAAACCTGTTCAGTCATATGAGTTTACGCTTGCAATGTGAAATGTTATGGCCTAAACCTCCCTGTGAGAACTAAGACTTAATAATCCTCCCTTGAGTCTCAGTGAGAACTTGGCCTTAACCCTCTTCCCTCAATTCTGCCTGCCCAGTGCATTTGGAGGAGAGTCTACAGCTTCATTTGCAATGTGGTACGATATATAGGGCAGATGTAGAGCCAATTTACCTAACCCCAAATTGACCTTGAGCATGTGGCAAATTCAGATTGTGTTACTGCTGATTGCTCTGTTTGTGGCCTGATCAATTTTCAGCGCATGATGAGTTGACTAGAAAATAAAAATAATGAGCCTCAACAGGTGCCGAAAACCTAGCTGGCCATAAAATGGAACAGCTGGGGAAGTGCTTCATCAGAAGTCTGGCTATGTCATGCTTTTAATACAACATTGTACTCGGGAGTGAATTTGGGATGATTTGAGTCAACCAGGAGAGAAACCTAAACAAGGACTATAGGGGGGGAAATTAGGTTCTGAGTGCATCACAAAGCAGTTACTCAGATGTGCCCTTGATTTCCCTACCCCCCCTACAGTTTCCTTTTCAGAAGCTGCCTGCATGGAACTCCACATTGCTCTTTAAACTCTATTCAGAAAGCATTGGAGAGGAGATTGGGCACCAGAGACGCTTAATAGGAAGCATTGGAAGGAATGCAACAACACACTGGCATTTCCCATTTATTCTGCTGGACTGGAGTTTGTATTGTACATTTGCTACCTATTTTTAACTTCTATTCCTGATGTCTCCCTGTGTGTCTGCTTTTTCGTTCCTTGTTTGTTCGTAATGGCCTATAGCTAGAACAAATAAAGAATTCCATAGTAGTTCTCTCACTTTGTACAGCACTGGCACCAAACCAGCGTTTCATGTGCACTAGCCTGTGTTCAGAGAAAAGGCAAAGGAAAGCGAGTTACTTCCCCCCAAATATGGTGCAGAACAAAGGATAACAGCAGATCCTTAAGACTGAAGTCTTCCTTCCCAATGCAGTTTTTACAATCAAGATGGTTACAAAAGTTACACAGGCATGACCAAATGGATGTGACAATTATGACACCCAAATCTCTTGACTCACTACATTTACTTCCTTTCTTGACTGGATTTAATGGCGATATATTTAAGGAAGATAGTAGGAGATGTACTGCTATGGAATGGATATCCTTGATGTTCAATATCAGGCATGATTAGCTAGTGTAGTTCCAAACAAGTGGGTGGAAACGAGAGCTTTGTTTCAAAAAATGTCTGCCCCCACCTGTTGCAAAAAGTGGCCTGAAAACACAGGACACATTCCAGACGAAGTTAAAGAGGGTCAAGCCTCATAGCATTAAACATGCTGAGACAATTACAAAGCAGATCAATGAACAAACTGGTGCGCTTTACTATTTTGCATGCCTGGAAGCTGAATGACACAGGAAGAGATCAACATTCTATTCAATTGCTAATTAAGCATCACCAATGCTAAATTACTTCCATCTGGACAAATTATATATATATATATATATATATATATATATATATATGCTTTCGTAGATTTTCACGGGTACAGGAATGCAGGTTTTGGTGTCCTCGGGTGTCTTCCCGTGTAAAAGTTGGGGTGTCTAGGCGACGTTTCGACGAGGTCTCACTCGTCATCTTCAGGCTGGTGCTTTCGGTGCTAGCCGAAAGCACCAGCCTGAAGATGACGAGTGAGACCTCGTCGAAACGTCGCCTAGACACCCCAACTTTTACACGGGAAGACACCCGAGGACACCAAAACCTGCATATATATATATATATATATATATATATATATATGGAATATTCAATTATTCTTAAATTTTGTTTGCTTGAGACCATTATTCTCTTTCGCTTTTTCTTTGAGGGCCACCATATTTTAATCTGTGATTCTTTGACAGGAAGTTTCAAAGTTAAATTCAAGAGGTGGGAGTTATCTAAGTATCCCTGTCAGCAGAAGCCCCAAGAAAAGACCTCTGCTTGCACAAAGGGATTTCCCCCCTTTCTCTTCCCACTGCAAAATTGGCTCAGCGGTGTGGGGACTACCCCTAGAATGGCTTTAAAGTGGTTTTGTTTGTTGTTAAAAGTCTAAGCAAAAACTGAATGTGAAGGAGGGAAAGGAATGGGAGGTAGCAACTGATATTGCCAGACATATACATACTCTGTGTCACTGAACCATAGTAGCTGTAATGTGATAATCAGCTCCAAACAGTTATGTCTTGTCAACAAATAATCTCATTGGCATCTCACCATGCAAATACAATGCATTCAATTCAGCTGTACTGGAGTGTTGAAAGAGTCTCATCAGTTTGTTCTGAAGAAAGAAACCTTCAGCATTCATCCCATTGTTTTGGTCATGGTCTGATGGACCACTTGAAAGCACAATGGAGATAATTGGTGGTGCTTGAACCACAGTCTAAGAATCAGTGGTATGTCTATTGACTCACTGGATAAGTGAAATGGATGTGATAAGCTAACAGATGTAACAGCACAACTTTAGAAGACCCAGCATTTATGGTTGTAGCCCTATATTGACAGGAGACATACATTTTGCATCACATTGCCCAAGCTATTTCATACTACATAGCCTATTTGAAGATAACTGAAATATGAAAACAAGTGTGTGTTTGTATATGGAGAGAGAGAGAGAGAGAGAGAGAGAAAGCGCAAGCAAGTGAAAATTAGTATGCTATTTCTTTTGTGTAGCATCAACCCTGTTTATATTATACTATATTATGTTGTCCACCATGTATATTCCTCCTTCTTCTTTGGCGATCATTCGTAGCCAAGTAAGATTGTCTTCCATAAACACGGTTTTAACAATGAGTCCGTAAATGACTGTGGAGGCCAATTCTGGATCCACACGTCCTTCCACAGTGGGGACATTGGTTTCTGGGTGGGAGTTGATCATGGTGTGGATTTGCCAGGCGTGCCTTCGTCATAGCATGTTTCTCCCTTGCATCGTGAGTTCGAGTGTCTTCAAAGCCCATGACACCATTGGTAAAGACTGTTCTCCAATTGGAGCGCTCGCAGGCTAGTATTTCCCAACTTTAGGTGTTTATACTACATTTTTAAAAAATTGCCTTCAGGGAGTCTTTAAACCTCTTTTGTAGACCACCAGCATCACACTTTCTATTTTTAAGTTGGGAATAGAGTAGTTGATTTGGAAGACGTTAATCAGGCATCTGCACAACATGAGCGGTCCAATTAAGTGATCAACATTTTCCAGTGAAGGCCTGACTGGGATGGTCTTCCTGCTATATACTCTGGGCTTTACGAGTTTTTAGAAGGCTTTACAAGGCACCTGACCCTCACCTGAGCCTACTCCAGCTGAGGCACCACACACCTGCTTCTCAAGCCATCAAGCCCCACCTGGGCTATTTCACTTTTCAGGACAACTTTACAAGGTTTCATTTCCATTCCTCTCACCAAACCATTTTTTGGCAAGTCTGCTATAATCCTGATTGGGGAGCAAAGCACACACACCCCTCCAACAGGTCCAAAGGGCGCTGCTTTCTGTTTTGTTAGCCACCATGAATGTAATTTCTAATATAGGTTTTTTAAAATAAAGAACAAACAAACAAAGTAACACTGAAGGAGCTGATCACAAATTCTTCGCAATAAAGCAGACTCCCTGTTCAGCTTCCTCCTCATGGCTCCAAATGCAGCAATCTGAAAAGTTCATCATGACAACCGCTTTCAAAAGTCCCCAATTCATTGCCCGTTTCTGAAATAGATTTCATTGTTCCAAATGTTTGGAGGTTAAAACGATAGGTTTGCAATGCTTGACAGAAGCCTGGGTCTACTCTAAATTCAAATAAATTATATATTAACGGAGGCTTTTTAACAACAGCAGCAATGGCAAGGAACACTGCTAAAGTGGTCTCTCATTAAAGAAACAAATAGTTGTTGCTTAGCAACAGAGGAAATGTTTGCCTTAGCACAGATAATGTTAAGAAAGAAATTGTCCTTGAAAACCCACACTGGGTTTTAGAGGGAGGGGAGGCAAAAAAGAGATAAACTTTTTTTTTTCTACAGGCAACATAAAAAAGGATATATTAGAAGGAAAGCCTCAGTGGCTAGAACTAATTTTCTTTCATTCTTCTCAGTTTCAATTTTTGTTATTTTTATCTATTAAGACTTTCTGTGATTGATGAGTCATAACATGAATTTTAATGGGTGCTATATGAGTGCTGTGTAATTTGCTGCTTCTTTGAACAGAAGCTGTAATAAAACCAGGCATTATTTCAATATGTTTTACCATCAAAGTTAGTTCTTTGCATAACAGCGGGGGGGGGGGGACGACCCCAAAATGGGTTATCCAGAAGGAGGACCTGCAGCAGAGATGAAAATTATGAACTTGATTATTTCCCACCACTGCCCCTTGCTGCCGAGATGGGTCAATATCAACGTGCCCATTTGGGTGAGGGGGAAATGAGCCTTACTTCCTCGGTGTGTCTAATATAATGCCTGTAATAAGTGGAGCTGTGCCAAAATGTCTCAGATGATAGTTCTCTGAGAAAAATTGCTGAGATTTAGTTTTATCCCACCGCCACAGAAATTCTCTGCAGAATTTTCTCAGATATCCTCTACCACACATTTAAAGTCCTCTTATTCAACTTTAACAGTTGGAGCTTCCCCCAAAGTATCATGGGAACTGTAGTTTATTGAGGGTTGTTGACGGTTGTTAGGAGAGCCACATTCCCCTCACGTATTCCCCATGCATATTCACAACTGGATGCCTTCATTTGCCCTAGCTAGCTGCAATAAAACATGTACAGTGGTACCTCAGGTAACAGATGCTTCAGTTTACAGACGCTTCAGGTTACAGACTCTGCTAACCCAGAAATAGCACCTCAAGTTAAGAATTTTGCTTCAGGATGAGAACAGAAATCACACGGTAGCAGCGGAAGGCCCCATTAGCTAAAGTGGTACCTCAGGTTAAGAACAGTTTCAGGTTAAGAACAGATGTCCAGAACGAATTAATTTCTTAACCCGAGGTACCACTGTGCAGTTTTTCCCACACAGCCACAGCAGGCGTTGTAAGTCTCCATCTATGAATTCACCACTGAAGGCACATTGTCTCCTGAGACAGACAGATGCCAACCATTTGATTCCCCTACAGTTCTTAAGAGTTCCCTGAGAAGAGGGAAAGATTGTTAAACCATTCTGGAAATTGTATCTCTGTGAGGGGCATATGTTTTCGCAGAGCAGATCTGAATCAGTATTGCACATAATGGTTGATTCATCTAACCATCCCTGCCAGATGATTTTCAAGGATTTCCACATTCACAACAGGGCAATTTTGCATCTCTCCTTCCTCCAAGCCCCCTGCAATTGCCTCTGAGGGGGTTTCAGGAGACACCCCATGCTAAACAGTGCACATGGGGAAAGAGATTAGAAATCATTCCATCTGGCAAGCTGCAACGCTTGCACAGACAGAACATGGTTTTGAATTCAACCAAATGCCCACATTTGTGTGCCATGTTCCCCATTCAAAAGCACAGATAATTGCATGGATCCAACAGTGCACTCCTATTCAGTTTTACACAGATGTAAGCTTCTAAATGCTCAGTGGGTCTTACTTCCAGGAAAGTGTGCATGAAACTAAATCCTTGCAGGCACATTGCATGCATTATTGGTTTAAATCTCATCACATTTTCCATTCAACAATGCAGAGCATAGTTTAAATGAAGCCAGAGCTATATCATAGTTGTACAATCAAACTGCTGCTTTTTCCACAGGTCTAAAAGTATATTTGCAAACCAGCAGCCTCTATAGATCACTTACCCACAATAGCAAATATGCCTTTTTTAAGAATAGAAAATCGTGGATATTCATTCCATCAATGGCTGGGGAACCATTCAGTGGGAATCTGGAGGACCTCATATTCCCCATACCTGGTCTACGGTATTCATCTTTTATCTTCTGGGGGTGTAGGGCCACACAGCAATCTGAGCATCAGTAAGCAGTAGCACCACCTCCATTTTGTTTCATTTTTAAAGAGAAGCACACAGAAAAAGGTAGGACTGACACAGAAATGAAAGAGAAAATGTAGAAAAGGCATTCTTACTGTGAATTGGTATATGAAAGAAGGGATTTCACAGTGTTCAGCTTTTTCATACTAAACTGCACATACCTGAAGTCCATCTTGTATATAGCCATTCAAGGCAAGACTCCAAAATTATCTAAGGTAAAGGTAAAGGACTCCTGGATGTTTAAGTCCAGTCGAATTCAACTATGGGATGCAGCACTCATCTCCACTTTCAGGCCAAGGGAGCCAACATGTGTCTGCAGACAGCCTTTTCTGGGTCATGTGGTCAGCATGGTAAAACTGCTTCTGGTGCACAGAACACTGTGACAAGGGCCAGAGTGCATGGAAATGCCATTTACCTTCCTGCTGCAGTGGTACCTTTTTATCTACTTGTGCTGGTATACTTCTGAACTGCTAGATTGGCAGGAGCTGAGACGAAGCAATGGGAGCTCATACCTTATGATCGGCAAGCCCAAGAGGCTCAGTGGTCTACCTGCATCCCCTAATATTATCTAAACACTGAAGGCAGAAGAGTGTTATACATTTCAGCTGCCATCCTAGAACATGGAAGGGGAAACAGCAATCATGCAGGTGCTAATATACTCAATCTCCCATCAGCCCCGGCCATTGTCCTTGCTGGCTGGGACTTCGAATTGAATATCTGGAGGGTCATAGTTTTCCCAATCTTGCTCTAGAGCAGGGGTCTGCAACCCGCAGCTCCGGAGCCGCATGTGGCTCCTTTACACCTTTGCCGCGGCTCCGGGGCGGATACTAGCGAGGGGAGGAGGCACATTGTGCGCCCCGACACTCCCCACTGTGGCGGGCGCTGTACTGGCTGTGACGTCACCTTCCCGCCCACTGTCAGATCGCAGCTCCGGAGATATATTTGTTTTAAATGTCGCAATGGTTTTGCAGCTCCCAGGTTTTTTTTCTTCGGAAACGGGTCCAAGTGGCTCTTTTTGTTTTAAAGGTTGCAGACCCCTGCTCTAGAGAGAAAAGTAAAAGAACAAAAACTTTTCTTTTTTTAGAAAAAAAAGTAGGTCCAGTGATGCAGATTGGAATTAAAACTGGGCTTTTGGGTCTGAAAAGGTTGGAGGTTACAGCTACCTAGGGTAAAATTAATGGGTTGTGGCTTGAGGTATACTTAAGGATGAGGACTTGCTTGCTGCAGAAAGCTTTGAGTGAGAAAACTTAAAAACAACATGTACTAGCAGGCAACCTTGCCAAAGTACATTTGGGATTGAGATAGCTTCAGATAAATGACACTGGGGACTAATTCAAACTTTTCTCATTGTGTTCCCAGTAATAGCAACCATTTACGGTCTTTGTTCAGCCTTCTTAGTTTCTCCCAGAAGGACTTCACACAAATTCAATCTGAGGCTGCTTTTACGCTGACAAAAGCCACAAATAGCCCCAGTTGGCTGGAAGGGGCACGAAATATTGGTGAACTGAATGTTTTAGGAAAAAATAATTATCCACTGTTGAGAGGCCCGCTCTAATTCCTGCTTGTTCTTCACCAAAGACTCCACTGGTTAATAGCTCGTGTATCCAATTTGTCTAGGGGATAGTTGGCACAGAATTTACTTCCCATATCTGAAATATAGATTGGTTGATAATTGTGGCCGTTCTCTAATATAGGAATTATTATTCCAGAGCAGGAGCTGGAGCAACCAACCCTGACTCATTAATAGAAGTAAACAGTCTCACGAGGATGACTGACCACCAGTCAATAATATCGATATAAACTTCAGGAGGAATACAATCATCAGCTGGTGCTTTATTGACCGCCCAAAGGATGGGAAGAGATTCTAGCTTTGCTGGGCAAATGTTCAGTGAGCACACTAAACATACCCAAAATGCATGCTGATCTATTAACAATGGGTTTTGTGCTGAGATATTATAACAGCAGGATTGACTTTTCAGACCCAAGACATGATCAATACACAGAGAAGTTAGGAGCTGGTTCCCTACATATCTGCAGGGATGCTCTCACCAATTGTTATGCCTCTTGGGGCCTTTCCAAATATGAGTGCTTGGAATCTCTCTCTCTCTCTCTCTCTCTCTCTCTCTCTCTCTCTCTCTCTCCTATTCATGCAAGTACACAGCTTAAGTACATACAATATGCAGGTCATCTACTTAGGTTGTGGTTTTTTTGGTCCAACTGCTTTCTTCAATTCCCTACAAACAAATTGGTCAAGCAACAAACTCTTAATTCTCTTCAAACTTTTGTGCTGCAGGTAGAACTCCATGACTGATTAGAGTCCGGCAAAGGAGTCCTTTACCACAAAAGAAATTTGATCATTATTTTTGTTGCCCTTTCTGTTGCACATGTTTTGGTTACATATCTGAAAAAGGTTGCTGTAATGTCCTCTGTGAGCAGGTGTCATAGCTGGTGAACCATCCACAGTTGGAAATAGGTGCTCCTGAGCTACCTGAGCTTTCTGAGACAATGTTGGATCCAGGCATCCAGGCGTACAAGGCCAAGCTACAGACCTATGCTATTCAAAACATTTTTCTGGCACGCCAACTTTCCATGAGCAGGGAATGTTTTCCTTTGGAAGAACATTACTTCATGAAATTGCCCATCTCCACTGTGACTAGTCCAACTGCCCCAGAAGAGTTATACCAAATGGTTTTTTATTGTTGCTATATTATTATTATTATTATTATTATTATTATTATTATTATTATTATTATTTCTACCTCAGCCACTCTGAGTGGCTTTCAACAGAACATTAAAAACAGAATAAAACTTCAAACATTAAAAACTTCCCTAAACAGGGCTGCCGGGCTGCCTTCAGATGTCTTGTAAAAGTCGGATAGTTGCTCATTCTCTTGACATCTGATGGGAGGGCGTTCCACAGGGTGGGTGACACTACCAAGAAGGCCCTCTGCCTGGTTCCCTGTAACCTCACTTCTCGCAGTAAGGAAACCACCAGAAGGCCCTCGGTGCTGGACTTCAGTGCCTGAGCAGAACGATGGGGGTGGAGACACTCCTTCAATAGTCATTGCTATTGTTTTTGAGGATATGATGATGGCGATAAACTTATTAGTTGCCTTCTGCACCATTATGTCAAGGAGATGCACAGAAAAAAAAAACCAGTTAAAAACTATGGCCGTGTAAAGTAATAAAAGCATTCTTGGAAATGATATATAATGAACTGGGGGGGGGGGATGTTTAAAATAACATTTATTTAAAAAAAACAGAAGCTTTTTTATTAGGAATTGTAGGTACTGATATTGCAAAGGAACAGAAAAGACTTTTTATGTACGGTATGTGACAACAGTTGCACAGATGCTACTAGCCAAGAGACGGAAAGAAGACAAGGCCGTGACCAGAGAGGAATGGCAAACCAAGCTGACAGACTATGGCAAAATACCAAAACTGACTGGAAACCTCAGGAACCAAGAAGACAAAAACTTTAAGAAAGAATGGGGAAAATTTATAATTTATCTAGGCGACCACTATAAGCAGATGAAAATATTAGCAGGATTTTAATAACACTTGTAATGTAACCATCACTATGGATAATATGGATAGATACAAAATATGGACTATGAAATAATATGGAGTGGAAAATGTTGGCAATAAGACCCATGGAGGAGGAGGAGGTGGTGGGATGTCTGGAGATTCAGAGAAATATCTAAATGTGGATATTTTCTTGGCATTGTTGAAACACTACACTTGTAAAATCAAAGACTCCCTGGAAAAGACCCTGATGTTGGGCATAAGGAGAAGGGGACGACAGAGGACAAGATGGTTGGACAGTGTTCTCGAATCTACCAGCATGAATTTGTCCAAACTGCGGGAGGCAGTGGAAGACAGGAGTGCCTGGTGTGCTCTGGTCCATGGGGTCACAAAGAGTCAGACACGATTAAACGACTAAGCAACAACAATTATTATTATTATTATAAAAACCACAAAAAGCAGATACATTTAAAACAATAGACACTCACGGCAAAGATCCATTCATTCAGCTGGGAAAGATGAGAAAGCCTGATGGATAAAAAAATTCAGTAGTTTCAGAAAATGCAGATAGTAGGCACATTGACAGGAATGCTATTCCACAAAACAGGGAAAGTCCTGCTCCAAGTTACCGCGGTTCAGGCTTCAGAGATCATTGTCTTGTGATGCCTTTTCTAATGGTATAGCTTGGAGTTTTGAGGTAATAAGGTACAAAGGCATTTCACCCAGACTTAGTGAAAGCCAACTTCTCTATTCAGCATACAACATCACTAAGGAAGAAAGGGAACAAACCTGCTAATACGTTTATTCATGTCAGAATTTGTGGGATGTTGAGCACTGCTGTGGCCATCACAACAAGTTTTACTTCCTTAGGGTCCATGTATCCATATTCTTACATAGATCCCGGAATCATAGATATGAAGCACTTCCCTCAAAATAATCAAAGAATGCATCTCACTTTTGCAAGCCGGCAAAAAATGAATAATGTCCCTGAGAAATGTGTATTCAACCTGTTCAGTCAATAGGAACTCCAGAATATACTTGGCAACTTTTTCTACTGTCCGGTTACTTCTATAATCACAATCATTGCTCCTATTATTTTCTTTGCGGTAGGTTAAGCCTATTGATTTTTGTCCTGTCCCCAGTGGCAAAATGGAAGAATTACTTCTTCTCTAGGCTTACAGTTCAACTTCTGTCTTCTTAATATGTCGGGCTCTGTACTTTCCATCTTTCTTAGTAGGATTTGCTCTCTTAGACCTTAAATCATCTTAGCTGTCTTCATCTAAAACCTCTGTAATTTTCGACCTCTTTGATTATTTACATTTGAGCCTGAAGCATTTTTGGATGTTTCGGTTTAAGCTTGCAACAATTAAACCACTTACTCTAGGAAACGACTTTTTGAAATGGTAATGATCTTTGACAGTCATTTCCTCAAACTGAATATGCTACAAGGGCATTTTTGAGTCAGTGGGGCTGTTTTGGTAGCAAATTGATTAGCGGTCCAAGAACCTTATTATGTGTGTGTGTGTACACACACACAAAACCAACATCAACCATGAGATAAACCCTCAAACTTCAACAGGCATCTTTTGACAACATATGATTGGCATAATATATTATAAAATAGTCGAATCATAATTAATAATTTTATATTTTTCAATGGTAAATATTTGAGCCCTAGAGGGACGAGGGGTTGCATGGGTAAACACTGTATCCATTATTGGAAGCAGACTTGAATCCCCTAATGTAGCTTGATCTGGGGGTGAAGGATAAATTCAATTCAGTAACATTGAAAGGCAAACCTACGTATTTTACACTTTCTGAAACAATAAGTGAAGCGACCTTTAAAATCTGCATTTCTCTGAATTTTGCAATGCAGATCTCCAGACAAGTAATGTGTACAAAAACGCACATGCTGGGGTAGATGTGCATGAAAACTCATTTATTTGTAAGAATAGCATATGCAAATGTGTGTTTTATGTGAAAATGCAGAGAAATTTCACACTAACTTGAGAAATTTCACACTAACATGCTGGTGAATTCTGATGAGGACTTAAAAAATAAGCGCAAACTCATTTGAAAATGTGGAGAGTTGAACATATGACTCAAGAAAGACCAAAATGAACAGATTCATACATTCCTAGTTTGATTGATCCTACCTGGAGGGATTTTTCATATACGCTACACTGGGCTTGAGTGGGAATAAAGGAAGATACAATCACAGAATGGTAGAGTTGGAAAGGATCCTGAAGATCAATAAATAGCCTGATTACATCTGTGAAGCAGTATGAATATTAGAAGGGTTAGCCATTGTTGAGAACACCAAGGCACCTTTAGAGTCCATGAGGATTCCCATGATGTGTCCTAAAGTAAGTAAGTTATTTATTTATTACCTTTAAGCAAGTTCAATGCTGTGGGGGAGTTCTTTTGGCTAGTCTTCTTCCTTTCAAGCACTAGCAAAAATTCCTCAAACTGTTGCAAGAACTTCAAGGAAATGCTCACCAAACCACAATCAGTTTAGAGATAAGCACAGAGAGGTTTGTGCAATCCACCCCCAATGCTTTAGGTTGTAGATGGGTCCATTGCTTCTCCCCAAAATACAGAGGTCAGAAGTCTTTACGATGCGTCAGATGTATCACAGAGTCTAGGGTTGCCATATCTTGAAGAGCAAAAAAGAGGACAGCCTAAGCTGCTGCCAGCCTGAGCCCGAGCCCGAGAAACCCAGACATTTCTTTTAAAATGTGAAAATCTGCCAGGATGGGCATGTTGTCCCCCAAAAGAGGACATGTCCAGGTTTTCCCAGAGGTATGTCAACCCTACTATAGGAGGCAAGATATTGGTAGATGGGTATCAGAGCTAGTAAGATTATTTCCTCCTCCCAGATAGGATTCGCCCCGCTGATCAATAAGGCATCTGACTATTTGATCATTGTCACTTATCATTTTCTGTGGCCTGGTGTAACACATTGTAATGATAAATGCTGTAACCTGCTACTGTGATTGTAGCCATATTTGACAATGCCCTTGGGCCAGATTCTTAACTGGTATGAACAGATTTCAGTACAGGATTAAAATCGGCACTGCCAAGCCACCGTACACATACATCATGCAGTACCAGCGCAAGCTGGAATCAGATCAGGATGGGTGTGTGTAATGTAACATTGTGCTACATGCTATTTTTCAGAATTGATGGATCCTGTCTAAAACAATGATTTCTGAGCTACTCAAGAATGACATTTACAATTACCTTCAAATGAGGGTTCGGTTTCTTGGCAAAGGATGATATTCTAAAAAGCCAGAGCAGCTAAAATGTTGCTTCCATATATTGATTTTCTCAATCTAGCAATGCTTCAGGGGCCTGGCTGGATAGATAGATTACCACAAGATCTATTTCTAGGCTGCAGCTCCAAAAGCCATTATATCTGGACGATGCATTGATGAGTCCAAACCTTTAATGATATCAATAAAACAGTTAAATATGATTATCACCTTGCATTACTTGTGACTGCTCTTAATCTGCACCTCTTTACTGAGTACACTTGTAGCATTGAAGGAGACCCAGCTCTGTTTTCAATGATGCCAAGAAATTTGCTGGAATAACAAAATGAGGGTGGGGGGAGTGCTTTTGCTTCAAATACTCCACGTCATACTTACTAGGGACATGTGCCTATACTGGACAGAAACTAGCAGGCATTTGCCATCAATGGCAATGGCCCCAGACTACTACTAGACTGAGAAACTCTGTATATGGAAGCAACATTTTAGAATAAGATTCTAAAATGGCAGAGCAGCTAAAATGTGCAATAAACCTAACCAAAACAGTACAATAAACTTAACCATTTTGAGCTGTCTCTTAACTTAAAGGTGAATCTAATATAAATCAGCATCTTAGGTGGTGGCTGAATCTTTGCATTAGGTATGCAAGATGCCAGAAGAAACCTAGCCAAACTTCTGCTGAGCTTGCTGGATCCGGGCCCTTCTTTGATTCTGAACTAGGTCCCACATCCTTGTACAGTGGTACCTCAGGTTACAGACTCCGCTAACCCAGAAATAGTACCTCGGGTTAAGAACTTTGCTTCAGGATGAGAACAGAAATCATGCTCCGGCGGCGTGCGGCAGCAGGAGGCCCCATTAGCTAAATTGGTGCTTCAGGTTAAGAACAGTTTCAGGTTAAGAACGGACCTCCGGAACGAATTTAGTACAAAAATTGTGCCTAGCTCTAGACTCTAGCCTGTACTCTGTCCTTTTCTGTACTTCCACTCCATCTTTCCCCAATTAAAGGGTCCTCAAGACACACATTTCTTGAAGAGCCTTAATTTAAAATAGTGCTTTCCCTACATCTGATAGTGTCATTGTATTATCTAATTAGAGTGTGAATTATCTGGAGCACACACTTAGGAACGCAGCAAGACACCATCCTCCTTTCGGCTTGGGGCATAACCACACCATAGGTATGATTATTGTTGGCAATGATGCAAATAGCATATTTGGGTTAAAGTGATGAATTGGAGCTAAATTAATAAGAATGAGAACTTAGATTTTTCTGCAAGTCTCTGATGCAGTGGCTTTCTTGGAAAAGATATTCTCTCTTATTTAATTGTGAAAGCATGCCTCAAAAAAAAAAATCTAGGGCATCTCCTTCCCCCTCCCCACCCCAGAGCAAACGATTCCGACATAGCAGTTACTATGGAGAGTTTGTATGGGTTTGTGACATGCGATTCTCAGCCAGTAATGAATCTCGCAACGTCCTCATCTGCTTCCTCTTTCCACATTACTGTATTGCTAGATTAATTATTGACAGCTTGTTCTTCTGCTTTTCAACTTAGTTGGAAGGGAATCACAAAACAGATTTTGTCCTGGCTAGAAAGCAAAAGCGATATTGCACACTCAAATGGTAAAGATAATGTTGCATAGGCCATTTTAAGTTGACTGCACTTTTTACTACCATGGAAATGGCTCTATTAGCATTTGTCGGCAAAACCTAAGCTGTGGAAATGAGCCTATTTGGGCCAGTTAAAACTACATGAAATATGTATCGGCAGATTCCGCGCTGGTTCGGCATGCTAGCGCTGTGTGCTATATAACGCACCCTCATTTGCACAACAAGCAAATTGCTCTCATCTCTGACATATTTTGCTTCTGTCCACAATGGCATCTCTTGGGTTATAGGCATAGCTGTCAACTTTCAGATTTGAAACTAAGGGATCAGCAGCCTTGAAAATAAGGGATCAGCACCCTCACCTGTCCCGGGGAGAGTCTACGGGATATCTAACAATCCAGGATAGCAATGGGAAACGGCGCTGGAATAAGGGAATTTCCCGCAAAAAAGGGAAGGTTGACAGATATGGTTATGGGCAGCATAGCTCGGTTGCTTAGAGTGTGGTGCTGATAACCCCAAGGTTGCAGGTAAGGGACAGCTGCATATTCCTGAAACAGAGGTGTGAAGCCACAGGCTCTCAAGACCCGTTTATATGCATATACAGAGAATCATAGAATTGTAGAGCAGGAAAGGACCACAAAGATAATCTAATTCAACCCCCTGGAATGCAACTTCAGGGAGTTGGACTAGATGATCCTCAGGGTCCCTTCCAACTCTATGAGTTCTGTGGGTTTTATGAATGACTGGTGGGATGATGTAGGTGGGGCTGCATTGCTCTCCTGTTGCCTGCACCCAAACTGAATGGTGCAGCTTTGCTGCTAGATTGTGCACTCTTCAATCATTACAAAAAAAAGAAGAAGTTATGTAATTTTTATCAACAACCAAGAGCAGAAGATTGCAGCCGAGTGTATAAAATGGAACCCTTTGATATGTTCGAGGGCAGAATGAAAACAAAAGCTTTTCTTCTTTTTATCATTAAAAGTGCTGCCAGAAATCCCTCTTATTTCAGGGAAAGTGGAAGCTTGGGATGGGGAAGGCTCTGCGTCGAGAGTTAAAGATTAAAAGGGGTGGGGAAAAGAGAAGGCTCTGAGTTGTCTGCGGAGAGACCAAATGGACTTTATCAAGAACCCCATGCTGGCAGCCCTTTGCTGTCAGCCTCTGTTTTCAATCACATATTGCATTCTGTTGTTTTGATGTTCAAATCCATTCCATCCAGTGCTTGTCTGCAAACACCGCAGCTCGCATACTGATGAGGGTACATTCGAATCGCGTCTGCTGTCCAATTAGTTTGCCTCGGGAAAAAAGAGAGAGGAGCAAGAGCTGAAGCTTTCTAACCAGCCATTCGTGCACCAGTTAGGTAACCGGGGGATGTATATACTGTAATGGAAATTGTCCCCCTGCCTCAGCCATTTTAGACACATCCAGAAGAGCAAGAAGGCATGGCTCAGAAGCTAAGGGGAGGAAAGAGCAAGTCCTTTTTGCAGTTGCTACAATTTTTTTAAAGAAAGCACACAGGGCATTCAGCCTTGCTCAGGACACGGATTTAGAGCATTGCTGAATCTGGGATGTGATACGGAGCTGAAATTTTATCAGATCTGATGTGGTTAATGAGTAGTTCCTCACAGAATCTTAGCACCACTTTCCATGGAGGCTATGGATCACAGAAGGCCAGGCCCTTAGGATATGCTACCATGAGTCAAATGCAGTTCACCCACACCATTTGAATTGAAATGGCCATCAAATATTTTATTGTGGGGGCCAAAGCCCCCACAGTCACTAGGAGGTGGCTCCTTTGGCCATCAAGGCAGTGGAATAGGATGGAGCTTGAGTACCACAGAAGATGATTCTGTTCTATTGACCAAGAAAGAGACAGAGGCTCTGGTTTTTAGCAAATGTGTAAGTACATGTGCAAGGGACATGGGTGGCACTGTGGGTTAAACCACAGAGCCTAGGACTTGCCAATCAGAAGGTTGGTGGTTTGAATCCCCACGACGGGGTGAGCTCCCGTTGCTTGGTCCCTGCTCCTGCCAACCTAGCAGTTTGAAATCATGTCAAAGTGCAAGTAGATAAATAGGTACCGCTCCAGCGGGAAGGTAAACGGCGTTTCCATGCGTTGCTCTGGTTCACCAGAAGCGGCTTAGTCATGCTGGCCACATGACCCAGAAGCTGTACGCCAGCTCCCTCAGCCAATAAAGCAAGATGAGCGCCGTAACCCCAGAGTCAGTCACGACTGGACCTAATGGTCAGGGCTCCCTTTACCTTTTAAGTACATGTGCACAGAATGACTCAACCGTTAGAGCATGAGACTCTTAATATCAGGGCCATGGGTTTGAGACCCACATTGGGCAAAAAGATCCCTGCATTCCAGGGGGTTGGATTAGATTATCTTTGTGGTCCTTTCCTGTTCTACAATTCTACAATTCTCTGTATATGTCTATAAACGGGTCTTGAGAGTCTGTTGCTTCACATCTCTGTTTCATTCTAGGCCTAGAGAAGCTCCTTGCCTGAACCCACAGAACCCTGGCCATTTTCTCTTGACATTATCATTCACTGGAGAATATATTGCCATACAGTTCTTTAGGATTCCCATCAGAAACATCTACATCTTTTCATGCATGGCTAAGTTATTCCCTTCAAAACAACAACAAAAACATGATTGTATGAAACTAACCTAGAATTTCCCCGTCATACAATTACTTACATAGCTACTCAAAAAACTATTAGGGAAAACCAGTACTAAAATTTCAATAAAGCCTGCAACATTTTCAATTAAAAACCTCTATTTTAATGTCCTTCACCTTCCAGAAAGGGCAAAAGATAAAATTAAAAATTGAACACTTTTATATCACATCTGTTTATTGCAACGAGGAAGAGAGATTTAAGTGCATGCTTAACTCTCCAACTGAAACCAAAGACATAGTACTGACTGGATTGCCCCCATTATTTTTATACCCCATTATACTGAGAACTTACAGTGCAAAGAGGAAACCTGCAAAGGAGCTTAATCTTAACAACTTGCTTAACCGTATGGAAAATAAATGAATATGCTGTAACTGCCTATTTTAACAACTATGAACACAGAGTTGTTAAAAAGCCATGGCTTCCCCCAAATAAAGTGTAGTTTATTAAGGGTGCTGCAAGTTGTTACAAAAGTCCCTATTCTCCTCACAGTTCTCAGAGTAGTGTAACAATCAATCCCTCTTCCTAGGAAACTCTAGGAACTGTAGCTCTGTGTGGCGAATAGGGGCTTCTGAACAACTCTCAACACATTTGGCAAACTACACTTCCCAGGGTTCTTTGGGGGAAGCCGAGACTCTTTAACATGGTATGATACTGCTTTAAACCTATAGTACATTTGGAGCCACAGTCCATCGAATGCCAATGCAATGCAAACATGATCAGCAATGGCATTAATTACCATATTTTCGCTCCGTAAGACACATTTTTTTTCTCCTAAAAAGTAAGGGAACATGTCTGTGCATCTTATCGAGCGAATGTGTGGTCGATCGCTGGCTCCCTTTCTGGCTCCGCCCCCTTGCCCAGGCCTCCATTGTTGAATGTTCTGCAGACGGAAGCCGTTTGTTTCGCCAGCAACACAGTTGATTAGATTGTCTGTTTGGAAACTGTAGAAAGGTGCCCTTTCCTTTCCTAAAAAGCTGCAGAACTGTGAGCTGAACCCCATAAAATCAGGATTTTTTCCCTTTGCAAAGTAAGCTCAACAACTTTGAGCTGGTCCTCAAAAAAACGGGGCTTTCCCCCTTTGCAAAAGAAGCTGCACAACTGTGAGCTAATCCCCCCCAAAACGGGGCTTTCCCCCTTTCCTCCTCTAAGAACTAGGTGCGTCTTATGGCCAGGTGCATCTTATGGAGCGAAAAATACGGCACCTAATATCCACAGCTCTGGAATCCAGTGTCAACAAATGCTAGTTAAGGCTTAACCACACTTTCTTTTTCTCCACTCTTTAGAGCTCTGTGCCCAAGCACCCTTTTTTGACGTTTGCTCCGATTCAGCTTTAAAAAGCGGGTTTTCGTGGGGAGAGGTCAGGGGTGGGGTGGGGTGGGGAACACACAGCCTTAAAGTGTGGAACTCTGCCTGGAAAGAGCCGAGGAAAAGGTATGTATAAGCCCTTACATGTGCAGGAAGTAAACCTGGTCTTGACAATGAATGAATATGTACCCAACTGTAATTTCTGTAATTCTGCATATTCTGCATTTTTTAAAAAAATTGAAATGAAAATTTGGGAGTGAAAATTCTCCGACATTCCTAGTCTGGATCCAATCCAAAGTTCTCCGTTAAAATTACACCTTGCTTATATTTGTAAGAGAAGCAAAACACACACAAAGTTTTTATTCCCCTTCCCTCCACAAAAAAAAAAGAGGCTTTGCTGTTGTCAATTTACTAACACACCCTGTTTCGGAAGCCATTTAAGGACAGGCTTTTAATGAATAACGCAGACAGCCATGGTCCTTAATGTGAGAATAGGGGCGTTGCAAGAACACGAGAGAAGGTCCCTAAGTTCTCCTGCAGAATATTGGAGGGTATGTGGCACATACTGAACATTCGCCAACTCATTTATTCCTTTCCCAAGTTGGTCAAAGCTTAATTGTGTTATGTGGAGCTAATGAGGAGGAAAAACATCCCAGGGACTCGGAGGTAGCAAATGAGCAATAAATGAGGTTCACACTAACATGGAAATGAACCTTATATTAACCTACTGAACAGCTTAAAATATGCCTAGATTGTAGGGGGAGGGGATGTCACCATTACTGATTTGCCCAAATATCTTAGACCACTCTGTACGACCTTCTCATCTGCTTTGACTAGGGAGGGAAGGGAAGTTATCCACAGATCATTTAGACGAAGCAAATCACGCTGCTCCGACCCTAGCTGTGGTGCAGCTGTTGGAGATGATGAAATTCAGCTGCCTTCTGCGTGTAATAGATGGGATTGCAGTTTTGAAGACACACAACAAATCTGACCTACAGCACAGAGCACCTGAGCACTTTGTAAATCTACTCTGTCAAGGAATCACCACCACTGAGGATATGACACATCCAGGGAGAGCCTATATGTCAGAAAAGTGCAAAGGATTCACATTCCAGATGTTTAAAGGGCGAACTTTCCATTACGAAAGAAGAGATGCTTAAATAAATGGCCTTCCTTGACTATTGGACCAGCCTATCCAGATATCTAGAATGATAGTGTGTGTTTTAATCTGTTTCCAGTTTGCTGCTGATTTTAATTTTCTGAAAACTGCTGTTTTTACTGTTTTCTTTTTCTTTTTTTACAAGCAAGTGGTGCATAAATTTTATGAAATAAATAAAATACTGCCATGCAAATGTGTCCCAGTTATTTTCATGTGTATTCTCACAGCGTTGAAAAGCTACATTGCAAAGTTAGAGTACTTACCTGCAAAAAAAAAAAAACACCTCAGGTATGCATTATAGACTTGAACAGTGCTTTCCCATTTGTTATTAAGCACATTATTTCAGGTTAGTGTTCCTGGATCCTCCCATTCATTTTTTTAAGGCACAGAGAGGCACAACTTTGTGTATACAACTTTGGCTGGAGAACCGAGGCACAAAACTCCAATGTCCATTTTTGGTCCATGGACTGTTTTGAAAGTTTTGCAAATTCAGTAGGTTCGTTTTTAAATGCATGCCAAACTGAATTTCTCCTTCATGGCTACTCCCAGCTCGCCATATACCGAAAGAAGTTCATAGATTACACATTTTCCACAACGAGAAGTGATGGAAAGAGGTGCAGCTCTTCAGGTTTCTGCCAGAATAAAGCTGGGAATAAAGACCCAAAGCCCTAGCAAGACAAAAAGTAGCAAAATTCACATCACCTGCAATTGTTGGAAGCATGATGGCCAAACATCTGACGCCAAAATTATTTCAGTAAGCCTACTGAAATTTCTGTACTTTCCTAAGCAGAGTGTACTAAAATGAAACTGTCTGGTCCACTTTATTCTGTCTGGTCCACAACAAACCAGCTAAGCTGAAAGTCCCCAAATATTTATTTATAAAAGTCACTTATCACATAAGAGGAGCAGACCAACTGGCCCATCTCTAGCCCAACATCTGGTTATCTCAGTGTTCAGCTAGATGCCCATGAGAAGCCCACAGACAGGACATGAGCACAGCATCGCCCTCGCCACTTCAATTCCAAGCAACTGCCATTCAGAGGCATGCTACCTTTCTGCCCAAGATACTCGAGGCAAGGGAAATACATAGAGCACACACAACAGTAATACAAAATCAAACAGTGTGAGGTATCAACTGCAGCAGAGAGATAAAATAATGGCAGATGAACTCTGGCTCCTGTATCAATAAACAAGTTTTATTGGTCTACCTAAAATTAAGTCCAGCAAGGGGGAAGCTCCCAAAATCAACATGGCACAAGAGCAAGCCGTAAGTGGCTGCAGAAACAGATGCATTCAAAGTGCAAATTAACCAGACTCCCCTATTTATTCACAGCTGACGTTTCCTTCAAATGCACACACACTTTTTTCCAGCGAAGGCCCGTGGCCTAAAACGAGCTTCGTGAGCTGAAATTAACTGCTAACTTAATAAATTTTTGAGTGAATCACTTTCTGTGCCCATTCATGAAATGCTCTTCCACTGTGCCAAAAACTGTCGACAGGCTTCCTTAAGGAGACTAATCTGAAATAGCAGGGCCACTGCATACATATCTGTGCGTAGGACCAGGAAATCTTGCTACTTGGAATGAGGTTAGCCAAAACTGGGCCCCCAGGAAATTCATTCTCTTGCAATCTGATTATGGCATGTGGGTGATATGCAACTGTAGTCATAACCCATTGAAATCAGTGGATTTAAGTCTTGGATTTCAGATGCTCAAGTCTGAATATGACTAACACTGGACGGTACTCTGTAAATCTATCCCCCCCTGTCAGCCTTACTGAAAACACTTTCCCAAAAACTTTTACTGAAACTTAAGTGTTATTACACACACACAGCAGCATTTGAGTATGGAAAGAATATTGAAAGAATTGCACGTTTTCTTTCCTGTCCTTAAAAGAATATTTTGATCAGCTTTTCTGGCAACTGTTTCTCTTTATCCTTACTTAAAATAAAATAAAAAATACCCAGCACACACGCCATCCTTAAAATAGTGTAAGATTTCACGGATGGTTTTGTTCCATGCCTTTTCACATCTCGCTTGAAGTTGTCAAGCATTTGTCCCTTCAAACCATCTCTATCTTGAAAACGTTTGAAAAAAAGATTACACTGTAATAGGACTATCATTTTTTACTTACCAATGGGCACCAGCAGTCTTTAAGTTTGTGCATCGTATACTCTGAAATCAGTCCAAACACAGCCATCGCTCTCTAGCTTCCAGTTATCTTTCCCATAAACACACATTCTCGCTTTTCTAAAAAGAAATAAACAGGTTCCTCCCACCCCTGCTATGATTTATGGCGGCACGGAACGGTTTGATGTTTATGGCAAACAAATGTTACTGAGTAATATTCTGCATTGCAGAAGAGTTACTTACTTCGCAATGGGAGCCATAATCCACTGCTAGCAATTTCAAATGTAAAGAGAAAACTTCTAAGAAGAAAACTTAAAAGGTGTGGTTGCATTTGCATCTAATTGCTGTTGCTTTTTACTGAATCCCATTAGCACAACGGATGACAGAAGGCACCCATTGTTTTGTTTCTGATTTTCTCCAAACTGGAAGAGGCAGAGCTGATCCAGCTGTGGAAAATCAACCTAGGATGTAGCCTGGAGTGCCAACATTCATTCATTCATTCATTCATTCATTCATTCATTCATTCATTCATTCGTTGATTGCTTACATTTATATCTGCTCTGGAGGCAGAACAATTCTGGACTTGGTAACACCAACTCCATTTGAAAGCCAACACTATCATCCTAATTCTGTAACCGTTTTTCCAGTGGGAAGATTTGCAACCCGAATTGGGCCTAAAGTGATAACTGTGGCACAGGGGAAAATGAGTTGAGCCAAGATGGCCATTTTATTTAAACCACATCAGGATCTGCAGAGGGACAATGTGTCATGAGTTCAGCCTACACTCGAGTAGGACCCTGGCAGAGACACATGCCCGACTGACATGTTCCCTCCCTCCTGGAAGTGTGTTCAGGAGCTTCAAAAGCTTTCTCCTGCCCAAACATCACAGCGACCAATGCCAACCGACACCGGCACACTTAGGGATCGCAGAATTTATGCATCATGCATGACAGACCTCAGCAACTCAGCATTTTGGCTAATCTACTTTATTTACATATAAACACACACGGAGCACTGCAACATGGCTCCCTCTCTCTCTAGCATCAGACAGCAAAGAGAGAGAGAACAAAGGACAATAGTCCCACTTCACAGAACACAGTAACAGAAACATCCTGTCTCTGTCACATCCCACTCTGTGGAGTCAAAACATATACCGTTATGTGAAAGACAAAAATCCCATGACTGCAATCATGGAGCAGGAATTCTAACACAATGGCAGTGCAGGAAACTAATAACTTAGAAGTACCTGCCATCAGGTGAGTCAGCCCCTACCCAGGGAGTGTGGTGTGTAGGAGTGGCTCACCAGGTGGGGTAGAGTCACTATGCTAGCTTCTTGGCAGGTGGACCACTGTTCTTTACCAGCAGGGGGAGAGGTGAGGCAGTGAGCAGGTCAGCAGCAGGAGCACAGGATTGTCTCCGCCACTGCATTTGCACAGTACCAATCTCCTTGCCACCTCACCTGTCCCACTAAGCAGCAGTGGGAAGCCAATTTAGTGGCCCTACCCGGTGTGCTGCTCCTAGTGGCATGAGTTGCCATTTCTTATCCTCGCAAGCCACACCCATGAAGGTGAGTAGATGGGTATTGCTGATGCATCCTTTCCTAGGGACTCACAACAGAGGCAGATTGGGGGGAGTACGACTGGTTCAGTCGCACTGGGTGCAGATCCTCAGTGGCTCCACAGGGGTTGTCACATCTGTTGGTGTAGAATGGAAGGCGAGAGGCAGAGTGGGTGCTAAATGTTGGTGCCGCTGAAATGTGAGACCCCCAAGGTCCACCGCTGCTCACAGCTCCAGTCAGGTGTGAAGCACACTTCCGCCCACAGATAAGCCACAGCTGTCTGAATGCCATGCCCTCTATCTAACCTTTGGTTTTCTCAGTGGTCTGCCGTGCCCTGTCTGTGACCTTTGTCTCCTTCGTTTAAACATTGTTCAGGGGGAAAGTGGCGCGGTGGAAACAGGTGCCAAAATATCTTTGTACCACCCCACGATCGCGTGATTGGAAGACGTGTAAAGGGCACAGTCCAAAATGTATCTGACTGGTTTTGCTTTTGTGCTAATAAAAAGAGCCTCTGCAGAGCTAGCTGGCAGCTTGCTTATGCACAGCTCACCTGCATGATCAACTCCTGTCTCATGTCCTTCACTTCACAGGTGAGACAGGTTAGTCTCAAATACACTTTTTATCCCACCCATGAGTCCCACAGCTCTGAGCGGCAAGTCCTGGCAAGTACCCGTCACTCTCAAAGTTGCCTAAGTATGCTCACCTAGGCTGAATCTACACTGACCTGTTTAATATCATTAGAATGATATTAGATATATCGTTCTAAAACAGGCATAGGCAAACTCGACCCTCCAGATGTTTTGGGACTACAACTCCCATGATCCCTAGCTAACAGGACCAGTGGTCAGGGATGATGGGAATTGTAGTCCCAAGACATCTGGAGGGTTGAGTTTGTCTATGCCTGTTCTAAAACATCATATGGCATACTTGTAAAATAATTTGTTACCTCTGTCGCCTCGCCCCATCAAAATGGCTATCTTCCTACTGCTGGTCGCTGGTTGCTCTGCAGGGTCCTCAGTTGTCACAATTGAATAATGCATTATGAATGTTAAAAGAAGAGCGTCATGTGTCCATCTACATTATGAAAACTATTCCTTAACCCTTCCTTAATGTTACTGTAGATCCGCCCCTAATTTCACCCCTATCTAATCAATTTCCTGACACCTTCCTGCTTCCAACATGACCAAATAACCCAATTAATGGCACACTCATATCACGTGCATGCCTGCCCACCCCCAAAAATCAGGCATATGGTTCAGCGGAAGTGAAAAACTTGCCCACAGGGCCAAGACTCAGGCAGGCAACAAATTTCTATGCTGCTCTTAAGGAACTTCTTAGATCTGCACAATAGCACAGAATGGGAGTGGGTGAGTGGATGGGTACCAGTCCTGTCTTTCCTCCATCCTGGCTGCAACACACAATCCTTGCTACAAGGTGCAGGATCAGGCAGTAGAGCAGCATTCTGCACGGCCATGCAAACAAATGGCTGACTTATACAAAAGGGAAATTTAACAATGCTGGAATATAAAGAGAGTTAGGCGCAGATCAAAACAGGGCTGCCTGTATAGATATCCATAAGCCTTTCATTTCCTATTCTCTTTCACTCTTGGTTGCTGTCACTCTGGGAAACTCCTGGTTTGCAGGCAATGAAAAGGGCATGAAAGGTTATTTTCTGCAAATTGTGCAGGAAGTGATTTTGCCTATTTTTACTTAAAAAGGAAGAAAAGGCCCTCTCCTCTCCCCCCCAACTCCCCATCCCTGATTTTGTACCAAGGTGGCAAACCATCCGAATTATGAGCAAAGGCCAAAACTAACTATATGTTGGGCAGTGCAAGCAAATCTCTGCCTGCCGTTCTCTTCAATCCCAGAGGAGCATTAAGACTTATTTGATAAGACTACCTACAAATCGCTGGAAGGAAGTCAGGTTGCTACATGCTGGGCTTAACTAGGCTACAACTTTATTTGAGCATAGAAATTGCAGAGTATAAATGGAAAGCCCAGCCTGCACAGTGATCTCTATATTACCTCCAATGCTTCCATAGGCATTAGATATGGAATGTACCTGGAGTGGGGGTGGTCTCCTGGCAGGCACTTTTCTTTCTAAACAAACTGTTTGGCTTCTGTGTCCGGGATCCAAAGAACTACTCTGCATGTGCCATGGGGGCTGGGCAATATTCAGTGGGATTTTAACAAATTCTCCCTCCCCCTTTCTAACAGCAGACTCTGCCCCACCACAGGGACCATGTCAAAAATACTGTATTTTTTGCTCTATAAGACTCACTTTTTCCCCTCCTAAAAAGTAAGGGGAAATGTGTGTGTGTCTTATGGAGCGAATGCAGGCTGCGCAGCTATCACAGAAGCCAGAACAGCAAGAGGGATTGCTTCTTTCACTGTGCAGCAATCCCTCTTGCTGTTCTGGCTTCTGAGATTCAGAATATTTTTTTTCTTGTTATCCTCCTCCCAAAATTAGGTGCGTCTTGTGGTCTGGTGCGTCTTATAGAGTGAAAAATACGGGTATTTTGAAAGCCCTCTCAGTTTCATATCCAGTTTGTGATGTGAAAGGGACAAATATTTCAGTTGCTTTTCCTTGTATTTTTCCTATGTTACTGGCCGCTCCTAACATGTGGGATTCTCTTTCATGTGAGCTTTGTTCTGCTCTCCCCTCCCTTCAGGAAGCTTCTCCAAACTCATCTTTATAACTTTCTCCTATTATTCTTACTTTTAAATGGCTTAGCAGTTGAGGACCAGTTGTTTTCATTCCCCATTCTCAGGACCTACAACAGAAATTTGGAATATGCAGTTCTCCGGATGGTGGTGGTGCCAACTATTAGCTGAAAATGAAACACGCCTCAAACTCTTTTTCCTTCATCATAGCTTCCTAACACCTGAACCTATGCTTCTGAAACATTGCAGGGAACGTACCATTGGACATGTCCACAAAGGATGAAATGTTTATTGGAATTGGCCTCAGCCAAAATTATTATTAATAATAATAATAGCAAACATTTATGGCTCCCTTTGCAAAACAAAAACAGCTCTGCATTTACCTGTCTCAAATGTGGGAGACTTCGTCTACTCAGAATGGACTACCATAATTGCAGAGACCATCCTGCTCTGCTAAGAAACAAACTGCTAGGGGTACTCTCCTTTTAAAATCTACAAATGTTAAAGGCTCCACCTAGTAACCCTTGCATCTGTTTATCTGAAATCTGGCAGGCACTTTTCTTTCTAAACAAGCAACTAGACCTACAAATTCCATCCATTTCTGTAATACAACAACAAATAGAGCAACTTCTTGAGCGCTTCATTATTGTAACTGAGAAAACATACAAAGCATTGGAAGGGAGGTTCTTCGTTGGATCTGAGGTGAAACAAGATACCCACGAAAAGTGCTGTATTGAGTCCCATAATGAAAGAAACATGGGATATAAATGAAAAAATAAACGCAATATTGGATAGTAAGGGTGGAGCTGTGTGTGCGCAAGAAAATACAGATTTGGGGGGCAGTTAAGGGTGGTATAATTGGAGTGGGGACAAAGGTTGCGGTCAGCTGTTAATGTTCAGCAAATGTCATTCCAAGGAAAACAAGAGGAATTTTGTTGTCTTTCATGACTGAAGAAAGCTTTTACTCTCTTGAATATACCTCTAAAATAACCCACAATCATGTCTCATCTTAAAAGTGTTTGAGGCTCCCACCAAAAGATCTAATAGTGTAATTAAAAAAAGATTGCCAGTAATAACATGCATTGTAACTGCTCTCCGCAGAAGGCATAAACCCTTGAAACTACCTTGAATGGGATGCTCAGAGCTATTCTGCAATAATGTGTGTAGAATGGGAATAAATGCTAAATGACAGAATAAAGCTTTAAGTCTAAGTGTGCAAAATGTCATTTAGGAACGACTCAGAAATTGCTGGCTGTCATGTATGACAAACGCATGCTTTTAGCATTAGACTCCATGCCAAGAATTTTGCAGTATTGCTTTAATAAAGGGTGCAAAAGAACCCAGAGGTTCAGAGCTGTAGCCTGGACTATTGTTGGCAACAGAACAAAACAGATTTCAAATGGAGTTGGGGTTCCCCTCACAGTGTTTAAAATTTCCATGAAATCTACCTAATGTCAGCTCATTTCCCCACTTTTAAGATGCAATTCCTAAGCATGACACGTTTACTTTGGGGGCAAAGTGCCATGAAATATACAAACCTAACCATGAAATTGGTAATTGCTTGGTATAAAGAAATATGAAGCTCCATAAATCTAATCCAAATTCAAATTACAGGCAATCAGTGAATCATCTTACCTGGGGGAAAGCCTAGTTCCCTATGAGCAGACCAATATACTTATGGTTAATAATCCATTTTCCTTGGTTTAGGCCAGTTCCTTCCCCTGCAAAGACCTCAAAAATCAAGAAGCCAAATGAACACCACTCATAAGAGATCTAAAGGCTTCCATGGAAAAGAAAATTTCTTGTTCTACTGTGGTCCATTAGAAATATATATAAAAAAGACTTCTCTTCTACAACTTATTATTAATAGGGTCACTAACTGATCAATATTTTTTTTAATTGGCTAAACCAACTTAGTTTAAACCAATTATGTTTAAATATATCTGCATATCACACAAACCTCAATATATATGCCTTTTGAATTATTGAAGCATAGATAGGTATTTACCATGCTCATTATTTAGCTTCCGTTGCAAGAAAAGACTGTGTTTCATGTTTTCTTTTTCAGTCTTCGTTACAATAGCACACGAAAACTGAAACAGGACACTTGTGCCCTTAACATGCACTCAAAGAGATTTAAATTGACTCGAATTCAAGTAACCAACTGATGAATCTCTAGCTGATTGATCTATTGATTCAACTGTTTAAAGCTCACAGCCCCAATTAACAGCTTCTATGGGTAGATGTGGATAGTGGGGAAGTCCCTTCTGAATCCAAGTGCTAACAATTCACTGTTGTGACCACTGGCAATGCAGCCCAGCGTAAGCACCATCACCATCATGTAATCGGTATTATAATCACTAATGTGTTTTGGGCTGTCCACTTGGACAAAAATGCTTGTTAAACTGACTATGCACGAGGGCAAGCAGGGATGTAATCTCGTACTTTGCATGATGAACTCTCAATTTGGCATCTTCAAATCTTCAATATGATCAGGTTAAGCAAATTCCCAGTTCAGGTCTTCCTGTACAAAGTCAGAATAATTGCTGAATAATTGCATTTTGGGTATCTTATATTGTAGGGTTGCCATATGTCTGTATTTTCCTGGACATATCTGGGATTCCAGTGATGGGGGAATTTTGGGAAATCGTCAAAATGTCCAGGTCTTTGAAACTTTCTCCCATAACAACTTCATTTGGGTAATTTCCCCCCCAAAAGCTCAACAACTTTCAACTTTGTGTTTTCGGATTTTTACTTCTTGAAATATGGCAACCTTATTATATGGACAGAAGCTGCTTTGAATAGAGATGGTATAGATCATTAAAGAAAGGCTAAAGAGTTAACCTTATAACTCTAGAGAGCCAGTGTGGTGTAGTGGTTCAGAGCAGTAGACTTGTAATCTGGTGAACCGGGTTTGCGTCTCCGCTCCTCCACATGCAGCTGCTGGGTGACCTTGAGCTAGTCACACTTCTCTGAAGTCTCTCAGCCCTACTCACCTCAGAGAGTTTTTGTTGTGGGGGAGGAAGGGAAAGGAGAATGTTAGTCACTTTGAGACTCCTTTGGGTAGTGATAAAGCAGGATATCAAATCCAAACTCCTCTTCTTCTTCTTCTTCTTCTTCTTCTTCTTCTTCTTCTTCTTCTTCTTCTTCCTCCTCCTCCTCCTCTTCTTCTTCTTCTTCTTCTTCTTCCTCTTCCTCTTCCTCTTCTTCTACAGATCCAGAGTGCAGTACCTAAGATGGTTGGATGGTGCCTTGTGCACCTCCTTCCAGCAACTCCTGCAGCCAAGCTGGTGCCAAACATACTGCTCTGCTTTCCTTTGGACCGCATGAGTGAGAATGAGAGAGGGGCAGATCTTGTTGTCTGGGAGGCCCAAGACCTCCATGCACACTGCCAAGGCTTGCGCCCTAGGGAGGTAACTTTGGTGCTCTTAACTCAGTGGTTTGAGTTCACCCCATTGTCTCTCAAGAAATACAGATGCAAACAAAATATTTATTGTCCAATAAGTACCATATATTCCTTTCACGAAGAAGTGCAGCAACCAAAATTAGCAGCAACCAAAATGCCACAAGATTATTTGAGGATGTAGCCAGTACCTGCTTACAGGTAACTCCGAATGCCCTGGATTCTAACATATATTTATGCAATAATTGTAATTGTATCCATTCTATCATTCATTCAAGCCCCAGTGAGCTAGGAGGGGACTCAGAGTCTTCAAACATATGGACCAAAGTTGCAAAATCTGGTGAAAACCTTGGAAGCCTAAGTGCCACTGCTGACAATATTCACGATGTTCTAGTCTGCATATTCAATTTCCCCCTCCATATAAAGTACTTACTTGGCTACAGCCCACAATTCTTACCCAAACAATTGTATTGCATGACACTGACCCCATGGTACTGGCAATTGAAAGCAGTAGGAAAGTCACAAGTGCCAGGAGACACTTTGCAAATGGAGAATACTCTCTCTTCCTGCACTTAGCCAAAATTGCTATTCTCTCCTGAAGGAAAATCCAGCAAGCCAAGGGCTCCCTTTGATGGGCAATTCAATCAAGCTTTTGTTTTCCTCCTCAAAGCAGCCATCAGCCTCAAAAGTATTAGCAAAAAAACGGTTTGGGGTCTAGGCATAACTCTGAGTGTCTTCACACAGAATGGCAATCAAGGAGCTCGCAACCGAAATGAAATGGAAACTTTTGTCGGTAAATTCAAAAGCCACCTTGAAATATGCTTTCAAAGGATGCTTAGCTTAGAAATACATTCCACTGGTACTTATTTCCGCATAAATGCATCGAGGGTTGATTTGGAAGTAAGTACTCTTGAAATTAAAGAGGCACAGCCTTATAGACACTGCTAAATAGCACAGTGGTTAGCGGGGGCAGCACAGGCCAGGGATGGGTTGCTCACATGCCTTCCCAATGCTGAGTTCCGATCCCAGTAACTGAGGGAGAAGTGGAGGGGTAAAGCACAGGAAGCTCATTGCAGTGCATCCGTGGCAGCAGAGCCAATCCAATGTTCCTGCCATCGTGCACACACTGCGCTGAACTTCCAGCACCTCATACCTCCCCCTCTCAAGAACTGACAGGGATGCTCAGCGCTTGGGGAAGCATGTGAGCAACCTGACCCTGCCTGCACCAACCTACTGACTGCTATTGTCTACAAATGAGAGCATCACCTGCTCCAGTGGTTGCCAGATGTGCTCACAGAGGCCTTTCCTAGATTGCGGGTAGGGAGTGTCTTGTTTTAATTGTGTGTAGGTCATTCTGGGAGCTGAAGAGCAGGGTACAACTTTTTGGCTGAAGAGCAGGGTACAACTTCGCTATTCCACCTGGGCTTTAATTTGAATTCAGCCTGATCTTTTATTTCCCTTCTCTTCCCTCCCCCTCCCCTTTTATGAAGATCACCCATTCTGAGACCCCACAGCTAATTCTCCCCTGGCCTCCTCACTGGCCCGAGTAGGACCAATTCAGCCAGCTAGCCCTGGGGATTATCTAATGCTTATTTCCACTAAATTGATTTTTGATTTTTGAATTTTATTGTTATTCATGGTTTTATACTGTATTTTATGCTGCATTTATAATTAAGTGTTTTAAATTTGCTGCTAGCCACCCTGAGCCTGGTTTTTGAACCGGGAAGGGCAGGGTATAAATAAAAAAATATTATTATTATTATTTAGTTATTATTACAAATGCTTGAAACAAACAAACAAATACATTTTCCCCTCCACTATCTTTCTAGGTATCCCCCTGTCCCCACTAACCCTAACCCCCAACATCCACCATCCATTTCCCCTTCTGCAATGCCTCAAGAGTGATGCTGCATCGTTGGACCACATTACTGCACCCAACCATTTCCATTTGTGTGTGTGCCAATATTTTCCCACTTCTCTCATTTTTCTTTTCCTTCCTTAGCTGGTAGCTCTGTTTGTGGATTTCTTTTAATTATATGCCTTCTTTTAAGGCTTAGTTCTTTAATTTCCTTTGATGTAATTTCGCAGTGTGTTGGTGCTTTTTTACACGTCGTATTTTGGTGGAAGATGTAAATAAACAGCTAAAGTGCGAATTGACCACTATCTCCCTAAATACGCAGCCTGAACAATCAGTGCTATTCATAAAGTTGCCTATTACATTCTAAAGCCTGAATTTGGACCTGTGCCAGCTGACAGGCAGTTCCCAAAATGTTCTCCTCTCTGCAGAATTAGGTATTCATATTGGATCAGAAGGTAGGAAAGAGATTTTCTCATCACCTGAGAAACAGAGTAATCAAAGTGGCTCTTCTTCCTGACCACCTCCTTCTCCTCTTTCTCCTAAGTAGGCAGACAGTGGTGGTTGGTGCCCCCTGGAACTGGTAGGATAAAAGGCAGGGACCCCAACCGTAGGTGGTACCAGAGCGAATGGCAGGCAGAACTGACTGGTTTTTGTCCCCATCTTCCTCCCTGCTGATTTCTGCAGGCAAGTGGAGACTGGCTGAGAACAGACTGAGACTGGTAGGGCTTTGCCCCCTTTTCCCAAATAGAACAAGCTCCACTCCAAGCTCTGGTAGCATCCATGAATGTTTATGCTATGGACAAATCCATGTTGATAAAGTTTATAAAGTTTACAACTTGCCAATTGGGCAGGAATGTAAAGTCCACTCTGGGTATATCTAGGCTGATTCTGAGATATTAATTTCCCAGCCATGGTGGCACACAGAACCAAGTGACCTTCACTGAGGATCAAGGCTCTACTCAAACAAGGAGCAGGGCTGGACCAAGGCTTTTAACTGCCTGAGACAAATGACAAGATGGCCGCCTCCATTCCATATACATACAAACACACCCTCTACTTATTCAGCTCAGCCTTGTCTACAGTGACTCGCAGTGGCTTGCGTTGAGCTTCAGGTAAAATACATTTCCAGCTGGAAGTTGAACCTGGCACCGCTTGAGTGCAAAACAGATACTGTATTACCACTGAGCTGTGACCCTTCTCTCAGAAGATGATTGGAGTGGCAGATGAATTTTACTTCGACCCTGGTGAGAGAACAATGTCCTCCACTGTACCTGAGTACCACTGTACTGCAGGTCAGGTAGCACAGCACACACAACTTACTGTCACCTCCTTCCCTCAAGCACCTGCTGCCTAAGGCAGCTACCTCACTCTGACAATGATAGGGCTAGAATTTGGATCCGTTGAGAGGGGAAATGGTTCAGTTTGGTACAAATGTTTTGATCATACCTATCCATCAGTACGTGTATACATTATACACACACACACACACACACACACACACACACACACACTGCACTCTTAACTCTATTTTCCTTCCGCAATATCCTACAAAGTGTCATGAATAATGGAAGCTAATGGATATAACAACACTGCTCAACCTTCCATCAAGTTCATTTCAGGCATACGGCTGTATCGTGACATGAGCAATTCGGAGATGCTTAAGCCTGATTGGGCTCGACAGGGTGAAGGCAAATGAGGCTGCTATGATTCCTACTTGCTGGAAACCACAGGAAGGGAGAATGCCACATTAATATTAAAAAAAACCTGGATGTGTGCTCCAGAGAATGCCTTAACATTTTCTGCAATGATCTAGGATTTCATAGGAGATGAACGGATGTGGAGTAAAGCACTAGAAAGTTTGAACAGCAGTAACTACTTAAAACTGAGATAGACTGATATCCTACTAAACTGGGTGAAGCTACACAAGTGTAAATGTCTGATGTAGGCAATGTCTAAAGTACATACGATCATTTAAAAGAATAAACCTTTGGGGCTTTATTTCTATATGTGAGAGACTATCCTTCAAGAAAGTTCTGTCTTGCGGTTGTTTTTCTTACCTGTTGCTATACCTCTAGCTTTGGAGATTAGACAGTTTTGGGGGCAACACAGAAGATATTTGAATGAGATGGGAAACTGACATTGGGAGTCTGATAAGTGAAAAAGCATGGGAATCCATATGGTGAAATCCGTCTCTGAAAACAATTTTGGCTCGCCTCCAGGAAATTTCCCTTAAGATTATATTTCGGTGGCATTGGACCCCCCCACGCCTTGCAAAAACAAATTCTTCAAGCTCACCATTAGGTTGGAAAGGCTGTGAAGAATGAGGTTCCTATTTTCAAGTTTGGTGGGAGTGTACTGTGGTCCATGCCTTTGGGGGGAAAGTCTTTTATCTGACCTCCAAAATCACTAAACAATCTCTCTCCTAATTTGGCATCTGCCTTACTATCACTAGATTTGACCCCAAATTCTACCCTTAAATCTAAAGAATTAATTTTCTTCCTGTTCTCAGTGGCTAGGCTAGTTATTGCCCAACAATGGAAGGAAACATCTAATAGAGGCATGGCTTAATAACATCTGGAGCATTGCTCTATCAGAATGCCTCACATACTATCAGCGACTAATGTATCTCCCAAAAAGATACATATGACATGATTTGGTCTCCTTTTTTCTCTTTTATTGAAGAAGGGCAGGATATTTTGATGCCATTATCATCACAGAGGTGTCTGTAGAAGGGATATATTAACTGAAAATCAGATCTGTAGCTGGGTTCCTTTTTAAGGTATTGGGTGAGCCAACATGACAATGGTGAGGGATTTAGGATTGGAGTGATCATTTTTTGATACTATGACGTGGGTGGCACAGTAGTCTAAACTACAGAACCTCTTGGGCTTGCCGATCTGAAGGTTGGCGGTTCGAATCCGCACAATGGGGTGAGCTCCTGTTGCTCTGTCCCAGCTCCTGCCAACCTAGCCATTCGAAAGCATACCAGTGCAAGTAGATAAATAGTTACCACTGTAGTAGGAAGGTAAGCAGTGTTTCTGTGCACTCTTGCTTCTGTCACAGTGCCCCATTGTGCCAGAAGCAGTTTGTCATGCTGGCCACATGACCTGGAAAGCTGTCTGTGGACAAACGCCAGTTCCCTCGGCCTGAAAAATGAGATGAACGCCACACACTATAGTTGCCTTTGAATGGACTTAACCGCCCAGGGGTCCTTTACCTTTTTATCTTATGATGGCAGTGGAAACAGCTGTATTGTAACTTTTGAATAAATGTGCTTTAATAATAAAAGAAGAACAAGAAGAAGAAGATTGTGGGGAAAGGAAGCTCTGAGCCCTGACTTGAGCAGTCCTGCTGTGAAAGTCTCCAGCCTCTTCTCCTCTGCATAAAGATTTCTGCATTACAATAAGCAGCCTGCATTTTTCTCATTTCACTGCTCTTTGACTGGGAAGCACCCTGTTGGAAAATTACACTGAAATAAATTATGGTCTGAAAGCTTGGCCAGAAATGCATTTTCTCATTCACCTCCTCCTTCACCAACAGACTTGCATAAAGTCAAAGGAAGCCATTTTTGTGTCTCGGTGAATGGGGAGGGGAAACCCTTCTTAATTCACAACTCACAAGCCTTAGGCTTGGTAAACTGATTCAAATGAGCGTGGGTGATGGAGGGGGAACAACGTGCTCAGTTTGCATACTTAGAAGAAACCGCCCAAACTATATTGAAACACTTTGTTTTGGGTGGAATCTCCTTTTCTGCACCTTCATCTTCGAGCAGGAAATACTTCATGGCTTCCTTCTTTTGTAACTGTCAGTTGCTGAGCGAAGGCAGATTCGTAAATAAATCATCACTGTATAATAGATAAGAGCTACTGACTCCAATGAGAAACCACCACTGATACAGGGTGTAAGCAAGAGCAAAAGCACACTTTGTGTTTGTCTTATTTTTAGTGTGAGGTGTCTGATGGAGAATTTGTGCAGTTATAACACCTGCTTTATAGAAGAAGAAGAAAGATGTTTCCAGGTAACAATGCCACCCAGCATCCCAAGTCACATGGGAGTGATGCAACACACCACCAAAACTTCACAGAATCCATTCTAGATAAGAAAGGGTGTTCCAGAATGCCAACTTCAGAGCTTGAAAGAGTGACCCAGTTCATTCATCACACAGGAATAGATGGGAATAAACCACAAACCTTCCATGGAAACTGCATTCTGCTATCCATTTTGAGCAACAAACCATGTTCCAGGAAAACAGGCCAAAATGCCAATTTATAAGGAAGCCCAAAAAACCTAATTCCCCACTCACAAAGAACCAGCTGGGGGTGAAGCAGTAGCTACGAAGCTCCAACAAAACTAATGTTCCTGTATCTGTTTCAGACAAGAAATTGTATTTCAGAAAAGTTGCCAGAATGACACATTTCTAGCTATCCATACCAACCAAATTCACAAGTTGCATGAGACCAGATAGAAGTTATGTAGCAAGTCAAATAAACTTATACAGAATTCACGTTCAAGAACCTATTCTGGTAAATAGTAAAGGTAAAGGGACCCCTGACCATTAGGTCCAGTCGTGGCTGACTCTGGGGTTGTGGTGCTCATCTCGCTTCATTGGCCGAGGGAGCCGGCATACAGCTTCTGGGTCATGTGGCCAGCATAACAAAGCCGCTTCTGGCGAACCAGAGCAGCACAGAAACGCCGTTTACCTTCCCGCTGGAGCGGTACCTATTTATCTATTTACACTGGTGTGCTTTCGAACTGCTAGGTAGGCAGGAGCAGGGACCAAGCAACGGGAGCTCACTCCGTCGTGGGGATTCGAACTGCTGACCTGCTGATTGGCAAGTCCTAGGCTCTGTGGTTTAACCCACAGTGCCACCCGCGTCCCTATTCTGGTAAATAAACCACGTTGAATATGTTTCAACCCAACTGAAACAGAACTAGAGGGGATTTCTGCAGTAATGACACATAGAATCAGAGCTTTTTTTCAGCTGCAACTCACTGGAACTCAGTTCCGGCCCCACGGGCTTACTTCATCATTCCTGGCTGGCACAATGTGGCTGGCAACTTTGCTTGGTTATGCAGGCTGAAAAGTTGGTGTTCCAGTCATTATAAGAGAATAAAGGAGGTGTTCATGGTGAGTTTTGGCACCTCCTTTGCTCAAAAAACAGCATTGCATAGAATGTTGATGTATGTTTGAATCCGCTTTTAGTTTACTGCTGATTTTATCTTCTGAATTTTGAAAATAATTGTTTTTACTATTTTTGCTGATATTTATTTTGTTTTATTCTCTTTGTAAACCACTTTGAGATTGTTGTTTTGTTTACAAGCAAGTGCTGTATAAATCTTATGAGATAAATAAAAATAACCCACAGAAGTGGCATTCTGGACAATAAGATGTATTTTTGGAAATGATTGGAAAACCAGTTTTCTAGCCTGCTTAACCAACCAAATTTGCCAGTCACATTGTTCCAGACAGGAATGATGTAGTAAGCCACAAGATTCCCACAGATTCCACAACCCACTCTCTGTCCCAGACAATAAACAGTTTCTGGAAAATACAGAATACAAACTTTCTATGTATCCTCATCATCAACTAAATTCACAAGCACCATTGAACTACATGGGAATGATAAATTAACACGACTAACTTTGAGAGAATGTACATTCTGGTATGGTTTTTTCAGATTCTGACCCCAAAATCCCAGTTTCTAAGGAAGGCAAGCCGACTCAGCTTGTGAGTTGCAAATGAATGGATGGGATTTGTAGAATAAATCACAAACTCCCTGTTTGGAGTTATTTCTCCAGAAGACAAATTGGTGCCCGATATGAATAGCATTATTTCTGTGAAAATGTTGCCACTTGCTATATTATTCCCATCAAAGTCCTTTCTATGTGGTGAATTCTGGGGTGAGGGGGTGGGATCTAGCTGCAAAGTTGGCAGTACAGGCCTTTCTTCAGAATTTTGAAAAGCTGTTCACTAGGCATTTGGACACTTCTTGAGACACAATCCAATTTTGCACAATGGTTCCTAAGAACAAGGATAAGATTTGAATACAGTTGGATGCAATTTTCAATCAAGTGTTAGAATTCCTGCTCCGTGACTGCAGTCATGGGATTTTTGTCTATCACATGACGGTGCATATTTTGACTCCACAAAGTGGGAAGTGACGGGAGGCAGGATATTTGTGTTACTGTATTCCGTGAAGTGGGACTGTTGTCCTTTGTCTTTTTCTCTTTGCTGTATGATGTTTAAGAGAGAGGGAGCCATGTTGCAGTGTAAATAAAGTAGATTATCCAAAATGCTGAGTTGCTGAGGTCTGTTACGCAACTGCGCAAACTCTGCGGATCTCTAGGTGTGCCGGTGTTGGTTGGCATCGGTCGCTGTGATGTTCGGGCTGAAGAAAGTTTATGAAGCTCCCAAACGATTGACCAGGAGGGAGGGAACATGCCAGTCGGGCATGCATCTCTGCCAGGGTCCTACTTGAGTGTAGGCCAAACTCCTGACATCAAGATGGTAGTCTGAAATTTCAGAACTGCGCTGATTTTTTGGTTTCTTAGGATTCCCGAGCAATGTCAAGTGCAAGGCTGTGCAAGGCTGTTAGTACATCACATTATGCCCTTGCCAGAGACCTTTCATCTCTACCCCACCTTCCTCTGTTGCTTATTCCTTTGTCCCTGTTCCAAAATTCTGCTTTTTTTTACTAACTTTAATGTGCCTACATAGCAAATCTATTCTTTCTTCCTACTTAGCACTCCCGACAAAAGATTACCAAGGCAAGGAAAATAGTGGGAGCTCCGATTACAGAAGCTCCCACTGTTATATCTGTGATTATTACATTAAAGAAAATGCCCATGAAAGGAAATTTGTACATCACAGAGGACATTTATATGCAGAAATGAAGGCTACATACAACCTTGTGATAAGTTCTCAGTCTTGCTTGTGTCTAATTTCAAGCTTTGCATTTTCAAAGACTTAGTAGCCTAACGGTCACTTGATAGATTCCAAATGGATTTGCTGGGCTTTTAAAAGTTTGTTGATTTTGAAATGCAGGGAGGAATAACAAAGTATTCTGATTATGCAATCTAGTACATTACTAGATTCTATCAGTAAGCAATCTGTCAGCCTAGTGTGATAATTTCCTGCATATCCTGTTAGAAAAATGCAGTATTTTTCCATGTATAATTGGGGGTCGACTTAAATGCGGATGTTCATTGCATGGGCTTTTTTTGTATTTTTTAAAATGCTAATTATCTTCCCGTGGCTGCTGCAAAGAAGCTGCCGGAACCGCCAATCTCCCACAAAAAGATCTTTGGCAATCTCCCTCAAAAAAACTCAACACGCTTGGTGGGGCACACTCTGTTTAAAATATTGATTTCTTAATTTTTGGTTCAAAAAAAAATAGGAGTCGTCTTATACATGGGGGTGTATTATACACATAAAAATATGTCATTTTGTGTTTTTTAATGAGTAACAGTACATCACAATGACTCTGCATGTTTGTTAATTCTTTACTTCCTGTGAATTTGGTAGCAGCTGGGGACTCCAGAATATGTTAGGGGTATGCACTGGATTTGTACAAGGTGGCATGAGTTGAAACAGAAACCCCCAAAATGCTTCATGGCTTCTCAGTGATCAGACATTTTAAAAAATGCTGTGGACAAGCATACACTAAAAAGCAAAAGTAATGACTCTAAGATTAACACACCACCTTACTGCAAGGGTGGGGGAAACGGAAATCAAAACCCCGAATGGATAAAGGACAGAAAGAGAGAGATCCATTGTGTGACTAACAGGTCATGCTTGTAATCTGAGGGACTGGTTTTACCCAGAAAGCAAATCCCTTTTCATTCTTTTAACATTTAATGGCATCTAGCACAAAAGCTCCTGATCTATTTGTCTGCAATTTAGCAAGCTTCTTCCCAGGACTGCAATTTTCAGACCAATCGCCCACAAGACATGAGGGGAGATTAAGAGATTCCTTTTCACTCACCCTAAAAAAACAAGAAGCAGCTGCCCTTATAGGAAAATTGTTGCAGCTATCCTTCTAGATTCATGCCCTCATAGGAGGTGACCTTGCCTGAAAACTCCATTTAATTCCATCCCCAAATTTAAAAGGTTACAGGGTTTCCTAGCCAGCACCAGCTGCTGTGAGCTCCCCAGGACTCATGAGTCCAGTAATTGTTGTTGTTGGAAGCTGTCTGTCTCATGAGACAATGGAGTGTGCTTCTGGGGGTGAAGTCAAACTGCGGTAAAATCACAGCACCTACTGTTGCTGCAGAGACCAGTAGCTTGTAACTGCTGCCTCCTGTGTTGGTTTTGCTTAGCAGTTCCAACATGGTCAAAACCACACCTGGAATACTGTGTCCAATTCTGGGTGCCACAATTTAAGAAGGATGTTGACAAGCTGGAACGTGTGCGGAGGAGGGCAACCAAGATGATCAAGGGTCTGGAACCTAAGCCTTATGAGGAGTGCTTGAAGGAGCTGGGTATGTTTAGTCTGGAAAAGAGGAGATATAATATCCTAAGGGCTGTCAAATGGAAGAGGGAGCATGCTTGTTTTCTCCTGTCCTTGAGGGTAGGACTTCAGGCAACGGCGTCAAGTTACAAGAAAGGAGATTCCAACTAAACTTTTGGAAAAACTTTCTGACACTAAGAGCTGTTCGGCAGTGGAACAGGCTCCCACCAGGGGTGGTGGACTCTCCTTCCTTGGAGGTTTTTCAGCAGAGGCTGGATGGCCATCTGTCATGGATGCTTATGTGAGATTCCTGCATTGCAAGGGGTTGGACTAGACGATCAGACCTCACCTGGAGTACTGTGTCCAGTTCTGGGCACCACAGTTCAAGAAGGACACTGACAAACTGGAACGTGTCCAGAGGAGGGCAACCAAAATGGTCAAAGGCCTGGAAACAATGCCTTATGAGGAACGGCTAAGGGAGCTGGGCATGTTTAGCCTGGAGAAGAGGAGGTTAAGGGGTGATATGATAGCCATGTTCAAATATATAAAAGGATGTCACATAGAGGAGGGAGAAAGGTTGTTTTCTGCTGCTCCAGAGAAGCGGACACGGAGCAATGGATCCAAACTACAAGAAAGAAGATTCCACCTAAACATTAGGAAGAACTTCCTGACAGTAAGAGCTGTTCGACAGTGGAATTTGCTGCCAAGGAGTGTGGTGGAGTCTCCTTCTTTGGAGGTCTTTAAGCAGAGGCTTGACAACCATATGTCAGGAGTGCTCTGATGGTGTTTCCTGCTTGGCAGGGGGTTGGACTCGATGGCCCTTGTGGTCTCTTCCAACTCTATGATTCTATGATTCTATGATTCTATGATCCTTGGGTTCCTTCCAACTCTTAGATTCGGTGACCTCTCTGAGCCCAATCCTGGGCATTGTATATGAAGGTCTTGTGTCACCAAGCTTACAAAATCACAAGCAAATGGGTTCAGCGGCTTTTGTGATGGGCACTTTAATTTTGTTTGGCTTTTTGTTTTTCAAAGCGTGTTCTCCATCACGGAGTGTATGTGTTGCGGTAGGGGATTCCAAGACACCTTACTGTTTCTGGGCAGATGGTTTGGCCAACTCGTAAGCAGGGGCTGGCTGCTACTGGGGAAAATTAGATGTTGCCATTTAGTGATTGACAGCCCTATTTGTTAAATACAAGGCACGCAGCAACGGACGTCCTCTTTCGCTGCGCGCTTCGGATCACCCGCCCTCCCTTCCCTAATGTTAGGCTGTTTGCTTGACCTTGCTATTGCCTGTCATGGGGTCGTCTGCTTTGGGGCAGGGGCCCAGTAGGAATTTTGCCATTTGGCTGATTAGTGTGTGCCATTTGGTTTTCGCCTACCGTGTAGCAAATTGTCACAACTTGTAAGGTTTGCGGTTAGGCATTGGTCTGGAATTGGTTGCTGGAGGGGTATGGATTCGCCTGTGCCTGCCCCTCCAAAATGCTGCTGCTGCTGCTGCTGCTTCAAGGGTTTTCCGTTAAAGGAACCCAGGGTCTCCCCCATGCTTTTGTCCGAAACCCCCTGGCAAGGGGCTAGGGCCACGCAAGCCCCTGGGAGCATGCTGGGGAGCGGTGAGGCATGGTTCCCAGTCCCGTCTCTCTCCCCAGGTGACTTACCCTTCCTGACTTCATGGGGGGTGCGAATGTCAGAGCTGTCCCAGTGCGGGGGCAGTTAGTGCTACCAATGCCTAAGCAACCACTCACATTGCTGTATTTGAATAAAGTTGTGGCCAAAATTATGCCAAAAATTTTAAACAAAAATTAAGTGTCAATTGTGTTTTCCTTTGGGATGATGTATTGGGGACCTCTACGCGCAACAAGCATCCTCCAACAACCAGCAGAGATTAATGGGGTGTTAGTGGGGCACACAGGGCATTGCACAGCCCAAAGATCTTGCACTAATGGAATTACATTGTTGGATAACATCCTGGGTGGGGCGTGGCGTGTCATTGTTTTGTTTTGCTTTTGTTCCTGTTTTTGCAATGTATTTTGTATTTCTATTTTGCATCTTTATGCATCCTTGGGATCTTCGGATGAAGGGTGGTATACAAATTTCATAATAATAATAATAATAATAATAATAATACTCTTTCTCAATGAGCCAGTCACTTCTCCTTTCATACAAGTTAGCTGCTCTCTCTTTGATTACTTTGTTGTGTCCATTTCCGCTCATCACATTTTCGGTGCAGTACTATTGAGTCCAATGAGATTTACACCCAGAGAGCTGCAAACAGAATTGTCACCTTGGTTTCCTTTTGGAGATGTGTTCCATAAGAGTCCTCAGGTAACTTGGCTAGAACTAACCATGGACTTGGTGAAATAAAGCAGGCTATCCCTTCCAGACCATGTTAGCCTTGACGCAGGACAATAAGAGGGAAAACTTTCTTGACACATTGAGTCCCAGTGGCTGGATATTTTTAAATTTGCAGATTTATTTTCAATTGCACTGGCCAAAATCAATATTTAGTCACTCTTCCAGAACTGCACACCAAATTTTAATAATAGTTTAGCTTTAGAACTCCCACTTGCTAGGCATTTGGCAGGAGACAGCAAAGCAGCAGGAAGGGTGTCCCCCTGTATTTTGTTTTCACTCCATCTCACTGTTTTGGAGGCATTAGAATCCATTGCAAACATCCCTCCTAAAACAATCTAATTATTCAGTTGAGTCAAACAGCAGTCGTCGTCCCCAGCCCTAGCTATCCTTTAACTGGAGATACCAAGGATTGAGTCTGGAGTCTTCAGCATGCAAAACATGAGCCCTCCGTTTGAAGTTTCAGGTCTCTGCTATAGTTTCCAGCATGAACGATAGTGGTTGGCATCCAAGGTGTGCTGTGTCTAGGTTATTAAACAGTGTGATGAAATGAACCTAGCAGCAAATCCCCAGAGTGGTATTCAGCTGTATGAATAATCTGAATCTGCTTTTCCCATATGATGCCCTACAGAAATTGTTGGGTATAGCTCCCATTATCCCTGATCTCTGATTATGCCGGCTGATGGGAGTTGTTGTTCAAAACATTATCAGTATCAAACTTGATTTCGGTCACAGACCAGCATAAGATAAAACATACGGATAAACTGAACACATAAGACTTAAAACAGGTAAGGGATAAAAACAAGTACGGTGGCACCTCGGTTTAAGAACAGCCCTGTTTACGAACGATTCGGTTTACGAACTCCACAAAACAAGACGTAGTGTCCCGGTTTGTGAACTTTACCTTGGTCTAAGAACGGAATCCAAACGGTGGAAGGGCGGGAGGCCTCATTAGGGAAAGTGCGCCTCAGTTTAAGAATGGCTTCGGTTTAAGAACGGACTTCCGGAATGGATTAAGTTTGTAAACCGAGATACCACTGTAATTAAAAGGTGATTATATCATATGTACCTAAAAAGATAGAAACAAGGACAAACAGTTAAAAGTGACTATAAGGGAATGAGCACCAGATTGATCAAGATTTACCATTAGGGTAATTTTATTTTCACAGGAAGCAACTGCTTTGCTTATGTTGAGCACAATCCTGTACTGAAGAAATACTGGCAGAAGGGAAGACCCACTTGCACCAGAGCAATGTGCATCTTCTTGGCTATCCCAGTAGAAAATGTTGCTGGGGTACAGATACACATGAGAGGCAGGTGGCACAAGAGAATAGGATTCTTACTGCCAATGCTACACCCACTCAGTCTCTGCCCATGCCCCCATCAACTGACCATGGAACTTGTGCAAGGAATTCTCCCTGAATTCAGTGGCAAGGAGAAAATAAATAAAGCTTTGCACACATGCGCCCAATGACAACCTTCCTGTTCACATCACCATTATGGAGAGGATACTGAACCTCTATATATAAAGACAAGAACTCAGATGACAGGGTGCACATAACTGGGTTATATCTAGAGTTGCCGTATTTCAAACAGTGAAAATCCAGACAGAAAAGTTGTTGAGGGTTTTTTTGGCAAATTTCTGAGCTATTTTAAGGGGAAACTGCTGACATGGGTTGCCATATGTCCGGATTTTCCCAGTCATTCTTAGCAATTTCTGCCAGGACACTAGTTCTGACTGCAGTATTCTGGATTTGTCCAGGAAATTCTGGACATATGGCAACCCTATTATATACCCATGGATCTCACAAGGGGGGAGTCTGGTGATAAGAAAAGGAGTGCAAGGGTTCTTTGCACAATACAGTTTCATCACATATGCACATGCAAACTTTCCTTCCATTGATTTAGACGGGAGGATGCTCCTGAATTTAATCTGCATTTCTCTTGCTCAGAGAAAACAATTTCAGTGGGGGGAAAGTATGAAAATGTTCCAGTTTTTCATAGTCAAATGCAATGTATCTGTGCTCATTTTATGGCAAGCTGGTGGCCGATACCATGGCTGTAATCTCAAAGCGCCATCCTTCGTTGGAAGCCTACAGAAGTTAATCAATTATTCCTAAGTGGGTTGCACTTTGCACGCTGTGGGGTTCTTTCAGATATCCACTTTTGAATATTTTAAAGATTGAGCTATCTGGGTTTTTGCATCTGAGATTTCAGCCTGAGATGTCATTGCTGAGGACTGGCTGGTGGTGCTGAAGAGTGTTTGCTTCCTAGCAAATCAGATATGTTATAAAACTTGATGTCTACTAGTTTAAATGGCTCTTAAAGGGGATTAAGGAAAACACATGGAGGAAAAGGATATACCGTATATCAGTGGTTATTAGCTATGATAACTAAATGAAATATCCATGTTAAGAGGCAGTATGTATGGCTAATGGATAGTTACAGTAGGAGAGGACCACATGCTCATTTCATGGGGCTTTCATGCTATCCTGATGGTCCTCCTGAAAGCATCTAATGGACCACTGTAGAAATCAGGATGCTGAACTAGATGGACTTTTTGCCTTATCCAGCAGGGTTCCCCATTGTAGCTTTGTGAATGCCAGCTGGCTTCTCAAAACAGATGGCATATTCTGTTCAGTCAGTCACTGGAACCAACACTATCCTTGCGTGGTGGATGAGCAAACTTACCCCTTCCCTTCTGCACACAAATAAAAGCATATACTTTCAAATTGTTCAGTAGAAATGACAGATGATATGGAATCCTGGCTGTACAATCCACCACCCATGGTATTTTGAGGGGCTGTGTGCAAATCAGAGGAGACATAGCCCAGGGGCAAAGTACCTGCACTCCATCCCTGAAATTTCCAGGTAGGGCTAGGAAGGAAGCCTGTCAAAAATCCTGGGGAGTCACTATCAGTCAGTGTAGAGAGTACCGGAAAGGCCAAACACCCACCATCTGTTATTCAGTGACCTGAAGATTTTACTGGCCTTTTCATGTTTGAATGCCTGGCTTATAATCATCAATCTTCTTTAGATACTTATGGACTGCATAGCATATGTTAATCTGTTTGTTTGTTTGTTATTTAATTTCATATTTATTTATACTTTTCAAGTTTATACATTTCACTAATTTTACAATCATTTTGACATTTCAAAACTTGACTCCCTTCCCCCACTTTCTGCAGTTCCTTGAATTTATTTTTAATATCTTCTGCATATCCAAATTAACTTAATTTACTCATTTATTCATCTTCTTTAAATATATACTCTTATAAAACTGCAGATTGTTACATTAATCCTGCCAGTGTTTTTACCTGTTTATAATTTATCTGTAAATATTCAATAAACCATTTTCATTCTTTTGTAAAAAAAAATTAAAAAGTTATCTTGATTTCTTATTCTTCCAGTAACTTTTGCAATTTCTGCATATTACGTAAGTTTTTGTATCCATTCTTCCTTTGCTGGGACATCTGCTTCTTTCCATTTTGGGGCAAGTAACATTCTTGCCGCTGTAAGTTTATATACATTTTAGGTAGTTCTGCTTCTATAATTCCCAAAAGAAAAGCTTCTGGTTTTGGTTTTGGTTTTACAAAGGTTATTCTAAACAACCTTTTCATTTGAATATATATCATTTCCTGGTAAGCTTTAACTTTACTTATGTTAATCTGTATGTTTAAATTAGGACTGATGGAATATTCTTATTGTTAATGTCAGCTGGTAGTCCCCTTCCTTCTTTCCCTCCATCCATCCATCCCTCCCCCCTCCTTCTATGGAAGAAGAAGAGTTAACAGTACTGAGCTGGACCAATCAATGATCTGATTCAGTATATGGCAGCTTCCTGTGTTTCTATGTGAATGATATGTTTGTTGGATTCCAGCTCTCATAAGCCCCAGCCAACATGGCCAATAAACAGGGCTGATGGCAGCTGCAGTTCAGCAACATCTGGTTGTCCACAGGTTCCCCATCCCTGCTCTACAAGGTCAGCTCACTCAACATGTCATCTACACCTTGGAGGAGGTGAAGAATCCATCTTGTAATGATGGTGTCACTGCCAGTGAATATATGAAATTAACAATCTTTATATTTTTTTGGCAAGTCTTTTCCTACCATTTTCTTCTCTGCTCATCAGCCTTTGCTAACGAAAGGCAAATGAGCCTTATCTAGCAAATCAGTAAATATGTTGTCATGGCAATTAATTTGGGTTTCTCCCTTTATGATCCACATGGCTTCCCGGGCTGAAAAGCAATTTGCTAGGCAAAGATATACTTCCAACCAACTGAAAAACAGCAAGAGTGATGGAATTCGCTAATCTGCACCAGCTCTGTTCATTATCCACATCACCGAGGGCCAGACACATGCTTGTGCCACAAAGACAGTCATGTAGCTGCCATTAGTGTGTGTCTAGGAGAACATCTTGTGAAGAATAAATGATGCTTTGGTAGTTTTGTACTTTCAGTGGAAAAAAGAGAGAGCTGCTGGCGCTTTTTGTTTTGCTATTTTTAATGACGGGAGATTAACTAATATCCTTCTATGAGTGGGGAGGGGGGGACTTTGATGTTAAAAGATCACAGAGAAGTCTTTTTGCATTGTTGAGTTACAGAATACCTTCCAGACAACCACCAGGCTAAATGGGAATCAAATTCCGTCTGTGATGTGGAGCTGACACTTCTCAAAGGCTTGGTTCTGCGGTTACTGATGATATAAGCAGTTCAGAGGTTTTCTCTATCAGGGGAAACAAAGGCCAAAAGCTTGATTCTCAGATGTAAATTTTGTTGACTGTGGCCCATCCTCTTTTATGCATGTGGATCACAAAGGGATGAGGAATGAGATGGATGAGGAAGAGAGAGGCAATGCCCATTGATTTCAAAGTATCTAAGGTTGGGATGCGGGTGGTGCTGAGCCTAGGACTTGCTGATCAGAAGGCTGGCAGTTCGAATCTCTGCGACGGGGTGAGCTCTCATTGCTTGGGCCCTGCTCCTGCCAACCTAGCAGTTCAAAAGCACATCAAAGTGCAAGTAGATAAATAGGTATTGCTCTGGCGGGAAGGTAAAAGGTGTTTCCGTGCGCTGCTCTGGTTTGCCAGAAGCATCTTAGTCATGCTGGCCACATGACCCAGAAGCGGTATGCCGGCTCCCTCAGCCAGTAAAGTGAGATGAGCACCGCAACCCCAGAGTCAGCCATGACTGGACCTAATGGCCAGGGGTCCCTTTACCTTTATCCTTAGGGTTACAACCACTCCAACAGCCTAGGAAGTTCATTACCAGTTCTTCTTACAACATTCCCCACCCCCACCCCTTTACAAGGTGATCAAACTCAGCCTCCCTCGGTTAGCATAATAGCATCTTATCCCAGGAAACAATGACCTTTGCTACAGATACAGCACAGTGGCACTGTCCAAAGGCAGATGCACATTCAGTCTTGATCCCACCCCGTACAAGTCTAAGAACCTTTAAACCAGGGATGGATCACATGGTGCCTTGCAGTTGCAGAGCCATCCTTTAATAATCACACCTCTCCAAATGTTGCAATGCACTTCTCCAGCCGAGTGGCATGCACAAAAATGCAGATATTATGGGAAAGTGCGCATAAACATGCATATATTCATGAAAGTCACATAACCCCCTGTGGCGATCACACAGCGTCCCCAGACGTTTCACCGTATATTGTTCCCTGTGCCACCACCTTATTTCTCGCTGCCACCACCCAGGCCATACCTGGTACAATAATGAGTCCAGTCAGTCAGGGTTAAATTGGAACATAAACTTCTGTTTCTTTATTGCAGTTTAGCAAGCGTGTGGTTTCATAAACGATATCAGTCAATTACATTCATGGGTTGCCTATCCAGACCTATAACTTCCGCTACCTGCTCTCACTCACTAAACCACCTCTCAGATATTTGCTTGTCTTCCTAGCCCCTAACTGTTCCTGACTCAGCTTATTTCGCTATACTAACTCAACCTCCCCACAGACTCTATCCCAATTCACTCCCACTCCAACCAAACACCCAACTCACAATGAACTGCTCCCTTCACCCCTCCCAGAGCTGATTTTATAGTCCCTCTGACTCCACCCCCCTGGGTTCTGATTGGGTAACCTGTTTAACTATTTCACCTCCAGCACTCTCATATGTTAACGTCACACACACCAACAAAAAGCACATATGGGGACATTGCTTGCAAAAATGTGTATATATTGGGCAAAATTGCATAGGAGAATGTGTTTAACGGGAGAAATTTACACCACAATGCTGAAGAATTTTCACGAGGACTTTTCTAGAAAGGTGGGGGGGAGAGAAGTGATCTGATGCAGGTATGTGCAGAAGCAAACCATAAACGGGAAGCAGAGAGAAACCAAATGACAAAATTGCCCATTGCTGCACTCAAGAGTGAGAAGGGTGAGTTACCACCAGACACTTTATTACAGGAGAGTACACGGAGTATGAAAGTGCTAGAGTTACATGTTATTTTCCATTCTTTCAGAGTGACTTGTGACCTCCGCAAGCATTATGGGTTGTAGCATTCAAAGAGACCTATCACCTCAGAGGAATATAAAGAGAAAAGTGGTTCGTTAAAACGTCTCATTTTTCTTCCCCACATCAACTCAGAATGACAGACCCATCAGTCTTGGAAGCAGAAAGTGATGGTGGTGGAACAAAAGCTGGGGATTATTTCTGCAGTCTTTTTGAGGACAACGCCATTTTGCACTTTTTCATGAATTAGGCAAGGCAAGTTTGATATCACCTTGTAGCTCATCTAGTTCTGTTTAATAGAAACTCGTCGGAGCATCGGTGAAAAACTGTATAAATGAATAGGAAAGCGAGAGAAGACCGGACTGTGTGATTGCAAGCTCTAGTTTCTTATCTGTTCTTAGTATATTAAAATGAGATATATATATGTGAATATTTTAAAGAAATTGATTATAAAATTTCACATTTCCGTTCCATGTGTGTGATCTGTTACTGGTGGCGCAGAGGCCCCATACATTATGGATTAGCAAAGGGGCACCTTAAATGCAACAGATTCCCATTGGGCAAACCCTCTGTTATCTGAGCCAGTGTGTGTGACATTCTGCCACTTACGCGATGTAGTGAGATTAATGTAGCACAGCTGAAGAAACAAGCAAACCATTCCCCCCCCAAAAAAAAATGTTCACAGGCCTTTCCAGTAAGAAAACAAAACAAAACCCAAATGTGGTAATTAATTAATGTAAACAGAAACAAGTCATGGTGTTCCTGGAAATTGATTTTGCTGCAGAGATTGTCAGTGTGGTGAACATTGTGACGTTTGAAGAGTGGAGAGTTCACTCGTCAACGCTGCATTGCATTTGCATCTGGGAGCAGTAGCTGGTGGCAGGGTATGCTTTTTACATGCCTCTCCAAGTGCAGGTGGCACTGTGGGTTAAACCACAGAGCCTAGGACTTGCCGATCAGAAGGTCAGCGGTTTGTTTTTGGTTTTTTTGATAGATATTTATTAAGGTTTTGCAAAACAGAAACATAAGTAAAACAGACATACAACAAAAACAGATATATCAAAAAAGAAAATAGAAAAAGAAAAGAAAAAATCCAATTTTTTAACTTCATAACTCTATAACTCTCCTGACTTCCTCACATCTCCCTTTTTTGTGTTCCCCTTTATTCAGTCAAGTTCAGCAAATTTTGACCCTCTTTCAAACCTCATTTATAATTATATGTTTCAACCTATTATGTCTCTAATTTTTCTTCTCTTTCCACATCATTTTTTACCTTCATATCTTAATCCCTTATACCACTTTATATACCTTTGACATAATATTACTCTGGTCTTTCCCACCTTTTCTTTTTAATCATTTTTGCATACTCCTTCTAACCATGTCACTAATGCCATAGTACCTTCATATCCAACATCATTTTAACATTCAAACATTTTACAATGCTTCTGTAAATAGTCTTTAAACTTCTTCCAGTCCTCTTCCACCGACTCTTCTCCCAGGTCTCGGATTCTGCCGGTCATTTCTGCCATCTCCATATAGTCTATGACTTGCATCTGCCATTCTTCCAGGGTGCGCAAATCTTGTGTCTTCCAGTATTTTGTGATGAGTATTCTTGCTGCTGTTGTTGCGTACATAAAGAATGTTCTATCTTTCTTTGGCACCAATTGGCCGACAATGCCCAGGAGAAAGGCCTCTGGTTTCTTAAGAAAGGTATATTTAAATACCTTTTTCAGTTAATTATAAATCATTTCCCAGAAAGCCTTAAAGAAGGTCAGCGGTTTGAATCCCCATGACGGGGTGAGCTCCCGTTTCTCGGTCCCTGCTCCTGCCAACCTAGCAGTTCGAAAGCATGTCAGAGTGCAAGTAGATAAATAGGTATCGCTCCTGTGGGAAGGTAAATGGAGTTTCCGTGTGCTGCTCTGGTTCACCAGAAGTGGCTTAGTCATGCTGGCCACATGATCCGGAAGCTGTATGCTGGCTCCCTTGGCCAATAAAGTGAGATGAGCGCTGCAACCCCAGAGTCAGCCACAACTGGACCTGATGGTCAGGGGTCCCTATACCTTTATTGAGTGCTGTGTGTCGTTGCTGGTTCCTAAGAGAGAGTGTGAAGGTGCAAGGGGCAGGGGGCTCGGTGAGGTGTTGATGCAGCAAGAGAGCCAATCTGGCAATCCTGCCACCATGCCCACCCCGCACTGAGCTCTCCAGGCCACACAATGAACCATGGCCCTCTCCAGGCCCTCATGAACCATGAGCAATCCTAAGTTGGCAGATAAGCAACCCTGAGCTCCCCCACCACCTATCTAGGAGAGAGAGAAGTCACTTCTAGACTGAGAGCTTTTAATACTTCCCACTCATTGTCCAACTTTAAACTTCATAACTTTCCATGCTACAGCAGGTGAACCCCCCTGCCATGTCTCTCACCATGCCAATTTTCAGTCCCTTTCTATGGGACAGAGAGTGAGGGTTCCATATTCCATACCTGCCAACATTTCCATCCCCAAAATTGGGGTGTCAGGAGGAGCACGCCGCCTGGTGCTCTGGTGATTGTCAGCAGGGTCGTGCCAAAGTGCTGGGATAGAAAGTCCAGTGAGACTTTGTTTGGTCCAGCGCTCTGGACTCACGGCAGAGGGCTGGACGAAAGAAAACGGGACATCCCAGGATCCAAACAGAAGTTGGGATTGGCTTCTGCAGTCCAGTATATCCCACTTAAAATGGGACAGTTGTGGGCGATGATGATGATGATGATGATGATGATAATGATAATGATAATTTATTATTTATACCCCGCCCATCTGGCTGAGTTTCCTCAGCCACTCTGGGAGGCTCCCAATAGCCTGTTAAGAACAATACAGCATTAAATATAAAAAACTTCCCTAAACAGGGCTGCCTTCAGATGTCTTTTAAAAATAAGATAGCTGCTTAGTTCCTTGACATCTGAAGGGAGGGCGTTCCACAGGGCAGGCACCACTACCAAAAAGGCCCTCTGCCTGGTTCCCTGTAACCTCACTTCTCGCAGTGAGGGAACCGCCAGAAAGCCCTCGGCGCGGGACCTCAGCATCTGGGTTGAATGATGGAGGTAGAGACGCTCCTTCGGGTATACGGGACCGAGGCCATTTAGGGCTTTAAAGGTCAGCGCCAACACTTTGAATTAAAATACCTGGTGTGGTACAGGGGACCCTTTGGCAGGGGGTGCTGAGGGCAGCCAAAAATGTTCAGGGAGGGGGGCCAGCCCCCTAATATTCTGTGGCGACTGTGCACATGTCGTGTGGCATGTGCACATGATGTCAGCACGCCGTGCAGCATGTGCACACAGTGCAAGCACGTCGCGTGGCACACACTCATGACACCAGCACATTGTGCGTCCCACATGGATGATGTCAGCATGCACAGCGTCCACATGTCACATGGCGATGGCCCCCTCCATTGCAGGGGCAAGCCAGCACGCTTGGTGTGGACATAACCAGAGATGATCGTGCCTGGTGTATCCCCCCTCTTCATGGATGCATGGAACCCCCTCTTTTGGTTGTGGCATACGTTCTCTTGTTTTTGCATCTCCAGTATCTTCCAAATTGCTATCCTTGGTTTTTTTTTTGCGATTTACCCCTCCCTTCCTATGCCATCAATTGTAATAAACACCTCAAACCACGGAATCTTTCTGCTTCCCCTCTGCACACACCCCCCCCCCCATATCATTTCAGGTAAATGTTCTTATATAGTGCCAGTTCTGTGTGAAATATGATAATAATGTCCCCCCAACCGAATGTCTGTCATAGACATTTCACAGATCACCTAGCTAGCTTTTAAAATGTAAACACAGAATCAGGAAACCAGTTCTCCAAATGATCTGCTTTCTACTCATTTCGCATTCCATCTAGTTTTGCAGTGGATATTTCCTTTGCTTGTGGAATGATGAGTACACAGAAGGTGCCTACAGCCTCCGTGGTCCGAGCCACAGACAACCGTAGCCAATAGCTGTAGCTCCAGAAAGATGTTGCTTTCTGTGTTTAGAAAGCAGCTTGTGTGATAAATATGCCAATTAATTGCAGAAACCTGCAAGCTAATCTTGGTGCTGATAACCAAGCATTGCCCATTATTGTTTAATAGTGCTTTGACTCAGATAAGGTGCTTGAAAATGTGTCCCGTCCCCCCTCAGAAATGAGTATATGGTATTAAGTGCTTCACTTGGAGCAGACTGACTGGAGTGCCACAAGCGCCCTCCTCTGGGTATTTGACGCTACTGCAGCATAGGAAGGGCGAAAGTATCCACATACAGGGATATCTTGTTTGTAGTTTGGGGGAGGAGGGCTGCAGATGTCAGGAGTTAAATTGCCTTCTATCCAGAGGGGAAACGGAGAAGGCTTGCAGAATCCAATGTTTACAATGGCAGACTAAACAGACTAAAGCCAATGGGCAATTAATGCCCTGGTCACTTAGTTAGGCGTTACAGCTGCTTTCCTTAATCTCCAGTTTCGCTGATGCTACATAACACATCGATCTTGAAGCTGACTTTTGAGTATGGTTCTTATGCTTAAGGGTGTAGCCCCTTTTTGTCTTCCTAAATTAGGGAAGCACACTTTCAGCTGCTTTGGCTTATAAAATAGTAAATGCAGCCAACCTACAAAGGGAAAACGGAACTGAAGCAGGTGAATTTCTGAAGACAAATTCCCAGTTCTAGCTCAGGAGGTCCAAGCATGAAAGAAGCCTTTTTCTTCTGCAGTCACAAAAGCACATCTGGGTGTGCATCCCTATATACTCAGTAATGTCCATCAGGACCATTTCGTTGGTTAGATTTTTTTTTTTTAAAGGAGGATGGACATCTGGGGATAACAGTTGTATTTCCCACAGACACAGCTGAACAGGGGCCAGATATTGCATTAGGGGAAATGTTTTGATAGATTGCAAATGGGATCTGACCTGGGAGTAAATTCCCCCGTGGCCCACGGGGCTTATTTTCGGGAAAGTGTGCATAGGCCCAAAGACTAGTTTGTTTGTTTGTTTGTTTGTTTGTTTGTTTGTTTGTTTGTTTATGCAAATAATTATCTACCACTAGGTCGTAAAAAAGATATCAAAGTGGATTAAAGCAATAAAACATAAAACCCTACAATTAGAACCATAAAAAATTAAAAGCACATATCAGTTAGCCAGTGTGGAGGGATGGATTCTTAACTGCCAGCACAGGTCTGCCAGAATGGAAGAGTTTTCAGCAGTCATTTAAAAGGAACCTGTTGAATTACTTCTGACAGAGTTTTTCACAGGACTGGGAAATGAGCCTCACTTAAAGGTAAAGGTAAAGGTACCCCTGACCATTAGGTCCAGTCACGGACAACGCTGGGGTTGCGCGCTCATCTCGATCTATGGGCAGAGGGAGCCGCTGTTTGTCCACAGACAGCTTCTGGGTCATGTGGCCAGCAGGACTAAGCAGCTTCTGGCAAACCAGAGCAGCGCATGGAAATGCCGTTTACCTTCCTGCCGGAGCGGTACCTATTTATCTACTTGCACTTGACATGCTTTCAAACTGCTAGGTGGGCAGGAGCTGGGACCAAACAACGGGAGCTCACCCCATTGCAGAGATTCGAACCGCCAACCTTCTGATCAGCAAGCCCTAGGCTCTGTGGTTTAGACCACAGTGCCACCCGCGTCCCCACTTATGGCCTTTTAAAAGAGGACTGGTTTTAAGATACACTAGCAGGTTAACTGGGCAAGCCTACTAATGTCTACTGAGAATTAAGCCCCACTGAGTCTCTACAGAATTCTGCCATACAACCAGAATTTCCCAGACATAGCCAGAATACAACATGAGGAAACAGTGTCTGGGAAATCCAGATGTATGGCAATCCATGTCAGAAATCTATATTTTGGCAATTTTCCTTAAAAATATCTCAAAAACCTTTTCTTTTTTTTTGAAAATTATAAAGCTCAACAACTTTGCCAAAAAAATATGCTCAACAACTTTTGTGTCCAGATTTTCACTTTTTGGAACATGGCAACCCTATTGTTGACCCATGGGAAAAGTCAGTGGGGCAGATGGCAGCCAGAGGCAGAGCTGGGAGTGGGCGGAGCTAGTACCCCAAGTGGGTGGGGTTTGCAGTATTGTTCATCTCTCTCTCTCTCCTTCTCTGTAGGCTACTTAAAATTAGAATTACTTGAGATTAAGCCTCAGGTTACCCATCCCAGGTATGCAGGACCACAACCTGAGACTTAAGTGAAAGAAAGAAGAGGATGTATTTTTTTTTTCCAAATCAAGGCAAGTACCTATTGCTTTGAATATAGAATGAAAAGTCTGGCCAGGATATTAGACCTATAACCGACATATGGAATTAAACCCAGTTATGGAATTGATGCAGTAGATTTGCAAGTTAATCTTATTGATCACAGTGGGATTTATCATCCTTTCTGTGGTCCTGACCTGGCACCTCTAATCTGCGCCGGGGTGTTCTGAGGCACATGTAGGATTAATCATATGGTTTTGATTAATCAATTACATCTACATAAATCTCCATTTAAGTAATTGTGCTGCGGGGAGGAAGGGACCCTCATTTTACATAAAATTATGCATGCATATGTTACAGCAGGCACCATCATAGATGGCTGCAAGAAGTGGACAGCCCCTGTTAAGATAGCTGTGGTCACACATCTTGCACACAACACACACAGTGCCAGATTTACGCATAAACTGAACAATCTATAGCTTAGGGCCCCACTCTCTTGGCCCCCCCAAAAAAAATTAAAGGGAAAAAATACTGGTTGTGCATTTCCAAAATATAAGATAAAAAACAAATAAAATAAAACATACATACAGCAACAGTGTAGGCTCCTATGATGTAAGTAATGGGCCCCGCCTGCTATCCTGCTTCCTAAAATATCACTGGTTTGCTCATTTCTATATATAGGGTGCCTACATTCCGCATGTGTAAATGGCTTTAGATGCCTATTAGGTCCATAAATTACAGTGGTACCTGGGGTTACAGATGCTTCAGGTTACAGACGCTTCAGGTTACAGACTCCGCTAACCCAGATGTAGTACCTCGGGTTAAGAACTTTACTTCAGGATGAGAACAGAAATCGCATGGCGGCAGCAGCAGGAGGCCCCATTAGCTAAAGTGGTACCTCAGTTTAAGAACAGTTTCAGGTTAAGAACGGACCTCCAGAATGAATTAAGTTCTCAACCCAAGGTACCACTGTACCATATAGCATATATTCAACACACAAAAAACAGCGACAATTTGTTGTTGACAAAGGACAGCTGCACATATAAAGGGCCTCATGACCTTCAGTAGCTTAGGGCCTCATCAAACCTAAATCCGGCTCTGCACACACATGATGGAATGGTAGGGTACAGTCCTATTCTCGTCTACTCAGAAGTAAGCCTCATTTAGTTGAGTGGGACTCACTCCCTAGTATAGGATTGTAGCTTACTTGAAAGTAAGCATGTATATTATTGCTTTTGTAAGTGTTGTACCCTGGTGCTATATATACTATATAGTGCTGTTTATAATCTCTCTCTCTCTCTCTCTTTCTCTCTCTCTCTCTCTCTCTCACACACACACACACAGAGAGAGAGAGAGAGAGAGAGAGAGAGAGAGAGAGAGAGAGGACCAAGCAGTAATTGGAAACAGAATGGTAGACAGTGGCAAATGTACAGTATACTGAGCATTAGTGCGATTGGTGTTGTATTAAATCTATTCCGAGCAGAGTGGCTGACTGAAAGGATGATAATGGATTTAACACTTGCCCACTTTACCAAAGCATGCCAGCAAGAATAGAATGATACAATGCATTCGGTTTGCTTGAGATCTTTTCTTCAATCTAGATAAAATGACAGGTAGAAAACAATAACTGAAGCATTCTTCATATAAAAGTCACCAGCCCTCCATTGCTCAAATAAATCTAAGCCAGTTAGAATTCCCATTGGAGTGTGACACTGGTTAAGAGCATTCAGACATAATGAAGAAAAACAAGACTGCTCTTATAGATATATTTTGTACCTCTAGTGTTTATCTTGTTTTGGTCTTTAATCTTGTTTACACTGCTTTCTTCCATGGCAGGCTTTGTGAAGCATTTTTCTACTCAAACGAGTTTTGTTGCTTTGAAAAAAAGACACAACACATTTCTAAGCTGCGTTTCTTCCTCTAAGGTGGCACATAGGTCACTCACAGAACCCTGTGTGGTGGATTAGGCTGGAAGAAATGCAGATGGTGGCAGGGCTGGTGTCCTCTGTAGAAGGGACCCTGGGAGCAGACCAATCAAAGAGCTCAGATAGAGCAGCATCAGCAGCTTTATGGGACAAGAAGGAAGCCTATTGGCCTCTTCTGTCACCTGACCCCTGTTGAACCCCTCTTACCGAGCTTAATGTTGGCACTCAAGTGCAGCAGGAGCACGTCAAAAGCTCTTTTCTCTGACAAGACATCCCAATAGCACAGAATGTGTGATGTCTGAGTCTCAGTACTAGGTCTGTGGCATCTTAAAGATTGTCATCTTACGGCTTGTATGTCTTGAGTGTAGATTTGAGCCCAAATGCAGAAGTTACCTACACTGGCTCACATGGTGCTGTCCATGTAAGGTAAAGGTAAAGGGACCCCTGACCATTAGGTCCAGTCACAGACGACTCTGGGGTTGCGGCACTCATCTCACTCCATAGGCCGAGGGAGCTGGCATACAGCTTCTGGGTCATGTGGCCAGCATGACTCAGCCACTTCTGGCAAACCAGAGCAGCGCACAGAAACGCCGTTTACCTTCCCGCTGCAGTGGTACCTATTTATCTACTTGCACTTTGTGCTTTTGAACTGCTAGGTGGGTAGGAACTGGGGCTGAGCAATGGGAGCTCACCCCGTCACGGGGATTTGAACCGCCGACCTTCTGATCGGCAAGCCCTAGGCTCTGTGCTTTAACCCACAGCGCTACCTGCTGTCCAAGTAGTTATATTTAAACACAGAGATCAGCCCTTACTCTTATGTCTCATCAGTGGTGTATTGTGGGGGGGCACAGGGGTATTGCCTCAGGCACAAAATTTGTTAGGGGCTCAATATTTCAATGCCCTGTGCCGCCTCAATACAGCTTTGTGCTTGCGTCGCTGGCCTCTGTTGAAAACAGCTTCTCCGTGCGAACCAGGAACTGACCTCTCCAGACAACAGAACGATTCTTTTCTTATCTCTGTGGCTGTGATCTCCTGGGTGATGCAGACACCTTAGGCAGCTGAATGCACATGTATACTCTGTCTGTTTCTCTTCCATAGCCCACCTCTCCACGTGGCCCCGGGTATGGGCAACCCACGCTATGCCACTGCATCTCATTGCTCAGATTTAAAGGCATAGCAGATAAGATACCAACACAACTGATCTGTCTCGTGCAAAGGAACTCCTCACCCTCTTCGCCAAAGTTGCATCTGGCTACTGTGTTACTCATGTCTCTAGAATTGAAGCATTGTTTGTTGGGTCAAGTGCGCCATTGCCACACTTTGCAAGGTAGCATCATCTGAATGTCGTTAACGGCTCATTTGCTGATCATTAATGAAGAAGTTGAATAAGACCAGACATCAAATTAATTGCTGTGGCACCCAGCAATGCTTCTCCTTTGGCCCGTCTTACCGCAACTCAATAACCTGCTCTTTATCGTTACTGTTTGTTTTGGGCTCCTTCTGCCAGCTTTGAGATCGCACAGGAGCACTGACATCTAAGCCAATTTCAATTAATTTTTCAGCTCGGCCTTGTGGAATGCACTCTCTCGCTGTGTTTCTGCTGAGCTCCATTTTTCACATGGGCAGCAGCTTAACCGTGCTTACACAGAAGTAAGTCGCCTGGCACACCGTGGCAGGTAAATGTGCAAAGGGCTGCAATCTTAGGGCAAGCTCTTTTACTACCCCCTCCAAGGTTTTCCAAAAGTATATTTGCCAACTGCTGGTTGTTTTTTTTAAAAAAGAAAGATTTCTGGATATTTCTAGCCAATATAAAGATACATTCCTTTTCTGATCATGCTGAGACAGGAATAATGGTCAATGCAGTAATTACTAAGATTTGGTTTTCTGAAGAAGAAGGAAGTCAGGAAAAGGCATATTGCAATTTGCTGCACCCAAGAATTTCAACTTTCTTTAGAAAGTCTCATCACAGTCTTCTTTTTTAAGACCCACTTTGTTCATGTGGTTTTCTTTATTGCCGCTAAATTGTCATGTTATACAACCCAGTTGCTTCCTGCTTTATTAAACAAATAAGTTAACCACAAGTTCAATAGTTCCTCCATGCCAGCAGCATCCTTTCTCGTTTGGCACCCTCACTTATTAATAAATACATTTATCAACAAATGCTATATTTTTCAGGGATGTGCTTATAGCAGTACCTTCAACAAGCAAGAAAAACCCTCTTATTTATATGAATAAAACCAATCAAAGGTGTATGTTGTGCTTTGAAATAGGCTACCACTACCAACATCCTAGTGAAAAGCCCAAACCTAGATATTTTCTTTTGGAAGTGCTATGGTCTTCGTTGTAGCTGAATCCCAGGCCAGTCAAAGCCACAGGATTTTAGCAACCTCAGTTATTACAGCATGAGCTTTCGTAGGCTGGAATCTATTTTTTTCAGATGCATGAGTGAAAGACCCTCCCGTTATTATTGTAATGATGAGATCTTGTTAAATACCTGCAATGTTTGAAACTGTGCATACTGAGAGAGCGACAGAGATCTTACCAGTGGGGACTGTTACCTATTGGGACTGTAGGGGATTGGTCAGGAAGACCAACAGTAGGTGGTGCCAGTATTATTGACAGAGTCAGCTAATTCTACCTTGTCCCCATCCTTCTCCCTACAGGGACTAAGGAGGAAGAAGCTGACAGCCAATGGCCACCCTGCACTGGTTGTAACAAAGAACATAAGTGGTGGCAGGGTGGGAGGCTGTTTCAAGGCTGAGTCAGGTTAGTGTGCCAGTGCCTTACGCGCCTTAATAGAGGAGATTCAGTATGATCTTCTCCATGGACTAACAATCTTATAGCAGAGGTCCCTGCTCCAGGGAGCTGAGCCCCCTATATTTTTGGGTTTGGGGCCAAGACCCCTCCCCAAGGTTCATAAAGCACGGAGGTGAAGGGCGGAGCTTACCATGACATGGTTAATAATAATAATAATAATAATAATAATAATAATAATAATTTATTATTATACCCAGCCTATCTGGCTGGGTTTCCCCAGCCACTCTGGGCAGCTCCCAACAGAATATTAAAAACATGATAAAACATCAAACTTTAAAAACTTCCCTAAACAGGGTTGCCTTCAGATGCCTTCTAAAATTCAGATAGTTGTTTATTTCCTTGATATCTGATGGGAGGGCGTTCCACAGGGTGGGTGCCACTACTGAGAAGGTCCTCTGCCTGGTTCCCTGTAACTTTGCTTCTCACAGTGAGGGAACTGCCAAAAGGACCTCAGAGCTGGATCTCAGTGTCCGGGTTGAACTATGGGGGTGGAGACACTCCTTCAGGTATACTGGGCTGAGGCCGTTTAGGGCTTTAAAGTTCAACACCAACCCTTTGGTCTGGTTCCTCCTCCTCCTGTCACAGCAGAGAAGGAGGGCTGAAGCATCTTCATTGTGATTTATAGCATCATTGTGGATTTTAAATGTTATAAATCTGCCTCGGTAATGTCACTGAACAAAAAGCTGGGAGGTATATGTTTTAATAAATAAATGTGGGAGAGACTCAGTCACCATTAAACCATCCTGAGGTTTTTCAACCATGTTATACTTAAGAACAAGAATTTTCTCCAAAACTCCCTAAATTAGACAACATGAATGCAGGGCAATCCTATGCATATTTATTCAGAAACATGCTCCTCTTTTTTGTTATTTTTTTAAAAAATAGAGCTTATTCCCAGAGAAATGTGCGTAGGATTGCAACCATAGTTACATAGCCAGAGTCTTACCTGATAGATTATTAGTGTGCTTTCCCTAAAGAAATGTCAGTGTCTCCAGTGATCTGTATCAGCGAGCGAATGGGTGGAGAAGGTTGCTGTTTTCAGCATTATGAAAGGGCTTGGTGTGAGTGGAAGTGAGAAACTTGCTGGGTGCCTTATTCTGGGGTATTGAATAAAAAGGGTGCTAAATTAGGGCTGCCATAAATCCAGATTTTCCCAGATATTACTGGGATTTAAAAGGCAGAATTGACATCGGAGGGGAATTTCCTAAAGGTGGTGCTTTGGACCTTAGGCAAGTCAATTGAAAAATTGCATTTTTTGGTCGTTTTTGCACCCGGGAATGATTATTTATTTTGCTTTTAGCAGGGCTAATTTGCAATCAGCTTTATGTGACCTTAGATGTTTTGATGGTATCAAGTTATTGGTCATCACTTAATAGTTGCCAATAGTCTGATCTGTGAGAGGTTGGTGAGGAAGGAAGGCTGCTCCTATCAGCTGGTGGGCAGTGTTTCTTTTAGGGCCTGTGGCCCTCTATATGTTGCTGGACTGCCCCAGAGAGTGTGGCCAGTGGTCAAGGATGATGGGAATTGTAGTACTTTAGGTCCTCTGCCAGCTTATTGAGAAAGAAATCCAGTCTACTACTTAACTGGGTTAGACAACTAATCTGATCTCAGTCTAAAAGGCCTTTTGATAACGTTGACTCCTATTTTTAATTTTGAGAAGAAGAATGAGCAGATTCTGAATTCTCCCAGTCGCTCAGATCAAGTAGGAGACAACTGAAATATGCACTATCAACATCCTCCGCAAACAGTGGCATAGCATGGGGGCCCACAGGGGTGGTTGCCCCAGGTGCAAAATTCTTAGGAAGCACAAAATGTCACCACCCGATGCTGCCTCAATACCGCTGCATGCTTCTCTCTCTGGGCTCCATTGAAAACAGCTTCTCCATGAGAACCAGGAAGTGACCTCTCCAGACAACAGAATGACTCTTCTTTTCTTATCTCTGCAATCTTCTGAGTGAATGGGCATGCATGCTCCACTTGTTTCCCTCCCTCCAAGTGGCCCTGGGTGCTGGCAACCCATGTTACACCACTGTCCACAAACACATGTGGATGGGTGGATCTGAACTGCAGGCAGCACATGAGATTCGTTTCACAAGTAGAATTTCTACATATACTCCACCATTCACAACAGAAGCATTACTACCAGCAGAGGGGCTTGCTGACTTCCTTTTGTAGTCCAGACCAGACATGCAGTGTGGGCACTTGATTACTGAATTGGAATATCCCAAAGAGCTACCATTGCAGCAGAATATTTCTAAAACTTAAAGCACTATGTTGTTTGGCAGACGTGCTTCACACATTTCTCAGTCAAGTAGATATGCATATTTTAAACCATGATACTATGATTTCAATCTCCCATGAAACTTCCAGTTTGTATGTGCTTAGAACACAGCCACCTTAGTGCCAAAGACTGCTGGATTAAGCAGAGAGCAGCACTCACCCCCTGAAAAAAAAATTCAAGAAAAATGTTGCAGCTGGATAGGCAGCCCAGAAGAAACAAGAGCAGTTTTGAAGCTCATCAGCTTTAGTTGGAAAGCTGTTCCACTTTCAGGACTAAGAAGCTTGTTGCAGATTCTTTGTTCTGCGCAACATCTTAGAGCCCTGCTGCAGTCCAGGATTTTAACTTTGCTCTGCATATTTTGTAATATGATTAAGAGCTCCTTTCAGATTCAGGAGTTTCAGCTGGCCAGGTGATTAATGGAGATGACCTATTATTTTTCAGCACACTGTTTTTTAATCAGAAGCCTTCTCCTCTACCTGTTGTCCAAAAGAATAGGTGTTTGTTCCTTAGGATGGTGCCATTCAAATTTGGCATGTCAGTCTTACATGGTCCTCTTTATTGATTGTGCAATTAGAATTCCATTCTTGCCCTATTTCCCAACTCTCTCCAGTGCTGCGCTTATGAATTTAATACTTTTAGATCAGAAACTGCAACTACAGCTTAGCAGGCATTTGACAGCTGATTTTCTTTTGAACAGAACCGAGTGCATCCCTTCTCCTGGGCCACTATACAATGCTTTCCGTTTCCAGATTTAGCTATATCTGGAACATTGCCTTGGGCATCAGCATGTAAAGTGAAACCTATGATCGCAGGCAGAGACCTACCCAAGAGAAATGCTGCATTCAGGTGTCAGCGTTGCTTTGGAGTGCTAGAGGATGCAGGAGTGTACAGCACTGGCCCCTGTGCTTGTTAGGTTCTGTGCAGTCTCTAGACTGGCTAAGTATGGTAGAAGCACCAGGAACCTGGTCTTCTGGCTTTGTCAGCTCAAGAGAGCAATATTTTTTACTTGCTTCACCTGCAAGGAACATAGGAAACTGCCCTATACTGAGTCAGACCATTGGTCCATCTACCTCAGTATTGTCTGCACTGACTGGCAGTGGCCCTTCAGGAGTTCGGATGGGGGTCTCTTTTAGCCCACCCTGAAGTTGCCAGGGATTGAAAGCTGGGTCCTTCTGCATGCAGATCAAATGCTTTACCACCAAACACACCCTGTGAGTCTAGATTGTGAGCTGTTCATGCCATGAATCAGTGGCTGGATCGAGATGCACCAAATAAGTGTTTCAGGGAAACACGTTGTAAACCTCAAAGTGGGAAATCACAATGGAGAAAGACAGAACTCCCAGCCAAATGGTCTATTTGAAAATATAATCAAGCAGAACGTATAACATGGAAACATAGCTGTCAACGTTGCCCTTTTTTTAAGGGAAATTCCCTTATTCCGAATAGGATTCCTCGCAAGAAAAGGGAAAAGTTGTCAGCTATGCATGGAAATACTGTTAATTGCTTTGTAATCCCATCTATAGAAAGGTTTTGAACAAAGGACTATGATTGCATCTTTCATGCACAGAAGACCTCTCCCCTAAGAACACTCTCTGGACAGTAGATAAATCGGTCAATAACATTGTGCATATTGTTTAGGGATTAGAGCAGGAGTGGAAAGTCTATGGTGCTCCAGATGTTCTTGGACTCCAACTCCCATCAGCCCCACCCTGTTGTCGACATGCAGAGGGGCCAGGAGGCCAGCTGGCAAGCCCAGCTCGGACATCTCCTTCCATCGGCCTGTGCTCCAACGTAAATCAGTGACCCAAACTTCAAAAGCCAGGGCACGCAATTAGCAGAGTGTGGTATGCACACAGAAGTAGGCGTGAGGCATAAGTCATGCTACAGCTACAGATTTATTAAACATATATCAGAACAAAGAAACATGTCGTCTCTCTCTCTCATGTCATCTTGGAGAGAACAGCAAAAGCAAAAGCTATACACAAATCGAAGTTCCCAGCAAGCTGTGCTGGAATGTAAGCAGACATGTGACACACAACAATCTCATGCCTGTTCCTTAAGGTGGAATGGAAAATGTCAACACCTGCATGTCCTGTGGTCCAAGAAGAGTCCAGCACCATTTGTGAGGCCATGGTTCCCCCATTCCTAGAACAGAGCCTGTAAGCCTCTTTGTGAGGATGACACCTGTGATATTGTAGCTTCACTGATTTGTTCCAAACCAACAATTTGATGAGGCGGGGTGGCTATAGGAGGGAGCCCCCAAAATCTCAAGGTGATCCCTCTTTGTTTTAGTGGAGACATCACATCCCTATTTGTATCTTCAAAGAGGAAATGCTCAGAAGTGCTCCATTCCTGGACTGAAGCAACAAGCATAAGCAAATATTGGCTTCAAAGGACCATTCAGAGATCAGCCTCTTCTGCTGCCATGTGAAACTAGCTGCAGGACAATATCACTTCGCGCGGCTCAATTTATAATAACTTTTTCAAGCTGATCAGGCCATTTCCTTTCAAGCTGCTCTCCACATTTGGAAGCTATTCCAACCATCGTTTCACTGGATCTGGAAGGTGTCCTTTCAGGACAAATGCTTCCATTACTTATACGAGTTAAAGCTACTGAGATGCCCCTTATAGGATGGGCATGCTGATCTACCAAAGAATTACTCAACCAGAATTGCAGACATGGCAGTAGGGGGAAAGGGCAAGGAAGAGAATGAGTCTCCTAGCCACTGACTTGCTGAATTGGTTATTTACCTCTGTATGGCAAAGGCAATGTAGCATTAGCAAAAGCTTTCTCTCAAGCAAAAGGTCACAGGTTCCCCATATATAGTCTCCCCTCCCCACCTGCTTTATATTTTATCTGACAGCACCTATCCTGCCTGCACCAATGAAGGAGCTGAGTTGTAGGAGGTGGAGGGGATTGCTCCATTCACAGATCTCCTTGGCATTGTTGCATTATGGCAAAAATACAGCAAAGAATCCTAGCAACAAACAAATAAATAAATAAATAAATTACAATACCACATTTAATACACAATCACTTTTAGCATCCCTTTTCTCAACCATCCCATGAGCAAATGTTATATGGAGAACTGAGGCAGAAGACTTGGTGCCCTATACATTTTCCTGATGGAACTGGAATTGGAGTTCATGGTGCTACAAGATTGATTTATGTCTACTACTGCATCATTTTAAATACATGGGCCAAAAGATTCCCCTCTTTCATTAAAGTGATAAAATATCACCACTCTATGTTGATTGTTTGAGGCTTCTCAGATCCTTAAAATCAGCAATGTATGTAGATCTGGGCCCTTTCCATGTTATGAAGAATTCTTCAATGTGGAAAACCATCAATATTCCCTCAGTATTCACCCTGTCTGATTCCAGGGCATTTGTGCTTAATGCATAACACCAACATATTGTGTCACTTTCTTTTTCAAATAATAGAATTCACCTCGTGTGACCTCTCCTGTGACGAAAGGATTTGTCTAACAATTATAATTTTATAAAAGGCATTAAGATGCACACATGTAATGCTATTTGTTTAGAAAGTGCATCATGTGATTTCATTCCCCCACCAATGCTGATATGTGGAGCAAACAAAAACATTCATTTGATACTGGGGAGAATATGAGGCAGCGCTCATTTTTGCTCTTTCAAAACCTAGAGAAGCTGCATTTTATCTCTCCTCCTGCAGTGCCGATTCCCCCCGCTCCTTATCCCACATTTAAGCAGCAAATTCCAATTACATAGTCTATATCTTTTGTGGAAGCCTATTGTGTTCAAACTGCCTAATTCTCTCCGGTATATTAATGAGTAAATAGGAACTCTAATTATTATAGACTCAGTAGGTTCCATCCCACAGTCCCTTTTCTTGCAAAACTCCTATTAGGGGATCAAGCCCTTTCCCAGTGTTCAATTTCAGCAGCTTGGGGGGAGGGGGAACCAGAGATAAGGAGAACTCATTGCTCTGTGTATCTTCACAGAGTATAGTCTGAAGTAGGGGTGCACAGAGGTTTTATATGACAGGATGAACTGGGGTGCCCCGGAGTGTTTGAGGACTTGTTTGAGGTGCATCTCACAGAGAGAGAGAGAGAGAGAGAGAGAGAGAGAGAGAGAGAGAGACTGCAGAAAGTTTGTTGTTGGTGCTGCATGAAATGAACACGCTTCTAGGAAACCCATATCTCCCAAATGCCCTGGAAAAACCCCAGGACACCCTGTTTTTTCACACAAGATCTCGGTGGGTGCTGCTCTCTTGTGCAACACTCTTGCAAGGTCTTGCCCATTGCCCCAAGCAACTATCTTACCTAATTCCAACACTTCTAATGGGCCTGGAATCTTTGAGGGAATATTCTAGTCAATTGAAACCAGGGAATTATGGGGAACATTTTTAATCTTTTCCCCAGCACCCATAATTTTATTCTGTGTAGTTTGAAAGAGCCCTTCCTTCACAGCTTCCGTTGCTTTTACAAAGAGAAAAAATAAGACCACATGCAGTGTATATGTCAACAACCACCTCACGCCATGCCCATTCATTTTAATGGTCCTTGCATGGGGGGGGGGGCAACATTTAGTGGATTACTCCCCGAGGCTCTAATGCAGTTGATTGCACAATGTTCATTTGTCTGCAATTTCAAAGTCACACTGATAAACCACATGTTGTAGATATTCTTCAGACATTTAAGGGGGAGCCCTGATTACTTTTCCACTACAATGCCTTAAGAATAAAGTCCATTATATTTCAAGTATTGAAGGCCTGCAAGTTCAATGAAATATTGTAATGAACTGCAGGATGGCATCCTTTGAATAAATCAACTAAGTCTTAGGTGTTGTTGTTATTTGAAAATAAAATAACCAATTAGTGCCAATTGCCCCTATAGATAGCAATGTTTTCAAACAGCTCATGGGTTGTTTCTTTTAATTAATTTTCTTTTATCTCCCTTGTAATTAACCAACCTCATCCCCCGAATTCCATTTCCTTTTGTACCTTTCCAATATATGACCCAACTTCCTTGGTTTCGCCACCAACAGTTCAGCCACATTATTATCCTTTTAGAATAATCATACATCCAAGCATTGCCAACACAATTGGAGCTCAGCTTCAAATCAAATTTGTCTCTTTTGATGTGAACCTCTGCTACGTGCCGTGTATAGGAAGGAGCCCTTGGAGTTAGCGGGGATGTACTAGAATTTTAACAAGTTGTTTCCAAGCCAGGCAAAGTTTTAAATATATGTGCTATGACTCACAAGTGACAAGAGGCAGGCCCTCCCTTCTGTTGCAACCGTTACAGAAAATAACTCCAAGAGAAAGACGTTAACCGCCACAGGCAAAAGGTTAGGAGCACTTGACGTACTGTAGATGTTTTACAAAGGGGTTGGGGGCTCTGGAGCTTGAACTGGAAACCTCACAGCTGAGCAGAAGACCCAGCCTAGTAAGCTGGCTAGGACTCAATGTGTTCAAACTTCAGAGCCCTAGGCATGACACAGCACACACCCTTCCAGTGAAAATGTAGCAGTATGAATTCTCTAGGTTTACTGGGTCATAAATAAATGCTGGCGGTCCCTGTCCTTGCCTAATCAACAAAGCAGTACAGTGGTACCTCGTGTTACAGACGCTTCAGGTTACAGACTCCGCTAACCCAGAAATATTACCTCAGGTTAAGAACTTTGCTTCAGGATGAGAACAGAAATCGCGTGGTGGCAGCGTGGCAGCAGCGGGAGTCCCCATTAGCTAAAATGGTACCTCAGGTTAAGAACAGTTTCAGGTTAAGAACTGACCTCCAGAACGAATTAAGTTCTTAACCTGAGGTACCACTGTATCTTCTAGGGGGCATGAGAACATGGTATCCCCAAAGCTCCCCAATAAAACTCCCCTCCACCAAGGTGCCAATAAAACAAACAAATAAAAATAGGGGATTTGTTAAGTGTTCAGGTTTCGGAATAGAAAAAAAAAGTTATCCAACCATTTTTCAGAAAATTACTGTACTTTTCCATGTATAAGTTGAGCTTTTTTTACTCTAAAATAAGGTAAAACAACAGGGGTTGTCCTATACACGGATAGTGCGTGGTGGGGACATGTGATTGGTTGCAGCCACGAGCAGGAGCTTGTCAGGGACTTAGTTGGTCTTTAAGGTGCTACTGGAAGGAATTTTTTTGTTTTGACTATGGCAGACCAACACGGCTACCTATCTGTAACAGGGGTGATTTTTGTGGGTGATTGGTGGCTGTGCCAAGTGCTGCTTTGGATTGGCTGCTGCTGCGGTAATGGGGGGGCTGATTGGTTGCCGCGGCAAGGGTTGCTTTGGATTGGCTGACGCTTCGGGAATTGGGCGTGCGATTGCCGTCTGCTGTTGGTGAGCGGGCAGACGCATGTTGGATGTGGTGTCCGCGTTTGTTAGTCGGGTTAGTCATTTTCTGTATTTCACCCCCCCAAAAAAAAGGCTCACCAGCTTCGGGCCATCTCCCCCCATTTTCTTAAATTTGAGTCCCCCAAAATAGGGGGCATCTTATATATGGGGGCGTGTTATTCACGGAAAAATACGGTATCTTCTGATCCATTTTGGCTTTGTCAATAATGAATGAAGATGTATCATTCATTCAGTCTAGTGGATGACAGGAAGCAATGGGCCAAGTTATGAGAACTGGAAGGAGTAGGGGACATAGCCATTGCTTGCTTTCAACAACGTCGCAATGATATAAAAACAAAAATCAAAACTGCAATGGGAGTTGCACCGCTTTATTGATGGGCAGAGAAGTTTGGAGGAGTGGTACTTCACATAATATTTGGAAGGGGGCTGGAAGAATTGGGGGGGGACACAAAATCAAGAAATATGTAAAAGAAATAAAAATCAGCCCAGTCCTATAGATTTCTACCCAAAATGGGTTTCTAGCTTTTGCTACAACGCTATGTTCCATCTCGCTAGATTGACCTCCTCAGTCCTGAGTTGGAGAAGGCACTCCAGCTATTGATATCCACATGTCCAGCACTAATGTTCTATTTTTTGTACCATGTTTAGAAATAACCCAGTATCAAAATTGGAATTCAGCCATAGCTTCCTTATTTTTCATCCCCATCACACTCCTCTTCAAAAGAGATATGTGAAATAACGTCACTGTCTTTCCGTTTAGATAGAGACATGGGGCTGAAAGATACTGACCTAACCAAAACCAACTAGTTAGTTCATTGCCAAGTGGTGATTTAACCTCCAGTCTTCCAGGTCCAACATAGTATATACTAGGCTACATTTATCCCCCGAGTTTCCATTTTCAGCAACATTTTTGTATGCATCTCAGTGAAGAAGACATGCTTAGCGTAAGTGGAAACACTGTTTCACGCTGCATGGATGGCGGCAGTGCATTAATAATTGTAATGATATTTCTTTCTCCTACAAAATTGTGGCATTTCACAATTGCCAGAATACAAAAATACCATCACATTGTTGACAAAAAAGAAAAATCACAAAGGCAGCTATCTCAAATTTAGCACCAGACCTCTAATTAAATACATTCATGAAATGCCGTTTATAGCACTTTCTGAAAAACTGGGAAACCCAGGTTTGGATGGGCCTCCTGAGGGAAGAAATTCACAGTACACCAGGAGCAAGCACATCACCATCAAGGAAACCCAGTTTTCTATTCACATCTATGTCCTATATCATCTTAAGGCACATGAAGCCACCACCTTGCTGAAGCTAAGCAGGTCTGGATCTGGTCAGTTCCTGGATGGGATAATGGTCTGGGAGCCATTTTGGGCTCCATGATGGAAGAAAGTCAACATATAAATATAATAAAAATAAAAATAAATAAATAACCAGGAGTAGAGTTGTGTCCTAACTCCTGATGATAACAACAACAGGCAAGAGGTCTGAAATAGGGAGCGATGCTGGATCCAGGCCTTTATACCAAATATAACATCACAAATGGCATAACCAGCAAGCTGCAGTTTGAATGCAGCCGCTGCTCTCTAAGAAACAGGCTCTGTGTGACCTACTAGGAATTGTGATGGGTCCTTCTGTGCACTGTGTGTTGAAAAGGTCAACAGCTGTTCTGCTAATTCAAGTCACAGATGCCGCAGCGGCTTGAAAGGTCTAAAGAGGAAAGATTCGAGGCTGGTTTATGTAAGGGGGGGAAATGCTGTTTGAACTCATGGTTCTACATCTCAATTATATGCTTTTAAAAGAAATTACTCTTCAACACACACACACACACACAAACACACACATCTCTTGGGTAGAACTGCCAATTCTAGAACTACACTGAAATGATTATTTTGCCATTAAAACATGCATCAAAGGTGCTATTTTTTTTTTCTTGTGGTGACAGCACTGTAATGGGCACAGAACATGGCATTTTATGATGTCATAGAATCATAGAATTGTAGAGTTGGAAGGGACTGTGGGGGTCATCTAGTACAACCCCCTGCAATGCCAACATGGGGCTCAAACCCACAATCATGAGATAAAGAGTCTCTTGAGCTGGATCTAGACACCTCAAAAAAGCGATTCAGTTAAACATGTTGTAAACTCATACAGGGAAATCCAGTAGGGAAAGTCGGGACTCTCCAGTGCCATCTGGTGTCACAGTGTTATATTGCATATACAACGCATATAAAAGGCTTTTTCTTTACCAATCTAGCTGAGTCCATGCTCTACCAACTGAGCTATATCCCCAGCCCAGGAGCCAGTCCCTAGACACCTGGGCCTCGCAGGCTTTATGTGACTTTAGTACGAGTGGGGCTGCAAAAGTAGCTTCTGCAATGCCTCTTTTCGATTCTAAAATGCATTGTGTACTTGATACTCTAGATATCTAGAGATTTTGAAGCCATTTACGAAGTACAACATAAGCATAAAACTTGCCCATTAGAAACACAATGCCCGTCAGGATGTCTAAAACACCTGCTTGAATGTTGAAAAAGTCTTTACAGTACTAAGGTAAAGGGACCCCTGACCATTAGGTGCAGTTGTTGCCGACTCTGGGGTTGCGGCGCTCATCTCGCTTTATTGGCCGAGGGAGCCGGCATACAGCTTCCGGGTTATGTGGCCAGGATTACTAAGCCGCTTCTGGCGAGCCAGAGCAGCACACGGAAACGCAGTTTACCTTCCTGCCACTTTGACATGCTTTCGAACTGCTAGTTGGCAGGAGCCTTTACAGTACAGTACAATAATGGAGCTGGATGGGGGAGATTTTGCAATCAGAGTGTCATGGCCAAATAAATTCCCCTTTCATTAAAACATACCTCATCTCTGAAAGAAAGAAAAGCTGACCAGCAGATGTGCATCTTAACATGCAGACAGATTGGTATGGGTGAAGCCATTATCTCAGATACTTGGATCTTGACTCATTTAGAGCTTAAAAGCACCAGCACTTTGAACTGGGCCCAGAAGCCAACAGGGAACCAGTGGATTTCTTCCAGATAAAACTCTGGCTTCCTCATTCTGCACCAAATAAAGCTTCCAAGCCATTGCCAAAGGCTATGGCTAAACTATCAGCATCTGGATTAATAGATTAGTCCAGAGCATCCACACATTTAGAATATATCTGATGAATGATGAGCAATCAAGGAAGAAGTTATAATGCAAAGACTGAGTGCAAGAATTAAAATCCATTATGCGGCATACAAGATTCATGTTTTCTCCCACAATTTACAAATGCAGTTAAAACCACCGACAGTGTTTTTTGACCTTGAGCTATTCTCTATCTATATCTGTGAGTGGGCTGCAATATTTATTTGCCTCTGAATGCTGACTTACCAAATGTACTCCAGGATTTCTTTCCAGGAGATGTCCAAATGTCAGCATCTCATCCATTCCAGTTTCATTCTTCGGTTTTATTTGTCCTATATTATGCTGTATCCCAAGGCTGTCTAACCTTTGGTTAGTATATAACCAGAGACTCCCCTACACCCAGAATGAAGACTTGACAAAGCATGAATTGGTAAAATATATCTCTTAAAATATAGCAAGGAGCAGTTTGTGTCGATCTCATATAACAAGTGCAGGCAGGCATAATCTGCACAGGCAGGTAGAAAATTTCTTACCTGCTGTTCAGGGCCAAAAGACCCCAGAACAACTTCATCACCCAAGATGGTGTGATGCAAGGGAAACATCAGCTTCCCATAAAGCAAAGCCGTGGGCAGGTGACCTGACTGGTGACCTGAGTGAGGAGCTGTACAATTTCTCAAATCTGTGCATGTATTGCAAAGCCAATGTTCTGTCTTCCCTTTGACCTCCCCCCCCCCCACGGTGCTTCAGAAATACAGTGAGGGGGGAAAGTATTTGAGCACCTGCTAAATTTGCCCATTTGCCCTCTGACCGGTCCATAATTTTAATGGTAGGTTTATTGTATCTGTGAGAGACAGAATAACAACAGGGAAAACCCCATAAACCCAGAAAAGTAAAGAGGAGTGGGACAAAATACCTCCTGAGATGTGTGCAAACTTGGTGGCCACTTACAAGAAACGTCTGACCTCTGTAATTGCCAACAAGGGTTTTGCCACCAAGTACTAAGTCATCTTTTGCAAAGGGATCAGATACTTATTTCACTCATTATAATGCACATCAATCTCTGACTTTTGTCTTCTGGGTTTCTGGGGGTTTTCCTGTTGTTATTCTGTCTCTCACAGCTACAATAAACCTACCATTCAAATTATGGACTGGTCATTTCTTCGTCAGAGGGCAAACGGGCAAATTTAGCAGGGGATCAAATACTCCCCCCCCCCTCACTGTATACCCAATGACACCTAAACAGCTACATTGTGAATCAGATCCCTATTGTCGACCAACTCCTCTACAGTTTAGTAGCTTTTCTAGTATGAAGCCTTCGTCGTCTCCCACAAGATGTAGTCATAGAATCATAGAATCATAGAATCATAGAGTTGGAAGAGACCACAAGGGCCATCGAGTCCAACCCCCTGCCCAGCAGGAAACACCATCAGAGCACTCCTGACATATGGTTGTCAAGCCTCTGCTTAAAGACCTCCAAAGAAGGAGACTCCACCACACTCCTTGGCAGCAAATTCCACAAACCTGAATTACAGAGAAAGAGGCTATCAATGGCTAACCCACAAGAGCAATGCTGGAACTCCCCTGGGTAACTCACAATTCTAGACGCTGGAAATAACCAATGGGGAGAGCACTGTTGCATTCAAGTCCTGTCAGGGGAGGCTAGTCCATTACGGCAAATAGAGCACTGTATTATTATTATTATTATTATTATTATTATTATTATTATTATTACAGTGGTACCTCGCAAGACGAAATTAATTCGTTCTGCGAGTTTTTTCGTCTTGCGAAGCACGGATTCCCTGGGTATTAATGGTTTTAAGAAAAAGGAAACAAACTCGCAAGACGTTTTCGTCTTGCGAAGCAAGCCCATAGGGAAATTTGTCTTGCGAAGCAACTCAAAAAATGAAAAACTCTTTCGTCTTGCGAGTTTTTTGTCTTACGAGGCCTTCGTCTTGCGAGGTACCACTGTATTTGTATACCACTCTATAGCCATAGATCTCAAGGCGGTTCACAACATAAAATCACAATGTAGAAAACACAAAATAAAAACGAAGACAAGCCAATAATCCACCCTCCCACAAGGCCTGGTTAAAGAGGAACATTTTTACCTGGCACCTGAAGGTGTATAATGAAGGCACCAGCCAAACATCCCTAGGGAGAGCATTCCCTAAACGGAAACCACTGGAGAAAAGACCTGTTCTCCTGTTGGCAGCCTCTGGACCTCTTGTGGAGGAGACACATGAAGAAGGGCTTCAGAAGATGATTGAAGGGTCTGGGTAGGTTCACATGGAGAGAGGCAGTCCTTGAAGTATTGTGCTCCTGAGCCCTTTAAGGCTTTACAGGTCAAAACCAGCACTTTGAATTGGGCCCTGGTGTAGAACTCACCAGGGAGGAGGATGGGGACAAAACTGGAATTAGTTGGCTCTGCCTATCATTGCTGGCCTTCCGTCCCAAGGAGCACCAGCCACCATTGAGTCCTGCTTGTGGACTTCTGATAGGCACTTGGTTGGCCACTGCTGGAACAGGATGCTAGACTAGAACCTGACCCAGAGGGGGTCTTCATGGGTTCTAATGTAGCAGCTTTTGAGAACGCAAGCAATGTCCTAGTTGCAGCATACCCTTTTGTATTCTGTTTCACACAGAAGCCCTACAAGTGCAACTGTCACAGATATGAAGAATGAAAATCTGCAACACAGCTTTTTTGTGTGTGTGATGCCCCAGATGGAGGAAACTCACAAATTATACTGCAGTGCTGGAAATAGTAATAACCGCCCAAGTCAATTGTCAGGTCCAAGAGTCTAATCTAATGTGTGCAATCAACTAAAAGCTTTTCAGTCTCTGGGCCAGGCCAATTAAAGTCTAAAATGCAGCCAGTGAACTATGTGCATTTGTATAAACATCAGAAGGGTAGTGCCACAGTGGTCACTTTTAAATAGTAATTCCAAGTATCTATCTGCCAGTTCCCAACATTCTGTAGCACTTCCAACAACTTGTCACGCTCAGCATGACCAAGAGACAGAACCCAGGATGGGGCTAAGCAGAGAGACGCAGGCTTGATAATTAATAGTTGGGTCACTAGGGGTAAGGAGCATGTTTAACCCCCATCATTTTCTTTCTGCACTCAGTACCGCTGGGTGCCACACATTAATTCCAGGAAGGAAGTAAAAAGCTGCTCTTGAGGAACGCAGTGCAGTGGTACCCAAAGCTGACATTGCATCTTCTGTAGCATTTTGGGGAGGAATAAGTGATATCAACCTCCATTTTCCCCCATGGGATGCTACAGAATAACACATTAAGAGCATTCTGGGAAAATAAAATGGTGGCATTTAGGAAATGGCAACACTGAGAAAAGTCACTGCTGTTGGAGAAAGGTAAGTCCCCACTCTCATTTATCCCTCAAGAAAATTTAGGCTTTTCAGATCAGCTCAGTCAGAAAAGTGGACCAAATTCTTCCTCCATCCCTAGTCATGAAGCTTGGTATATAATATCTGCAACCGAAGAGAGGAAAGAAACTGACCTATTCCTGGAAAAAGAATTCCATTTACAGCAGCTGATCACACTTTAAACCACCTGGTGAATTACACGTCCACAGCCAAAGGAAGCACAAAGAGTGCATGAAAATTAGCTGGCAGATCAATCCATTTATCGAGAAAGCAGCGTTTCCATGGCTGAATACGTCAGGCCTGGTACACAGTCAGTCTCCAGTCACCTGAGGTCCCCACTTCTAATGTGGTGGATGGAGCGCTGGACTGAACCTTTGAGCCTTACATAAAGAGTGAACCCACTTTCAACCAAGCCTACAATCAGAGGTTCTATGTGACAGACGCACAGGGGGCCTTTTTCAGACAAGGTAGAAAATCTGAAAACCGCTGTTATGTAGAGAGGCAACTCCATGCCACATATTTTTTCTGCCCACACATCACAATCCTTTTCTTCCATGGATATTCTGAATGAAAGTATCAAAACGGGCCAAACAACAACAACAACAAATGGTTGTTTTTCTTTTTAGCTCAAGGTCAGGTTCTGAGAGTAAAAACCCTTGTTGAAATTACAGCATTCACACTGTAATTTATAATCACATTTTAATCAGGAAGCAAGAAGACTCTTCCCCGCTTCAAGTTCGGGTTAGTCTTTTTAAGCAGCACACCTGACATGATGGATTAACTTTTTTTTGTTTATTGCTCTGGTTCAATTATGCCATCCCCCAGAATCCTCCTGATGTGAGGACGTTTACCCAAATAATCAACATTGCAGTGAATAATGAAAAGAATGCATAATTGTTTTAATTGCAGGATAAGTTAAAATCTTCGGCTTCCCCTCCCATTTTGTATCTCAGCGAAGACAAGAACTCCAAAGCCCCAGATTTTGTTTCCAAAGTAGACAAACACCTCCTTGATTTCTCCAATGTGACCTTTGCAAAAACTTGCCACAGCTTCAGGAAGCTTTGACTTGATTCACCAGTGTGTTACTGAGGCGAGGAAAGCCTGAGTTGAGTTCAAATCATCCTTCAGCCTTCTCATATTTTTTTAATAATAATATTTATTAACATTTCAAAAGATTACAAACATAAATAATAAAACAAAAAATTACAAAAAACTGGAAAATAAAAAAGTTAAAAACAAATCAATTTTTCCATAGCTTATCTTTCATTTACTTATTTCCTTGACCTCCTCACACCTTCCTTTTTGTATTCTAGTTCCATTAGTTAATTCAGCAAATCCTTTCCATCTTTGTTTTTATCTTAATCATTTATCTTAATATGTTATGATTTTACATTCTCACCTGTTGACAGCCCATTTTTACATACTCCTTTATAACATTACTGCTAAAACCACATAACTTCATTCCAGCATCCTTCTAACATTCCTTAATTTTGCAATGTTTCTGTAGATAGTCTTTAAACTTCTTCCAATCTTCTTCTACCGATTCTTCTCCCTGGTCTCGGATTCTGCCAGTCATTTCCGCCAATTCCATGTAATCCATCACCTTCATCTGCCATTCTTCCTTGGTGGGTAAATCTTGTGTCTTCCAATACTTTGCGATGAGTATTCTTGCTGCTGCTGTAGCGTACATAAAGAAAGTTCTGTCCTTCTTTCGCACCAATTGGCCCATCCTTCAGCCTTCTCATTAACTGGACTGCAAGTCATTGTATCTCGCTTACATACCTCATAGAGTTGTCATAAGGAAACATCTGGTATTTGAATTGATTTGATGTATATGCTGTTGTTTTACATTGTGTCTATGTGTGCCTGTATGCAGTTCTTTTAAAAAAGAATGTTCTCATATGTACTATTGTTTTCTGTTTTTATATATTTAAGTGTTTTGTTAAATTGTAAATTTGATTTGGGATGCCTCCTGGGAAGGAATTCATACATGAAAAAAGTAGATAAGAATAGCTAATAATAACCACATGCCATCCTCCGCTCCCTTGACAAGATCAAAAGTGATACAATAAATAATCCAAATATAGCTGACACATGGTGCCCTACAGATGTTGAAGGACTGTGGCTTCCATCTTCCCTGAGCATTGCTCATCCTTGCTGGGGTTGGTGGGAATACTCCAACAACAGCTGTTCCTGAAATAAGTCTCTGGAACACATTGTTTTTCTGATGCGCGCATGATGTGACAGAAGACTATGAGTTTTAGACCAATGGCTGCTGACCATAGTGACAATGCATTTTTATGTTCAGTCACCATTTCATATTTATAAACAGCTTCAGGGTAGTTTTTTCTGGATTGGGGGTGGGGAAAGTCATGTTACTAAAGCTCTGATTCAGCAACATTTTCCAGACAAGTGATTTCCATGATTGTGACACATGATGGACACATGCTGCACTTAGTGCCTAGTGATCCATTGGATTTCAACTAAGATCTGGGAGGAGGAGCACAGACCATTCGGCTGCCAGTGTGCAAATCCAATGTGCTCTAATTGTATAGCTTCAATAGTGGGGATCTCTCGTGAAAATTATCTCACTTTGGGGAGGTATATGTGCATTAGCATCAGTGCTCTCAAGAGGAAACATGACTTGGGTGCAGACTCAAACTCTGAGCAATATCAGTGTGATCTGCACCATGCTCCTTCCGCCACAAGTTAGAATTGTCTCTTCTTGATCAGAGCTGGCCCTGCTATGTAATAAAGTGTGGTGGCCTCCTTCTACAGAGCACCATGGAGGTGGGATAGGTGAATATGGGGGTTGGTATCTGAATGGGGTAAGGTAATTCTTTATTTATACGGCTATTAGCCCATAAAATATGTACGAACATAAAAGTACAGAAGCATAAAGACCAATATATCTAACAACAGAAGGTGAACACCACGATGCAAGGGTGGGTCATTGAGCAGTGACAAATAACAGCTTGGGGCCCGGAAAGATCCAAGGGACGGTTCACAGAAAAAGGAAAACTGGAGACGAGATCCGTCATGCACTCTCATCATAACTGTCCGATTAGTTTTTGATGTTGTTGTTGTTTTTTGGTGGTTTTTGTGTGTGAGATAACCGCATTCAGGAATCTCGCCACCTGCAGAGTTACAGAAGGATCTGTATCCTGCAAAAGCAGTGCGGCATGTGACTCAACAGGCCTGCCAACCAGGCGCAGTAAAGCAGGACCCAGGAATTTAGTCCTGGCTATGCTATGTAGGGGACAGTTGAACATTATATGTGGAAGAGATTCAACTGTTTCCCCGTCACACTCGCATAGCGGAGACACCAAACCCTTGGAAAATCTGTGGCTCAGCAGGCTGAATGGGGTAATAAGACTTAAACAGAGACATGAGGAACCAGAGGAACCAGCTCCTGAAATTGTTGGACTCCAACTCCCACAAACCCCAACTAGCCCAACGATGGGAGTTGCAGTTTAACACCAGCTGAAGGCTACAGAATCCCTACCCTGATTTAAAGCTGTAGCATGGAGGTGTCCTTTGAGTACCATCAAAATGTATTGGGCTGACACTGTTCCTGGTACAGAGCTGGTCTGCAGGAAGTGAAGGATGCCTTTGGTAAAGCTCATGGAACTAATCTAAGTTCCAGAACTGATATCAGATCAATAAGAACCTGCTGGATGCATCTTCTGCTTCCTGTTGATCAGCCTCCAAGCTGACCAGGAAAGTAAGACATTTGGCAGATATGAGGAGATAAGAGAAGTACTCTCTTCTGAACTGTTCCTTGACCTTTATTTTCTCTCACTCAAGTTGCTGGAACTCTCCGTTGGCAAAGTAACTACATAGGAAATGAGATCACTTTAGGTAGGTAGGGAAACATGACTCTAATGTATGCAATTCACATCCTGACGCATATTTTAGATGTATACTGATTGACTTCTCTTGAGATTTAAAATTAAGTTCCTTCTAAGGCAGTCAAAGCTTTTTCGAAAACTACTGATGGCGATATTATTAACCTTAGCTATTGAAATTCTGTTAGTGCCACCTGATTTATCTGTGGTACATCGTATCAGCATCTCATTCTTATCCCCAGTCTCTGGAATTTACAACTTTAGGGTTTCTTCTGTTTGTTTTTCAGATGAAGGCATCAATAAAAGCAAACTGTGCTTTAAACTTCTTCTGATACAGATTGCACATAAGGGATGCATTGCCATTTTTATCTCTGCTTTCTTTTTTAAGAAGATGTATATTTTCTTTTCCTTTGCTTAAAAAAGGGACAAGCACTCTCTCTCTCATCTCTCTCTCTCTTTCTCCATGCACAAATGTGATGTCACAATCTTCAAGAACATAAAAAGCCCTTTAAATGGAATTGGGAAACCATATCCCTGCAAGAACAAAGCAAATGTTTCCATACGGACTTTATGATAATATCCCACACCTACACAAAGAAAAGAAAACAGCACCTTATTCCAACCTGGGGTACCCAGATGTTGTTGGACTACAACTCCCATTGATGACCGCTCAAGAACTCACCATGAACTCCTCCCTTGTTCTCTTATAATGGCAATGGCGTCAACCTGAGAGGTGTTGGGACTGAGTTCTGGTGAGTTCCGGCTGGGGGAAAAAGTGCTGTTTACATGGATGTATGCATTTATGGTTTATGGTTACATGCATGTATGGTGTTTCCTGCTTGGCAGGGGGTTGGACTCGATGGCCCTTGTGGTCTCTTCCAACTCTATGATTCTATGATTCGTTCATTCATTCAGACTTGTGGGTCACTTTTCTATGAATTCAACTACTCAAGCACAATAAGATAATATAAAAACTACAATTCAGTATAAAGCAACGTAAGATGAGCAGCAAGGCTTCAGGTACCAGAATCCATGGGAGCTCCAGCTCCAAAATGGGAGTCATTTCTGGTGGTCCATTAGAAACTTTCTGTCAGTTTTGGCCCTACTGCATTCTAATGCTTCATTGTAACTCAGCCCAGGCCACTTGGTTTACAATGATACTGACCACCACCACTACCACCACCCCATTAATGGTCTTCTGTGCAGGATGCTTTGGTGGGAGCCACCAAAGAGAATATCTTCCACTGTTTTTGTTTCAGAAATGACAGCAGGAGAATACCACGGCTTGATTTAGGTCCACATTGTCTCTTAATAAATGTAACATCTGAAAGCAGCCTTCCAAAGGTATGCTGCCATTGACTTAGCAGCTCACACTGGATTTTACAAGAACACATTTGACTTTTTACAGTTTCCTGCAGTAGTAAACTTTATCCCTTCTGACAGCAGAAGTAATTGCTGTGTGCAGAATAAAATTGATTGTTTAAATAGTTGAACTCCGTTTTCTTGCTTTTTTTACGGTTTAAGGCTGGGGTCCTTTTTCTGTTCATTTTCCCATCAGTGGACGGATCCTGGCTAACTCTAAGGAAAAACAAATAATTGTGACTTCTGGGGGCAACATATGGAGAAGGGCCAGGTTCACCTGTCAGATTTGAAGACAGGGCAAATTTAGGCAAGGGTGATACTGTGTGAAACCTGCCCTGCTTTTTCCAGCAGAACTTTAACTTCTCCCCTCAAGGCTGAAAGGAAGCCTGACAAAACAACCCTCTGAAACTGCTGGATCTTTCTGCATCTGTGATATTTTGCAGCCTCTGTCTTGGAACAGTGTGTTCCAAGACAGAGGCTTCCATCAGAAGCCTCTAGAGTATTTATGCAGCTCAGTAGGTGGACAGAGGAGGACATGTCTTCTTTCCAAGTTGTGCTTCAATTTAGCTTTGTAGCTCAGTCCAGATCCCACATGTGCCAAGATGTGTACATGGAGCTCTTGGGTATTCATGCTGTCCCACTCATTTCCATAGAAGCCGGGGATCCTCACATTCAAAGACATGTGTAGGGAACTTAGTGCTACTGCTAGAGATTATATTTACCTCCAGGTGTATATGCAGGAAAAGGTGAATGTAAAGGACCCCCAGATGGTTAAGTCCAGTCAAAGGTAACTATGTGGCTGTGGCACGCATCTCACTTTCAGGCCGAGGGAGCCGGCGTTTGGCCACAGACAGCTTTCCAGGTCATGTGGCCAGCATGACTAAACTGATTCTAGTGCAATGGAACACCATAACAGAAACCAGAGCACAAAGAAATGCCGTTTACCTTCCTGCCACAGTGGTACCTATTTATCTACTTGCACTGGCATGCTTTCGAATTGCTAGGTTGGCAGAAACTGGGATAGAGCAAAAGGAGCTCACCCCGTCATGGGGATTCAAAACAGTGACCTTCTGATTGGCAAGCCCAAGAGGCTCAGTAGTTTAGACTACAGCGTCACCTGCATCCCTAAGTGTATATGCAATGGACACAGTGCCCATCCTATAACAAATCTCTGGATTAGGCTTTTGACTATTCACCTGTGGACTGGTCTGCACACGTATATTCATCATTTGGTGACTTCAGCCTTGAATGATGCTTTCATGTGTGCATGAACCATCAGTGTTCAAATGCCACAATGAAAGTTTAGAATTGGAACTGACTCACACGGTCCCTTCAGCATCAAGTGATAGCATCTTTACATGTGTGAGGAGACAGCCTGAGATCTAATAACATAGGCATAATTTTCATAATCTGCCCAGTACTTTTTACAGGCGTCTGAGGACACGTTCAGCTGCCAGTCATCACAGGTAGAGTGAACAAGTGTACAAAAATCAACAGCATGATGTACATGTGATGGTGATCTGGCCATTAGGAATGGAGACATGTGGAGTCCACAACTGTCATGTTATATTATGCACAGGCAGGTGAGGAGCCGCCCAGCTGTTCAGAGCTGTACAGGTTGCCTATAATTAGGATTGTGGGATGTGCTTCCTGCCTTGAGCCACAGCTTTTGACTGATGCTGCAGGTAGCTCTATAAACGGATGTTTGAACCAAATAGAGCATATAAACCTCCCAGCTTCTCAGTGCTTTGACTGCCTGATTTAAAAACCATCATCGATCAATTTTATCACCAGTCAGATCAAACCTCAAAAGCTAATCAATTTTTATATTTTCATTTGGGTGGCAGGGGGGGGGGTTACATATTAAAACAATTAATCTGGAAGCGTGGCAATTCCTGACTGAGAGCAACTGTAGCCTGGTGACTTAACGCAACTGAGCTCTGAATCAGGAAAGCCCGTATTCAATTCTTACCTTTGCTATGATTGTATTAGGTGGCTATAAGGAAGCTCCTGTTCTTTTATAGGAAGTTTGACAGCAGAGACCATTCAACAAGTGACCCAAGGGTTAATGCTATGTACAGCAATAAGGGAGGTGTTGCCTAGAAACCAGTCAGATTGGCATAATCTTTGCTGAGTGCCAGGGACTGGGCAGAGGGGGAATGATGGAGACTGCCTCTTCAGCCTGACCCTTCCAGAGAAGAAGAACACAGTTCCAAATTACAAGAGGGGTTTGAGGGAGGTCATAGCTCAGAGGAAGATGAAAGGGAAAGTTGGGAAATAATGGGAGAGGAGGAGGAGACAGAGTTGGAGAAACTTGCTGACACGTTATCACTAGAAAGCATTCCAGAATACCATCTCCCAGAACCCAGCAAGCCTTAAAAGTAGAAGAGCAAAGGGCTCAGAGACAGATGGCCCTAAGCTGAAACCATAAAGGGGGGGGTTGACAAATGAGGAAGTGGGAGAGAAAGGGGTTGTAGATTTACTCGGAGCAACACCATTTCCCCAAGAAGTTACATTTCTAAGCCTCTCTGTGTGAACATTGAATAAAAAGCAGTTGGTAAGAACTTTACTTGTCTTATCCGTTCCTGGCAACCTACCGTGGGGGTTGGATCCTCTGACACCTGACACTGAGGTAACCCAGCCAACATGGCCAATGCTTAGAGATTAGTGGGAGCTGAAGAACATCTGGAGGGCCATAAACCTATGGCCTCACTCATCAGCAGAGTCTGGGCCATTAGGGTGTGTGGGGCACTGCCTCACCAACATCAGTCTGCCCTCAGCCAGCCTCCAGCTGCCTGCCATCTTACTTATATGTAGCCCAGGGGGTAGCACATTCTGTCAGCATCTTAGCATTGCCCTTGTAAAACTCAGAAGGGGAGAGGACGGGGTAATAATAATAATAATAATAATAATAATAATAATAATAACAACAACAACAACAACAACAACAACAATAATAATAATAATAATAATAATAATAATAATAATAATAATAAATTTATTTATATGCTGCCCTCCCCAGCCGAAGCAGGGCTCAGAGCAGCTAACAACAGTAAAATGATAAAACATTCTAAAACTCTGCCTTTCAATGGCATCTCTGTCTTCGACCCTACCTCCAAAGGGCATCTGCCACCATTGCTGTCCATGCTCAAAGGTACTATGCGATACTGATGATTTGCAGCCCTGGAGTTTCCAACTCCTGTGACAGGATACTCAAAAACTTCCATTCTGTACTTAATGCACCATATTAACACCAAGTCAAACCATGTTTTCCTTTTCCTGCAAATTATTATTACACACCCTCCAACATTTCTTTGATGAGAATAGGGATGCCCTACTCAATGATACTAATAGTAATAATAATAATAATACTTTTATTATTTACACCCCACCCATCTGATTGGGTTGCTTCAGCCACTCCGGGTGGCTTCCAACATATATCAAACATTAAAAATCAAAATCTTCCCTATGCCTTCAGATGTAATCTAAAGGTTGTATAGTTACTTATCTCCTTGACTCAGGTCACATAACTCCATACCCTCCAACGTTTCTCCGATGAAAATAGGGACATCCTAAGGAAAAGGCAGACATTCCAGGATCAAATCAGAAACTGGGATGGCTTCTGTAAATCCAGGATTGTCCTTGGAAAATGAGGACACTTGGAGGGTCTGGCATTACATCATTATTTCACTTAGGCCCAGCTTGTTTAAGAAGCTTGACAAATGGCTCCTATGTGTCTGTGTATCTTAGAATTGTTTATTTCTGTTCTGTCTGTGCCTTCCTCCCTGCCCCACCCAGTCAGTCCTCAAATCCTTACAATTTACTTCTCTCCTCTGAAAATGGAGCTTGCTGGGTTGTGTATCACAAAGGAGCTCAACTTGAGTGCACCATGCACCCGCGTAAAATAAATTTTGGCCAATATAATCTATAATCCCTGACATGCCAGGTGCTCAACTTCAATCCGCCCAAACTCTGTCTTCTTGCTCTGTTTATCATTATGCTGCAGTTTTACTGCCTGGTAGATACTGTTCATTGATCAAGGCCTAGAAAAAGTCCCAAGTTCAATAGGACAGGCGGCACTTTGGCAGAGAGAAGCTTTTGTTTTATGACTGTCAGCACTATGATGGAAATTTTATCATGGGACGCGGCGACACCACTCATATCCCCATAATTTTATTAAGCAATAGTGCAAGTGGTCTCGGTAGACTGAGTAGATGACATATTTACATGAACAGCAAATATTATCCGCCTCATCTAAATTAATACGGAATGAAATAGGGAGCTTAACTAGGCAGGCCCGAGCTGGGCAAATAGATCATGCGTTTGCTGAGGAGGGAAGGAAGGAAGAGAACATTAAGAGGCTTGTACAGTTGTTGCCTGAGCAATTTTCACAACTTGGAGAGGGAGGACGCAAAGGGACATTCCACACATTACATTGTTTAAGCGTTTGCCTCATGCTCAGAGACACCAACTTCTGAGGAAGGTGGTGATTCAGGGATGGAGCAAGGGCAGAATTAGGAGGGTGTGGGTGAAGCCATTGTGAAATCTCATAGATTATCAATAGAACCTGTAGAATTCGCTGATAGTGGTAGGATTACCAAGTCAACAAAGGCATGTCTTTAGTTGGTGGAGGCTGGTCCATCAGGGTGAGTGGACTACTGCCCCACCAACATCATCCAGTCCCTACTTCCTTATTTACAGCTAGTCCACAGGGCGACACTGGCTTTCAACTTCTTCCTACTTTACCTTTCTAGAACAGGCATAGGCAAGCTCAGCCCTCCAGATGTTTTGGGACTACAATTCCCATGATCCCTAGCTAACAGGACCAGTGGTCAGGGATGAGGGAAACTGTAGTCCCAAAACATATGGAGAGCCAAGTTTGCCTATGCTTGTTCTAGAACTTAGAAGGGAGGAGAATGAAGCTCCACCTACTGCTGGCCTCCTACTTTGCACCACACCAGTCCCCAATGGAGCCAGCCACCATTGCCTTTAGTAGGTCTGTGCACCAGATTTTGGCCAAGTCCTCAGCAAAGTCTGGCATATCTGGAAGTACTTAGGCATTGGATGAGTTGGACACAGACAACCACAGATTGCAACACATCAGGTTGGATGGCCAAGAGTAAGGTTTCCCAAACTTGGGTCTCCAGCTGTTTTTGGACTACAACTCCCATCATCCCTAGCTAGTGGGATGATGGGAATTGTAGTCCAAAGTTGGAAACCCAAGTTTGGGAAACCCTGTCGCAGAGCAATGTGGCGGTTGGGAAGGGCACTGGAAAGGAAGCAGAGACAGGCACAGAACAGGAAAATCCTGTGAAAAGACCTAGACCTACCCTGACTGCCAGGAGGAGCTAGCAGGGTTGCCATATTTCAAAAAGTAAAAACCAGGACACACACACACACCAGACGTCAATTCCACCATTGAATCCTGGTAAGTTTGCAAGTTTGCTGTTGAAGCCAGCTACAGAAATGGACAAGCGTTTGTATCCACTGTCTATATCAGTGGTTCTCAACCTGTGGGTCCCCAGATGTTGTTGGACTACAACTCCCATCATCCCTGAGCTCTGGCCTTGCTAGCTAGGAGTGATGGGAGTTGTAGTTCAACAACATCTGGGGACCCACAGGTTGAGAAAGGCTGCTCTATATGCTAGCATGGAACCTCCCAAAACCATAAACGCTTCCACATAATGATAACGTTTCTATATCAGATGATTATATCTCATGTAGAATATTCTCGACTAAGGTGGGCAACCCTCAACTCACTTACTTGGGACTAAGCCCCATTGAGCAGGACTCAATTCTTAGTAGCCATGGTAAGGCTTGTGCAGTAAGTAGAGATTCCAACAAAAGGCTCATAGCATGGAAGTTTATGGGTTCTTGTGAAGACACCTTCAGTATAAGTCCTCTTTTGCTTTCAGACCATTATAGATGAGGCAGCTTGTTGCCTGAAATATTAAATTGACTTTTGCCTTTTCTCATTGCCAATGATCAACACAGAAGCTCCTATTGATTTCCGGCATCTTTAGTTTTTATTGCTGAATGTATGCCGGCAATTCATAAAATCGATGCTTTACAGTCTTTAAGATGAGTGAAAGTGACGCCATATCCAATTAGAGTTAATTTGTGTGGTGGGATGTGAGGTTCATGGAAAGGAAATGTATTTGTGTGGCAAAGCAAGGATCATCTGCATATAGGCCTGCTATCTTTCTGGAATGCAACAAACGCTATAAATCTGGGCTGTTTTACCTACAAATGGAAGGGAGTAATGTGCGCGTAGATCTCTGTGAAGTAAACTATATAGCATCACTTTGAAACGGTGCTGTGAATACTAAATCCCTCATATCAAGCTCTGCGTGCTTAAAATCAATTTCGCATTTACCGTCTTGATTGATTCATACTAAAAATGTCTCATAATAATTTTGTACACCGGAGAACTTTTGCACAAATATTTCTGAAATGCAATCAACATCAAAACTCTACTGCATGCAAAAAAAAATAAAAAATCATGGGCATACTAAAATATATGATGGAGCTTCGAAGATGCATATGGGATATCAGACAAAGGGACCTCATGCAGAATATTTTATAGTAAACGGAGTTGCCATTAAATTATCCCTAAGGTGGATTCAAGGTTGACAGCAATGGTGGCCTTCCTTTTTAGCAGGTGTGCCCTGGGTCCAATTCAAAGTATATGAGTGTACCACTCTAATGTGCATTACAATGGATACACAGCCTGCCATATGTTTGGCTTTAGCTTTATGATTCAGGAAAAAGTTATCAGTACAACCCTGGAGAGGCAGGCAGGGATGTACAGACCAGAATATATGCTGTACTTGGGCACACCTGTCCTACTTAGTTGACATACCATGTAGCACAGGCTTCCTCAACTTTGGCCCTCCAGATGTTTTTGAGACTACAATTCCCATCATCCCTGACCACTGGTCCTGCTAGCTAGGGATCATGGGAGTTGTAGGCCAAAAACATCTGGATGGCTGAGGCTGAGGAAGCTTGATGTAGCATCTCTACTGTAGCATGGTCCACCATGGTTTAGATTGTGATAGCGAACATGTCAGTTTACAGATGTTGCTGGAGTCCAACTCCCACCAGGCCCAGCCAGTATGGCCAATGGTCAGGGATGATGAGAGGTGTAGTACAGCAACATTTGAAGGTTCACAGGTCCTCCAACCCTGATTTAAAGGGTCTAGCTCAAAGCCATTCATCCAACAGCATTCAGAAAACATTTTGCGTGTTCCACCTCCTGTGATATCAGAGCACCCCTGCTGATCACTGCAGCCACTGCCAACGTATCTATTCACACATTAGAGTGCAGATCTACAGATGGAACAGAATGCATGATGTTTGCTGTCCAAACACTTCAAGAGGGACAAGATAAGCCCAAAGTGGAGAATGGCTAAAATAGCTCCATCTAGCTTCTGGAGGATTGGAGACAGAGAAAACCAACTCGCTGTTCTCTAGGAAGCAGAGAATTAAAAAAAATGATGTTCCCCACCAAAAGGGAAGCATGGGACTTTTTGAGTCCCATGGCACCCCTAATGATTCTATCTAGAATTGTCATGGAATTAAGGTAAATCCCGTTGTTCCTGGCACCCCTGGGATCTCATTAAAGGTTTTCAGTGTCAAGAGCATTTGGGTGCTTGGCACAATCCTTCTAATTCAACCTTTAAGATAATCTGGAGTAGGCTTTGCGTTTGGTGTGTGTGTGTTTAGTACTGGTTGGGGAAATCAATGTAACGATCAATACTTTTTGCACAATGTGATAAGTTCTTGAGAGGACAGATATAGTGTATATAAAAAGCCACGAATAAGTACAAGTTAGAAGGATTTTCATTTTAACCAAGTGTTGATATATTTTCAGCTTGAAATGTAGTGAGCTTAGCAAACCTCTATATTAATACAAGACTGAAGTGTTCAGGCAGAGTAACTGCAAACTCTTAATAATGAAAGAAGGAAGAGAAGATTTATTTACTGAGGTCACCCACTGCAATTCGCTTCACCTGTTTTTATTTGGAGGCAACCCTGTTCTACACTTAGCTAAGATGGTCCAGCCTTGTTACCCACTCAGTGCTCACTTAAATGATGCATTTCCCATGCCTACATCTGTTTACCCGTAGGAAAATATGATGTGGCTGTCTTCTGTATATCCATGCCTTACTCCCTATCACATTAATACCTGAAGATAAAATATGCTACAAAATGTATATTTAGTGATGGAAAGCATTCCAAAATATAACAGACATTTTCAGGGAGATTAATCTGGAAACTGTAGCAATCAGATCTATGAATGGACACGTGTAGAAGTGACATGGACTAGAAACAGATTGGTCCCTGGCTGAAAGCATTTCTGGTTCTGATTCAGAACCTGTTGCCAGAAATGAACCTGCATATTCATGTATCACTCTGAAAGAGGCCCCTGCTCTTGCATGACTGTGTGTCCATGTTTATAAAATTGTCACCTGGAAAATAGGCCTTCCTTAGGCATGCTTTGCATGAGCTCATGATATTTCCAAGGGAAAGGTAATCTAACTCTCCCCACTGATCTTTTGACTAAAACGTGTGTGATGAACGTGAACTGGCCCTTTTCAGAATGATGGCACCGCTTCATCCTGTCCTAAACAAGAAGAGAAATTTGCCAAGTGTTACTTTGTTCCTGCTTGACCTTTAATTAGGTAGAGCTTGAAGACTGGATATTCTGAAGGTGAATTGCAAAGGTTAATTGTCTTTTATCTAATGTTGATGATGACAGGCTTTGTGAAAATGATGGGATTTGGGGTGGCAAATGAGGGAAGGGAGGACAAAAGAAAGAAGAGACGTTTGTTTATCAGGAACGTCAGATAATTCTAACCAGAGGTTGCTCTCCTGTCTCCAGCCTCAGCGATGAATATATAGCATGCACTGCACTAAAAATATGTCAGTTGCTACAGAGTAGTATTTTGCATTATGGAATGACTAACGTGTAACAGAAATAAAGCCACCTACTTAGCTTTGCCCATCAAAAATCCTCCCACACTGCACAAAGCCTGACTTAACTTGGCTCGGTTTCGGTGGGGAAACTGTGAAACTGACTTCCAAGATGGCTCGGTTTAGGACCACAGAACTGCTGAATCAACCTCTTGAGGGCTCCCTCATTTCACATCCCTTATGCCATATGCTGCAATTCTGAAACATCATCAATCTACCATGTGCTGGAGGACAGCATTGTTTAAAGCTCTCCATCTGCGGCTAGTTTTGGAATCGACTGGTCTGAATAATGTAACCATATTTATCTGGAAATGGAAACAACCCCCCAGCACCTATTGATACATCAATGCAACAGCAGGAATAAAGACCCCCCTCCCCCTTCTCTTCCTCGTCCACACCCCTTGATCACCTTACAGCAGCCTCTTCTGGTTTTTCGAGTGAGCTGCCTTACTTCTTGTTGCTCCATGTTGCCCTGACGCAAACTACCTGCCTACAGTGACAGGCTTGATTTACCAGTTTGTCTTCACAGTGCCCTGAACAGGCTGCTACGTGACCTAGATACTTTTTAGTATATACAGTTGTACCTTGGTTCTCAAATGGAATCCGTTCCGGAAGTCCGTCTGACTTCCAAAAACATTCAAAAACCAAGGCATGGCCTCTGATTGGCTGTAGGAGCTTCCTGCAGCCAACCAGAAGCCGCGGAAGCCCCGTCGAACATTCAGCTTCCAAAGAACGTTCACAAACCGGAATACTCCCTTCTGGGTTTGCAGCGTTCGGGAGCCAAAATGTTCGAATCACAAGCCATTCGACAACCAAGGTACAACTGTAAGAGTGAGATAAGAAGGACAAAAACTGATCAGCAGGGAGTGTACATCCACGTGAAAGTAGCCCTAGCAGACAGCAAGGGTGGTCAGAGATAGGTCCAATGGAAGAGACAATTAGTTCTGGGTTCTGGGTGCTAAAGGAGCCACTGTATCAGGATTGAGGGACCTTTGCCCCTCCAGATGTTGTTATACGGCAATCCCCACCATCCTGGAGCATGTCTGTGTTTTCAAAAGGCAGGCATCTATCTCCATATTAATTCCAATGTGCCATGCTCTGTTAGCCTCTGTGCTAAACTGCTATAACCCATATATATGGGGCTGCCTCTGAAGAGCATTCAGAAACTGCTGTTAGTTAACCATGCAGCTGCTGGACAGCTAACTGGGACCGGGAGCAATGAAGATGTCATGGTAGCACTTCATCAGCTGCACCGCCTCCTGATCTGTTTCCAGGCCCAATTCACAGGGACCTTTAAAGCTCATCATGGCTAGAGGATGGGGTACTGGAAGAATCCCTTGCCTCCACGTGTGGCTGCCCATACACTGAGATCACATCATTTCGTAGGAGTGCTTTCACCAATAGCTTCACCAGCAGTCAACCATTAACATGCTTGCAAGACCAAACGTACCACCAAAAGCTGAAACTAGCATATTTGTAATCCTACATTTCATTTCCTTGAACTCAAAGGGATTGGCCTTTAAGTAAATGTGCATAGGATCAATCTATCACAACTTGCTGTTCCTTCTTAGAATTGTCACTTTCAGGTAGAAATGCTGCTTTTCACTGGTGTTGTTAATTACCTGAAGTTAATAATATCACCTGAAAGAGTGTTTTTTTATAGGTTTGCATAGTCTATTCATCCAGAAAAAAATGTCAAGATGATGTTTTACACACCCTATAAAGCACAATCACCTGCCATCTGAGACCGATAGACATATTTCAATGATTGCAAATGGGAGAGGAATGGAAATAAAAGATGCTGCAAGAGTTGCGCCATAAAGAGTGGAAAATGCAAACGAGAGATTTATAGCAATAGAAGCAGGATCAGTGTGGGGCAAGGCAATTCAGTGCACATGCTTCACATGTGAAAGCTTCTCTTCCATTGCCCCCAGATCCCAAACTTGCTGCCTTTATGTCCTTATTTAAGGAGTGGTTCAAAATCAGTTCATGCCTGTCCAGTGAGCCAAAGCACATAGGCGTACAAGCCTTCAAAAAGCAGCTCATCCGATTGTCAGCTAAATATTTCAAACTATACAGTGAGCATTTGTGTAAGTATATTTCCATGGGCACATATGCAAGATCACTTGGATTTGTTCTCCATTTGAGCAAGGTTAGCCAATGGAGTGCTCTCCAGGTGACATTGAACTACAACTCCCATCATCCGTGGCCATGCTGACTGAACTGAAGGGAGCTGGATTCCAGCAACATCTGCAGGGAACCATTTTGGATCTCCCCGACTTGGTATGGCTACTCTGTTGCACTCCACAATCGCTAGGTACGATCCAGTCAAACGTTAAGTACATTTAAATTGTGCTGATTTCAGCAGGAGAGTTACACTGCAACCCTAATCATGTCTACTCAAAAGTAAGCCTCATAAAATTCACATGAGTCTGCACTCTTACACACACTTTGACGCTTTTTGAGAGCATGCTTAGGGGAGATATGCAAATTTTAACTTATGCTAGTGATTATGAACCAGAAAGTAGTAGGTAATATTTTAGTTTAATTAGCCAAGAGTTTAAGGATGTGCTCCTGGGCATGTATGCAATACATGCACATGCTTAGCTGTTCACAGAGGAAATGCCTGTGCATATAGGGACACACATTTAAAAATTTCAAAGTGGTTTTGCTAATGCAAAGGGCTGCATTGCAAAGGATTTGGAGGAGACACATTCAACATGCACCCCAGTGTTATGCATGCTTACTCAGGAGGAAGTCCCACTGTGTTCACTGGGGCTTTCTTCCAGGTAAGCGCAATACAGCCCTAGTTAATTTTTATGACGGTGCTCCTTTGAAACAAAACACCACGGATTTGTGAATTAAAAGTATGAAAGTTCATATATGCATTGGAGATGGAAGCTGGGAGATCAAAGCAAAAGCACACCAGCCCACAGATCTCTGGATGAAAACTTGCTTTCCGTCTCTCTCATTTTTGTTCTGATCTGTTTCATCGCAAATTCGTGCAGAGACTAGCAAGGTGAAGCGCCTCCCCTTGCTAGTTTCCAGTTTTGTATCAAGTGACCTTTCAAATGTGCCCAGCACCTTTGAAAATATCACAACACACATTCAAAGAGACACTCGGCAGTGAGCTTTATTACGGTTCCTCTGTAGCTAAGTGCTTAATGAAACTCTAACTTTTAAATGGACTCAGAAAAGGGGCTTAACATAAGCTTTATGCTTACAAATAAAAATCCATAATGCTCTTAGCAAATGAAAAGCTTATTGCCAAACTACCCAGAAAATTAGATGGCAGGTCCTGTTACAGTGTCTCCAATAACCTGGGATCAACGAACGGTTGCAAGAGGAGTGAGATCTTGCTCCAGGCCATTGATAACCAGGGATAACCAACTTCTCTATTCTAGGGGGCCAGCGTACGACACACGTCCCAGATCAATCTGGCCTCTTCATGGATGATCAAGACTTTAGTAAGGCAGGTATTACTTTGCATTAAAGGCTTCAGGTATGGAGCACAATGCACTCAGATCCTAGCACGAGGTCATTGATTGTGGGGAATGAAGAATGAAAGTGCTACCTGAAAGATCTCCCCAAGAGGCAAATAGTTCTTTGCTTTTATCTACTGTGGTTGCAGAGCATCTTCTCCCCTAACAAGAGGACTCCTGTTCAGGATTTTAGCCAGCTATTCTTTTCAAAGAGGGCATTCTATCCATTCAGACCCATTTTCAGTTCCTCCTTTCCAGCTGACTCAATATTTTGCATATATTCAGTCCTTACTGCATGGTTCTGGTTTTGGTTTTGTCTGCCATTTCCTTGTGTTTATTTCTGGTATATATTTTTGGTGTATATGGTATATACACTTTTGTAAACTGTGGTATTCCCCCTAAGATTGCTGGCGCATCCTCCTTTTCTCTGTTTCATTTTCCTGCTTTCTGTATTTGTGGGAGTAAGATGTATAAAATTTTCAGCATCTCGTTGCTTCTTTAAAGTGAAATTTTAAGCAACATTTTTTTGCCCTGCCTCAATTTCATTTGGCAAGGCAACCAAACCACATCAGGAATCACTAGCTGATCTTTCCAAAGCCTGGCCATACTGTGCTTTTGTAAACAAGAGAGATAGATTTCAGATGGAGAAGTATTTGTGCTGTTAGCGAGTTCATTGCTGTTTTGATCCAAGTATTCTTTCTAAAGCCAGAAGCAATTTCTCATAATAAAATAGTGGGTCCCCCACACAAATAAGATTTTAGAAACCTTTTTTTAAAGATAGTGTTACACTGCTAGGCCGAGTCTGCTGCATTTCAGATAGATGTTTGGAGGAGACACTGTTTTAATCAGGTTTCAGGCAGGCCTTTGTGAGAAGACATGAGCTCCATAAAAGGTTTCCATAAATGAGCTGAAGTCAGAAGGAAATGGCCAACTTTGCAAAGAGCATCACATTATCCAAGGAGGGATCTCTCCAAACTGAGGGGAATGGTGGGGGATAGGAATAGTATTAATATGGCATATTAAGCTCAGTAGTAGGACTGCAAAATTATGTGCATTCCTCCCCTGCTTGCCCAATAATCTTAACTTCACAAATACAATGATGGGATCAGAGCCAACTAGGTCTAATCAGGAAAGAGATATCGGAGGCATGCATGGTAACGTAATAAAAATGTCAACTCAGTGTATGGCAACTGGAGAGGCAGGAAGCAAAATCTTTGCAAGAGATTAAGAAGAGGAAACCAAGAGAACCTGTTTCAAAATGCCTTCATAGAAAACGGCTGCAGCTGCATTTAGAAGAGTCCAAACAGATCTTACCAGCTCATCTCAAGAAAGGTATCACAGAGCACTCTATGGCACTGCAAAGGGCAAATAAACAAAAAATTAAAGGTTGGGGCCGTTTTCCTCAAGAGTAAGTGCTGAGGTTTGGAGACTTTTTGGTTCAGAAAACCCGACAACAAAGAGGGTTGTGATACCAGTTTACAAAATTATGCATGTTCTGGAAAAAGTGGGTCAAATGGGCTTCCTCCCCCATCTTCCTCTTCTGTAACATTAGAACTTGGTCTAGGGATCATCCATAAATGCGGGTTGCCAGGAGAATCAGGACAGACAACTAAAGGTCCTTCACATAGGATAGAATTAGTTTGTGAGATGGGCCACTGGATGAGGTGAAGGCTTTCTAAGGAGATTAGGCACTATCATGGAGAATATGTCTATTAGACATGGTGGCTAACAGTGGTGCAGTTACGTAATTTCAGATCCTTTTAATCATATTGTTTATTGCCCTACTTGCTTCAAAATGTGGTAAGCCAGCCCTGTTGCATTTGGAGGTCTTTCTGGCATTTGCCCCAAAGTTATGCCCTGGTGGCAAAAATGAGAGCTAACAGAATCTTCAGGTTTAGAGCCAGCAATACTTCTGGATACCAGATAGATAGATAGATAGATAGATAGATAGATAGATAGATAGATGATAGTCAACAAAATATAGGTATTTGAGCATTAAGGCTACAATCCTAACCATGTCAGCTCAGAATTAAGTCTCACTGAATTCAGTGGGGCTTACTCTCAGGTAAGTGAGCTTAGTGTTGCAGGTACATAAGGAAATGGCATGGTCCAGTGGTGGAGCCACAGCAAATTTCTGGTATCTGGGCTGCTTGCAAAGACTGCTGAGATAAGTCGGCGTTGGTTTGACTCAGCCAAAGCAGTTCTGTAATTGTAAAACACAGAAGCAGAGCACAGGCGGGTTCTAGGGTGAAAAATGTAGACTACGCAAAACCAATCGGGTCTGTCATCACCTGAACTAATCAGCAAATCAAGTGTTTATCTTTGAGACCTTGGCATGACCACCTACTTCTGCTGCTGTTGTTAATATTATTCTTAGCATTAGTTTTAGTCACACACACACCATGCTCTACAAATTAAGAGAAGCAGCCCCTGCCCGAAAAGGAGCTTAGAACCTTAGGTTTCAATCTTATGCCTGCATACTTGGAAGTAAGTCCCCTCAAACTTAGTAGGACTTACGTCTGAGTAGACACACCTCGATTTGTCCTGCAAATGTGATCAGTGTAGGGAAGAGATCAGGGACTACAGTCCATTTGCTTCTTTGCAACTTAAAGCAGCCTCTGAGCTTCTTCTTTTTTGCTGTGCTTTCCTGATTCTCGCAGCTGAAGCCCAAGTGCATCATGCTCACAAGCCCTTGACACCCCAAACACACAATGCGTTCAACCTCATGTGAAGAAGGAAGGGGGAATCTCATTCTAATAATACCAGCAACTTTAAGTTGGCATTGCATCACTAGCAGAGGTTCCAACAAAGCTTAGTAGCTAAGAGAAGGAAAGTGTTGGCTGCCCCTTATATTTATTTATTACACGTTTAATCCACCCTGGAGCAAATGCTTAAAAAATAGCTGATAATACAGGATATACTGTGTGTACAAACACACACACACACACACACACACACACACACACACACACAAACTCATCACCAGCTTCTTTTTAGCCTTGTTCAATAAAATGGTATCTTGCATACACACCACCCCCTACTGGTGATTAATAGAATGCAGCAGACCAATTATCAAAAAGTATTAGCTGTCTATCCAAAAACGCTGAGTTTTAACAGGCTCCTAAAAGCAGCCAGCAGAAGGCACAGGAGACACTGTGGCACATGAGAGGAAGCATGCATAGGAAACAGTGCTCTTGGAGCAGCCCTGAGGACCATCTGACGGGAAAGTGCTACCTACCTACCTAGGTAGGTAGGTAGATAGCATAGGGCCTATAGTCATACATGTCCAAGATTTAGACAGGCAGGAGTCCAGCCAGGTCTGAAACCTAGGTGCATGTGCACCACATGAATCAGCTGCACCTGCATGAGCATATTGGATCTCACAGATCAGCACCACGGCGACATGTCCTGAACATGCAGATGTGATCCATTCTAAGCCAATGGCATGTGGGTTTCTATTGCTACTCTGTCTTCTGTGCGAGGATAAAGTTCCCCTTGAGAAGCCCTGCTGCTTTCTCTAAGGTACCCAAAGCAAAGAACAGGGAAAGGGGGCATTGGGAGTCCCCTTTCATCCTGGCTGCTCTCCTCAAGGTCGCCCACTGTCTCCCAGCCCCTGCAAGAGTGGCCTTAATTGCAGAGCTGCTCGAGGGAAGATTAATGGGAACACATCTCCCTCTCCCTCAAACCGTGGTCTGCAGAAAGACCACATGCAGCGGAGAAGTACCTGCCAGTCCCCAAGTGATGGAGAGACGTGTGAGACGTAGCCCAGTTTAGGATTTCCACAGAACTTTGAAAGCGGGGAGCCATTTCCCTGTGGGGAACTGCCCTTATGCCGTCCTCAAAGAAAACTTTGTTCACAAGCCTACATTAAGTACCACAGCTCCCTGGGAAGAGGGAAAGGCGGCAAACTGCGAGGGGATCTCAGTTCATTGAGGGATGGCATTGCACCAGGCTAGAAACCGAGCTCAAAACAGTCTGGTCTTGGCTCTTGAAATTGTGTTCATATAATAATGATCACCACAAATGATCATCTCAACAGAGCTGGCATTAAAATGTCATATTCTTTAAGCTCTTGAAATTCAGCAGCTGAAGTAGGGGAGGGGGTGGCCATTTTTTTTAATGCATGCTTTCTTGGAGGTAACTCCCAGGGAACTCTTGTGGGGGGTTCCTTCTGAGGCGACTGCACATAGAAGCATCAAGCTGTAAAAGTTTATGTGGGAAAATGCATCCTCAACAACAGGAAGCAATAAATCACAGTTCTGGGGCACGAAATGTCCACCACTAGCACCCCAGTTTCAAAGTTCCCACACCACGCATTTCAATATTTGAGGAAATGAAGCAACTCCTCGGAATGAATAAATGGCATGCCTGCCACATGTAAGGACATGATAATTCTTTCTGAAAGGTTATATAAGGAAAGGGCTGTGGGACAACATATTCCTCCCTACTATTCCTCTTTCACACAAATTATCTGATTCACAGTGCAGTGATTTTTTTAATTAAAAAAATACATAAATTATTTTTTTTTCTAACGACCTTCTTCTCATCCTCTTTTGATCCTCTGCTACCCTTATATTTGCATTATTGCACCTTAGTGTCCCCCCCCCCAATTTTTCATTTTCCCTTCAGTACCTCTCCCCATGCGCCCCATTCACCCTTGCCTCCTTACTCTGCCTTATCCCCGATTTCAGCGCCTGATTTGCTTCCTAGGAAGCCCCCTCCTCTTTTGCAGGGAACAGGTTCTAAACCAGCAAGACGGGGTGGGCAGCTCCATGGCGCATGCTCCCAGCAACCAAGCATGCTCCTTAAGAAGGAGGGAGCCTAAAAGAAGGCAAAATCGAATGGGGAAGTTTCCTTGTTTAAAAACCCTCCGCTCCGCGATTCCAATGCAAAGTTTTCTCAGCTCCCCTCCCCCCAGCAAAGTACGTGGCTGCGTCCGCATCCTTGGAAAATCCCGGGTAGTTGCCTTGCGTGGCTTGTAGTCCTGAAATGTTGAGCCTTGGGCTTCTGGAGTGTGTGTGAAGCGGAAGGAAAAGACTTTAGACTAGAGTGAGGGGATCCGCAGAGGGAAGGGAACCCCATAGATCAAGAGCAGTGCAAGACAAGGAGGAAGATCGCCCGATCATTCTCACAACAGGCTAGAAATCGGGAGGGAGGGAGCTTTGAGAGGGAAGTTTTGCTGAGGAAGGAACAGCGGCGGCGTGAAAGGGGGAGCCACCTTTTAGCTCTTCCTCCGGCGGCCGATGATTAACAGACCCGGCGCGCCGCTGTCCGAAGTGCTGATGCAACTGACGCGAGGAAGCAGCGCTTTATCATTAGGATCATGATTAGGAAGGCGCAGCAGAGGGAGGGAGAGGGGGAGGGAAGAGGAGAAGCGCAGCCGGGCTTTTGCCATCTAATCTCCAGCGCCCGTCCTCCTCCTTCTCCTCCTCCTTCCCCCTCCCCCTCTCCCCACTACCAGAGCCTCCTCCTCTCCCCCCCCCCATCTTCTTTCCTTCTTCTTCTCCTTCTGTAGGGGCCGGCGGACGGGGCTGCGCTCCTCCATGCCCCCCTTCTCTCTTCCCATACCCCCACACCCGGCATCTCCGCGCACCGGCAACAGAAAGCGCCTCCAACTCCATCGGGCTGAGCCTGAGCAAAAGACACCACCACCAAGAGAGGCATTTCCTCTTTCTCCCCCTTTTCACAATCGCTCACACACGCTCTCCCATCTCTCTCAACACGGGGGGAGGGGGGAGAGACGATCCCACGTACCTTGAGCTCTTCAATGTCCAGATCGGGTGCTCTTTCCATAGACCGAAAGTGAACGCCACGGAGGTGGAGAAAGAGGCGAGGTGGAGGGAGGAGAAGGAGGAGAAGAAGAAGAAAAAGAGGTGGCGGAGGAAGAGGAAAACACCAGAGAAGTTGTGCCAATTTCTTCCTCTCTCTTCGGAGCGAGAGCGAGCCAGCCAGTCATCGGTTCTCGGCGCTCCGTTTCCAACGCGAAGTCAGCTTTGCCCTGGCAATCCGGGCGGCTCGAGTCAATGGCATCCTCCGCCAAGCGCGCCGCCTCCCAGGCTTCCCAAAAGCAACAAATAAATGTGGAGAGGGGAACCAGATGCCCCGGCCCTTCCTCTCAATCTTTCCTTTTGGGGTGGGGTGGGGTGGGGAGGGAGAAACCACACACACCTCCCTTAGCGGATCGGGGTGGGGGGTGGAAGCGACAGGTGATCTTGGGAGCCCCCGGATCTTGTCCTGTGCCGAGGCGAAGGAATCGAGGGGGGCGGGGAGAAGAAGATGGGTTTCCCGTCGGGGTGGGACGCCGAGGAGAATCCTCTCCGCCAAAGCTTTCCTCCCCGGCCGCCGCCTCAGCAGCCGGCAGCGGCGCCTCGCTGGCAGCCGAGGCGAACAGCGGCGCCTGCCTTTCCCCCGGACGGCACCAATGCAGCAAAACGGCGAGCGAGCGTCTCCTGGTGCTGCGCCTCCTTCGCCCAGCCGGAGAAGGCAGCGAGCGCCCGGCAAGAGCAGCGGCGCAGCGCGGGGCTGCCCGGCATGCTTACCCCGGCCAGCTCCCCGCGGGCGCCCGGGAGAGCGAGCGAGCGCCGGGCATCCGCCGCCGTCCCTTCTCGAGCTTTCACCGCTTAGTCCTGCATATAGACGCCCCAATTGTTGTGCGGAGGCTCTGGCGGGAAGGGAGCTGGAGGAGGGAGGGAGGGAGGAAGGGAGGAAGGGGAGAAGGAGAAGAGAAAGTCTGCGGGGGAGATATAGAGACGCTCTCCCTCCCTCCCCCTCTCTCTCTCCTGAAGGTTAGGCTAAACAGAGTTAAAACCGGGTTGATTGGGGAAGGGGGGTGGGAAAGAGAGAGAAGGATCTCTCGCAGGGAGAGGAAGAGAAGAGTAGGGGAGGGGGGGGAGATTTCTCTCTCTCTCTCGCCCCCCTCTCTCCTGTTTTACTGTCCTTCACCGCCAGGTGACTGACTTCACTTCTCTCTTCTCACAGCCAGCACTGAGGGGATTTCTCTCCTCTGTCAAAAAGCAACATTTCCTCTCCCGGCCCAGGCTGCGGGCGCCGGGTCCTAGCGCACGCTTGGTCTTGGCACCGCTGCTGCTTCGGAGCGAGCAGTCGTGGGCACGCACGGAAAGGCAGGCGCCTCTGGTTGGAGATTGGAGGGCCGGCGGTGCTATGGCTGAGTGAAGCTCCGGCTGCAATCTTCGGAGTTTCCCTATATATCACATTCACCCCACCCTTGATTTCCTGCCTTATTGCACTCCCCACGGCGCGCTGCCCCAACAAATATTAGGGATATTTTTGAAAGGCGTTTTTATGTCGTTCCTGTTGTAGCTGTCAGCATCAACCTACACACACACACCTGATCAATTCAAAGGTTTGTGGCAATACAGAGATATAATTCGGAGTGCCTCTTGATTTATAAAAATGTCCCCTTCTAATCTAAGTCGGCTAAAGTTCCCATTGATGTGCAGAGTTTCTTCCCCTGTCCATGCAGATCAAACAACTTCCTAAGAGTCTTCCACCAGCATATATATTTTTAACAGAAAAATACACTTTCCCAGTGTTTGTTATAAATTCATCTGTGCCACAGATCCTGTTCCACTGTCCTGTTGTCTACGACTCTTCACCCAAGCATCCATTCTGCATCTAAACTTATATAACCTAAACATATTTACATCTAAGCATAAGTTATTTTCATAGAATCCTTAGGCAGTTTTTGCCACATTAATACAAGTGCTGTCTATCAGCATCCTGTCCCCAAGACTTTTCCCTCAACCCCTAGAACAAGAATGAAGCACCCATGGGCTTCCAAGTGTTGCTGTTCTGCATCTCTCATCAGCCCCAGGCAGCGTCAGGAATGGCCAGAGATGGTCTGTGTAGTTTACAAATGTTCAATGTTCCTACAAGCCACGAAATCTACCTTTTATTTGCGAATTTCCTTAGCTTAGAATTGACTTGGGAGAATTACCTTGCCACCAGTGTTCGAAACTCCCATTGTTCCAGGCGCATTTTGCAACCGGGAATTTCATTAGCAGGAGCAGTTTCTGAGCTCTGGGCTCAGTACTGCGCCTAAGATTTCAGATTAAAACAGCAGAGTGGAAGGAAAGGAGGACTTTTTTCTGCCTCCCCACTTCCAGCTGCTCTCTGAAGACTGGAGAAGGGACCCTCTTAAAAATATTAGGGGGATAGGCAGGGGAAGGACTAGAGTATGTGAAAAATGAACACCACATTTTAGCTGCAGCTCATTCATTTTCAGCTTTGTATTCTTGTTATAAAAAAGTGCACCTAGACATTCCGTTATTGCACCCACAGCCCTTTGCCATTTAGCTCCTCACTTTCACACCTGTTTCTAACACAGCTTGCCACTGAATGTTGATCTCTTGGAGCACGCAGTACACATGGCACTGGCTTGAGAGTAAAGTTCCTTTAAAGTTAATTAAACACATTTCCTTGCCAGAGCTGAAAAAAGGGCTGAATTCCCCAATACAATGGCAGCTTGGAGCTTTCCTGCCCAAAATGGTTGGTTGCTCCATTGATTCCCAAGTAGGGAGTCTCCTCGCTTGAGTTCCATTCTCTTTTCAGTCTATCTGCATGGTATTTGTTTAGGGTGTGAGAAGTCCAGGATTCCATCCTGATCATGCATTTGGGGTTGGGGGAAGGGATATGTTTCTATTTGATGGAAGAAGCTGTAGATCAGTAGTAGAATATATACATCATGTTCCATCCCTGGTATATCTTGGTAGGGCTGATAAAGAACACAATCTGAAACTCTGCTGCCAGTGAATGTGGACGAATGGGGAACAACCTGCATTAAGATCAGCTTCAGAGACTCTGCCTGTAAGCCTGCTGATAAGATCAATTAGGTTAGCAGGCACAAGTGACTGCTGCTTCTTGGTGAAGACCCTCTGGCTATGAACTGCCTTCCAAGTGAATTGTGCATGGTCCCCACAATATAGGCTGTCAAGCAGACCTTGAAAACTCACCATGAGTCTTCGCACTGCAGACTTTGAAACTGATGAGCAATTTCAATGGCAAGAATTTCCACGCATCCTTGTTTCCTTCATATTAAAGGAGAGGTTTCATCAAGAACTGAATTGACCCACCCTTTTCTTCTCATATTTGACAACTGGATGTAGCGTTGCATATTAAGTAGTTTCCTAGTGTTTTACACCCTCTCTGTATCTGTGTCTTATTTTTCCACTTTTACATTTATTTTTATTTGCCATACCCATCTTTTTTATTTATTCTGTATGTGTTTATACCAATAAACTTTTAATTAACAAACAACAACAACAACAACAACTGGTGTAAGAATTGGATAAGAAGAGCCTGGATAGATCAGCCTGATAATAATAGTAATAATAATTTTTTTATTTATACCCCGCCCATATGGCTAGGTTTCCACAGCTACTCTGGGTGGCTTCCAACAGAATATTAAAAATACGATAAAGCATCAAACATAAAAACTTGCCTAAACTGGGTGGCCTTCAGGTGTCTTCTACAAGTCAGATAGTTTTTGATTTCCTTGACATCTGATGGGAGGGCATTCCACAGGGCAGGCGCCACTACCGAGAAGGCCCTCTGCCTGGTTCCCTGTAACCTCACTTCTTGCAGGGAGGGAACAGCCAGAAGGCCCTCAGTGTCTGGGTTGGACAATGGGGTGGAGAAACTCCTTCAGGTATATTGGGCCGAGGCTGTTTAGGTCAGCACCAACACTTTGAATTGTGCTCAGAAACGTACTGGGAGCCAATGTAGGTCTTTCAGGACCAGTGTTATATGGTCTCGGCGGCCACTCCCAGTCACCAATCTAGCTGCCACATTCTGGATTGTTGATGCCTTATGAGTATTCTGAGCAACAACTCCCATCACTCCCAGCATCAACCCTAGTCAAGGATGATGGACATTTTAGTCCAAAGCTTCCAGGACCTTTTAGTCCAGGGCATCTGGTTGCGGAACATAGCATTAAACCAAAGCTAAATCTAGTGCCACAGTGGCAGACTAGATGGCAAAAAGCTTCTAAGTACAAAGAGTGCTTTCTCAGAAATAAGCAGTTTGCATTTGCACATTATTATTATTTTAAGGACTTAACTTTCAGTCAGGCTTCTTCCTCGGTTTGGAGAAACCTTTGAGAAGCAAAAAAATCACTGCGAGGATCTGGCAAATGCTTTGCCTTTTAGCAGAAGAAGGATCTCAGAGGAACAACAGTTCGTCATGGAAGCTGCTGCTAGCCCTTCACATGCATAAATTATTTCTCTGTTCGGTGCTACAGATATCTGAGGGCATAATCAAGTCTTAGTGCTGGAGGGAGATACTTTTGTTCTAAGAAACGGAGCCTGGAACGGAGCCATTTTGCTTAATCTCTGTGAGACAGTCTGCTGTAACTTTTATAAAAAGAGAGCTGCAATACAGCTACTGCGTGCCTCTTCGATTCTTGCCCACACTGAGGATTTCTTTAAATACCTCCAGGCAGGCAAATGTTCACGCAGACACTTTCAGCTTTTGCTAATTTCCATTCAAACACATAGCGCCAGAGTGAACTAGATTGTTCGGGGAGGGGAGGGGTGGCGGAATTACCAGGACGTGGACTCAGTATGAATGCCACAGATTGTTCGGGGAGCTCATGGGAAATGTACAGCTAGGCTCGCTTAATTTCCTCTGGAGCACATGTCTTGGCTTCAGTTGCCAGACTGCAACCCGGGGATCCTGCCTACACCTGTACACGTGCGAAGGGAGCAGGAGAGGCTCAGCTGCCACACTCCCCCCACTCTCATTTCTTTGCAGCCCTACACCACGCATTTGTGTGGGGCAAAGCTAGAGCAGCCTCCCCCCCCCCATCTTTAAGCCCCTTGGTATGTTTGGGTTTTTGAGCAAGTGCCATGGGCTCCACCTTCTCTGGTCACTTCTCTCCCCTACCCCAAACTCCCAGAGACAGACAGAAAGAAAATGCATGCGCATTTCCCAAGGGATCTGGGTAGAAGCTGACTCCAGAGTAATTCCTCTACCTCTTGCAAAAAGAAGTGGGGGAAAGCACCAGCCTTCCAGCTTCTTCCTTCAGAAATACAGTTCAACCTCAGAAGTCTAACGGAATCTGTTCTGGAAGTCCATTTGACTTCCAAAACATTCGGGAACCAAGGCACGGCTCCCGATTGGCTGCAGGAACCTCCTGCAGCCAATTGGAAGCCGCAGAAGCTGCGATGGACGTTCCAAAGGATGTTCGCAAACTGGAACAATCACTTCCAGGTTTGCGGCGTTCGGGAGCCAAAACATTCGTCTCGCAAGGTGTTTGACTTCCAAGGTACGACTGTATGCAGTTTTCAGTGGAGCAGAATGTAACCACCATTGACTTCTTCAAGACAAATGAGGCACGGAGTGAGCAGGTGTGTCTGAGTTGGGGGGGAGGCTTAGAGGATTCTCAGGCATGGGGGGAAATCTCATGCTTTGGCATATCAGTGCTGCTGGAAATCTCCAAAATAACCAAACAGGTAATAGAAGCAACTCCAGAATTAGCCTTATTAAATACCATATTACCAGACCATAAGACGCACCTAGTTTTTGGAGGAGGAAAACAAGAAAAAAAATATTCTGAATCTCAGAAGCCAGAACAACAAGAGGGATCGCTGTGCAGCGAAAGCAGTGATCCCTCTTGCTGTTCTGACTTCTGGGATAGCTGCGCAGCCTGCATTCACTCCATAAGACGCACACACATTTCCCCTTACTTTTTAGGAGGGAAAAAGTGAGTCTTATAGAGCAAAAAATACGGTATCTTCCAGGATAACAAAGCACACACACACATGACAAGGAATTCATAAATCACTTACTCTCAGCAGCTAGAAACATCACAACTAGACACTGGAAGGACTTATCAGGAGTGAACATAGACCACTGGGACCAAAATGGATGGGAAACCACCCTACTGGAACTTAAGTTAGCAGGGGGACAAGCAAGGAAAGATGCCTTCGCCTCAGTATAGTTCCCCTTTATCACATACACGGCACAACAGTACAAAGACCTATCCCCGCACCCAACAGCATACAAATCAATATGGCTAACCAAACCCAACAACCTACCCCCCAACACATGCAGACAAGTCACATTGCAACCAACTAAATGCAACCAACCAAGCTCTGGACCCCTTAAACTCTCACAATATCAGTAAACACACACACACAACCTATCCATGTGACGCCAACACAAATCCCTACACTAGAAAACAGAATGAAAGAACACCCCCCTTTTTCTGCTTCCCTCTCTCTCCTCTCTTCCACCCAATTGTACTTCCCCAATGCTTATTTGTTTGTTATGTAACACAGGAAAATCTTTAACAGAAACAAGTTAAAAAGGGGGAGACACCATTACACAGATGGGGGCCAAAATGGCAGGTTGAGAGCTTGCTAGCTAAAGCAGGTATAGGAGAAGGGACTGGCAAAGAGAAATGGGTGAAGATGGATGAGCAGGCAGGAAAAGCAACCGGCACATAATAATATAATTGAAATATCTGCACGGTATCAGGCAACCCTAATCTCAACGCAAGCCATCACACTGACAGTATAACATCAGAATGGGATTTAGGAAGAGACCAAAAGAGCAGAAATGTACATTGCTCAGCAGAATGAACACATACAGCTCCCTTATTGGGTGGGTTCTTCCAGATGTTAATGACAAGGGTGCTGCTGCTGGTGTCGCCTGTTTAGCATATTCACAGGCAATCATGTCAACTGCAACTAACTATAGCAGAAGATGCCTCAGCTTCTGGCATCAATTTATAAATAAGGCATACAAATGACCCATTCTAATTAAGTCTGTATACACACACACACACGGACCTGCAGTAACCATTCCAGGAGCTATCATAGGGAGGGGTGAAACACAAGGTTTTGAGTTATGGGCATTCAGTAGTGAGTCAAATATTCTGTGGTGGAGAAGAAGGCTAACTTCAGAACTGGAAATGATTTCTCTGTTCTCAAGGTGCTGGTAAGATTTCTTGGGGGTCCTGCTCCAGAAACAAATAAGCAAAGTGCTCGATTCAGCAAGAGTGCTGAGTGTCTGCAGCTCACAAAGTCACAAAAACAGAGAAGATTTATTGCAAAAGCGTTGTTTTTATTCCACTACTTTGGTAATTTTTTATTTTCTTTCTTTTAAGTATGCGATGAGGGAATAACTAATGAATACCAGTAATTAAGAGAACATTAAAAAAGGAGAGAATACAGAGAAAGCAAATGAACTGACTTTTAGAGAAAGGACCCTTCGTTAAAAAAAAAAAATCACTTATTTTTGTATCTTCGTGACCCATGCATGTGGTATTTAATATGAACAACCCAATCTAACCTGTTTGTCCAAAGTAAATTTAATTCAGCAGGACTTACCTCCAAGTTACCGTGTTTAGGGTTTCAGGAGAATTTAAGATGAAGCAATGTTTTTTAAACTGTGTTCCAGGGAATGCTGGAGTGATTCACTGCTGTTGTTTATGGAGCTTATCAGGGGTTTGTCACTGAGAACATCAGTAATGGTGGACCTTCATCTCTTGAAGACCGATTGCTAGGCCTGTACTCTTCTGCCACTGTAATAGGAAGCCACAAGAAAATGTTGGCTGTAATAGGGTACATGCTTTCTTTTTTTACATGGGCTAAAGCAGGAGTCCTTTCTAGCATGGCCACCACCTTGAATGAACTAAATGTATGCATCTGAGAATGTCCCCCCATCCCTTGAATCCTTTGCAGGAGTACCATGGCAGATGTTCCTGGTTTTCTTGGCAGACACATCAGTGAAGAATGGGTTCTCTGAAAGCACAGAGTTTGAAAACTACTAGACTGAAGGTGACCTACATACGTTCTTGATAGATGTGGGCATTAATTTTAAGGGGAGCCACACAGGCTCTATGAAGCAGGACAAATCCAGAGGCGATATGGACACTCATTCCCAGCTACTAATGAGCATCCTGATCTGCAACAGCCTTCTGTCTGTAACCTTCGTTTCTCTGCTCATTGGAACAGAATTCTTTCATTTTGCTTCAAAATGTACATGTAATGACACTCCAATATATTCATTTTGGGGGAACAACGTTTATCCATATCTCATGATTATTTGAACCTTCTTCCCATTGGCAGTGGTTACTGGCCAAACCAAATATGACATGCAGGTGCACGTCACTTTCTCCCAGCAACCTTTTTCATGTAAAGGAGCCTTGAAACACACTGAATTCAACTGGATTGGGGGTGGGGTGCTTGTATGTACACACATCCTTTCCCTGCCAGCTGCTTTCCCAAGCAAAATCACCTTCCTCCAGGCAGCTTTTCCCCCCCAGAGGAAAAAAGAAAGTGGTACCAAGGGATAGGTGAATGTGTCGATTTTTGTTTCTCGTTTTAAAAATCTTAAGTTTGGGTCTCCACATTTCTGCATCAGTTTGTGGTTTTGTCTAAAGTGCTCACAAAAAGATCATTGATTCATTTATCCGAAAATATGCACTTTCCTATGCAATTTTGTTTCATTTACAAATTTTTGCAAAGCAGTTTCCCCTGATATAATGCATTTTGGTCTTATTTGCACTGACACATGCATTTATAAGTACACTTTACCCCAGTATATGCATTTTTGTACACATCACCTGGCTGGAGAACTATACTGAAAAATTCAGAGAAGCACGGGTTTTGAAGGATGGCTGAGTTTCGATTTGTGTGTTGTTTGGGGAAGTGTGTACTGGGGACGCTCTCCTTTAAATACAAAATGAATTGAATTCCCCAACAACAGCAACAAACCTGGTTGCACCTACACCTATTCCGTCAACAGAGGGAAAAGTTTATGGGGTGGCCAGCAAGGAAAGGGTTTAGCACACCCACCCCACTCATCAGTAAGATCTTGTCATGTTCCTGACGGCATCATTGGTAGGTCTATGGAGCCCAAATTCTGAATTGGCATTGGGAGAAAAACATTTCCTGATTGTTTGTTGGGAAAGAGCTCAGTCTGCTGAGCCCAGTTCTGAACTGAGCCAAGGGGAGCTCACCTATCAATGATGCAGAGTCTGACTGGGACAAACGAAGGAGGACCATGAAGCATATGCCGCACTCCAGCATGCTTTTTCAAGGTCCTAGAATGTCCTTAAAGATTTCGTTTATTCCTGTTCGTCAGTGTTGTCTTCTCACAGTTGCGCCGTCAGAGCACAGATATAACCCTAGAATCTCATTTGTATTATGCGCAGTTGAATTCCACAGAATGACAATTGCAAAGTTTCATAACTGTACTGAGTATGCAGACACCTACTAAAATTATTAATAGATTGCATATCACCAGCAGGGTGCTAGGGGAACAAAGTAAGCAATGCTGTTGTGTCTGTCTGCTGCATTCATTAAGCCAGTGCAGATGTCACTTAATTTGTGAGAAATAGGATGGACTATGGCAGGGGTAGCAAATGTGGTGCTGTCCAGGTGTTGTGAAGCAGAAGTTGTTGTTGTTGTTGTATTTATTTATACCCCACCCTTCCCCCTGATAGGACACAAGGCGGATTCCACATAAAACCAGAATTGGTAAAAACAGGGGAAAACAATAATTAAAAAGCAATTAAACAGTAATAGAATTGACACTATATATATATATATATACAATTTGTTTAAAACATCCAAATAATTGCAACGAAAACAGCACAGCACCAGCCTTTTCATTATAAACAGTCAGTTTCCCCAAAGCCTATTGGAACAAGGAGGTCTTCACCTGCCAACAGAAGGACAACACGGAGGGAGCCAGTCTTGCCTCCCCAAGGAGTGACTTCTAGAGTCATGGACTAATGACCATGACAGCTTGGAATGGTGGGAGCTGTAGCCCACAATATCTGGAGGACACAATGTTGCCTGGTTCAGAAGGATGTTCATCAGCCTAACTTATCTTGCAAGTGGAACATCTAGTCCACTGAGGATTTGGGTAGCTGGACAGTCTAAAGTCTAAAGAAGCTACAAACATGTAGGTGTAAGAAGCAGACCTCCGATTACAGAACAAAACCAACTATATAAATACAGTGGTACCTAAGGTTACACGCGCTTCAGGTTACATACGTTTCAGGTTACAGACTCTGCTAACCCAGAAATAGCACCTCGGGTTAAGAACTTTGCTTCAGGATGAGAACAGAAATCGCGCAGCAGCAGTGGGAGGCCCCATTAGCTAAAGTGATGCTTCAGGTTAAGAACAGTTTCAGGTTAAGAACGGACCTCCAGAACAAATTAAGTATGTAAGCAGAGGTATCACTGTATATATATTTAAGGAAGGGAAGAGGACCTGGAAGAGGACCTGCTTTGAATGTGAAACTTCTGAGATTCAATCCCTGGCATCTCCAAGTACAACTGGGGGTGTCCCATCCGAAACCCTAGAGATCAATGGACCAGTGTGCTCTGAGAATTCTACAGAATCTTCCTATGTTTCTGCCATACTTCCTTCAATCCCAAATAAACCCTGAGATCGGCTAATCTACAGCTGCTATTATGTCAGCAATTGAGGAATGAGTTCTTACAAACCACTCGAATCCTTCCTGGAGACCTCTAGCATTGTGAAATTCTGGGTTGACCCCCCCCCCCCCCAGCTTCTCTAAACCATCCATGCTCTTTAAAGCCTTTGTTGCCCTGATATTTTATGTTCAGCAGCCTAGTTTGAGGAGTCAGGGTTTGGAGTTTGGCAGCCCAGACAACTTTCTTTGACACTCAGCATGAAAGATAAGACTCTAAATAGATCATTTGCATTTCAGAAGGCCTCCTTGCCTTATCCGAAGACATGAGGAACATACATGTTTGCCACGTTAATGGCATTTCAGCAAGGGTTTTTCAGGATTAGATTTGAAAAGTAGCAGCTCTCTTAAGTCGTGACTGACAATGAAAGCAAATTATGCTTTAAGATGATGGTGGCTGTGTGAAGTGAGCAGATGCCCGCTAGGGACTCGACTGAGTAGCTTCCTCTTAATCTTTGAATCCTAAAAATAAATAAATTAAAAAAGCATGCCAAATGCATGTTGATTCGGGCAGAGACTTTGCCAATGCATTAATGAAATACCAGTCCATAACTTCGTATTTTCAGATACGCTGCATACTGTGATTCTTTATAAAATGAGCTCTGAGCACTGATTTGAAACGTTAGGTTACTTGAAGTAACAGGATTTTTCACAGCTGTCAATGGACTTGAACTCTTCCTGAGCCCGTGCACTCCTTTTTCACTCACACACTTAGGCAATGTTTCCAAACGTTGGATAACTTCAGTACATACACACATCACCAGCATAGTAATAACAAAACACTAAAATACAACAACCTATTAAACATTAAAAGCTTCCCTAAACAGGGCTGCCTTCAGATGTCTTCTAAAAGTTTGGTAGTTATTTTTCTCTTTGACATCTGGTGGGAGGGCGTTCCGCAGGGTGGGTGCCACTACCGAGAAGGCCCTCTGCCTGGTTCCCTGTAACTTGGCTTCTCGCAAGGAACCACCAGAAGGCCCTCGGTGCTGGACCTCAGTGTCCAGGCTGAATGATTGGGGTAGAGACACTCCTTCAGGTATACTGGACCAAGGCCGTTTAGGGCTTTAAATACATCTACAAAGCCAATGGTAAGGAGTAATTTCTCATGCTCTTTCTTACGAGGTCTGTGTGGTGCCCAGTAACCTCTAATAAGAATGGTTTTTTCCGTTGCACAAACAAGATTTAAATTTATGATAGAAGACCTAATATTACATAGAGTGCTTCTGTTCTGACCTTTACAGGATAGGTTGTTTTAACTCTCTGTTCCACTTCTCAATATTTCTGTGTCAGGTTTGAAATGGCTGGATTACTGCTTATATTGAAGGGTGTAGCTGCAAGCATCATGAATAAATTATTTAGGTCATTTAATTTCCCCTTCCTTGCCTCACCCCCCCCCCCCCGATAACATCCAAAAACAGGTGGCACTTTTTACTCAATTAATACTGGAGACAAACTTCACTCTTAGGATAAAAATGAGTGCTTGACAAAGATACCCTTATCAACATAAATGAAAATAGGAACACTCTTTTGTACTTTCTATACCACTATGATCACACTCGCTATCAGTGCCTGGGTGTACCCCAGTCAGTCTATAGTTCTGAAAGGATTTGCCCACCTACAGTTTCTTTATTTAGACCTCTTTTGCACTATACACTGAGGTCCAGCTCCAAGGGCCTTCTGGCAGTTCCCTCACTGTGAGAAGTGAGGTTACAGGGAACCAGGCAGAGGGCCTTCTTGGTAGTGGCACCTTCCCTGTGGAACGCCCTCTCATCAGATGTCAAGGAAATCAACAACTATCTGACTTTTAGAAGACATCTGAAGGCAGCCCTGTTTAGGGAAGTTTTTAATGTTTGATGTTTTATCATGTTTTTAATATTGTTGGGTGTAAATAAACTATTGCTACTACTACTACTACTACTACTACTACTACTACTACTACTAGTTTACACCACTATAAACAGTCATAGCTTTCCCCAAAGAATTTCCCTCATGGAGGTACAATTCCCAGAGTTCCCTGAGGAATTGTTCTCCTAAGAACCCTCAGCACTCTCAACCAATTGCACTTCCCATGATTCTTTGGGGGAAGCCATGACCATTTAAAGTGTTACGATACTGCTTAAAAAATATAATGCAGATGAGGTGATGTAAGAGCCACTTGCTACTTAAGGAAGTGTGTTACTGAGCTCACTATATATAACTGTGTCATTTGGGTTAGATTTAGATTTGACAGGTTGACACTGGTAGGACCTTTATTAATAATAACCTGCTTAGGTTCCATTGGTTTACTCTGAGTATCACAAAGATTGGAACTAATCCTTTCGATCCTCCCAGGGCAGGTATGGGGTACCTACAGCCCCCCAGATATTGCCAGTCCTCCAGATATTATCAACCTCCCACTGCAAATAAATTGGATCAGTTTATATTTGAATTTACAAAGACCAAATTCCTCAAACATCAGCGAATTGCAGTTTAAACTTAGGTGTGTTGTGTGTGTATCAGACCCATTTAAAGTGATCCTTGGGAATATCAGATTTGCATTCCTTTTTTATGAGGCATTCTTCTAGAAAGCTTGTTCAGTAAGTGGACTGAGCTAGAAATTGTCATTGTCACTCTCCCCTAGTAGAGGTTACGTGCTGATGGAGGAAGCATGGGAACTGGCAGGCCCTTGGCTCCAGCTGTCAGCTCTGAGCTACAGGCACTTTTCTTCATCTGTAGGGCAATCAGTCTAGGAATACCTGAAACTGGGCCATGACGGATTGTTTTCATACATTTTGCTAAGAAGTTTCTTTGAGAGCTCCTTATTTCTATTTTGTTTTTGTTGTTTGAAAAAGCAACCAAAAGACAATACTGGGGAGGTTTGGAAGGAAAAGCTCCAGATTTCTCCAGCTTCTGACCTGCCTCCTGATATCCTTCTCTCCCCTCCCTTTTCTGGCCACATTCACAGCGTTTAACATAGTATCATACTACTTTCAAGAGACATGGTAAGTACAGTGGTACCTCGGGTTAAGTACTTAATTTGTTCCGGAGGTCTGTACTTAACCTGAAACTGTTCTTAACCTGAAGCACCACTTTAGCTAATGGGGCCTCCTCCTGCTGCCACGCCGCCGGAGCATGATTTCTGTTCTTATCCTGAAGCAAAATTCTTAACCTGAAGCACTATTTCTGGGTTAGCGGAGTCTGTAACCTGAAGTGTATGTAACCTGAAGCGTATGTAACCCGAGGTACCACTGTATGGTTTGTTAAGGATGCTGAGGATAAGCCTCAACTCCAAAGGGCCGAGGCACTGTGGGCCTCCTCAATGTTTTGTTTTGTTTAGCCAGGAACTACAATTCTATGATTCAATGAAACCTAAATGGCCTCAGTCCTGTATACCTGAAGGAGCGTCTCCACTCCCATCGTTCAGCCCGGACACTGAGGTGCAGCGCCGAGGGCTTTCTCGCACCCTCATTGCAAGAAGTGAAGTTACAGGGAACCAGACAGAGGGCCTTTTCAGTGGTGGCACCTGCCCTGTGGAACACCCTCCCTTCAGATGTGAAGGAAATAAGCAGCTATCCTATCTTTAAAAGACATCTGAAGGCAGCCCTGTTTAGGGAAGTTTTTAATATTTAATGCTGTATTGTTTTTAATACTCGATTGGGAGCTGCCCAGAGTGGCTGGGGAAACTCAGCCAGATGGGTGGGGTATAAATAAATTATTATTATTATTATTATTATTATTATTATTATTATTAACCTTTGGGTCCTCTCAGCCTGGTTTGTTAACTGTTCACCGAGAAGGCTTACCCCCTGCAGAGATGGATTTAGGGGAGCATGACTGGTTATGTTGCACTGGGTGTAGAGCCTTGTGGGTGCTGCAGAGGGTTCTGCAACTATATATTTATTATTATGGATATCTATATTTTCATGCTTTTGCAATTGGGCTTTTATATTTGTAAACTACTTGGAAGCTTATTTTAGCATTAAGCTGCGTATAAATTAATAATACAATTATAACATAAGCAATGACAATAATAGTAATAATAATATAATATAATATAATAATAATAATAATAATAATAATAATAATAATAATAATAAGGTGATGATGATGTTTGGCTTTGTTAGACATCTGGAGTTTCCTCTGAAAATTAGATTTAAAAAATGCCTATTTACATGTAAATATAATAATAATAATAATAATAATAATAATAATAATAATAATAATAATTTTTTATTTATACCCCGCTCTCCCCAGCCAAGGCCGGGCTTAGAGCGGCTTACAAGCAATAATAAAAACAAGATGAATGATTACAAACTTAAAAACAAAAATAAAACACAAAAATATAAGTGCAACTGTTTAGTGAAATTGTAATTTTGAGATTGTGTTGGGAGGAGGATTCTCTTAATTTGCCACAACTATGGTCCAGTTCCTAACACAGATATTTCCCAAATAATTTATAGCTCATCTGAATAATTTATCACACAGCAACCTCTCCAGGGGGCTGAAAAAAGCAGAATTAACTGAATGCTCATATTCTTTTTCCTTTGTAAAATAAGTGGAAGTAAAACAAAACAAAACAATCTAAATCAAACACATCCTTTTCTTGAAGCTACTCGTGTATCTGCTGAATGCGGTAACAACTCATTATTGTTTGCATTTATTCCGAAGCCAAGAAATGACTGAAATAAAATATGCATGCTGGAAAACAGAAACGGCTGCAGATGCAACACACTGTGCAGGGGCTTTCTGAACTGGAACAGAAGTTGCAGGTCTCAGAATAATAATAATTATCATGTACCTATTTTTTCTAGGAAGCCACAGTTAGAGTCTTTGCTTCTGTACTAGCTTCCACGTGGCAGATAGGTTTCAGGTTTTGGTCTGGTATAAGGATCGCCAATGTGGTCACCTCCAGATGTTGTTGGACAGCAAACAGCTGTAACCCCTGGCCACCAGCACTGTTGGCTGGGGCAGATGGGAGTTGAAGTCCATCATGTTGGCTCCCCAGTCTAATGGGAGCTTGGAGGTTGGGTTCAAGGAAGGTAAGAGTGATTTGCCTAAGGCCATCTAGTGAGCTCGTGGCTAAGGTCAGATTGGAGCCATCAGCTTCCCTAGTTCCGCTCATGTAACATCCCACTGAGTCCCTACTAAATGTGCTTAGGACTGATGTCTTACACTACTACACCATGCTAGGCCATCTGTTGCAGAGCAAAGCAGATGGTTGATAGGGCTGATCAACCACTTGTTTTACCAGGGACCACATTAGGCAGGGGGAGGGATAATAGTGGACACAGGTTTCCATATGTACCGTACTTCTGGTAGGCTGGATGAATATGCCAATTTCAGTTTCTCTGAGTTTCTATTTTTTCCCTTTAAAGCTAGTCAGCATGATAATTGCTCAGCATTTTAGTGCACTTGCTTCCAATCTATACATTATTGTATGCCTAAAAAAATTTTTTTTTGCAGAAGGTTAACAACAGAAAGAATTAGAGGAACCATCAGAAGTGACTATGAAAAGCAGCAGAAGTATGAGATGATCAGAACCCTCCAAACTCGAAGCATAGGAAGTCCTATTAAAAAACTATAATTTGGCAAAATATTCAGATTATTTGATATGTATATATATAATTTGGAATATTTAATGTGATTTGATTGGATTGTTAAAGTGGAAAAATTAATAAAAGTGAATTAAAAAAAAATTTTGCAAGCAATTTTCCTATTGTAAGGCAATTTTTGTATTTATTTTCATGGATACATCCATTTTTATGCACGCCTTTCCAGAATACATGCATGATTAGAGAACTGCATTGCAAAATTCAGAGAAGTGGGAATTTTTATGGATGGTTGCGTTTTTATTTGTTCATTGTTTTGGAAAGAATGAATTCAGTAGCTTCACATTAAAATGTGAACAACCCCAAATTTCTTGAAGTGAGGAGAGTTTCTTTTTTTCTAAAAAAAAAAAAAAGATCGAAAGAAAAAACACTCACGTGACACTTTTAGGGCAGCAAGTTTTGTAATTACTTTAAATAGGTTTAAAAGCATTTGTTTTGACAGATAATTTACTGATCTCATTATATAAGGACTAGCCCATCCCTCACTGAGCTTTCTTTTCAAAACAGTAGGAAATGAGGCTCTGAAACAGTGCACCCAGCATTTGTCCTGCTTAAACGTATTCAGAGATTAATGAAATAATTTACATTACGCTAATGCAAGGTGATTTGCTTCCCACAATAAAATCCTCTTTGAAGTCTGTAAAATAAGGATAATATGTTGAAAAGAGTAAGCATTTGTTTCTGCTTTATTCATTCCCTCAGCTCCTGCGGATTGTTAAACGGCTGCCACACACACTGACGTGGAGAAGACAGACCTTTAGATGCGATTTGGCAGCTCTTGAAAAATGTGAAATGCACATTTGGTCCAAACCATCTGAAGAGCTCAGGATGGACAAGAATGCTTCAGAACAGGATTATTATTATTAAGAACAACTCATACAAAGTTGAATTTCATGTGATCAGACCACCCAATCACAGGGAAAGAAGGCAAGGTGAGACTACAGATTCCAGTTCACCTTGGAAGCTCTTAAGTGTTCTTTATATTCATTTATATACTCCCTTATATAATGCACAACTAAGGAAGGAATAGCATGGGGCTGCTGGGTGTCTGAGCTTTGCTTTCGAGCAGATCAAATTAACCTTAAATAGCGGCTGGGGGCAAAGAAGAGACTCCTGCCTGATAAGCAGTAAGGCGGAAATCAGCAAGGGTGGAGCCATGTGAAGAGAAGGAGAGGAGTTTTAGCCCTTTCCCTCTGCTGTGTTCCCAATTTCAGTCTTCCCCACATTGCTAGCAATTTTCATTTCTGAAGAGAGACAGAGAGAAAGAGAGGTGCAATTGAACCAGCTAGGCTTTTGGCAATGGAAAAAGCAGGACTACAGCAAGATCAAAGGGTTAAATCCTACTGTGCCAGGGTCCTATACCTGCAATTTAATTTGGAAAAAGAGGACCCCCAAAGCCCCCTCCCCCATCAGCGAGGCTGCACTGAGGAAGAATGGTGCGAGCCACCTCTCCCCCTGATCCTGATCCTGAATTTTCCCAGGAGCAGGAGGACAGCATAGATTTGGAACAGTGGTTTGCAGAGGGGCATAGTTCAGAAGGCAGAAGCTGGGAAATACTGGATGGGGAACAGCTAGCAGAAGAAACACTGGAAGAGAGAGGGTTAACAGATTCACAGTGTCTGGGCAACATTCACCCCTCTTCGCCAAAGTCTCGTAGAGCTCAGAAAGTGTCAGAACAGAAAGCACAGAGGGTATGAGATCAGATTACAAGACGTAGGAGTGATGTAGATTAATAGGGACGGGGGGGGGAGTGTCCCTTATGTGAGAGCACCGCCATTTCTAAGCGATGTGTTCTTTGTTCTCTCGCTGTGATTATTAAGGATTCTAACTGCTAAGGCATTCCATTCATTTCATCTCTTATCTACTGCCACGGGGGGAGGAAGCTGATTCCCCAAAGCCTGACACCCCCAAAGTTTTGCCATTGAAGAAAGACCTGGCTAGCCGGCTGTCTCAACAGGAGCACTCCACACCACACTGTTTTGTTACAGGTCTCCCTAGTCACACCTAATAGACCTTGGAAGAAAGAACTTTCATGAATAGATGCAGCAGACAGCCATTTTCATATTATGGAAGCTGCCAAAGGTGACACCATAATCACAAGAAGAGTTGGGGGTTTGCTGCAATCCTAACCTAATTCACACTGAGCTTCCTCTGGACAGTTCCCAACATGGGAGAGGATGTCTGGAGAAGAAAAGGGCTGGTGCTGGTGAGAGCCTGGCCTGATTTACAGACTTAAACCAGCCCACCAAGATCTGACATCTTTTATCAGTCCCCATCCCAGCAAATCCTGCAGAGACGGATCTTTGGGTAAATTGCTTCCATGACCATAGGAATAATCTGCTTTGTGAATCCTACAGCTAGGGTTTAGTGACAGCTTCTGCAGCTTTCAGGAGAATCCTATTTTATGCCCATGTCTCACAGTTCTCCATTTTAAAACTTGGTGTGTGTGTGTGTGTGTGTGTGTGTGTGTGAATTTCAGTTTGAATATTCACTGTTTTAATATGCTTTAAAGTCAGGATTTGTGGGGTAGGGTGGGGAGATTAAACAGATCCCCCAGCAACATGAAACTTTCAGGTTTTCTTTAGGAAAAATGTAAAGAGCTTGACTAATTAAGGAGGTGAATCTGTGTGCATCAGCTTTTTGTTCAATTCTGCACTAATTCCTGAACTGCTTAGTCAAGCCCTAAGATTATTAAGGTTACTAATAGTCAGTATCTGAAATAATGGCCATTTTAAGCTGAAATCTCTTTCAATGCACCTATGAGGGCTTTAAAGAGCTTCTCCATTCTGGAGCGATAAAACATTAAGTGCCAATCTTGGGATGTAATGCAAAATAGAAGGATGCATAGTCTTCTACAAAATAACTGTTGCTCTTGTACCCCAAAGTGGACATGCAATTGTCCTTTATACATTACTTGCAGACACATTCATTTAGAGCCTCAGACTATGTAGCTAGTAAGAAAATCCAGTTGCCCATATGGGCATGCATTCACAAGACCACACCAGCATGCAGAAAATGAGAAGCAGTGAGTATCTGCCTTAGAAATGGTCATGTGAATCAGCCCTCAGCCATGATGGGAAAAGCAGTGGGCCTGGGTCAGCCAGGATTGGGGGGGTACTCTCTCTTTTTCATTCAAAAATGAATCTGAGCTGATAGAGTCCCAGAATCAGTATCTGGCTTATTGAGGAGAGCCAGACTTGTGCCATTGTGTTCAACCATCTTCCTTCTGAACTGTGGACTCTCTAGTCAACATCCAGTTGCAATTAAAGTAGGGTGGATATGTTTTGTGGGTCACAACACAGTGGGAAGTGTTACAATTAAAGGCAATTGACTTTGGGTGTCTGTGGGAGTGCTTCCACTTATGGTCAACCTGTACATTTATACATAAACACAACTATTACCAAAGGCCAATGCATACTCAGTGATTCAAAGGAAATCAAACCTGGGTATGCACTGATGAAACTTCTCTAAAGAGAAATGGGTTGAGTGTATTGGGAGTGGTGGTGATGCTGAACCTTCCTAGAAATCTGACAGCCCATGTGCTTCATTCTGCAGCCCTGTAATACCGTCTCAATCCAAGCTTTTGAAATAGAACATTATTATGAAGGTACCAGATATGTTCAGTTTGCTCTTCTCTAAGATTATTTGGAATTGTTAAGGCTAAGGGGAGCAGGAACCTGTATTCTTCCTGAAAATATATACCCACAACGTATGTTTGCCATGTTCTCCAATAGTTTCTCCAAGAGAATTATCACTGCTCCCTTTCTAGGGTTTAAATGCTGGTTGCGTATTAACATTATGAAGAAATAAAGGTAAAGGTAAAGGGACCCCTGACCATTAGCTCCAGTCATGACCAACTCTGGGGTTGCAGCGGTCATCTCGCTTTATTGGCCGAGGGAGCCGGCGTACAGCTTCCGGCTCATGTGGCCAGCATGACTAAACCACTTCTGGTGAACCAGAGCAGTGCACGGAAACACCATTTATCTTTCCGCCGGAGCGGAACCTATTTATCTACTTGCACTTTGACGTGCTTTTGAACTGCTAGGTTGGCAGGAGCAGGGACCAAGCAATGGGAGCTCACCCTGTCGCGGGGATTCGAACAGCCAACCTTCTGATCGGCAAGTCCTATGTTCTGTAGTTTAACCCACAGCGCCACCTTCGTCCCTTCCTTATGAAGAGATACTGATTTATAAATAAAATGGAAACCCTGTCTTCCACATGCCTCGATTGCATTGCCTGGGTTAGTCTAATCTACTAGTGCTAGACTTTAAAACTTGGGTGAGAGTTTCATTTCGTTCAGGTAATCCTTTCCAAATATCTCTTTATTTATTTATAGTCAACAAAAGCTTCACCTCAAGCACTTCAAAAGTTGCACTTACCAACCCAGCTGTAGTTTTTGATGAAGCTACATGACAGATTCAGTGCATATCCCTTGTACAGCTTCACTGACCTAATTCTAACCTGCATTGCAACAGATTAAGACAACAGCACTTGAGTAGAAACAAATGTACTCCTTTTCTTATTGCTAAGCATCTGTGCCTTCATGTCAGTGGCTGCCTAACTACTTATTAAACTATGGCCCAGAATAAACTATGCGGCCGCCAAGACCATATCACACCGGTCTTGAAAGACCTACATTGGCTCCCAGTATGTTTCCAAGCACAATTCAAAGTATTGGTGCTGACCTTTGAAGCCCTAAACGGCCTCAGTCCAGTATATCTGAAGGAGCGTCTCCACCCCCATCGTTCTGCCCGGACACTGAGGTCCAGCGCCAAGGGCCTTCTGGCGGTTCCCTCACTGCAAGAAGCCAAGTTACAGGGAACCAGACAGAGGGCCTTCTCGGTAGTGGCACCCACCCTGCGTATCGCCCTCCCACCAGATGTCAATAAGAAAAATAACTACCAAACTTTTAGAAGACATCTGAAGGCAGCCCTGTTTAGGGAAGCTTTTAATGTTTGATGCATTACTGTGTTTTAATATTTTGTTGGAAGCCACCCAGATGGGTGGAGTATATTATTATTATTATTATTATTATTATTATTATTATTATTACCCTGATTTCAATCATGCACAGTGGTAAACTAGTTCCTTTGCTCTACTAAAAGGAAGCCGTGGCCCACCAGATATTTTTGGACTCCAATTCCCATCAGCCCCAGCATTGTCAGTGGCCATGGGTGATGGGCACTGAGGTCCAATAGCATCTGAAGGGCCATAGATTTCCTAATGTAACTAATCATCAGTATGTGTAGCTGGAAGAACAATGTATTCTTTCCTCTTTTACCCTACATCTACTGCCGTCTTCTGCAGTGCCAAATGTTAAACTGCAAGCCCCTCGGAACAGAGAACTGTCTTCTGTTCCTCTGTAAAGCACTATTCATATTGACATCACTATTTAAATAAATAAAAAACAAACCTTTATTGGGTACAAAGACCATTTGGCTACCAGCTGAAAAATAGCCGCTGCATTCATTCATTCATTCATTCATTCATTCATTCATTCATTCTTCATTTATTTGGTAAATGAAAGAAAAGAAAAGAGTAGTATTTATTTAGGACTGCAACATTTTCCAGTTAATTGGTCAGATTATCAACTGCAAACCAGTTGGTAGACGAAAAAGCTGTTTCCCTAATGTTGCGGTAGACACAAACTGCACAGGAGAGGGAATGTCTCTTCTAAAATGATGCTCGCTATAATATAGGCGTGCATCATTTGAAAGCAAATAAAGTTTGCCTTTTGCTTCAGAACTATTTCCCCCCCATTCATCTGCATGTTTAATCAATAAATTAGTCAACTAAATGCCTACGGTCTAGTTAAGACTTCTGAAATTGCAATATTTCACTTCCAAGACATCGCTATTCAGAAACAAAGAAGAATGGGTTACAATGTAGAAGAGAATCTTTTAGAAACTAATTGGTACCCTTCAGGCTGATTTCAGTATCTAACGAATGATTCACAGTTCTTCTGAATATCATTAATTTATTATTCTTCACTGGGTCAGGCATGTGAAACAGATTAACATTAGCCCAATTTGCACATCATGGTAAACTACAGTTAATAGCTCACCATGAATGTGCCAGTCTCACCTGCTTTGTTCCTTCCTTCTCATGGGAGAAACAAAACCCAGTCCCTGACTTAGCATTACATTTAAAACATGGATCATGGTTTGTTTTGCTGCAAACAAGCCATTATACATATCCAAACTTGGTTCTTGGCTTCCCTAGCATGCTTATTTTATGCAAAACAAACTGTGGACTCAGCAACATTGGTCAATTATAACGTTAAAAATGCGTTATAAAAATGTGACACCAGAGGACACTGTAGAGAGGCGATCCATCACTAATGGAAATTGCCTTGAGAACTATATTTTTATTGCGTTTTTAAGTAGCGTTTTTCAGATCAGTGTAGATCCAGCCTGTGATGCCTGGTTGATATACAGTGGTACCTCGGGTTCCATACGCGTCAGGTTACATACGCTTCAGGTTACAGACTCCACTAACTCAGAAATAGTACCTTGGGTTAAGTACTTCAGGATGAGAACAGAAATCGTGTTCCGGTGGCGTGGTGGCAGCAGGAGGCCCCATTAGCTACAGTGGTGCTTCAGGTTAAGAACAGTTTCAGGTTAAGAACGGACCTCCGGAACAAATTAACCCGAAGTACCACTGTAAATACTAAGGTAGGAATCATGGTGTGTTTCCCACCTCCAGTAGACTGGTAAACCACATGCAATCAAGGCCATCATTATTTTAGGTACTAATCAATATATTTTATAACCAACAATTGTGCTTTTCAAAAGTATTACATATTCTTATACTTGCTTGCCAGTTCTTATGATGTTGCAATGGTGTTACAGCAGCATTGCACCAGTTATGAACACAGGAAACTGTTGTATACTGAGCCGCATCATTGGTCCATCTGGTGCAGTACTGGAATGGCAGTGGCTCTCCAGGGCAAGGGTCTCTCCTAACCCGACCTGTGTGTCTGGGTTAGGAGGACCTCTTGAATTCAGGCCCTCTAGCATGTGAGGGAGATACTCTTATCACTGAGCTACAATCCCTAGTCAGGATCAAACTGTTATATTCACAGATATGTGTAGAGATCTTCCCTGCTCAGACTACTTGGCATGAAGCAAGGGTAAAGGGACCCCTGGATGGTTAAGTCCAGCCAAAGGCGACTATGGGGTTGTGACGTTCATCTTGCTTCAGGCCGAGGGAGCTGGCGTTTGTCCACAGACAGCTTTCTGGGTCATGTGGCCAACATGGCTAAACTGCTTCTGGCGCAACAGAACACCGTGACATTTGGCAAAGCACACAGAAACACTGTTTACCTTCCCAACTCAGTGGTACCTAGTTACCTACTCTCACCAGTGTCCCTTTCAACTGCTAAGTTAGCAGGAGCTGGGACACAGCAACGGGAGCTCACCCCGTCGTGGGGATTCGAACCGCTAACCTTCTGATCGGCAAACCCAAGAGGTTCAGTGGTTTAGATCGCTATTCCATCATTCACACATGGGTTTATACTTCCATTTGATGTTTTGTTTCCTAGAGGTAAACATAGGCACCAGTATAATCTTCTAAATCTTGGAGGTAGAGTTTATGGCTGCCTACTCAGATAACTTCCATGCTCCAATCAAGATGACAGCCCAGAAGATTTCCTGGTGGGACTGCAGCCTTGACATGTGCAGAATCACGCTCAATACTTTGATCTCTAAGGGGAAAGCTTTTATTCTGTCAAAGACTTCAGTTATAGTCTTAAAATTAAACATGATGTGTCTGCATCTACCTATTACACAAGCTCATGTCTCACGTACGAGCATTCAAAGGAGATACCATCAAAGGAAATGTATCCTTAAAGTAACAAAATTAAGATTAGGCTAATTTCTCTGTTGCACTATGTGCATTAAATGTTTAAATAATCAAAAAGCACATGACATTTCCCCCTTTTAATTAAAAGTAAGAAACTGTAGCAAAAATGAGCCTTGCAATGAGAGTGCAGTTATTCTCTTTCAAACTTTTGCGTTTTTAAAATGAAAAGATTGCATTTCATCTGCATTACAGATTTAACATAATAAGAGAATTTGAGAACGGGGTATATTCTTTTTTTTTTTTTGAAAGAGTTACAAGCTTGGTGGAGAATTCTGTGGACATGGTATATCTGGATTTCAGTAAATCTTTTGACCACACACCCCCTCCATGATATTCTTGTCAAGAAGCTGGAAAAATGTGGCCTGGATGAGGTAACAGTTAGAGAGATTTGTAGCTGGTAGACCGACTGAACCAAAAGAGTGTTCGCTAATGGTTCCTTGTCATCCTGGAAAAAAGTGAGAAATGTGGTGCCACATGATTCTGTTTTGGGCTCATTGTTGTTCAATGTCTGTATAAATTACTTGGAAGAGGGAATTGGTGGGATGGTCATCAAATCTGCAGATGATACCAAACTGGGAAGGGTAGCTAATGCTGAAGAAGACAGAAGCAAGATAGCCTTAACAGATTGGAGAACAGAGCCAAAAAGAAGGATATTGACAAGCCGGAATGAGTGCAGAAAAGAGCAACCAAGATGACCAAGGGTCTGGAAACAAAGCCTTGTAAGGAAAGGTTGAGAGAGTTGCGTATGTTTAACTTAATAGGAGGGTGAGAGATAATAGGAAAATAGGAGGGTGAGAGATGTGATAAAGGTAAAGGTAAAGGGACCCCTGACTGTTACGTCCAGTCACGGACGACTCTGGGGTTGCGGCGCTCATCTTGCTTTACTGGCCAAGGGAGCCGGCGTACAGCTTCCGGGTCATGTGGCCAGCATGACTAAGCCATTTCTGGTGAACCAGAGCAGCGCATGGAAACACTGTTTACCTTTCCGCTAGAGCAGTACCTATTTATCTACTTGCACTGTTGTGCTTTCAAACTGCTAGGTTGGCAGGAGCTGGGACAGAGCAACAGGCGCTCACCCCGTCGCGGGGATTCGAACCGCCGACCTTCTGATCGGCAAGCCCAAGAGGCTCAGTGGTTTAGACCACAGCGCCATCTGTGTCCGGCCAAGAGATGTGATAGCCATCTTCAAATATCTAAAGGGCTGTCACATGGAAGATGGAGCAAGCTTGTTCTGTCCTGCTCCAGAAGCTAAGACCCAAATCAATGGCTTTAAGCTACAAGAAAGGAGATTCTGACTAAGCAAGCAGCAGGAAGAACTTAGTGTTACTTACTTCTAATTAAACATGCATAGAGGATTGATGTGTAAGTTTGATTTCATGTGCAAAAATCCAAAAGGATGTGGTATAGTTTATATAATATTCATTTAATGTAAATAAACATATAAGTATGAACTTATATTTTGAAAGTGTTTTTATTGGTTTAATTTTATCAGACTGCTTTGGATATAGCACTTTGTGTGTGTGTGTGTGTGTGTGTGTGTGTGTTTATAATTTTCATTTATAATAAATAAACATTTCAAGAACAAAAAAATAAACAATTATCACATATCAAACCTCTCTTCCAGTGGTTCCATGAATTTACCCTTTTTTTCTTCTTCTGCACATCCCATTTAACTCTATTCTTTTCCTCATCTATTTCATATATGCTTTAGAAACTGCAAGTTTTTACAATAATCCTGCTAATGCAATCATTTGTTTGTAAATATTCCATAAACTATTTCCATTCCTTAATAAAAAGTTTGTTGTCTTGATTTCTTATTCTTCTGGTAAGTTTCACCATTTCTGCATAGTCAAAACAAAAAAAAAATTCCTTCCAGTAGCACCTTAAAGACCAACTAAGTTAGTTCTTGGTATGAGCTTTCGTGTGCATGCACACTTCTTCAGATACACTGTATCTGTGCATGCACACGAAAGCTCATACCAAGAACTAACTTAGTTGGTCTTTAAGGTGCTACTGGAAGGAAAAAAAAATTTGTTTTGACTATGGCAGACCAACACGGCTACCTATCTGTAACATTTCTGCATAGTCCATTAATTTCTGTAGCCATTCTTCTTTTGTCAGGGCTTCTTTTCATTTTGGGGCGAATGTCAGTCTTGCTGCAGCAGTTGCATACATAAATAAATTTCTATATTGTCTAGGTAATTCTGATCCCATAATTCTCAAAAGAAAAGCTTCTGGATTTTTTGTGGTTGTTTTTTTTTTAACAAATGCTTTGGATATAGTACTTCTGTACAACACTTTGACCTGTGATGCAATCCTCATCCTATTAAATTTATTGAAAACCTGCTGCCTTTTTAGATGGCTCTCTCACTGGTAACATGCAAGCAATTTTTTTAAAAAAGAAATGAATAATTACTTGCAGTAGACATCTGTCTATTATTTCTTTATTTTCGGGAGACAGAAGGCAGTAATGGCACATTCCTACATAATAATGAAACCAAATTAGCTGAAATTTAGGACAAGCAAGGATGTTGCTAGAATTACAATTGCTGTGGTGCTAACCTCATCCCCTAATAGGAATATGAAAAGTCAATGAGATCTTCTTCCTGTAAATCAGAGATATGGAATCTGTAGCCTTCCAGGTGTTACTGAACTACAGCTCCCATCAGCCACAGACATCATAGCCCAAGCTTAAGGATGCTGCATTGTAGTCTAACAACACCTTATCTGACTGCATACTTCCCATGTTTGCTGCTTGTTTCCTCCTGAACTTAGTGGACTGGATGAGTGAATTTTATATTCAGAAGTGTGTGCAATTTTATACTATTTAAAAGTGTGTGAGATTTCTCCTAATATAATGCATTTTGTATTATATTTTCACCAATATAAGCATTTTAATGCAGACTTTACCCAAGGCTATGCATTTTTGCACACTTTAGTTGGCCGAAGACATGCACTGCAAAATTCAGAGAAGTTCTCATTTCAAAGGCTGCCTTTATTTCACTTTGCATATTGTTCTGGAAAGTGTGAATTTGGGAGGTTTACTTTAAATGGGGATTGAATCAAACTGTTCTCCCATCCCTATCAGTGAGTTTAATTTCCTTTCAATTAGTTATCTCACTGCATTCTTATTCTTCCTTCTTCATTGCCTGTACTTTGAACTTTGTTTCAAAATGAATCTTCATGCAACTGTTCTATTGCCAGAATTTGGAGGAGAGCAGCCCAAGTGGGTCTGCTGGATGGATCGGTGAAGGTGGCATGCCAGACAAATAAGAATTAGGAGGAGCATCAGTAGTAATTTGCAAGGAACAAGAGTGGCTCAAAAACAGCAGGATAACCCTCCAAACGTAATATAAAAGGTTCTGGATCCTCCTCACATTGGGAAGAGCCATTTCAAATAAGGAGTTCATATTCAGACTGCCCCCAATTCACATTTTGTCCCCATTGCTGCCAACCTGTGGTATCACAATGTTTTCCCCAAATTGCCTAAAAACACAAACCCTGCTCCCCACTATGAGGTATTGTCTTCACTAACATATTCCTCCATTCTACTTATGCACAGCACTTCAACAATGAACAACCTGTACTGCGCCACAGCAGGATATGGGTTTCATGTTTTCTCTCAACTGACCTGTTGATGTTTGTCACCAATGTTTCATTTAGGCCCTGAGGACCTGCAGCTGTACAGGAGTTCAGGTTCTTCCTGAAGAACATGTCTGGCTGTGGTGAAACGTTGGCAGTTTGATTGGCTTTCAGGCTTCATTTAGAAGCCCAGCGGGAAAACTGGAGTGGGGTGTTTATGTAAATACAAGCACGTTTGCTCTCCCCAAATCATGCTTCTGAGAAAATTATAGCAGATTGAGCTAAATGAAATAGTATGAGCAGTACCGTAGGCTGAAATATTCGAGACATGCCTTCTCAGAGATAAGATGCAAGAGTGTTGGATGACCATCTTCATGCATCTTGTCTGAACTACTGCACCACCTCCACCCAGATGTCAAATAAATGTAGCTTAATTGTAAAAGGAAACATCTTTAAAGTGTTGTCAGAAGAAGTATCTGTGTACTAAACTATCGTAGCAGGAAGGGTGTGTATCCACCAGCTGTAGGATATACACAGCAATTAAAAAAACCAAAAACAAACAAGCCAGAAACTGTGTTCACTGTTGTGGAGAGATATTTGAAAAGGGAGTGATCCTTTGTATATATTCTGAAGCAATTCCATCCATTCAGAATCCTTAATGGGGGGCACTCTGTGGTGTAGTGGTTAAGAGCGGTGGACTCGTAATCTGGTGAACCGGGTTCGCGTCTCCGCTCCTCCACATGCAGCTGCTGGGTGACCTTGGGCTAGTCACACTTCTTTGAAGTCTCTAAGTGTCTCTAAGTGTTAGTGGCTTCTAACAGAACACTAAAAACAGAATAAAACTTCAAACATTAAAAACCTAAACAGGGCTGCCCTCAGATTTCTTCTAAAAGTCAGATAGATGGGAGGGCATTCCACAGGGCGGGTGCCACTACTGAGAAGGCCCTCTGCCTGGTTCCCTGCAACCTTACTTCTTACAGTGAGGGAACCACCAGAAGGCCCTCTCAGCTGGACCTCAGTGTCTGGGCAGAATGATGGGGGTGGAGACGCTCCTCCAGGTATACTGGGCCTTTTAGGGCTTTAAAGGTCAGCACCAACACTTTGAATTGTGCTCAGAAATATACTGGGATCCAATGTAGGTCTTTAAGGACCGGTATAATATGGCTGCCACATTCTGGATTACAGTGGTGCCCCGCAAGACGAATGCCTCGCAAGACGAAAAACCTGCAAGACGAAAGGGTTTTCCGTTTTTTGAGGCACTTCGCAAGACGAATTTCCCTATGGGCTTGCTTCGCAAGAAGAAAGCCCATAGGGAAATCTCCGGGGACCTCTTTTAAATGCTGGCGGTGGGGAGCAAGGCCTTCCCCCCCCCTCCGGCCTTCAGAAGAGGTCCAGGAAGGCCGGCGGGGGCCGAAAGGCTTTGCCTCCCACCGCCAGCATTTTAAAAGCAGTCCGGGATAGCAGGGAAGCACTTCCCGCTATCCTGAACGGCTTTTGAAGGCAGGCGGGGGGAGCAAACACTTTTGCTCCCCCGCCGGCCTTCAGAAGAGGTCCAGGACCTCTTCTGAAGGTGGGCGGGGGGTGAAAGTCTTTGCTCCCCCGTGCCTGCCTTCTCGGGAGAGCGGACGGCTTTTGAAGGCAGGTGGAGGGGAGCAAAGACTTTTGCCCCCCGCCTGCCTTCAGAAGAGGTCCAGGACAGCGGAGAAACAGGCTGCTTTTCTCCGCTCTCCTGGGAAGGCAGGCAGGGGGGAGCAAGGACTTTTGCCCCCCGTCAGCCTTCAGAAGAGGTCCAGGACCTCTTCTGAAGGCGGGCGGTGGGCAAAAGTCTTTGCTCCCCCATGCCTGCCTTCCCGGGAGAGCGGAAAGTCTTTGCTCCCCTCCGCCTGCCTTCAAAAGCTGTCCGCTGTCCCGGGAAGGCAGGCACGGGGGAGCAAAGACTTTTGCCCCCCGCCAGCCTTCAGAAGAGGTCCTGGACAAAGGTCTTTGTCCCCCCTGCCTGCCTTCCCGGGGGCTTTTAAGAGCGGACGGCTTTTGAAGGCAGGCGGAGGGGAGCAAAGACTTTCGCCCCCCGCCAGCCTTCAGAAGAGGTCTTCTGAAGGCTGGCGGGGGGCAAAAGTCTTTGTCCCCCCTGCCTGCCTTCCCGGGGGTTTTAAATCGCCCCGGGACAGCGGAGAAGTCCTCCGCTGTCCCGGGGCGATTTTTAAATGCTGGCGGGCGGCAGCGAAGCCTTCGCTGCCGCCCGCCAGCATTTTAAAATGCTGTCCCAGGGTTTTTTAAAATGCTGGGGGTGGGAAGAAAAGCCCTTGTCCCCCCCCCCCTCAGCCTTCAGAAGAGGTCGGGGGACAGACTGTCCCGGACCTGGTCTGAAGGCGGTTTCCATAGGAACGCATTAATTGATTTTTAATGCATTCCTATGGGAAACCGTGCTTCGCAAGACGAAAAACTCGCAAGACGAAAAAACTTGCGGAACGAATTAATTTCGTCTTGCGAGGCACCACTGTAGTTGTAGTTTCCAGGTCACCTTCAAAGGTAGCCCCGCATAGAGCGCATTGCAGTAATCCAAGCGGGAGAAAATTAGAGCAGCAAAGATCACCCTCCACAGATCTTAACACCTCCTATGGTCTCCAGGTAAGGACTTGGTCTTTCAGAAAGTGCCACACCTTGTTCTTCATACATATCCCTCAGCAATATAAGTGCCAACTTGCATTTGGTAATTTGGTTTGGAGGGATGGGGAGAGATCTCTGGTACGCTAATTTTCAAAGGCGCCAGAGCATTAATGGGATAACAATGGGGATCACACTGAACAACGTTTCCACAGAATTCCAAAGAACCTGAAAGCAACTGCGTGCGTTTAACCAGAAACTTTGCCTCTTTATCTGATATTTTGCTAATTAAATACAAATACCGTCTTGACGCCGTGATTCAGGTTATATCCTCCCAAAGTACTTGACAGGGAAAATATTTGCTGAGGAGTTCTGAGGACATGTTGTACAATTAAAAAAAAGAGAGATTGGATACACACTGCTACCCAGGGAAGAGGTTTGAAATAAGATTTAAAATGTGTACTGTTAATGGTTTAAAGCTCTAGTCAACAGCCACGCTATGTACAGAAGTACAAATACGACCAGCTGAGCCACTCAGGAGGCAGCTCAGCTGGTCTACTGGAACTGTAGTATTTGGCAATAAGCCACCTTAGCAATGCAGACTCCTTTTAAATAAGCATCTCCGATTGAGCAATTGGAAACGGTCTCATGCATAACCCAATTTTCTAAGGAAGCTACTTGAGACTACAAAGATGGGCGGAAAGAAATTAACTTTGGCTGGCAAATCTCCTTATGGTGTTGCTTTGTAATAACAAGGGAATCTCAGGACAATACTTGGGATGGTGAAGTGAAGTGTGTCTTTCCTTAGCAGCTGCTGACATTGTGAGGGATGGAACAGGGGTCACCTGGAAGGACTTCCAGACTGATTGGAGCTGAAGACATAGCCATTTTATTTATCACTTAGGGAGAGAGTGGAGTGGTCCACACAAATCATGGGATTTCTTGCCACTTGATGACTCACATCTGAGGGCTGATGTGTTTGAGCTGAAAAAGTATTGTGTTGGAGGTTACGGTGGGTGGGTGCTATGAAAGTCCTGTCTGCATTGTTAGATGGCCTGATGTTGCCGCCATCGAGCTGTGAACATGCATGTTTGACTCAAACCCAAAGTGCAATATACTGTATTGGCATACCTGAACCCACCAGAACTACAGGAGTCTGAGTGGTGGAAATATGTATCAAAGTGATTTAGAAAGATTTAGTGGATTTTGATGACAGCCAGGATCACATCTGAAGTTGGGAGAAGTTTCCCAGAAGTGCCTCATGAGGCAGGGAAATGAAGTCACATCTTCCTGGAAGTACTGCGCTTCTCAGGATGGGACGAGGGTAGGGCAAAGTGGAGTTTCCCCAACCTCAGTGTTGCCATTGCACTCCCTCTCTGTCCTGATGAGCACAGCACTGCTGCCACTAGGAGGACACCATTGTCTCCATCTCCACCATGAGCCACCACTGAAGCTTCCTTCATGTTTCTGGTGACCCTGAGAGATTTATTCCCCCTGCTGTTTTGGCTTGGCTTAGATCAGGCATGGCCAAACTTGGCCTTCCAGCTGTTTTGGGACTACAACTCCCATCCTCCCTAGCTAACAGGACCAGTGGTCAGGGATGATGGGAATTGTAATCCCAAAACAGCTGGAGGGCCAAGTTTGGCCATGCCTGGCTTAGATGAACCATCTGAAATCATTACTCTTAAATGTAAAAATTTGTTTTGTCTGTTCTTGATAAAGTTAATGCATATCTGAAATGTAAACAGTTAATTGTATATCTTCTGGTAGCCCTCAATTAGTAATCACTCAGGGCTGGAAAGACACTTCATGCTATACCCTAGATAACTGGTTCAAAAAAGTTAAGTTTATTGCTGTTTCAGAGAAATTGACATGTAATATTTAAATGGCTAGGGATGATGCAAATCCTGATTTCACTTCTATTTGGGGGTTATTTATTAGATATATGACATCACAGGTGGCAAATTCCTTTGAAATATGGTTTTATTTTGCAGTGTCTATGAACAGGCAATACTTTTTTCCTATCTCTTTCATTGTGCAATGTACGTTGTGCTTTTTATTTTTACCCCTTTTATAATTGTATCTATTTTATTCACTCCTGATATTTTTTTCTTTACTATCCAAAGCTCCTTGTATTATTTTGTTGCTACTGTTTATCTCGTTTGTGTGTATTGTCTGTTTATTGTTGTTCAATAAAATAATAAAATACCCAATGCCACACACTTTTGCTGACCTCCTTTACTGATTCTGTGGTGTAATTTGCTGCCTAGATTTTTGTTTTATGCAATTTCATGCTATAGAACAACATCACCTTCACCATAAACTGCTCTGAATTCCCTGTAGGCTTTATATGCAGGGATGCCAGAATCCCATTGACTTTCATGGTTTTACCCAGGATCCTTATATGTGTACTATATTCACATTACTTTTTAACACTAGGCATTCTAATTGACCCGTATTGGCCATTAAACAACTTGCATTACATATGCATATTGCAAAACTATATTTCCCTTTTTTATATATATTTTAAAAACTTCCTCTTGTGCTTCTCTTTTAAGAAGGTTATAGTTTAGCACTGCTGTAAAATAATACTTGAGAATGCTGAGTGATTCCAGATTGCTTTTTTAAAAAAAGAAACATATTGCAAATAAGGTTACCTCCAGATGGGAATTAATTTGGAGCCTGAATGTTCACAATTGCTTAGGTGGAAACAATCACCTGCAGAAGGAAACAAGATTCCATTTCATTTTCTTTCATAATTAGGCTGCTGTTATTTTTATTTCTCCATAAAGGTATTGATGGCACATTTTCATCTATCTGGGCATCTTCGGGGCAAACACAATTCTAGCCCCTTCAGCAAAAGTGTATTTATGTCAAACTAAAGTACCGTACTTCTGAAGTCTAATGGATTAATCAAGTGTGGATGGTTGTCATCGCTTTATAAGAGTGTTAAGTGACAGCTTTCACTGTTTAAAAACAGTGCTGGCTGCTTACATGTGTGTTACAGGGTCTGTCTTCGTTAGGGAGATTCTGAGAATTGGGATGAGGGTAAAAAGGTAAAGGGACTCCTGACCATTAGGTCCAGTCATGGCCGACTCTGGGGTTGCGGCGCTCATCTCGCCTTATTGGCCGAGGGAGCCAGTGTACAGCTTCCGGGTCATGTGGCCAGCATGACTAAGCCGCTTCTGGCGAACCAGAGCAGCGCACGGAAACGCCATTTACCTTCCCGCTGGAGCTGTACCTATTTATCTACTTGCACTTTGACGTGCTTTTGAACTGCTAGGTTGGCAGGAGCAGGGACCGAGCAACAGGAGCTCACCCCGTCGCGGGGATTCAAACCACCGATGTTCTGATCGGCAAGTCCTACATGCCACAAAGGGCAATTGAAACGCATGTCTGTGGTCCTGTGCGAGTCATGTCATTCACACGAGGGCATGGCCCCCAAAACATGTCTTTCAGGGCCGCAGCACTGCATGAGTCATGTGACTCAAGTGAGAGCACAGCCACAAAAAACGAGCATCTTTGGAGGCTATACGGGAGCCAAAACAGGACATTCTGGGATCCCACTGGAAGCTGGGATGGTGTCTGTAATTCCAGGATATCCCCCTTAAATCAGGACAGTTGAGAATTTATGGATGATGTACTCCAACAACATTTTGAGGGCAACAGTTCTCTATCTCTGCTTTTGAATATGCTCATGTGCAATCTCTTTATGCAGGCAATATTCACACCCTAAATTCAAAGCACTATGATACCACTTAAAGAGGCATGGATTCCCTCAAAGAAGTTAATGTATAAATCAACAGTTACGGGAAACAATGGCAGCTAGCATCCCTCCATAACTTTACACTAAATACCTTGGATATTTTAGATAGTTTTGCCCAATGAGGAACCTCTGAAATCACTTTAGTTTTGCTTTAGGCAGATTCTGGTGGCAGTCTGTGGTTATGCAGATCCCTCCTTGAGAAATTTCATTAGCCTTATCAAAACTCCTTTCGGCTGCCCTTAAAACTCCTCAGGTGTTTTGCCTGAGGAAACCTGGAATTTCACTTTGAATTTTGCCTTGGGTGACATTTCCATGGCATCTCTAGGTGTGTAAAGCTCCTTTGCATATGTAAAACTGTGCCTTTTGTACTACGTATGACCAGCATTTCATTATGTTCAGTGACTGTCTTATGTTTAAAACTTATAACAGATTCATGTTTTGTTATGGTTCTAGCTGACACAAGACTTGGACACAAGTCCATCACTGAGATCTGCAGGAGCCCCATTGGTCATTCTCCAAGAAGAAGCCGAGCCTTTCATGTGATCGGCCCACTGCTGTGGAATACTCTGCCAATAGAGATTCAGCAGACACCTTTTGTGTCAACTTTTAAATGCCTGCTGCAACCTCTTCTATTCTGTCAGGCCAATTCAGGCCAATAAAAGTACACCTTTCCACATGGCTTCCTTGATTCTGTTTTTAAATTCTATGTGTTATGCACTATTGCTGTAAACTGCTTTGATATCTCTCTTTTTATGATACCACAGTGTATCAATATTTCTTATGATCAATTAAATAAATAAAAGGGCAGAGGATGAAGTGTTGTTTCAATGAAAGACATTTACTTGGTGGCAGCAGTGAGCACCACCGTCCCCTCCTTCCCACGATGTACACCCAAACATGAAAGAAAACCAGCCCAGAAACATCTTTGTTCTTCAGTTTAGGTCCTCTGCCATTTCAACAGGGGTGACATGTTCAAGAGCAATTACAGGTTTTCTATCTGGCCTGGACGCTAGAGGCAAAATTGCACGCACTGCTGGTGGCTTTCAGTGTTGTTTGTCGACAGTGGAATAGGGCTCTGAATGTGGAGTATAAATAGCTGCTCCAGGTACATCTCCTTATTATCTTCCTCTCCGGTGCTGGACACTTGGGAAGATTTGCATGGCTCTGATGCACTTCAGTTAAGTGTAGCATTGCACCATTTCGCAGTTCAGTTTCACAGACTGTAGAGCATTTTAAAATGGAAGCACCATGGCAAGTGTGAGAGAGGGTGCAATTTGCAAATGCATCCAGAGTGTCTTGCATTGCAGCAAAACCCAATTCCAGATACAGCAGTTCCTCCTTTTAGATGCTGACTGCTGCTGTGACACATGCATGCATCACAGCCAAGATGGTCTCAGAAGTGAGACAGAAAGAAATTTTGCACATGCTCAGAAGCACTCTTTTCTTCGTTCCACACTTAGGCCAGATCTGATCCCTAGGACTGGCAGGGGAACAAATCTGCTTTTAACTAAACTCTTGCTGCTGGTTCTTTTAAGGTGTGATTTAGATTCCAAAAAAACTAGGTCAAACTTCAAAAAATCATTTTTACAAAGTACGTAGTATCTACTTTAAAAGCTATTTTACTAATGTAATTCTAAGCATCTCTGCTAAGCAAACTTTTTATTTTTATGATATTACACCTGGCATACTCTGCTTCCTTTATGGCTTTTTGTTGCTTTGCAACAATGTATAAACTTTTTTTGTTAGAAAAATCAATAATCTAGTATAGCGTACTGGGTCCTGATTCCTGATAAGTTGATTGTGTTTCTAAATAAGCATACATTTAACATTTTTATTGCAAAATCTATACAACTGTGTAGAATTCACATTTCTCCCAGGTTTTGCAAAATATGACCCTCACTCTGAACCTTTATTTCTGAGCAAAGATTCAGATGCATTTATTTCCTTTGGCCCAAAGCCAAAGCAACAGAGGCTCTCTTAGGGCCGAACTAAAGAGTATCTCAGCAAATGTGTTGATTCCTAATATTCTGGGGCTTTTGCAGCAGAGAACCATAGGGCAGGGGAAGGATTATATACTTTTCTCCTACGCAAAAGCTCTTCCGTCTCCCACATTGGCATCACAACAGAAACATGGGCTTCAGTACTTGGCCTTTCATTTGCAACATCTAGTATGACCTTTATGGCATACAAGACCGCTCACCTTCTCCCGGTGGGCGGCATTGCGGCGGGGTATCTGGGCCTAGCAATTCGAAAGCAAGTCAAAGTGCAAGTAAATAAATAGGTACCGCTCCGGCGGGAAGGTAAACGGTGCTTCCGTGTGCTGCTCTGGTTCACCAGAAGCGGCTTAGTCATGCTGGCCACATGACCCAGAAGCTGTATGCCGGCTCCCTCGGCCAATAAAGTGAGATGAGCGCTGCAACCCCAGAGGCATCCACGACTGGACCTAATGGTCAGGGGTTCCTTTACCTTTACTTTTCCGGGCGGGCCTCACAGTGACCCTGCGAGAGGGAGGGGGATGCTGCCCACTTCACTTGGATTCCCGGCCGCATCATGCCCCCAGCTGACCAATCGAGAGAGCTGGGGGTGTGGCCAATGACCGATTAAACTGTGGCATGGCTGGTGGAGGGTGTGCCCTCCTTTTTGCTTCCTCACTGGATTTCCCAGGCAACTCGCCCTCTTTTTTAAGCTCTGGTTTGACATGACCTTGCTATGGACATATGTCAGTTGCCATATTGATGGGGCTGGGTAGGAATTTTCCCACTTGGCAAATTGGCACCAGCTATTTGGTTTTTGCCTACCTTGTAGCAATTGTTGCAACTTTGTGAGGTTAGGCACTGGGTAAGCCTTGTTTATGGGAGGGGAAGTTGTAGCCTCCGCCTGCCCCTTCTCATTAAGGGTATCCCATTAAAGGGCTCCAGGGGTGTGGATTCTGTCCGAAGCCTGGGCATGGGCTAGGGCCATGCCACAACCCCATCAGGGACCCTTGGGATGCCCTGATTTGATGTATATCATAGGGCTTACCCTTAGGAGACTCCCTACAGATGGGCAGAAGTCAGGATATATTCTGGTTTCACCCAATGCCTAAGCCAAACCGCTCACATCTGGAACCAATAAAGTTGTGGCCTATTTTATCCCATTAACCTAAATATTTGTGTTGGTGCATTTATTATCTAAGGGGGCTGTGGGGCCCTGGACCTTGGCATGCAATTTAATTCAGTGGGCCATCTATCGAGACACAATGGTGAAACATGTTCTCCTGGAAGCCACTTCATTCTCTTCTCAAATCCCACTGAAATGAATGAGAGTTGCACAACAGTCACCCACCCATTTTAGTTAGATTGGATGGATGGATGGATGGATGGATGGATGGATGGATGGAAATGACATTCCCAGGGATTGGTGGACATGTACCAATATTGACCCAACGCTATGTGATCTGAAATATACTTTTAAAAGTTTACAGGATTTGTTAGATCAGGTATAGGCAAACTCGGCCCTCCAAAAGTTTTGGGACTACAATTCCCATCATCCCTATCTAACAGGACTAGTCGTCAGGGGTGATGCGAGTTGTAGTCCCAAAAAATCTGGAGGGCCGAGTTTGCCAGTGCCTGTGTTAGATCCTGACTGGATACACTTTGTGAAACCTTGCTGTTGCTACGATGTTTGATTTTGGAAGCACCAAACTTTTACGATTAATTAGACAGCCTCAGTTCTACAGCCTACAGTGCTGATAGAAAATGTACAGGATAAATATTTCTGCCTACTGCCAGCAGAAAGCTATAATATCTGGTGTTGCGGTGACTGCAGGAGGCAGCCCCAGATGAGTGGGTGGCATGGAAGCAGACATCATCTTAATGCACCAGTAACAGCAAGTGAATGAAATGATTGTGAGACTTTCAAGCTTCACATAAAAGAAATCAGAGAATGAGGGAAATAATGAAGAGGAGGCAGAACGTGTCTTTCCTTACATAAGGTTCCTACTTCACACAAGCAGTTTCTTTCCAAAGTGGTCTGCATTTCTGAGTCAAGGATGAAGGTTGCATTTCAGCTGACTAAAGATTTGTGAAAACTCAGTATGATTTACAAAACTATGCTGTCAGAAGAATTAGGACAACCAAATTCAGTGGCGCTCACTCCCAGGTAGCAATGACAATATTCTTGGCCTGACTACACTTGTCTGCCAATTAGTTTCTGGGCCCAATTCAAAGTTTTGACCTCTAAAGCCTTAAATTGCCCAGGACCGCAATACTTCAAGGACCACCTCTCCTGTATGCACTGATCATGTCATCATTATCTGAGGCCCTTCTTTGTGTCTTCCCTACACCAGAGGTCTGGAGGGTGGCAACACAAGAATGGGCCTTTTCTGCAGTAGCTCCTCATTTGTGGAATGCTCTCCCCAGGGTTCTCCTAGCGCCATTGTTATATATCTTTAGGTGACAGGCAAAACCTTTCCTCAATAACCAGATCTTTGTCCTCTGTGGCCTTTTAGAAGTAGGCAGCATGTTTTTAGAGTATTTCAGTTTCCTCTTGGTTTAACCATATCTATGTGAGGGTTTTTTGGTCTCTCTCTTTGGTTGATTTTAAGTCACTTTGGCTTGCCCTCGGAACGATAACGCAACTAACCAACTGCATAAAATAAAATAAACAAATAAACAACTGCATGTGGAATTTCATTCCATGCACATTCCAATATGCTAACCACTGTGACAGCACTTTTTGCCCGCTCAGTATTCTGGGACTGCCATCTGAGCCTGATATATTGGGGTTTCTGCTATGCAAAATTATTATATAATTGATTGATACAGCTGCTTGCATTTCTGGACAGTCCTAAGCGACATGGCTATGGCATACCCCTTAAGTGTCCCTATTTTCCAGGGGCAGTCCCATAATTATGAAAGCCATCCTGGCTTCTGATTTGATCCCAGAATGTCCCTATTTCCCCCACCAGTGCAGCCGCCAATCTTGGGGAAGATGATGAGCCGGCGCTTGGCCTGAGCAACTGCGGCGGCAGCAGTGGCGGCTGCGAGGGAGCACCTGGGTTCAAAATTTACCTCTGCACCACTGCTTACCTGCAATAGTGAATATGCAGGTGCCATTTTTGCACTGAGACTGGGAAACCGCAGATATTTGTGGCATTCTTAAAAATAACAAAGAACAGCTGTGTTGCAACATTCTGAATAAGCTGGGCCTGCTGTTTTCCTGCTGTGTCACCCCTCACAAAGCCTGCACCCTAAAGGTCCTTCCCGGGAGTTTGGTTGATTGATGTTGTTATACATTTCTAGATCAGAGTCCAAGGAAGTCAACTTGAATTCCAGTGGCATTTTCAGGGAGTGGGGGGAATAAAGAAGCAAATACCCATAGGGCTGATCTTTCAAACCAAAAGCTATTGCTGTTCATTTGTTTTCTGCCGTCTGACTGCTGAATCCAGGCCTTTTCAAAACATTAGGCACAAGAACGTTAAACTGCATCAGTTTAACTGCAACAGCTACAAGTACAGTGGTACCTCGGGTTACAGATGCTTTAGGTTATAGACGCTTCGGGTTACAGACTCTGCTAACCCAGAAATAATACCTCAGGTTAAGAACTTTGCTTCAGGATGAGAACAGAAATTGCACAGCGGCAGCAGGAGGCCCCATTAGCTAAAGTGGTACCTCAGGTTAAGAACAGTTTCAGGTTAAGAACAAACCTCTGGAACGAATTAAGTTCTTAACCAGAGGTACCACTGTATAGAAGTTCTGCAGTGCTTGGCCAAACATTAAAAGAGAGCTTCTCCTTAGTAATTCTGCCCTTGGATATAAATCTTAGCAGGAGAAGCTCCACCAATCCCAACATAAGGCCGACCCAAGAAGGTACACCTATTTCACTGTAATATTCCCCCTTTTCGTGTACTGTGACACCCCACCCCACAATCAGACTTGGGGAGGGGAGGCTCCTATTGACTCCCGTATGAAGCTTTTTTCAGCTTAGTTATAGTGCAGGGACACCTCCAATTTTTGGACAGTTGCAGATGGGGAAGGAAGGTTGTGTGCTGTATTTGTGACCTGATGGCTGAGTCAGACACACAGGCTGGGTTGAATTTATCCTGCCTTGGTCCAATCACACCTGGAGTACTGCGACCTGTTCTGGGCACCACAACTGAAGGATAATTGACAAGCTGGAACATACGCAGAGGAGGTGATCGAGATCATCAAGGAGACTGAGGGGAGATTTGATAGCCATCTTCAGATATCTCAAGGGCTGTCACCTGGATGGATCGAGCTTGTTTTCTCCTGCTCTGGAGACTAGGACCTGAACCAGTTGCTTCAAGTTACAAGAAAGGAGATGCTGTTTGACAGTGGAACAGACTCCCACAGAAGGTGGACTTTCTTTCCTGGGAGCTTTTTAAGCAGAGGTTGGATGGCCATCTGTCATGGATGCTCTAGCTGAGATTCCTGCATTGCAGGGAGGTAGACTAGAGCAGTGTTTCCCAACCTTGGGCCTCCAGCTGTTTTTGAACTACAATTCCCATCATCCCTGACCACTGGTCTTGCTAGCTAGGGATGATGGGAGTTGTAGGCCAAAAACATCTGGAGGCCCAAGGTTGGGAAACACTGGACTAGAGGACCTTCCTCGTCCTTTCCAACTCTACAGTTCTATGATTCTCAGATTCTATTTCTCAACTCTTAACAGCAGCCCGGGGCTCCACTGCCAAATCTTGGAAGACCTTCAATCTTAATAATTTGGATTGCTGGATTTGGCAAATTGCCCACCTTGGAAAGATAACTCATAAACTAAAAGTATCTAAAGGGCAGAGCTTAAATGGCCTTTTTTTTGGCAGGGGTGGAGTGGGGGCTATATGGAATGATTCTATTTCTTATACAAATATTGTGGCACACAATTGCTCAGCATCACCAGTACATGCAAATGTCTGGCTCATCTAAGACTTTATAGAACCTTTATTCTCAGTAATGATGGAACTCACAGGTGGATAATACTTTCATCTTTACATATATTTGTTATTTGTAAAAGGAATCTTTGGATGAGTCAATACTCCATTATTCCTTTAGAGCTGTGCTTTTTACTTTTGTCCTTCCAGAATGTGACATTTTATGATTTGTGTTTTTTGATACTTTGTTTTATTTCTTTTTCTTAACAAAATCAGTAAAATGTTATTATTAATAATTGGAAAAATAAGAAACCAGCAGTCCTATAACTACAGTAGAATCGCTAAACTGGGACATGGGCACACTGACTAACTACAGTAGAATCGCTAAACTGGGACATGGGCACACTGACCCTCTCTTGCAGAACCTTGATTCTATCTACCATGTGTCCCCCCACCACCACCAAAAAAACAAAACAAAAAAGAAAAGAGTACAGCCACTCTCTTGACCATCTCCAGGTACTTATCAATTGCCATAAGGTAAAGGTAAAGGGACTGTTGACCATTAGGTCCAGTCGTGGCCGACTCTGGGGTTACGGTGCTCATCTCGCTTTATTGGCTGAGGGAGCCAACATACAGCTTCCGGGTCATGTGGCCAGCATGACTAAGCCACTTCTGGCGAACCAGAGCAGCGCACGGGAACACTGTTTACCTTCCCGCTGGAGTGGTACCTATTGATCTACTTACACTTTGACATGCTTTTGAACTGCTAGGTTGGCAGGAGCAGGGACCTAGCAACGGGAGCTCACCCCGTCACGGGGATTCGAACCACTGACCTTCTGACCAGCAAGTCCTAGGCTCTGTGGTTTAACCCACAGCACCACCCGTGTCCCTTTTTATCAATTGCCATAGGTGGAGAGATAAAGTCAGAGACAGATCAACCTCCCCAGCCCTTATAGCTGCTTCGTGCAGGTTACGTTGCACATTCTCTTTTATATTTGTACCACATGCCACTTTGAGCACAGGAAAAAGTAGCCCATCAATACTTAAAATTTTGCCGACTTCTACTAAGCAGCCATGTACGGTGGCTCACCTGGAAATTGGCAACCCTCCTCTCTTTTTTTGCTGTTTGTCTGGGATTACTAGGCTTGCCACACATCAGGAAAATTCATGACATGTCCTGGTTTTGGGGTGTAAAAACAGTGTCAGGGGAAAAAATTGTCAAAAGAGCAAAATGTCAGGGGAAACCTGTATGTATGGCAATGCAACCAAAAAAGCAGAGGAAACAGCTCCGAAAGCTTAAAATCACTTTTGGGGGGTGGTGTATCCCCAGAAAGCTCAACAATTTTGTGAGTGTCAGGAATTTTACTTTTTGAAATAAGGTAACCCTAAGGATTACAAAAATATAGAGAAGTCAATTACACGGCTCATGGCAACAATTCAACTTGGTAGCTCACAGACTGGGCAGATCTTTCAAGCAGAAGTTGTTGTTTACATATTAAAACTTTACCAAATGTTGTTTGACAGTCAGGAATAGCCATCTTTGTTTTGAGATATCTTTTGAAGGTTTATATCATACATATTTTGCTTCCATTGCAATATTTTTATTTAGTTTTATTTTTTTTCTGATTGTGAACTTCTTGCATCAGGTTCCAGGCAGAACAAGAATCTATTTTAACTTTTGTGTCTTGAATGGCATGTAATTTTGTTTCCAGGGAAACTGCAGATTTTCCCCGCAGTAAATACTGTGTTAGAGGAAGCATGGGGAGGGAAGAGGAAGAGTCCATGTAGAAGACATACCAATTACATAGGTACAAGAAGATGCCAGGCAAAAATTCAGAGAGCTTACCCCATTAATTTATCAGACACCAGGCAAAAATTCAGAGAGCTTACCCCATTAATTTATCAGACACCAAGGGCCAAACTAGACGTGAACTCAACCCTACACTGGTAATTTATTTTTGGAAGATCTGGATTACAATAATAGTGTGGGAATACAACGATCTTTGCCCCCACCACATTATTGATCTAAATTTGGGTGGATGCACACTTGTTATTCAAAATGGGAAGAAGATTTCCCACTGGAACTATTGTGAATATCTGGCATCAGGACCATAGTGATGGCAAAAACTTCAAAGAGAAGAAGAAGAAGAAGAAGAAGAAGAAGAAGAAGAAGAAGAAGAAGAAGAAGAAGGTGGTTGCAGAGCTTATGTGTATATTGGTTCCTAGATTATGCAAACTAATCCTCATATCTACATTCCAATCCACACATAGGTCTGTGGGGTCAAAAGGGGGTAGGCTATCTCCCCAATGAGGATAGAACCAGAATACTCCAACACCCTTAGCTGTGACATTTGCTTTTGCATTTGTCTTGCTGGTTTGGACCAAATCTACCGGTATATAGGATGCCATTTTGTAAATCCTACCAATATTGATGTCTGGGGCATTATTTTTGTTTTGAGGAGGTGCAAGATCAATTGAGGGATGACAGGGAAGAAGATGAAGTGGGTTGAGACAGGTTTTTTTTAAAAAAAGTAGAACTGTAGCAAAAATTCTGAATGTGTAAAGGGACCCCTGACCATTAGGACCAGTCGTGACCGACTCTGGGGTTGCGGCACTCATCTCGCTTTATTGGCCAAGGGAGCTGGCATACAGCTTCCAGGTCATGTGGCCAGCATGACTAAGCCGCTTCTGGCGAACCAGAGCAGCACACGGAAATGCCTTTTACCTTCCCGCCGGAGCGGTACCTATTTATCTACTTGCACTTTGAACTGCTTTTGAACTGCTAGGTTGGCAGGAGCAGGGACAGAGCAACGGGAGCTCACCCCGTTGTGGGGATTCGAACCGCTGACCTTCTGATCAGCAAGTCCTAGGCTCTGTGGTTTAACCCACAGCACCACCCGCGTCCCATTCTGAATCTGCAGAAGAGGCTTAATAAAAGAAATTCATTGCTAAAGAGATACTGCAAACCACAATTGTTTTATCTAGAAACAGAGTTGATTGAGACAAAATCAAATTTAGATGAATCCCAAATCCTTGCTAAAGATGCAGACCAAAGCTAGGAGAAGAGCATAAAATACAGAGCAAAGTGGGGGCAAAGAGAGCTAAATATACAATAAATGGATAGAAGTGAAGTAGGAACAGAACAAGAATGGTTACAGATACATGAGATGTCAGGCTGACCTGACCACATAACAGTTGAACTAAATAAGACAAATGTAGCAATAAAAGTTTGTACTCATTATTTTATATCAGAGCTAGAAAGTGCTGTCTTTTGCGGGGTTTTGATCACAAGTCATCAGTGGCCAGCATTCTGTGGGAGAACTGATGAGTTTGGCCTCTCCCAATAAAGATGTAGTGTTCCTTAGGGAATGCCGCATCAACAATATGTTGTCGTTTTTTCCAAAGTTCATCATGACATTCTTTTTTCCCCTGGACTCTGTATCTCTCTGTTCCCAACGGTCGATCTCTTTGTGACACTCTAGCAATGCCGTGCTAGAGTCAGACAGTAAAGTAGAAGGGGGTTTCTTGGGTTAATATCTGATTGCACAGAAGCCCAGCTGCATGATGCCTCCTCCTCTGTGATATCCTTTTACAATAAACAATTATGGGAACGAGTCCCCTGTGCATTCACAAGTCGGACTCGGTTCACACTAAATTATCCGGAGGATGGAGAGAGGCTCACAGCTCCTCCGAGCTATGCCAGTTCCAGTTCAGGTAGACATATGAGCCAAGACAAGGACAGACTTATATAAGATTGAAACAACCTGTTTAGATCTAGATAGCAGAGAAACCATATGGGCTTTTCAGGGGTTGGGAACCTCAGGGCCAAAATGCAAGCCTCCAGAACTCTCTAGCTGGCCCATGGGTCTCTCTCTCCAGGCTATGTCCCTAACTAGACCTGCTTCAAGCATTTTTGCTTGGCAGGAGTCTGTCCTTGAATGCCTGTTTGCCTGGATGTAGGATAGAGAGGGAGGGAGAGGGGCGTGTCTGTGTGTAGAAACTAGCCTACTGTGCAAAGGTGAAAATGGCATTTGTTTCTCTGCCCACTTCTGGCCCTATCTACCACTGGCCTGTGGACCTCAGAAGAGGGGACTACAGCCTTCTGGCTGTAGAAGATGGTCTGACTGAAATGAATCCTCCAAAATACAGTGGTACCTCAGGTTACATATGCTTCAGGTTACATACGCTTCAGGTTACAGACTCCCCTAACCCAGAAATAGTATCTCGGGTTAAGAACTTTGCTTCAGGATGAGAATAGAAATCGTGCTCCGGCGGCGCAGCGGGAGGCCCCATTAGCTAAAGTGGGGCTCTAGGTTAAGAACAGTTTCAGGTTAAGAATGGACCTCTGGAACGAATTAAGTACTTAACCCGAGGTACCACTGTACCCTAAAATGTACAAAAACCCCCTCAAAATCCTGAAGTTTTTCTAACTACGACAGCTAGGCTTCTTTTTGCTCAGAAATTAAAAGATGAAGAAGTTCCTGCTAAAGAAGAATGGCTAAGTAAAGTGATGGACTATGTTGAATCACCAAAGTTAACAGCTAAGAGAACTTAGTGATGATTGTTTTATTGAAGAATGGAAGCCCTTTTCAGATTACTTAAAGAAATATTATAATGCAAAGAAATTGCAAGGAGGATTTGAGCAACAGAGAGAAATAGAGATTACTGTATTAGGGATATGATATAAAAGAGGGAAGATAGGGTGCAGCATAGGGGTCGAAAAGAAGAACATCATGGAAAATGGGATGGGAAGTCGATAGAAAAATTCATTATGTATTGGAACTTCATGTGTAATTTGTGGAAATTCAATAAAATATATTTCTTTTAAAAAAGAATCTTCCATTTATATTTTAATAAAACATACAAGCAAGGCTTGACACCTCAAATGTAAGGTTAGACCAAGAGCAGGCAATCTGCACTGTTTTTGCTTGCCACTAATACGAAAGCCCAGGTGTACTGTATACCAAAGAGTTGCATAGCACAGATGTTACAGAAAAGGTTTGGAGGTCCACTATCCCAACATTAGTACACTGCTTGACCCCATGATGAACAGGATAGGTTTATCTGTTTTAGGATTTGGGAATCACAAAACTACGAAGACACAGACAGTTTCGCCTCAGATAGGACATATGGTTCAACTGAGCATATGTTTTTATTCCTGCTGCCCATCAACCACTAGGGTGACGGATTGACAATTCAACTGAGTGCAAAAGGAACTTGCTTTGTCAAGTTTTGATGTCAAGACAAGGGACTTTGGCTACATCCATTGAATAAAAATCCTCTGATACATGCAGTGATGATAATGGATAAATGTCAGTAGAGGAGGCAAGCTTAGCCAAACAAAATAAAGAATATTCTAAACAAAATCAAAGCGGGGCTTCCTGTCATATGCGCCACTTGTTACAGTCTTTTGTACAAGGCGAAGAATATGACTGGGGAAAGACTGAAAAGCAAGGTGCGGCAGAGAATTGTCTCTCAACTACCCCTACACTTATCTCAGCCTGCCTCATATGGCCAGCTCTACCATTAGGTTGAATAAAGCAAGGGCAGCAAATTGTTGTTATCTGATATCTTTCCTGTCACCCACTCACAGTTCCATTAGTTACAGGTCTGGTGCAAGTAAGGTCCTTTCTTTTTTTTTTTCTTTTTTTTGCATTTTAAAATTTTATTGAGTTCGATTAAATATACATTATATACATTATATTCGAATTTCGGCATTTCTTATCATTTTGGGCTTCCTTCAGCGATGTTGACATTCATTCGTGTTTGAGTCTTAGAATCACATTCCATCCTTTCATATTGCCATTCGTACCTCCTTTTTTACATTGTTTCAATTAAACAATACTTGTTAGCTCTTTACAAAGCCTCTTTAAATGCCACTAACGTTGTATTTACAAAACATTTGTTCTCCAGATAACCCACGAATTTCCCCCAGTCTTCAATAAAGTTTTGATCTTTTAAGTATCTTATTTTCCCTGTCAGTTTGTCCAGCTCGGCGTATTCTGTTAATTTTGCTCTCCACTCTGCCACCATTGGGATTTCTTCCTGCTTCCATCTCTGAGCTAACACAATTCTGGCTGCCGTGACCGCGTACTGGAAGAGTTTGTAATCCTTTCTCCTAATATCCTTTCCCATAATGCAAAGTAAGAAAGCTTCTGGTTTTTTGACAAAAGTATAACCTAACATCTTTTTCACTTCATTGTACACTTCCTCCCAGAAACTTTTAACTTTCTTGCATTCCCACCATAGATGGTAAAATGTCCCTTCCTTTTGTTTGCATTTCCAACATTTGTTGTCTACCTTGTACATCTTGGCCAATTTCACGGGTGTCATATACCACCTGTATTGCATCTTCATCACATTGCAAGTAAGGTCCTTTCTAGACCTGAATAATGCAGGCCAATAATAATAATAATAATAATAATAATAATAATAATACCCCGCTCATCTGGCTGGGTTTCCCCAGCCACTCTGGGCGGCTCCCCACAGAATATTAATATTATTAATGATGATGATGATAATGTAGATGATGATGATAAAGTGATAAAACATCAAACATTAAAAACTTCCCTAAAGCAACAAATCCCTCTTTGTACACTTTGAAAAGTTCAATCCCTGGAGCAGAGGCAACTTTCCCAATCCAACTGCTTGGTGCTTCTATTTTTATTTTATTTTATTTTTTGCAACAGGTGCCCATGAAACATGGTTGACAGATGCCGTCTCCAACAATGTATTGGCAGATGCCTCCATTCAGGCTTTCTGGCCCATCCTTTTTAGAAAGGCCTTCCATGTATTGGGTGCACAGCAGAGGGAGAAGGAGAGAGAAGGAAGGTATTTATGGGCTGAAGTCACAGCAGGCCAGCACTTTGCTGAAGGCAAGCAGGTTTGGGTCCAGTGAGTGCTTGGATAGGAGACAGCCTGGGAATCACATGTATGCCATCTTGGGTTTCATGATGGAAGAAAGGTTGGATACAAATGCAATAAAATAATAAGAATAGAGGTGGTGGTCGTGGTGATATTGTCTTTCATTACACTAAGATGTAAAGGGGGTTTCCCAAAATTTTATTTTTATCTTTAAATACGCTGAATTCAGAACCAGGGATTTGACAGGGATAGATTTTAAGCAATCTGGCTGCTTCTCCATCCCACTGACTCTCCACTTTAGCTGCTTGAGTACATGGAAGAAGGAGCGGTGCAAATTTAAAATCAACCAATTAGGGCCAAATCTAGGGCTTAAAAGAGACAGAGCAGATTTTGAGGGTGTGCAGCAAGTTGGAAGGGGCAGTTCCATAATGCAAGTGGAAGTTTGCTGCAGGAATGGGCACAACTCAGATCTATATCACAAATTCACATTTGTGGAGCAGGATTCAAAGTGCTGACAGAGCTTCCATGAGGACAAAGGAGTTTCTACAGAATTTGGGAGGTGTGGTCTGGGTTCCTGGTTGATGAATTGTTAGAAGATATGCTTGTGACCCTACACATTTGACCTGCTAGAATCACTCAGATTTATTTTCTTCTCCTCTCCTTAACACAATCTCATTTCAGCTGCATTTGATCTCCTGACCAAAGAGAGACAAAATAGAAATAACTACAGGTATTTGTTAAAACTTACCCCTATTTTAATGCAGCCCTCTTGGAGCTGCTCATGATTACTGTAAATATACTCTTCATTAGTCAGCATTACTTCATAGTTTGCACATACCATTTTTGAACCTTTGAGGCATTGACAGAACAGTGGTGATTCAGAGCTTATATTTCTGTTCCTGCACTGTAGATGGTATAATCATTGCTCATCTATTTGTATCCAGTCTCATTTGCATCGCACTCCCCCCCTTTTTTTACTTCTTGGTGCATCATTGAGAACTAAATTTCTCCTAAAATTATTCCTTTCATCTCTGTGGGGCAGATTCTTCTAATGTTAAGTCCACACCATTTCGCCTTCTCTTGCGGCACATAAAAGTAAACCCTTCTACAACAACTTCATGTGCTTTATAAATAGAAGCACAATAACCTGTCATAGACATTCATGTTTCTAGCAGACATTACCAGATGTTAAAAACAACAGCAAGGGGACTCCAAGAAATGACTACGATTGGATAAGACCTGATAATGTGATAGAGAACGTGAAATGATTGGAAAAGTAGCAATGCTGGGAAGGAAGAGGATAGACTTGATTCTTAGGGCATTAAAAGACCATCCATTCATCATTGATTTTACAAGCTACTCTTACTGAAGAAAATGCTTGGATTCTGTAAGTAGGCGTGATGCAAGAAGCATGAAAGATGGATTAAGGATGGACATTGTCAGCCTCAGATGTCAATCTTATTCATGTCCCACCTACCTAAAATATGCACACATTTCAACATGCTCCATACAAGTGATTTAATATATACTGTCACCTGTCCCTGAGTGGTGAGAAGTTCCAGAGATACAGTGCTTACCCAGGTAAGGTTCTTGGGGATTTGTAATACATAGGTTTATTTGTAAATATACAGGTTGAGCGGATGTTGTGCAGATGCCTGATGATCATCTTCCAAAGCAACTACTCTATTCCAAACTTAACAATGGAAAGCGTAATACTGATGGTCAACAAAAGAGGTTCAAAGACTCTCTCAAGGCAAATCTATAAAAAAATGTAGCATAAACACCGACAACTGGGAAACACTGGACTGCGAGCACTCCAGTTGGAGAACAGCCTTTACCAAAGGTGTCATGGGCTTTGAAGGCAGTCAAACTCAGGACAAAAGGGAGAAACGTGCTAAGAGGAAGGCACGCTTGGCAAATCCACATCATGATCAACTCCCACCCGGAAACCTATGTCCCTACAGTGGAAGGACGTGTGGATCCAGAATTGGCCCCCACAGTCACTTACGGACTCACTGTTAAAAGCGTGTTTATGGAAGACAATCTTACTCAGCTATGAGTGATCGCCAAAGAAGAAGACAGGCTGAGGATAGATGGAGATGTAGCTTCAGTGCTCCAGCAAATTATCAATACCCATGGCTCCCACATGAGATCTCTAGGGAGGCAGCCTAAAATGCCTACAGAACCCCCTCCATGTTGAACATTTGATGCTTGGTACAGACCTTTTGGTTTAAGCAGGCATTTTAAGTAAGTTTTCTGGTTTGTTTTAACTGTGGTTTTTTTTTATCTGTTTAATCTTACTGCACCGTACTTAGAGATTATGGTGCTAAGTGGTATGTAAGTGTCAAAATACACAAAAATAAATATGAAGCTTATCATGCTGATACAGTTCCTCACTAGTTTATGAGCAAGAGAGAGAAGCTGGAAACAGCCTCTCTCTTTTCTTCCAGGGTTTTTAAAATAATAGCACTCCATCTCAAGATAAAGCAGCCAAGTCACCACTGCATGGAACACTAACGGGGACTTAAGCTACACTTCCTTAATGCCAGAAAAACATGGCACGACCTGTCTCCTGACGACAATAAGTAAAGAGCTAATTTGGAATAGCCCAGCCTCTGGCCTTTCATGAGAACAGCCTAATGAAAATGGCTTTGCTTTGATTATATTTCACTGAAGAGTGTAATGCCTTGAGACCCAGTGAAATAAGAGTGGCTAAGAGACTGCGATAGGTCCAAGCCTTCTCAGTGTCAAACTGCGCCTCAGCCTTTGAACTCAGTAGACTGCCTTAAGCAAGCCATGGTTTCTCAAGCTCAGGCCCACCCAAATCCAGACTGGCCTACTTTATAGGTCTGTTGGAGGGATTACTGAGATGCAGTGCAATCCTACTCAGGTGTAAGGCCCCTTGAGTAATATTGGAATTACTGCCAGGTAAGAGTGTATAGGGTTATAGTCTTAAACGTGATACAAATAAAAAGTACTACTGGTCAGGTCCCAGTTTTTCTTTTCATTTTAACTTAACTTTGCAAGCTTGGGGGAAAGGGTGTCTTGGGTGGCCTTTTAGGTCCTTTCCAACTCAGGAATTTTCTAGTCATAAGACTGGAGTCTGGACTAGAGGACTACTGCTAGAGTGACCAAACAAGTTGTAGAGGAGAAGGTTAGCAGAACTGGAAACTGCCTTAAGAGACTTGGCAAACTTGCCAAATACCTTTCCTTTGTTAGGGAGATTGACTGATTCTTCTCAATAGGTGGCCAATAATGAGGATGAAAAAGTTGGAGACTCCTCTGGAAGTCCAGAAGGGGGCCTGCCTGATCTTAGCTGGAAGGGAATGCCACAAGCTTGAGCCCACAATACTGAAAGCACAGCTCCTGCTGTGCGTGAGCCAAGTGTCTGAGCCACGAACAATGGCTATCATGAAGACCTCAGTGGTTGGGCAGTGATAAAAGGAATCAGGAGGTCCTGAAGATTTTCTGACACATTTCATGACATTTCTGTATTTAAATAAATGTGTGTTTCATTAATTGAGAATAAAAAATGTCATTTCATGTGATTTTTAAAGTGTCATTTTATGTTGTCCCCCTCTCATTAAAATTCCTTTAAAAAAACCAAGGCATCTACAGTAAGAGGGAGCAAGGTAGAGCAGTTGCCCCCCAGTGATTACTGGGGTGCAATTTTCTTGCAGAATTTGCACAGAGGCAGATCTACAATGTAGTATTCCTTATTTATTGGCATTTGTATAATAGTAAACAAGACCCCCAAATTTCAGCCACTACCAGTTATAGTTTTCTTTTTGTACACAAAAAACACCTGGGCAAAGGGGGTGGGAGAACCAGCTGAATCTTACAGATGGGGTGACTTTTATCTCATCCTGGCAAAGATGTTGTGTTGGGATAAAAAAGAAGAAGAAAATGCCCCATGGCGGTTATCAAGAAAAAACTGACGCAGAGAAGCAGATAAAGCATGTGAACAGCAGCAAGTAATTTGGGAAGTGCCCCATCTCCTACATGGGAGTGATTTAGGATGTTCAGTATCTATGTGTCTTTCCCCAGCTGTTGCTCATAATTTCTGGCATGCTGCAAAAACTTGTGGCAATCATAACTCTCTCAACAGTTACAATGCTCAATGTAGGTTGTAAACTTCAACCCTGCTAAACTTTGTAAAGGTTTTTAATTGTTTTAAGCTCTTGTGAGTTTTTATTGAGTTTTATAGATTGTTTTCCTTCCTTTCCTGTGTAATCTTTATGAGGATTTGATGTTTTTTCGTAAGCCGCCTTGAGAATACTGATTGGACATCAAAGACTGTAGGGGGCTCCTGGTGCCTGAGCACCCACAAAATTTTTGGGGTGGATGCACCCACATTGCAGGGCCCTTGATGCATCTTTTGAGGTCTTGCAAGGCATCTGAGATGCTGTCTGAGGCCTTGCGAGACCTCGGAACCTGATATCTGGTGGCACCGGAAGTCAGGTTCCAAGGTCTAGTGAGACCTCAGAAAGCATCTCTGAGGCTTCGCAAGACCTTGGGAGATGCTTGCTGAGGTCTTGGAACCAAGGTCGGGGTGCACGCATGACACCATGACATCACATCGCAATGTGACATAATGATGTCACACACATTGGGCATGGATAATCTGGGGTCCAAGTCAGCTCCCCTGGCGGAGGTGTAAATTTGAGGAACAAATAAGTTCCTCATTTCTGTACAAATAAGTTTTTTGTGTTGTTGTTTTTTACAAAACTTGAAAATGTCCCTTCTTTAAACAAAAGTAGAAAGGAAATGTTCCACTTGTTATTCATGTTTTACTTGAGGTACCCACATGTATGACAGGCAGATAGCACAACTCTGAGTGTATCTACTGGGTAAGATATTCCATGGACATTATTGGGAATTACTTCCAGCTCAGTGTGTGTAGGATTGCAGACATAATTTGTGAATTACATTTAAGAAATGGAGGGTTCCTTGACAAGTCATTCACCATTGGTAGGAGAAAATGATTTAGTATGCATTTTAAACCAACCTGACCTAGTTTATCAGGCTCTGATATATATATATATGTATAATTTCAAAGCTGTGGGTTTTATGAGGAAATGCATTGAAAAGCATACAGAAATATGCTTTCTATGTGATGAACCCAAATAAAATTGACATCAGGTATATAGAAGGAAAGAATTCATGAGGCAGAGTCTCAGTGATGCCCTGAATTCAACGCTAACTGTCCCCTTGGCATTGTCTTGGAGTCTCTCCACTACATTGTCTCTTAGTGCAGACCCAGGTCACTGAACCCAAATTTCCACAGCTACTGCCTGCCATAAACCACCATTGGCAGTGACAATGAGACAGGCAGGCAGGCAGATAGAATTGTTATACTTCTTAACTTGGTATGTTGAGATGATGGCGATATGTTCTCTGGTTAATATAATATTTTATCCTCTTGTTAATTATTCAGTTTTAAGCATGTATTCTATATTTGCCCTCTTTTAGTAATGTTATATTTTGAAATGTTCAATGTAATATTTTTGTTTCCTGTTAATTATGTTGCTTTAAATGTATACTTTATATTTGATTTTCTCCTGTAATGCTTTGTTTGATTTTTTAATGTAAGTTGTAAATTACTTTGAGGTTTTTTTCTTAAAAATATAAAGCAATGTAGAAATGAAATTAATAATAGTAAGGTGGGTTTTTTTGGCAAATTTCTGTGTGTGGTTTTTCCCAATTAATGAAGTGAAATGGACCGTTCTTTGAGCAGATATGAAAATGGCCCAGAACGATAAATCCATGCTTAACTATTTGTAGTCTATCTGGGGTTATACAGTGGTGGATTACCCAATAGACAGATTAAGCATGTGTTTAAAGCACAAGCAAAGCAGGGGCATAAAAAAATAGATTTTAAAAATGGGATTTGACATTTGATATTTCAAAAGAAGGAAAAGAAAAAGCACGATCACGGGAAAGATGAGAACTTTGTTAGGCTCCCTTACAATTTTATTTTATTTTAGTATTGTATTTATTTTGATTTACACATGAGGATACCATAATCTTTTCAGTGCTTAGGGCAGGCACCCCCAACCTGCAGCCCTCCAGATGTTTTGGCCTACAACTCCCATGATCCCTAGCTAACAGGACCAGTGGTCAGGGATGATGGGAACTGTAGTCCAAAACATCTGGAGGGCCAAAAGTTGGAGATGCCTGGCTTAGGGCCTCTAACTGTCTTAATCTGACCCTGTACATCTGGGTTGACGACAGGTCAAATTATATGCTTTGCTCACTACACAACAGTTGCAAAAAGAGGGACATGATGAGCTGACCAATGTAGCAGGGGGCAGGTGACCTGAGGAACCAATGGGGACGCAGCTGGTCCTATAAAGCCCCGCCTGTGCAATTTGTCTGTGGTGTAAAGACCAAGCTGCCACCACGCTGCCTCTCAGCTTGTCTCAGGCTGTCCATTTGCCAGCTTGCCATCGGCCTAGCTCATCTATCTGTGTCACCTCCCTTCCTCCAGGCCTCCAGGCCTGACACCATTTGGGATGTGTATGATAATATTCTTTGAGGCTGAACTGTTCCTGTCTTGCAGCTAAGATTATCTATTAAGTGCTTTGGAAGTCCAGAAGATAGAAAATGACTATGGCTGTCAATTATTAAAGAGGCATTACTCAATTTAAGTGTCTTTTAGATAAATTATTAGTCTGCAACGAGGGCACTGCTCTTGAGAAAACAAAAGGGAAGGGGAATCTCCTTTGGTCTGACCGTCCTCTCACTAAATTGTTGGTTGTGGCTTTGGTGCCACAAGCCTCCAGCCCCTGCAAAAACAGGGGGAGAGCACAAAGCATGTTGCAATATCACTCAAATCTCCGTGCTGCACGCTTTCCAAACTGACCACAACGCTGACCATCCTTTTACTTACAAAACCTTGGCTTTGAGCATTTTCAAATGATGACAGAATCCCCTGCCCACAGCTTCTGGCGTAATAGTGCATATTAATTTGTACCAAATACTAAGACTTGATAGGAAGCCTTACAGCATCTCATACACTCTGCCATAAATGAATCAATTCTATTCTTGAACGTGGCGCAAAACTCGAAGCCAATCGCGGCAAAGCAGTTGATTACTGCAGTATCTCCACTGTGTTTACAAGTTATTTATTCTTGGGCTAATAAATTATCCTTTAAATCTGTGGACCGTCATCAGTGAAATGCTACAGAGCTACAGGCAGTCTTTTAGTGGCCTCATGTTGAGTTATAGTGGAAGACATAATAGAATAGGTTTCCTGCTAATTAATCTCCACCATTAATAAGTCCATTTAATAACTTCGTGAATAGAACTGTGAAATTCTTGGGAATACGAGGGCGTTTTGTGCATGCTTCTAAGTGGATGGGGATGATGACATTAAGGGAGGAATTGGAATTAAACTACTGACCCCTTCAGCTCTCTTTCCATTCTTTGCAGTTGAAGCTTTCAGTAAAACCTGAGCATTTTTGCAACTTTACCTCAGCATTCCAAAGGAGACAGAGGCACCTCCAGTGCCAGTTTTTGGAGTGGGCCACACTGCCATGGTAGAGCATGTCAGGAGTTCAGCCTACACACGAGTAGGACCCTGGCAGAGACACATGCCCAACTGGCATGTTCTCTCCCTCCTGGTCAATCGTTTGGGAGCTTCAAAAGCTTTCTTCAGCCCGAACATCACAGTGACCGATGCCAACCGACACCAGCACACTTAGAGATCCGCAAAGTTTGCGCACCTTGCGTGACAGACCTCAGCAACTCAGCATTTTGGCTAATCTACTTTATTTACATATAAACACACACGGAGCACTGCAACATAGCTCCCTCTCTCTCTAGCATCAGCAAAGAGAAAAAGAACAAAGGACAATAGTCCCACTTCACGGAACACAGTAACACAAACATCCTGTCTCTGTCACTTCCCACTCTGTGGAGTCAAAACATACACCGTCATGTGATAGACAAAAATCCCATGACTGCAATCATAGATCAGGAATTCTAACAGAGCATACAGATGCCAAAGGTCCCATGTCCACTCTCCAGCACCAGGGGCAGAGGAAGGGAGGTGCGGTGGGTGCAGGCTACCCTGGGTACCACCACTGGGGGGGTGACAAAATGCTGGGCGGCACTCACCACAGGGCCTGCAGCATGCCCAAGCCACGCGTCTCTCCTAGGAGAGACACGGCAGCTTGGGTGCATGCAGGCTCCTCACTGCCCAAACAGTCTGCCCGCTGCCTTCCCCCCCCCCAGCTGTGGGGCAGCTGAGTGGGAGGAGGCAGGCAGACTCCAGAGGCCCCGCCCCTATGGGTGGCTCTCCCTGTCCCTGGGCATGCCTCCCCAGGCACCCGAGTGGCTTCCTCCACCGCTGTCCAGCACTTCCAGGTGTTGAGTGGTTTCTTTAAATGTAAAGGTTCATCATTGTTCCACCCGATGTTTATGTCTTTAAGGAGCCAGAGCAAGGGCCAGAGCAAAATAAGGAGACCCAGCTTTACAGCTGTGAAACATAGCAGGTGCTGCTGAGTTGTATTGATTATGCTGTGGCAGCAATTGGGTATAGTATATAAGGAGCAGCACCTAGCTCTCCCATTACCCTGGGGAATGGGTTGGTGGTCGGGTCTGGTTTGTTGTTGATGCATCTAGTGTAAATGGAGTTTTCGTTTTTGTTATTAAAACCTTGTTTAAGTTATTTTTGAGTCCCTTTTTAATGCATGGTCTCCCCAGCAAGCTCTCTGCAGCGCTACTATACTGCAAATAGCCAACACCAGGTAGACCCAGGAAGACTTCTTTCTAAAACTCTAGGGTACCACCACCAATCTGACTGTACAGTTCTGAGATAGATTGAGTCATGGTCTGACTTGGCGAACCTGAATACCACCAATAGTGAAAAGTCTGCATTTTTCTGGGTTGCTGTTGATGATTTTCCTTTCCAAAACAATGGTGGAACGAATGCTCATTTCTGTATGTGAGAAAGGGACAAGATGCCCACTAACCTTTATCTGTAGCTTCCTGCTCGCAGTTGTTGAGCTGAGAGCATATTGCATTGCATTTGGTATTCAAGTGCTGTCAAGGTTGGTTGCCAGCATGCAGTCTCCAAGCCACATTTTAAAAAGCATTTATTTTAAAGACTCCAGAAGCAGTGCTTTATATGATTAAGCTATTCTGAAACACTGTGCAAGTGCTCATGAGGTGAATAACTGGCAGTTTCTATTCCAGAAATGGCACAGCTCCATGAACTGTTGAACTCATGTACAAAATGTTCTCCGCATGCTTCGTCGATATAGACCATTGGATTGCAAATGCGCTCTCTGGTTTTAATCAGGAGGTCATTAATCTTAACTGCATCAGTGTGGTGTTCGTGTGCATTGCTAGTAAAGGAACAATACATTGGCAAGGAAGGTTCGGTATACCCTGGGATGTCAACAAGTCTGTGTGTCCCTAATTACCTGGCAGCAGGACATCTCATATGCCATAGCATGGAAATCAAAGCAGAGTTTGAGGCTATGCCCAGCGCTCCTGATGCATCCTGTATTTCCAAGGTACATTGTATACAGGGTCATTGTTCCAAGTGCACTTTGTGCCTTTAGATCAGTTTTATTCCACTGCTGGGAAATATTGAGTAACTTGGCACTAGCTCTTATGTTTGGACTGGAAATAGCTCCCAAGATGTTGCATTTGAGTTAGCAGGAATGGGTTAATCTGCAGCTCCCCTGTCCATTGTGCCACTTATATTAGCAGATTACAGAAATGAGAAAGCTCAGAAGATCTGATTTTCACACCAAAGCTTATTGACTGCATGGCATTCAGCCTTGCTGCCATTCTCTATCTGTGGTTTAAAGCTTTGATAGACGCTGTGTAGAGACTAGCAAGCAGCAACGGCAATGAAACATTATGTTTTACCTGCCTCCTTTTTCTGTCCCCCCCCCCTTTGTTCTTCATTTCTTGTTTTATGGTATTTGATCATCTTTTTGTTATTGCTGTCAACTACCTTAAGCACCATTGGGTGGAAACGCTGCATATAAATTTCACAAATAATGCATCTTTATACCATCAAAAAAATACAAAAATATTATAATTTGTGATCTCTTTTTGGAGTTGAACCATGCAATGTTTTGTGGCTGCAAAGTAGATGCTTCTTTAAATCATATTGTTAGTGACCATTTGTGTAATTGTGGATGGGCCAGTTTTATTCACACCTCCACAGACTGCCCTACAAAATGCTATTCTAGGCTGTGTCCACAGTAGTGTCCACATCAAAGGAAGCAATAGTACTATTCTGCCTTGGTCAGACCACACCTGGAGTACTGTGTCCACTTCTGGGTACCACAATTTAAGGATAATTGACAAGCTGGAATGTGTGTAGAGGAGGACAACCAAGATGATCATGGGTCTGGAAACCAAGCCTTATGAGAAAAGGTTGAGGGCAGTGCTTTGGGGGGGGGGCACAGTGGTACACATACCCCTAAACATTTTGTGAATCATAGTATTTTTGTCCATTCACTGTATTTATTTTTCTTGATTTGAACTATAAAATGGTGGTTTTCCTGAGTCAAAATGAGAGTACCCCTAAACATGTTTTTTAGGAAAAAAGCACTGGTTGAGGGAGTTAGATGTGTTTAACCTGGAAAAGAGGAGAGTGAGAGGAGATATGTCATCTTCAAATATTGAATGGGCTGTCACATGGAGGATGCAGCAAGCTGGTTTTCTCCTGCTGTAGAGGGTAGGACCTGAGTCAATGGCTTCAAGTTACAAAAAATGAATTTCTGACTAAATATCAGGAAGAACTTTCTGATGGTAAGAGCTGTTTGACAGTGGAACGGATTCCCTTGGAAGGTTGTGGACTCTGCTCCCTTGGAGGTTTTTAAGCAGAGGACCATCTGTCATGGTTGCTTTATCTGAAAGACCTGCATTGCAGGGGGTTGGACTAGATCAGTGTTTCCCAACCTTGGGCCTCCAGATGTTTTTGGCCTACAACTCCCATCATCCCTAGCTAGCAAGACCAGTGGTCAGGGATGATGGAAATTGTAGTTCAAAAACAGCTGGAGGCCCAAGGTTGGGAAACACTGGACTAGATGACCCTTCTAGCTCTATTATTCTATGTTCCATTTTCTGCAGTTTATAACACTATGTATCTTGCAGCTGAATAGGGACGCAGGTGGCGCTGTGGGTTAAAGCCTCAGCGCCTAGGACTTGCCGATTGAAAGGTCGGCGGTTCGAATCCCTGCGGCGGGGTGCGCTCCCGCTGCTCGGTCCCAGCGCCTGCCAACCTAGCAGTTCGAAAGCACCTCCGGGTGCAAGTAGATAAATAGGGACCGCTTACCAGCGGGAAGATAAACGGCGTTTCCGTGTGCAGCTCTGGCTCGCCAGATGCAGCTTTGTCACGCTGGCCACGTGACCCGGAAGTGTCTCCGGACAGCGCTGGCCCCTGGCCTCTTGAGTGAGATGGGCGCACAACCCCAGAGTCTGTCAAGACTGGCCCATACGGGCAGGGGTACCTTTACCTTTACCTTATCTTGCAGCTGTAGATCTAACCACTCAGATTTGAATCTCTTTCGTCAGGTTGATGTAACTGATGCTGCTTTATACTTTTATAGTATCAATTGGCCTGCACACTCTAGAACGCTTGTGCTTCTTGATTAAATGGGCAAGTTAATTTACTATGTGCCATTTGAAGTCATTACACTGCAGTTGTGCCCTCCAGCTGCTCTTTCAATGATGCAGCATTCCTGATTCTTCTATTTTTAATTGAAATTTGCAGCCGACTAAGATATTGTTGGCCTACAATGCCTATTACCCCCAATCATTGACTTTGCCAGCTGGGGCTGATGGGACTTGGAATCCAGAAATATCTGACTGGTCACAGGCTGCCCAACACTGCTGGGCTACATCTCTGATGTCTGTGTAGGAGATAAGACAAGGCTACCAGGTGATTGCTTCCTCCTTGGGTTGTCTTCTGCTGACTTCTCTTTTGACACCTAGCTTCTCCTTCTCTAGGGACCAGAGAAGGGAAGACTGAGATTTACCCCCAAATACCACTATGTGGGCCACAATTTTTTCATTATATATATATATATATATATATATATATATATATATGAGAGAGAGAGAGAGAGAGAGAAAGAAAATCATAAGGGGTGCTGGAGATATCTCCAACCTTTTAGATGGAGATATGAATCAACATAGCTAAATCAAAACTTGCTTAATGAAATTATAAGTAGAAGCACAAACAATATTCTAACTACTTCCCATGCCTAATGAAAATAGTTATGATTCTAATTGACATTCCCAAACAATGCTTTTTCAGTATTCAATAGAGTTGAGCTTTCAGATAATACATGCGTAGTTTACATTCTACTACACTTATGCCCCATGTCAAGCAAACAAAATTAACCTCAATGGCATCTGTTCTGCAGCAATAGAGACGTATGTTTTTCCAGCTACGAGATCATCTTTTATAATGATTGAACCTGTTAAAAATTCTACAGAAGTGTTCCCAGGGTGAATTTCTCCTATACTGCAATAAGGGAGAGAAAGCTAACTTCATGCTTAATGCATTCCGATACTTAGCATTTTGTCAGTATTTGCAAAAAAGGGCATTTTTCATATTATGCATTCTTCAGCTCAAGAACTTTTGGAAATAGTTTCTGCCAGGGCATGTTGCCAGTTTGATAATAATATCGCCAAACAGGGGAAATATGTTAACTGTTGAGTTTTCCAGTGAGTGAACTGTAACTCATTTTAAAATAAGTATCACTTTCGAAATATATCTTAGCAATGTTTCTCTCCATTTCACTTGTAGCGCTCCGGCAAAAGGGAAAGGATGACTTACCACATCTGTCTTTCCAGTGGCTTATAAACAAAAGTGTTCTCCTTTCCTTTGTGTTCAGGTAGAGACAGGAGTCCTCCTTTTTTCCCTCTTCATCATATGGGTTTTAACAAAAAACCTAACACATACATGGGCAGTAGCAGAGAATATGAGTCTGAAACTACGTTTTGCTTTTAATTTGAAGCTAAAATCAGTGATTGCCCATTTAGTTCTCTCTGCTCTTCCATAAATGACTAGGACTGGGAGAGTAAACATGGTGTCATCCAGATATTGCTAGACTACAACTCCCATCATCTCTGACTGGTCAACAACATCTAGAGGACACCTGGTTGGCTACTCCTGGTCAAGGACAAATTATCCATATTATGACATCACGACATTGTGTATCTCTCCTTCCCACCCAGGAGCCAAAGATATGTGTTGGGCTGGGTCAATGGCCAATGCCATAACTGCAGGAATGAGTAAGTTGTCATAGTAAATGAATAGGTACTACTTATGATGACAACTATGTGTTTATAGCACAATTCTATAAATGTCTTCAATTAAGTTTAATGAAACATTCTCCCAAGGAAGTGCACATAGGGTTGCACCTTAAATATAGCATGAAATATGCATGCCCCAAAATCCAGAGGAATTTGAATTTTTAAAGAAAATGACTTATTCATTCATGTTGTTCTGAAATCAATATAACAGCGTTTAAAGTATGTTGCCATGTTTCTGTTGAATGCTTAGTTTGCTTTTAACCAAGCAACAGCCTGATTTAGGCTACATTCCGATGCCCAAACTCAACAGAGCTTACTTCTGAGTAGACACCCACAAGATTACACTGTTTGCGTCTTACAAGTCTGGAGAACTGTAATAAACAGCCATTATAAACAGGTGCCATTCCTCAATGGCCCTGAAAGAAGGACTTTTTGATGACAAATCCCTAGTATGTATGTGTATGTGTATGTGTGTATATATATATATATATATATATATATGCAGGTTTTGGTGTCCTCGGGTGTCTTCCCGTGTAAAAGTTGGGGTGTCTAGGCGACGTTTCGACGAGGTCTCACTCGTCATCTTCAGGCTGGTGCTTTCGGCTTCTTGTTACTGGAACAGAGCGGGATCTCAATGTTTGAGTTCCTATAAATACTGTAGAGGGGGTGTGGTGTCTAGCCTCCAATGTTCTGGGCAGAGAGGAAGTTCCCAGGCTAGTGTGCCTTTTCTTCTTTTGTTCCTTAATTACTTGAGAGATACCTTGAGTGATTTCTTGAGTGATATCCTGAGTACCACTTAGGTGGGTCATTAGGTGTGGATTAGTTGCTAAAGTCTTTGTGTCTTGACCTCTTGAACTTTGTGAAGAGTTTTCCTGAGAAGATGGCTGTATTGCACTTAGTTGTGCTTTGGCTTGGCTTCGTGTATAGGGGCGAGCTGTGGTTTTGTGGCTTGTGTCAGCCAGATCTGTGTAGGGATTGCAGGGGGGTGCAGCATCCGGAGGTGCCACCATGGACTGGCTACTGGATGGTGTCAGTAATTCATCTGTGGAGAGGGAATTACTGACACCATCCAGTAGCCAGTCCATGGTGGCACCTCCGGATGCTGCACCCCCCTGCAATCCCTACACAGATCTGGCTGACACAAGCCACAAAACCACAGCTCGCCCCTATACACGAAGCCAAGCCAAAGCACAACTAAGTGCAATACAGCCATCTTCTCAGGAAAACTCTTCACAAAGTTCAAGAGGTCAAGACACAAAGACTTTAGCAACTAATCCACACCTAATGACCCACCTAAGTGGTACTCAGGATATCACTCAAGAAATCACTCAAGGTATCTCTCAAGTAATTAAGGAACAAAAGAAGAAAAGGCACACTAGCCTGGGAACTTCCTCTCTGCCCAGAACATTGGAGGCTAGACACCACACCCCCTCTACAGTATTTATAGGAACTCAAACATTGAGATCCCGCTCTGTTCCAGTAACAAGAAGCCGAAAGCACCAGCCTGAAGATGACGAGTGAGACCTCGTCGAAACGTCGCCTAGACACCCCAACTTTTACACGGGAAGACACCCGAGGACACCAAAACCTGCATATATATATATATATATCTACCCCTCATTCAAAATGAACCCATGAAAAAGTGAGCAAAGAAGAAAAACTGGAATAAAATTTAGACAAAATCATGAATATACATATCTGATGCAGTCATAGAGGATGGATGCTTCTACTTCTTAGGAAAGGAATCGTGCTCTATTCCATTGATCCCAGTTTGGGGTGCTATAAACAATAATTTTAATTCTCAGCCCTTCCATCATGGTCCCCATCTGCCTCAGAGAGGAGGAATCCTTTCTCAGCTGAAAGCCTGCATTCGCTCATGGGCATCTTTCTGGGGGCTACATACCAGTGGTGTGTGGGGCAACAGATGTGACTCCAGTCCATAGACTCCAGCTCGTAAAAGCCAGAGCTTCCTACACTAGCACCTGTCCCTCCAAGCAAACAAGAGGGATTATTTCAGTTCAAGGACACTTTCAAACCAGTCCCAGGCCTCAGAGAGGTTAGGCTGGCCTCAACTAGAGCCAGGGCCTTCTCGGCTGTGGCTCCAATCTGGTGGAACGCTCTGTCACAAGAGACTAGGGCCCTGCGGGACCTGACATCCTTCCGCAGGGCCTGCAAGACAGAGTTGTTCCACCAGGCCTTTGGTCAGGGTGCAGCCTGACTCCCTCCTCTGGCAACCTGCTTAAGAATCTTGCTTAATTAGTTGCCATTAATTCGATTTTAATTGATTTTTATAATGAAATATTTTTAGAATGTGTGAATATCTGATAGTTTGATTGTTTTGACTGTTGTTAGCTGCCCTGAGCCCGGCTTCAGCTGGGGAGGGCGGGATATAAATAAAAATCTTTATTATTATTATTATTATTACTGTCCAGATACCGTGTTTGTGTATTTGCACATATATGTGTACACATATTTGGGATCAAATCAGATTCAGATTGCTGTGGGCATTATTATTATTATTATTAGTGAGTGATGAGCTGGAAATTTCTCTGACTTCTCCCACCCCCACCCCACCCCAATCATTCTCCATCAATTAAAATCCAGTGGCATTCCTGGGATGGGGGCAGGGTTTTGAGGAGAATGGATTAGCTTTCTTCTGAGCTGATGTTTTTTGATACAAACCATCTTTCCAGTGTTCTGCACACTGCAGTCTTCCTGGGGGCCAGAATTTCCTTAAAACCTCATGACAAATTCAGCTGAGCTTTCCTATCAGTGCAGAAGGCAGGGATGCTGCCTATCACAATGAGGAAAGTTTTGTTGTTGTTTTGTTAGGTCAAAGAAAGACTTCCCTTAAAAACAAAATCAGTGAGTGCACTGATTTTGGGTGCTTGAAAGTCACCACCACTTGGCTTTCCATACTTCAAACTTAAGGAAAGACGTTGTAGGGCAGGCATGGGCAAACTCGGCCCTCCAAATGTTTTGGGACTACAACACCCATCATCCCTGACTACTGTTCCTGTTAGCTAGGGATGATGGGAGTTGTAGTCCCAGAACATCTGGAGGGCCGAGTTTGCCTATGCCTGTTGTAGGGGTTTTTGAGACCAGGAAGTGTGGGCAGTTGGGGCAGAGCACTGGAGAAATGTTTGAAGGAGAGAAACAGGAAGGATGTTCACAAGCTGGAACGCAGGCAGAGAAGAGCAACCCAGATGAAAAGGGACTGGAAATCAAGCCTTATGAGGAATGGTTGAAGGAGCTGGGCATGTTTAGCCTGGAAAAGAGGAGACTGAGAGGAGATATTACAGTCATCTTCCAATGTCTCAAGGGCTGTCACATGCAAGAGGGAACTAGCTTCTTTTCTCCTGCTCTGGAGGGTAGCACTCAAACCAATGGTTTCAAGCTACAAGAAATGAGATTCCAACTAAACCTCAGGAAGAACATTCTGACAGTAAGTGCTGTTCAACAGCGGGATGGACTCCCTTGGGAGGTTGTGGATTCTCTTTCCTTGAAGGTTTTTAAGCAGAGCTTGGGTAGCCAACTGCTAGGGATGCTTTCACTGAGATTCCCCCAAGATAACCCTCGAGGTCCCATTGGAAATGTCAAGAAATTCTAAAAGGCCCTGAAGAAGAAGAAGAGGAAGAAGAAGAAGAGGAAGAAGAGGAAGAGGAGGAGGAGGAGGAGGAGGGAATTCACTTTTGCAAATGAAGAAAACTTTTGAGAAATTGAAGGGCACATTTTGACACAGTGCTGGTTTTTTTTTTAATGGAGTGAGATCAAAAAGGTGACTTTCCTCACTCTGCGTCAATGCCCCATTGGGTATCTCTGTGTACAATCTTCCACCATGCTGCTTTCTTTGTGACCAGCCTCACATTTAGGAATGATTCTGATGCTTAAGTACATGGATGCGCTGCTGATTTAAAAATTGAATTTGTACTGTTGGAGGAAGGGTGGGAGGTGTGGGTGGGTGAAACAAGTTAGAGAATCTAAAAAGGCGGGGGATCACAAACTAAGTTGAAGTGTTGGTTTCATCTAATGAATACTCAAATTGAATTCCCAGCCTTGGAGAACTTGGCATCTGATTCATAATACTTTAATTGGCTTTAAATCTATGTGCTCTGTTTTAATTTAATTTATGTAATTTGTCCTCAGGAAACAAAAGGGGAAAAGCCCAGGATTGCCACATATCCAATAAAGTAATATGCCCTGGAGCACGAGATGCATTATTAACCTGCTTAAAGTTACATAATTTTATATGATACTATAAATATATGTATATCAAAATAGTGTTTACTTTTCTGACATTTGGTTGATGGCCTTTCCCTCAGTATCATGCTGAGTGCCATCGCTTAGAGCAGTGTTTCCCAACCGGTGTTCCGCGGCACACTAGTGTGCCGCGAGACTTTGCCTGGTGTGCCGTGGGAGGGAGGCGGGCTCCATGTGCTTAGAGCAACAGGCTGCCGCCCCAAGCCTCGCGCGCCCGACGGGAGCTCCTGCCGGGTGCGCAAGGCTTGCAGACACTCGCCCGAAGCACGGGGAGCCCTCCGTAGGGCTCCCTGTGCTTTGGGCAACAGGCTGCCGCCCCAAGCCTTGCGCGCCTGGCAGGAGCTCCTGCCCGGCGCACAAGGCTTGCAGACACTTGCCCGAAGCACGGGGAGCCCTCCGTAGGGCTCCCTGTGCTTCGGGCAACAGGCTGCCGCCCCAAGCCTTGCGCGCCTGGCAGGAGCTCCTGCCGGGCGCGCAAGACTTGCAGACACTCGCCCGAAGCACGGGCAGCCCTCCGTAGGGCTCCCTGTGCTTCGGGCAACAGGCTGCCGCCCCAAGCCTTGCGCGCCTGGCAGGAGCTCCTGCCGGGCGCGCAAGGCTTGCAGACACTCGCCCGAAGCACGGGGAGCCCTCCGTAGGGCTCCCTGTGCTTCGGGCAACAGGCTGCCGCCCCAAGCCTTGCGCGCCTGGCAGGAGCTCCTGCCGGGCGCGCAAGGCTTGCAGACACTCGCCCGAAGCACGGGGAGCCCTCCGTAGGGCTCCCTGTGCTTCGGGCAACAGGCTGCCGCCCCAAGCCTTGCGCGCCTGGCAGGAGCTCCTGCCGGGCGCGCAAGGCTTGCAGACACTCGCCCGAAACACGGGGAGCCCTCCGTAGGGCTCCCTGTGCTTCGGGCAACAGGCTGCCGCCCCAAGCCTTGCCGCCTGGCAGGAGCTCCTGCCGGGCGCGCAGGGTTGCAGACACTCGCCCGAAGCACGGGGAGCCCTCCGTAGGGCTCCCTGTGCTTCGGGCAACAGGCTGCCGCCCCAAGCCTTGCCGCCTGGCAGGAGCTCCTGCCGGGCGCGCAGGGTTGCAGACACTCGCCCGAAGCACGGGGAGCCCTCCGTAGGGCTCCCTGTGCTTCGGGCAACAGGCTGCCGCCCCAAGCCTTGCGCGCCTGGCAGGAGCTCCTGCCGGGCGCGCAAGACTTGCAGACACTCGCCCGAAGCACGGGCAGCCCTCCGTAGGGCTCCCTGTGCTTCGGGCAACAGGCTGCCGCCCCAAGCCTTGCGCGCCTGGCAGGAGCTCCTGCCGGGCGCGCAAGACTTGCAGACACTCGCCCGAAGCAGGGCAGCCCTCCGTAGGGCTCCCTGTGCTTCGGGCAACAAGCTGCCGCCCCAAGCCTTGCGCGCCTGGCAGGAGCTCCTGCCGGGCGCGCAGGGTTGCAGACACTCGCCCGAAGCACGGGCAGCCCTCCGTAGGGCTCCCTGTGCTTCGGGCAACAGGCTGCCGCCCCAAGCCTTGCGCGCCTGGCAGGAGCTCCTGCCGGGCGCGCAAGGCTTGCAGACACTCGCCCAAAGCACGGGGAGCCCTCCGTAGGGTTCCCTGTGCTTCGGGCAACAGGCTGCCGCCCCAAGCCTTGCCGCCTGGCAGGAGCTCCTGCCGGGCGCGCAGGGTTGCAGACACTCGCCGGAAGCACGGGGAGCCCTCCGTAGGGCTCCCTGTGCTTCGGGCAACAGGCTGCCGCCCCAAGCGGCATATAGTCAATATAGGCACAGAGTTAATTTTTTAAACATTTTCTAATGGTGGTGTGCCTCGAGATTTTTTTCACGAAACAAGTGTGCCTTTGCCCAAAAAAGGTTGGGAAACACTGGCTTAGAGAGAGAGAGAGCCCATGAAGGAAGCTACAGAATCCTTCAAACCTTGAACAAGTTTCCTGTCAATGATGAATGGTAATAAGCTATTCCAATTTCCATTTTAAAATGTTCAGATTTATACTGAGTCACAGTGTTCTTCCATCTAGCTGAGTTTTGTCTCAAATGACTGGCAGATTCCAGATGAAGTCCTCAATCAGCCCTACCTGGAGATGCCAGGAATTGAACTTATGACCTTCTGCATGCAAAGCAGATGTGTGTTTAGGGGGAATTGCATTATGACAAGATCACATTGTGTGTGTGTGTGTGTGTGTGTGTGTGTGTGTGTGTGTGTGTGTGTGTGTGTTTTAAGGGCACAATCCAGATAAATTAAGTTAACCCAAAAAATGGCCCATAGCTCCATGGATGAGCTCAGGTGTGATCCGTAGAATCCAAGGTAGTTATTTCAGGAAGCATGGCTAGAAAATACCTCTGCAGAAACCATTGACTGAGAGAATATCCATCAGGGTGGACCATTCAGGGCTAGCTAGGCCTCACATCTGCCTCACACAAGGCAGTTTCATACATTTACAAACCCCTTTAGCTTTCATTGATTTCGCAGAAATCAATGGAAGAATGGATGCCTTTCTTGAACTATTTAAAGAAATATTATAGTGTGATGATATCGCAAGCAGGATTTGAGCTATGAGCAACAGGAGTAATTAGATTATAATATTGTGGTTATTATTTGATAGATGGAAGATAGGGTGCAGCAGAAGGGGAGAGACAACAATTCAATGGGGAAAGGGGTGGGGAGTCGACAGAAATAAGAGAAAAGATGGAATTGTGTCTTGACTGCATATGTTTAAAATGCTGAAACTTAATAAAATAAAGTTGATATAGTTGATATAGTGTATATAGTTGATATGCACTAGCATGGCTCATACCCAAACATGGATCCGCTTGGAAAGAGGCAGAGAAGGGACATTCCAACTTCAAGTGGGGCCTATTGGTACAGTGATATCTCGGGTTACAGAGGCCTCAGGTTACAGATGCTTCAGATTATAGATTTCACTAACCCAGAAATACTAATAATAATGATGATAATGATAATAAAATTTTATTTATATCCCGCCCTCCCCAGCCAAAGATGGGCTCAGAGCGGCTAACAACAGTAGAATAATACAACATTCTAAAATCATTTCAAATCAAATTAATGGCTACCATTGGGCTAGAGTTCTGTGAGGATTGCCAAAGGAGGGGGTCAGGCTGTGCCCTGGCCAGAGGCCAGTACCTCGGGTTAATAACTTTGCTTCAGGATGAGAACAGAAATCGTGCTCTGGCAGCGTGGCAGCAGCGGGAGGCCCCATTAGCCAAAGTGGTACCTCAGGTTAAGAACGGTTTCAGGATAAGAAGGGACCTCCAGAACGAATTAAGTTCTTATTCCGAGGTACCACTGTACTGTAAAGCAGGAATGGGGAACCAGTGGCCCTCTAGATGTTGACAGGCTCCTCCTCCTATCACCTTGCACAATGGGTGCACACGCCAGCTAGGGCCAATTGGAGCTAGAGTCCATTGTCCCCTGGAGGGCCACGAGTTCCCCGCCCCGGTGTAAAAATAAAATAAAATAAAAAGTTGAAACCATGCGTCAGCGTAATGAATCACTGGCTCATTTTTTAACACCTCACAGTGCAAATAGCTCCAAGAGTCTTCTGGCATAGTCTTTTCCTTTGTGAAACAGGTGTTCTTAATCTCAAATCTGGTGGAGAGCCGTAATCTCCTCCTGCCACCCCTTGTGCTCACTGGATGTGTAGGCGGGTGCCTGCTGCCTTGTTTTTCTACTTGGAATTCGCTCACAGAACACCGTGCTTTTTAAAATCATGCCTGCCTTACTTCTACCTATTTGCTTTGAGAAAGATATTTGTTGTTGTCGCTGCTGCTGCTGCTGCTGCTGCTGCTGCTGGACTCTGCCTCCAGTTTTCTTCACTAAACCATACAGGGCTTCCTTCCCTTTTCTCCCATAAGCAGGGCTGCATTTCTCAGCAGGTAGCCATCAGGAGAGAGCTTTTGAGCAACTTCAGTGTAGAAGGAATTGCTAATGCTTAGAAACCAGGAGGCACATGAAACCATTCCACTGCCAAAGCTAAGCAGATGGAGACTGATGGAACAATATATAAGTGCTCTGAGTTCTTCAATGGAAGAACATGGCAAAGGTTACAAACAAATAGCTTATATATTATTGTGGCCTTGGGGGTGTGGGAGATGGATTGAGGATTAAATCTGTACATTTAGATCTAAACTTTCTATCTCACGTGTGGCGGAGAAATACAAAAGTAATCTGGCTGTGAAGCCTTTTTTAGTAGAGTAAGAACACTTATAAGGTTGAGAAGGGCAGTTCAACCTTCTGATTAAGCCCAGGTGGAAAAGACCACCCTATCTTTCCAATCCCCTAGACTGAAAGCAGCCCTAGTGGTCTAAGCCCGGAATTCCCAACCTATCACCCAAACCAACCAATGATACAGTCCTCTAAATATAGAGCGGAACAGGTAATGTGAAGTGACAATTTTGCATGAATCTCAGGATGGGGATAAAATGGAGATAGTAGACTGGTTTCTGCAAAACCAGTGAGGATTCGTGAACGTTATACAACACAAACTTAGGTGTTAGATGCAGGGTTTTTTATTACTGATTTTTTTTGTGCTGAATCCTTCTGGAATCTTGTATATATATATAACAATAAGAGTTCAGGAATCTAACAATCTGAATGAGAAGCACATTTGAACATGGTGAGAGCATTTCCCAAGCATATATAAATGGTAAAGGAAGCAAGAGAAAGAAGAAAACATGTGGATAGGGTAATAAATAAAAGTGGATTCCTTATTTTAGATTAAGGCTAAAAGTCTTGAGTCTGAGAAAGTAGAACGCTATTGTTGTGACCTTTCCTTGTTCTGTGTTTTGTTTGCTTCCAAGTAATAAATCTATACTGAATAATTTCATTTCTTGCAAGATCTTAAAACTCTCACTCTTCTAGTATCTCCTGAAATATTTGCTTAAACAATGTATTTGGAACTGGTTGTACAAACCCCCCATACCAAATTATCCAAATTTTATTGAAATTTCCACTCTGAGAATTTCCATGGGTATTCTGGCTGAATGGGATTTCCCGTGTCTGCCTAGCGTTTCACTTTCAGCAAAATTCTGTTGCCGTTTATAGACATGTGTCAAACTGAAAATTAATGGTAATGGTGACATTTGAAGGTCCAATATCCTGGGGAACTTTTCATCATCTTTAATGCAAGCCCATTGATCCAATAGCAAAACCTAGCACATCAAGATACTCAAGGTACTTGGGTCCTGAGTCATTCATCTGTAATGTGATTCAATATGGCAGTGGATTCTGCACCAGTCTTGACTGCAATATTCTACGTCTTTTGTAAAACAACAAGAACAGAAGATGAGAATTCACATACGTTATTTATTTTTATGGATTAGATGTTAACTGTTACGTAATTCAGGCTAATTTAAAATAGCTTTCATAATTATTATGGTGGCACTTTAATTACGTTTACATTATCTTTTTGTGTGCTTTATTGTATATGGTGTCACTGTTTGATATTTTAATGTGTACCAATCTACAATTAATCTGAATAAAGGAAATGAAGTTGAGTGACATATAAACACCGGCAGGTTTTTCCATATGGAGTTGAATTCACAGTATAATATCAGTCCCTTCTGATTTAAGATATATGAATTAATTGAATTATTGTTCTCACTGATTGCATATATAGATAGATGGAGCATAAGCGTAGTTACTTAATACATGTATGTACAAAACTTACTTTTTAAAAAAGAAGCAAAAAGAAAATTATTGAGGAAGACCTTTCCACTCGACTATGGTTGGTTTTCTATATCTAATTATCGTATAAAGTAAAGGTAAAGGGACCCCTGACCATTAGGTCCAGTTGTGACCAACTCTGGGGTTGTGGCGCTCATCTCGCTTTATTGGCCGAGGGAGCCGGCGTACAGCTTCCAGGTCATGTGGCCATCATGACTAAGCCGCTTCTGGCGAACCAGAGCAGCGCACGGAAATGCCGTTTACCTTCCCACCGGAGCGGTACCTATTTATCAACTTGCACTTTGACGTGCTTTGGAATTGTTAGGTTGGCAAAAGCTGGGACCGAACAATGGGAGCTCACTCCATCACGGGGATTCGAACCGCCGACCTTCTGATCGGCAAGTCCTAGACTCTGTAGTTTAACCCACAGCACCACCCATGTCCAGTAATTATTGTATACATCCTTGAAAAAAGGCTCCTATATCAATATTTTGAATATCATCATTATTCATTTTTATTGATTAATTAAATTTAGTTACAGTATTTACTAAATTGCAGATGATTGATCATAGGAATATAGAAAGCTGTCTTTGACTGAACCAGACTGAACCAGTTTAGTATTTTCTGCACTGATGGACAATTCCTCTCCAGGGTTTCAGGTAGGGCACATCCCCAGCCCTCTGGAGAAGCCTGAGTTTGCATGCAAAGCAAATACTCTGTTCCTGAGCTACTGCCCACCCCTTAATGTTATCTTACAGTAACATTCTCTACCTGACTTGACAACTCCAACCATTCATTCTAATCTACGGATCCACATCCATTCAGATACTGTATTCATTTGTTCCATTTCTCGATGACAAAAATGTATTGAATTTAATGGATGCGGGTGGTTTACATGCAGAAAGAAGTATATAAAGAGAGATGGATAAGTTTTCCCAACAAAACTGATGAATGTGTTTTTTCAGACTGGGTAGTCCTTGATAAATCAAAATGCATATTCAGAACAGGTTACCAAACTGAGGCACAAAGTTTTGGTTGAAAGCACAAACGTGACTTCCAGGATCTTGAATCAAATACCTGATAAAGCCTAAGCATTTTTCCTTCCTTGTTTCCTGTGCCTCTGTGGTACACACAGAAGACTACTAACTCTGATATAAATTGTGGAAATGTTATATGCTTGCAACGGAACAGTTACAGGGCATTTACTGTGCTATCTGAAAGCGGAGATTCCTCTGATGCTTTTGCTGATCTCGAAAAAGATCTATTATTACCAGTGTCTATATAACTTGAAAAATGGGAAATTTGTGTCTTAATGGGGAAAAAGCTTCAAAGGATATCAAGCTTGCCTGAGACAGGCGGTTCTGTGCAGCGTTGCCTTCATTTCCTGCTAAGATCATGCCATTCCTCCATGATGCTTTACACAAACTGTGCAAAAAGTGGAAATTACCAAGATGTTATTATGAAACCCTGTTATCAAGATGAGTGTTGGTCACAGTTGGCCTTTAGATGTATTTACCATCATCAGGATGGCTAGGGGGTGAGCATTTGCTATTATAGGCACTGCACTGAGCAGCCAACAAATCCTGTTAGACTTATTATTATTATTATTATTATTATCCTGCATACATTCACTTAAATGTGGGAAGTGTATGAGCACATACAATTCATCTTGTCATTCTGAAGAAACCGCTGATACGTTCCTGCAAGTCTAATCACCAACGACAACACAGGATCTCACGGTCTTTGCTTCAGATCACTGTTCTTCCCTACATCCCATGTTTTCCCCTGCTCCTATTTTACTGGAAATTAAAATAAATCCCCATCAAGAAGTTAAAGTGTAACTAGTAAGCCTGTCACATTCACACCCTGGAATCAAGAAGTGAAATGCTTGTTGATCGCTGGAGATCAACAAAACTGGTCCCATTCTCTCACAGAGCCCAGGTGAGGGAGGACAGTCAACCCCATTTACCAGAAAAAAGACTGGGATTTGTATTTGGACAAAATCCAAAGCAACCCCCTCATAAGGACATGTCAAGGGGTATAGGAAAGTGCAGGGCTCTCCAGCAGAGGCAGTGTCTTGGTCTGCTTCCCACTCTGTAACCCTCCTTCCTCTGGACTCCACAGCCCTGTCTGACTGTGCAGAGACGCAAGGAGGCAGTCAGGCAAGTGCAAGAGCTTGGAAGCCTGGCCACACAGCTTGGTGTCCAGAGCATCTTCCTCAGGAACCCTGTGCTGGTCTGTGATGGAGCTTCCTGAACTCCAAAGTAGGTTGCCTTAGCTTGGCGTGTCTGGGCTGAGGCTGCCCTGAGCTGCTCCTAGGGTGGGATCTGCATGAGTTGTTTTTCCTTGGTGTGTGTGTGGGGGGGGGAGAGAGAGACGCCCCAGGATATGGGAAGCCATTTATTGCTCTTGTTCATATCAGATCATGAGGGTGGGGCTTTCTGCATTGCAGTGGTTTGGACCAGATGATTCAATGAAGTTTTTGTTGACATTTCTATTCCACCTTAAGGAACAGACATGGGATTGTTACGTGTCACATGTCTGTTTACATTCCAGCACAGTATGCTGGGAACTTCCGTTGTGTATATCTTTTGCTTTTTAGCTGTTCTCTCTGAGACGACATGAGAGAGAGACAACATGTTTCTTTGCCCTGATTTATGCTTAATAAATCTGTAGTTGTAGTATGTTTCCACAAGCCTCACGCCTATTCTGTGTGTGCAGTTCAATCTGCTGATAGTGTGCCCTGGCTTTGAAGCACGGGTCGCTGATTTGCGTTGAAGCAGAAGTGCTGGTCTTCGCAGCAGGACGGCTGGAAGGAGACGGCCCAGCGGGGGCTAGCCAGCTGGCCTCCCAGCCCTCTGCATGCCGACATTTTTAGCCCAAGGTCGGTGGATCCATTTGCTGAGAAAAATATTGGGTAAAGTTAGCTCCCAGATGGTGGGATGAGACAACACAATAATGGGCCTCAACCAGTGGCCTATAGTGACAATTTTGTGTTATTTAAATACAGTTCACACTTGGAATGTTTAGTGTTGTCACCTGTTGACTGTAGTCACCTGTATGAACATCAAATAAATTGTCAGCCTTCTGCAAGTCTTCTCTGTTAATAGGGCCACCTGTTGTAACAGATGGGAGAAATGACAGTGCCTTTCCATCTCTATATATTTTGAGTGCACCAGTAATCTCTGGCAAGTCCATCACCAGGTTTGAGGATTTCAGCTTAAGATATTAGCTGCTACTAGGGGTGGAAACCTCAAAAGCCCTTTCCATTCTCCCTGTGACAATCTATAGTATAAAATGGAAGAATTCCTCGTTAAGAACGAGCAAAGACACCTAATTGTGAAAATGTTACAGGAAGAGAAGTTGTTGTTTTTCTTTAAGCAGGTATTTTATGCTAAACTCATGACTGCCCTATATAAAATGTGGGCAGAATAACATAGGCTGATTTATATATACATGTTTTCTCCACTTTGAATGCACAATGAAATGCATAATGGCCACTTACCAGTCTTCCCAATGTAAAGGTTTTTGCCAGCAACCAATAAGGCAAAGAGCGAGGTAGCAGCAGGGAGGTCAGTGTGGTTCGGGCACTGTGGCGGGACCACCAGATGGACTCTGCCATTTGCTTGCCTCACAACAACCTCCCATTGCTGTGCCCCTCTCAGGTACTAGCAGCAACCTCTAGATTGGAAAGCCTGGTGAGCAATGCTGCCTCACCCCCTCTGCCTGTCAACCACTACATTTCAGCCACATTCACACCATACATTTAAAGCACTGTAATGCCACTATAAACAGCCATGGCTTTACCCAAAGAATTCTAGGAGCCATTTTGTGATTTGTTAAGGATTCGTTTATGTGTGAGCATAAGAGAGTATATCTTTATTTTCCATACAACATGGGTAAACTTTCATTACCTATAGTAATAGAGAAAAAAGTTGTAAGGGGATACTAATAGCAGTTACAGATTCCTTTTACAGAAATATAATTACGGAAACACTGAAAACCTCGGAAAACATAGCCTCTAACCCCTATATGAATAAGTGAAGCAGGAGATTATGGAAGACATGCACACTCCCTGGAAGTTGAAATATGTAACTCATTCTCCAGGCAACTCTGAAATCATGGAGAGCAACCATGAGGGAATTTCCAGAGATGCTGTTTATTTGCACAAAATGTGGTTGTTATCTTTCACTTTTCTACTTGGAAAAAAAAAACCTGATAAGTATCATATAACATCCATGAAAACGTATCAGGATGACATGTTTTGATAAATAGATGGATTGTATAACTTCCACATACATTTCCTGTGGGCACATCTGCATGAATATTCAATAAAAAGCCTTCCCAGAAGCTTCCCCACTCAGTTTTGAAGCAGCCTGATTCAGTATAAGACTACTTCCTAGGTTTGTAATGTTTCTGTTGGCCTAGAATTCTCTTAGGGGATTTTGGGAATTTTAGTCATCCGCTCTCTTTTTAAAAAATAGGAGCCAACTTCAGTGTCCGTCTTTCTGGTATAAAAAGGCAGATTACTGCCCCAATCCCACAAAGGAGATTCAGCTGCAGAAACAGATTTCAGCATGGGTTTCTCAAAAACAAGCCATGCCAAATGAACCCCATTTCTTTCTTTGATAGACTAACAAGCTTGGTGGATCAGTGGAATGCTGTGGACATAGTGTATCTTGACTTCAGTAAGGTTTTGGGCAAAATCCCCCCCCCCCCCCGATATTAATGTGAAGGAGCTGGTAAAATGTGGATGGCATGAGTTTGCTGTTAGATGGGTTTGCAACTGGTTGGTTGACTGAACACAGTGAAGTGCTCACTAATGGTTCCTCCTCATTCTGGAAGAAAGTGACAAGTGAGGTTCAACAGGGTTCTTTCCTGGGCCGGTGGTCTTCAATGTCTATAAATTACTTGGATTAAAGACCTAAGAGGATGTTCATCCAATTTGCAGATGATACCAAACTGGGAGGGGTAGCTAATGCTGTAGAATACAGAATCAGGATTCAATTTGACCTTAACAGACTGGAGAACTGGTCCCAAATGAACAAAATGAATTTCAATAGGGACACATGTCAGGTTCTACACTTAAACAGAAATAACCAGCAAAGAGAGGGTGAAAAACTTCCTGTATCCACTTTCTCCTGTCCTTCAAGCATAATTTTAACATTACTATTATGTCTCACCCTTACTAGTCATTTTTCTAGGCTATAAATGCCCCCCACCATCACCCCACAACATTGGAACCTTTTCTCATGGAAGAATTGCTGGAGCGCCTTGATCATTTTGTTTCCTTTTTTCTGACCTTTTCATACTATAAAATGATGATTGATTATTTGACATTTGATTGATCAATTGATGATTGTTAACGAAATCAAAATGTTGCATGTACTAAAGTGCACAGTGTACATTTTTCATATGAGTGGGATTATATGCATATTCCTTCCTATTGCCTATTAAATTTTTGTAGCTCTCTTATTACACCAGACTGAAGGGCCTTTGGTGAATTCTGGCTCGTAGAATGTGAAGAGGTGTGCACAGATGTGGGAGCCCCAGAGGACTGTGGCACCAGGTGTCAGGTTCAGTTAACTACATGCAAATGAGTTTACAAGTTAGCTCTAAGGCCTTTTGGAAGAAGGGGAGAAAACAAACAAACCCCAACAAGCAAGATGATACGGCAAGGATATAAGAAGTGCTAACGTGCGTGGTTGTTTTTAAACCAACACACAGGCCTGCAAATTCTGCTGAATGGAACGGGAAAGGAGATTTATTTCCTATTTTAAAAACTAACACTTGTTGATTGTCAAAGTAAGGCAAAACTCCAAATATGTCTTCATGACAAATAAAAAGGAGAGGGTGTGGATTAAATAGGTATCATAGTATTCAGAACCCACCTGCGTGATTCAATTCACGGGCATATAGGGTCTCAGCCTGCATATGAGATGAATCTGGTACACAGCTGCCCTGGACACAGACTTGACCTGCGCCTCCATGGACAGCGTTGAGTCCAAAATAATGGGAACCAAGCTACACATAGTATTTTAGCTTAGTTCATAAATTAGGGTTGTCATATGTCCAGACATTGCAGGGTTTTGGCTGTCAGAAACAGTGTCCAGGAGGAAATCACTTAAATATGACAACCGATGTCGGAAGCTCAACAACTTTTGGGTCTGGATTTTCACTTTTTGAAATATGGGAACCCTATCAAAAAATGGAACAGTGCCAAGAATGCATAATACTATTTTAATAATTTCAGATTACATTTTAAAGGAGATAATTGTGTGTGCAGGTATCTAGCAGGTTGCTAGTCCTATATACCCTCATTTGCATGTCTGCATTCAGACAGAGAGATATCAAAGAAGAAGAATAGTTTCTTCTTCTCTCTTATAGTTTGAGAGACCAACAAGCCCAAGAATGTCATGTTCTCCTTTGGGGAAAACAGTCATCTGTGTTGTTTACAGTGTTGGCCCAACAAAGAGAAGTGAAAGCAAAACTAGAAATCAAAGTCTACCATGACTTAATCATGACTGGCTGTAGGATTTATTCTCATGTGCAGCTGGATACATTTTGTGCACAGAAAATATGCCAAGTGAAATAAGTTTTTGTGCAGCTGGGCAAATGGTACTTAATAAGGAGCTAGGTGGTTTCTTTAAAGAGAGATGAGAAAATGAAGGTGAATACTGGTTCCTTTTAAATATTGATATTAAGTGCATATTATGGGACTAATTACTGGACCGGCCAAAGGCATTTATTGACTCATATTGAACTCTGCTTAAACAGTATATGTAGCTATACAATCATTACCTACCAGTACAAAGCAAAGAGAATATTGCACAGTGGTGCCATGGTGCGTTCTCTCACAGTATGCTGAGCATGTTAAAATTTATTCTGCCATAGTAAAGGCTGTGAATTCAGCTTTGTAGTTGGAAAAGGAGTCTCAGTACCAAATTATAGCTTAAGGAAAGGAGATAATATCTTCCCCCAAATAATTGGGAGCATTCTCCTTACTCCCCCATTCTTTTCAAGGCACCTCTATTTTTCTTGCTCCTTCTCTGACTTTTTTTTTATTATTTGCCCAAATATCCAATTTTTCCTTCTTTCCGCTCCTCCTCCTCCTCCTTCCTTTTTCTGTCTCTTTCTCTGCTAATTCTGATTTTGTCCTCCTTCTTTCAGGTTGTTTTGGTTACAAAATGTTCAGGGGCAGGCATTGTGCTGGCTGCTTGTGCAACTGGGGGGGGGGGAGCTTAGAGTGAACCCTGATTAGTTGGGCGTAATTTGGGATCAGCCTGAATCACTGATCTTACCATATTGTAGGGAAAAGAGGAGCCATGTCTTTAAGCAGTTTAACATAATTACATATTTATGGGTAATGTAGATCATTCGAAAGAAACTTTGTTTTTTTCCTCCCCCAGTTTTTCTGCACTGCATGTTATGTAAGAAAACTCAACAATACACCAGTCCAAATGCTGATTTACGGTTCAGCCTAGGCCTGCAATACACTTTCCATAGCATGAGCACAGATTCATGGAGAGGCAGTGTGGTGCAGTGGTTCGCATGTTAGACGACGACCTGGGTAGGAGAGCAGGGCTCAGATCCTCACTCAGCCACAGAACACACTGAACGACTTTGAGTTAGTCACTGTCTCTCGGCTAACCTACCTCATAGGGTTGTTGTGAGATAAAACAGAGAGGTGGAGAACCACTCATACCACCTTGACGTCTTTGGAAGAATGGTGGAGTATAAATGAAACAACGACAATGACAACAACACTAAATGCCTAGGTGAGGTGATGACCAAGGTTCAGTGGCACAACAGACTCATAAAACACCACATGGCAACTTTTCCACATGTCAATTGAAGCGCAAGCACTTGGAGTGTGTTCTAGATCCACCGTTTGGGAAACCAATCCATTCGAAAAATGGACTACGTAAGAAAGGGAAGACAAATTAGATACTGAATATTGTCATGGAGTGGTCCTGGCCCTATAGCCAGAGCCATTTCCATGCCTGGTTTGCTTGTCCGCTTTAATCAGTCTCTGCTGGCTGTGGATGAATAACACCGAGCCAGGAATGGAGGGAGAGAGACTGCTGAAAGAGCAGCCTTGTGGAGAAGTTTCCCAGAGTCTGACTAGCCCAGCCAGGTGATTGGCACAGTGCTCTCTTTAACAAGGGTAAAGCCAGTATGGGTCACTTGCTCCTTATGGAAGGCTACATTCAGTGCTCATTCAGAGCTGTGTAAACCCAGGTTAACATCCAAAGCCCATAGGTCAGCTACAGATTTTTATGGTTGCGCAACGGAACAATATGCAGCCACAGGTGGGACCAGCAGCAAAGTCTTGCAGTGGGGAGTGCTCCTGTTCAGGATTCCACACTTTCTTAAGGATACTCCATTCCATTCTCCCTGCTCCCCACTGCCTCAACATTTAGCCAGCATTCTGTGGTCACCGAATCAGACCAATCCCCAATGGATTCTTTCTTTGGCTTCATCCATCCCCCTTTAGCTTTGTTCTAAACCCTTTTCTTTCTGTTTTTTGTACCTCGGGTTTCCGCCAATCCTGTTAACATCTCCCTCTTGTGCGTGAGTGGAGATAAATAAGGAGAACATGTTTGCCGTTGGTTTGCTATTGCTCTTTTACAAGTGACATTAATAAGACTAGAGGATGTCTATGAAACATTCCATATCCCTCAACTGTCCTGTTTAAATTGGCACATCCCTTTTTTTGGGGCTCCCTGCTCTCAAAACACATGAGATCACGACACCCAAAAATGTGACTCTTGTACAGGTCGTATGACTGACAGCCTGGAAGATGTGTGGACCGGTTTTTGCTGCAACGTGTTGGAGCATAAGGCAATTTGGTCAATTTCATTCGTCCATTGACGTGTATGAGATTTCGGAAATGGTTGGCAATTAGAAAAAACAAGCAAAGTCTATCACCGCGGCAGGACCATTGTTCACTACTTTTGTAAACTTAGCGCTTGTAAACGTATTCACACACACACCATATGTATTTTGGAACTCAAGTTTTCTAAGTGGTGTTCATTCCAGGCATTGACTGGTTGAGGTAGAGGGAGCCCAACCCATTTACAGTGTACTTGGCCCTTCTGGATGGAACCAATTAACCTCATATCTTGTTGTCTGAGAGGGGTTCTATGGAAGATCACCATACATGGCTTGAAAACTGTCGGTGGGCGATAGCTGGTACTCACCTCCCGATGCTGTTGCACTCAATTTGCTACATACAAAACAGGCTAAGCGCTCCAATGTATGTATTCAAAGTGGTGAGACTTTAGGGAATAATTCATAAACAGTAATTTAATTAGAAGCAATCGTTTTACTTTCCAGCTTCAAAAGGTTTTGACATTTGGCATGGCCTCGACTAAATAATTTAACTTCTGTAGTTATAGAACTGAACTCTCCTGAAAAGACGATTATTTCTGCCTACTGTAGTACAATCCAGCATGACAAGACATTGGAGGGAGGCTATTTGTGTGCCATATGCTGTTACCTTAAAACGGATGCACCAGTCACAGCTTCTGGAAAGCAAAGAGCTTCAGGCATGGTATGAAAAATCATTTCAGTCAAAGGGTATTTCACTTCTAAAATTTAGCATATTTCTCCCCAAAGTAGTGACACCATGAAAGCTGGATCTGTTTCATTTGACAACGCCCTATCGTGCAACTATTGCCAGGAGCGTTTTCTGTAGCTTTTATAATAAAAGAATATCACTCTGGCATTTTCCAGTTATTCTTGATGCTAAAAAATTGGGAAGTAGAGAGAATGCTATGAGCCATGAAGGCCCTAGAATGGAAGGCAGAAACATTTGTTTTCTGTGAGCAAGGAATAATAAAATAAATAAATAAATTATTTTATTTTATTTATTATATGCTGCCCATCTGTGCGGCTCTCAACAAAATATTAAAAACACAGTGAAACATCAACAATTAAAAGCTTCCCTGAACAGGACTGCCTTCAGATGTCTTCTAAAAGTCAAATAGTTGTTATCTGTTTGACATCTGATGGGAAGGCATTCCACAGGGTGGGTGCCACTACTAAGAAGGTCCTCTGCCTGGTTCCCTGTAGCTTCACATCTCGCAGTGAGGGAAATGCCAGAAGGCCCAACCTTTCTAACCTATCTTTCTAGGCACCTAGATTTTAGTGCAGTGAGCTTTGCCAACTGGGAGCTCTGCAGATGTTTTGGACTACAACCTTCATCAGTGCTGGCCAGCATCCCCAATGATCAGGGGTGGTGGTCCAACAACATCTGGGTGGTCACAGGTTCCCTAGTCTTGTCTTAAAGCAGCTTCCCCCGACTTGATGTCCTTCAGATGTTGTTGGACTTCCATCATCCTTGACCAATCACCATGCTGATTGGAGCTGATGGGGATTGAAGTACAACAATGTCTGGAGAACACCAGATTGGGGAAAGTTGCTGAGTTCTAGTATTATATGAAAGGGGGAATGCTCCCTTCTTATCCACTTTCTCCACACCAGACATAAGATGGCAGACCAAAATGTGACTTTGGTGAGACTTCACCTGTTTGTCGGGGTGACAGATCCAAACTCTCAAACTATCCCATCCATTTAAAAAATCACAAATATATTTGGTTTCTAAAAATTGCCACGCAGCACCAGGCAGTTTCCACCAGTACACTAAAATAGGAGAAACTGCTTGCAAAAAAATGTGTTTATTAGGCCAAATTGGACTAAAATGCTGAATAATTTTCACGAGGCTTAAAAAAAAACACACATAAATTTCTGCAGAACTATGGAAAATTGCATTTAAGATTGTAAAAATGAGAAACTAAGAGACCTAAAATTGGCAAATCCTTCCATCTGTACGGGAGTTTCAGGTTCTTCATCCATGGGGGACAAAGACCTCACAGCGTTTTGGGGGCAGCAACTGAGAACTCTAATACATTAAACTACTAATTAAGAAAATGACTTTGTTATGTGAGAACTTCAAATTGTTTTTAGCTGTGGACTATTATAATACAGAACAGTACATTTATAGTCTGATTTCACAACTGAACTGTACAGTGAAACTCTTCTTGTTTCGAAGCACCTCTAGTCGTTTCTCCCTTAAACATACAAGTTTGCTATCTCAATGCAAGCATGTAGCAGCCAATAAAAATGAGCAAAGGATACAGTTTACCATTGCCTCATGAAGATTACTGCATTTTATTTTAGAAGTTTAGAACATCCCGAGGAAGGCCAAGCCCATGTATTAGTGTCATATTTTAAAACACTGCCCATGTCTATGTATTCAAATTGTGTCAGATTCCCCTTCCAGATAGAGATTTATTCTCAAAATGCCAATCAATCTCTCCCCACCCCTCCCCCGCCCCAGTTCTTATCTTAATAACTTGAAATGGGATTAGTACAAACTGTATCACATTTATCTGTAGAATAGAAAAAGGTACCTTCTTCATTTTAATGGCTCTTCTTGTGTTTCTGATCTCACATGAGAGCATTTCATTCTTACATCTTCATCCTATAAACCAATTCTCTAGCCTCGGAGCCAGGATCAGGTGCAAGAGTTCCTCCATTGGCATGAGGTTGCAACACACATGCTGCCAGTATCTGGCCCCAAACCCAAAACTGATGTTGGCAAGGGCAGTTGCATCATGCCAGCTGGAGGCTGGGTGGAAGGCAATGGTCTGGTCCTCAGACTGCCAGCTTCACAGGAGAGCTGGAACAACACAGACAGCTCTGAGTCCTCAAGCAAGACCACTGCCATCCTAGCCAGTCTGAGAGTGAAGATAATAGCTATTCTGCGGCACGTTACTATTTATACCCTAGCCAAAGCATGAAGAGAGGATTTATATGGTTAGACATCTCCTTCTAGGAAGTCACTGGCTCAGTTCCCCAATTCTACATCTTCACCATTATTTGTCTGTGGAAGAAGAAGAAGAAGAAGAAGAAGAAGAAGAAGAAGAAGAAGAAGAAGAAGAAGAAGAAGAAGAAGAAGAGTTTGGATTTGATATCCCGCCTTTCACTCCCTTTAAGGAGTCTCAAAGCGGCTAACATTCTCCTTTCCCTTCCTCCCCCACAACAAACACTCTGTGAGGTGAGTGGGGCTGAGAGACTTCAAGGAAGTGTGACTGGCCCAAGGTCACCCAGCAGCTGCATGTGGAGGAGCGGAGACGCGAACCCGGTTCCCCAGGATTACGAGACTACCGCTCTTAACCACTGCACCACACTATGCCAAAGGTTCATCTAATCCAGCATTCTGGACTCACAGTAGAGAACCAAATGGGAAGTCTATAAGCATGACCTGAGTGCAACAGCACTCTCCCTACTTGCAATTCCCAGCCCTCTGGTATTCAGAAGCAGGGCCGGCCCACCTATGAGGCAAGGTGAGGTGCAAAATCTCTTAGTCTGGCACTGTTCAGAGGCATGCTGCCTCAAGACAATGGCAAATCACTCGGTCTGTCCATTTTTCTTGACTGATGTATGCTCACATTGTTAGCCCTTCACTGATATCACCTCCAGTTCATTCCTGTTCGTTCTCACTTCCCTTATAGCCAACGAACCACAGTAGTTCACCGCCCTGAAGTTCCACCGCCACCTGTAATTGCCTGTCTGTTCCTTTAGACTCCTGCGCACATTTATTTGAGATGAGCTTCAACCTCAGTGGGACTTACTTTAAAGTTGATATGCATGGGATCAGGCTGTCACTCCTCTCACTTACTTTCCCTAAAGCAACTCCCTGACAACCCACTTGGGATGGGTACATGAACGCGATGAGAAGAGATGTAACTGCTGTAACCATCACAACATAAATGGGAATGATTAAAGAGCAAGCCTTTCATATTGGAGAACATGATGGTCTTAATTACCTGCTTCTTGTTTAGTTCAGAGATTGGAGCAAGCCGTCTGAGTGCTACAGAAACTGCAGAGCTGGTGCAGTGAGGTGACAAAGGACCAAAGTAAATGTAACAGGAGATCCATGCTTTTTGAAGACTGATAGCAGGGGAGTCTGAATCTAATCAGGATGGTCGAATTGAGGGAGTGGGAACTCTTCTCTGCATACCAACAGTTCTGGACTCAGTGGGGTCCTCTAACCCCGAAAAAGCCGGACATGCAAACTGAGGATTCTCTTTAGGTTGTCCTGATCCTTAATACTCTATGCAAAGTTGAAATGGTTAGGGCAGTGTCCCTCTCCTGGGCTTAGGGCCCTGGAAAATGCCCAACTTGCGACTCTCCGGAAACTGCACTATGCAGTCATTTGAGCTGCTATTGGTTTATCCTGGTAGGCCAAACACCTAACAAGGGCAAAATGCATCTGGGGGGAGAGATTTTCAGTGAGAATACGGCATGTGGAGAAGGACTTAAACCTTACCCCCATGCAGAAACACACAAGCACACACACACTGCTGCAGCCCTGATCGTATTCCACACTTCCACTTTGACATGACTGCTGTTAAAAACTGACATCCAATGACAGCTTTCTCATTGTCATGTCTATCTGACAGCTAAGAGCATGAGCTGGGCAGATCTTGGTTCAAATTGCACCAAGAGCCATGAGTTCAGTAGTTGTCCATGAATCTATCTACAGTCGTACCTTGGATCATGAATGCCCTGGAACTCGGATGTTTTGGCTCCCGAACACTGCAAACCTGGAAATGATTGTTCTGGTTTGTGAACGTTCTTTTGGAAGCCGAATGTCCAACGGGGCTTCTGATTTGCTGCAAGAGCTTCCTGCAGAAGCCGTGATTTGGTTTTCGAACGTTTTGGAAGTCGAACGGAGTTCCGGAATGGATTCCATTCGACTTCCAAGTTACGATTGTATATTCTTTCAGAAATAAGCACCACTTTATCACTGTAAGAGTACATAGAATTGCAACCACATGGTCCATAAACAGTGTGCACATGAAAGCTTATACCCAGAACAAACCTAGTTGGTCTCTAAGGTGCTACTGGATAATTTTTAAATTTTTGGGGGGGAATCATCTTTTTCAAGATTTTTATTATTTATTTCGACTATGACAGACCAACATGGCTACCTACCTGAATCTAGAAATGTGAAGTTTTGTTTCATTGGTGCATTGGAGTGGGGTGGGGAAGAACTGTGATTGTTCCTACCACTGGTGGGTTTTTCTGAATGCTAACTGCCATGCAGGAGGTGATTTTCACTGATATCTAATAATTAATCACATAATTGACATAGCATGTAGTCAAGCCCTTGTTTAAAGCAAAGACTGCATTCATGCGACAGTTTATTCCATTTTCCCAACATTTCCCTAACTGTTTATTTCTGCATTATATTTGAGCTGTCACATGACACACACAAAAAGCCACTTTTAGAACAGAGTGCAAATTGAGATCTTATCTCTGTGTTATTTGGTTCCAAAGAGTGGGGGATCCTTAACCCAGAAAACTACAGGAGTAAAGTGATGAAATTTGTGGTGGTATACCACCATAGAATACTTTCCTGCTGTTTTCATGGGGGAATGAATCACGGGGGAGCAGAAACATGCATGTATCGAAAGGGTGGGGCAGTTGCAACATTTTCCATTGATATTCGTTGTCGTGTCACACCACACCCACTGTTGCGAATGAAATTGAGAACAACCTGCCAGTATGTCATTCAAAGCCACCATTCCATAACAAAACAGGTACTCCAGTGCAAAAGGAACATTAAAAAGAGGGATAAAAGTGCTTGCATTGCAAGCAGGAAAAGTAACACAGCATTCCCCATGTCTGAATGTACCCAATATCTCAGCGCTAGTTCCTTAGTCGCCTCAGATAATAACATTGGTCTACCGTACACGAATGCTAGATAATATTTGCGAAGTGTTCTGAAACCCTGAAATGCACTACCTAATTTATGTTGACAATGAGAAGGCTGCATTCCACCCATTAAGGAAAGCTAATATTTCCCTTCCATCTAAACTCTATTAAAGCCATTTAAATATACAAGCAACCCAGTGTGAGGCAAGCGTTAATTAATCCAAAATGTATTTAGGCTGCCGGTGTCTACCACCTTCGGTTCCTCCCCAAGCAAGTTAGCAGGCAGAATACGAATTCGTGTAGTAACCTACCCAGTTGGGATTACCTACAGGCAGCTTTACCTATTTCAGGTGACATTTACATCCCTAGTACAGGGGCACCTCTGTCAGTTATTATGTATGAAATGTTATGGTTTCAAAAATATATCCTCACATCTCCCATCCCGGCACATATGGATCAGTTGAGGGATTGAACAAAAGGCTACATTAGCATTTCGCTCAAGAGAATGCTACCTTGAGAAAATGCAGAAGAGAGAGAGAGAGAGAGAGAACGAGAGCAAGAGAGTGCGAAGTGGGCCGGGATACCTTCAATGGCATAACATTATAGACTGCAAATAAATCATTTTGATTGGGGGAACAGTGATAGATAGTGGATTACTTGACTGGACACATTTCTCTAGGGTACACCCCTCCCCAACACCAAAAGAGCTGACCTAGTTGCTGGTACAGTCAGTTTCTACAGAAACTGGCAATTACTTCTTTCCCCCAGAGTTCTTGCGCCACTCTGAATGTCAAAATTGTTTTAACCATTTTTACATGTGCAATTGTTTTACATATACTGTTATTGTACTGTGAAGCTATTAATTAATTGAATTTATACGCTGCCCTATATCTGCAGGTCTCGGGGCAGTTCACAAGATAAAATCGCAATATAAAAACACAAAATACATATCAAAATAAAAATGAAAGCAATCCAGTAGTGCCTCCCCATAAACAACAACAACAACACATTTTAAAACACATTGGATATTAATCAGCCAAAGGCCTGTTTAAAGAGGGACACTTTTGCCTGGCTCCTAAAGGTGTATAATGAAGGCACCAGCCAATCCTCACTGGCAAGAGCATTCCACAAATGCAGAGCCACTGCAGAAAAGTCCCCTTTCACATGAAGGTATTCAGAAGATGATCTCAGGATCTGGATAGGTTCGTATAGAAAGAGGTATTGCAATCCTGAGCTGTTGGCTTCAAGATGTTTCATAGGAAGCAATTCATAAATGAAATTAGTAAAGATAAGAATGATATCAACCAGCGGCATGATAATGCTTCATGCCTCTGGACTTACATGGCTATTGGCCTACAGCTGGAGGGTTAAGGCCCCCACATGGGCTGTGCCATCATTTAACCTCCATCCAGTCTTGAAGAGGGAAACCACCCTCATGGTTTTCAGGGTCCATTTTATGCCCCTAATAAGATTTCCAATGCATAGTGCAGTAGAAGTTAGACCTTGGGTAATATCTGTGTCTGTGGTGTAAGATAATGTGTACTGCCAATACCCAAACACTGAGAGCCAGAATACACCTTATTCAGAGGAAGTAGATTTTTTTACTGGGCAGTAAATGTTTTCTCCAGCCCCTGCATATGAAAAAAATAAAATAAAATCTGTTCCTTTAATAAGCTATTGTTTTTCTTTTCAATTACAAAAAATTACAAGTGGCAAAACCTATCTTTTATAGTAAGCATAAAATTGCAAACTGTCAAGAAAAAACTGATAACTAGTGTCAACTAACACAGCTTTGCAAGAGAGTTTCCCCAGTGGGTTCCCCAGACCCATTAAGAGGCACAGAAACATCTCTGCAGCATTCCACCTCTCACCTGAAATTCAGGTTCACTTTCATTCCTCCCCTTCTAGCTGCTCCAGTCTCTCCCCTAGAAGCAAGCCCACCTACAGCCAATCCCTCATGGGACAAGCCCTCTCCCTTGTCACACCCTGAAGTGTCACTGGTGTGACTCACCTTTCTGCAACCTAAAGGGATGACCTCAGAAGCTGTCCCACCAATGGCAGCCTCCAAATCAATTTATCCCACACCCTGCACCCCAGAAACCAGCTTCAGCTGTGGCAAGGTTCTTGAGGAACAATGCTAGATGGCTGAACTTCCTGGCTCCTCCAACAAGACGCTTTTCTCCAGGTGCAGAAAAAAAGAGCTAGGAGGCAAGTGGTGGTATCTACCTCCCAATCATAAATAAGTCCTCCTATTGCTACTTGCTTGTTCTCTCAGCCAAATAAACAGGCTATTTATTTATGATTTTTTAATTATTATTATTTTTAAAGTGGGTCTGTGAATCAGGCTGAAGTTGTAGGTTGGCTCCTGGCTTGAACAAGCTGAAGACCACTGCACTATAATAACACAGGGACCACTCTGCACAGTTCTGAATCCTATTGGTGCACAGAGCTTTTCTGCCACTGAGCAAAGAATCCCATTTAGGTAACATGGCTGATAAGGAGGGCAGGAAAGGGAAGCACAATGGACGATGCAATGGAGTTGTTCCCACTGTGGGAGAAGCTTGAACATTAAGAGGTACCCACCAAGATGAGCAGCGATTGTAGTCAATGAAAATGTTGATTGAGGCATCTTTATTACTATTATTACTGCATATGCTCTTTCCTTTCAAATCCTCAGGTCTTAAGAAAAGGAGCTTATTGAATTCACAGTAAAGCTAAACTGCCTACCTGCCATGTGCTTCCACTGAATTTATAAACATGCAACAAGATTACTGAAATGCAATTTCCCTCCTATCATTATTTTTATTCCCTTCTTGACTTCCAGGTTATTGCTCTTTCTATTTCTTTGTCAAATGGGAATCATTTGCCTGCGTGTTCTGTAGAAACCAGGGTAAGGAAGATGTATTTCTTCCAAACAGCAAAAGCTCATCTTTTCTGTTGTGTAATGAACTCAAAACCATGCCTACAAAAATCGTCCATCCTGGGGGATCGCACAGATAACTCTGGGTTCGGGCTGCAAGTTATTTTCGCGCGATTGGAGCATGATTTATGCATTTCACCTCTTTAGCGCAAATGCCACACACCCTAATTGAAAGCTGAAAAATGGATCCCATCCTCCTGCCAAGACAAGTAAATGCCCCTTTGTGTAGGAGGCAATTTCCATTGCGGGGAGATTGTCCTGGTAAGTTGCAGGTAAACATCTTTGGTAAGAAAAATACAAACTGTACTGCTGGTGAGGTGAGAGTTAATGGACATGTTCAGACATCATAATAAGATTATAGTTTAAAGGTAAAGGTAAAGGTACCCCTGCCCGAACGGGCCAGTCTTGACAGACTCTAGGGTTGTGCGCTCATCTCACTCTATAGGCCAAGAGCCAGCGCTGTCCGCAGACACTTCCGGGTCACGTGGCCAGCGTGGCAAGCTGCATCTGGCGAGCCAGCGCAGCACACGAAATGCTGTTTACCTTCCCGCTGGTAAGCGGTCCCTATTTATCTACTTGCACCCGGAGGTGCTTCCGAACTGCTAGGTTGGCAGGCACTGGGACCGAACGACGGGAGCGCACCCCGCCGAAGGGATTTGAACCGCCGACCATGCAATCGGCAAGTCCTAGGCGCTGAGGTTTTACCCACAGCGCCACCCGCGTCCCTGAGAAGATTATAGTTTACCATGCACAAACTCAGTATGCCTGCATTGCTACTCCCCACTAGCAGCAAGAGAAACAAACCACAATCCTTGTTCTTGGCCTACTCATCATGGTTCGAGAGAAACAACCAACAACACATGGTTTAGACATAATGTTAAGCCAGATTTTTGGAAGAAGCAAAGACCACCTGTGTCAAAGCAATGATTCTTCAACATCAACTTTGTTGGACTGGTCATGTTGTTCGAATGCCTGATTATCGTCTTCCAAAGCAACTACTCTATTCCAAACTTAACAACGGAAAGCGTAATGCTGGTGGTCAACAAAAGAGGTTTAAAGTTTCTCTCAAGGCAAATCTTTTAAAATGTAGTATAAACACTGACAACTGGGAAACACTGGCCTGCGAGCACTCCAATTGGAGAACAGCCTTTACCAAAGGTGTCATGGGCTTTGAAGATGCTCGAACTCAGGACAAAAGGGAGAAACACGCTAAGAGGAAGGCACGCTTGGCAAACCCTCACCATGATCAACTCCTTCCCGGAAACCTATATCCCCACTGTGGAAGGACATGTGGATCCAGAATTGGCCTCCACAGTCACTTACGGACTCACTTTTAAAACTATGTTTATGGAAGACAATCTTACTCGGCTATGAGTGATCGCCAAAGAAGAAATAGCAGCCATATTTATTTCTCCCTAGTGCTAGTGAAGAGGACCAAAGTGGGTGCGAGCAGCTCACACACGGCAAACAACTGTGGTTTGCCCTGACATCTGAATGCTGCCAATACTGTGGTACCTCTGGTTAAGAACTTATTTCGTTCTGGAGGTCCGTTCTTAACCTGAAACCATTCTTAACCTGAGGTACCACTTCAGCTAATAGTACCCCCCTCCCTCTAGTTTTTATCTTACTTTGTATATTGTGAAGTGTCTTGGACAATTTTTGTGTGTGGAGAAGGGCATATCATTCAAAGTTTTATCTAATGTCATTCTACCCTGCTGGGGCTCAACTCCACATGAGACAGAGCTCGAAGGCAATCTTCTCCTCAGGCAAGGAATTTATACAAAATCACTTGTGTGTAGGGTTGTGCGTTAGAGTCTGATAAATCCTGACCCAAAGCGGTCTGCTTTGGAAAGATTTGTGCATTGTCCAAATGGAATCACGATCCCTCCAAAGGGGTCTGAACCAAACCACAGGCATCCAAAGTGATTTAAGGTACTTCAGAGATTCAGACTTAAAAAAAAAAAAAAAAACCTACTACAGATAACGTGACTGCAAAAACGAAAACATTTCTCCCCAAAATGTCATGTTGGGAAGGGAGAGTTTTTTTGTGATTGACAGGTCTATCTTATACTCAGAGAGAATTATTTCCCAAGAATCTCCAATCACAGTTACTTGAGGGAGGATTCTCTTGCACAACAGTGTTTCACTGCCACAAAATGTTTCACCAGAGAAACAAAAATGCCACTAACTGACTTAGTGCGACAAATTAACTGACTAATTTAGTGCAACAATGGATACAACCCAAATATGCACTGGGTGACACCAGAAAAATGCTCTCTGGAGTCAAAGGGTGTGATGCGGTGAGCAGGGGAAAATCCCACTCCATCCCTCATTCTATGGGTAATGTGTCATTTCTGTAAACTGCTTAGAAGTTATTCTTTACAACCCAGCGGTGTATACATTTTGTTAAATGGATTAATCAACAAAGCTGGCTTGAGTTTCTTAACATAAAAACATTTTCCGTTCAAAATACTAACATTACATTTTCTTCCTCAAGACTAAAGGACCCATTATCCTCCTGCAATATCATTTACAAGAGACACGGTTATTTGACCTCCGTGGTTAAACGGCAAAGCTCCCTTTGCATGCACAGTATTTTGAAGTGCTGAGTTATTCCTGACATTAAAATCCCAGCTGGTTTATTTTACCATTGAGGAAATGCAGGTACTTGTTCAGCAAAAAAGAAAACACCATGAAATAAATTACTATTTTTTTCCCAAGGAAATTAAAGGCTTCTCGTATACAGTTTACTACAGTCAAGGTCCACCGCCAATGTGCAGCCTGCTACTTATCTCAAGAAAGGTCTAGTGTTGTAATTATCACTGTGTGGTTGTCAAGTCAGAAACATTATTTAAAGTGAGGACCACTCCACCTTGGATTCACACAGATGTGGAGGTTCATCCCTGTGGGGGATGAACCAGTAAATCGTTTGTTTGACTCACCCAAAGACCTGTGAATCCTGTTATTCAAAAACTAACATATTGTAATGGAAAACATGGTTACGCTCACCTCATTTTTCCACGTGGGTTGAAAAGTTCCAGCAGTGCTGCACTGTACACAAGTTTCATTTCATTTCAGGAGAAGGTGACTTGTGCCATTGTTTTACTTATCCAATTTTATTTGCAAATATACAGGTTGAACATAGGTGGTTGATGGAAACCACAGGAGGGCAGAGTGCCCTTGTTCAGCTCCCTGGTTTCCCACAGGCATCTGGGAACAGGATGCTGGAAAGATGGGCCATTGGCCTGATCCTGCAGGCTATTCTTATGTTCTTATGTGGTGGTACAGTTCCAACAGATAGTCAAAGCCAGGGGCCCCACTCCTGATCTCTGGGCAGTGGTAGGCAGCAGCACAAAATGCTTTTAACTTACAGATCCTAGCAACTCACCTTCCTCTCTCTCTCTCTCTGTTTCTCACTTCTAAAACAGAGGTTTCTTATGCCACACAACTAGTTCACATCATCCTCACTTAGGAAAGCCTTCTGAGTATTTCCTAGTGTCCTGAAGCCCTGGCCTTCCTGGCAGCAAGTCAGTATGCCAAGTCCATTGTCTGGGGGTCAAGCCACACAAGTAAAGTCCAACAGTCAGGAAACACAATCCAAATGCCAAGCATGAGGTCCAGCAGTCAGAATACAGTCCAGAGTCAAATCTGAAGCACAGTCCCATAAAGGTCCAGGAGTATCCAGGCCAAAGCCCATCAACATGGGCAGTTGAACAGACACAGCTCCTCAGCTCAGCTTCCCTTTTGACTGCTGATTGCAGCATCTGGGCTTGACGAGGCATATGACCCTCACCTGTTCCAAGCCTACTTCAACTGAGGAATCAAACCTCTCCTCCCAGAGCTAGCGAGCCCCACCTGGTCAGCTAGGGAAATGGACAGTGGGCCCTTGCATTTCTCAGCCTCTTAGAGTGCCTTTCCCACTGCTCCTTATGACTCAGAGCCTGCCATGTTTGTGGGGACTTCCAAAATGTTCAGAAACCAAGGTGCGGCTTCCAATTGGCTGCAGGAAGCTTCTGCAGCCAATCAGAAGCCATGGAAGCTGTGTCGGACATTCAGGTTCCAAAGAACATTTGCAAACTGGAACAGTCACTTCCAGGTTTGCGGTGTTCGGGAGCCAAAATGTTCGACTCGCAAGGCGTTCAGGATCCAAGGTACGACTGTAAATAAGGCTTAGTTCCTTTAATCATCTTGGTTGCCCTCCTCTGCACACCTTCCAGCTTGTCAATGTCTTTCTTAAATTGTGGTGTCCAGAACTGGACACAGTACTCCAGGTGTGCTCTGACCAAGGCAGAATAGAGTGGGACTGTTACTTCCCTTGATCATGATCCTATGTGATCATGAATACAACCATCCTCACTCAGTCCAACTACTGTTCATACTGATCTAACTAATGATTAGAAACATGCTCTTTTCCGATCAGTCGTTTAACCCCATTCCCAAAATGCATTCCTCATAGCTAGACTCTTTCATGCGCTCCTGTTTCAACTGATCTTGCATTCCCTGGGATAGAGATTAACACAAGCATGAAGGCTTTTAGTTTCCCAGACAAATATGGGCTTGGGAAATGCTTGAACAAAATGTGAAGGGGCTGCATTAGAGAGTTTCTTTGTGGCTGTGGTGGGGATTGAATTCATTGCCATGGGAGAAAAGGGAGAACTTTAGATGGGAGATGAGCAGCAGGAACATCTCAGTGCTTTTGTGCTCCTCACCAGCAGTGGTCCCTGTGATAGGGGCACAGTGGGGGAGCCATCCTCCTGAGGTCACTGCAGCTCACCTGCATGACATTGGGGTTTAGTGAGGTCAGGGCTCTGCACTGATGCAGCCAATCCAGTGTTCCCAAAAGTGCACCTTGCCCCCAGACCTGTCCTGTTAAGGTGCAGCAATGAAAGGAATATTGGCCTTACTCAGCCTGGGGTCAAATGTTCTATGGTGCTTATGCTCTCTTTGCTACTTGTCCAAATGCTTCATCCACCTTTTTGAAGGCTAACTGCTCCTCCTGACGCCATGGAGCTATCCCAGGGAATTAGTTGAAGTTCCAGATTGCTCCAGCTGTCCATCCTCCTAATGAGTGACCAAACAAATCAGAACTCCAGCAGGTGTCAAAAGCCAATATCATTGCCTTCTTTCCTTTTTTCATTTGTTCCATTTCTTCCAGATCTTGGCCAAATAAAACACAGAAACTCTGGAGTCTAACTTTTCATTTCTTTGATTTGTGTTTCTTCCATGACTCTGACCTGGCCTGACTCTGCTCTGGTGTTATTTTTTGAAATTGAACATCTTGTCTGGAAGTGTCCTTATGGTGGTTTTGCTCTTGCTGAAATGTACCTGGCCAGAAATAAGGATGCTGTTATAAATGGCTTATCCTGATGAAAATGGTGTTATGCTTCTTTTATATGCCGCCTGCCTGCTATATATTACTGTAGTTTTATTGATTGTGTGTTTTGTGTTCATGTGCTGGAAAAACCACCCACCCACACCTACATACATATGTAATGAACATAATTTTTATTATTATTAAATTTTATTTCTCATTTTCATTTTTACACTTAAAGCACTAACAATAAATGTAAAACACACATTAAATGTTCACTCCCCTCCCCACCTTCTATGTTTAATTTTATTAATTTACTTTCCACTACAGATTCTAATTTATCTCCATATATTATTTTCCCCAATTTTATCTATCAATATTTATTACTGCTGCATAATGAGCATTTTATTTTATTTTATTATTTTACTGTCCTTCATCACACAATCTCAGGGCGGTTCACAGAACAAAAATATTTCAATGCAACAGTGCTTGGACCATAGGAAAATGACATCATAATCACTTAGTAAATCCTCTAATTTACCACTTAAAAAGAAATCACTGTGAAGATACTTTTCTTATGATACATAGTTAGTAGTTACAGAATTTTGTATTTGTACATGAAATTGGGCAATATTATCCAAACATCACAAGGGTGTAATTTACACATTTTTCACAGAGCAGCACCATCAGTCATCTTCTCCCAGTAGACGGGATCATGATCTGCCATCTCTATTGTGTCTGCCAGATAACCTGTGCCAAATGCAGATACATCCAGTTATAAGTATTCTACATATTTGGGACTTAAGTGGCACAAAACCTATTGTGCAGAATATGGTATCCAACCTGTTTCCAGCTAGTGTGGTGCAGTGGTTAGAGCACTGGACGAGGACATGGGAGACCAGGATTCAAATCCTCACACAACCATGAAGCTCAGTTGGGCCATTCACTGCCTCTCAGCCTAACCTATTTCACAGGGTTGTTGTGGGTATTAAATGAGGAGGGGGTGAACCAGGTGCGCTACCTTGAGTTCATTAGAGAAAAGGTGGGATATAAATACAATAAATAAATGAAATCTTGAAAGCATTTGTTTTCTTCTTCCTCTTCTTAAAAGTCATGGTCCCACTCCTCAAGCCAAATTTGAGAACAGGGATGAAGAATCTGTTTAGATTTTAGAAAACAGTAGGATTTCAATTGCTCGCTGCTCTGCACAGATACACCCTATGACCAGTGTTATCAGACTAAACATGGTGTTACAAACTAACATGGGAGTAATTTTTAGCTGAGTGCTACATTTCCTTCTGGGAAGCCATATGCCAGGGGTTCTGCCAGGAGAGAGTCAGCAGTAAATCACACCGTGCAAGTTGGAGTTATCTCTTTATTAGCAAAAACATGATTGACACAGGAGTTTTGGGCCTAATGAGCACAGTAACTCATCTCTGGTAGGCAGTGGCGTAGCGTGGGTTGTCAGCACCCAGGGCAAGTCGAGTAATTTGAGCCCCCTAACCCGTGGATTTGCGCCCCCTAACCCTAACCCCCAGATGTTGCGCCCGGTGCGGCCGCCCCCCCCTGCACCCCCCACACTACGCCACTGCTGGTAGGTCTTGCATCCGTGAAGGAGCTGCTGAGACTGAAGGTCCCCGCCTCCTCACAGCTGCTCTTCTCCAGGGTTGTCATCCCCACAATCAATTGGAGACTGCACCTGCATGTTACCAATATCCCCTCAACCCTTGTCACGCCTCTTCTGGTTCTGGCAGACAAGGGGGAAGGGGAGTTTGTTGCAGCAGGAGGGGAAGACAACTGTGATTCCTCAGCAGCATGATTCATTTCTGTCTTTTGGCCTCCTTCCTTCCCTGCTTCAGCTTCTGCCTCTGATTCTGGACTTCTTTCTGCCACAGACTCTCTCAGCTCACTAAGCCCTGTTACCACTTCAACTTCTGACACCTCCTTCTCCCTGTGACCACTCACCATTGTCCCACCACCACTCCCTGGGCTCTGAGCCTTCTTCCCTCGGTGGTTCTCCAGCTGGTTCCTCCTACCATTCCTCTGGGTCCAACCAGTCAAAGACAGGTGCCCAAGGCCAGAGGCCTTAATCAGGTGCCAGAGTTCAGCTTTTCCTGATGTAGACAGTGAGTTATCATTAAATCCCTGCAGATTATACATAGTCCTCTGCAAACTTGTAATACGTTGAGGAAATGTCAATTTCCTTCTTTAAGGGAGAACATGAGTAGGCAGGTAATGAGCAATGCCCGTCTTGATAGGAGACACTTATATAACCTGATGCAAATGAAAGGAATGCAAGCATCCAAATGTCTAACTTTGTAAAACCACTTTTGGAAGGCTTGGTCCCCTTATAAATATGAAACTCATAGCCACCTGATCTTCAAGGTGTTAAAACTAAAGGTGCAGTGGTCCAGAGTCGTGGAGGTTTGAAGACCAATTACTGTTTCAGCAGCCAAGTCCTAGAGCTGGCCAATCAGAACAAGAGGGGAGCTTTTTAGCCACTCAGAAGATGTTTTCTCACCCTTTGTGCTGATTGGAGCAAATTATGGTGAAAGCAGGTGAGTCGGCACCTGAGGATTGGCCCCGTGGTCACTCTGTAGAAGGGGTGCAGGCAGACCACCGGGAAGGAGTCATTCCATGTGCTCCAAAGCTAAGCATTTAGGAACATTGAAAACACAAGGTGCTTCAATTTCCAGAGACTAGCATGCAAGTTTGGATGCAGACAAAGGCACACCAAGGAAAACGCAGCTTAAGTCACTCCAAAGGAAGATATTGGAGCACTCCAAATCATTTCCCCATGCAGGTGCCCAGAATCTAGCTGAAAGGCCAGGCATGGAGATCTGCATTGATGATTTCAATGCATCCTTAAATATTATGATGATTGTATCATTACAAGATGGTACTAGAAGCTTGGTTGCGTAATCTTAGAGGTACATGGATGTGACTATCATGAAGGGACCTTTCATTTTGATTGCTGGCAACATGAACACTTCTACCCCTTTGGCATGCACCCCATTTATGGCAGCCCCAGCGATTGCCCACAACCGAGGCATTATTATCTCTTTGCGTTCCATCAGCTTAGCTCCAGACTGTTGGAGCAAGCCATACATTTATGTATGCGAAAACAGCGGCAGTCGCCGTTAATGAAACTGCAAGGAGAAAGGAAAGACAAAGGGATTTGTTAAGTGCCAGAACCAACTCAACCCCAAACAAAGTGACAGGGTTTTTACAAGTTTGATGGAAGCTTGCTGTTTCGGTTCGCAGAGGAGGGATTCAGAGGACTTGTGCTCCCCTCGGGACCGCCAGAGACTCTGTGAGCTCGAGCCATTTTTAAAATATATGTGTGGGCTTTCAGACAAGTCATTTCTGTTGTGGCCTGAGAGAGTTTTCCCAGTGTATCCTGGGTCCTCCATGTAGGCAAAATCATCAATCTTGGGGAGTTCAGAAATCTGGAGCCCGGCAAGCAATGGTTGCTAGCGGTCTGTGGAATAAGAGGCAGCCCAGGGCAATTAAGAGAGCTTTGACTGTCTGCTGTTGGTAAAGAAGGGCTTGCATTGTTTACATGTTCTTAGTGCTCATCAGGGAGTATCAGCCTATGATGCCCTCTAGAGGCATCAGGCCACACTGCCATTCTCCATAATAAGGGATTCCCATGTTTCTAAGATAGCTGGGAAACTGTTTTTGGTTTGTTTTTTAATATTGCTTGGTGCAAAAGAGACAACTGTGAAGAGTCCTCCTGGACTTATTCTGCCATTTAGGGATGGGGAAGAATTTGTTCAGTTCACATTTTAGTGTGAGCCCGCCTAATGGCATTTCTCAAACTAATGTGAAATTTGCACTTTTCCAAATTTTGCAATGTAGTTCTCCAACCAAAGTAGAAATGCAGACTGAAAAAGTGCACACACCAAAATGTGTGCATGAGTGAACATACAAAGATGTATTATGCTAAGGGAAATGGCTTAGCGATATGTACATACTTAACAAAAAAAATGCATTAAAATATTAGGAGACATAAGTGTGAAAAGGTGAATATATCATGCAGCAGACTTTCTGTGAAAAAATGAATTACACAGTTGTTTTAAACTGCTTTTGATATTATGCAATATTGTGTTTTAATATGAATACTGTATTTTAATTATTGCAATCTGGGACCTTAGTGTGAAGGGCTGTAAAAAATTGTTGTGATGATGATGATGATGATGATGATGATGAAAGAAAGAAGGCAAACTGGACTTAAGGTTGGAAAAATAAAAAAAGATGAGAAACCAAAACTGACAAATTTGTCCATCCCTATTCTGCATAAAGGTGTGGAATTGTATTTTCAGCCCTAAAATTCCTACTCTATTTATATGTTTATGTAGAAATTCCAGCCCCTGCTGTGATTTGTTCTTCTTGATCCCTAAAAGAGCAACAATTATAACATCCCATTACATGCTCTGCAGATATATCTGATTTAAATTCACAAAGCAGCGTGCTGCTCAAAAGTCAAGCATCTACCATGTTGCGAATTTGGGATAAAATCAGTAGTGCATTACGCTGTCCGTGGCTGATTTGAATTGCAGTATTTTGTGTATGCATGCTTTAATCTGGAGTGTGCTCATTCGCAGGCTCTGTGGACTTTCTGCTGCATCAGCACTATATTGTTCTTCCCATGCATGCACACTGGGTTTTGTGGTTATATGCTGAGCAAACATTCTTGAGCTTCCATTGTGGCCGCTCCTTTTTACACCCAGCAAAAGGAGCTGTAGTGGTTCCAGTGAAGAGAAGGTTGATTTCACAAAAGCTGCAAGAAATCTTAGAAAGCTTGTTGTCGTTGTTAGAGCCACAAATACTGTATGGGAATCTTTTTGGCAATACTCTTGGCATGTTACATTTGGACAAGGTGGGCAGCTTAGATGGAGAGGATGTTAATAAAAACAAGAAGATGGGAACATCTGAGGCCACTTCTGGCCCAACTGCACCAGCTGTCAGTTTCTAGGTTCAGTTTTAATGGCTAGTTTTGATCTTTAAGCCCTATTAAAGCTCAGAAAGCCAATATATAAAGGGCCATCTCTTCCCATATGAACTTGCCTGGACACTGAATTTCTCATCTGAGACTCTTCTCCATCTCCCACCTCCAAAAAAGGGAATCATGGAGGGATGACAACCATAGAATGGGCTTCTTTTATCATAGTCCCCTTCACAGTTTTTGGAATGTCTCCTTGGGGAGGCATAATTGGCACCAACTTTATTAGCATTTGGGGTACAAGTAAAATGTTTCTATTCTCCCTGGAAATTAATGGTATTTAGTAGTATTGTTGTTATTTGATCCAGGCTTTAGTGTGAGTTTTTAAAAATTCTTACTAGATTTATTACTGTATTGATATTGTGCATTGCTTAATACTTTTATTGGGTTTTATCCTCCTATATACATAAAAATGCAGTGTGTTGTCACGCTCTGCAGTTCACATAGCGGCCAACTGGTGGCCACACCAACTGCAGCAGGAGGAATGGAAGGCTGCCACAGGCAAACAGTTTAATGGAGATAGGTGCTGTGGAGTACTTTCCCCCCACAGTTAAATGCACCCACAGCAAGGTTTAATGGAGGCGGGAGGCCCTTCGGACTGTGGAGTGTCTTCCTCTCCTTTAAAATGGGGGTGGGGCTTGGGTTAAAAGGGGTGGGGCTTCAGGTGAGCCGTGAGAGGAGGGCGAGGTGAGCTGTGGGGAAATAAGGAGGGGTGTGTTCAGGTGTGGGTGAAGAGCAAGGGGGTAGGTGGGGTTGTTGCAGAGAGCATGCAGGGGCTGCAGCCCCTGAATTGTGTGTGTGTGTGTGTGAGTGTGTGTTCTCTCAAACTTGGGTCTCCAGTTGTTTTTGGACTACAGTTCCCATCATCCCTAGCTAGCAAGGCCAGTGGTCAGGGATGTTGGGAATTGTAGTTCAAAAACGGATGGATACCTATGTTCGGGAAACGCACACACACACATGCCCTAAGACACATACTGTCTGTCTGTCTGTCTGTCTGTCTGTCTGTCTGTCTGTCGCTCTCTCTCTCTCTCTCTCTCTCTCTCTCTGTCTCTCTCTCTCATAGAGCAATGTGGGAAAATACCCAAAGAGCCAGAGGTTCCTTCCCACCATGAACCATGGAGCAGGTGAAGTAATAATAAACAGCTGTTTGCCTCTGATCATGTGCAATGTTTTCCCAAATTAGCACCAAATAGCTCCACATAACCATAGCCAAGAAGAAGAACTTTCAATTCAATAAGGGTGACTGCAGGGAGGTGCAAGTTCAGGGCTAAGCCCAGACAAACTGCATAACAGGAAACGTGTCAGACCTACCTGTATACTATCTGTATACTGCATTTGTAAAAGATAATGCCAGACCATAAATTCCGAATATGTCTGCTGTCCTAGTTTTAAGCTTGGTTGTTATGCTCCAGTAATTATGAACTGTATGTTTTGATGGATTGTCCTTGTGTAATATTTTAATATTTATGTGTTTCCTTATTATGATTTTTTGTTTTAACTATGGAGATATTGTAGGCTAATGGTTTGTGATTTTTTTTTTTTTGTATTCTAATGCTTTTGTCAGTTTGATATAAACTTCACTGAGCATCTATGGAAAGGTGACATAAATTGTTTTGTATTATTATTTTTCATGGGTTATATATATTGTTTGTGTGCCACCCACGGAATATTTATTTATGGATGGCTGTATATATGCAGTAAATATATACATAAATAAAAAATTATTTTATATATAAATGATGATGATAATGCTGAAATATGCTGCTATTTGGAACTCTTAGTAACTTTTCAGCTTCAAGAGAAAATACCATAAGACCCCAAGGAAAGCATCCTTATGTTTATTAACAAAGCAAATCTTTTATATATATAAAGGACATGTTACTACCCTGCAATATCAATAAATATTATTTTCTCCAGAATTATGAATGCAAGTTTGAACACAACCATTGTGTCTGACAGCCATTGATAGCCTTGTCTTCTGTGAATTTCTCAACCTTCTTTTAAAGCCATTGAATTTGGTGGCCATCATTGCCATATATATATATATATATACTTACATACATACACACACACTTTTCAGATATATACATTTCATTGATTTTACAGTCATTTTGACATTTTAAAACTTGACTTCCTTCTCTTTCTGAGGTTCCTTAAATTTATTTTTAATATCTTCTGCATATCCTAATTAACTTAACTTACTCATTTATTTATGTTCTTTAAATATATACTGTACTGTAGTTGCAGGTTATTCCAATAATCCTGCCAGTGTTTCTGTCTGTGTACAATTTGTCTGTAAACGGTCAATAAACCATTTCCATCCTCTTATAAAATTTTGATATTTTGATTTCTTATTCGTCCGGTAAGTTTCGCCATTTCTGCATATTCCGTAAGTTTTTGTATCCATTCTTCCTTTGCTGGGACTTCTTCTTTCCATTTTGGGGCACATTCTTGCTGCTGTTGTTGCATACATGGATAAATTTCTATACAGTTTAGGTAGTTCTATCTTATAATTCCCAAGAGAACAGCTTCTGGGTTATTTTTACAAATGTTATTTTAAACATCTTTTCATTTCATTGTATATCATTTCCCAGTAGGCCTTAATCTTACTACAAGACCACCACATACGATAAAAAGAACCTTCTTTCAGCCACCATTGCCTCCTATGCATTGCCTCCTATGCAATGAGAGCCAGTGTGGTGTAGTGGTTAAGAGCGGTAGTCTCGTAATCTGGGGAACCGGGTTCGCGTCCCCGCTCCTCCACATGCAGCTGCTGGGTGACCTTGGGCCAGTCACACTTCTTTGAAGTCTCTCAGCCCCACTCACCTCACAGAGTGTTTGTTGTGGGGGAGAAAGGGAAAGGAGATTGTTAGCTGCTTTGAGACTCCTTAAAGGGAGTGAAAGGTGGGATATCAAAGCCAAACTCTTCTCTATGGGAACGAGTTCCATAGTTGACATATGCACTGCATGAAGAAGTACATTCTCCAGCTTCAGTAGAGGTCCACAAGACATTATGAGAGAAGGAAAAGAACTTTTCTCTGCCTACTTTTTACATGCCATGTCACGTCTCACTCACTGTTAATCTAAATGAAAAAGTCCCAAAGGCTGCAACTTTGCCTAGGGGCATAGCATGGGGCAGGTGGTGTTAGGAGGGCCGTGGCCTTGGGCACACAATTTTGGAGGAGCGCAAACCAGGCCCTCAGCTCCAGCCTGGCTTGACAACAACAACAACAATTTATTATTTATACCCCGCCCATCTGGCTGAGTTTACCTAGCCACTCTGGGCGGCTTTCAATCAAGTGTTAAAAACAATACAGCATTAAATATTAAAAACTTCCCTAAACAGGGCTGCCTTCAGATGTCTCTTAAAGATAAGATAGCTGCTTATTTCCTTCACATCTGAAGGGAGGGCGTTCCACAGGGCGGGCGCCACTACTGAGAAGGCCCTCTGTCTGGTTCCCTGTAACCTCACTTCTCGCAATGAGGGAACCGCCAGAAGGCCCTCGGCACTGGATCTCAGTGTCTGGGCTGAATGATGGGGGTGTTGATGCTGTTCTCTGCCTGCCAAGGGCCACATAGGCCGGCCAGGCTCCCCCTGTATGGGTAAGTGGCTCAGTGTGGCCCTGCTTTGCTCCAGTGAGGGTGGAGTCGCTCCGGCAGTGAGGGCTGGGCTAGCAACCCCCCTGCCTGGCATGCATGCATATCCCTGGGTGCCAGCAACAGACGCTATGCCACTGACCTTTCCTCATAGGTGAATTGTTCCACCCCCTTGATCATTTTGATTCCCATTTACTACACTTGATCTTAGCCAAAAGGCCAAGAAGCTATCACATAAGTTGAAATACTTGCAAGTAGCAAACTGGCCTAGGATTAAAATATGTTGAATTATATAATATTATGGATTGAGAAACCATGAAAAGGAAGGAAGATAGTAATTTGAATAAGTTAATTTTATTAGAAAGTGGATATTGGAAAATTGCTACAATGAGATTTAATGAAACTCACTTAGGGAGGATTCGAGGCAGTCACTTAACAATGGAAATCAAAATGGATTTTTAATAGTAAGATGTTTTATATGTTTGTTTGTTATTTTTTTAATGTGCTTTCTATTTTGTGTGTGTTATATTTGTCATAAATTTGGAAAAGTAATAAAAAAATGGGGGGAAAGACCCCGAGGCCTCCCCCTTATGTTGAATAATAACATGTGGACACCATATATTAGGTTAATGGGCAAAATTTAGGCCACAACTTTATTGGTTACAGAATGTGAGCGGTATTCGCTTAGGCACTGAACAACAAGGGAGATCACCCAGCCGTGCGGCTGCTTTAAAGGGGGAAGCCACGCCCCCGGCTAACCGGCTTGGCTGGCCGGGGACCGGGGCACGGCTGGGGACTCCCTGACGATGAGGGGGCTTAGCCCAGCCCCCGCTGGGTGCAGAGGGCACGTGGCCTGCTCACAACACCACCCCACTCAGAAGTGGAACGGCCTTTCTAGGCCTCTTCCAACTCTGCAACAATTCCGAAAACAACAGAAATTTATTTTATTTTATTAAAGATTTTCTTGTTTTGCAGAAGTAAGTGTGTCTCTCGTTTTTTTTCCATGTAACATTTTTACAAATCTGTTTCATTTCTTGAGACATTAGGGAGAGAGAGAAAAAGGGGGATGGAGGGGTGGAAGATGGGTGGGGGTGGGGTCGGGTGGCAATGTTTCTATTACGCTTAATGTATGTAGGGTTTGGTGTCAGCATTGCTTGTGCTGTTCACTTGTGTTCCTTTGGTGGTGAGAGAGGTTGGGGTTGGCCAAGGGTGTGGTTGTTTGTTTGTGATTGGCTGTGGTGATCTTTGTTTTCGTGTGTGAGTGGGGTGGGTGGGTGGGTGTTTTGGATCAGGTTAGCCATATTGATTTGTATGCTGTTGGTGGATTATACAGCATTTTTTAAAAAAAGCATCAATTTGTGAATTCTTAATACTGGGTTTGCCTTTGTAGTGCTACAGGGTATCCCATATTTTGCTGGCTTCCATGAGTTTTTCTTTTTCTTTCAATGAAAACCCCTTGGGGGAGGGACTTAGTCTGATCATAATCCCAACCATTCTGCTGGAACCTTGTCATAAAGAGAGTACAAAAATAGATGTGCAATAGGAGACTTTTTAATGATGAATCGCATGTCAGGACACATTTTGATGGTTCCTTCTATCTTGGCAACCATGTGTGCTTGTTCCCTCTAAGGAAGCCAGCTTACTGTGTTTGCATGGATTGTTTTAGATTATACTAATATTTCCTACTTTCATATTCCATAAAAATGTGATTCATTCCCCCCGCCCCCCATGCAGTTATCTGAATCAATTCTTTGAGCTCCATGTAGCTAATATTGCAGCTGGAGACTTGTAGAAATGGGGGGAAATCATGATTATCTGAATTTCTGATACAGATGTGCTGAGCTGTTCTCAGACTATTCAGAGAAATCTTGTGGAACTGAGATGTATTTTGAGTACATAACACAGAGAAAAGCATGTAGGGTTTGGCAAGCTCCCTTCGTCAGCGTGGTGGCTCTTAGATAACATTAATTTAGACAAGGCTCATTACAGAGAAAAACTGACACAGAAGGTCAGCTCTTCAAGAAATATAGAAACTCAGTGGAGCAACACCAATTAATCCATTTTGAAGATGTGTTATTGCATAGTTGCCATCTGGAATTCAATTTCATTAAGATGCTAGGATCTGAGTGCTTGGAGTGTAAGTCTTGCCTGCTGGAATCACATATAACTTACTTCCCCCTTAGGGCCAAACTAAATGCTATGTTAAACATACTTCTGCCACCCAAAAATAGCAGCTGCCCATTTAGCTTCTGCGATCACACGCAGGAATTTAATTGTAGGAGGCTTGTTGAATTAGGTACCAGAAGCTCTTGCAAAACTTCCCTATCGCTTTTCACGTATTACGTGGAGTTTCTGGTCACTCGCTGGACTTGGGGGGGGGGATCAGAGCAGATAAGGTTCAGGTTTAACAAGAGGGTTTTTTGTTTGTTTGTTTCTATCTTTATACATGCCCATAGCTCCATGAAAACAAAGGGGTCATTTCATTTGATAGTTTATTTTTTCTTGCTCAGCCACCATCCCAACACAAATCACCTTTATGAAACTGCTGTTTGCACTTTGAGAGAAGTTTCCAAGGTCCAGGGCCTTTGCATCACTAGACATTATTGAACGGCTTGCAACAATTATCTGATTCTGCTTCCTTTAGCATTGCTACATAGCTGGAATCATGACACATGGAGTAGTCCTGGCTTCGTACCACATCTTGTCATACCGCCTTGCTACATGTTTCAGTGCTTGCCACGTAGAAATCATATGCCTTAAGATGAACAGAGGAGGCTCTTCTCAGAGTCCTGCTGCTGGGAGATGTGCGTTATGCACACCAGTGTGAGTAGATAACGAGGTACTACTGTGGCAGGAAGGTAACCAACATTTCCGTGCACTGTGGCCTCCGTCACGGTGTTCCGTTGCGCCATAAGTGGTTTAGTCCTGCTGGCCGCATGTCCCAGAAAACTGTCTGTGGACAAACGCTGGCTCCCTCGGCCTGAAAGATGAGCGCCGCAACCCCATAGTTGCCTTTGACTGGACTTAACCGTCCAGGGGTCCTTTACCTTTACCTACTGATGGAGCAACCTGCTTAGCACAAAATTGAACTCCACCCAATATCATGTCCTTTGCCTCAGGAGGCAAAATGTCATAGATGAGCTTTTGGACTAACTGACATTTTCAAAACAGGAGCAAGTGGAATGTTTTCCTCTCGATGCCAGTCATGATCATTTCTAGGACACTCCATTACATTTTCCCTCCACTGCCCCAATTTTCTACTTTTATTCTCCAACAGATAGTCAGCGTTCCATGTCCACTAAACATGCTCAGTCTCATTGAGCTGTTTTGCTGTTTTCTTTCCCACTTGTGTTTCCAGATACAAATAGGTAGCTAGCTTGGGGTTCCCCTTACGTCTGCTGGTACCTCCTTCTTGTACAATGGATGGTGCCATTTTGACTATACGGAAGCCCACACAAGGAGAACGAGTCTGCTTATTCATTTATAGGATGTACATATCCACATCTGTTTACGAGGGCTTCTGGACTGGCAAAGTCAACCCCAACGTGGAAAGCAGTTTTGACACAGCCATCATTCTGACACTCTCATTCCAGGCTGCCGACAGCATAAGCAATTTGTTTTCTAACAGTCTACTTGTTAGCCCATCAGAACCAGAAAGAGGCTATTTGAAGAGTTTCCCGAATCGCTTCTGAAAAAGAAATGCAAATGTAAAATAGCACCTTTTCCATTCAATATTTGTTCCCTTTCTGCATTCATCACCATGCCCAGGTTTTTCCAAAGACAAAATTATTTGTACTGCTTCCACTTTTTCTGCATTAGGGAGCCAGCAGCGGAGCTATGCCTGAATTAGACAATTGGACAGAACAGAACAGGTTATTTTCTCTTTGATGTACCTGCAAACAAAAAATGTCAGCAGATGCCTAACTGCATTGCCAGATACGCCTGTGAAAGTCATGCAGGGAAACAGTAACTCAGGAAAGAAGTTGCCCTGGTAAATTATTATTGCTTTTGCTTATAGAAGCTCAGTACAATGGTGATCTCAGGATGAGATTGCAGAAACATGGGTGGGTGGGGGGGAAATACTAGTAAAATGTAAGAGCATATGAACAGCCTGGCTGGAGCAAGCCAAGGGTCCATTTAGTCCAGCATCCTTTTCACACAGTGGCCAACCAGATAGATGCCCGAGGGAAGTCTGCAAGCTAGAGCTGAGCACAAACAGCTCTGCCCCATCTGCTAGTCCTAGCAACTCACATTCAGAGTCTTACTACCTCCAGCAGTGAAAGTAAAACCATTTGGAAAATCAACAAATGAAAATAACATTACAGTGAATATAAAATCTCCTGTAGAACTGCACCAAAGACTTCAGGATCCAGATGCCCAGTCAACTGAAAAAATCTTTACTCGATCTTTTATTTTATGTTATTTGCAATGGGAACAGATTTTGATACTCTCATCGAGTCTCCTGTCTTGGCGGTTTGTGGCCCATAGTTTTGGGTGAGGTCTGTAAGGAAACTGTAGGATCTGTATGGACAGGCAGACATGGGGTTAGTAAATGAAGCCTAAGGGTCTTTATTTATCCCACATTGTGTACCTTTCAAAATTCATTGTGACCCCTAAAGCTGGACTCACAGATAGAATGAATATAAACCTCCAGAAGGCTTTATTTCTTTGCATCAGGTGTTTGCTTACATTTGGGATTAAGACTGCCCTCGTTTCTCTAGCTTTGGAAAATATAACCTGGTACCCATCTACACTACTGCTGGAATATATTGTCATAAATAGATGAAGTCATTGCTTTTTTTGTGACTGTACTCAACAGTATGGAGTACTGTCAGCTCTTGGATGTGGCGTTCCAAATGTCACTGCTCTGAATCCAACCAATGGGCTTTTCACTCTTGGATTTGCTTTGGTGTGACTTCCAAGCAAAGCCGAACTGAAATTACCAGGATAATTGATTTGATAGGAATTGGTTTCCAACTCAGGTGCTGCAGGGCTTGGATTAGGGATTGTTCCCTGCTTCCTCCACTGGTAGGACTGCTGGCTGGAAAGCCATGAGACTATTGACACAACCCATAATCCTCCTGGCCCTATAGAGAGCCAATCCCATGAAAATGCCTGTTATAAAAGCTCTGAGAGCTGCTGCTCTTCCGCAAGAGAGTCCAACAAGCTACCTGTCTCCTGCTTCCAGCTGCCATCTTGTCTGCCCCAGGTGCTTATCAGCAGCCCGTACACCTAAGTGCTTGGCAGTACAATTGGGATGGAAGATGCTGGTTGTACTTCTCAGGTTGCCAAAGGAAGCAGATTCTTCAATGGGAACAATCCAAGTATTACTATTTTTGTCTGAACTGGATTGTGAACAAAGCTGATGGCTGGGCTTTCTGTCTGTGTCCCTTCCTTCTTCCAAGGCCCTTTTTTCCTTGTTATGAACGAGCACTAAAACACCACAGCCATATTGTCATCTGTCATTGCAGAGCTTCCAGGAACCAGAAGCCAGAAAGCCCATTAGTGTCAAGCGAGCGAGTTTTATTTTGTCCCCGGATCCTATTCCCAATAAATTGGTATGGGAATTAAAAAGAAATAAATGTTCTGCTTACATTGGTGAACAGTCCGGCAAAGACTTGGGTGTTATACTCGAGCTAAAATTCCCATATGGACAGAGAATTGAAAGGATCAGTTGTCATTAAAGCAGCAGAAAGCAAGCTGAGAAAGCAACTGCGGTATTATCTTCCACTCACTCAGCTGAAACCAGAGCTACTGCTGTTGCTGACATTTCTTTTCATTCATTTGTGCCTCTGTTACTTTTCAGTAAGCCTCCCACTGTTTGCTCATCACCCATAATAATATTGCTGTATATGCACATCAGGGATTCTGAGCCATCATGCTCTATTTCACATTTTTATATTATTATTTAAAATGAGTGCCTCTCTCTGCCGCCCTCCTGCAAAGGGCTTCCGGATGTCTACCCTCCAGACCATATTGCGGGGGTGGGGGGAACCAAACCAACCAACCCCCCCACCCCTCCCAAAAAACCCCTTCCTGGATTAATAATGCCTAGAAATGGATTGGTCTGCCGATTAAGCCTTTCATAAACATTTCCTAACCCACGTCGGTTGAGGTCACAAGATCATCACCAGCTTCTGGACTTTCATTATGTCGTCCCAATAACAATCTGATCGCTCGCTTATCAGGAGGCTCACTAGGTATTAAAATACATATCTAAGATGCCTGGAACAATTTTATAAATACTGCTGACTAAATCATACCCTAGTCTTGCTATTTTAAGGTTTTATTTTATTCTACTTTGCTGAGAACTCCTGGTGGCATGGCTATATATGAGACTGTGAAGTCTACAATGAGATTGTGAAGTCCTTTTTCAGGGGCTGTATCTAGCTAAGTCACTGTGCAAATGGAACGACTTCTGCACATGCAATGAAACTTCCCTTCTCTCTTCCCCTTGCATGCCCCCAGAGGCAGTGCAGGAGGGAAGCAGGCACCCCACAAAACAAGAATCTTAACCCTCACTTGCTCCCTCATTTCTCCTGTCATTCTCCTGTCATTAGCATATCCTACCTAGAAATACAGGGATGCAGGTGGTGCTGTGGGTAAAACCTCAGTGCCTAGGATTTGCCGATCGTATGGTCGGCAGTTCGAATCCCCGCAGTGGGGTGAGCTCCTGTCGTTCGGTCCTAGCTCCTGCCCACCTAGCAGTTTGAAAGCACTCTTAAGTGCAAGTAGATAAATAGGTACCGCTCTGGTGGGAAAGTAAACGGCGTTTCCGTGTGCTGCGCTGGTGCTGGCTCGCCAGCTGCAGCTTCATCATGCTGGCCACGTGACCCGGAAGTGTCTTCAGATGGCGCCGGCTCACGGCCTCTAGAGTGAGATGAGCACGGAACCCCAGAGTCGGACACAACTGGCCCGTACGGGCAGGGGTACCTTTACCTTTACCTAGAAATACACTTTGCCCGTTCCTAGATCATTTAACCACCAATCCCTCTTCATGGGGAACTCAGAGAACTGTAGCTCTGGGAGGGGACTAGAGGCCTCCTAATAACTTTCAGGACCCTTAATAAACTGCAGCTCCCATAATTATTTGGGTGGTGAGCATGATAATTTGAGGTGGCACCATAGCACTTTAAATGCATGGTGTGAATTTGGCCTGAGATTCTCCCTTTCAACCTTCTCCCTCCACACTTTTAGCCTGCATGCATTCAGGTGAATGACTTAATAGGACCTCCATTTGAAGGCAGTAACCACAATTTTGTTTTTTAGGTGTGATTTTTTTTTTGTCTTGAAAAAGGTACATGAATTATTAGAACATAAAGACGAAACCCTCTGTTGTTTTGATAGAACAAATTAACTTTGCAAATATGGGTGCTTTTAGTCTTCTACCACCTTCTACATAAATACCTTGTCCTCATAGAAGAAGGTTATTTATTGCATTGTGTCCTCCATTCCAGGCATCTATTCCCTCTGGGATTTGGCACACAATTGCCCCAAACAATCAGGAGCTGAGTGTGCTGGCTGAAGGGGATTCTACAATGATAAATATTTTAGAGGCAGAACCAAAGAATTTTAGCCAAGTGAAGGTTGCAAGAAAACAGCTTTGAGAAATGTAAATGTACATTTGATAGCGGGGGCGACGACAACACATTTTCCCTGCTCTATCGTATATAATCATTTTCTCTTTAGGCATGATTTGAACATTATGTGGGGCCTGAGTCAAACCATTTCATATGGCAGATTTTGGGGTCCAGTTAAGGATGCCATTGGGGCTTTTTGTTTGAATCATGCAAACTTTTTCACTTCCTTGACACTGTTGGACAAGATGAGGGAGCAAAACTCATTAAACAGGGAGTGAGTGATTCTCTCATATTCTAGCATTCCATATTTTGAGCCATGTGAAAAGAGAGGTAAGTATCTGAGATACGATATCCAAAGCACAATGGCTGTCTGAAACTAACTCACTCCATCATTATACTGTAATGGGATCAGAGGAGATTAGTGCAGGCAAGGAGAGCCACAATGCAACAAAGTGAAGGTCACCAACAGAGCAATCCTATAGATGTCCATTTGGAAGGAAGCACCATTGACTTCAATGGAAATTGCTCCCAAACAAGCATGTATAGGGTTGCAGTCCACGACAAACTCTTCTTGTAGGACTGTAGCCGAAAGAGGAGTTTGTGACTTTGACCAAAACATTCTGTTTTGAGCCAAGAGGCCTTATGAGAATGAAACCACTAAAGTGTTAACGACCAAACTTCAAAACACTCTTAGTACTATCATATTAGGACACCTTGCAAAGTCCATGGGGAGTGACACTGCATGGTGCAGGCTACTCTCATCAAAGTATACCTTGAGGTAAGTCATACTGTTCCTAACTCAGTTACAGAAAAGACAAGAACATCTTTTTAAGGATTACCTTGTCAGAAGCATGCTGAGTACTTTAGAATCCAAAAGGGATGTATAGATGTGTTTTGAACTTAACGTCATTGGCTTTATGCAATCCCCATGCCAGAAATGAAGAGTCCATTGTATTTGGGCACCAAAGTGTAATAATAGAAATTCTCAGCTAAATGACTGGATAATTATATATTGCACTGTTTCTATGAATGTATTTTGCATTTCAAGAACAGAAAGCTGATACAAAACTTTGCATCGGGGAAGAGCTCTACCCATTTACCAAGTTGAAAGAAAGCCAATTAATGTGTCTTCCTTCTTAGTAAAGATGGAATGAATCTGCACTTGACTGAAGCCCCAGTAAGACATTCAGGAATCACATAAAATCAGTGATGAACAGGATGGTATCCATTTTCTATACTCCTGGCCTCCGTGAGTCAATCCAAAGATCGCAAAAGAGTTTGTACACATACAGTGTGTACACACTGTGATTTTTTTCAGTCTTTTGAATCAATGCAGGTAAGCTGGTAGTAAGGTAAAAAAGGGTAAAGGACCCCATGGCGCTTACGTCCAGTCAAACGTGACTATGGGGTGTGACACTCAGGCCGAGTGAGCTGGTGTTTGTCCATAGGCAGCTTTCCAGGTCATGTAGCCAGCAGGACTAAACCACTGCTGGTGTAACAGAACACCATGATGGAAGCCAGAGCACACGGAAACGCCATTTACCTTCCCGCCACAGCGGTACCTATTTATCTACTTGCACTGGTGTGCTTTCAAACTGCTAGGTTGGCAGAAGCTGGGACAGAGCAACGGGAGCTCACCACCATCACAAAGATTCAAACCGCCGACCTTCCGATTGGCAAGCCCAAGAGGCTCAGTGGTTTAGACCACAGCGCCACCCACTGTGGAGTAGAGATGGTGGGCATGATATCTCTCCGCCCCACCACCAACACACACTGATTATCCATGGTTCCCAAACATCTTGCTTGTGTCTCTGAACTAAAAGAAGAGGAAATTGACAGCTGCGAAGACCAGGAAACCCTGGAACAGAATTCTCCTGGTAATAATATTCCCTTAGTCCCTCCATAATATTGCTATGGGCTGCTATAACAGATCCTAGCCTGTGGCTCCCATGCTAGCATATTCAACTGTGTAATGAAGCAGCCCTTTTCCAAATTTGTTTCACCCCAGGGATGAATCCCTGAGTGTGACAAACCTCTCTGAAAATTTAAGTACCAAACAGATAGGCCTAGGAACCCATGATTGGTTGCTATTCCCTTTTGATCACACTTGTGCCCATCCAAACCTCTCTATCTGAACTTGGAGACTTTTCCTGGGCAGACCTCTCAGTGCTCTTTACTTACAATTACATGCTACAACGTTCTCTTTAAACTTTCTAGAATCCTTCCAAGACGGCAGCCCTGATAATTTGTAGTTTATACAAATGATGTTGGTTTCTTTCACTCATCTGACATATAATACTGAACTGATGGATTTGTGCATAATCACATCTACAGTAGTTAATGTTGAGTGTTTCAACCCCCAGGCTCTCCTTGTGGTTTCTTTTTCCTGCTTATGTGAAGGAAGCCTTCTCAAGACAAGGAGGCAAGCTGTTCCTTTCGCTTAGATGTAGGGCGGGGGAATCAAAGGAGGAAGTGTGACAGCAGAATTGCACAAAGTATTAAAGAGCATGTGCCTAACCTTTTGAAACCGTAACTCTGTAATATGCAATCTTAATATGATTGGCAGGAACGTGTAATAACTAAACTGTGAAATTGAGTTGCACAGTGCCCAGAGTCAAATGCTTCAAACAAAATGAACTCTTTGACTTCAAAGGAGGAGCACACTGAAAGGACACAAAAGCTTGCCGCAGTCAAAGACTACCTATTACTGGAGACATACGCCAGACCAAAGCAGTGGGAGGTTATAAACTGCTACAGCAAGAGATACTTCAGAGTTAGTGACCTACATTTACACACAGATATGCAGGTACAGTTTATACACATGTACGCACATACATACATACATACATACATATATTGTACGTACACACAGAGAAAGCACACATTGACTCCTTTAAAAACAATTGTGTACTAACAAATTTGCATTTCTCAAATGGACCCTATGCCACATAGGGTGGGCATAATCAATGCTACAAGTGTCATTCGGTTACAGTGATTAAAAGCCATCATGTGCTACACTATGGTCCACTGAGAGGTCTTGATTAACCCAACGGTGTTATTTTAGCTCATGGAACCCATTTCATTTATTTTCTTATGTTTACATTCTGCCTCTCTTCCATCACAGAACTGGAGGTGCCATTCATGTATTTCTCAGGCAGCCAATGATCTAAGCAACTGACCAGTTCCAGATCTGCTTAGCTTTATCAAGGTGATGGTCACATGCTTTCAGACTAACTTTAGTCATGTTGATTTCAACTGCTCTCTTCTAAACATGGCTAAGGGTGCTTTGAGATGTGGGGATTTGTGCATGAGTTTTCCTAATTATAATGCTAGCACTTGAATAAAACATTCCCTTTCTACTGTGTTACCTGTTGTGTTATGGAAACATGGCTTTCTGATCAATTTCCAAAGGCAGGAAAGAATTGTATGCCGAAACACTGTCCAATATATCATCATTACAGTGCAATGATGAACATGTTTTTTGGGGGTTAAAATGCTTACCAAAAATAAATAAATCTGGAGGCAAATTACAAAAACGAGCACCAAAACTTTCCCTAGATTTTGCTTGTTTTTCCACAAGTGGCTTTTATGTCATGTGAGAGATATGTAAAATGTGGAAAATATCAGGTAAGGAAATGTGCACATGGAATAAAGCATGGTCTGAATGAAGCCTAAGGATGCACTCCTAGCCCCACTTACCTGGGAGTAAGCCCCATTGAATTCTATAGGGCCTACTTCTGAGTAAACATGGTTTAGATTGTGCTGTATTCCCAGGTCCAACCCTCTATGTGTGGCAGATAACTCCCCACCCCCAGCTTTAGGATCACAGTTAGCATTGATTACTCAATACAAGAGGATGGAAAGTGGGTCAGTTTGCCAAAATAGCTACATGCAATGTTCCCTCCAAAAATGGTGCACATGCTTGTTACATTAGACTTCCTATTTATTAAAAACCTATGGCTTGGAAGAACTTTCTGGCCAGGGTTGGTGGTCTTGAGATGGGCCTATAAGCAGGTAATCATGGGTAGCTGGAGAGCTTGCTCTATGCCTGAGTGACAAGTTTCTGTGACAGGACAGGTCACTTAGGCCACTTGGCCCCCTGCTGAGCTTATAGCTGCAATGCCCCATCACACTCCCACCATCTCCAGCACTGGTGCCAGAGCATCACAGACTACAGGTTACTCCTTCCTCTGGGATGTTTCCATGGCAACCCACAGAGTAAGTGCTTGGGTACCATTGCTAGAGTCTGTCAACCCTGACCTCCTGAGACTTTGCCGTGAGAATAAAATGAGGCTCTAGAGAATGTTTCTTCAAAATATTTATTGCTCTCCATCACTGCATTTTGGGTGAAGAGGAAAAAGGTGGATAAATTAACATGCCCTACTGTGACTAAGCCAAGGCATGTATAACTGAACTCCTCTCGCCCCACAGTCTCCCTGTATTGAACTTTAGATTTTATTTAATTGATTTATATACCACTTAATCACTAAAAACCTCTAAGAGGTTTACATATGCTTCTCAGACACTTCCCTTTTGTTCTTCATGAAGCACCATGGACATGCATTTAATAATAACTGAATAGTAATAATAATAATAATAATTAATAATAATAATAATAAAAACAAAAAAATTCCTTCCAGTAGCACCTTAAAGACCAACTAAGTCAGTTCTTGGTATGAGCTTTCGTGTGCATGCACACTTCTTCTGTGTATCTGTGTATCTGAAGAAGTGTGCATGCACACGAAAGCTCATACCAAGAACTGACTTAGTTGGTCTTTAAGGTGCTACTGGAAGGAATTTTTTTGTTTTGACTATGGCAGACCAACACGGCTACCTATCTGTAATAATAATAATAATAGCTATACTTTTGAAATATGGTAGGGACATACAAAATTCTCATTCCTAACTTCCTAGCTAATATTGAGCCATGCCATCTCTTCGGGGTTTGCTTATGAAGCTTTGATTCACGTGGCTTTTGGTCCTTGTTTTTCACAGAACTAAAAAAAGCACCTGAAAAAGGAGTTTGCCTTCCCCCTCGTGGCTCTGTTCAGATATCGTTCCCGCTGTTCATCTCTGACAGATGTTTTATGTTCTTTGGAACTCTGTTGGATCTTCAGGTAGTGGCAACCTTTTGTTCAGAGCATCTCAACCTCACAACTTTCACCATTTTCTTCCCAGGTATTCCACAATACTGAACCTCCAGATCTGTAACATAACAATACGTTTGAGTCTGTATCAATGGTGTGTTGTTTTTTTGGAAACAGACAGGGTTTGAAATTGGCTGTGACTCCCTTACGATGACCTCTGCCTCATAGTACTCTGCTAGTATTTTACGCCTACCTTTAGGAATTCTTGCCAAGAATTGTTGAATGATTTTACAGCACTGTTTGTTTTTTGATCTCTTGTGCTGTGGAAGATCTGTTCTATATACCCCTATTTTTGTGTAACAAGGCAAGAAGGAAGAAAAAGGGAAGGGAAAGGCCAGAGGTGATTCTAGAAGTGTTCTATCTAGGCAACTTTACTCAAGCTAAAGAGAGATGGTTGAGTATCTCTGGACTGTACATTGCTGAGTGCTCTCTGTGTGATAAATTCCTCTCATAAATTTAACAAAAAGTCACACAATCAAAATATATTTGGAACACTAAATACCACACTGTGTTCTTATCAGAGTCATACTAACAAATTCCTTTTTTAAAAGGCCACAGTGAGATCCCTGTTTGTTCAGCTGCATGTTAAGCAAATCTAATACATTATCCATCTCAGGTTAATTTAATTCTAGATTTTGGCTTGTGCTGTACTTATTATAACGTACTCATCTTCATGATGTGTTATAATGCACCAGATACACACCCAATGGACATCTGGCTCCCAGAGGCCAATGGTGAAAGGCAGGGAGACTCAGAACTGTATTAAGTCGTATTCACAGAAGACCCATTGAAATGAATATGGTAGTTGTGACCATTAACTTCAATGGATCTAATCTGAATAGGACTACTGTCCACAATTCAAATCCCGATTCAGCAATGAAGCTCTCAGTGGATGACGCTACCTCTAACCCAGGCAAACCCATAGGCAAACTCCAGCCCTCCAGATGTTTGGGACTACAAGTCCCATCATCCCTAGCTAACAGGACCAGTGGTCAGGGATGATGGGAATTGTAGTCCCAAACATCTGGAGGGCCGGGGTTTGCCTATGCCTGGTCTAACCTTAATGCACCTTGCAGGAGTGTTATAAAATAGAGTGTTTGTGTGGTTATGTAGCCCACTCTCAGGTCTTTGGAGGAAGGTTGGGTTAAAAGGATGATAAATACATTTTTAAAGGAATGCATTTATTATCCCTTCTCACTCTGATCCTCTACTTGCAAAAACCCACCCAGACCATTGGTAACAGCTTTGAGCTCAAAGGGTAATCTGTGCATCCAATTCGCCGTATGTAGTCCTCTGAGAATATCAGGTTGCAAGAAAGGAGATTCCGACTAAACATTTGGAAAAACTTTCTGACAGTAAGAGCTGTTCGGCAGTGGAAAAGACTTCCATGAGAGGTAGCGGACTCTCCTTCCTTGGAGGTTTTTAAGCAGATTTTGGATGGTCATCTGTCATGGATGCTTTAGCTGTGAATCCTGCATCACAGGGGGGTGGACTAGATGACCCTTGGGGTCCCTTCCAACTATAAGATTCTATGGTTCTGCTATCTTTTTCTTGTGTTTTGGATATATCTTTGTGAAATATACCTGTAGGTTTGCTAGACGGTCTATTTTAAAAAAAAAAATTAAGTGTTCCTGGGTTGCGTAGACATGGACCAATAAAATCTGCTTCTTCTTGGCAAAATAAAATTTTGTAAAGTTTCTGTGCATGCACATTCACCAATAACACCCCTCAAAGGAATGGAATGTAGCTGAACTTAATGGAATGATTGAATTAAAAAAAATGTATATTGAGCATCGGAGGGAGAACAATATAAATAGAGACACATTTGCCAAGGCCGAGACATTTCTGCAGTGTGGCAAAGCTGTGTTCCTGTAGTGCTTGAGGAGAAATGGCATCTTGAGCTGATAGTAAAGGACATAGTGATGGATCTCAAGTTCATAAAAAGTGCAAGCCTATGGGGTTTATTGTAGTTCCAAGGTCTGCAGTATTCCCTATACGCAGTTACATGCCATCTAAGATGAGTGCTACAAACTAACAATATGGCTCCTTGCCATACTCTTGATAATGTTCTTGAGAACTACTGTGTCTCGCATTGGACTCCTTATCATAAGGCTCCTGTCCTGCTCCAAAATAATATCTAGATATTACTTCTACATCCAATTCTGGAAAATGAAAGTAAGTGCTCTAATTCATCAAGGGGAAATCTGCAAAATGCATTAGTATGAACAAAGAACCAGCTTACCTAAGAATATAAATACAAGAGTTATTATCAACCCTTTCCCCACACATCCAATTAAAGTAACACCTTAAGCCTTGCTGAAGACCTTGTATGGCAAGAGACTTCAGATCAAACCTTCCGAGGGTTCTAGATGAAAGATTCCCTCTGATAAAAATTAGACGATAACCATTACACACTTCCTTGCAGGACATCTTCAGGAAAAGAAGGGCTAAGAAGTAAGCATTACGCAAATACCATGTAGAATCCCATAGGTGGTTGGATAGAAGAAGAGTAGAAGAAGAATTTGGATTTGATATCCCGCCTTTCACTCCCCTTCAGGAGTCTCAAAGCGGCTAAATTCTCCTTTCCCTTCCTCCCCCACAACAAACACTCTGTGAGGTGAGTGGGGCTGAGAGACTTCAAGGAAGTGTGACTGGCCCAAGGTCACCCAGCAGCTGCATGTGGAGGAGCGGAGACGCAAACCTGGTTCCCCAGATTACGAGACTACCGCTCTTAACCACTACACCACACTGGCCCATAAATAGCATCTTGTACGCTTCCTTCCAGCAAATCCTGAAGCCAAGCTGGTGCCAAATGTATTGCTTTGCTTTCCGTAGGACCACATCAACAAGGCCAATAGTGAGGTCATAACTTCTGGGCAGCAGTGGTGTAGCGTGAGAGGCAGAGAGGCACAGAGGCAGTTGCCCTGAGTGCAAAATTGTTAGGGGCACAAAATTTAAACACCCTGTGTTGCCTCAATACTGCTGCATACTTCCGTCACTTAGCTCCATTGAAAATGGCTTCCTGGGTGATGCGGATGCCATTAGGCACCTGAATGTGTATGCATACTCTGTCCATTTCCTTCCCTCCAATCCTCACCCTCCCCACAGCCCTGGCAACCCATGCTACACCACTGCTGGGGAGTCCAGGCCCTCTCTACACACTGCCCAGGCTTGCACTCCAGAGAGATTGCTTCCATGCTGCTGATGCAGCAAAGACAATGTGGGCGGCAGCAGTTAGGAGTTATTAAACTCAGACTGATTGGCGTAAGGTAGGAGCACTACAGGTTGCCTTTGTCAGTGGGACAGATCATTATGTCTCACTGGTCAGCTATTGCCCACCTTAAGCCAGGTAGTCCCAATCAACTCTGCAGATGAATGCAGTGCCTGGGGACAGGTGGTTATGTATTCACAGCAGTGACCAAAGGAGAAATGACTGCTGGGAGGGGTGCAGAAAGAAGAAACGCCATGATACACCAGTGAGTGTTCTTGATTGCTGTATCCATAAATGACTCTTTGACAGGAGATAACTAACATCTGGAGATAACTGCAGTCAGTTATTATTATGGGATACATTGAGGTGGACACACATGAAGCTCCTTTCAGACCTTTAGGTGGACACACAGAGGTGAGAGACACCTAGCATGTGCGAGAGATGGATTGAAATTTCTCGAAGGAGATTCTTCTGAGATAATTTCTGAGCTATTTCCCCTTCCTAGAAAAAGAGTGCCACTTTGTCACAGGATGTTCACCAGCCTTTTTGTGGGGGGTGGGGACAAAGACACTGTTCTGGTTTACAATTGTTAATGGTGAACTCAATCCCCCTGGAATTAATTGGTGGAGAATTTCTCTTTCCCTAGATAAATTGACTGAAATAGTTCTCTCCCCTAATCAGTGCCGGTTTTATGTATAGGCTAAGTAGGCTGAAGCCTAGGGCCTCTAAATCTAGGGGGCCTTGTCAGCCCTCCCGCTCCCCAGTGGGCAGACTCCGCTCTTCCAAAATTGCAAACCTAAGACTTCATGCGAGGGCAGGGCAACCCAGGCCTCTAAATCTAGGGGGCCTCACCAGCCTGCCCTCTCCCCAGTGCCGCAGTCTCCCCTCTCCCAAAATTGTAAACCCAAGACTTCATGCAAGGGCAGGGCAACTCAGGCCCAGCAACTATTAGACTCAGGGCTAGCCAGTGGGGCCCAATTTGAAGCAGTGGGGTGCAAGTTTGTTTGTTTGTTTGTTTGTTTGTTTATTTGGTAGGGCCTCAGTTCACAGCCAAAGTCTTCAAAATCTTATAGATATAAATAAAATCCATCTACATTGCCCTGGTGCAGGGGGCCCCTTAGGAGCGGCACGCGGAGCCCAATTTGGGCAAATTGCTCCAATTGTCTTAAGGTCAGCCCTGATGAGACTGTGCAGAGGATTGGACTGACAAGCCCTGCACACTCTAGGTCCCTGGTGTCACTATTCAGAGTACAGACTCAAGGACTTGTTGTGGAAATAAAGGAAGGGCACTTACTGGAAATCAGTTTTATCACCTCTCCCCCCCCCCAAACCCCGAGACAATGAGTCCAGCCACCTTTTATTCACAGTCGCATAAGAACTACACTACAGCATGGCCATAAACCTGTACGTTCAACCAATGAAATATACACCCAATATGTAGCAATGGAGATTTATGTTACTGCTTTATGAATGAACACTGTGTTTTATGAATGGACTCTGTATTTTGTGAATTACCTAAAAGCTACCAATAGGGAGCTCTAGAATCTGATAGCTAACCAATTGGGTACTACCAAACAGCAACCCCTATTGTTGAAAGCAGGTAACCAGCAGGGAATGCTTCAGCTCAGCCTTTGCACTGTTGACTGCACACCCCCTGCTGTGCAGATAATGGAGAAAGCTCGTAAATTGTATCCCTTCTGGCATCCTGGCCAACTCTATTATGTTGGTGTAAACCTGGTGCACCAGAAGCCCAGAATAGCAGCAAATAAAATCCGTTCATACGTCAGCAAATAAAATCCGTTCATACGTCAGCGTTAGTCTTCCTAAATTTTAAAGCTCCAAAATATAGCAGGTCTGGGAAGAGCAAGGCATACAATGGGCACCACCAGTGAAAAAGCCCTGCTCCGTGTAGCTCCTGCCCTGTCATTTGATAGGGTGCCCACTTGCCCTCCTTCTTGACATGGAATGCTGTCTATTGGAGTTTCCAGGTCCAGTACAAAGACCATAAGAAGGGATAACAGGGACCTTGAAGTTCCCAACAGCTGTTAATCAAGCAAGCAAGCACACAGGTCACCTTTGTCACAGTCAGGACGTCTATGTCCTGGCCAGGCCTGTATCCAATCTTGTTTTTGTACAATCTTGTTTGTCCTCAGTAACCCAAATTACAGTGGTGCCTCGCAAGACGAAATTAATCCGTTCCGTGATTCTCTTTGTCTAGCGGTTTTTTCGTCTTGCGAAGCAAGCCCATTGACAGCTTAGCGGATTAGCGCTATTAGCGGTCTAGCGGCTTTTAGTGATCAGCTGAGGAGTGGCTTATCAGCGGAACAGCTGATAAGCGGCTTAGCGCTTAGGGAAAGGGCAGAAAAAAGCGAGAAAAAAACGCGGGAACTCGCAAGATTTTTTCGTCTTGCGAAGCAACCCCATAGAGAAATTCGTTTAGCGAAGCGCCTCCAAAAACGGAAAACCCTTTCGTCTAGCGGGTTTTTCGTCTTGCGAGGCGTTCGTCTTGCGGGGCACCACTGTATATTATCAACATATGCAAGCAGAAAAGTTGTTTTCCTTCATTTGCAAGGAATCGTACAAAACAAAGTGGGACTAATAAAGAAAAGTTCCAGCCCTGATGAGAAAGCAAACAGAAAGCAACAGAAAGCAAACTAAAAATGCTTTCGCAGTTCATCAAAACTATCCAGCAATATAATGTTCTAGGAAAACTGGTGCTATTAACAGTAATCCTTCTGGTTGGTTAATTGGTTCGGCAACTTCCATGCACATGACGTGTGATGCTAATTATTTCCCCCAAGAGTTAAATGATAACTAATCAGAGGCAGCTACAGTTGCAAATGGCAACAAAATATCTGTGAAAGGAAAAGGAGCAGGTTTGCTCAAGTGTGTTGCAGGTAGAAACACTGTTTGTAATGAAGTGAGAGCAGTAGTTTACTTGCTCGGATTAACAAATAAGAAAGTTTTGAGAATTTAAATTCTAGATTAAAGTTGATTACTTAATTGAGAAGGGGAGTGTAACAAAAACACTGGGGCCTAATTTTAATAGTAGAGTGCCTGGTATATGGAGGGCAATCTCATCCTTTTATTTCCACACTGTGGCTGCAGACTAAAGGACTCGTCAGGAGAGCTATGAAATTCAGGTGAGGGTCAGATGCCTTGTCAATACCTTGTCAATCCCAGCAAGTATATAACAGGAAGACCTGGCCTGCCCAGGGTTTACAAAGTTCAGATATTGCAAAAAAATGTCAGTGTTAATTTTATGCATTTTTAAAAATCACCATGGTATTTAACAATAATATCTTATGTTCTTTAAAGGATAAATTGTGAATTGCAGATTTTTTAAAAAATCACCATGGTATTTAACAATATTATCTTACGTCCTTTGAAGGAGAAATTGTGAATTACAGATTTTTTAAAAATCACCATGGTATTTAACAATATTATCTTACGTCCTTTAGAGGTGAAATTGTGAATTGCAGAATTTTAAATACCCATCATCATCCTTGGCTTCACTCAATTTTGTTTATAACACACTTTCATTTTCTTCTAGTTGTGAGGGTGGGGGATTGGGAGGGGCTTCACAAGTAGGGCCTCTCTTCATCTAAATCCGGCCCTGCCCCTAATGCATTTTTTCTGCCCACAATTAGGATGGAGAATTTTGGGAGACTATTTGTGCATAACTCTACTTTTTATTTCCCCCTCGCATCTGTGTGTTCAGTCTATGAATGAGGAAAATATCCCAAAGCAGCTAGGATCAGAGCAGTAGCTTCTTATTCTGTAAACACTGGTGCTTTTCCTGATCACTATTATGCCTGCTTTCACATCTAACAAAGTGGCTTCTGACCCTAAAAAGCTTAAACCTGCAAGAAATCTATTAGTCTAAGATACCTCATGGCTTTCCATTTGTTGCAGCTACCAGACTAAAGGGACTACCATTCTGGGACTGCATAAATTAGGGTTTAAGATACATAAAAAAACCCAAACAAACCCAGACATGAAGTATTAAGTAACTTAGTACTTAAAAGTATTGAAACATTTCCATTAGCCTTCAACTGTATTGAGTTTCACCTTTCACTTCCATTCTGCTTCCAACTTTGAAGTTATTAATCCTCTCTCTAAATGAAGTGGCTTTACTGCATTTGTCAGTATCTTCATCTAGGGGATGAGCCCATGGAATGTGATTGCATTTTTTAAAAAGCAATTTTTTAAAAAATGATACATTTAGGCTGAATTGAGAACCATCGTTTACAGGTCCAATCAACATGATGCTGTTGCTGGTGATTAAAAGGGCAACATTTTATGCTGCGTTAATTAAACACAACTAATTTAATGTGTCACTTTATTTAATTTTCTTATAATATGAGGATTTGCCACTGCTCATTAGCAACTATTTCTTTATTTTTGTTAAATCTTTGGGCGAGATATATCTATTTTAAAAATACTTTTCACCCGTCTTTTGTGCCCAAGGTCCTTCAAGGCAGCTAACAAGACATTTAAAAAAATTAAAAGCATCAAACTATATCAAAAAGTAGCTGAGCTAATAACAGCTGAGGGAAGAAAGGGATAGCCCAGCAACTAAATGAAAGAAAATTCTGTCTTGGGGGGTGGGCTCCAAATGACCCCAGAAATAAACAGCATGATCTTGACCTGTCACCAGAAGGTCCACAATAAAAGGATGGAATGAACCTCCTACAGGAGGGAATTTCAGAATTTCTGTAGCACTGTATAAAAGGCCCTACCCCAGGTAAGCTTCCTCTACACCTTGCATGGTGAAGGAGCCTACAACAGGTGTCTGAGGAAGAGCTAAACAAACAGGTAGTCTTGGGCCTTGGGCAAACTCTGGTGCAATTGAACAAGCATCCACAAGGCCTGAGTCAATGAGATGCTCAAAAAGAGTGTTGTTGTCTATGTTGTCTATAAGAATAAAAGAAAATTATTATAAATTAATTTGGAGATGGCATTTAACACCAGTCAGATTAAATCAAATAAACAAGGAATATTCTTTGTTATGTTGGAGAAGATGCCAGGAAACCGAGAATTATGTTCACATGTGATGGGGGGTGTAAATATGTACAAATTCTCTGGCAAAGGGTGATTAAGGAGATAACGGAAATCACTGAGTTAAAGCTGACCAAAAGTCCAGAGGTAGCATTATTATCAATTTATGATGAGGTGGAAGGCATGCAGGCAACGAAGGACTTGCTCACAAATTTATTGACAGCTGCACAAGTCATTCTAGCTAGGAAGTGGAAGGGGCAAGCAGAATATAAAATGGAAGAATGGTATAAAGAGGTGTGGGCTATAGCTATTAATGATAAATTAACATGCGTCATTAATGTAAGATGGGGAATATGCAGGAGAAATGATTTTGAGGAGATATGGATGGTGTTTGTAGAATTTGTACTGTTAAAATAGAAAGGGACCAAACCATCACAAGAGGTGTTGAAATTTTGGGAGGTTGGGTAGTTAAAATGGAATGGTCTCGGTGGTAGGGTGCACATTGTTATATTTGTTTATGTATGATTATTACTTTGTCAAAATAAAATAATCATTTTTTTATTTTAAAAAAAGAGTGTTAGTAATAAGGTTCCACAACAGACAGACAAGGATTAAATAGGCCAGAGGCAGAGGACTTTATTGAAGATTAACTGGAGGTCACGTTTCAGATCAAGAAAACAGGGCCAGAGAGTCTGCTTGACTACCCCTTGAGATGACCGGGGAACTGATTTTTACATCTTCATGATTTCTGTCCCTTTCACAAGCTGTGGGGGTACAAGCCTCACTCAGTAACTGACTAACGTATTATATATTTTTTCTTGTGTGCAATCTTGCCTAATAGACCTGTATACATTTTACGATTTTACGATTCTGTTATTTCCCCACAATATAATGTGTTGTTGTTTAGTTGTTTAGTCATGTCCGACTCTTCGTGACCCCATGGACCAGAGCACGTCAGGCACTCCTCTCTTCCACTGCCTCCCACAGTTTGGTCAAACTCATGCTGGTAGCTTCAAGAACACCATCCAACAATCTCATCCTCTGTCGTCCCCTTCTCCTTGTGCCCTCCATCTTTCCCAACATCAGGGTCTTTTCCAGGGAGTCTTATCTCCTCATGAGGTGACCAAAGTATTAGAGCCACGGCTTCACAATCTGTCCTTCCAGTGAGCACTCAGGGCTGATTTCCTTAAGAATGGAGAGGTTTGATCTTCTTGCAGTCCATGGGACTCTCAAGAGTCTCCTCCAACACCATAATTCAAAAGCATCAATTCTTCGGCGATCAGCCTTCTTTATGGTCCAGCTCTCACTTCCATACATCACTCCTGGGAAAACCATAGCTTTAACCTCCGTTGGCAAGCCACAATATAATGTAGTGTTATATTATTTTCACTAGAACCAGGGAAATAAGGATTCCAATCTGTACTCAGTCATGAACCTCACTGGGTGGCCTTTCAGCTGAAACTACATCCCAGGGTTGTTGTGAGGATAACATGAGAGGAGGAAGAACCATGTGTGCCACCTTGGGCCCCTGATTTTAATGGCAGCCCCAAGTTGAGCACATTATGGTAATCTAATATGGAGGTTACATCCATCTTGTCTGGATTAAGTTTCATTTTGTTGGCCCTCATCCAGCCCATTACAGTCTCCAGCCACACTCTATTGTTCTCAGAACACCCTGTGTGATTTGTGATTACGTATAGACTTGGGAGAATGAGGATCTTATTATTCTACTTTTGCTATGAACACCCAGAAGCTGAAGTGATTGCAAGATTTTGAAAGCCAGAAACCCTTTTAAACAATTAGGCAACCATCCCTGGACTGCAGCTTCCCCCACCGAACTTTCAGAAACACTTTAAAGTGCCTTTTGAAAGCTGGTTGCAGGAGAAACGTTGCACATAGATTACTACTTACACTTACACCAGCAAGCAGAACTACATGCTATGAAAAGATGTGTGACAGCCTCACATCTCCTAATGTCTCCCCGACAAAATGAGTTTCCCCACTCCAACTCTATCACATTGCTCCCACACAGGAAAAATCAGGAAAAATCCTACTGACACCTCCTCGTGCATTTTGCTTCACTGAGGAAGAGAAGAGATGTTTTGGTGCTGGTTTCACATCAAACCCAACAAAGAGGAAATTGTGCCCCACTTCAACAGGTAGAAAACCAGCACGCAAATTGAGATCTGAACATCAAAAAACCACAAAATAGTATAAACCAGTTATATACACCAACCTTATATCATAAATACAAATAAATTAAATGTGACATGGTGTACCAGGCCAACTGGCGGACCAACTCTATTTTACATTGATCTCTGCAAACATGACATGAAGTCTGGCAACAGCAACCCTGACATGTGAGAATCCCTTACAGATGACCACAGTGCCTGGAGACAGGCAGTCAAGTCATATATCCATAACAGTGACCAGAGGAGAAACACCACGGTGTATCTGCAGCAGCAAATCTGCCCTAGCTGCAACAAAACATGTCTCTCCTGCATCAGTCTCTACAGCCATAGCAGGTGCTGAAACCTTCCAACAGCTTGCCCTCTCCCCCAAAGGTGCAGTCCTCCATTGTCTCCCAAGATAGATGGATGCCAACTCAACAACTCAGTTGCGATGTAACCAATAAATATTCATGGGGGGGGGGTCAAATAAAACAATACAATTAACCAAATGCATTTCAACCAAGGGTCTTTTTCAGTGATCTCTGAATGTACACACGCTATATAATAGAGACAAACAATATATCAGTTTGGATACTCCATGCAAAAATATAAAACTGAGTTACAACACCTGCAAACATTTATGATTAAAAAATTGCTTTGTATGACTAGTTCATACTATTCAGCTTTCTGGTCTCATATCAGCCATTATTTGTAGCCACAAATGAATGAAATTTCATGCTGCCCTGAATATCAAAAATGACTTGAAAGGATTAATAAATCCTTTTAATAAATAAGTTCAGTAAAGGAAAATCTACGGTAAGCTCTACTTAAAATTGTCCAGGAATGGGAAAGAAATTGACCATCTTTTTCTGCCTTCCAAGACTAGTGTGGAATGGTGAGGGATAAAACTGCCAGGCTAGTCCTTTCTAAACATAACAAACAGACTTCTTCTTGTTGTTTTATCTGTTATTGGTAATTCCTTCTTTGCTTCCATCCCCACTATTCCACCATTACACTTATTTGTCATACATTGTCTGCCTTTTAAAAATTATTTCAGTCCTTTCCCCTTATTTCATTTGCCAGCTTTGCTTTCATCTTGTGTAAACTCATCTTCTTTTGCTTCTCTGTGCATCATCTATACAATGCAGAGTTGTTACATACCATGTTTGTATCAGGATACATTCAATTTTATTTTATGTTTTTCAGCTCAGAAACTGCAAAGTCTGAGGAAACAATTTACAGCTCCATCACCTTCATAATCTATTTTGCACGAATATGGAAGTTTAACCCTGGGCTACAAAAAGAAGTTGAGATTAACCAAGAAATGACAGTAGACGTGTCAAGATCTAAGCAGCCTAATATGAATGCCACAAGACTGGCTAGGCAAGACCTAGAATATTAATGAATATTACCTTCCTCTCCTTAAAACAGAAAGGAAAAAAATAACCACTTTATTCGGGGCTAAATCATGTTGCTGGTTGATTTGATGTTTAGCCTGCCCTTCCTCAATTTTATTGATCCCAGAGTTACATGCTATTAAGAAAACAATAAAGCAGCTGTTTTAATTTTAATACAGTAAACAAACTATGCTTCCATCTGCCCATCAAAAAGACATGGACAAGAATGCTGTCAGACAAGCCTATCTCTCAAAATGTTAGCTATTGAGATATATCCATGTGCCAGGTTGTATTCAAAATATATGAGACTACTTGAATGTTTACATTTTATTGCTATTGCTATTGCTCTAGTCATTGCTTTTCCTTTGTTGGATTTTTTTTTTAAAGATGAAGCTAGATACCATGCCCTACCTTATAAGGTTATGGGCAGACATCAGGTTTGTGTGGCCTACTTTGTTGTTTTACTAAAACCCTAAGGGCTACTGACTGAAGTGAGTGGAATAGTGAAATAGTGAGTGGAACCAGATGCAAAAATAATTGAAGGGGTGGAGCAAATTATCTACTGCACTCCCATCAGCTTGAATGACCCAACACACAATACAAACCGACACCTGAGCGACTACATATCTAGGATTCTAAATCTAGAAGCATAATTTAGAAGGAAAAAAGAGGAGTTTATTGCTAGTGCTAAGCAACTGGGAGCCAATTGCTGATCTACTGCAAATCATTCAGTCAATTCAAAATGGTATGAGGCTATTGAAAATACTAGATGTTCTGCTAAATATACATCTGATTTGTGATGAATACATTACTCCTCTAGATCAGGGATGGGGGACCTGCAGCCCTCTAGATGTTGCTGGACTACAGTGTCCATCATCCTTGGCCTTTGGCCATTCTATATGGGACTGATGGAAGTTGGAGTTCACCATCTGGATGGCTCACTGGTTCCCCAACCCTGCTTTAGCTTTTGATAGGTATAGATATAACCTAGCAAGCCACCACTAGCACATGCAACTGAACATTATGGTACTACAGCTTTTAATTTAGCCTCTTTGTAGGTAGGAAGGTATATCAATCCTCATCACGACAGATCTGCAATTAAATTATTCATTTTAAGTTTATATATGACATAGCCATTCGGGATAATTTATGCAGTAGATTTCACCAAAAGAAATGATACATTTGCAGTGCTGTCTTTATTTATGCAAGTGTTCAACGGGATAATTTAAAGACTACAGAGTCAAGTAATAAATCCTACTGAGAATAAATGCAGAATGAATGCCTAGCAATCCGATACCTGAAAGAGAACCAATGCCGTATGTGCTCAGCATCAACTTTGTCAGAGTTGAAGCACCATCTTTCAGATAAATAACTACTTAGAGGTTGTTGTTTTATCACTGTGCACCTAATGATGGCATCTGAATTGAAGGCTGTGGTGAACTTTGACCTGTATACCTGAAGGAGCATCTCCACCCCACCCCCCTCGTTCAGACACTTAGGTCCAGCTCCAAGGGCCTTCTGGCGATTCCCTCACTGCAAGAAGGGAGGTTACAGGGAACCAGCAGAGGGCCTTCTCGATAGTGGCACCCACTCCATGGAACACCCTTTTATCAGATGTCAAGGAGATAAGTAACACTACAACCTTTAGAAGAAACCTGAAGGCAGCCCTGTATCGGGAAGTTTTTAAGGTGTAATGTTTTATTATGTTTTTATATATGCTGGAAGCTGACTAGAGTGGCTGGGGTAACCCAGTCAGAGGGGCAGCATAATAATAATGTGTGCTGAAGAAGAGAAGGAATGGTGGAGGTCTCCCCGCCCTTCTCCTGTAGCTTACAGTGAGGAGGAAGGCAATCTCAAATTACAGCAGGGCTTTGAGGAAGATAGCAGCTCAGAGACAGGCGAACAGCTGAGTTATGCTGTGTTAGGAGGAGGGGAGATAGAGCAGCTAGCTAACAAGTCATTGCGCAGAATACCTGACCCCTCTTCTCTCAAAACGCGGCATTTGTTAAGGTTGTTAGAACAAAAAGCAGAGACAGTTGTCCACAGACCGATGCTATAGAACATGGGTAGGCAAACTAAGGCCCGGGGGCCAGATCCAGCCCAATCGCCTTCTAAATCTGGCCCATGGACGGCCTGTGAATCAGTGTGTTTTTACATGAGTAGAATGTGTCCTTTTATTTAAAATGCATCTCTGGGTTATTTGTGGAGCATAGGAATTTGTTCATTTTTTTTCCAAAATATAGTCCGGCCCACCACATGGTCTGAGGGACAGTGGACCGCCTCCCTGCTGAAAAAGTTTGCTGACCCCAGCTATAGAAGCAGGTGTTGTTGCTAGAGAGGGAAGAAGGAGGAATTCAGTGCAAGCAACTCCATTATGGAGGAGTGGCCAGCATTCTTTGTATTTTACTGTGATAACTGAATAAATCATACGTAATAACTTTCTTGTTTCTTCCCTGCCTCTTGGTGCCATCGGGGGGAGGGAGAGGATTCCTCAAGCCTGACAGATAACAACAACAACAACAACCATATACCTTGAAGCCATTGCAGGTAATTAAGAATATAACAAGTTGCCTTATATTGAATCACATCATATCTAGACCAAGGATGAAGAATCTAGGACCAAACGTGGCTGCTAGGTTTCTCCATCAGGCCCTCAGCTTGCCAGGCTACCCTGCTCAATGGCCATGATTCACACCCCAAGTCTTTTGCCTGGCTGGCATAGTTCCTTGAACTCTGTAATTCCTGTTGCTTGCCTTCATGGGGTGTGTGAGTGCACACCTAGCCTACTGTGCAAAGTAGTTACTGTGCATTTCCATCTGTTGCTCTGCCCACCTTTTCTTTCACCTGCCCCAGTCCACCACTGACAGGTTGACCAGAAATTAACATGGCCCTTGGGCCTGATCTATCTCAGTTTTGTCTACACTGGTAGCAGCTCTCCAGCATTTCAGAAGGACATTTTTACTAGTCTTACCTGGAGTAACCAGAAATTCAACCTGAGACCTTCTGCATGCAAAGTAGCTCCTCTACCACTCAGTTGGGTTCTTCACCATATAATTGGAGGTGTCCTATTAGGGAGATTGTAATTTTTTAAAAAAATCATTCCCTTTGTTCGTGCAGTAGAAATTGTATCAACATACATCACAGGATTGTGGAATTAAGTTGTCTTTATGTTCTTCTTGCCTTTATAACAAAGGCTCTTTCTAGAAAACAAAAGGGGTTTTCATAGGAAAGGCTAATGCAAATTGGAGTTCACTCTAATGAAAAAAAAGGTACAGGGATATGGCTTAGACGGAGACAATTCCTTTTCAGCGATCTTTGCAAGAAATATGCTCTTTTTGTTCCCCATGAGCCAATTATGTGTTCCTTCCATAGTAACCATAAATGAAAGCAACTCTGTGAACATTTATTTAATTATACAGAGCCTTATTACTTCTTTGTTAGTTGCCAAGTTGCCAAGTTGTTGGTGAAATGTTTGTAGAACAATTAGCCACTAGGGAAGTTTCTTCTAATGACACAGAGAGAGTAGCCTATAGCTGCAAAGCAACAGGAGCTGTCTCATTTTGGAAAGCCCAGCTGAATGACATCCCCACCTCTGTCGCTGCCCAAAATGGAAAGGAGGAGAAGTGTTCATCTTTAGGTCAGAGGGTTGGTCCTTTACAGGGTCACAAGAGGGAAGACCCTGGGAGAGATAGTTTAGAGACAGAGGTTTAAAAGGGATCAGTTTTGCCCCAACCTTTCTTGGAGCAAGATGCTCATGTGGAGCTATCCGTGGTCCTGAAATTGCTAACGTGCCTTGTTCTGTGGCACCCAGCATCAAACCTGCTCTCTAACACAGTTCAACTAGATGTTAGTCACTCTGTGTATATTTGGTTTATACCCTCTACTACTTAGGATAACTGGTAACAGCCTTATCCTACATCTGACACGAGTCCATTTGCACATTTAAGGTCGGTCATGTAAGTGAACTATTCAGTTAAGCTGCTGGTTCAGGCAAGGTGGTATAAAGGGGGCTGAAGACATGTTTGTTGGAAGGGGGCTGGGCCCCCTCAATTTTGAGGGGCCTAGCGTGCATCATGCATTGCAGGTTCATTGGCTGGCTCCTCCGGAGGGCTCGGCCTCCCCCAATGACATGCCGCATGGGTGATGCAAGCCAGGCCCCCTGAATCTTAGGGGCAACTTGGCACTGGTGGTGTCTACAAAGTGGTTGCATGCATAGCTCTTACCACTTTTTAGATTTTGTAGTAAATACAGATCATTCTTCATCACCTGCATTGACTCTATGTTTTGTTGGAATTTATCCCCAGTAATTGGTGTGCTAAACCACAGAGCCTAGGACTTGCCTATCAGAAGGTCGGCGGTTCGGGGTGAGCTTCCATTGTTTGGTCCCTGCTCCTGCCAACCTAGCAGTTTGAAAGCACATCAAAGTGCAAGTAGTTAAATAGATACCGCTCCAGCGGGAAGGTAAACGGCGTTTCCGTGCACTGCTCTGGTTTGCCAAAAGTGTCTTAGTCATGCTAGCCATATGACCCGGAAGCTGTACGCCGGCTCCCTCAGCCAATAAAGCGAGATGAGCGCCACAACCCCAGAGTCGGCCACGACTGGACCTAATGGTCAGGGGTCCCTTTACCTTTACCTAATTGGTGTGCTAGGCAACATGCCACCATGTGCTGTGACTCAGGGTCTGAGATCTTGGAAACTGCATCATATACAGTTGCAAAAATCACCAAGGTTGTGTGTCAACTATCCCTAAAGTATTACTGCACTTCAATACTCCAGTATTCCCAGTATTGGTTAAGGCAGTGGTGGCAGACCTATGGTCTTCCCAAATGTTGGATGCCAACTCTCATCAACTCCAGCCAGCATGGTCAATAGTCAGGGAGGGTGGAAAATGCAGACCAGCAATGCCTAGAGAGCCACAGGTTCTCCACCCTTGGATGAATGCAACAAATTATGTTTACAACCAATTGTTTTAGTTTATTTGCTTCTGTTTGTGTGTGCCCTTGCATTGCAACTGGCACATTCACATTTGTGTATAGCAAGACCAAGAAAGGGAAACAGTTTCCATTTTATAAATGTAATTAGCATTAATAGGGAAACATACACCTTGAAATTTCAGATAATATGGCTGCTTTTATTCTCCTTCCCTAGTTGATTACAAACAATTCCAAAATAAGCTTTCGTCTAATTAGGTTGTTCTAACAGGGATAAGTCAGCAGGATGAGCCTACAAAGCTCAGTGGTGCTTGATGTTTGGAATAACCTTTCTCAAAAGAGGAGAATAAAAAGAAAGGAACTAGATTATTGTGGATTTCCCCCCTATCAAGTTGTGTTGTATGGAGATTTAGCTCCTTATCTCTGTGTGGTAACCTTTAAAGAATTATTTTTCATCGGTACCTTTGAACAACTTCAATTAAATCTGACAGTGTAAGCTCCATTGAAATCAATATGTGGATAGGATTGTAACCTAAGGCAGACATAGAATCATAGAATCAATCATAGAGTTATAAGGAACCCTTAGGATCATCTAGTCCAACCCCCTGCAATGCAGGAATATGCTGCTGTGCCTTATGGAGATTGAACCTGCAACCTTGGCATTATCAGCACTATGTTCTAACCAATTGAGCTATCTTGTCTTGGATAAGATGTTTTCACCATTTCATAAGAGTTTTGCTCCAAGTTTTTAGGTTTCCATTCTTTTTCTTTGGTGCCAGTATTTGGGAGATATTGTTGGTTTGGGGGCAGGTAAAGATGTGTCTGGACCAAAGTCAGTTTTCAGGCACTGCTGTTCAACTGATCAGAGCGCCAGGCTTGGGGATGATGGCCTTGCGGGGAAGGGGGGTGGGATTCCTCATCATGGTCTATCTATTCAGCTGTCAAAGTAACAATCAATGTGATTAACACAAACCATACAACCTTACATGTAAAGCACAGCCAGGACTGTGTTAATATTATTTCTTCTTGTAAATTTTCTCACATGTTTAAAAGAACACCATTCAATAAATTGTAGTGGTGTGGGTGGGAGAGAGGGAGGGAGACTGTGACCAGACCCACGTGCGCAAATTTATCATATTTGAGACTGTGATAAATCAAACCCATTAAATGGACTACAAATGGAATAAATAATAAAGCATTCAAAAGTTGAAGAAATGGAGAGAATACCAAGGAGGTTCCTGACCTGGGTGCCATTTAGTCTATGACCAGTCTTAGAGGCATCTGCGGGCTTATCAAATGAAGACACAAAGGCCACAATTCTTCTAGTGAGGGCCAATTCCATGCTGTTGTCTACTATAGAACCCCAGATCTATCGGGCATTTTGTTTTTTAGGGTGGGTTGCACAACTATACTGCTTGCCTAGCCTGCCAGTCCTTGAACCGAGCACCTGACATTCTCTTATGCCCCCAAAGTGGCAGTAGTGCCATTGTGCCCATGACCACCACCTAGTGTGGCAGCTGAGCAAAGGACCTGTTGTTTCTATAAAAGCAATATGATAATCTAGGTCTTAGTTCACAACTGAATTCTCTCTGAAGCCTCCCTCCTCCTGAGTAGATCCTTCCTCCCCAAGAAAACCCTGGTGATAGACCCCTGGACATCAAATGAACACTCAGGCTCCAATTCTCCCATTGGGTTTGCTGTCCTGTTTGATCTTGGAATATGGGACAAAGGAGGAGAATCAAGGGTTGAGGAAGGATGTGGTTGAAGTGGTTGTTAGAGGGATAAGGAAACATGTCAATGAGACTACGTATTTGGGGCTATCTCAGGACTACAGTAAGTTCTTCCTGGTCCCCAGATGTGCTGGGTTTCTCCGAGGGTCCCACACCTCTTCCTTGAAGGAAGTCTCTCCAGGGTCCTGTTCTGATGGGATTGTGATACACTGGTACAACCTACATTATGTTGTGTTTTGAACACCAGTGGATTGGACAAAACAGTGCAAATAATCAATAGAACTGACCACAATCAATGCAGAGTGGAGCAGACTTCAGAATATTGAAATGCAACATTTGCCTTGGACGAAATGGTTCAACGTTTGTAAGTTGAGAATCTATAAGTGGATAGGGATATGGAACATTCCCCACATAAGAATACGGAGAGTCCATACAACTTGGGTTGTATATAATAGTTTTTAACTGGACAATCCAGCCCATGGTTAAGCTTTCCATCAAAACGTGATTTCAGAATTGGAAGGAAAAAGAAACCTTGAATTCACATATTGTAGTTCATTCTGAATGGCTCCAACCTGTACCAAGAGCACCACTAGAAAATGATCTTTTATCTGTTGTTAGGCAGTGAAATAATGAGAGGAGATAACTGACTGTCACTTTGTCTGGATTTAAAACCAACCCTCCCTTTCCTGCCCTCCCTGCAAAAAGGAAGGAGGAAAAATCCCCGTGCCATTTGGTTCATCAGGATTTATGGTACACAAGTTTCTTGCTTGATGGAAATGCTGTTTGTCTCTATACACAAAGAGGACAGATGTGCCACATTAATAAGTGATCTGTGGTGCTGTTAACATCACTTTGCCTAGTAACAGTTAGGCGCAGCATACTAATACTGCCGAAAGAAAAGATACATATGTTTGGATGGGCTTTTGAAGCAGCTGCATTGCCACCTGTCTTAGTTTGATGAGGACATTTCTAGGTTTTATGGCTGTCACCTCAAATCTTGCATCAGGTAGCTGTAAGGTTGAAACGAGAGCATTTTTCTTTTTTATTATCAGGGATGCCTATGGAATGAAGTCACATTGAAAATGCCCTAAAGTGCTTGTTTGTTTTTCCAGCGCATCATCAGGGCAGTGCTGTTTGCTCTGGTCAGACAGGACTATTTCCATAGCCTATAAATAGTCCTATCACTCCACATGTGATCACTGGGACAACTTGGGGAAGGTCTGTAGCTCAGTAGCAGAGCACATGGTGTGCATGCAAAAGCTCCTGTGCTCAATCCCTTACATCATCAGGTACAGGGCTGGGAAAGATTCCTTTCTGAAACTCTAGACAAATATTACCAGTCGGCGTAAACCACTGTCTGAAATGCCAGAGAGCCACTGCTTTTCCAATGTAGACAATACTGAGCCCGATGAACCAATGGTCTGATTTGGTACAAGGCAGCTTCCAGTATCCGTAATGATATGTAAAGGAAGGAGAACATCTTCATGCCCTCTCTGTATGTTAACCCAACTCTTACAAACAAAACCTTCCGGCTGATTCGGGAGCAATGATGAAGTTGCCTTCATGCTTGAATGCGCTGGCAGTGCTCTATTCAGAAGTGGAGAAATGCACAGACAGTGCCACTGATGTTATGTCAGCATAAATGAATGAAGGGAAGGCAATTAATCTAGCCTTCCAAACAATTTCAAATGCGGACATAATTCAAGAATAATGAGGCAGAAGGAAGAAGGGAAGAAAAGAAAAGAAAAGAAAAGAAAAGGGATTGCTAGCCTGAGCAGGAAACGCCTTAAGTAATGCCTGGGTCCCATGCAGGACCATACTGCTAAACTCTCTCCAGTCTAGGGTAGGAAACATGTCCGATAGCCCATTTCTCAAGTATCAATATCACTGAAATGCCACATACATTGGCTCATCTGAGCTGTTTTGCCAAACTATTGAAGCTGCACCATGGGCTCACATGCTCTGTGTTGTATCCAGCTAAGTTCTGCTCAAGAGTATAATCACTGTAATAAAGGAACATAAGTTAGTCATCTACATTAATTTCAATGGATCTATTCTGAATAGGACTGTTGATTATAACCCGCAGCCTTAATCCTTCTTGTTCTCTAACCACCTCATTCGTCTCTCAAAAAAGGATTTTCTCCTCCATTTCCAGATTGCGCCAATCTTAGTTTACAGTGACATTCAAATCTGGCACCTATGGCCATTGCTAAGCTTCAAACCATGGTTAGCCAATGGACTTAAAACCATGGTTTGAAAACATGGTCTGAAGTCAGTATTTACCAGAGTTTGGCTGAAATGGGAGAATGAGGAAGCATCATGTTCCTGAACTATGGTTTGGGGAACCAGAAGTGTGGCATCTAAACTGGACCACACAGTACTCAGTTTCAAAGTCTGAGCAAGGCTTGGAGTGGTGAGTACAAATGATAGAAGTTCTTAGCAACACTCTGCACAGCAATATTTTTGAATGCATGGAATAGGGATGCATAGGCCACAGGCAATTAGTCACAGGCCAAGCACCAGAGAACGTACACTGGAAACTTCACCCTGTATGGCAAGGGGTGGTGAAACTTTTATGGTCCAAGCACCCCATTTTCTGTTGCAACCCCCCCCACTTTGCAGGTTGGGTTGTCATGCACCAAAGCTGAGAGGGCTGAAGCCAAACCGAAATTCTTACCAATGATAAATTATTTAAAAACATTTTTAAAAAGATTATTTCATTGCCCTAGAATGCTTCTTACAAGCACCAACAATGACTTCAAATGCACTAATTGCTCCGTTATAATGATCCGTAATGATTATTACTTCCACACACACATTAATGAATTAATTGCCCTGGAATAATTTCGCAAGTGCCAACACTGAATTCCAAGGAATTAATAGTTTGTAGTAATAAGGATAACAATTATTCCACCATGCCCAACTGTGACCTGCTTACCTTCCTTTACACACACACACACACACAGAGAGAGAGAGAGAGAGAGAGAGAGCGAGAGCGAGCGAGCGAGCACAGACAACCCTCTCTTTGCCACTGCAGCGGTGGGGAGGAACTTCTTCTTTCTCTTATTAAAGCATTGCCCAATAGCCTTTTCTGGGCATTGCTCCTCTTTCTAGCTGGTTTCACTAGACGCCACAGAGTTGCAAGGAATTAGGACCCAATTTGTTCAGTGGTAGAGAAGGTCAGGAAAAATCAAAGCTCTAGGGGGAAGGTGAGCTTTTTATAATGTTCAAGGCGAGCTGGCCTGAAAATGCAACACAGTAAATAAAATGACCAGTTTGTTGCAACCATGAGTTTTATATCTGACATGTTTTCTGAATGGAAGGAGGCAGGCATGGAACCACGTGGCAGTTGTCCCCAGTTAGACCTGCAACAATGATGTTCCAGACTGAAAACGCAATGGATGAATTCAGCAATGAGATTTCTAGAGGATTTAGTTTGAAGCAGAGATCATAACGCCCATGTTTCTTCCCAGAACCCGGGAGTTCAGCTCCAGAAACTCATTGATTCTACTAGAGGTATGTCTAGAAATTATGCACTATGCCTCCTCCATTCTCTTTCCATCTGCCACTATGGGTACTTGAAAATGCTACATTTTTGTCAGGGATGCATGTGCAGGCCCCAAAAGCTGTATCAATTATTTGCAATTGTTAAATTAATTAACAGAGATATGCAGCGTCAGCTAGCCCCCTTTGAAATGATCGTCAAGGTAAACGTATCAGATTTTTTTGAACTCTTCTAAAGTTCAGGCAGAACAATTTTTTTTAGTGCAACAGGACCCATAAAGATTCTCCTGTTAATAATAGCTTTGTGAGAATGCCATCTATATTAATTGCTTTTTGGGTTCTTTCCTAGTTATTTTTGGTACTGGGGCAAAAAGTCAGCCCTTTTATCCTGAGGATCCCTCCCCCGCCCCGAGCCATTATTCTAGGTATTATTCCAGCTCTTTTCAGCTTTTTCTGTTCATAATGATAAGCTGGCAAGCACTTCTGAAAAGTTAATCTTCTGTTAGTTTTGCTATTTGTACTACTATGGCAGTTGATTTGCTTTCCCTAATCCAGAGCAGAATCTCTTCCTTACGCACATAAGTGTATATTTTCATTTGATTAGTTCCGGGAGCCTGCCAATAAAACTTAAATTACATGGAGGCCATTTGTGTACAAGTTAATTTGATGGCTGCAGTCTCTAAACTGCCTATTCTAGTGCAGCAGAGACCAAGGATGGCCACAGACCAAGCAGTGCCCCAGGCAAGGAGTGCATCTGAGGCTCCACTCATTTATTCCGATTTTTAATTCTATTGAGTTGTTATCTGTCTGTCTGTCTGTCTATCTATCTATCTATCATCTATCATCTATCATCATCTAACTCTGTCTGTCTGTCTTTCTATCTATCATTATATTTATATCCCACCTTTCCTCCATGGAGCTCAAGGTGGTATCTATGATTCTTCCCTCTCCTGAAAATTTAAAATGATTTCTTTTTTAAAAAAATAAATCAAGCTGCGGTTATAGGTGGGTGAGTAGGCCTAATCCTCAGTCCTCACATATGCTTGGGAGGTCCCTGCGAGGCTCAGATCCTCCTCAGTTGACCAAGGATGCTGGGTGTTGCTACTGTTCCTGAACAGAAGCAAATAGGTCAACAGAAACCCTCAGGTGCCTCACCACAGTATTACCTTTGCACCATCCCAAAGCATTGAGAAACCATAAACCTGAGAGATTTCTACCTGGAAAAAGGGTTCACCTTCTATTCTATTGACTAGGAATCCAACATAAGCTGTTTGTTTCTGATAGCTGCCAAATATATTTTTCTTGGCTCAGTGCTTTGAGGACAGTTTGCTGTCAAAGAAGATGAGCCTTCAGGATTGGTGGAAAATAAGGGTGGGGTGGAATCTTGATTTGCTCTCAGGTACTTTGTTAAGCATTGTTCATTTGGATATGATGTGTCATGATTAATATTCCCATCACAAAAATTGGTGCTTAGGTAGGAACCCAGATGTAATTTTTCTTCCAACTTGGTCTCCATTTCACTTCTTTGTCATTCCAGCACACACGACATCATCGATCACAGAATGAAAAATTATGTCACCTGCAACTTTACTTTGCTTTCTTGCCAACTTCCAGGTGTGGCTCTTTGGCTTGGTTGTTAGGTTATTCAGTGGTACCTGAATAATTAGGAGGCTTCCAGAACTTATCCTGTGTGGGACTCAGTGGCGTGAGGTGAAATTTTTCATGGAGGAAGAGGTGCAAGCTTGTGAGTGTGAATGTTGGCGGTGGTGGTGCAGGGAAAATCATGACGTCCTGATGTCATGCGTGTGAGTGTTGCACCTGCCTCCCTAAGCTGGGCAAAAGCTTCCTGGGCTTTGGGAAGGAGGTACCAGGTCTCTGACAAGATGCTGGAAGCCTGCTGCCTCCTTTCCAAATCTGGGCAGGCTTTGGGAAAATGGCAGAAGGGCTCTTGGCCCTGTCAGAGCATCGTGCCTCCCTCCCTAAGCTGGGTAGAACCGTCCCAGGCTTTGAGAAGGCGGTAGGCTTTAATACTCTAATTTACTAGAAGCATTTAGGCGACTAGCTTAGTCCCCCTATTCCACTGACTGCATGCCTCTGGCGCTGGTTGTCTCAAGCATGTGAGAAGAGCCTGGCTGAATCAGATCAAAGATCTATCATGTCTAGCAATCTCTTGCCCACAGTGGCCTATAGAAAGTTTGCAAGCAGCACATGCTAGCAATAGCCCTCTCTTGCTGCTGTCCCCCAGGGGGCATACTGTGTCTACTTATCTATTTGCAGTGGTACCTCTGGTTACGTACTTAATTCGTTCTGGAGGTCCCTTCTTAACCTGAAACTGTTCTTAACCTGAAGCACCACTTTAGCTAATGGGGCCTCCCACTGCTGCTGCACCGCCGCCACTCGATTTCTGTTCTCATCCTGAAGCAAAGTTCTTAACCCGAGGTACTATTTCTAGGTTAGTGGAGTCTGTAACCTGAAGTGTATATAACCTGAAGCGTATGTAACCTGAAGCGTATGTAACCCAAGGTACCACTGTATTATTAAATTTGTATACCACCCTATGCCCGCAGGTCTCAGGGCAGTTCACAGGATAATCTAATTCTGGAGTTAGGGGATGTGCACAAAGACACACACATTCATCATGAGTTGTAACCATTACCAGACTTGTTCTGAAATAATTAGTCATGTTAAAGCCTTTTTTTAAAAAAAAGAAAAGAAAAGAAAAGAAAGCCAATATTTTCCAACCATTTAAAATACCGCATTGGCCCAAGAATAAGACACACTTTTCTCCCCAAATTCCGACCGTGAAAAGTTAAAGTGCGGCTTATATTCGCGACCCTATGGTATGCGGGGCAAACAGCGCCAGGAGCGAGGCAAAGCAGAGCCTGCCCTGCGCATAGTCTCTTGTCCTCTCCCCCAAGGCTGGGAAGGGAGAGAGGAAAGGCCACCAGCAATGCAACCCCGGCCCAGTATGCAGCCAGGAGCAGTGAGGAAGGGAGTGGCTTATAATTGGGTTTTTTTTTCCTTTCCCCCCTCCAATTTTAAAGGTGCGGCTTATATTCGGGTACAGCTTATGTTTGGGCCAATACGGTACAGCGGTACCTCGGGTTACATACGCTTCAGGTTACATACACTTCAGGTTACAGACTCCACTAACCCAGAAATATTACCTCAGGTTCAGAACTTTGCTTCAGGATGAGAATAGAAATCGCGCTCCAACCACACCAGCCACCCACCGCGAACCTCGTGAATAGTTCCTCACCCAGACCAGATCTTTAGGGGCGAAATACCTTGTTGTGTCAGTCTCAGCCTGCGGGTTTGCTCTTGAATTACGGTTTGGCATTTTATCCGGGTGGACATAATCCAGCACCGTTACCAATCTTCTACCCAAGAGCAGCTCAGCTGGCGACTTGCCCGTCGCAGTACACGGCGTCGCATGCTGCAAAAATAACATCCGCACGATGCGAGCTGACCAGTTACCCTCCATTAAGCGCACAATGGATTCTTTGGCTGTTCTTACCATGCGCTCCGCCTGCCCATTGGAGGATGGGTGAAAGGGCGCGGATGTGACCCCTCTTATGAAGTTATCAGCCAAGAATGCCCTGAATTCTTGGGATACAAAAGCTGCCCCATTATCTGATACAATGGTCTCAGGTAACCCGTGGGTTGCAAACAGCTGCCTCAACACCTTGATTACGGCAGCTGATGCCATGCTAGGGACCATCACCACTTCTAACCATTTGGAATATGCATCGACGATAACCAAAAAGACCTTCCCCTGGAATGGCCCAGCAAAATCTAAGTGCAGCCGGCTCCAGGGAGATCTGGACTGCTCCCACCAGTGAACTGGTGCTCTGGCCACTTCTGGCCGCACCTCTTGGCATGCCTTGCACGTTCGTACCCATTGTTCTATGTTCTGGTCCATTCCAGGCCACCACACATAACATCGGGCTAGCGACTTCATCCTGACCATTCCCGGGTGTCCCATGTGAAGCGTCTCAATAACCCTGTTTCTCAGTGGTGCTGGGATGATCACCCTATCTCCCCACAGGAGACAACCCTTATGCATGGATAACTCGTGCTGCCTTGTCGCATAAGGCCTGAATTTGTCTTCATGCGGACCACCTGGCCACCCCCTCCCCACCCAAGTGAGCACACGGGAGAGAACAGCATCTTTCCTCGTTTTCTCAGCAATATCAGTAGCCGTTACAGGAGCCCCCGGAAGTGTTTCCAGCATCATTATGTGCTCGGCTGGAGCAGGATCCTCATTGCTCCCGCCAGGAAGGGGCAATCGACTCAGCGCATCAGCGTGGCACAACCCCTTCCCCGGCACATGGGTCAAGGTGTACTGGAACCCTTTCAGGAATATAGACCAACGCAACATTCTGGGGGAGAGAATTTGTGGCGTTTGTTTGTTCGGGTTGAACAACCCCAACAATGGTTTGTGGTCCGTTTCAATGGAGAAATGACGACCGTACACATAATCATGGAACTTTTTGATTCCTGCCACAATTGCAAGCGCCTCTTTGTCAATTTGAGCATAGTTGCGCTCCGTGGGCGACAACGTACGGGAATAGAAAGAGATGGGCTTTTCCGACCCATCCGGTTCCCTATGACTCAGCACCGCCCCCAGGCCGTATTGAGAGGCATCACATGCCAGGACCAGCGGCTTCGATTCATCATAATGAGCAAGGACGCTCTTGCTACTCAGCATTCCTCGCAAGGAGTCAAAAGCCTTCTGCTGCTCCTGCCCCCATCGCCACACATTCTTTTTCTGCAACAGTCTATGTAATGGTTCAGCTACTGAAGCTTTCTGGGGTAAGAACGAATGATAAAAGTTAATAAGTCCCAGGAATGACTGCAACTCCGTCTTGTTCTGTGGTCGTGGTGCCTCGATGATGGCCTTAACCTTAGCATCTGTGGGGTGGATGCCTGATGCATCAATTTTAAACCCCAAGAATTTCACAGTTGGCACCCCAAAACTGCATTTTTCCTTTTTTAGTTGCAACCCCGCCTCCTTGAACTTGAGCAACACTGCACGGACACGCGCAACCAGTTCCTGTGGGTCTTTTCCAGCAATCAAAACGTCATCAAAAAATGGCAAGACCCCCGGCAGACCTCTTAACAGGCGTTCCATGAGCCCTTGAAAAATCCCTGGGGCCACACAAACTCCAAATTGTAATCTGTTAACTCTGAACGCCCCTTTATGTGTGACAATAGTCTGTGCTTCCGCTGATTGTGGGGTTACTGGCAGCTGTTGGTAAGCTTGTGCCAGGTCAATTTTGGCGAACACCTTGCCCCCAGCCAGTTTAGCCAACAGATGTGATACGACTGGAATGGGGTATGAGTTTCCCCTGAGTGCCTTATTGATAGTACATTTGTAATCAGCACAGATCCTGACTTCCCCATTTGCTTTAAGGGGCGTGACGATTGGAGTCTCCCACTTAGCGGAGTCCACGGGTGAGAGAACTCCCTGCTTGACCAATTTATCCAGCTCTGCTTCGATCTTGGGTTGTAGTGCAAATGGCACTCGCCTTGGTTTGAGTCGGATTGGGGCCACCCCAGGGTCCAATTTGAAGTCAACTGGGGGCCCTTTATAACAACCCAGTTTTCCATTAAAGAGACCAGCAAATTCTTTGCATAATGCCTCGCTCATCTCAGGGCAGGTTTGGATTGAATTAAGCCCTGATATACTCAGTCCCAGGGCGGGGAACCAGTCAGTGCCCAGGAGACTGGGGCGACTGCCCTTCGCAATCACCAGTTTGAGTACCGCCTGTTTGTCCCGGAACTGTACTCTCACGGCACACATTCCCATGACATGGATGCGGCCCGCTGAGTATGACTGCAAAGTTGCCGGGAAGGGCTCCAGAGGGGGCAACTTACCCCTGGGGAAGAATGTCCTCGCGGTCTGGTCCGACACGATAGTGAATCCAGATCCGGAGTCCACCTCCATGTCGCACAGCTGACCCTCAATCTTCACCTTGATGTGTGCCTTGCCTTGCGCTGGAAACTGCACGACCCTCCCGTTGATCTCCGTTACGTAGTGGCAGTCCTTTAGAACATGGTTTGCTGTGGGCGATCTGCGATGCTCCAGTCTAGGTGCTCCTGTCGCTCCCAACGCCGCCGATCTACAGACCCTGGCGATGTGACCTGTCTTTCCGCACGTCCGGCACATAGCATCCCAGAAACAACAACTCTTCCGCTCATGGTTTCCGCCACAACCAGGGCACCTGCCTCGGTGATCTTTGTGCACTGTGCAGGCCTGACGCACTGACTCGACCCCACAGACTGGGCTCTAGCTCGGAGTAGCCTCTAGCTCGTCCATGGCATGCGCAACTTCTATCTGTGGCTTAGGGACCCTGCGACTGGCATCAAGCTCCTCTCTTTCATAATTCTCCGTGGCGGTGGCCTCCTTCAAGGCTGAAGCAAGGGCAACCTCTTCTTTAGCCACGATGCGTCTTCTGGCTTTCTTGCTGCTCAGACCACCGACAAACCGATCCAGGAGAGTCTCTTCCAGATCTTGGAAGTCGCAGTGCTGAGCGAGCTTCCGCAGTTCAGCTAGAAATGCAGATACAGACTCCCCAGCACGCTGCTGCCTCTTATGAAACTCCATCCGCCGCGCCATCTTGGTTTCAGTAGGCGCTAAATGGCTTGTTAGGCAGGCAAGAATATCTTTGAGAGATGTCTCACTTAGCTTCGCTGGGGCAAGCAATGCCTTGGCCAGCTTGAAGGTCTCAGGCCCACAGTAGCTCAGGAATGTGGCCCTTCTTTTGCTGGCATCGGTGATCCCTTGAGCCACTGCGAAGAACTCGAAGCGTTCGACGTAGTCTTCCCACGTGTGGGGCTCTGATGGCTGGAAGGGCTCCAATACCCTTGGACTCTCCATTGTCCTGTGGGCAGGGTCGTCTTCTCAGCTGGCCAGTGAGTCTTGTTCTTAGCTACAATCCGGACTCTGAGGCAGGGCTGCGTTTAACCGCTCCTCAGCATTCCAGATCCCACCTTCGTCGCCAGTTGTTGTGACGTGGGGTTTGTGATTTCAGCTCTCTTGACATATTATGCTGGAGACAGTTCTCTAGTAACACTTCTTTATTAAAGCAAACAAGACTGAAGACTGAGGAGGGGAGAGCTACATTTATAGGGACAGGGAACCAGCTAGAAAGGATACATTTTGGAGGGAACAATATCAGGCAATCACAGTCCTGCCTTTTGGAGGCAACCAATAAGACAGAGGATCCAAATACAGCAGCTTAAATGAACCAATAGTAGCTGTACCCTCTGGAACCAAAAGGTAGTTACTTTACCCTAATGCAAATACAGACAATAATAATACAGATATAAAATCCTTTGACTCAGTACACAACACCAGCATTTGAAAAACTATATACTGTATGATGCAGAAAAGTAGTCAATGTTAGTAATTCAGGGTAATTAATTTAAACTGATAAGCAGTAGATTCAGGAGAGGAAAAATCATAGAACAATTCTGTGACAAAAGGAAACCAGCCATTATGTAATTTATTGTCACAAGATGTAGTGGCTTTAAAAGGGGTTTAGATGAATTAGTACAGGTTAGGTCTACCTGTAACTATTAGCCATGGTAGGTTAGTAGAACGTTCAAGCATGGAGACAGTATTCCACAGAACATGGAATAATGTTTGACATTTTATTATGCTTTTATATTTTGCTGGAAGCTGCCCAGGGTGGCTGGGTATAAAATAACAACAATAACAATATCATTTTAGTATTTGGGGTGGGGTGAGGGTTGGGGATACACAGAATAACAGCTTCTGGGAGCAGGTGGAAGAAAGTATGTTGTCTTCATGCCCTGCTTTCTAGAGACATTTGGCTGGTTATTGTGAGGAGAAGGCAGACAGAAGAAGAAGGGTCCCTGGTGTAATGTGCCAGTTCTCTCTTTATATATCAGACTGCCCTAGCAAGAACATAGTCTTGACAATAACAAAAAAATATATATGTTGCATTTCCTAAATAATTACATACTGAAGCTTGTGAAATTTTTGTTGGGTAAGAGTCAAAGCCTGAAATCCTAGACAGTGGGACCTCTGGTTACGAACATAATTTGTTCTGGAGGTCCGTTCTTAACCTGAAACTGTTCTTAACCTGAGGCGCGCTTTCGCTAATGGGGCCTCCTGCTGATGCTGTGCCGCTGGCGTGCAACTTCTGCTCGCATCCCGGGGCAAAGTTCGCTACCAGGAGCATCTACATCCGGGTTAGTGGCACTCGTTACCTGAAGCGTTCATAAGGAGAATGGTACGTAACCTGAGGTTCCACTGTACACACTTATCTAAGAGAATGTCCCATTGAATTCAATAGCACTTACCTCTGAATAGACATGCACTGGATTGTGCTGCATAGAATATCCCAACCATCACATTTATTATCGCTAGTTTCTGTTTCGAGTAAAGAGAATAATATTTTAACAGCACATCCATTGCTCATTTATCTTAATCATGACAAGCTTTAACCTTATTTAATTTAAACAAACAAACCAGCAATAAATTCCAGCATCCTTCTTTAATTTGGTTATGAGAATTGGCTGTGAACCTTCTTATGGCAAGATTTTTGTGCACTCACTCAAAAACTATTTCATAGGCAGAAAATTAGCCTACAAAACTTTATTTCTGGAAGGGGGGGAAATCTAAATTTGCTATATTTCTGTCTGCTGGCCAGCTATTAAAGGCATAGAAATCTGCAATCACCTCTGATACTGTTGATGGCATTGTCATTATTTTTATCTCAGTTGGTAGAGCATGAGACTCTTAATCTCAAGGTCATGGGTTTGAGACCCACATTGGGGACAGATTCCTGCATTGTAGGGGATTGGACTAGATGTCCATCATGGTCCCTTCCAACCCTACAATTATATGATTCTATGATACTAATTGTAATGTATGGGGGCTAGATAAAGGTGGTCATATACTATATATGCAGCAGCCCAATATCCATTTACATCAGAGTGAGGATGTGGGTGGCACTGTGGGTTAAACCACAGAGCTTAGGGCTTGCTGATCAAAGCCCTGCAACAGGGTGAGCTCCCGTTGCTCAGTCCCTGCTTTTGTCAACCTAGCAGTTTGAAAGCACGTCAAAGTGCAAGTAGATAAATAGGTACTGCTCTGGCAGGAAGGTAAACGGCGTTTCCGTGAACTGCTCTGGTTCACCAGAAGCGGCTTAGTCATGCTGGCCACATGACGTGGAAGCTGTATGCCGGCTCCCTCGACCAATAAAGCGAGATGAGGACCACAACCCCAGAGTCGTCCGTGACTGGACTGAATGGTCAGGGGTCCCTTTGACTTTACCTTTAAGGACCTCTGAACTCAACTCGACTTACTTCTGAGTGGACACGTATCAAATAGTGTGTTTTAAGTTGCACAGAATGCTAAAACACACACACTTCTCTCTACCCCACATTAAAGGCAAGCTACCGATATTTTCTCAGCTTCATATCACTGTGTACATTTGCTTTCCTATGTAGGGAAAGGGTGCTTAGGTCAAAACAACAAACTTATTAATTAAGGCTGCTATCCAGGTTGCACCCTTGCTTGCAGGTGTTAAGTCCCATTGAATAAAGTGGGACTTACGTTAAAGCAAGCAAGCAAGCAAAGAACCAGGTTTCACAGTGGCGATCGCTTTATGTTCAGGAATAGTATACATAAAATAATAAGGAAACCCTACGAAAGAGGAAGTGGGCGGGGGAGGGGACTCAGAACAGTGGTTCTCAAACTTCTTCCCTCTGAACCACATTTTCCCATCAGATGTCAAGGTAGTAAAGGACTACACAACTTTTAGAAGACATCTGAAGGCCGTCCTGTATCAGGAAGTTTTTAATGTTTGACGTTTTATTAAGCTTTTATATGTGCTGGAAGCCACCCAGAGTGGCTGGGGAAACCCAGCAAGGTGGGCTGGGTATAAATAATAAAAATAGTAATATGCTCATGCCGCACTAATTTTTTTTTATCAATAAGAAATACATTGGGAAACAAAAAGCAACAACTCCTAGCAGTGCTTGATTTTGAAAAGATGCATATTCCACATTCTGCGAATATTTATGTGTGTATGTGTATACAGAATGGTACCTCTGGTTGTGAACGAGATCCGTTCCAGAGGCTCGTTCGCAACATGAAAAGAACGCAACCCACAGTGGCGTGTCTGCGCACACGCGGGTTGCGACTTGCCACTTCTGCGCATGCACGTGACGTCGTTTTGCGTGTCTGCGCATGCGCGAGCAGCGAAACCCGGAAGTAACCCTTTCCGGTACTTCCGGGTTGGCGTGGGACGCAACCTGAAAAAACGTAACATGAAGCAAATGTAACATCAGGTATGGATGTATATGTGTGTGTGTGTGTCTGTGTGTATAATAGAAACACACACACACATATATACATATATATATATATATACACACACACACACAGAGAAACACACACATGCACACATATATACATACGCATGTATAGCATAGCATAGCATAGCACAGCATAGCATAGCGAAATGTTTAAACGCTTCTTTGAGCGGGTCCCGCCACACCTGCCATCCTCTCCTGCCGCACCTGCGCGGCGCTCCGCACCCTTTGAGAACCATCGCCACGGAACGGACTACATTTCCCAGAAGGCTTTGCCCAGTAGCAGGCTCGCTTCTGGATTGGTGCTCCTCGGGGCCCAATCAGCGCGGAGGAGAACGGCGTGGATAACGGCGTTTCCCAGGTGCTTGTGGCGGAGACTGACGCGCCGGCGCCCGTTGGAAGCCATGGCCCCGTCACGGCGCCTCGCGCCGCACCTGCCTGTGGGGTGCAGCCTCCTTCCCCCCCTCCTCCTCCTCTTCCTCCTTTGTGTCCAGTTCGGGGGAGGCCAGAAGAAGAAGGAGGTAGAGCCGTTCGCTTCTCTTCGGTTTCCACGCGCCCCTTCTGCCTCCCTGTGTGTGTCAAGGGGGGGGGGGGGAGATACCTAGGGTTCAACACACACACCCCGCCAGCCCCCTTTGTTTATGAGTTTAATATATCCTCCACCTTCCCCCCTGCAGCTCCTGTTTGTTGGTATATATATTTTTAATATCCTTTTCTATTTTTGCTTGTTTATTGTTTTCTATTTACAATTTTATTTATACAAATAATTTCTATTTGCAATTTTTCTGTTTACAATTTTATTTATACACTATGAATGCCCACATTTAAGATTTCATTATTAGGTTTCGTTTATAGCAATCATTTTTCCCCACCCTCCTTCTCGCTGCCTCCCTCCCCCCCCCCCCGCCCCCCAGTCATCCATCCCTCTGAGGGGCAAACGTAGGTTGGACATGGGGGAAAGATGGATCCTTAAGTTTCTGCCTAGGAATGTTCGTTATTATGCTATGTGGGGTTTGTGTGTGTGTGTTTTAGTGTGTTGTAAGCTGCCCTGTGATCTTTGGATGAAGGATCAGTGCTTTTTTCTAAAAAAATTAAAAGTGTTTAGGGGTCCTCTCATTTTGACTCAAGAAAATCACCATTTTTTAGTTCAAATTGGGGGGCGGGAATAAACACAGCAAATGGAGAAAAGTACAAAGATTCACAAAATGTTTAGGGGTGTGTTCCCCTGCGTCCCCCCCCTCCCGAAAAAAAGCACTGATAATAATAATAGGAATGTGGAGAAGGTTGAGTGTTTGCCTTGCTCAGGACTGCTGATAAAAAGCTGTGTGGCAGATGAGAATTCTACCACTGAACCACCAATGCAAAAGCTGTATAAGATAAGACATAACTAGTGCTTAAACCCAGAACCTGTTTTCTTTTGTTTAATATGTTTTTGAATTATTTACAAAAAAAAACCCACCCCTCCAAAATGTTGTTAGATCGTGTAAGCAAAGTCAGTTCTACATCTCATATCCCACAGCTTGTTTTATCGATGGAACATGTGGTGTTACAGTGGAGAAAAAAGAAAGTGCCTCTGAGCATGTGATGAAAGACTCCTCTGACATAAACACAAGCACCTATTTGGAAATAAGCGGAAAGGAATTCCCGATCACACTGTGTGATTTTCACACAGCAGGAGCATCCTCTTAGGAATTAATTACTGCTTTGTTGTTGTTTTCCTTCCTTTCTCCCTTGTTCTTCGCCTCACTATGTTTTGATACCACCTGTGATATTTAAGTCCACCTTAATCACTTGTACAATTTCCTATTAGTTGGTCATTGTCCTTATATTTGTCCCATATATATACCCTCTCCTAACTGCTGCATAGTGCAGAATGTTATATATTGAAATAGCAATAATTCTGCCTCTTAAGTTTTCATAAATTAGTAGTACATCCAATGCTGCTGTTGGAGATTTCTGTAATATAGACCCTTCCCTAGTCTTTTTGCCATCAATACATGCTATTTTTCCCCTTCTCCATTCCCTTCTCCATTTAATGCCAGATATCTGGTATTATCCCCTGAAAAACAGGGGAACCTCCTGTGTTGCAGAGATAAAATAACACTGCTGCACTTGGCTTGAATTAACTGTCTCTCTATCTAACTTGATTATGTTATTGTTATTTTATTTGCATGTTTACCAAGAAAAAAGGTAAAAGTGAATTAAAGAGAAGAAAAAATAAAGATAAAAATATAATATACAAATGATAGTAATAACACAGATAATAACACTAAATCAAATCAGAATCAACTATGAATACCATGACCATCAGTACATGGGTCTTAAATTATACATATAAGTAAGTATAAGTCCTTCAGATTTTCAAATAGGTATCCAGACAAGATTGATGCTTATGTTTTTGAATGTTCCCATGGCAATAAGGTCTTCAGACAACTGCATAATAGACAGTAGGTCTGCATCCTTCCACGCTTATACTTCAAGTCTCTTAGCCACCATTGGCTACTGATTGGGATTAGACTCCTTGCTTTATCATTTAACATGCATAGAAGGCGTGGGGAAATACTTTATATCTATGAACCTGGATTAATTATTCTGAAAACATTTAACTTTCTGGCTTTGTAGCATGTATTCAGTGAGTAATGCCTTTTGTGACTGGACAACTTCTAATCAGTATATGAATAGCTAGTATACAACAACACTATGGGATTATTCATAATATATGAATATTGTGAGATGAAGTTTATAAATCAAGAGATTTTAAAGTAGAATTCATCTAAGTATTCTACTTTGTGAGCCTCGTAGTCAGTAAATGTCTTCTACCCTATCCTTTGTGATCACAATATGCTGGGCACATGATTTACACCCAGACAAACTATTGTAATTTGTTTGAGATAATGAGAAACATTGTAGCTGCTGATCTTAGCACTTATACAATAAAAATGTGACAATATGCAACCCTGATGCTTATCTGCAGCTTGTACTAATAATAAAAAGTATGTGTGGCTAGCTTTTATACTAAATGAACTTGTAAACAATTTTGCAACAGCCTGCAAGCCCTCACCATTGCTTCAGCAGCTGTCTGTTCCCCATCAGGCTACTGCTGCAAATAAAGGAACGCTGACATATTTAGGATCAGGATCTTTAGGATGTTTTAAAATTATTTTTCCATTGCTTTATGTATTGCAGGATGTGTGTCTCTTTTTGATTCATCCAGGGGGTTTTTATGAGCTGTATTTCATGACTTCAGTAGTTAAGAGTTAACCAGTAGAAAGTGAGTCTCCTGAAATATGATATTTCTGAGTAAAAATGGCCAGAATAGTAAAGTGTTGAATTATTTTAATTTGAATCTTTGCTATAAACCTAGTGGGGTGCCATTTGCTTTTACCAAAGTGTGGTCTGTAAGCCTTTACCTGCTTAACCTGGGAATAGCCCCATTGAGCTTGGTGGGACTTATTGCTGTTAGAATTAGATTGGAGGAAAAGTAGAAATGGAGACCTGACTGCATCAGTGGAAAAAGGGATCCTGCCCTTGTTTGGTTTTATTATGGCTTCTGCTTCTCCCAAGCCCTTATCAGGCTGCCTTTTAGTCTGCACTTGATTCAGAGAGCCATGGTTCAAGACGATTACTTGGAAAGCAGAGCCCTTCCTTCTGCTTCATGTGGCTTTTCCCTCTTGCCTTTTCATGTTGCCTTTTCCCTCTACTGAGTAATTGCGGTCTGCCTATACCTTCACTTATTCTTTCTTCTGTTCCAAGGCCTTTCCATAGAAAGAGGTTCTGGAGCTGTGCTCTTAGGAACATAAAGAAGAGCTTGGCTGGGTCAGGCCAAAGGGCATCTTCCTATGGGAAACCCACAAGCAGGACTTGACTGCAACAGTACTCTCCCCATGTGTGATTCCCAGCAACTGCTCTTCAGAGGCATACTTCCTGCATTGTAGCTAGTAATGATTGATAGGTTTATCCCCCATGAATTTTTCCATTCCTCTTTTAAAGCTGTCCAAGTGGTGGGGCATCAGTACACCATGCGGAGGTAATATCCATAGTTTAACTAGGAAGCCCCAACTCCGATTAAGACCTGCTTCTAAGTCCCAAAAGGTTAAAAAGGCGAAAAGCAAAGGGTAAAGGACTAGAATTGAGTGAGAGAAATGGGAGTGCAAGATTGTGTTTTTAAATGGCTGTGTAAAACTTGTGGAGAGGCTTAATAAGAAGATGTTGACATGGGGAAGAACTTTGTGGGAAAGGAAGAAACTAACAGAAAGAGATAGATATGCTGGGATAAGGATTGCATGGGAAAGAAAGGGAGCATGAACAAAAGCGCGACAGAAAAGATAGAGAATAGAAGAAGCAGAGGAAAAGAGGGAAGCAGAATTAGCAAGAATAATAAATTTTGAATGGCATACATTGCCTTGAATCTAGTCACATAGTTCTATTGTAAGTCATGTTGCTTATGATTTAAAAGAAAATCAGTGTAGGCACAGAAACGTTGTAAGAGAAATATATATATATATTGGGGGGGGACATGAACCATCTTAAGTAGATCTTTAGTCTTGCAGGAAAGGGAGGATGTGTGCTATGAATGTGTTGGAGGGGGTAAAAATAGTCTCAGTATTATTTTAGTGTATTGTTTGATGGACTAAGGAAAATGAGACAGCAGCCAAATCTTGCTGCTGTACCACCAAAATGTAGATAAGTTGAGCTGATTGAGTTTGAAGGAACAAAGTTGGGGACAGAGGGTGTAAGGGAAGGCAAATGTCAGGTTGTATACAGAGTGCTCCTTGTTGGAGGAGGAGATGCTTGCTTTGTGCTTTCTTCAGCAATCCAGGTGGCTAGTCATCAAGTCATTTTTGTTGTTCCTAAAGCTCACCCCAGCGCTTTAATTTAATGTGAACTTCTTCCCTCCTTACATGGATGGGGTGGGTGGGGAAAGAGAGACTGTATCAAAACTTTCTATTTTACTGGACCTAGACGTGTACTTGAAAATCTATCATCCTCTCCCCCTTCACTCATTAGCTATGGATACCTAATTGGCCTTCAAAAGCTTTGGAACCCTTCCTGGTTTTTCTGGTGGCTGAGCCAATTCTTTATTCAGTTCCTTAGAGATCATGGGGCGAATTGCATCTGGCCTTGGCGGTCTGATATGCCAGATTCTATTTTTAATGTGTTGATCTCACCTGTCTTAGTATTGAGAACAGAATTTGTTTGCAAATTGCAATAACACAGTTTGCATGTTTTCACAAAGAATGTTACCACATTTGTCCTTTATGAACCCTATGTATTTTGATTCTTTTTCTCACAAGGAATGGTGCACTACTTTCACTTTCTCTTCTTTGAATTAAAATGCATTCCTTGAAAGATGAAAATGATAACTGAGGAGGCTACCTTTATGGCATTAGCATGGAAAAGTTTGTGATAATCAGTTTCACGAACTTTCTCATGAGTGTTCCTTGTGGAACAGATGTATTGATGACATGGATGTTAGAAACTTGTATTTCTATTTTAATTCAGCTGTTTTAATAAGTAGTGGTGATATCTGACTGGTTGGAAAGGTAACCTGTTAATTCATATTGTAGTCTGGTTGAAATAGCTAGGACAACTCCATAGTGGGTACAGTGGTTTTGGCCAAAGAGACAGTGTGTACATTGCAAGAAAGGGCATGTTCAAGAAATGAAGTTTTAATGAATTTTGCATGAGGCTACATTTGTGGAGTCTGGATGCCTTTAGGCATGGATGTCACACATTTTCTTCAAAAGCACAAATTGTGTTCCTGTAAATCATTTGATCTATTGCACAAAGTGTGCTTTAAATCAGTGATGCTCAAACATCATGTTGGGGCATATTAGAGCCAAAGCATGTTTTGAAAAATTAAGCAGTTATATTTTATGCAACCATTACTCCAGGGCTGTTGAAGAAGGGTGGCCTAGTTACATTAGGGAGAGGAAGTAAGGAAGCGCTGAGGTTTCCTGATGGCAACCTTTTCAATCAACAGCTGAAGAGAATCTCTGAAGACTCTTCATTGCCTAGAAAGCACTGGGTAAACAGGGTGGGTATGGTGCAAAAGGATGTCTGGCCTTTATTCTTGAAACTGACTGAGAAAGTAATATGTTTTTTGGGCACTGAGGAGAGAATGCCTCCAATTTTAATCCAGAAAAAAATGTGCTCTAGCTATCATAATAAATTATTATTATTATTATTATTAAGAAATGCAACCTTGAACATTGCCAAATAGAAGCACAAATTTCTCCTCTAAGGCCCTTTCTCTCTCAACTCTACTGCTGTATTTGGACTGTATATCCCATCAGGCCCAGCTAACATAGCCAGGGGCTGGGGATGAGAGGAGGTGATGTAGTCCCAAACATCTGGAGGGCACCAGGTGGATGAAGGCTGGTCTAGACCTTTATTTTCTGCAATGCAGTTGATTCAGTGCAATGAATTGCCTCATCTGCTTTCCTAGCCATGCTTTAGGCCGTCTGCATGTGGAAAGTATAAACTCTGGAGACAAAACACTCCTTTGAAAAATGCAAAAGGCCTGTGATGCTACCTCCAGATCTTCCTTCCCTTTAGAAAAGAGAATCGGGCTGAAAATGCAGCATGTGCAGAAAAATATCAGGATCAGCCTTTAGATCAATTTTGTCTTAATTGTGCTAGATTTGACTCTTGGCCAGGGTGGTACTAATGGAGAGCAAATGAATGTAAAGTAAGAGCAGAAAGGTTAAGGTGTCCTCTTTTGCATTTTTGGACAAAGTTCAGAAGATGCTTGCAGAGATTCTTGGTGAAAGTAGCCCTGGAAAACAAAATAAGTGATGTCTGTTCTCTTCTGGTAGAGGAATCCCTAATTTTAGATGTGGAACTATTTCTGTTGTTGTTGTTAAAAAATTCTATACCACCCTTCATCCGAGGATCACAAAGTGGTTGGCAATATAAAAACACAAAAATAGAAACCATAATAAACAAAAGCAATACAGAGACAAATGTTCTCTGGAGGAAATTTGCCTCTCTACACACCATATTGCCCTTTCTACAGGCTATCTGACTTCTTACACATACCATTTTGAAATACCTCAGAATATATTTATGAACTAAGGTTAGGCGAGTCTGTTTCCTGGTGTAGAAAAACTTTTGAAAAAATACTGCAAAGTAAATATTTTAAACTAGGGGGGATTGGGAAGGAGCAGAGAATGATAGCACTGAAGTAATCCATATAATATTTCAAACATACTATTGACCCTACTACAGAGATGGGTGAACAGAAAGTGTGTTCATATAATGGAATTAAAAAAACACACACACTTTAGTTGAACTGTACATGTAAGAGTGATGATGAGCGGGAGTTATCATTTTTCCTCAATACACTTAAGCTGCTGCTTGCACTTCTTCAGACGACTAAATAAATTTGCCGATATACTGTGGATTTCTTTAATATACCTTCTTGTTTCCTGCCTTTAAAAACTTTTAAAATTTGTCCTCCCTTTTATATGTATGTTGTTTTATTTCTTTTGAAGATATTTAGGGCTCAACTGAAAGGTAGATACATTTTGATGGAAACATTTATCCGTGGAAAAAGGTATTGTCCATGTTATAGGAATTTGTTACAGGAATTTTATAGGAAGTTGCCCTGAGAGGAGATGAAAGTATAGTTGTACCTTGGATCCTGAACGCCTTGCAAGTTGAACGTTTTGGCTCCCGAATTCCACAAACCCGGAAGTGAGTGTTCCAGTTAGCGAACATTCTTTGGTAATCGAACGTCTGACATGGCTTCCAATTGACTGCAGAAGTTTCCTGTAGCCAATCAGAAGCCGCACCTTTGTTTCTGAACATTTTGGAACTTGAACGGACTTCCAGAACGGATTCTGTTCGACTTCCGAGGTACCACTGTATTCACCTGTTGAGAGTTAGGGCAGCGTCAGCAAACATTGATCTTAATTGGTTTTTTGACTTCATCATGTATCCAGTTCTTGCTGTCTCTCATTCCAGTATTCTCCATGTGATCCCTGACTGGTTTGGATTGCCCATATGATTGTTCCCAAGAAAAATGTCCTATCGAGCATTACCACATGCTCTAAGCTTTGAGCTCTGACATAATTACTGTGCCTGATACTAGAGTCAAACTTCTGAAATGATAATGTCGATTCAAATAATTGATAAGGGGGTTTGTAGGAAGTATTAAGGTGGAAAATTTTCTGATGCTTATTTAGCATCTACAGTGTGATCTGATGTAACATATTTGACTTATATTTAGTAGGCAAGTTTAAAAACATTTGCAATCTGAGGTGCAGTAAGAATTTTCACTTTGATTAGAGCCGCACATCCAATCAGGTGAATTCATAACTTGATCTTTGGTTAGAGTTACTAAATATTTTTGTGGTTTTTAATTTACCCCTTCTGTGTTAAAAATCAATAAAACATACATATCACCAGACTTTTCCTAAGTGTAACCACCAGAATGTCTGGCCAAACTGCGGGAGGCAGTGGAAGATAGGAATGCCTGGCATGCTCTGGTCCATGGGGTCAAGAAGAGTCGGACACAACTAAACGACTAAACAACAACAACAAAACCACCAGAATAACATTAATTACAAGTTTGGAACTGTCAAACTTGCCTCATATTGCATTGATCACCACCATTTTACTAATGACTTTTATGAAGCAATTAATTTTTAGACATTGAACATTTCCCATACCTCAGACTTGAATAAAGTCATTATATATTACCTTATCATTGTTCCAACATCAGTTTCATATCTTTTGTTCTCATGCTAGATCAAATGTAACTTTTTTATAGCTGCCTCTGAAAATGTTGTTTGGCTGCAATCCAATGCAGAGCATGTTTAAGATGGATGAAAATCTACAGGCTGTAAGCGTGCTTAACTCTGTGTTGGTGTGTGCTTCTTTTCCTTATATAGATATAAAAATAAATCTTGAAGATAATCAGTCATGAGAAGCTAAGGTTCTGGAATTGGAAACTGTAAAATAGGATGTGCAAGGCTATGGAGTTACTTTTACATCTGTTAGTTTTAATTCTGGAAAAGGAACCACGTTTGATTAAAGTCAGTCCTGAATTCTTCAAGGTTTAGATTTCTCCCCTTAAAACAATGCGTAAGCTGCAGTGATTCCCTGTCCTCCACCCACTCTTCATAATGGCTGACAGTTGAAATATAGCTGGCCTTTTGAACATAGCTTCTTACTTGGAAGGTGGGAGGCTTTGCCCCTTAGAAAACGTTCATTTTTAATTGAATTATGCCATCCTTGGATGGGCAAACTTTTTGGACAACCCTACATGGAACATTTTGGGCACCTATTGGACTTCCATGATCACCTCTTTTTGAACATGTCTATCATTTATCAGTCTGTTATGAGGCCAAACACTGCATTGTTTTGTTTTTAAAGTCCAGGCATAATGAAGCCTTTCTGCCTTTTTTGCTTTTCTGCCTCTGCTGATGCATCACTTCCACTTCTGTTCGTGCCTCTTGAGGCAAACAGCAGCATCTGCAACACCTCTTCTACCATTGGCAAGTATTCCTGATAGCTCTGAGAAGAAAGTGAGGTGGCAATTTTGCTGATGGATCACTGGGGAAATAGATTTAAGAACAGGGAAAAGCTTAGTGAGGTGACACGGCAGATGGTTGATGGAATATGAACGTTTTAATGAAGGGGAATAGGTTCTAGCAGGTTTAGTATAGTAGATGTGTGACCTGTCAGCCAAGTTATCCCCAGGTAAAATCTCATCCGCAGATTCATTAGGTAGCTTCAGGCAACCACAGTTGCTCACTCTACCATCAGTCTGACCTTCCTTACAGGGCTGTTGTAGGGACCCTAGGGCAATATATGGGAAGTACTTTGAATGTTCAAAGTGCTTCGTAAATTGTGGTTTTTGTAATTGTCAGGGAATGAAATAGTGATAATAGGTATCATGTAAATCTGCATAGGCCCCTGTTCTAAATGCCACACTGAATGCATGAATGTTGGGTGGAGTGAGGGAGCACAGTATTCTGCCTCCTCCTTGCGTTGGATACGTGCATGGAGGGCTTCAAATGAACAGTCCTTTTGTGTATATTCCCCTTTCTCCAAGCAGCTCAAGGAGTAGCTATCTTTGAAACAAGATAACTCCATGAAGTAGGTAAGGCTGAGAAATTGTGTTTGCACATTTGAACTCCCTAGGTGAAGTGAAAATTTGAAGTTGGTTTTCCCACATGAAAGCCCACACAGATCTTTTGTGAAAACTTGTGGCCAGATAGCAACCACCCATTGTGTTCTTTGTTGTCAGCCAGATCTATCAAACTTGTATACTTATAGGAAGGAATTATTATACATGGATTTCCAAACATGCATACAACTTCCTGTGAAGTGTTTCAGTGATTTGGCTATTCTCTGGTAATCCAGTCAACGGGATTGAAGTATATTGCTCCTATGCCAATCAAACATGGTGTGATTGTGTGGCAGGGGTTTTTGCATGGGGACTTGGTAGAACACAATTGTTTCATATGATATCTTGTCACATTTTAGCCCAGAGGAGACCAGAGTGGCAATGGCAAATGTTTTCCAGTGGTTGGTGATGCAGCTTGTTGTTGTTGTTGTTGTCATTTACAATAAATAAAATATGGTGCTTATAGCAGCCCCAAAGTACTTCTGGAATTAGATTGCTTGAAACTTTGTCCCCATCCCAGATGTCTCTAGTTTGGCAGCGTAGCTTCTATAAGACAGATCAGCAGCTTAATTGATCTTTCCTATCAAACTGTTCTGCAAGTACTTATGCAGCACTGCCTGGGCAGCCACGTGGAAAATAGAGACTGTTTGCTCTGGTTTTGGATTGTGATGAGTAAAGTGAATTGGACAATTCTGTCATAGCAAAATGGTGTGTGTGTGTTGCTCGTAAAACCTATTATAAAATTGGTTTGATGCATCAGACGTGGTAATAAAATCAGGAGAAAATGTGTGGGTATTGCACTTTAATCTTATTAAAAAAAAAACTTTGCAAAAATTAGTGGATCCACAGCAGAGTGTCAGGAAAGGGGGAGCTTTTTGTGTCAGTGTGAGGGCATTAAGATGGAAAGCACTACTGTGGTTATTATTATTTTATTTAGTAATTATTAATTATCCACCCTTCACCCTAAGGTCCGAGGGTGGGTTGCAACATTGAAATACAACACTGAAAATAGTTTAAAGCAACTTAGAGCTATGGCAGTCTAGTGGCTAAGAGGCTGAAAAAAATGCTTTTAATGTCTAAGACAAGTGGCTGAAGCACAAGGTGCCAGGGAAAGGAAGGAATTGTGGTCCTGGGAGAAAGTGAATTATTCATGGATTTCAGTTGGTTCAGCAAATTAACAAGGTATATTTTTAGTTAAGACGTTGACCGGGAAGGCGCCTTAGATGCTTGTACAAGGAATGAAAATGGTTCACAGTTGCATATGATTCTTTGAGCAAGGAACTATCCAGGAGCAAAGGGCACTCTCTCCAAACTAGCATGTGAGAACTGAGTCTGCCTCTGCTCTTTCCAGTTTAAGAGATGCTGCTGCAAATTATCTTCCCAGGAACTGCCCCAACATGTAATCAGTGTTGAAATTCACTCTCTTTTTAAAGTAAGTTTTGGAGATGTGATTTGGCTTCCATCTTATTATTAAAACTCTCGTATACCTGTTGGGGAGATATCTATCTATCATCTATCTATCTATCTATCTATCTATCTATCTATCATCATCTATCACAGCCAAAAAATTAATCTATAGCTCATACATTACCAAAAGCTTATACATTGTTCTTAAACAGCTCCCTTCAGAACATTTATTTTCCCCTTCTCCAATACACCATCTTTATTTTTGAAGCCTGCTTAATACCTATACAGTGGTACCTCGGGTTACATACACTTCAGGTTACAGACTCTGCTAACCCAGAAATAGTGCTTCAGGTTAAGAACTTTGCTTCAGGATGAGAACAGAAATTGTGCTCCGGCGGCGCAGCAGCAGCAGGAGGCCCCATTAGCTAAAGTGGTGCTTCAGGTTAAGAACAGTTTCAGGTTAAGTACGGACTTCCAGAATGAATTAAGTACTTAACATGAGGTACCACTGTACTAGATCTTTAACTACGATTAATCAAATGACTCCTCACGTAATGTCCCATGTATCACAGGTAGGAATCCCTTCCCTGCCTTTGATTGATGTGGATAATGAAACAATACCACTTAGCCATCTATACAGTTGAGATAAAACTTGAACCAAAATTTTATATATGGGGGGGGGGTATGATGATGCAAGAACGCTGTGCTTTTTACCTTTTGAGCCTGCCACACTTAAAATGGCCCTCAAGGTGGCATTTGAAGTGGATAAAGTCTTACTACCTCATACTATTAGTGTTCTGCTATGTGTCAACTCTTTTTACAGGCAGCAAAAGAGGTAATAAATGGGTAATTCTGCCATGCTGACTGAGGTGACTCTCTAATGGAGGAGCCACAGTCAAAATGAGTCGCATCAGTAAAATACAAAGCCCTTAATTGCCCTATACTTGCGGGCTTGCACTTTCCAACTGAACCTCCTGAGTTCTTAAAAAAATAAAGGTAGAAGAAGAAAGCCAAAGTGACAGGAAGTTCGGCTAATATTTCAAACTGGACTGGAGTAGACAGAAAGTTATTAGGGTATAGTCTTGAGACTCCCAAGTACAGTCATGGGGAAAAGAAAACACATCCTCTTTGATTTCAGTGGTTTCACATAACAGGACAAGTATCAAGTTTATTTGTTTTTGTGACAATCCTGGTCATTTCAACCAAAAAGGAAATAGAAGTATTTATTCTTTGCATGTTGTGCAGAATATGCATAGATACACCATTAAAACATACAGATAATATTTATACCCTGAGATACAGACCTCAGGACATAATAACAACAACCATCTGTTCCTTAGCAGGTCTTAAAATTAGGTGAATGCAACCTCAGATGAGCAACAACACATGACATATTACACAATGTATTGATTTATTTAAAGGAATAATGACATTTCATCAATTTACACTGTTCTGACCCGTTGCTGAGATGCCCCTTGTAACCATGTACTGCTTTTAGTACCCATCTTCTCATAGTTTGAGGCTTTTGGCTTCAGCATGCACCTGTCCATTTCATCCATCTATAAATGATGTTTGTGTGTGCATGCACACAGAATTTTTAAAAATCACCATTTAGCATTTTTTAAACTACTGTCATTTTTTTCTGTGATCTTTGCCAAGTTTTATCTAAAATATCTAAGCCAGTGGTTCCCAACCATTTTTTGGCCATGCCCCACCTAAGCATCTCTAAAATCCTGACACCCGCCCCAACCCGTGACATATAACTCTTATTATTCAAAAAGTAAACTCCTGTTCATGTGGAGGAACCCTAAAAGGCCATTAATTTGGTCTAACTCATTCTAGAATTGCCCCCCCCCCCCTAAAAATCAAATTGCCCCTCTGTGGGGCATGTGCCCCATGCTTGGAACAATGGATCTAAACCATAATCCCTAAGAGATGTATTAGAAGGACAGCAGTGGTGGGGAATCAGCAGCCATCCAGAAGTTGCTGGACTTCAACACACATTGGCCCCAGCCTGCATGGTCAGTGGTCAGGGATTATGGGAGTTCTAGTCCACCAGCTTCTGCAGGGCCACAGGTTCCCCACCATTGCTGCATAAAGGATGCACAGCCTAAAGGATGCGAAGCAGATGCTCTTGTCAACTTTCTCCCAGATTCATTACAATTTTTGTGAAGAAAGAGGATTTTAGCATAATCCCAAATGTTATTAATGCCTAGGGCTTAATTTTAGCTAGATCTCACCCCATGGTGCTAGAGTTTGGTCCTCAGACCTATGAATCAAAATAAGATTGTATTTGCATTGGCAGCCATTTCTAAATGAGACATTTCTGACCTTTGCTAACACAGCAACCAGATACTGTGGATTTTGTTATACAGGGTTATAGCAGAATACAAAAGAAAATCTATCTATCCTACAAGTATGTAGTTACCCAAGGAAATATCAATTTTCAGCTTGGCTTAGGGGCCATGGCAGTTCCACGGCAAGAATAAATGAAATTTTGATGTTTGGATTTATCCACGATTCGCCAGCTTCAAGCCCCAGAATATTATTTCAAAAGCTGACATAGCCCTTGTGCCTTCCATAGCAGGCACACAAAATGGAGTGGGGTAGAAGCTGGTTTTTCTCTCTTTCTCTGAATGCTAGTTGCATTCAGGTTTTCAGCTGCGGACAAACTTGAACTGAGGACTTCCTGTTTGTCTGAGCAGCTCATTGGACAATTAAATATCTCTCGGAAGTCACAGACTTCCTTGGGTCCCAGTAGTTTTATTGGCTCTTTACCTTGCTCTGCCCTTTCCCTTTGGGGCTTGGTCATTGCCCTCTTCTTCATTGTCCTATATAAGCATCTCTTTCCTGTTCCCTGCAAAACAAAATGCCTTTTGCATGCAACTCAGATATTCTGTTTTTCATTCTGCCGTTTTCTTTTTCGCCTTGTAAGTCTTTTTGTAGTTCTAGACTCCCACAGATAGCAATGCCTATACCCCTGAGCTACAGCCTTTCCAATCTCTCTTAAAGTTTGCAGCGGCACTTACTACATCATTGCTTGCTATAAAAACCTGGGGCCGGGCAGCTTATCAGTTTCTCTAACTATACGGCCAAATGACTGGAATTCCCGATATTTTAATAGTCCATATTTACTTATGAGCATCCAGTTGGTTTGACTTGCTTCACTGCTCATCTTTTCCAGCTATCTGGAAAGATATGAGTTCCTTTGGCTCTCTACTTCCCTGCCACCACAAAATCGTAGAAGTGGTTCTTCTGGTGAAAGTTATGTGAGACTTTCCCCCATGTTTGCATCAAATATCTGGGTTTGACATTGAGCAGTGACACCCCCCCCCTTTTGTGATTGCCAAGCCATTGGAGTTGTTGGCCAATCAGAACCTTAATATTGCCTAACTCTTTATATGTTCATGTCTCATGAATGCTTTCATTTGTGGCCTGAAGTATTCACAGATCGACCCTCCACAACTGTGTAGCATTGTTCAGCTTTGAGTGGCAGAGAGTATTCTGAATAAATTGTTTAAGCTTTAACAGGTTTTGTTAGTACGTTCATCTTGTGGAACGTTATAATATGCTAGGTTTGGCACCCCGAGGCTTCCTCCCCTCTATTGTAGTGTATTATTCAAAATTCATTTCAACGAGCCATCCAATTTTCATTTCCAAGAGTTGGCTAGGATTATTTTAGGGGAGGAGAGGAGACTTAAATTAAGTGTCTGAGAGAAAAATGTAACCACATGCTGTTTAATGTAATTGCAGTGTACCTTCCTCTCTTCCTCTCCCACCTATGCTAGAGGCCCATGAGAACAAATATTAACAATGGGTAGCCAAAACACTGTTTTGCCTGCTGCTTATAAAGGTGTATGAAAATCACAGCTCAGGCTCCAGACTCATTGAATCATTCATACAACAGGATATATTGGGCTGACCCAATTGTTTAAACAAAAGCACTTCTGCACAGAACATCTTCTTTTCATTTATTCTTATCTCTACCTATGGTGGCCTTCCATTCCCTTCTTAGTTAGTTATTAAGTTAGTTAGGTTTCCATGCACTTCTTAGTTAGTTAGTTAGTTAGGCATTTTTTAAACCTCATTTAAGAGTGTTACAGATTTCCCCAGACCCACTTTCAGTTATCGTAGGAGGATGAAATTGCACATGTATAATGATACATCTCTCCATAGGTTACTTAGTAATTTGTAGCTCTGAACTCCTAACTGTTTCTCTGTTACGGGTGCTAACGTGGAGTAATGTCTGATAATGGGACCAGTTGAATGCAGAGCGGTCATCAGGTTCTTGAAAGGGCGCACACCATGGGAGACGTTCAATGAGATGAAAGGGACTTATGGGAAGGATGGCCCATCATATGATGTAGTCAAGCACTGGCATGGTCAGTTCAAGTATGGTTGGACTTTGGTGAAATGGCTCCCATTCCTGGATCACCACAGTCCTCCATTGATAAAGACACCATTCAGCAAGTGGAGGCTGCCATTTTGAGAATCACCGCATAACTCTTCGCCAACTAGCTGCAGATGTCAAGATCAGTGTGGGCTCTGTAGAAAAAATAATCCATGACCATTTGCACATGGGAACGGTGTCCGCACGGTGGGTTCCCTGGCTGCTGATGCCTTTCCAGAAGCAGGAACGAGTGACATGCTCACAGGCTCTTTTGGCCATGTGTCACAAAATCCATGATGGCTTCTTCACCAGCCTAATTACTCAGGATGAAAAATGGGTCCATCATTATGACCCAGAGACTAAATCCCAAACAATGGAAGTAGTCTGCCTCACCACCTCCAAAGTAGATACGTGTCCAGCTGTCAGTGGGCAAGGTCATGCTTATGGTCTTTTGGGACCAGTGTGAAGTAGTGATGATGGATTTCCTGGCAAAGGGTCCCACAATTACCAGGGCATACTATGCTTCACTGCTGCAGAAATTGCGGAAGGCCATCAAAATCGAGAGACATGATATGCTGACCAAAGGTCTGCCTCCTGCAGGATAATGCCCCGATTCACAACTTGTCTGTTGCTCAGATGGAAGCATGGTCCTGTGGCTATGAAATCCTTCCTCAACCCCCTTATTCTTCTGACCTCGCATCAACCATTAGGTTAGTTTTGAAGGGCAAGCTTTTTCCACACGATGAAATGCTGATTTCTGAGGTCAAGTTGTGGCTTCTGACGCAACCTGCCGAGTTCTACAGCCGAGGTCTCCACAGCTGCATCAAGCAATGGGAGAAGTGTTTGACTCTTGCTGGTACCTATGTAGAGAAGGACTAATAACTGTGCCCAGTTTCATTTGTCTCAGTCCACAGGAAGTATGTCAGGGGAAATCTTTAATGAATGCTGCTCGTAAGCCTCTGAAGGCACTTACAAAGCAATATAATATCACATGTAGGGATGGGTGAATCTGTCAGTTTTGGTTCTTTTCAGTTTTCCAGTCCTAAGTTTAGTTCTTCACTTTTGTACATCAGCTTGTGATTATTATTATTATTTTTAAGTCCTTATGAAAAGTCATCAGCATTTTAGTTTGGATTTTTCCACTATACACTCCCCCCCCCCCAATGTTGCCTAATATACAAATTTTTTTGCAAAACATTTCTCCCTAATGCATCATTGTATGTTATTTTCACTGATATATGCATTTTAGGAACACCCAGTGTTAGTATATGCATTTCTATATACATTCCTTGGCTGGAGAACTGTGTTGAAAAATACTGAGTGAATTTTGGAAGAATGGCTATGTTTCAGGTTTCATATTGCTTCAGGAAGCCCAAGTTAGCTAAACTCACCTTTAAATAGGAGGTAAATCTAATGTCTCTCCCATCTCTAATCACAAGCTAAATTAAACCCACAACAGCATTAAGTAGTATTGAAATAATAGTAGTAGATAATACCATGATAAAACTTGGTGCCATCAAATCACCAAAAAGCGGATGGGAATAATAATAAAGAAGTTTTAGGGATTGTCTAAAGGCCACAGAAGTGATGGCAGATGTGCCTCTCTGAGGAGGTTGTTCCACTGATTGTGGGGCTGTCACAGAGAAGGCCAAGTCCCCTGGACTCACTAACCTAATAGCACTCACTGTATGGATCAGAGGGCAGGACCTCCAGTGCTGATCTTGAAGTTTGGGCAGGTACATATAAATTCAGGAAGTCTTTCAGACAGTTTGCTCCCAGACTGTTTCTCATTCTGTTCTGGAAGGTACCCTAACCCTCTAAAGTAAGTTTAAAGGAAGGCTGAAGTGGGTAGAGAGGAATTAGCAAAATAAAAAATGGGGGCTCCACTTTGCTCAAGGAAAAGCTTTTTCCACAGAGGCAAAGACATTATTGAATACAACCCACGGTGGAGATGGTGAATTTACCAGCAACCAGCAAAAGGGAAGGATGAGCAACATGGTGGCAGGGTGCCATTTGCAAAATAGCAGTAGAGTTCCTGGAGTAATGTGTCCTTTCTCTGATGAGTCCATCAGATTTCCTAAATATGGGGGGATGGAGAGAGCACATGTGCACTAGCACGACTATTTCTGAAGCCATCAGAATGCTGATAAATCCTCAGGAAGCTCACAGCAATGGCAAGATGGTAGAGTGGGAAGAAAGAGCTGGGTTTATGTAAGAAACCTCTTCTCCTCATCTATATCTGGCCCTAACCTGCTGACAGCATCTATCCTACATATACCAATTGCTGCACAACTGCAGTGACAAATACCTTTGTGCATTGACATAGCTGACAGATGTGACCATTGCAGATGTTTTCATTAGCAGAGTAAGGTTGCAATTAAATATGGAATTGGAAAGCTACATGGATTTGAACCCATTTCTTGAAATAACCATTTTTTTGACCTAGAAGTGGCTTTATTGGGCTTATTAGCATGTAGCAATAAAAGGGCTCGGCTATTCTGGAAACAGATGGTAATGGGATGTTTCTATCAGCTCATGTATTCAGTCTCTATAAATAGACTGAGTTGCTGGTGCAGCCTGATGAATGCTTCATTGTATTATGTTCCAAAGTTGATTCCTTCTTTAAAAGGTGATAATTTCCTCATGGTTGATTTCTTCTGATATATATTTAAAAAAAAAAAAAAAAGGTATGCTGATTTTATTTATTTTGGCATTTCCACTCTTTTACTACAGCATTCTGGCTAATTGTTTATGGGAGGAAGATGAGCTTGAGATACCTTTCCCAATCCCCCAGAGATCTACCCAGTTCTCCACCTCTGTGTTCCACATCAGCATTAATTGTATGGGTAAAGACAGATTTTAAGAGGGTGGTGGGTGGGACCCAAACCTTGTATGTAAGGCAAATGTACAAAGATTTGTATGGGACAGCAATGGAAAACTGAAATTAAATATGAGAAGGGGCGATGGGGCAAATGTGCATTGTGGATCCAAAGAACTCATGAGTGGAGTTGCACTTGTGGAAAGCGCACAGAAGGGGATGAGGCAATTTAGCCTGATTCCCCATGCACCCTTGAAAATCTGCTTTGGGTGGTTGAATGGGAGGAGGCTGTAGAAGCCTATGCCACTCCATATGTCATTAGACTCTGACTCCTATCATCCTCAGCCAATGGCCAGGGATTGTGGAGGGCCACAGGTTCCTCATCCTTGCTATAGGGGGAAGTGGTGAACATCACCTTCCATCCCTTTCCTTTAGATGAGTTGCTTTGCTGGGTTGCTGATCTTTTTTTCCATGGACTAATCTGGTTCCAAGCAATTCTAAATTGTAAAACTGGACCAAAATTCCAAAGGGCACACATGTGATGATATTTTGCTCTTGGCAACTGCCCTTACAGAACTCCTGAACTAACGTTTGAAATTTCCCTGAAAAGCATCCAGTGGTGTTGGAAAAATGGGGTAGTATTCAACTAAGTTTTCCTCAGACCCATTGAATTAGTCATATTCATTAATTTCAGTAGGTCTGTGAATAAAATTTGACAGAAGAGCTCAGAATATGTGGTGCATGTGCACTAAACAAAGTTTCCTTTTAGATATTTTGTGGATACCATTGTAACTAATGAGAACAAACTTCTTTTAGAAAAAAAAACTTACAGTATACTTGGATAGGAACATTAAAATTACCCTGCTTCATTGGAAGAATGATCCATCTAGTCTAAAATTGTTGCCAAAAACTTACTAAAAAGAATGACACAGAATGATCATTGAAATGCATTGATTCCTTATGATTGGCTGTAAAAATGCACTGTGTTTCCAAATATCCATTAATATATTCCCAGAACATGATAGTGATGTCCATCTTTGTTTAATGTCCAAAACGGGGTAATGTCAGGGTATCTTCCGGCATTGGCACTGAGTCTTGGTTTCTGTCAATATAGTTTCTATATTGGTTGCTGTGTGTGTGTTTCTGTTAACGAAAGGGTTTTTGATGGTGGCATAACAAAAAATAGTCAAACTGCCTGTTCATAATGCTTGTAGATCTTTAATATTCCCCAAGAGCTGCTTCTAAATATTACTTAAAGCTTTATGACCTGGACTAATAATTTGGATGCTGCCCAGCAACTTCTAAACACTAATTGGAAGAAAGAAGAAGTAATGTGACGAAGATAGCCTAGACTGTTTGTAAAGAAATTTAGGATGCAATTAGGACTGGATCTTTAATTGGTAGATTAATCATCTAAAGATTTAGATGATTAATCGGGGGGACAATTTTATTAGTGAGGGCAGAATTGGCGAGACTGTATTTGAGGTTACTTTTGTTTTAGCATGTTGCTGTAACAGGGATCAAAAGAAGTGAATATTAAACATGGCATTTCCTTCTAATGAGTGGTAGCTTTTGTTCATTGCATTGCATTTATATTTCACTTAATCTCAAAGGCACTACCGTTGAGGTTATAGCGATACTCAGTGTTTTTTTAAAAAAATTCAATTAATCCAGTAAAAGGACATGATTGAATAGCTACAAATTTAATTAGTAAACAGCCCAAAATATGATTGTATATAATCTGAATGAGTGTGCTTGGGAAAAATCTAATTAGAGCTATGGGGTGGGGAGAATGAAAACGGAGAAAGTTTTGAGCAAAGACTCTGCTGTCCGAAGGGCATTTCCAGTCCTTTAACATTGTGTGGATGAACCTGAAAGAACCAGGGCAAAGTATTGGGCTTGCGTACTTTTTCCTTTCTTCCTGCATGGCCTAGACGAAGACTGGGCCATAGGTTCAATTTCTTTTAATGATTCTATGCTTAGTGTCACATTTGAATTAGGGGTTCTGGTTTAAAATAAGATCTAGTCAGTTTCAAAAAGAAAAGAAAGATTCCCTTGTTTCAACATAATGCTAACCTGAAATTTCTTAAATGTGAAACTAAGCTTTGGCAAAGTCTTCCTCCCACCCATGGAGAAGAAGAAAGGGAAGCACCACGTCTGATGCTTTGCTCAGGTTCATTCAACCTCATTAGTGTAGAGCTAAACTGTGGTTTAAAGGTTATGTGCAATCTGGGCCATTGTGAAGAGACCTCTATTTCAAATCTCTCTTGTTACTAACACAAAGATAATCATTCCAACCTACCTTACATCACTGTGGATAGGATTTTTCAGAGTAGGTGTATGAAGCACTTTTGAACTTTTAGATGCACTGCATGAAAGCTGCTGGTTATAGAATGGATCCCTTAGGATTCTGGAGACTGCACTGGAAAACGAAAAACCTATGAGCTTGTGCTTTTTAAGATGGCAGGTTCTCGGCTTATATTTAGGTTTTGCCTTTCTGTCAAATCAAACCTACACAGAGGAGGGGAAATTGTTTGCTTAAAATGAACAGTTAATGCAGTGTGCTTTCATGCAGAACTCATGCTTACTTTGCTATTGGAGAGTAAATTATAAGTTTGTTAGCTGAAACAGCAATTTGTTTTTTAAAGCAATTAAAGTTCTGTACAGTTGCTACATGAACACGTTCCTCCCCGCTTCCCCCCAAAATTAAAGGGCCCCTTTTCTATGCAATATTATCTTGAGAAACATGGTTTTTCTTAAACTATGTGGTGCTAAACCTCATTCTGTAGTGTGTTGTTGTAACTTAGATGTAAATTCTGAAATTGCAGTGTGCTGACAAAAGGATGGTTTACAACTGAAATGTGAGTTCTAAGGTGTAATAGGAATGTAGACCAACCCACCATTTTAACAAATAGTTCCATAGACTTCATTTATTAAAATACTTTTGTAGTAACTTTGTTCCTTGTTCCTTGAGTCTTATAGTAAAATTGACTTATTTATTTTATTGTCCCATATCACATTTGCTTGTTCTCCTGGGGTGAGCAGCTAAATGCAAATGTGTAGCTTCTCCGATCCCTGTGTTACCTTGCCTGATTCCTTCTGCTACATCAACATTATGCCTGAGGCCTATGATAGCTTTTAAAACCTGGAGTGGTCGCCTTGATGGCTTGATGATCCTGCTGCCTAATGAGGAAATGTAACATGAGGATATAGTATATATTTGCACATCTAGCTATAAATATATATGACAGGAACACGGACAGGTAGAAAAAGCACCCTAGGATGTTGCATCCTATTTTTCAAACCTGCTTTTGAAAATGTGTATTTAGACCTCTCGGGTATTAGGTAGATGTTGGGCAGAGTTAGGCATGCAGGGTCTATATCTTTTTTCCTCCTCCTGCCCACCAATGTAGGCAGGTGCAAAATGGTGGCTCATGAACCCCTTGCAGATCTCCTGTGACCCAGTAAATCCCCATTTACCTTCTATCTATCTATCTAGTTGTGTGGTTGAAGGAACTGTTTAACATGGGTGGAAGCAGTTTGACAATGCCGAAGTGCCTATTTAAAGTAGAAATATCAACTTTCTCGAATATATGGAGCTCATATGAGGGCTTTGGCATGCCTGGGTTTATTTTTGTGGTGGTCAGGATAAATTTGTAGCATGGCAACCGACACACTTCATGTGTTCAAGGCAAATCATTTTCTTGAACTATACCAATTTGGGCTATAGGTAGGATTTACTTATAATTGGAAAGGATTTACCCTTTCTATACAAAGTACATAAGAAAAGCCCTTATTTATCAGACCATGCCCATCTACTCCAGCATAGGGGCCAACCAGAAATGCACAAGCCAAGACATGACAGTACTATTCCTTTCCTGCTGTTGTTTCCCAATTTGTAGCTAGTGATAGCCTTCTTTTCCACGTATTTGGCTGATGCCCTTTTAGAACCATGTAAGTTGGGGACCATCTCCACATTCTTTGGTAGCAAATTCTATAGTTTAACTACCTAAGGCCACTAACAATAAAAAACAAAACTAAAGAACATTGCAACAATGCAGCAATGTTGTTGTTTTTAAGAAGCCAAACAAAACCCATAATCATCGAGACTGCAGTAAAAGGCAGGGGGAATGCAGTCATCATGGAGAAACAATTTAAAAAGCAGTACCAGGAAATCACCCATTGGGAAGGGGAAGCTATGTCTTGACGGCTCCTCAAAAAGTGAGCAGTGATGAGCCTAGTGGGCTTCTTTAGCAGGGCCTTTTGTTGCCTTGACCCTATCACAGAGAAAGCTCTGTTCCTCATGCCCATCTGTTGTGCTAGTGCCCATCTGCTGTTGTAGGAAAACGCAGAGCAAGGTTTGAGTACAGTTTCTCAAGGTCTGGCCAGACTCGTATTGGTGGAGGTGATTCTTAATATATTCTTGTTTTAGGCTGTTTAGAAGTGCCCATCTCTCCAATTCCATTTCATTCATTCATTTTATTTATATGCCACATTCCCACAAAAAATAATACTGCTCAAAGCAGCTTTCAGCAAAGAAAACAGGAAGACATTTCAAACAAACACTGCAAAAACAATTTCATAATACAGCAAAACAATGACATAGTAACAATGTTGTAATAACATAGCAATATTATAGCAAACATAACATACAAAAAACCCCACATTTAAAGATAAGTAAAATAAGATTACTTAAACAACATGCAGCATCTAATAGCAAAAATAACAAGGGAGCTTCACAATTTCACCTTAGTCCCAGAAACAGACTCCCGTGATGTTGCTCAGTGACTCTCTCCTGCAGCCACTTGTAAGGCTTCCAAGAGCCAAGGGTGGAGTAGCTGGAAAAACTCTTTTTTTATATAATGAATTTTTATTAGTTTTCAACACAATCATACAATTTTATCCAAATTTTAACTAATTTTAACAAAGTACAAATTTTGGTCTTCCTTCAGCTTCTCTGGTAATCATCCATTTTTACCCTTCAATACGCATTTCTTTAATTGCATTGCCATTTGTCTTCCCTCCTTTTTCTATTTTCTTTCAACAATACCTCTTAAATTTTTTACAGTGCTTCTTGGAACCCCACTAGCGTTGTTTGCACCTCACATATATTTTTCAGATATTCTACAAATTTCCCCCAATCCTCGATTAACTTTTGGTTTCGGGCATATCCTATTTTCCCAGTCAGTTTGTCCAGTTCCGCATAATCAGTCAGTTTCATTCTCCATTCTTGAATCGTCGGTATTTCCTCTTGTTTCCATTTCTGGGCCATTAAAATTCTTGCTGCCGTAACTGCATACTGGAAAAGTTTACAGTTTTTTCTTCTTATTTCTTTTCCTGTAATCCCTAAAAGAAAGGCTTCTGCTTTCTTAACAAAAGTATATTTTAACATCCTTTTCAATTCATTATATATTGCTTACCAGAAACTCTTTACTTTCTTACACTCCCACCACGTATGGTAGAATGTTCCCTCTATTTCTTTACATTTCCAGCACTTATTACATGTTTTATACATTTTTGCCAATTTCGCCGGTATGATATACCATCTATAAAACATTTTCATTACATTTTCCTTCAACCCCGTGCATGCAGTAAATTTTAAACTTTCCTTCCAAAGTTTTTCCCAATCTTCAAATTGAATGTTATATCCAAAATCTTTGGCCGGAATAGCTGAAAAAACTCTTACCTATGATGTTGCCCAATGTACAGTACATAAAAGGCACTAACACTTTTTAAAGGAAGAGTGAATACTCATGATCTCCTTAAAACATATTATTTCTCCCTTAATATTTCTCCATCAAGAGAGCCTGAATACGCCTCTTGGGCGTGGCGAATTAAAAAATGCATTGGAAGGCCACAGAGATCCTAGCTTTAAAAAAAGCGCAGGAAGGCCGAACAAAGTAAATTAACCAAACCCCGGTTCAAATGAATTAGATTTGTGCACTGACTTGTAAAATATTCATGTAACAGGTATATTCCGTCTCCACTTCTCCCGGCTCATTGTATCTGTTTCTCTTTCCTTTTCTCTTTGCCCAGATACATCAGAGTCAATTTGCCAAGTACGTGGCAACTATCCCTTTTCATAACGTGTTGTTCTCGCTGTAATGTTCTTCTCTTCCACCTTTTTAATGTTCTTAAGTGTATTTTATGTTTATTTCTGTACAGTGAATCGTACCGTTGCATTAACAGCCAGTTTAGTTTGTTCTCAAATTGTCCAATGTGCAGAGAAGCCTATGTAGGATAGGGGAGACAGACTTGTATGGTGGTTCAAACTGCGGAGCCTGTTTTAAAATCCAATCTGTCTCTTAAAAGTTGAACACTCATAAAAAAAATAAAAAATGTCTGGAGAGCAAATTGTACAGCTCCTCCTTGGTTGGGGCCCTGCATTTAAAATGTATTGCATTTTGTTATCAAAAAGCCATGCAGGGAGAAAATGCCACGTCAGTGTAAAATTCTATTGTGGGTGTTTGCCTTGCGCAAGACAGATAATTCAGTACATAGAATTGTGTTTATTTTGAGTGTAATTCTTTCTAAAAATAGGGGTTTTTTGAATGAATAAATGGTTCACCAGTGAAGATCAGCGTCCACAAGCAAAAACCGTATTCGTTTAAAATGGAGACCCTCAACTTTTATGAAAGCCAGATTGAGTGGTTAAAAGATGGGGTTTGCTATAGGTGCATCTGCAGTCCATATGCTCCACGTAGAACAGTTTTCTAGGGAATTTATTTTTATTTCCACACAGATTGTAGTCCTTTCCCTTTCCCCTTTCCACAACATAAAAATAATACTAAATCTGTCCTGCTGATTAGTGGCAATGGTAGATCCAGTGTCTGAATGCTAACATTGGCAGTTGTTTCTTTAAAGTCTAATGTATTATACAATAAACATAACCATATCAGAGCATCTTCCTTTTCAGTGGTAACAAGCTGTTGAAAACTAAAACTTACTACTTAATTTACAAAGAAATTATACTAATAAAAATGTAGAGGGCAGATGCGATTTTTAAAATGCATCATTCTTGCCCTAAAGCTTGGCTTAAAATAAATGGTTGGAATGAGAGCTGAATCATTCTTTGTAATTGTTGCAACACAGTCTCTGTGGTATTATGGAAAATATATATGCAAAAACCAAAACACTTGTCAGCAATTCTTCCAAATGCAGAGAAAAGTTAGGATGTTCTCTAATGCTTTCTCATCTCTGTTAGTTTAATAGACTCAGGGCTTCATTTAAACCTTTTGGATCCCACTAGCCACTGTCTTGAGCTGCCTAACCTTTTACCTTGAGTTTGGAAGTAGAGGTCACTGCAAAACAAGTCAAACGGAAAACAGCCTGGCAGGATTAGAAGCATAGAATCATAGAATTGTAAAGTTGGAGGGGATCACGCAGGTCATCTGGTCCAATTCCCTGCAATGCAGGAATTTTTTGTCCAACGTGGGACTCGAAAAAATGACCCAGAGATTCAGAGTCTCATGCTCCATAGCCTGAGCTATCATCATTCTGTTATCTTCCTGCCTTAGCCTTAGCATTTCCCCCACTGTGCATGGTACCCCCCAAAAGGCTCTCAGATGTTCACTTAAACTGCCACTTGATTTATCCTTGGGGCTAGTCCAGGATACCTGCTTAGTCCACTGTGCATGAGTGTACCTGGTGGTGCATTTAATTGGGATTGAGCAAACTGAAATGTGTTGTTAAACGTGGTGCATTTGAGGACAGCTCCTTTCAGAATGTTTCAGAATACTAGCAACTTCTGGTGCCCGCATGTAATTTTTAGAAGCTCAAGGGCATTAACCTTATTTCCTGCATTTAGGAAGGTCTTGCTTGGTGTGTACATCAGTCCTCAGTATTGTTGGCACATTGGCTTCTCATTACCAAAACAGCCAGCCCAGCCTTCTTTTCTTAGAATTGGAGACCCATCATTGAACGAGTCCTGTATAACTGCAGGGAATATCCATTGCCCACAACTCACTCACTCTATGTGTGAGAAGATCTGGGACCTCTCTCATCACGTTGATAATAAAACATTGACAAACTTGAACCTCACTGGGAAAGTACCATTTATCTGTCATGTTTTTACTTAGGAGCATGGAGTATATCTCATGGATAAAATGATTTTTGATTTTGATTTTTTTAAAGAAGGGTCTCATGGCTTGGCAGTGGAACTGGTCAAGCTGTTAAAGCTGTTCACTCCCTTGATATTTTGTTAGTGGACAAGAAAGTTAGGGGAGCACTTTTGGCTATCGTTATACAATGGACCCTTGGGTTACGTTACCTTTGGGTAACATAACTTTCAGGTTGCGAACACAGCAAACCCGGAAGTGTATACTTATGGGTTTCACCGCACACGCATGCTCAGAAGGGTACCTCCAGTTATGAAGATTTTGGGATACAGCCGGATATACGCCTTGGAAGTCAAACATGCCATGGGGCTTCCACTGAGTGCAAGATCCTGAGGCCTACCTGTTGGCTGTTGAGTTTTTGGTTTTCGAACGTTTCAGAACTTGAATGGTCTTCTGGAACGGATTACGTTCAAAAACAGAGATAACATGGTACATTTTGAAACAAACCACCAGTACAATAAAATTAAATGAAACCAATGAACCATCTAAATACCATAATCTGTGCCTCAAATGCTTGGTTTGCTTTGGAATGTTTACACAACCAGTAAAGACCAGTAATTTTCCTAATTCAAAGACTCACAATATTTTTTTTCTTCCTGCCATTCCATTCATCATATTACTTGGCACTAGTGGGCTGCCCCTTACATGTTACATTTGTAAGCTTTGTGATGGCCATTACCAACAACCATTTGGGTGTGTTTGGTTCGTACTGACTTTCTGGTTGCTGTTCTTTCCCCCAGTTTCCAGTACAATGGAAAGCATTCTGGAATTTCAGTTCAGGTAGAATCAGAGGATTACTTTTTAAATTTACTGTCAGTTTTCTGTGTTGTCTGTATGGCATTGCTGAAGTGATAGTCACAAATGATACTTATTAGAAGTAATTAGTAAAAGGAGGAGAGGCGTATGGAGATCCAGAATTATTTATAGAGCCTAGATGGGAAATGGAGTATGGAAAATTGCACATTTTTAATAATACACCGAAGCAACAGTTAAGAGACATCAGGTTGATGCCATAAAGACAGACATGTACAAACTAAGAAAAAATGAGTTTAATAATAATAAATCAGGTTTTAAAAGCTGACATTCAGATTGTGAATTGCATGTTGGATAAGCACCAGGCTAGCACTTGGGATTTCAACTTAGAGGCTAATTACCAACACCCATATATTTGTAACCTAAGCATCGTATTCTGGTGCTTCAGATTCCCCTCACCCCTTGCAGGTCTTTGAGTTTCCCCTAGTCCTTCCCCCTTGCTTCTTGGTTTGCAGAGATCTGGTATGGAAAGAAGAGACTCCCATGTTCCAGCTCAGGGACTCTAAAAATGAGTATGCTATCTCTGAGTACCCCAAGTATGATCCTGGGGCACATAAACAACTGTGGGTCATAGGATGGTAGACTGTTTGAGAAAGCTCATGTAATCTGTATGCTCTCAGAGGTATGAAGGATGAGCGGACTGTAAGTGTACTTAATAAATGAATGAGACCATGAAGAAGAACTAACAAAGCATACAATAACTGGGATAGGATGGACCAGTGGTCTGACACTCAATGGCAGCTGCATTAACTGACTGGAATAGAAGAAGGAACTACATCGCTTGGTACATTACTTGGCAGTTATGGCCTCTCTGGTATCCTCCTCGTCCACTTCTAGGTAGTATCTTGGTACCACGTTTCAGGGTCAGTTTTAGTATAGCGTATGCAATGGCTTACATACAAGATATTGGTAAGCCTTATAGCAATCTGTTTACATGTATGCATATAATGAAAGAGAATTGATTCATACTGAAGACAATATCTCTTGTCAAACTGTGTTAATGTCACACTGAGCCAATGGTTTGGAACTCCGGCAGTTAAGTGCTCTAATGCATTTTACATTAGCAGTAGTTATGGGAAATCGTAATATCTTTATGCTCTGATTCGGTTAACTGTGTCCATTTCTTATGCTATAATTTTGTATGCACGTCTCATAAGTGATTTACAAACCAGAGACACTGCTTCTGTACATAGAACAGGTTTGCACCTGGATCCCTTTGTGTAACATCACAGGAGACTTTAATACTAGACAATTCAGTAAAGATTCCAGTATCTTTTTTAAGTTTTGCAATTATTTACCTTTCAGAGTCATATGATTTCTATCTATCTCTGAAATTACTTTGTCTTCCTTTGTTTTATGAATTGGTACATGGGCTTCCAAGACCTTTCTTTTCAGTGTCAATGACCAAATAGAATTTTTCTTGTTACACAACTTACTTGCTTAGTTCTCCCCCCCCCCCCAACAAAAAATACATTCAGAAGACATGGCATCTGAACGTGGATCACTTGAAAATAGTGAATGTAACTATTTAGTTCATCTTTCACTTGTGTATGTCCTAGATGTGAAGTGGTTATTTTCCAGCTTTTCCAAGAAGTGTAACATGATCATATACATGAAGATTGTACCCTCTTTTTTTTTCATTACAACAAGTGATGAAGGGAAATTGCTTGGGAAATTTTATTTCCACTAATGAATGGATAGATAAATATCATTAATGGCTAAATTCAGGTTTCTTTAAAATAAAAAAGTACACCTGCAGGTTTGAAACTACCTAATCAGAAAGTAGTGGATTTAAAGTTTCTTTTAGAGAAGGACAGACAACTATGTGCCCCTACATTTGTACCCTTGATTATTGAGGCTGAAAGCCTTGAGAAGACTCTTCAGACATTTGAGCATGAATCCAAGGGGTGGAAAGCCTCTTCTTGGCTGCTACCCCATTCCACCCCTAAGGACTAAAAAACCCTATACTTTTGTTTCGGAGAAGTGTATGGGGTGGCAGAGAATGGAGGTCTATGTGTGTGTGCCTGAAGACTTGAAGCAGGGAGACCTCTACTTGCCTCAGATCTCTTTGCAACAGTTCAAGGATCTCATATAACAGAGCACTTCTGTTTGAATTGGCGACCCATATACCTAGTTTCCTTAAAAATAGGTTGCTTCTTAGTGGTGTTTGATTCTCTCTTTTTATAAGAACATAAGAAGAGTAATGCCGGATCAGAGCAAAAGTCCACCCAGTCCAGCATTCTCTTTCCTTCAGAGTGTTGGACTAAATGTCTCTGGAAAGCTCACAAGCAGTGCATGAAAGTGATGACTGATTTCTGTGGTTGTGGTCTCTGGTATCCAGTATTCAAAGAGAGCTTCCCTCCCAGACTGTTACCAAAGCCAGCAATCTGTTGTACACTTTGTTCACTGTTTCTGCAGCTAAGTTGTTGCATCATCTTGCCCTTTCTCTTCTTTGGGCACTGAGTACAACACCTTGCCCTTGCTACATTAATGTTATCCTGGACTGAACAGCATGTACTCTCAATTTACTTTCTTTCTCGGTATTGGCTAACACACTTCCATAGTAAAATTGTTAATGGGTCATGCAGCAAAAATCTTGGATTAATGAGTTCGACTTGTTCATGGAGCAGGTTGCGAAGGGTGGTGGCCAATAAAACAAGGAGAACATTTTGACCTTGCTGGAGTAGATTGTGGTTAGTTACTTACTGAAGCAATTTGAGTCTTTTTTTTTTAGAGCAGTTGATTAAAAACCACTGATGTAAAGTCCTTAAAACATGCTGCTCTTCATTTCTTGTGGTGGACGGTCTGTAGGGTAGTTCTGTAAATGGTGTTACAACTGAAATCATTTCTTTTTAATAAAGTCAGTTGCAGCTAGGATTGTAGCTAAAATGAGAGACAAAACTAAAAACTAAAACTAAAAATCTTTTTTAAAAATAATAATTTGAAAACTGAATATACCACTCCAGCCCAAAACAATAGCACAATGAATACTGTGCCACAGAATGAACGGTAGCAATTGGAAAAGTAAAATGTAATGGGAAGTAGGAGGAGAAAAATGAATAACTAGCTGGTACCCTAAACAAAAACACTTGCATGTTATTAATGTTATTCATTAATAAGAGTGCAAAGAGTGCTTTTTGAGTACAAAACACTTAAAATGCCTTGCCTGAGGAACAATAATATTTCAAAAATCAAGAAGCTTTAATTGGAGCATTTGGTGTTAAAAGAGTCTGTGATTTGAGCAAGGGAATGTAGAAGATCTCATGTTCAGTGCTCAGCAGATCTAGTTAAAAAGGGTCGCAGGTAGCAAGCCTGGGAAAGCTCTTGGAGAACTTCCATCCTTCAGAATGGGCACTACTGGACTAGTTGAAACAATGGCAGTTGAGCCAAAGACAACTTCACATGTTGAACAACATATAGAGCCAGTTAAACTGGGGTCATATGACAAAAGCAAAGTGTATGCACCATGGTTCTGTCATATCAACTTCAGCTCTTGCCTGCTTCCATCCATCATAAGCATTTGAAATGACCAGCTGATACTAATTAACTTTGCAGAGCCAGAAAAGAAATTCTAAGATGGGTTGCACTAACTGGCACAATGTTGCAAGCTGTTAATATTGTCCTAATATTGCAGGGGTGTAACTTGTAGATAGGTATTCCTGCAAAGGCATGGAGCCCAAAACCTGTTACTATTTTTGCAGCAATTGGTAGCCAGCCATTAATCTAGAATGTTCTGTATGCAAATACTGATGTAGTCCCTCTTCAGATGGCATTTTTAAAATAAAGACCTGGTAGGTAGCCATCTGGCTGACGAGCCTACTTTGACGACATATTTTATGGTATACTTAAATGCTTGGATTCCATAGTTTTATTGATCTTCTAAACCATATGTTCAGATGCTTTAGACAAATTAATATTTTGATGACAATTCTTAATGTACCTTTTCACCTTGTGTTGGTAATTGATTTTTTTATTTTTTGGAAGGGGGGTTGCTGCAGATCTACAATAAGGCGAAAACATCACAGGCATGGTCAAAAGAAAAAGTACTTTTCAAATTGTTACAGGTGTTAAATCGCAAAGCCAGTGAGGTGCTATCTGTTAATATCATCTTCAGTGTGACACAATGAGAATCAGTTGTTCCCGGCTGCCATTGTTACAGATTGCATTTACCATAGGAAAGCATGTGGTTTTTGCATATTCATTTATCTGCTGTGGATCCTGCTGCTAGATTTTCCAGGTCTATCCTTAAGTTAAACAAAAAACCAGTGTGTATTTTGCCTGCATATTTTTTTTAGAACCATTCTCACATCCTCGTGTAACTATTTTTGATGAACAACTTGGATAAATACATTGAGGGGTCATTTATCAGATTTGCGGATGACACTGGACTGGGAGAGGTGACTAATGCTGGAGAAGATAGAATCAGGATTCATGGTGACTTTAACTGATTGGAGAACTGGGTCCATACTAACAAAATGAATTTCAGTAGGGCCAGGTGTCAGGCAGGAAGAACCAGCAGCACAAATATGAAATGAGGGACACTTGGCTTGGCTTCATAGGAGCTTCAGCAGTAGAGTGCAGCAGGAGAAAAAAGCTAATTCTATTCTAGGCTGCATCAGCAGAAGTATAGTGCCCTCATCAAGAGAAGTAATACTACAGCTCTATTCTGCCTTGATCAGACCCCACCTCAAGCACTTTGTCCAGTTCCAGGCACCACAATTTAAGAAGGATATTAACAAGCTGGAACATGTGCAGAGGAGGTGACCAAGATGATCAAGGGTCTGGAAATCAAGCCTTAGAACAGTTATGAGAACTGGATACGTTTAGTCTGGTAAAGAGGAGACTGAGAGGAGATATGATCAGTGGTGAAGCTGCATGCTCCACTACTGGAGGTGGAGAGCAGGCAGGGGCGTGGCGTGCGTTCTGGGAGTGTGGCACGCCGCCTGTGGGGCATGACACCTGGTGCATACGCGGGTGCATGACACGTGTCGGGGGGGGCCGCTGCGATGGCACCCTACCAGAATAGTAGTGCCGGGGGTGGTCCACTCTCTCCACACTCCCGTTCCTCCACCAGTGGATATTATAGCCATCTTCAAATATCAAAAATCACATGGAAGAGGGAGCAAGCTTGTGTTCTCCTGCTACACTAGGCTTCACTGGTGGTCAAGGCACTTGGGTACACTTGAAATGGCAGTAAAGCAAAGCATCTTGATAACACCAGGGTAACAGCGCTTAGTCTTGGTTTGGATTCCTTTGGAAGATTTTACTTTCATCTTACGGCCTTTTGTGTAATATTTGAGTTGATCTATAAATGTAAAAGTTGAGAGCAGGGCTCTTTTTTTCAACAGAAACTCATGGGAACTCAGTTCTGGCACCTCCTAGGTGGGTGCCATTGCCATTATAAGAGAACTTCATGGGGAGTTCTGGCACCTATTATTCTAGAAAAATAGCACTGGTTGAGAGTATGTGGAGACATAGTGTTACACTCCAGCAGACAGCTAAAGCAATGGCCCTGTTTCAGATCTCCAGAGAAAAGCACCCCACCCACACTGATACTTTTTCAGAGCCTAGCTCTCTGCTTCATTTTCTGTTTTTCTCCTGAAAAATGCTTCTATTGGTTACTACTCAGCTAGTTTGTTCTCCCTGGCTACAGTGGGGAGCAAGGGTGAGTCATCTTTTCCAACTATCTCCTATCATCTTGGGTTATGTACCTATTTGCCTGTTGTGTCCCGAACAAAGGATGTACCCAGCCTCATTGACAAGGGACTATTAAGTCACCAGGAGTACTCCTGGCTCTGTTAATCCTCTTCAGTCTAAACCTCAAGTTTTGCAGTGTATTAACATAGGACCGCATTTACTGAGGCAAGGAAATTGGTGCCCCAGACCCATAAAGTACTTTAAACAATGGTTTCGGGGGGTGTTTTTCTTCTTTGACTTAAATCCCAAGTCTCCGAGTTAAACCAAGGGTATGGTTTGAAGGCTGCATCTCTGGATCAGCTTTTGTTTGAAAAATGACACAGGAGATACCATCTGCATTATTTCTTTATTAAATTTGTTTCCTGACCTTCCTCCCCAAGCAACCCTCAAAACGTTATAACAGTATAATTTAAAATCAATTCAAAACATACTTAAAATATGCAGAAACTATGAAAAGCCATCTAAAAAAAATCAAGTACGTTTAGAACAGCTTAAAATGTATAAAATGTATAAAAGCAAACACATACCCTGCCTATTCTATTATATGCTTTGTAATTCTATCTTTAACAAATACTTTCCACCAGTTTTCTCAGAAAAGGCATTAAACTAGCCAGTGTAATTTCATAGTTTCTCCCTGGATCCCTTTCCAGTCCTTCCTAAGTCGATCATAGTGACTAGTTAACATTTTTGTTAGGTTTTGATCAGCAACCTTTTTCAGCCATGGGCTGGTCCACCATCCCTCAGACCATGTGGTGGGCCAGACTATATTTTGGGGGAAAAATGAACGAATTCCTATGCCCCACAAATAACCCAGAGATGCATTTTAAATAAAAGGACACATTATACTCATGTAAAAACACACTGATTGCCAGACTGTCCATGGGCCGGCTTGAGAAGGCGATTGGGCCGCATCCGGCCCACGGGCCTTAGGTTGCCTACCCCTGGCTTAGAACATCAACTCGTCGCTACTGTTGGCCTCTGACTCCCTTCCTGGAAAAGTTAGTACAGGCACAGGGATTTGACTTGTATCTTCTGTAAAGATAGATGCAAAGAATTGATGCAGCTTCTCTACAATCTCCTTTTCCTCCTTTGGCACAAATTTGACTCTCTTGTCATCCCAAGGTTCTACTGCCTCCCTAGCTGGTCTCCTGCTACTAATGCCTTTACATAATCTTTTGTTGGTCTTTGTGGGTGGTTTTGTTTGTTTGATTGTTTGTTTGTTTAGCAATGTGCTTCTCAAATTATTTTTTTAGCATCCTTATTGCCAGATTGCATTTCTTTTGCCAGAATTTGTGTTCCGTTTTGCTCCGCTCATTTGGACAAGACTTCCATTTTCTGAAGGAAGCCGTGTAACCTCTAATAGTTTCTTGACTGCTCATTAACCACATTGACATCATATTGGCACCGCTCGTACTTTTTCTGATCTGCAGTATAGATTCTAGTTGAGCTTCTATTATTGTGATTTTGAATAACCCCGAACTGTCCTTGGGAGATTTGACCCTCTTTGCTTTGCCTTTCAATTTTCCTTTTCACCAGATCCATCATTTTTTAGACATTTTCTCTTTTGAAGTCCAGTGTGACTGTGTTGGACCACTGTCCAGCAAACCATGTGGGTGCAACCTGACATTTGCAGCCTTTGTACAATGCAGGCAAGTTGCCATGCATTCAGCATACCCATCACAAACCTAATTATATCTCTAATGAACAAGTCACCCACTGCTAGGAGATCCCCACTCCTTGGAGAAGTATCCTTGATGTGAGGGAATAGTTGTTTGCCTCCCAAGAAATGGGTTCCTTCTACAGCAGGGTTTCCCTTGGGTCTCCAGTTGTTTTTGGACTACAATTCCCATCATCCCTAACCACTGGTCCTGCTAGCTAGGGATGATGGGAGTTGTAGTCCAAAAACAACTGAAGACCCAAGTTTTCCTGAAGACCATTTTCCTGTTCCTCAGAGTTATACTCTCCTTCCCCAAGCAGAGGAACTGGTACCCTGGGAATAAGTTACCACTGTCCAATTTATCAAAGCTTCATTCACCAATCCCTCTAACTTTCTCAGCTGCCTTGAGGGGACAGAGTTGTTCCTTGAGGATCAGGAGCTTATTGTACTGAGCACGCAGCCACAACCTCTGTCCAGGGGGCAGAGAGTCATTCGTGGGATATTGTGCACAATACAGAGCTCCCACCCCCTGCTGGTATTCTACCTGCATCCTTGTTGGTCTTGTTGAGTTTCTTGGATTTGGAGCTTGGAATTGGTTAGGCAAAAAAAGCGGGCAATGGAGAGTCGTCTGCACTAGGCTCCCAGCCCTGCGGCCAAACTAACACAGTTGCCTAACTGACATGGCTGGCCTAGCTGACTTTGTCCTGGGCGCTTCCCTCTTCCTCATAGAATAGGCTCATTTGCTGAGAGTGCTCTCTCTCTAGCCTGGAGTACTTCGTATTCAAAAGCAGAAAGCTTCCAGAAACGGGCCGTTTTATTGTCATCTGTGTATTGTCTCCCAACCTTACAGCAGAGAGAGGCATAGTGTGTGCAGTCACTATGTAATCCGACAGTGTTCTTTTCCCTGGTTCACAAGTATAATCCACTGGCAGATAGGAGCTTTGTCTGCTTAATAGAGGGCAATACGGTTCTCATTTCATTTTGGAGGCTTGGTTGTGATCTGGGAGGGGGGCATTTCAGATGAATTACTGAAGTGAAACAAAAGGAGAGTGAGGAAATGATTAGGAGAAGGGGCTTTTAAGTTTTTTTAAAAACCAGACCCTTTTGAAACTGCTGGTGGTTTTGGTAGCAACAACAGAGCTCTGCTCACCGCCACCTGTTCTTCCTTCCCATGGTCAGTCTAGGAAGGAAGAATGGAGGTAGTGCCTGTAATAGGTGCTTTAAAATAGGGGGGAGGGGGGAGAAGGAAAAGTGCAAGGAAAAAAACCATAAGGACTCCCTGATGCAATTGCAAGCCACCCGCTCCTGAAATATCTACCCTCAATTTGTCACCTCTGAATGGCAGAGGTCAATTGTTCCTCGCTCTGGATGGGAGAAAGATTGGGTAATGTGCCTTGTGTGTTACTATCAAACTCATCTTCTGCCTTCAGAAAATCTCTTCCTCTCAGCCTCTTACTAAAACTTAATTGTGATAAGTTTTAAGAAAAAATGGTGGTGCTATTATGTGGCTGTTACTGAAATTAGAATAATTCCCTATAAGAGTGTACTCAGATGGCTGAGTGCGGATCAGTTTGGAAGTGAAACTTGTTCCTTCAAAATTAGGGTAGTGGATTCTACATACAGTGGTACATCGGGTTAAGTACTTAATTCGTTCCGGAGATCCGTTCTTAACCTGAAACTGTTCTTAACCTGAAGCACCACTTTAGCTAATGGGGCCTCCTGCTGCCGCTGCACGATTTCTGTTCTCATCCTGAAGCAAAGTTCTTAACCTGAGGTACTGTTTCTGGGTTAGTGGAGTCTGTAACCTGAAGTGTATGTAACCTGAAGTGTATGTAACCTGAGGTACCTCTGTATTCGGGGGACATTGTAGGTATGCAGAAGGGCATATATTTGTGAATTAAAAGAAAATAACTCTTAACATTTAATTTTTTTAAAAAAACAACCAGAACTGAATGGAAGGGACCTGTGAGCTTTCAGATTGTTTATGGCAGTTAAGCAAGTTAAGCATATAGAGAGAAAGACTTAAGTGAAATCAGAAGTCATGCAAACTGTGTATGTGTTACAATCAAATCTATGGCTGGGAACTATGAGGCGCAGTGTTAATATGTGAGTTGAAAACACACCCACAGGAAAATGGGAAGGGAATTAACCTGCTTAAGCCCCTAAAAACTTGTAGTAAGTATCCTGGAAGCAGAGAATTTGAGTTGGGGGATGCTTTTTCTTCTCCAGAACTGCATTCTCTCAGCCCATCAAGTTTAGGGTCAGTAGCCCTCCAGTGCAGGAGGGAAAGTCCTGCAGCAGTTTGGTAAGGAAAAAATATATTTGACCCTTTTTCTGCCCACTCCCCATTCACCCACAAGAAGCCTATACCAGTGCTGCGAGACTATGGCTATCTGAAGCCATAGAGAGGGGGAGCACTTCTTAGAGTCTGGTGGTAAGCAATAGCCTATCATTTCAGAGTCTAGTTTTGATAAGTAATGGTAAGGATCTAACATAATGCTTCTACTCAGCAGTTTCAATTATCATTGGACAGCTGAAGGGATAACTTCCTTAGTCCCGGAATTTGTGGAATTTTCTTTTGTGAATTGCTACATTACGATCACAAGGTCATTATTGCATATCTGTTGTGACATTTACCTTTTTTAATTTGACAGTTGCCAATCATGATTTGTGGTCTTGGTCCACAGTTCCAGTTCTGAAGCTTGTCTCTCGTCCGCATTGCTGGCCTGGAAGCCTGTGAAGGGTTCCAGAGGCTGAGCACGCAAAGTAGTGGGTAGTAGTTGGGCAGATGGTGAAGCAGCTCAGTCTGCTCCCAAGGGACAAGTTATGCATATTGTGGAGCTAGGCCACCATTGTCGGCTTTACAGTCCCCATGGGACCCTATTGGTTCTTTCAGTCACCTGATTCCTCCTGAGATGTAATCTGCCACATTGCTATCCACCCATCTGCAGAAGTGGCACTGCAGAGCTGTTAAAATTAGGCCAGCGATTCCTGCTGCTTGCAGGGAATAAGATGCCTTGGCCCTACTGCCAGAGCCCCAGCTGCCTTATATCTAGTTTTGTCCTTGTGTATTTAATGAGAGATTTATTTACTGCATTCGAGTTGTGCCAGTAACCATTAAATGTTTGTTGGGAAAGTGATGTGATGCTTGACTGAAAGAGGGCAGAGTCTGACCCTGGTTGTGTAGTGGGGCCTCACGTCCCTGATTTTTCCTGTATTTGCATGTTACAAAATTGGCACTGTGCGCACAGCATTCAAAATTCGCCAGGCACATTTTGTATGTGGTTGTCAGCCACTTGTGACCAAGTGAAGATGCCCGAGTGCTAGGATGGCACCTGTTATTTCCAACATCTGGAGGTGCATGGCTGGGGATCCTTGGGTCTTGCCTGTTTTCACACACTATCAACACATCCTGTAAAATGCTATCTGCGGTATTTTATCTGAACAATTTTAGGAACCAAAAGGTTGTATTGAAAAATATGACTTTTGAGCCATCTAACCTGAAAATGGCAACTAGACATTCCATTTTGGCAATTGTAACCCTGGTTTAAGGAACCATTTGGTGCCTAGCTTATATATCTGAGTTTCTAATAGTGTACAGTGGTACCTCGGGTTAAGTACTTAATTCGTTCCGGAGGTCCGTTCTTAACCTGAAACTGTTCTTAACCTGAAGCACCACTTTAGCAAATGGGGTCTCCTGCTGCTGCCACACCGCCGGAGCCTAATTTCTGTTCTTATCCTGAAGCAAAGTTCTTAACCTGAAGCACTATTTCTGGGTTAGCGGAGTGTGTAACCTGAAGTGTATGTAACCTGAAGCGTATGTAACCCGAGGTACCACTGTATATGTACCATTTCTGTAGTACATAAAGCAACCCTTAAGATATTATTTTTATTTTTATGCATATTTGGTAACCTTTTAATACACATTTTTGTGAATGGGAGCCTCTGTGTGCCTGAAAAGATTACTTGCTCAGAAAAGCTTTGTAGGTCTATATTGCTATAATATCCTTTTCCAACCCTGCCATTCCCACAACGATAGTCCAGCAGCTTGCCAGTAAGATCTATAAGACAAGAAAGTTTCTATTAACTTGATAGTCCATTAAACAGAGACTATCTGAACTGGGGCTACCTCCTGGGACGTGCTGTGTTTTAAAATGCAGCACCAACCATTCTGCTTGTTCTTGATTTCAGAACCTTTTAGCTGAAAAGGTGGAACAACTTATGGAATGGAGTTCAAGGCGCTCAGTCATCCGCATGAATGGAGACAAATTCAGAAGATTTGTGAAGGCCCCGCCTCGCAACTATTCGGTGATTGTAATGTTTACAGCTCTCCAGCCGCAGAGGCAATGTTCTGTTTGCAGGTACGTTTATACCCTTGGAAGCAGAACTTTTTGGTCTTCTTCTCTTTTGATCATCTGCCTTCAGTCAATGTTTTCCCATTTATCAGTTCTTTATCAATTATGTAGTCAACTCACATGTTTGTGTTTATCTGTGAGATACAAGTGGAATGGTAATTCATTAGTTTCTATATTTAAAGGACATTTTATGCTCTATTTACAAATTGCAACAGTTGGGTGCTCTTTAATTTCAGGTTCTTTGGGTTACATGTTTGTGTACACACACACACACACACACACACACACACACACTTAAACACGACATTCATTATTTCACAAGTTGACTGACTGGTTTCTTCAGAGATCTTTGCCACAACTTAATACAATTTCAGGGCTTTTTGTAACATTCTGCAGCCTTCCTTCTATTGTTTCTACTCGGTAATTGCTGTGGAAAACGTTGCTCAAGTCTATTTAACGAGATGCTCCTTAAAAGTTGCAAATTTTAATCTGCAGGAGTGTAGATTGGATTATCTTTTTTTGTAGGGGAGATACAGCTCCATGCAATAACCTGTCAATTAAGCAATCTAAATACGTGGGCACATAAAGCACTGCTTTTCACGTTGCAAATAACTGAGCGAGAGCATACCTGTATGCCTTGTATACTTGCTGTTTCCCCTATAACACGTTGTTGTTCTTTTTAACTGCATATATTTTGTCTACACATCAACATGGAACCCAGATTCCCCATGGCACATACAAAAGTTCAACTTTTTTTCAAGAACACATATGTTTTTGGGGATGCCACAGGTATGCCCAATGTACAAGTATGCATGCAACATCGGAAACAGCTCTTAAGACATCCACTAAGGAATCACAGTTGTTACAACATTTGTCAAACTGTCAGTCATCTGTGGCTTTTCCATGAAGTTACACATTTCCTTTCCAGGACTCCTTGTTACTGTTTGGTTTCACAATCAGCTCCTTTTTTCCAGCATGTGAATTCTCAACAGGCCACTGCAGCTCTTTTTTAGAATGACAGGTTGGCATGATGGAATTGGCTTTGCAGTTGGAATGTGGCTTATTGTTGCTGAGAAACTGTATTATCCTCGGTGGGCTGAAGTTCAGGAACAATCGGAACAGCTTTAAATGGTTGCGGTTCTGATTATTATGCAAAATAGCCAGTAACACATTCCCTTATGTTGGTCTGTGCATAAATCTTTTGTTACTAGGATTTAATGCTGTACAAATATTGTCATTTAATAAGAGGATACCATTTACTGCAGTGGGGGAGAAAAGGGCTTAAGGTTCATCCCGCTGTATGGCATGGCAAAGACCCTGAACACGTCCCATTAATTTCAGTGAAATTCATTTCCAAGTAAATATTAGGACCGCAGGCTTAGTCATTTCTGCAGAATGCAGCTGGACATCTAAAATAAGAAACAATTAACTCATTGCTTCTAGTTCAAAATGTTTAAAACAAATGTGAAATTGAGATTTAGCTTTGCTGTAGGGTACAATATGAATTAAATGAAGCTGATGTCGCTGCACCTGAAAATAATAACATAAAACGGAAGTTACTCCAATCACCAAGTAATTAAAAAGCAGGAGCTGTACGTATAATAGAGAAGATGAATACAGAGTGCTGTGTTCAGTGCATTTTGGAGTTTTTGCTATGAACAACCTAATGGGCGGTATTCGACTAAACAGTTCTGCTAGTGCAAGCACTTTAGACAGTGCAACAGAACTTCCTCTCCCTGTGCTGCATCCCCTGAGTTCTGGGTTTCCCTCCAACCCTCCCTAGAAAATTTAGGAGTTGTATGGGAGTTCACTGTATGCCCCATAGTACCTTCACTAGTGGAAATGCTTAGTTAGATACAGTACTGCTGAATGCATCACTGACTGAAGCTACTCTTTTGTATAGCTCTCTTAGACAAGAAGTTGTTTTCAAAGTAATTGTACACCACATATTAATATAGTATTTCTCATATGAATTTTTCCTTTTGGAATCTCTGTACTTTTTTAGCAAAACAATTTTTTTTAATAAGCATGCAATATTAACTTTCTGCATGGAACTGCTCTGAAACAGTCATATTTGATCAATGCATAGGAAATATCAGTGGGCGGTTGTTGTTGTTTTTCTGTGTAGTTCATCCTTGGGCTTTTAGGTAATTCAGATACTGAGGATGCATTAAGTTGTGAAAAGTTCATAATTCCCTTCAACATATGGAAATATTTTTTAAAGTTTTCCTTCCAAGGTTGCCCAGAATACCTCTGCCAACAAGACACAGGATATATTTGGGGCTGAAATATGTAGCAGTGTGCTATTGTTTTAGTGGAAAGGATGTGATGTGCAGCTCTTTTTAGGAAATTGAGGCATGTGGTCACACCATTGGGTATTGAATACAGTGTATTGAGATTCTAATTTTCATTTTTTTTCCTTCTGAGAGTTTTGAGGCAGTATGGCTGGGAAGACAAATCTTGCATGTGGGTAGTGCATGTGGGAATCTTCAGAAGTCAAAATCTTTGCCATGTGTTCCAAAAAAAGGGGGGGAAGTGTGTGAGGGGAACAGGTGTTCATGCTCCCCCCACCTTCAATGTTCCTGCACACATCAGGCGTGCTCCATGTCTCTTCTCATTTTGAAACTGGAATGTCTGAAGGGGGGTTGTGAGCGCATTCAGTTGAGCGTGCTTAGATTGTGATCAGCAACCCTGACAGCTCAAGGTTAGGAGTCTCCTTCAAACTGTCCATATCAACATGGATGGAGGTCAGAAGACTGAGATTGGGCCTGATTCTTGCGCCTCCACTCCTCCTACAGAGTTCATGCCCCTCCCACACATTCTTTTGAATGCATGAACAGAGCTGGAGTGACAGCTGAATGGCTGGAGGACCAAGGCTTCAATGCTTCTCATTGATCCATGTCCCTTCTTGGGATTAGCACAAGGAGAATAAATTATGCAAATTAAATTGGCCCAGCTAATTTGCTGAACATACTCCAGGTACGAAGCACTATTTTAGTGCATTTGTTTTTTTGTGGAGATTTGTTAGTATACATCCATTCATGGCTGACTACGAAATGCTACAGGATTCCGTTTGAGCAATGTTTTTCTCATCACTTGTCAAGAAGTCAGGAAGTTGGTCCTTGGGTCATGATTCTGCCTACCATGATTTAGAAGTCTGCATTAATGGAGGAACTCAGAGCATTTGTTAAGTCTGTCCCTTATCATTAAATCTCAGTTGATCATCTCGAAGCTAATGATTAGCTCCATTACTTTTTCTGTAATGTAAGGAAACTAAGTGAAATTATCAGATTAGCTCAGTGAATTTAGTTGTTTCCTGTACAACTGTGTGGAAGTTTGATCATTAAAAAACGAGGTACCTCTCAAAAACATGTCAAATAAAGTGAGTCTAGTTTTTAGTCACTCTTTTATATGTTGTGTCTTCCGCACTTGATAGGATCTGAACAAGTTCTTCATTCTCTGACCCCTTTTGTGTGGCAATTCAGCTGCTTCCTTAGACCTCTTGGAGCTGATATTTTGCCAAATTCCTCCTATGCATCACTGTAAGGAGATTGTTAAGTCTTGCTTATGAGAACACACTGATCTTGGCAGGCTTTCCAAATGCCCCGAAGCCCAACTCAGCCACAGAGACAAGCCCTAGCTCTCCTCCCCTAGGTCTGAACTGATGGAGTGGGAAGCAGCGGCACAGGCTCATTGCAAAATCTGATGATTTGCCTACCCTTCATCTGAGATGGACAAGAGTGGGAGAATGTTTAATTTTCAAATGGTTCCAATGACAGCAAGTGATACGGCTTCTTTCAGAATCAGGATGATGTTGAGTTTTTAGGGTGTCTGACTAGACCAAGTATTCAAATCTCCACTCAGCCATGACTCTCAGCCAGTCACTGCCTCTCAGTTGTTGTAGGGATGAAATGAGGAGGGGGAGAACTGGGTGCGCCACATTGAGCTTCTTGGAGAAAAAGGTGGGATATAAATGCAATAAAATAAATAAATGCATTTAAAAAAACTTTTTTAGGCTCAAAGTCTGGAGGTTCTCATATTCTTCTCATTAGCCTGAAACAGCCTTCCTTCTTCTTGCATGTTACTTGCAAAAACCTTTTCAATTTTCTCATTAGCATAAAAGAAAATAAAAACACAGTTGCCCAGTAGTGAGCTCATTCTAGTTCTCTTAGGTATAATCCATGACTAGATGTATCACTTGAAAAGTAATTAACATGTTGCGTGCAAACTTGACCTTTATTTCAATGTATGTGAAACATGCATGCAGTGGTTTTCCCATTCATTCACATATTTTGGAACAGGTTAGATTGCATTCCTGTTTGATGCATGGAACTGTTCCTGCCACAGTCCTGCAAGGAAGCGTGGGCTTGCCTGTTGCTCACCAGGAGCATTGCAGCACCTATACATATAAGGCTCAGTGTATCAAGTAAGAGCTTAAGTGGTTGGTAAGAGCTAATAACTGATAACACCAAGGTTGCAGGTTCAATCCTTGTATGGAACAGCTGCATATCCCTGCATTGCAGGGGGTTGGACTCGATGATCCTCAGGATCCCTTCCAACTATACAATTCTTTGATTCTGTGGCCAATGATAAAGGTCAATGTTTCACTCTTGATAGCACTGGAAGTAAATTTAGAAGCTTCGAGGAGGATTGTGGTAATATTATTTCTTAGAATACTTAGTTGGGTGCACTGCAGCCTTCACCTAAAAGAAATAAAATATTGGCCAAACATTGTGAATATAAATGGCAAGAGTGGAAAGAGGATACAAATTAGTGTGCCACTCCTGCCGTTAAAAAACATTGCCTTGTTAAATTCCAGTTCTTCGTCTTTGTACCATTTCTTCTATTGGAGCGCTGCCAGACCGCAAGCAATCAAATTTCTTTCCATCATCTGTATGACTGCATTATGTCCACTGATTCCACTACTGTCAAATCCTGTAACCATGTGCTTCAGCACCAGAAGCAGGATCACATTCCCTTTGATTGTAAATCCTATGCCTAAAGCTTCCCAGTGTGGACCTTTTGTTTGGGGTTTGCAGGAAGCAGAATTTGCAAGGAACAGTCAGTGTGATTGTGGGAAGAATCCTATAATTAAGTGTGTCATGAAGACTATGGAAGCATGATGGGAAGCTACTAGACTGAAAGTGAGTTTGAGAGGCGAGCCTCCTTGGATTTTTCTAGTGCTGTTTGTAGTGTTTTGATCCAGTGTTTCGATATTGCCAGGGAGGGGGAAAATACACTTATAATGCAATCCTATGCCTGTGTACTTTGAAGTAAGTCTCACTGTGTTTTGTTTGACTTACTCTGAGGTGTAGGAGTGCTTGGGATTTCAGCCTGATGATGCCACCCTCCCACTTTTGCTGGGATAAATTATTCCAAATTTTAAAAATCTAACCTTAAAAAGATTAAAGCTATGGTTTTCCCAGTAGTGATGTATGGAAGTGAGAGCTGGACCATAAAGAAGGCTGATCGCTGAAGAATTGATGCTTTTGAATTATGGTGCTGGAGGAGACTCTTGAGAGTCCCATGGACTGCAAGAAGATCAAACCTATCAATTCTGAAGGAAATCAGCCCTGAAGGACAGATCCTGAAGCTGAGCCTCCAATACTTTGGCCACCTCATGAGAAGAGAAGACTCCCTGGAAAAAACCCTGATGTTGGGAAAGATGGAGGGCACAAGGAGAAAGGGACGACAGAGGACGAGATGGTTGGACAGTGTTCTCAAAGCTACCAGCATGAGTTTGACCAAACTGCGGGAGGCAGTGGAAGACAGGAGTGCCTGGCGTGCTCTGGTCCATGGGGTCATGAAGAGTCGGACACAACTAAACGACTAAACAACAACAACAATAATAATAATGTAACGTTCCCCAACCTGGTGCTCTCAAGATGTTATAGGACTGCAACTTCCATCAACCCCAATCAACATAGCTGATGGTGATGGGTGATGGGAGATGTAGTTCAAAGACATCTGGAGGGCACTAGATTGGGGAGTTCTGACTTGGGGCCAAATGCGTATTGATGTTTGCTTCTGTGTTGGTGCTCATGTAACGGATGCTGATCCCCTGTCTGGAGAGAATATGGGTGAAAGAACAGGGGACTTGATTCAGCCCTTCCTGCTCTCCTTACTACATTACTGATAACCTGCTTTGATCAGCACGTCTTCCAGGCCTGCCTGAATTGAGGTTAGGCACTGTTTTATGTGTGCAGAATCCCATCACTACACGCACATACAGCCATGTTGGGCCCAGATATTCAGATCTTATAAAAAGTTGGAGAAAAGTATCTTTGTTTTGGTCAGGTCCATCATCTGCCAACTTAAGCCTGTTCAACATCCTTAACAGAGCAAGTAAAGGAGTTTTCATCACATCCACTGACAGAATGTATTTATTTATCAATCAATCTGTTGTTCTGATTGGAACATTATTACTTGCTTGATTTTATCATTGTAACTATTTTAAACGTTTTTCTGACTGTATATGAAATGGTCAGAATACGCCCTGGAACCTTGTGGTGAAGGGTGGATAACGAATCTTACAAATAAAATAAGAATGTTCCCGTCTCCTCCCTTTGATTGTTCAGAAAGGGTCTTCCCTTTCACCTTTGGGCTGGTTGGGAATATTGTAAAATGAAGGAGAAGTAAGAACAGGAGGAGAAGGTAGTGGCATCACCTGTTAAGAAGCATATGGCAAGCTGGCATTTCCTCTTTATTTTCTGAACCAGAGCATCCTGACTCTTGCCAGCACTGAAATGTCTGCTCTTCGGATCCAGGGTAATGGTGGAAGGAGGTCATGTGTCACTGGTTCAGATTTTACACTTGAAAAGGAAGTAGGGGACATGGCAGTTGACCCTATCTTAATCTCTGTGTGTCTTCTGTATCAAGAAAGGCCACTTTTGTCTATACTTCCCCCTTCTTATTTTGATCCCAGTTCTCTACACACACACACACACACACACACACACACAGCTCTTCTCCAATTATATGACGTTTTCATTTTCACCTTCATGAAATTAGCACTTTACCATGCTGTGCAAGTGTGAGGAGCTGGAGTCAGTGTTGAGAACTGGACGGACTCCATTTTACGCAAGAGCCTCCTTGCAAAGCCGGTGCCCAGTGCAAGGTGAAAAACAGCTTGTCTCGCTCGGTGCCTGCTGGGCCTGCTGTCAGCCGACTATGTTCTTAATCACCATTCCAAAATGAGGGATGACTTGGCCTTTGCCAACTATTTTGCTCTTCACACTTATACTCTCACGCACGTGTACTTTTAATTTCTTCCCACTGAAATGTTTGCCTTTGCTATCTAAACTTGGGTTTTGCAAAACACACACACCAACACCAACTAGGGGTGCCAGCTGTTGACTGAGGTGATGCAGCTGTGGGCCTTTCTTGCAGTACTGCTCGCTTACATTATCTATGTTTGGCTTCCTCTTCTTCTTAGCTGCTGGTTGGTTAATAGTGTTTTACGGATTGTAATTGTTTTACTGATTGGTTAATTATGTAATATGACTAATGCTGAACCTGTAATGTTCTATTATGTTGTTATTTATTGTTTGCAAGCTGATTGGGGATTCATTTGAATGGAAAGCAGCACAGAAATACAACGAAACACATCAAAACAAAATATATGTATATTTCTGTTTGCTTAATCCCGAATTTTCTTTCCGTATATACATACATACATATATGCATTGATGCATCTATGGAAAGAAAATTGGGAATTGAGCAAATAGGAAATCAGTGGTATGAAGGACAGAAGTAGGTCTTGGCTGAGTCTAGAGGGTCTTATAACCTACTGTGTTCTCTCTCTCAAGGTGGCAGTGAGGGGCTGGTGAAAAACCCAGTTGGCATTTTGACTTAAAATGATAAAACGGTTGTTTCTCTTCAAAATCCTTTTCGGTTTTCTTTCAAGTTCAGGAAACAAATGCTGGACTAAACCTGTAGCTGTAGCTTACTTATTTTTGAAAAGGTTTGTACTCTGCTTTCTGATCAAATCTTTCCTCAGGAGGACTTATAACTGATGATAATCGTATAATGCAAGCATTGAATTCACCACTCCCCCTCCCCATTTTTTTGTAGGGCAGCCAAGAGGCTGTCCCTAGCAATCTGATGTGCTTGTCGCCACTAATGTCCTTCGGGGTCTTTTGTGAGCCCACCCAAGGGAAATAACAGCCCCTCTGGGGAGTGTGCTGCTTTATAACGCAATATTGCAGCTTTAAAAATGTTTAGACCCAGTTTAGTTATTCCAGTTTTGCAAATAACCGAACTGGATTTATTGGCCCTTGCAAAAGATTCACTAGCCCATTTGCACACATGTTTCTAATATGACTGTTTGTGATCTTAAAAAGGGATGGGCAGGAGGAATGCTACCATTGCCTGAGGACCAGTTCTACCTACATGCAATTAGGAGAAGAGGTTACTTAGAGGTCTGAATTACTGTCCCTTCTTGATTAGCAAATTGTGAATCCCATAAACAAAAGACAAATATTTTTGTCTATTCTTTGTGAGCAGCTTAGGGCAGAAATATATTCAGTGCCTTCTTCCTCCAAGGAGTTCAGGGCAGTGTATGTAGGCTTAGTCCATTTTATTCTCCCAATCAAGTTAAGGCTGAGAGATGATAAATTGCCCAGGTGACGGTCATAGCTGAGCATACTCAGGGAGCACAAAATGCTGACTGACTGCTGCTAGGAGAGGGGGCAGTGGAATGGTGTATTCAGGGAGGGGACATGGCTGGCTAGAACCCTGAACAGGAACAGCCAGTTCTTCAGCATTTTTCTTGCAGGCCATTACATTTCAATTTCCCCCAAATGTGAAATATTTTCCTACTGTTTATCTCCATGTCCCTCAGCCCCTAAAGAGGACATCATACAAAAATCTCTATGAATTTCATATAAAATTGGGTATACAGTCGTACCTCGGAATCCGCTCCGCTTCGACTTCCGAAACGGTCGACTTCCAAAGCGCAGCTTCTGATTGGCTGCAGAAGCTCCTGCAGCCAATCAGAAGCCGCGGAAGCCCCGTCGGACATTCAACTTCCGAAAGAATGTTTGAAAACTGGAACAATCACTTCCGGTTTTTGATCGTTCAGGAGCCTGAGCCAAGTTATGACTGTACAGTGAAGGAGAAATGTAAATCTAATATGGAGAGCAAGGGAGTCATTCTTTTAAGAGAAATGAACATAGCTATTTTCCTCTTCTGGTATCTAGATATTATTTCTGAGTTACATGCTAGATTTCAGTTTAGCATACCAATCTTGTTCCCCCCCCCCCCAAACATTGTGGCTTTTCTGGCTGACTTACATGTTCGTTGTTATTTTTACTGCATAAAAGCTTTGGCAATTTATTTCCCTCTTTCTTTGAGTGAACTGTATCTGACCCACTATCCCTTGCAGAAATGGTAAGATAATGAGCTTGAAATTCCAGAAAAGTTTGAAGCCTTTTGCAAAAGATAGTAAATATAAATTAATTAGCAGTAACTTTAAATTAGGCAGAGAGTTAATTAATAAAGCAACCTGAAAGACTGGCTAGGATATATTACCCAAGTGTAAGTATAGCTAAACAAGTTAAAGAGAATGATCAAGTTGGAGTGATGTGATGTGATCATTTTATTCATCTATTAAAACTTCAGAGTTTCTATTATAGTTGGTTTAACACAGACATGCCCTACAGTTATTACTTAAACCTAGGCAGGATTCATTTGATGTTGCTTGACTGCCCTCTACAGGCTGTGAATGAAGATGCAGCACCAGTTCATTAGGAAATGACAGATTCAGTGTAGCAGTGAGCTGCCTGGATTTCAAACCTTGCCCCCTAAATGGGATTTTGAAAGAAGGGAATAATTCTCGGCTCTCCAGTTGACAGCAAAAGCAAACATTTCAGTTTGCTTCTAGTCCAAATGAGTGCCCCGTGTCGGAGGCTGTGTTTCCTTGTGATCACAGTTTAGAAATATTGTTTTTTTCACCGGATGATTAGTACTGTGTTCTGATGGGAAAATGCACTTTTCTACCAAAATGGCATTCAGAATTCTATTTAGTTATGGTGTCTTTTACACTTTTATCTAGAGCTCTTCCAGGTGACCTGATGATTCAACATCTATCATGATTTGCTTCTGCAAAGCTTACCCAAGGAGGTTAGACTATGTTCGCTCTTGAACATTTGTTCTGGTTTGTCTGTTGAGAGATTATATGATGATGAGCATCCATCCTGATTTTATTGTATTTTGTTTATACATCTTCCCATTAGGCAAAAGTCAACCTACACATTTAAATACATTTCCCTGTTACTTTCCTAACCTCAAAAAGTCAATAAAAAACAAGAATTGGGTTTTTTGTGCTAGGCAATAAAACTTTTTAATCCACTTTAGTTGCACAGACCTAAATTTCCTGCAAGTGCTTGATCCCATCTCACAAAATACTGACTGTCTGGAGGCAACCCTGACTGTTAGTGATGATTACATTTATTGTACTTGAAGGCCAGTTCTGGGCCCGAATACACAGTTGCACTAAAGCAGACAGATAGTGGGTCTTTCTAAACCAAATAAACTGTAGCAGGAGAATATTCAGCACATAAACCCATCAATATTTTTAGTAATTAATCCCCCTGCCATACACACTTTCCTAATCAGTTGGCGCATTGCAAGCTAGACTAGTATTGTGCTTCAGATGGTGTTAGGTGATTAGATTTGTGATGGTGGCGCAGTCATCGAGTGATGCAACAGCCAAAGAATTTGTTTTTTGCTTTTTTCAGAGACAATCACGAACCTGGGGAGATTATTAGAAAGATAGGGTTGGAGACCAAATTTAATTTGTGAGAACTTATTGGGCAGATTAGGATCAGGGGGAATTTTCTTTTTTTTCCCTTTCTTTTTCTGGCAGGTATAATTGGTTGCTGATACTGAGAATAATTTACCTTAGTCTTGAAAATCAATCCACAAAAATTACCAACCAATAAAAGTTGTATCTAACAGAAGTGTTCTTTTTAAACAACAACAACAACTCTTATATCCTTAAAAGTAATGCTATAAAAACAGCTGTTTTCAGAAGTGACAGACACAGAACATGGTGTGTTATATCACTCCCTCACACCCAAAGACAGGAAAAACAGCTTTTTTCTTTGTCCATTTATCATGCCTCCCCCCTCCCGTAGTCCATTTCCTGCCTTTGCCTGGGACAGACGTGTGATATCCCTCCTGTCATTTGTCCTCAGTCTTGTACCTATGATGATGGTGATGATTAAATTTCCTATACTGCCATTCATCTGAGGATCACAAGGCAGTTTACAACATAAAAGCACATAACATAGTAACAAACAAAAACAATCCCCCTTCCAGTTTAAAAGGCCATAAATTGTTTAATTAGCCAAAGGCCTGGTTAAAGAGGAACATTTTTGCCTGTCGCCTAAAGGTGTATAATGATGGTGCCAGGTGAGCCTCCCTGGGGAGAACATTACACAAATGGGAGCCATTGCAGAAAAGGCCTGTTATTGTGTTGCCACCCTGCAGACCTCTTGTGGAGGTGGTACACCAAGAAGGGCCTCACGTGATGATCGCAGGATCATATGGGGAGTGGTGGTCCTGGAGGTATTGTGGTCCTGAATCACTTAAGGCTTTATAGGTCCAAACCAGCACTTTGAATTGGGCCTGGAAAATTATTGGCAGTCAATGCAGTTGGGCCAGGATTGGCATTATATGCTCAAACCCTCTTCCCCTGGTGAGCAACCTGTCTTCTGAATTCTGCTCCAGCTGAGGTTTCCAAACCATCTTCAGAGGCAGCTCCATGTATAACACATTGCAGCAATCTTACCCACGGGTTACCAGAGCATAGACAACAGAAGTTAGGCTATCCCTGTCTAGATAGGGGTACAGCTTTGGCTGATGGAAGACACTCTGAGCCACCTAAGCCTCAAGCGACAACAATGAATCCAGAAGTACCATCAAGCTATTTCCTCACTCCTTCAGTGGGAGTGTAACCCCATCAGAAGTAGTCAACCTCCCATCTATCTGGTCTAGGGAACTGCCCATTCCCAGTGCTTCTTGTCTTGTCTGGATTGAGTTCCAGTTTACTGGCTCTCATCCAGTCCATTACCAAGGCAAGACAACAGTCCAGCACATCCAGTGCCTCACCTGTAGATGTACAGGAAAAGTCCAGCTGGGTTTCATCAGCATATTGCTGACAACGTACTCCAGATAACCCCGCTCAGTGGGTTCATGTAGATGTTAAACAACATGAGTGATAAAATTGAACTCCGAGGAACCCCACATCGAAGGCTCCATGGGGCCGAAGAGTGCCCTCCATGGGGCTCCAATGTGTGCTCTCCACCATGTGTACTCATTTCTGGACAATCTTCTCTTGAGGTCGCGCTACAATTGACAAGTGAGTCAGAGGTGCCAATGCAATCAAGGAATGTCTCTCAGCATGTGGTTTCATAATAAAATGAAAAGAAGAAAAGGTTATCTTCAGCCAGCACAGCATCTACAAGCTCTGTTGGATACACAGAATGGGATGGTATCAGTCAGTCTAGATCATGTGTTTAAAATATTGCCAGCAAATTGATGATTATAAGGTCAGCTCTGCTGATACACATAGCCCATGGTACAGGGACTTGTAGTTTTAACAATTTATCTCATGTTTTGGGCAAAACATATCAGACCATTACAATGGGTATTACTACCTTTTTAGATACTTTTGACTGTGGGGCTATGATTATCTCTAAGAGGGTGGACTCCAGAATTCGGTTTATTTCTTAGATCTGGTGAGAATGGTAATGACTACAAGATGCCAGTCTGATGGGCATCTGGGCGAAGAACAAGGCTACTCATAGTGTGAATTTGTTGGAGATGTGGGAGGCAAGTTTAACTCTTTGGCATTTTGCCCAAAGCTTCAACTTGGATCACATTAAAGGCAGGACAGTTCTTGGTCTCAGAGTTTGCAGTGCTAGATGGCAGTACTCATGAATAGGAAAGAAGACTGCAGAGTATATGAAAGGGGAGTCAAATGTGCGGGTCCACTGACTAAGTTGACAGCAAGTTCATTTGAGTAAATGACACTTAGCATCCATGTTTTGCAGTGTCTTGGGTCAAGTTTCAACCAGGGAACTCTGGCTCTGTTTGCTACTCCAGTGAACATACAGACATAACTTTCTTTTTTTTAAAAAAAACTTGGTTCCAGTGATCAAAGGCATAAGAGATGGATGTGGATGCATTGTCAGTGCTTGGACTAGAGGGTCTTCATTATGCTTTCCTACAAATTTCACTTCTGCCAAGTGTTCTAAGAAAATTGAGATTGGAGAGATCTTGAATAATTCTGATAGTGTTGGTTTGGCCACGGATTACAGAATGACCATGTTTTACATAAATTTTGCAAACGGCTATAGCCCCACATGCATTGCAAATACAGTGGTACCTCGGGTTAAGAACTTAATTCGTTCTGGAGGTCCGTTCTTAACCTGAAACTGTTCTTAACCTGAAGCACCACTTTAGCTAATGGGGCCTCCTGCTGCCGCTGCACCTCCGCTGCACGATTTCTGTTCTCATCCTGAAGCAAAGTTTTTAACCCGAGGTAATATTTCTGGGTTAGCAGTGTGTGGTAACCTGAAGCATATGTATCCTGAAGCGTATGTAACCCAAGGTACCACTGTACTGCCTCATCTGGGTCTTTTGACGCTGGGTCTTTTGAACTATGGTTCACCCAGATATGGAGAGGTTCCATCTCACTGCTTGAAAATTGAGCAGGAGAATATGAAAAGTTGTGGTTTCTTAGATATCATGATGGACATATTTGTTTCTTGGAGTCTTTCAGTGATCTGGATCTGAAACTATTTAACTATTATCCTTCAGTAGTTAAGATTGAATGACATCAACTTGGAGTCAGAGAATTTACCCCCAACTTGAAAATAAATCCAGAAAGTCTTTTTGTCCAATGGATGGGTTTTTGCTTTACCCTATGATATTATACCAGTGCTTTTTTCTGGGGGTACTCCAGGGTTATGCAGTACTGTCACCTTTTTTCTAGAACAAAAGCACTGGTTATAAGTGTAGCCCTTACTGTAACAACTTCATGGTGAGTGTCAGCACCATTTTTTTTTCCTGGAAGAAAAGCACTGATTATACCCTTAAAAGTACTGCTATAAAAACAGCTGTTCTGGATTTATAGGATTAGGAAAGGAAGAACAAACCAAAGGGGAAAGAGAAATATTTAGTATTCCCAACTTGAAGTAACTTCAAAGAAGCACTTATCCCTTTTCTTCCCCTGAAGGCCAAATATTCTGTTTAATATTTTGCCCAAACGGATACAGTGACATTCAGCTTGATCCTGTGCAAGATTATTTGGAAGTAAATCCCGCAGTGTTCAGTATGGCTTCCTTCCAGGTCAGCGAATGCACCAGCTTTTGCTAGCCTGATGCCTTCCATACGTTTTGTGATAAAACTTGTATCAGCTCCAACCTGTGTGGAAGGCACCCAAGTTGTCAAAGACTGGTGTATAGAGTTGGTGCCTGGCTGTAGTCCTTTTGCATTCTTGCCTGGTAGGTAAGTCTCACCAAACACTGGGGGATATAATTCCAAATAAACTTGCCTAGGACCTGGGAGCCTGTGAATAAGCTACTTCCAAAAGCCCAAGGGCAGTATCCTTCAAAATAGATGTGCTGGTGCAGTCACTTTTGGCTACACAACAGAACTTCCCTTGCATCCCTTCCCAAAAATCTGTTCTGGAGTTTTCCCCAACCTTCCAGAGCAGATCCAGAGAAGGCAAGGAGAGAGGAGAGGGAGGGGAAGTTCCACTGTGAATGCAGAAATCCTTGCGCTAGTGAAACTACTTCACTGGGTACCATGTGGATAACTGCAAATGCTTCAAATGACTTGTCCTTGGGGCGTACAAGTAAGGTTACCAGACATCCTCGTTTCCCGGGGATAGTCCTCAGATTTACAAATCAGCCCCCATACAAAATCCATTGAAGTTGAAAAGTGTCCCCGGATTCATTGAAAAAAATCTGGTAACCTTACGTACAAGATTAACAAGAAAATTCAACTGGCGTGGTCTCCTTGGTTGGGTGTGAAATGCAATACCAAGACACAGCCATTCTGTTTGTGAAAACAAAGCAGAAGGCATCAAATGCAAAAATGAAAGTCCTGTGTCAGTTGTTTGGGCATGTATACCTAAACCAACTCATCCCTGAGTGGATGATCTGGCGAAGGGCAAGAGAGGACGGTCTCCGGCTGTGCCATAGTTTAAAATTCCTGCAGCCATGCTCCTTGCCCTTGCCAGCACTGATTGGGCAGTGAGCGCCACTCCTAGGTGGGGCCCACTGCTGGCAATGCAGCAACAATGCCAAGGAGGTGCCGATTTCCGGCCCCGGCCAGATCACTGCAGGGCCTGATGCCTGACCACAACGCCACCTACCAGGTAATGTAAGCAGACTTGCAATAGACAGATTAAAACAGAAACAAAAATGGGACAGTCCTAGGCTAGTGATAGGTAGCTGACACTACCTTGGTCTCCTGGGGACCATTTGGGAATAGTAAAAAGCAATTTTGCAATCCAGTTTACCTAGGTGTTCAGCATAGTTCCTGTTCCTTGAGCAGTCCAGTTTTCTTGTGGTAACTTATAAGGTCACCCAGTGAGTTTGATGACCAAGCAGGGCTTTAGGTCCATCCAAAACTAACCACTATGCCACCACAGGCTCTTTATTTTGGATTTTGGAAGTTTTGAAGGTGGTAGCAGCCCCTTCCACACATTTTTCAAGTTATGGAGGGGTTTGTGTGAGCCCTGCTATAGTGGTTAGGAGCGGTTAAAATCTCATCTCTTCCATCGACTCAACAGTTTACTGTCCCCCACATTGCACACTGGTGCAGCAACAGAAAGGAAGTGATTTGCTCAAGGTCACTGTCTTTCAGCCTTGGGTCTCATCTGCAATGTGGGGATGATGATGATTACTGAGAATGACCTTTTCAAAGCCCTTGAAAGTGTTCTGAGTGTTGTAAATACTGTAAAGTTTTCTCCATTTTCTCAGGTTTAGCTGCGAGTTTTTAAAAAGAAAAGACAGTGTAATTTTGTGGAAAAGAATGCACATTACAGTTTTATGTGAGGTTCATCTAATGCTGTAAGTAGGACGATGTTACTGCAGTTATTAATGGTGCACTTATTAGGTAGTTGAATGTGTTTTTCTCTGTCTTTACTCTTACAGGCAAGCTAATGAGGAATATCAAGTGCTGGCTAACTCATGGCGCTACTCTTCAGCATTTTCGAACAAACTTTTCTTCACTATAGTAGATTATGATGAGGGCGCTGATGTTTTTCAGCAGGTGAGAAAGTGCATTCCTGAATGCTAAGCTGCTCTTGTGTCCATCGTTCTAATATATTCATACTCTTGGTTGCCTTAATTGTATGTTTCAGACATGTTTCACCTTTTTTTTTAGAGGGGGTAAGCCCAAGCACAGATGATGGAGAGACTGCTGTTGTTACTGAGGTTATTGATGAGAAAATTCCACCATACTCCTTTAGCTGCCACTAAAAATGAAGAATGTTGCTGTTCTGAGAGATCCGCAGCAGTTTGCTTCTGCTGCCCACAAAAATGTACACATTGTTCATTTTTTGTAGTCCAGATGATCATGAAACTGTGGCTTAGATCAGGGATGAACAAACCTTCCCACCCCTGTTGAGGAGCGGTTCCACTCAGGGCTAATCTTTTGGGGGGAGTGGGCAAATCCAGAAGTGTTTTCAATTAACTGATCTGGAAGAAAGACCAATTTTCACTATGCCTACCTCAGATTTGAATTCCCAACCTAGGTAAGTATGCCCAAAAGTAACCCTCAGTGAGTTTTATGGGGCTACTGTCAAATAAATATGCAGAGGTTGGGTGGGGATTTTTTTTTTTTAGTTCAACAGACAAAAATTACTAGTATTCTGAAAAGCAAGTGAAATAAACTGCTTTCTTACTTTACTGTGCTATATATACATACACGCACAAGCACATGCACACACACATATACACACACAGAAGCCTACCACTTCTCCCCAGGCTATACAAGTAAACAAGTTTAAATGTTTTTTAAGAGTTCAGTTTATTTTTATAAAACAAAATTGCTACTGCTTCCAGTTATCCTGAAACTTTGACACTAATAGTTTTATGCTAAAATGTAGGTTATGGCCGTCTGTAACCAACTTGCCAGGTCATTTTCTCCCCCTTCTCTCCATAATGTATATCAGTTGTCAGAGATTTGATGCCATTACCTGTGTTCTCCCATTCTTCAGCATCGGCTGCTGTTGGACGGAAAACACATACCATGATGGCATCACATCAGATGTAATTGAATATATATGTTATGGGGGAAAGGGGAAGAAGAGTGTGGCACAGAGAGACTGTTTTTGATGGCCACCCTAACACAATATGTAGCTTTTGTCCTTCCCTATTGCTGATACCTTTTTACCTTATTGCTGATTGCTCTCTTTCTCCTCTTCCATCCTCTCTCATGCACCCCATGGACCTGAGTAATTGAGTTCACATAAAATGCATATCATTCAAATTGCTTACTTCTTTTAAAAGACCTCACTTTTGCTAGTTCACAAAGCGAGCTGCAGTTCAGCAAAGCTATGTGCTGTCTTCTGAAATATTACATTTGACCAAAAAAAACAACCCACAACCAACCACATTTCCTAGTGCCTCATATTTTGCAGTTTCATGACATATTGGGTTGTCAACAAATATTCCGTGGAGGAAGAGAATATGTTGTACTTGGAATAAATCCAATTATTTAACATCCAGCTTGATTATTGTACATAATTTGAATTTGCAACATTTAAATAATGTATTTATGTAACATAATTTAGTTGTGTAGTGAGCATACAGCCCTGGTAATGAAAATGGCTGGGCTTGTGTATGTCATTAGAGGCAATCTTGTTCCATCCTCGTTGCTTTCACAGGTTTCTTCACTCAGATTTCAGGGTAACCTTATATGTCCACATCCCTGAGTTCTGAGAGAGAGAGAGAGTATAAATAAATACAATATTGCCTTTCGTTAGTGGAAAATAACAGCTTGGATCCCGACATAGCTTTAAGGAAATTGGAAGGAAAGTTTCCTGTTCCATCCTTCCCTCTGCAGTTACCTATGATGACCAAGGAGGCTTGGAAGCTCTCTTGAAGAATGTGGGATGAGGCACAAGGGCTATTTGGAGAAAGATGAAGCAACAGGAACTTTTCTCATGAGAATTTCCTTAGCTTAGGATCCAAACCTGATTTAATGCAATTCCCCACTTCTTTTAGTGCCCTTCCCCATGTTTCATCCCACATTGTTCTGGGAGTACCCCTGAACACAAGATATTTTTAAGAGATACAGTGGCTGCAGAGAAAATGATGGGTCAGGAAACATTTCCTTATGTCAACTTCTACAAGTTAGCTTATCATAAGATCTAGGCTGGTGATGATACTTAGCTTTTATATTTCATCTTTTGAGTTCCAACCCCCCCCCCCCCGTGAGAAGCAATGAGAGGTACTCAACTGACTGTTTAAAAGCTTAACTGTTCACATGGGGATTCCTACTACCCTGATCCTTAGTACTCGCTGTACCGAACTTTTGTACATCTGTTGAATATTGTATTGTATAATTTCTGTTTTGCAAATTGCCTTGTTTTTACAATAGAAGGTGATCTGTAAATGGCTTTAAATACATAAATTACATGTGTGCAGCTGACCTGCACTGTACTGACCTTATTGTTCCCATACAGTAGATGGGGACTTGATAGAAGCCCAGTGGCTTGATTTAATGGCACATTGTTAAGCATGATATACAATATACTTCCATACTTTTAACAGTTTCCCAAAAGGCTGACAAAGGACAGATATGCTTTTTTAATATTTGGTGGCATCTTTGTTGTCTCTCATAGCTCAATATGAACTCTGCTCCAACGTTCATGCATTTCCCTCCGAAAGGGAAGCCCAGGAGAGCTGACACATTTGACCTGCAGAGAATTGGATTCGCAGCAGAGCAGTTAGCTAAGTGGATAGCTGACAGAACTGATGTTCATGTAAGTCACTTGACAAAGTTAAGAGACTCATCCACACTTATCTTCATGTTTTGTGACAAACAGACCGTAGGAATTGGGGTTCCCTCTTCCCCACTACCTTCAAATGATATCCCCCCCCATAAGAGTCCTCTACAAAATGTATTAAAATAATAAAAGTGCCAGCTGTGCTACTCTATCACTCTTTGGTAACTCCAGAGGGGAAAAAATTAACGATGTATTTCAATCTTGCTTTGGTAGCTAAAATATTAATCTGGCTGTCTCCTAGCAGAACATGAGGAATGATATTGTACCAATTAATTGATTAATGTGAGCACGTACTTGAAATATTTCTTATTGCTAGTAATAACTCCCAAGTCTAACACTGAGTAGTTGTTGATTTTTTAAAAAATAATGCTGTAGATGTACAATTGGTAAATATACTGAACAACTTTATTTAACTGCATGCAGGCATAGTGGGCAAGAACATTGTAGGAAAAGTATTTATCTAAAGGAAAAACTAGAAGTCTCTTTAGAATTAATGAAGAATTAAAATCTTGACTGCTTCTTAGGGTTGATGCAAAGGGGACTTTTCAAGAAACTGGGGGATGTTTTTAGGTTCACTGCTCAAATGGGGCACAGCTAACCAGCACATTCTCTTGTGCAAACATCACTAAAATGAATTGATGACTATAAGTTCCCTTTCATTTCATCAGGTCTAGTGCAGGAGAACCTTGCAGTGGAAATTCTTTCAAGTTATCTCCTGAGTTTAGAGCACCAGGCCCCTTTGCCAAGCACTTCCACTTCTGTGTGCTGTTGCTGTGACTAGCATAAACTTGCTGCCATCTGAATGTGGTTTTGTAGTTGCCAATGAAGGCTTTGAGGAGGGGTAGCCAATCTGGTGTCCTCCGGGTGATTTGGAATACAGTTCCCGTTGGATCCAGCCCAGTGCTATTTTTCTAGAAAAAGTGGTGCTGGAACTCACTATGAACACCCCCCTTGTTCTCTTATAATGGCAATGGTGCCCACCTGAGAGGTGCTGGAACTGTGTTCCTCCTGAAAAAAGCCCTGCCTCCAGCAAGCATGGTATCACCCACACACTGAAAAATGGGGAAAAAGCAGTTTTAATTGCACTTGTGGCATTTTACTTAACTAGATGCATACAAGTTTAATTGTGAATGGCTGGCTCTGTTTAGTATGTAAATTCTCTATGCCTAGGTGTATGTCTACTTATACAGTGGTACCTCAGTTTAAGCACTTAATTCGTTCTGAAGGTCTGTACTTAACCTGAAACTGTTCTTAACCTGAAGCACCACTTTAGCTAATGGGGCCTCCTGCTGCTCCCGCACCGCTGGAGCACAATTTCTGTTCTCATCCTGAAGCAAAGTCCTTAACCTGAAGCAATATTTCTGGGTTAGCGGAGTCTGTAACCTGAAGCGTATGTAACCTGAAGCATATGTAACCCGAAGTACCACTGTACAGCAGAAAGCAGAAAACACATGACATGCTTTTTCTTGTTTTACAGATCAGAGTGTTCAGGCCCCCAAACTATTCAGGTACCATTGCATTGGCTCTCCTGGTGTCGCTAGTCGGTGGCTTACTCTACTTGCGGCGAAACAACTTGGAGTTCATCTACAACAAGACTGGTTGGGCAATGGCAGCACTGGTAAGCGAACTTTTCATTTTTTTTTTAAAAAAAAACCCTTTTCGAAGCTCAATTAATTTGATTGTTTATATAACAAGATTTCAAGTCCCATTCGCACTGTTAATGAGAGAGCCCTGCATTAATAAATAGGTTAGCGAGAGACAGCATTGATTGTGAAATCATAACAGGAACAGCTGGGCCAAACCTCAAGGGCAGTAAACAGTGCTAGCATGCAATTAAGAGGTTGCCGATACCCTGGCTAATTGTAATTGGTTCCAGTGTTGGCAGAAGTTGGTTAAATTGACATCCCCCCCCCCCCAAAGTTCAAAGGCATGAAGGTTACAACTCACAAGTTAACAGTTGCTCAGAACTGGGGGGTGGTAGGGTGGGTATGCTTATGCAATTAAAGATACTGATAATCACTGTTTTATCAGATATATAACATTAGTTTTAGTGACTGAAACGTAAGATAGAGCTGGGCTCCTTAAAAATTGGCATGGGAAAATATGAGCCACATGGCTGCAGCTAATGTTAGGTTCTTGTACCAAACTTCTTTTCTATGACATCTTTGCTAGGTAAGAGCTTAGCTTTAGTGGGTGGGAGTACAGCTCCCTCATCTGAAATCTCAGTACTTGAATCCACTGTTGAAATACCTTCATTTATTGTTCAGCATCCGTTATAATGAATCTGTGTTGCATAGTTGTTTTCAGTCTTTTACTTGTGCTGCTGCTTTGTTGTTGTTTTAAAAAATCTCTGCACCCATGAGAACAAGGCAATTCTATTTTAAAACAAAGCTGTCACCACCACCACCCGCCATTGAAGTTTATGAACCTGACAGAATAATGGATCTGGGAGAACTCCCAAGTCCGAGAGTATTACTTATACTCCCACCTCCACATTGAGCTCTTCCTTTTATTGTTACTTCCTTCACGTGTAAGTAACAATGCTGCTAACAGTGCATGGTTCAGTTGCTGAATTGTCATGAACCAGATTCAGGTAGGTAGCCGTGTTGGTCTGACACAGTCCGAATAAATTAAAAAATTGTCCAGTAGCACCTTAGAGACCAAATAAGTTTCTTTTGTGTGCATGCAGTGTCTGAAGAAGTGTGCATGCACACGAAAGCTTATACCCAAAACAAATTTAGTTGGTCTCTAAGGTGCTACTAAAGGGACGCGGGTGGCGCTGTGGGTTAAACCACAGAACCTAGGACTTGCCGATCAGAAGGTCGGCAGTTTGAATCCCCACGCCGGGGTGAGCTCCTGTTGCTCAGTCCCTGCTCCTGCCAACCTAGCAGTTCGAAAGCACATCAAGGTGCAAGTAGATAAATAGGTACCGCTCCGGCGGGAAGGTAAACGGCATTTCCGTGCACTGCTCTGGTTCGCCAGAAGCAGCTTAGTCATGCTGGCCACATGACCCGGAAGCTGTATGCCGACTCCCTTGGCCAATAAACAAGATGAGCACCACAACCCCAGAGTCGGTCACGACCGGACCTAATGGTCAGGGGTCCCTTTACCTTTACCTAAGGTGCTACTGGACAGTTTTTTAATTATTTATTATTTAGTCATGAACCAGTATGCTAAGCTGTCCCCATTGGTTATAGTAATGGCTATTGAACACAGGGACACCATATATACATTTGCTTTTTACTCTCATTTTACCATATAACCTGCCCCACGTTTGTTCACTTTGGGGGCTTGTATATACATGCATATATGTAAGCATGCATCATTAAAATATATTGTAAGCTGCCTTGACAAACATTGGTTTGAAAGGCACTGTATTCTAAAATCTTAGAAATAAATTCAACATTTTTTTGTCCACCTTCTACATCTCATGAGGTTGGCTCTTGCTTGCAAAAGCTCATGCCAGAACATATTTGTTAATACTTAAGATGCCACAGGACTCTTTCCACTATATGATGTAGCTATAATCACACTGCACAATAGCTCCTGCTGTCCTGCCTAAGTTTGTAGCTTTCCTACCCCCAGGTACTCCTTTTGAATCCCTGCAGAGCTGGGAAGATGGAAAGGAGCTGCTTAGTTATCTTTCCCCTCATCTTCCCCACCCCATATATATATGAGAGAAAATGCAGTTAAATTGTTTGACAAATTGTCTATTGAAGCAGATTTCCAATCTTGAACTCTTCCATAGTGGTATCTCCAAAGATAAGAGGTGGTGGTGATGATTTGTTGGTAGCTTTTAAAGATCTTTTATTCATGCAAAATCATATCTCTCTTTGGAAGGAACAGCTGCATTTAGCCATAGGAATATTAAGGTAGATATTTTCGCTTTAGAAACATTTCTGATTTCTTTTTTCCCCTTACATTCTTAAATGCCACCTGCTTCATTCGTTTCTCTGCCTTCTCCATCAAATGCCACCCACACCGTTTTTCAGGTTACGGACTGCTAACATGCCTTGTGTCCTGCAGAAAATACTTGTGAGAGTCTTCCTTTGTTTTTTCCCTTTATCCCTAGTCCATAAAGCTAAAATAAAATAATTATGAATCTGACGTGGGAGTTAGACCAGACAGTGGGCAGTACCTGTGTCACCTGAAATTGTTGCTGAATTCTTTTAAAGTGGAGAGGGGAAATAAAATTGCACTTTCTGCAGGAAGGAATGCTGAAATTTCTCTGCTTGCTCCTGAGAGAAACTGCTTCCTCCCAGTTTGTTTTCTGGTGCCCAGGAGGAGGGGAAAAAAATGCTGATAAAAACAGATTTTCTGGGGTGTGAGGGAAGAGAAGGTGAGGGAAAGGTCCCCTGTCTACTCATCTGTGGCATTAATCTACATGACTCACATTCTGATATTCAGGTCATGCCACCATAATATATAGTTTGACCTATATATTTGGCTGCAAACTTGTCTGACTTGCAGGATGTAAATAACTACGAATCTCCCTGCAGGGATATGGCAGTAGCCCAGCGGGATTTGTTACTTTTTGTCCTTGGCACAGAAGGCCAGCTGAACATTTTCCAAACTGCTTTGGAATCACCTGAAAAATAAATAAATCTCAAAACCAGTTTGCCACGTGGTTTGGTAGAGAGTGGAGTTAGGAAAACAATTCCACAACCCCCTTGGGAACACAATACTGGTTTCATGGTCTTTTAGGAACAGTCCATCTAGCGCCATTGGGTCAGTCTAGCTCATCACTTCTGAACCCAGCACTACCAGGGCTTTCTGAGGATTGACTATGACACTTTCTATGTGCTCTGCCATTGAGCTACAAGACTCCTAATGTGATGAGGATCTTCTTGTACTGCCAGTGTACTCTTTCTTGGTGATATCAGCATTAGTCATACTCAGCATAGACCAAACTGAGATTAATGGAGATTATTTCAGTAGGTTTACTCCCAAGTACAATTTATCTGGTTATCACTTGCTTCCTCTCGCCTTCTTTTTGCTGTTTTACTACTTTCTGGGAATTTCCTTACAGAGGTTTCTGGAAGGACCTTTTCCCCCTGGATTTTTTGAATGGAGAAGGCAGCATCTCTTTTTAGATGTAGAACATGGTGCTGGATTGAGTAAGATTGCTCTCCACTGCAAGGCTTTGAAGATGTCTACAGATGTGTTAACCTGACCCTTTTGTCCCTTGCCTGGTACAGAAATGTGCAGGAAGAGGTGTTCTGTCATCTTATGTATTGCACCTATGTCCTGTTAGAATAAAATGGGTAATGTTATACATAGTTTTTGATTCCTTGGAGGAATCATGGGGTAGAATTATTATGCTTGGAACGAAAAGCCATGTAATGATTTTAAGCATATACAGAGATGTTAGTTGAAAATAACCAATTGGACAGCAGTACTTCATTGAGCCTCAGTCCTAGGGGGTTCAGGAAATTCAAGAGTTTAATAAAAAAAAAGGAACAACAAAGAAAATCCAGTGTTCAATTCTATCTTGGTGTAGCAACTAAAACTCTGCTAAAATGGAGAGTGATTATATATTCCAAAACAGGAAGGAGGCGGATTATTAATTTGTGAAGCGAAGTACAAGATGCTATCCTTTTACCATATCCTTTTATTATGTCTTTATAATATGGAGTTGTGAGCCTGTAGATCCCATACTGTCATCTGAGACAGCTTAAATAATGACATGAATGGGGAGGTGGAGTTGAATACTTTAGAGGTAATATGAAAGAGATAACAATAAATTGAGCAGAAGTGGGTAAGCAAAGAGAGCCCTGGGGAAAATGAGATAAAGAGCAGCTCCCTCTCTATTCCTGGATTTCTCTTACTTTCCACATACCCTGCTCCCCTAATCATCCATGCATGGATCTCAAGGACTCGTCCAAAGGTGTGAGTTTGCTTTCCCTCCAGGTTGTACATAACGCAAATAACCCATTAATGTTGTGCATTAGCTCCCGCCTTAATGATGTGCCAGCTTGTTCCTTATTAATAGATAATTCAGGTGGAGAGAAGAAGGCCCAATCCAGTCTGTGAACTAGTTCAGGCAGGCAGACAGTAGGTGTGCGGTTGTCAAAACCATTCCTAACTTGATTCATGTCAATCAATAGTCAGCGCAGCTCAGAAGCTGCCAGCAGCCTCAAAAGGCTGTAAGCTGCATGTGGCTCCCTGCTGGACCTGGGATTAGCATATTTTTTGTATTTTAGGCTTGCTAAGCCTTAGGGAGAACAACACAATCATTAACTGGGCATTAAGATAGTTGAGAAGCCAAGTCCACTCCGTTTTTGTACCTATTGCTTGAGCAGTTGGTGCGTTTGCCCCCCCCTATTGCTTGAGCAGTTGGTGCATTTGCCCCCCCCCCCCATAGATAATTATAAGGAAGATAAAAGGAAGTTCCCCAGTGAGAGCTGGGGTTTTTGCCCCGAAATCTGAGAGCATGGACGTCTGTCAAGCAGGGACTCCCCTCCCCATCTTTCATCCTTGTATGTTCATTAATTTTCAAGTTAAACTGCTTCCATCAAGATTGCAGTAGTAAAGCTGTGATATGGAGAGAAACAGAAAAATTGGGGACTAGCTGTAGGTTTGAGGCAGTTGCCCTGCAAAGCGTTGGTCATTGTATAGTAAAGGTAAAGGGACCCCTGACCATTAGGTCCAGTCGTGACTGACTCTGGGGTTGCGGTGCTCATCTTCCTTTATTGGCCGAGGGAGCCGCCATACAGCTTCCGGGTCATGTGGCCAGCAGGACTAAGCCGCTTCTGGTGAACCAGAGCAGTGCACAGAAATGCTGTTTACCTTCCCGCCGGAGCAGTATCTATTTATCTACTTGCACTTTGACGTGCTTTTGAACTGCTAGGTTGGCAGGATGGTCATTGTATAGTTCCCTTCTAACCCTACAGCTGCAGACTCACTGTCAGCAGCCCCTGAGTCTGGGAAGCTACCTGCAAGTTTAAATTTCCAACACTGCCCAAAGCGCCTAATTTAGCTGTGACTGCAAAGGAAGAATGGGAACCAGTGTGCCACTGCTTGTTCCTTTGCAGTCCAAATGCTGCATTTTTTTGAACTTGGTGTCCTTTTCTGTCCCCCTGCCTGGTTTTGCAGCCAAATCTTAATCACTTGACACTATATGATGGGAGGTGATTGACACGTGGATGGCCACGCCCATCTATCAGATTGGCCTGTGAAGTGTTGGTTATTTTCGGATCTGGCTCTCCAATTGGATCATCTAAGGATGACACAACTACTCTAACTGACAGCACCCCTCCTCAAATCCTAGAGTTAGTTTTCCTCCCCCTCTACCCACATGTGAATTCGTTAGAGATAGGCTGAATTCCTCATTCCACAAGCAAGCAATTCTATAAACTTAAAGCATTACCTCATCCCCCCCCCCCCCGAGGAACTAATCTCTGAAGGCCCATTTTATTATTATTATTATTCATTTTATTCCTATATCGCTTTATATTTTCTTTTTGCTTCCTGTCTTTGCCTACCTTAAGTAATATCCTAACTTTAGTAATCTGTTTTGAAAATATACGGTGCTTGATTAATGGGATATATTTCCTGGGCATGCAAACTTAAGGGCTCCCACCTTTGTTTTGTTTGTTCTATTAATAGCATCTCCCCCCCCCCCCTTTTGCAGTGTGTCGTTTTCGCTATGACTTCTGGCCAGATGTGGAATCACATTCGTGGGCCCCCTTATGCTCATAAAAATCCTCAGAATGGGCAAGTGGTAAGTTCTCTTATTCTACCAATGTATAAAAAGAAAGATGTCATCACAGGGGCCTATAAATTCAAGTTGCAGGGGAATAGAGTATGAAAATAAGTGACGATTATTTACCTTCGGGGCAGTTTTTTCGAAAGACTTGTGTCTAGCACATGCTTTTGATAGCACATGAACTTAATGAAACTGTTTTTTAGGAATGTGCAGTGATCATAAGCACATGCTTCATCTGTAACCAAAGTTCATGTAAAATTGCTTCTACCCATTGCCTTCTAGCCATACCAGCAGATGGACAGACTGCATACTAATTATGGCTTTCCACTCTCCCTATAAATCTTTAGTGAGGTTTTAAACTTTTTTAGTATGTGTGTGCACACGTGTTATACAAAGAGATGACAAGAGGCTTTATCTAAGGGTGAGCACCTTCTACAATGTCACGATTTTGGATAGAAAATTGGACTACCAGCTTCCTTCTAATCAGCTCATGTCATGAAGTTTTTCCAGCAGTTCAGTCCTATACTTATTTATGCATAGAGTGTCTGGAGAGGCTTTTGACCTGGTAAATATGTTTAGAAATGCCGCCTAGGTGTAGCTAATGTTACTTGCATGGGTTATTTGTTTGCAATTTATTTATTTGCAAAAAGGCCTATTAAGAAAAAAATATGGCAACAGTATAAAATAACAAAAAATGCATTCATTTAAAAGTACAAAATATATTACAATTCAGTTGATCAGCTTCCTTCATCAAAATAATAATAATAATAATAATTCATTTATACCCCACCCATCTGGCTGGGTTGCCCAAGCCACTCTGGGCGGCTTCCAAGACATAAAAACATAATAAAACATCAAACATTAATAGTAACAATCTGATCCCATATAAGAGTCACAATAACTTTAAAATAAACAACTTACATTAAACATAGCAACATTCAACAATCCAGCAGAATCTAATAGTAAACATAGCTGCATCACCTCTCAGAGAAAGCCATGGTGAATAGATGAGTTTTAAGCAGCAGCCTTTTTAACAATGCTTTAGCTGCCTAGCTGGTGTGCATTGGAAGCACATTCCAGATGGCAGGTGCTGCCACACTAAAAGCCTTGATTTTTGTGGACATGAGACTAACCTCAGGAGCAAACGCCCTTCTAAGAGTGACTCTCCCAAGGCTTGGTGACCAGGAAAGTATAGATAAGGTAAGGCCTTCTAGGTGGTAGCCTGGTCTCAAGTTCTTTGAGACTTTGCATTCCAACATCAAGACCTTAAGCATGTTGTAAACATTAGCATATGTGGTTATGGAAGATGGAAGTAGCTTGTTGTTTATGCTTCACATAGTCTGTGCTACTCTTACTTCTTTTAGAAAGCCTCTCCTCCTGCAAATGAGGGGGAGGGGTTGTGAGCGAGTCACCCACCCTCCACTCCCTTAGAGCTCAGGGTTACAGTTTTTCTCTTGGCCTTGCTATGGACCTTAGGTTGGTCACCCCGGTTGTCCGGGGGGCCTGGTAGGAATTTTTCCATTTGGCATTAGGCTTTGTGGTTTTTTCGCCTACCTCGTAACAACCATCACAACTTTCATGGTATTGGTGGGTAGGTTAGGCATTGGAATAATGTGTTTGTGATGTGTGGAAGGGCTAGGTTTGGCCATCGCCCACGCCTTCAATTTTGGGTATTCTGTTAAAGGAATCCAGCGGTCATGTATTCTGTCCGATGCCTGTATGGCGGGGGGCCATGGCACGACCCTCGGTGACATCAGGGGAGAGCTTACAGTTGGATTAGCATCAACAGGCTCCACCTACTGGTGAATAAACCCCCCTTTTAGACTCACCCCTCTCCGAGTGGGTGGAGTCAACTGATGTGATCCAATGTCTAAGCCAATACCTTTTCACTTGCTGTAATCAATAAAGTTGTGGGCTTTTCTTGCCCATTAACCTTATATTACGTGTCCGTGTGTCTTCATTCCACTAAGCGGGGATCAGGTCCTCGAACCACAAATGTTCAGCCCCTTTTCAGAAGATCACCTGTTTCATCAAACAGTGTGCAATAACTGGAAAACACAGAAAGCTGAATATACATTTTTGTTATAACTGTCTCCCTCAGTGGTGACAGCTAGCTTTGTTTCATGAAACATAGTAATTTAAAGGAAGACATACAAAATTAATTGGTTTTCAGGCCTCTTCCTTTGCATTGTCCTGCATTTTGGAACCTCTCTAAAAGTATCTCCTGAATCAAACTGAGCAGGAGACAATAAAGCTGTGATGAAGAAGGAGTGGGGTCTGGTTAAAGTGAAGTGAAGTGTCGCTAGGATGGTGGGTCTAAAAGATACTGGGAAACATTGTAAATAGATTTGCATAACTTAGTGGATGATCCCTTGGTTCAGCTGTTGTAAATTCTTCATCATTTGTAATGAATCAAGTCCCAGGAGGTGCATTCCGACTGCATAATGATAATCATGCTTTTGACTTCAAAGGGTGATTTGAATCTCAGATGGCTCTTGGGAGTTTGTTTTTTGTGTTGGGTGTATATACATGGTTTTTAGAGTGTAATCCTCTTTGAACTTCCTGCTAGGATACAGAAGCGGAAGAAAAGAAGTAAGACCGATATGAAAGATAGTAAGAGAAACTGTCACAAGAAAACAAATGTCAGGGCTTTGACATAAAGACCTCCATTTCACCTTGTTTCCCACCAAACATAGAAGGTCTAAGATGGGCTGCATTCTTGAATTGTTCTTTGAAGAAAGCAGAATAAACGTATTACATTTTTTAGGGGGGGAAATTCCATAAGTCATTGAGTTAAGCTTCCTGCGAGCTGAACTTCCTACCAGTTTCATGCATTCTCACTACAGTTTAATGAAGAATAATTTGCTTAGTCTTGCAAGAGGAAATCCATTCTTAATTTTCTTTGATACCTCATATCTTAATTAGAGTAAGAAAAAAAAGTGACGGACTGAATTTGATGACTGATCTACTTGGTGACGGGAGGATAGTTGCTGATGGATGGCATAAAATGACACATTTGGTCTGGCAGCTTTGTTATGCAGAACTTTGACTAAGGAAGTAATAAATAACTGTGTCACTAAAACACTGTGTTTAGAACAGCTCAGAATTTTTCATTACTCCATTTCAGTATTTAATTTATGATGCCTTTTATATGGAGTGACAGAAAGGTGAGAAATGGCAGAGAGCAGACAACTGATGCTAACAATTAAATTAGGGTTTGTGTGTGTGTATGTTTAATAAAATGTAAGTTTTTATAGATTCGGTTTGGATTCTCTGTCCCAGAGGAGGAATATAAGGAGACCTATTTTCATTACTTTCTGCCTTTTTCTCGACATCTTATGATGTGTTGCCAGTCCTCTAATAGTTATAGTCTTTTGCTTAGGAGCTGTTCCTTCTGGGAGACATTGAAGGGTGGCTGGCACAGTTCATGTTCATATGCTAATTGTCATCACTGTCCAGAAGCAGCCCAGTATATAAGAGCTATCCCTCTCATAGCATCTCCCAGAGAGGCAGCCATGCTCATCTGTTGCAGCAGAAGCGGCAAATGGCCCTGCAAGCTAGGTAGGGGTGAAGTGAAACTCGTAGCAGTTCTAAAGCCATTTCTTTATTTTATTTTTTGACATTTTAAGGGATTTCTTAACCTTCCGCAGGGGTTAAGGTGGGGCTTTTTTGATATTGTAAACAACGTGATTTTCTCAGGTTGCTATAACTGGGGGGAAAAATCAAACTTCTCAGAATAATTTTAAATAACAGATTTTATTTTCAAGCACCATAAAATCTAGCACACGCTATTGCCCTCCTGTATTCTCCTTACAAGCACCAACATTTGTAGCACAGAAATTGCAGTTCAGCATCACTGAGTTTGAAATGCTTAGTAATTCAGCTAGAGCATAAAACAGTAAGTATGCCATCATTTTGGCGTTTGGGCTTAGAAACTATCTCCTCCGTTCTGTTCTTTGTGTGTATGTGTTCTGGAGGGCAATGGCGATGAAGGCCGTGGTGGTAAGGAGCAGTCACAATTCTGCCTTTGGGGTGCTTTTTCCTGTGGCAACTAGGTTAAATTTGCCAGGGCACTCGAGAAAATAGCCATAAAGTCTGGAATTAGAAAACATTCCATTTTTAAAATGTCCAGAATTTATCAAGTACGTATAGAAAAAAAGAAGTTAAGTCCTGTGTGCCTGCTGATTCACCGGAACATTCTACTGATTGATGCAAGCCAGAATATTTTCATGAACGTTGGTGCACAAAGCAAGAATGGGAGAGCGAAGGAGGAGCCTCAGTGCTTGCCCGTGACTTCGTAAATCATTGTTTATGAAACCACGGAGAGTCATCCAAATACGGCAATGTTGAGCCTTTACAGGGGTAATAACATTTCAAATTCAATTTGTTAACAATGGAAGAACAATAAGTGCCAAAATTCAAATATTTGCAATGCTCTGAATGTGGGGAAAGCTGGCATATGTGCGACAACGTGCTTCAGTTTTAATTACTGCCTAAGTTTATTATATTTCTGTAGGATTCACAGCATCCCCAGAAATAAAGGCACGGTTGCATAAAATTATGTATCCAATGTTAGGCCTACTCATAGTAAACCCATTGAAATTAATGGACATGTGTGCCTTAAGTTCATTAATTTCAGTAGGTCTACTCTAACTTAGTTGGATACAGCCCATTCAGAGAAAGTGTGTAGCTCCAGATAAAAAAAAAATAGGCTAGATAAAGTGCAAGGAAACAATTCTTCACTTGCATTAAATATCCAGTTAACTAATGAGGACATTCTGGACATTATCAACTATGACAAATGGTTGACAATCCAGCTCTGTTAGGAGAACGCTTTGAATGTTGGAGGGAAAACTTCTTCCATTCTCTGTCAAGGGCAATAAGAAAGCCATAATGATGTGTGGTTGAAGGTCATAAAGTTTAATGAAATAACATATCGCTGGAACAAAGTCTGAGTATGCCAGTTCTAAGGGGACAAAATAAATTACGGTGACTTTTCCATTTACAAAATAAATAAATAATTAAAAGTACATAAAACTGTCCATTCATTTGGAAAACTTCAAAATGCACAGTAGATCTTTTTATTTCTGCCCTTTCTATTTCCCTAGCTGAAATTATTTAACATTTATGAAATATAATTTTGTGTCTCTGTTTAAAGTCAAAGTTCTTGAAGTCTTTTGTGCTGTGTGTGCAGAATATCAGGGGTGGTGGTAGGGCAGATCTGACACAGAGTTAGCTTTCCCTTATATTTTGGAGTGGCCTGTATTTCAAGATATTGTTGCTTGAGAATTGCTCTAGGAAAAGAAAAGTAGAGACCACATCTTTGTAAATTCTTGTATCAAAGAAGAAGAAGCATGTTTATCCATCTATTATTTATTTGGTGCTTGTTTATGCTCCTACTAGAAATGTCGCTTCTGGTATTGGATTCTGTAAAATACAGTAATGCTGTTCTCATTCATCTGATAAACTGGGAAGCTAGTATAAGGTGAAAATGGTTAAATTAGTTGCACCATTATAGTTAATGAGACTTCTCTTGCCAAGATTGTCTGTTAGGCACTTGTTCCATTATAAATTCATGCATTACAAGTGAGCCTTGCTAAATTAGCTTGCACCTTGACTTTCAGCTTGTTAAAACAATGCTACAATATATGGAACATTTTGGGCTTTATTTTGCCAGAAAAGCTAGCAGTTGCAACACTTGCATTCCATAAAAATTGCTAGTTTGTAAGCGCAACATCCAATTTATCAAGCTTGACCTTGTTTTCATCTCTACCACTGATATATATCTGCTCCCTAAGCTGCACTACCACCAGCCCCTATCACTAAGTTCTTGTTGTATGGATCCCTTGACTGAGAAGGTTCAAAGCATGCTATCTGTGAGCATGAGAATGGAAAAACCATGGTTATATTGTTATATCCTGTTTACAGGGAAAGAATTGGAATCTTAACTGGGCTAGTTCAGTCCTTCAGGAATGCATAAAGTAGATATATGTGCACTGACGTATAGGAAAAAACTGATTTATGTTGGAAGCAAAGTATAGTCGAGTGGATTGAGTTGGCCATTGTGTCGGGGGCACTCTAGAATCAAGTCTCTATATAATTTCCTATTTCTATAACATTGTATTTTTGCAATACAAAAGATATAGGTCACTAGAGAAGTTTTCTTTTGTATTCTTTCTGTTCTTTCGCTACTGCATAAAAGGTGGCATTTGCTCTTTATTTCCTTTAATGAAATATTAACATTCCAATTTAATTTTGTTAATGTGAAAGTTTATGTACCCTGTAAATTCTGCAGCTGATGTCGTCTCTTCTAAATGAGAGAACGTTAATTTCTTGCTGAGGCATATCTGGTGGGCTTCAACATTCTTCAAAGTAATAAAATGTGGTTTTCAGAATGAAATATCTCTCTGATGTTGAGCTACTTTGAAGTCAATGAAGTGGTGGCTTGTGTTCAGTTAACTGGTAGAGGATACAGTGGTACCTCTGGTTGCGAACGGGATCCATTCCAGAGCCCCGTTCGCAACATGAGCAGAATGCACCATGTGCATGCACGGGTCGTGATTTGCAGCTTCTGTGCATGCGCGTGACGTCATTTTGAACATCTGCGCATGTGCAAGTGGCAAAACCAGGAAGTAACCCTTTCCGGTACTTCCGGGTTGCCGCGGGATGCAACCTGAACAGATTTAACCTGAAGCAAACGTAACAAGAGGTATGACTGCATTGTTCCCATGATACATGATATCCTCTTGGCGTCACATGTCATAAACAAGGGGTTGCCAACATTGTGTTCATCAGAACCAATGTGCCTGTCAGTCTTTGATGATGCAATTTTAGAAAGTTCTTTTGAGAGAGGCCATTTTCCATCTGATGGCTACCTCCTTTTCATGAGCAATGGGCATACTGTTGTGCCATGGTTACACAGATATATGTTATGGTTTGGGAGGCTTTTAATCCTACTGTTTTGATAGTCTAACTGTTTTTTACTATTGCTTTGTTTTTTTAACCTTGTAATCTAACTTGGGATTCTGTGTGATCTGAAAGAATAGAATCTTACAACTATAAATGTACAGATTTTCAGACTAAATGGTGATCAAGCAGTTTCCCGTTTTCTCAGCATCCATTCTGGGTGTCTCTCATTTAGGCAGGCTTTGAAATCTGCTGCACTCTGAAAGTCATGTGAGCAGTTCACAATATATTAACGTTAACTTAATATGTGTCTTTTCAGAATTGTTATAAAAATTAAGTATGGTTTAAGTCATTAAGAGGAAAAGAAAATGTTGACTTTGCAAGGTCATAGCATTACTGCATGGATTTCTTTTGCTTAATCCTATAGTGTGCCCCATTGCATTTGTCTAGCTAGCTACTTTAGTGCAAGTGTAATAGAAAAAAATCTCAAAAAAGGCTTTAAAGGAGATAACCAGTTCTTACATGCCTTCAACATAATTGTTCCATGGTCACCAAGATTCTTGTTTTTTGCACTTGGTGTATACATAGTATCGCTGGGGGGAAAGGAAATGCTCTCTTGAGTGCATTAAAACCTTAGTGTTCTGCACCAGCGTTTTAACAGACAATGTCTGAGTGTGAGAGATTTTTCTTTCGGGCATTCACATACTTGTTTTCTCTCGCACACACTCACACACTGTTGTATACATATTTCATTTTTTGTGTGAACTGGATTGTACACTGAGAGCCGGAGGCCATTTCCGCCATCGTAGCAACACATTCTGCAGCTGCCGTGGTCATGGAAACTGTTGTAGGTAGTTTTCATATCCAAGCCCATTTGCAAAGAGTTTTCTCTATGCAAATCCACACAGGAGAGAGATTACATGAAGAAAAAAACGATTGGCCATTTCCCATGAGTGAATTGAACCTTGGAATATGTTGCTTTGTGGGGTTCAGGCCTGAAATGGACGAATCATCCTAATTATCTCAATGCTTTGGATGAAAATAATGTTGGCCATTTCTGTCACATTTCTAAAAGTCTGAGACTTCTGTTATGGTTAAAACTGTCAGAGACTGGTGGTAACCCCAGAATTGCATAGAATCTGTGGCCAGTATTGATGATGCCCAGATGAAGTATAAGTTGAGGCTACTTTGAGGCTACTTTGATCAAAAACTATACAGCATTTCTTTAAAGAGCATGAATCTTTTTAGATGCATAATGAAACATGGAATCAAATTGGGTTGCTTAGTCCTTGCATATTCTCTTTATAGAAATGCTATTTAAGTCAACTTTTGAAAAAGATATATTTCTCAGTTGTAATGTTTCCTCTGTTCATTTTGAAAATGCAGGTTTGGTTATTCTTGATGCTTTTGTTATCACTGGGTAAGGTCTGGCAAAAGAGATGAGAGTAGATTCAAGTGAATAGAGGTTGCATTTTAATTCCATCAAAACGAAGTGAATTTCTCCCCCAGAACATTCATGTCTGATAGGGTACATCACACAGTATTAAAAGTACTAGTTTTACACAAGACAATTAAAAGAATAACCTTCAAACTTTCTCAGCGACTTTCGGTCTCTTATCATTCACAGAAATGTCAGAATCATAATGCATGTACTCATGAAGATTTTGAACTGTGAATAGAGGAGGCTTCCTTTTGAGGTTATATTTGCTGGAATAGAAAAGATAACAGCATTATCAGTGTTTTTTTAGTGTAACCAATTTCTCATTGCATAAACTGAAATGGACTTAATGTGGTTCAAATATTAGTTGAGTGATAATATTGGACTTGTGATATAAAGTCAGGACATTGCTTTTAGATGAGGTGCAACTCAAATAGAATTGTAAGGTTTGGGGAGTTAACTTTCATTGTTTGGGTATTTTAAGCCTTATTTGAACATGCATGCTGCATAAACATTTGCCTCACTCAAAGAGCTAGTCCACTTATGTATGTTGATCTCTCATAAATTTCAGCATCAAGTGATAAGTTGCATGGGTTTAAAATCTGATCGTTTTATCTCTGTTTTATTCCTGAAATGTTTTTGTATAATGGTTAGTCAGTTGATTGACTACATGTCACTCAAAGAACAGTTACTGAGTGAGTACAAAATACACAAAATTATTAAATGTGTGAATGGCCCATGACTGATAGAATTTTAATACCTTCCCACATTATCTTATGTTGGAACTGACCCTAAATACTCTGGTTTTGGTACCTCATTTGGAGGCAGTGAAAAGGGAGGGTGTATTGTATTGTGTGTGTGTGTTTTTATGTCTCTTTAGGAGCAGTTTATTTTTTAACATATTTTTATTAAAGATTTGTTGGTTTACAAAAGTATGTGCAATGTCTTTTTTTTTCAAGTTACATTTTCTACAGATCAGTTTCATTTGTTGAGACATTACAGTACAGTGGTATCTGGGGTTACATACGCTTCAGGTTACAGACGTTTCAGGTTACAGTCTCCGCTAACCCAGAAATAGTACCTCGGGTTAAGAACTTTGCTTCAGGATGAGGACAGAAATCACATGGTGGCGGCGCGGCAGCAGTGGAAAGCCCCATTAACTAAAGTGGTGTCTCAGTTTCAGGTTAAGAATGGACCTCCGGAACGAATTAAGTACATAACCAAAGGTACCACTGTAGTGTTATATTAGGAAGAAAAGAGGGAAAGAGGCGGAGGGGGCCATGGTGCGTAGGGGTGGGGTCAGGTGGCAATGTTTCTATTTTACTTAATGTATGTGTGGGGTTTTGTGTCAGCGTCGCTTGTGCAGGTTGTCTTTACTATTCGCTTGTGTTCCTTTGGTGGTAAGAGAGGTTGGGGTTGGCCTAGGGTGTGGTTGTTTGTTTGTGATTGGGTGTGGTGAACTTATTGTATTGTTCTTTGGGGTATTGCAAAGGCTTGGATGGCTGCTGCCAGGACCGCCAAACCTGGTGACAGTGGTGGAAAAGCAGGCCAAAATGCAAACTTCATCTCCTCCCTTCTTCTGCTCCACTCCTTCTGCTTTGGGCAGAAAAAAGTGTCATTAAATATAGAGGAATCAAGAAATCAATGTGCACACTTAAACCAGGCCCAAAAAGAAACTGTTAGGATAGAATTGGTCTATAGTCTCAGGGTGTTTTCAGCCTGAGGGCCACTTTCTCTTCTTGGCAAGTCATATGCTAGTGGTGAGTGGTTCCAGAGGCAAAAGTGGGCCGAACAACAACTGTAACTTTTACCTTTTTACAGTAAGCTAGTTTCTACACACCTTCACACACCCATCTCTTATCCTCCATCCAGATAGGCAAGAGGCATTATTAGAGCTCAGTGGCACAAACAAGTCAGGGAAAGAGATCCTGAAGGAGGGTGCAAAGCAGGGGAAGTGAGGGGTGTGGCCTAAGGAGGAGGGGTGTGGCCTGGGAAAGTTCCAAGGGCCCAAATAGAGAGACCTAGAGGGGCTGCCTGTTGTCTTTGTCCATGGAGTTTTCTTGGCAGGGATACTGGAGTGGCTTGCTGGTTCCTGCTCCAGGTGGATAACGTTTAGTCAAAACTCTCCACTGTGACCTGTCCATCTTGGGTGCCCTGCACGGCATAGCTCATAGCTTCTCTGAGTTATTCAAGCCCCTTTGCCACGGCAAGGCAGTGATCCATGAAGGGGCAGTGATCCATGAAGGGAAGATCATGGCCACTGGTCCCATCACCTCCTGGCAAATAGAAGGGGAAGAAATGGAGGCAGTCAGAGATTTTACTTTCTTGGACTCCATGATCACTGCAGATGGTGACAGCAGTCCAGTCACGAAATTAAAAGATGCCTGCTTCTTGGGAGGAAAGCAGTGACAAACCTAGACAGCATCTTAAAAAGCAGAGACATCACCTTTCCAACAAAGGTCCATATAGTTAAAGCTATGGTTTTCCTAGTGGTGACGTATGGAAGTGAGAGCTGGACCATCAAGAAGGCTGATCGCTGAAGAATTGATGCTTTTGAATTATGGTCTGGAGGAGACTCTTGAGAGTCCCATGGACTGCAAGAAGATCAAACCTATCCATTCTTAAGGAAATCAGCCCTGAGTGCTCACTGGAAGGACAGATCCTGAAGCTGAGCCTCCAATACTTTGGCCACCTCGTGAGAAGAAAGGACTCCCTGGAAAAGACCCAGATGATAGGAAAGAGGAAGGGCACAAGGAGAAGGGGATGGCAGAGGACGAGATGGTTGGACAGTGTTCTCGAAGCTACCAGCATGAGTTTGACCAAACTGCAGGAGGCAGTGGAAGACAGGAGTGCCTGGCATGCTGTGGTCCATGGGGTCACGAAGAGTCGGGCAAGACTAAACAACTAAACAACAACAAGAAGAAGAAGAGGGGTTGTATTTGGCTCCTGGGCTGAAGGTTTCCCACCCTTGCTATCATCATTCCCTTTGCATTGAGAATCGGGGTGATTGCTAGCTCCTTCCTTTATGGCTACAATATCACAGTTTTCAGGATCTTCTAGTTGAAGCTGTGGCAGTTAAAACAGTACCAAGTCAGTATCCATTTGTCCCTACTATACAGTATGAAGAGGTTGATGCAATCAATGTAGCATTCTGCATTCATACAGTCAATTTTGATACTTTTATTGATAAATTATTCAGACCTTATCGTTTCTCAGAAACCTGTAAGGGTATATGCAAAGAGCACATTGAATGAAATGATGGTTTGTGCTTGTGTCCTTGGTTCAGCTAGTAGATATATTTTTTAAAAGGTCTCAAAGTATTCTCTGTGTGGCTAAATCTAAGAGCATTCAGTAATTTTAATTCACTTTAAGGCAGAAGCTTGATGGATACACACTTTTTCCCAGTTTTATTACACCAACTCCTGTACTCTTGCTAACCTTGGCCTAAGCGTGATTAATGCAGAAAGGAGCAGAATGAAAATCTTTTTCATACTTCAGATTGCCATGTGCTTTGTGGGATAAAAATGTAGCCCCAACTTCAACTTCAAATTAAAAGCCTTAAAAGGAATACAGTGTGAGAGGCTTCTGTTAAATGCTTAAATAAATGAAATGACCAAGGCCAGGACCTGTTTTCAGAAAGAGAAAAGTAAGGGGAATGTGTTGTGAGAGGGAAGATTATTGGTTTGTTTTTGTTCTTATTTTTAATTGTCTTTTGTGTCTTTTATATTGCAATTTTATGTTGAGATCTGTGGATAAAGTGTGATGCACAAATAACAACAACAACAGCAAACAACAATAATAACCATAATAATAGAAGCATATTGGAATGGTCTGACATCTGCAATATTTAAGAAGTTAGCTTTGCATTTCACTCCCTGAAATTTCTAACAGTTGCTTTCTCCTTGGCAGCCTTGCTACATTTTGAGTTCGGGAACTATATATTTTCAGAATGAACAAACAGATATGATATTTCTCAGCATGGGAAACCATGCAAATCTATAGTGAGTGGTGCTGTATACTCTTTCTTTTTTCTTTCTTTTTTCTTTTTTTGCTGTACCAGCCTTCACCTTAACTAGAGGCAATGGAAAAGGCAGGGGAGGTCAGCCAGCAACACCCATAGCATAGTTGCAAGCCCTGATAGCTGCTATGAATTTCTGCTACATCTTGAAAGCTGAGAATCGTGGGGAAGTAAGGTATTGCGGAGATGATATTATACTGCAGTGTTATCAGGACCTAGGGGTTTGATATGAACTGTAGATTAATTTCCTGGTTGTCTAAGGGATGACAGGGGAATTATTCCAGTTGTTCCATACGATTTCCAGAGTGGATAAAGGTGATGCTGACACTCTCATCTTTAAGAGGCATGCTGATGAATCATGCCTGCAGGGATTGATAGCATTCTAAAAAAAGGTAAAGAGACCCCTGACCATTAGGTCCAGTCGCGGACGACTCTGGAGTTGCTGCTCTCATTTCGCTTTACTGGCCAAGGGAGCCGGCGTACAGCTTCTGGATCATGTGGCCAGCATGACTAAGCCGCTTCTGGCGAACCAGAGCAGCACATGGAAACGCCATTTACCTTCCCACCGGAATGGTTCCTATTTATCTACTAGCACTTTGACGTGCTTTCAAACTGCTAGGTTGGCAGGAGCAGGGAGCGAGCAACGGGAGCTCACCCCGTTGTGGGGATTTGAACTACCGACCTTCTGATTGGCAAGCCCTAGACTGTGGTTTAGACCGCAGCGCCACCTGCATCCCTGATAGCATTCTAGCTGGCCTCTAATCTGCAAATTGTTATCATTGCAAGATGGTGGGAGATTCATTGGCAGTGCTGGGGGAGAGCGGGTGTGACGTAGGAGACTCTTAAAGGGAAAATGAGAATTTGAGAAGGCATTTACCCCTTGGTAGCTGAAAGGTTTGTATGCATCATACGCACACATGAACAGGATGACAATATAAACCCCATTCCTGGTTGAATATAGCTGCACTTCTGTATGCTGTCTCTCGGGAAATATTAATTTAGCTATTCTGCATAGCTGTGCTACATGATAATAAACCCTACGTATCAATATTTAGATGTTATGGAGTTTTAAATCATCAAAATAGGAGCTTATTGCAACAAAATGACCGTATAATGAGTTGAACATAAATTTGAACAGAATAGTAAAACTCACTTGTACTGCTAGAAAATCGGTCACATCCTTTATGATTTAAATTTTAATATGTTAAGTGTTTATGTAGTTATGTGCCTAAAATAATTGGCACAATAAAATGTCTCATCCTATAAAGCTTTTACCCTCATAAACCTTATTCACACTAGTAGTTCCATTAACTCTAATAAATATGTATATATATTTATAGTCACAGCAGTAGCACTCCGCTCACACTTAGAGTGTGTTCATTGTCTATTTTCAGATACCCATAATTGGCCTCAAATAGTTTGGATGGAAATAATCTGTGACACAAGCCTGTTTTCGGACTGAGAGTGGGGAGGATATTTTAATGGAAATGGCTGAGAAACTGCCGAGATTTGAGGCAGAGATGAAATGTTACTGTCTGCAGCTGAAATGGAAGGGTTTCATTAGGTGCTAGAAGATGCCAGAACTCCTTCAAAGTAGAAGATGACAATTTCTCCTGGATACACTATGTTCACTATTCATTTACGAAAAATATTTGTAGGCAGGCTGCCTTTCAAGGGAATGCCCTCTCAAGAAGATCCATAGATGCTACTTTGACATAGCAGATTTCTGAGAACTTTTAAGAGACAGGATTTCAGTACCATAGGCCTAAACAATGCCAGCCTGAAAGCCTTAGTTGAAGGAGCCAAGCTTAATTCATTGCAGGCTTCCATGGCTGTGGGGCCACCACAAAAAGGCCCTGTCTCTCATGCCTGCCAGATTAATTGATCTGATCGGCAGACACACAGGCAGGACTTCATGTCCTGCATTATTATTGGGGAAGCCTTGATAGAATGTTACAGAATATTAAATAAACTCCCTGGGCCACCTAGTCACCTCCCCTGCCCAAAGCTGTATCTTTAATTTGTGAGGCCCTTTCACAGAGTAGCCAACATTGCTCAAGGGTGTCATAACCCAAAAACTAAAGCTTTGGGCAGAATGGCATAAGTGCCTTCAGCTGAATCATAGTTTATTGGAGGGGAAATCCAAAAGAGGTGCCTTAGTGAGCTTAAAACAGAGAGAGAGCCATAAAGTAAAGAGGAATATAACTGGTAGAGCAGGATAAATCTTGCTGCCTCTATTTATGCTATGTATATTTATATTCTGCTTTATCCCACAGGCTACGAATAAGCAAGAGTTGAGAATGTAATTAGCTTTATTTATATATAAGTGCTGTCAACAGAAACTGTCTAGATAAATAGACTAACTAGGAGGAAATCTGAAGTCTTGTGGGCTGGAGAGATGTGTGAAAGGAGCGGAAGTTTTCTCTTTTTATTAATAGCTTTTAAATACAATTTTAAATTGATTCTTGATAGCGTTAGTACAATTTGTGGGATTATTTTTTTAACAAATGCACACACAAAGGCCCTCAACCATCTTATTGATGGAAACTGCCGTCACACATGGACATAACATATAAATAATATACTGAAAACTGGAGGAGAATGCTAAAAAAAATAATTGTATATGGAGTAGGTGAAATATGAGACTTGAGGAATTGTTTTAAAAAGAGAGGGGGAGAGAGATTCAATTAAACTAATGTCAGCTGGTAAAGAGTTCTATAAATAAGAAGCAATCAGAGAAAAAGCTCAGGATACAAAATAGCTGGAGAGATGTCAGCTCTAGCAAACAACAAAGAACTTTGAAGAATGCAAAAAGCAAGAAGGAGAATATAAAGTACTCAGAGATGAAAGATAAGCAGGAGCTGGCGAATGGATACGTTTGAAGGGAACTAACAGTCTTAAATTGAGTGCAAAAAAGGAAAGGTTAACGGGGAAAAGACATCAAAAGCTAATAAATATGAACATGTTGGCCTGTAACTAAGGGTGGAGCCTTAATTTTGAGTGCTGTGTTGTGAGCTCTGAGGGGTCAGCGTGTCACATGACCCCTTTCTGAAAGCACCTCATAACACATCTCCCAACAAACTGCCCCCTCCCCAAACACAGGGGCTTTAAGAATGTGCCTTTAAAACCACAGTGAACAGCCTCACAAGATCAGTGCATTGCATTTGTGTGCTATTTAATTAATTAATAAGGGTATACCCTGCTTCTCAGGAGTGGGGGGAACCCAGCCACCACCACCTTAAACTCACCTTGCCAAATTTTTAAAAATCCAAAAGACAAATGACCAGAACATACAACACATCAAAATGCAGAACAAAGCAGAAAAATTCTGCTTGAAGCGAGAACACAGACACAACAATACATGCCTTTTTAGGAAGTGAATGCTAGTAATGTGGGGCTACCACTGAAAAGTCCCTGTCTCTGCTTCTCTACAGTCTGGTGGACCTTGACAGCAGATCAGAGAGCAGGGGTTCAGTTGCTGATCGCAAGGTCTGGGCTGGTTTGTATGGGTCCAAGTGATATTCCAGTGAATGGTCCCAAACCATTCACGTTTTTAAAGCAGGGATGGGAAACCTGTGGCCTTCCAGACAGCGTTGGACTACAGGTCCAATCATCCATGAGAAAAATTGATTCCCAGTCTTTCTGGACTACAAATCCCATCATCCCATGCCACGAATAACTTCTAACCGATTAGTTTGCATAATTTCACAGATCATTGTTATTTTTAGCTATTCCAAATATATCAACGGTTACCATAACACTCTTTGTGAATGAGGACTGGGTATCTAACAATTGGATGAGGAAGCATTCCAGTAATCTAGGTGTTTTCTTTCAAACCCAATAGTCTGAGTTTGTGAGCACAACTCTGTGGTCTGCTCTGAATTTAGAAGCTCTGAGAAACTCATATCAACATCTGTCTTCATGCCAAGCGAGCCTTGCCAAGAGAGTAACAAGAATAATCCCATTTAGCCAGGGGGCTGGCTGGCAGCTTTTCCAGCGGTTTAGTTTGAAGCCGAGCAGTGTGAAGCAGAATGTGATAGATGAAACGTCACAAGGGAAGATTCTGGATCAAAAGCATCACAAAAGAAAATAGGGGATAGGTGCAACTCAATATACATAGAACTTCAGTAATTAAATTCAAATAAACCATAGTGCTACAGAAATAATTCAGATCCCTTAGGAGTTTCTGAATGCTAAATAAATGTTATGCAAGTTTCAGTAATTCTGAGAGGAAAAACAAAATAACTTAGGACATTAAAACTTCCCCATTAATGATTCGAACTTTGGAAAATGATGGGACTTTAATATTTAGGGATAATAGAGATGCCAGCCCTTTTTATAGAAAGGACTTATAGAAATGGTTGACCAGAAGGACACTGAAGGGATATTGACTACTCTTTGCAGCCTTAGTCAAACGTACCTTTCAGTTACTACATGGGGGTTTAGGAGACATTGTTGAGTATTATCCTGGGGTTTTTTTGTTTTGTTTCAAAAATTAATGAGCAGGGACAATTTTTCAATAAATTTATTTTTTTGACATTTATATTGACCTCTTGAGCTACAGGTCACCTTTGTAAGCAATATTATGTCCCTTATTATTTTTCAGGTCATTGTGCAATGCTAGATGGTTTTATTGCTGTCCAGTGTCGACTGATGCACATCAAAGCTGCAGTTAGAAGGTTTAGAATAGGCTGTAGATCTACTAATTACTGTATTTTTTGCCCTATAAGACTCACTTTTTCCCTCCTAAAAAGTAAGGGGAAATGTGTGTGCGTCTTATGGAGCGAATGCAGGCTGCGCAGCTATCCCAGAAGCCAGAACAGCAAGAGGGATTGTTGCTTTCACTGCACAGTGATCCCTCTTGCTGTTCTGGCTTCTGAGATTCAGATTTTTTTTCTTGTTTTCCTCCTCCAAAAACTAGGTGCGTCTTGTGGGCTGGTGCGTCTTTTAGAGCGAAAAATACGGTAGATATCTTTTTTTAGATAACAGTTTGTTTTGCAATCCTGCCCATTACACAAAAACACATGTGTTTAAATCCCAACATTGGGTTAAAAATGTGAAGATGGAAGCTGTGCCCCTCCTTACTCTGCTCAACAACTCCCTGCTGTTCCCCACACATTAATTCCCCACATCTTCCCCATCCCCATCCTATGCTACTACTAAGCTAGTATTTCACCTTTCCAACCTCATTTCTGAACACTTCTCTTGTCTGTTCTGCAGCCCCATTTTGCACACCTGTTTTTACCTTCACCTCCTGATTCTGGGCAACCCCCTTTGCACGCAGACCACCTTCATAATAAGCTCCTACATCTTCCTCCTTCACACATTGCACTACAAATTCTGAGACCGAGCTCAGAGTTCATGCAAACCTGGAATTGTGATGTGGCACTACAAATCCTCCAATGGCTATGTGATGACAACCTTACATTTTAAGCTATATAGGGAGATATAACTTAAATATGTGTTACATAGAGTGTGCCAGGGAAGCGGGTGGCTGCTGTGTTATTAAATGTTAAACCTCTGCCAATGTCTGCCTTTCTTCTTATTTTTTCGAGGGATGTTGGAAATTTTATATAACTACATTATTACATCATGCTAAAATTAAAGTATCCGAACAAACAATCATTAGCTGCCCAAACTGGGGAAAGGATCAATAAGAAACAGCTTCTTTGAACTGGATATTTGTTAAACATCAAAGATGATTTAATAAGAAATTGTGCCAAAATTGTATCAGATGCAGCTTTTGTCATTTGGCGATTAGAGGTCTTTATGAAGACAAAACAAATCTCCCACTAACATAATGAAATGCTATTGTTAGGTCTGCAGAAAGTGAAAACAGGCATTTCCTTCAAAGGAACGATGTAAACACTGTGCTCTCTAGCGGCCACTGAGATAGCCTGTGAGTCTATTGTGATGGTTTCATTTGCCTTTCCCTCTCTCTAGTCTGGCAAATGAGATGGTACGCCTTAGGGTCGTAAAATCGGTATTCAAAGTGCATCCATTAGTATTGCAGCTTTGGGTGTGATTGACTTTGTGCTGGTTGATGACAGTGAAAACATTGAAAAAGACTCCCGCAGGAAAGAGGCCTCAACTGGTGGGAGGGAATAAATGAGCCAGGTCTGCCAATGCCCTCCTCACATAATTACATGAGGCTAACAGCAACTGTGGTTCCCTCCTGCGTTTGGCACTAGGTTTTGCGAGGAATTAGCCACTGTTGATTTTTTAGGGGCGGAAGACAATTTTGTAGCATGTTAACAATGAATTTCATTATGGCATGGGTTTTTACAGGCCAGTGGAAAGATTTGTAAAAATAACTTCCTGTACGTACTGCAGTTACAGAGGTGGGGGAGGGGGGCATATAAATGACAATTTGCTCCTTGTCTGTTTTTGATTTAATGAGTTAAATATTTTATCTGTTTTAATTTTGCAAACAAGGTGTAGCATTTTTTTAAAAATCTCATAGATTTAGGAGGATTGGTGGTTTCATCCAACTAAGTCATTGCATGATCAAAACAACTACCACTCATGCAATGGCAACCACCCCCCTCAATTGTGTGTTCCCCACACCACCCCCCAAATTGCTCCAGATTTTGGGGGGGGAGAATCTCTGGAGCAAGTTGGGGATGTGAGGAGGTGCACAGGAAAAGAGAAGGAAGGAAAGCTCTGTTGCATGAGCAGAAATCATTTCACTTGTGCAATGACTTAGTTAGACGCATCCCTGTGATCCTGAAAAAATAACCTAGAAATTGCTGGAATAAACTTTCAATAGGCATTGCTTCATGAGAGGCAAAAACTGGGCAGAGATGTATATGGCTGTATATAGCCTGCATGCTTAGATATAGCTGTTATGAGCCATTGTAAAAATGTTATCCAGAAATGTCCTTTTATTTTTAAAACATTTTGTTTGTTTTTTCATTTATTAACAATATTTGTACTACCCCAAAGTTCTGTGAGCACCGTGTGTGTGTGTGTGTGTATAAATCCAGCTTCTCCTCTGGCTTGAAGTGGTTTCCAACAATAAGCAGCTTGCCACATAACTTGTTACGGCATAACAATGGCATTAAGGCATTAAACATCAAATATGACCCAGCAGCCACGAAATCCAAATGCCGTTAAAGGAGCCAGGGGGAAATTAGCAAGTTGGCAAAACTGCTCTCAAACACAAATGGTCTTGCAACGCTTCCTTAACCTCACTAGGTAGCCACACTGATACACTTTCTCTAGTAGCTTGTTCCAAAGCCTTCAAGCTATTGCAGGGAAGGCCCTTCTAGTTCCCTTGCTATCAGCAATCTAATTCTAGGCAAAAGTTGCCTAAGCAGAGATTTACCTATACATCTTAATTGAAGGAGGGCAGGGAAATATCTCAACCTTACAGCCAGATTCCCTTGCAGACACCATTTCAGTTGCCACATGCCAGCTGTGAGGCCTGATGTAAATGTTTGTAGAGCAAGAAGTATACATTTCTCTCTCTCTCTTTTACTTTTCTACACACACTTAGCTCTGGGCTCCATCCAAGCAAGCAGTATACATCATCAAAATTCAGGGACACAATTCAGCCAGGCAAAACACTCTAGGAAGAAAACTGGTGGGTCGTGTTGCATGGGGAGAGTCCCACAAGTCATATACAAAGCTTGGAGGCTGCATTTGGATCCTGGGCTCGAACTGCCTTCCCCACCCTCAATATACACACTCTGTTGCATGCATCTGACGCCGCGTCACTGAGAAGCCACTAGGCCAGGCTTCCTCAAACTCGGCCCTCCAGATGTTTTAGAGACTACAATTCCCATCTTCCCTGATCACTGGCCCTGCTACCTAGGGATCAGGGGAGTTGTAGGCCAAAAACATCTAGAGGGCCGAGTTTGAGGAAGCCTGCACTAGGCTGTCTGTGCTGGGTGGCTCATCCTGCCAGTCACTTCCTGTAGCCCAGTGACTAGCAGGAGAGGTAGGAAGTCCCACTCAAACCTCTGACCCCAGAGCATGAATTCACATGGGGACTTTATGGAGACCAATATGTCTGTGGTCTAAACCACTGGGCCTCTTGGGCTTTTTTATCCTAAGGTCAGTGATTCGAACGGGACGCGGGTGGCGCTGTGGGTAAAAGCCTCAGCGCCTAGGGCTTGCCGATCGAAAGGTCGGCGGTTCGAATCCCCGCGGCGGGGTGCGCTCCCGTTGCTCGGTCCCAGCGCCTGCCAACCTAGCAGTTCGAAAGCACCCTCGGGTGCAAGTAGATAAATAGGGACCGCTTACTGGCGGGAAGGTAAACGGCGTTTCCGTGTGCAGCTCTGGCTCGCCAGAGCAGCAATGTCACACTGGTCACGTGACCCGGAAGTGTCTTCGGACAGCGCTGGCCCCTGGCCTCTTGAGTGAGATGGGCGCACAACCCCAGAGTCTGGCAAGACTGGCCCGTACGGGCAGGGGTACCTTTACCTTTACCTTTTACAGTGATTCGAATCCCCACGACAGGGTGAGCTCCCATTGCTCTGTCCCAGCTCCTGCCAACCTAGCAGTTCGAAAGCATGCCAGTGCGAGTAGATAAATAGGTGCCGCTGTGGCGGGAAGGTAAATGCCGTTTCCGTGTGCTCTGGTTTCCGTCACGGTGTTCTGTTGCACCAGAAGTGGTTTAGTCCTGCTGGCCACATGATCTGGAAAGCTGTGAACAAACGCCGGCTCCTTCGGCCTGAAAGCAAGATGAGCACTGCAACCCCATAGTTGCCTTTGACTGGACTTAAGAAGAAGAAGAAGAAGAGTTTGGATTTGATATCCCGCTTTATCACTACGCGAAGGAGTTTCAAAGTGGCTAACATTCTCCTTTCTCTTCCTCCCCCACAACAAACACTCTGTGAGGTGAGTGGGGCTGAGAGACTTCAGAGAAGTGTGACTGGCCCAAGGTCACCCAGCAGCTGCACGTCAAGGAGCGGAGACGTGAACCCGGTTCCCCAGATTATGAAGCTACCGCTCTTAACCACTACACCACACTGGCACTAACCATCCAGGGGTCCTTTACCTTTACCTTTTACCAACGGTAAACCTGGCAAGAAGGACCCAGCCATAACAGAACTCTCCTCATTTGTGATTCCCAGCAGCTAGCATTCAGAGGCATCCTGCCTTCAGCAGAATGGAGGTAGTATCAACTTGTATGAAGCACAAGTATTAACTTGTATGATGACGCTTGTAACTTTTAAAGCTTAGAAGTGCTGCATAATTGCCACGTCTTCAGTTTTACTGCTTTGAAGAAACAGCTGATCCTCTTGTTCCACTGAAGGGGACCGATGCTTAGCATTGGTTAAGGTGTTTGCCAGTCCTTCCTCTCCTTCAGCCCAATCATGGCATGTGGGAGCAGTCACACTGAGCTGGAATGCCCCCCCCCAAGCCTAAGCAAGCTGAAAGTCTGCCAGAGTAGGTCTAGCCAGCTGCAAGGCTTTTTTAATTGTCAAGAACTAGATAGTGAGCCTAAGGCTGCAGCAGTATAATCAAATTTGCATCTAGCTGTTCCAATGTCTGCGCTCTTAGCAGCCTTTTCATTTCACTGTGTCAGAAATGACCGTTTGGACAGCTGGGACAACAGTGCATTCCTGTCTCTTTAAAAAGCAAAGTAAACTTTTTTTGGAACTTGACAGAAATGCTCTCCTCTGATGCCAGCTTATTAATTTAAATGGAGTTTAATTAATGCCCCCACGCAAACATCTCTAGATTATTTTTTCCCCATCACCTGTACCAACTCATTGAGGCACAAAACCCATGCTGCTTTATTCAGGTAACAGCACTGCAGACCGTTGTGGCATCTAAAATATGCAATCATGTTTAAATTTTAATGGGGGCTATTGCAGGAGCTAATTGAATTGCCTTGAGGACTAAAATGTAACTCACACAGGTCTTGTTTCCAATTACCGTTTTCTATTTTATTTACACAGTTTAACAGGGAGAAAGGAATGAGTGCAATTTACATTTAATGTAAGTGTCTTACTGAACCGTGACAGATATCACTCTGGAGATCACAAACATATGCAGCATTTAGAGAAATTTCAAAAAAAATATATAATCCATTATGGCTATCGTTGATTACTCTAGAGAGAGTGTGCAAAGTATATACCATCTCTGGTTCAGTAATGCTACATAAGTCTAGGAGAGCAGATAAATAATTTGGTTCTCAAGAAATAGACATGTGTTTGATATTATTCATTTTGATACTTTGGGTAGAACATTCCACTCTTACTGCCTTCAGTGGGACCAAAATAATGTCTTAGAGTTAAATTGCAAATCCATTCACAAAACTGGGTTCTTCTGGCATGAAGCGCTGATCTGCCAAGCATTATTTTGTGTAGGAGACCAGTCCATACTAGCCACTCTGCTAGTACAGGACATGGGAAATCAAGTATTGATTAGGATAGTAAATTTTTAAGAACACTTTGCAGCAAAGTATGAAGTTCTTATTCCACCCCACTTTAAAGTGACCAAGAAACAGATGCAGATAGAAACAAGGCTGGTACTTCATAGTTGGCAAGCTGGTGGCACAACTGGGCAACTGCTGAAGGCCTGGCAATCTCTCTCTGCCTCTGCTTATTGCTCTCTAACCACAATGCCCCTTTCTCTATCCACACCACTGGCATTGCTGCCTTCTCTCTGCTTATATGTGTAGGAAGAGGTCTTACTGACCATAGCTGTCAATTTACAGATTTGAAAATAAGGGACCAGCAGCCTTGAAAATAAGGGATCAGCAGCCAAAATAAGGGATTTTAGTCAACCAACTCCCAAGCCAAAGGCAGAAAGCCCAGCCAGCAGCCAAATGAAGCCTCAAGTGGTGGTTCCCACAGCGCAGCAACCCAGCGAAGGGGATGCAGCAAGGAAAACCACCATCACCTCTCCACTGGGAAGCGCTGAGCAAAGACAAGTCCCCAGGCACCGCAGCCGATTTGATCGGCACAAGGCATGCAAGCTCCACCCCTCAGTCGTTCTTAGACTCCTTATTGGGTGAGCAACGCAGCCAAGCAACACAGTTGGAGCCTCCCTCCTCCCTGGCCGGCAGGGAGGGAGGGAGAGGAACTGCTTCCTTTGAAACCCAGGAAATTTACGGGATATCATCAATCCAGGACAGCAGCGGGAAACAGCACTGGGATAAGGGAGTTTCCCGCCAAATAAGGGACGGTTGACAGCTATGCTTACTGACTTATCTGTTGGCAGCCATCTGTCTCGAGAGACATTGGAAGAGTGTGCTACCAAGGGTAAAGTCAAGCCGTTGGAGAGTTACAGCGACTGCTGTGGCTGTAGAGATCAATACAGGAGAAACATGTTTTATTGCAATTGGGGCAGATGAAGGCATCCAGTTTTGCTGTTACAGGTGCACCATGGCTTACATGTTTCTTTACAGATAAATTAGAAACGTATGTTGTAATCCCTGCATAGCCGAACACCTAAGGACTCATTAAAAAAAATACCAGAATATATGTGTTGGATAGAAAAAACAGGTGCCATTAGTTTAATTAAAAAAAAACTTCAGGGATCATCATTACATTTCTATCTTGTTAGCTTTATTATTATATATTTATATCTCATATGGCTAGTATCCTATTACTGATAGTAACACACAGTTGATTTTTATATACTGAAATGGATCTTATTAGCATTTTTCTGGCAAGGAAGATGAATTAGTCAGCTAGCACTTGTGACTGCATGAAAAACCTAAAATTCTTTACAGTGGATAAGAGTAAAGCCTTCTGAAGACAAGTGACTGTTACTAGAAAGAAAGTTGGCAATTCACTCTAAATGGCACCACTGTCGTATCAAGATTTAGGAGACAAAATCCTTGCAGTGTTGTAAGAAAAGATCTTTTGAAGCAAGTGACCTTTAGTATCAAGTTAATTCTTTGCTGAAGTCTGCCGGGCCCTTTGGCCATTGTGACTTGCTGTTGCAGTTACTTTGATCACAGAAATGGATTTGGAAAGTGGATCTGTTAAAAGTCTTTGAGTGAAGACTCTCTTGTAGCTGTACCTGAAGTTGAACTGATGTGATGGCAAGTGAGTATGCTAATTCATCCGACCGCCTTGAACATAAGAGCTCTGCAGCATCTTGTCCAGCATCCTTTGCTCACATCGGCCAACTAGATGCATATGGAAAGCTCCTGTGCAGCAACTTGAGTGCAACAGCACTTTCCCCACCTGTGTTTCCCAACCAGCTTAATTGGATGACCCTGACTTCTAGAATTAGGAGAGGCAGAAATAAATTACCCCTATTGACTTTCCCCCCACCATGCAAAAACCTCTATCATATTCTCCCCTGCTTGCCTTTTTTTCTAAGAAACAAAGCCCCAAGTGTTGCCCCCTTTCCTCATAGGGGAGCTTCTCAAAGCCCTTGATCATTTTTGTTGTCCTTTTTGAACTTTTCCCAGCTCTGCAGTATTCTTTTTTTAGATACAAGGGCCAGAACTAAACACAGTATTCCAAGTATCACCCCATCATAGATTTCTATAATAGCTTTAGTGGTATTGATAGTTTTGTTTTCAGTCCCTTTCATGCCATTCACCTTTTTCACAGCTGACACACACTAGTTCAGCATCTTCATAAAGCTATCCGCTATGACCCTAAGCTCTTGTTCCTGGTCAGTTACTTTCAGTTCAGACCCCATCAGCAAATGTGTGAAATTATAATGTCTTTGAAATTTATGTGACATTTTGCCACAGTATGTATTATTTTACATTTGCTTCCATCTTACTGCCCATTCACCCATTTGGGATAGATCCTTTTGGAGCTCCTCACAATTCCTTCTTGTTTTATCTGGTATTATCAGCAAACAAGGCTATGTCAGTGCTCACCCATAATTCTACACCATTAATGAGCAACTGAAAAAACACAAGTCCTTGGCCCGGGTGGGTGTCCCTCCACTTTTTACATCCTTCCATTGGGAGAAATGTCCCTGTTTTACACTCAGTTTCCTGTTTCTTAACCAGTTACTAATCCATAAGAGGATTTACCTTATTCCCATGAGTTCCTAAACTTTACTCAGGGGACACGGATGAGGTGCTTTGTCATTATTTATTATTATTATTATTATTATTATTATTATTATTATTATTACTATTACTATTACTATTACTATTACTATTACTATTATTTTGAAAGTGTTAGTTACACAATGACACATCTACCTGTAGGCTTGTTGACATATCAGAGAACTCTGAAAGGATAGTGAGACAGGAGTTGCTCTTTTCTACGATTGGTTATTCTATATTTTGCACTGCTTTCCACCAGTTTTCCTAGAACAAACATTAAGCTAACCAGCCTGTGATTTCCCAGATTCTCCCTGATCTCTTTTTTCAAAAAAATATTGATACGTTGGCCACTTTCCAGTCGGGTAGGGAAGCTGACCTAAGGGACCCGTTACATATTTTGCTAGAAGATTGGCAGTTTCATATTTGAGTTCTTTAATAATAATAATAACTCTTAGGTAGATGCACTCAGACCCCAGTGATTTGTTAGTTTTTAATTTGTCAAATAAGGCTTAGCTTAGAACATTCCTCAGACTCCCTCAGGTTTCATTGTGAACGTAATTCAGTTCCATGTAGGATGCAGTATATATGGGACTGTGGGTCCTTCAGACAGAGAAGCCTTCTGGACCCAGCCTCTAAAAGAACATAATATGCAAGCTGCTCTGACTATGGTGGCAAATGCTCCTCACACATGGTGGCACAATTTTTGGCTGTGTGACCTGTGCCTGTTGCTCCCGAGAGACAATGTGATTGTGCTATCTTCAACATGCGACCATTATACAAGAAGGGCTCCTAAGGATAAATTTTAGAGCATACGTACGCACTCTCTTGCAATACATTTTGAAATCACCCCTGCTTCTGGATGCACTTCACCCTGGCTGCAAGCCCAGGAACAGTTGCACTAACTACTCCCAGCTCATCATTGCTTGAAACTGCCCTAAATGTATAGCAAATGCAGTACTAGGGATAGCATAAGAGTTTATCCAAACTTGGCTCAGATTCTAATTCAAGAGGTTTGCAAATAAAGGGGAGGGGAGAGAAAAGCAAGTCCGAACCAAACTTGAATCTTCCAACCTCTGAACATCCTTTGCTAAGTGTTCAAAGTCAAAGTGCTCAGGAAGGGAAATCCTATGTTACTCGTTTTTCCAGCCCCAATTCATACTAATAGAGATTTTGGAAGCTGGCCCATCTCTATAAAGAACCGGGGTGCAGATCATCAAAAGTATTCCCGCTTCATTCTTCAAATCGAGTTCCATATATACTTTGGGGGGGATCATTATCTATGCTCACATTAATAAAAGCAGTAATTTGTGCGTCTTTTCATCTTAGCGAGTTGGTTATTTTCATTTTGAGATATATAGTTTTCAACTCCTGACAGGTACCTTAGGTGCTGTATACTTTGGTGCTATATGTTAATGGCTATGTAGATGCCCTAATTATCTTTCTGTAGGGCGCTTGATTTAATTTAGGCTTCATTAACTTTCATCCCTTAGGTTGACTTTCCTTCAGGTATCCTGAAATTTGATAGCATTGTAATAGGTTTTTATTTATTGGGTGGGGATTCCGCTTATAGAGGGACTGCATACACAGGAAGTTTAGTGTGGAGGTGGTGGTGCTTAGAGGAGCCTGCCAAAACTGAGGTATAAATTACAAGTTTTGGTTCTGTACAATATAATTTTGTACTGGAAGTGACTCCTGGGTTCCTAAATTATCCTTACAAATAATTATTCGCCAGCTGGTTTCCCAGCCCCACATCCTCTTATCAGTGCTCCTACTTTACTTTAGTTTTCTGCCAGCTGTTCACTGTCGCTTGCTGTGAGCCTATTGTAACTCACTGTTAGAGCATCTGTTTTGCATTACACAGTTCCAGGTTCACTTCCCAGTATTTCAGGACTGGGAGATACCCCTGACTGAAATCCTGGGGAGCTGGTTCCAGTTTAGGAGGGTCTGAGCTACATGCACCCTCATCCATACCACAGTCACTTAAATCTAAGAGTGACAGCAGAAGAAGTGCAACACTTCTTTTTCATTCAGCGTAGCATCATGTCACCCAAAGGCTCTTCTCTCACCCCCCCCCTTTCTTCCTTAAAGACAAAAGGTCTAGAAGATCTGCATAGGCAGCTGTCAAAGCAGCAGTAGATTTTATTTCATATGTAATAAACGTATACCTCACAATTAATGTAATCTGCATGCTTTGGATGTACATCATCTATGAAAAGTGTAAAAATTAACTTTCTGGTAAATGGTCAGTTAGTGGTCCAGGAAACCAGCAGGGAAATGAAAATGTGTTACAAGATATTTGAAGTTATAGCATAAGAAGGCCACTGATCCCTCAGTACAGTGGAACCTTGGGTTATGTACTGTCCTCCTTACAAACACTTTGGGTTACGAGCTCTGCTAACCCGGAAGTAGGAGTTCTAGGTAGTGAACTTTGCCCCGGGATGCGTGCCAGTGGCTTGGCGGTAGTGGGAGGCCATTAGCGAAAGCGCACCTCAGGTTAAGAACGGACCTCCAGAACTAATTAAGTTCGTAAATGGAGTTACCACTGTACATAGACTTGCCCTTGACATGAGTGGATCCCTTTGTCCTTTTAGATGAATGAAATAAAGTGCCCCCTCCCACCTTACTGAATGACAAGTATTTCAACATATGTGCACTCACATCTTCAGACTGCCATTTAGTAATTGGTCTTGTTCCTCGGCCTAGTCCCTCCTCGACCCTTACATAGTGTCTTATCTGGCAACATTTTGAAACATCATTCTGATACTTTTGTGTATTTTTAATGGTTTTGTGGCTTTTTTTAATGGAACCAAGTATGGAATCTCCCAGGGAGGGTAGCACACAAGGGCCAGGCTAAAAATTCAGCTTGCTGGATAATTCCCAGTACCTGCTGTTCAATATGTAGGTTTTGATCTGTGTTAGTGCTACAATTCTGATTAAAGCTCAGGAAATTGGCAGACAAACACTGCTTTAAGAATAGCCTTCTAGGAATAGGCCAAAGGCACATCTAGTCCAAAACTCGGTTGTGAACAATAGCCAGTCAAATGCCTTTGGGAAGGCCACCAATGGTGTGATGACAGTATGGGAGATAACTCAATGGTGATGGCAGTAGCCTACCGCTTTTAGTTATCTCCCATAATAGTTCTTTGGTTTTAAGCAAGAATTTAGAAAGGTGCAACTCTGCAGCCGTGTTTATGCACCTCTGTCATCTCTCTGTATTACTTTGTACTTTGTACCCTGCTTTTGCCAGGCCGGTTTTTATTTGCTTTTAGTTCTGTTAACACATATCTTTACTAATTGTATCCTTTTAAAAATCCTTTGTATGTGCTAATCTAATACTTACTCTCCCTTTCCCTCCATTTCTCAGAGTTACATTCATGGAAGCAGCCAAGCACAATTTGTTGCAGAGTCTCATATTATACTGCTCCTGAGTATCCTTCAAATGTTGATGGATGGAACAAGGCAAGCTAAGCAGAGTCTGCTATTACATGAAATTGCACTGACAGTGAATATCACTGAGGTTTTGAACAGGTATTGCGTTCCCTGCCTATTTGCTATGTGATTAAGATGATGCCCAATAGTTTGGGGGGTTCTATGTGTAGAGAAAGGTGGGTGTTTTTGTTGTATACTGCTAACAGGTTACCTAGTGCTGTGTTGCGTATTGTTTTCCCTTTGTAACAGAAAGCAACTATGTTGTGTTAAACTATGGATCAGCTCAGGGTGTCAGCAGTGATCATCAAGTGACAAGATCATCATTTTAATCTTTTTCTAAACTTGCCGTTATTGCAAGGATAGGGAACCAGTTGCCCTCCAGATAGTGTTGAGTTGCAACTCTCATCATCCCCAACACTTTGGTGTCTAGTAACATCTGGAGAGCAAATAGGTCTTCCTTTATCACAACAAAAGACTGTATTCCTAGTTGAAATGTAGAAGCAAGTCTCATTGGAAGCATATTTCCCCCACCCAATACACACATGCCATTGTACATCTCTTACACCTTCTCCACACAAATGAATGGGTGGATAATAATAATTAATAATAATTAATTATTTCTTGAGCTTGTTTGGAGGTTCTAGCAGGGGAGCGCAGCTATTGTATACTCTTCACCGAAGAACGGTACACTCCTTCTAATCTGGGATGGTCGTCCTCTTCCACCGAGCGCGCAGCTTCGGGAGGGACGCACATGGAGCGGTGAGGGAGGAAGGGGACACCCGCCCAGCCAGCCAGATCAGCCGAATCAACCCTGGCGATCAATGGGGTGACAGATGTCGCAGCCAGATCGCCCTCACATCCAACAATTAATTAATTATTTCTACCCCACCCATCTGGCTGGATCACAAGGATGGGGTATATATAATCTACAAGCAGTGATCATTTTGTGCAGGGATTCTGTTCCTGTCCCCCACGCATGTCGGTAGAGCATGCATAAGCATGCTCTGGCCCTCCCTTGTTCCACCCCCATTTCACCCCCATTCTGCCTTCTTCCAGGTCCAACAGGACCCGCACATCAGCGATCATGTGTCAATTGGATGGGCCTAAAATTGTCATTCCTTGTATATACCCAATTAGAAAACAAAGTCTATATAAAATGGGATGGATGTGCATAAGCACAACACCAACTCTAAGGGCCTAGACCCATTTGAACGAATCCTTCTCTTTTAATAGGTTCATCAGTCAGGTAATAAAGTTGGCTGTATGGTTATGCTCCCCAGTAGCAAAAAACATGGGGCAATGCTTTTTGATGCAGAGAAGTCACTATGGTGTTGACATCCATCAATCTCGAGACACAGTGGAGTGTGTCTCTGGGGGTGAAGTCAAATAGCTGTGTTAGCAGCACCAAAGTGACCTCCTCAGGGCAAAAGCCTGGGCGGTGTGTATGGAGGTCCTGGGTCATCATATTACAGTTGCAGGAGATTTTAGAAGGAATTATCTTACTTGTATTACAGAGTAATTATAACTGATGGTGTGGTCTGCCCAAGCTCCCATATTAACCTATATCTACCACAACGTTCCTAGTACCACTAGGAAAATCTGAGAGTTCCTAATGTTTTGCTGTCCCCATTTTGCTGTCCCCATTTTCCCCATCTGAGAGTTCCTAATGTTTTGCTGTCCCCATTTTCACCATTAGTAGTATACATCAGAAATGCTGCACAATTTGAGGGTGGTATGGAAGATTGGGGGGGCTGTTTTCCAGTGGATTCTGGTCCTCATACTGGATTCTCTCTGAGAACTACTTGCGGTATTCCCTGCTGTATTGGGGACTGCGCATGGAATATTCTCTGACTCACCAAAATGTATGGGGAGTCCATGGTTCTGTGGAACTATGGATGTGTTAAAGACAACTGTTGTTTTATGAAACTCCCTTGTGCGCTGTTTTCACCCCATGGATCGGGCAGAGAGGTGGTAATACTTCACAACTAGCAGTTCCAATTTCATACATTACCATAAGTGGGAAATATTAGGGCGAGGGAATAGTTCTTGCTCAGGAAGTGGTAATCGCAAGGCTTCCTTGATGATTGCAGGTTCCCAACACAGATTTTGAATTAGCTTCCAACTTTTAGCAGTGTTTCTAATTCAAATGTTTCTGTCTCTTTGGGTGGATAGAGGGTGGTCATCAAAGGACCCTTAAACAAATTTTCTATAGAGGAGAGTCCCAAGGGGTTCAGTGAACCCTGATTTTCAATAAATGTCATCAGGTTTACAGTAACATTCAAAGCCAGGTTGCCAAGGAACCTTTCTTTACTGGCCTGACACATCCTTCTCACGGCTTTCTAGTTTGAATAGAGGATTTAAACTAGCACGTCCCACAAGAGTTTTTGAAGGTTTTATTTCATGGCTCAGTACTGTCAACTGAAATTTGTGATGCAAAGAGGTTATGCAAGCAGTGTGAAGTCTTACATATGGATTTTTAACAGTTACGCTTGGAAGAGTTTGTTTCCATTATCCTTTATGTACCAGCAATAATTATTAGCTGCGCTGTTGTTTCTGTTTGTCTATTCAAAAATGTTTGCAGTAAAGAAGAAAGTAACAAAATATCACTTTCCCCGATAATGCTGTTGAATTTCTCAGTGTTTTATGAAAAACGTATTGTTGAATTTTAATATGCCTTTTGCCTTGTCTCCAGTGGGAGGAGTCATCCCTCTCGTACCAGACTGGCCCTCCCTATAACTGAAGGTAGTTGGGGTCCTTACTTTGTTCCTTTTCAGCTTTTCTAATCAGCTTGTGATTATTATAATTTTTTAATTTTAACTTTTGGTATTTGTTTGTGATTTGTTTCACTTTGCTTTCTTTTTTCTGTGTTTTTTTTTAATGTACTGCATTTTTCGATCCGTAAGATGCACTTTTTCCCTCCTAAAAAGTAAGGGGAAATGTGTGTGCGTCTTATGGGGTGAATGCAAGAGGGAGGCGGGCGAGAAAAGCCCCAAGAGTCGCACACACGCTCCGCACGCTCTTTAAAGGGAGCGCGGCTCTTGCGAGCTTTTCCCCGAGGAGGGAGAAGGACAGTCACTGATGGGCTGCCTTTCTCCCACCTTGTAGAAAAGCCCGCAAGAGCCATGCGCTTTTTAAAGAGCCGCGCCTAGCATGTGTGCTGCTCTTGGGGGCTTTTCCCCAAGGAGGGAGAAGGGACTGACGTGGCTCGTCAGTCCCTTTTCCCTCCTCGTGGAAAAGCCCCCAAGAGCCGCTCCACGCGGCTCATGAAAGGGAGCGCTGAGCAGAGCCTGGGATGCATACAGGCTCTGCTCAGCACTCCCTTTAAATAATTCCCCCCCTTGCATTCCCCCTCTAAAAACTAGGTGCGTCTTATGGCCAGGTGCTTCTTATGTCGTGAAAAATACAGTAAACCACTTTGAGGGCCCTCATTTGTTCCAAAAGTTGATAGAAAATGTTTAAGCAAAACTCTGTCCATAAATGGCTAATGCTAGGAGGGATTTTGGGGTGGCAGCCCCAGGCAGGTGTGTACTGTTGAGCCAACAAATGTGAGCAGAAGCATTTCAGCTTTAGTTTTCTCTGCAATGTGTTTGTGCACAGCGCTTCTCAGGTAGTGCAAGCTTACTTGTACGGTGCTATCCAGGCATGGTCGTAAGCTTATGGGGATTGCCCTCCCGCTTCTCCTGCCTTTTCCATCTTGCAGGTTTCTGTACAATATTGAGCATCATGCCTGTTTCATTTACGTCAAAGTAAATCCAGGGTAATTCTGTCAAAGTGTATTCATTTAGGCCTGTCTAAAGCTTGCTTAAGGGATAACAAGGCTCAATAAGTCAGCTTCCTATTGCACAGCAACATTTTGAAAGGCAAACTTGCCAAAATGTGGATTCTGTTCCCAGGAAAGGAATAGATGGGTTTCCACCCCTTGGTTTCTTTTACATACAGTGCATCCAAGGACAGATATTTTCAGGGAAAGAAACATTAATTCTGAACGCAGTTTGAGAATTGTTTTTAGATTTGGATTGCTTCTAATCTGTCATTATAACCACAGTGTAGTGCCATTTTTCCTCAGCATCTGTTCTCATTTATCTTAAACTGGCAAAGCCCTGTTTTCCTTTCTAAGAGCAACAGTAGCTTGTTATCAGGTGCAATTGAGAATGAAGCTTTATGTACTGTAAACATATTTGTCACCCTCTCAGTTGGATGATCATTGCCTGAAGGTGCTGTATGTAATTTTCACAAATAATAGTTTGTGGTTTTAGGCAGACTTATATCAATATTTTGGCTGCCCTGAGTAGCTTCCTTTTGGAGGGGTGGTGCTTGTTATTTTTTTTAGAAAACTATCAATAAATCATCCCAGGAGCTGAGATGCATTTGAGATAGACTGAACTATATGAAATAAAACAGAATGACTGGATAGAAACAACTGTTACATTTTTGTTCCAGTACCAATGTTCTTAGAAGCTCATCAAAGGCCTTAGTTTGTGCAATCAACATATTTCATAATCTTTCCATCATTAAGTACCTGGATAAAGATGCATTGGTGGTTTGCTGACAGACATTGTAGGAAAGAAAGAGGAGGAGGCATGTTGATATTCACGAAAGTAAGGACGAAAGCACCTTTTTTTTCTATCAGAATGCACTCAAATGTATTTCTAAACAATGCATTTCAAAAATGACTCTTTACTTCAGGCATTGATCTGAAAACAATCATAGACACACATCATGCATTACATTAATTATTCTTCAACTCTGAGAATAATTAGACCATAGAACACAGATTCTCAAACAGAAGCTTCTTAGGATAATTACTTCACATTTCAACGGTAAACATACATTCTTCATGTCAGGAATGGGATAAAGAGACTTGTTATGCTTCTGCCATTTAAAAGCTGAATACTAAAGCAAAAAGACTTCTTAAACTGCAAATCGCAAATATTTTTTGCCTTTTGAGCTCTTGTTTAGATTGCCCATCCATATCTTGATATTACTCACTTCCTTATTGCAGAGCCTTTTGAGACAAAATGGAAATCTTTCTGAACTCCCCATACTTTAAAGACAGAAAAACTGAAGAACCAAATTGACTATACTAATCCATTGACAACTACTAGTTGAAATGACTCACTTATTCCATAGAAGAAAAGTTCTTTGGACTATAGGTAGAGAAATCTCATGTTGAAATACTCACTCTTGGAAGAGAGAACGTTTTTTATAAATAGAAAACTAGTACACCAAGAAAATATTTCACTAAAAACCAAGAAGCACAACAAAACACATTTTTTAGTTTTTTGAGTGTTTCAATATGTGCTCCCCCCCCCCACCGAAAAACAACCTGTAACCAGTTTTAGAAACTCAGATACACAATTTAATTCCCAAATAGCACCTTAAACCTAGGTTGCAAATGTCTAGGCACCTTTTTTCTTCATTATTATCATCATCCTCATCATTTCTATACCGCTTTATATTTTAAAGAAAACATCTCAAAGCAGTTTACAAACACATTAAAACATCAAATAAAACAATCCAGAATAAAACAAATTCAAGCTTCAAGGATAACATTTCTGATCCTTCTCTAAGTGACATTTTGCTTTCCCTCTTTTTATCTGCTTACTAAATTTTTATAGCTGCCCCATAGCAGAAATACTCTAGGATGCTGGGTGGTGTAGTGGTTAGAGTGTCAGCCTAGGACCTGGGAGATCAGGATTCAAATCCCCACTCAGTCGTGAAACTCACTGACCTTGAGCCATTCACAGTCTCTTAACCTACCTCACAGGGATGTTGTAGGGATTAACTGAGGGGAGGGGTGAACCATGTACTCCTGGGAGGAAAATGTGGGCTATAAGTTCAATGAATAAGCTCTTCTGCTTATCTGGTTAAGGAAGTTGGAGGGGCCAGCCAAATGGAGATGTCAGTTGCCAATCTGGCAGCCAGAGATCTCCACGTGGTCGCAGTTAAACCTGCGCCAGTTGCAAAATGTGCCTGGTAACAGTGCCATCTAGCAAAACCTGCAACTGTCATTCTCCTGTTCTTGATTCAAACTTTAATATTTGGTCCTAACTACAATAAATGGGGAAGGTCTGTTTTAAAACATACATTTGGAGTTCACATTCGGAACATAATTTCCTCCCCTACTTGTCCTTCATATTTCAGCCTTCTCATTATTTGAATGTCTTAGTAAATGAAGGAAGGGAATGTTGTTGTTTTTTAATCCTCTCCTCTCATTCCCCACAACACATGCTTCGTGTGTGTCTCTCCCCCCACCCCACACACAAACACCCTAGAAGTTAGATAACATTTCTTCCTACTGCCAAAAACCTGCATCTATTCTCCACACATTTTTTATCCTAAGCTGTTCACAATGCTTGCTTAGGCTTTCTCGCACCAGAACGCTGAAGATTAGCAACTGTAATCTGTGCTGTTTTCATACTTGCTGTTGCAATAACATTCCACTTAATTCGGCTCAAGTAATAAATATTTTCTTTATCAAAAGACTTTTCCATTTAAGCAATGTATTTGCTTGTATAGCAAGTGATAAACCTGAAGGTCGTTACTGTGGGGAGTTACAATAATCTGCAGGGTTCCTCCTCCCCACTCCCCAATAATTCTTTTCTAAAATACAGTTAATGCAGATAAAATGTTGGTAACTAAGCTACGAAAACTATTTAGTTTACTAATGAGGTATTTTAAGGTCAGTTTTAACACAGAGGTGTCTTGCTGCATAGGCTGAACTTCAAGAGAGTCTGGGTATAAAAATTGGTAGCGTTGATAGCACTTAGCTAATATAAACTTTTTTTAAAAAAATAGTTCCCTGCCCTTGAGAAGCTTCCAATGGGAGAGGTAATGGATAAAAGGAAGAAGGTATGACTGATGAGTGGAATATCAGCCAGCAAACATATTGGCATGTTTGGCTAACATAAGGCAACATAAGAAGCTGCCTTATAGCAAGTCAGTATTATCTAAACCAGTGTTTCTCAAACTTGGGTTTCCAGCTGTTTTTGGACTACAGCTCCCATCATCCCTAGCTAGCAGGACCAATGGTCAGGGACGATGGGAATTGTAGTCCAAAACCAGCTGGAGACCCAAGTTTGGAAAACACTGAGACTGGCAGAAGATCTCCACGTTCTCTAATCAGAGTCTTTCCCAACTCTACCTAGAGATTCCCAAGGATTAAACCTGGGAAATTTTTCACCCAAAGCATGAGCTGTATCACTGAGCCATGGGCCTTCTCCAACTGAAAAGGAGCCTAAGGCTTCACAAAGCTTAGTTCTGAAAGGGACTTGAAGGAAAAGAGAGGAGTATAGCTGTTCAAATGTTTTGAGGTGACCTTCCGTATATAAGAGACAGGGAAAGTGGGCAGTCATTTTTGGGTGCGGCAGGAATGGAAGAATAAAGCATATAACTGGAGGAAAAAAGCAACCCCATAAGAATAGCCAAACCAAATAAGCAGCAGAATAAGGAGAATAAATAAATAAAGGAAAAGATACTGCGGGAATATACTTTCTCCTTGGGTGACCATATACTTGCGTTTCCACTTCTCTGAAGTGTTGACTACAAAATATTTCTTTCTTCAGAGAACAAATCAATGTTTTCTCTCCTCTACTTCACATACTTGGGGATTTTTTTAAAAGTGTAATTGTAATCCGTGTCTCAACTTTTATTTTGGGCTCTCATTTTCAAGCTTTTCAAAACCTATTTTCTCCAACCAGTTTGATTGGCACCTTTCTAAGTAGCCCAGGTGTTATCTCACCGAAAGGGAAAGATCTGAAAATCAGTGGTCTATCATCCAGTCAGCTGTAGTTCCATCCTCTGCTTGTTGTAGCTGGACCGGGCTGAAATGGATTTTAAAATCTTTACCTTCACGGGTCTGATGGCTTTAGATAGAATATAAGTTCTCAACTTCAGAGATCATCAGAAACAGTCAAGCTTCATAAGAGCTTATCTTGAGGGTGGTTCCTTTAGAAAAACAACAACATCCTTAAATTTACTGCTTAATATTTCAATTGGAATTATGTCTCCTGATTAGTGCTAAAGACAGGTGACAAAGGCCCTTGTTTTCAATAATTACACTTTTCTAAATGGTGTAGAAAATGACTGAATATCTGATTGTTCTACAAGTTGATGGTGCATCTGGTCCAACTACCTCTGGAGAGCCACAGTTTTCTCGGCCCTGTCCTAAGTGATCTAGGGGCCATAGTAGTTCAAGCACCTAAAAAGTAAGTTATGTCATATACAGTGGTAGATGGTTCTCTACAATGTCCCTGGGAACGTGTAGTTCAAATGTGATCAGTGTCAAAGCTGTTGAAGAAGTCAACAATATACCGTATTTTTTACTCTATAAGGCTCACTTTTTCCCTCCTAAAAAGTAAGCGGAAATGTGTGTGCATCTTATGGAGCGAATGCAGGCTGCGCAGCTATCCCAGAAGCCAGAACAGCAAGAGGGATTGCTGCTTTCACTGCGCAGCAATCCCTCTTGCTGTTCTGGCTTCTGAGATTCAGAATATTTTTTTTCTTGTTTTCCTCCTCTAAAAACTAGGTGCGTCTTGTGGTCTGGTGCGTCTTATAGAGTGGAAAATACAGTATGTGTTAAATATATTTTTTTCTAAATCTGATGCCCTACACACACACATACGCGCGCACGCGCACACACACACACACACACTGTGCTGACTGCTCTTAAACTGAAAAATATGACAGTTCTGTGCAGTGTGTAGTTCATATGTAAGCTACTGCCATGCGCAGCCTTTGAGTTTTCAGTGCTCTGCAGCAAACCTCCTAACAATTTGCAGATCTGTGAACTGCGGGTTGAGGAGCGGCGGGTTGAGACAGATTGAGCACTTGAGTCAAGCCTAAGCGTACTAGACTATCAAAGATTCAGAATTTGAAAGAAGAGCTCTAAAGCTAAGCAAACATTGCACAGGAACAAATTCTAATGACTAGTCCTGCAATATTTTAAGCTGCAGCATTAAGGGAATTAAAAAGTGTGGTAGTCAAAAGTTGCAGAAAGTTCTCCAGTAGGTATTCAGATCTGATTTGTCTGGCTTATGACACAATACACCTGTTAATTGATGACCCGCAACTGTTTGTCTGAGTGCACTAGGAATAATTTTTTTCTGTATAAGAGGGTGCAGAAGAGGCCTCAATTATATCAGATCATTTCTCGGTGGCTGTTTCACAATGGTGTTCTAATTCTGTTGAATTACTAGGCAGAATAGCTCTGTTGCAATTTCTGGCATTCAAGGTCATTGCTACCCCCAACCCCCGAATTCTAGCAGAGCATCAGTTGGGATGTGAACCACTTCCTATCTTCTGCAGAAGGGAACATTCGGGTTGCATGTTGCTAGGGAATGATGTATCTCCCATCTCCACCATGCTTAAAGCATATCATGTTAAGGAGTCTCCGGCAGCATATATAAAACCAGTTGTTTTATAGTTCGGGCTGTAGATATGCTCTCTACTGCCAGCTGGTCAGAGTGCCTTGTGTGCATTTCTTGGCAGGTACTGGATGGTGCCAATCATGGTGAGAGAATAGACTGAGCAAACTGACAGCTGCCCTGTGGAGACCTAATTGACAGGTTCCTTCAGCCGCTGCTCTTAGCTTGCTTTTCAACATCAGAAAATGGCAGGAGCTTGAAGAGGCTTAGCCTGGAAGTTGCTACTGGCGCCTAACTCTTGACATGCTGCATTGCCGCCACGGCACACTCCTCCCAAAGGAAGCTGCTATCTCTTGAGCCAATGCCAGCCACTGCTGAAAGGGGGGGATTATGCAACTATCAGGAGTCTCTGAGTGTAGGGAAGCTGGCAGCGTTCTCCGCCTCGTTGGCCACGCTTCCAGCCGCTGACCTCTTCCATGGTGCCAGGGTTTGATAAATGTTGGTAATTATTACCCTATGAATAAATGGATTCAATAAATAATGACCTGGCTTAGATTCGAACCCATCGTGGAGCTTTAGCTTTAGCCTAAAGCTCATCTTCTACAAATTAAAATGGGTACTTGAAGTGGCCAACTCTTAGTGAACCAATGGCCTTTTATTTATTTATACGTTCGTAATTTATTTGCTCGGGATATCTCGGCTCAGATGTAGCATCTGGTTTTTCAGTGAGATTTTACTTTTTCAATTTTCCAGCTGAGTTGCCTGAAGGACAAGGAGGCCAAGTGTCTGCCCGTTTACATACAATGAATGAGCAACTCTGCCAGTTTTATTTTCCTGCCTTTTTAACTACATGGCCAGAAGTGCCAATGCCCCTTGCATTGCTGAAGGTCATTTCCTTAAGTTTTGGATTTCAAATGAAACAGTGGCTGATAGCCAATGTGAGTCAGTCATACTCGAGGTAGGCCCGTTGAAATCAATAGGCCTAAGTAAATCTCACCTATCTGATTTAAGTACCTACCTCTAGATCATAGCCTACCTTCCAACCCAAACTGAGGTTTCAGAAAGAAAGCAGCTATCTTTTAAGAACTGGCCCTCCCATTGCACTGCCCATTTCTGGAAGCCTCAGCCCAGTATACCTGAAGGAGCGTCTCCACCCCCATCCTTCTGCCCGGATGCTGAGGTCCAGTGTCGAGGGCCTTCTGGCGGTTCCCTCATTGCGAGAAGCAAAGCTACAGGGAAACAGGCAGAGGGCCTTCTCGGTAGTGGCGCCCGCCCTGTGGAACGCCCTCCCATCAGATGTCAAAGAGATAAACAACTACCTGACATTCAGAAGACATCTTAAGGCAGCCCTGTTCAGGGAAGTTTTTAACATGTGACATATTTTTCAGGGAAGTTTTTAACGTGTGACATGTATTTTTAGTCTTTGTGGAAGCTGCCCAGAGTGGCTGGAGAAACCCAGCCAGATGCGCGGGGTACAAATAATGAATTATTATTATTATTATTATTATTATTATTATTATTATTATTATTATTTGGAGGAGCAAAATCCTTCTGAAACTTCCTCCCCTGGTATTTACAGCTTCAAACAAAACATTGCTTCTGCGAGTGTTTAATTAATGGCCAAAATTTTGTCTTCTATTGCCTGCATGAGGACTAAAGTTTCTAAAGTTTAATGGATGCATTAGAAATCTTCAGTGCATCCGTGCAGCTTCTACAGGTTTTCAGATGTCCCCACGACTTCCCCAAACTCTTTGCTTTCATTTTTTAAAATGTCAATTAAGCATCTACAAAGCAAGCAAGCAAAATGTTGGGTAACACTTTAAGCCAAATTTGGCAGATGCAAAGGTTCTTAGTCACTGTTGCTAAACAATCAGAAGGAAGGAATGTGAGACATTTCCTGTATCTTCCCTGCTGAAGAAATTTGTTCCCTTCCAACAGGAACAGCTTGCAGTGAGAAGTACAGGAACAAAGGGATTGATGCCTTGTGTCTTTAATAGCTGAGTGGCTTGCCTTTTCTAGTATGGAAATACAGTTGTGGGGAAAGCTTTACCTTCTGACTTCCTGCCTGCCTGTATTACTCATGTATGGCATCTTATTTCTTTTTAGTCCCTGCGCAGCCACTTGTAACATTCTGAATGCTGGGGGGAAATTGCTGAGGATGAAGTTTCAATCCAAGCTACATTTGGATGAACTTTAACTGAAATAGTTTGGTTTATAAAAGCATAACCTGGGACTAGTAAATTCCTTTTTGAACAGGATGAACTAGAACTAGTTCCTTTTCAAAATCAGCTTTCCAATCACTGCACCTGCCTAATGTCAGTAGTCAGGAAGTTCCAAGTACTTCCAAAATTCCTTCCTAAGAGTCCTGTTTTTTCATGATTGATTTAGTGCCGCAACAGATTATCGGGTTGGTGTTGGGGGTAGTTCTCCATCCCTCTTTTAAAAAAGCAAATAAAAGCCTGCAATGGTTAGTTGATTGATTGATTTCAAAATGTTTTGAACTGACAAAAATGATCTCAATTATTAAAGTGGCAGGTTGTTTTTTTAAAAAAATAAAAATAAAGTAGTGCAACTTCTTACAAACATCGCAGATGGCATTGCTTCTCATGTGGGAGAGAAGGAAGTATGTTGCCTGACGATGATGCGTGCTGCCACAGCACATGTCTATCATCTAGAATGATTATTGTTTTTCATTAGAACTGTTGCATTTTTTTCTCATAGCAAAATCATGTACATTTATTCATTTTGAACGCACACAATCAGCTAAGGCTGCAGTCTGTGCATACCCCTGCCCAATCCAATACAGGGACAATTCGGAGCCAACCCACTCCAGATGTGACCCACCCCAAACCAAATCAGGGGCCTTGCACAGTTTATAATTGGGATTTAAAACCCTGATTAAACATGCAGTCAGGATGGAAGAAGAGGGAGAAGCATGCATACTTCCTTGCGTGTGTCTCTTTCTTCCTCCCTCTTCTTGGTGCCTGACTATCCTCCCCTTTCAATAACTGCAGATTGCCCTGGGTGTACCTGATGCAATCTAGGCCTGCCTCAACTCACTCTGGCTGATTGTGACTCTACAAGTCACCCTGATTTGACTCAGAAGCTAGGATTTTGATGGAGCCAGTTCATAGCTCTAATAAGTGTGTGTGTGTGTGTGTGTGTGTGTGTGTACACACATTTAACCTGTGAATAAATCCAATTGATCTTAATGCAGTTAATTTCTGAGTAGACAAATGTAGGATTGCACTGTAAGTGTAGGGAGACAGACCAATCTACATTCATGAAACCTGGAGGTTCCTGTGTGCCTTTCCAAATACTTAAGAGGATGTTACCTGCTTGTATTTATATATATATATTAAAAAAAATGAGTACCTTATGAATTTTGAGTTTCAAACAGTTATCTTTTTTACTATTCCCTGTAGACCTGTCAAGGAGACTAAATAACATAAATATAGAGAACAAGTAACCCTGTCAGTTTCCTGATACAAACTGGGAAGACAAGTAAAGATGATATGCCAAAATCACTTCATGTTTGGTGGGGAGACGGGGGCAGAATGTGGACAGCACTGTGATTAGAGCCAAAGATACACACAGAGGAATTAGCATTGACAGCATTTGCTTTGTTATGAACAGCAGAATTCAGGTATTTTTAAAAGTTTTGATAATCTTCAGTGCTACAAGAACTCCCCTGTTTTATGTTTGCCTATGGCAGAAGCCCCAAGCTGGTCAATGTTTTGGGGTTAGCATGGTAGAGATGACTTATGTTGAACTTAGTGCATGATCCAACCAGTCTTTGAACACTTTAAAACCCTGCTTGTTTTAATCAAAGAGAGTTAAGCACATGCACGACTCTCTCCCTTTGAAAATTTATGGGGCTTCTTTGGGCAACCTGCATATATTTCGGCTGCCTATCATTCCACCTTTCACTCCACTAGCTCCCCAGGCAATGAAACAACTTGGGCTGGTCTACAATTCCCACACAGAGAAGTGGCAAGAGATATTCAGAAGTGAGAGCATAACTTGCTTCACCTTTCCATGCCACTCCCCCCCCCCCCCCAGCTCTTGGCAGTCTTAACTTCACTAAACTAATTTAGACATGCTTTCTCCAGTGTCATTATTCGTGGATGTTGTGTTCTTAACAGCTACAGACTCATAAAAAGCTGCAATACAAAACTCCTAAAGTCAAAAAGTGCACTTTAGTTAATATAAGGTGTTTACAGTGAGCGTGGTGCCCATTGGATATATTTGTTTAGTTACTACAGATACTAAGAAGGCTATTAAACAGAGAAAGAAAAGAGGCTAAATTCTAAAATGGTAGACCTTTTTTGGGGGGTGGGGAGCTAGAAATGGATACAGCTCCCATGATACATCAATTGTATGTCGACTGCTTAGAACAGATGTTAATTACAGTAGTAACAGTTGCTGTTCATGGATACATTTTAAAAACAATTATGTGAATGGCTTAGGATTCTGGCAAATTAGTTAAAATTATTTTATCATTATGTGCTTGTTTGCATTTGTAAAAGCTAGCAATTAAGAGTCTAAAAATGGCTAGTGAGTGAAAACACTTGCCGCTGCAGTGATTTTACTCTGTTCTTGTGGCACATTAGACAGATACTATCCATCTTGCAAACATTGGTTGGGAAACAGCATACTGTGTGCTATCTAAATGGCTTTAGTATGCATCAGTTAATCAGAGAATTAATGTAATTATTTTTATGCACCCTGTATCTGTCTCCTGGCGACATTCATTTTGTACTACCAGAATTGTTACATGGGTTTCCAGACATCTCATAGGTTTGCAGGCTTTACGATACTCACCTAATTTAACAAAGCACCATTAGTGAACTCGGATTCATTTAATGCTTTTGCTAGTCTAGTCCAACCAGTTACAGAAATCTAAAAGTAGGTAAGGGGAAAATAACTCTGAAAATGTGGAAGATACATAGAAATAATCACTAGTTAATGCATTTTCCTCTCTGAACAGCTCTGTGAACTTTTACAACCCATACACTGAATGTAATTAACCCTCTTTAAATCATAAAATTGATAACCCAAGTTTAAAGATGCACTGCTTAGCTTTGTAAGACTTCCGCACTTCTATTGTTTCCTTGACAACAACGATATAGATGCTGCTATCACCATGGGAATGGTTCTTTTGAATGAAGCTGCTACCTCCAAAGGAGATGTTGGGAAAAGGAGAAGTAAGATGTTTAATGTGGTTGGCCGATTTATGGTTGCTGTTCAGAGATTCTGATTCACGCTTGATTACCGCATTCCACGTGGAAGCTCACAGATTCTCATACATATTTCACGAGCACTTGCAAATGTGTTTATTCATTTGTGAATATATTGGTGTGCTTTTGTGAATAGGCTTTTTTCTTTCCTGATATTATTTAATGACACAGGCAGGTATCCAAATAGCTGCTTGAGATATGTCTTTTCAACATCAGCTTGCTATATAGCATGAAAAATAGAAGTCTAAAACTTTGTTGCGCCCCTTGAACTATCTGTGCAGTTCTTTGGATACTAGCCCTGTTTGTGTGTGTAAAAGTAATGATTTTACTAAATAGGAAAGATTGGGTAATTAAAAAAAAATAGCATGTTTTCCAGATCACTTTCTTCTGATTTCCTGTTTAGGGCTGCAGTGAACATTCTTCTGTTGGGAATGTTCAGCTTGCAATAAATGGGAAGAGGCAAATTGGGAATTATTGTTACTATTATTTGTTCCTCACCCATCTGACTGGATTGCCTTGCCTCAGGAACTCTGAGCAGCTGGGAAGTGGGGGATGTGTACATGTTGGGAAGAGGGGTTGTTGTGTAGCGGCAGCAGAGTTACACACACACACACACACACACACACACACACAGTGTCCTCTCCAGAATGATGTTATGCCATGACTGAGCAAAATTCCAAGATGCATTATGGGGGGAAAGGGCAATAGGGGCTGCCACACACCCATCCCAATTATTCCCATTGGAATGATGTTCTGGAATAAGGCTACCTCATGACACCACATTGTTCCAAGGGGGCATTCTGGAGAAGAAATCGTGGTTGTCAGAAGGTGGCCACCAGGAGCAGCAGTGCTGCTGTCACTACTTGTACTAGTTCCGAAACAAAGGTAAGAAAATGTTGCTCTCGTCGCCAGCTAATCCTCCCCAGTTTGTGAATAATCTCCACTCCTCCCTACCCTTCAAAAAACAAAAACCAGTCCCTATGCATGCATGCACATTTAAGCAAGTGTTTTACAGTCATCAGTACTCATGTAAAATATATATCTAACCAATGGGTGGTACAAAACCCTAGTGAAAGTTCTGTATGCAAAAAGTGATGCTTAGAGCACTGAGCCTGTATATCCTACATTTTCAATACCGTACAAAGTAAACTGATCTAAGTGGAAGAGAGCATGTTATAAAGAAAAAGTTCTGTTGCATTTCATTGTGCCCATGTCCTGCTTGTAGATGTACGATGTCATGTGTAGGACATGTGGGTTGGGCCAGAATTAGGTCCAGAAGCCCCCACTCCCCAGTTAAAGCCTCTTACCACCCTTCCAGTCTGGACCAGCCCTCCATGCCTGCAGTTGACTTCTAACATCCCATTCATGCAGTTGCTAATTCAGTGAATGACATTCTTCTAGTTTGGCCCTCAAGTGCATCTGAATTGGCTGAGTCAGCCAGCTCCTTTCATGAAAAATTACATGGCATGTGGATGCTGTGAATTTGCCAACCTGTGGCAATAGATAATTAAGATGTACTATTTTTTCGCCTGCCAAAGGGTCTGACGTACACACCTGAATTGATGTTCCCTGAAATACATAATTCAAGTTTATTGCTTTCTCTGGGTACCCTGAGACGTTTTGTAGGTTGCCACCTTTAGTTCCCTTTTTCTTTTTAAACAACAATTTTCTTGTCATTTGTGATAACGAGAAAAGATAATCTCTTGGAATTCTGTTTTTTGCAAAAGGGTTACAATGTTATCTCAGATGATATAAGGATGATGCCTAGAGACATCCTAACTAACCTTGTATATTTCAATATATAAGTGATTGTACCTAATATTGAATATATCAGCTTTTTTATTTCCCCCCAGTTATATGCCTGGTGGGACTGGGTCTCGTCGTTTTCTTCTTCAGTTTCCTGTTGTCGATATTCCGCTCCAAGTACCATGGTTACCCATACAGGTAAGTCACACAAAAAAACCCTATCCATGCAGATCACCTTTTTTCAGCCATCTGCCTGCTCCCAGCTTTCTACTTGGACATTAATGAATCCATGAACAGGTAAATTGTACTGGCATCTCTAGTGTTTATTTGGATTATCACTGCATAAGAACATAAGAAGAGCCTTCTAGATGAGGCCAATGGCCCATCTAGTCCAAAATCCTGTTCTCATAGGGGCTGAACGACTGCCTGTGGGAAACCAGCAAGCAGGATTCGAACACAAGGGCACTTTCCCCTCCTGTGGTTTCCAGCAACTTCAAAACACACACTTACTGCATTTTGGTTTTGCAGGACAGTATTACAAGTCCCTGTAGAAAGGTAAACAGTAAATAAAAAGTGGGAGTAAAGCGCCTTCTTGCAATGTGACATGCACTCTGGTGTATGAAACAAGGAAGTGCTTAATCTGCAAAGAGGGAGCTTGTGTAGTAGCTGATGCCAGCTTGTATGAGGCTAAACTGTGAAGAAAGCAGTTTCATCTTGTTAGTCATACCACATGAAGAAGTCTTCCTGCTTGAAGATGCAACTGAAAAGGGGATTTCCAGGTAAACGTTGTATTCAGGTACCAAGCCCTGGCTTACAATGTTGCAAGGACATAGGATTTATTTTAAATATATTTTTTCTGCAAACTCCACATTTTTTAAAGCATTTTGATAAGCTGAGAACTGCATTGCAGTATTCAGAGAAGTGTAAAATCTGATGGTATTGCTACAGTTCAATCTAAATATTATTCTGGGAGGTATGGACTATGTTTTGGAGTTTGCAAATTACTGATGCTTCAATTATCCTAGGCTCTGCACATGAAGCCATAGGTTTTCCAGGTGTGTTCTGGCCCTGTGGTCCTTAAAGTATGTGAACAGTGATCAGTTGATGAATTCAGAACTGTACACGCTGGGTAAAAATAATGCACCATACTTAGCTGAAAAGTGTAACTTTGCAACATCCTTTCCCGTATCTGGAAACCAGCTGTTTGCTTAGAATGCTGTCTCCATTCATAGAGGAAATTAGCTGTAGCTTCTGAATAATAGAAAGCAGCATTGCACTATTACAGAAATGTTCTCCTGCAAGTTCCTGCAGAAATGTGCTCTCACCCAAGTTTTCCACAGCAGCAAACATGACCAGTATCAAAGAAAACAGAGCTGTCAGGTATTCCTTAGGAAATCAGAAAATTATAATACATAAAGAAATCCAATTGCTCCTTAGTTTAATGCCACCTGAGGTATGGAGCATAGCACAACTGAAATAATAACAGGTTGGCTGTTTAAAAGTTTGCAAATACCACCAAATTCCATTAAGATTCTGTGCCTGCTACAACTGATGTTGGTGGCAAAATATAAATTCAGTATGAAAACTGTAGACAGTCGCCACATTGTAAGTTCAGATGACTTAAGTATGCATGTGGCATTCTGATGAATTTAAGTTGCAGACCAGTGCTGCTGTGTTAGGACCAACATTCTGAAAATTATCATCCCATTCATACTGATTTAGGGCCTTTTCAGGACAAAGCGAACTGTTGTGTAGGTTTAAGATGATTTACTATCTTAAAGCAAGTACAGGGGACTCTGAATTTGATCAGAGCAGTAGTTTGGGGGTAAGCTAGTGTTTAATCTTCACAATTTTCCTGATCTAAATTGCACCTTGAAGCTTCTATTAGCCATGTAGGGTCTCTGTAGTTCTACTTTTCTCCTTTGGGGCAAATAGCAGCTTGGGAAGAAATGGTGTAGTGAAAAGGGGTACTGGGCAAAAGAGTTAGCCACAACTTTCTCTTCAGAGCCACTGATGTCAAATCCCGTGATTGTTTTTAAAGCATTTTAGAAGACAAAGCATTTCACATGGTGATTTGACTCTCAGTCGATCAAAGCAGCAACACATGTCCATGGGATCCAAAGATCTTCCGTCAAGGAAAAGGTTGTTCTGAGGAGAGCATATTTTCCTAGTGTTCACTGCATAATAGATTCTTGTTTGGGGGAAATTTCTCATGCAGATTAAAGATGATAATCACAGACTGAGTGTTGAAACAAGACTGAATGAATTTATCCGTGAACACATGTGAAAGATTGGAAATAGACTGATCTGTCCATCCCTAACAAAGCCTGACTCACAGCTGTGGGCCAGAGAAGGTTTCAGGCCCTTGTACTACTAGGCAGTCAGAGGTGGTGGCAGAAAAACACTTCTGTTTTTAATCTGCTTAAGTATTTGAATAGTATTTGGAAAGGGATGCTACAACAAGGTTCCAGGGGAAAGAAGAGGACCACACACCACGGGTGGAAAAACAAGTATGGGAAGAAACAGGGCATCAAACACAGCTCTTGTTATCACTCTCTTAATCAAACATTAACCACCTCTGTTTCCTTAAAACTATGGAATCCATGAGCTGCTGATCCCTGGAAATATGGTACAAATGCATTTCAAGTCTTGGATCTAGAAAGATGAGGGAACTACATAAAAGACAATACAAAATATTTATATCTCCTTCCTGTCTCTTACTATCTCTTCCTTGAATGAATATTTTCAGCTTGTATCTCTTTTTATTTAAAAAAAATCAATAAGCAGCATGAAATATTACTTATCTGCGTTTTCAGAAGAGCTTTCCATGTGTTCTGTACTAAAAGTATTGGAAAAACTTGGCAGGGTGGAAACATAATTTCTGCAATATCTTGATATGTTCTTTGGAGAGGACTCTGAGAAATGGTTCTGATATTTTGGACTACTTGACTGTGGCATGTTTGAGTCTGAGAGGGGTTGAACCGTGCATTCAGATACTTTTCCCAGCCAAACCAGAAGCTGAAACCACGTTAAAAACATATTCAGAAAATAATAATTGCATGAAAAGGTTTATTCCCATCAAAGCCTCCCCACCCAAGATGACCACCAAAGAGAGGCAAACAGCCAGTCATTGTTGTTGTTGTTGTTGTTTAGTCATGTCCGGCTCTTCGTGACCCTATGGACCAGAGCACGCCAGGCACTCCTGTCTTCCACTGCCTCCCGCAGTTTGGTCAAACTCTTGCTGGTAGCTTCGAGAACACTGTCCAACCATCTCGTCCTCTGCCATCCCCTTCTCCTTGTGCCCTCCATCTTTCCCAAAATCAGGGTCTTTTCCAGGGAGTCTTCTCTTCTCATGAGAAGAGAAGTCATTAGTGCTACCCAAATGCCTGGGAAAACAAAAATGCTGAGAGAGTGACAAAGTTGGCAGCAGGTGAGCCTACTTAGGAGAAGCATTCAATTCTCTGTAAGAAGTGGTACAAAGAGCAGGGTGTCAGATCATACTCTCAGGATCCAAGCAGATTCATATGGGGAAGCGGTGAGCAGTGGAGAAGCTCCTGTAGGGGTCTTAATTTGGCCCATGTAAGGTGTGAGGCAGGACGCGGGTGGCGCTGTGGGTTAAACCACAGCCTAGGACTTGCCAATCAGAAGGTCAGTGGTTCGAATCCCCGTGACGGGGTGAGCTCCCATTGCTCGATCCCTGCTCCTGCCAACCTAGCAGTTTAAAAGCATGTCAAAGTTCAAGTAGATAAATAGGTACCGCTCCGGTGGGAAGGTAAACGGTGTTTCCATGCGCTGCTCTGGTTCGCCAGAAGCGGCTTCGTCATGCTGGCCACATGACCCGGAAGCTGTACGCCGGCTCCCTTGGCCAATAAAGCGAGATGAGTGCCACAACCCCAGAGTCGGCCACGACTGGACCTAATGGTCAGGGGTCCCTTTACCTTTACCTTAAGGTGTGAGACAGGTAAAGATGTGGCTGCAAAGGTACAATCAGGCAATCAGGAGCTTTGCAATGTATTCTCGGTTTTTCCTTGGCAAGCAGGGTTTGTATTCAGTGGCTTTTATATTTGGTGCCAAATGCAAGCATTGCTACTGGTTCTGCTCAGAAGCTCCCAGTCAGATCTCCCGAATGGCGTTGATCCCTGTTGAAAGCAGGGTTGGAGTTCATGCTGATTGGCAATGAGTTCCATCCTTTGGGATCCAGAGCTTCTGACTGGTGCTGACTCTAAGCACTGATTTGATTGGCTGGAATCTTCCGTCACAGCGTAGCTGATACACGCACCACACTGCAAAGACGAAGTGGGCCACCTGACATCATGGGGATATAAGATGATTGGCAAGCAGCCCCCTAGAGGTGGGCTGTGTGTTCAGGATCCAACCCACCAAGCTGAAAAAGTTTTCAGTACAGGGCTCCTGAACCATATGAGGCTTTAAAGGTCAAAAACAGCACTTTGCATTGGACCCAGGGACACTGAGCTATGGCCCTCCTTTCAAAGCAAGTCTTTCTGCCATCACTGATCTTCTAATGGAGGAACAAAGTTTTAAAACACCTTTTTTTCACAACTTTCTGTCTCACGGGAGATATCCTAAACTCACATCTTTGATCATTCCTTTGCTCAGTTAACAACTGACTTTTGACCTGTGCCCCTGAAAATTTGTTGCATTTTTTTAGATTTCTTACTGTGTCAGGCACCAAACTTATAACAAAGAGGCAGCCTCATAATTGTTCTTTACCTGTTTTCTTACCTTTCCTTCTTTCCTAATCCGTTGGGTCCATTGAGAGGAAGGGGGAGAGAAATCCCCACTAATATTTTGAGGCTCATTTTGAACTTAATTCATGCTTTTTTTAAAAAAAAGAGATAGATTATCCTACTCATTGTTTTACAAGTAATTTGAATGGAATATTCAACAGTTAGTCTTCAGGTGTGCTGTCTGGAGAATCTCTGGTGGCTAGCAACACAACAGCCTTTGCAGCTAAATTTACTAGCTCCTGAGTCAATATTTTATAACTTTTCTGGCCTAGTTACCTGCTTCAGTGCTGTGTCAAAGTCATCTAATATCACACCCTTCTGCTTGGGGAGTTTTTACCCAACTCTCTGGGGGTATTATAGTCCCTGAGCAAAGCATTGCTGGATTCATTAGGCTCTTCATGAAATCAATTTTGTCTCCTGCAGTAATCATGAGTGGCTGTGCTACAGTCTTGCCCCTCTGCCTGTTTCCTTTAGGTTAAATCTCCTCCGGGCATGCATGTAACTTGCATTACTTTTAATGAAAAATAAATGTCTTGTGCACCAAACACAACAGATAGAACTGAAACACCCTGTGTTAAAAAGTATCTTGGGGGTTTTAACCATCTTTTGATGTCATTAGCTGCTCAAGCATAACTTAAGTTGCATCTATTATTTACTGTTATTATTCCTTTATTCCATATTTTCTTACTCTACTACAGCTGTTGCCTTGGAGTAGGCTGACCTTTGTTCACCAGCCACATCGCCAGGCTTCCATATCATTTAGGGTGGGGGACCTGTGGCCTTCCAGCTATTGTTGCATTCCAGTTCCCCTCAGTTCCCCTTCCTTCCTCCCCCTCCACTTTTTGTGAAGATTGACCACTCTCAGATCCCACAACTGGTTCTCCCTTGGTCTCCTCGCTGGCCCAAGTGGGACTAATTTAGCCAACCAGCCCTGGTGATCGTCTAATGTTTATTGGATGGATTTCCCCCCTAAATTGATTTTTGTTTTTATTGTTATTTATGTTTTATACCATATTTTATTCTTCTTCTCTTTTTTGTAGCATCAATTAAGTGTTTTAAATTTGTTGTTAGCCGCCCTGAGCCCTGAACCGGGAAGGGCGGGGTATAAATAAAAAAAATATTATTTTTATTTATTATCAGTCCCAGCCAGCATGTCCAGTGCTTAGGGATTATTGGAGTTGGAGTCCAACAGAATCTGTAGGGACACAGATATGTCAACTAATTCCTCCCATTCCAAACCTGACTACAAAACTGGACTACTAGACAGGATTTTTAAAATTATTTACCACCTACTTCTTCTGAACCCAAATTGTATTCCTGCATCTTTCAAAGGAAGAGAGAAGGTGACCTGAGAACCCAAGGGATGAGAAGTTTACAGCTGTAGGGCAATCACCAAGGAATCCCTTCCAGTGTGAAGTGGTTGGAACTTGTTCTGTGAACTGCCCTGAGAACTCTGGGTGTAGGGCGGTATATAAATTCAATTTAAAAAATAGATCTGCTGCTACACTGTTCTACTAATGTTAGACACCCTGTTAAGGTTCATCCCCACCTAAGCATTGTCCCTTTGGGGAGCTTAGGGCACCACTGGCATGAGGAGGCAGCACTTTGTCTTCTCAAATGGCTTGAGGCTGCCAGTATTAAGATAAAGTATTGGTATTAAGATAAAGTCGGTTACAAGGATGCTTCTCTACATACATGGGTTTTTTGGACTTGATGCATATGAATGGGGAAATGGACTCCAAGCTGTGTTGAGACCCACAGCAGTTAACATTTTAAGGCTTAAAAAATGCACAGCGAAGCATGCTTGACAGATGAAGCTCCATATGATGACCATGTTGCCTGCAGTCAAGAGAAAGCTCAGCCACTGCTGGTTTGCTCATCTGCCTCATCCTGCCAACTAGTAAGAATAGCATTAACATGCATCAGCTACAGATGAGTGGTGGAATGGTTCTAATTGTGGGCTCAGAGTGTCACAATGTGCTGTTAGTTACTCAGCTCCAACAAGAGTTGACCTTCTATATTATTAGCCCGGATGGGGTCAGTCCTAAATCGCAATGTCTAACTGTGGAAATTAGGTGACAAGAACTCCATAAAAGACATGCACCAGATGATGCCTAGCTCTCATTCCAATGGAAACATACTAAGGAAAACTGAATCTTTCTATTTGCATGTGTTTAAAATAATTGATTGTAAAGAGAAATTGAAGGCTGCATTCTGAAAGATGTAGACCCCAAAACAAAGTCCACCCCAAGACCACAGATATTTAAACACATTATGTGTTGCATAACACCAAACAGCCATATTAATCTTTCCTGAAGCAGGTGATGGTTGGTCCTGCATCAATAAAGGGAACAAAAAGCCACTTGTCTTAAGCCGCATATCTCCATGAAGTGATACGCTTTGAACATGAAATCAAATAAAAATAAATCAAGAGTGAAAGATTGTGAGGGAGGTTGCCTATCATCCCCAGCCCCTGCTTTTTATACATGGCCGTATACATAAAAATTGTAGGAGGATACTTTACTATGTCTATGATGGTTACTCTTGCTTTTGATCATCTAAAGAAAAATGGGCTAGAAATGGCAGTGTGAGAAAGTTGAGTATGCAAATGAGGCTGGCTTTCTTACTTTTTTTCTTTTTAAGTGGTATGTAAGATAACTTCGCAAACTCAGTGGTGCAAAACGAATACCAAAATAACAATAACATGTAAGTAAAATGTAGTATAATACATTATATAGATATGCCCCATGTGTTCTCTTCAATAAAAAGTTTTCACCCTATCAAAAAAAAGAGAGAAGCTTAAATGCTCATCAGGGCTTCTGTAATCTGAATTATATAGTCATAGTTTTGAACAGTAATTTTCAAAATGTAAGGCCACTCTGAGCAAGAGCAAGTCTTGAAAGGCACTGAGCTTCCTGTTCATCATTTCACTCAGACCTTATTCATTTGTTTTGGTCTCTGTTGCTTGGGTGTTGTCCCTCTGTTATGCTGCCTCTTTCCCCAGACATATTTTGTGTTCCCACAAATGTCCTCAGTTGGTAACACTGCCTCACATCTAAAGCTCTATCAGAGTTGGGCAAAATACAGAACTGAGGCAATCCTGATTGGGCAATTGTGTAAATACAGTTTACTTCCTCTACCTATCAGACACTGCTTCCATGCATTTCGATCAAGGATAGATCAACCTATGGCCTTCTGGGAGTTGTTTGGATTTGAATTCCCAGGTTCATTGTCCCCAATTTTAGTCACACATTGGGAAAGGAGCAGGACCAACCATCCCCTGAGAGCATGTGCCCCAGCTCTCCCCTGACACCTGCATATTCGGAACAATATTTCCAAATGGGACTCTGCAACCAGCAGTAGGCTCTGTGAGCAACATTTTCCTTTACTAAAAATAATGATGCAGTGAGAATTCTGAGATGCAAATCCAACCCTCAAATATTCTCAGGAATCTCTATATTTGAAGAGCTTCAGTCATACTAAATATGGTTGCTTACACAAGATTTTGTACCTGCCTGAGAGCTTGAGGCTACAGGAGAATTAGATGGTGTCCTATCAAATCTGAGAGCAAATACAGTACCTTGGACAGTTCTAAGGGAGCCCTGCTGGCTAAAAGCAGTCTCCTACTAAGTTAGCTCCAGAAGTGTCAACAGGAAATGTATTTTACCATCTGCTTCCTAATTTGTATTGAGATTAAGGGGGGGGGGAATTGCTACCTGTTCAGTAACATAAGCGGAATCACTTAAAACAGTAAGATTCTAGAATTTCAGTGGTCTTCTGGGTAGAATAGTTAATAAAGAATCAAGTTGTCTCTGGACTCCTCATACCAATTACAATATAAAAGGATGTGGTTCACATATTCTGTTTCTCAAATTCCACAGTAACAAAGACATCCCTGAATCTTACTTAAGTAGTAAGTAAAAAGGGGGGAAAAAAGAAAGCAAGACATTGTGCTCTCCTAGTTTTGTAAATAACTAATGTCTGCAACTATGGAACTTTGGCAATTCCATAATTTGGAATATTATTTAAGAATAGTGGACAGCATGACTGCAGTTCTCAGATGGTCTAAGTATGGGTCTGTTAGCCTGGATAACAGAAAGTTGAATCTCTTTTATGTTATAATACCCAAAACCTCAGTGAAGAAGCCCAGCATAAGTATCTCCTTTTTCATGACCAGCATTCCCTGGCTGAAGCCAATAAGTGCTATAACTAGAAGGGCAGAGGAAAAATGCAAGTGCAGACATTATTTCAGGGCATTTATTCAAACTTTATATTCATAGGCCCACTTCATGATATAAAGTCGCATTCCCCACACATAATCATATGTACAAAACCTTCCTTTAAAAAGATAGATTGAACCCTTCCCAGTTGAGGATTGAAGGCAGCAATCCATATGTAAACTGATCCCCCCCCCAAAAAAAACCCACCACCTGTGGCTTTAAAACTTTGAATAGCTGAAGGAATAAAACGGTGACCCTGGGGTGGGAGGGCTTCTTGGCTGAAGTTAGCAAAATCAGTCACTCTTGTTGCTCAGACCAAGAATATGGTCTCTTGAGGGAACTAGAGTCAGCTGTAAGCTGTGGTTGGTGTCGCCTCACTGGAGGAACTGCCTGGGAGGCCAAAGGCTGTTTTGCGTTTATGGTTGGGGAGATAGCAGTACTGCAGTACTTCAGCTAGGAGGGCCCTGAATAAACTACTAGCAGTTCTTCCTACAAGGAAGAAGCCAGAAGCTTATCTTCATCAGAATTGTCCACCGCACTTCATCGTCCTCGGGTCACCACAGTAATAGAATGCTCAAAATAATAGTTTCCTTATAAAGAAAAAGAAAGTTCTTCACCATTGTGGTGGTAGAGGAAGGCATCAAATCACATGAAGAGGTCAGCAACAGAAAGCAAAGACCTTTGCCCTTCAAATCGTACCCCTCCTCTCCGCTTTCTGTATGATTGAGTAAGAACGTGGATTTTTCACTGCCCTATGTAATCAGATCTTCAGTCCATATAATCAATTAGTGCAAGCTAAAACGGATGTTGCACTTAATTTTCCTGAGGGGGGGGGGGAATCCAGCTTTTCTGAAATTGCATTCTCAGTTATGTGCTTCTAGTGTGCCAAAAATGGAGCACAGTACTTTGAAACTGACTAATCAAATATTTAAGATTTGTTCATTTCATGTATCCTTTGACTGCATCACTCTTGTTAGAATATTTGAGAATACCACAAACAGATTGTGGTATACGTTGACAGACCTTTGCTGTTTATAGACACAGAATTATATTTGGGGGAGGGGAGGAGAATGACATGATTATTGCTACTGGACTGATCAGAGATTGTGATGTGTGAACTTGATACCAGTTTATCCAGGTGCATGCGCAAGGAGGTTAGGCTGCTTGGGAAGGCAGAGGAATAGATAGACTTCCCATAAATAATCTGCAGAAATATGTAATCATTGTTGGACCAAAGTCGACGGTTGTGGTCAGATTCTTCTCAATGGAAATGTGTGGGAGACTCATTGTTGAAGCCATAAAAACAAATCTGCATCTCCCTGCATGCAGCTGAGTGCTGGGCCCAAAGGTGGAGGGAAAGTGCCAGGTCAACCACCGATTAATAGAAAAGAGGAGCAAATATATTGTGCTGCATTAGAAATGTGAAAAATTCATAACCAGAAACTCACTTCAGATTTGTAATGTTTATATAATGACACCATAGCTCAAACATGAACTATTAAATGATTACTCGGAAAATATCACGTCACACAACAAACCCAAAGCAAATGGCACACGCTCTTGAGATGCAAAACCCATGTGTACGCATTGGATCACACTAGGATTAAGAGCTAGACCCTTTGCATACATTGCATGCCAGCCAATCTAGATTTGCCACCCTGGAAGCTGCAGCCAATCCTGACATTTTGGCAAGCATATTTATAAGCAGTTAACTTGGAAATCTGACTGCAGCACCACTGCTTCACTGATGCTTCTTAATGTCTCTCCCTCTATTTTACTCTGGATTTGAGGGGAAGCTGGGAAATCTTCTTTGGTTGTGGAATGGAGCCGGTGGATTAGTTTTTGTGACTTCCATTTTTGAATTCCCAATACTACAATTGTTATGCATGTGTCATTTGCTCTTCCTGCAGGTATCCATTACTGCCATTTATTTACACACACACATGCACACACACGCACACACACCTTGGAGGTAGCAGCCCATGCCCATTAGTACTTGTGCTCATTAAATCACTCCTTTTTTGGTTAATGGAAAACACAGCCATTAAATTTAACTGCCCGATCACATCAGCATTCCATTTAGTTAAAGCATTTGATAGATTAGCTGGAGGTTCTGTTTTACTGAAGTCTGTTTAAAGTGCTGCACAATGCCCACCTGTTAACTTCAGTTAAACAGAGCCTGCAGCTAATTTTCCCTATGCACAATCACATGATCGTATAAAGGGAAAGAAATTGCTTGGAAATTTTTATCTTTTATTCATCCCTCCCACATGCCTTGGGGCTGCCATTTCTTTTTACAAGTTTACAGATATGCAAATTGCATGGCATGGTCTTGTAAGTGTATCTCACTGGGTATGAATAGCCAGCTTTCCAGAGCCACTTTCTGATCTCTTCAGGGTGAAATTATGAAACTTGTCTGGCCTTTCCTGGCATTAATATTACACTGCTCTCGGGGGACCTCTTTTTCCCCATATGCATGTCTCAGCAGGAGATTTCAAGGACAGAGAAGGAGCTTAAATGGAACTGCTGCACTTTACTTTTTGAAGGGGGGGAGAGAGAGACAGTTTTAAGATCTACAGTCAAATCTATGTGGAAGGAAATCTGCACAAATGTAGATAACATTTATAGATGCTCTCAGAGTGGATCTGGGTGCAACACTGTCAAGACCTAACAATATTTTACCCTCAATAAAGGAATCAATCTGTGAATGGATGGATATGAATGGTGGGAGATTCAGAATAGACAAAAGGAAGCACTTCACAGAAAGCATGGTTAAACAATGGATTGTATCCCGTTGTGACTTTCTGCCAGTGGAAGCGCACCTGATTTTCACTAACTCCCAACCCCATGCAGCCACCCTGTGCCTCCCAAGAGCTCTGAGGGATTGGACCACCTCCTGAAAGGATGGGATAGGGCACAGAAGGCTGCAATGGATACAGCGGAGTGGTGAAAATCGGGTGCCTCACCCTATATAAGAAATGTTTTTGCTAGCAAAAGCTACCATAGGATAACCCTGTGGAATTTGCTCCCTCAGTGATAGCTGCTTTAAAGGGGGATTAGACATATTCATGGAGGATAAGCTACCAGTCAACTATTATATATTACCTCCAGTGTTGGGCTCTGGGGATTGAGGTGCTAAGGAACAGGAGCATGAGAGGGTACTGTTGCAATTGTATCTTGTTTGCGAACTTCCATAGGAATCTGGTTGACCACTCTGTGAAGAGAATGCTAGACCATATATGACTGTGGTCTCATCAAGCAGGGCTCTTTTTTGGACTTGTGTGTGATTATGTATAACACACAAGCACACACACCCCTAAAAAGGGTGATAAATCTCCTTTCCAAGAGCAAGAAGCCAAGCTACATGTGCACTCCCCTCCCCCCTTGAATTTAATCATTATTATTTTTTTGTTCTTTACAGCTTCTTAATTAAATGAATTCAAGTGGGATTCACATAAGGCTAACGTTTGCTACGAAGATAAGCAGCTTCTGATAGTATCTGCTTACCAACATTACATTTCTTCAAGAGTCTTTGCTTGGTTCATCTGCTTCCTGTGATAAAATTGCAGCATTTGTGTGCAGAAGACAATTTTGTTTTTGTACCTTATTACCAAAATGCTTCATCTGATTTATAATGCATAGCAAACATTGAATATCTAAGTGGAAGATGTGATAAACTGAAATGAGTGGGATATGCTTGGTGGTCCCCAATTTAAATAAAGTTAACTTTAGTTGGAAAAGTCTTTTTGATGTTGTTGAATTGCAGCTGTATTGACTTCTGATGAAAAAAAAGGCAACCCATTTTAGAGTATGAAACTGTACTCTTGTGGCAGAAAGCAATGTAAGATTTATTAGTACCAACCCAGGTTTGCATAATAAAGAAAATGAAAGCTGAATAAGTGCTGAAGACTGCAGAGTGATTTGTTAGCATGCATTCCGTGTCAAAACGATACTGATTTCAGCTGGTATTCTTCAAGACCGAAGAGGGCTGCATTTTTGGGAAATTGCAAAAAGAGGGAAAGTTTCATTTCTGAGCATTAAGAATCATAAAAATAGAAGATCAACAGATACCCAACCATTTTGGAGCATTACTGGTTGCTGTTTCTTCAGGAGACGGAAGACCCATACCAGCAACTCCTTGCTCATGGATCCTGGGATGTGTCAGTGCAAATTTGCTCCTGTACATCTGCAGGAAACTCCTTTGGGTTACACAATTCCTTCATATATTCCCCAGTCAGTGCTGAGGATACAGGTCTTCATGTGGCAAGGAAATGCTGCCGTGGCCTCCTGTATTCTTCATAATGAAACCAGCGCCTCTGTCAACTTTAATTATGATGGGAGGGTTGTTTCTGAGTCTGTGGTGGCATCACATCCTGCATGGTCAAGGTGTGGCACATGAGAAGATCAGAAGACTCTCTTTTATGGAGGAGGGTGGTTGTCTTCTCCCCCACCAAATCTATCCATATCCATCTATCTGTAGTAACCTTAAGGGTTATTTCCACTATTTCTGTCTCTGTGAATACTTTCTGTATTGAGTGTCTTGCTTAGAACCACCTACCAAAAAGCTGAAATGAGATTATTTGCTCTTTACCATGCTTTACTAGGAGATTTGGTAAAGCCAAGACTGTATACATGGAGTTACATATAACTCTTGAGTGGTGACAGTGAAAAAGTACAAAGTGGTATCTGGTAGGATAGAAGTCGATGAAGTTGCTTGGATCATCTCACTGGGCAAGATTGGCAGTAACTTAAGTGAAGTGCTGTCTATTTCACCACAGCCTCATACTGAAGATGAAGAGGGTTGGGGGAAGCTAAAATGTATGACTATCCAAAGAGCTTGTTGCTAAAGTGAAGGGCTGCAGTGTTTAACTGAACAACGGGTTAGATTATTCAATCAAGGTGGATAGATAGTTTAATTCATTAAATTTATCAGGTTTTAAAACTTTTGAACAATAAAGGTTCCCCTAATTGATTGGGGTGCAGATATGTATCAAGTAATAAAAACCACAAAGGGCAACCCCATCTTAAAAATGGCAACCCCACTTTTTCGCTTCAAAACCCATATGATGCCTGAGATGTAGTCTACACTGAAACACATGGTGTGGCCTGTCCTAGGTGCTAAAAATTAGTGTTGGGGTAGAATGGGACAGTGTCTGGAAGGGCCCAGAAAGCAAGTAGCATCTGGTGGGCCACAAGTTCCCCTCCCTTAACAACCCTGACCTCTGGATGACAGCAGCAACTGACTTTGAGGTAAGAAAACAATTTTCCAAGTCCATCTTACATAACAGAGATGTTGAAGAGAGAGGAAGTGGGTTTTGACCCTTGAAAGGGCAGTCTGGTGGAAATAAATTGACCAACTTTGCTGTGAAAGAGGCTCCAAATGTTTTGTGCACACCTTGGTTACAATAGGTACCTCATTTCAGGAATGCCTTCCAGAATTTGATAGGAAGGAGAATGTATATAATGACACTCGCTCCTTAGAGACTTCTTGCATCCAGTGTTGTTTTGTATCCCGGCAGTCTTTTATATTCAGGGTTCTGAGTTATCTGTAGCCTGCAGTACAAAGCCCCCAAAGAGTCAATTGAAAAGGCTACTATGGAAGAATAAGGGAAGCCACCAGCTGGAAAGGCCACTGATTTTTGTTGACAGAAGCCGCTAGTATTCATAAAGAATGTAGGAGTGGATTGTGCAGTCTTTGCTTCCATCTGCAATGAGAGCTGTGCACTATTTGGCCTAGAAGCTACTGTTTGTGCTATGCCAATTTCAGCAAGGGGACAACTGCAAAAAATGAAGGTCAAACGAAAGAAGATAGCCTTCTTAAGTACCAGGATTTTATTCATTTCCCCCCTTTAACAAAACAAAGACCTAACAAAGCAAAAAGTGCTACAGAAAAGGTGCCCCCCCAACAAAATAATGTGAATTTAGAGAGAGGGTGTGTCAAATACACCATAAATAATATAAAGAAGAAATAGTAATAATGATCATAAAGTACATTTCAAATACATTACACTTATTTAACTGATTTGCTCAATGTATCTGTATTTTTAAAATCAGCATAGTGAGAAGCATAGCTGTATTTGTTTTGTTGAGACAGACTTTTTACAGAAATCAATAAAACATCCAGTTAGCCATAACTTTTTCCCAGCCTTTGTCTTTTCCTCCCCCTCCTTATGTGGTGTGTTAATTTTTCCAATGAGGCAAAATCCCACTCTCTGTCTAATCAATGGCTCGTAATCTCTTACGCTTTTCATATAGAATTCTGGCGGTCGTATTTGAACTACAGCTCCCATCAACCCCGGCCAGCACAAGCTGGTTGGGGCTGATGGGAATTGTAGTCTAAAACATGGAGGAAACAAGGTTCGTGAAGGATGATTTCCCCTGTTAATTTCTTAAAAGGTTGGCAAAAACAACAACCCATTTATATAGTTCAAAAGGGGAGGGGAGTAGAGTGTCCCATGACATTCTGTAGCTAGTGGTCCACCAATATTTCTTTGCAGTGGTGCATTACCTTCAGATATCATAGATATCTATGTTTCCGGCATTTCCAACAATTTGCAAGGTAGTTCTTTTTTATTATTATTGAGCACTGGAGTTCCATACCATCCTGTTTTGACATTGTGATAACATTGTGATATCTATGACCCTTGTTCCACAAGTTGCCTCCTGCAGGGATTTGAATTTCATAAGTATATTTGTCTTGTTAGTGTGACATTTCTTCTCATGGATTGGTTTATTCCCAGACCAAGGTTAAAAGACATCGGGCAGAGAACTATCTTGAACTTAAATACACTTTTGGGCCTCACATTGTATTCACACATTTTGTTTTCCAATGGCCCTGTTCCCAAAGACTTTGAGAATGATAACAGAATTGAAAAGAGCCAGGTTATTTAGCCTTATGGAGCCTTAAAGACTGGCAGATTTTCTGTGGTATAAGCTTTCACAGGCAAGACCCTGCTTCATCAGGTTTGGGGAAATGCATTCCCTGCCCATCCACCCACACTTCCTGCCCCCCACATCTTCAGGATGAATCCTTAGAAAACCCTCCTGTTCTCCCTTAAGGGCTGGTTCACATGTTATCCATGCTTAGAACATAAGAATATAGCATAGGAAAAGCCCTGGATCAAGCCAAAGGCCTATCAAGTCCAGCATCCTCTTTTCACAATGGCCAAGTAGCCTATGAGAGGCCTGCAAGCAGAATCTGAGTGCAACAGCACCATCTACCCTTGTGATCCCCACAACTATATAGAAACTGTATAGAAACATAGGAAGGTGCCTTATACAAATCAGGCTATTGTCCATCCAGCTCAGTGTGGTCTACACTGACTAGCAATGGCTCTCTAAAGTTTCTAGCAGTCCTGTCTGGAGATGCCAAGGAACTTGTACCGCTGAACGATGACAATGGAACTAGAACATAGCTATTGGGGCTAGATAGGCTTATCCTTTGTGAATTTGCCTAATTCTCTTTTAAAGCCATCCAAGTTGGTGGCCATGCTTGTCCTTCTCCCTCACTTGTTGCCCCTCAGAAGAGCAGCAGCTTCTCATGCCCAAACGGTTTGGAGAAGGAAGGGTAGCCACTGCTGGAGTTAGCACGAAAGGAAACAGCTGGACAGTGATTTGCTTGTTCTCTCTCGTAAGGAAGTGTAAAGGGAAGGAGGCAAGCTTGGGGAAAATACAATGTTTGAATCGGTTTTTAGATCTGACACCAACCTTCTACACTCTTTAACAAAGTGTCTCTTGTCAAATATGTTCCACTATAATGAATAATCCTGACTTATTAGTACAAAAATGACAGCTAACACCTAGTCTTTTCAAATATAAAGCATTCTGCCTTCCCGATATAGACTGTTGGGATTAACTAGTAATTTACGCATTGCAGTTGATTTCACAGAGGCTCGTGCCTGCAGTCTTGTTTCTTGCTCTCCCTGTCTCCTCCCTGTCAGAAACAGGCTTTGCTGGGGGGGGGGGGGGGAGAGAGATGTTAACCAGCCCTTCTGATTTTTTCTATATGTAGGTATGGCATATATTTTTTTGTCCTGGTTATCCGTTTTTGTTGGTAAAAGTTCCTCCGGTTTCATGTTATTATGGTAATAGTGTAATATAATTATGGAACACTCTGCTGAGCAAAACTAGTTGCATGTGTTTGTTACTAAATCAAAGGTACAGGACTCTGTGTTTTTGTTGTATTATGATAAAGCTTGGAGTATTCAAAAAAGGAGGGATGCTGGTGGCGCTGTGGGTTAAACCACAGAGCCTAGGGCTTGCTGATCAGAAGGACGGCAGTTCAGATCCCCATGACGGGGTGAGCTCCCATTGTTCAGTCCCAGCTCCTGCCCACCTAGCAGTTCAAAAGCATGTCAAAGTGCAAGTAGATAAATAGGTACCACTCTGGCGGGAAGGTAAACGGCGTTTCCATGTGCTGCTCTGGTTTTCCAGAAGCGGCTTAGTCATGCTGGCCACATGACCCGGAAGCTGTACGCCGGCTCCCTCGGCCAATAAAGCGAGATGAGCACCATAACCCCAGAGTCCTAATGGTCAGGGGTCCTTTTACCTTTATTCAAAAAAAGGATGACTTGAAAACTCAAGTTCCCTCCTCCTTGAAGAGAGGGATCCCAGTTTGAGTCAGATATAGCACCCACCCACAGACCCACACCAAATAGGGGTTTACATTGATTCTGCAGTTTATCACTGCTGTGTATCCTCTACACTTCCTCAAGGGGGGAAATTACATTTGGGGAAAAGGAGGAAGAAGTAGATAATGGAAGGGCCCTATTGGCACAGCCCAGCACCAACAGCATGCAGAGTGCTCCCCCAGTGTTGATGAAACTTGGTGTGTATTACTGCCTTCTACCCCCCTCAAGGGAAAGGAACATAGCTTAACGGTAGAGCATCTGCTTTGCATGCAGAAGGTCCCAGGTTTAATCCCCAGCATCTCCAGGTAGGACAGAGAGAGACCCCACTCTGAAGCTTGGGGAGTTGTGGCCAATCAGGGTAGACCATGCTGAGGCCAATGGACAAATGGTCTGGGTTGGTATAAGGCAGCTTCCTCTAGTCCTGTCATGATTTCTGCTCGTATTGATCCAGAGCAGATCCCAATGTATAGTTTAGCAGAGTAAAAACATAAACACGTTTCAGGAATCCCCCAAAAAATAGACCAGAGACAATTAATTCCATCCAGCAGTGTTTACTACTACTGAAGGCAAATGAGCATATCGGTCAGAAATATCTTCAGGATTGGCACAGTCCATAAGAAATCCAGTTGCAGCAGACTTAAATCAGACTAAAACCTTAACACTAAACATACTATGTACAGAACACCACACCAGAAGGAAAGAGAGACAGAAAGTGAAATCCAGGCCCGTTCTGGCACTATTATAGTCACCATGATCTTGGCAGAAAGAGATAACAGAACCAGTTTAAACCAGCAGTTCAGCTTCTCTGAAGGAATAACCCAAACTTTGGGAACCTTCTGCCTGTTTCTAGGCGAAATAGAAGCCTTAATTGTCAGCTAGAAACTTCCAGCTTGTCCTAGCTTGTGTCACACAGAGAAGCTTCAGTTAGAATAGGAAAGATCTCTGCACTTTGAGCCAATACTTTCTGTACCAAGAAATGCAAGCCGACAAGTCCTCCCCCTCCCACCTTACAAAGAAGTGAGAGAGAAGGGTTGGTTATGCCCAAATAACCTGGGAACTGATGAGGAAATAAATATATCTCCACTGCTTCTAGAAGGCACATTTTAAAGTTTTGCTGATTTATTATATATTTGTTCAATGCATGCCAGGTTCAAACTTCCAAAGCAAAAAATCTATCATGATTGGATTTTCCCCCCCTACTTCCAAATTACTGTGAAACTTGGCTTCACCTCTGGCCCAGCTATCGGGATTTTTGGAAGGAGTTTGAGTAGCTGATACCCTGTCTGCATTTTGACAGGAAATAATAATTTGTGTTGGGCTTGGGTAGCTTATGGTGCATCAAGCCTGGCCCATGCATCTTGTTTTGTGACCAGGCAGGCGCCTGACAACCCTTCACTGTTTGTATTCCCAGGATAGTGGGCTGGGAGAAGCAACAAGAGATCAACATACCCTAGATACCCTAGTGGGCCCCCAAAATTGATTGGAAGGCTATGTTCAATTTGATGGGTCTCCAGTTGTACAAGCCTGGTCTACACGATCTATTTTGTAACATACTTAGGGATCTTTTGATATTGTTGAGTGTTTCCTTGAGTCATTTATCCATCAAGCGTAATATTAAAGATCCCCCTTCTTTACTCCTTAATACATTTTCCACAATGCAGGGGAGATTACTCAGTGGTAATATTAATAACTTCCACTAATTTATGCACTGTGTTCTTAAAAACAAGGAGCGAGGAAGCAGTGATAGGTACTTGAAGACTAAAAGATAAATGCCTTTGAAGACTCTGCATTGAAATGCTTATCCCGTGGTTCCTCGGTGCCTCAATTTACATTTGCTTTATTCTGCACAGATATAGGAAACATGATTGAGGACTACCTTTTGTTTCCCTGTCAGGTTCCCTGGGATATGCAAGGCATATAAGAAACTTAATTGCATTGTCAGTATTCATTAAACTGAACCGCAGTTCCCTTTCCACCAGGAAGGCAAGCATAGAAAATCATCATAGCTTCTCCAGGACAGACCTCCCAAATTCCTCTTATCTAAGAGAACTGTTCTACTTACTACTTGGAAAGTCCTTGGAGTTCCAGGATTGGATCTTAGAACTACATAGGCATATGAATTGATAAACATACACATACCTGCATTGGCAGAATTGTATTCCAGGACAGCAGCTTCTGTAAGTGAATGGTGGGAAAAGACATGGGAAGGAAATGGGTGGTGGTGATTTTCACATACAGTGGAACCTGGGTTCCCAAATGCCTCCGTTCTTGTATGTTTTGGTTCCCGAACACCAAAAACCCAGAAGTAAATGCTTCTGCTTACAAACATTTTTCAGAACCCGAATATGTGACACGACCTCTGCTGAGTGCAAGAAGCTCTTGCAACCAATGGGAAGCCGCACCTCAGTTTTCAAACATTTTGGAAGTTGAATAGTCTTCTGGAACAGATTTTGTTCGGGAACCAAGGTTCCACTGTAGTTGGGGAGTAGCACAGAGTCAGAGAAGAAGGACTGGGTAACAATAAGAAAATATAAAATTAGCCCCGTAATGTCCAGATTTTGTTTCTCTGGGCTGTGGTGGCTGTTGCCCATTGGGATGAATATGGCAGGAAGCCACGAAGCTGAGAGTAGATGGAGCCAGAGCCAATGAGAGGCAGAGCCCACGAATTCTAGTTTTGCCCCATCCTCTTCCCTACTGAGTTCTACAAAGGCAGCACTAGACTGGATGCAATTAGGAAGGCAGGCAGGTGGGGGCTGGCTGAGGGCAGAGTGAGGTTGGTGAGGAAGTATCCCTTTTGCCCTGATGGACCAGGCTCCAACTGATTTTGTGATATGAACTGAGGGCTGTGGTTTACCATGAAAGGCACTCTTCCTTTTTGCATAGTGAACTTAAGTCCTTGCCCATCACCTTGCACTGAGTGTATTGAGAAAACAGACATGAGGTTGAAGTGAGGTCTTAGATTCCATTTGATTTCCTGACTGAGTGATGTGATGAGTCTCAGACAACATGAGAACTCTGTCACACATTTTTCATTCAGCATCGTTTTAACTCATGCAAACCCATGCAATAAGTTCTCCAATATCTCCCCACCTCCATGCATGACCTAGGGTCCCGTATACTGAGCAACAGAGCAAGTGGCGACAATATTTTTCATCAAATAGCTTAGTGGCTGTTTTGCTCCTATCCAGGCATGCCAACCAGTTCTGCTGCCTTTACCACTTGTGACATCCATGCCACAGTTAACCCAGCCATGGTTTGCAGTATCGAATGAGTGCAGAACAAAATGCAAGAGGCAACTAATTTAGGGGGGTGTTAAGAAGGTAAAGGGACCCCTGACCATTAGGTCCAGTCATGGCCGACTCTGGGGTTGCGGCGCTCATCTCGCTTTACTGGCCAAGGGAGCCAGCGTACAGCTTCCAGGTCACGTGACCAGCATGACTAAGCCGCTTCTGGTGAACCAGAGCAGCGTAAGGAAACGCCATTTACCTTCCCGCCGGAGCGGTACCTATTTATCTACTTGCACTTTGATGTGCTTTCGAACTGCTAGGTTGGCAGGAGCAGGGACCAAGCAACGGGAGCTCACCCCATCATGGGGATTGGAACCGCCGACCTTCTGATCGGCAAGCCCTAGTGTTATGTACTGAAGTTCTCACCCTGGGCCAGCAGGGGGATACTGTAGATAGTTTTCACTCAGGTCCACGTCAGTTATTTTAGGCGGGAAACCCTGGGTTTTTGTTGCTACAATGTTGATAGCTGGCTGCCTATAAAAGCAGGCCGTCTGAGCTGTTTGCTGTTCAGTTTTCTGTTCCAGCTTACAAAATAAAGAGCTGCTTTGGAGAAATTGCTGTGTCGTCTGCCATGTCTACCCACTATTCAACACCTAGGCTCTGTGGTTTAACCCACAGCAACACCCACATCCCTTTAGGGGGATGTTAGAGGAGTTCAAAGTCTCTGAGGAATCCCAAGCTTCTCCAAAACAAAAATGGAAACCCACCCAGCTAGGAGATGTTTTGATTAATTTTTTAAGCCCATGATTCCATGTCTGCCTTGAAAACAGAAAATGAGGATGGAGGAACTAACATTTTAAAGGATCTGGTATTGGTTAATCTTTCTATGAAAACAGAGTTGCCCAGCTGGGTTTTCAGCACAAAGCTGACTCCATCTAGTGCCTTTTTATCACAAAATAATGCACTCTTAACACAGTATGCAAATTCCATGTACATAGTGTAGAGTAAATTATGTATCACAGTGCAGAGAATTTGCATAGTTTCTCATTCTCATACTCAGCGGTCAGTAACAATGCAGCACCCAATTGTCCTCACTGATAAAGCAATTGATGTTTACTTTTGAAACTCTAAAATATATTAGTTATTGGTCTGATTTTCTTTCTAATGCAGGAAAGGGTAGAGTAGCTAGTGAGATTTAAATGGATTTATATGCAGTATTTGGTGGTTCTGACTTGATCAAGATTTTCCTGCATCCGACTGCCTCTTCATTTGTCCACTTACTTAGGTCCAAGGTGCTTTTGCATTGCCTTAAAAAATAAAGCCTGACTAATTATATATACAGTTATATGCAAAAATACATGTGATGTGTATAAAAAGCCCCATGTGGTACTGTATTTCTCCAGCCTAATTTTGTAAATATTAACAGATAAGTATTCATATATAATAATAAGCATTGTTGTATAGGAACAATGTTTCCAGGTAGGAAACCAGGAGTGCATATTGTGTGAAGTATTTTGCATCAAATAATGTGCAAGTATCAATATCAAACTTGATTTCAGTCACAGACCAGCATAAGATAAAGCATACAGATAAACTGAACACATAAGACTTACAACAAGTAAGGAGTAAAAGTAGTAATAAAAAAGGTGATTGTATCATACATACTTGAAAAGATAGAAATAGGGACATGAATTAATGTGTAAGAATTGTTTTCATGTTTAGTAGAACCAGTTAAAAAAACACAAAAAATACCCTTCCCATTGAGATCTAGGAGATGAGAATTAGAAAAAGAACTGTGCCGATAAGATCAACACTGAGTTGTTGTTTTTTCATTTTTGTTTTTAAAAAACTGTCTCTACTTAGCAGCGAAGTGAGCTGTGCTTAATGTGTTAATGAAACATGCCACCCACAATATTATCTACCCTAGTAGCCCTTCTCTTGTACTCTCTAATGTGAAAGAACTGGAAGGAGAGATGCAATGAGTATCAGTGATTTTCATTTTTGAGTGTGAGAATTGCATGCTCACATCTATAGCTAAGAGTCCCAAATGTAGTAACAGGTTTCCTAACAGTTACCATGGAACTGGGGGGGGGGGGCGACCCACTATTCTGCTATGCAGGATGTCATGTCATTCCTCCCATTGCACAGAATGTGAAATAGCCTGCACTGCTGGAAAACAGCTTGGTTTCTGCAAGCAGACAACAACGTGGGGAACCAGATGAACTGTAGCAAGCTCAATAGTGCTTTGCAGTAGTGTGCTGGTTACCAACTATAGGTGCTCCTTACTCATTTCCAAAATGGAAACGATGCACAATTAAGCCATATACCTGTGCCTTTAAATGGGAAATGATGGGAGGATCACAACTGATGTACAAAATAAGAATTTGGAAAACCCTACTGCCAAAATGTTCAAATCCATTTTTGCGTCTCAACGTCTCAAATGTTTTGTGCTAACTTCTTTTAGTTTTATTTTTGTTGAAGCAGGAATAGAAAAGTTGTCACTAATCTTTAGCTGTAGTTGGTTAGAGTTAGTCATAAGGGAAACATACCTTACAGAAATGCAGAGAGCGTTTCTTTAGCATTGCTACACATTGGGATTCCTGGTCCATTATATTTAATAACAGATAGATAATGAAACTTACGTACGTAACATACACATTTCAAAAAATGTGTGAAAAGGGGGGGGGGAGGCTTTAAAGCTGAGTAGAGTTTTCTCCATTTTTATAGAAAACATTTTTTCTCAAATTTTCAGTGAAAAGGGTTTTATTTAAGAAAATTGTTTTTGAAAACATTTGTGAAAGTCTTCCTCTTTAGACTGATCTGTGAAATATGTTTTAAGGTAATGTGTTGTTTTTTTAAAAAGTGAACTTTACTCCCTGAGCATTCTTGATGTATTTTCCTTTTTCTTACATACTGTTATATATTTTATTTGGGTATTTTTTCCTTTTGAAAATTGTCCTAGAAATGCCACTGGAGGGTAGTATATGAAAATGTTTACGAAAACAATTAGATAAATATTTTTATTCTAATGATAGTAAAACCAACAGTTGTATCCAATGGTTATGGGAGCTGAAAGCTATCTCTGACATACATACCAACAGGCATGCAAAAGGCAGCGATTTTTGTTCCAAGCTGGATTCATGACAAGCAGCGCTGTTTCCATTCTGCTGCAGCTTCATTTGCAACAAATGATTTGTTTGGCCGCCTGTTATTTATGCAAGTTTCATACGTTATCTTTCATTGCAACATAAAAGTACACTAGGTAAAGGTAAAGGTACCCCTGCCCATACGGGCCAGTCTTGACAGACTCTGGGGTTGTGCGCCCATCTCACTTAAGAGGCCAGGGGCCAGCGCTGTCCGGAGACACTTCCGGGTCACGTGGCCAGCGTGACATCGCTGCTCTGGCGAGCCAGAGCCACACACGGAAACACCGTTTACCTTCCCGCTGGTAAGCGGTCCCTATTTATCTACTTGCACCCGGAGGTGCTTTCGAACTGCTAGGTTGGCAGGCGCTGGGACCGAGCAGCGGGAGCGCACCCCGCCGCAGGGATTCGAACCGCCGACCTTTCGATTGGCAAGTCCTAGGCGCTGAGGCTTTAACCCACAGCGCCACCTGCGTCCCCAAAAGTACACTAAAACAATATTAAAATGTTAGTAATCTCAGATAAAGAGAGAGTTAAAAACAACATTCATGATGTAGACAAATACTGATGGCATTTGGAAGAAGAAGAAGAAGAAGAAGAAGAAGAAGAAGAAGAAGAGGAGGAGGAGGAGGAGGAGGAGGAGGAAGAGTTTGAATTTGATAACCCGCTTTATCACTACCCAAAGGAGTCTCAAAGTGACTAACATTCTCCTTTCCCTTCCTCCCCCACAGCAAACACTCTGTGAGGTGAGTGAGGCTGAGAGACTTCAAAGAAGTGTGACTAGTCCAAGGTCACCCAGCTGCTGCATGTGGAGTAGCGGGGAAGCGAACACGGTTCACCAGATTACGAGTCTACCAGTCTTAACCACTACACCACACTGGCGTGACTGATTTCCATTCCTCATCACAGACAAGTATGTGAACAGCAGCAATTTCCATTTTCATCAGAATTTTTTGACATCCCTTTGTACCAGTCACAGTGGCTGTCATCCTCTGGCGCTTTACTTTGAGCAATTATAGGCAAAGATCAAATCCGAGATCTTTTCTGTTCTACACTAGTGCTAATCCACTGAGTTTCAGTTCAATATGAGGCCCCTTCAGTACGGGCCATATGTTGTTGGGAGTCCTCTCATGCTGGAGGAGGAATGGAACATGACTCCTGGTAGACCCTAGAGGTCCATTGCCATAGGTCTTTTGTGTCTGTGGTTATGTGATAAGAGTAGCATTCTGTGGTGTGAGAGCTCTAGATCCTACTTTAATTACCTCTTTCTTTTTTCCCATCTGAATTTATTGTTGCCAGCAGAACCTCCCAAAATGTAAAATTCATCTTGTGGATTGCCACATTCTTATCTCCCCAAGGTGGGATTTGAACTCCAGTCTTCTCTCCCCCCTTCCCTTTGCATCGCCATTTTCCCATTGAGCTATCAGTCAGCCCAATGGTGCTAATCTCTTGCTCTATTGAACCTGATACATTTCGAAGCAGGGGAAAAAATTACGTTGTCAACCATGTCCTAAATATCAAATTTGCAAGAACCCCATTAGCATTTAAGTGACACTGGGAGAGAGTGTGGTCTTCAGCGAAAATTGATTGCTGCGACTTTAATAGCTTTCTCTTTAACGTGTCAAAAAGTAGCTTACATTTTGTATTACTGATGAAAATTAGAGAAGGTATGCTATAGGATGTGTCCTCTGCAGGCAGAATGCCTCTGGCAACTGAAGCGCAGGCTGGGCGCGGCTTCGTCCTACACCTCCAGCACAGAGGTGGTTGCAAAGCCCTTGATATAGCCAGAAGGTTGTTTTTCATTCTACCAAATGCCTATAGGATATCACTTCGCTTTGTTCTCTCCAACTCAGTTTCAAATCTGAAAATATACCACTACCTTTTTTAAAAATTATGTATCATAAGGAATTTGTGTTTATGTCTTTGGAGTCTGATTCAAACATATTATCGTTGTAATGAGGCACACATCCACTTCCATCAGCCTCCTGTGCTATTGAACATTCCCATTCACTGCCCCTCTCCTTGTCTTGGCTAACAAAGAGAGCTTTTGAGCTGGTACTGCTGCCGTTCAGTCACCATGTTACATAGGAACTTCCCTTATGAAGAGTCAGGCTGTCAGTGGCTCTTCAGGGTTTGAAGAAGGCAATCTTCCCAACTGTATCTGGAGATCCCAGAGTTTGAACCTGGCACCATGGAAAGCAGATGCCCCCATCCCTTTTCCAGCTCTGATCCCAGCTCTTTCCCCATGTACAGATGGCCAAGGTATCACTTTTTTGATCTGGTATATAGGGCTTCTTCTTTTCAGCCAGAACTCAGTTCTGGCACATCTCAGGTAGGTGCCATTGACATTATAAGAGAGCAAGGGAGGCACTGGCTATATAGCACTGGCTATATTTAGCATTAGACTGCAATCCTAAGTCACAGTTACTAGGGAGTAAGTCCCATGGAATGAAGTAAGTCTAACTTTTGAATATACAGTGGTACTTCGGTTTAAGAACAGCCCTGTTTACAAACTATTTTGGTTTACGAACTCCGCAAAACTGGAAGTAGTGTCCCGGTTTGTGAACTTTACCTTGGTCTAAGAATGGAATCTGAATGGTGGAAGGGCACTGGCAGCGGGAGGCCTCATTAGGGGAAGCGTGCCTTGGTTTAAGAACGGTTTCAGTTTAAGAACGGACTTCCAGAACAGATTAAGTTTGTAAAGAGAAGTACCACTGTACATGGTTAGGATGGCAGTTTCTTCTTTATGCATTTGTGACTGTCCAAACTTCTGAGGGTCATGGAACTACCATGGAACTATTCTGCCAAGCTTTCCACCTAAGATGGTCAGTAGGGAAGGAAGTGGTCTCTAAGTTATGTGGGGCTTGAAAACTTTAAACCAAAATCTGGCAGCCAATTATCCGCAGGTTGCATACCTCTCAGGAGCAGTTTAACTCCATCCAGAAGAAAACAAATACCCTATTCCCGTCCATAATGAGACAACCTCCCACAAATAAATAAAAAAATAGTCCAGCCCAATGAGAGAACTAAGTGTCAACAGTGGCCACAGAATACTGGATATCTGCTATGTGGTGGAGTCCTGGAGAACCAAGGAGGAAGGGGATATCTATGGCGCATCATAGATGAGGATGTGGTTGGCTGGCAGACTTAAAAACAAGCATTCCATGCTGCAATATTTTGTTGGAAATCTCACTGTCATTAAAATATGGCACACAAAACTAGATTTGAACCCAAATCTCTTTGCCTCAAATCCAATGCTCCGATCGCCACACCAAACTGATTATTAAGCGGCCTGCAATTGTGGCACTTATATGGGATAGCACTTATACTGGATAGATAGACTTCTTCAGTCAAACTACTTAGAGGCTGAATGTCACCTGGCCATACAATCACGACAGCAGCCCACCAGCTGCTTAGCCATGGAAACTCTGGCTGCTCGCTTGCATTTAAGTGGTGTATTGATTCTCCGCTGTGTTAAACTTGGTCTAGTGAGCGCTAGCTCAGAACCACACTGAAAGCAGCTTCCCTATAAAATATTTCTTGTCTCCTGTTTCTGAAAATGGCTAACGGGTGAAAAAAAAATATTCTAAGAGGGCAGGTAGCCATACTCTTCTGTTGCAACAAAAACAACGTGGAGTCTTGTAGCATCTCAAACATGAAAAAAAATATTCTTGCATAAGGTATATATGCATGAAATGAAAAGTAGAAAGTGCACATACAGAGTAAATTCATAAAACAATTCACAAGCAATAGAACCAAACCTTTGATGACTTGTATTTCAGGGGTTTCATACCTGAAGTTCCTTTGATCAAATATGGAGACTTCTCAGGGCAGTTACTGAGTGTCCTGGGAGATTGAAATATTGTTTGTTTGCTTGTTTAACTTCTTTACTGCCCTTCGTCCAAGGATCACAGGGCAATTTACAATATAAAAAACCCATTCCTCCCCTTGCTTAGCATCTGCTGTCCCACCCCAAAGTGAAATATCAACACATGCATGTCGGTTCACATAATGCAAGCACGGTTCATGCCAAGTAGCAGCTTCCATGAACTTGAAGCTCCCCCCCATGGCTATACGCAAAAGACTTTCGCCTCTATGCACCGTCCCCAAATCTTCTCTGGAGTTGGGAGAGTCCCAGAACAGATTTAGGGGATGCTTGGACAATGACCAGGGGGCGGGAAGGGGAGTCCCATTCCACAAGTGAAAGTTGTTCCATTCGTGCAAAGCACTACCTAGTGCTACGTTCAACACAACCCTGTGAATTTACAAAAACTATAAAGTAATAAAGATGCATTTTCTAATCTCCATAAAAGATTATTGAACAAATCATCCCAACGTCTCGCCTGTCTAAGAATTAATTTGCCTTGAGTGCCAATTGCCAATCTTGCTCATTTATTATCTTTCCTGTTTGTACCTAGTTCTCATGTTTTCACAGACCACAGGTCCAGTAAAACAAATAAAACATGGTCACAACTGATTTAGAATTTGATTACTTTTTCTTTCTTTCTTTTGAAGTTCCTTTATATTTAAGGTGCAACATCAGTCTGTTATGTAAATACCCCCACTAGTTTTTGGAAATGCCAGATTTGAATCCCCTTTTTTCTTTGGTGCAGAGACAAAGAAATGTGATCATTTTGCTTTTGTCCCCTTTCAAATGAATGAAGAGATCTCTTGAATTTATTACTGTTATGGAGAGACATCAGCTATGCTAACAGAGCATGAGCATCAGCACATGAGGACAGAGAAATAATACAGCAGCATTAGCAGCAGTCATACTGAGCGACTGAGGACACTCAGTACTGCACAAAGATTAATGTCTAGAATGAGGAAGCTGCCCACTGACATGCCAGTGTGGCGTAGTGGTTAGAGTGTTTGACTAGGATCTGGGAGACCAAGATTCAAATCCCCACTCAGCTGTGAAGCTCACTGGGTGACATTGGGCCAATCACTGCCTCTCAGCCTAGCCTGCTTCCCAGGCATGTTGTGGAGATTAAATGAGGAGGCGGAGAACCATGTGTGCCAACTTGGGCTCCTTAAAGAAAAAGAATATAAATGCTACAAATAAATCAAAGGATGAGCATAAAACAAGGGAAGGAGAGAATATAATGGGTCTGTGAAAAATGTTACAGACAGTGGGACTTAGAGGATTGGGGTGACTGCAAATCAGGTTATGTTTCAAATGTCATAATTTATTTATTTTTTAAAAAATAGAATGCTAGGCACTGGGAAATTAATTAAATCGTTATGTTGGTTGCCTTCCTCCACTTAGTGTGTTTGGAATTGTAGAGGCGAAGAAGAAGAAGAAGAAGAAGAAGAAGAAGAAGAAGAAGAAGAAGAAGGAGGAGGAGGAGGAGGAGGAGGAGGAGGAGGAGGAGGAGGAGGAGGAGGAGGAGGAAATTCTAATTAAAACTACATAGGGACATCTATGGACTCTGGCACATACCAAAGGATGCCCAGGGTAACAGTGACAGTAATGTGAATGGAGTGATTACCGACTTCACCCGAACTTGCCGTTCTACAATGATCTCAGTCTTATTGCGCTCATCAGCGTCAGGAGGTTGTTTGTTGCACACATTCTCTACTGCATCTTTAATGACACTGGCAGTCCCCTTGGACCAATTAAATCTTCTGTTTACATTTCCATTAGGTGAAGTTGCTCCCCAGTTTGGCATTAGTTACCACAATCATGGAGCTGGTATTCTAATTTATTGTTCACTTGTTCTTTGGAGGTTATAAATCTAGACATTTTACGGTGCGGTTTATTAGCCAGCTAAGTTTACATCACAATTTTTAAACTTGTAAATGTTTGGGAGAGTTCGAGGCCAGACTTGTAGCATGGAAGTACTGGGTAACCCCAGCTGGCGCTTGGATCTCACGCAAGATATTTAAGAAACTTGGGAATGCTCGTGCTGTGATGGAAATCTTGCCTTCCGAAATATCAAAAGGCAGGTCAAGGTAAGAGAGTGCTTTTTATGGCGACTAGCATGGCTGGACAGAGAGACCATGGAAGTGGAACCACCAACTGCCCATGGCAAGCATCCATAAAATACATTTTCCCAACACTGCAGATTGGCTGTTAAAATGTGTAGCTGTGGGGAAACATCAGGGTTGAGTTTTTTTCTAGAGTCTTCAGATACCCTACTTCGGGTCAAGAAACTCCTAGGAGTGTGTGTGTTGGAACCAAAACACATGCACACTATCAGGGACTGGACTGAAGGGGATGAGATTGAGGAGGAATGGTGATCACACACACACCCCTCCCTGAAGCTTCCAGAGAAGTGGAAGGCAGTATTGAATTACAGCAGTGGTTTGAGGAAAGTCATAGCTCAGAGACAGAGGTGTGGGGAGATGATAAGGAGGAGCCAAAGCTGAGCAGCCAGCTGACACTTTATCACTGGAGAATATTTCTGACCCCCCTTCTCCCAGAACCCGGTATTCATTGTGAGTGCAAGAGCAAAGGACTCAAAGACAATTAGCCCATGGCGGCCACCATAAAGGGAAGTGCTGTTGATAGGACGGGAGGGGGAGGAGTTCAGTTGGAGCAACGTCATTAACAGGAGACAGACTGTGTTCTGTTGTCTCTCCTGTGATGTTTTCTCTACTTCGTGCTGCCATGAATTCAGATAGAATTCCCCGAAGCCTGACAGCATAGAACTTGTGGCCCTCTAGATGTTTCTGGACCATCATCCCTGATCATTGAGCCTGCTGTTTGGGGCTTATGGGAGTGGCACTGCCACAGCAACTGGAAGACCACAAGTTCCTCAGCCCTGTGCTACAGTCTCTTTGCGTCCACACGGAGCAGTGATGATTCCTAGCCAGCACACTATGAAAATTGTGTGGCCCTTAGAAAACTTCCCAGAATCCTCTTCTGCATGTAGCTAGGGTTCAGTGGCAGGCAGTGAAGGGTTCCTCAACAGAAATGGCTTTAGAGAAAGGGGTCCTTGAAACTGGAAAGGTTTTTTAAAAAACAAAACTATGGGATGAAAAACAATGCAGATGAATGTAATCCTGCTGCAATCCTCTCTTATGAATCTTATCAGAAAGTACTTAGTTTTCAGAGAGTTGTCACAGCACATTCAGTAGTCTATTTATCAGTTTTAAGAATTGTCACAAGCAATACAACCTCCTTATAATAAAAAAAATCAACATGGTGGTGAAAAGAAATCATGGCTGCTTTGGGCATTTCTGTTCAAGTTGTTTTCCATTAAAGGTATTGCTTGATATCATTCATCTTCAACTCCATGTTTCCTTTGGGCTTCTCTGACTACACCTGCTATGTCAGCCCCATTGTATCGAGGACAGTGATTTATCAAAGACATTAATCTGCCATATATCTGGCTGGCACAGCTTGTTTTTCACATACTAAATCTTCTGAGTGTCCCCCTTAACCTGCCCTGACCTTACTGTTTCAGAGTTGTGTAGCTTTATAGAAACGACATTTGATTTTATTTGTGTAGTGGGGAGGGATAAAGCACCAGTTACAGGATATCATAAGAGTATAATGGATGACTGGGGTAAAAAAGCCAGATTGGCCCAAGATGTTTGTACCTTTTTAGTCCAACTCATATGATATGTTGCTGTCTCTCTCACTTTTGCCACTCCGTACAAACGTCTACTTGGTTCTTAAGATGATTTCTGCTCTTTGCTTCCAGGGCCCAAAAAGCATTTGGTTTTGAACATAATCCCCTGTTTTGATTAATCTCAAAAATGCTAATGAGAGTTTTTGGATGAGATACAATTCAGGGCTGAACTGAAATGTCTCTGCTCATTTTCTTTCCTTTTCTTCATCTGATTTGGAAAGCCTGTCCCACCGTCTGTCATTTTTGGCATGTGTTGTGAAATACCAAGGCATTGTTTTGAAGATGTTCTTGTTGCCATTTTAATTCTTCTTTCTTTCTTCTTGTGGCCTTTGGCCACATTTGCCCACACTGCTATTTAATCCACATGAATGGGATAATGCCTGCCATTTTGTCGATGTTACAGTGTCCTGTAGCTGACATGATATCATGGATGCTTATAAAGAAAATGTGTGTTGCAGAGAAGAATGTCAGATGAAGTTAATGGACTATGCTGAAATGGCTAAAATGACCAGAAGAATCAGAAATCAGGAAGAACAAAGTTTTAACAAAGAATGGGGAAAATTCATAACCTACCGTAAAGACCATTGTAAACAGTTAAAATCGTTAGTCGGATTGGAGTAGCACTTAGTTTAAGGTTGAATTCTGGACATAATGGAAGAGGTAAATGGTTTGGATTATCATAAAAGATGCAGGAGGAGAGGATTAATAATAAGACCCACAAATGGGAGGATGGAAGTCCAGGAGATTCCTTGGAATCTTGTTTTTATGATTTATGTTTGATATATTTTAATTTGGGGGGGAAAACAAATAAATTTCTAATAGAAAATGTGTGCCTCACTACAGCCAGTCTGATTAAACGGAAGTGTGGAGAATTGATGCCGAGAGTAGCAAGTACCATTCAAACCCTTGTTTCCTTTGTGCCTGTTAATGGCAACATCATGGTAGGAAGTTAGACCATCTGTATTCCTTGTACAGATTCATATTATTTTATTTTGTATATAGGTATATAATCCACTATTACATTTTGAATAATTCTTGGTTATCAGTATCACTCTATTTCTGCAAGTATCTTATTGTTCGTACAGTACATTTTCAAGTATTCTTTATATATTTTCCATTCCCTAAATACCTTTTGGTTTGACATTCCTCTAAGTTTTCCAGTCCACCCCCCCCCCCCCACAGTTCTAGCAAGGCCAGAAGCCCTGCTCATGAGCCATCACGTGGGAGCTGAGAAGCATTTGAATCAGGCCAGTTATTTATTTCCCCTTGAAATGTGGCCCACAAGTATTCTTGCCCCATCTAACATGCAGCCCCTGCCTTCATTTCTACTTACCTCCGTGGAATGAAAAGATATGCAGAAGGCTTAATATCTGATGTCATTTCTGGACCATTAGATGTTTTTCATCATATTTGATCTTTTTTATTTTAGGGGGATGGGTTAGGTGGTAGTCGTTGTTGTGTTTGCAAATAGGCAATCATAAAACTGAGTTGTTTCTCCCCTTTTAAAGCTATTATTTGATTAGCTCCAAATCGCACGCTATCACCTCAAATGCAGCAATCGCCCAGTTGCTGAATAGAAAACCACTGTGTGGCAAATCCAATGTAAATCTCATAGTTCAGACTATCGGCTCCTCCAGCTTTCAGCTTAAGTGGAAGCAGCAGCAGTAAGGGGTTGACAGCAGGAATATGCAAGCCACACAGGCTGTGTGTTATGAAATAAGCGATTATCCCGGGCGCAGTTAAGCATTTTCAAAAACTGTCCTGCCTGTTTGAGGATTAATGTTATAAGAGAGCCATCTGCCTCCTAGTGGTATCTGGGAAGTACAATCTGCTGGAGCTATTCAAAGATGGCTCTGTGTGGGTGTAGGCAGAGCTCGGCTGGGCTTAAATTGTGTATTAGATCACGGATCCTGCATTTACATACTTAGCTGATATTTTTCAAGAGAGGCTGGAGAACGTCTCTAAAACTGCCTGACAAGGTTATTCTGGGACTGCTGTGAAATGCTCCCATAGGGACATTCATTTTATTTTACTAAGGGTGGCGTTCTGCTTCTCTTTCACAGAGAAAGAGATCGCAACAAAATCCAGTGGTGGCCTCATTCTTCCATACATCCTATCTGCACAGCAGCTATCCTTCAAAGACCACCTTTTGAAAAGGATTCACAACTTCTGGTTGACTCCAGATTCCAATTTGTATTCTCAGCCATCAGCTGACTAAACAGGACAAGTGCAAGCTGAAAAATTATTGAAGGCAATTAACAGAAACTTAAGGGTAAAAACTATCACTCCTCTTCTTCTTGAGAGTATAGATTTCGAATAAACTTGAGATTCAAGGAGATGGGAGTCAGAACATGAGCCTGGACTCAAATAATGTTTGGAAGGGATTCCTGATTCCTGATTCCAACTAGAGGGATACCAGCATTGGGTCATATCATACTGCCTGACCCCATAACAGCTTCCAGGTCAGGTTGGTCCAAGCTGCTTTGACTTAGGGTAGGCAGTATCAAGATAGATGGGCTACTATATGTTTCTATGGTCCATCTCCCATTTATTTACTGTGTAGGTCTGTTTTAGGACACACGTTTCTCCCTCAATATGTTATGGAGCCTCAAAGATTCGTGTCACTTCTATCCACCCTTTTGTTTCTTGTTGCACTTCATCTTCTCTGAACTTGCACTTATATGTGATCTTCTACAAGTACTCAACTCTCTGAATTTGCCATTCTCGGTATGAAAATAGGTGCTGCCTGTTTACATATTATCTGGAGAGGCATGGTTGTACATGGCCTACCAATGTGGTCAAAGATGAAGATGTTAGCCAGAAACAAAAATAAAATGCCCAGGATGGCAGTCTATGAGGTGGACATATTTGGAATATTATGTAAATTATGGTTTTCACATCTTAAAAAGAACAGAGGTGGAAAGGTCAAGCAAAATGACCCCTACAATGAAAGTTTACAATATTTGGTTTAGAAAAGAAAAGGTGAATAAGGGTGGGTATAAAAGAAGTGTGTTGCATTATGCGTGGGGTGGGAAAATGGCTAGTTATACATTTCTCTCCCTTTCTCATCATAACATTGAAAACTGGGGCCATCCAATGAAGCTGAATGGTGAGAGGTACAGGAAGCATTTCTTCAGGCTTTGTTTAGTCGTTTAGTCGTGTCTGACTCTTCGTGACCCCATGGACCGGAGCACGCCAGGCACTCCTGTCTTCCACTACCTCCCGCAGTTTGGTCAAACTCATGCTGGTAGCTTTGAGAACATTGTCCAGCCATCTCGTCCTCTGTCGTCCCTTCTCCTTGTGCCCTCAATCTTTCCCAACATCAGGGTCTTTTCCAGGGAGTCTTCTCTTCTCATGAGGTGGCCAAAGTATTGGAGTCTCAGCTTCAGGATCTGTCCTTCCAGTGAGCACTCAGGGCTGATTTCCTTAAGATTGGATAGGTTTGATCTTCTTGCAGTCCATGGGACTCTCAAGAGTCTCCTCCAGCACCATAATTCAAAAGCATCAATTCTTCAGCGATCAGCCTTCTTTATGGTCCAGCTCTCACTTCCATACAGCTTCTTCAGGCTACACATGGTTAAACTGTGCAATTTGCTGCCAAAAGATGTGGCAGTGACCACCAGCTTGGCTGGGATTGGACAAATACATTGTGGATAAGTCTATGGATAGCTACTAGTCATGGTCCGCTATCTCCAACAAGAGAGTTAGCAACCCTTCAAATATGCAGTTATTGGGGACTACAGTGGGAGAGAGGACTTACCGCCTTAATGCCCTGCTTGGAGAATTCCCATTGAGATCTGATTGACCACTGTGGAAAACAGAATGCTTGGCTAGATAAGTCCAGCAGTCTGGCTCATCTTCCTTTCTTAAAGGTAAGAAGGTCAGGGGGTTTTTTTGGAGGGGGTGTTCGAAATGCTCATGTCCCTAACTGATGTCAAAACCCTCAAGTATTTTCAATGTCAGGTTTTTGTTTATACTCTAAAACAGAGCTCCTTAACTGCAGGAACAAGCAAATGTGGCATACTAATGAGCAGTAATAAATGTTTTCTGAATTTATGGGCAGGCGGTTTCTCTTGCTCTTCAATGGCACTCAGCTAATTTATAACTTTATTTTGAGTAATAAAACAAAATTAAGATGAGTAATATTTTCTGCGGCTGATTATTTTCCAAAAAGTATTTTGTACTTTGTGTACGGGAAAGTCCTATATGTGTAGAACAGCTTAGTCCTTTTCATAACTCACCTTGTTCTTCAGGGTACAATACCCCTGTCTTACTTATAAGTGACTCTGGAGTACTGTCCTTCTTTTCGGGTTGCTTGGAGGTAGAGTTATATTGTTGTGAATCTTCCTTTCTCTTTCCAAGTACAGACCGTTAGATTCTTTTTCTTTCTTTCTTTTTTACAAATGTGAATGCTTGGAGGAGCAGGCTTAATTAAAAGGCATTTCTGTGTTGATAACCAGTTGCTCAAAACTACTGTAAAATCAATTTAATCTTATTTTGTTTATTACATTCTAATCTCCCTCCAAGGAGCTCCAAGAAGCACGCATGCCCTTCTCACTCCCTTCTTGCTTTGTCCCCATAACAGCCCTCTAAAGTCATTCAGGGAATTTTAGGGCTGAACGAAGGCTTGAACCAAGGTTTGAACCCAACATTCAGAACGTCACATGTTATGTATACAGTGGTACCTCGGGTTAAGAACTTAATTTGTTCCGGAGGTCCGTTCTTAACCTGAAACTGTTCTTAACCTGAAGCACCACTTTAGCTAATGGGGCCTCCTGCTGCCGCCGCAGCGCCAGAGCACGATTTCTGTTCTCATCCTGAAGCAAAGTTCTTAACCCGAGGTACTATTTCTGGGTTAGCGAAGTCTGTAACCTGAAGCGTATGTAACCTGAGGTACCACTGTACATGTTACGTCAGGCGTGGGGAATCTTTATTTCACCCTGGAGGCCCACATGCCAATGGTGGGAGGGACCAGAGGCAAACATGTGCAGAGAAATGAGTTACCTTTGTGCAGTAAGCAAGTTCTGACACATACACCCCTCTCTAGCCTCCATCCAGGTATCATGGACTGGTTGGGCACAGGGAAATGGTGGGAGGAACCAGCTAGGAAACCACCAAGGGAAGAAGGCTCAGAGCCCAGGGAGTGGGTGGTGGGACAATGATGAGTAGTCAAGGGGGAGAAGACTGGGAAGAGGAGGTGTGAGAAGCTGAAGAGGTGTCAGGGCTTAGTGAGGTGGGGGAGACTGTGGCAGAGAGGAGTCCAGAATCAGAGGCAGAATCTGAAGTAAGAGAGTGGGAGGAGGGAGGCCAAGAGGCAGAGATCAGTCAGACTGGTGAGGAGACCCAGGTGTCTCCCCCTCCTGCTGCAACAAGGTCCCGTCCCCCCTGGTCTCCCAGAAACAGAAGAGGCATGAAGCAGGAGGAGCAAAGTTGGGCATACAGGTGCAGTTTCTGATTCCATGGGGAAAACCCTGGAGAGGAGGGGACTGAGGCAGCTGTGGGGAGGTAGGGACCTTCAGTCTCAGCAACTGCTTCGTGGGGTCAAGACCGACAAGGACTGAGTTGCTGCGTTCATTAGGCCTGACCCTCTGCCAGGTCCTTGCAGATTGTGTTTTTGCTAATGAAGAGTTAACTCCAATAATAATAATAATAATAATAATAATAATAATAATAATAATTTTTTATTTATACCCCACCGTCCCCGGCCAGAGCTGGGCTCAGGGCAGCTAACACCAGTAAAATTACAATAAAAACATAATAGAAGGGAAAAAAACAATTTAAAATACAGATTAAAAATACAATTTAAAATGCAGTCTCATTTTAATAATAGCCCATAGATCAAAACCATAAGGGGAAGGGAACATAAGGGTCAGACTGAGTCCAAACCAAAGGCCAGGCGGAACAGCTCTGTCTTGCAGGCCCTGCGGAAAGATGTCAAGTCCCGCTGGGCCCTGGTCTCTGGTGACGCAGTGCGATTTACTGTGGACTCACTTCTGACACCAAGCAAGCAGACGTAATGATCAGAAATCAAGAGTGCAGCACAGATAGGCAAAAAAAGTTCAATGGGTGTTTAAAGCAAAGCCAGTGAGAGGTGTGACCTGGAAACAGAAGGTGTGGTGTGGGGAGAGTCCCAAGGGCCCAACAGGGAGTCTGAAATGCCGTGTGTCCCATCCCACCGGTCTTACATACAAATTTGTGTAACAAAGGCCTAGCACCATAAAAAACACAACCCTTTGCTATGTACTAAGGCTATGCAAGGTACCTCCATTCAGTAGGCAGATTTGGTATCTTGATTCATGACCCTGAACTGAACCGGAGCCCTTGCACAATTCCTAGTTGCATTTTCAGTGTGACAGTGTGGATGGGGAAGTTGCCCTCCATTTAACAAAACAAAACACCACCAGTAGGAATCGTTCTGTAGACAGCATGCAGTGGGCCTGGTTCTCTTTACACGTAGGAGTCACCCACATCCAAAACCCAAATTAAGCATGCAGTCAGGCAGTGAGGCAGGAGGAGAGAATGCAGGCAAGAGCCTCTGTCTCAGTCACCTCCTTCTTCCCCTCCCTCTCTACCTGACTGTACCCCCTTTTGAGAGGCCCAGATCACTCCAGGTGGACCTGATTCAAGCTGAGGCGATCTGGGGCTGCCTCAGTCTGCTTCAGACAAATCTCATATTAAGCTGGATCCAGTGGTAGACTTCGTGCTGTCAAATTTCAGCGGTGCACTGTGCAATACCAAAATTTGGCGCTCCCCACCTCTCATGCTGCGTTCTACAGCATTGCTGTGGTGCTTCCTGCAACATGGCACCCAGTGCGGCCAAACCAGTTGCACTACCCTAAAACTACCTCTGCTGGAGCAGTCCAGTTTGGTTCAGAATCTGGGATACAGCTAGAGTTGATGCAGAAGCCTACCCTGTATTGCAGCATGGATTCACAACCTAAAATGGATTACGACAGAAGAACAATAGAAATGAAACCATTAAAACACACATCCCAAGCATGTCATACATGGTTAGTGTGTATGAATTCATGTATCTGCTTCTGCTGCCAGCTTAGGACTGTAAAAACTGGAGGTTATGGCGAAGCAACTATACTCACACAGTATAGTTAAGGGGCATGTTTGGTTGGTAGATCACACAGGTTTAGGAACTGGCCATTGGGCAAAGCTGTTTCCATTCTGGTCAACAGTAGCTAACGTGTGGATTAGCACACAGAACTGTAGTTCTACCTTTTATTTACACCTTAAGTACAGTCAGCTTCCAAATAAAGAAAAATGAATGTTGACATCTGAATGAAGGATGCCATGTTTTCACCCTCAAATAAATGGCAGAGTAGTTCTCAGATTTAGTTACATTTGCCATAATGGAAATGGGCTAAAATGAGTTTTTATGTAAATTAGAATTGCTACAGGAGGGCTGTTTTTCATTTTCCTTGGAGAAATTGAATGTTGTTCTGCCCAACTGTATTTACATATGCTTTAGTGGATGGATTATATGTCTAAATTATGAAAATTATTGCTTATTTTATTTTGTTTTATTCGACTGCGACAGTTCTAAGGGTAAAATATAAGCAAGGGCTAATAAACAAAGTGTACTCACAACACTTTCTTGTAGAGATAAGTATACTTTGTGGCCTCCTTCCTGATTTCTGTAATATTAACTCTCTCTTTTTTCCAAAAATCTTATTACATTAAATAATCACATTTTGTACAGAAATGAAATTCACACCATGTGGTGCTGTGATACAATCTCTTAATACAATTGCATGACACCACATTAATAAATTTCACAGGGTTTTACAAACTGGTTTTTATTGCCCAAAGCTACATGGAGCTGCATCATTTTGATAGACAAGGCTGAGAGAGGACCATTTCCCCCCCTTCATTTTCGAGGGCACTCGTCTCTCGAGAATCTTTTATTTTCAGAACCAAAAGTCACTTCACAGACCATAAAGCAAATATCCCGTAATGTTTCATGTGGATCCCAGTGTATTAAAGGGGATCAAAGGGCTTGATTCTGTGAGAATGAGAATCACATAAAAGATACGGTCCTCGGCTTAGAGAAAGCACGACCATGATTAATGGTGCTGGCTGAAGCACGGGCAGGACCAGCGAATGTGCCTTTGGATCCGTTCCACCACCAGTTAATTTCCCATTAGTTCACTGTAATATCTGATTTGTTGACATGATTAAGGGGTTAATTAAAGGATGAAGTGCATACGGGAAGAGAGCCCCTTGTTAATTAGGACTCTTGACTTACCTTTTCCGTCTTTGGTTAAGTGAGCATATATAAACAATGGAGCTGTCATTTGTCTTGGAAACTAAAAGTGGGTAGAGTTGACAACTCAGCACAAACACCCATGACCTAAGAATGACCAAAGATAACAAGGAAGAAGGAATATCACTCTCTGGGCACCTCCAGGCCATCAGTGTTTTCGGGTGGGATTCAGCCATATACTGGAAAATTCAGGTTGCGCAGCTATTTGGGAGATTTTGTGTGACAAACCTCCTTCCCGAAAAAGATTAGACTGTCTGCAGTATGGGAAGTGATATGGAAATGCACTGGAAAATGTGGACTAACACTTCCTTTGAGGCAATTTGATCTAACCTCCCTGCAAGCAAATCAGAGTGAACGATCACAAAACAGCCCTTATCGTCTGATCCCCCTGCAAGCAAATTGGGATAAATGCTCAATAAAAAGGCCACCTGGAAGCACTCTCTCTCCCAACCTCTTTTATAACAGAGTTATAAAATGGGATAATTCCCATAAATGTTACCCTGGGCTCATTGGAAGATATGTGGGATACAACTAGATGAATAAGTATTGCCAGGGATAGCCAAATCCCTTAGTCTGGAATTGATGGCATGCTTTAGCACTTAACTACTTGATTCAGAGGATGGATAGCCCATAATTTCAGGTAGATTGACAGGGGTGAGACATAGTTAATCTTGCAGGCAAGATACCTCCAAAGATAAATAAAATATAATAACATGTACCGGTATATTTTCCTGTGGAATTATAGAGTTTCTTATTACTTCATCACACCTGAAAAACTGAAAGTTGAGCCAAAATTGTTGGGGATACTAATAGAAACTTGGGCTGTGCACCTGACTTCACTGAGGCCCAGAGAGGTTTTTTTCAAAACAAAACAAAGCAAAACTAGCCGTTAGGCACTAAGTGCAGCAAGTTTGGTTTATGGATTTCATGTTAGAAAAGGAAAAGGAAAAAGATGGCCACATCATCAAATAGTAAGCATTCCCTTCCCCAAAGATGTTGCAGTCTTTGTGGGAACTCAGCAAAGGCTGTATAAATTTACCTCACAACTTTGCCGGAGGATGAGCCTTATCAAAGTTGGTCCTTTTAAAAGCATACTTGCCACTGCTTTTGAAACCCTGAAGATTGCCCTCCAAGAGTGGTGCCAACTGATGTTTCTTTGAGAACTCTGTTCCCAGAAAATATGGACAAACTTCATTCTCGATAAGTTTTCCACTTGTTACAGAGAGCACTCCTGAAATATGAACAGCCCGTATAAATTTTGAACAGGCAGTAATTCTACTTGGCCCCAACACAGAAGCGAGTCCCTTGGTATCCAGTTACTGAAAATCCCATCAATAACATATCATTATTCTTGCTTATTTATGACTTTCTTTACAGACACATATCTGAAAGCTTAAGGCATTCTTTCCCTGCACTGTGACTGGGAATGGGTGATTCTGTCAATGTTTCCTTCTCTCAGTTTCACCTTTTTCCAAACTGAAATTCAGTTCTCTACATTTCCATATCAGTTTGCAGGGCGGGGGTGGGGGGTGGATTTTAAAGTCCTCATGAATATTCACCAGCATTTCTGTGCATTTTTTTTCTTTTTGCAAAACAATTTCCTTCAATGCAATGCATTTTTGTATGTTGTTTTCAGTATAATATATGCATTTATATGCACACTTTACCTAAGCATATGCATTTGAGTACACATTACGGCTGGAGAATTGCATTGCATAATTCAAATAGGTGTGGATTTCAATGGGTGGCTGTGTTTTGGCTCCTGTATTGCTTTGAACAGTGTGAATTGGCTAAGTTCTCCCCTGTTGCAATCTGTGACCCTATGCCATAGGAGAGCACATACGAATACAGTGGTACCTCAGGTTAAGAAATTAATTCGTTCTGAAGGTCCGTTCTTAACCTGAAACTGTTCTTAACCTGAGGTACCACTTTAGCTAATGAGGCCTCTCGCTGCCGCCATGCCACCGGAGCATGACTTCTGTTCTCATCCTGAAGCAAATTTCTTAACCCGAGGTACTATTTCTGGGTTAGTGGAGTCTGTAACCTGAAGCATCTGTAAGCTGAAGTGTCTGTAACCCGAGGTACCACTGTACTGTGCTCTCCTTGATGGTGTGAGTCTTTCTTGCCTAAAAGATACCCTGGTGAAAGTGAGAGTGTTTGATTAGCTGTCAAGGATCGCATGGCCAGCCCAGCTCCCAAGGTTGGAATATATTCATGCATATCCCCTGGGGACGTGGAATTACCCCACTGGGAAGCAATTCTCACTCTTTGCATGTATGAGTTGTTGTTGGCATCTGTCAGTCTTGGGAGACAATGGAAGTGTGTGCCTTCGGGGGTAAAGCCAAACCATTGGAGAGTTACAGCACCTGCTGTGGCTGTAGAGACCAATATGGGAGAGACATGTTTTATTGCAGGTGGGGCAGATGAGGGCATCCAGGTTTTTCTGCTACAGGTGCACCATGGCACATGTGAATGTGTGTATGAAGGATGCCTGTTTCTCGCTGTGGTTTCATTGCAGAACTCTAAACAGAAGAGTTAAGTGTAAATGTGGAGTTTAAAAACATGATGTGCACGCGACAAAGTGAGATGTTAAATGTCAGGATTAGATGAAGTGAAAATTCAGTTCATGGAGAAATAGAAACTTATGCTAAGTAGATTGGCTGTACACACTGGGGGAATGGCGCCCAGCCAAACACAATTTACAGGATTTTGTTGCCATTTGAGACCTCTTAAACAGGTATCTGCAGAAACCCCTCTATGTACTTGGGCTGTGCTGAGTTTTCATGGAAGCAATAAAATGCTCTGCTCTCTCATCTCACAAATCTGTGACAATTTATCATTTTTAGAGGGCCATCAATATGCATGGTGCTTCGTACAACCACAGAAGAGACAGATACCTACTTGGAAGAGCTTATAGTCTCCCGTTAGATTAGTCAGAGAAATGACAGAGAGAAGCAGGACAAGGATGTGGAATAAGGTGTTGAGAGAACAAAGTCAACACATGTTTGAATTAGTGGCTGGTTCTCTGAAGTTGAGGACAAGGCAATGTTGACATTTTGTAATTCACTGCATCTCCACTCTTCCTTTGAACATGAGCCATGCTGAGATTTTTTTTTTTGCCCTTGAATTAATAGTCAAATAACATTGACAAAAAACATTCGGTCAAATGATATAGAAATCCCATCATTTTGATTGCCTGGGGTGCAGGGGAAAGGAGGTCTGCTATGTTTAATGGGAAGACCACACATTCAAAAAGTTGTTGCAAAATATCCTTTTCTGGGTTTCCTTTTCCTTCCCCCCTCTTTTTTTTGTCATGCTGCACTGAGCCAACTAATAGTCATTCAAAATTCTTGGAGCGCTTTGCTCTGAGACGATTGGCTTCTCTGACCTCACAGGTATGAGAAGCACAGCTTAGGTAAAACCATCCAGTAGGAAAGATCATTTGGATTATAAATGAGTACATTAGGAAACATCCTGGGAGAAGGTTGAGCCGTGAAAACTGAAAATAGGAAACATTTGCCCTGTGGCTAAACTCTTCACAATATTTAGTCCTTCTCCTGGGAGAGTCTTCTTTTGAGTTTCAGAGCAATGTGTTTTTCCTTCACTAAGATTTCAAATTAGAATAACTTCCCTCCCCCTCCTGTCAGGTAAGGAATACAAAAGCACATAGTCTATGTGGAAGGTCAAAGAGATGTACAAGTTTGTCTCAGTAACCTTTACTTCTGTTTTGTTGCCTTATCTATTATCTTAGATTTATCACTCTACTTCTGCTACTATTGCTACTAACATATTTACATCAGGAATAGTCCGGATGCTTTACAAATCTAGAAATGTGACTTAACTTGCTCCCATGTGCTTATTTAGACCTGGTGACTGAGGGCTAGATATTACTTCTTCTACATCTTTTGAATCATCCTTACCACCACCAGAAGCATTAGGGAAGCTTTTAACGTTTGACGGACTGTTGTATTTTAATATTTTGTTGGAAGCTGCCCAGAGTGGCTGGGGAAACCCAGCCAGATGGGCGGAGTATAAATTATTATTATTATTGTTGTTGTTGTTGTTGTTGTTAACCTTCTGGTTTTCCTAACTGCATAACCACTTCACCCTATATTATCTCAGTAATCCCTACAGCAGATTAATCTACAAAGTAAATTAACAATGTTTGGGCAACACTTCCCTTTCAGAGTAAGGACAACGGGAAGGCTTCATTTGCCTTCAATGAGGAATCGGTGGGTATCACTGGTTCACTGGACTGCCACTGAACAAATCTGAACCCTGACTAAAGGACCCAGTTAGCATTGCTGCAATGGCCCAGGGATGGGCATAGAATGCACTACCATCAATTGGATCCCTGGATACATTTTTTGGAGCTGAAATCCAGAATCAAACCAGGGGCCCTGCTACCTGTTTCTCAAAAATCAGCCATACCACAATACAAAGCTCAAGTCTTGTTTGGCCCCGCAAGACTTTTCCTCCATGGAATTGTGCAATGCTTTAAAAATGACTCACCATCCCATCTTGTAGCAGAGAATTCTAATTATGCATTATGTTGCAAAAAGCTTCAGCTTGTTTTCCCTGCTTCCTGCTGGGGAGGCAGGGAGCCAAAAAATGAGAGAATATGCTCTTGAAATATGTGCTTCATTTCTTTGCTTACATCATCTCAGTCAGAGTTCCTGTGGCTCCAAAGAGGTTCTAAACTGACTCCTCCTCCTTAACTGAGAAGCCATTTTAATTAAAATGGTAATGCTGTCCATTGCCAAGGTTTCGTTTCTATTTAAGCCAAATGCCATATATACACATGTCAAAGAAAAGAATGACCTGCTTGATATACTTTGTATTTGTATTGATCCTGCCAATAAACTTAAGCTTAATTGAGAACACAAAAAGGAGAAACGGTACGTGAGCTAAAAATAAATAATCTCTCTGTGTGAACTTGAACTTTTCTATGTGAAGGCCAGACGTGCCTCAGGATCACAGGAAAGGGTGGTAGGGATTGTGGGAGCAGTAACACCAACTGATGGAAAATCAAAATGTCAGATTCAAGGTGAACAGAATCTTTCCCCCAATAGCATTTGCTCAAGAAATTACTAGGAGAGAAAGGTGGCCTGTATCCAAGTAAAACAATGGAGAAAGTGGAATATTGGTGAAGGAGGCCTGAAGATCTTCACTCTGATTCAACAAGGGTGGTAAAAATAGAGAAATCACACCACTTGCAGGATCAACAACTGTGTTATAGAGATATTTTAGAGCATTAAGTGCTAAATCCTTCCTTGGTTAGCCAAGAAGGAACGTTTAAGCATGGGTTTTTGCTTCTTCTAATAACATTTAAATTTAATCATGGCAAGTCTAAGCCATATACTTTAGAGTACTGATGCTCAGAATCATGTTGCATGTGTCCATTTCTTTTACTATTCTTCCTGAGTGATATTTGTTTAAATCAGTTTTTCAAAGGACAGAAGTTCTACTTATTGAAACTCTCATACAATGACAGTTGTATGACAGTGCTGAGATTCTCTGTTATGTTTGCCAAATCTAATACATTCTGGATAGAGTCATCTTTTCTTTTTCTACTCTTTTTGTCCTTACAGTAAAGGAGAACCAAAAAATCCTGTATATAATGTCCTAAGGTGGAAAATGTTAAGGAGTAAGTGAATTGAGCAAGGGCAGAAAATGGCAAATCATGGGTGGAGTCAGGCTGAAACCTGGCAAGTCAGGGTTGAAATCCTGGAGGAATTTGGCTGGTCAGGACTTGGTGCCCAAACAGGGCTGAATTTGGCAGATTAGAGGGCAAGGGCAAGGGCAAGGCTAAACTGAGTGAGTTGGATTAGAGTTGGGACTAAACTTGATGAGTTGTGGCAGAATCTGACAGCTCTCTCTCTCTCTCTCTCTCTCTCTCTCTCTCTCTCTCTCTCACACACACACACACACACACACATATATAACATGGCAGAATCTGGATTAGCTTCTCAGAATTTCTTTTTGCTCCCTAGTAATGGTTAGACTAAAATGGTAAAACCAGCCAACAGGCAACCTTAGTTAGCAGGATTTTGTTAAAATAAGTCAGTTGATTTCGCACTTCCAGCATGGAATATTAGCCTTGCAGATAGTGCTCAGCTTGGATATAAATATACAATGTGTTGTTGGAATGTGGAAATAGCAAAGGAACAGGAATGAGATTTGGGTGGGTTTTCAGCTCTTTTTAGAAATAACCAGCCAAAGAACCCAAATACAGGCCAAGTTTTACTTCTGATACATCATATACAGTGGTACCTTGGGTTACAGATGCTTCAGGTTACAGACGCTTCAGGTTACAGACTCTGCTAACCAAGAAATAGTACCTTGGGTTAAGAACTTTGCTTCAGGATGAGAACAGAAATCGCGTGGCAAAGGTGCGGCAGCAGCAGGAGGCCCCATTAGCTAAAGTGGTACCTCAGGTTAAGAACAGTTTCAGGTTAAGAACGGACCTCCAGAATGAATTAAGTTCTTAGCCCGAGGCACCACTGTATTAAGTAAGGCAAAATGTCAACGATGATACAATGCTCTTGATTTTGCAGATTGAGACTAAAGGAAATCAAGCATCCTCAGAAAAACTTTAAAGTGGGCCAGGAGGTAAGGCGAAGAGATTCTGGACTGATGGAAATTTCAAACAGAATTCCTCAAGCTGATAAGGAAAAAAACCCCAAAGCCCTCAAGTTACTTATAGACAGTAGGAATACAGATGCATCTGTAAGCTTTCTCCTCTAAAATCTGGAAGCTCTGAGCTAGACATCTCTGCTTTAAAAAAATCTTCCCATGAAGATTTGTGTTTAATTGCTAGAGGCTACCTCTTTGATGGGTTTTCTGTTTGCTTGCTTTTGTTTGTAAAATGGTGCATGTTTTCCTGAACCATACTATAACCTGTAGTCAGAGGTCAGCCATTTGTTTGTCTGAGATGGAATTGCGCTGCCTGGTGTTTAATTCATCTGGTTACATGCACACAGCCTGTTGGGGAAAGGTACATAAACTAGAGAAGGAGGAGTGGTCCCCTGTTGCTGCAACTGCTCCAGAGAGCGTTGATCTGGGAATAGCTGCCTAGATGTTAGATTGGTGTGCATAGGTATTCAGAGCTGTAGAATGACTGAAAGTGTTATCTTTGACTATGAAGAGTTAGCAATAAAGAGTCTGCACAAGGACTTATACTACCACAGTGGGCCTTTCCTCCCCTCTACTCTCCCCACCAAGTTGGGTCAGGGGGTTGGGAGAACCCCCCAGAACAGTTCACAAGGGAAGGGGCAGGGATATTCCATCCACCAAGCAGAAAAGATCAGAAAGGTGTGGCTTTGAATTCCTCCCTGCATCAGATTCTTGAGGAGCCAGGAAAAGGTTCAGAGTCCCTCACCCACCCAACTCCAGATGAAAACTGGTGATGAAACAGAGTTTCACAAGAATAATAACAATCTTCCTTGCGTATTAATACTGCTCTATCAATGAATGATAAAACACGAGAACTGTTGTGTAGGAATGTCAATGTAAGTAAGAATGTTAAGTTCCATTTCCAATCATTTGCATTTAAGCCAGCCTGCCATCACTTCTGACAGTAGGTTCAGTCCAGTTACTGATCGTTACAAAGGGAAGCTCAAAACTCTCTGCGATTTTCCAGTGTGCGGAAGTGAGGCCACGCAGCAATGTCAGAGAAGCCATCGTTTTCAAAAGAAGCTTTAACCTTAGTGAAAGAGAAGAGCTATTTGGTGGTCAATTTCAAACAAATTAAAATCATCAATCCTACCAGGACTCCCCCCACCCCAACTTGAAAGAGATATCATGTTCAATCCTCAATAATGCTAATCCTGACAGTTGCTCTTGGGCTTGTTCCTCAGATAATTCTGAAGGGTACAAAGACATGAAAAAGGAAGTCTTTTATATGAAACATACCTCATGGGTAATAAGATGACAGGGGGGTGAAGTGAAGAGTGTGAGCTTTGAAGAATGCAAGACATTTTTCAAAGCTACCTCTTTTTTCTTCTTTCCCTAGAATAATTCTGTCAAAGATACTTAGCCAGGCTGTCACTTCTTTCTTACTCATCTGATGAGTTTCCAGATTCTCCAATAATATTTGGCAATGAAGGCAGAATGTGGTAACAAAGACAGTTACAAAGGCTGCCCATGCTGTTCTTTTCTTTGCATGCAATTTCTGTTAACAATGTGTAAGATGCTTTCATGTCTGAAGGCATGAGCAGAACCTTTTGCTTTGGGTTTATGGCAAGGAACACCTGAAATGCAAAATGGAGGCAGCTGTATCAGAGTTCCTTCATATGTGGCTAGAATTGCGACACACAATTCTACATGAAAAGCATTTGTGTTGGGGAATTGGCCTGGTGAAACACCAGCATAAGCCAATATGGTATAGGGGTGAAAATATTGGACGTGGATGGAGCAACCAAAGTTCAATTTCCCACCTATGATAGGGCTGTCATATTTCAAACAGTGAAAATCCAGACGGAAAAGTTGTTCAGTGTTTTTCGGCAAAGTTGTTGAGCTTTCCCCCCCACAAAAAACCCATATTTGAGCTATTTTTATGGATATTTGAATCGATTCTGCGCTGCTTCATGTTACCAAAGGAACCTCTAACCAGCACATTACAAAATATCAAACACTACAAATGAGAATCAGATGCAAATGCAATGAGAATCAACATTTAAGGCTGCATAATTGACAGGAAAACATAAATTTCTCTGAGCCATTAAAAAGAAAACATTGCAAATAAAAATCAAACACAATAACTCAATGAAGTGATTGCTATTGATGCTACCAAAAACACCCCCCCACACACAAACTGATGTTTAAATAAAGAGGAAGCAGTGCTTTCCTGCCCCCCCCCTACAGTTCTTAGGGCAAAGGGGCAAATGTGGCCTCTCTCTCAGGTGGAGGATAACAGGTTCCCCAAATCCTTTCATCTTCCTCTCAGCTTTCAGGTGCTTTGGTAGGCAAAGTGAGGCAGGAGCAGGCAGTGACTCTGACTTGCAAAAGTCCAAGAATGTGTTCCTCTTTCTCCTTGAATCCTCAACTTCGATTCAAATCAAAATAATTCATCCCCAGCCCCTGCAAGACACAAGAGGAGAGAACATTTTATTTTATTTTTACATCAGATTCATGCATTTGCACGACATTAGTTCGGGTGAGAGCAATTCATTTCAGCTTATCAGGCAGTGTGAGAGAAAATGTAAAAATACAGTTGATCACAAACGGCATCAGAAGGGGCAACAGACATGAAATAGAAAAATTAATGAGCAAGAAGATTATATACCCTGTGCAATCCCCACCCTTTCAAGTGAATTGACTTCCGCTTTCTGACTTGTAACTCTGGTACATTAGGCAAAACACACACACACAGAGGGGAGGGGGAGAGAGAGAGACTGCCACTTCACTGATGCTTTCTCAAGCTATCTTAAGCAGCTTCCAGGTGTATTCACAGCATAGCTTAGGTGGCATCTATCCTTCCTTCCTACACATTGCATTCCATACAGCCAACCCTAACCAATGCCATTTGCCTCAGTACATGACAAACATCCACAGCAGGGTCGATAAGCTGCCTGGATTCAACAGTGGGGGGAAATATCTGAAGCCTGCCTATTTTGTTGTTGTTTAGTCATTTAGTCGTGTCCAACTCTTCATGACCCCATGGACCAGAGCACGCCAGGCACTTCTGTCTTCCACTGCCTCCCGCAGTTTGGTCAAAATCATGCTGGTAGCTTCAAGAACACTGTCCAACCATCTCGTCCTCTGTCGTCCCCTTCTCCTTGTGCCCTCAATCTTTCCCAACATCAGGGTCTTTTCCAGGGAAGTCTTCTCTTCTCATGAGGTGGCCAAAGTATTGGAGCCTCAGCTTCACGATCTGTCCTTCCAGTGAGCACTCAGGGCTGATTTCCTTAAGAATGGATACATTTGATCTTCTTGCAGTCCATGGGACTCTCAAGAGTCTCCTCCAGCACCAGAATTCAAAAGCATCAATTCTTCGGCGATCAGCCTTCTTTATGGTCCAGCTCTCACTTCCATACATCACTACAGGGAAAACCATAGCTTTTACTATACGGACCTTCGTTGGCAAGGTGATGTCTCTACTTTTTAAGATGCTGTCTAGGTTTGTCATTGCTTTTCTCCCAAGAAGCAGGCGTCTTTTAATTTCGTGGCTGCTGTCACCATCTGCAGTGATCATGGAACCCAAGAAAGTAAAATCTCTCACTGCCTCCATTTCTCCCCTTCTATTTGCGAGGAGGTGATGGAACCAGTGGCCATGATCTTTGTTTTTTGATGTTGAGCTTCAGACCATATTTTGCACTCTCCTCTTTCACCCTCAATAAAAGGTTCTCTAATTCCTCCTCACTTTCTGCCATCAAGGTTGTGTCATCTGCATATCTGAGGCTGCCTATACCAATATCCAATTTCCTAATCAAGTTATTCACTAGTTAACTTGATAATGCTTCAGCTGTAACCCAGTTCGGGCCTGCAGGAGAGGCTTTATTCTTTTCAAACTGCAGCAAAACTGGGCAGTGGCATGAGACTATGGCCTGTTTTGCACTTAGCATATAACATCGGTCCTGAAAGACCTACATTGGCTCCCAGTACATTTCCAAGCACAATTCAAAGTGTTGGTGCTGACCTTTAAAGCACTAAACGACCTCGGTCCAGTATACCTGAAGGGGCGTCTCCACCCCCATCATTCAGCCTGGACACTGAGGTCCAGCGCCGAGGGCCTTCTGGCGGTTCCCTCACTGCAAGAAGTGAGGTTACAGGGAACCAGGCAGTGGTGGCACCCGTCCTATGGAACGCCCTCCCGTCAGATGTTAAGGAAATAATCTGACTTTTAGAAGACATCTGAAGGCAGCTCTGTTTAGGGAAGCTGTTAATGTCTGATGTTTTATCGCTTTATTATTATTATTATTATTATTATTATTATTATTATTATTATTATTAATTCTGTTGGGAGCTGCCCAGAGTGGCTGGGGAAACCCAGCCAGATGGGCAGAGTATAAATAATAAATGATGATGATGATGATGATGATGATGATGATGATGATGATAGCACTAAGTCATGGTTAATGGTTTTTTGTTTTGCTTTTAATTTTTTATTAAATTTTTCAAAAAATAGAAATTAAACAAAGAACAATACATAACACTGTAAACACACTTATATAAATATTTTCCAAAACAAAAACTAATAAAAAGAAAAAGAAAGAAAAGGGAAAATAAAAGAATATAAAGAAAAAAGACAAAGGAAAAGAAAAAATACTTTTCATAACCTGGAATATTTCCAAAGTCGTGGTTAATGTTAGCCATAGTTAATAAATGTAGTTAAGGTGGTCATTTAAACCATGGTTTATTACATCCCCCTTTCTTACATTAAAGGAGATACAAGCCAGTAAGAGCAGTTCTTCCTCCAAGGCTCTGTAGCTGTGGGGCTGTGACAGCTCTTCAACCATAGTTGGAGAGGAGCTCCAGGTTTGGACATTATGCTTGGTTATGGTTAGTGTTAACTAAGGTTTGTAAACCAGCTACAAAACTTGGTCAACCTGTAGCCATAGTTCATAAACCATAGTTAAGTTTCTGGGCTCGGATAACACATAATGCTGAGCTGTGTTTGATAAGCCATAGTTTAGCACTAGGTACAAACCAGGCCAATGTCTGTATGTCATTCCTTCCTGGGTTTGGTGCCCCGTTTCCTTCAATACTGACAACATAATATTTTTCAGTGTTCCTGCTTTCCTTGCAAACTCATCACAGCCTGATGTGTTTTGCCTAGTTTCATTTCCCATTGTCAGATTCATGGGGCAATATTTAAGCTATCCACCTCTAACATATCTCGCCTGCCCAGAGCCTTCATGCACTTCTCACTGTCTCAGAATCCATCGTGCTTTTCTCCTGCCCAATTTCCGCTTCCTACCGCCAAACACAGTCAATATAATAACATACATCCAAAATAATTGCTATTAAAGTATCAGTCATATTGGGAATTTATATTTATTTTACACTGGCCAAGCATTAGGCATACTAATGGCTTGGTTTACTACCTGGAGAGCCTTGGTGCAAATTGAATTTTTCCTGGGAAGATCAACGCACTGCATATGATTGGTAATGCTAAAGAGCTAAAATCGAAAGGCATGACATGAGGATCTTAAAAGATAACCTCGGCCATTACCGCTGGATAATATTCAGAATGTGAGAGAATAAAGTCATAACTTATAAAAAGTGGGGTTTAAAAGCTGAATTATGTTAATTGTTCCTATCAATATGCAAGCAGCACAGCTATTTAGCATAGGTGATATTATATCAGCTTCCCTCTGACGTGTGTGTGTGTGAGAGAGAAATACAGTTGGATAGAAATTATTGTTATGCAAATGCTGTGGTGCCATGATTTCCCGCCTTCCCACTTGCTTCCAGGTTAAAAGATGCAGAGGGTGAGGACAGGAGTTAGAAAAAGCATACCTCTGGCATTGCAAATCTGGGAATGTCTAGTCAGAGGTAAGGCCTGCCTTACGCACAATTTGTGTTGTGCCCAGAGGGGAGCTGACCAATCCCTACAGGAGTATGAGTTGCTTCAATCAAGGTTCTCATCTGGAAGCCAAGTGGCAGCACTGGTGGAGTTTCTGGGTAGAGCCAGGGAGCAGACCAGAATAAAAACCTTCCTCTGGTCTGCTCCTGCCATATAAATGACGGTCGCAGCCATGGCTTTGATGTTGCCATTGCTAAGAGCGGCAGTGGTCCCTTGGAAGGTGGTGGACTCACCTTCCTTGAATGTGTTTAAGCAGACAATTGGATGGCCATCTGTCTTTGATGCTTTTGCTGAGATTCCCTTAGGGTCTACAATTCTATGATTCCATGACTTCACATAGGGAAGTTGTTTGCTATGGACAGGGGCTTGCTGGCAGTTGATGGGGCTGGAAAGGTTTGTTATCCACCTTAATCAATGGGGTCTGTAATGCAGAGGTGTTTTTCTCTCTTCCCGACAGCGAGGCTTTGAGTTTGGGGTTGTGGTTGTTGATTATCTTATCATGCATCTCAACTAATAATTGAAGGTGGGGACTGGATCCGCAATGGGGGACAAGCAAGGGTTGAGTTCAGTGGGACTTATTCCCAAGTTAAGTATGCAGCTTGGGTGGCAAATTCTTTATACCACGAGACTGCAGGGTGAATTGGATATTATATGGAAGCTCATCTGGGTGTAGGTGCTGTCTGTCTGCAATGTACACCCAAACGTGTATCCAAGCATGCAACCCTGCACACACCTGTTCAGAAGTAAATCCCATTTATTACAGCAAGGCTTACTCCTAGGTTAAGGGAGATCAGATTGTGGCCCAAGTGAGGATTTCATTGAAAGCAAAGCCCTGCAAGAGTAACTCCACCCTGTGTATCTGATCCCCGCCGACACAACCTACAAAAGCTTTTCACAGGCCTGCAATTGCTCGGTCTATGACTATACCTCCATATCTATATCCTCAGCAACCCATGTTTGTGGGGCCAAGCTGGAATTCCTGATTATCTTTTTTTAAAAAAAGATTTTTATTAAATTTTTCAAAAGTTATATAAAAACAAAACAAAACAATAATAAAAAACAGACAAAAATAAAAGACAAGTATAGTTTCAATCCCTTTTTTTCTTATAACTTACTTTTTCTTATAACTTACCGGAATGAAATTTACGGCATGTAATGCCCTAAGAGAAAATATTATGAAAATGATTTATAGGTGGTACATGACCCCAGTCAAGCTTGCAAAAATTTACCACTTGCCTGATAATAAATGTTGGAAATGTAAAGAAAATGAAGGTACTTTCTTCCACCTTTCTTCCACCTTTGGTGGACGTGCCCAAAGATTAAGGCGTTCTGGGAAATGATATATAATGAACTGAAAAAGGTATTTAAATATACCTTTCTGAAGAAACCAGAGGCCTTTCTCTTGGGTATTGTTGGCCAATTGGTGCCAAAGAAGGATAGAACATTCTTTATGTATGCCACAACAGCAGCAAGAATACTCATCGCAAAGTATTGGAAGACACAAGATCTACCCACCTTGGAAGAATGGCAGATGAAGGTGATAGACTACATGGGACTGGCAGAAATGACTGGCAGAATCCGAGACCAGGGGAGAGAGACAGCGGAAGAAGATTGGAAGAAATTTAAGGACTATCTCAAGAAATATTGCAAAATTAATGAATGTTAGAATGACGTTGGTTTAGAAATTATGTGGTTTCCAGCCGTAATGGATAAGTAAAAAGAAAAGAAAGGCCAAAAATTAAATGAAAATTAAGGGAAAGGATTTGCTGAACTAATAAAATAGAAATTGGAATACAGAGAGGGGAGGTATGAGGAAGTCTGGAATTCCTGATTATCAAGGTATCCTCACTGCAAGGAGGGGGAGAGAGTTCATTGGAATTGCGACAGAGGGGAGCTTCTTTTGGATAAATTGAGCATGAAACTGTGGTGAGAAATTCATTGTTTTTAAAATAGTACTTCTAGCAGTGTTGTTGTTCTTTGTAAAATGCACACTGCATAATAAGCAGACGTATTGAAGTTCTCCTGAGGAATCATCGCACGTAGCCTACAAACATTTAGGAGCAATGCAACAGACTCTCTTAATGGTGGCATTATGCTTTTCCTGGACATTGACTAGTTAACAGTCTAGGCAGCGCATGTTGACTGTATAAATGTTTACAAGATACACCCTTGAGCAGTTTTTCCAAGACAGACGGTAAAACTGTGAATGTTCCACAGTGGACAAGTAATAAGGCTGCACAGATCATCAAATAGAGCTAATGCCGGAAGGAAAAACCAACATTAACACACATTAACACATTCTGGTTTCTTGAGGGCTTGATTATACGTTTAGTGACATGACACGGATTCCGCTTCCCATCACTGTAATATCCCTGAACATGTGTCATCGGAGACCACCTTTTCTTGATATTAAGTGTTCCCTGCATCTGAGCAAATTGTGCTGCTGGAGGGTGGGTGGGGGGAGCTACCATTAACCCCCAAGATGGCTCCATTATCATCTACAATAGACTTGAGGGATTATAGTCAGAAAGGTTACAGTCAATGTCACTCCCTTCCCCCTCCGCACCAACAATAAAAGATGACACAGCATCGTGTGTCAGAGACTGGGAACAATCTCACGGTGAAATAATTTATGCATTAGAAGATTAAAAACATTTACATACAGAAGAATCATGTCAAACATCAAAGGAGTGAAGCAAAGGAGCTGGGTGGGCTGGGGTATTACTCATCATTTCACATTGGCTGGTCTCTCTTTCTCTTTCTCTTTCTCTTTCTCTCTCTCTTTCTCTGAATGAAAACATATGTGCTATATTCTCTGCCAAAGTGGTGTGTTGTTTGTGTGTGCAATCATCCTTAAAATGCCAGCAAAAGCTATAAATTCATCTACTCGGCATACAACATCTGAAAGTTTATGAGAGTGCATACGTTTATCACATGTTGTGCCCCACGCTTCCCCCTAAGGTAGCATGAGGAATCTTCAGCTCATAGGCTAAACCAGGCCTGGCCCAGGTCCGAATTTGGCCCATGAGGCTATTTCCCCAAAGATATGGCCACCTGCCACATATGACATCAGGTGTGGGACAGGTGAAGACACGACTGCAAATGAGCAAATGAGGATTGGAAGGGACCACAAGCAACATTTAATCCAACCCTCTGCAATGCAGGAATCTTTTACCCCAATGAAAATAGGGGGGTCCTCTTAATACCACAATACAAATAATCACAATAATTTTATTATTTATACTCCACCCATCTGATCGGGTGCTCCAGCCACACTGGGTGGCTTTCAACATATATAAAAACATAATAAAACATCTTCCTATACAGGGCTGCCTTAAGGTGTCTTCTAAAGGTTGCATAGTTATTTACCTCCTTGATTTGGGGGTCACATAACTCCATACCCCCCACAACATTTCTCTGATGAAAATAGGGACATCCTAAGGAAAAGCGGGATACTCTGGGATCAAATCAGAAACCAGGATGGCTTCTGTAAATCTGGGACTGTCCCTGGAAAATGGGGACACTTGGAGGGTCTGTATTCTTGGGCTACAAACCCCATTCATTGTCTGTTAAGCCCATCTGGGCATTTTCTAAAATGATCCTATGGAGTGGGAGAGCAGGGCTGTGCCTGTTGGCCTTTCATCCCTGCTGGGGGGAAGCCTACATGCATAGAGTAGGATCCCCTCTAAAGGTCCCCCCCCCAAAAAAAAGGCATGTGGACTGTCATGGCAGTGTAGGTCTGTGGGTCTGGCCCCACTTTCTCGCACCATTTGCTAATCCCATGGACAAAATGTCTAAATAGGGCTTTGATCACAGCTGCTTTTGCTGAATTCTGCCCATGGTGCATATGGAAAAAACCTTCCATGATAGGGGACGTCTTTAACCCCAAGAATGAAGCATTCTTAGGCATCTGTGCAATCTATATTAGAAGCACTATTCTACCATCGTAGTCATATAACTTCTTATATTTCTTGCTAATATGCTGTATCCCATTTTCTGCCAGCTTTGGCAGTCACATTGCAATTACTTTAAGCAGGGAAAGTAAAAATGTTAAACTCTCCCCTAGAGGCGCAGGACAGAAGAGCTTATTCCACTTCCTCGTTCTCTTTCTCTCTATCTATCTTTTGGCTGAAATATTTACAGGTAAGGAAATATAGATCGCAGCTGCGAGCATTTTATGTGCGTGCTACAATATATAATAAAAATGCTGCCATTTGCCAAAATGATTTATGCGTACGTCTGATGAAAGTAGGAACTTCATTCCAAAGAAATGTTAATGTCAAGAGTAATTTCCCCTTTTGTCTAGTGCCTTTTTTTAAAAGGAGATGTAGCACTGAGGAAGAATCCAGCGTGGAGAACCATGGATACTGATGTATTTATTTTGGCCAAAGGACAAATGGGAGTGGGTGTGGAGACACTTGGTAACTAGGACAGACAGTCGGGATCAAGAAAAGCTAAAGTCGGGATCAAGTGAATATCGGCAGTTTCTGCTACTGCTCACATCAGAAGTCTTTGATAGTCCTAGTGGTAAGGCAGGTAAATACACCTGAGCCAAGGTGGGGTGGTTGCAGGCACTGACAACTAGTGGTATCTGCAAAGTGCTGTGCACTGGGCTTTGTAAGGGCTGCAGATCACCTTACCATCAGTGACTAAGAAATACTGCACCTTTGCCCGCAAGGTTTGATTTTAAAGTTCATGGGCAAAAATGGGTCACCTGAAATAACGGTGTGTCATGGAATGGTTGTATACAGAGGAATTGGGGGGGGGGTCAGATGGGGAAGAAGGGAAGAAGGCTCAGAGCCCAGGGATTGCTGAAGGGATGATGATGAGTGGTCAGAGGGAGAAGACTGGGAGGAGGAAGTGTCGGAAGCTGAAGGGGCAACAGGGCTTAGTGAGCTGGGGGAGTCTGTGACAGAGAGAAGTCCAAAATTAGAAGCAGAAGCAGGAGAGGATGGAGGCCAAGCGGCAGGGATGAGTCAGGCTGGTGAAGAAGCCAGAGGGTCTCCCCCCTCCCAATGTGGCAAGCTCCTTCCCTCACACCTTGTCTCCCAGAATCAGAAGAGACATGACAAAGGGGGAAGGAGAGGTTGACTGCACACAGGCAAAGCCTCCAATTGCTTAGAAAAAGCCCTGGTAAGAAGGCAGGGACTTTCAGCTTTGGCAACTGATTTTCTTGGAGGAAGCCCACCGAGAATGAGCTGCTCTGCTCATTGGGCCTGATACTCAGCCAAGTCTGTGGAGGTTGTGTTTTTGCTAATAATTTAACTCCATCTTTGACCGTGTGATTACTGACTGGCATGTTCCTCTGACACTGTGACAGGTGACCGACAGGTAAATGGCCCTGCCCAGTGGTCAAATTTGGCCACTGGGTTGTGGGGGAGATCCCTGGATCCTGGCGGGATCCAGTTCCCCACTCCTGAATTGGAAAGACAGGTGAACTAATGCCAGTGTACTGGAAGAAGCAAATATCACCAATGTCGAAGCAATGATTCTTCAACATCAACTTAGCTAGACTGGTCATGTTGTGCAGATGCCCGATGATCGTCTTCCAAAGCTTAAACTTAAAAATGGAAAGCGTAATGCTGTGGTCAACAAAGGAGGTTTAAAGACTGTCTCAAGGCAAATCTTTAAAAATGTAGTATAAACACTGACAACTGGGAAACACTGGCTTGCAAGCCTCCAATTGGGCTTTATCGAAGGTACCATGGGCTTTGAAGACACTCAAACTCTAGACGAAAGGGAGAAACATGCTAAGAGGAAGGTACATGTTGGAAATGTAAGGAGAAAGAGGGTACATTTATTCATATGTGGTGGGAGTGTAAGAAAGTGAAGGGGTTCTGGGAAATGATTTATAATGAGTTAAAGAAAATGCTGAAATACAGCTTTTCAAAGAAACAAGAAACCTTCCTATTAGGAATAACTAAAAAAGAAATAAATAAGAGGGACTGTAAACTCTTTCAATATGCAATAACAGCAGCAAGAATATTGATGGCCCAAAAATGGAAACAAGAAGAAGTACCGACTTTGGAAGAGTGGAGAACAAACCTAACAGACTATGCGGAACTGGACAAATTAACTGGAAAAATAAGATTGCAAAGGGATCATAGGTTTCTAGAGGACTGGGGGAAATTTAGAGAATATTTGAAAACTATATGTGAAGAACATACAACGCTAGTGTGTTTTAAAGAAGCTTTGTGAAAAAAACGAGAAATATTGCTAAAATGTAAATGAGGGGAAACTTTTTACCTAAAGGCGATATTATAATTAAGGAGTGTGAAGTTAGGAATTTGACTACGGATGATTGTTAGAGGGGTTGAGAGAAGTCAAAAAAGTTAAAATATGTGATGTGAAATTTGTACGATTGGAGATTTTAAATAAAAAAATTATAAATAAAGAGGAAGGTACATTCAGCAAACCCTCACCGTGATCAACTCCTGCCTGGAGACCTATGTCCCCCCTGTGGAAGGATGTGTGGATCTACAATTGGCCTCCACAGTCACCTACGGACACACTATTAAGACTGTGTTCATGGAAGACAATCTTAGTCAGCTATGAGTGATTGCCAAAGAAGAAGAGTTGCCTTTGATTGGACTTAAGTGTCCAGGGGTCCTTTACCTTTACCTGTTGCCTCAGTGCTTAAATTGTAACCTTGGAAGTTTTGGGAAATGACAGCCACATTCAGTTCTGATATGAAGTACAAAGTGATTCCTTCAAACATTTCATAAATGACCTACTCAGTATCTTGGAAGATGACCAGACAAAACGGGTCCTCCACGTTTTCTGAACCATCAGTGAAAAGGCCAAGTATAGTAAATCAAAGGAAAGTTATAATGAGCCAAGGCCATCCAAAGCCTTCTTCTTATTAGAGTATATTCCTGACACTTTAATGCCTCACTTTTTTTCTGAAGCAAAAGGGGGTCAAGGCTCAACTACCTTTGCAGGGCATTTCTGAAAACACTGGGAAGAGACAAAGCCAGGTCTTGCGGTATTTAAATCAGAAACTTTTGAGTGATTTGCATATCCTCATCTCATTGAGCTTTGCCTATTTTCTCTTATTAACTAATTCAAATTTTTAATTAACTAGCTGATAGCTAAATGTGACTTGCATAGAATCAAGAAACCTCTTGGGAGTTACCAAAACTTTCCTTTTGAGCACACCCTCTGGGTTCACAAACTATATCCTGAAAGGCAAAGAGAGAAGAGAAAGCAATCTTGCAGGTTCTTTGCAGTGCAACATAACACAGAACAAATTCTTCATCTTTTTTCTCAGAGCCCTTACTCACATTAATTATACAGCCACACATCTAGACTTTGTTGTTTAGTCATGTCCGACTCTTCGTGACCCCATGGACCAGAGCATGCCAGGCACTCCTGTCTTCCACTGCCTCCTGCAGCTTGGTCAAACTCAGGTTGGTAGCTTCGAGAACACTGTCCAACCATCTCGTCCTCTGTCGTCCCCTTCTCCTCGTGCCCTCCATCTTTCCCAACATCAGGGTCTTTTCCAGGGAGTCTAGACTTACTACTGAGCAAAAGAGCTGCTGCCCTGTGGCTCCTCCCCTTCCTCATGATAAACCTTGCTTGGACCCAGAACTTAAATGGCTGCCAATAATTTATCCTTCAATCAACAATTATGTGTACATCCAGATATTCCGCTCAACAACTTGGCCACAGCATTCTGCACCAGCTGCTGCTTCTGGACCATTTTCAAGAGAGGCCCCACCTAGGGCATGTTACAGTAGTCCAACATTGAGGTTGATAACACATGACTCACAGGAGCCTAGCTATGCCTGCCCAGCATAGGGCATAGCTGATATACTAACCTAAGTTGACAATAGGCTCTCTTCACCACAGAGGATTCATGGACCTCCAGTGTGGTGGTTCTAGGGGCCTCAGGCTACATACCCCCAGAGAAAGTGCCTGCCCAGAATTTATAACCTCCTCAGCTTGCAGAGCTGTGAACCACTTACCCACAATGCCTCTGTCTTACCAGAATTACATTACATCTCAAGATCGTTGGCCCTCATCCAGCCCACCACTGCATTGGTTCCCAGCCAATTCAGATGACAGAAATAGATGGTGTCATCAGCATATTGATGGCGTTGAGCCCTAATATCCTAATGACCACACACAGCAGCTTCACAGAATATATTAACTAGCATTTGGGACAAAATATAGACTAGTCAATCTGCTGAAAGCTAGTGTTTCACTTATTCTGTCTGTATGCTTCTTACTGTGTTCTTTTGTTTGGTTATCCTAGATTCCAAGAAACATACATTCATGACTAAGTATTTGAAGTGGGGCAATACTGGCCTGGGGAAGACCTGCAGTGAGGACTCATCATATGTGGCCTGGGGCTACATAGATTACTTGAGTGGAACTGGAGGAGCCTGTGCCACAGTGGTCCCACAAGACAAAGGTAACATGAAAAGGAGTCCTCCTAGAAACAGCTGTAACTAAGGAATGAGCATGCCCAGGCTAGAAGCGGTGAATGCTGAAAGGCATGATACTAAGCAGGTGATTGTTTGTGCATGTGCACCATCTATGTCCTTCCTCTGGTCTCCACATTCATCCCTTTTCTCTCTTTTTCCTGAGGGGGTCTGTCAGGGACTGAGACTGTTGAAACCAATATGTGTAATTTTAAATATGAATATTTGCCATTCAGTTTAGATTTGTAAATCACAGAACGGTCTGAAATGTATTAGATTGGCTACCTTTCAGGCTCACATATTAGAACAGGGTCAGCAAACGTTTTCAGCAGGGGGCCAGTCCACTGTCCCTCAGACCTTGTGGGAGGCTGGACTATATTTTTTGGGGGGGGGGATGAAAGAATTCCTATGCCCCACAAATAACCCAGAGATGCATTTTAAATAAAAGGATACATTCTACTCATGTAAAAACATGCTGATTCCCGGACTGTCCACGGGCTGGATTTAGAAGGTGATTGGGCCGGATCCGGCCCCTGCACCTTAGTTTGCCGACCCATGTATTAGAATATTCTGTTTATATTCTCTTTTATGGATTTCCATCTGTGCTCATTTGGTAAAAACAAAAAGCAGTAGCGCTGGTTTTGGTTCTTTTTAAAGTAAATATAATAAACGTTTTCCTGAAATTCAGTCCATCCATATTTATATGATTAAATCTTGCAGCAGGATCTTTCAAGTCCAAACCTGTTCGCAGGAAATAAGAATAATCTGTGAAGGCCAAATTATTACGCTTTAAAAATGCACTGCATAAAACAGGAGCAGAGTTCTAGCCTAGGCATCTGAAATATGTTTGCAATTTTCCAATGCAAATAAAACAAAGTTTATCCATCTCCAAAAACTACCTCTAACAGCAGTTTCTACCTGAAATACTTGTTTTTGGAGCCGAAGAGGTAATTAGGTCACTGAACACTGTATGGAATAACAAGCAAGTGCAAGAGATGAACATACTGCATGCATGTTTGAAAAATTTACCTTGGAATTGTTCCAAAGCCTGCAGCATCAAAAACGCTCCATTGCTAGTTGAACACCCCAAGGCAAGAGAATGCAAGGTAACCTCGCCATTTGTTTTGTGTTTCCTAGTGTGTCTCTTCTTCCTCTATTTATTCTCCAGATTATACTTTTCTGTTGCTGTTACTTTCATTTGAAGGAGATGGTTTAGAAAGCTCTTTAAAAATGCAGTATGTTTTTCAGCCATGGACCGTAGCACTTTTCCGTGCCGACAAAACTGTTGATCTTTGTGAAAGCAGCGCAATTATTCTTGACTGCTCATGAGTCAGCCCCTTCCAAGTCTTAAATATATTTGCATTGAAAACCATCATAACACTGGCATTGAAATAAGCGTATTATCATCCTTCACAACCCATGGAGGAGATCTAACCCAGAGAGCTAATCATAGGTCTGATGTTTGCATTGAGCTGCATCAACACAGCTTTGTAAATAAGTCTTCAAATGTTACTAGCCCACCAACAAACAAACCAAGCACCAAACGCCAACACTAGCCTCCTGAAGGCTGGCAGAAGATGAACAAAGTGTCCAGTCCCTCCTTCGTTTTCACGCTAAGCAGAAAGAAAAGAGCTTGCCTCCTTTGGCAGCCCACCTGGTTTCTTTGTGGAGCACAGAGGAGGGATGGGGTATTTGCCCACCAGGAATTCTTTATTGCCTCGTGGCACTGTGGGTTAAACCACAGAGCCAAGGGCTTGCTGATCAGAAGGTCGGCGGTTCGAATCCCCATGATGGGGTGAGCTCCCGTTGCTCGGTCCCTGCTCCTGCCAACCTAGCAGTTTGAAAGCACGTCAAAGTGCAAGTAGATAAATAGGTACTGCTCTGGCGGGAAGGTAAACAGCGTTTCTGTGCACTGCTCTGGTTCGCCAGAAGTGGCTTAGTCATGCTGGCCACATGACCTGGAAGCTGTACGCCGGCTCCCTCGGCCAGTAAAGTGAGATGAGCACCACAACCCCAGAGTCGGTCACGACTGGACCTAACGGTCAGGGGTACCTTTACCTTTACCTTTACCTTTATCTTTACCAGTGCAATGCTTAAACAGAAGGCTGCACGAACACAGTGCTTGTGAATGGTTGGAGTCAGGCGTAGGTCAGCAGCGAAAACAAATAATAATAATAATAATAATAATAATAATAATAATAATAATAATAATAATTTATTATTATTTATACTCCACCCATCTGGCTGGGCTTCCCCAGCCACTCTGGGCAGCTTCCAACCAAATATTAAAATACAGTAATACATCAAACATTAAAAGCTTCCCTAAAGAGGACTGCCTTCAGATGTCTTCTAAAAGTTTCGTAGTTGTTGTTCTCTTTGTCATCTGATGGGAGGGCGTTCCACAGGGCGGGCGCCACTACCGAGAAGGCCCTCTGCCTGGTTCCCTGTAACTTGGCTTCTCGCAGTGAGGGAATTGCCAGAAGACTCTCAGCGCTGGACCTCAGTGTCTGGGTAGCACGATGGAGGTGGAGACGCTCCTTCAGATATACTGGACCGAGGCCATTTAGGGCTTTAAAGGTCAGCACCAACACTTTGAATTGTGCTCGGAAATGTACTGAGACCAGTGCAGTTAAATCTTTATCCAAGGAAACAAACCACAGCTCCTGCCTAGTGGTCTCAACAACTCTTTCTAGGAGGTCTTTTTTTTTTAAAGTAAATTTTTATTTGTTTTCCAAACACATAATTAAAACAAACAATAAACAAACTAAAAACATACAAACATATAAACATGTATAATTCCGTTATCTTATTTTCATACACCTTATTTCTCCGACTTCCCCGTACCTCCCTTTTACTGCATCCTTATTTTTTACATTTCTTTAGCAACTCTCCAATAATTAATTATTTAATTCACTTTCATTACAATCCTTTTTCTTTAACTTATTAGTTACAGCTGCAATTCTCTATTTCTTATTCCCTGGCATCTAGCACTCCTCAATTTTACAGTAATTTTTAAGATATATCTTGAATTTCTTCCAGTCTTCTTCCACTGTCTCTTTCCCCTGGTCACGAATTCTGCCGGTCATCTCTGCCAGTCCCATGTATTCAATCACCTTCATCTGCCATTCTTTCAGAGTAGGTAGTTCTTGTGTCTTCCAATACTTTGCGAGAATAATTCTTGCTGCTGTAGTAGCATACATAAAAAACATCCTATCCTTCTTTAACACCAACTGGCCGACCATACCCAGAAGAAAAGCCTCAGGTTTCTTAGAAAAAGTCCGCTTTAGGACTTTCTTAATTTCATTATAGATCATTTCCCAAAAGGCCTTAATCCTCGGGCAGGTCCACCAAAGGTGATAAAAAGTACCTTCAGTCTCATTACACTTCCAGCATTTATTATTGGGCAAGTGGTAAATTTTTGCAAGCTTGGCTGGGGTCATGTACCACCTATAAATCATTTTCATTATGTTTTCTTTTAAGGCATTACATGCCGTAAATTTAACACCGGTGGTCCATAAACATAATGTCATGACCGATGTCTTGTGCCCATTTAATCATAGCTGATTTCACCGTTTCATCCTGTGTATTCCATTTCATAGTAAAGTCTTAAGTCCGGCAGGGCAAACCCCCCTCTTTCTTTTGCATCAGTTAAAATCTTGTATTTTATTCTGGGCTTTTTGCCCTGCCAGACAAATTTAGATATATCTTTCTGCCACTTCTTGAAACAGTCCATCTTGTCCAAAATCTGCAACGTTTGAAATAAAAATAACATTCTAGGCAACACATTCATCTTAATAACAGCAATTCGTCCTAACAAGGAAAGTCTCAGCCTTGACCATATATCTAGATCTTTCTTTACCTCTGTCCAGCATTTATCATAATTGTCCTTAAATAAATTCACATTCTTAGATGTTAAGTTTACCCCCAGGTATTTCACTTTTTTCATTATCACTAAACCTGTTTCACTCTGAAACTTCTCTTTTTCAGCCATTGTAAGATTTTTCTCCAACACTTTCGTCTTCTGTTTGTTCAATTTAAATCCTGCCACTTGACCAAATATCTCAATTAGTTCTAATACTCTTTTGGTACTAGTGTCTGGCTGTTGCAAAGTCAATACTAGGTCATCTGCAAATGCCCTTAATTTGTAATGTCTAGCTCCGACCTGAACTCCTTTAACCAGCTGGTCCCCTCTAATCATATTTAACAAAACCTCCAGGACTGATATAAAAAGTAAAGGGGATATTGGGCATCCTTGTCGTGTACCTTTTTCTATAGGTATTTCTTCCGTAACCACATTATTTACAATTAGCTTTGCTCTTTGTTTAGAATATATCGCACCTGTACCATTTTCAAAACCTTGGCCTACCCCCATTCCTTGGAGATTTTTCTTCATAAAACTCCAGCAAATATTGTCGAAAGCTTTCTCCGCGTCCACGAAAATTAAAACAGCCTTCCTATTAGTGTCCACTTCTAACATTTCCAAAATGTCTATAATGTTCCTTACATTATCTGACATATGTCTCCCCGGAAGAAAGCCAGCTTGGTCTTTATGAATCTCCCCTAACAACACTCTCTTCAATCTTTTTGCCAAAATGTCTGCAAAATTTTTATAATCCACATTAAGTAATGATATGGGACGGTAGTTTTTAACCTGGTTCTTTTCATTCTCAGTTTTCGGTATAAGTGAGATGAAAGCTTCTTTCCACGATTCGGGTGCCTTTTTCCCCTCTAAAATTTCATTACAAACTTCTTTCAATGGTTGTATTAGCCATTCCTTCAGCGCTTTATAATATCTAGCGGTCAAACCATCTGGTCCTGGAGATTTTCCCAATTGCATATTCTGGATGGCACCCTCTATCTCTTGTCCTGTTATTTTCTCATTCAAGATCATTTTACTTTGCTCTGAAATTTTTGGCAGTCCATGCTTCTTAATAAATTCTTCTATTTCTTGTTCGTTGTGCATATAATTTCCTAAAAAAACTTTGAAAACAATTACTTATCTCGTTTGGTTTGGAAATGATTTTTCCGTCCACTTCTAAACTTGTCACAGTGTTCATTTTTTGCCTCTTTTTCAGTTGCCATGATAGAAGTTTCCCACATTTATCCGCCGATTCGAATGTCTTTTGTCTCATTTGCTTTATTTTCCACTCTATCTCTTGATTCATCAGTTCCATGTATTGCTTCTGATAATACTTTATTTCTCTCAAAATCTCATGAGACTTTGGTTTAGACCTCAATTTCTTTTCACCTTCTTTCATCTTTTCCAAAAAATTTTCTTTCCTCTCATTTTGTTTTTTCCTCTTTATAGAATTCTGTTGTATTAGGAAACCTTGCATCACGGCCTTACTTGCGTCCCAAATTATTCTTTTTTCCGTTTCTGTTCTTAAATTTATCTCAAAGTAATCTTTCAATGTTTTTTGGGCCTTCTTATAGATCTCTTCATCTCTGAATAGGGTGTCATTCATTCTCCATCTAAAGGATCCAGTTGATGTTAGTTTCATCTCCATCTTCACCGCGTTATGGTCGGAGCAAGTCTTTGGGCAGATTTCTACTTTTTTATCCTTGGCGCCATACTACTAGTTACCCAAATTTGGTCAATTCTTGTCCATGTCATTTTTGCTTCAGAGAAAAAAGTTCCCTCTCTCTCAAGCGGGTTCCTTGTTCTCCAAATATCAATTAAGTCCATAGTTTCAGTCATCTCAAAGAAAGTCTTTGGTAGTCTCCCTTCCTTAGAAATTACTTGTCTCTGTGCCTTATCCATGTTTGTGGAGACAACTCCATTCATATCTCCCATCATTACTACTTTATAGTCTAAATAGTCCATTAAAATCTCATGCAACTTCTTAAAAAATTCAGCCTTCCCTTCATTTGGTGCATAAATTCCAACTATCAAAATTTTTTCTCCTTGAACTTGTATTTCAATTGCCAGGTATCTTCCTTGTTCATCTTTAAATATCATCTTTGGGACCAATTTTTCTTTTACATAAATCACCACACCTCTTTTCTTCACTTTATCTGATGAAATAAATTCTTGTCCGAGTCTCTTATTTACCAACAATTTTCTGTGAACCCTGGTCACATGGGTTTCTTGTAGACATATTAAGTCTAATTGTTCTTTCTTCAATATATGGAAAACTTGGTGTCTTTTTCGGGGAAAGTTCAAACCATTACAGTTCCAGCTAAGAAGTTGCAGAGACATTTTGTTGTTAGGTACCTGTTTCTCCAACTGCTCCTAACTTTTGTTCCTCTTCTGATGGTGGTATAAGTCCAAAAGATAAATTTGCGATATCTGTCGATCCTCTTTCTTCTGTTGTTGTTTCTACTGTTCCTTTCTGCAGGTCCTCCAAGTATCTCTCCAAAAACTGTTCTTTGTCCTGAACTGTTTTTATTTTAATTTTCCTTCCTTTAAATTTAAAAGACAGTCCTTGTGGGAACTCCCACCTAAAAGGTATGAGATTTTTCTTCGGCAGGAAGACCAAATCTTTATAGAGGGTCCTCACCTCCAAAATATATTTAGGGATATCTTTAAAGATTTGTACTTGACAATTTTGGATCTCCAAGGCCTTTTGATAATGCAAGTTCAGTAATTTGTCTCTTTCTTCCTTGGATCTCAATGTGATTAAACAATCCCTTGGCTTCTTTCCTTGCCTCCTGCCCAGCCGAAAGGCTGCTGTTATTTCAAATTCATCTTCCTCCAAATCTTCTAACCAAAATTCCGAAAAGTTCTGTGTAAGGAAGTCCACAAGGCTGTCACCCTCGTTCTCAGGAACCAATCTCAATTTCAGATTTTTCTCCTTCCTCTGTAGTTCCAGCAAAGACAGGGCTGCATCATGTTCATTCACTTTTTTTGTGATCGGTGCAAGCTTTTCCCTTGTCTCCTCTGCTGTATTTTTAGCGCTTTCAGCTATCTTTCGTGTTTCAGAATTCTCTTGAATCAGCTTGTTAATAGAATCTGTATTGGATGCCACACTTGCTGTGTTCAAGTCCAGTCTTGCTGTCAGTTCTGTCAATTTTTTAGAATTTTCCGTGGACTGCTTTGTTAATGCTTCCAGAGATTGGTTTATTTTAAGCAGTGCCTGTGTCATTGATTCCATAGATGCTGTTAGTATTTTTTCCTGTGCAACTGGTATTGTGCCTGTTATTGAGCCCCTTTTCTTTTGTGTTTGTTTTACTTTAGATCTAGTTACTATCTCATCTGCTGGGCCGCTCATATCCTCAAGGTCGTTCTCACAGGAAAAGCTTGCAAGTGGAAAATCCCACTGTTTCTTTTTGACTGTGACAGTTTCTCTTTAAACCCTCTAGAGGGAGCATTCAATTGTATCCAAGTGAAAAGAACAAAAAAGAAACATAGAGCTATGAACCAAGAGTTCAAAGTCCACAATAAAGCTTTCTTTTCTCCCAAAAATTCAACAAAGTAATTCAAAATAGAGCCCAGTAACTTTGTCTCAGACAAAACCCCAACTTTGTATCCAGTCTCCACTGACAGCTCACTTTCCCGGTGCCTTGCTCAGGCAGTTCAGCCAGGGGTTTTGACAGTGAAAGATCTCTCTCTTTTTTTTTTTGTTGTTAAATTCGAGCAGGATAGCAGTGTCCAATTTTTCTTCCCCCTTTTCCCCACTTATTGGGGGAAGTTAAAGTCCGATGTCAGTTAGTCAGTTTAAAAGGTTGTTTTCTTTCAAATGCAGCTTTGATTTTTCGTTGCTTTACTTGTCATGCAGTTCGGGGAGGCAGACTTCCTTAATTTATGCCTTTCCCGTTTTCAGCCAAAATTCAAAAAATTAAATTTCTATGTCCCGTTCAATCCCTCGATCTTACTCACGGGTGTTACGGTCAGATTTCTGTTTCAGGAAGGAATCGGCGCTCTCCGTTCATGGCGACGCGGCTTCACTCCACGGGCTGGATTGCGACTCTCAGCACCGCGCTCACTCCCGATGCCGCTCCGGAGCCTTTAAAAAGGCTCTTTCACAGTACCGGGGGGCGCAAAAGGTGGCCACCGAGCCTCCTTGTTCACAGGCTTCCGCGCCTGTGATTTTAGGGGTCCCCCGCTCGCCGTAGCGGGTCAGACCCGAACTCGCGGAGCAGTCCTCCTTCGGAGCTCGAAGCAAGGACCGCCATTAAACGCTGGCGCCGACCGGAAGTCCTCTTTCTAGGAGGTCTTGCCCCCATGAAGAAGTTGCAAGGACTGAAGGTCGCCGCTTTCCCAGTGCAAACTGGGACTTCTCCTCTCCAGGGTCTTTCCCCCATAGTCTCAGGCTCTGCACACAAGCACCCTCTGTTCTGCCTGTTTCATTTCTCTGTGAGTTCGAGGAGACATAGGGGAAGGGAGCTGGTTCTATTTCATATTTTTCCTCAGCTATGGCATCAACCTAACAACTATATCATGTTAATTAGCAACAAAACATAAGGTTGTTTACACTGTTTTAGACTGACAACCAGGCTTTGCGTCTCTTTTTCATACTGTATACATTTTGTATGCTTTCATTCTTTCCCAATACAGTGGTACCTCAGGTTAAGTACTTAATTTGTTCCGGAGGTCCATTCTTAACCTGAAACTGTTCTTAACCTGAAGCACCACTTTAGCTAATGGGGCCTCCCACTGCCGCCGTGCCGCTGGAGCACGATTTCTGTTCTCATCCTGAAGCAAAGTTCTTAACCTGAGATACTATTTCTGGGTTAGCGGAGTCTGTAACCTGAAGTGCATGTAACCTGAAGTGTATGTAACCCAAGGTACCACTGTAAAGGGACTGTATTGTAACTACTCTCATATTGAGTCTTTCCTACAGTCATCATCCAAGACAGTTTGTGAAGCATGTGAATATAGAAACCTTTGACTAGATCCTTCTCTTCTTTCCCATGTTGCTCCTTACTGTTTCAATCTATGTTGGCTCATCCCCATCCTCACAAAGATAAAGTAGGGGAGGGGGCAAACAATGTCCCTGACTGAAAGAGACAATGTCTCCTAAGAAGTCTCAGCAGTTTTAACAAACAAGGAATCCCAGGATTCCTTGGGGGAAGCAATGACTTTTTAAAGTTGTATAATACTACTTTAAATGAATACTGCAGGTAGGGCTTTCATACTTACATTTAAAATATCTGAGTAAAATAAAAAATTGGTTTTTTTATTTAAAAAACCCAATTCTATTTATTGTTATTGTCAGAGCTGCCTCTAGGTCCCAGCTCACAGAGGACCAACGCCAGGTTGATGTAATGGACAAAAGTCTTTATTGAAGTTTAGTTTCCATTTCAACGCCAGAGCGTGCAGCCCTACGTCTTAGACCTTAGATCGGCGAAGTCCCGTCTGAATCACCTCCCCTTCCGCACCAGTTTAAGATCCTAGCCCTGCTCTACCTTCTGCGCTGTTCTCTCCTCCTCTGGGTCCTCCTGCCCACCGGGACATTGCCCTTTCTGGACTCCTCCGACGCTGAGTCGCTTAGCTCCTCCCCCTGCCTCCGGCGGGCTTTAGGACCCGGTTCCCAATCCTCATTCTCTGCTGTCCCGCGCTCCTGTACATTTGAACTTGTTTCTCGCGTCAACCCAGTGACCTTTCTCCTAACCGTTACACTGCTTCTATCACTGCTTCCCTCTTCCGTGACACTGGCCGGATCTGACCTCCCCTCCGTTGCCTGACTCTCCGATGGAGGCGTGGTCAGCTCTGCCTCGTCTCCTCTCCCTGGTGGGGAAAGCACTGGCCCCGATACCTGGGACTCTTCCCCCCCACTCTGCTCTGGTGGGGAAGCTGGTCCTGATTTCCAACTACTGCTCTGGGAGTCCCTGCTGCCCCCTTGCTCCTGGGGCGTTCCCCTTGGGAACCCCCTGCCCCTGGCCACTGGCGCCCCCTTTTGTGAATCTTCCGATTCGCTGGAGAGGCTCATGGAATCCCTCGGACCACTGTCCCCTCCTACGCTCCCCTCGGATTCCTCCCCCTCGCTCTCCATCTCCCCTCTTCCCTGTGCCTCTGCTCCTGAGCCCCTGACAGTTATGCTTTTTAAAATTGGTTTTTACCCAACCCTGTTTGTCAGCAGCTTGTTCTGACCGGAGAGGGTGGGGTTCTTCAGAAAACACTGTCCTTTTATGTTCTGAGTATACCCTGATTTCAAAACACAATATTTACCTTAGATTTGTTAACTAATTATTGTGATTGATTCAAGATCTTGCGCTCTGAAATTGCACTCCTTGAAGCTGAACTGCGGGATTGCTGCTATGAAGATAAAAATATAAGATAGAAGTTTATTTAGCCCATTCACCTAATTAAGTTGTTGACTTTTGGAACATTGCCTTTAATTAAGCACAAGGAAAACGGCATTAACCTTTTAATATAAAGTTCAAATGAATATTCCTCAGGTGGGATTTGCCCCTTATTGGGCTCTTCTATCTTTAAGCACATACGTGGTAATATTTAACCAAGACGTTGTGTCTAATGGTGCAAAAGGTGATTAGTACCAACTGCTGATTACTGAACTCAAATTATGCATGAATTCATGTGTGGATTCTTAATGAAGTCTAATAAAGCATGTGTCGTGAAGCATTTTTAGTTCCCAGCCAGAACTCCTTGCATTCAGTATGGCTAATGAATTTTGTACTTCTTTTTGTTGTTGTACTTTTATTGAGGTTCAGCGAGTTTCTGGTTTATGAATCTGAGCATTATTATTTTATTATGCTTTATTTATATATGAGCTAGTCTGATTATAAATTATGCATCTGTGCTATTTCTGTTCCACTTCTTATCAGTGGGAATGCATTTATTGCAAATGGAATTTCCACATTTCTATTGTATCCTTCGGTCAAAACAGGCTGTTTAAATAAAACAGGCTAGCTACCACCATAACTCTCCGCAACGAGTTTTGATGTTGAATATTCTTCAGGTACTCTTGTGAATAAGCGAATATTCGCAAAGTATTCACAAAGTATTTTGTGCCTGTATTTAACATTTATTCTATTTATACCCTGGCTTGCCGATCGCGTGGTCGGCGGTTCGAATCCCCGCGGCGGGGTGAGCTCCCGTCGTTCAGTCCCAGCTCCTGCTCACCTAGCAGTTCGAAAGCACTTTTAAGTGCAAATAGATAAATAGGGACCGCTTTCTAGCGGGAAGGTAAACGGCGTTTCCGTGTGCTGTGTTGGTGCCGGCTCGCCAGAGCAGCTTCGTCACGCTGGCCACATGACCCAGAAGTGTCTTCGGACAGCGCTGGCCCCCAGCCTCTTAAGTGAGATGGGTGCACAACCCTAGAGTCGGACACGACTGGCCCGTATGGGCTAGGATACCTTTACCTTTACTTGTAGTCAGTGAAATATCTGTAAGTCTGTAGCCTATGATATTTGGTTTCAGTATCTGACAGCAGATATTTGAATGGTTTTGATAGCTGACATGGAATGACATTAAGTATCTGGTAGCATAAGATCTATGAGATGTTGTAGTGTTTGACAGCTAGGACCTTTCATATGCAATGCAGAAAGCCTGTGTTAGAGTGCTGGACTAGGACCTGGTAAAACAGGGTTCAGATTCCTACCTCACAGTCTTGTTGTAGGGGTTAAATGAAGACGTGGATAAGAATGTATGCCATCTTAAGGTTCCTGCAGAAAAAGGTGGGAAATAAATGCGATTACATTTAAAAATCCGAAGTCTAAAGAGTTGGACAGGTTGAATGAACTAAGCATGTTTAGCCAAAATCCAAAGAAGTTTAACAAGGAAATACATTGTGAAATTCCAAATATTTAAAATCCAGTCAAATTGGACATAGAAGATATGACAGAATAGGCTAGTGGAATGACAATATATTATACTGCATTCCTTGCAGTTCAGTAATAATAATAATAATAATAATAATAATAATAATAATAATAATTTTATTATTTGTACCCCACCCTTCTGACTGGGTTGCCCTAGCCACTCTGGGCAGCTTCCAACAAATATAAAAGCATAACAAAACATCAAACATTAATAACTTCCCAATACAGGGCTGCCTCCAGATGTCTTCTAAAAGTTGTATAGTTACTCATCTCCTTGACATCTGATGGGAGGGTGTTCCATAGGGAAAACAGAATTTAAGAAATCAACAGTGGCTGCATTAAATGAGTAATTGTATAATACAATTCCACCTTAAAACAGGCTTATGTGCTTACAGAAATGTACAGTTTAGTTTGTTAACAATCTCAATCATTAAAAGTCATTAAAGCAAGTTTTTCAAGATTCTGATAAATCAGGAATGAAAAAGAAGTTTAGTTTCTAATAAAATTATGAAATATTATTTCCCCCTAGGCATGCTGTGTATGTGTTTATTGTGGGTGCTTTTAACCAATGTGAAAATAACTGCTCCAATGTAATCTGCTAAAGAGTTGTTTTTCCAGGCAGCATCGTTTATGCAAATGCTGCGAAATTTTAACACAAAACTCGATAGAGTGAGTATGATATGCAGAACAAGACTAATGTTAATGTTTAAAGAGAACAATCTGATAAAGAAGAATCTGTGCAGAAGCTCGTAATGGATAACATGACAGGACACAGTTCTCCTCTGAGAAATCGCAAGCAAATGCCTAGAACAAAATGTTCCAAGCAATCCTGATCGAGACGGACATGACTGATAGCAAGTACAAAAACAACCATTTTGGACTGGTCCTCAAAATTAGTGAAACAAATAAGGTGATACTTTATTCTTCCTTCAAAGCAATGTGAGGTGGCGGGGGGGAGGAGAGAAGACAACATGTGGTGATGGAGTTAAAGAACTTCCTGTTTTAAAAATCTCAGACGGGAACGGAAGATATTGTGCTAATTGGGCCAATAAAAGTGCCTTGAAATACACATTACAGTGGTAACTCTGGTTGCGAACAGGATCCGTTCCGGAAGCCCGTTCGCAACATGAAAAGAACACAACCTGCAGTGGTGCGTCTATGCATGCGCGGATTGCAATTTGCCACTTCTGCGTGACGTCATTTTGCGCTTCTGCACATGCGCGAGCGGCAAAACACGGAAGTAACCCTTTCTGGTACTTCCGAGTCGCCGCGGGACGTAACCTGAAAGAACGTAACATGAAGCAGACTTAACATGAGGTATGACTGTACAAAGCTTTGAATCCAGGAATTTTAAATTCCATTTTACATGTCAATATGTGACCTTAAAAGTTATACCAGGCATCATTCACTGATCAGTTCTCATAATTAGAAGAAATGTGCAAAGACTTCTGTTTGTGCAATGGGGCTATCCCTCCCTCTATTCCCCACATCGCCAGAAATAGCTCAGGGTGGGTCAGGGGACCCTCCACTACAGAGCATGAGGGGAGAAGAAAGGAGATCTTTTTATTCGGCAAGCTGAAATTCTTACACTATTGGAACATTCAACATTCACTGCTGAATTCCTTCCATTAACTTTTTATACAAAAATCCAGATGATTGTTTAAGTAACACCTAACACACCATACATTTAGAGCACATTTGAAGCACATTTTTCTCCAAAATAATATTGGGAACTATCGTTTACCCCTCATGAAGAAGCAATTCCCAGCACCCTTAATCAACTATAGTACCTAGGATTCCTGGCAGGGGTAGAGAATGTGCTTTGAAAGCGTGGTGTGTGTGCAGCCAACTTTAACGTCAAATTTCAGCATATGCTACCTTCTCAGCTTAGACAGCTCTGGCTCTGCAGTACCTCAGACGAATCCTGTGTTCCATTTGCTTCTGCGGTACAATTGCCAAGAGCTCAGCAAAAAAAATTAAAAAATGTAAACAGCTTAATGAATCAAATCAATGGAGGAGAAATCCCTGACAAAGAGCATATTTTCTGTGTGTGTTTCTGGGCCCCATGGTGATCCTATATTCAAGACATGATGCGTCTAGGTGAGAATTTGTCACAGGATAATGGTCTCCCACTGCTACTGTACATACAGTACCCAGTGTGCAACACCATGTAGCTGAGATATTCTTGGAAAACTAACTACTTTCCGAGGTGGCTTTGCTAGATGGGGAGCAAGAGCACTGTGAGAAATTGCTCATACAGATGACAAGACGCACGCAGAATGTGACACGAGCCAAATAGACTTAGAGATGTACTTTGTATAATATTGGAAATCCATCAGCCACAGCCTTATAGATTGCCAGCATGAGGTGAGCTGAAGAGTCCCATACTTCAGAAATGTAGCCTTGACCCCCTCTAACTAGGTTCCCCCATTGCTGGTATCAGATATAACTCTAGATAGGGCATTGAGTAGGTAATCAGTGTGCCATGTTTGAAATGTCAGCAGCTACCATCTGCAACTTGGGTAAAAATAGTTTGATTGGCTCCAGTGAAGAAAAGGGGTCACGGGGTCAAGACCTGGAGATGGTAGCAGGCTGTGGATGAAATAAGACTGCAGACTGGGGGACCCGACAAACCAGGCAGAGGAATATTTTATTAAAACAGCATTTTGAGACTTCCCTGGTCTTTATGTGGCATCATCTAGCCAACAGGGGGTGAAAGCCTGAAAACTCAAATTACATGTGCCGGCGCTGTTTGTGGGAGCCCACCTCTGCCCCAATCATCTACAAAGGAGAGAGTGTACAGTCCAGTTTTTAAAGCAGAATAATATATGGATGGAGGGGCCAAATCCATACCCTTCAACATTTCTCTGATGAAAATAGGGACGTGCTCCCCGACACCATGAGCCTAAGCATGATTTTTTGAGACCCAGTACTAGCTTGTAACATAAACCTCTCTCAAACATGCACCATGATCCCATCCCATGCTTGCAATCTCGTGAATCAGAGAAACAACATTTCTAAATTAATTCTGACATTTCATTCACTACATTTCTGAAATTGGCCCACATTGGGGTCTAATCCCTCCAGTCCTCTCTGGCTTTTTTGTCTAGTTTTACAAAGCTTGTTGACTACTTTGTAACTTTTGGGTTGGTCCCAAGAAAGGTATTAGCCCATAGATGTTGTGATTCAAATGTACTGGCACAGCTGCAAAACATTTTAGAAGCAGGCCAGTCCATGTTAAAGTTTTGTTTTTCTGGCCTTTTTTTTAAAAAAAAATCATGAATTATTTCCCCAAAGTTAATTACAAAGTCCTCTGGAAGTTTACGCTCAGTTGGTCTGGTCCAAACAACTAAAGTGGCTTAACTATTATTGGCCCTAGTTAGAAATACTTATATTTGAGAGAGAAAATCCAGAAAATTATTCCCACCATCAACTTTGGGCATTGACTTTGCTGGCTTTTGCATTTCTGTTATGTTCTTAGGCCACTTAGTTTAGACCCAGGCTGGTGACTGGCCTAGTCTAGCTTCCATTTCACATCCTCCTATGTCCTTAGTTGCAAGCATTTAGCTTAGCATAAATTCTTAAGAGTAAGGAGTCATAAATCTTTGCTTGTTCATTAAATATATGGTCCTTTTTCTGACACTGTGGTATGATTAATCTCCTTGAGCTGAAGTATGATCATTCTCGTTATTTACAATACTCCCTGGATTTACTTCGAAGGTAAAGACGCTAACTTGCGCTTTGGAGATTAAATATATTTACATGAAAGCCACATTGTAGAATTCTCTCCAAATGTTTCTCAGCTTAGGAAAGCTTTTCTACAAAAGTACAACTAAGTTGCCTGCTGTACTCTGAGGAGCTATAGCCAGGTGGAGCATTACTGTGGAAATATATGCAAATAGCTAAATTTTCAGTTTACCCTTTCCATCTGTTTCCTCTCTGGCCACTATATTGTTCTCAGCAGACAAACAACTGTGCCAAAAAGGTCACTAACAGACAGTAGGCAAGAGAAATGTTTAGCCTTTCAATGTTTAGCTTTTAAGAAAGCACTTCAACATATTTGGCATCATCACCATTATTATTATTTAAATTCATATCCCACCTTTCCTCCCAAAGAACCCAGGATGGCATGCAACAAGTGATAAAACAATATATTTAAATATATTTAAAACAATTCCAGAAGCAGACTGGAAAAAGTCTCAAAACGCTTGTTGGAAGAAGATGTTCTTCAGTAGAGGCACAAACAGGGCCGGATTTAGGTTTGATGAGGCCCTAAGCAACTGAAGGTAATGGGGCCCTTTATATATCCAGCTGTCCTTTGTCAACAACAAATTCTCTGTTTTTTGTGTTGAATATATTCTCTATGGTAATTTGTGGGCCTAATAGGTATCTAAAGCCATTTGCACATAACAAAATATGTATTTTATCAGAGTTACTGTTGAACTGAAATACAACTGGAAATGTACATCCAGGTTTTTTCCCCTTTAATTTTTTTGGGGGGGTCCAAGAGAGGGGGGCCCACAGCTATAGCTTGTTTAGCTTATACATAAATCCAGCACTGGACACAAAAGACAATGGAGATAGCTCCTTCTACTATTTAACATGCAGAAATTTCAAAGGGTTGGTTCCACAACACTAAAGGCCTGATTCCTATATTCTGTAGAAAGGTTAATTGTTCACATATGTAGCACTGCCAGAAATTTTTTTTTGGGGGGGGGCATAGCCATGTATCTCAGAAGCTTTAGTCTCCTGACAACTTTACTATGAATGTGTATTCCTCCTAAGGGCCGTTCAGATGTCTCTGACTACCCACATGTATTCAATGCATGTGTGGAGAGGAAGCAAGATTGCAGCATTGCCCACATTTGGTAGGTGTGTGTGATGGATGAGTGAATACTCCTCTAGATATTGAAAGATATTGGAGACTCATAGGTAACCAAAAATATCTGATTCCTCACAAAGCAAATTCACAAGGCAACACAGGTCTTCCTAAAAGGATGAGATGAATTTCTGCATCGTTTGAATGGAATCACATAGTCACACTCCGAAACCTTTGGTACTCCCCCAATTTCCCCCACCCACTGAACAGATGAAAATAGGGCAATGGGTGAGTAACAGATTGTAATTATTCAATTTAAGAATGGATAGTCTGCAGATAGTCCTGATGATCCTTCCAAGAAGGGAGACTAGGACTGTGTACCATCAAATTTAACTCAACCTGGTAAGCATATAACTAATGACTTCGTTCATGAATTCACTGAATATGTATCCTGATCCCAAGCATGTTTTGTCATAAGTAAATGAATATAATGGGCTCCCTAATATGAATGCTTAGGATCACGCAACCTAAAAACACAACCATCTACAGTGGTACCTCAGGTTAAGAACTTAATTCATTCCGGAGGTCCGTACTTAACCTGAAACTGTTCTTAACCTGAAGCACCACTTTAGCTAATGGGGCCTCCTGCTGCAGCTGCACCGCCGCTGCACGAATTCTGTTCTCATCCTGAAGCAAAGTTCTTAACCTGAGGTACTATTTCTGGGTTAGCGGAGTCTGTAACCTGAAGCGTATGTAACCTGAAGCGTATGTAACCCAAGGTACCACTGTACTATACTGCTGAGATCAAGTCCTCTAGAGATTATGAAGCAGCTTCCTCTTGCTCTCTATATGCATGTAAGATATGATACTTTTCAAAAAGATTCCTCTATGTAACTCTGACAGCAGGGAAGTCTCAAGTTCCCCAAACAATGGGAAAGAATCCCTCATGTTTGGAAGAGTTTGCAAGACATCTCTAAGCCACAAATGCTCGTGAGTGAGCCACTGCTGCTGGATGGCAAGTGGTGAACTGGATAATTTTCTCCCGCCCTCAGCCTTCTCTCCCTTTTGGGATCTCTAATAGGAACTGTCCAAGCAGTAACTGGAGGAAGGAACTGCTCCATTCTTCTGGTCAATGTATCCAGCAGCCCAGTGGGCTCTTGTGCCAAAAAAGAGAATGGGGACAAGAGGAAAACAGATGAGAAAATGTAATCTTAAATATCCATTGAATACCCAGGGTGTTAGAAACGCAAGCAGGATTATAGGAGCCTCCATTAGTTCATAGGTGTTTGATGTCACTTTCTTGGAGATGTTCTGAGGGAACTCTTGGAAGGTCAAGAACATCTGAAAGGGAGAGTCCAAAATATTTGGAAAACTCTGATGTGAGGAGGAAAAGGGTTGTTGTCAAAGTCATTTCCTACTTTATTATATTGGTTGCTGCAGGGCAGCTCTGCACCTCATTATGTTTCAGGGTAGAGACTCATCATTATGTTGATTATTCAAGAATGAGGTGTTGATTGCCTTAATGGGCTAATAGTCTGGTAATGAAGACTCAGTAATAGCATTGTCTTGGTGTCTTGGAATTCTTTAGGCCTCAGCATTATGATTTGTGGAGCTCTGAAGCCAGGCAAGGTACATAGTATGTCTTCCAGCACACCCCATGGATATTTTTCTTTGACTTAGACATAGGTTTTCCTTTACGAACCTTCCTTTTAGATCAGACACTGGTTTAAACCTTGTTTCACTACCAAGCTATCCTGCTCAGATGGCATGTTTGTTTACCTGAATGTAACCCAAAAGATGTGAAGGATAAAATTATGCTTTGCGTGGCCAGGCGGAGTCCCCAGATCCCGCGCGGTCCCCCCGTCATGTGGAATAACGACTCAAGACAACGTGCTATGGGATTAAATTGGCCACAACTTTATTAAATTTCAAATGTGGGTAGACCTTGGCTCAGGCATTGGGCGTTCTCCCTCCCCAGTCCCCAGCCGGGGACCTAGGGAGCATCAGGGTTATCCAGTGTGGGGGGGGATGGGCCGGCTCTGGAGAACATATGTTCAAGCAGAGATAGCCGCCCCCATAACGCCACCGCCGCAGGGGAGAGCAATGACGACCTTTCGGCGTATGGTCAAAGCCTCCCTTCAGAAAACCCCTTTAACGGGGAACCCTTGTATCGCCGCCGCAAAGAGGAAGATGGACAAAAGGATTCCGCCCAAGGCCTGATACTGCCAAAGTTGTGACGTTTTGCTACAGGAAAGGCGAAACCTGTCAATGCAGGGAAATTCCTTTCCGGCCCTTTAACAGCGACCTTAACGTAGCAGCGCCCGCATACCTGTGAAGAAAAGTTAACCTGCAAAACCTGTGAAGAAAAGTTAACCTGCAAAATAAGACATTAACTGAGGGTGGGTAGGGTGGGAGAAGCTCTGGAGCCAAGTGAGGATTCCCAGGTAAGATCCTCCCTCTATTGTGTGGGCAGGTAATCCCTCCCCTACCTGGCCTGGTCTCCTTGGCAATGCTTCCCCCAGGTGGGATTGGACAACTGACTGAGGTAGGCGGAGACCTCCAGGTATCCCACCTGAGGGAAGGCAAAGCCAAGCCTATGCTGTTGGAGCCACTCCAGATCTAGGGGCTGCACGCGTCCACGCAAAGGGCGCCCCCCGTTTTAAGCGGGGAGCGGTCATTATCAGGGACTTAGTGAAGTAGGAAGCTCATAAGTTGAGCATGGGACAAAGTCTAGTGACAGTAGCTTGGAAGGTCAAGATATACTCTGATCTAGATGTTTATTTTTATTTAGCTTGGAAAATTGGTGGCATATTGAGAGCAGGCAACATATGAAATCTTGTCTATTCGTGTTCTTCAGCTTGCCAAAGGGTAGCAATAGGTCTGTCACATCTCTATACAGAGCCTGATAAAATACAAGTTATAAACAAGAGTGACTCGTTCAAAACAGCGGCCAGTGGTGTTAATATCTCCCTTTTTGTGTTAATTTAGCAGTATAATTATTATTAACATATTAAAGAGAGAGAAACTTTCTGTATTGGGAAAATTTCCTTAATCTCAACTGAGTTCAAATTGAGTAGAAAGGAATTTGCCAATAAATTCTAGTTTGGAAACTTCACTTTGCACTCTTCTCTTGAAGCCTTCAGATTAAAATATGATAAAACTGAGGTCTGCCATAAAGTGTCCCATGAGACTGATATGTAATTTGTGTATGGGGAAAGGCCTGGCAAATATAATAGGTCAAATTGGATCATAATTTGATAATTAGTTAAGCATCTTTTCATTTCCCAATAAGTCACTCTGCTAGTACTGCCTAATACCTAGAAATGAATCTAGGTGTATTGAAAGTTGGCATCTCACAATATTTTTATCTGCTAGTGACTGAAATCCTCTTTTGGTAAAACAACATGTTTTGAGGTCTTCAGGGTATGTAAATGTAACATCTGTCTGATGTGACGTCCTGTTTAAAGTCCTTAGGCACTATTATTAGTAGGGATGTAGGCTTTTGTTTTTTGTTTTTAATTGTGGTAGATTCAAGAGTTTTGCAAACCTTGCTTTTGCATTTTAGGAAGTTTATGATAAAACCTGAATGCATGGTGATAAGAACCCGTGACAATCAGAATGTTATCTTCAGTGAGAATATTGAAGACATACCAGAATCAAACTGATAATGTGAGAGACGATTACAGCTTATAAAATATCCAGTGGGTTGGGCTTATAAAGAAGCTGTAAACAGGAATGGAAGAATATTGTTAAAACCATTCCCTCAACACAGCAACTTGAATATAACAAAGTTTTGACTTAATAGTTTCTGGCATTTAACCGCTTTTCCCTTTTGCGTAACCCAAGGTGACTTTTTATGGTGTGATCAGGGTTATGAGCTGCATGTCAGAAAGCTGCACGAGCACTTAGTCATTCTCATCCATATGCATCTTACTTCAGGTCATACTGTATTATACGAGGGAGAGGACAATCCAAGGGGGGTGCAGAAAGCAGGCTCTGGGCCGGCTGGCATTGAGCAGAGCAGAAGGGGTCTGAAGGCGAGAGAAGTACCTGGCTGTGGTATATTATATGTTCCTATTGCCTTAAAGAGTTTCCAAAGCTTTCAAAAATATTTTTTTAATGTGTTTTAATTTTATTTTTAATAGTATTATTACATAGGTTGCTGGCCACCTTGGGCTCCTTTAGGAGGAAGAGTGGGATAACAGTTTTATAAGTTTTATAAGTGACAGAGCAGTCACGAAATTAAAAGATCCCTGCTTCTTGGGGGGAAAAGCGATGACAAACCTAGACAGCATCTTAAAAAGCAGAGACATCACCTTGCCGACAAAGGTCCATATAATTAAAGCTATGGTTTTCCCAGTAGTGATGTGTGGAAGTGAGAGCTGGACCATAAAGAAGGCTGATCGCTGAAGAATTGATGCTTTTGGATTATGGTGCTGGAGGAGACTCTTGAGAGTCCCATGGACTGCAAGGAGATCAAACCTATCCATCCTTAAGGAAATCAGCCCTGAGTGCTCACTGGAAGGACAGATCGTGAAGCTGAGGCTCCAATACTGTGGCCACCTCAGAAGAAGACTCCCTGGAAAAGACCCTGATGTTGGGAAAGATGGAGGGCACAAGGAGAAGGGGACGACAGAGGACGAGATGGTTGGACAGTGTTCTCGAAGCTACCAGGATGAGTTTGACCAAACTGCGGGAGGCAGTGAAAGACAGGAGTGCCTGGCGTGCTCTGGTCCGTGGGGTCACAAAGAGTTGGACATGACTAAAGGACTAAACAAGAAAGTAAATGAATAGTATGGAGGAAAGGAAAATAGTACCGGAAAGCACAGATTCTCCATGCATCTGTCATGTGAAGGTTTTAACACAGATAACTGTCACTTGGGCACAAGACCAGAGGGAATATCACTTCCCTATTCCTTTACTTACACTTGGCAGAAAGCTATTTTGAAAGGCACTTCCTGGAGCTGTTCCATCATTTCACATTTGGAAGGTGTTTTTTTAGGGGGGTTGATGTTGGTGGGGGAAGCAGGAGTGAAAACTAATTCATCTTTGGGGAGATGGTAGGCTGGAGCAGTAGCAGGGATTCTAGTAAAGGTGGATGAGGCAGCACCTAGTTTTCACTTTGTCTTTCTTTCACATAAATTTCCTTCTCCTCTTGATGCCATTGGGACTCACTCTCTTCCCCCACCTCTTCACCTCTCTTCCCCAGCAATGCACCTGGAAGGATGCTACATCTTGACAGTCCAAATATTACCCCAAATGTGGTACTGTGGGAAAACATGTTGACCTGACTGGCTGCTGACTGCAGCTGCTCCTGGCTGCTTGATCAGTGGCAATCTTAAAATTATTGGAGTCTAATTAAAGACACTTACTGAAGGTCTCCCGCTAATGAGTGCCCAGGCCATGTTCATCTGTTTAGGATATTTATAGAAGTGCTTCATATTTGATCATCTCTAAGCAGTGCCAAAGGGACGCAGGTGGCGCTGTGGGTTAAAGCCTCAGCGCCTAGGACTTGCCGATCGAAAGGTCGGCGGTTCGAATCCCTGAGGCGGGGTGCGCTCCCGCTGCTAGGTCCCACCGCCTGCCAACCTAGCAGTTCGAAAGCACCTCCGGGTGCAAGTAGATAAATAGGGACCGCTTACCAGCAGGAAGGTAAACGGCGTTTCCGTGTGTGGCTCTGGCTCGCCAGATGCAGCTTTGTCACGCTGGCCATGTGACCCGGAAGTGTCTCCGGACAGCGCTGGCCCCTGGCCTCTTAAGTGAGATGGGCGCACAACCCCAGAGTCTGTCAAGACTGGCCCGTACGGGCAGGGGTACCTTTACCTTTACCTTAAGCAGTGCCAAAAATGCAACACGGATAAAACGTATAACATCTATAAATGCAAGACAGCTCAAAAATGCCATAAATGTCAACATTTTCAGCAGTAAACAGTGGTTGGCATAGCCAGTGTTAACAAAGAATGCCTGGGTAAATAAATGGAAATGGGAAAATAATATATAATCATGTGATGTCACCAGTATCTTGATGTGAAGGGAATTGGACTAGATGACTCTTATGGTCTTTTCCAACTCTACAGTTCTATGTCCTATGTGTATTGAAGGACATTGAAAATGATCAATTTCATGGTTTAATGGTAGTTAGTTGGTTTTGCCCCCACAATACATTATGGAAATGAGCTTAGCATCATCCAGAAAATCTACCTCTGTGACTTCAAAAGATGGAGATCTTTGCCTTCAGAATGGTCAGGGTCCTTCCATACATTTTCCAACACATTTAAAGGAAACCTGTACAAGTTTTAGCCTTGCTGACATTGGTGTTTAACTTTGCACATTTTTTCCTCCTGGACTTTGAATAGTCCTTGCATTCCACTGCAGAACTGCCGTACCCCAGGGAGGTTATGCACCACTGAAAGCCTTGACAGTTCCGAAAGTGGCTTGGAATACAAGTTGGGTCGGCTCTGCTAACATGTTATTCTCTCATCCAATTGCTATTAATACCATTCCAGAAACAGAAGAAAAGGGTAACATTATAAACCTAAAGATTTTCTCTCTGTTTAAAATACAGCATTTATATGTGTATCCTTTTAAATGCCGTACAATTGTATATTCCCAGATTCATCTCCAAAATATATTTGCATTTAAATATAATGCTGTGTTTTTATATCAAATACAAATGTTTCTTGCCAAACATGCACTGCGATACGCAGCTATGCAAAATACTCAATGATATGAAACTTATGTAAAGCTCTCGATATACAAAAAAAGGCAGAGGATGGGTGATTTTATGCTACATTGGAATGTGCAATTGGGTTTCATCCTCACCCAATCTCTGCACAATAGCATAAGAGTGCGATGGAAAAGTTAAGCAGCTGCAGAGAGCTTCCTAAAAGGTGTGGTCTTCATTGCCATGCAGCTCATGATTTCTCATTCCAGAAGGAATCAACACCTGTATGATTTCCTGTGGTCATAATTTTTTCTTTTGCTGACAACAGGAGTAATTGCTTTGTGCAGCAGAAAAAAGGGGGGGTGCAAGGTTTTCTATGGAAGATAACAGCGTTTGCTCATTTTTAAGACTTTATATACCCACACTTCCAGTAATCAACTCATAGAGATTCTCAGTGCCTGTGAAATTTTGAAAGTATCTTCCCGGCCAAGTACTGTATGTAAAATGGTTCTGCGTTGTGAAAAGGAGCACAACAGCACACCTGTATGACATTAGCTCTTTTCTTCTTTTTAACATTATTTTCTTTATTAAACTTTTTGAAAAATAAAATTAAAAATAAATCAAACAAAGCAGATGCAAAGGGTAAGTTCTGAACATAACAGGCTTAAAGCAGCTCAACGGCAATACATACTGATAATTCTAATACTTTCTTTACAGGGTTTTCTTTGCAATATTGTTTCTTTACAGGGCTTCAAGTTGAAGGGATAACTCAAAATAGTCTAGAGTATATTAGGGAGGGGCAGGCATAATCCATATTTTCTGAAATGAGTCCTTTATTTTTTGTCTCCTGGCTATCCTTAGTCTTTGCGTTTATTTCTCCGAGAGCACATTCATTACTTTATTTATAAAAGTTCCTATGGAAATATACTATTCGTGATATTTATTAATTTTATAAAGCAACCATATGCATGTTTACTCACCCTGTTTAGTGGAGCTTCCCCTCAGTTTGAAAATAAAAATGGAAATTTTGAGAAACCTCCGGTGAAATATTTTGTCTTCTGGAATGAGCAAAAAATATTTTAGGACAAGGTTTTACTCACTTTTTGTATTACCAACATAATGCCCCCCGATGTTCACAAAGGTTCGTTCTCCCTCCCCCCCCCCCCATTCACCATAAAATGCTGAGGAATTGTCACTCTTTTCCCTCTGGAAAAGTACATGAATGAGCTGAATAAGATTTAACCTTTTCAACACAGTGATTATCTTTAAGAACATATGATGAGCCCTGTTGGATCAGGCCAAAGGTCTATCTAGTCCACAATACTCTTCCCACCTGTGATTCCCAGCAAATGCCATTCAGAGGCATTCCACACTGCTTCCAGCTGTGGGGTTAGCTCATGGATAGGTGCCATTGATTATGGGATGCCCTGTGGACTGTCATTATGAAAATTGGTTGCCCAGATGAATTTGTGAATATTATTCGGTTCCTCCATGATAATATGACAGCAACAATCACAGATAACAATGGCTGTCATCAACTTTGTTGGACTGGCCATATTGTGCAGGTGCCTGATTATCGTCTTCCAAAGCAACTACTCTACTCCAAACTTAAAAATGGAAAGCATAATGCTGGTGGTCAACAAAGGAGGTTCAAAGACTCTTCAAGGCAAATCTTTTTAAAAAAGTAGTATAAACACCGACAACTGGGAAACACTGGCCTGCGAGTGCGGCAATTGGAGAACAGCCTTTACCAAATGTGTCATGGGTTTTGAAGGTACTTGAACTCAGGACGAAAGGGAGAAACACTCTAAGAGGAAGGCACACTTGGCAAACCCTCAACATGATCAACCTATGTCCCCACTGTGGAAGGACGTGTGGATACAGAATTGGCCTCCACAGTCACCTAAACGGCCTCAGCCCAGTATACCTGAAGGAGCATGTCTAACCCCATTGTTCTGCCCGGACGCTGAGGTCCAGCGCTGAGGGCCTTCTGGCAGTTCCCTCATTGTGAGAAGCAAAGCTACAGGGAACCAGGCAGAGGGCCTTCTCGGTAGTGGCGCCCGCCCTGTAGAATGCCCTCCCATTAGATGTCAAAGTGATAAACAACTACCTGACATTCAGAAGACATCTTAAGGGAAGTTTTTAATGTGTGACTTTTTAGTGTATTTTTGGTCTCTGTTGAAGCTGCCCAGAGTGGCTGGGGAAACCCAGCCAGATGGGCAGGGTACAAATAATAAATTATTATTATTATTATTATTATTATTATTATTATTATTATTATTATTATTATCATTATTAAGTCACTTTTAAAACTGTGTTTATGGAAGACACTCTTAGCTATGAGTGATCACCAAAGAAAAAGATTCTTCCCAGCAAATGGCGTTCAGAGGTACACTGCTTCCAACTGTGGGGTTAGGACATAGCCATTGTGGATAGGTGCCATTGATTATGGGCTGGGTCTGCCCATTGAGAAATAGGTGGAGGCAGTCCATCACATTTTATATAAGGCTTGGCAGGAGAGGGGCAGAAAGAGGTGTTGATAAGGGAAACCAGTTCTTCTCTCTCATTTACCTAGGCAACATGAAAGTCCCCATGCAAAGAGTCCTGGGAATAATATGTCAGAGTCTCCAAGTGTTTACTATGGACCTCCATTTCTAGTAACGTACAGTTCTCAGATATCTGTGTGCTGGGAGATTGCTGTTTGTAAGGCTTCCTGGCCTAATGGGAGCCTGAGGAGCAGACTTCCCCCACTGTTGAGTACTTGCTCATTGTCACTACTTCTGAAAGATATGTTTGGGGGCGCCAGAATGGGACAAGGGATATTGCTATGGGTCGAACTTATTTTAAGGTAAAGCCAGGGTTCAAAGGGATTTGTGGCATGGGTCAGGCTAAGGAGAATTCCCCTCTTCTGCAATTCGGCAACATCATTAATTCATTTCTTCAGATGAATGACCAATATAGGCAGAGTATACAATTTCTCTGAGAATTCTGATTATTATTATTATTGAAATTCCTTCCACTTCTCTTGAAATTCCTCAGACATTTTCCCCAAGCAACAACCTCTGGATCTGCCTTGAATTTTGCTTTAGGCAGAATTCAGTGACAATGTAAGAATGTACGAACCCTCTGGAGAAGCCTTGCCAGTCTTAGTGAAATTCTTTTCGCCTCACTTGAAAATCCATCAGTGACTTTGCCTCAGTAGAGACCTCCTCCCACTTTGCCACATATTTTGCTCTGAATATAATTCAGAGCAACTCCAGCACTGAGTTCTCTTTAAACAAAAACCAAAAAAACCCCCAAATATTTATATTAGGAGTGGCTGGAGCATTTGTTCAGAAAATGATGGCCCCCATGCAGCATTCTGAGTGAGCCCAAGTAACACTTGTGCATTTGTGTGGCAAGCAGACTGTCCCCTGCAAACACCTTTTCTCACTTACATGTAAGTTATGGAGTTCTTAAAAAGCAGTCACATCAGAAGATTTAAAAAGAAAAAATGTGGAGAATTAAGCCAGGGGTCAGCAAACTTTTTCAGCAGGGAGCTGGTCCACTGTCCCTCAGACCTTGTGGGGGGCTGGGCTATATTTGGGGGGGTGATTGAATTCTTATGCCCCACAAATAACCCAGAGATGCATTTTAGATAAAAGCACACATTCTACTTATGTAAAAACACGCTGATTCCCGGATCGTCCGCAGGCCGGATTTAGAAGGCGATTGGGCCGCATCTGGCCCCCGGGCCTTAGTTTGCATATCCATGAACTAAGGCTTCAGTTCAATGACCTATGAAGAAAACATGCCAGAATAAAAGAAAGCCATAGCAATCATGTAGCAAGGGTGCCTTTTATGTACTTTGAAGAAAAATGCATGGAATCAGCAGTGACAATGTGAAGGCATTTGTAGAGATGTGACAAAAGGGATTTGGGGTTTTGTTCCCTTTCTCTCCAAAGCGAAACATAGGTTTTCCTGTACAAAATACTAGCCCTCATTGAATGACAGGTCAGAATACCCTCGAGCAAATAGCTTATGAATCTCCAATTGTTAATACTTCATAGTTCATCATCTGGATCTCTGTGGGCAGGGGGGTGGGGGGTGGGGAATAGCAATAAACACTGAGATTAACCTGGCTGGCTGTAGGATGTCATTGTGTTTATACAGCCAATTGGGCATTGGTCTGTCAAACAAAATAGGAGTTGTGTCAGGTTTGCTAGAGTGGTTAAAGCATTTTGAAACAAATGATTGATTAAATGGACTCTTTGTTCTCGAGATCTGTCATCTTGGCAGTCAGGGGCACTGAAATGGTTATGCTCAGTAATAGCTGCAGCTTTCTTCAGTGCCCAAACTAATATAGGTGATATTTGACTCGTACAAATTTACCTGCCTGCATGCATATGGATTTTTGAGGCTTGCTTTGGGGCCGCAATGCATAAGATGGCCAAAGTAATAAGCAATTCCCAGATAATGTTTTCATTCAGTAGAAATGTGGCATTTAGCACTGTGAACTGGGGCCAGTGCCCAATGTGATTCTCCACCTTCTTCTTTATACCTCTGGCGTCCACTGACACAGAAAATTTAATATGTCACAGCCTTGATTCAGAAGGATCAATAAATGTTATGGTCCCTTTTCGCACACCTTTCATTTCTATCAATGGTGCTGGGTTGAGAGTGCTTATTGGTCCATGGTGTTCATATATTGTCCTGTTTTCTGCGGATATAATATCTTGAGGAAGCCACTTGGTTGGATGATGCCATCACAAAACAACATACAAGCAAGAGTAAGATAAGATATAAGCATATGCTGCATTGCTTTTAAGAAGCTGATCTGTAACACCAGATAATTGCATTATCAATTTAAAGTAGCATTGAAGAGGAAGGTCATCAGTGCTTGCCTAAATCACTTGCGACAAAGGACAAGGCACATTTCAAAAGGTTCACTGAATCAGTCCTTACCATAAGGGCAGGGTGATATGGGTGAAGTTGGTCCTACAATTAACCTGGTCCCAAGCAATTTAAGACCACTTTTGCAGTGACTCTCTTTCCTCTCTCTCTCTTGGGGGAGATGGGTGATTTCCCCCGGCGCCCCATACATTTTTGGGCTTTCATAAAAATGTGCTAGTCACAGATATTTGTTTGAAGGGACGTATGTTTTCCTGTACATAGACTCATAGAATTGTAGAGTCGGAAGGGACCACAAGGATCATCGAGTCCAACACCCTGCAGTGCAGGAATTTTTCACCCAATGTGGGAGTTGAACTCACAACCTTGAGATTAAGAGTTTCACGCTCTACCAACTGAGCTATCTGATCATACTCTATCTAATACATGAACCATCCAAGGACTTGCTCAGTTGCATGCACAACAAATCCATTTCATCAATGGATTCTGGCATGGTTGGGATTGAGAGTTACTAGAAGTTCTCTTTTGGAGAGAAATGTCTGCCTCTTGAGCTCAAAAATGATTTCAGCACAGAAGTGTCAATACTGTGAGGTAGTAATGGCTGCAGGTGAGTTTCAGAAAGAATCACCTGAAAGAGAAGGACATGTACCATCATGAATGCATCTCTCTCCCTTTTTTAAACTGAGATGTCAGTGCTGAGTTGTGTATTGTTCTAACATGACCATCCATTACATTTAGGCAGGAACAGTCTATCCCATTAATCACAGGCAGAAGGTTAAGTAAAGATGTAAGCATATTGGAAACAAGGCTTAAAATGCACATAACCTTGATATATTAGGCAAATGTCTAAGAAAGGGCCACAGACCTAAAAAGATTAATGGAAACAGACCAAGCCGAGTTATATTAACTATGCTAAACAACATAATGTTCCAATCTATTATTCCTGCGCAGAAATAGATTGTGCATGAGATCTGCCAGACATATTTTGTGTGTGTATATGTATGCATATATAATCACATGAAAATCTACAAAATAGCAGATGAAATAAAAGAAAATCTAATGAGAAAATGGGCTATAAATTGGTTGATATGTCTGATGTGATAAATAGGCCTTTCAAGTTTCATTTTCTTTTGCTTGATACGAAACTGTTGTTTCTGTTCTGCAGCTGAAGTAAGTGCGGAGGACATTACAGTCTCAAATCAAGCCTGACTCTTGGTTTTCTCTAAATATTCAAATTCATGTGTGCAGCCGTCAAGAACCTCAAAAGTTCTGGACTGATGTTCACTTTAAGAAGATATATTTCTAAAGAATGCAACCAATTCATCAAGCACAGAGCATCTACTGTTTATTTCAATACGGTTGGCATGGAAGCAATACTTAAGAGAACGTGGCTTTGATTTAAAAGTTCAGTTCTCTTAAATCAGGGCATAAGTCATCCTTGCACAACTTGTGATCCATCTAGCAAACACAACCCACCAGCCGTACACGGTGGCTCCCAGGGGGTCAATGAATGTTGTGTTTTTCTGCACAAATACCTGAGTCATCTGGAGCTGTTGTTATTAAGACATGGAATTTATTGCCTGCCTGGGATCTTCCTTGATTTTGTGAAACTGCATTTGCAGATGTGTAGGGGTAAGTGTTTTGGGGGAATGGGGCTGCACTGGAATTGTTGCAGCGTTGACCCATCCTTTCCATGGGCTTCATGGTGTGGACACACGCAAATGTAATCTACTTCCTATTCCAATTACTCGGAGGCTCATTTAACTGTAGTTTGTCCCAGGCCGAAGCCTTGTGTCCAGTGCTTTTTGCACAGATTGAGAAATTATCTCCATGCCATGGCAGACGTAGGGGGGGAAGTGTCAGCAGTGAAAAACACCTGGGTACATGGTGAGCAGCCTGTGTGCGAGAGCAGTTGCTACTGGATCCGTGATCTGACAGCTCTCACATGGAACCACCAGTGTAAACATCTCCATGTGGAGTCTGTCTCTCTGGCCACTAAAATTTGTGTGGTCGTGGCAGTGTTTCTCTGCACTCCCACCACAGTATGAACTCCAGCCACTTGCATGCACAGCCCCCACTGTGGCAGCACAAATGCTTCTCACCAGTGGTTACTTAATGTGGGTGCTAATTGCTCATAAGAACATGAGAAGAACCTGCTGGATCAGGCCAGTGATCCATCTAGTCCAGCATCCTGCTCTCACAGTGGCCCAACAGATGCCTGTAAGGTCCAGTGCTGAGTTCCAGCGCCAAGGGCCTTCTGGCGGTTCCCCCACTGCGAGAAGGCAAGTTACAGGGAACCAGGCAGAGGGCCTTTTCGGTAGTGGCACCTGCCCTGTGGAACGCCCTCCCACCAGATGTCAAAGAGAAAAACAACTACCAGACTTTTAGAAGACATCTGAAGGCAGCCCTGCTTAGGGAAGCTTTTAATGTTTAATAGGTTATTGTATTTTAATATTCTGTTGGAAGCTGGGGTATAAATAATAAATTATTATTATTATTATTAACCATCAAGCAGGACTTGAGCACCACAACAATCTTTCCTCCTTGGGTTCCTAGTAACTGGTATTCAGAAGTATTACTGCCTCTGACCATGGAGGTAGAACCTGCCTATCTAGGCCTGTAGACACTGAAAGCCTTCTGCTCCGTGAATTTGTCCAATCCTCTTTTAAAGCCATCCAAGCTGGTGGTCATCACTGCCTTCTGAGGGAGTGTGCACCATAGTTTAACTCTGCACGGCCGTGTCACAGGGTGAGCCATTGTGTTTGGTGGGTTCATGCATGGCTTGGGAGATTATCTCCATGCCATGGCAAGCAATACAGAAAAAGAAGTCTCTGCAGTGAAGCAGAGAGTCTTAAGTCCAGCAGTGGTCTTGTGTACATCTGAGGAACTTGCATGAGAGCTGCTGTTAGGCATCGTATACCTGGGCTCACCACATGCCATCCGTCAATATAGGGCTTGATTTCAGGATTAAGGAGTCCTGCATAATATGTGGAACCATAGCTCAGTTATATAGCATTCACACTGCATGCAGGTTACATCCCCACTATCTCTAGTTAGAAGGCTCAGATAGCAGGTGAAAGATCTCTTCCTGACACGAGTAATGCTACTGGTCAGGGAAGACCAGAGATATCCATTGTGGTGCCCTGCAGATGTTGTGAGTCTCCCATCAGCCCCAGCTAACATGGCCAATGCTTGAGGAGCTGTCCAAGGAGTGAGCAATACTGAGCTGGATAAACAAATGGCTGCCATGCACCAGATCAGACTTCCTTTGTTGTTAGCTATAGCTGCATTTGGGTAGGTTCTCAAGTGCACAGCTTTTGAAAAAATCGCAGCCCAGCCCAATGAGAAACCTTTCAGGGTAAAAATATTGTTTTTAGTGAATTCCCTTTCCCTTTCAAAAAGAGGAACAACACAGAGAGACCAGAAAACTTCTGTAATGAATGACAATGTGTATTGTGGAAGATGTACTGATTGCATTCCAGGTCCTCTTGGAAAACCCTAAATGGATGTGTTAACAGCAAGATATGCGTTTCAAAGCCATTAAACCATAAACTTCACATCAGCACCTAAACAAGTTTTATTTAAAATGCTTACATCCTAAACTTGCAGCCAGCATGAACTTTCAGGATGTATATTAATCACCTGGAGAGTTTCTGAATGCTTCAATAAAACCTAGTGTCGCTAGCATTTTAGCTTATTAATACTTTAACAAAAATGAAATATAGATGCTTTGCAGAGAAAATTTGTTGTTTCCCAGGAGCTAACTAAGGTAAATTCTCTAAATACTCATACCACTGTGCTGAGTGCTACAGAAGCTCTTGCATAAAAGAGAATGGAAATCCTGGGCATTTCGGTCTCTACAGACATCACTTGTCTTATTAAGGGGCAAAACACTCCAGGCATTTCCATTCATTTGAAAGACTTTCGTTCAAAATGCATTTTAACAGATGAACACCACCGTACGTGATATTTCAGAGTTCTTAAAAGGCAATTTGGAGAGGGAACACCATAAGCAGGGAGAGCACTTAAAGGAATAGGCAGGAGCCCCGTGAGGCACAGTTAAGACCTCTGGTCTTGTGGAGGATGCCCACATTCAGATACCTCTTCATGACACCATCATTCTTCCAGAAAAAGAAACATTGCTGTTATAAGAAGCAAACACAGTGCAACTCTCCCTAACAACAACAACAACAACAATAATAATAATAAATTTTATTTATATCCTGCCCTCCCCAGCCGAAGCCGGGCTCAGAGCGGCTAACAACAATAAAATGATAAAACATTCTAAAATCATTTCATTATAAAATTAATTCCAATCAAATTAATGGCAACCATTGGGCTAGAAGTTCTGTGAGGATTGCCAGAGGAGGGAGTCAAGCTGTGCCCTGGCCAAAGGCCTGGTGGAACAGCTCTGTCTTGCAGGCCCTGCAAAAAGATGTCAAGTCCCGCAGGGCCCTAGTCTCTTGTGACAGAGCGTTCCACCAGATCGGAGCCACAGCCGAAAAAGCCCTGGCTCTGGTTGAGGCCAGCCTAACCTCTCTGTGGCCTGGGACCTTCAAGATGTTTTTGTTTGAAGACCATAAGTTCCTCTGTGGGACATACCAGGAGAGCTGGTCCCGTAGGTATGAGGGTCCTAGGCCATATAGGGCTTTGAAGGTTAAAACCAGCACCTTAAACCTGATCCTATACTCCACCGGGAGCCAGTGCAGCTGGTATAGCACCGGGTGAATGTGATCTCGCAGCGAGGACCCCGTAAGGAGTCTCGCCGCAGTATTCTGCACCCGCTGGAGTTTCTGGGTCAGTCTTAAGGGCAGCCCCACGTAGAGCGAGTTACAATAATCCAGTCTGGAGGTGACCGTCGCGTGGATCACAGTGGCTAGGTCAGGGCAAGAGAGGTAAGGAGCTTTGCTTGCATTGCCTTTACAACTCAGGAAAGAGCCACACTGCAGTGACTCATGTCACCAGCATTATGTAAGGAAGAGGGGTGCCACTTTGGTGATGTCTGAACACCTGCCAAGCCTTTGTGACCATTCATATAACACACTTTCAATGGTTTGGGCTTTTGCAAATCTTCGATTCCAATACTCGGAAGACGTTTGGATGATATTAAAGTCAAATGTTCACAATGTGGAGCCCAACTAACTTGCTCTTTCCTTGGCCCCAAAGCCCAGTAAGTTATCTTGGGGTAGGGCAGGGGAAGGCGATAGCAGAGCGCAATTTCTCCATGCTCTAGGCCAGAGTAGAGTGTTAATTTCCGCCAGCTGTGGGAACAGGATTACCAAGTCGCAGCAGGTAATTGCTGTTATACATATCATTTCCTCCTGGGAGAAAGTCCTAGCGTATCTCATTCCTAACTTAAAAATCGAAGCTATTAGAACTTTTCAGGCATTCACTTCAGGAAGAATGAATAGAATCATGATGGGCAGATTCTACTACCAACCTACACATGCCTGTTTAAAGGTTTGATGAGAACTTACATGCACACAATAGTATGTATGGAGGGGCTTCACTGCATGGTAAGGGATTCTGAAACAGCAGTCTTGTGGATCAGTCAGAATACTCCCTGTGTGTGTAGCACAGAAAACCTTTTCAGACTTTTGAATGATTGCTGGAGCCCACCCCATGGGCCTCATTCTACCTGGATGTTTCCCAGGATTTGGGGTAGGCTACAGCATCAGTTGCATCTTAATGGTGTCCTGTATGTGACTGCGTCTAAGGCCAGTATGCCTTCCTATCCTCCTATATTCTCTCAAGTGTACAGGCAACAGCTAGGCTTTAAAAGTTATCAGGTGTAATCCGGCAATTTCAATGTGATCTACATAGTCTCTCCCATTATATAAAGCCAATAAGCACTTTGTTCTCTACTTAATATTAAGACATTGCTTTACTAATGAGCCATAGGAAAAAATATTTTAATACAGCCAGTGCAATTAAGTACAGAGATATGCTCCATCTCCTTTTAAACGGTATGAACATCCTGCATATTTTATTTACTGAGAAAGATGCACAGTGGAGCCTTTATCCACCCTTTCCAGCTCATCATGTTCCCAGAACAATAGGAGATACGCCTAAGATTCAAAACAAAGATTCCCCCAAGTAAACATTGCTATCCTATTGTACAATGCCTACAGTGCGTGAGAAAGAGGATTAATAACACCATATACAATGTGCTGCAAACCAGATGCACTTTTTAAAGTATGGATTATTAATGATGGTTGACATTTTGGTTTCCCAAAGAACTCTTGCGTTATTTACCTCTTTCCGTCTCAGGATGATGCCTCTTCAGTGAGAGGAATAAAAAGATGACTAGCACACCTGCTCCATCATTCCTCATCCAAACTTTATTCATAATGTTTTACGCAACATTCAGAATCGTGAAGGACAGGTTATAGTTCTCCAACTGAAATCTGTTCTGGTAAGGAGCAAATTAGGGATGCTAATCTTAGTGATGCATCAAGTATAGAAAGAGAATGAGTTAATCAGGAGATTGGCTTGATGGAAACAATTATAAGAAATCAAAAGAAAATCTTATCAGCAAAGTTCAGCTGTTGCTAGCTTGTAAGCTTGCCAATCACTTTGTTTGGGTTGCAGGGTTTTATTTTTTTAGTTTGGTTGCCAAAGAAGCAAAGGCCAATTCCTTTCTCTCCCCACACCCCACCCTCAGCCTTTTTCTCAAAACTGAACATTTTAGGTGAACAGGAAGTTTTTGCAGTGAGCTCTACCAATGGAAGCAGCCCCATCCTCAATGCTGGGTCCCAGAGCCAGGCCTCCTACTGTGTTTTCCCCATGCCCTGCCAAAAAACTGTTAGTCTCATCTCTGGCTCCACCAGTGGAACCACTGTAATGTGCTGTGCTAGATTCTATATGAGTTCTAATTGTATTGTTGTGAATTTGCAGGATTCAATTGTCGAAGTAGCCAGGCCAGCATCTTGGTAATGGGCCTAAGCATGGCCATTAGTCTGAAAGTTGCTCTGTGCCAGAGGGCAAATGACTCTCCCTCACCTGACTGGTAGTGAGAAAGACACAGGCTAGAGCTGAGCGTGGGTAAGCTAGGCTATAAGAAAAAAGGAGTCAGAAGCCAGAGATTGAAAGCCATGCTTGATTTCTGCTTGAATCCAAGGCTGTTACTATGGAAGGAGAAAGACCTTCTGGGGTGTTAACGCCATGAACCCCTCCATTATAGGCTCAGGTTGTATATATGTGTAAGTAAACCATGTATCGTAAAGACACCACAGTCTCTGCCGTCCCCCATTCCAAGGAAGCCAAACCCTGGGAAAACACATGGAACCTCTGGAATCTTGGGGTTACTGGGGTGGCGTGCAATGGCTTATTTGCAGACACACAACAGAGGTTCTAAAGGAAGCTCAAGGACCACAGTTTGAGAACCCATGGTCTACACTAACTGGGTTTCAAACATGCCCATCCCCACTTGGAGATTTCAGGGATTAAACCTGGGACCTTCTACATGTAAAGGTTATGCTTTACTACGGCTCTAGTCTTTAGTTCTTTGTATCATCATTTTTTAATCTGTTCTTTAATTCTGTCCCTTTTTTCACAAGGATAATCTTTAGCATGAAGTACACGAGGCATCTTTCCCTGTAGAAAATGGTGAAACTGAATAGTTCATTCCATACAGTTTCATACACAGGTGGCGCTGTGGTCTAAACCACTGCGCCTCTTGGGCTTGCTGATCAGAAGATTGGCGGTTCGAATCCCTGTGATGGGGTGAGCTCCTGTTGCTCAGTCCCAGCTCCTGCCAACCTAGCAGTTCAAAAGCACGCCAGTGCAAGTAAATAAATAGGTACCACTGCGGCAGGAAGGTAAATGGTGTTCCTGTGTGCTCTGGTTTCCATCATGGTGTTCCATTGCGCCAGAAGCAGTTTAGTCATGCTGCCCACATGATCCTGAAATCTGTCTGTGGACAATTGCCAGCTCTCTTGGCTTGAAAGTGAAATGAGTGCCGCAACCCCATAGTCACCTTTGACTGGACTTAACCATCCAGGGGTCCCTTCACCTTTTACCTTATTGCTTTGCAGGACTATCGAAATGCCGTGGCAGCTAGGGATATAGTGCATTGGGAAGTGAGATGCCATCATTGCCGCATAAAGTGATCAGGGTGGACTAGGCATTAATGCCTTTACCAGTGGGTATCACAAGATGATGATAGATGCATAGGTGTTGCTAGAAGCATCCTCCAGATACATGTCGACTTTCCAGCAGTGCCCTGTGTGCTGCAGATCATCAATCACTTGCATTGGACAGTACTGATTGGTCCACAGCTATGCAGGTGTATGCCTGCTGACCAAGAGGTGCCCATGCATCCACCATCCACCACAACTGCATCCTTATTGGTAAAGATGTTGGGTGTCCCTCCTATTTGTCAGTTGGGGTGACGTCTTCATTCCCAGAGCTCACCCACTCCAGGCACTGCTGTGCTGTTGAAAGGAATGGGAGTTCCCATCCCTTTCAGCTGGACTTGAGCAAGACAACCTCCACATGAGGGACTTGGACAACAGCTCTTTTTTCCTATTCTACGGAAGTAGGGGTAGGCATCAAGATCCAATGGTGCTTTTCTGAATCACAGGACAGGTATTGCAGAATCTCTTGAAGCCAAGTCAGTTCAATCTTACCAGATTTTTGGACTTCCCATTCCTTTCAACAGTACTGGCTCAGGATAGGAAACATTTGCCTATGTACAGAGTTGCTACTTGGGACCAGTTTTTACTACATCAGCTTAACTGGGTTATGGCAAGAGCTGTATATTAGCCACGGATATTTTTGTCGCAAGGGCAGAAGTAACCTAGTCAAAGCTTTTTCATTTTAGGTAAATGTTTTGAAAATTTCTTTTCAAGCAACTCCTAGGTGGCCTATGAAATTTTATAAGACCTCAAATACTTCATGGCCTCACAAGTAGCTTTTTATAACTCTAAAGGCAGAACACTTATGGGAATTCTGAAACTCTAAATCCTGTGCCACTTTGGAAAGTTTAATAGCATCACCTTCCCAGCCATAATGAAAAGAAAATGTTATTAAGGAACTCTGGGAAATTCTGGCCTCTTCTTATGAAGCTCTGCAGGATCCTTTGATTTTGTAAATATGCAACATGAGCAATAGATGAGACCAGTAAATCTAAAGCATGCAGTATTCCCAGAGAAGCACCCAGCTGCATAATGCTCAAAGTACATAAGCAGAGAATAAGAGCACCACATTTTCTTGGCTTGGAGCAAGACATATGAAAACAGGATATGAGCTCAGCTGGTATATTAGGAACCCAGAGAAGGGATTGTAGGTGCAAGATGCTGAATCAAAGCAAAGGAAGTCTCCCCTCAGCCTAATCAATGCCTGACTGGGCCCCAATTTGTATATTTTTCATGAAGATTTGAAATATTTTTTAAAAGAAAAAGTCCACTGAAGTGAGCCTTTGTTCGTAAAGATTAGGGGCTTCCACCTAGCACCCATAAACACGAGAAATATTTGACTTCTCCCAACCTGAAATTAAAGATTCTAAAGAAATTGGAGCATTATGTGTACAGCACATTTGCATATGTAGATCAGCATCTGATAAACACACCCCTAATTTTTCTTGTCCAGGGAGAAACAGATTTATTTTATTAAGAGAGAAAGAGAAGAGTATATTCCAATTAGCCAGCTGCAGTTTTGTTTACACAAATACCTTGTTCTTCCCTTAAAGGAACTTAGAGCACTTACTGAACACACAGGAAACCTCCTGGTTATTTTCACAAAAATGCACACAAGATAGAAAGCATGTGTCAGTTCCGTGCAGTATGGGAATGACTAATGTGACTGGAGCTACGATACAGGCAGAAAGAGACTGGAGGAAAAGACAAGAATCAAGAGTATTACATCAGCATATAACTTGCAAGCTGGGTAATTGAAGTGCACAATACAGACATTCTAGTGATCTTTGCCTGCAAATTATTGTCATTGGTTAGAAAGCACCTTAAGTTGTCTAGGCACTGTACAAAGATTTACAAAGAAAACAGCCCCTGCCTGCACAGTCGCAACTCAATTTGCACAATACAAAAGGGGGAAAAGGGACCAGGAAAGAGGGAACTATTAATATTCAGGCACTAATTATTCAGCAGTGTGGAATGACCAAGTGGAATGACCATTGGGGAAGACAGTTTGAGGGGAGGAGGCACCAAATGGCAGTGATCCCAGTCAAGCTGATTGGGTGGACCATACCATCTCACTAGGTGGAATGGCTGCTTACAGAATTTGGAGGTTGCTGTAAGACAGAGATGGAGAATTTGCATGCCATCTGGTGTTCTTGGACTGTATCTCTCATTATACTTGACCATTGGCCATGCTGGCTAGGGTTAATGGGAGTTGGGGTACAACCACATTATGGGGTGGCAGATTCCCCACAATCCCTGTTGTGATGTTCCGCCAATTACAATGTGTGGTGTTAAAATGTTTTGAAGAAATGTGCACTATAACGTCAGACCTGCTCTGCTTCACCGAGTCTTCTGTGGTCCTGAACTTTGTTTCTAATACTGTATATATAGCCTGATGCCCAGAGAAGCTGATGAGCAGGACATGAAAGGAGCAGTCCTCCCTGATTGTTTCCCCCAGCTCTGGTGAACTGTCTTTGAACACAGATGCTCCGCATAGCCTCTGAGAGACTCGTCATCCTTGAATTTGTCTAATCTTCCCTTTAGAGCCCTTTAGTATCTTTTGGACAAAGAACTATGGAATCAGACCAGCTTTCCCATTCAAATTCTCCACTGTGACTCCAGGCACTTCATCATTTCTGATGGATCTATTATAGCTGCAATCCCAAGACATAGCAATGCAAATCTTTTCCATTACCTAACCATAGCAAAAAAAAGTTAAGACAAAATATAATTCTAAAGTAATTCATAGAATCATAGAATTTTAGAATCGGAAAAGATCCCCGGGGCCATCTATTCCAACCCCCTGCAATGAAAGTAACATTTCATCTTTTTGCCCACATCTACAATGCAACCATTTCCTGTGATCTTCTGTATGAACCCTCTTGTGCAGTTTACATCTTAATCCTTTACATTTCCCTTCCCCCTCCCGGCACATGGGTTTTCTGATTTGATGGTGTGTCACTGTAAAATATAAATGTTTTATGTAAGCTTTAATTGCGTGCTTTTCATATTTCACCATGTTCTGCCTTTTGAAAGATTTTAAATTACTCCCAAACTGGATGAGGCTAGAGGTCTTAATCTTTTTTGCTTTTTAAAACTATTTTAAAATAGTTTTCAAGGCTAATCTAATAGGAACATAGGAAGTTACCTTATCCAGTCAGACCACTGGCCCATCCTTTCTCAGTATTGTCTGCAGTAGCCAACCTTGTTTTTTCAGGGTTTCAGACAAGGATTTCTGACAGAGGCAACGAGTGGCTCAAAGCTATCCAGTGAGCTTTGTGCCTAAGTAGGGATTTGAACCCTGGTCTCCCATATCTTAGCCTGACAGTCTAACCACTATACCACACTGGTTCCAAAACTGTGGCTAGTTTTTCACACTAGCTGACAGTGCAGCACATGTGTTCATTGTTTCCAATTCAAATAATTTGCTGGCTTGCTATTTCACTGGGAGCCAGGCTGTTACGATTGCTCTCCCTCCCTGTGGCTTTTCCTTGTTCCTCATCAAAGTGCTGACACACCGATTTATTGCTCATAACATCGAGCCTTCCCAATTCTGTGCCATCGATTTAGTTGTGCCATCTCCTGTACACTCCCACCAATGTCCACGCGTGTCCTTTATAACTGCTTGGAAACTTGGCGTTTTATTCCGGACATATATCCAGTCTTGCAAACATGCCATGTGGGTTGTGGCAATCAAAAACATAGATATTAGTCGCTTCCCTACAGCAAAGTACGTCCTCAAGACCATTATTCCATCTCAGGATTGAAGGAAAGAGTCACCTTGCGGCAATTCATCTACTACGCTACTACTGGTTTGAATTTGCCCCCATCGTCTGAATTTTTCATTCGTCTTTCCTTTCCACATCCTCCCCACCCTCTAGGTTTCATGAAATAGTTTCTTTGGAATCCTAGAAAAGGACTCTTGAGAGCCATTTTGCCATTTCACTGTTTTACTAGGAGGTATTGTGTTCTGCTCATCCATCATAATCTTCCTGCTTAGGAAGGTGTCGTGCAGCATGGCTCATCTCCTACTCTATTCCGCTCGTAAAAGATAGAAGTTTGAACTCTGTAAATTTGTATAGCTCATAAAAATGAAAGACTGATAATGCTGCTTAAGGACAGACATACTGTGAACAGTCTCCGAACAGGCTTCCTGCCATATATGCTGGAATTCATTCTGAAATGAATTATACACTCAAGGCTTTTCAAATACCAATGGCTTATTTAACTCCTAGGTATATAGCCAACTGTCTCTCTACATTAGCAACCAAGCTGGATTTTCTGTCTTCTGAAACACACTTCAAGTTGCACACAGCAATTATGTGCTTTATGCAACTGCGCCCGTGTTTCCAACAGGATACACACACAAGCGGAAATGCACAATGGACAGATATAAACAGGTTGTTGTTAGGATCTCCGTAGTGTGTGCTGCTGGTTGGAAATCAAACCAAAGTGTTGCACCAACAAGCACAAAAAACCACTCTGCAGCACCACAAATCCAACTCAATAGTGTGATGTTGGAATGTGCCGATCACTTCTCCTACCTGGGCATTTATCTTTCCATAAGGGCTGACATTGATGTTGAAATGCAGCATCGCCTGAGCTCTGCAGGTGCAGCTTTCTCCCGATTGAAGTGCAGAGTGTTTGAGGACCAGGACATTCACAGGGAAACCAAAATGCTTGTTTACAAAGCTTTTGTACTACCAACTTTACTGTATGCTTCTGAAACACAGACCACTTACGAACGCCGTCTTCAATTTCTCAAAAGATTCCATCAACGGTGTCTCCGAAAAAAATTACACATCACTTGGGAAGACAGGCGAACTAATGTCAGTGCACTGGAAGAAACAAAGATCACCAGTGTCAAAGCAATGATTCTTCAATATCAACTTTGTCCTGTTGTTCAGATGCCTGATTATCATCTTCCAAAGCAACTACTCTATTCCGAACTTAAAAGTGGAAAGCATAATGCTGGTAGTCAACAAAAGAGATTTAAATACAAATCTAAAAAATGTAGCATAAGCACAGACAACTGGGAAACACTGGCCTGCAAGCGTTCCAACTGGATAACAGCCTTTGAAGACACTGGAACTCAAGACAAAAGGGAGAAACATGCTAAGAGGAAGGCACATTTGGCAAACCCTCACAGTGATCAACTCCTGCCCAGAAACCTATGTCCCCACTGTGGAAGGATGTGTGGATCCAGAATTGGCCTCCACAGTTACTTACGAACTCACTGTTAAGACCGTGTTCATGGAAGACAATCTTACTTGGCTATGAGTGATTGCCAAAGAAGAAGAAGAAGTGTGTGTGTTGCTGTGTAGGATAGTGGATGGAAATCTGCAGCTCCCGGACTCATCCTGTGTGACTCACAGAAAGAGAAAAAAAGAGAAGGGGTGACAGAAAAATAGAGAAGATGGGGTGGCAGGGAGAGGGAGGGGAGAGAAACGGAACAGCTTGTCTCAGATATACAGTGGTACCTCAGGTTACAGAGGCTTCAGGTTACAGAGGCTTCAGGTTACAGACTCCGCTAACCCAGAAATAGTACCTTGGGTTAAGAACTTTGCTTCAGGATGAGAACATAAATCGTGCAGGGGCAGTGGGAGGCCCCATTAGCTAAAGTGGTGCTTCAGGTTAAGAACAGTTTCAAGTTAAGAACAGACCTCCAGAACGAATTAAGTTCATAACCAGAGGTACCACTGTACAGTCATATCCTTCATGCCCATGGATGGCTCTAATTCCCTAGTGGAAATGATATCAACTCTTCCCCAGGGCTGTCTTACCCATAGGTGCTAGGGGTGTTGGGCACCCGGGCCTGACTCTCAGGGGCACCAGGACGAGAGTCCGGGGCTGAGATTTGGAGTCCAGAGATTGGGAAGAGCCAACAGCTGCTGCCAAGCAGAGCAGAGCCCATCGGAGCACCGCAGCTCTTCTGCTACGGGTGAGTGAGGTGCTGAGGCAGCCAGCCGGCTCTGTCCTTCTGCGCACTTGGGATTGGCGGGCCGTCAAGAGGCCCACCCAGTGCACACTGCTCACATGAGCCTCAGGCTCAACTGTTGTTGTGCTGGGTTGTGCTTTCCCACCCACCCCCAGGTGCCCGGCCCCAGTCTTACTCTGCTGCCACTGCCGCCTCAGACTCCTCTGTTGCTGCCGAGGCGGCCAGCCAGGAAAAAGGTCAACAACTCTGGGCAACCTGGGGAGGCGGGTGCTGGGCGGATCTTTGCACCCCGGCGCCGCATATGCTTAAGACGGTCCTGTTCTTCCCATATTACATATTTATTGCAGGAAGCACAGGTGTTGCACATTGGTAATGTGGAGTATGAATGGCTTCTTAGATCTGACATCTGGTTGACCTGTGTGAGAAACAAGCTTGCTTGACTACATAAGCCTTTGGTCTGATCCAGCAAGCCTCATCTTCTTAGATCAAAGATGAGATCCTGTTTTGAACTCCAAATGTCTATTTTCTCCTTGCTCTTGCTCTTACTCTCTCACCCTCCCTCCCTCCTTACCTGTAACATACCTCAAGATACGTGTGTTTTTTCCTGGTTTCCGCATTCTGGCAATTATGCAGCTTGTCACCGTCACACAGAACTCTTAACTTGGTCCAATCTACATGGATGCATACATAAACCTAAAGATATAGACAGGGATTTCAGGGCAGTTAATACTGTTATTATTTGAAGCAGCCAGCCAGCTCTGGCCATGCCTTCGGATGACTCAGAAAATACAACTAATCCAGAAGGCAGCAGCTAGACTGGTGACAGGGACTGGCTGCCGAAACCATATAGCTCTGGTCCTAAAGGATCTACACTAGCTCCCAGTACGTTTCCGAGCACAATTCAAAGTGTTGGTGCTCATCCTTAAAGCCCTAAATGGCCTCGGCCCTGTATACTGGAAGGAGCATCTCCACCCCAATTGTTCAGCCTGGACTCTGAGATCCAGCTCCAAAGGCCTTCTGGCAGTTCCCTCACTACAAGGAGTGAAGTTACAGGGAACCAGGCAGCAGGACGTCTTGACAGTGGCATCCTCCTTGTACAACACCTTCCCATCAGATGCCAAGGAGATAAAGAACTACACACCTTTTAGAAGACAACTGAAGGCAGCCCTGTATTGGGACGTTTTTAATGTTTGATGTTTTATTATGTTTTTATATGTGTTGGGGTAGAAATAAAATACTTATAGTGGTACTTCTGGTTACATATGCTTCAGGTTACATACGCTTCAGGTTACAGACTCCGCTAACCCAGAAATAGTGCTTCAGGTTAAGAACTTTGCTTCATGATGAGAACAGAAATCGTGCTCTGGCGGCGCAGCAGCAGCAGGAGGCCCCATTAGCTAAAGTGGTGCTTCAGGTTAAGAACAGTTTCAGGTTAAGTTTGGACCTCCGGAACGAATTAAGTACTTAACCCGATATACCACTGTACTACTACTACTACTACTATGTTAGGGAAATTGTTGGCTAATGCCTCAGCAGTGAGGGAAATGTGTCTTCATGGGAGCCAATGGCTCAGAAATAGCATGCAATTTCCAGAAATGTGCAATCCGTCAGAACTTGGGGGAAAGCTTTAAGCTTTAAGCTTTAAGGCAGCTTTAAGCATCTGGATTTCCCCTCTGGGGAAAAGATATGGGGCAGTGCATTTGCCGTGCCCAACCTGTAAATTTGCAATGAAACTCAAATATTAAGCAGCTTAGAATTGCAGTCTTCTAGCCACTTACCGAGAGTAAACCCCATTCAACTCATTGGGCCTAACTTCAGAGTACAGTGGTACCTTGGGTTACAGACACTTAAGGTTATAGACGCTTCAGGTTACAGACTCTGCTAACCCAGAAATAGTACCTCAGGTTAAGAACTTTGCTTCAAGATGAGAACAGAAATCATGCTCTGGCGGCAGCAGGAGGCCCCATTAGCTAAAGTGGTGCTTCAGGTTAAGAACAGTTTCAGGTTAAGAACAGACCTCCAGAATGAATTAAGTTCTTAACTCGAGGTACCACTGTATACTGGTATAGGATTGCACTGAGAGTCTCCATGGATTTCTCCTTCTCAATGGGATGAAGCCCAAGAAGCTGCTGCTCCTGGAACTTGTCTATGCTCTGGGAAGTGGGGCGTGCATAACAATAGTTCTCGGTGTAGTTTAAGAGAGTTCCATTTGAATAAGCTCCTGCGCCATGAAGCTGATTGATTCTGCAATGTAGGATGAGAGATTCTCCCTGAAGCCAGCGTACTCAGGTTCTCTGCTTGCATTACACTGTCGGGTTTGATCAGGAAATAACACTGTGTTGAAAGGCTCAGTTGGCCATGATTGCACTGTATTAATAGCTGCAGAGTAGAAGTCTACCCTGCTTCCTCTTATCACTGCAGAGGAAAAGCAAGGGACATTTGTTTGCCCTTGTGCCATTCAAGGATAAATCCCTCTCCCTGGTTTCTCCTTGTTCACTTGCCAGAGTCCTCTGATGAACCATATTGACCATGGGGAGCTTAGAAGGGTCATTGGGTGATGATGCTGTTCAACCATTTGTTTATTATTATTTTGTCTCTTGCAGTGTAAACAGACTACTTTGCCACTAAGCTACATTGAAATCTATAAGGAGCCAAGTCAAATCTAGTTTGTGCACCCAAATCTTGCTCTTGCCACAGCAATTCTGCAACTCTCAGGCATTCTAAGGTGTGTAAGATTTTTGTTCTTTCTGCATTCACTTATTTTTTGTTATTAAGGACTGCTTTTATTTTGTCATTTGTTCATTGAAATCACATTCATTTTGTTATTCATTTGTTCTTGTTACGTTTCTTTTCTTTTCATTTTGTTCTCCACCACCTTTGGAGACAGAGATGGCAGCCACCATTTTATTTCTCCCCAAAAATATCCAAGGTATTTCCTGCTTCCACGCTGTTCTGGAATTGCTATCCATTTCCTCCACTTTTTGCAGGCTGTTCCTGCAATGTCATCATCAGAGAATTCCAGTCTGGTGTTTTCTGTTATATTCTCCTGTGGATTTCTTTTTAAAGACCTGTAGGAAGTCCAAACACTATCAAGTCTTTTATGGCTGGGATGTTAAATTACTAATTTCTTTCCAATATTTCTTTTATCTTTTCTTCGTGTTATAACAAAATAGTGTTGTTTTTTTAAAACTGAAGACGGGAGACCAAACCTGGCTATATAAGGGGCAATAAAAGAGCAATTCAACATCATTCCAGCCAAGCTGAGCAGGTAAGAAAGCAGCTTTTTCTTAGTATTAGGAAGGAGCTAGGACTTACTTGGATCTGGGTAGGGGGTTGAACTAGATAAGCCTTGTGGACTCTTCCAACAAATCTATGATTTTATGTGTTGCCAGACAGAATAGTACTATTTTAAGTGCCTTTCTGGAACCTCCATTTTAATTCCATTTACAGTTGACTGTGGAAAAGCAGCAGTTCATCAGTGCTGAAGGTCCTGTCATGGCCTAGGGATGTACGAAGGCAGTGATTTTCATTCTGGCTGGTATTTGGCATAATCAGGACTGTTTCCATTCCACTGCATTTCGGTTTCCAAACTCCAATTATTATGTTATTTGTCTCACTGTGTGCTATTTAAAGTACTTGCTCAACTATTTACATAGCTTGCCTAATTTAGATACATTTCAATGTAAAGGAAATGTTAAAACAATGTAAAAAGAGAGAGTCATTAATTGCATATTGTTTGTAGGCAGCAATGCAAGCCAATTGTATTTGCTTGACTGGTTTCATTGCTGGCCACAGAGGACTCTGCAGAGAGCAGCAGAGCCTACGTCCTTTTCCCTTTTCTTTGCAATTCTTCAGCAAAGCCCATTTGTGATGTTTGCCCACCTTGTATTTCATCATTTATCAGAGAACATAAGTCTTCAAAGAAAGCCAGAGGGAACCATTTTGTATCCAGTGATCAATGAAACTTTTTTTTTAAGGGTTCCATTTCCAAGGATATGTTTTGAGAGATTATATATTTGGTGGTAATACCTTGTAGCCTCCGTTGGAGACAGCATCACCTCAGTGACCTTGCTTGCAGACTGATTGGAACTGTGAAAAGGGAAATTAACTAATTAATTATAATTTGACTTTTTCCATTGTTACTTACTTTTGACCTTTTTATCCATCCTGTTTTATTCATATACAAGAGGATATATTTTTGTAATTGAGAATAAAAAATAAGGAGAACAGTTCCTGTTCGTATTTGTCAAAGCAACGCTCAGCTCACATGACCTCTTGTCCCTGGGAAATTTGAAATTAGTAGCACTGCTGGCCTCTCAGGTTCTAGAGAAAAGGCCATCACTCAGGTATTACAGTTTATCTTTGGTTTGTGACTGCTGTTTCCTAATTCTCTATAAATACATATTTCGTCTTGTATTTACTGAATGGGAAGGCAATGCATGAAGCCAGAGCTTCATAGCAACTTTCTCTATGTTCGAATGTTATTTTCCATTTTTGTGGGGGGATAACTTTTTTCCCCCTTTCTTTTCCTTTCTAAAGAGTTATTTTCATTACAAATAAAGATGTGGATTACACAACACTGATCAATGCAGTGACTATAATTAGATAGTTTGAGACTTTCTAATTACATGTTCCAGAGAGGTGACAGAAGTCAAATATTGAACTGCAGCATATTAATTAGACACTTTCTCCTGGAATAAATTCAGAAATAAGAGTGTACAATTATCATAAATTAAAAGATTTTTGTTAGAAAGGTTAATATTGTCTTGTAAACAGGAATGTAATTTGCATTTTTCATTATAACACATTTCATATTGCAAATAAGAGTAAGTGATTTGAAGGTCATGGCCATGATCCACAGAACTTGGTCCTGTGTGCAGAAATTGGCTTGCACACGTGGAGGGGTGGGTGGGTGTGGGTGTGTATAGGCAGCTTGTGCTAAAACAGTGTAAGAACTCAAATTGCATCTGTAAAATCTGTTCCACATTTGCAAGCTATTTCACAACCGAACATACAGATCGTGTATTAACTGTTGATACTTACTGCGGTGTAGTAGTTAAGAGTTTGAGATCTGAGCTGGTCGTTTTCTGATTTTCACTCGCGACTCTAGCAACTGCAGATTTGTATCCTATACATGCAGTATTCACATACACTATCACAGTAAACCTGTAAGGAAGGTCTGTATTTGTTGTGTAGTTTTGATGTCCCTTTTCCATGATGGTCCATGGCTCACAATTGAGCCTGGGACTTTGGAGCTGAGTTATTTTAAAAGGTGGTTCACAATTGCCTCCTTCATCTCTGCTCTCAGGAGAAAGAAGCAGCAGCAAATAAGAAATTATGAGCAAAGATTGTGAGCTCTCTTCCCCAACGCCCCCAGGTGTCCTGGCTGCAAATATTGGTCTTCTTAGTCCTGTGCTGCAGAAGGAAAGCTGAGGCTTAGAGTTAGCTCCTCTTCAACATGATGGCTGGGACTGCAGTATGTGCTTCATCCAACATTGTGTGTCTGGGCAAGTCCTGCCATTGACTTCTGCACATTGAGTTTAGACATCTGAAGAGGAGCCTCTATGCATGAGCATGTAATGCATAAATGGGGCTGACCTAACATCACCTAGTAAGTTTATGGCAGAAAAATTAAGATTTCAACCAGCCAACCCAATCCTAGTTGCTTATCCACTCTCACCAATGACACTGGTGGTAACCATACCATCTTGTGCACACTGAAATATGGACCATATTTAAAGACCTGTGCTTTACAAATCCTAAGACAAGGCCGCTCCACTTCCTTGTGGGACGGTGTTGCGGGCAGGCCACGTTGTCTCCCTGCACACAGCCAGGGCGTGGCTAAGCCCCTGAGTCATGAGAGGAGTCCTGGCCATGTCATGGCCCCCAGCAACCAATCTGGGGGCATGGCTTAGTGTATTTAAACAGACATACAGCCAGGGGATCTCCCTTCCTGTCCCTGCTTCCGCAGATCTCCCGCCCTCCCGCCCTTTTTTCATACGTTCAACATCCTGGCCTTGCTATGGACCTCAGCTGGTCACCCGTTGAGGGGGCCTGATAGGAATTTTCCCACTTGGCAAATTGGCACCAGCCATTTGGTTTTTGCCTACCTCGTAGCAATCGTCACAACTTTTATAAAGTTTGGTTGTTAGGCATTAGTAAAACCTGGTTCTTGGGAGGGGAGGTTGCGGCCATCACCTGCCCTTCCTCATTAAGGGTATTCCGTTGAAGGGATCTGGGGGTGTGGATCTTGTCCGAAGTCCTGGTAGGGGCTAGGGCCATGCCACAACCCCACTGGGGACCCTGGGGTAGCTCTTAGTTGATGTAAATCAACAGGGCTCCCCTACTGGCGGTTGACCCTTACTGGACTACCTTCATGGTGGGCAGGAGTCAGATATAGGCGATTCAATTCCAGTGCCTAAGCCAAAATCACTCACATTCTGTAACCAATAATGTTGTGGCCTTTATTTACCCATTAACCTAAAATACTGTGTCCATGTGTTCTTATTCAACAAATGGAGAGGGTTCAGGGCCTTGACACACAATTGATGTGCAAAACATGGGACGTGAGCTTTGAATAATTGCCCCGACACCCTGAAATAAGATGTTTATGGTTTAAACCAGGGGTTGGGAACCTCAGGTCTGGATGGCCAAATGCTGGCCTCCACACTTTTTCATTTGGCCCTCAGGAATCTCCCCTTGCCAGGCCACATCCTTTCTCCCCAGGCCGTGCCTCTAACTGGCTGTGGTCCTCATCTTACACAAGGCTGGGGTTGTGTTCCTGAACTTTGATGCTGCCTCTTTCTTGCCCTGATAGAAATTTGAAGGGCTCTGAGTGTGGTGAAGAAGAAGAAGAAGAAGAAGAGGAGGAGGAGGAGGAGGAGGAGGAGGAGGAGGAGGAGGAGGAGGAGTTTGGATTTGATATCTCACTTTATCACTACCCGAAGGAGCTTCAAAGCAGCTAACATTCTCCTTTCCCTGCCTCCCCCACAACAAACACTCTGTGAGGTGGGTGGAGCTGAGAGACTTCAAAGAAGTGTGGCTAGCCCAAGGTCACCCAGCAGCTGCATGTGGAGGAGCGGAGAAATGAACCCAGTTCACCAGATTACGAGTCTACCACTCTTAACTACTACACCACACTGGCTCTCACACTGTAGAGACACCTTACTTCTGTGCAACTGGAATGCCACCAAATCCACAAAGGTAAGGGTTGTGCATGTTGCTCCACCCAATTGTCCAGTTGATGGGCAGTTGGGGATGTAGTTTGGGGAAAATGACATGGGAGGTGGGCAAAGTGGAACCCCTGGCAGACCAGAGTTTCCCCACCCCTAATCCAGCTAAGCAATTTGACACACTGACTCACCACACTGGACTGGTAGATTCCTTTAATTTGCCACCAGTGCAATAAAGCAAGACCTAGCCATGGTTTGTTTTTAACTCAGACTCTTCTTGTTGTTTGCCAAGATTCTCAATGACCAAGTGTGCGACGTCTGATGATAAGCAACTCAGCTCGTTTGTCTAGTTATCTCAATTAAAAGTTAATTTGCTTCTGTAGAACAACAAAACATATGTTTTATGTTGCATTTTGTCCTTCATGTACAACAAGCATTTTGGTTTATTGGTCCAGCCTCTTTTGTCCTGACCTCTCTTGATGGCTTCTGAAGTGCAAATTTAGTTTTTAATTTATAACGTCTGCTCTTGCATTCATACCCTGACAGTTTGATTTGTGATGTGCTACAACCTGTGTACACCTTTTGCTAATGTCCAAATTTGCCTAGCAGTCTTGGCTATGTTTTTCCATAGCAAAGGACCTCAGAGATGATCCAGCTTGTGTTAAGTAATTTTAAGACATGTTCAATTTAAGAACATGGGTTTTTTCCAACTATTTAAACTGATGGTGTTTAAAAGTGCTTACCTTTGTCTCTCTTTCATTTCATTTTTTACATTTCTCTTTTAATTTGTATGCTGCCTTTGTCTATTACTATACACAAAGTGACTTACAGCAGCAAACTATACACAAAGCATGCCTTATAATAATCTGATCCAATACAGAAAGTCCTATTAAAATATAACTTTATAATGAGACACTATTATCAAATAAAATATTCAATAATCTATTAGAAAAGAATAGTACACAACTAAATTAACTCTTGAAACATTGGCAAAAAAACAATTAAACAGAAATTCACTCTTAACAATTACAATAAATAATTTCTAAACTATGATCAATAAAAATAACTGCAAGTCACAATGCATAAAAGACCACAGTGCATACAAAACTATGTAAACAGATCAAATTGAGAAACAAAGAAACACAACTTATTAAATTATTTTTCAAAAAAATATTTATTTATTTATTTATTTTAAAGCTCTGGATTGTGTCATTTGATTGCAATTATGCATTTGATGTTCTCTTACTGGCTGTACTATCAGCCTTAATGTGAATTGCACATTAAAGGATCATTTATTAGTCTGATACATATGTTCAAGCAATCTGTCACACATAACCATGTGCACATAGCCAGAATCAGTGGCTGGGGAAGATACACATCTCTATCTATATTGTACACTTCCTTTTGGAAAATGCCATAGTTCAGTAGCAGTAAGGTAAAGGTAAAGGATCCCTGGACAGTTAAGTCCAGTCAAAGGCTATGGGGTTGCAGCACTCATCTTGCTTTCAGGCTGGGGGAGCCGGTGTTTGTCCACAGACAGTTTTCCGGGTCATGTGGCCAGCATGACTAAGCTGCTTCTGGTGAACCAGAGCAGCGCATGGAAACACTGTTTACCTTCCCACCAGAGCGGTACCTATTTATCTATTTGCGCTGGTTTGCTTTTGAACTGCTAGGTTGGCAGGAGCTGGGACACAGCTCACCCCATCGCAGGGATTCAAACCACCAACCTTCAAATCAGCAAGCCTAAGAGGCTCAGGGGTTTAGACCACAGCGCCACCCGCATCCCCCTTTTCAGCAGCAGTACATCTGCTCTGCATGCAAAAAGGTTTTGGGTTAAATCCCCATAATCACCAGGTAAGGACTGGGAGAAACTCCTGCACTGGACTTCATCGCAATTGTATAAAAATGGTCTATGTATGACAACACGCTGTTGGAGATTTAATAAGGAAAATTATTCTTTGAGACATTATGTTTTTGCTATGTTTTGGGGGGAAGGGTAATACTAGAATGTATAAATACTATTGTGGGGAAAGAATTAAACATTTCATAACATCATCTTAAATTATATACCTAATATGTGGGACATAACAATCGGTCAATGTAAATGGCTTCTCCGCACCCTTCCATCTGCAAAAAGATCAATATTAATACATTGGAAGGTTAAAAATATGGCCCCCTTTGATCAATGGATAGATCTATACTTGAGGGAAATAATAAGCTCATCTGCTTACATATATACTACATAGTTTTGTACCCTTAATCACATTTTATTGTCATTTAGATGTTGTTTTCCTCTGCTTTCTTTTGTTTCTATGTATTTTTTCTTTCCTTCTTTCCCTTTCCTTTTCTCTTCACATCAATTCGCTGTGAAACTTTTCTTTTTATAATATTTTTTATTAGTTTTATGAAATACAGAAAAAAGAATAAAGAGCATATTATAAAAGTAGAGAAAGAAAGTTACAAATTTTCTTATTCTTTTTTCCAAATCTACTGGACTTCCCCACGTCCTCCCAACCCTGCATTCTCTGTGATACATAACATCTGCAATTTGTTAACTTGTTTCAATACTTATTGTATCTTCCATTTTATCATGTTACCCAATTTCAAATATATTATGACCCAAATCATGTACGTTTTCATTTTAACACAATAAAGTTGTTTCATTATTCTATTTCTGACTTCTTGTACCTTAATTTCCATTTCTTTAATTTAACATTACTGAAGCTAGAATTTCCTAAAAGGTGCGTTTTTTAACATTCATACAACTTATAATGTTTTTCCAAATAGTCTTTAAATTTTTTCCAGTCCTCCTCGATTGTTTCTTCTCCCAAGTCTCGGATTCTGCCAGTCATTTCGGCCAGTTCCATGTAGTCCATCAACTGCGTGTGCCATTCCTCCAGTGTGGGTAAATCTTGTGTCTTCCAATGTTTTGCAATCAGGATCCTTGCTGCTGTAGTAGCGTACATAAAAAAGGTTCTGTCCTTCTTAAGCACTCTCTGGTCCACCATGCCCAGGAGGAAGGCCTCTGGTTTCTTAGGTAAGGTAAATCTAAGTACCTTTTTTAGTTCATTATGAATCATTTCCCAAAAGGCCTTCACTTTCGGGCAGGTCCACCAGAGGTGAAAGAATGTCCCTTCCGCCTCTTTACATTTCCAGCATTTATTATCAGACAGGTGATATATCTTAGCAAGCTTGACTGGGGTCATGTACCACCGGTATATCATTTTCATAATGTTTTCCTTCAAGGCACTACATGCCGTAAATTTCATTCCGGTGTTCCATAACCTTTCCCAGTCTTCAAACATAATGTTATGCCCCAAATCCTGCGCCCACTTTATCATGGTGGATTTGACTGTCTCATCCTGAGTATTCCATTTAAGCAGCAGGTTATACATTCTCGAAAGTAGTTTACTTTTTGGTTCTAACAGTTCTGTCTCTAGTTTCGATTTTTCCACCTGGAATCCAACCTTCTTGTCTACTTTAAAGACCTCTTGAATTTGTGCATAATGCAACCAATCTCGCACCTTGTTTTTTAGTTTTTCCAAGCTCTGCAACCTCCAATTGTCTCCAATCTTTCCAATAATTTCCTCATATTTAGGCCAATTGGCTTCCATATTAGGTCTCTTACGTGCCTTGGCCTCCACCGGTGAGAGCCACCTCGGAGTCTTACTCTCCAATAAGTCTTTATATTTTGTCCAGACCATTAAAATTGCTCTCCTGACAATGTGGTTTTTAAACAGTTTGTGCACTTTAACCTTGTCATACCACAAATATGCATGCCACCCAAAAGCGTTGTCAAACCCTTCCAGATCTAGGACATCAGTGTTTTCCAGTAAGATCCAATCTTTCAACCAGCAGAAGGCTGCGAATTCGCTGTGAAACTTTTAACAAGATATGTTTATTATTATTTATTTATTTATTTGATTTATATACAGCCCTTCACTATAAGATCTCTGGGCAGTTCACAGAACAAAATACAGGATTAGAAACAAGTACGGTAAGTAATTAAAACAGAACAGCAAAACAACCCACCCACCCCTTCCCACAGACACATTTTTAAATGCTGCCGAATATTAATCGGCCAAAACATAAATAAATAAAATCCCCATGATATTCAGGTAGGATTGGGAGAAACACTTGTATACAACTTTAAACAGTCACTGCCAGTCAGTACTGAACTGGATGGACCAATGCCCTGAACCAGTGTATGGCAGCTTCTTATGTTGCCAAGTTTAATGTGGCCTCCATTGAATGCCTCTTTGCGAATGCTCATTGCTGTGCATTCCTGTGGATGCAGTTTCTGATGGAGAAAGCAGGGGACACAGGTATGCACAAGCTGCTTCCATGTGCAAATAAGGTGCATGTCTTGAATTTGTATTTGCATATAATGTGTCTGCAGCAGCGGTTCTCAACCTGTGGGTTCCCAGATGTTGTTGGACTACAACTCCCATCATCCCTGAGCTCTCTGGCCTTGCTAGCTAGGGGTGATGGGAGTTGTAGTTCAACAACATTTGGGGACCCACAGGTTAAGAAAGGCTGGTCTACAGGAACATTTGCACTTTTGTGCCATATAAAAGGATGAACGGACACACCCTTTCGATCATTAGAAAAACAGAGGTGTTGTTCCAGGAATGAGATGAAGTGAATTGTACCATATTCTTTTCTTTCAACTTGCACTAAACCACCTTGTATCTTTTGTAAGCTACTTTGAAATAATAATAATAATTTATTTATACCCTGCCCATCTGGCTGGGTCTCCCCAGCGACTCTGGGCAGCTCCCAACTGAATTACAGCCACTGGGAGGTGTAATGCAGGATATAAGTATTCTAAACAAATCACTTCGTACACCACTAACTTTCTTGACAAAGCAATATAATAGATATTTACAATGTATGGATATCGCTAGATTTTGGGTCAGAGACACCTTGAGTTTAAAAAAGAATTACAAAAAAGGTAGAAAATAGAGGGATAGGCAAGTGGAGGGAACATTCAGCCTTAGGATGTGTATATAAGACAATGGTTTCTTGCTTCGAATCTATGACTCAAAATTTGCTCTTCAGACAGCGTGACATTGCCGTGAAATCAAATGCCTTCTGAATGAAATTTGTTTTGCAGGGAGGCTCAGACCAGAGAGAGAGAGAGAGAGAGAGAGAGAGAGAGAGAGAGAGAGAGAGAGAATGTGTCTGGGTGTAAAGACTCACTTTGTTTTGTGGACTTTGCCTGGTGTGTTTAGTGTTGGACTTTGTCCTGAAGCTTTTTTATATAGCAAATGTTGGCCTCCATTTTTGTTGGCGCTGATTCTATTTTAGTGATTTTGAGTGGCCTCCCTGTTTTACTATTATTTTATTTTTATGTGTGTTCTTTATTGTGTTTCTGTGTCTTATTGTTAACCACCTTGGAAGAGTTTACTTTCAAAGGCAGCAAATAAATATTTTGGAATAAATAAGCGTGTCACAAAGCACCATGTTTCCAACTAGATTCACAGCACTTGGGAGCCAAGCTGCCACTGTCAGAGGCGGAATGCCCCTGAATGGCAGCTATTGGGAATCACAACTGGGTGGAGTGCTGTTGAGTTCAGGTCCTGCTTCCAGGCTTCCCACAGTTGTCCACTGGGAAAACAGGATGTTTGTTGCCTAGATGGGTCATTGGTCTGATCCAGCTGGCTCTTCCTATGTCTTTACAGCTGTGAGTATTTTTAATGGCTGCAATGTTTCACTTTTCAACTTCTCTTTTGGCTGAAACATGCTACTTTCCCCCCGACATACTGATATGCCTTTATATTTACATGAAGTTGAACTGAATTATATCTTTTCTGGCTTTGTCCAAATAACTGATTAACAGTTAAACTTTCAATGGGATCTTTTCCCAGATAAGTGGCTATAAAATTGCAGCTTAAATTATTAGTATTATCAAGTCTGAAATAATACTATATAAAAGGCAGTGTAAAGGCACCTGCAATATCTGGACAAAAATGTCTTCTTAACCCCACTAAAATCCTAACACATGTATATGTAAAACCAGAAACAATTACCTTATGCTATCCAGATACTTCAAGTGCTCAGTGAGGAATGAGCATATTTCGCCAACAAGTGTGGTTATATTAGCTGCCTGGCAGCATTGTTGGTCAAGTTTCATTGTGACCTCACAGAGAAGGAAGGCAGAGGGAAAAGCTGATTCGCTGGATTCATTGTAGTTCAGAGAGACTTTACAGAAGCAATTGAAATTGGCTCAGACTGTGATGAAGGCAAATCTTCCCTTGCTGGCAGCTGATTTACTCTCCCAGTTATCATTTAGGGGATTGCGGTGTAAGACAAAGAAGTGTGCACATGAAAAACATTTTCATAATGGATTCTCCCAAATCTCCCCAAGAACTGAAACAGAGACAATATAAGACCTGTGATTTATCAGTGCCAGGTCACAGAGAAAATGTGCCAAATTTTTTGGCATATGCAACTTCAGTGAAATATGGATTAAAGCTGAGGTCACAGGACTAAGAGGACTAGAGGGGATCATTCCATTAATAATACTGTGAATTTGGGCACACCTACAGCATATTCAATTAAGGTCATTTCTGAATTCTAGGCAGCCCTTGGCAAAACATTTGTTCATCCAAACTGAACACTTCTCCGCAAAAGAAGAGCTGTGTGCATTCAGAAAATGAACCAGGGTTTTGACTGACTAATTGCTTGTACACCAGGTCAGCTTGATTATAAGTTGTAGACATAATGAAGCATGTTTTGGACACAATGATGTTTTAAATGGCAGCCGTTAAAGGTTTCAGGGCAAGAACTTTTTAAGAACAAATTAATCACCAGTACTCCGGATTTAGCTTAGTTTAAATGCCTTTTAAAAGGTATCTGTGACTGATTCGCAGCCTGTTTCAAAGCAGACAAGTTTTGACTCTTACTTTCTGACATACTGGACTTGATTAGTAATGGGAATTGAAATGCGAGGGGAAATACAAGCTTCTCCTTCCTGCTACCCTGTCAGCCAGGCACAGTATAGATCTCACCTGAAGCAAATCTTGTTTTCTCCATGCTCTAGTCTCCAGAAATGTTATAATCACGATTCAAGGTTGCCCAGAGACTTCTCAGTGTCTGAGGCATGAAAGCAAAATGGAGTACCGTTCTTCCACTTGCAAACATGAGACATAATCTACCAGGTAATTTGAATATATAAACCTTGTTCAAATGAGCTGCACAGCTCCTTGTTTACTTCAACGAGGTTCATGCTGGAGAATTTCCCAGTAGTTTACTAAGCAGGGTTTACTCGGAAATACATTCCATTTGGTTCAATGCGACTGGCTCCCAGTAAACTTGCTCAGCATGGCTGCCTAAATCTTGCCTGTCTGCCTCCCATTCCATCATCCTTAATGGCTCTCATAATCTGTCTCCTGGGACAGCTGTCTTGCTATATACCACATTGTAGCAGTGCTTCTGAATACAATAACAGATTCAATTTTGAAATCGAGGCAGAATGTGGAAAACTAGTTTCATATTTTTGTTCTGTTATTAATATAAACTCAATATAAATAAAAAAGGGACGCAGGTGGCGCTGTGGGTTAAAGCCTCAGCGCCTAGGACTTAGCGATCGAAAGGTCGGCGGTTCGAATCCCTGCGGCGGGGTGCGCTCCCGCTGCTCGGTCCCAGCGCCTGCCAACCTAGCAGTTCGAAAGCACCCTCGGGTGCAAGTAGATAAATAGGGACCGCTTACCAGCGGGAAGGTAAACGGCGTTTCCGTGTGCAGCTCTGGCTCACCAGAGCAGCGATGTCACGCTGGCCACGTGACCCGGAAGTGTCTCCGGACAGCGCTGGCCCCTGGCCTCTTGAGTGAGATGGGCGCACAACCCCAGAGTCTGTCAAGACTGGCCCGTACGGGCAGGGGTACCTTTACCTTTACCTTTACAATATAAATAAGGCTCTTTATAGATCTCCATGGCCCATAAATCCCAAAGCAGTGTTTAAAACAGGATAGATAGATAGATAGATAGATAGATAGATAGATAGATAGATAGATAGATAGATGATAGATGATATAGATAGATAGATAGATAGATAGATAGATAGATAGATAGATAGATATAGACAGACAGACAGACAGACAGATAGATGCTAGATGCTAGATGCTAGATAGATGCTAGATAGATAGATGATAGATAGATAGATAGATAGATAGATAGATAGATAGATAGATAGATATAGATAGATAGATAGATATAGATAGATGATAGATAGATGATAGATAGATAGATAGAATTACTATGATTTGTTAGCTACATTGCAGATTTTGCAGCTGGCACTTGTGAAGAAAGACCCTTGACACACGAACATCGTATTTCCTTGTCTGCTTGCATAACCCTGTTTTCAACATGATCAGTCTATTGACCAGTCCAAAGTTGCATCAAGAATTGGAGAGAGAGAAAGAATCAAGTGCTTGGCTTCTGAATGACCTTTAGATCACTCTGTGTAAGGAACCACTGTATGGTTTTCAAATTAAAAATCTTATCTGGGCAGGTAGGGACCGGGATGCCTTGTCCTTGGATGATCTCTCAAGTGAAGAGTCTCATCTGACAAGAGCCTGTCTACTTGACTTCACATCTGAAGAGCTTGACAATGGTGCATTAATGTCATAAGCTGGGGAAAGCACAAGCATTCTATGAAAGTGTGCTGGCACTTTTAATAGAAAGGGCCTGTCAAAGTTTCCACTCTAAAAATACTATTGTCAGAGCTTCTGCCTTCAACCATAGAAGTTCATTCAGGGCTGTAATGGGCAAAAGCTTTCAATTCCGGAGAGACTCCCCCCCCCCCATCCTGTAAAGCATTTGTGGGGGGCATGGGGTTAATAGGAAAAGTGTCTGCTTTTGAAACAGTTTTTAATAATAATAATAATAATAATAATAATAATAATAATAATAAATCAGTTTTAGTTTAGTTTAGTTTTTTGCCCAAAAAGTAATATGAATAATATTGATTAAAAATAAATAAATCTCAGCGATTCCATTTCACTTTATGTGTACTTATGTATCACGAGCATTAATTCCTAGAGGGCTACAGAATATTTCTGTCTTTCAAGCAAGATTTCCAGTAAAGTTTTTTTTTAAGGTGATATTGTTGTTTTATTCATTTGAAAGCTGACCAACTGAACCGCCTTTTTAAAAATAAATAAATGACCACATTGACTTGCTGCATGTCTAAGTCCAGATTCAACGCTTGTGGCATAGCTGTCAACGTTTTCCCCTTTTTAAGGGAAATTCCCTTATTCCAAATAGGATTCCTTGCAAGAAAAGGGAAAAGTTGAAAGCTATGGCTTGTGGGCTTCCCATTGGTAACAAACTGGCTGGTTGCAGTGGGGAAACAGGATGGTGACTAGAAAGACATTTGGTCTAATTAAAGGGGGTCTTATGTTCTTATGACTTAAATTACCAACAATATTTCCTCCATTTCTTGAACAGTAGCACTCCACACTGCAACAGTTTGTTATGGGTTCCCTTTGCATATGCTAAAGGAATCTAAGTACTGTTTATTTTATTGCCAAAACACCACCCTCCATACATGAGAGGGGTGTATCAGTTTGCTAGGGAACTCTGGAGTTTCCAGAAGTACAGAAGTTCTAGAAGTTTGGCCATGATATCACTCTGGACCACTGCTCTGGTCATTCTTTCAAACCCTTCATTAGAGACATTTCTAGAAGGTTAAGCTGGAGGACTTTTGTCCTTTGGTTTGTGGGGTTCCTCAAGATTCTCTTCTGTCCCCTATGATTGTTTTACATCTACATAAACTGCTGGGAGAAGTCAATATTCTTGGGGTACCAAACTCAGCTCTATCTTTCTCTTTCTAACAATCACAGAAGGCTGTAGATGTTCTAAACCAGGCCTTGATATCAGTAATAGGCTAGATGAATGATAACAAACTGAAGCAAGGCTAGTTCTTCTGGTCAGTAGGAAGGGTTTCAGTTTGGATGTTCAACCTGTGTTGGAAGTGGGTACATTTCCTCTCAAAACATAGCTTCGGGTCTATCTTGGACCCATCCTTAAACCTGGAGCTTTAGGCCTCAGCTGAAGTTAGAAGCACCTTTGCACAATTAAGGATGGCATACCAATTGTTTCCCTTTCTGGAACCTTTTGATCTTTTATGGTGAGTTAGGACTCATGTTACCCCTCCCCTTTTGTGTCAAGTATATTGGCTGCCTATTCATTTCCAAGTGAAATTTAAAGTGCTGGGCTTGACCAAAAAATCCCTAAATGACTTGGGACCAGATTAGCTGAAGAACTATTTCCTTCTGTCAGGGAACTGCCATCGGAGCCAGGAGTGGAGGGAAGGCTCTCCAGCGATGCCGGAGAAGGGCCCAGCAGGGAGAGAGGGAACTCATCCACTGAGGAAGGAAATCAGCATGACACCAGGAAGAAAGGGGAGCAGGGGAGGGCTTCGGAGAGATGTCTCCAGGACTCTTCCACAGAAACTAGCAGGGAGAGCACAGGTCCTCAGCTGCCCACGCCCACCCTGCGCAGAAGACTTCCGCACAGGGAGGCTAGGCGGAGACTTGGCGTCAAAGAACTTTTATGCTGGAAGAAGTTCAGGAAACGCCCACTGACGGATTCTGCCAGTGACTGACACAGCTGCGGAGTAAGGGCTGTGCAGCCAGGGAAAGGTTTAACCAGGCAACTTTGCCAATAGTAGAGGCAACTTACGCACGAGCAACCCCAATTCCCATTACACCTTCCTTTCATGATAACCCTGTCTGAAAATCAAGATATTCCACAAAGGCCCTCCTTGTAGTAACTTCAGCTACACATAAGCTCTGGAACCCCTCCTGCCTGGAGATTTGTATGGCTCTTTCGCTGCCCATATTCAGAAGGGCAGTTAAACATTTTCTTTTTAGCTTTCGAGTCCTCCTAGGTCAGAGGTTCCCAAACTGTGATATGCAAACCATTTAGGTGGTCTGTGGCATGACTGTGAAGAACACTTACAATTTGAATTCCATGGAATTCAAATGGCAATGGCAATAAAATATGAACTAAGAAATAAAAGAAGCAATAAAATTACAATTAAAAATCATCTAACATCTAGTACAGCACATTATAGTTGCTACAATAGGCAGAAAACAATGTGAATTGGTCCAGGTCCACCAGGCCCTTCAGCAATTTCCAAGTGGTCCATGGGGAAAAGATGTTTGAGGAACACTATCCTAGATAATATGGCTGTTGTGTTGTGGTTTATATTGTCTGTTAAATTTTATTGTTGCCGTTTCATTGTATGCCACTCTGGTCTTCTTGAAATAGGGGTATATAAATGATTTTAGTATCTAAGCAAACATAACCCAAAATAGAGATATGATGCCATCACAAAATCTGGACCTATTTTTATGCCACTAAAAAGTTTACTTTTGGCCAAAAGCTGCACTATAAAAATATGAAATCTGGCAACCTGATGACTTCAGAATTGTGAGGAAAGCTTCCAGTAAAGATGGTCCAAAACAGGGAATGACAAGAACGGAACATAATTTTTGTACTAATGTTGGATGAGGGAACAAAGCAAATTAAGCACATTTTAGCAGTCCTGTCAATACAATTCATTTTGATAGATTTAGCCATAATTGTGGAGGGAAAGCTAGTTTGTAATAAGGATCATATTGAGTTATTTTAAAGGCAAGGATTATCTTATTCAGCACATATAATGTCAGATAACTACTGGAGTTAAAATGAATGTAATTAAATTTGTAAGTTTTTAAAGGAATAGATGATTCATGAAACATTGGGGAAAGAGTTTATTTTAAAACTTTCCTGATTAATTTCTCTAAGCTTTCCAGCTGTTAAAAGCAGTGAAAAAAATTCATGTAAAAGCATGAATTTCAATTATTCCCAATCATGAATATGAACAAATGAACCATTTGTTAAGAACAATCCTATTTTAGAAAATCAACACTGTTGTGTTAACTCTAGAGTGATCTCTTTATAGAAGGAATAGCAAATGCCAAGGTTATGAATATTTATTTCTTTATATAAACAATGTCCCTCAAGTGCTATTCTAACACAGTGCAAAAAAAAAGGAACATAACTGAATATAATCACCAGTGGCCAGATTCAATGAAGCTGTGCTAATGGGAGCCTGCATAATGAATCCCACTAGCACAAAGAGGCTTTCTCACCTCCCACCTCACCCCAAAATCAGCTCTAGGGGGCCAGGAGAACCCCAGAACCATGTATGGCAGAAGAGGGGCGGTCAGTCTATCAGGCAAGCAGGAATCTCCTTAGAGTTACTTTGAATTCCACCCATAGTTCCCTAAAGGAATCTAAGTATAATAAGAATCAGGCCAGTGGAAATTAAGTTGACCATCAAGTGACTTATTTTAGATATCTCAGAGCCCAATTTTATGTTTGGATATGTCATGATAGGTACATCCTTCCACTGACTGAATGGAAGTGGGGGGTTGAATGTTTATAGGCTTCTGCATGTTGAAAAAATCCTTGCCCATGAAAAGTTAGCATATTTGTGAGATGAGGTTAATTCAGCCTTCTACCTAACGTGCTAGGTTTTGGTAGGCAGGGAATGTTTGATGCTGGAGAGTATTTTTTTAAAAAAATCCTAATATTCTCCATCATTTGTTACCTCATAATGCCCTGGAATTATGATACATCTGTGGCATTCTGGAGGGACAAATAAAGCAAATAAGCTGTTCTATCACTGCTAATGGTGAGCCTCACCTGCAAAAAAAAAACCCAAACTGTTGGATTCTCTGGCCCCTGAATAAATTCAGTGGAGTGGTCCCCTCAGTTTCTTTCTCCAAAAAATAGGGTAGAGAATCTTGAGAGATCATTTCCGAAGGGGTATAGTCAGAGGAAGAATAATATATTAAGGTTTTGTTTTATTCAGCTAATGGTTTTGTTTGCCAGCCATTCTAAAGAAAGGAGGAGGCCTTAAGGTCTGTGTGTGTGTGTGTATATATATATATATATATATTTGCTTTCGTAGATTTTCACGGGTACAGGAATGCAGGTTTTGGTGTCCTCGGGTGTCTTCCCTTTTACACGGGAAGACACCCGAGGACACCAAAACCTGCATATATATATATATATATATATATATATATATATATATATATATTTAAAAAACTGGTCTGTTGGTCTGCTTCTGAAAAAAATCTTACCTCAGGATAGGTGCAGTTTTATCCTGTGGATGTCTGTGAAACTGAACTACACCTGTTCCCCTTTCTTACACTCTCTCTTTTTTGCTAGGAAATATAGTATTTTATTACTAAGATTACTTTGGCTGCAGTCCCAGACCAATATCCCACTTATATGGAGTCTAAATAGCTCTTGTCAAATATGTGTTACTGGCAATTAGCAAAGCCTTGGGCTTTGCCAGAGCTTTGTTAGCGCAGAACACAGATCCGGGAGGAGAAGAAGCTATGAGGAAGGTTGCCAGTACCTTTGAGCAAACTGAAAGATTTACTAACCAATCAAAAGCTATGCTTCTAAATGTGCAGTTACTTTTCAGGAGAATTTCTGTCCCTTGAATGTGGGAAATGAGAATGTCTGTGAGAATAATAAAAAAGCAGCCTGGCTTTGGAACATGCAGTGGCTGGACCCCCTTAAGTAGTAACCACATTCCCGAAGGGGCAAGAAAACTCTGCCTCTTATGAGCTTCAGAAAAACTCTACAGGGGGAGTTTCTCCCACTGCAGTGACACAGTGATTTGGGGGGAGCATTATTCATAGGGCCACATCAGAAGCATACAGTCTGCTAGGGACCCTAGAAGGACCCAAGAATTACACCAAGATGTAGGTTTTATACAGTAAAATCAGCAAACCTTTGTAGATGCCATGCCCAGCTTGGGTCATGTTATGTTGCCACTGCAAGGAGGTTTCTCAAACCATATGTGACCTACCTGTCAGGAGCTTGTCCTACACTTGAGTAGGACCCTGGCAGAGACACATGCCTAACTGGCATGTTACCTCCCTCCTGGTTGATCGTTTGGGAGCTTCAAAAGCTTTCTTCAGCCCAAATATCACAGCGACCAATGCCAACAGACACCGGCACAGTTAGGGATCCGCAGTTTGCGCAGCTTGCGTAATAGACCTCAGCAACTCAGCATTTTGGCTAATCTACTTTATTTACATATAAACACACATGGAGCACTGCAACATGGCTCCCTCTCTCTTTAGCATCAGACAGCAAAGAGAAAGAAAAAAGGACAATAGTCCCACTTCACGGAACACAGTAACACAAACATCTTATCTCCGTCACTTCCCACTTTGTGGAGTCAAAACATAGACCACCATGTGAAAGACAACAATCCCATGACTGCAATCATGGAGTAGGAATTCTAACACTACCTACTCCTGCCTTTAGAAAAATACAATTCAATTTTACTGTTTTTAGGCTTAAGTAGGATTATGTGAGACACACACCCTTAAGAAATTTTGCTAGTCTCAATGACAGCTCCAGGTCCTTGTGGGTCCTCAGTCACCACAGTCAGTTCGGACCATGAGGGAAAGGCATACTACAACAACAACTTTTTTGTTCCCCTCCTCATTGTCAGAGGAGCCAGGGCCTCTCTCTGCCCCTGTGGTGTGGTATGTCCTCTTGGCAGCTCTTCTTCTCCTCCCTGTATTGCTGCTTCTGTCTCATTGGCCCTGAAGAAGGAAGCTTTATGTCCTGTGGAGACTTTTGTTACTTCTCCTCTTCCCATTGATGCAGTTGTGTTGTCTGAAACCTCTTTTACATATTAACACATGTGTATGGCGTTAAACAATATGGTGGCCTCCAGCTACTGGTCCTGACTGATGGTGACCACTGCCTTTGGCTAGTCTCATCAAAACTCATTTACTTTCCCTCCAAATTCCTCAGATGTTTGAGCTGAGGAGAGGCCTCCAGACTTTCCGTTTTGCTTTTGGCGAAATCTGGCAACAACTTTGGGATGAGCAGAATTCCCGTGCTTGATATAATTATTTTGGCTTCCTTTCAAATCCTACAGATGTTTTGCCTGATTACTTTGCCCAAATAAAATCTGCTTTCCATATCAGCCTTCAAACGACATTTCGTGGGCAACTCAAATTCAAAGGATGCTTTTGTCAGAGATACCTACTTTACACTTCTATGAGCTCCTTTGAATAATGGAAAGACATAAAGCAGAAGGGGTATAAAATGTGGTTAGGCAATTTATATCATGTACTGTACTCAAATGTACTGCACTTAAAGTGATTATCTACCAGCAACCTTCATTTGTGTCCCTAGTTCAATAGGAGAGTGAGAGACAATGCAAATGCTTCCATCATTCTTCAAACAAGTACAACAAATAGCTAACCTTTCCCTACCCACCCAATTGTTCCTGCAATATCTTTATTCTTGCTTGAGCACAAAGGTAATTTTAAGCAGTCCTTTGTTTACTCAGATTGATCATCTTTGTTTAAAAAAAATAAATACCTGTACCGTTGGTAATAAGAACTCCATAACAATTTCACACTGAATGATTTCCTGTATGGAGGGGAAAAATCTGTCATGAGACTCAAGCTCTTCTATTCACTAAGGAACCTTGCACAACAGGAGGCTGGAGTAAGAACTTTTGTTTATAGATCTTGCGTCTTTCATACAATCTCAACTTGTCTCTCCACCTACATACATTCCAACCTACTCTACCATAGTGGGTCTTTTATTTTTGTATATATATTTTTTGCAATGTGGAGAAGAAGAAAAACCCTTGTCCTTCATCCCTTACAAGATCTGTTAAATATGTCCAAGCAGGCAAAATTACACTGGGGACTTGCACATAATCAGAAAAGAGGAAATAGTAGAATCATGTGATTGTAGAGCGGGAAGAATTTTGAGGGTTATGCAGTCCAACCCCCTGCAATGCAGAAATGCATCACTCCAAAAAGTGAACAACAGAGGATGCAGATTTTGATAACTTTTGCATCATGCACTAATATATATGAGTAGATGGACATGCAGAAATATTTACCATAGTTTAGGTACAAATACATCTCACCATTGTGGGAAAGACTTTGCCCAGGTGACTTCTGTTTCTGAGGGGAATGGACATATCTATCAATTTCAGTTCTCCGAATATCTCATTTTTCCAATCTTAAATTCAGCTCCCCACATATCTGCAACAGTTTGTAAATCATTTTCCTAATAATGAAATTTCAGCAGCATTTCATTGCAAAATTCTCCTGATAAATGCATTTTTACTTAAATGCATTTTTTTCCTAATGCAATGCATTTTTGTATGTTATTTTCACAAATATATGCATTTTTATGCACATACTACCCTAGTATATGCATTTATGTACACATTATTGGGCTGAATAATTACATTGCAAAATTCATAGAAGTGTGGATTTCCAACAATGACTGTGTTTTAGTTCACATATTGATTCAAAAAGTCTGAGTTTGATAGGTTTGTCTTTAAATGTGAACTGAACTGAATTCCTCCCCCTTTCCCAGTGCCTTCTTAGTATTCTATCCAGGCAGGAGCTGTTAATGGGCAACTTCAAGGTTCCTGATCTCCCTTCTTATGGTTCTTCATCCTTCAACCTGACTTGGACTGGACAACCCTTCAAATAAAGACTTCCTTCAAACAGAGCATTGACTTCTGACAGCTCTTCATATAGATAACTATCCTCTGTAATATGGCTACCCTAGGCCACATCCATTTGCAATTTAGCAAATTCAGAATTGTTATAAAAAGTCAGGCCGGGAATGGGGAGTTTGTGCTGCCTCAACCAGGTAGAAATTGCGGAGACCACCAACTTAGAGAAATCTTAGAATGATGAGCTACAAAGGTTTGTAACTTGTAGGGTGGGTGGAGCTGAGGAAGATTCCAGAAGCCTCACAAGCTACATCATAAGTGCCAACTCCCTGGGAATCTGGATGTCTGAGCACCCACAAATTTTGGTGCCAGGGCCATGCAGGCTGTATGGCACCCATGGCCCCAGGCACCCATGGTCGCAGGTTGGCACTCCTGAGCTACATGCCTAGGCTTTACCTTCTCTGCTTTGCAGTCTTACTTGTCTGATTTGATCTGAAGAAACTTACTTCAAGATGGGACTTCTGTGGACTTCATCTCTTGCCTTCCACCACAAAGGCTGCAAAAGATGGAGAGCAAAGGCCATTGAAATGCATAGAGAACTGTTGTGGCTAGAATGTGGGGTCCAGGGACTTCATCGTTATACTGGCTGGAGCTGCCAGGAGTTGTAGCCTGAAACATCTGGAGGGCACCAGGTTGGCAGCGGCTAGAAATCTCTTATCATAGGTATGGGGAACCCATGAACTAGTCCCAGCCAGCATGGCCAACAGCAAGGGACAATGGGAGCTGTAGCTTGGCAACATGTGGAGGATGCAAATCTGTTTTATCACAAAGTAACAGCCCTAGAAGGTCCCACATGACAATCTACCGCATACGTTTTGAGATATGTATCACAGCTCATTAAAACAACATTTTGGAACCTCAAAGAGTTCTGCATAATTTCTATCAGCCTTTCAGTGATTTGTGAGCTGACAAAGCAAAAGCATCATTGCGAGGAAGATCCTCCCATGGGCTGGATTTAGACATTATACTTTGATTATAATAATTACCTCCTTTTATGGCACAGGCTAGTTTTATTTCTCAAACATTCTAAATGGCTGGCAGTATAGTGTCGGAGAAAGGGGCAGTTGTTTTGAAATTTCTTGTCTTCCTTTCCTGGAGATCCTCCCTCTGAAACAGCATTGAATCTTTACCAATGTGATTGGCGGTGTCATTCTTCAGATGTCCATCTATACTCATTGCAAATTTGGCCTCGAGAATTTGGAAACTGAATTCTTAATATTGCTATTTGCCTACTACTACTATTACTACTACTACTACATGGGTGGCACTGTGGGCTAAACCACAGAGCCTAGGACTTGCCGATCAGAAGGTTGGTGGTTCGAATCCCCGCGACGGGGTGAGCTCCTGTTGCTCGGTCCCTGCTCCTGCCAACCTAGCAGTTTGAAAGCACAGCAAAATGCAAGTAGATAAATAGTTACGACTCTGGCGGGAAGGTAAACTGCGTTTCCGTGCACTGCTCTGGTTCGCCAGAAGTGGCTTACTCATGCTGGCCACATGACCCGGAAGCTGTACACCAGCTTCCTCGGCCAATAAAGCAAGATGAGCGCCACAGCCCAAGAGTCGGCCATGAGTGGACCTAATGGTCAGGGGTCCCTTTACCTTTACTACTCCCATACTAGGAAGAGGAGTTGGTGCTAGGGGGGATATTTGATATCAAGAGAAGAGGTCCTCTGTTGCTGCCTTTGGGGCTAGGTGCCAGTTTTGAAAAGGCAACAAAGGTTCTTGGATCACGGCCAGAAAATACTCACAGACAAATGTAGGCTCAAAACAGCAGCTGAGGGAGTTCCAAGCCTACTGTAATAACAGTGTTGGATGATCCCTCACATGCCACAATAGTGGGATCGTGTTAGGAGGCAAGGATAGGAAGTTGTGTGGTGTTTTGAAGAAGTTGGAAGAGTTTTATTAAATATGTCAGGTGTTTTGTACACTGAAAAATGTCATGGAAATACTTAGCAACAACTATAGCGAGTAGAAATAATTTGTGAATTGAACCTGTTAGTGCCTGTCATTCAGTACTGGGCACCAAAGACTGTGTGCCCTTTCAGAATTTGGCTTTTTTACCCTTGGGTGCTGAACATGTTTGAATAGCCCAGAGCACTGTAGCACTAGAGGCTCTCAAAAGTGTGGGATCTGGTTGACTCTCTCCCACTGAACCCTGGCTTCCACATTTCAAGTACTTCACATACATTGTCAAATTATACACTGACACTTGTATATTAAAAACAAAATGGAAGCCAAAACAATATTTAAAGATGAAGAGGGAAGGATGATAGGGGTCAGTGTTAATTGGCAAGGAGAGAAGTTGATGGTAGTAGGGGTATATGCCCCAAATGGTAGTAAAACGGAATTCTTTAGAAAATTGGAAGAGAAGCTAATGGAATACGTAGATCAAAAAATAATTCTAATGGGTGATATGAATGGGGTTGTTTCGTTACAAGTGGATAGACTTAGAGAAGGAGCAAACAAAGAAGGAAAATTACCAAAATCCTTCTTTTCCATGGTAGAAAACTGTAATTTGGTGGACATTTGGCGTCTGAGACACCCACTTGATAAACAATTCACCTTTCATTCTGAACCCAACCAATCGATGTCACGTATAGATCAGATATGGGTCTCAAACGAACTATGCCCAAGAGCTAAACTAATAGAAATAAGACCGAAAGTAATCTCGGATCATAGCCCAATAGAGCTCGAATTGGAGAGTTTAGAGACAAGAACCTTTAGATGGAGACTGAAAGATTACCTTCTAGACGACCAGAAAGTTGTGGAAAATGCATGGAAAAAACTGACAGACTACTTTGCGGACAATTGTGGCAAAGGAATAAAGGATAGTGTAGTATGGGAAGCTAGCAAGGCAGTGATAAGAGGATACTTTATTCAACAGAATGCAATTAAAAATAGGAATAGAGAGAAAAATAAAGAGGAAATTCTAAAACAGATAATGTTAAATGAACAAAAACTATCTCAAAAACCTAACTGCCAAGAAACAAAAGAAAGAATAAAAATCTTGCAATCCCAGTTTGCCACAAAAATAAATAGGGAGGTGGAGTGGAATATCAAAAAATTAAGACAAAAAAATTTTGAATTTTCGAATAAATCAGGCAAATGGCTTGCCTGGCAAATTAAAAAAAGGAAGGAGCAGGGCACAATTAATAAAATAACAGTGGGGGGGGGGTAGAAAGAACTGACCCCAAAGAAATTAGGAGTGAATTCCTTAATTACTACAGGAGTCTGTATAAGGACCAGGAGAGAGTAGGCCTAAGGAGGATAGAGAGATTTTTGAAGGGAAAAAGGTGCAAAAAAATTCAACAGAGGAAAAGCAACGATTGAATATACCAATTGGAATCGAGGAGATAGAGGAGGTAATTAAAGATTTAAAGAGGGGTAAAGCACCAGGCCACGATGGATTTACTGCTGGTTATTATAAAGAGATGAAATCTATTTTGGCAAGACCTCTGAAAGAGACTATGAATAACATCTTAAAGAAAGGAGAAATCCCAGAGACTTGGAAAGAGGCATATATTACGTTTATCCCCAAACAGGATGCAGATCCAACTCAAGTTAAAAATTATAGACCAATTTCACTGCTAAATACAGATTATAAGATATTCGCAGGAGTTCTGGCAAGAAGGTTAAAGAATTTGTTATCAGAAATTATTCACAAGGATCAGGCGGGATTTCTGCCAGGTCGGCAAATGAGAAACAATACAAGAAATATAATTAATATGCTAGAATACTGTCAGGGAACTGCCATCGGAGTTAGAGGTGCTGGACAGGCTCCAGCAGAGTAGGAGAGACTCTGCAGCAGAAGCAGGAACCAGCAGGGGGAGTGCAGGAGTTACAGCGGAGGGGAGGCTCTCAGACGCTTCTAGTGAGAATAGTGAAGAGGTAACTAGACCCCCTTTAGGAATTCCCTCCCTTCGCCGGAAACTGTCACGCAGAGAGTCACGAAAGCGCATGTCCGTCAAACAGCTTTTATGTTGGCGTAAATTCCGTAGACGCCCACTGTCAGATTCTACCAGCGACTGACGGAGTCATGCTTTTGGGGGCTCCGTTAGTGCCTGGGTTTGGATGACCGGCCAAACCCCAGCGGGATCAAGCTTTTACGCACAAGCAGCTCATTATCCCATCATAGCAATCTGACAGTCTCCGAAAGCTGTTTGTGCAAGCAGAGGGCATCATGAGTGAACCAGCAGGAACCGGGGCAGCTGGAGATGGAGCAGATCCAAGCCTGGAAGAAAGGTACAGGGCGTTGGAGGTCCAGCTCGCACTGCAAACGGCGAGGCTGGAGGAGAGGAGGGCTCAAGATGCAGATAAGGGGAAAACCACCCCACTTGCCAGAAGGGTGCCTGGATTGGTGCAGAAATTTGGGGGGAATCCCAGGAACTATCAAGCCTTTAGAACAGAGATGCAATATGCTCTCAATCTACTGTTTGATGACTTCCCCGATGAGAACTCTAGAGTGGCGTACGTGATTGGCCATCTAGAGGGAGGGGCGAGGGACTGGGTTCGCCCCCTGATGGCAGCCAATAATGAAATCTTAAAGGACACAATGAAGTTTTTTCGCGCCATGGACTTGATGTTTTCCAGCGAGATTGAGCAGGGGATGGTGCGCAGGGAGTTGATGGCTTGTAAACAGGGGAGCCGATCTGTACGTGAGTACTGGACTGAGTTCACCATGCTGATTCATAGACTGGGGTGGAACCTTGCTAGTGAACCTATTCAAATGCTATTTGAAGAAGGTCTCTCTCCGGCAGTGAAAGATGAACTTTCCCGGGCGCCTAGGGCGGAGTCTATGGACCAGCTGACTAAATCAGCGCTGTCCATAGGAGCACGCCAGGAGGCTAGAGCTTTGGAAAAGCGGGAAGGAAAGGGGGAACGTTGGAAGGACTTCCGCATTCCAGAGATTCCGGAGCAGCCTTTCCCGCCAGCAGAGCCGATGGAACTTGGAGCAGCGCGCGCGCGCACAGTTTCAAACACCAGTGAAGGGCGGAAGAAGGAGGGAAAGAGCGGCAAGAGATGCTATCTCTGCCAACAGCCAGGTCACTTTGCCAGAGTCTGTCCGCAAAGGAAGGAATGGCAAGGGATGGCAGGAACTGTTGGGGGGAAGGAGGAGGATGAAATGAAGGAGCAAGTAAAAGCCAACGCCTGGTTGCCAACATAGGGGCACAGCAGCCAGGCCAGGGAGTAGTGAACGTGCCCACGCCGGAACCCCCAAGACCAGCACTTGTGATAGAGGTGTTGCTGGAACTGGCAAACGGACACCCACTAAAGATAAGAGCGCTATTGGACTCAGGTAGCTCATGTAATTTCATGAGTAAGGAGTTTGCAGCTGAGCACCAGATACAGACTATCCCATTAAGTAAGCCTTTGCAGGTTACCACGATTGATGGGAGGGAGCTGTTGGGAGGAGAAGTGAGCCAACAGACTGTACCAATGATAATGAGGGTGGCACGGCACACAGAACTGATAGCGTTTAACGTAGCCACCCTGGGAGGAGCCCCTATTATCTTGGGAATGAGCTGGCTGGCACTACATGATCCGCTAGTAGGCTGGCATCAGCGCGTGGTTTCCTTTGGATCAGCACATTGCCTAGAACACTGCAAGGAGGGAGAGGCCCAGGCAGGCAGCAGGGCCACTCTAGCAGGGGTGGAAGTGATGGACAAGGGGAAGGTGCCACCACAATACGCTGACTTGATTGACGTATTCAGCGAAAAGGAAGCGGATAAATTGCCCCCGCACAGACCCTTTGACTGTCAAATTACCTTACTCCCAGGAGCACAATTGCCAGTGGGGAAGCTGTATGCAATGTCAGACAGTGAGATGCAGGAGTTAAGGGAGTTCATTGACAAGAATCTCAAGAGAGGTTTCATCAGAGAGTCACGAGCGGTGGGGGGCAGTCCAGTGTTCTTTGTGGACAAAAAAAACACGGGCAAGCCCAGACTTGTGTGTGATTTCAGGTCCCTGAATGCAGTGTCAGAACCAGTGACTTTCCCTATGCCTAGAATTGATGACATTCTGACACAGGTGAGAAAAGGGAAGATTTTTACCAAGCTGGACCTTAGGGGGGCATATAACTTGATACGTGTGAGGAAGGGGGATGAGTGGAAGACCACTATGTTCACCCCCTTGGGGGCGTTTGAGTACCTCGTTATGCCTTTCGGATTACAAGGAGGCTCCGCCTGTTTTCAATCATTCATGAATCACGTCCTGGGGCCATTGCTCTACAAGAACTGCGTAGCGTTCTTAGATGACGTCCTGGTGTACTCAGAGAATGAGGAGCAGCATGTGCGAGATGTAAGAGAGGTACTGAGCAAACTGCGAGAAAACCGGCTGTGGGTGAAACTGGAGAAGTGTCAGTTTCATACTAGGGAGGTGGAATTCCTGGGGTACCGGTTGTCTGACAAGGGATTGGCCATGGATCCCAGCAAGGTTCAAGCGGTACTGGAATGGAAAACACCAAAGACCAAGAAGGACGTGCAAAGGTTCCTGGGGTTCGGAAACTTCTATAGGAAGTTCATCAAAAACTTTGCCCATTTGACCGCGCCCATCACAGATTGTCTTAGTAGCAAAAAGAAATTTGTTTGGACGGAAGAAGCGCAGCGGGCGTTCGAACGCCTAAAGCAGGCGTTTGCGTCGGAAGAACAGCTTCTGCACGTGGATCTACAACAACCAATGAGAGTGGAGACTGACGCGTCAGACCGAGCAGTGGGGGCCGTGCTTCTCCAGCCGGGAAAGGATACGTCGGAATGGAGACCGTGTGCATTCTTTTCGCGGAAATTGAACAAATCCGAGAGGAACTACACAGTGTACGACAGAGAACTGCTCGCCATTCATGAAGCATTCCGGAAATGGCGGCACTTGCTGATTGGGGCGCAACACAAGGTTCAAGTCCGAACTGACCACAAAAATCTGGAATATTGGAGAACAGCCCGTGTCCTGAACCAGAGACAAGTGCGATGGGCCCAGGAGTTCTCCAAATTCCACTTTGAGATTCGTTACGTGCCAGGTTCAGAGAACGTGAGAGCGGATGCCCTTTCCAGGAAACCTGAGTACTTAGAGGGGGAGGGAGCGCCTGAGGCAAGGCATGTAATCTCCGAAGACCGCTGGGTGTGTGGGGCGGCATTGGTGGGGCAAAGGGAACTGATGGAAGGTACGGAGAACGATGAATACGCCCAAGAGAAACTCAGAGAACTCAGGAGGACAGAAGAGAACACAGGGGGATTTGAAGAAAAGAACGGGGCGTTGTATTACAAAGGGGCATTGTACATACCAGATGGGGAACTGAGGGGCAGAGTACTCAAGCAGTTGCATGACAGCCCCACAGCGGGACATTTTGGACAGCACAAAACCATGTGGTTGGTTACCAGGGAGTTTTGGTGGCCCAAGGTGAGGGAGGACGTGCGGGAATATGTTAGGGGTTGCGACAGGTGTCAGCGAGCAAAAGGAGAGAGGGTGGCGCCAGCGGGGCTATTACAACCCTTACCCACGCCAGAAAGGCCTTGGGAGGCAGTATCCATAGATTTTATGACGGACCTGCCAAAATCCAAAGGCAAAACAGCTGTCATGGTGGTGGTAGATCTATTAACCAAAATGTGTCATTTTATAGCCTGTTCACATGCGGTTACAGCGGAGGAGACCGCCAAGTTGTTTGTAGAGCATATTTTCAGGTTGCATGGCGCCCCCTTGAGGGTGGTCAGTGACAGAGGCAAACAATTTACTTCCAGGTTCTGGAGGAAACTTATGAGCTTACTGCAAGTAGAACTCAATTTCTCCACTGCCCGACACCCAGAAACTAATGGGCAAGCGGAAAGGGCAAACGGCATTTTGCAACAATACCTGAGGTGTTATGTAAAGGACAGAGAAAATGATTGGGTAGATAAGCTACCGCTGGCCGAATTTGCCTACAACAACGCGGAGAATGTGTCCACAGGGATGAGTCCTTTCCTGGCAAACTATGGGTGCCATCCCCGGGCATTCCCAGGAGAGGGGGGGGAGAGGTGGAGCGTGCCGGCAGCGGAACATTTTTTTGAAGAGATGGAAGCGATCCACCGTCAGCTTCAACTTAACTTAGAGAGAGCCAAGGAAGAATATAAGAAGCAAGCAGACAGAAATAGGAGGGAAGGTGAAATCATAAGGGTGGGAGACCGAGTGTGGTTGTCCACCCAAGGACTACCGTTCAAGGGTGGGAGTAAGAAATTGAGACCCAAGAAATTGGGACCCTTTGAGGTCATACAGCAGGTCAACCCAGTAGCATTCAAACTCAGACTGCCCAGTCACATGAAATTACACCCAGTATTTCACAGGTCATTACTGTCGCCGTACCGAGAGGGACGTGAGTGGGGGGAGCGTGAGAGAGAGGCCACCCAAACGCTCGTGATAGAAGAGAGAGAGCGCGACATGAACGTGGCAGGAATCATTGATTCCAGGTGGAAGGGGAATCAGGTGGAATATCTGGTAGAATGGGAGGGGGAAGTAGAGTCGGAAAACACTTGGGTGCCAGCAGAGGTAGTGAATGACGAGATCTTAATAGAAACATTTCATCAGCGTTTCCCAAGAAAACCGCAACCCGTGGCACGATTTAGAAGGGAACACTTTGGGACCACCGATGAGGAGGGAGAGTTTGAAGGGTTCCCAGAGTCAGGGGTGGGTGAGGAAGCTGCCTCCGACGAAGAAGAAGAAGACGGGGAGAGAGACGGGACGCCGTGGCTAGAAGTGTTTGAATCCTCTGATGACGAGGATTGCTCTTTCAGGGGCTTTCCGCCCTCACCGCCAGTGGGAGAGGAGGCGGGAGGGGGTGAAGGGGGGCCTGGGGGGGAGGTGGATGTCAGGGAACTGCCATCGGAGTTAGAGGTGCTGGACAGGCTCCAGCAGAGTAGGAGAGACTCTGCAGCAGAAGCAGGAACCAGCAGGGGGAGTGCAGGAGTTACAGCGGAGGGGAGGCTCTCAGACGCTTCTAGTGAGAATAGTGAAGAGGTAACTAGACCCCCTTTAGGAATTCCCTCCCTTCGCCGGAAACTGTCACGCAGAGAGTCACGAAAGCGCATGTCCGTCAAACAGCTTTTATGTTGGCGTAAATTCCGTAGACGCCCACTGTCAGATTCTACCAGCGACTGACGGAGTCATGCTTTTGGGGGCTCCGTTAGTGCCTGGGTTTGGATGACCGGCCAAACCCCAGCGGGATCAAGCTTTTACGCACAAGCAGCTCATTATCCCATCATAAATACCTATCGGTTAGAATTGATAAACAAGCTATAATGATGTTTGTAGATGCCGAGAAGGCATTTGACAATGTGATATGGAACTTCATGCTGAAAAACTTAGAACACATGGATGTGGGTAACGATTTTTTCAACGGGGTAAAAGCAATATACACAGAACAGAGGGCCAAACTGATCATAAACAGTACGGTGACGGAAGAGATAAAGATACAGAAGGGAACAAGACAGGGTTGTCCACTCTCCCCGTTACTATTTATAATAGTACTAGAAGTCCTTTTGAATTCAATAAGACAAAACGGGAATATAAAAGGAGTGTCACTAGGACGGAATGTGTACAAGACCAAAGCATTCGCCGACGATTTAGTAATAATGACAGAAGAACCAACAACTGCAATAGAGGAAATATTAAAGGAAATAGAACAATTCGGAGAAGTAGCAGGTTTCAAACTAAATAAGACAAAAACGAAAATGATAGGCAAAAATGTCGACCCAAAGACAATAGAAATAATTCAACAACAATCGCAGATAGAGATGGTTAAAAAAGTCAAATATCTCAGCATTTGGCTGACATCCAAAAATATAGATTTATTCAAAAATAACTATGAGCCGATGTGGAGGGAAATAAAGAAAGATTTGGAGAAGTGGGGAGGGTTGAAATTGTCATTTTGGGGAAGGATCAATATAATCAAGATGAATGTTCTATCAAGGTTAATGTTTCTATTCCAGACTATCCCTATAATTAAGGGGAATCGAATCTTTAAAGAATGGCAAAGGATAGTCTCGAGATTCATATGGCAGGGCAAAAAGCCCAGAATCCAGTTTAAATTACTGACAGATGTTAAGGAAAGGGGGGGCTTTGCCCTGCCAGACCTGAAACTGTACTATGAGGCTTCATGCTATGTTGGATAAAAGAGTGGGTAAAGTTGGCGAATACGGAGTTACTCGATCTGGAGGGCTTCGACAACAGTTTCGGTTGGCACGCCTATTTATGGAAGAACAAAAGGAAAGTACATAGGGGGTTTGAAAACCATATTTTCAGAGGGCCGCTAATTGAAGTGTGGGAAAGATATAAAAATTTGCAAGAGCCGAAAACTCTGCACTGGCTATCACCTCTCGAAATAATGAGTATAAAGACTACCAATATGAGAAGTAATTGGGCAACATATAATCAGCTATTAACCAAGGATGATGGGAAATGGAAGCTTAAAAAGTACGAACAAGTGAAGGAGCATGTCTATGACTGGCTACATCACTATCAGGTGAACCAGATGTTTAGTAAAGATATTAAAGAAAGAGGCTATGCAGATAAAGATTCTAAATACCAGACGGAGATAATAAACAATGAAGTGAAAATCATATCGAAAATGTACAGAATGTTGTTAGACTGGAACCTAGGTGATGAGGAAGTCAAATCAGTGATGATCCGCTGGGCAAAGAATATAGGCCATAGTATACAATTCGAGGACTGGGAAAAACTCTGGAAGGATGGGCTAAACTTCACGGCGTGTATAACGATAAAGGAAAATGTCATGAAGATGTTTTATAGGTGGTATTTGACGCCTATGAAATTATCGAAAATGTTTAAGGTGCATAAAAAGTGCTGGAAATGTAAAGATAATGAGGGCTCCTTCTACCATATGTGGTGGGAGTGTGGAAGGGTGAAGCAGTTCTGGGAGAAAATATACACTGAATTAAAGAAGATATTAAAGTACACGTTTATAAAGAAACCAGAAATCTTCCTACTAGGGATATTAGGACAAGAGATAAGAAAGGACGATCATAGACTAGTATACTATGCGGTTACAGCAGCAAGGGTAGTACTAGCCCAGAAGTGGAAACAGCAGGAAACGCCAACGGTGGAGGAGTGGAGGTTTAAGCTGCTGGACTACGCAGAGTTGGATAAATTAACAGGAAAAGTTAGATATTTAAGAGACCAAGTGTTCATCAAGGATTGGGGAAAGTATGTAGATTATCTGGAATGTATTAGTGAAGGACAAACAACGCTAAAGGGATTCAGAGACGCACTGTGAAAGAACTAGAGTTATTGTCTAAAGCAAACAGGAGATAGGAGTAGGCATAATGATAATACAAGTAAAGAAACGTGTAATCTTATTTATCGCTCCGAATGATTTACGGACAAGTTGAAGGAAGTCTTGATAGGGATGGCTAGGTGATACGGTTGATGGGAAAGCAATAATTTAGTGTATTCTTTCTTTCTTTTTCTGTGTACTTATCTTTTTTCTTTTTATGTATTTCTCTTTTTATATGTGTGTGTTAATCTTTATTTTCTTATATGGAAATAACTAATAAAAAGTATCTTGGGAAAAAAATTATACACTGACACTTAGTCTTCTTAGTGAATGAAATTACTTCTAAAAGGAGTTGGATAGCTACGAAAATACCCATTTTTTTGTTTATTCAGGGGACAGCTTGCAACTTTGGTATAGGGAGGAGAGTTGTTCCTCTTTGTAGGTTCAGTCACATTCCTGAGGGACGACCTCTAGCAGAGAGAGAACTGTGTAGCCTTGGTGCCCGTTTACTTGTGGGCCGACATTGCTAACAAGGGAGCCAATTAGTAACTGTTGTGACAGTTTGTGCAATATTGACAGCTGTTAGCTGCAGTAGAGTTCTGGGTTGTTCTGCTGCCCTATTTACTAGGGAATATGATTATGATGAGGAGGAGACAGTGTATATACCTTCTGTGAGCCATTATTTAACATAACAAAAACACCTATGAATTTCCAATTGCTCGCTTTTTCATTCTTTTCACGACTCAATAAAATGGTAAAAGCATTCACCTGATTTCCAGCATCTATTTCTTTGTATACCAGCTCTACAAAGTAATTGAAGATGCAGCTAGAAGGATGACACATACCTATTAATCAGACTCGGCAGACACTGTAGGCTTTTGTATTGTTGATCAAATGGGTGCTAATGTGTGAAGATTTTTTTTTAACTTTTGGAAAAAAGAAGATCTGAAAGCATTAATAGTTAGCTATTGAAGCTTATATGAAATGAGACATTGTCGGATCAATCAATGTCAGCATTAAGTCTAACCCATTTGGCACTGTTTGTTAGTGACGCAGAGACTTTTGTCCTTAGATTGCTTTCAAAATCCTTTTTTGTTCTGTTTTTTTGCAACAGTGAAAGTGTAGCTTTCATTCACAAGGTGGAACAATGGAATGAATTTTTTAAAAGGTAGGTTTGGATCTAGCATGCGATACTTTAATTATCACCTGGGTCAACTCCAGAGCTGAAGCACAAGTTTTCATTATTTTGAGACTCGTGAAACTTTCAAGTTCCAGGTTTTGGTGTCAGTTTTGACTTCAAAATTAAACATTAAGCTTTTTGTATTAAAATTGGACCTCTGGATTCAACTCTCTAGATTGGTTAGATGGATAAAGTGAATTCACTAAATTCTGTGGCAAGTCATCTATCAGATCTGGACAAATGAGACTGATCTCCTATATCAGCTGCCCAAGAGCTAACACTACATACCATAAACTTTTATTGGGGGGAAAAAGTTAGAAGCAGTTTCAAAATTCACATTTTGTGGCACAACTCTCCAACCATATAATGTGTACAAAAATGCTTATTTTAGTAAAAAGTGAATATAAATTGTGCATATTAGTGACAATGTACTCTATTGGGGGAAATTATTTGCAAAAGTGTACTAGGCAGAAATATGTAAAAAAAATGTGTACATTTGAAGAAATGTGCAGGAAATGCATACAACTTTTCATGCAGACTTTTCATGCAGACTTTTAAAAATGTTTGCCGAAATGGAGTGAACTGAAAATTGGAAACATGAGAAACTGAGGGGGGGGAACCTTAGCTGTTCTTCAACATTCTCACTTCCCTGAAGCTTGTGGTGCAAATCTTCAGCTGAAGAAAGTAAATATAAATGCATCTATGAAAAAGACATTATTATTATATTATTATTTTATTTATGAATTATGCCAGGTGCTTTATCTTGCCCAGGGCAAACCAAAGTGACTTACAAACAAACAAATAGGCAATACACACACAAAAAAAATCCTTGCACAAATGTTGATATCAGAATTGAGTATAGAAATGGGTACATTTGGAGAAAAGTATACTAAAATGCTGGTTTATATTTTTATTTTCAAGCAAGCTAATTTCTTGTCTCAAGTGATAAAGGCTCAGGTAGTTGGGTAGAGCTGAGTAAGAGAAGGTATCTGAAGGGGGCTGTTTCTGAAGGCTGCATATTCCTTGTCTTGTTCTTAAAGGCATGGCTCTATTATCCCAAGTAGGTATTAGAAGATTGCTCTCGAAATTTGGAACTAATTTCCCCATCTGAAATAAGCTGCTGAAATGAAGAAGAGTAACCTGGAGTGGACTTCTGGGTGAAAGGACTGTGAGTTTAGCTCAGTTCCAAGACTGAAAACAAGTTCCTAAGCTCATATGGTGCTCAAAAGCACACTGTTCTTCAATTTTAACTGTATGTCTTGCATTCCTGGCTCTGGCTGGTAGAGCTTAGGGTCCTCATAAAAAACCAAGGAACTCAGATCTAAGAGAAGCCTGTCGTGTGCTCAACCCTGACTTAGTATTTGTTTCAGATAAACTCCCAGAAGGGTTATTGGATTGGTGGGTCTTCTTCCTTCGAGTTCATGCACAGTTCTGCTCTGAATGTTTGAGACGGCAGTTATTTTTATTACGCTGATAAAAACTACGTAGTAAAAATAAAATGGGGATCATAAAAGAGGACATTTTGAAAAGCAGGAAAATAGCATTGCAGAGTCCCCAACATCTTTGACATTTAATTAAAATTTATACCATTATACGTTACTTAATATCTAAGCACATAGGGAAAATGGATGCAACTTACATGCGCAGCTTTCCCCTCACATGCATCATATAAGGAACACCATTGTTCCCAAGCCTAAAAAATTGGAGCTCCTACCAGAATTCAAAACTAGAACGGTATGTTCTAGTTCATGGAATCATAGAATTGTAGAATTGGATGGAACTGTTGGGTTTTCTTGATATTAATGTGGCCAATGGTACTAACTTGCATGGCAGCACATCTGTGAGCTCTTGACAAGTCAGCACACATGTGGTATCTTAACAATTTAACTAATTAGCAGGGGGAGTTTACCTGCTGCACCGAATGCAGCAATGTGATAGGGTAATTGATTATTTTGAAAATTGTATTTAAGTTGATCAAGTGGTGTAGTGTGTACTATTATAGGAATACTATTAAGCAATGCTGTTGAGTATTGGTGAGGAATGGTGGTGAGAAGGGGTGTTTTGCAGCTATTTGATTACTATTTAAAAATAAAGATAAGCAACGATATTGCGGGCAACCTTTTATTCCATTGCCCCAGTCACTGCGCAAACTCGGTTGGCACAGATGGTCAACAGGAACTCCAAGGGTCATCTAATCTAACCTCTCGCCATGCAGGAATTACAGCTGAAGAATCCCTGACAGATGCCCAACCAACTTCTGTTTAAAAACCTCAAATGAAGGAGAGTCCACCATCTTCCAAATTAGCCTGTTCCACCAGCATCAGAAAGTTCTTTCTACTGTTTAGTCAGAATCTCCTTTCCTGTAATTTGAACCCAACGGTTTGGGTTCTATCCTCTGGAGCCAGTGGATTCCATCTGAATGATATTTTTAAGGAAACATACATAACTTTAGTGAAAGCAGAATGGATGAAATTTGTAAGCAGCAATGCCTCTGATTCCTGCCAGATTTCAGAAGGATATCTGCATTAGTTTTCTTGCAGGGTAGTTGTTGTTGCAGTTTTTGAGTGAGTGAAACAGGAATAACTTAATCTCCCCATGTGTTTTGTGGGCAACTGACATGGGTGCAGACATGGGAGGAGCACCCCTGGGTTGGAAACCTGCTAAATTGCATGGCTTTTGTGCTACGTACCTTTCAAGATGACTTAGGAGAGAGAAGAGGCCCACAACTCAGTAACCCACCCCTCAAAAGCCTCCTGGGCAAGGGGCAGCAATGTGTTGAATTCTGGGGAAACAGGAGGAAATGATTTGCTGTCGCTGCTCTCTCCCTCAAAGCACTGGCATTCAGAAGCACATGTAAAATCATATTCTCTGCTTACTAGCTGGACCTGTCAGTCATCCCTCCTAATGATCCTGGTGTTGTCCTTATGCTACAGATCTAAGTTTCAATTTCATCAACACTTAGGCATCATGAAGTACTTCAGGAGTCTCTGCTTTGAGATCCTTCTTCACCTTTGGCAAGGGCCCCACTACCACCGGCAACCTCATTTCATCTTCAGATTTGGGGTTTGTCCAAATACCATGCGTACTCCTTGAATAAACATTTCACCTATCTCCCCTGTGAAGAAAGTTGCCAAGTGCACGATTATCTCTCCAGGACGAGGTCTTTAATTTTGCTATATGCTGAAAAGAACATCAGCTCTCACACGGTGCCTTGACCAACTGTGAAAAGGATATTGTGGCCTGGCATTTTTACAGGATCAAGGTCATCAGCATACTAATGTAATGTCAACCAATTCATATTCATACTAGTGAACTGTCTATGTGGTCAAGGAAGTAATTTAATTTCTCAAATTGTAGTAGCAAAAGGTCGTAGGCTTGGCTTGTCCTTTGAAATAGATAAATATGTAAATAGTGATATGTGATGCAACCATATTGTATTTCTGCAGTGGAATATTCTAATCCTTTGATCTTTACAAAACGCTAAACAGAATGTGGTTGATGAGAAAAGTCGTAACACTGCATTAATCCTTTATGTAAAATAATTCCACTCCCATCTGCCTGTGTTCCAAATTGCTTGCCGCAGCATCCTCGCCAGCTGTTTGGGGGTTCTTTGTGTCTTCAGCTACTTAGCTTTCATTTCTTTCTTTTTTTCAGTTGTGACCAGTAAACAACTTAAACCCAGTTCCCACACTCACTTTGACCACAGTTTGATGTTCCATTTTTCCTCAAGGTGTCATGACACATTCTACAAAGATGACCGTTACGAAGAAAAATCTCTGCCAGTGTGGCACTTCCTTTTCATAGATAACCCTAAATCTCTGGTTTAGGAGGAATACATCAGAACCTAAGAAGGTTATTGCTGAATCAGGCCAAAAGCCCAGTAGTCCAGCATCCTGTTCTGACAGTTCTGACAGTGGCTAGCCACACACAAGAGCCCATTGCCTACTTCGCTCCCCTAAATTCCACCTTAGGTCATTCTAGAGCAGTGCTCTGCTACCCTTTTCTGTTTCATAGTTGCAGGAATGGGGAAACTTTTGTCTGTAGACGGCCAAATGCCCTCAAGGGTAATCTGTCAGGGACTGCATGCCAGTCGTGGGCAAGGCCAGAACCCAAAATTGGCATAGTTTACAGAATTGTATAGTTCACTTGACTCTTCTTTCTTTGTGCCATTGCCTGAGGACCACATAAAATTAAGCCATGGGCTGCATGTGGCCTCTGGGCCTCAAGTTCCCCAACACTGCTTTATTGATCCAGGGAGATGTTTTACGTCCCACACCATCTGAATTCAAATTTAATTGGGAGGCTTTCTCAACACAATTCTGGAACTGGAGCCCACACAGTTTGCTGTAACTTTCAGTTCATTTGCATATTTATTTCCTCTCAATATGGATGTGCTCATTGATAAAACTTTGTGGACAAAAATCTCGATGCAGTTGTACAGCCAGTCCCATCAAGTTATGTGTGTGTGTGTTATCAGAGTGCATGTGCATCAGGAGGTGGGGAGATACACACACACACAAATTCAGGAATGGGGGGGGGGACCAAACAGAGTGATGGAGAATTGCTAAGACATCAGTTCCATTTTGGAAACAAAACAGACAATTCATCTAGGAAGAAATTCAGCTGAGCAGAATTTCAGAAGTACCCCTAGCAAGAAGCAGTGGGTTGTGCACAATCTGAACTTGGTAATGGGCCTATGACAGTTCACTACAGGATGTGGTGATAACCACAATCTTGGACAGCTCCAAAGGGGATTAGACAAAGCCACAGAGGATAAGGTTATCAATGGCTACCACCTCTAGGATCAGAGGTAACAAGCCAGGGGATGACTATTGCCCTCATGTTCTTTTTGTGGGCTTCTCAGAGGTATCTAGTTGGCCATTGTGGGACACAGGAGGCTGGCATAGACAGGCCCTTCATCTTACCCAGCAGGGCTCTTTTTATGTCCTATTAGATCTTGTTGCCAGACATTGCCTAATAGTGTGCTGGTTCTGATGAAGCAACTTCTTTTCAGCCATACATCAAATAAGGTAGTTGTCAGGCTGCTGGCAGCAACTCCCGGCTGGTTGCCCAGGAACATACAAAGACAAGGGAATGTTTCTTACCATCATTTTTTAATTCAGTATTTACAGAGAGAGGCTATAGAACCCAACTGCTTGGATAATGGCGTTGTCCCAAGTGAATCTCCACACACCTTGTCTCTCCCACTTCCTCATTCGTCATTCTCAGTGTCTCTCCTATGGGTGCTGCTACGTGCCCTCTGTCTTTGAGTTCTTTGCTCTCCTACTTTCAAGGCTCGCTGGGTTCTGGGAGAGGAGGGGTCTAGAATGCTTTCTAAAGACACTGTGTTCATCAGCTGTCACCCTCCCTGGTGCTTCCTTCTCCTCCTGTCCCATTATTTCCCAACTTTTCCCCTCATCTGTCTCTGAGCTGTGACCTTCCTCAAACCCCTGTGGTAAATCTAAATTGTCTTCCTCTTCCTCCTCCCTGGAAGGGTCAAGCTGGGGAGGCAGTCTCCACCATTCCTCCACTGCCCAGTTCCCGACTGTAGTGGACATACTGTCTATGAAGGACGTTTTCTGAGCAGCTATAAGCAATTATTTCAAGACTGAAAAAAACCACGCTGTTCATTGAATATCTTGGTTTCTGTTGGACCTTTATTGAGGAATCTCGAAACTGCAGTGGACTATTATGAAGATGGTCACTGCTTGGACTGAAACAAGCCTAGGTGTATTAAAAAGGAGCGGCATCTGAAATTTACCTTCTTAGCTCCAGCAGTTATTCAATTGAATTCAAAGTGTAATCCTTAAATGATGTAATTGAATAGTACAAATGGCTACGAGACAGATCAACTTTTTGAAAAGGGGATGCTTTCAACTCAGATGACTATCACAATTTCCACGGCAGCATACTAGGTGGGGGATTTCATGAAATCCGATGTCTGCTGAGCCTGCACAATCTATAAAAAAACCCACTCTCAGCAACGTTAAGCTTATTGTAATCACAATCGGTTTATGAATTGGACTTTGGCGGTAAATGAGATGAAAAAGCTGCAGGGACCACACCTTGACTTGTGCGAAAGTAACTCAATCATCAGAAATATGTTTCCATTTTCTTCTGAAAATGCTCATTTCGAGATGCATTTGCTCAGTTTGAACATTGTACGTACACAGAGCTACTGTGATAAGGAAAAGAATGGGGAGGACAGCCTCTCCTTTTGCAAGCTCACATATGTGCCTTTCGGAGGTACTGGGCTAGAGAGAATATTGTACTGTTATCTTATTAAATGCTTATGACTTGGCTATGAAAATTGCTTAGGAACAGAGGAAGCTGTCTTCTATAAAGTTAGACCATGGATCCATCTCAGTCAGTAGTGTCTGCACTGACTAAGAGCAGCTCTCCAGGGTTTCAGACTGGGAGTCTTAGCCAACCATACCTGGAGGTGCCAGAGACTGATTCTGGGAAATCAGATGCTTTTGATTAGCCCTAAAAGGCTAAGTCAGCACAAATAGTAGGCCTCTGTGGCTAAGTATCGCATCCCTTAAATACAGGGAACCCTATTGATAAGAGTTTAATTATGATAGCTAAATGGTATTTCCATGTTCAGAAGCAGTGTGTCTCTTAAAAGCAGAAGCTGGGCATGGGATGTGATTTGCCATGGAAGCCCCAATTTGTAGGCCTAAAGCCTGGATTGGGGTAGAAGGTTCCTACTTCCATACATTAAAACAAAACAAAACGAAAAAGCTAGCACCAAGCTCTCAAAAATTGCATGTGAAATGTTCATACTTCAGAGTCCAACTTCATCCTAGGAACCACAGAAATTTCCTTCAGAGGCTAAAAAAGTGGCAATTTACATAGCATAACCCATTCATAGCTCTTCTGCAGGACAGCTTTGTAATACGCAGTGCAATTCAAATGCTGGCTTCTTACCCCAAATGCTTCCATTTCATCTTCTTAAAATATTGCTTCTGACACAAAGTTACATGCTGTTCAGGATGAATATGTTTCAATATAACTAATGGAGACTTGCAGGATTTATTAGAAGTGGGGGGAAGTTTCCTCTTCTGTGGTTATTTCACTGGATAGTTAACTATCCCTTGGCCCTTGCATCATATTTTCTATTAGCTGTAAGTGAATCCGTGCAGTAATTAAGTCGCAGTTCCCCATGTAATCTGAGGGATACTTTCAGAGGATCTCAAAATCATCAGCAGTGCTGAAATTGGCCCTTTTGCAGTATCAGATCTCAGAACAGGGCTTTCTAGAAAAATAAAATGGCAGCCACTCTGATCCTAGAATCATAGAATCATAGAGTTGGAAGAGACCACAAGGGCCATCGAGTCCAACCCCCTGCCAAGCAGGAAACAACATCAGAGCACTCCTGACATATGGTTGTCAAGCCTCTGCTTAAAGACCTCCAAAGAAGGAGACTCCACCACACTCCTTGGCAGCAAATTCCACTGTCAAACAGCTCTTACTGTCAGGAGGTTCTTCCTAATGTTTAGGTGGAATCTTCTTTCTTGTAGTTTGGATCCATTGCTCCGTGTCCGCTTCTCTGGAGCAGCAGAAAACAACCTTTCTCCCTCCTCTATGTGACATCCTTTTATATATTTGAACATGGCTATCATATCACCCCTTAACCTCCTCTTCTCCAGGCTAAACATGCCCAGCTCCCTTAGCCGTTCCTCATAAGGCATCGTTTCCAGGCCTTTGACCATTTTGGTTGCCCTCCTCTGGAAACGTTCCAGTTTGTCAGTGTCCTTCTTGAACAGTGGTGCCCAGAACTGGACACAGTACTCCAGGTGAGGTCTGACCAGAGCAGAATACAGTGGCGCTATTACTTCCCTTGATCTAGATGCTATACTCCTATTGATGCAGCCCAGAATTGCATTAGCTTTTTTAGCTGCCGCGTCACACTGTTGGCTCATGTCAAGTTTGTGGTCAACCAAGACTCCTAGATCCTTTTCACATGTACTGCTCTCAAGCCAGGTGTCACCCATCTTGTATTTGTGCCTCTCATTTTTTTTGCCCAAGTGCAATACTTTACATTTCTCCCTGTTAAAATTAATTTTGTTTGTTTTGGTCCAGTTCTCTAATCTGTCAAGGAAATTTTGAAGTGTGATCCTGTCCTCTGGGGTGTTAGCCACCCCTCCCAGTTTGGTGTCATCTGCAAGTTTGATCAGGATGCCCTTGAGTCCATCATCCAAGTCGTTGATAAAGATGTTGAATAAGACCGGGCTCAAGACAGAACCCTGTGGCACCCCACTAGTCACTCTTCTCCAGGATGAAGAGGAACCATTGATGAGCACCCTTTGGGTTCGGTCAGTCAGCCAGTTAGCATAGTCAAGACCGCATTTTACCAGCTTCTTTACAAGAATATCATGGGGCACCTTGTCAAATGCCTTGCTGAAATCAAGGTAGGCTACATCCACTGCGTTCCCTTCTTTACCAGGCTTGTAATTCTGTCAAAAAACGAGATCAGGTTAGTCTGACATGACTTATTTTTCAGAAATCCATGCTGACTATTGGTGATCACAGCATTCCTTTCTAGGTTGCTCACAGACTGTTTGCTTAATGATCTGCTCCAGAATCTTCCCTGGTATTGATGTCAGACTGACTGGGCGGTAATTATTTGGGTCCTCTCTTTTCCCCCTTTTGAAAATAGGGACAACATTTGCCCTCCTCCAGTCTGCCGGGACTTCGCCTGTCTTCCTCCCCCTTCAAAGAATTTCACTGCCTCCCTCAAATATTTCTGAAACAAATGGCAGAATTGAACAATGGATGGATGGTGGCTAATGGATTGAGGTTGAATCCTGACCAGACAGAAGTACTGTTTTGCGGGGACAGGGGGCAGGCGGGTGTGGAGGACTCCCTGGTCCTGAATGGGGTAGCTGTTGTTCAGTCGTTCAGTGTCGTTCAGCCAAGACACTGAGGTCCAGCACCGAGGGCCTTCTGATGGTTTCCTCCCTGAGAGAAGTGAGGTTACAGGGAACCAGGCAGAGGGTCTTCTTAGTAGTAGAAGGGGTTCACTGTGGAACGCCCTCCCATCAGATGTCAAGGAAATAAACGACTCTCTGATTTTTAGAAGACATCTGAAGGCAGCTCTGTATTGAGAATTTTTTTATGTCTGATGTTTTACAATTTTTATATTTGTTGTGAGCTGCCCAGAGTGGTTGGGGCAACCTAGCCAGATGGGTGGGGTATAAATAATAAAATTGTTGTTGTTGTTGTTGTTGTTGTTGTTGTTGTTAATGTGGTGGGGCATCACCACTCACTGGACGTCCGGTCACTCACAGCACTGCTGCTTATGAGAACGCAGAAGGGGGCAAGGAGACAAAGAGGTCAGTGCAATGCAAACATGTTGACAAGCATACTGACTTGACTCTACCAGCGCATCTACACCACTCTGCCCTCACCACCATCACGCCACTTCCTCTCTCCTTCTCAGTAAGCTACAGCAACACAACCAACTAGAAGTCAGGAGACAGATGGTGCTACTCCTATTTTGGGGCTTTTTTTAGAGGATGGAATTCTTTTAGAGGGAAGAGAATCAGAGCAGCTGCCATTTTGTTTTCCCCAGAAAACTCTTCTCTGAGTTCCTTTCTGGGGAAATGCAAAATGAGTGTTGCCAGGAAAAAGATCAGTGCTTCCTTTGCCACTCACTGGGGGGGGGGGGAGGCACCATTATAATGAAATGCCGTTGAGTATCTATAAAGAAACACATATTTTATAAAGAGTGGGTGGATCATTCTTCCAGTAGCTCATTTATTTGAGAAGTGCAGCGTTAAATAGTCCTTGAAAGAAAACATAGTGGTTGAAGCAGCTTTGTTAAAAATAGAAAAATTGCAATGTGCTGTTCCATCCAACCCTATTTTTAATCCTGAACTGCAAGGGATTTTTTAAAAAAGTTCTGGTGTTCTATTTCATTTGTGTGTGTTTTTAAAAAAATCAAAACTGTGTTACAGGAACTAAAGATGTTTTATTCAAAGGTGTAAATGGCTTCTAAAGCCTACTAGCTCCCCTGTTTATACTGATAGCTCTTTCTTGCTTCCTGTAGCCCCATTTTGGGTCCTATACTATTGTCACTCACCCCGAGTTCACTGTTATTATATATTACTAGTCTTGAGGGCCTCTACCTGGCTAGAATGTGTCCTGGGACTATGATCATGCCTGGCGCTTGGCTGAAGAGGGGGTGGAGAAAAAGGAAATATCCTAACAGAGATGTGTGGTGTGGATATATAAAAACCTTTGACTTTTGCAGGTTTAGAGAACGTAACCTACCACACAAAGCTGACTTTCACACCTAGTCCCACCCATTGCTGGCACACAGACCCTGGAAGCTGGACCAAAAATGACTTACTGCCTCTGTTCTAAACAGCTGCTCCTTAACCACTTTAGATTCCAGAGCTTGTTATTCTCCCTCATCTCTGTTCCCATTGTAATGTTAACCACACATGGCTCCCTTGTGTGTTTCCATCTCCCTCTCAGTTCCTAGCACGCTGGGGCATTTAGCCTTAGCTATGATACAAACCGCATCATCATAAGAAACGTGGCTAGATAAAAGAAACCAAGGCTGGGAGCCAATGCGCTCAGCGCCTCCATCGTATCTTGCAGCTTGCAGCTTATCTTCTTTGAGAGCAACTGAGAAGAGACATTTTGGAAGGTGCAAGGAATAAAAACAAGGTACTTCAGTGGATTGCCTTTGCTTTAAGGAGAAGCCAAGGGCAAACTTATTTACCTGAGCTGCACTGAAATTTGGTGATCTAGGGCTGAGCAACACCTTATAGCTTCTTTTCATTTCATTTTATTTTAAAAAGGAGAACATTATCACAGCACACCATGGAACATACGGTTGGTTTGCCAGATAAGTGCATAAAGGTTTGTTGTTGTTTCACAAAAAGATTTTATTGGATTTTTACAGTTTTATATTCAATCAAACAACACAATATAACATTTGTCATATAAAAGAAAAAGAAAAAGAAACCCGCCCTGTGACTTCCCTCAACTTCCCCTTCTGGGTCTTTAAATATTTACTACTTCTGCTTAATTATTATCTTAATTTTATAATCTTACACCTTAATACTCTTATTTTCTTATCAGTTTTATACCAAATTTTCCTTCATGATTACAGCTTACAGTCCATTTCATTTCATGTTGTCCTTACTTAACTTTTGATCTTATTTTCTTACTTGTAAGTGTTTAATCAAACCCTGCTAATGAGTCCATATCTTTACAGTATTTCTGCAACCACAGCATAAAAGGGTCCCAGTCTTTTTTAAATTCTTCATTATCATTGTCTCTGATTCTTTCAGTCAGTTTCGCCATTTCTACATACTCCATAAGCTTGAGGCCGTTCTGCTTTCGTTGGTATCTTGTCGTCCTTCCATTTTTGGGTTAGTAGAATCCGAGCTGCCGTTGTAGCATACATAAACAACTTCTTCCGCTCTCTTGGTAGTTCCTGTCCTATTATACCCCACAGAAAAGCTTCTGGTTTTTTAACAAAGGTTATTTTAAACATCTTCATCACTTCATTATATATTATTTCCCAATAACTTTTAATTACTTTACAATTCCACCACATGTGGTAAAACGTACCTTCTTTCTCTTTACGCTTCCAGCACTTATTAGCACTTGTTCTATACCTTTTTGCCAATTTGACAGGAGTTAAATACCATCGGTACATCATTTTCATATAATTCTCTTTCAAAGTTGTACATGTGGTGAATTTTAAATCAACTTTCCATAATTTTTCCCAGTGCATAAAGGTTTTGAAGCACCAAAATGCTACAGTCATGCATATCCTGGAGCAGCAGTATAATTAGCATGCATAATTAGCAAAATGGATAACAAAGTGAATGTAATTTATTAACCAGTTGTGAAAATAAAGTTGCCTCGTTTTGTTTGTTTGGAAAGACCGGGCATGTTTTCAGAGTGGTAGATGAAAAATCAGTTGTATAAGTTTCCTGGGAAGTATAATGACAGCATCACTTTCCAGTCTGCCCTGGTTTTGTCCCATGCAACACTCTTTCACTTCCACTGCAGTTCACCTTCCACCGAAATTTTCAGCATTCATCTCACTGTCAGCTGTGGTGAAATTATGTAATGCACTTAATTATGTAAATTAAGTATGAATTATGTCATCATTAAGTTATTCCACCTTGTTCATTTCAATGCAAAGGGAACACAGTATAAATGGGGCGAATAGGAACAATCAGTTGTGTATTGTCTGCAGACTGAAAGCAACTACAGCAAATGCCGGTCATATTTCCTGGACTGATTTCCATTCTGGACATAGGGGGAAAAGCAAACATTAGCAGTTTCCTTTCCCATTTCTGTTTTCATCTGAATTCTCTAACTTCTCTACCTGCAGCCTATCACAGACCCTCCAGGTTTTCCTATTTTCCAGGGACATCCCGGATTTAGAGAAGCCATCCTGGTTCCTGATTTGATCCCAGAATTTCCCTCTTTTCCTTAGAATGTCCCTCTTTTCACTGGAGAAATGTTGGAGGGTATGGAGTTATCCAACCCATCTGAAAGCAATCCTGTATAGGGAATTTGTTTTAATGTTTAATTATGTTATTATATATGTTGGAAGCTGTCCAGAGCAGCTGGGGCAACCCAGTAAGATATGTGGGGTATAAATAGTAATATCATTATGGAATGGGACGTCCCTATTTTCATCAGAGAAATGTTGGAGGGTATGCTATCAGTGGAAAGTACATTCAGCCACTGAATCCTGGTAACAGAGAAAGATGAACTCAGGAGACACAGCTGATGCTGCCAGCACTCCCCTCCCCTCCACGATAGGTGATGTTGTAGAACAGCAGCCCTAGCTAGATGGACCAACAGTTTGACTCAGTTTAAGGCAGTTTACACAGTAATCTGTCGGGATTTTTTGCATGCAAATGCACGTATCCTATGATAGAATTATTGTTAAATGCAAAGTGAGATTCCCTTCCCATCTGGCAGAAGTTAGGGAGCAAGGAGATGCATCAGAAATAGGACAGAAAGAACTGCAGATAAAAAGCAAAAGTGCTTAGTATAATGCAAACTAAAACCATACAACATGTAATGAGGAAATTCTGCAGTGCTGAAAGTGCAGAAGTACATAAGATTGTCCTTAAGGAGCAGCTCAACTTATTTTTATTATTATCATTATCATTATTATTAATAATAATAATTGCAGCATAGCGACCATCAATAATTAAAACATCATAACATAAAAACAGCACCATTTTCAAAACATAACTCAAAAGCATCAACAGCAGCTTGAAACCATCAACAGCATGTGAATTTATTTATCAAAATTCATATAATGCTAAATTATAGTAAAACCTCCAAGCATGTAACGCCCTGCTCACCTTAGTCCATCAAATGCCTTGAGGAAAAGGAAGATGGTCATGAGGAGGAGGCACCTGAAGAAGAGTCTCAAATAAGGACCTTAAGGTTTTTGTAAGTTCACGTCAGGTATTCGAGTCTTGACCATACTGTATAAAGATTTATAGGTTAAAACCAGCACTTTGAATGGGCTCAGAAGCATATAGGCAGCTGGTACCAGGACTGGTGCTCTGCAATCAAACTGCCAAATCCCATCAGTTGTCTGGCCAGTGGATCACGCAGTGGACCATCTGAAGTTTTTGAATCATCTTCAAAGGCAGCACTACTGAGAATAAATCACTGAAGACAAATTATCCCTGCCTATACAGGGGGCATCGCTTGGGCAGCAGTCAAAGCTGGTAGAAGACACTGCATACCACAGAAGCCATCTGTGGCTCAAGTGACAGTAATTGATCCAGGAGAAGACCCAAGCTTCAGACCTGTTCCTTCAGAGGGGAGTATGGCCTGATCTAGATCAGGCTGACGATAATTCATTTGGTCACAGGGATTACCAACAAGCAACAGCTCAGCTTTGTTTGAATTGAGCTTCAGTTTATTGGTCCTCAGCCAGTTTATTGGCCTTCATCCCATACTGTGACCAGGCATTCATTCAGCCCATCCACTGCCTTACCTACAGAAGATGGAAATAGAGTTGGGTGTTATCAGTAGACTGATGACAAAGCACCCCAAAACTCAGTGGTTTCATGTAGGTATTGAATAGTATGGGGGGCAAGACTGACCCCTGTAAAACTCCACAATGGAGAATTCAATAGTGTGAAAAGTATCCCCTAAGCACCACCTTATGGATCCAGCCTTCCAACAAGGAGTGAAAACCACTGCAAAGTGATTTTCTCCACCTGCAGCTCAGATGGTCGTATAAGAAACATATCATGGCTGATGCATCAACATCTGCCAAGGCGGGGGGGGGGGGACTGCTAAGAGTTCAAGGCGAATCAGCAAGGTTACACTCCCCCCATCCTTTCCCGGACCCAGGTCATCATATAGGGCGACCAAGACAATTTCTGTGCCAAAGCCAGGCCTGAAACCTGGTGGAAATCTTTCCAGAAAATGTTTCACCCATGTGTGCCTGGATTTGATCAGAAACCATCCACTTGAGAACCTTGCCAAGGAAGGGGACATTTGTTACCTGTCTAAAATTATTAAGTCTTCAAGGTCTAGAGTACATTTCTTCAGGAATAGTCTTGCTGCTGCCTCTTTTAGGGAGCCAAAAACTCACCCATCATTGGTCACTCCCCTCCTCCAACCAGCTTTGCTCTACCTGCCTGTAAGTCTTCATAAGCATATGGTATCAATATAATGATGTAGCCTTCCAAGAGCACTTAAGGACCCAGATAGCATTTTATGGACATCATCACATATGGCATTACTGATCCAAGGCAGGTAAATCTCAACTTTTTTTGTTGCATTTCAAAATAAACAGGTCTCTCTTTATCTTCAGGGGGCAACACTGAATGGTTGCTACATTAGCTTGTTTCAAATCATTCCAGAGAACCAGCCTTCATGTCTGAATATTACGCCACAGAAGGCATTCATTTTATCTTCTAAACATAAGGCTGTAAAAATGATGAGAAGTAAGAAACCAGGAGAGAAAAGACAAATTATGCAAAGAAATATTTTATCTGGGTAACATTAATGCAAAATCAATGCTCGCCTCATATGCATAATGGTGAGAAATAAATTAAATGACAGATGGCTAGTCCCTTACTCCTCCCCACCCTTTCCATGTTGTAGCATGACTGTACAAACATCCTAAATCACCAGAAGTATGGAGGCAGCATACAGAGGCCGTTAATTACACCTGTCTAGGAACAGAAATGCAATTACATTATTTATATTGAAATTATCAACACCATGAACTGTGAAACAATAATTATTAATCGGAAAGCAATATCAAGATCCTGTGTAGGAGAATCCAGCCCAGCAACGGATGCAAAATATTTGACACCTTCCTAATGAGTTTTGTAGTTCACTGAGAAAATGTAAATAATTACTGAATCTATTGGGATTTAAATACAAGGCTGTATTAAATGTTATGCTAAATTATGATAGAGCATGGTATTCATAAGCTTTGAAATCATATACAGTCGTACCTTGGAAGTCGAACGGAATCTGTTCGGGAAGTCCATTCGACTTCCAAAACCAAAGCGCGGCTTCTGATTGGCTGAAAGAAGCTCCTGAAGCCAATCGAAGGCCGCAGAAGCCGTGTTGGACATTTGGCTTCCAAAAATAGTTTACAAACCTTGAACAGTCACTTCCAGGTTTGCGACATTCAGGAGCCAAAACGTTCAAGAACTAAGCTGTTTGAAAACCAAGGTACAACTGTATTCCCCCTTCCCTTCCTTCATCAGTGTGACTGTGAGGGGGGAATTGAGAGCTTTCACTTTCATTTTCAATTAATCATGGTTTCTCCTTATGTCCAAAGTGGGAACTGTGGTTAGTGCTAACTACGGTTGATGAAACCAGCCACAATGGTTAACTGTGGTTTGAAGTTAAAAATAACTACAATATGGGTTTGAGCTTAACACCCCTCGTCTTCTCCTGGTGGCTGTCCTGGAATAGGAGAAGGAAGCGGGGAGTGAAGAAGCTTGAGGCTTGTATAAACATAGCCCAAAAGTGCCTGCAGCAGTCTTAATCATTCATTAGAATGCTACATTTGACCCTGAAGGCAGAAGTACATATTACGCTTTATTTGAGTAATGCTTTATACACATTATGACTTACACACCACCGAAAATCACCATTGCCATTACCACATAAATCTTGGTGATTCAACAGTTAAAGAGATAGGAAAGAAAGAGGCCCCAGAATAAGGTCTAAAGCCTTATTCTGTTGCTGAAGCCAAGTGACTGGATGGTGACCATATGGGAACCACATCTATGCCACGTAGGCTCCCATGACTGAAAAAAAATGGGATATAAATGGGGGGGAAATAAAATGGAAAGATGGCATTGAATGTGGTAATCAATGACATTGTGTGATGATGTCATGGAGCAAGTAAAAGTGCTTAAACATTACTAGAGAAACAGAGAGGCCACAATATCTTCCAACTTGAAATAGCCCACAGATAAGTTTAGTGTGTTTTCATATTTCAATGCCTTTGAAACTCTTGCACATATGATTACAATGAATGTTGAACCAGCAGCCCAAACATTGCCTATCCAGCACTATATCTAGATTTTGGCTCTATGTTGCAGAGTATAAATGAGCCCAGAGAAATCTTGGTTGTCGTATCAAAACTCTTTAACTGCCCCTTGATGTTCTTTGAATGTTTTGCTTGAGAAGACATATCAACATTTGCTTTGAATTCCGCTTTGGGCAAAGTCCAAGAGTGACCTAGGAATGTGTGGTACACACAAACACATGCGTTTTCAATACCATTAACAAACTGTTGGCTTCCTCAAGATTTCTTAGACATTCCCCCTGAGGAGGATTTCCAAATTCCATTCAAATTTCTCTTTAGTTGGAATTGAGGGGCTAAATGCAGCCTCTGGGAAATAAACATGCATTTTCCTGCAGTCGGCTGTGCTGTTTTGAAGTACTATAAATTTCCGAAGGAAACTTTATATATGTATATATATGTGTGTGTGTGTGTGTGTGTGTGTGTGTGTGTGTGTATATATATAACCTTTTGATGGAAATGTTTTTGTTTTTATTGCGCAAGGCAACATTTTCCAACAGAAAAAGTCTGCACCCTTTGCTATTTCTTTTGTTGTTTCTCCTTATAAAGAGAACATCTGATATGCAGACCACTGGCGACAGGTCATTTTTCTCTGGGAGAGCCCATTTATCATGGGATGCTCTGATCTTAAATAGAGATCCCTGTAGCTAATGGATTGTCCACACAAGCTCTTGGTCCTCATCAAGGTTGAGAAGAAGGGTATGATCAATGGCCAGTTCAAAGGAGGCTTGGGGTCCTTAGATGAACCATATGCTATCCATCCAAGCAGCCTAATAGCAACACTGATGTAGGATTGGGCTCCAATCCACAGATGAACCAGGATGAATTATTGCTGAGATGTTGGACATTTTCGTTCCACTGGTTTCAACAGGATAAAAATGGAGAAATTCACTTATGTTAGGTACCATGCCAGCAGCCCACTCTCATTTTCACATAAACGCACACATACAAGGACCTGTATTCATCTATGTGTATCGTGTGAACTTATTTTCTCTCATGATATTATAAACAGATGTGCAAAACAATTACATTTTTGCTAAAAAAAATAATTCACAAATAACAAATGCCTCCCTTTTCTAGAGTTTTTCAGAATCCCTTGCAGAAATATCACTTTACTAATTCATATTGCTAATTCATATGACTTGGCTCAGTGCATCGTCGGAACACGGCCTGTGTGGGGGTGCAAGCAAGGACAAAGCAGATAGAAGAATTAAGATGACCAACTTGGGATACATGTTGCCTTCATTTTCTCCCCCCAACCCAACCCAATCCTAAGACACACACGTTTTCTACTCCTCGTGCGTCTCAGAAAACCTATTTTCCAGAAGAAACATTTAACTGGGTTTGTACAGATACGACCAGAAAGATTTCCTCTGACCTCAATTTGCCTTGGTTTAGGATAACAATTAATTAAACTGAACAGGATTGTACACCTGCATTTTCAACTTCATTTACTTGGAAAACGAATTAAGATTTTAACGCTGCATACAATGTGCTCAAAGTAAATTAAAGCCATTGTGTGTTATGGAGAAACATAAAGCCTTTTCTAGTGAAAAACAAGGGCCAGAATGTGCCCTTGAATCTGTTACTATGTGGGGGTCTGTTTGTTTTGTTTTGTTTTTTAATGGTGCTTTGATTAGATGGAGAAAATTCAAAAGTATTCTGTACTTTTGTTTCTGTATTCTGTATCTTTCCATAGTAATGAAAGGATCTAGCTGGACAGCCTCTTCACCCCATGTAGGAGAGCATTCAGAAGTTCCTGAATTACATGAGCTCCAGCCAGAATGGTCACTGGTCAGAGATGATGGGCCACAAATTCCATACCCCTGCAATAGAGGCTACCACAAGGCAGGGAGACTATTCCTGGAAAATGTCAATCTTACCTTAATATTTACTTATTGCAATGCAGGTGCAATAAGGTGCCCCCTTAAATTTTGCTTATGTTATATATTATAAGTTGTATAATATAATCTGTTATATAATAAAAGAGTCCTCTGGAATCTTAAAGACCAGCACATGTTATTATAGCACAAGGTCAGTTGTCAGTTGTGCCATAAACACATGTGTGTGAGCACACACACACAAAGATATAAGAGGAAAAGTGGAAAGAATGGCATTTAATGTTAATGGAATGTGCAAGTATAGTCTGGCAATTCAGTTAGAACTTAGAATCAAAGAATCCTAGAACTGTAGGGCTGGAAGTGACCATCTAGTCTTGGTCCTCAATGCAGGAATCTTTCACCCAACATGGGGCTCAAACCCACAACAGATGCTCTTCCAGCTGAGCTATCCTGATTAAATGATTGCAAAATACACTGCATACAGGGACTGATCACACAAGCATCACAGCATCAGTTCTGTAATGTACATAAAGCACTGGGTGATTGAAATGTACCGTACACACACCAAGAGGTGTTCAAAGATGCTTTCCTCCTAACTTGCATATGTTTCCTTCACTGCATCTATCTTCTTGGTTTGTCTTCTAAAATCTCTTGGATTTGTATCTTTGAACCAAGGTGGTCATTTGCAGTGAATAGGTATTACTCTCCCTGGTGCTTATTGAAATTGCTCTCCCTCTTCTTTGGAAGAACACTGGAAAAGTCTATTTTAACATTTCTTATTGCTAATTTTCTTTATGATTGATTTTCCTGTTAATGCTTTCTTCTTAGACTTATCCAAAGAAAATGGGGGTTTGGGGGGAAGGGATTATTTTGTGTAATTGCATTTCAGGTTTATACAAATGACAGTGTGCTGCAGGGTCTCAATTTTGGTACATCAGTCTTTTTAATGAGAAACATAAGCATTAGAAAATAAATATGTTGCTTCACAACAGCGAGCCAGCCTTGACATGTAGCCCATGCCTTATATTGTAGTATTACTTCCAGTAATAAAAGAAAAACACAGGAGTTTGCCTCTTTATATTACTTCCTTTTGCTTTTGTTTTTGTTTTTGTTTAAAAAAGGATATTTCTTCTGTTTGTGTAATGGAAAGAGATGTGTGGTACTGCATTTAATTAAATTATCTGACTGTAATCTATATAGGAAGTATCACAAGTTTTGGCACATAAGATAGTTGAAATCAATGTTAGAAATCTGGAAAATCATGATAGAAAAAGCTTGTATTCAAAGAAGAAAACATTTTGCATTATATGAGGTCAATTGAAAGCAAATAATGTTCTATAAAATGTATATTTTATACAACCACTTAGAGGTTTTTACAATTAAGCAGCATGCAAATGATCTTAAATTGAAATTTAAAAATGCAACCATCATTACCTGCTTCTTGCAGTGGCGTGAAAGTTACGTTCATGAACGCGGCTTCTCATTCTGCACCTGTGTTTCAGATGTACAAAACCAGCAGGTAGAATTCAATTTCCATCTAAATCTTTTGAGCCCCAAGTAGTAGATTGCTACAGGAAATCTCAATGTTTATTTGAAATTCGGCTCAGTGTGTTTGCCTTGACATTCCCCCAATGCACTGCTTAGTAAGAAAAGAGTAGACTCTTGACACTTAAGTACATGTGTGTTTATTTGTGGATACAGCACATCATGGGGTTTGTAGTCTTTGGTGGCAGGAACACAGCCCTGATGGCGACAGCACCAGAATCACATGGCAACTGCTTTCGTGACATCTGATCCCATGCTACTCTGTAGTGGATGTCGTGGTGTGCAACAGTGGGAATTGCCTGACCTCTCAACGGCTGAGTCAGTGATGCTTACCAGGAAGGAGAAAGTGAGGCAGTGCAAGATCAGTACAGTGCAAATGTACCAGCAGCAACCTCGGACTGGCTCATTTGCATTGTGCTGACCTTCCCATCACTTTGCTCTGCCTCCCTTCCTTCTCAGGTAGCAGGAGCAACTGAACTGCTGGGAGGTCAGGTGAGCACCACCTGATCGTCCCCTACTACTGATAAGTATCTGTGAAGAGATACCACAGGGCTTGATGGTTTTGTCAAACACTTTTGTCATACCTCCTTGGTGTGTCAAACTTTACCAAAGGAAGGAACCCAAATGGTTCCGATTTGCATCCATTGCTGAAGTGGTGTAGGATTCACTATGAGGAAGTGGCTCTCAAATTGCTTGGGGAACTATGAATGAATCAGAATTTTATCTTGCACATCTATATTTTACTCTAGGTAGCGGTGCACTGGAACTTGCAGGTATTGCTTTCAGCTAGTGCTAGCGCTGTTTTTAGGCATACATATCTTCTTGTTTATCACAAAATATCAGAGTAATGTAAGTTTAAATAACTCCACAACAATGCAGCAATAGCAAAAAAATAAATAAATATAACTGAATGTTTGTGATAAAGAGTAAAAGTGCACAGATATGCCACAAATATGGCAGATTTCAGTATCCCAACAGTGTGTCCAACAATTAATAGGGCATTAACTGAAGGTGAGCATGAACAATTCTGGACTGATAAAAACTGTATTTTTGTGGAACAAATAGGTTAGTGCATGGGTAGGCAAACTAAGGCCCGGGGGCTGGATCTGGCCCGATCGACTTCTAAATCCAGCCTCCGGACGGTTCGGGAATCATCGTTTTTGGGTTTTATATGAGTAGAATGTGTCCTTTTATTTAAAATGTACCTTTGGGTTATTTGTGGGGCATAGGAATTCATTCATTTTTTCCCGTTCCAAAATAGTCCTGCCCCCCACAATGCCTGAGGCACAATGGATCAGCCCCCTGCTGAAATAGTTTGCTGACCCCTGGGTTAGTGTATATGCAGCCTGAATATTTAACTCAGATTCTTTTTTCCACCCAATTTCTTGTTCATTCTTGCTTTTCAGATGAAAAGGCACTCTTTCCATTCATCTTTGGTATGTAAAAATAGGAAGGTAATAAAGAGTGGAGAGTGGAATCAATTTCCAAGTATAATAATTCATATAATTTTATACATTTATTGCCACTTACAAATATGTGCAACAAATCATTAGTTCTTATCCTATTTTTGAAACATAGAACCTGCTATCGCAGCACAAGTGGAGAGAGGGTGTGTGCCTGTGTGTCAAAACACCCCTGCTATTAAAGCCTGCTAACATGTACTGAAACACTTTCCAGTAAAACTAAACTAAGCACCCTTTCTACAAGCCCTTATATCAAACATATTCATCCATGTACATTTGACTAATTCCTCACTTTGTGCAGCTGCATTTTTATGTTTCGCAGCTGTCATGGAAATCCTAAAACTAGCAGAGCCACAGCACAGAGTTTAAATACAAAGCTAATTGTTATTCAGTGCTGCGTGCATCTTTCCCTGCTTGTCAAGGTAGGAAACCTTGATAAAATCTAGAAATGCAATCATCTTCCATTAACTTTCACGATGAAACAATTAACGAAACAAACACCCACCAATGTAGTCCCAATCCACTTGTGAATTAGCCAGCATCACTGGTCACAGCCTTTGGGTTTTTAAAAACATAAAAGTATATTACCTGGCTTTGTTCTATTGCTATTGCTCCCATAGATTTCTATTATTATTAGGTTGTCTGTTTCTATTATATGAAGCTACTGGGATTGGTTTTTAGGGGAACTGGAGTGTTGTGCCACCGATATGCTGTTATATCTTAGTCAGGTGTGCTTGTGCATCTTTAGAATGACTGCCTGGGCTAATAAACTAAAGGGCTAATAAACTGAAGCTGAACCTTGAGAAGACAGAAGCACTGTGGGAATGTGGTTCTAAGGTCCAGGAAATGAGCAATATGCCTGATCTGGATGGGATTGCACGCCTCCCAAAGGAGCAGGTAGACAACTTGGCGATACTTCTGGCTTCACCTGTATCACTGGAAACTCAGGGGCCAGCAGTGACTAGGAGTGGCTTTTACCATCTTTTGCTGGTGCCTTGGCTGCAGCTATTCCTGGACAGAGATAAATACTATGGCCACTGCAGCTGATGCATTAGTAACCTCGAGGTTGGACTACCGTAATGCATTCTACTTGGGGCTGTCCTTGATGTTGGTCTGGAAACTGCAGCTGGGACGTGAGGAGGCACTGGCCATCGATTTATACCTGCAGAGCTTCCCTAGACTACGGGTGTAGTAGTTCAACAACACCCGAAGCGTGCCATATTGGCTACTAACTCCTAGATTAAGTAATGTTTAGGGTTGGCCTAATTTAGGTGGTGTTTGTAGGACCAAGACTGAGAAGCAGGTTACACTGTACCTTGTACAGATCCAAAAAGAAAATAAGCCCAAGGTAGAATCAGGCATCAAGCAACAAGACAGCCACACAGAAGGTAAACAGAAACAACTTGAATAAGAAAATGATATCTTTGGCCAGTTTGCACAATTCATTTTAGAGGAGTTATACAATGCATTAATTTGAGTCTTCTCTTGGCCCCCTCAAATACTCTGCTCTTACCCCATCCATGAGGTGCTTCCTACAGTGGCCAGATTTTGGTAGCAGCTGCAGAGTTTCTGACGTATGAGGAGGCGGGAAAGAATTTTGGTTAGATAGGTACCATTTCTCAGGAAGATTCTGCACATCCATCCCTACCTGTAATACAGAAAAGGAGATCTACAGATCTGAAACACTTCTCGCTTTTATATTTTCAACAGCTGGGTACCTACTGCTTCTTTGCCTCCATAGGCTTTGATGGAACCTGAGATCTTAACCTCCAGTCTTAAGGAAAGTTGGTGAATTTGAAAATGAACACAAGAAGAGCCCTGCTGTAGATCAGACCAAAGGACTCTCTAGTCCAGGAACATGTTCTCACAATAGCCAAACCAATGCCTATGGGATGCCCACAAGCAAGAGATGAACCGGCTCATGGCTTTGTGATCCATTCATTTATTTTATTTTTTAAATTTGGCCCTAATAAAAGTATTATGTTGCAGCTGGTTTTGGATTTTTCTTTTTCCAATAGACCAATCTGCAATTGTTGTCCTTTTCTTGCTATCTCTTCTTTCATGTCAGCATTGCGTGTCCAACTGGGAGCCTGGAGCTGGTAAAGAAAGTCTCCCCACGGTGTTCAATATTTGCCATACCAAGAGGAAGACGTACAGCCAAATTTTGCCTGAAGCAACATTTCAAGGTGAGTTGAAAGCTTTGGGAGGAACATACGAGAAATTCTGAGAAGAGTGAATTTTGATAAGTGGACATTTCTCTGAGGAATTCCATACATCTTAAGACTGCCTCTCACCCCCTCCAACAAACTTTTCACAGCAGTGGCAGGAGCACTCCTTGTATATGCCATTGTCACACACAAAAACACTTCAAGATCTCTGCATCCAAAACCGGGACAGTTCTTTGATCAAAGACGCCGAAATGTTTTATCATTCTGGAGGAGTCCCATTGTTAGTCTTTAATCAACAAATAATTTACTCTGTTGTAATCTGATGTCAATACATTAAACGTGGCTAATACAACTTTGATAAAAGGCTCCAATATGAGATCCTGCCGGTAAGTGAATTTTCATAATTCAACAAGATAGGAAAGCAATTGCATTAAAAAGCCTAGATAACGGTAGGAACAGATAAAGTGACATGGGCTGAAACAAAATGAGAAGCAGGGAGGACAGCTTTGCTTTTTCCCAAGTTAACAGCCTCTGTCAGATTGCCCTAGGGGCTTTTCTTCTTGTACTTTTTTTTATGCAGGAGTGCAATCTCTTACAGGAGGGGATGGACTCTCATGCAGGAATGTTAGGAAGAAAAATGTAAGCAAAACAAGTCAGGCTACCCATCCATCACAAAGTGTTCCTGATTCATTTACCACTTGATGACTCTAATGTTATCCTCATTGTTTATCCTTTGTGTATCAAAAACAGCTGATAAACCTAAAAAAGGTGACATGTCTCTATATATCCAGTTGTTGGTGACCCTAAAGTCGTACTAACTTTGGACACTAAAGTTGTGAAACTGTGCACAATGAAGAGTATGTTTTGCTTGTTATTTATCAGGGCTGGTGTGGGTGTTTTGTTGTAAATATCAGGACTATCAAGCCAGGGCAGGGTTTTGTTTTTTTCTGGCTTTGCACATGTCTATTTTTCATCTGTGGATGACGCCACATATTTGATATTGCTTTTCCCTGCAGAAGCTGAAAGGTGTGTACATTATCCTCCTCTCCCTGTTTTCAGTCTTGCAACAGCCTTGTAAGATAGGCTCAGCTAAGCTAATATATGCACATAAGCAGCAGTTCTTGCCAATAGATTGCTTTGGGAGGGAGGATAAATGGGGCAGTCCACATACAGGGTACCAGACCCAGGAAATCCTGTGGCCATCCTTAACTATACCAGACCTGCACAACTCATGGTCCAACAAGTCATCTGACCAACCAAATATTATCTCCTGACAAGTGCTTGACAATGCCCCAAATTACTTTCCAAGTCACAATAAGAGTGTTTTATTGCATCTCTGGCTAGTGCAAAACATGGAAAGTGGGTAGTATTCAGACTGGATCACAAACAGCACAGACCTTCACAATGTACACACAACACACATTCATTGACAACATACTTGCATGCATATCTTCAGATAACTCAAATGAGAGGTGTGCCACCTACTCACCCACTAGATGGGCAGGTCAACCACTGGGTTGAGAGAGGTGCCCCCCTAATGTAGCAGTTGAGGTAGTAGCTGTAGCTCCTCACCATTCTTCCTGAGCACCTATCAACTATTCTCTATGAGTGTTTCTGTTCCCCCCCACACAATTGTTCCCATTTTCTTGAGTCAGCACCCTTCCTTTTCATTGCTGGGGTAGACTGGCTGGCCATCTCACAGGGTGAGCTGATTTTATGGGATGTTTGTCTACCATTGCTGGTTTCCTCATCAAGGAACCCTGAAAAGCTTCTAAGGAGCCTCAGTGTTTATGGAGGGAAAGAGAGATGGCCTTAATGAAATCTAGACACCATATTCCCCTTTTCTAAGAAGTGATCACAAAATGTAAGGGACGTCGGTCATTGATTTATACCTGCTGCCATAGTTTTACTAAAGAAACTGCTGTGGATCATGACTTACGCAATGTAATTTTTTGTTGCATGACTTCCTTGAGACTGTTAACAGTTGCAACGCGGAGAACGTATTTTGGTGTTCTAATAGCTTGGGAATGTAAGAAGAAGAACTGGCCAAAAATAAGGCTTAAGATAATATCAGGGGTGACTCAAAATGGCAGTAATGGTCAGTGGGGCAGAGCAAGGTTGTGTTGCTCAACTGGCTTCTCAACATGGAGGTGGCTGCAAGTAACCAAGAGAGAGAGGAGGAGAAGCAAGGAGGTTCACATGGTGTGGACACAGTAGCAGAGCCAATCTGACACGCCTAATTCTGCACCTGCACCGCAATGACCTCTCTGCCATCTTGCTCCTTTCCCATCTTGGTTACCAGTAGCGACCTGAGTGTTGGGAAGCCAAATGAACGACAGCACTCTGCCCCACTGCAATGTGGGTATGAACAATTTAACACATTTTGGTAATCCAAAGGGAAAGGTGTCTGTCCACAAGGAGCTAATTACACACACATATACATCAGGATCCCAGTCTGGATTGGGCCCCATGCACCTGCTACTTACCTTTTCAAAAAAACAACAACCCATATTTGTTATTGCTGATGCCACACTGTGGCATCATGTGTACTTTGCCCTTTAGCATCCCAAACTGACCACAGGCTTGTGGAGACCATCATCTGATCTATAAAAATAGTGGTGCGTAGGATGAGCTCACTGTGACATAACAAAATTAATTTTGTGTGTAATGCACAAACAATGATTCAGGTCTGCATTACATAACTGCTCTTTCTGCTTCTGAATATAGAACCTGATGTGCAGTTAATTAATAATACGCAAGGTATGTTCAAGAGTGATTTGGAGCTCCAGTGGAACAAATGTGTATATGCTTTGTAGATAAGTGTCCTGATGAAGTAATGCCAGTGTTGAAAGGTGGAAATAGCAGCAGGAGTGGGGACAGATTTTTCACACCTGGTATTTCTATAATTTCTTATGACACATCAAGCGTCTCTCATTTTAGGCTAGTCAGATTTTTTTATCCTTTTGCCAAAACACATAGAGATACATAATTTCATCCAAGGGCCATGGATGGTTAACATTAAATAGAAAACTAAAAAGTAAAATCTAATTAAAACAACTAAAATTTGATGAGTGAGAAAACTCCCTCCCAGGAAAGCATTGTCCTGTGTGCTCTATGTGACTTGTTCAGAGTGCGATATAACAGAGTGCAACGGTTGCTCACTTAGATACACTGGTGGGAATCAGGTCTACTGAAAACATTTTTGATGCTCCCATTTGGTATTTAAGTTGGCTGGGTAAAAAAGAAGACGACTGAGCTCATGATGACATCTTATTGTGCTATAGAGATTAGTGTGTTGGACTAGTGGTCAGTATGTTGGACTGTGACCAGGAAGATTAGGAACGCCACTCAGCCATGAAACCCACCAGAGGACCTTGAGCCAATCGCTGCCTCTCATTGTAGCCCTACCTCACAGGAATGTTGTGAGGGTAAAGTTGGAGATGGGGGGAACCATGTATGGCACTTTGAGCTCCTTGGAGCAAAGATGGGAATTAAATGTAAATAATATGTGGGACGCAGGTGGCGCTGTAGGTTAAACCACAGAGCCTTGGACTTGCTGATCGGAAGGTTGGCGGTTCGAATCCCCGTGACGGGGTGAGCTCCCGTTGCTCGGTCCCTGCTCCTGCCAACCTAGCAGTTTGAAAGCACGTCAAAGTGCAAGTAGATAAATAGGTACCGCTCCGACGGGAAGGTAAATGGCGTTTCCGTGTGCTGCTCTGGTTTGCCTGAAGAGGCTTAGTCATGCTGGCCATATGACCCGGAAGCTGTATGTCGGCTCCCTTGGCCAATAAAGAGAGACGAGCGCCGCAACCCCAGAGACGGTCACAACTGGACCTAATAGTCAGGGGTCCCTTTACCTTTTAATAATAATATGTATATATTATGTACCATATTATGTACTACATCAAGTGTAGGCAATGTTGTGCCCTACCGAAGTTATTGATCTACAGGTCCCAAGATACCAGAATAGCATGGGTCCTGAAAACTATGGTTATACTAAATTTGGTACTGTGATTATAGTATCTTGTGATCAAATTATATCAAGATTGAATATAGATTTTGTAGGGTACACATGAAAAAGATCAGTTGCAAAGCGTTTGTAACATCATGACTATTGCAGGAGTGGAGTCCTCCTGGTCCTGATTTCGTATCTCTGTCCAAAGGTTGTTCTATGTATGGTCCAGGGAGTTCACAGAGAAATATTCTATTTTCACTTATGTCATAGGGACTAAGGAAATTGGAGAAGCAAATGCACGAGACACATTGAATTGTAGATGTACTGCATTTTTTCCTCTTTTTGCTACTGTTTTAAGTTTGAATGCACACTTTGCCTGGTTTGAGCAACCTGCCAGCATTGCAGTATGACTAACAAGATCAGAAGCATCTTTATTACCATTTTACTGGCCCCATGTGCCATTTTCCCTCTTTATTTTATTGCTATTCCACTTCTGCCCGAGACAGTAAAAAAAAAAAAGGGAGACCTACGTTCACTTTTATCCCACTATTCAGCAGATGCTAAAAGGATACTAAAAGAATGATTTACCATTACCATCCATTTGTATAATCCATCAAAATGGGCTTTAGACTCTGCTCTTCCTAATAAGCTGGAGAACATGATATAAATCCAAATTTACCTTCTGTCGAAGTAATGGGAACAGGGACATTATTGCCAGTTACTGACAACTTAGGTCAACTTTGTATCAAAACTTTCCAAAGCTGTACAAGAGACCCTTTCCTTAACTGCAACTTGGATGTTGGTCAACATGCTGAATGCTGGAAGATTCAGGGCAGGTGAAAAAAAGTACTTCGTCATGCAGTGCATGGTTAAACTACAGAACTTGTTTCCATAAGAGGCAACGATGGTCACCAACTTGAATGGTTTTAAAAGAGGACTGGACAAATTGATGGAGGATGAAGCTATTAGTGGCTACAAGGCATGCTGGCTATGCCCAGCCTTCACAGATGAAGGAAGTGATGCTTTTGAGAACCATTTGCTGGAAGCCACAGGAGGGAAGAGAGCTTGTGTACTTGGATCCTCCTTGCCGGTTTTCCATAGGCATCTGATTGGCCACTGTGAGAACAGGATGCTGAACTAGTTGGGCCATTGGCCTGATCTAGTAGACTCTTATTATGCACACAACTCAGGTTAAAGCTTCCTGGCGGGATGGGTGAAGCAATGAAAAGGTTGCTCTATTGTTGTTGCTGCTGATGATTTGTTTTTTATTTATTTATTTTATTAAATTTGTATACTGTCATATACCCGTAGGTCTCAGGGCACTTACAACATAAACTCACAATATAAAAAACACAAAATACATAATAAAAACAACCACAACAATCACCCCCTCCTCCCCAACGCATTTTAAAAGGCCATTGGACGTCTCATGAAATCAACAGGAATACCCATTCAAATGTGGATCACAGTATATTAAATGGAATTAAAGGTCAGCCACAATCACTTAAACCATTTCTATATTTATTGGTCTGTCAACAGTCCCCCTACAAAGTTGTAAAGGAAGCTAATGAGTGTTCTAGGGCTCCCTCTCAATTTGTTCACAGCACTAGCCAGACTTAGCGGCCCTCATCATTGCTTTCTGCAAACTGCTTGTGTACTTTACAGTTACTAGTAACTGACAGAGAAGGTCCATAGAGGTAGACAACCTGCCCTTCAGTGAAGCTTTTCCTCCATTATTGAGGTGAGTCCACTATTAGTTTCTAGAAAAGTTCAGTGAATCCCAGAACTCACTTCAGAAATAAGTGTTCTTTAGCAACAGTAGCCCATTGGTGCCCTCCAGATGTTGCTGGACTACAATTCCCATCAGCACTGCTGGCTGAGGCAGATGGGACTTGTAGTCCAATCCTATCTGGAGGGCACTTCATTGACTAACCCTGTTTTAGATTATAAGGCCCAATCACGCTGGGAAAACCTTAAAAACTGGAGCAGGCCTGGACTTTGGTAATCTTTTGCAACATGGCGCCCTGTGCTACCCCAAAATGGATCTTCTCAACTATGGGTCTTCTCAATTTGGGAGGCCCCTCAGCTCAGCACTCTGTGCAGGAGAACCATCTACACTGCCCTAAATCCAGTGCTGATTGGAGGCAGTCTGGGAGTGGAGAAGCCTATCAAGTTTCCCTTTTCTGTTCTGAACATACGGATTCAGCCCAGTGATAGGATTGTGCTGCATCATTAATGTGCTGGCTATCTTACATCTTCATGATTTCTTGGTATATGCATTCTCAATTATTCAGCAGAGGGGAGTTGCAGAGGGGAGGAGAAATGCAAAATCTGAGGTCATTAACATTAGCAAGGCAAAGGGGAACAAGAGGGCAATAACAATCTGTCTCCTCTCTGGCTATTCAAAAGTCTTTCAAAAGCCTCTTTGAAAAAGATGTCGGTGGCATAATCCTCCAGAAGGCATTGATATGTTTCATTATGACAGTCGCTGGCAGCTCATCAGTTCTGCTCAGGATGTGAGCTTCTCCTTCCAGCAAGCGAACTAATTTGTTTCCTTCTATAGCTTTTAGATTCTCCAGCCTCTGGCCTTGTTCTTTTCAGTCTCACTTCTGAAAAAGACAACAAGGCAAACAAAAGTTTACATTTTCCGAACTGTCTTTCTGAACTGAGTCGGAGATGGAGACGGGAGGGAGGTTGTGATTGATGTCCAAGAATAAGGATGCTGGAGACAATCATTCAGACTCGAAATCTCAAAACACTGAATTATTCTGGAATACTTCCCCAGATATCACTGGGAGCTCTGCAGAGTAAATGATTCAAAGAACAACATGGATATGACCCAACCCTTTCCACACCTGGAGAGTAAAATGCAAAGTTCTACCATACTGCAATCATGGTGTGTAGGTTTCAATTTCCCCTGAAGAAAATCATTGGGGATTCTGGTCCCCCCCCCCCCATATAACTGCTATCAGTAAATCATGTTCTCGTTTGATTGGCTTTTGCCTTTCTTAATTTTTCTTCCAGTTTTATGGGATCCCTGTTGCCCACTTTCCTTTGGCTTACAGCACATGGCTCCCACCTGCTCAGTACAACTAGCATGACTGGAAGGGAGCAATTTCCCTCTTTGTTGCAGATCAGAGGTGCCAACCTCTTTGCGCCTCACATTACCATTAAATCACTGCCTTCCAAAAAGTACGCACACAACTTAGTAGGTTATAACATCCTATTAAAACAGCCCACAATTAGCAAATCCATTCACATAGCTATAATTAGCAAGATCAAAGCTGCAGTTGCCGTTGACAACTTAGTCTTCTATATTACAGTGCCAACATCATTTTACTATGATTTTTTCCTACTTAATTAAATGTGAAAAGTTGCAATCAGCATTTCCTCTTGTGCTGGCATAAGCTTCCCTAATTTGTGTCATTGTAACTGAACCGGCAGGGAGAAGAAAAGGAAAAGCAGACACCAATTGCTCAGAGTGAGGAGGCCCCAACTTTAAAGGCAGACCATTCTAGTTATTAAGGCTAATGTGAAGGGAGTAGATTCCATTCTAACATCTGGGGAAGCAAGCATTAGCAGCTAGATGAGGTTAGAGTTGCCTTTTCCAAAATTACCCTCCAGTGTGGGATTTCTAAATTATCTGGTTCCCCTCTTCCCATTTCATCCTCACAACAACCCTGTGAGGTAGGTTAGGCTGAGAGTAAGTGAATGGCTATTGGGACGTGGGTGGCGCTGTGGTCTAAACCACAGAGCCTAGGGCTTGCCGATCAGAAGGTCGACGGTTTGAATCCTTGCGACGGGGTGAGCTCCCGTTGCTTGGTCCCTGCTCCTGTCAACCTAGCAGTTCGAAAGCACATCAAGTGCAAGTAGATAAATAGGTACCGTCCAGCAGGAAGGTAAACGGTGTTTCCATGCGCTGCTCTGGTTCACCAGAAGCGGCTTAGTCATGCTGACCACATGACCCAGAAGCTGTACGCCGGCTCCCTCGGCCAATAAAGCAAGATGAGCACCGCAACCCCAGAGTCATCCATGACTGGACCTAATGGTCAGGGCTCTCTTTACCCTTTACCTTTAAGTGAATGGCTAGGTTTGCCATATTTCAGACAGTGAAAATCCCGTCAGAAAAGCTGTTGAGGTCTTTGTTTGTTTGGGGGCCAAAGATTGGAAAAAATGACACTGCCAACATGGGCTGCTATATGTCCAGATTTTCCCAGACATTTTCCTGATTTCCACGTGGACACTGCTGCCGACTGCAGCATTTTGGATATGTCTGGGAAATTCCAGATGTATAGAAACTCTATGACTTGCCCAAGATCACCCAGTGAGCTTCATGGCTGAGTGGGGATTTGTTTTTTTTTTATATATAATAATTTTTTATTGTTTTTACAAAACAAAAAAAAAACAGGGAACAAGGGTATAGGAAAAACAAACAAATCACAAACAAATACATAAAACATGACTTCCCCATACCTCCCCTTCTCTGCATCATTATTTTATAATGTGTCAGCAACCCTTCAGTCAATTTCTCTATATATTCTCATTAAGTTTCCCCCTTTAATTTACGATTTACAGCTGTAATTCTTTGTTTCTAGCCTCTCGACATCTTAACCGTCCAATATTTTACAATAGTTCTTAAGGTATACTTTAAATTTTCTCCAATCTTCCTCCACCGCCTCCTTCCTCTGGTCACGGATTCTGCCGGTCATCTCTGCCAGTCCCATATATTCGATCACCTTCGTCTGCCATTCCTCCAGAGTGGGTAGTTCTTGCATCTTCCAATACTTTGCTAAAAGAATTCTTGCTGCCGTGGTTGCATACATAAAGAAAGTCTTATCCTTCTTCGGTACCAATTGGCCCACCATGCCCAGAAGAAAAGCCTCTGGTTTCTTTGAAAACGTCCATTTAAGGACTTTCTTAATTTCATTATAGATCATTTCCCAGTAGGCCTTAATTTTTGGGCAGGTCCACCAAAGGTGATAGAAGGTTCCTTCAGCTTCCTTACATTTCCAACATTTGTTATTGGGCAAATGATAGATCTTAGCAAGCTTGACTGGAGTCATGTACCACCTGTAAATCATTTTCATAATATTTTCTTTCAAAGCAGTACATGCCGTGAATTTCAAACCGGTGGTCCATAACTGTTCCCAGTCAGCAAACATAATGTCATGACCAACATCTTGTGCCCATTTAATCATAGCTGATTTTACCGTTTCATCCTGTACATTCCATTTCAGCAGCAGGTTATACATTCTAGATAAGTTTTTTGTATTGGGTTCTAACAGTTCCGTTTCTAGCTTTGACTTTTCACTCTGGAATCCTACTTTCCTGTCCAGCTTAAACACTTCATTTATTTGGTGGTAATGTAGCCAATCTCTAACTCTATGTTTTAATTTTTCATAGCTCTTTAATTTAAACTTTTCTCCATCCTTTTCTAACATTTCATCATATTTTAACCAATTTGAGTCCATGTTAAGTTTTTTAACTGCTTTTGCTTCCATTGGTGATAACCATCTGGGGGTTTTATTTTCCATTAAATCTTTGTACCTGATCCAGACATTATACAATGCCTTCCGTACCATATGGTTTTTAAAACTCTTATGCACTTTCACCTTGTCATACCACAGATACGCATGCCAGCCGAGGTTATTATCATAACCTTCTAGATCTAAGATGTCTGTGTCCTCAAGGAGTAGCCATTGTTTTAACCAGCAGAAAGCTGCTGCCTCATAGTAGAGCCTCAAGTCCGGCAGGGCAAACCCCCCTCTATCTTTTACGTCTGTTAAGATCTTAAACTTAATTCTGGGCTTTTTGCCCTGCCAGACAAATTTAGATATATCTTTTTGCCACCTCTTGAAACACTCCATCTTGTCCAGAATTTGTAAAGTCTGAAACAAGAATAACACTCTCGGCAATACATTCATTTTGATAACAGCTATACGGCCTAACAAGGAAAGTTTCAGTCTAGACCATATATCTAGATCCCTTTTCACTTCTGTCCAACATTTCTCATAATTGTCCTTAAATAAATTAGCATTTTTTGATGTTAAGTTTACCCCCAGATATTTAACTTTTTTAACAATTTCCAAACCCGTTACATTTTGAAATCTATCTTTTTCTTCCGGTGTCAAATTTTTCCCCAACACTTTTGTTTTTTGTCTGTTCAGTTTGAATCCTGCCACTTGACCAAATATCTCAATTAGGTCCAACACTCTTTTCGTACTCTCCTCTGGCTGTTGTAATGTTAGAACTAAGTCGTCTGCAAATGCCCTTAATTTATAATGTTTCACTCCGACCTGAATACCTTTAACCAGCGGGTCCATTCTAATCATGTTTAACAAAACCTCCAGGACAGATATAAACAGGAGGGGAGACATAGGGCATCCCTGTCGTGTACCCTTTTCTATTGATATATCATCCATCACCATACCATTCACGATTAATTTTGCTTTTTGTTCTGCATATATCGCACCTATACCATTTTGAAATCTTTGGCCTACCCCCATTCCCTGGAGATTCTTCATCATAAAATTCCAATTAATATTGTCAAAGGCTTTCTCCGCATCCACAAAGATCAAAACTGCCTTTTTGTTAATGTCCATTTCCAACAGTTCCAAAATGTCTAAAATATTTCTCACATTACTTGACATATATCTCCCTGGGAGAAAGCCTGTTTGGTCCTTATGAATCTCCCCTACTAGCACTCTTTTAAATCTTTTTGCCAGAATGTCTGCAAAAATTTTATAATCCACATTCAACAGTGATATAGGCCTATAGTTTTTTACTTGGCTTTTGCCAGTCTCTGTCTTTGGTATAAGTGAGATGAATGCCTCTTTCCACGATTCGGGAGCCTTTTTCCCCTCCAAAATTTGATTGCAAACTTCTTTCAATGGTTGAGTCAACCATTCTTTTAACATTTTGTAATATCCTGCAGTTAAACCGTCCGGTCCTGGAGATTTCCCCAATTTCATATTCTGAATGGCACCCTCTATTTCTTGTTCTGTTATTCTCCCATTTAAGGTCATCTTATTCTGTTCTGAGATTTTTGAAAGTCCATATTTTCTGATGAATTCCTCTATTTCTTGCTCGTTTGTTGGGCCTTGCGCGTACAGTTTTTTGAAGAAGCTTTGAAAACAATTGCTTATCTCATTTGGTCTAGTGATTATTCTTCCATCTTCTTCCAAAGATGTTACAGTATTCAGTTTTTGTCTTTTTTTCAATTGCCATGATAGCAGTTTCCCACATTTATCCGCCGATTCAAATGTCTTTTGTCTCATCTGCTTTATCTTCCATTCTATTTCTTGATTCATCAGTTCCATATATTGCATCTGATAGAATTTTATTTCTCTTAATATTTCTTGTGACTTTGGTTTAGATCTTAACTTCTTCTCTTCTTCCTTTATTTTTTCCAGGATTTTCTCTTCCCTCTCCTTTTGCTTTCTTCTCTTTAGGGAATTCTGCTGAATAAGAAAACCACGCATCACGGCTTTACTTGCATCCCAGATTGTTCTTTTCTCCACATTTGTTCTTAAATTTATCTCAAAGTATTCTCTTAAAGTTTTTTGAGCCTTCTTGTAGATTTCTTCATCTTTTAAGAGGGTGTCATTCATTCTCCATCGAAATGTTCCCGCCGTTGTTTGTTTCATTTCCATTTTTACAGCATTATGGTCGGAGCAGGTTTTTGGGCAGATTTCTATCTTCTTAACTTTTGATGCCAGATTGCTGGAGATCCAAATTTGGTCAATTCTAGTCCATGTCATCTTTGCTTCGGAGAAAAAGGTTCCCTCTCTTTCTAGAGGGTTCCTTGTTCTCCAAATGTCTATTAAGTCCATGTTGTCGGTCATTTCAAAAAAAGCCTTTGGTAGTCTCCCGTCCTTGGATATCACAAGTCTTTGGGCTTTGTCCATGTTTGTGGAGACTACTCCGTTCATATCGCCCATCATTACAATTTTATAGTCCATAAAGTCTGATAGAGTCTCATGCAGTTTCTTGAAAAATTCCGCCTTCCCCTCATTAGGTGCATACACCCCTACTATTAAAAGTTTTTCTCCTTGTGATTGAATTTCAACTGCCAAATATCTTCCTTGTTCGTCCTTAAATATCATTTTTGGAGCCAATTTTTCTTTAATGTACATCACTACGCCTCTTTTTTTGACTTTATCTGATGATATAAATTCCAATCCTAGTCTCTTATTTATCAGAAGCTTCCTGTGGGTCCTGGCTATATGTGTTTCTTGGAGGCATATTATGTCCAATTGTTCTTTTTTTAGAATGTAAAAAACTTGTTTTCTTTTTCGGGGAAGGTTCAAACCATTACAATTCCAGGTTAATAGTTGCAGAGACATCTTTGTTTATTGATGGGTATCTGTTCCTCCGACCGCACCAGATAATTGTTCTTCTTCGGTTGGTGGTGGTGAAGTAAGTCCAAATGATAGATTTGAAATGTCTGTTGGTTCTCTTAGGGTCACAGTCCCTTTTTGTAAGTCCTCAAAGTTTCTTTCCAGAAATTGGTCCTTGTCCTGTATTGTTTTGATCTTTATCTTCATGGCTGAGTGGGGATTTGAACCCTTCTCCCTCAGATCATAGCCAACACTCTAACCATTAAGACAAACTGGCTATTGGTCACAGACCCATTAGAAAACAAAATAGAGCATCAAAATATTAGCTTTTCTAACATAAAAATGAGAAGAAGAAATATTAGTAAAAATATGTACAAATGTCTCTGTGGATGCACAGTTACTATGTTTATATGTGCATAAAACACAGCAAAGAAAGCAATACAGAAACATGCACATATACTGGTGTGTGTGTAAAACATCATGATGCAGTCACAGGCAATTTAACCCAAAAAATTCTGCACAGAGAAAGAGACAAATGAACTGAAGGAACTGAAGGAACTCATTTCTGTTCCTCCGTAACCTACCTTGCAGGCTTAATTGCAGCAGGCAGGGAAACTTTCTTCATCTGAACAGGAATTATTTCAATGATGGATGCAAAACAAGTAGTTCACAGACACATTATAGGATTTCTCTTCTAGCCCAATATGCTTGGTCTTCCATCACCTTGAGCCTCATTTTTCCATTTTCATCCATCACTCAACACCACTTTCTGAGTACAGCTGATGGCTCTATTCCAGTCTTTCTGAAACCTTGTCTGCATGAGAACCTGTCTCTCTCTGTGAAAGCTAGTTTGGTTTGTTTTCTGGCTCCAGCAATAAGGAAACCTAGATTCCTGTTCTCCTTGGTCCTGGCTGTGTCCAGCCTTCTGTTGTGTATTCTGCCTTGCCTTGTCTGATCCCTGGATAGTATAGTTTAGTTTATATTAGGAGGGGGTTGTGAAATAAGATATCCCCAGTGATGACCCCTTACTTTTAACCATATTGACCAGTTTTGCCTAGAGAGCAAGGTGAATCCTGCTCATGTATAAGATGTCATTTTAGTTCCTGTGGTCTGCTCAGTTTATATCAGGGAGCAGATGATTCCATTGATTGGGATTGTATATCCAGTTACAAGTAAAGTCAATTAGTGGGAAGAGTGTTCCACTTAGCCTAGGAACACCTGGGTTCAGGTCTCTGTGTGGTCATGAAGTCCACTGTGTAAACTTGGGTCAGTCACCACCTCCCTGGGCTGTTGTAAGGATAAAATCTGGCCTCAACCTCCTGGAGGAAGGCAGTAAAGATAAAGGTAAAGGGACCCCTGACCATTAAGTCCCATCGTGGCCGACTCTGGGATTGTGGTGGCACTCATCTCACTTTATTGGCCGAGGGAGCTGGTGTACAGCTTCCGGGTCATGTGGCCAGCATGACTAAGCCGCTTCCGGTGAACCAGAGCAGTGCACGGAAACACCGTTTACCTTGCCACTTGAGCGGTACCTATTTATCTACTTGCACTTTGACGTGCTTTCGAACTGCTAGGTTGGCAGGAGCAGGGACCGAGCAACGGGAGCTCACCCTGTCATGGGGATTTGAACCGCTGACCTTCTGATCAACAAGTCCTAGGCTCTGTGGTTTAACCCACAGCGCCACCCGCGTCCCTTGGAGGAAGGCAGTAAATTGATGGAATTTTTTAAAAATATAAACAGAAATCCCAAAATCATGTAATCTAAGTAGATGATGGGCATGCTCAACCATCTGTATTCATCACTTAATATAGCACTTATCATCACACACATTCTCTCAGTAATCACATTCATTCCCTCAAAATTCCTCATAACAGCCATGTAAAGGAGGCCAGTATCAGTTCCAAACTATAAGTGAATAAATGATGTTGAGAAAATTGTTTACTTCATTCAATGAGTTCATAGTTAGGCCAAGATTCAGCCAGCAGCACCTTGTGGAAAACTCTCTCCAGGGAGACTCAACTGGCATATCCTTTGTTACATATTCTTACACACCAGGCAAAAACATACCTCTTCTCCCAGGCCTTTGGCTAATTAAAAAAACCTATGGCCTTTTAAATGGCAGGTGTGTGTTTGTGTTATTTCTGTTTATTACTATGGGATGTAGTTTATTGGGATGAGGATGCAATGGGCTGAGGAGGAGGTGAAGTCGGGGAGCCCTGGGTTGGTGGTAGCAACATCTTAGAGGTATGCTGCAGCTGTGGGGCCACTGCCACCAACTGGTAGCTCCCCTGACCTTGCCGCTGCCTTGCCCTGTTTCACCCCTGCCCTGCTGAGTGGCAGTGCTCATGCTGAAAGGGCACTGCTTCCACCATGACCCTTTCCACATGCCATTGATATTCCTGGTTCATTCTAGCTCCCTGCATCACTTTGTTAGGTTTTAGCAGGCCTGCTCCACTGCTTATTTTGCCTTATGCTTTATCCAGGTATGACAATGTTATGTAGTTATATGACGGAGCCAGCAAAAACTGCAAAAAATATCTAGTAGGGGCAGTTACAATAAGATCTATTACAGTGGTACCTCAGGTTACAAACACTTCAGGTTGCAGACTCCGCTAATCCAGAAGTAGTACCTCGGGTTAAGAACTTTGCCCCCGGATGAGAACAGAAATTGTGCACCAGTGGTGTGGCGGCAGCGGGAGGCCCCATTAGCTAAAGTGGTACCTCAGGTTAAGAACGGTTTCAGGTTAAGAATGGACCTCCAGAACGAATTAAGTTCATAACCAGAGGTACCACTGTATTTGATTATTGATGTAAACCTCCAGAATGTATTTTGTGTAGTTAAGTTTTTACTTTTCTCTTCAGTACATTGTATTTTATTTTATTGCTATGGCTAGTGGCTGATGCAAATAAGGATTCTACTGATTCTGATTCTGTATGATGGAGATTGGTCTGGGGAACAAGGACTATCAGACCACATGCTGAACTATCTTGACTCTGATGTTGTGCACGTGAAATTTGCCACTGAAATGGCAGGCCTATGTCAAGTTCCTCTTCCTCTCTCCCATAACATTTAGGTATACATACTTGCAAGAGCGTCACACAGTGCATTTTCTGCCCTGCTCCCATTGGATACCATGGATGGGCTGCAGAAACATTCATTGTTGAGGGCAACTTGACATTGGTAAGAAAAGAGAAATTAATACAAGGCTGTCATGTTTGGAGCCAAACTCATCTTGACCTTAACATCTGGTCATACTCTTAGTGAAACCAGTAAGTCATTTTGGACAAAGCAAAAAGAAACAAAATAGCGCTTTGATACAACTCAGTAAACAACTTGTTTTGCCTTTTTCCATCTATTCTATTATTTCCTAGCAAACTTTTTAATTAGTTTCTGGACAACCAAATGCATGCTTGGCTTGAAAGAAAGTTTGCATTATCTCCTTTTCAGGTTATGAACTCTTTATCCAATATGGTGTTGTTGCCGTTGATTAATTAATTCTCTAGAACTATATGCGGATTTGCACTTGTTATTTTTACCAATTCGAAACCAAAGTAGGTTATAAGGGTCAAAAGCTCCTTTTATTTCTGAATATGTCTCTTAAAAACAAACAGCCCATGAGATAAGGCTGAACACAACAGCTTTTGATGTATTACATCTCAGTGGTATCTGACAACCCTTACTCCCTGGTGATGCAATTCTTTTCTAATAATTTAGTCTCAGTCTATTAAAAGACAATTACAGATAATGCATCCAGGCAAGTGGTGAAGGATGTCCAGAACACCACTTGTTGAAAGGTTATCAAAACACCATTCTCAAAAAAAGGAGTGTGTTATTGATTTTTTAATCATTTCAGACACAGGCTGTTATATGGATTTTTTTAAAAAAGGACTGAACATAACTAGAAAGAGATGGAAATGGATTTCCCCTTTGCTACTTCATATGTCATAATAGAATTTTTAAAATTCATTTACAGTTAGGTAAAGAGGGCAGTCAACCATTCAGAGGTGAGGCTTGCTTATCTTAGCTAAAGACTTAATATGCTATTGATCTTTCCCCCCGATTTTGAATTTATTATTATATTTGACAGCACTGTATTTGATAGCACCTGGTGACATTTTATGCTTCTCTTGATTCACTGTTGGATTAGCATTGTTTACAGATTAATGCAAAAGATGCGGGGGTGCTAATTATTATTTATGGAGTTAAGCACTGTTGGGATTCCAGTTTTGAATCTATTACAAGGCAACAGCAAGGAATTGGGTTGCTACTACTGAAGGGTAAAGTTCTACACATTCTGAGTGTCAGGATGAGGGCAGGCATAGAGGCAGCCCAACTAATGGTGTCTTCATGGAACCACTAATCCTTGTTGTCAAAATGGGTAGGGGTTCCATGGGAGGCGGGAACCTTTCCAAAAATGTGTGGAAGAGTTGGACTTACCTTCCTTTGCAGTAGAGATGGAGAACCTGGGGGCACCAAGACTTTGTTGGACTCCAGCCTCCATCAACCCCAGCCATCATGACCTATAGTCAGGATGATGGGAGTTATAGTGGAACAACATCTGGAGTGCAATAACATCTGTTGCTTTACAGGATAGGCAGCTGAGAGCTTTTTGTGCATGGGGAGCTCTATTCTCCCCTTTTCAAAAGCCTCATGAGCTAGCAAGACTCTCTACTACAGCTTCCTGAGTCCCTCTTCCTATGCCATATCTACACGAAAACAATGTTATTGTCCCCCACTTGCTCCATGGAAATGTCTTTCTTTTTTTAATCAAATATTTTATTAAAATAATTCAACATTAATACATACATATTACGAATATACAAACATACATTTCATACAGTCCTTAAAAATATTCATACATACCCACACTCAATCCCACAGATACTTCCTTTTCCCACCACCATCCCTCACCCCTCACTCCAACCTTGTGTTAGACTTCCAATCTACTCAATTGCAATTTCTTTCCACTTCTATTACTTTCTTTCACACACTTTTAAACCAATTTTCTACTTATTTTTCTGTTACACATTGTTATCCATCTTATTTAGTATTTCAGTATTTATAACGGAACTTGTTTATTCTAATAGGAGTTCTGATTTTTCAATATGATTTTGCAAGTATCCTTTAAACACCTTCCAATCCTTCCAATTTCTCCCATTGTTTTGGATATATTGTAATACTCCAATAATTTGGCAAGCAACTCTGTTTTTGTCGGTATAATACCACTTTTCCAATTTTTCGCAATCAATAGCTGCTCCATGGAAATGTCTAAGCCCTACACAAATCCAGATCCTCCTGGCCATTGTTGGTAGGGGATGCTGGAGGTTCAGTAGGCAGAAGGTATCCCTATTCTTTTGTGCCCAGAGAGAGTGCTGATCAATATTAGATTTCACTTCTGACTATGAAGGAGGGCTGAAGCAAATAAAATTCAACCTGATGTCATGCATGGAAGGGAATGTGAGTATGCAGTTCACCCATGCCTACTCAGTGTGAATAAAATATTGGGAGGGGCCCAAGTAAGCCCTGCTCTGCATAACTGACCACATGACTCAGTGGACGAACACCATTTGAATTGCAATGCCCATCAACTTGGGGGAGGGGGCAAAGACCCCTTGGCCCCTTGGAGTTGGTGACTATGTTGGTGTGCCAGCTATGGATGCCACCTACTTTAGGCGAAATTAGTGTGTTTGATTTACTCAGTTATAATAGTAAATCACCTTTGCCCACTGTCAGGCAGCAGAGAAACCAACCTCCATGGCAGGCTGCCAAGAATGGAAAAGAAGAAGAAGAAGAAGAAGAAGAGGAGGAGGAAGAAGAAGAAGAAGAAGAAGAAGAAGAAGAAGAAGAAGAAGAAGAAGAGGAGGAGGAGTTTGGATTTGATATCCCGCTTTATCACTACCCAAAGGAGTCTCAAAGCGGCTAACATTCTCCTTTCCCTGCCTCCTCCACAACTAGCACTCTGTGAGGTGAGTGGGGCTGAGAGACTTCAGAGAAGTGTGACTAGCCCAAGGTCACCCAGCAGCTGCATGTGGAGGAGCAGGGACGCGAACCCAGTTCACCAGATTACGAGTCTACCGCTCTTAACCACTACACCACGCTGGCCATCTGTGTTTATTCACTATTCACAGAGAGAGGCTTGGGAATGCAGCCTCTTGGAATAATGGCGTTGCCCCAAGTGAATCTCCACTCCTCCATCTCTCCCACTTCCTAATGAGTCATCGCTACGGGTGCTGAAAAGAGCCCTTCTGTCTTTGAGCTCTCCTACTTTCAAGGCTTGTGGGGTTCTGGGAGAGGGAGGTCTGGAATACTTTCTAAAGACACTGAGTCTGTCAGCTGTCGCTCCCCTGGTGGTGCTTCTTCTTCCTCCTCCTCCTCTCCCATTATTTCCCAGCTTTTCCTCTCTCTTTTTTAAAAAATAGTTTTTATTAAGAATTTCAACATAACAAATTATCAAAAACAAATCATCTTCACACACCCGATTTTTTCCCTTCTCCCCTCCCCCCCAAGACTTCCCTCAGCTCCTCTCTCTGATTTTTCAACACATGTTATTCTCTGCATATTATAAAATTGTAAAGATCCTTAAATTATGTATCTATTATGTTAACAATAATAAATTTGTGTATGTTTATTCAAAACCTGCCAAGGAGTCCAGTTCATTTTCTTGTTTTTTAAAGTAATTTGTAAAAAGTTCCCATTCTTCTTTAAAGCCAAAGTTGTCCTTGTCTCGCGGTTTGTATGTCAATTTTGCCAGTTCCGCCCAGCTTTCCTCATCATCTGCCTCTGAGCTATGATCTCCCTCAAACCCCTGTTGCAATTCTGAATTGCCTTCTTCTTCTCTGCAAGGACCATTCCTCCTCTGTCCAGTCCCTGATACCCACTGAACTGTATATCTGTACGTAGTAGGTGGTCATGCCATACCTTGCTTACACAGATGGGGGTGGCTGGAATGGCATACTGGGCGGGCAGCTATGAACTGCAAGGACGCACTCCTCTCCAGACACTGGAGAAGATAGATTGTCTGATCTGCCCCCAAGTTTCTGCCAAAGATGGTTCAAGAATCAAGGAAGTCCTAAGCAGATCTGGGTCTTTGTGAGAATCCAGCACACACTGCTTGATGAAGACTAACTGTGGTTTTTCTGGATGTCCTTTAATACAAATGACATGCATAGATTGCATCCTTCATATTAACTGCTTGCAATGTTTTGGTTAATAATTCAACCACAGACTGAGCCTATCTGTTTTCTGCTGTTTTGCAATTCAAGCAGTTAATATGTTTTTTCCATGAATCTTTGATATTTCTTCTTCAAGAGAGCCTAGCAGAATCCCACAGCATTTCCCTATGATTATTTACAAAAATAATAATAATTAAAAAACCAAGCCATGCTGTATTGGGGGTGGGTGGGTGGGTGGGGGTTGGTGGGTGAAGGAGTAGCACCAACTAATTTAGAAAGTAACTAAGTAGATTTATTAACTTTTCAAGGACCATTGTGCATCCTTAGACAGAAAATGTAATAAAATACAAAACTGTGAAGGGGTAATTTAATAGGGAAATAACCTGTCTTTTTAGAAAAGCAGAAAATGAAATGAGAATTTCCATATACGAGACATCAAAATATTACACGATGATGGATAAAGATGACATTTACAAGGCTTGGTAATGTAGAATAGTGAAGTTTACAGGAAATTAATTTAATATTGTGGATGTATCTTTTTCAGAGAAACCAAATCAAATGTCTTTGCCTGACAAGGTCAAAATTTACCACAGCATTCATGGAATGGTTGCAAGCTGCTGGGGTTTCATCCCTTTTTTCAATCTGTCTCAAAAATCATTTCAGGTATGAAAAAATATGTGTAATTCTGTGGTGAGTCAGCCTCCCACAATATTAAAAAAAGCAGCAACACTGAAAAAAGTTAGAAAATGGGAAAGAGGGAAGAGTTGTGGCCTCTCAAACATTAGTGGCATGACCCATTCCTTCCCATGGACAGTTCTTGCTCTCGTTGGTTTATGACCCACTATGGGTCATACTGCCAGACATCTACCATCTGAATGTGGCTCTCCAGTCCATTTTATCAGGCCCTCAGAAGTCTCCTCAGGCCACACCCCTCACTGGATCTGCATTGCACCCAGTGAAGAAGAGCCAGTGTGGTGTAGTGGTTAAGAGCAGTAGACTCGTAATCTGGTGAACCAGGTTCGATTCCCTGCTTCTCCACATACAGCTGCTGGGTGACCTTGGGCTAGTCACACTTCTTGAAATCTCTCAGCCCCACTCACCTCACAGAGTGTTTGTTGTGGGGGAGGAAGAGAAAGGAGAATGTTAGCCACTTTGAGACTCCTTCGGGTAGTGATAAAGTGGGATATCAAATCCAAGCTCTTCTTCTTCTTCTCAGTGTTTTGACCTGACTGGACATGTGTCTTCAACTGTGATGATGCCTCTTGCTTCTCTGAATAAATGACAGAGGTGGGGGTGCCTGTGTAGAAGCAAGCTTACTATAAAAGGGGTTGGGGAACCCTCCAGAGCAGATTTTGGGGGGTGAGGGGGTGAGGAGAGCAAATGGAAGTCCCATTGCATGAGTGAAACTGCCCCTGTACAGCACTGGATATGACCCAAAGCTTTGAGATTTCTATTCCAAGCATTCTCCATATATTTGGAAAGATTTAAATATTTGCAGTTTTTGTGAGGTATTTTAGATTATAGTATTCACTTAGGTTTGGATAGGTTCTGAACACCTTTCAATATAGGAATAGTCATACCCGTTTTATTGCATGCTATGAAAACTGGACGTTTGTTGCTGGAATGCCCTGGGCAGATTGATTAGTATGTGTGGAACAGCAGTCATATCTCTGAAGTTATGGCTCTGTGTGCATTGCGTGATGAGTGGGGAGGGTGGGGGTGTATATATGTGATTAATCTTGATTTTAGGGTGTAAAATTACACACAGTAGATGGCTTCACAGGCTTAAAAGCAATGCAATCATTTTTAAAACTCTGTTTCCCCCCCCCCACCTAAGACAAAGTGAATAACTCCAAAGAGAGGGGAAAGTGTTTCATTGACTTCGTTAAAACACCAACATTATTGGTATGAATAAACTTTTAAGACATTGAGATCCTAGTAGCTATCTACTTTCCTAAGCATCCATCGTGGATGGAGAGATGCCTTCAATCTACAACAGTGAATATCTAGGGGTGGTTTAGCAACAACCACCAAATTCTGCAATATCTGTCATGACTGCTTGTGCTGCTGCACTTCAGCACACTTTAACTCAACATCTGTGAAATGGGCACAGTTTCTTGCATTCCCCACCTGACGCATCAGTTGTCATCCAATGCTCAATGGGATTCTGCTCATGTTAAGTCAGTGGACAGACTGACCGGGCTGCTTTGGAAGCCCATGCCCCAAATGCACTTCAGTATTCGCCCCTTGTTCTCCATGAAATTCTTGTTGGTCTTGTTGAGAAGTTCTTGTTGAGAACTGCAGCGCCAGCAGTTTTACAGGCAGAAACAGGCTATTGTTAACACCCTACTGGTAATGAAGTTATTGTTAACTGCTCTAGATGCTACACTGCCCAACCAGATAACATTTTTGGTTTGGTATCTTATCATTTCTCTGAATCCTTTAACCGGTCCCCTTGGGAGGAAGGGCAGGATAGAAATTTAATGAACGAATACAGGTATGCATGATGTAGATGCTGTTTCAAGCACAATGGTTGGTGCTGACCTTTAAAGCCCTAAATGGCCTTGGCCCAGTATACCTGAAGGAGAGTCTCCATCCCCATCGTTCAGCCTGGACACTGAGGTCCAGCTACAAGGGCCTTCTGGCAGTTCCCTCACTGCGAGAAGTGAGGTTACAGGAAACTAGGCAGAGGGCCTTCTCGGTAGTGGCGCCTGCCTTGTGGAATGCCCTCCCATCAGATGTTAAGGAAATAAACAATTATCTGACTTTTAGAAGACATCTGAAGGCAGCCCTGTTTATGGAAGTTTTTCATGTTTAATGTTTTGTTGCATTTTTAATATTCTGTTGGGAGCCACCCAGAATGGCTAGGGAAACCCAGCCAGATGGGCAGGGTATAAATAAATTTATTATTATTTTTATTAATATTATTATTAATATTATTATTATTATTATTATTACCTCAAACTCTGCCTTTTCACTTTTTATCTGGATGGCGTGAATGCATTTCCAATGAACTCTCTCCTATGGGTGGTGCTGGCAACTACACTTCTCAGCAGTAATGTCAAATGTTTTGCCCATGTTTTGCTCATTTGGTAGAGCATGAGACTCGTAATCTTAGGGTTGTGGGTTCAAACCCCACATTGGGCAAAAGATTCCTGCATTGCAGGATTTTGGACTGGATTAGCCTTGTGGTCCCTTCCAATTCTATAACTCCATGATTCCATGAAATAATCGATGATAATCCAGGAAAGAACTCTCAGAAAAAAAGTTTTCCAAGGAAGCACATAAATGCCAAACTGATTCCAAATTGAGACAAGGCAAGTTTGCTCATGACTATCAGGAACCATTGTAAGCTCTTCCAAGGAGTAAGTATGACATATACATATAATTGCAAAAAAGGAAAGAAATACAAAAATTCCTAATCTATTCAGCATTGATGTTTTATCCAGGTGGTTAACCAAACCTTTATAGCACTTCTCTGTGAAATAATATTCTTTTTTTTTTATTGAGCTGGGTATTTGCAGCACCTAACTTAGATGTGTATATTAAACCCATTTAAAATCAGTTTATTTCCAACCAATTGACTCTGAACATCAGTGTATAATGAGCTGATTCTCCTTATTGTAGGTGTATGAACACAAGTGTACACACTCCAGCAAATTGTTAACCCGGTCTTTGATCTTGCATATCTTCAGAGCTAGAATCTTTCAATAAATGTAAAGATAATTTCTTTTTCTTAGCTGTTTGCAACAATTCAAATGGGGCATGATTGTGAAATTTAGAAGCTGTTTCCTAAATCTATGCACCTATAAAACCCAGACTTCAACCTATACTGCCACATGGGTGAAATTTTATTTTAAAAAACGGCGGGGGGGGGATTAAGAGTTCCCCAACACTCAGAAAAGAATCAAGTCAACCAGAAAGCTAAAAAGGAATGAAAGAGCAGAATACTTCAAGGAAGTATTTTGAGCATTATATCTCTTCCTGGCGGGTGGGGAGAGGGGTGGTAGCTCAGCAAATGTGACTGATCTGCACATTAGTCCAAAATGTGTAGATTATCAGGTCAATGAGCTGGAGAGTTGGTGCCTCTGGAACTAGGTAAGGTGTGCACTTGCTCAGAGGGCAGCATCGTTACTGGAGAGAGTTGGATGGATTTGTAGGAACAGTGAATGTATACATACATATGTTTCCGAGCACAATTCAAAGTGTTGGTGCCGACCTTTAAAGCCCTAAACAGCCTCGGCCCAGTATACCTGGAGGAGCATCTCCACCCCCATCATTCTGCCCGGACACTGAGGTCCAGGGCTGAGGGCCTTCTGGCGGTTCCCTCACTGCGAGAAGTGAGGTTACAGGGAACCAGGCAGAGGGCCTTCTCGGTAGCAGCACCCACCCTGTGGAATGATCTCCCATCAGATGTCAAGGAAATAAACAACAATCTGACTGTAGCCTTATTGGAGTTCACCGATTGGGTCTGCGTTGCTCCGGGACAGGAGGAAGGAAGTCAAAACGACACCGAGGTTGGTTCAAAGAAAGAGTTTATTCTGCTCTCCGGATAGCAGAAGGCACCTGCGTGGTGAGTCCACAGCAAGTACAAAGAAATGACAGGTTTCATGCAGTTTATATATCCTCCAGGCACCCTCTCACTCCTCCCCTAGGAGCCCAACCACGTCGGCGTACGTACACAGGTTGACATCACATATGTTCCTGCTCTGGTACTCTCAACCATAAAGGGATCTTCCTTCCTGCACTCCTGACCATAAAAGGATATTCCTGTTCCTACTCCTATCTTGGTGCAAGAGGTCAATACTTCCAAGAACATGCTCTGGCGTTAGTCCCAGACTTGGGTCTCTGCATCATTTGTGTTCAGAACATAAGATATGTCTGTGTCTGTTCTACTGGTAGAGTCAAGGCCAGTCTTGCCGTCAAACTGATATGGGAGATAGCTGTGTTCTTGTTTTGCATTTGCTCAACGGCTGAAGTTTATGCATTTTAGCTAAGGAGAAATGGGGATTTTGGTGCAGTTTAAAAACTGCCTGCACAGTCAGTTTTTGGGTTTTGGAAACCCATTCCTTCATGACTTTTAGAAGACATCTGAAGGCAATGTTTAGGGAAGTTTTTAATGTTTGATAGTGTTTTTAATATTGTTGGGAGCCGCCCTGAGTGACTGGGGAAAACCAGCAAGATGGGCAGGGTATAAACAATAAATTGTTGTTGTTGTTGTTGTTGTTGTTATACATAATGTTATTTGTATGCCACCTTTCCACAGATGAAACCATGCTTAAGGCATCTTACAATGGGTGCGGCACTTAACTGCAGCATAACAAAAATAGTTAAAAACAACATTATCAAACATCAGAATATGCACAAGCATACTGAACAATTTCCACATAAATCACAAGATGTAAAATAAAGATTCACACACAAAAAGCCCAGTGACAAAACTGCTTACCAACAAACAACCCCAAACATCAGCCCAGGAGTCTGCATGCAGTTGAATAATACTCTATTTGATAGTTGTTTTTCACATGTTGGGAGGGGCAAACAGAGAACAGTATCAAAACATAACAGGGAGCATAGCACCCATTCTGTTTTTCATCTCTGTTTGTCAGCTGCAAATTAATCTCACACACATACACCACGCACGCAGAAGATCATTTGAGCCCTTTCTATGCAGCCTTCACTTATGCAGTTCCCAGATTGCCTTGGGATGTTGCAGCAGCACCAACTACAAGGATGGTTGCAGCTGCTTTGATCATTCTTGGCCAGCACAATGCTTCAGGAATGCTTGCTTGCAAATAAACTCCACGGCCTATGATGGAATTGACCTGCTAGTGAGCAAGTTTATGGCTGCAGCCGTGAACATACAAAAGCTATTTCTGTGTGCCTCACATCATCTGTATGCTTGTTATTGTCCAGATCACAGCCAGGCTCGTCTCTAACCAGTGGTGCAGCTGGCGTGCTGAATCAGGGCGCTCCCCACTGCCGAAGGCGCCGCGGGGAGTCCGGAGTTGAGCGGAGTCTAACTCACAGTGTTTCTCAACCTGTGGGTCCCCAGATGTTGTTGGACTACAACTCCCATCATTCCTAGCTAGAATGACCAGGCAGCCTCTGCCGCCCCGCCACCTCGGGTGTCGGGCTCCTGCTGCTCAACAGCTGAGCGGGAGGCGTTGAGGCGCGGCCGGCCTGCGCGCGCCTCAACAAGCCTAGAGGCTGCGCGCTTCCCACTAAGCGCACAGCCCGGCCTTGCCTCCGCTGCCTTGGGCTCCTGCCCAGAATCTGAGGCTGAGCAAGGGAGGCGTTGAGGTGGCCGGACCACACGTGCCTCAACCTGCCTAAATCCCTCAGGCATGCGGTTGTTGGGAATTTTATATCTCACCAGCTGCGAGAAGCAGCACAATGGTTGTTGACATCATGTGATGTCTGGTACCGTGAGACAGGCAGTCTCTGCTTGTTCTCAGTAACTGGAGAGAGTTACTTTTGCTTCTGAGTGAAGTGAGTGTCGAGTTGGATTTCTGTGGTAGCTGCTCAGGAGAGCAGACATGTCAGATGAGAGCTCTGTGTACAGTCCATAAATAAAGTAGTGTGTAGACTACTGACTGTCTCTTTCTTCTGTGATGGGATACCAGAAGACGAGGGTGCTCCTCTCAGGATGGAGGGGTTGCTGCACTGAGGGCAATTTCTGGTCAGAGAGTGACCACCGGAGGGGCCTCGGTGTCTTGGGAAGTTGGCACCCTTCCCGGCGGGCGTTTTTCCAACAGCGGTCACGTAATCAAGCTCTCCTGGGCAGCCCTGCTGCCACCGCGGAGCTCTCCTTCAGCTCACCGGGTCTCGCCCCAGTGAATGGGGCTTGAGCCACAGAGCACATACCAAACTTTCTGTGGGATGACCGCCCCTGGAGCCCTTTCCAGTGACTGCCACAGAGAAGCCCGTTTATTTATTTCTTGGAGCATTTTAATCATCGTATCACAGAACTGGATGGTTGGAAGGGACCTCCGAGGGTCCTCTAGACCAGTGTTTCCCAACCTTGGGCCTCCAGCTGTTTTTGGACTACAATTCCCATCATCCCTTGCCACTGGTCTTGCTAGTCAGGGATGATGGGAGTTGTAGTTCAAAAACAGCTGGAGGCCCAAGGTTGGGAAACACTGCTCTAGACCAACCCCCTCCAGTGCAGGAATCACAGCACAAGCATCTCTCACAAAACAAGTTTGCTCCCTCTTCCCTGTGAACAGCCCTTCAAATACAACAGAATAACAGAACCATGCACAGAGTTGGAAGGGAACCACCAGGGTCATCTAGTCCAACCCCTTGCAATGCAGGAATCTTTTGCCCAACATGGGGCTTGAAACCACAACCCTGAGATTAAGAGAGTCGTGTTTTACTGACTGAGGCATATCTAAGTTCAGCATTTCTTTTCTCATTTTGGTGCCAGGTTAAGGTATGCCATTTTGCCTGGACAATTTAAGACCAGGAGTGACTTGTCAGATTTTGGCTGGCCCACATGCATCTGAGACTATATAAGTGTGTGTATATATATAGGTGCATTGTTAATAAATGCTGGTACCTTTCCTGGGAAAATCACAGGCTCACTATGTCAGGTTCCTATTGGAAGACCGGACAAATGCTAGAACATTAGCAGTGGCAAAGTTTTTATCGGTGGTTGCAAGAACAAATGATCCCTATATTCTGAACAAAATGCTTGTTTAACCTGGAGGTAGGCTGTATGAATTGTGTATTGCTTTGTAATGATTTGTTGGGTCTCTGGATCGTAATAAAGATTGATGATGATGATAGGTGCATTGTTAATAAATGAGCAACTAAAAAAACTTCCTGTTTTCTTTTCCCAAGCAGAGATAATGCGTAAGCGGGTGTCAGCTCCCTAAAAAAAGGTCAACAATTCTAGGGAACCTTTCCTTAAAAAGATCAACAACTGGGGGGGGGGGGGCGTGATGGAGGGATCTTTGCACCACAGCGCCGGCTATGCTTAAGATGGCCCTGATCACAGCCGTCATCAGGGTGTTTCCTAGGTGACAAAGACAACAACAATGGCACTTTTTAAAGAAGTAGTAGATCTGATCAGATAATGTGCAATCATTACTGAACAGGGTGAATAGTTTCTAATCCCTAGACAACTGGCACTATCTATTCCCTGTGCAAAGAGGAAGGCAAACCCACCTCTGATACTCCAACACCTGCCTGTGTCCAGGCTGACACCATTTAAAAAGCAGCTGCAAAGCAGCGTTGTCAGTTTTGCTAGACTTCTCTGGAATGGCTTTTTAAGGTGGGGGGAAAGTGTGTGTTTTTCTAAGGGTGACAGTAGGGAACAGGCAAGTGCCACTGGGGCAAGGAAGGGCTGCAGAGATGAGATTACAGCCAGACACTGTGACCTGCTCACCAGGTGAGATGATAGTGCTACAGTCAATTCACACCTGCACTGCACTGCAATATTACCATTGCAAACTATTGTGATATGCCATCACTTGAAGAAGGGAAAGGAACAGGAAGACAACCAGAAAAGCACAAAAATGCAAGAGCTTGGGGTGAACGTCCTGAGGATTTTCTGGAAGAAATGAATGAGTGGTATCGGAAAAAATAGCTAGTGGGGAAGAGGGATGTTTAAGGTTTTTGTTTGGTTCTCTTTTTTAAGTTAGCCAGTCTAATTTTGCCTTCCTGAACTAATACATGGATCAAAACGCAGTTATCCTTCAGTTTTTGCGCTTCTGATTTTGAGATGCAGTTCTCAGCTCAAAGATATGTACCCAAATACACAACATATATACAAACAAATGAATTTTATTTTAAAATGCATTCAAATGTTTGAGAGTAAATGCATACCAAAATGCTCAGTTTGTGAACAATACATGCAAAAAAGAATGCACATTTTGTGTGTGTTGGGGGAGTTAAATTGCAGAATGATGTGGAAATGGAACGAGACAGACTTCAAATGAAGGTTTTGAAAACTGGCGTAGGCTGGGAATAGACTGATCTCTCTGTGTCTAGGGTGGAATACCTCTATCTGTTTTTCATTCATTCATTATGCCATTTAGTTTTAAAGACAATGCTAATAACTAGGATATATTTACTTATTTATATCACTTGCGTACTGCTTACCAGCCATAACGGTTCTTAAAGTGGTTCACACTAATAATTACAGAACTAACACTGTTGCCAGATTACAAAAATCTAAGCCGATTAGTTGTATTACTTTTGGTGAATTAAGTGATTGGTTAAAATTTGCATATGGGAAAAAACCCATAATTTCTAAGTGAGAAGCATTATTTGCTTTTATTTGATGCTTGCATGTGTCAAAGGAGGGGGCAATTTAGAATAATTTTGCCCTGCTATGCAAGAGAAAACAAGGCATATCTCTTTTAAGGTTGTGCTTGCTGTCACCAGATTCATGCTAATACTAATGTAATAATAATTTGGGAGGGGGACTTGTTCTTTTGAGCTGTGTGAACACCATACATTTAAAGTAACCCCCAAAGAATACTGGGAACTGCAGTTAACCCTTCGCAGAGCTATAATCACCTGGAATCCCCGCTGCAGGGAAGGGCTCAGGAACCGTGGAAGCTATTTTACACCACGTCAAAACATTGGTCCGTCTAGATTAGCATTGTATATACTGAGTGGCATTTCTCTTGAATATCATACAGTTTTTTTCTCACAGGCATACCTGGAGATGCTGAGGAATGAACCTACAATGTTTTGCAGACAAAGTCAATGCTCTACCATTAAGCTACAGCTTATGGAATTGCACAGGAAATGGAGCTGGGGGCAGGGAGGTGAAGCCCAGATCCTGCTAATCCCTTCTTCCCTGACAATTTCGATCTCTGGAGCCGCTACTTTGCAGAGGAAGAGAAGAGGCAGCTTGGTTTCAGGATATGAGGTGAAAGTGGAACATGTTGTTCTGGCCTTTAATGAAAAGGGGAAGATGGAGCTTTCATAAAATCCTAGAGAGTCTTAGATGTATTATTGCCCCCAGGCTCCACAAACAACTTCCTTTCACCTAGCTTGGTGGGATCAAAAGACAGCATAACCAAGTAAATACCTAATACCTAATAAAAAAGGCTCTCTTGCTGAAATATTGAAATGGAATGTATCCCCAACCCCAAAAAGCATGCCTCCACAGGAGCCATTTCAGTCTTCCAGAAAACTTGTATATTAAAATATCCTATTCATCAAGTTGATCTGTGGTGTAGATTCCTGTTTTATAAAGGGCAGTGAGGGAAAATGGGAGTAATATGTACATCTTAATAAATTAAGCATTAAATTCCAAGTCTCTAAAATGAAGAGGGGGAAGACAGACAAATGCAGCAATTGAACTACTTGTCACTGACACAAAGCAGCCTCTGGTTATTTGTTAAAAATATCTCTTTAAGGTTCCTCGTGAACAAATAGCTTACCCCTGCCCTCAAAAAATACCTATTAAAGTTTATTTACTATTTTTTTTATTAAAAAAAACCTGATCTCTACCATATCTCAGCAATGGTAGAGCCAAACTGAAATACCCTTGAACTTATGAGAAAATAATATCTGGGATATAGCAATGTCTGAGCATCTCACCAGACACATGAGGGCAACTAAAGACATAACAAATAGAGGCACCTTCCAAGAAATGTGGACCCCTTTCTTTAACTATGTTAATGACCAAAATCAAGACCTTCTTATACCAACCGGTCAACCTTCTCAGTTGAGGGGTTACACCAAGTACAGTGGTACCACCGGTTGCGAATGGGATCCGTTCCGGAGGTCCGGCCAGATCCCGAGGTTTTTGCAACCAAAGGGACCGCTTCTGTGCACGCACGATGGTAGAGCACTTCTGCGCATGCGCACGTGGCAAAAACCTGGAAATATACTTCCAGGTTTGCCACTTACGTATCCCGAAGTTTACATAACCGGAGGAATATGTAAGTGGAGTTATGACTGTAATATGTTTGAATGTTGAATGTGTAAGCGCAGTGCTTTTTCGGGGGGGGGGGGCGCAGGGGTACACATACCCCTAAACATTTTGTGAATCTAATGGGAGAAGAAAATTTAAAAAATAATTTTTAGTTTCTTTTCTATATTGGTGAATTGTCAGTTCTGTTGCTACCCCCAATGGCAGTCTCATTTCCTGTCACGGTTTTCCTGAGTCTCAGGTGGAAGCGGACGTTTAATGTGTGAAGCAGTGTGGAATGTAGATGTGTGGTGTTTTACTGATGAAAGTTTGCATGTTCTTTGGTCCATTTATTGTATTTATTTTCCCCAATTTGAACTATAAAGTGACGGGTTTTGTGAGTCAAAATGAGATTACCCCTAAAAATTTTTTTAGAAAAAAGCCCTGTGTCTAGAGACAATGGATAAAACATAAACCATTAGATGTACTGCTGGTTGTGTAGTTAATGGTTATTGTATTTGTTTAAAAAGCATTTTTATAAATTGTTTTTTAAAAATGACCATAGTGTTTATATGACAATGTTGGGGTGACTAAATTCAAAGCCACGGAATAGTGAACGGGTTTTTGAGCTTTGCTATGGACCACAATGCTGAGGGTGAGTGGGTGTCTAGGATGGCTGTGTAATGCTTGCCACTGCAGTGCATAGCGCATTTTCTTGGTTGAAAATATTAATTCAATTATTTATTTATTCATAAATAATTGTGCACCACTAAATTAGATGGAATTAAGATGATAAGTAAGTTTGAGGAAAAATTATAAACCTATTCGAGAACTAACAGATTATATTTAAATGAACCTGACACAAGAGTGTAAACAAGATGATAAATTGCGGGCAAGAATTGACAACGATGCAAATGGGAGCGGGAGGTGTGAGGGAGTCCAAAGATGTTAAGAAAGTATGTTATGATATATGTTATTCTGTTTCTTTATCTTTGCATTTTTATTCAAAAATCTTAATAAAATATTCATAAAAAAGAAAGAAAATATTAATTCATTTTGGCACCTGAGAATAAATGAGTGTGTTGCCCATATCCTTCAAACAGGAGTGTCAGGAACTGTGCTCTTCTTGGGAGTGGTTCATACAACATCACAGTACATAACAGCACTAGCGGAATGTGCTCCATCATTTTTCAAAGAATGGGCATTTAGCATTTTTAAAGCTCTACCCGTTTCATTTTTGCACCTTCCATTATTATCATTAAGACAGCAAGCACTTGCATTTGAAAGGGATATCTTTAGAGTGAAATATCTAATAAAGAATAGAAACCAGATGATAATTCCTACCAGTGGGTGGCATTTGCTCAAAGCCTTTCCCTACACATCCAATTTGGTGGTCTGTCATCGGAGAACACGGTCAAGCCTTGTTTTCCCCTCAAGTCAATTTTAATTTAGAAATAGCTAAATTTACCTTGTCTGTTGAAGTCACCTGGGCTAATACAATTGGATCCCATGCTGTTCTGCAAACGAAAACATCTCATGTGTGTGTCGAGAGAGGAAGCACCTCTAATTATTCACCGTAGGCCTTCTGAAACAGTGGTTCCTCATCTTGCAGGCTGGGTACAACCCATGACACATCTCCTCCTGGCCTGCAACTGCTGCTCTTTACCCCTTACTTTACCCACAGTGCCATATTTAGGCTTCAAAAGACCCTCCTACTGGAGCCAACAGGAGTGCATTTGGAAGCGTAAAAGTGGTGCGTGGGAGGCACTGGGTAGGGGTAGAGCTGGAGGATATAGGGTTAACCGATCTATCTGTGACTACCCCATTGAAATGGCCCTTTGGGCCACATTTAGGGTTCAACAGGATGGTTTTCTGAAGCCTAAATATGGCAAGGGTATAGTAGCTACAATTTGGATGGCAGTAACTTTGTAAGACGGTATATGAGTATGTGAGCGAGAGAGAAAATGAATGTGTGTGTAAAGGTTGCATGTGAGTTGATTCGTGCAGATGCAGATGCACATGAGTGTTTGTATGCAGTATACACCTGCGAAGTGCTGTCTCCAGCCACTCCTGCTGGAGCATTTGTACCTCACCGGCCTTCCCACCCTCTCCCTCCATATAAGCAGCAGTAACTCACCGCCTGGGAAGCCAGCATAACTATTATTCCCCACCTGCTGAGATGGGGAACCAACTTCTGGTGAGATATTATTCAGCATCTTTACAGGTGAAATAATGAGCAACCCATTTCTTTTCAGGAGGTCAAAATGGAGTCTGGACTAACCATCCCACTTCCTTTCTTCCTCCCGCTTTGAAAGTGCTCTATTTCCTTCAAAATCTTCCCACTTCAACCACTGTCTGGCCCTGGGGTTCACCAGCTACAGCCAATCAGAAAATGTGGGCCGGTGGACCCTGAGATGTACAGTGCGGATTTTGCAGTTGAAGACTGCCAGGCTCTAATTGGATTTTTTGCAACGAAGCCTGCATTGCATTCGGGATGAAGGAAAGCTTCTTAAAGAGAACACTTGTTGCTATACAGCAGGTAATGATCTTGATATCTAAATTATTTGAAGTGGATACTATTCATTATAAAGAAATCTTTGGTCTTGTGTTGTTTGAATCTGGGGGTGACACAATTACAAAAAAAAAAAAGAAGACAGAAGAAGTACCAACAAAAGAACAATGGCAAGGGAAACTTATGGAATATGCAGAACTGGCAAAAACTAACAGAAAAATTACATGAAAAGGACAACAAAGACTTTAAAAGAGAATGGGAACCATTTACAACATATATGAAAAGGCAACATAAAGAAATGGACATTGCCAGGGTTTGAGTAAACAATCACAACTGTATACAAAAAAAGACTATATGTATTGAGAAAATTTTGGGGAAACAATATGCAGGGTGAACAATATGGAAATAAAACAAAACAGGAGTATGAGGGAAGTCCAGGGGAGGAGGGTCGAAATATGAAAAATTGTTAAAGATATATTGTTAGAAGAAGTATACATGGAAAAATAAATAAAAATTATTTTTAAAAAAATTACCAAAAAAATTATATTCAAACTTCTATGGAAGACAACTAGGCTGGAACACATTCAGTGAATTGATTTCTTCTTCTTCCTATTGTTTGGCCAATTGAAATTTCATCTACAACAAAATGTAGCAGCGCAGATTGGTCCTGTTCAGGGTTCCAGCTAGTCAGCCAAGGCCCTTTCCATGATATTCCATTCCATTCCTCCTCATCTTCTCTTTCCACTCTAACCCCTATAGTTAGTTAGCATTTTGAGTCCACTAAGTGCATTTAGTTCTCATTGGGATATTTTCGGGTTCTTTAGGGCGAATTATAAATTAAAATAAATGTGAAATCACAGCAGCAAGATTTTATGGAACATTAGAATATGAAGTGACTCAAGCACTTAATGTTCTTGAACAGAACGCTATCTGTGCTGCACTTCAGAACAAAAGGAAGATCATAAGGGGTTCAGGTGGTCCTGCAATGTGGCTGGTAGGCTTAGTAAATCAATCCTGGTGGTGTACTATTGGTGGGCCACATATGATGCATGAGAACATCTCTGGAACATGTGCAAGGCATTGTATTTCCCGTTCCCTTCCACTCCAAATGATAAAGCATTCCTAAACAGAAAACATCTCCATTTGAAAATACACAGAGTACTTGAAAGTAGTTGCATGTGTGTCGACTGCTATGTGACTATGCACCCAGGAAAGTCACTATTGGCCACCGCTTCCCAGCATATACACACCACATCCCCAGCTGAACTCGATTCACTTTGGGGTTGCATGTGACTAGTGACCACTGAGCATGAAGCTTATCTCTAGCTGATCAGCTACACCTATTAGATTCAATGGGGACTAGAACAGCATTGTGCTGTGAGTCTACCCAGACACATATGTATACCCGTGACATGTATGTACAGTGGTACCTTGGGTTACATACGCTTCAGGTTACAGATTCTGCTAACCCAGAAATAGTGCTTCAAGTTAAGAACTTTGCTTCAGAATGAGAACAGAAATCATGCTCCGGCGGCGAGGCAGCAGCAGGAGGCCCCATTAGCGAAAGTGGTGCTTCAGGTTAAGAACAGTTTCAGGTTAAGTACAGACCTCCGGAACAAATTAAGTACTTAACCCGAGGTACCACTGTATCTCTTTTTCGGGTTCAGGTTGCATGTGTAAACAAGAGCAGAGAGGGACATAGCAATCTATACCAGGGACTCAGCTACATTAGTAAAAATAAAAAATAAAAAGTTTTAAATGCGTTATAATGCTGTGACACCAGATGGTGCTGTGGTGTTCCATCTTTCGGCAACATGATTTCCCATTACAGTGGTACCTTGGGTTAAGAACTTAATTCGTTCTGGAGGTCCGTTCTTAACCTGAAACTGTTCTTAACCTGAGGTACCACTTTAGCTAATGGGGCCTGCCTGCCACTGCCGCCATGCCGCTGCCACGCAATTTCTGTTCTCATCCTGAAGCAAAGTTCTTAACCTGAGGTACTATTTCTGGGTTAGCGGAGTCTGTAACCTGAAGTGTCTGTAACCTAAAGCGTCTGTAACCTGAGGTACCACTGTATAGGCACTGGAGAAGCACATGCTCTATTGTTTCTATTTGTCCAGAATCACAGGGGAATTGTCTCTCTGAGTAAGCAATCTTCCTATATTGACCTTCATTGACAGCCGAGGGGAGGGCAAGACATCGTGCCAGGGTAAAGGCCCTCCAATGCTTAGGGACTTCAAGTTTAGTTAGATATGCCATGGGGGAGGCAGAGTACCTGATGGATTCATTGGCAATAAAAGTTGGGGTCCTGGCTAGATCTAATTGGTGCTCTGTGTCTGCTACACATTGTTTAATGAGTGCTTTGGCCTGATCATATCGCATGCTGAGTAGAAGACCTGGAGAGAAGCCCAGGGACACGAGTATCAAAGATGGGAGATGTTGAATAGTGGAAGAGATGGACGAAGGACACAGCTCTGTTGGATTCACAACTCTTTATTGCAGCAGTTAGAACTGCTCCTGGAATCAGACTGACTTTATATAATGCTGCTTTATATAATGCTAAGTAACTTGAAACAGTAACAACTCACAACTAGCTAACCAATCAGGACCAATCAGGAGTGGCAGTTTTCAATCCTTCATTTACATACTGGTGCCCCTGAGTGAGAACTGCAACTTAATCTTAATACATAATAGGAGAAATGAGGGAGGGGTGTGTGAAGGAGCGACAGAAAGGCAGAGAAAAGCAAGTGGACGACACACTTTTGGATCTGCCTTCCACCTTCTACTGGCCTGTGGCCCCTGACAGATTACCCAAATGGAATGTGTCCCTCAGCAGAAAAAAAGGTAGCAGACCCTGACCTATACTGAGAGAGCCAGTTCACTGTAATAGAGAAATGCCTCCGATTAGTTTCCTGACATATGAAGTGGATTTCCATGGGGGAGGGGACAGTTAATTCATTAGTGTGCAAAAAGGGTAGGGACTCATTTGGGAAGCTCCAAAGAAAATGTCTAATCAGTTTTATTGCTTCAAAATAGCCCTTTCTGATGCCTTAGCTGATATTCACCTTGAATCCTACTTTTAGAAAGAAAGAAAAGCAGAAATATGTCTTGTTTGCTTTCAATCTCCCTTGCCATGCTCAATTAACTCCACCTTTTTCCGTTCCCCACAAGGAGCTGTCAGTTCCTTCTGGCAATGACTGTTCAAGTGTACCCCAGACCAGTATTTTAGCTCTCCTGCATAGCAGCCCTTCAAAGCTGAAGCTTCAGGCTCAGTTGACTTCAGGCTAGGATTTTCTTCTCCCCGTGGAAGAATAAGTTTGGGGCATAAAAGGCAGAAGAAAGGCACTGAGGAATGCTCGAAACAACGAGAATGCTATCTGCATGGCTGGAGGCTTGTCCTTTAAAAACAGAGTCAATGAAGCCTCAGCAGTGTTTGTTGATATCCGTGCACGATTGTGAGGAACAATTCTACAAATGAAGTTAGATGAAAGAGTTGGGGGGTGGAATTATGCCAGAAGCTGCAATATGCATGAATGTGGAATACGTCAGAAATTCTTAGAAACGGGATCTTTCAAGGTAGGTGCTAACAGTCCTGTCTCGTTTGGTAGAAGCTGAAGACTCCAGATAAAGCTGAATGTGGCAAGTTCCCAGTGCCACTCCAAATACATACCCCACGTAAAAATAATGAAAGGTGATGAAAGGAAATGTGTTTTTCAGGGTCACATGGTGCTGCAAGGCCAGCCAAAGTTTTAACGACTAACACAGATCCTTAAGATCAACGGTTAACAAGCAAATTACTTGTAAACGATTAGCTGGGCTTCCAAAGTGTTTGACACAAGTTCCATTATATTCAGTAGAAAATCTATAAGAGCCAGTGGCAACAGCAGAACATCAATAAAAAGGCTCTGCGAGGTTTCCCTGAAAATAACCAAACCTTTCCCACTGTATGCAATGAAAGTTTGCATGTCAAATATTGTCACACATAAGACATGTATGGGCACTTTTCCAAAACATGAACTGCATTGACTCCTAAAGTGATGACCTTGTTAACAGAGTGTTTATAAACTCGAGGTGATAGCCTGGGTGATGGGCCATTAAGGGGAACAAAAGGAAGGGGCACTGTGTGAGACAGCAAGGTGGTGTGTCCCCTCACTCAATTAGATAGAATGAATTGCAGTATTATGAAGTAAGAATGATAAGAAGTGAAGCAGCAAGTTGGAGAGAGAGTCAGAGAAATGTTTGAGAGCAACACCTAATCTTTGCTTGAATCCAAGGTTGTGGCTACAGGAGAAACAAGACTCTTTGAGGTGCTAATGCTGTGACCCCCCCCCTTCATCGCAGGCTCAGGTTGTATATACAGTGATACCTCAGGTTAAGTACTTAAATCATTCCAGAGGTCCGTTCTTAACCTGAAACTGTTCTTAACCTGAAGCACCACTTTCGTTATGGGGCCTCCCACTGCTGCCGTGCCACCGGAGCACGATTTCCATTCTCATCCTGAAGCAAAGTTCTTAACCTGAAGCACTATTTCTGGGTTAGCGGAGTCTGTAACCTGAAGCGTATGTAACCTGAAGCATATGCAACCCGAGATACCACTGTATGTGTAAATAAACCATATATCATAAAGACACCACGGTCTCCATCGTGCCTCATTCCCAAAGGAAACACCAACCCTGAACCCCTGGAATTTTGCGTTGCTCAGAGATTGGGATGGTGTACAAAAGTATAAAGGCCAGGTTTGGAAGGCACACATTCTCCCCCTAAAACAGCCTCTTCATTCTCTGTTGAGAAGCAATTTTGAAGTGACAGGAGAGTGTAAATTCCTCCCTTTTCTGTTTGATGACTTTGAATGCCTGTGAAAATTAAAGAGTCAGCCAAGCAGGCCTTGATGCCAGGTGTTATCAGTCTTAAGTTAGTTCCCTGTTAGCAAGTTCACTCCTCTTCACAACACCATCAATTTTACCCACTCCCTTCTCCCATATTGTTAAACACCATTTAACCGAGCCCTCCCTGCATGCCCCCCTTCCATTCCTCCCAAAGTGAATCTTTAGTCTGAAGAATCTTTGCATCTTGGCCTGCTGCTGTGCCCTTGAGGGCTTCCCTGTCACATCACAAGAGGAAGAAAAAAGGAAATGCATATCACACAAAAAGGACATCAAGCTGCATAAAATTTTCAAATGCTAACGTGTGCATATAAGTGCAAATTACAAAAGAATTATTATAATTTAAGCACAAATAACACACACACCATACATCTCACCATGGTGGCATGTTTTGTGTCAAGGTGCCCTAATATGCCTAGTCTGTTTTCCATATAGTTTCTTACTATTTCAAGGCCCCTACTCTGCTTTCATGTGGTTCCATATCTGTAAACCAGCCCTGGACTCTAATGGAGGACTTTTTCAAATAGAGGGCTGCCCTCTGTAAGCAGGACAGCTGACCGCCCTTAATATCACATCTAAATGGATCTTCATATTAGTGTAATATGCTGACAAAGGATAATGACTACATATTTCTCCCCTACAAAATTATCTTGGGAGACATCAGAATGATGCTGTTATAATCCTGTTCCCCAAATAGTCTATTTACTCATTGTAAAAGGAGGTAACATACAATGTCAGCGTACACTGAGCTTTGTGATCCAGTACTTGGAAAATGCAAATTATGATGTGCCAAGATGGATCAACCAAACTATACATCTATCAGTTTGCCTTCCTAATTCTTTTTTGGGTTGTTGCTTACTTTTGTTGCTTACTTTTGCCGTGACATGAGCTCGGCCCATACAGGCTGCTTTCCCATCTATTTACATCTTTTCAACACTCATAGATTATAATTAAGTTTGCACCTCTAGAATTTCAGCCAGGGCTGAATCAAGCACTGCTTATTCAATTTGAAAATGTGAAGTTTGGGAATGAGCACTCAGGTTTGCTTTCGCTCCTATAAAAATGTGGCTTTGAGGCACAGTGGTTTAAATCATTGCACTGCTAATTCATTTTGCATTCATGTTGTTTTGTTATTTTATTATATTTTCTTCTTTTGGTTTTGTTTACATCATTTTGTCTTCATAAATAAAGCTTGCCACCGGTTTCAGGCTGATTACACAAAAATGCAGCCTGACTTTCCCTGAGCTGGTGACTTTGAGGTTAGTAAGAACAGGATCAGTGCAAGAGATTTTGATACTTGAGGTGGATGGCAGGAACAAAGACTGGCGGCCATTTTCTTCCCCCTCCTCACTTTTGAACTTAGGTGAACCATAGCTGACTAGCTCCATAGGTTTCAGTAGGACTTAATCGTGAGAATCCTAGGCAGACGTCACTGGGAGTAAGCCCCAATGTCTTCAGTGGGGCTTACTTTTGAGTAGACATGTATAGGACCATACTGGAACTTTAGCTAGAACAGGGCCCTTCAATTTTCAAATGTTCACAAGTCTTTTAGTTGTCTTTTTAAAACGTTACTCTCTGAATTAAGCAGTCTTGAATATTACAGACCCTAAAGCTCAAAAAGAGCACAGAAGGATGATGATGAGAGATGCAAAAGGTGCTAGCATGTAATGCAAATAATCATGCAGGAATTCCATGAAGATTAGAGTCATTTCTGTGCAATGTTAATGACACTGCAAATTCCAAGCAATTATTTCCATTTAGCAAGCGGGAGCAGCAACATGTACATCCAGGCTGAACTGAATAGCAATAGGCGTGAGGCCTTCTCAAAGGTAAAGCAATTGCATTGCCTGTTGCATTTTAATTGGCTGTAATTTAATTTTGCCCCTTTTCCAATGGTTTAATAGCTTTCCTCCATGCTCATGCATAAGCAGGAGTCTAGGAGATTTGTCTGATAAGCGGGTGGAGGGGGGAGCCAGCAACACTTTGAGAATGAACATATTTGATAAGTAATAGAGTGGTCTAGAATTTGTGGAAAGTGATAAAACCCAGAAACACCATCAATTCAATGACAAACATCGCTTTGGCCAACCAGTTGTGTTCGCCGTTATGATGAGTAGTAGCTTGAGGAAGATTCTGTCACCTGAAGCTTCTTTTTCCGAAAGGGTCTCTTCAAACTAAGTGAATAGGCAACAAAATGGCAAATGTGGTTCAATGGATTTTATACATCAAGAAGATTGTGCTCATAACCCTCTGAGATCTCATGTTGTACTGTTTTAGTGTTGTTAGCCGCCCTGAGCCCGGCTTCGGCTGGGGAGGGCGGGATATAAATAAAATTTATTATTATTATTATTTATTATGGCAATACACTGAAATAATTTTTGGGAGAAACTGTAAGAATATGATTTGATATTTTTAAGTGTTTGGTGTGTTGTGAGTTATGTTGTTTTATGTGTGGTGTAAAGAATGAATTTTTTAAAAAAAAATGGAAAAGAAAGAAAAGAAAATGGAGTTGAAGAGACTTAAAATGCAAAGCAGCAAATGTACTGATCCAACCATCTCTAGCCACTACTCATCTAAAGCTTTCCCTTGAAACAGGGAACAAGCAAATCATGTCACAAATATATAATATGCAATGATATCGCCATCAGTAGTGACAGATTTTGTGATGTTGTCTTACTTCGTTCATTTTTCATGTAATATTAAGACCGTCTTGCTTTGCAGCTGTTTCCCATTCAGAATTATTTTGCTCTTTCAACCCTGCACACTTCACCTGTGTGGAGTGAGTATTTTTGAAAATTTCAATATGTTCTTTGTAACATGAATTCTGGCCACATAACCGCATTTTGGTTTATGCCATTTTGCTACAGACATAGAATATACGTGTATGTGGAAAGGAGATTACTTATGTAAAGTGAAGCTAACGTAGCAGGATTTATTATCAATTTTTAAGAAAAGGGCTTTTAAAAAAATGAAAATAATATGGCCTAGGAAAGTGTCAGCCGAAGACATTTTGGCATCTGAGGTGAACCACAAAATTGTTTTCTCCACCCCACCAGGGCAAAAGGGGTGAGTAAAGATCTACTTCAGGGACATGGGGGAGAAAAAAGATCTACATCAGGATCTTTTGCCCCTCTGGACCCCGCCACCTGAGATGGTTGCCTTACCTTGCCTTATGGGCTGGCAGGCCTTCATCTAGGGCATCGTAACCCTACAAATGCTCATGCAACCTCACTCATGGTGGGCTTGCTTTGATGAGGGCATTCAATATCATATCATATTACGTGCTATTTCATAAGCAGGTTTTGAAAACACAAACTTGCTAGCCACCAGATAATCCAACAAGATCTGCTGTGCTTCTAAGGAGACGTCATCTCCAGGTTGCTTCTATATTCTTGCTCAGTATTGTTCTTTCCATCTCTTTTTGGCTGGGCCTTGTGATTTGCTTGTAATTAGTCACCCACACTTCGTGTAAATGCTCAGACTCTCCCAGCTTTCTAATATATGCCCTAACAAATAAATATTCATGAAATTCACCGTGAAATGCTAAAAAAAAAATCCTTAGTTAGGATACTGACCTCTGCCCTGCAAGGAAAAAATAATTTTATTATCATGCAAAACTGACCTCTAGTGTTCCACAGACTTCTTTCAACTTTGGTATTAAAATGCATGACCTAGCCCCCTCTGCATAATACCTAATTAAAACTGCTGCATTATCGACGTGTTACAGATATGAAACAGGAACTCTTGGGTGGCCTACTTATGAGGGGAAAGTGTAGAGGAAAATTACTCTTTTATTTAAAGGGCCTGTACTGTATTTCTGCAAAACAACCGAACCTAATTCTATGCGTCCACCTCACACAAATAAACTGTAGAGCTCTTGGAAAAAAATGAGGAACTAGAGAAAATTAACTGCAAAAGCCACTCATTTGGTGTGTTAGGATATCAGCATATATCTTCAGGGTTACACAGGGAAACAAACCCAAAAGACACATTTCCTCATGGAGACCCTTCCAAGAGTCACTTAACAGTGATGCAAAAGGCGAAAGGACACTGGATGCAACTCTGACTGTTGCATTACTTTATTCCAACCACATACAAGCCAGAGGTTTCTACATGCACACATATCTCCCCAAGCTCTATCCAGACAAGCAAAATGAATTATCACATAATCTTGAGGTGGGCAGAAAGCAGGTGCAGTGGCAATTGCGTCTTGTGGAGATCGGCTATGGCGAGGGAGGGGTGTGGTCCTTGGGGCCACGTAGGGAGGTCTAGGGGGCTACATTTGGCTCCTAGGGCTGTAGTTCCCACCCCTGAGATGAAGCATTGAGGGCAGTGCCATTTTTCTAGAAAAATAGGTGCCAGAACTCACCAGTGCCAGAACACTGCCTTGTTCTCTTAGAATGGCAGTGGTGCCCACCTGAGAGGTGCCGGAACTGAGTTCTGGCAAGTTCCAGCTGAAAAAAAGCCCTGAATGGGGGACCTTTTAGTTTAGGGGGGTGTGTGTGTGTGTGTGTGTGTGTGTGTGTGTGTGTGTGTTTGTGTGTGTGTGTGTTAATGGGCGACATGGCAGAGTTTTATAAAACTACACACAGTGTAGAGAAAGTGGGCACAGATGAGTTTTCTCTCATAACACTAAGACTCAGGGTCATCCTGTGATTCTTGCACATAATGAATTTATGAAACCACCATATATGGCAGGGGGCATTTGCTTAGATACCTGCAAAATGGAATTAGATTAATTCACAAATGATTAGATTACCATTGCTTATTAATTAGGATGGCTATATACTACCTTCAGGTTCAGAGAAATAGTAACCTCTAAGGAGCAACAGCTGAGAGGGCTGCTGCCTTCAGGTCCTCCTTTTGAGGTTCCCAGAAGCAACAGGTTGGCCACTGTGACCAGGGATGGATCTACACACAGGAAGAAAAAAATGCTATAAACAAGTTATAAATTAAATTGTTATAACAAAAGGGGGGAAACTGTGTTTTTTTGACTAAGATCAACCTTTGATCTGATCCAGCAGAGCTTTTCTGATGTTCATGCTACTGTGATGATTTGTAAAGTACAAACACCCTTTACACATTATTCATGGATCACAACCATTTTATCATCACATACAGTATGTCTTAAAGAAATGACATTTCATGATAATGGGTGTGGCTGATCTATATTTAGTGCAAGTTAAAATGTTTACTCTGGGTTCCTGCCCTCCAGTAATCTGGTACTCAAAATGTGAAAACAGATGGAATCCAGCCTTAAGGATTTGTCATGTCGAACAAGAATATTCATTCATTCATTTGTGTGTCACGTTTACACACACACACATCAGACTCAAAGCAGCTTGCAACAAAATACATTTCAAAACCAAGCAGTACAAAAAGAATGTCCTATTAACATAACAAAGAAATACAATACAATAGCAAATACAATATTATCCAAAAACAACATTTCAGAACTATAAATACATGATTACATAAGCAACATCCAGCACCCAATAACAAAAATAGCAAGGGAGATTTACAGTTTCACCTTGGTCCTATAAACACCCCTTGCATGATGTTCCTTGAAGTCCTTCACTTTCACCAGCTTCTCATAAGGTTTCCAAAGTTTTCTCCTCCCGTAATGTTGCTCCCCTCCTGTGATGTTGATGTTAGTTGCATTAACCTGAAGTTCATCAGTCAGCTCATAAAATGAAACAAGGACATTCTGTTTGTCAGAAATGAATAGGCTACCAAACAAAGCCACAACCCTTTGGAACCTTCCTTTGTGTACCACTAACACTAAGCAAACACCTCTGGTACAATATTATGAACTGTTCTTTTGTTCAACTGTGTAAAACCATAAGGGGTTATGAAAAATTCAGTTGCTTGGCTGGTAGCGCATTAAAAAGCTCCACAGTCTCACTTTTCTCCATCACCATAGAGGCCTATGATTCATGACAGCAAAGGGGAAAAAAAGTACCCTCATGATATTCATTGTGTCTTGCTCTCTGTCAGAAAGCAATTTTCACACATTCCTTGTCCAATCCGTTTGAGTTGCCCACAAATGAAAACAAGGCTCATTGAATACAGTTCTGTTCCACCAAGCACTACAAGTGCTCTGATGGCACTGACCTTATTAAGGTGCCTTGTCCCCGTGCCATGAGAATGTTTATGGGAGCCCAAGACACATGATTACCAATGGCACAAAACACTAAATCAGAGAGGTCACGGTGGATAAATCCTTCATAGCTGGAAGCATGAACTGATGGGAAGAAGGAACATCCATTTAGAGGGTTGTTGATGTTGTTGGTTTTTTAAAAAAACAATGTAGGTCTTTTATAAAAGGAAGATTTTCAAGTTCTAAGGTACAAACATGAGCCATCGACATGTCCCAAATGGGCAAATTTTAGTCTTGCAGTGACTAAATTTCCAAACACTTCCAAAACAGCCCAAGGAATGTGGCCAGGCGCACAAGCCCTCATGCACCAGCCATTATTCTCCCCACAGGCCTTGTTTTTCATTGTTTGCTGCTAGCGTTTCCACTGATTTAAAAGAGTTGTGCATCATGTGCAGAGGTTAAAATGGCAAAAATAGCAGGCTCTGGGCCAGGGCAAATAGGTTTTGCTGCCTAAGGCAAAGGACAAGGTGGTTACCCACTAGCATCCCACTGCTATTGACTCACCACTCAACCTGTTGAAGAAGATAGGAGAGCCAGAGAGTCTCAAGGGGAACAGCTGGGGCCTGCTGATCTGCTCCTGCTGCTGAAGCAATATATCTGCTAGATGAGGGAGTGAATAGGTGGTAGCAGTTGCTCATCTTCTTTTTCATTGAATTTGTCCACTGACTTGTCTCCTCTAACCCAGAAGGAAAAGGTAAGGTAAAGGTAAAGGACCGCTGGACGATTAAGTCCAGTCAAAGGAGACTATGTGGTGCAGCACTCATCTCGCTTCAGGCCAGGTCATGTGGCCAGCATGACTAAACTGCTTCTGGCACAGTGGGACACTGTGACACAAGCCAGAGCACATGGAAACACCATTTACCTTCCCACTGCAGTGGTACCTATTTATCTACTTGCACTGACATGCTTTCAAACTGCTAGGTTGGCAGGAGCTGGGACAGAGCAATGGGAGCTCACACCGTCACGGGGATTCGAACTGCCAATCTTCTGATCAGCAAGTCCAAGAGGCTCAGTGGTTTAGACCACTGCGCAACCCGCGTCCCAATAGAGGGAAAAGGTAGGCAATGACATACCCTCCAACATTTTTCCAATTAAAATAGGGACACCTTATTCCGCAATAGTAGTAGTAGTAGTAGCAGCAGCAGTAGTAATGTTTTAGCCCTTCCATCTGACTGGGTTGCCCCAGCCACTCTGGGTGGCTCCAACATATATAAATGCACAATTAAACATTAAATATTTTAAATATTAAAAAAAACTTTCAGATGTCTTCTAAAGGTTGGAAAATTACTTATCTCCTTGGCTCAGGGATCGCATAACGCCATATTTTCTGATGAAAATAGGGACGTCCTGCCATACCCTCCAACATTTCTCTGATGAAAATAGGGTCATCCTAAGGAAAAGTGGGACATTCCAGGATCAAATCAGAAACTGGGGCTGTCCCTGGAAAATAGGGGCACAAAATAGGGTCTACAATGATGAGCAGCAGTGGCCAGAGGTTTCTTGGCAGAGGGTCTGCTCCAGGGGCATCAGTCAAACCAAGTTGGGGCAACGGTGACAAAAATAAATCTCAGTTGATCAAGGGAGAAATGGAAGGCAGCAACAGGCAATGATCTTGCCCCAACTGCTTTAAAGGTGGCAGCCCACATTACTATCTGCTTCATGATATGCTGTGCCCACCTTGACTTTCTTAGCAAGTTCTATGTTTGGCCCTAATGTTTGGATACAAAGGAGCTGCAGCAAAATGTGAATGGGTTTTATAGGGTATATTTGGAACAGGGGAGGATTCTCTATAATTCAACAACCACTACCTTTGGAATGCAAAGGGACTATATAACACCGGTCTTGAAAGACCTACATTGGCTCCCAGTACGTTTCCGAGCACAATTCAAAGTGTTGGTGCTGACCTTTAAAGCCCTAAACGGCCTCGGTCCAGTATACCTGAAGGAGCGTCTCCCCCCCCCCATCATTCTGCCCGGACGCTGAGGTCCAGCGCCGAGGGCCTTCTGGCGGTTCCCTCATTGCGAGAAGCAAAGCTACAGGGAACCAGGCAGAGGGCCTTCTCGGTAGTGGCGCCCCCCCCTGTGGAACGCCCTTCCAGTAGATGTCAAAGCGATAAACAACTACCTGACATTCAGAAGACATCTTAAGGCAGCCCTGTTCAGGGAAGTTTTTAACGAGTGATATTTTACTGTATTTTTGGTTTCTATGGAAGCCGCCCAGAGTGGCTGGGGAGGCCTAGCCAGATGGGCTGGGTATAAATAATAAGTTGTTGTTGTTGTTGTTGTTGTTGTTGTTGTTGTTGTTGTTGTAATAAGTTGTTGTTGTTGTTGTTGTTGTTGTTGTTGTTGTTGTTGTTGTTATCTCTTTGATTTGCTTGGATTGGGGGCATTTTCTAAAAATGTCTGCAGTTACAGGAGTCCTAGCTCCAAAAGGCAACACCCAAACAGGGATATATCAGCAACACATCATAACTCTCTCAGGTAAACATAAGATCTTCTAGATAAAAATAGTTGGGCATCAAATAATGGAAGCTTTTCTACAGTTACTTTGAAGTAGCTCTGAAGTCCATTGGAAGCAATTTTGAAATGAGAATGAATTCTAGCTTTGTAGCTAGAGCAATTAGCTGCTACCTGATAGAATTCTGAAGGCTGGATGATTATTTGCCATTTAGTCCTTATTATCCAACAAAACAGCTATTACGTTGCTGGCATTGCACATGGACTCATTGCACTAGAAGTTCCTCACCTTTGCCTGCCTGCACAGCCATTACTGAGCCTTTGCTTCCAAGCCTGTTTCCTCAGTGTGAGGTATTTTAGAGATTCACACAAAAATGTCTGCCCTGCCCTTCAAAGTGCCTTTGTACCACACCACGCTCTTGCAACAAGTTAAAATCACAATACCATATACCACACTGTAATAAAATAAAGCAATAAAATGTATTCAGCTACAACAAAAGCCAGAGTCCACAAACAAATGTGACCTTTACAGCAGGCACATGGCAGGCAAAAAGACAACCAAAAGACAGCCAAAGGGGGGGGGGGCAAGGTGTTCCACACTAGTCCAGATATTAATATTGCACAGCCTGAAACAGCAAGATGAATAAAAACCGACTCCTCTTGGAATAAAAATTGTCCAGACCCATAATTATGATTCAAACTCTTTGCTCACAGAACTTGTTCCTAAAAACAGATACAAAAACAAATGATACATCCAAATAGTTGTACGGCATCATGTGCGTGTTCAACACAGATTCACTGTCTTATTAATCTGAAATAACTCAAAAAAACTAAAAACTAAAATCAGAGGTCTTTCTCTCTCTCTCTCTCTCCCAACATAGCCTCCATTAGCCTGGAGCTGTTTTCTCTTCAGGAGAGACCTCATTATCACATCCTTTATTCTCTGTGGCTTTCAGAGAAAGATGCAAAGACAACTCACTATCAAAGATAGTGATTTGCAACTGAATAGCCAGCTCTCTCACATGACTTAAAGTTAAACACCACATGAGAGAGCAGAGAATATCATAGGTTAATTATCAACCCATCAGGTACCCAAAGAGCTCTTCTTAGCTTCAATTGAATTTTCCATGTTAACTCTTCGGCAATACACACACAAACACATACAGAGTTATTTTCCATTTCAATCTCAATTAAACAATGATACTTAACAAACACTGTTGGGGCAGCCACTGAGAAGGCCCTGTATCTTGTTGCATCCACACTAAGTTTGACATAGAGAAAGGCCCTTCCTTCTGATGTAAGGGAGCAGGCACAATGGTACGGGAGGAATTGGTCCCACAGGTACATTATGTCATGTTATGGTTTATTTATCCTGCACCAAAGCCATGTATGACTTTAAAGGTAATCACTAACACTATAAGGTATGTTCAGAAGCAAACTGGCACCTACTGCAGATGTTGCAGAACTGGTGTAACATGGGCTCATGGGTGCATGCCCATTAACTAACATCCCTTCTGCTTCATTTTGAATGAACTTCAGCAATGAAAGACTCTTGCCAATGTGGAGTCACTCACAGTAATCAAATCTAGATGTAACTAAAGCATGTGGTACCCTGGTCAGTCTAACATCCTCAAGAAAAGGTCAGCTGGTTTAAGCTAAGTTAAAGCACTCATGGCCAGCGTTTCCACTGGGTCAGCCAGATGTAAAGCTGAGACCAGTAGCCGTCCCAAACCCTGCACCAGATTCTTCAAGGTGAGTACAACTGGTTGTGAGGCACGCAAATAGGTCTAAGACAAGAGTGGGAATTGGTTTGATGGTTGGTGATGTCACAAAAGCACAGGGGGAAGAGGATAACTACGCCACCACCCCCTCTGCAGTTCTGAAAGGAAAATGGCATTTTGGGGAGGACTCTCATACAGACAAAAGACTGCATAAGATAATGTAGACAGCTAGGGAGAAACTAGTAGAAATGTGGGGAACTATTATCATTAATAATATTTTCTATAATGAGATAAGCAGAATTCGTCTAAGGGCCAGGGAATCTGCATACATGTTTTTCAGTCCCTGACTGCAACATCAAGTGATTATTTGCATGTGTAAAACAGCTGCTACAAATCAAGTACCACTGAGTGAAGTTTCACAACCGCCTCATAGGACATCAATCACAATGCTTCCCAGAAGAGGCAGTTCACACATTTCATTTGTGGCTAATCATGTGATAAGTCACTGAGTGATGTACTATATTACTGAGAAATGCATATACATGTGTGAATCAGCCCCAGGTAGTTTCAGGCCTCATCTTTTTCCAGTGTAAATAGATAGACTTTTTTTCCCAAGCAACAAGGACAGAAAACACACTTCAAACAGCTTCATAGGGCAGCCTACAACCCACAACCTAATATAATTGGCAAAATAAATTACTAGACCTCTCCTCTTCATCATTTTCCACAGCAATTTATAATGAGTTTCCTCATTATGTACAGAATAGGCAGCAATGAATATAACAAGAACACTAACCAAACAAGCCTGCTATATTGCCTGTTAAAATACTTGTTTAGCAATGTCAGGGCTGGGGGAAAGAAACTTTACATCTGAAATTGTATGCAGACTTACCTTGGAGTAATCAAGACCAGTGAACTCAATGGGCCTTGCTTCTGAATAAGGTCATGCTATAATGAGGCAACTATTGCATTAACTCCCTAACAATCTCCAAGCTACTTGAACTCATCAGAGTGATTAGATATATGTGCATTGCTATAGTACTATATAGGACCTTAGGGAGAAGAGTTGGTAATAAATGCATTGACAGTGTTGATAATAAGAGCGGTCCTTTAAATAGGACTGAGCTGGAAAAGATGGTGATTTTTCCTGAACATTTTCACCACAACATTTGGCAATCTGAGCAGTGGGACAGTGAATGCTACAAAAGGTGGACATGTTGCAAGAATTTTCTGAGGGATATTTTAAGAGCAAAAATGGTGACCACCAGAGAGAGGTGCTTTGTAATGGTGACAATCTCCCTCACAAATGCTCCACTGCAGTCTGGCTTTATGAGAAATCTAAAACAACAGTTGATAGAGCTTTGAAGAGGGTCAGTAAGTTTTCTCTGCCCTCCAAACCCCTCTCCTTCCTATTTTTGTGTTGAATGTAGCCATGAAATGGGAAGCATTTTATCCAGCCTCAAGTGATGTTACACTTGCGACAGCCCGTTCACACATGCAAGTTTTCACGTGATATTGCAGCTATCCAGTGATGAACATTGTGTGAGCCAGCCCATTGCTTTGCATGTTGGCAACAGAGCCAAAGGAATGATAAATCAAAGGGAAGTTGTACAGTAATGCCATTTTTAAAAAAACACGCCAGATTGTTTTTATTTTATTTTTAAGGAGGATTTTTTTTACATAAGCCTAAAGGGAAGATCAAAAATTATTCCAGATGATGTGTGTTTATTTACAGTGACTGAAGAGGAATGAGCAGATATTTGTTCAAGTAACTTTGGGAGCTGACCATTCAGACTGAAACACTGCTGCAAGCTGACAGGTCATATATCCTGACAGCTCCTGGGAGCAATCCCACCCCCCATTCTGTGTTCAGGTGGCTTTTCTACCCAAGCTCATCTCTAGGGGCTGCTGTAGTTTATCATGATTCCACAGCAATACCTAAATGCAATTTCAGCACATCTCACTTCCACAGTGTTTGAGTAGTTAAAGTGACTTCTTTGGACCAGCAAGCATAAAAGGTTGCTATTTTGTCTTTGAATACACTCAGAAATTCCGCACAGGCACACTCCAGCAAATCTGTTCCTTTTTATGGAACGAGAAGCAGTAGCAGAATAAATGACATAGGACTTTAAGTTCACAACAATTTTTGGTAAATCAAGTTTGTGCTTTTTCACTTTCAGAAATCATATACTATACTTCAAATTGTTATAAAACAATCTCTTCTCTGTCCTTGTCTGGCTTCCAAAGACAAAAGTATGATTATCTTTGTCTGAAATATATCGGTGCATGAATTTAATTCAGCATTTACTAGAAATACGGTGACCTTGTGTGTTATACACTTTTATATATTGCTTAGACGTTTGTCTCGCTGTACATAACATTTTCCCCATCTGATATCGCTCATGTGGGATTTGGATTTTAGTGTTTTGTTGCCAACAATACTGCCTGGTATTGATTTTGCTAAAATAAAAATTAACCCTCTAAGGTTATGAAGGAAAGAGCCCCAGCCATTGCAAATGCCTGAGAAGTGACATCACTTTAAGGCTTCCTATGTTCCTCTTGTAGTGTTTATATTACCCACTGGGATACAGTGAACTGGAAAGTTCTCCCATGCAAGCATTGCTAAAATGAAATAGCCAACTTTCCAGGCAGGGGTGGAGGAAGGGGAGTGTGGTGGGGACGGGCCACCCCAGGTATCACTCACCGCGGGGCCTGCAGCGCGCCTGAGCCATGCATCTCTCCTGGGACTGATGCAGTAGCTTGGGCACCCGCAGGCTCTGTGCTGCCCCAAACTATCTGCCTGCCACCTCCCCCTCAGCTGTAGGGCAGCTGAGTGGGAGGAGGCAGGCAGACTCCTCGGAGGCCCCACAGAGCGTCCTGCTCCAGCTGGCCCCACCCCGTGGATGGTTGGCCCCACCCCTGGGCGCAGGGCACGCACGCTCCCCCAGGCGCTCGATTGGCTTGCTCCACTGCTGCTTCCAGGTATCCCTGTCCAGCAACATCTGCAGGACAAGACAGGTTCCCCAACCCTGGCTTACCCAGCACTAAGTGAGAGCTGGACCATAAAGAAGGCTGATCCATTCTTAAGGAAATCAGCCCTGAGTGCTCACTGGAAGGACAGATCCTGAAGCTGAGGCTCCAATACTTTGGCCACCTCATGAGAAGAGAAGACTCCCTGGAAAAGACCCTGATGTTGGGAAAGATGGAGGGCACAAGGAGAAGGGGGCGGCAGAGGATGAGATGGTTGGACAGTGTTCTCAAAGCTACCAGCATGAGTTTGACCAAACTGCGGGAGGCAGTGGAAGACAGAAGTGCCTGGCGTGCTCTGGTCCATGGGGTCACAGAGTTGGACACGACTAAACGACTAAACAACAACAACATGAAGTTTCTTTGGCAAACCCTGCCAACTCCTTCGTGCCTCTAGCCATGTCTTTGGGCATCTTTCTGCTTCACCAACCCTTCCCTCAGGTTTGTGGTCCTTAGCCATTGCCCACTCTTCTGACAACATTCTCCTGTCAACATTTTTAAAAACAACAACAACATTGTCCATACATATACCTGTCTAAAAGGGTGGCAGTTTCTACAACATCCACATAGGAACAATAGCTGATATAGACTGTACAGCCTAGATTTAGTTTTAGCTTTTCTTTTCTTTTTTCTGCTGCTGCTGCATCACACTGTTGACTCATGTTAAGCTTGTGGTCTTCTCAGGCCCCTAGATCCTTTTCACATGTACAATAGTACCTCGGGTTACAGACCCTTCAGGTTACAGACTCTGCTAACCCAGAAATAGTACCTCGGGTTAAGAACTTTGCTTCAGGATGAGAACAGAAATCGCACGGTGGCGGCAGTGGGAGGCCCCATTAGCTAAAGTGGTACCTCAGGCTCAGAACAGTTTCAGGTTAAGAACAGACCTCTGGAATGAATTAAGTTCTTAACCAGAGGTACCACTGTACTGCTGGAAAGCCAGGTGTCCCCTATCTTATACTCCCATCACCATTGTCCCTTAGCCATGCTGCCTGAGATTGGTGGGAACAACATCTTGAGGGCCACAGGATGCCCCCCCCTTGCCGTAGTGGCAGATCACTCCACACAGATGGCTGCCTTTCAAGAGGTAGTTGCAGCTTCAACAGAAGCCATCTGCAGCATGATCCCCAATGTGATACTTCCTCCTCTCTTGGCAAAGCACTTGTTGACTGAAGAGGACGGAGTCTGGCACAGAGGAAGGATATTGTTTGTCAGGGAGGCTCACCACTTGGCAGAAGTTTTGCAATCCATCCACAATGCACTAACTCAAATGCCAAGAATGAAATCCCATGGTGATAGGGCATAGCACTGCTTTAAAAAGTGCTTGACTGAGATGCCCACTCCTGCCTCTGCCTTGTCCTATCGGTGCTTTTTTTGTAGCGAGAATATCCTAAGTATGTATGCGGTAGCAGAAGGCAAGAGATTTCCTCGTGGTGAACTCTATAATATAATTAGTATTGGAACAAGGAACGGAGCCACAGAGTATTTGTTAAACAGAGCAATCATCCGGTGTATGGATCAGAAAAATGCTTTGGGAGTTGTTACAGAAAATCATTTAAGCCAGCAGAACTCTGCACTGCAGCAGCCACACAGGCAAACAAATTGCCGTGCTAAGTACACACAAGCAGGAACATTAATATTTAGATATAAAAAATTATATTGTTTTCGTTTGTATCTGAAATATGGATTTCTAAGCAGTTCAGAATGTTGCAGGAAGAAGGGAACTTGGTGGGCTATTAAAAAGGAGATATGGGGAAATCAAAACTTTTATCTTTTATTACAGTGGTCATAGGCTGTGTATACTCATCAGTTTGAAGTGGATTCAAGGCATTGTGTGTGTGTGTGTGTGTGTGTGTGTGTGTTGCATTGTCCACATGATGATGTCCTCATCCAAGTGGCGGCTTGCACTTTTCCCATACAGTGGTACCTTAGTTTATGAACTTAATCCGTTCCTGAAGTCTGTTCTTAAACCGAAACCGTTCTTAAACCGAGGTGCACTTTCCCTAATGAGGCCTCCCACCGCTGGTGTCCTTCCACCGTTCGGATTCTGTTCTTAGACCCAGGTATAGTTCTCAAACCAAGACACTATTTCCAGGTTTGTGGAGTTTGTAAACCAAATCGTTCTTCAAATTCTAACGACATCTGAAGGCAGCCCTGTTTAGGGAAGCTTTTAATGTTTGATGCATTACTGTATTTTAATATTTTGTTGGAAGCTGCCCACAGTGGCTGGGGAAGCCTAGCCAGATGGGCGGGTGTCAGGGAACTGCCATCGGAGAGTCAGGTGGTGGAAGGGCTCAAGGAGGCTAAGAGACCCTCAGATGCTGAGGAAGGAACCAGCAGGGGGAGAGGGAGAGTTCCTGCAGAAACTCAGGTGGAGGGATGGCTCCAAGATGCTTCCAGTGAGAACAGCGGGGAGGGCTCAGGACCTCCGCTGGGGACGCCCACTCCGCGCAGGAAACTGTCACGCAGAGAATCCAGACGTAGAGTTTCCGTTAAGGAACTCTTATGTTGGCGTAAATTCCGGAAGCGTCCACTGACGGATTCTGCCAGCGATTGAGGGAGTCATGCTTTGAGGGCTCCCGTAAAGGCAGAGCTTTGAGACCTATGCAAAGCTCTGAGGGATTCAGCTTTTACGCACAAGCAGCTCATTATCCCATCACAGCAATCCGTCAGTCCCTGAAAGCCGCTTGTGCAAAGGAGAGGCATCATGAGTAACCCAACCGAAGCCGGAGGGGCAGGTGGAGCTGGAGCGGGTCCAAGTCTGGAGGAAAGATACAGAGCGTTGGAACACCAGCTAGCACTGCAAACGGCACAGCTTGAGGAGAGGCGGGCTCAGGATGCAAAGGGGAAAACCACCCCCATCGGAAGGAAGGTACCAGGGTTGGTGCAAAAGTTTGGGGGTGACCCAAGAAATTACCAAGCCTTTAAGACAGAGATGCAGTATGCCCTCAATCTACAGTTTGATGACTTTGCCGATGAGGAATCGAGAGTGGCTTTTGTGATTGGGCATCTCGAAGGGGGGGCTAGAGACTGGGTGAGGCCCCTGATGGCAGCGAATAATGACGCTTTAAAGGACTTGAGAAAGTTTTTCCTCGCGATGGACTTGATGTTTTCCAGCGAGATTGAACAGGGGGTGGTGCGCAGACAGTTGATGGCGTGTAAACAGGGGAATCAGTCCGTTCGAGAGTATTGGACACAGTTTACCATGCTGATACATAAATTGGGGTGGGACCTGTCTGCGGACCTGATACAAATGCTGTTTGAAGAAGGGCTATCCCCAGCGGTAAAAGACGAACTTTCCCGCGCGCCCCGTCCGGAGTCCATGGATCAGCTGACCAAATCCGCGCTCGCGATTGGAGCGCGCCAAGAAGCAAGGGCGCTGGAGAAGCGGGAAGGGAGAGGAGAGCGTTGGAATGATTTCCGCATTCCTGAGATGCCGGCGCAACCTTCCCCGCCAGTGGAACCGATGGAGATTGGAGGAGCAAGCGCGCACGGAACTTCAAATGTTAACGAAGGGCGGAAGAAGGAGGGGAAAGGCACCAAAAAATGTTTCCTCTGCCAACAGCCTGGACATTTTGCCAGAGTCTGCCCTCAAAGGAAGGGATGGCAAGGGATGGCGGGAGCTGTTGGGAGTGAGGAGGAGGGGGGTAAGGAGCAGGTAAAAGCCAATGCCTGGCTGCCAGCATCAGGGCACAGCAGCCAGGCCCAGGATCAGTGAACGTGCCCAAGCCTGAACCCCCAAGAGCAGCTCTAGTCATAGAGGTGTTGCTAGAGCTACCCAATGGACATCCGCTAAAGATAAAAGCTCTATTAGACTCAGGCAGCTCCTGTAATTTCATGAGTAAGGAGTTTGCAGCTGAACACCAGATACAGACGCTCCCTTTAAGTAACCCTTTGCAGGTGACAACGATTGATGGGAGGGAACTGCTGGGAGGAGAAGTGAACCAACAGACTGTTCCCATGATAATGAAGGTGGCCAGGCACACGGAAGTGATTGCATTTCATGTGGCCACACTGGGAGGAGCGCCCATCATATTGGGAATGAGCTGGCTGGCGCTGCATGACCCGCTAGTGGGATGGCACCAGCGGATAGTCTCTTTTGGGTCAGCTCATTGCCTAGAACACTGCAAGGGAAGGGAAACTCAGGGGAAAGCCATGGCCACTCTGGCAGGGATGGAGGTGGAAAAAAAGGGAGAAATACCACAACAATACGCCGACCTGGGCAACGTCTTCAGCGAGAGAGAAGCAGATAGACTGCCCCCGCACAGACCCTTTGACTGTCAAATTAACCTACTCCCAGGAGCCCAGCTGTCAGTGGGCAAACTGTACACCATGTCTGACAGGGAGATGCAGGAGTTAAGGGAGTTCATTGACAAAAACCTGAAACGAGGGGTTTCATCAGGGAGTCACGAGCGGTGGGGGGTAGCCCAGTTTTCTTTGTGGACAAAAAAAACACGGATAAACCCAGGCTTGTAGTGGATTTCAGGGCCGTAAATGCAGTGTCAGAACCAGTGGCTTTCCCCATGCCCAGAATTGATGACATTTTGACCCGGGTGAGGAAGGGAAAGATTTTTACCAAGCTGGACCTGAGGGGGGCGTATAACCTGATACGGATGAGAAAAGGAGATGAATGGAAAACTACCATGTTCACCCCCTTGGGGGGCCTTTGAGTATCTCGTTATGCCTTTCGGTCTACAGGGGGGCTCAGCCTGCTTCCAATCCTTCATGAATCACGTCCTGGGACCTTTGCTTTACAAGAACTGTGTGTCATTCTTAGATGACGTATTGGTGTACTCAGAGAATGAGGAGCAGCATGAGCGAGATGTCAGGGAGGTACTGAGCAGGCTGCAAGCAAACCAACTGTGGGTAAAACTGGAGAAGTGTCAGTTTCATACCAGAGAGGTGGAATTCCTGGGGTATCGTTTGTCAGACAAGGGATTGGCCATGGATCCCAGCAAGGTCCAAGCGGTACTGGAATGGAAGGCACACAGAACCAGGAAAGACGTGCAGAGGTTCCTGGGGTTTGGAAACTTCTATCGGAAGTTCATCAAGAACTTTGCCCACTTAACGGCTCCCATCACTGATTGTCTCAGTAGTAAGAAGAAATTCGCCTGGACGGAAGAGGCGCAGCAAGCGTTTGAAAGGCTAAAGAAAGCGTTCGCGTCGGAAGAACAGCTTTTGCACGTGGATCTTCAGAAGCCGATGAGGGTAGAAACGGACGCATCTGATCGAGCGGTAGGGGCGGTGCTTCTCCAGCCGGGAAAAGATGCGTCGGACTGGAGACCGTGTGCCTTCTTCTCGCGGAAATTGAACAAATCCGAGAGGAACTACACCGTGTACGACCGGGAACTGCTCGCCATTCATGAAGCTTTTCGGCGGTGGCGACACCTGCTGATTGGAGCACAACACAAGGTCCAAGTGTGCACAGACCACAAAAATCTTGAATATTGGAGAACGGCCCGAGTACTGAACCAGAGACAAGTGAGATGGGCACAGAAGTTCTCCAAATTCCATTTTGAAATTTGTTACGTACCGGGCCCGGAGAACGTCAGGGCGGACGCTCTCTCTCGAAAACCAGAGTATTTAGAGGGGGAGGGAGCGCCCGAGTAAAGGCATATCATCCCCGAGGACCACTGGGTGTGTGGGGCAGCATTGGTGGGGCAAAGAGAACTGGTAAAGGGAACCGAGAACGATGAATACGCCCAAGATAAGCTCAGAGGGCTCAGGGGAGCTGGAGAGAACACAGGGGGTTTTGAGGAAAGGAAAGGGTGGGTATTACAAGGGGGCACTGTACATACCAGAAGGGGAACTGAGGGGTAGAGTGCTCAAACAATTGCACGACAGCCCCACCGCAGGGCACTTTGGGCAACACAAAACCATGTGATTGGTTACCAGGCAGTTCTGGTGGCCAAAGGTGAGGGAAGATGTACGTGAGTATGTAAGGGGGTGCGACCGATGCCAGCGGGCAAAAGGGGAGAGGCTGGCACCGGCGGGGTTACTGGAACCATTACCCACACCAGAACGGCCATGGGAGGCGGTATCCATAGATTTTATGATGGAACAGACAAAATCCAAAGGGAAAACAGCAGTCATGGTAGTGGTAGACCTATTAACCAAGATGTGCCACTTTATAGCCTGCTCGCATGCGGTCACGGCAGAAGAAACCGCCAGGTTGTTTGTAAAACACATTTTTAGGTTGCATGGCGCCCCCTTGAGGGTGGTCTCAGACCGAGGGAACAATTTACTTCCAGGTTCTGGAGGAAGCTCATGAGCTTACTGCACGTAGAGGTAAATTTCTCGACCGCCAGACATCCAGAAACTAATGGGCAGGCGGAAAGAGCAAACAGTATTCTACAACAATACCTGAGGTGTTATGTGAATGACAGAGAGAATGATTGGGTAGAGAAATTGGCTCTGGCCGAGTTTGCCTACAATAATGCGGACAATGTGTCCACGGGAATGAGTCCCTTTTTGGCTAATTATGGGTGCCATCCTAGGGGAAGGAGGGGAAGGAGGGGAAAGATTCCAGGGGAAGGAGGGGAAAGATGGAGCGTACTGGCAGTGGAACACTTTGTAGAAGAAATGGAAGCAATACATCGTCAGCTCCAAATGAATTTGGATAGGGCCAAGGAAGAATACAAGAAACAGGCAGACAGGAGCAGAAGGGAAGGAGAGACCATAAGGGTGGGGGACCGGGTGTGGTTGTCGACACAAGGGTTGCCATTAAAGGGCGGGTGTAAGAAATTGAGACCCAAACGACTGGGACCCTTTGAGGTCATACAACAGGTAAATCCGGTGGCCTTCAAACTCAAGTTGCCAAACAACATGAAACTGCACCCAGTATTCCATAGATCATTACTGTCACCATACCGAGAGGGTCGGGAGTTTGTGGGACGTGAGGGGGAGGTTCCCGCGGTACCGCAAGTGAAAGAGAGGGAATGCAGCAGTCATGTAGCAGAAATACTCGACTCTCGGTGGAAGTGTAAACAGGTGGAGTACTTAGTAGAATGGGAAGGGGAACCGGAGTCTGAAAATACCTGGGTACCTGCAGAAACGGTCAACGATGAGTTATTAGTAGAAACGTTTCATCGCCGGTTCCCAAGGAAGCCTCAGCCTTTGGCTAGGTTCTGGGAGAAACACTTCAGAACCACTAACGAGGAAGAGGAGTTCGAGGGGTTCCCAGAATCAGGACAGGAAGAGGAAGAAGAATCAGATGTGGAAGAGTATTCGGGCAGAAGGGACAGTAGTAGATGGAAAGCGGTTTTCGAGTCATCCGAAGATGAGGAGGATTCTTTCCGGGGGTTCCCAAACTCACCACCCAGAGAGGAGGGGGAAACGGGGGGTGAGGGGGGTCCTGGAGGGGAGGTGGATGTCAGGGAACTGCCATCGGAGAGTCAGGTGGTGGAAGGGCTCAAGGAGGCGAAGAGACCCTCAGATGCTGAGGAAGGAACCAGCAGGGGGAGAGGGAGAGTTCCTGCAGAAACTCAGGCGGAGGGATGGCTCCAAGATGCTTCCAGTGAGAACAGCGGGGAGGGCTCAGGACCTCCGCTGGGGATGCCCACTCCGCGCAGGAAACTGTCACGCAGAGAATCCAGACGTTGAGTTTCCGTTAAGGAACTCTTATGTTGGCGTAAATTCCGGAAGCGTCCACTGACGGATTCTGCCAGCGATTGAGGGAGTCATGCTTTGAGGGCTCCCGTAAAGGCAGAGCTTTGAGACCTATGCAAAGCTCTGAGGGATTCAGCTTTTACGCACAAGCAGCTCATTATCCCATCACAGCGGGGTATAAACAAATTATTATTATTATTATTATTATTATTATTATTATTATTATTATTATTATTATATTAAACCAGACTGTTCTTAAACCGAGGTACCACTCTATTTATTCCAATTTTCCTCATCTACAGATTATTTCTTATTTAACAAACTGCATATACTGCTATATTGTAATAAAAGCCTCCAACGGGTTTACAAAAAGCACACACCTTAAAGTGATCAATAAAAACATTTAAAAACAGGTACTGAAAAACATTTGAAAGATGGCTAAGGAGATTAAAACACATGTCAACATTCTACATGTCTAAACAAAAATGTTCTATACAGGCACCGTGTTCAGCCACACACAGGACTGCTTTACTGAAAACGGCATGATGTCCTCAGCTGCCTCCTACACACCTGGCTGCTGTTCTTATTGTTTTTCCACTTTAAAATATCTCTATAGAATTGTTTTTGGGTGGGTGGGTGTTTTTTGTAAGTAAAATGAGTTTCTTTAAAAATAAAATTCGTGACCACACTGATCTCAGGTGCTCAGAAGTCAGCCTCCTTGGCTTCCGTGGCTGTGGTTAAAGCTCAAAGGAAGATGCCATGAGATAACAAAAACTTCCAGTGGAGCTTTTTCAGAAGTTCAGGCAGCTGGGGAGGCTGCAGAGTGTTGGAGACATGTTTAATTTGAAGGTGGAGGGAACACTCACCATCCGCAACCAGCTTGCAACAGTAAGGTAAGCTCAACCTCTCACTCACTGGAATGATAATGAAATTCTAAACTGCTCATGGGAAGAGGGAGACAAAATGGAAGGCTTCTTCAAGGGAGAAGAAAAGAAATGAAAACCTGAAGGATGCCACCAAATGGAGACTCTGGAAAGTAGGGCAAGAAGTGGCTGCTCTGCTCTGCTTCCTATATGAACAGCCCTGAGCTGTAGCCATAACTAAGCATAAGTCTTAATTGTGGCACCTCAGCTGATCTATAGGGTTATGGTGTGTATATAGAGTCCTGAATTCAGGAAATGTGAGGTTTTTTATTTTAAAAAACCAACATCCATACTTCATGCAAATGTGAGAAATGTGCCGACCACGAATGAGAGAATGAACTAGATTTTTTAAAAAGCCAGACAAAATGTACTGGTTTAGTCTTTTTCTTTCTTCTTCAAATTTACTAAGTTCTCATGCATAAGTTAAAAGAACTGTCGCAAAGAAGATTAATGTTACGCACATCAATGCCAGCATCAAAATAGCAACTTTGGTCCAGTGTTAATAAAGACAGTGAATAATATTAGTCAGAGACTATGTTTAAATGAAATTCACTAAATCATATTCATTAACTCCAAAAAAAGATAAAGCGAGCAAATGAAAATTCATACAAGTTCAAGTCTAAAGGCAAAAAATAATTCTTTACAAAGATGATTTGTCTGCTCTGCTATCATAATTTTCCCTCACGAAGAGGAGACATCTTATTCTAATTGCTTTTTCAGCCTGCTTGAAACAAAGAATTCTGTTGCATTTGAAAACTAAATTTTGCTTATGCCAGCTGGTTTCAAAAGCATATTAAATTTTCAACATCAAAGGCTTTACTTAACAGTTTTTAAAATCCTTAAAATAACATTTGTTAACCATTTGCTTTGCAACAAGCAAAAGAATTAATCTATCCAGCAAATTGCTTGTATTCAGAGAGGATGGTTTAATAAAAACAACTTATTTCTTAGAAATATCAAAGGTGCCTCTTATTTTCACCTGCTTTGTATTTTTTGGAGGGAGGGATCCTATTACCACCAACTAGAAAATTTCAAGAAAATTTGGAGATTCCCAAGCAAAACACCCTATACTCTGACTTTTGCTCATACTTGCTCACTGTCCATGACAAATAGTTCACCTGTAACATTTTTCTTGGTTACCCGTGAAAATCTTCTCAAAGTGGGTTGAAAAGAAACATGCAAAACTTCAGTTGCTGTTCTAATAACATCTTGTTTTAATATCCCCCAATACTGATCTTATTTCTAAATATTGCAGGCAGGGAATAGAGACTGTGACCATGATAATAGAAATCTATATGGTTGCAAGAACCTATGTCTAGTAGTGACAGTGGCAAATTTTAGAACTGAGGGACTTCAGAACGATTTAATATATTGGGCTAGGAAACACAGGATGGTGCAGATCCATGTAGCGCAATCATAAAATATGGTGCTGAGCATGCTTAGAAGCATCAAGACCTTAAGGATTAGGCCTCAAAGGCCTATATTGCCTTTGCCATTTCCCCTCTCTACAGGTAAATTTGCATGATAAAAGGCAGAAGAGTGTCAGGGAGGTCTGGGGATGCCGAGTTCATCTGGGTGTATTTTTCATGCTTTTCTTAGAAAATAAAGTAAAAAAAAAGAGAGAGCTGGGTGGCATCTAAACCACTGAGCCTCTTGGGCTTGCCGATCAGAAGGTCGGCAGTTCGAACCCCTGCAACAGAGTGAGCTCCCATTGCTCTGTCCCAGCTCCTGCCAACCTAGCAGTTCGAAAGAACGCCAGTGCAAGTAGATAAATAGGTACCACTGCAGTGGGAAGGTAAACAGCGTTTCCGTGCACTCTGGCACTCATCACAGTCCTCCGTGTGCCAGTAGTGGTTTAGTCATGCTAGCCACATGACCCAGAAAACTGTCTATGGACAAATACCGCCCCCCCCCCCGGCCTGAAAGCTAGATGAGCGCCGCAACCCCTTTGACTGGACCTAACCATCCAGGGGTCCTTTACCTTTTAAAAAATAATTAAATACAAAAGAACCCCAGGATGTGGATGGCAGTGAAAGAGAGCTCATTCATCACTCATTTCCAGTGGCATCCTTCATATGATTTACTGGTGCACCACACGGAGTATTGTATGGCTTTATCTGCTGCTACAGTAATCCCAAGAGTCCTTTAATCCATGATGTTTCTTCTACAGAGACTTTTTCCTGGGAAAGCAGGACTGTAGCTCCATGGTAGAGCACCGGCTTTTCATGCAGAAGGTCACAGGTTCAATTCCTGGTAACTCTGGGAGGTCCCCACATCTGCAACCCTGGAGAGCCATTACCAGTCAGTGCAGACAACACTGTGCTAAATTGACCAATAGTTTGATGATAGGTGTTCAAATATGTCTATTTCAGTTTCTCTCAATTTCTCATTTTTCCAATCTTCAGCTCGGTTCTCCACCTTTTCACATCAGTTTGTGATATATATATATATATTTAAGCCCTCATGAAAATTCATTGGCATTTTGGAGTTTATTTCTCCTTATATAAACACGTTTTTGCATGCAATGGTGCCTAATTTTTGCAAAGAGATTTCCTGTAATATAATAAAATTTGTACATTATTTTGAGTAATATGCACATTTATAATGAGCATTTTTGTACACATTACTTGGCTGGAGATTGACGTTGCAAAATTCAAATAATGATGGCTGTGTTTCAGTTCCCATATTGTTTGGGAAAGTGCAAATTCTGTAAGTTCATCTTTAAATGTAAACCAAATCAAATCCCTCCATCTCTGTGTCTGACTCAGTAGAAGACCTCTCCCTGTGTTCCTAAACTTTACATTAATGCGTAGCTTTTTGTCAACACTGCCGATATGTCTGATTTGCCGCATATCTGGAGCCACTGTGGTGTAGTGGTTAAGATTGGTAGACTTGTAATCTGGTGAACTGGGTTCGCATCTCCGCTCCTCCACATGCAGCTGCTGGGAGACCTTGGGCTAGTCACACTTCTTTGAAATCTCTCAGCCCCACTCACCTCACAGAGTGTTTGTTGTGGGGAAGGAAGGGAAAGGAGAATGTTAGCTGCTTTGAGACTCCTTAGGGTAGTGATAAAGCGGGATATCAAATCCAAACTCTTCTTCTTCTTCTTCAGCAAGCACCAATTGTGTCTTCCAAATGTGTGAATTCATTGCAGAGTAAATGCTGGCACAAATGTTTGTTTGGTTTTCCCCCATACGTCAATGCATGTCCCTTGTAGGGGAATTGAAATAACCCTCAGGACTGGGCTGTTAGTGTTTGGCATCCACGGAAAATATTTCTTCCTTGCACAAAATGTCACACAGAATAAATCAAGAATGAACAAAACCAGTTTCAGTTGTCCTTACCGAGATGTTAGTATTCACATTGTCTTCCCATAATTGGATTTTGCTTAACCAATCCTATTAACACACAGGTTAAAAACCTAACAAAGCAGAAGAGTTTAAAAGCAAGTCCTCAAAATCTCCTAATGACTGTTACTTAGGCATCATTTAATCCATACCGTTTTGGGGAGGAGTTTGACTCATCAGCTCAACTAATCTTTTCTTCTCATGATGCTCTATCCCATAGCTCAATAAAATTAATGCATTGCATAAAAACTGCAGCAAGAACTTCATGTGTGAACTGACCTTGATCTCCAGTCATCTTTGAAGTTTTCCGTGAAAGGGATATGGGACTGGACAAAGCTGAGGTCCTGCCTATCATCAGCTTTCTATCCTTCCGGATCTTCCCTGACATTTTGCGGATTAGGCAAAATTCACCCTGATGCCAATTTTGCACCCTAAAACCAGGATATATCAGGAATTTTCCTGACATATGGCAAGCCCCACTGGCACAGCTGAAAGGCCAACATCTTTTGGCTCCTCCTCTCCTTGAATTCTTTCCATTCCATGTGTTTGCTACCAGAACTTAGTAAGTTTGTTAGTAACTTAGTAACTAAGTAAGTTTGTTTTATCCTTATCTCTTCCAATGCCTTTTCCTTTTGTGACATGTCTTTTAGGATGTATACCTGAAACAGGGACTGTCTTATTTTAAAGATACTTTGGGACTCTTTGAGGGGATAAAGAACAGAGTAAAAATGCTTTAAATAAATAAATGACTATTTTTCTCTACACTTGTCAGTGATGTGGAGACAGAAGATTTTGTAGGCTACCCACAATTTGTCTTCTGTACCAGTTTCCAAAGTTGTTAATTTTATGACATCTGAAAGACTCTCACATTTCTGAGTACCTTCTTTGATAATCATTAATTAAATAGGGAACCATTTTTCTGCTTTTACGTGTTCACCCTATTAGGAGTATTAAGCATAAGAACAACTATACCTGTCAAACTCTAATTAAGTCTGAAGTAATTTTGTAAATAGCAGAATTCTCTGAAATCCATTTCCATGAGTGCAACTGCCCTTTTTATGTTCTCTGGGGAAAAGTCATTATGTATTTGATGGAATAACATAGACTGCTTGCCCATTTTTTCTTACTAATTTTATTTCCATCAAAAGAAATTTAGAAATTAAAGATGAATGTGTAGGCAGAGAGCTTTGAAACTTGCCAGAAGTTTTTTTGAACTACTGATTACAATGATCGGAAGAATTGTGTGTGCATGCATAGTGTGGGCCAGACAATGCTGGATAACTTTTTAATGTTTGGAGTCCTTTTCCTTTAAAAGTTAGAAGGAATAATTCAGTGGTGCAAACTGTCACGTTGCACTCATTTACAGATTTCCGAAATTGTCTCTTCCACACATAGGTACAGGAACTCCAATATTTTTAAAAAATGACTCAACCCCAGTTTGCAATTCTCTTTGGATATTTGTTCTGCATTTCATCAAATCATGGAATCGTAGAGTTGGGAGGGATAGCAAGGGTCATCTTGCAACGCAAGAATCACAACAGGGCAAATGAACACATGGTGCCATATGCTGGAATAAAAGAAGAGGTTATGATGTACCGTATTTTGATGAATTATCATGCACTGCTGTCAGGCTAAATGGAAGGTTATGAGTACAGTGGTACCTCGGGTTACATGTGCTTCAGGTTACAGACACTTCAGGTTACAGACTCCACTAACCCAGAAATAGTACCTCGGGTTAAGAACTTTGTTTCAGGATGAGAACAGAAATTGTGCTCTGGTGGCGCGGCGGCAGCAGGAGGCCCCATTAGCTAAAGTGGTGCTTCAGGTTAAGAACAGTTTCAGGTTAAGAACGGACCTCCAGAACGAATTAAGTTCTTAACCCGAGGTACCACTGTATAAGGAATGAAAAAACAACTCTCCTTAGAAGAACAGATGTCCCCGGAACTCGTTGTTGTTGTTTATTGAATTTATATACTACCCTATAGGGGGTCTCAGGGCAGTTCACAAAATAAAATCAAGACATAAAACCACAAAATACATAATAATAAAAACAACAACACAATAGCCCCCCCCCCCAAAACCATTTTAAAAGGGCATAGGTTGTAAATCAGATCAACCAAAGGCCTGGTTAAAAAGGAACATTTTTGCCTGGCGCCTAAAGGTGTATAATGAAGGCACCAGGCGAACTTCTCTGGGGAGAGCATTGCAGAGGCAGGGAGCCACTGCAGAGAAGGCCCGTTCTCATGTTGCCAGCCTCTAGACCTCTCGAGGAGGCACACAAACAAGGGCCTCAGAAGATGATCTCAGGGTCCGGGTAGGTTCATGTGGAAAGAGGCGGTCCTTGAGGTATTGCAGTCCTGAGTCATTTAAGGCTTTAGAGGTCAATACCAGCATTTTCAATTGGGCCTGGAAACTAACTGGTAGCCAGTGCAGTCAGACCAGGATCTTTGTAATATGCTCAAACTGTCTTACTCCGGTTAGCAACCTGGCTGCTGAATTCTGCACCAGCTGACGTTTCCGAACCATCTTCAGAGGCAGCCCTACATATAATGCATTGCGGTAATGTAACCTAAATGCTGAATCTTTATAGTGCGTTTCCCACAGGCATCTGGCTGCTGTAAACAACAGGATCCTGGACTAGATGGGCCATTGGCCTGATCCAGGAGCATAGCTGTCAACTTTTCCCTTTTCTTGCGAGGAATCCTATTCGGAATAACGGAATTCCCCTTAAAAAGGGGAAAACATTGATAGCTATGTCCAGGAGGCTCTTCTTATGTCCCCTTTTCTTTGCATTTCCCTCAAGAAAGGCCGGTAGGATCTGAGACATGCTGGAATAATAAATACCTCTTTTATCCACACTATTACTTTCTGCTTCTACTCCCATTCCGTTAGAACTGCCCCCTACTTTCTTGAAAGCAGTAGTCAAAGCAAAGGAAATCATTTCCATAAAATGTTTATGTGATTGGGATGTGTTTTTCTTCATTATTTGCAGAGGGATATACACAGATAACCGCACTGAAAATAGCTCAGGAACCTGATGCAGAATTAACAGCTACGTATCCTGATTCTTGGGAGTCTGATTACTCCCAATATGCTCTGCCTGCATATTTTTAAATAAATATATCGCAAGGACGCTGTAACTCTGCATTTCTCTCTCATCCAAAGGAAACTAGACCATCAAGTTCTAGCCCTGCTCCGGGAAGTGAGAATCACTTGAGACTATCAATTTTCTAAAAAATAAAACCAACTGGCTTTTAAAAGTCATAGATATCGATGCATTTTGCCATTTCCATTAAAATTGTCATTTCTCAAACATATCATTTTGGGGAAAACATGGTCTTCAGTTTAACATGCATTCATTGGCCTATTTAACTGTTGTCAGTATTGATGTTGCCCTCCAGAGCTGGAGAAATTTGAATCATAGAATCATGAAGATGAATCGGCCAAATTCTGGAATTGAGGCATTAAGGATTCAGTGTGCTGTAGACGTAGATGGTGGGGAACCTCTGGGCCATTGACCAGGTTTCCCCATTTGGTCTACGATACCATTTTGGTCAAGCCACACCCACCTGCTCTACACCTGACATCATATTTAACATCAGGGTGGGGCAGGTAGAAACCCAGCTAAGCCAAAAGGACACCAGGGATTAGCTGAGCTGCAAAACTCCATGCAAAGCACTTTGCAAAATAGCCCTTTGTAAAGGGCTTCTCAGGACCCAACAAAGCACTCTGCAAGACCATGATGTGATGTCAGGTGATGGACAGGTGGTCAGCTCCACCCACCGGTCAATCCTAGTCCATGAGGGGTGGGGTAATATAATGAGAGAGGTGATTTGCAGAATGAAAGAAAGGACACTCACACAACCCCTCAGTCGCTTTCAAAGAGAGGTGAGTGGAATAACAACAAGGTCCCATAACCCATCCATGGAAGTTTTACCAAAGTCTCCTCTCCCCTTTGATAATTTCCAAATGCATTTTCCTTTCTCATTAATTGGTGGCTAAAAGTTGGGGGAAACTTTGGCACAGCAGCAGTCGTCATAAATTTTTTAGAGCTCGATGGAAAATTTTCCCCCTCCTAAATCTGTGCAGGTCAGGTTCTTATTCAAAGAACAGGAGAATCTTCTTCAGTCTTTGGCGATCCCTCGTAGCCAAGTAAAATTGTCTTCCATAAACATAGTTTTAACAATGAGTCCAATTGTGGAGGCCAATTCTGGATCCACGGTGTGGACATTGGTTTCCGGGCGGGAGTTGATCACTCTGTGGATTTGCCAAGCGTGCCTTACTCCTAGCACGTTTCTCCCCTGCATCCTGAGTTTGAGTGTCTTCAAAGCCCATGACACATTTGGTAAAGGCTGTTCTCCAACTGGAGCGCTCACAGGCCAGTGTTTCCCAGTTGTCAGTGTTTATACTACATTTTTTTAGATTTGCCTTGAGAGAGTCTTTAAACCTCTTTTGTTGACCACCATTATTACACTTTTCATTTTTAAGTTTGGAATAGTGTAGTTGCTTTGGAAGACAATCATCAGACATCCGAACAACATGACCAGTCCAATGAAGTTGATGTTGAAGAATCATTGCTTCATTTCCACAGATTAATCTCACTCTTAGGGCAACTGCAGGGCTAGAAGACCTTTTTGGAGGAAGCAGAGGATACAATGTAGGATAAACTGGCACCTCCAAAACAGAATTTGATTTTTTTTCCTACCAGTATTTCAGAAGCAAACTAGACATGAAATCAGTGTTCACTTTTGGTTTGGGGCTTTGGAATCTCTGGGAGACGGGGTGCGTAGTGTCTTTCTCTCCTGTCACACTTTGGACAAACAGATTTCCTGAAGTTGCTATTTGCATTCCAAGGGAAGTACCTTTGAAATGAACACAGCAGCTTCAGAGAGGAGATTTTTTTGAGAACCGTGGCAGAGCCATAAATATGTAACCTTTTCTCCCTCAAACCCATAGTCCTAAAGCTGCTCAGGCTGAAATACAATTGCTGTTTACGTAACAAAAACACATACTGATTTCATTAACATCTCATCTGCTTTAGACCTCATAATACCATTGGGCCGGTGGAAAAAAGAACTAAACAAAGGCTCCGGTTTAAATATAAACTCAGATCTAACCTCATTGCATAGCTTTGGGGAAAACATTTTTCTTTTAGCACTGGTGCTTCATGTGTCAATTGGGAATAAGAGCCTACCCTTGAGGGCAATTCTAATATAGATTTTTGTAAGAATTGCTACCAACTGTACACAATACATCCACCACAACAATGGCAGCAATTTATTTTTTATTTATTTCTGCTACCCAAAAAAGTAATAATAAGTAAATTGTGGTTATCTCCTGCTACTTAGCAACAATCTGGAGCATTACCGAACAAACAAACAAACAAACAACTCTAATCATTTTATTGGGTCATCAACACTCAGTAATTTTTAATTAGCGGGAAAAGGTACCATGTGTGCCTTTTAACAAAAATGTTTAATGCGATGCTAGCGGGGAGAATCTACTTATTGTAAATTTATTGTTATGTTTACAGAGGTCGGCGCAGAACAAATGTTAGTGACTGTTGGCTTATGACAGACAGGGGAAAAGGGAGAAGGATTAGATGAGGAGGAGAAACTTTTTCATCATTAAATTTAGCAAAGACTGCTCACCCTTAAGAGCATACTACAGGGTTTTTACTTTTAATTAAGTTTTAACTGCTGTTGATGGAAATTCTCCTCTAAATCAGTATCAAACATGTCCTAAAGCCATTCATACATAACCACTAATTCATTCTGTGCTTGACAATCCGTCTGCCGGAGCTCTGTCAGCAAAATAGCTGATTATACTAGATTTGGTTGAGACTCATTTGCAATTTCTGATTAAACTGCTTTTATTGTACTGGATTGTAATGCTAATCAGAATTAAGCTAGGTGCTGAAACATGACCAACATTTATCAGAGAATGAGTTTGTTTCTTTTTCTTTCTCTTTTTTTTTTTAAAAAAAAAGATCAGACCAAAAGTCTAAATGGAACTAACCTGTGGTCTGTTTATTAAGATTAGCACTAGAGCAAAACAAATTTGCAGTTCAAGGAATTTCCTAATTCTGAGATTTCATTTTGTGAGACTCGGGGGTAGGGTGGGGGGAATGCAACCAGAGGTTTCAAAGGCATGAGTTGATGATTAAATTAAAATGCTGCAAGGCTCTAAGGTAAACATTTGTACATCCTGTACTATTTATGCTTAAACAATAAGGACTTTGTTCTGCATATTCCAGACTAAAGCAGTATCAGGATCTAATATAACCAAAATCCTCAGTTCCAAGACAAGCCTCAATGAGATTAATACTAGCTGTTAATTACTCTAGGCTTCTAATTGCAATATGCCATAGAATGCCAGCCTGAGCATTTTGTGCTGTCCTTCAGTTTACGATATGAAAGGTAATGGAAGATTGGTAAGCTTTTGCTACTCTGAATGTAAAATAACCTTGAGATGCAGTTCAATCCAAAAGCCAGTTATTCCATTGTTTGTAAAGCTACAACCCTATGCAACACTTCCTTTGGAGCAAGTGCCCCTGAACACAGCTAGACATTATTTTATTTTATTTTCTAAGAGATGCACTTCTGAAGAAAAATGTATAGAATAGAAGTGGTTCTGTACCTACTTAACTGGGCATAAGCTCCATTAAATTCAGTGGGATTCATTTCTGAAGAGACTTTTAGAGAATGGCAGAGTTATTAATAGATTTAGTGCTAATCAAAATCCAACAATAAACTCAAAAGTACGTCTCACTGAGTTCAATAGCATAAGAACATAAGAAGAGCGCTGGTTCCTGTTCTTTCAGTGGCCATACAACACTTAAGTCCTTAGGGTTGCAGCCTTGCTTCCCGGTACTTATTTTGAGGGACTGCTTAATTCAGTGCGTCTCAAGGAAGAGTGTGGTGCTGGGGTTACTAAGACTGTGGCGATCTGGATTAAAACACCCACTCAGCCATGAAACGCATGGGGAAGTCACCAAGTGGAAGTTGCCCACCAAATGGGCAAGTCACAGTGGATGACCAAACTGAAGTGATCACTTAAGCAGTGGAATCTTCCGTGTGTTATCCCCAAAGGAATTTTATGCATAAATTACAAAACATGCCTGCACATATGCATTATTTACAATGCCCTTGGGCAAGTCACCAACTCTCAGCCTAACCTTCCTCACAGGGTTGTTCTGAGGATAAAAATGTAGGAGAGGACCAGGTATGCTGTCTTGGGCATATATTATGCACATAAGGCCATGAATACAACCCGGGACCCTCCCCCACAATACCACAAGAGCTGTTCAACTCCTTCCCTGTTTCATCCTGTTCATTCCAGAAATGTCATCTACTCCTGTTCCACTCTCCTCCCTCCCTGCCTCACTCATTGTATTTTGGATGCTATGCACTATATTCAGAAGTTCAGGCTCAGTCACAGAGCAGAGCAGAGTGGGTGAGCCTTAATTCCAAACTCATATATATTGATGGAATATGTGGGGGATAATAACATTTTCAGCTTGGAACAGCAACAAGAAGACCCTACTGGCAAAAGGCACCACCTGCTGCCCCTTTAAAACAGTAGATATTTTATTGTTATTGGCCAATAGGTTACGTTGCTCGGAGACAAGAGGGTAAACTAATCACAGTGGAAGACCAAACTGAGGCGATCACTTAAGCAGTGGAATCTTTAGCTACGGGACCAGGATAACTGTGACTTTAAAGAAGAATGGGAACCCTTTACAAAGTATTTGAAGATACAACAAAGCGAACTGGACTCCTTGGCTGGTTTTGAATAAACATTCACAAACTTTTTATTGATAATAATCAGCTAAATAGTTTGAGGATTTATACAACTGTGTAACATGCAGAAAACATCATTTTTAGAGAAATCCAAGACTGGAACTGAGGGAAGTCGAGGGGTGGGGGTGGGTGGGTTGTGTGGGGGGAGGGAGAGGAGGGAGGAAAAATGGGGAAATAAGGATGATATGTTTCTGGATAATATGTTTTGTTTAAGTTTTGAATAAAAGTTATTCTTTAAAAAAAAAGCAGTGGAATCTTCCATGTGTTATCCACAAAGGAATTTTACGCATAAATTACAAAACATGTCTGCAGATATGCATTATTTACTACTTTTTAGTGTACAATTCCTGGACTTTCTAGGGGGGGGGAATGTAAAAAAGATGCTAAATGAGCAGCTCAAACAGAAGCAGGAAATCGATGCAAGAAGTGATCTGATACAGCAAAGCTTGAGTGCGTTGGAATCCACAAATCCATATCAAGATTGGTGTCCAATGGATTCCTCGTATCCTTAAAAATTATGCAGGGTGTAGAGAAAATGGAACGGGGGGTTGGGGAGAGAGTTTTTCTCCCTCTCTCATAATGTCAGAATTCAGGATCATGCAATCAGATGGGCTGGAAGCATGTTGTGGAAATAATTGGCAGCAAAAAGAAAAGAAAAGAAAAGAAAAGAAAAGAGAGAAAGCACTTCTTCACACTACATATAATTCACATCTGGCTTCCCCGCCACAAGATGTAGTGATGGACACTGGCTCAAATGGATTTAAAGGGGCTTCAAACCATTTTGCGGAGGAAGAGTCTAGACATGGTTTATACAGAAGAGTACATTCAGAGGGAGTATGAATGCAAATTGCTGAAGAGCAGCAATGCGAATCAAACGGTTACTGCCTTCAAGTTCTGCTTGTGGGCTCTTGGAGGCATCCAGGTGGGGACTATGAAAATTTGGATGGTAGCTTCATCTAGCAGGGCTTCTTTTCTTCTTTTTGCATTCTTAGCAGTGTAAACGGACCTTTACAGAGGAGTGTAAGCAACAGACAGATCTCAGCCCTCAATAGCTTACAGCCTAGATCTGGACACTGAGAGTTGAAGCACACAATAAAGCCAGGGGAGGCTACAGGAAATGACTACAGTGGTACCTCGGGTTAAGAACTTAATTCGTTCTGGAGGTCTGTTCTTAACCTGAAACTGTTCTTAACCTGAAGCACCACTTTAGCTAATGGGGCCTCCTGCTGCCTCTGCGCCACTGGAGCACAATTTCTGTTCTCATCCTGAAGCAAAGTTCTGGGTTAGCAGAGTATGTAACCTGAAGCGTATGTAACCTGAAGCATATGTAACCCGAGGTACCACTGTATTTGTAAACACACACATACACACACACCAGGTAGATCAGACAATATCTCACTCAGTCTGAGGAGCAATAGTACCAGCTGCCCTCTCTAGCTACTTGGCAAATGGGCCACATCTCTTTCATCCATGTTGAGCTGTAGCCTTCAAATGCACATTTGAAATCTAACACGCATTGGTTGATTTCTTGTGATTTGGTGTCCTGGATGAAATCTGCTAATCACCTATGTATGCTGGGCCTACTTGGGTCATAATGAAGCATGACTGTCCCACATGCATGTCCTGTGATGTCAGAGATGAGACTGGTGTTCTGGCTAGGTGAGGGCAGCAGGCACACTCATGGTCCCCGCCACATATGTGAGTCACATTGAAGAAGTTTCATCTGATCCAGACATTAGTTGTCTCATCATCAAGTTAGTCTTCCACTCTAACTGAAGTGAGTTAGAGTGGAAGACTAACTTAGCGAGACAACTTAGTTTGGAAAACAGAACAGTGAGGGGTGGGGAATGGTTCTGCCAACAAAACTCTGGTTTGACTAGTATTCTGGGCTTGAGCTACCATTAATTAAAAATAATGAAAACCATCTGTGAGCAATCTATGAACCCAAGTAGTGCATAGCGGCAATAATAATAATAATAATAATAATAATAATAATAATAATAATAATAATAATAATAATAATAATAATTTATTATTTATACCCCGCCCATCTGGCTGGGCCTCCCCAGCCACTCTGGGTGGCTTCCATAGAAACCAAAAATACAGTAAAATATCATGTTAAAAACTTCCCTGAACAGGGCTGCCTTTCAATACTTTCTGAAGAAACTAGCTAAGGATCACATGTGTGAAAATGTATCCATTGTTGTAGTCCAAGCTATGAAACTGGATTCTGCAGTTGGGGGTGCTACTATTTCACTATTCTTTGTGAATAAAGCCAGAATAGAAGATTATAGGATGTGAGATTTTACATTAGATTGCCATCTTTTAGGGAAAACTCGAAATAAGCTGAGGCCTCTTTCTGATCAAATTTCTCACTGAGATCTGGCGTTTCTGCTTGTCACTGTAATACATTTATCTTACGATGTGAGAGGGATGAAAAGAAATTTGTGATTCAGCAAAAAAAAAAAGGACGCGGTAAAACGGTAAAATCTGTTCTCAATGCTCAGGCTAATTAGTCTGTTTAATTAGACTGTCTAATTGGAGACTGTCTTGCTGTGAACAAGAATGAAGGTGTCAGAGGCACTGGATTAAAATGCTTTGCTGATTAGACTTTTTTTTCCTTTTAGAAAATTAGAAATGTTATACATGTTCACATCGCTCTGAAATGAAAGAAAGAAAGAAAGAAAGAAAGAAAGAAAGAAAGAAAGAAAGAAAGAAAGACACTCTTGCTCGCCCACCCCTAGTTACATTTATTACAGTTTTGCGGGACTCTGTATTATTTCTTTTTCTATTGATGTCCAAAATAACAGCCTCAAATCCCTATGGGGAATTTTCATACTTTCATGTCTTTTTTATAGACAGTGTAATCAGTGGGTGCTGGTCCATTATGGCAACTGGGGCACTGCCCCACCAAGCCTTAGTCTCCCCTAAGCCAGTCCCCAGCTCCATGCCTTATGACTCTGCCTTTTGGAAATGAGGCACAGCAGAAACTGTGGTGTTTTTATTTACACATATATACAATCTGAGCCTGCAATGGAAGAGTTCCCAGAATTGCCACCCCAAAAGGGTCTTCTTTCTCCCTTAGCTGCAGCCTTGCATTCAAACAGACATGAAATGTTGCTCTTTGACTCTCTTCCGTTTGTTGCTTTTTCCTTTGGTCTTTGCAAATGCTAAGCTGTGGCTTCATCTTTCTAACTATCTCAGAGTTGAAGGATTTGCCCCACCAATTTGCCATCTAACACAGAGCTTCCCTTCCCTTTCCTTTGCTTCCCTTAATGGCCCATCACCCAGGCGATCACCTCACCAGGAAGCTATTCTGGCTTATATTTTAGCACTTTCTGGATCCAGGGGTTAGAAGGCTTTCCCCATGCAGCCTACTACCTCTCCCCCTGCTCCCACTGTGCATGGAGGAGAAGTGGAGATGGAGGTGTGCAGTGTTCTTGCAGGCCCTCTCTGCCACCACCAAAGCCACTGCCGTTGTCATGGTGGTGTGAGGTGAGGCACAGGCAGAAGAAGAAAATGAGAAGGGAAGAGAGCAAGTAGCTGCCAGGTAGGGGCTGCGGCCTGTTCTCTTTGTCCATGGAGTTTTCTGGGCAGGGATACTGGAGTAGCTTGTCGGTTCCTGATCGCTGAAGAATTGATGCTTTTGAATTATGGTGTTGGAGGAGACTTTTGAGAGTCCCATGGACTGCAAGAAGATCAAACCGATCCATTCTTAAGGAAATCAGCCCTGAGTGCTCACTGGAAGGACAGATTGTGAAACTGAGGCTCCAATACTTTGGCCACCTCATGAGAAGAGAAGACTTCCTGGAAAAGACCCTGATGTTGGGAAAGATGGAGGGCACAAGGAGAAGGGGACAACAGAGGATGAGATGGTTGGACAGTGTTCTCAAAGCTACCAGCATGAGTTTGACCAAACTGCGGGAGGCAGTGGAAGACAGGAGTGCCTGGCGTGCTCTGGTCCATGGGGTCACAAAGAGTCGGACACGACTAAACGACTAAACAACAGGGGCTGCGGCAGGGGATGCGGTCAGCTGATTCACATGGCAGTGAGGCACCGAAAGACCCACGTCCCCATTTTCAGCTGAAGAATGTTGAAGGGTATGCTTTAAATAGGAGCTTTTTGCCATACGGTACAAAACACTTGATTCATGGCTCTCTTCCTGTCTGTGCTGGTCCACACCAGTAAGTGGGATTGTCTTCTTCAGTGAAATGGAGCAGAGGTAGCTTAAGTCTACTCCCATCACAGCTTTTTGCTACGTCTCTCCTCTTTGATCAGCTCTTCACTCTGATTCTATACAGACTGCAGGAAGCCCATCTGGAAGCAGCTTCACCTCCCCTAAATTGACACATCCCTACTTGCTTCAGAGGGGATGAATTTAATACCTGGCCAGGCATTAAGTAATACCTGGCTGTACCAATCCCACACTCAAAATTAAACCCTTCGCAAGCACAAAGTGCAAGGTATAGTGCTGGTGTACACAACTGAAAGGGAATTTTGAGTTGAGCGGGGTGTGAATTGAATCCACAGTCTGGATATGAGTAAAAAGGTAAAGGGACCCCTGACCATTAGGTCCAGTCGTGACCGACTCTGGGGTTGCAGCGCTCATCTTGCTTTACTGGCCGAGGGAGCCGGTGTACAGCTTCCAGGTCATGTGGCCAGCATGACTAAGCCGCTTCTGGTGAACCGGAGCAGTGCACAGAAACGCCGTTTACCTTCCCGCCAGAGCGGTACCTATTTATCTACTTGCACTTTGTGCTTTGGAACTGCTAGGTGGGCAGGAGCAGGAGCAGGGGCCGAGCAATGGGAGCTCACCCCGTCGCAGGGATTTGAACCACAGACCTTCCGATCGGCAAGCCCTAGGCTCTGTGGTTTAACCCACAGCGCCACCTGCATCCCATCTGGATATGAGTAACCTTCTTTAATTAATAAAGAGAACTTTTAAAGGGCAAAACACATATCCATAAATTGCTTATGAAGTACTTGTGAGTCCTATAAACTTTACTTTCCCCCGCTTTTCAATTATATCAGTCCCACCAGTCATTGTTAGCTAAATACAGTCTGTCTTTTGGCTTACCCTATCACTCTTGGTAACATTAAAGCATGTAGGCTGATACTTAATTCTCACGCTGACTTTCTGTCAGAGAATATAAGGGATTTTTTTTTCTTTTTAAAAAAAACATGTTGCATTTGCCTGAAAGGTACCATTTAAAGCAAGTAGAAAATTCATAGCTCTTATTTATAGTCCCATGATGGATTGTTAACCTAATTGCATTAGACAAACCAGAGATCAGTAAAATTCTATGAGTTGAAGTGCCGTCTGGAGTAAATTGCCACTGGTTCATCGGCAGTGCATAAGCTGTTCTACACCAGTCAGTAACCAGCTTACTCAACATTTTCAGGTTTCAAAGGCTTGCCTTTTGCTTGTCAGTTGGTTATTTTTTACAACATGCCTCCAGCAATCCCATGAAGATCACCCTCTCACGATACGTCTGCGATGCAAGAGCTCATGTGCTGTGAAATGTCCATGTGTTCCAGCTGCCCATGCGGATGGGGGTGGGCAGAAACGGCTGTGTAAAATCTTAAACTATATTAGTGGGGATTAGAGTTAAGATCGCTGAGTATTGTGTCACAGCTGTTTCCCAAACTCGCTGCAGATTGGATTGGAACTTGAGCTTTAGGCCTGGTCTAACACAAACAGCTGATTACATAATAAAACTGTCCCTTGACTGCATCACTTCAGATTGCAGATGGAAGATCTTGTGATTAATTCTCCTTCATTAAAAAAAAAAAATCCATTCACATAGAAAACTCAAGGTTAGGGGACAAGGAGGCTAAATTAATCTTTCCCTGTGTTATGTACTGAGTTGAATAGGATCCAAAATGCAGCAGTATGATTGGTCTGCAGGAGCCACCCAATCCAGCTCCAGGTGGAAGTGAATCCACAACCTGATTGGCCTACAGGAGGATCCTGGAATTAGCTAATCACATGCAGCCCATTGTGTAAATAATGTATATAAAGCACATATTGTGGGGGAACTTCCATTCCTCCTCGCCACTATGAGCTGAATAAAGAGCATGAAATCCACTCTCAACTCCGAGTATATTTCACCTTGGTAGGCTGTTTTATTTATGACAAGGATGGGGAACCAATGGCTTCCTAGGTGATGTTGAGCTACAACTTTTTCCATCCCTGGCCATTGGACAGGTGGGCTGAGAATGATGGGAGCTGGAGTCCAACAGCATCTCAAGGGCCACTGGTTCCCAATCTCAGATCTATGGGTTCTATTTGTATGGTGGGAAGCATTTGTGCATGTAATCCCCTGCCTACAGATGAGTCAGAGCCAGTGTGGTGTAGTGGTTAAGAGCGGTGGACTCGTAATCTGGTGAACCGGGTTCGCTTCCCCTCTCCTCCACATGCAGCTGCTGGGTGACCTTTGGCCAGTCACACTTCTTTGAAGTCTCTCAGCCCCACTCACCGCACAGAGTGTTTGTTGTGGGGGAGGAAGGGAAAATGTTAGCCGCTTTGAGACTCCTTCGGGTAGTGATAAAGCAGGATATCAAATCCAAACTCCTCCTCCTCTTCTTCTTCTTCTTCTTCTTCTTCTTCTTCTTCTTCTTCTTCTTCTTTCTACAGTATGGAGTGATATAACTGTGGTACTCTTTGGTTTCTTTGGACCTTAGAATTTCCAGGCCATTTGACACGAGACCCTGAAAATCAACACATATTTATGGATGTTCAGGGGATGGGGGAAAAGAGCTGTTTAAATTTTTGTCTTGCATTGGAATATCAAACTTGGGGCAATAATTATAAAACAAGTGATCCACCTTGTGGTTTAGAGATGGCAATAACCCTAGCTGATGATGGCACTATGTCAGAAAAAGTACATTTTAATCAGGTCTTCACCAGGTCCTTCCAGGTCTTCCCCATCCAGCATAGGTCCATTTTCTGCACCAAAGTCCATGATTTTGGTTATACCATTTTAGGGCCACTTTAGCTGCAGAAAATCACTAGAACTTGCAACCAGTTTGCATGGTACATTCTTTACTGCAGCATTCCCTGACTTGATTCCCTCAACTTGCCTTTTCCTTCGCACCTCCAGCCTTGCTGGCTAGCACTCATGGGAGTTGTAATCCAAAACATCTGAACGGGACCAGGTTGGGCAAGGTTGCTTCACAGTATTGAGTACTCAGCGATAGTTAGATTAGAAGAGAGGTAAGCTAGACTTAAGATCTTCCTCAGTTGAATTGCTCTGCTGTATTTATCTTATCCTGGGGAATATATTCCATATGGTGATAGAAATGTTTGTGGGTCGTGGTTTGGTGGCAACAATGAGTGAAGCGCTTCCAGATAAATATGGTCAAATGGATCCCAAAAAAATCCAAGCAATCCTATGAACCACTCAGAAACCGAACTGTTGCCAGTATTTTTCTTCCCCTAGTTGCACACAACAATGCTATGCAAGTGCCCGAAGCCTATTCATTTGTGGTTTCTAATATGCTTTCACATCAGGATGATTTTCCATTACTTCATTTCTGTAATAACACACGTTCGCAGCTGCAGGTTAATATTAAAGCAAGAAATTGACCTAAGGAGGTTCCAGCTAAATATTCTGCCTGTTTTCCTTCCACGGCCAAGAATGAGGGATGGATTCTTTAAGAAAGTCATTTCTTTTTAATGGATCTTTCATACTGCGTGATTTCCTTATTACACAGAAAAGTTTATATAGCCAATATTTAGTTTATGTCCCAAAGCAGGAATATTGAAATGTTGGAATGTTTTTCAATGCAAAATCTATTGCTGATATCATGGAGACCTTTTGATACTATATAAGCATTTTACGTGAAATAAAACAGCAGTTCTTTTGAATTAAGACCTGAATATCACCACACATACCTTTGGATTCTTATAGTTTAACCAGCGATAATAGATGTCTATTTCATTTTAACTCTTACATTATTATCCCTTCCTGTAAAAAAAAATATTTATTTACTTTTGAATTTATTTATATACTGATGTTTTTGTCTTAAAAGTCCGCTTTCAAAAAATGGAAAACTTGCCATGATTTTCCAAACCACATAATGAATATAAAACCACATGTAAATGAAACACTTGATTAAAACAGTTAAAGATTGGGAATATAATAAGGAGCTTACAGTTGTTCCCAACGTTCTCATTTACACTCTTATATGCACATTGTAATGCTACTTCTGAATATATGTTCATATCATCACTGTTCCTAATCGTCTATTTAGCTTTTTGATGGCCATAAAAACATTGACTTGATGATCCCAAGAAACTCATTATTGCTTTAATAGTAAACGCTTTATTAAACCATGTCCAGATTGGAGTAAATTCTCCAGTGAGGTCTGGATATACCATTTAACTATGTGATTTGTAGTGCCTCATGGTCATCCAGGTAACGTATGAGAGTTAACTGACAAACAAGAGACAGAAAACCAAAGATTTGGTGTAAAGTTATTGCAAGATCATCTCATGCTCCTTTATCATAACCTTATAGCACTACAACTTCCTTTCCTCTATAGGACAGCTGATTCATGTATCACCATAGCAATGAGGGGAGTTTCTTCCCTGTATAACTGTGGTCTTCACAATAGCTGTGAACTTAGTGAAAATAAACACTCGAAGTGCCGTTTATTTCAGTGGGAGAGTTTAGGACAGGCTTCCTCAACCTCGGCCCTCCAGATGTTTTTGGTCTACAAATCCCATGATCCCTAGCTAGCAGGACCAGTGGTCAGGGATGATGGGAATTGTATTCTCAAAACACCTGGAGGGCCAAGGTTGAGGAAGCCTGGTTTAGGATATGAACAGCTCACAGCGATTAAGATTCAAGGACTTCAAGGTGATTCACTTTGCCTGAATCTGTACAACATCCTCTCTTCCTTTCCTGCAGGTTCCATGCCTACCCAATCTGCTCTGAAAGATCCCTCAGCCCTCTAGAAAAGGTTTTGTGGTGGCATGGTGAGTCTGTTCTGCTGGCGGAGAGATACCACTGGATGTCACCTTCTGTACAGGACTATCTGTACAGGGCTGTCTTAAGCATATACATATGCAAAGATCCACCCAGCACCGCCCCTCCCCCAGGTTGCCCAGTCCCAGTCACGCAGGAGAGCGGAGCCAGCCGGCCCCCTCAGCATCTCACTGGCTCAGTCACCCCCGAACTCACAGCGAAGAGCCACTCTGATCGACGGACCCGGTGTGCTGGTCCTGTGGGTTACCCGATAGATGAGGTCCAAGTCCGGTCCATAGTCAAAGGTGCAACGAGGAGGCAGTCCATAGTAGCTGAAGCTGGGTGCAGGGCAGGGAGCCGGGTGAAATCAGGAACAGGCTTGCAAGCAGGGAACCAGGGTGGGGCAGGAACTAGCAACCAACAATGTTGCTCCTGCAACTTGGGACTGGGGCTAGCCGACTTTTATCTGCCCTGAGGCATAGGGTGGCCATGATCCTCTGGTGACTCGCCTATCCTGGCCTGGAAGCGAGCACTCCTCCTGCAGGAACTTAGTTCCCTCTGCCTCTCTGCCCTGAGCCTCTGCAGCTCAGGAAAGACTGGGGGGTTACCGGACCCAGAGGCAACCTCAGCTTCCTCTGATGGGGGGCTGAGAGTGGAGCACCTGCAGGCAATGGGTTCCTCATCACCTCAGGAGCCAGAGCAGACTCAGCTGATGCCTGCACCTGAAGATCCAGCACGGGTGAGGACCCTTCAGGCTCATGCTCCAGCCCCAGCTCAGCTGGTTCTGGAGGTGGGGAATCCTGTGCATGCTGGGATCCCTCAAGTTCAGCATCCGAGTCCAAATGCCAGGCCATCACAGGCCTGGTGCCTCTGAGAGCCTGGCGCCTGGGTGCCCCACACCCCTAGCACCTATGGGTAAGACGGCCCTGCTTCTGTATTTAAATGATAATCAAGTTATTTAAGATAAAATAAAAACCAGCCACCTGTAACAGTTTTAGTCAATCCATTCTATACAGAAACTGAAACAACCTCAATTTCAAAGGAACTTTTGCTCTTTGACAAGAGGGAAAATGCTGCAAAACACAATTCAGGACTTTCATTCCTGATTTATTAATGGTTGTTAATTGCCACTTTAGGGCAAAAAAAAGGGAAAAACAATTCAGCACTGACTTTTTGAAGAGTGGCTGTTAATCACTATTTTGGATTCGTGGCTGGTGCCTTTGGATACTGTTTTGTATCGCTTTGAATATTCATGTGTTGCTCGTGTCATCTAGTGTCACTAATTAGCATTTTAATCATTGATTTCCCTACCTCTGGTATGTATGTCATTTCCCTTCCCTGCCTACACCTTTTGCTCTTGGATACCATATAAAAGCCTTTTATTGTGTGTTTTGTATTCATGTTTGGTTCTTTTCTCTCCACTTGAAACCTCACCCTGCTGGCCATGTGCATTAGATGGTTAAAAAAACACAATGTATGATTTGGCAAAGCGATTTTGCTCTTTTTGAATGTGATAAGGGAGAAGATTTGTAAATATCACTTTTAAGTTACTTCCCAGGCAGTGCACATGGACCAAAGAACTGTAGTGCAGCCTTTACTAACACACAAGCATCTGGTATTGATTAATTTCACTTGGGCTCAAACGTGTGGCCAGAAATATTTTATTGTAGAGACCTAAGCAAACATCAAGAGAGGGGAATCCATGGGAAATATCCAGAACTTAAACACAGGAAGCTTATTAGAAATGTATCTTATTATATTAAGCATTAATGCAATTTAATTACATACAATTTTAAAACAAGGTCCTAGTTCATGTCAGCTACTTCAGTGATTTTATACTCAGCTGACCAGAAACCTAGAATGTGGGAGCAGATTTATTGTCTAGGGAGCAATTGAGTAGGGTACCACCTCCATCTTTTTCTTTTTAAAACCTCAGACTTTTGTGTGGTCCCACCCACTTTTGCCTCTGGTCCCATCAGCTACTAAACCTAGAAGGTTAACCACAATGGAATAGGGCCTTTAGACTGAAAAAAAAAAAATCCCCACCCCTACTTCAGATGGGAAAATGTGATAAGCCACTGGTGGTATTTGACTCCTAGTAGGTTAGCAAAAACTGTATAGAACAAGTACAAATACCTGCTGGAAATGTAAAGAAAAGGAAGGTACCTTTTTATCATATGTGGTGGTTGTTTTAGGTAATAAAAGCTTTCTGGGACATGATATATGATGAAATGAAAAAAAAATGCTTTAAATAACTTTTGTTAAAAGTCCAGACACTTTTCTATTAGGAATCATAGGTAGCGACATTCCAAAGGAGCAGAAAAGACTTTTTATGTATGTGACAACAGCTGCTCGGATGCTACTAGCCCAGAGATGGAAAGAAGGCAAAGTCCCTAACAGAGAGGAATGGCAAACTAAGATGATGGACTATGCCAAAATGGTAAAGCTGACTGGAGCTCAGGAACCATGAAGACAAAAACTTTAATATAAATGGGAAAAAATTATAATTTATTTAACAGACCACTGCAAGCAGATGAAAACATTAACAGGATTTAAATCTCACTTGCAATGTAACAGATACTGTGGAAAATATGGATGGATACAAAATATAGATTATGGACTAATATGCAGTTGTAAATGTTGACAATAGGACCCATGGGGGGAAGTCTCGAGATTCAGAGTAAACATTTGGATTGTTATAAATTTATGTTTGTAAAATCAAATAAAAATGATTTCAAAAAAGAGAGAGAGAGAGAGACGAAAATGTGATAAGCCAAACTTGCTGTGCTTGCAGGCTCTCCTGGTCATTCTTCTGGACCTTGAATTCTACCCCAATATCCTCCCTGACAGCACCAGACTGAGTACAGTGGGGCAGAGATGAGTTTTCAGCAATTTGTAAATAGTGGTGGGTAGGTGGTGATCAGCTGTGGAAAGGTGGGTTTAAAAAATACACAAATATATCCCCGTGCCCTTCTTGAGGCAAGTGTTGGTGGTATTTTCATCTACGCCACGCCCCCCACTTGTGCAATTCCCTCCCTGAAGCAGCCATGTCCTTTGCCTTCTTTGTTATCACATAGGTGCTAGGTAAAGGGGTCTTTATTTATTTTTTAACCCAGGCATTTGAGAGATGTTGGTTGCTTTTAACTGAACCCCACAGCCTGCTGTTTTATTGCAGTCTTAGTGAATGCATTTGTTTTCATGGTGTCTTTATGCGGTCGTAAGTCTCCCTGAAATCAAGTTGATATAGGGAAGCCTATAATTTTAAGACATAAAAAGCCAATTCTGAAATGCTGGCATGCTGATCTTTCTCTGAAGTAATCACGGAACCTCGAGTTTCCCTAGAACACAGTGTGATGTGCACGCCAATCTCTAAGCGGTGAACAGTTTCATGGGTGTCAGCATATTCCTTAGGTTGGTTTGGAATGAAGGCCACTGGAAGCTGCTCACACTGAATCGGACCATTGGCCCAGAGCCAGTGTGGTGTAGTGGTTAAGAGTGGTGGACTCGTAATCTGGTGAACCGGGTTCGCTTCCCTGCTCCTCCACATGCAGCTGCTGGGTGACCTTGGGCCAGTCACACTTCCTTGAAGTCTCTCAGCCCCACTCACCTCACAGAGTGTTTGTTGTGGGGGAGGAAGGGAAAGGAGAATGTGAGCCACTTTGAGACTCCTTAGGGTAGTGATAAAGCGGGATATCAAATCCAAACTCTTCTTCTTCATCATCTAGTTCAGTGATGTCTACACTGACTGGCAACAGCCTCCCAGAGTTGTAGACAGGATTATTTCCCAACCTTACCTGCAGATGCTGGCAACTGAACTTGGGAAGATCTGCATGCAAAGCAAGTGCAAAGCACCCAATTCCCTCCCAACCATCAAAACTGGGGAGGATTGTGCTCCTATTTCCTCTATTAATTTATAAACTAATGGCAGCCACTTTTTAAAAAAAGAGAGTGGGAGAGAAATCTCAAGCTTAGTGTGAGGTTTCTTTCTCTCTAAGAGGTTCACACAGGTTTTGCGTGACCCTAATGAAATCTGTATAAAAGTTGTTGTTTTTTAAGAAATGTGGAAAATAGAAAAATAAATGTATGTGGTTTGAAATGGGAATGCTTAATTTAAGAAAAGCATGATTGTAAGTAAAATTTGCATAAGGATTGGGAGACATTAAAAAAAATGACACACGCTTACAAGGGAGTATTGAGGGCAAAGACAACAACAGATGACACAACGGAAATGTACTAAAGATAAAGAAAAGAAAAGAAATGTTCCCCAAATTAAATTGGTAATATGAGAAAGCGTAATTACTTACCACAATGGACTATGACGATAGATGTTGTTTTTGAACTAAAAAAATTAATAATTCAAGATATTAAAAGCCTCCAATCTCTCAAGAAGACTGGGGAAAAACAGGGAACAAAACTATAGAGAAAAGATCAAACATATATTAAGTGGGGAACAATACAGAGGTGACGAACAAACCCTGGAGCATCAGTGTTCACTGATTAACAAACATCCGAGAACACAAAAGGAAAATGAACTTTTAAAAAGATTATTAGGATGTTCTTTTACATAAAAATAATATCATTTGTTGTCCCGTTGCTATAAACATGTGCAGTTGGTAACAAATGCTTTCAGTCTTTTCTTTACCCGAAAGCTAACAAGTAGGGAAATGGGCACTATAAAATGGCCAAAAAAAATCTGTATCTAATTGAGGGAGGTATGTGGTACCAGCATGCAGTATACATGGGCAAATGCTGGGGGCCCCCAGAGTGGCTATAGGACAGTAATGGGAGCAAGCTTCTGGGGCCACATGCCAGTGCTGGATGGGGCCAAAGCAGAACACACATTCCTATACCCCTCCTTCCTCTATTCAGGCAGTTACAAAAACTGAGGCCGTTGAACAGATTCTTGGGCTGGAGTATTGTTTATGGGGGGTTGAGAGAGCTTGTTGCTGTTACTGATTATGTTATTATTGTTGTAGCTTTAGTCTTAGATCTTATGATTTAAGTGGAAATTATTTCCATTTGGTTGTGTACATTTTTGGTTTTTTTATTTATTGTTTATGACTTGTGCTATGTTTGTAATTATGTAAATCTTGTCATGTTGTAAGCCGCCTTGAGCATAGTTTCAACTATGGAAAGGCGACATACAAATAGGGCAATGATGATGATGATGAAGCAGACGCACTCCAGCCATGCAAAAACCCTCAAGGAGGGCACAAAACAGGTTCTGTGGCTGCCAAGAGAGAATTCTGAGGAGGAGGAGGAGGAGGAGTTTATATCCCGGCTTTCGCTCCCCTTATGGAGTCTCAAAGCAGCTAACAATCTCCTTTCCCTTCCTCCCCCACAACAAACACACTGTCAGGTGAATGAGGCTGAGAGACTTCAAGAAGTGTGACTAGCCCAAGGTCACCCAGCAGCTGCATGTGGAGGAGCGGGGAAGCGAACCCGGTTCACCAGATTACGAGTTCACCGCTCTTAACCACTACACCATGCTGGCTTTTGAAGGACTACATTTGGGCCCAAGTCTTCTCCACCCATGCTTTAGGGCAGTGTTTCCCAACCGGTGTTCCGCGGCACACTAGTGTGCCGCGAGACGTTGCCTGGTGTGCCGTGGGAGGGAGGCGGGCGAGTCGGGCGGCGAGAGGCCTTAGGCGCCCTGCAGAAAGGCGTCCTCTTTGTGGGTGGGTTCTCCCCCCTCCCTTAGCGCATCGTATTTAGTTGGGGATTCTGGAGAGGGGGGCGGGGGCGCGCTGGCCCCGAGCGGAACAGACGCGCCGTCGTCCCCACCTCCCTCTCCTCAGTAGCTCCGAGCCGACTGACTGAGGGTGGGACGCGGCCAGCGGCGTCCTCTCTCTCTCTCTCTCCGCCTCCCAGCACCGCTTTTCCCGAGGTGGGCGCGCGCCTAAGGCTGAATGGGAGCAGCCTGGAGGCTTGGCGGCCTCTCAGCGGCTCATGACGGGTGTCCCCGAGGTGGGAGGTGCTGAGCAGGGGCTCTGCGAGAGGGCGCGAGGGATGCGTGGTGGTGCCTGCGCGCGCGTGACTTAAGAGGGCGACCTGCTGCCTCTCCTCTCTCTCCCCTCCCTCCCCTCATGGGCACGGAGTCCCCGGCACAGCTTGGCGCTACTACAGCTACAGCTGCTGCTGCTCCTGCTTGGATGAAGGCGGCTGCTTCTTCCTAACGCCCAGCCTCTGAGGGACCGCAGTCTCCCGCCCTCTTTTTTTTTTTTTTTTTTTTTGGCGGGATGCTGAGGTAAAGGATCCCCTCGCGCGCGGGCGGGCATCTCTTTGGGCAGGGCGCGTGTGGAGGCTTAAGGTGGGGAGTGTGGAGGGGTTGCCGCTTGCGAGGGGAGGGTTCATATTGTATTGGGCTGCGGTGTGGGCGACACGTCTCTCCAATGGCCAGCCCGCGGAGGAACATTGAGTTGGAGCATTTCGAGGAGAGGGACAAAAGGCGCACTGAATAAAGTATTTTATAATTTTTCATATTTCTGTTTACTTACTATTTCATAATAAAGTAATTATAAAATACTTTCTTTGTGTTTATTTGATTCCTATTAAAGAGAGTTACTTTATATATAGTCAATATAGGCACAGAGTTAATTTTTTAAACATTTTCTAATGGTGGTGTGCCTCGAGATTTTTTTCATGAAACAAGTGTGCCTTTGCCCAAAAAAGGTTGGGAAACACTGCTTTAGGGTGCATCACAACTGATGTAGTGACACTTAGCAGTGGCGGCTGAGGGAGGAGGAAGAGAAAATTGCTACCTTACTTATAATACCTTGGTTCTGAAATGGCTTAGTTGTTGAACAATTATCAAAGACATGATACCCATGAAGAACGTAAGACAAGCCTGCTGGATCAGGTTAGTGGCCCATCGAGTCCAGCATCCTGTTCTCACAGTGGCTGACCAGATGTCTATGGGAAGCCTGAAAGGTGGACACAAATGCAACAGCATTCTGCCCACTTGCATTTCCAAGCAACTGGTTTGCCTCTGACAGAGGAGGTAGAACACAGCCACCACGGCTGGTAGCCGTTGATAGCCTTATCCCCCATGAATTTATCCAATCCTCTTTCAAAACCATCAAAGTTGGTGGCCATCACTGCCTCCTGTGGGAGCATTAAAGCACCTATAACTCCTGGGACTCCACTACACAGCTGCCAATAAAACGTTTTAAGTGTGTTGTAAAGTGCAATGTACAAATGGGACGCTAGATGCCAAATTCAATGTGTTTTTCAAAACATTTTTAAAGCATTTTCACAACTTTTTTTATATGTGTGTAGATTCCACCCCAATCAAGAAAAAACAAATTAGCATGTAGTATGATAGTTTATTTCCTTCATCGAATAGTCTCTAGCATTCAATGGTTGTAGGGGAAAAATAGGATAGAACTGCAGGCCAATCCTTCACATCAGGGATAGGCAACATAGCTGGACTATTACATCCATGATCATTGGCTGTGTTGGCTGGGAATAATTGAGCTAATAGAAATTGTAGCCCAATATCATATGGAGGACCACAAGTTCCCCATCTCTACTATACATTTATGCTCAAACAGCACTCTCGTTGAGGTCCATAGGGCTTGCTCCCCAATAAGGGGGCCTAAGGATCACAGAATCATAGAACTGAGGAGTTGGAAAGGACCCTGAGGATCATCTAGTCCAACCTGCAATGCAGGAATATGCAGCTATCCCACAAGGGAATCGAACCTGCAACCTTTGCATTATCAGCACCACGCTCTAACCAACTGAGCTATCTGGAATAAAATCCTACATGCAATTTCCTGAGAATAAACCCTATTGAACTCAATGGGGCTTATTTTTAGTAGACACCTATAGGGTTGTGCTGTTTTTCAGTTATATTTTTAGCTAACATGTTCATTTTAAAAATTTAGTATACTATACCACTTTTCATAAAACTTTATAAAGCTCTGGACATTAATAAATATTAAAAAAAATACCTATGGCCAATTGAAACAATGAAAATAGTCAGTACAGAAAACAAACAGGAGCAAAATTAACTTATTTCAAATGCTCCTTGGAAAATAAAAGTCTTGACCTATCTTCAAAAAGACAGCTGGTTAAAAACTTTAACAACTAACAGTTTGGGTATCTCGAGCCCAACAGTAAAATGTCCCCAATAGCATTGCAAAGCACAGAGCTTCAATCAAGTGGCTCTTCAGACGTTAAGGAGCAAATCAAGAGACCCTCCATGCGTATCTTGATTTGTGTCTGAGCACAAATATTTGCTTCTGGCTTCAGAAAAACAAGGGGAATTGGTTTTCCTGTACTGTTAAATGAGCACCCATTTCTAGCAAGTGACTGATTGGAGGATAACAAAATCCCGGTATAGAAATGATCGAGAAATGCTTTCTATATCTCTTTAAATATGCTTTTATGTTGATCTGCACAATTCATTATTCCAAGTCCTAGGAGAAAACACAGTGGAGTCAAATATTATTGATGACCGTGATGTTGGGTAGAAACTGGGAATCTGAGTGGCACAGAATTCCTCCTCAAAACTTACTCACATTGTGTGAATTTTCTTTTCTTTTCATTTCATTTTCATTTTCCTTCTTTTTAAAAATCCTCCTCATTATTTCCACTAGACGATTTTGCTTCTGAGCCATGGGTTTTGTCTCCTCCTCCCCCATGGATTAGTCCTGTCTTTCCCAACCTGGTGCCCTCCAAGTCCCATCAGACCAGCCTACATGACCCATGGTCAAGTTATCATCCAAACCATCACATTTCTCTGCCACACAAAAACATACATTGAGGTACAACAATTCTCTCTCTCCGGCACATACACATAAAGCCTCTGTTATTCCTATCCCCACTGGCATCCTCATTATCTTCTCCAAATTACTAATTATCACTTGGGTAATTAAGGTTATCTTATTTCATTAATGCCATCTATGACCTGAAGCTCCTGCCATAAATTTTATGATGAAATTATTAGGAAGTGATTGTTGGAGAGTTCTCATCTATAGAAATGTAATGTTTTATTTTTATTTTTATTTTTTCATTGTCACGCTAGTTTTGACTGCTGTTAAAAAGGAAGAATCAACTAAGGGATGGTGACTGGTATAAGCAACGAGATTTTGATCAGCCACTTCAACTCGTGCTTACAGATTTTCCTGCATTAGCAGTAGGAAAGGCAGTCTTTATTCTATTGCATTGTATCCCAAAATATTTGTATTGCAGTCTCAAGGGAAACAATATCTTTAGTAAAAATGAACACTGAACAACAGAGCTGCTGTTCTTTGGTGCTACGAATGGGGGTCTTCCTGAGTGGATTTGGACTGGCTTTGGAACTGCTGTATTCAAAAAGCCTTCCCATGACCATGACACAGCCCCTGCCCAAATGGAAAGGAACATCTTGGAAGAAATTAGCATCTGTAAAAAGAAGGACTAAAATGGAGACATGCCGCCTCCATTGGAGGCGAGTTCATTAGCAGAAATGGAAATGGTGGGACTCTGCCTGTCATTGGTTCTGGCTCCAGCTCTTGTTGGTCTCCCTGCCTTCTACCCTACCAGCCTCATTGTTTGTTAGTTTTTTAAAAATTAAGCATCTAGCTCAAGAGAAATACAGGCACCAGTTGCCACTGGCCATCTTCCCAAAGCTTCCTCTTTAATGGTGTGAGCCTGGCAGGGTTTTGGATGTGGCAGCTTTGATTACCCCTCTCCCAGTCAATTTGAATTGCTCTGAAAGTTAATACAGTCATACCTCAGGTTGAATGTGCTTCAGGTTGAGCGTTTTCAAGTTACGCTCCGCGGCAACCCAGAAGTAACGGAGCGCGTTACTTTTTGGTTTCACCACTTGTACATGCGCAGATGCTCAAAATGACGTCACGCACATGCTCGGAAGCGGCAAAACGTGACCCGCACATGCGCAGATGCATCTTACATTCTATTCAGGATGCGAATGGGGTACGGAACGGATCCCGTTCGCATCCCAAGGTACCACTGTATTTAAACAATGTGGCCAAGTACAGTGGTACCTTGGTTCTCGAACTTAATCCATTCCGGAAGTCCGTTTGACCCCCCGAACCATTCAAAAACCAAGGCATGGCTTCCGATTGGCTGTAGGAGCTTCCTGCACTCAAGCAGTAGATGTTCAGCTTCCAGAAAACATTCAAAAACCAGAACACTTACTTCTGGTTTTTTGGCATTCAGGAGCCGATCTGTTCAACAACTAAGCCATTTGAGAACCAAGGTACCACTGTATAAGGATGTGATCTAGGAATGTCAGAGGATTCCAACAAAAGCAGAACATGTGGTGGAATGGAAACAGTGCCAAATGCAACACCTGTGGATTTGAAAATGGTGCCTTCTTACATCCCTAGTGTGATCCAGCCAAAACAATTCCAGTTCAATAGGAGTCGTTATCTGCGCATAACTTTCCTAAAACCAATAGGCCTTTAAAGTGTTCAGGTAGCTAGAGTGTGTTCTTCATGATCCCTAAAATACCAAGAAAATCCCACAACATTCATTCTGTTACCATTCTGTTTGACTTCACCTCTGGAGGCATACTCCATTGTCTCTTGACGCAGAGAGATGCCAACCAAACAAAACATGTCTGCCAGGAAAGAGCACAAAAATATGAAGAAACAAAAAAGATGAAGCCAATGAGAAGTAGCCTAAAACCTCATTAAGGAAGTTTAAACTGACAAGGAACAGAGGATTGTTCTGGAAGTGAACAGAAGCAATAAAAGATTATTTAAATACACAAATGGAAGAGATCAATGAGTGAAGCAAGTAGACCATGAAGAGATGGTGATGGGAATTGAAACGACGGAACAAGACACAGGAGAAAAATTAAATTAGTTCTTGTCTTCAGTATTAAACACGTAAAATTAAAACTGAAATACAAGGAATGGAACTCCATTTTCTAAGAGGGGTGAAAGAGTAGCAATAATTTCATAGCAATAAAAACTTCCTGCTTCCCACGATCATAGAAGATAGACGATCCTCCTGAGCAAAGGAGCTGCGGCCTAAATTGTTGTCCTGTCAGGAAGGATAATAGCTCCAAAAATAAAGATTCAACAAATATTCCTGTGAAGAGGACAGGAATTAGAAAGATATAGGCCATAATAACAAGCTCTGGGAAAAGATTTGGTGCTGAGAAAGAAAAAAATCTTGTCAGGAAAGAATTGCAGCAAAGACGTGCCAAGAAGATACCAATGCCAAGATTACACCTAACTGAATCACAAGTCTGGTATTTCCTGGGAGATAGATCCCAGAAAAATGGAAGTGGGGAATGAGTGTTCAGTTCCATGGCCACTGGGTTATAGCAGGAGTGAGAAACCAGTGACATTCCAGACATTACTAGACTAAAACCCTAATCATTCCTTTAAAATTGACCATGCTGGTAGCAGTTGATCTTGGTTTCAACACCCAGATGTTTGTGGTTCTATCTGGAGGGCCATGAAGCTTCCAGCTCTGGCTTTCAGAGTGCAACAAGGTCTCATTTTGTCCTCCATGTTGTTTAAACATATGCATGAAACTGTGTCAACTCATCTGGAGCTTTGAGGAACAACACCAAGGTGTTAGGGATGGTACAACAGAAAGAGAAGTTGCAACAGCAAGCTTTTGGGGATGGTAACAGAATCTGCTCCAACTGGATTCCACCTGAGATTTTGCTGTTTCATGCTTCTGGAATGTTTTCCAGAAGGGAACTTGGCAGAGTGGAATCAAGATAAATTTGAGGGCTGGTTTTTTAAAAAAATATCCCAGGAGAAAACTGAACTAGTCGCATTTTAATGAACAGGTCCCTCCTCTCTAATTCAGCAGTTCAATTTCCTCCCAATTATTTTTCCTATCTACTTAATTTGCAGAACTGTGCAATGAAGGAATTCCAACACTGCAGTATTGCACAGTTTTCCAATTAATATATTGTCTAAAAAAAAACAAGGATAAGAAGAAGAAGAGTTTGGATTTGATATCCCGCTTTATCACTACCTGAAGGAGTCTCAAAGCGGCTAACATTCTCCTTTCCCTTCCTCCCCCACAACAGTTACAGATAGGTAGCCGTGTTGGTCTGCCATAGTCAAAACAAAAAAAATTCCTTCCAGTAGCACCTTAAAGACCAACTAAGTCAGTTCTTGGTATGAGCTTTCGTGTGCATGCACACTTCTTCCCCCACAACAAACACTCTGTGAGGTGTGTGGGGCTGAGAGACTAGCCCATGTGGAGGAGCGGAGACACGAACCCGGTTCACCAGATTACGAGTCTACTGCTCTTAACCACTACACCACACTGGCTCTAAAAGAAACCATTCCTCTAGGATTCTTTCTGTTGGAGGTTTTATTTATTGTCTGAGTTTAGATAAATGGCAGCTGTGCATCTTTACTCTAGAACCAGAATTTCTGGCAGCTGAAAGAGAACTAACTGGGGCCACATCTGCACTATATATGTCTAGCACTGTTGTACCACTTTAACAGCCATGGCTTCCCTGAAAGAAACCTGGGAACAGCAGTTGTTTAATGGGTGCTGAGAGTTATGAGGAAGCTCCCATTCCCCTCTCAAAACTACAATTCCAAGAGTGGTTAAACAATCTCTCTTCCCATGGAACACTGGGGAATGTAGTTCTGTGAGGGGAATAGGTGTCTTCTAAAAAATATCAGCAACCTTAACAAACCACAGTTCCAGGATGTTTTGAGGTAAGTCATGTCTGTTAAATTGCCTTCAGTGTGTACTGTAGATGTCGTCTGGGTGTCAGAATCCTGACACAATTAAGAAGCGCAGCAACTTCATTCCATTCATCCGTAATATTGACCACACCGGGGTCTATTTCTTGTTTTCATCTGATCTTAGAGAGGCAGTAGAAACTCTGAAAAGTCTGATAGTTGTGTGTGACTCATAGCAGTAGTAGAAGATACAACTAAGCCCACAAAGGGGGGGTACTTTTGGCTGGGAGGGGGGCATTGAGTAGCTCAGATTCAGATACGTAGCCTGTCTTGATTTGGATTAAAGTGCCTTCGAAGATATCGGTTCCTAGTTTGAGAACATTCCTTGATCTGGCACAGACACTTTAGTGGAGTGACTTTTAAAGGCATGGGGGAAGGAAGTTGTCGGGCAGAAAAGAAGATGGAAAAGTTCCCTTCTGCAAGTTTCTTTCCATTTTTGAACTTCTCAAGATCCAAGCCAGTATTTCCCATTCAAAGTCTTGCAGGGAACAAAAGAAGATATTCTGATTTTCAGGCATCTTTTGAAGAGTAGTGATGATGATGATGATCATGATCATGATCATGATGCCAACAGGCCTATGCATTCATTTAAAATGTCCCTTGAATAGCCAGTCATTTTAATGATGACTTCATATGAGTTTTAAATGTTTTTATGTTGTTGTACACCACCCTGATGTTTTGCAAGAGGGCAGCACATAAACATTTCTATCTTTAATAAAATAAAATAATGTTTCCATTCTTTTAGTTGTCTACAGAACACATGCACTATTGTCTTATGCACGCTCCCCACAATTTCTGCTCTCGACTATGGCACAATAGTGGCCACCCAGCCAGTGATTTTTTTTAAAGTGATTTTAAAGCTATGCCTCGGTGGAGACAATAAATGAAACATAACCACAGAACCGCTCATCAGCTTTGATGTGATTACATCTCCTACCCCAATATGCCTAAAGAGAAGTAATAACCCAGTTGTAACTCCTACAGGCACACGAAAAAGAAAGAATAAAGGGCAAAATATATGAACTCTGGAAGTATGTATATGAGATTTCCCAGCAGTGTGGAAAACAGAGACTAAAGTATTTGAAAAAGCTGTCTGACAGCGTAAAATTCAATTCATTGAAGCTTGCTCCATGGCAGGGATGAATTAACATGCTCCTTTGGGGAGTGGTAAAAAGTGTTCGCCATGTACCATACCTCCTGAATATTTAACTGAGTTTTAAAAGCTATAGGGGGCACCATGTGTTTAGTTTATTTTCCAAATAAAAACCAAATGGGTGCCATCTGCATTTAGCAGTAGTTCATAAACTGCAAAATTAGTTCAGCTTTAATCGATGCTCATTGTTCTCTTGATCACAAAAAAATAATAAACACATCAGTAGTATACTATATCATCAAAGTTACGGTGGCTTGATGATACATTACAGCAATATGTCACTCGGGAGGCAGCCCTTTGATAATGCGCTACATTAAATATATCATCAAAGCGCCATCATTTTCATGATAAAGTGCTGTACCAGCTGGTGGGAAACATCATACAGTTACAGTTATTTTTAGGAATACTTTGAAAATGGATTCTCTTTAAGGAAGGCTGTGCAAGGTAGTATGTTAACCAAAAGGTAGTTTATGAATGAGAGGAGGGGTAGGCAGAGCATGGAGTAGCTGAGGTCACATCCACAGCATATATTTAAAGCACAATGAATGCACGTTTACAATGCATGAATTCCCCCAAGGAATCCTGGGAAATGTAGTTTTTCAGGGTGCTTTGAATTGAAGCTCTGTAAGGGGTAAGCTATTGGGCTTCCTGTTTGGAAGGTTGGCGGTTCAAATCCCCATGACAGGGTGAGCTCCCGTTGCTCTTTCCCAGCTCCTGCCAGCCTAGCAGTTTGAAAGCACACCAGTGCAAGTAGATAAATAGGTACCGCTGTGGCGGGAAGGTAAGCGGCAGTTCCGTGCACTCTGGTTTCCTTCACAGTGTTCCGTTGCACCGGAAGCGGTTTAGTCTTTAGCATATGCGCCGCTGGGGTGCAAAATCTGCCCAGCACCCCAAATTTAGTTTAACCCCCAAATTAACTTTTATTATGCTTATGTCATACACCACGCTCACACCTTATCTCTTGTTTACGAAAGGAGGAAAAAGAAACAAACTTTTTTATTTGCTCATTTATTTACAATACTCTTATACTTAAGTATACAACACTACCACACTTAAACTTATAAGTATTGTTTAGGCACCTAAGTAGGAGAAACATCAGTCATGTCAAAGGTGCCGCTGAACCCGCTGCCACATAGCAGCTCAATACAATACGTAACATAATATTTTGATGTAAGAGTTCATTTCACGTACACGGCGCCATTGTGAATGACAAGCGCAGCCACTGCTGGCACGGTGCGTCTTTGGTAAATGAGCGCACAAAGTCGAAAGTCCTTTAGTGAAACAGTAAGTATACATTTTGGTAATACCTAAGTATATATGTATTTTGTTTTCCTAGCTTGATCAAAATTATTTATTATTTCATAACAGGTAGATAATTAACAGCTTAGGTGGCTTAAGCAGCAGGCGCCTGATGCCCCCTAGAATTTGGCGCCCAGGTGCCCCACACCCCTTGCACCGCTGGGTGAAGACAGCCCTGCCCAGAAAGCTGTCTACAGACAAAGGCTGACTCCCTCAGCTTGAAAGCAAGATGAGCACTGCAACTCCATAGTTGCCTTTGACTGGACTTAACCGTCCAGGGGTCCTTTACCTTTTACCTTTTTTAGAGTTCCCAACGCTCTTAACAAGCTACACTTTTCAGGATTTGGAGGCTGGGTGAAGCCATGGTACTGTTTCAAATTATATAATGCAAATAGGGCCAGTGTCTGCTGAGTCTGTACCTACCTGCCTTTGCTGAGCATGTGTCTGCACATGTGTGTAGGTTGCTTACATCTCCCACATTATAAACGTATGGGGTGCATGCGTGGCACGTGTCTGCTAGTATGAGGGTCTCATTATGCAGGCCAACCTTCAGTGTGATCCTTTGTTTAAAAAAAGGTTAGTTACCCCTTCACCCTCCTCCTTTTTCCCCCTCAGGGAATCCCAGAAACTACAGTTTTGCAGGAAGGAAGGGCTAATGTTCTTTGAGAGAGAATTCTCAGCATCCTTATCAAACGGTATTTAAGTTAAGTCATTACAATTAACTGGCATTAACCCAAGCCAAGGGACGCGGGTGGCGCTGTGGGTTAAAGCTTCAGCACCTAGGACTTGCCGATCGAAAGGTCGGTGGTTCAAATCCCCGCTGCGGGGTGCGCTCCCGTTGCTCGGTCCCAGCGCCTGCCAACCTAGCAGTTCGAAAGCACCCCCGGGTGCAAGTAGATAAATAGGGACCGCTTACTGGCGGGAAGGTAAACGGCGTTTCCGTGTGCAGCTCTGGCTCGCCAGAGCAGCGATGTCACGCTGGCCACGTGACCCGGAAGTGTCTTCGGACAGCGCTGGCCCCTGGCCTCTTAAGTGAGATGGGCGCACAACCCCAGAGTCTGGCAAGACTGGCCCGTACGGGCAGGGGTACCTTTACCTTTACCTAACCCAAGCCAAGTCTGTAGCCTAGCCTCACCCTCAAAGAATTGTGGGTATTTAATCTTGAGGCCAGATTCAGCTTCTTTAAATAGCTCCTGTTGCCATGTCAAAAACTATTTGCATGCAGCAGCTCACCAAAGTAAAACGTTTGCTATAGCATTGGGAAAGTATTCCAGCCTTCTACTCCAAGGGAGTCTTGCTGCTCCTTATAGCTGCAACCTGGGATTCAAACTGACCCCAGTCATGGCTCTGACTCCCTTCAGTTTGCCACTTGCAGACTGAAGCCTCTTCACATCATCACCACCACCATTGCAATCCTAAACTCTACTCTGCTTTCTCTCTCAGAGCTCAGGGTGGGACTCCGTGTATTTGCCTCTGGCACAGAGTCCCTGCTTCCTTAACAGCTCATCACCTTGCCTTAGCAGCCATTGTCAGGCTATTCTGGGAACTGACTACCTGCTGGATCCGGGGATCCGGAGGTCTTGATTAAATTCTAACCCCTTTCTGGTTCCAGGAATTTAGGGGAGTCTTCCTCCCACCCACAAACTATAACGGTATCGAAAATGCATTCTGATGGATGATAACTGACTGGGGCAATACAACAACCATAGGAAAGAGACACTAAAAATCATTTGACTTCATTGACTCCCCACCATTGCTCACCCCCCGCCCCCCCTCTAGTTTTCATCTATGATGGAAAGAAGCAGAGGGGAAATGACAGAGTAAGATAAAAAACACAGATAAGCTGTCAGTGAGGGGAAATCAGTATCAAATAGTCACTTTGCCTCACTGAGTAAATCATCACTTGGTAAATATATCAATAAATAACTTCAAAGCTTCTGAAAGATTGCCTCGGTGACATTGTAAAAGGATTGGTTATAATATTGTGTCATTTCATACACCGCAAGTGGCCGGCAGGTTCAGAATCATCCACTCATCTCCGTGGTGTGTGATGTTGTTGTTTTTCCTCCCCTCACCTGGACGCTATGACTGTTTAGCACCTGGTTTAAATAGATCTGTGAATGAAAAGAACTTGTTTATTGCTCCTCTTGAAAATCCCATTTGAATAACGGTGGCTTTGCCCGCCTTCCTCCTCCTCCAAAGTTCAACAGCGTCATCCGTCAGCTTCAATTAACTTTGCAAACAATATGGCAGGACTTGAAAGATATTAAAATGGAAATTTCCAGGCACACGGTAACATGGTGGTTTCAGAGAGAGGCACCGTAATGATAGTAATCTGCTGCAATTTGGAGGCTCGCGGGCCGAAACAGAAACCCCCACCAAAATCAATGGGTGGCGGGAAGAGATCAAGGTAAATTGCATTTTCATAACGCATGTGTTGTTGATGTGGTCTGGGGAAGATAATGATCTTTGATTTGTGCATATCTTATCAGCTCTACTGCTTTCCTATAGCACCACTACACTGAGTGACAGGAAAAATGAGATAAGACAACATGGGCAAATTGAGACTGAGCCAGTCTTTGTTCTGGGTTTAATGTGACTGGCCCATTTTAGTTGTGGTGCACCACAGCCAAAGCACAGCTAAGCTCAATGTGACTAACCACAATGCGTATTGCCTGACCCATTTTCAATAAAGTTGGGGGATATGGGTTCAAGCCAGAAACAAGAATTATAAACTCAGCAGACCGGAGGACCGAAAGTCTAATCCCTGAGAGTTTTGGGGGGTTTTCTTTACAGTGAGATAAATCCCAGTTTGTAGATTCTGTCTCTTCATCATACACAAATGTAACCAAGAAAGCAATGCTCAGATTATGCAGGGAAGACTAGGAAAATGGAACTTAATTTAATCTGCAATCCTTACTCATTGATGCACCTCAATCTTAGTCAAGTCATTACCACCTTTAGAATTCTAAAAACCCACATAATTCTAAAAATCATGCTGAAGGGAAAAGGGAGTTAAAAAAACATATATGAACAACCCATTGATCCACAGGCTCTGTGGGTCCACAGGCACCCTCCTTACTTCCCAGTTAATTCCTTTCTTCTCTGCCCAACTTTACTACGAACAGCCAAGGAGTGCACCAATCAGCATCTCAGGTGAATTTGTCTATGTTTGTAGATTGTGTGAGAAATGGGGAAACAGGAATCCCAGATTTGGCCAGACTCACCACTGCATGTGTACTGCCTACAGCATGTACCTCTCAGAGGCAAAAGAATAGAGAGTTGCCGCTGAACTGAAGACTATCTCTCATAAAATACTGTACACATCTTGAAACGACATAAATGGACCCAAACTGGCTAATCATAATCTTGAAACCAGCCCGCTGATTTTGGGACTTGTACATAGTCACCAAACACTGAAAGATCTTGTAAACTAACCCTCATCTTAAAAGGTAAAAGATACAGAACCCCTGGACAGTTAAGTCCAATCAAAGGTGACTATGGGGTTGCAGCGCTCATCTTGCTTCAGGCTGAGGGAGCCAGTGTTTGTCCACAGACAGTTTTCCGGGTCATGTGGCCAACATGACTAAACCACTTCTGGCACACAGAGGACCGTGACAAGTGCCAGAGCACACAGAAACGCCGTTTACCTTCCCACCTCAGTGGTACCTATTTATCTACTTGCACTGGCATGCTTTTGAACTGCTAGGTTGGCAGGAGCAGGGACAGAGCAATGGGAGCTTACCCCATCTCAAGGACTTGAACTGCCCACCTTCCAATTGGCAAGCCCAAGAGGGTCAGTGGTTTACACCACAGCGCCGCCTACATCATCTTACTACTCAGCCATAAACCCAAGGGACTTCAATGGGCCTTACCTTCTGGTTGTTAAGCTTAGTATTTCAGCAGTGCTGAGAAAAGCTCCATCTTTTCTCCTGAGTTCCTGCACTACATAAAGATTTCTTTCTTGTCCTATATTATTAAGAATAAGGGTAGATAATTGTTTCAACTGAGTTGTAACCAAAATGGACCTTTTCTTTTTCTCTAGTGAACCCTGGGTCAATTATTTCCCACACAATTTGTTCCGACCTATAAGCAAAATAATAGTGACTTCAGAAAAAGACATGAGCCCTAGTCAAGTGACTTTGTCCTGATGCATCTACCAGTACTTCATTTTTACTTATGTGCTGGCACAGCAAATCTTATGATCAGCCTGTGAAGTGTTCCTAAGTGAAAATAATGTATTACCTTAAGAAACTACTTGGAGAATGAAAAACTACCTTACATGTCTGGCTATGATTGTTTTTCAATATTATTATTTATGAACAGACTCTGCAGACTTGAATGCACATTGAAGAAGGGTTGACACCAATCAACTGTGTCAAATCAAATCAAATCAAAATCCTTTATTAGGCATAACACACCACACATAAATAACATAATACAATATAAGATAATAATACAACGCAACATCATCACCTACCATTAACAACCACTAAGTCCCCTTATCATGGCCCATTCTTTCTTCATGGACAGCTCTTAGAAATTCGGCCGCTATTAAAGTAATTTGATCATCGCTGTCCGCCAGCATGTCCTGAACAGTTGGTTGAGTAAAAGTCTGTTTATTGAATTTTAGGGCCTCATACAATTGTATTCTGGCATAGCTGCCAAAATCACAGGAGAAGAATATATGTTCTAAAGTATCTAGTTCCTTTTTACTGCATTTGCAGAGACGCTCTGATTCTGGGATAGCTAAATATCTTCCTCTCACTACCGCCGAGGGAAACATGTTAAATCTGGCTAACATAAACAGCCTACATGATTCATGTTTCTTCAGATTTGTCATGTAACCCTTTTGGAAATCTCTACACAAAGGGAGATTTAAGTGGATAGGAGAGCAGGTGCTATGCTTTGCAACCTCAAGCATGGCGAGAACACTTTTTTCTGTGAAGGTCTTCCTAATAATTTCCCATGTATCTTTGGGGTCAGCGATTTCAAAATCAGTTAGATTGAGCCCTATAGAATCCAGTTTTCTCTTACATATCAATGATAGATTGTAGATTGCATTATCACTTAAAAGATCGTAAAGTAGAGAATTAGGGGATAGGGCTCTATAATGGAGGAAGATCCAATATTTCAAGGTCCTCAGCCATGCTCTTACTGATAAAGGCAATATTCCCAGCTCACAACATATTGTTTCATATTTTACTGAGTTTGCAAGTCCTAATAATGACCTCAAAAGGGAAGCGTGAAATTTATCCAACCTCTTGAGGTCGCCTGAAATCCACACTGGTGTGCCGTATAGAAGTTGGGCACAAAGTTTCATATCAATCACTTGCAATACAGCAGGGATGTATCTGTTTCCCACTGGAGAAAAAAAATAGGATTTTATATGGTGGGCAATCACTTTGGCCTTAGCTATAGCTGCACATATATGTGTATTCCAATTCATATTATTTTTAAATGTAATTCCCAGATAATTGAAATGCTTAACTTCCTGTATTAGATGTCCATTAATTATACAGCCTTTTGGGTTCCCTCTCTTTCTGAATTGCATAATCTTTGTCTTATCATAATTAATTTTGAGATTATTAAGAGAGCAGTAGTTTGAAAAACTCTTGAATAATTTTTTTAAACCCAAAGCAGATAGTGAAATAATTACAGCATCATCTGCATAAAGTAGTAAAGAGAGTGGGCAATTGTTTAAATAAGGAGTATGAGTGGTTGCGTTTTGAAGGAATAATGGTAGGTCAGATAAAAAAAGATTAAATAGGGTGGGGGCCAAGATACAGCCTTGCCTAACTCCTCGATTGTTCAGAATAGGACCTGCAAGTCTACCATCTTTTGATACTTTAATATATATTTGGTTATTAAAGTGTAAACTTTGAATCAGTGTAAGTAAATATGGGTCAATACCAAGATGTTCTAGTTTAGACCATAGTTTGTTGCGGTCGACCAAATCAAAGGCACTTTTTAAATCCACAAATGCCACAAAGAGTTTCCGTTTATTTCTCATGACATATTTATCCACAAGATGACTTAACACTAGACACTGGTCAAGAGTTGACGAGCCTGCCTTAAAACCAGCCTGCTCTTTACCAGGTAGGCCTTTTGTCAGCATCCATTCTTCCAATTTAATAAGCAGAGATTTAGCATAGATTTTGCTTATGCATGGTAGCAAACTTATAGGCCTGTAATTCTCTTGGCAATTTCTATCACCTTTTTTGAAGATCGGAACCACTATCGAGTTGTTCCACGACTTAGGTACACAGGCTGAGTGATAGATAGAATTAAAAATGGGTACAAGTTTAATGGCCCACCATTCTATATCTAATCTCAACAGATCTATTGGGATGCCATCCATACCAGCTGATTTTCCTTGCTTAAACGAAAGGATTATCCTTTTCATCTCCTCAGCATTAATTTGAAATTGTGTGGTTTTTGCCAAAGAAACTTTAAAATTTTCCTTTTTACAAACTTTGTGATCATGAAAAACAGCAGTAAAATGTGAAATCCAGGCCTTATCACTTATATTAGGGAACTCAGTGGTATCTTTTATTGAGAGAAGTGACCAAAAAGTTTTAGTATCTTTAATTTCTAATGCAGTGACAATTTTAGACCATTTAGCTAGTGCAAACTCAGATTTTTTTTCCAGGAGCATGTTCTTAAAAACATTTTTCATTTCAAAATAAGTCTTCCAGAGACCTTGAAAGTTGGTCATATAGGCTTCTTTTAGACAAGTTCTCAGTTCTTTCTTATAGTTAATACAATCTTTATCAAACCAATTATACTTATTTAAAGGTTTATTGCTGGACTGAGGGTCTAAAAAAGAAGAAAATAGTTCCAGGATAGTGTTATAGTAACAATCATTATCCTCCAAGGGCATCAAATTTTGGTTAGCCGCAGGTTCCAGAAGAGCTGGGTTATTTTCAAATACTGCTAATAGATCCTCCCTATTTTTATCACTTATATAAATTCTTTTGGCATAAATAGTCTTACCAATACTAATAGGAGGTCTGATATCATTATTTCTAGGATTCCTGTACATCTCTAAAACTATTGGGAAATGGTCACTCTCTGAGCGAGGCACAACTGTAAAAGAGGCAATTTCATTTAACATTTCAACGGAAACTAGAGAATAGTCGATTACGCTCCTGCCCCTTTTGGAGCTAAAAGTAAAATTTCCTGGAATATCCGGCCACATTGAGCCATTCAAAAATGAGAGGTTCAATTCTAAGGCCAGTTGTAGAAGTTTTCCTCCCGCTTTATTAATAATGATGTCCTTAGAGTTCCTCCCTATTCTCAATGGAAGTGGGGCATCTTCAGCTAGATTTGAGCCATAGCGTTTATAGAGAGCTGTATTGTCTGATCCAATCCGAGCATTGGTGTCTCCCATTACAATCAGGGGAATATCTGGAGATTTACTACGTATTAAATACAACTCTTCAGAGACTATATTCCAACCATAATCTGGTCTACTTTCCAGCTCTATGGGAGGAAAATATATATTTAAAAGAAGAATTTCCCTGTATACAATGGTAAGTGATAACAGTTGTGCAAACTGTCCAATATTTCTGATATAATTAATTTTAAGGTTAGAAGACTGTTTAATACCACAGATCAAACCGGCTTTAGGGCGACCTTTTGTTGACACTTTAGTAGCGGGTAGATTATAGGTAATAAAATTAGGAATACTTAAAGGTTTAAGAGACCAGGTTTCCTGCAAGAATATTATATCATAAGATTCAAGAAAGTTCATAAAATCAGGATCAGCTAATTTACATGAAAGTCCAGCTACATTCCAGGACATAATAGAAAGAGTTTGGAGAGAACTTTGATTTAAGGGTGCTAGTGAGGTATGCGTGGTGGATTCCGGATGTCACATCAGGTTCCTCTGGTTCTTACTATTATCCCTTTCAACGGGATCATATTGTTCAGATGCTAATTCAATGATTTTTAAAGATGTATTCAGAATGCTCACATTTGAGGAGGGTGGAATACTAGGGTTGCAACCTGTCGCACCTATGCTGGGCACTTTATTTGGGGAGCCCAATTCAGTCTCATTTAATTCTCTCATTTTATCCCATGCTAATGTAGTTACCAGGTTTGCCTCTGGGATGGATTGCATGCGAGCTGGGTTATAGGAGGGGCGTTTCAGTTCCAGGATCTGCGAGGGTGGATTCATCTCCGCAGCAGCCACTTGGTCTGGGGTAACGGAGGGTTTCTCGGCCCATAAATCCAGTTTGTGACGATAGAGGCATGAGGCCTGATCTGGGACATACTCAGATATGTTTTGATTATGTAGTCCCAGTTGGTCCTTCGTCAACAGAGGAGGGGCAGACTCTCTGTTAGAGACAGAAGATGTAACAAAAAAATCAGTTATTTTACTTTGGGAAGATGGTGACTGTGAGGAGCCCTCCAAATTAAAATTTTTAACAATTTGGTTCGACTGCTGGCACACCGTGGATGATCCACTGAAAGTAGATCCCTGAACAGGAAGTCTCTTCATTTCGAAATTCTTGGTACAACTTGACAGAGAAATAACCAGGGAGGGAGAAATTAAGTCCGTCGGAGGAAACCCTCTCGCAGATTTATCATCCGACATTAGGATGATTTTATTGATGCGTCCCATCGGGTCTTCAATCGTTTCCGACGGCGGGTCCCGAGGTGTAACATTCACAGTTTCCTTTGAAGAAGGTAATTGAGGGGGCATCACGGGGTCGGGAATTGTGGAAGGCTTTCTCAGGGGCATCACTTGTGGACTACTTCTATATCTGGTAGAGACTGGAGGAGATTCTAGCTCTGGCATAGATGAGTGAATTAAAGAGGGATTTGAGTCAAGCAGGGAATTTTCGTCCTTGGATATGTTGGTCGGTGAATGTAGATGAAGGTTCAGTGAGGATGGCCGAGCCTGGTCGCCTCGGGATATAGCGCACGGGGCAGAAATAACTTGAAGATTTGAGTCTTGCCGGATGGTTTTTGTTTTCAGAGTGGGGCTTAGCTGAAGAAGATCAACCACTTCAGTCCGGTGAGCCCAAGTGGAGTTATTTGAAACATCGTTAGTATCTTCCCCTCTATGTTGGGCTTGCAAAAGCTGCGATTTAAGCGTGTCAAATCTTTGCATCATCACCGACTGTTCTTTCGGAGGGAGGGCTCTGAACGAATCAATAAGTTCCCTTTCGTCAAGGGCAGTCTGCAGGTTTTCGTCCTCATATATGGCTGTTTGAGAGGATATCGAGTTTGGTCGAGGATGACACGCTGCAGAGTCATCGCAGTGGGGCCTGACAGTATTTTGAAGTAAGGCAGAGTCTCTTGTCCTAATATCCTCACCGCCAGGGCACCTATTTAGAAGGGGTTTGATCTTGCTATCTGCAAAAACCCTCGTTGCAACGATGTCGGCCATGGACAAAAGCGTTTTCCTCCTAGCAATAATAGATGGTATCTTTTCAGAGTGGAATGCAAGTATCACCTTCAAGAAGTTGTTCTGCCGGAGAAGGGGCATCACAGCATATAGGTCGATCTGACGTTTCTTAATTTTTAAAAGTTTGCTTAAACAGTCTTTAGCCCCTTCTAGCATTGTCCATCTTCCTATTTCTGACCTGACAGACGGGCAACTTTTCTTGGGTTGCAGAGTTAATGTCTGATTATTCAATTGGGAATTCAAGATATATTTAACTTTGGTCTCCTTTATTTTATCTGAATTGGAGTGAGGCAAAAAGTTTTTGACCTCACAAACTGAAGATTGTGTTGTTGATTCAAGTTTTTCAATTTTCAGCAGGATATTGGATAATTGTGAAGATACCTCATCCAGCCTTTTAAAAATGCAGTGAAGGGTCTTAATTACTAGGTGTAACTGCTTACAACTGGGGAACTCCCCCATATCAGATGTTAAACCATCTTCCTGTGATGAGAGTTTTTCTTTCGTATTCTCCTTTACAGGCTTTACTTTTAGAAAATTTTGAGTCATCGGAATTGGAGTAGCTTCTAAATCAATTAGAGGTAGGAAGCGATTTTGGGTTTCCACTGCAAGGCAATGCTCGGCGTGGTCACTCCCTCCTCTATTCCGATGTGGCAGCAACCTTGATAGTTTTGGTTTGGGGGATGATAGGGGCTCGTCAAAGTCTCTCAAGCGTTTTTTCTGACCCATACTTTCCTCTGGCCAGGAATTATATGATTCTTAAAATAACAAATACTTGACACACAGTTAAGATAATGGCGTTCTCATCTCTCTTAGCAGCCGAGGCTGGCCCGCTGATAAGAGAGAAACAACGGGCAGCCTGCAGCAGCCTGGAGCAGGGCCAAGTCTCCCAGAGAGTCTCCATAGCATGAGGCTGCAGCAACTATAAAATACTTCAAAAACCGACTGGGTCAGCCAAGACAAAATACAAAAGATTAAAAGAAGATCAAAAGAAGTCTGAGGAGCACCGGAAAGCGCGTCTTACCTCGGCGCCATATTGGAAGCCAATCCTCCAATCAACTGTGTGTAAGTGTGTGAATGTGTATATATGCATGCGTGCGTGCACACACACACATGCGCGCACACACTCCAGCCTGGTTTGCATCAGGCCCTCTGGAATTTGCATTCTAGTCTCTGTGCAGTGTGCAAGCATGCTCATAGATGTTTACTATGGAAAGAGAGCTATTGGTCACCCATTGCTTGTATCACAATCCCAACTTCACCCGGCATTGGCTTCCCTGCTGTGACATCACAAACTGTTTCCAGACAATAAGAAGGGCTGAGGAGGGAATGTCAGTAATGCAATATTGTGGCTTCGCAGGGAATACAGAATTTGGCTTGGCTGAGAGGAAACAGCACACAGGCCAACAGATAGGAAGAGTTGGTTGCTTCTAGAAGGTTTGGAGGCAGGGCTGCTGAGGTTAGAGGGGGCAGCAAAAGAGGAAAGGAGTGAACCTGCACATTGAGTCAAAATACCTTGTCAATGCAGAGTTATCTGTTTATTTTAATAATGTGGTCCCCTGCCCTGTCATTAGTTAACATGTAACAATATGATAAAGATAAGAAAGGCTGATCTGCTGCTTATAGCTGAAATCTCATCACAGTCAAATATTACGTGTGGCTAGACACCAGCGAATAATGTTGTGGCATCCTTCCTACTCGTACAACTGATTTTTAAACAAAGATGACCCAATGGCTTCATATGTATGCAACCGTCTTCCTGTTGAAGTCAGCCTCAAATCTCCCATTTGGTTTTTAGCAGTGCGGGGTTGTTACCATAAGACTGATGTGTATTGGACACATACTTCATGACTGCAATATCAAGTGCATGAATGAATGAACCACCATGGATCTATGTTTTCAAAAGAGCCAGTTCACACATCCAACGGCTGAGAAGCAACAACCAAAAATAATAATCAAGTGAGATTTATTGATTGGTTTGGCCGTAAATTAATTGAACAGATTGCCAGCCTCCTGGAAGTTGGTTCACTGTGTTTCATATGCTGTGTTTTATTTCTTATTTTTATCCACACTACCAACAACAACAATCTAATTGTCCTTCTGTCTCAGATTAGCTACAAACAGAGACATGCAATCAGCATGATTTGTTGTCAATTCAGCTGAATGCTGAGGTAAGGATTTTGCATCCTGTCTTCAGGTGCTGATGCAGCTTAGCAGATCGAGTATCTTTTTCAAACACTGTTCCTGTTTAATGCCGGTTCCTGGTGGAATAATCTGCATGCTGGCGGAACGGTGGGTCATATCCAATGGTAACTGTGCGCCTTAGTGCAAAGGGCTTCCGTTAGCACAAATCAAGGCACCCAATTTTGGCGGATTCTCCTCCCTGCTTCTGCATTATATCAAATTGTGTTCCAGAGGAACCCCAGGAATAACTTGGGGAGGGGGGGCGGTAGGGGAATTGATGAAAAGCAAGCATCCTAACTTGCATAAGTAGAAGCACTATTTGCAAAGGCAGAGCCACCTGATGCAGTACTGGATCTGCTCAGAGGAGCAGGAAGTGTAGCCACAATTCCCCCCCTAACCACAACAATGGATTTAATGTTTTGCACTGGTACAGTGTCCAACCACACACACACACACACACACACACACGGGAGGGAGGGCCCAGCTGAGCCTTTGCAAACTTGATACAAATGTGAGAGCCAGAATCACAGTTGTGGAATGACTATGTCCATTTTCCAGTTCCCAGACTGGAAATACTGGCTAGAGAATGTGTGAAATCTCACAGTCAGAAACCAATAAGTGCTGGTGGTAGTTGACCATCTGACTCTCAGTTTTGTGATGAATCTGCTGTCCTCTTTATGCAGGTGCAGGAATGGAGAGCAGCACCTGCATAGCATGGGGACTGGGATTTTGCAGATCAGCCCCTATTATATTTGATATACATATAGTAGACCATAAAGAAGGCTGATCGCCGAAGAATTGATCCTTTTGAATTATGGTGTTGGAGGAGACTCTTGAGAGTCCCATGGACTGCAAGGAGATCAAACCTATCCATTCTGAAGGAAATCAGCCCTGAGTGCTCACTGGAAGGACAGATCCTGAAGCTGAGGCTCTAATATTTTGCCCACCTCATGAGAAGACTCCCTGGAAAAGACCCTGATGTTAGGAAAGATGGAGGGCACAAGGAGAAGGGGACAACAGAGGACGAGATGGTTGGACAGTGTTCTCGAAGCTACGAACATGAGTTTGATCAAACTGCAGGAGGCAGTGGAAGACAGGAGTGCCTGGCGTGCTCTGGTCCATGGGGTCACGAAGAGTCGGACACAACTAAACGACTAAACAATGCAGTGATCCTCGAACCCCTTCCAATCTACGCCCCATCCCAAGGGATGAGGGTAGGGAGAGCAAGGATTACACACCTCCGTCATTGGTGCTGTGCAATGCCAGGTCCATAGGCAACAAAACCGCCACCATGCGTGACTTTTTTGTCTCGCAGGGGATTGACCTGGCTTGCGTGATGGAGACCTGGGTACGGGAAGGCGAAGTAGTCTCCCTACATGAGATAACACCCCCAGGTTTCTCTGTCCTCCATCAATCGCGGACTGTGGGTCGGGGGGGAGGAGTAGCGTTGTTATTCCGGGAGGATTGCTCTTTTAGAGCTCTGCCATCACCGGCAATCTCCAGCATTGAATGTGTTGGTCTCGTGTGGGGCACCAAGGAGAACTTGGCTGTCTGGCTGGTGTACCGACCACCCAGCACACCTGCAGCCACCCTGTCAGACCTGCTGGAGGTGGTGGCGGGCTGGGCCTTGGAGTTCCCAAACCTACTGGTTTTGGGAGACTTCAACGTCCATGCCGATGCCGCTCCCTCCTCACAGGCTCTGGACCTAGTGACTTCCATGGCAACACTAGGGCTCTCTCAGGTTGTTTTGGGCCCCACTCATTAAGCAGGCCACACACTGGATCTGATCTTTGGGGCTGGCATAGATGTGATCATGCTCCCTGCTGTGGAAGTGCCATGGTCTGATCACTACGCTCTGAAAGCCAAGATAGACTTCCCGCTCCTCCCCGGCTCGGGTGGCGAACCTATTTGGGCTCGTCCGCGAAAACTGATGGATCCTGATAGATTCCGACAAGCCTTGCGGAACCCTGCTCCTCCTGGCGACTCATTAGATGACCTTGTTGAGGACTGGTATAACCGGCTCTTGGCAACCATTGATGAGATCGCGCCTAAGCGCCCTCTGCGACCCCATCGAAACCGGGCCCCTTGGTTTACTGAGCAGCTCCGGAAAATGAAGCGGGATCTCAGACAGCTAGAGGGAGTATGGCGACGGACTCGTGACGGAGCCTCAAGAACATCTTATAGGACGCTTATGAAAGCCTATGAGATGGCTATGAAAGCTGCTAAGAAATCTTACTTTGCAGCTTCCATTGCATCCGCTAGCTCTCACCCAGCACAACTTTTTAAAATAATTCGGTCAATAACGGCCTGAGGAGGACAACCAAATTTAAGCACAAATTCGACCCACAGCTGTGAGGCATTCGCAAGTTTTTTTGCGGAGAAAGTCCTGTTGCTCCGCCGTGACCTCCCTGCCAATTTAGATACAGTGGCTGAACTGGAGGCCCCTCGACTGACTTCAGGTCCAGTGTTGGACCATTTCGATCGGATACTCCCTACTGACGTGGATAGATTCCTCCAAGTTGTTAGGCCCACCACCTGCCTCCTTGATCCGTGCCCGTCTTGGCTGATTAGGGAGTGTCCAGATGTTGTGCGGACCCCCCTGGTTGAAATTATCAATTTGTCCCTTGACACGGGGACATTCCCAGGGGAATTGAAGGAAGCAGTGGTATGTCCACTCTTAAAAAAAACTTCATTAGATCCCTTAGACCTATCCAATTACCGCCCAGTTTCAAATCTTCCATACCTGGGTAAGGTAATTGAGAGAGCAGTTGCTGAACAGCTTGGTAGGTTTCTGGAGGAAACATCGGCATTAGATCCATTTCAGTCTGGTTTCCGTCCTGGTTTTGGGACGGAGACGGCTCTGGTTGCCCTAACAGATGATCTCCGTAGACAACTGGATCGAGGCGGGTCAGGACTGCTGATCCTTTTAGATTTGTCAGCAGCCTTTGACATGGTCAATCATGATCTTCTGGACCACCGCCTTGCAGACGTGGGGATACAGGGCATAGCCCGTAACTGGTTGTGCTCTTTTATCTCTGGTCGGGGACAGAGGGTGGCACTAGGGAGGGAAATGTCGTCGCGCCACTCCTTGGTGTGTGGAGTGCCGCAGGGTGCAATTCTCTCCCCAATGCTTTTTAACATCTTTATGCGCCCCCTTGCCCAGATTATCTGGAGTTTTGGGCTGGGCTATCACCAATATGCTGATGACACTCAGCTCTATCTGCTGATGGATGGCCACACTGACTCGGCCCCGAACACACTGACCAGATGCTTGGAAGCTGTGGCTGGATGGTTTCGTGGGAGCCGATTGAAACTAAATCCTTCGAAGACAGAGGTCCTATGGCTAGGTCGGGATGGCATGGGGATGAGGGACCAACTCCCTTCTCTTGTGGGGGCCCAATTAGTGCCATTGCCTTCTGTTAAGAGTTTGGGTGTAATCCTTGATGCCTCCCTTTCCATGGAGGCGCAAGTTACAGCAACAGCCAAGGCGACATTTTTCCACCTTCGCCGCATCAAGCAATTGGTCCCTTACCTTTCCCGCCCCGACCTGGCCACAGTGATCCATGCGACGGTCATCTCCAGGCTTGACTACTGTAATTCACTCTATGCGGGGCTGCCCTTGAAGCTGTCCCAGAAACTCCAGCGGGTACAGAATGCTGCAGCGAGCCTCCTCACGGGGTCTCTGCCATGGGAGCATATTCACCCAGTGCTTTTCAAGCTGCACTGGCTCCCGGTGGAGTACAGGGTCAGATTTAAGGTGCTGCTTTTGACCTTTAAAGCCCTTCACGGCCTAGGACCCTCGTACCTACGGGACCGCCTCTCCTGGTATGCCCCACGGAGAGCCTCAAGGTCCATAAATAACAACACCCTAGTGGTCCCAGGCCCTAACGAAGTTAGATTGGCTTCAACCAGAGCCAGGGCCTTTTCAACTCTGGCTCCGGCCTGGTGGAACGCTCTGCCTCATGAGACCAGGGCCCTGCAGGATCTGATTTCTTTCCGCAGGGCCTGTAAGACAGAGTTGTTCCGCCTGGCCTTTGGCTTGGAGCCAATTTGATTCCCTCCCTCTCTCTCTCTTTCCCCCCCCCCCCTTTCTTTTCCTTCTCCTCCTGCGATGAGGCTACATTTTAATATTTTAATGTTCCATTATTTTAATGTATTTTATTTTTGTTTTTAAGTTGTAACCATTCATCTTGTTTTTATTATTGCTTGTAAGCCGCTCTGAGCCCGGCCTTGGCTGGGGAGGGCGGGGTATAAATAAATTATTATTATTATTATTATTATTATTATTATTATTATTATTATAAACAACAACAATAGTAGAGCTGAGCGCAACATTGCCAGATTGGGGGGGGTTTTCCCTCCAGGCAAACAAAAGGCGAGGTGGCGGGGGGAAAGTGAGGGAGCAAAAACACATGGGGGGCACATTTCTGGGGAACAAAATGGAAAACTCTTTAAAAGTTCAGTTTAGGGGCTTACTGTGTTGGCAACAGAAGTGGCTTTTTTAATTAATAATGCGTCAGGCAGGATAGCCAAGTTAGTGCCCTCCAGATGTTGTTGGATTACAACACCCCTCATCCCTGACTATTGGTCAAACTGGTTGGGGCTGATGAGAGTTGGACGTCTAGAACATCTGGAGGGCATGATATTGGCTGCCCCTGATGTAAACTTTAAATTAGTTAGAACAGGAAAACAAGTCTGAGGAATGCATTTTGTCCATATTTCTGACCGCTGAGCAGCCTACATCTTAGAGATGCTAGGCAGAGAATGACACAAAGTTTATTGTGTCTCTTGGGTGATTTTGAACCTCAATAGACCTTTGTTGCATTTGATGAATTAAAAAGCAGATTGTTGCATTGTATTTTGTCCGAGGTCTATTCCCTTGTGTTGTGAGTACTGTAGCTCTTACTGTGATATACTGAATTATTAATAGAATTGTGCAGAGGTAAAAAAAAATAAAAAATGCACATAAAAAACAACTATTTTGCCTTTTTTCTTTGCTCTTAACACCAGTGAGTTGATATTATTTGCCCAAGCCTTCGGAGTTCTGCAGAAAGAATGCTGTATGGTCAGATTCATTAGTCCCAGATGGAAAGTAATTGGGTACAAGTTGAAAGTTATATTCAGCGTGCAAATCAACCTGCAGCTACTGCAATACTAACAACAGAGGTTCATTCAACATTGAGTTGGCCATAATTTCTCAGAAAAGAGTTTTGTAATTAAAAAAAAAATGTTGGAGAATTTCACCTCTCTTGCCTGCTTTTAACTCTAAGGCATACATGGGAGATATGATCATATAACTCCCAGTGTTACATCCAGTTTAGCCCTGATCTAAAAAAAGGCCTTCATAATCTCACCCTGCCTCAAATGTTCTCCCTCCCAGGGACAAATGTATTCTGTCCTGCTATCTAACTCCTGCCCGCCTCCAAAATACAATAGAAACAACATTGCAAACAGTATGAAATATTGGCTGATGGCAACAAATATCAATGTATTACTTAACTTTCTCATTACAAACATGTCTTTTACATAAAACTGCTTACAGTTACAGATCTTTATTTCCTCTCACATTTTTTTTGCATTTTAAACCCAGCCCTATTTCATGAAAAAGTCATTAATAAATCTAATCTTGCACAAAAGGGGGAGGATGAATTACTTTGTCCACCCGACCTGTTCTCTTTGTTTCCCTTATCTTAGCTTTACCTGCTTCCCCCTCCCCTAGCCATTCATCATGCCTTTGTTTGAAATCTAAATTTAACTTTTTGCATTCAATACCTCATCAACACAGCTTGCAACAAATGGTCTTTTCACACTGAACAATGCAGCTGAATTAAACTTTCCATTTGATCCTAACATGGTTTGCCTTGAATTATAACTGATGATGGTCTTTTTCTTCTGGGAAATGAAGCCTCTGTGAGTGACTGTGTGGCATATCCAGACACACTGAATCAAACCAGGGTGTGATTCACACTGAAGCCTCTTCTCTTGAGGCACCCCTGTACTGGTATTTTCTGAAAATGTTATGGCTGCTCACAATGTACAAAATACAATTCTGCATCTTCCTTGTATATAAAACTGATCTGTGCTACCTGCCAATAGCAGAGTGCAATAAAAAGTGGGTTGATCTTAAATCACATGGCCTATCACTCAGGTAGCTGTTGTGGAAGAAGCTGTCTTATACAAGTCAGACCGTTGGTCCACCTAGCTCTCTACAGTCTTCTCTACAGTATCTGGAAGTGGCTTTCCAGAGTTTGAGACATGCATCTTTTCCAGACACTCACCTGTCCATCACCTGGCATCATGATGATGTCAGGGGACAACAGCACCTTTGAAAAGTGTTTTGGCAGGGTAAGTGGGTGTGGCTTGGGGGAAATGGCCTCATGGGCCAAATTAAGACTCTTGCTGGGCCTATTTGGGCCCATGGGCTAGAGGGTCTCCACCTCTGGCCTGGGGGCAGCAAACACAGCTGATAAAAGTTGGGGAGACGGCTATGGATAGCTGTAATGGGTGCTACTGTCCTCTAACTTCTAAATAGCTTGCAGGTCTTTCCTTGAGCCTTTGCCCTAGTCATTATTATGACATATTGGATTTGATCATTATTAGCTGCCATGAAAGTGACAGTGGGAAAAGGAAGTACCATATTTTTCGCTCTATAGGACGCACTTTTTCCCCTCCAAAAATTAAGGGGAAATCAAAGATTAAGGCTTTCTGGGTGATGATCTATAATGAAATGAAAAAGGGATTTAAATATACCTTTCTGAAGAAACCAGAGGCCTTTCTCCTGGGCATAGTCGACCAACTGGTGCCAAAGAAGGATAGAACTTTCTTCATGTATGCAACAACAGCAGCAAGAATACTTATTGCAAAGTATTGGAAGACACAAGATTTACCCACCCTGGAAGAGTGGCAGATGAAGGTGATGGACTATATGGAATTGGGGGAAATGACTGGCAGAATCCGAGACCTGGGAGAAGAGTTGGTGGAAGAAGATTGGAAGAAATTTAAAGACTATCTGCAGAAACACTGTAAAATTAAAGAATGTTAAAATGATGTTGGATTGAAAATAAGTGGCATTAGCAACAAAGTTAATAAGAATATGCAAAAATGAATTGATAATAGATGAAAATATAGTTATAATATGTTAAGATATAGAGTTAAGATAAATAAAAGAGGGTAAGGATTTGCTGATTTGATTATGTAAATGGGAATACAAAAAGGGGAGGTGTGAGGAGGTCAAGGAAACAAGCTAATGAGTTTAAAGTTATAAAAAATGGATTTGTTTTTAATTATTTCTTATCTATTCGTTTTTTGTATTTTGTATTTTTATTTTTTATGTATTTTGTATGTTTTCTTTTTTATCTTTTTCTTTTCTTTTTTTGTATTTTGTAAATCTATGTCTTTGTAAAATCTCAACAAATATTCTATATAAAAAAAACAAAAAATAAGGGGAAATGTGTGTGCGTCCTATGGAGCGAATACAGGCTCCTTGGCTTCAGCGATAGCAACGCAAAGCCTCCGAAGCGCAGAGGGAGCGCTCCCTCTGCGCTCTGGAGGCTTCACATTGCTTTCACTGAAGCCAGGAGAGCGAGAGGGGTCGGTACACACTGACCCCTCTCGCTCTGGAGGCTTTGGTTTCCTTTTGCTGAAGCCGGGAGAGCAAGACTCTCCTCTTTTCAGCAGAGAGGGAGAGCTGCACAGCGCTCCTTCAGCGAAGCAGCAGGAGAAATGGAAGGGGCTCCGTTCCTCCTGCCGCTTCGCTGAAGGGGTGCTGAGCAGAGAGGGGAAGAAATTTTTTTTTTCTTGTTCTCCCCCTCTAAAACAAGGTGCATCCTATGGTCGGGTGCGTCCTATAGAGCAAAAAATACAGTATCTGTGGGATTGAGTGTGGGTATGTATGAACATTTTTAAGGACTGTATGAAATGTATGTTTGCATGTTTGTAATCTAAAAAAGAAAAAAAAGAAAGAAAGTGACAGCCAGTCATGCCTCTTCCCAGCACTGCTACCCATCCACACACCTGCTTCTTCACACAGCAGAGGCATCACAGAGATTCGCCATAACTTTCCTATTCCTGCTGTCGGTTCAAGCTGAGGAAACAGCAATGCTGGCATTTCTGAGGAGGGTGGAAGGAGATTCTCCATGACTGGCAGGCCCATTTTATATATATTTAAAAAATGTTGATGCTTAATTTAAAAGAATCCTTTTAATTCCAGTATAACCTTTTGTTGACTTGGGATTCTTGCACCTAGTTCTGTCTCGGCTGCTTGACAGGCACAGAAACTTGCAGGACAGGATGGATCATTAAAAAAAAACAAAAAACACATTTCACATACAATGCATTTTATACCCTGCAATTTAAACCAAACTGAACAATTATATCAGTTTTGCAAGTCTCAGCTCTGTGCCACCATGGCCACCTGCTGTTCTGAGCCTACGGTAGTTTTCCACCCTCATTTATTTGATGAATGCCGTATTTAAGAATTTAAGGCCTTGTTAACCTTTCACAAGTTTGTCTTTCCACAATAAAAGACGTCTTAAAAACCAAACTGGCTTCGTCTGCAACTAGAACAAGGGGATGCTGTGCCCTGGCTGGGACAGAAGCAGGCCATTCCCATATTTCCTGTTTGATTTATTCCAGTTTTTAAATACCTCTTAAATAACCCTCCTGATTTTCTTCAACGCTCACCTTGGGACAGTTTGCTTAGTCTGAAATTGAATAAAGGAAAACAAAAGCAAGCTGAACTCGATTAAGAAAGGTACTCCAGTAAACCTCACCAGGGAATGAGTATTTCACTTGCGAGCCACCAGTCTTTTGACAGCCTCTCCACACCAGGGACTGTTTAGCACTCCAAAGGCTGAGTGCATCTTCTATTTCCCAATAGCAATCCAAACAAAAGTATATTAGTTAGAGATGGAAAAGGCTTATTAGACTGGTTGAGTTCATCCTTTTGCAGTAGCCCACAGAGGAATGTATCTAATATTAGACTGATGTTTCAGATGATGATAACAAAGAGGACAGGTAGCCCAAAACTACGTGTGAAGACAGGGAAATTAAGGCTTTGGAAGTGGATGTAGATGAAGCCCATATTGAAGTGGGATAGGAAGGGAAAGCCTTTATTTCCCCGGTGCAGAAAAGTATTTGTTCACTCAAGTTAAACTGCCTACCAAGCAAAAAAGACACACATATATAATCTATAACTAAGACTTCTGTTCACTCCAGTAGTGCAATTCAGTTGTGACATCTCCAGGGTCTACACTTCCTAAGGAAAAACTCCTTACATTTATACCCCCTGTACCCTTCCCAACAAAAGTAAGACTGAGTTTGTGGGAGTTAAACTGTTTAGCAACCGAATATCATATAATCTGGAGCTATCGAGTTATCATAACTTTCCGAAACCGCAGTCAGAGATTTGGCTACAAATGTGAAAAAGGGGAAAATGTGACCAACTCGGGCTACACAATACACAGAGCTATGTGCTGGGAGAATTCATATTCAGCACATGTCATATTGTAACAGCTTTCTTTAAATTTGGGGTGAGGAACCTCCTTCCAGGGGCCGCAAGCGGACATTAGGCTAATTTTATAAGCCCCTCTGCAAATGATCAATTCAGATCTGTGTTAATGAGAGGGAAATGGGGGTGGGAGCTAAAACAGATGGAGATATGGAGGGGAGGAAGAAGAACAAAGAAAGAAGTATGGGGTTATGTAATCCTGCTATGCTGCATACTCCACCCAATTTTTTCTCTTGCACCACCAACTTTTGTTTCTGACTCTGCCCGCGTTTGACTCCTCAGACTTAATTTGTTCTGTGGCAATCTACTATATAATTTGTTCTGTGGCAATCTACTATATAATGTTGAATGTTGTCTGTTTGCTATGCACCTGAACACTTCTTAAGATATTGTAACTTTGCAAGTTGGTTCCTGTGATCAAGAAGCAGTTGTTTGTTTAAGATTGAACACAATTGGATGCCATTTTGAATCAAGATGGCGAACGTAACCTTTCAAAACAGCACTGGTTTTTCAGTTTTTTAAGAATTCCGGAGCAATGCTGGGTATGAGGCTGCTGGTTTATTAGAAATGGAAATTAATACAAACAGAGTTGCTAAGCATGCTAAATTATACCCCCTCTTTCTTGCCTAGCCTTCTTTCTCCCTGCTCAGAGGTGCCAGTAAGCAAGGAGAGGGAAATGAAACAGGACCATCTTATACAGAGTCAGACCATTGGCCCAACTAGCTCAGTATTGTTTTCTCTGGCCGACAGTGGCTCCTTAGAATTTCACACAGGAGCAAATAAGGCAAATTCATTGTCCATGTGTCTACTAATGTATTGTTTTTATGCATTTTATTTCATAAAATTTATATACAGCTTGATTGCAGAAAGCCTTGAAACTTATCAGCACTGGGCCATAGGAAGCTGAATCCCAGAAGGGCTGAGAGAGGAGCTAGTTAAAGCAGTTGCAGATATAACATCAAACCCCAATTTGCAGCATGACCCATGCTTCTTACTAGCTTAGTGGTGTGCTACGCATTCTTGGCACAATTTTCTATATTCCCTGTAGCATGCAGAGCAGAGAGTGCAACTCGGAAGGTGGGAAATGACCAGGGATTTCTTTCCATTCACATTTTTATGCAAACACTCGTGAATTGCACTTCAGGAACCAATCCAAAACACAGCCTCCTTTCAAAATTCGTACTTGTCTGAATTTTGCAATGCAGGTCAACTCCCCCAACCCCGAAATGCATCAATGTGCACAGAAATGTGTATATTGTTGAAAGTGAGGTGCAAAAATGTCATTAAGTTATTGCAAACTCTCACAATCGAGACAGAATGCTTAATGTAAAGTAAAAGAGGTTTAACTGCTATCAAACCAGTGACCACAAATATTAGGAATTGTACCTGCCTGCAAAGGTCTTTGCAAAATCAGAGGATGTAATTACCCCTTTTTATTAATATAAACAATGAAGGGGTACCAGGCAATGGGGAAAGATTTCCACATTTTGACTCCTCCCGCCTGTCTATTGCACACTGTCGGTGTCTCCACCACAACTAATCCCCAGATTCTGCTCCCCCAACCCTTAAGAGCAGGCATAAGCAAACTCTGGCCCTCCAGATGTTTGGGACTACAATTCCCATCATCCCTGACCACTGGTCCTGTTAGCTAGAGATGATGGGAATTGTAGCCCCAAACATCTGGAGGGCCAGAGTTTGCCTATGCCTGTGCACAACGCATGTGGTATCTCCAGTGCTGAGCAACTCCCGCATGTGCAGCTGCAAGTAAGAAAATGATTATCTCTTTATATAACTCATTCTGCACTGGGTCAGGAAATATTGACAATAGCATTAGTCCAGGGTCCACAAGAATCAGTTGTTGCACTATAAGCGGAGACATCTCTGCTTCGCCTCCTTGACATCCATGCGAATGGAAGGAGTTTTCGTAATAACTAACCGTGTATAAACAAAATCCAGACTGCATCCCTAAACTATATCTAGTTCAATATTTGGGAGAGGAAAATGAGAGTGAAATTATCTTTCCTGCACTACTCACATTAGACCAAATAGGAAAGCAAATTGCAAGCTATAGATGGAGACACTCTGAAAGAGAGACGGAGAGAGATCAGGATAGACTGGCTGTTGACCAGGAACTGAGCATCTGCTGCTACTATTATCTGTGTTCATTTGCGGTCTACATTTTTAATGCTTATCAATTTTTAAACTTTATTCCCGTCCCTTTTTTCCTGCCTGCTGTTGTAAGCTTCATAAAAGATGGAAGAGCTGGAGAGGATTAATATTCTTTGAATTACATTCGGCAGAGGAGTCACGGCTGTGTCAGTTTCTCAAATCTAGCAAGATATTTACCTTCCTCACACTATTTTTCCTCTCCCCACTGCTCAAAGTCTTGCATGTAGACACTGTGTTGAATATTTAACGTGAGGAATTTTCTGATAACTCAAACATCATTATGCTTCTCCGAGCCACACACTACATGACATTTGAGTTCTTGCTTTAATTTACATCCTTTTCCCCAGGATTTCTGGAGTTTTATTGAAGGGAAACCTTTCATGCCCTGCAACACAATACCTGGGTGATTGCATCAACTACTCTAGCCCATATCAGACTGAAGAAAACTCCGGTTTCTATCCTGTTTGGTGTGTGCATGGGTGTGTTTTGATAGAGCAGCAGGGAGATTTTTTTTTATACATGAAGGTTGGTAGTCGCTGACTTTTGTAGACTGAGCACAGTGATTGCAGCACCAGCATATTTTAAAAGATGGAAATTATTTAGAGCCTAACGACTACACATAACTTTTGATGTGTTGCTTGAAGCAATGGCTCTGGTTTTTTTTAAAAAATGCACAAAGCACATCCCTGAGTCAGATCGGGACAACAATGCATGGAGGCAAGATATTTATAAACCTTCCCTTAATTTGGGAGTGCCAGGAACATGAATGAAAATATAGGAAGCTGTCTTAAATTAAGTTAGCTCATTGCAGTGAGTGTTCACCTTGTAGTGAGTCTTAAGAGACACGCCTGATCTCTAACAAATACTCCCCTCTTCTTCCTGGCTGTGGCTCCCTCCATAGTACAGTGGGAACAGGCTAGAACCCATGTAGCAAGTCCTGTTTGCTTTGCTGAGCTGCTGATCTCCTGCTCACAAATAAATACAGCTGTCGATGTTTTCCTGACTCCTGCTGCTTCCTGGTATTAGAAGAGAAGAAGAAGAAGTGTTTGGATTTGATATCCTGGTTTATTACTACCCGAAGGAGTCTCAAAGCGGCTAACATTCTCTTTTCCCTTCCTCCCCCACAACAAACACTCTGTGAGGTGAGTGAGGCTGAGAGACTTCAAGGAAGTGTGACTGGCCCAAGGTCACCCATCAGCTGCATGTGGAGGAGCGGAGACGCGAACCCGGTTCCCCAGGATTACGAGACTACCGCTCTTAACCACTACACCACACTGGCTCTCTATTAAGGTGGCCTACCTCTATTAAGGTAGACCCACTGCAAGGTTTCTTCACACAGTGAGTACCTTCCCTAAGCCCAAGGAATACTACACACCAAGCTCAGTATCATCTATGCGCACTAACAGTGACTTTCCATGGTTTCGGGCAGGGGATATTTACAGCACTACCTGGAGATGGTGAAGATTGAACCTGGGACTTTTTGCCTGAAAAGTAGTTGTTCAGCCACTGAGTTACAGCCCTTCTGCATCGTCATGCTTCATAGATTGAGGCCTGATCCCTTTAACATCCCATTGGAACACAGGATGCTGCCATTGATTCATCTAGCTCAGGTTTCCCAAACTTGGGTCTCCAGCTGTTTTTGGATTACAATTTCCATATCCTAGCTAGCAGGACCAGTAACCAAGGATGATGGGAAATGTAGTCCATAAACAGCTGGGGACCCAGGGTTTGGGAAATCCTGATCTAGCTCATTATTTGTGAAGCTGGGAAGTGTTATTTGGGTGATGAAAGGTGTGGTAGGACATTTTTGTACAGCTGTATCCTACCATCCAGGAGAAGGAAAACTCTGATCCTAAACCTCTGCAGCTTTGCAAGATATCTTCAGGAGAAAAAAAGGCTAAGGAATAAACCCTACACAAACCCAGAGCCGAGTCCCTAAGATGGTGGGATTGCATCTTGTATGCCTCTTTCTGGCAGCTCCTGCAGCCAAGTTGGTGCCAAATGTATTTCCATAGCTGTCAACCTTCCCTTTATTTCGGGGAATTCCCTTATTCCAGTGCCGCTTCCCACTGCTTCCCACTGCTATCCCGGATTGTTAGATATCCCGTAGACTGTCCCCGGGACAGGTGAGGCTGCTGGTCCCTTATTTTTGAGGCTGCTGATCCCTTATTTTCAAATCTGAAAGTTGACAGCTATGCGTATTGCTCTGCTTTCTTTTGAACCATATCAGCAAGGCTGATATGCACACTACCCAGGCTTGCACCCTGGGGAGATCAAATCAGTGCACTAATGCAGCAGTTTGACTTCACCCCTGGGTGCACTCCATAGTCTCTCAAGACTGATGGATGCCAACAACAACATCCTACTTTAGATACTTGGAGTACATGGTTCTCTCCCCACTCTATCCTCACAGCAACCCTGTGAGGCAAGCTAGACAAAGATAACCAACCTAAGGTGACCTAGTGAGCTTCATGGCAGAGTGGAGCTGCAAACCCTGGTCTCACAAATACTAGTCCAACACTCTAACCATTATGCCACACTGATTCTTCAAGAGCAGGACACTGGTCTCAGAATATTAGTGCCTTTCCCAGAAGAATTAAGAATTAGTATCCTTCTGATGTCCTTAAAGATTCCAATTATTTTAGCTCTGTAATTAAAGTGTAGACAATGTTTGCTTACCTTCTGTGTATTACGTCTCATGTAACTAGGAACATTTTCCTATGAGTATTGTAAAAAATGATAATAATGGAACCATTGTAAGATTAAATCAAGAATGCAGATATAAAATGGCTACTTATCTATTTTTGTAAGTAATTAAAAGATAACTATATCTGATACTGTTAAAAAAATTCCCATTTACTTTTAACAGCAATAGCGAAAGCACATTCTTCATAGTTCGTTCCCCCCCCCCCCAGCATCCTAATTGATTGGGTAATTTAAAAGTAGGCAGAATAGTAGTAATCAAGAAGTAATCATGCATTTCCATGTTAATATAGACGCTCTGTTTTCCGGCTTTCATTTGCTCTGTGCCTATTCATTTTCTCTCTTTTGCCACTCAGAGTTACAATGATCTAGCTAGAATGGTGCTACAGAAGATGCGAAAACCTTTCCAATACATTCCCCATGAGGGAGGGTGTGAGCCAGCTGTCAGCTCTCCTGGGACATCAGTGCTGGATGGCTGTGCAATTTTAACTTTGGATGCCGATCTATTTTTAATTGCTTTGGTGCCTTTAAAACTGTTTTGCATCTGCTATTTTAATATCTTTATCGCAGCACGCTAAGGGGTTTGGCGGTAGCGAGCAGGAAGCCTCTGGCAGCGATAGGCTTGTGCTGCTTAACAATCACAGAGGAGGTGGGCTCAGGCTGCCATTTGTTGCTTCCGTAATTCTAGAGATATAACTCTAGAGTAATTCTAGAGATGGGCTGCGCAGATGAAGATCCTAAGAAGTAGTGGCCTAAGAAGTAGGGCGACCATGTGTCCTCCTTAATGGAGAACAGCCTGTGTTCAAAGGACTGTTAGTGGTCTAGTTGAAGCAATCCACTATTAAAGAGCTGTCTGGACCACACAAGGACGGTGCCTAAACATTACTGCAGAAGGGGATAAGAACTTGCCATGCAGATGCCATTTTAAGATGCCATAGCAAATCGGATTTCATAAACAGAAACACTTTTCAAGTTGCTACTATTTTGGTATGGGGATTCTTGCAAAGAATCGCCAATCTTGATTCTGTAGCATCAGCATGAAAGAAAACTACAGAGAAAAGATTTCTGGCTTTCATTCTCTCTTTGAAGTGATATGCGCACCGAGTTTAATTGGAGTCAGTAACTTTCGGTGACTGATAGCAATGGAAGTTGCTGAGAGAACACATATTATAAAGCCAGATCCACAACCCCTGCTATTGTTTAGGAATATATATGTGTTTCTCTGTTGCAAACAAATCTATCCATGATATCGGATCTGCTGCCACGATATATATCTTAGCCTAAAAGCTGATTCTGAACAGTCCAGTGATGAAGGAGGACTTTGCAAACCAGCATGGGCTAAGTTCAGATGTTAACACCATGGCTGGTGTTACAGGTCATTCTTTTCCATGAGGTGGATCAAAGTGGATTTGGGGGCAAACCCATCAAAATGCAGCATTTTATAAGAAATAACAGGATAGATACAAGATAGCTAATGTCATATCTATAAAGGTGAAGGGTCCCCTGACCATTAGGTCCAGTCGTGGCTGACTCTGGGGTTGTGGCACTCATCTCACTTACTGGCCGAGGGAGCAGGCGTACAACTTCCGGGTCATGTGGCCAGCATGACTAAGCCACTTCTGGTGAACCAGAGCAGCGCACGGAAACGCCATTTACCTTCCTGCCGGAGCAGTACCTGTTTATCTACTTGCACTTTGATGTGTTTTTGAACTGCTAGGTTGGCAGGAGCAGGGACCGAGCAACAGGAGCTCACCTCGTCGCAGGGATTCTAACCACCGACCTTCTGATCGACAAGTCCTAGGCTCTGTGGTTTAGACCACAGCGCCACCCGCGTCCCAATGTCATATCTATACTGCTTCCCAAACCAGTGGTGAGAGTGCACTGAATACAGAGTAAATGTGTGTGTACATAGTCCATGTTTATGTTATTGGGAATGAGCTTGTTCCTCTCTCCTCCTCTTACACGGCCATGAGGAGAATGGAAACATTAGCTTCCTGGTTTAAATTAGCTATCATTTGTTATAATTTCTGAACTAGCAACTGCAGTTAGTTTAAGCTGTGGTTTATTGACACAAACCAGGATCTTGGTGGTTTCTTTCAATAAACCATAGCTTAAACTTACTGCAGTATGGTCAGGTTCAGATGGAACGAACAGTGGCTAGTAAGCAAATGCTTCCTGCTGCCAACATGGAAGGTTGTTGGAACTTACTTCCACCTTTGGTGGAAGTGTGATAAGGTTAAGCAGGTCTTGTCCATTATATTTTGGGAAATTGATACCATTACAGGTCAGTCTTCATACAACACTGACCCCACAGCTTGCACTACGAGGTTATTTGAAGGCACAGAAGAAAAACTTAATAATAAAGAATCGACCGTCCATTTACTTACAGTAGTTAAACTACGATAGCCCGGTTTTGCAGATACCTTGCTAGTGCTTATTTTTACATACTAGTGTTCTATATTTTGGGAAATGGCACTTCTAGAAAAAGCCAGTGTATAAGCTAAGGGTCTCAATGGGTCAAATTAAAAGAGAGATCTTTTTCCATTTGGTACAATTTGATTATGTTTGTCAACCATGAGGTCAATTGCCACTGAGGGCTTTCCAAAGGTTTTGGTTGATATAACAACTCCTATTTTCTATGTCTCTCTCCCTTGAATATGTGAGGGGTTGTCATATATTTTATAGTTTACATGGTGAGATTAAAATAAATATATTTGATTATTATATGCCCCCACCTTTTTCCTGTAAGTATGTTCATATTGTTTCTACATCTCTGGGCTGATCTTTTTTTGCATTTGGATGTTTATTTATTGCTTTCTAGCCCCTCTGTTCTAAGAGGTTTTGTCTAATATTCTGTATTGCACTGTGTAATACCAATACAATCTTTTTCATTTCTTTTTCATTTCTCTTGTTTAAATAAAAATCTTTTTTAAAAGAAAGGAAGTTCGATATTCAAATCTCACCTCAACCAGGAAATCGGTACTCCAAAGCAACTCGTGTCTCTCCCCCCCCCCCAATACCTCTAAAATAGCAGAAACTTGAAGAAGGATGTTCAACATGGCTGCCTCTTGTTTTATGGAACAGCATCCCTGTTGAGATATGACAGGTGCTCATTATTTGCACTTTCTGGAAACAATTGAATACATTCCTGTTTTGACAGGCTCTTCCAGCATGATGAAAAGGTCTCTACTATAGAAGTTTATTTTTGCACTGTTGTTCTTTTTTGTACTGTTTTAAAAAACTAATTTTAGTTACTTTGAGGTATGTTTGTAAATTGATTCATTTAAAAGGTGATTCGGAAAATATGATCAATTAATTAATTAATTAATTAAACTTAATTGTTCCTTTTTTCACAAAAGCAACTCAAAGCAACTAAACAGCAATAAATAAGCAACATACATTAAAACCAACCAAGAAAAATCTAAAACTAAAACATTATTATTACCGTGGCACACCACCCCAATCTCAGAGTGATGCGAAATTCCAGGGAGATTTCAGAAGTTTACCTCAGGATTCAAGTTTCCTTTTGGGAATAAGAGACTGAGGTATCATTATGATATATGGTTTGTTTACACATATATACAACCTGAGCCCACGATGGAGGGGTTCACAGGATCAACACCCCAAAAGTGTGTTGTTTCTCCCATAGCCACAGCCTTTGATTCAAACAGAAATCAAATGTTGCTCTCAGGTGTTCCCTTGACTCTCTCTCCAGCTTGCTGCTTTGCTTCCAAGTCACATCACTGCTTCTTCTCCAAGCCTGAACTCTGATTTTTGTCTGTCTTGCCATATGTGAGTTGAGGGAGGAGCCCCAGCCATTTGCAGTCTCCGACAGAGCCCTTCCTTTGTGCTCCTTACATCTCATCAGGAGGGTAGCCTGGTTGTTCCAAAATTTAAAAGCCTCAATTAGATTTTAACACTTATTGGATCCAGAGATTAGAGGGGTCTGGCACCCAGATTAACACCCCCAAACTCACAACATTACTGCTGCTATATATAGTACTCCCCTGGGATATGTAGGACATATTATATAAATGCTACTAATTATATTTGGGCATTTAAACATAAAATGTATGTGCCCTCTGGCATGCTGAGAGCCGTGTCAGCCTGTCCTCCTTCTCACCAAGTGATTTCTGTTGCATGGCAACATGTTCTTAGGTCCCTTGGGCCCACAGTAAAATAACAGTGCCCCTTAACTCCCAACAGAAGAAAAAAGGGATATTCTTCTGACTCTATGCTCTTGTACATAGCACCATTCATAAGCTTGCCTGTCTTCTTTACATATTTTCATGAATAAATACACGGCACTGTCTGAAACACAGAGAAGGGAGCTGCTATTTCCATTAAAGTTCTGCTACCCTGGAAAAATACGAACTGCTTTTGTATGTGTTACTGAGTGCTCAGTCTACACATTATGTGGATGTGTGAAATCTCTGCAATTTGCACAACAGTTCAAAATGAGTCTCATCATAGTGCCTTGAGGTTCTCATGGATGCATCTCCAGGCATGTGCACTGGAGACAAGATGCCTGCACTCCTCAGACACTCCTCAACCAGTAATTTGGATTAGAGATGCACTGGGGAGGAGTGTGAACTCTAGTAGCTCATAGAAACAAAGCAAGTTCATGTCAATGATTTACCAGAGCCAGGTACCCACTTCGCCGTCACCCCACATCAAGGCTGTCCTTCAAAAATAAGGTCACTTGGAGATTATGGTGTCTCACTCTGGGCTTCTTTCTACAACTACAGTCAGACCATTGGTCCATCTACCCCAGTATGGTCTACACTGACTGGCAGTGGCTCTCTAGCTTTCAGACGGGGCTCTCTTCCAGCCCAATCTGGAGATTCAGGGGATTGAATATGGTATCTTCTGCATGCAAAGCAGATGCTCAGCCGATCAGATAGGACCTTCCCGTGTAAAACACGAAAAGTGAGAAAGTGAGACTCTTCCATCGCAGAAGCACAATGGAATTTAATCACAATGTTTTCTTTCTTTGGGAGCTATAGGTATTACATTCTTAGATGCAACAACACCAAGAAGTGTTAATGTAATTCTAACAAAAGGCATCATGAGGAGCAAGGGACTCTGTTGGAGAGTTGCTGGCCAGTGGGGCAGCCATGTTTTCTTTGGGGAAAAACACAAGAATACCCTTTGGAACAATCATGTTGTGCCATTTCTAGAAAAATTAACCAACAAACTTAAATTAGCATGGGGACAAGCAAAGGAGGACATCTTCACCCCAGTGTGTTTTCTCTTATCACATATACAGCACAACAGAACAATGACCTATCCCCCCAACAACATATGAATCATTATGGCTAAACTGACACAACAACCCACCCACCCCCCAAAAAAATACCGCAACCAACCAAGCACAACCAACCAAACCCTGGACCCTCCAATCTCTCACAATGCCAATAAAAACAAGTAACTATATAAATAAAGTTTTGACTGTTATTGGCATCAAGCTCTTAATATGATTAGTCAAGGAGGCATGAGATCAAGACCCTGCATAGATGTGGATGGTGTTATTCTCTGGTTGCAATTATTTCACTATTAGTGTGTTAACAAGCTCACCAAGGCTATCTCCATCCTTGCATTTTATTTACTGTAGCTCAAATTCATGCAAAAATGAAATCATCTTCTTGTTTGTATAATTGAGATTCCATAAGCATTTTGGAAACTCAATTGGCTCACTAAACAACACCTCACTTCATGTCATAAGCAGTCATTGTTTGCCAGTTTTAACTGTCAGCTAACAAATAATCTTTTAGAACACGTAGAAAAATAATTAAGTGGCAAGAAATCAGCCATCCATATCAGAACAACTGAACGCTATATCAATAACAGGACATTTACTTGAAACTTCAGCTCAATAGGAGTTGAATCCACAGTCCTTCAGTGCCAGACACCTCATTGATTCAAGTACCCAAAAAATCTTTAATTACTAAGTAACAAGAACTTTCAGGTGTTCAATTACTTACCAGATGGAGCCCATATAGTATCTGAGTAGCATATGGAAATTACCAGAGAAAATGAGTACTGTTTTTATTAAAACGATACAAGAGTGGCTCAGGGTAAATCATACCAAGATCCATATGCCAATAGAACATCCCAGGAACAAGATTTTACATATCAAACACTTGGCTTCATCAACAAAAGATCTCAGCCTATTGAAATATGCATTCAGTTGTTGGAAGACACTCCTAATAAAACAACATTACTTCCACATTAAGGTGTACATATAATAACAGCAATTGGTAAATGTATAGAATGTGAAAACGGCAAGTTTCTATTTTACTCCAGAGGCCTGCACCACATTACGGTGTTTCTCCTTAGGTTTACTTCTAGCAAAGCATTCACACAAATGCAATCTACCCACTTTTTTCAGACAAGTAAAAGTGTTATCACTGCATTAAAAGGCAGCATGAATGTCCTGTTTTTGAGAGAAAATCTCTTAGATATAGATATCTATTTTATTTTATGTTAAAAGGTGTGGGGTTTTTCTTGTTTAAAGGGGGGTGTTGTCACCTGCCGGAGCAATTTAGCACTTGGTTTATGTTGTAATTTTATTAGGTCTGAGTTAACATCTACTGATGTTACCTTGTAATACTTCCATAATGTGAAGCTTTTTTCTTGTGGTGGTTGGATGGCTAGATATAAATAAATGCATCTTGTCTATTTTTTATGATACAATAATATAATAATAATAATTATGGATTGCATTCAATAGTGGCTTTGCGCTAGTGGAAAGCAGTTCTGTTTGCTCATGACGAATTTTCCTGTGCAGTATAGTCTACCGTATCCCCCAAAATCTGCTTCTGAGGGTACTCTGGAACAGTATAGAAAATGATGCCAAGTGCTGCGGTAGATAAGGAAGCTAGCAAAACCCAAAAAGTTCCACCTTGTATAAACAGAAGTGTTTCCTGCTGGCTCACTGTTGGATATAAGCCAATACTTGTTTAGTGCTATCTGTGTACAAGGAGCTTTAGGAAATCATCAAAATTTAGACAGATCCCAGTCACAAACCCAAGTCTGACAGAGAGAGGAAAGGCAAAGGATGACAGAGGTAAAGAGTAACAAGGGATGAATGTAAGCAAATGCTGTACTTAATAGGGATAGATGGATCAGCCTCAGTATTGTTTTAGGAGACAGAAATCTTAAATCACCTGGGAGTAACACAGTCAACTGAGATGCAGAGACCTCTCGGTCCCATTGCATGCCTGGCAGTATCAGCTTAGGGGCAGGAAGCTTCAGGAAGGCCTACTGGTACTTTGGCCCTGTTTGGTCTTCTGGGATTTCAGTCAAGTTTTGAAATACGTCTTTAGAAACACTAGGCACATCCTAGAAGAAGAAGAAGAGTTTGGATTTGATACCCTGCTTTATCACTACCCTAAGGAGTCTCAAAGCGGCTAACATTCTCCTTTCCCTTCCTCCCCCACAACAATTGTAAAGTGTATAGAATGTGAAAACGGCAAGTTACTATCTTACTCCAGAAGCCTGCACCACATTACGGTGTTTCTCCTTAGGTTTACTTCTAGCAAAGCATTCACACAAATGCAATCTCCCCACTTTTTTCAGACAAGTAAAAGGGTTAGCATTGCATTAAAATGCAGCATGAATGTCCTGTTTTCTGAGAGAAACTCTCTTAGATATAGATATCCATTTTATTTTATGTTAAAAGACTTAAGGAAGGACTTCAGGAAGGCCTCCTGGTACTTTGGCCCTGTTTGGTCTTCTGGGATTTCAGTCAAGTTCTGAAATACGTCTTTAGAAACAGTAGGCGGATCCTACAAATACATGTGCTGCAACTGGACCCCACAGAATTTATCAGCAGTCTTGCAATTAAGAATGAAGGCTTCTGGATACTAGTTGCTGGAAACCTCAGGAGGAGAGTGTGCTCTTGTGATTAGGTCTTGCTTGAGGGTTTCCATGGGCATCTGGTGGCCACTGTGAGCACAGGATGCTGGACTAGAATTCCTGCTCCGTGATTGCAGTCATGGGATTTTTGTCTATCACATGACGGTGTATGTTTTGACTCCAAAGAGTGGGAAGTGATGGAGACAGGATGTTTGTGTTACTGTATTCCGTGAAGTGGGACTATTGTCCTTTGTCCTTTTTCTCTTTGCTGTCTGATGCTAGAGAGAGAGGGAGCCATGTTGCAGTGCTCCGTGTGTGTTTATATGTAAATAAAGTAGATTAGCCAAAATGCTGAGTTCTGTCACACAAGTTGCGCATACTCTGCAGATCCCTAAGTGTGCCGGTGTCGGTTGGCATCGGTTGCTGTGATGTTCGGGCAGAAGAAAGCTTTTGAAGCTCCCAAACGATCGACCAGGAGGGAGAGAACATGCCAGTCGGGCATGTGTCTCTGCCAGGATCCTACTCGAGTGTAGGCTGAACTCTTGACAATGAGCCACTGGCTCTTCTTATGTGTGTGTGTTTTAACACCAGGGGTTTTTTTCTGAATGCAAGTTTGTCTTTCCAGCTGCTTCTAGATTTCAACCAGTTGAACAGCCTCCCACTGCCATAGTTGGCCCAATTGGCCAATTATGCATCACCAATGGTGCTTCATGGGACTAACTGAGATATGCTTCCTGGTTTTTGCCAGCCAGCTAATGAACTATGGTTGGGGCACGGTCATTTCAAAATGTTTTGTTCATACAAATATATTTGAAGTTCTCGTGCAAATATCTTGGAGGGGAGGTGCTATGTCATGCTATTGTTTGTTTTTTCAACAAATGAAATAGAGGCAAATTTATGCACTCAAATATTGATTTATTTGCAGTCATTACTTCTATTAAAGGTAAAGGGACCCCTGACCATTAGGTCCAGTCATGACCGACTCTGGGGTTGCAGCGCTCATCTCGCTTTATTGGCCAAGGGAGCCGGTGTACAGCTTCCGGGTCATGTGGCCAGCATGACTAAGCCGCTTCTGGCGAACCAAAGCAGTGCACTGAAACACTGTTTACCTTCCCGCTGGAGCGGTACCTATTTATCTACTTGCACTTTGACATGCAAGGTTGGCAGGAGCAGGGACCGAGCAATGGGAGCTTACCCCGTCGCGAGGATTCGAACCAATGACCTTCTGATCGGCAAGTCCTGCAGTACGCTGAATTAATAATTAGACATAGGATCAGCATTAGCTATCAAAGAACCCTAGAGAGAGTCAAAAGTGTTGAGTTCTATCCATCCCACAACACACACACTTCCTCTTGGCCCCAAATCACCCTCTTGCATAACAACCCTGCCCTTCCTGTCCCCTACTTACTTTGATGCAGCTACCTTTACCAATTTAGGCAAGAATAGCTTGGACACCCAGCAGATGCCAAGCATCCAGCTAGCACCCAAGACAAATGTCCTATTCAGTAAATCAGTGGGTTGGTTTTATGTAGAATTACAACTCATTACTTTAGAATTTTTCATTATCTTTCATTTTGCAGCAAGAAAAGACAACATTTTGAAGCTTTCTGCATACCTTTCACTTTTTAATCTTATTCATCTCTGCAGATATAGTTAACAAGATTGCAACTTTAACACATTTATTTTTTTTACAGCAAAATAATGTTAAGGGGTTGCAATTAGTGCCTTTTAATACAAACAGTTTCATTTGTGAAATAGGATTTTAAGTAATAAGCCATCTGTTGTTCCCCTTTCTAATGGTTGCAACTTATTATGTATTTTTAATGGTGATCCTAATTTAGATCACACTTCATCACCGGGAAATAAATAGATATAGGACTGCTGTTTGTTTTCATCATAATTTTATGCATTAAATGCCAAATGTTTATTATCTCTTGCAATAATAACTATAACACTTCTAACATATAAACGTTGTTTCTCAAGAATTCAGAGGAAAGCTTGTCTTTATATAATGCCTTTTCAGTACCATAATCCTCTACGGAATGGAGACAAAGAGCCTAGTCACTGTAACATCTTTGTTTAAAAGGCAAGAACACATGATGACTATTACTCTTTAAGCACTTCAGACTCTTTAATACACTGAAAGAGGATGCATATTAAAACACAGCCAACCTGATCCTAAACCATTTTTTCTTGGAACCAAATCCCATTTGTTTCAGTATAATATGGAAGATCACAATAAAGACTGGTTCACGTTAACAGGCATTTTGACATACACGTGGGTATTACTTTGCCTTTACAACAGTGTTGGCTGGTATGCATTGGGACTGGAAAGATGGAAGACATAGAGACCAAAAGTGGGTGGAGCCAGAGCCAATGACAGGCAGAGCCACCCTCTGATTGGTTGTAATTAAGATGTCTAGGATCTCATGAAACCAGGCAGCACCTACACACCAGCCTCTACCACTGCGACAAGCAGCAGCTTTGACAGCTCTTCCACCACTACTGCCCTGAAAGGGCCTTTGCCAGTTCTAGTTTCCACACCATATATTTAAAGCACTCTTCTACCACTTTCACAGCCATGGGTTGCCCCAAAGCATCCTGGGAACTGTAGTTTGTTTCGGATGCTGGGAAGTGCAGCTCTGTGGGGGTATCCTTTTTTAAAAAATAATTTTTATTAATTTTCAATACATCACACTCATACACATTTTATCTGATTTTAACAAAATTCAAATTTTGGTCTTCCTTCAGCTTCTCTGGTAATCATCCATTTTTACCGTTCAATACACATTTCTTTCATTATATTGCCATTTATCTTCCCTCATTTTTTCTATTTCCTTTAAACAATACCTCTTAGAGTTTTACAGTGCTTCTTGAAACCCCACTAGCGTTGTTTGCACCTCACATATATTTTTCAGATATTCTACAAATTTCCCCTAATCTTCGATGAACTTTTGGTTTAGAGTATATCTTATTTTCCCGGTCAGTTTATCAAGTTCCGAGTAGTCCGTTAGTTTCATTCTCCATTCTTGGATTGTCGGTATTTCCTCTTGTTTCCATTTTTGGGCCATTAAAATTCTTGCTGCTGTAACTGCGTACTGGAAAAGTTTACATCTGTGGGGGTATCCGAACTCTCAGCACCCTTAAGAAACTACCATTCCTAGGATTCTTCAGGGGAAGCCATGACTGTAAAAGTGCCTGCAAGGAGACTGGTTGAGGGTGATAGGAGTCGGAACTTAACAAGTTCTGGGCTGGTTGCTGGAAACCACAGTTTCCCTGTCCCTGAGTTATACAGTAAAATGGAGTTCTAGCTTAACCACCCTCCTGCAAAAATAATTTCCAGCTTAAAGAAATCAGCCCTGAGTGCTCACTGGAAGGACAGATCCTGAAGCTGAGACTCCAATACTTTGGCCACCTCATGAGAAGAGAAGACTCCCTGGAAAAGAACCTGATGTTGGGAAAGATGGAGGGCACAAGGAGAAGGGGACGACAGAGGACGAGATGGTTGGATAGTGTTCTCGAAGCTACCAGCATGAGTTTGACCAAACTGCGGGAGGCAGTGGAAGACAGGAGTGCCTGGCGTGCTCTGGTCCATGGGGTCACAAAGAGTCGGACAGGACTAAACGACTAAACAACAACATTGCCATATGTTGGTAGGATGGCCTGAGGCCCAAGTGAGATGCTATTCCTCCTGCCTTTAAAAATAATGAGTATGCTGCATTCTGAATGCTGCAGCAATGAGAAGAGGATGTGCTAGGAGACTAGAAGACTAACAGGCTGGGAGAAGTCATGTCTACATCATCTCCACCAAACCTCATCACTTATAAAGGTATAACATGACATCACTTCCAGCCTCTTCTAAATATTTTGAAATAATATTTTACAACCTACGACAGGGCATTAAGTCAAGGGACTAAATGTAAGCCTTGACAAAGCAAGAAAACCAACAAGAACAACAACAGCAACAACCCTATGTTACTTGGTGGTCTTCACCTCCAAGTAATTCACTTTTTTCTTGGGATTAGGTTATACTGGCTGATGTGCTGCCTGCTTCATTTGCATCATAAGGATGAAAATCCAGTGGAAGAGACAAGGATGTATCTTCTCCTCCAGTGACAGATAAAATGAGAAGAACACTTCAGGTGCTAAGAAATGCTGTAAACAATGCAGCTCCTAATATAGAAAGAGATCAGTAGTTGCAGATGCATCGACTTGATGTGTTTCCCCGCTATTACCTTGACTTCTACAATCAGCAGACCATCTCCAAATGATTCTTCATTCTGGCAACACACAGTGAATAAAAAGTAGCCAAGCTAAGAGCCATAAATGTGCAGGGATTGCCTACCAGAAGGAGATTACATCTTGAGGAAGCTATATTGCTGAATTTTAAAGCAGAGACATTTGTGTTTCATTATAGCCTTCTGGATATATTTTTTTCTGCCTACCTTTAAAACTGTGGGGCAAGTTCCCTATTTGTTCCAATAAAATATTTTATTTCCGAATGAAGACTATGTGCACAAATATTGTTAGGCTCACCCCCACTTCTCCTAGCAATGAGAAGTTCTGGGGTGCAGTGCTTCCCTGAGCTTGGTTCCCAATAGAAAGAGGTGACTCAGAATGTAATGGCTTTTGTAATATTTACAAATATACAGGTTGAGCAAAAATGGAGACACAGCCTAAACACTCCAGCTGGCAGTCCAAGTCTGCCATTCACACATCAGATCTCCAAGCACTTTCAGACACTCTCAGGGCCCGGACTCAGCTTCTTATGTCTTTCTCAGTCTTCAACTACAACTGCAGTCTGTGGTTCTTTTCAGCCAGAGACACCTTGCCCCCTCACACTGGCGAAGACACCTTCTGTGCCAACTTTTAAATGCCTGCTGAAAACCTTTCCACTCTGCCAGGCCTAGGCTGGCAATTATAAATACATCCTCCACAATGGTCTTTTGAAGTTTGTTTTTAACTTATTTTTAACTTTTTTGTGGGCCTATTTGTGGGTTTTATGTTATTGCGTTGTTGCAAACTATTGTGATATATCATTATCATTGTGATAATGTAAATATGTAAAAATTTTGTTTAAAATATTCATATGGGAATGTCATCTCTTCCAATTATCACTGCCCTTCATAGCACCCATGGAGACACATCAGCAGGACAAATGGTGACTGGTTCTCAGTGGGACTAGTAGGGCAGAAGTTGGGGTGGACCAACAGTAACTGGAGACAATGATAAGCAGATCCAACTAATTCTAGATTTGTCCTCATCCTCTTCAATGCAGGAATATGCAACTACAACATATAAACCGGGCTGAAGTCCATATTGTGTTTCATAATTTTTGACCTGGCAATATATTTTGAATCATGGTGTGTGTGTGTGTGTGTGTGTGTGTGTGTGCGCGCGCGCTATGCAAAAATCACAATTTGGGAAAACCTGTGAAGCCAGTCAATGCCTCTACATAGCTCCATCCTTATTTCAGGCATTGTGATATATCAGTATATTGTGATGCTTAGCTGGTGTTACATCACCATGCTGAAAACCAGATATCGCCCAGTCTCACCCACCTCCACCCCAGGCAGTCTGTTCCAATAGTGAGCACATCTTACTGTTGAATGAGAAAATATATGAACTGGTCCTAACCCTTCATCCCTTCAGCTTAGGGCTCTCCGTGGTAGAGGAAGCATACCAGTTTTGCAGTTGTACTTCAGTTAGTTCAACCAAAGACCTTTACATTAGGACTATGTGATCCACAACCAGGCTACTTTCTTTGATTTAGAACAGGTGTAAAGAACCCCCAGCCCATGGGATAATCTTGCCCCCCCCCCCCGAGGATCCAAATTGGCCTGCAAGGCCATTCCCTCCAAAACTGACAACATAATCATACTGCCTTTAGCAAGAATAAATCCATTAAAAATCAGCAGTTTCCAGATTCAAAAGGTAGTGAATCTGGTTATTTTCACTGCTGGTTTGATAGCCACAGAAATGTCATACAATGGAGGGTTAAAATTCTTCTCAAGGAATCCTCAGCTGAAGATGCTAAAAAACTTCACATTAGGAACTACTGAAATGCAGAAGATCAGTGACCTAGTTGTTCTGCTATTCGTGTTATCAATACAATTGACACTAATACATATCATTTGTAAGCCTCGTCTCCTTCTTCGAATCAATAGGAGCAGCCAATTTGAACCCATCAATGCACTAGCCTTTGTAACAGTAGTTCACTGAGTCCTCTGATAATAGTCTGGCAATGTGTGCTCTTCATAACTACCAGCATTTACTGAATGTTCCTGGTGCTTAAAAAAAGGAGAGACCTGAAAATAAACTGCATTTCATTCTGTGCTATACAGAAAGGAAATAAAAATGCATCTCCATTATGAATAGAGTTCCCCGACACTTTCGTCTCAGTTCACATTTATTAACGGCTTTATATAAATATTCTTAAATTATTGCAAGGTCATTTTAAAATACTAGTTGCATAGGCAGTTTTCCCAGGTCTTTCCTAAGACTTTTCTTGATTCTGCTATATATTTCTGAATCTGATTTTTCCACTACCAGATATTGCTCATGCACTTTGAAATTCTGCTTTGAAAGTGCCGCTATCATATTGTTTGCTTGTCAAACAGCTTTAATGGCTAGACAATGCTATTAGGCATGGTACCAAAATGATGGATGGGTAGCTTATTCCCACCTGCTGCTTTTCTTACTCGGTACAGATGCCAATTTATATAATGTAGCTGATTCCCACTAGCAAATCAGAAGAATTACTATGCCACAACAGTGAGAGATCAATGCCTAGCTCTCTTTTTGTAGACAAACAATTCTGCAGAATACATATTTCCTTTTTTAAAAAAATATTTATTTAAAAAATGTAAGAAGTGTCCTGATGGATGAGACCAAAAGTTGATCTAGTCTAGTGCCATGTTCCCCCAGTGGCCAAATATCTGTCTATGGCAGCAGTTCTCAACCTGTGGATCCCCAGATGTTGTTGGACTACAACTCCCATCATCCCTGAGCTCTGGCCTTGCTAGCTAGGGGTGATGGGAGTTGTAGTTCAACAACATCTGGGGACCCACAGGTTGAGAAAGGCTGGTCTATGGGAAGCCAACATTTAGGAAATAAGCCCATAGCATTTTCCTGCTTAGGCTCTGCAGCAACTGATATTCAGAGATAATATATAGCCATCATGTCTACTAGTCATTGATAGCCTAATCCTCCATATATTTGTCTAATCGTCCTTTAGAGATGCTGAAAGTTAGCAGCTATCACTATCTTATGGCAGCAAGCGTCATAACTTAACAACATGCTATGTGAAGACATACTTCTCTTTTGTCTGTCCTGGATCTCCCACAATTCAACTTTATTGGGCTCCATTGGATTAATGGACTATTCGGATATGCTTTACATGGGGCTACCCTTGAAAATGGTCTGGAGGTTGCAACTGATGCAAAATGCAGTAGCCAAGATGAGAATTTCAAAATGTAACTTCCATTTTGAAAGAATAGCGCAGGTGGCCAATTCTCTTCTGAGCTGGATTAGTGGCGCTTTTGGTAACATACAAAGCTCTGGATCAGGCATAGGCAAACTCCGGCCTTCCAGATGTTTGGGACAACAATTCCCATCATCCCTGACCACTGGTCCTGTTAGCTAGGGGTGATGGGAATTGTAGTCCCAAACATCTGGAGGGTCGGAGTTTGCCTATGCCTGCACTGGATGACTTGGGCCCCAAATATCTAAATAAACACATCCTTCCATACCAACCTGCTTGCGCATTATGCTCAACAGAGGAGGCTTTGCACGTTCACCTGTCGTCGAATGAGCTATGCGGTACATGGTGTGCATGGAAAAGTGACATCTGTGGTGACCTCGTCCTTATAAACTTCCCCTCTGAAATACATCATGAGCCAACACCATCATCATTCCAGCTACAACACTTTGCCCAGGCTTTTAGGTGGGATCATGTTTAGTGCTGGCTGGTAGAATCTTGTTACATTCAGATTTCCCTGCCATGGTATATTTTTACTGATGGTAAAATTATTGTTTGCTTTAGGTTTTGAAATATTGTTAATTATGGTTTGAACACAGATGTATTCCCACCCATAAAATATTGCATAAATTTAAGCTGTATCAGGGCACTGTGGGAATGCCAGTGCAAAAAAAAAAATAAGTAGATGAAGCAAATGTGAAACCCCAGAGGTCGTGCTTTCCATCTATTGTCCGATGTCCAGGGTCTGCTCTACACAGGATGAATCCAGGTGGAGAAGGTTTATGCACAATTTTTTTGACCAAAGAATTTGACCGGCAGATTTGTGGTAAAGGACAACAGTGTTCCCATGAGTTTAAAGAGCTGATAAGCTAGTTACCATGAACAGGCAGATAACCAGGATTGTGCATTTTCTGCAATGAAGCAAACCACATTACACCACCAATCTCGTTTTTAGCTTGCCCCACATTGGGCCAATCTATGGGCCCATCACCTTCTGGCAAATAGAAGGGGAAGAAATGGAGGCAGTGAGAGGTTTTACTTTCTTGGGCTCCATGATCACTGCAGATGGTGACAGCCGTCACGAAATTAAAAGACGCCTGCTCCTTGGGAGAAAGGCGATGGCAAACCTAGACAGCATCTTAAAAAGCAGAGACATCACCTTGCCAACAAAGGTCCGTGTAGTTAAAGCTACGGTTTTCCCAGTAGTGATGTATGGAAGTGAGAGCTGGACCATAAAGAAGGCTGATCACCGAAGAATTGATGCTTTTGAATTATGGTGCTGGAGGACTGCCATGGACTGCAAGAAGATCAAACCTATCCATTCTTAAGGAAATCAGCCCTGAATGCTCACTGGAAGGACAGATCCTGAAGCTGCGGCTCCAATACTTTGGCCACCTCATGAGAAGACTCCCTGGAAAAGACACTGATGTTGGGAAAGATGGAGGGCACAAGGAGAAGGGGACGACAGAGGATGAGATGGTTGGACAGTGTTCTTGAAGCTACCAGCATGAGTTTGACCAAACTGCGGGAGGCAGTGCCTGGCGTGCTCTGGTCCATGGGGTCACGAAGAGTCGGACACGCCTAAACGCCTAAATGACTAAACAACAACAACATAGCTAAAATTACCCTTAAAATAGTGACACTGCCCTACATAGTTGTTTCCATACGACTTGAAACAAATGCCATATTTATTTGTAGAGATGAACAAAGATTTGCATCTGTTCCTATTTTACACCAGTTGGCCCACGTATTCTCCTCTCTCGTACAATTGAGTTCAGCGGCTTCTTCAGAAAAGATATAGCCCATTGAGCTAAAGAAGGCTTGATAATGAAACCATTTGTGTACACACCATTAGCCATACAGACGTTAATAGCTCTTTTGGCATCATTATATATATAATGAAAAAGTTGATGCTTTGTAATCTTATGGAATTTTCTTTAACATAGATGGCAGCTGTATGTACGCTTTCCACAATTATTTCTCAACAGTTGTTCATTTGCTGTAAATCTAGTCTTAGAAAAATAAAATAAAATATAGAATCATGTGAAGTATATAAATTGCCTATCATTTGTCATCGTTCCTGAGTCCCGAGTTGCAGCTTTGCAGCACAGACACACAAAGAGGAAGAAACAATGACGGTCAAAGCAAATGACAGAAATTATGTTGTTTGTGAGAGCTTGTCTACATCCTCCAAAAACAATTTTGTGGGATGGCCTTCTGAAGTTGGGGCATCACATTCTGAAAGGTCCCCTCCCCACATTAAAAACGAACACCATTCACTTAGAAAACAAACATACCAGGTAGGATGGCTTGGCCCAAACCTTTCACTGAAAGATTCTAATTTTCTACAACCAGGGATAACTTCTGTCCCCTGCCCATGGGGGGGAACAATAATCTCTTCTTACATATCTTCTATCCTTCCTCTAAAGATCTCAGAGCTGTCCACACATAGGATGTCTCCATTTTATGCTCACAGTGTGCTTTCCTCTGTCCTCCACACCTCACCTACCCTGGCTCTCAGTCCTGTGCCCATCTTTATCACTTCCTAAAGCATACCATCAGAGGAGGGCTATTTATTTCTTTAAATTTATCTGTTCTGCCTTCCCTTTCACTCACAGCATCCTGTGGCAGCTTACATTACTATTGCATCATTAATCATCACATGATTTTTCCAAACGTGTAAACAGGCTCTGAGTAACATTTTATTCTAAGAGGAAAAACAGCACCCCGGGCCTATCCATCACTGGAGCATAAATGTTGCATTTGCTCATGGCCTCAGTTAATCCATGCAAATAGCATAGACCATCTACCTGGGTACTTTCCTCTAGCCTTCACCTGACCTTTCTCCGTGCCAATCCACCTCACCATCTGAGGAGGCTCTTCTTCAGGTTTTTGCCTTTCAGGTTCATATTTTAAAAGTACTGGGTGGTTACAAAAATGAAGAAGGAAAAGGGGGGGGCTTTATTTTTCTAACAAACTCCCTTGAAAAATCAAACGGCTAATTCCAGTGCTATTTTTCTAGGAAAAGAGGTGCTGGAACTCACCATGAACACCTCCCTTGTTCTCTTATAATGGCAATGGCACCCACCTATGAGGTGCTGGAACTGAGTTCCTGTGAGTTCCGGCTGGAAAAAAGCCCAACCTATTTCTCACTTCATTAATGGTAACTGTAGGAATTTCCTCATTACAAAGACACTGTTCCTCCCTTTGTGCATTAAGTAATCATGGCACCATGACTGTACTCCTGTTATTTCAGAGATTTTCCTCTCACTAAGAGACTGCTCCGTATTCAAGTGTTTGTTCCTTGGAACTCAAATTTTAAATTAATGCCATGCAGAGTTCAAACGTGTAGCTGCCTAGGAGATGTTTCGGTCCTGGTGATTAGCATATATTCCCTATATAAACATCACCCTTTTGTACCATGTTTTTTTCTAATCATGAGAAATTTTAATTAGAGCTTCTAATGGCCCACTCCATAAGATTATTGATATTGAAGTGAATGAACTGGGAAATGTATTCCTAGGAAAGCAACAGAGTAAAATACAGATCAGTGGACTAGGCCACTGGAAGTACATCTCATAGAAGTATTATGTGTGCTCAGCTTTAAGCTTCCATCATTACTTACCCTGGCAAGAAAGGAAACCTTATATATAGACTTGCATACTGAGATGTTGTAATGTTCTAGGTGTTAGGATATTTCCATTCCACCTTAAAAGGGAGCAGGATGTTTGTGTCACAGCCTGCGTATTTCCTGTTCACAGGATGTTTCTGTTGTGTTATTGCTTTCATTTCTCTCTCTGTGCCTGAACACGCAAGCAGGCAGTCATGTTTTTTCCTTTGTTCTGACCAACGCTGAATAAACTTCTAAATAATGCTCTCCTGCGTGCATCTTTTGCCGTGTGAATTCTGCTGATAGAGCGTGCATCAGCTCTGGAATGTGGCAAGCTATTTTCTGGAGCTCGTGTCGCTAATTGCTGATACTGTATCTACGGGAGATCGATGGACTGTCCGGAGGCAACGTGGGGGCCATGATGGCTGATATCTCCCTGGCAGTATCCCAACACTAGGTGGCCTGCTTTACAGATATTTGTGTCGGGTCAGCCGGGGGCTAGGACGATCCCCAGGCATACGACAAGAATGATTCCAGCCTGTCTCTCCCATCAGCATGCAGCGTGCAGCTCTAAGGAGTTCCGAACCACCTTCCCCAACGTTTATAATGACTCATGTCTTGGAGACACTGAGCACATATTCAGAGTCCAGCAGAGATAAACGCAGTCAGAGCTAGGCTGGGGTTATGAACACTAAAGCTACTTTATTAAGCATAAGGCAGAACAAAAGAAAACATGTCTCCTCTCTCTTGCCTTTCTCGGAGAGAAGTCAGAAGTGAAAGCAAAAACAAACGGAAACAGAGTACAGTAAACATCCGCTCCCGTGATTCCAACAATCGGTGCTGGAATGCATAACATAGACATGTGATGAACCAATGCTACACAATATCTGCACAGTGAGAGGAAGAGAAATCCAACATCCTCCCCCTTTCTATGTATCACTGGGCAGTATGTTAGTATAACCACAGTTTCTGTACATAGGCACTGTGTCGTTCCCTGGGAACGACCGTGGATAAAAAATCAGCAGGAATCTAAGTTCCTGGCATATAGGACACCGTTACGAGTCCATTCTGAACACATTCCCTTGCACATCGTAATTTCAACTGCAAGTGCTTTCTGCTTTGCTTACAACTCTCAGAAGTTAACAAAGACAAACATGGGGGCTATTTGAATGGTTTTCAGAGAGCAGGCCTCTATTTAAAGGTGTTCTCTATTTGAAGAGCTGCCTGGTTCAAGTTTAATGACGAAGAACCGCAAGAAGGATGAAGAACTACAAGGGGGATAAAGAATCATAAGAAGAACCATGAAGAACCATAAGAAGGGAGAGCAGGGGCCTTGAAGATGCCCATCTACAGCACTTGAACAGCCAGCGGACAAGTATTGGGACTTGTTGACTTATTCATAAATAACCTGCAATTAGTCATGAGCAGTCAGATGGCCAAGTTTGTTGAAGATACCCAATTAACTGCTCAAGGTGGTATGAAAGGAAAGGAATAGCACAGAGCTTATGTTGTCCTCCTCTGCCCCACTGCCAGTCATTTGTAGATGGGCCTTGCCCAGATAAAACATCTGTGAGGACTCAAAGGGGCACCAAAGAAATTCCCAACAACTCTTTGGAACATCAAGGTCCAGAGGAATGTTAAGGAGAAAATGTTTTGTTTTGTTTTTAATTACAATTGAGAAGTACAGCAAGCCGGGGCCTCTGCTACTTAGCCTTTGCAAGGCACACCCATTCCAAAAGTGATTGCTTCAGAGATAATCCAACGAAGCTCTTAATTAAAATCTTATTGATGTATTGCATCTATGGAGATAATTAAATACAACTTCAGGTTTTGCATACAAACACATATTTATCTTGCCAGGGAAATAATGGAAAAGAAAGCACTTGATAGATCAACCATCGTGGAGCAGTTTGTGTCAGAAGACCTTGCTGTTTGTATAAAGCAGCAATTAACAGGGAAAGCTTGCAAAACTTTCTTTTAATTGACCAAATGACAAAATTTAGTCAAACATTTGTTTCCTTAAGCCAGATATTTGGGGTTTTAAAAAACCTGACAGCAACACCCAATGCTTAGATTGCCAGATCTCCAGGTTTGACTTGGAGTTTCCAGGTTTGTCGGGTCACGAGCCAGCTGCAAATTATTGCATAGACTTTGCAGGGGTGTCTGCCCTCCTCCACTCTGTGAATTAACCTCAGGCTCTGCAAATTATTGCACAGACTCTCCAGAGGGTTTGTCCTCCTTTCTTTCTTTCTCTCTCTCTCTCCCTCCCTCCCTCCTCTCCTCCAGGGCTATGTGGTAGGAGGAAGCACAAAGGAAGAAAAAGAATGGGACTGGGCTTAAGAAAAAGAGGATCTTATGGTTATGTATGCATGCCTGGCATGAGGTAAGGTAAAGGTAAAGGACCCCTTGATGGTTAACCCTGGATGGTTAACAAAAGGCGACTATGGAGTTGCAGCACTCATCTCACTTTCAGGCTGAGGGAGATGGCATTTGTCAGCAGACATCTTTCTGGATCATGTGGCCAGCATGACTTAACCACTTCTGGTGCAACAGAACACCGTGACAGAAGTCAGAGAGCATGGAAATGCCGTTTACCTTCTCACCACAGCGCTAATTATTTATCTACTTGTACTGATGTGCTTTCGAACTGCTAGGTTGGGACCGAGCAACGGGAGCTCACCCTGTTGCAGGGATTCGAACCACCAAGCTTCTGATCAGCAAGCCGAAGAGGTTCAGTGGTTTGGACCACAGTGCCACCCGTGTAGCGAGGTGCGGTATTGCAGAAGCATGTGGAATGAGGAGAGACAGGAGTGGACACTGGAGAGTCTGGACCAGATTGGGTCTTTATTTTCATTTGGCATTGAGTGAAGACCACCAAGTCCATTATTTCAGGGGGAAGCAGGGGTGGGCGGCTGCCTCAGAGGCAGAAGAAAAGAAAAGCCTGGACTGGAAAACTCTCAGTCCCATTCCAGCCTTTCCCCCCCTTCTGCCTCCATGGCAATCCCCCACCCCCCAACTCCCACATGAATTAATCCACTTGGGAACCCAAGGAATAGGCATTAGAAATCACATTGGATATCTAAAAGAATAGTGCAATGGAAGGGGGACAAGTGAGGATCCTTGCAATTTTTACTTTGGTAGACTACCACACCCATCACATCCAGTGCCTGGAACACAGAGCTTCAACTGGACATGAGGACACCTCCTTTAACTAAAGTTTTTATCTGAATTTCCAACTAGTGACATATTTGTTAGACTTCCTGTTGTTTCATTTGAATGATATGATTTCAGCGACTGTGGTTATTGTTTAATATGCCATGTTTAGCATCACTGGGCCCACACCCATGAGATCACCTTGATTCACCCCTAGGTCTCAAAGTTTGGGCTCCTTAGAGGAAGAGTGGGATATAAAAGGGGGGGGAGTGTTCATCCCCAGCTTTTTTAAAACTACCCTCACTTATAATTTGTTTCACTGTTTGAAACCACAGGTACTAAATGAACACAGAAGATATATATTATTATTCAAACAAGCATTATATGATATTGTTAAAGTGTTGCATCTCACTAAACATTAAAAAAAGGTAAAGGACCCCTGACAGTTAAGTCCAGTCACAGACGACTCTGGGGTTGTGGCGCTCATCTCGCTTTACAGGCCCAGGGAGCCGGCGTTTGTCCACAGACAGTTTTTCTGGGTCATGTGGCCAGAATGATTAAGCCGCTTCTGGCGCACAGAACACCGAAACCAGAGCAGTGCATGGAAACGCCACTTACCATCCCACCAGAGCGGTACCTATTTATTTACTTGCACCTTTTTGGGGTGTGCTTTCGAACTGCTAGGTTGGCAGGAGCTGGGACCAAGCAATAGGAGTTCACCCTGTTGCGGGGATTCAAACCGCGACCTTCTGATCAGCAAAACCAAGAGGCTCAGTGATTTAGACCACAGCCTGTCACTAAACATTAGCAGCTTTTAAAAAGGGCAGAAATGAAATTTCATAAACATTTCAAATTTGAAAACATTAAAAGTTCTACATTGCAAGCCTTGCCATCAGATTTTTATGTCCAATTCCATACTTCCCTACTATGTTTCATAGATTAGGACTGCAGAATACTCAGCTCCACAGAAATTGATTTTTACACATTGCTACATATTAAAAGGGTGAAAAATTAATACATTCATCTGCTTGTGTTGAGCCTCATCAATGTAGAAATGTTAAGTTTAAATATAATTATGGATCCCATTGCAGTGCTTTTGTACATTTACAAGATATCCAGAACTCCTTAAATATATGTTGACTGTTTCGTATCTTGATTAATTAAGCTATTTCATTTCCACTAACTTGGTTTAAAAATATATATTTATCTAATGTAGGATAACTACAGCTTGGATTGGCAGAATTATCAAAGATTTTTAGTAATGTATGCAAGGGGGGGGAATGTTGAATCCCTGTTTGCAATCATCTGGATTAGTAGGAGAAGAAATCAACAAGGTAGAGGTGTAATTAATTCTAATAAAGTTATTTGTTGTCTTTAGAGTTATTTGATAGCATGAGCCAATGCACCGACATTAGTAAAGCCAAGGGTAATTTATATTGTCAGGACACTCAATAGAAAAACAGGCTGCAAGGTATCCTGTTCCACTAAGTTGAAAAAAAAATGTGTTTGGCTACATATTGACAGGTTTAAGGTTGCGTGAATTTTACAGATAATAAAGGAGGCAAAGTTTGGTGCTAGAAGTTGAGTGTCCCCATCAGAGGTACAACCCCGAGTACAGCTTATGCAAACATAATGAAAAAGTCCTTGAAAACAAACCCTCTGAATTAATGTATTCAGCAAATGTATTAGGAAAACATTTTCAAAACATTACATATAAGCACTAATCGGTGACTAGCCAAACGAAGAAGTTGAGCCCTTCAGGAATCCAGAAACATTATGACAGTCTACTGACTTCTCTAAAATGCGTAATTGAATGACAGACCACTTTTTCATCATGTAACACATTTCTCATCTCAAGCAAAAGTCCAGTCCAAAAACCCCATTCACATTATATGAATATGCAAACTAAATGACCCCAAATGAATTTATGGGGAAAACTTGTCTAGCTCAAGACACACCTCTATATAAGGCAGATGTCCCCAAACATGGTACCTTCAAGGTGCATTGGATTACAACTCCCATTAGCCCCAGCCAGCAGGGCAAATGTTCAGGAAGATGGGAGGTATAGTGTGAAACATCTCAGTGGTACCAGGGCTGGAGAAAGCTGATGCAATAAGTGGCATGGATTTTACAGGAAACAGATGGAGGTGTCAGCAAGTGTCAGCAAGAGGAGCAGGGAGCCAGACAGAAGACAAAAGTCCCAATCAGGAAGTACAACAACATCAACAATTTGGGGACAATGTACAGGCCAGGGAATAGGGTTGGCTCTTCTGGATTGCATGGCTTCATGATTTTGGAGATCCTTGTCTATGGAGTCTGCATTTTGGCTTGAATTTATAGTGCATTGGCTCTCCTAGTACAGCCAGGAGCAGGAAATTAGGGTCTGACCCACAGTCTCTCTCTTGGAGCCCTCTTGTAAATGCCAGGGAAACCCATCCAAAACCATCCCCTTTCCTGTCTCACAGCACAACCAGTAGTAGGGGTTTGGGACATACCGTATCGGCCCGAATATAAGCTGCACCCGAATATAAGCTGCACCTTTAAAATGGGGGGGGGAATACCCTAATATAAGCTGCTCCATTCCTTGCTGCTCCTGGCTGCATACTGGGGAGCAGGAGCCACACTGCGTTGCTGGCGGCCTTCCCCCTTCCTAGCTCTCTCCCTTCCCAGCCTTGGCGGAGAGGGTGGGGACTACGTGTGGGGGCAGGCACTACTTTCCTACAATCCTGGCACTGTTTGCCCCGCGCTCCTGGCTGCATACCGTAAGGTCGTGCATATAAGCCACACTTTAACTTTTCATGGTCAGAATTTGGGGGGAAAGTGAGGCTTATATTCAAGCCAATACGGTATGTGATTGGAAGGATGAAATATACTCAGAGTCACAAAGTGATTTCATGCTCTTTATTCAGCTCATAGTGGTGAGGAGGAATGAATGAAAGTCCCCTCAAAGTATCTGCTTTATATACATTATTTACACAAGGGGCTGCACATGATTGGCTAATTCCGGAATTCTACTGTAAGCCAATCAGGTTGTGGATTCGCTTCTATCTGGAGAATGATTGGGTGGTTCCTGCCAACCAATCATACTGCTGCATTGTTCTAGGACCAATCAGACTGCTGCATTCTGAATCCTATTGTTCTAGGACCAATCAGACTGCTGCGTTTTGGATCCTATTGTTCTAGGACCAATCAGACTGCTGCATTCTGAATCCTATTGTTCTAGGACCAATCAGACTGCTGCGTTTTGGATCCTATTGTTCTAGGACCAATCAGACTGCTGCAGTTTCGATCCTATTCAACTCAGTACATAACAAAGGAGTTGCAAGATAATAGCTGAGGGAGGCAGTGGCTCCTGTCATCATAATCTCTGGCTGTATAAAAGAGGCCTGTGTCAAGGAGAGAGTTTGACTGGCATCAGAAGAGCAAGGAACAGCAAAGGCCACAGCAGCAAAAACGACAACACTGGCATCACTAGCAAGCTCTTTTGCTAGTGGGTGGGTGCTGTTTCCAAAACCACCAACTCCCTGCTTCAGCAAGATCCCCAACAGCAGGTGGAGAAACAACACCAGACCTTGGGAGAACCTTGTGCTGTATCAATGGAAGTTGATCCATTAGAGCAAGCGAGGTGCTGTCACACCAACTTTGGTCTGCCTTCAGCCAGCCCCCACCTCATTATTTCATACCCCTCAACTATCCCAAGAAAACCTCCTCATTTTTTGAACAACAGCGAGGTGGCCATTTTGGGTGCCATGAGCTCACCCCGAAAAAAAGTCATGTGGGTCACATGACTCACCTGGGAACGTAGCCCAAAGAGGTTTGTCCCAGTTTTTGACCTGGACACATTGGAGGGTATGTACATCCTTACTTACAACCAGCCAAGAGGGTCTCATCAACCACCACTGCCTCTCTAGAAGTAAACTTATGGCACTGAAAGGAGAGCTCCCCACCCCTTGCAGTATCTTTCAGGCTTCGTGACTTGCTTAATTGCACTAAAGAACGTGAGACAAATGTTCTCAGATCCAGTGTGACAGATCTGCTGCCTTCTTGCAGAGAGCCAGTGAGTGCTTTGTGGCAATTTGTATGTAATAGCTTTGCGGTGCCCATTTCTGTAAGAGAGGTTCTCTAACGAATCTTTGTTTCCCAGCCCTCTCCGGCTTTAAAGTCCCATCTTGAAGCATCTGCAAGAGTTTTGTGTAGAGAAAAAGAGGGGCCTGGTCTACCTGCCCAGATCCACTGTGGGAACTGCTAAAATAAATGGCTTGCTTGTTTTCAGAGATTACTCTGAGCAGCCCTCCTAGCCTCCATCAAGCAAGGTCTTCCAGCATGCAGGGATAATGTGGAAATTTGTTTTCAAGAAAAAAGCTTATCCCGTCGAGTGCTCCGTTTATTCTGCTCTTGCAATTTTCTTTAATGTCTCTGGCAAACAACAAGTACAATGATAATCTTTTTTCCCCCTCCACCACAGGATTGTGGGGTTTCTTTTTGTTGTTGTTTTTACACAAAGAAAAGTTCAAACTCTAAATGACGTACTATTGGTATTTTTACACTATACAGATTTATAGGGATGTTAGTCCTTGGGAGACCAACAGGGAAGGAGAGGATTTATATTCTTTACTAGAATAGTTGTTGGTGGAGAGAAATGGTACAGAGAGACCTTCGGGGAGAAAACAGCTCATTGAGCAATTGCTTCAGGCAGTGTTTTAAATAAAATCAATTCCGGATATAACACCACTGCCATTTTCGTAAAACAAATAATGAACCTAGATTCCATTTGTTTATATTAGGAGCTCATTTCCACATGCTGGGCCTAGTAAAGCTATTGCCCCCCCTCTTGAACCTTTGGCGGGCAAATGGAACTTATTCTCAGAATCAATAAAGCCCAAAAGGCAAGGAGGTTTGGAAAGTTATTGTCAAGACTGTGTGGTCACTTATCTGCCATTTGTATTTGACGTCCCATTCTGTGTGTGTTTGTTTTTCATTCTAGTTGTTTGCAGACTCCTGGGGAGTTAAAATGTGTAGGGAAAAAACAACCAGGTAAGCCTATGGTTCGAGATGATAATATGTGACTTGTTTAGGATGTTGATGCTCTTGGAAACTTCAGGTATGGTCTGGGTAAGAAAGAGCAAAACAAAAAACCCCAAACACAATTCTCTTCCAAATCCTCTATTTCTTTTTTTGTCTAGTACTCGTTTCTTAATCTGCAGAAATGTTGTTGTTATCTCAGTTGTTAATGATATTTAGAGCCTCGTGTCTAATGAGTCTGCAATTAATCCCAAGCATATTGTGTGCGGTGCTTAGCTTTCTTTTAAAAACAAAAACCACATTTCTACGGCTCTTCTGTATTAATATTTGATAAACCTCAGGCTTAGCTATAAAACAGAAGATCTAACTCCAGTCTGCTTTTCTCCAAATCCGTTGAGGCTTTCCTCTTAATCACAACATTCTAGTGCCTTTGCTATCTCCAGTTCTTTAAAGCAAAAAAAAATGTGAAGGTAAAAGGTACAATAAAGATCCCATTTACTCTTCGCCAACCATCATATGGGTACTACTACTTCTGATATCATATGTAGCTGGGCATCTTTCCAAAACCTGATTATGAGCTGACTTAAAAGTAAGGGTCAAAGTACACGTGATGTTCGCCACAAAACTCTGCCCTTAAGTTTCGGGTTGTTGTTTCTGACGGCTAGTTCAGGGGGATGGAGATTCGGATTGCCAACAAACGTCCCATTGAAACAAAAGTGTGCTGAACAGAAAGTTTTGTAAAGGTAGATTGAGCTGCAAGTGGCTTAAGTTCTGAAGTAATAACATGACAGCCCAGCTCATTCCACCAATCGGATCACATAACTTGCCATTCTCTTGTCCCATCGGTATTCATTTATTCCTTGAGCATTGTTGTTTACCTGTGAGATGGACTGTGAAATGGACTATGTTGTAAAGTTGAGAGGTAGTGTCACGCAAGTATGGCTGCAAATGTCACTCGATACTGTAGCTGTTGAATTTCCCATAATTTGCTGGATCTTAAGAGTGGTGATATTTCTAACATTTACAAGAACTATATATCAGTGGAGAGGAAGCCATGGAAGCCACAAGCTACAGAAGATGGGGTTGCAGATTGGAAACACCATAATTATGGGGACCAATATCCCACTCAGAAGCACAAAGAGACATTGCATTAGGTGCTATCAGCATCTAAGCAAACTCCTTGCTTTTTATTTAGCTCTTATGCAATGTATTTAGCTGTGGCTCATCACATACATTCTCAGTCTGGATATTTTATTTATCACCATCTGTTTGGAAACATCACTTACCCTCATTATTTGAACGTTTGATTCCAACCCCATTTTCCAAATCATCTGATTATCTGCATTCACTGTGTGCTCCCAATGTAACACTGTAAAAATGCAAACCTATGTGAATAGAGCTCTGCTTTGCCTGAACTTGAGCTTATTGGAATGTTGTGATGTCCCCCAGGCCATTCACAGCAATGAAGCCACAATAAAAGCATATTATTGTGTTTGCTGCAGAAAAGGCTTTATTTTATATATATGCATATATGTGCTCTGAGAAGGAAGTGCTATTGCTGAGCCCAGAATTGAGGGGCTGGGGAGATTTAGGAAAATTTCCCCCATATCATTCTGTCAGATATTTGTCAAGGTTAGTCACATTATGGAAGAAGTCTGCAGCTGGATTTAAAAAAGGGGGGCTTTCCCAAACTATAGGCTGTGGGGAATATTTCCTTGCAGATTTTGTTGTGTTGGTCTTTTATTATTTTAAATCTGCTTTGGATGTGTAGGGATATGAAGGAATTTAGGGGAAAGAAAGTGAAGGATAGGTATGCTGAGAGTTTTAATATTTTACAGGATGCCAGTAAGAGAAGAAGACAAGAGCAGGAAGACAATGCACTCCATCATTAATGAAAGCAATTTCTGACATCAGAGCATCTACAATCAGTCAGATGTAGAAGTGCTTTGTTCTTCCAGTTGTTGTACTCTCATATCCAGAGGGGAACCAGGAAAGAGTAGGTGGGAGGCAGCGCAAAAACTGAAGTGCAAGGCACAAGTGCATCTAGAGGGCTTCAAGTGCCGTAAGGACCAGGGTTGTTCTGAGAGTAAGGTAAAGGTAAAAAGGTAAAGGACCCCTGGGCATTTAAGTCCAGTCAAAGGCGATTATGGGGTTGTGGCACTCATCTTGCTTTTAGCCTGAGGGAGCCAGCATTTGTCCACAGACAGCTTTCCAGGTCATGTGGCCAGCATGACTAAACTGCTTCTGGCACAATGGGACACTGTGATGGAAACCAGAGCGCACGGAAATGCCGTTTACCTTCCCGTCACAGCGGTACCTATTTATCTACTTGCACAAGCGTGCTTTCGAACTGTTAGGTTGGCAGAAGCTGGGACAGAGCAACAGGAGCTCACTCCATCACAGGGATTCGAACCGCCGACCTTCTGGTCGGCAAGCCCAAGAGCCTCAGAGGTTTAGACTACATTGCCAAGCAACAGTAGGAGGGTAGATGCAAGTAAAATGTTTGACTGCACTTCTGCAAGTAAAAAGGCTGTCATGGGAGAATGTGGTAGGTCTTTCCTATATGCATGACAAAAAAAGCTTGGAAGGGAACTATTGGAGTGGAGATGTGTTTGGTATAGAATAGGAACACTGACCTTAGGTATTTTATGTATTTGTGTATGTAGTCTATCAATTTATGATTTGGCTTTCACATAAGTCTCAAGGAAAGTCTTCTTGCCATCAGCTACATTGTACCACAAGCATGGCAGCTGGGGAGGAGACAATGGTGCACTGGACATCTGAGAGGAGACCATCCCTGGCTCTGGCCAGAGGTAAGGGGACATTGCAACGGAGTGGGGCAGAGTAAGAGCTCTCCTCTTCTCCACTCTGCAGGTTTGAATTTCAGCTAAGGCTGCAGCACAGCACAGTGTATGCTGCAATGTTGCCTGGAAAAGTCTCAGCTCTGACGTTGTTGGGCAAGGGACCTTCAGAAAGTGGCGAAGCAATCGAAAAGTTGTTAGTCAGGGAGACATCTGAGTGGGCAAGAGCAGATGAACAGATGAATACCAAGAAGCAGTCGGCTGAAGAGGACCAAAGAGACACCATGAGCAGGCAGAGAAAGAGTGGTCACAGTCCCTGTTAATGTATGAATCACCTTTTCCACAATTCTCAAGGCAATTTACAATCGTACAATAATAACAACTAAAAATAGATTCTAAAGCAATGCAATGCAAATGAACACACATATAGCTCAAAACCTAGGGATCCCCGATGTTACGACACAGTTCTGAGCTCAAAAACATATTGAAAGTGTTTTTAAAAGTGCATTTTGAGAGAAAATGTGTTTTATGATATGTATTTAGGCATGTGCTTATATGTGGATTTTTGCTTGTTTTTTTAAAAAAATAAAATTACAATTTACTAAAGAAATGGAATAGAATGAGTGAAAGTATTGTAAGTGAACACATGCAAAAGTGGCGTGGACTGGGAATAAACTGATTCATTCATTCCTGGTCTCATCCACTCAATTCTGCTGCCGCAACTCCATCCCATAGGCCTGCTTCTCACAATGTGGCTGCCTTGTGGAGGCCATGAGAAAGTATGGCAAGTGTTCCATATGGTGCACCATTATATGTGTCCTCTTTTCATGCGGACTAGCTCAGTGTGTTTTGCAATCAATCACCAGGAATGTTGGCAGTGGCATAGAGGCAAAGATGGTGGGGACTCATCAGCATGGCTCACTAAATGGTACAGCTACTACACAGAAAGCTGCCTCATATTGAACAGACCAGAAGTCCATCTAACTCAATACTGCCTACAGTGTCTGGTATCAGGTTTCCAGGATTTCAGAAATGGGTCTTTTTGCATCCCTACCTGGAGCTGCCAGGGATTGAAATGGACCCATCTGGAGATGGTTTCCAAGGCCTTCAACTCAGTTCTATATTGTAAAATGCACCCCAAAGAGATGACACCTTGCACACTTTATAATTAGCCCATCACAGTATGGAATATTTGCTTCCTCATACTGAGTATGTGTGTGCATGTGGTTAGGAATCAAGCTAATGGCATGTTCATCACAGGCTGATAAGCCCTAAGCCTAACAAATCATGACAATGTCTCCTTAACCAATTACCCATAAAAGGCAGACTAAAGTGAAACAAAGCATCGCCTTAGTAGATGTGAATATCTGATGGATGACACCATAAATGGTGGCCACATCGTAGACTCTGACCGCTCCATATTCATTTATGGGTAATTTGGTCTGGATAAGTGACTGTGAATCACTCCCTTGATGAGGAAAGTTTCTTAGAAGGAAATGTTTCCCTAGAAGAGAGTTGTTCCCAGTGCTGTATTAGGAGGTCCACAACGGCATTCCAACACCAACAACATGGAAAGTAGTACCCATCGTCAGGTTAGCAATAGCATATTTGGAGCTTGAATATAAGCTGTTCAGCATGTAAAGTGACACTAACAGTTAAACTTTATGCAATGGTACCTCAGGTTACATACACTTCAGGTTACATACGCTTCAGGTTACAGACTCCGCTAACCCAGAAATAGTACCTCGGGTTAAGAACTTTGCTTCAGGATAAGAAGAGAAATTGGGCGGCAGCTGCACGGCGGCAGCAGGAGGCCCCATTAGCTAAAGTGGTGCTTCAGGTTAAGAACAGTTTCAGGTTAAGAACGGACCTCCGGAACGAATTAGGTACTTAACCCGAGGTACCACTGTATACAGTACTGATTTAAATAAACCAGATTAGCTTCTGCACCTAATGACCTTCTAATAATAATAATAATAATAATAATAATAATTTATTTATACCCTGCCCATCTGGCTGGGTTTCCTCAGTCACTCTGGGCGGCTTCCAACAAAAGATTAAAGGCAGAGGTGTAGCAAGCCCAGGTGGTACCTGGTGCAGAATTTTTTTTGTCACACCCCCCGCCCACACACACACAGACATCGACAGCTCAGGGTAGGCCTAGGAGCCGCGGGTGCGTGCCAAATGTCCGACCCCCCCTTCCTACGCCTCTGCGCCCCCACTTCTGCAACTCCCAAGTACCCTGAGCCGTCAGGGGAAGGTGGGGAGCTATGCCGCTTTGCCAGGGTGATGGCAAAGCTGTGTCCTCTCGGGAGCCACAGCTCCCATCTGTCCCCCTCCCTCCCTCCCCAGCTTGCTGTAAAGCGGCAAAGTGGGAGCCACTTACAGCAAGCCGGGGAGGGAGGGAGGCTGGGAGGGGGGACCCCACTGCTGTCGCTATGCACAGCACATGCGTGCAACACCGCACATGCATTGTATGTAGCGGTTTGCCACTGGCACCACCAGAGAGCCGTACGGATGGTGGCAGGATCCTCCACTTGCGGCTGTAGTGGCTAGTGGCGACGGAGGCATCCCACCGCCGTTTGTATGGCGCTCTGGCGATGCCGGCAGCAAACCGCCATGTACAGCGCATGTGTGGCATCGCTACGTGCAGCGCATGCGTGCAACACCGCGCATCCGCTGTACATAGTGGTTTGCTGCCAGCGCCACTCGAACACCATACGGACAGTGGCAGGATCCTCTGCTTGTGGCTGCAGCTGCAAACTGAGGATCCTCCACATGCTTCTCACGCCATTGTGCCCGGGCCGGGGCAGCAGGGCAAGCACCCCACGAGGTACCTTCTTGTCACCCTCCCAGACACCCTCCCACCCACCCGCGCCCACCTTGCAACGCCACTGATCAAAGGTACATTAAAATGTCAGGCATTAAAAACTTCCCTAAACAGGGCTGCCTTCAGATGTCTTCTAAACATCAGATAGGTGTTTATTTCTTTGACATCTGATGAGAGGGCGTTCCATAGTACGGGTGCCACCACCCAGAAGACCCTCTGCCTGGTTCCCTGTAGCTTTGCTTCTCGCAGTGAGGGAACTGCCAGAAGGGCCTCAGCGCTGGACCTCAGTGTCTGGGCTGAACAATGGGAGTGGAGACGCTCCTTCAAGTATACCGGACCGAGGCCATTTATGGCTTTAAAAGTCAGTATCAACACTTTTAATTGTGCTCGGAAACATACTGGAAGCGAATGTAGGTCTTTCAAGACCGGTGTTACGTGGTATCGGTGGCTGCTTCCAATCACCAGTCTAGAAATGTAAATTCTTGGTTGAATATAATATCTTTCTCTAACTTTGTACCATTCCGACTGCTTCTACCATTCCGGCACCCCACAGTTACCAGGTTATTGGTAAATTAGGGGTTGAGGGGGAATAAGTCAGACTGAATGGTGGCAGCAACACAAGTTTGGGAGAACCATTTGAGTGGGAGTTGGGTTTTCTTATTATAGAGTGAGTGGTAAGTAAATACTCCCCTTTCCCTCCACAGAAGCTCAAACAGGCTGTTGGCAGGCCCAACAGGTGCTAGTAAGGATGAAGAGGTGCTCAGCCCACAACAGGATACATAAGCCACCACCCTCCAGCCATGATACAGGTGACACTGGATGGCCAGAGAAACTCAATGCACCCCTTGAGCTCTTTGCAAGTTACAATCCCTCCCATTCACCCACACATCCCATTAGGGGGGATTTCATTTGTTATGCCATACTAAACAAGCTGAACAAAACAACTTCCACAAAGCGCGTGGAAGTTAACTATGGAAGTCTTTGCTCTGCCATGTGGATTTATCTATCTTACGCAGGTCATGTAAATGTCGAGGTGGGAAGAAAGCCACAAAAGAAATCTGCCTGCAACAGAACAGCCTTAGCCGAAGCACCGTAGCATGCAGAAGTCAGAGAGTTCAAGGAACAGAGAAGATTTCAGAAGCATCTCCTGTCATAGAGGGTAACACAGTTGGCCTCTGACAAAACAAGGAATGTTGCTGTTTAAGCCTAGGATAAAAAGAGCAGCAGGATGAGATTTAGGGTTCAGCATTTGATTGATATTTGCATTCACCGCAACCAAAGCAAAGCGGGGGAAATGCTAACCAGGTTGAGCGGACCTTTGCAGCAGCCCTGGAATGGAGATCATGGGAGTGCGAGACAATCTTTCTTTCGGAGCAGAATAATGATAAATTCATGCTCCTTAGAGAGGAGAAGGGGTCACTCTCGCCAGAATGAGAAATAATGTACACATTTGTAATGCCGACATAGCAGGAAGATGAAAATAGAGCTTAGGTTGGTTCATGTTAGCAGGCTCAGAAAGGTCAAGTAAAGTGGGGGGCAGGGGGGTAGGTGCCTCCAGATACTTTGTTGGGCCAGACAAGTTGCTCACATAGACCAAAAGGACCTTTTGCTTGCTTTTCCTCTCACGTCTACTGATGTGATTAGAGAGCCTAGATTGAAGCCAGTCAAATCAAAAGTTTGCGTGGAGTGCCCATTTCAGACGAAATGTATTGTTCATGGTAGAAGCTGGGGGGAGAAGGGGGGCTCTCATTATTTCTTCAGCACACAAACTGAGTGTCTGCTCAAAGGACTGTATGGACTTGATGAGTGGGGGAGACTCTGTGCAGTGTATTTTTAAAATTATCAACATATTATATTGGTTTGCCAGCCGCTCAGATGGTACCAGTTTGGAGAAGTGTGGGGGAACCCTTCGATCTTTAATTCATCCTTAAGTTTTCTTTGAAGCTTTTTTTTCCTGTGGAAGAAACCTGACTGCAATGAAAGCAGAAATCAAAAGAAGGGGTTTGGAACTATTTTAATTCAGGGTGGATGGTCTACCACAGAAAACGATTACAAATGCAAGTGAAATTTCAGGATTTGATGTTAAGTGTAGGAGCATTCCAACGCTAGACAGGTGTTTATTTATTAAGATTTCAAATGAAGCATGGATAGCTCAGAAAAATGCACTGCACTCATACTTGTTTGATTACCTTAAACATAAAGACATTAGAAGGAAATACTAAGCTCAGTATTTGGAAATGAATTGGATTTTCACCAACTCTGCATGCAACAGTGTACCCAAAGGACAGTAACAACTGTGGCCATCATTTTAAATACCTCCTTTAACTCAGTTATATGTCTTGCTAAGCTTCCTGATGTAAAAAAAAGGTACAAATGCCATTCCCTTCATTTAAAAACAACATCTGCATGTCTGTTTATCTTAGACTGATTGTAAAATGGGATTGATTGGAATATTTCACAGAAAGAGTGTAGTATTTAAAGATAATCTGAATATAAGTGGATATAGAGTCTATTGCTCTCAATATTGCTCCAAAACAATCCCTAAACTAGGATTGGGGCTGGGGATAACTCTGGATTCAGTGCAGCAGAAATACATCAAAGATGGTCGTCCAGCCCTGGTACCATGGTTACCAGCTTGTTTTTTGGCCTTGCACCAAAACATATGTTCAGTTCAGTTTATTCTCAAGAGTTTTGGCTTCCCCTTCAGGCACATCTATTATGCTGACTGAAATATGAAAGAACTATGTGGAACCAAGAAGACTTTAGTCTTTTTATTTGGATAGTTTTTTTCAGATTTTTTTCCCCCATACGAAAGATTCCAAATCAAGAGTGTTACAGTATTGCAAAAGTAATTTGCAGCTTAGACAATCACTTCATTTACATTAGCTGGAAAAATGTTTGGCTGATTTTTATTGTATCAGAACATGCCTTTTTGTTAGCCTTCTGCAAAGGTTAGCACCATCTGCATTTAATTGCAAGAGGTGTGAAATGAAACCCTTTCAGGCAGAGTCTGTTTTACAGCAAATGTTCACAAGTTTCTTCAAGATTACATAACCACAGAGAAAATACTGCCATTTGGTGCAACAGTTTTTCATACTACTGTTTAGTAACTATAGTCATTGTTTTTTTTTTAATGTTGGGTGTTTTATGTTCCTTCAAATACTTGGTTTAGAGCAGTGACATGAATGAATGAATGAATGAATGAATGAATGAATGAATGCTTTCACTCACTATTTTTAATATATATATATATTTTAAAGAGCTGCTGTGAAGCACTACCATATGAATTCAAGTTTCAGCTACTGTACCTCATACCACTGATTTTTGCCCTCATCACACCCCCCTGATAAACAAGCTGAAGTTAGCTTGCTCCCTTTTTTTGGAGGGTGTATCCAGAAACTGATTCCCCCCCACCCTCATGCCTATACCCCTGAATTCCTGTTCACTGTCAATTACATCTGTAAAAATGTCCGTTTTATTTTTGCCTTTTGTTAACCTGCTTTCCACCAAGTCAAACCTTGATCCATTGAGTCCACTGTTAATTCTGTCTTAATTCCTAGTGGAAGCGCACAGTGGTGGTTTTGAGGGAGCCCAGACCCAGCCAGAGAGTGTGACAAAGAATGGCAGCTGTGAATTAATCCATCAATCAACAACCAGCCAATTGGCTGACTGGCCGGGTAGAGAGGGACAAAATGAGGCAACAGAACCTTGGACAGCTCCATGCTGACATTCTGGAGCTTCACCAAATCCTCATCTCAAGGGTGAGGAAGCATATTCCAAAGGTCATTTCCCTGCTGGGAAGCCTTCCAAGGCCACATGCCAATGGTGGCCAGGGCCCAAACCAAACGTGGGCAAATGTAAATTTAAGCCATGTTCAGTAGGTTAGTTTCCACACACACACACACACACACACACACACACACACACACACATTTTCCATCCAAACAACCAAGAGGCATTATCAAATATCAAGGGCACATTCCAGCCCAGCAAAAATAGTTGGGGTGTGAAGCAGGGCCACTGGTTGGTGTGGCCCAGGGAGAGTTCTGAGAGCAGATAAAGAGGCTTAGAGGGCCTTATTTGGTCTCAAGGCCCAGGTTTCGCCATCCTGCTTTATATCGTCTCTTGGCCTGACTACCTGCCCCAGGCTCCAGCCCCTATCTGAGAGACAAGACCTCTAAAGGGGCAGCCCACTGGCCTGGGACAGAGCAAAGCATTTCACCATCTTCTTGCTCATTCCCATCAGGTGGGAATTCACTGTCCATTTGTAACCAGACAGTGGAGAGCATGAGGACTTTGGTGGCAAGAGTCTCGATCTCTCAAGGAAATCTAGCTTAAGGCTTGCAGTCTCTGCCTGCTCTAGTCCTCTGTATAAGGTAAAGGTAAAGGGACCCCTGACCATTAGGTCCAGTTGTGGCCAACTCTGGGATTGTGGCGCTCATCTCACTTTATTGGCTGAGGGAGCCGGCGTACAGCTACCAGGTCATGTGGCTAGCATAACCAAGCCGCTTCCGGCAAACCAGAGCAACACACGGAAACGCCGTTTACCTTCCCACCAGGAGCGGTACCTATTTATCTACTTGAACTTTGACGTGCTTTCAAACTGCTAGGTTGGCAGGAGCAGGGACCAAGCAATGGAAGCTCACCCTGTTGTGGGGATTCGAACCGCCGACCTTCTGATCGGCAAGTCCTAGGCTCTGTGGTTTAACCCCCAGCGCCACCTGCGTCCCACAGTCCGCTGTATATATATTTCTGTCCTTAATTACAGATGTCAGTAGAGAGCTATAGAAGTGATAGATCCTGACCTTCCGTTTCCATATCTGTCAATGAGGATCCATCCTAAGAATACCCAAGATTAATTTATTGTAGCTATATTTATGAGAATGGGTTTGGCAAAGAGATGGCGGAGCAGAAATTCTAACTTGTGAACCACCCTGAGACCTGTGGGTATAGGGTGGTATATAAATTTAACAAATAAATAAATTAAGTCTAAAATGCCGTCATGGAGTCCTGCTGTCAATGTTTATGTTATACAATAATGCAAGTTTAAACGGAACAACACTTCTGATATTACACAAGCTGAAGGAAAATACCATCATTTTCCTCCCAGGCCTAAACTGTGACTTGTCCTACCCAGGCCTTTTTTAGTCAAACTTCTTACAGCAACTATCTATGTATATTTACTCAGAAATATGTATATTTACTCAGAAATAAGCTCTGCTGAATCCAATGTGAGTTATTTCTAAGTAAATGTACATAAGATCATGCTGTTAGACTACTTCATTTGAGTTCACCAGGGCTTACATGTAGTAACTGAACTAGTTACAAATATCCACAGAGATACACTTCATTAAATATTGTCTGTTTACAATTTCACTACATTTACAAAAAAAAAAAAAAGGCAACTGTCAGGACTCATATTAATAAATACACTGAGAAAAACCTAACCAAGGAGAACCTTCAATAACTGCAAGCAAATCTCAATACAAAGAGATAAATGACAAATGAATCTCCTAGGGTCCCAGTGTCAGCTCTAACAATGCCTATATACACATAAGCTAGAAATAAAATGTAAGCCTTTCAGCATGCCCTGAAGGCTTGTAAGCGTAGGATACTACACAAGCCCAGAGAAATAATGGAGAATAATTATAAGGGCTGATCTTATTCCCAGTGAAATCAATAGAAGTGTGTGCAAAGTAGCTTAACTTACACATTAACCATCTCTTTTTTTCTCTGGGAACAGATAAGATGGACATAGAAAATCGTATGCGTTCTGCCTAAAGAATACTCTTTTGAGATTTTACAAGGCCATGATCAAACTGTGTTTTTGTCCTTACGTTTATTTATTTATCCAATTCCAGTTGTGAACCACTTCCCATAAAGTAGCTCAAAGCGATTTCATGAAAAACAATTCCATATATGAAAGCAATTAAAAACAACTCCATATATATACAAAGTTAAAAATTACTTAATATGTAAAAATTATTTCAGATCCAGCACAGATAGAGACTGAGATAATGAGTGCTCTGTTTAATGTGGATAAACCAGAGCACATCAATAAACTTTTTAAGTCAGTCCCCTGAGAAGGAGCTGAGGTTCAAAATGTGTTTGAGGTCCTTTAATAAATATTGCTTTGTACTATTTTGGATCCTAGGCATCCTCACTTCCTTTTATGGCATTTGCCAATACAGTGGTACCTCGGTTTAAGAACAGTCCGGTTTAAGAACGATTTGGTTTACAAACTCTGCAAAACAGGAAATAGTGTCTTGGTTTGAGAACTTTACCTTGGTCTAAGAACGGAATCCAAATGGTGGAAGGGCACCAGCAGCGGGAGGCCTCATTAGGGAAAGCGCACCTCGGTTTAAGAACGGTTTTGGTTTAAGAATGGACTTCCAGAACGGATTAAGTTCTTAAATCAAGGTACCACTGTAGCTTCTTAATATGAACTCCATGGGTACAGACATCGTAGTGTAACATATACAGTGGTACCTCAAGTTAAGAACTTAATTCATTCCAGAGGTCCGTTCTTAACCTGAAACTGTTCTTAACCTGAGGTGCCACTTTAGCTAATGGGGCCTCCTGCTTCTGCCACACCACCAGAGCACGATTTCTGTTCTCATCCTGAAGCAAAGTTCTTAACCCGAGGTACTATTTCTGGGTTAGCGGAGTCTGTAACCTGAAGCGTCTGTAACCTGAGGTACCACTGTATTAAGAACGTAAGTAAAGCTCTGCTGGATCATGTAGTCCACATTCTGTTCTCACTGTGACCAACAAGATACCTATGGGAAGCCTGCAAGGAGAACGTATGTGCAATTGCCACTTGTGATATCCAGCAACATCGCCACAAACGCCTCCCTCATTCTCTTACAATACAAGTAAGATACAAGTCACTTTCACCACTATCCGAAGGCAGCCCTGTTCAGGGAAGTTTTTAATGTATGATGCTGTACTGTGTTTCAATTTGTTGGAAGCCGCCTGTTGTCGTTGTTCTATACCAGGGACGTCCAACAGGTCGATCATGATCTACTGGTAGATCCCTGTGAGGTTTGGTAGATTGCGGTCGATCTCCAGCTCCCTTACCTTACTAACTCCTGCCCCGGCCCCTTGCCCCACCCTCCATTGATGTATGATCTCAGGAAGGGAAGACAGAGTTTTGACCCATAGCGATTTTTTTGTGAGTGACCTTATCCCTTTGACCCTTGCCTTTAACCCCCTCAAAAGCAGAACACCCCAAGATTTTCTCTTAACCCCCCCCCCAAAAAAATGGGGCTTCTCTCCTCCCTAAAAAAGCTCAACAACTTTGAGCTGAACCACCCAAAAGTAGGGGTAGATCACTGCCAGATTTTCATTCTGAAAGTAGATCACAGTCTCTTGAGAGCTGGTCACCCCTGTTCTATACATACCTATTCAGAGGTAAGTCCCATTTAGGGGAATGGGGCTTAATGCCAAGTGAGTGAATATAGAATTGCATCCCTGTTTGCTTAAACACCTGATTTAAAGCCCTCTTTGGGGGCACAATTGCTCCTCTAATCAGCAAGGAGTTAGCAAGAGTGTACCACACCACACCTTCTCTGCCAGGCTGTTTCCCAGTTCCTCCTGTAAATAAGGAAACAATGAAAAATAAGGCAGCTAACACTAACCTCTCCAAAATCCCTTGCTCCTTGAGCATATATGCAATTCCTCTCTCCTGTCAAGCCACAGCAATATTTTTTAAAGAGGAAAAAAAATTCAAGAAAGCAAATAATTGATCTAATATATAGTACCATTATTATACAACGTTGGCCATGACTAAATAAGAAAATGAATTGTGACTTTCTATTTAATGCTGTCATTAAAGTGTTGCTGCTTGTTCTGGTGTAATGAATTGTTAGGCACTGAATACGGTATTGATTATTGAAAGTGTTCCATGACTTGCTGGTTTTGATGATTTCCTCATTTTTGTAACGTACTGATTTGAATTGTGTTGGATCCATGTGTACTGTGAACACACTTTGAGTGCCATAATTGCAAAAAGGGGTGCTATAAATTGTTTGACGTTAGTATTGATTTTTAAAACAAAAAACCCTCCCATTTTCCAGATTTAGAAGACTGGAAAACTAACTCACAAGTTGGTCTTTGCTTCCTAATCTGAAAAGCAAAAAAATATTTTAAAAAACCACTCCTAATTAGAGATAGGGGAGACATTTGATTGCATTTGCATTTAAAGGTGAATCTATCTTTTTCATACTTTGCTTTATTATTTATTTATTTATTTATTTATTTATTTATTTATTTATTTATACCCTGCCCATCTGGCTGGGTTTCCACAGCCACTCTGGACAGCTACCAACAGAATATTAAAAATAGGAATAAACATTTTAAAAGTTCCCTAAACAGGGCTGCCTTCAGATGTCTTCTAAAAGTCAGATAGTTGATTATTTCCTTGACATCTGATGGGAGGGAGTTCCACAGGGCGGGCGCCACCACTGAGAAGGCCCTCTGCCTGGTTTCCTGTAACCTTACTTCTCGCAGTGAGGGAACTGCCAGAAAGGCCTCGGAGCTGGACCTCAGTGTCTGGGCTGAACGATGGGGTGAAGACTCTCCTTCAGATATACTGGGGCGAGGAATTTTAGAGCTTTAAGGGTCAGCACCAACACTTTGAATTGTGCTCAGAAATATACTGGGAGCCTATGTAGGTCTTTCAGGACCGGTGTTAAAAACATATGGAAACCGAAACAGAGCCATCCTTTGCAAGTCACACTTCTCTGAATTTTGCAATGTAATTCTCCAACCAAGTAATGTGTAAAGCAATGCCTATGTTAGGGTATAATTGGTGAAAATAACATTTAAAAATTCATTAAGGAAAATTGCTTGGCAAAAATGTGCATGTTAGGTACAATGTCATACAAAAACATGTATGTATTGGGAAAAATTCACACTAAATGGTGATGAATTTTCAAAAGGTCTTAAAAAATAAAAATAAAAGGCAAACCAATGTGTAAATGTGGAGAACTGAATTTAAGATGGGGAAAATGACAAACTGAGATAAACTATCAGATTTGCCTATCCTTACCCCTCATCCTATGTTCAGCCATGCTGGAAGTGGGCAACTATTTTGTGTGTTTTCCCTCAACCCTTGGTAGTAGAAATATTGGAGGAAAAACCCTGGAAGACATAGGAAGACAAGTTCCAGATTCCACCCCAACAAGGGTTCCATTCTATCTTTGTGGTGCAGGCAAGAAAGAGGGGATAGAATGCAATTTCTACCTTCATCTTATTTACTAGATTTCAATAGCTGCTGCTTTGCTGCATTCAAAATTCATTGCGTGGCGATACCCGCCCCCTCCCACAGATGGAATAAATAAAGACACCGGACACCAGAATTTAGGTTGATGGGCGAAAAATGGCCACAACTTTATTGATTACAGGTAAGAGCGGTATTGGCCTTAGGCATTGGCCCTAACAGTCTATCCAGTCTAACCGGGGAGGGTTAAGCACCAACAGGGGGAGCCCCCGAGATGCACATCCCTAGGCGCTCCCCAAGGGGTTACCGCTCGGGAGCACGCTTTAGGCCCTAGCCTCGGTAGGTTTTGGACGAGGCGATGCCCCCCGGAGTCCTTTAACGAACTACCCTCCAAGCATTGGGGGAGGTGATGGCGATCCTCCCCCCCAACCTCATTTGCATAACAATACCCCGGCCAATGCCTAAAACTATTTTGTGTGTTTCCCCTCAACCCTTGGTGGTAGAAATATTGGAGGAAAATCCCTGGAAGACATAGGAAGACAAGTTCCAGATTCCACCCCAACAAGGGTTCCAGTCTATCTTTGTGGTGCAGGCAAGAAAGAGGGGATAGAATGCAATTTCTACCTTCATCTTATTTACTAGATTTCAATAGCTGCTGCTTTGCTGCATTCAAAATTCATTGTTCTGTCTTGCATCATCTCTTTCCCTGCCCACACACAGAGCTTATCTGCAAAGCTTGACTTTCTCTTTCCTTTCCTAGTTAAAAGGCCTGAGTTCACAATCTGCCAGGGGACAGACTTTGAGATCTCGCCCCCGCTCCCCGCTTATATTCTGCAAGGCTACAGAGCTATCTTAGAGTTCTTTGCAGAAAGTGGAGAGCAATGTTATGCAAAAAGCTTCACAATGAAGCTGATACTCAATTATTCTCTTTACAGTGGTACCTCGGGTTGCAGACACTTTAGGTTACATACGCTTCAGGTTACAGACTCCGCTAACCCAGAAATAGTACCTCGGGTTAAGAACTTTGCTTCAGGATGAGAACAGAAATCGCATGGCAGCAGCACAGCAGCAGCGGGAGGCCCCATTAGCTAAAGTGGTACCTCAGGTTAAGAACAGTTTCAGGTTAAGAATGCAACTCCAGAACGAATTAAGTTCTTAACCCGAGGTACCACTGTCTTATTCCTTTTATTAAAAAAACCCTTTATAACTATTCAATGTTTTTTACTGTTGTTTTGCTTCCCCTTAGGTAAATCAGTTTATGCTCGGTGAAAACAATGGTCAAAATCCACATAAATATCAATATCTGTAGACCCTGGACAGATGTAGAGTTTGTCTGCGAGTGCAAAACTTTTGCAAGCTTGAAACCGTCTATACTGGCTTATTTTGTAAGGGGGGGGGGTGTTACAGTATATTTCTGACACATAATTGTAATTTTCTACATAGAATTCATATAGTTCCTGCTGATAATGACACACAGTTCTGACAACCTCACAGAAGGTTCAGCATTCTGTTTTGATGAAAGCTGGTTTTCAAAATTGCCAAGAAATGTAATCAAAGCTAGCGGTACTGAAATATCACCACTTATTTATATATATTTCAACTATTAGAATACTTGATTTGGACCTAGGATTATAGGTGAATTTCAATGTTGCATTTCACACTTTTAGATCCTGCCCTTTACCCAATGGTAGAACTAAAAGTTACATGACAGACAGACAGACAGACAGACAGACAGACAGACAGACAGACAAAACACTAACAGCTGCATTTCCTGGAGAAAAAGCCACTTCCGAGCTGGAGAGGAGGTGGGGTTGCGGGCTTCATGCTCTTCCCCCACGTGTGCAGGGGCTGGCTTGCAGCCCCCGCGAGAGCAGGGAATCCTCGGGCATGTCATCTCCCTTGCCAGCCAATCGGCTAGCCCTGGAGGCATGGCCCGTGCTATTTAGGGCCGGCGTGCCTGATGATTTCCCTCTTTCTCTGCTCCAGCGCCTCAGCTGCTCCGGTTTCCCACCTTCCCACCCTTTAGCTTTGGCTCCTTGACATTGCTATGGACTTCGGTTGGTCGCCGTCAAGGGGCCTGGTGGGAATTTTTTGCACTTGGCACCAGCCATTTGCTTTTTCACCTACCTCGTAGCAAATCGTCACAACTTCCTCGGCATTGGCGGTTAGGCATTGGTAAGGGTATTGTTATGCAGATGAGTGGGGGGGGAGGAAGCACATCACCTTCTCCCATATCGAAGGGTAGTCCGGTAAAGGATTCCGGGGGGCATTGTCCTGTCCGAAGCCTATGGAGGTGTGGGCCTAAGGCACGCCCCCAAACGGTGACCCCGGGGGAGCTCCTAGTTGATTTACATCAGCAGGACCCCCACTACTGGTGGTTAACCCTTGCCGGTCTTCTAGCAATCAGGCTGAAGCCGGTTAATCGATAGGACCAATGCCTAAGCCAATACCACTCAATTCCTGTAATCAATAAAGTTGTGGTCCAATTTTGCCCATTAACCTAAAATACTAGTGTCCTGTGTCTTTATTTCCATTGGGGAGGCGGAAACTCACCACGCAATCGCTTTGGAGGGAGGTGGAGTGGAAGACCTCTGGAGGGCATTTCTCTGCTCCAAATCATCTCCCAAATCTTCTTTTCACTAGAAAGCATCACTCTTGAATGCACATATAATATATAATTAAAATCTAAGATCCCCCTGGCATTACGGCCTATAACAAATCAGAGTCATTTGAGCACAAAGAAAGGTGGGGGGAAATGCATGGTCTCCAAAACCTGAGCCCGCTAAATATGAAAGCTTCTGTCTCTGGGTCACTTCAAACATGCATATTCATGACTTAATTTATTAACGAACACTTGATAGCTCACAGACAAATATGATGAACAACATAGCATTTGAGGAGATGTGAAGTGATACATGAATTGGCATTTGATCTGTGATGGTTCATTAACACATACATGTGTGAAGCATCCTTTAGTTCCAGCATATGCCACAAAGCTATTGAGCATGTTCAAAACAATGGCAGGCATGGAACGTCTGCTACTCACCCAAATCCCGCTGTTTATGGAGAGATTTGGCTAGAGAGATGAAAGCATGCAGCATAGCAGGGTAATATTTTTAAAAGGATATATCAGAAGGTCGTAAAGTCAAGCGGAAGCTTTCCAGTTCTGCAGAAGGTCTTCAGGTGGAATGTTAAATAAAACATGGTGGGCAAAGAGGGTAGAGAGAAAGCACAACATGATGTCTACAATCTTAAACAGGGCCGGATTAAAATATGCTGAGGCCCTAAACTATGCCTACTCTAACAACCCAGCAGCATTACCAAGCCTAGGTATTACACTGGTACCTCGGGTTACAGACGCTTCAGGTTACAGACACTTCAGGTTACAGACTCCGTTAACCCAGAAATAGTACCTTGGGTTAAGAACTTTGCTTCAGGATGAGAACAGAAATTGTGCAGTGGCAGCGGGAGGCCCCATTAGCTAAAGTGGTCCCTCAGGTTAAGAACAGTTTCAGGTTAAGAACGGACCTCCAGAATGAATTAAGTTCTTAACCCGAAGTACCACTGTATTCTAACAGAAAGGAGAAAGAAAATAGAAACAGTAAACTCTTGTATTTGCATATAGTGATACTGAGACAAGTGTGCAACTAAAAACTAAGTAAAATATATATCTTGTAATAAGCCTACAGAATTTACATGCAAAATCTGCATGTCAAATACGTTTCTATGAAAATGCATTATAATGCAACAACACAATAATGTCAAACTTAAAATTAAGTATTAAAAATTGTATTTAGAGACCACTCATAAAGTGAGGCCTTCCTGTAGTTTAGCTTGTGCTAAGTAAACCCATTGCTGGTTTTTAAGATGGATTGCACAGACTTAAGTTGATGGTTGAATGGGGGGGGGGATCTAATAATATACAAAATGGGAGTGCAATTAAGAATAGCCATTCGGTCTGTGCCAAGTGTCTGACAACTTTGATTCATGTATCCAAGTTTTCTGGAGGAAATGGACTTCTCTTCCCAAATTTCTCAAAAGTACAAATGTTCACTTTCAAAACAAAACAAAACACGTATTCAGTGTCATTATATGCTGCTGCTATGTCATTTTCCCCCCAGGGTAGGGATACTTTCTCCCTCCTAGACTTATCCCAAACAATCAGGGATCATGTAATGAATGACAATGAATATCATCACACTGTGTAACCAATCAGCTTTGGCTATGTGCTTACAATCATTCAATGGAACAATGCCCATTTCGAGTGAGGAAGTGCTTCCTAGACTGGTCACATGAGTGATCCTATCTAATCAAGGGCCTCTGAAACATATTCTGCATAAGGCAACACTTTTGTCCTCCCTTTGCAGTTATACTTGAAAACAAATTGAAATGCTGATTAAAATGTTCATGAAAATCCTTGCCTTTGGTTCAGCCGAGCAACCTATTGTTTCTCCATATAGAAGGACAAAATGGAATAGCATTCTGACTCCCTCTGCTGGATTAGTTTTTCTTATCTGTGTAATAAGGCTATTAAAAATGCAAGGCTGCATTCTTATCAGTCAAGACTGAGGAGTTTTACTGTAAAAACTCTGCATTGCCATAATAAAATGTGGAATATGGAAACAACTTTTTATCAGTAAGCCATCCATTGGTTGCCTATTGTCAAAATGGAATGTTGAAGCTGAAGGAGACTATAAGCAGTAAAACCAGAGAGCTGAAAACTACTGAACACAAGACAATATCTAGGCAGGCCGTAAAGAGCATAGTGCAATTCTCTTTCGGATTATGCTAGTAATTGTCTGACAGCAGACAGTCCAGCATTTGCCAAGTTCTCCCTGCCAGGCGAGAGCAGTCCAGTTTTGCAAACTGCATTTCTCACAGGAAGCTGTGCTTGAATGCAGTCCTCTACCGAATTTAGTGAGGCTTACTTCTGTGTAGACATGCATCGGCTTGCACTATTAAGAAATCTTTAAATCAGCGGTAGCCAGCATGGTCCCTCCAGGTGTTACAGATTACAGTTTCCATCAGTCCCAGCCAGCATGGGCAATGGTAAGGGATGCTATGAGTTGCAGTCGCAACACCTGGAAGCACCATGTTGGTTGCCCCTGCATTAAATGCTACATTCATGCCATGGAAGGTCCTTTTAGATGGATTCATCTCTCAGCTTTAGTGTCACTGTTCTAGCCCTACGACCACATTGGCAAGGTTGATCAGAAGGGTCTTTTCCATAGAAGCTGCATGCTTCTTTCACCAGAGTGCTGATTCTAATAGAAAGACCCATACCATCAGGCTCACACATGTGGGCTGGGCCTTTTAAATCTTGCACCATGGGACTGATGCACAGAACCCACAGAAAAGTGCTTCCCATGGTGCAGAATTTAAAGAACATGGGAATAAATCCCAAAGAATTCAGTGGTAAGTAAAGGTAAAGAGTAAAGGTAAAGGAACTCTGGATGGTTAAGTCCAGTCAAAGGCGACTATGGGGTTGCAGCACTCATCTCACTTTCAGGCCAATGGAGCTGGCGTTTGTTCACAGACAGCTTTCCGGGTCATGTGGCCAGCAGGACTAAACCACTTCTGGTGCGACGGAGCACTGTGACAGAAACCAGAGCGCACAGAAACACCGTTTACCTTCCCACCACAGCAGTACCTATTTATCTACTTGCAATGGCGTGCTTTCGAACTGCTAGGTAGGCAGGAGCTGGGACAGAACAACCCGGTGTGGATTCGAACTGCCAACCTTCTGATTGGCAAGCCCAAGAGGCTCAGTGGTTTAGACCACAGCACCACCTGCATCTCAGGATTGTTTTATAGACTTGTACATCTTGAAATATTAGAACATGGTTTGTATGGAATAAGCTTTTGTAGGCTACAGCCCACTCCTTCCAATACATGGAACCATCTAGAACAGCTTGATAACCCCTGAACTAGAATGTTGGCAAGTGCATGCGTATTACAGATATAATAAAAAGCAGTTGTGTGATCTGCTCATTGCTTATCAGCTAGAATCTGCATCACTGCATTTTGAAATTCTCACATGTGCCAACTTTGATGGACCAAATTTGTGTAATTAATTTATTGCATTTTAGACCAAGAACAGCTGAAGACACCGCATTGTCTCCCCCTGCTCTAGCATAATGCCCAAGAGACTTCATCTCTGGTTGATTTTTGAGTCTAATACTGTTGCTAGTCATCTCCAGATCCTCTTACAGATTCATGTATGAACACCCTCTCAGTTATAACTTTCCAGTTCTTATGATATCCTCTAAGGAATACAAAGATTTTACAGACGTTTTTCATTTAGCATCCCTTCATGACAACAATGCTTGTAACACACATACTGAGACTAAATGACATTGGATTTTTTTCGTTTTCTCCTGATTTTCTTATCTTGCAACTAAAACGTAGCTTTTGCCCTCCAACAGATAGACTCCCAACACTTTTTGCCAAAACTTTTAATCATAAGCATTCTTCTCCGAATGATGGGCTCTTAACTTGTTTACGCTGGAAGGGTCAGTAGGGCATCTGGATTGGATTCAGATGGTCCTGAGTTCAGTTCCCAGCATATCCAGGTTGGGCTGAGAAAGAACCCTAGAGAGTCGCTCCCAGTCAGTGTAGACAACACTGATCTAGGTAGGCCATTGGCCTGACTCACCACAAGGCAGCTTCCTCTGTTCCTATGCAGAAAAATGAACAAAGACTCTTATGGCACCTTAATGACAGTGGATTGGAAGCAGACTACTCATGGGTGGAAGTTCACCCATAGGATACTCCACTAGATGAAGGGAAGAGGTGACTTTTATTTGTTTTCCCTTTCCCCTTTAGTGCTCTGTACACCCTCAAGCTGCTCCAATGGCTTGTGGGGACTATTTGGAACAGTGTCAGAGATGGCACTGGAGACTGCAGGAAAAACTGGCAGAAATTACTTACATACACACATTTCCCAGAGCCTCTGCTGGTTCTCAGTTCCTTCCATGAATTGAAATCTGGATCCAACCTAATCAAATATATTATGGCATCCACTTTCATGGTCTTGAGTATGACATATCTGATGAAATAGACTCTCGTCCACAAAAGCGCATGCCATAATAAACAGGGCTCTTTGTTGTTTTTTGCCAAAGGATTCAATTAATTCTCTTGGGGAAAGCACAGATCTAAAACAATCAGCCTGAGAAAGTCAAGTCCGTAACAGAGCCATTTATTATTTGCTAAGATTCATGTCTGCTGCTTTAAGCTAGATGGTGGCATCTGCACTTAACTCTCACAGCGGAAGAATAAATGTACCGCAGTGGACAAGGGCTTTAATGAAGGAAAATTGGGATGGCCTAAGTTTTGGAAATAACACAAATATCAGGACAAAGAACTATCCAAGATACCCTACTGTAGCCAAATTGCTTGCACTTTTTCCCATGAGTGGAGATCGTTATTGACTCTTGCTAGGTAAAGATAATGTTTTGGAAGTTCCATGGAGTTATAATAGTTGGAGTCAAATAAAGCATATTCTTTGTCAATTTGCAAGCTTGTAGCCAGGTGAATACACAGACAGCATGACACATCTTTCTACAGAAGTGCTATACAAAGGAGACTTTTGTGATACTATACTAACACTTCAAGATTCAGAGTACACCTTTCAGCCCTAGGGCCAAAAGAGTTTTATTAGCAAATTTTCAACACAGTGGAAAACACAGTCAGGCAGCAAATGTTCAAGTAACTGCAGCTTCAGTTACAGAAAATATAAACACAGGTGTGACTATAATTAATCCACAAGTATTTCTTTTTCAGCCAGGTAAATATAACAGTCCCCTGCTGACAGAGCGTTCTGAAAAACTTTCACATTTGTTATATTTTATGGACAAAGGACGAAATGTGATGGTGATGGTTGTCATTGTCATTTTAAGCTCATCCTTAAAAAAAAGGAAAATGGGAGAATGATGGTGGAGACAGAGGCCAAAACTACATTTAACAACAGATCAAACCAAGGAACCTGGAACTCCACCAAACAGCCATTATACAAGTGGCAGGTGGGAGAGTGTAGTTAACCCTTTCATTGCTTGCCCTTTCTCTTTGAATTCCCTTTATCCCCCCCCCCCACACACATACTTTTCTTTTTTTAAAAAACACATATATGAAACTGGCTGGAAAAGGAGCATATGATCTAGTAGGAGGAGCACCAGACAGGGCAGAACTCCATACTGACACTTCTCTGCTCTCTTACATTGATGATGGGTATAGAGTAATGGATAAATGAGTTTCACTTGATTGCTGCGACTGCTTTAAGCAAACCATCAGACATCAAGCACGCAGTCAAGTGTAATACCAGCTCATGGTATCTCAAACACTTGCATAAATGGATGGAGAATGTAGGGAGGGTCTGTAGGCCTCCACCTATATATATATATTCCCATCCCCAATGACATGTAGTTTCTCCTGGACCCATCTCCACTACCCATGAGTTTTGGGTCTTGAGGAAGCCTGCCCTCATAGCTTTATGCAGGTAGACTTCCTCATGTCAAATGTCTGTGTGAACAGTGGGTATGGAAGGAGTCACTCATCATTAGGGACGGGTGCTGCAAGCTCAACGCTGCAGGGTCACTTCTACAAACAATCCAGAAGTCCACAGATAAAATGTCAGCATTAAAATCACATTAAAAGGCTTAGAATAGTTGTCATGTTATTTGCTGAGTTAGGGTCTGCAGGACCTTTAGCTAATCAGGGTTTACCTATATGACAGAAATTGCCCTCCCTAGAAAGGATTGGGAGGAAGGAACATATTGTTTCAGGGATGGGTTAATCAATTGGCAAGCTAGGAACCTGCCCAGGCCCTCACATCTTTAAGAGTCTCAAAATCAAGAAGGAAGGAAGGAAGGACAGCAAGCTTCTGTGCAAAAAGTCAGCCAATAAATCTTCCTTAATCAATAAATGCTCTTTAGCGACATGCTTGTCAAATGGTAGGAATCCATACAGAAATAAGGCAAAAATGAACTGTAGCTGAGTGGATAGGTGCTACCTCCTAAATGTCCTTCACCTCCGGGTTTTCATGGAGAAAACTCTGGAGCAAAAAAAAGGGTGATCAGACACAGACTCTCAAATCATGGATGGTGCCAGGAAAGTGCAGAGGAAAGGTAAGGGCAGGTAAGTTCCCAGTGTTTGGCACATCTAGCCCAATTTGCTGCAGCAAATAAGAGTTTAGAATAGGAAATGCCAGTCTGGGGTTCAAATATAGGGCAGGATGAACCAGCCAACCACTATTCCAGCACATTGTCACAAAACATGATGTTTATGCCAGTAATGGCTGCAGAAATGTCAGCTCAAATGCTGAGTATTAGGTGAAAAAATGATTAACACTGCCTGTGTACTTTATAAATACAGGGCAGGAAAAAAGTCACTATACAAGTGCAAATTATTCTTATTTACTCACAACTTATATTTGTGTATAGAAAATTACAGTAGGAGCCAAGATCACACCACCATGAATAAAACCGTAAGCCAAAGTTTGCCGTCGTTGATTAATACAAATATTTTTGTTATGCATATGTGAGCAGTTTTACAACATCAGTCCTTGTGTGCCACAGTGAGAATCCTTCAGCTTATTTTGATTATCCTCGGAAGGAAACACGATCCCATTACAAAATTACATTAGGCAATGTTTATCGACAAATATTTTGATAGTGCCTTCATAAAACGGGTCAAAGCTTTATTTGGGCCGGGGGGAAACAACGCACCTGAGATTAAACCATGTTCATTTTTATGGCATGACAAGGCTTAACTGACAAATGGGCTCTCGGCCCCTGGATAGTCTACTCAACTGGATCGTAATGTACCTTATCATTCTTTCTTAAATATTCATCTAGTTTTAAGAATGAAAATGGGGTGGGGGGAAGGTACTGGTACTCACCGACAGTTCCTGCACCCGCCCCGCCAATACCATCGCAAGCACCACCAGAGAGCTGACCAGGGAACATAGTCAGCAGCAGACTGCAGTGCACGGTGAATGATTACTGCCAGGTCTTGGGGAATCAGACCCTTCCCACAGTGGCAGTCCAGAATCAGAGAAACAATAAACATTCTTACCAAGCAATTTATTCAATAATTCACAGAGAGTGACGAAGGAATGCAGCTTTCCCTAATAAAGGCATTGCTCCAAGTAAAGTCCCACCCCCTATGTCTCCCCTATTCAACGTCACTCCTGCATCAGTTAATCTGAGCTGCCTGCCTCTGAGCTCTCTCTTCTAATACCCTCAATGCCCACCTGGTCCTGGGAGAAGGGGGTTAAGAATGCTTTCCAAGGACACTGAGTCTGTCAGATGTCTCTCCCCCAGTGCTGCTGCTTCTTCCTGCTGTTCTTCTTCCAATATTTCCCAGCTTCTGCCCTCTGCACCCTTCCACAAACCACTGTTCTAAATCTATACTGTCCTCCTGTTCTCGGGAAGGGTCAGGAAAAGGGGGGGAGGCGGTCCCCACCATTCCTCCGCAGTCTAGCCCCTGACAGATACTGATTTTAGACTCCTGTATCACAGACTTTAGCTGATGGAGTGTTACTTTCAAGGTAAATGAGTATAAATGATTTTTTTTAATTTTGTCTACTGCTTCTGCCCCTTGGTGCTGATGTAGATATATGTGTTATTATTGTATGGTGCTCTCCAGTATGGTGTTGGACCACACTGGTCATGCTGGCCAGGGTTGATGGGAATTATAAGTCCAGCAACACTTAGAGGGCACCACATTGACTAACAGTGCACTCCAAATGACTGCTTGTATCATGTCCAGAATATTTATACCATGGTGCAGAACATCTTAAGAACAACCTGTGCTGCATATATTGGATCTCTGCAAATTAATTAGTTTTTCAAATGATTATGTCACTTATTTCATATGCTACCAGTGTTCGGGACATCTTGACAGATCCCAAATTTAGAATTGTGACCTTTTTCAACTATCTCCTGGAGGTTAATAATTAACTGGAACACCTCTTAAACCATATTAAGTATTTTTGATGGGAACAGCATGAAACAATTTCTTTGATCAAAGGGATTAACTAGTTCTTTGCCATTGCAGAAATTTCTACAGAGCCAGAAACATTTATGTATATTTCCTTATTATTAGAACTCATGCCACCATCTAAGTACGAAGTACTTGGATTCAAGAGCTATTTCTTTTTCCTGGTGACTTCAGCAGACCTAAAATATTTTTTACACATAGCCCATTGGTTGCTGTCTCTTCTGTAGTTGCTCCTACATCAGTCATGGTCACCAGTTGCTTGTGTGATATGCAAAATACATTGTTAGAAATTCCACATGGTTGGTTACACCAGGGGTGAGAGACCTGTGGCGGTCCAAATGTTACTGGACTACAACTCCCAAGTTCGCATTCATGTCTCAGCAACATCTACACTGGCTTGGTCGTCTCCATAGAATGGAAGATGGTAGTATCTCTAAGGATGTGCTCTATGGGGAGCTGGCTTCAGGCACCAGGCGCAATGGCAGACCAACTCTGTGTTACAAAGATGTATGCAAACATGACATCAAGGCTGACAACATCAATCCCACTGTATGGTAATCCCTTGCAGATGACCACAATGCCTAGAGACAGACAGTCAGGTCATGCATCCATAGCAGTGACCAGAGGAAGAATGACCTCTGTAAGGAACACAGAGAGAAGAAACGCCATAGTGCATCTGTAGCAGCACAGCTGGACACCTTCATCTGACCCAGCTGCAATAAAACATGTCTCTCCCATGCCAGGGTCTACAGTTACCTTCCAACAGCTTGACTTCACCCCCCAAAATGTGCTCCTCCATTGTCTCCCAAGACAGAAAGATGTGAACAACAACAAAAACAACCTCCACCATCCTTGACCACATTGGCTGTCCAACAACATCTGAAGGACCACAGGTTTCCCAACTTTGTTTTACACAGACCCTGTTCACAAAAAGGAGCCACAGAGGTTGCACCCACATCAGTTAGGATGCTTGAAAAGTTGGAAAGCTCACTCTCTTTTTACCAACTGCCTGTTTCATCCCCCCCCCCCAAAAAAAAGAAACCAGCTCCATTTCACCACCTTTGTGGGTGGATTTTTAAAACACTCCTACAGATAGAGTTCCACTGCCCTACATCAGATCCCTACAAAAGGCAGCCCCCAAAGACCCCTTTCGGAACTCAAAGATTGCTCTCCCTTCTCCGTCTGAGGTTGCTTCCAAACAGGTGTTTATTGTAGGATCCTCATGCTTGCTTCCCCACCCCCACTCTCCGCAGCATCCACATGATGTCCTTGGCATCAGCCTGCATCCCACCTCCAATTCAATCTGGGTTTATCATTTCTAAGAAGTGAAAATACAATAAAAACCGTCGGCAATGACTTGTTTGTGGAATCTCAACAACCCATTTGCAAATTTAGCCCCAGACTAGAAGGAGGAGACTCTTGAGAGTCCCATGGACTGCATGAAGATCAAACCTATCAATTCTTAAGGAAATCAGCCCTGAGTGCTCACTAGAAGGACAGATTGTGAAGCTGAGACTCCAATACTTTGGCCACCTCGTGAGAAGAGAAGACTCCCTGGAAAAGACCCTGATGTTGGGAAAGATGGAGGGCACAAGGAGAAGGGGACGACAGAGAACGAGATGGTTGGACAGTGTTCTCAAAGCTACCAGCATGAGTTTGACCAAACTGCGGGAGGCAGAGGAAGACAGGAGTGCCTGGTGTGCTCTGGTCCATGGGGTCACGAAGAGTCGGACACGACTGAACGACTAAACAAGAAGAAGAAGAAGAAGAAGAAGCCACAATCATAGGTACTCAAGAAGAGCCCTATGGAATCAGGCCAAAGGCCCATCTAGAACCTAATCTTGTTCTTACAGTGGCCAACCAGATGCCTAAGTGAAGTCAGATGCTGCAGCACTCTCCCTACTTGTGATTTCCAGTAATTCCATCTCTACCCCTTTGTTCCTGTATGGTCCTTTATAGGAAAAAGGTTCCCCACCTGAACAGAGAGACCTTGATTTCATCAGCTGTAGGGGGAAATATGTCCCTGACTTCCATTCAGAACATATTCAGTAAAAAACAGGTATCTCCTAGTTACTGTAGGCAACTAGCCACAATCTCTCTAACGAAAGGATGTGGCTGGCAAGTTTGACCAGTAAGATATTTAAGCCACCCTTCTGGTTCCATTAACCCTGTCCTCTCCAAACACAGACTCCATAACAGCTACTGTAAGTAGCAAACTCATAATGATAACTTTGTAACATGGGTTGGTCTTCTCCTTTAACTGGGAGGAAATCTTACCCTTTATCATTTATAAACTTTTTCTTCCGCAGCCTAAAATGTGTTGCCTAATTCAGCAAGGATTCCTTTTTTACAGCACAATCATAATGACAATCTTATAAGTCTCATTGAATTGAATTGGGATTACTCCCAGGTAGGTGGGGTTAGGATTGCAGCCGTAGTCAATTAAAAAGATGTCCATTGGTTAATCTAACTAATCTATCAATTTAGTGCCACATCCTTGCATTTTACCTTCAACCATCATATCATGCGAAGTTCAGCTCCTAATGAATGTAAGTTCAAACATGAATCCAGCTCAGAATCGACATAGTCTACTGGTGGCAAGGACGGCAGCAAACTGTTTCATCACCTTGAGCAAACCAGCAGCATTACACATTGCTGTGACATGCTCCCATGCACGCCTGCTTTTTTCATATTCAGATACTGTATATCTGCCATTTGAAAGGCATTATTCAATTCATCATCCCGCTCTACCTCTGCAGCTGTAAAGATACTTTAGGCAAAGGGTGTCCTTTTCTGTTGCTCTATTTGTTGTAAGAACATTGCTGCATTTTCAACGCACCATGCTTTGCTTTGAGCATAAGACAAACCCAACAGTACAAATAAGAGGAGATCATGTGGAATGCAGCAAGATACTCAAATTCACCCAGGTGCATCGCAAGGCAGCCTTCGGGCTCCACTACCACAAAAAAAGACTTTAAAATTCTATCATTTAAAAAGTTGTGTGGTGACGTTTAGCCTTTATATTGTTGTCCAAAGTTAATTGGCAAATTACATGAGGTGAGTGGCAATGATGTCGGCGGACAGATTTACCACCAAGCTGACATCAGCCATTTTGTGTAGATGGTTGGCTTGCCCACAAACCTTTTGAATGGCAATATTGTGTTTTTGACATCTCTACTGTAAATATTTGAGAATATATGGGAGCAAATACCACACCCTCTCCTTCAAGCTTCCATTGCACAAGCCGAGTAGTATATTATACTTTGTCCAAACTAAACATTACAAAAAGCACGGCTGCTATTTGCCCCAGAGCAATATAGTGGGTACTCAGCACATCAGATGTTAAAACACAGTTCTGTAGTGCAGTGGTCACCAACATTTTCGGATCCATGGGCACATCCGTAAACCAGAGAAAATCTCATGGGCACTACAAACACCCTGAAACCAAGCACGCACAGTCTTTTGGCTACAATAAAATGCTTCTTTCAAGCTTAATTTCAGTGTGGGTGAGGAAGGGACCCTGTGACCACCAAGGAAAATCTATGTGGACATATGTGCACCTGCATGTGCACACTGGTGACCCCTGAGGCAATGGGCAGTTTTTATTCTGCAGCTTCCTCTCACTTTCCCACATGCAAAATATTCAAATCCCCAAGGTGCCATGGTATGTGTGTGCATCCATCTTCCTTTCTTCTCTACCACTGTGAAGAGCAGGAAGGGACCAATATGGTGAAAGCTAGACCATGAATTGTGGCAGGGGGCGCATTGAGGCTCTGAGCTGTGTAGGGCTTGGGGGGGATAATAATTTTTATTAGTTTTCAATTACAATAATCCAATAATAGCCTCATTATAACAATGCCAAATTATAATACAGTTACTAATACCAATCATTCAGATGCCAAATTATATAATTTAGGTGCCCCCCACATGATAGAATTGATGGTTTGATGATTTACTTTATTTCTGTGTTCCAAAATCTTATTAATTCCAATTACACTCCAGTCAAAATAACAATCCCTTATACAACTGCAATATTAACGGCTTCCATACATATTGACACATTAAATGATTTATAAAGCTGCAAGTGAAGCATTCAAAATATATCCCTGTTCTTACCGTGTGTGGCAATGATTCTGTCCGTGATGATATATCTTGCACCACCTGGAGATTGGGGTGGCATGCAACTAGAGTTTACCACTTAACCTACACCATCTGGCTGGTTCTCCTGCACTTTTGCATTTGCCCAGGGAGTGAGCAGCAAGGAGAAGAGGACAGGCCTCCTGCCCCCCCCCCATGGAAAAAGAGCCCCCCCCCATTGCGGTAATCCAACCTAGAGGTTAGCAGAGCATAGGCCACAGAAGTTAGGGTATCCCAGTCCAGATAGGGGCATAGCTTGGCCACCAGCCCAAGCTGCTAGAAGGCACTCGAAGGCCACCAAGCAACAGTAATGGCTCCAGGAGCACCCCCAAGCTATGTACCTTCTCCTTAATATAACCCCCTCAAGAACAGGCAGTCTCCAATCCATCTGGTCTAGGGACCCACCCAGTAACAGTGCCTTATCTGGATTGAGCTTCAGTTTATTGGCTCTCATCCAGTCCCTTACCAAGGCAAGACACCAGTCCACTGCCTTGCCTGCAGATAAAAATGAGAAATAGAGCTGTGTGTCAGCAGCATATTGCTGACAACACACTCCCAAACTCCAGCTGATTCCACTCAGCAGCTTCATGTAGATATTAAACAACACGGGGGATGAAATTGAACCTTGAGGGACCCCACATTGAAGACCACATTTTGCCAAAAAACATTCCCCAAACATCAACCGCTGAAGACAACCATCCAAGGAGGACTGGAACCACTGCAAAGCAATGCCGCAAAAACTCAACTCAGATAGCCTCTCTAGGAGGATACAGTGGCTGATTGCATTGAAAGCCACTGAGAGGTCAAGGAGGATTAACAGGAACACATTGCCCCTGTCTCTCTCCCGACAGAGATAATCATATAAGGCGACCAGGGCAGTTTCTGTGCCAAAGCCAGGCTAAAACCCTAATTGAAATGGATCTAGAAAAGTAGTCTCCTCCAATAGTGCCAAGATCTGGACATTGACCAGCCACTCAGTGCCCCCCAAAAGGGAAGATAGCAACTGGCCAGTAGTTCCTTCGGTTTTCAGAATCTAGGGGTGGTTTCTTAAGGAGCGGTCTTATCACTGCCTCCTTCAAACAGGCAGGAATCACCCCCCTCGTAAAGAGATATGTTTGTAAGGGTGCCAAACATGTTTTAGAGGACAAGCTATGGCAAACATAATGCATCTTAATGGAATTGTGGTGAAATGGATGGCAGCTAGAGAAGGAGTTTCATATTGATAGTCATATTCTTACCATAAGGGGTATATAAAATATGGTACTCACATTTAGAGGGACTTAGATATGGGTTCTTGGATACAGGTGCTGGACTTTTTCTGCGGTCTTCATTGCCTTTAGGAGGAAATAATGGGTCAGAGTGTCAATGAGAATCATTTGCGCTTTTATTCAGTCTGGAAATGCAATGAAAGGGTAATAATAAAAAGACATTCTGAATTCTCCCTTTTAGAAATATGTAGGCTTGAATGAACAAAGTAACAAATCCCCTTCCTGGAGGTATAACATATTATGCTGAGGAATAAATATCCATGGATCTTACTCTTTCTTTCTCTGTTACTACGATGGATTCATATCCAACCATTTATCGATTTAAGGCTTTACTTAATTTTTATGGCTTCCCACATGAGGAATATCAGTTGACTGCTGAATGGTTTTGGTCATATATCATGCAGTAAGAATGGAACTTAAGTAAAAAAAAGCTTACATGGAATCTTTCCCACTTTCTTGCCAGAGCAGCTGTTGATGTTATACTAGTGCAAAAAGATGCTGCAGGCAGGACATGGGCACAGAAGTTGTGATCAGAAGTTCCTTCTCCTAGATTAGTTGCTGACCAGAGTTAATGAGCCACTACTGACCATCACTGTCAGTAAAAGGGCAAATAAGGGGGTGACTCACACTCATCCAAGATGGAAACTCAAGACTGGTCCAGGGCATGATCATCTCACCTATCAGGTTTGTTTGTTCACTGTCTACCTATCCATAGGTAAGTGAATGGGAACTGAAGCTGAGTGCCAATGCCCCCTCAAAATTGTATACCCTGTCTGTGGGCAGAGAAATTTGGGGACCCATTTCCTCAATTTTCTCCAAGGAATGAGAAATTCTCCAACAATGTCTTGGGAAGTGGGGATTACCATTTACAGTTGGAATAACACGTCTTCTTTCTGCTCCCCTAAGTTTTTCTCCCCATCACTGCAGGTTGTTTTGCTGGCAGTTTGGCCACCATTTTGTATCTCTGCAATACTTCAGAATTTAAGTGTTGTTACAGCAGCAGCAGCAGCAGCAGCAGCAGCAGCAGCAGAAGAAGAAGAAGAAGAAGAAGAAGAAGAAGAAGAAGAAGAAGAAGAAGAAAAGGAATTGTGGAATTTGGAATTTGCGGCCAAGGAGTGTGGTGGAGTCTCCTTCTTTGGAGGTCTTTAAGCAGAGGCTTGACAACCATATGTCAGGAGTGCTCTGATGGTGTTTCCTGCTCGGCAGGGGGTTGGACTTGATGGCCCTTGTGGTCTCTTCCAACTCTATGATTCTATGAAGAAGAAGAATTTGGATTTGATATCCCGCCTTTCACTCCCTTTAAGGAGTCTCAAAGCGGCTAACATTCTCCTTTCCCTTCCTCCCCCACAACAAACACTCTGTGAGGTGAGTGGGGCTGAGAGACTTCAAAGAAGTGTGACTGGCCCAAGGTCACCCAGCAGCTGCATGTGGAGGAGCGGAGACGCGAACCCGCTTCCCCACATTACGAGACTGCCACTCTTAACCACAACACCACACTGGCTCTCACACAGAACATTGGGGGAGAGATGGTTGCCACCACAAAAAATGGAGTGAGCCAAGGACCTTCTGCATGAAAAGCATGTGCTTGAACATTGAGCTATAGTTGTTCAACATCTGTCTCTTCTATACCAACATTGCTTAATGTTAATGTTTTATTCTTATCCCTCCTTGCTCACTCTCTACCTGCTTGCTGGTTACTGTTTTTGCCACCCCCTTATCTCACTGAGAAACAAAGCTCTTTGATGGCAAGTGCCTCATAGAAGGAGGTTGTGCCATCTCAGGCTCGAAGCTCTGGGAACTTTGCTTCCCAGATAGAGGAGGAGGAGAAAGGAGTAGTAACAGGGCAGCCAAGAGATCAGGGAAGGACAAGGGTTAAATATCAGTGTTCAATTGATTGATGATGTGCTACAGAGAGTTGTTTCTATAAAAATTAAAAATAGACAAAAGAGCTTCCTCTCTGTATTGAATCTGTCTATAGCCCCCTAAGAGAATAAGTGACACATGTTGACATAAGTAGAAAGCTCAAGGAAGCATATTGTAAAACTTCAATGGGGTGGTTTGAGTGGCAGCTGGAGGAAATAGCCAAGCTGCTGTTCATGGTTTGCTGCTCAAAGACTACCTTGCATAAGAACTGCATTGCAAGATGAGATGAGACCACTTAGTTCTGTGTTCTGTTTTGGACACAGCAACTAAGCCTGATGTTTGAGGAAAGAATTCAAGCAATTTATCAGGGCATGGCATGGGGGAAGTGGGGATATTTCCTTACTCATTCTATAAAAGCAAACCCCGACTTCCACTCCAATGATTTTCCTAAACCTATACTGCTGCCACCATTCAATATCACTTAAAACTTTTGTACCCTTAATTTACCAATAACCCTGGTAGCTGTGGGATAAAGCTAGTCACACTCAGTTACTATATTTAACAAAGATATTGGAGTTTACTTATTGCAAGATTATGTACTGCAGAAGCTTATGGTTCCTTTAATATAGTACTGTCTGTCTTTTAATGAGTGCACACTTTGTTAACTTGCTACTTTCATTTTAAATATCAACAGCTTGTTTTAAAACTACAGTGGTACCTCAGGTTAAGAACTTAACTCATTCTGGAGGTCCGTTCTTAACCTGAAACTGTTCTTAACCTGAGGTACCACTTTAGCTAATGGGGCCTCCTGCTGCCGCCGTGCTGCCCCCGCACAATTTCTGTTCTCATCCTGAAGCAAAGTTCTTAACCCGAGGTACTATTTCTGGGTTAGCGGAGTCTGTAACCTGAAGCATCTGTAACCTGAAGCATCTGTAACCTGAGGTACCACTGTACTACAGTATTACTAAACCCAGACAGCTTTGAGGAACCAGTTACCCTATTCAAACTTTTCTACCTTATTGCCCTTATATTTTCTCTGCCCCAGTTAAGCCTCACCAACACTATAACTGAGGCAAAGCTGTCAACTTTTCCCTTTTCTTGCGAGGAATCCTATTCGGAATAAGGGAATTTCCCTTTAAAAAGAGGGAAAGTTGGTAGCTATGAACTGAGGATTCATGTTGAAACCCCATTCCAACCCCTACTAACCTACTGAAGGTCTGTTTTGGCTGCACTGTTGTGAAATCTTCCTCTGACTCCCCTACCAGACACTAGAGACCAGCGTTCCAAACTGCCTCTCACTTCTTAGCACTGGGGTCAGCTTCTCCCCTCAACTCTGCACTCTAAGCCACCATAAGAACATGAGAGCCTGCTGAATCAAGCCAGTAGCCCATCCAGTCCAGCATCATGCCCTCAAGCGGCCATCAACCCACTCTGCCTTTCTCTGGGGGGTCTTCTTTCATCTTCCTTGACCATCTTCCTCTGCTGCCTTCTTATTCTGGCTGTCCACCACAAACATCAGCCAACACAGACTGACCCTGACTGACTAGCACCGACTTATTCTGACCCCTCCAGCCCAAGCCAATCACACTCACTTACTGAAAATTCTAAACCAGCACTCACCAATCAGGATGTGCACATCTTCTGTCCTTCATTTGCATACTGAGAGTTCTATGTCTAACCTCTTCCCAGTGACAGTTAAACCAACTTTTACCTGACCAGAAAGAAGACTTCCCCCATCAAACACATTACAAGGTTCCAATGAGTTCTTTTTTTCCTCCTTGCAGTTCTTTGCTGCATCCGCATGTCCCTTCTAGGACGCATGCTTGTCCTCATACTGAGAAAACCCTTTTCCAAGTAAATCGTATTTGAGAGGTCTTTCAGGTGTTGTATCTTTCTCCTCCCCTTTAAAAATAGTTCCACGTTGGGATGGTTATCCAGGGCTGGTTCTGTTGTTTGGCAAAGCCTTGGGAGGAACTAGTTTATTGTAGCTGAGGATTCTGTCCCATTGCCTGTGTTGGAAGTTAGGTTCAGCTGACAGTGTGGTTGGCTTCAGTACTTGGAAGGAACAGAGCACCACCTTTTCCCTTGGCCCAGGCAGCAAAATGTACTGGGCTGGTGCTGTGCTTATCTGATATTTGCACTTGAACTGGATAATTATGCCCTGTATGAGAAAAACCAATTTTCATTCCAGTATCTCAATTGCAAAAACAGATCACACATCACACATATTTCTGCTCTTTCCTCTCTGCCCACAGACTTTCAAAATGGGTGATTGCCGGGGGGGGGGGGTCTGGTATCTCAGCTTTGAAAAGTAGATCTACCTCCTGAACCTGCATCCGAATTTCATCCAGATAGCTTGATGTTAAAGGGAAACAAGTAAACAAACAGAGAATGTCAAGTAGGCATGTTAAAAACGAAGGGCTCGCGTGGCTTTAGCAATTATGCAGCGTGAGAATGGTCAGAAATAAAGAAGAGCTCAGGGAAGTTCAAAATCTCACTTGAGAGCTGCCCAAGACAGGACCTGCAATTTTGATTAATGCAAAGGCTTCACGGAGACCAAAAGTACTCCTTTAGCATCGAACTGTTATACTTTCTCTCCATTTTCTATCCCGGTCTTGTCTCTTCCAAGCCCCCTGTGCTTAAGCAGCAAATGAGGCTGAAGCTTTCTCCAGTTCCTCCTCCTCTTCTCCTCCCCTCCTCATGCTGAATTATCTCAGTCCTACAGCAACGCCAGGAGAAGTTTAAAACAATGATGCATTGTGAAGTGATATTAAGGCTCTTTTTTAAAAAATAAAAAAAACACACTATTTGCCACACACTTTTTCTGGACTGTTACACCTTCTCTATGTGCAAATGAAATTCTCTTCCTGGAGAAAGATAGATGAAGTACAGTTTTTAGTGTTCAATCTCAGGTTGCAGTCAGCCCACCTCTCATTGAAATCCACAGCAAAACACACGTGATTTTAATGAAGTAGTATTACACTCCAGGTAGAAACATTACCATCACTCAATTTGGCAAAGTCAGAATACAGGAAGGGAAAGCAAATAATTCAGAGGCCCTCAAATTGAGCGTTTCGGATGATGGCGGGCAATCTGGCTTGGGTTCTGAATCGATCAATTCCACAAACTGGTTGGAACTTGTAATGGGGCGAAAGTATGTTTTTGTTAAGCACTAAGCTTTCTGAAGCAATGTTATGTGTGATTAGCTCTCCTAACCAGACACTGCTGTCAGTTTCTTGGTCATTGATGTGGCCCGTGTAACTATATAACCATCATGATCATATTTATTTCCTATATAATTCACTTAGTAGAATTGCTTCCCCCTGTTGTGCTCTCTTGGAGACTTTCCTTTCTCCGCCGTTGCTTGCTGCCTTTCAACTAAAAATAAGTCATTCAGACTGAAAGCGTATGGAAAAATGCAGCATCTCACAGAGGTGCAGCATAGAGGCTGTCATTTGGACAGGATTGATTCCCACCTAGGATTCCTGAGACGTAGTTTTTTAGTCCATTTTGAAGCTGGCTTCATAGCTTGCAGAAGCATCTCTTTGGGATTGTTAAATTAGAAATTGGGCTCATTATTCACACTCTTTGGCCCAGAGCGAAATAGCCGCATTAGACATGTCCAAGTGATTAGATATCCTCAGGGGGAGATTGGACTCCTTCCCCCTTTTGAACCACAGACTCTCATGCTACACCATAATCCTGCATTTGAAAGTTCTCTCCATTTCAAGAGGAGTTTGCAGTGTGTAATGGAGGAGGGTGCTGTTTGAGAAACACAAACTCAAAGCCCCCTTAATTGATTTTCCCTTACACAAATACAGTGGTACCTCTGGTTACAGATGCTTCAGGTTACAGACGCTTCAGGTTACAGATTCCGCTAACCCGGAAATAGTACCTCGGGTTAAGAACTTTGCTTCAGGATGAGAACAGAAATCACGTAGTGGCGGTGCGGCAGCAGCAGAAGGCCCCATTAGCTAAAGTGGTACCTCAGGTTAAGAACAGTTTCAGGTTAAGAACGGACCTCCAGAACAAATTAAGTTCTTAACCTGAGGTACCACTGTAGAAGTTTCTTCATAATGATCACCTGGCTGGATCAAACCAAAAGAACATTTAACACAGTATTTGGCCTCACTGGTGGCTAGCTATATCATGTGGAAAGTTCACTGGTTATTTGTGTTGGAATAACCATCCCCTGCCTCTCCCAGCAGCCACTTCATCCATTTGTACTACAACAAAACATTACCTGACGTAGAACTCTCTAGACCTGAGGAATGGAGACTACGAAGACTTAACAGCTGACTGGATTCAATGCCCATTCATGCCACAACATGGCACAATATATTCTCTTGGCTGAAAGTGGGAATGACAGGAGCCGCGAGGAAAGGCTGTAGTTCAATGGTAGAGCAACTGCTTTGTATACAGAAGGTCACAAGTTCAATCCCAGGCTGGGTGAGATCCCTGCCTGGAACACAGAACAGCTACTGTCAGTCAATGTTAGCCGTACTGAGCTAGATGGGACAATGGTTGAATTCATTATAAGAAAGCTTCCTATATCTGCACACTTAGCCCAACTGAAACCAATCTATTTAACAACACAGTAGGCCTTACTGTCTTTAATGGAACTTACACCCTAGTGGCTGGAGACCCTGGTTTGGGAAACCCTTATTTATGGGGGTCCCTTCCAGCTCTATGATTCCATCATTCTATCATTCGTGTGTTTGGTATTGCAGTCTGTGTGTGCTTTACTCTGCATTGTATTGCAATCATAGTCTTTCACTTATCTGGAGTACATCAAACTCACAAAGCGGGAATCAGCACTTGATAATCCCTTACAGTAGAGAGTGCACTGTAGTTATTCACATTCAAGGCCTTTACCATGGGTAATGTTTTCTTAGCAGCATGCAAAAAGAACTCTACATGGAATTAACATTTAAATGAAGCTATGCTGTGCTTTGGCCATCTATTATATGTGAACTATATGAAGAAAAGACTGACTCCTCTTAAGAGGACTACGTAACTTGGAAACAGAATTCTTTACAGAGGCAGTGTGCGTCCTGTATATCTAGATGTAATTACCTCAACCAAATTGCTTAATCCCATAGCAACTCAAAAATATTGCAGTGGAATTTCTGATTTCACTGTTCTTACTAATTGCATTTTTTATATTGTTGTGTTTCATATTTTGAAAAATGGTGTAGTACAGAGTACCCAACTGCAATCCTATGCCTGTCTACTCAGAAACAAGTTAATTTGTGGTGCTTACTCACAGATGAATGTGCGCAGGACTATAGCCTATCAATTCTATGTGTATCTACTCAGAAGTAAGTCCCCACGAAGTTTGGTGGGATATGGTCCTTTTCAAGTGACCATAGAATTGCAGCATAAGAGTGTGAGCTGGGAACAGGGAAATCTGATTCAAAAGATTTTGAGCCATGAATTCACTAGGCTGCATTAGACAACCATTCTGTCTCAGCATCATCTATAATACACACAAAATTCTGTCCTACCTTACAAGATAAATGTACGTGTTGCAATTGTTACTGAGATAATGAATGTAAGATGCTTTGAACCATGATTATGCGACTATCTGAAAGCTAAGTGCTGTTACATTCATTGATGCAGTGTCTAAAAAAACTAGACCAAATCTTCCTTAGTGTTTTTCTTCCTTCTTTCTGAGCTCTCAGAAGAGCAAAAGGAAGTTTGAAGTATGCACTGTATCTAAGACCTTATTGAAATACGCCGTTCTCCCCAGTGCCATCCATTTTTCATAAGTATTGTCTAAAATGACCAAGAGCACAACAGCCTATAATTGTTTCCGGGGTCTGAATTGAAATATTAAAGTCTCTTTTTTTAAAAAAAAGATATAAGAAATTATTCTGTATCAATGCCCTAAAGAACAACTAGTGAGCTCTTAAAGAAATATAGACAGCTGACATGAATTTGCTCTGAGGTACTTGCACTGAACAAGAGTAGTGATTAGGTGTCACTTAAACACAGCGTTTGTTAAACATGAGCTAATAAATGTACTCATGTGATTTATGCAAAAACTACAGTGAATACCAGTTTCTCTTACGCTTAAAGCCACAAGAGGGTGTTGCCTCCAGTTCTGATTTCAAAAGAAAAAAAATAGTATGATAAAGAGATTATTGTGTGTTGTCTTTTTTTAAACTGTTAACTTTTGTGCCATCTTCCCATTTACAGACCAGAATTATAGTCTCTGTATCTCTCTCTCTCTTGGGACAATTTCGTGGGAATTTTCGTGGGGGAAATTTCTGGGATTTCTGTTTTGCACCACCTCCATTTGGCGAATATTCTCTAGCATTTTTGTAGTAGTCAATACTGTATCCCTTCCCCTCAATCCCAAAGAGCAATGCTAGGCTTGGGGCATTGTGGGGGATATAAAATGGCAACTCAGTTGCTGCATTGGCAAAGAAAACCTTGTGATGTGGGGGGGGGGGTAAGAACCTTACTAAAGGAAAATATCTCCTTCCCAAGAGTATTTAGTGACACTGTACTCCCAATCTCATGATGTGCAAACAGGGTGAAGAATTTTTGGAGCCCATCTTCACTCAGCTATTATTACATTGGTACCTCGGGTTAAGTACTTAATTCGTTCCAGAGGTCCGTTCTTAACCTGAAACTGTTCTTAACCTGAAGCTAATGGGGCCTCCCACCACTTTAGCTAATGGGGCCTCCCACCGGAGCACGATTTCTGTTCTCATCCTGAAGCAAAGTTCTTAACCTGGGTTAGCAGAGTCTGTAACCTGAAGCGTATGTAACCTGAAGCATATGTAACCCAAGGTAGCACTTTACAATTTCAGTTTCTTAACCGCCCTTCCCCATAAGGTCACAGGATGGGTTCAAACAATTAAAAATACAATATTAATTCAGTGTAAATCAAGTTACCATCACAGCCATAGGCTTGGTCCCAAATATATACATATACACAACTTAGGTGTCAAAGACTAGAGTGCAGCAGAGCATCTTCAGCATATGACAGAAACTAAACAATGATAGTGTTAAATGCACCTCTCTGAGGCAGTGGCAAAGCTGCATGGCCCGGAACGGGGGGCAGATAGCAGGCAGGGGCATGACTGGCACACATCCCGGGGGGCGTGGCACGTTGCCCGGGGGCATCACACACATCCCAAGGGCGTAGTGCCTGGTGTAGTGGGGGGTGCGCAGCACATGTCTGGGGGGTGGCTGCGATGGTCGGTCCCCCCCCCCCCCATTCCTCTGCCAGCACTCTGAGGCGAAAATATTATAATTTAGAAGCTGCCATAGATAATGCCTTCTCCTGGACTGCCACCCCCTAAACATCTGAGGTTGTGAAACTACCAAGAGGGTCCCCTCTGCTGATTTTAGCAATCAAAGGTTTATAGGGAAAGAGACAGTCTTTCAAATATTTGTGGCAAGAGTCATATAAGGTTTTAAACACTAATTTTAACACCTTGAATTAGGCCCAGAAATGAACTGGCATGCAGTGCAGCTGTTTTAAAACAGTGTTTATGTGAGTTATGAATTAAACCCCAGCCAGTAACCTGGCTACTGTATTTTAGATCAGTTGAAGTTTCTGAGTCATCTTCAAGGGCAGTTCCATGTAGAATGCATTACAAGAATCCAGTCTGGAATCTACCAGAGCACATAAGAGCCACTTACTGTAATATACAGTTACTGGCTTACACTTCCATGTGTGAAAGAGTTAACCTGAGCCCACAGCTCAGGTTGCCTCTCAGCAGGACCTGTTCCCATCCCTCCTCTCACTCTCCTTTCTCTTCATGCTTCCTGAAAGAAGGAACCATGAGGCTCCCTGCAAGTGAAGTGAATCTCTCCAAAAGTGAGATTTTACAGCCTGCCTCTTTGCTAAACCAAAGATTGCATGATCCTTTTTGTAAGGAAATCAAGTACATTTGTTTTGAAGTTGTTTGAAGCCTTTGTTCATCTTTGTTTTACTGCCAACAGATGGGTACTTGTTTGCTGTAACAGATTTCTGGAAAATCTGTGAGTAAAACATTCACTTATTTGCAAAGCTAAGTGTCTGTGATTTATTTTAGCCTAAGTATTTTCATTGGGAACATTTATTTAAAGGTAAATGAGGATAGATGCAAAATCCAACCAAGTTTAAATGTGCCCGGAGCAATCGCCACTGTGCCTAACTCTGCTACAAGAAAGCAAGAAATCTCTCTTCCCAGCCTCTCTCTCCAACACCACTGACATTTTAAAAACCACTTACCCTATTTTTCGCCCTATAGGTCACACCGGCCCATAGGGCACCCTTATTTGGGGGGGAATAAAGGGGGGGAATTATTTTTCCCCCCCGAGCCCCAAAGAGCAAAGAAGCCAGGACAGCGAGCGGGATGGATCCCGCTTGCTGTCCTGGCTTCGTTTTTAGCCTGGGGCTGGGGGTCCAGGAGCGAAGGCGAGGTTACGCTCAACCTCGCCATCGTTCCCAGAGCTTGCTTGCGGGGCTGGGGGCGGGGGAAGCCCGAGCTTCCCCCAACTCCAGCCCCCAGAACAGGCTGTTGCTCGCAAGGCTTGCAGACATCTGCGCGAAGCACGGGGCGTGCTCCGGAGTGCGCCCCGTGCTTCGGGCTGCAGGCTGCTCCCCGCGAGCCCGGTGGGAACTCCCGCCGGGCTCCCAAGGCTTGCAGATAGCTTCCTGAAGCCTGGAGAGGGAGAGGGGTCAGTGCGCACCGACACCTCTCGCTCTCCAGGCTTCGGCGAAAGACTGCATTCGCCCCATAGGATGCCCACACATTTCCCCTTCATTTTTGGAGGGGAAAAATTGCGTCCTATGGGGCAAAAAATACTATAGATCTGTTGTGTTGGGCCTCCAGATATTGCTGAAATACAACTCCCATTATCCCTGATAATTGGCCATGTTTGCTAGGGCCTATGAGAATCATAGTCTAGCAATATCAGGATTGGAACTATTTTTTCTTGTTTTGTGGAACTGTCTGCCACAGCCAACTCCTAGCTTATTGGATTTTGATCCAGCATTGATTTGTCCTTGTAAAATACCGCAGTCTCTGCTTATTACTGCTTCCTAATATTCTCCGCAGGGACGCTGGTGGCACTGTGGGTTAAACCACAGAGCCTAGGACTTGCCGATCAGAAGGTCGGCGGTTCGAATCCCCGCGATAGGGTGAGCTCCCGTTGCTCGGTCCCTGCTCCTGCCAACCTAGCAGTTCGAAAGCACGTCAAAGTGCAAGTAGATAAATAGGTACTGCTCCGGGGGGGAGGTAAACCCTGTTTCCGTGTGCTGCTCTGGTTCACAAGAAGCGGCTTATTCGTGCAGGCCACATGACCCGGAAGCTGTACGCCAGCTCCCTCAGCCAATAAAGCAAGATGAGCGCCGCAACCCCAGAGTCGGTCATGACTGGACCTAATGGTCAGGGGTCCCTTTACCTTTAATATTCTCTGTAGGCAAATAGATTTCACATGTGACACCTCTACTGTCTCTAAGAAAAAAGGTATCCTGGTAAACCTGTCTGCAAATTCCATTGAAAGGGGAAAGGGAAGCAAAACTAAATTTGGGGAGGGAGAGGGAATTCTTTATTAAGGGTGATTAAAGGGTTTCTATACTAAACCATTATTTAAACAGACTGAAACATTTCTTTAAAATCTAGCTAATTTCAGTAGCAGAGATTCAATAATTCAATTGGGTATCGAGGACCCGTGAGTACCCTGTTCCCTAGGGTGCAAATAACTAGGCAACACATGGCATATTGGTTGTGGGATCAAATAAGGCCACAACTTTATTGGCTACATATGTGAGGTTTGGCCATAGGCATTGTGGTAACTGGCACAGTGAGAGAGAAGCCGAAAGGTCCCACAGGCCAGGCACTTAAAGTTCCCCTGGGCTGCAAGGGCTGCAATTGGTCGGTTGGGTTTGCACCCAGGGGAATACCCCCTAACTCCTGCCGCCATTGGCCCATTTGGTGGCACGAAAACAATCCAGCCTGCAATAGGTTGGTTTACCAGGGTGGCCCGGGGCCCACCCACAAAGCCACCTGCCTGATAAGGGGGTGAATAGACTTAACTCTCAAATTAAAATGAATGGGATTTAAACATTCCTGAAACTTAATGAATTGTGCCCACTTCCGGAACAGCGTGCTCAGCGTCGGGTCGGAGTTTGAGTTCTGAGACAGACTTGGCACCTGGAGAGGCGAAGCAGGAGCAACAGGAGACGTAAATTGCCCCTACTCAGGTGGATTTCCCAGGAGAGAGGCTCAGCAGCACAAAAAAGGGGTTTCCCCACACTAGAACTGGACTTTAGGACGCTTTAAAAAAGAAGAAATTTAGGGGAGAACCTCTACGCAAAGGAGCTACACCGCCCTCTGGTGCCTTCGCCTCCAGACCCCATGAGCTAGCTCTGGACTCTCCAGTAAGATATTGACACAAATTCAAGGAGCGCCCCCCCCCCCAATTTATACAGTGAGAAAGGGGTTATCTAAGCCCCAACAATACATTAGAAACAAAAAAAGGGGGAACTAACAAACAGATAAAATTAAGAAGTTGCGAGTCGATGCTAAAAGAGGGTCATCCCTCACAACAGAAATTAACGCTGCAGAATCAGCTGTGCGGTAGAGATCTTGAGGGGCTTCTCTGATAAGGGGGTGAATAGACCTAACTCTCAAATTAAAATGAATGGGATTTAAACATTCCTGAAACTTAATGAATTGTGCCCTGTGGAGGCAGCCATATTTTACCCTAAGGAAGTACCTGGGAATTATGCTACATCAGAGCTGCAGAACATTTCCTAAGTCCAAGGGCCACATTCACATCCATGCAGGGCCGACCCATCCATGAGGCAAGGTGAGATAACTGCCTCAGGTGACAGAATCTTCAGGGGCAGCCGATCCCAATGTACATCTTTGTTTCCTCTTGTTCCTGATACAGTATAGATTTCCCCTCACCCCTTCTTACCTGACAAGGAGGGAGACACCACTTTGGGATCTGCCTCAAGTGCCAAACTATATTGAGCTGACCCTGCTTCTGGGCAACCTTTTGTGGGCTGGATACCAATAGTGGAAGAGGTCAGAATCAAAAGTGGACAGAGCAACAAATGTACATTTTACCTTTCTCCGTAGACTAGTTTCTACACACAGCCCTATGTACCCCTCTCCTCTGTCCATACAAGCAAAAGGCTATGCTGGAGTTCAATGATGCATTTCACCCAGGCAAACCCACTCAAGGAAGACGCAAAACAGGGCCAGTAAACAGTGTGACCTGGAGAGAGGAGGTGTGGCATGAAGGGTTCCAAGGGCCAGAATAAAAGACCTGGAGGGCCGCATTCACACACACCCCTCTCCCCACCACCTGAGGTTCCTCACCCCTGTGTGACACCATGGGACAATTTTGTTCCCATGGTGTGTTCTGTCCCAAAGTAGAATGGGATGCCACCATGAAACCAAGACCTGAAACAGCAACAAAACATTTCCCCCCCTGGGAAAAACATCCACCACTTCCTCTTCTTTTAAGACACATCCACCCTCTGTCTGACAGTTCTGAGACGCATATGCACACAGAGATTAGTAATCCATATTTCGGCAGCATTTTCTACCCATTCTCCAAAATGCCCCCAAACACTGGGGAAAACAAAATGAGCGCAAAATCTTTCACAAAAGTGTGTTGGGCTCATGGGGTTGGGTAGACATGTTAAAGGCATCATTGCTCTATCAAGTAATGCATTTCCCATGTTCGTATATGTCAGGCTTTTTAAAAGTCTTTTGTGTGATTTATCTCTCTGTCACCTTTTTCTTATCACTGTTCTTTCGCTATTCTTGAAACAAGAATGAAAGGATAAAGGAGAAGAGAGGCAGCTAAAGAAAAGGAAAGAGAAAGAGGCAGAAAGACGGCTGTGAAGAAAAGTTTTGTCCCATTAAAAAAAAATGAAATATCTCATTCAGCCATCGCTCTGTCACCATTATCCCTTGTATAATGACTGGCATGTTACCATCTTCATTCAGGAGTGTTTTTAAAAATCATGTTGCGCTGTCAGGAAATAGAGCCTTGTTAAGTCAGGCATGTTAACACTTGCATTGCTGGTGCGTTGCCACCGCTTTATAAAATATAAATTGGCCATTTCCCGCTCCTCACAAGGTGTTCCCAGTTAAGAACAAAAAAAAGTATTATATCCTTGCTGGGTTGTGTCACTGTGACCAAATCAGACGTATCAGGGAACAGGTGCAGTTGGCACAAGAGTTTTACCTGTGCAAATGCAGAGACCAGGCCTAAAACCAGATTGAAATGGATCTAGATCAACCATCTCCTCCAGAAACCCCTGGAACTGACATCCCACCACACGCTCAAGTAACTTAGTGCCAGGCCTGAGGTCACCTAGCAAGCTTCGTGACTGAATCGGGATTCAAACCCTGGTCTCCCAGGTCCTAGTCCGACACTCTAACCACTACACAACACTGGTACCTGGAGATCTGGATTTGTGACTAAATCCCAACTCAAAAAAGCAAGCCTGGGAGCTTCCTTTGAAAAGTGCTTGGCCCTTCTAGCATATCACAACAACATTTCCGCCTCATAGTCTGACCTACCCATCAAAAAAGATGGCGCCAATGGGACTATAGAATTGGAGGAAAGGATTAAACCCCCTCACCATCTGCTGCAGTCCCAGTCCTCAGAGACAGGCACAGCAGCAGAAGACAACACAGCCGAACACCAGCCAGGGGCCCAACACTGTCTCCTCACCATGGTCCCTTCCCCAGCCATGACGTCATTTCCTGTGTCTGTACTTTGGTGAGAGTCAATTTCCCTCTCTCCACTGACTATGAGAGGTCCTGCCCATCCACTTTTCTACCAATAGTGGACTTGAATAGGGTGAAGGGCAAGAGGACAAGAGAGAGAATCTGAAGCCACCCATTGCCTGTTGTGTTGCGTTTCCTTTCGCAAAGGCTCCAATATATTGGTGCCACCATAGAACAGGTTCTGCTGGTCCCACCTCCTCATGAACTTCAGATGGGACTCATATGGAAGTACAACTGATGTTCAGCTATGTTTCTTGTACTATATGGAAAAATGTTCATTTAATATGTGCCACCCTAATATATAATTTCCATTTATATTTATGCTTTCTGAATGATAAGACCCAACACTTGGTAAGCAGAGGAAAACTAATACAGAGAAGTGTTTGTTTCGCACTTTATTGAATTGGAATATTAATCATTGTTATCCAATTAGTGAAACTGTTTAACATATTATTCTGCTTTCTTAAAGCATATTTACAGTCACTACTGCTAAATATACTTTGTGAGGTAAGGAACAAACATTGCTGTTTTAAAAATTAGATTGTCAATTACTATGAATCAATATGAAAATTAGAAAGTCTCTTTCCTCGGCCAATCCAAAGGTTTTGGCCAGTGTTTCACTCGCCGACCAACCTTTCAAATTGGATTTTGCCTAAATTGGATCTATTAAATTGAATTCTAAGGCAATTCAAAAAGACTGCGAGCTTAATTGGTTTAAGATGAGTCATTTTCACTTAAAGCAAAAGCATTTCTTAAAGGAAACGGTAAATGCCCAGCAGTCATTTTGCCTTATCAGTGTAGAATATCGTAACTAACTTTAATAAATAGTCTATGTAAGTTGGCAGTAATAACAAACTAAGCACTGTTGGTCACTAGCATTTCATCTCCAAGTAGAGCAGCCTTTTCCATCCTGCTGGCTTCCTGCTCTTTTAGACTACAACTTCCATCGGCCCCATGCAACATGGCCATGCAGGTTGAGGCTCATGGTGACTGTGGTCCAAAACAGGTGAAAGAAAACACAATGGGAAAAGATACTTCAGACAAATTGATGGAAATATATGCATACTTAACTTGGGAGAAAATCCCATTGAATTCAGTAAAAACAAACCAACAAAAACATAGCAACCAACTATTAAGTAGCTAGAACCCCTCCAATTCATCACATCATTTCCATCTGCTCCACATCCCTTCCTGAGGACCATCTATGCCGCCAAGAGGACACCAAGATAGCAAGGTGCTTTTCCTCATCTCCTTGGAAGTCTAAAAATCCTGCTGAATACATGAAGCAGCAAATGTTAAGAGGTAAGATCCCACGACCAGATTCTTTCCTCCTCTTCAATCTGCTGGTTGTAGGCTCCAGGAGGACATCTTAAATTAGGGATGCCATCTGGACAACATGGGTCACAGTTCAGTAGCGGGAGGCAGGTGGCGTTGCATCTGCTCCCAGTAATTATCCAAATTTATCTCCCAGCTGGGAAGCAGAATCCTAATAATTATAGTGTATTAATAGCCAGACTACTTAATGGGCTATGGTAGGACTCAACAGATGAAAGGCAAATTAGATATTAGTTCAGTAAATGTTGCTATGTATAGTTGTGGCTGCTTACGAGAATGAAAATCATAATGTGGAATTAAACATGAATGTTTACAATCAACTCTAGTTGAGCATGCTTATGCATCACTGGTTGCACCAAAATTTGGCTGATGTTGCACATTCCACTGCCCATCTAGTTGAAGGTAATGCAGTACAGATAGACAATATTCACATATGATTTATGTCCACTGTTTCTGATACACCAAATGATACATATGTGGATGCTTTCTGATCCATCAAATGATATCATACAGTATGTGGTCCTTTTATTTATCAGTATCGGTGTAATCTTATGGAACTGACAATATTTAAACCCTTATACAATTTCCCAGCAGTTGTATTGTGAAACTAGAAACTAAAGGCATTCACAGGTAAGATCACAACCTGGCACAGTTGACGTCTAACTTGCAGGCATCAAGCAGGGCAGTGTGGCTGTGCTTGGCTTTAGGTGACTATGTGTATAGAAATTCAAGTCCTCAAAGGATCTGGACCAGAGGAGATGGAGCACAGGGACAAAAGGGTCAATACGGGGGATCCAGAAACTGCAAAGTATAGGGTCTAAATGGAGAAATCATTCCTAAATCAAATACATCTGGGAACAAGAGAATGTTAGGTATGGATGGGGGGGGACAAAAGTCACATGACCTCAAGATAATTTACCCATAGAGGAAACATTCCTGAAAAAGGTCAAGTGGTCTCCTCATGAAGTTAGCAGCAATCAACAAACATTTCAGCATGAGTAAGGATTTAGTAGTAAAGCTCTTCTGTGCATGGGCAGGTGGCATCCGTAGTTCCTGCAGGTTCACAGCAATCCAGAGATTCTGTGAGATCAAGGAGTTTATTATTAAATAATGTTTGTATGTCCATCCACAGTGGTACCTCCTGTTAAGAACTTAATTCGTTCTGGAGGTCCGGTCTTAAGCTGAAACTTTAGCTAATGGGGCCTCCCGCTGCTGCCGCGCCACCACCGCGCAATTTCTGTTCTCATCCTGAAGCAAAGTTCTTAACCCGAGGTACTATTTCTGGGTTAGTGGAGTCTGTAACCTGAAGCGTCTGTAACCTGAAGCATCTGTAACCCGAGGTACCACTGTACAAAGCAGCTAACTTTGGGAACTAACTGGCTGCACATGCACAGGATCTCATTTTCATAGTACTGCTGAGCTTTACAATCTGCATTCTAAACCAGATAATTACAAACTTCAGCGACTTCACTAATAAAAATGAAAAATGGCATCTTTATGGTCCTACCTCCGAAAGGATGGTGGCCTCCCGTATTTTTACTCTTTGTTTTATAACAAATGTTTGGATCTGTTTTTCCAATGTGAAATAGAAAAGCTCAGGTGCTTTCGTGCTTTCTCAGGTGTAACAGGGGTGCCAGGAAATTCAGTTGTTTGTGTAGCCCTCTAAGCCATTCATCTCCTGGAAGCAAGCAGATCTGGAGCTTGTAAGGAAATGCTTTATTGCTTTTGCCGCTGTAGCCTAAATGTGAAGACATCACTGCTCCCTCAAGCTTAAAGCAAATCCTTTAGCTACACACATGCTTTGTGCAAATTATGCCCAGAACATTACAGCAAGAAAGTAGTTGGAGCTTGAATTCAACAATGTAAACATGTTTTATTCCATATGATTTATATACCAGTGAATTTTCTCTCATCTCTCTCTCTTTACATCAGAACAAAAATCTGAATTGCCGTACTACAAACTAATGCATAAGGTCTCGTTCTCATCATGTTGTCATGACAATATGAAAAAGCCAAAGGCATATGGAGGAGAAATACTGTCAACGCAAAACTCCACATAGCTGTGGCCATGGCATTTCAAAGATAAACATTTGAAAAAATAATATGACTGGCTGCAGTTGTGTAACTGAAACACAACTGACTAGGCAAGCAGACAGTACTCTAATGAACAATATCACTAGAACATGTTTTAATTTAGAATTGCCCTAGTGGAAAATGGGCCCAAATTTCACCTAAAATGAATTTTCAAAGTGAATTTGAGTCAGGATCACTACTTGGGGCAAAATAGCTAAGGATTTTCCAAGGAAATAAGCAGAGCTTCAATAAGACTAGCAAAAATTATTGTGGGATTCTGCATATCCCTATATGGAACCCCCCAACTCTTTTTAAACAAGTGCCTTGAATATCTTGTGGCTCTTGTGAGCACTGGATATTCTTTTGGGAATTTGGAGCTGAGTAAGAAATTCTCCATGCATTGGCAAACTTGAGAAGATTTGGAACTACGTTCAACGTAGAATTTCCATCAAAGTAGATCTGAGGAAGTTCAGGGGAAGTTTTGATACGGTGAGCAACCTTCCTCAAGGGGTTCCATACACTCTTAACTCTATGGACTTCATTTCTAATCATTGCTTTCTTCTTTGAGTAAAAATACTACGAGACCTGAGCCATTACCCCAAGCCACATGCCATTAGAGATGTCTTTATAGACATTACCCTGCTTTGACCGATAGGCATAGCCACATAGAAAACACCAAGAGAACCAACTGCTATACTTTATGTTCTTCTTATATTGGGGTTTTGAGGTAGCTGTCAATCGAGGCACCTTATCATATCATGGATATGGTGCCTCCACTGATTGATTGATTGATTGATTGATTGATTGATTGATTCTCCTTCATTTAGGGGGCCAAATACTTGAAGTATTTGTAGTGTAGTGAGGCACCACATGACAAGCATTTGTGGGTGTTAGACCACTCTGCTTCCAAGTTGTACCATAGGCAATCTGCACCAATGTAACTTCCAAATTTCTTTTTTTGTACTAGGCAGTGTCTGCAAATTTCTACATATGTCTTATCTTCCATTGTATAATAGAATGTGCAATGCCTTATTTTCCACTACATCCCTGTCTTTTCTGGAAAAGAATTCCCCATGTCCAAGCTTAAATTCACTTTCTGCACTTTGGGATGCGGAATGTCTAAGTGCTGGAGAGGGGAAGGAGATTTGAAAGGTCTATTTTGGCCAAAATGAGGCCCAGAGCAACAGGAAGTGCCTGTCAACATCACATTCAAAGTCACTCCGAGTCAGTGAGTTATGGTGACAGGATAACCGATTTGTGACAATGGGCCACAAGTTATTCATTAAGAATCGCAGGCATCCTTTCAATTGTCCACTCTGTCAAGTGGTGTTTTTTTTCATTTGAGCAGATGGTGAGTCTTCAAGCTGCTCATTGTAAACTAAAAATAAACACTGCCCTGGGACTCCAGAAGCTCTCAACATAACCTTTAAGAATCTGACTGACTGAGCCATTACAAAGACAATTAAATATTTACAATATTGCATTTGTGTAAACACACTTAAGGTTTAATAAACTGTACACTGAGCATGAAGAAACAAGCAGAGCATACAGAAATCCAGCTCACCTTGCCTTTCTGATCATCCCAGCTCAACGATCTCAATTTTTCATTGTGTCTATTTGATCCAATGCTTCCAGCTAAAAACTGGGACATATACCTATATAGTCAGAGAAACGCATCTGGTTATTTTAGAAGCCCTATTTGGGCATTATTACCTCCATGTGAGTGGGATGCGGGTGGCGAGTGGGTTAAACCACAGAGCCTGGGACTGCGATCAGAAGGTTGGCAGTTCGAATCCCTGAGACGGGGTGAGCTCCCGTTGCTCGGTCCCTGCTCCTGCCAACCTAGCAGTTCGAAAGCACGTCAAAGTGCAAGTAGATAAATAGGTACCGCTCCAGCGGGAAGGTAAACATTGTTTCCGTGTGCTGCTCTGGTTCACCAGAAGCGGCTTAGTCCTGCTGGCCACATGACCTGGAAGCTGTACGCTGGGTCCCTCGGCCAATAAAGCGAGATGAGCGCCGCAACCCCAGAGTCGGCCACGTCTGGACCTAATGGTCAGGGGTCCCTTTACCTCCATGTGACTAAGATGATGTGGAGAAAGAGCTCCCCCTACCCTAGCTGCTGCATCCCCTACCAGTCCTGTCCACATACTGTCCATGTATTGGGACTTGTTTACAAAAGGGAAGCCTGTTGAACAAGTGTAGACTCTCCATATAATTTGAACCCAGTGCATGCTGCTAGCTATGGGGCTGTTGGGCAGCCAGCTTTCTTCCTCTCGGGATGCTCTGCCAGAGCAGCTCTTGTTAGGATATTTCCGTTCCACCTTAAGAGGGAGCAGGCTATGTGAGTCAGAGTCTGCGCATTTCCTGTTCACAGGATCTTTATGTTTTTCTATTGCTTTCGTTTTCTCTCTCGGTGCCTGAACACGCTAGCAGGCGGTCATGCTTTTCTTTGTTCTGACCAACGCTGAATAAACTTGTAAATATGCTCTCCTGCTGTGCAACTTTCGATGTGTGAATTCTGCTGATAGAGTGTGCATCAGCCCAGGAATATGGCAATCTATTTCTGGGGCTCATGTCGCTAATTGCTGATACTGCATCTACGGGAGATCGATGGACGTCTGGAGACGACGTGGAGGCAGTGATGGCCTATGTCTCCCTGGCAGTATCCCAACAGCTCTATCATTTTCTACAGGGTCATGAAAATTAAGGAATTGCTCTCCCACAAATAGGAGAAAGGGTTGTAGCTCAGTGGTAGGGCATCTGCTTCCATACAGAAGGTCCCAGGTTCAATCTTTGGCATCTCCAGGGCTGGGAAAGAGTCCTCCCTGGAACCCTGGAGAGCCACTGCCAGTAATGAGCTGGATGGATCAATGGTCTGACTCAGTTGAAAGCAGCCTCCTGTGTCGATAGTTTGTGCCCTGTGAGTGGAGTTGTGAATTGGAGGAATCCATTTTGTGTCAGCTCTATGAATCCATTAATACAATATCTAAGTCCAAAGCAGTCAAATCTATTTCTCCCTCCCAATAAAAAAAAAATCCAAAGTGAATCCAAGTGAATTCACCTATATATAATCATGTTATTAACATGGCCTAATTAGGAGGTCCTTACAGTGGTACCTCGGGTTAAGTACTTAATTTGTTCTGGAGGTCCGTTCTTAACCTGAAACTGTTCTTAACCTGAAGCACCACTTTAGCTAATGGGGCCTCCCGCTGCTGCCGTGCCGCCAGAGCACGATTTCTGTTCTCATCCTGAAGCAAAGTTCTTAACCCGGGGTACTACTTCTGGGTTAGCGGAGTCTGTAACCTAAAGCATTTGTAACCTGAAGCATATGTAACCCGAGATACCACTGTATTATCATTAGAGCAAGCCTAATTTTTGAAATGCCATTCGTCACTTTCCATCGAACCTCAACCAAATTCAGATTTAACTAGGATTTAACTAGGAAAAGCACTGTTTATTTATCAAGTGTTTTTGGAGTGTGGGTGTTTTCCAACCAACTATAAGTGCATTGTCTCAAAACTAAGGATCTTCCCCAAGGACCAAGGTCCTTGTTCAACAGAGAAGTAGCATCCTAGTACTTATGTGGCCTACTGCCCCCACCAAACTCTTAGTCCAGTACACTGTAAAACTGATGGTGCTCCCATGCCCCTCCCCTTTTATTTTCACCAGCAGCAAAACCACCCCAGTAGAGAACAAAATGTTTTTCTTTCCTTCTCTCCGACTGTCTCCAAGAGTGATGGAGACTGTCAGTGAGGAGCCGAGCATTAGCCTTTGGCAACAAACGGAGTAGATGAGATTGTCAAACAGAAGCAAGACGTGAACAAAATTGAAAACTGCTTTGTGTTTAATACCTGGAAATGCTACACCGTGCGCTTCTGGGAATTTCAACTTTGTTTATCATGGAAGGCCTAGTGCATCCAATTGAGCTCAAAATGTCTCCTAAATAAACTTTTATTCCGCTCAAAGGGTGTGAGAGAGTATCAGCTACAATCTACACAGTAATCAGTGTGGGCCATTTCATGTCTGTGATTCGTACTGTGAATGCTAACTTAGGTATGTGAGATTATGTGTCGGTTCCACTGCCCAGTTCTGTTGCCTTTCTTCACACTGAGATCTATGTTGGTCTTACTTGCTGTTTATTTTCTGTGAGAAAGATATGTCTATACTCGGTCTGATTTATACATTACTACCATGTAGTCTGCTTAAAAAAAATATATTTTGTGTGGTAAGGTGTTCTTTTCCCCCTCCTGTTGCTGCATCGCCATGTGAGGTAAAGCTTTGCTACTTGAATTTCTGCCCATGAGCCTGCTATTAGAGAGACAGCAGCTGTGTGAATAGATATTTATATATGTATTTATTTATTTATTACAAATTTATAGCACTGTTGTTTAGGCCTGGGCGATATCTGGTTTTCAACATTGCAATATATTACTAGCTAAACATTACGACATATCAATGTTGTAGCAGAGATGAGGAGCTGATGAGTTCAAGACTCCCCTACACTAACTGTCATCAAAAAAGAGGAGGGTTCTTCATGAGTTCTCAGCTAAAGTTGAGTACAGAAGAAAAGGAGCAAACTCAGGCACCAATAATTAGGGTTGCATACTAGTTCTTTCCAGAAGGGTAGTGATATTAGTCTCTTGCATCAAAAGCAAAAGCAGGCAACCTTATTCAAGGATAAAGTAACTCTTGTTTTCTCTTCCTTGGCTATTGCACCAGTTGAAATTTCAAATGAATATAACATAAAGCTCAGTCCCAAAGGCCGTACAAATTCATATTACAAATCCAAGGGAACCAGGAACCTTGTGTGACCATGCCCATTTACATATCTACATTTATCCATACTCAAAACTGAATCGTAGCAGAAATACCCCCCTTCCTGATGATGATAAAAAGGTAAAGGGACCCCTGACCATTAGGTCCAGTTGTGACCGACTCTGGGGTTGCGGCGCTCATCTCACTTTACTTTGACGTGCTTTCGAACTGCTAGGTGGGCAGGAGCGGGGACTGAGCAACAGGAGCTCACCCCGTCACGGGGATTCGAACCGCCGACCTTCTGATCGGCAAGCCCTAGGCTCAGTGGTTTAATCGGCAAGCCCTAGGCTCTGTTGATAATTCATGGTAAATCAGGCCCCCAGCTAAGCTTGAAGGTTGCTGTAGAATGAATGGGAGCTTTTTCTTTCTTTTTTGCCAGTATACAAATAGCTGGTTTTGCTGGTGATACCAGGGACCGCATGCAAATTGGTCCCACCTCCGGTTCTTACAGTGGCCAACCAGATGCCTATTGGAGGCTCACATGGGGAGCATGAGTACAACAGCACTCTCACCACTTACGTTCCTCATCACTATTCTAATCGTTTGTGTTTCCACCGCAGTATATCTCTGTTTACACTACTGGAGCTAAGGCAGGACTAAGGTATCCATTAGAATTTCAAATTAAGACAAGTAAGTATGCCAAGAGGGCCATACAAATCAAACTTATCTAAGCCATATTTACAATTGCTTCCCTCAAGGTTACGCGAAGGAAGCAAATCCATTCCGCACATTGTGACTGTCGGCTATTGTCTTAAATATAAAGATAAACATTATTAATGAATCTGTTGATTAATGTTTGCTAAGCATTTTTGAACAGTGACAACGTACAAATTGTGGTGGGTTATTTTGTGAAGCTTTTCACCCACGTCACCCAGTTGTATCCTATCGAAACCAGACGCACCTGGGAATTGTGAAAGAGCATTGATCTGAATAAACTAATCTCTTTTTATCTGGCCCTTTGAGCATAAAGGAGCTAATTTCAGTTTCATGACTTGAACCTATAAAACTTTATCAGCTATGATATTGTATGCTGCAATAGGTTAAAAAAAACACAACCCAATAATTATAGAAGGGGTATTAATCAACGTTTACTGGTAAATCACTTATTATTCACAAGACTCTTGCCTCATTACATGCTGGCTGGACTTCAGATAGCAAAAGTTCAGGGTAGAGTTGAGTCCTTCCTTGGAACAGAAACTTTGGGGGAGGGTGAGAAAAGGTTGTGGCTTTATATTACATACTATTAGAAGGAGTTGTTTGTCATCGTAATAGGTGTAGCGCTATCAAGGTCCTGACTACTAGACCCACAGATGAATGGAAATTAATTCAAACTGTTTTCAGTTCAATTCGATTCCACATTATTTCTTCACTGAAGTGAAGAAGGAAAAGCCTTCAAAAGCTATTTGGCTGATGAGCCAGAGGGAATATCTGGGATTAACTAGAAATCAAACAAAAGTTCTGGGAGGAAGTTCTGGTGTTTAGAACAGTTGCAGATATGGAAACAGGTATTTGTCACAGGAACTTAAAGTGGTCTAAGCTCACTACCTTGCTGTAATTCTATGTATTATTTATTTCTTTATTATACTAGGTGCTGATGGCAGCACTCCAGATGCTTGAAGCAGCTAGGAAAAACCAACAAAACAATCCAAATACACACACACACATCGGTAAAAAGCAAACCAACAATAAGACAGCTTCACACTAGCTTCACATGTATTACTTTCGAATAGATTTTGCTTTAGGCTATTGTTTGTGCTATCTGTGGCTTCCTTAACTCTTCTTAAGTGTACATTTGCACAAAAATGCATTTTCATGAAACCATCATAAGAATGAGATGTTCAAAAGATACAGAAACCACAGATGTTCCTAGAAAAGGCAAGGCAGACTGTACATATTCAGGATTGGTAGATTCTACCCAAACTCCACAGAGATAGCTCTGAGATGACCAAGAAACCATAACAGAGTATGGCAAGGTCTCTGGGTTTAAACTCAACAGACTAAAAAGAAAACTCATGGTAAAAAAATCTACGGAATCAGGAAAAAAAGGAATTGGGGGATAGAACAGGATTGGAAGTAGTGAAAAAAGCTAAGTATTTGGGGGCTAGAGATTACAATGAAAAATTTAAATTTGTTTGAAGATAATTATCAAAGAATCTGGAAAGAAATTAAAAAAGACTTGGATATCTGGTCAAGACTGAAATTATCTTTCTGGGGAAGAATTTCAGCAGTAAAAATGAATATACTTCCTAAGCTACTCTTCCTCTTCCAGATGATTCCAATAATAACAAGAAAAGACTGTTTCAAGGCATGGAGGAAGGCTTTGAATAATTTTTTGTGGCAAGGAAAGAAACCTCGTATCAGGCATAAACTTCTAACGAATAGGAGAGGAAGAGGAGGTTTTGCACTTCCAAATTTTAAAATCTATTACGAAGCCGAGTGCTTAATATGGTTAAAAGACTGGATTCTGCTGGAAAGTTTTGACATTCTGGACTTAGAGAGTTTCGGCAACAGATTTGGGTGGCATGCCTACCTAGGTTACAACAAGACAAAGGTCCACAAAGGCTTCACAAATCACAACATTAGAAGCGCTTTATATAAGGTGTTGACCACCAACCAACCTTTGTTGGAACCATATACAGCATGGTGGCTGTCACCATTAGAAGCATTTTCAGTTAAAAAAATAAATATGTCAGGGAACTGGGCAATATATAACCAACTAGTAAGACAAGAGCAGGGCCAGCTAAAATTGAAAACATTTGAAGAAATTAGGTACCATCTCACGGGCTGGCTCCAATATCATCAACTAAATAACATTTTTACCTTGGATAAAAAATCAGGCTTTGAAAAAGAAAAATCAAAATTACAAAAAGTATTATTAGGAAGTAACAAAAAAATAGTATCAGTTACAGATAGGTAGCCATGTTGGTCTGCCATAGTCTAAACAAAATAAAAAAAATTCCTTCCAGTAGCACCTTAAATAAAAAAATTCCTTCCAGTAGCACCACTTAGTTGGTCTTTAAGGTGCTACTGGAAGGAATTTTTTTATTTTGTTTTGAAAAAAATAGTATGTGATCTATTATTAGAATGGGATCTAAAGGATGAAAAAATAAAAGAAACACAGATCAAATGGGCCCAAGATATCAGACATGCAATAGAACTAGACCAGTGGGAAAGACTATTGAAAATTGACGTAAGATTCACTGCCTGTTAAGAGAACATGATGAAAATGTTTTATAGATGGCACATGACACTACAGAAGATTGCCAAAAATCTATAAGACCAAATCCAACCTTTGCTGGAAGTGCAGGGAAGTTGAGGGTACTGTGATGCCCTTATGGTGGGGATGTAGAAAAGTAAAAAAAAAAAAATGGAGCTGCATACATGAAGAATTAAAAAAGATGCTCAGAATATCTATAGGGGGAAAACCTGAGACATTCTTGCTGAGCATAGTTGGAAAGGAGGTACCACAAGAGAAAACTATTCCTATATGCAATCGCAGCAGCCAGAATATGCCTTGCAAAGAACTGGAAAGGAAATCACATGCCTACAAAAGAGGATTGGTTAATTAAATTAACAGAGTTTATAGAATTGGCAAAATTAACTGCGGTAATAAGATATCAAACACACCAGAAACTAAGGACACGATGGTTATGGTTTGAAGAATATATGAACAAATATTGCTGTAAAGATAATGCCCTGATATGTTTAGACTAAGCTTGTAAGGTGACTTGATATTATACCATAATAGTACTATAAAAGAAGTAATTATAAAAGAAGGGAGGTGAGTTAATACCTATCTATGTAATCCATTTGCATACTACCTTTTTCCAAAAGAGTTCATGGCAATTCTAAGAGGTAGGTTAAGGGATGAGAGTGATTTCGCCTTATGAGTTTCATGTCTTGGCAGTGTTCAGAAACACTGAAGGAAGAAGAAGAGGAGCTAAGCAATCACGAACTCCCAATCTGTGCTGCTGGCAGATGTTAGGATACAAGTGGAGATATCCCTCCATCATGCCCTTCCAACCAGTGTTAGGATACAAGTGGAGATATCACTCCATCATACCCTTCCAACCAGTGTCCATCACACAGAGATCCTCTCTGTGCCTACCAAAAGCACAGCAAAAGGGAACATGCTACCACTGGTGGTATTTCCACCAGTAAGCCCCCAAAACAATGTATTCCAGGAGAAGGATGGAAGAGGACCAGTGGGTCTAAAACCACCCTGTTTTCAGTGAAATTTTTTCAATTCAAATAACGCTTTAAGAGTGTTTCAAGTGAATCAAAGCAGTACCATGAGGCAGAGTGTGCTGGCCACCTCAAGCAGCCAATTTTTGGCACGGGACCTTTTTTTTAAAAAAAAGGAATTTCCACTGGCACAGAGAGGAGGGGATGTCGTAAAAAGAGAACTTTTAAACTATGCCAACAAAGCCTTTTAATCTTTATTTAAAGGCACAAATGTCTATAATAGATCAATACTGTGATACATGTATTTTAATATTAAATGTCTTTATGCCTCCTAAGTGAGGGATTTGACACGTTCTATATTCTCTGCGTTCAATATCTTTTTCAGACTTTCTCTCACTGTGGCTCCATTTTTAGCAGCCTCAAACAATTCCAGTTCCATTTTATTATTGTTTAAAGATTCTTCACAGCACGGCTGCTCAGTGTGATGAAAATGAGAGCCCCTTTTCATCTGCGGAAGGTGTTTTGTTTTGTTTCTCCTTTTTGTGCAATGTGCTGATCCAGTTTTGGTATATCTTTCTAATAATTATTACTCCAAATAAATAAATAAATTATAATGACAATTCTCAGTGAAGCAGCAGCTCGTCACCATTTTGTTCAGATGTAAAGAGCTTTGTTTGACGCCTTCTCTCACTCTTGATTCTAAAAAAGGCTCGATCACTTAAAATATTTTGCAGCAGCTCCTTGAATGTTTCTCCTCAGTCATCTTTCTTCTAAAGCCCCAAATGTAACTTCTCCCCAGAGAAGAGTTGCTCCTACCCCTTGAACCTTTCCCAACTGAATATCCCTTTTGAGTTGGGACAACCAGAAATTTATCCCTTTTTTGTGCTAAATTTATATTGAGCCATTCATCTCAAAGGAGCCTCCTCTTACTCCAAAGGAGCCCCACACATGAAACATACTGGCAGTTTTGTTTTCAGTCCCTTTCCCAGTAACTCCTAACACGGAATTCACTTTTCTTTCTTTTTTTACACCTTATGCCTTTCCTCCCTCTGTGGGCCTATTTCTTCACTCCAACTTATTAAGGGGGCTCTCTCAGTGGGCAATGTGGGCCCTTGGCCCTTGATTTCTGGCCCTACACAAACACACACAGTTGAGATCTATATATATTCCTTTGTTTGATAGCTCAAAAGAGGCAGAAAATTGTCACAGTTATTTATTCTCCTTCGTAAAGAGGTACCCCTTGGATTTTCTGCCTCAGGTGCCAAAACATCTTACATCTGGCCTGACAATGATGAATCTACTTGGAATTCCCCGGGGGAACTGGGAATTTGTTAATATGGAGGGGCGGTTGGTGTCAGCTTGTTTTCAGATGCACGTTAGTCGCTCTAACACGCACACACAAACCCTTTTAACTGAATACATTCCCCCTCCCCTTTGGGGATCTTTTGCACACTATATTTCAAAGCATGATAACCAGTACTCAGCTGACAAGAGAGCTGATTTGAAGAAATGGAGCCCCTTAGAGTTCATGCGGAATGCTCTGCAGTTAATCCCGTAGTAGTACAGCTGTGCAAGCAATTTATACAACTCTTCATACTCCAGATGCTGACTGGAAGAAGTGCAGGGACATAAGTCTCACAAAAGATATCCACACGGCCGGCCCAATACATTTTGGCACCCGAGGCGAACCACAAAATGCCACACATGCACACCAGTAAAGGAGTGAGGCATAAAGATCTATGTTGGGAACAAGGGTGGGAGGAGACTGGCAGCGCCTCCTGTTCACCAAGATGCCACAGTTGAAGTGGCCACGGGGGACCACCGATGAGGGTAAAGGTAAAAAGGTAAAGGTAAAGGACCCCTGGACACTTAAGTCCAGTCAAAGGCAACTATGCAGTAGCGGCGCTCATCTTGCTTTCAGGCCAAGGGAGCCGGCGTTTGTCCACAGACAGCTTTCCGGGTCATGTGGCCAGCATGACTACACCACTTCGGCACAATGGAACACTGTGACAGAAACCAGAATGCACGAAAACACTGTTTACCTACCCACCACAGTGGTACCTATTTATCTACTTGCACTGGTTTGCTTTCGAGCTGCTAGGTTGGCAGGAGCTGGGACAGAGCAACAGGAGCTCACCCCATCACGGGGATTTGAACCGCAAACCTTATGATTGGCAAGCCCAAGAGGCTCGGTGGTTTAGACCACAGTGCCACCAGCATCCCATACCACCAAATAGGAGGCAGATCTAACCCCTAAGGAGCACACTACAGCAGCAGTGGGTGGTTCATTCCTCAGAGGCCACACCTGCTGTCTCTGTTGATCCTGCCACCTGATGTGGTTGCCTCACTTTGCCTCATGGGTGGACCAGCCATGGGTATCCAGTTTTCTAATATTGCAGAACGGGAGGCCTTCACTGTATCTAACAATCTGCAGCTTTCAGGAACTGGGGGGAGGGGGCTGCAGCGCAGTGATTCCACTGAAAAACGAAAGCAAAAAAGTTTATAATCCTGCATTCCAGAAAGAAATAAGACTTCTGAAAGGTATAACTTTCATAGGAGAAAGTTGAAAGCAGAGTTGGAGTTTGTGACTTACCTCAAGGAGCTGAGTCAGACTTACAATTATAGAGAACTGACAAGAGTATATAATTAGAGGCCAAATTGTAGTTGGTTGGTATCAGGGATGCTGTGCTTAAGAAAATATGGTTGAAATGTCCTGAGCTCACCTTGGAGAGGGGGGAAATTTTCAGAAGCTTCTGGAGTAACAAACTGCCAAAAAGAAAACGAAATAAACCAGTGGCCATGGACAGAATTTCAGGAATACCAGAGAGAAAATATTGGGGGGGGGGGACGTCCCAAAATGAAACACACCAGAAGGCAAAAAGTGTTAGAAGAAGAAAACATAGGAAGCTGGATAAGGCATGAAATGTTGGAAGGAATGTTTGATTTTCACAGTGCTTATTAGCATGTGGGAAATGCAGCAACCAAGGTAACTTTTCAGCCAGGAAAATACATAAAATGTGTAAAATAATGCACTATCTATAACAAGAATCAGCCTGGCTCCAATAGAGAGGCAGATAAAGCATTCTTCGTTGGAATGGTACATGCAGTCAATGTATCACTAGATTATTTTGTTGTAGAAATACTGGAGGCATTGTAACTTTTAAAGGAGATTATGAGACGTGAGTTAACACATAAGCAGAGCAGTGAGGGGAAAATGTGTGATTTCCCCACCACCACCAGCAGCAGCAGCAGCAGATACACAAGTCTACAGGCTAACTTGCTTGCTCAGAGAGTTTTTCAGTAGATGCACCAACCAAGATAAACACCTCTCCCACAACCTCAGCGCTACCATTATAGATTCTGGTGTGTTCTCTGTTATGGTTCACAAGAGAGAGCTAGATGCGCAGCTCATGACATATGCTTCTTGGCACATCCAAACCCCTCTTACCAAATGCAGCAGTCTAGAGAAGGTGTGAGAAAAAGCTCAGCTGGCCAGCTGGCCGGCTTGGTCAAGAAGAATAGCCAAAGATGTGTAGAAAAATATGGTGATGTAATCATAGAGTCAGAACGGACCCAAGGGTCATCTAGTCCAACCCCCTGTAATGCAGGAATCCCAGCTAAAGCGTCCATGACAGATGGCTATCCAACCTCTGCTTAAAAACCTCCAAGGAAGGAAAGTCCACAACCTCCTGAGGGAGTCTATTCCACTGTCAAACAGCTCTCACTGTCAGAAAGTTTTTCCGAATGTTTAGTCAGAATCTCCTTTCTTGTAACTTGAAGCCATTGATTCGAGTCCTACCCTCCAGGGCAGGAGAAAACTAGCATCCTACCTCTTCCATGTAGACAGTCCTTAAGATATTTGAAGATGGCTATCATATCTCCGCTCAGTTTCCTCTTTTCCAGGCTAATCACACCCAGCTCCTTCAAGCACTCCTCGTAAGGCTTTGTTTCCAGACCCTTGGTCATCTTGGTTGCCTTCCTCTGCTCACATTCCAGCTTGACAACATCCTTCTTAAATTGCGGTGCTGAGAATTGGACACAGTATTCCAGGTGTGGTCTGACCAAGGCAGAATGGAGTGGTACTATTCCTATTCCTTTCCCTTTTCTATTATTGATTTGGGGATTAGTCCATCCTATCAGTAATGTAAAGTTTAACAGCAGCCCCCCAACATCTCAGGCAAGTCTCTCTCTCTCAGCCTTCCACTTGAGATTTTGTTCCTAGACTGAGATACCCTTGCCAAAGTGATCCATGCCATTGTAATTTCAAGATTAGAATACGGCAATGAACTCTTTGTAGGGCTACCCTTGGTGTCCCAGTGGTTGCAGCTAATCCAAAATGCTGCCAGAGCTTTGTCTTGTTTCTGTCTGGAATCCTATTACACCAATTCCACATGCATGAGCAAAACTGCACACAATTCGGAGAAATTCGCACTAAAATCCTGGTGGATATTCACAAGGACTTAAAAAAGGAACAATGTGGAAATGTGGAGAGCTGAACCTAAGTCAGGGGAAATGAGAAACTGAGAGAAACCGAAATTGAAAAGCTAATTCACACAAACAGCAGATAATACTCTTAATGGACTAAGGCACCAGATATTGAGGTGGGTGCCATATCATTGGTTGCTTCTCAGTGGGGGAAATCCATTCATATGCAAATCAGCACAACAGGAAGAAAGCTAGGATATATTTCTTCCCTGTTACATCTAGTTGTCTATATGCACAGATTGTGGGTTTTCCTGTTTTACAAAGGAGTGTTCAGCCATGCAGCCTTCCGCTTGCATTCTCAAGAGGCACAGTTAAGGAATACACACTTCATCAACTATTTCTATGAATTAAGCCTTAGAGCTAAGAGAGAGAGAGAGAGAGAGAGAGAGAGAGAGAGAGAGAGAGACCATTCGTTATTGTTTTTCCCTTCCAAAAGGAATTAGAGCCTACAGTAAAAAAAGTACCTCCATCTCTTCTTTGCCCGATCACATTCTTTACCAGATAACTTAAGTCAAACTCGAAGTAGATTTTTCTACAGCTAAGGTCAATCTAGTTATTACAAAGGCCAGCAATATTCCAAAATACTATTGTTTTTGAATTAAAGAACCATGCTAGTATTGCATGCTGAGACAGTACCGACTAGTTGCAATTCTTCTTCCAGGGAATTACCAGCCTAGCTGACATTCCACAAATCCATTTTAAACATTAGCCGAGCCTCTGACCCTTTCTGAGAGTTCAGTGGCTATGGATATGTGGTGTTTGGCCCAGCAGTCCCATCCTTCAGCTGCCACCAAAGGAAAATTGGGTCCCCCCATGAATGTTGCAAAACAACTGCCCCCAGTCCTCTCTTTCCATTTATTTGAGCATCAAACTGAGACAGTACAAAATGTCTCACTTAGCATGGAAGGAGGTGGGACAGAAACTGAGAAAGCTCAGTTTATTCGCACAGGAGAATAAGGTGACAACTGAACTGCTGCTCAAATATAGGGCTCAGTCTAAGGTTCACTGTTGAAGCTATATCAGAGCTCTGCTTTAGTATTCAGTCTTACCTCCTGCACAATGCATCACCATTCTCTGCCATAGACTCCTATTTGTTTACCAATGATGCTATGCAAAGGAATACGCCAATTATATCCATTAGGATTATGACTTGTCTATGAGGCTTCCCTACATATACCCCTCCTGCCCTGCCCCCAAATTATTAGTATTATAATTATTAATTATTACTAGATTCCCCAATCCTTGAATAAAAGTCTGCCATTTATTTATGTTTCACAGAATAATATAAAAATGGCAAACTGCTGTCAGCATTTAAAGAAGATGCATCTGCCCCCTAATTACATAGAATTATAAAGAGGCCCTCTGTGAAAATTGTATATTGATCATTCAGCCTCTTTTATGACAGTGCACACTAACAGATGTCCTATAACCATACAATCCGGCATAATAGCTGCATACAAACAAATGCTTGATTGGTATCAACATATCTGTCATGCTCTTGCCCGTGTTAGACATGGAAATGTCATCCTCTTTGTAGATATGAGAAATAGAATCAAGCGCCATGCTCAGTTCTCACCTCTGAACGATAATCCAAAGAATATTATATCTGGGGCACCCACTGGTTTCCTGACACTCCCTAGAAAAACCTGAGAGTCTGACAGGAGTGAGTGTCTATCATTCATTGTTGCACAGAAAAGCTTTTAAAGACCAGAGCTGGTCTGGGAGAGTCTAGCGGTCAGAGAAAAGACCACACTATTCACATTGTTTCTGTGTTATGATCCTTCATGTACAGAAGCCACTACACTTGATCCAAAGGAGGAATATTTTCAAAGTCACATATTTTGTGCTTATAGACACTGATTTTCAGTTTGGGAGAGATGATGCTGTGATTTGAGGTCCTTCAATAATATTTATTCAGAGTTATACACTTTTAAGGGACACGGGTGGCGCTGTGGGTTAAACCACAGAGCCTAGGACTTGCTGATCAGAATGTCGGTGGTACGAATCCCCGCGATGGGGTGAGCTCCCGTTGCTCAGTCCCTGCTCCTGCCAACCTAGCAGTTTGAAAGCACGTCAAAGTGCAAGTAGATAAATAGGTACCACTCCGGTGGGAAGGTAAACGGCATTTTCGTGTGCTGCTCTGGTTCGCCAGAAGCAGCTTAGTCATGCTGGCCACATGACCCAGAAGCTGTACGCTGGCTCCCTCAGCCAATAAAGCGAGATGAGCGCCACAACCCCAGAGTCGGTCACGACTGGACCTAATGGTCAGGGGTCCCTTTACCTTATACACTTTTATTTGGGGATTTATTTCTTTATTTGTACTGTCATCTACTGGCACTGTTTTATATTGTATTCTGTGTTGGGTGCTTTCAGATAGAAAAGGCAGCTATATATAAATAGCAATGCACCAGCATCTGTGGAGTTTCTGACATCTTCGCTCAGGACTTTGTGGCAGGCAAATAAGCCGTGTCTGTTTACATGTATGCCAATTTTTATATCAAGTGTCAGCTACATCAAGATTTATGAACCCTCTGAATGGCCATAAATAATACTCATCAGCATCACCTTAATCTACCATTCTGCTAATGTTAAAGGGTTTTTAAAGCCTGATCACCTTCTCTGTCTTGAATAAATAGTATCTTTAATCCATAAAGAAACAAGTTGCTCACAAACTACATTGCAGGTCAGATGCATATAACAAGCCAAACCTAAGCTGTGTAATGCCACAGAACTCTCTCAATGGATCACACCAAAGATTCATCAAGTAGGGATGGACAAATGAAACTCTTTCGGCTTCTCCCAGTTTCTCATTTTTCCACTCCTGAGTACAGTTCTCTCCATTTCCACATCAAGTTCTTTTTGTTTTTAAAAAATACCTCTGAATGAAAATTTGTACAAATCTTCAGGTTTCATTTAACCTTATGCACACATTTTTTTCTATGAAATTTTGTCTATACGTATTTTCACAAGCAACTTCCCCTAATACAATGTAGTTATATAATAAGATACTCTGAAACTGACTTTAAGGTGCCCATACTGGAAGAAAGGAACTACAAAGAACAATTATGACATGAAACAGATGTATAATAATCGATCAAGATTATCACTGGTGGGCTGAATCAAGACAAAGGATTTTTTATCACTCCAACCTTACAACTGTATCCTTTATACACCTGCCAACGATGCCGTCACTTTGAGCATTGGATGAAGTGGGCCTGAGTCCACAAAAGCTTAGGCTGTAATAAATTTGTCACTTTTTAAGGTGCCACAAGACTCTCTGTTGCTTTTGCTGATTTACGTGGTACTGCTTGTCTATTGATCCTTCCACTTCCATCAAGCCTCAGCCCTAAATGGAATTTCCGTTGGGCAAACAAACTGAATCCACACACTGCTCCTGCAAAATTTAGTGGTGGGGAGTGAAGGGAATAAGAGATTCATTTTTAAAACATAGTGGCTTGCACAAAAATGAGATTATTATGTGTAATTGTAGAGCGGTTGGCTGGATTTGGTGCATTCATAATTTATGATCGTATCTTCTGTGTTTGTTGTAGATGGTCGTGCACAAACTAATCAAGCCCTCTTGCATGGTATTAGATTTTTAGGGAGTTTTTCATCTCAATGCTACCAATCAATTTTCCAGGCTAATGCAGTAGCAGGTCTCACATTTAAATGCAAGCAGCAGAGTCTGCTCTTAAAAGAAAACCATCTCATTAAAACTTAGGGAGGAAAGCTTGTTCTTAGGCTCATATAAAAGCTTTTCACTCTTTGTAGGACCCCAAGGAAATGATCGTCACCATCACCACCCCCTACTTGCAGCCCAACTTCTAACTTCTAACTAATGTTTAGTTTCTCATCTGGTGCTGATGACGGTAGAATCACATGGCTATGCTTTTCATGCTTGCAACTATCGTATCACAGAATCCTCATTCACCACTTCTGTCACTGTAAGGTCACTTCCAATGCATCATTCAAAGCCCTCTTATACCAGTCTTGGCTTCCTAAGAGGGCAGAGGGCTAAGGGGATGTATTATATATATTGTTTTTATGTAGGTAATGTTCGCATACTGGAGGATAAACGTTAATGGTTACTACAAGTGCCATCGCTAACGTGGACTTTGATATTTGATAAGCAGCAACATGTCCACTTTCAGAATTTGAAGGTTTGGTGAAACGCTATGGTAGCGATACTAAGGGTTGCATTTCAAGCTGATTGAAATCAGACATGAATGGTATAGGAGGTCTTAAAATAATATAAGAGCAAGAACTGAGTGTTTTTGTCCAGCCGGACCATGTCCTTGAACTCTGATAATAACTCTTACTCGTAGAAACTAGCCTAGAGAGCAACCCTATACATATGAGGCTGACGTAAAGTAAGCCATTGGAAAATTAAGCTGGCATGAAGTTACATCAGGTCCAAAGACGTCTTTGAAATGCTTGTTTTTCTCCTTCTTCTGGCCAGGTTGCTGGATCATGCGACCAACTTGAATGGGCTTAGGATCCAGCCTGTGTCCCGCTCTCTGGTCCTGCCCTCAGAACTGTTGCAATGCGTGGAAGCCCCACATGAAGCACTGAGGAGTCGACTGTATTTTAAGCAGGACTTTATTCCAGTTGCAGCCTTGCATCATCATAAAGCAGTCTTCTTACATCGAGGAATCAGCATCCACAACTGGGATTTGCATACAGAGGAGAAGCCAGTGTAGGGGAAGTGAACCATACCTCTTTATACTAACTGGCTATAGACCAATCAGGCAACTCCCTATGTCTCGTGATGCTGACTCATCACTGAGTCAGCATTTCCACTTAGCACAGTGTTAACTCCTTGATACCCACAACGCTCCAACAAGAGCACTCACTTGGGGGGGGCAGGATTTGCACAGGCTGGAATGAGCAAGTTACACCAGGGAATCTTTAGTTGAGCCAAGCTGGGGATGGAGCAGAGATCCACTGCATCCTAAGCAGCTCACCCCTGCAGATCTTGCCATAGGATTACCCCCCTAGTGTACAAAGGCAACATCTACATCAGTTTTGCCTCTGGCACCACCTGCTACCAGCATGTGAACCCACCACCTCAAAAAAGCTTATCCCAGACAGCCCTCTAACTGAAATAGGTTCCCCCATCCTGGAGCCAGAAGAAAAATGTGATAGGACTGGCTTGACACAGTGGGTGTTAATCGTTAAAACACACACACACACACACACACACACACACACCAACTTTCTGGAGGCACTCGTTGCTCATGAGTAGATCTAAAAATGAAAGAGCTTTATCATTATTATTTTCCTCCTCTCCTTTAGAGCTTCTGTAGTGGTAAAAATTACTTTAGATCTGTAAGGAATGTTAGCCCTTTCAGCAGAACTTTCTGTACATACTGCAGAGTTAATGAGGGCTCTTTGCTTGAAGCGATCTCTTCAAAAGACAGGCACCAAAGAGAAGGGAAATCACCAGTGAATCTTTATGTACCTGGGATGAGGCAGCCTATTTGAAGCTGGGCAATCAGCTCCAGAGTTTAGAAAAGCTGGAAATGTGTGCATTAGTTTTTTGTGGTGGTGTTGGTGTTTTGTAACTTCCCTGATCAGTTCTATCAACAACAACTATACATTTTCCAAGAATGACTTGTCTGCCATTGCCATCCATTTCCAGCGAAGTGTGTTGTTGAAAAGGAGTGTTGTTGGACTTGTTCTAGACAACCTTTGAAATTTGCACAGGCACCAGTGAGGCCAGCAACCCATATAAACAGAGAGAGCCAGAGAACCCCAAAATTCTCTGACAATGGCAGACACACAATATTTCCATGGTGGACAAGCTTAGGTGGAAAGTATTCCTTGAGGGTGAAAAGTCTGAAAGTCACTAGTCCAGGGTAGCAGAAAAGGAAAAAAGAAAACTTTGAATCAGTCCTGGGAGGAGCTGCCAAGTAACCTCCAGCCATTTATACTGGAGAAATTTATATACTGGAGAAATACCATTTATATACTGGAGAAATACCAACTAAAGAACAATGGCAAGAGAAGTTGATGAACTATGCAGGACTGGCAAAAATGACAGATAGACTAAGAGAAAAAGACGAGACCGTTAAAAAATTTGGGAACCATTCATATTATATTTGCAGAAACAAAGAAAGTCAATAGATTTGATGGCAGGATTTAAATAAACATTCGCATTATTAGAATTAGAAAATGTTTAGAAGATAGTGAAATATGATGGTGTGTTTACAGTTATTTTTATGTCTTTAGGCTTGAAGTTATGTTATTAATAACTGTTTCTGTTGAGAGAGCAAAGTGGGTGAAAACAGAAGCAAACCAGAAGCGGAAGTTGGGGAAAGCCTTGGAGGGGAGAGAGGGAGGAATATATAGTAAATGTTAAGAATTTGAGGTGTATGTAATGAATGAAAAAGAAAAATGAATTTTAAAAAGTGTGTGTGTGTGTGTGTGTGTATATGTGTGTGTATATATATATATAGTGGTACCTCAGGTTAAGTACTTAATTCATTCCGGAGGTCCCTACTTAACCTGAAACTGTTCTTAACCTGAAGCACCACTTTAGCTAATGGGGCCTCCCACTGCCACAGCACCGCCAGAGCACAATTTCTGTTCTCATCCTGAAGCAAAGTTCTTAACCTGAAGCACTATTTCTGGGTTAGGGGAGTCTGTAACCTGAAGCATATGTAACCTGAAGCGTATGTAACCTGAGGTACCACTGTACACACACACACACACCGTCCTCATCTACCCCCATGTTCTTCAGTCAGTCACCTGCAAGCACAGAACATTCCAAAAGCTTCTGGCTCAAAGGTCAGTGCTACAAGAATGAGAATCAGGTGGAGGAACACCTACGAAACTCTGGGAAACACTAGCAGAAGAATCACTTAATAGGTTCAGCTAAAGATGCCTGACAAATGCAATGGCATCTAGAGTACATTAGCATGCTCCTGGGGGCACAGTCCAATAATCCCACTCCATTTGCAAAGTATCCGAGATCTTTAATTATCCAAAGCAGACAAACTTTAACTTTATTTACCTTTCATGGCTCCCTTGCACCAACATGCATTATTTATGGAGCGCTGATAAGGCATGCCATAGTCTTGCCCAGCTTCTGTCACCCTGCTAGCCCAAAGGAACAGTGAGTATTGAACCAAACTGTGCCCATATATTGAGTCACCCAAAGCCCAATGACTTGCAAAAGATTAATGAGCAAATGCAAGAGAGCTGGAGGCCATTAACTTCAATTGGCCATTCATTCTGCAAGTTAACACTGTGGGTGAAATCATTACTGGAATTATGAGTGACTTTAAATTAACTTTTTATATATTCTTCCCATTATAATTTGTTTTGCCTACAGTGTTATTATATTATTTGTCATCTGAATTATAGGTACAGTTTGTCCAACAGGAGCTCTGACACCGAGTACTTTAAGTGCAATCGATACCATTTGGCTGCAATGCGAGTTGCGCAAGTTGCACCTTTTTGTGTTATTTTGTGATATTTTAGACTTCTAAAAGGACAGGGAAGACTTTGTCACAATGCTACACATCAGTACATGGTTTGATCATGATAATAAGTAACACTTAATGTATATAAAGAGATGTCTACCATTTACAGCAGGAATGTAGAATGTGTGGCCCTCTAGATGTTGTGAAAGTTCAGACACAAAGGTTGTTTTTTGCAAAATCTCAAAAACAGAATTGAAGGTTTTGAGCTGTTGCCATAGATCAAGATCTGCCAGGACATTTCAGTGATTTCTGCCTAGCAAGGTCAGATGGTACCCAGTGCAGAAATTTTTTTTGTCACCCGCCCCCCACATTGATGACTCGGGGTAGGCTTGGGAGTCATGGGTGGGTGGCACGCTGAATGTCACCCCCAGGACACGCCACCCACCCGTGACTCCCAAGCCTCCCCCAAGCTGTCAAAATGAAGGCAAAGCATTGCAGCTCCCCCCTTCCCCCAACGGCTCAGGGTAGGCTTGGGGGTCATGGGCAGGTGGCATGCCGCATGTCACCCCCCTCAGTGATGACACCTGAGGCGGTCCGCACCCCTCGCACCCCCCCTTCCTACACTTCTGTGTTTACAACTGCCAAATATCGGCTATGTCCAGGAAATTCCAGACATATGGCAGCCCTACATTGGGCATGCTGCTCTGCCACAACATCTAGAGGGCCAAATGTTCCCCATCCCTGATTTACAGTCCATATCTTTCAAAATCTCCCATCAAAATACAGTCATAGTAAAACAAGTAATACCTTAGAATTAAAGAGCTGCTTAAAGGTAAAGGGACCCCTGACCATTAGGTCCAGTCATGGCCGACTCTGGGGTTGCGGCGCTCACCCACATCCCATCAAAGAGCTAAAGGTAAAGGTAAAGGTAAAGGGGCCCCTGATCATTTGGTCCAGTCGTGACCGACTCTGGGGTTGCGGCGCTCATCTCGCTTTATTGGCCAAGGGAGCCAGCATACAGCTTCCAGGTCATGTGGCCAGCATGACTAAGCTGCTTCTGGTGAACCAGAGCAGCGCATGGAAACGCCGTTTACCTTCCCGCTGGAGCGGTACCTATTGATCTACTTGCACTTTGACGTGCTTTGGAACTGCTAGGTTGGCAGGAGCAGGGACCAAGCAACGGGAGCTCACCCCATCACGGGGATTCGAACTGCCAACCTTCTGATCGGCAAGTCCTAGGCTCTGTGGTTTAACCCGCAGCACCACCCGCATCCTTATAACTATCATACCTACCACAAAATTTTGTACGTCAGGAGTGTTCAAGGCTAGTAGGACATTTATTCAGGCAATTTTTTTTGTCTTTATATTTATTTAGTCTAATTATTTTCATTTCACCTGTTTCCTACATTGCAAAATCAATCTTCTCCATAACTCCCATTTTCGAGCAAAACCATCCTTTTATCTAGCTTAAGAAACCACACTGTGTAGGGATGGCCAAAATAATACCAATGGACAATATCAGGCCTAAGCTAAGAGAAACCTTGCCTTGGCTTAGCACAGGGTGGCAGTGAAAATTCATTTGAGAGCAGCAAAGCAGCTGTGAGCTCCTCTCTTGGAGCTCTCACATTTGCATGGTCTTACTAAGCTAAGATGTGTCTTACAACTGCAAGCATTGCATAGTGCCAGGGGACTGCCATCGGAACAGGGAAGAAGAGTTTGGATTTGATATCCCGCTTTATCACTACCCTAAGGAGTCTCAAAGCAGCTCACAATCTCCTTTCCCTTCCTCCCCCACAACAAACACTCTGTGAGGTGAGTGGGGCTGAGAGACTTCAGAGAAGTGTGACTAGCCCAAGGTCACCTAGCAGCTGCATGTGGAGGAGCAGGGAATCGAACCCGGTTCACCAGATTACGAGTCCACCGCCCTTAACCACTACACCATGCTGGCTGAGGTTCAGTTGGGTTACAGGGAACCTCTGAAAATCTTGTGAAGCAGTTCCTCTTCCTGTGGTGGGGAAAGCCACACCTCCAGTGGGGAAGAAGAGAAGGGATCAGAGGATGCTGCTGGGAGCCTCAGCACCGCTCCTGGTCAAGCCGGCCGCGAGGGAAGCACGCCTCTTCCATTGCCCACCCTGCACAGAGGTGTAAAACGCAAAGAAGGAAGGAAAAGGCTGGGGGTGACTAAGCTATTATGTTGGGGAAGGACCCAGAAACGACCACTCCCGGATTCTGCTAGCAGACATGAACTTGTGGTACTGCACTGTAAATAGTTTTGCACCAAAATAAAAACCTGTAAAAGACAGGTCGGAGCCCTGACTGGTTACTCACGAGCAACCACCACTGCTATCTGACACATAAAATTCAGAGTTCCTTAGAATTCAAGTTCCTGCTAGCTGGGAGGGGAGCCGAGAGGTAGGCTGATAGAATGAAGAAAGGTGCAATTGGAAGCCCATAGCTAGTAAAATCAGTTCAGTAACACTACTAAACAACTAAAAAAAAAAAAAATCAGCAGCAGCTGGACTAGAACCATAGATCTCCTCAGACACCCTCAAAGATATGGCACGTGAGTATTAACTCACCCGAGCTTCAGCAAAGATTGCTCTAGGCACCTGTCACAGAGTATATTTCATAACTTGTGTCAGGTGCACACAGGCTTTCAGGCAGTTTATTGTACTGGATGTGATCCAAGCAATGTCACCATATCCTCCACTCTGATTGTACTTTTCTTTACATTGCTCCTTTCCATGGAGGTCACGTCCCATGCTTAGGGCTTCACCTGAACTGTCATGGCTATCACTAGAAAAACGGAATTGTTTATGGGGCTGCAGCTACTGCGGTAAGTTTTCTTTTCACATCTACTTTGTGTAAAGGCCAGGGTCCAGTCCTACCATTAAAGTAAAGTGAGGAAATTGCCCCAGGCAGCAACTGACAGTGGCCAGAGGCAGCAGATTCCAGCCATTGCCTCTTGGAGGACAGAGTTTCATATGCCATGTAGTCTGTCCTGGAACCTATAAACTACCTGCTGCCTTCAGATGCTATCTTGTCACCAGAGTTGAAGTAAAACCTGCCTACCCGGTCAGCTTTTGAATGTGGAAAAGGAGCACAGCACCATCTTGTCCTTTGCCTCAGGAAGAAGGTGTCTTAGGTCAGCCCTGGATAGGCTAAATATCCTATTTTATGACATTTAAATTAGAGGAAGCAGCCAACACATTCTACATCCTCCTCCCGACCTGCTTCCATCCATCTGCCATGAACTCTCTTGCAAAGTTGGAATTATTTCTGGCTTAGAATTTGTGCTGACCTAAGAGATTATTTCGCAACAACAATAATAATAATAATAAACATTTGTGAAGCCTTTCGGCACTCTCGTCTGACTCATCCTCAAATCGCTGTTGATCTCTGTGGTTATCCCATGGTACTCTGTCAAATTCCTGGAACAGAATTCTTCTGCAATTCCCTGCAGCTCTCTGAGCTTCAGCTAAAGTGAATTGCTATAAATGACAACATTTTGCCCTTGAATGAGTTTGTGATGAATACTGCTTATCACATGCAGATACTCCCGACGTGAAAATTGCACAGCTCAGGTTAAACTCCAAGGGGATGCTGTAAAGTAGTACCTACTTTTTATCATTATTTTTATAGAAATGCCAGATCCAGCCCTACTAGGCTGAGGCCATGATCCAAAAGAAGTTTGGCGTTCAAATGCCAATAATTTCAAGGAAAGACTGAGAACTTAACTCTGGATGTGGTTTGTTGTTGTTGTTTAGTCGTGTCTGACTCTTCGTGACCCCATGGACCAGAGAACGCCAGGCACCTCTGTCCTCCACTGCCTCCCGCAGTTTGGTCAAACTCATGCTGGTAACCTCGAAAACACTATCCAACCATCTCGTCCTCTGCCGTCCCCTTCTCCTTGTGCCCTCCATCTTTCCCAACATCAGGGTCTTCTCCAGGGAGTCTTCTCTTCTCTTGAGGTGGCCAAAGTACTGGAGCCTCAGCTTCACAATCTGTCCTTCCAGTGAGCACTCAGGGTTGATTTCCTTCAGTATGGAGAGGTTTGATCTTCTTGCAGTCCATGGGACTCTCAAGAGTCTCCTCCAGCACCATAATTCATGGTGGATGTGGTATGGTGGCTCAAATATTGTGCTTAGGTTTGGGGAAATCCTGTTTTGATTCCTTTGGGATCTTTAAAGCCCAACAAGCAGCCCTGGGCAACTCAGTCTCTCTCAGCCTAACCTACTTAACAGAATGGTTGGCAGGAAAGCAACTAATCAAATGGAAAGGGAACGCAATTTACCATTACAAGAAATTAATAATGATCATGTAGGGTTTCCCTGCTCACACACATATATAAAGAGTATAAATTTAAGGAGAACATAGCAAGACGTGGAGTGATTTCTTCCATTAGAACCCAGTGCAAAACGTAGCTGATATTTACCACTCCCTAACAGGGAGGGGAGGGAGAGAATTAGGTAAAGTAGGCATTTCAGTGTGAACCTAACTAATCCCAGGAAATGCAGCTTTCCTTCAAAATCTGGACTTCTCCAAATTTCCCTATGCATTTCTCCCAAGAAATAATGTGTACAAAATTGTGTATATTAGGGGGAAGCGTGCATTTCATAGGTAAATAAAGTATTTACATACCACCCTCTCTTAAAATATCAGAGCAGTATACAGCAATAAAAATAATTGAAAACCATTCAAAGCAGTATAGTTCAATCATTAGAAGGATTAGCTATTCAAGAAGATTGTATGTAACTGCATAGGTCCCTTGGCATAAGAAAAGCTCTTCAAGAGACACCTGGAAAGAGTGTCCCACAACATATGACTGCCCACATATATTGCATATATGAATTCACATTTTAATGAAAATAACATACAAAGGTGCATTACATTAAGGACTTCAAAAATATGTATATTGGCAAAATCGCATTAAATATGTGTACATTAGAATAAATGCTCACTAAAATCCTGGCAATTTTCCCCAATGACTTTTTAATTTTTATTATTGCAAACTGATGTAGAAATGTAGCTAATTGAAGATATAGGGAATGAAAAATCAAGAGAAACCAAAAAGAACAGATTTCTGCATCCCTTCTCCCAACCTCCCAAAACTGGTTGCACACCACTGTGACAAGTTCTGAATTGAATTGCAATTTCAGTGTACAGTTTTCGCTGTGTGGCAGATTCCGCAGGAGTGCCTGAACCCATGCTCTCATCACACTGTTACTCAGTATTAAATTGGCCCTTACTAATCATTTTATGTGCCACTGATTTAAAGCAGAATTTAAAAGTAAAAGGTAAAGGACCCCGGACGCTTAAGTCCAGTCAAAGGCAACTATAGGGTTGTGGCGCTCATCTCACTTTTCAGACTGAGGGAGCCAGCGCTTGTCCACAGACAGCTTTCCGGGTCATGTGGCCAGCATGATTAAACCGCTTCTGGCGCAACAGAACACCATGACAAGTGCCAGAGCGCACGGAAACGCCGTTTACCTTCCTGTCACAGCGGTACCTATTTATCTACTTGCACTGGTATGATTTCAAACTGCTAGGTTGGCAGAAGCTGGGACAGAGCAACGGGAGCTCACCTCATCGTGCGGATACGAACCACTGACCTTTTGATTGGCAAGCCCAAGAGGCTTGGTGGTTTAGGCCACAGCGCCACCCACATCCCTTAGTAGAATTTAAGCACATCCTTAACTCTGCAACGGAAATCAATGGGACTTTTTTTTTAAAAAAAAAATGATAGGCTGAGTCATGCCCATTGTTCTATGCGCACATGCTATGTATAGTCTCACTTGAGCCACAAACTGAAATGACCCCATTCAAGTATGCCCTGTACTTTTTCCTACTATGGTCTTCAGCCAGGGGCAATGAGATGGCTTACTTCAACTCTTCTAACCTTATTTTGCTGGTCTGCTTGAAGTTGACCATCATCTTCTGGCTGGAACAAAACCAGATCCAACCTGTTCTGCAATGTCCCTTAAATTATTCACTGGTCCCACAAATTATCCATGAGTTCTTCGCTGGGTTTTTTTAAGCTGTAAGGCACGATAGCACCTGCCAGCTGCTATCAGCATCCCAGCCTGAGTTACTTGAACACCTTCTCCTTCTATGAGGTCATTGTGTGACTGCCATGGAAACCATTGTTCAGCGATTAGTTCTGGAGGCGTCCTTGACTTCCTGCTTCAAACTTAGCCCCAGTGGTTGTTCTTGGCCTTATCGCCATTCCCCACAGCTATAACAACAGAATTTTGCCTATTTCCCATAATAAATCTACTTTCCAAATTATCTATGTCTGGATAGAGATGTTGATTCAGGTACTGACATTTTTACTCGGCCTCAGTAATGTCTGGGCCAATCAGCTCTGGAGGAAAACTACAGCTCAATGTGGGACACCTGCCTTGCATGCAGAAGGTCTGGGGTTCCATAATAAACATAAATTAATAATGATGATGATCCCTGACATCTGGAAATGTCCCTTGCCTGAAACTCTGGAGAGCCACTAAGCTACATGAAGCAACGATCTGACTCAATACAAATCAAGATAGCTCAGTCGGTAGTGCATGAGGCACTGAATCTCAGGGTCTGAGATGGCCTGGAACTCAGAACCAAAGGAGTCTCAGTCTGCACTGGATCCTTTGCCTCAGGTGGCATCTGAACCAAGTCTGGGGCCTGATTCTGAAGAGCCCCAATCTGCATAGGTTCCCCTGCAACAAACACCAGCTGGGCTGAGTCAGGGGGCTGAGCCTGCCCTGGCTCCAGATGCAGGGATTACCTCGTTGCCTTCAGCTGGGCCATCACTTACAGCTGCTCCACTACAGGTTGGGTCAAGTGAGGCTGAGGCGGCCTCTGGGTCTAGTAACTCACCGACGTCTCCCGAGTTGCAGAGACTAAGGTCTGAGAGGAGGAGAGACCTGAGTACTCACAGGAGGAGTGCTCACCTTCAGGCGAGACAGGGAGGTGAGTCATCAGGGGATCAGCACTGGCCATTACCCCAACAAAGATAAAAGGCTGTCGGACCCTGCCCCAGGTTGCGGGAGCAACATTGCTGTTTGCCAGAACCTGCCTGTGATCCTGTGCCTGACCTTGCCTGGTTTTCTGCCTTGTGTCCTGCCTTGGCCCTGCCACACTGACTCCTCGCGGAATCCCTGGATTCGGGACCGGACCTGGACTGTACTACTTGGGTTACCCCCGGGCCCAGCACAGGGTTATGGGTTCAAACCCCATGTTGGGCAAAAGATTGTTGCATTTGATGACCCTTGTGGTCCCTTCCAACTTTGCAGCTTCTGTGATTCTAAAACAGCTTCCAATGTCCCCGAGTATAGAGTTTGTGTGTAGATAGGCGTGTTGTGCGAATCAGCTCTCCATGGAGACATTCCTGCTGCAATTTTCACGAGCCTAACAGCTCTAAAAAGAGAGGAAGGGTAGAGTCACGGCACTGATCAGTGACATAAACAATGCACTGTAAGTATCTAACCCCAAATTGTTGCTTCCCTCCGTATTCCTTTTCAAGACAACTAGTATAAAGAGGAGACCTGTGAAGGGAGTGGAGACCTACACAGAGCACTTCACTGAATTAACTGTGTCACAATGTGAGCGGAGCTGAAAGGAGACAGCTGGCTAAGCCTTCGGAGCAGGCTGACATTTTTGTGGGGAGAGTGCAGCGTTCCGCGCTTTTTATTATTATTATTATTATTATTAATGCACACGTAAGTACTCAAAGGAGCCAGAAGAAAAGGGACTAAGCAGTTCTTGTTGATCAACAGATGCCTGTCTTCTTTCTGTCAACAGCTCGCATTCAAGTCAAAAGCAGGCATGATCTAGCCCCCTTTGAAACAGGGGTTTTAGGAGCAGGATTTATAGGAGTGCAGAGTTTCATGAGGAAAAAAAATACAGCTTGAAAGTGCTTTGGGGAGAAATGAAAACCGCTCACCAAATGCAGAGCAAGGCTTCCCCCTAATGGAGAAAGTAGATTTTGCACAAATCTGCTGAGGTTGGATAGCATCTGTTAGATATAAACACATAAAATCTAGGGGTCTCTGTGTGTTGTCAGAATTTTGTTGAAGGAATTCATAGGCATGCTGGGAGATTTAGGTTTGTGCAGTTAGAGTGGATTAAAAATGTTTTGTTGCCCTAATGCAACAAATCCATTTTTGAAAGGAAACATTGGCTGTCTGCAGATAGGAAAACGACAAAGAAATGCATGGGAAAGTATGGGGTGGTTATTAAAGGGAAGACGTATAAACGTATAAACTCATTGGCATACAATTCATCAGAACGAATGCTCAATAATGAACTGATATAATCTAACCTCCATTTAAGCTTTGTGCAAGCAAATCAGGATGAATGCTCAATAAATGGATCATCTAGGGGAGACCAAAATTAGATGGACATTTATGTAATGTTAAAGTGCGGCAACAGAAGGGAAATAGATAAATACCAATATTGGCTCAGGAACAGTTCTCTAACAACTGTGCGAAAAAATGTAAGTGAGCCAATCTTATTTTCAGTAGAGCCAGATAAAATCAAATACAGAAGTGGGTTTTGAGAAGTTGGTGTTATCTGGTGGAATGAAATTATTACTCAAAATTATACATGAGATTCCAGAATGCTCAAAGGCATGAAGAAATGGTGTACATTTTTATTTTTATTTTAAATGGAACAAATAAGATCTATGGAACTTTCTGGTTTTCGGTAGCAATGAACTTTAAGGGGAATTGTTTTTAAGATGGTCACTCAAGGCAAGTAACTGGTTGGGAAAAGTTAAAGGTTTATGGGGAAGGAGATGGAAAGTTCTAGACATGCAAACCGAGGGAGCCATATGCAATGCTCCACTGGCATGAGAGATTTCTGCACACGCAACAGAGCTTTCTCTTCCTGTCCTGTCCTCTTCAGCGCCCCACCCCCTCCATGTATCCTCAAAATCAGCTCCAAAAGGCTGGGGGAACCCCTGGAGCAGATTTAGGGGGCACACAGGGAGGAGGACAGGAAAAGGAAGTCCCCCTGCACCAGTGGAACTGCATGCACAGAGCACTGGATACAACTGAAGGAGTTATATTCCATATGCAGCAAGAGTTTGGAAAGGTGGTAAAGAACTAGAAAATGATAGTGCAGATCATTAAAGATATTTTGATTTTGCAATGGATCCAAATTGTCTGTTTTATTAAAAAGAATTATCAAAATTTCAGTACCTGCACTGCTCATTGTTTTGTGTAGCTCTATAATCATTGATTCGGTAGGAAGGCAGGAGGATGTCAAATTTGTATTTTGTAACCATGGCATATCTGTGCGGTTTATTGTTTTTAGTTTTTGTTTTTGATGGGTATTGCTTCCGTGCAGGCAAATTTACCATTTACACTAAAAAAAAACACAAATAAAAACAGGAGGGGTTTTTTATTTTTTAAAAAAATAAAACCTGTAGAGAGATAGGTACTCATTTTATACATTCACGCACTCTCTAGAATTGACTACCCAGAAACCTATAAAAGCAACTGAAAACCAAGCAAGACTTAGCAGCTGAAGACACTTGGTATAAGCGGAAATGGTTAAGGTGACAGCATTTTTTATAAAAACCAGCAAAAGTATAACCAGGTTTTGAAAAGTTGAGATCTTGTCATTAAATATTAGATGGTTATATCAGATTTTGATAGAGAGGAAGCGTTTCTGGTGTGGTTAGCTGTAATGTGCAAGAGGTTGGAAGAGAATATTATTATTGGGGTTTTGTTTGAGTCAGGGCTTTTCCTAGGAGCCATTGGCATCAGAGACCGAGAGAGGCTGACATTGGATCTCCTTCTCTGACATCAGAGCTCTGCCTCTGATGTCAGTGTATATCCAATCTATCATAGAATCCCATAGAACTGCACCCTTAGTGTAGCAAATGATGTGTGAAAGAGAGGCAGATGCAATTTATGTTGTGTAACTTTTCTAGAAAACGTTAAATCAAAAGTTACTCTGGTTATTTTCCCAAGCTTACTTTCTGAGGAGCTAGAAGGAGGAAATGGCGTAGGCTGGCAGGGAGAGTGCGAGAAAATCAGTGGGTTCTTCTCTATCTCATGTTTTTATCAAAGCCAGAGAAGAATTTGGGGGCTTATAAATCACATCTATTCTGTATGAGCCCCACTACCACCTTCATCCAAGCCTGATAGCCATTCCATGTGAGAGAGATGTGAGTCAGGGACCACCTTCCTTTGTTATTTGGTTCTTGTTTTTTGCTCTGCTGCTGCTAGAAGGGAGGGGGTAAGCAATGCTTAAAGCAGTTCCCCCCACCCTTAAAGGGGTTGAAGCTATTGTTTCATTGTTTCTGTAATTACAGTTTTATTGTTTCCAATAGTATTCCTTGATTCTGTTTTGCTTTGAGTTCCAACCTACTTTCCTTCTGTCAAGAAAGGAGAATGCTGAGGGGGGATGTTTCTTCTTGGAGATTCATACATATTTTTAAAAATTCCCCATGAGGACATGTGGTCCTCAGGCTGAAAAGTATAATAATAATAATAATAATAATTATTATTATTATTATTATTATTATTATTATTATTATTATTAAATAATAAACGGCCTCAGTCCTGTATACCTGAAGAAGCGTCTCCACCCCCATCATTCAGCCCGGACACTGAGGCCCAGCGCCGAGGGCCTTCTGGCAGTTCCCTCATTGTGAGAAGTAAGATTGCAGGGAACCAGACAGAGGGCCTTCTCGGTAGTGGCGCCCACCCTGTGGAACACTCTCCCTTCAGATGTGAAGGAAATAAGTAGCTATCCTATCTTTAAAAGACATCTGAAGGCAGCCCTGTTTAGGGAAGTTTTTAATATTTAATGCTGTATTGTTTTTAATACTTAATTGGCTGGGGAAACTCAGCCAGATGGGCTGGGTAAAAATAAATTATTATTATTATTATTATTATTATTATTATTATTATTATTATTATTATTTCAGGAATGTTGAAGTATCCCTGCATGTTGCTGGTAATAAGGAATCTTCAAAAAATAACTTCTGATCGCAAAAAAGTCTAGCCAGGATTGTCTGAAGAGTCTTTGATCCCGATTTCCCTCTAATTCCATCTTCATCCACCATAACAGTATCTCTTGGTGTTCTGGAGAGAAGGTTGCTGTTTTTACTGGGGCCGTTTCTAAAGAGGGATCTTCCCTCTGTTGAGGCCCTAGGTAACCCACTTCAAGATCAATAAGCAATTACCAGGAGCAGCATGTTACCAGTGGGGTACCAACAGCTTTTCTTTCAGCAAGTCATTTTCAGTAAGAGCAGGGCCAGGACTGGATATTATACATAACCCAATTTTATAACAACCATCTCTGGGGGAAAGGATTGCTTGGATCCACCTCATTAACTGACTAATGCAGCAGTGGATGTTTTCTTTGTTCCTAGATGACAAAAGATACCACTTTCTAAGGCATGACTTATTGGAATTTTGAATTACTTCCTTTTGGAATCATTTATTCTGTAGCTGGTTGAGCCGTTTGTTGACTTAGCTAAGAAAGTTTATTTTGATTACCAAAATAGAACCTAACCATGAACTAAACTGACTCACCGCATCTTGATTTAATTTTTTAAAAACTATCTAACAGACCTCCTTGGCAGTATAGAAGCTCACCTCTACATTATATTAACAGGGGGATGACTATTTAGTTAGTTGATATATGTCCAGCTTTCCATTCCTCCATTTGGATCACAAAGCAGTTTACAATACACACATACTTACAATACACATACTTTCCTAACACAGTGTGTTCACAGGAAATCTCTCATTAGGCAAGCATTTGCACAATGGTTTCCATTATGTCTTTTGGGAACATTTCTAATCTGTAATCTCTCTCCCTCCTCCCACCATGGTGCCTTCCTAAAATGGCTGCAGCCAACCAGTGAAAGAAAGACAAAGGAAAAACTGGTTTGTCCAGTCTCTCTTCCCCCTCCCTCACTCCATGGTTTCTCCTCAAAAATGGCTGTTGTAGACCAATAAAGTACAAACAAGTAAGGAAGTGGAGAAACACCCGCTTTTTTGATATCTGAATCAGCCATGTGTGTGGCAAGATTTTGGTATAATTATTTGTGTTCGGATAAGTGAATTTTTGCTTAGCAAGCAAGTAGATAGCGGGACCTGTGCGTATTCATATTAAAACAACCATATAAACAACAATAAAGTAATAGTTAAGCCAGTTACTACAAGCAAATAGGTAAAGCATCAGCTACAACAACTATACTTCTGTAGCACAGAGAGCATTACAATTTCATGTGGTTTCATCAAACAACATCCCCCTTCAACAAGGACATCCCAAGAAGGTGTTAGGGCTTGGACAGGTTGGTATAGGGTGAGGTGCTCCTTCAAGGATTGGGGTGCTGTGTAATTTATGGCTTTATGGGGGGAGAAGAAGAGGAGGAGGAGGAAGAGGAGTTTGGACTTGATATCCCGCCTTTCACTCCCCTTAAGGACTCTCAAAGCGGCTAACAATCTCCTTTCCCTTCCTCCCCCACAAGAAACACTCTGTGAAGTGAGTGAGGCTGAGAGACTTCAGAGAAGTGTGACTAGCCCAAGGTCACCCAGCAGCTGCATGTGGAGGAGCGGGGAAGCAAACCCGGTTCATCAGATTACGAGTCCACCGCTCTTAACCATACACCAAGCTGGCTCCCCAGTAACATCAACGCCTTAAATTGGTCCTCCTCCCTTCTGCCTTTGTCTCTTCCCACCAGTGCTTTCTCATGGGTAGTGGCAGCTGAGGGAGCCAAGTTGCTGCTCTGAACTCTCTCACCACAATCCCCACTTTTTTAATTTAAAAAACAAAACATTAGTGTCCTGAACCCCTGGCCTACCTGGCAGCAAGCCAACATGTCAAGTCCAAAGGTCAGGAAATGTAGTCCAGGGTTAATCCAAGTAGTCAAGTCTGAAGTCCAACAGTCAGAGTCAAATCCAAAGCACAGTCTGTAGAGCTCCAGATGCAAAAGTCAAAATCCCTCAACATGGGCAGTCGAGCAGACGCAGCACCTCAGCTCAGCTTCACTTTTTTACTTTCCATGCTGATAGCAGCATCTGGGTTTGATGAGGCATGGGACCCTCCACTGTTACAAGTTATAAAAGATCTAGAGAAAATTGTCAAAAATGGTACTATTTATTGATAATTCAATATCATTACTGGATTCTGTAGACGTAATTTATCACTGCCAAGCACTATACTTTTGGATCAATAAACAGAAATTGAAAGAGAAGATCTTAATTATAAGCTTTATGTATATTGCAGTTTTGGTATGTTTTTGTATAAATAGATGCGATTCCTAGGCACCCTTAATTTAAACTGCTTATTTTAAGATTTTTATAATGAATCATAGAATGTGATACAGATTTCTTCTTATAACTTTTTGTCTATAAATCATTGCGTTGATGTTGTTCTTAGCTTCCTCCTGCTTTGAATAAAATAAAATAAACCAGAATCCCAGAAAGCAAATCAAAAGGGCAACTTATTGATATTTTGGAAGATAATTTGTGTCTCACATACGCTTAGATAACGCATTGTGGAAGTTGTGACACCACAGAGAATAAACTCAACAGATGATTATATATTACTGAAATTGATCTGCATACTGGTTAAAAATGCTATTTTAAAATGATATTGAAATGGAGAATAGAGCGTAATTTGAAATTCCCTTACTGGCGATACATTTACAACCAGACTCATAATCCAGAAGAAAGATGTTCAAGTTCTTCACAGCTAAATTAAAAGAAGATAAAATACAGGTGAAGAGTTCCTGTTAAACTGTAAGCTCTATTAAAGGAGACTGAGTAAAATGATCAGTTAAAATGGACCAGTTAAAATGGTTAAGGACACACAAGAAATGGAGAAATCACTGACTAAAATCCCTCCTTCATGAACAACGGAATTCCCCAAACAGATATTAACTACTGTATTCCTTAACTTTTTGGACATAAAGAAGAATGAGTAGAATAAGGCTTTTTATTCCAAACACTAATGGATTAAATCAGTCAGTCAAAAGAGAGAAGAAATGGTACCCTTTCATAAGCAAGCCAAACCAGATCTTGTATATTTATACTTGTTTGACAATGCAGAAAAGACAGACCACACAATTTAAGTTTTCCCCTGATGCTAAGTATAGCTCTACCACTCACTGATCTCAATATCTCAGCCAAAATGTGTAAGAAATAAAATAATTTTAAATAAATAAATTAAAACTTACCTATATAACATGATTTCAATAAATGGTCATGAGACGTTCATAATAAAAACAATCCTTAATCCAGATAATGTAGATCAACAACCAGATCTAGAGAGCTGTTAACTGACCAGTCAGCTAGTGAACTCTGGCCAAGCAGGCTCTCCTGATTGGTTAAAAAGGTTTGTAACAACAATGCAGTGAGGTAGGTAAGCATCATTATGTCATAAGTGAGATCTGTAAGGACTCTAGCTGGGCAGAAAAACCATTTCCAGGACTCAGCAAGAGAAAGAGTTGAATTGACTGGTTTATGCTGATAACATAGCCAAGATATATAGATATAGACTTTAGCTGTCTAGCTATTTATAGAACAAGGAATCTCCACAGCTTACAGTAAAATCCTATGCGTGTCTACTCAGCAGTAAGCCCCATTAAGTTCAATGAGATGGACAAACAAAACAAACAAAATATTTAAATTGTAGCTGAGATCAGTGCAGAACCTGCAGCACTCAGAGAGATCAAAGTCATGAAGCAGTATCTTTAAATAGCCTTAAAATAAAATAAAAAATATGATTAGTAATAACCAAACAATTATTATTAGTAATAACCAAACAATCTTCTTTAGGCAGGGTGATCAAGTGGTGCCACCTCTGAAAAGGCCCTGCCCTTCATGAACACTTTCTGTACTTCAGATGGCAGGAGCACACAGAGAGGGTCTCAGTGGAAGATCTAAAGTCCAAGCAGAGCCATGAGTATGGAAGTTACTGTATTCTAAATATTCCCCAAGGACAGATAGGGTTTTAAAGACTAATAATAGTACTTTACTTGAACCCAGAAATGTATCTGAAGCCACTGCAGATGATACAGTATCTGCTCTGAACAGTGAACATGAGAACGCATTCTAGAAGTTTATTATCTTCAAAGGCAGCCCCACATAAGATTATACAGTACTATAGTACAGTGGTACCTCGGGTTAAGAACTTAATTCGTTCTGGAGGTCCGTTCTTAACCTGAAACTGTTCTTAACCTGAGGTACCTCTTTAGCTAATGGGGCCTCCCACTGCTGCCGCGCCGATGCTGTGAGATTTCTGTTCTCATCCTGAAGCAAAGTTCTTAACCCGAGGTAATATTTCTTGGTTAGAGGAGTCTGTAACATGAAGTATCTGTAACCTGAAGTGTCTGTAACCAGAGGTACCACTGTAATATAAAACATGTGGAGGGCATGACGTTGAGGAAGGTTACTGTAATCCAATCTAGAAATGACCGAGACCTGTGGCCTGATCTAGCTTCTCAAGTAAAGAACACTGCTGGTGCACTGGCCCAAACTGGTGAAAGACAGTTCCAGCCACTGCTGCTAGCTGACTGTCCAGGATGAGGGTTGGGCCTACAAGTACTCTCAAACGTTGAGCTTCATATGCGAAATAGGCGGAATACTGAAACCTAGCTTACCAGAATCCCCAACCAACAGTAGTTCTGTCTTGTCTGAATTAACCTTTGGTGAGTTCACCCTCATCAGAATTCTGGTCATGGACTTCCAATGCCTCCCTGGCACTTGAAGTTAGAAATAGTTAGACACTAGCCCAATTATATGGCTTTCCCAGTGCACTCATGTGGATGTCAAGAGGCAAAATGGATCCTTGTGGAACTCCATAATCCAAAAGTTCCGGGGTGGAACAGCAGCCTCCCCACGCCACATTCTAAGATCAACATATCAGGAAAGACCAAACCACTACAAAATATCATTTCCCCCTGCTATTCCTATTCCAGGCAGGTGATCCAGAAGAATACCAGGATCAATGGTATCAAAAGCCACTGAGAAATCTCAAGGATCAACAGTATCACAGGCTGGCCAAGGCAGGTTTGCTTCCAAAAAATGTTTGGAAGCCAGACTGGATTGGATCTAACTACTGTAATCAGTTTCATCAAAGAATACCTAGAGTTGGATCTCTAGCATATGCTCAAAGAGCTTGCCTATATAGGCAGTTTTAATAACCACCACTCTGTTTAAAATCTCTTATGTAGGCAAGCTTTTTGAGTGGAGTCTATTTATGTAGGAAAAAATCAGGTTATGTAGTTTCTAGATGTGGGTTTTGGAGTCATTTGGCTATTCTGGCATATACTATTTTTCCAATGGGTGATCTTTTATCGGGGTGGGGAGTCAGAATATAAAGTCTTTGGTGTAAGCTTTGGATTGATTTAGCAATGATGGTATTACGTACTATTTGTTTATTGTTTCATTTCGCCCTCTAGTTGGGAGATTTAAAGGCTGATGGCTTGGAAAGAGTACATCCGACATTTGGAGCCACTTATTCTATATAATCTATTGTTTGTATGCCATGTCTCCATGTAAATTTGCTCAAAGCAGCTCGCAACACAACAACAACAAAAAATGTAAATCCATGCAGTATAACAGTAACAATCAAATCATTTCAAAACATAATAGGGCAAACCAACAAATAGCAATTCAACATGATAAGGCAATATTATGAGCCAAGACTGGATCACTGGCTAGTTCCCAGTTACAGAATTGTCTTTGAGAATATTGTGTAGATGATGCAGTATGAAGAACGTTTTCACTTACCCAATGAATTCATTTATATGTAATCTAATGGGTGCAGAACCTTTTTTAGGAAAGCAAGCCAGAGTAATATATGTTAGTCCTTTCCTTATCTCTGTCCCTGGACAACCTCATGTTCTGAAAATATTGTAAAAGGAAAAGAAAAGAAAAACTTCCTGCCCATTATGGGAAAGATAGTCACTTATGTTAAGCACACATTTCCAGGTTTTTTTTGATACCTTGCATAGAATTTTATTTAATGTGCCGGTCCACATTTTAGTCAGTAGGGGGAACCGCCTGCTCATTGTGAAAACATTTCACTTCCCACTTTATTTAGCTTAAATTTTGGTGTTTGACTTCTGCTGTGACTCGGCTCAAAGGTCAAGGCCGAGGCAATATCAGGAGAAATGTTCTCTCGCTCGCAGGATCTCAAAATTCCCTTGTCACCAAAGAGTGAATGTTTTGTCCCAGGGAGAAGAAAAATGTTAATCCTCTCCCCTTATCTTTCCCCCATCTCCACTTTCCTTCGCAAAAGCTTTTGAACATTTTCAACAAGAGGGAGAAAAAGATTTGGCTGAAGAAAACAGGATTCTCTCTGCCGCCAACCCCCGGCACAGAACATTAAATGGCCTGTCTTGCAATAATAGACTATTCCCCCTTCTTCATCCCTATGCTTGCATTGTTGCATATGTCTGTGGATCGCCACTGCAGGTCTTGAGGGAGCTATTGTTCATTGTAAAGAAATATAAAAGAATGTCATTATACGTTCGAATTTCTACAGTGCCTTTTGCTAGGTTTAATATATACATATATAGTCGCATAAGGGCCCTATGGGAAAAGAAACATCGATAGTTTGTCTGTACTGCAGACAGAAGAAATGGCTTGACACTGAAAAGGTCTGCGGTGGGAGGGGGCAGAAATACCTTGACCTACCAGAAGGCAAAACAAAAGCATCAGTTGAGGCCTTTTCTTTCAAAGCCCTGATAAATGTGAGGTCCTATTACCTGCTATAATCATTGTTTTGTTGTGAGTGAAGCCTTCCCTACATTCCTAATTTGTCTCAGAGACAGAAAAAAAAACAACAGACAAGAAAAGGAAAATCCGCTGGAGCCAGTTCCAACGAACAAGGAGGCGCACCCTGACAAACAAAGGCTACCTGGGCAGAAAGTAGCCTCCCAAACTGTCTTCCCTTTGCTGATAATGATGATAGTGTGGTACCTTCAGTGTGTGTCCTTAAGAAGTTACTCTGGCAACCACACATTATTTCCATCTGGTGACTTCACAACACATTTGTGAGAGAGAGACTGAGAGAGAGAAAGAAAGAGAGAGGTATATACATCCATTGACTCACTCATATCCCTGTAAAAGATTCAAGGTAGTAGTTTATTCTTCTATGAACATCAAATGACCTTCTCATAGCCCTCAACTGCCCTGATTAAATCGGGACATCCCATTTGTGAGTGCTGTGCTCTTAAGCATGGTGGCCCAAACCACATAAGGTCATGCCATTGTGCAAGATCACAGATCCCCAAAATGCACCTTAATCAATTCAGAATTCATACAGTAATCATATCCTCAAAAGATGCTTGTTAACTGGAGAAACTATGTACTGAGTTCTTGGAGAAACCTGGGACTCAGCTATGTAGCTGCAATTAAAATGTTTTAAATGTGTTGTAAAGTACAATATACAAATGCAACACTAGATTGCAACAGTGAGCTATGTCAAATCCAATGTATTTTTCAAAACTTTTTTTAAAAAAAAATTCACAGCCTTTTTTTAGATGTATGTAGATTCCACCCCGGTCTTTGTTCTATGGTACAAGGCCAATGAGATGCCCCGTGGGTGTTTGGAAGCATTCTTCAGACTCAAAATCCCCCTGGGGATCATACCAGCAAGAATATTGGCACTGAAGGTGTCATTCTGATGGACTGACAGTGCTTTCAGTAATGGATTGGTGGTGGTTTTGGCCTGTGAACTATGGAGCGAAGAAATTACCTTACGCGGAGAGATCCATCTGAACAATTTACTACTCTACCAAGTGAGTGATTCTTTCCAGAGGATGGAAAGAGTGATTTAAAGACACTCAGAAATTTATTGGGTGTGATAGAAGTGAAGAACAGCTGCAAGGAGGGATGACTTCTTTGAGTAACTAAAATCTTTTGGTGGGAAGATGCACTCCATCACTCTGCTCTACAAAAAAGTCATGCTGCACTTCTCTTGTAGGGATATAATAGATGATTGTTATAAAGTACTGATATACTGGGTAATGATACATACAGTTATTATTTTCTTCATTGGAAGAAAATGGGGGATCCACTCCATTGCAGTGGATCTGAATAAGACAGTATCATTCTTCAATTAATAAATTGGACTCTTACGTTTGCATGTGGTGTGAGAAGTATGTTTCTGAATCCTGCACAACTCCTGGGTACAGTGTGCCATCGGCTATAATGACATACAATAGTCCCACACTGTAATGTTAATGCCAGAATCAACCCCTCAGTTTGGAACAGGTAGCTGACTGTGGTGTCTTTATTCTTTTAGGAGGGATTCAAGGGGTCTTACCAGGAAAATATTAGAACACATTTCAATCTGGACAAGCCAGATTGAATTGCGTATTGTCTTAAGAAACTCACACGAGTTTGCAACTAGTTTTCTGCTGTGTAAAGGGGAATGCACTCTGCTAAGTAAAGGAAGTTGCTAGCGCAAGTTAGGTAGGAGAGGATGACACCGAAGAAGCGAAGGGCCAATATGTGAATGTAGCACCTCACCATGGTTGTTCACATATTTGGCACCGACACTTCGCCCATTTGAATTGGAGATATCTTCAGAAAGCACCAGAGATGACACAAGGGTGCAAATTTAATGTTTGTGACAAATATATCCTCTCCTGCCACCTTGAACATTCTCACAAGAAGAAGTCCCAGCAAAGAAAGAATAAATACAAAAACTTGTGGAATGTGCAGAAATGGCAAAACTTACCGGAAGAATAAGAAATCATGATAACAAACTTTTTATAAAAGAATGGAAATGGTTTGTTGAATATTTACAGATAAATAGTAAACAGATAAAAACAATGGCAGGATTATTGTAAAAACATGCAGTTTCATAAGAGTATATATTTAAAGAAGATGAATAAATAAGCAAATTAAGTTAATTTGGATATGCAGAAGATATTAAAAATAAATTTAAGGAACCGCAGAAAGAGGGGGAAGGGAGTCAAGTTTTGAAATGTCAAAATGATTGTAAAATCAGTGAAATGTATAAATCTGAAGAGTATAAACAATTTTTTTAAAAAATCAACAATTTGCAATCAGAAGAATAGGGTGGGTCCCGAAATATCTCTCACAGGTGTTAAGAAAACAGGGTAGAGCGACATGCCTTCAGCATATGATGAAAGCTACCGTATATAATGATGGACCTCTGTGGGCGTAGGTGCCTTCTCACACCAAAGATTGTGGGTGCCTGCAACAAATAATTTCAAAATTGACTTTGTAGGGGCCCAGCCCCACAAATATATTATTGTGGGTGCCAAAGCACCCACTGGCCCCTGAAATTTGCTCCAGTGTCTGTGGGGAGGGGATTCCCCAGCATAGGGGCTGCCACAGAGAACACCACCTTCTGGGTCCATCTCCATCCCCCAAACCTCCCATGGCAGCAGAACTCTAAGAGGAGCCTCTGGTGGATTCAAGTCATTTCTGCAAAGGTAAGGAGCCCTTCCGTTCATGGAAGAGGAAAGTAGGATCCCCGCCAAAGGTTTTTACGTGTGACCAGTTTTTTTAGATGGGTTTTCTGTGTGAGGTAACGCAAGCAAATACCAATACTAGAGTGTATATGAAGTAGAGTTTTAATGCTAACTTTTTGGCCAGATATCCTGGAGGTTGTAAAGAAGTTTCTGGCAGTGGCGTAGCGTGGGTTGTCAGCACCCGGGGCAAGGCAAGTAATTTGCACCCCCTAACCCGTGGATTTGCGCCCCCTAACCCTAACCCCCAGATGTTGCACCCGGTGCGGCTGGCCCCCCCTGCACCCCCACGCTACACCACTGGTTTCTGGTTTTGAAGAGGAACATGCCTATCAACAAGGCTTGCTGTGGTGGCCAAATACTAATAACAACAACAATACAGATAGATCTATCTACAATCCTTTTTAAAAAATGCCATTTTCCCCCCTTCCCTTTCATTTTCACTGAAGCTTTGAAGTAAATACGAAGGGAGCCAGACCTAAGCAAATTACGTGAAGACTGAAACATTTTTGACATCTCGAGGCGGAGGTTTCTTTTTACCCCTTTTCGGTGCTCGGGCTTTGTTTCATCTCAAGTACATGAGTGACAAAAGTGATGAAGGAAGATTGGACAGCTGGCCTGAGCTTCCTTGTGGAAGATGTAGACAGAAGCATCATGCCGCTTACCTCCTTTTCGGAGCCCCACAAGCCTGTTTGAAGAATACCTTTAACTGCTTTCTTGCTGGAGGAAGAAAGCAGAGGAGGATCAAGGAGGATACAGTGTCACCTCCATTCTTTTCATAGGCTCCTACTGTTGAGCAATAGGCTCAATGGAATGGGTGAAATTTCAAACCCATTTGCAACTGGGCTTCAGCAGGGCTCCAGGGGACTGCAGGGGAATTTTACAGACACCGCCCTTCAATATGGGCTTCCTTTATATATCTGCTAAAGGGCGGGGGAGGGAGAAAACAAGTGAAAAGGACCCTGCAAGAGAAAAACGAAGTGGTTTCCTTTCAATTCAGGAAAGTTATTTGCCATGCTAATTTACATGATGAACTTACTAGAAGTTAGAACATCTGCACACACAAAATCCTTGTTGTTGTTTAGTCGTTTGGTTGTGTCCGACTCTTCAAGACCCCATGGACCAGAGAACGCCAGGCACTCCTTTCTTAAACTGCCTCCCGCAGTTTGGTCAAACTCGTGTTAGTAGCTTCGAGAACACTGTCCAACCATCTCGTCCTCTGTCATCCCCTTCTCCTTGTGCCCTCCTTGTGCCCTTGTGGGACTCTCAAGAGGCTCCTCCAGCACCAAAATCCTATATTTAACCAAATATAATATACACGGGGTATGCCCTTTGTTGTGTACACAGTCCTAAACAAGACCATAACCCTGTGTATATATGTTCTCAAACCCAGTGCAATCAATATGGTGGGATAAGTGGAATAGCCCCTATTGATTTTGTCCCTGGCCCTTTATACACTGATTGATCATTGTAAACTCAGTTTGCATGTGCCCAAAGTGTTTGTGTTTTGGCTCTCTCCAAGCAGTCTAAGCTATGCATTGCACTGCAGTGTACAGACTGTGCAGGCAGAACCTTTGTTCCTACAGTTCACATGCACACTGCTCCTTGTGCACAGAAGTGAAGAATAAGTAGAACTTGAGAGGCGGTGCTACCATCATGATTAACATCCAACCCCGGACCAAAGCCGCTATTTGTTCCTGGGGGCAAACTGCAAACTACATGTTTCGCCCTGTGGGACAAACAGCAGCTTGGGGTCATTTCAATCAGGAAAATAGCACTGAATAGAAAGCTAAACCATCTCTTGCAATGCCATGGTCCTGATCCAACTCCTGTGTACAAGCACCAACCAATTTATGAGCATCCAATTGACACACAACTGCACACACAAGCATCACAGCAACACTGAAGTGGCTTGAAAAGGGGGTGGAACGGGGCGGAGTGGACTTATGTGTGCTCCACTGTCGTGTGGCCCAGTACACAACCCCCCACGCAAAGTGGGGGTTGCCTGTACAATATTTAATACAATGGGAGAATCCATTCATTCAAGGATGGACTCTAATACACTGCTTGAATAGTGTTATGTACTGAAGTTCTCACCCTGGGCGAGCAGGAGGATACTGTAGATAGTTTTCACTCAGGTCCACATATGCAAATAAGGGATTGAAAGTGACGTTCAGTGATTGGATAGTTACAGAAAATGGTTACTGTTGCGTTCTAGTGGAGCTCTATATAAGCAGGCTGGCTGAAGCCTTCAGTTCAGCTCTGTTCTAGCCTGTGAATAAACAAGAGCTGTTTGAAGAATCGCTGTGTCGTCTGATATGTTTACCCACAACTTAACAAACAGCATGTGTTGCCTTGGTGCCATCACCCACGTGGACCAGATGATCAAATCCATAACTTGTCCCACCTTTCAAATGCCATAAACAGGGCCAGCTGCATCAATCCTTCTATTTGTTTACTTTTCTTGGCAAAAGCATGCTATTTGGGCTGTTTACTAGCATAGCTCCTTATATAGAGTTATCTTGACAAAGGGCATGGGGAAGTCCATGCAGATTGACTAATTGCTGCTTGACAACAGAAAGAAGCTGCACACACAAACACACAAATCCAGCAGCCAAGTAGACCCCGAGGGAGCACAGTTTGTTTTTCTGTTAAGTGTCTCTCTACTTTCCAGCCACGCCACAGAGCAGTCCTTTTCCCATCAGTCAGGAAGTCCATTAAACCCCCAAATGCTGGAGCTGGTGGAGAATTAAAGTTTGATCACTGCCTGGCATCTTTTTTTGCAGTTACTTGAAAGATGACCACAGTAAGATAGATTTGCTTTCAATAAGTGATCTATCTAAAAGAATACCCCATGGGACATATGGATCTTCCCGGCACAGCATTAACCATGTTCCAATGGAGTGTATAGAAAACATTTGAACACAAGCATCTCATGCTGGTTGGTTTGCTTAATAGGAATCCTCTTGAAACTTTGCAATTAATATGCCACAATATAAGTATCCAAGATGATTGATGGTATTTTATTTGTATTTGTATCGCCTGGCTAAATGCTAAGGTCCAAAGTTGCTATCAGCAGCCTTGTCTAAAGTAGCAAAGGATCTGAAATTAAAAGGCAACGGTTAAGTCAGACCTCTAGGGCTGAGGCTGGTCAGCTTGCTGATTGAAGACCATATTCTGCCCCTCAAGCCAGTTTAAATGACCAAACGAAATTTTAATCAAGGATGGGAAGAAATGAAGGATTGCCCACAGTTTCACTTGTTAAGGGAAAGAAATTCTGTTACTGCATTCTTGGAAGTCCACAATGTTACATCACAAGTCTCTTTAGATTGTATATGTAATACCTTGGCTATGCTTGGTTATGTTCATGAAGAAAACGTGTTCTTCATGATGGCAGTGCCCATACTGTTAGATAATGCCCATAATGTTTATAATTTTCCAACCACTGACAAGGAAACTCAGGGGGTCCAACTACAGAGACTCCGAGGACCCCTTGGCATTCACCTGAGTAAGAGAGTCGGGGAGCGCATCTTGAATGGAGATGATGTCAGCCTCTTCACCTTGCTGCCCCTGGAGTCAGAAAAAGGGAAAGGGACACCAGAAAACCAGACAGTGCAAAAAGGAGCAAAAGGACACTAGCAGAATCCTGCTTGAAATCCTGGAAAACTGCTGCCAATCAGTATTGATTGAGCTAAATGGCCCAATGGTATCCATCCACTTCCCATGTTCCTAACAGCTACACCATGCTGTTGACCCTTAACTGTCTTGCACTTAATGTAGGTATTTCGGTCTTAAAACTGACATAGCAACATTAACATGCTCATGCATTTTAGAGAAATGAAAGCCTGGATTCCACCCAGGTGGCTCTCTATCCATGCCAAAAGTAAGTTTCTGCTGCCACAGAAAGGATTTGTCTGTCTTTTCCTCCCCTGAGGTACTTTCCTGTAATTCCTGATCGAAAGAAACATCTCCTCCTTTAATCTGTCAATTTATTAATTCTGCTCCAAGGAAAGAGAAGGTATGAGACATGTCAGTGGATGAATGAATCTCTGTGGTTCCTATTTCTTAACAACTCTTATTTGTGAATTATGACAAGAGCGCTGCAGCTCCCGATTTGCTGGACATTGTTCCTTGCATTCACCTGTTCTTTCACCGACTTTAAATAAAGCAGATCTTCCCATAATTAATGTGCTTTGGTCTCAAACACTCAATAATAATTATTATGGGTGTTTGTAAGCTGTTGTTGTTTTTGTCATTTGTCTCAAGAGAAAATGGAAAAGTGCATCTTCAGGGATAAAGTCATACTGTTGGAAAGTTACAGTCCTGCTGTAGCTGTAGAGACCAATGTGGGAGAAATGTATTATTGTAGGTGGGGCAGATAGAGGCACCATGGCATTTCTTCTCCTCCCAAGCAGACATTCCTCTTCTGGTCACGGCTGTGAATACTTTCTGTCTCTAGGCACTATGATCATCTGCAAGGGATTCCCATACGGCAGGGTTAATGTTGCCAGTCTTCATGTCATGTTTGCATACATCTTTGTAAGGCAGAGCTGGTCTGCCAATGGACCTGGAGCCAGCTCCCCATAGAGCACATCCTTGGAGATCCTGCCATCTTCCATTCTGTGGACATGATGAAGCCAGTGTAGACATCACTGAGACAGGAGTAGAAACATGCTGGGAATGTGAGCTTGGGAGAGCGCATCTTTGAGACTCTGTCCTGCCATGTGATTTTTATAAATGCATCTGATGATACAAGGAATTCCTTGATTTCAATGATAGAGGAACTGAGTTGAATTTAATCAGAAAATGCTGACACAGATGGACAATTAGCCCAACCTATTAGATTCAAGTGAAGATTGGTAGATTTAGCTTTATTTTATGTCTGCTCTAAGATAACAATTAGGATATTGGAAAATCTGATCACAGATTTCTGTGTCAAAGCTGAAATCCTCATCTCTGCATTATGCTGTATAGTTTACTGTATCTAGGAATGTAGTACCATTTACAGTTGTGCAGCCCTTACATTCCAGATTGTAAAGTCCACAAGGAAAAGTACCATATTTTACCATGTATAACCCAAAATTTGAACCCAAAATTAAGAAATCAATCTTTCTTGAGTTGCTGAGCTTTTTAGAGAAGTTAGCCAAAGTTGTTGAACCGACAACCCAAATTTTCACCTAGAATTTTTTAGCAAAAAACATCAACTTATACACACACAAAGACAGTAAACAGAATGATAACTAAGCAACCAAGGATGATAACTAAGCAACCTTAGGCCATCATTGATAAACGGACACAGCCTACACCACTGTGACTTCAATATGCTGTGTGGGACATTCAGTTGCACTCCCAAACTCACCCAGCTAGCATAACTCAAGAATAGGATTGTACCATTAGCCTCTAATAACCCCCTCCTGACAAGGAATCTGTGTGCAACACAATATATTGTCCAGGGCTTTGGTCACACAAGGCTGTATGTTCATGTGTGCTCTTAAGCTTTGCTACAATAAATTCTGCTTCCTTTCATTCAAGTGTTCAGTTACACCAGTGGCAGAATAGCCTCCAAACCCACCACTGACCTTTGACTCCAGGTGTGCTGTTGACTTTCTTTCTGAAAACATTTAAAATAGGAGATGGGGTGGGCAGTTCGGTGTGTGGTTTATTCAGAAACTAAACTGACATTAGAGAAATGTAGGACTTTGCCATTACTTTTTACTGACAGATTCACAGAATGCTCGAAGATGAAGGTTCTGTTTAGCCCTTCGGAAACCTTGGAAGATTATGTTTAAGCTCGGCTGGCAGCTGTTTTAGATGCAGAAAATTCACCTGTTGGTGGAAGCAAATTACCAAACTGATGAAATTACAAAGTCATTACCTGTGAAAATCTCTATTGACAGTTGTAAGTCTTCTGCAAATCCGTATCTATTACTTTGCACAGATCAAGCCAGCTTACAAGGTGGTCCAAAAGTGAAAAGTAATTCTGCAGCTTACTCTTTGGGGAATTTCCTTTGTACTCAGAAAAGGACATTTGTTGTTAACAGAAGAAACACTGAAAGTCCACATCAATGGCTGTTAAACTTCCTTGCCTTTGGGAACCGTTTCCACATTAAATGGTCTACCCAAGAACACCCATGTTTTGGGCCTCACTTCCAGAATGTTCTGCATTATTTCAGTCAGTCCAAGGGTGAAGACATGTGGTTGAAGTGGCTTTGACATACACTTTCTGCCCTGAAAACAAATATTAATAAATAACAATACTGGGGGTGGGTGTTATTGTTTCATTTATTATGTTACGTATTTTTGTGTTCTTATACTGTGATCCTCAGTTGAAGGGTGGTATATAAATTTATTAAATCAATAATAAATAATATCTCTGATTACAGCAAGTGTAGCAACATAGGAACTATATATTTAATGACACATCATACAACTTTATACAGTCATGGTTTCTGCCAAAGAATCCTGGGAATTGTAGTTTGTTTGGGGTGCTGAAAGGTGTTAGGAGATTCCTAGTCTCCTGACAGAAATACAATTTTCAAAGTGGTTTAGCCACTAATTCCTTTTCCCAAGGAACTCTGGGAAATGTCGCTCTGTGAGGGGCATAGAGGTCTCCAAACAACTCTCAGCACCCTTACCTACAGTACCCTGGATTCCGGCTTATCTATGCCTTGTGGAATGTCCCCTCAGAATTTTTTGTTTGGAGCCATATTCCCCTGCCTCCCCATACTATGTCACTGCCTGTAACACAATTGTGCAACACATCAACATCCCTTAAGGGTAATGCTTCTGCTCAGGAAATTGCAGTTCGACAGATCACTCTCCTTCCTAGGCTGAGAGGGGAAATGGCGAAAACAGGTTATTTATTGGGACAGTGTGATTTTTGCAGCTGCTGTTAAAGTTGCAAAACAATGAAGCACGGGATGGAGCAACGGAGAATTTCTGGAACAGCAGTGGGATATTAACTCCGCCCCAGGCATGATGGAGAACAGCAACAACCAGGAAAAGAGAGACGAAACATTTTACAAGGACGGGAAGAAACATCATGGACAGTATAACTGCCTCAGACAGGAAGAACAAGGATATAGATGGAGTGCCTCGCTTGTAGTTTCATAAATCATTTAATGTATCAATACGAATGGAAGTTGCTAATACTGTAGTTGGTGTACAAGGGATTGTTATCTTGACTGGAGTGTAATTGAAATTAATAAGATTTTGGAACACAGAAATAAAGAAAATCATCAAACCATCAATTCTAGCATGGAGGGGAGCCACCTAAATTATATAATTTGTTATCTAAATGATTGGTATTAGTAATTGTATTATAATTTGGCATTGTTATAATGAGGTTATTATTGGACTATAATTGAAAACTAATAAAAAACAATTTTTTAAAAAAAAAATCCCTTAAGGGTTATGGTTCTTCTCAGGGATCAAGCCACACTGGAACAACAGCCTTGTGCTGATTTAGTCCTTTCAGGAAAGGAAAGCTTCAAGAGTGGAGATGGGATAACAGACACATTTTTCTCTTCCTGGCTCCAGGGATTGACTTCCTATGATATGTCGCACCAAACCTGATTATTCTATATCTATACAAATACTTTAGACCCCTTTTTTTCTCCTCTGTCTCTCTTAACCTCGACTGTCATCAACAACCTAAATGGCCTCGGTCCAGTATATCTGAAGGAGCATCTCCACCCCCATTGTTCTACCCGGACACTGATATCCAGCACGGAGGGCCTTCTGGCGGTTCCCTCACTGCAAGAAGCTAAGTTACAGGGAACTAGGCAGAGGGCCTTCTCAGTAGTGGCGCCCTCCCTATGGAACACCCTCCCACCAGATTTCAAAGAGAACAACAACTACCAGACTTTTAGAAGACATCTGAAGGCAGCCCTGTTTAGGGAATCTTTTAATGTTTGATGCATTACAGTATTTTAATATATTTTTTTGGAAGCCGCCCAGAGTGGCTGGGGAAGCCCAGCCAGATGGGCGGGGTATAAATAATGAATTATTATTATTATTATTATTAATCTGCAAACTCGTAGGTTCTTGTTGGGCAGTTTTGTTTTAAATTCTCTTTTAGTTTACCTACAACAGCATGTCCAAAGTCCATTTCGGGGGCCTATTCCAACCCCCGTGGCAGTTTATTTCCTGGGGTAAAATCCTTTAAAAAGTTCAACTTCAATCCTGAAAAAAGGTCAACAACTTTGGTCGGCCCTTTGGTCGGCCCTCACAGCCCTTCGCTTCATCAGATCTGGCCCTCTTTGAAAAAAGTTTGGACACCACAGATCTACAACTATACTTCTACACAACCAAGGCGTATGCAGAAACCATTGCATTTGGGTGGCCACATTTCACTTCCAAACTGAGAGACCCTCCATCCACTTCTTCTTCTTCTTTTCTTTTTCTTAGATAGAAAGAGGTAAAGAGAGGCAAACTAGGCTAGAACAAAATATCTCAAGCAAAGCAAGATTTTCTTTTTAAAAAATAAAAGAAAGAAAGAAAGAAAGAAAGAAAGAAAGAAAGAAAGAAAGAAAGAAAGAAAGAAAGAAAGAAAGAAAGAAAGAAAGACTGGAGAGACGCTCATTGTATGCCTCTTATACATTTTGTTCTGGGCACCTGAGTAGTGAACAATGTGCTGCTTATCAGTAGAACAAAAGGTGCCTTCATTGGCCAAAGGCTGGGATAAATGACAGCTGCAAAGTCAGAATCTATGTGGAAAAGTGGCTTGCTGGAGACCTAGTAGGAAATGGGCTATTCAGGCTGAAGTTAATATCTAATTATCTAATTCAAACTGAGGTAAGATTAACCTCCTCTGAAAACATGCACAAGTTTAATGGAAATCCTAGCTGATTATGCTTGTGAGAGATCTGATTCAAAGATACAGAACACAACCTGAGCTATGTTGGTACGGATGCAGGACATCTACTTTTAATTAACGCCGACATTTTCTCTAATCCCTGCTGAATTTGAACTCGAGGAAAAGGAAACAATTTAAACGATATGTGATGGCCTTCCATTAAAATTTGTGTCATGCAAAGTAACATGTGAGCAGCATTACCTGTACTTCAAAGTTAAACAATGTGCTCTGAAGCAGCAATAGGAGAGAATTTTTTATTCAATTCACATTTATAGGTGAACCTATGGAATTTGCACTTTCCAAGACAATCTGATTTCAGAAACACAGCCATCCTTCGAAATCTGCAGTTATCCAAATTACGCAGTGCACTTTGCAAACCAATAAAGGCATGCAAAAGTGCACATACTAAAATGAAGCATGCATGAAAGTGCATATATTAGTGAAAACAAACATGCAAAAATGAATTATTTTAGGGGAAATTGCTTTGCAGAAATGTGTATGTTAGACAAAATTGCACTTGTCTATTAAAAGAAATTCACATTAAAATGCCAGTGAATTAAACTTAATTGGAAAAATGAGAAACTGAGAAAAAACAAAATGGGCAGGTTCACCCACCCCTTATCTTACAATGTGAAGGGCCAGATCATGCTTTTTAAATATTTGGGGTCGCAAAGACTCACATTTTATTCTCACATGAGCAGCTCTCCCATTGGAATAGTAATTTTGTGGCATATTTCTGCAATGATATGCCCTTTACATATGAATGAATTCTTAGTCAGAATATGACCTTTAATTTCAGAAGAAAAAGCGGGAAGACAGCTATCTTCTCATACTTATTAAGGAATCAGCAATAAAAATTGTAGAAGTACTGAAGCAGAGAACTAGTAAATCACACAATAAATAAATGGATCTCGAGATCGTTGACCCACATGAATTCTCATAATTCTGTATCTGCTGATGTTTACATACCGATTCAGCACAAGTCCTGAATCAAAGTCCTTATTTTATTAGACAGTAGAAATTCCCAACAAAGGTCCTTTCACAGAAGGAAATGAGCATAGTTCTTAAAACCACAGGTTTCCTGCTTTATTCTTCCTACGACATTCTTCCATTCATTCAGTGAACAAATGATATTTTATCATAGCCTTTTAGACACTGTTTTCTGTAACTGAAAGCAAAAAAATGACATGATGCATGATTAATTCCAGTGCTTCAACAGTTCATTTTTAAAAGGAACTAGTTCTAATTTAAGTTCGTCTTGTCCAAAAAGGAACTAATTGTAGTTGAAGCTTGCCCTTTTTCCCAAAATGAGCTAGTCCGGTTCAAGTTCATGTAAATGATTTATTATTATTATTATTATTATTATTATTATTATTATTATTTCATAAAAAGGTTATCCTTGCAGGATGGGGGCGGTTGGGATTCAGCATTCAGAATGTTAAAAGCTGTGGTGCTGAAGGACAGTTTCAAAATAAAGTAATAAGATCTCTGGCAGACAAAATATCCACACGTAAAGCTTTTCCCCATAATTGTATTTCCATCCTGGAAAAGGCTTGCCCTGTTTCATTTTTTGTGCCAGCCAAAGAGCTGTTGAAGGCACAAGTCGTCACTCAGTTTGTTCCTGAACCTGTACTTCTTGCCGCAAGCTGCTCCTTTTGCCCTTTCTTGAACTGAAACTGCTGGGGAAGCAGGACCCTCGACAGCCCCAGCCAACCCATGAGGCAGACTGAGGCAGCCGCCTCAGGCGGCAGAATCCCAAGGGGCGGCACACCCAGGGCATCACTACCCTCCCTCTCCTTCCAGTGGAGATGTGAGAAGTGGTGGCTTCCAGAAAGTTCTCATGGAGCTTCTGTGAGAGCTTGCCGCTGCCACTGCTTCTCACTTCTCCCATGCAGGGGTACTCCACTCACCTGCCTCCTGCTGCCACTGCTTCTACCAGAGAAGCAATGAGAAGTCTGTTTACCTTCAATGGTGGGCAGTGTTGCAAATGGACCACAGGCCACCACAACGATCACCTGGTGAATAATAATAATAATAATAATAATAATAATAATAATAATAATAATTTTTATTTATATCCTGCCCTCCCCAGCCGAAGCCAGGCTCAGGGCGGCTAACAACAATAAAATAATGCAACATTCTAAACCATTCCATTATAAAAATTAATTAAAATCAAATTGATGGCAACCATTAAGCAAAAATTCTGTGCAGATTGCCAAAGAAGGGAGTCAGGCTGCGCCCTGACCAAAGGCCTGGTGGAACAGCTCTGTCTTGCAGGCCCTGCGGAAAGATGTCAAGTCCCGCAGGGCCCTAATCTCTTGTGACAGAGCGTTCCACCAGATTGGAGCCACAGCCGAGAAAGCCCTGGCTCTGGTTGAGGCCAGCCTAACCTCTCTGTGGCCTGGGACCTTCAGGATGTTTTTATTTGAAGACTGTAAGTTCCTCTGTGGGACATACCAGGAGAGGCGGTCCCGTAGGTACGAGGGTCCTAAGCCGTATGGCCAGTTTGAGCAGGTGTTCCCTGGCGGTGGGCCCAGCCAGCCAATGAGCTCTGCCAGAGCCCGATCCCAGGGGGATAAATTGCAGCCTGCCCTAGCATGGGTCATAGCCCCCCTCCCAAGTGGTGGTTTACCCTTAGATGCATTCCCAGCAGATGGGCTGGAGTGAAATAATTTGGCTTCACCCAATGCCTATGTCAAACTGTCCACATCTGTACAGTAAAGTTGTGGCCTTTTTGAACCCATAACCCTATATGCTGTTGTTTTGTCTGGTTATTCACTCCCTAGGGGACTGGGGGACTCCCTAGGGAAGCAGCTGCAGCTTCCAGCAAGATCTCATGAACCTCTCACAAGATCTCACCTGGAACCCAGAAGCCATGTAACCCCAGCAAGCAAGGCTGTGGTGGGAGAGGGGAGCACCTTTTCATATGGTATGCAGGTGGCACTATGCTCTAAACCACTGAGCCTCTTGGACTTTCTGATCAGAAGGTTGATGGTTCAAATCACTGCAATGGTGTGAGCTCCCGTTGCTCTGTCCCAGCTCCTGCCAACCTAGCAGTTTAAAAGCATACCAGTGCAAGTAGATAAATAGGTACTGCTATGATGGGACAGTAAGCGGTGTTTCTGTCCACTCTGGTTTCCATCACGGTGTTCAGTTGTGCCAGAAGCGGTTTACTCATGCTGGCCACATGACCCGAAAAGCTGTCTGTGAACAAGTGCAGGCTCCCTTGGCCTGAAAGCGAGATGAGCCTTTGACTGGACTTAACCATCCAGGGGTCCTTTACCTTTACCATTTACCTTTCCATGTTGCCTCAGGCAGCAAAACCATATGGGCCACCCCTGCCCCAGGAGGATTAAAAAGTGGGTGGCCAAGACTACAAAGGTTCTGAGGTGGGAAGAAGACACCTAACCTAAAGATATCATCATCAATCTTTATTACAGTCCAGAGACCCAACAAATCATTACAAAGCATTGCACAATTCAGACAGCCTACCTCCAGTTTAAGCAAGCATTTTGTTCAGACTTAAATATAGTGATCATTGGTTCTTGCAACCACCGATAAAAACTTCACCACTGCTAATGTTCTAGTGTTTGTCCAGTGTTCCAATAGGAACCTGACATAGGTTCCCAGGAAAGGTACCATCAAGGGTAATATCAGTTCAGCCCTGCCTTGCTCGTATTTCGCACAGTGCAGCAAAATATGTTTTATAGAATCGATGTCTTGGGCACATGAACAAGTCTGTCCTGGTAGGGAACTCCTCTCAACCTGCCATCCAACCCTAAAGATATTGCTAACCCACTGGCCATGCTTTCTGGGGCTGCTGAGAATTTTAGTTCAGAAACATCTGAAGGACCAAAGGTTACCCACTCCTGTTGTAAGGGAAAGCACTTCTGTCCCTGAAAGTCAGGATATCATATTTTCATCTGTCCTACCTGTCACCCTACTGCAGCCCCCTGTACCAGAGAGACCCTCAGCCATAAGAAGCAGCTTTTTAGGGTTGTGGAGGGAGGAGTGAGATGTGAAAACCAGGAGCTTTGATCTGCACAATAGGAAGTGCTTTCTTCCAAGGCAAAGCCACCACTGGGTACAACCCACTGTTAAGTTGTGGGCGAACATATCAGACGACACAGCAATTCTTCAAACAGCTCTTGTTTATTCAGAGGCCAGAACAGAACTGAACTGAGAAGCTCAGTCAGCCTGCTTATATAGAGCTCCAGAACAACGTAACTGTAGCAACTTTCTAAAACTATCCAATCACTGAACGTCACTTTCAATCCTTCATTTGCATAACTATCTACAGTATCCCCCTGCTGGCCCAGGGTGAGAACTTCAGTACATAACACCCATGGAATTGAATTACACAGTGTCAACTTTGCTGCGAATTCGTGGTATCCCATGTTAATGGGAGAGGATTTACCCCAGCAAATTATTTCTCAAAATTACAAATACCCAAATACAGATGGTCATTTACCCTCGCTAGATTCAACGTGCTGCCATCTGCCTTACTGCAGGGCAGATTTAAGGGTAAACCATACATGGAACGAGTCTGCCCCTGCAGCTTGATGGAGGCAGAAATTGTCTCTCATGTCTTGTTACACTGCCATTTCTATGCGGATATACGCTCGGTATTTATCACTCCTGTTATACAAAAATCTCCAAATGGGTTCGAACTTCAATGTCTAAAACTCCTGGTAGAGGACAAGGATCTAGAGATCACGCTAAGGTTAGCCAGATTCTGTGCGACTGCCATAAAACTTAGGGAACAAGCTGTACTATCAAAATTATTAGGGTTTTAAATGACAATTTTAGGTTATATTTTAGTGATCAAGATTTAATATATATTTTTAACTGCCGCTATATCTGCAATTGTCTCTGTTATACCCAATTGCAATTCAATGTATTCCTGCTGTGTTTTATGATTTTCCTGATATTGTAAGTGAGCTGGAATTGGTCTGTGACCGTAATAATAAAATTCTATTCTATTCATGGTGCTGAGAGGAGGTTCGCAACATAAGGAGATATGTACCGGACAATCTCAAGACTCTCTTGCATTGCCACAAACAAAAAGTGCCAGAGGAGAGAGGCAGGGAGAGAGAACACCCACCTTGGAAGCAGAGCAAAAAAATCAGCCAAACTCTGGGAAATTATTAAAATTGGGAAAGAAAAAGAAGCCCCATAAGGAAAACAAAGCCATATGGATGACTCAGCTACTTGTAGAGACTTGTCACTGTTACATGAGACGGTTGTCGGCTTAAATCCCATTGGTGCATACCGTAATTGTGTTTCTGTTCTACTAACGCTACCTGACAAGTTAAATTAAGACATATTTTACTACCCAGCCAGAGACATTGAAAGGAGGGAAACGATCTTCATTACTATAAGCCCTCGCTGGCTGCCACCCAGTTGTCATTGGTACTCTATTATTCACTATGGTAATGTTAACCAGGTGTCAATTTAATGTTTGCATTACTGGTGCCCATATAATGATCCACCTTCTCCCAGAGGAACTGTAGGACTTAATTTTTATTCTGCACGCTTCACAGCAAGATTGTGAAGACCCTGTTGAGAATAGAAAATGGAGGGATAGGGAAAATTAGTCTGTTTTGGTCTGCATCCCTTCAGCATATTTGAACCCAAAAGTTGTCTTTGTCCCATTTCCAAATTATTGTGGTTTTTTTTAATTTACATTTCAATGCACATTTCTAAAAACATATCATCTCAAAACAGACAATTGTAAAATTGTATCTTGATACCTTTAAAAGCCACGATCATATACGTACTTTTCCTTGATTAAGACGAGGTATTTAAAAATTGTGCTAAAAATAGGGGTCGCCTTATACACGGATACTGCATGGGAGGGCATAGGACTGGTTGCTGCTGTGAGCCAGAGATTGTCAGCAGCTATTAGGCATGTTGTTGGTGGCTGTGGCAAGGGCTGGTGTTGATTGGCTGTCACTGTGGTAGTAGGTCAGGTGATTTGCTTCTTCTGCAATTGCGGGGTCAGATGATAGGTGGCTTTCCAACGCATGCTAGTGGCAGCGTAGGTCAGGCAGCTGAGCAATTTTCTGCAGGCCCCCCCCCCCAAAAAAGCTGAACAACTATGGGCAATCCTCCCCCAAAAAAGCTCAACAATTCTGGGCAATTTCCCCCCATTTTCCTAATTTAGAGTCCCCAAAAATAGGGGGTATCATATACACGGGGGCCAATGGAAAAATACGGTAGTCATAATATTTGGGCAGTACAAAATCCAAGTTTAATAATAATAACAATAACAACAACAACAACAACAACAAATTGTTGTTGTTGTTTTGTTGTTGTTGTTATTTGTACCCTGCCCATCTCTGGGCAGCTTCCAACAAAGATTAAAAATACATTAAAATGTCACACATTAAAAACTTCCCTAAACAGCACTGCCTTCAGATGTCTTCTAAATGTCAGGTAGCTGTTTATCTCTTTGACACGTGAAGGGAGGGTGTTCCACCTGCTCTTGTGCCTAGTGGGTACATCAACATGAGGGGTAGGTTTTCTCCATTGAATCCTCAACTGCAATCCATTTTCTTTTGTCCCATGGAACTCAGCAAACACAACTGAGAATTGGGCCAGCCCCTATGTGCAGAGCACCATCTTGGATTCAGTTTCTTAGTGATGCTAAAATAGGAATAGCCAACATGGTGCCCTCCAGCTCTTCTTGAACCACAACTTCCATCACCCCTCACCATTGGTCATGCTCGCTGGGGCTGATGGGAGTTTGAGTCCAACAACCTCACACTATGTTGGCTGACCGTGTGCTAGGATGTGATGACAGGTTGTGACAGATGCTGGCTGCTATATAGGTCAATATTAAACTAAAAGTGTGTATTATGAAATATAGAAATTACATTACATTACCTTGAAAGAAGAAAAAATATTACACATGTAGTATTTGCAAAGCAAACAAACGTTCATCGTTATGATTTATTGTCTTTTAGGCATCACCAAAAATTCACAGGGAATCTTCAAAACAAGCAGGGGTGCTAAAGAGGGAGTAGGGAGGGAGGGAGATAATAGATCCTTAACGAAACACAGAACTTCGGCACTGTGGGAAAATGCAACGTTTGGGGGCAGAAATCAAAGAGAAGCTCAATGGAATTCAGAAGTCCTTTTATGGTCTAGGATCAAGGAGGTTTCATTTCTTGAGAGCAAAGAGGCCAAAGGATGACCTGCTAATCTACGTGGAGCATTTATGTGGTTTTCTTTGTCATTTCTAGAAATCCAATAAAGCTTACACGCAAAAGGATTTCATCCTGGTGCTCAGATGGAACTGCCCTGGCCAACGCACAACCCCACAGCACTCTTAGGTGTGGAGGGAATGTAAGATGCTTTTAGGGCCATTAAAAGGTTAAGGACTTTAAATAATGCTTCTCACTCGACTCATCTTCTGGAAGCAACATGGTGGGTAAAGGCCAGATCAGACTCACCAGTTAATACATTCACTTAACACCAAGAGATGAAGATACATATTTTGTTATTTGCTCCTCGGTATATAACCCTCCTTCTCTCAAACAAAGTGGCAGCAAGCATGCAGGCAGAGTGTGCTTCTGAAGGCTCATTTAGACATCATGTTTAGGGTGTTGCGGGGCACGGGTGGCGCTGTGGGTAAAACCTCAGCGCCTAGGACTTGCCGATCGCATGGTCGGCGGTTCGAATCCCCACGGCGGGGTGCGCTCCTGTCGTTCGGTCCCAGAGCCTGCCAACCTAGCAGTTCGAAAGCACCTCCGGGTGCAAGTAGATAAATAGGGACCGCTTACCAGCGGGAAGGTAAACGGCGTTCTGTGTGCTGCGCTGGCTCGCCAGAGGCAGCTTGTCACACTGGCCACGTGACCCGGAAGTGTCTGCGGACAGCGCTGGCTCCCAGCCTATAGAGTGAGATGAGCGCACAACCCTAGAGTCTGGCAAGACTGGCCCGTACGGGCAGGGGTACCTTTACCTTATTTAGGGTGTTGCAGCTGCTACAGCCTGGAAATGTCCTGTGCCATGCACCAGAAAATCCATTTTATGTGGAAATCGGTTGTATTTTGACTTCTCGGCTCAGCAGCATCACCTCTCTCAGAAACAACAGCAGTGCCAGTGTGGGGACAACCTGGACCATGAGTTCCTTCCCCCCCTTGTCCCAGATCTTCCATGCCACTTCAGCAGCATCAAGAAATGCACTTCCTACTCCCTGAAATGTTGTTAGGCTGCAGTTGGCTTTGACAATGACCGACGGTGAGGTCCACAGCTTCTGCATCCACCCCCTAAGGCAAACATCAGAAGCAGGCCTAAAGCTTCTGCCTCAGTGAGGGAGATAAGAAGCAGGACTCGTTCTATAGCTCCATTGGGCCTCCTGGTCCTCAAGCATCACTGGGTAGCAACCATTCCAGCAATGATGCTTCAGTAGGAGAGATGAGAAGCAGGGCTCATTCCATCTGCTGAAAGACCAGCTCCATAGGATGTCTCCTGCTCCAGACTGTTTCCATTCCAGCTGGTCATTATAAGAACTATTATTTAAGAATTGGCTTGTGAGGTTTTCCCCCTCATCTTTCCCTGTCCCTTTTTCCTTGCATGCTGTGTCTTTTAGGTTATAAGCCTGCAGGCAGGGACTGTCTTGATTGTATGTAAGCCACTGTGGGAGCCTTTTGGGTTGAAGACCAGGGTACAAATGCTCTAAAGAAATAAATAAAGCAATCCCTTATTAATTAAAGGCAGATCTCACCCAGTAGTGCTGAAAGATGTGCCTCGAAATCCATTCTGCCCTGGTCTTCTCCATATCCTGCTAGTCTATTGGAACTGTGCAGACTTCAGGGTAAAGGAATGGGATGATGAACTCACAAGTGTACAGAACTCACCTTTGTACAGAATACTTCCTTATTTGATACGTGCAATCCTGATAATTGTGTAACTCTGAATGTGAATGGCTTCAGAGATGAGCCTGTCCTTGATCTCGAGTTCCCCACTTGCAGTGGTGCATTTAACCAGCAGCAATAGCTGATCCAACAGGAGCAGATGTTTTATGTCCTTAGGTGAAAGTGTTTGAGATGCAAAATTAGAATGATGGATGCATTTGCGGTCATGGTGTTCAAAAGGAGCAATGAATCAATTTTTCAGTCTCGCACAAAATTATTTGACACAAGCCAATTTCATTGGTTATTCCTTCTCAGAATGCCCTGACTTGCAGTCTACTAGTTTCAGTCATTCATAGAGCTTTTCTATGAACAGCTGGACCCAGCTAATGAGATTTAATTTAATTTGATTTGATTCTTGGTTTGCTCTTCCATTCCATTGAAAAAGCTACACTAAGGCTGCACTAAGTCCTTACCTGAGAGTACCATCCTACCCTCAATTTCAATGAGACTTATTCTGGAGCATAGGTAGACAAACTAAGGGCTGGGGGCTGGATCCAGCCCAATCACCTTCTAAATCCAGCCTGTGGATGGTCCGGGAATCAGTGTGTTTTTACATGAGTAGAACGCGTCCTTTTATTTAAAAATGCATCTCTGGGTTATTTGTGGGGCATAGAAATTTGTTCATTTATTTATTTTTTCAAAACATAGTCTGGCCCCCCACAAGGTCTGAGGGACAGTGGATTGGCCCCCTGCTGAAAAAGTTTGCTGACCCCTGCTCTGGAGTATACATATATCAGGCTGTGCCACAGGGCTGCAATCCTACCAACTTTTGTTCAGAGAATACATTTGGCTGAAACCAATAGGCTATTTCTGCACAAAGATGAATAGGATCAGACTATTGCAGTAATTATAAGTTCTATGGAACTCATGCAGCCCCTTTTTAGCCCATTGGGCACATCTATATGGCAATCATTGATATAGCTCTACTTTCAGGCATTGATGTGCATCAGGCTTATGTTCTGCTTTGGTACAAAAGATTACAAACCATTGACTTGAATAGGTGATGATGCTTACGCAGGAACATTCTTTTATCCAGAAACTTCACTTCCTTGCATGGCAGCTGTGCTGCAAAGAGCCTCAAAACAGGAGTCCCCTTCCTGTTTTGCCTCAGGCGGCAAAATTGGATGTGCACTGCCCCTGGTCACCAGAGTACTCTTAAAGCCCCTTTGTGTTCGGCAGGGTTTATTCCCTCGTGAGTGTGTTCTGGCCTGCTGCCTTTGTTCCTTTGTTTTGTTTTCTGCATCCCTTAATGAGGAAGGAATTGTACATAAGGCCAAGTTAAAACAAGACTCAGATTCGCTGAGCTCAGGCTGCCCGAGCCTTTTCCACTTTCCAGCTGATCAGGAATCGGCTCTGTTTTATCCTGCTCAACCTGAACAACAAAGCCAAGAGTGGGGGGGGTGGAGTGTTGCTACACACACTGAGTGGGAAGGGGGAGAAAGATCCCCAGCTGACAGACACAAGAGCCCAGATATCAAACAGGATGGAAATGCTGGTGAGGAACACCTGCAGTGAACAAGTGGCCAAAAAGGAAGCCCGATAGTTTGCTAACCAACACACCTGCTGGAGAGAGAATACGCTTTAACCCATTCTCTTCCGCCCTTGATTGCTCCTCTTCTCAATGGGGGGAACCCAATGACCAAATTAAAGGGCACCGAAAAGAAAATACAGTGGTACCTCTGGTTAAGAACTTAATTCGTGCTGGAGGTCTGTTCTTAACCTAAAACTGTTCTTAACCTGAAGCACCACTTTAGCTAATGGGTGAACCTGAAGCACCACTTTAGCTAATCCTGCTACCACCGCACCGCCGCTGCACGATTTCTGTTCTCATCCTGAAGCAAAGTTCTTAACCCGAGGTAATATTTCTGGGTTAGCGGAGTCTGTAACCTGAAACGTATGTAACCTGAAGTGTATGTAACCTGAGGTACCACTGTACTGTATTCTACTCAGGGTGGGAGAGCAGGTTGATATGGGAGGTCTTTTCCTGTCTGACTAGATTTTTTTTTTAATCCTCATACACTGCAACTCTATTGTACTATCGTTTCTCAGACTGCTAGGGGTGAGGATTTCAATGCGAACCTACCCAGTTCAAGCTTTCTGAAACAGTAGGCAAACTGAGACACAGCTATTCTCTGAAAATAGCTACACTTCCTTGACGTTTGACATGCAGTTCTCCAACCAAATAATGTGTACATTGGGGTAAAGTGTGAATAAAAATGCATATAAACCTGGGGAAATAACACATTAAATGCATATTAAAGGAAATTCCTCGAAAAAGGTGCATATTGATGGCAAAATTGCATATAAAAGATGTATAGTTTTTTTGAGAAATTTGTACTAAAATGCTGAGGAAGGATAAAAAATTCAGGAGGATTTTTTAAATTAAAAAATTGCAAACTGTGCAGAAATGTGGAGAACTGAACTTAAGACTGGAAAAATGGCAAACCAAGAGAAACAAAATTGAGAAATTTTTCTATTAGCGATAGGAAGCTGCCTTAAACAGAGTCAGGCTATGAGTCCATCTAGCTGGCTATTTATCTGCACTGGCTGGCAGTGGTTGTGGGTGTTCATGGCCTGCAAAGTTGGTTAGAATTTTTGAACTCCCTTCGCCACTCGCCTAACCTTGACTTGAACTTTTGCAGCCGTTAAAATTCCCATTGGCCCCTATAAACAGAACTAAAAAGTGCTGACAAGTGCGAGGATAAAGGCTTGAACACGTTAATAGGTTTTAGTGTCTGATACTTTCGTTAATCTGGCCCTAAGTGTCATGGGTCTTCCAGGGTAGATTCCATCTGTCCCATAAAGTTATGTACAGCGACATAATGCATCCCTTTGATCCCCTTTGCCTGTGAAGATACTGATGCACCCAAAACTCAACAGCATGTTCTCATCTGTTGAGGGGGGAAACAACCATCTAGATGATCGTCTTCATTGGCAAGACACTTGCAAGATACACACACAGAAAATGCCTTATGTCAAGAGTTCATGCCACCATCAATATGGTGTGTTGTGCAACTATACTCTGTATTATTGGGAAGAAACCATAATTGTAAGGTGTTGTGCTAAGCTGACTTTTTCTTAATAAGAGGTGCTAAGTTTTTCTTTAAATCAGCCTAGAGTACGTACAAGTGATGGCACAATGCTTTTATATTTGGTATCTCTTCTTTGTTTCTCTGTTTTTTGATCGTCTATGGAAATTGTCCAGGGCATTTATATTGTAAGGGTTTAAAAACAGAAAATTAACTAAATAAAAATACAGCTACACCCCAACTTATTCTTTTTTTAACTATAAAACAGCCACTCTTGAAAGTTCAAAAGTGGTATCTACAATGCAAAGAACATTCAATTTAACATTGTTTTGGTTTAAAATATTTGTCCCCTAAGTGTGGCCCTCCTCTGCCCCCCAAAAAATCACAGAAATAGGAGAAGAGGGGCAAGGGGAAACTATCATTTTATTCTTCTTCTTCACAGTGCAAACATATGACTGTCTACGAAGAAGCAAGTCCTATTGAGTTCAATGAAACTCACTCTCAGTTTCATGTAGATAAAATTGCACCTCTACTCCGCATTCCTGAAAATGAGATCTCACATGCTCTTGATCTCACCTGCTGAGATGGAGATTGGGTAGAAATTTGGTTCAGTTCATGGCCAAACCAAATTCACACTTCCTGGAGCCATATGTGAGCTGAAATATGGTTACACTTTCAAATCTACGCTTCTGAATTTTGCAATGCAGTTCCCCAAGCAAAATAAAATGAGTGAAGAAATGTGAATATTGAGGGGAAGTGTGCATAACACTTTTAAACACCATGTTATTTTGATTGCTAGATTGCTTCACTGATAGTTCTGTAAACTGCTTTGTGACCATCTATGGTGAAAAGCAGTTGCTAAATTAAATGTTAGAAATAGGTGAATAGGAATAAAAAAAGTCTGACTTTCAAGTTCTGTGATGCCAGAGACAATCCACTGAGCATCTTCTTAGCGAACACTTCCAAAGAGACTTTTGCCCCACTTGATTGGCAAACCTTGTCTAGGCGCCAGAATGGGGGGGGAAGCAGTTTTTGGGGAAGCAGCTGTAGAGGAAATGTGGAGGGCAGGGTAAAGGTTAAGCGCCCACCCATCCCTTTGTTTGTCCCCTACTTTGAAACTGGATACTAAGGTCTGCCCTCAGGAGCATTTCACATGCACATGCACATACACACATACAATTTAATCTTAATTTTCCTTGAGCAAGCTCAGAGTAACATACTGGGGTCCATTTCATCCTCAAAGCAACCTTGTGAGATGGGTTAGCGCTGAGGGGTAATAACTTGCCCACTCAGTGAGTTTCAAGGCTGGCTGGGAAATTAAAATATGAATTTCCCCATCCAAGCCCAGTACTCTAGCCACTGCACTGCACTGCCTCTTTATTTTTGCTTACATTTCTGGGCTGTGTTCCAAGAGCAGCGGAACAAAAGTAAGAGGGGAAATGTTTTCATGCAATTCATGTAATTTATTGTTACATCATTAGATGGCAGTGTAACCTTCAAAGCAGAAGTCCATGAATGGGGACTGTGTGTAATTTTTTTAACAGATTTATGTCAGCTGGTGCACTTCTCTCTTTATGTACCATATCTTATATATACTAGAGCCTTTGGGAAAAGCCACTTTGCTTTCAGTTCATATGGCAAAGTTAGAACTGAACTGAAATGTGCGCATTTGATGGAAATCTTTGTCGACATCAAACAGGGTGATTGTGAATAACAAATTCAATACTTAAAGTGATCCCTGATTGGTTAGGATCATTATCCTACAATGACAGAAAGAATGGCCCTTACTTCAAGTACACTTGGGTTGCCTTGAGGGACATCAGTACCAGTGGCATAACATGGGAGAATACAGGGACAGTTGCCCCGGGAGCAAAATTGTTAGAGGTGCAAAATTTCATCACCTGGTGCTGCTTCAATACATCTAGCACTTCCGTTGCTGGCCTCCGTTGAAAATGGCTACTCCATCCGAACCAGGAAGTTACAATACAACAACTCTTCTTTCCTTATCTCTGCAGCTGCAGTCTCCTGGGTGACGCAGATGGTATTAGGCAAGTGAATGTGCAAGTCCCTCCCTCCCTCCCCAACTCTGCTGGCCCCGGGGCACTGGCAACTCATGCTACACCACTGATCAATCCATAGCCAAATCTTTATGATGACTACCACATCACTGATTGGCTGGAACCTGTCAATCAACAACTTAAAGCTCTCTTGCAGTCAATGCGCACTATATTTTTAAAAAAAGGTATGGAAAATTAACTTTTAATTTGAACAACTGGGTGTGTGTTTTTTTTAAAAAAAATGTACTTCTATCCCATTTTGTGAATTGCTTTTTTAAAAAACATGCGTGTCAGCAATAGGGAATGTGGACAAGATCACAAGATGAAGCCAAGGTCAAGTGCCGCTGTCAGGTTCTCAAGCAACAGCCAAGAAGCAATGCAGAGATTAATCCAGGGCCAGGCTGTGGACTTAGCCAATAACAGGTCTGGGGCAAAGCAGGTCACATCTGGGAAGACTAAATCCAAATGAAACTGAGGATAGAACTCAAAGCTAGATTCTTGAGCTGTGCAAAGGAAAGTAAGAATGTCATTGCTGGCGCTGGCAGATGTTTAATCTGGCACAGGACTGATGCCACCTGCAGCTGAACCAGCATAACCAGTCCTAGAAGAGAAGACACTGCTGGCTCAATGCCACAAGTCTGGTGTGTCACTGGCATAGTAGATTCCTTGGTGGCAGCCCTGTACCCTGTTAGGATATCTGTGGGCCCAGGAAAACACACTCAATACAAGTTTCCTACTGCACACAATATTGCCACCACTGTGTCCTGTCCAACATATGCACCTGCAGGCATATTACGTCACACAAACTGAACACATTGCTGACATGTTGGCTCTATCAAATCTTAAGTCAAATTTGTTAAGCCTGCTGAATTAGTATTATTGTAAATTATGTCTCTGCTTTGGGCCAGCAATATTAAGTGTCCGTTATTACAGAAGAAGACATGCACCCTCAGCAAAGATCCCACTTTAATTTCTTTCTTAGGACCAAATGTTTAATGTGCCTTTGCATTTAGGGTGCAAGTTTTGGAGTTGTTGTTTTTAAAAAATTACAGGTAGCAGCTGCTTGAGGTTCTGACAAGTATCAGAATTGCAACAAATGGACAAAAATCTGAATGGGTCCTTTAATCCAAAGAAAAAGAGTATGTTTTGTCAGGACCAGGGCAGGAAGGGAAAGGGTTAAATTCTCTTTCCTGTCAACATGGCCTGGGGGTCAGATAGAGAAGCCTGGAGGGGTGAGTTTCTGCACCCCTGGTGTAGGCAGTAACTGCAACAACACAACCCTATGTGTGTGAGAAGTTAAGCCCCACTAATGTCATAGGATTTGCTCCCAGATAAGGGACGCAGGTGGCGCTGTGGGTTAAACCACAGAGCCTAGGACTTGCCAATCAATAGGTCGGCGGTTTGAATCCCCGCGACGGGGTGAGCTCCCATTGCTCGGTCCCTGCTCCTGCCAACCTAGCAGTTTGAAAGCATGTCAAAGTGCAAGTAGATAAATAGGTATCACTCTGGCGGGAAGGTAAACGGTGTTTCCATGCGCTGCTCTGGTTTGCCAGAAGTGGCTTAGTCATGCTGGCCACATGACCTGGAAGCTGTACACCGGCTCCCTCGGCTAATAAAGCGAGATGAGCGCCACAACCCCAGAGTCGGTCACGACTGGACCTAATGGTCAGGGGTCCCTTTACCTTTACCTTTAAGTAGATATAGGCTTGGAGCCTTACAGCGCAATTGTATACTTGTCTACTCAGAACAAGAGTCTCACTGAGTTTGATGGTGCTTACTCCCAGGTAAGAAGCTATAGGATTGCAAGCTTCATTGAATAGTCTCTGTCAATGACACATTTGGTGGCAAAGGTTTCACAGATAGATATTATGAGCTCAAACTTTAGAATGGGACCTCACGTATTAGGGTCACAGACAGCAACGGCTGTACACTAGAAACCACCCTTTCAGGAATGGAACAGTGCTCTCCATCTCATGCGGCTGGATTTCTCCCTCTTAACTGCCACCAGAACAGCTGGGTGTGCAAATCATGGCTTTTTTGCCAAAGGCATGAGCCTGAGAGGATGTTACACAACTTGCTCCAGCTGTTGCTTGTTTTGGTGCCTCAGTTTTCTAGCTACTCCTCATCTCAGTTGGAGAGGATTGTTTCAGCTGAGGGAATACCTTTCCCAATGAAACCTTTGGAAGTAGACACATGTGTGTCTGCACTTGGACCCTCCAAGTGTCTCTATTTTCCAGGGACAATTCCAGATTTACAGAAGCTGTCCCGGTTTCTGATTTGATCCCAGAATGTCCCACTTTTCCTTAGAATGTCCCTGTTTTCATTGGAGAAATGTTGGAGGGCATGCAGTTACACAACCCCCAAGCCGAGGAGGTAAGTAACTATACGGCCTTGAGAAGACATCTGAAGGCAGCCCTGTATAAGGAAGTTTTTTAATGTTTAATGTTTTATTATGTTTTTACATATGTTAGAAGCCTCTCAGAGTGGCTGGGGCAACCCAGGCAGATGGGTGGGGTATAAATCACCACTACCACCAACCACCACCATCATCTTCCCTTCCTGCTAAAGATCCAAAACATTTTTCTTCATGTTGCGAAAGTGGGAAATAGAGCCCTGTTTAAAGCTAAAGGGTAAAGGGACCCCTGACCATTAGGTCCAGTCGTGGCCAACTCTGGGGTTGTGGCACTCATTTCACTTTACTGGCCGAGGGAGCTGGCGTACAGCTTCCGGGTCATGCGGCCAGCATGCCTAAGCCACTTCCGGTGAACCAGAGCAGCACACGGAAACGCCATTTACCTTCCCGCCAGAGTGGTACCTATTTATCTACTTGCACTTTGACATGCTTTCGAACTGCTAGGTTAGCAGGAGCAAGGACCGAGCAACGGGAGCTCACCCCGTCACGGGGATTCGAACCGCCGACCTTCTGATCGGCAAGTCCTAGGCTCTGTGGTTTAACCCACAGCGCCACCCGCGTCCCAGAGCCCTGTTTAGTCTGGATCAAACAGCATGAAACAAATTGGGCCTGTCCCTTGAGTTTGAGCATTCTTTTCCCTGTCTGACTTCTTTTCATGTTTTCATATTCATTCCATCACGGATAATACAGTTCTAGCTGTTTGTTTTAATTTGCGCAGTGCTGTTGGGGATCATGGCATGGAAAAAGAGATCGCCATATGCCGATTCCGTATCAGTTTCACCTGCACCCAATCATAGCAGTCACGTGAAAGAGGGAGCATGCTTGTTTTCTCCTGCTCTGTGGGGTAGGACCTGAACCAATGGCTTTAAGTTACAAGAAAAGAGATTCCAACTAAACATTCAGGGAGGGGGGAACTTTCTGACAGTAAGAGCTGTTTGACAGTGGAACAGACTCCCACGAGAGGTGGTGGGCTCTCCTTCCTTGGAGGTTTTTAAGCAGAGGTTGGATGACCATCTGTCATGGATGCTTTAGCTGAGATTCCTGCATTGCAGGGGGTTGGACTAGATGTCCCTTGGGGTACCTTCCACCTCTATGATTCTATAGGCTCCATTGTATGCATTCTTCCCCTAAAATATGCACATTTTTGAACCTGGACTGCAGAGGCAACCCATCCATCTTTGCCACCTGAGGAAGAAGCCGCCACTGGCCTGCAACGCTGGTGGTAGTGGGGGGGGGGGTGTTGCACTGAAAAAACGAACTTCAAGATTCATTTCTTAACTGTGTTCCAATCTGCATATGAATCCTGAACCAACAAATAAAGCAAGTTTTTCTTCCCCCATCCCTAGTTTGTGGCACTTGACAGAATTTCATAAGCAAATAATAAAATAAAATAAAATAAATAGACAGGGCTCCTTCATTCAAAGAGCTTTCCGCCTAAAACCATTGTTTATATTACTCTATTTATTGTCCTCCTCCCATGCAAAGTTGCAAACCGGTAATAGACAATGGTGTAATTGCAGCGAGAGACTTGATGCAGCGTTTTATGAGGCCATTAATATATGTCTTCAATTGCTCGCATCCCCAAAGTGCCTGGAGCACCAGCAAATGGCCTTCTGCAACATGCCGGCGCATGCCGTTGCGCTGAAACATCACCTGTACAGATTTAGCAACCCACTGGTATCAACATAAAGACAAGGTGCAGCATGAGCTAACCATACAGATGTTAAGAATTTCCTAATTTTGAAAACCTATAAATTATTATGGGGTGTGGGGGGTGTTAGGGGAGGGGTAGTAACTCTGGTGGGGAACATGTCGTGCTTCTTCTGAGGTAGTTTGTCCACCTTTGGTCCTCACACTCAGCTCTCATCTGGGCCTCCCACAAGCTGTCAACATACCACAGGGGCCACACCCTGGTAAACAGCTTAGAGTGGCCAGCTAAGCCAAGCGTGAATAGCCAATGAGTCAGTGACTTAAGGACTTCCCCTGCACGTGAAGACAGTCTCTGGTGGATTGAGTGGACGAAACCAATAGTTGGTCCAACGGTCAAGAAGGCAGTTTCTGCACGTGCTGTAGAGCAGTGTTTCTCAACCTGTGGGTCCCCAGATGTTGTTGGACTACAACTCCCATCATTCCTAGCCAGCATGACCATTGGTCAGGGATGATGGTAGTTGTAGTCCAACAACATCTGGGGACCCACAGGTTGAGGACCGCTGCTGTAGAGGGAAGGGAAGAGCAGGTGGGGCTCATCAGCCTGGAAAGGTAGCCCATCTGGGAAGAGGAAAACTGATCCTTTTTTTAATAAAAAACATTTATTTAGTTTTTCAAATTAAAGTTTTTCAATCACATATCCAACATATAACATAAAGATTTGAAAGAATCTCTTGGACTTCCCTCCTCCCCTTTGTGGGTCCTCTTGTGAGTTATTTCCTCCTGCATCTTCTATAATCATCCAAACCTTTTACATCTCCATTCTATCTAAAATTCACCATTAAACAACTTGTAGGGGGGAAACTGACCCTAAACCTTCACTCCTTTGCGGGATATCTTTAGGAGAAGAAAAGGTTAAAGAGTTAACCCCATACCGGAGGTTCCCAAACTTTTTATGTTGGTGACACACATTTTAGACATGCGTCATTTCGCGGCATAGTAATTTGCCATACTTTTTCGTCTATAAGACGCCCCCATGTATAAGATACCCCCTATTTTGGAGGACTCCGGTTTAAGAAAATGGAGAGAGATAGAAGAGAAGACTCCCTGGAAAAGACCCTGATGTTGGGAAAGATGGAGGGCACAAGGAGAAGGGGACGACAGAGGATGAGATGGTTGGACAGTGTTCTTGAAGCTACCAGCATGAGTTTGACCAAACTGCGGGAGGCAGTGGAAGACAGGAGTGCCTGGCATCCTCTGGTCCATGGGGTCACAAAGAGTCGGATACGACTAAACGACTAAACAACAACAACCATTCGTATATAAGACGAGCCCAGATTTTGAACATTATTTTAGAGTAAAAAAAATAGTCTTATACATGGAAAAGTACAGTAGTTTTACTAGCAAACCAGAGGTTAAACAAACCCCTTTCCAGCCCCAGGAAGAGCATGGAGAGCGTTCACACAACACACTTACACACTGCAGCCAGCACACTAACCGTGTCATGACACACAGTTTGGAAAGTTCTGGCCTACACAAATCCAGAGTGGAGTCCCTAAGATGGTTGGACTTCTGCAGCCAAGCTGGTGCCAGACGTCTTGTTCTGCTTTCCTTTGGACCACATCAGCAAGGCCAAGAGGGGTGTCCTGTCATCTGGGCAAGCCCAGGGACCTCCATGCACACTGACCAGGCTTGTATCCTGCACTTTGGTGCTGCTAATGTAGTGGTTTGACTTCACCCCAGAGGCACATTCCATTGTCTCTCGAGCCAAATGGATGCAAACGACGACAATCAATTTTCATCCTCAACAACAGCAACTGCATTTCCAATAGTTTGTTTCAGTTTGAAATTATGGGCAGAAAATTCAAAGCAAGTGTCGGGGTTTCCTCCCACCTCAATTCCTCTTGCCAGTCTGGGAAAGTCAAATGCCAAACTACCCTTCTCTGTGAAGAGCCTTGGAAACTGTTCGAGTTGTTAAAATATGATTTCAATCTAAATGGCTTCCACAGCCAGGTTTATAAGATAGAGCCAAAGGGGTGATTGGGCATGAACTGGTGGGTTTTAAGTAGAGCTTTGGAGATTTTACTGGCTTTTCAAACTTCAGTGTATTTATTTATCAAATTGATTTGTTGATATCCGCAATAAAACACATTTTATTGGTGTCATTGCTGGAGGAGTAACACAAAGAAGGGCCTCATATTATGATTGCAGGGTCCGGGTAGCTGCACATGGAGAGAGGCAGTCCTTGAAATATTGCAGTCCTGAGCTGCAATTTCCCTACCTTCCAAGGTTGTTGTAAGAATTCTAAAGTGCTAAATAAAAATGTTAATAATTTTAAAATAATGGTACCTTCATTTATAAGGGACGCGGGTGGTGCTGTGGTCTAAACCACAGAGCCTAGGGCTTGCTGATCAGAAGGTTGGCGGTTCGAATCCCCACAACAGGGTGAGCTCCTGTTGCTTGGTCCCTGCTCCTGCCCACCTAGAAGTTTGAAAGCACATCAAGTACAAGTAGATAAATAGGTGCCACTCCGCCGGGAAGGTAAACGGCATTTCCATGCGCTGCTCTGGTTCACCAGAAGCGGCTTAGTCATGCTGGCCACATGACCCGGAAGCTGTCTGCGTACAAACACCGGCTCCTTTGGCCTATAGAGTGAGATGAGTGCCACAACCCCAGAGTCATCCGCGACTGGACCTAATGGTCAGGGGTACCTTTACCTTTACCTTACCTTCATTTATATGTCCTGATTTCTTAAAAAATATAAAATGTGACAATCTAAATAAATGTAAATCAGTGAACTGAATTAAATCAATATCTTCCTTGTACATTTCCCTTTGCTTTCTTTACCGGCAGATCTTTTCTTCTGATTTTTATAGGTTACCTAGGATAAAATAATGTTTAAGCCCACATATCTTCAGATCTCTGATAGGAAATCCCCATTGCGCTCATAAATATTGTGTCTGTGGCAGGGAATTGGCAAGCTACCTTGATCATGATAGTCCCTGGCTGACAATCACACAAAACTCAGAGCAGAAAGCGTATCTTAAAACGTTTCAGCGCTTGGATTTTCCTGATGGCTCCTTTCAAGTTCTTTATGAACAACTTGTGTATGGATCAAAACATGCTAATTTCATCACTGCTGGCCAACATCATAAAAGAATCCTGTTTAAGCATCTGCGTACCCTCGGTAATGTTTGAGCAACCAAATCTTTCAGAGAAGTGTTGAGGCAGTTCCACGAGATAAAAGGGATTTGCTGCTTGGAACAATAGTGTCCTTTTCACATGGATTCACGTTTGTTGCTATGTTGACTTCATAGCTAGCAGAGAGGGGGACATTTGCCCAGGGCACCTGAGCTCCATGGGGCATCATGTGAGTAGCTTCCAGGTGTTCCCACAGCTGCCCCTGAGAAACAGCTGGGATAAGAGAAATGGGGGGGTGTCCCCCTAATGAAAGCTCCAGCGTTTGTAGTGGAAAGTACTAATGTAAGTCAGAATTTCACTGCAATCAAGAGGGTTAGAAATCTGTTCTTTCTAACTCGAGGGTGCAGATTCCAAATGGATGCGAGAGTCTAGGGCTGGACAATATCAACATTGTGATATATATCACCAGTTAATCATCACGATATACTGATATACCATGATGTCTGAAATAAGGATGGAGCTATGTAGAGGCATTGGCTGGCTTCATGGCTTTTCCTACATCATGATTTTTGCATAGCATGTACACACACCATGATTTGTGATAAATTGCCAGGTCAAAAATTACAAAACTGATATCACGATATGGACTTCAAACAATTTTGGATGATGTATTCATATATCGCCCAGCACTACCAGAGTTATACTTGACTGTATGAAATATTTTATCTTAAGTATTATTCTGTGCTTGACCAGAAATATATACCATTGCATCTTGTTGAGATTGAGATGACAAACCATACCATATTCAGATTTTATTTTTAATTTTTTTTACATTTACAAAATGGCAGTATAAAGCCTTTATAATATATTTTGTCACTTGCTGTCAAATCCAAAAGTAAATTAATATCCCTGCAAGGTTTGGGGGTGATATCAGTTTATCCACGAGTGGATTCCAAATGGTTCATTTGCAAGTGGCCCTTTTTGGGTTCTGCGCTCTTGCTATGGAATAACAACCAATTCACTTGCAGTTCAGAATTCTAGATGTTCTGGGTGTCCAAACTATACAATACGATATCTTTATTGTCATTGTCCCATATGGAACAATGAAATTGAAAATCTACATAAAACATTCAAAACCCCCTAAAAACTCTGAAACCCCATTTTAAAATAAAATATACTATAGAGACTCCTTATGCTGCTTTTAGAACCAGAATTGCATTTGTGTAGAAACTGTTTCTCAGGTGGCTAGTCCTGGTCTTTATAACCCTATGCCTTCTTCCAGAAGGCAGAAGCTGAAAGAGATCATTTACGGGGTGTGTACTATCCTGCACTATCTCTGCAGCTTTCTTATGGCACCTGACAGCATAGATTTGATCTAAGGTGGGAAGAGTGCACTCAGTTATTCTCTCTGCAGTCTTTACAACCCTGGACAGCATTGTTTTCCCCCTGACCGTGCAGCACCCAAACCACACACAGAGACCATAAGTTAATACACTCTCCACAGGACAATGGTAAAATGCCATCAACAGGTCCTTTGAGAGATTGTTTTTCTCAGAAAATATAACCTCTGCTGTGCTCTCTCCATTAGGTCTTTGCTGTTTTCTCCCCTATGCTACAGGGGACACACACCTGGCTCAGTGGTATAAGCACACATCTTGTATGCCAAAGCCCCTGGTGCGATCCATGACACCTCCAGCACTATGAACCTCAGACAGCAAAGCTGGGAAAGATTTCACCAGTAGGGAGAGAGAGAGCAATGGTCTAGATGGAAAAGTCTGACTCAGTATAAAGTGGGTTTATATGCATTGTGTCTCTTACCAAGAGCATGAGGGGCAGGGGGCAGGGGGTGGGTCTCATAAGACCCAATCAAATGCTCCTCCCACCCCACATTTCCCAAACCTCAACCTCCATTCCTCCTTTACTGTAAGCAGCAGCAACAATGGGAAGCTGGGGAAGCAACAGAGCCCCACCTGCAATGTCTCCCTGGCCACTGTTTGCTGGTATATTACATGGGGACAGTATTAATGAAAAGAAAATGCACACACCTTACCATTAGTCTGTGTAGGCACTCTAAATTTAAAGCACATTTGATTTATGGGTCCCGTAGTTTGTTAAGGGTTTCTGGGAATTGTAACTCTGAGGGGTATATTGCAGGGCCCATAATTGTTTGAGGGAAAGCACGTGTTTCAAATGTGCTTTTAAGGTACGGTGTGTACTCCTGAAGTGGCACAAAATTCAGAGTTGTATCATCACAGTCTAGCTCATTTGGCCTAATGTGTAGAACAGCACTTAGCTTTACATAAGCATGCGCGGGAGCAGGCTGCACATCTAACAACTTCTGGCTAAATGAAGAAAAGAGACTTTGGCTGATGTTCCTATCTCTGATAGTGCTGACTTACGGACATGTTGTTGCCAACTTAGCATGCCGTCTGAGGCTTGGCAGGATCTCCTGACTGCTTCCCCGCTGCCCATTAAGCATCACCTCTAACTCATCCGTGCTGAGATGAAGCCAACTGGCCTGCCTCCAGCACCCAATCTTTGTCAGACAAGCAAATGACACTGTCTGGCTCCAGTATAAAGAAGGCCAGTGTTGAGCATGCTCATGTTATCGATGACAGTGTACGCCACACATGACACCCTGATTTCTCTCAAAAGTGTGGGGCCTATGTGAAAACATGGCTGAGCTCCTTAGAAGCCCATCATTCATAGATGTTAGCACAACCAGGGGCACCATCAGCACAGGACTTTGGAGCAGAAGTCTAGGGCAGAATGAGCAGAAGAGAGGTGCCAAATGCAAGAGGGCTGGCTTGCCACATTGGAGTGGGGGACCTGAAGTAATATACAGTGGTACCTCAGGTTACATATGCTTCAGGTTACAAAGTCCGCTAACCCAGAAATAGTACCTTGGGTTAATAACTTTGCTTCAGGATTAGAACAGAAATCATGCTCCGGCGGTGTGACAGCAGTGGGAGGCCCCATTAGCTAAAGTGGTGCTTCAGGTTAAGAACAGTTTCAGGTTAAGAACGGACCTCTGGAATGAATTAAGTACTTAAACCGAGGTACCACTGTAATACACATTGCCCTCTAAAGACAGAATGTGCCCATGAGTCCAGATTTCCAAACTGCATCCCTAACCACACCTTCATCTTCTGGCTTTTCTAAATATTTTTTCTTTTCTAAATATTCAGAACCATTTTAAGTGAGTTTCTTCCACACTGATTGGAGGGGAGGACCCGTACCAATGGATTCAAGTTACAAGAAAGGAGATTCCGACTAAACATCAGGAAGAACTTTCTGACAGTAAGAGCTTTCTGACGGACTCCCTCGGAAGGTGGTGGACTCTGTTTCATTGGAGGTTTTTAAAGCAGAGGTTGGGGCGCGGGTGGCACTGTGGTCTAAACCGCAGAGCCTAGGGCTTGCTGATCAGAAGGACAGCGGTTCGAATCCCCGTGATGGGGTGAGCTGCCGTTGCTCGGTCCCTGCTCCTGCCAACCTAGCAGTTCGAAAGCACATCAAAGTGCAAGTAGATAATTAGGTACTGCTCTGGCAGGAAGGTAAACAGCGTTTCCGTGCGCTGCTCTGGTTCGCCAGAAGCAGCTTAGTCATGCTGGCCACATGACCCGGAAGCTGTACGCCGGCTCCCTTGGCCAATAAAGCGAGATGAGCGCTGCAACCCCAGAGTTGTCCACGATTGGACCTTTAAGCAGAGGTTGGATAGCCATCTGTCATGGAGCTTTTAGTTGAGATTCCTGCATTGCAGGGGGTTGGAGCAGATGGCCCCAGGGTTGCTTCCAAGTCTACAATTCTATGACCATGCATAACTTGGAGAAAGGCGTGGTCCATTCACACAATACTTTTTTTGTTTGTTTGTTTCAACCTTCCCAAGGTATATGCCACTACAGGGGAGCTATGCAATGAGTCAACTGTGGATTGCAGATGACAGACATCAGGAATTGCTATGAACATTATTTCTAGGGGGGAACGCTACCTCCATCATGGGAAATGCTGCTGGCTATAGCTGTTATCCACCAGTTCGCAGGTTACATTTTTCCCCATGAGCACAATGCAGGAGGAAGTTGGAGTGCTTGCAACATAGAAAAGGGCCTTGTGTGAATGTGGACCTATGCTCAGGCATGCCTAAATCCTATTGAGAGAGCCAGTGTGGTGTAGTGATTAAGAGCGGTAGACTCGTAATCTGGTGAACCGGGTTCGCGTCTCCGCTCCTCCACATGCAGCTGCTGGGTAACTTTGGGCCAGTCACACTTCTTTGAAGTCTCTCAGCCTCATTCACCTCACAGAGTGTTTGCTGTGGGGAAGGAAGGGAGAGGAGAATGTTAACCGCTTTGAGACTCCTTCGGGTAGTGATAAAGCGGTATATCAAATCCAAACTCTTCTTCTTCTTCTTCTATTGATATACAGTTTTCCCCGTGTGCTCTCACTGATTTCAATAAAATTTAGGTAGAGAGTTGCATATCACTAGATTATACCCAAAGTGATTTCAACAGGACCTCACACAAGTAATATATGATAGGCACACAGCCATTTGGGGGGATTTTTTATCTTTGTGCAAGACCCTGCCAATTTTACAATTTATCTAAAGTTTACCCCAGAAGCACAGGTCAAGAATCATTCATGTCCTTAAAAGCCAATGAACCACCATATGGCTTCAGCTAACCAGGATTTTATGTGATGATTGCAATTCTCTCTTAAAAATCTTTGTCCTCGATCCATCTACTGAAGCTTTACAGCATAGCAATACTGGAAATAGTGTTGCATTCTGTTTACTCATATAGCTAATGTATCAACCATAGTAGCCTGAAAACCACCGAGTCTTTACCAGGCACCAAACTGCTTTGGATAGAATGTCTCTACTTTGGTTCATATTTTTTTCAGAAGTCGTGGAGCCTTTTGGTGTCTAGCTTCAGTGTAATATTATCCACCATTTCCCCTTTGTATGTGTAATTTGTACGTGCACTGCAAGCACGCAATGGCCTGTTCATGCTTCTTTCCAGAAACTCCAGCATGGTGCTCCTGTAATTCAAGCCATCCATGGGAGCATTTGTACATAGGGAAACTGGAGTGCAGAAGGAATAAATTCACTTGTTCACATGAAATTAAAGAGTACGTCTAGATGGAATGTATGTCTGTGGTGAACAGTGAAATGCCATCTACTGCCTTTTCTGAACTTCACTTGCAAACCGTATGTCAGAAACTCTTCCAGGCTGAAGTCTCTGAAGTCTCTGATGTCAAAGCAATAGCAATGAGTATACCAATTCTATGGGATGCGGGTGGCGCTGTGGGTAAAACCTCAGCGCCTAGGACTTGCCGATCACATGGTCAGTGGTTCGAATCCACACGGCGGGGTGCACTCCCGTCTTTCGGTCCCAGCGCCTACCAACCTAGCAGTTCGAAAGCACCCCCGGGTGCAAGTAGATAAATAGGGACCGCTTACCAGCGGGAAGGTAAACAGCGTTCCGTGTGCTGCGCTGGCTCGCCAGATGCAGCTTGTCACGCTGGCCACGTGACCCGGAAGTGTCTGCAGACAGCGCTGGCTCCTAGCCTATAGAGATGAGCGCACAACCCTAGAGTCTGGCAAGACTGGCCCATACGGGCAGGGGTACCTTTACCTTTACCTTTTATACCAATTCTGCCATGCAAAACCTTTGAAAGGAAGCAACTGAGTGGCTGTAATTCTCTAGCACTGCTTCCATGGTTCCTTTCATGGGTTGTGCCTAAAGTGAGGGAAGGGTGCGTGATGCCTTCCAGAGTCTGAGTATTATTGACAATGCCACTAAATTCCAGCATGAGACTTATTTAGGATCTTGAAAAGTGTGGCATTTTCAGGCTCTCTGTTCCAAATCTATAGCCATTCTTTAAGCATGTATAGTGATACCGAACTGTATTTTGATATCTGTGAGCCTTCAAGCACATTAAAGTGGACCAGGAGGAAACAGGAAGTGCAAGTATTATCTGTTTCCTGTCTCAGAACCCTCCAAGACAAGAGTTTTCAAAGCCATCCTAACCACAGTGGAAGGTGTAGACAATGCTGGTGGGGCTGATGGGAGTTGTAGTCCAACAACTTCTGGAGGACACCAGACGCCCCATCTCATGACATAACAGTTACTATCAAGGACCAGAGTCATCATGAAGAACCAGAGAGTTGAAAACATAGATGCCTCTGTATAATAACCATGTGCAATCTGAGACATAGGAGTGGGTGAGGACTACCCTTGCCTCTGCTACCACTGATTAACAATTCCATTAATAACAGTGAAACAAACAGATGGAAGTTTATCTTTAATTCTCTTTTAAATGTGCATTTTTTAAAAATCCAGTACAAATATAGGGGGCAGTCACAAGGCAGCCAACAACTTTTCCTATGTAAGGCAACGGGGCGTGCACAGAAATATAACCCCAGTTTATTATTTCCCAACAATGATATTTCCAGAGATTTGCTCCATTTGAACTCTTTGGGGGATGCAACACCCCTTTTCTTGACACTACCTTGGAGTAAATATTGGCACCATAATTGATTTTTCATTGGGGTAAAGGGTTGTACTCTCTTCATAGCCCAGTAAAAAATAAACTCTGTAATAAATAAATATTTAAAATAAATATATGCACTCTGAAAGTATATAAATTAGGTCCATCCTGAAGGGAAAAACAAATCCAGATTTCACTTCCCGAGTTAGCGCTGTCCCCATAGATTGACACTCCCAATCTACACAGCTTGCCATTCATTCTTTTCCTGCCATTTCTTCCATTTTCCTACAATCTGCCTCCACATGCTTTAGGTAGCTATTTGTGTTTTAGGTGAAGGGAGAAAGCAATCCGGAACAGTCTGGTTTGAAGTCCAGTTCCAACTTCTCCTTGTCTACTTGACCGGTGCACGAGTGAGCAAACCAGAAAGAGGTTGACCCACTTGACCTCAAGGCCCACTCTCCTAAATCCAGACGTTGGGCAATGAAGGGCTTGTCTACCACTAACAGCTTCTCTGACAACCGGCACCCTAGATATCTCAGAACTCCACAGCATTCGGAAGTTCTTCGTGCTTTTGTTACCATTGAGGCTAAGAGACTCCATTCTCCTCCAATGTTCCGACTTCAGCTGAATACTAGCACATCCTTGTACAGCTCTGGTACTCGTTCTGGATCCACCGGCCTGGGCAAGAAATGGGTGAATTTCTGGTGTCTTTTGGACCTCGCCCCGTCTCGGGGACTGCCGTCTTTGTTTAGTGCCACAAAGTACCGCCGGCCAGAGTCTCCATGCTTGTACACATTGGAGGAGTATGTGTTGTACCAGTTCTCTTCAAACTGTTCTCTGAAGACACATTCAGGAGTCAGCTTCTCCTGTGGAAATTTTAGAAATAAACACAGAGGTGAGAAATCTGATTAAGTAAATGCCTCAAAGGTGGCATCTCTCAAAAGCAGCTTTCCTTTCACTTGCTCAGATAAGAGCTAACTAATCCTTTAGGCAACAACTGTTCTTAGGCCACCACCACCACCCCCAAAAAATTGTTTTTGGAATAAAAGCTTTTAAAAATGAATTTTGCTTACAAGGCAGCTTTCCCTCTAAAAGTCAGTCTAAATGTGCATCCATACATATAAATCAGCGGGTACATTTTTATGCAGATTTGTACCATGGGCCTATTTGTGCCATTTTAAGGATCTAGCAATACCCCTAACCCTCCCCACCTCGGATTACCGTACTGGACCAAATATAAGCCGCACTTTTTTGCCAAATTCCGACCGTGAAAAGTTAAAGCGCGGCTTAAATTTGCGACCTTACAAAAATGGGCTTTTACGATATCGCCGCTGAAACAGACATATGGGAAAACGGAACGAGTGTGAGTGCCTGCGGAATTTTAAGGGAGCTACTAATATTAGGGTATTGTCTTGTTTTCTTTTTCCCCCTTGAATTTTAAAGGTGCAGCTTATTTGCGGGTGAGGCTTATATTTGGGCCAATACAGTATATCGCCTATGCTTCCAGAAGAGAAGCGATAGATCCATTGCTTTAATAAAAGAGTCAAAGGGAACCATTGGGGATATACAGTGATGCCTCTGGTTATGAACTTAATTCGTTCAGAGGTCCGTTCTTAACCTGAAACCGTTCATAACCTGACGTACCACTTTAGCTAATGGGGTCTCCCGCTGCCGCCACGTGATTTCTGTTCTCATCCTGAGGTAAAGTTCTTAACCCGAGGTACTACTTCCGGGTTAGCAGAGTTTGTAACCCGAAGTGTTTGTAACCCGAGGTGTTTGTAACCTGAGGTACCACTGTACTGTATTGGCCTGAACATAAGATGATTATTTTATTAACAAGGAAAGAAAGAACACCCCGGAGCTCCACTGGCTGAATCACAATGGAGCAGCAAATTTCACTTCCAGCCGTCTATGCTCTGGTATTTATGTGTACAACTCCTTCATTCTCTCTCTCTCTTTATTTTGGTGAACAGAGAGTGAACTCAGCATGACTTGCTTTGCAAGATTGATATTGGAAGGAAAATATTAGCTACTGAACCCCTTTACAAAACTGTCTGGAATCCTAGACCACTTTTGCCAACCTGGTTGCCCTTTCGGACTACAACTCCCATCAGCCCTGGTTGCAGCTAGTAGGTGTTGTAAGTCACCTGGGTTAGCTAAGGCTATTCTAGATTAACAGTACTAAGACTCCCTTGTCCACTCACTCCTTGCAAATTGGACTTGTTTCTTCCCTCAGAACTAAATGTCATTCACATGAGCACCTGGGCCAGGCTGGCTGGAACCAGATTGCCACTGCATATGAATGAAGAGTGCACCCAATGACTCCTTTAACTCTGCTGGTAGCAGCCAGGGAAGCTGGCCTGACATCTGGGGAAGGAGCATAGCTCAGAGACAGAACATATCTTTGCATGCAGAATGGTCCGACACCAGGTGATAGGAAAGGATAATAATAAATGGGTATGATCCAACTTTCTCTGACACCAGCAGCAAAATTGCCAGTGGCTATAACAGATCAAGTCGACAGGAAATCTGAGCTTATAGCACAAGCTGAGTGATACAATGGTAATACTTACAGAGCCATAAAGTTCTCCTTTCTCATTCATTCCAAGGTAAAGGCCGCTGTCCACCCCTCGAATACTGACTAATCCCACGGCCACACTGATGAATTCAAGGATACCTGCATTGAGGAGGGAGAAAAACAAACGTTTGTTTTCAACTTCCATGCACGTTGCAGTGAAGACACAGTTATAAAATATTGCCAAAGGCAGACAGAGACTTAGCTATGCAAAATCTAACTGTATTATTTTGTTATAGCACAGAACACCCTCAAAAGGTGTATCCCTGAGTTATAATGGTTCAAAGACTGGGCACAATCCAGCCTAAACTAAGCCCTTTGACACTTCATTGATTTCAACAAGTGTGTTAAGCATATGCCCAAGTCTCTGCAGCTGAAATCAGTGGAACTTATAAGTGCAACTTTGGCTAGGCTATCCCATTCTCTGTTAAATAATAACAGTAATCAAATATTTGGATTGTTGGAAAGAAAGTTTTTGATAAATGCTTTTAAAAACCATGGCTCCCCCCCCCCCTTTTGAAATATTGCCATCTGATTTTAGGCATGGCTTTGAATCTTTCTTCTGTATTTATCAATGCTGTTTTATTTTCCGAACTCCCAAAGCAAGATAATGAATGTTCTATCATTTGCAGCCTTGGGAGTTTTAATTGAAAGTTGCCAGGGTCTTGGTTTGTGTAATGCTGAGTGGCAGCCCAGCCAAATCTTCTACAAAGATCAGATATTAAATCTTCCCACACTGCAAATAAATCATCAGAGATTTCGGAGTTCCCAATATTCAAAGTTCCATTGAAAGACATGGGAGGTATTCTGCCTTTCTGATATCATTTTCAAAGAAAAACTCCCCTCCCCTCCCCCGCTCCAATTCATAATAAGCAGGTGATTCAATCCACAAAGACACCACATCAGACAAACCTATTGAGAATGGCGATAGAATAAAGAAGCACCAAGAATGTTTGATCTCGATCTTAAACTCACTCACTCTCTCTCTCTCTTTGGAGGTAATTATTCTGTGTTTACATGTTGTAAGAAATTTCCCTTCTGTGCAGAACTCTGCTGAACTGACGTTCTGTTCAGTCTGGAAACCTTGATGTTTCCAGTGTGTGTTGCAAAATCAGTTAAGAACCTTTTGCAATGGGTTGTTTTGACTATGGGAAACCTGATAGAAAACCTCTCCATTGGCCTTTTGTGTCTGTTCAAACCCCTCCATGCTTGTCAACAGTAGCAGGTTTCTTCAGATAAGGCTGTGTTTCCTACAATCTGCCAGTTTTTGTTTGCTCTTACAAATTAAGCAACCTTTCCCAATCTTGCATTAAGTCTCCTATTGTCATTAAGGCACAGTGTCGAAGCAATGATTCTTCAACATCTACTTCGTTGGGCTGGTCATGTTGTTTGGATGCCTGATTATCGACTTCCAAAGCAGCTACCCTATTCCCAACTTAAAAATGGAAAGCATAATGCTGGCGGTCAACAAAAGAGGTTTAAAGACTCTCTCAAGGCAAATCTATAAAAAAAAAGTAGTATAAACACCGATAATTAGGAAACACTGGCCTGCGAGCGCTCCAATTGGATAACAGCCTTTACCAAAGGTGTCATGGACTTTGAAGACACTCGAACTCAGGGCAAAAGGGAGAAACGAGCTAAGAGGAAGGCACATTTGGCAAGCCCTCACCATGTGGAAGTATGTGTGGATCCAGAACTGGCCTCCACAGTTACCTATGGACACACTGCTAAGACCGTGTTCATGGAAGACAATCTTACTCGGCTCCGAGTGATCGCCAGAGAAGAAGAAGAAGAAAACTTGAATCCTAAACAGAGCAAGGGCCTTCTCAGTAGTCGCGCCCACCCTGTGGAACGCCCTCCCATCAGATGTCAAAGAAATAAACAACTACCTCACATTTAGAAGACATCTGAAGGCAGCCCTTCAAGCTAGGGAAGTTTTTAATGACTGATGTTTTAATGTATTTTTAATCTTTTGTTGGAAGCCGCCCAGAATGGCTGGGGAAACCCAACCAGATGGGCGGGGTATAAATAATAAATTATTATTATTATTATTATTATTATTATTATTACTACTACTACTACTACTACTACTACTAATGCAGGTCAAAGATGTAGCAAGTTATCAGACTACTGGCTAGTGTGTCAGGTCACGTGTGGACCTGGGAGACACCTGCTATGCCATAAACTCAATGGTTGGCCTTCCTCAAGTCACCCTGCCTTCTTTTTCCAATCTGTGAAATGGGCATAGTAAAAAATCTATAGGGCTGTTGGGAAGAGAATCAAACTATCTTCGCAGGAATACAGCCCTAGACTCACAGTCTCCTCACTGCTCTTAAGGCAGGCAGGCAGCCTGTTCTGTTGCATACAGTGCCTGTCACAGCAGAACTAAATAGATGTGAAACAGCAGTAGCTGCTGTTGTTTATGCAGGACCAGCACAGTTCAGTTCCACTTTGCACAGCAGCGTCTTGTTAAAGTGCAGTCTTGCACACATTTGCATATGCCTAACTCCCACTGGAACGCATGGGGCTTAATACACAGATAGCAAAGGGCAGGGCTGCATTGCAAACAATTAAGGAAGGCAAAACCTACGTTCGTTTGTTAGAAGAAAAATCAAAGCACTGGCAAAGATCAGAGTGAAAGGCTGGAATTGACACGCCCTCTTCCTCCCCTCAGCCAGAGCAGTGTGTCCAGGTATGCCGCTGTGATATGTCTCTGTATTTCCGCATATGCACACACACATGCTGCCTACATACAAGCGGTGCAGATGACTGAGCAAATACATATGGCATTTCCTTTCTAAAGGGAGAGGTCCTGAGGCTCTCTAGGGCAGCACGCTCTGACCTGGAAGCCCTCTCTTCTCATCCGCACCAACTAATTACCTACTTCCTGCAGGAAAGCACACCTGTGTCCAAAATAGCATGCAACCACCATGAGAATAACTATTGACATGGAAACTCTGGCCCACTGCAGTTTTCAGGCGCAGCGCTGTTTCTTGCAAGGATTCCACCCACAACGTTCATCTGCTGCACAGTATAGGATGCAGCTGTCGGTGGTGCTGGAAAGGCACTCTGCACATGCTCAAGGAAATCTTTTTTGTTACTTCATGCCTACAAGGACCTTCTTTTCCCCAAAAAAAGGTTGTTGCTCCAAACAAAGCCTTGCAAACAGATGCTGGAGCATGAGACTCTTAATCTCAGAGCCATGGGTTGGGGCAAAAGATTCCTGCATTATAGGGGGTTGGACTAGATGATCCTCGGGATCCCTTCCAACTCTACGATTCTAATGATGCCCTCCCCCCCCCCCCAATTCCCTCAAGCTCTTGTCTCCAGCATCACCTGGAGCTAGGCTGGCTCCCTTTACCGCGGTCCTAGCCCGGATTTAAAGCGCTTTATGCCTTTAAGCCAGAGGTCCGTTGCTATACCATCTGTTGCTATAGGATGCTTCCGTCGCAAGGGGAGAAGGTGGGGGAAGAAGCCGCGGAAGAGAGCGAAGCCTGCTTGGAAAGAGAGGGAAGGAAAGAAGGAAGGGAGGAAACAAGGGGAAAGAGTGAGGAGCCTTACCGAAGAGGCTGTGGTCTTGCCGAGTGCCTTGCACGCTGCCGTCGGGCAGGATCTGCAGGTGGAAGCCCGTCCTGCAGTAGAGCTGCCTCCGGCGCAGGATGCCTTGCAAGTGCGCCAGCTCGGTGGCCCCCGACGCCGCCGCGCCCCCTCGGGAGCCCCTCTCCACCTGCGCCAGGCGGTCGCCCAGCAGAGGCGGCCTCTCCCCGGACGGAGGCAGGAGGAAGTGGGAGCCCACCTGCTGGCCCAAGCCCTCCAGGCCGCCTAGGAAGCCCCCGACGTCGGCTAAGGGAGCCATGGAGGAGTCCCAGCGAGGAAGGGATGGAGAAGGACGGCGGGGAGATATATATAATATATATATTATGGACAGGTAGATGTATGCAGAGAGTCACGTCTCAAGGCTCACAGCTGGGGCTTCTCCCGGAGGCCGGACTCCGCATCCAGATAGCAGTTGCCTGTCTGGGGAGGCTCTCCTCTCTCCCTAGGCATGGGGCTGGCGGGACTGGGCTGAGCTTGGCATAAACATCCACAGCCGGTGCTGCTGCTTCTGGCTCGATGCAAGCGAGGTCTCTCCAAAATTGCGCGTGGGGGAATCTCTCCAGCTCGCGCTCTATATATAGCCACGTCGGGCGGGTTTCCCCCCTGACATATGCTAATGCGGATGCGCGCCCCGGCGTTTGAAACCCTAGACGGAGCTTTCTCTCTCTCTCCTTGCCGCCCCTCCTCTCACACCTTTCTTCCCCTCCGCCTCCACCCTCGCTCTGCAGGGACGGAGGGGAGTTCCTAATGTTCCCCAGCCATTCTCTCGCGCCTTGGCGCACGCCCCTTCGAAGTTAGCAGCCTAGGAAACACCCCTCTCCTCCCCTCCGCCGCCACCAGCACCAGCCCCTCCCTCCCTCCCCACACACATACACACACACACACACACACACAGAGAGAGAGAGAGAGAGAGAGAGAGAGAGAGAGAGAGAGAGAGACCAGGTTGTTGTCGGTGGGGCGAAGGATGCCGTCGGTTCCCTGCCTGCTTTTGATGTTCAGGCTTTTCTTCACACAGCAGTAAATCGAGAAGGCGCAAAAGCCCAGATTGGCAAGAGGCGCAGGAGAAAGCAGGGTTGGACTTGGGGAGCTTGCAGTGCATTACGTGGACAGGTGCAAGGAAAGGTAAGCGAGAAGCAGGAGAGAAAGGGCGTTACCTGAGGGTTAGACCTGCCCAGACACACATGAAAGAGCAGCGGGCGGGGGAGAGAAAGCAAAAGATCTAACAGTTCCACTCTGAGATTTTTCAGAGCACTCATAAAAGTGTTGCGTTTATTACCCTTTCCTTTTATCACCTTAGGTTCCCCCCCCAAAAGAGGGGGGATTTTGTTTCCAAATGAATTGGCATCGTCAACTGGGGTTTCCCCCTTCCTTGAAGGCTGCTATACTTCATTTATCACAGACAATGTGACACAGGACTATTGTTCTGGTGTGTCTTAATATAAGTGCTTAACAATCTATCCAAATACCGCAGAACAGATGCGTGTCGGGGGTCTGGTAGGCTATTGGTGAATATCGACATTTACTGGTCAGTCTCCACATTAGAAGTGGCCCAGCGGGAAATATCAGATGTTTACCTGTAAATGATGAAGCCAAGTGAATGCTTTCTCTGTGGGCATAGACAAGGGGGGGACAGGGGTCAACTGTCCCCCATCAAGTGGAACAATAGAAATATTTAATTGACCAATCACATCAGTTCTGCCCCCCCCCCCAACAAAAGGCCTGCCCTCGTAACAAAAATCCTGGCTACGCCTATGACCTTCTGTAAATGATCAAATGTCATTTGCCTAATTTGTGGCGCCCTTCCTCAACCTGGTGCCCTCTAGGTGGTTTGGGCTACAATGCCCATAAACCCTGACCATTGGGCATACAGGGGAGCTGTAGTCCAAACAATTTGGAGGATACCAAATTGGAGAAGGTTGGCATACAGGGAGAAGAGATGCCACAAGTGTGAACGCCTTTCCAGCTGGGTGTTGCAACAGTTCACCAATCAACATCAGCAATGTCAAGTTTCTGACGTTTGCCTTAATACACGTACACATGTGGCCTTACAGCAGGTGTGACAAACCTCTGGCCCCCAGATGTTCTTGGGCTCCATCTCCCATCATTCCTGTCCATTACCTTTGCTGGCTAGGGCTGAGAAGAGTTGGAGGCCAACAACATCTGGCGGGCCTTAGAGAAATTGTTAGAGCTCACATTATGAACCCATAATACACCAACCAGATTGCCACCAACCATCCTTGGCACGGCTGCTTTTTTAGACTGGGGAGGGAATGAGATTCAGCAACTCTGTGCATAGAATTGCAGTGCCTGACTGTGCTGTGATCTGCAAGCTAATCCAATCCTAGGCATGCTCCTAGATCTCCCCATACTGCACGTACCCTGTAGGGAAGGGGAAGGCAGAACCCAACAATGTTTTCTGCTTTTTCCATCAGGTCTCAGGAGGCTAGAACTGATTGCATACATGCCACTTAAAGTGATTCGATAGCACAATCTGAAACATGTTTACTCAAAGCCTCATTGAGCTCGATAGGGCTAGCTCCCAAGTAGGTAAGTTTAGAATTGTTGCAGCCTGAGAGGGCAAAGCCAAGCATGTCTACTCCAAAGTAAGCCTCTCTGAGTTCAAGGGGCCTGACTCTCAGGAAACCTAAACCTCTCTCCCCCTCTCCTTGGTGTGCATATGTGAGAGTTCAGTCTTCTTGTGTAGTGCTTTTAAGTGATTGATGGTAATGCAGGAAGGCAGATTTGTAATCTCATGTTAACCTTCCTGCAATTTTTTTTGATCACCCATGAATAGAGGGGTTCTATCTGAAACATATTTTTAGTACCACACTCACTGCTCTCCATAGGTGACTAACCTACGGCCATCTAGATATTGCTGGACTCCGGCTCCCATCAGCCTCAGCCAGTATGGCCAATGGTTAGGGATGATGAGAGGCATAGTTGAACAACATCTGGAGGATCAAAGCGTCTTCATCTCTGGATGGAGAAACCACCGTATTTTTCGCTCTATAAGACTCACTTTTTCCCTCCTAAAAAGTAAGGGGAAATGTGTGTGCATCTTATGGAGCGAATGCAGGCTGCGCAGCTATCCCAGAAGCCAGAACAGCAAGAGGGATTGCTGCTTTCGCTGCACAGCGATCCCTCTTGCTGTTCTGGCTTCTGGGATTCAGAATATTTTTTTTCTTGTTTTCCTCCTCCAAAAACTAGGTGCGTCTTATGGTCTGGTGCGTCTTATAGAGTGAAAAATATGGTAGTTCCTGGTGCATGGTAGATGCTCTGGTCAAGTAGATATGGAAAGAGTAGGTGTCGCATTGAAAGCATGCCTCTGTCTCCTTGAAGAGATGGCAGTCAGACACATGTATACATTATATAAGAATTGCCATGCAAAAATCATAGAATTGGAAGGGACCACAAGGATCATCTAGTCCAACCCCCTGCAGTGCAATGCAGGAATCCTTTGCCCAATGTGGGCTTCAAACCCATGACCATGAGATTAAAGGTCTTTATTCTCAATACTTACATGTTGTCTTTCAGGGTAAAGCCCTCCCCCAAAAGAACTAATTCCATAGGTAGATGGATATTATTATACATAACAGTTTAGCTTCTCATTCAGAGCAGGGGCTGTCCCCAAGAGCTGTATCCAGACCTGATAGAAGGATGTCAAGTGCTGCTGCTGCTGCTGCTTCCCTCCCTCTCTCTGATGGGCTCAGCAATCCCTTTTAGAAGAAGTGTGAGGAACCTTTGGCCCTCCAGGTGTTGCTGAACTACATTTCCCATCAATCCCGGCAGCATGGCCTACAATGAAGGCTTGTGGGAGTTGTAGTCCCACAAGGTCTAGAGAGCCAAAGGTTCCCTGTCCCTGCCTTCAGGTGTTTAGGAATGTACAAAGATGCTGGTGGTCATACCTGGTTCCTGACACATGGCAGTCAGAACTATAGTGTTTCTGTTGGAAATGCAGAGGCAGAGAAATATATTAGTTATGCACCTGGATTCAATTAAAGTTTAAGAAGCTATCAAAAAGTCTGTGTTTTGTAATGAAAGCAGTAGGGAAGTAGTCAATGGGTTTTATTTCTGCATGACTGCCAGGAGGTCCTCCTGCTAATCTTTCAAGACCTCTCTGTATTTGGGTTGTTAAAGAGACAAAAGCGATCAAAATGTTTTATGGGCGAACTTTGATAGCTAGGGAAAGATACATTTGCAACTTCCTAGTCTGCTTCTGCAAGCATGGATGTGTTCCTGGCTGGCAAGGGGAAACTTCACAGTTCCCTACCAGAGGGTTGCTCAAGCTTATGAAGGGGAAAGTCCCATCTGTGTGTGGCTTGTTGTTCAATTTTCAGACTCGCATTCCTGTCTGCCACTATAATAAACCCCACCTTTTCTTAATAAGGTTAGATAAAAGGTGTGATAGTGGAATCCTCACACAACCTAACCGTCTGTTTCATCTGCATGGGTTCATCTTAATGCAGGAGAGTTACTGCACATGCCTAGGCATGTTTACTCAGAAGTAAGCCCCATTAAGTTCAATTGGGCTTACTCCCAAGTAAGTGTGCATAAGACTGCAGTTTATGTTATGGGTCAGAGGCAGATTGTCCCAAATTTCAAGAGAGAGGTAAAAATTACCCCAATTTCCAGATGTTTCTATTACGCAGAGTGTGTGCCTGTTTCTTAGAGTATTTTTCGCTCTATAAGACGCACCAGACCACAAGACGCACCTAGTTTTTGGAGGAGGAAAACAAGAAAAAAAATATTCTGAATCTCAGAAGCCAGAACAGCAAGAGGGATCGCTGCGCAGTGAAAGCAGCAATCCCTCTTGCTGTTCTGGCTTCTGGGATAGCTGCGCAGCCTGCATTCGCTCCATAAGGCGCACACACATTTCCCCTTACTTTTTAGGAGGGAAAATTTGAGTCTTATAGAGCAAAAAATACGGTCATTGTCCATCAGTTGCGGGGGTGCTTTAATAATGTCGATATCACCACAAGTGGATTAGTGAGCAGAGTAACCAGATGCCAAAGAGGAAAGGGGTCCTCTTGTATGAAGAACTAACTTTTGAAAGAGTTCAGCAAAGGATTGTCTAGTTCCAGAGTCTCAAGAGCATGTACTGTACCACAAGCGAGAGCTATCACTCTTCCAGTAGCGATCAATTCCCAATGCAAATGGTGACACTCAGGACCAGCTTCAGATTGTTTCAGAGGCATCTTCTTTTAATATAATTTCAGGTGCAATTAAGTACGTCCATATTTTAAATTACAGGTTGGAGTCACTGTAAGTCCTATTCAGAGTAGACCCATTGAAATTAATAGGCATGGCTAACTTAAAGGCATTAATTCCAGTGGGTCTGCCCTGCATAAGACTTGGTTGAATACCACCTGATGTGTTTCTCTAGCTGGTGTAGAAGCTAGAATTTGGGGACTGGGTAAACCCGGGTTCAAATCTCTGCTCATTAAGGTTGTCTTGATGCAAGAGAACAGGACTGGAGCACCTTTAATAGTTTCATAAAAGAGGGAATGTCATCTGTGCCAATTGAAATTCCTTCCTCTACACATTCATTGAAGAAGCCCTGTCTTCTTTTCCATCTGACTAGGTGGCGCTGTGGGTTAAACCACAGAGCCTAGGAGTTGCCGATCAGAAGGTCGGGTGACGGGGTGAGCTCCTGTTGCTCGGTCCCAGCTCCTGCCAACCTAGCAGTTCGAAAGCACATCAAGTGCAAGTAGATAAATAGGTACTGCTCCAGCGGGAAGGTAAGTGGCATTTCCGTGCGCTGCTCTGGTTTGCCAGAAGTGGCTTAGTCATGCTGGCCACATGACCCGGAAGCTGTATGCCGGCTCCCTCGGCCAATAAAACGAGATGAGCGCCGCAACCCCAGAGTCGGTCACGACTGGACCTAAGGGGTCCCTTTATCCTAACCCTGAGCCACAAAACTTTCTGGGTGACCTTGTCCAGTTTGATTTCTCAGCCTAATTTGCTTCACAGGTGTTTTGGTGAGTATAAAAGAGCAGGGACCATAGAGTCCACTCTGAGGGTTGTATCCATTCTTAGTTATACTCCAGAGTAGACCCATTTCAATTAATGCACATGACTAACTTGGGTTCATTCATGTCAATGGGTTTACTCCAACTGGAACTTAACTGGATACATCCATGACATTTTAGGAGGAACGGTAGGATATAAATAAAAAGTGTATCATTGTTAATCACACTTTCATGTGCAAAATTGTTTACAATATTTTTTATAAAAAATTCTTACCACCCTGTAAGAGAGAAAGAGCTTATTACTTGCATATTAAAGTTGGAGAAAATAACTTGTCTATTTCCCAGATCCATAAATTCTGAATCTCATCCACTGATTGGCTCTGTACAAAACACGCTGGTTCACGTGTGTTTTGGGAACATTAATGTAACCCTAGTATTGCAAAGTGTTTTATTGCCTGCCTTAATACACTGTATATTCTCATCTAGATAAATGTTATTTCCCTATCGAGGACCTTTCAGAACCAAATCTTGAAAGGGCTGTGGGGGCGGGAAATTGCTTAGTGGGTTTACACTTTTGTTTAACTAACAAAACAAAACAAAAGTAGTAGAGCGATGGGAAAGAATAGGGTGATGTTTTTCTTAGGTGGTTCTTTTTTTCAAAGTCTCTTTCCATGTGTCTTTTCAGTCACCAACCATGTAAATCTGGGAGATCAAATGGATTTGGCTGCTTTGCTTTATTTGTTGGAGAGAGGTTTGGGGCTAATTAATTGGCAGGTGGCTTAAAGCAGGTAACGCAACACCTTTTCATCACAGTAGTCCTAAGTACTGCCCTGTGTGCACCTGAGTGATAAAAAAAGGAGAAGATTGTTGAAAGCAAGTGATTTATTGTGGAAGGATTTAAAACCTCAAAACGAAAATAATGTTAAATACAATGATCAGATAAATCACTTCCAAAGGAGGGAGCGAGAGGGAGAGCTGGCAGACTTGTTGGGAAAGCTGTTGCAGATAGATGTTATATAAGTTTACCTTTCAAATAACAGGAGCCTGTCATGTGGCTGGACCCAAAAAATCCTTCATAATCGAGCTTTCAAAGCACATCTGTGTAAACATTATCACATCAGTGTAAAACATCAACCAATGGGCTTTTGCTTTGAACCAAATCTTCTTAATTGCAGGGCTAAATCAAAGAACGAGATCAAAGTTGCAGAATCTGAAGAAAACCAATTGTGCAGGGAGCCTGTACACTTATGTCTTAAAGATAGCATTACACCCCCAAAACAAGAAAACCCCACCCCAAAAATTGAAGCGCACACCATGTCATTCAGATATATAGATATACACTGTATCTTAAAACATGTGTACATATGGACAGAAGAATTGAAATATCAATGCAGCTCAGTACAAAACATTGGGGACATGAGCACAAGCAAAATAGTTATAATTAAGAAACAGGTTATCAGACCCTGAGCTACCTACAGATATTATTTCAAATCATAGAAATGCTTCCTGCATTGGTCCCAAGTAGAGTAGTGAGATGCAAAAGGGAAGAGGGCTCCTCAATCCTTAGAAAAGGGTGTAGAAAAGAAAATCTCAGCAGGTGCAGCTTGTCATGCAGAGCATATCTGCTGAAATTCCCCCTTTGACACAACTATTAAAGGTTCGGGAGGAGCCCTGCCCTCTTTTGCACCTTATCTCCAAGGAAAAGCAAATAATAATAATAATAATAATAATAATAATAATAATAATAATAATAATAATAATAATAATTTATTATACCCCTCCCATCTGGCTGGGTTTCCCCAGCCAACGTGATCCAGTTATCATGTTGCGTCAGTGAGCTTAGTCAGCTAGTTCTCAGATGTACAGTACAGGGAAAAGCCTGAAACTAAGAAGGCTGATGCTTTTGAATTATGGGGCTGGAGGAGACTCTTGAGAGTCCCATGTGCTGCAAGAAGATCAAACCTATCCATTTTTAAGGAAATCAGCCCTGAGTGCTCATTGGAAGGACAGATCGTGAAGCTGAGGCTCCAATACTTTGGCCACCTCATGAGAAGAGAAGACTCCCTGGAAAAGACCCTGATGTTGGGAAAGATTGAGGGCACAAGGAGAAGGGGACGACAGAGGATGAGATGGCTGGACAGTGTTCTCGAAGCTACGAACATGAGTTTGACCAAGCTGCGGGAGGGAGTGGAAGAATCTTCATTAATTTTATTATTACTAGATTTTTATACCGCCCTATTTCCATAGATCTCAGGGCAGTTCACAACTTAATGGAAGACATGATTTCAGTTTCAAAGCAGTCTTCTATCCATGCACTGACCAGACATGCATTGGCTTAGCTTTTAGCAAGGTAACTGTGACGTATCATAGAATCATTATCATCTCTTATCATACCATAGAATCATAGTTGGAAAGGACCTCAAGGGTCATCTAGTCCAACCCCCTGCAATGCAGGGACCTTGCCCACAGCCACCCCTGGGTGTCATATGTGCCTTAAGATCATAGATTTAGACTAGAAGCTTCCTGGCACAGGAGCTGTCTTCCTCATCTGCTACAGACATACATGGAGGGCACTGTGATGGTGATGATCATCCTAATCTAAGATTTGGTTTAATCATTTCATTTATTCATTCATACTTCTAGCCCAGCCCATTTATAGACAGAGAACATACACACTGTCCAGTTAGAAAACAGTTTCCATAAAAGATATCCTTGAGCTTCACACCACTTCAAAGAGAATGATCTTAAGATTTCCAAGAGAAGTTCAGGCTGAGTTCTTGATAAGACTTGCGGAATGGTGATTCTATAGTGGTGAGAAGGAACCATTCCTCTGATGCTCAAATTCGTGAGATGCAGAAGAATACATTTTTCTAGTTTATAAGAGATTATGATGGGATATATGTAAGGAGGCAGTCTTTTACAGATACTGGGGCAAACAGAGCATTAAGTCAAAACTAGAAATTTCAGTTGAGCCTGGAACACGAATGGAAAACCAGCCAGTTTGCAGGATTTTGTGTGTAATAGATGATAGAGCATCAGGAGACAGGCCCCCTGATTTGCTCCAGTTCAACACTCTTTAAAAATAAGACCGACATGGGTATAATCTGAGCTAATCTGAACCTTGCGTATACTTCTGCCTTAGTAAGTAATTTGGCCAGAATCACAAGGTTGGAAGAAGCTGAGGGATTAGCAAATCCAACCTTCCCATTGGATAGCAAACTATAGAAATATCACAGCGATGCAATTAACCCACACCAATAATTTTTCCAAAGGTATCATTTGTTAGTCAGATTTATTGAAAGCACAATATAATGCTCTTAAAACAAATATGAAGAGGATTAGAATAGCAGTGAAAGTGAAATACTAAACAAACTGACCTCTTTCAAGCATAGCCTTTCATGTCTTGAGTTTGGAAGCGGTTATGCCATTTTATCAAGTACTGGGGAAAACACGATAAGGGCCTTATTTTCACCCTGCCGTTTGCACTAGTCATGTGACGGGAAGCGATAACTCCAATATGTATGTATATTTTTGCTCATTCTGTCTTGCTATCTTGGGAAGTTAAATATATTTGAAGACTGTTTTTGCAAGAACTCCTTACTCTACTTTAAGTATACTCTACAATCTAATCGTTTCCCCTTTACTTCCTAGAGCAGCACTTTCAATGCTATTGAATAAATATATAGGTGATCCAGGTTTGGTTTTTTAAACTCCCAAAGCAAGTAAGTATTATGGTTTGCAATAGACAATGTAGTACGTGGACACTTGCTAAAAACAGCATATTGTTTCAAAGACGTTTTGCTGCCTTTTTCAGTGCAGAAAGAAAATAGTTTTAATGAGCTTCCTTGGGAAAGAAGCTCCTTAAATATGGAGTTATAGCTGAGATCAAAATTATGTCCATGATCTCAATGGGATAAAGAAGTGGTGACAGTTTCTTAGGATAATAGGTAGTAAATTTGGTGTTACTAGAGTGTATGGATGCACCTATGCCAAAGTCAAAACCTGACATCTGAAAGGCAACAGAAGAATCATAGAATTGTAGACCTGGAAGGGACGCTGAGGATCATTTTATCCAACCCCCTAACCCTTCGTGCTTCTTTACCCCCATGGGATATTTCCTTGTTCTGCTTGTGAGGTAACCAGCCTCATATAACCAACATGATTAAGTCTAATTAATCATGCAGGGGTTAATACAATAGAACAGTTGTTGGACTACAACTCCCATCATCTCTAGCTAGCAGGGATGATGGGAGTTGTAGTCCAACAACAGCTAGGGACCCAAGTTTGAGAAACACTGTCATAGAATAAGCTGTCCTTTAAGGCTTAGGTCAGGAGGGATTCGATAATCAAGCCTTTGCTCCCAGCTCAGACCACATGATTCTTACAAGCCACTCTTGAGTTCCTATAACAATAATTTAGGGACTTTCACTGCTTTGGAACTAAACTAAATTTTACTGCCTGTGCAACTTTTTTCTTAATGTTGTATGGAAAAGCACATGAGATCACAGCAACCAGGAAGGACAAGTGAGTATGGGTGTGTAGGCAAACAGCTTCAGGACCCAAGGATAAGAGGATCATTATGTGCTGTGGGCTGAAGATACCAGCAGGAGGCTGCTCACTGTTTCTACAGCAGTGTCACCACTAAAATCATACACATCTACACACAGGCTAAGCCATTTTTTAGTAGGAAAATGCAGTGTCCAGTAGTGGCAGTTGTGGATCTGTTTGTTTCTCCATGTGTTCGTTCATCTAGCTACATTGACTTCTTCAGTCAACCCATGTTGGCTATAGCAAGGATATGCCATCATCCCAGTGGCTTATAAGTTCAAAGCAAATCAAGTGAGAATATCTTCTCTATTTTTATTTACATTAGTTTGGTTGTTATTATATTATATGTTGAAAACTTTCAATAAAAAATCAGATTTAAAGATCCAACACTTACTTGAGGTCCTGACTGAAAGCTCATAGATTCATCAGGGAAACACTGCAATATGCACATAAAGCAATCCAGCACCAAGCCAAAACAGCCTTCTAGACAGACTGTGGCATAGCGTGGGTTGTCAGCACCCGGGGCAAGGCAAGTAATTTGCGCCCCCTAACTGGGTATGGGCAGAGAGCTGCAAGTGCGAGCACGCCCCCCCCCCAGATGTTGCGCCCGGTGCGGCCGCCCCCCCCTGCACCCCCCACGCTACGCCACTGTAGACAGACAACCTTTTTCAGGCTTGCTAAGTTCTAGGGTCCGTCCCCCTCCCCCCCCCCAGTTTCCCTTTTATCATCTACTTCTATTCCCAGTGGGTATATATTTATTGTTATATATGATTTTTTATCTCATTGTTTACTTAGTCTGAATAAAATTTTGTTTATATAAGATGCATTAGAAAGCCTGTTCAGTAGTTGTTCAGTGAAGTTTCCAACAATGGCACTTGAACCTTTGCTTTATTCATTTATGAGATGTGCGTTAGGCACATAATAATATAAAATTACAACTTGATTGAAAATATTATGTGATTAAAATGAACTTATGTTCTTAAACAAACATCTCAGTGGGAGGGTCTGAGGAGCATATTCAGACATAAGTAGATACAGATGTGCATTTTTCCCCAATTGAAAAGATTAGCCTGAAGGTGCTACTGAATTCATTAACTTCTCAACTGAAGACTCAAACTTCAAGGAAACAGAAGCAGCACAGCTATCTGTTGATTCATACATGTTTGGAAGTGATAAATGTAAATCTCGTACTCCAAGTCAGTTTGAAAATTTCAACATTAGGCAACAAGGGGAAAACTGCTAATAAGAAACCTTCCCAATATTGCAAGGTGACGGATTTATGAGCAGTTTTTCCTAACAGCTCCTAGCTATCATAGGCAGATGGAGCCTCCATGTTTGGGGGGATGTACTTCTGATGACTAGATGATAGAGTGAACAGCAGAAGGTGAATATCCCCATTAAATCCTAAATGATCTTTCCAGAGACATCTGGCAGCAGCACTGCGCTGAATGGATCACCTTGGCCGGAACAAATCAGCCAATCCCGCAGTTCTTAATTGGGTCTGAAAATTTAACACACACTCTAAAGGAAGAGAATAGGTAGGCTGGTGATTGAATTATGTTAAACATGACCTGAAGAATTTATAATCTGCATTGTTTCCAATATTACTACTTCTAAAACAGTGTTGCCTAAACTTGGGTTGCCGGCTGGGGGGTTTTTTTGGACTACAACTCCCATCATCCCTAGCTAGCAAGACTAGTGGTCAGGAATGATGGGAATTGTAGTCTGAGGTTTGGAGACCGAGGTTTGGGAACACAGTCCTGCTAGGGTGACCAAGTGAAAAAGAGAACAGGGCTCCGATGCCCTTAACAACTGTTCAGAATAAGAAATCTCAGCGGGTGTGTCGTTGCACCTGCTGACATTCCCTCTTCTGCCCAGCTATTAAAGGCGCAGAAGCCCCGCTTCCTCCGTTTGTACCCTAAATCTCACAGCCGTCCCTTTAATTCCAAGTCAGTGCGGATTACTTCTGAGTAGACACGTCTAGGGCTGCCTGCACCTGCCGGTCCCTTCAAGACCAGCAATTGTGGAGGGGAAAGGGAGTGATCACTGTACATATTGTGGCCTGAGGCAAATAATTAGTCTGAAGGAAGGACAGTGAGACCTGAGGGAGGGGAGCGAGAGGGGCGGAGCAATAACGGGGATTCGGGGGGGGGGGGAAACACTCGCGCGCGAGAGAGCCTCTCGCGAGGCTTCCCCGGCGGCGGCGGCGGCGCCGCAGCAACGACGGCGGCGGCTTCCCTCTTTTCTGTCAAGTCCGCCGGGCCGGCAGTTATGGCAGCGCTGCGGGGTCTCCTGAGGTGGCGTCGCTGCCGCCTCCCCAACGGCAACGACTCGGAGCTGCCTCACCGAAGGCGGCTGTGGGGTGTCAGGGCCCGGCCGCCGGGCAGCAGCGCGGCGCCGCTGAGCAGCTTGGGCGCCGCGGCGGCGGCGGGCGCTACCGGCGGGGCGCTCGCCTGGTTCGTCTGCCAGCGCTTCTACGAGCGTCGGCCGTCACCTCAGCAGAAGGGACGGAGCGGCGAGGCCGGCCAGGCCCGCGCGCTGCTGCCCATCCCTGTCGCGGCCGCTGCCAGGGATACGACGGTAGGTGTCTCCTCAGGAGGAGGGGCGCTCGGCAGAGCAGCTGCCCTCAGGGGATGCTCTGTGCCCAAGCTCAGCTCCCGCTTCCCAGGCTCAGGCGGCGGCTGAGGCGGGCGCTTTACCTGTTGCACGGCTGCCTGCGCCTCAGCCGCCGGCCTGCAAGAGGGCGGGAGCGTCGTCGGCAGCAGGCGCCGCCACTCTCGTGCGGCAAGCGGCTCCTTCGCTCTGCAGGCAGTGCGTCCTTCGCCACCTGCCGCAGCAGTAGCGACTTCGCTTGGGTCAGCGTCTCCTGGCGCAGCTGCTGTTTTGCAAAAGGGTAAGCGAGACGAGCTGCTCCGGGGGAAATGGGAGCCGCCTTGCCAAGGATGCTGCGGCCTTGGCGGAGCTCTTCTTCCCCTTTCTGTTCTTGGCACGGTCCTTCCTTGTCACCGCTTGTCAAGCGGAGCTGCTTCGTCGTGCAGTTTGCTACGTTTTTCTCCTCCCTTCCCCACCCCCATAAAGTGGAGCCTGTGTGTGTGGTTTGTTTTGTTCATCCCAGCTCTTTAGGTTCCCAGAGTGGCTTATGCAGCAGCTCCGTTGATTTTAAAGGAAAATACAAAAGACAGCCTCTTTGGATGATCTCTTTGATGTTCCCACCAGCTGGCTCCATTACACCTGCACATGGTGGGATGCTTTGATTGACCTACCTACAGCATTTGTACCTACAGCAAAATAGACACCATGAGTGGTTTTTTGTGTGCATCTCGTTATGCGAAATGTTGTCTGTGTAGGTTGTGTGTTTTGAAATGGTCCTCCATCCTCTCCACCACACTCTGACAGTCAACACTTTTTACTTTAAGAAGAAATTTGACAATCGGCAAAGACGTTTGCCTGGAAGAATATTTTTGTTACACTTCTTCCCCACTGTTAGAAAGTAAAGAAAGGTTATCAAGTTGCCAGCTGATCTGTGTTACTCATTTTAAAAGCTTAGCAGCTAGTGACAGCATGTCCAGATTCTTGTCTATGTAGTAAATATGAATATGAATATCCAGGGCAGTTTAGAAGTAGCCCTGTTGACATCACAATGTACTTAGTGATTCTTACAACAATAATGGAATTATTAATATTTAATTCAATACAGGTGTAACAGTGGCTATTGTACAGGTGTTTGTCAAAAGCCAGTTTTTAAAATGTTTATTGATTTTACAAGAGAAGCAGTTACAATTTTGTGCATGCTAAATAAGGTGCAATCCATGTAATTGTAAACCCCAAGTTGGGCAGTTCAGACTTAGCATTTGTTATGTGGGCTTGTCTAATATGTGGAGTATCAACACAGATAATCTAGGAAGGAGATTGTATTCTGCAATTGACATATTACTTATTCATCTATTTCATAAAATTTATACATGGCTTGGTTGTTAAAAAGAAAACCCTCAAAATGGTATACAGATTATCATTAATGATCATTAAAACTAAGATATAGTATAAAAAAAAAACTTATAACTGTTACATCAAAACTAAGTGATGCTACTATAACGAGCTACAAATCTACATTGAATCATTACTATCCCATTCTGACAGGAAATAATAATTTGAACTTGATGCTAACATACTTAACAAGAAATTATGGTCAAATGCTCACATCAAAGATCAAATCAAAGCAGAGCAGGATTACTGGAGGGACGTACTTCAGTGAGTTATCCCAGTGACTTCTCTTTTGAAAGAATGTGGTTTGGCATTTAGGGGAGATGATGAAACATTTGATTCATCAAAAAATGGTAACTTCTTGGATTTCTTGAGTTGTCAAATTCAGTCCTTTTCCATGTGCTCACATAAAGGTTCTAGTCAGCCATTATACTTATCCAAAACCATATGTGAAGAGGTTATCCAGTTGATGGCTAATACAGTTGGAGAAGCAATACTGAGCAACATCAAACAAGCAGGTTATTTTAGTTTATCAGTCAGTTCAACCCCTGGTGATTCCCGTGTTGATCAACTGTCATTTTTGGGTACTTTTTTCTAGAGGTGGGTTTTCTCGAGATGAATTTTTTTGAGCTGAAAGTTCACACTGGTGAGTTGATACTTAACTACGTCAGTGAACTTGAAAATAGATTTCAGTAAATGTAGAGGACAACCATATGTCAATGCAGCCAATATGGCTGAAAAAGTATAACAGCATTCAACAAAAAGTTCTAGAAAGGAACAAGTTTACAGAGTTTATTGCATGCACTGGACATTCCCTAAATCTAGTTGGACAAACCATAGTTGACTCCTGCCTAGATGCAGTGACTTTTCCCCCACGATAAAGGAGCTTTCCCCCAACCCAGCTTCTACAAAAAGATGGACAATGCTAATTCTTGTCTCTTGAGTCAAAAGTTACTCAATATTTATCAGACACAAGATGGGAGGCTCACCAAAGCTACTGCAACTATTAGTGAAAGTTATGCTTACAATCATATTTAGCTATGATCTTCTGCAGAAAATGGGAGAATTTGAATTCATTTTAATGCTTCACCTTTGGACACATTTGCTAGACCAATTTCATCAAGTTAGCAAGGTATTCCAAAGTTCACAAATTTCATTCAGCACATGTGTAAATATTTACAGCTCACTATTGCAGTTCATATCAAACACTCAGTCTAATTTTTATGAAATTGAACAGCAAGTAAAATTTACTCTACTGGATATAAAGCAATAACTTGTCAAAAGAAATGTCAGAAACAGAGTACAAAAAAAAAATACAGTGGTACCTCAGTTTAAGAACAGTCCTGTTTACGAATGATTCAATTTACGAACTCTGCAAACTGGAAGTAGTGTCCCAGTTTGCAAACTTTACCTCGGTCTAAGAATGGAATCTGAACAGTGGAAGGGCATTGGCAGCAGGAGGCCTCATTAGGGAAAGCGTGCCTCGGTTTAAGAATGGTTTCGGTTTAAGAACGCACTTCTGGAACAGATTAAGTTCGTAAACCGAGGTACCACTGTACCAGTGATGGGACAGAACCTGAAGCCTTAGATGAACTTTCTCCAAGAGACAAGTTTAGTGTATAATCATTTATCCCTGTTATTGATGCTCCTGAAGCCAACCTAGATAGAATAGCAACAGTGTACAGGAGTGCAGCTAATGAATTTTCGTTTTTTTGTGAACTCGCAAGTAATCAAGGAACAGATTCACAATGGTGTTGATGCAATAGAATCCAAAAGATGCTGACCTTAGTCTCATCATTGAATTCTTTCACCTGTCCATCAAACAAAGTCACCCTGAAAAAGAAAATTTCAGCCACCAAGATATTGTGTCATATTATATTCCAGGAGAAAAATCGAACAGCTTTTCTGAATATGGAAGCAATTTTCAGATTGTTCATGTGTTAATGTTCACAAATTGTACTCGCAAAAAGATTCATGTTCTAGACTAAAAAGGATAAAGGATTATCTAAGGTCAATCATGTCCGGAGATCGGTTATCTGATCTAAGCCTGCTCTGCATAGAAAATGATAAACTGTGACTTGCTGGTTTTAAATATATAATCAATAAGTGTGCATTCAAAAGAGCTTGAAAGACACTGTTCTGACTTTGTATATAGTGTAATGTTGAATGTTCTGCGTGAATAGGCTTCATTAACTTCCTAATTTTGTAAACTTATTAAAGGTTAAAAATTTATAAACAACCTTTTTATCAATGTTGAAATTTCAGCAGTGTTCTACTTTCATGGAGTAGATAAAAAAAGAGCGAGGTTTGGTTTCTCATGATCAGATGCTATTAAGTTTGGGCCTCCCAAGGTTATATCTGGGTACAGCCTCATCTTGTTTTGTACGTTATCACCAAACACATATGCATCAAGGCAGCATCATTGAGGGAGAAATGCCTTCAGCGCTATAGAAAAAGTGGTAGTGAAGAAAAAAAATGGTGGCAGTAGCAATCATTCAAATTACAGTTGGTAAGACACTCTTGGCAGTTCTAAGTTTCTCTATTTGCTGCTTATCTTACTGTTTTTATTTTGGCAGCATTCCTAAGTGCAGGTCTAAGTATGTTTATGAATTATTGCGTATTTAAGTTTGTTTACAGTTCTGAAACATAACTTGTCACTGCTACAGACTGACATGGCTATGTTTCTGTTTCTCGTGGGGTATACATGTTGGAGAGTACAGCAGGGATGCATCCATCAGTCTACAGTGGTGCCCCACAAGACGAACGCCTCGCAAGACGAAAAACCTGCTAGACGAAAGGGTTTTCCGTTTTGGAGGCGCTTCGTAAAACAAATTTCCCTATGGGGTTGCTTCGCAAGACGAAAAAAATCTTGCATCCCCTGCGGTTTTTTTCCGCTTTTTCGCCCTTTTCTTAAGCCGCTAAGCCGCTTAACAGCTGATCGCTGGAAGCCGCTTGACAGCTGTAGCGCTAATCCGCTAAGCTGTCAATGGGCTTGCTTCGCAAGACGAAAAAAACGCTAGACGAAGAGAATCGCGGAACGAATTCTTTTCGTCTAGCGAGGCACCACTGTACTTTGTTACGTTACACCCCTGCTTAGGAAAAAAAAACAATGTTCTGGGAGACAAGCATTTTTATAAGTAAAATCAAAGTGGTCTCAGATGGGAGCTAGGGAGTAGTATAATAAATATGCAGGAAGTTCAGCCATTAGAAGCAATACTTGGATTCTTTGCTTTGTACACTTCAGGGTAAATTCAATGAAACTCTGGGAACAGAGAAATAAGAGTACCCAACCACTGATGTCAGGAAGGCTATGAAGGGTTTCAGGAATGCTACTGAAGTAGCATAGTTAGAACACTTCTAGATTTCATATTGATACACCCAAAGGTATTGAAAAATCTGGGATGAAAGCATGAAGCACCTCTTCTTCTCCTAATCTGATATTCTGCCATGTTTATTCATTTTATAGAAATCCTAAAACATTTACCAGGTACTTTATATAACCTATATAGATAATGAAAGAAAAAAGTTTAAGAGGGTGTTCTGAGGGAGGGCGAGGTAGCCTGATAAAATGTTAGTGAAGATACAGAACAGAGCTAGGGTGACTTCTCTGTGATTTGTAGTAATCGTGGCAATTTTCAGCTGTGCCGGCTGAGGCTAATGGGAGTTGAAGTCCAAAACATCTGGCGGACATGTTGGTGGAGGCTGCACTAAACCATTTTTTAGCATTATGAGAATAAGTTTTCCTTCCGTTTAGGTTTACACGTTCCCCTCTTCTTCTCCAGCACAGCCCCATGGAAGAGATTGGAATCTTTCACTACCATTTTGATTAACCACAGCCTACCATGCCATTCAGACCTAAATAAGCAATAGTTAGTGGAAACAATCCAGCTTCGTAAACTGTAAAGTTGGCTTGTTTTCACTAGGCATAAGATTAAACATAGCTTGTCTGGCCCTGGTCAGTCAAGGAAGCAGTCGTTAATCAAAAGCAAAAGCTTCTTCCTCGCAGCCATGCCGGAGAGGAGAAAGGGAAGTAAAGTGATGGTTAGCATTATGTCCAAATCAACCTCTTGTCTTTTTATGTACATACAGGATTTGGTCATAATATATAAGTACTCTGGTGAATTCCTGATCTGCTGATCTGAAAATTAAGGTCAGCTTTTTCCCTTGGATTTTTCACATTCACGTGTGAATATGTAGGCAAGAAGTACTGCATTATAAGATTTGTAGTACAGTAGCCATACAAGGGACGCGGGTGGCGCTGTGGGTTAAACCGCAGAGGACTTGCCGATCAGAAGGTCGGCGGTTCGAATCCCCGCAACGGGGTGAGCGCCTGTTGCTTGGTCCCTGCTCCTGCCAACCTAGCAGTTCAAAAGCACATCAAAGTGCAAGTAGATAAATAGGTATCGCTCCAGTGGGAAGGTAAACGGCGTTTCCATGCGCTCCTCTGGTTCGCCAGAAGAGGCTTAGTCTTGCTGGCCACATGACCCGGAAGCTGTACGCCGGCTCCCTCAGCCTATAGAGCGAGATGAGCACCGCAACCCCAGAGTCGGTCACGACTGGACCTAATGGTCAGGGGTCCCTTTACCTTTACCCATACTGTAGAAAGCTGTCTGTGGACAAACGCCAGCTCCCTCAGCCTAAAAGCAAGATGAGCGCCGCAACCCCATAGTCGCCTTTGACTGGCCTTAACCATCCACGGGTCCTTTACCTTTTTTTACATGAAAGTGAATATATTGCAATACCACATAATACTGATTGGTAGAAGTGTGACAGCAATAAGAATTTTGGGTGCAGGATGTGTTTTACCATAAAGTCATTGAAAGTTTGGCAACTTTGTATGGTCAAATGTTTTTGGGAAAGGATTCTGAACTACCAGAACTGTGACGTATTTGACCCAACCCCCCCTTCCCCCTTTTAAATTATGACAGAAAATGTAATATTATATATACTTATACTTTTGTGTTTTTAGAATATTTATATAAAATCCTTCAGTTAGAAAATCACATAGCTGGACAACTAGTACATTCTGCTCCAGAGTTTGCTAAGTACCAAAACAGTTTTGTCTGCTTTGGGATTTTCCCACACTAAGAATTTGATGTTTAACCTTTTGGCCACCCAGCACGCAAACAAAATTATACCACTTTTATCTACTTGGGAGCATAGTATGTTAGCCTGAGGCCAAGTAAAGCACAGCTTTTTAAAAACTGTTTTCTTTTCCTTCATTTCCTTCATTTGTACAGAATCACACTAATTTCAAACAAACTGACTTTGCATCAAGGAATGTGAAAATTGCTCATTTAAAATAAAAAGAAACCCTTTATAGTAAACTTTGATAAAAGTTGTAAGAACTTGGCTTGAAAATTGGAAGTGATAATTTCATAAGGATTTTTGTTTTATAGTCACAAAGTGTTTACATTTTTTATATTAAGTGTAAAATTCAGCAGAATAATAATCATTGCACTGTAATTTTGTGTCCCCTGCACTTTGTGCAGCAACTTTTCTTTCTAAAGGCTGAGTGCAAAAATACAGCTACTACCTTTTTGGTCAGAATGTGTTTGTTTCATAGTACAGTGATTTCAGTCAGAATCTCAAATGGAGTATCTGTCCCACTGTGAAAATAAAGTACTGTATCATATACTAATTCATGGCACAATCCTATACTTGTGTTGTGCAGGCTATGAGTCTTTAGAATCTTGTAAAATCCCCAGATACACCACAGCCACAACAGATAAACCAGTGTAATTCCCTTTATGCACTGGTATAGTCGTTCCATCAGCAAATATATGCCAGCAGAACATCTGTATGCCATGTCCTATGCTCTGCCATTAATACAAAGCCACACCCTGTCAATGGCACAACTGTACATCAACGCTGGGCAGAACAGAAAGGATTTTGATTTCCCTCTGATTGAATTCAGTGGGAGCTGATTTTGGGAGCTCAGTGGGAGCTGTTACCACCACAAAGCCTAGGACAGAGGTAGGCAACCCAAGGCCCGTGAGCCGGATGCTGCCCAATCGCCTTCTCAATCTGGCCCGCGGGCAGTCTGGGAATTAGCGTGTTTTTACACGAGTAGAATGTGTCCTTTTATTTAAAATGCATCTCTGGGTTATTTGTGGGGCCTGCCTGGTGTTTTTACATGAGTTGAAGGTGTGCTTTTATTTCAAATGCATATCTGAGTTATTTGTGGGGCATAGTAATTTGTTCATTTTTTTTTTCAAAATATAGTCCGGCCCACCACATGGTCTGAGGGACAGTGGACTGGCCCACGGCTGAAAAAGCTTGCTGACCCCTGGCCTAGGATATGTTGTAACTCAGCACACAGCTGCCAGTATGTAAGCCCCACGGGGGGCACCACAACTCAGATAGTAGGGCATCTGGCTATACCTCTCTTATTCCATGTGATGTACAGTGGTACCTTGGGTTAAGTACTTAATTCGTTCTGGAGGTCTGTTCTTAACCTGAAACTGTTCTTAACCTGAAGCACCACTTTAGCTAATGGGGACTCCCGCTGCTGCCATACCACCAGAGCACCATTTCTGTTCTCATCGTGTAGCAAAGTTCTTAACCCGAGGTACTATTTCTGGGTTAACGGACTCTGTAACCTGAAGCGTATGTAACCTGAAGCATCTGTAACCCGAGGTACCACTGTACAAGAGGGTAACTCTGGTGATGAGAAACAATGGAGAAAGGGCACTTTGCACCCAAACAGCTTGGCCTTACAACACAGATAGAAACTTGAGCACATTGCTAACTCTTCTCTTCATCAAACTCTCACAAGTAACCCTGCCTTAGGACTGCAGGTGCTCGACAACTCAAATTCCACCTCCAGTAACTGGGGTACCAGAACAGAGCGCCCCACACAGGTACATAAGGAAAGGTGAAAATGCATGCTAAAAAGTAGAACTTGTGTGACTTGTCTTTTTGCCTCCACCTTCCCTTTGCCATATGTAAATACAGTGCCTTGTCTGAACTATATATGTAACAAGTAAATATAAATATTGTGAATAAAAAAAACTGAGTGAGAGAATAAAAAAAATGAACTGGATCTTCAACATCCTGCCCTGCTCCAACAACTGAGGTAGACATCCCACACATTTAAGCATGGGACACAATAGTTGTTCCATAGCAGTGAAAGAGCTCCTGTCTTCCGGAAATGCTGTATTTTTCCGTGTATAAAACTAGGGTTTTTCCCCTTAAAAATACTGTCAACAATTAGGGGGTGTCTTATACACAGATACATCTCCTCCCATTTTCTGAAATCTGAGTCCCCCAAAATTGGGGGTGACTTATACATGGGGGCGTCTTATAGACGGGAAAATACGGCACTATATAAATGGTATAAGATTGTTCTCTCTGACTTGTAAATGTTTTGACATGATCCATTGTAGATTAAATAAACTGCATGTTTTAATGATAAATAGAATGCTTGATTTATTGATAATGAATATATTTGTCGAGTTACTTTTCTTAGCCATTTTTGGCATCGGTTTCCGTGCAACAGATCTTTTTATCTTGTGTGCAGCCTTTTCTCAGTTGGAAAATGACAGAGTTTGGGGCTAATAATGGTCAGCACTAGATAAGACGTGTTCTACTCTAGGCTCTGAACCTGAGACTTTCTGTGTGTGAAACCTAGGCTGTTTCATGGAACTAGGGTTCCTCCTCTATAAGTGAGTCAGAAGATAGGGGAAGGACACATAATTGGACATTTCCTATCTGTTGCTGTGGCTATGTAGCTCAAGAGCTGGTTTACGGTGTATCCGCTATGGGTTGTATTTCTGCTTGCTTATTTTCTTTTACCTCTAACATGGATATTGCTGGTGGGACACGCAAAAGCTATGAGGGGTCTAGGTTCTGTTACTCCTCCTGGTGGACCTTGAACCTGCTGTCTGTATCCATCCCATTGCTCTATCCAGTGAGCTGATAGCATGTGCTCATGTCAGAAAGAATGCAGATATAGCTTCTCTCATTGCTTGTCATAGGCCTCCCTGGCAGAATTGTGGCTATTGCCAGTGCTTTTTTCTGGGGGGACGCAGGAGGACACATGTCCCTAAACATTTTGTGAATCTTAAGTTTGGCCTCATTGTGGGGCAGTATTTCAGTATGAGTAGGAAAATGAGAGTACCCCTAAATATTTTTTTTAGAAAAAAAGCACTGCCTATTGCTATGCATCAATTTGCTTCTTCAGTGCCTGACTAATACAGGGGTGGGCTCTGTCATTGGTGGGACATTGAACACTGGAGGAGGAACTGCTACATTGTCTGGTGGGGTGCTGTCATTTCATTCACAGTTTTTCCTCATAGGAGTCCATAGGAGCCTAACTTCTCTAGGCAGAACAGCAGAAGCCAGCTGTCAACATGGCAGGCCCATTGGATTGCACTGCCTGAGGCAAGATTAGAATGCAGCAGAATGCAGAACAAGTGCATTTGAATATTTACACTTTTTGAAAACATATTTTATTGGAGTTCCAACAAATTACTGTAAATCACACAGGCTCTTCCAGCCTGGAGGTTTCTACAGTGGGTGTTCTGCAATGTGTTCTTCACACAATAATAGTGCATTGTTGGTGGATCTGTTTTGGACTTCCTTCCTCTTTATTACTTGCTCTGAAATGCTTCTCCAATGCCACTGTGTTGGACAAAGACCACCCCAGAACACCTGGGGTTTAAAAAGTTATGGTATTGCAACACAGGTTGCAGGGTATGTAAATAGAACAGTAGTCCTGCCTCACAACTTCTGTAAACGCAAATAGTGTTGAAAGTGGGATCATGGATGATTGCCCTGATGGCAGTATGAACACAAATAATCATAAATGCACAATTAAAAGGACATTAAAAGAAAGCTACAGCTGGGTTGATGAAATATATGAGTTGACAAAATGGTTTTTGAGCTTCATTTATATACATTGAAAAAGTTAATAATATTGATATGCTTGGGCTGCTCTCCTGGAAGAAAGCAGGATAAAATTCAGCAGGACTTGCTTCTGAGTAAGAAAGCAATGAATTGCCTTGTTCTGGGAAAAGTGACTTGATTTGGTGTCTGAAGATGTTAGCTGTTTTCTTTCTATTGCTACAATGCTGAATACATAGGGTAATTCTTCTAGAAGGCAGGTTACATAAGTGTTTCCTATTCTGAGTGTTTATGTTTTAAGATGTAAATTTCAAAATAATTCATTGTAGTTAGCTTCCAGATTTCACATAGAAATACACATTCTCTCTAAAATCCACTTTTCATAATTGTAAGAAAATGGCTTTAATTAGAGATTTGTGATGGTTTGCTTGAAAGAAATGGCTGTGTCTAGTTTTGTAAAGGTGCTGAGCTATAACATGATACAACATCACTGTAAGATTGCCAAGAAGATTAGTAAACAAAAGTCTTAACATCTTTTGATAGGGATATGCTTTCATGAAAGTTTTTGAGGTTTGCCGCTAATTACTAGGAGATTTGGATCAGATAATCTCCAAAAGTAAGAATAGAAACTGGACCCTTATTGACTCTTACCCATTACCTCACCAGTGCTTTTGTCCTTTCCTGGATCTCATTGCATGGTGTGTCAGGTGTGATTTCCATTATTTTTTGTGAAAACGTTTGAATCTGCATGACTTGGGCACACTTCTGCCATCTTTGTTCCAGAACACCACACATTCATAGCAGCCCTAATACTTATACATGGTGGGAGGCAAGTTCTTTCTCTGCCCTGCTTTACAAGTTGCTTTATGGAGGGAAAGAGATTAGTTCCATTTAAACCATTAAGCCTGGCCAAAACAAGGCAGCACGATTTGTTAGCAAGTTTCCTCACTACCCCTTAAAATACAACACGGTACAGACCTTTTAAGGCCCAGGGAGGGTGAAAACAGCACTGAAATTATTTTTCTTACTTACGTGAGTTGGGAGAAAGTTCTCATTAATTTCCCAGGGATGGGATGGCTTACCGTGCTAGATGTCAGCAGGTTGCAGTCTTGGCACTGCTTCAAGCAGTGGTGGAGCTTCAATAAGTAACAGGGAAGTGGAAACAGCCTTTAAAATATATACGGTACTTATTTATTGCTGACAATGCTTCTGAAAAGAATGCTATGGCATGGCATGGTTCTTGGACTATACTCAATGATGGATCCCACCAGCTGATGCTGGCTATTTAACTCTGCCACCACTTGAACTAACAAAACAATTTTATTATGAAAAGAAAGGCTGGAACCCTACTTCCTACTCATACCTATATCATATATAAGCCCCACTAAAAGTAGGATAAATTTATCTTCCCGCCCCCCCCCCGCACACACCTACTCACCAAAAAAAAAGACCAAAAAATAATAATTTCCCCACTTTTACTGGAGATTAATTGGACCTTGAAAAGGAAGGAGGCATTTTTAGCTCAGTACTAAACCAAACCAAACCAAACCACAAACCCATTATGATAGGGAATAATAGTTGATATGTCCTCTGTAATAGATGCTGCTTTTTTAGTAAAGTAATACATGCATATGACTCACATTTTTTTCAGCTGTAGGTTTAAACTATAAGTGGGAGTTAAGAAAAGGAAATATATAGGCTATGATTTAAAAAAAACAGCAACTGTGTTGTGGGATTGAAGGTGAGAGGGAGGTCAGTCAGTTTAAACTGTGGGGGAGAGCATTAGGATCTCTGTTAACAAAACAGCTAACACTCTCTTGGTTTCTTTTGTCTTTTTAAAAGGGCACAGAAAGCAGACCAGATCTTCAAGAGTTGGATCTTTATGCAACTTCCCGGGAGCAGCGATTTCGCATGTTTGCTAGTTTAGAATTTGAAGGGCAGCTCTTTATGACACCATATGACTTCATTCAGTCTGTTTCAAATGATGAACCAAAGAGTAAGTATAGTTTGTTGTTGTTTACTGGGTGTGGTTTCTGAGTTGTTCCAAATATGAGTTCTGCAGAGCAATCTCCACAGCTTTATTGAGCTAGACGAGCATTTTAGTAAGAGGCCAACCCTCACCACCTGGGCACTCAATCTAGGTATGTGTGAATAAATAGATAAATTTATCTGTGTGTGCTGCTTCTATAACTGCCTTTGTTTGATGTTTTAGTCAATTTCCTCTGCATCCACCACCAATGTGTTTGCTACACTGAATGTTCATATGCAGTCTTCCAGTTTTTTTGATTAAAGTATAGCTTCCCTTTTGTGTGGGCTCACTTTAGGTATCCCAAGTATTTACAATTGTATATTGGTACTGATATTTTGAAACTTTAAACCATTGAGCTTTGTGAAATCAAGGGTAAAAATTAAAAATAGAAATAATATTAGTTTCATGGTCCCTTTTAGGCACACTAAAAATCACTATGCAAAATACTTTTAAGCTGATGTTATTGTTTGTATGATGCATTTTCCATGGGAAAAACTAGTCAGAACCCTCTCCCTAGGGTTCTTGAAATCTAAAATAAGCAATAGGGAAAGCAACCAAAAGTAGGAGAGAAGAGACAAGAGTAGGGAGGGAGGAATATGATTAAAGAAGGGAATGAGGATTAAAGGGATAAGTCAAAGGCTGGGTGGAAAAGGTGGACTTTGAGAAGCAATTTGAAGGAAGAGTAAGGTCGCAAAAGTCATTTAAACAGTAATAACTCTTTTTTACTTTTTTGTATAGAAAAACTATTAACACTAAAGAATTGACTGGTAACTTATCTGCTTCTGGGCTCAATTTAAAGTGCTGATTTTAATCCTTTAAAGCCTTTACATGGCCTGGGATCCACAAACCTGAAAGGCTGCTTTTCCCTATATTAGCTCATGCTCCAATTGAGCGTAGGTCAGCAAGCATTGCTTGGTGTTCCATCATAGTGAAAGAGAAAAGTGGCAGTATGGGCCTTTGTAGTTATAATTCCTAAGATTTGGAAGCCTAAAACCATTTGCTTTTGGATATTTGGAAACCTACTTTTTCTTTTTTGCATTCTGGATAGGAAGTAAAATGTCTTTCTTTTCAGCAATTGGGGTTTGAATTTTGTTGCTTTTTGTTTTGTATATTTGGTTGATTTCTGTTCTGCTGTTCAGCCTGTTGAAACTCAAACTTATGAATTACTACTACTACTACTAATAATAATAATAATAATAAAGTAAGCATAATATAAAAGCAACACATTGCAATAAAAGACAAGAAACAGTTCCAGGCTAACTTTCCTGGTCAAGGCATTTCAAAGGGGAGTGCTACCAATGGTGCAGTTGCGGCCAGACTTTGGGGTCTCAGTCTGGGGTCATGCAATCAGGCATCACAACAGCAAGGGTGATTATGTCACCTGCCACCTCACCATTGAAGGCATGAGGACGCAAACAAGGGCTTCCAAATAGGTTTTCAGGTCTTGGGATGGTCATATTAGAGAAGGCAGTTCTTAAGGTTGCCTGGATGAGTTAATGTTTTTGTGCTTATTTAATAACCTGGTTTCATTTGCTTGATTGTTGCTTTTACTGCTGGTGTTTCTAAATTAATTGTTAGTTGTTTTGAGTTGCTGAAAAAGCAGTCTAAAAATGGTTTATATAAACAAAAATAATAGCAACTGGATGAGTACCAGGTGGTATAAAATCTCCTGCGATTTTGAAACCTTCTCTAGTAGAGATGGGGAACCTGTGAGCCTCCATGTTGCTGTTGGACTTTAACTGCCATCTGCTCCAATCAGCATGACCAATGATCAGAGATGATTGGAGTTGTAGTTCAGCAACACCATAGAATCATAGAGTTGGAAGAGACCACAAGGGCCATCGAGTCCAACCCCCTGCCAAGCAGGAAACACCATCAGAGCACTCCTGACATATGGTTGTCAAGCCTCTGCTTAAAGACCTCCAAAGAAGGAGACTCCACCACACTCCTTGGCAGCAAATTCCACTGTCGAACAGCTCTTACTGTCAGGAAGTTCTTCCTAATGTTTAGGTGGAATCTTCTTTCTTGTAGTTTGGATCCATTGCTTCGTGTCCGCTTCTCTGGAGCAGCAGAAAACAACCTTTCTCCCTCCTCTATGTGACATCCTTTTATATATTTGAACATGGCTATCATATCCCCCCTTAACCTCCTCTTCTCCAGGCTAAACATGCCCAGCTCCCTTAGCCGTTCCTCATAAGGCATCGTTTCCAGGCCTTTGACCATTTTGGTTGCCCTCCTCTGGACACATCAGGAGCGTCACAAGTTAGCAACCCCTGACCTAGCACCAGCTTTAAAAAATGACCACTATTTTGCTTTGCAGTAATAATCTGACCAGCCAATGCAGTCCCGGATTCTATCCCTGATGTCTTCAGGTAGGACTGAGGAAAACTCTTGCCTGAAACCTTGGCGAGCCAACACCTGTCAGTGTAGACAATGCAGAACTAGATGGAACAGCCATCTGCTCTATCGATAGGACAGCTTCTGTGTTCTTGTGCTATTGAATATTTTGTGTGAGTAATTATTTCTGTATTCATTTTAGGGACAAGAAAATGGAAGTCTCTTTCAAAACAGGTGAGCTTCAGTTCTGCACAACAAAGAATTAGGATTTGTCTCAATGTGTGTAATTGTTGTATGTGTGTTTACTATCTACAGTTACTTTATATTTTGAGAGGAATATCTGAAGCACTTCCCTTTGCTTGAATTATATAAATAGCTCATAGGTGTGAAGAGATTGACATTAAAGTATTCAGTATTGGGTGAATACTGGTGTGGTATAGTGACGAAGAGTCAAAAGCTGGGGGCTCTTCTTTCAATTCCCAGCTCAGATGTAACTCAGATTGTTGACCTTAGGCAAGCAGCTCTCTCATTTTCAGTTTATGGAGATGATAATGCTAGCCAGTTTATATTGTTGATGTGAATGAGTGAAATGTTATCTATTGCATATTTTTATTACAGTCGTACCTCGGAAGTTGAACAGAATCTGTTCCGGAAGTCTGTTTGACTTCCGAAACGTTCAACTTCTGCTCCTGCAGCCAATCAGAAGCCACATTCTGCTTCCAAAAGAATGTTTCAAAAGCGGAACACTCCGGGTTTTTGATCATTCGGGAGCCAAAACATACGAGCTCTGGAGCGTTCGAGAACCAAGATACAACTGTATATGTAATCTGCATTCCATCATTCTACTTTATTAAATGTTTGCATGCTGTTGTAACCCAGACTTTCCAATATCTTGTACCATGGGATTTAATCCAGTTCTTGCCACAACCTTTCTTCTCTGCAGTGTAATCTATCTACTCAGAGGTAAGTCCCATTGAGTTCAAGGGTACTTACTTTCAGGTAGGTTTGTAGAGGATTTTATCACATAGATAGTCAACTTTCTTTTAATTACTGTTTTACAGGAATTGAATCAAATACTTGTAGAAACTCCACCAGTTTGGAAAGGGTCGTCAAAACTCTTTCGTAACCTCCAAGAGAAAGGTACAGAGGGATATTTGTTTTATTAGAATGTGAGATTCCAGGAGTTTCAGGTGCTTACCCAGGCTTTGTGTTTCCTTTGAAAATGAAACACAGCAGAATCTGCAGAGTCTTTAGGATACGTGGTTTATTTACACATATATGCAGCCTGAGCCTATGATTGGGGGGGGGGGTCACAGCATCAACATCCCAAAAAGGGTCTTGTTTTCCCATAGCTGCTGAAGCCTTTGATTCAAGCAGAAATCTGGCATGGCTTTTTATCTTGTTTTACAATCTCTAGGTAACATTACAGCAGACACTGCCCTCAGATTCCCACTTTGTGCTACAACTGATTCTTGAATTGAGAGAGGGGCCCCTTTCATTTGTTGTCTGGCACAGAGCCCCCTCTCTTTCACTTTCCTAATGACTCATCACCTTCCTTTTGTTTTCCTAATGGCCCATCACTTCAGGTGATTTCTTCATCAGGAAACTGGCCTGGCTTATATTTTACCATTGGCTGAATTCCGTGTCTGGCACCTACAACCTCATAACACAGGGGAATTTGGCACCCACAAACTCACAACAGTATTTACCTTAAGGCTTAGATTGCCCTTTACCTTTTTAGGATCTTCCCTCACACTAGCTATTACTGTTTTGTGCTGATTATATTGCCACCTCAATAACTTGTACCTAAACGAATAGTACTGCCTTCAGCAGACTGAGCTGTAATTTGCCCACAGGATTTATCTCTGTTGCTTGCAGCTTTTCCAGAATCTCTCTCCCAGAACAGCAAGAGCAGTCATCCAGAACTATCTGTCTATAGGATGCAATATACTAGTACTGACAAAAAGCAGAAATGTGTTCAAGATTTCCTAGATAGCTGTGTTCTTGTCTGCCTGACCTACTTCACAAGAGCCGCTTTCATTCATTGGTCTCCAGTAAAGTGACTTAAATAGAACATTTTAAAGTCAGGGGGCCTTTGTGTGTGCATGCACTCTGGGTAATTTGGCAGGTCTATCTAGCCAGGGTAAGCCCTGCCCTTTGCAGGCAAATGGTGAGTGAACAACATTGTTTGTGGTGCAATGAATAAATAGGATGAAGCAGCATGATGTGGAAAGATCATTAATCGTTAGGTGACTGAGACTTTCAGTGAAAAAAATTAAATGCCAGAAGTGTGATGGCTTAAATGAGCAAGCTAGATTAGTTGTGCAACTTTGACTTTTTAATTTTTGTGGCAGTGAGCATATGGGAGGTAAAAGAAAAAGACTTTCTAACAGTTGTTGGATTTTGCAATCCACTTTTGAGGGTTTGGAGTGTTAAGCAATAAGTTCATGTGGTTCATGCTGTTTTAAGCTGAAATGTATGTTAAGTTTCAATACACTTGAATCTAGGCAAGCATGTTGCTTTTGTTGTAAATAAAAATATGCCCTTTTCCCTTATGGGGTATCCAAGAGCCCATATAGAGTCCTTACATAGGTTCCCTATTGGTAGGAGAAAATAACAGAGGCCAACCAGAGAATATTGAGAAGCAAAGCAGCTAGTAAGCTTGATCTTTATTGATCTGTTGCAACAGGGTGCTCCCCTCACACGCAGGAGAGGAAGAGGACCCCCAAAATTGCTGTGCAAGGGCTTATAAAGACTTGAAATTCCCATCCTCTAGATCAAGACCACCCCCAGAAACATTATGCATACATCACAGAAGGGGTGCAACCCAAGACCACCCCTCAGATACATCCCACCTACATCACAAAAATTTAAATGTTGTTTTTCTCTTGTCCTTGTTTATCTCCTGTCTGGCAGGTTACTTGATTGGATTTCCTGGGGAGCCTGGCCATTCTTTTGTAGTGGTAAAATACTTATTTCCTGAGCCAGGTCACAGGCTCACACCTTGTATCTTAAATGTGTCCTTAAGACAGGATTTGTGAGGAAAGAGACAATGGGGAGACTTTTCCATTTTGACCATGCAGAGAAACATTTGCTCAGTTTAGGAATCAAAATGGTTCCAGGTTGGCTTTCCTGTGCTGATCTATGTACATGTGGTTATGAACGTTGCCATATATCTAAAACCATAAAATTCCTATCACACTTTCTTTCCGAGTAATTTATATAAAAGGTATTTGTAGTAAGGTGTTGAAATTAGTTATGACAAAGGCATTAATAAAGAAGAAAAATGTGATTGGGCAGAAGTCAAATCAATGTAACCCATTTTGAGTACTTACTTGCCAGAATAGTGTACTTTAAAATTTGATTTGTATGTTTTTCTAAAGAAGCAAAATTCTGTGGCGGGAGAGGTACATCAGAGAAACAGAGGGGGAAGGTTTAGAGCTCTTCTTATGTTCTTAAATAAATGGTTATATATCTAGCATAACTCATTAGCCAAGAGAGGCTTCTTGCAGATGAAGGAGTTCCAGTGTGTTTGTAGAGTTGCCATAGAAAGGGACTATGATATGGACAAACCCCCATTATTTACTCTGTGGCTATTAATCTATGACTGGAGGAATAATTTAAGTGATTTGTTGCCTTGCTCTTTTCAGGTGTGATTTCTTACACAGAATATCTGTTTCTTTTATGTATCTTAACAAGTAAGTGTTCAGAGTAAAATTTATATCCTATATTTGTACATTTCATGCCATTTAATGCTCATTAAAATAAGTCAATATTTTTGTGGAAGGGAAAAACTCATAATTTGCAATTTGCCCTTATCTGCCCATGATGAAACATTACTGGAATAATTCAATACAAAAGTACAAAAGATAACTTAAATCACTGTCCTGGAAGCAGTACTTGAACATGTTCTTTTCCATATTCATTCTTCTTATAAATAAGTCTGTTACTATTTCAATCGGTTACCACAGTGGAAGTGAAACAGGCTTCTATTGGCAGGAGGCAATACCAAAATAAGTTTCAACGTCTTCCTTTCAATCCCAGTTGAAGGGTTGGTTCCAGTACATTCTGATGCAATCTTCCATGTGATAATCCCATTTCACCTTAGAATACATGTGTGGGATTTTTTGTTTGAAAGATTCCCACTCCTCAAACTGATGCAATACACACCCTATCTAAATGAATGGGGTGCTGCTGTCAAAAACTCATTAGTGAACTGCTTTCCAAAATTGCATGTTACCATGGAGGTTCCTAGGAATTATGTGAAGACCTAAGATTCCACCTCCTCTGCACAACAGCCCAGGGTCCTGTCATGAAATAGTGCTGCAAGAACTGATAAAAAACACCAAGTTGGTATATGGTCTTTATGATTTGAGCAGGGGTTTCCAGAATGTGACCCATAGACCACAAGTGGTCCATGAACTTCATTTAGCTGATCTGCAGTGGCAAATCTACAAAGTGACATAGCTTACATGTGTGTGAAGACTCTCAATACTTTTCAAGTGGTTGGGATGGGGTGTTGGTTTCAGATTACAGTGGTACCTTGGGTTACATATGCTTCAGGTAACATACACTTCAGGTTACAGACTCCGCTAACCCAGAAATAGTACCTTGGGTTAAGAACTTTGCTTCAGGATGAGAACAGAAATCGTGCTCTGGCAGCGCGGCAGCAGCAGGAGGCCCCATTAGCTAAAGTGGTGCTTCAGGTTAAGAACAGTTTCAGGGTAAGAACGGACCTCCGGAACGAATTAAGTACTTAACCCGTGGTACCACTGTACATGGCCTTGTTGCCATGCTGCCTGGAACTGGCCCACAGCTATGGGTCAAAGTAGAGACCAAACATTATGTATGTTTAAACACAAAATTGTCACAGTCGTGTAGCGGTGGGTGGGTTTATGTCTGAATTTAGGCAGTCTGATTTTAACAGCAGAAGTGAGGTGAGCTGAACCCTCTCTGCATCTCATCACCCCAGGTGTATCCTTTTAAATTGCTTGACTCTGTTACACCTTTCCCCTCTTTTTTGCCTTTGGCAGAGCCACATGCTGGTTTTAGAATAGCTTTCAACATGTTTGATACAGATGGAAATGAGATGGTGGACAAAAAAGAGTTTTTGGTGGTACGTATATTATACATTGCCCTTTTACCAGGTTCTTAAGTGTGTGTTTGTTGTATTTATGTATGCTGTAGCAAAAAACTTTTAAGTAAAAGTTGTGAAATTGTAAATCGGGGGAAATCCCTCTGATTCAAGAGTCAGCAACTAGATTGTCTGAAGAGGCCTTTGTATCCCACCCTCAAAGCACGTACACTCTACAACAACTTATTTCCCAGTTACTCACTGGAGTATCCCAGTTGGATACTCCAGCTACAGTATGTGGCCCCACTATGAAAAGGTGGCACTAAGGAACCATGTGGGTGGTTACCTAGCAACCATGTGCATGGTACACTCTTGTGATTGTGGTGATAAAGCAAACAGCACATGCTTCGCAGAGGAGGTGAAGTGTGTGGTGGAGTAGGGAGAGAGTTGGGAAATGTGGGTGAAAAGAGAAACATTTGAGACTGAAAAACAAGCAAGAAGGTAGAAAGAGAGAAATGAAAATGAGAATTTTCTCCTGTTTTTCACTGATTGGATAACTACATGGTGGGTACCACCTAGTTAAGCTACAATCCATGGTAACAGTTTGGAGATGTGCCAATTTGGAGATAGAAAGAAGGGGTCATTGATCATTACATGCATGGGTATTTTAATATCAGTTAGTAAGGGAGAAATGACACTGTGCTGTTGTTTCATGAGTTGGTTATGCAATATGATGACAACAAATGAAAACTTTTTTTAAAAAAACTCCATGGCAGATTTGGGTAATCTTTGACCCTCCAGATGTTGTTAGAACTCTCATCATCCCTGTCCATTGGCCATGCTTGCTGAAGCTGGTGAGAGGTTGTAGTTCAGCAACATATGGCGGACTACAGATTCCCTACACCTGTTCTATGGTATAAGCCTTGTGAATTGTGACCAACCTTTCAGAGCAAGAACCACACTACCATCAGTGTTAGAAAAGATTTTACTAAAAAAATAAAATATTAAAGTATGAATGGGCAAAAATCTTTAACATCTATTCTAAAGAAAAGCTGGATGTTTAATATGCCCTCAAGCTGCTATTTTAACATTCATCTGTAATACTAAGAGTTACTGAAAGGCCAAGCAGACTCTTTAGTGAGTTCTCATGTAAATAAAACCAGTCTAATTAAGGCAATGGTGCTGCCCTTTATTAGGTCCCATTGCATAAAGAACATGAAACGTGACAAGGAAGAGCTTATAACACCCAGTTTTTCCTGTATACAACACCACACCAAAAATTATCCAAACTAAGTCATCAAACGCTTTACAGACTTTTTTTTATTTAAAAAATCCTGTTTGCTTATGTCATAGGTTTGAGGTCAGAGAACAGAGGGATTTTGTTCCCTTGATACAAGAGATGTTGTTTTGTCCTTTCTGCTTTCAACAGTCAATCCCATTATTTTGTTTCAGACAATGTTCCTATGAAAAGTGCTCTCAGATTAATTCATGTTCACTGTCGTACTCTTTGGTATCCTGTAGCACTTCTTCTGCACAAAAGGTTCATTTCCAGAAGATCAAATGAGCCTTATTGATGAGTGCAACAAGATCTTCCTCCCCGTATCTGGTGTAGAGGAAATCAAAGCATGAATTGGAGGTTTTAAAAAAGATCTTTTTGCTTTTTCAATTACCAACACTCTCCTTACCATTTCATGATGGATTGACCTTACTTTTTAGTTTACGCCAATCTGAGGTATTTCAAATGCTCAGAAAAAGAATATATTGTATAGTCTCCTGGGACTGTGCTACTTCAGAATGCAGATGAGGTTTTGCATGTTTGAAGGCTTCCCACATTCTCTGTGCTTGGAAAACTAATATGCCATGAAGAAGTCTAGGCTAGATCCTTCTCCCTAAGGTAATAGCTTTCTATATGTGGGAAATTTTTGATGAAGGGAACAATCAAACATGAAACTTCATCCTGCATTCTAAAGTTGTAAAATTCCAGGGGGAGCAATATTCTTTTTCTGAGCATTAGAATAGGCTCTATGGCTCATTATCTCTTCATGGAGTCACAATTTGCAATGGAGGCTAGGATAGGATAAGATTGGATTGGATTGGACTGGTGAACCGTGCTGTAGTGGGCACATTCAAGTAGCTTTATTATTGGAGATAGGTGCCTATCAGTCCAATATGTAAGGAGCTATAGATCATGTTAGTCTAGTTGCCTGCTGATAACAAAATCCACTGCAGAACTTTCAGCTCTGTTTCTGAGTACTTAAATTGTATCTGTTGCTCAATATCTCTCCATTGGTTTTTATGGTGTCTTTCCTACATTTACAATTGCACAGACAGCACACAGCGAGAGTGGGATAAGTTTGTGTCAATTGGCACATACGCCACAGCATTGCACTTGCTTCTACCTAGAGGTGAAGGTGGGACTCAGGAGGAGAAAATGTGTATTAAAAACTCCATTGTGTTTGTTAAAAATAAGTTTAAATATTAAGGGTACAATCCAACAAAAGTTAGTTGCAGATAGGCCTCACTGCATGTAACTTTTGTTAGATAGTTCCTTGAGGCATTAGTGTGTGATGGCTTTATGTCTGTAAATATCCTAAGACAGAGGAACGACTATAGGGAATACAATTGGCTTTTTTTGCAGCTGCAAGACATATTCAGAAAGAAAAATGAAAAGAAAGAAAGAAGAGGAGATGAAGAGAAACGTGCTATGCTGGTAAGTGTTGATGAAAGAAACCTGTGGACTTTCTGGTTTTCTTTGCATGATTATTGGTGCTCTATTATCTCAAATACTGCACAGAGAATGTTAAGTTTACAGTAATAATCACAAGTACATATTTTCTATTATGATGAACATATAGCTTCATTCTCTGAAACTGAAAGTGAGACATTTAGAGAGAGGCAGGAGTACTGGTATCCCAATCAAAGAAATGTAAAGTCGTTCATAAGAATGGGCAGAACCACTGGGTTCCATTCTGCTAGCTGTGGCAGTGATCTGTGGTTTGCTATTTCTAGAGCAGCTGCAGACCCAGCCAGAAAGTGGTTCCTACAGAAAACCAGGCTTACTACAGCAATGCTTCTGCCCTGTTGGAATCCTTGTTTCTGTTGGAATTCTGTTGTGGGTGAAACTCTGTTCAGTCCTTCATTTTTGATAATCCTATTGCTGTGGTGACAATAGTTTGTTTTGATGACCTGCTTTTTAAAAATCTTAAGAACATTTTAATTTTAAAAATATTGTTGAACTTGTTTAATTTTAAACAAAGACTTATCTTTAAGTAAAACTGTATTTCATAACAAGTACAATTGAAGTTGTTATGCCCTAACCTACTGTTATCTTTTCTTTTTATCCTGGCTTCATTTTGAAATGCAACTCTTCATTTCACTCTTCTTTACTATATCAGCATCTCCAGCTTTATGGATACCACAGTTCTACTAATGCTGTATGTACTCAAAATGTATTATACTTCTGAAGTATTAAATCTATGTGAAATCAGCATTCACTACAAGAAATGACGCACAGTGTTAAAACCAAAATGTTCAGTGTTGATAAGAAACTGTTTTAAGGTTGCCTGGGTGGAAGCCTTAAGTAACAGGAGAGGATGCAGCTGTGACTTTTTACTGGCACCCTCACCAAGAGGACTCCAGTTTTACTCTATAGCTGATCTGGAAGGAGGATCAGTGAAGGGGTTGGTGGAGGAAGCTGGTAGAAGGTGTAACAGTTATTTGTTATTTCACTGCTGCAGAACTTTTAGAGGGGTGGGCAGGATCTTTCATTTGTAAGCCATCAATTTTATACTGAAGAAATACTTGGCCATTTTTTTATATAGCATATAGACAAAGTAGAAGCACGAGGGATCACTGCCTCAATAGGTTCTTCATTTTTCAAATCCCTGGTAGATGAGACTCTCTAACTGTTCCCCAAATGCAAGCTTTAATCCTCACACTAGATAATAGATTTTCCTTTTTTTGTTGAGCTCACCATACCATTTAGGGTAGGTGAGGTTATTTTGATAGGATTTTAGTACTAGGGACAGGATTCAACTAATGAATAACTGTGCAAGGGCTTCTGCAACAGGGATTTCCCCTTTCCTACCTTGTACATTCCCTGAAATTGGTTCTAGAGGGGTTGGGAGCCCTTTAGCAGCAGCATGCAGGGAAGGAGGAGGAACCATTCTGCCTGACAAGTTTGATTAAGTTACAAGAAAAAATGCAGGAACTTGCTTCTGTCCCCCCCTCTTTCTTTCATATTGTGAGTTACTTCTCTGGTGCATGGCCTTGGTGTATGTTTTCGCATGCACTGCATGTGCCTCATGACTGGTTGAACTGAAAATGTCACAGCTAATGGCTTTAGTATAATCTTTTATGCAGATGAAGCATGTATAATGTAAAAATACTAACATCCTTGGTATTGAATACAGCAGATAACATCAAGTATCAGGCTAGTTAGCTAGTATTTTTACAGTATATGCACACATGCACACACATACATTTCATCTCACAGAATTATTCCTGGATTGGGCTTTTCAAGCAAATACATTTTAGGAATGGTACCCCAGAATTGGATACAGTTTTCCTTGTTTCACTGTTCACACAATATATTTGCCTGAGAATCCCATGATGAGGATTATGGCAATGAGTATTTGTCTCGCAACTATCGGCGACTTCTTCCGATACACAGTCATCCAGGACTTCTAAGTTTTCACAAACAGCCCGTAGTTTCAAAAAAAATTATGCCAATCATAGATACATTTTCTGCTTGGAGGTTTTTTTCTGAATCTCAGAAAATGCAACAGTTACAGATTCTGTTTTGCTCAATTCAAGAACACAAAAAGGCCTTCTCCACTGTACACACAGCCATTTTGCCTGACTGGTCACATGACACGTGCGTTATTGCCTATGTCAGTTCCCTCAGTAGCAGAACACAAACTTTATAAGTACATCTACCTCACGGTTCGCAGTTGTGGTCCGTGTTGTCGCCTGTTACCGTCTTACAGCATCTGGAAACTCTATACTTCATTATGAATCACCCTGTATATTTAATGTAAATGGTTTTAGGTACAAACATCAGCAGCATAATCACAAGTCACCTTGAACTGCTTCACTGTGTCTACTTCTGAATTTTGCTATTGAATCTGACAGAACCACTACAAGAAAACAGAATATTATGTTAAATAGATTATATGACCAAGCAGCTCTTGGGTTCTGGTGAGCCCCTACTTCCCAACAGAGGATAGTTTTTACTGGCAAGTTCAGATTACACCACTGTAATGTGTCCTGTAGTTCATTCCATCAGTACCGCTGGTGTCACAGGAACCTGTTGCCTATCGAGCAACCATAGTCACCAGGAAATCAGGCTTAAGTAGATGTCAACACCTGGTGCTGTGTGCTTCTAAGAGCTGCCTCCATGGACTCACAGGACAATCTCCAGTGAGACCTATCTTCACCGTCACCTGAACAATCCTACTCAAGTCAGGAAATCCTAGAATAAGGTGGATTTTACAGTAATGTCATCCATCAGTATCTCCCACTGACAGCTGTCTCCATGGAGGTGATACACACCTGCTGCTGAAGTAACCCAGCTAAAGTGAGGGATTTCCCACCTTGAAATATTCGTATTGCAGCAGCTGCTGAGAACTATCTCCATGGAGACAGCTCTCAAAGGGACCCAACAGCAAACACAGAGACATGCAAGGAATGTGAGTACAGGCAAAGTGTAGGATGGAAAATCTTTCCTTCTGCCTACTGTGAATTATTTCACTTCCTTGTTTATAGTATGTGTTTCTCACCTTTCTAGATACGCTACCCCATCTTGTCACTATAACATTTAAGGATGCTGCATTTATAGGTATAAGCCACATCCATTCACATCAGGGGAAGACTGAGCTGCGATTTATAGTGCTTTCAAATGACAGCTACGATGGCCCTTGGAAAAAAAGAAAAGATACCAAATCTTTAATGGCGTGGTTTTTCTACTGCATGTCCTCTGCATTTTGAACCATAGGAAAGGAGGAAGAAAGAGATGCTGTAGTACAGCACCATGGCCAATACCCTCACCTGAATATAACAAGAAACATTTTTTAGAAACCAACCAAACCACAAGCACAAAATCATTTTGTATAGAGAAATACCCTTTCATTAACCTCTTAAAGATGATCAGGACTGACAGCTGTGATAGCAGCAAACATGGACTCCCACCCATCCACCCACCCACCTCTTGCTGTTATCTCATGAAGGATCTATGAGCTGAGTACTGAACTTGTCTTGGAAATACCTGGTATGCTCCTAGATTTTTGTTTCAAGTCTCTGTCTACCCCACTCCATCCTCTTCAGCCTCTCAAAACATAACTGTGTCCAGGATTTCAGCACAAAGCTTCATGCAATATTGCTGGCAAGTTTGGAGTCCCAGCACTACTTTTCTAAGCACAAGTGTTTGGAATTTTAGTTAAAATTGATGGTACTTATTTCTGACTATACTTATGGATCAGAATGTCATCTGGATAATTTTGGTACTTTTCAGAAGGATGACATAGTATACAAACATGCACGTTGTAAGCTTCACTCTGTGTCATCTAACATGTCACTACAGAAAATTCAACATGAGAACATTATTTCTTCACATATAATTAAAGATAGCTTTCTTGCCTGAAGAAAAATATCTAAAGTAGCTAGAAATATTTATATAATATATAGAGAGGGTGTTCTTTTTATCTTTTCATATATGTTGGCTACTGATCAAAACTCCGAGCATAATCCAGCCAAATTAAATGTCACTAAATTCTTCTGATTTCATTAGGAGATAGTTAAGCATGTGCTTAAGTATTTCCCATTGAAATAAATAGAACTTAAAATTCTTAATTGGGTGGGATCTTCCCCATACTTCTTTTTAATCTAGTAAGAGTAGTACTTCACAAACTTTCTCCAATTAAGAGAGAGTTCATAGGCTCCAATTAGGAAAGAGTTCAGTGAGACAAATTAGTCGTGACTGAAATCCCATTTACTTCAATGGAGAACCATAACTAACCTTTTTCTGGAATGGACCCACATTTCCCCCCTAAAATAGAATGAAAAAAGTCTAAGATTCTAGTGACACATGAAGAAGAAAAAAACTTATCACATGAGAATCATTCTTTTTTAAAATGTGTACAAAACTATGTTTGGTCCCATGTGCAAAGCTATATCGTAATTTTTTTTTTAAAGTTGGCAATATCAACCTAATAAGATTGCATCATCATGAATAAAGAAAGTGGTTCTCAGGGACTCTGCTGCTTTGAAAAGGGCAATGTATTATAAGCAATGTGTTATACAGTATTTTTCTTTGTGCAGGAAAAATGGAGAAGGTGATCACATAGAGCTTTCTTTTTTTTTAAGATTAGTTAGCAAAGATGTAAAAGTGTATAAGCTGCTCTTGGTTTTTATTACTTTATTACCCCTTCCCACCAAACCTATGCATCTTGAAAATTTTGCAGGTGCTAAAAACAGAAGGAGAGGACCTGGTTCCAAGAAGCTATTGGGATACTCTGAGACGTAGCACAAGCCAGGCACTCTTTTCGGACCTTGCAGAGGTATAACAAAACCTCTGTATGGTCCATGAGCTTTTCTTCATTTTTCTTTTTCTTTTTCTTTTTCATATTCCATTTTATTGTGTATATTCTAAATATTTTAAACTTTTTAATTACACCTCCTCCTTGCTTTGGAGTTGTTGTTTTTGTTTTCCCCATGGTTTTTGTTTGGTATTTACATTTGTGATATTTGTTGCATAAGAAAAACATGCATTTGACACATACTTTAAACTGCCATATTTCTTGTTTACTAACAGTGAAATAATTGGTTTTATTTCATTCTTGGAATATTGGATATCTTTTTATTTTATTGCATTATATTGTATTTTGAAAAGATACTTCACAGTTATAAGTATGCCTATCTTAAGAACTAGTCTTTTACATTTGAAAAGTATAGATAGGTTCTGTGCTTTCCATTTAATGAACCATCTGATGATAAACATTTATGTTTCATAAAAGCATAAGTGGGCGACCTTTCTCTATTGAAGGGTACATTCCCTTGGGGTAAATCTGTCAGAGACACATGCTGGTTGTATGTGGAGCCAGAAACAAAAGTGTTATAAATTAGCTAACTTAGAATGCTGCTCCTTACATAGCAAAAGTGGGATGAAATTATAAAAACCCAGGAAAAATACAGAGGAAACCAACTGGAAGCAGAAAACACTGTAAGGATGGAATGGGACAGCATCATAAAAAATTGAGAGCCCACATAAAATGAAACTGGGAGCTGCTTGTTGCCTACCTGTGGATTAAAGGAACAGCTCTGCCTGGTAACAACCATTGTACATTGGGATAGCTTCCATTTATGATTATTTAGGCACAGCTAATTTTAGTAGACATGAAGTTGGGATTAGGCATGGGCAATTGTTTGTACTGTTGCATGAGGGGTTGTGCCTGCCAAGATTCCCTTTTCTACATAACTATTGAAGGCACAGAATCCCCACTGCAAGTTGAAAATTCATCTGGCATTACCTCTGTGTCTTACTTGCTGATGGGTTTAAGCCCTGTTTGGTGCATCTACAGACCTCCCAGCTAGACAAAAGGCAATTTTCATATTTATGTGAGACTGACAAGGAAGACATTTGAGGAAGAGGAGACATTTAGACTTCTTTCAATGAAAGGAATGAATGCATTAATAAGCGCTGACTTGAGGCTATGGGAATTGAAGAGGAAAAACATTTTATTTGGGAAGTCAGAATTAAAGGGTTTCATACAGTATGTGCATAGACCCTGATAGAGTACTGCTGCATAGAATAAAGAATTTTCTGGTCTTTGTATATCCACCCTAGGATATAGTTCATACACAACAAATTATTCTCCATGTTAAGCCCTTTTATAACCATTCTTTCTTTCTCATCCACTGATTCATATGATTATTTTCATGTAGATATAGGTGGTTTACTTGTGGAGTATTGAGTATAATGATGAATATATAAAATTCATGGAAAAGAGGTTATGTAATTGTTTTACCATGTACTCAGATTGTGGACCATCCTGCTGCCACAAAACTTAAACTCATGTACATTCACATGCCTATAAAACCACTCAATTTTAAGTTCAAAGCAATTGCCTTGGTCACCTGGGATGACCTGGAGAATACAAGTCCTGGGGAGCATCTGTCATGTGCTTGTAAATTGAATTTGCACCATTTCAGGACCAACTGTACTCAGAGGTTTTGGAAGCTATTGATATAATGGTCACCTGTCAGTGTCATTTCTATGAATCAAGTGTAGCCTTGCTGCAAGGTCTTTGGGAACCGATTATTTGAGCTGGTACTGTAGGCCAAGCTTGCATTTTCAGAAGGGCCGTATTTTGATAAATAAGCAATAAAAAATAGATGCAACGGTTAATAATGCTGTCCAGAAATAGAAAAGAAAATACACAATCCTTCATACTGCTTAAATATATCTGGTTTGTGTACTATATGAATCTGAAAGTCAGCTAGTCAGGTCTCATATTGAGGACCTGCTACTCCTATTAGATTACAATTTCTGAAGCTGTAGGTTAAAAATATCTCAATGTGTGAATATATATTCTTAACTATAGAACAGTTTCTTATAATTCCACTCTTCCTCTGTTCACACTTGAGGTTTTTCCTCGTAGGAAGTAGAATCTTTGATTTTTTTTTCCCATGGTCAGATTTTTGCAAAGAAATGACATCACTGTCAAAAAAAACAAATCAAACAAAAAACCACAGGCTCCTGAGGTAGGCCTGCCTTATTATTTTCTCCAGCAAAATATTCCCTTCACTTTTTTGACATTAACAAAGCTATGGGTGAGAAATACGTCTGCAATGATGGTTACCTTTCCATCATCATAATCATTTTTAAAATGTGCTAACTTATTTTCACTATATTATTTCACTATTCTGATTAATTTCACCCAGGTCCCTGGTTTTATTTAACACATTTGATCATACCATATCACTTTTTTAAGTTTGGTAGGCTAAAATGTAATGTAAAATATTGTGTGGGGAAGTATGACCTGACTAACGTTACTAACTGATCTTGCAAATGGTTTTAATATGTATTTGATGCATGGATGCATTTAATCTTGAAGCAATCTTTTTAAAGCAAAGTGCATTGATAAAATTCTGTGGATTTTATTTTTGTTACTAAATCTATTGCAACTTTAAGCAATTAATATACTCAATATGTTTTTAAGCGTGCAGATGATATCACTGGTTTGCTATCCGATACTACACTGCTGGTACACTTTTTTGGTAAGAAAGGAAAGGCTGAGCTTAACTTTGAAGATTTTTATAGGTGAGCCTTACTTTTAATACTTTTAATATGTACAAATCCTTTTGTATATGTCATATTAGAAATCATACATGCCAATAATATTGTCTGTTTCCTTAAATATTTTTAGAAGGTACTTTCTGATTTTTAAAAAAACTTCCATAGCCTAGAACCTGAGAAGAGTCACCAAAGGCCTATCTTGTCCAGCATCGTATTTTCAAAGTGACTAACCAGATGCCTATAGGGAGCATTTGTGATTCCCAGCAACTAAAAACAGCTTTTTGTTACCTTTATGGTGTTTTGCATAGCATTCTGTAGTACTTAGAAATACGTTAGTACCCCATTTAGAAGATCAAAATATGAAAATACAATGTATCTTATTTTCTGTAGTGAATATGAATCAGTTCTGCAGCCACTGGTAAATCCTGATTTTTTGGTTTATATCTATTTTGTATTTTTTGGTCTGAATGATCCAATAGTTCCATTGCATTAGAGCCTTTGTTTATGCACTGAATTCCATGTTGAGAATTATCTTTACTGGATCTCTATAGAGCTTTGCAATTGATCACAAAGTTTATACATAGATGACAGGTGAGAAGCCACCTTCACAGATAATCAGCCTCTGTCTGTAGCTAAACATGTACTTCTGTGCCTTTTAGAAATAATGTAACTTTCTAAACTTAAAAGGAACAGCATCTCTTTGCCTCTCTGACATTGAAATCTATGGTACAGTAGTGAGAACCTGTCCCCCACCCACCCACCCTCAGGTTTTGTTGGGCTCCGACTCCCATCAGCCCCAGCCAGTAAGACCATTTAGTCAGGAATTACATGAGTTGTAGTCTAGAGGGCCACAGGTTCCCCACCTCAATTGTAGAGAAATGTGTTTCTTCTACTTTCCCCATAATTACTCCAATGTGCTATAAGGTCTGATAGGGAAAATTCTTCTTGTAAAAGGGCTTCACTATTGGCTTTAGTTAACATGGACAGCTCTGTGAATGCTTCTTTGTTGTCCTCCATGTGAAGCTGTCGTGCCTGTTCACACAGCAGCTCCATGTGCACTTTCAGAGCTGTGGATTGGCTCTGATGAGTTTTGCATCGTGTTTATTTTCCTTGGCTTAAACCCTTTGTACATTTAGGTAGCTTAAAACACACTGAAACCAATGTGAGTTAAGCTGCAATCCTATATACTTACCTAATAGTAAGACCTTTTTAAAATAATGGGACTGCATTTTAAATAGACATGTATAGAGTGCAATACTAAACCATGTAACTTTGGTAGCTTGCAGCCCTAGGCATTAAAATATCTTTCTATTGTCATTGCATCACATTTTAGCCCCACAAAATTCACCTCTATATATTTCACAATATTTTTGTGTGTACTGAAAAGATCTGCCAATGATAAATTTCCTTTACCAGGTCAAACCAAGAAGTCCATCAGCTGTTACTGAAATTGCAAGTTTATTAATTTTGCATGAATTGGAATGTTTGAAATATTAGGGGGCGGGGTTCTACATATGGAGTTATAAGATTATTAAATCAATACCTCTTATAATTCAGGTTTATGGATAATCTCCAAACTGAAGTTCTTGAAATTGAATTTCTTTCATACTCTAATGGGATGACTACCATCAGTGAGGAAGACTTTGCTCATATACTTTTAAGATATACAAATGTGGAAAACACATCAAGTTATCTGGAAAACGTACGCTGCAGCATGCCAGAAGAGCAAGTAAGCTTTCAGCAAAGACCCAAACATCTGCACGCACACACATACACAAAATCATAGCCTGATTGAAAGCACAGTTACCTGAAAATGTCAATCACTTCCAGTTACATGTGCTGAAATGTGATACCTGCTGTTGAGCAGGTGGGATTTGTGGGAAGGAGGAGTGGGCTGGAATAGGTCAAATAGTTTTGGAGAATGAAAAATGAGAGAATATGGGCAGGTCCTGTTAACCACTTAGGTTCCATTCATTTTCTGTGAGTTTTTGGACATGGACATTCTGGGTTCATTTTGCATCTGAATGGTGCCTGGTCACATAGGCAGGAAGGAGTAATACTTTGCACAACACCTTTCACAGGCTTTTGATACTATCTCAGAATGGCTAATTATAACATAATTCTTCTTTATTCTATTTGTAGTCCAGTTGTTTGAGTGCCATTGCTCATGTAGACCATACATCAACAACTACACACAAGAGGGAGGTATTGGCATTCTCAAGGGAACCCTAAGGAGGAAACCCTTAAAACAGCCCAATGAGGATTAAGCATGCACAGTACCCAGGGAATGCTGACTGACTGAGAGGGAAAGAAACTGAAAACCAGATGGGAAGGAGAATGGAAATGAGTAACTGAAAGATAAATACAAAGCAAGATGCACAGAGATATAAAAATGGTAGGAAGACCCATTTCCTGCTTCATATAGATACAGATCCTCCAACTGTCCCTATTTCCCAGGAACAGTTCGGGATTTACAGAAGCTATCCTGGTTTCTGATTTGATCCCAGAATGTCCTATTTTTCCTTGGAACATCCCTATTTTCATTGGGGAAATGTTGGAGAGTATGCAGTTATGCAACCCCCAAGTCAATGAGATAAGAAACTATACAACCTTGAGAAATCACCTGAAGGCAGCCCAGTATAGGGAAGTTTTTAATCTTTAATTTTTTATTATATATAAAATGTTGGAAGCCATTCAGAATGACTGGGTCAACATCTCTATTTTCATTGGACTAATGTTTGAGGGTATGTAGATAAGTCCCCAAATGATGAAAGTTACAGCTTCTGATAGAATTCAGTGGAGAAATCAAAGATTTTACTGTAGTTGGGACTGGAGACCACCGTGTCCCAATATGAGAAAAAAGCACAAACACCCAATGAGAACTGATCATGGTAATAGGCAGAGAATGCTGGCTGACTGGGACAGAAAACCAGGGGGAATGGGATGGAGTGGCTGAACCATGAAAAGAAAAACAACATTTTTTGAAGTGCCCCACTCGTTTCTACCAATAGTAAACTATTGAGTGTGAATCTTTATGTAGCCAGAACAGCCCCATCTACAAAGTACAAAGGGGTGGTTGAAGCGGGTTACAGATGTACTAGGTTAGATTGCGGCAATGCAGTGTGCATTGTGTTGCCTTTGCTAGTGCAAAATTCAGTAGCCAGATAGCTGTAAAACAATTTTAGCATGGGGCTTCTCAGTAGTGACTCCCCATTTCTGGAATGCTCTCCCTAGGATATATACCTGGAGACATCATTGTTTGCTTTTAGGCACCAAGCTAAAACATTTCTGTTTAACCAGGACTTTGACTCTTACTTGGAAGGGTCACGAGTTAGAGCTTTGGCCTTTGTAGTGCTCACCTTTTAGTGGGATGGGTAGAATTCATCATAAATATTACTGAATGAGCGTGTTTAGGTTGTTGGTTTTTTTAACTTGCAAAAGATGGTGTTCAACATAATCTCTCCTAAATGACATATTATTTAATTGTGATAGAATGCCACAAAGTCCCATGTGCAGTTTTGCCATCTTTAGGGTATATGCTCTTTTAACACATTTAATCTAGTTCTTCAGTCTCCTTAACACAGGATCATTTGTAGAAGGCCAGTGTGGAGTGAGTGGTACTTAGAAGTGACTAAACAGAGGATTTCAAAGAACCTGTGCAGTTGCAAAAGCAAATAACCTTGCTAGCTAAACTGTTTGTTAGGAAACAAAGGTGTTGTCTGGAGTAAATTTAAGCAACAAAGAGACATAGTGGCAGCTAAATGCATCAGTGCAAACCAATAGGGTTGATGTTGCAGGGACTCTTTCAAGCATGGAGTGCTTTGGATATAATTCACTTTTATTTGTTTACAGAAAGATCAGGTTTAACTGTTTTAGATCTATTTGTAAACAGTTCAGCTTATTTTCAAATGATCACACTTTTCAACTCTTGACATTTTAGTTTGAGGGGCTTAAAAAAGAGCAAGTAAGCATCATTTAGCAGTTAGTGGTAGTTAAAAGGAAAAAACACCCAAAGTGCTTCGGTATCATGACACAGATAAGGCACTCAACAAATATACTTAAAGCACAGTATTAAAAAGAAACAATGAATGTGCTACAATAATAGTGGTATAAACAAGCATTAAAAATATAAATACTTGTTAAAGAATAAAATGGGTCATATACCCCCACCCCCACCTTAAAAAAAGACCAAATATTCAGTGTTAGGAAAATGGGAGAAAGAATTAGAGAGCAAAGAAACCTAACTGCATGTTTTGAATTCTGGACATATCTGTATCATATGCACAAAAATCAAAGTCATGGATTGCTTATCAAACTAAAATTCAACCATCAGTTGTCTACAGATCAAACTATGACTTGTTTCTCCAAAATTTGATTTAGTTTCCAGCTGCTCTTACCATGTCCCTTTGTAGCTTAGTGAGTTTCCGGGATGGAGTGGGCAAACAAACCATGGTTTTTATTTTATTTATTTCCATACAAACAAATTGTGTATACCACATGATAGTAACAAAACGTCTAAGTAGTTTGGTTAAGGAAGGATACTAGGTTCATACATAATGTCAAGCCATAGGCAAAATAAACCAGAGTGAGTAAGCCAACAATAAGAGATGGCTTCAGATCATGGCTTGTTGACAGTAAAACAGCACTCAACTCCCAACTTCCCACTTGACTAGAAAGCACACAAAGCACTTCCCAGCCGTGCAGGAAGCTCCCACAGCCAATTGCTCCCTCCTCCCATCACCACACCATGCCACAAGTGGTGCTCCCCAGTAAGTGGGGAACAGGTATTACCAATAAAGCTTCTGTCCATTTGGCCACATGGGAGAGGCCTGACTCCTCCTGAGAGAGGCATTCTTTCTCTGCTAGTACAATTTGGCTTGTGGCAGCAGGATTGCAACTTTGTGAGGGAAGGGGGCTATGAGAGGTATAGAACTGTCTCCATTGTATGCTGACTCCATTATCAGCTGCAAAACTGCTGCCAAACAATTAAAGAATGATGCTGATGCTGCTGGTGCTTCTATAGTACTAATATCAGTATTCCTTTATTCATAGGGCATTACATTTGATGAATTCAGATCATTTTTCCAGTTTTTGAATAATCTAGAAGACTTTGCAATTGCAATGCAGATGTATAATTTTGCAAACCGTTCCATAGGAAAAGGTAAAAATATTTAATGTCAATAGTTAATACTTTTTTAATATTAAAAGAAAAGAAATCTGTTTTGTTTAATATTTGTGTGAGCATCAAGTATTGTGCTTTTTCTGCCTGTTCGACCACTCCAAAATCCTTTAAATATGTATGTACTGCATGGCAGTTATCCATGTTTGAATCCTATGAGACATAAAATGCCTCTGTGTATCTAAGAGTTTTATTGTCATTTAATAAATATATGGAAGTGTGGTAGGGAAGACTCATCTATGAACCATTTATATACTTTTTTTTTTATAGGTATATGCTTGTAAAGCCACAGTAGCAGTAAAGCAGCAGCTCCACAGGAGTTAAGCTGCATGCTTCCACCTATGGTCAAACTGTATATTTGTGAATAAATTCAAATAATACAAGACACTATAAGCCTCCAGCAAACCACCTCAAATCACACGAATGAAAATATACATGTATATTAGATGTTTTCTGTACTCCACAGTTATCATTTCATTAGCAATTGCTTTTTTTCAAGAGATCAGCTGTGCAACTAAGCTATAATAAAGGGCCACTTAGAACACAGTACTCTTGACAACTATATATACCGGTATGTGATGGAGAATGAGTTTTTTTCAATAATAAGTAATGGTAATCACTGTGTTGCATGATGATTTTGGCTGGCTGCTAAATTTCCTTGTTTCCGTAGATGAATTCAAGCGTGCAGTATATGTAGCTACAGGTCTGAAGCTTTCAATGCATTTAGTGAGCACTGTCTTCAAGATCTTTGATGTAGACAAAGATGATCAGCTGAGCTACAAAGAATTTATTGGTATTATGAAAGACCGATTGCAACGAGGGTTCAAGGTAAGAACATGGATTATCTCTTAATCACGGAAACTTATGAATGAGATATAAGCAGTCCATAAACTATAAAATTTTTGCTGTTTCCAAAACTATTTGAAATATAGCCATTTTTATAGATATCTTTTCTCTTCAACTTGAAAGGGTTTCAAGAACTTCATCACATAGATGTGTATTTTATTATTATTTAAGGATGTGCCAAAATTCATAGTGTATGTTGCGATAAACAGTAACATTAGTCTGACTTTGAAATGAAACTCATGATTAATCTATGGTTATTATTGAAGTTAAAACTACCTCCATATATGTTTAGTTTACTAACCCTTAATTTACAGAACTGGGATTTGTTTGTTTTTTCTATAGCCAAGTCTACAGAAACATTCTGATCCAGCTTGCTGTTGATCAAGTAGGTCCCCAGTTAATCATCTAGAAGGTTCAGTCTCGTCATTATAATTTATAGACTGGGAAATAGATGTCTAAAAGCTTTTGATAGCCTGTAGTTTTAGAAGTTTAGAAGTTTAATCTGTACTCCTGACTGCCCCCTAGAGACAATAAATTAACTAAATAGTAGTCAGCAGAAATGAATTTTGTCACAATGTATTTTTAAGTAATTCTGTAAATACTGTTGTGTAATTATGCATTTAATTTCACATTTTAAATTAGGCTTAGTCTTCTATCAAAAAATACAGTAATCAGTTTGCATTTATTTATAAGCCTGAAATACATGTACAATATAAATATTTTAGGTTAATGATTATAAGTAGGAAGCAGCCGCTAGCTACTTGCTCAGCCCATAAATGATTGGGCTGGACTATTCAAACAGTTGAAAAAGCTCCCTTCTCTAATGAAAAAATGTCTTGAAGAGGGAATACCAGGTGGCAGAGGGCATGGAACACAGCAGCGCTTCGCCTCAGTGGCAGATATCATGATCCTCAGCCAACTGGAATGCCCTTCTCCAATGTATGGGTGTGTGTTTTCCCCATTAGGTCATAGGAACTGCCAGGGAAGCGTGGGGAACATATGAAGTGGGGTGCTAGCTATTTTGTGCTCTGCCAAGCTCAAAGGGCGACTCAAAATCAGGATTAAAGCAAGTGGGCTGAAATAGTCATACAACCCCAGTTTTGATTTCTTACATCATATCTGATCTATGAGGCCTTTAAAGAAGGAAGAATGAATTTATACACCTTCTCTAGTAGTTTGAACTGGGAAGCCAACTATGTGATACCTTGCCTTCAAAATGTGGTGACAAAATTTATTTCATTGCTTGTGCTCTGAATGTTGTTTTTTAAAAGTGCCACGGTAGTGTGGAGTTGCTGATTGTCCTTGTTATTAGTGTTGGGTTAAAATGTGTTGTTAGCCAATCTTCTTTTAGCATTCCCTATATACACTGTTCATAATTCTGAATATTATATCTCCTTTGCTAATGTATTAAGGGATTTTATAATTGTTTTCTAACCTGAACTTTACAAATATCTTCTCTGAGATCTGGTATGTTTAACTGCCACCCTGTGGACAGTGACTGTATTGCCAAAATTTGTAGTGATGTTTGTAATTTCACACAAGCTGTATGAAAGTAGAGTATGGGGGCTGTTTCCATAATATCTTATTTAAGATGTAGATTCAAGATCTTTGCTTAAAACATGCATTTTTTCTCTCCTTTACCAAGAACTTTAAGAAAAACACTCTCTATTGTAGCATCTTTGAAATTAATAGTTATGCCTATATTGTGGTATCATACATAGTTGTATCACAGGTGCATGAATATTTTAGCCCAAAATTATTTTTGCTGAGTTTTCTACACTATGACTAACAAGTACAATTCCTTTATTATTTTCATGCCATCTTCTCCTAATGCTCACCTTTGGCTGCCTTCACATGATGCTTGCACACGCACACTTCTTTGTCTTCTTCTCAGGGCTACAAAACCCTACAAAAATACACCACTTTCAAATCCTGTGTGAAGAAGGAACTCAATAGCAGATAAACTATGGTATGTCTATGATGCACTGTGTTTCTAAAACTGTTGGTTAAAGATTTATCACTGTACTTAGCTGACCGTTTATTTGACAACTGAAAATCAAAATAATTGATCAGAAAGTGAACTCTATATAATTTTGTTCAGTTCATTCAGGATCAAAATTTCAATTTCTTCTCCATTCTCTGCAGTGAACTTGTGCATAAACTTGTTTGTTCTAGGAAAATCTATGTCCAAGTCATTTGGCTTGAGTCTGGAGGCTCATGACCCAGGACTCCCGTATTACCTATTTTGTTAGCATATATCAGGAGTTGCCAATCTTTCTGGGTCTATGGGCACATTTGAAAATTGGAGAAATTGTTGTGGGCACCATACCAAACAGGCACTGCAACCTATGCTGTTGGCTAACACAAACTCCTTCTGTCAGCACAATTTTCAGCATGCGAGGGGGGGAGGTGCCAACAAAGGCCTCTACAGGAGTATGTGTGCCCACGGGCACCACATTGATGACCTCTGGCATATATGGAGCCGTGTTAAGCTCCAAGACAGTGTTTCCCACAACAACACAATGAGACCTATACTTCATATACACGTGTCATATATCTGATAGTAAAAAATGTTTAAGCAACCATTAGATATTTCACCGTCATTCTGCCCCGTTCCCCCATTTAGAAAACATTTCATTTTTCTATAAAGGGAGTTGCTCCAGCTCCTTTATCATTTTCCAGGAAAGAGCAATTTAAAATGATTAGGGGTCTGGAGCATCTGCCCTGTGAAGAACCAGGGACATTATTGATGAAGAGTCGGACATGACTAAACTACTAAACAACAACAACAAAAATGTATGGTATGGAGAAAATCAATAGAATTTTTTCTCCTCCCATAATACAAGAACACTGGCTCATCCAATTATGCTGAATGGTTGGAGATATCAGGCAGACCAAAAAGAAGTACTTCTGCACATAGTACATAGTTAAAGTATGCCATTCACTGCCACCAAATTGGACATCTTTAAAAGGTAATCAACTCATTCATAGAGAATAAGGCTGCCAGTGGCTTCATGATATCTGTATATTCTAGTGGCAGTATGTCTCTAAATACCAGTTGCTGAGGAGCACAAAGGAGAGAGCTTTTGTTCTCATGTCTTGCTTATGAGCTTCCTGTGGACTTCCTCTGGTTGTCCAGTGTGGCTGGACTGCTAGAATAGATAGAGGTTAGTCTGAACCAGCAGGATTCTTGTGTTCTGTTGTTGCTCCTTATGCACAAAAGAGATGTGATGTTTTATTCTGGAAATGTTTAAGTGTTCATCATACACTTCAAATTAGATGGAAATTTTAGTATTTTGATTTTCCCAGAAGAATATGTATGTTGTTAATTAATATAACCTTCATGTCCAGTATGCAAAAGGATTTAATGGGTTGCCATCCTGAACACCATAATGCTTCTGAGATTGCCCTTCATTTTATTTATGGGAGATGCATAATTGTTGTGTGGGGTCACAGATTGCTATATTCATGCTTGTTCACAAATTCTGTAAAATAGAATTCACACAAGAAGTATAGTTTTCTTTGCCTTGGCTAAATGCAATGGAACCAGGAAATGGAGGATATGTGCAATTAAAATGCTGCCTTCTCACAAGTCACACAGCAGATTCAGCACTCTTCTCTTGCAAGCTATTTGCTTATGAATGATTTTTATTTCCCATGGTCAAGTGGCTAGCTTCAAGCCTGCATTTTTCAATGGTTAGAGATTTAGAGTTTTTGCTCAAGAATCTGGCTCGAACCTACATTAATTCTACAAGAGTTAAGAATTTTATTTTCTGCTTTAAAAAAATTAAGGTATCAGGATTTTTTAAAAATCCTATTTTTATAAAACAGATTATATTTTGAATAGGGTTAAACAAACCCTAGGGTTAAGATATTGTCCTTTACCTTAGCTGTTAACAGAGGCACTGCCAGGTTTTCTTAGTTTTGTTTTAGTGTTGCATGGTAAGGGACATAGCCAAAACACCTAGCTCTTGTAAGCTATTTAGAGTTTATTGTTTTGTTTTGTATTTTATATACAGACCTCCTTTAACGTAGCTGTAATTATGTTTGTTTTCATTAACAGAAAAAAACGAAATATGGGTTGAAGGACTACTATGTTTGTGTGATGACTGTAACAAGCAAACACATTAGGCAGCGTTGGAAGCAATTTCGGAATAGAGATATGCTGTGATGGATGACAAGACACTTCAACTTTTGTTCACCGCTGATGGTTTTTCTTTTTCTTTTTGGGCATGCCTTGCAAACTGAATGCAGAAATCATGAAGTTGGTATTTAAGCCAAACATCTTCCAGCTGTAGCTATGTCTTATCATTTTGGACTGTGATCCCTAAAGTGCCCTGCTGTATAATTTTCATTCACTGCATTAGGTGTGAGTGTCTGTGGAGTGAGAGTCATCCTCTGAATATTTCTTCTTACAGGGATTCAAGTGAATCTTCGTAAGGATTTTATTTAACTATTAGATATTATTTTCTAATTAGTCATCTGCAGAGAAGACTTAGACATGTACTGAGAAATAAATCAACGGGACTTACTCCCAGGTAAGTGTGCACAGCATTGCAGTCTTAAAATAGGTTATATTTACAGATCACTTACAACCAAACCCAAGAGAACAATATTATGATTTAGTATTATCTGGTTTTATCTTTGTGAGTTGCTTTGGATCCATGCTAATGGGGAGAAAGTGTACAAATCATTTCTTTTTAAAAAAGTATGCATGGGGCAACCATTCCTGATCTTGTGGAGCCCTTTCAAAGAAATTAAAATCCTGCTGATCAGCTGTTTAGCATGAAAGAACACGATCTAGTCCTAAAAACAGCTGAGTTATTTCTGCAACAGCTCCAGATGCAGAGCCCCAAGTGTTGGATCAGTAATAGAAACTGCATGTTTCTGTTCCTGCTCCTTCTCCAGGTGGGACAAATACATCTAGTGCCCTGAGTTGGAGGAGATTGTTCCACTTTAAATATAATAACAAAATGTGAATTGTTTTAGTAATGTATTTTTTTAAAAAACATCTGTTGTATTTATTTTGTTTTCATATGCCATTCCATTTTCTTAAAATGTTCGTTAGGCTGTTAAATGTGCCTATAATTATGGCTATGGAGGAAAAAAATGTTTTCATATGATTTTATAATAGGAACATGTGGAAAGCAAATAGGAAATGTAAAATGAGATTTATTCCGAAGCAGAAGAAAATTTTGTAGCTCAAAGCTATAAAGCTGCATTTAGACCACTCTCTCTGAAACATTATGCTAAACAAGCTCTTATAGTATAGATTAATGTGAAAGTTAAAATAGTTTAAACATGGAAACATTATGGCACAGTGGTACACAAGCCACTTAAATTGGAGTATTTCAGTTTTAATCCTGGTGTTTCTCATTACATTCTGTTGGACTAAATCAAATTTCAACTAGTTCAAGGATAGTAGTTTTATTGTTTTATGCTTTACTCAATAGGTTAATCAGAATGTGCTGACTTCAGATTATATAATTATGGATAGCACTGCAAAAGGAAATGTGTTTCCTAGCCTACTTATTCTGTGCTATCTTAATACACAATCCTTGGATCCTGACAACAGAACATAATTCCGCTTGCAAAATGGGGGTTCCTTGGCTCTTCCTCATTATAGACCCATTTCCCTACAGAAGCAGCTCCTGATAGTCAGAGACCCTCTGGAACCTCAGGGGGCTGCTACTGGAAAGAGGAATCCTTGGAAATCAGGAACATCTCCTTGCATGAGCAAAAGCAACTTCTGCTTGCACTTGGGTACCCTTGGTTCCAAGCCCAAGTGTTTTCTTTGCACTTTCTTTAGTTAGCTGAAAATAGTCATGTAGTGCATGACTTAGTAGACAGATACATTGTCTTCTGGAGTTAACTAGCATGCAACACTAAAACAGACCTTAAATTTTGTGCTAGTTTGCTTCCGGTTTTGGTAGTTGCAAAATAAATGGAATGCCTGCATTAATGTTTAGTCATGGCCTGTCACAGAATCTTATAATGATAAAGTGCCATGATTTTATATTGATATGTCAATTAAAAGGTCACTAAGTAAGAAATCATGTGAAAACTGCAAGCAGTAAGCTGCAGCTTTCAAGACTGTTTTTTAAAATAAATGTTCTATAGTAGTAGGGGTATTTTTAGGAGATAATGAATGGATACAGTGCAATTTTCTTATCATATGTGCTCTGCTGACTAGTTCACAGACTCACTTGGCAGAACCTCTACACATGATAGAAGACTAGGCGTCATTTCTTCACTTATGTGATGTTAGGTGCAGATACACAGTTCAGAGGCTTGTGCACAATAATCATATAGCCCGCTGCCCGGTTTTGAGGGATTGCTGGATCACAAATGATTTTATATACCTAGCAAGGTGGGGCAAAAGGAGAGGTGTATTTACACCATTGTGCATAGAGAATCCTGGGCAAGATAAATGTAGGACCCAGCCCTAATTTTCTAACGTTACATGGTGGTACTTTGGCTTCATTAAGGTCAATGGGAGTAAGTTAAGAATTTCAGTAAAATAGATATTTCACTCATGAACTTTGTATCCAGTTAATTTAAATCAATGGGAATATAGAATACATAAATGTGTGCTGGATCACACCCATGATTTGAAACAGTTTAGTGCTGCATTTACAAAAAGTATGAATTAAACAGAAGACAGAAAAACAGAGTCAACACAGACAGATTTAAGGAGCAATTTGCAGAAAGAACATGGAAAAAGAATATTTAATGAAGTTTGGAAACTAAACAAATGTATGCTTTCCACATCCAAGGCCATAGTATAGAAATTCTGGCTTTTCTCTTTCCAAAATGTATAATTTTACATCACTGTTACAGGGATTAAACTACATGCAAGATTAATGCATTAAATGCTTCTACTAGAATCCTTCCTTTCTCTGTCTCTCCCTTTAAAATGTGTACAAGCCAGACTACTGTGGAGTTTTTTTCCATTACAGCCTAACCTCAATAAATATTCTAAACAAGTGCACAAATTTTGTAGTTCCAGCAGAGTTACTTATTTTGTTCTGTTTCCTTGTATCAGTCCTGCCAAAGTTGTATGTCTCCTAAGATGCTGTTTTCACCAGTCCCCCTCCTGTGGGCTTGAATGCATCAGTGGGATTGGGTAAAGATGCCTTTGGACATTGCTTTTTCCGTGGTTGAAATAGGTGTGCCAGGCCAAATTTTTGTGTTTGCCTTCTGAAACTAGTCCCAAAATCTCTCTGTTTGCATAAAATGCATTGTGATCCTAATGTGATAGTCATCCCCCTGAAGCTGCTCTAGCTTACCTTTGAACAAGATGCATCTTCTGTGTCCCCATCTTTACCAGCACAGTATATTGTACAAGAATCCTAGTCTTACTACATTCCTTAAAAAGCTTACCAAATTCTAGTAATAAAGTAGTTCCTGTATATATTTTTTATTAATGGTGACTCATCACTTGTTGAACTGTGTATTAGAGTCAGTATGAGTTAGAAATAATTTTACTGGGTAATAAAAAAATAGGCAGGGAACTATATACACATATCCCGTAAAAGAGGCAAGTAAATACCAGTTTCCTATTTTTCAACATTCTGTTGACATTAATCCCCTCATTTGATTTGGCTGTTCTTTAACATATAAGGCACTTATCTGCCACCATTCAACATTCAAAACTCACATACTTCAGATTTCATTGGCAGATAAAATAACCCATTCAAATATAATTTGCAGCAGTAACACAAGGACAAAATGATAGATCATTATTTTTTTTAAAAAAGTCTCCTATTTTTCTCTTTTAAGTCTATTTTCTAAGCTTCTTTTTTATGGTAGGCAACTACAATATCAATGTATATATAGTATAGAGCTGTATTTAAATATAACACACACCCATATCCATTTATATGGTAGTAACCTGCTGCTACAGAGAAGGATAAATGTCTGTAATACTATGCAACCACAGCATAGAACTGTCATTTCCACATATAATTATATAGCTTGATTTTGACCTCAGCTGTCACGAATGCAAGGCCAGAGTAAGTGCCAGAGTGAAAGGTCCCTCATGGGAGTGACCCAAACGCTCACCTTTCCCAGGTGGCCTCAAGGCCACTGCAGAAGTGGCCACAGCTGCAGCAGGAGAGATGGTAGCCTCCATCTGGCCAAAGGTGACTGAGCTGAGCAGCGCTTCCCCAGATCCAGGGGCCACAATCCAGACACCAGCCTCCTGCCCTTCCCCACCATGAGATGCCTGGATTTCAGGCACTGAGGAACCAGGATCAGCCGCAACCTCATTGGCAAGCAGCTGGGTCTCTCCATGGAGGATGATCTCAGACTCATGGAGCTGCAGGAACTGCAGCATAGGCAGTAGTGTTTGCAAGTCAGCAGCTTGTGGGCAGCTGGGGAGTGGTTGGTGCAAGGCTGGAGGTGGTTGGGCATCATGTATTTGGATGTCCCCAAAAAAGGGATGTCCTGGACAGTTGATGGATATGTGCCATGGACCCGCTGGGTGCGTTACACGGACTCCCTGGAGTCCACAGAGCACCAATTGGGAGCCACTAGTATAGACTATCACTGGATGGATGGCTGCTTTGAGTCAGTGTTGCACTGCCTGCTTACTCGGCTGGGCTTTGCTTGCTTCCTTTTTTCCAGGAAGAAATAGCAATGAGGTGCACTGCTAGGGAGTTCTGCATTTAAAGGAGACAGAGCTGAGCAGCTGCACTAGTAAGTAAACATTTGGCATATATACTCATCTGCAAGATTTTTCTTGTATGCCAAGGAACTGACCATTAGGCAGAGAAATTGCTTGGCATGAAGAACTGACAGATTATGAGCCCATTCCTGCTCTGCTAAGACACTCACCGCGACGCCAAAAAGCACATTAGGAATTCACGTGGTACAGTCTTCCCTGGACTATACAACTTCAGAATAAGGGGGGAGGGGGCAGCGTGCACATTAAAGTGAGCACTCATCAGGGAGAAGTGTTCCTGCTTTTCCTTATCCTTCCTAGTGCACACAGGGAGATGGATATATGTGGGGTTGCTCATAGCTGAAATAGTTTGGACCCAGTCCATTTATTTTCACAACAATTATTTGAATCACTTTTCTAAAATCAGGAGCCAAATGCTAGGAAAGCAGTTACTGTGTGTGCCTCTATGAATCATGACTTACGACGAATGATTAAATCATAAAGTTTTAGGACCAACAAAAATAATCCTGCAGAGTAATAAAAACTGGGTAGCACAAACACACCCACAACAACTATTATCTTCTTTTAAAACAGCAATTTGTATAAACAGTAATGAGAAGCATTTTTTGTTTTGAGTTTTTTCTCATTGTTTTAAGTGTAAAACACAAGGCTGTATTACTTAGAATGGTGTCCCTTCTTTGTACAGATTTAGTGCATAGATTGGAGTGTCAAGAGGGCCTTTTTGAATGCGTTATTACAGGCAACACTGTGGTACAATGGAGCAGCGCATCTGGCTGTTAACCAGAGTTGGTGATGAGCCCACCCAAGGATGGCTGTGGGTAGGATTCCTGCATTGCAGTAGGTTGGACTAGAATACTAGATGACCCTCAGGACCGCTTCCAACTCTATGATTCTATGGCTTAAGCAAAACATAGGAGGGTAGATGGACTTTGGGGTATGTGTATCATTTTCATGGTTAATAGGCCAAAGAACACCTCTCTGACTTGTCTGAGAGGTCGACAGGAAATCTATTATCACATATTTTTATGTATTTTGTTCCAATACAGTGGTACCTCAGGTTACATACGCTTCAGGTTACAGACTCCGCTAACCCAGAAATATTTCTTCAGGTTAAGAACTTTGCTTCAGGATGAGAACAGAAATCGTGCTCTGGCGGCGCGGCGGCAGCAGGAGGACCCATTAGCTATAGTGGTGCTTCGGGTTAAGAACAGTTTCAGGTTAAGAACAGACCTCCGGAACGAATTAAGTACTTAACCTGAGGTACCACTGTATATGTAATCCCAAAAATTTACATTGCAGCCATGGCGACCCGTACAATGGCTTTATGTATATAATAAATTAGTAGCCTCAGGACTATAATTGTTCATATGTTCCTATGTATTGAATAAATACAGCTGTTCACCTCCTTGCTTTATTTGTGGAAGAGACTGAAGAAATAACTTTTTTAATACTTGAAAGCACTGCACTTCATTTCCTTAATATTGTTGTCATGTCTGTGAGAATTACAGCTCTTCTGCTGCCATGTTAACAGAAATGTCAGTTTCCAACCTGTATGGCCCATTAAACACAGGGGCGGAGAACCAGTGGCCCTCCAAATGTTGCTGAACAACAATTCCCATCATCCCTGACCAATGACTATCCTGGCTGGGGCTGATGGGAATTGGAGTCCTAATATCTGGAGGGCCATAGAGTTCCGCATGGGTGAGACCAGGGTGCCAACTTGAATAAAATATGGGGGGGGGGGGACAAGTAAGACCTGTCCTGCATAATCAATCACATGACATGGTGCACTGACACTATTTGAGTGGCAATGCCCATCAACTTGGGGGGGCAGGCCCCTCAAATATTTTATTGGGGGCAAAGTTGGCTCCTGTGGATGAGACTGTCTTTGAACACAACATCTCCATGATTGGATGAAACTTTACTACCAGTTTCAAGCAGGAGAAATACCAATAAAAAGCTAGTGGATATTACCATAATAATTTGCTGCTATTTAAGTTTTAAGTTTATTTTTTTTATAATAATATTTAATAAAGTTTCAAAAAAGTTACAAAAATGAGAAAGAGAAAATGAGAAAAAAGAAAAGGGAAAAAAACAAAAAAAATACAGAAAAGTAAAAGCAATTAAAAACATTTCCCTCTTTCCATGTCTTATCTTTCATTTACTTATTTCCCTGACCACCTCACACCTCCCTTTTTTGTATTCTAGTTCACTTAAATATTCCAGCAAATCCTTTCCAGCTTGGTTTTTATCCTAATAGTTTATCCTAATGTAGTATAATTTTACATTCTCATCTTTCAACAGTTAAAAAATCAATTTTTACCTAATCTTTTATATCATTTCTGCTAATACCACATTACTTCATTCCAACATCCTTCTAACATTCCTTGCTGCTATTTAAGTTTAAACCCTTTCTATTACTGACTGTACTGTATTCGCAAATCACCTTGCCACTAAGAGAGGGACAGAAATGATGTACAATAAGAATACGGAGAACACAAATCCCACAGGACTTCAAAAGCTAAGGCTTGGATGGGCTAAAGAGGCACATGGTACCTTACAATTCTGACAAAGCAGTGCAGATCTACCACATCCCATGGTTACAGACCTCTGAGACTGACCATTACATCCACTTATTTACCAGCTAGAAGAGACTCATTTAGCCAGTATCCACTAGTTGGTTGGTGAGTTAACATTAAAGTTAAGCTTTTCCATTGTGGTTGGCTAGGACTAGCAAATCCTTAGCCTCAAAAGGCATTCAAAGGCACTTTCGCCTTTCATCCTAAACCTCTTGCACTTCGCTCAGATTGGAGCATCTTGAGGTTCTAGTAAAAAAACAAAATAGCCTCAACAAGCCTGGAGTCTCCCTGATGTACATAACACAACTGTGGCCTCAAGGAAGATCAGAGGCTATGGTGGTACCACAGCCTTCATCTAGACACACAAGGGCATGTGATTTTCTTACAAATCATAAATAGAATAGCTGCCTTTCTTGTTTCCTGCTTCCCCCACTTCCCTTTTTCAGGGAAATCATAATTAAACAGCGCCTCTCTGCTGGTATTTGTTCCTGACCAGGGGTGCTTACTTGAATAAAATATATTGGGGGGCAGGTAAACCCCACCCCACATAATCAATCATGGATTTATTTTAGGGGGCAGTTTTTATGTTGGTGGGGAGGCAGAACCGAGTTATCTGTGATACAGTTGGTTAAGTATTTTTATTTATTTACTTGATGGGGGGTGCAACTACGCCCATGTAATAATAAGACACACAGAGACCCTGTTTGAATGGCAATGCCCATCAACTTTGAGGTGGGGCTGGCTCCCTGCAATATTTTATAGGGCGAAGGGACCTCAGACCCTAGATGTTGGTGCCTATGTTCCTGAGGGGATCTCTTGCACCGGAATCAATTATATATGTGTGTATGCCTATATAGAGTACCGGTTTTTTGTTTGTTTTTTTGCGTGTGCGTCTGTGTGTGAAGAGAAAGAACTGGCTGAGGCGGCTTCCTAGCTAGCCTGTGACTGGCGGGAAGGAAGGACGACGCTCGCGGAGCGGGGGGAGGCGGGAGGCGGCTGAGGGGAGGAGCGGCCGCCGCCGCCACCTCACGCCGCTCCGCCCGGAGAGGGCGGCACAACGGGCGGCCGGGCGGGAACAGGGGGGGACGAAAGCCCTGGGACCGCGCAGGCGTCGCCTCCGTCGCCGCCTCCGCCGGCGGGGATGTGCGTCGAGGGCCCCGGGCTCCCCCGACGGACCACCGAGCAGCTGAAGAGGCCGAGCGCTGAGCGGGCGGGAGAATGGGGTGCGGGAAGATGGCGGCGCCGGCAGGGCCGGCGGCTTCGTCGAGCATCTCGCTGTCCCGCAGCAGCAGCAGCCGCTCTCGAGCGGGAGGCGTGAGGAGAAGCTGCCAGTGGCTCATTTACTGGGTGCCGGTTCTCTTCATCGGGAGCATCGTCGCCTGGTCCTACTACGCGTACGTCGGCCAGCTCTGCTTGAGTGAGTCCCTGGAGGCGTGGGGGAGAGAGGAATGGACGGAGATAATATATTTATTCTACATGTATATGGTGGGGCGCGGGGGAGAAGAGAGTTTCTCCAGAGGCACCTCTGGCCAAAGCTCGCCTAAGAAATGGGGCGCGGTCGCGGTCGCGGTTCGGATATTGGCCCCGACTCCTCTCCCGGCGAGCCTTTTACCCTTGTCTTCTTCTTCGACCTCAAGCCTTAAGCTGCGTCGGGGGCAGCATGAGGGGACCTTTTTATTTTATCCTTCCTGCTTACCTTACGCCCTCCTCCGTCCCTCGATAATAACGCGCGCGTCAGAATTTGAACTTGACGCCTTAGGGGCGTGCTGGGGTTTTTTTTTTTTTGTTTGTGTGTTTTTAAACTGTTGTTTGTTGAGGTAAAACACTATTAACACGGGTTGCGCTTTCAATAGACCCGCATGTGCGTGCGTGTGTGTGTGTGTAAACACGCGTGCACACGCACGCTCGTTCACTCAGAGAGAGAGAGAGAGAGACTGTGTAGCGCGCACGCTCAGCATAAACAATCGATTGCCCCAGAGCAGACTCTCCTAAGGCAAACCGGCCTCTGACACTCAGCTGATACCTTCCACAAGAGGAGGAAGTGGGCACTGCTGGTTGGGAAACATCCTCGTTTGTAGCTGACAGGGAGTTGGGCTTTTGTTTTCACCCCATATTTCCCCCAAAAAAAACTTTTTCCCCCTTATATTTTTCTTTCTTTCTTTTTGAACATTTAAAATCAAGAATAGTGATTTGGTGCTGCTCTTAATCATGATAGAAAGGCAAGCTTCCTGGTTGGGCTTTTTCCTGCATGGTGTGTCTAATCTGTGTACATGATTGCAGTTCCAGGACTGATTTATTTGGTGCTCTGGATTATGTAATGCAGAGTAACACCACTGTGATCTTGCATATGTAGGTCTGGAATGTTTTCATGGTGAACAAAGCATCCTGCTTTTTGCCCTGCCTTGGGAGTGGTGACCGCAGCATCTAATCCGCTGCTGCTCCTACCGCAGGTTGTTGTTTACATGCTTAGCATTGCCTGGGCTGAGCCAAGTAGGATCTTTCTCTTCACAATCCCATGTGTTAAGAAGGATAGACTTGGGTAGAAAACACATGTACACACACTCACACTCAGAGTGCCTTGGGTTCTCTAAGGATAGGCATACAGTTAACTTGTGACGTTTAGCAGGTGCTCATTGTCTAAGGGCCAAATGGTTGGGACCCTTTTGTGTCTGATTTTATAATTGTGGCTATTTCTGTTTAATGTGTATATTTACTCTAGCCCAGCACACATTGTTTATTAGAAATGAGCAGATACAAAATATAACCTACTTGGCAGGCACTGTGTAGAGAATAGTAAATCTTCCTTCATCTCCTACCCCAACATTATTTTTGTATGGTTCTGGTGTTAAAAAGAGATCTAGGGATTAATTGGAGTGTGATTTTTGGTAGTCTTGGCCTTTTCCTTAATCTGCTAAGAATAAAAAGGAAGGTCTCTTGAGAGATACTCTGCCTTTTGTAAATGGTGCCTCCTGGGTTAATTAAATGCTAGCATGTGCTAAGCTAGGTCCCAGTCATGCACTAAAAAATCTTGTGCATGCTGGTTTACTATTGTGGTGGTGATGCATATCTGCAAGATAGTAAACAACTAACAGCAGTGTACCTCCCACACAGAGTACAACTACATTATGAATTTCTGGGAATTAAAACTGTACACCATTGCCATCTTTTCTATATGCTTTACTTTCTTGAGACACACACACACAAATGTGCTTTGAGGATTTGGATCAAAATATGACGGTTTAATTCTGTTTTCTGCTATTGTGAATAAATTTGTGTTAGAGATAAAAATGCACTTTATACTTTATTGTGGACAAGGTTATAATTGTACATCTATAACATGAAATAAAATGTCTTCCATGTTTTAGTTTCAGAACTGTAAAATAAAGTTAAGTGTGCTAAAGGCTAGCTGCTGTTATTTAGTAGATTTTTTGTTGATCTTCTGTGGTTGTAGTAACTTACTTTCTTAAACATACAGCAAATGCTTTAAAAGCTGACATCCCATGTTTAAGACTGCCTACATAGGTAGTGACCAACTTTTAAAAGAAGTGTTCTACATAAAGTCTAAGGTAGATAGCATCACTGTTTTAGTGTATATCATACTAGTAGTCTTTGGCTTCTCAAACCTGGGGCCAATGCAGGATGCAGTTATCAGTTTTAGTACATATGCCAATTTTTCCTTTTCTCTTTCACTCTTCCTCTGTCTTCTACTTTTTCTCTCCTCCCCCAATCTTTTCCCTCCTCTGAACAATGTAAAGAAATGAACAAGAAAAGGGTAGAGTTGCATGACCTAGTTTTGAGACACAGCCTGACCCAATGCATCTCTCGTTTATTGATGTGATTTCCCCCATCCATTTGCATAACAGGCAGCAATGCACTATGGGAGAGAACAGATTGTTTGTCTTTAACACCTGATATTCAGTGGTATATTGCCTTTGAATATGGAGGTTCCATTTAGCTATCTGGGCCAGTGGTGACCGTACACTTAAATCTAACAAATACAGTAATAGGAAAATCTTTTAGTGTACTCCCATCATATGGATTCAGTTTTCTAAAAAAGCTTCCAGTATATAATGTGTGTGAGAGTCCTGCTTTCAAAAAGTACCAGACTGTATTCTGTTCTGAGACACAGCAGGATTGCCAGGGCTTGGAAGACGGGTTTGCTACAAACATAAGCACACACCACTTGCTCTGACTCTTCTGCAAGGCTCCTTGTCAGGCAGTGAGTGCAAAAGAGATGCTCTTTCTTTACCTTTGTGGAATATTTAGTGAGAATGAGGAAGCTGAATAGCTGCTAGAAACAACTATTGACTCCCAAACCCAGTGATACGTTGTAGAATCCTGATGAATGGTTAATAGCCATTGATAGGCTTCTCCCCTGTGACAATTGGATATTTCCCATTAAAAAAATGGTTAATTATAAACATTTTTGTCTTCAAAATATAGACTTTGTTTAAAGACACAAATTAGCTGAAGGAAAGCACTTTTAAGTCCTTTTTGTTTCTGTGGGAAAGTTAGTGTGTGCATTACGTTAGCAGGAATGTATCCATAGTGGTTATAAATAAAGCAATTGGACTAGGAATATTAGATTTCAATATGAAATTTAATTCTTCCTCACCTATTAGCTTTCGCCCTAAACATTGTGTCCTTAATCTTTGGGAAAGATAGGGCAGATTCTCATGACCATTTGGACAATCATTGGCTTATCAGAGATTACTGTACACATTGATGGCTTGTGATCAAATCATAATCACATACAGGATCAGATGTTCAGCATACCATTTTGATTAATGTTGTGCCTAATAGTTTTAAGATTTGTATCTCCCCCAGCCCTAAATACTTTCTGTGTCTTTAACTGGGTGCCCCAAGAAGTTACCAAGCATTTATTTACTTACTGCATTTATATCCTACCATTCCTTCAAGGAACTCAGGGTGGTAGACATGCTCCACACACACATTTTATCCTAACCCTGTTGGTTAAAATATAGTGACTGACCCAAAGTTACCCAGTGAGCTTAATGACTGATTGGGTTTTGAATTTTCCTAGTCCAACCTTCTAAACGGAGCCAGCAAACTGGCACCCGCTGGTGCCATGGCACCCATGATCGCCTTCAGCGGCATCCCTGGGCAGGGACTGCAGACTCTGCTTTCATTTTTTTAAAAAAGCTTCCATAGGAAGCAAGTTGTAAAGCAAAATGCATAGGTACCCTTTTAAGTGATCTCTGTGAAATGAGCCAGACTGATCTCATCTGTCAGTGATTTTATCCAATAGGTGAATTCAGAGCTTTGACAGATACCAGGCAGTAGGAATCTGTGAGGTCCCAAAGAGTTGTTGTTTTTCCCTCCCCATGGTCCTTGGAATCTGTGTAGTTTGCCCTTCCTTTTTCCCTAGCAACTAAGATGCATCTTTCTTGTGGTGGGTTTGTCTCAGATCAGACAACCCCCAGAAATTAATTTTTGCATACGTTACAGCGCAATACATGTGGGTGGATATTAAATAACTCCCCTTCCCACAAAAGGCAAATGTGTAAACTTTGCAGATAGGCCTAGGATTGTCTCCTGTGCAGGAGCTAAAGATCAAGCACTCATTAAGAATTCACTGTATAGTTTACTTACAGCACGGTGGTGCATATGTTTATTCAGAGGTATGTCTTTGTGTTTAATGTGACAGCCTAGGCTTTGGTTGGCATGGCGGGGGGGGGGCAGGCTTATTGTGCCTTTAACAGCTGTATGATAGGCAGAAATTCAACAGATTAATCCTTTTATAGTATGGAAATTCAGTTGTAGAGAAAGTTTTGCCTACGATTTATGGTTTGCCCCCCATGTTTTGTCATACCATGCCCCCTTTGCAGCTATTTTATGACAAGCACCCAAAGTACTCTCTCAACATTATAATTGTGACCACTAGACCAAAATAGTTGGTGACCCCTGCCCTATATTAACACATTTTTTATTTGATTTGATTTATACCATAATATTTCATTGTATTGTTTAATGTTTCGAATTTAACATTATCTGCCTTGATCAGTTAATCACATTACAGTATCATCAGAGTACATGGGATTTGTGCTGCCATTCTCAAGTTAATTACTGCGGTGGATTTTTTGTTGTTGTTATCTTTAATTTTCTGTGCCAGATATTCTATAGCTAAAGACAAAGAGTTTTATCCTCCTCCTTGTTCTTTATTTTCTTGTAATACTTTTCAAGCCACAAAACTAGTGTGTTGTGTTGTTTGTGTCCTTATGCTCTTGTTCCCTATCTCTGAAATGCCCTGCCTCCTGATACTAGAACATTTCCATCAGTTTTGGTTTTGAAACAATGTTTAAATACATGCTTGTTCTCCCAGTTTCTACTCATTTAGTTAATTTTCCTTCATTTCATTTCCTGTTGTGTCATTCTCATATCTCTTATATTTTTGTCGATTAGATAAGCCTGCAGACAGTACTGTGCTTCATTTTATTGTGCATCACTTTGTTTTGTAACTGCTTTAGAAGTTACGGTGTCATTGTTATGGAACCTTGTTCTCCCCCACCCCTGCCCTTGATGGTTTTCTGAAGGTGGCAATTATCATTCAACCTGCTATTCTTCTGGTGCTGCAATCCTGCAAATACATATCTGAGAGAGAGCCATCTTGCATTCAGTAGGACCTAATTCTGAGTAAGGATTCATAGGATTGTACTGTGAGTTAATATGAACAACCTAGAAGTCTAAGCAATGGTGCACAGAACACTGTGCCGAGTGCCACAGTGCACAGAAATGTCGTTTACCTTCCCACCACAGCGGTACCTATTTATCTACTCGTGCTGGTATGCCTTCAAACTATTAGGCTGGCAGGAGCTGGGAAAAAGCAATGGGAGCTTACCCCCTCGTGCGGATTTGAACTTCCCACCTTACGATCAGCAAGTCAAGAGGCTCAATGGTTTAGACTACAAGATGTAGTGCTGGCCACTGGCTTAGAAGGTCTTTTTAAAAAATCAGACATTTATGGAGGATAGATTTGTCTGTAGTTATTAGCTGTGAAGGCTAAATGGAACCTCCATGTTCAGAGGCAGCATCTGAAAACCTGGGAGCTGAAGCAACAGTGGGACAGGGCTGTTGCTGTTATACTCTGTGTGAGGGCTTCCAATACACATTTGGTTTGTCTGATGGAAAGAAAATAATGGAGTAGATGGACATTTGGTCTGATCCAGCAGGATTCTTATTGCATTCTATGCAGCTGTTATCTCTACTGCCTCATAGATATATAAGTAATACTATATACAAGTTCAATGTGTTCTTAACTATCAGCACCACATTTGGCACATAAAAGGTAAAGGTACCCCTGCCCGTACGGGCCAGTCTTGCCAGACTCTGGGGTTGTGTGCCCATCTCACTCAAGAGGCCAGGGGCCAGCGCTGTCCGAAGACACTTCCGGGTCACGTGGCCAGCGTGACATCGCTGCTCTGGCGAGCCAGAGCTGCACACGGAAACACCATTTACCTTCCTGCTAGAAAGCGGTCCCTATTTATCTACTTACACCCGGAGGTGCTTTCGAACTGCTAGGTTGGCAGGCGCTGGGACCGAACGACGGGAGCGCACCCCGCCGCAGGGATTCGAACTGCCGACCTTTCGATCGGCAAGCCCTAGGCGCTGAGGCTTTTACCCACAGCGCCACCCGCGTCCCTCATTTGGCACATGCTGAAAGACAAATTGGCTGGGATTTTGCAAGTTGTGTATTAGAAATGGCATTAATGCTCAAGTTGCCTTCATCCAAAGCAGTCAAAAACCATTATGATATACAATGGGTGTACTTATTTAAATTGTTTAAATAAAATATAGAAATACAGTCATACCTTGGTTCTCGAACGGCCTGGTTGACAAACAAATCAGCTCCCGAACACCAAAAACCCGGAAGTAAAGTGTTCCAGTTTTTGAACATTCTTCTGAAGCCAAATGTCTGATGCGGCTTCCGCTTGAGTGCAGGAAGCTCTTGTAGCCAGTCGGAAGCCATGCCTTGGTTTTCGAACGGTTTCATTTCGGGAGTCGAATGGACTTCGGGAATGGATTAGATTCAAGAACTAAGGTTCCACTGTATGTATTAGATCTCTGTAATTGCTACTGGAGACTTGCCAGTACAGACAGTGACTAGTTAATGTGTATCTCAAAGTTGCTTATGCACACACAGTGCTGAACCAGGAAGTGACCGAAAATGTCACAAAAAACACCCAAAAAATGGGTGGAACAGGGACATAACAGGTGGGATGTGCTTATACGCACTCTGCTGATCCATGTGGGGGCCGGGAACAGAATCTCCACGTGAAATGGTCATCAGCTGTATTTGCTGTAGCTATAAGATTAAATAAACTGTTTTTTTCACCCTCTCTTCTTCTTCACCTATTCATATTCCAATACTGAAAAAGAGCCATGTAGCACTTCAAATGCTAACAGATTTATTGTAGTAGAAGCATTCAATAAAAAACATATGCTACAATGAATCTTTTAGCATTTAAGGTGCTACAAAATGCTGCTGTTGTATTTGCTGTAATGGATTAGCACAGCCAAACCACCCCCTCTGAATTTTTATCACTCTATCTTAATATTTTTGCAAACCATACTCGGAAGGAGCTGCGCTGGAACTGCTTGTGAGGAACTGCCTCTGACACATAATTTGTACTTGCATTGCATGTACCTGCAATGCAGCCACTGATTCTATAACCTTACTTCAGGGGGGAAGACTGTAGGCTTCTTGCCAGGAATGTTGAAATAATTTTAAAGAACATAATTTTTTAAAACTGGTATTCAGTTTTAAAAATTGTATTTTAAAACTGGTATTCAGCAAAAAGACACACAAATGAAGAATAATTATGACCTGACCTCTGGGAACAGCAGAGGACTTTTCCTGTTAATCCAGAAGCAGGGATATAGATAGTATCTTCGAGCCAAACTGGAATTTGTATGCAACTGTGTATGACTCTCACATGCTTACCCACAATTAAGTTTGGAGAACTTTTGGGCAGATTTGTTAACTCTTCTCACCTCCTCCCTCTTCCCACTCCACATTATACCCTACTCTCAGCAACTTCTGCCAGCCTAGCAGTTCAAAAGCATACCAGCACAAATAGATAATTAGATACCACTGTGACAGGAAGGTAAATGGTGTTTGTGTGCTCTGGCATTCTTCACAGTCTTCTGGGCACCAGAAGCGGTTTAGTCATGCTGACCACATGACCCAGAAATCTTTCTGTGGACAAACTCCAGCTCCCTCGGCCTGAAAAGTGAGATAAGTGCCACACTCCATAGTCTCGTTTGACTGGAATTAATCATCCAGGGGTCCTTTACCTTCCAGTCGGGATGCAGGTCTCATCATGGGACTGAAACTGCCTTGGTCGCACTGGTTGATGATCTCCGGCGGGCTAGGGACAAAGGTGAGAGCTGTTTCCTAGTTCTGCTGGATCTCTCAGCGGCGTTTGATACCATCGACCATAACATCCTTCTGGACCGTCTTGAGAGGCTGGGAGCTGGGGGCACTGTCATACAGTGGTTCCGCTCCTTCCTCCTGGGCCGTGTTCAGAAAGTGGTGGTGGGGGATGAGTGTTCAGACCCCTGGGCTCTCACTTGTGGGGGTGCCTTAGGGTTCTGTCCTCTCCCCCATGCTTTTCAACATTTACATGCAGCCGCTGGGAGAGATCATCAGGAGGTTTGGGCTGGGTGTTCATCAGTATGCGGATGATACCCAGCTCTACCTCTCTTTTAAATCAAAACCAGTGAGGGCGGTGAAGGTCCTGTGTGAGTGTCTGGAGGCGGTTGGAGGATGGATGGCAGCTAACAGATTGAGGTTGAATCCTGACAAGACAGAAGTACTGTTTTTGGGGACAGGAGGCGGGCAGGTGTGGAGGATTCCCTGGTCCTGAATGGGGTAACTGTGCCCCTGAAGGACCAGGTGCGCAGCCTGGGAGTCATTTTGGACTCACAGCTGTCTATGGAGGCACAGGTCAAATCTGTATCCAGGGCAGCTGTTTACCAGCTCCATCTGGTATGTAGGCTGAGACCCTATCTGCCTGTGGACTGTCTTGCCAGAGTGGTGCATGCTCTGGTTATCTCCCGCTTGGACTACTGCAATGCACTCTACGTGGGGCTACCTTTGAAGGTGACTCGGAAACTACAACTAATCCAGAATGCGGCAGCTAGACTGGTGACTGGGAGCGGCCGCCGAGACCATATAACACCGGTCTTGAAAGACCTACATTGGCTCCCAGTATGTTTCCGAGCACAATTCAAAGTGTTGGTGCTGACCTTTAAAGCCCTAAACGGCCTCGGTCCAGTATACCTGAAGGAGCGTCTGCACCCCCATCATTCTGCCTGGACGCTGAGCTCCAGCGCCGAGGGCCTTCTGGAGGTTCCCTCATTGCGAGAAGCAAAGCTACAGGGAACCAGGCAGAGGGCCTTCTCGGTACAGTGGCGCCCGCCCTGTGGAACGCCCTTCCAGCAGATGTCAAAGCGATAAACAACTACCTGACATTCAGAAGACATCTTAAGGCAGCCCTGTTCAGGGAAATTTTTAACGTGTGATATTTTACTGTATTTTTGGTTTTTATGGAAGCTGCCCAGAGTGGCTGGGGACGCCCAGCCAGATGGGCGGGGTATAAATAATAAATTATTATTATTATTATTATTATTATTATTATTATTATTATTATTTACCTTTCACTTTACTCCTAGCAGCTTTTATCCCTCACATAAAATGTCAATCTTTTTTGTGTGTGTGTCCATGAATACATCTAAAATCTTGAGAAAGTGTCATGAATGCTGTCACAAAACGAGAACCATAGGAATACCCATTCACAAAATGACTGTCAATGACGACCAATTGCAAAAACACCCATTTCACAGAAGGCAAACCCTCTTCTTCCTCCACGTAGGATAAAGAGAATCACACAAACAAACACATACACATGCCTCAAGGAGAAATCACATAGAAACACACTCTCCTACTTCCCTTCTTATTTGGATCATTTTACTTGCACTCCCTCCAGATGCATTGTGTTGCTCACTGCTGTAACAAACAAAAAACTATGTCTTCATACTTTACCTTCTTACTTGCCTGTTTTTGGTCCTTATCTCATCCAGAAAAAGTTCATAGAGGCAGGATGTGGTAAAGAGTGATGATCCCCTGGTCATCTCGGTGTTCTTTTTAAGGTGGTGATTGCTTCCTTCCCTCTTCTGAAGGGAGAAGAAAAAGGTGGAGAGCTTAGGGGCCTTACGGGCACCCTGGGAGGTCAGCATGGCGCTCAGCTGTATTCATGGGCACCATGTTAGCTATACCACAGCCCCAACAAAATGCCAAATGCATATACAGCCATTTGTCTACTTCTTTTGCCCAGGAAAACTGGTGTTATATATGGCCATGGTGGCTGGGAGCAGTCAGCCCTGTTTGAATTCCATAAGTGAAGTTAGTTGTGGCTTGACTAACTTGTTTCATTGGTTTCAATAGAACTTAGTCATAACTATGTAGTTTATGGGCTATATCCTGCCTTCCTCTCTGGGCAGTGTATTAGAGATTAAACAGAAACAAACCAGTATGTCTCAAACAGAACAGTGAAAAAGTATGGTGTATTAGACATAACACAAAACAAGGAGAACATTTTTTATGTACTCTATGCAGAAAGTAATGTGATTACAAAAAACAGCAACCCACAAATGACAAGGTCCTGGAGGTTAAAACTGTAATAATAATTCCTATATCATTTCTTAATTTTTTCCAAGTGGTTTTAATCTATTACATTTTCTGTTTGAACAAGCATGTAAAATAGGCCACTTATTTCCATATGCCCAAAAGGAATATAGGCTAAGAGAATGTGACTTGGCCAAGACCACACTCAAATCTATGACATTGATGATATTTGAACCAAAAATCCTCAGTGCGGGTCTTTGTTTATCCATTAGGCAGACCAGCTCACTAGATAGCTTTGCTCTTTATGGCACATAAAATATTGGTTGAGTCTCACGTGTAAATTTTTAAAGGCAAAGTTATTGAAAAAAGATGATGTGACAGTTAGGCAATACATTGAAAGTATTTTAATTGAAATATTTGTCACATAATTTTACTGTGACAAGTATAATTAATATGCAGCAACGTCTGGTACTTAGCTATATATAGACATGAAGCAGAAGCACTTTGAAGCATCGTTGAAATGAATGAGAAAGTTAAGCACATGCTTAAATCTTTCCAGCAGAAATCAGTTGAACCTCAAATGCATGTGCATCCCCATACATTGTAAGCATCCTCAATTTACTCAGTAGAAGATGTTGGACAAAGGACCTCAAGGTGCCACTTAGTCATATTTGACTTGTTTGTTTCTTTATTCAGGAGCATTTTTCTCCCACCCTTAAGCCCCAAAACTCCCAAAGCAACTCACATAATATCAAAAATAAATGACAGTCCCTGCCTACAGGTTTACATTGTAAAACTTTATAAAACATAATGTGTATCAAAAGGGATGGGGAGAGAAGAACAAGTAAATTCAGGTACCAGTTTTGAAGTTACTGAGTTTGGATCATAACAAACTTGAATGGTAGTTGAGGAAGAGCAGGAGCTAAACAGAGCTGGTCTCAGAATCGGGTGGGATGAGACCTGCTTTCCATCTTTCCCTCTGCTGCTGCCCAATGCAGTGTTTGTATCTCAAAATACTACAATTAGTAAAACCTAAAATTGAATTACATAACCCACATTTAATTCTTTTACCACCAATGCAGTTTAGATCATGAAGTGTTAAGGCTGTATACCTTTAGAAATAAATGAAATAAAATTGATGCATGGGGGAGAAAACTACCAATAAGTCATGGTTGTGTATCACTCAAATGGTGATCCCATTTTAACCTTATAGCTAACAATAATGGGAAATTTCAGTTTCAACCCCCTAGCTGTGAGAAAAGGGCATCAAGACCCTGGGAGCCAGGAGCCCCTTTCCCTCCACCACCACTCTCAACCCCTTTGGGGGGCATATCTCTGCAGACTAGCACTTTAAGAGTGTTGTCTATCTTAATACTTTCCACTAGCTTAAGAAGTCTTTCCTATCTCAAGTTGAAACTCCTGTATCCTCTTCCACGCTAGAACTTACTTAGAAGAGTTGTTGTTTAGTCGTCTAGTCGTGTCCGACTCTTCGTGACCCCATAGACCAGAGCACACCAGGCACTCCTTGTTTTCATTGAGAAAAGTATTTCTCCTTTCAATGCAGTTGTGGCTGTTCACCCACTCAAGGATCTAATCATCTTTTCAAGAGAGAATACCGGCCCCTGAATGTTCCCCCTTTACTTATAAATATTGTAACTGCTAGGATATTATCCTAGGGTGGGTTGGTTGGTTTGTTTTGGAATAGATGTTTAATTGATCACAGCAATTTACAAAGTAAAATATTTATATTAACTAACAAATGTACACATTGTCTCAAGAAGATGGGAATGTCTTGTTTGTGCTCAAATAATGGCAACTAATATTTTTTCACTTTGTTTTTTTCTGTCTCTCTTGCAGTAACCATGACAAATATTGGAGAAAAAGGTAACTGTTTATTTATTATTACATTTATGTTTTGCTTTTCTTACAATATCTCAAAAAACAGTGTACTGTATATAGAGTTCACTTAGCTTTAGCAAGGTTTTACTACACATTTCATGATTTACTCTCTGCATTTTGATTCCTATATCTACGCATGTAATTATTTTTATTTAACTTATACCAGGATGAGCAGTTTTGGATTCAGGGCCTGCCAATAGAAGAATTACTGACAGGCCTGGAAAAAATCTTTTTCTGTGCAGTACTAGTAGTAAAAAAGGAAAAAGCTGTATCTGGTAGTCATCTAAAACTGATACAGAATATAAGGCAAGGAGAGAGGGAGAGAAGGAATGCTTATGGAGATATGATTTTGAATCAGCTTGTGTAAGTTACTCAATAATCAAGTTCAATATCAATGCAAGTAAAGAAGGATAAAATAGACTTTTGGTAGAATCCTAGTCTGCATTTTATTACTCCTTTTCTTAATATCCTGATTACTGTTTGCATGGGGGCGTATTTAAGAGTGTGCCTCCCCTTCCGCACAGTCTGAAGTGGCAGAAACTGCTGCTTTATAGTAAATGTTGGAAATGTGGGCAGCTTCTTTATTTTTTCCCCCATTTGGGGATAAAAGAATAAAAAAATTCCCCATTTGGGGGAAAAACAAACTATGCTGTGAAGCAATTGTGGCACACACAGCTCTGTTTCTGCTGTTCAACAATTACAGTACTAAGGAAGTTGTTTATGTTCCAAATTGGTGATTGGAGGCAGGAATGCACAAGATGAGCATTAACAAATTGATATTTAATCCAAACAAGACACAAGTGCTCCTGGTCAGAAGAGAGACCGATTCTGGAATAGGGATTCAGCCTGTTTTGGATGGGGAAGAATATTGTTGAAAGCTTTGGCATTCACCTATAAAGTCCTAAATGGTTTAGGTGCAGGTTGACTAAAGGATTGCCTCCTTCCAGACTAGCTTGCCTCCTGCCTAAGATCTAGTGGGGAGAACCCTCTCTGTATCCTACTTATAGAAGAACCATGGATGGTAGGCACCCAAGAGAGGGCCTTTGATGTGGCCACACCTAGATCTTGAAACACCTTGTCCTTTTAGGTTTGAATGCCTCCTTCCCTGGACAATTTCATCAGTTGTTGAAGACCTTTCCATTCCAGCAAGCTTTCACTGCAGCACTTTGGATAAGAGCCTGTGTTGAAGACTACCAGTTATTTGTCGTGCCTGTCATATCTGTATTTTATTAATATGTTTTATTGTGTATTTATGTAAGCTGCCTTGAGTGAAGTGTAAGGCTTGGAAAGGCTGGATATTCTTATTAAGTAAATGAATATTCTTATTTAAATAAATACAGTGGTACCTCGGTTTTCGAACGTAATCTGATCCAGAAGACCGTTCGACTTCTGAAACATTTGAAAATTGAAGCATTTACTTACGGAAAACTCAAACATGGAAGCCACGTGGCATGTTCGACTTCCAAAAAGCATTTGAAAACTGAAGCAGTTACTTCCGGGTTTTTGGCATTCGAAAACCAAAATGTTCAACTTCTGAGACATTTGAAAATCGAGGTACCACTGTAAATAGTTATTAGAGTGAAGAGGTTCATCATATTCTTAGATCAGCGTTGCCAATCTGGATATGTGCTCACTGCCAAAAAGAATCTCCCCCCTTCTAGTCCTCGAGCAGTTTGGCAGTTTAAAGAAGTTTCCTTTTCAGAAAGGAAACTAATAAGATGATGAATGAATGCATCACTGTGTGAATGATCATGAGGCACTTATAAAAACAAACAAAAAATGTGGAGAACCAATCTGAAGCATGCGGGAGGGGCAATACCAGGGTTCATTTTGCTGGTGTGCACATCATTTCAGTTGCAAACCTGGGAGGAATCCAAGCTCACACTACTGCTGGAGAATCTGCTATGAGGTCTGGTTCCATATATTATATCTGTCCTCATTGCAAAGTGATATTCACTCAACCATTGCTGAAAATCAGCATCTCAGAACCTTAATCTTGGAATCCTTAACTGGACCCTTCACTGAGCCAGTAATGTCAGTCATTGGGAAGGAATTATTTTAACTGATTCCATCAGGCTTCAGATGCAGAACTAATGAGACTTGTTCATGGCATTGTAGTCAGCCTGATTTAAACTGTAACTGGTCTTAAGTTATGTTTTTATGACTTCTATTAGATTTTATCAATTAGTAATGTCTGTAATATTACTGTGTTCGTTTTAATTATTTTAAGTGTCCACAGTAGTGGGAGCCCTCTATGGTGATGGGAACTTATCAGATGAATCAGTGAGTTAATTAAATAAATAAATAGAAATAGCCAACAGACAAGCTCATCTCTTAACGCTGCGTTCTTCAAGAAGAGCCAGATAAATTTCCCATGGGTTTAGGGAGGATACCGGAGGACCTTAAATTGCTTGCGAGTACACCTCATCTAAATTGCTTGCGAGTACACCTGGGACGCAGGTGGCGCTGTGGGTAAAAGCCTCAGCGCCTAGGGCTTGCCGATCGAAAGGTCGGCGGTTCGAATCCCTGCGGCGGGGTGCGCTCCCGTCGTTCGGTCCCAGCGCCTGCCAACCTAGCAGTTCAAAAGCACCCCTGGGTGCAAGTAGATAAATAGGGACCGCTTACTAGCGGGAAGGTAAACGGCGTTTCCGTGTGCGGCTCTGGCTCTGGCCAGAGCAGCGATGTCACGCTGGCCACGTGACCCGGAAGTGTCTCCGGACAGCGCTGGCCCCCGGCCTCTTGAGTGAGATGGGCGCACCAACCCCAGAGTCTGGCAAGACTGGCCCGTACGGGCAGGGGTACCTTTACCTTTACCTTACACCTCATCTTTCCTCCCTCTCGTACCTTGGTCTGCTCCTGTAGCTTCCAACCTTGCATGACTTATATTATAGTTGTTGTCTCCTGTGTGTCCTCCATACCTCCCCCAAATCTTCTTGGTGGGCTTGGGAAGTGGGGAGGAGAATGGGAGATAATTTCATCAAGCGAGCAGAAATGCTTGCACTGGCAGAATAATCAAATTAGTACAGTGCTAAAATGCACCCATAGAATTCTTCCTAGTAAACCTTACAAATCTGGCTGCACATTTTCTGGTAGTGCTACATAATTTCTTTAATTACCCTTATTTTATTTTATAGTTGTGCTGATGTCTTGATAGCACTGTTACCTACTGTGGACCCCTTGGAAATGTTTAGCTTCATCTTGGTTGTCTGTATATTTCTCACACTATTATGCAGTTTCTGTAATTTGTTTAATGCCTTAATTTTATGTCTTTGATTTAGTGGTGTGCCTGCTTGCCTACCATCTATTTTTCACGATGTTTGTGTGGTCTTACTGGAAAACAATCTTTACATCACCAATGAATCCTTCCAAAGAAGTAAGTTATGGTGTGGTGTAAGAAAAAGGCCTTTGTTAATTTTGTTTCTGGTGCATAATATCCCCATTTTTTTTAGGTGTAAATAACACCTTGTATGAATTCGTTATCTCTAGATCCCATTCACCTGAAGGCCACCAGTTAGCAAAACATGGTCATTATTGATAGTTGCAAACATTTTACATCTGGGTGAATAAAAGCACAGTGTTCTTTCATGCACTTTGGTTTGTCGGTCTGTTTGAAATATTTTTACTCAGCTCTTCAGCAAAAAGAAAAAGGCAATCCTTGCCTTCAAGCTTACAATCCAAAAGGCAAGACACATAAAGAAAAGGACTGTGAATGAAAGAGGAAAGAAAACCAAAGCACTCGGTCTTAATTTTTTCAAGCTTAGCAATAGGACATGATAACTTAATTATGTCTCCTATTGAGACTATTTGAGGGTTGGAAAGGTTGACTTTTCAAACTATCTCATCTGGGGTTGAGATGTGGATAATATGGAGCATTGAGAAAGTTAGGCTGCAGGCTTCCTGTTTCCAGTGTGCCAGGAATGAAGTCTCTCCCAACACACACACACACACAGAGAGAGAGAGAGAGAGAGAGAGAGACTGAGGTTGGAAGAGGAACCAGGCTCTCACCCACAGTTTGCCTGGCGGTCTGGCACTCGCTTCCCCAAGGAATGCGAAGGCAGGCAAAGGCGCTGGGTTTTATTAAAGTTTTGCAAGTTTTATTAAAAATATATGCACAAGTGAGGATGGAAGAAATTGGAATATAATATGGAATGTAACAAAATTGGAACTGTGTGAGAGAAAGAAACTGAGAGCGAAGGGAGGAGAGAAACGCTATGCTTTGAAAATATAGAGCAAAATCCTCCCTAACCTCCATTATGCACAAATGAATGTGTTCAAGATAAGGATAACTGGCCATAAATCAGTGCCAAGGAGGAAAGGAGTCAGCAGCGGGAATAAAAGTTTTTGGATTAACTATCTGCAGTCTGGATTCAGACCATTCTTCCTAGGCTGGGAGGCACACACATAAAGCATAGAATTGTAGAGTTGGTAGGACCCTGAAGATCATCTAGTCCAACCCCGTGCAATGCAGGAAAATGCAGCTGTCCTGTACAGGGATTGAACCTGCTACCTTGGCTTTATCAGCACCATGGTGTAACCAACTGAGCCATCATGCCAATCACCTGGCACATCATAACCATATATTCAAGATGTGTAAGAGCAGTTACCTATTATTGTGCTACTAATTCAGTTTCCTTTTTTTCTAGTACCACCTGACCTATGCAGATAAGGAACTGTTAGACAGAGAAACTAGAAGTGAAATCCTTCAGGAAGTGCTGAGGAGAGCAGCCAAGGACCTCCCCGTCTACACAAGAACAATGTCTGGAGGTAAACAGTTGTTAAGATTGAAGCGTGGGAAATTATTGTTCTTCCTGAGGGAATTCTCTTAGAAGAGATGCCTGTAAAACTCCCTTTCACTTGTGCTTTGCATGATCCACTTAAAACAGATTGGGAGTGCCTGCAAAGCTCCTTTCAACCATGTCCCGCCTTTACCTGGGGGCAGATGGGAGTGGCTTGCCCAAAACATGCTCACAGGCCAAATGTGGAGGCCTGAAAGGCTGGATTTGGCCCACAGGCCAGAGGCTCCCCATTCCTGGGCCTGGATAAAGGTGAATACATGTAAACACCATCTGGGTAAATCATAATAACCTCAATCCAGTTAGGGGCTTTACAAGCACAGAAGCAGTCTTTGCATGCATGCCCCTAGCTAGTTGGAGAATTGTATGTGTCACTCATCAGCCTGATGTAGCAACTAGCCTGAGAATTGGTGGTAACACTGACCAGCCATGGCTGGCTTCCTCAGTCTCAGCCCTCCAGATGTTTTTGGCTTACAACTTCCATGATCCCTAGCTAGCAGGACCAGTGGTCAGGGATGATGGGAATTGTAGTCTCAAAACATCTGGAAGGCCAAGTTTGAGGAAGCCTGAGCCATGGAGTGTATGTGTGGATTTAGTCCTGTTGCCCTTCAAGCAGCCGGTTGATATGATTGCCAGTAATCTTTCAAGCTACATGAGTGCAAAGTTAGTTTTGGGATAGTGACTAGCAGTGCAATCCTAACCATGTGTCAGAGCCACCCGTGGTCCCAGCTCACAAGAGACCAAAATCCAGTCCAAGTTATATACAAAAGGTTTTATTGAAGAACATTGTTGTCGTTACATCCAAGCTCCGTGGCTCAGCATCTGTTACCCTTAGAAGTTTGAAGTCCCCTCTGAGTCAGTCCCGCCCCTGCACCAGCTTAAGAGGCTTGTACTGCTCCACCTTTTCCTCTCCTTCCTTTTCCGCAGGGTCTTCCTGCCCCCCTGTGCTCCCTCCCTTCGGGACTCCCCCGAGGCTGAGTCTTCTGACGCCTGCTCCCCCCTCCTTCGTGCTTTGGGACCAGGCTCCTCCTCAGGGCTCTCCTCATTTCCGCGCGCCTCCACATTTGAACTTGGCGCGCGTACGTTGCTTCTGAACTTCCTTTCGACCGTTACGCTACTCTCGGTACTACACTCCTCCCCTTCCTGCAGGACGTTCTGCTCCGAACTCCTTCCCCTCTCTGCTCCCTGTTCTGCTCCTCCTGACACACTGGTAACTCCACCCCCTTCACTCCGTTCCGACGGAGAGGCCGGTCCCGATCTCCAACCCCCACTGGGGATTCCCTCTTCGTTCCCCTGCTTCTGACTGCTTCCCTCTCTACTGCCCCTTGGCCTGACCAGGGGGGCTCCCTTTTGGGAATCCTCGGATTCACTTGACGGACTCACTGACAACCTCGGGTCATCGTCGTCCTCTTCCTCGTCACCCTGGGACCCCTCCCCCTCGCTCTCTGTCCCTGAAACCCTGACACCATGTTTACTTAGAAGTACCGTATTTTTCACTCTATAAGACGCACCAGACCACAAGACGCACCTAGTTTTTGGAGGAGGTAAACAAGAAAAAATATATTCTGAATCCCAGAAGCCAGAACAGCAAGAGGGATTGCAGCGCAGTGAAAGCAGCAATCCATCTTGCTGTTCTGGTTTCTGGGATAGCTGCACAGCCTGCATTCGCTCCATAAGACGCACACACATTTTCCCTTACTTTTTAGGAGGGAAAAAGTGAGTCTTATAGAGCAAAAAATACGGTAAGTACTATTTAATTCAGTGGAACTTTTTAAGGGTGGTTAGGACTGCAGGCTTAAATCAGCTCATATTTTTCACCTGTTATGGTTAGAAATATTACATTGTTAGCAAGTTAAGACATAAAAAAGAAACATAAATTTCTTGGCAGAACATTTCCCCCCCTTACTGCATCAGTTTCTGGGACCAGCAGAACAGTAACGTTTATGTTAAACAGAAGTCTTTTTCTGTCTTTGCAGCAATCAGATACTGTGACAGATGCCAACTTGTAAAACCAGACCGTTGTCATCACTGCTCTGTTTGTGATAAGTAAGGAACAAATATTGCAAGGCTATGTAGCATTTCTGTTATTGCTGAAGGAGTTGAGCAATGAAAATTACCTGCATGGATTACTGAAGAAATTATATATACTTAAATATAGTTTTTTATTTTATTAATGGTTATTATTTCTTTATAAATTAGAATTTGATTATTTATTCTCTCAGTGTGGAATTCTGCTATTATTTACATGTGTGGATAGCCCGGTGATCTCATTGGGGCATAACACCTGAGTAACTCATTGAAAACAATTGTACGCTTAATATTTGAGGCATTTCATTTGACATAGACTATTAGCTATCACCACAAGCTTGATACTGCCAATTATATTCTATTATTGTTGTTTGTCTTTTTAAAGATGTATTTTGAAAATGGATCATCATTGTCCTTGGTAAGTAACCATGTTACTTCATCACTTTGGATTAGATAATATGGGAAACAAACACTGTTTCCTGATGATGAGGGGTGAAAAGTTTCACTCATGAGATTTGAGGAAGTGGCATGGCAAGATCTTGTGGCAATAGCACAGCATTTTGGGGGGTAGTAGCCTTGCAGCAACGGTGATAACTATTGGAATGGAATCACCTGTTTTTTGCTTTTGCTTTTATTTTTGTTAAACAAGGTATTTGTGTGTGCTATCTTGGAGAGGAGTACCACATAGTCTACAGCTAAGGAAAATAGAAACATTTCACAAAATGGCAGGGAATTGCTATGAGGGAGGAAAGTGACGCCTATGTTTTGCATGGTTAGTTTTTCAGGTATTAAAAGGTTATGCTAGATGGGACCACATTCTTCAAAAGAAATCTAGATATAATGGATTTTTAATCGTCATTTTAATTTAAAAAAACAGTAATAAAATAAAAAAAGAAATTGTCAAAATAGCAATTTATGCCAGGGAAAAGGAGTGTCATTAATCTCTAGTAAAATAGCAATATACAGTAAACCAGAACTGGTCAGGGTGGTGTCCTGATGGTGTTGCATTTTAACTGCCATCAACCTAGCCAGCAAAACTCAGAATATGTAGTCCAATAGTATCTAGAAGACACCACAATGGCTATTGTGCACAGTTATTTTTGGCATTGGAATTCTATCTAGAACAACCATGGAAGCCGAGAGAAAAGTAAATATTTTCAACAATAATTTTTTGAAGTTCATGCATGGGAAATATGGATGTATTTTACTGCTTGAGTCTACTGCAGCTATGATGTGCTCCTTGTGCAAAGCCCAGGGAGAACATCTGAAAAAGCCCAGATGCCATTCATATGCAAGTGGCTCCTTTTGAGGAAAGACATTTTTATGTTTGCAATATTCCTCAGCACCCAGTCACTACTGCTTTAAATAGAGGAATTTCATTGATTATAATGGATTAGAAAGATGGGAGGTAAATACATAGTTTGAGGCCTATGAAGAAATATAAATGAAATTTCATTAATTATATGTCTGTATTTTCAGTGATGCAAGCTTCTTTTTCCCTAGGGTGAACAACTGTGTTGGATTTTCCAATTACAAATTTTTCCTTCTTTTCTTGGCATATTCTCTGTTATACTGCCTTTTCATTGTTGCAACCGATTTACAGTATTTTATTAAATTCTGGACAGTAAGTTTTAAAAGTATTTCATGTTTCAAATATTTCGCTCTGTAAACATAAACATGTTGACTGCTTATATATAGGGTACAATCCTAAACGCAGTTACTAGGCAGTAAGGAAAGTAAACCCAGCTGGACACAGTGGGAATTATTTTCAAGTGAAAACGAATAGGATTGTTCTGCTAACTAATGTTCATATATTATCTATTTTTAGACTGTAGTGAACCACCCTGAGATCTACGGGTATAGGGCAGTATACAAGTTTAATAAATAATCATAATAAAATAATAATTTAGAAGAGTTCTACCTCAGTTTTTTTAGTCAGTCAGTGGTTATGATTTGGTAAGGGAGAAGAAGAGTAATAAGCTTAATTACAGATAGGTAGCTGTGTAAGAGTAATAAGCTTGTTAATGCTTTGGGGAGAAAAAACCTGTCATTTTTATGCTAGCTGACAAAGATCAAAAGCATTTTAAAAAATGGCATATGGCCTACATTCACTGTTAAAAGCCACTCAGGGTTGATGCCAGGTTTGATAGGGCCTTTGGTGGCAGTGAGTCTCTGTCCGCCCCTTTCCTTTATCTTACCTGACAGGCAGGCAGGCTCAGCAGCAAAAAGGAAAAAGCCACCTGCCATTTTAATTCATTGATAACGCCTCTGTTGCCCCAATGTAGCATCACTCTGCATCAATGCTATGTTGGGGCCTCAGTGACACTGTATGGGAGTTAAAATGGTGGGCCACAGCCAGGTTCAGCGCTGAGAGAAGTAAGCATTGTAAACTTTGTTTAGTTGCGCTTGGGTTCCACTGAAATCTGTGTTAACTGTTATTTTAGTCCAAATTAACTTAGCAAAGGAATTTAACTAAAACTGATTTACTCTGGATTCATATTCAGGCCACTGCCGAACTACCATTTAAGGTGGTTGTCGAATATCAGGAATCCTGTCTGAAAATGAGAAGTTACACAGGGAAAGAATGCATTATTACTGAGGCATAGTAATTATGAGTACTGTGAAACAATACAAAAACGAAACAGTGCTTATTAACAAAATTAGCCTTACTTCCTGAGGCTGTGATCCATTAGTACCCATAGAATATTTATCATATACGGTCGTACCTTGGTTTTCGAACAGCCTAGTTCTCGAATGTTTTGGCTCCCGAACATTACAAACCCGGAAGTGAGTGTTCCGGTTTTTGAACGTTCTTTTGGAAGCCGAATGCCTGACAGGGCTTCCATGGCTTCCAATCAGAAGCCACGCTTTGGAAGTTGAACGCTTTGGAAGTTGAGTGGAGCTTCCTGCAGCCAATCAAAAGCCACGCTTTGGAAGTCAAACACTTTGGAAGTTGATTGGACTTCCGGAACAGGTTCCATTCAAATTCCGAGGTACGCAACTGTATCTTCCACCGTTCTCCGAAAGTATTGGGGGTGGTGTATCTGGGTGTGTCCCAGTAATTCTATAAACTACTTGAATAAAATTTCCTTAGCAATTAAAGAAGTTCAACGTAGGTGATAAAAGATCCTTTATTTTATTTCCAGTATAAAGCATTGACATCACCCCCCCTTTCCTCTCTTTATAGAATGGCCTTCCTGATACTCAAGCCAAGTTCCATATTATGTTTTTATTCTTTGCCGCAGCCATGTTTTCTGTCAGCTTATCATCTCTCTTTGGATATCACTGTTGGTTAGTGACCAAAAATAAATCAACATTAGGTAAGGATTCATAATTTGATTCAGTCCATGTTCTGTGAACTGTGTGCACCGCTTTGAATGGGCTAAGGAATGTAACCATGTCTTCCCTTTCCAGAGGCATTCAGAGCACCTGTTTTTCGACATGGAACGGATAAGAATGGATTTAGCTTGGGATTTGACAAAAACCTAAGACAAGTCTTTGGGGATGAGAAAAAATATTGGTTGTTGCCAGTGTTTTCCAGGTAGGTGTTGTATTTAGAGAAAACCGGTTATGTTTTGAAACCAAAAATGAAAGTTGAAAGAGTTTTTAATGCTGCTCGCCTACTTACAATGTTGTTTCATTTTACTTTTCAGCCTAGGTGATGGATGCTCCTTTCCTACCTGCCTTGTTAACCAAGATCCTGAGCAGGCTTCTACTCCTTCTGGACATAGTTCTTCAAACAAAAAGTAAGCCTATATTTATTCCTTGTCAAGTTTCCACTTACCTTGTTGTTTTTTGTTTCTTGCCTGCTGCTTAGATAGTAGTCATATTAACATTTAAGTGTACATTGGCATAGAAGCACTCTCACAAGTTGCATTTGAGACACATAATTAATGACCTTGTACAATCCATAATTCTTGATTGTAGATGCAGAAATGACTGTAGATAGCATTCTTCAATGTGATCATTTAAAAACAAATACATACATGCTCCATATTTTTACAGAATGTTACTCTCTCCAGTTCCTGAGGGCAGGGACCATCTTCGTGCTGTTTTTTGTAAGCCACTTGAGAACATTTTCAGCAAAAGGGCAGGGTATAAAATATATAAGATAAATAAGTACTGCAACCAAACAAACATGGTACCCATCATGCAGCACATGAATGCTGCATTGTGACAAAGCATGGCAACCATACCATATGAGCACTCTAATACCTGGCTATTATCCTATCTCAGTGAGGAGTTGCAAACCTCTAGCTTGCATCTCCTGCTGCTCCCTGTAGCACACCATAAACAATTCAGACTAACCTGTTTAGGCACTGGAATTCATCAAATGCACCAGGAAACACAGAGAACCCAAGTTGGAATATTTATAGGAAAAATAAAAACATTGGTAATGAGATTCCTCACCCTAACCTGGCGGTCTTCTAACAATATTTTTGCTCCTCCTTCAACATTTTTGTCATTGAATAGTGAGAATAGTCATCATTTTCCTGCTAAACCATTACGAGACTCCCAAAGTCATCTCCTTACTGACTCTCAGTCTTGGACAGAAACCAGCGCAAGTATTGAAAATAACAAATCGGGTAAGAGATTATTGTGGGTTTTTTTATCCTGTGATGTTTTCAGGGTGACTTGCTTGCAGGCCTAGCTTTCAGTCCAGTTTGAAAACAAAATAAAATTTATGTACATATCAAAGCAGATACAATATGAGCAGTTCCTTTAAATCTAAACTCTAATTTGAAACCTGCAACTTTCTGGGCAGTGAGTGAATTAAAAGCAGGGGATGTCTGGCAACAAAACGGGGAATATATGTTGAAATAAACATGCATGAGAATGCAGCACAGCTTGTCCTTTTAAAAAAAGTTCCCTGAATCAGTTGGGCATTGGTATCTTCATTACACATACCTGCTCCATGGACCACAGTAGTCTTTGGATTTATGATTTTGAGACCTGTTCATTAAGTATAGAGACCTCATACAGATGACCAAACTCCACAAGAGGCATTTATAATATTTTTGACTTCCGCAATGCATGCAACTGTTTTAAGTAGGCTATCTGAAGGATAATATTCTCATATTTGTCATATTTGTCAAAGCCTTGCCAAGATCTGTTCCACTGCAGACAATATCCATTGCCCATAGTATCATATATTTTAGAGAAATTAAGGGTAGTAGCAACAGATGTATGTTGAAGGGATGTAGAATTCTTCTGCTGAGGCTCTCTGGTAAAAAAAAAAAATTAGGAACCACTGCTTCAAAGCATCATTTTATTTTTCAAAGGTATGACCAATCCTGCACTAATGATGGAAAATGAAACCTAGTCATGCAAGTACAAGAGAGAAATTCTGGATCTTTAAAGTAAGTTGTTCTTTTTAAAAATAAACTTTCTTGACACCTTTATAATTTAATAAATTTCTCTTTTATAATCTTCTGTAGTTCATAATCTGCATGTGATTTAGATTGTGGACACATGATAGCCGTTACATCAGAACCCTTTGTTTTTCATACTGGTGTACTTTTAATGCTTTGTTGTAGTTAAGAATTGTTGATGAGAGGATGAGGGATTCCTCGACAACATCAGCATCCATTGACCAGCTGTTCCAGTCCACTGCACCGTGGATGTGCCAGAAGATATTTCAAGATCTAATTTAGCTGTCTCTGTATCATCACTTGAAATATAAGACCCGTTACCATCTCTTACATGTATGAAAAGAATGTTTTGGGTAACACAAATTATTGTTAAAATTCAAAAGGAATGTCTTGAAGATTACACATTGGGAAAGCAGGTAGACTTTCCTTAAGACGTACAGGACAACACCTAGTCCTTTTTAAAGGACTAGGTTAAAAGGGGGATTTTTGCATTGGCATTGATAGCTCAGGTGAGTGTAACCTATTTTCATATAACCTGAACCTGCTCTTATGGCAATTCTTGAATCTTTTAAGTTTTGCCTCTGGTTTCCACATACAATTTATCTTTAACCATGCAAATATATTCTCAACTTTTAGCAATTGATTTGGGGAGCCTTGTAGGCTAGAATGATTGGACTATATTTTGAATCCTACCTTCAGCTGGGTTAGTCATACTTTTAAATTTAAACTAACCTCAGTTAGATAGGTTGGATAAGTTTTAGGAAAGGTTTTGTTTGATGCTAATATAATAGTACCCCCCTCCCCACTTTATACATGACTCACCTACTTCTAGCTAGGCTACAATTTCTCTTAAATCATACAGGGGAAGCAGAAGACAAACTCCATCCTCAATTTATGTGCATGTAAAACATGATCGGAGCAAAGTTTAGTGAGACTATAAATGTGTGATTGTTTACTATTCAGTTATTCAACCTTATTAGGAGTGTTTGATATTAATATTCCTTGAGACTGCTAGGCTTCAAAAGCTTAACCTAAATTTTGTGCCTTTAAGAGGCTCCATTTTAACTATATGAATCTTTTCTCAGTTTGATTTAGCATCCTTAAATTGCTGCATTCCTCATCATTACCCTGATGATGTACATATAAGATGTATATTATCATGTAGAACATACTAAAATTAATTACTGTGATGACTACACTCTGGATTATGAAGCCAAGTGGGCTTGCAGAGACCCTTTTTATTTTAAATGAAACTAACAGTTGTTTAGGCTTTTGTAGGATTTGTCAGACATTTCTGAAGCCAAGAAAACTGAAGTTTCATAATACGTTTTTTATCAGTGCCTTTGCATGCACGGTATCTCAGATGAAATTATATACATTTAATGGATCACATAAAATACATTGTGCTGTTTACATAAAATAGGTGGGAATATTTAATTCCAAGATGGTTTGTAGAAGTTGGTAATATTATGAGCAAAGGAAATTATACGTAACTCACAAGGGTGCATTTGTGAAACAAATTGCCACTTTAAAATCAGTTGGGTAGTCAGATTTTTAAATTATTATAGACACAGTAGGATGCATATCTGGCTCCGTGACTTACCCTACAGCTGCAGTTGCACCAAGTAAAAATATTTTTTCAAAAGCAGGAGGACCATTAGAGCCCAGTTCCTGAGTGAATCACTGTTAATGTTTTTCTGAAACATTAAGAACGTTATTTCTTATTCTTCAGGCAACAAAGAAGACTTGGAGGATTACTTCAAAATTATTCACCCATGTAAATAAGGTTCTATTAAAGTGAAATGGTATGATGTCTCTGACATCATTGCCATTATAACTGGAAGGCCGCCCCCCCCCCCCGCAACCCCTATCTACATTTGAATCCAAATGAGTCGTTACAGGTTCAATCACCAGAAGTGCCAGAATATGACCCTGGGATATTTGAGATCATTGTGATCTGCATTACATAGTTTACACAGTATGTGCAGACGTGTTTTGCAGCCAATAGTTTCTATAGCATAATGTTGTATTTACTTAGTATTCAGTGTTGAAAGTGGTCATGAGAATCACAGGGACCGAATGGAAAAGACTGGTACTTTCATTGCTTCATCATAATGCACATTGTGATGTGTATTCTGGTTATGCAGGGCTGCCTTTGATACTTTACCAGCATTCATTAAAATTGTATAAAATGAAGGGGAAAGCTGAAATTCAGTTTTCGTGGGACACATTTATTACAGATAAAATCTATCTTATAGTATTTTTCAGTAAAATTCAGACTATCAGAGCATGTTTTAAATAAGGCTCACATTGCTGCATCATGTAAAGGAAGATTGATGACTGTGTCTGATTCCAGTATTTAAACATACCTCCTGGGAAAGTGGGGTTCATGCAAAAGATTGAGCCAGCCTATGATGGGTGTAAATGCATTATCATGATGCACTTTTTCCAGCTAATTCAGATGTCACACATAATTATTAAGGTAGGAATGGCTGTTTTATATCCTGACCGTATTTTCTTGAATGTAAATATCAGTGCTATCTGTGAACGGTGGGGCTTCACAATAAAAGCGTGTGGGATTAGGGAGTGAGCAAATAGCAGAAGTGGGTGTCATAGGTAGTAAGTGGTGATGTAGGTATGGCTACTGCAGAATTTTAGAGGAGCTCTATGACTTCCTGTTTCTGGAAATGCAAATTTCAAATTCCTTCATAAATTATAGTACGGGAGAAAGGAATCTTTTCTCACTCCACCTCCACCTGCATGGCTAAAACACTGATTAATTGAAAACTAGGACTCTCACTTTAAAGACATTTTGGTCAATTGTGTGGGTTTTGACTGACTGGTCAATTTAATCTGCTGATTAAATTTGCATAAACTTTTACACAGGTAAAAACAATAATTTTGAAGGAAGAAATATACTTTTGTTTTTAGATGAACTATTCCCTCCAATGTATAATGGAAGGGAAATGCCTCCTAAGAAGCTACATGCTGTCTTAAGTTTGTAGAAGTAATTATGTTTTCAAATGTCTGTTTTTAAAGCTGTTGCCCTATTTAGCAGAGGACACATTTTTAGGTGATTAGAATGTTGGAGTGCTTTGATTACATGATCAATCATTGCAGCCCTATTAAAACAGTTAGGTTATGTGACAAGGATTCAAAATACTGCTTTTAAATGCTTTCATAGTTCAGATTCCATTACAGCACATAGGGAGTAACACGTCACTATATGAAACAAAATATTAATACACCCATTAGGAACTACTTGGTCAGCCTATGTATTGAATTCTTTCCTTCAGAATTAATAGTTCTTATTTAATGTGTAAAACAGTATGTATTTTGCATATGCCACTATTATATGGAATGCAAAGTACTAGTAGATATGCTTCTAGTACGTACAAATATATATATGCCTACAGAGCTAGTAGTACTATGATTGTGCTATACAGTGCTTTTACACAATTGCTGGCTTATCCCATCTGCCCCTTTTTCAGGTGAAGATGTTTTTTCAGCCCCAAATGCATTTACATTTTAATAACCCCCCTGTATGTGCTGGACACAAAAAATTCTAATCTTTCCAGAGCATGAGTGATAGTTGTTTAGCAGGTGATCTGTCACCTCACCTGTTAATGTCAGCTCTAGGAGCACTGGGAGTACTTGTACAAACTTTAAAAAAAACAACAACACAGACTGATCTGTAAAGTAAAGCCATGTCCTGTGCATCCAGAGCACAAAGGAAAGGGAGCTGAGAGACGACACAGGGAGTACTTGACTCTAGCTTACAATAAATTTTGTGAGTGTGCTTTTTCACCTTTATGAAGCTGGCAAAGGAGGGACAGTGTGACCCATCCATGTTCAGTTAGCAAATATTATTTATTTTTGCAGGCTTGTAACTTTCATGTTATTTCACAAAGGTAAAGGTAAATGGGACTAATTAAGAGTGTGCACTGCCTAATCCTTTGCTAGCTTCCATCTTTACATTTTGAACACCAAACAATTTTGAGCTAGCTTGTCAAGATAATGTTTACATCTTCTCCCCACCTCAAACCTCATCTAACCTAATCCTTTATGGACTAAAAGGTTTGGCAGAACTGCAAAACTCACACAGGTCATCCAAGACAACAGACAATACAAAATGTACAAGTTGAGAGTAAAGCTAAATAATGCTATAGATTACTGTGTTTTGGTTTTTTTCAAATTGGTGACAAGGTACTAATTTTGAAAATACGGCTTTTAAAAAGTCCTATATAATTAAAGCTAAAATTCTGACCTAAGGCCAGAAATGTTTTTTACTGCTTTAATAGAGGATGCACTGTTACAATGGCTTTTAAGATGGAGAGTTCTGGGTTCAGTTACTTGTTTTCATAGATTACAATCTGCATTATCCCCAGCCAACATTGCCAATGGTTAGGGGTGATGGAGGTGTGGTCCAGTGAATATCTGAAGGGGTACAGCTCTCCCATACCTGCCAAAGAAGAAACTTCATGTGAATTGCGGATATGTTGAACTAGTTAGGAAACAATTTGTGGCTAGAATTTGTTCCTACTCCTTCTCAGTGTTTTCACCAGTGCCAAGTCCACTGCTTCAGAGACTTACTGTTATTTAATGCACCAGAAACTGTAACGATTGGGACTCCTTCAATTCGCAACATAGGAAAACTATTTAAAATCTTGAGAGAAGGATTTTGTTCTGGTGTTAAACTAAAGAAAGAGCTGTAACATTGCAAAAAACAAAAACACCCTTTTCTTCCCCAAACCTACAAGCCAGATGCAGTTAAAGAATGGCACCTGTCACTGAAGACACTATACACAGCTCACAACCTATTCTGTATTGAAGGGGGGAAACATTTGGGTGTGAAAGCTCCTTGTCAGTACTATACATCTCAACATTCCAAAAACAGCACTTGTATAACTTGGTTACCCAGTTGAATTAAAGTGGGCCATGATGGAACCCAGAAAATATCTGTATATTGCCCCACAGAAGTTAACTCCAGTGATTCACTGGTTACTCTATAGTTAAATTACTTTAAATGACTATCAGGTGAATGTTTGTTTATAAAATGGCCAGGTGAAAAAAAACATTGTACAGTGTGACTGTTACAAATTAGCCTTTTGGACTACTCAGGGTACTGCGATTGGACAAACTTTACTTCACCTCTGAAAGGAATCAGTTTTTGAGGACACAGATGACATTACTCTGTAGGTATGCTCTGCTGGTGATTTGTTTGCTCCTCTTCCTGCTTTACTTCTTCAGTGATGCTGTCAAGACTTTTGAAGCAGAATGAGGAGTCCTAGCTTCCAAAATGCTCTGCTCCTGAACTGCTTTTAACTGGGTCGTCCCTGTAATGAAAACACATTCCCAATGCTTGCCTGAGTACATGTTTGCTACGAAGCAACAGTGTACATATAACTACCGGTCTTGCAAAGAAGAGCTTCTTGCATTGCTTTTGTTTGTACTCTGTAAAGCAGTATTATGTATTTTTGTATCATATCTTGCTGCTGGGGAAAATAAGAATAAAAGAGACAAATGACAAGAATTCTGCCTTTGAATTTGAGAACTGGAAAGGGCCATGTGCAACAACGCAAGCAGTGGCACTGAAAATGTTTTACTAACATGGCTAGCACGCAAAACATGCACCATTCACAGCTGGTGCAAGTTTTATCAACTGTTACCAAATACGATTTTTCCCACTGCCCAACAGAGCCTTTGGTTAGCCTACTGCTGGCATTTGGTCACCAAATGGGTATCCCACAAGGGAATGCAGGCCTTGACCTCAAGCAGGTTGCCCACAACTACAACAAAACTAAGTAAGCATATCAGTGAAGCCTTTAGAACCAAATCTATCAAGTGGTCCCTCCACACCCAGAGCAAGACGTGGAATAGTGGTTGTGGCAGTAAGACTTACCTGTAGTTCATGGTGGGGATCAGGATCTGGCCCACCTACTCAGCCATCTTGGCTGGGGATCACAGAGTCACCGTTCCTAAAGTAAGATTAGTGTATCTGGTGGAGGGGCATCTAGAACATACTATCTCCTACACCAAATATCAGATTATGTTTTGAATAGCAGACTGGACTGGGGACAACAAAACAGTGGAATTAAATTATTGCCGCAGGTAATAAATCCAAAGGGATTAATTGGGCACAATGATATACCAGTAAAAGCTTTCAAAACAAAACAAAACTACAAGTCTGCAGATATGTAAGAAAACACTTTTGAAGCCTTTATTTACAAAAGCTTTTAAAAACAAATACCCTCTTATGCAAATGTCTGTTATTGTTCTTTAAAAAGGACCACCCACAGTTACATCACTGTAACTTCTTGAGGAGAGAGAGGAAAACAGGTTAAAGTACATGGTAAACAAATCAATTTAGGATTTACTCTTGCTGATTTTCAGTGTGGGCGAGACACACGAAATGCTGCCACAGGCACTCCATCATTTCAGGTTAGGGTTTAGCTATTCAATACCAATTGAAGTCCTCCTGCACAACTGCTTTGAATGAGCATGCTCTGCATGGTTAAGAAAGTACTTTGTGGTCCTTTAATAAAACAATGTATTTATAAAATATATTGCTTAGACTCAAAAAAATAAACTAGCCTTACAAGCCTCCGGTAGCTTTATTAGGTACAAATAGATTTTGTTGTTTTACAACAAATACCTTTTGTATCAGCTACCAAAAGGGCACACCTATCTTCCTTTTATTTAGCTCATTATCGAGTTGGCTTCAAATCTTTGGATCTCGTCCTCATACGGACTTGTGTTCATCTATTCAAGTAGAAAATAAATACGGTTTTAAAATAGAAAGTATTTGTAGGAAATAGCTTCCTGTAACAGGAATAAGGAACTGGATCCACAATGTGAACTGTTAAATCTTACTGCAATCTCCATCATTTCAATTATTCTGCTCAAAAGCAAAATAGGACACAGTTGTCCCCGAAGGCAGTACAGCTTGTTTCCAGATACAGGAGGAAAATTTGACAAGGAACCTCTCCGAAACACACCCTATTGAATTGAACAGAGCACAAATTAGACACCAGGCAAGAGCTTCTCAATTCAGTGGAGTACACCCAGGAGAGATCCTGATGGCATCATCTAGTTATTCTGATCACACAGCAGTGCGAAACTGGCAAGCTGATCGTAAGCCGGTGTGTACAGGGCACACCTGGAAGACTGGACACCAGTTTAGATATGAGCAGCTGCTAGGATTTCAGTAGTTCTGAACAAGATTATGCAGTGAATATGAGCTTTTCTAATGAATTTGCAACTTTGTGTGTTCAACCAAGAGGATTAACATTTTGTCTGGGCCAGGGGAGGGGACAGAACCAGAACTTCAGAAAAAACAGAGGATGTGACTGAGAGAGTCAGTCTTCTAAAGTGCAAATGTGATGGTCCACAACCTTGAATAGCTAAAACTCCTGTACACCAGAAGGGATAAAGAAATGTGGAAATTGGTTACAATCAGTGCTAGTTCAGTTTGGGGAAAGGGGTGAGGGAGATAATAAACCAATACTAAGACCAATTAAAGTTTACCAGAAATTTCATTATCATTTTAGCTTTCTTCTACCCGCCACGCTGCTCCTACATGTGCTTATGTACAGATGGGCAAAGTACAAGGCCACATTTAACCCAGAAATGCCTACACCTTAAGGTCAAAAAACTGGGATAGGAACAGTCAGGTTTAGTACATACAAAGGCATAAAAGAAAGTGTGCCAAGGGGAAGAGAAGGCCTTATTGTCCCAAGGGATTCAACCAGAGATAAAACCTATGTACAAGCACGTGGAGCTCAGAAAAAGCAGCTTCCCATTTCATGTCATGATTGCTTGTTGGCTTCTTCTTCATATGCATTTCCTGTCCCATTCTGTACATATGAGGAACCAGAACCGAGACCGTACAAGTGACCACAGTACTTTGCATCATCAATGTGATCTTCGAAGAACATCTGGAGACAATTCAAAACCACAAGTCAGTGAGAAAGCTAAGGAGGAGAAAGCTAAGTGGCAGGGTCTATCTTGTCACAAAAGGACATTCCAGACTAATCTGCTCAGAACAAACTGTGGCCCCACACACTGTTCTTCCATTTTTATGCATTCAATCAATCCATGAGAGGGCATACTGCTTGCCCACATCACATTTATTGGGAAAGGCTATGCTATGGACAATAGCAGAACACCTCCTTTGCAGGTAGAACATCCCTGGTTCAATCCCTGACATCTTGAGGTATGAGTGAAAAGACTTCTACCTGAAACCCTAGTGAGCCACTGGCAGGAACCAGCTGGCAGTAAATCACACTGTGTAAGTTGGAGTTAACTCTTTATTAGCAAGAACACAATTTGCACAGACTTGGTGCTCATCCCCAGTAGGCCTTGCCCATGGATCAGTTACCAAGACAAAGTTCCCACCTCCTCACAGCTGCCCACGTTCCCCTTTTTCCAAGCAATCTGAGACCGCATCTGTGAGCAGCCAACCTCTCCTCTGCCCTTTGCATGCCACTTCTGGTTCTGGGAGAGGTGGGAGGGAAGCTTGTTGCAGAAAGAGGAGACACCCATGACCCTTCATCAGCCAGAATCATCTCTGCCTCTTGACCTCCCTCTTCTCCTGCTTGACCTCTCACCTCTGATTCTGGACTTCTCTCTGCCACAGACTCTCCCACTTTGCTAAGCCCAGTTACCTCTTCAGCTTCGGGCACCCCTTCTTCCCAGTCTTGACCACTCATTGTTGTCCCGCCATCACTCCCCGGGCTCTGAGCCTTGTTCCCCAGCTGGTTCCTCCTACCATCCCTAGTCAGTCCAAGCAGCCACTATCAGTGTTGACAGTACTGAGCTAGATTGACCAATGGTCTGACTCAATATATGGCTGATTCCTTTGGTATGTGTGAGGCAGGTGAAGCTGGGACCTGCTGCCTTTTGGTCAAAGCCACACACAAACTGGCATTGAGGATAGACTGCAGAGAGTAAGCTGCCACTTAGCCACTGCTTCTGCCAGAGAGAGGAACTACCTTGCACTCTGAGAAGCCTATTTCCAGGGTTAGCTTCACTAGGCCCAACCCCAGTGGCAAGTTAAATAACAGTTATTCATCCAAAGGCCTCATAACCAACCAAACCCCCAACCACCTACCTCTCTCATTTTGAAGAAGGCCATGCCAGTTAGTAGAGAATCGGATCCTGCTTGATGCTGCGGTCCTATCCTCTCCAGCTCCAACTGCTCAGCAACTTCTTGCAATCCACCCTGAAAGAGAAGATGGCAGCACAATCAGAAGTTTGTAAGTTATGACCTCAGGTAATAAAACAGGTGAGGAATTGGTTTCCACCCCATTTGTTTATGTAACTGTTTCTGAAGCAAGGAGTGTACAGTGATCACACAACCAAAAAGCCATGCTTTTTCTTGGAATCGTGATTTTAGCTAAAGATACAATTTCACTGAAGCCTTCGCAAATGAGGAAAGGAATGGCTTTCAGCACTCCTATTTGTTTACGCTTCTATTGTTGCTTTAAACCCACTGGAAATAAAACTGAAAAGACAAATCTTGGAAGTGCTACATGACCCATGTCAGAAGCATGTATAATTACGAGTTTTCTCCCCCACTGTTACAACCATGTGCAGGAGGGAGTGTTGTACCCACAAACTTGCTAAATGACAATACTGAACCACAACCAATTGGAGGGGTCAGATGAGTCTGTATAATGCAGACATTGTGCCTGAGCAGAGGTTTCTAGTGATCTGCCTAGGTATGAGACCAGCAGTTTTTAGGATGGAAGGGCAACAGATAGGGGCTTTAATAGAACCACTACTTTGGTTTAGGAAAATTAGGATACTACAAGGTCATGGATTCAATCCCCATAGGGCCAGCTGCAGTTTCCTACAATGCAGAGGGTTGGAATACATGATCCTCAGTGTTCCAATTCTATGATTCTATGACCTATACAATTTGGGGGGGGGGGGAATATTGCCGGAATGCATGTTTTACTCCCAAAATCCCTACAATTTGCACTCAGATAATTTAATTTTTTTCATATTCAACTACCCAAAACATTGGAGAATCAAGGAAAAGACTCTTCAGAAATTAAGATTATGAACTTCAAAGAGTCTAGAATCACTATAATTGCTTTACTATAGGATCCATAAACAGGAACCTTTTAATAAAACAAATGCATCAAGGAATCCAGTTAAGTTAAATCCTCCCCCATCCACCATATTCCAAATGATACCATGCAAATTTAGAATATGTAGTGCATTCTTCAAGCTATACTGGCTTGAGGGACTACTCATTACGTACATAATTAATAAATGTGATGCTGATGATGTTGATAATGACGATAATAATAAAAGATCCAATGTACTCAGTCAAACACTTTTAACAAAAAAATTGCAACTCCAAACTATATTATTTTGACCCTTTGTCCAAAGACGCCAGGGCAGTATACAACATAATCTACAAAGAATAAAAATAATTGTATATTATTACTCTGTATAATAATAAAAACATCATCATAATAGTCCCCACACGCATTTAACAGGCCATATACTATTTAATGGCTGAAGGCCTGAGTAAAGATGAATGTTTTTGCCTGGTGCCTATAGACATGTAATGATAGCACCAGGCAAGCCTCTCTGGGGAGAGCATTCCACAGACAGGGAGCCACCACAGAAAAGGCCCGTTCTCACGTCGTCACCCTCTGAACCTCTCAGGGAGGAGGGACATAGAGAAGGGACTTGGATGACAAGCACAGGGTCCAGGTTGGTGTACATACGATCTAATGCAAGGATAAGGAACCTCCAGAGTTGTTGGACAACAATCCTATAATCCCTGGTCATTTGCTACACTGGCTGGGGCTGATGATAGCTAGGTGTAACGGTAGCAATTTATAGACAACACCGTAAAGGTAGAAGACAAGACAAAAGCTGACTTGTGACATTCTTCATCCATAAAAAGCTTTACTCCTAAAAATGCTGTTTAATCTCTGTTAAAAAGGCACTGGGGAATTTACCTTGAGATTTTTGCAACTCTTCATAAGGTACTTCACATCATAAATGACAGGGAAAAATAATCTCAGAATCTCAAAGAAGTCCAGCTCTTCCTCAGGTAAATTGGAATTCGTCAAGATCTTGATCAAATAACCAAAGTCATAGCCACTGCAAAGCAATTAGGAACAGAAACAAAACAAAAACACCGAATTTTAGTCAGGTTGTCATTCCAGAGATTCTTCTCTTTAAAAGAAAAACTGCAAAGCCCAGGCATATGTATTCTCTTCAAGACGCTAAATTCATTATTATTATTATTATTATTATTATTATTATTATTAAGAAGAAGAAAGGCAGAAGAAAGGCAAAGCCGGAAGCCCTTGTGCCAATGGAACTACTTTGCTGGATACTGGCCAATGTAACCATCTGCAAGAGATAGTTAATCTATAGCATACCAAATGAGTCTGTACTATAATCTTCCTTAAGAGGTTATTTTAAAAGAAAATGCATTAAATGTATATTTCACAGTGGTGATATTGTGGATGTGCTGACAGCCAATAAGCAATATACATATGAAGAGAATTCTTAAGAAACCTTTAAGAAATATCGCTTTTATATCTATCTACTGAGCAACTAAATCTACTGCTGCTCCCTGTTTATAGGACAGAGTATGAAATGACAATTTAAACCTACGTTCTGCTATATTTTACCAAGACCTTTTGTTTAAGAGTGATAGTCAAGTCAAAATAGACCCAATGAAATCAAAGAACTTTAGCTACTTAAATCTGTTGGTTTCAATGGGTCTACTTTAAATATGACAAACACCAGATAGCACCCTAAATTATTAACTATGTTACATTACAAATTAAACAACCTTAGGTCTGCATCAGAGCTTTCCAAACTTTTCATGTTTGGTGACACACTTTTTAGATGTGCATCATCTAATTCAGTAATTCAGTTTTATTTGCAAACTGGAGGTTAAACTAACCCCTTTCCAGCCCCAGGAGGAGTGTGGGGAGCATTCACACAACACAACTACACACTGCAGCCGACACACTAACGTGTTGCAACAGAGAGTTTTGAAAGCTCTGGTTTACATCAATAGTCAATAATATTTTGCGAGGCAAAGCCTGTAGGTTTATATTCTAAATATTTTCACTATAGTTTGAAAAAATATGCATTGAAGTATTATCCAGTGCTCCAAAAATTCAGATTCAGCTCTTCCATCTGATACAGAATTTCTTATTGTTACATTCCAGGTTTTCCTAAGCTTCTGCCCTTTTGTAAAATTTTAATATTGCTTATTGAATGCCTTGCATTGTTCCTCCCATTATTTTCACAGCTAAGCCACCAATTTCCTAGGTTTCTAAGCACACCTTTAAATCAGTAGTCCTTCAACCTTTTTTAGGCCCCAGGGCCCATTTTTAACTCAATATCCATTTGGGGGATCCATTTCTTAATCTTTTACCATATATATACATGGTGGTAGACCTCCTATTACAACCCACACATTGAAGGCCAGTGTCTTAGGCCCAACCCAATTCATGTTTATGCGTTAATTAAGTCCCACTACTTTAAAATGGGACTTACTCCCAAGTATGCACAAGATTACAGTCCATGGCTGCAACCTAAACACACCAGTACACCCCACTGAATGCAATGGGAGCCACTGTTAGTAAACTTACCTACAGAGTTAATGTTACTAACATCTCCTGTGATTTCTCTGATGGTATTTAATGCATCCTTCCAACCATTTTATATGATATTACACTGTTAGCACATGCATGTCAATCCAGCATCAATGGTTTGACAAAACCAACAACTGACAGAAATGCAACTATATATTCTCTTAGTTTTTGCATAATACACTAAAATTAAGACCTTGGAAAGTTTTCTTAATTGCAAAAATAATCAAGGCAGTCCTTTTTACATAAATATGACTAATAAATATTCATCTGTGAGTCATAGTGTTTTTTTTGCCTTCTACTGCCATAGGATTACAAATTGAGAAATTTTGTGTGTCTCCATATTCAATAAAAAGTTGTTGAAAACTAGCTTGATTTTAATACATCTTGTACTTCTTTGGCAAAGGGTTAACTAGGTTCCTTATTTGCAGATACTGAAAGAAATCTAGTCAAATATTCTTGCATGTGATCACTTATGTATGCCCAAAAATTGATTATCACATGTAGATCATAAAATCTAATTAGATTTACATTTTTCCAAACAATAGAACTGCTGAGTATCCTTAGAATATCAAAATCTGAATGACTCAGAATAAAAGCTAGGGACATTACTGGAGCAATAGTCAGTAATGTTGCATGATAACAGATTTGTAAAGTGTAGGATTGCCAGCCCATCATTTTAAATTTTGTTTCATAAAGTGCATTCTTACATGAATTTAGGTAATACCACATGAGTTTAGGTAATATTACATTTTTATCAATGTAACTCTTTCAATCACTTTAGATCGCATGGCCTGCAGGGTTACAGAGAAATAAAACAGACAATTTAAAATATATTATGTTGCTGAGAAATCATTAATTCTAAATTAATAATTCTGACTTATTAAAAACCACTGCTAATATTTTCACAGCCACCCTATCTTGGTCTGATATGGAGTGTTCACATTGTCATTGTACTCAAGCATTTACAATACAGAACTCTGATTCATCAAGGAAAACTGGATACAAGATTACTAGAAATTCAATGTGATGCCTTGGGGGGGGGGGCATATCTGAAGCCTGCTCGCTATGCTTGAGGAAACATTCTTCACTGCCCGCTTGTAATATTTGACCATTGCTGCCTTAAAACACAATTTCTATAAATTAATCCTCATTCACAGAAGACTTTCTACTAACAGAATTTTTCATGTAACATTTCAGCAGCTAAAGCAAAAGTTAAAACTGTTGGGCAGCAATTCAAACTGATCAGATTTTTAATGGGACAGAAATTGGAACAGCCAACTTACATAGCTGGATACAACTCTTGAAATTATCTACACTTATTTCATTACCAGCACAATAGTTGAATTCCAAATATTTCTAACCTATCCCTATCAACTGCTCAACCTGATAATATAATTTATTACACCAGATTTTTAAAAGCTATGTCTACTTACACAAAGCAGAACTGAAACATAGCTAATGGCCTCTTGTCTAAATGAACTTTTTATTCTGCCATTGGAGGTATTAAAAACAAGTTCTTAAACACCTTGGCCACAAGGTACAGTACCTATCTCAGGAGCTGAAAGCCCTTTTCATTTTAAAATGGTTGTGCCACTCAAGCATGCTGAAATGCAGTAAGAGATGAATGAGCACCATAGATTATGTCCATAGCTGGTCTTGAACAAGATGCCCTTTTTCAAATAAGATACCTCTGTTAGCAACTTTTCCCAGAAAACTCATCAGTATGCATACAGCCCAGAACTAAAACTCAGTAAGGAACTTCCCACACAACCGCTCGACAGGAGAGAGGTATTCTTTCAAAACAGTTAACAACACACAGTGTGGAATAAGCCGGCAAACAAATGTTCCTAATTGCTTTCAGCCTACTTTGTGTGGCAGCAGTGAGCCCAGCAGTGGAGAAACAAATTCCCCAGGTGATGAGACTGGCTCAAATCATTAGTGTGCTTACACAGGTATCTAGACTGCAATCCAAACCCTTCAAAAGTTTATTTTGACCACTTGATTTAACTGATCCTTCAGGGGTGGGAAGAAGCCAAAAGACTAGTTTATTGGCACCAGATAAGAAAATAATCCATGCAGCAACCAAATTAAAAAGTTTAATTTTTTTCCAATATTTGGCATTACAGTTAAAATAGAAGGGTTGTATTTTCCCTACCAGTATTATCATATGGGTCTTCAGAGCTGCACTGAATTTGGATTTTCCAACGATGTTAATCAACTAATTCCAGTTTTCATTTACCTGCTAAGCGTACACAAAGGGTAGAGATATGTGGCTGTTCCTTCCTCTGACCTGGGAAACTGTCAAAGCAAAATAGAAAAATACAGTGCTCCCTCTCTACAAGGCTGACACTTTAGTGCCTCATTATAAGATACAAATTATTAGTTTCCAACTGGAGCCAAAGCGTAGAGATTTAACTTAAAAGCAGGAAAGCCTTTACGACAAAATCACGTTGCCATATCCACACCTCATCCAACCCTGACTTTCCAATCGCAATTAATGGGGGCAGTTACTTGGTATTACAGTTTCAGGAAAAAGTTAAAGAACATTAGTTATATATTAGTTATATTAGTTAATGCTGCATTTACCTATGAAATGAAAGCCACTTGACTCCTTCACAAAGCACGACACCTGACGTCATAAGAAGTTCAGCAAAGTACTGAGTCTCAATTCCTTCATCCTCATGTTTTTTGAACTGGATTCCAGATGTTGTTAATAGCTCTATTGAATCTTGGGCATACATGTCTTCTCTAGGAGAAACACGATGGGGAAAGATTCACACTTGAAATAAAGAAATCTTGAGATAAACAGTTTAAACCAAAATCTAGGAGAAACTGCACATTAAATCATGAAAACGGATGAACATCAATAAAGGATCACAGCATTATTAAGGTTTACAGCTTCATCTTACAACTGTGTTCAAACATCAAGGTAAACTATAGTTAATGAACATGAAGTTAATGAACTATGAACACGACACCCTCTGGCTTTCTTTTAACATTCTGGGCTAACCAGACTATTAACTCCAAACAAACCACAACATGATGTCAAGGTTGGTTCTTAGCTTCCTGATCATGGTTTGAGCAAAACAAGCCATGATCTCTAGTTCAGGCATAACACGCAGCCAAGGATCATGACTCGTTGCTCCTGCTTGCCCTGAGGGAGGAACAAAGTGGGAGCGATCTTGCATTTATTGTAAGCCAGTAACTATGGTTTGCCCTGACGTGAAGAGGGCCTCTGCTTGTCCAATGAGAAGTAAATCCCTCTGAGTTCTATAGGACTTACTCCCAAGTAAGTGTGTGCATGACTGTAACCTAAATTCATGATTTCTAACTGAAGACTCTGCAAATTATGGGAAAATCCTTCTTCATACAGCACTCTCATTAACTTCAGGGATATTCATTTGTTTTTTAAAAAATGTAATCTCTAAGCATTCACATAAAAGCCAGAGAAAATGCAGTTGTATATCCTAAATAAAACTGAGCAATGTACCGTATTTTTCGCTCTATAGGACGCACCGGATGATAGGACGCACCTAGTTTGGGGGGGAGGAAACAAGAAGAAAAAAATTCTGAATCCCAGAAGCCAGAACAGCAAGAGGGATCTGGCTTCTGGGATAGCCTCTTGCTATTCTGGCTTCGGGGACAGCCTGTGAAGCCTCCGCAGGGCAGCAGGGTGAAGGCACCCCGCTGCCCTGCGGAGGCTTTGCACAGCCATCCCCAAGCTAGAACAGCGAGACGGAGCACTGAGTAGTGCTCCGTCTCCCTGTTCTGGCTTTGGGCTTAGCCGCACAGCCTGCATTCGCTCCATAAGATGCACACACATTTTCCCTTACTTTTTAGAAGGGGAAAAGTGCGTCCTATAGAACGAAAAATACGGTATGTAACAAAAATGGAAAAATTAAGAGGCAGACTCCAGGAAAGCTTGGGTAAATATTAAAGAGGCTTTTAAAGGTCATCACTGTCCTGTCTCACAAATCAGAGCATTCCTGAGGGTGAGTGCTATCACTGAGAAGGCCCATTGCTGCATTGCCACCAAGTCACAATCTGCTGCTCATGGGACAACTGCACCATCTTCTTAGAAGATATTAAAGATCAGCTTGATCTACTGGCATCACAAAGCTCTGTTTGCTTCCTAGGGACTATGTACCACGAAATCCATGAAAAGTGTAAACCCAACTTTGGACTGAGGTTTGTATCTTATGGCTCACAGTTTACATCACTGGTGTATCACAAAAGCTTTCTTATCACTTTGAGAGACCCGAGAAGTCAAGCCATCTGTTCAGCCCCAGCTTGAAAGAGCGCTAGCTGATTATGTTTGCTTAAAGACTAAGGCTGTGATTCTATGCACACAATGAACTCAGGGGAATGTAATTCCAAGTAAATATGCACTGCCCTGGACTAGTCAGCTGCAGTGAGAAGCATACTAACTTGGAGGCAAATCCCAGTGCCACCAATGGGACAGACTTCCAAGAAAACATGCTTCGAGTTGGAATGCAAGGCTACCCTCCTAAATACATTGCCCATTTACACTATAATCAATCATCTCCATAGCGCTGCTCAATAAACAAGGTTAAGTGAATTCAAAAGCAAGTCTAGAGTTCCCTTAAACTCCCAAGTGGTGCATACAAGATTTTGCAAAGAAAGAAAACCCCTTCAATTTACTGGATACAGGTTTGCAAACTAGCATACATTTTTCTTATAAAAGAACTGCTGCAATTTGGCAAAATGATAGGAACATTTGCTTACAATTAAATAAGTCACCAAGCCCAATTCTAGGCTCTGCACAGCTTTTAGGGGCAAAACTATCACACACACACAAGGGAACACCTGCCCCCTTGATTATAGGACTTTTCATCAGCTCTGCTGCTTCAGTAGAGGAGCCACCACACAGGTTTTGGGGAAGAATACTCACCCACCCCACTATTTGTGCTCAAGCTAAAATTTATTCCTAGGCTGGCTAAGAATACATCAAACTGGCTTCTCCTTGCATTTAAAAGGTAATAGGACTGAGCCTTCAAACTGTGTCCTGACTGCCTTGGACAGGATAGTATGTCTGGATTAACCACTTTAAGCTAAATTCTGTTAATATCACTGGGTTGTTTCTGGAGAAGCACAAGCTTTAAAGGGGATTATACCACCTTTGCCTTCCCATTGAAATGCCATTCCTGAGGATCCAGTTAAATGAGATTTAAAAGCCTGAACAAAATTACAGGTATAAATATACACATACGCAGCCAAGGGTTGCAACTTACGTTAAATTAAATTTAAAATTAAATTGCCATGTTGAAGTTCCTGGAGGGTATTCGCCTTGTTCATTCATGAAAGTCAACCCTAATTGAATTATCTTTAGTAAGTCCACGTTACAGCGGAGCAGTTGATACTGATAGTCTGCATTACTTCTGAATTCTCCAATAGGCCGTGCAACTACACCTGGAAACTCTGTGTCCTGAAAAATTAAAGCACAAAGACCAAAGGCAAAATATAAAAAGCTACTAAAGCTCACAAAAATTTTTTAAATGCTTCAGAAAGCCCTGAATGCTTTCCTGAGAACAAGCATCAGGTGTGGGAACACACACTCGTTTGCAGTTAATCCCAGTCCCTTGGGTACCAGGCAAACATTGTGGCCAGTTTGGATTATGGACTGGTGCATTTGTTTGTCATAATTTTAGTATAACACTCAAATGTTGTAGTTGCAACATTAGACTTGTCAACACAGGCAGGATGGTACTTAAACATGCCATTCCATATTACGTCCCACCCATGCCTCTTTTCCTTGCATGTTGGATTGACACAAGTTGTTAGGGCATGTCATTTTAGGGGCCAAACTTAATTTTTGCACATTTCTTCAGTGAAGTAAATAATAATAATAATAATAATAATGATAATGATAATAATAATAACTGCAAGTGCTTTGCAATCATAGGTATAAAAGGTAAAGGGACCCCTGACCATTAGGTCCAGTCATGACCAACTCTGGGGTTGCGAAACTCATCTCGCTCTTTAGGCTGTGGGATCCGGCGTACAGCTTCTGGGTCATGTGGCCAGCATGACTAAACCCCTTCTGGCAAACCAGAGCAGCACACAGAAACACCGTTTAGCTTCCCGCCAGAGCGGTACCTATTTATCTACTTGCACTTTGACGTGCTTTTGAACGGCTAGGTTGGCAGGAGCAGGGACCGAGCAACGGGAGCTCACCCCGTCGCGGGGATTCGAACTGCCGACCTTCCGATCGGCAAGCCCTAGGCTCTGTGGTTTAACCCACAGCGCCACCCGTGTCCAATCATAGGTCTAGGGTGGTATATAAATTCAATCAATCAATCAATCAATAAAATCAATTTAGCCAAGATATCATTTGAATTTCCAAGTCGTGTTTCAACTTTTCAGCAACCCTCATTTTTGGAATATGAAAATTGAAAAATTCAACATGCCCTAACAAGGTGCAACATTTGGGATAGGGAAGCCTGTGGCCTCCCAGATGTTACTGAACTCCCATAACTTCAGACCACCAGGCATGCTGGTCAGCCAGAGCTGATGGGGGCTGAATTCCATTATCATCTGGCAGGCCACAGATTCCCCATCCCTGCCTTACGTTGTGCTGATTTACTGAAGCAAACACACTGTTCTGAATTACTGCACTGGTGCAAGGACTCCCATACAATCTGCTCCTAGCCATTATTTGCAATAAACAAGACTATTAAGATACAGAATGATTTTTTCATGAATATAGAGCAAATTGAAATATATAAAATGGTCATTCATAGAAATATATAGCCAACCTTGGTTTTTTACACTGGTGTAGAAACAGCACAATAGGAAAGTCATTAGTTTGTACACAAAAAACATTGTTTCTTTTGTAAATATCAGCTTGCCAAAATTACTGGTTCAAAAAGAACTGAGGTGGGTATAAACACATGAGAAAAATAAATTAAGAAAACAGTGTACTTTATTGCTAATGAGAATATTCATTTTCTCTGAGTCTGTCTGTTAGCTCTTCAGCAAGTGTTTAGATATCTCAATTCTGCTCGGTTGAATAAGCCAGCTTCATAACCTATGTTCTGAAACTGGCCTATAAGGAAAACTTGCTAGTTTATTTTAAACCAGAAACCCTGGTTCAAATTTAACACTAAGCCAGGAATCAGTGAAAGTGAACTAAATCTGCTCATGTCCTCTTCACCGCCATGTGAAAGGAATACCAGTAGTTTTCGGAGAGCTAAGCAATGGTTTAGTATTGCAAGCCCAATTTTCTGTTGATAGAGTCATCTTCCATAAATGTCTGTTCCTCCTTTAAAACCATCTAAGTCAGTGACCATCACTTTACTTTGTGACAGTAAATTTCACAATTATGGATTGTGTGAAGAAGTTATAAATCTACTGCCAATATATTTCCCTGCATGACCCTGAGCTCTGATGTTCTGAGAACATGAAAAACTTCAGTCTGTGAAAAGAAGAACATGTTCCCAAACCATGTAACCATATCATCCATCCCTTTCACATGATCTCTTGATTTTAAATGGTATCCGTAAAACACAATACCCAGCCAGAACAACCAGCAAAAACACTGTAAAGATAACATAAGCATTGTTCCTTACTTGGGAATAAGTTTCAGATTATATGGGGTTTGATTCCAACTAAATATCTGAGATTGTAGTCTTCTGTTATTCTTGAATATCTAAATTATCTTCTCTACATTTTCCCCTTCCAAATAATTTTCAAGGACTAGTTCCAGCCCAAACAAAGAAGGTCACAAATATCCCAACATCATACCATGGCAACATAGTTAAACTTCCGTATAACTTGACGAATTTTCTTCATCTCTTCATCCAGGTTGCAAGCCCAAACTTCACAAATTCTTTGGCTGTGATCTACTGTAGCTGCTGGCATAGTTGGGAGGTTTCAGATACCAGACATCAAAAAGGTATATTTGACAAAGAGTCCGTTTCATAAAACAGGTTTTGGTTATATATCTAAAGAAATTTAAAAAGAGAGTGAGTTATTCCAAATTCACAAGTAGAACAAAATACATCTATTTCAAAATCATGAAAAATGAATCTGGTAATCACATATTTCATTTATTAAAAAAGATGGTGAATGTACTGGTCTTGTTCACAGGAGCAAAATCAGATATGTTTATGCTAACTCTTCCCCATAGATACACTGATTAACAAATCATCAGAAGGCAAAGAGGTGTCTCAGGTAGAAACAATTGGCTGTTAGATAAATGTCAATGCAATACTGCAAAAAACTATATGTTTAGCTATCAATGAGTGATTTATTTCAATGGGACTTGCTTCCAAATATGCTTAGGATGGCATCCTTTAACAACTGACATTTAATTTACAATACCTATTTGTTCTACTCAACTTTAAATGTCTCCGTTAAGACAAGCTCATGTAACTAGTTAAGATGGATAGCAACAAAGAAGACTGCTGCTTATACATGCACCGACACAAAATAAAATGGGACTGTGTCAGTGGGTCAAGAGGTGAGCAGGTTAACAAGAGTTTCATGTCCTGCTGCCAAAAAAGCAAGCTCACTTCCTGGGTGTGACAAAAGGAAAATAATAGGAACAACAGCTAGATAAAGTATACCTTCTTCTGGCACAAATTTCTGCAACCCACAGTACACATGGAGGGTGAAACAAACATAAAAGAGAGAGATGCACTGGAACTTTTCAAAATTTATAAATATGCAGAAGCTACAGAACCTAGAACAGATGTTTATTACAAAAAACACCAGAAAGATTCCAGGCACCCTGTTACTTGGGAAATGGAACATTTTTAACTAGCACCTAGGAACGTGAAGTATTGCTCAGCATAATTCAAGGTTGGCTCCCTGGAATCCAAAATATTCTTCGAGTCAAAACAATAAAGCAATGCGGCGAGAGCTGAGCATGATGCAGGTTTTCAATTGTATTTACAGCATGTAGCAAGATAAAATATTCCAAAACAATCAGAATGCAAAGGTCACACTTATCATAGGGAAGCTGTATTTCCAAGTCCTGGCTTTTAGCCTAGTCACAGAACCATAGAGAGTGTAAGGTAGCTTCCTATATAATCCACACATGCTACCTTCCAGTGCATTAAAAAAAATTCAGAGTGTACATTTGCTGGCACTAGATCACCACTACAAGTGTTATTTTTGAAGTATTCATGGAGAGTTAAAAGCAAAAAAATGACTATAGCAGCAGATGTCCATGACTAGTTTCCCATAAGCTAACAACCAACACACCTCTAGTACATCCAAAGCTTACACAGACATGATGTTTCTGAATGACAGAATTGACCTGATGCATAAATGAAGATATTTTTAAAAAGTAAAATATCTATTGCGGCGTGTGCTTTTAAGGGCCAAGAATGCACTTTTGTCAGATCTATAGATGGGGCAGTAACCATTGGTGCAAAGCTTTACACTTGTGCAATGAAACTTCCTTCCCCAAGTGCCCCTAAATCTGTTCATGGGGGAATGGGTTTTCCTCATACACCTAGTGCATCTTTCTTGATAGTAAAATTTCCTTACCACCCACCAGTGCTCAATGGAAGGAGGATTCAGCTTGTGCCGTAGAACCCCCTACCGCCCACCTAGAATCCTGAAACACCAGGTAGGGACCAGGCTGACAACCCCTGCTCTAGAGGGATGTTGCATGCAAGGAGAGGGAGAAATTCTGCTGCACAAGCGGAATTCCTTACTCTAGTGCCCTGAGTTAGTGGTATTCAACGAAGGTGGTATCCAACCACGTTTTACTTCAAGTAGTCCCACTAAAACGAATGGAGCTTACATTAGTTTCAGTCGGTCTACCCTACGTAAAAACTTGGCGGAATACCAACCACAGCCATTTAAATGGGTCGGTATACTGATCACTTTCCTCAACTACTTCAACACACACTGACACCTGCGCGACCACAAATTATTATTATTACTATTTATTGAATTTATATACCTGGAGGTCTCAGGGTGGTTCACAGAGCAATATCAAAATATACAAACCACAAAATATATAACCAAAATAAAAACAACAACCCAATAACAACCCCTCCCTGCCAATTGAGTCTACAGAGAGAATGTAAGCAGCAACGATTCAAGAGACAACGGGCGGGCAAGCAACCTATCCCTTTTTGTAAATACTCCTTTTGGCACTGTCTTTAGAAAAAATGGAAAAGTGGGTAGGTGGGTGGAGAGAGAGAGCGCGCATGGAAGGACGGGAAGGCGAAACTAAAAGCGCGACCCCGGCCATGCACACGGGGCAGGCAGTTGCTCGCCCATCTGGCCAGGCGCGGAGGGCCGTCGCTGCAGGCCACACTGGCTGTCGGCGTGGGGCTGGCATTCCCCTCAGGCTTTTCAAGCGCGAAAGGCCGAGGCGACCAAGTGGGGTTCATTTTTTTTATGCCGCCCTGAGGTGTGCGGGCGAAGGGCGGTATACACATTTAACTGATAGCAATGAATAAGAATAAACGAAGAAGCGGGCGCGTGGAAACCTCCTGCCCACCCTCCGCGCGAGGCCCATCCCAGGGAGCAGCAGCCCCCGGCCCTCTCCCACTCCCAACTTTCCCTCAGGAGCGGCTCCAGCCCTGCTTGCTCCCTTCCCAACGCCCGGAAACGCCGCCGCCGCCACTTACCGGAAGAGAGGACGGCTCCTCACGCGGAGCGGAGGGAGCGGGAGGCGGGCCTAGCTGGGACCCGGCGGCGGAGGCAGCCCCAGCGCGACGACGTGCGGGGAAAGCTGCCGCTACTGCTGCCCCCCGGCCGCCCAGCGCACAAAGCCATTACGTCATCGCCGCGCGCCGCGCCGCTTCACCTTTCAACTCTCGGCGCGCCGGCTTTCGGCCTGCCCTCCCTCTTCGCCGAAGGCGGGGGAGGAGGAGGAGAGTGGGGGGGCGGGGAGACTTCGGCTCTCAGCCAATCGGGCTGACGTTGGCGGCGGCTCCCGCCAATGGATACCGAGCGGCGATGACGCGGAGGGGAGGGCGCTCGCGACGGGAAGGAACGGCTTCCTGTTCCCTCAGGAGGAGGAGGAGGAAGGTTGGCGGCCTGAGGGGAGTTTGTTGTGGCGGGTAGCGAGCGGGGCCAGGAGCGGGAAGAGCGGCGCCGGCGGAGCTGGGAAGGAAGGGTCCGGTCTCGCTCTGCCCTGCTCGGTGCGCGAAGCGGAGGATGAATTGGCTCTTCCCGCTCTCCAAAGCCGGCAGCGGTGGCGGGGCCGCCGCCTCCTCGTCGCCCTCGCCCTCGTCGGCCGGTGGAACCGCGCTGCCGCCGACTCTCACCAGCCTCCAGCAGCAGAAGCAGCGGCAGATCGAGTCCCTGCGGAGCGCCCACGCCGCGTGAGTGACGCGCTGCCATGGGGGGATGGGGGTGTCGGAGAAAGAAGGGGGGAGGGAGAGAGAAAAACAAATTGGCCAGTTTATTCCCCGCCCCTTTCTCAGAACTGGAGTTACCAACTTCGGCTGCTGGTAGAGAGCCGGGTGTTTATCCGGCTGACAGTGTTTACAGGGAATGCCTGTCGGATAAGGATCTAGACCGCAACGCGACGGTTAGCAATTATTATTGCTCTGAATCGATAGAGGAGCTTATTCCAGCTTCTCCATACAGTTGAGAAACCAGGTGGTTTTGTTGTTGTTGAAACGCGAGCGAAGGAGCGTGACTTGAAGTGTTTAGTCCGAAGGTGGTGGGTGACTGACGGCTCCGTAAATCCGTGAAGCTAAATCCGGAGGAGAGAGCCAAAGTTGTGAAAAGACAGGCAAAGGTGCGATAGTGCGTGCGGCGCTGATGGAGGGGAAACGGTTACTCGCCGCAGTCCTGAATGTAAAAATAAATGGCTTAGTCATTACAGTGGTACCTCGGGTTAAGTACTTAATTCGTTCCGGAGGTCCGTTCTTAACCTGAAACTGTTCTTAACCTGAACTACCACTTTAGCTAATGGGGCCTCTTGCTGCTGCCGTGTGGCCGGAGCACAATTTCTGTTCTCATCCTGAACCAAAGTTCTTAACCCGAGGTACTATTTCTGGGTTAGCGGGGTATGTAACCTGAAGCGTATGTAACCCGAGGTACCACTGTATTGCACATGCAACCCAGAGAGAGAAACATATGTAGTGGCGTCTGTGGCAACCAAATTTGCTGGCAGGTTGTGTTTGGGAATGAGGTCAAGAGAGGAGATCCTGGCCCACCTAATTAACTATTGTAAAAGGTAAAGGGACCACTGACCATTAGGTCCAGTCGTGGCCGACTCTGGGGTTGCAGCGCTCATCTTGCTTTATTGGCTGAGGGAGCCAGCATACAGCTTCCGGGTCATGTGGCCAGCATGACTAAACCCCTTCTGGCGAACCAGAGCAGCACACAGAAATGCCATTTAGCTTCCTGCCAGAGCGGTACCTATTTATCTACTTGCACTTTGACGTGCTTTGGAACTGCTAGGTTGGCAGGAGCAACGGGAGCTCACCCCATCGCGGGGAGGGGATTCGAACTGCCGACCTTCTGATCGGCAAGCCCTAGGCTCTGTGATTTAACCCGCAGCGCCACCCTCATCCCTTTAATTAACTATTGTACAGGGGTATAAAGTGCTCCAGATAGCTTTCTGGTACCAAACGACAAAAGCTGGAGGCACCAGACTGCCTTCAAAGCCCATTCCACATAGGAGCTCAAGTTTCTTTCAGTTTTGGTTGCAAGTCAGAGAGATTTTAGCTTAACTTTCCCATTAAAATCATTTGAACTTCAAAATGTTTAACTTGCCGGTATCATTAAAGGCTTGACGATTTTCATTGTTCCGGTGACCCTTGGTAAATACCTACATTTCTTTTAACAGTATAGCTGAAATACAAAAAGATGTGGAGTATCGATTGCCATTTACTGTAAACAACCTGACAATAAATATTAACATGTAAGTACTGTGTGATCTGCTTATAAAAGGTAAAGGTACCCCTGCCCGTACGGGCCAGTCTTGACAGACTCTGGGGTTGTGCGCCCATCTCACTTAAGAGGCCAGGGGCCAGCGCTGTCCGGAGACACTTCCGGGTCACGTGGCCAGTGTGACAAGCTGCATCTGGCGAGCCAGAGCCGCACACAGAAACGCCGTTTACCTTCCCGCTGGTAAGCGGTCCCTATTTATCTACTTGCACCCGGAGGTGCTTTCGAACTGCTAGGTTGGCAGGCGCTGGGACCGAGCAGTGGGAGCGCACCCCGCCGCAGGGATTCGAACCGCCGACCTTTCGATCGGCAAGTCCTAGGCGCTGAGGCTTTAACCCACAGCGCCACCTGCGTCCCGTGATCTGCTTATATGTCACTTTAAATGTTTAAGCTGTGCTTCGCAATTTAGTAAAACAATCCTCTACTAAAGATTGGTCAGATTTGCACACCTTGGGGCTGAGATGAGCGAAAACACAATTGGCCTGTTGTTTTATTTAGCAACCCAGGATCTGAAAGCACTTTTTGGTCATAGTTCATTTTAATTCATTTGGTTAGCATTGCAGAACTGTAGTAAAAGGTAAAGGAACCCTTGACCATTAGGTCCGGTCGTGGCCAACTCTGGGGTTGGGGCGCTCATCTTGCTTTATTGGCTGAGGGAGCCAGCGTACAGCTTCCGGGTCATGTGGCCAGCATGACTAAGCTGCTTCTGGCAAACCAGAGCAGCGCACGGAAACACCGTTTACCTTCCCGCCGGAGCAGTGCCTATTTATCTACTTGCACTTTGATATGCTTTCGAACTGCTAAGTTGGCAGGAGCAGGGACCGAGCAACGGGAGCTCACTGCGTTGCGGGGATTTAAACCGCTGACCTTCTGATCGGCAAGTCCTAGGCTCTGTGGTTTAACCCACAGCGCCACCCACATCCCTTTTCAGAACTGTAGTAGTTAAGTGCAAAGTGAAGGTTTACACTCTGCTCCTCTTGCGTGTGAGGATAAAAGAGTGTGTGCAAGCCTGAAGCTCACCACAGCTCATGCATTAGAGAACAAGACAGTTGGCCAAGTGTACCTGTACCATTCATTCTCCTTGCACACAGGGGAGCAATGAGCTTGGGGCTGACTTGAGTGTATACAGTGACCTTTTTGATAGTTTGCTGATTTGTGGACAGAGGATGAAGACCTTTGACTAGCTTGCTTTTGGCCTATGGACTGTGGGATTTTTGTATTTGTAATTAGTTGAAATTAACATTTGTTATAATTTAAGTATAATTTAAATGATAAACGTTGCTATTGTCCGTAGAGTAGTAATTGTAAGGAAGGAAACTGCCTTCATTGCCAATGCAAACCATATGCTTTGAAGAGTATTCAAATAGAGATTTAAAAAAACAACAACCCAGATATCTTATTTACATGAAAGTGATGGTAATATATTTTGGTGTTCACAGATTGCTTCCTCCTCAGTTTCCTCAGGAAAAACCAGTCATCAGTGTTTTCCCTCCAATACGGCATCATTTAATGGACAAACAAGGAGTGTATGTGGCCTGCCCATTAATAAGCAATGTATGTACAATTGTATCATTTTCCTTGAAAATTTAATGGGTGGTCATATAATAAACTGTACATGTCTTTTCCAAGATACATAGGTGGCAGCAATTACCATATTTTTCACTCTATAAGACGCACCAGACCACAAGACACACCTAGTATTTGGAGGAGGGAAACAAGGGAAAAAAATATTCTGAATCTCAGAAGCCAGAACAGCAAGAGGGATCGCTGTGCAGTGAAAGCAGCAATCCCTCTTGCTGTTCTGGCTTCTGTGATAGCTGCACAGCCTGCATTCGCTCCATAAGACGCACACACACATTTCCCCTTACTTTTTAGGAGGGAAAAAGTGAGTCTTATAGAGCAAAAAATACAGTATATTCTATTGCAAAAAAATTTTTCAAAGAAATGCACTTGTTGAAATATTAAAGTATGTGCTCTATGTCGAAAAAGAAAGATTTTTTAAAGATTAGTTTTTTAACTAGAAGCAATGGCATTTTAGATGTTTTTCCAGAGTTTATTTCAGGTTTTTTTAAAAAAACAAAACAAATCCTGTATATGTATTCTGCAGAGCTCATGATCCCTTATTTCAGTACCTAGCCTCTCAGTTTGTATTTAATCATGGAAACAATTCAGCTCCTGTGCAGATTGAGGCCTCTGTATTGACAGCCGCTGGGGCCAAATAATGCATAACAGTGGCACCTGTGTCAACCTCCTGGTATCAGTGTAAAATGAGTTGACTTGTATATCATGCTTTAATTCTGCAAATTAAATACAGCTTTTTAATCTCTTAACAGTTCACAATGCACTCAGACCTTGGAAAAATAGTTCAAAGTGTACTTGATGAATTTTGGAAGAATCCTCCAGTTTTGGCTCCCAGCTCAACATCATTTCCATAGTAAGTGTAAACAGAGAAAATAAGGGTGATAATTGCAAACAAGCTGGATACATAATTTAGTAGTGTTCTTAAAGCTTCCCTTACACTTGAGTTGATAAGCTATGGACCCAATTTGGATATCACGGCCAAACAATCCTCTATCCACCGTGCACATTTTGTTACTGTTCCTCCCTCACCGGTTCATAGTAAGTGTAATTTGCAGTAATATCCAAACTGGACAAACTGCCAGAAACATGTTTTGCCTCCAGGCTAGAATTGGAAACCACAGTTTGACTACTTGGGGTGTCACAGCAAACTATAACTATTTTTATTTAAGATAAAACGGTTAGTTCTGGATCTGTCTCAACTTAGAAATAGGCATAGGAATGCTTGTGAAGGATACAGATCAATTATAGCATGAGTAGCTATCCTGTGACACAGGTGCAACACATGGCAACAAAGGGCAGGAGTTCATGAGAGTAGGATGGTTTATTGCCGTAGCTACAGTATAGAGCATGGCTTATCTGTGACCTCCCAGATGCTGTTTGACTTTTCTCCCATAAGCTCAAGCTAGTATGGCCATTGTTCAGGGATGGTGGAAGTTGTACTCCAACAACATCTGGAGGATCATAGGTTAGCCACTCTGGTAAAGAGCCAGGCCTACCCCATGCCATATCTACCACCTCCAGAACTTTCTGACTCAGCAGAGTCGACGTTCAAATAACTGTGACGGAGTGCACTAGAGTGATGCTGTCTCATACTTGCCTTGTGGCTTGTGCCAAGAAGATTGACTAACTTTGAATTAATGTTGCATAACAATAAATAACTGTCACCACTTTCACATACCCAGAGGGGCTTCAGGGTTGCGTTTCTCTGTTTTGAAATCTGTTTTGCAAATTTTGCAAATCTGTTTTGAAATGAGGGGGCTTTGAAAGGTTATGTGTAATATGGCTGGGGGGGGCATGTCTGCTTTTCTACAGTAGGGCGGGGAGCTAAAAAAAATCCCACTGGGTAGGCACAAAGCAGTTGAGCATGCCTAAAGTAATTGATTCGATCTCATCCTAAGTCTTGATGTGCCAACAGCTAACTGCTTGGGCCAAAATGTATTGACAGCCGGGCCACTTGATTTCCTAGAAGGTGTTACACTGGCATTGTTGGTAGACACCTTGGTACAGATGAACAGGTTATTAGAGTGAATCATTGTGAGGTATTTGACAAGATACCATCCTTATACTTCGGCAATCCTTTCCTCAAGAAACTGTTGCTGATGGTAAATTGTTTCCCTCCGTTTTTCCATAGCCTTTACAACAAACCAGCTGGAATTCCTCCCTATGCTCAGAACTTTCCGTTTCTTTCTCCATACCTACCACAAGAAACAAATAGGTCTATAACATCTGTGCCACTTGCAGAATCACTTTCTTCTGGCTACGCTGCAGACAGACCTGCGGCTCCTTCCTTTGGCATGATATCAGATCTGCCATTACCTGTTCCAACAGCAGAAACCATATCACAGGTGTGTATGTCTGGTGATAGCTATAATTCAAACTTTTTATGCGCCTGCTAATCCCAACCACAGATCATATAAAAGGATTTGGGGCGTTTGGGCAGAAATATAACTTAAAGTGCTTTATGATGTTGATAGATTGCTTGATCTAGTTACTCTATATAGATTTCATTGAAAAAAATTCAGGGACAGAAAAGGCTGCCATATGTCCAGATTGACTCCATGCATAAAATAGCCCCCAACTCCAAGTGTATTGCCCACGTAAACCAGAAAACAATATAGTGCTCCACCTATATGGCATAATTAGAAACTAAGAGCAAAAGAAGCATTATGTCTTCATGCTAGAGGTTTCTCAAACTGTTACTCCATATAACTCAAACACGTGTATTTCACACCTCCCAAGTGTGAGCCCCAGAATCACCAGCCAGTTAAGATTATATCCTATGTTAGTATACATTGAGAAGGCCCACTAAAATTAATGAGAGTAACATTAAGGGGCATAAGTAACATTAATTTTAATGGCTGTGCTCTGAGTAGAGCTTAGTCGGATACAACCCAGTATCTCATTCCTCACTCCAGTGTTGCTGTCTTAAAACAGTTTAAATATTCATTATGTCCATGTACAAGCCAAAGAACTATGAGTGGGAGTCATGTAAGGAGTCAGAATTGCTGTTTCCTAGTCGATTGGGGGTCAGGACAGAACAGCCAGAGGGAGGATTGCTATGTTGGAAGAACACAATGGAGTTCTTCCCAATGATCTGAAAAACAATATTTTTATCAATTGAGCATATGCTCAGTCTGGTTATCCTTCAACCTACATATTGGAAAAAGAATGTTTTTTAAAAATATAAAACACATCTTCCTACATCTTATTTCTAACTTGTGTGGTATAAGTTCATATAGTGCTCCCGAGTACAAAATCTGTGTCATAGAGGCTTAGATAGATTTTGGTTGTTGCTTCATTATTAGAGTTGTCCAATGGATTATTCTATACTGGTGAATTAGTTTGAGTCTTCTTTTCATATTATAGTTATGCAGGAAATAATTTTCTGTTGCTTCACAAATCTGTTACTCATGATCTATTTTCAGGGGGGAAATACCATTCATTGTCTTACCTTCTTGATAAACTTTTCAGGGGAGCCCTAATGGATTCAGTTACAAAATGCCTGATGTACCTGATGCATTTCCAGAACTATTGGAACTTAGGTAAAAATATTTGTATCATTAAAAATGTATTATTTTTCATGTGCAAACCAGCTCCACTCATAGCTAGATCTGCACCTAAAAAACTGCCTTTGGAGAAACTGAAAGCAGTTCTTTCATGTTCTTAGAAAACTTGAAATTCTTAGAAAACCTCAAGCGAAGTACTTCCAATTGTGAAACACTGGCATGTGAAAATGATCCTTCAGTGGCTCTAATCAGATTACCGGTCATTGTACAGTGATTTCCCCAGAACACAGGATATTGCAACAAGTGGGTTGAAGACGTTTCTGCAGCCTGAAAAGAGTAGGAGCATTCTGTCGCCAATCTCAGTGGCGCCAAAATGCTTCTTAATAGCACAAGCAGTTAGCTTAAGGTCATGTTCTCTCAGAAGTGTTCCTATTCTGGAGGAAAACAAAATATTCCAGTCATCTTCATCTGGGTGTTTCAGCTGAAAAAATTGCAGCATCAGGTTCATAAAATGAAATTGCATGCAACGTATCTTCAGTAAGGTGAGGAATGAGAGGTTTAGGACACTTAGAACCTAAGAGGTACTTGAGGCTTAGATTCCACTTCTTGGATAAAAATGTTTAGGTGATCTTAAACGTGGGTGTGTTTCTTTTGAAATGCAGCATATCACAGCTGACAGACATGAATGAGCAAGAAGATGTCCTGCTGGAACAATTTGTTAATTTGCCCCAATTGAAGCAAGTCATTAACGACAAGGATGATTTAGTAAAAAGTATTGAAGAGCTGGCAAGTAAGACTTCAGAATACTTGTAATTTAAAGAGTAACGTGAGAGTAAATGGTAACCTTCTAATATTGAACAGTGGGTTTACTTTGCAGAAAAAAACCTCTTATTGGAACCAAGTTTGGAGACGAAAAGACAAGCAGTGTTGGATAAAGTAAGTGAAAGGGGAGGGGAATTATTTCTGGAGCTTGGAAAGAAAATATTTGAGTTTGATTCTCAAGACATTATTTTCTTGTAGTATGAACAGCTTACTCAGCTGAAGGCTACATTTGAAAAGAAGATGCAACGGCAGCATGAACTGGGCGAGGTAAGCTGTGTCCCTCTTGCATATCAAAAGGGAGGGCTTTTTCCCAGTGCGTAGTTAACTTACAGATTTCACTGTCACAAGATGCAGTGATAGCTTCTAGCCTAGGTCTGTTCCAGGCCTCTTTCACATTTATATCCGAAGCTGGAGCTCAAAGACACATAAGTGGGTATTGCCCCATTTTATCTTCACAGGAACCCTATAAAATAGGTTAAAGATTGGAAGGTTGTGCCTGATCCCATGATCTGCCATGCACTACAATGAGGAGGGAGTGTCGTGAGACTGTACTATTTCAGTTTAGGTAAATGTTCCCCTAAGGCTGCAATCCAGACCTCCCATCTGCCAGATAGGGCAGGGGACTGGGCCAGACACATTGCATGGGACAGAGGTGTCCCTATTCCCAGTCCAGCAGAAAATCTCAAAATGGTGTGCCTGGGCTGGCTCAGAATCCACAAGAGCCTCTGCTGCCTAGACTGCCGTAATGTGGAGCTGGGTTTTGTTTGCTCTGGCCTTGTACCCTGGCCTGCAAAAGCAGCGGAGCTATAAATGCAGTGGTGGCTATGTCACATCCGTCTTGCCCTGCTGCTATCTAGCCTGGGTTAGGATTGCTCTGTAAGACCCACCAATTAACGGGAAAAAACTGTTACAGCAGACTCTGCTATAATTTAGGTAGGAGTTGTGGTCCAGCAACATCTTGAGAACCACAGGTCTCCTACAGTGTTCAAAACTCTGATTGTTTTAGGCACATTTTGCAACCGGGAATTTCATTAGCATGAGCTGTTTCCGAACTCTGGGTGCAGTACTACGCCTTAGATTTCAGATTAAAACAACAGAGTAGAAGAAAAGGAGGACCTTTTTTTACCTCCCCACTTCCAGCTGCTCTCTGAAGACGGGAGAAGAGACCCTCTTAAAAATATTAGGGGGGTGGGCAGGGGAAGGACTAGACCACGTGAAAAATGAACATCATATTTTAGCTGCAGTTCATTAATTTTCAGTTTGTATTCTTGTTATAAAAAAGCACGCCTAGACATTCCATTGTTGGCTTAAGGTGCCATTTAGCTTTTAGTGTTCATATCTGTTTCTAACAATGGTCTCCTACCTCTGACCAGCTTACATTTCTTTCTGGGAATCATAATGACTGCATGTAGTTTTTGAGCTGTATAAACAAAAAAGCTAATATTTTCCTTAATATTTCTAAACTAGAACTAAGTATAGCCATACTTATTAGATTTATATGTCTTCAGGCCCTTCACAAAACCTTTCCCTAACCCTAGAGTGGCTTTGCAGTATTAAAGCAGAATACAGTCAGAACAATCAATTTACCAACAATACATCACCACTTATTTCATTTTGCAATTGGAATCTTTTTGTCACCCAGCATTTTCCAATTTTGCTTAGAGTTGTAGTGCAAGTGCTCTGCAGGCAAGACTGAAAGTAGCAGCTCACGAAGCTGAGGAAGAGTCTGACACTATTGCGGAAGACTTTCTGGAAGGGAAAACGGAAATAGATGACTTTCTTAGTAGCTTCATGGAGAAGAGAACAGTATGTGAAATTCTCTTACATTTTGAATCAAATTATGTTTTGCATAACTTAAATCTTAAAAAAATAGAATGAAAATGTCCAGCAGAGAAGCTGTTATGGGGTAGAAAATGATTCTCTTCAGCAGTTTTGAAAAATAGGCAAGTATCTCACCAATTTGTGGCATAATCTTTGTGACATCCTCAGTACTTTAATGCTCACTGTGGTGTACTATGCAAGGCTGTGCTTAGATTTGCTAAATATCCTTAAATAAATTGTTTTAAATATTGGAATGCAAAAAGGACAGCTAATTTCTAAAGCCCACTAGTACAAAAGAGATCACTGTACGAAGAAATCCAATACTCAGAAGTAATCCTCCTTGACTCCAGAGAGACTTAATGGACTTACTCCAAGGTAAATGGGTTTAGGATGGCAGCCTAAATTACATATAATTCACACCATGAAACAGCAATTGAAAATATATATATCAAGTACCACTAGCACAAAAATTTCTGCCTGTGCTGTTAGTGCAACAGGATTTCCTCTCCCTCTCTTCTCCTGCTCCCCAAATCTGTTCTAATATTCCCCCAATACTCCAGAGGAAATGGGGGGACATGCATGGGGAGAGAAGAAGTAGAGGAAGTCTCTTTGCACAGGCACAAATTCTTGGGCTAATGGGGTGTGATTCCACCAAAATTAAGCATCTTTAGTTTGTCGATTTGTGGAAAAGGAACTAAATTCTCCCACCAAAGTCAATGAGATTTAAAAGTTCTGTAGAAATTGCTTACATTGGCCAATAATGGCAAAGATTACTTGGTGGTTAGAGGCTTCTATGGTTGAAGAATGTACAGCTTTTATTTTTGTTCCATATCAATCAGGGAAACTGTAAGTCATGTGCAGCTAATAAAAGTAGTGCCCCAAAATATGTCCCTTACTTGAAGCCAAAAGCCAGCTTGTGGAATGTGGTTTGTTTTCCTGTTGATTTTCACAGTAAAATGATCAAATGCAATGTGACTGGTTAGCAAATTATGTTCCAAGATAAAAAAATCTGAGTTGATTCATGTCATGTGGCCCATAAACCTTAAAAAAGCATGCTATATAGAGCATGTGGCTAAGCTCACTTGTGTTTTTCTCTTAGATTTGCCACTGTAGAAGAGCCAAAGAAGAAAAGCTTCAACAGGCAATAGCAATGCGCATTCAATTTCATGCTCCGTTATAGGTATGTTCACACAATATTCAGACTTGAGTTGCCCTGTATGCCACATCTAACAGTCAAAGCTGGTTCACAAAACCATTGGCAGCTTGGATCTAAATAAGGGCCAGCAGAAAGTGATTTTCCCACCCCTTCTTTCCTCAGTAGCACCCTGAGTTTCCAGAAATGCCTCTCTCGAGCAGCAGGAGACCCTCTTGAATGGGGTGGCTGATGTGCTGGGCCAAGGGGGGAAAGGAGGTTTTCCCCAAAACCAGGCAGGGGAAACACCCTAGAGTGACAACTAGGAGATTGGCAGGTTGGGGCATTGACCAGGGGCTAGAGGTTGCTAGACGCTCACTTTTCTTTTTAAATGTTATTTATACTTTTCAGATTTCGCTGATGTTACAAATCATTGACATTTCAAAACTTGACTTCCTTCTCCCCTCTTTCTGCGGTTCCCTAAATTTATTTTTAATATCCTCTGCGTATCCTAATTAACTTAATTTGCTCATTTATTCATCTAAATATATACTCTTATGAAACTGCAGGTTATTACAATAATCCTGCCAATGTTTTTATCTCTTTACAATTTATCTGTAAATATCTAATAAACTGTTTCCATTCTTTTGTAAAAAGTTTGTTATCTTGATTTCTTGGTTCTTCCGGTAAGTTTAGCCATTTCTGCATATTCCATAGGTTTTTGTATCCATTCTTCCTTTGCTGGGACTTCTGCTTCTTTCCATTTTGGGGCGAGTAACATTTTTGCCGCTGTTGTCACATACAAGAATATGTTTCTATACAGTTTAGGTAGCTCTGTCCCTGTAATTCCCAAGAGAAGCTCACTTTTTGCCATCCTCAGTTTTCTGAGTCTTAAGCTTGTCTTGAATTAAGCTAATGAAATGTACAAATCCTGGGAAATCCCAGTATAGCTTAACAGAGTTTTGCATTACGTGGCTGTTTGATTCCAGCTTTTCTTTTTTCTTTTCTTATGACATAATGCAAGCAAATCAGGAGGCAACAGAAAGCTTTCTACCCTGGATTAATTAGAAGCCTGCCTTTTCAAAGCTATGTTTGTGTACAATGAGAAATCTGACTGACTGTAATTATGTTTGTGTTCACAGGTTTTCCAGCTAAATAGAATTTCTGAGGCGAGTGAATGAATCCAGCAAAGCACATTTTCATATAGTTGTTATTTTGCAAATAAGTTATTCTGCATCACCGTTGTTGCGTTTATAGAAGAGACTGTATACAGAACTGGGATGATGATGCTGATGCTGATGATTGTTATTATTTTGGGACAAATTAGGAAGTCTTTCTATTCTCATTTCATCCGAGAAATCCTCCTATTGCAGTGTTTGCACTAAATATTTCTTGTCATTATTATTGATAATCCTTATCATATTTAAGTTCCTACTTCTCTCTCCACCTACTTTATAGATTAAATATTTAAACATGTAATTTTGACTAGATTTTTAAATTTTATACAACATAATTCATAACTTTTGTATTAAACATTTGCTGTTTTGGGGTGGGGCAGGGGATGTAGAAATGTTGGTTACTTAAAAGTAAGTTGCAAAGTTTGTGAGGCAAAACTCGTATGTTAAGTCCTCTTTAAAAAAAAGAATTCTGTTTCTTGAAGTCCAGTTTTCAACCATTTTTATGTTGAAAGCAGCACACTACATTGCTATTGAAATTAAGTGGTGGTGGCAGGCAAAAGGCTAGGAGACTTGAAAATGGCCTTGCACCCTATTGAGGAGATGCACACAGTTAGCTGCTTGTGGGATCAGGTCTTCATTCTAGAGGAAGAGTCATTTCCCAGCTTCTAGCACCACATGAGAAGGACAAGGGTATGGGTAGATCTTTCAGCTGCTCTATTTTTGCCCTTGGATGTGTGGAAATCGCTGAAGGGATTTTATCCTGCATATATAATACAAACACATGCCAAGGTTTGGAGAGAAGGTTGGGTAGACCAGCGCTGTGGCCTACCTGAGTGAGGAATCAATTCAAGCAGGAAGTAGAATCATCTGAAAGAATAGAGCCCAAGCTTTCTTTGGAGCAAAAATTTGAGATATAGTGATTCACCAAAACCAAAGAATTTTGTTGTCATATATAAACATGTTAGATTATTTGTTTACCTCATGGTGCTGTAGCTCTTGCAAGGAACTCAAACTACTTCACCGACCTTACATTCTTTAACCCTATTTTTTCCCTACACAATTATAAAAAAATGGTAATTTAACAGATAATTCCAGGTGTATATATCTCTTGTTCTCCCCCCTCGCCGGTGTCACTCAACTTTGTTAAAAGAAGTTAAACTTCCTTTTTTTGGGTGGCTGCAAGGGCTTTTTCAAAAAGTTTCTGGTACTGATATTTGCATCTATAAACCAGCACTTCAGATCTCACAGGTGAAAAACAGCTGTAGAGTTCAGCGTTACAATACCTGAATGGGCTCTTCTTGGCATCATTGAGTCTTGAACTGAAAATAAAACAAGCTTGGTGGAAAAACTATTGCTACATTTGTCATTTAGAAGTCATTACCAACTTGTTTGCTTGCTTGCCCTCTGAAGCTTGGTTCCGCTTCCTTAAAACATGCCCTTTGGGGCATAAGATTTTAGGGGCATTTTGAAAGAAACCAGCTTTCGGTAATATTGAACTAAGCTATAGAGTCTCCACCCCCATCGTTCAGCCTGGACACAGAGGTCCAACTCTGAGGGCTTTCTGGTGGTTCCCTCCCTGCGAGAAGTGAGGTTACAGGGAATCAGGCAGAGGGCCTTCTCGGTAGTGGCACCCGCCCTGTGGAACACCTCCCATCAGATGTCAAGGAGATAAACAACTACCTGACTTTTAGAATGCACCTGAAGTCAACCCTGTTTAGGGAAGTTTTTAATGTTTGCTGTTTTGTCGTGTTTTTAATATTCTGTTGGGAACTGCCCAGATAGATGGGTGGGGTATAAATAAATTATTATTATTATTATTATTATTATTATTATTATTATTATTATTTATTGAAATTAACAGATCAAGTTTTATTACCTTTTATTTAGGGTGGTATATACATATACCATTGGGGCTATTGATGTATCAGCATGCTGAAGGGAGCACTGAGGTTTGCAGGGAGAGCAGGAAGACAGAAAGCAACTTTATCTGCAAGGTAGGTCAATGAGGACTGAGTAGCCATGAAATGCTGTTTATGGTGGAAGTGAAATAGAGAGGAAAGCACTGTATGGAAGGAATGGCTCTCTGAAAGCCGGAATAGGAGCATTTTTGTTAGGAGGAAAGGTATGCTGTAACCTCCTGTGTGTCCCATCAGTTGTACACTTATTTAAATCTGAAATTATATTTATCTTGGAATATATCAGTCGTTTTTGGTTTCCTCCTGGTCAATGCTGGACATATCAATTAAAATCGGTCTCTAATATTCTTGAGCAGAACCATGCCATGCTATCTTAAGCTTTGGTTCTCCTTTAAACATAACGGCGTGAATTGGCACTTAAATAGCTTTATAGCTAAGAGTAGACATAAAGTATGCAGGTAAGACAAAATTTGCATGCTGCTTGTTAATAGTCCAAAAGTTCTTAACAGTTTGTCCAGGGTGCAAAACAGATTATAGACCCACCTCAAATTTCGCATTTCTCAGGGTGCATTAGGGTTTTAAAATTATATCTGCACCCCAACATGAGTCACTTGAGCACATGACAGTGGAATAGTCAACCCCTTTGACCCACCCATTGAGGGGAGTTTAGTTCAAAAAGGTTCGAAGTCCACTGAACTAGTGCGGAGGAGTGGGGCTAGATTCCCCTTTATTTAAGCAGCTGGTGGCAGGGTTAAGTGTCTTGAAAGGGTTAAAAAGTACACACCTCTGGATTGGGGATTCAAAGAAATTGATGAGAGCACAAACATTTATTCTAAAAGAATATTTTGAATTTTCCAAAATTATAATAATCCTAAATATAAACGATAGAGTATAATAATTGTGCGTCCTTATGTATTTATTATTTAAATAACCTTCATTCAGGTAGTATAATGCAGCATTAAGACAATACAAAAACAAAACAAGCCAAAATGTCTTAAATCAAGAGTTCAGGAATCCCAAGCAAAACCATCAGGAGTTGAGCGGCAAAACCGGACATTAAAATACGCTGCACAAATTTTACTAAGTGTTTTTCATATTTCAAACTCCTATATTTCTAGAAATACAGACAAGATGATATAGTATACAGTGTTACACTTGTTTTAAGTTCAATTCCCAGATTTCACCTTCACATCATCCGTATTTCATATGTAATTCCACAAACACAGCGGCTTCCATGCTTTCCAAGTTTTGAAGGAAACCATTCTTCATTCCTATCCAGAAAAATCGTTAAGAATGTACATCAGGTATTCTATGCATATGTTTTAGAAAGATGTACGATTCTAAAGTGTGGAGCTGATTTCAAAACATGGAATGTTTAAAACCAATGTGAGTCATCTTGCTAGTTTCTGAATGTTGCTAGATGTGTTGCATCTCTACCAAGTTTTTATCACTGAAGGCTGGTGCTATGAGTATTGGGGACAGTGTTTGCTCCCAAAATATGTCCCTTGTCCTACCGCCTCCCTTCCCACTCCAGGAGTGAACTACAGCCATTACATTTGCATAATAAAAAGTGACAGGAATCTACTCAGGGTCCGTGACTGCTGGGTTTTCTGCTACTAGTAACCAAAATCGCTTAGTTTAACCAAACCCAACTAATCTGGATTATTGCAGTCCATTTACCTTATTGCAGCTCCATATACCTTAACAAGAACTATTTTGAATCAAGCCCCCTCCTGTTTGCATTGTCACACCCGCTTTGCCTGCATAACCACACATTGAGTTCTTTTCCTGTTTTGTCACTCGACTAAAACCAGGGTTTGACTGTTGTACGTACACACGATAGCTAATCCAATATAAACTCTTGTTTCTGTAAGATAATCGGGAACAAAATGTGGTTTGCGAGACATGCACAGGGAGGACGTCTTGTTGCACAGGCAGAGTTCAACTTGCGGGGCATTGAATACAGCCCAGTATCTTCCAAACTAGAAGTCAAAGATAGGCCTTAAGTACAGGGGTCCCATTAAGCAGCAATCATCTTCAAATCCCCCCACCCCCAAAATGATATAAAAGCAGAGCTCTCAGAGACAGAAGTCTAGCAAAAGACATCCATCCCCATAAACAGCCTCTCTGCATTTACCTGGATTCACATCCCTTGCTGTCTCAGTGCTGCAAACCCAACCAGAATGGGCAGGGCATCTTTTATTCTGCATGGGCATGTGACTTTGCATCCTTGATCGTGAAGCTGTTGTTACACATGGCTATACCTAGAAGTAAAATTGGATCAGGGTCACAGTATTTAAGGAAGCGTCTCCCTTAGAGGAAAGCCAAAAGGAGGCCCTTTGTTGATTTGAGCTACAACTTGGTTTTTTGTTTTCTTCCTCTTCTGCAAAACTAAGGGGCAGGAAGGTTTGGGGCTTCTGGGCCTGCTTGGCACAAGCTTGTGGTCCTCAGGGTTTGTGGTCCTCAGCAGTACAGCCTTGCCTCAATACTCCCCATCTGTAACACAGGGAAGTGCTTTCTAAATACTTGGTCCTTTTAAGAATGTGCAGCACGTGACTGGTATGCTGTCTGTGCCTAGACTCGTCTTCTCATCACCTGCACAGGCTGGGGCTGATGGCAGTTGTAATCCAAATTATCTAGAGGGCACCAGTTTGAGGAAGGCTGGAATAAATCCAGGAACCTGGGAATTAATTTTTTTACTATTTTAACTATAACTTTCTGAACGGATGGAGTAATGCTCTTCAAGAAGTTTTGTTCAGCTGTATCCATAAAGTACAAGCTATTATTTTGCAGGAATGGTGAGGGCAGGTCTTTGTTTTGATTTGGCATGGCTTGCATCAACATGTTTTCTCGAAGCTTCTTTGGAACGGTACTGCTGTCGACCAACTAAACACTAACCTAGAATTCTAAGTTAAATAGAAATTGTCCGTTCTGTATGGCTCTCAGTTATTAAAGGAAGATGAAGCAATCCCATAAATAGATGACTGTTCTTAAATAGGAGAAGCTAAATGTAAGAGGTTATTTTTCCAGTTAAGATTCTAGCTTACAACTATGTTACATCTGGACCTTAAGTGCACAACTCTATTTCTTTGGACTTTTCTCTCTTTCAACATGCAGTCATTTGTCACCTACTGGCTGGCTGTCGTTTCAGACAGTAAGACAAACAGCTTCATCCGAATCGCGGTCTTTGGTGCTATCCTCACTGGGTAAACATCCCCCTCCGCTTGGAGACCGGCAGCTCATGTCCTCCACACCTGACTCCTGATCACTGTTGGCAGAGAGATCTGGATCAGAGCTTTTCAGGTTATCTTGTGTAAGAATCAGGGCCGAGTCTTCTTCATCTCCCTGTGATGGGCTCCGGGAGGAGAAGGATTTCAGATTGCCTGTGTAATCCTGGGGAGTGTTGGCGATGCTGTCATTGGAAGTAGAATGTCCAAAGTCGTTGCTTCCATTTCGTTGTTTTTGCTTTATCTCACCATTATTCAACGGCCCACTCGTAAGTTTGGCCAATCTCTGGAAGACAAGAAACAGTTCATTCCTCGTTTCTCTATCTTTCAAAGCATATATATTCCGCTCTTCAGCAAGAAAAGCTCCCAGAATTGCTCACATATCGATAAAAATGACACAGTCCCTGCCCTGCCACCTCACAAAAGGATAAGGAGACAGCAAGGGAAGAGGAAATATACATCCCATATTAACATTGTTATTATTTCCTATTATGCGTACTATTTCTCAAGGGCCATCAAGGCCTTAAAATAAAGGAAACAAAACAGCAACCTGTCCGTTTCCATCTTAACTGGTCAAAAAGGATGGGGAGGGGAAGAGTAAAGCAAGCAAACTCGGGCATTAAATTATTGGTGTTACAAGGCTATTATAAACATCAAAAATTTGGTTCCTGAGGTTGATTATTTTCCTCTTCTCTCCCCATCCCTTTATCCTTTTGTGTCACATCTGTTGCTTTTCTTGATCTACGTCACTCTAGGAGCCTTTGTGGATAGGGGTGAGTATAAATGTTAGAACAAAAAAACTAAATACGGAGACCAACATGAAATATAATGGATTGGATTGGGAGAGAATGGTCAAGTGAATAGCAGTGGAGCAAGTTTCCCCCTTGGAGACTTAGGATACTGACTGACACCATTCCCGCCCCACCCCCAGGCAAAACATCTTTTCTTTTCTTAGCCTGAGAAAATGTGTTTTGATAAGGTCCAATTTTTGGAGGGTTCTCTTTCATCTTTGGAAGGTCATTCCTGACCCAAGTCTTCATTTTTTATTTGGCATAAATGTTTGATACCAAGCTACTTAGATGACTGTCTAAGCCCAATTGAACTTGCCAGGGATTTGAGATCAGCTACAGAGGTCCCATTTGTGCAGTCTCCATAAAATAAGCCAAGGCTGGTGTATACAAAAGACAGTGCCTTTTCTGCAATGGCCCCATGTCTATGGAACACTCTCCCTCAAGATCAGCTCTCTCCTTAGTAGTGTTTAGGTGGGCTCTAAAAACAATTTTTAATGAGAGAGTTTAACAGGCAGTGGTCTTACTGCTGGCTACAATATATTGATCTGAAATGTTTTTACTGCTGCTATTACACCTCTGAGTATGCTGTTTATATTTTATACAGTTTGTAATTGTTTTACATTTTATAAGTCACCACTGGGGAAATGTTTCATTTTAAATGGCAGCTAATAACTACAGTTTTATGGGGGGACAGGAGAGAGAGGATGGGAAATCATAATAAAAGCAAGACCAAAAAAAAAAGTCTTCTGTCTCATCACTTTCAGAATCAGGGATTATGAAGCATTTGGTACTATTTTGCTGATACAATAAACACTGACAGACTCTGGGAACAATCCATCCAAAGTCATAAAATTAGCTTTAGCTTGTGGGGGGGAGGGGTATGCAAGTGCTCCAGTCAAGAAAGGGAGATCTGCATGTTGGAGGAGCATCTCTGTATCTTCATAACGATGGACTCAGTTTAGCTTGATGGACACATCCCCATCTGGGACCACCAGCTGCATGCAACTCACACATGTTGAACTGGATCAAAGCTGGCCCACCACACTGACTTCAAGAAGCATAGTGAAATGTAGTGGTTATAGACTGTTGACTAGGACCTGGGAGTTCAGGTTCAATGCCCTACTCAACTCTGAAAGCTCCTTCACTGAACGGGTCCCACTTTCTAAGCCTAACCTCCCTCACAGGGTGGTTACAATAATAAAACAGGGAGAAGGAAAACCACATAGACCGCCTTTGTTCCTTGGAGGAAAGGTGGGATTGTTAGCATCCATCTTGAGAGAGAGAGAGAATGGCATATGCCACTGGGGATGAAGTCAAACCACTGTGTTGGCTGCACCAAAGTGCAAGCCTGGGCAATGTGGATGGAGGTCCTGGGCTGCCCAGATGACAAGAAACCACTCTGGGCCTTGCTGATGATATCCCACAAGGCAGCGGAGGTTTAAGATCAGAGTTTTCCTTCTCTTCAATGGGTTACCATCCCAGGTTGATGAGTCCCATCTGCCCCCTCTATAGCACATGCAGAAACCACCTTATTGGCCTTGGACCGACTATTGGTTTCGTCCTCCAGAGCCTGTCTTCACATGCAGAGGAAGTCCCTCTCTCATGGAAGGTTTGAGACCCATCAGCTACCATCACCTGGTTTAGCCAACCAGTCACATGCTAACAGCTTATAGGACCTACAGGTGGGAGCTGAGAGCAGGATGGGGACCAAAGGTGGACAAACTACCCCAGAAAGAGCATAACATGTCCCCCACCAGAGGGACTACCCCTGTCCTAACACCCCAAAGGTGGGATAGAAATGTAATAAATAAATAAAGATACCTCTTCCAAGACCAGTAGCTCTTCCTCCAACTGTTGTGTTTCTTCCTTCACTGCCAATAAGTACTCAGTAACAGACTGCCGAGGATGCAGCCCTTTTTCAAAGCGGTTGTACATTCCACTCCAGAATCTGGAAAACAAAAGAATGAAGTTGCAGGACTCACAAGGAAATCCAGTACATGCCTATTCAGGAGTATGTCCCACAGAGTTCAGTGGAGGTAATTGCTACCTAAATGAGTACAATATCGCTTTTAAGGCCCAGCGCAGACCTCTATGCCAGTGGTCGGCAACCTGTGGCCCACGAAGACTGTTTTACTGGCCCATGAGCTGCCCCTGAACTGAGCTGCCCACTCAGAAAGTCCCCCACACTCTGCGCTAAACCAGCGCAGCGTGGAAACTTGCCGAGCGGCACCGGAAATCGCGTCTGCGCATGTCCAGACGCTGAAAATCGCTTCTGCGCAGGTGGAAGTTTTGGTGTCTGGGCATGAGCAGAAGCAATTTCTGGCACCGCGGACATGCGCAGACACGATTTCTGGTGTCACGCTGCGCCAGTCCGGCCCACGGACGATCTCCGTGGGAGTGATCCAGCCCATGGCCAGTAAACCTTGCCCACCCCTGTTCTATGCTATACTAGGTACAAGTTTAATAAGGGGGGAAGTTCCTCAAATTTCAAGTTGGCATGTGAAAATCCTTGCCTGCCTTCTTCTATCTAGTGGCTAATTTTAACATGGAAGTCTGCAAAGCCATGCAGCTCAAATATATATTCCTGGATTTCCGAGACGTTTCTGTTTGGGAAAGTGACACATTTCAGCATGAAGCAGCTGTCGAGCAATCAATATTTCACAAATTGCTGCAAGCACAAGATCCCTGAAACAAGGAGCGTGCTGCAGTGAGAAGGAACACCTGATGTATAGGCAGATGTTTCTTCACATAACCCTGAGACGCTGGTTCCCCCCGTGACCTACTCTTGTTTACTCTGTCACTGTCACAGACCTCACCTACATGACAGTTCCCTGGTTAGCCTGAAAACAGTCTCAGAGAAGGTGGGGTATACCGTAAAGACATGTTGTGGACTACTTGGGTTAGACCTATCTGCCCTGTTGTCCAGTTCCTCTGGTTACATGCAACCAAAGGTCGGTTGCGTGCGCATAAGCAGATCAGTGCAGGGTTAAGTAACAGTCAGAGGTGGATTCAGAATAGAGCTGTTTAGAAAGGGCTTGTGAAGCTATTTTAAGAGGCTCTGTAATGCTGTAAGTTCTAATGATAGCGCTAAGTGGATTCCCGTCAACACAACCACCCCTTTCCCAAATCTATAGCAGTTCAGTTTAATTCTCAAGAGGCAATGTTAGCTTAAGATCAACTTTTAAAAAACAATTTCCTCAGGGAACAAAGCAATCAGAACAATAAAACAGCACACTCCGTAAAGGAAACCAATGAGAGATCCTGATTTTTACCATTTGCATTTGTACATAACAGCTTTTGAAATGTAGCAATAATAAACATTATTTGTAAATTTCCATAAATATAATTTTAGGGGACTGGATGTGCTCGTTCCAGTGTCAGCGATCCTCACAGCACATCAGAGTTAAGACTGCAGCCCCATTAGGCATTTGGTATCCATAGCTACCAAACGTGTGAAGGGACCAGAGAGTACATGTGGGGCTAGCCCCCCTCCCACTGACTCTGCCATACATGCCAGCCCCACCTGCTGCATGATATGCATCAGTTTGAAGGGCACTGCTTCTGGGCATGTCAGTTTCCAACATGAGGACAGGACCTCTGATTAATCAAGCTTTCCCATCCCTGTGGAGGAAATCCTATGTGCTGAGGAGGGCCCCTCTTCAGACTGCTGGTAATGACTCATCAGCTTGTAGGTGTGCCCACCACATGCAGTAACAAGTCTTGTGCCTTTCAGCTGACCCCTTCATGTGGTTGGTGTTCATGGGTACCAAATGCCTCAGCAGGGCCCGTCTATGCTGCAGAAGGCCTTCTCGGTAGTTGCGCCTGCCCTGTGGAGCGTCCTCCCATCAGATGTCAAAGAGATAAAAAATCATAAGACTTCTGGCAGCTCTGAAGGCAGCCCTGTTTCAGGAAGCTTTTAATGTTTGATGTTTCGGTGTGTTACTTTATACTTTATTGGAAGCTGCCCAGAGTGGCTGGGGCAACCAGGTCAGGCAGGGTACAAGAAATTTGTTGTTGTTATTCCACAGGATCATAGAAAATATATAAAAACTCTAGCTTTGGGAGTGGGGGGGAGCTAGAAAAACGAAAATGAGCAAGAAATCTAGGAATATATGTAAGTGGCCATTTGGGAAGGAAGTCCTATACAGGCACATTTGACTTTAAAAGTGAGAACTTCAATTATTATTATTAATTAATTAATTAGTTTGTTTGTTTGTTTGTTTGTGCCCCGGCTATCTGACTGGGCTGGACCAGCCACTCTGGGCAGCTTCCAACATTTATAAAAACATAGTAAAACATTAAACCTCAAAAAGCTTCCTTATACAGGGTTGTATATACAGGTGAGAGAGAGAGAGAAAGAGAGAAGATGATGATGACGATATATATATTCAATATAACGTAAGGATGATATTTGCTGAAAGATGTTAGAAATCAAACCACAGGATATCTGCCACATAAGCAAGGTGGATGCCTTGCTTCCATGCCCAACATGGGTGCTGATGGGAACAGGTGCTCTTAGAACAGATATCCTAATACAAATTTATTTCAGGACTGGGCATTGACATTATTTCTGGAAATAATCCAGCGATACAAGTGAAGAGTCTATTTAGCAAGAAACTCCACATGGCTTTTATGTCTCCTAAATGGAACATTATCACATTATTCATACACCTGGGAATGAAACCTGGGAAATGAACAGCAGCATTTTCTCCTAACGTTTTCCGTTAAGAGAAGACCCAGTGGCAAGATTGTCACTTACTTGTAGATAATATGGCAGGGTGCGGACTGTGGGTGCAGGGTCCGATTATGGTCTTCCCTGTACAGCGGATTCACATAATCTGCCCGATTCTTCCACAAGTGAGCCCAAAGTGAGTAAGTCCGCTCTTGAATCCTGTGAGTTGATTTGAAAGACAAGTCCCATGAATAGAAGCCCAAGCCAAAATACGCTGGTGGAAGTAGGTTAAGAGAGCAGGTGTTTAGTTAAGAAGGCTAGAATTCAAACGCTCTGGACTGGGTATTCTTTGATTCAAGCTTCCCTATTCCGAATGGAGAGGAGGGGTGGAGAACCTCAATCCCTGGGGCGAAAAATGGCCCACTAAGCCTCACTTCCCAGCCCTTTGAACCCTCTCCAAGGCACATTCCTTTCCCAGGCTGCAGTCTTCAATGGCCCTCGAGTGCATCTGTCTGGATTGAATGTGTCCTTGGCCTATGATCTGGCTTCTTGCTTACTTGAGTGAAAAGGGTGGGGTGGGGGGGACGCATGCGCACATGTTTTTCACATAGAAGCTGCTACCTTTTGCATGGCTGACATGCAGCCTACCGCACAAAGCTGCACCTGTTGTTCAGTCCATTTTTTGTCCTGGGCCTGCTCACTTCTTGAATACAGAGTAAGCTTTCCTACATGATGTGTCAAGGCGCTGTCAGGCAAGGAATGTCCACAGTTAGGAATTAACTCAAGTGTTTCCCAAACGTGGGTCAACAGCTGCTTTTGGACTACAATTCCCATCATCCCTGACCACCGGTCTTGCTAGCTAGGGATGGTGGGATTTGTAGTCCAAAAACAGCTGGACACCCAAGTTTGGGAAACAATGATGTTGCCAAAAGTGCACTTACAAGTTAGGAAAAGGCGGGACCATCAGTCCTACTTCTCTCAGCTACACCTAGGTGTGCACCCGATGAGGCAGTTGCCGCAACGGAGAGGCCCCTCCCTTGAACCTGGCTTACGTGTCTGTCATGGGACTGCCAGAGAATGCCATTTAGGAGCGGGAACAGTCAGAGGGAGATAGACAGGAAGTGTCAGATGGGGAAGAGGGGGAGAGCCAGGAGGCGGAAAGGCTCTCCAATGCTGAAGCAAAGCTCCAGCACCACACAGGAAGTTCAGGCACAGACAGTGAGGCTGTGCCTGTTCCGTCTGCCCAGGAGAGGAGAGAGTTAAAGAGGAGGGGGGAGAGACGTCACATGAAACTTCCCCGCATTTTCTGTTGGAGGAGAAGCAGGCAAAGGCCACTCCCCGAATCTGAACCGGATGATTCAGATGCATGATTGTAATGTGCTGCTTGAACATATGTAAAATAAAGGTAAAGGGACCCCTGACCATTAGGTCCAGTCGTGGCCAACTCTGGGGTTACGGTGCTCATCTCGCTTTATTGGCCGTGGGAGCCGGCGTACAGCTTCCGGGTCATGTGGCCAGCATGACTAAGCTGCTTCTGGCGAACCAGAGCTGTGCATGGAAACGCCGTTTAGCTTCCCACCAGAGTGGTACCTATTTATCTACTTGCGACCTTCTGATAGGCAAGTCCTAGGCTCTGTGGTTTAACCCACACTGTAAATATCTCTGAGTGAGCAGAGGTGCTTATTGCGAAGAGCATACACAAGCCATAACAGTATCTCCCCTATCCGAGCTACACACAAGCAGGCGAAGACTCTGCCTGTGTGTAACCTTCTGCTCCTCCCTCTTCAATCCTCTTCTGGTCCTTGGAATCAGTGGAGCAGGACTGAAGGGGGCAGGAGGAGTGGGTGTTGAAGCCCTTGACTCTACACCAGCCTGACCTCTCTCTTCCTCCCCTGCACCTGGCATTCACTCTCCAAACCTGCAGATTCTCCTGCCTCTGACTCTTGCCTCCTGGCTGTTACAGGTTCCTTTCTTCCACGTCAGTCTCCAACCCCCTTCTGCCGGTGCCCATTCGTCAGTGTCCAGCCAGTCCCTGACCCAAGGGAATGAAGCCCTTGAGTTGAAAAATGTTGCTCACCCCTAGGCTAGACGGTACATTCAACTCCAAATCAAAGCCAATGAATAAAAGTGATATAGCAGGGGTGGGAAACCTGTGTCCCTTCAATTCCTATTAGCCAGGCTGGCAGGGGTGGATGGGAGCAGGACTCCAACATCACTGGAGGTAAGCCACAGCAGTTCAACAGGCCTAGGACTGTAGCAAGCTTGAGACGTTTGAAGTCCAAGTCATGGCAAAACACAGGTCCTTTCTGTTCTCAAAAAAGCCATGTTATCAGACTTCCATCCTTGATCACTGGCTGTGCAGACTGGGGCTGATAGGAGCTGTAGTCCAAAAGATAATGGAGTTAACTAGGGTGGGAAACCTAATATAACTTGTAGAACTAGGAAGTGGAGGGCAAAAGATTTTCATGGGCAAGTCTGCCCTTTCCAGTCCCCCATTCATCTAAATGAAATACAGCTCTCAAGGAGTGAATGGCCTACTGTGCATACATATCATTTAAGTGGCAAGCATGCCTTACTTCAGTTCTCGCCTTTCCTTCTGACAGTTGCACAGGAAGTTCCCAAACTGGCATGAACAGATGTGATGCTGTATGTGGATTAGGAACCTTTCGTTGAATTCAAAGGCACAAGGAAATTGTTCCATAAGCTGCCAAACACACTCGATGAACTGATCAATAACTGGAGAGATCTCCTTTGGGTCTCCATCTAAATTGCCATACCTAAAACAATCCCAAAATGAAAAGTTAATTCATAGCAAATGATCCTTTTAAATGAATGACACCCTGCACCATTGCAAGCCCAGTCCTAAACTTCAATTTAAATATTTTTTTAAAAGAAAAAGATTACTTTGGTGCCATTCCTAGCACTTCAGAACCAAGTCTGAAGTTTGCCTTGGCTGAGGCATGAGAGTCAGCCCAAGCCTGAATAGCTAACATCTCAATTTATTTGCATACAATCAAAAATAGTTTGCTTACATAGTCATACACAAGGCAGTGACCTGGTTATCTTGAATTACTACTACAACACCATAGTTTGAAACATTGCACAACCACTGCTGTCCCTCAGTCAAAGATTGGCTGCCTCATACAACATGATAGTTATGGAAGATTTAGCTCATAGCTCAAAGGGGCAGCTATAGGTATTATTTAGAAAGTGTTGTTCATTTGCTATCCGATGGTAGCAACACATTTCATTGGCTGTAGCCTCATGAAATCTACACACAGCAAACCACACTTACCTGTGATTAAATTTATGGCCAAAGGAAACCCAGTCTTTGTCAATTAATACCTAGAATAAGAGAGGTATGTATAAGTAGCATGCAAAGAAGCTCACATGCATTTTTAAGAAAGCAGAAAATTATCTTCACTGTAAGTCTAAGGCAGGGGTGGGATACCTGTTTTCAGACTCCAACTATCATCAGCCCCAGCCAGCATGACCAGTGGCCAAGGATGATGGGAGTTGTAGTTCAGCAACATCCAATGGGGAAAGTAGAAAAGAGGTGAGACCCGTGCTTTTTAGGCAAGAGCCAAGTGTGGATGAGCTTTCAGCATAGACAATCCTGAGCGAATGGTCAAATGGTTGACGCAGCATAAGGGAGCTTTCATTGCTCCTATGCTACACTTGCTCTCACAAAAGCGCATAAAACCAAACCACTAGATACTTAAAAGTAGCTTTAAAATACTTTTAGTGTTAAGGAAGCCTCTGCTATACTAAGCCAAGTAACTACAGAGCACATAGCTTGTTACAAGTCCCCCTTTTTCTGCAAAAGCAAGCATGCTTACCATAAACCCTTTCATAGTTCTGTAATATGGATCTAGAAGAAGGCTTGCTACAGAGCAAACCTGAGCTGTCCGGTCCCATCCGTCAGAACAGTGAACAAGAACGCTCACTCCTTCTTCAGCAACAGCCTAAAATACAGAGGAACATTGCAGAGATTTATAGCCAATAAATTGCAGAAAGATAACATTTCCATCATTTGTGTGAAGTACGTCAAACTGGTGCAGCCAACTCAAAGAACTTGCTTGGATTTGCAAAGTTTCCAGCTACAGTTTCCCAGCATCCCTAGGTATTGCTTGTAAAGACCCCTGTCTGAAACATGTGCCTGTACAATGGTACCTCGGGTTAAGTACTTAATTCGTTCCAGAGATCCGTTCTTAACCTGAAACTGTTCTTAACCTGAAGCACCACTTTAGCTAATTGGGCCTCCTGCTGCCGCCACGCCGCCAGAGCACGATTTCTGTTCTCATCCTGAAGCAAAGTTCTTAACCTGAAGCACTATTTCTGGGTTAGTGGAGTCTGTAACCTGAAGCGTATGTAACCTGAAGCGTATGTAACCCGAGGTACCACTGTGCAGCATAGACCAGGGGTGCAGACCAGCAGAGACCAGAGGTGAGGAATCTGTGACCTTCCATACGTTGTTGGACTCCAACTCCTATCAGTCCTTGTTGGCACGTCCACTGGTCAGGGACAATGAAAGTTGCAGTCTAGCAGAATTTGGAGGGGCACGAGTTTCCCATCCCTGGTGTAAGCAAAACTTAGCTAGATGGACCAGTCATCTGACTCCGTCTCAGGCAGCTTCTTATGTTCCAGTGTTACCAAACAAAGGACTCTACAAGTCAACATAATGCATTGGGCAGATCTTGGCAGATGGTGGACAGCAATTATATATCTTGTCATATTTTGCTTCTGTCAGCTTTAGGGGTCACACCCAGCTTGTCAAGATGTTCAAATCAGCTCATTGATCCTGTGTCAGGGGTTGACATGCTGTCCACAAAGACTTTCACTGGTGCCTTTGGGCAGGTGTCCCAGACTATTTCATTATTATTTTTTTAAAAAGGTCTCTGGCTCATCTAGAAAGAAAGTTATGGAACAAAATGTGCGGGTACCTTCTAAGCAATTTCTGTGAAATGAGAGTGAGGGTGGTGTGGCTACCTTATATATATTTTTTCTAGTACTGAAAAATGCTCCCTGTTGATATTAAACAGCAAGAGCATCAGTGTGTCTGTCAATATAGTGTGATCTCCGCAATCAGGACCAGCAGGACATAGCGGACTTCCCATGGAAAGCATAAAGTTGTTGCAGGCAACCATCTCTCTTAATTTTGTGTTGTACCACATTGCTCGTGGCAGCCATTCTGTGACTGATGCCTCCAGAATGCTCTCAAAATGTGAGATATGGCCACCGGTCCAAAAAGGTTGGCAACCCCTGTTCTATGTTCCCTGGTTGTTGGGAGTGTGGTGTCAACAGCCACAGGTACACAGGACAGGTAATGGTAACTTGGGCAGGACAGAGTGGACTACAGGGGCCCACGACACAATCTGTTTCAGGAACATGGTACCTGTTTGTTACAGAGCAACACCGTCTACCTCCCTAGCCTCATTTGGGCCACATACATTTCTTACATAATAAATCCCTGATGGCAGCAGCAAGTCAACAGCATAAAATCAGGTCTCCTGAATCAGCACTATCCCAATTTCTTTCTAAAAAGTACATACTGCACCTTAGCAATAAAGATGCCAGCATCCATGATGGCTTTGATATGCTTTAGCCAGCCTGAGTTCTCTAAACCCCAGAGGAAGTCACTCATCGAAGGAGATCTCAGCTCGCAAACTGCAAAATACACCAGCTTCAGTAAAGAACTCTGTTTATAGCCAGTTTTACATTATTGTCATCATTATTAATGTTTTTAAATTTGTATGCCGCCCTTCATCTGCTGATCCCCTGGCAACATAAAATTGCAACATAAAAACCACAAAATACATAAAATCCTAGAGTTGTAGAGTTGGAAGGGACCACTGTAAAGCCATTGTAATGAATAGCATCATACATATCATAAGCTAGAAGCTAGAGACCCTGGGACGCGGGTGGCACTGTGGGTTAAACCACAGAGCCTAGGCCTTGCCAATCAGAACGTCGGCGGTTCGAATCCCCACGACGGGGTGAGCTCCCGTTGCTCAGTCCCTGCTCCTGCCAACCTAGCAGTTCAAAAACACGAAGTGCAAGGAAGGTAAACAGCGTTTCCGTGCGCTGCTCTGGTTCGCCAGAAGCGGCTTAGTCATGCTGGCCACATGACCCAGAAGCTGTACACCGGCTCCCACGGCCAGTAAAGTGAGATGAGCGCCCAACCCCAGAGTCATCCGCGACTGGACCTAATGGTCAGGGGTCCCGTTACCTTTAGAGACCCTAAAGCAATTCAACTAAAGCCAAAGAGAATGCCAGGAGAACGGTAGCTTGAAGGACTGAAGAAACGATAACCAAGTTGCAGAGCACCTAAGTTTAAGGCCAGATCTGTCTCATAGGATTAAGCTCCCAAATTTAATCCCAGCTATCTGCAGCTAAAGGATCAGGAGTGATGTAATTTGATGTGAAAGGGCCCAAGGCCCTGAAGGGCCACACCTGGTTGGAATAGGCCAAGAGTAGCCAATGTGGTCCTCTGAAGATTCTGTTGGACTCCCGACTCCCATCATCCCTGACCATTACCTATGTTGGCTGAGGGTTGGAGTCCATCAACATCTGGAGGATGCCATATTGGCTATTCCTAGAGTAGAAATTCCTGGCCGGATGAGCAAATATTCTGCAGGTACCTGTAAATTTGATGCTTGGACACATATGCCCTTACTTAACCCAGAGTCCTTTCAGCTAACCTTCCATCCAGTGATCTATCACATAAGGCCATTTTAAAAAATGCATCTCACAGAACTCCTGATGGCCCACTGCTGACAGCAAGAAACCTGTCCAATGATTTATGTATCCATGCAGATGGGAGCACAAGCAATTAGTGGCTGGATTTAAACTGAGATGGCTGCCTCTTGTTTGCAAAGTGCAGGATAAAGTCAAAATAGAGCCTTCCTCCCATATCAGAATCAATATTTGCTCTCCACTTTACTGAGCAAAGTCCATAAAGTCCTAAATTATAGGCCTGCAACAATACAGACATCAAGAGAACTCCCGCTGATGTGGAGTTCAACTGTGAGGAATTAAATAACTAAGCAAAAGCTCCATTAGATTGCACTGGCACCTTCATATGCGCACCAAAAAGCATTAATTTATAAAAAGGGTCTGCAAAGAGGAGAATCTGGGACAGATCTGGCCCTAAGCACAGGAGACAACCCTCAGTGGGTGGGTGTGTTTGTGTGTGACTCAAATATCTGGCAAGCTCAGCAACTCACAAGATGACCTTATTTCTCTTTCGAACAGGGAAAGTTGGTGGCTGGTGAGGAATGCAACCCTGCTAACTATGAACACTAGAGAAAGAGGTTATGACTGGTCCGATGTTTTAATTTACTTAATCAGGAAGCATAACAGAACCGAGGTGACTCAGCCAGTAGAGCATGAGACCCTTAACCTTAGGGTCGTGGGTTCGAAATTGGACAAAAGGTTCCTGCACTGCAGGGGGTTGGACTAGATGACCCCTCGTGGTCCCTTCCAACTCTACAAGTCTACGGTTCTCATATTTGTATCCTGCCCTTACTCCAAAAGGCTGAGAATAGCATATGTGGATTAATCTCATTTCACCCTCACAATAAGCCTGCGAGATAGGTGAGCCTGAGAAATATGTCACATTGCTTCCCTCAAAGAATTCTGGGAACTGTAGTTTATTAGAGGTGCAGGGGCTGTAACTCTGTGAGGCGTAAACTACAGTTCCCATGATTCTTGGGGAGGGGGAGCCATGTGCTTTAAATATACGGTTTTGATGTGCAACAGAGTGACTTGTTTAATGGAAATGCCCACACCCAAATTTTAGTATTCTGCAAACAACAGCTCTCTTTACACTACGCTTTCTGATATCGTATAAAGCACAAGTATGCACAGCTCATTTCATTCAGGTATGAATCCAGGAAATTTTGTCGTTTTGGAGCAGAGGGCAGACGTGCTCAGGTAGAGCAGAAGTCCCCAGCCGCTTTGGGCCAAGGAGCACATTTTGAAATCTATAGAACTGTCACGGGCATTACAAAATGCCCATTTCACAGAAGAAAAACTGGTGATGCTCTCCACAAAAAACACCAAAACCCTTCAAGCAAAGAAACAAAAAAGAAGGCAATGCCCTCCAATAAAAATAGGCTTCCTCCAAGTAAATTAATAATAATAATAATAATAATAATAATAATAATAATAATAATAATAATAATGTAAAGGGGCAGTGGCAGGGCTCTCAGCAGATGCCAGGGGGCTCTCTGAGGTTACCACCATGTCTACTGGGACCACACTGGGGACAGGGCAAAGTCCACATTTTCAATATTTATTGCTGAAACACAGATGTACACACAGCAGATGACTGATGATTTTTAACCCTCTCCCCTCAGGATCTCGCTGCACCGAAAAGCACATGTGAAAGATGGGAGAGGGCACAAGGCAAAAGCACAGATGAGGGGGAAAACCACAAAGTTTACCTTCCAGCATTTTTTGGAGACTGCTCCTCATGACATGGATGTTCTCAATACCTATGAACTGAAACTTGATGTTGGAGTAGTTGTCTTCATTCTCATATCCTTTCCCAGCTGCTCTGTTTGCCATTGCATTGAGCTGCAGAGGGGGAGTAAGAAAAGAAAGGGAAAACATCGAGCTGCAGAGGAGATGGTGCTCATTTTGCTACATGACAAAGGAACAGCATGCAGAATATACAAAAGCAAGAACACTTACAGGAGTATTTCACTCCACTGCATATCTAATTACAAAAGGCCACCTTTTAAACCTATTTGCACAGGGGGGGGGGGAGGGATCAGAATAAAATTGGAGCTTTCTTTGACGTTTGAGCTGCAAGAACTAAGAGGCTTTTATATTTTTCAGCCCTCAGGTCTTTATTCCAACCTTACTCCGAGTGCTAATCAAGACACACACTCTCTGTTTTATCTGCACAATGACCCTGGAAGGTAGGTTAGGCTGAGAGCTACTGACTTGCCCATGGTTCCCCAGTGAGCTTGGTGGCAGAGCGGGGATGTGAGCTCAGTGCTCTGCAGACTAAATCATACACCCTAACTACTGTGTCAGAAATGGTTCTCAATTGTCATTACAACCCGCAGTGCAATTTGGGGTGGCAACACTTTGGAGCAATCAAATTTTGCAAGGATACCTGGGGTCCTCTGCCTACAGGCTGTCAGGGGCCAGACCATGAGTAGGTAAACTAAGGCCCAGGGGCCGGATCTGGGCCAATCGCCTTCTCAATCCAGCCCGTGGATGGTTGAGGATTCAGCGTGTTTTTACATGAGTAGAATGTGCCCTTTTATTTAAAATGCATCTCTGGGTTATTTGTGGGGTATAGGAATTCATTCACCCCCCCCAAAAAAATATATATATAGTCCTGCCCCCCACAAGGTCTGAGGGACAGTGGACCGGCCCCCTGCTGAAAAGGTTTGCTGACCCCTGGGCTAGACTGAGGAGGAATGGTGCCCCCCCCCCTTCTCCTGAACCTTCCCGAGAACAGGAGGACAGTATAGATTTAGATCAGTGGTTTGCAGAAGGGCATAATTCAGAGGCTGCATAGGACAGAAGCTGGGAAATATTGGAAGAGGAACAGCAGGAAGAAGAAGCACAACCAGGGGAGAGATAGCTGACAGACTCAGTGTCCTTGGAAAGTAATCCTGACCCCCCCCCTTTCTCCCAGAACCAGACAGGCATTGAACGTAGTAGAACAGAGAGCTCAGCAGCAGAAGGCTCAGATTAGCGGACGCAGGACTGACATAGAATAGGGGAGACGAAGCGAGGGTGGGACTTTACTAGCAACACCATTTCTAGAGAGAGACCACATTCCTTTGTCTCTCGCTGTGATTATTGAATAAACTAATTGGTAAGAACTCTTCCATTTTTTATCTGCTTCTTTGCTGCCACTGGGGGAGGGATCTGATTCCCCAAAGCCTGACACAGGCACACAATTGAATCACACACACACAATCCCTGTCAGTTAGGGCCAAACCACCTGGTGTTGGGACAGAAGTACCCACTTCTCATAGTCCCTAAGCGTAACTTTTCAGTGGCAGAGCACACACTCTGCATACAAAAGGTTCCAGCTCCAATCCATGACATATCCAGACAGGGCTGGTTAAGACCCCCTCCTTGATACCCTGAAGAGCCACTGCAAACAGCATCAACAATACTGTGCTAGAAAGACCAATAGCCTGACTCACTAGAAGGGAAATTCCTATGCTCCAGTATGGACTACCATCCCAAACTTATCTGGACTGTGATCGAGAGACCCAACTGGGATGCAAATTGGAAAGTAAGCCCCATTGAACTCAACGGGCTTACTTCTAAGTACATATGTGTCTAGATTTGCACCCGCTCATTTTTTCTGGTGGCCACATCCATTGCGAAAATCAAGCCTGCTGCAATCTGCCGCCCCCCATGCTAGAATGCGATAGCATGCTGAGAACTGGCTGTAACGTATATTGATGGGTGTTTATTTCGATGCAAGTGGCGTCGGAAAACTAAAACAGCAGCTGCTTCTTTGGCAGCAAAATAATCATGACGGCCTTTCCAACCAACAAAATATTTACACTTTTCTCTCAGCACCTATGTACCCAGCACCCACCCAGTCCTCGTGACGTAATGCCCACTCCATATATTATGGTTGCCACTTTAAAAGGGGAGAGCATGAAAATAAAATACAATGGCTATTTCTTATCCAGTTGCATTAACATTTATTTCTGTGCTGTTGAAGCAAAGTCTGCTTTTAACATCACAATATATCCAGAAGATGGCACTATCTCTACAGTACCGCAGTGGATTTACATAAATATGCTGATTCGCTCCCAGATGTTGAATTTTTGATGGCCTGTGTTGATTTGCTAGGGTGAGTTAATTAGTAATAAACACTTTTTTTAAAGTGAGGTAACTCAGGAAATTTTATAATTTTGCAGGCACAGCACAGAAGAAAATTTTCAACTTACTGACAAAATAACAAACTTTATCATAAGTTAAAGAGAGAAGAGACCCTTCCATCCTGGGCCCTTCTGCTTCCCATGTTAACTTTGTCAAATCTATCAGAGATAAGGATGCATCTCAGATGCATTGAAAAAAGAGAAATCAGTGGCAAATTTGCAGTTCTGACTGCAGTGCAAGTAAACTGGGACAAAATTTACACCAGAATCCAATGCATTCTATTGAAGGTATGAAAGGCTTTCCCGATGATAGTTAAATTCAAGGGCTCTTATTGTATTTATAGCATTGGTGTTACAGCAATTGCCCATAACCAAGTTAGAATGTTTGCTAGCATTCCGTGACAGCACAGAATGACCACCAGTCAAGTAATGGCACAATGTAGAAAACTCATAGCCTCAGGCAGCTGTAAAATTATTCTGCTGCAAGTCTGGCTGTCTTGACCTGTAGTGATCAAGTTTGAGACAAGCAGTTGGCAAAGGAGAGGGAGGGAGTCTGATTGTACTACCTGATACTTCCTACCTGGCATTATCTGGAGTTGGGGAGTTGGCTGCACAAGTTACTCTCTATCCACTGGTCTTTCAATGGAAAGCAAATCTTGCTGAATCGCCCCCCGATCAGGGAAGTTGGGAGTGCTCAACAATCTGGTGATGCCCATGACTACATGCTACAGCATTCTACTTCAAAAGTACTTTATTTTGCAATATGGAAGAAGAAATCAAATCATGCGATAGAACACACATACAATAAGCTTGCATACTTCAGTGCTGGGCCATTCTTCTAAGGGGAAAAAGAAGAAGAAGAGTTTGGATTTGATATCCCGCTTTATCACTACCCGAAGGAGTCTCAAAGTGGCTAACATTCTCCTTTCCCTTCCTCCCCCATAACAAACACTCTGTGAGGTGAGTGGGGCTGAGAGACTTCAGAGAAGTGTGACTGGCCCAAGGTCACCCAGAAGCTGCATGTGGAGGAGCGGAGACGCGAACTCAGTTCCCCAGATTACGAATCTACCACTCTTAACCACTACACCACACTGGCTCTGATTCTGCCAGTCAGGTCATGGAGCTACATGTAACATCCTCTGGGTCCAATGCCCCCCCCCCCCGGTTTCAGTAACACATAATTTATAAAGCATAGCCTTAGAACTATTTGTTTGCTGTTCCTCTAACTCCAAAACTCACAACGAAAGAGCTAAGTAAAACCATATTTCCATCTTCTGAGATTTGTAGCAGCAAGCTCACAAGGCGCTTCAAGGCCACCCAGTGCTATCCAACTCATTTAGATGACCTCTGACATACTTCTACAGGCATGCTATTGTAGATCTTCTGAGACGCGCCAGGCTGTAATCGGCATTAGCCACCACAAAATAAGCACATACACCACAGAATACAAATTTTCTCACTTTTGGCCGTGTATCAACAACATAGATGAAATCACTTCCTGGATTTGCCTTCCTGATCGACTGAAGCATCTGTTCGTCTTCAAGGCATCGGGCACTGAAGCCCGAGAGAGGCTGGCTACTCCTGCATATGGAAGCCTGCGAGGAAACAAAAACAGAGACAGAAATATTCAAGTTAACACGTTTAGCACGGCCAAAGGGAATTTACCATCTAGAAATGGAAAACAAACCCCCCAGACGCTTGCCACTTGAGAAGTAAAAATGTAGCCTATATCAGGGTTAAGCACAGAACTGCTTTGTAAAGCCCTTTGAGGTTTTCTACACTCAAGTGGTATATAAGTTTTATGAAATAAATAAAAATGAACCTCAGCTAGGCTTTCTTCTTCTCTCCCTCCCCCAGCATATCTGCCGGTTTCAAGGAAGCACCTATTATGCACCTCAACTGAATTCCCACCCATGATTCAAGACCCAGGCAAAGGATTCGGCAGTAATATCCCCAGAGGCTCTGTAAGAACTCTCTCCTTGTGCATCTCCCGACTCTTACGTTCCAGTTACTACAAATATATGAGGTTGTAGAAGTGCGTAAGTGATGCCTCCCCCCCAGTGCCTCCATTGCTTCTCACTCCAATAGGGAAGAGAGACTGGCAGCACTTTTGCTTGTGTCCCAAAGTGAGAAGCTCATTAAGGTGCATAGAGATGGAAGGGGCATTGCAGGTGATCAAATCCAACTCCCTGCTTGATGCAATTATCTTTTTTATTTTGTTTTATTTTATTCTATGTGCGGACAAACAGACATAACACACAGACAGACATTATTTAATAAATAGAAAAAGAAAAATAAGAAAAAAGAAACAAAAAAAGAATTAACAGTGTTAACAAAAGGAACCATAGCGCGCACATACCTCAAAAATACTCTAATGAACAATATATTTTAACCAAATTTCAAATCCCTTTTCTTTGTTTACTTGATGCAATTATCATTTGTCCCTCATGGTTTTTAGCTAATAGAAAATGAAGAGTCAGTCCAAGTGAAATAAATCATTGAAAAGCTTTAGTCCCACACTTACGTTATTCTGTTTGTAGTAATATGAAAGTGCTGGGAAACGCCTCCTGCTGCGGAATTTAGAGCTTCCCATAATGATGTGGGCAGTGGCTGATTTAGGCACATACACTTCGGTGGGGTAAGAGTCACAGACCTGTCCAAAAGCAGAAGGAAATCAAGATGAGTTTCTTGAAGCAGAACATAGCATGATCTTCTGGAAAACTCACCCAAGGATAATTTCAAAGGACCTCACAAATAGTCGTACGCTTAAGAAAAAGCCAAGCAAAAAATAACTGAACAAAGTTTGAAAGCTTGCACTATCTCACATAAAACACAAATTCCATATTTCCTGAATAAGAGTGCTTTATATGATAAGACCTAGATGTTTTTCCATGCTCTGATGCACCACTCAAAACCCCTTCTGAATCCTACTGAAAGCTTTCTGTTAAAGAACTCAAACATTCTGTTAAATGAACTCAAAAATTTCCTTTACTTCCAGAAGCAGCACTCAATAGAATGATGGGAGGAGCAAAGCAAAGCATGATGAGATTGTGTCACACAACTTCTTTATACTCTGGCCCAGTTCAGACATCACAATGTTGCTCTAATAAATTATGGTTTATCAGCCAAATAACAAACCATGTGCCCATGCACTCCCACACTGCTCAACCCCTATTCTCCTGTACCCAGATTTGACGCTTATATCCTGGTTTTTAAAACCACTTTCCCATGATGTCCAAAGAGGGGAAATGGTTTATTCTGGCAGTGCTTAAATCACAATTTGGATGTCACAGGAAACTGTGGTTTAACGAGCCAAGATGTAAGACCCAAAGCTGAGGGCATGAGAGAAGAGCACATGAGCACACAACTCCATAAACCATTATGCCTGAATTGGGTCACTTAGTTACCAGGCTAATGCAGGGATGGTAAGTGGTCACTGCTGTCCTTTGTGTTCCACATTATCAAGTACCGCACCTTTGATAGCAGCAACTCACCCTGTAATCTCTATTGACATCACTGAGCTGCCAGTAATTATTTGGGACCCCCATCCGATTATATTCTTCCTTCATGTTTGTCAGATTCCAACCTTGCTCTCGCTCTTCTTTGTTTAGCTTGGGGTTGAAGGAAAAACAGTACAACTCTTCATATTTAACTGAAGGAGAGGGAAAAAGAGACACACACACTATTTATCCATTTGATTTATTATTATTGAATCACAAATACCAACTTTTATTCGCTTAGTTATGCCAGCTGTCACATTTTTCAAAGATGATAACCAATGAAGCTTGCAATTCGTTAGGGAGGACTGCATTTGTGTATATGAATAATCCAGATGGGATTTCAAACAAGCTCTGTATGCTGTCTGTCCAGACACTTTACAGCCAAACTTTGCAGACAGCTAACCTTTTCCCTGATTGGGAGGGGAGGCAGAAAGGGTGTCTGATGTTAAGAGCTGCATTTCTTGCTCTTGTGTTTTATCCACTTTGCTTGTTCCGTTAGCACCGTGTTATTTGATTCATTTGCTCAGACCACCAGTTTGATGCGCCATGCTTGCTCCATTTTTCTCCTACTGGTACTATGTAACTTGGGCTGCAAGCATACAGGTGGCCAGAGGCCAGTTGAGTGGCTCCGGAATGCACATCAGTACCACTCTACTGATGGAACAGGCCAGTGGCCCATCTAGTCCAGCATATTGTTCTCAGAGTGGCCGACCAGATGCCTATGGGAAGCTCTCAAGGAGGTCCTGAATGGAACAGTGCTCTCCCCACTTGTGATTCCAAGCAAATGGTATTCATACTGCCTCCTACAGTGAAGGCATGTTGAGGCAGGATCCAAAGTCTCCTTGTACTTCAACATACTGCAGAACTAAAGAACTAAACCAGCCCTAGAGAGGGAAACCAAAACACATTGTGTCAGGGAAATAAGAAAAGGCCATCTTCACTTCCCATGCAGCTCTCATTGAGCCAGCAGGGCAACTGAGCATGGATTCTCATAGAAAGACACTTCCATAGAATTGTTCTGCCCACCTATGACTTGAGCAGCAAATAAATAAATAAATAAAATTGGCCGATGAGCCCTGCAAATGCCATTAAAATTTTCGCTTATGTTTTTAGATGGCGTTTGTTGCTTGAACACAAGCCAAGCAAACACAAAATACCTGGTCAATATAATTTTATCTTAGATATTTATGGGCCACTTTTGTATTCAACAACAGAAGACGCACAACAGGATGAAACAGATTTAAAGAGCAACTGCACACCAACACAATAACAACAAAATAAAGGAATACAACTATAATACAATTTCTTAAAATAGTCATAATCTAATCAACTATTTCGAGTAAGTGTTCTGACAAGTCAACTGACAGCATTATGACCATCAGCTGATGAAGATCCCAACCCAGCTAAGTTGATGGCGTAAGGCACCATAATTCTAGTATCCTTACTTTATTATTGCTAACTTTCCCCCACGTTTCATTCCCTCGCTTAACTTCACGTTTAAATAGGACTTAATTTCTGTACTACAAAGTGCACAGCCACTTTGGCGAGGTGGGGATCGGCTAAGCTACTGCCTCTTCTCTTTCCCTTGACCTTAAGAGGAAAAGAAAGTGTGCATCACACACTCCGTTACGATGAAATAAGGGGGAGAGAGCACCTTAGCCAACTGCTTTATGCTCAGGAGGACTGACGCAGTTAGACTGTTATCTACAGGAAATGGCTTAGTAGATTACAGCAGGATCTTCCAGCAGAAACCTGACATCAGACTACCATTGGTCACCTGTGAACCCTACCACAGTGAAGTCAGATCCAGATGCAAACAGAGAGAATTCAGCTTTGGTCCATCCTGTTCTATAACAGTAGGAAACAATTAACTGGATGTTATGGGTTAATCTCTTTCAAATGTTGTCATTGGGGGCAGGGTAGGGAGGCTTGCGGCAAGGCAAGGTACCAGTCACAGGTGACCTTCAGGTTCCTTCCTTCCCTGCAATTTTATGAATTGATGTCCCATAAAATGGCCAGAACACAACTAACAAGATTGCCATGTGGGATAAACCCAAAGCAAATAAAAGGCTCTTGCAACAGCTAAGTCCCTTATATGCAGATGCTTGCAACATGCTCAGAATGGGAGGAGAGGTCTTCTTGTGGATCAGGAATTAGTTAAGTAGCAAGAAGCAGAAGGGAGGAATAAAGGGACAGTTTTCCGAATGGAGGGATGTAGAAAATGGAGTCCCTCAAGGATCAGCAATGGGCCATGTGCTTTTTAATTTGTTCATAAACAATCTCTAGTTAGGAGTGAGCTGTGAAGTTGTCAAGGTTGCTGATGATACTAAATTGTTCGGGGTTGTGAAAACAAAAAGAGATTGTGCTCCAAAAGGGCCTCTCCAAACTGAGTTAATGGGTGGTAAAATGGCAAATGAAGTCCTATGTAAACAAGTGTAAAGCAATGCATGTCAGTGCAATAAATGAATGGTAGCTCTAGTTCCCAGGATTCTTTGGGGGAAGCCACAACAGTTAAAGTGGAACAAATGTGCTTTACATGTATGGTGTGAAGTCTCTGCGCCCTACGAAAGCTTCTCCAGTGTCATCCATAAAGAAGTAAAGTGAATCCATCTGTGTGAATTACTTGCCATATCAGGAACAGCCAGCACAAATTGGATTTGGCACTGGAAGTGTATCCAAGCGCTGATGCCATCTTACTTCTCAAAAGCAAAACAGAAAAATCCTGCAGCACCTTAAACACAAAGAGTTGTAACCAACCTATGTCCCATTCAAAGTAGATCCATTAAAGTTAATGGCCATGACTAATTCAGGTCCACTATATTTCAATGGTTGTATTGTGAGTACAACTTAAATTGGATCCCAAGCAAAAAAAAAGGTGCCCTAAGTCTGTTTGTTATTTTTGCTGTGGAGACCAACATGCCTATGTAGAACTACTGAAAAAACTTACTTCACTGCATTGCTTTCAATGGGATGCACATTTAAATCAATTGTCAAGTGCATCTGGTCACACATAAATGCCCATTTTAAGTGTGACTAGAGCAGGATAAGAGTATGTAGATGGATACAACTAGTAATCTATGTTGTACAAAAGGAGTGCTGTATACAAGAAATGGAGAGGAAATTAATCCATAAACTTTCAGAACGTTAAACCATAATTCAAAAAATACATGAGGGCAGGGTTTGAACAGTTTCTGGAACTCAGACTTTTCTGCCTCCATCTGTTTATTGTCATGGCATGGGTTTATGTACACTGTTCCATCTGTTTATGTACGTTGTTATATTTAACCTGGGAGAAAATATCTCAAGTAGAAAGATCTGGCTGGAATTTTGATGTGTATTTGTTCACCAGCGTCCAAAACGTGCATTAAAGTCATCCATTACACCAGCTCACATCACTGGCTAGCAGCTCTCACAGCTAGATCAAGTTAGAACAAACAACGTCCTATTTTCAGTTTAAGGCTTTATCAGTCACAAAGCGTGAGGTGCAAAGCTTATTCATATTTGCAGGTTATTGGAAGTGCTTGACACAGTTGGCAGGAATGAGGGACATGGTGGGATGTTGCCAGAACCACCTGTCACAGCCTAAGCAGAAAGAGTTCTCAAATCTTCCTTGCTAATACCTTTCCAGAAGTTCACAGCCTCAGGGTACCACCCACTAAACCCTTACATATTTCCTTGCTCACATTATTATTTCCTCAAAGGGGACTTTCTCCAGCCCCTTGATCATGTTGGTTCCCCCTTTCTACACCTTTTCCAGTCTACAAAATCCTTTGTTGTTTTTGCTGCAGCACAACTACACCTCTGAATACCTGTAAAAAGGAAACACCTTAGTGCTGTCTCCACCCCCATCGTTCAGCCCGGACACTGAGATCCAGCGCCAAGGGCCTTCTGGCGGTTCCCTCATTGCAAGAAGTGAGGCTACAGGGAACCAGACAGAGGGCCTTCTCGGTAGTGGCGCCCGCCCTGTGGAACGCCCTCCCATCAGATGTCAAAGATATAAAGAATTACCTGACATTCAGAAGACATCTTAAGGCAGCCCTGTTCAGGGAAGTTTTTAATATGTAATGCTGTACTGTTTTTAACATTGATTGGGAGCCGCCCAGAGTGGCTGGGGAAACTCAGCCAGATGGGCGGGGTATAAATAATAAATTATTATTATTATTATTACTAAAACTAAATTCAGGCCCAGTCTGCAGGTTTACAGAGCAAGAGGATGAGAAATAAAGTTCTAAATCAGCTGTGTAAATGTGCTGATTGATATTAAAAGATTAATGGAGCTAAGAAGGAAAAAACTAAAAATAATAAAATGAAGGGTCCCTGTCCCATGGAACCTTCCCTGCAAAGAAAAAAAGAAATAGTGAAATAATGGCCAGAGAGTTATGGGCAAAACCAGAGATGAGCATGACCATGAATGGCTAAAGAGAAGAGAGATGAATGAAATGATCATCAAATGCTGAAAGGAGATGCCTTTTCTACAACTGTGCTATCAGATGGCACAGAGCTTTTTTGAAAGACAGCAAACAGATATTGCATTGTTTGTACACTGGGTGAAAGAGAATCATAACAGCCTCCTCAGCATCACCGTTTTTTTTTTCCTTTTTCTTTTTACAAACTGCATGACAGCAGTCCACCACAAGATAAATAAGAGAGAGCATTTGTTCAGGCTAATTTCCAGATTGTATCCTTCTGAACTTCCATTCCATACCTGGGCGTGCCAGACGGATTAAAGATATGTAAACATCATGGCAATCTCTTTCTTGAGGCATGATGAACTGGATGTTCTGAAAATTCTTGCAGCGAATCAGCAAAGGACAACCAGTTGCTGCTGTAGCCTGCTTTTCGATAGACGAGATTTGACTGTGAAGAATCTGAAAAGGAGAAACAACTTTTTTTACTGCGCTCTGTGTGTGTGTGTGTGTGTGTGTGTGTGTGTGTTATGACACCTTGAACTCTGCCAACGAAATGTGGGGTGCAAATGTTTTAAATAAATAATAAATAAATGTTTTAAATAATCAAACAGCAACAAAACACTTGCAACTTTAAAAGAATACAACCCAGCCCACTTTGACCATGTGCATTAATGCATGCAATGTTGCAGTCTGAAAGAGGGAGCAAGGCATTGGACAATACGCTGTTGCAAAGCAGAAGAAAGACAGAGTTTTAAACCAGAACGGATGAGCTCTACATCAGCATTGTGGTGAACTCCCCATAACGAAGAGCTGAAACTTACACAGTACATTCCATTTCCAGTCTGAAGCTCCCTGTTGACCAGGTAGGGCTGGAAAAGTCCCCTGTCTGAAACCCTGCACAGTCGCTGTCGGTCTGTAGAGTAGAGGCAGCCAACATGGTGCCCCCAAATGCTGCTGGACTATAACTTCCCCAAGACCCAGCCAGCATGGAGAATGGTCAGGGATGATGAGAGTCATGGTTCAGCAACATCTAAGTGGGCATAACGTTAGCTACCCCTGGTGTAGACAATACCGAACTAGATGAACTCAGTGTAAGGCAGATTCCCATGTTCCTAGATTTTGAGCTTTCTCTGGTATATTTGCTGCCATTGCGTCAAACTCAATGGTCTGGCAGTTCCTTGTGCATACCCATTATGTTCTATGCATACATATAATCCAGTCTTTACTTAAAAGTCTGTGTACATTGCACACAGACTTTTAAAAATCAATGGAGAGGACAAATTAGTGAACTTTACGGGATGCATTCACAGATATATCCACTCCCTTTTCATTTGTTCAGCATACGTTTGTAGGGCATTTTGCAGTTATAAAAATAAAACCAGAGTTGTAGAAATTACTTTCATAGGATTCACAGAGCTGTAATATAGAAATTGCCATACCCACGTCTCTTTACGGGTGTCTGACTCATTTTCTACAAAGATCACATGAGTGGCTGTTAGATACAGTGTCCCTAATGCAGCCCTTTTGGAAGATATTCCATCAATCAAGCGGACATTTTCCACCTAAAAGAGAGAGAGAGCATAACCAAGCAGTTCAATACTTCCAATAAAATTTAAAAATAAAAAATTCTATAAAATTCTATGAAACTGGTTTTATGTTGAAAGAAACCATTCATGTTAAACATGCCAATCTTTTTCCACTGTTTAAAAGTAGTAAGATGAAAGAGACTAGAAGACATAGAACAGAATATTAATTTTACATCTGAAATTTACTTTTCGTTTATGTATTTTATTTGTTATTTGCTCATGTGGTTTTTATTAAACAATATGCAAATTAAAAATACCATCCAACATTAAAAACAAACTGACACAAAATGTATCAAACTATATATAAAACCAATTGTGGCAAGATTTATTTATTAATTGAGTCAAAGATACAAACTAGAAAGAACATAATCAAAGTAAAGTCAGTAGTTTTCAAACAAATATAAGCAATAAAATTACATGCTAAAATTGGGTGATAAAATTACATGTCTGTATACATTCAATGGCACTGAACTATGTTTTACTCAAAGTAGATCTACTGAAATTTATGTACCTAATTTAGTCAGGTTCATGATTTCCAGGGGGTCTTCTCCAAGTAAAATACCACCCATTGTTCATAATCATTTAGTCATACTCAGTGCTTTTAAAAAAATGTTTAGGGGTACTCTCATTTTCCTACTCATATTGAACTACTGCCTCTCAATGAGGCCAAACTTAGATTCACAAAATGTTTATGGGTATGTGTAACCCCTGCATACCCCCAAGGGGGGGGGGGAAGGACTGGTCATACGTAATTTTTGACTAACAGGAATGAGTGGCTGCAACATTTTGTACTTTGCAAAGTAAAATTTGTGAAAATCTCAATAAAACTATCAATAACAACTTTTGTAAAAATGGCAAGATGCAATCTGATTGGTAGAGCCTTGGTTCTGCTTGCCTCTGACTGGATCTGACATAATTCTGTGCAACGCCTTATAGCAGAAACACCCATATTTTCTAATGAACTTTTCTTTTGTTTTCCTTTTTAAATAAGTATACTAAAGATGAGTTAAAGTCATATTTGCCCCATATTTGCCCCACATATCAGGATTTCTGAAAGAGAAAAGGGGTAAAATACTTATACACAAATTCCACCTCAACCATATCACATGAGATAAAGCAGCTAAGAAATTTAACAATTATTCATAACCTAGCTACAAAGACACCTAAAGGATTATCATGTTTTTAAGAGCCTATTCAGAGCTCAAGGTAGGTGGGGATTTGAAAAAAGCTAAAATTAACTTCTGCCAAGCTAACCAAATAGATCTATGGAGTGTTTCTGTATGCTCTGTGGTTTCATTTGAGCTAAATTCTCATGACTTTATGACAGCTCATCCTTGCCCTTTTCTCTACTGAGAATCTACTTTGGTAACAAATGAGTTACGAGTGGAACTCCAGGACGTGACCCAGTTTTGGGGTTTTTTTATAGTATAATGATTCACTGACTTCTTGGCTAGTTCTTATGAGACCCACGTCTTGGCTAGTTCTTCGGTGACCTATGTCAAGAGCTGGCTGCAGAAAGCAGAAAGCTAAACCACTTTGAAGATACAGATTTTCTAGCAAGCTCTGGCCTCTGGGAACTATTTTTGTGCATCTCACATCATTCCCAGTGGAGAAACAAACTGTGCGATGTCAGCTCAAAATTCACCCTTAAAGGCAGCTTAGTGCCAGATCATCAAAGTACTTTAGGCCAATAGGAGCACTGAAAAGAACAAAGTTTGCTCTGCAATGTACATTCAATAGTGACTTAGCTGGAGACACAAACTGCACTAACTAGGAGTCTAAAGGTAAAGGGACCCCTGATCATTAGGTCTAGTCCTGGACGACTCTGGGGTTGCGGCGCTCATCTCGCTTTACTGGCTGAGGGAGCCAGCGTACAGCTTCAGGGTCATGTGGCCAGCATGACTAAGCCGCTTCTGACAAACCAGAGCAGCACACAGAAACACAGTTTACCTTCCCGCCAGAGTGGTACCTATTTATCTACTTGCATTTCATGCTTTCGAACTGCTAGGTTGGCAGGAGCAGGGACCGAGCAACGGGAGCTCACCCCGTCACGGGGATTCGAACCGCCGACCTTCTGACTGGCAAGCCCTAGGCTCTGTGGTTTAACCCACAGCGCCACCCGCGTCCCCGAACTAGGAGTCTAGTGTTAAATGAAAAAAATATTCAGTTATATATTTGCATATCCCCATAATTTTTACTAAATATACATGTTTGATAAATTAAGGGGAGACAATTTTCAGTTCAAAAAAGAAATCCAGCCAATCATTTTCAGAATGGAAGTGCCTAATCCAAGAGCACATTAGAATCAAAATAGTCACAAAACATTCAAGAGAGAATGCTTTTCAGGAGTTGCCAACAGCTAGGGGAGGTGCCATGGACCTTGCCTCTCTACAGCACCACTGCTTCCACATACTGGGTAGGGCAGAACAATTTGGTGGGAAAAGGCGGGGCAGGCACACCAGCATAGCCAATCCAGTGCTCCCACAGTAACAATCTCGCTGCCACTTTCCCCAGTATTCAATGCTGCCCCTCCTCTCCTGAAGCCATTGACATTTTACATGTATCTTACTGATTAATTAACTACTGTAAATATTTTGTTATAGATGGTGCTCAATGGTTAGGAACTGTGCAGAAACACCTACTGAAACTGGTATCAGCAACTATCAGAGAGAATACTTTGAAGGTTTGAAGTTTAAGTCACATTTATTTACTGTAGGATTAACGTGACTTAAACATCAAACCTTCAAAGTATTCTCTCCGATTGTCAAAGAAGAGATATGGACATGTGGTAGTTCACAGATTCTGGAAGTCCATCTTCGAAGAACGTGGTGGAATTTTGGAGTAATAATCTGTGAACTGCAATTGGCTTTAATTTCTGTTTTTAGAAATGTGCAATACAAGGAAGTGGTGACTTTCTGTGGGGTCAGGGCACCAAACAAGTGGGCAAAAATGGAAGAAAAGGTCTTTCACTAAATGATTCGTAAGGATATGTGAGGCAAACCACTATCACTGAAAGCTGGACTTGATATGGGGTAAGATACCACCAAAGCTGTACATTTTTAAATTGTTTTCATTTTAAGCAAGACTTTATACCAAATGATATGCCAATGCTTGGGTTGTGTCTTTTGTCTTAGATCCAACTTTTACATTATTTGTAAGCCATCTTGTTACCACATGATTGTGTGCTCAGAATTTGAGGTGTAGGGCGGGTCAGCATGTCTTGGGGGTCCCAATGGGGAGGCTCGCAGGCCAGAGGTTCCCCTTCCTATTGCAGAGGTATCAGAGATCATAGTGATGAGTGCCAAGTCCCTTGAATGATCGCCTACGCACACAAATCGCAACTGACTGAAGTATTTATTAAAAGCCATGTCTGTCCATCATGATATATTCCCCCCCCATGACCTTGGTTGCTGTAGGCTAAAAGGAGCAAAGAGGGCATTAAGCAGAACACAGTCAAGGGATTTATGGTGTCTATGGCAACCCCTTACATGATATATATAAAGTGGATCCAAATTCAACACAACACTTTTTAGAGAAAAGGGAAAGAAGGCAAAATATAGAAGTTAAAGGGAATGCAAAATTGCAAACAGATGTAAGGCACTTTCAGAGGATAAATTTAAAATCTGACCTTCTGAACAAGGCTGTTGGGAGGTCATTCAAGAAAAGGGATGTTGTATTTGGGAAAGGGATAGGCAAGACCTCAAGTTAGGCTAGCTGCAAAGCTCTTTCTAGATATGCTGAATGCACGTTAAATGCCTCTGAAGGTTTTATGGCTACAGTCAAATGGTGTTGGGTGTTCCAAGACAACATGGGTCCCTAAGTATATTTTATACTTGTTGAATGAACCTTGATTGTGGCTGTAGTTTTAAAAAGGCAGTAACTTGTTGTGTTACTGTGACAGGAGACTGCCAGTCATACAGCGGTCATACATCTGGATAACATTGCTTACAGCCAGCCAACCTTGTTTGGAAAATAGGATTATACAATTGAGGATTTACACATCTGATTAAAACAAGCACAAAACTAGCGACTTAGACTTGTGTCTTCTCCAAGTGAGAACAATGCAGATTCCTGATTAAATTCTACTCCAGGAAGAAAAAACATTAGTGCCGAGCCAGAGGGGGCGTGGGGAGAAGCATAGCTGAGAGACAGTTGGGTGTCCAAGAGGAATAGTCATGCTGTCTTTTTCCTTAGATGACCCCAAGCTCGCATCACTAGACTAACAGCAGGAAGTTATGAGACTGAATAGATGGATGATGAGAATCTTCTAGCCCCAAGTGCTAATAAGTAGGACAAAGAGCACTCTATAAACAAGGTCAGCCAGATCACACCACAAATTATCTTTCTCTCCACTTGTAGAACTGAAACACAGGAAACCAGAATCTGCCATTTAGAAAGGTTTCTGAGCTCTGAGGTACAGACACAGGGTTGCTTCCACACTGTCACTGTTTTCAGGAGGGATTCTATCACCTATCAGCAAGTTCAGGATATGCAATTAAAGACGATTCAGCACTCTTATGCAACAAATGTGCTTCACCTGACACTTCCCCCCTCCAAATCAGTCTTTTTGCAATAAGGAAAGTGATGGGGATATGCACTGGAAACTGTGCGATAACAATTGATTGAAATCCCTGTGCTTTTAATGAACAGTTTAGGAACACACTCAGGAAACTGCCTCCTATCAAGTCAAACCGTGTATCCTTCTAGCTTATTAAACGTCATCTGTACCATACACTGAAAGCAGTATTAGACCACTTTAAAGAGCCATGGCTTCCCTCAAACAATCCTGGCACCTGTATTTCATTAAGGGTCCCAAGAGCTTTTAGGATATTCCTATTCTCATCACAGGGACGCGGGTGGCGCTGTGGGTTAAACCACAGAGCCTAGGACTTGCTGATCAGAAGGTCGGAGGTTCGAATCCCCGCGACGGGGTGAGCTCCCATTGCTCGGTCCCTGCTCCTGCCAACCTAGCAGTTCCAAAGCACATCAAAGTGCAAGTAGATAAATAGGTACCGCTCTGGCGGGAAGGTAAAAGGCGTTTCCGTGCGCTGCTCTGGTTCACCAGAAGCGGCTTGGTCATGCTGGCCACATGACCCGGAAGCTGTACGCCGGCTCCCTCGGCCAATAAAGCGAGATGAGCGCCGCAACCCCAGAGTCGGCCATGACTGGACCTAATGGTCAGGGGTCCCTTTACCTATTCTCATCACAGAGCTACAATTCCCACAGTTCTACACCCTTAACAAACTACAATTTGCCATGAATCCTTTGGGGAAGCCATTAATATTTAAAGTGGCAAAATGCCTAAAATCACAAAATCAAAGAACTGTAGAGTTCAGAGGGACCACAAAGGTCATCTAGTCCAATCCCCTATGATGCAGGAACTTTTTTTGCCCAACATTGGGCTCAAACCCACAACCCTGAGATTAAGAGTCTCATGCTCTACCAACTGGGCTATCCCTTATTTAAATGTATGAGATCCTAGTTTCATCTACAAACACACTGCCAGCACATCTCCAGAGTTTCAGTGAAATTCCCAGCAACCCTACCTAAATGTCAGGGATTCATCCTGGGACCTTTATAATGCAAAGCATGTACTGTACCACTGAGCTACAATCCTTGTGCAAGGATGCAACAATGCTCTCACACAGAGAGCCAGCTGTAGCCAGCTGTTTATTTAAAATAAATACATGAGAATATTATACCGATTTATGAACTTGTCAAGACACGACACTCTGGCATCCCTTTCGAAAGAAAGTAAAATATTTGTGTCATGTCTAACTTTTACACAAGGAAACTGACACCAGAATTATATCAACATTTTAATACAGCCATGGATTAGTTTACTGTATTTTCACATCACAAAACCAGCCTGGAACTGGCACAACAGAAGAGCATATTGATTCAGTTTCCCAACATGAATCAACAATATAGTGAAGAATAACTTGTTGGTTTGATAGTCAGGGGACAAAGTTTATTTAAAAAAAAAAAAAATTTAAACTGAAGTTGCAACTACAAACCTTTCTGACCCTTGACAGCTATAATGCATGGTATGTGAGGCTACCCTTGAAGGCAGTCCAAAAGTTGCAATTAGTGCAGAATGAAGCTGTCAGAATTCAGAGCAGCTCAATAAGCCGAAATCTTCCTATACTGCCCATGTACTAACTGGCCCTTCTCATTGGCCCTGGTGTTAAAGGAAACTCACTGTGTGGTGATATTAGATAGGGCTTTCTCTGTGATGGCATCTCACTTCTAGCACTCCCCTTTAATAAATGACTGGTGCTACACCATTCACTTTTAGGCAGTAGTTAAATAGATATTAGCGTTTTGTAGGGAGTTGACCTCATGTGGAGAGTCATAAATCAGCCTGTTGTATGTGTGCCATATTGTGCTATTATATATTATTATCTGCTGTTTTATGAGCTGCACGTAAATTTTATTATTACATTTTTAGTGGGGGGGGGGGGTTGTTCAATCCTGCCCTGGGATCATTAATTGATGAAGGGTGTGCTAGACACCCAATGAATGAATGTTGCTGCTTGAGCAACATATTGTAAAGCGTGTCTACAAAAAATGTAATGTGTGAAGCACCTCTCACAGGATGCTTTACTGTGTACATAAATCCAAGATCTAACATTCTTCATGTAATATTCTTCCCAGAAAAGTTATGCTCATAAACAGGCCCATGGCAGCTCTACACATTACATGCTTCATAGTAGCCTGATGAGCTTTGAAGGGAACCTTAGAGTCAGTCCCGAATTCATATTGCACTACGTAGCCCATGAAGACCCACAGGTTGAGCTAATCTCAGCCCATTCAAGTGAGAAATGAAAAGAAAAGAAAAAAGAACATCGAAGACCTGAATATTTGTGATACAAATGTCGTTTCCCCCAGAAATAACCTAAATACTTTCAACAAAACAGAAAAAGGACTCAGTAACATGGAAAAACCAGAACTTGAGGACAACTTGGACCACCCAGGATGCTGCATTAAACAAACAGATACAACATCAAATGAATGCCTGGTGCTATTATTACAACACAGACGCTAGGGACTCATTTGGCATGTTCAGTGGAAATTAACTTAAATTGCTCTGCTGCCAATATATAGCTACAATGATATAAATGGAAGGAACAACACACTTTATGTGCCTGAAAAAAAATTGTGCAGTGTCTAAGTCCAGTGTCTTCTTCATATCTTTGGTATCAATCTGATCTTTAGCACCATTGGTTCCCTGCCCTTTAAGTTAGCACAAAGCATTTTCAAATCAGGTGGGGATCTGGTTTCGTCCCCCATCCCCCATCCCCTTTGGCTGCCATTTATGGTGAAGCCTGTTAACAGAAGATTATTTCACTCAGTAGATATTTCAGTTTTTAGCAGCTTCCCAGAGGATGTTCTTTCAAACCACACTAATGGCTCATAATCATTTACAATCAATACTTGTTTCTTACAAGTAAAGTTGCCGGACCAGGGAAAGGCTGTAGCTCAGTGGTAGGACATATGCTTTGAATGCAGGGGGTCGCAGGTTCAAGTCTCAGCATCTCTAGATAGGGCTGAGAAGGACCTCTTTATTAAACTTTGGAGAACTGCTTGTAGTCATAAGAGACAATATTGTGTTTAATGGACCCATTCCATATAGGACTACTCCCTATTTTCCAATGTCCTATGTTTTTTGGAGAGCAACAACATGAAGCAGTAGAAAAGGAGGCTGAGGCATTATTATTTATCTCTCTCTCTCTCTCTCTCTCTCTCACACACACACACACACACACACACCCCGACACAAACACAGAGTAAATAACAACTGTGGGAAAACCTGATCTAGATTTGATCTATAGCATGGTGTGGGAGCGTTAACCCTTTGGTCCACAATGGTCCTGATCCAGGTCGGTAGTCTTTCATGGTTGCCACCGGCAACACAGATATCTGGGCAAAATGTGTTTTAGACTTCTTGTCCCTGTTGCAAGCATCCTGTTGCAGCACTGCTTCCTTGGGTACCAGAGGGAAAATGCTTCAGAAATCATGCCTGTCAGCCAACCAACCAGTAAAAGAAGTAAGTGACGTGATTCAAAAAATAAGGAATGGGGCCTTGGATGCATTGCAGCAATGTTTCACAAATATGTGGATGACACCTAACTCTATTTCTCTGTAGCAACCGGGGCAGGTGTGGTGCACCTGGAGTGGTGTTTCCATGCAGTGGCGGCTGGATGAGGATTAATAAACTGAAATTGAATCCTGGCACGATAAAGGCCTTGTGGGTTAGTGACTCTCAGGTCCAGGAATTAGGTCCTCCCTCTGAAGGAGCAGTTACATAGCCTGAGGGTGTTCCTGGATTCATAGTAGTCACTGGAAGTTTTGGCAAGAAAGGAAGAATAAAGTGGAAGATGACATGAGTGGGACTATTGCCAAGCTTTTCTAAACAAACCTCAGGAGCTAGAAACTTGATTTCTTAAATGAAAGTCGAGGGACTTTGGTTGACAAAATAAACAGAAAACAGAACCTGCCAGCACACACAACCCTGTCTAAAATGACTATATCAATGCTGTTTCCCCTTCATAATCACTTTGAAAAAAGAAAAGAACAAAATCCTCCATATTCTGAGTGCTCTCAAGACTGTGTCGACTAGATATAGGCACATAATTGTTATTGTTTCTCAGATGTATTGGAATAAATGTGATAAAGGAAACCTTTTTTGTTTAAGATACAAAAAGGAGTAAAATTACAGGATCAGTGTTTTGGGTTTTTTAAAGCAGGATCAAATATCCCATTTCCTGTCTGGGAGTCAGAGGCCTAGTGATGTAAGACCAAAGAACAAGAAGCCATTATTTTGAGTCGATGGCTAATAATATACCATCAGCATTTGCAAAAACAACCCTTCAACGCCATAGATCATTCCACATCCATTCAGCCAAAAGGAATTCATTTAACTTCAGCATTCTCCTACGATTCAACGCTACCTTGATCTCATTCCTGTAGAGAAACTATGTCATATTCGGAGCCCTTTTTGTGTGTGCTGCAATCCTATTTTTCAACTGCCTGGAGAAGATCAATACGGTAGGGTCTCTTCCACCACCACCATGACCCCTTTCAGCAGATGCGGCCAGGCAGAGGCCTTCAGTTTAATTTCAAAAAAGTGAAAAAGCAGAATGAAAAGGGAGGGGGGTTGAAGGGGGAACACACCTTCCCCCCTGCTTTCAGGGATGGTTGCTGCATTATGGACGAGTTTAAAAATGCAATTATATTCTAGACAGTCTGGTAATATGCTGAGCCTAATACAAGATCTGCTTTAAACAGCCATGGCATTAAAAATTATGAAAAGCCAGGAAATGGTGAAATAGTTTTTTAATAATAATAATAAATAAATCACTTTTTTTATTTATGGGAGGTGTGTGTGTGTGTGTGTGTAAATGCACCCCAGCCTCGCCCACCCAAGGAAGAAATAAAGGGCGCTTTCAAGGATGCAAAAGGCGAGCATCCATCTCTCTCTCTCTCTTCCCAGTACTCACCTTGGGCATTCGGATGTGCTCCATGGCGACAGGATCCCTGGGGTTTCTCTCACACAACACGCCTCGCAACAGCCGAGGGGGTCACAGGGCCTAATGAAGATTTAAGCGTCGTTACCTCAACACAGAGGGAAACTGGGAGGGGGGAAGGGATGGCTGGAAAGCGGTTCCCAGAGAAGGTGCCTCTGTTTCCGATGCCGCCAGGTCAGCGCTTGGCTCCGCCTTCTGCAGCGGCTGCCATGCCGCTCGTTTCGGCTTCCGAGGCGCACAGGAGCCCGAGGCTTCCCGGCTGGAGGGAGGCCACCAGGCCCTAGAGGCTGCCGGGTTCCCGTTGGCCCCCATCTCCAACCAAAGCACAAGCGCCTCCCGTCAGGTGCTGCCCTCGTTGTTCTCGGAAGGCTGTGAAGGAAAGGCCTCGGTTTGGTGAAACGTTTCCCCACAACTCATTGTGGCCTGTTTCTTCTTCAGAAACGCGAGCGGCTGTATCTTTTATTGTTATTATTATTTTGACAAAGTAATCATGATAAATAAATAAATAATGCGCGCCTCAAACCCCCAACCCTTCCATCGTAACTATCCAACCTGCCAAAATTTTCAACGCCTTTTTTGCTATGGTTTTACCCCTTTCCGTTTTGACAAATCCTGCAAATACATTTGGTCGTTTGACAATTGTCAATTTCAAAATCTGAAAAACTAAATAATTTTTTTTAAAGTATTCTACAAATACTTTCCATGTCTCCTCAAAATCAACCCTCCCGCATAATTCCCCATCTTAATAGCATGCCAGTTTATCATCAATAGCTATATCCCACACCTCTTCCATTTTATGTTTGGCGACCACATCTTAAATCTGCTCTCTCTCGAAGGAAGAGCTTCACATATTAAGTTGCAGCCTGCCAAACAGTTGTGAAAACGTGGCACCCAAACCCAGGCCATGAGCGTAACCAGGATTTTTGTTTGGAGGGAGGGCAGAACCTCAGTTTTTTATTGATTTTTATTGGTTTTTACTGCCCCCATAACCCAGGCTGGAGCATAAGTTAAGAATCCTGCCGCTTTTAGAGTGACCAGATGCAAAAGGGGCAGTTTTTCCTCTTGCTTGCATGTTAACAAGCTGCCCCTGTGAAAACCACCTCCTCTTCTGTGTTACTGATAGTCGTTACAAGTAAATTCCTAAGATTGCTGTCCATGTGTTATTTCAGATCTCTCAAAGCGCAACTGCAGGTGTCTGAAGTGTACAAAGGGAAAAGAATGGTGCGTATGTGTTAAAGTTTGCTACATGCAGCAGTTTCAATACATCTCAGTATCTCATGTTGTTTTTATGTAATGAACTAGTCAGGGGGGGGTTCTGCAGGGGGTAGGGTAAAGGCATGAAAACAATGCAGAAAACATTTCCTCTGTCATTGGAAGTGGTGCTCTTTCGTTTGTGTTTTCACTACAGTTAACCATAACCAATGCGAACATGACTATCAATATAACTGGTTGATAATCTTGACATTTTCAGTTTTCATAGTTCTGCAGTTCAACACATTTTTTATGTTTTTCAATTAGTTCAAATAAAAAACTTTTCAGCAGAATCCCCTTTGATTTAAATGGAAGCACAATTAATCCAGCTGCAATTTTTATAAAAAGCCATGGCAATTCTAAGAACTGCAGCTATGTAGGATTGTTGACATAGCAGTTTCTGCCTATGAAGCAAGGATTTCTTGCAACCACAAAATGGTTAATTCTAACACTAGAACTTATACTTTGGTGGTATTAGTATGAAACTACATACTGCAGCTAATCCCCCCTCAAAACCCAAAGATTCCATTTTGTTTATGGTTTATCCCTTTAAATCCTAATCTACAAGTGTAACCAAGCTATAAGCACATGGAGCTGAATTTGCTTTCACTCTTCCATAAAACATAACTTTAATCTGCAGTCAATCAACAGTTCAAAAAGGTGTCTGAGACTACTTCATGTTTTAAGACATTCCCCAAAATTACTAACTTTTAATGAATTGTTCAATAGTGCTCCAAATTAGATTTTTCTATATTATGAATTATATTTACACTCTTGTCTCCCTCTCCTCCCTCTGCTGCTTTCCTGTTGTTGTCCTTAGATTGTAATGGTAAACTCCTTGGAGACAGGGAGCTTGCATATGGAACTTTAAGTCACACTGCTAGCAGTGAATAAATATTAACAACAACAATTTAATCCTTTAGTATTTCACCCTGATTCTCCTGGAAAACGTTTGACTTCATAAAAAGCAAGCTAATGAAAAGTTGCCCTTTTAATTATTTCCAAACCTTATAACTGCTGAACAATTGTTGCACAAATTGCAACGTGACAACGCTGAACGCATGACACTTGTTTAATAGTAAAAGGAGTTAACTGGCTTTCAGTTCAACATGATTACTGGCCTGGCTTTTCTTTTTTTTTTCAATATCCCTCAGAGCTGCCAAGTGTTCCAGAGGACTAAAAGGCAACATGCCAGAGCTCTGCAGGGGAAGTGTGCAAGAGGACAAGTGCAGGACACAAACGTCTAGGTACAAAGCATTCATCCTGACTGCTCTGCTACCCGAAATTGCAACTTTTCAGATGTTGTTGGACTAACTCCTATAATCGCGTACCATTGGCTATGTTGAGGGGAGCTGATGGTAGCTGGAAACCAACAGCATCTGGAAGGCCACAGGTTTCCTAACCCATATTTTAAGACCTAAGCATCTGGAACCCATGGTACTTGAGGCCTCTCATATTCGCCTGCCCAGTAATTCAGATCTTCTTTAGAAACCCTGCTCAGTGTGCCCACAAATAATGTGCCACTGTCAACCCGTAATACTTTGGATTTAAATTGATTCTAATGTTTATGTCTTTTTTTTAATCTATTTGTTGTTTGACAGTTAGTGGCTCAGTCAGTAGAGCACAAGACTCTTAATCTCAGGGTTGTGGGTTCAAGTCCTAGAATGCAAAAGATTCCAGTTCTGTAATTCTATGAAAGAGACCCTTGGATTCTAAGGGATGAAGAGTGGTCTAGAAATACAATTAGTCAGTCGATCAAAATAAATAAGTGACAGTACCGAGCAGCAGCATCTTAGTTATGAAGTTTCAGCTTTAGAACTTTCTTTTAAATTAAGCAGTCCCACATCCTCACTACTTTTAGGTGACCTTTTAAACTCTCTCTAGCATTTAATGAAAATTGATTTTGCTGTTGTTGCAGTCTGAGGCTGCGGTTCTAAACATATTTAATAGGGAATAATGAGCCCCACTGAACACAGCAGGACTCACTTCTGAATAAACACAGATGTATCTAGCAAGCATTGTCCGACACTTTCCAGTGCATTTTCGCATCACTTTCCTTAGTTGGAAGGAGTCTGAGCTTTTGGGGGAAGCAGTTACAAATCAGCTTTAAAGAGTTACAAATCAGCTTTAATTGTGCAGCCTTAATTTGCCAATATGGGATCGACTCCCACTCGAAAATAGTGACAGTCTGGGATCCCTCTTTGACTGAAAGGCAAACTTGAACTATTTTAATAAATAATGGATAGATAATTACACAACTGAGACTTAATCTGTCCTTTGAGGAAGCCCTGGGGATTGGTTCTATGAGGATTTCTGACAAAATTCTCAGAGCTTCTAACCAAACTGAACTTTTTCAAGATACTTCTTGGGAAGCTATGGCAGTTCCACCAATGCAAAATTACGTAATATGGAGCAGTAGTCAATTAAGTTTTACTCAAAGTAGATCCATTGAAATTAACGTGCCTAACTTAGTCATGTTCATTAATTTCAGTAGGCCTTTGCTGAGTAAAACTTAGTTGAATACTAACCATAGATTTTTAGTGTAGGCATTCTTTAAGATGAAGGCCATAAGGTGGATCTAAGATATATATTTTTATGTGTATCCTGCCCTTTCTTTAAGACATCGTAGATGGTTTCCTCACACACACACATTTTGTCCACAACAGCCCTGTAATGTGGCTGAAAGGTAGCGACTAGCCTAAGAGTCAAATGACTGATATGCTTCCTTTATTGGATCTGTTTCCAGGCTCAAGCTCAGCAGCTTCCAAGAAATGTGACTTTGTAGATCACGTTTCTTTGATGTTTCTTCGTCATGGTGTACTTGACTTGAATACAAAAACTTTTCCCCTAGTTGGGTCTATCTAAAAGTGGCACATGATACGTTGATCCCGAGGTAAGATGTTTTTTTCTCATTTCATGTAGGTCAGTTTTTCTCAAAACGTGCAACCTTTAACTCTGCTACACGGTGTTTAGTTTAACATTTAACATGCACTTTCAGAATTATTCATTGCTGTTTTCACCATGGTTAAAAGAAAAAGAAAGTGAAATGAAGGAAACCAGTTGGCACCAAAATGGAAAACTGTTCCTATCTGTGTGACAGAAAACTATCATCATGTTTGGCTAAATTAATAATATTGTTGCATTTGACAAGATTCCAGAGCAAATGGGAATTTTATGGCAATCATTGATAATTAATTGTTTGTGCTAGGTGTACGTGGCCCTTTAGCGAATTACTCTGTAGTCGTATTCTGCGGTATTTTATTATACTGGAGTAATATTTATTTCTGACGTATTTTAGTATCTGAAGAAGTGTGCATGCACACGAAAGCTCATACCAAGAACTGACTTAGTTGGTCTTTAAGGTGCTACTGGAAGGATTTTTTTTTTGTTTTGACTATGGCAGACCAACACGGCTACCTATCTGTAACTGACGTATTTTAGATTATTGTTTTAATGATTGATTGCCACCCTGTGCTCTAGAAGAAAGGATGGGGTAAAAAAGAAAAAGAGCCTTCCCAACTTTAAATATGATTGGCAAAGTGCTAGAGAGTGAGAACTATTTCTCAGTATTTATCTACTTTCTTATTGCATTTATAGCCCACCTTTTTCTGCAAGGGACGCAGGTGGCGCTGTGGGTTAAAGCCTCAGCGCCTAGGACTTGCCGATCGAAAGGTCGGCGGTTCGAATCCCTGCGGCGGGGTGCGCTCCCGCTGCTCGGTCCCAGCGCCTGCCAACCTAGCAGTTCGAAAGCACCTCCGGGTGCAAGTAGATAAATAGGGACCGCTTACTAGCGGGAAGGTAAACGGCGTTTCCGTGTGCGGCTCTGGCTCACCAGAGCAGCGATGTCACGCTGGCCACGTGACCCGGAAGTGTCTCCGGACAGCGCTGGCCCCTGGCCTCTTAAGTGAGATGGGCGCACAACCCCAGAGTCTGTCAAGACTGGCCCGTACGGGCAGGGGTACCTTTACCTTTACCTTTTTCTGCAAGGAGCTCAAGGTGGTGTACATTGTTCTTGCCCCCCTCATTTAATTCCCACAACAGCACTGTGAGGTAGCTAACAACAACAACAAATATTTATACCCTGCCCATAGAGGCAGTGACTGGTCCAGGATCACCCAGAGATTTGAAGCCTGGGCTTCCAGGGCCTAGTCCGGAACTCTAACCACTATGCAACACTGGTATTAAAGAAGTTAATTGACTACCAGTTAGTTTCCTGGACCAATTTAGAGTGCTGATTTGACCAATAAAGACTTAAGCATCTCATAACCCCAGTACCTCAAGGACTGCTTCTCCTCATAGGAATTGAAGCGGACCCTGCAATCAAGCCTTTCTTTATGTGCCTCATCCCCGGGAATCCCAGTGAGTGGCAACACAAAAAAGGCGTTTTCAGTGGTAGCTTCCCATTTGTGGAATGCTCTTCCTGGGGAGGCATACCTGACACCATTGTTTGATATATTCGGGCACCAGATGTAAGCAGATTGAAATGCTACATTAAAAAACATGTTGTTTAGGGTTGCCATATTTCAAACAGTGAAAATCGGGACGGAAAAGTTTTTTTGGCAAGGTTTTTGAGCTTTTTTTAGTTTTGCCAAAAGTTGTTACTGTTTTTGAACTATTTTAATGAAATGGCACTGCCAACATGGGTTGTCAAATTTTTCCAGACATTTGACCAATTTCCGCTCAGACACTGCTGCCAAATTCTGTATTCAGGATGTATGGCAACCCATTGTTAATAGTAGGGTTATAGAAATTAATAAATGGTAGGATTTTGGTTATTTGTAGTATGAAGGGGGAATGCAAGTTGCAAAGGAATTCCTGTGCTGGCTTATGCCAACCAGCCTGGCTGGCTGGGGGAAGAGCAGGCTTGGTTGTTGTTGTTTAGTCCTGTCCGACTCTTCCTGACCCCATGGACCAGAGCACACCAGGCATTCCTGTCTTCCACTGCCTCCCGCAGTTTGGTCAAACTCATGTTAGTAGTTTCAAGAACAGGCCTGTTAACAGCAAGCCTGTTAGCATTACAAAAAGGTCTTGATGAGCCACAGAAGGATCCTTTGGCCTGGGGAGTCAGAAGTCACAAAGGTTGCTGTGGTAACTATGTTTGAGGGGACAGGAAAAGGGGAGTGTTGAAGCAGGGGCTTCCGGGCAGAAGGAAGAGGAAGTAAGGTTGAGATCCATCTTGGCAGGGAAGGAGAAAAGGTTGCCTGCAATGCTGTGGGCCATGCTGTAAGATCTGGACTCCCTCCATGCAGACTGAAGGTTTAAATAGGTGAAGAAACCATATTTCTTAAAGCATGACCATCTCTGCCGTGTCTTCTATTATCCAAAGGGATACAGACCCTGTATGTGTGCCTGTTACCCCTCACGCTCTTGCCACTGTTTGGCAGAGAGAGGGGCAGCCACTGGGCTTTTGTAACAGTATTATGAACAGGACATTTAAAAATGAAATAAAATTAGTTCAGTGGCAGGAATCCTAAGTAAATGGAATTATTTTAGAAACCCCTGGGGGAAAGAGGTAAAATCAGGCCCCACATGTCACATTTTTGGAATTAAAATGGACTGTCATTGTAAGAGGGTTAGAATAATTCTTGGCTCACCCCAGCAAGCCTTGTGATTCTCCTAGACGGTTTGGGACTGCTCATCTTGGCATCACCCACTGGTGTTAAGATCGCCATGCTAACTTCTTAAAAGTTCTGTCAGCCACATCTACTCAAATGGGCTGATGAAGGAGTGTTAATCTTCTAAATACAGAGAAGCACTTGAGATTTCCAAGAATACAGCTGATTAATCAAAGATCATAGGCAAAAGAAAGAGAGAACCTTACACAGAACAAGTGAGAAAATTTCAATCTTTATTCCCAAAACTACTCCACTTCTTCAGCCGAGAAGAGAAGGAAGTTGAAGATGGATGGGGGGGGGTCAGATCATTCCCTGCATGTTTGAATGCAGAGATACAATTCATTTTCCTTTAATGTCAACCAAAATTTCAGAGATATGGTGGGAAGGAGACAGCTACTGAAATTAGGATAGCTTGATCTAGGTGCAAAGCTCACTCCCAACATAGATTTGCTGAGCAGCAATGCCTCACAGCATCATGGCTCTGCTATGAAGGGAAATGAAGTGCTGAAAAATACATGTCAAACCAAAGGTGTTAGCAAATACTATTTCTAATTTAGAACACTGGTATGCAGCTTAGACAATTCGCATCCCTTCAGAAATGCAGAGCCCTTTATGTCCTATAGTTTGACTAATTAGATGTTTCAAACTTCTGTTTTATCTCCTTCCGTACCAGTCTTGATGTGCAATTTCATCAGTAAAAAGTGGTATCAAGAGTACCTGGCAGAATAAATTTGAAAATGGTGGATTGTAACTCATCTGCACTATACTCAGGGGCGTACGAGAGGGGGCAGCGGCGAAGGGGGTGGGCTGCCACTGACTATACTTTCCAAACAGTATCTTACCACTTTAAACAGCCATGGCTCCCACCAAGGAATCCTGGGAACTGTAGTTTGTCACGGATGCTGAGAGTTGTTAGGGGATCCTCTATCCCCATCACAGAATTACAATTCCCAGAGTGTTTTTTCCAATCAATTCTTCTTAGGAACTCTGGGAATTTTAGCTTTTTGAGGGAAATAGGGGTCTCCCAGCAATTCTAAGCACCTTTAACAAACTACAGATTCCATTATTTTTAGGGGGAAGCCATGGCTGCTTAAAGTGGTATGATACTGCTTTAAACCTTTTAGTTCAGACGTGGTCTTGATCTCCCTGTCCCTGTCACACAACCTGAATAATGATGGAACCTGTATCATGGGAGGAAAACAAAGCAGGCACATATGATTCCTCCCTTTTTTTGAGCACAGCCATGTTTCTGGCAATTTACTGCTGGAGACATCCGTGTTTGTGTATTGCATTTATCCATCAGCCTTCCTACAAATGGAGCCCAGGGCAATATACAACAAAAGATAAAATATCAAAATACATCAGTAGATAAAATGAATCAATGAATGAATTAAATGAATGTAATTTAGTGAGTTAGAGGTCATAATCCTGGGATTTGGGGGGGATGTGACAGGTTATGTGGAGTAGCCCGCAGCTCTGAACCATAATCTCCCCTGCTCTGTTGGACTCAGCTGCTAAAGCAGGTTGGGCCCCTTTAATAGACGAGGTTGCTCCCATGGAAGGCAGAGCTAGACCTGTACCAACTATTTAAGGCTCAGTCTGCCGTTGACCTCTCCCAAAACAACATTCAAGCTCTACTCTTCTTGAGTTGCTAAGCTGATCACTGCCTGGAGCTGTCCAGGGTGCCAAGCCTCACCTCAGACCTTTATCTCATCTTGCTGTTTGTCCAAACCTGAAGTTTCACCTTGGATCAGAAACTGTACTGCTGAAGCCATTGCTTGAGACCGATCCCTGCTTGAGCAGTCGGGTATCAGAGCATACACAAAGTTCCTTGCAGAAAAAATGTTCTGAGAGAAATCATATTGTGGTTCGTAACTGGATGTTTCCAAGAAGACAATACTGAAAGTGAAGTTTCACATATTTGTGGGAAACTAAGACATTTACATGTGTTTGTGTATTACCCAAGAGATGTATGCATTCCACATACATAGGCATGTGGAAGTATCACATGTATGCAAACACTCCAAGAGTTATTTTCCCCAGTATCACTCAGAAGTAAAGAGGGCAACACAAAGCAAGAATTAGTTATGAGTTAAAATTATACAAGTATGCACTCCAACTCAAAGGCTTCCTATTTTTATCCTGACTGCATGAAGGGTTTTCCCATGTACTTTTAATGAAACATTGTGACATGACACATTTCTTCCCCTGTGATGTGCTGTTTGGCCTGCCAACTTCCATGACAGAAAAGATTAGCGAGAATGCTGTGGAATTTATTTATTTTTAACTTTGCCTGAACATTCTTGCTGGTTTGTAATTGGAGGGGGGGGGAACCCTTTCTTCTAAGAGTTGAAACTCAGGAAGTATGTGCAATTGAACAATGATAATACTTCCTCCATAAGCAGGACCTGAGCACAATAGGAAGCTATCTTATTCTGAGACAGACCATTGGGTCCATCTTGCTCAGCATTGTCTACACCAGGTTTCCCAAACTTGGGTCTCCAGCTGTTTTTGGACTACAACACACATCATCCTTAGCTAGCAGGACAAGTGGTCAAGGATGATGGGAACTGTAGTCCAAAAACAGCTGGAGACTCAAGTCTGGGAGAAATCCTGGTCTACACTAACTGGCAAAAGTTCTTCAGAGTTTCAGGCAAAAGTCTCTCCCAGCCCTATCTGGGCATGTCAGGGACTCAAGCTGGGACCTTCTGTGTGAAAACCAAGTGCCTAGTGCCAATGAGCTACAGTCCTTCTAGATAGCAATGGCAGTATCCTGCTCATGTTTCTCTGCAACTGGCAACCAGAGGCATAACACCTCCACTATTGACGTAAGGACACAGACTTCAATACTAAAAGTAGCCTTGTTTGGCACATGAGTTAGCTCACCATAGGCAGGAAGACACATACAGGACTTTGATCAACAACCCTGAACAACTATAGGGTCTTGAAATGGTTGTATGAGGGTCTTCACCCTAAGCAGTTCTCACAGTTCTTGAATTTTTATTGTTCTTTGAAGCTTTGCCTTCCAAACCCCGCAAAGAGGTTTCTGTGGGTCATTCCCCACAAAATGTAATATTGCTCAGACCACTTCAGGTTTTCAGGATTTAGCTAAAATAACATATATTTGTTACTGAAAAGTTGGCTTCCTTGACATTTGCAACAGAAATACTGGAGATAAATCTACGTATTTCTCTCTTCAGATAGATCATTGTGATACTATTCTAGTCCCTAATAACAGCAGCAAAGTCACAAGTCAGTTCACCTGCTCAGGCAGCTTTCAGTCTAATATATATATGCTATCATCTGCCCTTCTGCATTCTAAGTAGGACAGAGAAGCCAACTTTGTTTGAACTCTACTTTGTTAACTTTATTGACTTTTGGGGACATTGGTCTAAGGGAACTGAATGCAATCCACTTACCTGTAAAAGACAAAAAGACAGTGTTTGGACACAATTTATACAATTGATACTCTCTGTATTCTATTTCTGTTACTTGCCCTGTAAAAGTTAGCCCTTAGATGTTAATTTTACTTGCAACATGAAAAATAATGATATATTCTATCTTACCTGTGTTTTTATGATCTACATTTAAAACAATAAATTAAAACTAACTCAAAACAACAGCAGAAGCATCAGTGAAAGACCAAGGCTAAACCTAGCATGAAATATGCACATTACTCTTCCCAAGTAACTTCTCCCCCAATATGGACATCATTCTTACTGAATTTACCATCTCTGGGATGGTACAGCTGCCGCATCACCACAAAAACTCTGGGAAAGCCAATAACTTAAACAATGGTTTTAAAGAAAAGAGGAGGGAAATACTTCTTTTGGGAGGAATAAAGAATAACAGAATGAGGCGGGGAGGGGAGGGGAGGAGGAAGAGCACACTCAGTTTAAGATTGGAAAAATAGCAAATGTGTCTGTTCTTTTGCTCTTCAAAATATGGCAATTTTACCTTGAGGTATGATCACAGCATGTGGCTGGCAGCTAGCACAGAAGATGGGAGAGTTGAAATCCCCTAGCAATTCACTTCACGGCATGGACCTCATTGGTTTTGGTTATTTTGGTTGAATTATTCTGACTGCAGGAGGTACGCTCTAGGAGGCTAAGGAAGGCAAGGACCCACATCCCAGGTGGGGCTCACTAGCTTGGGAAGGAGGTATGTGATTCCTCAGTTGGAGTAGGCTCAGGATGGGTCACATGCCTCATCAAGCCCAGATGCTGCAATGAACATGCAATATATAAAAGGAATGGTGTCCTGGCCAGGCTGGCCAGATTGATTATATACTGTATCTTGATAACTGATGTTGCCATTTTCCCACTGCCATTAGAAACCTTCAGCATTCAGATGACTTGCCTCAGGGATAATTCTTAAAGAACATGCTCTTCATTTTTAGTGCAGTGAGTTTCTCACTCTGACCTTCTGTTGGCTGGGATAGACCTTCCTTCGGGACTTGGCCAACTCGCTTCCTGATATTCTTAACAAATGTCAAACTTTATTTGAAAAGAGCATTAAACTATATATTTATACACTCTTCTCTAAGGGCACCAAGGCTGCTTGGCTGATATGGGTATCTTTTCCTGTGGGAATCGCTCGTTCAAATCTCAGCTTTTCTTTGCAATAGTAAAAAACCAAAAAAGCCCAACAACAACAAAACTGTCACGATCTGATCTTGCTAATGCCTCATAACCTCTCCAACACAGATGTGCTCAATTGTCAGCTGGGATAAATGTTTGACATGGACAATGACTGTCATATTAATTTCCCACCAAAGGTGAAGAGGTACCAGATGGGAGAAATGGGAAGATTCTGCAAAGATGGCCTCTGTATCTATGTGCTCCTCCATCTTTTTTTTATTTTAAGGAAGCCTATCTAATAGAATACTAATAACAAAACAACAACAGTAACAACAAAAGTAAACGATAACAATGTGGTTGAATGTAAAGAAACAGTAAGTTGAATAGAACAATGGTGGCCAATCTTTTTGGCAAGGATAACAGTTTTTATTGGCATCTATCTGTCTTGAGAGACAATGGAGCGCACCTCTGCGGGTGAAGTCAAACTGCTGTGTTAGCAGTGACAAAGTGACCTCCCTGGGGTGCTAGCCTGGGCAGTATGTACGGAGGTCCTGGGCTGCCCAAACGACAAGACCCACCAGCCCCAGCCTCACTGATGTGGTTCAAGGGAAAGCAGAATAATACATTTGGCACTAGCTTGGCTGCATGACTTGCTGAAAGGAGGCATACAAGATGCCATCCAACCAACTTGGGTCCCATCCCTGACCTAGGCAATCCAGGCCATATAGTGTCACAAATAGAGAGAAGTTGCAGAAGAGATGGATTCCAATGACTCATTTAGACAAGAGACACACTCAGGTGAAAGCATGCATCTATTGATATCTAACCTCATGTTTCAGACCAGCCATCTCCAATCTGAAGTTCTTCATTTGCTCCAGACTACAGCTTCCATCAGCCCTAGCCAGCACAGCTAAAATATCTGATGGGCACAAGATTGAGGGAGGCTGAACTATAAACTCTTGCGGGAGAGAGGGCAAATATGAGTACATCATCATCTGTTTTTGACCTATCATCACTTCTTGCTTCATCATCTCAGCCCACGTTTGCCCTCTACACAGAAGCATTCATTCAGACAGCATTGCTATTTGGATCAAATGAAAAGCTCCTTCTTAAACACTGTTCTAAACCAGCAGAAAGCTAGCAGAGTTTGATTGTAGGAAGCAGATGCAGCAACAAATCCATTGATTGAAACCCACAAATACACAAAATTATACCTTCTACCTAGATGGGTCTATGCAGCTTCACTGGCAATGACATTACATCGAGCTATGTTTAAAAATACCTAATTGCTCAATGTGCTACATATGTGTTGCTACTGTTTGCTCTGTCTCTGGCGAGATGATTGCCCCTTTCCTGTTACCCTACCCCCCTCATAAACCTCATTTTTTCATTCCCAAGGGTATGGTACTTTAAATTGCAAACCACATGGTCTATTGCAAGCCTATCTGCAATAAACCATGCATTTCTTCTTCTCTTTCTCTGGGAAGGAGTGGTTTGTACATTTTGAATAGGAAAAAAATTAACACCTACATCAGGGTGGGCTCAGGGGAGGGATCCTAATTTCAGATACACCAACACTTGATACTGTGGAAAAATTATTAGGGTGGTCTACGACTTTGGGAAAATTATTAGGGTGGTTTTTTAGGGACGCGGGTGGCGCTGTGGGTAAAAGCCTCAGTGCCTAGGACTTGCCGATCGAAAGATCGGCAGTTCGAATCCCCGCAGCGGGGTGCGCTCCCGTCGCTCGGTCCCAGCGCCTGCCAAGCTAGCAGTTCGAAAGCACCCCCGGGTGCAAGTAGATAAAATATGGACCGCTTACTGGCGGGAAGGTAAACGGCGTTTCCGTTTGCTGCTCTGGTGCCGGTTCGCCAGAGCAGCTTCGTCACGCTGGCCACATGACCCGGAAGTGTCTGCGGACAGCACTGGCTCCCGGCCTCTAGAGCAGTGTTTCCCAACCTTGTGCCTCCAGATGTTTTTGGCCTACAACTCCCATCATCCCTAGCTAGCAAGACCAGTGGTCAGGGATGATGGGAGTTGTAGGCCAAAAACATCTGGAGGCACAAGGTTGGGAAACACTGCTCTAGAGTGAGATGAGCGCACAACCCTAGAGTCTGTCAAGACTGGCCCGTACGGGCAGGGGTACCTTTACCTTTACCTTTTACAACTAAGTTTTATTGACAGCAAGCCCATTGAAATTAATAAACATAACTAAGTTACACTCATTAATTTCAGTGGGTCTACTCTAAGTAAAACTCAGTTGACTACTACCCTTGATTATTAATGGCAAATATACACATTTGTTAATTTCTTATAATTAGTTTCAATGGCTTGTGATATTTACAGTCTAGGTCTATGCATGTTTACATAGAAATAACTCCTGTTGCATGCCCAAGTCTGTGTGGACCGGAGGTAGCAGTCATAGGTGACTATTTATAAAATCTAGTGCAAACTGATTTCTCCTTCCACAGCTTGCAATCTGAAACCTGCTTACTCAGGAGTAATCCTAGTAGAAACAGCAGAACTTCTTCAAAGTGCATGGAGATAGGTTGCAGCTACAACAATTTATTTTATGTGCTTATTTGGTTTTTTGAACCGACAGTATACAAGCCATAAGCAGATCTTTTCACGAATAATTTATTTCACACTACTTGGTTTTTGTCTCTGTTCAGTTGTTGGTTTTTTTGCCACAGTATGTGTGTATATTCAGTAAAGGTTAAAGGACACACTGTCCTGGATAATAAAATCTTGTATTTATCTAGTGGGTAGCTATGATTCAGTCAGCCCAGTTTAAAATTGCTCTTGTTGTTCTGCCAGATAAATTTGTAGCATGCCCCAAAGGGCATTGCCTTCTTATCCAAAAGAGATGTACTGGTTGACATTATTTTCTCCTTGCAGACATTATTGATTCTGAATAACATTTCCCTCAAGGGGTGGAGAAGTGGGTGGAGGAGGCCCAGCTAAACAGATGCAGCCTGCTGGCGTTAGACACACTTTACCCTGCAGAGGGATGTTTTCCCTGGTTATCCGCTGCGTCATTCCGGTTCAACATATCACCCTCTACTTAGGGATGTGGACAAATTAGCTTACATTGTGCAATGTCTAGGAGACAGAGAGAGTACCATGAACTCACTGGATGGCCTTAAGCAAGCCACCAATTCTCAACCTCAGTTACCCTCACCTGCGGTGCACTGACATGATTCATAGTGTTTTGAGTTTAGCGGGGGGGAGTAAGCTGTATGCCAGAGACCCTTACAATTCCTAGATCCAACAAGGATCCAATTGCTGAAACAGCCATGTAGGTTTCTTGGTAATGGCCCCTACATATGGACCATTAAGGTATCAAAGGAAGTGGTTCTGTGCTAGAGAGCAAATGAGTGGAACCGCCCCCCTCCCTGGCTGTTAGCATGAAGGACAAAGGCCAGAGTTCAAATAGTATAGTGATGTTAGAAACTGCACATATTCTCTTGCGGTCAAAAAGTACTGATGACCAATTTAGCAGGGAGATTCAAATGGGATGGAGAAATAGGGTACTGCAGCAGTGGGGTGTAAGAGAGGGTTTGCAAGCTGACTAGTGAAAGGTAAATCATATAATTTATTACCAGCAAAATGGTTTTCCTGCATTCTTGTTTGGATGGGTAAACCAATCAGCCTGTCTGCTGGCAACTGTATGTTTATCATTACAGACAGAAATCAAGGGGAAATGTGGGCAGAGTTTAGTGACAGGATTACAAGTCATTTAAAGGAATAAAAATATTTAGGCAGAGTAACACGGCATATTTTGTTTTAACAGTTGGGTGCTGCATAGAATGCATGAGAAAGAAACCTCATGTTAACTCTGAAGTACATCAAAGGATTTCACTATGCAGTATAACATTTATCATTGGGATTATAATAGTATGGATAAAGTCAGTCTAAGCTAAACCTGAGAGCTTCTAGTGTCTGATCTTTTGTGACAATAAGAATTTTAACTGAAAGGGTAAGCACTGTAATCCTTCTAAGTTGCTGTGCACAGTCAAAAGGACTCTTTGAAGTATGTTAGAGCAATGCTTTTTAGACCAATTAGATCTGACAGTGTGTTTTTAGCTAACCCTTCTATGCACAGATACAGAGTATGTGGCAGGCTGGGGGACAAATGGGCTTCATTAACTATGAACCCCAAAATCTGGGATCCTCTCGAAGCTTGTGCCAAAATGGGCAGTTGTTTTGTAGCGTTTTGCAGCAAAAACCCCCATGTTTTGCAATGCCCCACAAACGGAGCAATAGCCACTCATCTTGGGAGTCAAAGGGGAACCAAAAATCCAGCATTGTCCAATTCACTCCAAAGAGGCATCAAACTTTGGCAAAGATTTTGACACATTTCGCAACGAAACCCTCAAATTTTGCAATGTCCCACAAATGGAGCAATAGCCACTCAAACCTGGGGTCAAAGGGTAACCAAAACACTGCAAAACTTTTGCCAAAGTTTTTTGCCATTTTAGAGTGAATCGGACAATGTTGCGTTTTGGGGCATTAAATATGAACCCAGGTTTGCTGTATCAATTACTCCATTTGTGGGGCACTGCAAAGCAACTTCTTTGGCACCCGTTTCGAAGGGATCCCAGATTTTGGGGTTCGTAGTGAATGAAGCCTGACAAATGCTTGAGTTAAAGCTCTCCAAGCAGCTGCATAATTAAGCTGGTTTCCCTACAAGACTGGATGCACCTTTGCAAGGTTGCTCAATCAAGACTGTATCTTGCAAACCTTCTAATACGTAGCCCTTCTTCTCTCCTTAAGGCTTCTCCCCCTCCATACAAATAACACTGTATCATATATAAGGGTGAAAAGAAATACTGCTTGTTTGTAATCTAGTTTTCATTTTTAAATAGGGTCAGTCTCTGATTTACTTTACAGTAAAATAATCAGATAAGCAAAACTTCAGCCATTCTGGAATGATGTGTGGTATAGTAGTTAGAATGTCAGACTATAACCTGGGAGCCCAGGGTTCAAAATACAATTAATATATATTATTAATTGTATATATACATACAATATATATATATTAATAGTGAAATAGTGAAATAATTATTAAGTTCTAACTTGTTTTTTATCTTATATTTTGGAAATTTGCATTCAGTTTTTTTTTCCTTTAAAATTTTTGGGGAGCTCCCCAACAGAGTGGGGCCCTAAGCTATAGCTTGTTTAGGTTATACGTAAATCCGGCACTGATAAGGACTTTCTTCTGAGGAGATACGGTGAGCTCTGAAGCATCTAATCGCGCATCTGGGTCGCAACCGCGCAGACCCAGCCTTTGCAACTAGCTTCAAGCAAGATGTCCATAGGACTGATCCAACGCTATTCATCTCCAGGCCTTCAGCAAATCAATTCAGTTTAATTGTGTGTCCGTCTGTCCCCCTGCTTTTTTCCTCCCGATGTGCGCGCATGACGCGTGCGGACTCCAAAGCGCCCCTCTCCAAAGAAATGCACGGGGAAGAAATGCACGGCGCATCCCTCCGACGGCACCTTGGCTGCCTGCCGCCCATTCCCCAGGCTCCAGAGGTCTGCAAGCAGCGGCGAAGGGCTGCCCACAGCCGCCGCCGCCTCCTCTACCCATTGGCTGGGAGAGCTGGGCGGGCCCGCGCGCAGACCGAGCTCCCCGGGGGGAACGCGAGGGAGGGGCGGGGCTTCGGCCGTTCTAAGTGGGGAGGGGGCTGGCCGCGGGGTACGGGGGGGGGGCTATTTCTGTGGGAAACTCCCGCGCGCGAGGCGGCTTGTCGGGGAGCAGCAAGCGGGCAACAGGCTCCTCTCCAAAGACGTCGCCCTCCCGGTCGCCCTCTTCTTCCTTGGCCGCCCGGCTCCAGTGAGTGGAAGTCCCCTTCCCCGCCCTCCCGGTCCTCTTCCTTCCCCCGCCACCGCCTCCTTCTATGGGCGTCTTTTCTGGAACTGGCGGGAAGCTGGAGCTGTTGTGAGGTGCGCTTCACACGGCCAGCAGATTGTGAAGCGAATTATTGTTGGGTTTTTTTGCGGGGGGGGCGGGTTCCCGTCAAGGGTGTGTGGGATACCTTTTTGCAAAGCCACGCGTCTGCTTGGCCAGTGCACGTGGGAACGGGTTACTTTCCCTCGCGAGGGGACGGGACGGGAGGATCTCCTTTTAGGCGCGTGACGCTTCCTCGACGACACATCGCTGCCCCTGCAGAAGTCGCGATATGGAAGGGTGGGTGGTGTCGACGCCGTGTTGGGCGTGTGTGCATTAGCTGCCACTTTGGGCATGCGGGCAGCTTGCTAAGTTTCCTTAATTCTCGCATTCTGCCGTAACAGAATGGTAGAGTTGGAAGGGACCCCAAGGATCATCTAGCCCAACCCACCTGCCATGCAGGGATGATTTTGCATCTGCCCCATACGGGGATCGAACCTGCGACGTGGGCATTGTCAGCGCAATGCTCTATCCCACTGTTGGTCCGTTAGAATCCTAGGATAGTAAAGTCGGAAGGGACCCCTGAGGACCATCTAGCCCAACCCCCTGCCATGCAGGGATGAATTTGTAACTGTCCCATATGGGGATCGAACCTGCAACCTGGCCGTTGTCAGCACCATGCTCTAACCAGCTGAGCTGTCCATGCTGGACTGTTGTGTGTGGGAGAGAGATGCCTGCAAGGATAACACATGCTCTTCTCCCCCTCCCACCCCAGTTCAGAACAACCCCTGTGCCATTAATAGCCGCAGGACAGGCAGAACTTCAGTGAAGGCCTCTTCTCCCGCCAGTGAAATTTTGCGCCTGTGCTTATTGAGTCTCTGCCCGCCCTGACGCTCGCAGAAGATTCAGGAATCTTGCCAGGAGGAAAGGTGGTGACCTTAGTAGTAGTACCTTCTCCTTTTGCAAACGTTCGTATCAATTACACTTTCTACCCATTTTGAAGCACTTGCCACCTGGGTGCGTGTCCCTAAGCCACTTGTCTCGGAAGAAGCTGCAGTGGAGCCCCTAGAGTACTCTAGACAAAGTGGCTTGAAACCTGAATCGGGGCTTCTGGGAGCCCAAAAAGGAAGATGTATGTTAGTAGGATGCAAACTAAAAATAAGCTAGCAAGCTCCCTCGTTCTCTCTCTTTTTCCTTTCCCTGGTTGTTTATGTTTGCTATCCCTGGTTAGTGTTATTGATGTTGTAAAGGACAGCTTGGGACTGGGGGTGGGGGCTGATTCTGTCACATTTTCTGGGTTGAGCTGGTTCAGGCTGGTAGCAATGTATATTTATAGTTTTACCTCATGACAGTATGTGCCATTCATGCAAAGACCGTGACAGGAATGCACTGCTGTACACACTGCAAAATTAAACCTCTCAGGCTTTGCCTCAGCTGGGCAAGGTAAAGCACCAAAACATCCAGTTTGAACAAAAGTGTGATTTAAAGGAGGTTGTAGCTTTGTTGTTTTTTTCTTGCCAGGATTGTTGTAAAGAAAGTGTGGAATTGGCGGGTTTTCTGCTCTTTGTCTAGCCCTTCTCCTTTCTACCTCTAGACCAAGCTTTGTGCATTTGGGGAGGGGGAAGAACTCGTATATGCCATTGTCAAAACCCGCTGTGCTACTTTCACCTGAGGAAATCTACAGGATCTCCAGATTGCACTGGTCCTTGGAGGTACTCTGTTATGCAGGCATAGGCAAACTCAGCCCTCCAGATGTTTTTGGGACTACAACTCCCATCATCCCTAGCTAACAGGACCAGTGGTCAGGGATGATGGGAATTGTAGTCTCAAAACATCTGGAGGGCCGAGTTTGCCCATGCCTGCTGTTATGCCTCCGGAGCTCAGTGTGGTGGTGGGTCTTTGGCAAGCATAAATTTGGCCACAAAAAACTTATGGAGCCCTGATTTATCCCCAGACCAGATAAACTGCACGGCTTGTGAAAATGAGTGGAAATCCTTCCAGGCTTCAAGCATGAAGCTCAAGTAAGCTGACCTAGGCCATTTTTGTAAATGTCTGACGGTGTAATTGGATGAAGAAAAGGGGTCTGTGCTAAAAACGAAAACCCCATAATATGAAAACACTAGGCATTGTACCATGTGTGTGTTTGCCACCCTTGGTTGCAAACACATCCTTTGTTTCTGCTGTGGTGTGTATGTAAGGGAAAACTAACAATGAGATCTGATATGTCACACGTGTCCATTGTTACACACTGCAAGGAGAATTTGATACAGAGCTGCCATTTACTGTGGCAGTCCTGTGTTATTCACAATTTCTAGTAATGCTCTAGTATAGTTTATTCCTTGACAGGCAATGATGAGCTGTGCACGGGCTGATCTAGATCATTAGAGATCCACAACAACTTAGGACTATACAAGGGTGCAGTTTGACTTCATGGAATATATGACGGCGGTCTCTTGGTTGTCCATCTTCCCAAACTTAGAAATGCCTTCTGACATTGCGCAATTGGCATAGAGCTGCTCTCGGTTTGGCACAACTTCATCTTGTGCTATGTAGATGCGACCTTAGATGGGAGAAAGCTGAGGCCATGTCTGCACTGCTAGGTTGCTGAAAGGAAGAATAATATTAAGGAAAACAATTCAGATAGGACGGTAACAGCCCCTGACAGTGCTTCATTACCGGCCCTTGTTGTGGAGCTACTATGCAGTGTCTACAGAGAAACGGCTGTACTGTATTGAAAGATTCTCAGAGATAAGATCTTCACTATGTTTTCAGTGCTCAGTCTTTACTTGTTCTGGGGGAGGGCAAACAAATGGATCAGTTCTGCAGCATAATGTAGCCCTTGCATCAAACCTTGGGCCATCATATTCTATTAGGTATACTGCAAACATGCATTTTAACGCTCACATGAAGTGAACAGAGTAGTGTAATTAGCATGTGCATAACTAACGCCCACTTTGTGCATGTGTGTGTTTGTTTACACGTGCTTGCGTTTTGCTTTATTTCTGCAGCAAGCAGTAGGGTGTTGAATAATGACCACTTGTGTACCCAAAGAACATTTCTTCAGGCCACAATCAGTGTCGTATACCCCTGCTGGGGCCCTTCTTTCCTACGTTTGCACTTTTTGGTCAGTTGACAAGAAATTTTGAGCAGAATCTGAAAGCTGTGCTAAATTGGCTGTGCTTCAACAAAGCAAGCAGCTGGTGCAGCTTTCTTGAACAGCTTGTATTCAGTGGAAACCGTGGGCTGAAAAAGGCAAGCATTCACTCTTAGCAGGGCCTCTTTGCACATTTTGTTTTTTAGGTAAGTATCTGTTTACAGGCCAGGAGAAAGTGCTTTGCATCTTTCAGAACTGGCAACAATAGTGTTTCTGTCTAGTTAAACAAACTGATAATGGAATTGGGCTTTTGTCTTATCACCCCATTGTGATGAAAAAAACCAAAGTACTTGAAAATGTTGCAGTAGTTAAAAGTTCCTTAACCATGTTATGCAAGATGCTTACAGTGGATATATTCCAGATCTGTTAAGAGTATAAGGGAGTCATGCCATTGATTTTACTGAGTTGTATACCCTGGTGCTTTGGTTATAATTAATGAGCACTTGGAAGCAAATTCTGTTTAAAACTGGTGCTACTTGCTTTTGAGGAAGGTTGCCAACTTTATTTCGGGCAGCGTTGTGGTGCTTAAACAGCTGCATCAGAAGCAGAAATTCAACAGGTGAAGCTTTCCCTTGACTGCATATGCATGTTGGAGAAAATGCTTCATTGCCTACATTTCAGTTTTTCACATAGCTGTTAACACATATGAACCTTGTAAGGAAAAAGTTGGCAACTGTGTTTGTCAAATATTATCTCTTCTTATCTTCTTACACTTGGCAAAGTTATTTCTTTTTTGGTATGTTAAGACAGAGATAGGCAGACTTCAGATGTAAATTATTAGAGATCCACCAAGCAGAGCTTTGTGCAAAAGACATATAGGTAAATTCATAGTTCATAGTCCATTAATTTATTTTGAATACCCAAACTTAACTTGCAAGTCTTCCAATCCAGTCCAGTTCCTCACCACTATGTTTTCTTAATTTCACCAGTATAATTTTTTGAGGGAGGGAAGGAGATTAATTTTATTCCTGTTGTTACCCAGTTTTGAGTCATCCATCTTTGTTGATCTACTGGAAACCACCCAGTGATCTACCACAGAGTTCTGCCAGCAGATCCTGATCTATCTTTTGCCCACCTCTGTATCAAGGTGTTCTTCTGAAGATGCGTGGCAGATGTGCAAAACATTTAATAAGAGCAACTGCAATAACATGAAAGTACCTGATACAACAAAGAGTCTTGTGGTACCTTAAATAACAAATTTATTATGGCATAAGCTTTAATGGACTACTGTGCTTTATATCAGCGCACGTATACATGATTAGGTGGGGGTTGTAAAAAGTGAAATCAGGAAAATAAAATGCAGAAAAAGTTCAGACGGTGTTAATTCACAAAATAGTTTTTTTTAAAAAAAATAGTTTTTATTAAAGATTTTCTTGGGTTACAGAAGTGCATGCATCGCCTCTATACATTTTTTGATAACATAGATATCCAGGCATTAGGAGACCGTTTAACACATGTGCCAAAACACCCTTTGACTTGGTTCAGTCAACAAATGATAGCTTTGAAAATCCTGATGTATTGTAATTCAGAATCTTCAAATCATGCTAGAGGCAGGTAAAACTTTTCAAAAAAGCTGGTGCAGCAGCAGGGACATTCTAACAAGTTGGTCTCTTCCATCAACCACTTTGTGCTGATCTGAAGCCTTTTTTCTTGCTTTGCTTGTTGCCACCTTCTTCCTAGTTTGGCCATGGCAACTACGGGTACGGAATAGAGAAGGCCCACCCATCTCTTTTTGTTAAAGAAATGTTAACCACGGGGAACATTTTATTAAGGAGAAAAGGTAAAGGGATTTATTTTTTTAGTTCAAATCATATTCCTGTATTTCAGTGGGAACACCATAATGCAATTGATGCACTAAATTCTGCTGGAGCACTGTTGCTTTTGCCTGTAGCAAAAGGAATACCTAACATGGAATGTACCATGTCTACAGACATTGCAGGTTTAATGGTTGCTGGCTTCAAGGATCTTCTTTCAGAATGGCAGAGGAGTGTATTTTGTAGGCAGCCTAATAATGGATATTGCACGAAGATCGGCTGCAGCCAAGTTGAATTTGAAAGCAATGGAAGGGGACTTGAATGATGATAAGCTTAAGTCACATTGATTTCAATAGAAGTTAGCTGTGGTTAACTTGTAGAGATTTCACATGTGACATGGATGCTTCCAACGGATAATAACACTTCACAAAATATTACCCCCTGTTCTTTTCCCATTGTTTTGCACCTGGAAAGAATGGAGCCTCATTAAAAGATAGCATCAAGCCATAGTTAACACATATGAACAGAGCGAAACACTGCACAACTTGGGATAGGGATTGTTTTGTATATTCCTGCAAAAAGGAATCCTTTTGTAAAATGTATCCCAAGAACACTCCTATGGTGTGTTCTGTCGTATGACCCCTGAGCAATTCTGTAGAAGCAAGTAGCAAGAAAGTGTGAAGGGTGTTTTTACTGATTGTGATTCAATATCTCAAAATCAAGACACGAAGTGAGGTTTCTTGGTTTAGAATGTAAAGCAGAGATCTGTCATTTTGTTCGCTTGATTTCACACCTGGTCTGGGACTGGTAAAGTTGTTGGAACTCTGAAACTTTTGAAACCATATTGTTCAGTACAATGGTACCTCTGTTTACGAACTTAATCCGTTCCGGAAGTCCATTCTTAAACTGAAACTGTTCTTAAACCGAGGCACACTTTCCCAAATGAGGCCTCCCGCTGCTCGTGCCCTTCCACTGTTCGGCTCCTGTTCTTAGACCGAGGTAAAGCAAACTGGGACACTACTTCCGGTTTTGTGGAGTTCATAAACCAAATAGTTCATAAACAGAGCTGTTCTTAAACCAAGGTACCACCATATATACAGTAATTAGATATTTTTATTTCTCACAAAAACAATTCTAAGTGTAAATATAATTTGGATAAATGTTAGTTTTATATAGTTTTATTTTTCTTGATGAACATCTGAAATCCAGATATAGAACTGGCTTGCTTTAGAACTATGGTGCATGGTTGTTTATTTAGGTGCTAAAGAACACGATTTCAGCAATGTTGAAGTGAGATTTCTATCAGTTTGGCTGTTTTTCTTACCCTATGTAGTGACAGATGGGGTTGCACTTAGTTCAGTGAACCATACTAAAGAAGAACAAAACTTGCATTAAATTACTGTTGACGATGCACTTTCTTGTCCACGGATGAGTGATGCAGAACTAACCTGCTGGAAACCAAGGTTTCATTCTTGCTTCCTTTTGTTATGTGTCTCCCACCTAATTAAATTAGATTTGAAAATCATATCTGATAATTTCCCATTATCCCTTGTAGCTAGTGGGAAAACCTTTCTGGAGTATTGTGGACTGGTGTAAAAAGCATGGCATGAAAATTGGGGGTTCTTGCTGCTCTTAGTGCATTGTTTTAGTGTAATTTCATACAACGGGCATAGAAGGTATTTTGAGTTGCTTTGGTAGTCTCCAGTATTATATTTGATTTTTTTTCAACCACAATTAATTGAAGTTTCATCTGTGTGAGCAAGAACATCACTTTCTAGTGTGTCACTATTGCTTTTAGCTTCGATTGCCACAACAGCAGTCTCTCCAGTTAAGCTGGACAGTTCCAACCATGCTGCTGTTCCCTTCTATATATTTAGAAGTTTAACAGGACTTAGGAATAATGGCTGGGATCCAAAGAGCCCACTTCAATCATGGTGAAATGCTAGTACTAACCTAGGGGGTAGCCAATGTGGATGCCTTCATTTGCCCTACCTGCAATTAAAACATGTCTCTCCCATATCATTCTCTACAGCCACAGCAGGCACTGTAACTCTCTAGCAGTTTGACTTTAACTCTGAAGGTGCACTCTTCCATAGTCTCCTGAGACAGACGGATGCCAGCAGACAGACAGTGTGACTGAATCAAATTTTATGCACTCTTTTTTGACCTAGTTTGAAATTTATAGACCTAGTTCGAACAATGGTTTAAATGAACATTACTGTAGTTAATAAGCCATGGCTTAGTGGCATGTGCGGGATGCGGGTGGCTCTGTGGGTTAAACCACAGAGCCTAGGACTTGCCGATCGGAAGGTTGGCAGTTCAAATCCCCGTGACGGGGTGAGCTCCCGTTGCTTGGTCCTTGCTTCTGCCAACCTAGCAGTTTGAAAGCACGTCAAAGTGCAAGTAGATAAATAGGTACCGCTCTGGCGGGAAGGTAAATGGTGTTTCCGTGCGCTGTTCTGGTTCGCCAGAAGTGGCTTTGTCATGCTGGTCACATGACCCGGAAGCTGTACGCCGGCTCCCTTGGCCAATAAAGCGAGATGAGTGCCGCAACCCCAGCGTCGGTCATGACTGGACCTAATGATTAGGGGTCCCTTTACCTTTACCTAGTGTTGTGTCTGAATACAGTGCAGTACTTAAGTAGGGCTTGTTAACAAAAATAAGTCATAGTTTGTTGTCTGCTTACTGACTTTGACTATGGCTTAGGGTTGCGTGCAGATGTGGGCATTGTTTGTACATGGAGTGTAAAATATCAAGGATGGTTAAATAACGAAAGACCAGAGTAATGAAAACCTAGAAGGGTTGATAGTCAAATTGCACCTGACAACCTTTAAACTTCCTGAAGTAACAGGAGTATAAGTCTGTACAATTAATTTGGTCCTCTCTGAGTTTGGGGTATAGGAGATCTTTTTCAGAATCTCTTGACAGATGTCCAAAATCACCTCTGCTGGATTTTATCAGGATTTTGCCTGGGTCACCTAGTAACAAAACTTAGTGACACATTGGACTTTGCACTTGTGATATAAAGTTCTTACCATACTGGTTTCTGAGACTGTTTACCAGTTTGCCGGCTGTACAGTAGAATAAAAAACATTCATTCTAATTGGTATCTTGTTCATGTTTTAAATGGTATAAAAACCATTTTTATATTAAACATTAATTCTTTCATTAATGGTAAAGCAAGACTTAAGATGAAATGCTAAAAAATCAAGGTTTTAATCTGGGTTCTAGTGTATCAAATTTGTGTATTTTTTGTATTGACAAAGAGTACAATTTAAACATGGGGCATGGTGTTACTAACTTATTTAAGATGTTTTCAGTATTTATTTTATGAAAACTTAGCATTTTCCAATTCAGGACAATTAAGGAATAAAATTTCTTCCCTTCCCGTTTTTGGAATTGGAATTTTTACAATTTTGCCCTGCAATATAAAGTTTTGTTGTATCAGTAAAATGTGATCTATTTTGTGTTTATTTGTAGGACATATGTCAGGGTTTATAGTAAGCCAACCTGCAGCCAGGTTTTTGCGCTGCTCCTGCTATGAGAAGCTAAGCCATGGTTTGACTTACCATTATATGTGCAAACCCAGGCTTATAGTTTGTCTTGTTCCAAACAATCCAAACAGTAGCCAAGTTTTGTTTCCTTCTCTTGGTTTGTTGGGAGATACAAACCAAAAGTCCAGGTTCACATGTAAAACGTTTTTGGTAGTGCTGCACCAGCAGGACCAAGGAAGGAGCAAAGTGGCCACAATTTTCTAAATGTGGCCTATCAGGCTTGCTAAATCATTGTTTGGCTTAGTGTTATGTGTGAACTCAGTAAAGATCTTGTTACTTTATTAAAAAGCAACTAACCTAGGAACAGGTATTTGGACTCAAATTTTGTAAAAGAGGAAAATGCAGGTTGCTTCAGTTTCAAGGAACAAAAGAGTCTTACTGTTATGTTCAGTAACACATCTGAAAGTATTTGCAGATGAAGACTTGCTCAGATTCTTATGTCAACCAAGATGTTGGCCAAGTGTTGCAAAGAATCTGAAAGAAAATATTATCCTAATCACTATAGTGACCCTGCTGATATTGCATTTCAGATATTGTCAAACCTCTCGCATTGTTCACTGATACCATAATGGGCCACTTCCCCCACCCAAGGGAGTTCCTTTTGTTCAAGTTATTTAAAACTCGAATTAAAATACAGCGGTCAGTTACTGCGGTGCTTGAAAGCAAAGGTTGGTTGTGGCTTTAACATTTAGTATGGTCCTGTTGGGGAGCTGTTTCAGCCTGAAGGCTGGATTCCTTTCTGGGCATCCTTCCAGGGGCCACATACTGTTGGTGGGGGGCCAGAGGGAAAGGTGCTTGTCCGTATGGAGGGTAGAAGGGTGTGTGTGAGTGCATGTGGAAACTAGCTTGCTGTACAAAGGTAAAATGCCGTATTTTTCACTCTATAAGATGCACCCGACCATAAGACGCACCTAGTTTTAGAGGAGAACAAGAAGAAGAAAAAATTCTCTCCCTCTCTGCTCAGCGCCTTTCCAGCGAAGCGGGAGGAGAAATGGAAGGGGCTCCGTTTCTCCTGCCGCTTCGCTGAAGGGGCGCTACGCAGCTTTCCCTCTCTGCGCAGCACCCCTTCAGCGAAGCGGCAGGAGAAACGGAGCCCCTTCCATTTCTCCTCCCGCTTCGCTGAAGGGGCGCTGCACAGAGAGGGAAAGCTTCGCAGCACCTCTCCAGTGAAGCAAAGCCAGGAGAGCAAGAGGGATCGGTGCGCACTGATCCCTCTTCTGGCTTCAGCGAAAGCTGCGCAGCCTGCATTTGCTCCATAAGACACACACACATTTCCCCTTACTTTTTAGGAGGGGAAAAGTGTGTCTTATAGAGCGAAAAATACGGTATACATATTGGTTGCTCTATTCACCACTGGAATGTGGTATTCAGTATGTTGTCCAAAAAGGAATGTGACCCTTGGGTTGAAATAGGTTTTGCACCCCTGTCTTATGCTCTCCTTGTGGCCATGTTGGAGGAGAAAAGGGAAGTGCTTGAGCCCAGGTCTTCTCCACGTAATGATAAATCATAGTTGAGTGTTAAGTCTGAATATCACCAATGTGTGTGAGAAGGCAGGTGTGCAATCTCTCTGCTGTTATGATTCTTAACTGCAACTGCTCTTTTTAGTAAAGTAGATTTAAAAAAAAGAATGCTGTTTTGGATTCCGTTAGGTTCATTGTTGCATTTCCCATTCTTACAAAGCAATTTTTCAGATTTTTAAACATGTCCAAACCATAGCCTCTCTGGAAGGTCTTAACATTGCTAGGTTGGGTGAGATTGAGATAAGTAGCTTTGTGCTACTTTAGTCATTCATAGAATCATAGAATTGCAGAGCTGGAAGGGACCATCTAGTCCAGCCACCTGCAATGCAGGAATCTTTTTGCCAACGTGGGACTCAAACCCATGATCCTGAGAGTAAGAGTCTCATGCTCTACTGACTGAGCTATCCCAGCAGTCACTCATGATTTTACCACACTCCAGTATCATCCGCTCTACTTATTTATAAAATTATAGTTTAAATATTCCCCCCCAGCTTTGCTGTTGTTCCTTGTATGATAGGACAACGGTGATAGGACAACAGTGACAGCTAACCATCATCTCAATTAGTACATCTCAGTTAGAACCTCCTCTCCTCCTTTGGTACAAGGTCCCCGGGTGGGTTACATGCAATATTAAAATAAGTTGAAATCAAATTATGATCAGGAAAATAAGATGGTGTGTATGTATGAGGGTGTGTGTGTGTGTGTGTATACAAACACACACACACACACATATATATATACACACACATATATATATACATAAAAGGTAAAGGTACCCCTGCCCGTATGGGCCAGTCGTGTCCGACTCTAGGGATGTGCGCCCATCTCACTTAAGAGGCCGGGGGCCAGCGCTGTCCGGAGACACTTCCGGGTCACGTGGCTAGCGTGACGAAGCTGCTCTGGCGAGCCAGCACCAGCGCAGCACATGGAAACGCCGTTTACCTTCCCGCTACACACACACACACACACACACACGCTTTTAAAGACCCTGGAAACTATTGAAGGTGTCAAATGCATTTCTGGGGTGTGTAAACCACAACTTAAGAGATTGCTACAGAGAATGCCCTCTGCTATCACCACCACCGAACCTTCCGAGGCAGTGGAACTGCCAATAGGGCTTCTCTGTTGAGCTTAACATCCAAGAGGGTCTGTATGGAAGGAGGCAGTTTTTCAGATATTTGGGACCAAGTCGCTTAGAACTTCAAACGTCAATGTGACCATCTTAAGCTGGGCCCAGAAATGAACCGGCAACCAGTGCAGCTTTTTTTTTTTTTTAATGAATTCTAAGTGGAACTCCAGCCAGCCAGGATATCTCCTGCTGCATTTTGGTCCAGCTGAAGTTTCTTGCTATGATCTGTCCAGCAGCAGCAGCCAAGAGGAACAACAGCATTTCTTTGTAGGCAACGGGAATGTTCTGTCCCATCATATATGGTGAAGGGGGTAACACCAAGAGGAACTTGGCAGCTCTGTGAGGCCAGCACCCTTCGCAAACTACAGCCCCCAGCATTCTTTGGGAGAAGCCATGGCTGTTAAAAGTGGTACCAAGTGCTTCAAATGAATGCCAAGAATGTGAGTTCGAGAGGACTTCCCTAAACTGGTAGGAGGGTCCTGATGTAAAGCGGGCACAATCTCCGCTTGCTCTTACCCAAAGCCCAACTTTGCATTCACATTTGATTCAATTACGTTTGTACTTGATATCTTCTTCTTAAAATAAACCTTTTGACAGAAAAAACCCCATTGTTTGGCAGCTAACTTGGCTGAGACGTAGTGCTAGGGAACCGAAGCTCCAGCCTTCATTATTTTTTCCAGAAAACTGCATATAGTTTGCGGAATGTTTCCCAACTGCGCCTCAGAAAAGGCGAAGAGAAGAAAACTACCGTGCTCGACTGTTGTGTTGAATGCAAAGCACATGTCACTGTCCTGGCTGTCCCGCTGTATGTACTCTGCACAGCAAATACTTCAAGTGGTGGAGAAAATTGCAACATATGCTTGGGTTAACAGAAGGTCATTTGATGCAGCCATTGCATGGTCAGTTCCAAAATCTCTGATCAAGTTCCCAGTATGTTTCACAAGGGGGTAACGGTTGTGGCAGGGGAAGCGTAGTCACAAATACACCAGTTGCTTGCAGCAGTTAAAATGAATGAGTTTCATCCACCTTCATTCCCGTCCTTTCTCAGCCTTGTCCAGAAAATTGGATGTTCAAGTAACATTGCTTTCATGATGGGGAGGGGAGTAAAAGGGGAAGGTAGGGGAGAGAGTATTTCAAACCCTGTTACTGATACATTAAGTGCTATTTAAAGTAAAGAATGCGTCTTGAAAATGGAACTCTCTGGCTTTAGTTGCCTCGGTTATAAATAAGTGTTTCTTCGACTTCAGAATAGATATTTTATATTATTTTGACAAGGCATCTTATGTATTAAATGTGCAGAAATGGATTAGATGTCTGCTAGTGCGCACATGGGTCAGGTGTCTAATTCTTAATGTTAAAGGTTATCGTTCTCCTGGAGAATTGAATCACCCTGTATATTATAGGCTTAGAATTAATTGCAATCTTGTGCTAAATGCAGCAAGTAGAACAAATCCCGGAAAATGTCTTTGTTTAGCAGTTCTCCCTCTTACTAGGGGCTGTGAGAGTCTGATTTGAATAGAATTTAGACCTGCAGTAGCTGTGAGGCACATAAATGCTTTAAAGAGAAGATATACACTTTATTTATTTGCTTCTTTGTTTTTACTTACCGTAATTGTATTTTGAAGCGGTTTTGCTAGGCAAGCCCATCCAAAGTGGCTTACAACATTTAAAGCACAGTGAGTGAATAATAGACTAATTTTAATAAAAAAAAAATCCCATAAAGATGAAATAAAACATTACCAACTATAAAATAACAGTACCAACTATTTTAACTGGACGGTTAATATAAAGAGATGACATTTTCAGAGCCTTCTGAGATCCCTGTAGCAGATCAATACGACTCAGATCTGAAGGGAGAGAGTTCCTAAACTGTGGGGCCACCACGGAGAAAGCCCATTCTTTCATAGGCAACTCCTTCACTTACCTAGGAGGATGGCTACTTAAGGATGGTCTCTGAATCCGATACCAATGCATGGGGCAGGATTATGCAGGCACAGGCAATCCAACAGATAACTTGGGCCCAAACTGTTTTAAGACTTTGAAGGTTAAATGCAGTGCTTTAAAATGGACCCAGTTAGCAGCATTTTACATTGGACCTGGACATGAAACTGGCATAAGAACAGTGTCACCGTGTCTCCTATGGGATTCCATTTTCTAGCCTCTTGAAGTTTCTGAACCCTCATCAAAGGCAGCCCCCATAAAGTGTAATACAGTCATTAATATAAGGTTACCAGATTTTTTTTCAATGGGGGACACTTTTCAACTTCAATGGATTTTGTATGGGGACTGATTTTTAAATCCGGGGACTGTCCCTGGGAAACAGGGATGCATGGTAACCTTAAGCTAATATGGATGTGGCCAGGGCAAGGATCAGTGTGGTCAGGCCAGACCTCCTCGGATGGAATCACATCTGACATACCAGCCCAAGTTGTTAAAAAGGCATTCTTGGCAGCTGATGCTACCTGGACTTTCCCAGTCGGTACTGAATCCTAGAGCCCTCCTAAAATGTATCCATGTTCTTTTATAGGGGGGCGAGGTGTCCCACACAATACAAACTGCAAATCTTCACAAGGCTCACAACCTAACTAATTGTGGCTAAACGCCTAATGAAACGGATGCAGCTTAAACGTAGTCGCAACACAGGCTGTGCAATGCTAAGCACACTCACTTAAAAAAACACCTAAGTCTGCTGAATTCAGCACAGCTAATAAGGTTTCTTGCGACATACTTTGTCGGATGATGTTGCTCTCTTTGGAGTTCAGAGTGGCCTCTTGCCCAATAATAATAATAATTTATTATTTATACCCCGCCCATCTGGCTGGGTTTCCCCAGCCACTCTGGGCAGCTTTCAACAGAATATTAAAATACAATAATCTATTTTTGAATAAACATTCACAAACTTTTTATTGATAATAATCAGTTATGTGTGCTTGCTAGAGAGTTTGACAGAGGGCACTGCACCTATCTCAAGTGGCAGTGAATGGTGTAGAGGAAAATTAGTGCAAAGTGGAAAGCCACCAAATGTTGGTAAAGGCGAAGTCCCCGGGTCCCTCTCACCTTTAGCACTCAAAGGAACATAAAAATAGACTTGCCGGTCAGGTGGATGGCTGCCTCGTGATTAGGAAAACTCTGTGTAAAGGGTTCATAAGAATTAATCACACCCTTCTAACCTGTCAGCGATTTCTTCACAGAAGTAACAAAGTGGCACCAAACTAGAATTAGAAAGTTTGGTAGAATCTTGCCCAAGGGATTGCAGTGGAAACTTGGTAACCTCTAGGGGAGAGGTAAAACACTGTTATTTATTAAAAGCAATTTAAGACACAGTAAAGTAGAAGGGCTTCCTTTTTGGTTGTAGAATGAGGTGGGTGCCAAACAGCTGATTTTAGGTGTCATGAAAGGACAGCAAGCTTTTAGTAACTTCTGCCGCTTTGGTTTTTATTTCTACCATCAATATTATTATTTTTTTTAATAAATGGATAAATTAGTAATACATTTTTTCCCTTCCACTGAAAGGCACTTATGTGGTCTCCTGTCTGAGATGCCAGAATAGCTTGGCCAGGCTTGGGTAGAATACATCGTGACTTGAGAAGAAGGGCGCCATTTTCTTTTTCACCACAGGCAACAAAATGTATTGGGCCATCCATGTCACTTGCGTTCTAACACGTATTGATGTGGGACTACTCAGGGATCCAGATTTTTTTGTGGGTGGGGGGAGTTGTCTATAGCATTTGTTAACAACTCATCTACGTTTTGATGCTATTAGTAGTAACAATCTCTAAAGCAGTATATTTCCAACATAACAAGAAATATTTGCACATATTTGCCTTGCACATGAAATATTTGTATTTTTAACATCAACCTGAAAGTTAGAATGAGGCTGAATGGCCTTCTCCCTGATCGTAATACCACCAGTCAAGGATATGTAGCAAGGTCCCTCAGGCATCCATCTGTCTGTCTGCAGCTTCAGTTGATGGAGACATAATATAACAGAAATTTCTGGAAGAACAAAGTCTAACAACATTGCATTAGCCCTAGGTGAATACATTCTTGGGAGGTTGGAGGCAGTGGGTACAACAGGTGAATGTGTGTCTGTGAATGCCCTTTTTGGGGTCAAAATTGCTTATACTGTAGAGCCAATTTGCAATTTTAGTTTTTTAATTGGGATACAAAGAGCACTAAGGTTTAGGTGGCTTAATACAAGTGTGGCCCTGTCGTTTGGCAATGACATATGTGTCTGACTTTCTCCGCAATAAATCCAGAACGGTCAGTTTGGTCCCCAGTCATTAGTTTAGAACGGGGAACTACAACTATTTTAAATGCACTTACTTCATATACATAGTTCATAGCATTACATCTGCTTGGTTTTCTTGTTCTTTTTTGTCTAACTTCAAGAAGCTTGAATGGCTCTTGCTTGGGATGCAATCCTGCGCTGAGTTAAATTTGACGTCGGTAGGTTTTGTTGCTGGGGTAGGACTGTAGCGCTTCTTGTTCCTAAGCCATTGATTTCCAAAGGGTGAAAATGGAAGGAAATGCAGGAAAGTAGTGATCTAAATCCATCGATGACTATTGCTGTCCATGGAACTAGGGCACCAAGTGCAAACCTGTCCTCTTTGTGAAAGCACAGGCAATTATGTGGGCACGTTTGCAGCAACTGAATCCCTTCCCCACCATAGCATGTTCCTGTGGACATGTTGAGAGTGTAAGGCTGCAGAAAGCAGACTTTCTGCCAAATCTTGTTATCTTGGGTTTAGAAGGAAACAACTTGCTGTTGCTGTGTGGAAGGGAAGGGGCATTTCACAAGAGGAGACTTGAATGTTCTGGATACTGGTTATCTCTCTGTGACGGAAGACCCCTGGCATAGAATTCTGGTTTGTTCTGCCCTGGAACACATCCCCTGGTTCCCAATTCATTGTAAATGGAAATAAGTATATTTCTAGAGAGGTGCAAACAATGCAAGGATTTTCGCAATGTAACTGCAAATTTTAGCATTTACTTTCTAGTTTTGTTTAAATGGGGCAATAGACAAGAGCGCTTGAGAGAAGATGTCTCTGGTATGAGCCCTTTTGTGCAAAAAAAATTGGCATCCTATGGCTGTTCCCAGATTGAGGTCCCAATGGTAGCTTCAACATGTGTAGTAGTGGCAAGTTCGTAGACTTCACTACCCAGTTGCCTTCTTAACACCATGTTACTATGTTTACCAGTTGTGAAATTTGTCATCACGAACCCTCTTGTTGGGGTAATCTGGATCCAGTTTCATGGAATGGGAAAGTAGTTGCAAAAATAATCCTTACTTGACTAAATCAAAGCTATATACAAAGGTAAGAACACAGCTGACTCAGGAAGGTAGGTGTGTGTGTGTGTGTGTGTGTGTGTGTGTGTGTGTGTGCTGGCCCCCAAGCCTCTGGCTAGGATATTTTGATGTATTTGCTTGCTACCATTTTATGTTGCTTAAATCTGCCAGCTCTCTGTTACCGTCTGAATAAGGATGAGTTTGCTTTAACTTTAAGCTTTTCTCACTCCCTGCTGCCTTTGACACAATCCTCACTACAAATAGGGTGTTTTTTGTTTTGTTTTGTTTTGTTTTGTTTTGTTTGCTTGCAGGCGGATTTATTGAACTTTGACTTCAAGAGTTTATTTAAGGCCTATGCCTTTAAAATGGTAGTTCCACCCACAGGCTGCCTTTAAAAAAAGGGAAATCACTGTTGTGAGGTGGAGCTGAGGACCGCACTGCCAACAAAATTATAAGTAGTTGCTTCAGCTTGCTTGGGAACATCTGGAGTCTGGAGGATGATATATAGTAGTAGGTCTCTGTAGCAATTTTAGAGACGTTGAAAGCCAGATTGAGTTACTGGTCTTAGCAGTTATATAGCTTCTAGGATCTTATGTCTATGGAAAGGGATTAATCCTTCCTTTCTGCAGACTTGACGCTGCCACCCAGTGAAATATTTTTGTGAGCTTGTCTGTAATTTGGTGAATCTCTACTTATCACCAGAGATAAGTAAGCGGTTGTGACAATTTTTTTTTGAAATCTAGCATAGCACTAGGCAGCAACTTGCAATATATCTTTTCCTGCATAAAACCACGGAGAATTGGAATTCTTAAAGACGACTTGAGAAAATTGGTGAGTGCTTGGGAGTTTATATCCTGTATATCTCAAACTGCGTACTTCAACTGAGGTAGAATGTCAACCCATGATTTGGATAAAAATAATTAAAAGTAAGGTAATGATACTGTTTTATTCATTCTATTTGCACTGATAATTCATATGGCAACGCTGTTTATATCCTGTCATAGCTATCTCTTTGCAGGTGTTAAATCTTTTCTGAAGTCCTATCAAATGCATCAGTTCTGTATAACATTAAGATTATAATATACTTTTTCTTGAAATTCATAGCTAGCCATCACTAATTTCAGAAATTCTGCATATTTTAATATTCTTAATCTTTAACACATTTAAGGCATTTTGCATTTGAGTATGTTCTCTGAGAAAGAGCTTTATAAACCATGTTTCCATGTATCTATCAGAAAAACTGAATTGTATTATGAATTGGTATTTTAAGCTTCCAAGGACATTTTGGTGAAAGTAAGATTTGTGCAAAAAAAATGCCTTCATGTTTGACATGGTAACTACATCAATCTGTTTCATCATATTGTCGCATGGAGCACAAAAGAGTACTTCTGAACTTTGAAGTGTCTGCTCAACATGAGAATAGGATTTAGATCCATAGTGTTCTGAATCTGGGTAATCTTGAGCTTATCACCATGTCTTAAAGCAAATGTGGAAAACCTGGGTACCTTACAGATGTTGGTACACTCTCATGGGGGGTAGGACCATAGTTCAGCAACCAGTTTGTATACAGAAAGTCCCATATCCATTCCCTGGCATCTCTAGATAGAGCAGGGAAAGACTGTTGTCCGAAACCTGGAGAGCTACTGCCAGTCAGTGTAGAGTCAGTGCTAAACTAGAAGGACTCAATAGTCTGACTTAGGAACATAAGAGTTGATATAAAACATCTTCCTAGCAGCCTCAGCCACTGTGTCTGGGGATGAGATGGTGGGAGTTGTGGTCCAACAGCATCTGGGGGCCACCACCCACGTTTGTATAAATGTGAATAAGACAAGTATTGCAAAAGGACACCATGAATTTGCAATGTGGAGGAGGTCCAAGCTAACCACTTAAGCTTTTGTCCCTGGACTTCTCACCCCATAGAAAAGAGGGGGAGGGATATCTAACTCTGGTTTTAGAAGTGAGGTAGTGGTTTTCTTGGAGATAAACTCTGAACTGGTGAGTGAGACAAGATTGGGCTTCCTGAAAGAAATCCTTGGAAGAAATCAGAACATCTCAACACCAAAAGAAGGACCTGTAAGTAAACCTATACAGCGTGGAGTTGTTTCTTAAAGGAAGTCTAAGCAGCCTTCAGCTCTCCCAGATGCAGAATTTGGAGACTTGGTGTAAAGAAGGCTTGCTGGAGGACTAGCTGGAACTAGCCAAAGAGGTTTACAAGGCAGATGATTTTTTTGAGATTGGATAGCTAAGCAATAATTTTACCAGTGTAAATTTTTCAGTGTCTGGGATCAAGTTCTTATTATTGGTATACCTCTAAGAAGAATTAATGTCAAAACCCAATGAGTTATGGGGTCAAAGTCAACTTGAAAGTTTAAGTTACAAAGATTCCGTGAAGAAAGAGGGATTACTGACAGTTTGTCTAGCAGATCAGTCCTGCTGGTATGGCATAATATACCTCAGTAAGTGACTTATTCAAGGTTTAAAGTTTAGGTCTATAGTTTTGCATAGGGCACATTATATTGGCCTGGGGCAATTGGAGGAATAAAGAAGAGTTCCCTGCAGAATTGACTGTAGATATGAGGAGTTTTGTAGGTTTGGCATATATAGAGATGATTGCAATGAAAGACAGGAGATCCTAGGAACCTGTTCACAGAGAGAGGGTTTGGAACCTTCCTGTCATCTTTGTGGAAATATGCCTAGAGAACTTTTGAGAAGCAGTAGAAATTGCTACACAAATTGAGTCTTTCTACATAGCATCTGGACCAAGAAAAATACTGTCGAGTAATAGCCAAAGTGCTGCCAATTTGGTACGCTGGAATTAGTTCACAGGTTAAAATTACTGTATTGGCCTGAATATAAGCCTCACTTTCCCCCCAAATTCTGACCGTGAAAAGTTAAAGTGTGGCTTAAATTCACGACCTTACAAAAATTTGCGATACCGCTGCTGAAACAGACATATGGTAAAACGGAATGGGTGTGAGTGCCTGCAGAATTTTAGGGGAGTGGCTTATCTTCAGGTATTGTCTTTTTTCCTCCCCCCTCCCTTTGAATTCTAAAGGTGCAGCTCATATTCAAGTGCGGCTTATATTTGGACCAATATGGTAGATATTGGTACTTTCTGACTTCAGTGAACTACGGTAATTTGTAAGGAATCAAGAATACTGATTTCGAAAAGGAGATACACAACTGAAAGTTCATCCAGAAACCACAAACTCCACCTCTGTCAGGAGCTGCTGCACTCTGCCCTAGGTGGTGAACCACTGCAACCTTTTTCATTAAGTGTCTTTTGGGCTGATTACACGCACCTATTGGATTTTTATGGGCAGGCTTCCTTTTCCTGTTGACCCTGCCTTGAGCTGCATGGTTTACCTGAGCTGTATGGTTTCTGTTCTTTCTTTTTGGTCCTTATTCTTGTGGTGTTCTGCAATTCTTGCCTTCTAATCATCTTGACTCCTGGCACATATTCCAGATCCCACTTCTTCCATTATAAGCCTCTAAGCTATTATAGTTAATAAAAAAGACATCTGAACGTGAAACGTGGGCTGTGAACATTTTACTCTGAATCTAGAGTCTCCAACCGCTGACTATTAGCCAAAATCCATATTGATCTCTGTCCTATCTCTGCATTTTGATGTGTCCCCTTCCCCAGCTAGCTTCAATCTGAATTGAGAAAATGAATGACCTAGCTGCATTTTAAGCTTGCAGTATCCACTCCACTTGAGAATACATGATCTGATGGTGTCCACGAACGTGCCAGATTTTGAACAGATCTGATAAAAAAATGCCACAAGTATAGGAAGTTAGCTCTTTGAAGCGTGTGCCATTTAGTGGTTTTAAACCACTGTGGTTTGTGTGGTCACTGCTGCAATTCACTGAACATAGGAGAAGGCCCTTTCTCCTTTGAACCAATATGGAAATAATTGTCTTTAAGAGCTTCCAAGAGACTCTGGCATGCTTTCAGCTGCAGTTACATAACTATCCAGTATTGTAACAGGCTTCAGAATAACACAGGGACCGAGCAGTCTGGCCTTGTGTACCAATTCTGATAACCACTATCATATGGTGATTAAAATGCTGAGCTTAAACCAGGGGAAAGTGGGTGCAGGTGCCTATTTGACCATGTTTGCTGCACAGTTAGCTTTCCCCCAGTTGCTTCTCTCAGCCTAGCCTACCTAACATGGGGGTTGTGATAAAATGGGGAGCAACTCTCATATATAAGTTGCATTGAGCTCCTTGGAAGCAGGGTGGGATACAAATGGGGGGGGGGGATGAATTACCGTATGTTTTGCTCTACAAGACGCACTTTTTCCCTCCTAAAAAGTAAGGGGAAATGTGTGTGCGTCTTATGGAGCGAATGCAGGCTGCACAGCTATCCCAGAAGCCAGAAGAGGGATCATTGCTTTCACTGCACAGCGATTCCTCTTGCTGTTCTGGCTTCTGGGATTCAGAATATTTTTTTGTTTGTTTTCCTCCTCCAAAAACTAGGAGCGTCTTATAGAGCGAAAAATAGGGTACTTCCAAGGCCTTGGTATCATTCTTTCTACAATGCCTCATGGCAGTTGCTGCTCGAGCAATTCAGTCTTGCTCTGGCTAACCTTTTTAATCATTTATGGAAAGCAGGCCCTGCGTTTCTTTCTCCTTTTCATCTTCCCTTACACGTTTTGAAGGATATTTTTGAAATGAGATTGGCTACACTGAGGGGCTCTCCTGCAAGTTCCTGTCACCCTTTATCACTTTTAATATGTAGAAATTGCTCGGAGGAATTTCCATCCAGCCTTCTCACGGTCCATAGCATTGTTGGTATTATTGCAAACATCTGCTCAGAAGTAGGAGCTTTGATCTGGGACTGTTTGCTGAATTCAAGCACAGCGAGGGACAAAGCTGAGTCGCTCACTTGGCCATGTGTGGCATGTTAGGAAAGTTGTGGTGTGTGCTGCCTAATTCCAGGCCCGCTAAAGTCAGTGGCTGCTTGTGAATGTCTGGATTGCAGCCTACGACTGCCATCAAAAGGACATTTGTTCTATTGAAATCAATGATGTTTAATTCCAGGTAAGTGCCTCCGGAGGCCACCTTGGTCACACCTGTGCATATCAATCCTAGTGGTGCTACTGTGGCTTTGCAACATTTTTTCTTCTATATTTATTACAGTAATTTATATCCCACAGAAAACTACTCAAGGCAGGTCTCAATTTTAAAATATGTAGTGAAAAAATGCAAATAAAACATTGTTAAATATATTAAAATTACAGGAATTTAAAGACATTAGTATTTAGTTTTTTAAAAAGCACGTTGGAATAAAACTGTTGCTTTTGCAACTTATTATATGGCAATGTAATCTTGATGCACGTGCCTCTTTTGCTCCTAACAAGGTCTTTGCAATACCACACACTCAGGGTTTTTGTGCGGCGGCTGGATTGTTTTGCGAGCTGCGGTGCCATGCAGCAACTTTAAGCACTACACCGACTGTTTGCCTTGTACCTCGTAAAAGCAAACACATAGTTAAGAGATCATTTGCTTGGGTAAACTTCAGTTATCACTGCAGCTTGTGGGGAAATGATGTCTAAAGTTTGGCTTCCTGTGGCTGCATCCTGTACCCGCTTGCTGCATTGAACTCAATGGAAGTTACTTCCGAGAAGGCATGTATAGCATTGTGTAGGTTAGGAGAGTGTCCATTAGACCTTAGAATCATAGAGTTGGAAGGGACCTTGAGGGCTATCTCATCCAACCTGCTTCAATGCAGGAAAGTTTGGGGCTCAAACCCATGAGCCTGAGATTAAGCGTCTCATGCTCTACCAACCGAGGATAGGATTTCTCTTCCCTCCCAACTTACAGTTATTTCTTGATTGCTGTATAATTACTTCTTTATTAAGGCCAGCCTACTAATAACACAAGGGATGCGGGTAGCGCTGTGGTTTAAATCACAGAGCCTAGGACTTGCCGATCATAAGGTCGGCAGTTTGAATTCCCTTGATGGGGTGAGCTCCCGTTGCTTGGTCCCTGCTCCTGCCAACCTAGCATTTTGAAAGCACGTCAAAGTGCAAGTAGATAAATAGGTACCCCTCCGCCGGGAAGGTAAACGGCGTTTCTGTGCGCTGCTCTGGTTCGCCAGAAGCGGCTTAGTCATGCTGGCCACATGACCCAGAAGCTGTACGCTGGCTCCCTCGGCCAATAAAGCGAGATGAACGTCGCAACCCCAGAGTCGGTCACAACTGGATCTAATGGTCAGGGGTCCCTTTACCTTTACTAATAACACAAATACAGGTCATCAATACAACTGATCACAGCAATATCCTTGAACGATATGCAACTGATGCATTTGAGAGACACAGGGAGTGTTTCTTTTCTAGCTCTCTTTAACAATTCAGTTGACGGAACGGATGGAAGTATCAACCTATTCTAGACCTACTTTCTCCTCTAAGCAACTCTCTGGAAGTTGAGCAGGTGTTGTGCCTACACAAGAAGCCACCTGGAAACTCCTCAGCTCATGTCTTGAGGTTCATGATGGAAGAAAGATGGGATGTAAATTAAAGTGCCTGGAGCACTGGGCTGATGAGAAGTAAGGCAGGGATGTGGTAGAAATGTGCTGTTTCTTTTTAACCCACTCCCCACATCACATTCCTGCTTTGTATGTGAACTCATGTCTACCATTGTTCTACCATGGTGTGTTTGTGACTTAGAGCCTCAATTCTGAAGCTTTGCTATTCATCACTGCTTTTCGCTGTGGATTCTATCCAAAGACAGACATGTACATACTTGCTGCAGACATTCAGGGCACACACTGCTGAAAACTAGTTCCAGCTTTTGTTATGTAGCACTTGCTGGTTAAAACTTGACGCTCTCAGTTCATAGAATCATAAAATTGTAGAGTTGGAAGGGACCCTGAGGATCATCCAGTCCAGCCCCCTGCAGTGCAGGAATATGCAGCTGTCCCATACGGGAATTGAACCTGTAACCAAGCGGGCCATCCAGAGGAATGTCAGTAAAATGCCCTAATCCAGACACAGAGATCTGTACATGGCAGTAGGCTTCTGTGTAATGCTTCATGGAGCAGGAACTGCGTTGTGCATGGGGATGTGAACGCTGTCTGTCAGAACAGCTTTTGTTTGCAGTGGATACATCACACCTGGCCCAAAGACAAGGATAAACAACACTTTCCCATGTATCTTTGAGCTTGGAATGTATAGCTCTACAGTGGTACCCCGGGTTAAGTACTTAATTCATTCCAGAGGTCTGTACTTAACCTGAAACTGTTCTTAACCTGAAGTACCACTTTAGCTAATGGGGCCTCCTGCCGGAGCACGATTTCTGTTCTCATCCTGAAGCAAAGTTCTTAACCTGAAGCAATATTTCTGGGTTAGCAGAGTCTGTAACCTGAAGCGTATGTAACCTGAAGCATATGTAACCCGAGGTACCACTGTACTTGATTGAACCGATTAAACTAATCAAAACTTCCTTGTTAGATATGCCAAGTTACCAAACTGGCTTTGTAGGTATGTATATAACATATGCCCAGTTTCCACAGGGAAAGAAGCCAAAGTGACTTCGCCTTTCGTGTATAATGGGAAGGACTTATACGAATAGCAAAGCTTCCCCCCCCCCCCTTGTTTGGCAAATAGGTGGGCACGCTCAGTGTCATCCAATCACCTGTGGCTGCTTTTCCTCCACCCCCTATGAGCAAGCAGCTCCACACCACCTCCCTGTTTCTACTTTTAAGGCAGATGTTTAAGTAAAATCAGTCTGAACCGTTTGCTGCCTACAGATACAGAAATCCATATAATCTGAACATTATTGTTGGGTGAGTAAAGCTGTGGCTGAAAGTAAACCGTATCGAAGTAGAAGCTTTGCAGCTTGGAAAACATTCACTGGAACGGTTTGTTGGCAGGAATTAGCAGTTAAGCTTACAAACTATATTGGAAACTATATTGAATGCTTAAAAGAAATATAGAAACGGGGTGTGGGGAGGAGGATTTTCTTCCTCAGGGAAATGTCTGAAACTCTGATGGTGCTTTGCTTTCTCAGTAAACACCTTAAGGATTCCACTGCTGGAATTTTGCAAAGATACTTATGTGCAGCATAGATGAAAACTGACAAATAATCTTGAAAATGTTTTAGCATAATTGAGCATCTGGGGCTGTCTTTTCTCCTTCTGCTGTAGCTGAATGGGCAGCTGTTCTAGAGTGATAAGGCTGGAAGGTGCAGGGAGGAGAACGCTTTGCTTTGGGATTCCCAGTGTGGCACCTGATGACACCAGGACAGCCTCTGGCACACACCCCACTCCCCTTGTACCTGCCAAGGCCTGCTACATCTCTCAATTTTGCATTTTAAAAATTGAGGAGGGTTGGGCTTTTATTTTGGGGGGTGGCCTGCTTTTTTGCCTGTGTTCCATTTGTTTTCAGTGTTTGTTTTGTCTGGCAGGATTCTGACAATCATCAGTTTTTCTTCTGTCAAATGGGTACCAATGACAGTTTCTTAGATTTCCTAATGTGTCTCCAGAGCCCAAAAGGCTGGGATCTCCAGGCTTAAGTTTCTAAAAACTTTTTTACAAGCTGCAACATGCATGCCGTTGCTATTTTTCCTTCTTTTTCTTTTTTTAAAAGTTAGAGGACAAGACCTGGTGGCAAGTTTTTTACGAGTCGGTATATCAGAAATGGCAATCGTATTATCAGCAGAAGCTTGCAATAGCAATTGTATTTACCTGCAAAAGTATTGCCTTTCGAAAGCTGCAAAATGTGATACCCTTCCACACCTGCTGTGCTCAGAACAGATGTTCGAGTACCAGGCATCAGAAATAACTGAATATTTATTGTGACCGTTGTCGTACTTTCATAGGACAAGAGAGAAATGCAGCTGCAGCCCTATAAGAGCTATGGGCTAGGACTATCCTACTCTGGATAGCTGAATTAGCTAGAGCATGGTGTTGATAACACCAACTTTGCAAGTTCAATCCCCACAAGGTTTTCAACCTTTTTGGGTCCACAGCTCCCTTAACCAACTACATTCTTTTTGCGGCACCCCTGTGGGGCTCAGGAGCCCAGTTATGTCACCCCTTTCCAGCAGAGCTGGCAGGCCCTCACCCTTTTTTGAACACCCTCCCTTGCAGAGTCTTCCCTCTGCCTCCTCTCCTCTCCCTTCTCCTTGGGAGTCCTCTGTGCAGCTGCTGCTGCCCCCCCCCCCCGGTCTCTGAGCTGTCCCCAAAAGAGGTGCCTCCTCGCACTGCCCCACAGGGGCCTGGGACTGTCCATTCCCAACAGCAAGGGCTGGTGGAGTGGCTGGCTGGGCTCCCTCGCCCGCTTGCTTGCTTACTCCAAGGCCACCTTAGCTCCTGGCAACCAGCACCCCGTGGCCAGCCCAGAGTCACCATTGGCCTGGGGAGCCTGTAGCCAGGGCTGCTGCAACAGCTGTGCAAGCCTTTGGGAGGCAGAGACACAAGAGGGGGAGGAAAAAGGGACAGAGGCCAGTGTTGCCCACAGCACCCCTGACCATCATTCAAGGTGCCCCAGGGTGCCACAGCACACTGGTTGAAAACCACTGCCATTTGGGATAGCTGCATATTCCTGCAATGCAGGGGGTTGGACTTGATGTTCCTCAGGGTCCCTTCAAACAAGTCTATGATTCTATGTTTGCGAGGGCTCTGTGGATTATGTAGCATAATTTTTTTAAAAACTTTTTTTATTCAAAATTAAAACGAAACATCCAGAAACATACCATCCTTATTCCCCCCCAAAAAACCCACCCACCCCCCGACTTCCCTCAGTTCTAGTATTTGATTTCTCTAAGAATGCTGTTTTCTGCATGTTACACAGTTGTATAGATCCTCAAACTATTTAGCTGATTATTATCAATAAAAAGTTTGTGAATGTTTATTCAAAGCCAGCCAAGGAGTCCAGTTCGCTTTGTTACGTCTTCAAATACTTTGTAAAGGGTTCCCATTCATCTTTAAAGTCACAGTTATCCTTGTCCCATAGCTTATATGTCCTGTAGCTTATACTTACCTGGCAGGGGAGACACCTTGATCATGGGACATAAATTGAAGGACGTTAGAGGGTAGAGTTGGTTTTGTTTTTTTAGTTTAGATTGTGAAGGTTAGAGTTGAAACTCCTATCAAGATACATTAGCAGGGGTGGGAATGCATAGACTAGTGAGATTAAATTTATTGCAAGAGCAGAGGGAGCTCTCATGTGGCAGAGGCTAGTGGGTGTTGCGAACTTTGTGTAATTTAGATTGGCTTCCTTTGGAACAGCAAAGTAAATGGTGCAATAAAACCTGTCCACAGAAAGCAGGAATAATTATGTATTTAAATGAATGAGTAACTACTGACCTCCTAATTTTTGTGCAATATGGTATGCTTTGGAAAAGAGGTAACAACTTGGATTTTAAGTTGTTGGTATTTAGTAGTAGTACAAGAATGTGTTGAACAACATTTTCAGAGTATACCACAGACATATGCAATAGAAGGATGTTCATCTATCATCAAACCAGTTCAATGGTTTTTAATTTCAGTTCATAATGCTTTGCAACAGATGTGGTTTGCTAATATATATAAATTTACTGATAGCACTTACATACTATTGGCTTTCAAACTATAGAATGTTAAAACAAAATTTAAAAATTCCTTCCAGTAGCACCTTAGAGACCAACTAAGTTTGTTATTTTGCTTCGACTACAGCAGACCAACACGGCTACCTACCTGTAACATAGAATGTTAAAATACAATAATGATAACAGAATAAAAAGAGTAAACAGATAATGGATTAAAAATTGAATGTTGTTGTTTTTATATAAAAAATCAACAGAAAGTTAAATAGCATAGTGACCTAGACAGTATTACTGATATAAAATTCAGAGGATTCATGATTTCACAATTTAAAAGTTTGAATTGGTTTGGGTTTTTTAAAGTCTGTACCTGGTGCCTAAAATGAAATAAAGTTTATTCTACACCTTGGGACAGGAGCGTATTTTAGCAGCAATTTGTGCAAAATGAATAGGACTCTGTAGTCAGTGACTCTCTGCTGCAATGTCATGTCGGTGAGCATTGCTGTGCTTTGCAGCTTTTTATCTGGTGGATAAAACTGTGTAATTTTTATTACATATAAATGGTGGGTGGCATCTGCACAAGTCATGCATTGACTAGACCTATTGGAAATGGGACTTCTACCATCATTGATCTCATTGTATCTACTCTTGACTTTGTCAGATGGCACTCTATGGCAAATTTGGAGGATCGCAAAATGCAGTAATCTCTCTTATTTTTCAGGCTCCTTCATCCAGAATGATAACCTGTGGACCAGCCTTCTCGTTCGCCCGGTGCCTCTTGCGGAGAAAAATCGTCACTGTGGACAGCCTTGAAGATAGCAAATTATGCCGCTGTTTATCCACCATGGACCTTATTGCCCTGGGAGTAGGAAGCACTCTTGGTGCTGGCGTTTACGTCCTCGCTGGAGAGGTTGCAAAAGCAAATTCCGGACCTAGCATTGTCGTTTCTTTCCTCATAGCAGCCTTGGCTTCTGTGATGGCAGGGCTTTGTTACGCAGAATTTGGTGCTCGCGTTCCAAAGACTGGCTCTGCCTATCTGTATACTTACGTCACTGTTGGCGAACTCTGGGCTTTTATCACTGGCTGGAATCTCATTTTGTCTTATGTCATAGGTGAGTTTGGAAGACCTCGGAGGCTCTTAAGAAAACGCCAACCACAGCCTACTTGGCTTTTGTGACCTGGCTGCTGTTCATAACTGGAGTAATCTTCCGCTTTCATGCATAAATGTGCACACAGAGAGAGGGAGAACACTTTTGGGGGGACATGCTCTCAATTTTCCTGACCTTTTGGTGGCTATTGGCAGCAGTGTGAATGGGACAATATCCAGCAGCTAGCAATATGAGTAGGGGATTGAATTGCAATGCACTGAAATGATGAGAGATGAATGGCATATGGGCTAGGAAAAAGGTTCTTCAAGCACAAGAATAGGATGTGGATCCCTGTAGTGGTTATGGAAACCAAAGGAAATGAACCATAGTCATATTAGTTATTCTCTTGGTGTATGTGACTAAATTAAATATACCACTACACTACATGACGATTTGACTTTTCAGGCATTAATGAGCTCAGGGAAGTGTACATTCTTACCTTCAGCATTTTATTTTCAAAATTTACCCTATAAAGTTGGTTGGGCTGATGTGACTTGTCCATTGTCAACCTGTAAACAAAATTGCTAGTGGAGAATTGACCTCTGGCCTCCCATGTCCCACTCCAACACTTTTTCTACTATGCCACACTTGTGCACAAGCCACGTGTAGATTCCAGAGATAAAATTATGCTCTCTGAGAGCAACATCAAACAATCCCCAGATTGCCTTTGATGACATGCCTCTCTTGACAAGGAGGACAAAGCCTTCGATGTCACTGCAAACATCCAGCATATTTTCTAAATAGTGGTATAGATAGTTTTTTAGGGTTTTTTTTGCAAATAAATAATTTTTGCTAATATAATTCTTAGATCAATTACTTGGTTTCTCTTGTCTTCAACCGTTGTGTAAATAATGTTGGGTGTGTGGTGCAGCATTCATCTTCCTTTTGAAGACAAAGCAGCAAGAGTTTCTCAGATTGTCATCGAACATGAGGCCCCTGTGCTTATCCCTGAAATTCTCACTGCACAGAGCAACCAGTGTGGTCCTGGGAATGTGCACGTATGGAAGAAGCAGTTTCTGACTCTGTGTTAATGTGAATAACTGCTGGGAATTTGCAGCCAGGACTAGGCAAACACAGAGACCCATTTCTCAGTCACTGCCAGGAAGCAACAGCTGAGACTGGGGGACATGATTGGTTAGGCATTGCTTCCTCCACATGGCTATATCCCTTGGGATGCTCTGCATGGAAAACGCTTCACAGTTCCACCCAGTTGGTAGCTGTAAATATTAAATAAATTAACTGTGCTGACAGTTGGTACAATGTTGTTGCTAGAAATAACAATGCAATGCATTGCAACAACAGGGCACCTGTGAAATACAGTCATAGCATGTAGAAAAATGAACTCGCGCTGTAGCAAAAAAAAGGAAGAAGCACTAAATAGACTGAAAATGCACATTTCCTTGTGAAGTGTGTATTCTAAGAAGAATGTAGAGTTTTTGACAAGATTTCCAGAAAATGGGGTGCGGCCAATGCTATTCCCACTCAAAGTAGATCAACTGAACTTACTGGAAATGGCTGACTTAAGTTCATTAATTTCAGTGTGTCAACTCTGAGTAGAATTAGCACTGGGTACAACTTGCTATCTCATTTCATTGCTTCATCAAAACCAACTTAGAAATGAGGAATTTCTCATGGTAGCAGCTGAAAATAACCTTCTGGCCTGTATCGGGTCTCTTCCAAAAAAACATATTATCCGATGTGAGTCATCTGCAGTTTCCCAAATGGGGATTTATTGTATCCAAAATAGAAATTTATTCCCAACATTAGGAAGGGGCACAAGGCTGCAACATAACACAAAACCACATCCAGAATATAGAAGAGCAGAGATATGGGCCTCAATAGCCCAATATGTATCAATAACAGCGAAAGATTCCACAACATTAAATATATAATAATGCCTAGTAAATACATGTAGGTTTTGTCTTTTACAATTCTTATAATTGCATTGTGATGTCCATTGTTTTTGTTCCATTTCACTAAGGTACATCAAGTGTAGCAAGAGCGTGGAGTGGTACCTTTGATGAACTCCTTGGGAAACAAATTGGTTACTTTTTCAGGACCTACTTCAGAATGAATTACTCAGGTCTAGCAGAGTACCCAGATTTTTTTGCTGTCTGCCTTATATTGCTCCTAGCAGGTAAAATATATATACTTAATATTCATTTTTCTCATCGTCATTTTGTTAATGGGGAAATTCTGCCCAGATGGCAGGGTATGTTTAGCCTCAAGCATGACGTATCAGCAAGTTTAGGAATCCCATCAAGCTGTGGGCCAGAAAAATTGGTTCTAGTTTTTATTCTGTCATTTCTGTTTCCTTTTGAACAATATCTTCATACCTCAGTTTAGGTCTATGATATCCTAATTTCTAGTGGAGCTCACACATGCATATCCTTGCAATTCTAGATTATAATTTATTGAACTACTTGTGGAAATGTTTGTGCGTGTACTGGATATGTATCATACAAGGGTACAATCTTTAGGAAATGAAAATGAAAATTCTAATCCAGTGCAGCCCATTTTTGAAGAAATGTTTATTTTAAACATATTCATTACTGGATTAATCTGCTCCAGTAAAAGTTAGCAAGAGTAGCTAGGTAACTTTGTTCTTCATATCATTTATATTTGTAATAATATAATAATAATAAAAATAGTTGTTGTTGTTGTTGTTGTTGTTGTTGTTGTTGTTGTTTTATTTATACCCCACCCATCTGGCTGGGTTTCCCCAGCCACTCTGAGCAACTTACAGCATATCTAAAAGCATAATAAAAACATCAAGTGTTAAAAACCTCCCAAACAGGGCTGCCTTCAAGTATCTTCTAAAAAATAATATTAATTGTATTGCTTTTGCTCAAAAAAATAGACTTAATGTTAGAGATATAAGTTTGAGCTCTCGACTATTGCCTCTTCTTCTCAAGCCAGGGCTGGTCCACACATTCACTAGTCTAGGAATCACATATGCATAATGAGCTTATGCCCATGTTACCTGTTGCATGTACAATGCAATGCCCTTCACGGGTAGATGCACATGTACAATTCCAACAGTCTCCCTAACTCGAGGGCCATGTGGAATTTAAAAATAATCACCATCAGGTAGAGTTGTGTTGTGCTTGTGCTGGTGGATATAAGGCCATTTGCTTCTGACCTGTGAAAGGGATTTCTAGGTGGAGCTTATCTCTTATTCTGAGGTCATGTTTACATCCCCAGAGAAAAATATGGACTTGAATGCTTTCTGTGTGTACAGAATTTCCAGCTTGGTGAGTCTGTGAACCAGCCTTATGAGATAGCTCATGTAAACAAAACATTATCAAATTGTAATAAGCATACTATTAGAAATGCTAACATGTAGACCTTAATCATGTTACTTAATTTAAAAAATATTGTTTTATAGGCCTATTATCATTTGGAGTCAAAGAATCTGCATGGGTGAATAAAATCTTCACTGCTGTTAACATCTTGGTCCTCCTCTTCGTGATGACGTCTGGTTTTGTGAAAGGCGATCTTCATAACTGGAGGAAAACAGAAGAATTTCTTATAAACTACACAGTATACATAGAGTAATACAGGGTTGTTGTGTTTGCTTTACTGCTTTGGTTGCTTAGAATGGAGACTTTGGAGCATAATAATCTATAAACTATGTGATGGGATTTATCCATGTTTTAATAAAAATAAATGTAACATTTTAGATTTAATGCCCAACTAACAGTTGCATCATCAACCAAGAGTGAGAAAAACATTTTATTTTATTTTTGGCTAGAGGTCAGACATTTTCAATGACACATTTTGGTTGTAATATCCTGGCTTGATCCAAAGCTGGAAACCATAATTTCCAGCTTTGGGTGAAAAAGGAAAGCAGTAAATTACAGGCTTCCTCATTTAATCACCTCAAAAGGGAAAACGGAAAAGCAAAACAGCTGCTTATACAGGCAAAGGGTATGTGCATTTCTCATCTTATTAGGCCAACATCATCGTCTAAGCTAGTTCATTATGGTCCTCATAGGTAGTTCATTTTTCATGCAGTGAATACTGCTAAATACCATATCCATACGTGGGGAAACTTGTCACAGAGCTGCAAAATCCCTCTGATAGCAATATGTGGCTAAAAGTGAGTTAATAATAATAATGAATTTTATTTATATCCCGCCCTCCCCAGCTGAAGCCGGGCTCAGGGCGGCTAACAACAATAAAACAGTACAAAAGTACAACACAACACAACACTCTAAAATCATTCATTATAAAATTGATTCAAATCAAGCCACTGTCCACCATTGGGCCAGAGCTCCACGAAGATTGCTGAGGGAGGGCGTCAAGCTGTGCCCTGGCCAAAGGCCTGGTGGAACACCTCTGTCTTGCAGGCCCTGCGGAAATATGTCAAGTCCCGCAGGGCCCTAGTCTCTTGTGACAGAGTGTTCCACCAGATCGGAGCCAGTTTAAACGTCCTGACATTTTCAGTGCTTAAGTCCAAACCTGCAATTTCAGTGTGTATTGGGCTTTGAACCCTGCACTGTTCCCATGCTCAGCTCATATCTTTCTGTGCTACGTATGGGAACAGCCATGGCATCAAGACTTTAAATGTACTTGGGGGGTGCTTCTGACACTTCAGGACAAAGGGCAACAAAGCAAAGAATAAAAAGCACCTGTGCACAATTACCTTTGATTTGTGTGTGTGAATGTTGAAGAAGAAGAGGAGTTTGGATTTGATATCCCGCCTTTCACTCCCTTTAAGGAGTCTCAAAGCGGCTAACATTCTCCTTTCCCTTCCTCCCCCACAACAAACACTCTGTGAGGTGAGTGGGGCTGAGAGACTTCAGAGAAGTGTGACTGGCCCAAGGTCACCCAGCAGCTGCATGTGGAGGAGCGGAGATGCGAACCCGCTTCCCCACATTACGAGACTGCCACTCTTAACCACTACACCACACTGGCTCTCAACTGTCTTGAGAGCCACTGTTGTGCACCCAACCACTCAAGTTATGATGTGGGATTTGTAAGTCCCATGCCTACACAGGATACGACGTAATTATTATTATTTGGTGTGTGTTTTTTAGAAACCTGTCATCTTTTGAAAATGTGACAAGTGCATTTGGAGTTGGTGGCTTCATGCCATATGGCTTTACAGGAACACTGGCTGGTGCTGCAACCTGCTTTTATGCTTTTATAGGATTTGATTGCATCGCAACAACTGGTAAGCTACCTTTAAAAAAAAAGAGTCATGCAGTTGAATTTGTGATTTACATGTGCTGGAACTGTAGTGTAAAACCACTGTGTTCCTATAGCATGATCCTATACATTTTAGAGAAAGACCTGCAGACGCAATGCTAGAGTGCATGCTTTGCATTCAAAAGGATCTTGGTTCTCAGGGTTGCCATATTTCAAAAAGTGACATGTGTTGCCGTACGTCCAGATTTTCCAGGACATTTTGACAATTTCCACCCAGACACTGCTTCCGAATGCGGCATTCCAGATATGTCAGGGGAATTCTGGACTATGGCAACCCTATTGGTTCTTCACTTGATGGCGTTTCCAGTTAAAAGGATTTCCAGTAGCAGGGCTGAAAGAGACCTTTGCTTGAGTCTGTAGGCAGGTCGCTAAGCTTTTTGGACCTGTGGGCACTTTTGCAAACTGTACACACAGAGATGAGCAGTCACACTGCAGCCTATTCTACTGGCTACAACAGAATGCTTCTTTGAAGCCTAATTTTCAGTAGGGGGGAGGTGGAGGTAACCCTGTGACCATTGTGGAGGGTCTCTGTGGGCGCATGTGTGCCCACAGGCACTATGTTGGCAATCTCTGTTATTACTCCAGGTAAGCATGCATAGGAGTTGCAGAGCAGAAGCCACCAAACACTCTGATGCAATCTTTGTTCATTCCTCTCTTGGCCTGAAAATCTTACCAACTCTGCCCCATTCATTCTGTATCACAAACAGAATGGCAAGATCTGTTTCTTGCCGCACTTTAAAATCCATTCAGCATGATAATGTGTAATTGACATAAATTACATAGGACAAAGGAGAGACATCTTGTCCTCCTTTTTAATTTGTTGCATGTTCTAAAAAGGCATTAAATTGGTTTTAAGAACCATGTTATCTGTCTCTCCAAGGCATATATATTAAGTTCTACTTTGTTACTTCATGCTCAGTCACCCCTAATAATTGGAAATATCATGCGTAGGCTCAGTACACTGAGAACCTCTAAAACCTGCTTTCTCAGCCAGAGGTAGCATACAGTGTTTCTATGGTAGCTTTTTTTTCACTCCTACATTACACCATTTGTTCCCTCACTTGGCTTAGAGAATTCTCAAGTTTCTATCAAAGAGCTATGTTTTCATTTCCTCTTCCTCACTCCCTGTATCATCCTGGCTGGTTTGTTTGTTTTTGGCCTGTAGCAATTTTTTGAACTTTCATTGCAATCACAGACCAATCCTATCAGACAAAGCACTTTTATCTTACCTGGTTTGAAGGTGTTATTGGTGACCTTATAGTAGTGCCTCTGTGTTTTGCTTACCTGCCCACTATCCCTTTTCCACCACCTATTTGTCCCATTTCTTTCTCTCTCTCTCTCTCTCTCTCTCTCTCTCTCTCTCTCTCTCTCTCAGCACAATAGCAGTTATTTCTGAATCAGCATGTGTAGTACTGTGCTGCTGTGTTTTATAAATTGGTGTATTTTAAAATGTCCCCCCAGGCCAATATTACTTGTCTTTATCTTCACAAATCACACAGAATTCAATTTAGATCAATAACTTGATCCCATCTGGAGTCTCTATTTTTCAGTACTCCTGCTAGATAAAAAGTATAGTCTTTTGTATAAAAAATAAATCTCACTGTTTCCCATCTTTGTAATTCACACTAAGAATAAAATGTCATTTTTCTCCATAGGGGAAGAAGTCAAGAATCCCCAGAAAGCCATACCTATTGGGATTGTAACTTCCTTGCTTGTCTGCTTCTTGGCCTACTTTGGTGTTTCAGCTGCTTTAACTCTGATGATGCCGTACTATTTAATTGATGAGAAAAGTCCTCTCCCTGTAGCCTTTGAGTATGTCGGATGGGGCCCAGCGAAATATGTTGTAGCAGTGGGATCTCTGTGTGCTTTATCGACAAGGTAAAAATAAGGAAAACTAAGTCATGGCCAGGAAAATGGAGCTATTTTTAAAAGTTTTGATTCATTAGGTTTGCTAAACAGAGATGTTTAGAATAATAATGTAGTTTGTTACGGGTCAAATGTAGCTCAGCTGTGTAAGTCAATTATTTAAGTTCTTATTTTGTGAACTTTTTCCTTGTGAAAGGAAAAGTTACGTTCATAAGTTCATCTCTTTCTGCCTGTGCTAATTTATTGACCATCATATTTGCTGAATATTGTTAAGAATGCACTGGAGTAATATTAAAATACATGTACTAGTGTGGGTAATGAAAGTATATTTAAGTACTTTTTCCAGGCTTGGGTTCTTGGGTTTTTGGGTTGTTGTTGTTTTTTTTAAAAAAGCATATATTGAAAATGCATGTTTTAACATAATTTTGGTGTAAAATCAGGGGAAGTGTAATTTTGCAGAAACCTTATGCTCAAATTTGTCTGAACTATCCAAAATCCGTCATGAAAGTGTCTGCATTTCTAAATATAAGCATGTACTAAAGAAGCTGCATCTAATTTGGGCTTCATAAATCACTTACACTGGCTGCGTTTCCACTTGAAGTGGCTTTACCATAGGAATCATAAGGTTGGAAAAGACCCCCACGATTATTAGGACCACCCTTCCTGTCCTACTCAGTTCAAAGTAAATGTGGCTTAATTGCAAATTGCTCAAGCAAGCATTTAGTGCAGGGATTCAGTGTTTTTAAAACTTACCAGGGCTGTACAAGCTTCCTAACATTTGCATATGCTTATTTCATTAACAGTGCCGAGGCTGCTTAGCTGATATGGCATTTAAAATCATACAGTTTAGCATACACTGTGACCTGTTTAGCATCCTGCAGCGAATTAAGTATGATGTCACGTTTACTTCACTTTTGTCAAATGCAGACATACCACTCCTAGTTGCCTGATCATGTCCCAGTGCTTCCAGATGGGCTTTTTGCAGCAGGGTCACTGCATACAAGCTGACTGGGATTAATGTTTACAAGAGAGCAGGCAGACCTTGGGCCACCTATAAGATATCTGGGAATCTGGCAATGTGCAGATTCTGGAGCAGACCCCAGTCTAGTCCAAGTCCAGGAGGATTGGATCACTGGGTCTGTCAGATTGTTTCACCAATCCTATTTGGCAGGAGGGTTCCGTTAGAACACAGATTGGGCAAAGAGGTACTTAACAAGAATGAAGTTTTAGCCTTAAATGACTTAATACATGATATAATGGGTTTTTGGCATTTTAAGTGTTTTCTGATATTGCCTGTTTCAATCCTGCTGCCTGGTGCAATCATTCAAGGTGCTGGTGACGCTTAATTGCATTGCAAGTATTACTACATGTTTTCTACTGGTATACCGTTTTGGGGGGAAACTGCAGTGAAGGCTCAAGTTTCTACAGTTTTGAGTATTTTACTCCAACTGTTGCAGGCATTCTAAAAATCATCAATAAAACAAATCACATGATCACAAGTGACTAATGGTGTAATATATAGCATTAAGATAGTAATAATTAAATTGATAGATTTTTCAGTCAATTAAAAAAAACCAAAACACAAGAGTTACCATTACAATTCACCAGGTTAATCTAACATTTTGGGGCCTTCCTCTGCAAACCTGGAGGTTTTGTGTCAGCAGCTTATCTTTGAAATATGGGTAGGAATATTACCGTAATTCTGCCTTAATCATTGGCACTTAATTAGGTTTGAAACACACCTCTCTTCAGAGGATATGGGAAATAACGACACAATAATTTTACTGTGAGGACCTTGTAAAGCCCAAGTAGAAAAGTGTAGTTGAGGTTCCACCCCTCCAAATATTGTGAGGAAATCTTCGTGCCTGTGACAGATGCAATGTGTTCTCTGTGGTGAAGAAGGTGAGGGTGTTGCTCCATACAGAGAAATACGGTACATTCTGTGATCCCTGAAAGTGTTTGAAATAGACCATAAAGGCTGCAAAGTACTCTGTGCATTTAAAAAAAAAGCCTGCACACAATATATAAAAATTAATTGAATGGTTGAAGAAACTTGTGTCTTAACTGCAGTGTGTCTCATGTACAATTTATCTCCATCCCATCCCACATTCCTGGTATCGTATGCTGTTAATTGGTCTTGTTTCTTTTTTGCTCTAATGCATTGCATGACTTTGTGTTGGCCATGTTGCATGTTCTTTTGCTTTTTATCCAGTCTCCTTGGATCCATTTTCCCAATGCCGCGTGTAATCTATGCTATGGCGGAGGATGGGTTGCTTTTCAAATGTCTAGCTCGTATCAATCCCAAAACGAAGACTCCTCTTGTTGCTACTTTGTCATCAGGTGCTGTAGCAGGTGAGGCTCTAAGCGAATTTATTATCAGGAAAAGGGACAACTTCACCCATGATCAAATGTAGATTCTGAAGCAGTCGCAGCTCAAATGATAAAATCTGAATCTCAAGAGTTCAACTATTAAACCTTTGGTGTTTGTTTCCAGCCTCGTTTTTGGTTATTGGAAGTGCATTTTACACATACAGTTTCCCTTTTCCTCCCATGTCTGTGTTTTGGATTGTCTGTTAGTGCATAATATTCTTACTGTGGCATTTGAACAATTAAATTTTTTTGTTCTAGTCTTCTGGGCTCTATGTTCCCTTTGCCCCGCATTCTGTTTGCCATGGCACGAGATGGTTTACTCTTTAGATTTCTTGCCAAAGTGAGCAAGAGGCAGTCTCCAGTTGCTGCCACAATGACAGCAGGGCTCATCTCCGGTAAGCTCTTAAAGCAGGTCTTGCCTAACTGGGACCTCAACCCCGTTTTCACGTGCAAAATTTATGTTAATAAGATGGGCCTGCTTGCTAACTTCCTGTGCATGCAAATTGGGGACAAAACTGCTGACTAATCAGAAGAAGCAACAATCCTGAATTGTGGTGGCGGTGCTGGTGCTGGTTGTGGAGGAGCAAGCTCATTGGAGAACTTCTCCAAAGCTTTCCTCTGCTGTGACCAATGGTACCTTTATATGCATATGCAAAGAAGGAAGTGTGGGTGAATAGCTATAAACCGTCCTTGCTTTCTCATTAAATTTTGCCATTTGGGCTATTTTCATCCCAGCCTTTCATATACTTCCTCTATAGTTAATATGTTGTTTAAAGTACATTTGACAATTTAATAACTGCAAATGTAGTATGAAAAGTATCCCCCTCCCCTGCCAATATGACATTAATATCTAAAGCTCAGCAGAGATAGTCCCTCCATTTTAAACGGTGTTAAGATTAAATGTCTGGTTTTTTAAAGATTAAATATTTAATACATGTCAATACCAACATATAAGTGCTAATTATATTTTGCTTATAACTTTTTATGGCTAATGTTTGCAAAAAAGAAAGCAGATAAACAGAGGTGTCAGGATAGGTAATTTAGAGAATAACCATTTTCTTAAATTGTGGACTTGGTGCAGTCTTCCAAATCTTGGTTGCAGTTTTCTGTGACTTCAGATGAAAATGCAATGATACCTTTTTGCTAGCTTCTAACTTTTCAATATGTTAAAGCTAGACTTTGTTTATTCATAGTGATATATATAATTGTATGAAGGTTAAACAGTTTTAAGTTAAAAGTGTAAGTGATGCAATTGAAGCAATAGCAAGTTGCCCCTCTGAAATAAACACTGTAAAGACATCTCTGTGTCCCTCAAAATCATGACTTCCTAGCGTTAAGCATAGTTACACATTGAATGTGCACCAGTTCATAGTTTCCTTGTAAACTATGATTTGAAGTAGGATTGCAGACCATTTTTTGGAGGGACATAAGCCATGGTTTGCTTTGATGCACATGCCATACCATGGATAATTGTAGCCTGGGAAGGGGACATAGTTTTGCTAGAGACTGGCTACTGATTTTAAACCCTTGGTTGCAGGCAGCTAGCATGACCTCTGCAGAATACAACAGTACTGGGTTTTGTTTTGTTTTCCAAAACCTTTTTCATCTGTGCCTTGCATAAGCCCTCAAATACTTTTGCTTAGTTTTAACACTGTTTTAAAGAGGGATTATCTTTTATGAGTGCTTGAAAGCTCAACACTTTTAATTCATTGCATGAGCTTTGTGTAGTAAAAGAAAAGAAGCAAGATTTTATATGGCCACAGCGTACCAGGAACATTTCCTATTTTTGCCTTATTAAAATGAGCCAGAAACAGCTTGCCTAACTCCCATTTTATAGCATGGGAGATGCTCACAGTGTATTTTTCCTATTATGTCTATGCATGTATTTAAATTAATGGTGTCTGTCATGCAAAATGAGTTTATACCATTTTCTCATGTGAAAGCCAAGTATTGAAACTACTGTGTAATGCCCTGATGGCACCAAATTTCAGAGGGGAATTAACTCAGTTCCCCTGAAGGTTATAAAATGCTACTGCATTACTAAAATCTTAATTTTGGCCATAAAACGTTTAGAAGACAATGGTTTGCTTCAAATTGTATGAACGTTTTAAAGACCCTTAAGGGCAAGCGTTAAAACGATAATGGAGATGGTAGTAAATATTCATTTTCAGCTTAATACAGACATGTTTTTAATACTAGCTCTGCTTTGTCTTGTTTTTCTAGCTCTGATGGCTTTTCTCTTTGACCTAAAAGCATTAGTAGATATGATGTCCATTGGTACGCTTCTTGCGTACTCGCTAGTAGCAGCGTGTGTCCTCATTCTTAGGTGAGTTCTAATTTTGGGTTATTAACTAATTTGTTAGGCAATGTTGTCTAAATCCTTAAATGTTTTTGTTTCTGCCATAAAGTTATGTATACATGAAATTACACAAACAGACAGGATAGCCTTCAAATGCAGATTGTGCATGAGAGCAAAGTACCTTAGTACTTTGTAGAAGTTCACATTCCGCTGCTGTACAAGTTTAGGTACTGCTGTAAACAGAGGAATGGGAGACTAAAAGTTGCTTGGCATCTATGGCAACTTGTATGAAATAAAGCTCTGTTGTATAGTGGTTCTCACCTTTAAGTGCTTCTTTAATGCTTTCCATATGATGTTAGACTGCAAATCCCATCATCCCTCACTGGCTGGGGATGGTGGCAGTTGTCATTCAGCAACCACATTGGATAGTTACCTTTTCGGAGCTAGAGACAGAGAAATGCTCAACACTAAGGCACCTCTAAGCTAGAAAGAGATGCTTTCTTAAAATAGCTGTGGCCTAATAAATCTTGCGTGCAAATTCTGTCTTCCATGCATCTTCGGTTCGGTAAAGCAGACCTGTCTCTTGTAGTCTAATCCCAGCTCTGATTCCTTACAAATATCCTGTGGACTAGGAGTTCGCCCCTTTGGTTGTGCTCTGCTCCTGGGGCTGATGGGATTACCATATTGAGGGATTTCTGGGGCCAGTGGTGCCGTTATTGAGAGTTATAATGCATATGAAGGGATTCACCATATATTGGCCTTTCTGGTTAGGCCAGAAATGGTCATTATCAGCCCCCATACATGTCAGGCAACCCTCCTGCAATTTCCCAAGGAAAACACTTGAGTGTTTATGTGGGGGTGTGCTGCTGGCCAATGCTTTGGACACATGGGCTGCCATCAGTCAGTGGTGCCCAATGCTCATCTGGTCTTTCCTGGGGGGTGGGGAGGGAGGCTAGGCAGTGTAATAGCCAGCATTGTTGGGTGCCACTGCCCAAAGACATGCAGGACTCCTTCAAGCAGCGATGCCCAATACTTCCCCAGGTGTGACTAATGCTGGCTTCTTTCCCTACTTGCTGTGCATCTTTGAAACATTAAGAGAATCTCGACCTGAATGTCCTTCCTGTAATATGCAGATTTCAGTGACTGTAGGACTGCATATTGGTGGTAACTCTGGCTCTATTGCCTGAATTAAATATCAATAACAAATGGTGCAATAATGCCACCCAAAATATAGAGTCATGTCTTTTCTTGCTGTAGGCCTTGTAGATTATAATACATTGTGTCTTTAATTTTTATTTTTCTGTGAACCTCACCTTACACAAATGTATTTGTGTGTGTATGTGTACACACAAACAGGTACCAACCCAATTTAAACTATGAACAGCCAAAATATTCAGCAGAAAAAGAGGCTCTTGCGGGATCAGAGAGAGAAAGTACGAATGAATCTCAAATGAGTATGGTACCAGGACACAGTTTCAGCTTACAAACACTGATTAATCCATCAAGTTTGCCCACGGAACAGTCTGCCACCATGGTTAGCTTTCTTGTATGTCTGTTGGGTAAGTCAAAAGCTTTCTAAATACTTGGACTATCTCGGAAGTGTCAACTGATAAGCAAAATGCATTTAAACAAAATGACGGATCAGATTCACTTATTCTTTTGAACTTGTCCAAAATTTCAAGTATGGAAAAAGAGGGAGAGGAGCCTTTGCATCCCCGATTAATTGGAGTAGACATGACTGCAAGTCTAATTTTGTTCTGACGGCCTAATTCAAAACAAAGGAATGTACAGTATTGGTTTTTACCTTTCAATATTGCTGAAGCTTTATGTCACTTAAACATTTGAGATTTTGAAATGCTCTCTTTGTTGTCCGTCCCCCCCCCCCCCCATTTTGATTGCCTCTATTTAGCTTTCCTGATTTGTGGCTTAAGCATTCTGGCCACCAACGGGATTCATCTTCTTGCCAATCTGGAGCCTTGGAGTATTTGTCTCTTTGCAGTACTTTCAGTGCTGTTTATCACCATTGTACTTGTCATCTGGAGGCAACCTCAGAGTCAGCAGAAAGTAGCATTTATGGTAAGCAGTGGTGATGGTAGTGGCATCAAGTGCAAAACCTCACAAACAGTTTTTTTTGGGGGGGGGTGCTGTGTGACTAGCTGCCCTTCTGGAGATTACCACCCTGTCACTTTAGTGGCTACATTTCAGTTGAATTAATAAATTAGCTGTTGCCTTAAAAAGAGCTTGACTGATATGGTGCTAAAGTTGCTTTTTGTGGTAAGCCAAAATAGTGGTTCTTGTGCAAATTTGGCCTTGACTGTAGAAAGAGTTGAGAATTCATTTTTACTACAACTGAAACGTGTAAGATTAGATGAATTTATTTTTTTAACAATCTTTTGATTGATTGAAGATTAATTGGGCAACAGATCTTTTAAAAAATTGTTTGTTTTTAATGCAAAAGCTGTGAACCACAAGATCCGCGTTCCTTATTTTATCTTTCCCTATTTTCCCTTGTGCATATATAAAATCTTGTGTAGCCCATGTGTGTACTACCACTAAATTGTGGTCCTCACCTTCCCATTGCAGGCCTATCAAAATTTAATTCATTAGTTCTGCATTTAAAATGCATTATAAGTAGGTAATGTGTTCATTGCAACTGGACTAAGACACTTTGCCCTATAACTTTTATTTTATTTTCAAAATATGGATGTGTCAGTTCAGTAGAGCCCCTTTACAAATTTAATTAAAAGTATGACACACTGGATTGTAAAAAAATTAAAAGTATGACACACTGGATTGTCAAAAACACTGAATTGTAAAAAAATTGTCCTTAGGTTCCACTCCTGCCATTTTTGCCATCTTTGAGTATCTTGGTGAATATTTACTTAATGGTACAACTAAGTGGAGAGACTTGGATCCGGTTTAGCATCTGGATGGCGATTGGTAGGTATTACTGGATGAGTAGCTGAATGTTGTTGTGAACTTTTTCTTGCTTCCCCCCCTAAGCAAGGGCAAAAGCTTAAAAGTCATTTTCATACTGGGTGACACAAGCAGACATGGTGCAAAAAGAGCATTTAGGCTCTTAACCTTGCTTGCTGGGCAAAGCCTGCTCAGCATGCAGGTTCTAGACGCAGCTCCAAAGGTTTGACTGGACACAATTTTTGCACATCCGCATACGTCTTGGAACTGAAACCCCACATAAGATGAGGGATTTCTGTATACAATTTTTGAGAGTAATACAGTGGTACCTTGGTTCTCAAACTTAATCCATTCCAGAGGTCTGTTCCAAAACCAAGGCGTGCTTTCTCATAGACAGTAAGGCAAAACGGATTAATCCGTTCCAGACTTTTAAAAACAACCCCTAAAACAGCAATTTAACATGATTTTTACTATCTAATAAGACCATCGATCCATTAAATGAAAGCAATAATCAATGTACTATACTATAAAATAAGACAGTATTGTAGATGATAATTTAAAAAAAAAAATCTTACCTGCACTGATGATTGTCATTGTTTGGATTGAGGGCTTTTATCCATTTCCACAGTCACACAATCAATCAATCAGTAGCTGAACCGGGTTCCACACAGCCACAAAAACAAATTAACCGAAAAAGCCTCAAAAACAAAAACCCAAAATAAATAGCAAAAACAAAAGCGCCAAACTTAATCCTTTCCGGAAGTCTGTTTGACTTCTGAAATGTTCGAAAACCAAGGCGCAGTTTCTGATGGGTACAGGCGCCCCGGAAACAATAGCTGAGAGCTGCATCAGACATTCGGCTTCTGAAAAATGTTCAAAAACTGGAACACTTACTTTTGGGTTTTCGACATTTAGGAACCAAGGCGTTTGAGTACCAAGGCATTTGAGAACCAAGGTACCACTGTACTAGAATGGAAGCTTAGTGTGGATTAAAGAAACCTATGACCACAAGTGATACCAAGATCTAAACAAGTGTTCTGGTTTTGTAATCTTGGGTAAAGGTAAAGGGACCCCTGACCATTAGGTCCAGTCATGGCCGACTCTGGGGTTGCGGCGCTAATCTCGCTTTATTGGCCGAGGGAGCCGGCGTACAGCTTCCAGGTCATGTGGCCAGCATGACTAAGCCGCTTCTGGCGAACCAGAGCAGCACACGGAAACGCTGTTTACCTTCCCACTGGAGCGGTACCTATTTATCTACTTGCACTTTGATGTGCTTTCGAACTGCTAGGTTGGCAATCTTGGGTAGAGCTACAGAAATATGACAAAACTGAGAGAACTTACATCCCTTTCTTTTTCTCCTCTGGAAGGCTTCTTTATTTACTTTGCTTATGGCATCCGACATAGTGTGGAAGGCCGTCCTAGGGTGGAAGATGAAGATGACGAGGACGACAGCTGCTCCGAAAAAAGCGCAGCTCCAGAAAAGATCTATGTAAAAGAAGCAAACGAGATTGAAAATGCAAGTGAAAGTGCTCAGTTTATTACACATGAAAGGACAAGTGAATGTTAACGGTTGCTAACTACCATGCTGCGTATGTCTTTTGAATAGTGTAACGGAATGTAGTTGGGGTTTTTTGGGGGGGGGGGTGGAATGCCAAAACACTTGCTCCCGGAAGATTATCAGTAACCTACTTGTGTTTTGTGAAAACATCAATAATGGTCTAAACCGACTGCTAGATATTTCATCCAGTGGAGATTTACCTCAAATTGTGGTTGTCTGAAGTAAAAACTGCCAAGGAAGTGGAGGGGAACAAACTCCCGTTGGCTGATTTTGCCTGTTGTGCTAAAAATGTTGGGAATTTCCTTAGCGCACCATCCTACAACTTGAACTGGCATAATGTTATATAATTAGGAATGTTTAAAGGTGGGAAGCTGAACCATTTTAGGTTGTGTTATTGGGGACACATTTTCTTGTTTCTGTCTTTTAAAAATGTGCGTAGCAGTGGTCAGTAACTAGGTAGCTAAACTGTTTAGCCTCTCAAACTTTAAAAAAGGGAAGAAAAAAAACCCTATTTTAAAAAGCCAGTTACCCAGATGAGTACATAGATCAGAAACTTGGCAGGCTTTTGCATTGCGATGTAGTGCTTCTCTGTTTTAAAAAGTGTTAAATTTTTGCTACCACTGTATATGCAAATAATGTATGCCGCGAACATCCTTTTGAAAAGCAGTGTTTGTAATGCCTAACATATGGATGGGCTCCGTATAGAATGTTTTGAAATTACCTTTTACCAGTCGTGTTCCAAATTCTCCTTCTCGATGGTGACAATCAAAAAGTCACACCACAGGGTTCCTAAGATGTAAGAAACTTCAGAACAGTGGCAAACAGCATGTGCCTATGGAACTGGGAATTTTTCAAGTCCAGGTGCACCTATGGAATTGCCGTGTGTTAGTGCTGAATGTGTAAACCCTCTGAGGTTGTAAGTAGCTGCCCTAGGTCCAATGACTGATGAACTGTGTATCTTCCGAGTCTCTGGCCCACCAAGTACAGTGGTACCTCGGGTTGCATACGCTGCAGGTTACATACGCTTCAGGTTACAGACTCCGCTAACCCAGAAATATTACCCCGGGTTAAGAACTTTGCTTCAGGCTAAGAACAGAAATCATGCTCTAGTGGCGCGGCAGCAGCAGGAGGCCCCATTTGTTAAAGTGGTGCTTCAGGTTAAGAACAGACCTCCGGAACAAATTAAGTACTTAACCCGAGGTACCACTGTATATTCATTAATTTCTGTAACTAAGGAAAATGAAACTGTCAGCCATAAATTGGCTACATTCAGATGTCACAGTAAACCATGGCTGCTTATGATGTGAACAAGCCGTAGTGAACCTCAGGCTTGCATGCTTCTCCCCTTTCATCCTCTCCTCTGGCGTGGCTACAAGATGGAATTTGGAAGTTTGAACTTCTTCTTTTGAGTAACTGCAGCAGGGCATTTTTGCCCCAAACCAACAAATTGTCAGTAATCTTAATTGTGGCTTGTTTGAAATAGACTAAATTTAAATCATGAGCTGTTAAGCTGGCTTGTTTTAACAAACCATAATTAAGATTAACCACAGTTTAGGGTTCCGCTGCAGCTTTAAACAACAATTAATGATAATAAACATAGCTGTGAAAGCTTCCAGGCCGCAAGGCTGCACTTAATAAATCTAACATGGATTATGATGAGGATTGAATTCAGCCACTATGTATTTTTTTGCCCTTGCAGGAGGTCTTTCAGTGGATTCTGCTGTAGTCATAACTTACCTAACATTTTTGTATAAATCATGAACAGAAATTTAGATTTTTCAGGGAACATGTTCCATCTCCTTAAAAGAGATGGGTATTTGAAGGGGAGAGAGGAGTAAAAAAAGAAAAGAAAGAAATATAATTCAAATAACATTTAAGAATACAGAGTTATGTTTAACAGGTGACAGGTCTTTTTAGTTTTGAAGTAACATTTTATAAATAAAAATTGAGGCAGGCATAGGCACCAAAGGATCACTCTTGATTACATTATTATCACTCATGTATACAGTCATAACTTGGCATTGTGGCTGATGGGCAAGTTGTATTTCTGGCACACGTGTGCCTGCTCCACACATTAATTTGTGTATGAAGCAACATATGTATATGTGTGAGAACAAGCCAAAGAGAAAAACAAAGCAAAACTGTCCTGCAGCATTAATTTACTTATTTTCTTAAGAAAAAGAATAGGGGCTGTGAGCAGCTATGGCTGTTTCTTCTCCTGGAGACAGAGGAAGGATAACCTTACAGTATACCTAATGCCTTTTAGTTTATTAATGTTGGGACCATGTTACAACAATCTGTCAAACGTTTCATCGCAACTGTTGGGTTATAAACCCATGTTTTAAAAAGCTGAAAATTTCAGGATTCAGAGGGCTTTGGGAACAAAAATTGTTTTTAAAAGTGCCTTAGAAAAGCACTCAATCCAAGACTGTGGATTTAATGCTTTTTCTGCCAACCGTTTTCTTATCCCTACACAAGTAAAGGTAAAAGGTAAAGGACCCCTGGACAGTTAAGACTAGTCAAAGGCGACTATGGGGTTGCAGCGCACATTTTGCTTTCAGGCCGAGGGAGCCGCTGTTTGGTGGTTCAAATTCACACAATGGGGTGAGCTCCCGTTGCTGCCCCAGCTTCTGCCAACCTAGCAGTTCAAAAGCATACCAGCACGAGTAGATAAATAGGTACTGCTGCAGCAGGAAGGTAAACAGTGTTTCCGTGCGCTCTGGCTTCCATGCCGTTGCACCAAAAACGGTTTAGTTAGAAAGTTGTCCTGCACAAGTATTAAAATACTAATGAGATGATTATTTGCAAATAAGTACATCTTAAGCACACTGGGTGGGTTTTTTTTAAGTTTGATAAGGAAAGTAAGGTCGGCTTTCGATGTTACGGAAGGGTGACCAGGTGGGAATGCTGTGCGTGTGTATTTGTGTGTGATGTCCAAAGTCTACAGTGAGAGGTGGAAGATCCAGATGCAGATACAAATTCACACACACAGTGAAAGAGAGAGCTGTTTAGGTTCTTAGTTATGATTCTTGCAGAGTAAGTATATAAGGAGGAAACACAAATCCATTACATTGCTTGCCCCTATCTGACTTGGCTTATGTGTAATTTTTTGATGTCAGCCTAACAATACTGAGTTTGCTAGGAACTGTAGATATGGCAGCACTGTTCTTTGACTTAAAAATGTAAAAGAGGTATATTTTATCTTGCCTTTTTGTATAATCTTATATTAATAGCTGAAAGAACACTTTTATGAAAGATTACGAAGTATATGGAATGTGAGAAATTGTGTTAAGATGAGAGAGGGTGCCCTGATTGCCGCCATTATTGAATGTAGATAGTAGTGCAGCAGTTTTAGCATATTGCTCTGATTGACTGATCTGTTTGCAATGTCCCCAAAACAAAAGAGAGATATATATGATTATGATAATTTCTTAAAACAAATGTATTATTGAATAAAGTCACATTTTAGTATATTACTGAGATCACAAAGTTCAAAGACAACAAAAATCACAATCGGGAAAATACAGATCTTTCTAGCAGACAACAAACTTCCACAGGTCAGGTTTGTAGCTAATCAATATCTCTTTAGGCATCATTATATTATGGACGTCCTTAAAAGTTGTTAAGTGATGAATAGCAATCACCTTTGTTACGACTTGATAAACTTTACTACTGTGTGGACTAAAAAACAAAACAGAAACTCAGAAGAGACAATCAATACTGTTTTCGTAACTATTTTAAGGTTTTCTACGTTTTGTCAGTTTTTGTCGTATCTTATTTAATTTTAATAAAAATGTTGGAGGCTCAGGTTGCTTATCCAAGCCTTACACGAGACAGAACAGAATGTTAGATTTTCAAAAAGAGGGTTCAGGATTTATGTATACTGTAGGTTGGGCCCAAAGGTTCCATTCCATGAAGGGAAAAGACTCTTTCTATCAAAAGAACTTCCACGGGAGAAAGGGAATATGTGTACCCAACCCTATGCGTATATATAAACATCTGGTGGAAATACAGGTGTTGCATAAACATTGCAAGAATTATAGCAGTTTTTAGTGTCTCCAGAAGCATTGGATTATCGCTTAACTCTGTAAAATGGGGTGGGGAATATCAGGCCTGGGGTCTAATTGTGGCCCTCCAGACCTTTTTATCTGGCCCTCAGGACTCTCCAGGGCACAACGCTTACTTGGTCTGCTTTGAACTCTACTTGAGGGCATTTGCCTTGGCTGAAATATGTCTCTGAACTCTGATAACTAGCCTACTGTACAAAGCTAAAATTCATGTTTATTGATCCACCCACTTATGTCTCTGATTATGCGTACAACTGGTATATGGCCTCTGGACTGTTAGCCGGAAAAGAATTTATCCCTTGGCCTGAAAAAATCCCCCACCCCTGCTGTATGTCGTATTGTGTGTGTTGTGTAGGAGATAAGTGTTTTCGTTCTTTTTGATAAATAGAATTAAATTTAAGGCTTTAAGGACATTTATTTTCTCAAACCCTCTTAGAGCAGTTTTTTGTTTTCTAAAAATGGGCTCAGGATTTCTGTGTGTATTTCATTGCGTTGAGTCCTTGCCTATACAGTGGCTTTCTCATTCATTCCAATGGAGGGAGCAACTTCACATGCCTTCAATGCAGACAGATCATGGGTGGTCTAAGGATATTTGGGCTGGTAGGAGACAGAACAAAATTTAAACACACATGTTCAGATATGTTTAGAGCTATTAAAATTATTAAGCTATATACTACCTATATGTCTGTTTTTGCAACTGGAGATATACAGAAAGACCATCACCAACTCCTGTGTCATGGTCCTATAGATCTGCTTTTTCCATGGGAATGATGGGGCAGTCAATGCGCAGAAGAGATTTGTATATGCATCTGAACACACGTGAAGTTCTAGATTGGCTTATTGGGTTCATTCTCTACAGTTCTACTTCTGTCTCTCGCACTTCTAATTGGTGATGTTTTTTCTGTTCTGTCTTTCCTCCAAAGATTTCAGAGCAAGGTTTATTATTATTATTATGATTCAGCCTCAAAAGCCCTGTAAGGTAGGCTGGGCCAAGCCCACCCACTGAGCTCTAGGACTGAGCATTGAAATAGTTTTGCTCCACTATATAACAAAAGGCAATTTTTAATTTTCCCCAAACCTTGAAGCTTTGCAATTGTAACAGTTCTATTACTAACCTATGTCCAAAGATAAGCAAAATAAATAGTTGTTTCCCCCATTCTTCCTCACATCCCCAAAAGTTTTAATTAGTAGCTTCTATTACTGCTCACTTTAATTGTACCTGGTTTCACAGACTATGCCCTTTTCAGGTCCAAAGAGCTATGAATGCAAGAGGAATTTGAAAATACAATGTACAACCAAATACTGGGTCTAAATAAACTTAATGAATATAACTTTTTGGTTGCAAGTCTGTGGATTAGTTCATACCTTCCTCTTTGGGCAGAATGTTTTCTCTGCAAACCCTCCTCTCAAGCAATTGCAAGGAGAAAGTACTGACTGAAACAAAAGCACAGATAAATTTTGCAGCTATATTGCACAGCACATTGCTGTCCCTTCACTTTTCTAGTTTTTTGTTCTGCTGATGCTTTTCTTAGCTTGTCCCTAACTTCAGTTGCCATTTATGTAGGTCTCCCACTCTTTTGGTAGACCCAAACATTTTTTATGGTTCAAAAATATTTTCATAAAAAAGATCATTCTAGAAATACAAAGTTCTTTTAACTGTGTGACAAAGGCTGAAATCCCACAGTCATTCACTTGGAAGTAAGCTCCACTCAATGCAGTGGGACTAATTTCTGATAAATGATGCATAAGATTGGAGAGTAGATCAGTTTCTTTCTAAAGATGCCTCCCTTTTAATTTCTGTCTCTGGCAAAATCCCAGGGAGCTCAATGGGAAACTTGGGTCAGGTCTGTAGAACTCCCACAGAAAGTCTCTACATGTAAAAACGCATTTTGGGTGTTTTAAGATTTTATAAAAACAGTGCTTTGTATATATTTGTATATTTTAGTCATTATTACCATGTATTATGTTTGCTGCTGCCTGTGCACATAAATGGGGATAGATCATTTTAGCTTCAGTCAAGATAATGTTTAATAATCTGCTAGATTTTTTAAATTAATGTAAAAATGTGTTCAGAATGTGTGACAGATAAAATACTTTTTGGTGCTTTTGTTTTTTGATGTTCATAAGTTGCAGTTACTGTAGACTAAGAAATTTATACTGCTGCTGTTCACTGTAAAAAAAAAAAGCTACTTTTGACAGTAATTGTGCATTTGTTCTACATTTTTTAAAATAAAGTTGTACATGTTCTACGGGTTTCATTTTTCATTTTCCAAAGTGCTGGAGACAACCATGATATAACATAGTTTTAAAAATCTATAGGAATATCATATTCAGAAAATATACTGATAGCCATTTATACTCTTTGCCACCTTGTTTCCTTCCATAAAGGTTTGTATTTACATTTATTTCATGAGGTGATAAATAATCCTGTAACGTCTTTTCAGCTGTACACTTCAGATAAAAATATCAATTTCAGAAATGACATTAGCACTGTAATTCCTATTTTGAGACGATAGAAACATGGGTGCCAACCCATTTAGCCAATTTGATAGTTTAGCACCCATTTGACTCTTTCACACCACGTATGCCCACCAATGCATCTTGGACCGTGATAACGAGTTAGGGTTGCCATACATCAGAAAAATTCCTGGAAACAGCTCTAGTAAATTTGGGGTCTTCCTAAAAAATGCCCGACAACTTTGCGGATATCAGGAATTATACTTTCTGAAATATCACAACCCTATGAGAGGTGCAGATTATATTCTCACTCCACTGTTTGGATGTTATCTATAAAGTGACCTGTTTAACAAGTTTGGTGCAGTTTATTCACGCTACAGTTCCTAGGAATACTGCAGTGCAGTTCACCTGTCACGGAGTCATGCTTTGCCAAAACAAATGACCCTACCAATTTGTTTGGTGGCTTCCTATACTTTCAAACCCAACCTACCATTTCCATGTTCTCCGAAGCATCTATTATCCTATGACCATTTGGGCAACAAATCATATTCTAGTATATTCATTAACGTGCCGCTGACATCAGTATTTCCCAAACTTGGGTCTTCAGTTGTTTTCAGACTACAACTCACATCATCCCCAGCTAGCAAGGGATGATGGGAATTTACTCTCCAGCTGTTTTCGGGCTACAACTCCCCTAGCTAGTGAGGGATGATGGGAATTGGGATCCAGCTTTTTTCAGACTACAACTCCCATCATCAAAGTTCTTAAGGCAAATTTTTCCTGTACCACCCTGTGTCCCAAACACATCATTGTGCTTAGAGGCCAATATCCCCTCGGTAGAATTACGGATCTGGCGCAGGACATTTAACTGCTGGCTTCGCCAAAACTCAAATCCCCCCGGTCTAATATCCCTACAAGACTATCACAGGAGTGCCTGGTCTAAAATTGTCGATCAAAAACATCACTCTTGTGGTTTATCCCCACCACAGTTACTCACCGTGGGTTATAGTAAAACAGTCCAATTTGTCAATGCCTAAATGATATCGAGCGTCAGAATAACTTGGCAACAATAAGGAAAATTTGCCCATGGTATGACCATTTTCCATCCTCCCACTTTGATTCTATGGCACCCTATCTGCACAACCTAGCAATTCCAAAATACAGACACACTTTTAACCTCACAAGACAGAATGTACTGCCCTCAGCTGTACTTGAGGTACAATTCCAACAGAGTCCACACGAAAAACGCTTATGTACCTGTGGAGATGGCAGCATTGAATCAGTGGCACACGCCCTCCTGGCATGCACTCTTTACAAAGACCTGAGGAACGAGATTATCACCCCTCTTTTATTGTCCATTCCGGGTCATCGAACCACTGCCACAGTGTCTTTTCTCCTGGCAGATCAAGAGGAGCAGCTGACAGCAAAAGTTGAAAGGTTTTTAGCTGGGACCATCAGAATAAGGTCCACTGTTTGACAGCTGATTCAGGATCCTAAACTGTGCTTTATTATACTCAACTTTTATTTTGTTCTCTTTTGTTGCTATGGCCAATGGCTAAGGCAAATAAAGTTCTTATTCATTCATCCCATCGTCCCTAGCTAGGGAGGGGTGATGGGAATTTAGTCCCCAGCTGTTTTCAGGCTACAACTCCCACCATCTCTAGCTAGTGAGGGATGATGGGAATTGGGTCTCCAGCAGTTTTCAGACTACAACTCCCATCCCTAGCTAGCGAAGGATGCTGGGAGTTGTAGTCCCCAAAACAGCTGGAGACCCAAGTTTGGAAAACACTGGTTTAGGCGCCAAACTCTGCAATAACCATTATTGCGGGGGCACTAAAACACCCTTCATTGATGAAGTCCATAAAAAGCACCTGCCAGCACCAGAAATTCAACGACTACTTAAAAAACAGGTGTTGTCCAGGAGCCGGTGCCATGCGGACACTGATGGCGCCTCTCCTAGTCCAGCTCAGCTGGGGCCAATGTGGATGGGATTAACGCAGGCTTGGTGGGAATAAAGATATTGAGAACAACCGCCACCACCCTGTTTTCATGCGCCTGAGGAGAGACAGCTGGAGGGCGTGTGGAGAGGTGGGCGAGAGTCTCTCACTAACAAAAAATGGGGCGTCCTCCACCCCACTTAACTCCAGAACTCCCTCCTGAGGCGGCGTCGCTGCCACGAGCGCTATTAATGACTGACAGCACCGCGGGGGGCCTGAGGGCGGGAAAGGAAAAGGCCGCTTTCCCTCACAACCGCCTCAGTCGAGCCGGGCCGCCTGCCTCGGCCTCCTCCCGCCGACGCCTTCCCGCCCTCTCGATTTGACGACGGGCCCTTTTCCCGGCCGACTTCTCCTATTCTTCCCGCTATGAAGCCGTGGCTGCTGCTGCTGGGGCTCCTGCTGTTCCACCAAACGCTGCAAAATGGTGAGTCCGCCCGGGTGGCCGCTGTGCGTTTTGCGCGCCCCACCGCCTTCCAACGCTCAGCATCCCTTTCAAAAAACACCCTTTAAACCCCCCACCCCACCCCATGGCGTGTATCCCGTGCCACGCCGCACTTATAAAACTTTTTGGGGGCGAGGGAGAACTGCCGCCTCCCAGTTTCTGCCGCCTTTCCCGCCACTTGGCAGAGCGCCTCCTTCTCCTCCTGGCTAAGCAAGTGTGCCTCAGATTAATGGAGTCCGTTAGCTGCTGCCACCCCTCCTCGCCCCGGGAAAGAATGCTGAGAATTTGGACGTGGGTTTTTTTTTTTTTTTTCTCCACACCCCATTTAGTTATCACAGGACTGTGCTGCTCAGCATGGCTCACATGCATAGCTTTGAAAGCAAACCAACAAACCCCAAAACTTGTTTTTTTAATTAAGGTTTTAATATCATGTTATGGGATATCGCATGGTGTTACTTTAATATAATAATGTATTATGGTTTGAACAAAACTTCTATTCAAGTTAGATGTAAAATAGGGTAACGCCATAAAGCATCCTGGTAAAAAATGTGGTTTTCACCAGTGGAAGATAAGATCGATCGGTGTTTGCAAAGCCTGGCAGTTGTGTATTTAAAGTTCCCGGTGAGCATCAAAGGGACTTGTATCCGATAATAACTTCACACGAGTTTTAATAGTCTGTTAGGATGCCCCAATGTCCAATCCAGGTAACTTGAGGATGATTATTTGCCTTTCTGTAATACTTGGTGCAGAAAATATTGTCATATTGCAAGAAATGTCTACCAAAACTATTTTTTGGGATTAGTTTTAGACTGAGTTGCAGGACGTTAAACAGTTCTGCTGTTGTCATGATATGTATTGAGAGAGAGAAAGATTAAGTTGGTTTGGTTCTGGGTTCATGTTTGTATTGAAGATGGGTGTTTGGGCTCAGTCTGGTGTTCTAACCATTGCACCACTCCTAGGGGCTGAAGTCTTTTTGCCTCCCCCCCCCCAATAAAAAATATTTTTTAAAATTTATATCCCGCCCATCTTGCTGCGCAGCTTACAACATATATAAAAATACAACAAAGCATCAAACATTAAAAAAACAAAATATCCAATACGAGCAACAAACAGTCCAGTTAATCAATAGAAACCAATAACAACAACAATAAACAGTTTGCAGTTATACCCAAATTAAAATAACCGCCAACCCCAACTAAACATTTAGGTAATGTCAATAACTCATACAGTAAATAATTCAGAGAAGAGTTTCCTTGAATAAAAAGTTAACTTCACTGGCCTCAGGTGATTCATGGTTTTGTTCCTGACCTATGTCTGACTCCAGCCCTGACAGCTTTGGACACTTGCTAATTCCAAGGCACTAGACATGCCTAGCACACAGCTCAGTACATACAGGACTTGGTTCGCTTTTAACACCCCAAGCCTTGATTAAATTCTAACACCTTCTAAACCCAGAGATTTAGAAATGTCTAGTAGCCACAAACCCATAGCAATCGGCTTGGTATGAGAAGGTATGGATTACATCAGTGCTTTTTTTCGGGGGGGGGGGCGCAGGGGTACGCATACCCCTAAACATTTTGTGAATCTAAGTTTGGTGTCAGTATTTCAATATGAGTAGGAAAATGAGAGTACCCCTAAACATTTTTTCAAGGAAAAAAAAGCACTGGATTACATCAACTGGGCAACTGCAATGCCCAACTCCCTTCACAGATGTATATACTAACAATAGATATGATTTTCTTAATGCTTGCATACTCAGGAAGAAAAAACATTTTTTGCATTAAATTAAAACTTGGTTGGAAAGTGCATGCTGCTTTTGCTGTTGAGTGGGCATGCTACTGTCCCGTCACAGCTGCACTAAAATACTGAATTTCTGTCCTGTTTATCTCCTACTAGGGAACATGCGGGGGAAACTTCATAATGAACCAGGCAGTCCTTCTCGATTGTTTGACTCTAGAGACTAAAATTAGGGTGATATATCTACCCTGAGAAAGACCGAATACCTTCTTCAATGAACCAGGAAATTCCTTCTCGTTGTCTTTTTAAGAAATGAAACCTCAGAGTCTGGGTCACCTGGTAGCTTGAGGCCCAGTACAGATGTGCACTCCCACCCTGCTCTGTGGCCCTTGTTCTTAAGTAGATTGTCAAATGGGCATATTTATCCCAGTACAGTATCAAGTGACCAGCAATACATGAATGAGCTTGCTTAGATCAGTCACTGCAGGTGTAATTTGTGTTTCTGTTCCAAAACACAGTATTTCCCCATGGAGTCTTTTTATAGGTGCTAGCACAAGGATAATACAGTACTAATTAAAAGGGGAATATATCTCTTGGAAAAACATTAGAATTAAGGATTACAAGTAGTTTTACATGAACAAACCAAGTTTAGTTTTCTAGAATTCTAAGTCAACTTCCAAACCTATAATCTCAGCTGTTCTTTCTACAACTGCGTGTTCATATGAATGCTAACTAAGAGTAGTAGCTTCTGGCAAAGATAATTGATTTTACACAGAAGTGTCATCTTATCCCATGGGAAGACCTAGTAATTGCTTATTTGCATGTGTTAATTTAAATCCATGCAGATTTAAAATTGCCTGTTGGTGAGCATCCTGAACTAACAAAAAATGAACAGGATGTATATACACACAAAAGCCCTCCATGCTGTCTTGGCCTATTTAAAATAAATTGGTTACAAATGCTAATCCTGTGTCAATATTCTGGGTTCCTTTCCATATGTGAGGTGAAAAACCCCTTTCAGGAATTTTTTTGTACCCAAAATAGAGCGTGATATTTTCTTCTCTCTTGTGATAGCTATTGGTCAGCCTTCAAAGAACAAGCGTCCGAAGGAACCGGGAGAGAACAGGATTAAACCCGCTAACAAAAAAGTAAAACCCAAAACTCCCAAACTAAAGGAGAGAGAATCCACAGATGCTTCTCCAAAAATCCATTCCATAATGACACAGGTGATGGATAAGGGGCGTTTTCAGAAACCTGCTGCTACTCTGAGCCTCTCTGCAGGACAGAATTTAGAACTGCGGTGTAAAGGAAATAAAATTGAATGGAGCCATCCTTCAGATCACAACAGGGTCAGGTAAGACTTTGAAAGGTGGAAATGAATAAAGTTATGCCCAAACTTTACTGTTGTTTTTTAAATCAATGCAAATGTTGATGTTCCTTTGGTAAAATATATTGGAATGTATAGAGAAGGGGAAAAGATTTCAGACCAGAGGGATTTATGACAGACCATTGCCAATGTTGTTTCCATAGAATTTAACCTAAAACAGAACTCAAGCTAAATAGAGGGGACAGGGGCTTTTGCTCAGATGAAATATCTGGAAACTTCTTTGTTGAAAGAATTGTAGCTGTAGTGTTATCATGTGCATATTTATCTGGAAGTAAGTCCAAATAATTCATTAGGACTTCTGAATGGATTTAGGAGTGCAGCGGTAGTCTTGTTTCACACGTGTGGTTTACAGAAATTAGTTTTCTAACTCAGATGTAAGTTTCTTATTGGGTGTGCAGTGGTACCTCGGGTTACAAACACTTTGGTTAAAGACTCTGCTAACCCAGAAGTAGTACCTCGGGTTAAGAACTTTACCTCAGGATGAGAACAGAAATTGTGTGGCAGTGGCAGCGGGAGGCCCCATTACTAAAGTGGTACCTCAGGTCAAGAACGGTTTCAGGTTAAGAACGGACCTCCGGAATGAATTAAGTTTGTAACTGTATTCCCATCTGCCCAAGAAATACATAGCAATAAAAGGTAGATGTTATCACAAGAGGAGAATGTTTTGTCAACATTCTAGACTAGATTAGGAAAGTAGTCTTTATTTGTAATTACTTTTAGCTTGCCATATTGCAAACTGTGAAGTAAGCTTTTTTTCTAGATACACCCTGCACCTGCTGTTTCAAGATAGGGTTTTCTAACAAGAATAGCATTCTTAAGATAGAAGTGTAGATGAATTTTAGCTGCATGACAAGGGCCCCTATCTAAGTTTTGTTCCTCACTGTGAACATTTTTGGGGGGGGGGGCGGTGATTCCCTAGGAGAGTCACCAAATTTTAATTACTATTAGAAATAAATGAATACATTGCCGAATAACAAGATGTGTAAGTCAAAGTCTGATATATATGGTTAGCATTATTTGTGTTTATAGTGATTGGTATCTTACATTGGGATAATAATGATTTTTAAAAGCTCATGTACCGGTAATTCATTGCCATAGGATGTTGTGGCTTTTGCTACAAGTACCAATTACTCTGAAATGTAGTTTAAATAATGTTATGGAAGAAGTGTTTGAGGTTTTACAGACCTTGGTAGCCAGAAAATGCGAACGCTTTCCAAGATACGACATCCCTCTATCTCTGATGAACTTCCATCACACTCAAGTTAGAAAATACATTAGTTGGCCAGATCCAGTACAGTATTGCAATTATTCCAAATGGTCTTGTTTTTATTATGCAGTTAACTGAGCCGCAGCATATCTGACCACTAGATGGCAGATTTCACCAGAAATAATACTGTCACATAGCCTTGGCCAGAGGGAGTTAATAAATAATTATGTAAAGGCAGAACTGACTGTACTTTTAATGTGTTTGTGTAGTATTAGACCAAAATGCCAAAATGCCTGACTGTAAAAGTAAGCGAGGTACTTTGACAAATGAAGACCTTTTTTTTCCAAGGCATGATGTCCTGAAAGGATATGGTAAATTTAAAATGAGGACTCTGTAGTGTTTTTTTAGTACTTCAGTAGTCTCAGCATCTGGTTACCCATTTAAAATACTGAACTTTTAAATGTAGTTTTCTAAGGGTGCTGAGAGTTGTAAGAAAACCCCTATTCCCCTCCCAGAGCTACAGTTCCCAGAATGGTTTAACAATCAATCCCTCTCCTCAGGGAACTATTAGACGAGGAGAAGGAGGAGGAGTAATAATAATAATAATAATAATAATAATTAGTATTATTTATACACCTCCCATCTTGCTGGGTTTCCCCATGTTAGTAACCCTGTTAGTCTGCTGCAGCAAAACGTTTTGTGACATCATAAATGCTAACAAAGTTATAATTGTGAACTAGATATCCTGTATGTTTTTATTAACTTATAAATGCCAGGATCTTTATCTACGTTGCATTGTGAATGGTCACTGTAATTACTTTGCATACATCTAAGCTTCATTGTAATTATCTCCGTGTTTATTTCTGGTACTTCCCTCTGACGCCGCTGCTCCTTTTCTCTCTCTGCACCCCTGTGTACTTTCCAACTCAAGAGGACATTCCATGTACATGATGAAGTAGAATCTGGCCTGCCAAACTTACACCATAATACTATTGTGAGTTTGGGGGTGGGGTGGAATCTTAACAGAATATCCCACTGTTCAAGGGCTATAATGGCCCTAGGTATGGATTGAAGACAGGGGTGCCTGGCGTGTTCTGGTCCATGGGGTCACGAAGAGCCAGACACTACTAAACAACAACAAGGTATGGGTTGTTATTATAAGCAGGCTTTCTGTCACCCAGGGCAAAGACCCAGTTTGTCACCCCCCCCCCATGTGTTTGCGTACACACACAACTTAACACATTTGTTCATGAAGGACATAGAACAGAGAAGAAATAATATTTCCAAAATAGTAAAATTGTCTGTGTATGTATCTGGCTTTCATTCAACCTTAAGTAGATCTCCTCAGAGCAATAGGTCATTTGAGGAATTCTAAAAAGTATTATGACTGTGTGATTATTATTATTATTATTATTATTATTACTATTATTTATTAATAGTAGTAGTAGTGGTAGTAGAAGAAACTGATAATGATCAGGTACATAATAAAGAGTAAGTCTTATCGAACTCAATGGGACTTACTTCTGAGTAGTAAATGCTTGCAGTTTAAGGCTCTAAATAATAAAATAAAATAATAAATAACCCACAAGTTTCCTTAAAAAATTGTTGATGGCTGAACCATTGCAGTTAAGTAATTTAAAGTGGATTGGCTACATTTTCCTTCCAAATTACAGGAAGGGATAAATACAAAGTGCTTCGTATGTTAGCATCACATTTCTTTCATTTCAGGTATTTCATTTTCGGTATAAAGAGGACTCAGTTTTTGTAGCTGATTGTATGCAGCAGTGCCCTTTTTATGTATTCACAAGATGTAAACATGTATGTTGTCCTTTAGATCCAAACACACACACACACACACACACACAGAGAGAGAGAGAGAGAGAGAGAGAGAGAACAAACACTTAAGCAAGCAATACACCATAGTGCATCTGTTCCCAAAAAGGGAAGGTAGTGGTGTTCTGATCTCTTCACCACTTTTAATTGATCTCTGAGACATTGAAGGAAGCAAAAGAAGAAGAAAGCAAGCAACAAATCTTCCCCTTTTCAACTTTGCTTGGAGAGGATTTCTCTGTCGCACACAGTTCCAAAAACAGAGAAAGGGGAAGGAGGAACATTTCCCAGGTTTTCCTGCTTCCCCTAAGAGAAAGCCCACCCCTCTCCCCCCCAGCTGTGAGGGAGCCCCTCCATCATAAGCTCAAGTTGCATATGCAGTGTCTGCTCTCCCTCATTCCAAGGAAACTAAACTCTGGGTAAGCAGCTAGAACCCCTGAAATCTTGCATGGCTCAGAGATTGGGGTGGCATGCAATAATACATTTCTAGCATGAGGAAAGTTGCATCACCAATGTCTCTTCAATACCTTCACAATTTTATGCAAAATTAAATCTGTGTAAGACATAGTGAATTTTTATTGTAGAAGGGAGCATGTAGTTTCATAGCTATGAATCACATATTAATGTATATCCTTTGATTTCAAGTGCCGTAAATGAAAAGGCGATGACTGAGGCAAAATGAGTAATGCTTATAGCACTTCCATGCTCCTCCACTGATGTGCCTAAAGCAACATAGTAAGTGAAAAATAAAGATGGAGGAGAGGAAACTGGGCCCAACAAACGTATAAAATGCCAAAGAGCTGACCATTGCAAGCCCGTAAACATTTAATAGGACTGTAAGCATGTAATTCATGTTGCTATTATATAACAGGACATATTCACCAAAAAACTGAAGACACTACCAAGTATGAGTACCACTTTCTCAGTTATGGTTGCAAGTAGCAGTACATATTGAAGTTCTGAAGGAATAGCTTTGCAATCCAACCAGGTGAGTGAATTTTCTCATACAAGATGGAATCTGCTCCCACATGAGGTGGTGATGGCCACAAACTTGGATGGCTTTAAAAAAGGATTAGACAAATTTATGGAGGATAATTCAGTTTTTGCCTTCACTATTGGAGGCAATATGCCTCTGTACAGTAGTTTCTGGGAATCAAGAGCAGGAAGAGTGCTGTTGCACTCAGGTCTGTTGTGGGCCAGGAGTCAGCTTCACCTGCTGAACAGCCTGAAGGGGGAGAAGGCAGAGTGACCCAACCTTCAAGGATAGAGAGAAGGTGCTGATGAGAACCATCTGGCTTCAGCCTTAAGCAGAGCTTCCAGCAGCAGTCAATTGCTGGTAATAATGCTTGTAACTCCTGGCCCCATCTTGCTGATTCCTGCTCTTGACCCCATGATCATCAGATTCCCTGACACCTGGACCATCTGACCACATGGATTGCTGTTTGCCCGATTCTAGGACTGGACCTGATTTTGGATGCTGACTGCCTCCAGGAAGTACACTTCAAAGGCTCTTCTGGTTGGCTGGCCAGATGTATTCTTGAGGATGATCACATGGTACTCATGAAGGCCCATAGCCACTTGTTAAACCTAGTCCCCAAATACTACCTCATGAGGAGGCTGGTAATATGCCACTACCTTTGCTTCAGCTGGCTCAGCACATTCTGAAAGTCCATAAGTATGGCAAACAGTCTCTGACAGGATACAGAAGGACTGGGGGGAAACCCAAGGTGCGTTGTTTTTTGAAAGAAAAGAACGGAAAGACAATGAAAGAGTATCTTCAAGCTTCCATCAGTAACTAGCTATACCATGGTGCACAGGTGATGAATTACTCTTGTACTGGCTTTTTTCAGCTAAATCTTCCTGTCATTTTCTTCATGAGATGCAGATCTCTGGGCACAGAGTATTCAGAGTATTCAGAGTATGCAGCCCTTGCAGATAGTTTAGGGAAAGTCTCCCTTGGATGATTTGGAACCATGAGAGACGACAGTTTGATACTTTGGGCTTTTTATATTTCAGCCTTTAGAATGTTCTTGATGATGATTAATATAACAACAATTGGTTCCATCTATACTTTGCAAAGAACCTGGTAGAAGGATATTATTGTGATCCTGAACAGGTTTACCAAAGCTGGCAAGCCACACTTCATTTTAATTGGCGCTCATCAAGATCACCATTACATTCATCATGAATGATTCCACCTTCAATTTCATCTTTCCCACAAAAGTGCTCTGAACAGAAGGCAGTCTCCCCCCAAAAAACCCAGAAGCAACATTTAGGATGACCATCTCTTACCATGCTGATGGTGTACATATGGTGTACGTATTTCCTGGCTGTGAGGCGTGAAGGCAGCACATTACAAGGCCCTTTCCACCTGACCTAGGGAGCAGGGCCCATACACATCCAGCCCTACAAGAGAGACTCCTCATGAGGCTGGAGGAACATCGCCCAGCTGTGAGTGCTGAAGGCCACTTCCTGCAAGGCTTTTTCCACCTGGCCTAGGGGGCAGACGTACCCAGCCCTATACTATGTTATATGCATTCTGTAGTTGACCTTCTTTGTAATGTTTTATTTTGAAATATTTTAAGATAATATTTTAGTTTTCTGTTATTTTACTTTGACTGTATACTCTATATTTGACTTTTTCAGATTGTTTTATTGATTTATTGATATAATAAAGCGGCCCATGGGGGTCGTTTAAACGGCCCACAAGACACCCCCAAACTGAGCCACCTGCTTGGTGAGTCCCTGCGCGCTGCGCTAAACCTGTGCAGAGCAGGGACTCACTTCCCTGGCGCCGGAAGTCGTGTCGACGTAGGCGCTGGAAGTTGGGTCTGCACAGACGCAATACAGCCCACGGAGCGATCTCCGCGGGAGTGAACTGGCCCAGGCGAGGTAAACCTTGCCTTAATATGCTTAATATGCTGTAAACCGCTGAGATTTTTCTTAAAAATATAAAGTGGTATAGAAAATAAATAAATAAATAAATAAATAAATAAAGCCTTTGCCACTGTTTCCCAAGTCATTCAGAGCTTGCTGTGGTGTTGGGCAGCATTTTGCTGTTGCAAAGAGGTATTAAGCTGATTTGACATCACTACTAGTTCTTCTGCAAGAACTGATGACATGAATAATATATCTGATCTGTTTGCTTCTTTCAGCACTAAGAAATCTCCACCTCCGTATCAAGAATTTCATCATTCTTGTTTGTAATAGTACCTTTTCTCCCAGAGTCTGTGAGGGTGAAACCCTTCGTCTCCTTGTAGTTTTGGCTTCATCTCAATCAAGATAGACCGTCATGGGAAACTGCCCTTGACTCGCCGGCTTCTATTTCCTTAGTTATCCTTGTGTTCTTACTTCAGTAACCACTTGCACATACAATTTGTGTGATAATATAGATTGGCAGCATGTGATATTCAACCTGCAAACCAATCATTAGAATCTACCCTTGGCCTTTGCAGAACTGAGTAGCCCTCACAATCATAAATGCATGATGATACTCAACTATAGGGTGGTTAATATATACAGTATTCATCAAGGTTAAACCCTTAAGCATATGATCTGTTAACCTACAAACTCCAAGTTACTGCAGCTACCCTCCTTTCAAGTTGGTATTTGTCAGCTTGTTTGAAGTGGTGACTATGAGTCTTTGGTCACATCCACAAATCCATTAAAAACACATTTTTATCACAGTCATGCCTTTCTTCAAGAATCCCGGGAATTGTAGTTTACTCCTCACAGAGCTACAGTTCACAGCACTTTAAACTACAGTTCCCAGGATTCTTAGGAGGGAAGCCATGACTGCTAAAGTGGTATAGGAGTGCTTTTCATGTGTGGTGCGGATGTGGTCTTTATTCTGGGATGTCCTCTTTCACATCTGTCTGTCTAAACTGCAGAGCTATTATTCCAATGGTTGGCTTCAATGTGTGCTACTTCTAACCACTGCTAAAGTAGTATTCAGATGCTGTACTTGCTAGCATCTTTAATCATTTGGTGCCCATTTCCTGTAAATAGTGACATTAGTCAAATGAATATGCAAGGGTGTAATATGAATTTGCTTTATGGCATATTTTATCAATATTGAGGATCAATTTTGTTTCCTCCATCTTTATTCTCTATATAAGTGCTGCTACTTCTTATTAATGTTCTGTTCATTCAGTCAGTCTTTAGAAGATTAGGCATCATGGACTGCAACTGGAGCAGTTTCTGCCAATTGCCACATTTTGCATTTCTCTAGCGACATACTTCAAGTTGAGAAAGAAAGGGATGCGTCTGAAATTTGTGAACCTGTTTTTCAGGATCTACTGTACATATGATGCTTTGATAAGTTAAGTGCATCACCAATTAAGGCTGTTTTCATCGGCATAGGAAACAGATTAAGGGATATCTCTTATTATTCCAACTTTCTTGGTAAACATGCAAGCTTTTGACTTACAAAGCATTCATTACCAGGAAGCAAGCTTTAGTCAATGGTTTTAGCCAATGACAGAAATGTAAATGTTTGAGAAAGAACTCATAGGTGGTTAATTCTCCATTGTGTATGGCTACACCTCACTCATTCATGCAAAAGAACAAATGTGTGTCTGGATACATGCTGCTGAGCTGCAGAAGGGGAGACTTGCACCCAACCTCATGCCTTCTCAAGGAGGGGCAAAGGGTAGTAAGTCCCAAGCAGACAGTGCTGTATATCCATAATTCCAGCACAGCGGGACCATCTGGTCCTGTGCTGGCCTCGCAAGAAGTTCTGAATTGAGCTACTGTCATTTAAAGAGGAGAGCGGGCTAATCAGAAAACAGTTAGCATCCTAGACAGTTGCCGATACAACAGATTAATCAGCAGGGGGTTGCAGGCTGTTTTAATGACCTAAGAAACTAAGATCTCTATTGAAGCTGGCTGTTTGTGTTGATGGATACAAACAAAGAAACAACTCAGATACCATTCTGTTTCTTCTTCTTGGGCTGTTACAGTTCAAACCCTTTGCACCAGAAATTCGAACCATTTTCAGATTAACACTGAAGGCCCGTGAACTGGTTTCAGAACGATCAACTTGCTGAGACCCTACTTCTAAGTAAATAAGCATAGGATTAGGCTGCACATAATTTAGATATAAGAAGCTGGTAGCTGCTGATAGAGTGCTTATAGTAGGGCTGAGGTTTTTTTATACTTCGCTTTTAAATGGAAATTTTATACCACAGTAATCTAAATTTTGGGGTGAGAAAACTGAATTCTGCAATGTGTCTAAATTGTGCATATTAAGTATATTGTTCATTTTGCATAATATCTTAATGCTTCTGCTAATCAGTGGGAGAGACAACAAACTATGCAGAGGGGCTATGAAACTCTGGTTTGAAGTGGTCGAAACTTTTCATGTACATTTGGCTTCTTTGCTTTTGTCAAGCATGCCTTTCTAGCATCTTGAAACTTGCCTTTAAAAAGGGGTGGGGCTGAAATTTCTATGATTTTTTTAAGTTTCACCCAACATCAAACTCTGTGTTAGCGCAGTGCTTGCCTAAAATTAAAAAAACACACCTAGGCTTTCTTCAGTACAGCACTGATACATCTACATTCGAGTTTATCTTGTGCTACTTAATGGGTTCTTACTGGGAACTAACATTTTAAAAAGATATCCCAGGTTGTGTAGCGATTTGGACAATAGAATGTTGGCATTTCCGCAATAGAACTAGCTTTGCTTTGCATGAACTGAATCAGTGCATATGTGGATGGGAAGGAAACTCTGGAAGAGATTGATTTCTTTCAAAGGCCTAATTATTTAGCTTCCTTGGGGATACAATATGGATTTCCTTGGAAAGTTATTTGGTTATTTTGATTGCTGGATGGCTTACATGTAGAGGGTTTGATGGATGGCTTATTGTGTAAAGAGTTGAGCCAATCAAACTGTATGGTTTGCTAATTAATTCTGACCTTAATTTGTCTCATTCAGTGGTGCTCTAATGATATTTAGCAGACTGTGATAACTGGGGGAGTCAAAATTGTTCAGGCACAACTGCTTCTCTGTATTAGAGATACTCAGTACAGTATTGAATATCTTACCATTTTCTCTGCATGCATATATTCCTAAGCTACAATCACATTATTCACTTTTTGGTTAGCTCCCCAAAAGGGGCTCATGCAAAGTATTCGTCCCATGGCTGCTACCAGCCAAGCCCCTTCCTATGAGGTCCAAAGATAAGCAAGAAGCCAAGCAGGATTCACAAGAAAACAGCTGAGGGATTCCTACCCATTTTATTCTTCCTATGTGCTCAATATATAGAGTCACAACTGGGAAAGAGATCCTCTTCAAATGACCATATCTAACCCCTCTGCCACCCTAAGCACCACACCCTCTCAATTAGCCTTTGGCTAATAAAACCATCTATATACCCTTTGAAATTGTGTATGTGTGTTGAGGGGCAGATTGTTGGTTTTGTTTGTTACTGTGTTGTGCATGGTTGTGTTTTTATACTGTAAACTGCCCTGTGATCCTCAGTTAAAGTGCAGTACAGAAATTTGATAAATAGCAGCAGCAGCAATAATAATAATAATAATAATAATAATAATAATAATAGGTTTTATTAATAGTGCCCAGGGCATATGTCATAGGGCTGCCATATTTTGAAGAGAAAAAAAGATAGAACACATTTGCCGACTTCTACTTTTAACAATGGATCTCTGTGACAACTCTACCCATGAAAAAGAGGACGTGTCCTGGAAAAAGAGGACATGAAAAACTGAATGCTGCCCTGTGCAATCTTACTGACATTGCCTTTGCTTTCTTATATCGAGTGCCAAGAAACAGAAATAAATTGTCTGGTGGTATTTGTTGCTTTGGTCATGCAAACACTTGCAGAGTATTTATGTTTTGATCAGTGTTAGAAATTAGCCAGGCACCAGACACGTTTTGCTACTGGCGTGGGTCCAGTTACAACTATGTGGAGATTTTTGAGTCACAGTTTAAAAACTCTGCCTTAGTCCATAGTTTGTACCATTACCACTGTGTGTGTGTTTCTCCTTCTTGCATCCTGGTACAAGTGAATTGTTGTAAGAGCAAGCTACAGTCAAACAATGTAGAATCGTAGAATTGTAAAATTGGTCCAACTCCCTGGAAAATAGCCATTCCATTGTGGTGGCTGTAACCAATATTTAAGGTGCACTTGGCATCTAGTTTACATATCTGAGTTTCTAACTGGTTTTGATCCCATAAATCAATATCATCAACAGTATTAACCAGTGACATTTAATTAGGAGCATCTGCAGTGCTGTGTCTCATTCTCTTTACCACACATGATGAGTAAGTGTGCTTGGTCCTTATGTTATTGGTCATTATGTTATTCCATCCCATTCATTTCAGTGCAAAGAAAATGCAATACATATGACAGGGCAGGCGGGTAGTAATTATTTCATGTATGGGCCAAAAGCAATACCAACAGTGAATACAGTAATACCTCGGATTAAGAACTTAATTTGTTCTGGAGGTGCTTTCTTAACCTGAAACTGTTCTTAACCTGAGGTACCACTTTAGCTAGTGGGGCCTCCCGCTGCTGCCGCGCCACCATTGTGCGATTTCTGTTCTCATCCTGAAGCAAAGTTCTTAACCCGAGGTACTATTTCTGGGTTAGCGGAGTCTGTAACCTAAAGCGTCTGTAACCTGAAGCATCTGTAACCTTAGGTACCACTGTATTGATTGTATTTGCTAGATTGATTTCAGTTCTGGACATGGGATGAATAAGTGAACAATGGCAGTTTCTGCTACCATTTCTGTTTCTGTTGGAATTTTCCAAAATCCTTGCCTGGGTGTTTTGTACGGTATATTGAAGTCCAGCAGCAGAGGTTGGCCTGTATCCACTTCCCTCTGTTGCTGCCAGCATTCAAAACTCCCATTGTTCTCACTTCCGGGTTGGCGCCTCCGGCAATGGCGGAGCTCCTCCGATCGGGAGGAACTTGCTCTGTGAAAGGCAGGGTCTGACCGCCACGGTGAAGGCGGAGACCTATAGAAATCACAGGCGGGAGAAGCCTGTGAACTTGGGATTCGGCTGGCACCTCTTGCGCCTCCCCTACTCGTGGGGAAACCCTGTTTTGGGGATCTGGAACGACGTGGGGTGAGTGACGCGGTGCTTTGAATCGACTGCTTCTTTCACGGAGTAAAGCCGCATTGCTGTTGCCGGAGAGCACTGACTTTTTCCTGTGGACAATTGGACTTTAAACAACTATCCGTGAGTAGACTGGAAAATTTGGATCTTCAAATATTCTAATTTGGCAAAGTAGCGGGAAGGCTCTAAACAGGAAGTCCGCCTTCCGCTTTTGTAAATAGACTGAAGCAAAGGCGTTACAAACTAAAGTCTCTGAAAGTTTTTGGACAAAAGATTAAAATTCCACTGGTTAAAAATATCAAACCCCCCTTGGAAGCAGGAGAAGAGGGGGGAAGTCGTGGACCTAGGGAGAACCTGCAGGAGAGAGGGAAAAGTAAACTATCACTGCTCTGAACCTGGGGACGGTCTGCCTGATGACGTTTGGGGAAGGTTCACTGACAGAACGGATTTGACAGTTACTTAAAATTAGAAAGATACTGTTTCCGTTGAACTCTTCTGAGTTTATTAAAGGGAGGAAAAAATAACTGAAAATCGAAACTGTTTCTGTGACTGAAAGAACTGATACAATCTGAAACTGCTTCCCTCTAGAGGGAGCATGTGAAACTGTTACAGGAGTGTAACAGGGTAAACTCCAGCTGCAAGATAAAGTTTCTGAGAATCAGAGATTGACCTTGGACTATTCAAAATGCTGATAGGAGAAGTTATTGTGACTGCATTATTCAAAATAAATCATTCACTTTAACAGCTGCATAAAAATGTAGATGACATGATCTTCAAAATTGACAGCCGGGAACAGAAAGTGACTAACTTGAATCAAAAAGCAAGCAACAACATAGAAATAACTCAGGACTTGGTACAGGAAAATACCTTGGCAAGACAAATGGTGGAGGAAAAGGAGAAAGATGCCGTTGTGAAACTTAAAGTAGCTCAAGAAGGATCCTCAGTTCTACAGAGGCAAATCGAGGATTACAAATGGAGGCCCTGCATGATTGGTTTTAGTAAAAACCAGAGCTTGAGGATGGGACCCTGGTTTGGACTGAAGAACAAAAGTTGGAAAGACTCCTTCATCCAGGGACTAACTGACATCTGGGACATGGGTTTGGGCCTGGAGGACCTTGAAGCTGTGGGGGCCTATGGGCTTGGAGGAATCCTGAAATACGTCCTGAAATACCCTATGGACCTTAGTTTCAAGTATGGAAATTTGGCTGAGCTGTTCAGAAGGAATAAAAGTTCTGTTTGGTTGGAGTTTTCCCGAGATTTGCTCCTGAGCATCAAAGAATATGAAGAAGATCCGCAGAAGGACGTGGAAAAGAATTAAGAGCCTCGGACATAAGATCTCCAGGTTGATGGACTATATGGATCTGACGGAAAGGACAGGCAGAATCCGAAACCAGGGAGGGGAGAGGGTGGAGGAAGATTGGGAAGCTAAAGCTTATATTTAGAAATTTTGCAAAATTAATGACTGTTAGAAAAATTGTGGAATGTTATTATATGAATTTAGTAGAAATGTTAGAAGAAGTTAAGAATAGATAAGTAATTTAGTCTTAAAGGGAAATAAGGTTAAAAAATATGTTATCTACAAGACGATAAAAAACAGAGAAAGATGGAAAGGATTTGCTGAAATAATTAGAAGAATTGGAATACAAAAAGGGAGGTGTGAGGAAGTCGAGGAAACAAGGAAATGAAGGATAGAATATGGAAAAGGAGAGATGTATTTTAAACTGTTTTTGTTTAGATTTATTTATGTGTTTAGTTTAACGGGATTGGGTTGGGGTTTATATTATTTGTATACTGTATTGTATTGTGGTGTTTTTTCACTTTGTTTTTTTTTCTTTCTTCTTTTGTCTTTAAATTTGCTCTTTTATTCTTTTTCTGTAATCTTTAAAAGCAATATTTTTTAAAAAAAAAACTCCCATTGATCTCGGCGCATTTTGTGACAGGGAATTTCATTAATGCGAGCAGTTTCTGAGCCCTGAGAGCAGTACTGCGCCTAAGATTTCAGATTAAAACTGCCACTGCTGGAACAAAAGGAGGACGTTTTTCTGCCTCCCGACTTCTAGCTACTTTCTGAGGACTGGAGAAGGGACCCTCATAAGAATATTAAGGGGGCGGGCAGGGGAAGTATGGCTTTTTTTTTTTTGCAGTCTTCAAATGAGACCATGTGAAAATTGAACATAAGATTTTAGTCGAAACAAAATAAAAAAATTCCTTCCAGTAGCACCTTAGAGAGCAACTAAGTTTGTATCTGAAGTTTGTATCTGACCAACCTAGTTGGTCTCTAAGGTGCTACTGGAATGATTTTTAAAATTTTGTTTTGACTATGGCAGACAAACACGGCTACCTACCTTTATAAGATTTTAGCTGCAGTTCATTTTCAGCTTCTTGTTATAAAAAATGTGTGCCTAGACATTCCGTTGTTGCGCCCATAACCTAGATTTAAGGTGCCATTTTGCTCCTGGCTTTCATATCTCAGTTTCTAACACTGGTTGCTGATATCTTGAAGAGATGGAGCATGGGCTCCAAGTCCCCATCTCCACTTTCCCCTGCTGCAGCCTTGGTGGTGGCTCTTGCTCCTGGTGCACCTTTTGCACAGTGGGTAGAAGTTCCCTGTCACTGGTGCCATTAGGCCATTAGGGCCAAGTTCAGACCATCATTCTGAACTATGGTTAACCAGACCTTGATTTATAAACCTTCACTTGGCGTGTCATGTGAACCCGCCACTAGCATGTTGCCCCAATAAACTTTGCCATGAACTAATGCAGTTCTTGGACTGAAACGGTCCTCCATAACCTTTGACTTTGTGTCTTTGTCCTTGCTAGCATCAGGCAACATGACAGATATGGGCAGCTGATTCTGGCAAATGCCACTGCAGCAGACACTGGTCAATACAGCTGCTGGCTCCTGCAATGCAGTGGCTACAATTGCAAGAAGGATGAGACCAAAACGGGCTCAACGTACATCTTTTTTGCAGGTAATGGAATGGCTCATTGCTTCCAGAGGTAGAAAGGTCCTTCCTTAATGCTATCTTTTTTTTCATCTTTGCACTTCACGGTATCCCTGTATCGAGTGGGCAGCAAGTGTTTCTGATAGTGCAGATTATGACCTCTTTTGTGCTCATTAGTTACATGCTCATTTTTCAAAGCAGTTTATTTTTTAGCACTGCTGTATTTCGGTTTGTTTATGCCATTGGTCATCATCTTTTGGTGATACCTTATCTTATTTAAGCTGCTTGTTTACACAGTGAAAATATTTTATTGACGATCAAAGCAAGTTAAAAATGAAGAATGGTTAAGTAATGCCTGCTGTCTGTTTTGTAGAGAAAATTTACAGTCAGCCGCATTATGGTTATTTAAGGTGTGCAGTGGTGGATAAAGTTAAAAAGTCACTGCATGCACATCATCCCTTAATGCAGCCTTTCTCAAACTGCAAGTTTCTGACTAATTTCCTCACCACTGGATGTGCTGCTTGGAGCAGATGAGACATCTGGCAGGTACCAGGTTGAGGGGTAGGTGTCCCTAATGAATAAGCTAGATAAGGAGCAATAATGTGAGGTGAAAATGCACTGTGTAAAGAGCGGTGATTGAACTAGGATGCAAAGTCTACAAATCATGATTGGTACGGATTTGGGGTCATGGGTGGCACTGCGATCTAAAGCACCGAGCCTCTTGGGCTTGCTGATCACAAGAATGGAAATTCAAATCCGCAGGACAGAGTGAGTTCCGTTGCTCTGTCCCAGCTCCTGTCAACCTAGCAGTTTAAAAGCATGCCAGTGCAGGTAGATAAATAGGCACCACAACAGTGGGAAGGTAAACAGCGTGCACTCACCATAGTGTCCTGCTGCACCAGAAGAGGTTTATTCATGTTGGCCATATGACCTGGAAAAGCAGTCTGCGGACAAACGCCAGCTCCCTTGGCTTGAAAGCGGAAACGAGTGCTGCACCCCATAGTAGAATTCGACTGGACTTAACCGTCCAGGGGTCCTTTACCTTTTACGAGTACAGATTCTGATCAGAAGTAGAGGATTCTAGGTGGTGAAGTTAGTACAATAGCTCAATTTGGAAAGATCTGGTCATTTTAAAAATTCAGAAATGCAGTCACCATTCTGAGACTTATGCTGGAAGATCCAAATATGCTGTTAGGATTCTTTTAAAACTACATGCAATGTGTTATGGAAGCTGCATTCGCAGTCTGAGAGGCCCTGCTGAGCACATGGCCACATTCAATAAAGGGTTAGTGGTTTGGGGCTTAGTGTTTAAATTCAGTTGCTAAGCATTTGAAATCACAACTGAAAATGTAATTCTTGCAGAGGTACTATGGTTGCCTCTCTCACTAGGTCAGGCTTGGACAACTTGTTATCCACTTTTCATGTATGCCAGCCTTCATGTGGCTTTGGGGTGTGTGTTTCACTCCCAAGAGTGGTTTGTTTACCCCTGAGATAGATTGGGCATTTGCTTACAGGGGACATGCAAATTACAGATGCAATGAAGCCATTATATATTTCAATTAGCTCATTCATTTTCTTTTAGAAAACTACTCTTAAAGGTTACTTGTTGGTGAAAATCAGAATTCTGCCAATAAACCATTTCTCCCATTATTTATGTTTTTGCTATAGTGCCGGTTAAAATGGTAATGACTGGTGCATGATTAATATCCATTGCCTTGCTTCTTCCTACAGATAAAGGGGAGCTCTTCGTTCCCTCTGCCAGTTATTTTGAAGTTGTCTACCTCAACCCAGATAAGCCAGCGGTAGTTCCTTGCCGAGTGACCAGCCCGTCAGTTAAAGTCTCATTGCACCAGGAGTTCCCAGCCGAAGAAATCCAAGTAGATGGAACCAACATAATTTATGATGTGAAGAAGGGTTTTATCTATAAGCATCCAACATCCGATCACAAGGGAGTGGTTTACTGCAGAGCAGAATCGTGGGGAGCACCTCAGATTTCCATCAAGTACCAGTTGCTTTATGTGGAAGGTAAAAAAACTAACTGAATGGCTCAGGCTAACATCAAAGCAGTTCTACTGTACGCTCTCAGACAGAGTGCTTTAAACTGGCCCTGAGTAATTTCCCACACAGGTTAACACAGTGTTGATCTGTGTTAATTTGCATGGTGATGCGGGTGGCACTGTGGTCTAAACCACTGAGCCTCTTGGGCTTGCCAATCAGAAGGTTGGTGGTTTGAATACCTGTGACGGTGGTGAGCTCCCGTTGCTCTGTCCCAGCTTCTGCCAACCAAGCAGTTTGAAAACATGCCAGTGCAAGTAAATAAATAGGTATCGCTGCGGCAGGAAGGTAAATGGTGTTTCCCTGTGCTCTGGTTTCCATCACGGTGTTCTGTTGCACCACAAGCGGTTTCATCAGTGCTGGCCACATGACCCAGAAAGCTGTCTGTGGACAAATGCTGGCTCACTTGGCCTGAAAGCGAGATGAGCGCCACAACCCCATAGTCACCTTTGACTGGACTTAACCATCCAGGGGTCTTTTACCTTTACCTTATGGTGAACTACCTAGGTACTCAGGTTTATACTGAACTACTCAGGCTACTTCACCACAAGCAAAACACATTCAAATGTGTTTTCTGAAGTCAGCCAAGAAAAATTATCAGCATAGTGAAACTGTCCAAACCTCAAGCGTATATCTACTTTGAAATTGAGGCAGAAGATAGTAGTTCTCTGTTATCTTAATGCAATACCTATATTTCACACAAGCTATGTTAAAGAGCACTTAAAACCAAGGGAAGCCTTGGAATACTACAGTAATATATCTGCACCCATAAATAATTTTGCCGCCAAACAGCAGTTGCAGCTAATTTGTGAACAAATTACAAGAGAGTTGTGTGTCTCTTGGGTGGGGTTGAGCAATAATGAATTAAAAATTGACTTTGAGTAGAATTTTAAATTGTCAATATTTTTTCCTACTCCCTGCGTAAATGTTGATGACAGTAACTTGAGTGCAACTATTAGCAGCTGGTGATCTTGGTTTCCATGTTGTGGAATTTTCACTTGCTGATTTCTACAAGTCAAGCTGGTCCATCTGCAGCCCTGGTAGGCTATTAAAAATGTGGAATCGCTTTTTATTGTCTCTCGCCCATCTCTTTGAACCAGTCCCTAGTGGCCCGCCTTCAACTACAATCAAAGCATCATCCAGTACAGCAGAAGGTGGTGATGATATCAGTGTTCTGTGCACAGTTTTGGGGGAACCAGATGTAGAAGTGGAGTTTAATTGGATATATCCAGGGCAAAAGGTAAACTGCTGCTTGTTTTGTTATTTCTCTAAAAAAAATTAAAAAATAGAAAATTATGAACACGCAAATTACCGTATTTTTTGTACCATAACACTCACTTTTTTCCTCCTAGAAAGTAAGGGGAAATGTCTGTGCGTGTTATGGAGGGAATGCCTACGGGTGGCAGGAGGGATCTGCTGCAGTCGTGAGCAGAGGATCCATGGTTCCCCTTCCTTCCCTCCTCCGTGGCTCGCTTTGAAACAGCAAAGCGGAAGGAGAGCCGCTGAGTGGGGAGGAGAGAGGGACAGAGAGACTGCTTGCTTTAAAGGAGCAAAGCGGGAGAGGAGAGGAGCCGCTTACACGAGTGTAAGCGACTCCTGTTCGGTTGGTTCCTTTAAAGCAAGCAGGCTGTCTGTCCCTTTCTCCTCCCCACTCATCTCGCTAAATAGCATCAAAGTTTTTCAGCTCACTAAGCCAGGGATTAGCAGGGAGGAAGGAGAAAAGCAGAGCCTGCTTGCTTTAAAGGAGCAAAGTGGGAGAGGAGAGGAGCCTTCTCCCCTTATACCCCTCTTCTTCATTATTAGCAGCATCCTTCTCCACCCACCCCACGCGTGCTCCTTCTTCCCTTAAACGCCTTTTCTGCATTATTAGCAGCATCCTTCTCCACACACCCCATGCGTGCTCCTTGTCCCTTGAATGCTTTTCCTTCCCTCCCCAGTTAAAACATGGTTACAAAGCACGGATCCACATGGATCCTCAGGATTTTTGCACAGGGTCACCCCAAATTCACAATCAGATCACATAGCATGTCCATGGCTACATCTTGCACCCAAAAAAATCACACACCCACTGTTGCCTGGAGCCGCAGTGGTGCAAAAACGTGGTTACAAAGCATGGATCCACATGGATCCTCAGGATTTTTGCATTGGGCTACTCCAAACTCACTGTCAGATCACATGTCTGTGGCCACAGCATGAACCACAAAAATCATACATCCACTGTTTCATTTAGAATTCCCCCCCCCCTTGTTTTCCTCCTCTAAAAACTACGTGCGTGTTATGGTTGGGTGCGTGTTAATAGAGCGAAAAATACAGTAGTCCATCATGAAATTTTGGAAGGCGTGAAAACAAAGCTTATTAGCTACAAAGTTGCTGAAGTCTTGAGGATGATGCAGGCAGAGGGTAATGTTGACTGGTAATGTTTTTTTCCCCCCGACACTTTTAGCTTGGAAAGATTATACACAAAGGCCTGATTTGGCCCAAAATTGGCCATCCATGTTTTGGATAAGTCTATACCCAAAAAGCCTAACCAAAGGACTACTATAAAGCTATCTACATGAGTAGACAAGGAATGTGCTTTACAGAGAGCTCTTATCATTATAAACTACCACAACATTTTCCTACTAGGAAATCCTGATAGATTTTTGAGGGTTATTTCCCTTCTGCACTTTGATTCTTCACCACTAGATTTTTAAAAATCAATTTATCTTCATCCACTCTCCTGTAGAACAGTAATTGACCCTTTCGAGTTTCCTTTTATTTTTCTATATATTGTAAATTCACAGATTAATATGACAGTGTTACTGAAGCTGCAGGTGTACGCAGTTATTACAGCAACACAAACTCTTATCCTGTCTCAAATCCAGCTCATGCCATCAGTTTAGCAGTATGTGGCTTCTAAAATTGATTAGTAACACAGTAACATTGATTTGTAGACATTTCCTTTATTAGCAGATAATATGTGTGGTGATAGTGGGCATTAGGATAAAATGCAATTTGTTCCAAAGCCTCTTTCTGGTTTTGAGAGGTGGTAGAGTCAGTTGTGCCTTTGCAATATGGTGCTTGGATATTTTGAATATTTTTACCACAACTGTGTCTGAAGTGGCACAGTTCTGCCCCATGATCTCTCATGCATAAATCCCACTAAAACCACTTTAAGTCTTGACAAAACAGATGGCAGGACTACATACCAAATGTCTGAAGTTCCCCCTACTGCATGGATTCAATTAACTTTTCAAAGGTGGTATTTAAAAGACTTAAATCTTTACATCCTTGATCACCTTACACTGGTGAGTCCCAGACTCGGTTATATACCAAATAATCTGAACCCCCCAAAAATCATAGGACCAGTTTTCCCAAAGGTGTTTAAACTAGACAAAATACAATTAAGGAAGTGTGGAGGATGTTGTATTAAGGCTGTAATCTGCTGCCACACTCTGTTGGCCTCACTTCCAGTTAAACTTGCCTAGCTAGGATCTGGCTACACATCACATATAGGTGCTAAAATTCCCTAGTAAGTAATCTTCATCTGCCATGAATACAAAGAGAGGACAGCATTAAATGGTCATGTTTCCCCTTCAGATTAAAAGGGCAGAAACAAACAGGACAGCCCTAGAAGCAGCAAACACATCTTTCATTGTATGGGAACAGCTGGGATTCTTATTGCAAAACCAGCAACCTCTGCATCTTCCGCAATAGCTCTGCCATTCAGATTAAAACTCCTACGCTAACAAGTAAACTACTGTTAATAAAATTAAGTACTGTGTTTACAGAAATGCTTCCGATTACTATCTCATGTTAAGTGTTTTCCACTCATTAGTATGAAAGGCCTGTGGTTATCCAAGACTCTTGGAGGCTGATCGACAGAGGAATTGGTCACACCACGAGAATTTCTGAGAGCCTTATTACCGTTGAAGATTTTGAGACCATTGATGGTGGAAACTATATTTGTATAGCTCAGAACCTTCGAGGACAGACCACAGTAGCTGCCTATGTTGAACTCATCTGACATATTGAGCTCTCGGACAAGACGGAACAGGAAATGTATTTCTGGACTGCTTCTGGCTAGCTTTGCCTTCAGAACTTGAGATAAGTGGAAAAAAATCTTAATTCATTCTTACCTTAGAGCAACACAAATGCAAGCATGTGGCTGTAAATGAGGGTTATTGTGCAAGTGTAGCACAAGGCTTAGAAACCGAACCAGGAACTAGAATATCCATCACCCAGTGTTGCCTCTCCCACTCAAAGTGGCCTTAGAGAAATGACCATCCTATCTTTATTATGGAAACACTGAATTACCACACAGGGTTGGTTGCAAAAGGGTGCTAAAATAAGTCTCCATCACATTCCGAACACTAAAGCACTATATAAATGCTAAGCATTAAATATAACTCAAGTCACTTTTTAGGAAATATACATTTCAAAGCCATAATCTCACAATATTCTTTTGTCATTAGGAGATAAAAGCTAGCTAAGTTAACGTTAAAATTAGCCTTGTGCTTTAATTTGCACACATGAAAAGTAAATAAATATCACTTGTAACATAGATGCACATGTCTCCTGGTAGCTTGGAATGTAATGCTTAGTTTGCTCTGTAAAATTTATTCCCCCTGCAGAATTAGTCATTGTAAGTTTTGTAGAAATTGCAGTATAATATATGTGTTTTAATATGCCATCTTTAGGTATAATAGACAGCTGCAGCCTGAATGGTTGATGTTGTTGTCATTTGTAAAATACGTATCAAACAAATAAAATACTCTGCAAGTTTTAAGCATTTGTAGATTTAATATTAAAAGTAGTTTTCTTATATTTATACAGTAGTACCTCGGGTTAAGTACTTAATTTCGGAGTTCCGGAGGTCCGTTCTTAACCTGAAACTGTTAACCTGAAGCACCACGTTAGCTAATGGGGCCTCCTGCTGCTGCCACGCCGCTGGAGCACGATTTCTGTTCTCATCCTGAAGCAAAGTTCTTAACCCGAAGTACTATTTCTGGGTTAGCGGAGTCTGTAACCTGAAGCGTATGTAACCCGAGGTACCACTGCATAGGGGACATGACTTACTGCACGTTACTCAGCTGTTTACATAGTAGAAGGATCCAGTTTTAGTGTTCAGTGTGAAGGTCTTTTGCTGATCACACCAAGCACTAAAAGAATTCTAAGCAAGTGTAGAATTCAAATCATTTCTATTGGTAACTGCATTTAGAATTAAGCACTCATCCAGCCTCTGTAGAAGGGAAACAAAAACAACATCTTTTAATAAATTAAGTTTCATCCTCTAATGCAGCTGTAAGTTTTGAGCAATACATAATGCTCAAAACATTCGACAAAACACCACTTTCTGTGGCAGCTTATTCAATCTTATTATTACTGTGTGCAAGGTCATCTAAAACAGAAGCCTCTTCTGTATAAATGGCTCAGAATGTGGATGTTATGCTTATAACTGTAAAATTATCTCTTTAGCCTCAGTATTTTTGCTTTTATGTCTAAACAGGCAAGAGTCTTGAACCAGTAAAAAAAATTTATTTTAATTTTCAACACTCAAGTACATATAATCAAATATGACCTTGCCAAAGAAATAAATTGCTCCAAGTCATACTTTTAAGCCAAGTTTCAGCCTATAGCGGATTTTCATAGTTATATAAATCAATCTCTGAACAACAGTTAATTTAGAAGTGCTGATATCTCTAGCTACATAACAGTGCCATAAATGGGTTTGGGCAGGCAAAATGCTTCACAGGGGAGGCACACTTTACACAATGTAAAATTAAAATAATTCATCCTTGAATTTTTCATATTACAGAGTAATATTTCAGTCAGTAATAACTAAAACCTTCTGCTGTTGAAGCCAATGTTTCTGCACCCTAAACAAAACATTTGGTTTGATACTTTGTTTTCCAAGTTTATTAACGTTTTTTCCCAGTGCTCCTTCGGGTTTATGGAAGGGGACAAGGATATCTCAAGACCTAGCTCTCAAATTGCCAACATCTTTGCTACAAACCACTATGGGTTGAATCCTATGCTGTCATTGCATGTGTGGGTCAGTCTTCACTTGTGCAACATGCCTTCCCTTTCCACTCCTGTACCCTGCATCCCTCTGTGACCTCAGAAAATCTACTCCAGATTGCCTCCAACCCTCAAGCAGATTGAGGGTACTGGGGGGCAGCAGTGGAAAGGAGAGGATGGGCAAGCCCCGTTGCAAAAGTGGGAGTCTCTCACTTGTACAACTGTCCTATCAGCTACAACCCTATGATTTCATCAGGCTTTGATTAACAAGTTGATTATTCAACAGCAATGACGATACCAGTGCGTCTTGGATGTGTGAGTGATGACTACATAACCAAGCCATAGCACTTAACAGTCCCATCTAGATCTGATAGCAGAGATAGTGTTTAACCATAATAAAAAATGCGTTTGTACATACAAGAATACATGTTGAACAGGTCATTAACAGGAGCGGACATGCAGTGAGTCATCTTCAGATTTGTAATGCAGCACTGAATGTTGCCTATGACACAGACATCTTCAACCTATCATGTCAGCAAAATAATCAGTTTTTGTTTTTTTCTGATTCCTGAAAATCTCATGCTAAATGAAATGGGGGAATGCAGTCTTGCAGCCAGTTGGTTAAAGTGCACATTGACAAGTAATCAGTTCGGGATGTTTGTACTTTGCAAGGCAAGGAAGTGCTACTGGCAGCTGTACACAATGGCTGTGTTCATACAACATGCTAAGCCGAACCCTTGGCTAGGCAAAACTGAATAACCATGTAGGCTCTTAGGGAGGAGCTTCTAGCTATTCAGCTCCTCTCTGGGAGCCTGCACATTCACTGTTTGGCTTAGTGCATTATGGGAACACAACCAATCCTACTGTTCTATCCTAATAATAGCATCTGAATATATATATATATTTCCTTTAGTGTGAAATTCTGTGATCTCAAGTCAAATCAGACCATTATTCTCCACAGCTGTCGTCACCTGGAAAGGGCTGCATGTCTGAACTATCTACCACCAGATATCTAAAAAAAGGAGTGGGAAGAACATTTAACTAGGTGAGAAAAGAAACCCCGTTCTTATATAGTTACCTAGGGGAAGCTTAAAAATATTTTGAATGATATTTTGTGGTATGAGAGGTTATCGGTCTCGTCGTAAATTCCACTATGCAAGTAGGCAGACAATGACAAAAATCAAATAAAAATCTCATCCTTTGACTAAACTGAAGCAGAGAGATAAGGAAAAACGTAGAGCACAAGCGGCAGCTTTTCCTTAGTCCCAGAGAAGGGAAAAATCTATGATGAAACATGCATAATGGCAATATTTTATTTATGAAGTACATGTCACTTTATTCTTCAGCTTTCGTCCTTTATAATATACATAGCAAAGGTGGCTGCATCACACACACATAACACACTCACCGTGTGATACATCCAATTCACTCATGCCACACTCGGCGTCTCAAGGTGTCTATAATAAGGAACGTATTAAAGGTTGTGATCTTTTATTTATAAGCCCCTGAGCAATTTTTTTTCTCCCTAGAGTTAGGTGAAAAAAGGCAAAAAACCGAACAAGACTTTCCTTGCTCTTTTAAGTGCTTTGTGCAACAATGTTCAGAGAAGTTATCACTGAAGTCTTTTTGTATTCTTTTAATAAGGAGATGCACTGTTTCGAGTTCTAGCCATGAACTCCCATTACGTTACAGCCATTTCTCATGACAGTCATTTCCAGTTATATTTCAATCACGCGCAGCTAATATAGCTCTTTGCTCCCTCGATCCATGTTTTTTAGTTCTGCAGACCAAAAATGAAATGCCTGTATGGAGAGTGTCTCTTTGTTCAGTGGTGTCATCTAGGCGACACTGTTGGGCTGGAGAAGGAGCCTGAATTCCTTGGCGATTGAAAAGGCATTGGTGGAGTACTGGGGGACAGTTTTCTCGGGCTGCACAGGTCTCCATTGTGTAGCTTCCACAGAAGTTCTTCATTTTCCATTGACAAGCGCTTATTTACCTTTGATTCTTTCTCCAGAGACTCTTGCAAAACTGCCTGTTCGGTGGAAAGTTGCCTGTTATGAGAGAGAGAGAGAGAGAGAGAGAGAGAGAGAGAAAGCAGACGGTTACTGTCTAGGTTGGACTAGCAACAATACGCTGCAGTGTACCCTCTCTTCCCAAAGGTGTTTCTGTTCAGGATTTCAGGTAGCTACAGCCTTCCCCAGAGTTAACAGACATGGTTGCTGAATTTAATCTCCCACCAGTCCCAGCCAACATAGCCAATGATTGGTGGTGATGAGGATTGCAGCACAGCTCTCCTAATCTCTGATGTTGTTTTTTCTCCCATCCAACAATTAGAATTCTGTGGTTCTTAAGGGCAGTTTCCCTGGGCTGTTTGGAGGTTGCCTTTTGCTCTCTTTGGTTTACGTTTTGTATTTCTGCACACCTGAGAGTTCACTCGTGTGTGCAGGTAACTTGCTTCCTCCTTAGTGGTTTTGTTGTGGCTCCAGTCTTGTCAGCACTCAACCTCGAGCTAGAGGGGGAATGATCACGTGACCATATTGTGGTTTGCCAGTCAGCTGCTTGTGGTGCAAGGAAACTCTGTGGACAGGGACCGGAGTAACAAACTGCAGAGCTTGCCTGCTCTACATCCTTGCCCTTAAGAGATGGTAGCCCCGTAATCCTACAAAAGGGCAAAGCCAAGCCACTTTCCTCGCATAGGATTTAAAAGTAGGGACTGAGCTTCCTGCTGCAAGGAGTGGAGAGCAAACTTCTTGAAGGCACAAGAAACAGCAAAAGGGGAAAGAGTAGTTATCTGATCCTCCTTTTTAAAAGCTAAACTCTTCCACGATTCAGAAAAGGTTACCACCAAGGACTAATAGTCTTAACTCCAAACATAAGCAGTCTGAGCAAGTACTTTCACAAATCCAGCATAGTTTAAATATAAAGAGCTTAAGGAGGCTGCTTTCTCTTCTGCAGGGACACAGAACCTCAGCCATTGACCAAGTACCGTATTTTTCGCACCATAGGACGCACCAGACAATAGGACGCACCTTGTTTTAGAGGGGGGAGAACAAGAAAAAAAAAATTCCTCCCTCTCTGCCCAGCGCCCCTTCAGCGAAGCGGCAGGAGGCGCTGCACAGAGAGGGAGAGAATTTCCCCCCTCTTGTTTTCCCCCTCTAAAACAAGGTGCCGTTTAAGGTGTGTTCAGACGCCTTCAGGCAGCTACCTTGGAAGCCTGGAGAGCGAGAGGGGTCGGTGCGCACCGACCCCTCTCACTCTCCAGGCTTCAGGTTCCTTTCGACCTGCTCTTTGGGGCTGGCGGGGGGAAGCCCACCACCAGCCCCAAAGAGCAGGTCGGGGAGCAGCGGAAAGGCGCGCGGCTATAGAGGCTCCTGCCATAGCCGCGTGTCACCTCTCCAGCCGGGAGAGGGTCGCGGGGGGGGGGGGGGGCCTTCTTTAGCCCTGCGTGCGCTCTCCCGGCTAAAGAGGCTGCTGCCATAGCCGCATGTCCCCTCTCCAGCTGGGAGAGGGTCGCGGGGGGAGCCCCGTGCATGCTCTCCCAGCTGGAGAGGTGGCGCACAGCTATAGAGGCTCCTGCCATAGCTGCGTGTCACCTCTCCAGCCGGGAGAGGGTCGCTGGGGGCTTCTTTAGCCCCGCACGCGCTCTCCCAGCTGGAGAGGTGGCGCGCGGCTAAAGAGGCTGCTGCAATAGCCGCGTGTCACCTCTCCAGCCGGGAGAGGGTAAGCGGGGGGAGCCCCGTGCATGCTCTCCCAGCTGGAGAGGTGGCGCACAGCTATAGAGGCTCCTGCCATAGCCGCGCGTCACCTCTCCAGCCAGCAGAGGGTCGCGGGGCTATGCTGTCTTCGCTCCATAGGACGCACACACATTCCCCCTTCATTTTTGAAGGGGAAAAAGTGCGTCCTATGATGCGAAAAATACGGTAGTACTAATTCTCTATGCAGTGGCTCTCCAAAGCTGTTTGTACATTAAGTAATGAAGCAGAATCTCTTGAAAACTGTTCTTAGGCAAGCCCCTCTGAAACTATTAAGAAATTGTGCTAACTAGGTAAGTCCACATTCAAATGCTGTGTGGACTGTGCTTTTGTTCCTTTTACTGCAGGCACGCCCCACCTGCAATAGGCTTGAGGTAATTTGCAGCATATACAATTTCACTTGAGTTCTCTACTTTCTAAATCCACCCCCCCAAACAGAACTATGGCAGCTGTTAAACTACAAGAGCAACTCAAACAAGTATTTTAGAGTTACCTGGAAAGCTCCATGTGTTTGTCCATCCGGGCTTTTAATTCTTCATTCTCCTGCTGAAGTTTTCTCATTTTCTCCACTAAGGCTGCATTGTTCTCCACCTTGAACAAATGTGCAAATTTAATGTGTGGTGGGGAGGGGGAGAGGCCAATTTATTTTAGATGAAGCCAGGTTGTCCTATTGTGTCAATTTATAAAATAACATCTCAAAATCTACCACAAACATTATTATTATTATTTAAAAAACTTGCTATTACAGCTCCAGAGCTCAAGCATAAATTCTCTACTACAAACTTATAAAATGCCTCCTTTTACCCTGCACTAATCTAGTCTATCTTGTTAAAACTAGTAAGAAGCACCTTATAATTGAAAGAAAAATGGGAAAGTTGACCGGAGTCTTCCAGTTTCTTCTGTTCAGCATCCTTGTGTTTTTGGCTGCACAATCTGGATTTATGGCCAGTGTATTGTGTTTAGGTTTAAAAATTAAATGCTGTGGAATTAATGATCAAGGGCAGTATAAAAGTCTCTAAAATTATAAATACTACTTAGTTCTTCTCCCTGTCCCTTGGATTTATAATCTGTTCCTCTGTGCGCTTTGGAGACGAGAGGCCTAACTTACTTATTTACATGTGCTCTGAGACCAGTATATCATCTCAGAAACAATGGCACCCACTGTCCTGGGATCTCAATGTCCCCGATTATTATGATGTTTGCCCAGCCTCACTGCTGCCATTTAGATGACACACCCTGCTGGCTCCTCCTGCCTCTGGCAGAGCGAAAGGTTTCCAGAATTTGTCACACTTTAAAAAGAATGTAAAAGAGGGAGGCACGCATCTCTGTCTCTGAAACCACCATTCTCAGAGTTTCCTGTATGGGGTCACTGCTCAGAATATTGCTTATTCTGCTCTGCATCTGCATTACTCTAGCAAATATTAAGCAGAGAAACAGAAGTTTGCATAAACACCCCCAATTTACATTCTCTTTCCATATCAACAGAGCAGAATTGTTATACCATGTACCTGGATTTATACAGAATGTTTTAAATGTTCAGTATTTTAAGTGTGCAAAGGGCCCCGCATATTTCAGTAACCCTTACAAAAGTTCGTGATGTACTGTCTTTATATGACAGATGGGATGGGCTGAGACGGAGAGAATGGTGGACTGCAAAAGTTCATAGGTGGCAACTTATTTAGCTAAAGCTAGTTAATTTACGTTAGCTCCACAGAGGAGTATTATGGTTCCTCTTTCCAGTTTTACTCCTTTTTAACTCCTCTGTAACTTGAATTTATTGCTACAGTGTCTACTTTTGCATTATCAGCACAAATCCAGCTTTTGGAAGCCTAGCACTCCAAGAAAAAGCTCACCAGTTTTTCCATCTTCAACAATTTGATATCTTGTTGATGTAGCTTCTCATTTTTGATCTCCAGCACTGCTTTCAAACTTTCCAGTTCTTGTTCCAGATACATAAGCTGAGGGTTTTTCTGCAAAATGACATGCAAAGTTAATGGAGGCCCCTCAAGGTTGCCATGCATAGCAAACATATTTTAAGTTATGACTGTAAACATTGACTTGTTACAGATTTCCTTAGCCAAGCAGGGGAAAACATTTATCACACACACACCAAGGTACATCTAAAAAATTTCAAACTCGCAAGCTGTTTGTATGGAGGAATAACAAAGTCTCTTTAAAACAAAACTTTCACAAATGCTCTAAATGTATTTACAGCTCTTGTGAAATTATTTTATTGCTGTAAAAAGTGATAAAGGTGGTCACTTTCTGGTATATTGCTGTATTTTTAAACCACGCGTAAGGATATCTATCCCAAGGTAAAATATACCTATAACGATAAAAACTTCAAATGGGCTTTAACCATGAAACCGTAGAAAATCATCTTGTAATGAAAATGTACACACACATCTGTCTGTTGAAATTTATCCAGAATTGTTTTATATTTGAAAACTATGGAGATCCGATCTTGAAAAAAAGCAGCTGATACAGATTCTGGTTCTAACTAGGGGTGCATGCAAACACTGTGTTTTTAATTTACAAGTAATACTGATTCAGGTAATTAAATTTGTTATTGAGAAATGCCAGATACAATATTGATAAATTAGTATTTCCAGAAAATAAATAAGATTTTGGTGCACACATTACTCAGTTCCATATTGCTTAGGGATAATTCTAACAAAAAACCCACTACCAAATTAGTATGTATGCATCTAATTGCACCAGTGCTTTCCTCATGTCAAGCAAGATCTTCCTTGCATCTTGATAACGATGACCAGTAGCAAAAGTAAACTCAAGAGCTAAGATAATCTAATGTAGCTCAAACAAAGCACAGCAACAGCCAAAAACATAGGAACAGATAACATAGATCAAGGTGCAGGCAAGACTATAAACATCTGTCAACTTTGGGGTTTAAGGAGAAAGACAATGCTTTTTCGTCTTCTGCACACACCCACACCAGATCTTCCAACTTAAAACTACAGTAACTCAACCTGCAGAAAATGCACCACTACTCTGATTTGTAGACCCAGAAGAAAAAATGTAATACACCTGGTTCAAAGGCTCATAGTATCTTTCTATCCAGGAATCATAGGGCTGGATGTTGTTTTAAAAAAACACAGCTAAAAATAGAAAACCAGCTAAGCTATGTGGATGTACTGTATACACACACATACAAAAACACAGCAAGTATGTGTATTTTAATTACACACATACCCCACATATGCAGTGTGATGGCAATTAGGCGCACATGACACTAGGATCTGTCAACCTTTTTACACCAGGGATCCACTTGAACTGTCCTCATTCTCTTTAAAACCAAGACTGCACTGCTCCTAGAGCAATACACCTGGTCAAGCAGCCATTCATCAGTTTAAGCCACAACATTTGTAACTGCTATTCATGTTTGGAACATTAACAGTGAAGCCACAGCACAGAAATTGAGATAAGACAATGCGATGCCTAATTGGTCCCTTTGCACGAGCACAAAGGTTTTTGATCCAGCAGGGGGGCATCCTTCACCCATGGAAGGAGAGGATACATTATTTTTCCAAGCTCCCTTTCACCCAGTAGATCCCAGCCTTCCCCTCCTCCCCACAAAAAAAGGCTATTTCTAGAGGATTATAAAAGCAAGTCAGTACTTACAATATTTGTTTTTTCTTTGGCTGTACGTTTTTGCTCTTCCAACTTAAGCTTTTCATTCAGGGAATCATTTTCACTCTGTAATTCACTAATCTTTTTCTAAAAGATTAAAAACAAACAAAAAACAGCCCAAACTTAAGACCTGAGCCTCTGCTATAAAGCCAGGTAACATTTTAGGAAATTGCTATCAAGTACGCTAAATAGAAAATCCCAGTGTGAGAAATTAGAAGTTGCAGAGATCCTTAACACAAACAGTAGGTCAGAGTTTAGAGAAGTAATGCTCCAAAGCATAGCTGTCCTGGCCAAGGAATTTGTCTAAGCAAAAATATAAAAATAAAATGCATGTTTTATAAAGAATCGGGAGTTGCATTGCTTATCCCATGGTTTCTAAGGGATAACCAGAAACATGCACACCACCCCGAAACTCTGAGCAGTTTGAGGTTCCCAGGGGTTTGGTTCCGGGTGGTCTGTGTATCCTTTTAGAAAACGAGACACAGCGGAGATTGTGGTGTTTTTATGCTATATGGTTTATGTACAAATATATGCAACTTGAGCCTATAATGGAGTGCACAGCATCAATACCCCAAAAGGGTCTTGCCTCTTCCATAGACATAGCTTTGGGTCCAAACAGCCATCATGCTCTGCCTGCTGTTTTGTGTCTCCGTCACAACTCCTAACTTCTTACTCTAAGCCCTGGCTTTATCAGTTGAGGGAAAGGTTCTGCTCATTGTCTAAATGGCTCACCCCTTAGGCTATCACCTCACACAGGAAGCTAGCCTGGCTTGTTTAGCTTTTAACACTTGTTGATTCCAAAGGATCAGATGTGTCTAGCACACAGGTCTATACACATGGGTCTTAATTGGCTTTTGAAATTTGCTGATTCCAGGGGATTTAGAAGTGTCTAGCACACAGCTTAAGACACACACAGGCCTAGCTCCCAAGTGTTAACACCCCAGATCTTAATTAAATTCCTTACTGAACACTTACTGAATCAAGGAATTTAGAAATGTCCAGCACCCACAAACTTGTACCAGTATGTAGTTTTAGATCAAGTTGAAGGTACCTGTGGCTACTCTGGGCTGGCCCAAGACCTTTTGATACCTGGCACTCCCCTCCTGACCAGTGAAGGAGTGAATGAAGATCTACATCAGGAACAAGGGGAATAAAGATCTCCTTTATATTGGAATCTGCTGCCCCTGTAGCTCCTGCTGCCCGAGGCCTCATAGGTGGGGTGGGCCGGCCCTATGGCAACAGTTCCAGGACATAGCTGTCAACTTACAGATTTGAAAATAAGGGGCCAGCAGCCTCAAAAATAAGGGATCAGCAGCCAAAATAAAGGATTTTCCGGGCACAGGTATGTTCAACTTCTGAGCCCCTCCGAGCCAAAGGCAGAAAGCCCAGCCAGCAGCCAAACAAAGCCTCAAGCCTCGAAGAAAACCACTGTCACCTCTCCACTGGGAAGCGCTGAGCAAAGGCGAGTCCCCAGGCAACGCGGCCGATTTGATCAGCACAAGGCATGCAAACTCCACCCCCCAGTCGTTCTTAGACTCCTTACTGGGTGAGCAACGCAGCCAAGCAACACAGTTGGAGCCTCCCTCCTCCCTGACCAGCAGGGAGAGAGAGAGAGAGAGAGAGAGAGAGCAGCTGCTTCCTTTGAAACCCGGGAAATTTAAGGGACATCATCAATAAGGGACAGCAGCAGGACATGGCGCTGGGATAAGGGACTGTCCCGCCAAATAAGGGACACTTGACAGCTATGTTCCAGGTTCTACAAATACAAGGTACATGTTGACTTTGACACTGTGGTGGCATCTAAATCTATCAATGTTACAGTTGCCTCTGGCTTAGTAAGCAAAAGAGAAATTCCAGACCTCTAGTAGTTGTTGTTTTTCTTGGAGAGATTCTTCAAGTGTCCTTCTTTCTAATTCCTGGGCATTCTTGAGCTCTGAAAAAATGTTTAGAGTCTTAACATTGCACAAGTGTACTCGCCTAACTTCTTTACAATACCTGCATAGTGTGGGTTTTCATGGTTATTTTGGCAGGGAAGTTTTAATAAGGTACTGACCTCTTGTCACACTGCCAGGATTATAAACAATAAATGTATTTAGCAGCACAGCAAAGAAACTCTTCCTCTCTCACAGCAATAATGCAATGTGTTTGGTACTATCAAAGCAGATAAGCTATGCAATTTACCTGTAAAGGACAATTCGTGGTTCTTCTTCAGCTCATCTATCCTTTCCGTATGACTGGTTTCAAGCTCTAGCTTAAAGTTTTCATGTGTAATATTCAAGTTGTCGACCTGAGGAACAACAACATATTTCGCTTACCGCATGCCAGGATGTTTGCGATATCAACCACCACAGCCTTGTTAATTGCCACTGTGGCTATTTTTATTTTATATAATTATTACTGTTCATTCTTTCTACATTTTGTTTCCCTTCAACCTTACACCTCTCAATTCCTTCCTCCTCCCCCTCCAACCACATACCTGCATATACACAGAGCTGCCAGTTCAGGGTGACACTCCATACATCTAATGAAACAGACCTTTGCTTAATTCATCATGATCAAGGGTTATATCCTTTGCCAATTTTTATATCTGAATAAAGGAGGTTGTACTTAAGAAATTCAGCAGATGAATCTCAGCCCAACTTCCATCCTGCCTACCTGTTCTTGGAGCTGTGCTTTGTATTTTTCAGCTTCTTCGATACAGATGCTCTGTAGTTTTTGGCATTCTGTTGTATAGAACTGCTTCAGCCTTTCTTCCAGTTCAGACAAATCTCTTTGGTGTTGCTGGTTCAGCTGCTGCACAAATCCTTCGTAAGCTGCTTGTAGTTCATGTCTACCTTTCTCCAATTTCTCATAGGCTGCAGAAGCAGTTACTGAAGACAGAAATGCAGTGACGCTCTATGTAAATAAAATGGTTTTGCAAGCGCATGCTCACAGGACTTCTTTTAGGGAAGCATAGCCCTCTTCAACAGAATACCATCTCTGATGACACATGGGGAGTTTCTTCCTTTCCTTCAGCCCTATAGTATTCAGGGATAGGACCCTAATTCTGTGAGAAAACACAGGTTTTGCAGGCAGACGTTTCAGCTTCAGTCTTCCTCACTGGAATCCTGGAGAGCCGCTGCCTGTTAGTTTACGACAGCTTCTTGTTTCTAGGTAAATTCTAGACCGCAACATTTGATTCAAGTTCCACATCTTAAAATGCTTTTAAAAAGCTAAAGGTTTTTTTCTCCCAGAGTTTTCAGGAGGTCTGGTTTCTGCAAATGCTCATCTAAATTTCCAAATTTTATATAAGATTAAACTGTACAGAAGACTTTTATAAAAGTTGCACAGGAAGTTTGCTTGGCATCTTTGTTGACGCCTATTGTTGTGTCTTTTTTCTTGGTTTTTAAACTGGTACCTCCCTTACACACACACACATCTTTTAATGACCATCTTTTATTGCACCCATGTTTGAAATTGGATTTCTGACTTATTACACATGGTTATTTTATATATATATAGCTCTCTCACTCAAGAGAGAGAGTGTGCTATAGTATTTAACTGTGTTTATGCTGTGGCGCTGTGGGTAAAAGCTCAGTGCCTAGGGCTTGCCAATCGCATGGTCGGCGGTTTGAATCCCCGCGGCGGGGTGAGCTCCCGTCTTTCAGTCCCAGCTCCTGCCCACCTAGCAGTTCAAAAGCACCCTTCAGTGCAAGTAGATAAATAGGTACCGCTTTATAGCGGGAAGGTAAACGGCGTTTCTGTGTGCTGCGCTGGTGCAGGCTCGCCAGAGCAGCTTCGTCACGCTGGCCACGTGACCCGGAAGTGTCTCCGGACAGCGCTGGCCCCCGACCTCTTAAGTGAGATGGGCGCACAACCCTAGAGTCGGACACGACTGGCCCGTACGGGCAGGGGTACCTTTACCTTTACCTTATGCTGGATATGCTATTTTGGAATATTATTTCTTTCTTTGAAAAATACCCTCTTACTTCCTAAATTTATCCAAACCAAAGCTAGTACACTGATAATCTGAAAGCAGCCTAACTAATCAGATTTGCACAAGTACTCTATGTGGTCATCATTCAAAGGGCTCAGTTTCACCTAAGGCCATAATATCTTAAGAGCATTGTTACTGTACCTCTCCTTTCAATGACGCCAGAAGTAGGTGAATCAATGACAACTTGCTTCCCCTACAGTTTTATATTTTAAAATGTTCTCCCCCTATTCCTGCTTCCCATGTATTCCCTAGTTTCCTAGCACCAGTTCTTTCAAAAGTGGAACAGCGTTTGTATGTCATAATCTAGCCTTGCCCAAGTTGTTAAGTGTTTATAGCTATTCTGACTTCTGTAAAGACTTCATATTAAAAATTGGGAGGGGGGAAGAGAAAGATCTGAGAAGATCAATAGCATTTTGCACACATTATCATTCTGCTTACCCAATATGAAGTTACTTCATGTGTGTGAAATACTTAGCACAAGGAGCATTTCACTCTCCCTGGTGCATTATTGCAGAGCAGCAGAGCTCCCACTTGGAAAGTAACCCGTTTAAGAAATTAAGCTTATGCACATGGTTTTACACAAAAACCTTTCAAAGACATCCACGGTGCCAAACAAAAAAGGGCTCTTCGCCTAACGTATTGTAAGCTTCCAGCAGATAAAATCGCAGTAGGCCACAAAGCCCTTAAGAATAGGCCCAAATATTTTAAGGCCTGCTATGATTGAAGCATTTTACAAATGCAAACTGAACGCTAAGTGGGCATTTCTAACTCTAATGTGTGATACACAAAGATTTCTTCTGAAAACCACCACTTAAAACATTCACCCCGTTTTAAGAATGTGACAAGTAATTATTCTCATAATAAAGGCTCAAGTATCTCTGAATTAAACGAAGGGTTTATACTTCAACCACATTTCACAGGCACAGATTCAATCCATCAAATACACTATTTATATAGATAGCACTTTCATTAAGTGCTCCACATTCATCATCTGATTGATTTTTTTTTACAACAAATCTGTAAGGTAGGCCAGACTTGCCTCCACATTACAAGAGAAATGGAGGCCAAATCATTGCATTATAGCTAGGGCTATCCAATGGGCTTTAATTTGCTGGAAGGCACCCAGAGTGGCTGGGGCAGCCAAGTCAAATGGGCAGTGCATGCATATATATATATATATATTATTATTATTATTGCCGGAAGCAAAATGGACAAATAGCACACATCTCTTCCTATCACAGCAATCTCTCTATCAAAAACTCAAGGATTCTAAAGCTTTTAAGAGGCAACTCTCATTTGGCCAATTTAAGCCATACCCCATCTCTCACCATTTTAGCATTACGGTCATCTGCTATGCTGCCTTGCAGCATTTAATCTGATTACTGTAAGTGACAATTAACCTGCACCCAAGTTCATTTCAGACCTGTTGTCTACCAGAGCCCGGCATGACACATGGCAATGAGTAAGATACAGCACACTTTTACAGTTGGTTTGCTTACTGGCAAAATACGGGATAAATGTCTGCAAAACCATTTAGGCAAACAACAAAATCCATGCTGAAAAGACACCCCCAGTAAATGTTTTGACCATTAGACACATGTTTCCAGGAGGCTGCTCTGGTAGGCTTAGTCAAGTTGGTGCCAGGAATTCGATGAACCCAAGGGTCAGGCAGACAACACTCCAGAGAAATGCAGAGCACAAACATTTGAATACAGTCAGGGGATTAGATTGTTCTGGTTCAATACTGTGTGTCTTAAAATCAGTTTTGCCGCTGCATTGATTTCAGGGTATTTTTTAAAAAAATGCAAAGGACAGCACAGAAGCCTGTACTTACCTAACTCTCCGCGAAGATTGACAAGTTCTATCGACAGCTCTTTACGTTGTTTTACCACTTCCTCCCTCTGAGGGAAAGAAAACAACACAGAGGCACATGGAATGTTAGTGAACACTCCAAGCAGAAAATACAACATTTGCCAATGCTTAACTTGCCTGCTATCTGCAGAATGACAAGAAACAGGAAAGTGAAGCCAAGATATGAATCATCCAGGACAACAGCTTCATAATGTTAGAAAAACACAGATGGCCCCCCGAGTTAAGGAAGTACGTAACTTGCAATAAGAACTCTGCCAATGGCTAAAGTACTCTTCAGTGGGGTTTTAGTTAAGTACACAATTTTCTTTAAAGTTAACAAAACCTTAGTTTGCAAGTTAAGAAGGGTGGGGGTGCTAAGGATTAAATAAACAGTTTGTATTAAGTAGCATTCAAGTAACCTACCAGGATGCATGATGTTTGCCTCCAACCCATAACTGCGAGAACATCGTTAGGGATAAACAATACGTGTAATGTACTTTGTAACAAAGGTAAACATAAGCTTCGGCACAAAATACTCTTAGCCTGCTAGTACAAACTGATAAAGCCTCGTTGCAAAATTTAAAGCAGCTGCAAGCTGCTGTGCCTGTCAAGGTTTTGCACAAAACACCAAAATTACAGTCATCTTTAAGAGTTCAAAGTGCTTCTGCTGTTAGCGCAAAGTTAGCCTGCAATCTATACTTCACTACTTTTCTTTCCACTCCCACTTGCCAAACCCTGTATTAAAAGAAGTTTCTGGACACCCCAGTAAAGAGTTCCGACTAAAGCACCAAACAGCACCCACATAACAAATCTACGCTGTGCGAGCATTTCAGTATGCTATCTGCTTCCAAGATGCAGCAACTGCTGTGGAGAGCAGAACATTGCAGAGGTCGCCAGATCCAGCCTGCCTGCCTTCCTTCCCTCCAGCTGCTGGAACCATTTTTCACCTTGCTTGCAGCAAGCCGCTGCTTTTAAAATCCTTGTTATTCCAGGAGAGCCCCTACAGCGCAAATGCCAATTACCTCTTTTGCAGCACACTGAGAATACAGGCACATTCTGCTGCTGGAGCAGCCCATCGTTCAGGTTCTCTGCCCAACCACATCCACGTAGCAGGCATGTACAGGTGGCAGGGACTACCGCAAACCAAACTGGTTGGCCCACGCTTAATTCACAGCTAGGTAGCGCTCCTTTGGACACTGCCTCAGCTCGGCTTCATTGTGCTTTGCAGTTACCGTACTTCTTCTACTGGTCTCTCCCCCCAACACAGAAGCAGACACTGCAGCTTCTGCACTTGGCACAAGCAGCCAGTGATTACTTAAAGCCACAGCCCTTTCGTTTTTTGAAAAATGAGAACCAGACATTACAAAGATCGATTGCCACTTACTCAAATATCAGCTGGTACAGTGAAGGGTGGAGGGGAGGAAAGAGCACAGAAATCCCGACTACCTCTATGGATAATGGATCTTATTTTTAGCTTTTCTGAATTAGTTATTCTAGGCTTTCACTCTTAATTTATAGAAGAAGAAAACACGGCATGAATTGTAAGGAGCCAGTACGACTATGCTATCATTTGTTATGCAGCTTCTTCAGTGAACCTGGTGCTTCTACAGGATAGTCAAATCTCTGCTCCCAAGGAGCTTACAATACGGTTTTAAACAGTGGGGGCAAGGGGATTGCTTCCATCTTTTTCCTGTTACATTTGATGAAGCTATATATTCATTAATATTTCAGCATCACTTTCATGATTGCCCTCACAAGCACTCTTTTATGATTTAGACCACTTGCTATTATTCCCATTTTACAGATTACTTAGTAACTGGCCTGAGTCAACCCTGGCGAGTCCATACCCAAAGGCTAAAGCCAAGAACCAAATCTATCTTTATATTTGCTGGGGGGGGAAATGGCACTCATTCACTCATTTTTAGCTTTCACCAAAATAGACATTCAAAAATAAAACACTATTTTTTTAAAAAAATCACATCACTGATGAATAACACACCAGCCTTTTGTAGGGTGGAGTTGACATCCAGCCTGAAAAGTTATGGGGAACTCATACACCTGCGTATTACTTTATAAAAACCAGCTTAAAACATAATGTTTTCGAACTTCCAAGTCTCATATTTCCTCCAAAACACTCAAGGTGGCAAACATGGTTCTCCCCTATTTTATTCTCACAACAACCCTTGGGGGTATGTTAGGCTGAGACATGTTAAACAGCTCAAAGTTGACAAGCGAAGTTCACACGTAAGTGGGATTTAAACCCTGGTCTTCCAGAGCCAACACTCTAACCACAACACCAAAATGATGCTTCTCATAGAATCAAGGAATTGGAAGGGACTCCTGAGGTTAATCTAGTCCAACCCTCTGCAGTGCAGGAATCTTGACTAAAGCATCCATGACAGATGGCCAACCTCGCAAAGCTACAGTGGTACCTTGGGTTACAGACGCTTCAGGTTACAGACTCTGCTAACCCAGAAATAGTACCTCGGGTTAAGAACTTTGCTTCAGGATGAGAACAGAAATCGTGCTCTGGCGGCAGCAGGAGGCCCCATTAGCTAAAGTGGTACCTCAGGTTAAGAACAGTTTCAGGTTAAGAACTGATCTCCAGAACAAATTAAGTTCTTAACCCAATGTACCACTGTATTGCCCTAATGTTAGTTTTCAGTCGTTTCCCTAACATACCAGTATGGCTCTCTGCTACCTTAGAAACTACAGATCATCATTTATATTGCAAAACTCGTAATGCCATTTAGTCAAGTCTGCGCTAGCCTCAAAAATTTGGCCGTGAGTTCTTTGGGTAACCTTCCCTAAGTGCATCTCTATTCCTCAATTCCCCAAGTGCAAGACTAGTCTTAAACCAGGAATATCAGTGACAAATTCACAGGTAGGTTTTGGTTGTAGAAGGAAAGGCCTCTTTAGCATTTTGCCATTTCTAAATTCTATACTGTATATAAAACAAGGACGTGTGGAAAATATTTTTTTATTACTGAGAAGCATTAAGTTCTTCTTGTTGCACATATACAAAGGACTATGGTAGTTTTAATTCAAAGAGCAAGAACTGCCCTGCTGCAGACAGACAAGAGAAAGCCCCACCTTGAGAATACATTTGTTACATTCAGGACATTCATTCCAACTGCAAATTGGTTTAAAACTCACAAATGAGAAAAATCCACTTATCTGATAACCCGATTAGTGACCAGCCACTCCTACTAGCCATCGGTAAGACCAACAATTAGGACATTGTTCTTAGAAATCTGAGGGCAATAACTCTATGGATCCACCCATTAGGTGGAAAGAAAGCATTACTGTTAAGCGAATCACATGATCAGCCCAGTATCTAGAAGGTCAATAACTTGGATATGCAAAATTTAAGATGGTTCTCTTGCACGGAACCAATTATTTTTGCCAGTATGAGCTACAGAAAACAAATCTGGCTAAAATACTTTAACACAAACTTTTACTGGGCTAAAAAAGGGGGCATGGCCCACAGAAAGACTTGTGGAAGCTTTGAGTGATGCTAAAGACTAGGACCCAAAGATTAGCTTAAACTCATGCAAGCAGTTTTGCTAAGCCCACCTCCCTCCACCCCGCCCCCAAATTCTCTGAAAGCTGACAAAATGGAAAAAAGCACTAAATAATTATTTCTTCCCAGAGAAAAAACCATCATCCTACCCTGACCAAAGGCAGGGATGATCTGAAGGGTGGGATGGCTGAAGGAGATTATGAAAGGCTTGGGGAGAACGTGCCCATCCAGTCCAGTGGAAGGAGTCATCCTGTCAATTGAATGTCCTCCAGTCCACACAGGCAAACAATTCTCTTTGAGAGCTGACACTGACACACACACACCCGCTCTACAGTCGTACCTTGGATCTCAAATGCCTTGGCTCCCGAACCAATCTGCTCCTGAACAATCGAAACCCAGAAGTGAGTGTTCTGGTTTTTGAACAATTTTCGGAAGCCGAACATCCAGCGCGGCTTCCGATTGGCTGCAGGACGTTCCTGCAGCCAATCAAAAGCCGCACCTTGGTTTTCAGACTGTTTTGGGAGTCGAACGGACTCCCAGAATGCATTCCGTTTGAGAACCAAGGTACGACTCTATTACAAGTTGTTTTTAAAAGGGGGTGGGAATTATTTGGAAAACCAAACAAAAACAAAGGTAGTCCTAAAGCCACCTCAAGCTTTGCACACATTTATATTAGTGTGCAAAACATGGACTGATGAAAAATGAGCAAACAGTATTGCTACTGGAAACAAGCTGAATGCATAAATTGTTCAGTTCCTGTTTTTCAGTTGCTGCTGTGGCTTATTTCTTTTTCATGAAGCGCATCAAAGGTTATTGCACTAAATTGAAACTGAAGCCTTTTTAGGGAGCGAAGGGAATTCTATTTCAAATTTCCATTATTCAGTGCTCCATTAATTTCAGCATTCTATAATAATTCAGATCTGGCTTCAAAATTCTGCAGATCCCAAGTTTGCATTTGGCAGAACTGTGGCTAAACATTAGTGATTCGCCAAAATTCCAAAGGATAATATAGAAGAGGAAATTTAAATCTGGATTTAAAACATAGAAGTCGGTTTCATAATATTCTCCAGGGATCCCCCAACTAGATCACGTTCCCCCACAGTGCATTTTTACTTTATTTCCTTCTCCCACTTTTTAAAACTACTCATTTGACAGTAACGGTGTGACCATAGAATGAAAGCAGAGGGCCTACTCATCTGTGAAGTCAAGAATTAATTATCAAGAATGCAGCATCAGCAAGTTCCAGAAAACTGAAAGATGTGCAAACATTTCCAATCAATAAAATAGGTCATGCACACTGCTAATCATGGGAAGACATTACTATTTCCTTGGCTGTCATAGTTGGGAGGGGGGGGGGGAATGACTAGCAGTTTACCCAAGTCCTGCACAGACCTTGTGAGGTACTATTTTAGCTGTAAAAGCCACAATTGATGGTACCAAAAATCAGTAGACAAAATCTACTTTCCTCTGTTTTGTGGATTTGTTTCAACTCTGTTTGTGTTACCCCAACTGGGGAGCTACTGAAGAGGGGGAAATGGTTCCTGTTTCTACAGCAACCAGACCATCACTCCCTTGCACAGGGAATTACAGCCAAATAAGCACCGCTGTCAAAGTAATACACTAGGAAGGACAATCAGTGGCATCCAAAATGAACTATATCCTGTGCAAGAAAGCCATCTGATGGGTTGCCTCGTCTCCCAACCCTTTCCCCCATGCCACTGGTTTTGCATTTTGTAAAAGGGTGTTCTGAAAATACAACATCTCATTATGGTTCAGACCTAGTTCATTGCTGCTGCTGCTGCTGCTGCTGCTGCTGCTGCTGCTGCTGATTCAGATCCCTGCCATTAAATAGCTGTATGTCTCTGTGCAACAACTACAAAAGGTTACTGCGTTTGAAATGTACTTATACTGTGGTACCTCAAATTACAGACACTTCAGGTTACGCGTTTTCAGGTTACAGACTGCAGGAAACCTGGACGTACCAGAAAGGGTTACCGTATTTTCCGCCCTATAGGACGCACTTTTCCCCCTCCAAAAATGAAGGGGAAATGTGTGTGCGTCCTATGGGGCGAATGCAGGCTTTCACTGAAGCCTGGAGAGCGAGAGGGGTCGGTGCGCACCGAGCCCTCTTGCTCTCCAGGCTTCAGGAAGCTACCCCCCCTGCCCGGCAAGCTCCCAGAGCGATGGCAAAGCTCACCTTCGCCATTGCTCTCCGACCCGTTCTGGGGGCTGGGGAAGCTCGGGCTCCCCCCACCCCCAGCCCCACAAGCTCCGGGAGCCACTCTGGCTCCCGTTCTGGAGGCTGGAGGCTGGAGTCGGGGGAAGCTCGGGCTTCCCCCGCCCCAGCCCCGCGCCTGGGGGGGGGAAAATAAAATTGTTTTCCTTTATTCCCCTCCCCCCATCTAGGTGCGTCCTATGGGCCGGTGCATCCTATAGGGCGAAAAATACGGTACTTCCGGGTTTCACCAATTGCGCTTTGCACATGCGCAGAAGTGCCAAATCGCATCACGCATGTGCGCAGACGTGGCGCTGCAGGTTATGAACGCTGCGAGTTGCCGATGTGCCTCCATCACGGATTACATCTGCAACCTGAGCTTCCACTGTAACAGGATGTTTTGTAAAAATATCATAGTAGTATTCAACTTTCCACTTATATGCATTCCACACCCTCTATGCCTCTAATCCCACATGTCTTCTTTTCCTCTTTCTCAGTCCTCCCACATCCTTGGGAACACAACACCCCCTCATCTCCTGCAAGCAGCCTATCTCTTTGGAGTTCCCTGTGTAATCATGGACAAGAAATAGCTGGTGTCAGACCAGGCTGAGGAGTACTGCTCTGATGAGGAATGGTGGGAGCCTCCCCCTCTCCCTGCTCCTGAGCAGGATCCTGAAGCTGCCCAGGAGTATTGGGACAGTATAGATTTGGAACAGTGGTTCACAAAGGGACATAGTTCAGAAGACAAAGGTTGGGAAGAACTGGGTGGTGAACAGCTAGGAGAAGAAGAACTGGGAGGGAGGGAGAGAGAGAGAGAGAGAGAGAGAGTTAACAGACTCTCTCTCGCTGGAAAGTATTCAGCATATCTGTCCAAGGTCACGTAGAGCAGATAAGGTGGCTACACAAAAAGGATAGTGGTTGCGAGATCAGGTTGCAAGACGGAAGTGACTGGGGGGGGGGAGTGGGTGGAATCCTTAATTGGGAACACCTTTTTTCCGAGAATGGATGCTTTGTTCTTTTGCTGTGATCATTAGACTGGCCTCGACCAGAGCCAGGGCCTTTTCAGCCGTGACCCCGGCCTGGTGGAACACACTCTCACCAGAAACCAGGGCCCTGCAAGATTTGACATCCTTCCGCAGGGCCTGCAAGACGGAGCTGTTTCGCCAGGCCTTTGGTCAGGGTTCAGTCTGACTCCTTTTCTCTTTGTATAAGAACAAGCACAAAGGAGCCCGCTCACAGGTCCTTAAAATATCAGTGGAAACAATTGGTCCTGGCGAGTATTAACCGCTTTCAATTTTAACCTGAGGATTGTCATTTGTCCAGTTTTAACTTTAATTTATTTGAATTAATTTTGGAATACATTTTAATTGATTGATTGCTTGTTTTTATGCACATTGTATTATTTATATGATGTTAGCCCCTCTGAGCCCGGCTCTGGCCGGGGAGGGAGGGGTACAAATAAAATTTTATTTATTTTTATTTTTATTATTGACTCTTTAAATGGTAAGGAACTCTTTTTGCTTTGTCCTGCTTATCTGTAGCCAAAGTTGACAGCTAGCTCTCCCTAAATCCTGTCAAGAAGAAGTAAACCATGTGAAACTAGCAAGCAGGAAGTCCTCTGGATAGAACTGAAGACATTCTAGCATTATTTACGTCTTATGGTTCCACAGATAAGTGGCTAGGAGCCATTATTCTTGAGTAGGAAGACAGCATTTATTTATAAATTGACCTTGTACACCGCTTTACATTTCAAGAACCTCAAAGTGGTTTACATCTGCATTATAGGAGAGCAAGACAGGATGCAAGAAGATACAGATTTTGACTCCAGTGATGGAGAGGCTTTTTTAAAAGTTTTCTCCATCTCACTGTGGAGGGAGGTTATAGCCCTGTGTGTCTCCAAAAGAGCAAGATACCCCTGTATTAACCAATGATCTTTGCAGGATGGGGAAAAAAAAATCTTTCCATGCATGAAAGTCAAAAATTGTTGTTTGTTATTTTCCATGGTAACGAAACCTAGGTACGAACATGTGGAGGAATAATATTTGCCTTGTAAAAGTTGCCAGGTTTAGAATTACTATTTAAAAGATTTGTATTTAAACCAAAATGCAGTTATTGCAACAAACTTACCACCTCTTTCTTGTGGCCGGATATTAAGTTCAGAGGCACAGATCGATCTAATCCAACGTAGGCCTTAAAGAATTTTACCAGTTTGCAACCCATGAGTTGTGCAAAAAGTATTAACGTAATAGGCAAGAAGAACTCTGAGTGGCCCAATAAATTCATGGACAATTAATGTTGTATTTTACAGATCTGACGAGTGTATTTTCAAGAGAACAGGCAAACCCATGTTCTCTGGGGGTAAAGTTGTTATACATTCTTAAAACGCTATTTCAAGGAAGCTGCATTTATGTTTGAACGTTTTTCCAGCCATGTTTTAATTAAAAGCCCATGTTTAGGAAACAATGAGCCCACCTCAATCTTTCTCTCAGTATAAGGTTAAAGGGATTAAAGACAAAGGTGATGACATCAATAGTTGCCACAACAACAGAGGCATCACTAATATAGTATTGTGACCTCATTCCTTTTTCAAGTAGAAGGTCCAGCAATTGTTCCATTTCAAAACCAGTGTGCATGTCAGCATAAAAATGCATAACACACCTTTGAACGAAACACTTCAAGCAATTATTATTCTTAAGAAAATTATTCCTGAAAGTTTTCCATCTTGATACTCACTGATATTATCTCCCATTCTTGACAGACTTCAAATGCAAATATTCCCATGGAAAAAACTGAACCAGTTTGAAGTCTGTGTTTCATCGACAATTTAAATGATGACATCACATTAAAGCCAAGCTCAAACAAAGAACAGATGAGAAGTTAAACCTGTTTCTTGACTACTGAATATAGTAACTCACATGACTATACAAAATAGACAAATCCCCCCCCCACACACACACACATGTAGAGAAGTGGGTGACTGGGAGCAGGGTTCCAGCTTCTCCCTATTATGTCAGGGTTCTTTGGTTTGCTATGAAGGGTTTTCTGTCTGTTTGGAGGAACATTCAGACCACCTGTAGGCTGAAGTGATAGTGTAGCACTTGCTTCAGGGGTTGAAAATCCAAAATGCACCTCCAATAGTTGATCTTTGCTGTCCTTCAAAATCCTCTATTCAAGGAAGGCTGCATCACCCTGGCTCAGGAAAAGCTGAAACCACGCCAAAAAGAAATAGGGCTATGTCCATGTTCTTTGGGATTTAATGGAAATGGAAATAAGGGTCAATCAAGCTAAACAGAGCTACCAGCTCCTGCTTCTGAAAAAGTTCTGGCCACTTAGCATAAATGAGGTGACATAAGTGTCCTTGGATGTATGAAATGAGTCGATAATAAGTGCAAAAGATTTCCTCTTGTCAAAGACGCAAGGCTATCATCCAAGTAATAAAAAAAACAAGTAGTTGATCAGATGATATAATTCTACATAAACTTGCATTTAGATTAAAAAAAACAGGTATGAAACAAGAATAATGTTTTGGGCTACATTCATTGCTACAGTCTGCTAGAACAAAGCTACTCATCTATGCTGCACAAGAGAGGAATTCCACAAAACAAGGGTGCTGGGATTTTTTGTGTGCAAGAGAATCATGGATTACTTTGACTATGTAAGGGCATAATATAAAACTCATCAGTAAAGTGAAATATTTGGAAGATCAGACCAGTATAAACGGGGTGTAAAGAGGTGTGTGTGTGTGTGTGTGTGTGTGTGTGTGTGTGTGTGTAAACTCTTGCTTCTGGTAAGGAGGATCTATTAAGCAAGACCTGGACACAAACAGGACCATTCCTTTGGTTTCTTACAATTTGCCATCTATTTTCCCCTGCCCCACCCCATCTGTTGATGCTCTCAATGAACAAATATCTGAAAAACGAACTGGGAAGGGAACACAGCTACAAGACTATGAATTAACTCTATGAATAAGCAGGCTTTTCAAATTTGGTATGAGTGTTGCTCATTAGAATTGCCTGTCCTATCACCCACACATCCCAAAATCTGAAGAATTTAAAAAGCAAAGTGACAGATGAGATACTGTCAAATTCCATCAACTTTTGCCCGAAAAAGTTAACCAGCCAAACCTGATGCATGTTAACCATTCAGAGACTAGTGACAAGTGTAATAAATTAATGCTTAGAAGTAACTGTGCTACATGAGGATAGACAGTTCACTGAGAGGTCACTGGCATCTGGCCAAGCATTTAATGCGTTCAGAACTGCAGTGCTACATATCTTATTTTTTAAACTTGCCAACTGCATATGCTTCTAAAATACTGCTTGAAGCAATCCATAAGGTATGCATTTAAGAGAAATATTATTAAAATTCTATTAAAACCCAGGTTGCCAATAAAAGAACACAAAATGCCCAGAACAAGGAAAATGGCCCATCATTTACCATAGGGTGAGTACTATTCATTTTCACCTTTGTAAACAACATTTCTGAATCTAGCCTCACAATGAAATTAATGGGTCTTCCTGACCAACAAAGCACAGAGGATTAAAAATAAAATAAAAATCCTATTAACTTTGCAAAATGCAAGATGAAACTGGTTCTGCATTCTTGAAGACCTTCCCATGACTATAAGATGGCACTCGCACCTTTGCATGGGAGATTCCATGAGAGGAATGATCTTTAAATTAAACTCATGGAAAGGTCACCACCCAGCCTATACAATGCTGCTGATCTATTCTGCCAAGTAGTTTACATGTCTGTCGTAGTCACACCCTAAAGACAACTCTGAGAGACAAGGCAATTTTCATTTCGGAACTGAAGCTCAGAGAGCTAGCCTTGAGAACATTGCTATTCCCGGAGCTACATGGATCCATCACTAAAATGTGGATTTGACTCATCAGGGAGGGAAAAACAAATTGGGAAGTATCCATGCTTGAACGGCCCAGAGCAATGGGCAATGACAGCCATGCATTCCAGACATAGGAAGGATTGGAATGACTATAGGTATGAATGAAGATGCTGCCCAAAGCTTCCTTTGCCTGTTTTGCCGTGTGTGTGTGTGTGTGTGTGTGTGTGTGTGTGTGTGTGTTGGTCGGTATTCATGTGTGTGTGAAATAATAATAATAATATAGTGGTACCTCGGATTAAGTACTTAATTCATTCCGGAGGTCCGTTCTTAACCTGAAACTGTTCTTAACCTGAAGCACCACTTTAGCTAATGGGGCCTCCTGCTACTGCCGTGCCACCGGAGCCCGATTTCTGTTCTCATCCTTAAGCAAAGTTCTTAACCTGAAGCACTATTTCTGGGTTAGCGGAGTCTGTAACCTGAAGCGTATGTAACCCGAGGTACCACTGTATATGTAGATGAACAGGATTGAAAGGAAGAGGAGAAGCAGGGCACCGCCAATGTAAAGAAGAGGCTGCAGTGGGTAAAGATGAAGGAAAAGAGGAAAAGGTGGGAGAAACATTGGCAAAGGGAAATGAAGGCTGTAAGGACAATACTTCATATTTAGTTTAGCTGAGATGTGTTAATGGTTGGCTTCCTTTAAAAAAAGTTATGCAGTTTTTGGCCTTTTAAGATGTTTGTTAATTTTATTTCACACAACTAAGTGTCTAGCCTAGCCAGATAAAGCGAATAATTAAGAATAATTAACTTCCAAAATAGCTGGTGCACTTAGTATGCTCTTCCAGTTCAGACAAGACTTGACTGCTTTTATATTGCTTTTTTAAGAGATGGGTTTTTCTTTGCATATATCAGTTGGAAAAGTAAACAACATTGCATCGTCCATTCTTATTTCTTCTAATGCTGAACTTAAAAACCCCATCCAATTTCTCTTTTATCAGAGTAGGAATGGGTAACTTTAGCATTCCAAAATTCTGAAAGCTGGGATATTTGTTTATTTAATTAAAAGCTTCAACTTTATTTATTTAATTAAAAGCTTCAACTTCACTGGCTTACGACTGCGGACATAACAACTTCCAACTTTTCAGGGTTAGTTAGACGAACCACCTAAAAGGTAAATTTGGATAAAGTGCTGTCAATACAGAGAAAAAGAAACTTGCAAATAGCATTGCAGCCTGGGACCATTTCCTCTCAGTGTACTTAACATTTACAAGAATTAGATGTCAGATTCTGTATCGTCTGAGCAGATTTAGTTGGTAAGAGTGGTGCAGAGCTAATTTATGTTTTAAAAACAAAGGCATTCAAATTACAATTTATACACACAGCATGCCACTTAATTGCAGTGCGCAGTTATGTGTTTAATCATTTGATACTATACCATGAAAGATCTCAAAGTATGCGTTGTTGTTTAACAACGCATTTAACACATTTAACACATTGCAGACCTGTTTGCCCTGTTTGCCTTGTATTTTGAAATATTCCATGCTCTCAGGAGATAATAGCCCTTACAGTAAATGGGCAGTTGCCTGACTTCTGCTAATCTGTATATGGGGCTATTCGGCTACTCCTTCATCGTGATTTCACACACCACCCAATACACACAGTGTGAAACAGGAGTAGCCGAAACAGGATGCCTTTTCCTTGCTTCTCTCTTATTCTGAGATGGAACATAGGAATGAACACCCATCATCTGAAGACAGCCTCTTCCCTACTATCCAGGGCTAGGCAATACACCAACATCTATTTATGGTAGAACATCCCAATTTGAGTAAACCTATGAGGAGGGAGGAGTGGAGAATCAATACTCAAATATTCCCTGAATGCATAATTGTGTTACTATAGTGCTATTATTTGTGGCAGGTAGGCCGTATGCTTGAAACCCTTTAAATTCCTGGGTCTAGCAAGTGCTGAAATTTAAGTAAGGGTTCAAATTGTTGAAACAGCCAGACAAGTTTCTTGGTAATGGCCCTCTAAGTATGGGCCATCAAGGTAACAAAGGACGTGGCTCTGTGCCAGATAACAAACGGGTGGGCCCTCCTCTCTCAACTTGACAAACAAAAGCCAGAGTTGGGAGTTTTTAGTTAAGTGAGCTGGAAGCAGGAAGCAGGTTAGGAAGCTAGAGAGACACAGAGAGATGCCTCATCTCTCTTGGAATCAAAGGCTGTGGCTATGGGAAAAGCATGGCCATTTTTGGGTACTGATGCTGAGAACCCCTCCATCGTAAGCTCAGGTTGCATATACTATCCCTCATTCCAAAGGAAACATGAACCCTGAATAAGCGCCTGGAACCCCTGAAATATTGCCCCGCTTGGAAACTGGGGTGGCGTGCAACAATTAAAGCCTATCAACATCCAAGCTCCTTCATATTTAGATATTTTTTCAGCACAAATCAAATCAAATGTAGAAAAGATGTAAAACGCAAGCAATACTAAATAATTAAATGTGCATTCAAAACACTGAATTAACTTTACCTCGGACTCCAAGTGCTGGATCACAATAGCCAACGCTTCAAATTTCTGATGACTGATGCCCAAGCATTTCTTCAATCGCTGGATAAGTCCACTTTGGTTCTCACACTTCTTTTTGTATTGTGTCAGCTCGTGTTGTTTTGTTTCTGGCGAATGCACTTCGATAGATGAACTGCGGGTTTGTATGAATGAGTTCTTGGGACTCTTCTGCTTGCCCCTGTCAACTGCAGAACACAAAAACAAGAAGCAACAACTTTGAACATCGTAAACGTCAAGAGTACAAGTAAATTAGGCATATCAAGTAATTCTTTGTCAAAGTTGTGCTTTTGGGCATTACTTTGATAGCTGCGGGAAACAAAGTACTTCAAAACAAGGAAGACTCCTTATATGCAGTTTGCCAAGTTGTCAGCAAGTGTTCTATTGCTATATTTTGTAATAAATACTGAAGCTTATCCATTAGCAGCATCTTTTCCCACACATTTCTATTTTAAAAAGCTTACCATAATATTGCAGTGCCTTTCTAACATATACTCACAATGCTGCAATCTCAAATGCAACAGCTTGCTCAATTTCATTTTCAAAGCAGTTTTAATGGCATATTTAACATAAAATTTGCACCACAGGCACTTCCATGTAAAAATTTCCATTGCAAATTACAGCTTTACCATTTCTGCTTTCCAACATAGACACTTCCAACTAGGTTTGGCAATCTTTCCCCTCTTAATTGCAAATTGCGAAGTTTCTCAGCTTTATAATGAAAAACACAAACCCTGAAGTTAAGGGACCTCTCAAGTCCATTAAAAGGATTATCATTCAAACGTGAGAAATATATAAAAAGATAGTGGACAAGATAAAACCAGGATGTACACTGTGCTCCTTCCTACAATTCCAGCATTGCTAAGCATTATTGGGATTTTCACTACTGTGCTCTGCTCATTGGCAATCATTTCTAACAAGCCACATTAAACATTTGGGTGCTCTCAGTACCACAGCTGATTAATTGGCAATCATGTATTGCTCAGTTTTGCCAAAGATTAATTTCCAACATGGCTTTATCAAGCAACATTCCCCAGATGCAGTGGTGAAACTTCTCTCATGTTTCTGGCAGGTGCCCTTACAAAAATACTGTGGTTTTTTTAGCATAATGTATACTGTACTAATAAATATACAACTGTTTCACATTTGTAGGAATATTCCTTCAGTTTTTATACTCTTGCCACCGTTACATACCCAAAGCCCTAGAGGCTCTATATAGGGGTCAGCACACTTTCTCAGCAGGGGGCCGGTCCACTGTCCCTCAGACCTTGGGGGGGGGGGAGCAGACTATATTTTGGGGGGGGGGATGAACGAATTCCTATGCCCCACAAATAACCCAGAGATGCATTTTAAATAAAAGGACACATTCTACTCATGTAAAAACACGCTGATGCCCAGACAGTCTGCAAGCCGGATTTAGTAGGCGATTGGGCTGGATCCGGCCCCCGGGCCTTAGTTTGCCTACCCATGCTCTATGACAACATTCAAAACAAGAACTTTCTTTCCAAAGTTACTTGATGCACTGGGTTCCCTTAATCTGTAATTTGAAACTTTTAAAACGGTGGTTGTACCCAAAGTCGTCCTGTTAGAACAAGGATTTTTGCCTACACAATGCACTTTTCCTCTTCACCCCCAATAAAAGAATCTGCTCTAGAGGTTCCTCAACTCTCTGGAACAGATTTGAGGGGCACACGAGGAGAAGTCTTGTTGTGCGGCAAAAGTCCTTGTGCTAATGGCACGACTTTGCTGGATAATATCCTTAGTGTCAAAAAGGAGATGGTCGGACCCAGAAGGAGGGAAGGTGGGTGAGTAGCAGACTATTGTGATGGTTGTGATAAGCAATACTGTGTATCTTAAGAAATACATAGAAAGAGTTTTAAGGCTTTGAACACCCTAGGCCTAGTGAAGTACACGCTCAGAGTAAGAAGCACACAGATTTCAAACCATAATCAGCCCACCACAACATTCCCCTGCCCCTGAAGTCCGTTGCCGCACGGTACCCATCTAGGTTCAAAAACAAGGGGAGGAGGAAATCTTCAGGTTGAACAAGATGCAAAGTGAGGGTATGGGCTCTTCCAACCGTTATGTTGCCTTCTCTTGTTGGATTAAAAGTAGTCAAATCTGTTCTTTATTGCTCAAGATTAGACAGTATTAACCTGGCTGATACCCAATAAGCCCATCACTACAAATGAACATCTCTCTTGGGTAAGTAGCTCATGGCAGGTACCTTTGAGCTACTTGTAAGATCTGAGCAGCTCATTCTTAAGAGGAGGACATTATTTCGGGTTTTCAACTCATTTCAACTGTATAAACTACATTTGGGCTGAACATTTTACTACTGAGCTAATTTACATGCACAGGGGAAAAAACAACCATTGTTCAGCCTAGCTTCATAAATTGGTATCTTATTATATATGACAAATGGATAAAAATCACCAAGTGGCTAGTTAAGAGCTGAATTTGTTAAAAGTTTGCATTATTTTGTGTTCCAGAGATGACTCAATTTTAATTCTAGAACTTTTGTGTACCTATCTGTCAGAAAGCCCCTGACCCCCTCCCAAAAAATTCACCCAACCAATGTGGAACCTTATAAATTAAGCCCATTTAATATGGAATGACCTTCTGGAAAAACAGCTTAGCTAGCTAAGTGCACAGACTGAGAAGGCCACTGATAAAAACACTGCCTAGGACTAGGTTTACTGTAAAATTAACTTGATAAGAATACCTATACGATACCTAGTCATTTCCTCTTCCCCTTCTGCAATTTATTAGTTACGTATATTCATGAGTATGAATGAAACAAAGGTAACAGGAAAACAACATAACCCGTCTACGAGACCAGTAAATTTATTTTATACATAGTGTTACGGGTTAGTGCGGGAACAGGGATCCCCCCCCTAGATCCCGGGTGCCAGATTTCCCTCTCTAGATTCTTTGGGTGTTGCGGTTTAATCAGTGCTGACAGGCTGAGCTCATTTTTCTGCCAGAGGGGCAGAGGAAGATGATGCCCTTGCCATTAATCCAGGCATGTCCAAAGTCAGTTTCAGGGGCCTAATCTGGCCTGCTGGTTGATTTAATCTGGCCCCTGTGGTAGTTTATTTCCTGGGGTGAAATCCTAAAAAAACCACAACAACTTCAATCCTAAAAAAGCTCATCATGAAATCCTAAAAAAAGCTCAAGAACTTCACTTCAATCCTTAAAAAAGGTTAACAACTTTGGCTGGCCCTTTGGTCGGCCCTCACAGCCCTTCACTTCATCAAATCTGGCCCTCTTTGAAAAAAGTTTGGACACCACTGCATTAATCCATCTACAAGACAAAAGACCCTACAGGTTACGGAGATGGGGGTTTGCCAGGGCAACGTAGACATGGTGTCACACAGGAATATTTTCACCTTTTAAAACTGGGCTTGGAATAGCGGGGAGGAGTTGCTTGGCCAGGGGTTTGCTGGGAAGGAGAGGCAGGGAGCTGAAGGTCAGAACCATCTTGGTGGGCTGGCTGAAGGCAGGCTGGGACAGAGACATGGAGAAGTCTCGGCATCCAAAGCTGCACTGCTGCGGGGAACAAACCCCTCTGGAGATGCAAATGCTGTAAACTCTGCACTCCCTCTACCGAAAGCTTCCAGTGTAAATACGAGTAGAATAAACCATATTTCTTAAAGACATGACAGCCTCTGCTACGTCTCGATTCCCAACAGAAACATGACACTGGAACCCCCTGGAATCTTGGTACCGCTCAGCAGAGATTGGGGGTGGCATGCAACCTTTGTAACACATTAAAAAAAAAAGCAGTCAGAATACCTCTTGCAGCCCAAGAGCTGCCTACAAACCTGACTGATATCCTGAAAACCGCTGCAGGTCTAACCAGGTACACATTCGTGACTTAACACTAAGTGAGGTTGTTTCCCCCCCCCCACACACACACACTGCATTTCAAGTTGCATTTGCATGTTGCTATACACACAAGAAGGCAGGTAGGGATGTCTTCAACCAATGCACATTACCTGGTTTCCCTGTGCCTGCAACTGCCCCCACCCCTGCCCAACTCCTGCTCATGGAGCTGTTGCCTGTTCATGTGAAATGGCCGTCTTGAATGTGCAAGCCTCAGCTTAACTGCAAAGTGTATTTTCAAATTGGATAGAAGCTCATTTGAGGGAAGAGACACCACGCCGCAGTATTTCTCAAGGAACTACCTGATAGCTATGGGTCGTGGTTAACTTCAAACACCAGTGGTGGGAACACAATGGAGCCAGAGTAAATGGCAATGCATGAACAGTCTCTTACTGGATTTAGTGTTGCAGTCTCCCGGTGTCCTTCAATGATGCTAAGTTTTCCTCTTGTTAGGAAGCAGGCAAGCACACTGGTCTCTTGTTCTTGTGAAAAGCCCTCATTCCACTGCATTCTGAACTAACCCTACAGCACGGTTGCTCTCCAGATCTTATTACTCCTCACAACTCCCATCATCCTTGACCACTAAGCATGGTGACTGGGGCTGTGGTTCAGCTGCATCTACAGGGCCTGATTAACCACCACTGCCCTAGAGGAAAGTGCCAACAGGACCAAGAAATGTTTTCTTCAATCACAAGGCACACTATTGTATTGGTAAATTATTTCAAGTGGGAAATTCATCCTGTAGATAGGTACAGGGTCAAAGGGTGCTGAATAATCAATCTTGAATAGGAGCACAGAATCAAGCAGTCAGCAGAAAAAAATATTGATGATCAATCCAATTATTTCTTTCACCCAAAGAAAACAGCCGGCTTGAAAACTCTCAAGCCACCACTACTTGTACCTTCTCATTTGCATTCACAACACAGTCTACTTAGACCTGCCACCATTTATAAAATTTGGCTCCTACTGCACTTCTATTGTATGTAAAACCTACTTTATGTCGAGTTTTAAAGGCGATTCACAGTCATATTTACTAAAAGTTTTTATTTCAAGCAGGTGGGAAATTGTTTTAACAAGCACCACCTCCTTCAAGTGTCTTGAAAATCTTAGTATGGCTTACTGAATAACAAAGATGTTTGGACACCAGCTAAGGATCATTGCCTTAGCTTCTGGAGAGATTCCTTCTGGGCCAGAACAATATATTTGTGCAGATTGAGCAAAGACTGCCAGCATAAAGCCAAGATCTAATGCAAACTGGCATGACATCAGTTTCCGGTTTTGTCTTTCCTTCTTAATAAACATGTGAATATCTGGTTCCACAGCTTACTTACACAGTTTTTCACATCTGACAATATTTCAAGCAGAGAGCTATTCTACTTAGCAGGGTGTTTTGCAAACAATTTCACACCCTGTAGGCAACACAAGGGGGCATACTTAATCTATTGCTCATTTCCCCAAAAGCACTTGTCTGAGTCAGCTGAAGAGCTCAGTAGGTATTGCTTAAAATAAGAACTCGCCATGAATGTTCCAGCACCCTTTACTCTAACACACTACAGGTTGTAGAAAGAAGTTAATCTTCCCCCTGCAGATAACTCCTTACAACGTCTCAGTATGTTACTTTCCAAACATTTCTTTAAAGGAAAACAAAACCCCAAACCTACTTTCCTAGCTTAAAATTATAGTTGAATTACAAGGCTACTTACATTGTTTTTTCAAATAATTAAATGTAGGAATTTTTCTCCTGGGAGAAACAGCTTTAATTTCAAAAGTCTGCAGTGATATCAGTCAGGCAAAACTATTACAATTGTATATTTCTTACCCAAAGTAGGATTCTCTGCATTCCCCCCACACTGACAGTTTGCTCCCCACTTGTCTATACTTCCAACTTCCGCACCCATGCACTGGGATGCCTGTTCTTTCTCATCCGTGGCAACGCAAGTCAAGCTGGCAGACATTTTTGGGCTCTTCACCATTGTCTGAAACACTGTAATATTAGTCAGATTGTGGCTCACTTCCTTCATCAGGGTCACCATGTCAACCTGAGTGTTCAGCCTCATTTCCATTTCCATCCAGGCTTTCTTGATATCCTCAAGCACACATTTTATTTCCAGCTGGCTGGACTTGATCTCTGCCACAAGGTCATCTTTAATTGTCTGCTGGATCTTCTGCAAATCTAAAGTTGTTCCAGTTTCTTTTCCGGATTCTGCCATGTTGTTCGATTCCTTTTGTTCAGCTTCTGTCACCTCATATTTGACAAACTTAGGTTCTCCTGGGATGGCAGCTAAGCTCTCCATTACTGTAAAAGCACAAACTGACTAGTCCCCACCTTCCAAAACTTTCAAAAAAGAGCTTCTTTGTTGAGAAGACAACAAAATAACTTCTTCAGACCCTCTCTTCTTTCTCATCAGTGTGGCTGGATAAAGACATTTGAAATGAATGGAGCACATCTTCCTAGTCCTTGAAGTTCAGCTTAACTGCAAGTCTTGGCAAGAATGTACCTGTGCAATGGATGCTCAACATGGTCACACCCAAACCAATCAGATCCTTTGCTACATTCATGTAGGAGGCCACTGAAAAGATACTCTCAGTCATTCTATCCACGTGTCAGTCAGAAGAATGCATGTGGGTGTTCTCTTATTTGCATGACTTGTCTGTCTTCTTTTGGCAGTATAGGATGCATCTAATAGGAATTTGCGCTTTGGAGTAAAGAAGAATCCATCACAGGTAAATAACCACAGGTGCTTTTTCTTCTGCTTTTCCAATTTGCCTTATTATCTGAACATGATGCTCAAGTTGATGACTTTGAGGCCACTAGAGCTGGCATTTCACTTATCTTTAACAATACATGTCAACTCAGAAGTAAGCTGCTCAGGTGAATGGCTACAGGATTGCCATCTAAGTCACCTTGCAACAACTGAAACCCATCAGAATGGTAAAGGAGCAACCCACCTAAGCTGAAAAAGCCATCCTTTTAGGTGCATCTGCACCATTTAGATAGAATAATTAAACTTTAAAGTTGCTAGCACACAGAGCATTTAAAATTCCACATGAATTATAGATTTAGGCTCTGTGAACACCATCAGTTTATTATTAAATATTTTTCTCCCAAGTGTACAGCTACAAAAAAGGTATGATGAAGAAATGAGCCGCAGGATGTACATCAGTTAAAATTAAGCAGTGTTTCAATTCCACATGAGCATGCGTGCAAATGTAAAAACATGGGCATGTTTTTGCATGCATTTGTAGTCTTGTATGGGACACAGGTGGCGCTGTGGGTTAAAGCCTCAGCACCTAGGACTTGCCGATCGAAAGGTCGGCGGTTCGAATCCCTGCGGCGGGGTGCGCTCCCGCTGCTCGGTCCCAGCGCCTGCCAACCTAGCAGTTCGAAAGCACCTCCGGGTGCAAGTAGATAAATAGGGACCGCTTACCAGCGGGAAGGTAAACGGCGTTTCCGTGTGCGGCTCTGGCTCGCCAGAGCAGCGATGTCACGCTGGCCACGTGACCCGGAAGTGTCTCCGGACAGCGCTGGCCCCTGGCCTCTTAAGTGAGATGGGCGCACAACCCCAGAGTCTGGCAAGACTGGCCCGTACGGGCAGGGGTACCTTTACCTTTTACCTTTATGTATTTGTAGTCATGCACACAGCCAAATGCAGTTCCTTCAGCACACCAAACCACCTGTCCCTGATAGTTTAGGAATCTCAGTTCAAATGTGACCCATTAGAAGCATGCTTGGCAAATCATATGAAAATGGTCTTATGGTTTTGTATGTCACAACAAGAATGCCGGCAGTCAGGTGTATTACAACCTGGGGCAAACAGTACTGAAACCTAAGCATTTTATAGCTCTCCACCTCCATCTCTGCATGGCTGCTCAACCACCAACTACAGCCTCAGACAAAGCTTTAGGAGGAGACCTCACGAGGAGACTAGTTAATTAAACTAGGATAAAAAACAACAACTTGCGAAACATTTCTACAGTAGATAATGGATACAGAACAGACAGCTGGCGAGAGGGCTAGCAACAGCAATGGAAGATGCTTAGATCTCAAATCAAATCTTAATTACACTGTAAATATTAAAGCCCTATAAAACGATTAACTAATTCAACTATGACTAATAAGTTTAAAATCCCATTTTACTTATGGAAGCTATTTTCCACATGTGGCACAGTCATAGGCACCCAACTCTCAGCTGATTCAGGAAGGCTGCATTTACATCAAACAGGATGTGACCAAAGTACTTGAACAACAATTTAAAGACGTGAGAGTTCTGTTTCTAAAGTAATCGTTAATATTGTGAGCACAGACCTGCAGTATCACTTAAAACATTGTTCAATATTTTAAAAGTAGGAATAATTAATTTAATCCTACATATTCAAAATATGTTTGAGAATTTGAAAAGAGAATACCCCTTAACAAAAACTTTCGAAAACAAGTACTGAACCTAAGGATCTGTTTGTGCTCTGGACTAAAAATTGAAACTAAAACTTTGAGCCAATTAGAACAAATGTTTGCAATGTTGATCTCAAATTCCAAACAGGTCTCGCAGGAATTTGTTGATGTAGCACAGAACAAACAGGAAATTGTCTTTATTAGGAAATGATTACTCATTTAAATATAAGGTAGATCTGCTGGGGACACGAGTAGCGAGACTGTTCCAGTACAATGAGAACTAGAAGACACTGGGAAGCAATCATATGCAACCAATATAATGCGTTTTAGGCACCAATTCCAAAATTGGTTGCACAAGTGCTTCAGATGAAGCATAAATCGCATGAGGACCACTAACTACCATTAAGCACAACATTACCCCAGGGTAATGTTCAGGCAGACATAATGGCATACAAAATTAGTGTCTGATAGAATTATAGCACTTATATGCTAGCACCATTTGTATTTATAACCCACATTTTCAAATAAGCAACTATGTTCTGATCCTTTACCCCCAAATTCAAATTTTTAAAGTTTGCAAGACAACCATGTCCCAATGCTCAACACTACATTTGCTTTCAGAAATGCCAAAATGTACCGGGACGGAGATTTTTAAGTACCTCCTACTGCTAGAACACCCATATTGTTTGCCTCAATGTTGTGTGTATTAAAGTAATACCCAGAATTGGATGCTCCTAGAGCCACTTTTTGAAGAGATTGTTGTAGAAGAGTTACATCTCAATAAATCAGCCTGTCATACGGCTTCCTCAAGTTATTAATCTTCTGGTACCTTTCTTCCTAACCATTTCCCCCCCCCCCATTCTCCAACTAAAGCCAATCTCCCTCTATTAACCAGTTTTCAATGTTCAACTATCATCTGACTTCTAACACTACCATGCCAAATTATTTATTAAAACCTCATTCTTCACCCTGGCATACCAAAATCCATCTTCTTCCTCAATTGTTCCTCCTTTCTCCTTTGTACACACAGTTTTAGATTGCAGGTATACTGTTTCCTACGTACAGCATCTTGTCTATTTGCTGTAGGCACTTTAGGACATGAAAATGTACATATCTTCTGGTGACAAATCAGCTGATTAAGACCTAATGGGCACTGAGAATGAAAATTGCAATACTGTTTCGGGATAACTGTTTCGGGATATCTAAGTTGCAGCACAGTAGCGTTCTAAAATGCGATTCTTTGACAATATGAGTTGCATCGGTAGTGGCAGATCAAGTAATGTGACAGTGCCACATTCATCCATGTTCAGAAGCCATGTGACTGAATGCAAGTTGCATTCTCCTCCAGAATTCATATACGGAAAAGGTAGGTAAAGATTCTGCTATCCTCACTCCTCTACCATATTGCGTAAAGATTATGGCTTTGCAGGGAACTGAAGGCAACATTGTACGGGAAACTGCGGAGGGCATCCTTCCTCTTTAGTTCTCACTACTGGCTGGGACTGATGAGTTGGGAGCCCAACGTGGTTAGAGGTTAGTCACTCCCGTTTTAGAGTCATAAATGCCTAGTTTACCAGGCTGGTTTCACCATGGCTCAAGCATTTCAAGCCATGAACACTAAGAAAATCAACTCTAGGCTCTAGAAGCATGACTAGTGTTGCCACAGCAACAAACATACATTAAGGCTCATAAAGCATTATTTACCAGACAGCCCATGACCACAAGCTCCCCCCCCCCCAATGCCTACAGCACTTTGGAAACATTTTTAATTAAACGTAATAATTTTAAGAGTTTATTACAGACATGTGTGCACCCAAGTATGCCTTCCAAGTGGGAAGAGTTTTCCCAGATAGAAATAAGACAAGCACAGGTTCTAATCTAGTTAACTTCACCACTACATTTATTAGTATGGGGCTGCAGAAGCAGGTGTAGCTAGGAATTAAACAAATGGAGAAACCGGTCTTGCAGTGAGTTCACCCCATGACATTGTTTTTATTCCCTTGATCCTATTATTCTTAGATATACATGTCCCCCGATGAATAGCCATCTGTGTCTTCAAATATACTGTCTGTTAAAACTGCAATATTTAGCCAAAACAGACTGAATTTATTAAAAATATGCTTGACTAAAAAGTTATTCCTGATTAATTGAGCAGCAGCTTATTATCTTTAACATAAATACTGTGGTACCTCGGGTTACAGATGCTCCAGGTTACAGACTCCGCTAACCCAGAAATAGTACCTTGGGTTAAGAACTTTGCTTCAGGATGAGAACAAAAATTGTGCAGCGGTGGCAGTGGGAGGCCCCATTAGCTAAAGTAGTACCTCAGGCTAAGAACAGTTTCAGGTTAAGAACAGACTTCCAGAACAAATTAAGTTCTTAACTCGAGGTACCACTGTACTCTTAAAAAAGCCTGTCTATGGCAGGTATCATATGACATTCCATCCTTAGAAGATACTTTCTGTGAAACACAACCCTGCAAAAAGAATACTTCTGATTTTTGCTCAAATGAAAAAAAAATCATTTATTAAATCTGACTAACAGATTATCAATTGGGCAGCAATCTTTCTCTGCAGCTTTCTGCAGACTGTTTTTGAAACTACACCATAAGAACCAAAAGGTTGGAATCTTATTTTGAAGCTTAACATGCAGTGAATTGCCTACACTTTATGACATACATATTTTGGTTTGGATACAGAATAAATTAGTTGCAACTGGTATTGATGTTAGTCTCACTGATTTCAAGTAGAGTTAACTTTTTGCATAGATATTGATGGGACCTAAGTGCAACTTAAAGGGCTGAATCCACACTATGTGTATTTTACTCCAAAGAGAAGCTAAGGAAACAAACCTCTTGCTCAGGTTCATAGACTGATATTTCAGAATCCCATTCTCCCTCAAATGCCTAAATTTGCTGTGAAATACTACAGAACCCCATTTAAACAGAATACTTCACCTCTTCAACTACATAATTTTATAATCTTTTTGTATTTTTCAGCCAGATGGGTGGGGATTTATTTATTTATTTATTTATTTATTTATTTATTTATTTGCTCGTATGTTTTCCCAATACATGCATACATTTGATTAAATATGTATTAATGGAACACCTGGGCCATGAATCTGGGAAGAACTATATCCCAGGGATTGTGTTTATACCTTTTACCTGTAGTCTATTACCTGACTGCAGGTGGTGAAACCTTACCACTAGCTCCGACATAAAAAGCCGCTGCTCAAGATATTCCCTCCTTCATACACATTGATGTTTAATCTTTTAGCCTTTTAATTCTATGCAACAAATGATGAATACTGGGAAAGATGATCAAAATACTTTCTCTTAGCCGTGTTGATTTTCGGGACTGTCAAACTTTGTTTCAAAACAAAATTAAACATGCTACAGAAAATGCCATTGGAGCAGCACAGAAGGTAGATGTAAAGTTAAAAACACAATGTCTTTCTGTGGCATGGAAATGCTATAAAAATATTGATGCCTCTTCTTTTTACTGCCTAAAGTAAACATGGCTGTGGCAGCACAGTGCTTGAGACAGACAGCAATTAAATAGTAAGAAATAGTAAAAAAAAAAAAGATGTATAGATTTAGCTGTTCATATCTGAGGTCCAAGATTAAGCCAAGTATGCTCAAATCATACAAATATATTAAACCTTGCAGAGGGGAGGGCAGAGGGGATTTAGAGGCTATTTAAAGTTGAAGCTGTGCAAAAATAGACATCAAAAGCATCTAGTCTACTAAGCCTCACTAAAAGTGCTTGCTTTGCAAAATTAAAGCCCTGGAAGGATTAAAATCCTCACTGCCCCTGGGTAGCAATAGTCTGTTCATGTAATAGACAAAGGATACCGACAGAAACTTGCAGTGTGCAGCCAGTATTAGGTCACGCCATCCGCTATGAATCAAATCCTTTGCTTCCACTGTGAAGCTCCCTCCAAACCCTGGTGCTGCTTTCCAGATGTATTGGACTACAACTCCCATGTCCTCATGGAAATGTAAGACCCCTTCAATGCCATAGCCTTTTGGTATAGATCAGTTTTCCCCCAACCTGTTGTGTTACAAATGTTATAGAGCACAACCCACCAGATTATGAGAGCCCAGGGATGATGAGAGCCATAGTCCAAAATGCCTGGAGCGCAAAATGTTGGTGAAGGCCAATACAGATTAGAGGTGCAGAAAAGAAAGAAGCTAAATGCTTAATGAAAGGATGACTCATTTCACAAGCTTGCTCTCTTCACTTCAGTCACATTGGTCCAAGACAGAAATACATTTACAAATGGTTTTTGGATGCCTGTGCATGTAACTCTTCTAAACTAGGAACAGCATTCAAATCATAAAACTAAAATATCTCAGGTGGCATGCCAAAAGCAAGGCTTCAAGCCTAAAAAGGCAACTGAACTTAATTTAGGCTGCAATCTTATACCCACTTACCTGGGTGTTAAGTGCCATTGAACGCAGCCTAGTAGACATCTACAGAACTGCACTGTTAGTGGGTTAAGGGCAGCAACGAAACTCGGTGGTGAGAGAGAAAACAGAATACCAAGTGTTCTGTTACAGAATGACTTGCTTCTATGATAGCAGCTTCAAAATAGATTTCTCACTCTCTCACACACACAAACCCAGGGTGTCCTAGTCACACTTCTGCATGGTCAAGAACTAGATGAGAAGAAAGGGCCAAGAGAGAAGGCAAATTGGAACAAAGTCCAATAGAGGGAGTGGCTGCCCAAAAGCACTGAGCTCAGTACTTTGCTTTCATCCATAGGGGGACACTCACATTCCCAACCTGATGTGCACAGAATAGGCAGCCATATTGAAAAATCTACCTGCAGCACTGAAGCAACTCTGGCTTCTGCCAGGGAGGATACAAGGAGACACTTGTCCTGAATCGGCCTTGAATTACCCTTTTCCCATCAGTAGGAATCCCCACAGCAGCTGTTGATGGCACTACCACAACAGAGAAACAAAGCAAGGGATTGCTTAGGGCTAGAAAGCCCCTACCCTGCAGCCGGACTTGTAACTGTCCGCAATAGAAATAGAGCAGTTTTACTTCTTTGGCAAAAAGGAAACCAAATAACCTCCACTCGTTCAGATACCTTTAGAATTAGGCAAAAGCCTACCCAGCCATTCAGCATTGGTGACCCTATGGTTAAAGACAGTGGGAATATAGCCTTTACCTGAGAATAATTTTATCATTCAAGTGAGTATGCAAGACAATAGAAAAAAGCCCAACCATACTATGTGCTCCAAGTGTGTCCATAGTAGGGTTAACATGAAATTTTACAGTGGATTTTCTTTCCGTATTGGATTATCCACGTATCAGGAAAACCCAAATTTAGCAGGGGAGGGGAGTGTGGGCCATCACATGGCTAATATGTGGGGGTCACAAAAGAAAATGACACACAAAGTAGCTTCAAATCAACTTCAACTCCATGGTGAACGAACCTTAAGAAGCTTCCATAACAGTCGAAAGCTGACATTTCCCCATTAATCTGAAATTTGGGACACTGTCTCCCTCCCTCCCTCCCTGGAGCCAGCAATCAATTGGCGAGGAAGCAAGGATCTGAAAGTGTCCTCTTCATGCACGTAAGCCAGATCTTGTATATGTGTGTAAATAAACCATATACCCTAGAGACACCACAGTCTCTGCTGTGCCTCATTCCCAAAAAGAAACACGGCCTAGAGCCTAGGAATCTCACACCGCTCAGAGATGAGGGTGGTGCACAACAGTATTCTTTTCATGAGTGGACAGAGACAAATTCTAGACTAAACATCTGTATAGAAACAATCTAGAACAGAGCTTTCCAAACTGTGTGTCGCGGCATGTTAGTGCATTGGTTTTCAACCAGTGTGCCATATAACAACAACAACAACAACAACTTATTTATACCCCGCCCATCTGGCTGGATTTTCCCAGCCACTCTGGGTGGCTCCCAACAGAATATTAAAAACACGATAAAACATCAAACATTAAAAACTTCCCTAAACAGGGTTGCCTTCAGGTGCCTTCTAAAAGCCAGATAGTTGTTTATTTCCCTGGGGTGCCTTGAAAGCTGGACAGGGGTGCTGCAGTCAACACTGGCCCCCGTCTCTCTTCCCTTCCCTTCCTCCTCTGATGCCCTTTTGCATCTCTTTTTTTTTTTTAATAAAGATATTTTTAGGGTTTTTTATAAGAAATACAAAAGTAATAAACAACATTCCTTTTGTCTTAACAAATTTTCAAACCTTTTGGACTTCCTCACGTTTCCCGTTCACACTTACATTGTCAATACATTTTTCCAAGCAAATTATCATGTAATTTATAGTCGCTCTTTTAAATGATAAATAACAATTCTTCAGCAATTTTTGTTTTCTAAAATCTCACTTATCTTCCAGTTCAAATCTAGATTAGTGATGGCCAATTTTTTTTGTAATCAAGCACCCTTCTTAACATTCCACCAAATTACAATATTTTTGTAAATAAATCTTAAATTTCCTCCAGTCTTCTTCAATCTTTTCTTCTCCCAAGTCTCGGATTCTGCCGGTCATTTCCGCCAGTTGCATATAGTCCATCAGCTGCATCTGCCATTCTTCCAGTGTGGGTAAATCTTGAGTTTTCCAGTTCTTAGCGATAAGTATCCTTGCTGCCGTTGTAGCATACATAAAGAATGTTCGGTCCTTCTTTAACACCTTCTGGCCGACTATACCCAGGAGGAAGGCCTCTGGTTTCTTAGTGTGATGCCCTTTTGCATCTCTGCCTTCCAAAGGTTTGCACAGCTGTTCGTTGCAGCATCCCTGGCTACAAGCTCCATAGGCGAATGGTGGCTCTGGGAGAAACCTCTCTTTGGGGCAGCGGCGGTAGCTCAGAGACCAGGGTGGCAGCAGCAGCTGCCTAGTGGACTCCCAAGGAGAGTGGAGAGGAGACTGAGGCAAGTGAGGGTGTTCAAAAAAGGGTAAGGGGCTGCCAGCTTTGCAGGCAAGGGCTTCTGAGCCCCACAGGGGTGCCGCAGAAAGAATGTACTTAGTTAAGGGAGCCGTGGACTCAAAAAGATTGAAAACCTCTGTTAGTCTGTTAGTGTGTGCAGTGTTTAGGTGTGTCATGCAAATGTTCCCAGCACTAGTAAAAACTCCCAGAGCTAGTAAAAACTGAATTACTGTGTTGCTAAATGATGCATGTCTGAAATGTGTGTCATCAACATTAAAGTTTGGAAAGCTCTGATCTAGAACCTGGGTAGAGGGAGTGCCCCTAAAAACAAAATGTGCCTTTGGGTCCAAACTATCCCGCATTGAGAATCGCATAAAGCCAGCTTTGATCAAGGTACATGAATGATATCTGTCACAGTGAATGGAAGGGACTGAAACAGACTAAATCACCCTGAGCCAGACACCTGGAGCTGAGGAACCTCTAAATGAGTAGAGTCCACCCAGAGGATCCCAAACCATGCAAACTAACTCAAACTTGGTCATCCATTTGGGACCAAGTGCCAAGCAAAAAATAACACAGCAAGCTACATGCCTAAGCAGGGCTTTTCACCAAATACACCGCTAATACTACATCGGCATCAACACCCAGGCATCAGGAAAATTAGGATATGGTCTGCCAGCCAGAAAAGGTATATTTTGTCCTCTCCTCCACACACAAAATGGCCTCTTCAAGACTGCTGTTCTTGAGTTTTTAGTGCGCATATTACTCCATAGTTAGTACTTGCTAATAAGATCTCCTCAGGAACAAATCTCTCTTCTCTTACCTTTCCACAGATTAGAGACTAACTCCTAATTTGAGAGTAAGAGTCCCACTGACGTTATATTCTTGTGATGCCAGCTCCGAGCAATTTGACAGATACTGCATTACTTGTAGAATTTTTTGAAGGAGCACAGCTTCTGACACGGTGTCACTTTATACCAGTCACAGCATCTCAGTTTAATGGCTGCAACCAATATTTGCCTACGTTTGCTAGAAGTGGTTGCTGCATAATGGATGTGCCATAACTACTCATACTCCTATGCCCAACTGGTCTAGAGCTTTTTGTTGACTGCGCCACTTCAAAGTTAAACAAAGCTCTTCATGGTGCATGCAAGCTGCCGTACGCTTGTTTCCTTGGGTAAGATTTCGTGATACTCAAGTACAAAATATAAACATTACTTCAAGTTGGCGAGGGCACAAACGTATTTTTAAAAATGGTCATCACTACATGTTAAGTAGGCATCCAATCCCTTTCAAGTCACTGCTTCCGTATGCTTTGAGACAGAAAGCCACTGAGAATGGACAGCTTATTGATTATTGCAAGTCTTCACATAGGGAAACCATACATTAAGAAAAAAAATATCCCCTATGGTTCAAAACAAACATTAGAATCTGTTTGCCTAACTTTCGTGGCAACTAACGATGCATATCTATAATAATAATAATAGTAATAATAATAATCAGAGACACAATTCACATTTAACCAATACATTACATGTCTTCGAGAAGTTTTAAAAAATCAAGAACCTCAACAACATTCTAGGCTGCCTTAAGAGGGGTTTCTTTCCTTTTTAAAGAAACTCATTTGGGAGAATATGTTATGTAACCCTAAAAATAGGACACAGCTTTCACAGCAGTATACTCATACAATATGCTTTGATATACCAAAAAAAAATAAAAAAATCAGCATATTGCTTACTCAGGAAGAGGAGGACAGGGGAAAATAAAGGAACTCAAGGCTAAGGCAGAACCTGAGTAATTTATACTTGCAAACATGGGCCATATTATTTGCATAATGAGCTTTTTGCGGCCTGTTCTGCCCTACATGATGGACATTTCTTTTTTTCCTGACAGAGGACTGATAAACAGGTCTTGTCCCATTTTAGTGGAGAAGCACATTAGCTGCGGTGGCAAGCATAGCCAATAGTTTTATGAGGCTCCTGCAAAAGGAAGAAAGCCGTCGGTGTGTGTTTTCTACTGCAGCGCCTAGCTCCCAAAAGACACATAGTGGTCCATATATCACAGCTGCAAGGCTGTACCAAATACCCTCCATCAAGAAGGTGACACAGAAACTCCTCAATTACATCTGTGTTGACACACAAAGCAGAACTGGGCTGATCCTGGGAAAAGCACAGTGCCTTGTTTGTGCATCTTGGAGGCAACAAAAATCCACTGTTACCAAGTGACCGTGTGCCTTAGGAGGTATGCAATGTTTTGTTATTAATCAGCTAAGAGTTTTAAAAGCCACCCCAAAATAATTTGGCATCTAATTCTTGGAAATTGTGGGTTTTTAATACATGTACTTACAAAAAAACCACAGGTAGCAGAGGCTTTCCACTCCTCCATCATGCAAAAGGGAGTGCCTCTTCCAAGATGTGTGTCTGTAATGCGGCATCATCATCATCTAATAATAATAATGAAATAATGGTTTTCTCTTTCTTGTTTATAGGCAATTTTAAATCAACTAAAACTCAAGCAATCAACTATGACAGGCATAGGCAAACTCGGCCCTCCAGATGTTTTGGGACTACAATTCCCATCATCCCTGACCACTGGTCCTATTAGCTAGGGATCATAGGAGTTGTAGTCCCCAAACATCTGGAGGGCCGAGTTTGCCTATGCCTGAACTATGATTTCTTCCACTGGGTGATGCTACCTATTTGTTAAAGGGCTAGGAGTATCAGATACGACACACACAAAAACAAGTTCCTCTTAAAGCATTTCCATGAACATTTATGCTACCATGCTGAGATCAATCAAACCGGGACAGGGAGAGAGCTTTATTTGATGCAAAATTTTTTATAACAGACTTAATGTTGAGCTCTGCAGCTCAGATTATACAATACAGGTCAACAATTCTGGACCCATATCTCATGAGCTCTCTTTCACACGTTCTTGGTGCAAAGAACCTCCACATTGCTGCTGCATGTTTGCATCATTGGCTTGCCGGCAAAGGCTTATGTCTTCAGCAACTTGTATAACCATTTCCCCCGGTTAAGTATTCTAGTCGCAGCCATAGCAGAAAAAGCACTTTAACCTTAGCTACCAAAAGAAGACAAATTTTACTGACCATCTATGTGCTTAAGGGAACAAAATAGGGCCAGCTAGCTACATGGCCAATTACTGTATATAACAAATTTAGCCCCAGCTTTCCAAGACCTATATGACATGCACATAAAAGAGTCATGAATGCAGTGAAAACAGGGATATTGAAAACCTGGATATCTTCCACGGTCTGCGTGTAAACATACTGTATTAAGAAAAGGCTTGCTAGCAGGACATTTTTTATATTTTACTTCCAATTAAGAAGGACGTGCAGTTAATATGTACAACAGCAGACTCAGATCACAGAACTACACACACAAGAGCTTTCATGTATACACATACAGAACTCAGATCTTGCTATCAAGTCAATTGCAATCTACGCACAGATTTTTTGCAGGGTTGTGTATGTTTATTTTTTGCAGCTGAGTCTTACACATCAGTAGGTTAGTAGCAATGTTAAGTAGCATATCTACCTATATTCCGATAAAAATATTTGTTGTTTCCCTTCAGCTGTGCCACACATGTTAATGCTTGGATAGCTCACTTGCCTATGAAACATCTGAACTGTAACAATTACCCTGAATTATGAGATCATTCTGACTGCTGCGCTAAGCACACACACACACACACACACACACAGAGGAGGGGGGAAAGGAGGGAGGTGAGAGCAGGCATGTGCATAGCCATCCTGAATTGCATGTCAAAAATACCCAAGGGACTGAGATGTTAGGAAAGATTATTAGTTGCCAGGCTGAAAAGGAAATGCCCTGGGGAGGAGAAGGGAGGGGGAGACACAAAAACACACTATAAACAGAGCGCATTAAAACTGCTTGGTGCCAGAGACATGATTGAACTCCGAAAAGGACTTTCAGTTACATATTTGCTGGATGCACTATTTGAAACATTATGCTTTCCAAAAATAGAATGTATAAAAAGAAAGCTTCTACATTTTCCTGTTTTATATGCAATGTAGTACAAAAAATGTTGGTGCAGATGTAATTAGGTCACATTTAGAATACATTATGCTTATCCGTTTCTTTCCAGGAACAGTATTTACTATATTTTTACTGCCTATCTATGTGCACTAGAACTAAGATTATTTTTTGTCCAAATTCAGCAATAATCTCTCAGAATTCCATTTAGAACACATTCTGCTTATTACGCTGAATACATTTCAGAACTGTATAGAAGACAGTTTTATTTAAAATACACAGTCTGATTTATAATATATGAACATCTGAATCTATATGCCATATAGTTAAACAAAAATGAAGAGCCTGATCCTAAAATCACATTCTTTACTTTATAAATAGATTACACATCTGTCAGACCTCTGTTCTCTCTCCCCCTCCCTTCCTCTCTTTCTCTCTCTCTCACACACACATGCACGCACGCACACACTAAGAAAATGATGATTAATTTGTCTGACATGTTGCAGTTTAAGGTTTAATGCTGCAAGAAGGAAACAGCACTCTGAACAAATCCTAACTGCTACAGCAGCAGAAGTAAACAAGACAAGATGTCCCCCATACACAGAGAAAAATTACCAACCTGCATGAAAAATAACTGTGTTTTTCCCAAATCCAGCAGGAAGTCGAAGATTTTGTAGCAACCCTTTCGCAGTTAGACGAACATGCATGTTGGATAAGGAGAATTTCGGGGACCATAACATGTCTTCAGAGCAATTGGAAGAAAACCAAGCAGGAAAATGCCTCCATGTACTGTCACATACTATATTTGTAACTCAGCATTGAGGCCATGCAGTAGCCGGCCAGAGGAAAAAGGAAAACAAGCTCACAGTACATCAAAAAAAACAACAACCTCCTCTTGGTTCTTCACTGAGATTCCACAAACGGATGAAAAGCCAAGAGAATCCAAGAAGGCAGACACTATATCCACAATGTAAACGCTGCTGGCAGCGTCTTTCCCCACCAGATGCTGTAAAACAAAGCTCACCCTTAGAATAAAACTGCTCTGTGAGATTCAGAAGACAAGCAGCCTCTGAATTACATCACACTGTTCATGTTTAATCTACGAAGGGACCCAGGAGGGATGGGGAGGAGGAGGAGGAAGAGGAAGTGGGTGGTCTCCCAAGCTGAATATATCACCCAGTAATGTCACACATCTCATTCTCTTGCAAGACCGCTAGAGGAGAAGATTTAACGTTCCACAAGATGGATTAAGATTATTCCTCATATAACCAAAGGGCCTTTTATCCTTTTTCACAGTTCTGAAATATGCTTACTCCCAGCTATCATAGCCACTTACACATTTTAGCACTTTCTAACCAAACACATCAAAAAAACAACAAAAAAAACCCCAACAACCCTTCACTGGGATTCCGCTGATATTACGTATTACTGTTGTTTATGCGCCCGTGAATTCTTGATGAAATTCTTCACTTAAATGGGATCGAGAGAGAAATGCTCAGAGAGGGAAGTCAGGCTGGTTGTGCAGTTTCATGGCACTAAAAATGCCTCAGTTTAGTGACGGGCAACATGCTAAGCCAATACAGTGGTACCTCGGGTTACATACGTTTCAGGTTACAGGTTAAGAACTTTGCTTCAGGATGAGAACAGAAATTGTGTTCCGGCGGCGTGACAGCAGCAGGAGGCCCCATTAGCTAAAGTGGTGCTTCAGGCTAAGAACAGTTTCAAGTTAAGGACAGACCTCCGGAACAAATTAAGTACTTAACCTGAGGTACCACTGTACTTAGGAAGACCACATGAATCTGTGTGCTCCAGAAGAGGGGCTTGCAGCCCTTTCTCTCCCCACCTCCCAGTACATTTTGGTGCTGAGCTAAGCCAAGGTTTGGCTTAGTGTGCCATCCAGACCCGGTGATTAAGGTCTCCGCTCAGTATTCACTAGCTCTAACCAAGAACAAACGTTTGCTTAGCAGTTCTGTGCAGTTCTGCAGCAAAAAGGATCAGGGAGGAGTCAAGTGCATGCCAGTTTCATCTCCAGGAGCCTGCGCGGTCCCTTATCTTGGCATAGCATGACATGCAAACCATGCCATGATGATTAAGACTGTGTACACACCATACATTTAAATCACATTCCATACACACACACCCAAAGAAGAATAATGGGAACAGTAGTTTGTTAAGGGTGCTGGCAAAACTGTAGTGCTGAGGGCTAAACTACAATTCCCAGGATTGTAGGGGGGTGGAGCAGATGTGCTTTAAACATGTTGTGTGTACACAGCCTAAGATAAGAGGCTGCATGCTTTAGACGGCATCCAAAGGAAACCTGCCAATTTAGGAAGAGATAGCAGATGGGTTTTAAAAGAAGAAGAAAAATCTGCTACTGAGCCAATATGTCACATCATGCAGGGACTCACAAGTCAACAGTTATCTATCTATATGTAAGTGTGACTCTAAACCTAAAACATCAGATTTACAGAAGGCTGTGCTTCGCTTTCCTTCAGTTACCCAACACCCAAAGGCAACCTTGGGTATTATCTAGGAATTTCTGTTAGGGCAATAAAAAACAACAGCAGAGCCCCCAATTGAGTTGGTTTAAATTGTTTTTATACAGCTTTTAATCTATGGGTGTGTTTTTTCCATTTTGGAGTTTTGCTGGTTTTTAAATAAAGGGGTGTAATATGTACCTGGGAAAAGAGGAGCTGGGGAGACCAGGGGGCCCCAATCGCAGTGATCCAGGGTAGGGGGAGGTATGGCGTAGGAGATGGGAAAGGCCAGGTAAAGGACACACAGCACAGGCAGTTAGTGACTGTGTCAACCCTTCCTCTGACCTGGGGAATTGCAGTTGTCCTCAGGTCTGCGGCTGCTGTTGCTAAATGCCAGGTTGGCTCTGAGCAAGACCACCCTCACCCATGATCCGATTATGGATGAGGAGGTCTGTATCACTGAAACCAGGGTGGGTGAACAGGGTGGAGTTGGTCTCACCCAGCTATTGCCCCCTGGGTACTTGGTGCAGCATCAGAGAAGACCTGAGAGTTGGGATCAGGAGTTGCTGTGGTCTACAGAATTTCCCTTTCTCTCTCCAGGCTCTCTGTTCAGTTGTGTGGGGGGGAATAGAGTGTGTCTTCCTGGCATCGGGCCATCAGGACATATATGGGATTCTGTTGCTTTGCCACCAGCCTTGCTGCCCAGCTATCTCCCTGCTTGAGCTGACAGAGCTGGTCTTGGAGTTGGTGTTGAGGACTCCCAGACTGTTGGGACAGCCATGCCAAGGCAACTGTCTCTGTGGTAGCTCAGGACTTCATGGCTGCCTTGACCACCATGTGGCTGTCCCAACATGTTACTGGCCCCATCCTGGACCTTCCTTTCTTGACAAGGGGGGCGGGATATTGACATCAACCCCTTGACATGGTCAGATCACTTCCTGCTGGTGTTTAGGCTTTCAGCGCCTTTTCCCCTCTGCAGAGGCAGGGGACCTATGAGCATGCTCTATCCTTTGAGGCTAATGGAGCCAATGGGTTTACAGAAGGCTCTGGGGAGTTCTCCAGCTGATATATCTGATGCTCCTGTCAAAGCCCTGGCCAACTTCTGGAACGTCCGAATGGCTCAAGCTATTGACATGATCGCTCCTGAATGCCCTCTTCTGCTTTGTGGAGAACTCTTGGCATATTAAACTGATCCTGACCCAACTGCACTGGCTGCCAATTAGTTTCTGGGCCCAATTAAAAGTGCTGGTTTGTCCTATGAAGCCTTAATGGGTCAAGATCACAATATATCAAGGACTGACCTGGACTCTGCATTCATCATCTGAGGCCCTTCTTTGTGTGCCTCAACCCTGGTGAGGGCCAGAGGGTGATAACACAAGAACTAACCTTTTCTGCAGGGGCTCCCCCTTTTGTGGAAAGCTCTCCCCAGGGAGGCTAGCCTGGCACCTTCACTACAAAATGTTTCTCTATAATCAGGCCTTTGGCTGATTAACATTCTACGTCCTTTAAAATGTGTTTGTGGGAGGGTGGGTATGGGTTTGGTTTCATTTTTATTATGTATTTTGTGTTTTCATTTTGTATTTCTATGCTGTGAACTGCTCCGAGACCTTCAGATGCAGTATACAAATTTAAGAAACAAACATACAAATGGTTGGTGTGAAACTTCCTGACCTCAAGAACAACAACAAAGCAATGTAAAATCTGTTCTCCAGGTCTGTATCCAGCTTCAAGCAAAAGACAGATCTTTCTTTACACAGAAGTATTTGCAGGCCCAGGCACAGTAAACCTGCAAATGCCTGAGCAAAACCAGGGGCAGAGTAATAAAGACACAACAAGCCAGTTCTTTGGATCAAATAGGTCACAACTTTATTCTTTACTGAGGTAATATGGTCTTGGCTTAGATATTGGGTGCATATCCTGTATCAACCAACCCAATCTGCTGGCTCATCATTCCAACAGGGCCGATCCTGGGTTAAGCACCACTCCGTGATGCACATCAAATGGAGACGTCCCTCCAGGATGCCATTTTGTAGGGGGGTCTGAGACCCACCCACCCCTGTCTGGGTATTCTAATAGAGGCACTCCCAACCAGACCACTTTACTGGGTTATCCCAGTTCTTTGGCACAGGAAAGTAGGGTAGTGCGCTGGTCCACCCCCTTTGCCTAGACTAAGAATGCAACCCAAGGTTTTATCCACCACACAAAGCAGTCCCTCCTGCCCACTCGCTGCCAAGCCATTGATACCGGCAACCAGTCCTGAAGGTGATATTCAGAAGCTATCCTTTGTTGCCCATATAGGAAGGATGCATGCCATCAGGCCTGAACAAGGAGGGCATTGTAGTTGAAGGTAATGCCAGAGTGCCGTATCGCACAGCCTGTCACCTGCAGCAACTTGCACAACATCACTCTGTCCACTTTTTCCCTGTCACACTTGATAGCTGCAGGCTCTGCAGCACTTCTCCAGAGCCACCTTTCCAACAGTTCTGACCAGGAAATGGTGATAAGAGGATGTGCTGCTTGCAGGGACACGGGGTCTGGAAGGTAGAACCTAGCTGTTTTCTAGATCTGTCTCCAGCCTTAAGCAAAAGACTCATCCTTCTTTACTACTTACTGCTGCTCTCTGGCACAAGGAACCCATGTATTAAGTCTGGAGAGAGATCTGGAGAATTGCTAGATTTTATATTTTCAACTGTGGTGAACAACATAGTTCGCTCTTTACTTCTTCCCACACTGCTTCATAAAACTGATAACAATGCAGACTTTATGAAGTCAGTTTTTCTCTCTTCCCACCTTTAACACCCTTTGCCCATGAAGTGTTCTGAAGGACTTGAGTTTCCTCACTGTTTGTGGTACTTTTGATAGGCCCAATAAAATGTAATTGGCATACTGTGTTTTTTTGGCATTTCTCTACCTTTGCCTTGAAGAAACAATTTGTTCAAACCCACTGGAAAAGCAACAAGGTATATAGTTCTCCTTTCAAATAACAATAACAACTTCCTACCATTCTATAGAAAGCCAAGCAAGCCAAGGAAGGAATCCAAACAAAACAAGACAGAATACAATCCAATTTATTGCTAACTTCCTTACATTACAAGGCCCAGACCTCACAGTCAATATATACTAGGTACAAGAATGCTCCTATCCTCATTTTCCAAAGAGATCTCCCTTTTTCATCCATCAACCCACAACTGCCAACTGCCTAAATGAATCTTCCACCTTCACGCCAATGGCTCAGCTGCTCTCAGAATCCCACTGTCCAATCCAATCTCAGAAAAAAAAAAAATCCAATCACATCTGAGTACGTGACCCGAAAGACACAGAATTTAAAGACACAGCAACTCTTTTCATGTGAAATTTACCTAAAAACATTTCCATCATTTACAGGAGCCTTTGATTTCATAGAATCATAGAATTGTAGATTTGGAAGGGACCCCAAGGATCATCTAGTCCAACCCCCTGCAGTGCAGGAATTCCTAGATGTAAACATAATGCTTAAATACTGTGTGGAGTCCTATACAATTATCATTGCAACACTGCCCCATGAGGCATTTACTAGGTGTCAGGAATGTGGTTAACATCTACAGAGGTACTGTTGTGCAAATATTTGTCTCATACTGCATATAACTCTTAGTCTGCTCACGTCCCTTAATATTTTGGGTCTACCAATTAATCCTGATTCAATAAAGAGACAATCAGTTTGAGTAAATCATGATTAACACTGAACTACCGAGTCAACAGGAAGAAGCCTTCAAGAGCAATTGACAACGCTATGAACCTTTTTAGACCTATGCGTTGAGGAATCCAGTATCACTAAGGCATCTATAATTAACATTTCATGTTATAAGTAGCACTTCTAATTCAGCACATGCCATTCATCACTCTTCGTTGACACACAGAAACATTAAGGTAAATGAAGGTTTCGCCAAATGCATTATTTACTGCTGAGTTCTAAAACTGAAGGCAGGTGTACAAGAGTTGGAAATGGCAAGTGAACATCTTACTACATGCAGATTGCTGGCTTAACCTCTACACTGCAGACCACAATCAAAGATAAATATATGAAGGCTGTGTTGCTCAATGACAAATTGTATTTGGCATTACATACAAAATTATTACATCAGATGCTATCAACTCCAACATTTTGGTTCAAATACTTTCTTATATGCTAAACAGGATTCAGAACATCAGTTTAGCTGGTCTGGTTGGTAAAGTACGTTTGGTTCTCTAAGCTTTATGTCAACCTCAATGTGATGGTAAACTTGTCACCTGCATGATTTAGATATTAAATAGCAGGTGCATGTGGATGGGCCAATCAGGGCCAGAGTTGCAGTGGAGCTGTTAACTCTTTCCTCCCATGTCACAGTCCCAACACAATATGCCCCCCTGAAGCTGCTATAGTTAGAACAGGATGGGAACTCCAATTGGAGAAGGAGTTAGTGTTCTGTAGATTGATTACAACATTGGCAAACATATTGATAAGAGTGTTTGCGCAAAGCTAACACAAAAGAGGGTAGAGAGGACCAACAGCAGGCAGTGTTTTATTTCTTACCGTATGTGTATGCTACCTATGAATGACCTGCAGCCCTCCTGATTTTTCTCAGCTAAAGTTGCCTCTGGTTTCAGAGCACAGTTGGAGGGAGGAAAAGATTAAAAATAACATAAGGGGCATTTGCAGGGGAAGAATTAAGCCTTATTAAAAAAACAGAGTTACGAATCAGGGCCAAATGAGATGGAATTCTGGCAGCAGGCCCACCCAAATCATGTATGAAGCAAGGAGCATGTGAGGCAAAAGCTAATGAGCAGAAAGGGTGCTGAATACACTCCCTGCCTTGCCTCTCCCCATGAGCTTTTCCCCCAACCAAGCTCTGGAAACAGAATTAAACCTAATTTCAGAACTCAACCCACACTGGAAGACTCTCAGTGGGGAATGGAACCATGACTTCTGTTTGTAGCAAATGATAAAGACAACCCCTGGAGGGTCACAGGTTCCCCATGCTTGGACAACAGAGTTGTCATACTACCAGTATAAAAGTCTCATATCAAAAAAAGGTGCAGGAAACAAAAAACACTAAAGTTTCGCCAACTGCTTCACCCAGAACACCACCATAAAATATACTTAGGATCAGAACTGGAATTCCTCCTTGCTAGCGCAATACTTTTAGGAACAAAAGGGAGTGATTGAACTCACCAGAACTGAATGTAGACAATAAACTTCGAGGTACATTTTGTCCTGAAGGTCCTGCAAAAGACAAAAACATAACTTGAACTGTCATACTCTTTAAAAAAAAGGAAATAAAATGCACACACTATCCTTATGGATCAAGCTACTCCTCAAAGGAAACATACCCAAACGTAGCCAAATGGCTCATTCTATACAACCAATACCAAACAAAAAACACAGAAAATGCTACTTCAGAATTTGGGTAAGTTGGAGGGACACTTGCCCCTCTCAGGATTGTACTCCAAATTGTTTCATTCTCCTGAGCAACTCCCTGCCAACATAGGATTTCATGTGCATGTTTGGAGGGAACCCATGCGTGTGAAATTTGTAGGGTTGAGGCAAATAACTAACGGTTGGAGTTGCAGGCAGCTAACTATTGCCCGCACTACTCGAAGTAGTTTCTCCAGCTTGGAAGGAGCTGCCAGGCAACTGTTACATGTGCTTGTATGAAGCATATATATTTGGGCTTAAGTGGATTATCTTTAAACTCTTCAGGCTCCCTTTAGATTTTTTTTTTTTAAGTACTTGGTCATACAGTGAGTGGATTTAAGAAGCAGGGATATGCTAAATCTTCTCAATTATACATTTTGCCTTGCTGAGAAGTGATATGGTATGTTATCGGCAAATGTGAATATGCAATTATCACTAGGAGGACAGGCTTTTCCAAACTGCAATACTGCATACTGTTTCACTGTTAGCATCATCATGTATTATTCCATGTTTAAAGGCATAAGCCTTGATTTCTGCGCATTTTCTCTTTTCTCTCTATATAAGAAGAAATGCTCCTTAAAAAAAACAACCACCACCGCCACTATTCTGAGACTAGGTAACAAAATTAGGTTAATATATGCATGGCTCCTCATGCTGCTATGCATCATTCTGAACTTCTTTTTAAAAAATCCTTCCCCGTTCTGAACAATTAACTTAAATGAATGAAAGTCAGCACTGTTTTTGCAGGTTTGTAATAGTTGTTTGGAAACCTATTACTTTATCCACAACATTTATCTACAAATTTAGTTCCCTAGGTGGAACAAATAGCAAAATGGATACTGCCATCATAGAATACAACAATTCTTACACGCACCAATAAGCATTTCCACTCAGTGGAATAAGCATAAACTTAAGCTTTAAAGTAAATGGGGAAAAACACACAGGTACACTTGCCTTAGTCAACACCAGTGCTTAGATGCCCAGGGTTGAGCAAAATCTGCAAAATCCAAGACAAGTAATGTTTCCTAAAATTATAATATTGCATAAGCACCATGCCAGTTAATTAATCCTTGAGCTATTTGGATAGAAATGATGTTGGAGATAACACAGATGAACTTATAACCTTAACTAATATCACCACGCAAACAAAAATGGGACTAATACTTTACCCAGCTGCTGATTCCCTCTTGCATCTCTGGTTTTCCTTCCTGGAAGAAGTGCCCCAGAGGATTTTGGCAGACATTGGCTCACTGAGCTCAACTTGCTTTTCACTCCTTTAAAAAAAAGGAAAAAGACACCCCCACAAATAAATTAGACGTTGATATAATGAAAGTATCCAATGCATCTGTAAACTTTATACGAACCACCTGACACCTTAGAAAGCCACTCATCAGTGTAGACAATGCCGAGCTCGATGGATCAATGATTTGACTCAGTATAAGGCAACTACCTGTGCTCCTAATGATATAAAAAATAAAAAAAACTGCTGCCACACCATGTCAACCCCTTTCCCCCCATAAGGGCTAGAAGGACATAATGCACTGAGCTGGAGATGGGACAATGCCCAACATGGTGTCAGTCTCATCATGCTTTCTATTCAACTAGAAATTACAAAGGGTAACAGGGGGGAGTACACAGAGTAGCAATACCAGTCCCATTTCTCAGGAGGCCTAGAAAGACTGTTTGGACAATACTTCTCTCTCCACCCAACTTTTACGTGCAGCAAGTTCAGGAGAGCATGTTGGGTTTGCGTGCTTATTCTCCCCCACCATACACACACTATAAAGAGAGGGTATCATCCAAACAGCCCTAAGATTTTTCTCTCTCCCACACAAGACTGCAGCTAATTGTACTTTTAATTTATCAGCTGAAGGGACTACATTCTGCTAGGTTCCAGATCACACCAGGGACTATTCAAGGTTCTGTGACAATACTGCCGAATCGATCAAGTGTTTTCCACATAAAGAACATTCCATATGATTTACAGGAAAAGAAAAATCAATATTAGGGATTCTGATTATTTCTTCTGCCTAGAGAGATTTTTGGTAGATGTGTCAGTCCTTGTCTAAATTACCATGCTGGCCTTTGCCTGAACACTGCTTTCCAGCTTAGAAAAATCATTATGAAGGCATTAGGCTGTCTCCACACACCCCCCCTTGGTCATTTAAGCTGCAATAGTTTCAGGGTTCTCTTCCCCCACCCACAAAGATTATCACCTATTTTAATCTTGTGCTGGAAGAGATCACTGGAAGAGATCACATGGCAGTCATTTAATTAGCCCCTGACCTTTTCCCTTCCACTGATTTCAGCTGCCTAGCGTGACCTGTAAGAATTCTTGGCTGGGACTATGCACGTCTATGGTTTGTACAGAAACTAGCATGCTGCTGGTATTTAAACAAGCAGACGTACTCCTCAGCTACAGTTAGACAATCATCCATCAACGTTCCAGCATGTGCTTCATTGCTGGCAATTTGGTAGCTTCCTCATCTCATATTGCTTACTGAAGGAAAACATATGCCTGGTTTTTAAAACTAAAATATCCCATCTTTTCTATTTTTAAGCTTGCAAGAGTCATAAATCTCAGAACTAATACGTAGGGCTTGTCATGTAAGGCACTGGTCTCCTGCTGCCCCTCCTGAGCAAGGCTAGAATGGATTTGCCACTAAAGCCTTCAGAGCCATAATATATATATTTGAAACTATCTGGCAGGGAGATGGGAGATCCCAGTGACAATTTACACCTGAGATAACTATCTTCCTCTGATCCCAGAGTGACGGCAAACCTCTACCTGTCAAAATATCTGGGTTCTGCTTCACTGGAGACTGCCTGACCAACGACGAGTCTTTGTCCCTGCCCTCACATCAGGGTCCGTCCCCTTCCTAATGTAGGGGTCCAGGAAATATATTGGTAAGACTAGATGAGCCTTGTGGTCCCTTACAACTCTACAATTCTACATTTATCTATCACTGACCATTTTAGAGCCTGCAACCACACTCCTAAGTAGACTGAGAACACTTATGCTATCATCAAACAAATAGCTTGGGATCAGTCAAATTTTTAGCCACAGAGCTTTGATTGTTTTTCAGTATTCTGTTTTGACCCTTTGTGTCCTTCCCTTCCTCCTATTTTATATAAAACTGGGTAATTTTGATTTCTGGGTTTGAAGTGTATGGTGGCCAAGCTCAGTAATTCTTGTAAATTCCCACATGCCAAGATCATTTTGGTCCATGCTACTGCAGCTTAGGATCAGGGTTGTTAAAGATCAGATGTTCTCTGGGAGAGGCAAGGGGCTGTGGGCTCTATTTACACTCTGAGCAAATTTTAAGGGAACAGGCCGGCCAATGCAGGGCGCATTATTCCAAGGGCCTGGGATCTAAGATTTAATTGAGCCCCATCACCCCTGCCAGATTTATTCCTGTCTGGGGGGGACAAAGGCTGGAGTTCATAAGGATGAAGTGGCAGCAAGGACATTGGAGCTGCTTGAATAAAAGTGAATAAAAGTGAAGCTTAAGAGATGAGATACCTTTTGGGGTGCTTTTCAGGGAAAGCACTCTCGGCCTAGGAATGGGCTTTAGAAAGATGGATTCAGCTGTGCCATTCTGACAAGACGATTTCGAAGGCCACTCTCCATTTCTGATTATAATTGTGGCACTTGTAGCTATAAAGGAAAAATGCAAGCCATAAAGAAGTTAAGTTTAAGTACCACATACCAAGAAAATACATGCCAAATATTCAACACTTGAAACTCTTTTTGCTATCAGAGAAGTCTTGATGTTATAGTGCAGCAGCAAACACAACAAGACTTGTGGCAGCTTGAAGACTAACAAATTTATTATGGAATACACTTTCAGATGTATCAAGTTTTATCTTCTGTTGTTAGAAATATATCTGTACATGGAGAGTCAACAGGCACATTAAACTCTGGTATTCCTTACAGTGTTAAGAGAGACTTAGCATCAGGTGCCATAAAGTTTGAAAGTGGAACCCCATCTATCATTGCTGATGGGCTGCTCATACCTAGACCTAGGGACACAAAGGAAACAAGTACAAAACCGTTGTGTAAATAATTGCAATGTAACATGCATATGCTCCATTTGTGTACATAGATTTAGTCAATCCACCAGTCTCCAACACACACTTACTCGTAGGGAGGCATCCCTCATACAAAGATGCATATCTGGTTTAACAATGCCATAGTGTATTGTCTAATTTTAGGTGGCTATTGTAAGGGGACTGAGACAAGCTACCACGTTTTCATTACAGTACACTCCCGAAAGGAGTTCCAAAATTATTCTTCCTACAGATCTATTTTCCTCCCTCTATATCGTTGCTCCTTTATAATTTCCCTGTTATGCTACACAATGGGTCTGCTTCCCTGGACTGTTCATTTATTTGGCACTATAGTTGTATATCATTACATTATTCTTACCACTATTATTATTATTAGCTTATATAGCCAGTTTCTTAATCTCAGAGACTGCCCAATATTTAGTGTATCCCTTCTGCATCCTTATTCATACCACTCTCCATATAACGTCCTCATGAAACAAGGCAGTTTTTTTACAAAGTTTTTCCTGTTGGGAAATTCCTATTTTTAAACAAAGTGAGCCACTGTTGTCTGTGCTCTGAGCACCCGTAAGGATTGGAGAGGAGGAAGCTGGAGGAAACACACCAACTCCGGATGTCTACCACTAGTCATTTCAGGGGGGAAACTTTTGATTTTTGCTTCATATGAAAATAGCACTCGCTTTCTGAGACGCTTCTTCACTCCTCTCTAACATACTGCAAAAAAGTATCTCCCACTGGGGCTTTGCTTGCAAATAGCAAAGCCAATGGCATGCTGCCCATTAACCAAAAATGAAGGATTAAAAAAATCCCGGAACAATACCTGCTGTATACAGCACATGATCACAAGGAAATAAAACATGTATGTATCTTATAAAATGTGCCCTAGCCTGCAAAAAGCTTCTGCCACAATAAAGGCATGTGTACATACAACATTCCTGATCTCTTAAGTCATGGGAGATCACAACCCCTTTCTTCTCCTGTGCATAACTCCAGCCTGCTCACGTTCCTTCCGAATGGATCATGATTTACACCAGTATCGAAACCCTACTTGATAGGGTTGGCAGGAGATGTGTAGCCACATTTGCAGGAGCAGCCAAATCCCAGCCCCCTTACTGCAGGTATTTGAAAACTACAGCAATCCAGTTATGTTGAGGACTTCTACATTGTTCATTCTTTAGTCCGAATCGCTATTTAAAAGCCTGCTCACTTTATTTTAAGATCGTGCCCTTATTTTGCACCAACGCAATTTACTTTGGTGGAAAGGGAAAGCAACACCAAGAAAAGGGAAAGGGAATTTTGTTCTGCTGGATTTAGGAAGGAAAAACAACAACCGTCAAGCAGACAGCCATGAAAGCTTCCATATGGATACTCAGACACCACATGCTTGAAACACAAAAACAGCACCTGTAAAGAAGGAAGCGTCGGTGTACTGTCTGGACTTCTTTTTCTCTATGGTCACAGTAAGATCCTAGCACGATGCTCCTATTGTTCACTGTGACTGTTGTATGTTTAGTGTTTCAGTGTTTTTTAACACAAGGATGGACATTATACAGAATGTGGCACAATAATGGAAACTGTGGCATATGGGATTTCGGTGAAAAACATTTGACAATAATTCTTAAAGAAGTCATGAAAACGGCGGCATGCAACTTTCCATAGCTAAGAGCCACTCATTTCCGAAGAATCTGGTAGATTAAAAAAAAAAATCACATACTTCTAATCAGTGCTTTTTTCTTTAAAAAAATGTTTAGGGGTACTCTCATTTTCCTACTCATATTGAAATACTGCCCCTCAATGAGGCCAAACTTAGATTCACAAAATGTTTAGGGGTGTGCGTCCCCCTGAGTCCCCCCCCCCCCAGAAAAAAGCACTGCTTTTTTGACATTTTGACATCCACTATGTTCATTTTGAACGAACTAAGAGATACTTCACAAATTACGGAAAAGAACTAGTCCACAGGTTTCTACAATGTTACAGAATGTTACAGAAAACATATGGTCAGCCAATAACAAGCATCTATTAAATGAAGCAGAAAGTGACTCTTGTATTTAAATTATTTACAGTCCTCCAAACACTCTTCCTTTGTTGTGGCACTTGGTGATAAATACAGGGGTCAGCAAACTTTTTCAGCAGGGGGCCGGTCCACTGTCCCTCAGACCTTGTGGGGGGGCCAGACTATATTTTGGAAAAAAATATGAATGAATTCCTATGCCCCACAAATAACCCAGAAATGCATTTTACATAAAGGACACATTCCACTCATGTAAAAACACGCTGATTCCCGGACCGTTCGCGGGCCAGATTTAGAAGGCAATTGGGTTGGATCCGGCCCCCGGGCCTTAGTTTGCCTACCCATGGTTGTGTTGCTGCAAAAACATTTAGGCTATTCTATGATTACAACTTGTTAGCTTCGGTTGTTGAATTTATGTATTGCTTCCCACCTAAAGTGATTTACAGCCAAGAAAAAACCCCTACAATAAATAAAAATCACAGAAGCTTAGTTTTGTTTTTAAAAAAAGCTTTAACTGTATAACTATATAATTGGCGCTGCCCAAATGCCTGGGAAAGCAAAACACCTTTGCTTGGCACCCAAATGATGACAAGGCATCAAATAGACCTCTTAAGGAGAGCATTTCATAAATGGAGAGACTGCCACATAAAATGCACTTTCTTTCATTTCTACCCTCCTGACCTCCTTCAGAGGAGGCGCATAGGGATGGAACTCTAACGATCTCATGGTATTGATAGAAATATAACACTTTTTTAAAAACACCACCCTGCACAGCTGACTTAAAATCATATTACAAATGTGTTTACTCAGATTAGATTAGTACAACACAAGTCTGTCAAATAAGACAACGGGCTTTCACAACTTACTCTCCTTCCCATGGCGCTCACTCACAAAACCTTCAATGCACATTAATGTTTTTTTGGGGGGTTGTTGTTTTTTTTTTAGAAGGCCCATTTAATTACATTTAGAATACGTGTTTGCTGGCAACGCAGATCTGATGTTTCAAGTCTGCAAGACTTGCTGCATGTCAGAACTCATAATGATGAAAGAGTGGTCTACTGACCTAGTTTAGTGATAGCAATGCACTGGGTCTTTGCAAGGAATCTTGTTACCGTAACAGTGTTTAAAGATACTGTTCAAAGGGAATTAGCGCAGTGTAATATAAACTAATATGCCTGAATGAAATGTGCAATCAAATCATTTTCAAATGTCCTCAGTAGTGATTTAGCCTATGCCAGGATGGTAATAACCAATTAATAGCATGTAGGCTGCTGACTTAGCTTATTTTTCAGGAGTATATCATTTTCTGTACCTTCTCAGTGGCCAGGAAATATAGCAAGAAAAATGGACCAGATTTTCATCTTCCACGTGTATCCTGATACCCGAGATGGACAGATCAGCCTGTTCAAGACAGAAGCTGGCTAAATGAACCCTACATCCTGTTAATTTTCATGCTTAACCTTTCCATACTGTTGCATCACTAAACGAATAAGAAAAATTATTCCAGTACTTCTGTGAGAAATTGACTACCTTAAGCTAAGGCCAAACTTGCTGAGTTGTTTGGAGGCAAAACCTGTATATGCCAGGCTTATTAGAATTTTAGATAATCCAGCAAAATAACAAATTGGCTGTGCAAATGCCAACATTCATTTTTGTAAGCATTCCAAGCCCAGTGGTCATTCTCAGTCTTGTTAATGAAGACATAGTTTACTCTATTTGTTGAGAATACAACTGTTCCACTGCAAGGAGGAAAACACACTTTATAAGCTTGCCAATAGTTAATATAATCTAGCTTCAGCTAGTAAGATCTAGGTTAGATTACTGCAATGCATTATATGTGGGGCTGCCTTTGAAGACAATTTGGAAGCTGCAGCTAAGACAAATTCAGAGAGTAGGTTACTAACTGGGAGCAGAAAATCTGAGCCTATACACTACTTCTGGCACTTCTGTACTGACTAACGGTTAAGTTTCCAGGCTCAATTCAAAGTACATCTTAGGACCTCAAAGACTACCTCTCCCCCACATGAACCAGCCCAAATGCTACAGCCTTCATCAGAGGCCCTTTTCTGTGTGCCACATCCAAGAGAGGTGCGGAGGGTAGAGATATGAGAACAAGCTTCTTCAGTAGTGGTTCCCAGTCTATCGAATGCTCTCCATGTCTGGAACCATCACTGTCCGTTTTGAGGCACCAGGCTAAGCCCAGGAGACCTGAAGGAGCGTCTCCACCCCCATTGTTCAGCCCGGACACTGAGGCCTAGCTCCGAGGGCCTTCTGGCAGTTTCCTCACTGCGAGGTTACAGAGAACCAGGCAGAGGGCCTTCTTGGTAGTGGTGCCCACCCCGTGGAACGCCCTCCCATCAGATGTCAAGGAAATAAACAATTATCTGACTTTTAGAAGACATCTGAAGGCAGCCCTGTTTAGGGAAGTTTTTAATGTTTGATGTTTTATTGTGTTTTTAATATTCTGTTGCCAGATGGGCGGGGTAGAAATATTATTATTATTATCAACCCCCACTTTGGGGGCATGTGGAGAGGGGGGAGGACTAGTCCTTACTGTATTCTTGGATAGTACATAGTTTAAATTTGGTTTTTAATTGATTTTATTCATTTATATTTTATTTTGTTCATGTCACTTCAGCAGACCCCCCCCAAATGGCTAATAATGAAAATAATAATGCTGTTCTGGTACAAGTCATTCATAAGGCAGCCTTTTTCTTTCTTCCTCATCTCATTGCCCTCTCCAGCATATCTGAAACACCATCTCTGACTATAGCATAAGAACAGTTCTACTGAAAACTCTGCATAAACTCAGTTTCAACCATTGCTGAAGGGAAGGCAGTTTCCTTAAAACCAGTGGTGGTGGCTGGTGGGCAGGGGTTGGGGGGTAAGAGAAAGAAATACAACCCAATCTCAAAACACACACACACACTGCAGAAACTACATTGAGAGAGAGAGAGAGAGAGAGAGAGAGAGAGAGAGAGAGGGAGGGAGGGAGGGAGGGAGAATGAATGGCATAAAGCATTGGGGCACACAAAGCAGCAGAATTGTTACTTTCCACTTGCTTTAAGAAAAAGGTCGTTTTACAGATATGCACTGTTGTTTTCTTAAATACCAACTGCTTTACTGAACAAGCATCTTACTTTGACCTTAGAATGCTCCAAAAATGTATCAGTGTAAGATTGTATGGTGTCTCCCATGGGCTGTTGATGCGTCTGATTCCAAACTGCGCTCAGTAAAGTCATACATTCACACACACACAAACACACACATTTGGGAAGGAGTGGGTGTGAAATTAAGTCTGAAATAAAAGGGGAGGGGGGAGAAAGGATGCAATATCCAAACAACAAAGCTCTACAGTTGGAAATGCATTCGGCTAAAATATCCCCCAGATTTGATTACGGCTCTAGACGGCAGGTCAGGCTTACATTTGTTAGACAGAAACCGAACACATTCATCCTCCTCCCCCTCTCCCTAAATCACAATTTTAAAAAGCAATGCAGAATTAACACATGCAGAATTAACACATTCATTTTATTCAATAAGTCAACACATTCTGCCCCTGAATATACACACACATATATATATATTTAAAAAGGATGATCACCTACTTCTTCTCCCAGTAAATGTGGCTAACAAAGGGATTATACAAAAGCTGTAAGATCCCACTACCAGCAAGGTCAATAAGGTAATATCGCAGTGGCTCCTTGAATCTGCCGGTGGCGTTAGGGTAGAATTGGTGAAAATATGAGGAGAAAAGTCAGTTTCTGTGCAACTGCGAAGTCCTCCTGGTATAGTCATTTAAAATGATCAAAGCAAGCTCAAAGCCCGAAAGACTGCAGCCATGTTCAACCCTCTCTCGTATTCCCCACGCTTGCTCTTAGTGAATTAGAGTGGAAAAAAATTGTAAGCTTCAAGGCAGGAGACAAAACAGATTAAGCCAACTAGCCATCAAGCTAAGAAAGAGTCGTCAATTAATCTGAAAAGGAGACCACCACATTTCTTTGTTATGAAGCAAAAAGACCTCCCCTTTGTTACGAGCAGAGTATAAGAAAAAACGGAACAGAGCAGCATTTACAACCTCCTTAGGTGAGTCAGGCACCGTAGTAAACTGTGCAGCCAAAAAAAAAAAACCCCAACATGGCTGTCTGTTCAGAGCCAATCTGTTTGTAGGAGAGATGAATACTGCAAAATTTAAATGTTTTTTTTAAGAAAATAGTACACAGGGAATGTTTGTTTTAAAGGAAAGAGGAAGTATAAAGGGAAATGCAATGAACCTTTTTTAAAAAAAGCTATGCTGCAGTTTGCCTCCTCAGCTCAACAAGGTTTTAGCATAATATCTCTCCTCTCCACATAGAAGATTTGAGCAGCTTCAATATGTAGCACCATTGCTACACACACACCCCAAAATCCCTACAGTTTAAGGCAGTATCAAAGCAGGCAACAGTTAAGCTTTGTCAGGGGGCTGTTTAGTATTAATTCCTTAATGGTACTTAAAAGGCATGCTTGTAAAAATTGGTCTAAGCTCGTAAGCAGCAACTTATTTGAAAGCCTAACAAAACGAAGACACCTGCTGTAAAATCAGAAAGGAACAATGTTGTACATAAAGACCACGTACTACAATGAAAGCTAGTCTTAAACCACAAGTTATTTCCATCGCCATTGGTGGATTGTGTTGCCTGTTCAGTGACATAGGTACACATTTGCAAACATCAGGGGGTCCAACAAAATGAGCATTTTCCAGTTACTGTTTTCTACCTGTTATTTAGGATAACATTGCAAGGATGAGGACAGGCACAACACCATCAGTGCCATAAGGACAGACTTAAGCCGTTTAGGGTTTTATTCAATTTTTTTTTAAAGAGATGGATTAACAAAAAAATGACTTACAATTATTGCTGCGTGTACTTTGGTCACTCTGAGTGCTACTGACAGAGGAAATGCTAGGTGTTCTCCGTATTCCTTGTCCTTTGACAGGCACTTTTGATTTGGGACTCGGCTTAGCAGAACTGGTCCAAGATCCTGGCAAGGCTTTCACAGATGCAAGCCTCCCCTTGGGAGAACACGTTTCTGTTCCTGCCAGCATAAAAAGGGAGGGAGTCACTAACAAAGATTACAAAAGTAGTAATCTCTAAAACAGTTTTTAAAAAATAAAATAAAAAGCATTGCTTTTGTCTCATTAAGGTATTAGTAAGCTGGGTAGATCTACATATGTAAGAATACATATCATGATGTGGCAGAAGCTAAAAATCATGACAGCTAACAGGTGTGATTCTGGAGAGCTGTTTGTGTTAAAATGTCCCAAAATAAGGATGTACAATGTAGGCAAATATCAGCATCTATCACATTGTTTCCTGTTCTTTCCGCAAGAAGCTCGGAGTGGCATACCTAGGCGGTCTCATTTTATCTTACAAATACCCCGCAATATAAGGTAGAAGATAACGAACTTAAATAACTCTATGAGGGTCTGAATGTAGTCTCCCCAGCCAGTGTTTTCTAAAAGGCATTTTCAGTGGCAAGGACATTTTCAGCACAACTCCTGTAACTCAAGCCTCCACACCATTCTGGCTGGGTTTGGAACCCACAACCCAACCCGCACACACCTTTCTTGAATGCACCACCAGTTTCTTAAATGCACCACCAGTTATTGATCATTTCTGAGAAACAGTCCTAAGGACCAGAAGTGGGCTTGGAGATATTTGCAAAAGTGTAGGTTTTAACCCATTCTGGGGTGTAGGTGTGCAGATTCAAGAGCTCTGTGCCAACTCTATGAGACTTCAGGGAGTTTAGAGGTTGGCAAGAAGCACTGGTGCTCACCGGAGGGGAATTGTTAGAAATGATGGCATTTCATGCCCTGAAAGTCTCTTGCAAAATCATCAGCTGACCAATTCCATTTTTAGGTCAGCCGGTTAGAAGATTAGTTCTGTTTGAGAGACAGAATCTCAAAAGCACAAATTTGGCAAAGGCGATTAAAACACACACACACACACACACACACACACACACACACATAAATAAAAAACACAATGCCACCAAATCTCAACACCAGATGGCACTGTAAGATAGCATAGGAACGCTAATAGCTTTTGCAGTTTTACTTACCACTTGAATTTGTTTTTATTTATACTTTTCATTTTACAGCCAACACCAAACATAGATTCAAATTATTCCACACATCATATTTTGACTTCCCTCCCCCCGCTTTCTGTGGTTTCCTATATCTATACTTTTTACTGCATTTCCAAGTTAACTCTATTTATTATTTATCCCAGATAATCAATATATGTTTTCTGTCACTGCACATTTTCACTTTAATCCTGCTAATGTCTGAATTTATTTATTTTTTTTGTAAATATTCAACAAACAGTTTCCATTCTATATTAACAAGTTTATCATCTTTGTTTCTTATTCTTCCGGTTTCTGAGTATTCTAAATAGCTTCTGTTGCCATTCTTCTTTGGTTAGAACATTTTCTTCTTTCCATCTTTGGTCAAAAGTCACTCGAGTGGCAGTGGTCACATACATAAATATATTTTGATATTGCTTAGGTAACTCTAGTCCCATAATTCCCAAAAGAAAAGCTTCTACCACTTGAATTTTGTTAACTAGCTGTTTTAACGTAAACAACTTGAACAGATCAAGTAAAAAAGGAGTTACTAGACACGACGGGACTCTTAATTGAGAAAAAGGTCAAATACCTAGAAGCGTAATTTACACCCAAAAATATAAATATATTTAAGTACAATTATATTTAAATATGGACAGGAATTAAGAGAAATTTGGAAGTTTGTGGGAGTATGAACCTCTCATTGTTGGGAAGAATATCAGTTATTAAGATGGGTGTGCTATCAAAAATGCTGCTTTTATTTTGAACAGATCCATTGAACAGAATGCTTCAAGGAGTGGCAAAGAGACATTACGAGATTTGTCTGGCAGGGGGAAAAACCAAGAATAAAATATGTTACTAGTGGATCTAAAAAAAAAAAAAAAAAGACCAAAAAAACCACAGGGGGGGGGAGTCCAGACAGCTATTTCATTGTTTTTTCTCCCTACATTCTAAACTTACTTTATCCAAGTAAACCATCATCAAATGAGTGGACAGTGAACCCTGCTGTTGGAAAAATAGAAAGCACAAGTAGCATGCATGACTAAAAAAGGACACTACATCAACTGTAATACAGTGGTACCTCGAGTTAAGTACTTAATTTATTCCAGAGGTCTGTTCTTAACCTGAAACTGTTCTTAACCTGAAGCACCACTTTAGCTAATGGGGTCTCCCGCTGCCGCCGCGCCACCAAAGAACGGTTTCTGTTCTCATCCTGAAACAAAGTTCTTAACCTGAGGTAATATTTCTGGGTTAGTGGAGTCTGTAACCTGAAGCGTATGTAACCCGAGTTACCACTGTATAGCATTGGTGTAGAAGCCCCCAAGAGAGGGTGGGTTTTAATCCCCTCCCTCCTACCACCAGTTTCCTCAAAAATCCACTCTAAGATGCTATGTGCTTCAGGAACAAAGTTATTATGGGTGCATATAACAAGATCAATAGCACTTTTAAAAATAAGAAGAAGATAATATAGATTTGTTTTACCAATGCTGCATCTAAAAAAAACCAAAAAACCATACACACATGATGGATGTCCTGGAAGCTGACGGAAAATGGAACCACACAAGTATCAGCAAACATGACTGGTAGGAATTGTATATCAGAAACAGGTGCATGACCAATTTTAAATGCATTTATTTTGGACAAGCTTCATCCTAATACTAATTAAAATAAGGGTCCTGTTTCTAGTCTATTGATGCATCAGACCATGGGGATAGGGTAGAAACTCACTGTAAGAGCACCCTTATTCAGAGATCTTACTCTCTCTGGATTCAAGCCCTGGCAAAAAATAGTTATGGGTGACAAAAAACCAAAACAAAACCCCCAAATCGCCTAGATTAAACTCTAATGGTTTACATGGGCTATTTTGATTGTTGTTACCATTTTTTAAAAATCTTGGCAGCCACTGGACTTTCAGCCCCTCATCATGCAAACAGGCATCACAATATCCTTTGGCAAGGAATAGAGAAAGATTGATGAGCCTTCTTAACTTCTGAGCTTATCAAATGCTTCCAAACATTTGACATCTGGATGAAGAGGATTAGTCATTAGGTTTGATGGGGGAAATTTCCCTGTGTTCATCCCATTTTAGAGTTTTTTTCTTGCTGGTGGCAATGCAATAGATTCAGTTTCCAGATAAGAAACACCAAGGTGTGCAATAGATCCACCGAAGCTTTCTCTGTCCAAATCTTGCACGGAGGATATGAAATTGATGTTTGAGAAATGCAATACTTACACTATTTCAGCACCTTAGTCAGGGCAGAACTTTTTAGGCAGCTGCCGATCATAATTTATTTCCTCCTGCAATACAGTCCACCGCAATCAGGCTTACTTCATTGTTTATGATGCTGATAGCTAACTTTACTTTCTCAAAAATGCTGATGAGAACTGAAGCCATCCTTTGGACAATAATGAGAAATGATATACAGATGCACTTAGGTGACTTATAGTGTTGCATCCTAGGATGTGATCTGCTAACGGCTTTGCAAAGATTTTTAATTTGCTCTTTTGCTTCTACTAAAGTCAGCATTTTGAATATAACTAATATACAGTGGTACCTCAGGTTACATACACTTCAGGTTACAAAGTCCGCTAACCCAGAAATAGGTTAAGAACTCGTGCTCCGGCGGCGCGGCGGCAGCAGGAGACCCCATTAGCTAAAGTGGTGCTTCAGGTTAAGTACGGACCTCCGGAACGAATAAAGTACTTAACCTGAGGTACCACTGTATTTGGTGACAGTAAATATACAACTGGACTAGACAAATACTAATTGAGACCTAGTCTAGACATGCAATCGCATGCATCTCCTCCTACTTTTTTCCAAGCCAAAAGCAACCTTGGAAGGCTTTGAATTTCAGAAGAGGAATGTGGAGGGAGGGCCACTTATTTCCCCCCAGCTGATTTTCCATCCAAGGGAAAGATTTAAAGTCTTTATATCTTTCCCCTCCACAGGCAGAAAAGTAGCTAGAAGGGACCATTTCAAACAGAAAAATCAGGGGGAAAGACTACACAACCCACCACACACACAAAAATCCAATTCACAGCCTCCCTAAGACACTTTAAAAAAAAAAAGATAAGGAAAGATAAACACCACATGTCTAGTTTTGGCCACAGTTTAAGCCAAACTGTTCGGCCATCATGAAAGAATGAATTACAGGCAACATTATCAAAAGCCAGATGACATGTTTGGATTTAATTCCTCTCAGTTTACTTTGTAAAGGATGGCAACTGAAACCCAAACCACATTTAAAGGGTTTGTTGCTAGCAGTGCAAAGCTTGATGGCAGTATAAGCAGGGGGCGTGTGTGTTATTTTTTAAGTCAACTTTGAACAGAGAACACTATTTGCCTACTCAAGTAGGATGTGCAGCAACTGCTTCTCAAAGAACCCCGCAACAAACTGTGCACACATCTACTATAGGAGAGTACTTAGCCCAAGGCAGAGTATACATCTCTCCTACATCACTTTTATCACTGGATATGCATTATCCACAGCCACCATTCTGTGGCTCAGTGCTCAGCACACAGTAAGGAAGGGTCTGTCCATTTTGGTTCTCTCAGTTTCTCATTCCCAGCCCCCAATCTTAAATTCAGTTCTCATCATTTTGCAGTGACTTGCAAGAAAAACCTGCACTAAAAAGTTAGTGAATTTTCTTAACACATTTTTATATGCAGTTTTTACTGAAGTACACTTTTGCAAGCAAGTTTCCTCCAATATGATGCATTTTGTAAGCTATTTTTACTAATATTTTCATTTTTATGCACACTTTCCCTCCCCCTAAAAGATATGCATTTTTAATACAGTGGTACCTCGCAAGACGAAATTAATTCGTTCTGCGAGTTTTTTCGTTCTGCGAGTTTTTTCGTCTTGCGAAGCACGGATTCCCTGGGTATTGACGGTTTTAAGAAAAAGGAAACAAACTCGCAAGACGTTTTCGTCTTGCGAAACAAGCCCATAGGGAAATTCGTCTTGCGAAGCAACTCAAAAAACGAAAAACTTACGAGGCATTCGTCTTGCGAGGTACCACTGTACATTGGTTGGAGAACTGCATTGAGCAAGTGTGAATTTCAAAGGATAGCTGTGTTTCAGTTCACATATCATTTCAGAAAGTGTGAATTTGATAGATTTGGCTTTAAATTCATATCAAATCCAATTTCTCCTCCATCTCTAGCACATAAGCTAGCTATGATGTCTACACAGCCTGGGCTCTGCCCTTTCTTCTTTCCAGTGTTGAACTAGATCACGGGTGTCAAACACAAGGCCCGCGGGCCGAATCCGGCCCACCAGACCTCGTCATGTGGCCCGTGTAGCCGCCGCTGGCCGCCAGCCTTCACCTTTTATTCTCACTTTTTTTTTTTACACAAGAAAGCCGCCTCTTCAGCGCATGCGCGGCAGCCTACAAGAGAACGTCTGCCCTCTAGCGGCACCGGCTGTTCTACACAGGAAACCTCCACTTTACATGCATTCAGGAAACCTCCACTTGTTTTAGACAGAAGCAGAAAACAATTCTATCCAACCAAATATGATGCTAAGTTCCACTGCTGTTTGTAAATGACTTCTGCCTTTTATGATTTGCCATTAAATTTAGAGGTATCTTCTCTCCTCATCCATGTCCTTTAGCCAGTTCTCTGCTGCTGAACAACATTCAACAGGTGTTGATTCCCCACATTTTATGATGATGTAAACAGATTTTATCTTGTTTGTAGCCTTGTTGTGCACTGCTTATACACGATGGTATTAAGCCAAAGTCCATTTTGGAGGCCTAATCCGGCCCGCTGGTTGGTTTAATCCAGTCTATCTCCTGGGGTAAAATCCTAAAAAAAGCTCAACAGCGTCAACTTTGGTTGGCCCTCACGCATGTTCATTTCATCAAATCTGGCCCTCTTTGAAAAAAGTTTGGGCACCCCTGAACTAGATGCCCTTTAATACTTAGGTGAAAGTAAAAGAAGATGGACACTTGCTCAGCCACAGTACGAAAAAAGCAAACGAGTCAAAACATGAAGGCTGCACATTGAGAAGAGGCCTTTCTTATCTCCACCAGTATGAAAGGGACTCCCATTCCACAACTGAGCTGTGTGCTAAGCAGACCCAGAAGTGTGTCTGGCCTGTCATCTTCTAGCACTTCAGCATTTAGCAAGGGAAGTAGAATAGCACACCTGAGGGATTATAATTGGAGGCTCGCCTCCCCCAAGTGCTTAAACATCCACAACTGACTATTTTTAAAAGTTACAGATAGGTGCTACTGGAAGGAATTTTTATTTTATTTTTAAAAGAAACACTGGGAATGGGCTTGAGCCTTCCTAGGCACTCCACCTTCAGAAAGGATATGAACAGCAAAAAGAACACAATAACAATTAAAGTTGTTTTAATTAATCCATAAAAACTGACTCCATTCCCAATACATGGAAGTTTTGCCCTGCCACAGGATCCTTTCTGAAAGAGGAGTTTGACAAACAGAGCAGGGGATGATCCCTTAATTATTCACATGGCTACTGTAAAGCCTCAAAGACGATGGGGTTTTGGTTCCTGAATGTACAAGCCTCACTTCTTTGAGCTTACTCAAACCCTTCCTGCCAGACACACCTTAGTGGAAAGAACAGCTAAAATTATACTAATGCAAATATTTTCTCCCCTGCATCAAGTATGTTTTAAGCCTTACGTCAATAAATGTATTACAGTCGTACATCAGAAGTAGAACAGAATCCGTTCCAGAAGTCTGTTTGATTTCCAAACTGCGGCTTCTGATTGGCTGCAGGAAGCTCCTGCAGCCAATCGGAAGCCACAGAAGCCCTGTCGGACATTTGCCTTTGTTAAGTTGTGGGTGAACATATCAGACGACACAGCGATTCTCCAAACAGCTCTTGTTTATTCACAGGTCAGAACAGAACTGAACTGAAGGGTTCAGCCAGCCTGCTTATATAGAGCTCCAGTACAACGTAACTGTAACAACTTTCTTTAACTATCCAATCACTGAACGTCACTTTCAATCCCTAATTTAGAAATGTGGACCTGAACTAACTACAGTATCCCCCTGCTGGCCCAGGTGAGAACTTCAGTACATAACAGCCTTCCAAAAGAACGTTTGAAAACCGGAACACTCACTTCCAGTTTTTGTTCGTTCAGAAGCCAGAATGTTCGACTCCCAAGGCATTTGGGAGCCAAGCTACAACTGTATTATGTAATAATAATAATAATAATAATAATAATAATAATAATAATAAACAGAAACCATAAGTGCCTTCTGCTTTTGGCTCTGTCACATCTCCTACCCCCTGTCCTCCCCAAAACAGGAGCAATGGAAGATGGTATGGAGGATATATTTTTTCCAGATATGTAAGTGTGACCATGACTTGGTATGGAGAGACAGGAAATTCATGGCACTCAAGAATTCCCTGACAATTTTGTCATGTATATGCTGTGGTCTTGTCAAGCCACAATTCAGACTCTTCAGAATGACTCAGATAATCTATAGTTGGCTTGCAACCAAGCATGACCTTTGGCACCTATGCTAAATGACAGAGTATTTGTTCAAAGCCCTATTTCATGTTTCTTTTTTATATAATCATGGATAAAACATTCTGTACAGTGACAAGACTCTGTTCCAGACATGCTTAAAGCTTTTCCATCCCTCAAGGCTCACCAATGTGATGCAAAGAAAAGTTCTTGATATTAAGAAAGAGGAGAACATTTTAGCAGCTTGGAATTCCACTTACATTAAGTGAGGAAAAAGTGTGCTATGCCAGTAGCAGCTAGCTCTGAAACTGAAACTAAGACACTCACCCATCATTATCACTAACCCGATAATGATTACTCAGATAAAAAGCCTTTAAGAACAGAAAATTGGGAAGTCTCCAGAAAGACTTGGCTGCGTACAAGTAAGATTTTATTCTAGCTAGACTCAATGGACACCAAGAACTTGCTTTTTCTATGTTGCATATTTTCCCCTCTCTGAAAAGCACTGCCTGAGAAACTCTCTCCTCCAGACACAAGCTAACTGAAACTGGGTGGATTTTGTGAAGTTATAAATTACTGTTTTGAAAGAGCAAAAAAACCTTTCCTTTTTTCTTTCAGCATGCTTACCTCCGACTAAAAAGGATTTTTTATGTATGGAAGCATAAAAAAGTTGCATTGAAGAACCAAAAAAGCAACAACACCCAGCTTTACAAAAGAGCTCACATGAAAAATAAAAACTGAGAAATCATTTTTCAGATCACCAGCATTTTGTTTATACATAACAAACTTACGTTAGTTTGGGTTGTTTCTCACTTTAAAGAGGGTGGGAAAGTCAGGACAATTAAAACTGGTTTTTCTGGGTAACAAGTCGTTTGCATGCTTTTAAAATGATGGTATGTTTTCTAAATTAACTTTACATGTCCAGACTGACTTTTTAGTTTGCAATTCTTAGAACAGGTGTGGGCAGAAGATAGTTCAGGATCTACTGGTACATCCCTAGTGATTGGCAGGGGCTTCCAATTCCCAATTGCTTAGCAATAGCAACAGCAACAGAATGACATTTCCACCCCACTGCAGCCTACATTAGGCTGCCAAAATGAGCTAGGGGTAACCAGGAGTGAACATGCGTGAAAGGGCTCAGTTCTGGTGATGAAAACAGATCCCTAGGCTCAGAATGTGCTGTGCTTTCATTCTATGTCTTTTGCATCTGGCCGTGTTTGGTGGATCTTGGGGTTCCAATAAGAGAAAGCGGAGCCAATGAGACTGGAGACTTGCTAAAGATAGTCAATAGATGGGTACACGTGTATACATTTAAGGTGTTTGTTTTTATTCTATAAAATGAAACCCCAGGTCCACAATCAGGACTGCAGTATACAGGGAGCAGCTTTATTCACTTTCCCTTCAGATCGTGGTCCCAGCAAATGAGCCTATTATCCTCCCCCATGAGAGAAGCTAACATTGGCAGCAACGATAAACTTCCATCTTTGCATAAATGCCATATTTGGAAGAAAAGTAGTTAATTGGAACCATGGCATAGTAGGAAAGCCCACATGCCACAATCCTGGTACCGATGGGGGGCTCACAACTAGATAAATGCACAAGGCTTAAATACACAAGATACTTTAAAAGCATGCACACATGACCAGGCTCTGGGGCAAACCACACAGCCTCCTTAGTGTGCCACTACTGCTATAAAATACTCTGCATTTCTCCAACTCCAGCACCAGTAGTCACACAAGCTTATATGAACAAGGGAAAGAAGACCACATAATTGCCACTAGAATAATCTGAGCTCTGCGGAGATTGTGGAAATGGCTGAAAAGCGAGTATGCTGTAATTGGGAGTTTGTGGTCTCATGACCAAAGTCCATTTGCACAGACCCCAGCACACAGCAGCAGCAGATACATGACCCATCCACTCCTCAGAGCAGGTTTGCTACTTCCAAAGAACTGCCATGCCCAGGGAGAGGGGGAGTTCCAAGTAAAGGACAGTCAACAACTACAGATCTAAGCAGAATAAAACCTCTCATTTCTTCTTCGTGGAACAGGGTTAGGAGTTCGTGCATTCTGCAGCTGAAAAGTCAAAATTGAGGAGATGCAGGGGAGGGGAGGGGAGGGGAAATGACCAGCAGTGACTTGGCATCAACATTGATGTGCAGGAAGGATTTCGTACAGGCACAGGATTCCAAAATTGGGCTACTTGCAATGTACTGTCATGGGAGATTCCACCCAACCCAAACAGGCAATTAACAAAAGTGTTTCTCACCAGAATTTGACGACAGGACTGCTCTTGCTCTTGGAGGAGATAAAACTTTAGATGCGTGGCCATTTTTGCTGTCACTTCCTCTCCTGGAGCGGAATGCAATCTTGGAGGCCGGCATATTCCTCACGGCAACAGGCCTGTCCTTGGGTAAACTTTGTCCTTGGGTTGCCTCTGCTTTAGGCAAAGTAACCTATACGATTCAGGAGCATGTGGGGGGTAAAAAAACAACAACAACAAGCAGTCATGATCAAACTACAAAGTGAATGTATAAGCAATATAGATATTTATATTATTAGCCTCACTTTAATGCGGAGCATTAAGGTAATAATGGAGAGAGGCTAATGGAGAATCATTGGACTGAACATGAACTGATTGAACATGAAGGCTTGTCTCAAATTAAAGAGTATCCCAACATCAACAGGCAAACATTTGTCCTGCTGACAGCCACCCACACGCTCTAATTTAGAAAGAAAGAACAGCTGTGGTCAAATGATTATGGACATCACTTCTGGTATTTAATTATGATATGAAGGTTTTTGTTTTTGTTTTAAAAAAATGTATTGCGTGAAAGTGTGAGCTCCCCTGCTTCTACGAGGATCAGGGGAACTGCTCAAATGAAATTTTGGGGGGAGATGTTAAAAGGATGTTATGAGATGCCATTGAACAAGAGCTAAGATAATAGTTTTGACATTAGCCCTCTTCAGGTACACAGCCTGAACATGTGAAGGACAAAATGTGCGTAGGTAGCCATGCAACCACACAACATCCCCATCATCCCTCTGTGCTCCTGTCCCACCCCACTCCTCTCCTCACCTTTGCTTTAAAAGCCACAAGTCAAGTCAAAACCTCCAATGCAGGAGTTGAGACAGATTTCCTATAAGAGTAGTCCTTCACTCATAACATTATTATTTCAGTATTATGAGCTTACTTAAGAATATGTCAATTAAAAGACAGATTGTACTTTTATGCAAACCTACTAGTGGAGTCGAGGAAGGTAATTTTCTCGCTCAATGGTCCTGTTTAGAAGCAGGGATCCAAATGTTTTGGTTTGGCTTTGTAACAAGCCACGATTTGCTATTATCAGCACGCACACACAAACATGTGCAGTCCTCTGACGTGTGCATATGCTATACACTGAGCTTTGAAGAAGGACCTTGAGAGATTCACACAGCCTTCTCCAACCCCTGCACCAAGTGAGGGAAGTTCTTACTTATTCTCAGAGTCTTCTGCAAAGTACTTGTAGGAGAAGCAAGGTCTGATCTTACTTTGCACTTTAATTTTTAATCAAATACCAGTACCAAGACTAAAACCAATGTACTCAAGTCTGGCGAATCCGTACCAAGATACAAACCCTTAAAAAATATATTTTTAAAAACCCACAGTGCCAGAGATTAAAACGCTCTTATATGTTTTATAACTGGTTGCAGGAAGTTTGTCGTAAGCTTTTCAAAAGTCTCTCATTGAAGTCAGCTCTTGCACAATATTTTAATTGCTGTGCTGAAAAGAAAACATTTCTGCAAATATTATCGCTAGCAACTGTCATCCTGAGAGCTTGATAAAGGAACACCTACACATTGCTGCCCCTGCAACAAAAATTCCAGTTCTAGAATGTCAAGATGTTTTGATCATTTTGGTATAAACTAAATAATGTTGGAACTGAAAGCAAAGAGGCTGTATTTTGTTGCAATATAGGTGCATTACTAGCTGCAAATTTCAAACAAACTGACTATGTCTAGCTATAAACAGAAGATTACAAAGTAAGATTGGTGGGGTATTGGGATGAAAACTGTAAGCAAGCTGTCCTGCATTAGTTTTGAGTGAACGTGCATTATAAAATTTTCAACAGGCTGCATCCGGGTGGCAGCTTCTCACTGCAAGGCTAAATAAACAAAGCAGAGGAGGGAAAGGAAGAGCCACCGAGAATGATCCTGCGCCACTTTGGGCACTGCCACACATAACACTTACTAGGAGCAGTATGATCTTACCAGCAGCACATAAATCACATTTGACTTGCATCTGTCAGGTTTAACAAATCACCATACCCAATATTTGTAATAAATCCTCTACCTGCTTACCCAATCTGCCTGTAAAGTCAAAGAAGTAGCTATCACCATGTGTTTATATGCTGAAAATGCTAGAGGTCTGAGTTCAATAAACACGCAGTCCATGTTCTGGAAATAACCTGAAGATACATTTAAGTTGTTGTTGTATTAAGAAACTTACCGAGAGAACTTTGTTTGCAGTATCTTTTGCAGACTGTTCTGCTGGAATCCCGCAATGGCCATTCTGTTTCTGCTTCTCTTCCCCTTGAGGTATCTGACTCAAAGCACAAGGCTGCACCCAAGCCTCTGCACTATCCATTTTGTCGCTCGCTGTCCCACCCGAGTCCTGGGAGCATGGAGCTGCCACAAGGGAGCATGTCAAACTAGGGAATCTTGCCTTGTCGACCTGTTCCATGCTCTGCTTCGACACTGTTGTTTTTAGAGCCTTGTGGGAAGTGTTTTCGGAATGAGTTGCAGCATGCACAGCTTGGCTAGGAAGGTGTTTATTAAAATGTTGCTTGAGAGTTTTATTCATCGGTGCTTCTGCTTTTGTACCTTTATCCAAGTCTATTTTTTTCCTCAGTGCTGCAGCTGAAGAGGATGGTTGCCTTGGGGAAGACGACGGGGAGGATGAGGAGGCTGTAGACAGCTGAGGAGATCTTTGAGCTGCTTTTGATGCACTACTTTCTCTTGGCTGAGACACAGGCCTGGACATAACTTTTGGCTTGACATTTTTAAAGTTTGGTTTTGGAAAGCTCACTATCTCTGCTTTCCTAGCTTTGGTTATGGTAGCTGCAAAGGGAGACCTGTTTGGTGATTTAACTGCAACTCGTTCAGCATTACTTTTCAAAGATGTCCTCCTGGAGTGTTCTTTCGCCAAGTGGCCATTCTTCCCACCTTTAGAAATCCCATCACCAACTTCATCGGGGGTAGCAAACACAGCAAAAGTTGTATTTGTTGACCCTGCTTCAGGAGGTGGAGAAGCCAAGTTGTGTTCATCAGCTGAGGGACTAAAAACCACAAAAGTCTCATGGCAACTAGGCTCAGCCAGATCAGCCCTTTCTAACTTCGGTATATCACAGTGAAGCGTCTCGGACATTTTATCATCGTGTCCTTCGAGAAAAACCTGATCTTCTTTAGAAATATTTTGTGCTTTGGTCAAGATCTCCCTGTCTTTGTCAGACTCCTGTTCTGAATGCTCATCAAAGCTCTCAATTACTAGAGGGCACATGCCATTGATGGTGCCATCAACTCCAGGTTCAGCTTCATGCTCAGGTGTGCTATGCATATATTTCTTGTGCTCATCATTGAACAGATTAAATGGTTCCATTTCTGGTGAGCTCCCACAGCTAGAATTACCACATTCAGCATCCTGCTTTCCCTGTTCACTGTTCTGCGATACTAAATCTATATAATTGGTGGCCTTATCTCCCGTCAGTGAAAGAGCAGTAGGTAACACTCCGCTATCTAGCTGTATGACACTTATCATATTTGGGTTGCCAAAGGCATCTAGCTTAGGGGAACCAGCATTGTGTGTGTAAGCAACAGTTTCACAAGTGTCCCCAGAATATGCAGGCATCTGAGGGGCACATCCCACCTCATAACACTTGCTTCCCACAGTATCCCCCAGGTTTATAATGGTAATGAAAGAGTCACTTGAACTAGCACCTTCCTGTTGCATCTGGGCATGATCTAATTCATCTTGGATTTCAGTACTTGTGTTTAGTTCCACGTCAGCGAGGGGCACTGGGTGCGTTAAGTCCGCCTGGCAATAAGGCACAGATTCCTCCGTACTGCAATTCTGGATACTCTTTATTGCAAGGCCCTCTTTGAGAGGGTTCTCTGGCTCCTGGAAATTCTGATTGAAGGCATGCATGTAAAACTGTTCCTTTGCACAAGAGATGTGCATGGCCTCCAGATCTGAAGTCCCCATGCAGATATAGTCACTGGCAGTCTTTTGCAGATCTTTTGCTTCAGTGCTCTGAGGATTTGAATAAATATCTGCCTCACTTGTATCCTTAAATTCGATATAGTCTTCATGTCCCAGCTCTTGGCGGCAGTGGCTAACAGTGCCACCATTCAGAGAGGTTGAAGAAGTAGCATTACACACATATTTATTGCCATTTTCATCCCTGATGATTATAGGAGGCTGCAAGCCCTGTTTCTCTATGCTTTCAATGTTCATTTTTGACTGTGTTTCTAGCTTGTCCTCATCCTAATCTGTAGAATGTTCAGGATTTAAGGCGTTTTCCATCACTTTTTTAAAAGCTTCTCTCACTTTTGTGTCCGTTTTCTGGAATTGTAGGGCTTTTCAAGTATATTCCCAATTCTGACCTGAAATGGAACACATGGAAAAATTAGAGAACACTCCTTGCTTTCCCCCTTCCTTTTTCCCTTTAGGGAAATAGCAGCTTGGGGTGTTGGGTTGTTTGAGAATGTATAGGAAATGGTTAACTTCCCTTCCATGAAGTCCTAAGCTGGATCAGGGCCTCTACAGCTGCCTTTTGGGGAAAGGGGAATAAACAAGTGCTAGGGCCCATTTTTAAAAGAGAAAGAGGGGGGAGGGAGAGGGAGAGAACTAACGTTTAACAGCCCTGGTACCTGACCAAAATTAGAACAAAATAAAATACAGCTGATATGAAAAGTTCAAGCATGTTTTAGGCTTGAGGTCTAAAGACCAAGAACTTCATGCCAAATAGTTAAAACCCTACAACGTATCATTAACACACACTTGGAGGGTGACAGCCTATGTGGGGATTTAGGTACTAAAAAATGTAAAGCACTTTTCTCAACAGCATGTATTGACAAATAATACTGCACATTTGGCTACATCTGCATCACACACTTTCCCCCAAAGAATCCTGGGAACTGTAGTTTATCCCACACAGAGGTACAATTCCCAGCATCCTTAACAAACTTCACTTCCCAGGATGTGAAGGAATGTGCTTTAAAGGTATGGTGTGGATCCCACCACTGTATCCCGTAACATTTGCTTTTGAGAGCTAGGCCTACACATTTCTTCTACATCTCTACAATATTGCTTTGATATCTCCAGCAGTTTGGTTTCCAACTTTTTATTATTATTTATTTGTCAAAATGCATATAAAACAGGCAGTCAGGTATGTGCTTTTTCCTCAATGTATCAGCCTACACAATACCTGATGTGTCTCTCACTGGCAGCCTGAAACCAAATACACAACGAAAGCTTCATCAGCTGAATTGGTTTCCCTTTCCAAAACAGCATTAAAAGCCAAATGTATAAGTACAAATTAGAACTGATGCAAATGAGAACCGAGTAAAAAACTATAGGCACTGCTCTCAACCTAGTTAATTCCACTTGAAACTAATGTAAGTTTTCTAATACCTGCTAGGCTCTTCTTCTAATCATAAATTCCAAGTTGCATTTACTCAATGGATCAGAACATAGCCTCCAGTTTGGGCCATATCCATGTCAAAGTTGAAAGCTGCTCCAATTTTAGCCAATTTTTCTCCCACCCAAGCACCACCCTCATCCCACAGTCTTCAGAGGCTCCCTTGGCCCCCCCCCCAAGACCTTTTTTTCAAGGGGTATAGGGTGAGAGGAAGGGGGATTCTCCTTCTGCGAACTTTCTTCCATTCGTGGTTCTCAAGATCCAAAATGCTGGAGAGGGAGTTCCTCCAGCACCCTTTGATGTCAGAGCCCTAATTGACAGGAGTTCCAAAGATGCTAGAGCATCTATCCCCTCACTCATTAAGCCATTCCAAGCAAAGCTAGGTTCTTTTTACAATTTCACTCATTAGGAACCCTTAGTATTGTGCGCAGTAATCAGAGCAAGCAGGCAAAAAACAGAACAATCCATCATTATCCATTCATCATGAATATCCAAGACACTTTTACCTAACATTTCTGTCTCCACTTATCGTCCCATTATGCTTCAGGTCAGCCTTAATACAGTACAACATACACGCACCCCAAAAAACCAAAGGCTTAGGTACACGCAAAAAGTTCAGAAATTAATTCATCTTTCTAATTACCTTTATTTTCCCATTATATTAGGGATGTGGAACCTGTGGCAAGCCAGAGGTAGCTGGACTATAACTTCATGATGCTAAACATCACTGGATGGATAAAAGCCACAGATGCGACTAATGATGACCTGAATCTGCAGCCTATTTGGGATGGGAGTATATGGCACTACCCAAAAGTTCACACTTACTGCTTAGTATTATTTATGAAGCTTACACTGCATTACACCCTGTTGACTTTAGGTCCATCTAGTGTACCATCCCTAACTATATATTGTTGACTTGCCCAAGGCACTCTTATGGCAAACGTTTCCTGAAACACTACTGGAAATAATACCCTTGCACGGCGGCAACATTACCACTTGCTTACTCTGTTTATTTGAACTTCTAATCCACCTTTCCCTGAAGGCTTACAGCAGGCAAAACAAAACATTAAAATAAAATCAGGACGGCTTGATGGTATGCTTAGTCATCCTTAACTATAATATACCTGCCCAAAGTCTTTTATTGCCTCTGGGAGACACTCTGGCTCAGGATTATGAAATTTTTGAAGAATGAAATTCAAAAGCTGGGAGTACCTCCCAACAGCAGTTTGTTTTCGTGGGCCCTCGTTATTGATACCTGATGCTTAGCAAGCATCACTCTGCAATGCCAATGGAAGAAAGCAGAGGGCAGAGGCAATGTAAATGTTACAGTATGCTAGGGTGTTTCAGTAACTTAAAATGAAACACCTGAAGAGTTTGAAGTTTATTTTACTGCAACCCTTCCATTTAGCCAACAGATGACACACAGGAGATTGAAAACTTCAATCAGGCATAGCACAGATGACTGCAATGTTACAAAAGTCTGATGAGAAGGGGTCGATATTGATAATGTTGTCTAAAGACAACTCAGCTGGCTATAAATGAAAATTGCATGAGAAGCTCTTCCATCTCTGTACAAGACGCGCTGCAAAGATTCTCCTGTGCCTCAGGAGGGCAGTGGCTCATTTGCAGAGCACCATTTTCTATCTTCACACAACAAAACCGGTGACCACAGTAAGAAATATGTTTAATCCTGAAATTCTGGGTGATCAGGGGCTTGGCTAGGACTGGACAGGCTGCGATCCTTGGCCGCCTAGAACTATGCAGCTATGATGAGAAACACACAGAGAAGTGCTTGAATGTTTCATTAAGAGAGAGATCCTGGTAAACAACACAGTCAGGCCTATTAAGGCCTATTAAGATTTGACACATACTGCATCACCCCCACAATTCATACACAGTTCTTTATCTTTTAATGGTAAGAAAACAAGTGCCGTAACAATATACAACAGAGAACACACACATGGGATTAATCTAAATATTTTAGAGCCAGTGTAGTACACACAGAAATAAAGAGGTTTGCATACCACAGCAATGCCTAAAAAATCTGTATGGGAGCAGTGTTGAGTCAGGAATCCCAAGAAAACACCCAGTTTTATAAGAGTTGTAAATGGCTTCCTGGAATGAAGTTACACAACCATTCTGAACACGCCACATCTAGCTATTGAGCATTAAAAGAACGACAATACCCCAGCAGTGCAAGAGGTCTCAGTTTATGTTGGCGGCAGTAGTATTTTTTACATTTTAGAGAGAGAAACTGCAAAAACATTCAATAACTTAGAAGCTGCACTAAAGTCACAAACGCCTCCGTGAGTCAGCCAGAAACTATTTTATGTTTATCTAATAAAACACAAATCCATCCAATCAGTAAACTTTTTGCACAATAGTGCCAAGAGTCCACTAGACCCCAGGAAACACATGAGAATTCCCTTCAGGGCTTCATTGCAATCATACACCCCTAAATTTATTTTTTAATAAAGAGAGATATGAGCTTCTAACAGCACTCAAGTTTCTACTGTGCTGAGGGGGGGGGGGAGTCTATTTTCTCCTCCTGCTTTTACATTTTTCCTTCTAGGCTAGAAATGTCTGAAACATGACATTTGTTCTCCCTGGGCCAAAAACTGAGGCCAAGCACATTCAACTTAGCACACCTACAAACGTTATCAAATGTACATTATAAAAACCTTCCAGAGCTCCAGAGCGACTGGCATCTCACTATTGTGCACATGCTAAAAGAAAGGTTATAATCATAATGATCCTTGTGTTCCTTTGACAAAATCTTGCCAATATATTGTTTGGATAAATCAAGGAGACAATGTGCATTTACAAGAGCACAGCATGTGTTACCAGGATGTTCCAAATTCAGGTAGGTAGCCGTGTTGGTCTGACACAGTCGATATATATATATATATATATATATATATATATATATATATATATAATTTATATATATATACACACACACAAAAATTGTCTAGTAGCACCTTAGAGACCAACTAAGTTTGTTCTTGGTATAAGCTTTCGTGTGCATGCACACTTCTTCAGATGTTCCAAGTTATTTAATATTCCACAAATTTTAAGTTCTCTACGCAAGTACACAGCAACATTTTATCACACTAAGCTTAGGCTAGATGTTTGTGCTGTTTTGATGCATTCACTTCATTTTCATCGTCATTAGTCCCCAAAGTCGAAAAAAATTGTCATTAGAATAAAACAATAAAGGAGATAAAAAAATATCTGTAGCGTCTCTTGAGTTGCAGTGCTGTAGCAGATGCAGTACAGATCATGTTCTATTTCTGCAGCATTTATTCCATTAGTTTTATCCTAGGCAGTTGCTAATCAGTTATCCCATTATGAACTGAGTAGAATTACCTTAGGAGTTGTTTTGTTTACCTTTAGAAAACAGCATCTTGAAGCAAACTTACTTTTACCTATCAAGCAGAAATGTAATAGGTATCTCTAGACACAGCAGCCAAGGGTTAACATTGCCCTATCCAATTACTTCCTGCCACACTCAGCACTTGCAAACCACAATGGATTTCTAGTTAAGAGGGCACTTTTCTCCAGATATCTAGGCTAGAGAAGCATGCAAATTGGATAACTGTGCTGGAAGCACAGGACACTTCACTGTCTGCATTCCAGTTGCAAATAGATTGCGTAGGTGCTGTCTGAGAGACAAAGCATGTTTTAGATTTAGGGTTTTTAGATCAATACTTTTATTAAGGCACAATAATACTTAAAAATAAAAAAAAAACCTGATTCATATTAACACTATCACTTTAAGCAGATGCACACCAATTATTTGGGAAGGCTAGAACAAGAGAGGAACGTTTTCTTCTTTAAAATATCAAGCAGGGTGCATTTTAATTTAGATTGCACACAATCTGAACCCATCTAGGCCACACAGCAAGATGCTAATTTTAAGCGCTCTTTAAGAGCCCGAGACACAGACAGACAGGCATTCACATTACAGTAGGTTACATTTTTAAATTCTGGCTTAATATAACTATCAGAAGCAGTATGTTGAGGCATGTAAAACTTCAGAGATATCAAGCTGTACATGCCATCTGTACTACATCTTCACTGCCACTGTCATGCAGGAAGCAGCTTACAATTATCCAGAATGCAATATTACCTCATTTGAAAACAGGCAGCAATATTAAAGCATTTGAAAGTAGTAATCATGTATAAGCCTACTAAACAATGTTCCGTTGTGTTTCTTTTCATTTGCCTGACAACTATCCCCTCCTGTCAGATGTCAAGGAAACAAACAACTATTGGACACTTAGAAGACATCTGAAGGCAGCCCTGCATAGCAAAGTCTTTTAATGTTTGATGTCTTGCTGTGTTTTAATTTGTTGGAAGCTGCCCAGTGTGGCTGGGGCAACCCAGTCATATGGGCGGCATATACATTATCATCATCATCCCCCTCTATATTTATAATGAAGCTTTTAAACATATTTAGAGCACAGTTCTGCCTGTTCCCTGCCAGAACTGAACCCCTGGATTCACTATAAAGTGTCAGGATTAGACACAAAGCAATATTGCATTGAAATATAAGCTGTCCACCATTTCTCCCTCTTAATTGGATTCCTTAATAAAATACTTAAAAATCAGAATGCAGGAAGTGGCTTGCACACTTTGTAAACTCAATATCCTCTCACCCACACACATACATTGCTTGGGTCTGTACTATAAATTTGCAAGGAGAAAGAATTGGAATAAACAGGTTATGTCTAGCTAGTGAGGACAGGCAGCCTTGGAGTACTACTTTCCTACTCACGAGAAACCCCATATATCTGAAGAGATTTGGGCTTCAAAGCCACAAAGATAGTGGCAGAGACACTTGGGAGTGCAAGAACAAGTAAGGGTAAAGGTACCCCTGCCCGTACGGGCCAGTCGTGACCGACTCTGGGGTTGCGTGCTCATCTCGCTTAAGAGGCCAGGAGCCAACGCTGTCCGAAGACACTTCCGGGTCACGTGGCCAGCGTGATGAAGCTGCAGCTGGCGAGCCAGCACCAGCGCAGCACCTTCCCACTATAAAGCGGTACCTATTTATCTACTTGCACTTAGGGGTGCTTTCGAACTGCTAGGTGGGCAGGAGCTGGGACCGAATGACGGGAGCTCACCCCGCCGCGTGGATTCGAACCACCGACCATACGATCGGCAAATCCTAGGCACTGAGGTTTTACCCACAGCGCCACCCGCGTCCCGCAAGAACAAATACTTGTTTTTAAAAAGCACACAGCATTTTAGGAATTGATATATGGGTCACTCTTGGGAAAACCAGATTACATCAAGCCCATGTACTAGGAGCCTATGACCCACAGGTGTAATAAGGCTGCAAGGCTTCCCAATTTGGCCCATAAGGCAGTTTTGGCCAAGCCACACCCACCTGCCATCATATGATGTCATACACTGGACAGGTAAAGCAGTGCCTGCAAATAGCAGCAAAACCAAGTCCTAGCTAGAATCTGACACTTTCCCTGTCACACTACTTTCAGGATCTGACTCAGGAGCTCCCGGGTGTATCAGAAATTAGAAAGTAAAATATGATAGGAGTAGACTGCAATGTGGGTGTGTTCGGATATATGAACCACTGTAGGCAATAGTGCAATTCACTATTCACACATACTTGGAAGTTAATTTGTGGCATACTTGTTGAAACAGTTGACTACAATGGGTTCAATGTATAACCTGAATCTCAAACCCTTTGTTCCTCAAAGAAACCAACTGACAATGCATCCAGGAGAACTCTGATGTCACACAGACAGAGAGGTATGCTTTCACCACATGGACTTCTAGGTAACTTGAGTAGCTATCATCTGAAACAAAACCAGAAGAAGAAGAAGAAGAAGAAGAAGAAGAAGAAGAAGAAGAAGAAGAAGAATCCAGTAACAGGGTTTCTGATTTCATCTCATTCAGACTGTGGGGTATGGGGGGGGGGGTTTGGTTGTCACTTAGCCAGTGTCCCACCATAACTATTTGACAGTTTGCAGAGCAAGGTAAAGGTAAAGCACCTCTGGACGGTTTAAGTCCAGTCAAAGATGACAATGGGGTTGCAGCGCTCATCTCGCTTTTCAGGCCGAGGGAGCCAGCATTTGTCTTAATATTCTATTCATCTTAAAGATACAGTGACAGATGCCACAGGTTATGCACACAAAGGGGATCACAGAATATGAGAGACAACAAGGTATGGAAATGAGGTGGTCTGCGTGCAAGGGAGAATCGAAAAGTTGGTCAGAAAAAGCAAGTGAAGGTGAAAAGGGGGGTACAGAAAAGGAGGGAGTAGGAGGCATGGGACTGGCAGTGAAGCAGGTGCATGGAAGGGTCTGAAGAATAGGAGTGGCTTCATAACTGGACAGAAGGAAAAAAAGGTGCTTAGTAAGTGCAATGTGTGGAAGATGCAAGATGCAGGAAGTAACCATGGGGGTTGTTTGTGTGCACTAAGGGAGGCGGGGAGTCATACATACGGAGATGAAGGTGAAAATGGGTGCAAGGCGAGACTGCAGAATATAAGAGTTCAGAAATGGGGTTTGAATGGTGAAAAGGAAGCTTAAGGAATGGCAGGGGAGTCGGCGAGCACGGTCCCTAGGCAGTAAAAGAGACTGCCGTATAACTTACATGGCGATTATTTCCCTGTAATAGAAAGCTTAATCTTTTTTCTCTTCCAATATTATATTTACTTTAACAAGGGTACCATGCTAGGTAAAGGCAAAGGGAACCCCTGACCATTAAGTCCAGTTGCGGATGACTCTGGGGTTGCGGTGCTCATCTCACTTTCAGGCTGAGGGAGCTGGCGTTTGTCCACAGACAGCTTTCTGGGTCATGTGGCCAGCATGACTAAACCACTTCTGGCACAACGGAACACCATGACGGAAACCAGAGCGCATGGAAATGCCGTTTACCTTCCCAACACTGCGGAGCCTATTTATCTACTTGCACTGGTGTGCTTTTGAACTGCTAGGTTGGCAGGAGCTGGGACAGAGCAATGGGAGCTCACCCCATTTTGGGGATTCGAACCATCGACCTTCTGATTGGCAAGCCCAAGAAGCTCAGTGGTTTAGACCACAGCGCCACCCGCATCCCAACTTTACGGAGCACCTACAACTAAGCACTGGGATGCAAATATTCATTATTGAGAGTGGAAAGAAACAAATCACAAGCTTGGTTTCAGTCAAAGTGCTAACTAAATGAGACCATGTTGTTTCCTGACAACACAGGAATTGGAGAGCAGCAAAGTGTTGTGCCTAGGATTTCAGCAGGGTAGTGATGTGCGGTGAGAATGTTCTCCGAAGTAAATTCTCGAGAATGAGAATATTCTCGAGAATATTCTCTGCTAGAAAATTCTTTGGACAGTATTCTCCACAAACTGTAAATTCTAATGTAAGAACCAGTTTTACAACCCACATTTTTAAAATCTAGTAAATAATAAGCCAAGCTGTGATATTGCCAGAGTAAGTAATGAATAATGTGTGGGGTTTTTTATCCAGTTACAGTACATTACTGGGCATTGTGTCATTCACCATTGGCAGTTCTGAAATGTAAGCTACAGAAAACATTTTTTTAAAAAAAATGCTATTCATTTAATTTTATGAACATTTGAATTCGTATGTATTTCAACTATATGTAATAGCCTTTTTTCTATTTTGGTGCGACCTTATTCTTAGCAATTCTATACCCTTGGTCATACAGTGTGATTTTTTCTCTCCAGAAAGTAGCTTTAATGCTTTATACACTTAAAGTACCTAGGCCTATATAATTATGTGTAACAGCATGTGAGATGGCCTTGGTTTAAACAGTTGATGTTTCTATATTTTTATTTAGTTTTTGGTTGCCATCTGAACAAGTTTACCCATGAATAACCATGTATATTAAATACTTATATAATTTTCAATGCATTAAAATGAATATTCTATTTTAAATGAAAATTCTCTAATATTCTCATTAATTGAGAATATTATCCAAAATATTATTCTCAATAATTTAACATTACTACAGCAGGGTGCACTAGTATGTCACACATGCACATTGAAACCATAGTTTAATTTAACTGAAGTTTGAAGCGTGGGTGGAGAACCTTTTTTTAGTCCAATTGATACATTCCCTCATAGGCAACTTGGGTGGGGGGCACATGTTGGGGTGGGTGGGACCAGAGCCAAAAAAATGACAGAACAGTAGGTGTGCCTCTTACCTCTGTATACTAGGCTACATTCCAGTCAAACAAAAGTCACAGGCACACACATAAACCCCTCCCCCTTTTCTATCTTGGCAAGCAAGTAGCATCCTTGACACAGTTAAGCACTTGAATTCCTAGTAGTAGTTGTGACAGTAGTGTTTACATTCATCTGACACACAAGAATTTTGAAATACGGTATGTAAAACCTCATCGTTTCACTTGGGGTTAGAAAGCAGAACACAGATCAAGATGCCTACAGTCCAGCCTGGGAATTTTTTAAAAGAGATCTTTTACTCCATTTACTAACTTGCTATTTCACCGTTTGACTTCCGTCTAGCTATTTCATTGCAAGCATGTATTCAGCTGCTCAATTGCACTAGAATGTTTTTGCTCTCAAGAACGGAAGGCTCTAACAGTTCCACTATCAATATTTTCCCAGTGTCTTGATGTCATAAACCCCAATAAGGTCCATAGCCTGTCAGTTTTTTGTTTTTTTAATACACAATTTACCCTGGCTTTCATAAAACTTATTAGAAACTTTACGAGTGCGCACAATAAAAAATATATAAATTTATTCTCTTGCCCAAAACAAGTTCTCATAAGATGAACCAGATGCAAGAAAATCATTCCAACTTTTAGTGCTTAAAAAAACCAATGTTTTGCATTTGGAATAAACTTCAGTTTCCTCATGAACTAAAATAAATGCAGTAAGGCACTCACCATGTTTGTGCAGCGGTATGCGGATTCAGTTCCTAGCATCCATTAAGACAAAAGGAAAAATGCAGACTTTTCACAAAGACTCCTGTCATGCGAGTGCTGCATTCAAAGATCAGTTCAACAGTAACAGGGCAGAGTTTAGTAACTTTTTCCCAGCTGAAGGATTTTCCTGGGTCTTGCTGCCAACCAGGCATCAAGAGCTAGTTGTTTGCCAGCAGTGAACTCCTCTGCTCTTGCCAAGCCTTCCGTGGCTTTTGAAGGGCACTGGCACATACATATCCTGCTAGCCCTACAACTTTACTTACAGTAAAAGGAAAGCACAGCTTGTCAAAGTGAGCAACTGGTTAGCCATTCAGCTGTGGGAGGAGCTATAAGCTATTAGCATTCCATGCTGCTTAGCAACTGACAGGGAGCATGATTTGAAGGGGAAAAAACTAGTGGCACAGAGCAGACCTTGGAAACCAATAAAGTTTTATCCAAGGAGAGTTACAACACTGGCACTTTCAGAAGTATGCCCATTTTTGCATGTTATTATGGATAGGATGCAATGCTTTCAAGAGTTGACAGTCCTTTTTTAAACGGCAAGGTTTTAAGCTACAACTACACATTATTGGAAAATGCTATTTTATACCAATTTCTCCTTGCAACATTAAAAAATAATAATCTTGTAGACATACCAACCAGAGCTGTGACCTTGAAACAAATTCTTTCTTGATACAGAGGTCTTGGACTTCGCTATAAAAATGCCTTAACTTAAAGAACAAGAGTGTAAAGTAATAGAATTTCAGCTTTGCTTTCTCACTGTAGAAAATAAGACTCCTGCCAACTACAAACAAATCTCAGCATCAGGTTTGGAATTATCTCTAGTATACTCTTTCCCCTGTAATCACGTTGAACAGAAAAGATTTCTACATAATTGCTACCTGTTCAATATATACAAATCTCAAATTGAATGAAAACAGACATATTAAGAGGAAGCTATACTTCAACTATCCTCTCAAAGTGGTTAGGGCTGCTTGGGTATTTAATATAAACATTCAACTGAACAATGGCACAAAATTACATTGCAATATGTTTACAGTACAATATTATGCATTAGTCTCTGTGCTGTGTATTCGTATCTTTATTAATAATAATGGGACAAAGGACTGCTTCACAGCATGCATACACAGAGAGCAAGCAAATAAAGGCATTTTGCTGCCTTTGGCAGAGGACAAGATGGTCCCTCTCCCTCCCCACTCTCCCAGTTTCTTCTTCAGAAGCTGATTGGACCTGCAACTGAATCACTGGTGAATGGACAGCATCCTCAACACCATCCTCTCTACTGCAACTGAAGGCAGTAGGGTACCACAGGAAGTGTGTGGCAGGCCATTAACCATTCTCAATTAACTACGGTTCACAGCACTCTTGAGTGTGAGGTAGGAGAAGTACTGGGCCTATTCAGCAAATTTAGGTTTATAGCACAGATATAAAACCGCCTAAAACTTATATTTTGCTAATGTATCCCATGAACACCTTACCCAAACATCCTACAAAAAAAAAAAAGCTAATTATGAGGATTCATTTTACTATTGGTAGTGAGTAAAAACCGTATTGCTCCCAAGACTACCTGCATTTTATGGATTTTGTATTTGGCTGTGATTTTATCTGTTTGCATTTTAACTTGCTTAGTCAATCTGATATGAGGGTAATAAATAATCATAATACTCCAGGGAGGGAAAACTGGCAGCCCCCCAGACGTTGTTGAACTCCAGCTTCCATTAGCCTCGGCCAGTATAGCCAATGGTCAAGGACGATGGACACCGTAGTTCTAAAACACCTGGAGTCTTGCAAGTTATCCATTCCTATGTTACTCCCTAGTCTTCAAGGATTCAGACAATTTCCACTGAGTGGAAGAAGATAACAAGAATGTCTAGAATGTCACATTGCAAATTTCAGGTTCTCCTTGGATCTTTGGATAAAGGGCAGTTAAACAAACAATGTCTGGTGCTTCAGCTCAGTCTTGCTTGCTCTCAGAGTAAAAGCTTCATCAGTTCATTTCTTTTTCAACTCACAAGTCCTGAATTACTGGCAAGAGTCAATTTGAACTTGTAAATACAAAATTCATTTTTAAAAATGTTCATTTTGTCAGTTTGTATTTCTTAGTGCAGAAAGTATTGATCTGATGTGTAAAGATCTTTCATATTCTACTTAATTCAAGAAGGTTCCAGAAGCTTCTGGAACCTTCTCTGTGTGAAAGAAACAAGCAGAAGGTTCATGATGTTTGGGTTGTTCCTTCAGAGAAGCTGAGTACAGCTGGCTTAAACTGGTTCTCTTATCTCTATCATGGTCATGCTGATATTTCATCTTATTTTCTGCCTTAGTGATCTATAGTTATTATTTCCCATCATCTGACTGGGAGTGCTATTACTTCTATAGCCAAAACAGGACCTGCACACAAGAGGGAAATACCGGCAGCCTCAGGAGAATCCCAAGCTTTGCACATGAAAAAGAAAAAAGTTTAGAAAAAACTAAAAAAGGGACTCACTCCCAAATAGGTAAAATAAGGACCAACAACGTTCAATGGCCACAAAATACAGGCTATGAAAAGCAAAGGTAGGGATAAGATACAGAGCTACTGGGAAATCAGAGGAGGAGGAGGAGAATTCAAAGAAACAGCTGGAATCCTCAACAGGAAGCACATCACACTGCAACAATTTTGTATTTTATTTTTTTTACAAAAATCCTTCATAAAAGCAATTCGTGTGGATAAGACCTGCTTTCAACAAGTTTAGAAGCACGACTTTGTAGATGGAAGATGGAAGCAAACCTGCTCAACCAGTTTAGTTTATTAGAATTTAATAGGGGTGTTCCACAGCTACACAATCATGCTGACAAAGGAACTCCTTAAGTGGTTCTTAAATCAGGGCCAAATTGCCTCTGTCATTGTTCATGGGCCAAGTGCAAACCTTTTCTTTCCCAAATTGTTGGTGCAGAGAAGGGTCCAGATCGGGAGCCTGGAATGGGGGTAGGTCTGGATTTGGGAGTGAAGGAGAGAAACATACCTGCAATTTGTATTGGGAGAGAACTGGTGATGTTACAAGCTTCCTCTCTCTACAACGGTTGTCCCCTCATGTTGTGCATAAATAACTGGGTAGTATTAATAGTAGCTTTACTCTAACCAGAGTCTGTTATACCGTACACAAGTGCTAAATATAACTTACACTAGTGTTATTGAATGACCTTCTACAGAAGTGTTCTCTCATCAATATACCTAGCCTAAGAAATTAGCTCGATGTGACTGCAATAGTGCCTTGCTGCTGATTTTAGTTTAGTTAGCTTCACAATATTCAAAATGAAGCAAATGCCAGCGTGATATCACAGAGCTACCAGTTTCCATTTGCAGTGATCCTCTAGCACCAAAATTAGCAACTAAGCCTTGTTGATGCCATCAAGCTACCTTTATGTTGCAATACTACTAGCAAATATTATTATGGATCGTTTTACTACTTTTATTTTCTGGTTATTTGTTGTTTTGCATTTGAATATAGTATAGAAGTTATCTTGTGAGGCTAAAAAGTGACTTATAAATATTTTAAATAAAAAATCGTACCCACCAGGCATGTACTGAAATGCAGTCTACCAGATGTTAATTTGTACTCCTAGTGGGTATACTTACACTTCATAGGATAATATGCCAAACACAAATGTATGAGTGGAACATGTTTACAATAAGATTGCACTAGCCCTGTGGAATGTTTTCCCTTCTTTGAACTCCACTCTATTTCAGAATTGTTCACCATACAAAAGAATTGAGGGCTACTATTCGTCAATAATTCTAAAGCCATCTCTGGCTCACTCAACTAATTTCATATTACTTTGGATTCTGGCCATATTTAAAAGGATCCTGTTCATAATACTGAAAATGCTCAGCAGACATGCACTCACTGCACATTTCCCAAGTTTCCTATTTCTCCTCCTCATATAGACCTTCTAAATATGCAGGAAGCCTACAACTGAATATTTTTAAAAAGCATTGAGCACTATCCAAAGAAGAAGTTCCTCTAGCACAAGGGCTTTTTGTTGTGCAATAGAGCTCCCATTCATTCTCCTCTAACCCACTCACCTACCTAAATCTGTTTCAGGGGTTCCTCTAATCCTCCACAACACATTTGGGAAGAATGCAGAGGCACACAGTGAAAGGAGCAAGCGGAAAGCCTTGTGCTAGTAGAATCACAGAACTGTAGAGTTGGAAGGGACCAGGAGTGTCATCTAGTCCAACGCCCTGCAATGCAGGAACCTTTTGCCCAATGCAGGACTCAAACCCACGACTCTGAGATTAGGAGTCTTGCCCTCTACCAGCTGAGCCACTCCAGGCAATGTAGAAACTGCTTTGCTGGGAGACACCCTTGTTTTAATGTTCTAAATATACATCTGTTGGAAAGCAAAATGGGCAATGCAACAACACAACATATGCTACAAGCTCACATTAGTGGCATCATATTTCCTGGGAGTTGCCTCACCTAAGCCATTTGGCCAGGGAGAAGTGAGGGGGAAAACCCTGCTCCAACTCACCCACAAAAGCGAATAAAAAACTATGCAAATTTGTATCTTGTTTGTAAGTGGGGCAGAGGACCCAAATGACATACAGTCTGGACCCAGAAAGTCCTGTTGGCACCCCTGAGTACATTACAGTACCTGGCCATGACTAGGGCAAGGTCCAATGTCTCTAGATAGGGAGATATCAGGTGTACGGGTTACTTTTGGGTTTTGGTGGTCGCGCATGCACAAAGGTGCTAAATCGCGCTTTGCGCATGCACAGAAGTGCCGAATCGCAACCCATGCATGCGCAGACGCGCTGCTGCAGGTTGCGAATGCTGCAGGTTGCAAGCGTGCATCCCGCACGGATCATGTTCGCAACCCGAACGTCCACTGTACTTCCATCTTGTCCAGCTCAAGCCTCAGCTTGTTCACCATTATTCATTCCCAACCTGTCCAACAAACATTGAACTGTTGACACACAGGATTAACACAAAGCAGCTAGTATACTTTTTCAGAAAAGAATACTTGAATCTTGCACGAACACTTCACCTCTGTTGATAGCAAGCTGGCATCACTTTAGAGACTTTGTAGCCATTCAAAAGTGAGCAGGAGCACCAACACAACAGCTGACTAAAATAGAATGGTACCTAAATTAGAATAAGATTTGTGGGCAGGAGGGAGAAACAGTAGTACTGAAAAGTGCTGTATTAACAGTGAAACTGGGGCATAGCTAATGACAAGAATTTGGATACCTTCCCTATGAATTAAGGGCAATTCCACCATTCATCTTGGAGCAAGAAGGGAACTAGCCAACAAGCATGAAAAATTGTAACTTCAGGAACTGGAAATATGGCTCATGGGGAATTTTTTAAAGAAAAAATCAACAAAAAGTTATCCAGTTTATATTTGGCTATTACTTACCCCCTTTTACAATTTTTCAACAAGTGTCACAAGGAATTTCACTATTTTCATTTTAGAACACGAATAAAACTTGGCAAAAAGGTTACAGCAACACGGATGGAGGGCAGGTTGCCCCCTCCCTTATAATTTTACCAAACTATTTTGCACTGAGCTTGGAATGCAAGGTTGGAGAGGGTCTATATAGTTCTTAGGGGTGAAACTAGGCTTATTTTCACCCAGGTCAAAGACCCAGTGTGCCCCCCCAGTGGCAGAGGGAGTGGGTGCGGGGGGTGCAATCCGCCCCAGGTGTCATCACTGAGGGAGGGTGACAATATGAGGGTTTTTTTAAAAAATGGGCTCAAGGAACTTTTTAGGAGTGACACAGTGACTTAGGCACCTGCAGGTTCTGCGTTGCCTGAAATAGCAGCATGGGACTTGCCTCTGCCTACGCAGCCTCTCCCTCAGCCACCCTACAGCTGGGGGGGGGATGCAGCGGAGAGGCTCGCCCCACCACTATAGGCAGCTCGCCCCGCCCCCAGCTGCAGGACACACACCCCCGCACCAGGAACCCGAGCGGCTAGCTACATCGCTGGGCCCCCCCCCACATGCATTTGTGTACACACAAACATGGGTTGGGAGCCTCAGTGGCACCCCTCTGGAGGCTTCACCCCGGGCAAAAACCTGGCTAGCCCTCCCCGTTGCTACGGCTCTGGTTTTAGTCTCCTAATGCGATGGGGGTTTTAGTCAGGAAATGAAGGGAAAAGGAGTAGAGACAAGAGGAATGTGTTAGGGACATGCACAGCTCCTCCGGTTGGGAAGACTAAAGAGCTTGGTGAATGGCTCTTCTGTGTATGAAGCAAATGGAATCCTGCTAATATGCTTTTTTTTGTCTGCATCTGTCTCCTAGCCCTTTTTTTTTTTTAATAGAAAGCTATTTATCAACAGTTTAAAGTTTTTGTTCTGAACTGATTTGTTTATTATTCAATACAGTAAGTGTGAAAGTAAGCTACCATTTTTTTAAAAAAAATGAAACTAAGCAGGGGGAAGTGGCTTGGGTTCAGAAGCAGTGTGCAGGGAAAGGTTAAGTGTCATTTTTATCTGCTCCAAATCTCCCACCTGATGAGAAAGCAGCCACTGGGCATTTGTTACATGCATGCATATGCAAAGTGTAGTTAGGACCTCTAGGTTGGTATACACATTGCTGGATTTCTCAGCAGATAAACACTGTCAGCTGAAAGTGTGAACTACAACTCTAATTGCACCGTATTGCCAGCCACGCATGCAATTTGACAGGCTCATTCATACCTTCACCATCATCAAGTTACAATCCCGCTTCTGCAAAGGCGTTCAGTCTTCCCAAGAATCTCATACAGGGGTCTTTCCACAGTCTGACTCCTTAAGTGGTAGATGCCAAGGGTTGACCCTGCAACCTTCAACACGCTGTATGTCAATGTCTTCATGCTATGTCTCCATGGTGGGACTGATCATCAGCATCATACCCTCCTTACAGCTAGGTATGCTTCCTGCTGACCACCAAAGAAGTAATGAGGAAAAGCCCTCTTCTCATAATTTGCACTTTTCTGGGATATGAAGAGAGGTCTTTGGATGCTTGAAGTGAGATAATTACAACCATTTTGAGTAACTACTCTCGTCTGAAAAAGCACTGGGAAATGAAAACGTTTTCATTTCCTTTGGCAAAGCGTGGGGTTTAGGAGGCAAATTATTCTTGGGTGAAGCAGGAATAATAGTACCAAACACTCTTCTTATATTAAAAGTGATTCCCAACAAGAAAATAAATGGGAAAACATAGTGCTCTCTTATAGCAGTCACTACTATGTTACCACATGAATGGAAGCAACCCAGAACTGCCATTAGCTAAGATTGGGTTTTTTAAAAAGAAGTTATCAGATGTAGTCCAAGCAATAGTGCAATGAGATGTTGATACAGTGGTACCTCAGGTTAAGTACTTAATTCGTTCCAGAGGTCCATTCTTAACCTGAAACTGTTCTTAACCTGAGGCACCACTTTAGCTAATGGGGCCTCCTGCTGCTGCCGCGCCGCGGGAGCACGATTTCTGTTCTCATCCTGAAGCAAAGTTCTTAACCTGAGGTACTATTTCTGGGTTAGTGAAGTCTGTAACCTGAAGCGTCTGTAAACTGAAGTGTCTATAACCCAAGGTACTACTGTATAGTTACATTATACAATTTACTTTCTGTATATGTTAAGTCATGACTCTTAAGGTTCTTAACAAGGATAACAAGAACCTGGTGCACATTTGACATGCTTACCTAAATATATAGCATGTACATAGAAATGGCTGTATCTCCCAGTCACACGTAACCTCTCAGCTGTCATGCAATTTGGCTCTCAGCCCTTGGACTTTAAATGAAGGATGAATGGGAACATGTGGCTTTAATGGAGAATTTGACAAATTCATGGAAGAGACGGTCATTGATGACTGCTAGCTATGATGGCTATGCTCTGCCTCCACAGTTGGAGCAGTAATGCTTCTGAATACGGGTTGCTGGAAACTGCAGGAGGCGAGAATGCTCTTGTCCCCAATCCTGCTTGCGGTTTTCCCACAGGCATCTGGTTGGCAAGTGTGAAAACCAGATGCTGTACTAGATGAGCCACTAGGCTGGTGCAGCAGGCTCTTTTTACGTTTAAAAGCAATGCGCGGATCAATGTTTGAATTCCCCCAGTCTGCAATGCAAGAATGCAAGGCAAACCTATATTGATTGAGTAAGCAAAAGACAGCCATTTCCCCCTCATTAACATTCCATACCATTCCATATCCCGAAGACACTTTCCATCACTCAAGAAAGTGCCCTTAAGGGAATTCTAGAGTTCCAAAGTTAACCTCCACACCAATCATGTCATCTCTCCTCACCCCACAGGACTTGAAGATTACTTTAAGGTAAAGGTAAAGGTACCCCTGCCCGTACGGGCCAGTCTTGACAGACTCTGGGGTTGTGCGCCCATCTCACTCAAGAGGCCAGGGGCCAGCGCTGTCCGGAGACACTTCCGGGTCACGTGGCCAGCGTGACATCGCTGCTCTGGCGAGCCAGAGCCGCACACGGAAACGCCGTTTACCTTCCCGCTGGTAAGCGGTCCCTATTTATCTACTTGCACCCGGAGGTGCTTTCGAACTGCTAGGTTGGCAGGCGCTGGGACCGAGCAGCGGGAGCGCACCCCGCCGCAGGGATTCGAACCGCCGACCTTTCGATCGGCAAGTCCTAGGCGCTGAGGCTTTAACCCACAGCGCCACCTGCGTCCCACAGAAAGATTACTTTAGCAACATGAAATTTCACTAGTGGTAAATACATAATCGTTTCTGTGGCATTATCCCATTAACTTCAAGCAATCGTTTTGCAGTCAATAACTCCATCCCTTCACAGAGAAGCAGCTTTCTACAACAAAACAGCATAACCCAATATGTAGCTTCAATGTCATAATGTTTTCTTAGTACAGTGCTCTCCTCAAGCATTGATCTATAAGATGCAATCTGCTAACCATAATTTATGACTGACATCAGCTTCTTCTGTAAAAATCTGAGAGTTCACATCTGCATATTCATCATGGAAAATTGCATGCGTTAAAGTAAACGAACCAACGACACAAATCTTTCATCATACTTTCCAAGACATGTAGTTCACACATTCAGGCAAAAGCCTCAACCCACAATGAAGGTTATTGTTCTTAATCAAGAGCTTCATGCAAGTGAAATAAATCCATGGAGTTGTTGTAAGCAAGCTTTCTTTACCAAAGTGGTTCTACCTAATCCTGTACACCCAAGGAAATGAGAGTACTCTGGAGCTGACTATGAAAAGTTGCCTCGGTTTCAAATGGAAACACCAGTATGAGTTTCAACTTGTTAAAACGTATTCACTGTGAAGTCTCCAAGAATTGGGGAAGTGCCCAGCTTGTGACTACTATACCACCCTGAAGTTCAGCAGCAAATAAGCTGAAATGCTGTATTCCTGTTTGGAACTGCCCTGCACAATATGCTGGAGATATTCGTTGAAAGACATTTAAAAAAAAAAAAAAGGTATTACAAGTACAGTTAAACTTCCAATTCCAGAAGCTTCACTGTCATTAAAGCACAACACAGTCAAAAGCTTTTCCACTATACCTCGGCTTTAAAAAAAAAAATCTCCCAAACCCACACCTTGTACTCAACCAGTTACAACTGATTACTGTAGTTGAACAGATCACACACTACAATTGAAGCAGAAAATTTAGGTGGTTTTTTTACTTACTCATGGTAGATATGTAGCTTCCAAACCCCTGGAATGCATCCATCATCATCAACTAACTTTACATATTCATAGGTTCAATCAAAAAGGCAAATAGCTCATGCAAATACTTCAGTTGTTTCTTTATGTCAAATGCAGAAGAAACTTGCTTAGTCAGAACCAAGTCCCAGTGCTTTCAATGGGGCTCATTTCCAAGCACACATGCTTAGGCTTGCAGTCTCACAGACAGCTCACCAATTAACTTTCATTTTTTAAGGCAAGAAAGGAAAGGAAATATTCTGTAGGACTAAAACTTGAACATAGGTTTCCCATACAAATAGCAAATAAAACTATTAATATCTGAGAGAGAGATTCCTATTTTTTCCTACCTTAACACAATCTGTTCACTGGTGCATACATTCTACAATGAAGGTTTATTAAACATCTGTTATAATGTAACCTGATTTTTTCGCAATAACTTTACAAGTGATGCCTGGAAAACGTTTAACCCAGTGGCACTTTATATGCCAGCATACTGAAGCAAAGCACTTAGGGATTTCATCAGCTCATTCCAAGCAGTCGAGTTTGTCCTGCACATTTCTTTAGTGGGCCATTGATTGCTTGAGGCATGCTTGGTTCTAAAAAGCATTTTTAAAAATCCTTTCATTTTTCAGTGAACCTCAAGAAATCATTCACACACCACCTTTCATTGACCACAGTGCAACGGTATCAGATTTCAACGTGAATGCCCTTTCCAGTCCCCCCCCCCTTTTTGCCAGCAGTGTTTTGTATAAATAGAAACAAAAGTATAAGCATTTGAAACTACTGAGCATCTTTCCAAAGCTAGATGACCTGAACCACATCACAAGCTGAGAGGCATGATACTTAATTACACAAGTGTTTTGATTTGCAGTATTTAAACTTCCATGTTCATACCACTGATTTTCTTCCTTTATTACAAAGGAATCCATCAACCAAACACACACCCAACATTTCCTATGGCTTCTTGTTGTTGTTGTTGCTTCACAGACTAGTGTTACCACAGTATTGGAAATTAGAAGAAATAATCGCCAAGACTTCTTCACAACTTTGACACCTACAGGTATGCTCTTGGGAGCCCCACTCCTGTCTTGATACATCATCCACCACTGTGAGATTTAGTTAATGCAAGACTCCAGCAAATCTCTTCATGCCTCAAAACCCATGCTCTTAAAACACTCTACTGTTCCCCATCTTTATTGGAAACCTGGGTAGTCACAAAACACATTACAGTATAGTAACTAGCAAGTCACAACATGCTAAATTCTCTGCATTAAAAAAAAAAAGAGGCAGGCTTTAAACTGTGTGGCTAATCCAGTTATGCTTTGATGGAGGTTTCTCTCAGGTCAAGGTTACGGTTCCTGACTGAGAGGAAGAGAAATACCACAAAAAGAGGGCAGGGTAGGGGGGAGAAGGATTGAGAAAGACAAGGATTCCTACACCTAACCAACATTTCGTCCAATGCAGTAATTATTTTCTGCAATGCAATAATTATTTTCTCCAATTATATCCACTTTTAGCAAAGAGGCAACTAAGCAACCCAAATTATGCCTACTCTTGTTGAAGAAAACACAACACACCTAAGGTTTGATGTTTAGTTCATGGAATAAACACGAACAAAACAAAACATTTCATTGCTGGCCAAGTTTTCCCACAAGAAAACACCTGTCCTGGGTGTTCTGAATAATAAGCTAAAGGCCACAGTAAGTAACTAATAACAGATTACTCTGAGAATAAGTACCTGGTCTGGCAACCAATGACAAGATGGACAAAAAATTAACTGGGAATGACTCCTCCTCCAATTACAACCTCTTCTTCACCATGCCCCTTTGTACTTTTACCATCAACCACTGAGGTTAAAATTATCGGTGCAATGCCAGCTTCAACCATTTTGACATGAAAAGGGTATATATTTAATTTAAGTACATTACACACTATAAAATAATTCTTGAATTATTTCAATAATTGAAATAATGGCAATGCTTTCTTTTTTGCATGTTTCCCACTGAAACACTTGAGCATGAATGAGGAGCCTGCTGCACTCCAGATTGTCATTGGACTTCCAATCCCATCATCCCGGAGCATTGGACATTTTAAAAAATGAACTTGTTCTTCCAAGTAAAAACTTTACTAACCTTCCAAAGCAATTACTTGGGAACATTTTAGCAGACTACTGGCATTCAACTCGTGGGTTGCAGCTACAGTTGGTGGCACCAACCATTTTTGGTTTGAGTTTTCCTGCACCAAATAAAAAATTTCAAAGGAAAAGATAGATAGGGGCGAGAAAGGATAAGAGAAAAAGACCTTTAAAAACTAAAAAGGTGCATCTCATGTCTAAGCAGGTTGATGACTATTGATCTTTAGATAGCTTTATTACAAACGTTTATACCAACTGTGTGTGTCAGTTTTAGCTTGATAAATTAACTCTGATAGCCTTTTGGCTGATGCCCTGGTGGTCCACTGGAATGCAGAGCTAACCAGGGCTATCGACTGTCTGGTTCCGAAGCACCCTCTCCAATTGCATGGGGTCCGGATGGCTCCATGGTTTTCCCCGGAGCTAAGGGCGATGAAACAACTGCTGAGACAGTTAGAGCACCAGTGGCAGAAAACCCACTCTGAATCAGACCAAACACAGGTTAGAGCTCAATGTCAAGCCTACCAAGTGGTGATATCGACGGTGAAGAGGACCTTCTTCACTGCCTCTATTGCATCTGTGGAAAATAGTTACAGGAGACTCCTCCAGGTGGTCCAGAGTTTAAAGGATCCACCTTTACCATCGGGGTCCAGTGAGGACCCCAATATCTCCTGTGGTGACTTGGCAAAGTTTTTTGCAGATAAAATTACTCAGACCCCACTGTAGGGGCAGGACTGGGGAGGGAGAGTGCCAGAGCTCTGACTAGTCAGGTTGTATGGGATCAATTTCAATCAGTTACCTCTGAGGATTTGGACAGCCTGCTTAGACGAGTGATACTGCCCATCCTGGCTCATAAAAGCAAGCCAGGGAGGGTTGGGCAATGGGCCTTGTGGGGTGGTGAATGCTTCCCTCTGTGAGGGAGTCTTCCCAGACACACTTCTTAAAAAAATCATCTTTGGACTCAACCATCATGGCCAATTATAGTCCAATCTCAAATCTTCCATTCTTGGGCAAGGTAATTGAGCAGGCGGTTACTGAACAATTCCAGGCATGTCTGGAGGATGTGGACCATTTGGATCCCTTCCAATCAGGGTTCAGGCCTCATCACAGGACTGAAACTGCCTTGGATGCGCTGGTTGAAGATCTCCAGTGGGCTAGAGACAGAGGTGAAAGCTGTTTCCTAGTTCTGCTGGATCTCTCAGTGGCCTCTGACACCACTGACCATGACATCCTTCTGGACCATCTAGAGGAGTTAGGAGCTGAAGGGACATTGTTCTACAGCGGTTCCGCTCCTTCCTCCTGGGCCGTGTCCAGAGAGTGGTGTTGGGAGGGGAGTGTTCAGATGCCTGGGTGATATATCAATATATTGCCCAGGACTGTTAATGAGGGGCAGACCGCGATGACAGTTTCACTCAGCAGTATATTGCTGGTGAAACTGCTGACTTCTGAATCCCTCCGCTACCAGCACCAAGGGCGAAACAAGCTGCAGCCAGGCGCTGGAGGCATTGGTTTCACCAGCGATATACCACTGAATGACACTGCCATCGTCTGCCCTCATACTGGCAGAAGGAGAAACAAGTTGCATCAGTGAGGTGCTGATACAGCTTGTTCCTCCCTCTGCCTCTTTCAACTGCTTGGCTGAGGAGCGTGCTGTTACCTCAACCAAGCAGTTTTAAAGAGCCCCCGGTGGTGCAGGGGCTCCGTTAAGGTGCTCCCCCTCCCCAGCTGAGAGCCCTGATCCGGCTCCTGCTTGCACACCAGAAGGAGCAGGATGGGGGCTGCAAAGCTGGGGAGGCGCTGGCTCCATCACACTTCTTGTTTAAGGGGGGGCAGAGAAGTTTAAAGGATCCCCTGCCTCTAGCTGTCCTTCGAGAACTGCAGTCCAATCATTATTCCTGTCATACTAACCGTCATAGCAGTGCAGAATGCTTAGCAAACCAAAGAGAGGTCAGTGTTGAGAATACAACTGTCTGCGCAGGAGAAAGAAAGGACATTTCTACTGGATGTGAAAAAAAGCCGGAGTGCTACTTGACACTGTTCAGCCTGTCTGACGGAGACGAGCATCTGAGTGCTTCTCTTGTAACAATAAAGCATGCACATTCCAAACGCTTGCTTCAATGATGGTTTCAGAGTTTGAAGCATTAAAATAGAGCAGCACGGGTTTTCCCATGAAAGGCTTCACCTGGCTTGCAGAATAAGCTGGTTACCTTAAGAGTACACACGTATATGGTAATTTCACTCTTGGTTCAGCAGTTCTGGTTGCCACAGCAGACCTTGAAAAGTCTACTGCTAGGCAAGTGAGGTGAGCGGGGGCAGGGGAGAGAAACAGCAGAGAGTTAGGTACTGTATTGTTGTTGGTCACCCTCCAGACAGCATATAAGGATTAGCCTATAAACTTGGTAGTTTTCACTGGGTTATTCAATACAAGCCCTAGAGTGGTTCTCCCCATGATGAGAAAACCTGACACTAGACATTAGCCTAGCAGAGAGGAAGCAGTATAGGAACAATCTGATGCCAGGAATACTGTGGGGGAAGGGGAGGGGCTGAGTGAGGAAAAGAGATTTCTGACTGCAGTGTGCCTTAAAGGACCTTAACAGTTGTTCCTTCCTTAGGAGATTTCTATGGCTAGGGCCCCATTAAGAGACATTCACAAATCTGTCCCGATCAAGTTCCTGAACCAAAAGAGAAAAGCAAATAATCCAAAGCAGAACCCATGATATTAGGAACATAAACATTCAATGTTGTTGTTGTTGTGCACACATAAATAGCATGCTATTCTAAGCCTGTTAGGATTAACATCCTACTATGTTGTTTGGTAGGCTGTGAGAAGGTTTTACTTAATAACAAATTCTTGATGTTCCTGGATGACAATTCTCACCATCCCCGGCCATTGGCTTGTGCTGCCTGAGGCTGCTGGGAGTCACAAAGAATGTTTCAAAGTAATGGGTGCCATTCATCCTTTCAAAGCATTCCACAAACCAACCAGTAATCCTGTTTTACTGATAGGAAAATGAAACAATCCATAAGGTCTTGAAATAAGCCATCTCAAGTTCAACTTCAGCGGCATTTTCAACCGAGTAGAAACACCTTTGAGCCTACCTATCTGTGTATCATATTGTTAAGACGGAACAGAAAGCAAATGATACTTTTTTTGCCCAAAAAGCCAGATGTACATTCTACTAGATATCGGTTTTACAGATGTGCCAAATGTAAGAAACACACTTTTCTTTTCTTTTAAAGGAACGCAAAGACTGGAGATTTAAACCAGTCTGAAATGTGAAATATAAACCTCTCAGCAGCTACCTAGGGGTATCAGGCATCCCTTCCACGTTCTGTAAGATCAAGCACAAAACTCCGAGAGAAGAAAAAACTTAATAAGCTTTTTCTACTGTCAGCTGCGGCAACGCCTCCATCGGCCCTCAAGCGATGAAACGAGGACGCCTGTTGCCTAAACTCTTCGGAGTCCGCAAATGCGATTTCTCCCCATCTGATCAGCGGCAGCCCGCGCCAGGTCCCGTTCGCAGAAGGGCTCGCAGCACAGAGCAGGCGCAACAGGGATCAGCCAGGAGAGAGAACCCTTTGGCCTGAGCTGCGACATCCTTGCCAACTTTCCCCTGAAGTGCCTGGCACAAGCTAAAGCTGGCGGGTGGCGGCGCGGGGTGGGGGGGAGAGAGAGAGAGAGGAGCGAAGCCGTCTCTCTCTCCCCCCCCCCCCCCCCGAGCGCAGGGCGGAGAGAAGGCGCAGAATCGCGGCGGGCCAATGCGGCCGAGGCGGAGCCCAGCCAGAGCCGGCGCCAACAGCAGCAAAACGCCAGGGGGAAGGAAAGGGCAAGAGCAACTCGGAGTCCAAGCAACTCGCAGGAAGGCCAAGGCCGCCGGCCAATGGGGAGACCCCCGCCGCCGCGGCCGCGCACCCCATTGGCCCAGCCGCGCGTCCCGCCGGAATGGGGGAGGCCACGGAGAAAGTGGGGGGGGGGGGAGTGGGAGACGAGGCGAAGCTCTCCACAGCTCCTCGCGCCACACAGCCGTAGCCCTTTCGAAACGCGGACACCCACCCGAAGTTGCGGCGCCCCCAAAGTTCCCTCACGACCTTTTCCCGCGGCGCCCGCGAAGGGCAACGGCGGCGCCTCACGCCCCACAAAAGCCAAACCGACTCCCCTCAGCCTCAGAGTCCGCTCTCTCTCGGTTACCCGCTGCGCCACACTTCCAGCTTTGAGGAGCCTGAGGGCAAAAGGGACGCGCGGCGTTCAGTTTTCCCTCCTCCTCCTCCGTCCCCTCGCCCCCCTCACGTCGCCGAGCTTCCCGCCGAAGCGCAGCAGCCCTGCAGTGGCGCTTTATTACCTTCCGCAGAGGAGGCGGCGGGACGCTTCGCCTCGCGCGCCTTGGGCAGCTGCTGGGTATGCGAGTGTGTCTGGGCGCGCACTCCTCGTTCCTGGGTTTCTCGCGCTCTTCTTTTCTTTTTTTCCCCCCTCCCCCACCCCTTTTTGGGTCCGCTCGCCGCCCAGTGCGCGTGCTCAGCACCGGCCGGGACCAGCCGAGGAGCGCCTTCCTCGCCTCCTTTCTTCGACGGAGCCGCAGCACCTGCCTTTCCTTCCCCCCCCGGTGACGTCACGGCATTCCTCAATACCTGGCCCAGAAGCGGAGCGGGGCCAGATCTCGACTCTTTCCTTCTCCCTCGAACAAGTAAGACACACGTGAGTGCAAACGCCGCAGGACAAAACCCGCACACTTTGTTCTGTGTCGCTTTGGGGGGTCGATCCTCCTGGGTGTCGCATCCCGCAGAGCCCACCCCCGCCCACCTCTGTTGCTGTGACTTTAACACAGCCGACAGCCTTTGACCAGGTGAGGCTTATGCCCCATCGCTTCATCTACAGGACCAGGAAGGTGGAAGAGGGAGAGACTTACTGGCTGCATTTCTGCCTGCTCTTAAAGGCTAAGAAAAGCTTTGCTAGAGCAAGGCAAAGGCAGACCCCTGCAAGTGACCCTATTTTCCAAGGACTTCACTGATTTTTCTGATTGCCCTCCCGGTTTCCGATTGCATCATTGAATGTCCCGCTTCTCCTTAAAAGTAAAGGGACCCCTGACCATTAAGTCCAGTCGTGACCGACTCTGGGGTTGCAGCGCTCATCTCGCTTTATTGGCCGAAGGAGCCAGCGTACAGCTTCTGGGTCATGTGGCCAGCATGACTAAGCCACTTCTGGCAAACCAGAGCAGCACACAGAAACGCCATTTACCTATTTATCTACTTGCTCTTTTGACGTGCTTTCAAACTGCTAGGTTGGCAGGAGCTGGGACAGAGCAATGGGAGCTCACCCCATCGTGGGGATTCGAACCGCCAACCTTCTGATCGGCAAGTCCTAGGCTCTGTGGTTTAACCCACAGCGCCACCTGCGTCCCGCTTCTCCTTAGGATGTCCCTATTTTCATTGGAGAAATGTTGGAAGGTATGGATTTATCCAACCAATGAGCCATCTGAAGGCAATCCTGTATAGGGAAGGTTTTTTATAAAAATGTTTAATGTACTCTTATGATTTTATATATGTTAGAAGCTGCCCAAAGTGGCTGTGGCAACCCAGTCAGATGTGTGAGGGTATAAATAGTAAAATTGCCCTTATGGAATGGGACTGTCCCTATTTTCATCAGAGAAATGTTGGAGGGTATGCATCTAGTCCGGCTTCAGGTTCTCACAGGGAGAAGCCCACAAGAAAGACCTGAACCATAAGAACCAACTTCTAGGGCCCAAGGTTCCTTTGGCTCCCCCAATGAAAGTTTTCAAGGGGGCCAGGGCCCCCCAAATTGTTGGCTATTTACCATTCAAATAGTGTGTGTGCACCACATCATGTGATCGATTATGCGGGGGGGGGCTTACCTACCCCCTCAATATTTTATTCAGGTATTCAGGTTGGCACCCCTGACCTGAGCCATCAGTGCCCTCTACACCTGGGATTCCCAATAAGAAGATAGAGGCAGAACACAGCCATCCTGTAGCTATGTCTTGTGGGAGCAAATTCCATAGTTTATGCATTAAATCGAGCCCCTTCAGGAAAACAGTGTTGGTGCCTCTCCCAGGGGAATTGCAATGATGCAGCTAACTCATCCCCTTAGAACGTAAGTAGGTTTGGCATTTACTGACACAAAAGAATCTGGGGTCATAACTTCACAAAACTGATTGCTGCTGATTATGAAAGTAGACAGCAAGAAGTGGTAAAACACAAAACCACAGTGGTTTGAAGGTGCAATAAAAATAAATGTTTAAATGCGTCAAACTGTACACGAGTTCCTAAAAGGAAACAGAGATTCAAAATCTGCTTTGGGCTTTGCTGGCAATAAAGAGCTTGGGCATGCATGATTGCTTCGTCATTCAGACTGCAATCCTGGAAGCAAGCCCAACAGGATTCCATGGAACGTTTGAGCAGGCATGCATGGGATTTCTTTTTGCCAATGATGATCTCCAAGCACCAGTTTACAATATTTAAAATTAGGAATACATCCCAGAATTGTTCAGAAGAAGAATAACAGCCTGGCCCGACCCATGTTTTCTTGGCAATAGCTTCCAAGGTCTCAGTGGCACTTGCCTCCAAGTAAATAAGGTTAGGACTGCAGCCTAAAATGTGGACCAGGCTGTCAGCCTTAATCTTCTAAGCTGGGATCATGCCACTTGTATTTGGTGCTGTGCTATACTTAGTATGCTATTGGCATTAAATGGTAAGTTACCAGTGAGGCTGACTGACAAGATACAAAAGGGGATTGGGGCTCTTGTACATTTAATAGTTGTAAAAAAAAGAGGCAATTTGAGCAGATGTAACTTTTCTCCACCCAAGACATGACAAAATTCCATTTCATTCACTTCTTCCAAAATTCCATCTTCTACTCAACTATTATAGGGAAAAGAGATTTGTTCTCTGTTAGACCTGGGCACCTAAATAAACATAGGAAAGTTTTTCCCCCTACTCAAGGTAACCTCCATGTGCATCAATCTGGGATCTAAATTCCATGGAAGACTTAATACTAGAGAACATTGGTGACTTGGCACTACTTTAAGTGATTTGGTAACTGAGCACATCAGGAGGGCATTGTGTTCTTTGACCCAAGTACTTTAAAAGATGAATGGACTGTGCTAAATGCAGTCTTACGTTGTTGCCACATGAAAGAAAACTATGTTTACTTTCATTATGGTTTGCTCTGGAGAGAAAGTGCACACACACACACACACACACAAAAAACACCATAAGAGAAGCTGTCACATGAGAATGCATATTTGTTTGGTGAGTAAACGCATAACTCAGATCCAATTGATGAAAATGGTACTTACAGGGCATTAAATTAACTAGGTGGCTCATGCAGGCTATTCAGTGAAGCTAGCACCTGAAGATTTAGAATAGCATCTGTTGCCTTAAAAGTCAGCTCTGTTTGATCACCTGTGTGCAAACTCATAAGGAGAGGAAATACATCACATAGATCTTTTAGCACTAGTTCACTGCTGTTCACATGAAGGGTGGCAGAGACATCATCACCCAAGGAACGTGGTAACTGAGCTTCCATTTCTAACTTGAACTTGGTGAAGACCATTCCACCAAATCTGGAAGGCAAAAAGGAATTTCTCGTGTTTCTGTGGTTGCCAAACATAATATATTTTGAAACAAAAAAGTGCCCCCCCAATAGCCCAAAAATGCTGACACAAAAGGTGGACTGGGGGTTTTATTTAGACATTTCTACCTACTTACTGTGGGTAGCGCTGTGGTCTAAACCACTGAGCCTAGGGCTTGCCGATCAGAAGGTCGGCGGTTCGAATCCCCACGATGGAGTGAGCTCCCGTTGCTCAGTCCCTGCACCTGCCAATCTAGCAGTTTGAAAGCACATCAAAGTGCAAGTAGATCAATAGGTATCGCTCCGGTGGGAAGGTGAACGGCGTTTCCGTGAGCTGCTCTGGTTTTGCCAGAAGCGGCTTACTCATGCTGGCCACATGACCTGGAAAAACTGTCTGCGGACAAACGTCGGCTCCCTCGGCCAGTAAAGCAAAATGAGTGCCGCAACCCCAGAGTCGTTCATGACTGGACTTAACTGTCAGGGTTCCTTTACCTTTGCCCACTTACTTTAATTTTATAAATAAGTTCAAAGCATCTCACAAAATGACTGAAATACACTAAAATGTAGCATTAACAAAATAATAACTATCTAAACATTACTAACAAAACATTACTAACAAAAATACAGTATCATGTAACAAAAGTAGGTTAAAAAAGGTTAAAGAACAGGGAGAAAGAATTATTAACTGCCATTAAATGTTCAGTGGAATAAAAAGGGCTTAGCAGAACTCTTGAACTTAACAGGAGCCCTGCTGTAAGCACAGCATCCTGGGCTTACAGTGGCCAGGAAAATGCCTATGGGGAAGCCCTCAACCAGGTCATCAGCACTCTCCCTGCTTGTGATCTCCAGCAACTGATATTCAGAGGCACAATGCTTCCAACAGTGGAGGTAGAAAAAGCCATCATGGCGACAAAGCTTAAAAAAGAGGGAGCCAGCCACCCTTTTATAGCAAGTAAGTTCCATAATATGGGTGCTGCAAAAGAAAAGGCCGTTTCTTAGATCCCAACCACTTGTGAGCGTGGTGGAATGCACACCATGGCCTCCAGCATTGAATAAATGCAGTGGGTGGACAGATTGTATGGGCCATATCTCCGTGGTAGAACATCTGCTTTGCACACCCTCCAACAAAAATAGGGACGTCCCACAAGGATAATTTTACTATTTATACCCCACACATCTTACTGGGTGGCCCCAGCCACTCTGGGCAACTTCCAACATATATAAAAACATAATAGAACCAGTGCTCATTGAGGGGCAGTATTTCTTTTTTAAAAATATTTTTATTAAGAATTTCAACACAATAATTTTAACAAAAATACATCATCCACATTATTTCCCCCCTATTATCCCCCACCCCTCCCCCCTGAACATATGCCCACTCTCCCAATTCCTTCCTGCAACTTCTCTCAGCTCCTATCTCTGGTTTCTCAACATATGCTTTTATCTGCATGTTATGAAATTTTAATGATCCTCAATTTGTCTTTTGTTATATTACCAATAAAGATTTTGTGAATGTTTATTCAAAACCTGCTAAGGAGTCCAATTCATATTGTTGTTTCTTCAAATATTCATGAAAGGTTCCCATTCATCTTTAAAATCACATTTATCTTTGTCACGTAATTCGTGTGTCAGTTTTGCCAATTCCTCATAATCCATCAATTTTTCTTGCCACAGTTCTTTCGTCAGGGTTTCTTCATTCTTCCATCCTTGCACTATTAAGACTCTTGCTGCCGTTGTCACATACATTAAAATGTTTTTAAATTTCTTTGGCAGGTCTTTCCCCATAATCCCTAACAAGAAAGTTTCAGGTTTTTTCACAAATGTTAGTTGAAACATTTTCTTTAACTCGTTATATGAGGGGCAGTATTTCAATATGAGTAGGAAAATAAGAGTAACCCTAAACATTTTTTTTAGGAAAAAAAGCACTGAATACAACATTAAACATAAAAAAACTCTATACAGGATTGCCTTCAGGTGGCTCGGGGGTTGGATAACTCCATACCCTCCAACATTTCTCCAATGAAAATAGGGACATCCTAAGGAAAAGTGGGACATTCCAGGATCAAATCAGAAACCGGGACAGCTTCTCTAAATCAAGGGTGTCCCTGAAAATAGAGACTTGGAGGGTCTGGCTTTGTGGGCACAAGTTCCCAGGTTCAATCTCCAACATCTCCAGGTAGACCGGGAATGTCCCTGGTTTGAAACCCTGGAGAGCCATTGCAAGTTCATGTAGACGGTACTGACTCAGTTTTCAGATATCGTAGCCCCAAATCACTGTCTTTGTAGGTAAAACCAGTGCATCTACAATATATTATACAGAGTGTGCATCTCTCTCTGCAAATGCTTAACGCTCCTGTTGTTGTAGACAATAAAGAGCTGGACAAAGACTGGTAGGCAAGCATAAGGAGAACAAGGTGGAGGGGATAAGATGCTGCAAATGTGGGAGTAAAACAACCATTACAGGAGTGTTTTCAAATCTATGGGTTCTTGAGTATCCTTAGAGATACAAACACCATCATTTGGGCATCATTATTTTAGCCCTTTATGTGTAGAAGGAGATTGGGGTCAAGGCAAAACAGTGCTGCAAAGAGCTGAAGCAATTGCATTGATGCAATTGATGTTATTTGCCACCCACACCACATACTTTCTGGATCATAGTACAAACTGTACAAAAGTACATAGCAGATAAGGCAATAACTTTTGACTAATGCCTGCTGGCGTAAGATTATTCAGGGTTCAAGTTTGTATAAGATCCTTATCAGGCAGGAGGAGAGATTAGAAGCTGCAGGTATGGAGGAAACTTGTTTAGAAATGCAAATGTTTTACTCATCATATTGCAATGTTGTAGTATGCGGGAACCCAAATAACACCTCTTCTAAACACATCTACACTTAGATCTTGAAGGCCTTGAGTTGAATCTAAATTCCATTTGAAGCCACAAGACCTGCTTCCCAGTAGATGTGTTTAGGATCAGTGTTTTACTTGGACGAAAGCCTCATTGACTTTAAGCTAGTATTTAAGCACACGTAAGCCTGCAGTGGGACGCAGGTGGCGCTGTGGGTTAAAGCCTCAGCGCCTAGGACTTGCCGATCGAAAGGTCGGCGGTTCGAATCCCTGCGGCGGGGTGCGCTCCCGCTGCTCGGTCCCAGCGCCTGCCAACCTAGCAGTTCGAAAGCACCTCCAGGTGCAAGTAGATAAATAGGGACCGCTTACCAGCGGGAAGGTAAACGGCGTTTCCGTGTGCGGCTCTGGCTCGCCAGAGCAGCGATGTCACGCTGGCCACGTGACCCGGAAGTGTCTCCGGACAGCGCTGGCCCCTGGCCTCTTGAGTGAGATGGGCGCACAACCCCAGAGTCTGGCAAGACTGGCCCGTACGGGCAGGGGTACCTTTACCTTTACCTTTAAGCCTGCAGTATAAGTTTCTATATTTCTTCTACAAAATAGGAAACACAGAAGAAGTTGTCATTTGCATACAATACAGTTATGTATCTAACTATAAAGCGCATCTTGTAAAAGCATTCATTTTGAGGGTGCATTGCTGGCTAATCTTTCTATTCCCTTTCCCCTGTTTGGTGTATGGCACTTTCTGGAATGACTTTTAGTCATCCTTGCCATCTGCATTCCCTTTTAGTCTACCTGATAAAGAATTCAGTTTTAGCTCAGAATTTGCATTCTCCTACCTGCAGCAATACAAATTGTTTCCATAAAACATCATTGCCTTTACAAGGTTGCCAAGTCGTATCTGAAGAAGTGTGCATGCACACGAAAGCTCATACCAAGAACTGACTTAGTTGGTCTTTAAGGTGCTACTGGAAGGAATTTTTTTTGAAGGTTGCCAAGCTGTGACTCTCCAGATGTCATTGAGCTCTGTTATCAGCTCTAGTCAGCATGGCCCCTGATCAGGGATGATGAGCTCTGGATTCCAACACATCTGAAGGGCCATTAGTTAGCCACCTATGTCTTACAGCAAGAGCAATCTACGCATTATTGACATGGGGAGTTTGTTTTCATGGTTGCAAAGTCCATATTAACCATCATTATAAATATTAGGGCTGCACTGTTTGAAACATGGTTTCCTGTGTGGCATGTGTTAATGTAAGGATTCTGTCTTGGTTAGCGCAAAGATAGCCTTATATTACCTGATTTTTTTAGGGCTTGAAAGCTTGTCACATTCAATTTCCCCCCTTAAATATCTCATTTTTACACAATCTTCCTCCCAGCCATCTCATCTGACAGTTTTAGTGCACAGTCATTCTTATTGTCTTCCCGCTATTACTTATATTAATAGGGAAAGGACAGTAATATTTGTTCTAAAAAAAAAAAAGACTTTAAAGCACATAAAACTGACAAGGGAACTTGAAGTCATGTGTTCTGAAAGACCCCCTTGGCAAAATAGGAAAAGAGCTTTCGGTCTGACAGCATCTTTTCAGATCAGAGAACAGGAAAAAAATGAGTGCACAATCTCTTTATTCAAAGCAAATTTTGGCTTCAGTCCCCCTCAGAGCTGTCTGCACTTGTATATTGTCTTGATCCCATCCACTGGGCAAGCTCATTGTGCGGTTATTTGGAATAGGGCCTTCTTTGTAGTAGCACCTCAGTTGTGCAACTCCACCCCTCCCTGCTGTCATTATACAACTGATGCTGGCAGTGTTAAACCTTTTGATGCCTTTTGATAATGCACCTGTTTGCACAGGCTTTTGCAGGGGACTAATGAGTGGTGTGCAATCTGTCAGCTGTTTGCTGGTTTTATAATGTTGAGGGCCAGAGGTTATCTACCTCTGTTTTAGAGATTGGCGTTGCCATATATATCTTAACTAAATGTGCACATGTTTATTAATTACAATTTTATGCTGCTCTCCCTCTGAGAAACTCACCACATATGGTTTCCAGGCAATACTCCAATTTGCTATTCATTTCTTTTTAGTATTTATCTGCCATCCAATAACCAGGTCTTCTGGCTGGCTTACAATAACCATAAAAACCTTAATATAAAATTATAAATCATACAAACAAGAATGCACCCTACAAATCTAGCTCTCTTTAACCCACAGATCTATTTGTGGAATAAGTTTATGCTTACAATGGTCAAGAATAATCTTTTTGTGACTAGGGTTCTCTTTGAATCTAATGCTTTGAATGCCCTGCTGAAGCTCAGATAAGGAATGAGACTCATCTGAAGCTGTCTTGAACACCCTACTACTTGGGGAAAGAGGAGTGTGGAAGAACATATTATCGCACATGGGTTGGTTGCCAAAGTTCACCTAAGTCTGGAAAGAGCATATAAAATACTTTGTCTACAGGGGAGGGCATTCTGGCAGCCTTCCTTGTGAAAAGAGGGTAGGATTTCAGACCATTTCCTTGCACTAAGTATCCTTTCATGATTTTAAGCAAAGAAGCTTTCATAACAGCGTCGAAGATACAAAAGTAGGGCCCTTCCAGACATTTGGGGGGGCATGTGAGCATATTCTGCAACATGTCAGTAACACAATAATAGTGCATTAGTGGTGGATTTATGGTAAACATAATTCCACTTTATTGGCTGTTCTGCAGTGCTTCCCCACTGCTAACAATTATTGCTGTCTGCAGGAACACATGTGCACTATAACTACAGCGCAACGAAAGCAGGACAAAACCTTTTTGCTAAGTTTGACTGGCCCAAAGCTTTAGCAGGAGCAACTAGTATTGAGGGAATGATTGTGTGTAGCCATCCTTGTAACAACATGAGTGCTGATTTGTTCAGTTAAAATGATGTCTAAAGGGGATCTATGTTAAGAAAGCAAATGGGCGAGAAACTATATGCAAGGCTAATCTATCCAGCCCTCACCTGCCATGCATAAAAATAATTTTCAAGCTCTGGTTTGCCTGAAGCGGCTTAGTCATGCTGGCCACATGACCCGGAAGCTGTCTGCGGACAAACGCCTGCTCCCTCGGCCAGTAAAGCGAGATGAGCACTGCAACCCCAGAGTCGTCCACGACTGGACTTAATTGTCAGGGGTCCCTTTACCTTTACCTGCAACTGCACTTAATTGGAAGCAAACCCTGTTGACATCAGTGGAATATATTTCTGAATAAGATGCTTATTGGGTAGTGCTGCATGATAACTTGGAATTCTAAAAGAACAATAACCTGCCCAAGAGCTTCGTGAGGAATTAGCGAAGACAATATAAAGAAGAAAGGGGACGATTTTTGAGGAAACAAATAAAATGGTGCAATTAGAAAAATGCTGGCTGAAGCAAGCTTTTAAGAAATATCTTCAAGGTTCACAGAGATACAACAGAACAGATTTCAAAACAGGCAAAGCAATCCAAACAAAGGGGGGGACCACCTGAAAGGAACATCTGCAAGAGAAAGAAAGTAGTAAAAATATGAGGTTTGGAAAGAATGAAGACAATGACTAGGAAAAATATCAGCCAATTAGAAGTATTATTACCTTTTCACAACACTTAATAAGTGTTCAAGGTGTGCAGACAAATTACCCATGATTTTACTCATGGGGAAAATAAATCAAAACTTGAGAGAGGCACAAATATTCTATATGCTGTAGCTAAGTATGTTTAGACTGTACATTCTTTGGGGCAGATACTTTTTTCGTTACAGTTACTCCATGTTAATCCATACACACTGGTAACTCTTACAACCATTATAATAATAAAAGCCCCATTGAATTTAGTGGGATGCACACCATCTTAAATGCACTTGGGAACATAGTCTTAAATAATACTTTTCTCTTTAGATTTTGTATGTAATGCCCCAGCGAATCCCACTTTGAAAAAGAAATTTACTTTTTTCCTAATAGCTATAGTTAAGGCAGGCCCTTTAATATAGTGGGGGTGCCCATAGCAAGCTATGGCAAGAAACAAAAACTCTTTCAGCCCTAGACAACTGGAGAATGGATTGGACACTGAGAATGTAGAGGATATTCCCCACCCCTTAATATTCAAAACAACCGCAGCAAGTATTACAATCAATAGACCAACGACCACAAAAACTATAAATCTTTAGCCATTAGACTAATTGTAGCTCCCTTGAACTTCTAGTATAGAAAAGAAGCTCTTTTCTGAAACCTCCCTGGCTATTAAGCTACATGAAAGTACATTGCTTGCATATCATTAAATATTAATGATTTATAATATTCATTCAAATGCATTCAAAATGTCCATCTCGAAGTCATGCTGCTTTCTTCAGAATCATTGCAAAGTAGATTTATTGCAGTGAAAATGCAAAGAGATGTGATCCAGCTTCAACTTGGCATATTCAAGTCCCATCAGTTTCAGTGCAAATTTCAATATTTAAGTGAATCCCAAAGCCCTTAATTTTGGTTGAAGAGCATCCTTCTTCTTTTCATTGTTTTCAAAAAGTGAAGTGGGCATCCTTTGGGAAGTTGTTTTGCCCCCCCAAAAAAAATAATCATGGGAACTGCAGTTTGTTAAGGGTGCTGGGAAGTGTAGCTCTGCGATGGGTAAATTGCAGCTCCTAGGATTTTGTGTGTCTGTGTTCTTTAAATTCATGGTGTGTGACACAGCCTAAGAATCTGAAGATACAGACAGAGAGAAGAAACCTAATGCTCTGATCCGAAGCACACATACTGTACTTGGAAGCAACCTCAGTTGCACTCAATGTATCTTTCCCCCGGTGTGATTGGACTGTAAGGTCTCTCAGCACTTGAATCCTCTGTACAGATGAGACATGGCCAGAGATGGGAGGATGCTGTAAAATGGGGGTTGAAGAAAGAAAGGTAGAGCTACAAAATAAAGCACAGCAGTACCTAGGATAGCCCCTCCTCCATCTCACAACAGTGACTCTTGCAGATCCTGGAATAAGACCAAAATTGTCAAAGTGTCTTCCAGTCCCATAGCTTTCAGCAAATTCAAGATTCCGACAGTTTATTCCTCCCGGCATTTATCTAGTGGCTCCAAACTTGCTTTCAGCTTCTGTTTCTGTTAGAACAGCAGTCATCCAGAAAAAAACCTCGGATGCTGTCTGTTCTGAAGCTTGTAATTTCATCACACGTCTGAAGATTTTGCTTACTAAAGGTTCACCCAGACTTCCTTTTGCATTGCACTTTCCAGGCACAGGTCTGCCCTTTAAAGATCCATGTCCAAGCAAGGTGTGGGGGTTTTTTGGGGGGGGGGAGTCACAGCACTTTCCCTGGGAACACTCGCATTTTAACGCTGAATCAAAGCAAACCTCAATCCACAGAAAACTTTGTTGCCGTTTGCTGAGAGAGACTAATGGACAGAAAACTCAAAAAGTTTGCTTTTTGTCACCTTTCACTCTGAGCCCCGCTGGGCGGTCTGCTCACACTTCTAATAGCATTGCCGGCTGACAGACAAGGCTGCTGCGATGGTCCATACCAGGGACTGGATTCCTCTGCCCAGGTGCCAAGAGGAGTCTTTGTGCCTCACCCAGCCACCCAGAGCAGCGGAGGAGCAGCCTGGGCACCAGATGCACAGGTGGGCAGGCTCCAAGAATAGAAATGTGTGATTTTGGCACGTGCCCCCCCCCCGGGCCTATGCCCTTGGTGGGGCCAACCTAACCAACCCCTGATATGCCCCAGACTGGGGTGGAACAAAGCCTTGATTATCTAGTTCCTCCCAAGGTGAGGGGCAGTAGACATAGATAAGCCTGGCAGAACAGCTTATTCCATGGTATTAACTCCTTCATGTGTGTGGGTTTTTTAAAGATAACTTTTATTTGATTTTACAGGCATAGAGTTATAATACCAGAGATTTCTCTGAATCTCTGGACTCCCCCGCCCCCCCGGCCATCCTCTCCATGGGTCTTATTGTCAACGTTTTCAACTGCATATTGTTTCGTAGTACACATTTTATATCTGTCCATAATGTCTACGTTAACTGTTACATTACAAGTGTTATTCAAATCCTACCCATGTTTTCATCTGCTTACAGTGGTCTCCTAAATAAATGGTAAATTTTCCCCATTCTTTCTTAAAAATTTTGTCTTGTAGATTTCTGAGCTTTCCCGTCAGTTTTGCCATTTCGACATAGTCCATCAGCTTGGTTTGCCATTCCTCTCTGCCCGGGACCCTGTCTTCCTTCCACCTCTGCCCTAGCAACATCCGTGCAGCTGTTGTTGCATACATAAAGAGCCTTTTCTGCTCCTTTGGGATATCAGTGCCTACAATACGTAATAAAAAGGCTTCTGGGTTTTTTTTACAAAAGTTATTTTAAACTTTTTTTAATACATTATATATCATTTCCTAGAAAGCTTTTATTACCTTGCATGACCACCACATATGATAAAAGGTACCTTCTTTTTCCTTTACATTTCCAGCAGGTATTTGTACTTGTTTTATACTTTTTTGCTAGCTTACTAGGAGTCATTTAACCGTATACAGTAGTTAAAGCTATGGTTTTCCCAGTAGCAATGTATGGAAGTGAGAACTGGACCATAAAGAAGGCTGATCGCCAAATAATTGATGCTTTTGAATTATGGTGCTGGAGGAGACTCTTGAGAGTCCCATGGACTGCAAGAAGTTCAAACCTATCCATTCTTAAGGAAATCAACCCTGAGTGCTCACTGGAAGGACAGATCGTGAAGCTGAGGCTCCAGTACTTTGGCCACCTCATGAGAAGAGAAGCTCCCTGGAAAAGCCCCTGATGTTGGAAAGATTGAGGGCACAAGGAGAAGGGGACGACAGAGGACAAAATGCTTGAACAGTGTTCTCGAAGCTACCAGCATGAGTTTGACCAAACTGTGGGAGGCAGTGGAAGACAGGAGTGCCTGGCGTGCTCTGGTCCATGGGGTCACGAAGAGTCGGACACGACTAAACGACTAAACAACAACAAGTATACAAGTTATCCCTCATTGCTTCTGCTCTAGCAAGTTCTGCAGGGTTTTAAAACAATACAAAATCCTGCTAAACTGGTTTGCTGGAGGGATCAGTACATGCCCACAAGCAGTGATCCCTCTGGAGCATCGATCCAGACCACCTTCAGCTCCTTGGAAAAGTGTAACCTTTCTCTGCCTCCTGTTTCTTTTCGGAAATAACTTCTGAAGCTTCTTTTTAAATGCCCCTTCTCCCCCACTCTTTCACGTGTGTTCCCATATACAATCCAGCGCAGACGAATTTGTAACGTATGTGTTTAATTTGGCTTATTACACTGAGCACAATGGACTGTGTGTGTCACATAAACTGTTCCTAAACAAAAAGGCAGTGGAATAGAAATGTTGACTTAAAATGACTAAATATCAAGGCTAAAAATAAGGACTATCAAGAGGAATCAACTAAATATTTCGTGACAATATGACATTTGGGAGAGGTTACAAATGTATTCCCCCAAAAAAACAAGCAAGTACACTTGTACCATGAATCATTCCCAACAGCACCAGCCAGCAGGGCCCAATGGGCAGGGATGAAAGAGTTATAATTCAACAATTTCAAAAGGGCCACCAGCTTCCTGTTCCTGGAAAATGTGGTACCTTTTGGGTACCCAGGTCTCAAGCCATGTAGGGCTTTAAAGGCAACCAGCAGCATTTTGAATTGTGCCCAGAGATGCACTAAGAGCCAGCGCAGCTGTTTTAGCACCGTCAAGATGCTCTCCTGTAACCCTGTGAAGTGGTGGTTGTTGCTGATCAGAGGGCTGCTGGGTGTCTTCTTAACCTCACATCTCCTGATGTGGATGGAGATAAGGCCTAGCTGAAAAGAGTGATTTTAAACCTTAACTGGTTGGCACCAGGGCTTTTCCTTCTTTCACATTCTACCTTTGCTCTGACAAAGGGAAGAGAATTATGTCCCTGTACCTCCATTGTGGAACACATGGCAGAGAGTTCCTGTGGGAAGTAACTGCAGGAAATAGACTGTCAAATATAATTTGGGCCCACACAACCTGTTGCCAGTCAGGTAACTGGTTGCCGTACTAGCCTTGGAGCACAGAATGACAGCACAAAAGTAGAAATGCCTCAGCTTCTGCCTCAGTTGAGGCTAGTTGGAAGGGTAAGTCAAGCACAACTTGTTTCTAGGGGTGACCTCACAGCCAGGCTCTGCCTCCTCAGTGGCTTGGCTGGGGAAGGTCCTGTCAGTTTGCATTTCTTAGTGCAGAAAGTATTGAACTGATGTGTAGAGATCTTTCCTATTCTACTTAATTCAAGAGGGTTCTGGAAGTTTCTGGAAGCTTCTTTGTATGAAAGAAGCTTCATGATTATTTGGGTTATACCTTCAGAGAAGCTGAATACAGCTGGCTTGATCTGATTCCCTTATCTCTTCCAATTAAGGAGCCTGGGTTTTACTTTCCCTTTCTATCTCTCTCCCTTCTGGTGTGGTATTCTGTACATAGTATGCTTAGTGTTAAGGTTTAGTATTGTTATAAGTTTATAAGTTTTTGTAAGTGCTGCAACTGGATATTTTATGGACTGTGCCAATCCTGAATGTTGTGGATTTGTGCCCATTATGCTGGTTTGCCTTCAGTAGCAAGTAAAGCTCTGTTGAATGAAGTATAATTGTATGTGGTCTATTTTTGGAAACTCTGCTACGTGTTTACGTTTTTTCCTCCTCAGAAGAAGCTGGGGCGACAGGTTCAGCCCTTCCATTTAACAAAATTGGCCATAGCGGGTGGGGCATCCTAGAAAGCACAAATAATTAGGAGAGCTGAAAGCTGGCAGCTTATAGCTGCTGCAAATCCATTTTGTTTTGGCTTGAGAAATTAACAAAACAGGATTCAGCCTCTGAACCACTGCCATCTTATCTCATCACACCACCATGGTGATAAGGTAATGCAAATTAGTGGCGGCTTCTTTTGTGCTAAAAGAGATAGTTCTGCCTGTGCATTGTCCTTTCCAGCCGTAATTGTGGGGTTTGTAAGGAAAGGATATTTTAGAGGCTGAGCTGGTGATCCATTGCAGTTGAGCATTTACCTGTCACATCAGTTTAAAAGGCGCACCACCATAAACTAAAACGCCTTTGCTTTGAATGATTGATGAAAGAAACTTGATGAAGGCCTCCCTTTTGCAGGGAGCAGAAGATTGGTTTGCATTGAAATGAGGGGGCAAAAAACAGAGCACAGAGCAACCTTTATTGAAAATGACTCCTCTTGGGTCTCAGTTTACATTTCTAGAGGCTGGTGTTCCAAATACTCTTAGGTGAAAGGAGATACTGTAGGTGGAATGAAAGAGGCAACAGTCAGGCAGCTGGCAACTGTAACGTACCACTAAGTATTTCAACGATACCTGTAGATCACTCTTGAATTCGGCTTCTCCTCTTAAAGATTAAAGTCCAGGCTTGGATAAATAATTCACAGGTACTTTGTGAATGCTCACTTCGTGAACTTCGATATAGATCAAAACGACAACAGCAAAAACCCTCAGCTGTTGTCATAATGACTTTTCTTACTTAGAACCTGCCACTACCTACTTTGGTAATTGAAAGGCCCATTGTGAAGAGCCCTGGTAGCTGCCACCATGCTAGTCTTGGTAATAAAGAAAAGACAGTTTTCTTGAGAAGTTTTGCCAGACCGGTTTCTGCGTTGTGGGTTGCACAGAGCTTACTTATAGGCAGCATGAAATCTGAAGATCATTTGACCCAGTGAAAATGCATCAGGAAAATAAAATATTCCAGTGATTCATCTACCCTTATTTGTGGCCAGTGACACACCCCACCCCATAAGTCATTCTGGAATAGAACTGGAGAACTGGTGGCCTTACAGAAGTTGTTGGGGACCAGCCATCCAATGGTTAGAGAGTATGGGAGCCATATTTCCACAACATCCCGAGGCCACAGATCCCCCAGGTCAAGAGTGTGTAGCCTTCTGAAAGCCCAGAGAAGAATATACATAAAAGATGGAGAGATAGCAGAACAAAAAAGAAGGAAGCCAATAGCAGGCATGCTCGCCTGGATAAGTGTGGATTCTACAGGTTTCATAGCCTTGGCTTATTCTTCCTAAAGACTAAGCAGGAAATGACTATTACCCATCATCACCACAACCAGTCAGTTCATTCCCTGTATTATGGACATTGTTGTTGTTGTTTAGTCGTTTAGTCATGACCGACTCTTTGTGACCCCATGGACCAGAGCACGCCAGGCACTTCTGTCTTCCACTGCCTCCTGCAGTTTAGTCAAACTCATGCTGGTAGCTTCGAGAACACTGTCCAACCATCTCATCCTCTGTCGTCCCCTTCTCCTTGTGCTCTCCATCTTTCCCAACATCAGGGTCTTTTCCAGGGAGTCTTCTCTTCTCGTGAGATTGCCAAAGTATTGGAGTCTCAGCTTCAGGATCTGTCCTTCCAGTGAGCACTCAGGGCTGATTTCCTTAAGAAGGGAGAGGTTTGATCTTCTTGCAGTCCATGGGACTCTCAAGAGTCTCCTCCAGCACCATAATTCAAAAGCATCAGTTCTTCAGCAATCAGCCTTCTTTATGGTCCAGCTCTCACGTTTGGACATTACCCATTAATAAAACATATCTTTGGGTAATAGAAGGCTGAACTCTTTCTATAAGCTACCATCGTTTTGGATCTGACTATTGGCTAAGTCTGCTTCCATGGGAATAGTTTCTCTAAAAAGAGCGGTCGGGAATAGTTTCTCTAAAAAGAGTAGTCATGAGCAAAGCACCCTGTTGTGCAAGTGATATCTTTTGGTCATGCTTGGTCATCTTTCACATGCCACTTATACATGGGCAGTTACACTCCTGGTGTGTTAAAATGGCCAAATGAGTGGGAAGCTGCCATAGGAATACAATTTTGTTACCACATAGGAAATGAGGGTTAGTAAATGACCTGGAACGTTGACCTCAGGCCAGCAGGGAGAGAAAGCTGTTCGTAACGGACCGACAGCTGGAATAGATCCCCAGACAGAGAAAGCTCTGTTGCCAACAGTACTACTGTATATGAAAAGTAAAACTCCCAAACCACTTTAAAAATCTGAGGACACTCCTATATCGAGTGGGTTCAGAACAATACAGGATCAAAGTCCTTAGTAATCCTTACTAATAAGGGAGCTACATGAATGTACATTAAGACTTATGTGGGCTAGTAGAAGCAGAGGTGGGGCTGGATTAATTATTAGACTAAGTATACTACAAAATATGCTTCAGTGTTGGCCTATTCTGCTCCTAGCACTCATCTCCTTTAGAATCCATCAGAATCTGTGGTGTGGATTTAAGCCAGGAATGGGAAATCTGTGACCCTCCAGAGGCTGTTGGACTCCCATCATCCCTGACCACCGGCTATGAGCTACATGTGGCCAGTAAGATTGTCAGGTCCTATCTAGGAGACTCTGCTAGAAAAAAAAGAATATATGAAGCACACTCAGGCCTGTGTCCTCAAAATTAGCAAACCAGAAGGTCGGCGGTTTGAATCCCCGCGACAGGATGAGCTCCCGTTGCTCGGTCCCTGCTCCTGCCAACCTAGCAGTTTGAAAGCACATCAAAGTGCAAGCAGATAAATAGGTACTGCTGCGGCGGGAAGGTAAACAGTGTTTCCGTGCGCTGCTCTGGTTCGCCAGAAGTGGCTTAGTCATGCTGGCCACGACCCGGAAGCTGTATGCCGGCTCCCTCGGCCAATAAAGCGAGATGAACGCTGCAACCCCAGAGTCAGTCACAACTGGACCTAATGGTCAGGGGTCCCTTTTAAGTATAATCATGGCTGTAGTCCACAACACATTTACTGTGTAATAGTCCTATTAAAATAAATGTGACTTGCCTGGACAAAGTGGAAGAGAAGAAGCGTTTGGATTTGATATCCTGCTATATCACTCCCCGAAGCAGTCTCAAAGCAGCTAACATTCTCCTTTCCCTTCCTCCCCCACAACAAACACTCTGTGAGGTGAGTGGGGCTGAGAGACTTCAAAGAAGTGTGACTAGCCCAAGGTCACCCAGCAGCTGCATGTGGAGGAGCGGAGACACGAACCCGGTTCACCAGATTACAAGTCTACCGCACTTAACCACTATACCACACTGGATTGTGGGATATAAATGAAGCCAGTGTCCACATTTTTGTTGAGCCATGTTGTGGCTTGTTTCTCCATTGTGGAAGATTGCCGCTTCCCCCTCAGGAACCCTTCTGCCAAGTTGGGCAACAATATCTTCAAAGGCGTTCAAGTTGACACAGGTTAGAACTGCCACACCAAAAATCGGACAAAGCCATGCCAATGTCACGTTTTGGCCTGCCATCTGGGTTCAAAATGGTGGTCAGCATTCCAACATTGATAAAAACAGCATCTACCACCTCGGGAACCCTTGTAACTAGTTTGAAATCAGTGCAGGTTGAAATTGACACACCAAAAAGTCATGCCAAATCTTGATTCAAAATGGTGGCCAGTGTCCCAATGTCAATGAAAACTCCCACCTCAGGAACCTTTATGTCAACTTTGGCAATGATATCTTAAGAAGCGGCCAAACTTTTTGGGAAGAAGCAGAGAAGCAGTTTCCCAAAATGTAAATCTTCCTTAAATCAAGCATAACTGATGATGGAGTGGTGCTCCTCTTGAACACATCCTTTCTCTGAGCATGCGGGGAGAAGTTGGCTCATGTTTCCATATTTCTGAGTGTATAAAGGAAAGATGTGTAAGTGCATGCCTCCCCACCCTGTTTACAACCCTGTCTACAAATCTGCCAAAGCCCAAATTTAATTGGCTTGTGGAATGGAATGTTAGAGTTAATTCACCCATTAGCATGTCATTACTACTCTTTCATTCTTTATGGAGCTTAACCATTTTTGTCTGTTTGTTTTGATCTTTTTAAAACGGCTGCATAACCAAATTTTAAAGGGATTTTTGCAGACGAAGATTAGAAACAGGCTTTGTGCCCTATGTGCTAAGATATAATGCCTTTTGTTGAATCACAAATGACAGGCCTTCTATTTTGTTATTTCTCTGACTGTTCCCCATTTCAGTTATGTGATCTTGGTATTGAGTGATAAATTCACGCTTGTGCACTTTATAGGTGTTGTGTGTCTCCCTTCCTGCACTGGAAGGTGTAAGCTGATCTTTCTTTGGCAGCCCTGCAAGAATTCAATTTTTAGAGGAAGGAAATTAATACCAGGCAGCATGCAATAGCAAGGAAAGGAATGTCTACTTAGATCTCATTTTCATTTAGATCTTGTATCACCTTTTTTGGGGGGGGGAACACTTAATAACTTAACAAATGAGTAGAGTTGGTGAAGTGCATGGGTAGGCAAACTTACGACCAGGGGCCGGATCAGGCCCAATCGCCTTCTAAATCCGGCCCGTGGACAGTCCGGACATCAGTGTGTTTTTACATGAGTAGAATGTGTGCTTTTATTTAAAATGCATCTCTGGGTTATTTGTGGGGCATAGGAATTTGTTCTCCCCCCCAAAAAAATATATAGTCCGGCCCCTCACAAGGTCTGAGGAACAGTGGAACGGCCCCCTGCTGAAAAAGTTTGCTCACCTCTGGTGTAGTGACTGGCAGACCAATCCGTCATGGAGTGGCATAACCACTGCCGCATCTCCAGCCCTTTCGCTCTGGATGGAAAGATTTCTCAATTTTGGTTCTCTGTGTTTCTCATTTCCTCACCCAGCTCTCCACATTTCACCTACGATTTGCATTAAAACAACAACAACAACAAACAAACAAACCTGCTCAAAATTCACCAGCATTTTATTGCAAACTTCTCCCAATAAACACATTTGTGTATGCATGTTTTTAAAACCAACGTACACATTTCCCCAAGTAGTTTCTGCTAATATAGTGCACCTTTGTATGTTATGTTCCCCGTTATATTCAATTATACGCACACTGTCCCCTGACATATGCATTTTTGCAAATATGGCATGATTGGAGAACTGCACTGCAAAATTTGAATAAGTGCAAATTTTGGAGGGTAGTTCTGTTTTGGTTCTCAATATCGTTTCAGAAAGAGCAGATTTAATAGATTCGGCTTTAAATGAAAACTGAATCAAATTTCTTGGTCCCTTCCCACTCTACAGTTTTATGATTCTTCCCTGTCACTAACCATTACTCTTGCCAGCCAAGGAGGATATCAGTGGGAGGGGAGGCCAAAGCTTGCTCTTGCTTGGAGCTTGCATAGCAAGTGGGCTCCGTTCAGGTCTCATGCTGTCAAATGGCAGCAGTAAACCTAGCTCGATTCAGTCCTTTTCCCTCCTAGAACACCTCTGGTTCTACCTACTTGCATATTTTGTGGTGGAAGGATGAGGTCGTGTCACTCCACAGGTAAAGTCCAGTGGGGCTGTTCTGGGCTGGTGAGAGTGAGACTTCTGCCCCATTTGACCCCCCACCTCTGACATCACAACAGGTTGGGGTTTGGATTATACCCTAAATGTGAAAGTGGCTGGCTGACAAGCCTCTGAATCGAATCTCAGTACAAGGCCTTAGGCAAGTGACTGACTATTCTCAGTGGCGTTATTTCATCGGCAGTAGGAAGAAAACTTACCTACTTTAGGCAGATATTTTAAGAATTGCCAAGGCAAAGCACTTGGAAGACTGCAAAAGTGCTATATGAATGCAACCATGTGGTTGTACTGTACTTCAGATACTTGTTTTGTTTTGTTTTTTTAGACAAATGCCCATAAAGTGCAGTATCTCATGTAGTAAAATGGTATAAAGCAATGGACACTTCAAATCAAATCAAAACAAGCTTTATTATACTAGCCAAAGGCCATGATACAGCCATACGAACACCGTCAGGAAAAGAAACATCCATCTAACTATATAACTGCATATAAAAAGCAGAGCCACTGCCTGGACCATCAAGATCATGTGCAGATTGGGGACTCTACACAGCGCACAATATTTTCCTTTTCAGACCTCGGAATCTCCTTTACAGTTTACTGCCATTTTTGTCCAGGTTCTTCTTCCTGATCTTTCTTGCCGCCAGCTCAAAGAGGGCCACACTGGAGCATTAGCATCACTGAGCAGCCATAGAACCCTCTCCACCAGGGAACGAAAGCGCAATGGACACTTGGGAGACAAATTTCTAGCTCTCAGGAGGTAGCACATGCTCATATTCAGACTCTCTGACATTTGTTGAAGCATTCCTGCCTGAAATCCTGGAGAGCTTATGCAAGGATCTGCCTCAATATCAAGCAATCTCCCCTGTTCTTGCTGTGATCTGGTTCATTGCCTGGGGTGCTCCTAGAGCCAAATTTTACCACCAGAGACTTAAGTGACCTTGGCTGCAAGTGCGTGTGTTTCACTAGCTAAAGCAGCTTTACGCAAGCTGTGAACTCTCCTGGTCACAGTTATCCATGCTCTGTTAAGCTCCAAGTTAGACGGAAAAGTGTTTGGAAACATCAGCTATTGCAAAACACACTGGGATCAGGTGAAGGGAGCACATCTCACTGATTCTTGAAGAGCAGCACTGGCTGCCTGCCCAATTCAACGTGCTGGTGCTCAGCTTTAAACCTCAATATGGCTTGGGTCTTTCTTAATATCAACCAGCTGGTGTATTACATGGGTCTTCAGGTGCAGCACCAGTTCAGGTGAAGCAGGTGATGACTCGCGAGAGGACCTTTAAACATCTACCCAGATTTCAGTATTTTTTTATTGCTGCTTTTATTTCACTATATTGATTGTTATAGTCTTATTACACTTTTATGTGTGTTTTATTGTTGGTCGTGAACCAAAATACCTATTGAAGGGTGCTATATAATCACAACAACGTTGTTTTCCTTCCATTCTTCCTACTGCACTCTTCTGTGGTACATTGTAAGGAACTTATATTCGAAGAAACCACAAATTCCTTTGCTGTGGAGTTTGTATCATTGGGGAAAGAAAGAACTCATGAACAGAAGAATTTTCAGATGAATCTTGAACGTTCATTATTTATAGGTTCAATGTTTTTTTCTCTCCAGGGGGTACTCAAAAATACACAGTACCAGTACAGTGATACCTCGGGTTAAGAACTTAATTCGTTCTCGAGGTCCATTCTTAACTTGAAACTGTTCTTAACCTGAGGTACCACTTTAGCTAATGGGGCCTCCCGCTGCCACCACGCCGCCGCCACGCAATTTCTGTTCTCATCCTGAAGCAAAGTTCTTAACCCAAGGTACTATTTCTGGGTTAGCAGAGTCTATAACCCAAAGCGTCTGTAACCCGAGGTACCACTGTACCTCTTTTCTTGTTGTTAAAAAGTGTGACACTTACTGTAACATCTTCATGGTGAGAACTGGCACCTATTTTTCTAGGGGGGGGGAGGGAAGCACTGTATATGTTAATATGCATACCATAAGTTAACATCTGAAACAGCTTCCTGCAACCATTCCCAAACCAAATTTTAATCAGTTCCATGTAAAAGAAGCATTGTGTCCCATTTTATTCATACTGAAGTAAAGATACAAAGCCTTGAACGGCAAATCTATATTGGAGAGTCCGGAATCCAGATTTCCTGCGCCAGCTCTTTAATCACAAAACCACTCTCCTTTATTTTCTAAAGCACAATGGCATGCTGTATAAATAGCACCTTACCCTGCAGAAGGAATGTGAAAGAAACCAGGAAGCAACACCAAAACATTCTCTTCCCGCACTCATGTACAAAGAGTCGTTTATACTTGAGCTTGGTGGATATAACACATTCAGATCTGAATTAGACAGATCTGAATTTGGTCTGATTGTGAAGCTGCTGCACAACCACTAAATGTGGAGAAGTTATCATTTAATATGTATCAGCTACTCTCATATTCTCAGTTAGGAGTGTCAAAGGGTAGGCTTCCATCCTTTATAAGCATGCTTGCTTGTAAAGTGGGGATTCGAGTGCATCAATACATTGCATCTGTAGCTTCCACCCTCGTTCCAGAAGTCTGGAGCAGCCTCGTCACTTGGGGAAGCGAGGGGCCAGGCCAAAATTTGATGCCCCTACCTGCTGCCCTCGGGCTGCCTTCCCAAAGTTGGCTAAGCGAGGTGCCGGGTTTTTGGAAGGAGAAGCAAGGCTCTGGCAGGGTCCCAGAGCTTTCCCATCTCCTTCCGAAAGCTGGGGAAATGCTAATTAGATTTTGGAAAGGAGGAGGGAGGACTTGAGGACCCTGCCAGAGCCCTCATGCTGCTGTCCCAACATCCAGAGCCTCCTTACCCGGCTTTGGAAAGGCTGTGTAAGAGTTGCAGGTGTGTGTGTGTGTGTGTGTGTGTGTGTGTGTGTGTGTGTAATGTTGCTGAGGGCCTTCAAACAAGGCTTAAAGGCCTGCATGCAGCCCTCAGGCCATGTGTTGGACCGCCCTAAGCTAGAGGAAAACTATGCAGAGCAGCAAATGCAAATTTTACTTTTTTCTACACTCCTCTCAATCTTCCATCTGGGCAAGCAAGTCATTATTGGGGTCCAGGGATCATTCCAGCCAAACAAGAGCCAGAGAAAGTGGCTCAGAGGGGCACCTTTTGACCCAGGTCTTGAAGTCCTCCATCCCTGGCTAAAGCGCCACAGGAACCGGATTGCTTTTCAATATCACAGTGTAAACAAAGTATAGGAAGTGTTGAGAGGTGATACCATTTAAACCAAACAGTGAGCCGTGCAGCAAAAAATGATAAGGAGCACATGACATTATATTCAAAGTGTTTTTTTGGGGGGGGGGTTGGCTCACATTTACACCTTCTCTACGTTTCCCATTTCATTTATAATGTGGCACTATAAAGGACCCAGTGTTTCCTGTAGTGCTTTTACTGCACTAAAAACAAAGAGATAAATGAATGAAATCAATCTTCGGCTGTGTGCAGAGTAAATCTGACAGCAATTAACAGTGAGCGTGTTAATAGGATAAACCAGGGTTGGCCCAATACATTCTGCTGCCTGAGGCCATGAACAAGACAGTGCCTCTCCTCCTTCCAACTCAGCTGGCAGCTGAATCTGACTTCCGCACTTATGACATGACAGCATTATCCGCTGCATGTGAAGCACCCGGCTAGTTCAGGGGTGAGGAGTGCAGGCTGTGGAAGAGATACAGCTCTGTCCTCAATAGACTGGAATTGCTAGGGGCTTAGAAGGAACAGCCAGGAGGTGGCTGCTGCCGCCACCACCTCTCAGCAACCCCTCAGTCACCTTACTTTGCCGAATGCTAGGGCCTTATGCCTAGCATTCTGGACAACACATTTACTGCAGTAAGAGGGCAGCCATTTCCCACAAACCACGTCCACCAGCTCCACACCTGAGGTCGTACATTACACCAGGTGTTAGACAGGGAAGGTCATGCCTACAAAGGCACGATTAGGCGTTTAAGGTAAGGTCCCAGTTGTTCCTTTGCAAATGGGGCTCACTGACAGCACCAGTCAGCTGACTAAAAAAATCCCCATTGGGAAATCCCGGTATTAGAACCATACAAACAAACCTATTCTAAGTGGCCTGCACTTTCTAAAGTTTGCCATCAATATCTTTGCAGCAGTTTGGTTTCTCAGAAATGGAGCAGCTATAATGGTTGAAGGGAGCAAATAATTCTGTTCTGTACTGGCACACATCCCATACATTTAAAGCACCCTTCAAAGAAATGTTGGAAATGTAGTGGGAAATTATAACTCTGGGGTATAAACTACATTCAACAGAATTCTTTATTTATATATACTTTTCAGGTTTATGCATTTCACTGATTTTACAATCATTTTGACATTTCAAAACTTGACTTACTTCCTCCTCTTTCTTCAGTTCCTTAAATTTATTTTTAATATCTTCTGCATATCCAAATTAACTTAATTTGCTTATCTATTCATCTTCTTTAAATATATACTCTTATGAAGCTGCAGGTTATTACAATAATCCTGCCAATGTTTTTATCTGTTTACAATTTATCTGTAAATATTCAATAAAACATTTCCATTCTTTTATAAAATGTTTGTTATCTTGGTTTCTTATTCTTCCAGTAAGTTTTGCCATTTCTGCGTATTCCATAAGTTTTTGTATCCATTCTTCCTTTGCTGGGACTTATTCATTCCATTTTTGGGAAAGTAACCTTCTTGCCACTGTAGTCGCATACATGAATAAGTTTCTATACAGTTTAGGTAGCTCTGCCAATCCCCCCCACCGGATTCTTTTTGTGCGTTGGGGGTAGGTAATGTGCTTTAAATGTATGCTATCCATGCAGCCTGTGTCCCTTATGAAATTCACCTCCCCCAGTCTTAAACCATACATAAATGTAACATGACAAGCTGAATATAGGGTTACAGAAACTGCAGACACTGCGCGATGAAGCTGCAATATATAGGTCACTAGTTTAAAGCATCTGAAAGATGTGGTTTTTGAATAGGTATATCCAGACTGTAAGGCTATATATATATATATATATGTATGTATATTGGAAGAATTAAGGTAACATTGTCACTTGGGATAGTATGTTAGCCTGTTGAACAAAATCAACAGAGAGCTATATGATACCATAAAGACAAAAAGCAAAACAGACAATGAAGTTACCATGTAAACTGTCCAGTTTATCTGTTGGAATAAAATACATAATTTTGGCCTTTATCATGAAGCCCAGTGGTATTTAAATAGTTCATATAGCCACACTGTAAATTCTGGGCAGGGTTATGATTTGCCTTGTGTGAAACCTATTTGCCTTGACAAAGGGCTAGGTACAGCTAAGCCCAGAAACACTTTGCTCTAGGCTGGAAATTCAGCTCCTGTCCATGGTAGAATCTTCCACGATTTGCACAGAGATGGATGCCAAAGTCCCCATACGATCCAGACCGGCTTGCACCAAAAATATGAGTGCCGACATCATTAAACTTAAACCTCATTAGGGCTAAAGTCTGACGGCCGGACTTTCATGACAACCGATTTCAAAGAATACCACCAACCGTGCCACGTGTACCACACAATTCCATTGTCTGTCACTGCTGAGTAGGGTCCATTGTAGTACAGGCCGTTCAGGTTGGCAGAGTGACATCTGGCAGAAAAAGAGAGAAATAAAGTATATCCTTTAGATTCACACAGAACCATCTATGCCCTGCATGGCAAATGCACGCACAACAACTATCTCAAATGTACACGCAAGACGCAAAGCGAATGTGGCTTATGTTTTCAAATCGGATAGAAGCTGGTTTGAAGGGAAATGCATCAAGGCGCAGTATTTCTTTGGATTGCAGCTAACATCTTGCGTACATGGCTTTGGTCAGCAGGGGTGGGGGCACCCTGGAGCCAGAATAAATGGTAATGTATACCCAGCCTATGTGTACGTGTAATACTGTGCTTAACACATTGCTTACCATAAGGGCAGAGGTCACAGATTACCACTTCTCACTATTACAGCCACTGTATGGAATGTTTTGAAGCTGCAACTGTTCATTACCGTACTTTGCATGCACCGTGATTTAACCTGGCAATATTATTGTGACCCTAAGCCATGACTTAATGCTCTGTTCGTTCCTTCAGTCCCCCTCTCCAATGTCATCCTAAATATCCTGCAGTAGCCAGGTCCAGATTAACCACCATGGTAAAATACTATAATTATATATACAGTAGTATCCCAATGTCTCCATGAGATAAATACACATCAGCCAGCAATTCGGTATGGTGTGTGGGTGTGCATTATTAAAAAAAGAATCAGGAGGAGACCTCAAAGGTGCCATGAAAATGATTCATTAGCCAAATAAATTGTAGGCTTTGTGGCTCTTCAAGGGCAACTGGTTTTTAATTCATCTGAAGGATAACTGTCACTCTGAGATAGTGTCCAACACTCTTTAATTATCCTTTGAAAGGATTAAATCAGTTGCCCTTGAAGAGGAGTTGCAAGACTTGAAATGCACTGAACCAACAAATTATTTTCAGTGTGCTACTGAAATCTCTTCTATCTGTGCTTATTGCATTGGTGTCTTTCCTTCCTTCCTGCTTGTATGCTGCTGTAGTCCTTCTACCTGGCTGCATTAAAATTCCCACAGTTCCAATCTGGATGTTGATGCCTTGTCACATGGCGTGGGATCAGTTACTAGGTGTGTGTATCTTACAAAAATGTAGTAATTGTCCATCATGAAGGATATATGATCTCTATCACCTGCTCTTGTTTGCTACTCTAAAGTTTTCTGAGATAGGGTTTGAGAACAGCAGCCTTAAACAAAAGTCTTTTTTGTTCCTTGTTCCTGCCACTTTGCCTGCTAATTGCCACCATCTGAGAATGCTTCCGAACCTGTGATGATTGCACATGGGAACAACCACATAAAAGGACTGTAGTTATGTGCCTTCCCTTCATTAGTGGCTTTGGAGTAACTTTGTGAATGCATTTCCTGCCAGCACTTGGGGTTTACATGATAGAACAAAAGTAATTACCCACAGCCTGGCTATTAGGCAACTGATGTCTATTTGCTAGGAAATCTCAGTGCAAGTTAAATATAGGCAGACTGGCCATCGGCCAACAGCTTAGGTTCTCCAAGCTACCTTTTAATTGGCTATGCAGAAATCCTCCCTCTCCAGCCCTAACCCTCGGAAGCCCTCTCTGCAAACTGTCTTCAAAACTCTCCATGATGCTACAGGGCTTTATTTGTCTTCGTAATAAATAAAACAGCTCTGATCCATCTCCCCACCCCCAAACGTCCAGCAGGAAGTCGGAACAGGGCCTTGTGCGGCACATTGCCATGAGTCAGCCAGTCTACAGCTTCTGAACGTGAATGTAACAATAGTAAATGCTTTGTCAGTAGTATTCAGCCGCTCAGAGGCTGGGAGAGGGAAAAGAATATCTCATCAGACAGCCTGCTCCAGAGCAGGACAGGATTTCTTATTTTGAGCAGCACGACCCTGCCACAAGCAAAATGCCTGTCATTAGATGGGTGGGGTTTTGCACGGAGAAAAAGCTTGCTTCTTGCAAGGAGCTGTAAGAGGGTGCAATGCACATTTGCCCACTCCACTACCCCCTTGCGGGATCCCTCTCTATTGGCCAGGAGAGGAAAGTGCAGGAAGTACCATACATTGTATCCCTGCTCAATGTTGCAAAGAGGGCCCGGGGGCCAAAGGAGGGGATCCATAAATTTCCTGGGACCTCAGCAAATGTTTGCACCTATTGGGTGAAGAACGAGCATTTGCATTTTGTGTAAGCCTACATAAAAATGCCTGGCGCTTCTTCTGCTGCCTGCTTCCTGTTCTCCCGGGCAACCCAGACAGGTGGTGCTGAAGTCCCGGCAAAATAGCATGAGCGGGTGAGGCCTGTAGGCGACACACTCCGCCTGCTGACGGGGCTGCCATCTGGCAATGAAGGGTGCTGGAGGTGGCCCACCTTCAAACAGAGCAGGGCGAAGCTGCTCGTTGCCACCATTAACAGGTGAAGAACTGACTACATCTGGTGAATTTTCCAAACAACTCTCCTAAGAATCAGGAGATGGTTAATATTTGCACTGACTCAAATTATATTGCTAAAGGTACAAAAAGGGAAAAAACCTCCACTCAACCCTCCACCTCCAAGTAAAGGAGTATTTTCGCCGCCCAGGTAAGCCACCTTCTACAAACCAGCCCAGAGATCTGCGTCGCCTTTTGTTGTTTGTACGTGACCAGGGTGTCCTGTCAGTGCTATAATGTCAGTGCTGTCCTCTCCCTGCTGGTTGCCGCTTCTGTTCTTGCAGGCATCCTGCTCTATTGAATGCTCCATTGTTCACCACAAAAGAACATGGCTTTAAAAAACAGCAGGCGGGCGGTGTTGGAATGGAGATGGGCACTGTCCTTTTCGGAGTGCATCAGCACTGCACAACAAAGTCACCATTGCACACCAATACCATCAGTTTTTAAAGAGACACCAACTCCCTTCAGCTGCAGTAGAAAACCTCTTTGATTTATAGGGCACCAAGTAACAGCATACATTAGGCTCAGTTGCTGACAAATCTAACACTGCAAAAAATTTTGCTGGGTGCCTGTTGTGCTCAAGCAGGACAGATATTCCCCTCTCCCCTATGTGCTTACCGTTATTCTTCTGCCCTAGCAGTTGATACCATCACATTGACTCTGAATCGGACTGATTTGTTAGAGTGTTTTGCAGATGAGCCTGATTCTATGAGCCTCTATACTGAAATAGAGTGAACTTGCGGCTCTGCACCAGACAAGGCTGCAAAGCTTCTCTTTGCCCTTGAGATGGGCAGAACAGGTGCCCTTGCTGTAGCCATGCCAGTACTTTGCCAAGAGATGAGGGAATAGCAAGCGCTCTTTATATTTTATCCTGTGCGTTGTTTAAATGTTGTTGTCGTTTAGTCGTGTCTGACGCTTCGTGACCCCATGGACCAGAGCACGCCAGGCACTCCTGTCTTCCACTGCCTCCCGCAGTTTGGTCAAACTCATGCTGGTAGCTTTGAGAACACTGTCCAACCATCTCGTCCTCTGTCGTCCCCTTCTCCTTGTGCCCTCCATCTTTCCCAACATTAGGGTCTTTTCCAGGGAGTCTTCTCTTCTCATGAGGTAGCAAAGTATTGGAGTCTCAGCTTCAGGGTCTGTCCTTCCAGTGAGCACTCAGGGCTGATTTCCTTAAGAATGGATAGTTTTGATCTTCTTGCATTCCATGGGACTCTCAAGAGTCTCCTCCAGCACCATAATTCAAAAGCATCAATTCTTTATGGTCCAGCTCTCACTTTCATACATCACTACTGGGAAAACCATAGATTTAACTATACAGACCTTTGTCGGCAAGGTGATGTCTCTGCTTTTTAAGATGCTGTCTAGGTTTGTCATTGCTTTTCTTCCAAGAAGCAGGCATCTTTTAATTTTGTGACTGCTGTCACCATCTGCAGTGATCATGGTGCCCAAGAAGGTAAAATCTCTCACTGCCTCCATTTCTTCCCCTTCTATTTGCCAGGAGGTGATGGGACCAGTGGCCATGATCTTAGATTTTTTTATGTCTTCCAATTCAGAAAGAGCGGGGCCTTCCTGTGCCACTACAAGGAATGTTGGAAACCGGAGCAGAATTTGCCACAATTTACATGTTCATCGGAGGTCAGGAATAGAAATCACCCAAGTAATATGAATAGAAATTTGCTTCTGCTTCTTTTTAGTACACACATATTATTATTATTATACAGTTTATTAAATTTATATACCATCCTTCATCCAAACAGCACAGGGTGGTTTGTAATATTATGTAGTTACATCACTTTCTGTATCATTTTCATTGCAGGGAAATGCACTGGAACTGATTGCATACTTAATTTGGCACGTGGGGGTGACTTTTGCCAATTCCTCTCTCTTCATTTGCAGCCCACCCCCCCCAGCACCACTTCCAATGACTGCCCCGCCCAAGCCAAGGGCAGATTTTCAGAGACTGCAGAGAAGCAGGAGGTGGAAAATTCACGTTCCATGAATGTTAACTTCTTGCATTCATGGAAAGAAAAGGCCAGGATCCAAGCCTCCATTGGGTTTGAAACTAGCAATAAAAAGTAAACAGCGAGAGCTGGAATAATCTATTTATGGTCATTATTCTGTGACTCCAAAAGATGTGACTCAGTTGGGTATATTCAGCAGTGATTCACCAGAAACAAACGTGACTCTCCAAAGAGCTCAGTAAAATGCAGACAAATTTCCTTCTGAAGTCAGTGGAAGATTTGAGTTCACTGCAAACAGGATTTACACACAGGTTCATTTCCTCCCTTTTATTATTTTAGCATTGACGAGAGTAAAAAGATTTAGATTTGGATCAGCCCCACTTAGGACTGCTTGGATGACACTTGCAGTCACTGGTGACATGGCCTGTGATATATTAGGTAAGAGACAGGTCTGGGCAATTTCCCTACAAAAACACAGAGCAAATAAAGGGTGACAAGCGAATTTAGATTGCTCTAAAATGGTAAAAGGCAACTCATTTCCAAAGGAACAAGCACATTTATTCTGTAGTTGTTGCATAACTATATTGGCTTACTATTTTTAAATCTAATGACTTTTCTTTCAGCAGCTGCCATTAAAGTTTTCTTATTATGCCGCTACTAATCCAGGAGTCTTCCTCGCCTGACTGATTTTGTGCAGGTCTCCATGATGTTGCTAAAAACGTGCAGAGTCTCTCTGGACAAAGGGATTAAAAAATAACCCCGTTAACATTTATTAACTCATTTCCAGCGCTAACCTGCCCTACATTTCCAAACAAATGCCACATCTGATCTGGCAAGGGGCCAGATGAGACGTGACAGTGGCAGACCTGTCTGTGTGTATCAGAATCGGATTGTGGCACATTTCATATGAAATCGGGCACTGGGCAACTTAAAGGGCAGCAAGGGAATGCGGGAAAGGAGGGCTGAGTCCCCCCATTTGTTTTGCCCCCTCAATGACTTTTTCACAGCAGCTTTTTCCCCAAAAAGCAATGGGCCAGATTTAACGGAGTTGTTGTACTAGCGGAAATCAGCTTGAGCCCTACTAATGAAACAGGACTTTCCCCCTTCTCTTCTTCCTGTACTAAGCTGCGCCCTCCCCAAATCCACTTGGGAGAGTTGGGACAACCCCAGATACAGGGCACTAGGGCAGTAGAGGGGTGATCGTTCTGTCTAGCAAATATAAATGATTGCACTGATGGAACAATTAATTGTCTTAGTGCAACACTGAATTTCCCCCTAGGGTGGTTTTTTGTTTGTTTGTTTGTTTGTTTTTTAGGGTGCAGGTGGCGGCAGTGGATACAAGCAGGGGAAGCTTTTGTCTATTAATTATGATTTTTCCTTATAACTTTCCATAAAAATGGACAAGATTGCTAATATAACACATACACAGCTTAATCATCAGGACCTCTAAATGATTTATGTAAAATATACATTGTGTTACTGATAAAATCAAGTGTTGAAACAAGTTAACACAAAGCAATATTGCAGTAAGCAATATTGCAATATGTTTCACAATAACGCCTTCTAAAAACTGGGTAAGTGCACATATTTTTTTTTTTATGGCAACCAGCAAGGGTGCCAACTTGAATAAAATATTGGGGGGGGGGGACACAGGTAAGCCCCAGCCCACATAACTGATCACATGCTGTGGTGCACAAACACCATTTGAATGGCAATGCCCATCCAGTTGGCAGGGAGGAGCTCGCCATTTTGAGCTTGGGACCAGGACTCGGAATTGTGTCCAGATTCAAACCAGAGCCAGCATAGCTGGTGTAACCTGAATCACGTGCTTCCTATAATTGGCCTCAGTCAACAGCCTGGCTGCAGCGCTGTAAACCAGCTGAAGTTTCCGTCATTTAACTTTTCCAAGAGCACACTGCAGTAGTCCAAATGAGATATCTAGTATACCCATACCTCACTTGAAATCGCCCCTTCTTGCTTTATAGCAGGTATGTCCAACTTGAAGTAGGCTGTGATCTACGATCCAATATAAAAACTGGCAGTGATCTACTACCCAGGGGTGGGTGCAGGGTGCTCTGGTGGGCGCTGGCTGCTTCTCCCAAGGGGGCAGGAATGGGTGCAGGGTGGGCAGCAGGGATGGGTGGGGCAGGAACTGGCTGCTGCTCCCGACACCGACTGCTTCCCGCCGCCATAGCAGGGGTGGGTGCAAGGAGGCACACATGCGTCAAAACAGCCCCTCCTGTGAGAGGAGTTCAGGACAAGGTTGTGGCTGCTCAGGTACATCTCCAGCGGAGGGGGCAGGGCGATCGACCAGAATTCATCCCAGGACCGACTGGTCAATCACGGTCAACACCTTGGACATGTCTGCTTTATAGCATCACATACATTCTGACACATGGCCTTTCCCCAGAATTAGGAGAAGGCAGGTTGGGGAAATACGAAGCAGTGATACAGATTCTTTGTTATGCGGTCATAGGCCTGAGTAGCAAAAGGTGTATTTCATGCAAGGTAGCACAGAACGGTCATGGTATTTCCCCCTAATATAACCCTTATTTGTGTTACATGTGTATTTTAACACACTCCCGCCCACCCCCAAATAAATACATTACAATTTTGGAGACATTGTTTGGTTAGAAAGCCACATAGTAAAACTCAGAGAAGTATGGATTGTGAAGAGTAGCTGCTTTTTTGGCTTGCAGATTGGGCATTGCAAATCAGGCAGGTTGACATTGTGTGCGAAGTGACCCAAATTTATTCCCCATCCCTAGAATAAATGCATGTAGAATAGAAATGATAATAAAATATTTCAAGTGCAAGCAAAGTGAGGGGCGGAGAGGGAGTTACCTAACCTGTTAAACCACCAGCCAGCTTTATCTTCTTCAGCGCAGTTCTCTTCGTAGTTGTCATTATCTCTGTCCTTTGTACTGAATTTCATTCCTTGGTGGTTTGCCCACCATTTAACTTCAGGGTGAAACCCCCCAGTGAGGGAATCTCCTGCTGTTCCAGAGTATTGCCCACAGTTCATCTTGTAAGAGCTCTGGTTGATAGAGGGAAGAAAAAATAATCTGAAGCAGTAAAGTCCAACCTCGGCATCCAAAGAACTTCGTCAGAAAAACACACACGTAACCCAATCAGAATTATTACAAGCAGAAATATCTCATACAATTTCACTTAACATGCAGTGGGGGTAATATAAAAGGCAAGCAGGTGTTTAAGGTGAAGGAGAAAAAGTTAAGATAGATTAGAAAGTGTTTCATATTTCTTAGATGCAACATTTGCCTCCCCAATAGGTATTTATAATCCTAATTTCTATTAGAAGTGCCAAGGTGTCAGTTAACAAAGTTCATTTTATTACCTGTTCGTCTCCAACTCTGAAATTTTCATACTGTGCAAAACGCTGTTCATCCATAAAATCAGACAGATCAATTTTCAAGGTATAATTCCCTGAAAAAGAACAACAATAGTCTTGAGGATAAATTATCCATTGGAGCCGAGAGAGCTTCCATTCAATTCACTTGGAGCCTTATAAGGTGTCAAATTCAAGAAGTGTTGAATTCGACCAACAGCTGAGAAGGAACACACAAAAAATCAGGAGCACACAAAAAATCTGTTTCTGATTCTTCCTGCTTAATTTTAACCCTAAGTTTAACTTAGATTTACTTGTCCCTAGGGGTGGCAGGATCCGTCAGTTTTGGTTCTCTCAGTTTCTCATCGCTCCAATCTTAAAATCAGTTGTCCACATTTCTGCAGCAATTTGCAAATTATTTATTTAAATCCTCCCGAAAATTCACCAGCATTTTAGTGCAAATTTCTCTTAACAAACACCATTTTGTTCCATTGGAGAACTGCATCTCAAGATTTGGATAACTGCAAATTTTGAAAGATGCTTTTGTTTTTGTTCTCCCCCCACACCCCGGAAAGTGTGAATTTGATAATTTGTCCATAAATGCGAGTGGAATTAAATTCTTCTCCATCCCTCCCTGCCCCACACGATGGGTGTGGTTTAGGCCAAACCATACTGGGATTCAAGTGGGGAGGCCTGGCAGGCCTAATTAAGCCCACAGGGGGGAAGGGGGGAAGCAAATCAAGTTACAACCACGTTGGGGAAATTAAATGGTTGATTCCAGCCTTTGTTTCTAGTGTTACACAATCAGCAATGTCCCTGTCATCATTGGTTTTCTTTTTTTTATGAATATTTTATTAAGATTTTTAAATAAAAATGCAAAGATAAAGAAACAGAATAACATATATCATAACATACTTTCTTAACATCTTTGGACTCCCTCACACCTCCCGCTCCCATTTGCATCGTTGTCAATTCTTGCCCGCAATTTATCATCTTGTTTACACTCTTATGTCAGGTTCATTTAAATATAATCTGTTAGTTCTCCAATAGGTTTATGATTTTTCCGCAAACTTACTTATCATCTTAATTCCATCTAATTTAGTGGTGCACAATTATTTATGATCTAGCATCCTTTCTTAACATTCAACCAAATTACAATGTTTTTTTAAATAAGTCATGAATTTATTCCAATCTTCTTCGACCCTCTCCTCTCCCAGGTCTCGGATTCTGCCAGTCCATCTCAGCTAGTTCCATATAGTCCATCAGTTGCATCTGCCACTCTTCCAGCGTGGGTAGATCTTGAGTTTTCCAATTCTTAGCGATAAGTATCCTTGCTGCCGTTGTTGCGTACATGAAAAATGTTCGGTCCTTCATTGGTTTTCTTTACCTTAATGAACATTTACTAAGCAGGCCTTCTTACCCTGAGAGGTCAGATAGTGGAGATTTTTATTTCCAAGCCAGTATTCACCATCTGGTGAAGCAAAATCGCCAAAACCTTGTTCATACTCAGCCCAGTCTCTGAAAACAAAATGTAAACTTCTGATTTGGGTCACTCAAAAAGGATTATCAACTGGTTCTTATAAAAAATATATATATTTATTTTTTATAACCAATAGGATTTTCAGACACTCTTTAATGAAACACCCCTTTGAGTTGCACAGTCTCCTAATGAAAGCAAATCCCCAGTATTATATCAGTATATTTAAGGGACATGCTTTTGGGTATATTTCACAGCAACCTCTGTTGTTTCCAATAGCTTCACTCCCTCACAAATAGGAATATTAGTTTCTATTTGATTGGGTGAAAAAATTGCTGCTACTGTTTTGTGAAGATGCCATGCATGGAGATTTGCCTGCTAGGAATGCCTTTGGCATCTTGGGTCCTAATAGGCCATGTGCCCCAACTTCAGTGGGAGTGAGGCATACCCTCCAACATTTCTCCGATGAAAATAGGGAAGTCCCATTCCATAATGATAATTATACCCCACGCATTTTACTGGGTGGCTCCAGCAACTCCCGCCAGTTCCCAACACATAGAGAAAATTAAACATTAAAAAAACTTCTCTATACAGAATTGACTTCAGACGGCTCGGGGGTCGGATAACTCCATACCCTCCATACCCTCAAACATTTCTCCAATCAAATAGGGACATCCTAAGGAAAAGTGGGACATTCTGGGATCAAATCAGAAACCAGGACAGCTTCTCTAAATCAGGGATGTCCCTGAAAAATAGGGACACTTAGAGAGTCTGAGTGAGGTCGTACTTACTCTGCGCTGGGTATCAGGAGTCTCCTACCATTCAGTGTCTGAAAGAAAGTCCTGCACAGGCTTTTACTAACCTTGTCACAGTCCCCAGGGAACTAAAGCAGTCTTAACTCCACACACAGAACTCTTGGAGGTGCATGAGAAGAAATAGAAAAAAGGACCCTGTCTCAGCTGTTAAATAAACACAATTTTCGGTGGTGGTGGTGGTAAACTGAATGCTTATCTTAGCCGACTTCTCATGGGACTAGTTGGACACAGAGGAATGGTGTTTAGAACTAGCTGGGAAACCACAAAGGGAAGAAGGTTCAGAGCCTGGGGAGTGGTGGTGGGACAACGGTGGATGGTCACAGGGAGAAGAAGAGGTGCTGGAAGCTGAAGCAGTAGCAGGGCTTAGTGAGCTGGGAGAGCCTGTGGCAGAGAGAAGTCCAGAATCAGAGGCAGAAGCTGAAGTAAGAGAATGAAAGCAGGGAGGCCAAGAGGCAGAGATGAGTCAGGCTGGTGAAGAGTCACGGCAGTCTTCCCTTCCTGCTCGCGACAAGGTCCCCTATCCCCTTGTCTTCCAGAACCAGAAGAGGCATGAAAAGGGCAGAGAAGAGGTTGGCTGCACACTGGTAAAGTCTCCCAACTGCTTGGAAAAAGCCCTGGAGAGGAGGCGACTTAAATGACTGTAGGGAGGCGGGAACTTTCAGTCTCTGCAACTGACACAAGGGGCCAGATCTACTGGGAATGTGCTGCTGTGCTCATTGGGCCTGACACTCCACCAAGTCTGTGGTTATTGTGTTTTTGCTAATAAAGTGTTAACTCCAACTTTGAACTGTCAGATACTGACTGGAAAGCTCCTGTGACACCAGCCCAGTTTTTATATATGGATTAGGAAAGGTTTAGATAGAAGAAAGCGAACTGAAGTCAGACATGAAAATGACGCAAGAGTCATGAGTGTGTATGTGGAGCAGATGGACGTAGGTTCTCCAGGATCATCAATGAGAAGCACTGAATATTACATTGCATCTTTCACTTTCAGGAGTTAGTACAGGGATAGAAGGTTTAGCATAAGTATTTACCTCCTCCCTTGTGCCTATGACTTAGTTCTGATTTTAAGCCCACCACTTACCTATCAAAATTTTGACTCCCGTCTGACCGTCTCTGAAAGACTGTCCATCCTCCTCCTTCTGACATGTCACAGTAGGCAGAGAATCCACTGGGGCTCTCAAGAGGTTTCATCTTGTAGAATCCACTCTGTTTGTGTCCAGCGTTATAGATCTCCGCACAATCTGCATTGCCCCCAAACAACAGTCATTCCAAATAATGAAATTTGGTCTTGTTCTCATTACCGCTATAATATATGCAGAGAGACACTTGGAAGGGGGTCTGTTTTGGATTCTGACATTTTATACATCTACTCAAATGTTAGTCCCATTGAGTTCAACAGGGCTTTCTCCCAAGTAAGTGGGTGCAGGATTGCATCACCCAGAGATACATGATATGCCTAGAAAGCTAAGCTAACATTTGCTGTTTCAAATGGTCTTGTTCCATGATCTTGGTTGAACTGTTTCAGGCTAAACCCCCGGAAGATTTCAAGTCATTTGTTGGTTAAATAAATACAAGGGAAACAGTTGGAAATTGGAGTTAACAAATTCCTAATTATATATGTTTATCCCACAAATCCTTTTCCACTGTTACTGCTGACTTGGTCTTTATTGAAGACTAAGGTTTAATGAAAGCATATTATTTGTACAAAACCAAAAAACCTTTCCCTCTTTATTTGCAGCCTCCCAAGTCGGATTGACCATGCATATCTGTAAGCCCAGCTTACCTTCTAGCCTCCATTTTTGCGTCTTGCAATTGTAAAAATTAACTGTTTATTTCTCCGTGTGGGAATAGCGGTGGCTGCATATACAATATACCTTTAAAACACCCCACCAAAGCATCTTTCTCACTGCCATTTGCTGGGAATTATAGCTCTGCAAGGGGTAAACTGCAGCTGCCAGGATTCTTGGGGCGGATGTGCTTTAAAGGTATGATGTATACCATAGGTCAGCAAACTAAGGCCAGGGGGCCGGATCCGGCCCAATTGCCTTCTGGATCCAGCCCACAGACAGTCTGGGAATCACATGGATTGGCGTGGGGATTCTGATCGTTCAGGCTGCACCATTCCCCTCCTCTCCCTCACACACACCGTTGCGGCGCCTCCTCCCTCCCTCCTCCTGGCTTCTCCCCGCCCTGCCTAGAGGAGGAAGGGAGCTGGGCTTTGTTGAGCCACGGTTGGCTGAGCGCCATTTTAAGCAGCCCCTCTCTTGAGCCAGCCCTTTCACACTGCTCATCGTTGTCGTCCCCGTCACCGCCAACCCCTGCTGCTCGCAAGGCACAGGTAAACTGCCAACAGGGCTCATCCAGTGCTGTAGAGAAGGGAGGGGAGAGTCACGGAGGGGATTTCCCCCAAAAAAATATAGTCCAGCCCCCCACAAGGTCTGAGGGACAGTGGACCAGCCCCCTGTGGAAAAAGTTTGCTGACCCCTGGTGTATACAAGCCCCATCCATATCGCCAATCCTATGGCCTTTGTAGTATGGGTAGGGCTGGCCACTGTGCCTCTCTTTGTTTTTGGTACAAGACTTGGCAGATGCCAGGGACTGGCTGGATGAGGAGGAATGGTGGGGGTGAGGGCAACCAGAGAATCCCCTAGGGAAGCCTCAGAAGAGGAAGGCTCAGACCCAGGGGGATGCTGGTGGGACACTGAAGACAGGTCAAAGGATTGGGGGGAGCAGTTGGGCAGAACAGGCTTCAGCGAAAGAGAGGAACCAGAGGCAGAAAGCACTGCAGATGCAGGACAGGCAGCTGGGAAGGAGGTGGGAACTGAGGCTGCAACAGATTCACAGGAGCCTGCCATTCCCACTATATTCAGCTCCCCACCCGCCTTGTCGCCAATAACACACCAGACTTTGCATGTAGAGGAACGAAAAGCACAGACCAAGTTTAAGATTGCAAGGAAAACAGCCAGATGGGGAGTGGTATATTGTCAGTTCTGGCAACTGCTTTGCTGGGAGCCAGTCTTGCCCACAGGTTCCTCTATTTGCATTCTGTTTCCTGGAATAAAGAATCCACTTTACTGCTCATCTCCAAGTCTCTGTGCTGACCTGCAACTGAAGCAGCCCTGACAGTAGGGCAATATGGCATCACTGACAGGCCACACAGGTCTTGCTTTCCAACCCTCTGTCTGAAGGACTGCACAAAGTGCATGCCACTCTTCTCAATAGGTCTCAGAGATCACTCCAGATCTCTTCTTGACTAGCTGGATATGCATGTGTCTTGTGTACATTAAAATAAATTAAATGACATTTACTCCCGGGAAACTCATGCCATCAAGTCATTTGTTCACTCCACAGTTTTCCACACATTTCCCCATCAACTTTCCTAAATGCTTAAAATCGGATTCTTTTTTTAAAAGTGGATTTCCTTAGCTAGGGTGACAGTTTTCTTTAACCCACATCGCCCCAAACTAAAATTCTGGTATGTGCTTGATTTTCTCCCTTTAAATACTGACAGTCTGGAGCCACCCTCTGTTGTTAAAGGCTGCTGCATTTATTGAATATGCTACTGAGCAGAAGCAAGCTGCTCAAAAAATGGGATTTGCCAGTTTAACTTTTGGAAGTTCAGGCTATGGTAGCTGCATGCCATGGTTTGGCACAATGACTGGGTGGAGTCTATTTGAAAAGCAGAGAGAGGGAGGGAGGGAGATTTAGCCCAAACCTTTATATTCTCTTTCTTCTCCCAGATCAATAACACTGTTTTCACTTCCTTTATCTCTGTACTGCATGTCCTTCTCGATTAAGAGCTGCACAATCTTGGCTTGTTGCTGCTTCACACTTTGTTCCAGAAGTCTCACCTGGGCCTGGAGTTTCAGCTGCTCTTGGAAACAACTCTCTAAAGTCTGCCGGAGCAGTTCATTAATGGAAGAAGGAGGATGGAGAAGCATTAGTTGGGTCACTTCCAGACAAACCTGTTTATTGAGCATGCATTCCTATTTGCATCCGGAGAGGTTAGACAATGTTGTGTTGAACAACTCTTATCGCACCCTTGCCAGTGCATTCTCAATCGCTTTCATTATCGTAAAAAGTCTGATTTCAAAGGGGAAGCACATTTGCTGCCCAAGAGCTCCAAATCAACTTTAATTGCACAACCTGAATTTTCTGTTAGGTTATTGATGCCCACATGAAAACAGTGGCAGTGTGAAATCACTGAATTGTAGAGTTGGAAGGGACGCCAACGGTCATCTAGCCCAACCTGCTGCAATGCATGAATCCTGCCCAAAGCTGTCTCTGGGTGGACTCGAACCACCAACCTTCTGGTTAACCGCCAGATGCACACCCAGGTTTCCCACCTATCACCGCCTTCAGGTCCATGAGCCTGTTTGAAAATAAGGAATGCAATATGCTCTGTAATTAGTAGTGCAAGGGTTCATAGCTAAAGTTGTGATTATCATTTGACGTGTATTTGGTGGTAGCAGTTCATCAGGAAAAGCTGTGGAACAGACTCTTTTTGTGCTCCGAAAGGTAACCCTGTTTGAGCAAGGAATATGGAGTTCAGACAAAGAAAACTCTGTGTGTCTAAGACGCATGAGTGCCCCACGGAAGGGAATTCAATCAAAGCTGGTACTTTGTAGGAGCTACATGCATCCATTGATCCAGCCAGTATTAATAACTGGCGAATTTACATAAACATTGCAGAAAAACTTGCCTCATTCTCTTATCCATATGAAGATAGCAACAAGTGACACACACATTGTCTTTAATATCCATGCTCATTCTGTGCTGCTGTTTTTGCCCTTTTCCCTGGTTTGAAATTATCCATTTGGTTCTAAAAAAAGACTATATCTATCTATCTATCTATCTATCTATCTATCTATCTATCTATCTCTGTGCCAATCTATCAAAACATCGTTCTGTTTAGTGTTCTCTTTTATTTGATGGGACAACACTACGTATTAGATCAGTGCAATTCTGCAGCAGAATTTTCTTGGTTAAAACATACGAGATCCCACCCCCCTCTCCAATTTAATTACATTTTGGCTTGACTTAAAAGTAGGAATTTGTTATTACAGTCAGAAAATACATACACAATCTGGGTCATAATTACATAGTGTTGCTTGCGGTGAAACAGAAGACTTCTGCACAGGACCAGACTTCGTTGGAGTCCCCTCCCCTCATTTTTTCACTACAAAAGATGTAATTCAGTTTTGTTGCCTAATAGCAGGAAATGAGCTAGATAGGAAGGCAGGAGGAGGAGGACGAGGAAGAGGAGGAAGAAGGGGCAGCAATGATTCTGAAACTTCTACGTGGAGGAAAAATTCAAAACAGAATATTATTTATAGACTAGATCCCTCTCGCCTTCAGTATTCATTCCTAGGTTGCTTTAAATAAGCGTTTGTTGCTCGAGGCATGTTGATGCTGGAGCGATCTTGATTGCATGCCTTCCCTTTTAAATATTTGTGTTGCATCTCAGATGTTTGTTTTTCATTTAATTCCTACCCTTGAGTGCAATCCAATATATGGCAGTGGAGAACAGCCTGGAAAACATGCGGCGGGATTAGGCAGCTTGTCAGGAAACTCTTCCAGAGGGACGGGCTCGGTGCCAGTCCAAAGCAGCTTCGGTAATGCTCCAACAATTCTCTCTGGAAGAGAAGGGAACTTGCTTGCCTGTTGGCTGTGATGCTACTTCAGTGTAAAGAGTGGAGCCCCTCCTTGCAGGTTCAGGTGTTGAACCATTCCTAGATTCGTAGCTGCTATATTATCCACCAGTGCTGCCAACTGACTAAAGGACTTTTACCAGATTAATTATCTACATTTTAGCTGGTTTGTTGTGTAGTTAACTGATTCAGTGTAACTTCACATGGAACCGGGTGTTCCAATCAAAACAGGCAATTGTGCTCATAACTTGTCTCAGACCAACAGATTAAAAGGGATCTCGCTGTTTAAAATCCTCTACCTCTTGACCAACAAAAGCGGTTTCCCCCAAACTTGGGTCTCCAGCTGTTTTTGCACTACAACTCCCATCATCCCTAGCTAGCAGGAACAGTGGTCAGGGATTATGGGAATTGTAGTCCAAAAAACAGCTGGAGACCCAGGTTTGGGAAACACTTAACTAAAGGCTTTATAGACTAATATACTAATTCAGCTGCCTCCCATATTACTTTATTATTATTTATTGGATTTATATACCACGCTATACCCAGAGGTCTCAGGGCAGTTCACAGAACAAAATCAAAATATAAAACCACAAAATATATAATCAAAATAAAAACAACCACCCAATAAACCCCCCCCCCAAACTTACATTTTAAAAGGCCATATTGCATACCTTAGGATAAAGACAAATGCATTATCCCCATTTTATACAGGCAGGATTGATATGTGGAGGAAATTAGCATCTTACATTGCTGGATGGATGCAGAATCCATAGGAAGCTGCTGTATGGGGAGTCAAGTTATTGGTCCATCTAGATTATTATTGTCTACACCAGAGATGGGGTACCTCAGGCCTTGGCACTGAATGTGGCTCTCCTAGTCTTTCTGTCTGACCCTTGAATCTCTTCCTTGCACCCTCGCTAACCACATCTCCCCTGGCTCTGTTTTGCATCTTTTTACTCTACTTGAATGTTTTTGCTTGGCTGGCACGTGCCATTGAACTCTGATAATACCTCTTGTTTAGAAGACTGAAAAGGATGTGCAAGAGCACATAGAGGTGAAATGCACATCTGTTGCTCCACCCACTTTTGCCTCAGGCTCCACCCACCACGACATGTGGTCTCTTTAAGATCAGATAGAAGGTAAGGTGACAATTGGTGTGGAAAAGGTTTCCCATTCCTAGTTTACACTAAACTGGCAGCAGGTCTCCCAAGCCTACAGTACATGGATATGCCAGAAATTGAACATGGAACCTTCTGCATTTAGTGTCTGCAGAACACATAACTGACTACAATTCCAAATTAGGGGTTTTTGTTGTTATTTTTGCGGGTGGGGGATGTTTTTCATTTGCTAATGGCATTTATGAAAGGGAGCAGAGATGCACAAAGTAAAGCAATTGCTTTTCACTTTAAAGTACCATATATGTAGACAGATGTTAGGAAAGGCTTGGTCTCTGTTTGAATGCATTTAAAAGGGGGAAATGACCATCACTGCTGTTTTGTGCAGTGTTCATTTCAATGGCTTCCTCGAGCACTGAAAGCTGCACACAAATAATGCGTAACGATACAAAATGTGTATTCTTCATACTGTTCACTGGCCAGAGTTCTGGTGTAGTAATCAAGCATGAAGGAGAAGTCCCCCATGTCAAATATTAGATCTATTTGATGGGATAGGCTTCGGCCAATATGCAGTTACTTACGTAGCCTTTTCTCTTAAGCTTTGCTCAGGAGAATTTAGAAATCTGTGCTGCAACACACATGCTCCCTCTTCTGGCTTTGCAACTGCAACACACCCAAGCAAGGAATTGTAGAATTCAGGAGTTGGAAAGGGACCATAAGGATCATCCAATCCAACACCCTGCAATGCTGGAATCTTTGTGAGGACTGAAACCACAACCCTAAAATTAATAGTCACATGCTCTACTGACTGACCAGTTTTGCAGCACTAGATACTAGGGTCTATATCAAGGGTGGAGAACCCTTTTCGCCCAGTACAGCAGAGCCTTTTCTCCACACTGGGCAACTTTCTGATAGGTATGCAAGACCACGCACCCACCCATCTTCTGAAGTTTTGATGTTGTCAGGCAATCCCAGCAACCTATCAAAGTTGGCCTGTGGGGTAACTTGCTGGCAAAGCAGTACCCAGCAGAACTGGATTCCGCTACTGCCCAGTGATGCCAGCTGATTGACAGATGGTCATGGTGATGGGAAAAAGATATCGCAGGCTAAATTGGACCCCCCTGGCCCACAGACCAGAGGTTCCCCACCCCTGGTCTATGTCAGTGTACAAGGATCATTCGTGAATGAGTGCAGCCCTCATAAATACACCACTAGGGCAGTCCTTTCGAGAAGCAGGCTGCTGGCCGAGTCTGAACACCTCCTAGCTGTTTAGTAGGGAACAGAACAAGGCTGCTCTTGTCTAGATTCAAATTCATATTTCAAAAACAAAGCGTATTTTAGGCATACTTGAGATGGCTATTTTGTGTATGTGTCTCATAATAGCACGGACGTGTGATAAAGCAGAACAGTCATCCACTTATAAACAAGAAGTTCCAGTAAGGTACCTGTGTTACGTTTGCTGAATAAAAAACAACTCATAATCCAGCAGCACTTTAAAGGCATATGAATGTGATTGGGCTAAGCTTACAGCTTATGACATGCCATATTAAACATTAGCCTTTTAGGGTGCTACAGGATTCTTCGCTGCCTCCCCCTTTTAAGGAAAGGGATTTATGTTTTAGGCATGCACTGAAGGTACCTGCGCCTCAATTTTGGAATCAAGGAGCACCCCCAAATTATGTACCATCAAGGGGGAGTGCAACTTCACCCAGAACAGGTAGTCTCCCCAATTCCCAGACATGAGAACCACCTAACTGCAACACCTCTGTCTTGTCACGATTCAGTCTATTTGCCGCCACCCCCCATCCAGGCCCCCCCCCGCCTCTGGACACTAGTCCAACACCTGCCCAGCCTCTCCCAATTCAGACAGAATGGAGACCAAGATGAGTGTTATCAGTGTATATGTGATATAGTGCTCCAGATCCCTAGGTGATAGCTCCAGTGGCTCCATATAGAGGCAAAATAGAATGTGATACGGAATAGACACCCCAAAGGGCCCTCCACACAAATTCCATGGGTATAAACAGCAGTCTCCCACAAGCAGCAGCATCTGAGGGTTGGGTAGCATAAGTGAGGTTTGTGCAACAGATATCATGCCCCACACAACCCCTAAAGTAGCCTGTTGCCTTCAAATGCAATGGAAGATGTCGTCCCATCACCAGTATCGAAGAAAGATTCAGCTAACAGTCAAGTTGGCTTGGGTCCATTTTTTCCTTTGCTTCAAGCACCAAAATTTCCGGGCTGGCCCTGGCTATTGTTCTGCAGATTTACCATCTCTCAGAAGCCTCCAAGCGCTTGGAAGGCGGGTGGTTCCAAACAATTAATGTCAATACATAAGATCAGAGATAATAAGCAGCCTCCTTGCCTCCCACTGATTTTCCAACAAGTCATTTAAGGGCAATGGCGAGTTTCTCATGTTTAGAATGCCAGAGTTGCTCCCTCTGGGGAAAAGTCACAAGGGCAGTTCTCTAAACATTACCAGAAAGCAGCACAGCTGCAAGGACCTATGCTCTTGAGGCTTGCTCATTTCAGTTCACCACTGTGTAAAAATGCCTCACAGGTAACTGGACTTTAAACTGCTAAACTGGAACATTACAGAACTAGAAAAAAGGACTTCAGAAGTACACAGGTTTGGAGTGGTCAGGTATTGTTTTCCTTTGCCTTTTAAAGCCCCTTGAAAGGAACAGTGAAAAACATAACATAATCATCAGGGGGGAATGCTATTTAGATCATAGCTATGTCATTAATTGGAAACAGATTGCGTGTAACGGACTCTGCCCACTTTATTGACTTTGGGTTTTTTTCTAAACTCCAAGCCAGATATTAAACAGCTGCTGTCAAATCCTGCGGTCTGGACATGCAATCACATTTATCCCAGCTGCTGCCATTAATGCATGCATAAACTTTTTATTTTACAGCTTTGCATGGCCGATTACAAGCTAACATCCATCCAATACGTTCTCTCGAGGAAGGTTTATGTCAGGTTAAAAGAGCCAACCATGAAGGCACCCTTGTTCCTCCTTTCCATGAACATCATGAAGATAAAATGTTGTGTATTCTTAGTACTTAAGATACTCAGTATCGAGTTAAGAACATTTGAAGTACCCACTAAGAACAATTAAAGAAGCATTTTTTCTTTGTAACTCAAGGGTTGTGTCCAGATTTCTTAAATTTTAGTTCTCTTTGGGGTTAGGTGGATTTAAAAGAGGATTGGACAAATTCATGGAGGATAAGGCTGCAATCTGCAACGTTTTGTTGCAAGTACCACCAGTGAAATTATAGTAACAAGAATATTTGAACATCTGAGGACTTCAGTAAGAGCTACTTCCAGAAATCTACCATATGCAGCTCATCTCTGGTCTACATATTATCTTTTAATATATCTTTAGACTCATATTTTCATGTTAAACTAAAAAAAAAACCTGTGTAAGAAGCTGTCCTTATCTGGAGAGGAAGCCCTCTAACCAACCATACTCTGAGGGAATAGTTCTGATCTGACGTTTTTAATGCATAAAAGTAGCAATTATAAACTCTGTTGAGGGGTAGGACTTGATGACCCTCGTGGTCCCTTCCAACTATAGCATTTTATGATTCTACTATCAGCTTAAGCCAAATGTCACCTCTGAACTCAATAGGATCCAAGTATGAATAAGCTCATTTTTTTTCTATTATACGGTGAGAAGAAACTACAAATCCTCCTTGTATTGTGTAAAACTTACCAAGCCAGCTGTGCCTACTATCAATACAGTCTGGAGAAACAAATGAAATAAACTCCAATTTTTCATTTTGATGAGCCTGCAAAAGAAAACAACATCTTGTGTCAGCAGGAAGTACAAGCATAGCTGATGATGACTCAGCACTGTATTTGCAGAAAAAATCAAGGACCTGCTGTTTGCTCCCTCATTTGCATAGCTGAGGCAAGAAGTGCATTGCTAGAAATCAAATTCATCTGAACTAAAATATTTTAATTCAGCATATAGCCTAAAAAAGAAGAATAAGTGCTCCTCAACCCTAGGGTCTGGTTCACCCGACATAGTATGCCAAACTATGGTTTACTGTGAACAAGCAAAAATGATGGTGCATATTGCTCAAATCACATCCACTTCATTTCTCCCTTCTCCAAGTAGGAAAGAAACCAGAGTGCTGGCTGAGTATTAACATGCAAAAAAGTGCTTGTGGCATGCTCCTGTTTTCAAAAAAACAACAACACAGAGACAAGAGGAAGCCTAGGTGTGCTCTTGTCTTCCTCTCTGCTTTGCTTGAAGAGAATCAAATTGTGGAAGATTAGCAGCCAAATCTAACAGCGCATGTTCTTGCTACTTAGCATGAGAAGGGGTTAAGGCTACAGAGTTGTATTGCTGACAGGCAGAGACTCATACCATAGAAATGTAATTGGTAGAGAGGGCTCTATGTGATGTCATTTTCCCTCCTCTCCTGAGGTGGAAGGAGCATATAGCATTTCTGGTTCTCCACTCTCTCTCTGACCAGCGACAAGAGCAGGAATGTATAAGCTAAATAAGCTGTAGCTTAGGACTCCACTCTCCTGGGGGCTCAAAAAAAATTAAAGTAAAAAAAAAACCACTGGATGTACATTTCCAAAATATAAGATAAACAACAAATAAAATAAACCCTACATACAGCAACAGTGTTTTGTGTTGTGTAGGCTCCTATGATGTAAGTAATGGGCCCTGCCTGCTAGCCTGCTCCCTAAAATATCACTGGTTTGCTCATTTCTATATATAGGATGCCTACATTCTGCATGAGGAAATGGCTTTAGATACCTATTAGGTCTATAAATTACCATATAGCATATATTCAACACCAAACAAACAGTGACAATTTGTTGTTGACAAAGGAGAGCTGGACATATAAAGGGCCCCATTACCTTCAGTAGCTTAGGGCCTCATCAAATCTAAATCTGGCCCTGCGTCTATGACAACATGTGGATGCTCAGGTGCTAGTCGTGCACACATTGCGGGGGTTGGGGGGTGGATCTAAACTACCCATTTGCGGTATTAAGGAAGCCTGAGCTAACCTGATCCACACCCCACTCACATACAAAAACAAAAACAAATCTCACTAATAACTAACCAAAGACAACCAACCACACCCTAGGCCACCCCCAACCTCTCTCACCACCAAGGAAATACAACAAGCGTATAGGAAGAGAACCTACACAAGTGACGCTGACACAAAACCCCACACATACTCTAAGTAGAAGAACAGAAGGATTGCCACCCGACCCCCCCCCATTCACCATGCCCCCGCTTTTCTTCCTAACCTAACACTGTATGCAACACTAATGTCTCACAACACATGAAACTGATCGGTAGAAAACACAACTTGAAAAAAGAGACAATGCATGCATTTTTGTAAACTAAGAAATCTTTAATAAAAATATACTTTAAAAAAGCAAACTATAAAAAAAAGCAAAGAAGAGGCATCTAGCTGCTTTGGGAAGTTAAAACTTCCAGTCCAAAGATATTAAGGCCACACTTAAAATCACGCTGCTGACTGAATGAGATTTTTCACTGCTATTTTGATTCCCTCCCTTAATGAGATATATTTTAATAGGGGGAAACAAAACAATACAAGTAAATAGAATGAAATACTGTAATTAGGCATACGTGGAAACTGAAGCAACAGACAAAAGATTCTTCAGTACAAGAGAGCTAATACATTGTAATTTTAAACACGGCTGAAATGGGTTGCACGAGTTTTAATAAGGGTTACTCCCCTTAATTGTTGGCTTTGTAAACTGAAATCATACGCAAGATATGCAACACAATCCAGTGCATTTTCACTCAGTTCAGTGGAACTTCATCCCAAATAAATGCTTACAGAATTGTAGTCTTCTCATCTTTACAGACCTGCAACTCATCTTAGCCCAAATATGCAATGTGGCTTAGTTCTTACTTAATAATAAAAGTTTATATTTTTTACCCATTTTTTTCAGAAAGGTGAACTCGAAGTGACTTGCAGAAACAAACATTAAAAACCATAGGTGCCAACTCACTGGGGTCCTGGGTGCCAGAGCACCAACAAAATTCCCCATGAAGGGGCCAGGCAACCACAAATTTTGCATGGCACCCATGGCCCCGGGCACCCACAGTCACAGGGCTAAACTGGCACTCCTATTAAAAACAAACATAAAAGGTAAAGGGACCCCTGACCATTAGGTCCAGCCGTGACCGACTCTGGGGTTGCAGCGCTCATCTCGCTTTATTGGCTGAGGGAGCCGGCATTTGTCCGCAGACAGCTTCCGGGTCATGTGGCCAGCATGACTAAGCCGCTTCTGGCGAACCAGAGCAGCAGGCGGAAACACCGTTTACCTTCCCGCTGGAGCGGTACCTATTTATCTACTTGCACTTTGACATGCCTTCGAACTGCTAGGTTGGCAGGAGCTGGGACCGAACAACGGGGGCTCACCCCGTTGCGGGGATTCGAACTGCCAACCTTCTGATCGGCAAGTCCTAGGCTCTGTGATTTAACCCACAGCGCTACCCGCGTCCCCTTAAAAACATAGAAACCACCTAAATGCTCACCAATGAATATGCATAAAAGAGCAAACCCAAATCCACCCCACCCTATCCAAAGATAAGCAGCAAAGTAAGGCTCAAGGGCCTGGGTGAATATATTTTTTCTGCCTGGCACCTAAATGGTGGAAATGCTGCTGATGCAATCCACTGTAAGCCACGCTGCCACCCAGCCGTGGCTCCCAACCCCCACTTGAAGGGTCCAAGATACAAAATAAGGTAAGATAAACTGGGAGTTCTGTTCCCACTGATTTCCCATAGAAATTGTATGGACTTGTAAATATTGACTAATTACAGAATACTAATGATCAGGTTTGAGCTCTAGCCACAAAAAACACATTCATAGCAGCGAAAGGATGGCGCAGAAAACCACACTGCCATGTTTGAGTTCCCCATGACTGAGTGCAACAGGTAACAATGATCTGTGTTGTTGTGACATCATCACATCATGCCTTTCCCTGCCTTCGCTCCACATAATTAGCTAGTGCTAGCAGTGGCAAGGAAACACATATGATGATGTCACAAGATGGTTAAGTGCTGTGCTATATTGACATGCGGCGGGCAGAGCCTGTGATATGCTTGCTGATATGCTTGATGATTTTGGGAAAACAAAATGCTTGTTTACAAAACTATTGTACTACCAATTTTACTGTACGCTGGTGAAACATGGACCACTTATAAACGCCATCTCCAACTCCTCAAAAGATTCCATCAATGGTGCCTCCGAAATTTTTTACACATCTTTTGAGAAGACAGGCGAACTAATGCCAGTGTACTAGAAAAAGCAAAGATCCCCAGTGTCAAAGCAATGATTCTTCAACATGAACTTCGTTGGACTGGTTATGTTGCTCAGATGCTTGATGATCGTCTTCCAAAGCAACTACTCTATTAGCAACTTAAAAATGGAAAGTGTAATGCATGTGGTCAATAAAAGGTTTAAAGACTCTCTCAAGGCAAATCTAAAAAAGTGTAGTATGGACACCGAGAACTGGGAAACACTGGCCTGCAATTGGAGAACAGCCTCTACCAAAGGTGTCATGGGCTTTGAAGACACTCGAACTCAGGATGAAAGGGAGAAACGTGCTAAGAGGAAGGCACGCTTGGTAAACCCTCACCGTGATCAACTCCCGCCCGGAAACCTATGTCCCCAGAGTGGAAGGACGTGTGGAGCCAGAATTGGCCTCCAGTCACTTACGGACTCACTGTTAAGACTGCTAAAGAAGATGCTTGCTGATGGTATGTAACTCTGCTTCTTTCTGTTATATCTCTCCCCCGCAGCCCTTGCAATCTCCCTTTGCTATGGATTTTCTAGAAGAGCAATTATAGTACAGTCATTCCTGCTATGGTTCATGGCAAAAATGAGGTGAAATTCGACACAGATTTTGTCAGCTTCATGCAATTCGTTGAGTCAAATCTGTGGGGATTGGGAGTCCTGAATCCCATGACCTTCCAGATAAAATTAAATGACATTGCCACAACCCTTGCCAATTTTATCAGGCTAGTTCTTATAAAGTGTCTGCAAAAAATTGCTTTTGTTCTTGTTGTCTAGAAACACGCACTACCCACTGAAACATATTAGCTCGGATTAACTCATGCCATGCAAGCCTTTGCATACTTACTTGAAAGTAAGTTGCACTGCACTCAATGAGACTTACTCTCCAGTAAGGGTATTGAGGATTGCTGCTTTACTTTCTTTTCCAGCAACTCACTAAACAATTAATCCCATTAGAGCACACCAATGTAATTAATGTAAGTACAGCATATATATCTGGTGATAGAGAAATCACCTCCACCCTCAAAACAGTCTTGTCATTTACCTTTAAATGCGGGAGAGAGAGAGAGAGAGAAACCCTTCGGAGTTGATGCAAAGAATATCACAGCCTTCTCCAGAATGAGATAGTTGTTGTTTTTTTGCTGTTAATTTCTGAACCGTCCAAACTGTAATGAGTCAGTGGGGAGGAATGTTCAGAGGAGTTGCAGTTGTCCTAACCATTGCTAGCTTGCCACATTACAAATACAATACTAATAAGATCAACCATGCAATGAAAAAAGTAAGGGGAGAATAAAAAGTTTATTGCTAAACAAAAAGTTACAAACATTCTCCTTCATTTGACACCAAGTAAAGTTGTACAACATGAGATCCCACTGGACCCTGCTTTTTCCTTCTGAATCTCACAGGAGGTTCAGTGAGATGGGGAGATAATGTATTCATATTGTGTATGATAACAGCAGTGAGGTCACTATGTGCAGGAAAATGGCACCTATGTATCATAACCACAACAGACAAGTGGATGGAAAAAGTCCTGGTATTGCCAAAAGGTAATGAGCAGCTGTACAATGCCTTTTGAAAAGGCTACATGAGCACTCGGGTGGATATGAAGATATGAATGCATGTTTGCATGTTCCCAAAGAATCCAAAATTGTGCTAGGGACTGCAACAGTGGGAGGTAATGTGGCACACAATATCTATTGAATCAAGGCTGGGAACGCTCACATCTGAAGCTGTGAAGAGCCGCTGCCAGCCAGTGTAGGCAATACACTAAGATGGACTAATGGTCTTTCAGTTCAATGCAGCTTCCTTAAGGAAGCATCAGGGAGATCTCCACTGAACACATTTGCATTTTACTTCTAAGTAATCATGTATAGCATTGTCTTGTTAATCTCTGAAAAATGCTGTCACCACAGAAGACGTAAAGTCTGACGATATGTCTAAGAACCATTTTCTAATTAATAGTTCTTCCTCCATTATAAACGTTTGACATGTACATTGCTTTTTCTTCCTAACCACATAGCAACATGTCCAAGAGCTGCACCTATTTCAAATTTCTAGGTGTTTGTTTCTAGAGAGAGGGAAAAGAAATTATTTCTTATGTCATTCGTTTTTAAAGCTGTACCATTTGTGCTTTTGTGTTGTATTTGGCTGAATTTCAGATCTGATAAGAATATTGGTGTTTAAAAGATGTTACACACCTGTCATTTAGCTGCAAATGTCCCACAGACTAGCACTATGCTCATTTTTTAGAAACCTTGACTTCTATGCGTTAAGCACCACCTGGAAGCTTTGCCGTTTCTCAGAATGCTGACGTCAAATCACCTTGAGCTGTTATGTAAAAATACAGAAAGGTCAGAATGGGATGATGCATCTTATCCATCTGCTTCCTGTGTTTTTTCAAAATATCAGACTAAGGTTCAGGTAGAGTATTTGACTACTGATGAACATATTTTCTTCTTTTTTAATTTTTTTATTGCAAAAGGAATCAAACTAAACATTACCCCCTCCCTCTCGCCTCCCCTTTTCCTGCCAAAGGAGAGGAAGAGTCCCTGCCCAAGGTGGTCTGGAAGGGGTATCTACAGTTCTGTGGGGATGATAAACGCAAAACAAAGAGAGATTGTTGTTGCAGTCAAAGATACAGAGTAAAAGTGGACATGACCCTCCAAGGTGTATTATAAACTATTACTTCATTCTCTGTTGAAGCTTCGTGACTTTTTGTACAGCTTTATTTGTGGCATGAAGTCTCCCTCAGAATGCAACTGCAAAAAGAGATCACGTTTTTAGATCAGACGTGAACATTATCCATACTTTTAACATTTTAGGCAGAGCACTTTGTGTTAAAGATAAGAGCTCATATGGACAGAAAATCATTCTGTCTTTGAAGCCTCTAACATTGCTTGGTACTCTAGATTCCTGACTGCTGACACATGCATTAAATTAAAGCCATAAGAAAGCAGTTCAGTATCAGGGGCATTTCAAACTGCAGAGGAATGATTGTTATCAGATGCTCTTTTAATTTTTCAATTATTAATGCACATTATGCTCTCAAACTTGTTTTTCCAACGTGCTCTCAGAAGTTGGCACTTATTCATCTTACTTCCTGCAACAGTGCCTAAGGAATGGAGCATGTCTAATTGAACCGGGTATTGTCAGAAACAGATATGTTGCTTGAAGAGTATTAATACAAAATAAGTAAAGAAACATTCTTCATTAGAGATAGGTAGCCATGTTGGTCTGCCATAGTCAAAACAAAAAAAATTCCTTCCAGTAGCACCTTAAAGACCAACTAAGTGAGTTCTTGGTATGAGCTTTCGTGTGCATGCACACTTCTTCAGATAAGTGTGCATGCACACGAAAGTTCATACCAAGAACTAACTTAGTTGGTCTTTAAGGTGTTACTGGAAGGATTTTTTTTTTATTCTTCATTAGGTAACTTTCTGGTAATGTAAGTGTGCAAAAGATTTAAACGTTTTACAGAACTTGTCCTTACTTTGTCTGATCAACGGTTGTTTGAAACCTCACATACTCCTGCCTGCATTCTTTGGATAAAGTCCATTCTGGAACAGGATGTATTCAGGCTGATGAAAGGGTTTATGTCTTCCCTCTTCCGCTTCCCCACCTTATTTAGGAACAACCATTTTACAGTAAGGTTCACAGAAACCAATTAGTCTGAAAGGTGAAATTCCCTAGAAATATTTCAAGCCAGCATGTAGATAAAGACACTTAAGAGTTCAAGAACCAATTTTAAATTTAACTTGTCCCCTTTCTCCTCCTTTATCTCCCTACAGACAATGACAGATTTTTAAAATGTTCAGTCCAAGGGTAAACCTGAGAAAAGATGAGGCTTTCAGAAAGGTTATTAGGAAAATCCTTTGTTTTTAAATTTTATTTACAGGAACCTCAAGAACAGAATAGCTTTGCTTTCTGAAGTGCTGCAGTGTCACTGCCATGCATGGGATTGGGACCCAAGTTCTCAGTCTGTCTTTTGGGTGCCAAAAATCTATTTAATGTGTAGTCTTAAGATACAGAACATATCAGAAATGAAACTTACAAGAACATAATAACTTTGTACAATCTATAAACTCTCAATAATATTTTAATAAATAAACATGTAGTTTCCTTACGTTATTCTGCCACCTGCTGGGCAGATGGATTTTTTATACTGGCACAATACAGAATCGCATTTAATCTGCTCAAGATTAATCATGGCTTGATAAAGAATAAGTGTTAAAATGTTACCTTCCCGATGGAGCAGTACCTATTTATCTACTTGCACTTTTTGACGTGCTTTCAAACTGCTAGGTTCTGATCAGCAAGCCCAAGAGGCTTAGTGGTTTAGACCACAGCGCCACTTGCATCCCTGTGGGCCTTAAAGGGTAAAGGTAAAGGGACCCCTGACCATTAGATCCAGTCGTGGCCGACTCTGGGGTTGCGGCGCTCATCTCGCTTTATTGGCCGAGGGAGCCGGCATACAGCTTCCAGGTCATGTGGCCAGCATGACTAAGCTGCTTCTGGCGAACCAGAGCAGCGCACGGAAACGCCGTTCACCTTCCCGCCGGAGCGGTACCTATTTATCTACTTGCACTTTGACATGCTTTTGAACTGCTTGGTTGGCAGGAGCAGGGACCGAGCAACGGGAGCTCACCCTGTAGTGGGGATTCGAACCGCCGACCTCCTGATCGGCAAGTCCTAGGCTCTGTGGTTTAACCCACAGCGCCAAACCCACAGCGCTACCCGCGTCCCCTTGTGGGCCTAAGCCTGGGTTAAAATCCAGTGAAGGATTCCCACAAGCCAGGCAGGGCAGTTCCTTGGTGAGAAAGATGCTACTGAAGGTCTTTAATCTAACAAATGAAGTGGTTTTGTGCCAGAAGGCACAGGAAACCCTCCACCGTAGGCTCAGGTGGCATCTATGGATGATACTACTACTACTACTACTACTAATAATAATAGGTAAATAAACCACTTATTAATTGAATTTATATACCGCCCTATACCTGGAGGTCTCAGGGCGGTTCACAGAACAAAATTGAAATATAAAACCACAAAATACATAAAAATAAAAACAAACAACCCAATAACACACACCCCATCTTAAAAGGGCATACGATGTCAACTGAATCAACCAAAGGCCTGGTTAAAAATGAACATTTTTTACCTGGCACCTAAAGGTGTACAATAAAGACCCCACCGTCTCAGCTGTCCCTCATTCCAAGAAACTGAACCCTGGGTAGGCAACTGAGCAATCTTGCACTGTTCAGAGACTGAGGTTGTGTGCCATGTTTTTGTTTTTTAAAAGTGAGCCTCTAAGCCCTTAAAGAAAGTTAAGAAAACGAAATGAGCGTCGCACCTCATAGCCACCTTTGACTGGACTTAACCGTACAGAGGTCCTTTACCTTTTTTAAAAAAATGATTACATATATGGTGCTATTCTGCTTTTTGAATACAGATTGTGTGTGTAAATTGCATTTGTGGCCTCCAGGTGTAGGGCAGTATATAAATTCAATAAATAAAATAAAAGTTCCACCTTTCTTCCCTTCCTGCCAGTCAGCGAGCTCAGCCCTGATGGACCAGGAGAAAAGAGTGGAAACAATTCAACCATGCCCAAAGGTAGCATCTCCGTTAGAAGATGTATACGGTATTGCTAGTAACCGGTGATTCTGCTCCTGTCTATTGAATCCGCGGTTTCAGAAAGGAGAAACACAAGAGAAACGCAGCAATTTTATCAGCCAATGCGAAAACCTATTGCAGAACCACCGCAATTGGCAGCCCGATACTTAGCAAGGAGACTTAGCATCCGTGCACTTTGAAAAGGCTCCTCAGCAAGTCGAACGATTCTCCTCACGAAAGCCCGATATCCCACAATGCAACGCGCTCTGCCACACAGGCTCGAACTACGCTCCCGACTCACTCGAGGGGAGGCCGGCGGGCGGTTCGCGAGGGGGCCGCGCGCGCGCGCTGCGCTCTGGGAAACGTAGTTCGAGCGCGCGAGTCTCGCTCGAGGCGGCCCCTCCGCCGCCTCCGCCTCTTTAACGCCCGTCGAGGAAGAAGCGTAGCCTCAGGAGGACCGGGCCACGTGACCCGGGGGAGGGGACGAGGAGGAGGAGGGGGCGGGGAAGAGATAAGAGAAGGCGAGCCGACGGCGGACAAGCATCTCTTTTTTCCCCGGCGGAGGGGCGGCTAAGTAACGGTACGTATCCGTCCGCCGCCTTCCTTTCACCAAGATGGCGGCGGGGACGGCCGTTGGAACGGGGATGTGAGGGGGGGACCCCGTCATGTAAACACCCTCCCGCTCCGTTTATGGAACGAGGACGCCGGCGGGAGCTGCCGGCCGAGAAGGACGGAAGGCGGCGAGGTTCGGCTGCGCCCTTTACCCCCTCAAAACGAGCAGCCCCCTGAGGTGGGAGATAACGGGAGGCAAAACAAAAAGAGCGCGCGCGTGTTATCATGGGGAGGGGTGCCTCTGTGGGCCTGCCTGAGGGAGCGCGCGCCTCAGGAACCGCGCGCGCTGGTGCGGAGGGGGGCGTGTCCACCGCTCCACCTCCAGAGCCCCGCGCGGCGCCCTTGGTAGGCTCCGCCCCCTGCGCCTCGTTGAGAGGGGGTGCCTTGTCTCCAAGGAGACGGAGTGTTCTCTTTCCAAATTGGCCCGAAGCCAGGCCGCTTGGGTCGTTCGGGACCCGCCCCCCTGCTTTGCTCCTCCTCCTCCATCCTCTCTCTGCCGCGATCGGGACTTTGCCGCCGTTCTCGAGGCAGGAGCGGGGATTTCTGAGCCCCTGGCTCCGCCCCTCCAACCGTCTTTCTGACCCCGCCCCCGAGAAGCGGCAGGTAAGGAGGAATCGGCAGTCGCGCTGGGGCGGCCGTGGTTGGAAGAAGAGCTCGGGGCTCGGTTCTCTGCCTGACCGGGCCTGCACAGCGCCGGCCGCGGGTAAGGGCTCGGCTAAGATCGTTTCCTTACGATTGCTGCCTTTTAGGGAACTGGGTTTAGGTCCGCCGCTGTAATGGGGGGGGGGGGGAGAATCCATCCCAGGTTGTTTCCCAGTCTCGGTAATAATAGGGGAAAGGGGCTGGGCCTTATGATTAACTCGGAGGGTCGTGAGCTGCGGTTGACCTGGCCAAAGAATTGTGTCTGGGTCTGCGTTTGAAACTCCCATTGTTTCAGGCAGAGTTTTGCGACCGGGATGTCATTCACAGTCTGAGCTCTGGGCCTAAGATTTCAGATTAAAACAGCAGAGTGGAAGGAAAAGAGGACCTTTTTCTGCCTCCCCACTTCCAGCTACTCTCTGAAGACTGGAGAATAGACCCTCTTAAGAATATTACTGGGGAGGGCAGGGGAAGGACCAGACCATGTGGGAAATGAACATAATATTTTAGCTGCACTTCATTCATTTTCAGCTTTGTATTCTTGTTTAAAAAAAAGTGCCTAGACATTCCGTTGTTGCTACCATAACCTAGGTTTAAGATACCATTTAGCTCCCAATTTTCATATCTGAGTTTCTGAAACTGGTTAGGGTAGGTGCTTCTTGTTAACCATGGCATCTTAAAGCTGTCCCCTGTGCTGCTGCTTTCATTGGTGGTTCTGCTAAAACTGCCAGAACTGAAATTTAGGAAGCAGTATGCCATTATATACGCTTAACTGCAAGCTTCTTATAGCAAGAGGCTTGTTTGGGTGGCTGTAGTCCAGCTTCAGTGCTTCCCAATGGTAGCCAAAATTTAGTTATATATTACTATAGCCTGGAGAGTTTATTTGGTTAGAGCATGGTGCTAATAATGCCAACGTTGCAGGTTCAATCCCTGTATGGGACAGGTGCATATTCCTGCATTGCAGGGGGTTGGACTTGATGATCCTCAGGGTCCCTTACAACTCTGCAATTCAATTATTATTTATTAAATTGTATGCTACCCTTCATCCAAAGATCACAGGTTGGTTCACATGAGTACAAGTTATGCAGCAGTGCCTGGTCTGTGTAGACTTTTCTATCAGAAGTGCAAACCAGTACTTCAAGTTTAAAGCTGCATACCTTTTGTTACCTTTCCTACTTTATACATAGAACAAGCCAGTTGCAAGATTGCAACTTGGCTGCTGCCTTCTTTGTCCTGAGGTTGTTTACAGAGTTTGCTAGGCAACCACCTTGCCATCTTAGGATGAAGGGCGGTATACACATTTAAATAATAATAATAATAGCCCTCTGTATGTCATCACAGTAACGTACAACAGATCTTGTTGCTTGAATCTGCTCTACAATTATGGAAAATACTATAACAGTAAAAATTTAAAAAATCTTAGCGAGATCTAAGAAGTTCTTCCTGTTTCAAAATTAATGAAAACAGTTTTAAATGCATGTGCGTCTTTGAATTGTTTTTCTTTTGAGAGCTGAGGGTGGCTGTAAATTGGGCTGATATAAGGTGAATGCAAAATATCTAGCAAGTCAGGCCAACTGGGAAAGACTATTAGTTGTTTTAGAGTATAGAACAGTGTTTTTTTGCCAGTTGCAAATGATACTTGTGTTATTGATCAGGCAAGAACGACAGTGCCTCACTGTCTTTTCATTCCTGTGATAACCATAGGACATATCATATGTGGAAGATAATTTCTAATGTAAGGGGGCAGACGGATTCAAAAGGGAGCAAGAATTTGGGGTCATTGACAGCCTGATCCTTGAGTTCAGTTGTGTTCATTTCCTAGTAAGTTTGAGGGTGCAGTGCTTTCCAGTATTTAGCCTCCTTTGAAAGGAGATCACTGTATTTTGCAATATTTGCATCTATTTACAAAAATGCAGGTTGTACAAAGATACATCAGGAACACTCAACCTGAAGTCCACTTCTCTCACATTAGATCTCTAGGAGGCAGCAGGCACCCCAGAGGCTGTTAGTTTACAGAGTTCAGAGCTCAGCTCTTTTCTTCTCAGCCTGACTCAAATGGCAACCTATCATTCTCCTTTACAGACATCTTGCCCCATTGCCCAGGCTAGGGACTTGATAGAGATGGCTTTCAAGCTTCCAGAACAGTCTGTTGTGGGCCATTTACCTGTTAGTTCCCTAGCAAAGGAGATACTTGGCAACATTGCGAGGACTGTTAACAATGGGGGAGAAATGGGGGTGCGTTGGGTGCGGCCCACCCCAGGTGTCATCCCTGAGGGGGGTGACATTACTGTGCCACTGCCCTGGGATGCTCGCTGTGGGCAGCACCCCCCGGGACGCTCCCTGAGCACCTACCTCCACCTCTGACTGTTAAGGCAGTCTCCTGGATCCATTAATCCTCTCCTGTCCAACCCCAAATCTCTTGAAAGTATGCATAGGATTTCAGCCAAAGGTTATCAGGATAGCTTTTCTCTGCTGACATTTTACTTATGCACCTTTGTGTGTGTGACATTGGTGGACAAAAGAGTTATTGAGGCTGACCTTAGATGTTGCCATCTGCTTATAGGACTCTTACTTTGCATAATTTGATCTTACATTGCTGTCCATATTTCATGACTGCAGTTTGGGGTATTGAATTGTGCTGTATCTGTGTTACATTTCAAATATGGATGGATCTTATAGGAAAATTCACCATACTTGTTTTGGCTTTGTGATATCTGTTGTTGAGCGAACACTTTGGACATGGGTTTTTTTTGTACCCAATAGTATGCTCTACAGCACCTTAAACTTTCCAGCTCTCCCTGCTGGATCCTGGCATTGCACTGTTACGTGCATTAAGCTTTAATTTTAATAGGGTTTTAAGGCTGCATTCTTATGTATGCTTACATGGGAGTAAGCCCCATTGAACCCAGCAGAAATTACTTTTGAGTAAACATGTTTAGGATTGTACTGCAAGTGTTTTAGGATCAGGGCTCTGTGATTTAGTCAGTTTTCCTCTGTCAAAACAAACTGGAAGATGGAAATTCAGAGTGCATTCTGTGAGTTTGGTACCGATTGAAAGTACTGTAAACTTGTTATATGGCCCTTTATTAATTTCCACTTAGCATAGCTTTTGCTTGACTGTTTAGTGAGGAATCACAGACTTGTACAGGATATTAGTGCCAGCCTATGTGCAATCTCTTAGTCTTTCTGGAAATTAAGAGGATGTCAGGGCAACAAAGCTTTTATAAGAGGATTCATCTGAAAATAGCCACTTGGAAGGTGAACAAGAATGGGCTAGCTGGAAAAGCAAGTAAAAAACATATTTGCAATAATTTTCACCATCAAAGACATTGGATTCCGTAGTGCCCTCACACTGAAAATGTAGGTTTTCTAAACCTCATTTTTCCACCAAAAATCTACATTTATACATTTTTTTAGGCATTTATAAAATCATTTTAGTGCTGGTGTGTTTTTTCCTGAAATCCTCATCATGTTACTGAACTCTGTGTAAAATTTCAAAGAGATCTGATCATTGGTTATGGAGAAAAAATATATAATGCACACAAGGTCGAGGATCTCAAGAGGAACAGAAACACAGATTTCACAAAACTTTGAAGTGCTATAAAATTTAAACAGTTTGAGATAGAGGGGAAAAATTTAAGGGGGTTCCTTTCAACCATAAGGGAAGGTTGTACACCAAGTTTCATCAAAATCCGAGGCGGTGGGTGGCATGACGGCGTTGAACTGACGTGGAATGACCCTATATTCACTTACTTTGGGAGTAAGTGCCATTAAAGATGGTGGATTGGAATTTATTTCTATATAAATCTGCATTTGTTAAAAATGCTGCATCCACTGAATCAACTCATTCTTGTATGTGAAATAAGCTTAGTATGGAAACAAACAAATACTGTATCAAGTTTAGTGTGCAGAACCAAACATTAGAGACCAGGGCTGGTTCAGAAATAATGAACCGTGTGAAGGCGACATGAACTAGCCTGTGTGATCCCAGGACATGTGCACACTCACTCACATAGGAAGAGACAATTGTTTCCTGTTATATCTGACTTACCCAGTGTCCAGCATTTAGTACAGACTTGAAATGTGGCCCTTTTAAAGTGGATTTGTCTTATAATGGTATCTGTTTTTTTAGTGGTGAATAACAACATGGCAGCAGGAGGCAGCCCTTTTGAAGAAGGAATGGATGATCGTGACTTACCTGGCTGGAGCAATGAGAGCCTTGATGATCGATTAAACAACACGGTATAGCACTAATTTCTGTTAATACTTATTATTAATTTGTATACCACCCTTCATCTGTTTATCTCATCATGGTTCACAAGAGAAAAATACGAAATAAAAACAAGAACAAAAAATGAATATTAAGCTCTTCTAGATACAGGCAATGACTGATTTATGCACATCCGAATGGTGCGCTATAGCGGATGGCGCTGGACCTGGAAGTGGGCCCAATACGTTAAAAGGGGCAGAACAGAGAAGGGGCAGAGTGGACTTGTGTGTGCTTTGCCGACGCATGCGGGGATTCGGAACATAACCCCTGCACAAAACGAGGATTGCCTGTATTGACAAGTGGGTTCCACAGGCAGTTTTAAGGATATATGATGCTTCTACGAAAACTATATAAATATTAAAGTGTATGCTTGAAATCAGTTTCACAGTGTTGTTTAAAAATGCTGGTAGATTGCAGCATGCTGAACACTTGCTTTAAAATGGAAGTAATTTTTAAAAAATAAATAGGCAATTTGTGTGGTATTGGGAAGAATCATGAATTTTAAGTAATCGTTTTTCTTTAACGATGGTGTACGTGGTTTTGTTTCTTTGTTTGATTTTTAAGGGTTGGGGTGGTCAGCCAAAGAGACCCAACAGATCTTCAGAAAAAAACAGGAAAAAGGTTACCGGTGAAAGTGAAACAAGACTTACTAATGACATCTCACCAGAATCAACACCAGGAATTGGACGGAAAAAGTCCAAGACTCCTCATACTTTCCCTCATACAAGATACATTACCCAAATGTCTGTTCCAGAGCAGGCAGAACTTGAAAAACTTAAACAAAGAATAAACTTCAGTGATTTAGATCAGGTATGTACTTTGTTTTTACTAAAGTGACCTGGGTGGCCTCCCTGGTTTCCAAGTTAGGAAGCTCAGGTGTCTGGCCACTGTCTCACTTCTGTAGAGAGGCAGGAAGGAGGTGCAGAAGCTAGCATGAGCCCAAGCGCCCTGCTGTGCGCTTTGCAGCTAAATTTTAATCCTGTCTGACAAGAGCAGAGAAAAGGTCAGCTGCAAAGTCCACTGTCAGGCACTTGGGCAGCTGTTAGCTTCTGAGCAAGCGTGACAGCATTGCTTGCCTCTCTCCATATTTTCCAGTTATGGCTATAGACACTATCTTCATAACTCTTAGACTTCATGTGTAGGTAGGAAATGAGCCAACTGGATCCTCTGCTGCTCCTCTGTTCAAGTACCTTGTTGTGTTCTCTACTGCAGATAGAGGAAACCTACAGTTAACAGCATAAAAATTGTTGATCTAGTCTCACACTGACCAACCAGATGCCTATAGGAAGCTCACAAGCAGGACATGGGAGCAAAAACTTTCTCCCACTTACGTTCTTCTGTAACTGGCATTCAGAAGCATTTTGCTTTTGATACTGGAGGTGAAGTCATCAGTATGGTAGCCTTAGCCTTCATGAATTTATCCAATCCCCTTTTTAAAACCAATCAAGTTGGCAGCCATCACTACAGTTTGTAATAACTAATTATGTGTTTAGTAACCATGGGCTACATGAATAAATCTGTTCTGAGTCTCCCACCATTCCACCTCATTGGATGATCTTGGGTTCGAGTATTTTATGTACACACACAAATGCACAAACACAGGGGGGGGATTCCCCCAATTCTGGATCTCACTGCAAGGTGTTACATTGGCTACAAGTCAGAAGATATGGGGCCTGGGTAGTGATTGAACTCAACTCTGTCCCCACTCCTTTCATATTAGCAGGAAGGGAATGAAGAAAATAGGAATAGGAGGATGGGGTCAAAGCTTAAGCTGGGAGAACTTGGAGGATATATGACTATTCTCTACAATGTTGTTTTGCCATAATAATGAATTCTTTAATCTCAACTCAATGCAACTCAATTCATTTCTCTGGGAGGAAAAATGGTCATTCATTTTTTTTATCCAGAAGAACCCCACAGAATTTCTTAACTGGAGAAGTGTTTGAAAGAAAGCTGTAAGTCATTTTGTGGTCTTTCACTCTTATGTAGAGAAGCATTGGAAGTGATTCTCAGGGCAGAGCAACAGCTGCTAACAACAAACGCCAGCTTAATGAAAGCAGAAAGCCATTCAACTTCCTGTCACTGCAGATTAATACTAACAAAGGCAAAGATGCTGCAACAAGTTCTCAGACACAAGAAACTGGGGGATCATCGCAATATAAAGACTTATTTACAGCTGCCTTGAGTAAGGATTTGTTACAGAATTGTCCTGTCTCTATTGAAGAAGATGGAAGAGGTGAACCAGCAGTGGACAGTAGTCAGGTGATATTAGTGGTTAAATTATCCAATTCATATTGAAAAAGATCTTTTAATGAAATATTTAATGAGTGCTCCTTAAAATAGTATTTTTTTCTTGAAGGTTTATTATGAACATAAGGCAAATGTAAGCTGAGAAACTAGAGAGAGAGAGAGAGAGCTTGCATGCCATGGATGTATTACACTTTTCTTTTTTTAAGAATGTATTCAGTTGAAACATGGTTTTCATCTAGAGGCCTGGACACTCATTTAAGCAAGTCTTGCTAGTAAAAAACGGATGTTAAGCAATTGGACTGGTTCAATTTATTTATGTAGCATTTTAAATACCGTAAACATTTTTAAATTAAAATGCAGGATTGCCATCTATTTTACCAGTTTAAAGCATTATTGTATAGACTCTACTGTTTTTTTGACTTTCAGATTGTGAGCAGACTAATTCAAATTCGTGACTATATTGCAAAAGCCAGTTCCATGCGAGATGATCTAGTTGAGAAAAATGAGAGATCTGCTAACGTGGAACGCTTGTCACATCTCATAGATCATCTAAAGGAACAGGAGAAATCATACCTAAAATTTTTGCAGAAGATGCTTGTAAGTTGGAAAGCTTAAATGCCTTTTTCAAATGGTGTGAGAAAATAGTACGGGGGATGAATATAAAACGTAGCATATTTTCCCCTTAATGTTCCCTTTACCCCATTTATGTAGTTTTTTGTTTATGCCACTAAAATATTCCAGGCTAGAGAAAATGAGGAGGAGGATGGTCGGACTATAGATTCAGCTGTGGGATCTGGTTCTGTAGCTGAGAGCACATCGCTAAACATAGATGTGCAGTCTGAAGTTTCAGATACAACGGTAAGCTTCTTTTTAGTAATTAAGTTGCTAGAGATGAAGATGCATTTCTCTCTCCAGATAACTTATGTTCTGAATCTAATTTTAGTCCAGGAAAACTTTTTATAAGCTACAAATTCTGGAAGCGTTAAAATAAATATAACAATTTTAAGTCATAATGGCCTGGATTCTAACTACAGTGAAACAGAAAACTGGGTTTTCCTCTCTCCCTGCTTCCCACTGTAGCCAGCTTCCTATCCCCCAACTTCAATATCTCCTCCATGTAGTCCCCCTTTCCCCAACATGAATAGCAATGCAAAACTTAATGTTTTGGGATTCTATTCACCCTTTATTCAGTATGTATGGCCTGTAGACAAAGGCTTTCCACCAGGAATTAAGCACAAGGCAGGTTTGAAGTTGAAGCCATGTTACTGCACATTCCTCATTCCCTAAACTATATTTAGGATTCTCTTCAGAATGATGTGTTAAAACCTGTTTGCAATCTCATTCCTTGCTTATTTGTACCTCGTTGTTACTAAAAGAATGACCTCAAAGTATGTATAAGCTTTTACAGTGCAGTCCTGGTGAGGTGCTTTGGACAATAGCCATAGCTTCTTAGTTGGCAGTTTATCCTCATAGCAACTTGTATACCCGCAGTCATAATATTTTTGTCACAGTCAAAAGAAATTACATGTGCCACCATGCAATTTATTCATGTTTGCAAATCATTTGATATTGGAGTTTCCCTACCTACCGCATGACACTTTGGAAGAAGTTGGGAGCCCTTCTGCCAAATCCTCAAACAGCTTCTTTCAGCTTCTGAGAGTTTAAAAAGCAGTTAAGAAGAAGTTTGGTGGAAGGAGCCATATACAAGGAGATTCAGAGATCTGCTCATGATGCATGTGTCCTCTGAAACACAACATTTGACATCTTTAACATTTTGTAAAAAAAAATCTGTTGAACCATGCCCATGCTTAATATATTTTAAGTCACTGGTCTTCAGTGGGTTTGGGGGCTTAGTTGGTGGTTTTGGGAACCTTTAGTGGGTTGTGCTCTGATCCAAGGTGGATCCGCACAGGAGCACTACCACCATGCAAATATCTGGTAAAAGATTAAGAAATGGTTCCCCAGATGCATGTTTGGGTTAAAAGCTGGTTCTGGGTAATATGGTATATTGACAAATTACAACTGGAATAGGCCAGCGGTATTATAAACTTGAAACTATGCTTAGCAGAAATATATGTTCACGGTCTAACTTACTAAACTATTTGATAAAGGAGGTATCTTTTAGTCTGAGAGCTCGGCCCTGCATTGAGGACAAACTAGGGAATTCAGCTTCTCAAGGACAGGTTTCAGACATGGCCGTTACAGCAAGTCCAAATGTGAAAAATGACAGAGCTGCTCTGAATGGCAGGGAAATCTGGTCTAGTAGGATTAATAGCCAAGAACCTGGATTACTCTCAAAGGTACACTACCAAATATTGCCTTGGACATCAGTATAGGGGCTCAGTCTGCATTCCTAGTTTTTCTTTATAATAAATACTCTGTAACAGAAGTTTGATGTGCATTCATTGCTTTTGTTCTTTTAAATACTTGACTTTATGCACTATTTATCTGTGAAATTATTCTTCTGTCTGCTTTGCTGCATTTGCATTTATTTTTTTAAAGGCCTGTTCGAACAAATAAGTTAAAGAATAATGTAGCAACAATATTTATCTCAGCTCAGATATCTTCCTGTCTCTGTCACACGTTCATAAGAAAATAGTGTTAATGGGGCATATATGTTGTTGTTTTAGTAAACATTTTATTATCCCCCCCCAAAAAAAGGTTGATTATTTCTAAAATGGCAACTGAATGTGGACTCTGGACCATTGGCATGATCATAAGTTCTTACCCTTTAATACTGGCGTTGTTTGGATTTGCTTTTTTAACATTTCCTTTTTATCTCTATTTCTCTTCCCCAGTCCAATTATTTATCTTAAAACATTTAAATGAGGAATTAATGATGAGGAAATTCATTTTGTGCTTGCATTTTTTGGAAGATATTTAAGCTGTGTGATAAGAATTCTGATTTGTTCTTTGCTTCTCTTGGTGGCTTTCTTTTTCTCCTCAGTTTTCATTGTAATACAGGATTTTACATAATCAGTGTTGCACTGCATACCAATTTGAGTAGTTTCATTTCAGTGGAAGTTGTATGTTTGTCTATCTCCCATTGAAATAAATAGAATGACAGTGCTCTTGTCGGATAACTCTGATTTGTCATTGCATGGAAGCTATTATGCAAGCCTTTTTTTAAATAGAAAAGGCAGGATCATATCCAAATATATTAGTACTATCCTATTTACCTATGGCAATAAGGCCTGATAAAAAGAGTGGTACTTCTTTGTAAGTATAGGATTTTGCTGTAAGGGCTGAGAGCTTGAAATGGCATACCAAATTTCAGCATGGCGTTAAAAGGATTGAATATAACTCCAATTAATACATTATGGGGTGGGAAGAAGCAAGTATATCAGAAAACTGAATTTTGCTTTCATTACATTTTAAGATAATAACATGGATTCATCTTTCTGAAAAGAAAATGCCATACATATTTAGAGGTTCAGGTTTGTTTTCTCCACACTGATTGTCTAAAAATTTAAGTTAACCTGCTAATGGGCAGCTGAATATTGATCCCATTTATTTTATTTTCATTTTTATCCCTTTATATTTTTCAGGCTAGAGATCCTCAGCAGGAGGCTACAGAAGAGCTTGCAAATTTGAAGAAGCAACATGATTTATTGAAGAGGATGCTACAACAACAGGAACAACTGAAAGCTCTTCAAGGGAGACAAGCTGCTCTGCTTGCACTGCAGCATAAAGCAGAACAAGCCATTGCTGTCATGGATGATTCTGGTATGCTGAGGTTTAGATACCTGAACAAAATACCTCTTCATCTGCAATTAAAGTATTGATTTGATATAATAGAATCAGAGTTGGAAGGAACCGTGAAGCTCATCTAGTCCAACCCCCCTGCAATGCAGGAATATGTAGCTGTCTCATATGGGGTTCAAACCTGCAACCTTGGCATTATCAGCACCACACTAACTAGCTGAGCTAACTTGAAGGTCTCAGATGTTGTACCTTTTATTGCATTTCCAGTAATTAAATTATTCACTTTAATGGTGGTGTTTCTTAAATAAGAACCTAAGAAATTACTCCAGAGCATGTTAAATGAAATAGGTTGAGAATGTGCATTCTGTTAAATACCCACATATTCAGAGTAGATCCGTTGAATTCATAAGACATAAATTACTCTATTTCACTGGGCCTGAATTGTGACTATTGGGTATCACCCTCTGGTTTTTAGCCCTCCTATGAGCTGAAAACAGAACGCATAAGAGTGCTTTATGTCATATGAACAGCCTAAATAAGTAACAGTGATAGGAGAATCTGAGAAACATTTGGAAAGTAGCAGGCAGTTAGTGTGGGGCATGCTGAATTCTGTATTATGATTCAAGTTTCTAGTAATCAGTAGAAAATGAAGTGGAGTTGCAGTCTCCCAGTGGAAAAAAACAATAATTTCCACATCTTTAAAAGTCTTTCGGATTCCACAGTTTGTTACATGAATGCCTTTTCTGTATGCCCTATTTCGTATGATTAAAAAGCCTCTGTTTAATAAGTTCCAAATTTACTTAAGCACTTCAATAAAATTTTCCATTTTCCTTTCCCACCTGTAGTTGTAACAGAAACAACTGGTAGCATTTCAGGAGTGAGTCTAACATCAGAGCTGAATGAAGAATTAAATGATTTAATTCAGCGCTTTCACAACCAGCTTCATGATTCTCAGGTACCCTTTTTTATATTTAGTATGTACATGATTATATTGCTAATCAAGTCAGTCTAAAATGGCTTGCTTTCTGCTATGGAGAATTCCATTTCAGAAGTGAGCATTATAGTATTGATTGTTGCCAGTTGCTATTGATTCCTTTATTAGCACTTTCCATGGAATCTTCGTTTTTTAAGTTAAGTTTATCCTGCCCTTTTGTCAAAAAGGCTATCAGGGCAACATATAATATCAACAGAAACAAGACTGTTGGCTTAGAAATCCAAAAAGTATGACAGAAAAGAGGAAGCTGAAAAAAGCAAAACTGCATATCTCAGCAAAACTGTGTTATGTCAGCAAAGTAACTGCATCACATCTTTTTCTCTCCTACAGCCTGATGAATAGTGCTAACGTGTTTGCATTGCTGAAGTGTTTTTTTCTTGAAATGCCTTCTGTTGAAAGTAATGTGGATTGAATTTTTTTTCATAGAACCATAGAATTGTAGAGTTGGAAGGAGTCTTGAGGGTTGTCTAATCCAACTCCTTGCAATGCAGAAATTTAGTCTTCATCTTTTTTAAAAAAACAAAACACTTCAACAAATCTACTTCCATTAAAAAAAATCTCTTGATTTGTTTGACTGCTTTGAAAGGAAAATGGTGGGTGGACTGATGCAAACTGTGACAACTGTTTGGAATTTTGTTACATGAAATGCTGTCATTGAAAACAGCCATTTAAAAAAAGATCTCCCTGCAGCCCTGAAAAGCTGCTGTGGTAGGTTTGGGGAACCCTTGAAACAGTGTGGAAGGTAATTTGAGGGGCTACTAGAGAACAGGGAAATTGCTGTTGTCCAGCTCTCTTTCCAATTGCGGGAACCTCTGCTGGATCTCAATCCCTTCTGTGAATAGAAGGCTTACTCTCCCAAAAGTGGTAATAGGATTGTAGTGTTAAGTGTTCTGAAATTAACTTGAATAAAATATGTCTACTTTTAGGTGCAACCTGTTCCAGATAATAGAAGGCAAGCAGAGAGTCTTTCTCTAACCAGGGAGGTTTCCCAGAGCAGGATTTCTTCTGTTTCTGAGCATTTGTCTGAAGAAAAGGCCCAACTCTTCAGTAAGATGATAGCATTGCAGGGTAAAAAGCATAAAATGGACAAATTGTTGGGAGAATTGCACACACTTCGGGACCAGCATCTAAACAATTCATCCCGTAAGTAGTAGCATGCAATCTGGTGGTGTTATTTACAGTATTTTGTTTGTTACTTATATGAATTGGTGGAAGTCTTTTCAGTTCCGTTCTCTTTCCACCCCCCCCCCCCAAACAAATGCATGTTGGGTTTGGATGTTGAACAATCAAACCTCTGCTCAGCCTAATTTTCCTAGGTTAGGTCTCCTTTAGACATGGCTTTCCTTGTTATGTCATAAATAAAGAAGTTGGTAAGGGAGAAACTGCTAGAAGTTCATGTTTCAATGTACACATGATTAAGGCTGCTATCTCCTAAAAAGATACAATCTGGTCTCCCATTTTCTCTTTTACTGAAGAAGAACAGGGTACAGTGGTACCTCGGGTTAAGTACTTACTTCGTTCCGGAGGTCCATACTTAACCTGAAGCTGTTCTTAACCTGAAGCACCACTTTAGCTATTGGGGCCTCTTGCTGCTGCCGTGCCGCCGTAGCACTATTTCTGTTCTTGTCCTGAAGCAAAGTTCTTAACCTGAAGCACTATTTCTGGGTTAGCGGAGTCTGTAACCTGAATAGTATGTAACCTCAAGCGTATGTAACCCGAGTTACCACTGTTTTTCATTCCATCATCATCACAGAGGTGTATTTGGAGGGGATATATTCATTGAAGATCTTAGCTTTCTTTTCTTTTTTAAAAAATGAACCTACCTGTTAAGTCTGACACCAGAGGTCCCTGCCCCTCTGTTGGCTTTCTTCATAATAATTACTATTATTTATATGCCACCACCTGACCTAGTTGCCCAGAGAGCCATGTTTTAGACATTTTCCAAAAAAATAAATGTCCAGGATTTTAACTGATTTTATATCAACTGCTTTTTGTATTTTTTACTGTTGCTATAATAATTGCTTATGTTTCTGATGTTTTTGATTTATATTTGTTTTATGGTTCTCTTTTGTATTTTATTAATAATAATGTAAAAAAAGAATAAGGCTGCTAGATGCATGCCACTAGTCTGAGCCTTTAGACAGTTTTGGGGGGGGGTATCCAGATTCCGCCTCTATTCTCCATTTCAAGACAAAATTACAAAAGTCACTCATACTCCGTTCCACACTCCATGAGTTCCAGCCATAGCTAAGATGGGGAAACTGCCACCCGTGATACCACTCATAATACCAAGTGCCCAGTGAGATCTGACAAGAATAACTGTAATGATTAGATGCAAACCTTGACATAAGGCTCCTGATTGTCAGCAGATATTTGTGACAGTATCAACTGGCAGGAGTTCTGCCCTGGGCATCTTGTCTGTGCATTCAAGCTTGAAAGCCCACCAAAAATATTACTATCAAAGCTCACAAGATCAACAGAACCAAGCCTCTAAATGGTAGCTGCTCCCTCCAGAGGGAGCTAAAACCATCCTAATGTCTAGCACAGCACAGCTTATCAAATGAGAGTGGAACACAGTGGCAGATGGGCTCTGTAACACTTCATTCAAGCCCAGAGAATGAGGTCTTGATGCAACCATTATCTAAAAAATGTTTCAGCTGTCCAGCAGCACACCTAATCATTTCTTCACCCCTGTCAATCACAAACAAACACACTTCTCCATGGAGTGAGCGGAGGCAATAGATCAGGGGTCAGCAAACTTTTCATCAGGGCGCCGGTTCACTGTCCCTCAGACCTTGTGGGGGGCTAGACTATATTTTGGGGAAAAAATATGAACGAATTCCTATGCCGCACAAATAACCCAGAGATGCATTTTAAATAAAAGGACACATTCTACTCATGTAAAAACACACTGATTCCCGGACCATCCACGGGCCGGATTGAGGAGGTGATTGGGCCAGATCCGGCCTCTGGGCCTTAGTTTGCCTACCCATGCAATAGATGCTCTTCCAGCCCCTCATCCATGAAATGTAGTTTATACTTTCCCCATAACACCACTGATATGATAGTCCAGGTGCAAGGGAACAGGTCTCAGTCACCTTGGTGGCACCCTACGAACCATGCCACCTGTGGTTTTCTGTATTCCTTCACTTAGCAACCATGCTTCTCTGATTTTTTCGGTCAAGGCCAACCATCTTTTTTCAAGGCTCAATCAGACACTTGGACCTAGTATAGCTGTAGCTTGCAACTTGGAAGCTTACCAATGATCATGGCACAAGTTTGGGTACCCAGCAGAATTGGTCAACACCATTCTGCCCAAGAGGAGATAGAAAAATCTATTGGAATGTAGAGCTGGAGAAAGAAAGTGGACTACAGGGGGAAAATAGGCATTAAGGAGTTATTGGGCTTCTGACTTACATTACATTCTGACTAATGTAAGCAGACTTACATTAGAATTCACGTCCAGTACACTGCTATGACAAGCCTCTGCACTGTCTGTGGTCCTTTCCAAGTCAGGCTTCAGACCTCATGGGCTTCATCCCCATCGTAAAAGATTTTATCAGTGATTGGTCAGTCATTTGAATTTGGATATGGGTAAAAATAGTTCTTAAGCAGAAATGTCCTTTTTTTAAAACAACGTGTTACCTTAGAAGTGAAATGGGAGGAAGCCATCTGAAGTTTTTATAAACACTTGTATTCTTTATTTTTAAATCTGCTTGATTTAATCTGAGTCATAATTTTAATTTATTAATATAGTGTATTAATATACTAGGGCTGCAACATTTAATTATGATAGAAATAGTCCTTCAGAGGTTTGTGCATAAAACAAGATGAAATCTAGTGTCATCTAATTTGCAGTCTTGCCAGCTTCAGGGTCTCCTCAGAGAAGTGTTGATCAAAGAAGTACAGCTTCAGTAGCTTCTGCACCTGTAGGAATAGCAGCTGCTGTCAATGAAGAATCTAACAGCTTAGCATCATCTGTTGCCTATCATCCGGATTCTGTCACCTCACAGAATGACAGTGAAGAGGACGACAACTTAAATCCAACAGAAAAGCTACAGTAATATATTTTAAATTTTTGGATAAACAGTTTGTTATGTTAGTTTGGTTTATGAAGCAGTTACCCATGGTAGATATTTGAGAGCATATGTACGATAAAAGAAGCGGTTTTTAAGACACAAGTGCTTCCTAACAGTTGTTTTGAGAGAGACTGCACTGCAATAGATAACAATTTAGTTGGGTGTTCAAACCGATTGCAGATAAAAGCCAACTTTGGTGCTTGATGTTAATTTAGGTAGTTGGGTACTGAACACTCAATTGTCCGCGTACATTCTGGTTTAATTTTTTGACGAAATAAACTTAGCTGCTATACCTTGTGGGTAAAGGTAAAGGGACCCCTGACCATTAGGTCCAGTCGTGGCCGACTCTGGGGTTGCGGCACTCATCTCGCTTTATTGGCCGAGGGAGCCAGCATACACCTTCCAGGTCATGTAGCCAGCATGACTAAGCTGCTTCTGGCGAACCAGAGCAGCGCACGGAAATGCTGTTTACCTTCCCGCCGGAGTGGTAACTTTTTATCTACTTGCACTTTGACATGCTTTTGAACTGCTAGGTTGGCAGGAGCAGGGACCGAGCGACGGGAGCTCACCTCATCGCGGGGATTCGAACCACCGACCTTCTGATCAGCAGGTCCTAGGCTCTCTGGTTTAACCCACAGCGCCACCCGCGTCCCTTCACCTTGTGGATATACGCACACAATTCAAACAATAACTTGGCCATGCATTATTATCTGTAATGTGCTCTTTTCAGGATAGTTGAACTCATATGATAAACTAGGCTCTGAAAAGCAAAGTATTGACAACAGTATGAGAGATGGTAGGGGAGTTACAAATCAGGAAGTATGGTTCAGATCTCAGCTGTGCCAAGATCTCAATAGATGGCCTTGAGTGTGCTGCTCTCTCAGCCACAGTACCCCATCTACAGTTTATAGAAAATACTGACCTACCTTTTTATAGTGTTGTCAGAATTAAAACAATATAATGTATGTGAAGTGATTTGTACACCTAAGTGAATGCTGCTGATGGCCAGATTTCAAAGTAACTACTCAGATGTCTGGCATGGTGTCGTTTAGCTATCCTTGTCATAAAACTCCTAGTCTTGTCAACTAGCTAGCTTATACCTAGTCAAAGTAATCAGAAGTTCCCATCTTCTGTCTTTCTCCCATCCTCCTAATTTATAATACTATTTTTGTGGCTATACACACACACACACACACAATTTTCCCAGTGCATATCAAGAGAAACCTCCTGCTTTGTCCAGAACTAGATTTTCCACAGGGTTGTACTTTCCTTGATGTAAGAAAATAATAAACATGAATCTCAAGTTGCCCCCACACCACTATTCAAAGCAAGCTGACAGTTGGACCTCTTTCCTTTGTAGGAAGTTGAATGAAGTTCGGAAGAGACTAAATGAATTGCGTGAATTAGTCCACTACTATGAGCAGACATCTGATATGATGACAGATGCTGTAAATGAAAACACTAAAGAGGAAGAGGAGACGGAAGATTCAGAGTGTGATTCAGACCATGAGAATCCACAGCCAGTTACCAATATTAGGTAGGTTGGTTGCTATGGCTGTTGCCTCCTAAAGTGCTGCTGCTATAATGATAAGAAATAACATTAAACACAAGCTTGCTATAATTATTGATCTTGTCAGAAATACCTAAAGTCTGACCTGATATTTATGAGAAATGAGGAAACTTAATTTTCCCCTTCTTTTTCTCCTGCAGTGTACCAATATGTTTGTTTTAGCACAATATGTTATTTTTCTTCTTTCTTCCCTCTTCTGGGTTTTCCCCCCCTCTCCCTGCTCCCATAACTCAATTCTCCCAACTTTTGTATGCCTGGGATTTGGGAAACTGGGCTTGTTAAGGTGATGCACATCTTCCATTAGATAAATTATTTCAAAAACAAGACAAAGAACCCACTATTATTATAGTATTAGCATAATATTTGTTTATATTCCACCATTTTTAATTTTAAAAATCTATTCTGTCATGGAGCTTGTAAAAAACCTAAGGGTGCTTAAAATTTAAATGATGCTTAATTTGGTTTCCTCCTCTAGAAATCCACAGGGCACCACTAACTGGGGAGAAATTAATTGCAATAGTAATAGCAATTTGCAGTGTGGAACTAATAACAGAAATGGAAGGCATCTTAATACATCTTGTGAAATAAACAACCGATCTGCTAATATAAGGATGCTGAATATGCCCTCAACTTTAGGTACGTTTCAAAATAATATATTCTGCAGAGTATGTAATGTGTGGCAGTATTCAAATCTTAATTTATTAATCACATGGGGATTAATCAATTTACTCTCTAGATTTGTGTATGGGTAAAGATTATTTCCGAAGCAGAACACATACACTGTTTTTAGAAGATATGTGTAAGAATGGAGAGCCACTCTCTTAAGGCAGTGCTTTCCATCTTTAAATTTTGTAAGTCCTTTAAAAAAAATATGTTGGGCATATTTTAAAAAATTGGTTGCCTAGATTATAAGTGAATTCAGTTCCTAGTATGTTCTTTCAGATTGCCATTATAATAGAGAAGATGGTGGTGCTGATATTCCACAAGGTGAAGATGAAGTTGATGCTGAAGCTGATCGAGCCAGTGAAGCTTCTCTATCCAGCCGCAGAACCAGCATAGCTGAGGAGGCTCCTGCTGATGTGGAATTTGAGCAAAAGATCAACAGGCTTATAGCAGCAAAACAGAAACTTCGACAACTGCAAAACCTCGTTGCTATGGTACAGGTCTGTTTTCATTTAATAAGTTCCTTGCCATTGTGCTAACTGAAATTAAAGCAATGGGTAGAATTAAACGTAAGGCTAAGGAGCTCACTCCATCAGCCCTAGCATTTCTGCTTGAGTGATGGAACACTTTCCCCTTCCATCTCCCCATGTGCTGTTTTGAGGGGTTCTCCCAACCTGCAAGAGTGGATTTTGGGGGATGGGGGAAGCCCCGCTGTGCTAGTGGGAATCCTTGAGCTGGCTTCTGCCATCAACTGTGTAGTTTAATCTGGCCCAATATTGTGTGCGATTTTTGTCATTTTTTGTACTGTAATCCGGCCTCATCAGTAAATGATGAAATACTTTTAAGCTGCGGAAACCTGAAAACTTCTTTTTCAGTATCTGAAGGTATTAAATAAAAATTATATTTCCAGCTCTTGATTATAGATGGTCTCATATTTTTAGTGTCATGAAAAAGAGGAAACCCAATAGCAAGCAAATTCTGAAGGTTTATTTGGGACATCTTCCAGTCAAATTAAAGCATTTTCAGTTGTATTGATTTCAGCAGGAAAGTGTTGAAAACATGTTTAATCAATGGGATTTAGACTCCGGTGCACCTGACAACAAAACTGCTTTGGATGGCACAACAGAGAGAGAGACAGAGAAAGGAAAGGAAAGGAAAGGTGGAAGGCTCAGTGAGGTCGTAGCTGAAGACCCTGTTTCTATTTTAGGACGATGAAGTGGAACCAGAGGCTTCAGGACAGGATAACATGGATCAGTTCTTTGTGGCTGAAGAGGAAAAAGCACAGCAGCAACCAAACAATATTCGAACCAGTGCAAACAAGTCCCAGAAAGGTGTAGTTCTGAATGAAAAAGCAAGGTACAGTCTCTTTCACATGCATTAAAGTTAATGATGGGGCAGATTTACTGACTGCATTTGAGGGGATTATATATAATGTGAGAGTTTTCCCTGCCTGGTTTCTGCCTGAAAATGACTTCTGCTGACCATCAAAGCAGAAACAAGCAAGGAGATAAGGAAGCGTGCAAACTCCTGGTGTTCGGGTCTCTGAATCTGTGGTGGTTATAGTGAGGATTTGGCATAATTCTTTACATGCGGATAAGTGAATTTTAACCCAGTGAGGAGGCAGAATAGCAGGATAGTGTGCAGTGGAACCTTGGCTTTCAAACGTAATCTGTTCCGGAAGACTGTTCAGCATTTGAAAGGGCTGGCTGCAAGGTCAATGGGGGAAAATGAAAAACATGCCTCGGAAGTGTTCAGCTTCCGAAAAAGGTTCAAAAATGGAAGCATTCACTTCCAGGTTGTTGGCGTTCAGTTCCAAATTGTTTGGCTTCCAAAGCATTCAACAACTGAGGTTCCACTGTACCTCCCATGATGCCTGGTTACCCATACATCATTTTTGAATGAGATTGTCTAAGGAATGTGGTGTGTGTGGCCCTCCATCTGTTCATCCTTCAACAAGGGATGATGGGAGTTGGAGTCCAGTAACATCTTGGGTGCCACAGGAACTCAACTCCTCAGCTAAGGCTTCATATACCCTTTCTGATTTAGGTGGGGCTGTCTTGGCCATATGTCCTTGCCATTGGTTTGTGGTAAGTAACACTCTCACTTGGGAGTGCTGTGGAACTGGAAGGCCTTGCCCAATACAGAATTGATTGGTCCAAGAAGAAGAAAAATACATTTTAAACTTCTACAGTGCATGTTCTCCTAATTAATCTGTTTTTGCTTTTGACAAATTAGTTAGGAGTAGGGAATTGCCCAGTTAGATGTCTGTAACCACTTCAGTTTTATTCCTTTGCAGATATGATAACATGAGAATGCTTTATTGTTGTAGAGAGAAATTTTATGAAGCCAAGCTTCAGCAGCAACAGAGAGAATTGAAACATCTCCAAGAAGAAAGGAAGAAACTGATAAAGATCCAAGAAAAGATCCAGGTGTTGCAGAAAGCTTGTCCAGATCTTCAAGTAGGTAGAACGGTGGTTTAACACGAGAGAGGGAAATACAAAATCCCAAGGGCAACCCTGCTTGGCATCTCAACCGCAAGATTATTAACCCTAGCTTTTATTCATTTAAATGCAGGGTGTGTTAGCCCTTGTAGTTATAAATATGAATTTTGAGCATAGGATTGCCAATATACCGAAAGGTCAGAAATAGTGAGAAAAAGATGTGTGCTTGAAAGATGATGGGTCTGTAAATAGCTGGATGAGTAGTTCAAAAGCTTGGAACATTAGTTTGTAGACATCAGTCTTGTGTTGACTTGCAGGCTTGTTGAAAAATGAAATTGACTGGATCACTAAAGCCAGTGATGCCGCAGATTTCATTAACTTGATAAAGGTTCTTATTCAAATACTAATAATGTAATTTTAACACTTTATTCTTAGTTGTCATCTAGTGTGGATAATTGCCCTGGGAATACTTCAGCGCCAGCTGCGAATGAAATCAGCGCAACCAACAAGATTGTGGTCCAACCAGAAGAAACAGCCACAATTGATACTGAGGTGCTTCATATTCTTGTGTATAAAACTGCAATAGCATATTTTGAATTGCATTGCAATAAAATATTTTCTCTTAATATTTTATTTTAAACAGCTTTGGTCTGAGATGCGCAGACATGAGATTTTGAGAGAAGAATTGCGACAGAGAAGAAAGCAGCTTGAAGCCTTAATGGCTGAGCACCAGCGGAGAAGGGACCTAGCAGATACCACATCTGCTTGTGCTGGATCTACTAAAAGTGATGGATCAGAGACCCAGTGCACTCCCCAACAAAGCAGAACAGAAAAGTAAGAGAAAAAATAAATACCCTGCTTTCTCATCTGGTGTATATTTAAGTTGTATTCACTGCAAAGATAAATAACTTTTCAAAATTGTATTTAGATGTGTTACTTTTAAATGTGGCATAATTAGAATAGCCTATACTGAATCTAAGCATTGCTTTCTGCTAACCCAGTTTAAGGAAGGGAAGAGATCCCACTTATCTCTTCCTCCTCAACCCCAGTAGACTCACACTTGATCACTGGTATGATAATACTGCTTCCTCACGTCTGTGCACCTTTTCACCAGCAGCATGCAAGCTGTTGTACCAATCAAAAATTGCCGTGTTTTTGAGGATGTTCATTTCTGGAACTGAATTATATACTCCTTTCTTCCACCCACACTTTTAAAAATAATCCTCTTTAAGACTTCATTCCCACAGTGGGTTTTGAATCACTGTTATGACTAGCCTGATTAAGCAGGTTAAATAGTCATGCTTGCTACTTTTAGTCTGGGAGACTTGAGCAGGCACTGTCTGGTTATAAACAATTTTGCCTTGCCAAAAACAAATAAATATCTAAATCCTTATAGTGGAAATACATAGCTGTGAATTTTAAAATGCAGGAGCAAGTAGGAACAAAATTTATATTCTGAAAGGTGGGGAAATAATCTAAAAATGACATAAATCAAAAGTCATAAATTTAATTTGAATCGTGCAGAATTCCTCAAAGGCATATAAATCAAAGCAAATTGTGTTTCTAGGAGATTAATTTGAGATGTGCATGTTAGCTATTTTTATCCAGCGTGCAACTTAGTTTTTCGTGATCTAATTTTACCTTACACTTTAGCAGCAGAATAACTGTTTTTTAATACTTGATGCTAGAACCATGGCAACATGGGGAGGGTCTACTCAGTGTGCATTTGATGAAGATGAAGATGGTGGTGATGAAGATGCATATCTTTCTGATGGGCTTGGTCAAGTGGAAGAGGAAGAGGAAGAGGAGCAAGAATCTAGTTCCAATGAGTACTCTGTGTGTCCCAATAACGCAGATCAAAGTACATATTGTGCAAAGGAAGATAAGGAGAGGTTAGTTTTGCATGTTCATTACCGACAGTTAAGTTGTAAACTGCTCCCTTCAAGAAAATGTTTTCCCTTTGCTGCTTATTAAGCTGTGCATTATGATGCTAGTCCTTATATACCGTGAAGTTCACTCTGAAAGGTTTTATATAACCTGAAACTATGAATGTGTGGATATCTAGTGTAATATTTTCTGTAATTTCATTGGTCAGCCTACAATTCATTTGTGCAGTATTACTGATGTTTAACTTCTAAGCCCCATTCCAAACATTTTTTGGAATAGTGAGAGGCTTCATGCTGTAGAGGAGAGTCATGCCTCTGTTCTGCTATCACACAGAGCCCTGGCATTATGCATTGTGTTCTATCTCAAAGCCAGATAAAAGAAATTCCTGCTCATCAAAAAGAGGATAAAGGGACACTGTACAAATTAGGTGACTACATCATGTTACTTGCATGGTGTGAAGGGAAAGAAGCATGTTTGCTCTGGACTAGGCTTGTGTTCCTTCAGAACTGAATTGCTTGTTTCTCATTGGCCTCGTAACTGGCTTTTTACTTAATGAAATGCTTTGTACCAAGAGCGCAATTTAGAAATGTGTAATCCCTTGTCTAAACATTCGTTGTTCTCAGCTGGAAGAATCCTCGTCCTCTTTCAGCAGATGGAAACTATCGTCCTCTGGCTAAAGCAAAGCAGCAACAGAATATCAGCATGCGGCGGCAAGAAAACCATCGCTGGATGTCTGAGCTTTCTCATGTAGAAGAGAAAGAACAATGGCAAGAGCAGATTAACCAGCTAAAGAAACAGCTTGAATTCAGTGTCAATATTTGTCAGACTTTAATGCAGGATCAACAGGTAGAATGTGAAAGACTTATTTAATTTTCTCTTCTGCATGTTCCCATCCAACAGGCTGGATGTTTCCTACATTTCTGCCCTCCCTGTCTTGTTGATGAGGCAGAATTGAGCCCACCATTGAAGGGGATTATACTTTGGAGAGGGGGAGACTGCCACTAATTTTAAAGGATTCATTTTTCAGTATTTAAAGGGTGGTTTCCAGCTTCTCATTTCTCATTTCTTCTGGACAGAACAATCCTTTCTTGATCCTGCTGCTTCTGACTTCCAGTCTGATTATGAGTTGAATTTTTAGACCCATTGAAGTGAACATCAAGACGAACTTGGGTTCATTGCATAGTTGCAAGTTTATGGAATGATCCCCAAGAAGATGTGTTTTCCTAGATTTTAGAAATAAAATCCTTCTTGTTCTGCAAGACTTTTGGTTAGGGGCTGGGCAGTAAAATATTTTAATGACTAACATTAGCATTTTGTTTTAAAGGTGTGAAGGTTTGTTATTTTATCTTGGCTCAAGATTGTGGAAAGATGGGACAAAGAAGCTTAATGAAAAGTTAATATTCTGTACCCCCTCGCCTCCTTTGGGGGAGGAAGGGCAGGGTAGAAATCTAATAAATAGAATTAATTTTAATGGATCTATATTTTCACATATTTTTCTCTGCAGACTCTCTCCTGCCTATTGCAGACTTTGCTTACTGGCCCTTACAGTGTGTTGCCCAGTAACGTTGCTTCACCACAAGTACACCTTATAATGCATCAGTTAAATCAGTGTTATACTCAACTGACTTGGCAACAAAATAATGTTCAAAGGTATTCATTTCAACTTTATAGATGTCTGTTCCATACATTTGAAAGAAGACAGGCTGTAATGATGCACAAAAATGGTGTCTTATATTTATTGTATTTAAGAAAATACTTGTATTAGACTGTTACATGTGTGCTCCCGAGTACTCCAGAACCTCAGTGCAAGAAACACATTGTAGTGACATCTTATGTAATATTTAAAAGATAAATTATGTGCTATTTTTATGAACACAATAGAGATGAGACTGTAATGGTCCGACTTGATAATTCTGTGATCATGTTAGAGCTCTGTCATATTTTAACCTTTGTTGAAATTGCTTAGGGACTGAAATTTGGAAACAGATGCATTTCTGCTTACTAGTGTTAGCTTCAAAGACTGATTTGTCCTTGAGTATTTATTAGTCTGTGTATTTGAAATTCAGATACCATTATTTCACAGGTTGAAGCAAATGTTAAATGATCTAATGCGCCAGCAAGAGCAACAGAAGACAAGAACAACTACAAAGGAGAAAGACAGCAGGGCTCCACCGCCTCCATCACCAACGATGTTTTGTCCCTTTGGTTTTCCTTCCCAAACAATGAACCTGTTCAGCATGCCCGGGTTCACAAATTTCTCCTCTTTCCCACCAGGTAGGCATTTCCAGAACTGCACCAAATTACTAGCAATAGATCTCCATGTGCTTTGCTTCTCTGTTCCCAAGATAAGTGCTTCAAAGTAGCATTTCTTGCCTTCATGTTGTTTTACCTTGAAAGCAAACCCTCCCAAGTCTCCGTAAATTTTTCCTCACTAATTTCATTGTAGCGCATTTATTCACAGCATGACTTAAATGTTGTGCCCTCTCTTCAGTCCATCTTCCTAACATGCTTTCCTCAAAACTATGAAGTCTCAGAAGGAAAAAAGTTTTAAAGTCCTTCTTTCACAGTAGGCTAGATAAGCAATGGCATACATGGATGTATGGTAATAATATGCATTTATTTCATTGTATATTTTAGACGTCATCTGTATATAATAAAATTGAGTTCATTTGAGTTACTCTATTTCCTAAATAATAATGTGAAGCCATTACTCTCTGATAGTTGTAGGTAAATACAAGGATTAAAACACCCAAGGATTAAATATAAACCAGTTATAATTTGCTAGTCCTCACCTAGATGTGGCAACAGTTACCATAGATACACATCTATAAAGTAATGCTTTTGGTGGAAGGCAATGTTCATTTAGAACAACAGATACTTTTACCTAATATATACAGTGGTTTTGTTGCCTATGCCATAATAAGTGACTCAAATCAGGAATAGTTTTCAGTAAATATAGTATGGAAGTTGTTACAGTTTCTTCCCTAGTCAGTGCACAACGTTTGTTATTTTGTTGAAATCGTTTTTTAAAACTTGAATTATGGGGAAAGATTGGATACAAGCTTGATAGCATTTTTATGGTCTGTCATACATCTTTCTTTGTATTTTATAATATAATTTTTTGAATTGTGGAAGCAGTAATGTTTCTGGTGTGATTTCTTTTCCCAGGTATAAACTTTGGCCCAATGTTTCCATCTGGTTTGGGGGATTTTCCGCACAACTGTACAGCTCAGAACAGTGAACATCAGCAGCAACCCATAGAGCCTAACACCACTGGGAAAATGGACTATATGGCATTTCCAAAACCTTTTGAAAGTAATTCTACTGGTGGAGTAGAAAAACCAAGGTACTTGAAGCTTAAATTGAACTTGTGTTTGTGAGCCACACTTTTTATTCGGGCTCAAATTAGAACCTGTCCTATAAGAGTGATTTAGTTATGAAATTGTATTTTTTGTTGTGCTGATCTCTGTGAAAGCACTTCTTTATAGATAGCCTATCAAATATTGTGATTTTGGATGAGATTTTGGGGCATCAGCAACCAGTTGTCTTTGCTTAGAGAAACAATCTATTAACTGTTTTATTTCAGTTTGGGTTTGATTGAAGCTCTGATTAGTTGCTGGTTCAAGCTCGTAAAGATCCAATATATTTCTTGAACCAGTTCAGCTTATTTCATTTCCAGAAGGAAAAACAGAAATGATTTGCCTGTATCCAAAGACCACATCAGACTTTCCCATGCCTACTGAGAAAATATTGTTTGGGACACCTTTGGAACAGCATGGGTTATAGATTTCAAATAATGGCTGTCTGGAAATACACTTCTTTCCTTGGAAAACTTCTGACTTTGCCTCTTACGCCATGATTCTGATTTCTCTCCCCCCCCCCCCCCAATTTAAGAGGTCAGTTGCAACCTGAAGAAGAAACAGAGAATAGATCAACTAGGTCAAATGGACACCAGGAAGGAGGAAAAGAAAAACCTTTGTTCCTCAAGTCTGGATTTGCAATACCTGTACAAAATGCAGGATGTGGTAATCACAAGAATCAAGCTGGCACGAGCAGGAGGAGAGAATTTGATGAAGAATCCCTGGAGAGCTTTAGTAGTATGCCCGATCCAGTGGATCCAACCACCGTGACTAAAACCTTTAAACCTCGGAAAGCATCTGCACAGGCCAGTCTAGCTTCCAAAGACAAAACACCAAAGTCCAAGAATAAGAGGAGGAATGCTTCTCAATTTAAAAACCGATCAAGATCTAATGGTAGGTTCATATGAAACACCCATAGTTTGGGGTTATTTATCTTTCTTTCAATAATCCGGGGGCAGGGTGGCTATGGAAAGGGCAACCTGTGCAAATTGGATCTTTTTTATTTTAAGGTTTTGAAAGTGCCAGTGTTTCCAGCACATGCGAGCCTTACAAGAGCAACAGAAGCAGGCACTCAACTCGGAAGGAAGAAGTTGTCCAAGCAAAGGTGTTCAGTAAAAAGAATCGAGAGCAACTAGAAAAAATAATTAAATACAGTAGATCATCAGAAATGTCCTCAGGTACTTAAAAATAGTTAACAGTTTTTATTTTAAAGTGTACCAATTCCATGGTTACTTGCATGCTCAAAGAAGAACTGGGAATCTTACTGGGATGAAAATTTTCAGGTAACCCAATTATTACGTTCACATAATTGTTACTTGCTATTTATTTATTTTTTAAACTACACTATGTATAGTGTAGATGTACAGATGGAAACTATTGTATGCTGAAGATCATGCATGGAATTTTTGTCTGCAATCCGAAATATATTTAAATATAATGGCATCTAGTTTCTAGTGACCATGCATAGAACTGAGCCTTTAATGTTAATTTCCCCCTGCGATATTGTAATGGATTGTACCTTCAGAAAGCCTCCTTCAGAGGGTTGGGTTGACCCTGTAGAATAGTGTTGGGGGATAGTGTGAAGGAACTGCAGAGAGAACGAGGAATAGGACAAAAATGTATTTTCTCTTCCCCCAAAGCAGGAGCATCTGCTGGATCTCAGCTCCTTCAGTGAATTGAATGGTCTCTCTGATTTTTGGAAAAGAGACTCTAGATTCAGCCCATTATATTAGTCTTTAATTTTTTTATAATATTTTATTGAAGCGTTGATTCCGTTGCTTTCTTCTTAATAAGAGAGGCTTGGGTAAAAATAAATAGCAACAACAGGTCTAAAACTACTGCTCTCAGTGTTGTTGTTTCTTCATTTTTAAAGGGACACATTCAGGTATATATTTGATCACTGCTGATTGCAGGTAATATTTGAAATCCAGCTTTGGATATTAGAGAGCATAAACGGAAGGCCCACACATCTCTATACAAACGTTAAACATATTTGCTAAGCACACTTAATGATTTGCCTGTGGGCTGATTTGGAAATAACACAAAGCCATAGTTTAGCATTGCAAGAATGAGCCTCACCTCCCACTTCCCTCCCTTAGTCCTGTGCCGCTACCAGGAGGCATTCAGAAGCTTTTTCTTCTTCATTTCTGATTAAGCACAGCGTGCCATGTAGTCCAAACCCAGACAAGCCGGGTTAATCTTACGGTTAGTGTAGTTTATGAAGGCTGGTTTCCTTTCAGTAATCCTATTTCTGGTTAACCACAATTTAGAGCTCAGATGACATTCTATAAACTGTAATTAATCTAAAACTGGAGGAGGAGAATCCAGTCTCCTCCTCATAGTTGTGTCAGTGGAGGAAGCACATGATTGCATGGGGAGGCTGGCCTGCTCTTGTAGCACTAAATCATGTTTTAGCATTGCAACTGAATGCCTCCAGTGTCCCTTTTTAACAATGTGGTGTGTGCGTATGGGTTTCTTTTTTTTCTCCCCCTTTTGGGGTTCTTTGAAATCGTGGGAGACCAGTGTGCTCTTGAGACTTGAAACAAGAAGGGTCATATTTTTGGATGCTCATATTTTCATGTTGCTTTTATTAGTAAATGAGTTTCAATTATGATCTCATTGACGCTGTGTACAGGCGTGTCCCCACGTACACGAGTTAGACCGCATATAAGTGTGACGCCCAGAAATAAATAAAAAGAATTAAACTGGAAAAGTGCTAAAATGTCGCAAAAAGAGTGGGAAAACAGCTAGCGATCCCAGAAGCCTTTGCACCCAACTGTGAGGCTTGCAGAGAGGTTTAGATAAAAGTGTTCCCCACTTTGATTTCATGTATACGCGCGATACCCGGGAACGTAACCCCTGCGTAAGTGGAGAGGCGCCTGTATGTGGACATAGAGTGAGTGAGAAATCCAGTGCGCATACTTGAAAAATTATTTCTGGGATCTTTTCTTTCCCCCTTTGGAAATTTTTGTGGTAATATGCTTTTCTCAAATCACTCCCCCCACCCCCAAGAGACATGGGTTCTCTGGAGATTTGTTTTGTTTTGTTCATTTGGATCACTAAATAGCCTTTCTCCCATTATTTCATTAGACCTTGCTTTTATTTCCGATACACATTTTTGTGTTTATCACTGTCTGTCCTTCCCACCCACCCCTTTCCTGCAGCACATGCTAGGAGAATACTGCAGCAGTCTAACAGAAATGCATGCATAGAAGCACCAGGTAATGCACTTGCTGCTTAGCTTCCAAACTTACCTTACCTTGATTTTCTGGTCTCTTGTCCTAACTAACAAGTAGCTTGCTTATTGAATTAGCAAAAGGTGCACTAATCCAAATGATACTTTTTTTTTTTAATCTACTTGCTTTAATGATTAGGTACTTTATTATTACTGAAAGTCATAGCCAAGCCTGAACAACCAGTTAAGGCAAAGGTATTCAGCATGGAGCCCTCCAAATGTTTGGGAATACAGTTGGCATCATTTCTGGTCATGCTAGAAGGGGGTGATGGGAGTTGGAGTCCAAAAATATGGAGGATGCCATATTGACTATCCTGGAATTAAGCACTTCTGTGTCAGAGGATATGACTTTCAAGCGGAGTTTTGCCCTTGTATCTCTTACGGTTGAAACTAAGAGTGTATTCCTAAATCTTATTTATTTATTTAAATTTTATTTGTATACCACCCTTCATCCAAAGATCACAGGGTGGTTCACAACATAAATATAAAACGCAGGAATACATAAAGCAAAAACAAGAATAAAAACAAACCAATAACCCCCACATTTAAAAGAACATATTAATCAGCTAAAGGCCTGGTTGAAGAGACACGTTTTTGCCTGGAACCTAAAGATATATAATGAAGGCCACCTCTTCCCACCATCTAAGAGCATAGACAGCAGAAGTTAGCTATCCCTCTTCAGGAAGGGGCTCTCTGCACCACCAGTGGATCCAGAAGTACCTGTTCGTGTTTTGAGATAGTTGAGTTACAGTACATGAAAATATTTCTACAATCTGCTGTTTGAGCTGCTGTTGGACCACAAAGCATAGACAGGTAGCATGACTTGGTTTCTTCTAGGAAAATGAAAGCATTTCTATGTCTACTGTAGATACTTAATTTCTCACGTGAGTAGGTGAGGTATTGAAAATCCAGCTGTCGTGTCACCATTTATGCTGAGGTGAACATTTCAAAGGTGTGCCCTGCTGGCAGATCAGAGCTGGCAGTGCCCATTGGACTCAAATAAGAGAATTTGCTAGTTGGGAAGAAGTAGAAAAGGGGTGTGAAATGCCACCTGTCCTTTTAGATAAAAGACTGGTATTTATTTCTCACCCTTAACCCTAAGCCAAAAGATCTATAGCTCAGTGGTAGAGTATGTGCTTTGCATCTTAAAGGTCCCAGGTTCAATCCTTGCCGTTCCAGTTAGGGCTGGAAAATACTGAGCTGGAAGGACTAATGATTTGACTTGGTATATTCAGCTCCCTAAGTTCTATATGTTTACTTTTGCCCAAAAGTAAATAGTACATTGTGGTTGCTGAAACTCAAAATTGGATTTTACTATACTTAAATGTGTTCAACTACTTAAGGAGCAAATACAAGGGTCATCCGATACCAAGTATATTTTGGCATGAGCTGCAATAGCTTCATTAGGTGCATGAAGTGGACAGCGAAACAAAATAGATTTGTTAGGCCATAATCCAAAGAACCTCACAACTAGCTGCATGAGGTCCAAGAGTTGTTTTGGATCCCAGCCATACTTTTAAAGTATCCTATGACCGTGAGTGTTACACTAACACAGCTGCTATTTTGAAAAATCATCCTTGACTTGCACTTAACTAATGACCCGATAGCAAGATATGCTACTTCAACTATGCTTAGGATGCATTTGAAAACAAAATAGATCTAAAACTGAACCTCAATGAACACATTGTCACCAAATATAGCTTTGTAGCTGTGTGGCAGTAAATGTGGGGTTTCAAGTGAATTCATTGTTGCAGTGCATTGTATTAATTATTATGTCAATTACGTTTTGTTGTATTTAGTTCCCTTTCGCAGGGCAAACATTCAATAGATACTTGTTTAGCCCTATAAAATACAATATGCAGCAGTTCATTTGCACCTGTAAAAGAAGTACACAATGACAAGGACTGTAACTATTGTGTGCAGTATTCCCTTGTGCCCAGGGTCTTTTCCACTGCCTGTTTATAGCAGCAGCCCCTTCCAATATCGGGAGGCTCTTTAAAAGCAGTTAAGGCACAAGGATCTGCTGCTAGAAGAAAATACCACTCCTTGCATGAGCAAAACCACTTTCCATCCACTCATGGAGGAGTTGCATCCCACCCATAAGGCGCGTCCTTCTCAAAGCTTGCATGCTGTAACAGGAGAGAAATGTCAATGGAGAAGAATAATGGTACTTAATTCATTCTTTTTCTTTCTACAGAAACAGGCAGTGATCTTTCTATGTTCGAAGCTTTGCGAGACACCATTTACTCTGAAGTAGCCACTTTGATATCTCAAAATGAATCTCGCCCTCATTTTCTGATTGAGCTTTTTCATGAGCTCCAGATGCTAAATTCAGACTATTTGAGACAAAGAGCATTGTATGCTTTACAGGTACCTTAATAAAACCATGATTTTGGGACTTGCTTTGTTAAGCAAACATTTTCTTAATGCAATCATTAATGAAACTGTTGCATTGTCTAGGATATAGTGACCAGGCATGCATCTGAAGAAAATGCAAAAGGAGAGTGTCCCAAACCACTGAACTCTGCAGGTTGGGCAGGATCAAATTCAGAACTTACTCCCAGTGAAAGCCTTGCAACGACGGATGACGTAAGGGTTTTGAAAACTTTTTGGGTATTTTAATATAAAATCCAACCTTTTTAAAATGGGTTTTAGATTTTGGCATAAATACATTTGATAATAAAATATGTATAGATTTGAGCCATTAGACTTTGATGTGAAAATATTTATTACGATACAACTTCAAATGGGAATTGTGCAAAAGTAGGAGAGAAATGCAGAGGTAAAGCTTGTTTCTTTTAAGCAATTGTGTAAAGTGATTATGTCCTCAAAAAAATTTTTGTTGACAGTTGGTCTTTCCTGGAGGAGAGGTGATCTCTGGCTGATTGAATGTCTTTCCACATAGCATTTTTCAACCTTGTCATAGTCCTTTTGTATGATCTCTTAATTCTGAGCTCTGTGTACCTTGCTAAGGCTGCAATCCTAAACATGCATTTTAAGGAATATGTCACATTGAACAGTGGGAATTACTTTCAAGGGATGTGGCCTGGGCTTGGCCTTTCCCCAGGTGGGTGAGGCAACAACAGATTAACAGTCTATCTCTACCTAGGGCAGGCAGGACCAACTGTACCATACTAGTCATTAACTTCCATGACTCCCATCTCCAGTTTTTCCCCTACCTTGCCCCATGGACAGTTGATTTCTTTCAGCTTTTATCCTTTCTCATGTCTGCTTTTACTCACTTTTTACTCCATTTATTTTCCCCTTCCCGAGTGTTCTCCTGAGTTTTCCTTTAAAATAAAAGCAAATATTCCTCAGCTTTCTCTTCTTCTCCTTTTGTTTCCTATTACTCCTCATTCAATATAATTCACAAAAATGTTATCTCTGTTGTGTTGTGTTGAGAACAAGCTGTTGTTCTCAGTCAGGCAGTGGGTTTTTTTATTTTAAAAAATGGCTTTGATCTTTGGAGGTTCAACCAGCTGAAGATCTTTATACTGATCCGCTTTAAGAGGACGTCAGTTAGGTCTGCAGTTGCATATTTCAAATTTTTGTCAGTATTTCACCTTTTTGTCAGTTGAGGGTCATTTTTTAAGTGTAAACGATTACTGTCTAAGGAACTACTTATAGAAATTGACAACAGGTAAATAAATACTGCTTTCTGCAACACATTTTCTAGCTTGGAAGGATGAGCCCTTTATTTGGTGAACATACTCAGACGAATTTATCAATTAAACTCCCCCCCCCTTTTTTTCTAATTAAGCTTTAAACCATGTACAGGAATCTTTTAGCCCAAGAATTAGCCACTGATGCAAACACTTCAAGGTGATCTGAATTCTTAATTTAAGATCCTGGGTGACAATTTATGAAAATATGAGCGTTTGAGAGTGGTTAGTTATTTGTAGAAGAACAATTGCCAACTTGTTGTTTCCATATTTTGAAGGAGACATTTGAGAAGAACTTTGATGAAGGAGCCTGTAGAGAATGTGAACAACACGATGCAGACAATGGCAGCACTATGTCTACTTCTTCAAATTTTGAACCCTTTGCTACTGATGAGCTGGGTAAGCATAAACCTAGCAGTTGAACAATATACAGCAGTAACTCAAGTACCTTTTTAAAGTGCCGCAACTGTTTTCTGTGAATCAGTCCTTCACTGATGCGCTTCTTACACATAAAAATAACGACGCTTTCTTCTTGCAGTTTTTATATTTAATCTACACATAATAATGTTTGATTTCCAAAAACTTAAATACATATTGTAAAAGGTTTTGTTGCCAAAATACAGGCAACACTGTCATTCATTTAGATCAGGCACTGGCTCGGATGAGAGAATATGGACGGAAGAAAATGGCAGTCGAAAGTAACGTTGACTCTGAGGATGGATGCTGTAGTAATCCCCATAATGCTTCTGCTTCTAAATTGGAAGGTACGTTTTTGCATTTGTTTATTCATTTATCACAGTTTAGTCCTACACTTTTTTGACAAACAAACACAATCCTACCAGGCAGTGGTTTATAAGCATTTTGTGTAGTATGACAATATGCTCAAGCTCCATAGAGGCTGGTCCACCAAGGCTACTAAGGCACATCCCTTGCAAAGAGAACGTCAAGCAATTTTTAACACACACCCCACTTCCAAATCTCAAAGCACACACACTCTTTCTTGTTCCACATACATATTGCTACTTAAACTCAAAGGAGTTCTGCAAACATTTCTGCCAGCCGGGTCCCTGCAGCACATCCTAATCCAAAAGTATAGCTGTGGCACAGATGTCCCTAGTGTGTTTCTCTAAACAGAAAAACCATGTGACTGATCAGACTTCCCTTCTAGGCAGCCCTACATGGGAGGTTCCTATTCCAATCTGTTGTTATTAAATCTCAGTATTGGCCTAGTAGGGTTTCCTTGGGCAGTCTCAGCATCCTTGTTTTCAATCAAAGGGGTAGCCACCTAGCCATGGCTCACAGCAGAAATGAAACAATAGTCAAGTAGCACTTTGATGCTTGCAAATTGTATTCTTCCGTAAGCCTTTGTGGATTAAGAATGATGCATCTGATGAAGTGAACTTTATCCCCCAGCGATTATGCCATAAAGATGTATTAGTCTTTAAGGAGCTGGTGCTTTTTGTTGTTTGGCTCAAATTATAGTGTGGTCTGTGGATTCATTTTTTCTTAAACATTGAGGTTTTTTCATGATTCTAAACCTCCCCCACCCCATTTAAAATCAGAGACAGGCTGAAGGGAGGCTTAATTTTTATTATATTTTTATCCAGTCCACCTTTCCCCCAAGTTGCTCATGGTGGCTTTCATAAAGTCTCCTATTCTTTATGGTATCCTTACATCAATCCTGTGATGTAGCTTAGTCTGAGAAACAGTATGTGACCCAAGGTAATACTGATTTAAACCTTTGTCTCCCAATTCCTGGTCCACTTAATATCCTTCCACTGTAGTTCACATCCTGGAATAAAAGATGTAGAAGTAAATAAGCTGTGGGAAGGGAATAATCTTTTCCCATAGGTCTGGAAATTCATGGCACTTTTAAGACTCTGTGATTCAGGTTGCAATCCTGTCCATCCTTAGCAGGGAGCAGTCCCTGTAGAATGTCAGTGTTCAGCTTCTTTGGCATAAATTTGTAGTCTTTATATAATCAAAGTGCCAGAGTTTGTGACCTGTATTGAAACGGCAGCTTTATGAAAAGAACATTGAATTGAATATATATTTTTCTCTCTTTAAAGGTTCAGATACAGCTGAAAGCCATTGTGCAGCACAGTCTACTGAGGCGCCTGCTGTTCCTTGTCCTCGAATAGATACCCAGCAGCTTGACCGGCAAATCAAAGCTATTATGAAAGAGGTTATCCCATTTCTGAGGGTAATCAAAATTATATCAGTAAACAGAGCTCTCTCTGAAGCCATCTTTACAGAAAGCTAAAGGTTTTTCCCACCCTATGTGGCGCTGTGGGTTAAACCACAGAGCCTAGGACTTGCCGATCAGAAGGTCGGCAGTTTGAATCCCCATGACGGGGTGAGCTCCCGTTGCTCGGTCCCTGCTCTTGCCAACCTAGCAGTTCAAAAGCACATCAAAGTGCAAGTAGATAAATAGGTACCGCTCCGCCAGAAGCAGCTTGGTCATGCTGGCCACATGACCCGGAAGCTGTCTGCGGACAAATGCCGGCTCCCTCGGCCAATAAAGCGAGATGAGTGCCACAACCCCAGAGTCGGTAACAAATGGACCTAATGGTCAGGGGTCCCTTTACCTTTACCTATAGGTTTTTCCTTTTGACTTGATCAGCAGAGTCGGAGGCCTTTACCTTGTTCTCTTCTCCAACAATAAAAGTTTTCTTCCAAGGAGTGCAAAGTTTTGATTATCTATAGTCCTACCTTTGTGCAAAGTTTGGTGATAGAGCAATTAATATTTTATTTACATGCTCTGAACTCTTTATTGTGCATGTACTGGTAAGCTGCCTTACGGTCCCTTAGCTGTAAGCATATTTCTGCATTGCTGTTCTGGGAAATCACCTTTTCTGTGAAGCAAAATAAGACCTCTCAAAGAAGGATCTTTATCTTTGTATATGTTTTCATTAAGAATGATCTGCTTTTCAACTCTTGCCAGGAACACATGGATGAAGTATGTTCTTCTCAGCTCTTGACCTCAGTAAGGCGTATGGTCTTAACCCTTACTCAGCAAAACGATGAAAGCAAAGAATTTGTGAAGATATTTCATAAGCAACTTCGTAGCATTTTGCAGGTTCGTATATGTGTTTTCCTTTAACTAACCAACTTTAAGCTTCATTTCCACAATCACTATAATAATGAGAAAGCCATGATGTGTTTAGTTTGGCTTGCCATTTTGGTGTGAATATTCCTCTACAATACGGTTTTGCCACTGAGTCAGTTGGCTGCACAGAGCCTGAGCTACAGACTTTTGAAAAGTAATATAAGAGTTGCTGCACCTTAAATACTTGAGCAACTCAGTTCTTGCGATTCAGCTGACTTTCCCTTAATAGTGTTGCAAATCAACTGTCTGTTAGAAAGACAAAGGCCATAGTTTTGTCTGAGAAGCAAAAGCTAAAAGGAAGCAGGCTAGGGAGCTGATAAAAGAGTCTTGCTTTATTTCTGCTGGGATCCATGGGAGAAGCAAGACCTCCTGGGAGTGTTACTTCTGTGAGACCCTCCGCTGTAGGCTCAGGTTGTATATATGTGTAACTAAGCCATATATCATAAGGACACCACAGTCTCCGCTGTTCCTCATTCCACCCTGAGTAAGTGCCAGGAAACCCTGGAATCTAGTACACATATATTGGTGTACAATATATAGTGGTTGTGAGGTTAAAGTTGAATAACCATGTATATGCCTCCCTGGTTGTTTTTTTAGGGGGGTGATGAGTGACCTGTAAACGTACTAAAATGTTTTCTTTTTTGGCAGGATTCACTGGCAAAATTTGCTGGTAAAAAATTGAAGGATTGTGGGGAGGATCTTCTTGTGGAGATTTCTGAAGTCTTGTTCAATGAATTAGCCTTCTTTAAGCTCATGCAAGACTTGGACAACAACAGCCTGACAGTAAAGCAAAGAGGCAAAAGGAAAATGGAAGCAGATGGAATGATGCAGTCCTATGCTAAAGAGGTTTTTATCAGATTTTAAATTTGAGTGATTTCCCCCCAGGAAACAGTGCAATATAAGATTTCTTTTTTAATTTCTAAATAGGGCCAGCTGTGCTGCTTCCTACCGCAGTAGAATTTGTTTGAATTGTACCTATAGCTACTTAGAGGTGATGTTTAAATTGTTGAAAAGTTTATTGTATGCCATGCCTTTTTGTATCAGTACAAATATGACTGAGTTTTCCTTAGGAGTTTATGTATAGTTGAGTAGTAACTCTGCCTTTAAATTAGACTGTCACTCGCCATATCTTTTAACTGTCGAAAGTACTCTGGAAACTTGCTGCTCATGGATACTGGGGAAGCACAATTCTTGTTTGATCCCTTTATCTTCAAACTTGGTTGTGATTTATAAGACTACTTGTGTTGGACATAACACAAAGGAACATTGTCTCTCCTTGGAGCTGGGAAGTGTCTGGTGCCAAGCAGGGTGACTGAGCTTATTGTTTGAAGGCTTAGCTACCAAAAGCCCTGCAAATTATTCACATCAAAATGTGAATTGAACCTCACATTAGAAGTTAAAAGAATCGTCAGCGTACACAATAAATTACCAGGATTATATTTACTTAGTGCAAGTACAAACCCATAAAGAACTTCGATTCTCTTCCATTCTGATTAAAAACCCATATTTAAATTATCCACTTTGATAGAGCTGCACAGTGTTAATTGTTTGCAATGTCACAGCATTGCTAAAACCCAAATAGGAACAATCATAACACTTTATTTAGAACCTACTGAAAATCCTGGATCTGTGAGTTCAGCGAATCCTTGTGCTTGGGCTCAGAAATTGAATCAAGCCCAAAAGTGGGGCGTAAGAAAGAGAAAGGCTTTCTTGGTAGACTGCATAGGAGAAGACCTATCTGTTGTATGTTGTAATCTTTTATTTGGAATAGCCTTTGCAGATTAGGTTAATTCATTCCAAGTGCAAAAGCTGGTCGGATGCATCAAGCAGTTTCCCAAACTTGGGTCTCCAGCTGTTGTTGAACTACAACTTCCATAATCCCTAGCTAGCAGGACCATTGGTCAGGGATTATGGGAATTGTAGTCCAAAAACAATTGGAGACCTAAGTTCAGGAAGCCCTATATCGAAGTATACTGGGACAAAGAAGCAACAGCCACTTTCATTGCTAGTAACCAAACTGGTTTCCTTAGACTTAATTTAATCTCTTTCTTGACTAGCTGGTTGCTTGTTTTGTTTGATTTTGAACAGAAAATAATAAACTTTCCATTCTTTGCTGTCTAGGCAAAAAGAGCACTGGAAGGAGGAGCTTGTTCATCCAATGAAGATATAGATGAAGACAAAGTAAGACATTCTTTAAAACGACTGGCAAGGGAATGGCTTGCCTTCAAATCTCCTTCTAAATACAATATTAAATCATTTGTTGAAAAATCATTTTTCTAGCCACCTTCATTTCACTCAAATAGTGAGAAGCAAGATCGCTGAATTCAGCAAAAATTATGCTCCTAACTTTCCGTGAGCAGAATTCCACTCAAAGGATATTCCAGCTGGTGGAAAGGGGATGTTTGACTTTTCGCTAATTCCTTTTTCCCTGTGATGGTCCCCTTCAAAAATCTGCTCAAGAAGGTTGGGAAACACTATGGAAGCATGCCACTGGGGACTGCAGAGGAAAATTAAATATCTCCCTCTACCTTTTAAAAGTTGGGAGTGTCCTTTGGATTGGATTGATCCAGCAGAGGGTCTACTCTGGTGGAAGCTGTAATTTTTTCTACTCTCCCCTTCCCTGCTGCCCCCAACACCACCTCTTGTGCTGTAGCAGAAGGTTTGTAGCAGATTTGTGGAGTCTGGGGGATGTAGAGACAGTGGTGAATTGGCAGAGTTCTGTCAGTCCAACTTACTGTCTATCACTGATAGTGCCCCCTAAGGCATTGGCCCACTCAGTGTATAATACACAATGAGCAGAAAATGACATTTGGGTCTCTGTTTATTTTCCTTTTCAATGGCATGGAGCAGCAAGAAAATTGGATCTGAACATTAACAGCCCACACAGTGCCTCCTTGGAAGCTCACAAACGGGGCATAAGGTTGCTGCACAACCTCTTCCAAAATAAAATAGTTTAGGTGTTTGAGTTCACAAAACATCTATTTGTCCAGGTTTCTTCTCCTTAGTGGTGTTGTTGACTTATAAAATTCTGCTGTAGCATTACTCCGTCCAGTAAACAATATGAGATGTGCACTCATTTATGTCTACTGTAAATTAAATATGAAAGCTGTAACTTCGACATTCCAGGTAAGATTCACTTTCTTTATGTCTAGGACAAAGATGAAACTGAAACCATTAAGCAAGCTCATGAACCTGCAATATTCAACAACAGGGAAGTCCCAAGAAGTACAAGATCAGATGCTTCTGACCAGGAAGAAGGAGAGAGTGAAAATTGTCCAGTATCCATAAGTAAGCAGTATTCATTGCTTTGATAAGCAGCTTCACACAACAGTGTTGTAGCTTTATATCAGCCATTACCAACCCATTACCCTCCAGTTGTTTGGGGAAAACTCCCATCTGAGCTGCATGGGACTGATGAGAGTTGTAGTCCCAAACATTTGAAAAGTACCAGGTTGGCAAAATCACCAGATGTATGTCTTCCAATGCAACATGTCTTCAGATAAAAAATTTCCTTATTGGACTGGCCTATTCGTGAGTCAAACTGAGACAGTAGCCTCAGGTGGCAGGTAAGGCTGTGTGTTTCTGGAAAATTGGATCTCCGCTTCCCAGGGTCCCCTGTTGTCTGGTATTTCTGCAGGCCAAGGCATGTAGCAGCTTCACATGGGGGCAGCGTCCTGCTGACGCAAGACTTCTGAGCGCTCTGCACTGCCACCGCTTTGCCTTGCTCTAAGAAAGCTGAAGGGGAGTTTTTCCTCCCAGCAGTGCATTTACAGGAGGTGGCTAGAAGACCATCTGTGCTGTTTTTGCTCCAATGCAGCAGAACCCAAAATATTAAGTTGCAAAACTCCCAACCCCAAGACAAAGAAGTGGCATGGTGGTAGTATAGACAGCCTCTCGGCCACCTCACCCAGAATGCATCTCTCTGAAGAAGAATTTCTCTCCCTTGACCCGTTTTGGAGTGTGTCAGGAAAGAGAGCAGAACAGGAGTTACACACTGTTGCTGTAGGTCGAGGTTGATAGGAGAGAGAAAAGAAGGAAGAGGGGCTGTTGCAGGCCAGAATAAAAGGATTACAAGGAATGATGTCCACAGCAGCCTTTTACTTCTGTATCTCCCTATGGAAAGAAAAGCAAGGTGCTCATTAGTTTTAAAAGCGGTTTGGACTAAATAGAAAGAGCCTCAGGGGGGTTCCCTTTTCTTTTGTGGTCCTCGATGGCATTTGGATGACTGGCTTGGTTCCTGTGGATGCTTACGTTAGGAGTAAGCCGCACTGAATATAGTAGGATTTATTTCAGAGGAAACACGCATTGGACTGCTGTTAAATGTCCTATGTACAGTGCACAACATGCCTCACATTCTCAGTTTTTCACATCTAAAAGTATTTTCTATTATAATTATCACAGCAACCTAAATCCAACACAGAGCTAAGCTTGCTTAAGTCCATTGAAATCAGTAGACTTCAGCATGACTGATTTTGTGTTGGTTTAGGTCAGTGTGGTCTCTAGCGGTAAGAGGTGCAGAAAAGATGACCAGAATCCAAAGACCCACAGAACTGGTTCTGTGCACTAAAGTTATTTTGAAACTAGCCAGACCAGGGGTCCCCAAACTAAGGCTCGCAGGCCAGGTAAGGCCTGAAGGACTCGTTTATCCGGCCCGCAGCAACCCCTGCCGCCCACTCTTACTGGTGCTGTGCTGCACGGCTGCCCACTTCTGGGTTGGAGGAGCACTGGAAATAGCTTGTGCGCAAGCGTTATTTCCGGTGCACATCCAGGTCGGAGGAGGCCCGTGCACATGCGCACAAGCTATTTCCAGTGCTCCTCCAACCCAGAAGTGCGGCGGAAATAGCATATGGGCATGCGCCCTCCGGCCTGCCACATGATCAGCACTGAAGACACCGGCCCAAGTTTGGAGCGCATGGAGCGCTTTTTATTCAAAAGAGAAATCCTCCAAAATACCACTAGGCATGTCCACATACTGCATTTTGCTATATGTTTCAAAACTTAATTTCACTTAACTTTAGGCTTGTCTAAAGCAGAAACCCAGGCTTTAACTAATTATGGAAGTGGGGAAGATGAAAATGAAGATGAAGAAATAGATGAATTTGAAGAAGGACCTGTGGATGTCCAGACTTCCCTCCAAGCAAACAATGAAACTACAGCTGAAAATGAACAAGAGCAGGTATTGTGATTGACGAAGCACAGTGAATTTCAATGATGTATTTCTTCAAAATACCAACTTGTGGGGTGTTTTGTTTTATAAAGAGCTACGTTGGGATTGATCAGTTTTCCTTACTTTCAGTATCATCATTCTGATATCCTCAGTGACCTATATTTGCTGAATATCATTTGGAAAACTTGGCTCATGACATAGTTGTTAAAATCCATTTGAACAGTCTGTTGTACAATGGAAAGATTTATTAACCTGCTTAACTGGATAAAAATTCACAAAACTTGTACATTTGTCTAAAGGTGGGAGACTTGGAGATCCAAATCAGCTAAAGATGGGGAAGAAGGTGGTGGCTTTATTAATTAATCAAAGCCGTATGTAAAAAATCAAAATAGAATATGTTGAGGATGTTAATGAATAAATATTTCAGTGTTTACTCAGCAGGATGTAGTGGGAAACAATTTAATTTAAACAAATTCTAGATTTAAAAGTGCAAGAAATGGAATTCCTATTGACTGGATAATTTAACTTGCCAACACAAGTCATTGCAGAAAACCCTGGAGCTTTATGTGCTTATAAATATTTAAACCCTCACACTTTTACCGTCTTGATCAGCTTAAACATCATTTCCTCACAGGTTTTGCAACCCAAACCGGAGAGTCCAAATGGTTGCCAGATGTTGCCTACTGAGGACAAATCTGGAACTGATAATGGTAAAATGATTGTTAAGAGAAACTGATTTATCTGCAATTTTTGAAGAAAGAAATGTGGGGAATGAGAACATTTCAAACTACTGTGGCCGTGTTCATAACTATACTATGTCGTAAGATCTATTCCGCCGTTGCCAAGATAGGATGAGCCTGAAGTTCACAGGTGAAATAATTAAAAGGAATGCTTTTTCTTAAGCTGACTAATAATATTTCACTCAAGTGCTGTTGCAACAGATATAAAACCTGCTTCTGTTCAGAAGTTCTAACTTAATGAATAGTTTGTGCTGATGAAGATAAAGGATAACAGACAGCAAAGGCGATTACATATTCTGGGCAGATGTCTGGAGTCTCAGTGCTTGTAAGATGTAGCATTCCTGCCTTGGGAGAAACTTGAGGAATGTTCACATGATCTAAGCTAGGTTCAGCTCCTTTAAAACAACAAGAGGGGTTGAATCACTAAATTGGAAGGGGAGGGAGAAGAGAAGATGCAGTAAAAAGTTGTGTGTGTTTGCTTTTTAGGTGACCAGGATTTACCCGCTGCTGTGCCTCAGTATCTGAATGTATTAGAAGATCAGCAACCTTCAGCTGCAAGAGGTGCCGAAGATCTTAATGCCAGTGCTGCATTAACATCTGAAAAGCCAGACTCTTCATTAGCAGTCAGTGAAAGCCAGGCGTTGGACACACTACATGGGGAAACCAAATCTTCATCAGGAACTCCTGAAAGCTCTGTGGTTGGCAGTCCCGATACAGAGTCTCCCGTATTAGTGAATGAATATGTATGTATTACTCGACATCAGGTGCCGTTTTGTCATTTCTTTACAATCTAAGCTTATTTAACTTGTGTAACAAAGTGGATCAGGGAGTGCTCAGTCTTTGGAGCTTCACAAAGGTGTGTTGCTTAGTAGGCAAGACGGGATAGTTTAAAAGCTGTAATAGATTTTACAGATGCGTTTGTGCATGGCTCTAAATTGCTTTGGAATGCAGTTTTGCCTAAAAAGCATTGTAAAAGCTGAAACCTTTTCCACCCTGCCATTTTATTTTTAGCATCTGTTCTTGCTGCTCAGAACATGGAGGCAAGAAGGAGGGTCCACATAATTCCCCCCCCCATTCCCATAGGGAAATAGAGGTTGGCTCCATAGTGCCCACCTAAGCCCTTTTGCTCAGACCATAGCTGTCAACTTTTCCCTTTTCTTGTGAGGAATCCTATTCGGAATAAGGGAATTTCCCGTTAAAAAGGGAAACGTTGACAGCTATGGCTCAGACCAGTTCCTGTACTCAAAAGAGCAGGATTTCCCACCTTTAAAAAACCAAAAACTATGACCTTGATTGGTGTGGTTTTAAAATTTTCATGGAAATCCAAATTACAAGACAGTTTAAAATATTCTGCCAACAGGAAACTGGCTCTGGAAACGTCAGTCAGAAATCAGATGAAGATGACTTTGTAAAAGTTGAAAACTTGCCCCTTAAACTTGCAGTCTACTCAGAGGTACGTTGCTTGAAATTCATCTTATTGAGAGGTGTACAAAACAAAGATTTTATTTAATGTATCACTCACAGGAAGTGAGCAATGAACAGTAATTTTTGAAAATTAACGCGTTAATCTGTTTCCAGGAAGAGTTAATGAAAAAAATGGTGGCAGAGGCTCAGTCCAACAGTATCACTGAAGAAATACTCTCTGGTGCAGAAAGTCATGGTGAAGAATTAGTAGGAGATCCTCAAATGCTGAAGGAACCTGGTGAGAATCTTCAGCTTCCTTCCACCTGCTTGTCTATCCTTGCATGGCTCAACTCCTTTTATTTATCTTAAGCTTGCTAGTCGTAATTCACTCAAGTGCTGTTGCATAAGACTTGATGTGAGTTCAAGTAGTAGGTTCAAGTGGATTCAAGTAGGCTTGGAAAAGGAGGGATCAAGATTCGGCAGTTCACTTTATGTTCAAACTTGTGACATTTTGACTATTAGTTGAGGTATGGGGAGATTTTTATATCCATTATGCTAATTTAGCTTGCTCTGATCCTGTGCAGGTGAGAGTTGGACAGCACCCTCTCTGGTCCCTTTCTTCTGTTCTTTAATTTTATTGTGGGGTCCAGAATGCTACAGGTGCTGCCCCACTAATTTCAGCAGGCTAAATGTGGTCAAATTAGAGGTCTTCTCAAATGAATGGGAAAGGGTGAGCAGAAGGATGTTATAAAATGCATCTGGGACACTCACGGAATTGGTCATATATCTGTGCTGACTATAGTCTGCAAAATGCTGAGGGAAGCCCTGACCAAACATTTATTTTTTTAAAATGTATTATTTTATTGTTTCTGAACAATGATCAGTGTTTTCTCTTTTTACAGAGACTACAGGAGCCCAAAGTGCATGAAAATGACATCCAAGGCTCTTTCTTGGCCTATTTCATCTGCAGTTGCATCTAGAAAATTGCTACTAAACTTCATGTGTTCTAATCTGTACAAAAAATGTAAATTAGTTTTTCACACATTGCCTTTTAGAATAGGCATGCTAACTCCGCCCCCCGCCCCCCATAAAGTCTAAACAGCTAAAACTGAGTTTTCAGTCTGGCTGCACAGTTCGTTTCTGTCTTGTCTTTTTTAAAAGAAATTTTATTGTGATTTTAGCAGTTTTAAAATGTAGTTTTAAATAAAGTTTGACTTGTACATAGGTGTGGATATGACGCTCTGTGAACAGACAGGTGTTAAAAGATTTAAGGAGATAAGCGGTATTGAATCATGTCTTTTACTTCATTGCTGCAGTTTATTAAGTGTAAAACTTCCTTTTTTCCACAGGACCAAAGTAGTGGGTTGGATGCAGAAGTGTCATCCTGCATACAGAAATGATATTCCAGTCAGTGGCGTAGCGTGGGGGGTGTAGGGGGGGCCGGCCGCACCGGGCACAACATCTGGGGGTTAGGGTTAGGGGGCGCAAATCCACGGGTTAGGGGGCGCAAATTACTTGCCTTGCTGACAACCCACGCTACGCCACTGCTTCCAGTCATGGAATAACTCTTGAGTTAGAGCAGGGGCCAGGAATCTTCGATCCCAATTCAATTCAGTGTGCCAGTTTAAACTTTTCTGTCCATGCCAAATCCATGATGGGGATGAAAATTACACACACCCTCACCTATCAGATTGATCGAGTGGGTATGGATGTGTGATGAACCCCTGCCTCAACAAAACCGGATTTTTCGATGGACTTGTCAAGGGTCCAGGACAAAACCAACCCCAAGGCTGTCAATCTTTTTTTCTCTTTACAAAAAAAGGACTTTCAACAACTTTGGGGTTGGTTTTACTTTTTTGAAAGATGGCAATTCAACAGGTGCAGTATCAGGGCAGCCACGCATCTGGATAGAATGGGCGTGTCCATCATCCAAAAGTCCTTTTTTTTTTTGTAAAAAGAAAAAGAAGATTGACAACTGTGGGCTTCGTCTAAAAAAGAAAAAACAGCTTGACAGCTTTGGGGTTGGTTTCACTCTTTTGAAAGATGGTAACCCTAAAACACTGTTTGGTCCGATCAGGCAGGACTCTGACGTTCAACGTCCTGTTCTCACGGTGGGCAAGGCTGCTCTCCCAACCTATCATTCCCTATAACCGCTATTCAGAGGCATTCTACCTACCTCATTGGAGACTAGTGCATAGCCTTATCATCCATGAATTTGTCTAAACCCCTTTAAAAGCCATCCAGAATCTCAACCATCTCTGCATCTAATGATCGCAAATTCCCAGTTTATTCATTTTGTCTGTCTGGAACCTGACGGCATTCAGCTTCGAAATTCTGTAAACATCAGATTTGATACTGTAAAGCATGGACCTACATGTTGACTCCAGCTACAATGAGCCTCACGCAGCATGGCTGATGATCAAGGATTATAAGACTTGTAGTTCAGCGCAGGGTTGCTTGTTTCTCAGCCTTATTTTACAGGTACAATGCAGTCTAGGGTCAGCCCTATTTTTAGCTATGCAGATTATATGAACCACCTATGCAGACCAGCTGCTTGCTGTTGATCCTGCCAGTTTGCCTTAGGAAAGCAAGTTGTAGATGGGTTTGCCCCTCTTCTGCCATGTATCCTAAAGGATTTTGGGTGGATAAGATATTACTCAAGCAGAATAATGAGTCACTTGGGAATTAAAGGATAGATGGGAGAAACCCCTAGCCAAAAGTCTTAAGAGCAATACTACTATGCCCTGAGGGCCTATGCAGTGTAAAATATTCATGAAATTAATTACAGTGGGAAGAAGCCTTTCAAGTGGTCAGATAAGAAAAGGATTTGGTGGTGGTGGTGTCAGCTTTTTTCCAGTCCAGGGGCCATATTGCCTCATGGGCTGCATGTTCATGATGGGCAAGACCGGGACCCCAAAGTGGAGCAGTAGATGTGACTGTTTCAGCCAAACAAAAGTTGAGACATTTCTATACCTCTCCATCCAAGCAAGAGGAATTGTCACAGTTCAAGGACACCTTTCAGCTAGGCAAAAGTAGTCATGGAGGGCACATAGAGCCAAGTTCGTTGCCGCTGTTATTTGAAACCCAATATGTAGGTTTTTCACTACAGTGGGACCTCGGACGTTGAATGTAATCTGTTCCGGAAGGACTTTTGACCGGTGAAATGTTTGAATTCCGAGGTGTGGCTTCTGATTGGCTGACAGCTAGGCTTTTTGCAGATGAGAAGCCGTGTCGGATGTTTGGGTTCCAAGGAACGTTCAAAAACTGGAACACTTCCAGGTTTTCAATGTTCGGGAGCTGAAATGTTCAGGAACGGAGTGGTTCAAGAACCAAGGTTCCACTGTATTATGTGCACATTAAATATAGGGAAGAATCTCAGCACTGTTAAAAGAAGCGTGAATGCTAGCACATAATGGCTTTCATCTTGTAAGGCTATATTAGCTGGTGGAAAAGTTCTGTTGGTCGAAATTTACCTTAAGCCGCCATTTGTTCTATACGGAAGCCCTATTTGCAAACAAAAAAGGTGCCATTTTAGTTTTAGCCACTCTTAGGAAACAGACTTAACAATTTAGAGTTTGCCTTTCTGCACCAATGCAACGTTAACCCTGGCTTCGTCTTCCACTGGTAACGCAGTAGCACTTCAGAGGGAAAAAATATCAAGGCAGTGACACTGGGGTATGGGAAAACCTTGTTTTCTAAATAGTGAACTACAATCACCTTAACCAATACAGTGTGGGCAGGTTGGTTGGTTGGTTGGTTGGTTGGTTGGTTGGTTGGTTGGTTAGTAGGAAAAGCAGTAGACTCATGGATGCTACACACCTACCACAGTATTATACTACATCAGAATGCTGCTGTCAAGCCTAATTCCAGCATTGGGAGGGGCCCCTGTGGGCTCATATGTCCCTGAAGATGCCACATCAGCCACCCCTGCTGTGGATATTTTTCAAGAGTAGACTTATACCTTAAAGTGTGAGAAATGTGGAGGATCAAAGTCCCCAAAAGAGCTTCCAGCCTTAGGGGATGACTGCTGTCTCTTTAATTAATCCAGTAGGCGTGTTCCCAGTACACTCTCATAATAATATACAATAATATATCACCAGTAATCCAGCATTAATTATACATTTTCCAGGGATTAGCCTACCTACCAAATGAGAATATGATGCTAGCTGGGGATAGATTTAGAAAAATGTAAGTAGGAACTGATGCTCAGTTGGTGTAGCAAAACCTTTTACGGTATTGGTCTTAAGTATGTAAGCTTGTCAGCCACTAGACCCTTTGTCACCTTCAAAAACCACCTCCTGACAGCTGAGGGACACAGCAAAGGGATGGTATCCACAAAACACCACTCCAAAATACCACAAACCACTTTGACGTAAAGAACAATGGGAGCACGACATAGGCTATGAAATTAAACCTACCGAATGGACTAGAATGTGGTCTAAACCTCCCTTTAAATCCATATCAGCGAAAAGAAAATAACTCACTCTGAAACTCACAGATGGTTCGTAACACCACAGAAACTAGAACTAATATGCCCAGGAACCTCACCAAGATGTTGGAGAGGCTGTACCTGCACAGTTACATACCTCCACATGTGGTGGAAATTCCTTAAAATCCAACCTTTCTGGATAGCAGTCCTACAAGAGATAGCGAAATAACTCAACAGGTATTAGAAGTCACCCCAGAACTGGCCCTGCTGAACATCTTCCAAAATCATGATAGCTCCACTCATACAGAGCTTATAACCCACGTACTCTCAGAAGCCTCATAGCCAGACACTGGAGAGACCTGTCAGGAGTAAATGTGGACCAATGGTATCAAATTCTACGGGAAGCGGCCTTACTAGAAAAGCTAACCAATAAACCGACATGGCGACAAATAGGACGTCTTCACCCCAGTATGGCTCCCCTTTATCACATAACACAGCCCAACAAGACAAGAATCCACCGACAGCATATGAATCAATATGGCTGACCTGACCTAACAATCTCCCCCCATATGTAAACAAACCCCACTGCAGACAGCCACCACACCCTGCCCCCCAAATACATCTTACTGCCAAGGAAATGTAATAAAGAGAAAGAGAACCTACCCAGTTGATGCTTACACAAAGCCCCACACATACACTATGCAAAAAAATAGAAGTCTCACCATTCCCCCTTCCCCCAACCTTATACTGTACTCAACACTAAGGTCTCACATCAAACATAGCTGATTTGTAAGAAAGACCGTACAACCTGAAGAGGACAAGGCATGTACTTTTGTAAATCAAGAAAATATTTAATAAAAATAAATTTATATAAAAGTATGTAAGCTTGTGAGGGACGCAGGTGGCGCTGTGGGTTAAAGCCTCAGCGCCTAGGACTTGCCGATCGAAAGGTCGGCGGTTCGAATCCCTGCGGCGGGGTGCGCTCCCGCTGCTCGGTCCCAGCGCCTGCCAACCTAGCAGTTCGAAAGCACCTCCGGGTGCAAGTAGATAAATAGGGACCGCTTACCAGCGGGAAGGTAAACGGCGTTTCCGTGTGCGGCTCTGGCTCGCCAGAGCAGCGATGTCACGCTGGCCACGTGACCCGGAAGTGTCTCCGGACAGCGCTGGCCCCTGGCCTCTTAAGTGAGATGGGCGCACAACCCCAGAGTCTGTCAAGACTGGCCCGTACGGGCAGGGGTACCTTTACCTTTACTTTATGTAAGCTTGTGAAGATGCTATTTGATACTTCAGTGCAAGATGTTAAGCCAGCACTAAATGTTTCACAAAATCCTCAAAGGTATTACTGGAGGGTTGCTTAAAAAAACAAAACTTGCCAATTAATGTGGGTTGCAGAGTTTATTCTACAGTATATCCTTTCCTTTCTGCTTATTCAAATACATACAGACCTAGACAGACATGCTTGCATACAGAGCATTTATAACGACCTTTCTGTCAAGGCCTCCAGGACAGCTTACAATTTCTAAATATCAAATCAAGACGACGATGCAAAACAAACTGGTCATTGGGCTGGGCAGGGGAACAGTGGCACTCAGTTCAATTGGGTAGCCCCTGATATTATCTTAGCCTGTGTGCCTGTCTCCCTTCTTGCAGGGCAGTTGATGTCTGACCTGTTTTTTTAGTTATTAGAGCAAATGGCAGAATCTCTTGCTCAACTGACAGCCATTTAGGAGACAGTAAATTTCCTTGGAAGCACAGCTAGTAACTATCACAAGACTCCATAAAGGCCACTTTCCATCAGCATTTTTTGCTCTCCTAACCCCCTAAGCCATAGCCAAGCACAGCATCTAAGCATCTAATGACTACAACTCAAAGAGAGTCTTACTCTCTTCACTGCAGAGAGAAGGCAACTTTGATGTGCTTTAAAAAAAAAAAAACTAACTTGCTAACTGGACAATCGCCATGTTGGAGGTTTTGTAGACGTAACTCTATTTTTGCTTAGTAGGTTTCCTTGAGAATAAAAAAGGATGCCAACCTTAAGCTTGCAAGGCACATTATATATATCCTTTTACAATTCATACAATTTGGATTTACATTTGGATTTTTAAACAAAAATGCAAAAGTAAACATTCCTCGTTTCAAAATAATAGACTCAACCTCGCTTGACTTTTAGATTGCCAGTTAATCTTCCAATGGAAAACAAATTGACTGTTATAATTGACATATCAAATGCCATTCTTAAACAAAAAGCACAGTAGGGTTTATCCTTTTCACCTGTATTACAATCCATTTGCACAAAGAGGTTCGTGCAAGCCATCAGCCTGGTCCAAGTGCTTACTCAAAGACAGAATGGAACACCACCTGCCCAACTTTAATGTAGGCACCTCGCTCTTCATCTGTCATAAATGAAACAAGCTCTGGGTTTTCACTCACTTCACTGTATAAGTGTGGCCGTCCAGCCACAATTACGGTCGGATTTAGAACTCTTGGCTCCTGATTATTTTCTAGATCACTGCCGGTGGTGTTGACTGCAGTTGGTTTGGCCTCTTCCTCGGACTCACTGGTGTCGCTTTCTGACTGCTGAGGTCCGTTTTTGTCAAAACAAGGGGTTTTTCCCGACACAGAGAAAGGGATTGACTCGTGGATGAGTAGAGTCCTTAGTACTTCATTGTTAATGGAAGGTTTCTTAGGAGAGTCTGCCACATCCTTAGGCATTTCTAGTAGGGGGGGGAAGAAATACAGTTAAGGGAGCTCTTCACCATGTTTAACCTACCATCCAAATTGAGAGCAAAACTTGTTCCAGAAGGCACTAGATCTAATGGGGTCAGCTTACACTCAGGGAGGTGACTTAGTCCTCTTTGGAGAGACTGCAATAGCTACAGAGAGGAGGGGAAATAGTTCGTAATAGCCATTTCTAGATTCCACAGGGTAAGGAATCGGGCAGTGCTTTGTTTTTCACTTATCTAATTAGGTCCCCAGTGACAAGTCGAATTGTGCAGACACAGAGTGCCTCTGAAGCAGGTCAGAGCTCTTCTACCCAGAGGTACAAATGGAAGTCCAATCTCGTTGCTGGTGAATGCCCTTGTTGAAACTGTGTGTTGTTCCTTCAAAGAGAAGAAGCCCAAGATATTGGGATCTCTTTTTCTGCAACCCCCTTGAGTACTGTGAAACATGAAAGCAACTGGGCTTTAGTTTGTAAAAGCAGGGTTTATTATCAGAACAGTTTGTAATTTAGCGTTGAATAAGTCAAGCCTCAGTGAACCAACATTCCTATAAATAAGACTTTAGCAGTGGCAAAACCCGTACCAACTCAATTGCTCTGGAATTGGACTAATATGTATCTATATTCACTGCCCCTGTAATTTATGAGAAGGTGGTCAAGAAAAGAAAATAAATGCCGGCCAAGTAAATATAGTTTTCCACCAACTCAAGCTGCATACTTTGCCACAGTTGGCTATGCACCCTAAAGTTTCCTCAGATGAATGATGATCATATTGGGTGTGGCCCTTTCACAATTGAGCAACCATAGCTTGACACTAATTTATTGGAGTTTTCCAGGAATGGGATGCTTGAAGCCAAGGCATGAAGTGTCTTCACACTTTCCTCTTGCAACAGCAGCAGTTGCAGCCAATTGCAATTGGCACAGGCACAGGGGCGCCGACTTATAAAAAATATTGGGGGGGCCCATACCGGGGTCCTGCCCCGGGAAGTTTTCTAAATTTTAGATGAAAATTAGTGAGTTCTAAAGTTTTTTTAAAGTATTTTAGAGTCATATGATCAACATTAGAACCCCGAAAACTCGACTCTCTATAACTCCACACTCCGGGAAACTCGACAAGCCTGAAACACTTTTTGGCTTTGAAAAAAGAAACAAAACATAAACACGCACGGTATTTTCGTAAAAAGCTAATTTAATTTACAGTAACAATTATGCTTATAGACTATTACAGAGCAGTGAATATATAGCTCTGAAAAGACTGAAATGATATTTAAATAAATCCTAAACTATCATTAAAAGAATAAAACATAAAATATTGCTGTCGCACAGTAATAGCACTTTGATTAATAAGTGAAATAGCTAATTTAAGCTTACTTTGAATAAGGCTGAGGGTTCATTAAATAAAAATAATATCTCAAAGTTAATGCTTTAATACAGTTAATAAAGTTAATACAGTATGCCTAATACTGTATGTAAATACTGTAATACTGTATGTAAATAACGGGCTTTAATTGGGTCTTACACCCTAAAAATATTTAAGTATTTGAAAATAACTAATACAGTATTATAGTAATATAGAAATACAGTACTAAACTAGTACTAATATTTCGAAACTGAAAATTTAACATTCTGTATGTATTTAATTCTCTATTTTATAAAGATTTTTAATATCTGACAGTGAGTTTGGAGTAGCCCAATGCAAAAATCCTGAGGATCCATGTGGATCCGTGCTTTGTAACCACGTTTTTGCACCACTGTGACCCTAGGCAACAGTGGGTGCGTGATTTTTTTGGTGCAAGATGTAGCCATGAACATGCTATGTGATCTGATGGTGAATTTGGGGTGACCCAATGCAAAAATCCTGAGGATTCATGTGGATCCGTGCTTTGTAACCACGTTTTTGCACCATTGTGGCCCCAGGCCACAGTGGGTGCATGATTTTTTTGGTGCAGGCTGTAGCCATGGACATGCTATGTTATCTGATGGTGAATTTGGGGTGACCCAGTGCAAAGATCCTGTGGATCCATGCTTTGTAACCACGTTTTTGCACCATTGCAGCCCCAGGCAACAGTGGGTGCGTGATTTTTTTGGTACAGACTGTAGCCATGGACATGTAATGTGATCTGATGGTGAATTTGGAGTGACCCAATGCAAAAATCCTGAGGATCCATGTGGATCCGTGCTTTGTCACCACGTTTTAAATGGGGAGGGAAGGAAAAACATAGAAGGGACAAGAAGCACAAGAGGGGTGTGCGGAGAAGCAGCTGGCTAAGAATGCAGGGGAGGAGTTTAACGGGGTGGGGGGGAGGAAAGGAAGGCAAAAGTCCCCCCCCCAGCCAGCCCTCTCTCTCTCTCTCTCTCCCACCTGCGAGTCCCTAGAGCACGGAGAGGAGGAGATGGTGGGCTGGAGCCTGCACGCAGTGTGACTAGGAAAGAATTAGAAAGAAGGACTCGATCCTTTCCTTAACCCTCTGCTTGCCAAGAGGGCAGGGGATTCCCTACTCTTTGTTGAGTTTGAGCAAACGCAGCAACAGAAGCGGGTGGGCAGAATGCAGGAAAGCAGCAGCTTCCGCCTTCCCTCCGCCTGACCGCCCGATCTTATTTTTGCCTGATTTTTGCCTATTTTTGCCCCTGCGCTCCGCGAGTCAGCTCCAGGGACCACACATTCGCTCAATAACACGCACAGACATTTCCCCTTACTTTTTAGGAGAAAAAATCTGCGTGTTATAGAGCGAAATTTACGGTAATAATTTCCTTAAATTATTGGGGGGGCAGAGCCCCCCCAAACGAATTTTTGAGGGGGCTCGGGCCCCCTCAGGCCCCATGGAGTCGGCGCCTATGCACAGGCAGGGTGCTCACCGGCCTTTTCATTGCTGCTGCTTGCCAAGAGAAAGCAGGGCAAAGCACAAGGAGCTCAAATCTGTGTCAGCACAGAGGAGCCAACCCAATTCTCCTTTGCCACAGCACACTCGGCACCTTGTCTCTCTCCAAAACTGGCTGTGACACAGCTTGGGAAAGCAGGTGAGCAAGACCTATGCTGGACCACCTAGTGCTACTGGTTAAGTCAACCTTACCGTTTTTAGTTGTGGACCATTTGCAACTTCCTCCTGGGTCGACTGCATCATTTACAGTGGTACCTCTGGTTATGTACTTAATTCGTTCCGGAGGTCCGTTCTTAACCTGAAACTGTTCTTAACCTGAAGCACCACTTTAGCTAATGGGGCCTCGCCGCACAATTTCTGTTCTCATCCTGAAGCAAAGTTCTTAACCCGAGGTACTATTTCTGGGTTAGCGGAGTCTGTAACCTGAAGCATATGTAACCTGAGGTACCACTGTACATTTATTTTGTTTTAGGATTTATAGTGTGATGGCCACTGGCTGTAAACATTAAAAAACAACAACACAACTAGCTCACAATTCCGATGGCAAACGACTGCTTTGGTGATGTCCACCTTGCCACAACATTGACTCCTGTTTGCTCTCGAGTATCTGCACCTAACCAAATGCTGCTTGAGAGGTACTGCTGCTTTAGAGGTTGGGTATGAAAACTCGTTTGAACACTGGGGAGCAGAGTCTGGCCAGGGCGAAGTGTTCTTCTCAGTACCGACAACATCTGGGACTTCTTAGCTTAGCAAGTATGGGGTCCTACAGCTTCCCTGTTCCAAAATGCAAGGGAAACAGGGATCGACTGACAGAGGAGCAGCAATAGTTTAGCTACCACCAAAGGGGAAGTGCAAACAGCAGGGAAATGGAGCACTTTTTAACAGCAGGTGTGAATAATATTCTTGGAAGATGGACTCACCGACACTAGTAGAAGCCACAGCTGAAGAGGTCCCCTTTGTGGTACTTTGGGTCATCCATACAGGTTGTCCTTTGACTGCCTTGACCATTGCTTTCTTCTTAAGTCCAGACTTTTGGATGTCAATAACAACGTTCTGGACATACATGTTCTTGGCATAACTCCTGGCAGCCCATTTCTTAGGGCAACGAAGCAGCTCAGTTTTTGAACATGGATTCTTATCCAAGCTAAAAATGTACAAATTAGTCTTGTCACTGACGTTCTCGTATTGCTTAACAGACATGAATATTTTAAGTGTACGGCTCTGATTCAGACAAAATTATACTTTTCCCACACCGCAATTTAATAGGGTTATGTCACAATTATATTCTAAGTCCCATTGGCTTCGGGGGGTCTAATATGGAACAAGACCCTCCTGCTCTGCCCCCCTGAATAATGTTTTAGCTTATTTATTCAAGGTAGCCAGCAAAGGAGCACAATTTATTTACTACTCCTTGTTAAGAACTCTAGTATGGCTTAGTAGCAGTGCTGTTTTTCTAGAAAAAGAGGTGTTGGACCTAATCATGAACTCACCTTGTTCTGTTATAATGGCAATAGCATCGACCTAAAAGGTGCCAAAACCAAGTTCCAGTGAGTTCCGGCTGAGAAAATGCCCTGCTTTGTAGCAACCCTGTTTTGCAGGGCTGTTGTAAGGACAAACCAGATATAGGTTGAAAGGCCTTTTTCATCTAAGAAGTGCTTTATTTGTGATTAAAGCTACAAAAGTTCACGTATGAGAATCTCGGAAACGGAGGCCAGAACAGTCTTTTGTGACTCTCTTTTATATTCCTAAGTTAAAAGGCTATTGCCCACACAATTGAACAACCTCATCTCAAAACTACACCGTTAGGAATGATTCATGTGCTTTTCGTAGCTACAATTGCTATAAACGCTTAACCGGGGAGCAGACATGCCTAGGATTCCTCTGCTCAGAAAGGTGCTACCCTATTCTAGGGATGGGGCAGAGTTCTACCTTCAACTGGAATCGGGGCTAGCAGCATGTCTTCCTTATTGTGGGGACAGAAGCAATTATGGGCTGGGCGCTATTTTCTACTTGGTATCGTGACAACAAGTACTAAACAGTGGCCTAAGGTACAAGAAAGGCAAGGAGTATCGTTATGAGCTTGTGGGTGCCAGACTTCTAATCTCTATAATCCTAGCAAGTGTTAAAAGATAATTCAGGATGGCTTCCTCATGAGGTGAATGCCTCAGGGTAGGGGGGCATGGGACAGGCAATTAAGAGAGAATAAAGGAAAGGCAGCTCTGTACCAGACAGCAAATGGGTGGCGCCAGGGTGCAAACTCTAATAAAATATTGGGGGTGGGGGCAGGAAATCCCTGCCCCACTCCATTTGAATGGCAATGCCCATCAACCTGGAGGGAAGCTCAGCCCCGTCAAATATTTTATGGGTGGGGTGGGGGAAAGGGACCTCGGCCCCTAGGAGTTGGCTCCTATGCGTGGTCTCCTTCTCCAGCTATTAGACAGAGAGAAGGACAAAAGCAAGAGTTGACTGTCATGTGACCTATAAGCTAGAATGGGGGAAGCTGCAAGCTGGAAAGGCAGATAAGAAGTCATGGCTCATTTCGGCTTGAATCCAAGGCTGTGGCCATGGGAGAAACAAGACCCTTGGGGTGTTGATGCTGTGAACCCTTCCATCATAGGCTCAGGGTACAAATGTATGTAAATAAACCATATATCATAAAGACACCACAGTCCCTGCTGTGCCTCATTTCCTAAAGGAAATATGTAGAGAGGTTTCCCATGCCCAGGGCTGATTGTAGGAGCCGTTCTGGTTTTCACAACCACACCAGAGTTGGGGTGAAATACACAGATTTCATTCCACTTTGCAGAAGTGGGGCCGGACTGTTACACCCATCCTAGTCCACTCACATATATAATCACCCATATATGTTCTCACCAAGAGCTGCTGCCTATTCCAGTTAGAAAGGCAAGCCTGAGGTAAAAAATTAGTTGGGGCAACCATTACAGTTCTCCACCCCCACCCCAAAATTGTTCAACTCATCAACTTGTACTTCATGCTAGTATTTTGCTTGGAGTTTGATAAGTTTAATGACGTTACCTTCTTGCTAGTTCCGGTATTTCTGTAGGCTGGGGCTCAAGGAGGTCACATGGCAAAACGATGTCTTCCGTTTCACGGAGCAACTCAAAGATGGGCTCCGTCTGTTGGTTGAATTTGGCCAGCAGCGTTTGGGCATCCCGTCTGGGCAGCGCAGACACATCTTCCTCAACTTCAGTATTGCAGTAGGTGCAACGAAATGTCCCTGGCACATAAACAGAGGTGAGGCGAATGGAGGGGGAACCTGTGGCCCCTCCAAATGTTGTTCATTTCTAGCTCTCACCCTCCCCAGTCATGGACCACATTGGCTCAGGTAAATGGAAGTCCAATGACTTCTAGAGGGGCCCACAGGCCCTCAGCAGATTGCTGCAGAAATTTAAAGTCCAGCACATAAACAGCTCAGGACCACAATACCTCAAGGACCACCTCTACCCAGACCCTGAGATCATCTTCTGAGGCCTTTCTTCATGTGCCTCTGTGATGAAAAGGTTGGTTTTGCTGGACCGGTTGGATCAACAAATGTTTCTTTTTTCTTTCTTTCTTTCCCTGCCAGCAAATGGTTACTGAATGGCAGCCTCTGATTGGCCGTGGTTCCAGGAGGGAGAGATTAAAAGGAGAGGATTTGTAGAGAGTTAGTGGAGAGGGTTGGTTGAAGTGGGTTGGAATTGAGGTTGGAAGATAGGTAAGGAGACAGATTAGGGTATAAAGAGGGAATGGGAGAAAGAGTTGGCTCTGTAAAAACAATTTCCACTCTGAGAGTATTGTGAAAGACAGAGTGTGATGTTCTGTAGGAAGAATAGACTAGAATTTTACTGGGAGGCAGAGGTTGAGCCAGGACAAGTAGGAGCTGGAAAGGAACAGCCTACTTGCGACTCAAATCTAGTCTGGAAGGGAGAGATTCTTCTAAGGAAAAGAAGAAACTCCAAAACCCAGTAAAGGAAAGGGGTGTGGAGAGCCCTTTGGTCTATTACTTAAAGCACCTCAGGAGCAGGAGTGTTAAAGGGGGTGAATAACTGAAAGAAAGTATCACCATATAAAGGAACCAAACCTATAACACAAAAACAACTAAGAACGAATTAAAGTGAAATCGCACTATATTCTTGAAGTAACCTAAGTTTAATCCATTTGTGTTATACACTATCTTGCTTTAAATAAACCTTTATTGTTTATTTAAAGAAAACCTGACTGAGACTCCAACTTACTAGTTATCCCCTCACAAAGGTCCCCCGCAAGATACTCTGGGCTAGAATTTTAAGAGGAAAAGAAAAATAAACCTTCAATTAAAGGGTTATTCAGTGAGGTGGGAGCAATTTATCTAAGTGAGAGCAGGCCCAACAGCGTGAGATGTGCCTGTCACAGCCTCCTCAAGAGGTCCAGAGGGTGGGAACATGAAAATAGGCCTTTTTTGCAGTGACTCCCCATCTGTGGAATGCCCTCCCCAGGGAAGTTCGCCTGGTGCCTTCATCACACACCTTTAGGCACCAGGCAAAAACGTTCCTTTTTAACCAGGCCTTTGGCTGATCTGATTTACTTCCTATGCCCTTTTAAAATGTGGTGGTGTTGGGGCGGGGTGCTGTGGTTTTTTATTTTTTCTTTTCTTATTACAGTGGTACCTCAGGTTAAGTACTTAATTCGTTCCGGAGGTCTGTTCTTAACCTGAAACTGTTCTTAACCTGAAGCACCACTTTAGCTAATGGGGCCTCCCGCTGCCGCTGTGCCGCCAGAGCACGATTTCTGTTCTCATCCTGAAGCAAAGTACTTAACCTGAGGTACTATTTCTGGGTTAGCAGAGTATGTAACCTGAAGCGTATGTAACCCGAGGTACCACTGTATATATTTTGTGGTTTTATATCTTGATTTTATTCTGTGAACTGCCCTGAGACCCCAGGGTATAGGGCGGTATATAAATTCAATTAAAAAGAAGGGGGGAAATAACCCCAAAACTACCCTCACTCTCCAGATCTTCTTTTAAAAGATCTGCAACGTGGGGTTGCCAGAAGCTGCCAGAAGCATTGCCCCACCCATAATGGGGGATGGCTCTGTTGGTTAGAACATGGTGCTGACAATGGCAAGGTTGCAGGTTCGAGCCCCCGTAAAGGACAGCGACATATTCCTTCATTGTTTGGACTTGGGCTTGGACTAGATGATCTGCAGGGTCCCTTCCGACTATGATTTGATAAGATCCTATCTCAATATGGCTCTCACTAACTAGCAATGGTTATCCAGGGTTGAAGGCAGAAATCTCTCCTAGACCTCCCTGGAGATGATGGAAACTGAAATTGGGAACTTCTGCATAGAAAGAAAATGCTCTATACCCACTGAGCTAAGGCCTTTCCCTGCACAATTACAATTCAGGTGCATTTTTATGTTCCGGCGTATTTTCTAAAGGATAAGAGGCAAACGACACAGATGCAGCAGTTTACCTGTGAAAGCATCAAACAATTGATTCACTTCCAGGTCAGTGTACGCATTTGAGCAGGCGGGACACTTGAAGGACGATCTGGTGGTGGAACGCTGCTCGTCTGCCTCAATCTTCCGGCGCATGTGATCCAGCTTGTACTTCGCCACATGCACCAACACCTTGTAGTTAATGTAGTAGTAATTGTGTCTCACGCTCTTCCCGTTGTGGCCTGTCTCCACGCGCATGCGCAGCTTCACAAGTTTATCGGCCTTGAGGGTGTTCAGGACGGTCCGTAGCTGCTTGCGCTCATACCTGAGGAGCAGCAGCAAATCGTCCTCCTTCACGCATGCGTAGCGGATCAAAACATCGAGGGCCAGCGCATGTTCGACTCCGTAGAAGCCACGCACCATGTACTTGGCCAAACGTTTCAGGGCTGTGGGGACTTCGGTAATAACATCTTGGCCTCCCATTGGTACCTACATTATAATCAGGAGCCAAGGCGGAATCAACACAAAGGAAAAGAAGATAAAATCTGTCGCAGTTTCTGAGTATGCTTACTGAAGAGTTTATACCAATGGCTTCAAGATCCATAGTTTAAACCCAGAGCTCTCCATGGGGGAAGGGAAAAGGGGCATCAGGACAAGGAGGTGTCCTTCTCGAGGAGATGAAGGATGTTTGGTTAAAAAAAAAAGGTAAAGGACCCCCAGTCAAAGGCAGCTATGGGGTTGTGGCGCTCATCTCGCTTTCAGGCTGAGGGAGCCAGTGTGTGTCTACAGACACCTTTCCGGGTTATGTGGTCAGAGGACTAAACCGCTTGTGGTGCAATGGGACACCATGACAGAAACCAGAGCACACAGAAACACCATTTACCTTCCCACAGCAGCTGTACCTAATTGTTTACTTGCACTGGCGTGCTTTCGAACTGCTAGATTGGCAGGGGCTGGGACAGAGCAACAGGAGCTCACTCTGTTGTGCGTATCTGAACCACCGACCTTCCGATCGGCAAGCCCAAGGGGCTCAGTGGTTTAGACCACAGCACCACCCGCTTCCCTCAAGGGTATTTAATCAGGCGTTAGCACCTCATAGAGGAAATGTGGAGATAGAACCCCTCACTTGCATTTCCTCCATGGCCCATAATTCCTCTTAAAAGTTTTGTTTCAGGCATGGATGAGGTACCTGTGTGTCTCCAGAGGTTGAACTACAGTTCCCACCATCCCTGACCATTGGTCATGCTGGCTCTGGATGAAGGGTGTTGGAGCCCATCAGCATCATCCTGAAGTGTTGCGGTTCCTGCCTTAGGGATTAAGTTCAACAGGGCACTCAGAGTTCCATCCGCATTCTTCAGGGGGAAGTCCCATCAAAGGACAACGGAGATGCTACTGAAAAGGTGCACATTCTGACCGCCATTTAGCAGTTGCCAAAAAGCCACAGAAATCCTAGGAGAGGGCCTGGTGTTGCAAATTGGGATTCCACTAAATTAAAATTAACCTCAAGGTCTTGCCAGACGCTTTAAAAACTCTGCGGAAGCGAGAAATGTTCACAGAGCTTACAATTAATTTATGGACTTAACAGTCATGGGATGGGCTGATGGCCACTATTTGATGGCCTGTTAAATATGGGAGGAGATAAACTAATGGATTAAATTTAATTGATTATTTTTAGGCCCATCAGCAGCTACTACTAAGTAACCAACCAACCCATCGGTGAGCCTCCAGATGTTGGCTACCACCTCCCTTTAGCCATGTTGGCTGGAGCTCTTGGGAGCCAAATCCAAAAAGATTTGAAGGCCATTGGTTTGCCAACCCTGAGTAGGATAAAATCCACATTTGCAGAGGCAGCCTAATTCTGTATGCCGTATCCAAACTGGTGACAACAACAGAAGGAGACCTCTTGTGCCCTGCTTGTGTGCTTCTGCAGCAGACATGGGAAAGCCGAGTTCTGCAGATGGTGGTGTTCTCTCTATCTGCCATCAGCCTCAACCAGCACAGCCAATGGTCAAGGATGATGGGATTTGTAGTCACAGGCCCTCCATCGCCATACTGGAGGCATTGTTTGAAATGCTACCGTTTGAAACAAAACACAAAGCCACACAGACTTTGGGGCCAATCCCTCATCTGACCAGCATGGGGAGCGCATTGAAAAATGTGCCTTTGCAAGTCACAGATGGTGAGGCAACCATTCTACCTTGCACAAAGCTGGTCTGATGAGGTTGGTTCAATGCGTTCTTCCCCAAAACTCCCGTTGGATAGAAACAGTAATTATGGATAGAAACAGTAATTATCCATGGCAAGTTGGAAGCGAGTTCAGAGCAGTGAGTTCATAACATTTCCATGATAACAATCTACTTCCACAGCTAATAAGTGAAAAACTGGTTTGCCATTAAGACTTGGCACCCAGCAAGCAACTAGTACAGCCTCAGAGCAAGACTGAAGAAACAGTTATTGCATCCTAGCGGCCCAAAATGCTAATTACCTCCCTTGGTGGCGGCAGCAGGAACTTCAAGTTTGCCTAGGTCTCAAGATGCTTTTCCAAGGCTCCTCCCAGCCACCTCTCCCCTCTCCTTCTGGAGTTTCTTAGCCAGCACTCTTAAATTCTAAGCACGTGATAGGAATTCAGAGGAGTGGGGCTGCTTGACAGCTGTTAAGAAATCTCTATTGCAGCCCTGCTCACCTGCAGGTGATGAACACATAATTGCTCAAGAAGCACACACAAGTAGAGCTGGCCAGGTGGAGGCTGAGAGGAGCTGAGAAATTTTGTTACGCCAGATTTGCAACGCAATTAAAGCAATATCGCAAGAGCTTGCTCAACTGGTGCAGACTATGACTTAACAGTCGCCCCGGCTGCTTGACTCGATGTGCATCGTCGCCTTGTCTTTCGCCACTCAGCGATTCCTTTCTAAAGTGGGGAGGGAGAGAATGTGGACTTTTAAAAGACGGTGTTGAATAATGCCATCCCCCGAGATCAGCGATGCTCTGCATTTGCATGCACTACTCTGTTCTCCATCTGGGACCCAGAGGTCTGTCTCGCTGACAAATAAAGGGGGTGCCATTTAAAGCAGAGACTTCGCCACTTCTGAAGCATGTTGCCTTGGGCACTTTATGCAATGCTTTCTTCACCTTATTGGTCGTCTGCAGACCTTCAAATTCCGGAGACATACAACTTATTCCATATGATAAAAGGAAAGAAAAGCCTGCTAATTATTACATCTTCCATGTTTTTGTTATTTTTATAGTAAGCAAAAGCAAGACAAAATCAAAACCAGTACCTGTTCATTATAAGATATACACAGAAAAATAGGGTAAATTGTAGCATAAGACTAGGTGGGTTTTCCCCCTCCAAAAATCATGTTTCAAAATTCTGGGTCGTCTTATACATGGGTAGTGCATTGTGGGGACGTGGAGAGCCAGAGATTGTGATTGGTGGCTGTGGCAAGGGCTGGTGTTGAGAAGCTTTTGTTGCGGCATCGGGTGGGCAATTTGCTGCTTTTGTCGGCGAGGAAATAGAGGGTAGGTTGATTTGACAACATGGGAGTCTGGTGGGTGCCAGTCTGGTGGGTGAGCGATTTTTCTGCAATCCCCCCTAAAAAAAAGCTCAACTCCTCTGGGGAATCCCCCCTCCCCAATTTTCTTAATTTTGAGTCCCCCAAAATAGTCTATGTGATGTTAGATACAGGTGGAAAGAGGTTTATTTGGTTGCAATTTGGAAACATTTCCCCTTGGCTGCAGTTTCTCTGCCGAAGGAAAACACATGATATCTTACCTGGAATTGCCTTGGAATTGTGTTGCTGTTCATTCACCCTGGACTCTAGATTTTGTTGTGGCACTGAGACATGATGTACAGTGAAACAGGAATATCCTCTGTGGTGTGAATTGAGATCACTTCTAACTGGCCAACCCCCTAACATTTTACAGGGCGGTACAGACTACAAACTTCTATTTACCATTTCTTAATTTCCCATTAAAACTGGTAAAGCTTTTATCTCAATATTAAACTATTTTTGTATCCTCCTTTTTTGGGATAATAGCTTTAGACGCTTCCATGTTCTCCATTTTTTTGGAGTGGGGGGCACTGGATTTGCTTTTCTTTGTACTCTTGTAAAGTAATGCTAAGGACAATCTTGTTGACTTGCTTGTTATCACCGCCAGCAAAATGTACGGTAGCTTCTTTCTGGCAAGTGAAGAGCTGAACTTTCTTTCTCACATTTGTGGATCAGAGCAATTCAAAGTCTTTCACAATGCTGCTACCGAGAAGGCCCTCTGCCTGGTTCCCTGTAACTTCACTTCTCACAGTGAGGGAACCACCAGAAGGCCTTCAGAGCTGGACCTCAGTGTCTGGGCTGAACGATGGGGATGGAGATGCTCCTTTAGGTCTACTGGGCCGAGGCCTTTGAGGGCTTTAAAAGTCAGCACCAACACTTTGAATTGTGCTCGGAAATGTACTGGGAGCAAATGTAGGTCTTTAACAACTGTTGTGGTCTAAACCACTGAGCCTCTTGGGCTTGCTGATAAGGTCTGCGGTTCGAATCCCCGCAACAGGGTGAGCTCCCGTTTCTCTGTCCCAGCTCCTGCCAACCTAGCAGTTTGAAAGCACACCAGTGCAAGTAGATAAATAGAGGCGGAGAAAGTGGGTGTGGTGGGGGCAGTCTGCCCGGGTGTCATCCCTGAGGCGGGGTGTGTGACATCGTCACGGGCAGTGGCCCCCCTGGGACACTCCCTGCCACTGGCGCACTGGGCAGCTAGCCCTGCCCCCATGGGCTGCTCCGGGTGCTGGAGCAACCTCTGGATAAATAGGTTGTGGCAGGAAGGTAAACGGTGCTTCCATGCACTCTGGTTCCCATCACGGTGTCCCATTACGCCAGAAGTGCTTTAGCCATGCTGGCCACAACCCGGAAAGCTGTGGACAAACGTCGGCTTCCTTGGCCTGGAAGTGAGATGAGTGCCACAACCCCATAGTCGCCTTTGACTGGACTTAACCATCCAGGGGTCCTTTACTTTTTTTTATACGATGTTATACTTTTGAGGAAGATGCTCCAGGCAATTTAGTCACTGCTGTGCAGCTGTGCAATAAATGATGGAAATTTCAAGCGTGGAATAACCACACCAATTGGCTCATCAGGGCAAAATACCTTAAACCGCCTACAGTTCTTGCAGCTTTACATCATCGGTATTTATTAGTCATTTATCCATCACACCCTTTCAGTGGCGTAGCATGGGTTGTCAGCACCCGGGGCAAGGCAAGTAATTTGCGCCCCCTAACCCCTGGATTTTAGCACTCGAATGTGAGCGCCCCCCCAGATGTTGCGGCCGGCCCCCCTGCACCCCCCCACGCTACGCCATTGGGGCTGGGGGCGAGTGAAGGAACCAAGGACCCCCCCTTAAGGCTCAGCAGGAATTTATTAAATTTATTATTTGCGGAGCCCCCGCGGGCCGAGGCAGCCGAAGCCCCCTCCCCTCGGGCGCCTCCCCGCCCTCTCCTCTCCTTGGGCGCTCCGAGGCGCTCCAGATCCGGGCTTGGCGAGCGCCTCTCCTCCCCCCAGCCTGGTCCGGGGGCTTCCAGCCGCGCTCCGTCCTCGCCCGCCGCCCCCGCCCCCCCCCCACGGCTGAGGCTTGCACTGAGAGCCGGAGCCAGCGGCGCCCCCTTCCGCCGGGAGACCCTCGCCCGCCCGCTTCCTCTCGGAGGGTTTGGCTCCTCCCTCCCAGTCGGCAGAAGCAGCCGCCGCCTGTGGCTGGGCCGGGGGGATGGCGGCGGCGGGGGGGGGGTGGAGGCTGCCCGTGCCCGGCCAGGCGTTGGTGGCGGCGTCGGCGCTGCTGCAGCGGCTGCTCCTCCTGCGAACAGTGAGTGGAGCGCAGCCGCAGCGGCGGCGGGCGCACGCGCGCTAGGGCGCAAGGCTGGCGGTGGCGGCGGGGAGCCCGGCGGAGGAAGGAACTTGTCCCTTCCCTCTGGACTTGCGCCCCCCCAGATGTTGCGCCCGGTGCGGCCGGCACCCCTGGCACCCCCCACGCTACGCCACTGCACCCTTTCTATACTGGAAAAACTTCCCTGGTATTTGCTGTGCATTACACACCCCACCCCAGAAGGCAAGCACCAAATGTTGCCTTCTCCTTGTCAGCTTCTGCCTCGGGAATCTTGACTTGTATGCGGCCTGCTTCCTCCTCCGGCAAAGATGGAGAATTAGTAATGTTCTATCAGCCTGGAGAGCTTCGTTGGCGAGAGCTGATAGGTGCTGATAATGCCCAGGTTGCAGGTTCGATCCCCGTATGTGACAGCTGCATATTCCTGCATTGCAGGGCACTGGAAGAGAAATTTTACTTTGAAATTCTATAGTTCTACGAACTCCAACTCCCACCAGTCCTAGCAAACCCGGCAATGGCCAGTATGGGTGCTGGAGTTGGGCATGCATATGCTTAAGAAAAACCCATCTGCCTGTCCACTCAGAATGTAACTTACCGTATTTGCTTCCCATAACCTACCTATAGGTCTTCAAAGAACTACTGCCAATCGATACAGCACAATGATTTGGATGAGCAGGAAAAAACAGCTTTTTGTGGGTGGGGGATACAGACACCGCAATCTTGCATTTACGCCCGTTTAACCGTTATGACGCGGGTGGCACTGTGGGTAAAACCTCAGTGCCTAGGACTTGCTGATCGCATGGTCGGCGGTTCGAATCCCTGCGGCGGGGTGAGCTCCCCTCTTTCGGTCCCAGCTCCTGCCCACCTAGCAGTTCGAAAGCACCCCTAAGTGCAAGTAGATAAATAGGTACCGCTTTATAGCGGGAAGGTAAACGGCGTTTCCGTGTGCTGCACTGGTGCTGGCTTGCCAGAGCAGCTTCGTCACGCTGGCCACGTGACCCGGAAGTGTCTCCGGACAGCGCTGGCCCCCGGCCTCTTAAGTGAGATGGGCGAACAACCCTAGAGTCGGACACGACTGGCCCGTAAAGGCAGGGGTAACTTTATCTTTAACCGTTATGACTGCCCTGAGAATTATGGCTGCTATAGATGAGGGCACCGAGATCTCTACTGCAGATCTCAAGGGCCTTCATCTAACAAGTTTCAAGGTTTCCTTGGTTAAAGGGGAAAGCGTTCGGCTATGGCCCGCTAGCTGCGTGGAAGAGATTTGCGTTGCAGGAGTGAACAGCGGCCACATCTGTTGAAATCAATGGGCTTGAGCATGATTAATGCCCTGCTGTAAAGTGGCCAAGATTTAAAAAGTTATAGAAACAATCCGTCTTGCCAAAGCATAACCTAATGATGAGCTGTACAATTTATTGCACAGATCTACTTGCTAATTAATTGACACACAATACACCAGATTGTTTCTAAACCCTATTGTTATCTAGTGGTGACCAGAGCTGCAAACCTGTGTATGCCTGCTTACTTCAGCATAATCCCCTATGAAGCAATGTGGGACTCCACCCCAGACACACACCCATAGCAGCATTTATGTCAGATTACAATCCAATCTGTTATTGATCGACTGTAATTTTTTCTCCTTAAAATTGGGTGTTATGAATTGCCTTGTTTAGACTTGCAGGATTTAACCAGCCACTTTAGTAAAAAACTAGGTCATAAAACGAGTCTAAGTTTTGCACCCCATTGTTAACAGAGGTGCAGCTGCAAGACAATCTAGTTTCAAGCAAGTGGAACTAGTTGAGCTGGCTCTGGCAACGTGGAACCTGAAAACTGGAGAAGCCTGGTTAAAGGCAGGTCTTCATGGAGTGTCGGTGGTGGTGGGAAAGAAAAGATTGCTAAATAAATTAAATAAATAGCAACCGCAAAGTTTATATAATGCTTGATAGTAGTAAAACCTCTAAGCCGTTTACATGAAATATTAACATTATTAGAAAGTTAACCATTAAAAACTTTTACAGATTTTTTTTTTAAAAGATTAAAGCTTGTCAACATTTACATATCTGAACAGGCTTGCCTAAACAAAAATGTTTTAAGCAGTTACTCAAGAGAGTATGGTAAAAGCCTGGTGTCAATTGGCAGGGAGTTCCAAAGTTGCTGCCACACTAAACAATAAATTTCTTACAACTGCGGAGCAGTTACTGGGTGGCAACCTGTAATGGTGCCCGTTCTGCAGATCCAAGTGGTCTAGTGGGTACATATGGGCTTTATATACCAATATATAACCTTGAACGTAGCCTGGTAACAAGGATGACGAGGACAGATCTGGGAGAAGAGGTTCGATATGCTAACAGGGTCTCACTCCTGTCAGAAACCCCGCTGCAGCGTTCTGAACTAACTGCAGTTTCCAGGTGAGGTGCAAGAGAAGCCCCACTTACGAGTGCATTGCAGTATAAATAAAATAATAATAATAACCATCATCATCATCCAAGTGTTAACTCAGGTTTCCTTGGTGTGAAGACAGCCGACACATTTTGCACCAAATCTTTGCTTTCGCTCTCAACTGAAAGGGTAGTGGCAGAAAGTCGGCAATCCTGTGGAGGCTGTGGCCTTGCAGTGCAATGGGGAGATGAGGATCATTATTGACACAATTGTTCCTGAGTAAAGCTGACAGGGGATCTCATTCCAGTACTTATTGAAGGCTTAAGTCACATAATGAAGCATCAGCGAAGGTGGCAAAGAATTACTCCGCTGCCTCCTCAAGCAGGGAGAGTGAGCAATCTAAAACCAAAGGAAGAACATCCGTCTTACTCCTGCATTTTCTTCCAGGAGGGAAGTCTCGGGAATCCCAGCCTAGCTTTTTATGTGATGAGCGTAACACACAGTGCGTCTTGCAACAGCAGTAAGTCATAGCCATGGGTTTTTGTTTTAAGAAACAGGCATCAGTGTGGAGGATTGGGGCAGAAAAAGAGGAGAGAGTCAAGTCCTATACCTTGGCCACCACCATAATCTCTGTAGCCGAAATATTGATTTTGTGACAATTAAAGGATTTGGTTGATTCAGTTGGGAAAGCCTCTTCTCCTCCAAGAGGGGAGGTATTGTGGGCGGGACATGATTACTGCGTCATGCAGGGGGCGTTATGCTCCCTGCCCCACTCACCTAGCTGGCACACCACGCCCACAGGTAAGCGCCCAACCGTGAGGCTTGGAGGGGGTGTGGTTTGCAGTTTAAGATACTGCTGTGCCAGCCATTCTGCCTCATTTTCTGCCTTCTCGTCGTGAGTTGATTCAGTTGGGAAACATTCAGTTTCTATATTCCTGATTTTACTATGAACTCATCTTTCCAGCTTCCCTGCGTTTCAAAATCTTGCACTGGCACCAATGTTGTAATGCTTAAAAGCACTATACTGTCTATCTATGCAGTCTGGAAGATCTCAACTGGACTTATTTGTGCTTGTCAACTATCTTTATATATAGAACTATCTATAGTTGGCAAGCATAAATAAATTCAGCTGAGATCTTCCAGACTGCACAGATACTTTTAACAATATTTTCATTTAGAAGTCACATACTGTGTAAAACCAGCAAGGCATTCCTTATAAGCTTGTGTCTTTTTTGGCTGGGAACTCCAACTGTGTGTGGGGGGGTGGACAGCTGGTCAGAAAGGGAGGGGCAGATCTGCATTAATGCATTAACACACCAACGTAATATTCAGATGTAGGCGCAGGGCCACTTTCTTCTTTGAAACTTGCCTCTCCTGCCCACTCAGAGCATGTTAACCAGGCATTCAGAACCACCCTTTCCAAACTACCATTCCTCCCTAAGGGAAATTTGCGCTTAGGTGTAACACAGCCCTTGAGATGCATATCAAATCACCAGAAGGACTTTTGAATCAACAGACAAAAGGCATGGCCAATTTGTGGGTGTAGGATTAGCCGCCTCTGCAGAGCACTGTCAATCCCTGAGAGGAAAGGGAGCGGCTTTGCAGAAGCTGCAATACAGTTTAGCTCAATCCTCGCTTCGCTTTCCCAAAGAAGTCAGACAAAGCAACGTGGACCATTTCTCCCACAATTTCTTTAATTGTAAAGCGATCTAGAATATATTAAAAGTACATCCTTTGTACTGTCTAGCAGCACGGAAACATTCGTAGCCACGTTAGGTTAGTAGGAAAACGGAATAATTTTTATTCCAGTGCCTAAACCTTTTAGAAAGGAGCCACCTCTAATCTACTGAACTGGGGGATCAGGGAGTGGCACAGGGCAAAGGAAGAGGTAGGCAGGGACGGATGGACCCATTTTGCCATAGCCAGGAATACCCAAAACCAGTGCCATTTTTCTAGAAAAAGGGGTGCCGGAACTCACCATGAACACCTCCCTCGTTCTCCCAGAATGGCAATGGCGCCCACCTGAGAGGTGCCAGAACCGAGTTCCGGGGGGAAAAAAAAAAAAAAAAAAAGCCCTGCCCCAAACCACTGCTCATTCCCCAGGTTAGCCAATTATGCTCATTAAAAAGCAGCAATTTAAAACCTGCCTTTTTGCACTGAAAGCAGCACAATTTGTATTAGCCCAGCTAAGAAGTCTCCCATGCTTAAACCTGTCACTAATGCTACCACCTCGCTCTTTAAGAGCACAGGAGAGGCAGCCTGGCCATCTGTTTGTTAACTTAAGGAAAGAGTGTTGTAAGGTTAGCGCTGCTCACCCTCCCAGCTTTTTTTTTTTTTTAAAAAAAAAGTCGGGGGAGAGAAATCCCCACAGGAAGAAGCCAACATAGCAACATGGAGGAGATTGCCATGCTGTTGGAAATGACCCCTGCTCCCAGTTTGGAAGAGATGGAACTGGGGAGGCCAAGAGCCCCACAACATTTCTTCAGAACTGGGAAAATGCACTGTGGCGCAGAGGCAGCTGGCAGTCGGATCGCCAAGGCCAAATACTGGGCTTTCTTTTAAAAGACTGACAGCAGCCCTCCACCTGAAGGGAGTTTGTACAATGCCTTTTCTAAGCCTTCAACAGATCTCCGGGACCAAGCCTGAGAGACTCAACTTTGGAGGAAATCATGCCCAGGGATTGCACTGCAAGACATTTCCTAAACATTGACGGGCTGAAGCAGCGTGTAAGGAAACAGGGATCCAAAAAGCCCACTGTTTAAGCTTCAATTCATAGGAAGTGCACCTTAACAGTATGTTAAATGCAAGGGATACGGTTTATACTGGCAAACCATTGCATAACTGCCAAGTTTAGAAAATCATCATCTCATAAGACACGCTGCAAGTGAAGGGGACTCTTGGGTGAAGTACAGCCTCTGTCTTTTCCTGCCTTGTGAGCATCCACTTCATAAGCCACCCGGGTCCTCACCAGGGGCTACAGGGGTCCGGACACTCCCTCAGGTAAGTCTCCAAATGGCCTTCAGAAACCTCGAGCAGCGTTGTGGACACAGTCAGCTAAATGGGGGAGGGGGGGGAAGCAAAGTTTTCACGGCTTTAATGAGTCTGAACCAAAGACAGGAGAATAAGTCAATACAGTCATACCTTGGTTTTCGAACAGCTTAGTTCTTGAACGTTTTGGCTCCTGAACGTCGCAAACCTGGAAGTGACTGTTCCGGTTTGTGAACTATAATTGGATGCTGAATGTCCAAGATGACTTCTGCGTCTTCCGATTGGCTGCAGGAATTTCCTGCAGCCAATCAGAAGCTGCGGTTTGGTTTCTGAACGTTTTGGAAGTCAAATGGATTTCCGGAAGGGATTCCATTCGACTTCCAAGGTACGACTGTACCATGAAGCAGATTGCTTTTCTAAAGAAAGTGTTTTATATCGACAAGGGTGGAAAGCTATGTCTTAGTTAGACCAAATATAAAAGCCTCGCATGCAATGCAACAATGCTTTGATTTACAGATGCCCGGGGGGGGGGGGGGGGGGAGACTCCACACCAAGTGGAATCAGTGCTGCCAATATCTGGAAATTTAAGAGAATTAACAGACTAACTACCCCAAAAATTGCCAGCATGCCCTTTTAAAATATGGGTTTTTGGGGTGGAGGGTTATTGGGTTGTTGTTTTTATTTTGATTATGTCTTTCGTGGTTTTATATTTTGCTTTTATTCTGTGAACTGTCCTGAGACCTATGGGTATAAGGCGGTATATAAATTCAATAAATAATAATAAATAAATAATATTAAATGCACTCTCTCTCGTGTGTGTTTCCACACATGTGTATGGCTTAGATTGTCTTGTGGCTTGGTTTTCATCCCCAACTCTGGGATCTAAGGAGTACAAAGAATATTCTAGGCAGAAATAATCTGCTGTGGGAGCCACCTGTCTTAAGAGCAGCAAGAGAGAGTCTTCGCCCCTTTCGCCTAGCAAGACCTGAATAAGGCAACAACATGCTAGACAAGGAAGAGTGAGGACGAGTTACCTTATTGAGAATGGGCTTCGTGGAGAGAATGTTGTACAGAGCTGGCAATGAGATGTTCTGCGCGGGTGAAAAATAGAGAGAACAAAGATTTAAATTACCTGCAGACATGAGCCAATACAAAGCTTCAACCTAAGCAGTTTCTTTACCAAATTTCAACATCCGACCTCTGCTAAGCAGCAGTGAAGCCAAAAGTTGACTCCCTCTATAGAGCAGGGAACCATTTTCTGAAGCATTGCATTCCCCTGGAGGCCATCTGCTGCTGGGGGTGGGGTTATGTACCAGCAGAGGGTGCAGACAAAAAAAATAATCTGGATTACAGTGGAACCTCGGTTGTCGAACGCTTCAGAAGCCGAACAATTTGGAACCCGAATGCCAACAACCCAAAAGTGAATGCTTCAGTTTTCGAACGATTTTCAGAAGTCAAACAGCTTCTGCGGCGTGTTTTTCCATTTTCGCCATTCATTTTGCTGACAGCCCTTTAATTTTTGGTTTTTGAATGATTTTCAAAAGTCGAACGGACTTCCAGAACTGATTATGTTCAAAAACTGAGGTTCCACTGTGAAACTAGCTTCAAATTTTGCCTCCAGTTAGTATTTCCAATCTTGTGCAGTTCTGCTCAGATTCAAGCTCCACTGAGTTATCCTTGAATAGGAAAGGGATTTATTATTGTTGTTGTTATTATTATTGTTCTTCTTCTTCTTTAGTACAACATACCCAGAGTTGTCAAGTTGATGCTTGTGGGCACCAAGGTTCCCATCACTGCTTCCTAGGTGTCTGTGAAAGGTCTCAGTAAACATCTCACTGACAATCTACACTGCATGAGTGTGTTTGCTCCTGCTCTGCCTCTCCTATGTGGAACAAGTTCCTTTAAACGTGCCCACGAACGGAGGTCAGGAGTGGACACACTGTTCTAAATGGAGGAGAGGTCCAAAGCTTCTCTTTGCGAGCACTGTGGTACCTTTTCCTCTAAAAACTTGGCGCGGGCAGATGTGGGGCATGCCTGCACCATGTTGGGGTCCTATCAGTTTCATTTTGAAACAATGGTGCTGGACTGACGTATGGAGCCCAGCCACCCGTATTGAGCCCAGCTGCCCGTATAGAGTGTCAATTTAATTAAAATATATTAATAACAATTTTATTACTGATACCCATCCCATCTGGCTGTGTTTCCCCAGCCACTCTGGGTGGCTTCCAGCAAAATATAAAAAATAGTAAGATGTCAAACATTAAAAATGGTCGGGTTTTGTCAACTGTAATAGGCCTTTGGGTTACATGATTTTAATTTATTTTGCATGTCTTAGACCAGGCATGTCCAAAATCCGTTTTGGGGGCCTAATCCGGTTTAACCTGGCCCATGTGACATTTATTTCCTTGGGTAAAATCCCAAAACAAACAAACAAACAAACAACTCAACAACTTTGGGGTCAAATCATAATAAAAGAAAGGTCAACAACTTCAATCCCCAAAAAGGGTCGGCCCTCATCAAATCTGGCCCTCTTTGAAAAAGTTTGGACACCAATGTTTAGACCTACCTCTTGCTTTGTTTGGTTCAAACAGCTCATTGCAGGGCTTCTCCGGTCATCCAGAACAAGTGGAGGCTTCCAGCGGTCATAATTGGTTTCCACTACATACCAGACGCCATTTTTTGTGTCCAAGCTTGAAAGAAGTAGCAAACATCAACGCTTATTTTCTGGCAACGATGCACCTTAAATGATTTTTAGGTAAAGGTAAAGGGACCCCTGACCATTAGGTCCAGTCATGACAGACTCTGGGGTTGCGGCGCTCATCTCGTTTTATTGGCCGAGGGAGCTGGCATACAGCTTCCGGGTCATGTGGCCAGCATGACTAAGCCGCTTCTGGTGAACCAGAGCAGCGCACGGAAACGCTGTTTACCTTCCCGCCAGAGCGGTACCTATTTATCTACTTGCACTTTGACATGCTTTCGAACTGCTAGGTTGGCAGGAGCAGGGAATGAGCAACGGGAGCTCACCCAGTCATGGGGATTCGAACTGCCAACCTTCTGATCGGCAAGTCCTAGGCTCTGTGGTTTAACCCACAGCACCACCCCCATCCCTAAATGATTTTTACTTCTAACTAATTTCTGTTGGAAGACTGAGAATACCTAAAAGAAAGTCCCAGATGAGCCACTGACCTGATCCACCAGGCTCTTATGTTCTTGAACGTTACCCCCAGAGTTCAAGTGGCTTAAAGCAGAGTACCCCAAAACTGGTCTCATGTCACCAATGTGAATGGTAAAGTCAGAAGCCATGGCGGATTTTTACTGAAAACAAGGAGGATACTGATTCAAAACTATAAAAGCATGGGGGAATGTACACAAGGAAGAGACACTGCAGAGAGACCGAATCCTCAGTAATGCATTAACAAGAGCCGGTTGGTGTAGCAGCTGTAGCAAAATCACTTACAGGCGACAGATCTGCTTAAATCGTTTTACCATCAGGCATACTTACTCCCAGATATCCAACAATGCAACACGGGAACGTGTAATGACACATCCCTCGCCGGATTTGTTTCCCCCTAGTATGAAGTAAGCTGGAGCCAGCAGCTTTGAATGAGCCAGTCTGTCCTTTGCATCTTCGTAACTACATGCAAGAACAGAAACAGCAATGAGACAGGCGCGTTAACCAGGTATTGCATGGAAACTGTGAAGCTGGTAGGCCAGAGCCTTTCAAAATACTCTCATGTAAAGCAGCAAATGCCTAGTGTGGAAGGGTATTGTGGAGGAATTGTGTAAGAGAGCAAAGCGGGGAAAGACCTTGTTTGAGGGTGGGTAGGTGGGAGAATCAAGAGGCAGAGAAAAAAAAGGAGAGGAGATTGATATGTGATGGACCTATCAACAAGAAACAGGCTTCTGGGTAATGATGCATAATGAAAAAAAGATGTTTGAAAAAGCTCTTCCCAAAAAAGCCTGAAGCATACTTATTAGATAGATAGATAAACTTTATTTGCATTAGCCAACAGCCATAGCAACATAAAACAAGCAATATATACAATTAAAAAGACAACAATGGGTAAAAAGGGCAATCAAATGACCAAGATTATCGTTCAGAGAGTGGTCCTTAATCTCATTGCACCCTCGATAAAGCTAGCAACCTTTGCTGTTGTCTGATCATTTTGATCTGATAAAAGAAAGAACAATGTGGACGCAAATGGGCAGCCTGGGATGGTAAGTAAGAGTGGGGTAATGATCTCATTCCTCAGATCTTTATAAAGGGTACAGGACAGGAGAACATGAGCCACTGTTTCCCAATTGCTATCTCCACAGGGGCAGAGTCGTTTCTCAGTTGGAATCTTTTGGTATCTGCCCTCAAGTATGGCAGAGGGCATCACATCCAATCTGGCCAGTGTGAAGGCACGTCTGTATTTTGGGATAGTTAATTTATACAAATATGGTGCCAGGGAATCAAACTGAGAAGAGGGAAAAAGGCATACCAAGGACAGAGTTTCTTTGTAATGGCCAGAAGCATTCTTATTAGGAATAATAGGATTAGAAGTCCCCCCAAAAAGATGGTCAAATTATTTATGTATGTGACCACAGCAGCCAAAGAAGGCAAGAAGGAAAGAAGACAAAGTTCCAACAAAAGAGGAATGGATTTCGAAGTTAATGGAGTATGATGTGGAGAGGGCGAGATTGACGGCAAAAATATGAGACTGAAAGGAAGGAAAGCATATGGAAGAATGGAAATTCGAGAGCAGGTCTTGAAATATACGCAACGGGAGAACAGTAAGAATGCTGTTAATAATGGGAGGACAGTAAGAATGCTGTAAATAAAGAAATGCAGAGCAGAATAAGTATTGTCTATAAGGCAGCAGGTAACTGGGGGGGGGGGAGAGACATCATGAACGCAGGGATGGGAAGTCAAATTGTTAAGAAAAGTGCTTTGAAGTTTATAAAACCAATAAAAATTTAACTAGAGGAAGAAAGAAGAAAAGAGACTCGTCCATTGCTCCTGTAAGCCTCGAGGCAGGCAAGAAGCAGCAAAGCACTTCCTCTATCGAGGAACACACAATGCATTTGAAGGATGAAGCATCCCACTCCATAACCAACCTCAAGGCTCCTCCCATGTCAGAGGCTGGAGCCATTTGAGCAGAGAAGAGGAGGAGGAATGGTAGAACGTGAAACATGCAACCTTGCTGCACAGCACCTTGTTGATCCACGGATGGTACCAGGCAGGTCTGAACGTTAAACAAGTTTTCCTAAGTATTGCACAATGTAAAATTTCCATGGAACCAAGATGGCGGTAGTCAAGACGAGAAAGAACAGACTTAAACAAAGAGACATTATAAAATGAGATTGCGATTATTCCTAATTTCCCTGGCTTGGCCATATATGCAGATAAACTGCTTCACAATTTGACTGTTACCTTGTACTGTTTTCCAACACAGATCTGGTGAGAAAGCTCATCCACCAACCGTTTCTCTGGCCAAGGAGCCACTCAAAGACTCCTGCAAGAGACACAAATTCAAAGAGCTTTATGACCACACGCAGCCTTAGCACTGTTTAAGCATCTCATCTTTCAGTTTAATTCAACCAAGCTGAAAGTCATCCCAAACCATTTCCATGCGGCTTGCTTCTTGGGACAATGGTTGGGCGTGCCCTGCTATTGCTTCATGCCACACAGCTTCTCATATAGTTTCTTACAACATGAATCACACTGCTCTCTCCACTTTCTCCCCTGTATCTTGTGAAACTGGAACCTCCAATGATTTGGGTGGGGTGGGGTATAACGCTACTAAAATTTCCCCATTTTATGAAAACTAAAAAACCCCAAAGACACAGGAACAGAGCATTAAGCATACTCACCAATATAACCTCCATCAAGACTGAACCGCTCATTCATGGTTAGAGTAAAAATGCCCTAAAACACAAAGTCAGTTAACAGTGTTTGTTAATACCCAGCAGTTAGAAAACAGAGACACAGTTAAGCTAATTCTGTAGTGCTTTAAGAAGGCCACTGTGAGCGACAGAACACTGCTATCCATTGTATTATATAGTCTTTGGGCCCCAATGTTTTACAAATGCTCTTCCTCTTTGTACATGCATACCTAGTGATGTGATGTGAGGTGAGGACACAAGCATCATATGCTCATATAGATGTTTGCCAAAATACACATTCTGCACACAGTGAACGCCACTCTCCCAAGGCTTCATCAATCGTAAAATAAACCATTACACATTTAAGGTGCTTCGAGACTCTGCTGTTTTCTCTACAAGGCACTAATATGCCTGGCTTTGTTTTCAGCAAAGTTTGCAACATCAGATGCAATGGAAAATTAAGGGCGGATGCCACCAGCAGTAGAAGCCTCTGAAGTCACCTGCTTGCTCCTAAGGGAAGGGGAAGATGAAGCAGGCAAGCCTGTATGTCTCAAGCCTGTTCATACTCATAATGGCAAGCTATGGTTTACTGTTACATCAGAATGCACCTAAGGTAAAGGTAAAGGTACCCCTGCCCGTACGGGCCAGTCTTGACAGACTCTGGGGTTGTGCGCCCATCTCACTTAAGAGGCCAGGGGCCAGCGCTGTCCGGAGACACTTCCGGATCACGTGGCCAGCATGACATCGCTGCTCTGGCGAGCCAGAGCCGCACACGGAAACGCCGTTTACCTTCCCACTGGTAAGCGGTCCCTATTTATCTACTTGCACCCGGAGGTGCTTTCGAACTGCTAGGTTGGCAGGCGCTGGGACCGAGCAGCGGGAGCGCACCCCGCCGCAGGGATTCGAACCGCCGACCTTTCGATCGGCAAGTCCTAGGCGCTGAGGCTTTAACCCACAGCGCCACCTGCGTCCCCAGAATGCACCCAGTGTTGTCCAAATAAAGGAATACTCACTGGCCTCAATCCAGAAAACATTCCCACGTAGCCTGCAAAATTTGCAGACTTGAACACTGTTTTATTGTTCCTTTGAAAATCCAGTGACACCATGAGCGGCTTCAGCTTCTGCGTTGTCTTCCAAGAACTAGCATTCACGTCCCACCTGCAGGAAAAGCAACACCACTTAAACATAAGCAAGAACTGTCTATTTAATGCGAATTGCAACTAATCCACAGCAATGTAAAATGGACTCTCTCAGATTTTTGAGTCTTTCAAGCTGGATGCATGGACAGCTAATATTTGGGCGGCTTTCCTTGGAAAAAGCGAGCATGTAAAAATCTGTTTCATCTCTCTCCCCTCCACAACAGGAGCAAGCACCAGATTCGGGCAAAACCTGAGGCAAAGCAAAATGCCTCTGGGAGGCACAAGTTGAAGCAGAGACCCATCCCATGAAGTGCTTCATAGCACCTCAGTGATCCAGATGTCAAAACATTGCTGCAAACACCCAGAAGTGAGAGTGTTTACCATAATGCTAGGGCAGGGTGATGAGGGAGAGTGCTTATAATTGGGAAGGAATGACTGGCATCAGCATTCTCCAATCCAAGGGCTTCAGGGGAGGGAGCAGCTTTGCCAAACTGTCTCCCAACTTAAGGAAGGTATCAGCATAGGGAGCAAAGAGGACATGGAGGAAGAGTTCTGCTGGGTCCTACCCCAAAAGCTCCTCGGCCAGGGTTCCCCAAACTTCGGTCTCCACCTGTATTTGGACTACAATTCCCATCATCCCTGACCACTGGTCCTGCTAGCTAGGGCTGATGGGAGTTGTAGTCGCAAAACAGCTGGACACCCAAGTTTGGGAAACCCTGGTCTAGGGTCTTTTGGTTTGCGATGCAGTAGGCTGTACCTACTTGTACCAGAAAGAAGCGGGGGAAACCATTTTAGCTTTGTTTGTTTCCCAGTAATAGATTGGGTTTGGAAGGCAATCAAGTGGACTAGGAGCATTATCTTGTCTTTTTCAAGTTAACGACATTGAAAGCTCACGTGGACTAAGCAAAGGCGTGGTTGTTTTGGGTTGCTCAATGTTTTACATTGTCTTAGCGCTCTTCTGTTAAGGAAGCTGTATATAATTTTGTTGTCTGAGCTCCTCCAGTGATGGAAATGAGAAGTATTGTTGGCAGAATAAATGTTTTCCCTAAGGGGGGGGGGGAGTGAATTAGGAGCCATGAAGCAAATCAGGTAGCCTCTGAACAGACAAATTAAACTGCTGTACAAAGTGCTGGGTCTGGATCTGAACCAAATCTTGTGGTCAATGCACATTGCTACCCTGGTATGTTCAGAAAATGGAATCCAGTTGGGGCATCAGGCGGAACAGGGTTGAAGGTGGCATAAGGGGCTGCAGGGGGCTGACGTTGGCAAAAATCACCCCACTTCCTCTTCTATTAACTGGAGGAGTCTGCTGAATCAAAAGCCCTTCTGTGAGAGCAAGACCCCAATTAGATGCTACCCACAGTCTTCATGGAACACTGCTAAGTCATGGGCCTTTTATTTTTTTAACAATTTATTCAAAAGTTACAATACTTTTTCAATGAATATATCCCCTCTGCAGACAGCTCTGTGATGATAGTGGCATTAAAAAATCCTGTTCTTCAATAAAAGAGAAAAAGGGACCCCAGATTGTATCAAAGGTGTCTTTTTGGGAGATAGGAGGGATAGATGGTTTAGTGATTTTGGAGGTCAGATAAAATACTTTTTCTCAAAAGGTGCAGTGTGTGTGTGTGTACACACACACACACACACACACACACACACACACACACATATATATATATTCACTATGCTTCTTTCTTAATAAAAATCTATTTTGATAAATTTAAAAAAAGTCACTGCTGAAAATGACAACCTCAGAGCTTCTCCCTTTTATAGAAAATGGTGAAAATTATGACAGCACACGTATTTCCCCCTCTAAAAATGCTCCAAAGAAATTGAGAAAGGCAGGCCTTCCAATCATCATAGTTAAAGATGCTGCAGATTAACTAAACGTTCTGCTCACTGCTTAGTCTCAAAGCAATAAAAAACGTAAGGTAAAAAACATTCCCCCCCCCCAATTTAGAAAGTTTGTGGATCCACCAGAGCAGGTTGGACCTCACTGGTACATACATACCCAAGAAACAATCCAAAATCAAGATTTCTGGCATGGTACAGCTTTCCTGGTTGGAAAGGAAAAGGGGGTGGTGGAGAGAAATGGAATTAAGGTCAAAGAAAAAAAAACACCTTAAGCACTATCTTTAAAATACATGTTGTTGGCTAAGCATTCATTTACCTGTGGGGTCTTCTGCTATTATCGAAGTGCACACTGTGAAGACTTCATAGAAGATATTGAACAGAACAATGTCACCTAAATTGGAAGGTGGGAAGGGAAGAGGGAGAAAAAGAGACCTTTCATCAAAGTGACCATTAAAAACAACGGATAAAAGCAAGTATACACATAAAAGGAAGAAAATGGAGACAGGAAATATCTTCAGAATAGCACTTCTTACTGTGCTTGGTTCATATGTCTATGGACTGCAAGCCACAAGACGGAGACACTGAGCAGGAAATCTACAAAACTTGCTGTCAGGACTGCCGCTAGGTCCCAGCTCACAGAGGACCAACGCCCAGTGGATATTATATACAAAAGTCTTTATTGAAGTTTAGTTTCCATTTCCAAGCTCTGGGCGCGCAGACCCACGTCTTAACGCTAGACCGGCTAAGTCCCCTCTGACTCGCTGCTAAAGCCACACCAGTTTAAGATTCTCGCTTTGCTCCACCTCCTACGCTGCTCCTTCCTACGCTGGGTCCTTCTGCCCTCTGGGGTTATCTCCTTCCTTGATTCCTCTGAAGCTGACCCCCCTGAGTCCCGCCCTTCCTTCCGGCGGGTTTTAGGACCTGGCTCCCTGTCAGGACTCCCTGCTGTGCCGCTCGCCTGTACATTTGAACTTGGCGCGCGCGCCCAGCCGGTAACCTTCCTTCTGACCGTTTCCCCGCTTCCGGATGTGGGCGTGGCCAGCCCTGCCTCCTCTCCTCCCGCTGGTGGCAAGAACACTGGTTCCGACTCCTGGGACTCCCCCTCCCCACTGCGCTCTGGTGGGGAAGCTGGTCCCGATTTCCAACTGCTGCTCAGGGACTCCCCGCTGGCCCCTCCCTCTTGAGGTTTCTCCCCTGGAATCTCCCTTGCTCTGGCCATCGGTGCTCCCTTCTGCGAGTCTTCCGATTCACTAGAGAGGCTTGCGGAATGACTCTGGCAGCTGTCACTTCCTGCTCCCCCTTCGTCCTCTTCCTCCTCACTCTCCATTTGCTCCCCCTCCTGTGTCTCTCCTTCTGAACCCCTGACACTTGCCATTTCAGAAGTTGCTTAGAAGCCTGCAAAGAGGATGGGCAACTTGTTGGTCAATCCTATTTTAGTACCTCTGTGAGATGCCCCTCTTTTCAGCTTTTGAGTTGATACAGGAATGAAATTGACTTGCTCTCCTGAATTATGCAACACACAGGGTGCATAATCTATAGCTTGATGATTTTTAATCCAGGAATAAGATTACAGGATCCTATTCTCTGTTCAGATATGCAAATATTGTGCTCCCGGCATGCTAAAGGTGAGAATATTACTATACAGACTTTCACTCAGTAGAAAACCCGGTCAGTCTTCCTGGTCAGGTCTTACATTTAAATAGACACCTGCTCTTCATCTCTGCTACAAACGTTTACGCACTCCTGTTCCACAAATGCATTATAACCTCAGCATGTATTGCTACAGTGGCTGAAATGTTCAATTGCACCAAATTATGCCTTTAATAGTGTGCTTTCAGAGCCAGACACAGTAATAACAAAATGGAAATTACCTAAAGGAGCATCAATTGCAGAAGCGATCCCTTTGATCTCATCATTGAAAGGATAGGGAAGGGTGGAACCTAACCAACCCTAAGAAGAAAAGCCGCAAGTTATTAAAACCTGAAAACATAGTAAATAATTTTCTATTTTTAATTTATCTGTCTCCATATATTTCCTTCTCAGTCCCAATTATCTCACTTGGTGTAAACAGAGCACCTTTACAGAGCATTAGTGTCATTTCACAAACTACAAAGGGACAAACTCAGTTTTGCAGTCTGATCAACAGGCAGCACAGCCAATTGTGACTCCCCAATGGGTACATATGAACAACACATGTTGGCTGCAATTGCACTCTACAATTTTTAGGTGTACATTTAACTAACAAAAGCTATGTGCTAAGTGGCCTGTAGTTGCCTCAGTAGACATTTGAGACTTTGTGGACTGTTGAAACCTTTTAAAAAAAGAACTTGCTTATCAAGAATTTAGCTGCAGGATGACCTCCATTAACAAAGTCCAAGGCACTGTGGTTTGGCTGGCATTTTGGAGCTCCAATATCCTTCTCCTCTTGCATTTTTACATTAATCTGAACACCATGGTTCATGCAGATAATTGTCAAGAGCAAAGAGAAAGATTTTGTGGAAGATGGAGATTCAAAACAGAACTACTGTAAATTTATTTATTCATTCCTGCACAGACTGCAGCCACAATCCGCAGACCAGTTAGGACGCTTATTTCAAGGTCCCTGAGCTCACTTTCTACCATTTTTGCAACCCTTATTGTGTTACATCCTATTTTTCCAGATTTCACTTCCTTCTTGCAGTAGCTATTTCCAGAGCAATGTGCAATAAACTCCAGTTCAAACTCTGGTTTAAATGTAAACTGAATAAATATGCTCCCTTTTATTTCTGAGTAACGTCTGCTGAAATAAGTGGACACTGGAGAAGTTCATTAAGAAGACACTCTGAAACATTAGTAGACAATTAGAAGACAATTCTACTGTGTTTCACTTGGAGTATACCCCCTGAAATGAATGAACATGACTAAGTTAGGCCCATTAATTTAAATGGTCTAATCTTCCATCTACACGATACATTTAAACCAGTAACATACCGCTTTAAACAGTCATGGATTCCCCCACAGAATCCTGGGAAGAGTAGTTTGTTAAGGGACCCTCTTCCCTCTCACAGAACTACAGTTCCCAGAATTCCACAGGAAAGGAGACTGACTGTTAAACCACTCTGGGTTTTCTAACAAATCTCAGCACTCTTAACATACCAGAGTTCCCTGGATTATTTGGGGAAAGCCACAAATGTTCAACGTGGCACGATATTGTTTCAAATGTATACCCCATGCGTGTAACACCCTGACAAGATTGCACAAATCTGAAAAACATTCCAGGGCCCCTGATCACCTGAAAGCCTCTTTGCATCTGGGCCAACGATAGTGATACCCCCCTTAAGTTACTCGGGAGCCTATCATTTTCTAGCTCATCACAGGATTTGCCTGCGTGAATCCTTCCTGCATCTCTCCGAATCCCTTCTAGTTGCTTTTTCCCACACAGCTCAGTGGTAAAGCACATGTTTTGCCTGGGAAAGATGCTAGATTCAATCTGAGGTTTTCCTAGCAGGGCTGGGGTAGACTCCTGCCTGACAAAAGTTGACAGTCTGAACCTGCATACGGCAGCATCCTGGCTTCCAAGCAACAGCCAGATAGCCTGGAGCGGTGATAAATCTCTGCACAGTAATGTACAAACTCAAATTCATGACTGGCTTTCTGAGTGCAGTGGCACACCAAAGAGATTTTCATTAAGGGGCCTGCAATGATGCCAACGACTCCTGCCATAATTCACACTAAGCATCAGATCCTGTTGATAACTAGTGCACTTATTTCCCCATTTTTGGCTTATTAGCAGCTGTGGTTCAGACAGGTTCAGCAAGCTGGATTCAACTTTCCCCTACAGTTTAGAGAAAATGGAAAGGTACTCACCAATTTAGATTCCAGTGATGCTATGGCTTTTCCACTATGAACGAATGTGAGTAAAATATCTTTCATAAGTTTAAGGACATCCTTCAGCTGGAAAAGTTTAAGAAAAAGCTCAGGTGAACACACTTTTAGGGTAATGCAAGAGCCACTTAAAACATATAACCCTCTCACATGTGCCGAAGCACACCTGAAACAAGCAGTCTTTAATAGGGATGAGTTGACACTTTCAACTATGTTCACTGACGCAATGTGAAACGTCTTTGGTAAAGGTAGAGAGTTCTTTCTTCAGGCAAACTTGATGCACTGTTAAGCCCTGCCTATCCTGTATGTTGTGACCATTCCAAGTTTCAGCTGCTATCAATGGGTGAGGGAACACCCTAATTCTATGAATTGCCCTATCTGCTTTTGCCTTCCCATCCCAATGAGGCCTCTGCTGTTTTGCATCCTGACAAGGCCTCCTTCACAGCTTTGCAATGGCAAAACCCCACCCTTACAAACTGGAATGTGGCCAGGCAGGAGAGCAGAAGTGGAGAGTTGTGTCTATTAAGATTCCACAAGACTGAACCTATGACCATACCCCCAGAAGAACAAAAACAGGAAGTGAATTCACAGCCGAAGAAGAAGAAGAGGAGGAGTTTGGATTTGATATTGCGCTTTATCACTACCCGAAGGAGTCTCAAAGTGGCTAACATTCTCCTTTCTCTTCCTCCCCCACAACAAACACTCTTTGAAGGACTGAGAGACTTCAGAGAAGTGCGACTAGCCCAAGGTCACCCAGCAGCTGCATGCGGAAGAGCAGAGACGCGAACCCGGTTCACCACATTACAAGTCACCAAATTATGCTCTTAACCACTACACCACACTGGCTCTCATACAACCTATGCACATTTACTTGAATGCCAGCTTGTGTCTGTTCCTCAGCTAAAGCCATTTTACTAGGCATTCTGACCGAGGATTTTTGGCCTTGAAAGAAAAGGCAATGTAGAATTCAAGCATCTTTTCCTGAACACAATTTCCCTCCAGCTTTGGGGGCAGGATTAAAGCCTGTTTCATTAAGCAGTACGCATATGTTAGCGGAAATTAACGCCTGCATCTCATTTAAAATGCACCCAGAAGAAAGGCTCTGATTCTGACCTCCTCCCCACCATGTTCCCTACCTCTGCATCTTTGTCACGTGCCAACTGGACCCATCTCTCACTTGGTGGCAGGTCAAGATTTATGATGTAGGCGGGAATCTTTCCTTTGTACCTGAAAAAGGAGCGATTTTCATGAAACGCAGAAAGGTGTCGCTACACTTAAACCACTGTTTTGCAGCTGTTGCCTTCAGGCATCTTTCTGCTTAATATTTTCTAAGTAATTTATATTTACATTGCCTAGTTTTCATCCATCAATATTTAACACAAACATATTTAACACAAGCACATTTTACTTATATTTAGGCCTAGTAGCGGTCTTCTTTTACGATCGCTGATGACCATTAAGGAATCTTCATTAAGCAAATCTACACAATTCTTTTCCATGTACCCTCATTCTGCAAAAATCACTACCGGGTACAATACTAGTACAAACTAGGTACAATATTCTCTAGTTGAATATTTGGTCAGTGATATAGTAAGGTAATAGCAGCACCACAATCCGGACTCAATGGGCCAAGTTCAAAGTTTATGTTATGTTAATTAAATTTGTAAGTAAACAGGATCACAAGTAGACAGCAACTATCAGCTACTGAGCTGGCCTTAATAAGTTACTTACGTTGGTCCTGAGGGAGGATATGCTAGTGTTTTGCATTCTTCAGCCAACTGCAAAAAAAAACAAGACAAAACCTTTTTGAGAACAAACGTTTTTATAATTGTTTCATGCAAAAATATTCAGAGTTCTTGTTGCCTTCTCAGCTTTTGCAGACAAAAAAAACCCCATGTAGGACTAAAGTTGCAGTCATATGCACTTAACCAAAGACTAAAGTCCTGCGAAACTCATTGAGCCCTGCCTAGGATTGAACTAGTATACCTGAACTCTCTGTTTGCAGGTGTCAAGGTTAGGGTTCAAAAATGCAAACAACTATCTGGGAACTTTTTTTTCTATGCATGTTTAAAATGGGCTGGTTTGGGCATAACTGTGAATCATGCAGGGAGCCTCTGACTTTGAGCATGCTCGTCTCTTTTTTGACGCATGTCAGAAGGAGGAGACAAGTGGGAAACAGCTAGTCCTTACCTTCCTAGAAGCCCCATTCTCTGGCAACAAAAAACTGCCCTATGTGGTAGTTAGGTGAAGAAGATGAAAAAGCGTTCCACTCATAGTAGTGGGATTTCCCCCCAAGCCAAATCACTACGCAGTGGGAGGCTTTTTTTGTGGTGTTAGAAGCAGCAGCACACAGGCAGTGTTAGAAACTCAAATATATAAACTAGGTGCCAAATGGCTCCTTAGGGTTACGGTCGCCAAAAGAGAATGCCTAGCTGTCATTTTTGTGGCTGATGGCTCGAAAGTCATATTTTTCAATTTCAGCAACTTTTTGGTAGTGGCTGATAGCCAGGTGCAAAATGCACATGATGAATTCCGAATGCTGCAGGTAGGGAAATACTAACGTTTCCTTTTTGAGCTTCAACTAGCACATGAAGCTTTTGCTTTCAGCTATTTGCTTGCCTCTTGGATCTAGAACAGGTCTGAAGTTTTATGTTGCTTGCGAAGCAAGATATACTACAATCCAATACTGTAGAGACTCATCTGATGGTGGGTAGCCCAGAGTCCTTACCTGCTGAAAAGCAATTTTTTAAAAAGCCTTGAGAATAAGATCTTGAACCAGTGGTGCTCATTTGGATTCCAGCTTTCATCAGCCCTTAGCCAGGGTTGCTGGAGGTTGTACTCCAGCAACATCAGTGAGAGCTACTACGTTCCCCGCCCTGACCTAGAGTCAAATCTGGTTAGCTCCATTGTATTTGAAATAAAGAGTTTTCAAGCTTCTTATTGAAACACAGTGAGAAGGTACTTAAGCAGACAGCACTTGCAAAAAAAGCCACTCTGCCTCTAATGCAGAAAGAAGAATGAAACCATAGGATTCGCAAAGGTGTTACTCAAACAGTCGGGATTATGTCAGCAGACACAGAAATGCCACTGTTGTAGGCTGGGAGCTGTCTATTTAATTGATGGAATAGCAAAGCATTGACCTTCCCAGCCTGCGACTCCTATCCGTGGTGTTTCTTCTGTTGATGTGTGGACAGTTAGTACATGATGGTCCTACTCAACAATATCTTGAGTGTGGGCAAAGAACTTCCCACAGGAAAGCAGACTCCTCTACTAAAGTCTTAACACGCTGAGCAACCCTCAAAGTGGGTGGGGAGACGCTATTATTAATTATTAATTAAATGTGCATACCACCCTTCCTCCAAAGATCACAGGGTGGATCACAACAGAAAAAAACCAAACGAGAACACAAAATACTTAATAAACTAAACCAAAAACATAATAATAACCCCCTTCCCACAAATTATCCAAAGGCCTGGCTAAAGAGAAATATTTTTGCCTGATGCCTAATGAAGGTGCCAGGCAAGCCTCCCTGGGGAGAGCATTCCACAGATAGGGAGCCACAGTAGAAAAGTCTCGTTCTTGTGTTGCCACCCTCTGGATCTTTCATGGAGGAGGCACACAAAAAAGGGCCTCAGATGATGATCACAGGGTCCTGGTCAGTTCATATGGGGAAAGGTGGTCCTTGAGGTACAGTATAGCAGTTCTGGGCAGTCAAAACCAGCACTTTGAATTGGGCACAGAAACTAACTGGCAGCCAGGCTAGGATCAGTGTAATATACTCAAACCATCTTGCCCCAGTGAGTAACTTGGTTGACGAATTCTGCACTAGCCGAAGTTTCTGAACTGTCTTCAGAGGCAGCCGCACTTATAAAGTGTTTCAGTAATCCAACCTAGAGGTTACCAGAGCGTAGACAACAGAAGTTAGGCTATCCCTGTCCAGATAACTGGGCCACCAGCCGAAGTTGATGGAAGGCACTCCGGGCCATTGAGGCCAACTGAGCCTCGAGCGACAGCAAAGGATCCAGAAGGACCCCCAAGCTACGAACCTGCTCCTTCAGAGGAAGTGTAACCCCATCAAGAGCAGGCAACCTCCCACCCATCTGGTCTAGGGAACCACCCACTAACAGTGCCTTATCTGGATTGAATTTCAAGTTGTTGGCTCTCATCCAGTCCATTACCGAGGCAAGACACTGGTCCAGCACATCCACTGCCTCATCTGCAGATGTAAAAGAGAAGTAGAGCTATTTGTCTTTGGCATATTGCTGACAATGTACTCCCAAAATTCTGGATAACCCCACCCAGTGGTTTCAGGTCTATGTTAAACAGCATGGGGGGGGGTGGATTAAATCCCGAGAAACACTACACTGGAGGCTCCATGGGGCTGAAGAACATACCCCAAGCAACACGCTCTGGGAATGACCATCCATTTCCCAGCATGTCCCCCAGTCTCCTGCCAGCCCCAGAGCTTCAATTCTAGTTGTGGATATTTTGGGGTTCATTATTTTCGCTCTGGATTTTTAGAGAGACAGCGGCACAGAGGGCATTCAGAGAGTGCTCCCCGCTTTTACACAATGTCACTCGTACACATGAGGGGCCCCAGAACATAACCCTCACCTAAGTGTGGGGACGCCTGTGATTAAAAGAGAGGCAACCCTCCTGATCAGATCAGACAATACTGCAGCATTCATAACTATTATCACGCACAGACCAGGGCTGCAATTCTGTGCCCACTCTCAATATCCATGCCAAACACACAGCCCAATGGCTTCAGGCTATCGCAGGGGAGGGGCCAGATGCTCACCCAATTTTATGCACAATTCTCCTTCACAAGATACCTGTGTAAAGGTGCATTGTGTAACTTCAAGAACTGGTACACTTCCACTTCCTTGTCTTCCTCTTTTATCAGACAGAGCATCTGCAATAAGGGAGTATCTTACCTTTTCGCCAACTAACTCAGACTGTCAGCTCAAGTATTTACATAGGTGCATACAAGTGTTGTAAGAGAAAGGCAACTCTTTTTTCCCCTTTTCTATTTTTAGTGAATTACTTAAGTGTAATTCAAAATTCTCCTCCTCTGCCTTTCCCCGCTTCCCCCCTCCCCCCAAATCTATTTAACTGTTTTGGAATCTTCTTGTCTTCTGTGCGGTTTGGACTAATTTTTGGTTTTTTCAGAAGACAGAACTTGCAATTGCCAATGGATATAAAATGGAGAGAATTGTTTTGCCAGCGATAAAGTAATATTTGCACTATGTCAAGACCTCTGCTGAAAAAATAAGGGATATTACATCTTAAATGAGGTTACACAAGGATGTAATTAAAAGGTTCCCACCAGAGGCACTATTTCACAACAAAGTAATGCTTATGACAGATAAACATATGCATCAAAGTTCAAAGACCTGTTCTGGGGACCACAGATCCACAAGTTTTGATTTTTACTTTGACATGCACTCAATCTTTAGCCTATTTAATATAAGAAATAGTCACTTGGCAGGTAGAACCAGCAGGGCTGTTGTGAATCACATGAAACTGATGCAAGCAGATTTCCCTTGCTCTCCAAACATGGAAAAACTAGTCAGTTTCACAATATGTATTAGAAATAACTTGACTGCATAATAAATGTGGGATTCAGCCCCTTTGCAAATGCCCCTCTATTTGGTACAAACAAACATTTATTTATCTCAAGATCAGTCGCAACCGATCTTGTAAGAGAGGAAGAATTCAGATGTGTTAAATGAAAAAACACTCAAAATGCAAAAAAAGTGCAAGAAATTTTTGAAGTAGAAGGGCAGCTCCTGACTCAACTCTGGTGAAACTGTCATGTGATACTTGTTAATACACTTTGCCATAGCTAAGCGTTAACTAAGACCACATTTGAACATCTATGTTGTCCGTTTGGTTCTGTTGGGAAGGAATATACATTTCAAGAAAAGATTACACATCCATGAACTGCCGCACTCAGCAATTCGTTTCTCTAAACGAAACAAGAAGGTAATTGCTCTGCTAAGTCACAAGATGCAGCATAAGCAGATCTGAGCTCCTCACAAGTTGGACTTGAGAGATCAGCCTACTCAAAGAACATGTGGTTTAAACAAAGGGGGAAACGTGCTCCTGTATTTGGATATAAGTAGAATGGAGAAATATAGAAATATACAACAGTATACAAGGAATTCAAGGAAATACAGTAGCTTTGCTGCTATAGATCATCATAGGCAACACTAGTCAAACAGCTCTTTTGTGAGAGGGAATGGCTAAAATTAGGTGCTTAGAGACCCATTTAGTCATCTGGCTATCTTGACCTCCAGAAGCAAAGGCAATGTTAAGAAGGCACTATGTAGAAAACAAGATGGGAGAGATTAACAGTTGTAGGTTTACCAGAGGCATCTGGTTGGCTATCGTGAGAAGAGAACTCTGAACTAGATGGGTCACCGGCTTGATCCAGAGGGCTCTGATGTAAACGTCAAGGCTTTAAACTCATCAAGTGAAAAAGATTATCATTAAATCATTAGTGGATCAGTTCATTTAACTTCGGCAACATGAAAGACAAAGCAAAAGTATTTTCACACATGACAGCCATATGTCACTTTGGAACTTAGCTGGTGCAAAGGATTAAGTGGAAGGAAGGCATTTAAAACCACACATACATTTCTGGCTAATATAGTACAGATGTTTTGTTCAAGAGTCCGCACTGTCAAAGCAGGCACATTATTTTATAACAGCCTATGAAAAGATCTCACAAAAATGGTTTCCAGCTACCTGAACATCTAGACTTTTAGGCCTTCTGCCTATACCATGTATGGCCTGAGCAATGTACGCGACTAAACTCCAATCCACAACTAAGGACTTTGGATAGAATCAGAGTTGGAAGGGATCGCAGAGGTCATCGAGTTCAATCCCCTGCAATGCAGGATTTTTTTGCCCAACATGGTGCTCAAACCCATGACCTTGGGGGGGGGGGGAAGTGTCTCATGCTCCACGAATTGTGCTATCACACATATATATATGCAAGGAGAATTATCTCATCTATGGTCACCTGCAAAGCGGACAGCTGACTGCTTCATCATATGGATGGCTCTCTGTTTCCTATACCGCTGCAACATTTTGGGAAATAGGCAGATTATTTGTATTTTAAAAATGCAACTATGCAGTGAATAACAATGATAACAATCGTCAACCTCTGTGCCACTGCTTAATTTCTAAGACGAGAGCTTGAAAGTCATGACCAGAAATCCATCTGCCTCCCCAATCTTACCTAGTTGTGGAAATGGCTCAGAAAGAACAAAGAACTTTCCAAACCACTCCCTTTAACATTGCTTCATGCGTTCTGTACATGAGATATTAAGAAAAACTTACTGCCTAAAATATCACCTCAAATTGTGAAGCACTTCTACAACCGTTATGCCACTGGTTCTCAAACGGTGTGGCGCAGCACACTGGTGTGCAGGAGAGGATGGCAAGTGTGGCACGACCCGCTCAAAAAAAACATTCAAACATTTCAGTATAGCATAGCATCTTTTCTTTTTTTTAAAAAAAAGCAGAATATGGGAGGGATATATTGTTAAAATGAGAGCACGATACCGAGCACAATCCTAGCTGTGTTTTCCAATAAGTTATCAAATTAGAAAAATGGGTGCGGCGCAAGGAAATTTTTATTCTGAATCTATGGCCCAGGGAAAACAGTGAGAGCCACTGCACTATGCTCAAGTGGGGGGGGGGGAGTATACACACAAATGCTGTTTGTTCAGCAGGACCTTCAAACTGTTGATCCAACCACGCCCCCACCCAGAATCAGTCCAGCTGATTCTGACTCAGGATAGGAGCCTCCAAAGATGTAGGCAACTGACACAAATCCTCCCCACTGGGAAAAATCATTACTAGCCCTGCATCTGCCTGAAAGATGCACAAAGCAGGAAGACTTCAGCATCCCCAGCAAAAAGTGAAGAGAAACAACAATAGGGCTGCCTATTTCGCTTCCTCTGAAATATACAGACCAATAGGATTAATCATCCCTTGGAAGTCCTTTGGCCTTCCCTGCTCTTCTCATGGTCAGCATGGTAAAAAGCAGATTGCTTTGGGTCCTCCCTCCCTCCTCCTAGGACCAAGCCTGTAAATCGGTCAATAAAAGTGAAAGCCTCTGAGCATATGGGTGCGGCATTTGCCTTGCTTTGTTATAACTTCCTACACTGCCCTTCGACCTGAAAATCACAGGGTGGCTGCGACCACAGCTGCTTGGATGTTATTAGCTTGGAGACTGAAAGAAGGCAGAGTCCCTACCAGAGAAGAATGGCAGATTAAGTTGATGGGACTATGCTGAATTGGCAAAAATGACCTGGAGAATCAGAAACAGGAAGAGCAAGATTTTAATAAAGGGGGAAATATATAATTTGCCTTAAAAACCATTGCAAGCAATTAAAATCATTAGTAGGATTGGAATGACATTAGTGGTTTAATGTTGAAATTTGGGAACGCGCTCCCATCAGATATCAAAGAAATAAACAACTACTGTATCAGACTTTTAGAAGACATCTGAAGGCAGCCCTGTTTAGGGAAGTTTTTAATGACTGGTGTTTTAATGTATTTTTAATCTTTTGTTGGAAGCTGCCCAGAGTGGCTGGGGAAACTCAGCCAGATGGGCAGGATACATAATAATAATAAGAATAAGAATAATAATGTTGTTATTGAGATTTAAAAGATTTGGATTAATAAACAAGATGCAGGAAGGAAAGGTTAATACAAGGACGCACAAAGGGGAAAAGGGAAGGAGATTCTTTGGAATTCTCTTTTTATTGTGACTGTTAATTGTTTTTTAATTCTTAAAATCTGAAAAGCTAAATAAAAAAACCAACAAACCAGAAGATCGCAGGGCAGTTCGCAACAGAAAATGAACTTCCCTTTCAGCCTGGAGGGTTCAGTGGGTGAGAGTGCAGTGCTGACAACGCCAAGGTCGCAGGTTCGATCCCGGTGCGGGGCAGCTGCATATTCATCCCTGCATGGGGGGCTGGACTAGATAACCCTGGGGGTCCCTTCCGACTCCAACCACCCTGGGATCCTTTGAAAAGGAAAGGGAGAGTCTGCCTGCTCACCAGCAGCAGCAGCAGCAACCCTTTCCGCGGATGCGCCGAGACAAATACCGAAGGCGCACTCTGCACCCGCTCAGGAACGCTTTTGGCCGGCGGGGGTAGTGCGCGTGCGTCTTTTTCTCTCTTTCTCTTTTAACTCCGCCGCTTTCCCCGAGGGGGGGAAGACAGGAGAGGAAGCGAGCCCGAAGAGAAACTTACCGGGTCCTTGGCCACCGCAGCCCCCAAAACGACGGCGGCGACGACAACGAAGACCCCCGGCGCTTGCATCTCCCTGCTCTCGACTTGGCACGCAGAGCTTCTCCCTGCCGTGTGGGAGCTTCGCTCTGAGGCGCCGAGGAAGATGAAGAAGGGGCGGGGCCTCCAGAATCACATGACCTCTTCCGCATTGGCAGGCCCGCCTCCGTTACGTGAAGCGGGCGCGCGAGACGTCCGCCCGCGCAAAAAGGCGGGAAGCGCCTGAGGGCCGAGCGGCGGCCTCGTCCGACTCCCTGATTGAGGAACTGAGGGGGAGAAGGCGACGTTTCGTGCGGCTTCTTCCCTCACAGTTGAGCGGCCTCAAGTTACATATAAGCGGACTCGGCCACACGGCTGTGAAGGAAACGCTTCACAGTGTAACTTGCCCATGCTAGGTGGCGCCGGTGAGCTAGGGCACATTTCACGTATTTTTCAAAACAGTTTTTTAAAAAAAGCATTTCCACGGCGTGGTTTTTTTTTAAATTCCCCGCCGGGTTTCCCAAACTTGGGTCTCCGGTTTGTTGTTTTCCGGGGACTACGGATTCCAAGCATCACCGAGTGCTGACCTCTCTGGCTGGGCACCGTGAGAGTTGTAGCACACTCTCCGATGAATATTGATATTTATACCCAGCCACTCTGCGCAGCTGCCAACACATATATAAATGTAATAAAACATTGAGCGTTAAAAAAATACCCTATGCTATACAGCACAGCCTTCAGACAGCTAGGGGGTTGGATAACTCCACACCCTCCAATGAAAATGGCATCATACCATACTCTCTGACATTTCTGCAATGAAAGTAGGGACATCCCATTTCATAATGATAATTTTGCTATTTATACTCCGCCAGTATGACTGCGTTGCCCCAGCCACTCTGGGCAGCTTCCAACATCCTAAAACATAAAACTTTTTTTTAAAAAAAAACAAAACAAAAACACTTCGCTATACAGTGGTACATTGGTTCTCAAACTTAATCCGTTCCGGCAATCCGTTCCAAAACAGAAGCGTTCCAAAATCGAAGCACACTTTCCCATAGAAAGTAATGCCAAACAGATTAATCCGTTCCAGACTTTTAAAAACAACCCCTAAAACAGCAATTTAACATGCATTTTACCATTGATCCATAAAATGAAAGCAATAATGTACTGTACTATTAAATAATTAAGACAGTATTGTAGATGATTAAAATTAATTTATTTTCTTACATGGACTGATGATAGTCATTGTTTGGATGGGGGGCTTTTATCCATTTCTGCAGTCACAGAATCAATCAGTAGCTGAACTGGGTTCCACACAGTCACAAAAACAAATTAACCGAAAAAGCCTCAAAAACAAAAATGCAAAATAAATAGCAAAAACAAAAGGGCCAAACTTAATCCATTCCAGAAGTCCATTTGGCTTCTGAAATGTTCAAAAACCAAGGCGCAGCTTCTGATTGGTTCAGGCGCCCTGGAAACAACAGCTGACAGCCGCATCGGATGTTCGGCTTCCGAAAAATGTTCGAAAACCAGAACACTTCCGGGTTTTCGGCATTTGGGAACCAAGGCGTTTGAGTGCCAAGGTACAGTACTACTCTATCTAAAAACATAATAGTAGCATGCATGAACATTCCCCTTGGGGAAATTAGGAACACCTTATACAGAAAAGTCGCAGGACACAGAGCAGATCCCTGCACTGCAGCGGGTTGGACTAGATGACTCTTGGGGGTCCCTTCTGACTCTAATTATACCCTATAACAGCGTTTCCCAAACTTGGGTCTTCAGCTGTTTTTGGACTACAGGAGACCCTCCAAGGCCAGGGATATCCTCGATTTAGAGAAGCCGTCCCAGTTTCTCATTTGATCCCGGGATGTCCCACTTTTCCTTTGGATGTCCCTATTTTCAATGGAGAAATATTGGAGGGTATGGAGTTATTTGACCCCCGAGCCGTCCTGGGTCTGTTGTATAGGAAAGGGATTTTTTAAAATGTTGAATGTTTTCTTATGTTTTTATACTATATATGTTGGAAGCTGCCCAGAGTTGCTGGGGCAACGCAGTCAAATATGTGGGGTAGAAATAGTAAAATTATCATTGTGGAGTGGGACGTCCCTATTTTCTTTAGAGAAAAGGCGGAGGCTATGCAGTTCCTATCATCCCTGACCACTGGTTCTGCTAGAGAGGGATGGTGGGAATTGTGGTCCAAAAACAGCTGGAGACTCAAGTTTGGGAAACTTAATTTTAGAGTTTGTTGAATTGACTTCCTTGTTTTTAGAACTTAACGTTTTTCTGTTTCCTTATCTTTTAAACATGTACCAGGCAGAGGGGCCTTCTTGGCAGTGGCATCCTAACTGTAGATGTCAAGAAGATGAAGAATTACACAAGTTTTGGAAGACATCTGAAGGCAGCCCTGTTTGAGGTAGTTTTTAATGCTTTATGTTTTTAGATATGCTGTAAGTCACCCAGAGGTGGAGAAAACCCAGGCAAATGGGTGGGGTATAAATAAAATTACTACTACTACTACAACTTTGATGGCTTTATGCCTTTAAAAGATTGATACATTTGTTTAATAAATAAATGTGTGTTTTTTCCCCTTTTTGGGTAGCTTAAGATCGTGGTACAATTAAAATATTGGATTCTACCTGTGATATTAGGGACGTGGGGGGCACTGGGGGTTAAACCACAGAGCCTAGGACTTGCTGATCAGAAGGTCGAATCCCCGAGACGGGGTGAGCTCCCGTTGCTCAGTCCCTGCTCCTGCCAACCTAGCAGTTCGAAAGCACATCAAAGTGCAAGTAGATAAATAGGTACCGCTCCAGCGGGAAGGTAAACGGCGTTTCCGTGCGCTGCTCTGGTTCGCCAGAAGCGGCTTAGTCACTCTGGCCACGTGACCCAGAAGCTGTATGCCGGCTCCCTTGGCCAATAAAGTGAGATGAGCACTGCAACCCCAGAGTCGGTCACAACTGGACCTAATACCTTTATCTTTACCTGTGATATTAACCCGGAGGTAATTGCAAGGGTGGCTGAGTTTCTGTTAATAGTATCTTTTAGAGTGGTGAATGGCACAGTTTAGCAGGAAGCCACTCCAATGAAAATTTCTGTTGCTATATATCTTATATGGTTGTTTCTTTGCTTATATTTTTTAAAAAATTGTATATGGATGTTTTAAGATTATCTATATCTGCAATTCCTAATAAAGGTTTGTAGAAATAAACAAAAAAAAAACCTAATGTTTTGCACTGTTACTGTTTTACTTGTTTTCTTAAATTGTATTATGCAATGGCTGTTGCTGATTTTTATTCTGAGCTGCTTTAAAAAAGCTTGGTTTATTAATTTTTTTACTAGATTTTTTAGCCTCCCTTTCAGGGTGTCTGTTAAGGTGTCTCCCCACAAGGCAGTTCACACAATATGATCAGGGACAAAAAACAAAACAAACATGTACTGTATATCCTTGTTCTTCCTGTGTGTGGCAATTATTCTGTCCGTGATGTTTCTTCCTGTCCTTGTAGAATATGTATTATGCCTATCTTTTCCTGCTGTTCTGTCCTGTTTTTCTTGCTGTTCTCCATCATGCCTTGGGCAGAGCTATTAGCTATTAGCCCACAGCTTGCAATATATATAAAAACACATCCAACATTAAGAAACAAAATTTCCTGTATTGGCAACAAACCGCGGCCAGTCTTGACAGACTCTAGGGTTGTGCGCTCATCTCACTCTAGAGGCCGGGAGCCAGCGCTGTCCGCAGACCCTTCCTGGTCACGTGGCCAGCGTGACGAAGCTGCTCTGGCAAGCCAGAGCCGCACACGGAAACGCTGTTTACCTTCCCGCTTGTAAGCGGCCCCTATTTATCTACTTGCACCCGGGGGTGCTTTCGAACTGCTAGGTTGGCAGGTGCTGGGACCGAGCAACGGGAGCGCACCCTGCCGCGGGGATTCGAACCGCCAACCATGCGATCGGCAAGTCCTAGGCGCTGAGGTTTTACCCACAGTGCCACCCGCATCCCAAACAGTTTATAGTTATACCCAAATTAAAACAACCTCCAAGCCCAACAGAACATTTAAACAACCCAACAAAAACAAAACAGAGGAACCAAAATTGGAAACATTTAAAACATTTTTGCCAGTCGTCTCAACCCAAGAGTTGTTCTCGCAATGTCCCTCAGGCCTCCCAGGAGCCTCTTTCGGCTGTTCAAGGTGAGTCTGGGCTCCACCCCCTAGGCCAGGTAGATGTGGGCTTTGCAGCAGGGAGCAGGTCTTCCTTCCAGCACTTGCGGCAGCAAATTACTGTAAATCTCATCCATCTATCCAAGGTCATTGGGATGTGAACTTAATGGGAAAGTTTGCATACCCCTCAGAGCCTTACCCAAAGCTTACTGCTTTTCTGGTTCGGATTACTCCTTGAGAAGTCCCTATCTGGTGATATTTCTTTTCTTTTCCTTTCTAATTTTTATTAATTTTTTCTAATTTACATTTCAAAATATTCATTTAGACAACCTTAAATCAATGACTTCCATTCTTCTCTTTCTGTGGTTCATTTTGCATACCATACATTCCTGCATATTTTACGTGAACTAAACCATTCAGTATTCCATTGTTACCTCCATCAAAACTTATTTACACTGTTGAATTTATCTTAATGTCATTTATTGACCAGTTCCCCAGGGGCATTTCCTCATTCTCACTAAAGTCCCAACAGTTGGAAACCTCGGTGAGGAACTGCGAAGCAATCTACCGCTGCGTGTCAGAGGAAGCTTTCGCTTCCTTCCCAATATCTCCATGACTGGAGGGGGGTCTCCTTCAAGATCAACATCTTCCAAATCAACGCTATCAACAGCTATCGGAAGGAATCAGTCCCTTCTGCACAGCTGATAGGCACCGTTCCAAAGTTACCTAATGTTGGTCACATGAGCACCCTTGCACACATTTCGCAACCACCCGCCCTCGTGAGATGGGAAGCTTGCCCCCAAATACCACACAACAAACGCCCACAAGTCACAGGTTGAGCAATATGTTCCTTTCATTTCACAGATTCAGTGTTTGTTTGTTTGTTTTTTAAATCACATTTCATTGGTGTCGTCAAGGATTTTTGGGTGGTTTTTCCGGAACTGCCACCTGGCATCCAGAGATTTCTTCTGAAATCATTGCCCCAAATATTCTCACTAAATAACCAGATAAAAAGTTTATAGGGTGGCCACAGTCCCTCCAACACTGGAGAGAAGCCTGTGGATTTATTTTGTTCTGCTTTTGTGGCACGAGAGTACCATAAATTTATTTCCCCTTTCCAGTAATCTACGTTAATTTCCCCAAATTATTTTCACTCTCTTTGTCCGTTGCTCATAGTTGTCCAAAACTATCAAATTTGACAGACATCTCATTGCCTGGAATACTGCATATAACGGAGAGGGTCCTTTCGATGGACGAAGTGATACTCAGGATTAAATTTTCCAATGTTCCAGGGTGGATGTGAATTGTAGGATTTGGGATGACTTGCCTGATGTAGCTGGAGTGAATCCCTCCTCCCGGTTCTCCACCTTCCCCTTAATCTGGTCACAATCCTGGTTGCAATCCTTCACAAAAGGCAAAATAAAAATTCTACTCGTTCCCGAGCTGGAAACTTTGGATAGTTATCTGGGTAAAATAATAAAAGAAGACACCTGTTCTGAAACAGTTGCGCTGGCTGCCAATTCGTTTCCAGGCCCAATTCAAGATGCATCACATTCGTGCTTCAGGTTGGCCCCAAATACCGGAAAGACCACCTACTTTCCTAGAAACCCTTTGGGGTGGCCAGATCAGGGGCTGTAAGGGGGAGGCTAGAAAAAAGGACTTGTAGTTTAAGGGTGAATTCTGGATACAATGGAGATGTAAAAGATTTGGACTATCATAAAAGATACAGAAGGAAATGATAAATAACAGGACCCACAAAGGGGAGGATGGAAGTCCAGGAGATTCCTTGAAATCTTGTTTTTATGATTTATGTTTGATACAGCTCTGTAACATTTTAATCTGAAAAACCAAATAAATAAATTTATAAAATAGAAGGACCCAAGGATCTGACTTGCTATAATACAGCTGATGTTGCTTCGTGTTCTCGGTTGCAACTGGAAGCAGTAAGAACAGGAGCTTTGATATCCAGTTTTGCATATATGATCAGCATTCATCCGGACGTTAAACGACATTAACCTCTTGACATTGGTGGGAACTCTTGGAGCACATCAAGAAACCAGAATATGATGCCAAAGCCGAAATCCAATATGCTACTTGGAGATTAGAATTCCTCTCTTGCCCACCCCCTCTACTCCTGAGTTATGAAATCTAAGACATGTCAAATAATATTGTTAGCCTGAAAGACACCTTTCAGAGAATGGGATATCAACAGGAGACATCTGAAGTCTTTGGATTGCAACTTATTGATGCTTCTCCCAGCATAGCATTTGTGCATCGGAGCGAATCCCATGTTCCTCCTTGGGGCTTATTTCTCAGCAAAAATGCACAGGGTGGACTAGAGGGTGCTGACTGTAAAGGCAGTATTTAAGTGATAGGCGCTATATAATTTACAAGTATTTTATTGTGAATTTTCTTCTACTGTGATCACACCCATACCAGAGGTATAAATCACATTTGAAGCACATGTCTCCCACAAAGAGCTATTGGGCTAATAATTTGTTAATGGTGCCGGGAATAATTGTAGCTCCATGAGTGGTAAACTATAGTTCCCAGAATTATTTGGGAATGTCATGTGGTTTAAATGGATGGTGTAGATATGAATATTAAAGGGATGGGAAATCTGCATGAAGATAGTGGTGCTTATTTCAGGAAGTTTGGGTTTGCCTGTTGCAGACTTTTGCCATGTAAAACACCAGTAAAATTTCAGGTTATTGCATTAGCATTTTCTCTCTTTCACCCAGTCTTGGCAATCTAGGACAGTGGACTTTCCACCCCATACCTGATCTACTTGAAAATCTGGGGAGGGGGGGTTCTCAAGAGACCGCCCAGAGTGGCTGGAGAAACTCAGCCAGATGGGCGGGGTATATATAATAAGTTGTTATTATTCTTATAAATCATTATTATAAGATTATTAATAAACATCATTTTCATATGCTACTTCCTGAACAGATTAGAGGATCAAAATATATCCTATCATGGCCATTTTTACTTTGCATCATATATATTTTTTACATTCTATTAAGATTTTTTTCATGTAGGATAAAAACAACACGAAAATCAAACATCAAGCTTGTACTGTATTCATGTTTATTTGGGGACCCAATACAGTCATTTGAACTTATGTCTGAACGTTATTTCTGGAAAAAATACAGAAGTCTCCAAAATGGGAGATAAAAATTCTAAACTGAGAAGCAATTACAGTAAAGGATCAGGCGAGTTTAATTACAGCTCTTGAACAGCTTGAATAGAAGACTTGTATAAATTTGTTTCTACTGGACAAAGAGATGGATGTAATTGGCAAGAGCTTCTGTTACTAATTAATTGCTGGACAAATATTGTGTAGCTTGTATTACAGTTAAGCAAAGAAAATGTCTCAAATTAGACTGCTTACAAGAGCCATCGGGGCATGGGTGGTGCTGTGGGTTAAACCACAGAGCCTAGGACTTGCCAATCAGAAGGTTGGCGGTTTGAATACCTGTGACGGGGTGAGCTCCCGTTGCTCGGTCCCTGCTCCTGCCAACCTAGCAGTTCGAAAACACATCAAAGTGCAAGTAGATAAATAGGTACCGCTCCGACGGGAAGGTAAATGGCGTTTCCATGCGCTGCTCTTGTTCACCAGAAGCGGCTTAGTCATGCTGGCCACACGACCCGGAAGCTGTACGCCGGCTCCCTCGGCCAATAAAGCGAGATGAGCGGATGTGGCCTGGAAATGGGGTATGACTTGGAAAAAGTCCTGAGGGCCATAGAAAATGGCATTGAGCACCACATTTGGCCCCTGGGACTAAGGTTCCCAATCCCTGGTAGAGACTTTTCAAGATGTTCCTTCAAGATGTGAAATCCTATACGTATGTGTCTACTCAGAGGTAAAACCTACTGAGTTCAATGGGATTTGCTCCTGGTACAGGTGACTTTTAGGACACGGGTGATGCTCTGGTCTAAACCACCAAGCCTCCTGGGCTTGCTGATCGGAAGGTTGGTGGTTCAAACCCCCACAATGGGGGTGAGCTCCTGTTGGTCTGTCCCAGCTCCTGCCAACCTAGCAGTTCAAAAACACACCTGTGCAAGTAGATAAATAGCTACCATTGCGGTGGAAAGGTAAACACTGTTTCCATGCGCTCTGGTTTCTGTCACAGTGTTCCATTGCACCAGAAGCGGTTTAGTCATGCTGGTCACATGACCCGGAAAAGCTTTCTGCGGACAAACACTGGCTCCCTTGGCCTGAAAGTGAGATGAGCACCACAACCCCATAGTCGCCTTTGACTGGACCTAAGCGTCCAGGGGTCCTTTACCTTTCCACCCCCTTTTAGGGTTAAACAAAAGAAATGAAATGTTCATATCTGTTGGTTGTGATAACAGCTCCAGAAGCTCTTCTGGCTTTCAAAATGGAATTCTATACTTTCACAAATGTCATCAAAAACTCAAAATCATCAGTTACAGATAGGTAGCCGTGTTGGTCTGCCATAGTCAAAACAAAACAAAATTCCTTCCAGTAGCACCTTAAAGACCAACTAAGTCAGTTCTTGGTATGAGCTTTCGTGTGCATGCACACTTCTTCAGATACACTGAAGAATCATCAGACGGGCAAACAATTTACCTCTCCCTTTTCCTTTTAAAGCACTACCTTGCTGGTGGTATTTGCCTTCACGTAAATTCTGCCCAGCATTCAGACATCTTTGTGCGGTTAGCACTTGCAATGGGAGTTTTTACTGTGTAGTTGCTTAAATGCGGTGATGAAAAAAGGAGACTGTGAAAATGATTGGTATTAGTAATTTGGCACTGATATAATGAGGCAATTATTGGACTGTAATTGAAACTAATAAAAATTATCAAAAAAGAAAAGAAAATGAGACTGTGAAACCTACGTCGCTGGCACACTTCTTGCGTTGCACGTGCAAAAATTAAATTATGAAGCTTATCGTTTTCTGCTAGATTATGCAGAAATGCCAAAAATGACTGGAAGAATCAGAAATCAGGAAGGCCAAAATTTTAATAATGGGGCAAATTTGTAATTTATGTTAAAAACCATTCTAAGCAGTTAAAATTGTTAGTAGGTAAAATAAATAAATAAATAAATAAATAACGGTGATAATAATAATAAATTGTTACTAGGATTGGAAGCACACTTGTAGTTTAATGGTGAATTTTGGATATAATAGAGATGTAAAAGATTTGGATTAGTATAATAAACGATGCAGGAGAAAATGACCAACAATAGGACCCACAAAGGGGAGGAGCGAAGTCCAGGTGATTACTTGTACTCTTGTTTTTTATTCAATATATACCGCCCTATAGCCGGAGATCTCAGGGCGGTTCACAAAAAAGATCACGAGACATAAAATCAAAATAAAAACAATAATCCAATAACGCCCCTTCCATTTTTTATGTTGTATGTTGGATATGTGATTGTAAAAGTGTGATTTGCAAAGCCAAATGAATAATTAAAAAATAAATAAAAATAAAATAAAATAAGACGGGTTGAAGAAAGCAGCAGCGTAGATCTACGCCGAAAGGCTCCTACTCCGCCTGCCCTCAGAGAGAGAACGGGGGGGGGGGGAGACATCGCCGGGCGGTACCAAAGCGTCGGTCCACGCAGGGTGGGAGTGAGGACACTGCGACGCCAAGCGCGCGCGAGGACACGGAGAAGGGACGCAAATAAAGGGGGGGGAAGGGCGAAGGGAGTTTCAACGCACGGGGAAATGATGGGAGCTCCCCGAAAAGGAACCCACGCCCGCCCGCGCCTACTTGCTCACACCCGCCCGCGGGCGAGCGAATGGCCGAGTCCAGATTTGAACGCAACGGCTTTGGCTCGCGGCGGCGGCGGGTGCGGCACGTGGGCGGGGCGAGGCGACGCCCGAGCCCCTCCCCTCCTGGAGGGGGAGATTGGGAGGCGGCGTCTGGCGCGAGAGGAGCAGCGTCGGGCGCGTCGCTGGTCAAGCAGGATCAATCCCCCCCCACCCCTCCGTCGGCCAGGGGTGGGGATGCGCGAGGCCGCCCGGGAGAGTCGCGGGGCGGCGGGCGGGTGAGGAGGACCGAGGAAAGAAGCGGGAGCGAGCGAGCGAGCGAGCCGGCTTTCCCGCCCAGGAGCATACCTGAAGGGCGTCGAGGGCTGCGCTGGTCAGTCGCTGGGTGAGGGTGGACGGGAGGGACTCGGGGCGAAAACCGCCTCACTGCTGAGGCGAACCGTCCCGCTTTTCTCCTCAGACCCCCTTCACAGCTTTTAAACGCGGGAGTTGGTAGGGCTGTAGGAATTCAACAGGTGCAGCGCCACGTGTCCGGATTTTCCCGGACTTCAGGGAGGTATCGACGCGTCCCTCAATTGAAAGTCCTAGTTTGGAAAAAAGAAAAAAGAAAAGAAAAGAAGATTGACAGCTTTGGGGGGGTTGTTTTGTCTTGGACCCTCAACAAGTCCAACAAAACTGGATTTTTCGATGGACTTGGCAAGGGTCCAGGACAAAACCACCCCCAAACTGTAAACCTTTTTTTTTTTTTTTGACAAACCCCAAAGTTGACGATCTCTTTTTTTCTTTTTACAAAAAAAGGACTTTCGATTTAAGGGGATCCTGAAGTCCTGGGAAATCTGGACACAGCATCCCTGGTGTTGCACCATATATATAGATATATATATAGATATATATAAGCTTGACAGCTTTGGGATTGGTTTTACTCTTTTGAAAGATGGCAACCTTAAAACGCAGTAGCTGCAGGACGGCAGAAATTTAACAGGTGCAGTATTCTCCCTCATCGATCAGGGAAAGCTTCCTTAATTCTGCCTTTCTCTTTCTTTCAGCTGATCAGAAGCGTACAGAGGTCTCATCAGGGAAAGCACCGCCACAAAAATAAAGCACTCCAGTCATTTCTTAACAGCAGGTATGTGCATTTCCTTGTTGTCCTTCGGTCTCGTCGGTTTCCAAGCGATGGAAGAGTTTTGGGATCGGCAACGACAAATATCCCTTAGTCATTAAGGCGTAATGCTTTCTGTGTGCAGAGAAATGAGTGATGGGAAGAAATTCACATGGAAGAAACATGAAAGCTATTCTGCTAGGATGCGTAATTCATGTGGATTTTGGGGGTGAATTAATCTGAAAGAGTGGTGGGCAGGATCTAAGTTCTAATTGCCAGTTTTTGTGCGTGTTGATGTAATACCTTGGATGTTCTTTCTCGGGTGTCTCGGAAAGGCAGCTCACCTGACATTACCACTTCTTTCATTGCAGTAGACTGCATGTAATTTCTGTGGACATGCAAAGTGTAAGGAAGGTTTCTTTAAAAACATTTTGTTTAGTACTGTACTGGGAATGGTCCCACTAAGCAGCTAAATAGGTTTTGGAATATTAGAAATTCTTTCAAGGGCCAATTCACAAATGATTATATCTCTATGGATAGCACTTCAGTTTATGCTTGCTATGTTTGACCAGGTATTTTCATGTCCATATTGTGCAACTTGTTACTAATCGGAAGTTTCCTATATCATGAAATTGGAATCTGTGTGGCAGTCAAAAGATGCGTGCAATTTTGTTGATCAAATGTGATCTTCATGTAGGATCTGTGAGAAGCAGTTCTTTTTAGTGATGCTTCCTGGAAGGTTTTTGATTCTGCTGAAAGCTGATAAGATGTTCTACAATTGCCTTATTTTTGAACAGATTTGTTTACTTCTTTACTTGATGCTGTGGCTGCTGTTTATATTAAACGGTCATTACGCTTTCCTAGTTGATGAGGAAATGGTTCTTGTAATGCTGTGCTTGTTATCAACAACATAAACTTATATGAATCGGGGGACAGCATATGCAAAGTGCGACAGCTGAATTTACTTAAAATAGAAAATGGTCTTGGGTCACATCTCAGTCACCTCCCCCCAAATAATAAATCTTAGTCCTTTATGTGAGCAGAGCTACGGTTGCTCAAATACTGGCTCACACTGACATAGCTATACTACAGCATCATCTTGTGTGGACATATCTTAGCAGCCTCTTGGTTACAATCGTGTGATAGCAACCTACAAGCACAGTACTTAAACAGAGGGATTTTAAAAGCATATCCATTTCTCCTCCCGCTACCAAAGACATGTCCGCTTCTACTCTACGGAGTGTTCACCAGTGTTTCTAGTATGAAAGCAATAACGATTTTCTGCTTTAGTGCTGTCAGAGTACTAGTCCTGAAGATTTTATCCAGGTATATGTAGGTTTCTAAACGTCCTGGAATGTGACTAATCAATAAACCATGCATGTCCACAGGAAGAAAGCACACAGATGTGTTGTTGCGGTCCACACTTTATTTGTGAATTATAATCTCATACCACTGGGAGTTTCTAAAATTTGCTTTAAAAAAGCCCTGCTTAGACATACTCTTTGCTGGCCACAAGGCTTTTAGGGATGGCTGTTATATTATAAATCTGTCCTGCCTTTCTACCTCAATCTACCCAATATAATGGCAACAGATCATAAAATACAAACCTGTGTTGCATTGCCTCCAGTCATGCCACCGTTACCACCTTCAGCTCTGCAAAATGACTTTATTGTACATGATTATATTTTTGCAGTAACTAGGGTTAGGTCATATTACAAGCTGCAGCATTTCAGTGGCTTGGTATTTTTTGTTCTGGAGCCAGCATAGGTAGTTGCTTGTCCTGCGGTTCCTAGGATCAGGTTGCTGAAGAGGTTCTTCTTGGTGTCCGTTATGCTAATGGTTTCCAGTCAAAGTGTTTTGGTTGTGGATACAGTGGTACCTCGGGTTAAGTACTTAATTCGTTCCAGAGGTCTGTTCTTAACCTGAAACTGTTCTTAACCTGAAGCACCACTTTAGCTAATGGGGCTTCCTGCTGCCGCTGCGCCGCCAGAGCCCGGTTTCTGTTCTTATCCTGAAGCAAAGTTCTTAACATGAAGCACTATTTCTGGGTTAGCGGCATGTGTAACCTGAAGCATATGTAACCTGAAGCGTATGTAACCCGAGGTACATATATTTGTCACCAGGCTCAATTAGTTGATCAGAGCTGAGTGGTAGCAAGATGCTTTCGTTTTACACTTGCAGACTTGACATATATACCTGCCACGGGTAGCTAGTGTGGTGTCCTCCCATCATCATAAATCCGGCTGGGACTGATGGAAGTTGGAGTCCAACAACATCTGGTGATGGGGGCCCAATTGGCAGTACCCCAGTGTTTCTCAAGTGTTTCGTACTTAACTTGCCTTTCTAAACTTTCTCTATGAAAACTTTCCTTATACTTGAAGACCTGTGGAACAGAGCAAGATGTGTTCTCCCATTCTCCTCATTTCGTTCTTGTGTGCAGCTTAAATTCAACCAAATCCAGCCCTAGTCTGGGTGGTGGTGGGATTAACTGTGATTAACTTCTGGTATGTGTCCCATCTCCCTGCAGGTGCATTGTATCCTTGGTTGTTTCAGTTTGAGGATCTAGGTCTAGGACTAGATATTGGAGGATGGTACAGGATCAGTATAGGGATTTTCCTAGAAAATATATGTAGAACTAGGCGATATCTGGTTTTCAACATTGCGATATATCACCAGCTAAATATCATGTTATCTTGATATATCCCAATATGTATCTGGGTGTGGGAGTCATAAAGCCATGGCAGAGGTTTGTAAATACTGCAGGGTACCTCCGGACCTTGTGACCAGCACTCTGAGCTTTACAATGTATTGGAATGTAATGATGGGGTGCAATAAAAGCTTGGCCGGATGTAGGTAACATGAGATTGGCAAACGGCCATGCGGCTGGTGAGAACAAAGGAGAATAAATCGGAGAAGGGCAGACAGAGGGGCTGCTCACTCTTATCATGGAAATATTACTGGCTTTCTGCGTCTTTATTTTACCCTAAAGAAGTGCCACTTGTGATGGCTGGCTCCAACATCTAGGGTGGTGGGGAGCCTTGCTGGGCCTCCCGCGGGGCCAGAGGGTCCTTCCATACCTCCCTGCAGTGGCAGAGGGTGCACCACACTTTTCAGTAGTGGTGCCCGCCCTGTGGAACTCCCTTCCATCAGATGTCAAGGAAATAAACAACGGACTTGTTAAGAAGACATCTGAAGGCAGCCCTGTTTAACATTATTGCTATTATTATTATTATTATTATTATTATTATTATTCTGTTGGGAGCCACCCAGAGTGGCTGAGGAAACCCAGCCAGATGGGCAGGAAATAAATAAATAAATTTGTTCCTGCTAGTGATGTCTACTGTGTTAGCCACCTAGACAAAATGATTTGATGATTATATTTTCAAAGAAGAATACAAAACAAATGTCAACAAAATGCTTGTCAACTGGTTTATTGCAATTAATATACAACCCATATTTCCACAGGGATCTTCGGAGTCTGACTTGCCACCCTTCTATATACTGATACATCAATACCGAAACAATGCCGGTTCTCAGAAGTAGCTTGGGGCATTCAAATGTTAATATTGCAAGTGACACTTCGAGTCTCCACGAGATGAATTTTTCAAATGGAGAAGTAATTTCTGAAAAAAGCTCAACAAGCCTGTTTGAGAAAAATGGCTATCAGGACTCCATTTACCTAAACGCTGCCAACATCTTTCAGGGCATTCATAATGAAAAGCCTCAAGATAAAATATTGGTAAAATATGGACATGGGCCACTACCTTCTCTCCCTGATTTCAAAGATGAACAATTCCAACGTTTGTCCTATGAACTGGCTTTTAGTGCTCTAAAATGTAAGTAGAAAGCCTGTCCTAATTTTTCTTCTTTCCACCCCAACCATTAAACTAATATGTCTACATAATTCACCTTTGTGTTTAGAACTATGTAATTTGTAGCTAATCTAGTTGGCATAGAGAGCAGAGCCTCTTTTCTGTGTCTCTTTCAACCACACAATGGTGTTTCATTTCTCTTTTGCAAATCTTGAATCTTTAGGGCTTGAATGAGTTTATTTTAATCAAGAATATGTGCCAATGATCAGTTTGCAACAACTATGACTGCATGCTTGGCAGATTTTTCTCTGCCTTTTTGCCCAGGGCTTAAAAAGAAAAAAAGCAGGTCATATATATTTCCAAGGTATGAAGGACAGCCTGCTCCTGAGAGACCACTGCTTTCTAGGGGAGAATCAGCTACTTCACGTTGCATGTATCTTGTGTCTCTATTCCTTTCCTTCCTTAGAGGGCTAATAGCTTTAAGTAGAAAAGGGAAAAAAGACAGGGTGTGTGCATGTTTGGCTTGGGCTTTCTGGATCAGTACATTTAGCCTGAGCAAAGCTCAGCTGACAAAACATACAGCTTAGGCCAGGGGTCGGCAACCCGCGGCTCCAGAGCCGCATGTGGCTCTTTTACACCTTTGCCGCGGCTCTGGGGTGGATACTAGTGAAGGGAGGAGGCGCATTGTGCGCCCCGACACTCCCCACTGTGGCGGGTGCTGTACTCACTGTGACGGCGCATGGGGGCGGTGCATGCGTTAGTCACGCACCGTCCCGCCGTCACCTTCCCGCCCGCCCGCTACATTGTAAGGGGCATGTATGCTGGTCACTGCATTGAAAGGGGGCATGTACGCTGGTCACTGTTTTGAAGGGGAGTGAAGAACACACACACAAAAAAAGGTAACTTGTTAATTTAACATTTATTTCTATGAGGAGGAGTAATTCTGAGGGGTCAAACAAAGAAATAATAAAAAAGTAACAAAAAGGTTATTTTTATAATGATGAGTTTTGCAGCTCCCAGTTTTTTTTTCTTCGGAAACGGGTCCAAGTGCTCTTTTTGTCTTAAAGGTTGCAGACCCCTGGCTTAGGTGATATGCTATTTCGGTTTTTACTTGGATGTAACCACTGGAGGGGATGGTTGGCATAAACTTGGCATAATCTGCATGTCCCATTCCTCCATACATCTTTATCTTCCTCCATCTCATCTATATGTTACATTCCATATTCCTTTGGATCACCTTTAGCACATATATGTATCCATTTTTATTTTGTCTGTCTGCTGAGAAGTGGCTGGCCTTCATCTTTGACAGAATGTTTGAGTGACTGCTCTAGTGCTTCCCACAAATTAATTATAGTCTAGCCCTATGGTCTAGGGTTGGTTTTACTGTCAAACCCAACCCTAGTCCAATTCTGAAACATTCCTTGATCTTTGAAAAAGAGCTCCCTACTCTGCCCATCTGCCAAATTTTAATTTTGTAGCAGGGACATCATACAACATGTGGGGGAAACAATCAGAACCATGTATACATGGTTTTAAAAAGTCTTTTAAAGAAGTCTTTAAAAAGTCCATGATTATGCTTCTGAAGAAAACTGGTGTATGCTTTGCATAACTTATTATGAACCAGCCCTAGTAGATCCATTGATTGGAGAACTTTCTGGCTTTCTGCATGCATTTATGAAGCAAGAGCACACACAAACACACACCAAGTCTCTGACAAAAGTGACATTTAGCTAATAAACACGCATATGTAGGCAGTCACCAAAAGATATTTCTTTCCCTCAAAAGTCAGTTCTTTTTATTTTTAAGAGGGGCAAGCTGTGGTGGGTGGAAAGTGCACAGTATTCAGACATTGAGATGCCAATAGGAAATTAAGGAGGGTGAGGGAGGTTACCTTGCCAACTTTCTGAACTGAGATAAGCATGTCTGAATTGGTATGCAGAAGTGGAGGGAAAGCTATTGGCGTCCATAGCAACAACCTAAAATATGGTGACATCAGCTTTTATTGCTCATGCAGGGAGGAGAAACTATTTCTGCCCCGCATTGATAATCCACATTCCTAGTTGAAATTGAATATAATGTGGTGCTTAAACAGAGGAAAACCCTAGGCAAAGCGTAATCACAAATACTTCCATGAATCTAAAAATTAAACTTAGTAAGTGCTGTGCTTCTGTGTTCTTGAAACTATAATGATCAACAAGATAGCAATAGTCCATTAAAAGTACCATGGATGGGAACAAGGCCAGGTATCCAGTTGTTAAACACTGGAGGCGGGGGGGGGGGGAGCTGCCTTGTGTTTTCCCCTCTACCTTTTCATGGACACAAGTTTCCTTTTGAACAAGATGTTATGTACTGTGCTATTAATAAGGAATGTGTTCCAACATTTGTGTGCACTCCTGCTCTTGTGTTTTGCAGAACCTGTGTACACAATTAGAGAGGTTCCCACCCCTCTCTCTCTTACATGTCCACTTCAGCCAGTAGATTATATTTCATTATGGGGATAAAAGTTTTTGTGTACCTTATGAGTGTGTTTTATAAAGGCAGGTACTATAAATTACATTGAAGTTGGCTCATTTTGAAACTGACCATAGCTGGTGTAAATGAAGATTCCTATGGGAATACATGGCTAACTAAAGCCAAAAGCCTTCCTTTGCAGGAGGAGGAAGGGGTAGGGGAGAAATCTAGTTCTAGATTTATGGCTTATGCACTTTGCACTAAGCCATGGTGTTACTCAGGGACAGCAGCATGACCAGAGACAGCAACTGAGAGGGGGCTGCTCCCTGAGCCCAAGGGGAAAAACTGCAGCTAGAGAAGTGACCACTTCCTGCTAGGGTAACTAAATCAACCTATGAGTAAAGTTGGAAAATGGCTTGCCATTCTTTCTGTGGAACCATAGACAGTTTCCATAGTTTCGGTGGGACGAGCTCTGAGTGGCACATTGTTTAGTGAGATGTGCAAATATTGACACTTATGGTTTTGTACATCTTGTGACATTAAACGCATGATTTATACTCACGGAATACTAAATTTTATTCACACTTATTCACACATATTTTCAGAATTCACCTTAGAAATGTTTAAATGTTACTGATTGCTACAAATTTTTTAAAAAGCAAATGCTGTAATAATTTGAAGATCGCTTCTACCATCTTTTTCGTCTGTAGATCAAGATGTTCTTGAAACTATATTGCTAGACAGTGGCATTTATCCAATGCAGTCAATAGTGAGTAAATATTTTGTTTTGTGTTTGTTGTACCTAATTTGCTTAAATTACCCTGTGCAGATAACTTACTAATGCACTCGCTTTACACATCACTAGATGAGTAACTAATTTAAAAATAATCCATGTTCTTTGTGTGCAGATGAGTATAAAGCTTTAAGGACTGGCTTGTGTTCAAAGAAAAAGGGACTTGCATGTCTTATTCTTGAGTTTCAGAATCCTCTCTCTCCCTCTCTGTATGCACACACACAAACACGCAACATACCTGTGACACCTATGTATTCGTAAACATATATGGCAGAAGCCTGCCAATTTGATCTCTGATAATTAATTGAGCTATATTAATTGAGCTCTGATAATTCCTGAGCTATATAGGGTTGCCATATTTCGGAAAGTAAAATTCCTGACACCCGCAAAGTTGTTGGGCTATTTTTGGGAACAAACCCAAATTCTTGAGCTTTTGGGGGGAAACCAAGCTTTTGGAGCTGTTTCTGCTGCTTTCCCCCCTGTGTTGCCATACATCCAGGTTTTCTCTGACATTTTGTCAATTTGGCAAAATTTCCCCTTGACACCATTTTTATACCTGAAAACTAGGACATGTCAGGAACTTTCCTGACATATGGCAAGCCTAGAGCTATACAACATGAAAAAAGAAACAACACATATTTATTTTAAGCAAATAAAATGCTATCAGTTCACACTTTTGATGTAACTCTAGAAAAATTGGTAGTGGTGGACAGGAAAAAGCCAATAAAAAAGAGGAAAGTGCACAGCAATTTATTTTGAGTAAACAAAGAAAATGATACCCCACACTCAGGTTTGTTTTGCTATTGGAAGGCTAGATTGCAGTTGATTGTATTGAAGAGATCTGAAGATCATAGCTGCTCCACATGTGCCCTGGGGTTGTAAACTGCATTTTAAAAAGCTTTCTTAAATGCTGCAATTACTGGACTCCTGGCTTCACTGTGTGTGTGTACTATAAATAAAAAATAAGAAATCATGGCCTACTGGGAACTAGTGGTTCTAAAACTGAAGAGAGCCTTCTGGTTTATTTTAACAATTAGAAGTATTTCAAAAGGTTCAAAAAATAGTTTTCATTTTTTATTAGTCCCCCATTTTTATTAGTCCCCATTTTTTAAAGTCAGCATCTGAACAGTTGTTGTTGTTGTTTTTTTTTTGCATTATAATATGTATAAGGACCAGTCAAAGGCAACTATAGGGTGCAGCGCTCATTTCGCTTCAGGCTGAGGGAGCTGGCGTTTGTCCACAGACAGCTTTTCTGGGTCATGTGATCAGCATGACAAAACTGCTTCTGGTGCAACAGGACACCATGACAGAAGCCAGAGTGCACAGAAATGCCGTTTACCTTCCTGCTGCAGTAGTACCTATATCTACTTGCATTGGTGTGCTTTCGAACTGCTAGGTTGGCAGGAGCTGGGACAGAGCAACGGGAGCTCACCCCATTGTGCGAATTCAAACTGCCGACCTTCCGATTGGCAAGCCCAAGAGGCTCAGTGTTTTAGACCACAGCACCACCCATATCACTATAATATGTAGGAACCTCTTCTCTCTGTTTGGAGGGTTGTGCTTGCAGATTTAGCATTTGGGTATTCTTTTTTGTTGTTTTCCTATCTTGCCACATGGCGATTCTCTCTTTTTGCAGTCAGACCAATTGACCAGTCTAGTTGTTGTGATGCTGTATGATCTCCAAGATCGGAAATTTGAAGCTCGCGAAAACATTGATGATGAAGAACAAATAGTAGAAGTCCAGGAAGTTGAGCGTTATCTTTGCAGGTATATGTACAAGAAAGTAGATGGATTCTCATCTGATAGCAAGTACTGAACAATTTTCGGATGCTTCACAATCAGTTAGACTGATTGATTTCAGGTTGATTAGAATAATATAATGCTGCCCCCGAGTAGACGCTGGTGCAGAGGTGGGGTGCTGCTGATTCCCTGACTTCCAAACGCATTGTGTCTCTGGCGCTTACCAGAGGGGTGTGGGGCAAGGTGTGGGAAGTTCAGTGCTGTGTGGTGGAGCCAATCCACCAATCTGGACCTTATGTTCCTGTGCAACACCAAATTCCCTGTACCCCCACTTCTCCCTTCAGCATTTGGAAGAGGGGAGAGCAGAGGGGCCCTGCCTCCAACTGGTGCTGCTCCCTCCATGGGATATTAACTCTGTTCTGAACTGTGCTTCTTTCAATCTCATATTATCTTGTGAAAGTAAGTCAACACCCTGCACTCTTCTATATAGAAGAGAAAAATGCTTCCACAAGAATATGGAGGACAGACTTCCTTGGTGTTGCTACCAATTGTTTCCAGCCTTTCCCCAATGGCCTTTTCAGGAGATTCAGAAGACTGTTGGGAGCAGGGACATGAAAAGCTGCAAAGAGAGAGAGGCTCAGTTATAGCTCTAGGGCTTTTTAATTCAGAAAAAAATGAGTAAGGGGGAGGATATGATAGAGCTGCATAAAATTATGTCTTGTGTGAACAAAGCGGACAGAGGTTTATCTCTCATAACGTTAGAGCTAGGGGGTCATCCATAAAAGCTGAATGGTGGGAAGTTTGGGACAGAAAAAATGAAATTCATTCAGGACGTATCTAAACCATAGAATCCAATTATGTGGATAGCTTTAAAAGGGGATTGGACAAATTCATGGAGGATAATGGCTTCTAGTCATGATGGCTGAAAACCAGTTTGGGGACATTACAAGTGGGCAAGTGACATTGCGCTTATGTCCTTCTTGTGGTCTTCTAGGAGGTAGCTAACTGGGTACTTATGAGACAATATGCTGGACAATATAGGTCTTTTGATGTGATCCAGCAGGGCTGCTCTAATGTTTAACTTGTCTCTGGTTTGTTTGCATCTATGATCCTTACCAGGCTTACTAAAACCTAGTTTCATTTGGAACCAACAATCTGGGATCAAAAATCACAGCTTGACATTGGGTTGTGAATCTTGGCCTGAATTAACTCTGGCTTGTTGCAGCATGCAGGTTTCGTATCCTGGTTTCTTTTGTTGCTGCTAGCCTAGAAACAGAGCTGCAGGGGAAGAATGACTCAACATGGCTCATATGCCGAGATTCTCACTGGCACTTTCCCTTCCTTTTCATTCTGCCTGGCTACAGGCTCCTTTCCCTTCCCACCTGCTTCTGACAAGCTGTTCTTCACTAGCCTAGATGAGGCTTTGGAGTGGGACGTGGATGGGCCATTAAAGTGACCATGGGCAGTTTTTACCATACTAAACTAGGGATTAAAAGAACTCATACTAAGTGGTTTAAATTATTGAGTGTGTTATTATCAACCCCCTGGACATTTAGAAAAACAGCATTTTTAGCTTGGCAAACTATATCAACAGATGCAGTCGTACAGCTGGATCTAAAAGCTACCAACGCCCATTTCTTCAGCAACCCATCCAGCCCCTTTCTTGTTCAGTAGACCAAAGTAATTACTGACATTTCTTCTGCTTGCTTACCATATGAACTTTTGTTCAAGAGGATTGGGAGCAAAGGGTCAACAAAGAAGGCTAGCAAATCTTCCTGGCGAGTGTCTAGGAATGGGGGAAGGCTTTGCGCAGAGATGTGTCTAATGATCTCTAGAGGGAAGAGCATCTGCTGCTGGCTAGTTGTAAGAGAGCTGGGGACTTGAGTGACAACTTACCCATTGTTGAGCAAAGCAAAAGGCTTTGGAGTATTTGCAGAGGAGATGTCGTGGGGTGTGGGTGAGGACAACTGATACAGGATGAAACTAATCATGCTCTCAACATCTGATCCAGGTCCTGGCTTGCTAAACTAGGGAACAGAGGGAAGAGTGGTGAGAAAACTGGCTCTCCAGATGTTGGTCTTCGAGCCCCAGTGGCATAGTCAGTGTTGTTGGGAATAATAGAAAAACAAGATCTGGAGGGTTATATTCCCCACCTCTGACTTAGTAAACATGTGGAGCAGATCAGTCCATTATAGCACAACTTGAATCTGTTATGATGATTTCTCTGGCTGTAAATGCCCTGGGGACAGTGGAGTTGGCCATAATTTTCTCTTATGTATTTCAATACCAGTATTGATTGTTGCAAGGAAACAGGATTTTGCAAGATTAAATAATCACGAATTAAGCTTGTCACAAGATTTATCCATATCCTTCTTTTAATCTATAGCTTTAAGACAAAACTGGCCGCTGCGTTAGCAAGATGTCGAATCAAACACGATGCTCTTTCTCTAGAACACATTCTGCCAGAAACAATAAGGAAACAAGAACAAAGGGCTTCCACGCTACCCTTGTATGTGTGGGTCAATTCACTTAAAATAAGGTGAGGTTGAAAGCTTGCTAGTGTAGCATGTATGTTTTTAATATTTGCTTCTTTCATAATTATATCACATGCTCATAGATAATATAAACATATTCTCCATGAGAAAATGTGTTGGTGGCAAGTAAATTAAATGGTTTTCTTGAAAGCTCCATAACATTGTCCTAGTACTCTAAACTTAGTGGTGAATGTGAGTGGAATGTTCTTTTGTTGGTAGTCTGTACCTGCCTATTTTAACTACCAAAACACACTGTTGTGTGCGCCATTGCACACTTTACATGGAATCTACTGGTTCCCTTGCTTACGGCAGCAGCAACGTAGACTACCACAACTTACAAATGTTGTTTCTGCCAATTCTTGCCAGCTCCAGCCTTCACCTAGAGACTTCACCTAGAACCATATTTCTACATCTGGATGCCCAACAGTGCAACTGCTTCCTTGCATTCCTGTGTGACACATTAAAATCAATCTTATTTAGACACGAGCAGCAAACAGAAACAGGAGAGCTTTGTCAAATGAGAGTACACATTTTTGTTAGATACCAAAAACAATGAATGTGCTCCTAAGGCCCTTTCAAACTGTCTCTTCTTAGGTGGCATTAAATCACATACTGGTAAATTCAGCTGCACAACTGAAGTTGATTTGGCACCCTTGCACAACAAACCCACTTCCCTCAGAATCTGAGTTTTTATTATAAGGAACACAGAATACTTAATAGAAAGCCACTGTTGTTCTACTTCTCTACAAACTTTGTGTAAAGTGATGAAGATGCCTACTTGATAAAAAGGTCATTTGGAAGTGACCCCAAAGTCTAGCTGTCTGATTCAGCTTCTCAATATTTACTTGCTACTATACATTCAGCACCACCATTTTGGGAGCGACCCAAGGTTGAGTATGTAACCTTGGAGGGATTAGAGCTGAACTAGGCCTTGTGAATCTTTATACTCAGCTTAGCAGTGGCATGTTGCTCTAGGAAAGAGTAGGTCTTTCCAGTAAGGGATCTGAGAAAGTTGTTCGAGAAAGGGAACAGAAGTGTACTTTCAGACTTTGTTGAACCTGGTACAGGTAGAACCATGTAGAATTATTTCTGTGGGGTGCATATTCAGCATTTTAAGAACTTTGTGTTTGCAAGTCCCAGGGGAGGAAGCTTGTATGTACAGGAAATGTGTAACAATTTGTAGCAGGGTAGTGAGTAACAACAAATTTAATTAATGCAGACTTATCTGTAGTGTTTCAGATGCAAGTACAAAAGACAAAGTGATTTCTTACTTTTATATTAAGCACTTATATTAAACAGTTGTGTTTCTGCAACAGCCTTGAAGATGTTCATAGCACTTTACACAAGGAGGGATTCACGAGAGTGGAATCGGTCTCCAGTTTTGGTGGCTATTCATATTGCCTAGATAAGCACTGTGAAGACGTACTCATTTTCCCTTCTACTCTTAAAGAAAAGCTTCTTACTCTGCAGCTGTTTTCTGATTACAAGCTCTTATTGCAGGTATGTTAACATGAAACTGAAATAAATGTCCTAACTTCATGCTTCATAGTCTTTCTGTGTTGCATGTTTCTATTTCTTTTCAATGTCTTGTTAAAGGAAAAAAGCAATTTAAATAAATTGTGGTGCTATGGCTGTGCTTACAAATTTCTGCAAAATCTGTTTTGATGTGTTGTGTTTGTTAGAATGCTTCTTCCACAAAGAACATCACTAATTTGACCACAGCTGTAGTGCACTTTTTACAGTTGACTCGAAAGACTTGCTTGTCAATAGTCACCAAACTGTTTAGCAAGAAGCTCCAAACTGAAAAAATCTGTGAAACTTTGCAGTAATATTATTAGCTTGAATTACATTAAATTCTGGGTCTGGATCTCTCTCTCTCCTGTCTCCAGTACAGTGGTGCCTCGCAAGACGAAATTAATTCGTTCCGCAAGTCTTTTCGTCTTGCGAAGCACGGTTTCCCATAGGAATGCATTGAAAATCAATCGATGCGTTCCTATGGAAACCGCCTTCGGACCAGGTCCGGGGACAGTCTGTCCCCCGACCTCTTCTGAAGGCCGGCGGGGGGCGAAAGTTTTTGCTCCCCCCCGTCTGCCTTCAAAAGCCGTCCGGGATAGCGGGAAGCGCTTCCCTGCTATCCCGGACCGCTTTTAAAATGCTGGCGGTGGGGAGCAAAGCCTTTCGGCCCCCGCCGGCCTTCCTGGACCTCTTCTGAAGGCCGGAGGGGGGGGGGAAAGGCTTTGCTCCCCACCGCCAGCATTTAAAAGAGGTCCCCGGAGATTTCCCTATGGGCTTCCTTCTTGCGAAGCAAGCCCATAGGGAAAATCGTCTAGCGAAGCGACGCAAAAACCGAAAAACCCTTTCGTCTTGCGGGTTTTTCGTCTTGCGAGGCATTCGTCTTGTGGGGCACCACTGTAGTTCATTGCTAGCTTTTGATTTGTTTAACTTCAGTTCACAACCATTGTTTGTATTTGCGTGCTGTTATGATTACACAACTTCTGTTCTTGCCTCTCCTTTGTCCTATGACATCGTCTCTTTTCACTCTTTGGAGATAGTGCTTTTCATTACAGCCAACCACTAGACTACCACTTTTCTTGCAAGGTGATTTATAGGCACTCATGCACACACTCCTTGAAATTTCTTTTGGCCCATTGTTCCTCATCTCTGAACATCAAGCCTACTAAGCCCCTTTCACCTGATATGGGTTCTAGGGATATCATGCAACTAACACTGGATGTCCTTAAGGCAAGTTAAGCACATTTACTTAATTGTAAGTAAGTGCTTTAATTTTGAAAGGCCCTCACGTTATGAAATAAATGTGATAACCTTGAATGCTGGAGTAGAAGGACTAGCTATGACGTCCTTGAAACTTGAGCTTCATTGGGGGCAGCTTTACTCTGGACTTGCTAGAGTTTTCTTTGTTCAGTGTCAAGTGTAGGTTCTGAGGTGACTAAGAGACATGAGTTACAATCTGGGAAGCTGTGGTTCAAGTCTTTCAGTGTTCTCACACAGTTCTATTTTCATATTAATCCATAAATATAATCCCACTCTCTTTTTCTCCTCTTGCTTTTTATCAGTTTGTTTGCATTCAGGGGGAGGTTTGCCGAATCATTTATGTAGCAAACATGGTGTATATAAAGAAAGTAAAGGCTTCCCTTCCCCCTCACATACTGTATCTTTCTACGAAGGAAACCTTTCCAATTCGAAACGTTGCAACTCAGTAGCTGATTCACTTGGCAATTTATAATCTTGTCCCATCCATCCTGCACACGCCTGTAAATTAGAGCCAATTTCATCCTAATAAACAGAAGAGCCTCTGCATCTTAATGGCTGCGTCTGGGGGTTACTGATAGGCAAAGTGCTTTGGCACTCAGCGTCTTCCTGCCTCCCGGATTCCATGCCGGAGCAAGAACCCAGGTATCAAGACAATTTGTGGGTGAAGTTCACTCCCCCGGGCCCTGGGGGGAGCTTGCAAGGACAATTACCCTCAAAATCATCCTTGTTTTCCTCTGCAAACAATCTCCACTAATGTGGGAGCTGTACCCATTAAGGCAGGGAGCACTGGCAGTCACCAGCCTGCCACTGTATTGGCACCATATGCCTTGCAAAAATCGGTGTGATTATCATATGGAAGCAACTACATGATCACTTGGAACATGTGTGGAATTTAGCACATTATGTTTGAAGCCCCTTCTGTTGGGAAATTTTCCCAAACTGCATGCCACACTTTCCATACCACAGGGCTGAATGTAATCAGATGGCTGGGCCCATACGTGAAGCAGTTGGTTTAGATTACAAGCAGATTGTGAGTAACGGCTGCACATTCGAAATGGCAAATTCAGTTTTCCTGAAATACTTTTTTACTTGGGTGCTGGACCTGCAGAAATAAACAAGCTTTGCCGCTTAAATAATTTGTCAATCACCCTTTTCTTAATTGGGCATCTCTGCTTAATTCTTAGGATAAATCCAGGAGTCTTGCCGTCCATTCGGCAAAAGCCTTGCTGAATATGGATGATGACATCTTAATAGCACACATGGGTTCATGGCTCACTGTGGCTCATATGTCGGTGCTGACAAATCAGATGACTTCCAAAGTGTTTGTATGTGGAGTAAAGTCTTTGGCAAAGGAAGCTGAACTGAAGGACTTGTTTGCACAGATGGAATGTAAAAGTAAGCATGTGTCAGAGTTGCCTCCAGGTCCCAGCTCACAGAGGACCAACGCTAGTCAGTAATAACGTATAAAAGTCTTTATTGAAGATTAGTTTCCATTTCCAAACCGCAGCGTGCAACTCTACGTCTTAGAACCTAGACCGGCGAAGCTCCATCTGAGTCTCCGCCTCCTAGACACCAGTTTAAGACTCTAGCCTTACTCCACCTCTTCCGTTGTTCTTTCCTCCTCTGGGTCCTTCTGCCCCCTGGGGTTTCCTCCTTTCTGGACTCTTCTGACGCTGACCCCCCTGAGTCTTGCCCCTCCTTCCGGCGGGCTTTAGGACATGGCTCCCTATCCGGGCTACCTGCTGTGCCGCTCGCCTGTACATTTGAACTTGGCGCGCGCGCCCAGCCGGTAACTTTCCTCTTGACCATTTCCCCGCTCTCCGATGGAGGCGTGGTCAATCCTGACTCATCTCCTCTCGCTGGTGGTGAAAACACTGGTCCCGATGCCTGGGACTCCTCCCCCCCACTGCGCTCTGGTGGGGAAGCTGGTCCTGATTTCCAACTGCTGCTCTGGGAGTCCCCGCTGGCCCCTTCCTTCTGGGGTTTCCCCCTTGGCACCCCCCTTGCCCTGGCCATCGGCGCCCCCTTCTGTGAATCTTCCGATTCGCTGGAGAGGCTCATGGAATCCCTCTGATCACTGTCACTGCCTACGCTCCCCTCGGATTCCTCCCCCTCGCTCTCCATTTCCTCCCTCTCCTGTGCCTCTGCTCCTGAGCCTCTGACAGCATGTGTTAGCATTATTCATACCCTTAGAAGCCATTTGACATGGAAGGGTATATACACTAATTAATGATTAAGTAATAAATTCAAAATTGACCCATTTGTTTTAGAACGCTCTGGTTCGCCAGAAGCAGCTTAGTCATGCTGGCCACATGACCCGGAAGCTATACGGCCAATAAAGCAAGATGAGCGCCGCAACCCCAGAGTCGGTCACGACTAGACCTAATGGTCAGGGGTCCCTTTACCTTTTACCTTTACCTAACTTGCAGACTTATTTGGTTCTTCTCCCCTCCCCTTCAGATATTGTGCTACTACGTGAAGATTTTGCAAACATTGAACCAACTGATAAGCTGCAGAAAGTTAAAGTTATTTTACTACTGCCTCGGTGTTCAGGCCTGGGGGTTAGCAACCCAATAGAATTCATTCTAAAAGAACATGAAGGTAACTTTTTGAAATATTTCTCTTAGATTGCCGTAAAATGAAATGTTTGATCTGCATTCCTGCCTGTCTTGGCATTATTGGTGTTGATGGTTTTATGCTCATTATAGAAAACCATCATTTGTGGATTCCTAAACAATTTCCATTATCTCTACCTGCAACTCAAGCACAACGTTTTGTGATGCATTGCTGCACTACTTGACACAGTCTGTTTTTTGTTGGTTCATCTGGTTTTAAATCGGAGAGTGATATAGAATTAGGGGTTGGGAGTCTGGTCAGCTGGTCTCAGTCTTTCTCTTACTTCCCATCTGTCCTCCCCCCAAAAATTCCTTCCAGTAGCACCTTAAAGACCAACTAGTTGGTCTTTAAGGTGCTACTGGAAGGAATTTTGTTTTGTTTTGACTATGGCAGACCAACACGGCTACCTATCTGCATCTGTCCTCAGAAAAGTTGCCAATTTTTCCCTTTTGCCTGCATAATCCTAGACCAGAAGAAAAACTTTGTAATACATCTGGGTGGAAGTTGCTGAGATGTAATAAATGGTGCATAAAAATGTGATCAGTTTCAAAGTGGCTTGAAACTGGCTTGTTGAAACCAATCATAGTTGTGTTAACCATCATTCCAAGTCCAGATGATGCAGCAAACTGGTTTAATAGAGCTGAAGTAAACACTTCCAAAGTCTTTGTTTTGGTCATGTGGAAAGGGGGAGAGGGGAGAGTTCTTTTTTGAGGGCAGTGCATATTGCCGTGGTCTAGTGTTTCATGAGGTCATGGTCAGTTACTGGTTTTTGTTTGAACTTACTCATTGTATTCTCTTCAGATGCAGAATTACTTAGAGATCTCTCTCAGGGCTCTGTAGCAGAAGATAAACTCAATTCCCTTGCTCAACAGCAGCTGAAAGAATTGTCACATGCAATGCAGTGTAAGTTTGTCATTAACTGGTAAGAATTAGAGTAAAATATTGTGTATAGACAACCCCTGAGTATTCCGAGAAATAAAAGTACTGAGAGGACAAGTATTGGAAGAGAAAATTGTTCCTGGAGCAAAAAATGTCACAAATACTGATGGGCATCTGAAAACATAGTCTTGCAACGGGAACAGTCACCTTGATGTTTTAGGGAATCTCAATGGCCTTCTTTAGGGGCATTTGTTATCCTTTGGGATATCTTTTCCCATGCAGTGCGATGGAAGGACTGCTGATGATGGACTATTCCAGGAAAGGAGGAGTCTGCAGTGTGCTAAACAGGCCTAGCCTAGCAGTCTTTATTGGTTCTTTTAGCTGTTGTTGTTCTTTATGTTCCTTTTGGAACTATAATCCCTGATTTTTCCAGTCCACTTTAGGAAAGCCTTATGAGCTAATCATCACTTGCCCCTGCCTTCTGGGATAATGAATGCCCTCCCTTGAAAATAATTTAATAGAAGAAAATTTCTTTCTCTGCTGAATAATATTTCTAAAATTGTGAGAAAGTCAGTGTTTATTTTTATTTTAAAGTAAGGTTTTAAGATTTGGTTCCCAAGGCAGCTAACTTGCAAATTATTTGGACTAAATGATCTTTATGGGAAACAGGATCAGAGCAGATAAAAAGATGGAACTCATCAATAAAACAATTGCAAATTAAAACTTATTAAAAATGGAGTGGCAAAAGCTTTTGATCAATGTGTGACCCATAAGTCTGTGTGAATGAAAAGGTATTTGCATGTCAGTGGAAATCCATCAGAGGGTGCTAGACAGACATCACAAGGAAGTGAGATAAATATTACTTGCTGATGTCTGTAAATCAAGTTGCTATTAAAGGCACAGCTATAAATTTATAATCCTAGCCAGAAATGGATGGTAGGGCATGTCACAGGCACAATATGGTTGTAGGGAATGTGAAAAGGTTTTAGATTATATAGAAGAAAGGGGATCAGCATGTGGGTCCCTAGTTGGGGTGGGCTTTTAATGGAACATATGATTTACTCATGACAAAATGTGAATTCCTGGTTGCTTTAGTTATAAGATAAGGACGCAGGCGGCGCTGTGGGTTAAAGCCTCAGCGCCTAGGACTTGCCGATCGAAAGGTCGGCGGTTCGAATCCCTGCGGCGGGGTGCGCTCCCGCTGCTCGGTCCCAGCGCCTGCCAACCTAGCAGTTCGAAAGCACCTCCGGGTGCAAGTAGATAAATAGGGACCGCTTACCAGCGGGAAGGTAAACGGCGTTTCCGTGTGCGGCTCTGGCTCGCCAGAGCAGCGATGTCACGCTGGCCACGTGACCCGGAAGTGTCTCCGGACAACGCTGGCCCCTGGCCTCTTGAGTGAGATGGGCGCACAACCCCAGAGTCTGTCAAGACTGGCCCGTACGGGCAGGGGTACCTTTACCTTTACCTTTACCTTAGTTATAAGATGGTAATGTTCAATACATCTATACAAATTGGTTCAACTTTAAATGTTTTTAACATCAGTTAGTGACATGTGTTTAATATTTAAAGTGTGCTTAAACTAGAAATTATTAACAGTTGGATTTTCTTGTTACAGTTAGCAGAGTGCAAGCTATTGTCTACTGCACCTGTTCGGTTTACCCAGAAGAAAATGAAGTTGTGGTGAACAAAGCCCTGGCATCTGGAGCAGAAGGACCCAAGGCCCAGCCTTACAAGTAAAGAACAGGCTTTTATTGGTTGTGAATTACATTCTTCTACTGATGCAGGGCTTACAGTGCCATATAGTCCCTACCCCATTCATTCTGTTTCAAAACTGTAGAGAGTACTCAGAGCTTGAGCATAGAATCCTGTCCAGCTGCTATACCTATTGTAGCTAATTCAGTAATATTAGTAGCTGGTGAATTAAAAAAAACCAACCCCAAACTTTCTACTCATGAAATTGATGTGTCTGTCAGGATGACCATCTGCATGTGTCAGTTTTTGCATGTCTGCTTTAGTATGTAGATGTTACTAGAAAAAACAGGATGAGAGCCCATCCAGCCATGCAGAGTGCATGGGCCCCATTGATACCATTGTGTAGCCTAGTCCAAGCATTGTTACTTGGGTTCAAGAAGGGGAGGAGTATGGCGGAAACTTTTGTGTAGTTTGAGATGGTCAGAAGTTTGAGTTTATTTCAAGCTATAGTTTATTGTGATGTGCGAACCAAGCCCTTGATTGTATGGTTGTGGCATACAGAGAAAAGGATTGCTATTTCACCATCTGGTCATTAACACTTCTCTTGCACCAGAAACAACAGATTTGCTGTTCTTCAAGAAAATCCCAAGTACTTTTTTTGAGGGCAGTTTACACATTGTGACAACTTAAAAAAAATGGGCAAAATAACTGATGCCCAGAATGGATTTCTGCCTAGTCTGCTGATTTACCTAATGTGATTTGGTGACCCTCCCGGGGCTGCAAAGGGGTTAAGTTTAACCTCTTGTTTGCTAGTAAAACTGAATTACTGTGTCATGGAGTCATGTCTAAGAAGTGTGTTACCGACCTGAAAAGTTTGGAAAGCTCTGCCCTAAACCTAAGTACGTGAAGTTAAAAACTCTTCTGGACATCACTCGTAATAGAAATATGCAAAATAACTAAGCAAGTATTAGAAGTCACCCCAGAACTGGCCCTACTAAAAATCTTCCAAGATAATAATGCCCACTCACACATAAAGAGCTCATAACCCACCTACTCTCAGCAGCCAGAAGCATCATAGCCAGACACTGGAGAGACCTGTCAGGAGTAAGCATGAACCAATAGGGAAACAGCCTTATTAGAAAAACTAACCAACAAACTGAAAACGACATGGGGACAAATAGAAGAAGACACCTTCACCCCAATACACAGCCCGACAAGACAACAACAAGAACCCACTGACAGCATACGAATCAATCTGGCTAACCTGATCTGATCCACACACACACACACACACACACACACACACCCTGCTCAGACAGAAAAAACAATTCTCACTACAGCCAACCAAAGTCAACCAACCACACCTAGGCCACCCCAACCTCTCTCACCACTAAGGAAATACAACAAGCGAATAGGAAGAGAACCCACACAAGTGACACTGACACAGAACCCCACACATGTACTAAGTACAACGGTACCTTGGTTTTTGAACATCTCAATTGACAAACATTTCGGTTTTCGAACGCCGTAAACCTGGAAGTAAATGCTTCGGTTTTTGAATACGCCTCGGAAGTTGAATATGCCACGCGGCTTCCGCTGAGTGCAAGATCCTGAGGCCTAACTGTCAGCTATTGAGTTTTCGGTTTTTGAACATTTCAGAACTCAAATGGTCTTCTGGAATGGATTACATTCGAAAACTGAGGTACCACTGTAGAAGACTAGAAGCATTGTCACCCACCCCTCTCGCCCTCCCCTTTTCACCCCCTTTTCTTGCTAACCTAACACTGTATGCAACACTAATGTCTCACAACAAATGAAACTGATCTGTAGAAAACGCAACTTGAAAAAAAGAGACAATGCATGTATTTTTGTAAACTAAGAAATCTTTAATGATTTTTTTTTAAAAAAAACCCAGCACAATTGGGAACAGTTGCTGCCCATTTAAATGAAAACAGTGTGTTTAATATACTTAGGAAAAACCCTTCATGACAGCTCTTAGCTTTTGTTTTTTAAAGAAAACTACAGGGAGGCCACAATTGACTAAAATTGCATTTTACTTAAGGGCACATGGTGGTGATTCAATACTTTGTGTTAATATCCACTGTAGGCTTTGTCCGCCTGTTCTTCCATTGTGTTGCAAATCAGAAATAAGCTTGTCTGCAGCAAACTTTTTCCGACTGGAGCCATCAGATATTTCTAATAGCTGTTTTATAGCTGTTCTATCCCGAGAGGTAAGTACTAGTAAAAGAAAAAGAAAAAGTAATATAACCAATAAAATGAAGTGCTTTGATATTTTGAATATTTTTTGCTAGTGAATTCTTGGATATAGATGAAAGGTAGTGTAGATTTAACAGTTAACATGCTTAACAGCCAACCATTGTGCAAGTAATCTGTCCACGAAGAAGGCATTGTGCACAATTCCCAGTCGATATACATAATCTCCCTCAACTGCATTTTGTAAATTTCTTGGCCGTTATGTTGTCTCTCCAAGAAATGTGCTCTCGTTTCCTTTGCCCGGTTCAGTAGTATGCAATCTGTGTCCTCCCCCACCTGCCCCAACATACCACCCCACTGATCTGCTGAAAAAGTCAGGGTCCCAGATAAAGATGAACATTTTTTCCTGTATTGCAGCCTTCTTTTCACCCTTCCTTTCCTCTTCCTACCACCCCACAGAGCATAGGGGCAGCCGCAGAATGTCAATGGCCGCCCCGAGGCCAACTTTCATAAGCAGGCCTCATGCTCTGCCAGCAGAACTTCCCTGCAGCCTCCAGAACCATTGGAAGTGCCTGCTTATTTGCGTTATTTAGTCTAAAAACTATCTTGTAGTGTCCTGAAAACTAAAAGTATTCTTAAACTGAATGCAGGTAATGGTGAGTCGTCCAAGATCACCAAACAATTCCATGGTGGAGGTGAGATCAAAAGATCTCCATCTGTTTCAAAGCTGTCTTACTTTAATCGTATTGTTTGCCATCTGATAATATGATGCTTAAGGGGAGCAGGTGGTGTTGTGGTGTAAACCACCGAGCCTCTTGGGCTTGCCAATCAGAAGGTCGGTGGTTCGAATCTGCGCAATGGGGTGAGCTTCTGTTGCTCTGTCCCAGCTCCTGCCAACCTAGCAGTTCAAAATCACACCAGTGCAAGTAGATAAATAGTTACCGCTGTGGCAGGAAGGTAAATGGTGTTTCCGTGCACTCTGGCTTCTGTCATGGTGTTCCGTTGTGCCAGAAACAGTTTAGTCATGCTGGCCACATGACCCAGAAAGCTGTCTGTGGACAAACACCGTCTCCCTTGGGCTGAAAGTGAAATGAGCGCCGCAACCCCAGGCCCCTTTGACTGGACTTAACCGTCCAGGGGTCCTTCACCTTTCACCTAATATGATGCTAGGGAGGTTATTTTTCTTTACTGTTACTACAGTACAGTGGTACCTCTAGTTAAAAACTTAATTCGTTCCAGAGGTCCATTCCTAACCTGAAACTGTTCTTAACTAGAGACGTGCTTTCGCTAATGGGGCCTTTTGCTGTCGCTGGCACAGAACTAAGGGTGTCATTTTCCTATATTTCTATGTACCGTGGATGACACCGGCTGCCCTTCTTCGGAGCTGTGATTTGGTTTTGCTGATAATGTGTCCCTTTTAACTTTACAGAGGGATCCATCAGAGACGGTGTCTGTGAAAGATGTTTTAGCTCGTGCTGCGGCAAAAGGTTTATTGGAAGGGATTGACTTAGCAAAGCCAGCTAAGAGAGAAGAGAAAAAGAAAAAGAAACCGAAAGTAACCCAGCCAAAGACACCTACTAAAGAGGCAGTGATAAAGTCCAAAATTCAGGAGTTCCTGGATCGAGAAATGAAACCGGGCATGATTGAGTCAGATACTTCCGTCTCTAATTTAGCTTCCAGTGCCTCTCAAAAATCTGTGAACCAGACAAATAGTTCCGTTCCCCTGAAGAAAACAGTCCAACCCCCCTCGAACTCGTCTCTGCCGATGATGTCCAAGAATTCTCTTACTGCAGCTTCCATGCAAAAGATGTTTGAAAAGCATCGAAACACCAGAAAACCAAAGCTTGACGATAGTGTGATGGTCTTGAAACCTGTCGAAATCGTCCTGCCTCCGGTAATGGTGCCATACTTCAACCCACAAGGAAACCGATCCCATATTTCGACTAACCATTATTATTATAATTGGGGTGGAACTCATGGCACGCTTAGCCCTTCTACATCCAAAAAGCTGATCAAGACAAAAGAGCCCTCACTTTCTTCTACAGTCAAGCATTCTCGTCCGTGGCTTTGAAGATTGCCTTTTGTAACTCAGTTTTTAACCGTAATTCTTTCAAAATTTGAAACTTGCATTCCTCTAATGGTAAAAAACAAAAACCCTTGGGCATTCAATATTCATCTGCATAGGGACCAAACTGCTCTAGGCAGCAGTTAAGATGCTCACATGCCTTTTCCAAAGCTATTATTATGGTAGCAGAGGGGCTGTTCTGCAGAAAGGCTTTTATCTCAATGAACTTTGAATGTCAAAATGCTTAAATTAATATACAGTATCAGATTATGCAGACAGGGGTAAACCAGAGGTTTCATGGGCAATAGATGATCAGCTTAGAATACAGCAGACAGATTCTGTCTAAGTAAAAACTTACAGGTACTGAATTTTAGGGCTAGCCGTTACAATTGTAAAGAAGAACAGGGCTTCTAAAAAGTAGAAGTGGATTTCAGTTCTTACTTTCTAGATATTTCAGTGTAAAGCCTTGGGAATTTTGAATACCTTACCTTGTATCTTTTTCTAAAATTGGTTCCAGTCTGCAGAGTGATCTTTCAAGACTTCAGCCTGTTTAATAATCTGCTCAAATCTTCTCTTCCAAAAGGACTGGTTTTTTTTATTTTAAAAAAGCAAATTGTGACCATTTTGGCTTTAAGAATAGGACATCACAACCTCAAAGAAAAAGGACAAGAACATTTCCGGGCTTTCTTTGTGAGGGAGCATAATTACTGGATGGTTTCATGTTGCTGCGGCTAGACACTGAACTCTACTAGGACGTCAATATAAATATTTGGCTCATTAGGCAGCATAGTTAAATGGAAACAAACCTATTAAACAATTGCTGATTAATGCCTTTCATAACTCTAGTCTGTTATTTTCTGTGTCCCTGCGCCCTAGCCACTTAGTATCTTTTGTAACTAAGGATTTTATAGGCTCAGTTGTAACACATATGCATTAGTCCTAGATCATTACAGGGAAGACAAGCGTTCTGTGCTTCCTTATAGGTTGACTATATTCTTTCTGTAATGTTTGAAGGGCATTCATATATCATGTGTAAAATATACCCATGAGGCATAGTTAACTGAGATGCCTAGGTATCTTTTCAGATGTTGGAAGAAAATTTCTGTTCCATATGAAACAGTATTCATTATATATAACATATCAGGAGCAATTAAGCATTTGGTGGTGGGTAAATTGAAGAGGATGCATAACGTGGCAAACCAGAAGTGTTTTGGCTGCCATCTACAGTTGAGAGTACTATTGCGTTACGTAGTAGTAGTAGTAATAATAATAATAATAATAATAATAGTTATTTATACTCCATCCATCTGGCTGGGTTTTCCCCATACTTTTGTAAAATATTCAAAAATCATCTTTTTCCTTTAGTAAACCTACTCTCATTAAAATCTGCCCTATTTTATATTTTAATCCAGAGATTACATAGCCGAAAAGGAATAATAACCATTTCTTTTTACCAAGCTAAGACGAGTATTTTTAGAGTGGTGGCTTTTCTTGTGAAATCACTAAGCTCCCAGCGACATAAACACAAGAGGCCAGTAGTTAATGCAGCTAAATTTATTCTTGCAACAGATTACATTTAAATGTGTAAAAAGTGGACAATGGTGGAAAAAACTTTTCTGTTTTAAAATCAACTACTTCACGTAATAGCAAGAGCTCTTACTGATAAACTGTGTGTATTTTCTCCTTTCTCTTTTGCAGATAGTGAAATAAATCAAACCTACTTCTGCTATTCACACTTCTCTCCCTCAAAATAACTATGCCTGCCAGAGAGAGGAGCTAATGATGGTAATGATAGAGCTCTAGAGAGGCTCAGCTTTTGTGAGCTAATGCGATAAAAATAGCAGTTTCCCTCCATATGTGATCTGTTTAATTGACTGCAGAGTTCTTTAACAAATAAACAAGTTCTTAAAGCTTTGTAGACGGTGCCATCTTTGTATTCAGCTTTCTGAAGATTTTCTTCTACTCAGCTATTAAAGGCTTTGCACACAAAGTTTATCATTAAGACCTCTTTGTTACAGAAGTAGGATTGATGGCGTTTCATGCAAATTTCTTTCCGTTTTTAGGCATTTCTTCATCTCTATGAAAAAACATGTTTTTAAAGAAATAGTACTTGTTTTGTATAAACGAAGCAACAAGCAGCATCAAAGAACTGCTGTGGGTTGGGGCAGAAAAAAAGGCATTAATTAAGATATCACAAATGACTGGTTAACAATCTCCCTTCCTTCAACGGAGTACGCAAATGAGGTGGTCCGTGAGAGCAGCATCTAACTTGCTTTTTGTGTTTTTTAAAAATAATAGAAGTTAGCTTTACATGTTATTTTTGCCATTTTACTTCTACATATTCAGGTAATTAAAAAGGTGACTACAAATAATTACAAAAATCCTCTGTCTTTAGGCAACCTATAGTACACTGAGATTACTTAGCACTGGATTATTGTGTGCGATCACATCCAGTAATAAAGATATGTCAACATAATCGAAGAATATTTCAGTAAAAATAGAATAAATAAAATAAAAATATTTAAGCTGTATTTAACAAGTTAATCAAAAAAAGACATGAAACGTCCAAGGCATAGTGAACATGGCTGCCTTGTGCAATTATAAAGAATGCATAGATAACAGAAGTGTCACTACAACATTGAGTAAGTCATTGGCATTTGTTCGCATTCAACCCATACATGTATTTTGGCCATCATTGAGAAATGTTTTATGTTTTTTTTTGTCTGGTAAGAACTGCCTTGCTGCTTTCTGTTTCCAGCAGTGGCCAGCCTGATGCCCTTTGGGAGCTCACAAGTGTGGCCTTCCCTATTGTTTAGTCCTCAGCATCTGGTATTCAGAGACACTACCTCTGCAATGGAGATTCCATAAAGAAGGTTCAGATAAAATAAGCGTATAACAAGTTTGATTTTAAAGGAGTGGGATGCAACTCTCAGCTGGTGGGACTTAAAATGCTGAAAAGAATAATAAAAAGGTTTTAAAGCTTTTGAAACTTTGCAACTAATCCAAAAGCTACTTGAAAAAGAAATGCTTGGTCTACTCAATGTTTTCAGCAAGCATGTCTTGCATTTTCTTCTGAATGTGAAAAGGTCATACTCTAGAAAAACTCAATGCCAATTAAGACACAAATGACTTAAGGTTTCCTGCTTGGGTTTAAGTACTTAATGAGAATGGAGCTTAGCCAAATAACAGAAACTATTGGTTTGCAATTTTATGATTTTGTAATTTTTTTTATTTGAGGAGGAGAGCTGCTAGTAGTCAGCATGTACTTTCTAAAAATGGAGAGAGTGAGCCAGATTTTGTCCCAAGCATTTGTCTACTTTAGGAGCACAATGGATGTGACTTTTAGAGCAATAAAGCCAGGAGGCTACACTCCTTAGGGTTACTTCTCTTGGAAGGTAACGGACCTTACTACCTCTGTAAAGTTAACTGGAAAATAATAAGGGTTTAGTCAGACTTTTTTTTTTTAAAAAAAAATCTCTTTATGCATAGGCTCATTTCTGGTCTTGTTAACCTGCAAACTATACATCATAAGAATGGGGAGTTGCTAAGTTTTCCATTTTGTAGCTCTTGGGACATTGTGGGCTAATTCACACATGCCTGAATTCATGATTCAGCAACTGATGACCTGCAGTTGGGTGTGTGACCCTAGCTCCACTGAGAAGCGGTGCGTTTGAGGTGATATGGAAGGGGTTGTGATCTGGTGTCTCAGTCACACATGCAAGCCACTGCTCGAGGTGGTACTGATCAGGTGATAAACATGCGCATGAAAGCAAGCCCAATGCTGCCTTTAGAGAGGTAAAAGCAAGTGAGAACAATGCTTGGTTTGGCAGCAGCTGCTCCTCAGCGGAGGAGGGAAAAGGAAGAGAAACCTTTTAGGATATGTGAGCCAAATGGAAGCAGCTGTGGATGCTGAGATGTGGTTGGGTTTTTTTTGGAGCAGTGGACATCATCCCCCCCCAACTCTCTACTGTTCCTAGTTGCTCCTCTTCCTATCATTCGCCAACCCGTCTGTCTGCTTCAGAAGCACAAGAAACTCTTGCACACACAGACATTTTTGTGTACTGAAAAGGAACACGCAGCACCGACAGAATAATGTCTGTTTTGCAGTGCGCACTCATGGTGTCAAGCTACAACTGGGTACAAATTCTGTCAAAACACACTTGCATGATTGTGCGCATTGCTTTTCCTAAATGGAAGCAATTATTTGTGCAAGAAATAACTGGAAGGAGCATTGTTTATCTTGACACCTTTCAGGGCTGACACTACTGATTGACAGTAGTATAGTATGCTGCCTAATTCCTTATACTACAGATTATGGGGCTACTACAGACTGATTCACACATGACTCCACATTGCACTTGTGAACAAACAGGAGGTGTTGTGGCTTACTCCTGTATGCATTGATATAATCTCCCCTTTAGTAGTTTTTGATATAATCTCTTTAATAGTTTTTGGAGGAGAGTGCACAAACACAAGCTTGCCTTCCCTTACCCTCTTCAATTGTACATTCGACACTCTGGGGCCTGACCTCTGCCACGGCCCCAAGGCATGAATGGATTCTAAGGCTTTTCCTTTGGCAGCTGCGCAAGTGAAAATGTGCTACACATTACACATGAAAAATATTAAAAACCATCCAAAACACATAGCATAAGGTGCAGTTAGAAGGAACTAGCATGTGGAGTTGGTCGTGGGATTTGCAACAAGTTTCACTTGGCACTGCAAAGGTCAAATGTGGTGGTCGGTGGGTGTTACAAAATCTATTGGGAGATCACATGATTTCTTAATTTAAAATCAAAGTAAACTATAGCTCCTTGGAAGGCTGCCAATTAAAATGGATCTTGCGCAGCAAAAATGTCATTTAGGTGCACTCAGCACCCAACCTCTGTGGGAAGAAATGAAATGGAGGACATAGTTCTAGGGATAGAACTCAAATAAGGAAAAACCCATGCACATTCACAGTTACCTAATGCAAACCCTGTCATAGGAAAAGTAACAAAGGATACCTTAATCTTCCTTCCCCTTTTCAGTTAAAGAGGTTTTACTCATGCTGCATTGCTGAAATTCCATTTCTGATGCACTGATCCTTGTAGACGACTGGTCAAGGATTAAGGTACATTTTGGCTTTACTATTTTTAACCTCATGCATCTATCAGGTCCTTACCTTTGCTTCCTGCCTGTATCAGGGTAGAAACATTTAAAAGCATAGACCGGCATCTACAGAAAATGCTAAGAAGTGCTTGAGCCTTAGTGTCACCAGTGCTGCGATTTACGTTTCGAAACAAAAATCCCAGCATATCCTCCCGGACGGCTCTCTGAACTCCTAAATGACAAGCTCGATTTCAGAACTGAAGGGCATTTCAAAGGTGGTGATCTGCTACGGGGGCAGTGCTTCTTTACGAGAAAAAAGCATGCAAACCAAATGTAGTTAATACCATGCGACAATAGAGCACATCTATTTTCTTGTGCATACGTATGCCTGGGAAAGGGTCTTTCCCAGCACCGGCATGTCACTGAAACCGATACACATGTGATTGTCACAATTATAATATCGTTTGCACGCTCCTTCCAATTGAACTGCAATCTGCATAGGAAACTGTCGTGTTGAAGCAAACCCAACTGGCCGACAGAAGATGAAAAATGGTTACTAGGGTGCACAAGATGGAAGATTGGTTAATGAATGCAGTTTCTTAAAAAAAAAAAGCAGCTCAATATTCATATTACAATAATACAATGGTAACTAATACTTGGTATGTACTTCAGTGTTAAAAATGAGGACAAAGTGCTGCAGGATACAAGGACTGCTTGTGAAAAATCCCAACCAGGATGGGGATGAATATCAATTTGGGCATGGTTCTCTCCGAAGAGCAATGTGCCATAATCCTTTCTGGTGGATGTGTGAATTTAAGTAACGTTCATAATATTTACACAGTTGGAAAACAGACCTTCCACTTCATGGTGCGAAACCTCACAGCAAAAAAATTACTCATGCTTCTTTTCATATCACATGATGGTGGCAAGAACGAGAGAACATGCTTTTGTCTAATATTATTTGATAAGGGTAAATTCTCTGAAGACAAAGCATCACCAATTTAAACTGGAAGGCCAAAAATCAGTTCATCTTCTTTAATGTGGCTACTGTATCTTCTGCTAGATGTTTTCTGAGAAACCATTTCTCTTCCTGCAGGGCTGCTATGGCGTGTCCGTAACGGGACGTTTCTGTTTCAAAGTGTCAATGAGGGACAACATCCCCCGTTTTACATTAGTTGTGACTCTTCTGGTCATCGAGTCTGCAGGAGGAGGCGGCGGCCGGACTTTTTGTGAAGGAGGTCTGGCTACCAAGCACTTCTGGTATCGTAGCTGAAAGAAAGCAAAGATGTTCTGCAATCATCAGCAAGGAAACCTTGAGTTTTCCTCACTATGTTCTGCAAAATCATTTAGGATTTGCTTCCGAGTAGGCAAGACACACACATATCATGACCCATCAAGCTTAAAAGCGACCCATCAAGCTATGTATGGTAAATTTAAAAGCAACAACTATGTATGGTGGTTCATCAACCTCCTAATTTTGCTACCTGCATGGGATTGGTTCGTCACAAGTTTTGCAAATCTGCCCTTAGACATGGCACTCGTAGATCCTTAGAGCGGGTCTTTCCTCATTTTGGCAGTTTCTTACATTCTCTGCACAATTATTACATGTTAGCGGGGACAACGCATCATTAAGATATTGGATACACAACCGTCCTTTCTAATGCAAGGAGTAACAACTCACCATGTTGGCAGATTTGTTTTAAGTCTTCCACCTCTAAATCTAAAAGAATATAATTTGATGGTAGTGGCTGGGATTGAACGTTATTGTGTTCTGATTGCCAGAACTTGCTCAGGTTAGTGCTAGTATTCTCTCTATTAGCCCAAGGGAACAGATGACAATTTTGAAGGATGGTACCCACTAAACCCTCTGGAAGCAGATGCTGAATAATACCACTGAAGCAGGGAACTCTGGTTATTCTCACCCATTTTATAATTTGTTCTTCCCATTGTCTCCTTTCTATAAAGACACATTGTTCTCTTGCAAAAGGCTGGTGCTTGTTTCCTTGACTCTGATGCTTTATGCTACTTATCTGGTTTTCAGTCTGTGCACGTAACAGTTCACAATATTGACTGCTAATAGCATTAAAGCAGGGGAGGGGGAGAGAGCTGACACTAATATTTAGAACCATGGTGTTAAATGTTAAGATCCGAGCGCAGAACTGGGGAGAGAATTGTAATTTATCAGGGCGCTCTGAAAAATGAATAGAATTATTGTTTTCCTGTCATTCTGCGTTCACGCTAAATACTACAAAATAATATTTGAGGGGGGATTTCATGTACTGGTTTCTTTTAATTTTCTAATACTTCTACAAATTGTACTACAGTTTTCTGTGGTCACTTACCATACAAGCCGCCTGGACGGCTTCTGATACGTTGCCTGCATTGGGCTCACACCAGAAAACGTGGCACTCAAAATGCTGGTTCCCCGTATCCATAATGAAGGCAAACGTATGGATATCTTTGCCCACTCCCATAAAAGACAAGAACCGTACACGACATTCCACCACAATTTCCTCTTCATTCTAGTTAGGAAGGAAGAATTCATGTTACTACCAATCAAAGTTTCAGAGGTAGCACTGAAGAATTATTAGTCTGAGCGCTGGAAGCTCTGATTCTTGGAAGGTCACCAGTTATGGACCAAGGAACAAACCTGGTGTAACCTTCCAAAATGCACCAAGAGGTGGACTAACTGTCACAGCATCCTGAGCTTGGAGGCTGATTTGCAAATAGGCATACAGGGTCATGCAGTTTCACACACAATGAAAACACTCTTTCATATTTATTTTTTAAAGGTTGCCAAGCATCTTAATAAACAACAACAACAACAACTCTCTTTTATTAAAAAATCACTTTAAATCAGTATGCAGATATGCAAGAAATTAATTTGAGGGGCATTAACCAAAAATTAGAGGTTACTTATTGTCCTAAGCTACCTGGGGTTCATTCTGTGCCCATCAACTTCTCAAAGTAGGGTAGAAAAATACCCAACCATCTTGCCCATACTATGAATTCCATTTTTTTATGGCTATACCATTTCAAGGGGACTAGAGGAGATCTCTGCTGTCCATGTACATTTCTGTGCATATATCGCCTTGAGATGGTTGTTTAGAAGATGATTAAAAATGACAATGACAACAACAACAACAGCCACCCTATTACAAAGCACTGCAGGGAACCATTGGACTCAATGAGTAAATGTTAACCCAGTAAGGTTAATTTTGTGAGACTGGCTTTATTTTGACACAAATTAACCATCTCATATTGCAAACCTGATACACTGATTTCTTGTTGATAACGTTCCTTTGAAAAACAAAACAAAACAAAACAAAACCCTATTAGGCTATTGGGGTATGTTGGACCCACTGTATATATACAGTAGAACCTCTACTTACAACAGCCTCTACTTGTGGACGTTCCAAGTTGCGACCATGGCAAACCTGGAAGTAACTGGCGCGTTTGCTGCTGTTTGTGCATGCGCAGTAATGGGCAATCGCCACCCGCGCATGTGCACAACGGCGCCTCTCCCAGCAACCCGTTTTGCCATAAGGACAGGCCTCCAGAACGGATTGTGGTCGTGAGTAGAGGTTCCACTGTATATATTTTTACCATGAGTCCAGTATTTCATCTAGCCATTTTTTTGTTTGTTTCCGATTTGCTCGCTCTTTGGTTATGAGGCCAGTATTGCACATATAACACATCATCTGTTTTCTTCTCCAGGGATTTCTGATAGTTCAATAAGGAATTTAGGTTAATATTGTGGGGTATAATGTACCTTTGGAATGGAATATTAATAAAATCCATTTTTTTATGTTAGACGGCAGTCATTCTTGAAAACAGACAGGGACTGTATTTCTAGCTAGGGCTCTAAAAGGATTCACTGGACTCCAACATCAGATTAATATTATCCAAAAAGCTGGTGTGTGAGGGTTAAGCTCACTGAACTGTTAGATCATGACTGAGATCTATACTAGACATTACATTTCCCGTAAAATCTTAGGCAAGTGGGTTTTCTTCTCTGTTTATTAAGCTGGTAGTTTTGTTATTTTTATAGGAGAAAATAGCAACATATGGCAGAAATGAATATCTTTAAAATGCCATGCATACCATCAACGGTTGCCAAATTTGCTCTGGCAGTGCATATGGCGGCTTCTATTTATCTCAAATAAAATTGACTAAAAGGAAAGTCTGAGGAAAACAAAGCACTGGCTAAATAAGAAGGCCCACATTCTAGTATCAACTAAATATGAAGCATTTCTGGTTTTTAGAGAGGCCAGGTTGTGCCTTACTCCTTCGCTGATGACTGTCACTGTAGCATCCGCGACATTCATGGTGACAGGCACCCAGTCGTCTCGGCTGGAGGAGTCGATGAGACTTTCTATAGCGGCATTCAGGGTGTCCATACCTGCAGTCGCAGAGCAATAGAGACAAGATCACTAATGGAGAGTCAGTGTTTTATGGCAGGAAGAATATCAGGCATTAAGCTCAAGGGGTGGGTGGGTGATTTAAAGCAAGATTTTATTAAAGCTTTTTCATCATACAGGAAGATAAAAGAAACAAATCCAGTGCTTTTTTCTGGGGGGACGCGGAGGGACGCATACCCCTAATATTTTTGTGAATCTAAGTTTGGCTTCATTGAAGGGCAGTATTTCAATAGGAGTAGGAAAATGAGAGTACCCCCTGCAAAAAAATTAAAGACAAAAAGCACTGAACGAAGCTAAATAAAAACAAAAATGGGGAAAGAAAGAGAAAACACCAAAGGAAAACTCAGAAAATAGAAGAAAGCATTATGTTTGATAGAGAAAAACTATTGCTGACATTTATTATTAATACAGTGGTACCTCGGGTTAAGTACTTAATTCGTTCTGGAGGTCCGTTCTTAACCTGAAACTGTTCTTAAGCTGAAGCACTACTTTAGCTAATGGGGCCTCCTGCTGCTGCTGCGCCGCCGGAGCACAATTTCTGTTCTCATCCTGAAGCAAAGTTCTTAACCCGAGGTACTATTTCTGGTTTAGTGGAGTCTGTAACCTGAAGCTTATGTAACCCGAGGTACCACTGTAATAATAATTAGAGAACCCCTTTTGGACTTTTTGCGTTAAAAGGAAAATGAATTAATCTATGTAGGTCAGAAGATTGGGAAAATATTGCCTAGTAGAAAGTGGAACAGTCAGGTGTCACTCTAGAGTGAGTATTTTGAATAATGCCTTCTATGTAACTGACAGATGTAAAATCGGACGTCCTTTTTATTTTTCTTCTCTTCTCACTGTGGTTTTGGGGCACACACTCCCAGCCTGACTCACATGGGGGGGCAGGTTTCCGGGAGAATAAAATGAGATGAAACCCATATATGCTACCCTGAGGAAGGGTAGACTAAGCATGCTAATAAAAGTCATAAAAAACAGGGGTGTCCAAGAGAAGCTGCCAACAAAGATGTAGGAATCTGAGCTGAAGCAGCTGTTTCATTCCTTCATTTATACGCTGATATACACTAGTGGCCAAAATTGTGGAAACCTTTTGGAAAAAGTGTGTTTCCGAGGTTTGATGGCTCATAGCACCTGATTGGCTGTCTAAACACTCATGCTCATTGGCTACATTCAAATGAAGGAAATCTACGGCATATCAACTTAAGCAAGTTGTGCTTCCTTTTTCTGATTATTTGGCTATAACTTTTGCTAGAATACAGAAAATTGAACAAACTTTGCTGCATTACGTTCTTCATTAAATTATCTTTCCATTGATACATAACTTTATGGTATTACTCCAAAAAAGTGGTGTTATGAGCCATTAAACCTCAGAAATACACTTTTTATTAGCCAAAAATTGGAAATCGCAAGAAATACCAACAATAGAAGACTGGCAGATGAAGATGTTTGGATTTTTTGGAGTTGGCTGACCTGACTGGAAGAATCCGTGACCAGAAGGAAGAGGAGACACAAGAGGATTGGAAGAAATTTAAAGAATATTTAGCTAAATATTGTGATATAAGATAATTAGAAAATTCTTGGAAGTAACAAATAGGCTTAGGGGCAGAATAAGAATAGGTGGTAGTAAGTATTAAGGATTTGAATATTAATAAAAGAGATGAAGATAGTAAATTAAAGAAGTGAATATTATTAGAAATATGAATTTGGAGAACTGCTATACAGGGGTTATAATGAAATTCAGTTAGAGGGGATTTGAGGAAGTCAGTTATCAATGTAACGGGAATTAGAGATTTGAAGTAAGAATTCTGTTTTGTGTTTTTCTTTCCCCCCCTTTTCTTTTCTTGTTGTGTGCTTTGTAATGTTTTCTTTTTCCCCCTATGTGATAAATGTGGAAACCAACAAATAATTTTTTTTGAACCCCCCCCAAAAAAACACCCCCCCAGAAATACACTTTTCCCAAAAGGTTTCCACAATTTTGGCCACTATTGTAGAAAGAAGGGGAAGCAGTGGTGGTGGCTGGCCTGGGGGGAGGAGGCAGAGGAAGTGGCGCTCCCTTGGTGTGGCGGGACTGCGTTTGTGGGGACAGGAAGGGGGCGAAGCGGTTGCCCCACAGGTATGTGTGCACATGCAAGGCTGCCACCAACCCAGAGCTCTCTTGAACCCCCCTTTTCCTTGCCTAGCCACATCCCTCTCCCAACAAGGATGCCACACCTGCCGGGAGTACGCCAGTACCTCTGCCAGTACTAGATTTAGGGTGGTTCCCCTGCACAAGGCGCTGGGTTGAGGGAGCGCAAAATGGAAAAGATCCGTCACTGAGAAGATTATTTGAGGGGCGCCAAATTGTGGCCTTGCTTGGGGCACCAACACGACCAAAGTCTGCCCCTGCCTCCACTCCTCTCTCGTGAGCCACCACTGGAAATCAACATGGCCCATTCTTCTTCACTTTTTCAGTGCAGTGGTACCTTGGGTTACATACGCTTCAGGTTACACACTCCGCTAACACAGAAATATTACCTCGGGTTAAGAACTTTGCTCCAGGATGAGAACAGAAATTGTGCTCCAGTGGCAAGGCAGCAGCGGGAGGCCCCATTAGCTAAAGTGGTGCTTCAGGTTAAGAACAGTTCTAGGTTAAGAATGGACCTCCGGAACGAATTAAGTACTTAACCTGAGGTACCACTGTATTTAGGATGGAACAGACTTGCAAAACACGGGACTGGCCAGGCTCCGAAGAGCCACTTCAGCTGGGTCCAAGTGTTTTGGTAAGACTAACAGGTTTGGATGTTTCTTTCTCTCCTGGAAAAGCGGGCACCCACATGCCATACCCCAAGCCACGTTTTACAGTCAAAAGGGCTTTGCCATTCTGTATTGGGTGAGGTCAGCTCTTTTGAGAAATATCAATTCGAAGCTCCGTGCAAACATCTAAGTGGCATATGAATTAATAAGCAATAAGTTCAGATCCACATATTAACATTCTGACCTTGTTATTTCACATTTGACAAGCAAATTGAAATAATTTAATTTTATCTTTCATGCCATGCACATCTCTGCAGTAACCCCTAATCTAGTAGAAGCTGGATCAAATCGCAACCGCCATATAATTAATTTGGAATAAAACTGTCACTGTCTGGCCCCACAGTTAATATCGCTAACAGATCTGAATAACTATAACACCCAAAGTATGCACACTGAAAGTTTGGAGGAAGTGAGATGCATATCCGTCACCTATTTTAATCCTCCGTCAATGAAGAACAGAGTGCTCAGATGCTAAAGAGCAAACATTAAGGGAGTTATGAACAAAGATTCAACCTACCCACTGGCTTAGCTACAGGTAACATGCCCAAGTACTGTACATGGAACTTCTGGACCAGCTCAGTCTTTGGTGTTGGGAAATCTACTGCATGGGAACAAAAAAATCAATTTCAACTTATCAAAATTCACATCAGGCAAAATACCCTTATTTCAAGGGCAGAATAAAATAATTCATCAGGTTGTCGATCTCTTAGCGATATCATTATCGATTCTAATAAATCTGTACTCCTTCTACCTACTATCGCACATTAAAAATGAGCCTGAGTAATTTCTGGGGAATTTTTAAAAAAGTACACCATCATCTTTTATTCTTGTAAGGTAAAAACAGACAAATCTGTTTAGCAGATCTTGCCTGCCCCAAATAAAGCCAGAGAAACAACCCAAGAGTCTTGTGGCATCTTAAAGACCAAGGAAGTTATTTTGACCTACATTCATGCTTCAACAGACTTAACATTACCCCTCTGGAAACACACTGTGAAAATTCTTTTTAATTTTTTTTAAAGTGGTTATTTATTAGTATTTAATTAATAAGTCACCTGTTTGAGACTATATAGTGAAGACAACATCCCAGTCACACAGTACCTTGCAAGGGAACATCCAGGGTGACGTTTGTCCGCTCTTGTAACGAACTGCAAGCCACAGCTTTGGCATTCTTCCGTTCAGCCATAATCTGGAGAAGACAGTGATCATATTATTACGATTATTATTTATTAAATTTGTAGGCCACCCTTCATCCATAGATCTCATCGTACAACCCTAATCCTGAAAGCCCTTAAAAAGGAGTGTTTCTCTTTTTCACCGTAACTCAGATGGGTTAAGGAACTACAGCTATAATCTTATGCACACCTACTTGGGAGTAAGCCTCATAGAACTTGTTGGAGTTTCTTTCCCAAAAGGACTGGGCTGCCTGCATTTAAATTTAAAGAGGCATGTTTGACAACCTACAGCTGCAGTGCAAATATTGATGGAGGTGGTGGAAAACTTTACAGGGATGGGAGGTTTTCTCTACCACATCAAATGCACCACATCAAAAAGCTTAATATATAAAAGTTATTTGCAATCTGGTACTGTGTAACAACCCCCATGACCTTTGGGGGCAGAACAATTGAGTACGGAGATCTTGTCCGCAGCATAAGCAGTGGTAAGGACAAAGGCTATAGGCACTTCACATACCACCGTAAGACCTTTTATGTCTCCCCTCTGAGCTAGCGGTGTTGATAAAACACTACACACCTTATGTGGGCCATTTCTTTCCGTAGCCTCCCATAGGATACTGTCAACAGGTCAGCCCTAGAATGTGTTCAGCCCTCTTTCCTCTGCTGCTAAACATTATCTTTAAAAGCAGTTTCTCCTGCACAGAAATGTATGCCAGGCAACTGTTTGTGTGGAAGCTTTGGTTTGGACCTATACTCTTAAATGGCATGGAAATAGATTGCCCTGAAATCAGGGAGACTTCATGTAACATGCTCGGGAATGTCGTATGGGGGTATGTTCGCACAGGAAAAGGGAGAGGATAGAATGAAAACAACAACAAGAAAGCTTGCCTTAGAACAGATTTCGTGCAGGCTTGTGGCAATGGCTTTTGCTGGCGTGTCACATCGAAACACGTGGCACTTCAAAATCCTCGTCTCTCGGTCTCTTGCTACATAGGCAAAGTCTCTGTACAAACAAAATTAATTACCTTATTCAAAACAGTATCGCCCACAGAAATACCTGCTTCAAAAAGAACGCAAAGGAACAAAGATCAGGACAGCTATGCTCTTGCCTCCAGATTCTGAATGAAAACCACAGGAGAGGATTGTGGTCTTGTGCTTGCATTCTGCTTGCAGGTTCCCCAAAGGTGCCTGGTGGGCACTGTCAAAACAGGACCATTGTCCTGATCCAGAAAGCTATTCTTATGTTCTTAAAGATGACAACTGAATGGTCAGAACTTATTCGTTCCACATACTTAGTAGCTATCGCCATAAAGGTAAAGGTAAAGGGACCCCTGACCATTAGGTCCAGTCGTGACCAACTCTGGGGTTGCAGCGCTCATCTTGCTTTATTGGCCGAAGGAGCCGGCGTACAGCTTCTGGGTCATGTGGCCAGCATGACTAAGCTGCTTCTGGCGAACCAGAGCAGCGCACGGAAACGCCGTTTACCTTCCCGCTGGAGCGGTACCTATTTATCTACTTGCACTTTGACGTGCTTTCGAACTGCTAGGTTGGCAGGAGCAGGGACCGAGCAACGGGAGCTCACCCAGTTGTGGGGATTTGAACCGCCGACCTTCCGATTGGCAAGTCCTAGGCTCTGTGGTTTAACCCACAGCGCCACCCACATCCCTTAGCTATCACCATAAAAACAATTAAATGGGCCTGCGTCCTAGTGAGGGATTCCAAAGCACAACTCCCTTTGTCGCAGTAGCAGAGCACATGCTCTCTGTGCAAAGGGTTTCAGGTTCAACCTTTGGTGTCCCCAGGGAGTGCTGGCAAGGACATGGGACTGAAAAGACTTGGGAGCTCTTGCCAATCAGTCAACAATACTTAACTCGAGGGCCTCACTTGCTGTAAGGCAGATTCCTATGATCAAACAAAATAAAACAAAAAAGGTTTGGAATGCACTGATAACTGTGTTATAATAACCACAATCAGATGCTCTTAATACAGATGAAAAGTAACCACAACAAATGCTCTTAGTGAAATGAAACTGCATTTTTTGTCACTTGATCTTGAACATACCCAAGACCAGGCCTTTAACCTTTGCTGAGAATCTGCTTAGGGAGACACTGTTTGCTCCCCGCTGCTCTGAAATGATCACCCTGCCTCAATTCTCTTCCTTAGAAGTCCTTATAGAGGCCTGAGATGCTAAAGGCTATAAGAAGTGCAGCTTTCTATACATGCTATGATTCCACAAAGGGGGCAAAGCTGTCACCACAGGCAAAGAAATGGTATCGGCAGGTATCACTGGGGATGGGAGGGAGGAGGGCGGAAGGGACCGGCAACCATCTGCTGCAAAATTATCCATCAGCATTAGCAATCAAATGTGGATCCTTCCTTCCGGCAAGGTCCAAATGATAGGGCGGCTTCAATATTTAATCCTATCAGATAGGGAGCTCAGGAAAATCCGTGGGTGCAGTTTGCAAGGTCCCTCTCCTGGAGCAGAGGCTCTGTTTAAAGGCTGCTGGAGAATGAGACAGGTTCGAAAGCTGCTACGCCTGAAACACTTTCCTCCCATGTAAGCCATTCTGTAGCAACAATTCACCCCTTCCCTGTACCGTCACCAAGGTACAGTGACCTTGAGCATTCGTGACAATGCTAATCTCTTGCACAAAGGCCGGGGAGGGGGGAAAGGTTACGGTCTCTGCAGATACAGAAGTGTTCAATATTGAATACATCACCGGAGCCCTTCATCTTGGCTTTCTTATCTATCTCTCTTACTGTGGAATCCTTTCTGGGTCATTTGCTCTGTTAACCTCAATTCTGCATTAGCTCATTTCAAACGGATTAATACGAGGAGAGATTTATGGGCAAACTGTTTACCTGATTTACTAAGGAATTTACAGGCTTCCCAGCTCCATGCTGGGAAACTTAAAGGATGAGGCAGAGGTCTGCATCGCGGCAGTTCTTTGTAAGGCAAGGAGATCAGAAACCTTTTTGCATTTGGCTCTCGCTGAGGTGGCATGTGTGCATATATTCCATTTAATCCTCGCAACTGCCCCGAGATTAGGCTGAGAGGAAGTGACTGGTCCTTTCAGGTTTTTGAATACCAGTCTCCCCAGTCCAATGCTATGAGAGCCAGTGTGGTGTACTGGTGAAACCAGCTGGGAAGTTCACTGAGCAATCTGGGGCCAGTGGCTGTCTCTTAGCCTGACCTCCCTCACAGGGTTGTTGTGAAGGTAGAATTGGGAGGGGGAGAATTATGACTCCTTGAGCTGCTCAGAGGAAACTGACAAATAAATAAAGATTCACCACAATAGTACTTCAGTAGGGAGTGAGGGGCAGGGGCGATGAAAATGTCAGATTATGGATTATGGAAGTCCTAGAGGCAAAAAAAAAAAAAAAAAGGTCACGCTGTGTAAAGGTCCAGCTAGGTCACAGCTGAATCTAGAAATTCTTTAACATGGACCCAGTATTCACTCCCTTTTTGCTGGAGTCCTATACTTGATAGTCCCCACTCTCAGCAAAAAGCTGTGACAAAAAGAAGTACAACTGTCTTTCTTCGATGCAGAGGATAAACAACATGGGACGACCTTCATACCCAGCTTGTAAGCTTATCAGAGGTAGTATGTTAAGACTAGGTAAACCCTGGCCTAATGCACCAAAGTTATTACAGTGGTACCTTGGTTTAAGAACAGCTTAGTTTATGAGCAACTTGGATTAAGAACGCTGCAAACCCAGAAGTAGGTGTTTTGGTTTGCGAACTTTGCCTTGGAATAAGAACATGTTTCGCTTCCTGTTGAGTGTGTTCCATTTGTAAATTGAGTCCCCCGCTGCTATGGGAAAACACACCTTGGTTTAAGAATGCCTTGGTTTAAGAATGGATTCCGGAACGGATTAGGTTTGTAAACCAAGGTACCACTGTATTTGGGTTGGGTCTCTTTTTTTGGGGGGGGGGGGTTGTTCACTGTGTAGAGGCTGAGGAGAGAAATGAAATGGCTGAAGTGAGCTCGGCAAGATCTGCTAAAGGGCACAGGACAGAAGGATGCGGTTCTGCGCTGAGAGGAGGCCATAGAGGAAACAATAGGCGCTGCAAGTGTGACAAAAGTTATAAGCCATGCTGCTTATAACTTACATTCCTGTACAACTACTTTTGTTTGCTTCAAATTGTAAACTCAGACCAGCCCCAAGGCTACATGGTAGAGCCCTCGCTTCGCTTTTTTTACGATCCCCTTTTGCTGGTTATGCTCTTCCTGAGTCAGGCCCATTGATTCTCCCTCTAGCTGGGAGGTAGTTGCCCTTTGGGTTTGTTTGTCGAATTTGGTGAGCCTTCCGCCGTTTTCATTTCTTTAAATCGCAACTAGGAGTGCCCGGAAAGAGAGAGGATGCAGTTATTTCACCCTCAGCAGCTAGATAGGCAACTGAGACCACATGAAGGAGCTTTGGAGTCCGGACAAAAGGGACACAGCTGTGACTGAGGGAACCTATTTTGCTCTTTAGAAGAAACCATTGTCTATTTGTTTCGCCTGGTTCAGGAACAAGTTAACAGGTGGAGTTAACGTGGCTGCTCTCTCAACATTGCTCAATTCAAAATATGCCCCCTATTAAAAACGGTTGCCAAACGAGGCCCCTGAGCATAGTTTTCCAACACCTGCCACATACTGTTTTATGCAGAAACAGCCGTTCACCAAAATATTAATTCATTATGCATATACTCTGCCTGGTAGTAACGGCAATTATCAGCTAAAACTAGACTGAGCTGTTATTCTGAACCAAATCTGGAAAACAAAGGAGATTTCTTGGCAGGGCTAGAGGGGAGAGAATCAATTACATGTTATGGTATGCAAGGCTGCGGCTTTGTTGATTAGCCCAAGCACAAAATAATCCTTTTAATTTAAGGTACTCTGGTCAGCTTATTACAGAACAAGGTGGCCAGGGGAGAAAAATAACCTCTTCAACTGAAAGAAAAATGATGAAAAGAACAAATATTGGGGGCGGGGAAGAGATATTCAATTCTTTTACTTTAATTCTTTTAAATGGTTATTCTTTGGGACTAATTGGACGGCCATGCTTATTTAACACCCAGTTAAGCATCATTTAACCATGCAATGATGGTTATGTAGCGACATAAAACAGAATTTATGTGACCACTGCCTGGTATGAACGAGGCTAGTCATTATACTACTGCCCCTTGAGACATCCCGATTAAATGCAGCTGGAAAGAATTTCTATTATTAGAAAAATGAAGGGGCTGCAGCCACAAATTCATGCTTAGGGTTGTAGCAAGAAGACCCACTTTTATAAGCCTTTAAAACATTGCACACAGGAAGCTTCCCAATGGTGCAGCCATTCCCTGCTCCTGCGTTCTCAACTGATCCACTGTCTTGCAAACAATGACTGTTTTCACATGTGGCGTTTAAATTGCCTTTGGGGATTCAGTCCCACTCTTCTTTTTCATTGTTGTTTGTTGTCGATTGCTGTTTAGCATTAACATGTCACAAATCCATTTGCTTGCAGAATTCGTTTATAACCAACGACAATAAAAAAATTCCTTCCAGTAGCACCTTAAAGACCAACTAAGTCAGTTCTTGGTATGAGCTTTCGTGTGCATGCACACTTCTTCAGATACACGAAAGCTCATACCAAGAACTGACTTAGTTGGTCTTTAAGGTGCTACTGGAAGGATTTTTTTTTTTTTGTTTTGACTATGGCAGACCAACACGGCTACCTATCTGTAACAACAACGACAATAAGCTAACCTTGCTAAGAATTCTTCCCGTTAAATATTTTTCTGTCTACCGGTACACTCCAAAGAAAAATGACATGCAGATTTAAAGGTTATTCTTGGAGTGGCCGATGAGCTTCAGAGTGGATTCAGACAAAGTAAGTGTATAGTGTACGAATTAACTACTGCAAAACTTGGAACCCAAACACTGCAAACCCGGAAGTGTTCCAGTTTGCAAACTTTTTGCGAAAGCCAAATGTGCTCCGTTTTGAGTGCCACACTTCCATTTTGAGTGATATGCTGAGGTCTGTCTGTTTTTGCTATTTATTTTGCATTTTTGCAGCTCTTTTTTTGTTTTGTTTTTGTGACTATGTGGAACCCAGTTCAGCTACTGATTGATTGTGTGACTGCAGTACATTGTTTTATTGCTTTCACTTTATGGTCTTGTTAAATAGTAAAATTCATTTTAAATTGCTGTTTTAGGAGTTGCTTTTAAATGTCTGGAACGGATTAATCCATTTTGCATTACCTTCTATGGGAAAGCGCGCCTTGGATTTGGAACAGTTTGGTTTTGGAACAGACTTCCAGAACGGATTAAGTTTGAGAACCAAGGTACCACTGTATTAGACACTTAAAAAAACCCAAACCCACAGTTGGCCCTAGTACCTGACCTGTGAGATTGGCAACGTACGTACCAACCCTGTAGTTATTCAGCGAGGGGCTCATTTTCTCCAGGGCCCTCCTACTTTTCATCAACAACAGGGTTGGTGGGTTTGGTTCAGAGATGCTGGCCACACTAAGAACTTATATTGTGGAAGTAAATGCTGCATAGAGAAACCCTGAATTGTCATGCAACTGTGTTTTGAGAGGTGCAAAGAGCCCTGAACCTTGTACGTTGGGTTATTAACTTATGGACATACACGAGGTTCCATGTCGGCCACATGGACGCTTCCTTCCTGCTCATGAGAAACTTGCTTGATCTGAGGAAAATTAGATGCCCTCAAGAGCGCAACACCCACAGCCGACATATTCCAACAAGCGGCAATTTCTGCAAATTGTTTCACTCATTTCACTGCTTATCCTTTTATATCATTTCTGTATGCGATTTCTCTAACTTCATCAGCACACCAGTCAAGTTGTAATTCATGGTTAAAGAAAAGCTAATTAACTATTTTGTGCGTTAAGTTAGACTGATTCTGCAAAAGTTGACACTCAAGTAAGCATGTCCTGTACAGTCAATGTTCTGGTGCAGAGCAAAACAAATCACATAGAGGACAATGTCTTCCTATCAGACTTTAGCCTTCAGCCTGAATTATCCATTGTCTTGTGGAATTCTGTCAGATCTCGGCTTGCTGATCTGTCTTTCAGAATTTCAGCGCTGCAATTCTTTTCCACCTTAAGCAAAGCAGTGGATTTTCAATTCTTCCATAAAGTCCATGAAATATAAATACTCAGGAAAACCGCTATCTTATCCCCCTGGCATTGCTCCCTCCAGGGCATTGTAAGAAGATTGTACTGTTGTGGCTTACAGAGCTTTAGCCTTGAAGAGAAAACTCCCTGATGCTATCAAAGCCAGTGACTTTTAAAAGTACTGAGCTCTATTAAGAATACAACCTCAGACTTCTCTTGAATAATCCTTCTGACCAGTCCTGCAACATATACAATGGGTTCTGGAAATTTAGAATATTTGGAAGGTGGACTGCAGAGACAAAAGGGATCAGAGAGGCCATTTAGGTCTAGCCAGGCCACCCACCCCTTCACAGACTGAATAAACTAGCAAAGAGATATTCACCTAAATTCAATAAGCATGGTATAAAAGCATCACTATTTCTATGCAGTGCTAACAGCAGGTTTGCAAAAGACCATTCAGGCACAGGAGGGAGGTATCAGCAGGAAATGGAAAACCAGGTGGGAGGAGGAAGGGAACGGAGTATCTTGAACACACAGGCTCCATGCTGCAACATTTTGTTGCAGTTCCCACTTGTCCAAACTCTCTATCCTTTCCTAATGCCAAATTTGTGGCCTTTAAGAATAATGGAAAAAGACAAGCAACAGGGTTTGTGATATATACACTTTGGCAAATTTAACATGTCCTTTGCTCTCATTGAGCATGAGAAGGCTACTTCTCTGCCTCTTGATTACAAGTTTAATCTTTGTGTCTGGGGGGGGGGGGAAGGTAATATGTGGAAATGACTTGAACGCTCACATATTGCAAAGTCTTGCTCGTTTCCAGTCTGCATGGTTATAAAGGAAATGATAAAGTCTGATTACCAAAGAAATGTTGAATGACCCTTCTGAGGCATAGCAGGCAGGTTTTAGGAGGGCAATCCTTGTTTTAAGACCCAACCCAGAACCCTATTTCCTTTTTTTAAAAGGAGTATGAGATATCTGAAGGAGCCTAAACATTCCTTCTAGAGACAGATCAGGAATTCAGGCTCACTGGAAGAATACCTGTTTATCAGGAGCGAGGCAGGCACCTATGTTCTTCCCAGGTCTACAGCCTAAGAGTATAATTGAATGGGGTTTTAAAAAATATAGTTCTGTTAAGATTCAGCTAGATTCAGCATTGGGACTGAATATCTAGGATCATGCAGACAAAACCAGATTGAATGGAAAATCCTTTCCCCCACCTTGGAGATGGGTGTTTTAATATTTTTCTTTTGGGTGACATTTGAGTTGGCTTCTAAAATGCATCTATCTAAAGGGGTTGGAGAACTGCCATTTGATAAGGCAAAAGGGGAACTTACTGGATTATGGTTTTAATGGCAAGAAACACATTTGATTCAGAAGTATGGATTTGCAAGGCAACAACAGCTAATGCTGGTGATGAAAGACAGGAAGAAAACAGAATAGAGAAAAACAATTTACCTCTCTCTGAATCCCGGAAAAGCATGGAAAAACAGAGCAGAAAGAGAGAGTTAGAAAACATTCACACAGACAGCCCCAGTCACTCGATGCTCCTTGCCTGGTTTTCCTTACGAAGGTGCACTGAATCTATTCTGCTTCCATCCAGCCATTATTCTAGGATAAATTCTTTTTTTATGACCGAGTCTGTAAAGTATTTTTGGAAACATACAATTGAGGACAACAGGTATCAGTTGAATTTAGAAGGCCAGCAGCCCAGAAATATCAGCTGTGGAGGATAGGCTTAAAATACCACACACAAATAAGGGAAGCAGTTGGCAGAAGTGTCTACGGAAAGCCAGTCACAACAATCCCTGCGCTTGCAGAAGAAGACTGCATTTAAAGAGACAACATCAAGGAAATCACGGCGTTAACGCTACTGCACAAAGGCTGTTTCAGCATTTCGAACGTCCTACGCTTTTTCAAAATTCTCATCCATTTTTTGTTATTTGCATTTCTTTATTTTTCGCTTTGGCTTTGGATGATGAAATAGATTGGCTGGGCTTTAAAAAAAAAGGATGTAAAATAAAAGATGTAACCTTTATGGACATTTGGAAATATTTAAAAAGAAAAAATAATAATGCGAGGGAAGTTGTATTAGCTGTTATAGCCTGTGAAGAAGAAACATAAATTTAAGTTATATGTAGTGAAGTGCAATAGCTAACAGTTTCAGCTGGTTCTAATCCTGCTTCTGCCACAAGCTCAGTAATAGCCTAAATAAACCCGGAAGCAGATAGACTAATGGTACGGGCTCAACCCAGGATTGCAGTTTGTTTTGCTCTAAAGGGAGGGAGTAAAGCCGTGAAGTCCACTAGAACACACCCCATACATATTATGGTCTACCAAGCCAAGTTTCTTGGCTCAATGTTACATGTGGATATGGAAATTCAAGCTCACACAGCATTAAAAAAAACCCAAGTGTTTAAGACAGCAAGCATAATGGAATTTAAATCAAAACTGGATGAGATATTACTGAGTGCATGGAGTTCACTATTTGCAGAACTATTGCTTCAGGCTCTTGGTAGCATTTCACACGCGGGTAACTTAATTTCATTGTTTGATAGTTAGGAAGGCAGAGAGGCAGAAGTCTGAAAGATAATGCCACACCAACTGTTTCCAGCTACAGATTTGAAGAATAAATTTAGCGGGGGGGGGGGGAGTTGACTTAACATCTCCTACTTAAGCCACCTTGAGCATGGCTTAGTATGGAAAGGTGGTATACAAATAAAAAATGTTGCCGCTGCTGTGAAAGTCGATGTGGCTATTTTACACACCCTTCGCTTGCAATGCTTAAAGAATTGGGGGGGGGGGGAATGCTGCAATATCTGCAATGTCCTTTTCAAGCTAAATCCCTATGGATGCTCGAAACCACAGATGGATCTTCCTTGTAGTGGCTAATTAACCTTTAGAACAGTCCTTCTGCTGGCACTTCCAACATCACCTTGTGCATCACCATGGGCTCTTCTGAGGAAGGGTGAATCATAAATAAACAAATATTATTTATTTGCATTAGCTATAAGCCACTGCTTATTTCCAGAACATGTCAAATGTGCAAAACACAAGAGTAGAAAGGAAACAAGCGAGTTAATGATATATAGCACAAAAGCATATGGACAAGAAAAGAGAATCAAAGAGCACAACTACAAACTTGTGTCTCTGCAGTACTGTATGAAACTCCCTTCTATAATCACAATGGTTATTTCTTCCTCTGAACCTTTGGTCACTTCACTCCAGTTCTATCAGTACCCAAGCCAGGAACAGTCAGACATGTAAAGAATTTGAAGTATCTGCCATAAATAGCATGCGACGACACCCTTCTTTTTGTCAACTGGCAAATATTCCGTGACAAAATTTAGATCCAGACATAAATTAGATCCATGATTTAGATCTAGTTCAGCCTTCTCCATCAGCCCCAGCCTGCAGTCCAAAACACCTGGAGGGAAGAAAGTTGAGAAAGGCTGGGCTACACCATTTCTCCAAAAGTGAATATTCCATTACTGCAAACTGTGCTCCACTGCTTATAGTGACTGGCTGACCAACTGCATATGTTTTAACAGTAGTTTGCATTGGAGCCCTTGTGCAAACATGAACCTATTGCTTTCTGCTGTCTTTCCAATAGTCAAGACCTCAAATTCATAACTTCCCCATTTCCTCCGCCCTCAGGAGTTGCTGTTAAAAAAAAAGAAGTGCCACATAAGATCACTGAATAACTGCCCTAGAGGTCTCATCAAATAAATTTATTAATAGGCTGCTGAAAAAATTCTTGCAGGCTGACTTTAATAATCAATAACATGTAAATTCTTTTTTTAAAAAATAATTTCAATTGCTTTACTGTTTTATCATATTATAAACGCTTAAGGGAAAAGGTAAAAAAGGACTCCTGGATGGTTAAGTCCAGTCAAAGGCAACTATGGGGTTGTGGTGCTCATACACAGGATAATAAGAAAGAATAGCGTAAATATAAGACACACACACACACACACACACACATACACACACAATTAATGGTAATATAGCTTATTCCTCCAACTGATTTGACTCTTATAAATCTTAACTTTTACTCCCCTTACACTCTTTCTCTGGTTTCCTATCTGCTGTTTTTTTCAACTGTGTTTTCTTTCTCTACTAAATTGTTTTCATTACCTTACATCATCCCACATTGTAACCTCTACTACTGAGTATTGTCAGCCTGTTACCATTATTTTCTTGCCATAATATTTTTCCACGTTATATATATATATATATATATATATTGTAAATCCTAGTGACACAGGTAGGGCGATGCATTCTGAACAAGTACATCCATCCTGAAAAAATAGGGCAACGGGCTATTTTATAAATGGAAGACAAGGACTGGGTCCATACAAAAGATTAATGTGGATTTGATGCCACACATGCCCCTAGCATCCTCATCTAAATGCCAGCCTATACCTTTTAGGAACCAAATCCAGATTCTTCAGATCCTCTGATAAGGGGGAAAACCACCATAAAAACGCACATTGCCCAACAGTCAATGTAGTGAGGCACATTATGGTGGCGCAGTTCTGTGGGCAGCTCTTTACATTCCCTATGACCACACCTCCTGTTTCCATTTGCTCCCTGCCTGAAATCAACGTAGCCATTCTAATGTCACCAGCTCCAATGATGCAGCTTGCCTGTTTCTATCAGTTGCTGCTGAAGGCACGTTCATGGTCCATATACAGTGGTACATCGGGTTACATACGCTTCAGGTTACAACTTTGCTAACCCAGAAATAGTGCTTCAGGTTAAGAACCTTGCTTCAGGATAAGAACAGAAATTGGGCTCTGGCGGTGCAGCAGCAGCAGGAGGCCCCATTAGCTAAGGTGGTGCTTCAGGTTAAGAACAGTTTCAGGTTAAGAACGGACCTCCAGAACAAATTAAGTACTTAACCCCAGGTACCACTGTATGTATTTAGAGAAAGGCAATGGGGAAAGAAAATGAAAAAAACACTCCAAATCCCTCCCAATATTTCTCCTGATGCAAGAGAATTTCAGTATTCCTATCTATCTTTCTATCTATCTATCTATCTATCTATCTATCTATCTATCTATCTAACGATCTATCTCACATTCAAGCCATAAAAGAAACAACAGAGATGCTCAGAAAACAGCAGAACTTCCCCAATGCTGCCTGAATCTCTAAGAGTCTCTAAGAGTGAACCTTAAACATGTTTGCTCAGAGGCAAATCCCACTGCGTTTAATGGAGTTAACTGCCACATCAGTGTGCGCAGGGTTGCAGCCATTGACTGAAATCAAAAGCAAATCCTACTGAACTAATTAAGACTTACTTTATGAGTAAATATGCTCTGGGTCAGGGTTGAAAAGCTGTTTTGTAACTGCTGGGGATATTACAGTTTGGAAATTAATCCTATTTCTCTATGTGGTGTCGTGGACTTCTTGCAACTTAATAATTAATTCCACACAAGATAGAAACCCATTCAGCTGGCATACTTTCACAGCTGGATGATCCAGGCTTGGCTGAATGTCTGTGTTTTTCAAGAAATTCCCCTCAAGGCTAAAGTCGAACTGTATATTTTATAGAAGGCAAAAAGTGGGGCTTTCAACTCTGCCTTAATCGTAAATGAACCATGGCTTTTTCAAGACTGTGGAAAAAATACTGAGCGCACTGTGGGAAAATCATCTAAGCTGTTTTTAGCCCCAAAATGAACAAGCCCCTGTAGGGCCAGCAACTGTTTCTTGCATCAAAATATCAAGCTACTAGATCTGAAATGGAAACAGCTGGTGTTGCTGTGGGTGTCTACAGAATCCATGGCTATTTAAAGGACCCTGGTAGGGATAATACTATGGCTTTCATATTTTTATCAGTAATGATTAGCTAAAGGAATGTTGGGAAATCTCTGGCTCAGATTTTGCTAGGTTACAACCGCCATCAGCACTCACTACTCCCCATGTTGACTGGAGCCGACGGAAATTTCCACAAGTGGGGTTCCCCCTTTCTGCTTAATGGGACCAGAGTTGTGTGGCTGGTCTGAAGAATCCTTAAATAAGTGGCACCTGGAGGCTATTTTGCGTGAGACAATCCACACAATTCATCAACAAGAGTAGCAAGTGGTCCCCTCTGTCTCGTTCCGCTTTTCTTGGAAAGAGTCAAGGCCACAGGCCAGATAAGTCATCTGAGAGAAATCGTTCCAAATCAAAATACAGTGGTACCTCGGTTGAAGAACAGCCCTGTTTATGAACTATTCGGTTTATGAACTCTGCAAAACCGGAAGTAGTGTCCCGGTTTGCGAACTTTACCTTGGTTTAAGAATGGAATCTGAATGGTGGAAGGGCACTGGTGGCGGGAGGCCTCATTAGGGAAAGCGCGCCTCAGTTTAAGAACAGTTTCTGTTTAAGAACCGGCTTCTGGAACGGATTAAGTTCGTAAACCGAGGTACCACTGTAACGTACAATAAGGAACTGGCTGAATCATTTCCTAATGTTGCCATGGTTTCTCGCCTTCTTCAAGTATGCCAACCCCAACAACAATCCCTTATTAAATTACGGTCAACAACGCTTCCATCAAAGCAGTCCTCACTATCTGTTCTCTCTACAGAATGGGATCTTTTGAGAGAAATTTCTTCTGTAATTTCATATCTGAATTTGCAGCCAAGAAGATCAGAAAAGGGGTATTGGTTACAAGAGCCTGGATAGACTTTGTTATGTGTGAACATGTTTTGTAATTTTGTATGTGATATTTCATGATGAATCGTGGAAAGAGACACAGGATACGGGAATGCTAAGCACGGCAACCAAAACTATTTGAGGCAAACCTTAACTATTGGCTTTTCGATTGTTTAAAGAAAAAGCTATGGCAATTGGAGACATAGAGAAGTTAAACAGAAAAGCAATTTATTTTAAGAACAAAATTGATAAAAGAAAAGATGTTGCAAGAGATGTCTCTCAAAAAATTGTGGATGTTACAAGCTTCTAAACAAGGTGGTAAACACACAGCTTCTTTTCACTTCAGTTTCTTAAGCTAACTGTATAGTCTTAATGAGTTCAGTAGGATTTGGTGCTACAGCTTAGGTCTTAATCTTCTTCTTTGGCGATCAATCCGAGCAAGTTTGTCTTCCATGAGCACAATCTTAACAGTGAGTCTGTAAGTGACTGTGGAGGCCAGTTCTGGATCCACACTTCCTTCACAGTGAGGACATAGGTTTCCGGGCAGAAGTTGATCATAGTGAGGGTTTGCCAAACGTGCCTTCCTCTTAGCATGTTTCTACATTTTGTCCTGAGTTTGAGTGTCTTCAAAGCCCATGACACCTTTGGTAAAGAAAGTTCGCCAATTGGAGCACTTGCAGGCCAGTGTTTCCCAATTGTCAGCGATTATACTACATTTTTAAAAGATTTGCCTTGAGAGAGTCTTTAACCTTCTTTTGTTGACCGCCAGCATTACACTTGCCATTTTTAAGTTGAGAATAGAGTAGTCGCTTTGGAAGACAATAATCAGGCACCCGCACAATATGACCAGTCCAGCAAAATTGATGTTGAAGAATCATTGCTTCAACACTGGTGATCTTTGCTTCTGCCAGTACAACGGCATTAGTTCGCCTGTCTTCCCAAGTGATGTGTAAAATTTTTCAGAGACACTGTTGATGGAATTTTTTGAGGAGTTGGAGATGGAGTTTAGAAGTGGTCCATGTTTCACAAGGGTACAGTAAAGTGGGTAGTACAATAGCTTTGTAAACAAGTATTTTGGTTTCCCTGCAAATGTCCCAGTCCTCAAACACTCTGCTCTTCAATTGGGAGAAAGCCGCACTCGCAGAGCTCAGGTGATGCTGGATTTCGGCATCAATGTCGGCCCTTGTGGAAAGATAACTGCCTAGGTAGGAGAAGTAACCAACATTTTCCAATGTTATACCACTGAGTTGGATTTGCGGCACTGCAGAGGGGTTGTTTTGTGCTTGTTGGTGCAGCACTTTGGGTTTTTAGATTTTGAGCGATAGGCCAAGCTTTTCGTAAGCTTCTGCGAATATATTTGGTCTTAATTCTTGGTTTCCCTGCCTTCTATAAATCACACTCCTGAACCTTCTCTAGCATTATAACAGACCGGGGTTCACCACACCCCTTCCTAACTGGTTTGGGATCCTTTTCTTTCCAGAAGTTCTATTCCTTTCTTATTGAATTGAGACCCAAGTAGAGTTTCCCTACTAACTCTACTTCCCCTGTCCCCAATTCAGCTTCCCAGTTTTTCTCTTGCCTGTATATTCCTAAAAAGACACTAATTACTGCGTTTCAGACTAAGCTCAGAGACTTCCTTATCTGACTATATTTTCCTCAGACTGGATTTTACACTTACACACACACACACACACACACACACATCACCAAAGATGATGATCACTTGTAGCTTTGGTGATCACTTGTAGCTGAGTAAGATTGCCTTCCTTAAACTGGGTTTTAACAATGAGTCCGTAAGTGACTGTGGAGGCCAATTCTGGATCCACACGTCCTTCCACAGTGGGGAGATTGGTTTCCGGGCAGGAGCTGATCACGGTGTGGATTTGCCAAGCGTGCCTTCCTCTAGCATGCTTCTCCCTTGCGTCCTGAGTTTGAGTGTTTTCAAAGCCCACGACACCTTTGGTAAAGGCTGTTCTCCAACTGGAGCGCTCGCAGGCCAGTATTTCCCAATTGTTGGTGTTTATACTACTTTTTTTTAGATCTGCCCTGAGACACTCTTGAAACCTCTTTTGTTGACCGCCAGCATTACGCTTTCCATTTTAAAGTTTGGAATAGAGTAGTTGCTTTGGAAGACGATCATCAGGCATCCGCACAACAGGACCAGTCCAATGAAGTTGATGTTGAAGAATGAGCTACCAGTATATCCTTATCCAGCTGAACACCCAACTCTGCTTTTCTTTTTCCTTCCCAGAGTGCTGCCTCCATCCCACTCTGGCTAGCGGTACTCGCAGCCAAGCAGAGAGAGGCTCCAGTCCAGCACTGCATCGCCAAACTCTGGTCTAGCTATATTCTACTATTGTGTAGAGTATTTATATATATATATTCCCAGTTTTGGAGACAAAGTCTTAACACACTGCTTTTGATGTCAAGTATAGATGGTTGTTGATGGGTTTTTCCCCCAGCTGAGCTGCAGTCAGAAGCTAGAGGGGGCTCCAATGAACAGCCTGGCCCTCTCTGTCTTTAAAAAGGGCCTGGAACAATGAACTACATTTGATGGAAATTAGGGGCCTTTTAAAAACAAGTATTTTAAGAGTGACAACTCTTTTGAAGATTTATCAGATCAGGTCTGCAGGCAGTGGGTTACATCTTGACCACGTGAAGATGGTCAAGGAGGCCATAGACCAGGGGTCAGTAAACTTCTTCAGCAGGGGGCCGGTCCACTGTCTCTCAGACCTTGTCGGGGGCCGGACTAGCTAATCTTATCTTATCTATCTATCTATCTATCTATCTATCTATCTATATCATCTATCTATCTATCTATCTATCTATCTATCTATCTATCTATCTAATCTATCATCTATCTATCTATATCATCTATCTATCTATCTATCTATCTATCTATCTAATCTATCATCTATCTATCTATCTATCTATCTATCTATCTATCTATCTATCTATCTCTATCTATCTATCTATCTATCTATCTATCTATCTCTATCTATCTACAGTATCTATCTATCTATCTATCTATCTATCTATCTATCTATCATCTATCTATCTATCTATCTATCTATCTATCTATCTATCTATCTATCATCTATCTATCTATCTATAAAAATGAACAAATTTCTATGCCCCACAAATAACCCAGAGATGCATTTTAAATAAAAGGACACATTCTACTCATGTAAAAACACACCGATTCCCAGTCTGTCCGCGGGCCAGATTTAGAAGGCGATTGGGCCGGATCCAGCCCCCGGGCCTTAGTTTGCCTACCCATGCCATAGACCCTTTGGCTCTGATATATTGAAATTATTTATACAAAATTTTATATGCTACTTGTTCAGTCCTGAGGGCTCCTAGAAAGCAGCTTACAATCAAATGTTAAAAATGCAAAGCAGTTCATCTACCTATCTGATTTATATCACAACCTTCCCCAAAAGGATCTCAATAATATATGGGAGAGGCAGTAATTACACACACACACAAACAACTTTTAAAAAAAATTATCTGGCTCATTTACATATAAGACAAGCCACAAGAGGTCTGGAACAAGCCTTTAAAACTAAAATGGGACAATTTATTCAGCCCATGATATGGGTATAGTAAATCTGGATCACTGCCTCTATCAATAACTTAAAATTAGCACCATGCCCCAGGATATTCAGCATTTTATCCAACATAAATTGTAGCTTTCATTTTATTACCACACCCGGACTGGAATAAAATTCAATTTAATGGAATTAAAAATAATCTGTACCAGTCCCATAGTGGGTTTTAAGATCTAACTGAAATATCCACTGTGCCCAAACATTAATTTATGTTACAAATTTTAAATGTCCGTTTGGCAATTTTCATTAAATCTTGCCTGGTTGCAATATTAAAATGATTCTAGAGTTGGGGTTATTGTTGACCATAAATTGCATGTACAGTTTTTCAAATCAATGTGCACGTTCCACAAATACAGCACAGGGATTAAGTTAGGGAAAGGAAAGCACATTCCCTTTCCAGAGTAAATAATTTATTATTATTTCGCCTCCCAAGAAATGCTCCAGGAATGAATAATAAAAAAGCCCATCTTCTCCCAGTTGTTAAAATTATGTTAATGTTGAAGTAACAACTATAAATACGTAATTAAAGCCATTGCTCTAAGATATGCCGTTTGCTGTGGGTTTTATTGCAGTAGAACAAAAACTCAGCAGCACTTAATATTCTTTTATGCTCAGAAAACAAATATATAAGCAGAGACAACAGGCAATCCAAACAGCTTTCCCCCAACAAATGTCACACTCCAAGTTGAAGAATGAACGTGCTGAGTGATTAGAAAGAAAAGCAGAAGATTGATGGGTTTTTCCTCTCTTCCATTCCCTCTCCAACAGCTTAATAAAGATTCCTAGCAGTCATACATCAGCTAATAAGTCAATAAACTCCCTAGTTACACATTCTTCAGCAGATACAGAAAGGATTAAGAAAGCAGAAATTCCTCACTGATCAAAATGAATCCAAAAATCTTTCAATCATGAACTTTCTCGTGTCGAAGGAAAGCTGCCCTGTTTACCTATGCATATACATATGTATCTAAATACTAAAGCTGATAATCTTCATCATTAAATATACATTAGAAATATAATTCGAAGGAACAATAAAGTTATTCCACCTCTTGAAAGAGCAAGTTCTCTTACATGCTTATCAAATAAGAGATGATTATGAATGAAAAATAATCAGTAAATCTCTAATGGTAAAGATAGGTTTCATCCCAACAATTATATCTGCCATGAGCACAAGTAGCTGCCAATTTGCACTATCACCAGAAAGTCATTGTGAACTTGGCAATTCATTGCGTTTTCTCCCCCTCCCCCATTACATGCACGGTTGCGATCGAGAACAAATTACGTCCGAGCGTACAAAACTGCCAATTTAGGCACGTCGATATAAGAGGGCTTAGTAATTGCAGCCAACGAACGGCAGGTATTTGGGCGACTTGAACAGTGAACAATAAGAGCAGCTGAACACCAGACGGGTCTCGTCGTCAGCTAACAGTCCGTCAGTTTACAGCCATGTCCTGAAAGCAGAAACGGCGAATAAACTGTACTTACAGTGCAAGTCCCATCTGGCCATTACAGCTGCGATTCTGATATTAAGTTGTCGTTCTTGGAAAACAAGAGGCTCAACCTGCCCTAAGAAGCTGCTTGCCTGCCCTCAATCCTTAACCTAAAGAATCTCTGCCCTGAATCTGCACAGAGAAGACGAGCGCTACTGAAGACAAAAGGCTACTTGCTCCTGCTTATACTGTATGCATCTGTAGTAATCAGACAGGGTGCGCGGGGAGCAGTCCCCTTTTTAAGTTCCTTACCTTATTCCTTCTTGCAGCAGAGAGGGCTTTTTAATGCCTGCACTCCCCGATTCTCCATTTGCACAGGCATCGGCAGGGCAAAGTGCTCTCTCAGCTCAGCCATATGCATGCTCCTGCTTCGGCGACATGCGTTGAATACCCGTGGGGGGGCGGCAGCTCATTCATTTTGCATCAAGTTGGAGCAGACCCTCTCAGCAGCAACTCTCCTCCGCGAGATGCCCTCCCTCGTTCCTTCTTTCCTGTCCTCGCTCAGTCAGCCCAGCTGTGTGATTGGATGCAGCTGTGAAGGAGGGGGGGTTCTGTTCTCCTCTCAGCCTTGCTCCCCCCCACCCCGTTTTTGAGTACTTTTTTTTATATTCCGTGCAATGAGCCCCTCCCATCACCTCCCTAACAGATCTATGCTATTACAGATGATCCTCCTTTCGGCAGCCAAACAGAACTGCCAAGCTTCCGATACCGATGTCAAAAGTGTGCAGAAGAAATTGTACGCCTGCTGCACAATAAACGGAAAATAGTGCAGAAAAACAACAACGGGCCCTCTGTTTTGGTTGCTGGAGCCAATGCCGGATGTTTTGTTAACGTTTCTGTTGTTAAGGGCTTGCCTCAAAAGGTAGGGGAGAAAGGTTCAGTCGGCAGAGCCTGAGATTAATGTTTCTGTTAGGATTCACAATCTCAGGATTGTGAATTTGAGCCCAACATCGGGCAAGATTCCTGCACTGAAGATGGTTGGAGTAGATGAGCCTTGTGGTCCCTTCCTACTCTACGATTCTATGGAATAAAAATTACTCAAACTGTTTGCATCTCACTTTTCAGAAGAGAATTTACTTAAACTGGGTTGCAAAAAGGTATACCTAAGATTGCATAAAGTACACACCTGCAGTTTGTTTGATTTCTAAAGTATTAGTTCTCTCCTTCCAGCGCTGTAAAAAGGTAAAGGTAAAGGACCCCTGACAATTAAGTCCAGTCGCGGATGACTCTGGGGTTGTGGCGCTCATCTTGCTTTACAGGCCGAGGGAGCCTGTGTACAGCTTCTGGGTCATGTGGCCAGCATGATTAAGCCGCTTCCGGCGCAACGGAACACTGAAACCAGAGCAGTGCATGGAAACGCTGTTTACCCTCCTGCCAGAGCGGTACCTATTTGTGTACTTGCACTTTGTGGCATGTTTTCAAACTGCTGGGTTGGCAGGAGCTGGGACAAAGCAACGGGAGCTCACCCCATCGCGGGGATTTGAACCACTGACCTTCTGATCAGCAAGTCCAAGAGACTCAGTGGTTTAGACCACAGCACCACCCACGTCCCCTTTCCAGCGCTTTATACTACATAATTTCGAAGATACAAATGGTTCACTACTGTTCAGGGCCAAAGCCTAGCAACCCCCCATGAAGAATGGCCTGGCTTAAGATAATAAGTGTGCTCTGAGAAACTCTCTTTCTGGAGGAGAGATTCTCATTGAACTGTTTCTCTTCATTTCTGTCACTGTTAAAACAGATCTACTGTTTAACAAATGAGAGCCTGCCTGCCTGCTGCTGAAAAACAAACCTTTATTAATGTACAGTTACGCGGATTTCTGATCTGAATGCACTATAAACATTGTTTGCAATCCCAGACATTGCAATCAAACAAACAACAAAAGAGCCTCACTGCAAGAATGGCTGTCATTATAAGATTTTTTTGTTGCCGCAGATTCAGTACGAAATGTCCATCTCATGCCAAATAGGGCTTTTGTTTTCAACTGTAAACTTTCACTTGCATTGCCTATCCTACTGCCACAGTCCTTTGCTAGAGTTGGCTTTAGAGATGCTCCTAAAGTCCTTCACAAATCTTGAATCCCCTCCAAGTCTTACAAGGCTGCTAAGCAGGCTTGTTAATATTCCTCTTGCGTTTCTTCCCTTAAGCCAGAAAGCAACAGTGACATGTGTTAAACATACTAATTTTAACTCTCAAACTAGCTGTGCAGGGACACCACTGACTCAAGAGGAGTCCCATTTCTTTTTCAGTGTCCAGTGATACCTTGGAAGTCGAACGGAATCCATTCCGGAACTTCCAAAATGTTCAGAAACCCAAGGCGCGGCTTCCGATTGGCTGCAGGAAACTCCTGCAGCCAATTGGAAGCCGCGTCGGATGTTCGGCTTCCAAATAACGTTTGCAAACCGGAACACTCGCTTCCGGGTTTGTGGCATTTGGGAGCCAAAATGTTTGACTCGCAAGGCGTTTGGGATCCAAGGTATGACTGTATTAGACTGGGTAGTATTGCATGCAAACATCAGCGGCCAGCTATGGCCTATTGGTCTGATTGGGACACACACATGGGCCTTTTTCCTGGGATGAAAAAGCAAATGTGGGCCACAGACATAATGTAATTGTGACATACTGTAAGTGCACCAAGCGGTTGCCTGCCTCTACGGAAGACCACTTTCTTCAACTAAAAGGTGATATGGCCTTCTTTGTACACAGCCTTTTGTGTGGAGCAGCCATGTTGCTTTAGGAACATATAAGAGGAGTGCACTCCCACCCAAACACCATGGAAACATGAACCCCAATTTGAGTAAGAATCAAACCCTATCCATGACTATTAGCTAGCAATAGAATCCAAATTTCAGCGTGATCCATGGCCCTGCAGCCACAGATGTTGTAGGGCGATGAATGGATGCACAGTTATCTTGGTAACTTGTAAGAAAAAGAATGTCTTGAAAACAAAGCAAAAAGACCCCATGAGGGTTTTTATTTATTTATTTTAAAAAAGAAAAACACCAACTTAAGTTGTTGTTTTTCTGCATTCCCCAACAAAAGCAATCTTCAGCAAAAAATGGGAAATATGTCTTATACCTGTAAAACATCAAAACCTATTATGTACAGTGAGGGGGGAAAGTATTTGACCCCCTGCTAAATTTGCCCGTTTGCCCTCTGACGAAGAAATGACCAGTCTCTCACAGCTACAATAAACCATTAAAATTATGGACTGGTCATTTCTTCATCAGAGGGCAAATGGGCAAATATAGCAGGGGATCAAATACTTCCCCCCTCACTGTATTATAATCCCACCCATGTAAACCACAAGCCAGGCCTTTCCTCAAGGGTCCTCTGACTCCTCTGGAGGGACTTTTCAGGAGGCACGGAGGCTGGAGTGAGAGAAGGAAGCAAGGAACTCACTGCGTAACTGGCTTCTGCTTGCACAATCCCTGGATCCAAGCTGCTTGGGGCAGAGGAATGGGCAACTATTGTTCTTTTATTAATTAGGTAAGGGCCTATGAGTATGGCGGGCTGTGAATACTGAACCTCCGACATTTCTAACCTCCCACTCCTCTGCCTCTATTCAGTCTCCTCGTCCTGCCTATCATCCAGTAGATCTCATCAAGTCTCAAATCTACAAACAGAGACAAAGGAACCCTTGTTGCAACAAGGGAATCGTTCAGTGTCTTTGCATCTGACTGTTTGATCACACGGAACTTTCAACAGTGATACCTGACTTTTTCTGCTCAGTAGTTCAAAACACTGAGCTCCTTACACGGCGTGTTTAGGTTTAGAGATGAATTAAGGTAGAAAAGGCCACGATTTCTCCTTTGATAAGCTTCTGCAGGGTTCTCCAGTATCACAGTGGGTCTTTGTTACTTTTGCAAGTAAGTTGGCTACCCAAGTGTAAGTTGGCTACCCACTGGCTCACTGGTAGATGTCACAGCCTGAATTGTCAGAGAGGAAGACATGAGCCATGCAGTTGGCACACTGGGGGAAATTGGAAAATCTCCATGGTCAGAAGCAGAGGCCAAGAACCAAAAAACCTGGCTGGTCACTGATGGGAAAAGAGACATGACCGAATGGAAGCTTTTTCTGATCCCAGTGCTTTTCTTCAATGGAAATACTATGTTTTGACTCAAAGCATGAGTGAAGGGACTTGTTTTGCATCAATAAAATAACTTGAGGATTGAACACAGCAGGTGAACCCCCTACTGAAATTATCCTTCAGACCATGTTTACTGTACCATTTAAATAGTCAGATGAGTGTATGTGTTTTAAGGGACTCTGATGCATAAAGATGGATGGTATTTCATTAGGCAATCTTGTATGAGATATATAATGCAGGCCATTTTTTTCAGGTTCACTAAAACACAACATTATTCATGCAGAAATAATTTGTGACTTACAGAATTGTTATTTTTTTTGCCATCTAGCTAATGCATCAACTTAAGTCATTTGAATTTTTATGCTGAGAAATTAAAAACTGAAATGAGACTTTAAGTACACGCACACAGACAACTCCAGTCATCAAATGCAATTCAAGAAAGAGATTTGTTGCCAGAGGGCACATCACGTTGAATAGCATGAAGCATCAAAAGTCCCTCCCCTTGTGGAAGCTCAGTTATGGAAATGGGCCGACACATAATCCTCACGATTATGAGCCTGGAGTTAGAACATGTACCTATCTTTCAAAAACGTAGCACTAGAAAACAATTTCCCAACAATAATCCAGATCTCCTACTGTATGCATTAATCATATAAATGCTTTAAACATCTTAAACATAACAGACATTCAAAGGAATTCAAGGGCATCCATTATTTAAATATATGAATGCATAAAAAGAAGACTGAAGCATCATGCTCTTGTTATATGTATGTGTTTCATATGTGTGGCCAAACTGGGTGGCTTCCAGCACATATAAATGCATTATAAAACATCAAACATTAAAAACTTCCCTTAACAGGGCTGCCTTCAGATGTCTTCTAAAAGTCAGGTAGTTGTTTATTTCCTGGACATCTGATGGGAGGGCGTTCCACAAGGCGGGCGCCACCACCGAAAAGGCTCCCTGCCTGGTTCCTTATAACCTCACTTCACGCAATGAGGGAACCGCCAGAAGGCCCTCGGCGCTGCACCTCAGTGTCCGGGCTGAACAATGGGGGTGGAGAAGCTCCTTCAAGTATACTGGGCCAAGGCCGTTTAGGGCTTTAAAGGTCACCACCAACCCTCTGAATTGTGCTCGGAAAAGGAGTGGGAGCCAGTGTAGATCCCTTAAGACAGGTGTTATATGGTCCTGGCAGCCACTCCCAGTCACCAGTATAGCTGCCGCGTTCTGGATTACAGTGGTACCTCAAGTTACAGACGCTTCAGGTTACAGACGCTTTAGGTTACAGACTCTGCTAACCCAGGAATAGTACCTCGGGTTAAGAACTTTGCTTCAGAATGAAAACAGAAATTGCGGCAGTGGGAGGCCCCATTAGCTAAAGTGGTGCTTCAGGTTAAGAACAGTTTCAGGTTCAGAATGGACCTCCAGAACTTTGCTTCAGAATGAGAACAGAAATTGCGCCACCGCCACCGTGCAGCGGCAGTGGGAGGCCCTATTAGCTAAAGTGGTGCTTCAGGTTACAAACAGTTTCAGGTTCAGAATGGACCTCCAGAACGAATTAAGTTCTTAACCCGAGGTACAGTGAGGGGGAAAAGTATTTGATACCCTGCTATATTTGCCCATTTGCCCTCTGACGAAGAAATGACCAGTCCATAATTTTAATGGTAGGTTTATTGTAGCTGTGAGAGACTGGTCATTTCTTCGTCAGAGGGCAAACGGGCAAATATAGCAGGGGATCAAATACTCCCCCCCCCACTGTACCACTGTAGTTGCAGTTTCCGAGTCACCTTCAAAGGTAGCCCCACGTAGAGCGCCTTGCAGGAGTCCAAGTGAGGGATAAGCAGCTCACTCTGGTGAGACAGTGCATGGGCAGGTAGAGTCTCAGCCGGTGAAGCATATGGAGCTGCTAGACAGCCGCCCTACCCTGGATACAGAATTGACCTGCACCTCCATGGACAGCTGTGCATCCAAAATGACACTTAGTCTGTACACCTGGTCCTTCAGGGGCACAAATACCCAATTCAGGACCAGGAGATCCTCCACACCTGGATGTATTTTGATACTGTGTTTCTAGCAACACCATTCTGTATTAACTCATACTTTTCATCAGTGTTTGAAATCCAGGGTGTACATTATTTTCTCAACCCACTGTCTTTTATTGTTTACAGTTGTTTTCAAATTATTGTGTAGTGTGTTTTTAATACTTTGTTGCAATCTACACTGGGAATGTTTACTTCTGAGCAGTCGCATGAATCTAAGAAGTGACTATGAAGATGTATGGCAAGACACAGAAAAACTAACCATGCCTGGGGAATCATTAAAAATTGGGATAATCATAATTTTGGAGAGAGAACCCCACCCCCCTGAGATTAACACACTCATCTAGCCATCTGTGGTGTGTAAGAATTATCTGTAGGTGAATAAGCAAGGAAGCACTCATAAAAGTGGAAATGTATATTTTTGCCTTTATCTCAGCTTTCTTAAGTGCCATAAATCCTATACATCCTACACCCTTTTAAAATATGGCTCTTTTCTGAGGGGGGGGGGGGTTGTTGTTTTTATTCTGATTATATATATGTTGTGCTTTTTTTCTGAGAACCACTCTGAGGCCTCTGGGTATAGGGCGGTATATAAAATCAATAAATAATAATAATTTTTAAAAATGGCTACATAGGCAGGTATGAACATGGGCATGACATTTCGACAAAGCTTTTCCTAGGCTTCTTATAGCTGTAGCTCAAATATCGGATTATAAAAACAACAGAAAGCATTTGTAGGCAACTGCATGTTTCAGGTATAGTAGGTTCAAATAATGGAGATTCTGCAGCTGGGAAAAGAGAGTGAAGGCCAGAGCTAGCCATGCCATGTGGTCTTTTAAAGCAATATATCCCACTGTTATGCAAGGGACAGATAAGGAGTTTGGACTTGATATCCCGCCTTTCACTACCCTTTAAGGAGTCTCAAAGCGGCTAACATTCTCCTTTCCCTTCCTCCCCCACAACAAACACTCTGTGAGGTGAGTGGGGCTGAGAGACTTCAGAGAAGTGTGACTAGCCCAAGGTCACCCAGCAGCTGCATGTGGAGGAGCGGGGAATCGAACCCGGTTCACCAGATTAGGATTCCACCGCTCTTAACCACTACACCACACTGGCTCTCTAAAGAGAAAGGCAGGAATTGGCACTGCACAGTAAAATTTCTTGACGTATTGGCCCTAGCAGTGGGGTAACAACACTTGGACTGCTTCAGGCTGCATACGTCTTGGGCCAGCACTGGTGATGATGTGAATCATGGCAGAAGCAGACTAGCTTCTCTTCAAATTACACGGCTGTAGGAAATGCAAGCCAGTGTTGGACAGACTCCAAATGGAATGCCATATGCAGCATATTTGATATCCGTAGGCATATTAATGTGAACGACGACCAAGTGAGTCATAAACAAATTACAAAGTGCTAGGTTTATATTATTCTCTATAAAAAACCAGGTTGTAGTTCATGAATGTTCTGACTTGCTTGATTGCTATTCGATAATAAGTTAAATATTCCGAATGCAAATTAGGTTACAGGTGCTATTTGCACTAAACCGCAAGGCATTCTGGCAAGCAGTTTAAATAATTATCTAGGGGCCTCTAAGCTAGCCAATTAGTGTAGCCTATTTAATTGAAATAAATTTCTAACTTAATTTATGTCGTTTTGTTGAATGGCAATGTTACAGTAGCAATATATTCTAAGCTTTGGACAGAAATTATTGATTATTATTTAGTTATTAAACTTACGCTAATCTGCTCTTCATGCATTGGGTGCAGGAAGCCACTTAGGTACAGCAAATTATGCTTGTCAATACTAGTTTAATTGCAGGGCCAAAATCTTGCCTACCTCAGTCGGGCAGCCAGACAATCGCTGCTCCTTGCCACCTCTGAAATGGATGCATGCAGCTCACGTGGTCATATCATCCAAAACTCATTTTGCCACTGTTTGGCAGCCAGATGGTACACTACAGCAGGAGGGACGTGGCCCAGCCATATTCGGCTGTTGCTTACTAACATATGGGAACCCTGCAAATTCAGTTTTCCATATAAAGAAACGGGGGAAGCTGCCAACAAAACCAACACCCCCTAAATCCAACCCATCATTATGCTATGTTCTGAATTATTTATATCAATGTTGCAGAATGCAATAATACTTTACCATCTGTGGGCATTCAATATGGAGACCCAGCTCAAAATTTAATGGGAAACTTTGGCTTAATAATCTACGCAAAAATGGGCAGGCACAAGGCTTACCTTCACTCAAATCAATCATGGTGTAATAAACCAAACTGGTGCGTACAAATTTGTCTCCTCTTCTGCAGGTGAGGTGGAAGGCCCAATCCACATACTGCGTACTAGCCACAGAAAATCCTATGAGCGCTGTTGTTGGCTAAACATGGATGCTATAAAATGGGACAGCTGTCCCCCAAAGAGCCCTGAACATCCCCTTTCCACTGACATCATGGGCTCTAAGGGCATATAATGGCATTTTAACATTTGGGACTTAAAACACTAGGCATCTTATATTGAGGAAAGAAAAATGTTGCATGATTCTTAATTTTCTCATTGGTTTTGCTTGTTTAATTTCCCCAGTTTTTCCCTTGTTGCATTTTCTTGCCTGGCTTTCTCCTTCAACAGAAGCCTAGTGCTAGGCTTTGGTTTCTTACAGTTATTCCCTGTCATTCCCTATTATTTTAATTCTGCCGAGTTATTTTTCTTAGCTGTTTTTCTGTCGCTTCTTTCCTCTGTTGGGTTTTCTAGCATTATAGAAAACCCACTTTCGTGGGATTTCTTTTATGCTGTACCCTCTTCTTCCTTCCTGGAACCATATTTTTATTCCCTATGTCTCCCCAGCTGTGTACAATGAAGGGCACACATCAAGAATAAACAAAATCACTTCAAATTAGGAGTGCAAAAAATAAAACTATAAAATTGGAACCAAGGAGAGCTGTATTTCAGCTCTATGCACCATGTGGCAAGAACCATGGGAAAATAGATAGATAGACGATAGATAGATAGATAGATAGATAGATAGATAGATAGATGATAGATGATAGATAGATAGATAGATAGATAGATAGATAGATAGATAGATGGCACTTAAACATATTTAATGGCTTGAGTACTGTTTTGCTACGCCATAATCGTTCCAATAATATTTAGCATTGCTATAAAGCTTTTTAAGTGTTTAGAAGCACTTCATATGCCCGAGCCTCTTGAAATACATGCAACCACCCTGTAAGGCAAGTATTTTTATTCCCATACTGTGATCCTAATTGCAATCAGGGATGTTTTTTTAAAAAAAGTCCTCTCTATTTAGCACTCCAGTCCATCCCTAGTTTCCTCTTATGCGAGCAAGTTCTGTGTTCATTTCCAGGTAAGATTTATTCCCCGTATTCAAACGCCTCTGTCTCAGACAGCCCTATGGGGTTGGCGCCTACAGGTACACAAAAGAGAATACATAGTGAACAATAGGATGCCCACAATGAACCTCTGGGAATACAACTTTTTAGAAACTGTCCAGGAGTCAGCTTGACAGGAAGGTTTATGGGGAAAGGGAAGCAGCAGCCAGAGAACTTCTACATTAAAGGAAAAGCCAAGTCCCATGAGGCAAGCAGGAAGGCAAAGTGAGGGCTGGACTGTCACTTTTTTTTAACAGAAAGCCCCAGTGGGATAATGCAAACCATCAAGGCCTATAGTGGACTATGACCTAGTTTTCAAGTGCATGAGAAGCAAAAGATAGAATGGGGTGGGGGGAGGTGGGTGGATTAATGTGCACATGACATCTATTTTGGAGGATGCAAATTTTCCACTTGTGCTCACAGCACAGAGGAGAAAGATGAAGGAACAGTGTGTGAGTAGATCTTAGCGCTGCCACATTTCCTTGCTAATATCCACCTGCCAATTTTATATTCCAAAATACTTTGTTGCACGCATGGAAGCTGGGGGAGAAAAAGCGGCCACGGCGGATAGTGAACAAGTGCCACACATAGAAACCTAAGTGGGAAAGAGAATAAACATTTTGTCGCTTTCAAGTAGAGTCTGCTCCTGCATGACTGGGATGGACGAGGGGTCATTTCAGCTGAAGGAAAATGCACAGCCAAGTAGCCTTTTCTTAACCAGTGGCAGTTGCAGATAGAACAGATCTGACAAAATATAACTCATAACCTGGATTGTTTCTTAGGGCACAATTCTGTCAAAGGTCTTCTTTAAGGTTGGCTGCAAATGTAGCACTGACCCTTCCCACAAAATGTGGTGTGCAAATTAGGATGACCCACTCTCTCCAAGCCTTTCCTCACTTTTCTTAACTTGAGGTACCACTGTAGTCCTCACTGGGCTGTTGCAAAAAGGTCGTGTCATCCGGAGGAGCCTTGGCTGCCTAGATAAAACACTATAGCCCTCCACACCTCTACCTGGGAGTAAGGCCCACTGAACAGTGTGGGTTTCTTCTGAGTAGACACTCAGCGATCGCCCTCTCCCGCTGGAAACAAACGAGGCCTGCTCCAAGAAAATGCACATAGCCAAAAGAAGAGCTAACTCGCCTCCTAGAGGGCCGCTCCCTTACCTGCTTGTGATTGGCCAAACAGATAGCCAGCCAATCAGGATTTTTAAAAAATAAAAATGATTTCCCCCCTTTTCTTCTCACTTCCCTCTTGGGTCCCCATGTCTCGTGCTGTGTCCCCCGCCCCATTTATGTAATTTTTACTTGTGGCCTCCTTGAAATATCCTGGGGGGGCCCATTTGGGAAAGACTGGAGTAAATCATGAAGCATTTTCTTACCAAGCTACTGTGGTAAAAAGAAGTTAATGCTGGAGTCCAAGATAACAGCTTAGTGTGTGCCTAGAGAATTATTAATCTCCCAGAAGGCTTTTCTGCCTTGTGCACTAGCAGACATACCCTTAGATTAAACTCCCATCAGTAGATCTCTGTTTTTCATCAATCTTTCATTAGCACAAGGCTTAGAAAATCATCTGGTCAGGTACCATTAAAAGGCTTTTCATCTTCTAAAGAGAAATCCAACCAAATAAATTACTACAAGGAAGGAGTCTGATAAAAAAATAAAAATCAAAAAATTCAAGGACCTCAAGATAGCAATGACTTTCAAATAACTTGATATTCAAGAGGTGGGAGCTGCTGCATTAGTCATCATAATTATTGTCTACCTGACAATGAACAGGAGAGAACCCTTTCGCTAGCAAGGGACACGTGAGATGTTCAAAAGCGACTCTTTGCTGTTCAAAGCAGTAGGCAGGAGAATGACTACGGTAAGTGCATCATTCCCCCCACAGAGCACTTCGCTGATGCAATTTGTCTCCCTTGTTCTGCTCGTGGCAGAGGCTCTGGTTCCCATACCTGGGGGCCTTGCTGTTTGTTATGCTTCTGTCCCTGATCACCAAATACCTAACTTGCTAGAAAGAGTCATGTGCGGGAGTCCACAAAATATAATGGAAAGACTTGTTCTAATTGCTTAATTCTAAATTTAGCCTAGATGGTGACAGCAGCCACGAAATTAAAAGACGCCTGCTTCTTGGGAGAAAAGCAATGACAAACCTAGACAGCATCTTAAAAAGCAGAGACATCACCTTGCCAACAAAGGTCCATATAGTTAAAGCCATGGTTCTCCCAGTAGTGATGTATGGAAGTGAGAGCTGGACCATAAAGAAGGCTGATCGCCGAAGAATTAATGCTTTTGAATTATGGTGCTGGAGGAGACTCTTGAGAGTCCCATGGACTGCAAGAAGATCAAACCTCTCCATTCTTAAGAAAATCAGCCCTGAGTGCTCACTGGAAGGACAGATCCTGAAGCTGAGGCTCCAATACTTTGTCCACCTCATGAGAAGAGAAGACTCCCTGTAAAAGACCCTGATGTTGGGAAAGATGGAGGGCACAAGGAGAAGGGGACGACAGAGGACGAGATGGTTGGACAGTGTTCTCGAAGCTACCAGCATGAGTTTGACCGAACTGCGGGAGGCAGTGGAAGACAGGAGTGCCTGGCGTGCTCTGGTCCGTGGGGTCACGAAGAGTCAGACACAACTAAACAACAACAACAAATTTAGCCTTCCCAGTCTCCCTCTGCCTCTTCCTATATACAGCATATCCATGCATGTTGAGCCACTCTCTCAAACCCAACTCTTTTCTCCTTATGCTAATACCCCGAGGCAACAAGCAAGCACCAGAAGTTCCCACCCTTCTCTTTCCTCTATTTGCTGGACACCTGTCTTTAAGTTTCAGGCCAGAGACTTTAAGGAATCAGTCATGGCTCCAGGCTATGCTTGCAGGCCTATTCAAGCAACTCTCCTTAGTAAACTCTGATGAATCTGGAGGCTTGTCTTCAGGCAAAAAGCAGGAGACATTTCAAATGAAAGCCGAAATAATTCAACAAGACTTACAGCAACAAAAAGTAGGGGTCATTTGCACTACTCTAAATATTTTACAGGGAGAGCATCTGTCTGATACAGTGGTACCTCGGGTTAAGAACTTAATTCGTTCTGGAGGTCCGTTCTTAACCTGAAACTGTTCTTAACCTGAGGTACCACATTAGCTAATGGGGCCTCCTGCTGCAATTTCTGTTCTCATCCTGAGGTAAAGTTCTTAACTCGAGGTACTATTTCTGGGTTAGCATTTGTAACCTGAAGCATCTGTAACCCGAGGTACCACTGTATAGGTAAAAGGTAAAGAACCAATGGACGGTTAAGTGAAAGGCGACCATGGGGTAATAATAATAATAATAATAATAATAATAATAATAATAATAATAATTTATTTATACTCCGTCCATCTGGCTGGGTTTTCCCAGCCACTCTGGGCGGCTTCCAACAAAACACTAAAATACAATAACCTATTAAACATTAAAAGCTTCCCTAAACAGGGCTGCCTTCAGATGTCTTCTAAAAGTCTGGTAGCTGTTGTTCTCTTTGACATCTGGTGGGAGGGCGTTCCACAGGGTGGGTGAAACTACCGAGAAGGCCCTCTGCCTGGTTCCCTGTAACTTGTGGCGCTCATCTCATTTTCAGGCTGAGGGAACTGGCGTTTGTCCACAGACAGCTTCTGGCACACTGGAACACCGTGACTGGAACACCGTGACAGAGAGCATGCGGAAACGCTGTTTACCTTCCATACCTATTTATCTACTTGCACTGGTGTGCTTTTGAACTGCTAGGTTGACAGGAGCTGGGACAGAGCAACAGGAGCTCACCCCGTGGCGGGGATTCGAACTCTCCACCTTCTGATTGGCAAGCCCAAGAGGCTCAGCGGTTTAGACCACAGTGCCACCCACATCCCTCAGTCTAGTATAAGGCCTGTAGCTCAGTGGTAGTGCATAGGCTTAGCATGCAGAAGGTCCCAGGTTCAATCCCTGGCACCAGCAAGTAGCAATGGGAATGTCCTCCATTTGAAACCCTGGAGACCCATTGCTAGGGATAATGCATAATTTCTAAAACATCGTTTTTTTCATTGTCCTTTATTGAAAGATTTTTGGCAGAAGGTAATGGTATCAACAGAACTCTATGGAACTCTATGGAACAACCTTACATTTACAGAGCAAAATATCCTCTTGAATTATACCCAGCACATGGAACCTTACAAAAGGGCAATACGAGTGGACTCGCTGTGCCTTACCACAGCAAAAAGACTGATACTGATGAATTGGAAAAATAAAAATGCGGCTCCTTTCTACGATCGGATTGAAGCCTTATGCGAACTCGCAACATATGAACAACCTGCATATAAATGCAAACTTGCCATGAACAAATTCAATAATATTTGGAATCCATTCTTACAAATACTGTAATTGGTTAAGATGTGGTAAAGTACAATAACAACCTTGTAAAGTATACAGTTTGGGGTTTCCACCCCTCCCCTCTTTATTTTCCCTTCTACATAGGTCCTGTTTCTCTTTTTCTTTTTCTCTCTTTTATTTACGTCTCACCATGTTTAGTGCACATATAATTATGTACTTTTTGAACTTTCAATAAAGATGTTAAAAAAGAAAAAGAAAAACATCTTGTTGTGAACAACTATATGACAGAAGCGATAAAAGACAACATTTATTACTAGGATGCTGTGTTTCATCTAGAACGCAAGCATTCTACAGAAGCGGATTTTAACATCATAGAATAAATGTATTCCAAACTCACCGGCCATTGTCGCGGCCTACACCCCAGACTCGGATGCTGACGATGGGCTGTGAATGAAGAATACTGCGATCCATGGGGTCAACCAAATTTAGCATGTCGTTCTCCAGGATAAGATACATGTCCTTTCCCTGATCAAGAGAAGAGCAAAAACAGCTATAATCTCTTACTCACTCAAAGAAGCGTTTGCCCCTATGTAATGCTAATTACATAGCTTTGCCCCACCACGCAAGACGCTACTAAGAAAGGTATTTGCAGGATGCTTAAGCCTTCCTCCAGGGGACGCAGGTGGCGCTGTGGGTAAAACCTCAGCGCCTAGGGCTTGCCGATCGAAAGGTCGGCGGTTCGAATCCCTGCGGCGGGGTGCGCTCCCGTCGTTCGGTCCCAGCGCCTGCCAACCTAGCAGTTCGAAAGCACCCCTGGGTGCAAGTAGATAAAATAAGGACCGCTTACTAGCGGGAAGGTAAACGGCATTTCCATGTGCGGCTCTGGCTCTGGCCAGAGCAGCGATGTCACGCTGGCCACGTGACCCGGAAGTGTCTCCGGACAGCGCTGGCCCCCGGCCTCTTGAGTGAGATGGGCGCACCAACCCCAGAGTCTGGCAAGACTGGCCCGTACGGGCAGGGGTACCTTTACCTTTACCTTTTTTAAGCCTTCCTCCACCCACTTAAGTCTCTTCCATCCTTCCATATAATATGAGAACGGAGGGTTAAAGGAAGCACCATCTCATGCAATGCGGTCATTATTTATAAATTATGACCATGGCTGCTAATGCAGGTGGCTTTAAAGAGTTAGGCAAAATCATTGGGGGGGGGGGACAGCAGGAGCTATGGAGCCTATGTTATCTCTGGATAACATGCTTGAAATGAGCAACAAGGGTGAACTTACACCCTTGGACTACATGGGATGCTTTTAATTCTTATGTTTTTATAAAAGGGAAGCACCCATATTACCTTTTCAACTCAAGAGACCACAGGTACTGAGCCCCCTTGTAATCATACTGGCCTCTGATTACAGGGGGACACGACCCAAGAGCCCCTTCCTAGCACTTAACTTGTCCTGCACTTTGGGAAAGGAAAGAGCCACTGCTGACTCAGATGCACCTTCTTTTTCCTTGCCAGAGCAAACAAGGCCATTGATCCAAACTAGCTGTTTTACTTCCTTGTTCTTTCTCGACAGTGGCTGCTTTTGCCGAAATATGAAAGTGCAGGAAAAAGCAGGGGTCACCGATAAAATACCAGAATTATTAGAATGGAGAATCAAATTTCTTGACTTCGCAGAGATGGCAAAATTAACAGAATCAATTAGAGGCTACTCTAATAAAAAAATTAATAAAGAGTGGGAATGTGTTAAGGAATACATGAAAAAAAGTCGCTGCTGGAGCTTAAAAATCAATATGCAAAAGTTTAAAAGGCACAAGGAGATAAGGTAATAATATATTAAGGATGGAATAACAAATAAAGTGAATAATGCAACAATAACAAAAATAATAGTAGGTAAAGAAGATTGCACACAGGTGGAGGAAAGTATTGGGCTATGGGGAAGGGAGGTGAAGGGATTAATTGAAACTGTTAAAGATTGGTATAGGATTCAAGAGATTTAAATTTTCATAAAGATTCTATAAGGAAAGCAGCAAGAAATATCAAGTAAAGGTATTGGAGAGGATATCAGTGTAAATGGAAACATGAGACTTATGGTTTTGTTACATATGATTTTATTTTGGAGTTGTCTGTTTATTTTGGAGTTGTTTGTTGTATATTACGTGAATTATTTTGTATATTATGTGAATAAAATAGTAAAGAATGCAATTAAAAAAAGAGAGAAAAGAAAAAGCAGCAGCCACTAGAGAACGGGGAAGTACGATAAGACAGAGAGATTTCTTACCTCTCCCCAAATGCCAACCGTGTCCCGTATATCGTTTTTACAATAAGAGAGCTGTCGGATGCAATTGTTCACAGCAACGCTGCTTTTCCCAGGAGCCAAATCTTCCTCTGCCATTTCTACCCATCCCAAAGAACGAACCGCAAAGCACTGTAAAGGAATAAGGAAAAGGAGCGTTAACCTTTTAGGTCTTAATGGCCTCCGCACGATTTTATCATATTTTATTTTATGCAAACCCACATTTATGTTGAGGACAGTCGGTCAAGCCTTTATATTGTTGTCATCTTTTGCTCAACAAGGCAAGTTGAGAGGAGAATCATAGAATTGCAGAATGGGAAGGTACCCTAAGGGTCATCTAGTCCAACCCGCTCCCCCTTGTAATGCAGGAATTTCAACACACGGCCCATCATCAATTTGAAGCCATTCTGCACTCTGCTTAGCTTTGCAAATGTGCTAGCAGTTTTTATTGCTGAACCACTGGAACAAAAAATATAACTTTTGAGCTGTTTGGCCCCCAAATGTCATCTAATGTCATCTTCCGTTTTGGAGGCTGTGACCCTTGTTTTAGAAGCCATTTGGTGCCAAGCTTATATATCATAGTTTCTAACACTGCTGGGAAATCAGTGTCAGGACAGCAAAAAGCCCTGCCCACCTTAGATAGCAATGACAATCTGGGATTGGGAGCAGTGTTTGGAACTCTCATTGTTCCAGGCATATTTTGCGACAGGGAATTCCATTAGAGCCAGCAGTTTCTGAGTTCTGGGTGCAGTACTGCACTGAAGATTTCAGATTAAAACTGCAGAATGGAAGGAAAGGAGGACCTTTTTCTGCCTCCCCACTTTCAGCTACTCTCTGGAGAATGGAGAAGAGACTCTCTTAAGAATATTAAGAGGATGGGCAGGGGGAAGACTAGATCATGTGAAAAATGAACATAATATTTTAGCTGTTCATTCATTTTCAGTTTTGTATTCTTGTTATAAAAAACACGCCCAGACATTCTGTTGTTGCGCCCATAACCTAGGTTTAAGGTGATATTTAGCTCCTAGCTTTCATATCTCAGTTCCTAACACTGATTGGGAGAGATCTCACATCCGTGTTTTAAAGAAACATATGAGCAGTACAATCAGGGAGAGAGACCCAAAGGTGGGAAAACCATATTTTCCACTGCCAAGTTCACGCTGGCAGAGTAGAAGAGGTGCTTTTCTATCCTAAGGTTAAGAATATTTTGAATCCATGCTTCTCCTCCTCTGCCTTATCCACCTTTTGCTTTTACCAAAGAACTCTGAGAGGGTGATCTAAAATAATCCTATGGCCCTGAGACACCCACCCAGGGACCACAGGACTGCAAAGCTTGCTTTCCATATCAAAACTTAACATTTTATAATACACTTTACAAGGACGGCTGGACAAAGAAATACAAATTGCAAATGAAATTGCATTTGAGAGAACCGGACTTATATGAGACACCTGTCACAATCTTTTACAACACATGACAGTTGATTATAAATGATAAAAACGGAAGGAAGCCGAACTAATGCAGTCGTTGCAGCTTGGGAGAACTGAAGACATATGGCTCCTTTGGCAAGTGAGAGAAAAATGCTAGAGTATATTATTAGTAACTATGGCTTACTATAAAGTGTCTTGTGGCAGGTAGGCAACTAAAAAAATTATTGATTACATCATAAGCTTTCGTGGACTAATAAATAAATCACTTGGTCTTTAAGGACTCTTAATAGTCTGTTGCAGCAAAAAAGAAAAATCATATGTGGTTTATGATAAAACTGGTTATTTCTTCAAACTGTAAAATCCCAAGAAATTATACATGTAGTGGTGGAGCATAGACTGAGAGAACAAAGGAAAATACTGTATGGAGAATTTAAATATGGAGAATTTTTTGCTCTATAAGACTCACTTTTTCCCTCCTAAAAAGTAAGGGGAAATGTGTGTGCGTCTTATGGAGCGAATGCAGGCTACACAGCTCTCTCAGAAGCCAGAACACCAAGAGGGATTGCTGCTTTCACTGCGCAGCGATCCCTCTTGCTATTCTGGCTTCTGAGATTCAGAATATTTTTTTTCATGTTTTCCTCCTCCAAAAACTAGGTGCGTCTTGTGGTCTGGTGCATCTTCTAGAGCGAAAAATACGGTATTTCAAAGAAATCAAAATCCTTTCAACCCACTCTTATTTTCTTGCCCGTGCTGCCTAGGGGCAAATGGGGCTCGTCAACCTGGAAAAGTAGCCCGTGTAGGGGAAGGAAAGCTCTGATCCTAATCCTCTGCTGCCTTGTGGGACATATTTGGGAGAGGAAGAGGCTAAGGAGTAAACCCTACACAAATTCAGAGTGGCGTCCCTAAGGCCTTGTACACCTCCTTCCAGCAACTCCACAGATAAACTGGTGTCAAACATATTGCTCTGCTTTCCTGTGGATCACATCAGCGAGGCCAAGAGCAGAGTCTTGTTATCTGGGCAGCCCAGGACTTCCATGCCCACTGCCTAGGCTTGCACCCTAGGGAGTTCACCTCGGTGGTGCTAACGCAGCAAAAACAACACAGGAGACTGGTTACAGGTTACCAGTCTCTGCAGCCACAGCAGGCGCCGCGATTCTCCAGTGGCTTAACTTCACTCCTGGTGGTGCACTCCATTGTCTCTTGAAACAGATGGTTGTAACTCCTTCCTTACCTTCAGCTCTCAAATAAATTTTAAAAACCCATCAAGGTCGGGGGAGAGTTGTTGTTGTCTAGTCGTGTCCGACTCTTCGTGACCCCATGGACCAGAGCACGCCAGGCACCTCTGTCCTCCACTGCCTCCCGCAGTTTGGTCAAACTCATGCTGGTAGCTTCAAGAACACTGTCCAACCATCTCATCCTCTGTCGTCCCCTTCTCCTTGTGCCCTCCATCTTTCCCAACATCAGGGTCTTTTCCAGGGAGTCTTCTCTTTTCTTGAGGTGGCCAAAGTATTGGAGCCTCAGCTTCAGGATCTGTCCTTCCAGTGAGCACTCAGGGCTGATTTCCTTAAGAATGGATGCGTTTGATCTTCTTGCAGTCCATGGGACTCTCAAGAGTCTCCTCCAGCACCAGAATTCAAAAGCATCAATTCTTCGGCGATCAGCCTTCTTGATGGTCCAGCTCTCACTTCCATACATCACTACTGGGAAAACCATGGCTTTAACTATACGGACCTTTGTTGGCAATGTGATGTCTCTGCTTTTTAAGATGCTGTCTAGGGGGAGAGAGTAGCTGCTTCCATTAGGCAGCATTCAACTGGATTGAAGTTGTCTTTTGGAAGCTTTAAACCAGTGGTTCCCAACCTTTCTTTGGCCATGCCCCACCTAAGCATCTCTAAAATTCTGACATATAATCCTTATTATTCAAAAAGTGAACTCCTTTCAATAAAGTGAACTTATTATTCAAAACGTGGAGGAAGCTTAAAAGGCCATTCACTGTTAATAACTCATTCTCAAATAACCCCCCTTAAAAATCAGATTGCTCCCCTGGGGGGGGGGGGTGCCCCACGTTGGGAACCATGGCTTTAAACGACAGTATACACATTATTGCTTACAATATGTTTCGTTTGTCTGGCTCTTTGGTGTGAGGAGATAAGGGCAAAGGTGCCCATATCAGTGTAAACTGTAATGTTCAGATACTCTCGCTGCAATAGAAAACTGGCTCAGTGGTGGAGTAATAAAAATAAATATTTGGAGGACAATGAGCAGATCATCTGACATGCAGAAGCCATTAGGAATAATGCAGAAAGCTTGTTCCTTTAGGCGCCTTCTACAATCCCATCTGCTAATGGTGCGCTGGAATAAGAAGCATAGACAGAATATGGAAATAATTTTGTATGTGCTAAAGTTCCCTGACAGCACCGTCTATGATTTCCTTGCAAGCATATGGGTCAATCAGATAATGGTGGGAAGCTAAGAATCAGCACAGAGAATGTCATCGGTTGTCACGACAAATATTTGCAGCATTCTGAAAGGCAGTCGGTTTTGTTTTTTACTTTTTCGGAACCATTATTTTCACAAATCGTTGGTATTAATTTTGGTTACTGTGCTCTGGAGGAAAGACTGGCAATGCAGCTACCTTGTCTTTATTCGAGAGGGAAGGATCTGCCATCCCGCCCCCCAGCTCCTGACAGGAAGGTGTGTTGGTTGTAGGAATCTTAGTGGTGTTTCACTGCTGCGACATGTTAGCAACAAGGCATGACGGCGGATTTGCCCAGCTGAGATGCCTACACTGTCACTGCCGGTGGCAGCTGCTGCCACACAGCCCAGTGAAGATGTGAATTACACCCTTAAGAGGTCAATTTTATTTAGATGTGTAGATTTTCCAACATATTGACCGGTTCCAATATACAGTGGTACCTCAGGTTACATACGCTTCAGGTCACAGACTGCACTAACCCAGAAATATTACCTCGGGTTAAGAACTTTGCTTCAGGATGAGAACAGAAATCATGCTCTGACGGTGTGGCAGCAGCAGGAGGCCCCATTAGCTAAAGTGGTGCTTCAGGTTAAGAACAGTTTCAGGTTAAGAACGGACCTCTGGAACGAATTAAATACTTAACCTGAGGTACCACTGTACCAGCAAAATCCACAAAAATAATGTATTTTAAAATGTAAACACTCTGTGCATTGTCAGTATTACCAGAAGCATCCCTAACTGTACATTCAGAAGCCAGTGTGTCGTAACAGTTAAGAGTGTTGGACTAGGACCTAGGAGACACAGGTTCAAATCCCCGTTCAGTCATGAAGCTCACTGGGCGACCTTGGGCCAGTTCCTCTCTCTCAGCCTAACCTACTCACAGGGTTGCTGTGAGGCTAAATGGGGAGCAGAACAATGCGCACCACCTTGAGCATCTTGGGAGAGAAGGTGGTATATGAATGTTAATAAATAAATAAAAATAACATTAATAAACAGAGTTCTAAAATACTGGAATCCACCCCACCCCCATTTCCTTGGGCATCATAGGACTGAGCTATTTGGTTCCCAGACTTCTACAGAATAATAAATATCTATCCATTTTGCACGACTGTCGTGAATCATGTAAAATACGGAGCATATTCTTAATTCTTCACTACTGCTGCCCCCCTGTGACTAACAAGCTATACTGTTGCCAGTATCTAGCAAGCACTATGAATTCAGCAATACTGCAGGGACCTTGAGTGATTTTAGCTGGAGTTCTGCTATAGATGTCTGCTCACGTCGCATAGCTTTGCAATATATCTATCTATCTATATCTATAGATATAAATATATCTGCCATGGGGTGGGAAGGGAAACCTCTAAAGATTTTCAGAGCCAGAATACCTGAAGACAGATGGTTAGCAAGCCTAGGGAATTCCCAGGACTGCTAAACTGAAGGTTCGTGTTTTAGCTTTAAAGTGTTCCATTTTAAATTTAAAATAGACCCCTGCAGCTGATAATCTGGCCAATTTTTTTTTCAGATCACTGTGTGCGGTTCTTCACTTTTTAAACTGGCCACCTGCAACCTTCCTTTCCTAGGCATTGGGGGAGGGGCGCTTTGCTTCTTTAGGAGTCAAGCAGCTCAGCCAATGGCACAAAGGGAGACCCTTGGGATCAAGCAGTTTAGCCAATGGCAATCAAAAACACATCTACCTGTGGCATAAGGGTGGTTCACATGATCGCTCCCAAAACTTCTTTTTCCATTACCATTACTGCAATGCAATATAGATATAAGCCCTAGATTTCTTGGTGATGTTTATTTGACATTGAAATATATTGAAATACTTGTACAATTTGTACTTGTACAATTTGTATACAGTGAGATTACATGAGCACCCCCCACTCAGCTCTCTTAGTCTTAATTCCCCTCGTTTACTGATGCATACCCACCAAACCCGAAAGTCAGTTGCCCTGTTGTTATCTTTTCATTCTGCAGCCTAACAGCCCACAGATAGAAGCTGTTCTTTACCATGTTGGTGCAACTAATCATGCTTCTATATCTTCTGCCTGAGGGCAGGAGATCAATAAAGTGCCGGCCAGGGTGTGAATCATCCCTGAGAATTTTCCTCACTCTCCTGAGGCAACGTTCTTCCGCTATTTCATCCAGCGGATTCACGGGACAGCCCATAATATCTTGTGCTGTATTCACCACCCTCTGTAGGCGCTACCTATCAGATGATGTCAAACCAGCGTACCACACCGTGATGCAGTATGAAAGGACACTTTCTATTGTTGACTGGTAGAAGGAGATCATCAGGTGTTGATTGACATTGTTCTTCCGCAAGACTCTGAGGAGGTGGAGTCTCTGTTGGGCTTTCTTAACCACCTGGGTTGTATTTATTTTCCAACTAAGGTCTTCACTGAGATAAACTCCTAGGAATTTAAAGGAAGAGACTCTCTCCACACAGCCCTCCCTGAGGTACAGTGGGGCTAGTTCTCCTCTCTTCCTCCGAAAGTCCAACACCATCTCCTTTGTCTTGCTGATATTAAGGTGCAAGTTGTTCCCTAGGCACCATGTAATGCAATATAGATATAAGCCCTTGATTTCTTGGTAATGTTTATTTATCTACCTGGTAAAGCATCCTGCATGCAGTTCTACCAGACAGAAATATTTGTTTTCATTTGCCCAGATAGCTTTGAGCTTGGGGGCAAAAACTAATAAGACTGAACAAGTTCCGCTAACCCAGAAATAGCACCTCGTGTCAAGAACTCTGCTTCAGGATGAGAACAGAAATCACACAGCGGCAGCGGGAGGCCCCATTAGCTAAAGTGGTACCTCAGATTAAGAACAGTTTCAGGTTGAGAACGGACCTCCAGAACGAATTAAGTTCTTAACCCGAGGTACCACTGTATTTAGTTGGAAGAAAAAGACAGAGTGGTGCTATTTACTGTGAATTGTCTGTCATGATGTGCATTTCTTCCCACAAAGTCACAAATTCAAATCTCACCTCTGAACCTGCCGTGAATTTATAAGGGGACCTTAGGCAAGCAACGCATTCTCAGCCTTAGCAGCCAACCACCAATATAGGTTATTGAAGCTGTCCTACATAATATGGGGACAGCATCGATAACCTATAGGTGTTGGAAGGACTAAGGTAAAGGTAAAGGTACCCCTGCCCGTACGGGCCAGTTGTGTCCGACTCTAGGGTTGTGCGCTCATCTCACTTAAGAGGCCGGGAGCCAGCGCTGTCCGAAGACACTTCCGGGTCACGTGGCCAGCGTTGGAAGGACTACAATTTTATAAAATGCTTTGAACACTCTGAAGAATTACATAAATGGGAAATATTGGTTACTACTGTTACATAAACAATGTGCTATCTACACATTTTTTTCCATCCCTTACCATGCAACCACTGCTCTGGAAAGTCCTTGGTAGGTCCTGATCTCCCATTTGCAACTAAATACTATATATTTTAGAAAAACGCCCCTCCTATTTCACATGGAAAAGGGTGGTTGCTTATATGTACACTCTATGCAAGCCATTACATTATTTAAGAAGTCCTTTCATTACAGAACGCTGAACAGATGTATCTGAGGAGCTGCATTTAGGTCAGAAAATTAACTACTCAGGCATCACAATCTAGAGGACTCCTCAGTCTGGGAGCAGAAGATTAAGCAATTTCCCCACTGCAAGAAAACGTATACACCAGCTAGACTGAACAATATTTAGAACAGCTTCCCCTGGCACTGATATAGAGATTAAAAACTAGAAAATGTCAAACAAATTGCACATGAAAAATAGCGAAGCGGGAAGGGAAGAGGCGATCCTTTACTTCTGTGGAGAACCAAAAAGGTATTAATTTACTTGATTGGACCAGATTTAAATGGACCTCTCACCTTTGAGAAGTCATTGGACTCTTTTATCTCAATAAAATTCCAAATCACTTAATCTAAAAGGTCCAAACATATTTTATTTTATTCCCATTTCACCATTTCCATTGAAGACTCTGTTCACAAATTAACATTTATGATGATGATGACCTCCACCATACAGAATCAAAGCAGATGTTTAGAAAACATCTGCACAATGAAAGGGAAGGCAGAATCAAAGAAGCTATGGCACAGAGGGCCAAATCTTGAGTGGTATTGCAGGTATTATTAAAACAGAAACAAAAAACTTGTTTTCATGAATAGCGTGCATCTACTTGGAGTTAAATATGTAATATTCCCTCTTCATTTTAACTGCGATGCTCCAAGGACTTTGAAACATCCCCTATTCCTTTCTGCTCTTCATGAAGGTGTTTTGTAGGTTGAATGATATCTGAAGTGGCATTTTATTGTTGCTGGCTTTAAAAAAAAACCCCAATGCAGGCCCTGAGCCAAGAATTTACACACACAGAAAACTGGGCTATCCAAAGGTGCATAACAGCAGACATATTTATTAAGCTGGGTTAATTGAAGCAGAAAGATCTCTTAAATATAACATTTCAAAAGGCTATGCATTTGCTGCATCTTTTAAATTTAAAAGCATGTCTCATATTTACCAACATTTTTATTTTAAAAAGAGATTTTTAAAATAAAAACCACTAGCTACAGACCTTCACAGAATCATCCACTGGGATATCAGATTTCCCAAATCATGTTTTAGAGGGCCAATTTAAATAAAGCATTACAACTCACACTGCAGCCCAAACTCTTCAACACTCAAACCTGTTATTGATGTTGCTAGCAAACTTACCAGCAATATTTCATATAGACAGCAAACCGTCAACAACAAGGTCACAAGATGTACCAGCATAACCCTTACCTCTACCTTCCTAATGTTGCCTGTATTTGTTTGTATAATAGTCAATACATCTGTCCAAAAATGTGTTATTTTTTATACAACTTCAAAAGATGTGCATTAAATCCACGTGAATTCCCTTATACTTGTAACAATGCATGTTTCAGCCAAAATGTTTACTAATTCTGTCTTTTACTTTCAGTTCCTTTGCTAATGATCCCTAGCATGAAATCTGCATTTTTCACAGCTGCCACACACTGACTGCTAGATATTTTATGGCACCACGAACGGTAAATATGTACTTTTTTTAGTGAGTAACAATCTCCTCCTAGTTGCCAGGCAAAGATTAACAAATGGTGGATTTTCCCCTGTTGGATCACAAATAGTTTACATAAATACATGTAGGCAGGTGGGCACAACCACTGTAAAACACTCTTATCATTAGTATCTGACCCAGCATAAATTGGATAAAATATATGGAGATAATATTCATACATGTTAGCAATTTAATAAAGTTTTTCCACACGTTATGGTCCAATAAAGTCTCATTGGATTCAGATTTTAAAAAACCAGTAACTAATAACAAGTGTACTAAGTGTCATTGTATCCTTTTGTTGCTATCATTGCACTTCTGTTTCGAATTAATTTTATAATGAAATGATTTTAGAATGTTTTATCATTTTACTGTTGTTAGCCGCTCTGAGCCTGGCTTCGGCTGGGGAGGGCGGGATATAATTATTATTATTATTATTATTATTGTTATTATTATTATTATTCAGCATATTATTAGACTTCTGATATTAGACTTCTCATATTTTTATTAGACTTCTGACAGCAGCTTAAATAAAAACTGCAAAACAACAACCCAAAACTGGTGCAAGATTGAAGTCTCTAAAATGAAACGACGGGTCACTAAAGTATGGCAAAGATCCAATCTAGTCTGGTAATAAATAGGCCAAGTAAAATGAAAGAATATCAATACCTAAAGAGGAATCTGCATCTGAAAAAGTGAGTTCTGGATTAGGAAAGCTTGTTGGCACTATTTATCCTTAAGGTGTCGCAGTACTGATAGACTTCTTCAACAAATGCTCAAATTCACTAATAAGATTGTATGTTCAATTGTAAAACAGCACTATGAACCCACTCCTTATGTTTTCTCTGCCTTTTCCCTTCAAAACGTTGTCTGGAAAGCCTAACTCTGGTGTTAACAATCTCCCTAAAAATTAAGACACCACACGACTGAAGCTTTGGGTGGCATCCAAAGCATATATTTACTTTGAATTGTTTTGCATGTCGCTACGCTACAGCAATGGGCAAGTCCAAGCAGAAAGGTTGGCAAAATATTTGATGTTATACACTGGTAACTTCTATGGATTTGGCGAGGTCCGCATTTGTGGTCTTGGAGTCAGCAATGTTTAGTTTGCCTTGGGAGCCAATAGAGCAAACATGGCTATATATTCCGTTAGGACAGAAAACGTACAACAAAATAATGCACATATTGTTCAAAATGCCACTACCAATGTGGAATCAGTCCAAAGCACAGATCTGAAATGCATTAACTCTGGCAGCCCATGTCAAGCTCAAACTGCTCCCAAAATTGAATCTGACAGAGATGCTGTTTGGATTTTGTCTTTCCAATTTCCCCCACCCCACCTCCCACAGGATTACATCAGATTTAAAATCCAAATCCTGCAGCAATATGGATAACATTTAATTAGCTATATCCTGCTCTAAATTTCTTCTTCCTTTTCTTGTGCATCAATATTTATGCATGGTTGCAAAGTGATCTTTTCAAAAGTAAAATCGTCTTTGTATTCTGTGAAGATGTCTTGAGGATGTCCACAAGGTGGCAGCAACACCCATTTGCAAAAAAATGCACTTTCTCTAAAATTCCTACATTAACTAGAACTTCCTCACCCCACCCACCCCTTCTCTGCCCATGCTGCTAGATCAGTTGAAGTCAGCCCTGTGGTTAGAATGGCAGAAGCCAACAATAAGAGCACAAGCTGTTCCCCTGAGTAAGCTGGCTCACCCCTTTTCTATCGGGCCAAACTAGAAACCTGTCCTCTGGGTTAACCTCAGAGTCTTTGGCTTTTAGAAAATCCCCTGCAGCAGGCCTGGCCAGCTGCTGTGGGGAGTATCCCATTGGGCCCTCAAAGTTGGGCAGGCCAAGGCTCACATCTGGGCTCCCTTGTCTTGACCTCTCCTCCAGTTCACCTCCAGGCAAACAGGTTAAAATCCATTAAAAGTCAATTTAGATCTGCAGAGGTCCAGAGATGGCTGGCTGACCTGTGGCCATCTTAACCTCAGGGTCAGTTTTATCAGAGGGGAGGAAGGAACAATACGCAAAACGAGCTCGGAGAGCTGTGAAGAGCCATGGAATTGCCAACCATAACATTAGAAATACCCTAAGTATGAAAGGGGATGTGGGTGGTGCTGTGGGTTAAACCACAGAGCCTACGGCTTGCTGATCAGAAGGTCGCGGGTTCGAATCCTCGCGATGGGGTGAGCTCCTGTTGCTCAGTCCCTGCTCCTGCCAACCTAGCAGTTCAAAAGCACAAAGTGCAAGTAGATAAATAGGTACCGCTCTGGCGGAAAGGTAAACTGCATTTCCATGTGCTGCTCTGGTTCGCTAGAAGCGGCTTCGTCATGCTGACCACATGACCCGGAAGCTGTACACCGGCTACCTCAGCTGCAACCCCAGAATCATCCACGACTGGACCTAATGGTCAGGGGTCCCTTTACCTTTAAGTACAAAAGACAATGGAGTGTGCCTCCAGGGTGAAGCCAAACAGCTGGAGAACGGCAACACCTGCTGTGGCTGCAGAGGCTGGTAACTCATAACCTCTGCCTCCTGTGTTGGTTTTGCTATGTTAGTAGCACCCAAGTGACCTCTACGGGGCACAAGCCTGGGCAGTGTGTAGGGAGGCCCTGGGCTGCCCTGACAAGAAGTCCCCTCTTGGCCTCGCTGATGTACATCAAAGGAAAACAGAGCAATATGTCTGGCACCAACTTGGCTGCAGGAGTTGCCAGAAAGAGATGCACAAGGCCTTAGGGACTCCACTCCAGATTTGTGCAGGGTCCTTAAGCCGTTTCGTCTCCCAAAGATGTCCTGCAAGTACTACCCTAGGTAAAGGGACCCCTGACCATTAGGTCCAGTCGTGGCCAACTCTGGGGTTGCAGCGCTCATCTCGCTTTATTGGCTGAGGGAGCTGGCGTACAGCTTCCGGGTCATGTGGCCAGCATGACTAAGCCGCTTCTGGCGAACCAGAGCAGCACACAGAAACACCATTTACCTTCCCACCGGAGCGGTACCTATTTATCCACTTGCACTTTGACGTGCTTTTGAACTGCTAGGTTGGCAGGAGCAGGGACTGAGCAACAGGAGCTCACCCTGTCGTGGGGATTTGAACCGCCGACCTTCTGATCGGCAAGCCCTAGGCTCTGTGGTTTAACCCACAGCGCTACCCGCGTCCCTAAGTACTACCCTAATAAATAAATAAATAAAATTATGCTGGTAGGAGCTAAAGGACCAAAGGCAGTAAACACATAACGCACACTGGGACTTTTCTGCCCCGCTCCCAATGCATCCCCACCCAAGTTGCTCTCTCTCACACACCACAACTGAGAATTGACAAACTGCAAGGAGACAAGTCCAATTCCCTGTATGGAGCATCCCAACCTTAGGAGCAGTTTGGCTTCAGGTGGGGCTGCAGTAGGAATGGGGTACAGAAAAGCCCCACTGCACATGTAGGGAGAGTGAGAACTACCCTTAGCAGAAGCAGGTGAGATTCCTTAGATATGTCCTAATGTGCATAGGGCTCTTTGCAATTACTTACTGCATTTGGTTTGTGAAATTTTAGATGTCACGCTGATGTTATGCTTTCAATATTTTTCTCAATTAAGCAGAATGTTTTTATTTTTTATTAGATTTGTATACCGCCCTCCATCAGCAGATCCCAGGGCAGTAACAACAACAAAATATAAGATTAAAAAAAATACAGAAAGCAAACCAATAACCCACCCCCCCATTCACTAAACTACTTCATAATTCCATTTGCATTTGGGTATCAGGTCTTAAAACTGAAATATGATCACTGCATTTATTGTCCATCTAGATCAGTGACTTTTTTTAAAAAAAAAAAAAAAACAGCAACGTTATTTTGCTTACAGACCTTGGCTTCTGGATCACTGTTGATGCTACAGGAATCATCTTCATCGCATTGCGGGGCATTTCTGTTGTGGGGAGGAAATGCTACTGTTAGTGTTAGGGCCAAATAGAATGGACAACTCAAAGACAATATTTTTGCATGATGAATGGCAGACACCTGTCAAACGTTGGCTGCATTCACATGAACAGAGAATAGTAGGCTCCAGGATTTTGAGGAGGGCCTGGAGATGCCCTTCAGATTCTAATGGACTACAACTCCCATCATCCTTAGCTGTTGTCTGTGCTGGCTAGAGCTGTTCAGAGTTGGGAATCCCACATTTGGAGGGTCACAAGTGCCTCACCCTTGTCGTATGTCATTGCGTATAGTGAAGTTACTCCATATCCAGGCTTTATAGGGCTTTAGCACCAGCCCAGAAACACATTAAAAGTCAATGTGGTTCCTTCCAGACTTTCCCAAAGCTAAAAGACGATTTGTGTTATAGAAATCTGAATAAGTGGCATATAAGTGTCTTAAATAAATGTGGGTATGTTTAAGGGACACCTTTCATGGGTGCCGTAGGAGGAACTGATGGCACCATGCTGGCGACCCTGGAGCTAAAGCATGTGGGCACCAGACTTAATAATAATAATAATAATAATAATAATAATAATAATAATAATAATAATAATGTATTATTTATACCCGGCCCATCTAGCTGGGTTTCCCCAGACACTCTGGGCAGCTCCCAACAGAATATTAAAAACACGATAAAACTTTAAACATTAAAAACTTCCCTAAACAGGGCTGCCTTCAGATGTCTTCTAAAAGTCAGATAGTTGTTTATTTCCTTGACATCTGATGGGAGGGGCGTTCCACAGGGCGGGCGCCACTACCCAGAAGGCCCTCTGCCTGGCCAGCTCTGTTTTCCAGTTATTTAAATAGGATTACAAAAAAAAAAAAAAGAGAGAGACCAGTAATCTACAGCTGCAATCCAAAACACGTTTACTTCAAGGAAAATACCTTAGAAATCAATGAGACCTATTGTCAGACCAAATGCATCTAGGACTGAGGAGTAAAAATGATTAACAGACAAACTGTTCATACCTGAGCTTCAAAGAGGCATAGCGCAATGTTGCTCCTTCAAACTCTTTCAAACTGGGGTCTGGATTTACCGTGGCTGCATGGAGATCCTGAAGGGGAAAACAGCTTGTTATACAGGATGTGAGGCATTTCTTCTATGGGTTTGCTTTTATTTTCAAAGAATATTCTTCCTGCGAAGCAGCAGCACCGTGTTTTTAGCGAATATATATGTATGTATATAAAGGCATGCACATATTTTGAACACTACAGTTTGTTAGGCGCAGGCATGGTTCTGTTATGGGTGAGGATCTGCTCTGCTGACTTGAACAAATGCGCTGTGCGTGAAAAATATCAGAATGAGGTAGCAAGTTAAGGAGCTAGACCAAATTTCCTGTTCTCTCTGGCTGGTTGGATGTCATGAGTGATATTTTTGGGAGGATAAATACAATAAATACAGCCATGGCCATGCAAAATGATTTTTTTTAAAGGTTAAAAAAGCATTAAAGTGTTCTAAAATCTGACAATATACTTGCCTTCCAAATGTCACTATTAATCTTTCCCCCATTCAGTACAGCAAAATCACTCCATGGCTGTTTCTAGATATGTAATTATTCACACAGGAAGAAGCACATTGATAAAAAAATAAAAGAAAGAAAAGAGGGAGAGAGGGAGGGAGGGAGGGAAGAAAGGAAGAAAAGGGAGGGGGAACACAAAAACACTGTTGTTAGCATTGATATTTGCAGGTTGGGTTAGGGAACAGGTCACCTCAAGTTTCAACTCATTCAATTTGCTGCAGAATCCGGGCTGGCTCAACATTTGATGCTGAACAAGCAAATTATAAATTTAAATTTTCCACCCCAAATTTGCACTTATGCCTCATTATAATAGCACATTAAGTAATAGCTGGTTGGGATGTTATTTTATCGTTTTTAGATTTATATGCCCTAACCTCCTTTACAAACTGTGCCTATCCCTTCAGTAACCAGCAGAGATCAATTCTCCAATTCCCTGGAACACAGAAATTATTCTTTTCTGGTTGGAGCTGCTAAACTGCTCCTGTGCACCTGTAGGCTGGATCCCTCTCAAAGGCATTTACTTAACGGAAGAAGGTGCCCCTGAATTATTTGCCTCTTATTGTTGAGCCGGCCCTGAATACAGAGGTATTTGGAAGCAGTAGAAGTGAGGACCACTTCTAACATTATTTACCAAGACAAGGAACTGGGACAAGGGAAAGTTCATACGAATTAGAGACAGACACAACACACAATGTGCTTACATTATCATTAGGATATTTGAATGAAAGGAAGCAAATTGTGGAGCTTGACCAGATGGTCTTGGCCTACTCTGAAATATCAATTAAAAAGAAAAGAATAGAAAACTATTTCCATCTCCCAGTGTTTGATCAGTTAGTATTTTCAAGCTGCTAGAACAGACAATATCAAATGTTAGTGGGAACATAAAAAGGAGAGGGAGGGGAAATGAACAATGGAATAAAAAATACAGACAGGCTTCTTGTTGCAGTGAAAATCACCACGACTTCGCGAGAAAATACAGTACAGTGGTACCTTGGGTTTACAACCATGATCCGTTCCGGAGGTCCGGTTGTAAACCAAAACAGGTTGTAACCCAAGGCGCACTTTCGCCAATGGGGCCTCCCAAAAAAATGGGTTGTAAATAAATAAATAAATAAATAAATAAATAAATAAATAAATAAATGGGCTGTAATCCAAAAAAAGGGACACACACTTCTGGGTTTGATGTGGTTGTAATCCAAAGTGGTTGCAAACCAAGGTACCACTGTATTAAGAGTCCTGCTGGCTCAGATCACAGGCCTATTTAATGCAGTATCTGCTGGGAAGAGGGACGGATTGAGAAACCACTCTAAGAATTGTAGTTCTGTGATAGCAATAGGGGTCTCCTAACAACTCTCAGAACTCTTAATGAACTAAGACTCCCATGATTCTTTGGGGGAAGCCATGACTGTTTAATGAGGTATGACACTGTTTTAAAAGTATAGTGCAGATGGGACCCAAGTCACACAACAGCACAGAATGCTATATTCAGTTTTCTTGTTTAAAATCTTCTCACAATCTGTTACCTCCGAGGATGTGGACAGGCTTTTTGGGCAAGTGAAACCAACCACCTGTCTCCTTGATCCTTGCCCATCCGGGCTCATAAAAGTGATGGACTCGGCGGGGTGGTGAATGCTTCCCTCTGTGAGGGAGCCTTCCCAAACCCGCTGAACCCCTTCCTGCCTGCAGACTGTCTTGCCAGAGTGGGCATGCTCTAGTTATCTCCGGTTTGGACTACTGTAATGCGTTCTACGTGGGGCTACCTTTGAAGGTGCCCCGGAAACCACAACTAATCCAGAATGCGGCAGCTAGACTGGGAGTGGCTGCCAAGACCACATAACACCGGTCCTGAAAGACCTACATTGGCTCCCAGTATGTTTCCGAGCACAATTCAAAGTGTTGGCGCTGACCTTTAAAGCCCTAAAAGGCCTCAGCCCAGTATACCTGAAGGAGCGTCTCCACGCCCATCGTTCAGCCCGGACACGAGGTCCAGCTCCAAGGGCTTTCTGGCGGTTCCCTCACTGTGAGAACTGAGGTTACAGGGAACCAGGCAGAGGGCCTTCTCGGTAGCGGCACCCACCCTGTGGAATGCCCTCCCATCAGATGTCAAGGAAATAAACAACCACCTAACTTTCAGAAGACATCTGAAGGCAGTCCTGTTTAGGGAAGTTTTTAATGGCTGATGTTTTATTGTGTTTGATGTTTTATCATGTTTTTAGAGTGGCTGGGGAAACCCAGCCAGATGGGCAGGGTATAAATAATAACATTATTATTACACTGAAAATATATTAAAACTTAATTGCTTTCCACTCAGGCCAGATTGCTACTTTTAAAAGCAAGACCTCATATGAAAAGGCACAGAAGGAAAATAATAGGAGACAGACTATATCTAATAATAAGCAAAATGACAAATTGCTCAGTTATAAAACATTCCCAAGCATGTTTCTGAGATAGCTAAAACGTTCAAACATCTTCATCCCAGACTAAGTATATCAATACCAGGGGCTGAATAGTAAATATGAAAAAAATATTTTTTAAAGGAGGGTAAATTTGAACTCATCTGAAATTCTTTATTCTAAATACTCCTATCTGAGGTGGCCCAATACATCCTGGTGCCAAAGGCAGAAAAGCCAAATGATGTCCCACTATGGTGGTAAAAATATAATAATGAACTTAGTATGTGACAATCTGTTGCCCTTTCAAAATTACTCCACAATCTGTCACTTGAGGCAGTCCACCTCACCCCTCCTGCCTTTTACTTAACAGTATCCACACACAAACTGTCCAACAATTTTTCCATAGTGGATTGGGAAACATCAACTCAATTTTTATTCAAAGTATTTCTTTGCAATTTATATATAGCTAATTAATTTTTCTAAAACCACAGCACAGCACATTCTACCACAAAGAAAATAATGTGATTCTTAGGTTGAGCTCAAGGCCAAAGGAAATAAGAATATTCTCTGATGAGTCTAGGCAACCATCAAGCTACACATACTGATGTGTGGAGAGGCAGGATATAAATATAAATAATAAATACACAAATATAAAGGAGGAATATGTGTTATGGATGGTACCTATTGTGTGTGTTTGGATTTATTGGTTTTCATTTCCCCTAGCTGAGGGACAATCATTTTTTACTCTAGAGGATGTAAGCAGAACCAGCTAAAAAACAAATGATTCCTCCCTATGTTTTACTTGCCAGGCTCAAACAATTGCTACTGCCAGGACATCTTATTCAAAGTGGTCTGTGGTGTCATATTGCCCAATTAGGTGTTTTACTGCCTGATTTTTGGGTCATTTCCTTCTACTAGTAAGAAGTTTTACACTAACATTTAAAACAGATTTGAAAAGAACGGCAGTTTCTGCTCTTTAGCATGGCATACGAAAAAAATCAAAAGTTCAGATTAATGAGGTTAATGTACTGAGAGTCCCCACCCACGTGTTAAACGAAAATGGCAGTAACTTAAAAACTGTATTTGAGACAAAAGCAACAATTCTGGGGTCTACACACTAGAGATCTAGATCTGCAATTGAACTTTTCCTAGCAGATATTCATTGCACAACTGAGCTGAAAAAGACAGACCACTTTTTAATGCTTTGCGGGGAAGCACACTTGGGGATTGGGGGCGGGGAGTTCGTAGCTTCTCTCAAAGACTATAAGGGTTGATATCTACAACTTTTCATTTGTTGTGCAGTTGTCACTGCAAACTGCTTCGCCATGGCACAGCTTCTCCTGTGTGCAATAGCAACGAATGGCTGCTCTGATCCTCTTGGCAATCTAGATCACTTCTAGCACTTCCCAACCCATCAGGTCCACTTATACTGGTATGACAAGTCCTTAAGCTCAATGCAGCCGTATGCTACCTTCGTAGTATGAAGCATTGCTCTGGAGGAACAGCTTTGTGAGATTATTAGGGCTTCTTCTTGCTTCCGGTGATTCTCTTCAGAGGCTTCTCTGCAGGCCTAACAAATTCCACTTTTCTTTTTGATGTACCGCTGAACGCAAGACAAGTGTCAATGTGGACCAGCTGATCCACCATTTAGTTTGGCTCTAATCCATGTGGATTGCAACACTCCTCTATTTGCTGTGTACGTAGCAGTAATATGGAGAAGTGGCAATCCCATGCAGGATTAAAGCAACTAACTGGCACAGCTGCAGCAGCCACTAGTTTGCATGAAGCAAGAGGAAAGATATGCTAATATTTTTGGTTTCTGTTGTATCAAAAGTCTTTTTTCTTTTTTTTAAGTTAACCTGTTTAAAATGGCTCCCCACCTGTCCACAGACTCAAAGCATAGCTGTCAACTTACAGATTTGAAAATAAGGGAGCAGCAGCCTCGAAAATAGGGGATCAGCAGCCAAAATAAGGGATTTTAGTCAACCAGCTGAAATGCGAAGTTAAAAGGGACCAGATAATTTTGGAGAGCAGCACCGGTTTTCAGCCCTTCGTTTCCAGAGGTTGCTGCTCAAGATACCAGCTGATGAAACACTGCAATTAAATAACTACAAGCAGCAACCACTTTTCGCGCAAAACCAAGTCCAAGCTACGAAGATGCTGCTGCAGTTCTGTATCTTTTCTCTCGTGCTCCATCTGCAGCTCTCAGTTCCATCAGGCGGGATGGGAGGAAGGGGGGGGGATAGCGCCCGAAGTAAACCCACAGATCAGAACATCTATGCTAGTCTACCACTACAAATCTATGGGAGAAGCGCTTGCGGTCCTTCCTCCACTTTCCCCCTCTATGATTAGCCCTTGGAAGACCTGCCTGCGCCTCCGCCTCCTCTCTCTGAACTGCTTTCTCTATGGTTGCCCTCACTCTCCTCTCAAGGCTCCTCAGCAATTCATAGGCCGCGCCAGGCTGCCCATCTCATCTGGGTCCTTCGGTGGCACAGCCACAGTACGGCCTAGTGGGAGCAGCGGTGGCGGGCAGGCCCCAGGCAGAAAAGCTCAGTTCGGCGGCCGCGAGGAGGATGGTGGCAGAAGAGCCCGAGGCTCCCACCAGTCCCGGCGGGGAGGGGCTCCTGGGGGCCGAGGCTGGTGAGAGGAGGCTGGAGGGGGGCGGGCTGGGCAACCAAGCAACACAGTTGGAGCCTCCCTCCTCCCTGGCCGGCAGGGAGGGTTGCAGGGAGAGGAGCTGCTCCTTTGAAACCTGGGAAATTTAAGGGACATTATCAATAAGGGACAGCAGCGGAACACAGCGCTGGGATAAGGGAGTTTCCCACCAAATAAGGGACGGTTGACAGCTATGACTCAAAGCAGACAAACAAATGTTACCTCTGTTTCTGGAGTGGGAGATGGTGTGATCGAACTAAGGGAGCCTTTTCTTGAGCCTTGAAGTTCTGATGGTATGGATATGGGACGTTCCCATTGGGTTGTTCCTGTCGGTATGTGCCAATAATAGACGCCCGCTATGTCACTGATCTTTTTCCAGCCTGGAGGCAAGTCAGGATCTGTCTGAAATGAGTGATCGCTCCATATATCTGCAGGGAACAAAAAAACCCAAAACACTGTTAACATGTGAAACAAGTTCAAAAAACCCCCAAACCCCAAAAGTGTTGCAGAAACACTACAGTTCTGTCATCGGTGAAGCAAGGTTAAAGAAAAAGGTATCTGTAAGACACAATTTTGCTTCTGAAGACAACAAGACAGCAGTCACTGGCTTGGGGCCCCCAAACAATTATCCCTGAGCATATGTGGCCCGGGACAAAAACATGGTTGTCCACGCTTGGTGTAGACAATGCTGGGATAGACCAATGATCTAACTTGGCCTACAGCAGCTTCCTGTATTCCAGGGGTATTCAGGTATAATGGACCTACAAACAGACAAAGGAGTCCACAAAGAAGCCAGAATCTCTTGTAATGACTAACACACTTAACCATTTGATTTGATTTTTTACTGAAGATTATTTTCTAATACCCAGAACATGTCGGGTCATGCAGTAACTTGAATAATAACCTATTACTGGCATTAAGGCTGCCAGAATCACGCTAACTTTTGTGTACTGATTGAGATTCTGCCACGTGACTTGCAAGGCTCCTTATTACGTTGTACATAGCTTTCAGATGTGCTTCATAAACCTAAGCCAACAATGAAGATCCGCCGAGAATGAAAGGTTTTAATTATTCTATACATACACTGTCTATTTTAAAAGGTGAAATGGGAAAATTGTTTCTGGAAACAAGCCAGTTTCTAAGCACCCTTGATTGTTTGCCGTGAAACATTCCTCCCCTTAATACAGTACAGTACTGCAGACGCAGAACCTTTTGCAGGAAAAGGCCTTTGGTGGTAGTAGCTGGAATTCAAATCATGGTATGTACACAAAGGCAAAAATGTACAATGCTGATCACAATGAGCCACTTCTTCCAAGCCAAGCAACCAACAAAAGATGAAAGGAAAATTACATGTAATTATTCATGACTACAGCATAGTATGCCGTAAAAGTTAGAGAACCAAATATGAATGTCTTTGAAGTTTAGAAGCCTCCAGCAGTGTTTTGACTTGGAAACAAAAAAGCAAAACAGATTTCAGTAAGATCTTCAATAAGGACAATATAACTAAACAAGCAAAAGAATACACACTGCAAGATGATTACAGAAACCCCTGCAATTAAGACAAGAGAATATTTTAAGTGAGGAGCCTCACCAAATTAAAAAGAAATTTATTAAATAGAATTTTAAGGCTTGTGTCCAATTCTCTGAATACTTTTCTTTTAAATATAACAAGACTATCGTGTACTATAAACATTATATGTCTGCTTATTAAAGTGTGTAGCACTTCATTCCGCTCTAGTTGCTTCTGAGACTAATTACAAATATACTGAGTGATATACAGCATTAATCATACTCAATGGACAAGTCAATTAATTTCAATGGATCTACTCTGAGTAGGACTTAATTGGATATCAACTATAATTATTATTATTATACATAGAGAAAAAATGTTTATAGGAATCACACTGAGAAATAATATCTTTCTATTAATTCAGGCAGCTATAGATTGCTGTATATCACAAGACAACATAATCTGCAAGCCTTCTGAATGAAATGGACAGAAATATAAAGGCCCTTTCTGAATTAGGATAAACATTTCATGGACCCATTATTTCCATAAGTCACAGAAATCCTCAATTGCTAAACTGAACGAAAGCCTTCTGAGCACTGAAGTGTTGTATTATCCAGGGTTTCCTTGAAAATGTTGTTCTTTAATGAGAAAGAATTTTGCTTCACTTGCTAGAAAGACTATGTAAAGCACCCCAGAATTCATATACTGTCAGTTTTGCTCCAAATAGCAGCTTGCAAGTGAACAAAGATGTTTATGGGAAGCCCAGGGAAGTCATAAACAATAAGAATTCACTATATCTTGTTGGCCATGAACATCAGATTCACACTAGTCAGAATGTATAAGATATAAGATTCTGACTAGTGTGAATCTGATGTTATACTTATACCACACTAGTCAGAATGAGCCTGATGATTCTGCCTTCCGGCTAGTTCCTCCCTTTCCTCTGAAAACCAAGTCTGGTTTACTTAGGTCTTGAGGACAGAGCCAGCATCAGACTGGTTTCACGGCCTGGTTGCCTGGAGGTGATTATTACGGTATTTACCATAGGCGACCAGGTGAGTGGCTTTCTACAAGTGTAGCCTATGAAGTCTCTATCTTAATTAATATTGAAATGTGGGGACCATAACAACACACGTGGTAATAGCAAAACAGTATTATGGTTATTAACAAAATGTATTTATTTAGGCTGCAATTCCACGGCCCCTGAGAGGACAGCTGAGGAGCCAGATCTCTATTTCAAAAGTGAAGCAGATCCACCCTGGAATGCCTTTTTGTCATACAGTCATACCTTGGAAATTGAACAGCTTAGTTCCCAAACGTTTTGGCTCCCGAACATCACAAACCTAAAAGTGACTGTTCCGGTTTGCGAACTATTTTGGAAGCCGAACGTCTGACTGGGCTTCTGCGGCTTCCAACTGGCTGCAGAAACAGGAAGGGGGCACAAGGCTCTGGCAGTGTCTTGGAGGCCTCCGACCTCCGACCTCCTTCCCAAAGCTGGGAAAGCACTAAACAGGCTTTTGGGAAGGAGGCATGAGGGCTCTGCCAGCGCCTCGCTTATGTGGGGTTGTGTGTATGTGGTCAAATGTTGCCAAGGGCTGCCAAAAATGCATTGAGGGCCACATGCAGTCCTTGGACGACGAGTTGGAGCCCAGATATTGCTGGACTTCAGCTTCCATCATCCTTGACCATTGATGGTGCTTCCCAAGGCTGCCTGGAGATGGAATCCAACATAATCTTGAGGGCCATAGGCTCTCCAACCCAGCCTTAAATCATCATCATGAAAGATGACAGAATGTGGCCCAAGCATCATTTTTGCCCTATGGTTCTAAATACGGTTTCTGTTGCAATATTTTTCTTGTTTCAACATAACAGTATTTAGAACCACAGGGCATACGCTTGGTTAGAGGGTTAGGGATGAGTTTGGGGAAAAAATGTAAGGTGCAGTAAAATCTGAGTAAAATAATATATTGCTGTTTTATAACTCTCTCCTCCAGCTGTCACAGTCTACCACAGAGCTGATTTATTGCTACAATAAACTCCATTCCATATGATATGCTCCAATTCAGATGCTGAATTTGGCAAGGTGATGAAAGCAAATTTGGGAATTCAATTTGTGTTTCAAGTTGTGATGGTTTTACTGCACTGTACTAAAATATTACGACGACTTCCTAAAACAAGATGGAAATCAACTGCTACTACAACTTGACAGTGCCATAAACAATACATTGAATTTGGTGGTCATTAGTGTTTGGAATAATAGTACAATTTTAACAGTTTTTCTTTTACTGCTTTTTCTCCAAAGGAAAAAGATAGCAAATCAAAAAGTACCATAACATGAATCATTGCTTGGCCTCAATTCAATTAGACAGAGATAAAAATTGCAGGAGGCAGCAGTATCTCCGTATGGCACGACTGACCTGAAAGTGCAGTAAAATGGAGCCAATTTTCTCTTCCATTATTCTGCAACTTCATGAAGATATCTTTTCTAGTATGGCAGGCACCCCAAGGCTGTTTTACAAGGTCAACAGTCACAAAACAGAAAGAGTCTCATAGATGCAACAACAAAAACGGGTTTAGGTATCTCTGTTTTTTCTTAGCGAATTGACATCACTGTTCCTTATATAACATTTATCAGTATTGTAAAGTGGTACCTCGGGTTACATACGCTTCAGGTTACAGATGCCTCAGGCTACAGACTCCGCTAACCCAGAAATAGTACCTTGGGTTAAGAACTTTGCTTCAGGATGAGAACAGAAATCATGCTCCGGCGGCGCGGCAGCAGCAGGAGGCCCCATTAGCTAAAGTGGTGCTTCAGGTTAAGAACAGTTTCAGGTTAAGAATGGACCTCCGGAACGAATTAAGTACTTGACCCGAGGTACCACTGTACTGTATATTCTTCCATGGTTCAAGGCAGCAGAGAATCACGTTGCTTATATAAAATATTATTACAGTAGGAATACAAGAAAGGAAAGGATAATGTAATACTGAGTGCAAAGGAATATAACTATGCATACTATAGTGTCTAAAATTAGAAGGCATACAATTAAACCTTGGTTTAAGGAGGTTTCTCACCACCACGATATCCTACAAATTACATTTATAAAAAGCATGGAAGTTGCAATAGCTCATTCCTACAAAAGAGGGGCAAAACTCAGTCAATTGTTCTAGAGTGAGAACCTCTATTTTCTATATCAGTGTTTCCCAACTGGGGGACATATGCCCCTCCCCCGAATATTCTAAGACAGCCACAGGTGATACAGAATAGATACAGAACAGTGTTTCCAACATTTTTTCCAACTGTGGCCCCCTTTTGAGCTTGTTTCTTTCCTATGACCCCCCCCCAATTATGTGCATTTAACACATAACAAAGTTCTGGACATAAATAAAACTCAGTAGCTCTAGGGAGACATAACAGGCCCAAAGAGATACACGCAGTCACGAAGGGAGCACACAGATTTAAAATATAAACAGAAGAATCTTGATGTGTTGTTTCAAATAGGATTCAAATGAAGCGGCTACGTAACAGCTGTAGATTGTAACTCCACTTTTGCAAATGTCCATACTTTGCATGCAAGTGATTATCACAGTTCAACGCCAAACAATTTTATTTAAAAAATGTTTCCACTACTCTGCATGTGTTGCAGCAGCACAACCTATCCTCATAGTTCACAATGACAGTCAGCAGATAGGTCCTTCAAAAACTCATGGCAAGAAACCTGAGTGCCGCCCTAAAATTAAAATGTGGTGAAAAGCAACATTCGACAGGACAAATAACTGCATCGCAAGCCAAACAAGCATGTCTAATTTTGGCAGCATTACTCAACAAGAAACTGAGATATAAACAGCCAAAAGCTGGCCATTTGGAACAGTCCTCCTTCACAGCGTGCAACTGGTTGTCAAGACAACAGGATCCTCTTCCTTGCAAAAAAACCCTTCAAGAAGTCCAACGATGGTTCAAAAAAGGAAAAAGAGGGAAAAAATCTAGTTCCAACAGTTAAGAGCCAGCTCAATGAAACCTATGGAAGTTTAGACATCAAACTGAACTGAAGGCAACTTAATTAAAGTTCTTCATGTAAAGTTAGAGAACCTACTTTATAAGATGATGTGTCTGCATATGTTGTTTTAGAGTGCTGTGTTTCACATAAAAACATTGTCACCCTATTATAAATAGGAAGCTAAATCTGAGAGAGAGGCTGAGTTCACACCAGGGCGTTCAGCATTTTTAATGCCTCCAAAATCTATCTTGATGTTTCCCATCCATACTAGCGGGTGGTGATTGATGGGAGATATTTGCACTGTCTGTTGTCCCTTCCCTTCAATTAGTATTTCCCAATCCACAATAATTCTAGAAAACAATATCTGCCGTGCGCACGCACACAGGCATAGTATATGCTTAGCTGCGCGCATGCACCTTTAATTCCTATTTTACTTTATTTATACAAGTTTTACAAGTTTCACAATATACTAAGAGCAGTCAATTCTTCATTTTGTTTTTCAAAGTATGACACTGCAAGCCAGACGCTGCAAGCCAACTCACTGACTACAAAAAGTTATAATATTAATTAGGAAAAAATATAATCGTTATCAGTGTGCTGCCTTTTCATGACACTTCAAATCAGACGTCTGAGATGTCGTCCTCCACAAGCAGAATGGGGGGAGCCTTCCTCCCTCGATACACTAAGCATAGAAGGTGAGAAGGTGTGAAGAGAGGTCACATGAAGCTGTAAATCTGAATCTGGGCTTTATCATGTCAATGCACATAACAACAACAACAACAACAACAACTCCACATGGAAAATCCAATGGCAGGGAGAAGATTTCTAGCACACCTAGTTTTCTCTGTGCATGACACTGAGGGAGGAAAAGTGTTCCATTCTGTGAGCCCCTAGCTGGGGTCTACAGTGGTACAGTCCATACACAGAACAAAAAAAATTCCTTCCAGTAGCACCTTAAAGACCAACTAAGTCAGTTCTTGGTATGAGCTTTCGTGTGCATGCACACTTCTTCAGATACACAGGTTTACCATCTTATTTTATGCTTGTGAGAACTCAGTCTAAGTCTAGCCTCTGCGCTATAACAAATATACATATACAGTGGTACCTCGGGTTAAGTACTTAATTCGTTCTGGAGGTCTGTTCTTAACCTAAAACTGTTCTTAACCTGAAGAACCACTTTAGCTAATGGGGCCTCCTGCTGCCGCCGGAGCACGATTTCTGTTCTCATCCTGAAGCAAAGTTCTTAACCCGAGGTACTATTTCTGGGTTAGCGGAGTCTGTAACCTGAAGCGTATGTAACCTGAAGCGTATGTAACCCAAGGTACCACTGTATTTAGTTGTACAGTGGTACCTCGGGTTACAAGTGCTTCAGGTTACGCGTTTTTGGGTTGCGCACCATGCCGAACCCGGAACTGGTTACTTCTGGGTTTCGGATGCGCAGAAGCACTAAATCGTGCTTAGCGCATGCGCAGAAGCGCTGTATAGCGACCCACATGTGCAGATGCAGTGCTGCGGATTGCGAACCTGCCTCTCGCACAGATTACGTTTGCAACCCGAGGTTCCACTGTATGTAATTTAATGAGCATTTGAGCACAAAACAAAAAAATTCCTTCCAGTAGCACCTTAAAGACCAACTAAGTTAGTTCTTGGTATGAGCTTTCGTGTGTGTATCTGAAGAAGTGTGCATGCACACGAAAGCTCATACCAAGAACTAACTTAGTTGGTCTTTAAGGTGCTACTGGAAGGAATTTTTTTGTTTTGACTATGGCAGACCAACACAGCTACCTATCTGTAACTAGCATCTGAGCACAGTTTAATTAGCAACCGTATTCATTAATCTCTGGAGTGAAAAAAATCCCCATAATGCTACTTTGTAGAACTCACAGTTGTCTGTTTTTGCAGTAGTAACATTTAAAACTATAGCAATATTTGTTTTTTCAACTATACTTGGTAGAGATTATTGAGTGATTTTTGCTGTGTCTTCACTCAAGTTTTATTTATGTCCTGAACTTTATTATGTGTTACATTCTGTACTTTCTATGTTTCTATGGATTACATTAATAAAAAGGGGGGAAATCAGAAATGACTCCACAGATCATTCAAGAACCTGCAACATGAGCATTTCCTTTTTCCAACAATTATTTTCAAACTTGTCTTTTGTTTGCTGTCCACCAGGTGGCATCGAGCACTACACTTTTTAAAAAGGCTACTGCGGTTCATGTCAAGAACTCTTTCAAAAACCTTCCTTTGCCATCTGCAACAAGTTTTGCTCCACAGATAACACTATTTATATACAGCAGTACCTTGGAAATCAAACAGAATCCGTTTCAGAAATCCGTTCGAATTCCTAAACCTTTGAAAACCAAAGCGCGGCTTCTGATTGGCTGCAAGAAGCTCCTGCAGCCAATTGGAAGCTCCAGAAGCCCCATTGGACGTTCGGCTTCCAAAAATAGTTCGCAAACCGGAACAGTCACTTCCGGGTTTGCTGTGTTCGGGAGTCAAAACATTCAGGAACTAAGCTGTTCCAAAAACAGCTAAAACCAATGACTTTTAGAATGATAATTGATTCAGCAACAGTAGCAAAAGTGCTCCTTCATTGGACAATATTGTATTTATGTGCTCAAAAAGTCTTACTTTTTCACACACAGAAATGTATTAGTCGAACCTGTATCATTCTGAGTCAGTATAGATCAGGGGAAGGGAACCTCTTCCAGTCCGAGGGCCATATTCTATCATACGTTACCTTTCGAGGGCCGCATGAAAGTGATGGACAGGGCCAGAGCAACAGATGCAGTTCTTACCTTTTTATACAGTGGGTGACATTCTAGCCATGCAAAAACCATAGATTTACATGCACGCGCGCAAACACGCACGCGCACACACACATCTAACCCAGGCATGCAACAGACATTTTCACAGTTCAAGGACACATGCAGAAGGAAAAGCACTTGAGGTTGCGTTGAGCAGGGGAGGTCAGAGGTGTCCTGGGGAGAGTCCCAAGTGCCAGACAGAGAGGTTCCCCTGGTACTGTGGTACCTCGGGTTAATAACTTAATTTGTTCTGAAGGTCCGTTCTTAACCTGAAACTGTTCTTAACCTGAGGTACCACTTTAGCTAATGGGGCCTCCCGCTGCCGCCGCGCCGCCGGAGCACAATTTCTGTTCCCAACCTGAAGCAAAGTTCTTAACCCGAGGTACTATTTCTGGGTTGGCGGAGTCTGTAACCAGAAGCGTCTGTAACCTGAAGCGTATGTAACCCCAGGTACCATTGTATAAGCAATACTGAACTGGAGCTCTGACAACTTCCTGTGTTCCTACAAGTGATGGATCAAACCCATGTTTTCTTTACAAAAATTAAGGGGATTAGGAACTTATTTGCGAGACCTTTTGCACAGGGCTTTGCAAATTCTGAAAAAAAATCTCCTCTGGGATTTATCAGAGGAAAAAGCATATTACTGTTTCCTACTCAGAGGTAGAAAGGAATTGGCCTTGGGAAGAGAGAGTGTACAAAAGGCTCTGCTTTAGAGCTTGGGAGTATCCCCACCTTTGTCCCCCCGGATGCTTTGCTGGGTGAATGGTCATCCCAACACAGGTAGGTAAAGGTAAAGGACCTCTGGAAGGTTAAGTCCAGTCAAAGGCGACTATGGGGTGTGGCGCTCATCTCCGCTTTCAGGTTGAGGGAGCCAGCCTTTGCCCGCAGACAGCATTTCCAGGTCATGTGGCCAGCATGGCTAAACCACTTCTGGTGCACAGAACACCGTGGTGAGGGCCAGAGCTCACAGAAATGCTGTTTACCTTCCCGCCGTTGCGGTACCTATTTATCTACTCGAGCTGGTATGCTTTCAAACTGCTAGGTCCACACAGCGATACTTGAACATCTGGCCATGTGAGGTTTTTATCATGCTTGCACAAAAAACAGGACTTTAAAGTATTTAAATTAAAAAGGTAGCTTTATTAGTAAATATCAAGAAATAAAACCAATGATGCAACTGAGAAACGAATCCACAAAATAAATTGTAGGTGGTATTCAACTAAGTTTTACTTAGAGGAGATTCAATGATATTAAAGAACACGACTAACTTAGGTTCATTACTTTCAAGAGGTTAAGCTTTGTTGAATACCACCCATTAGTCCAAAGTCTTCAGTCTGGTATTTAGTCCAAAGTCTTCAGTCTGGTCTTCCCATTTGTGGAAGTTTTAATCAGCTGCACTTATGATTTTAGAAAATTACTAGGCTAAAAATCAGCATCCCCATCTGTATTAACATCTGGATCAGAACCTTAATGGAAAACAATTCACCAGGCTGCATGAGTTCTGACCCACATCTTAATGGGGAAATGCCCCTGTTTTCCAAAATGATGATCCCATACATAGGCTTTTTCTTTGGAACCCCTAGGCTGCAATCCTAACCCCATTTACCTGGGAGTAAATTCAACCAGACTTCCTTTGGAGTAGACATGGTTAGGCTTGCACCATTAGTCAATTAAGCCTAGAAGCCTGGAGCTTGTTGTCCTTTGCAGATTTGGGATCAGCCAGTTGGGGAAACTGGCCTTGAAGCATGTCTTTATAGGTGTTGGATTCATTAATAAAAGGCAAATTGGGGAGGAAAGGAAAAACTTCTTACCAAGACAAGTTTTTTCTTACAACTACCACTTTTTCCTTGAAGCTAACTAATTCAGCTGGACGCGGGTGGCGATGTGGGTTAAACCACAGAGCCTAGGACTTGCCAATAAGAAGGTCGGCGGTTCGAATCCCCGTGACGGGGTGAGCTCCCATTGCTCGGTCCCTGCTCCTGCCAACCTAGCAGTTCGAAAGCACGTCAAAGTGCAAGTAGATAAATAGGTACCACTCTGGCGGGAAGTTAAATGGCGTTTCCATGCGCTGCTCTGGTTCGCCAGAAGCGGCTTAGTCATGCTGGCCACATGACCCGGAAGCTGTACGCCGGCTACCTCAGCCAATAAAGCAAGATGAGCGCCGCAACCCCAGAGTCGGCCATGACTGGACCTAATGGTCAGGGGTCCCTTTACCTTTACCTTTTTAACTAATTCAGCTAACTAATTCTTATGGGCTGCAAGAAGATCAAACCTATCCATTCTTAAGGAAATCAGCCCTGAGTGCTCACTGGAAGGACAGATCCTGAAGCTGAGGCTCCAGTACTTTGGCCACCTGAGAAGAAAAGACTCCCTGGAAAAGACCCTGATGTTGGGAAAGATGGAGGGCACAAGGAGAAGGGGACGACAGAGGACGAGATGGTGGGACAGTGTTCTCGAAGCTACCAGCATGAGTTTGACCAAGCTGCGGGAGGCAGCGGAAGACAGGAGTGCCTGGCGTGTTCTGGTCCATGGGGTCACGAAGAGTCAGACACGACTAAACGACTAAACAACAACAAAACTAATGCAACATGCTATCAAGGCAATTTTGAGGCTAGTTTTAATTTATAGAAACAAATGCATCAAAATCTTAAAGGGAGGCTCTGAATTTGCTGTTCAAGGTACGATGCAATAAATTATTTGAAAACTGTTCTAAAAAACAATTTTAGCCACCATGGTGCTTGCAGGCTAGGTATCTACCAGGCAATCTAACCTAGGTATGTGCTTCAGGAAATCGTAGGGAACATCACCTCACAGCCAGCCAAGCAAATATTATGCAGCCATCAAATGGCAATTCGCCATGCTCCAAATGAAGCCTGGCTTTGTAACCAAATAAGTAATGGGGAAGGAAGGAAAGGTAATGGGGAAGCAGTATATCATCATAAAACCAAATATGAAGAAGCAAAAGTTTTATAAAGTGAAAGTGCACAACAGAGCAATTGCTGCATTGTTGATAAAACTGTAGATTTTTGCAAACAGGTTTTTGGTTCTTTTTTTAACTTATCCGATCCATCCCGCTAATTAAAGCCTGCTGTTGCTGGGCAAACAAAAGTGGTGCCAAGATGTAATCTGGCTGATGGATGAATAAAAAACCGGACTGCTCGGACAGTCCATTTACAGTAATGTGCAGAGACATTAGAGAAGTCGCCCTCCTGTCGCTTCTCTCCTATGATTCACTCAAAATTCACCATCAAGCTTAGTTACCACTAATAAAGCATTTGAATATTCCCATTTTAAAAAGAATTTATTATTTTTAGTTGGTGTTTTGCTGCCCTGGCAGAGTCCTGCTCCACGTTACAAAGTCTGCTGACAAACTGAAAATTTAGAAATTCCAAACCTGCACTCCCTCCGTCTTGGTGACAAAACTACCTGTTCTGAACCACTGAATATCCGAGTGCTTTATTAACTAACATGCATGCACAATCAGCCAACTCATTTGTCAAAACTGCAGGTCTTGACCCAATAATGCCTCTCTGTCCCATCTGCCCATAAACAAGGTACGATATCTTACCTGACACTTTATATCACAATTTCACAACAAATATTGTATTCCGAGAACAGATGCACAAGTAGTAGACTGCCTTTGTGATACTTACATTTCAGTATTTATAATGTCATCAGTGGTGTGCAATACTTACAGAATTATCTACTTAATGTAAAATGGTCACAGCGACACATTGCTCAAATGAACCCATTCGGTCCATGATCGGTTGACATTCCTGCATTTCAGAGGGCTGGACTAGATGACCCTCGTGATCCCTTCCAACTCTAGAATCCTATTATTCTAACCAATAATTCCACTATCTCAGATTGGGGCTTTATTAGGATTGTGAGCCCTCGTTGTGCACAAAAGGGAAGGGTTCCCATTGTGCCAGGCTGGGGCTAATGATAGTTGCAATCCAAAACATCTGTAAGGTACCAGGTTTGGGAAAGCTGCAGTAGATGATTATCCTTTCCTATTCATTGGCTGGCTGTATAAACCTTACAACTACTGTGGCTAATATTGTAATGTAAAAACATCTTTGGATATTGTCATTAAAAATCTATGTATTCTAGCAGCAAAATCTTGGTTCTTTTTAAAAAGAAGCCTCCCATTTCTCTCCACCACCCCCACAAAAAAAGTTGATTGCTTTGGAATTCAATTAAGCAAGACAATGCTCTTCATCAATTGTCTGTAGAATGACAATACATGAGGCAGCCTGAAGCTTTAAGTTGCAGGCACCAGATTCCTATGCTAATGCACAATGAATGCAATTATACCAACTGGTCAACCCTGAATAAGGAGATATTCTCCAATTGATAGTAAATAATGTTGTATTGTATACCTTCCACATTTTAACAGTATATTATTGACTTTTTTTCTGAAATATCACACAAACCATGTGAGCCAGGTGAGCTCACTAAGCTTTGCAAAATATATTTTAAAAATATTTATATTCTAGCTGAATAAAAATATGTAACTGATTTATAAATCAGTTTCTGTTCACTGAATTAACAATGGCTTCTAACTTTGATTTATTTAACTGTCCTGGTGATTAACCCACAGTGTGAAACAATAGTGACCCCTCTAAAAATGAGCTGGAAAATGATTCCCCATTAACTGCCAGAAACCAATTAGACACTGCCAAACAAATGAGTATTAGTTCAAAACCAACCTTCCATTATAGAAAAAAGTTGCTTTACCCTGAAGTTGAAGAACATGATTAGAGAAGACCAAGACTGTGTTTAAAGCAAAGTAGACACAGGAAAGAGATTAGGGGCATGTCAAAGAAAACCAGGAGACTAGGAGTCCAAGGGAATCTGGAATCCAGAACCAGTGTGAAGATGTTCAAGCTCGCAGATCACAGCTTTCTAACTTAATCACTCGATTCGCCAGCGCTAACACAGAGGTGCTAACAGCAGAACACAAAGTTCATACTGTGATGATTACTCCAGTCTTAGTGGATAAGCTCCCTCTGCAATTGGTACAGACAACATGCAAACAGGACTTAAAAGTACCCCCATGTTCCCCAATGACAACAGCTGCTAAACATCTGTATACAGAAATAGGCAGCTTGCATAGACAAGCTGGAAAAAAATAACATATATGATTTCTCGCTACTCACATTTGCTCGCTCCTCCTCCTCCGCAGTTCAGCCTTAGCTGATCTGCCACCAGCATCCTTTAAGTTTGTTCTGCACATGTTCTAACAGCTTCATGTTCGCTTGTGCTCGCCCTCTTTGCAAAGCCTCCAGATCTGTCTGCCAGCTGAATGGGGCTGGGCTGGGGGACCTACCGCTACGTAGGCAACATTTATTTAATTAGTCTAACAAGGAATGAAGTTTGGGGTGGGTGAAAGGAAGGCCACCTGGCAGGCTGTAGATTTCAGAGTGGAAATGCCACATGTTGCCCATATAAATGACTACCTTCCCCAAGACGGCAGAAACCAAGACAGCTGTAAAGGAATTATAGCGGTGGGTGCACACAATACTGAACCGATTGCCAGATTGCCAGACGCTCAAGTATTTCTTGACTGATTTTGCTCAAAGTGACAAGCTTTCAAGACCCCACAGCCTACAGGCATCAATCACATCGCGATTTAATCAGCTCATCTGCGCACGGATGCCAGAACCCTCCTTCCACCTCCAAAAATTCATTAAAATGTCTTGTTCCTGGCTGCTTTTACAAACATGAAAGCCACACACAAAAAAAGGAAGAGTTCAGTAAAATTTATTGCAAAGATCCACTCCTTGAAGGCAAAAAAAGAAATTCTTCTTGAAGCTCCTAACCTTCAACTCCCCGAAGGTGCATTGCAGCAATGGTAGAAATTGATTTAGTGAGAAGCTTCTATTAGGGAGAGTGCTGCTCTCATCAGGAAGTCCCTCCCCCCTGCTGTAATCAATAATTTAAGCAAAGCCAAGAATCGTGTCAGCCAAAATGACCAGGGAAATGGCTTTAAAAAAAAAAAAAGATATCTCTGTGGAATAGTAGTAAAATCCAATTAAAAACTGAATGGGAAATTTCTGCTGTTGTTTTTTTGAAACTCTGGGTATCTTTGCTCCTATACTGAAATGAGGCATATTTTTTTCTGTTTCCCCAAATTAATGGAATGATAAAAATGTTGTTACACAGAATATCTTAAATCTATAGGGTGAGCATTTTGCCCACTATCCCCATCGTTGCCCCAATTTTTCTCAAAACAACACTACATTTCAAGGCTGAAATCTCGTTAAGGGTTTCAGAAATGTCAGTCTCACTGAAAAACATATGCTCAGTAACACTGATTGACACTCTAGTCTATACTGCCTCCAGGACGTTCATGTTGAACTGATTTTAGTACAGAATTCTAGACCTTCTAAAACTAATTAGATGGAGTCCTGAGATGGAGTCATGGGATGGATTCCACTAATGTGGAAACTTTTACAAGGCTCCAAAAGCCCTGACGCAGCCCATATCACTGTCCTTTAATACTCAGGCCCCCTTGCTATGGGCTGACACCCCTCTGTCACATCAACCTCTCTATGATATTAAAACAGCTAAGACAATGGCCGCAAGAGGGGCATTACACTCCTGACTGCAAAGTCCTAAGACTTTAACCTGGCCTTTGACACTTAAGATGCATGTATTTAGGGAGCCAACTTATTCCTGTGATTTTAATTTTGGATTTTAATGTTCTGTTTTGAAAGATTGTTCACTCTGGGGTGAACAGTTAACAATAAAGCAATTTATTAATATTAATATTACTAATATAATCCATCAGACTAGATTAGCAATAGCTTCAAGCAAGACAAAACTTTAGGAAAACCAGTCTCAAATAACCAACATGGTTAAGTCTAAATAACACACGAAGGAGTTAATGCCATAGAGTAAACTGTCCTGCCAGGCTTAGCTAAGTCTACTTCCTCTCAGAGACGAGGGTGGCACTGTGGTCTAAACCACTGAGCCTCTTGGGCTTGCTGATAGGAAGGTTGGAGGTTGGAGATTTGAAACTGTGCAACAGGGTGAACTCCCGTTGTTTGTCCCAGCTTCAAAAGCACACCAGGATCATTTCATACCAAGTGATCCAACTTATCTACCTCATGTCATCCAATTTTCTTAATATTTTGTACACTTGCTGAATAGTCAAAACTAAGTTTAAATCTAAAATTTTAATTATTTATCTCATTCTGTTTGTGAGTTATGAGGGTCTGAAAAAAAAATTAAATGACAATTTTAGCTGTACCGTACTACACAAAAACCTTAATAGCTCAGGCCGGAACTGAGATATGTCAAAACTAAAAACACCAATCCCTTCAGAACTGCATGGGCTTTAATATGATATGTCACATGATGGACTTACTTTAAATTTTAAATTTAAGTTACAAAATCATTTTTTTAAAAAAATTTAATATGATTTTGATTTTTCAAAAAATGTGTTGCTTATTTAATATTTCTAAGAGCTACCTGCCAAAATTCATATTGGGATCTCAATGGGATCATATAAAAATATTTTGTACATACATGTCTGCTTTATTGGGTTCTATTTAGGATAAATGGGTCTTCTTGGAGTAAAATGTAACAGAATGAAAAAGACTTAACTATAATATCAGTTACTTCAGACATTTCTTTAGAAAGTTATTCAATTAAAAGGTGTCTGAGAAGCTAGTCAGGCTTTTCTTTTAAAATGTGTTCCAAAGCGGAGTGATAGCTTGCATGATAGAATTAACGCTTTGAAAGAATTCTTGTTAGTACTTCATTTCATGAACATTACATCAAAATACATATCAAACAAAATTATTACACTGCTGGAACTGTTAACCTGGTGCCAAGATAACATCCCTTCTATCCAGTTCTTATTTCCAACAAATGAGGAATACAGAAAAAGAAGAAAGTTCTTCCTAAAATGACGCTTTGAAAGAATGAAAGTTATCAAGGGAACACAAGGATTTCATTGCCTTGTTCCATCTACATTCAGTCCAACAGAAATTGTGACCAAGGTGTACAAAATATTAAGAAAACTGGATGATATGCAAGTACAGTGGTACCTTGGTTTGCAACAGCTTTGGATTACAACCGTTTTGGATTACAACCCCCCTTTTTTTGGATTACAACCCATTTTTTGGGGAGGCCCCATTGGCGAAAGTGCGCCTTGGGTTACAACCTGTTTTGGTTTACAACCGGACCTCCAGAACAGATTATGGTTGTAAACCACTGTAGATAAATAGGTACTGTGGCGGGAAGGTGAACGGCGTTTCCGTGCACTCTGGTTTCCGTCACGGTGGTCCGGTGCTCCAGAAGCGGTTTAGTCATACTGGTATCATGACCCGGAAAGCTGCATGTGGACAAACACCGACTCCCTCAGCCTGAAGCGAGATGAGCGCTGCAACTCCATAGTCGCCTTTGACGGGACTTAACTGTCCAGGGGTCCTTTACCTTTACCTTACTTCCCCCTCACCTTGGGAGGAACTAGATCATCAAACCTTTGTACTTCCCAGGCTACCTGAGAAGCTCAGCATGTGATGAGGTTTGAGCTAGTTGCCCCAGCTCAAACTGCGTGGCTCTCACCAGTCGCTCAAGTTCCTAAACCAATCATTTAGGAACTTTCACCACCAAGCTCAGTTCTACTGCCCGTGAAACCTTTTCTGAAGCATATGAATCTGGCCTTTGAACAGTTTGCAAGTAAGCCATTTTTAACGTACCAAAGGTGTGGTCTTCTCCTACGCTGGGGAAGAGGGAAATTTTGGAAAGCCACATTTTAAGGGGACATTTTGGAACTCAGAAGGGCCTCTTTTAAAGGTCTAAAAGCTTATATTTCCATGCTTTACTTTGCTGCAAATTTTGACACAGTACTTGTCCCCAGTTTGGATTTTGGCATCCAGGAATTCTCATCAGGTAAAAAGTCAAGGAAGAGACTAGTAAAGTGAAAAGGGTGAGGAAGGGAGCTCAGGATATTCTAGGGAACACTGAAAGGTGCTCAGGTAATGCTTTGACATATGCCACCTCAGATAAACTATTCTGCAGTGTCACCTGACTTTTAAAGATGTGACTGTTGCATCATTTCTTTGTTCTCTTTCCTTTTCTTTGTACCTACCACCTGGGGCCTTTTAATTTGTTGACCTCATATTTATTAGTTATACTAAAGCTTGGGACCAATTCCTGTTTATGACCACATTTGCCATTATTTGTTTTTTTGCTATTCATTAATCTTTTCACCCAGGCTTTTGGCAGGGGGATGAGTGAATTATCTGCAGGCTGCTGCTAAAGAGCTGCTGTAATCTTATCCACATGATACTTTTAAACCACTCTTGTGCCAGTCATGGAGAATCATGGGAACTGTAGCATTTGAGGATGCTCAGCTACCATTCCCAGCACCCTTAACAAACTACAGTACCCAGAAACCTCTGAGATTGTTGAAGTGGCATAATAGTGCTTTATAAATATATAGTGTGTGCATGTGACCATTCTATTGGCATTTGCTGTATGCTAGAGTATAGCAGTTATTTACATTTTATTGTATAAAATGTGTGCTAAGACGTAACCAGTTCTGCAATCAACGGAACTGAGGAAGGGCAGGATATAAACTGAACAACTAAATTAAACAAATAAACACAATAAACACAACCACCAGACAATACAGATGTCAGCATCACAGCACTTGTTCCAAGGATGCTTTGTTCTCAGCATCAATAGGGGCAAACCTGTCAAGCGATCAATTTATCATCTGATAATGCCTCTGTCAACAATGCCTTCTGCAAGGACACAGGTGCAAGGAGAACAGAACACACAGGGGCCTCATGCTTCTTGTCCCCACACTTCATTATTTCATCTGAAATATATATTTTGTGACATATTTCAGTTGGAGTTCATGGGTGGGGTGGGGTGGAAATCTATTTGGGGTAAGTCAGAGGGTTGCAAAAACAGGACAATCCCAATCAGCACTCTATCTCACTAGGAATGACACCTGTAATTCCAGTTTCCCTCACATGTGCGTCAATTTTGAGGCTACTTACCTGATGTACTGTCATAGCTTTATCTTTTACGTGCCTAACATTGCTATTCAGGAAAGGAAATAAGGCTATAGGTTTGCCCCAGGATTGGGCATCCTCTTTGCATATAGCCATTGGAATTAGATCGCTTGCGCATTAATGCAACATTATGCAGAAGCACAGTTTTAAACACACTGACGCACTCTAAATTTGCTAGATAGTCTAGCAGCTGCTGGATTCCATTCCACTGGGAGGAATGGCAGCCCCTTCCCTTCTTTTTACAGATTTAAGTATCCACTTAGGAGCATATATCAAGTAGACAATTTTGGCAGGAATTCTATGCTGCTTTAAAAAAAAATGCTGAAGCACAGATTTATCAGGCCAAATTCACTCATATTTCAATGTCTTGTTTCATAGCTTTGGGGAAACCTGAAAACCATGTTTTTAAAAGTGTGGTCTGAATTATGATTGCCTTCTCTTTCTTCTCTTTTTCCTTAGCAACAGATACATGGGCTGGGGCCAGAGCCCAGCACCTCTGGGATATAGAGGCGCAGCAGAAGATTTAAGAGAAGGGATGCAAAAGGTTTGGAAGAGGAAGTGGAGAGGGAAGAAAGGGAGAAGCAGGGCATGAGTAGCAGCAGTGGGTGATTTGGGCAAGACCTGATAAATAACCAGGTTAATAGCAGGCAACAACACTAAGATATGGGGTATGGAGAGGAGACAAAAAGATGGAACAAGGAGAAAACAACCCAAGAAGGGAAGGCTTTCGCTAGATCACCCTCTGGGCTTGGAGTCAATCCTGCGGCTGCTTATACCTCATCTATGCAGAACAAACGGCAAGGGCCGAATCAGTGAGACGGGCAACGTTTGAAACATAACTACACAGGAGCATTATCATACACCAAGCTGTTGAGACCCTGTTCCCCCAAATGCAGCTGTTGTCATTTGAATCACACCAACATAACTCAATGGGGGGAAATGGCAGCATGTTGGCATAGCCAAAATGGCCACCATCATGTTGGAGAGGCTTTTCACACCAACAGCTTGCTGTGTGGACGTGCCATCACATGGGTTACAAACAAACCATAAAACTGAAAGTATCACTTGTCCCTGCGATAACTATTTGTGTGGTTCCATCACTACAAACACTCATGAGTTTGACATGTAAAAGCTGGGGGGGGGGGGAACCCGTCCACTTTCTATTGTCTGTAATTCACTATCTTCAGATGATATAGACAGGAAAGCTAACAGTGTGACTTTAAAATGTATAAATAGACTAGCGGATTCTAAACAATCCTCGTACCCCAAACAACTGCAGAAGCCCTTTATGCCATATCCCATTCTGTTCCAGAGGATCCCACAAACCTCAGGAGTTAGAAGTCTGCACAGTAGGACTTTACAAATATCAGATACCCCGTCTTGTGGAAGTGTTTCCATTAGCAGAAAGCCAGAATTGGATGCAATCCTATGTATTACTGCAGCACCGCTTTGCCTACTGAAGATTATTGATTGTCAATTCCGTAACAGTTCAAAGCTCCACCCTAAAAATACTTATCAGGAAGCAAAGTCCCACCGAACTCAAAGCCACATTCTGAAAATAAATGTGATTAGGATTGAGCTGCCGCAATTTACATTTAAATGCAAAGCAGAAAGTACCAGGGAAAAAAGCTCTGAGTTTTAAAACAACAATTTCGTGTAGCAACTGGACAGAATCAGTAACACTGTCATTTGATCATTATTAACAGGCTAGCTGAACTTTCTTTAGTTTTATCACAGCCATTTATATGACCAAAAGAATTAAACTTTTCTTAAGGTGAGTTATTGCATCGCTAAAGGGTAGAAAGTCCCGCTATAAAGATAAAAACTTAAGCTCGGCAAAATTTGCAATCTCAGCTGCATTCCTTGAAGCCAACTGATATACTGGCCTAAACTTCACTCTTTGCAAGGATTTACTCAAGCGCATACCATTTTGCTTTCCCACACACCCACAACATACAAAAGAAGCATCTGTACCTGTTTCATCTGGGGAACTGGGAGATGCGCTATCCTGAGACAGCGTTGTCCAACTAGAGTCTTCGTCGCTCGGAGCCAGGTTCTGAATCCTATGTAGCGCACAGTCTGTTTTGGCACCAGTTTTAGGATTATCCTTTTTCGTTTCCGGGCTCGACGATACGGTGGCTACCTGTCCATCTTCCGGACTCGCTGGCTTGTTTTGTTTCCGAAGCAAGCCGTCCCCGTTAACAATCACTGTGGATGCCTGGCTATTGCACTGTGAGGACAGTTTCTCCTCCCCTGCCACTTGGCTGTTCCCCAAATTCTGCTCAATGTCCCTTGCCGATGTCTCAAGGTCTGCATAGTAATTTAGGAAGCTCTTGGTTCTCCGGCGTTGTGTGGGTAGTATTTCGCTGCCTGAGGAATCCTCCTGGTTTGGCTCCTTCCCCTCCAACTTCTCAGAAGTTATGTTGATGCCTGCGGTAGTGGTAGGAGCGGTCAGGTTCTTGTTAGGATCCTGCTGCCCCTGCTCCGCTGCTTTCCTAAGCTGGTTCTCCCCATTCTTCACCAGCTTTATGTTGGAAGAATTGTTGCCCAGCAGGGGCTGCGCAGCAGGATCCGAAAGGCCCATGGCTGTCTGGATGTTAGTCAGTGCGTATTTTTTCCTGCATTTTGGAGGGGTGCTGTTCTTGACTTCTGTGTGCTTGATTTCGGCATTCAGCAGCTCGTTGTGAGAGGAGCGCAGGTGAAGTGTGTTGGGCGGAGTGGCAGGACCGTTCCGATTCACAATGTCCGTCGCGCTGTTGCTTGCCATAAACCCTGCCAAGGTTTCCACACCGGAGTCAACTGGGGAAGTAGAAGAAACAAACACTCATGAGGTATCCTTAAGCATAATAATCAACAGGTGTTAAGTGTGCTTGGAAACAGGATTGAAAAGCCTGCATACATATCCACCCATGAAATAAGCAGCAATGTCTTGAATTTAATGGCAGGTCGCAGATAACCAGAGGAGGGGTAAGGGTTTTAGTGAGCTCATTCAATACAGCTCTCCTTCATGGTAGCTAGGCGCAACCAGGTATGCCAATCTCTCCAAAGCTTCATACCACTTAGCAGGGAAATTGAAAGGTTTATGCCAGGGATGGGAAACTTGTGGTTCCAGATGTTGTTTGGACAACAGCTCTCTTCATCCCTGACCATTGGCCATGCTGGCTGGGATTGATGGGAGTTGGATCCCTGGCCTACCACATCTGGAGGCCCAGAAGTTTCCCTCCCCTGGTTCATGCATTCTGCGTAGGGGAAGAACATGGCAAAATCTCACTGTAGCCTTTCTGATTTCTGCTTTTCCACCCAGTTTTGCAGTGTAACAATACTAAAATAAGAGTGCATTGGTGGAGACTGACAAGGCACTGCCCTGGGTTAAGGTGTATTTAAGAACAATATATGGCCTTCTAAATTGGGGAGAGCGGGTATTGATTTTGTCTGTTACTATGAAGGGCAGAATAGAAAGAGGGTTCTTGGTAGGCCCTCAGAACTTTTCCTTTATGATTATATTTAAGGGAAAAGCTTTGTTCAATCATACTGAGGGCCTATCTAGAACCCTCCTTCCAAGAGTGGACAACCAGAGAAACCTACAAGCAGGGCATGAAAAGAAGTGTCTTCTCTCATTGTTTATCCCCAGACATTCAGAAGTATAACTTCCAGGACTGTGGAAGTCTGCATATCTAACATTCATGGTTCAAGAGCTGTTAACAGACCCATCCTCCACAGATTTGCCTAATTTCCCTTTAAAGGCACATAAACCACCACCACCGAGTGGTGATGCTTTGGCCAGCAGATTGCATGTGAAAGGGGACTGCTTTTCCTCACTCCGGACCCTATCACTTTTTAAAATTAACAGTTGTTTCCCCCCCCCCCAATTCATCACAAATAAGGAAAAAGAGGTGGTAACTCTATAAAAATAGGAGTAGCATTTATAAAGTGGGGTGGGGGAGATACTAAGAAGGGAAGGAGAAGAAAGTGAGTTGTGGTATTTCAGGCACATGAAATGGAAGAAGTGATGTACGCTAAATTGACAGCTTCTGAGCATCGGCCATCAGAAAAAAATGACCAAACGTCTTCATATTCTTCCTCTTAACACTCTCTGGGTGCTATTTTGACTTTTCAGTTAAGGTACAAAAATCAAGACTGCCACTGACCTGGTCAGTAGGACAGGAGCTTCAGTGGGATCACCGTTCTTCAGCGGTATCACTGAAGAACAAAACAGGGTATAATTGTTTTTCTACATGGCATTGCAGATACACCATTGTTTTCACTGGAGTTTCCTACAGCAAACACATAGGGCTAAATTCTGTGTGAGACTTCAGTGGCTTTAGGAAGCGTGAATGGGAAATGTGAATCTCTATCACATAATGGCCATGTGCCAGGAATTCAGAACCAATCCTAGCTCTCTCCAGTAGGTGTTTACAACATATCCCCAAGTATTTTGAGACACATGCTCTTCTTTCATACTTTGCTTGTCATGGCAAAACACTAATAAACCTGGGGTGCCATGCAGACATATGGAGCGGTTCTGGTTCTTGGGCTTCTGTCTGCTGAATAAGAAAAGAGATATCTATGTAGGGAAGTTTTTAATGTCTGATGCTGTATTGTTTTTAATATTCGGTTGGAAGCCGCCCAGAGTGGCTGGGAAGATGTTAAATTATTTTTGTATGCCACAACTGCTGCGAGAATTTTAATAGCTAAAAAGTGGAAAACGCAAGAACTACCTACAGTGGAAGAATGGCAGATGAAGATGATGGAGTTTTCGGAACTAGCTGACCTAACTGGAAGAGTCCGCGACCAGAAGGAGGAGGAATACAAGGAAGAATGGACAAAATTTAATGATTATTTAGTTAAATATGTTAAGGTAAACTAATTGGAAACAGCTTGCAGATACTTGATTGGCTTAGGATTTTATATAAGTTAAGTGATGAAGTAATATGTTTAATTTCAAAATGAAAAGATTTAAGGATGTCAATGTTCAAGTTAAATTTATAAGAACTATGATTTGGAAAACTGTTAAAAGGATATGCATTGAAATTCAACTGAGGGGAAGCGAGGAAGTCACTAAACAATGTTAATAAGTGTAATTTAAATAAGGTTTATGATTTATGTTTGTTTGTTTATTTGTTTGTTTATAATTTTGTGGAAATCAACAAAAAAAATTGGAAAAAAACAAACCAGAGTGGCTGGGAAAACCCAGCCAGATGGGTGGGGTATAAATAATCAATTATTATAATATATTATCTAAGTGATTATAGAAATGTTTAATTAAAACAGGGGCAGGGACGGGCAAACACATCCAGCTGAATAAATAGTCTGGTCTGGTCAGTGCAGATCATAGCTAGCGCTCTCCTGTTTGTCAAAACAGATTTGCATGAAGCAGATGGCTCATTCATTTTAGGGTTATGCAATGTTGAAAACAAGCGGGGGCAGGGGTGGGGAGCAAGAAAAATGCTAGACTGTCTGATCTGCTTGATAAAGTTTCTGGTTTTATGGACCTCTCCTTTGAAAAACCTTTGAGAATCACTTCAGCTGTCTACCCCTTTGTTTTCTCTTTCATTATAACTTTGATACCGGGAACACTAATTCAGCATCAAGACACACTCCAGTTGTCAAAGCCAATAATGGGGATGCTGTCTATATTCTCCTCCTCCCTACTTTGATTTCTCTGTTCCTCACTCTTTATCAGTACACACACACACACACACACACACACCTTATTTAGCAAATAAATTGTGACAGAATATTATGTCCTGCTGCACCGAGGAAATCACTGTATAATATACCAGGCTTCTATTCTTTAACACATCCTTTAGATTTATTATGTTAGAAGGCACTGATACGTGGATGTTGTAAAAACTAAATTTCAGGCATTTAGGAACACAGGAACCTGCCTTTTACTGAGTCTGACCATTGATCTGTATAGCTACATTCCTGACTGACAGGAATATTTCCCAGGTGTACCAGAGATGCCAAGGCTTGAATTCAGGATAATCTGCATGCAAAGTATGTGGTCTACCACAGAGCTACGTCCCTCCCCACGTTCCACTGTGTAGCCGCAATTGGACTTCACTTGATCTAATGTACCGATTCAGCCCTATAAAGCTTCTTACACCTTTTTCTACATTGACTTCTTCCTTCTGGCATTACTGTTGACCTGAAAATGTACATAGTGCCTGAAATGGATTTGTGCCAGTGGAATTAGTACCTCAAATGACAATTTAAGAACTGCCCTGTCAGTACATCTTCACCACGTTGTTGGTTTTAGCCTTTCTGCATACATCCTACCACACTGTCCGTATTTTCATCTGAAGAATATTGGAAAGCACGTTGGAAGGCTACAGGACATAGTGGGGCCATCGAGGCAGGACTTTGGGGGAGAAGTTCAGGACCCCCAAACAAATGACAGCTGCCTACCATATTTTTAAAAATGTGAAGTGATACGCATTGCCATCTAAAGACACGCACACGCTCTCAAAGACCATGAAGTCCAGAGTCTATTATCACCTAACTTCACCAATGTTAGGGCTGCTAATTTTCTTACTGCCTTGCGCAGCTTAATAAAAAGATGGAAGCTTATATTTCTGTGTAACAGTGCCTAGGGGTTCAAGATAATTAAGATTTATGACCCAGAAAGACCCTGTATCAGTCAAGGGCTTTCACCTTAGCACTGTGCTGTAGTCCACTTTCCGATTTTCTAATCCATTATTAACAAAAGAAAGCAGTGACAAAACCCCACGTGCCCCTGAAAGACAAAGGTATAGAAGGAGAATAAAAATGAAAAAGTTTGGTGAGTTAAGGAGAAATCACCTGAGGCTGAACTCCAAAAAAAAAAGACCCTATCTGAGAAGTGAATCATCTGTGCTGTGCAGCCCAAATCATATTCTAAAACTGATGGTTAGAGACACTGCTTTTTTTCACAGCAGAATTTCTCATCTTCCTTGCTCACTTCTGATTCAGCTGCAAGGAGAGCTGAGTGGACCACATGGAAACACAAAGAATCAAACCAAGAAGATGGTTCTCTTACCAAAGCTTAAAACCTAGCAAGTCAAAGAGATGCCCAAGGTGTACATTGTGCCTGACTCCTGCACATTCTTATTGATCCAAATTATGCTCCCGGGGCAGTGATCTTGCGAACCTCCTGAGAGCATCCTCAAAATAAATGCTACATAAATTTGTGCTTCAAGGAGAATAATTCTGAGTGCCTTGACAGGAACTTTAGAGAGAGGTAGACAGGCCATTACTTACTCTCTCAGTACTGCTAATGAAAAACTAAAACAATTGAACCAATCAATGTTTTTAAGTTAATTAGGACAGTATAGGTACAACTACTAGGGGTCAGCAAACATTTTCAGCAGGGGGCCAGTCCACTGTCCTTCAGACCTTGTGGGGAGCCGGACTGTATTTTGGGGGAAAATATGAACAAATTCCTATGCCCCACAAATAACTCAAAGATGCATTTTAAATATAAGCGCACATTCTACTCATGTAGAAACACCAGGCATGCCCCACAAATAACCCAGAGATGCATTTTAAATAAAAAGACACATTCTACTCAAGTAAAAACATGCTGCTTTCCGGACTGTCTGCGGGCCGGATTTAGAAGGCTAGTGGGCCGGATCCGGCCCCCGGGCCTTAGTTTGCCTACCCATAAACTAGGCTATAATTGGCCATGCCTAGGAAGCATTTCCTTTGGATGAAGGCAGACGTATTGTACAACTGTAGTGTGGGAAAGGGATGCGGGTGGCGCTGTAGGTTAAACCACAGAGCCTAGGACTTGCCGATCAGAAGGTTGGCGGTTCGAATCCCCGCGACGGGATGAGCTCCCGTTGCTCGGCCCCTGCTCCTGCCAACCTAGCAGTTCAAAAGCACGTCAAAGTGCAAGTAGATGAATAGGTACCACTCCAGCGGGAAGGTAAACTCCGTTTCCGTGCGCTGCTCTGGTTCCCCAGAAGCAGCTTAGTCATGCTGGCCATATGAGCCGGAAGCTGTACGCCGGCTCCCTCGGCCAATAAAACAAGATGAGCGCCGCAACGCCGGAGTCGGTCACGACTGGACCTAATGGTCAGGGGTCCCTTTACCTTTAGTGTGGGAAAGGACCCTGAGGGCCATCTAGTCCAACCCCGTGCAATGCAGGAATCTCAACTAAATCATACATGACCATCCAACCTCTGCTTGAAAACCTCCAAGGAAGGTTAGAGTCCACGACTTCTTGTAGCAGTCTGTTCCATTGTTGAACAGCTCTTACTGTCAGAATGTTCTTCCTGATGTTTGGTCAGAATCTCTTTTCTAAGTGCCAAGACCAGATGATGGAACAAGTGTCCCATCTTTTGGGGAAAAAATCAAGAGGGTGGAGAATAAGCAGGAACTTGATCTAATGTACTGATTCTGCCCTATAAAGCTTGTAGAATTGGAAGAGACCACAAGGGTCATCTAGGTCAACCCCTTGCAATGCAGGAATCTGTTGCCCAATGTGGGGTCAGGCCCATAAGCCTGAGATTAGGAGCGTTGTGCTCCACCGACTGAAATATCACTTCATCCTCCATTATGCTGAATATTTATATCTCACTGCGGAACATTCAAGACACTCCTATATATGACAACTCTACAGTATTATCTCAGCATGGAAGATTGTAGGCTGGAGGAGGAAGGGGAAGGAGAGGGAGGAGAGGAGAGGGAGAAGAAAAAGAAAAAGGGCACCCAGTGAGTTCATGGCAGAGGTGTGATTCGGACCAGGGTCCTAGTCACTAACCAACAATGCTTTACGCAGGACCACTTCACTGGAGTATTACAAAATCTCCAAGCATTGAAAGTTGCAGAAGGGGATACAGAAACAGTTCTTCTGGTGCCTGCTGAGCCTTCATTCTCACTCCAGCCCACCAGTTGCCTCCCTATAAATGCCCATTCTGGCCTTGTACTCAAGTTATCTTGACATATATGGGCTTGGAAACACACTTTTGTCGAGTGAAATGCACAGTTCCATCTACAGTTACCTGTTACATCAGCTGCACGGTTAACTGCAGTTGGGCCAAGCCGAGCGCTGAGAAAGGGAAGTCTCTGCTTGATCCCGCAACCTGCTCCCAATTCTTTTAAACAATGGATAAGAAATTGGCAAGTACTGGCTTTGAAAAACTGGTTGTGTTGTTTTAAAGAAAAGAAAACACCAGAAGAGCGAGGGAAAGGGAAAGAGAAAGAATGAATATATTTTTTAAATCGTAAATGCAAGACCATGAGCCCAGAAGGAGAGAAAGAAATTCTATGCGTACAATATTAAAATATCTGAAAGGGCATCTGACCTGGAGGTACTTCTGACATGGATCACTGGGCTTCAGCAATGGATCAGGAAATAGATTATTATTTGAAATCTGAAAAGAGGGATCATTTTAAGAAATTAAAAACAAAGAAAGCCACAAAACAAAGCCAGGGCAGCACAACGCTGGACAAATTATTCAGTAAAAATAATTATTGCAAATACAGAAGCAGGGGGCAGAATCTATATCACTAGCAATGTTTAAAAGGAAAAAAAATTCTCCATGTACATTTCAGAAAGGTGGAATTTCCAAGAGTTAACTCCCAATTGCATTCCATATTTTAAGCAAAATTTACTGTAACAACACTGTCAAAATATTGCATTGTGCAAGTGGAGTATAAGTCATGATTTTCGGCTGCTAGATGCCTTCTCTGTGGCAGAAGCGTTCTCAGCCTTGCTCTTTTATGTTGCAAAGCATCTCCCTCTAATGCTAATTCTTAAAATAAATTATATTTGCCAAGCAAACGAAAACGTAAAGCATTCTTGGTGGCCCTTTAAGCTCAGTTCTTCACAAACAAATTGAAGGCAGAAAAATCTGAACACAAGCAAGGTGGATTTCCTGGCATGCAGAATTTGCTGAAGTTGGACTAAATTATAGAGAGCACAAAGCCTGCTCATAGCAGACATCTAAGAAGAAGAGAATTTATTAGGTCTTCTATTTGAAACTCTCTCAAGCTTCAAGTTCTCAGTACATCAGAATATTTTTCACCAATTCCCCTCCTGGAAAGCGACATATCCCGCAGCCAGCTATAAAATGATGAGAGGGCATTATCACACCGAACAGAAGAAAGGTTACAGCTTGTGAAGTATAACCAATATATATTACTGCTGGTTGATGCCAACAACCTTACTTACTACACGAGCTAAAATTCAAAAATTTAAGCTCTTTCCCTTCCACTGGAAAGCTTATGAAGCTGAGGTTTTATTCCTTTTTTGAGCATTTAGGTTTTCTGCACAGGTGGCAGATTTAAAAGACACCGAGAGGATCTTACAATCGGGTGCCAGTAGCAGAAGCAGATATTCTTTTATTTGTCTTTTTTACATGGTAACCTGCGACTGTGACGTGAACAAAGGACCACTGCATGCCTCCATTCCTCATAACGCCCTCTGGCTACTGCCATTCAGTTTTCTTACATCCCCCTCCGCAGGTTCCAGTGTTTGGTTCATCTTCCACCGCTGCTTCTACTTCCACTGCGGTAGCATCTGACCACGGGGTGGTAAGCAAAGTCCGAAGGGGACTGTCCTTGACCCAGAATTGCCCAGCAGCAGCAAATAGGTAGCAGACTCTGAGTAGCTGGTTTCAAACATAGAGCAACTTTCATTTACTGCTACTGTACTACTAGAGAGAGCCAGTGTGGTGTAGTGGTTAAGAGCCGTAGTCTCGTAATCTGGTGAACCGGGTTCGCTTCCCCGCTCCTCCACATGCAGCTGCTGGGTGACCTTGGGCTAGTCACACTTCTCTGAAGTCTCTCAGCCTCACTCACCTCACAGAGTGTTTGTTGTGGGGGAGGAAGGGAAAGGAGATTGTCAGCTGCTTTGAGACTCCTTAGGGTAGTGATAAAGAAGAAGAAGAGGAAGAAGAGTTTGGATTTGATATCCCGCCTTTCACTCCCTTTAAGGAGTCTCAAAGCGGCTAACATTCTCCTTTCCCTTCCTCCCCCACAGCAAACACTCTGTGAGGTGAGTGGGGCTGAGAGACTTCAAGGAAGTGTGACTGGCCCAAGGTCACCCAGCAGCTGCATGTGGAGGAGCGGAGACACGAACCCGGTTCCCCAGATTACGAGACTACCGCTCTTAACCACTACACCATACTGGCTCTCGAAGCGGAATTTCAAATCCAAACTCTAGTCTTCTTCTAGACCTGAAGCAACATTGGCATCACTGTAACAGTGTAAATGTAATGGAGAAGAAGCCTTGCTACAGCAAAAAGAAAAACTTTGCTAAATTTCCCTATCTGCATCTGCTTTTACTTCCCCCCGCTATGTATATCACAGTAATAATTAAATTGCCTGCATGCAAGGATTTAGATTTCATCTACATAATAATACAAAATGGAAATTCTGAACATACAGAAGAGGTGAATTCTGAAGTAAGAGCTGCTTGACTGTGAAACAGATTTCCTCGGAAGGTAGTGGATTTTCCTTCCTTGGGGGTTTTTAAGCAGAAATTGAATGGCCACCTGTCCTGTATGCTTTAGTTGAGATTCCTGCATTGCAACGGACTCAACTAAACGACTCTCGTGGTCCCTCCCAACTCTACAGTTCTATGATTCCATGATCCTAAGAACACTATATAGTAAAGGGAAGAAAAGGTAGATGGCATTATAATAGTAGCTTAGGGCATATAAACAAAAAAATACCAAGACTTAACACAAGAGAGGCTTTTCGGAGAGGGGGGAAGTCGCAAGGAACTTTTCATGTACTGCCTCTTGAGAAGATTATTTGACATAGCTTGGAATATAGCAAGCCTTAAGGCTCAAGGATTATCACTGGCAGTAAAGTAGCCACAGGAATAGCCACTTGTCACCTGCCATTTCAAGGAGATAAAAGGGACAGGCTGCAATCTTTAAAGAGGTCTTTGAACCTTTTACGGAAAACTGACCTTGATGCGAGACCCAGGTCAGCTGCGGTGATATTACCTGAACTGCCTTTCAGAAAGACAGACACAAGAAATAAGAAAGCAATGAGTTTACACTGGAAAGGGGTAATTAAACACAAAATATGTCTCAGCTAGATCAGGGGCACGGCTTATGGAGAACAGAGGTTATGTGGGTGTATCTTAAAGTAAAGGTAAAGGGCCCCCTGACTGTCATCGTTCTGCCCGGACACTAAGGTCCAGCGCCAAGGGCCTTCTGGCGGTTCCCTCATTGCGAGAAGTGAGGTTACAGGGCACCAGACGGAGGGCCTTCTTGGTAGTGGCGCCCCCCCCCCCCCGTGGAACTCCCTCCCTTCAGATGTGAAGGGAATAAGCAGCTATCCTATCTTTAAAAGACATCTGAAGGCAGCCCTGTTTAGGGAAGTTTTTAATATTTAATGCTGTGTTGTTTTTAACACTTGATTGGGAGCTGCCCAGAGTGGCTGGGGAAACTTACCCAGATGGGCGGGGTATAAATAATAAATTATTATTATTATTATTATTATTATTATTATTATTATTATTGTTATTGTTGTTGTTATTATTATTATTATTATTATTATTATTATTATTATTATTATTATCTCATTGATGTTAGGGGTATAGTGGACATTTTGCTGGTCTCAGGGCCTATGGAAACGCCTTCCTCTCCCAAGCTGCGGAGCCAAATCTGCTTAGGCAAGGGTATGGACAGACTGATGTACGCCACAGCATGCAAGAGAAAACATGGCATGAAAATTTAGTGCACCTGATTCCAACCATGCAGTCTTATCAAAGTTTCCTGAGAATTTCAAACGGTGATATTGGCAACTAGTACACGGCAAGCGCTTTGCTCTCCCATTGGCAGAGATTATAAAACCTCTACCCGCTTTGCACTTTTAAACTTGGAAAATTTGGCCCCCCAAAATTCACCAAGGCTATAGCAACAGCGGGTGGGCAGTGCAATCAGAAAAGCAGGAAGTCAGCCAGGAGATGCTGCCAGGTTTGCTTTGCTTTCAAATTTACAGGTAGGGAGAAAATTCACATACATACATGAATTGCTCTGACGATAGTGAGCCCCTGGGTATCGCCTGCCCATAGTGCCACTCAGCACATTATCCCGTGTCGTCAGCTATTTCCAAAGCGCTCGGCAGAATTGTTTTACTGGAGGAAGAGAAGGAAAGAGAAGAAACAGAAGGCAAAGGATTTAGTACAACGCATGCATTGTTCTCATTAAAATGCTAATGACCCTCTCCACCGGGTGTTTTTTTTTTGGGGGGGGGGATAATGTATTAATAAATTATTCATTGTCGCACCAGCAGCAGAGACGAACTGTTGGGCTACCCATGCAGAGCAAGTTTACTGTTTGCGCTCATCCTCCGCCGATCGGCATAAATAATTTCAAGGCAAACACAGTGCCTTGATACACTGGCTCTTCTGGGATTTCACAGCCTCAATGCACAGGCTTGTGTTTCTTTGGGCACTGACTTTGGTTTTAAGCAAAGCTCAGCACTGGGTAAATAACCTCCATTTTCAGGTGCAGTGAACAACCGGTGTAAAATCATTGCAGGTGTTAGAAAATCCATTTGCTTCTCCTCTAGGGATCTGACAGCTGTGGACGGCTCAAGAAAGCGAGCCAAGCCCCACAAAGCCAAGAGAATCCCTAACAAGGAAGCAAGAAGAGGAAACAAACAAAACCCCACTAATTCAATGCTTCTCCAAGTTTTTACTGGATTAAAAGCGGAGGAACGCTGTATGAGAGTTCATTTTTATGCTGTGAATGAGTATCACCTTTATTATATGAAGTTTGCTGAGTGACCTTGGGCCAGTCCCTACCTGTCAGCCTAGCCTACCTCACAAGGATGTTGTAAGGATAAAAGGGCCCCTCTGAGTTTCTTGAAGCTTCTTCAATGGAGGACAGTTTTAAGCAGGTGGAACTGGGAAATCAATCTATTAATATGAACCCATTGTCCAAGTCAAGATCTCCATTCAGTAGCTGAGAGTGACTCAATATGGGATAAAGTTTCACAAAATAATAAGGATTACTATATTTTAAATATATAGATGATATACAGTGGTACCTCGGGTTACATACACTTCAGGTTACATACGCTTCAGGTTACAGACTCCACTAACCCAGAAATATTACCTCGGGTTAAGAACTTTGCTTCAGGATGGGAACAGAAATTGTGCTCTGGCGGCACCGGGAGGCTCCATTAGCTAAAGTGGTGCTTCAGGTTAAGAACAGTTTCAGGTTAAGTACGGACCTCCGGAACGAATTAAGTACTTAACCCGAGGTACCAGTGTATAAGGGCAAAGTTAATTCACATGGCAATGAAGTTATTGCCATAACCTGAATAAAGGAAACCTCTAGTCATCCCTTAGCACCGGCCCTCTTAGCACATTCTAGCCTCGCCTTCTCCTTGGCATGCTAGGAAGGTAAAAAAGGGGGGCAAGGCACTCTTTTGACCCCCAAGCTGAAACGTGTGAAAGTTTTGCTGAGCCTTACTTATTTTTATACAAGGGAGCAAGTCATTCAAGTTGGACCACTATTCCCCAGCTGCCAATATCTCCTTTGGAGGCAAGGTGCTTGAGAAAGAAGTGGTGGAACAGCTTCAAGAATTCTTGGATGGAACTAATTATCTACAGCCGTTCCAATGTGCAAATATATATATATATAGAGAGAGAGAGAATGAATATACACCATATGGAGCTATGGATGAAATAGAATATACCAGCACTCTGTATAGGAGTGAGAGTATAAAAGAAAACCACAGTGCACTTTAAAAATAGCCAACTACAGCAGTACTCTAAACAAAAATGTTCAGAAGGAGCTACGTGCCAGCCATGATTTTGCAGGAGCACAGAAAAAGCCACGGAATGTGGTGCTGGTTGCAGAATCCAGTTATTTAAGTTATTTGCTTGCACAAAGGTATACCTGAAAATGTGTGGTCCTTGCCTCTACCCGAGAAGTTGAATCATTTGAGCAAAACAGTAAAAACCACTGCATAAAATAGGAAATAACAAATGTGTTCTAATCTGTATAATGTATAGAATTCTGGGTTTTTGCAGAATTCTGGGTTTTTGTTTTTTTAAGTGCAGAGAGGACACAGCTCCAAATAATTTCATACCAGATGCAGGCACAGATGGTGTTACCAGCAGCCAACTTTACACAAACATACACACCCTTCTGCGTTGTTTACTACCTAACCTGATGAAGAGTTCTGGAGAATTTGAAAGCTTGCACACTAATTTGTGATGTTTTGGTTGGCGAACAGAGATGTTGCTCCAATGTGGCATTTGGTTTCTTTTTTCACATTTATTATTTTTATTTAACAAAACTTATATGCCGCTTGATTGCAATAAACCTCTGGGGTTGACAAGAAATAATAAAAACATCAATGAAAAAGTTAAAAACATTTATAAATATTTAAATATAATTAAAATGAACAGCAAGGGGAATCAAGCACATCAATATTTGCATATCTACATAGGCTTGTTGAAATAAAAATGTTTCAAGTAAGCACCCAAAAGACACAGTGGAAACACCTGCCTTATGGGCCAACATAGCTACATTTTGTTTGACATGGAAAACACCAAATTTAGCTGTGCAATAGTGAGATCCTAACATGGAGGGAGAATATATTATACTATCTGAAGAATGGAATTCATTCTCTGAGAGAAATATTCCCTACAACTGTGAGGCAAAGCAACTTGACTTCAATTTCAGCCCCATCCTAGAATGACATATAAAATTACCTGAAACCTGCATAGCACCTGAAACAGCCTAAGTTGAATGTCTGCTATCATCTGCTCCCAGGCCTCATCTTAAGACTCTTAGATTCTGCACACCCTGATAAATGGATTCAAGAGACCATCTCAGATGTCAGTCCTAAAGACCTGCTCACTGCCTTGCAAGCCTCATTATATGACATTTAGGAAACATCTGGAGGCAGCCCTGTATAGGGAAGCTTTTTATGGTTTAATGTTCTGCTATGTTTTTATATATGCTGGAAGCCGCTCAGAGTGGTTGGGGCAACCCAGTCAGATGGGAAGGGTACAAATAAAAAAATGTTGTTGTTGTTGTTTTCCCACCTGGCCTGGGAAGGTGGGGCCCTGACTGACTCCAGCTACAAAAGGTGAGGCTGGTGGACAGACTGTTAGGTTTAAGGATTTTCCACTGCTGCTATTTGTTAAGTTGTGGGTGAACATATCAGACGACACAGCGATTCTTCCAAAGTAGCTCTTTATTTGTATGCTGGAACAGAATTGAACAGCAAATAGCTCAGCCAGCCTGCTTTTATAGGCAGCCAGCTATCAACATTGTAGCAACAACAACCCAGGGTTTCCCGCCTAAAGTAACTGACGTGGACCTGAGTGAAAACTATATACACAATACCCCTGGTGGCCAGGGTGAGAACTTCAATACATAACACTATTGATATCATTTTTTTGTGTTTTTATTTTTAGATCTTATCATGATTGATGTGGAAATCATTCAGTTTGGTTTTGTACTTTTTGATGCGTTTTATTTATTGCTTATGCCTACTTTTGTTCTGTTTGTAATTAATCAAATATTTTACTGTTGTAAGCTGCCTTGGGCATGGTTTTTAACCATGGAAAGGAGGCATACAAATAAAATAAAGTTTATATATTACAGTTTTACCATCATCCAACTCCCCCTGCCTTTGTTTATCATCTAAGCTGCTGACGAGTTCTGAAGAATTCATATGTCCCCACAATATTTTGGTTGGTCTAATAAAGGTATTGTCATAAGATAGATGATGATGATGATACATCATTTTATTCATAAACATTCAAAAATGTTTTGGTTGTGTATATTTTTAATTCAGGTTTAACATTCTGTTCTGCCCCCAACAAGGGTGAGTTATTTAGTGATAGCCTATCTGTGTATTAGTATTATTTGGCATTATCCCATTATACTAAATGTGGGCAACATCTGTGCATGCTTCAGCTTTTACTTAAAAATAAAATTCTAGCCCTTGCGGTTGAAACCACGATGAAGAAGATGCTGGACTATTTTTTAAAAAATCAAATTAATCATTCATTTCAACTCCTGGCTTGTAATCCATCTGACAAGAATTTTTCTAAAGGCTGATTTCACCATTTCAAGGGAATCAGAATAAGTGTAAGTGGACCTCCCACTTAAAAAACAACAACAACCATACATTAAGTAGCTAGGAGTACAGTGGTACCTCGGTTTATAGACGCTTCAGGTTACAGACTTCGCTAACCCAGAAATAGTACCTCGGGTTAAGAAATTTACCTCAGGATGAGAACAGAAATCGCATGGTGGCGGTGCGGCAGCAGTGGGGAGGCCCCATTAGCTAAGGTGGTACCTCAGGTTAAGAACAGTTTCAGGTTAAGAATGGACAGCCTTAATGAATTAAGTTCTTAACCCGAGGTACCACTGTAGTCCACTTTCTTGTGATATGGCAGGAGGTGCTGAAGTTGCCCATCCTTACATTATGCATATTTTATTTTTAAAAGCACAAATGCAAAGGGGGGCAGTTGTTGAAGTTGATTTAAGGGGCTTTCCTCAGAAGTAAACCATCAGTCTTTGGAACAGAGTACAAACATATGCATTACAAACTAGGCCTTCTACTAAAGTTATTCATAAAATAAAACAGAATTCAAAAGCATACAGGCCCAGCATCTCCAAAGAATTCTGTACAGCAAAATTTCTATGCCCTGCCAACCCGCTGACGGATAGCTCTATGCTTGGCACATCTCCTCTGACTGATAAAAAACCATCAGGGATCTAATGCCAGAATGACCATCCATCTCTTCCTCCTACGGTGTCATACAGATATATTTCTGAGGGATTGAATATCCCTCCTGCATAAACATCCATTGTGGTGTTATGCAAACACTCCAAGAGAACCTCAAGTGCATTTTTAAGCATCTCACGGAAAAATGTAATCTCCACCTCACTTCCACCATTGCTGAGCTTGCATTAAGTTCCCAAATGCAGCTTCTTTATGTATTATACAGAATCACCAGGAGGGAAGGGGCTCCTTCAGTGTCAATTTACATTTGTTTAGCAAGCATATTCTTTCATCCTGGACTATAGCAGGGAAATGCTTAAAGTGCTGGAAACACACCTGGGTTAACAGTCGGTCTTGAGGCTGCCAGGACAAGGTAGGTCCAAGGTAGTTTGCATCTTTCCCCAAGGAAACGCCAGATATATAAGGGAAAGGCATAAAAAGGATGGCATGCAACAGCTGAGGAAGGAGAAAAAGCTCTGGGACGGAGGCAACGACCAGCAAAAGAGAAGCAGGAAAGGAATTTTAAAAATTAAGTATGAATTTGTAGGCTGGGCTTGCGTTAAGAGTAATGGAAATCAGGTGCTTTCAGATAATACAGAGACAGGAATAAGGCATACAGGAAAGAACTAGCAGGTCTGTTCCCACTGGGCATAGTCTATGAGGTCACCCTGAGCATCACATATCACAGGAATCCCACTTGTGTCCCCACCACCAAATTGCCTCATTTGCTTAATTTATATTGTGTACTGTGACCAGCTGCTTCCTCCAGATCTCAAGGAACCTCAGGATAGTGCCAAGAATTATTATCAAGCTACATGCTATGGAGAAATGATGATGTGTTACCCTCTCTAAAAATAAAACCATTCATTTTTCACAAGACCAGGAATGCCAGCCTAAAACATAAGCATGTGTTCTGGAGCAAAGAAAACAAGTGCAAGGGGGCTCTCTAAAATAACAAAACAAAAAACAAAATGTATATGCCTAATAATCAAGTGAGGGCTCTTTTAAAAAACTGGAGGAACACAAAACAAATAACAAAATGAACTTTGTGCATTTTAATTTTGTTTTTGAGGTTTAGAAAAATGTCTGCTCCCTGTGGTGCTGTCCTACATTATTATCTCTGAAAGGGGGAAGCCAAGTAAACAACTACACTGCAACCCATGACTTGTTTTCAAGTTGCCTTCTGAGCTTTCCTTTCTCCCCATGTGATGTGGACAACTTTCCACAACATCTGATATAATTGCAAATAATTCCATTTGTAAAAGACAACATACCAGGAGCTGAATTGTCACAGCACTGCCCAGCAACCATGGTTGCTGTTGCCTTCAAGAAAGCTGCATGAAATGGAGATTTTTTTTTGCTCAGGGAGATACACCCCAAGAGACTCTCACCTTCTGCTCTACATATAACAACTGTATTGTCAGGCTACGTGACTTTCCCTTTGGGGCTTATATATATTTCCTTCTCACAGCCTACTGAAATCAAGCCAACAAAACGGAATACAGTGGTACCTCAGGTTAAGTACTTAATTCGTTCCGGAGGTCTGTACTTAACCTGAAATGTTCTTAACCTGAAGCACCACTTTAGCTAATGGGGCCTCCTGCTGCTGCCGCGCCGCAGGAGCACGATTTCTGTTCTCATCCTGAAGCAAAGTTCTTAACCTGAAACACTATTTCTGGGTTTGCGGAGTCTGTAACCTGAAGCGTCTGTAACCTGAGGTACCACTATAATGCCCATTAAAGCCGAAGCCCTTAGACTAGTTCTGCTTTTTTAGTTAAAAACAATTTTTAAGCATGTATCAGAATCCCTCAAGACAATTTTGGAAGACATGACCCCAAACTCATGGAAACGTGAAAAGCAATCTGCTGACATGAAGCTGGAACTCTCTGCCTCCTTTCTTGTGACGCAGGGTTTTGAGAGAGCTAAAAAAATAATACTACAAAGGCCACAGCTAATGAACACTGCACATGCCCTATAACTCAGTGCAAGATACAGAGATTCCATGCATCAATTGAGAGTATTTCTTGGAAAACACCCAACTGTCCACTGAAACTCCAGATCCCAAATTAAGATTGATAGCAGTGGTCTACCTTTCTTTTAAACTTTCCGCCATTAATTATAATCTCATTGAGAAGCCTCTAAGTAAGCTTCCAAGGAACCCCAAATTTCTTTTCATGAAACATGGCTAAAAACAGGACTTATATTTTCCCCAGTGGTTTATCAGAAATTCAGGCTTACAAGAACAGTGGGGTAATTTTATACAGGAAAAAAGCAAGATCTTAGGGAAAGAAAACAACCTTTTAAAATGGTAGCCATGCAAAATAGTACTCAATGTTTTCTTCCAGTTTAATTATTAGTCTTACGCATTTGTACAACTTTTATAAAGCTTGAGAATAAAGCAAAGCTTTAGTCATAGTCATTCAAACACTTCTCAAATAGGAAACCAGAGAGCTTTTATGTTCTTCTGATTACCTTGGACAACAAATACAATGGCAAAATAAATTATACACCATTTGCCAATAAAATATTTACAATTAGCCTCTGAGTAAGTGTGCCAAGAAATACCAGTGATTATATATCAGATTAGAAATCAGATAAACTCTAGTACTTTGTGTGGTGAAAAAGTGCATGGTAAGCGAAAAGCAATACAGAGCTTGAGGGCTCCCTTTCCCCCGCTGAAGTACTGCATACTCAATTTGACAAAAGATATAGTAAAAATGTACCAGTACAAAAAATAAATAACGGAGGCCAAAAAAGCACTCATTAGGAAAATCGGCAGAACATTGTTATCAATACTGCAGGAAAAAGAAAATGCCTTCATATTTCTGTCAGTATGAACAAACGCATCAGAAAACCTACGCATGCCATATCTCTACAGGCTCTCAAAGAAGAATCCTACAACACAGACATTTTATCGTTATCAGTTGCCAACAATTTTAGGAACTGTCTGGAATGCCACTTAGGGCTTGTTCGGACATTGAGCCCCTCAAGCCCCATGGTTTCCTCCAGGGAGAGATGAGGGGTACACGCCTTCCCACTCCGTCTTCAGAGTAGAGAGAGCCTTCAATCATGAAGTGATTCCTTCACCTGCAGTCTTACGTCTCACAGCCCAACTACAGCTTGACCACTAGCCCACAGTGGCAGACAAAGCCATGTTCCCTAACAACATGCACCCAAAATCCCGAAAGTGACAAAACTGTTATTTCATGAATGCTGCTACTTCCGAGTTCAGTTAGGAAACAGGCCCAGGCAAAAAAATCCCTAAAGCAAACATGCCACGTTATCCTTCTTCAAGTATCTCATGTATTCTTAACAAACATGCTCTGAAGTAGGTTACAGTGGTACCTCGGGTTACATACGCTTCAGGTTACATACGTTTCAGGTTACAGACTCCACTAACCCACAAATATTACCTGGGCTTAAGAACTTTGCTTCACGATGGGAACAGAAATTGTGCAGCGGCAGCGCAGTGGCAGCAGGGGGACCCATTAGCTAAAGTGGTGCTTCAGGTTAAGAACAGTTTCAGGTTAAGAACAGACCTCCAGAACCAATTAAGTTCTTAACCCAAGGTACACTGTGCACTGAAAAATAGTAATTATTTCCCAAGTGACAGAGGATTTAAGCCAGGGCTCCTCAGTCCACACCCACCACTCTTCCCACTAACACCCACTAACTGGCTCTCTCTCGGGCTTTTAGCGTCATCAAGGACTGGAGATTTTGGTTGGGACCCTTCAAACGAGAAGCATGTGGTACTTAGTCAGAATATCTGAATTGCTCTAATTCCTCCCCCTTGGGCGTTTAAAAATTTTAGGACAGAAATCAGTCTGTAGAATACAGTGAAGAGGTTCCTGCTCTCTCCTTGATGTAATTATCCCACATCTTGCATCAGAGTTTCCTAATGCAAATCAGACTCCTTTAAAAGTAGATGCTGCAGCAGCAGAAAAGCAGCCATGGCCTCTCTGCAGCAGGCAAACTTGCTAAGGCTGGAATAAACATGGCGAGGGGTTGCCTGGCAGTTGACTGAAGGAGACCATTTCTCCCCATTGACTTCCCTGTGATGTCTACTAACCAAAAGTGTATGACACGCTGTCAACCCAACTTCCTGCCCCTGCTCATTGGCCACCGTTTGTGGGAGCAGAGAAACTTAGAATGTGGTCAGGTCGTATCTAGCATTACTAGGCATCATTATGGGCTGGGAGGAGAGAAGTGGGAGGAGGGGAAGAGGAGAAGTAGTCGTGAGACTGCTCGTTTTGGCAGCAGAGACACAAATGGCATCAAGGTCTATGAAGGAGAAGACCTGGGCAAGGCTTTACAGAAGCCGTCCTGGCTTCTTTTTTGATCCTGGAATGTCCTGCTTTTCCTTAAAAGGTAAAGGGACCCCTGACCAATAGGTGCAGTCGTGACCAACTCTGGGGTTGCACGCTCATCTCACTCTATAGGCCGAGGGAGCCGGCGTTTGTCCGCAGAGAGCTTCCGAGTCATGTGGCCAGCATGACTAAGCCGCTTCTGGCGAACCAGAACAGCACACAGAAACGCCGTTTACGCCTATTTATCTACTTGCACTTTAACGTGCTTTTGAACTGCTAGGTTGGCAGGAGCAGGGACCGAGCAACGGGAGCTCACCCCGTCGCGGGGATTCAAACTACCGACCTTCTGATCGGCAAGCCCTAGGCTCTGTGGTTTAACCCACAGCGCCACCCATGTCACCTGCTTTTCATTAGGACGTCCCTATTTTCATCGGAGAAATGTTGGAGGGAATGGGCTGATTACTGATTATCTTTCCTCTGGTTGCCAAAGTAGAAAGTCTAAAGAGCAAGGGAAAGTGTTTGCACTTCCCTCCCCATCCCACCCCGTAGCACTAGTTTAAAAGGAAAGCAACCTCTCCTCTCAGCCCAACACCGCAATATGAAGGAAAGCAAAGGCCCTTCTCCTCTCTCTGGCACTGCACCATTGCTAGAAAGGTCCTAGAATGCAGGAAACAGGGAAAACCTTCTACAGGAAATGGTCAACTGAAAATGGCTTTGCTGGCCAGATATGGGTTTGCCATTCCTAGTTTAATGTGACATCTGAATTGACAAACCATGGTGTGAAGAGGATTGGCAAACAGCTGTTTCTTCTTACTAGTTTGGTGCAATGTCAGAATTGGCATTCCACCGCTATGGCTATTTCTCTTTCATCCGGAGGTCACTGGGCAGATGGTTGGCAACCCCTGGTTTATTGCCACAGGCTGCAGAGTCCTGATGGAACAAATCAAAGTAGTTATACTGAAATACTTACTCTCTCCAGCCTTTGGGTGAAGGCTTCGACGGAAGGCCACTTTTCTTAGCCCTTGACGCAAGCACCAGAGGAACTAATTTTCTGATATGCTATCTTGAAGGAATTAATCTGAAAATGCTGAAAAGAGAGAGAGAACGAAAGCTGAAAGTTTGTAGTTATCAATTACAAAAGCCACAATATCTCTTTTGTTTCAGCAAGAGGTCGCTTATATTTCATACTTCAAACTTAGCGCTGTAATATTGAGTGCTGGCTGCCATTTGCTGGCATGTCTGAAGGGTGAATTATCTAAACCCATTTCAATCTCACTTCAGACCTGGGTGCTACTTTGGCTGCTGTAATTGATTACCCTTATCATAAGAAAGTTGGGGGTGGGGGTGCTATCCTATTGATTATCCCCGACTTTTCAGAGGTGCTCAATTTCATAAATCATGTTATCCTCCTACAGTGGCTCTGTGAGCTGGTGATCTGTGCTACAGTGGCTTCACTTTTATTATTATTATTATTATTATTATTATTATTATTATTATTATTATGTCACCCTTCATCACAAGAGATCAGGGCAGACCACAAGATAATAATGCAAGGTAAAAGCACAAATAGTTATATAACGAAGATATATAATGAAGAATTCATCAACTCAAGTGTTATTGAGTCTGCTGCTTCAGGTTTTTGAATGTTGATACAGTACAGGCTTTAGTTGCTATTTTAACGATGGTTTTATTATGACTGTATTTTGTTATTGCTGTGTTCTGCCTTGAAGGAAGGGTAGAAGGAAGGGTGGATCTGAAAAGCCTAATAAATAATAATATTTATCCTTTTTTCAGCATGTCATTTACTTTAATTAGTAATTAATTAGTAATTAGTAATTTAATTAGTAATTAGAATTCATTCGCACATAAAAGTTTTGAACCCTTCAATAATAATAATACAATTATGTTGCAGGTTTTTAAATTAATTTTGTTCAATAAAGCTTAAAAATAAATATTGAAATCAAACAGGCTACAAAAACAACAAAACCCACCTACCAACCTCAACCTCAAAACCAAGAAAGAAAATACAATAATTAAAGGTTGCTAACCAAAGCATCTGGATGTATAATAAAAAGGAGATTGAAGGGAAGAGGAGGGAAGAGGAGAGATATTGAACAGGTAGCTCATATATGAGTGCCTTATGCAACGTACTCATAAATGGCATCCCTCTGGCTTTAGCACTTATTTTTTTCTCCTTATGTTCCTAAGTCACTTTTACTATCAGGTCCATCTAAACACAGTATTTCATAAGAAACTACAGGACAGATGTGGATTGTGCCTAAAATTATGTGTACAGTGGTACCTTGGGATACATACGCCTCAGGTTACAGACTCCGCTAACCCAGAAATATTACCTCGGGTTAAGAACTTTGCTTCAGGATGAGAACAGAAATTGCATGGTGGTGGCGCGACAGCAGCGGGAGGCCCCATTAGCTAAAGTGGTGCTTCAGGTTAAGAACAGTTTCAGGTTAAGAACGGACCTCCGGAACGAATTAAGTACTTAACCCGAGGTACCACTGCACACTGCTCCCCAAGCCATCAGTGAGAGCGCACTTACATCTGGGCACTCCCTGTTTTAGAGGTGCCTGCCAGCAGGATTTGAGATACCCGTCAATCTAGTATTTTGAATTAATTAATTTATCTGAATAGTCCCAGCTGCTTAAAAAAAGAGACAGGGGTATTTAAATTTGCATTACCAAGTTAAAGCCAAAACAAATCTGCCGACCGCTTCTGCGGTTCTCTTCTCAGCAAGACTAGTCTTGCAGAAGTACATGTCACGGCGCTTGCTCGTGGTCCCCCCAGCAATTCCCCAGGCTGACAATTTTGTACGGAATGACAACTATGCGCAGCATTTTGCTCACAGGTACCACAGAACTCGGGGTCACCGACAGCCGAAACATTTTCCTGGAAGCAACAAAACTATAAACTTCTAACCTTTGTCAAGGTCTGACGCCTTAATGGGTTTATGACTGGAAAGATGAGAGATAATCATTCTTTGCAAATACCTGTGCGATATTCTTATAGCTTTGGTCTCTTGTGGAAGCTGTATAAAAGTTCTGGGCCCTTCTCTTGTATGAAGTAAACTGAAGTAGTTAGTGTGTGTGTGTGTGTGTGTGTGTGTGTGTGTGTACACACACACACACACACACACACACACACACAGTGGTACCTTGGGTTACATACGCTTCAGGTTACACACTCCGCTAACCCAGGAATAGTGCTTCAGGTTAAGAACTTTGCTTCAGGATAAGAACAGAAATCGGGCTCCGGCGGCACAGCGGCAGCAGAAGGCCCCATTAGCTAAAGTGGTGCATCAGGTTAAGAACAGTTTCAGGTTAAGAACGGACCTCCAGAATGAATTAAGTACTTAACCCGAGGTACCACTGTGTATATATATAAAATTAGCTTGGGAATGGGGGAATCAGTTCTTGTATATCTTGTATTATTTGTTGTGGTTGTACTCTGATGCCAGGAATAGGTCCTTCAAGCTATATTTAATATGCTGCCATTAGTTGCAGATGCCCAGTGACTTTGGGGCGAAAGGAGAGAGCTCAACTGAAGCATCCAACACTTGGGTGGATTGCAGGAACATTTTTAGACTGCCTGACTGCAAAGTTTGCAAATAAGAATTATTGGTTTCATTTGTTCAAACTGATTACATCTGCAATTACATCCTTACGGGCAATTGCATTGGCCTGTTTAAACTGAGGTTTTGTCTAAAGAAATTTTGCTCACTTTAAATTTTTGCAAGTTTTACCGTAGTTGAACTAAACCCACACAGAGCTTACATGAGCACAATATAATACAATCATTATTTAGTCCAATAATATATTGGAATATTCAGGATCACTACTCATGATTAATACTTCATGGTTTAAAAGGCGTATGCCGAACAAGTATAAGAATGACTTATATTTGAACTGTGGACAAATACAGAATATAACTAGAAGATCTGGAGTCCAGGTTACTAAAAGGCTCAGAGGGTCTTGAGATGATTAATAAACTGTGGATGACTCCATGTATTTACCTTTCATATTTAATAATCAAGTGTTTTTCAAAATTATGTGTTATTATGTATTATTATTATTATTTCTTTGTCCTATGATTTCGCCTGCTTTTTGTGTTAGAAGAATCTACCTGTTTTGTATCATTTGACATTGATGAAGGGTTTATAAACATTTGAAAGTAAAAACCCAGTAGTTTATATTTTACTTGTTTAAACTCTTTCATGTACCAAAATCCTATTTATAGTGTGTGTGTGTGTGTGTGTGTGTGTGTGTGTGTGTGTGTGTGTACACAGAAAACAATACACATAACTAAACAGGAAAAGTAAGTATTTTTATATATTGCTTAGTATTTTTTAAAAAATCTAAGCAGTTCAAAAATATGTTATTGTCCCATTTTGAGCATAATCTGGTTAATAAATAAATAAATACCACAATGAGTCTCCTTCTTATGCATCTAATTCAAAATCTACTGGAACTACTCAGTATTCTTTCTTGGTTTTCATATTGCATTGCAACAAAGCCAGAATTATTAAAAAATCAGGAGGATAAAATCTGAGCACACATTATTAGTTTATATGTGCTTCTTTTTCTAAGAACAGCCAAGAAAGAATGACAGATGCTTGATTATTATGACCATAGTGAAAAGTGAAAGGATGGGAGAAAGATTAAAGTCCAGCATGCTTAATGGATAGACAAACAAAAGACCAAAACAATAGTTTGAAAGTGGCCGGCATATGCTGTGATATCCATGATAAGCTGTGAATGGGTATCTGAAAGGAAATGTCCAAATGGCAGATGTTTTTGATAAACAGAAGGCAAAACGCACCAACGTTATCAACAACTGAAATGGGTGGGGGCGAGATAAATGCATTTTCTAGGCACCAGACAGTGAAACAGAGCCGTTTCTTTGCACATTTTCCCTTAAAAAGTAAGCATTGTATACGAAGAGGCTAAAACCAAGTCTCACTAAGACCAAATCTACTGTATCAGCTGAGAATATGATTTCTGCCCAGTTCAAATCTCAGTTGATGATGCTTCCAGATGGTCGCTATTCTCAGGATTCAATCACATAACGGCAAATTCAGGTTGGACAATTACAGTTGATTGAGATGTCATCCACAACAAACCTGCTTCCTCAGAGGCAACATCATTTAACCTCCCTTCAAAAAGATCAGAATGCATGCTTAATAAACAGTCACTGTCTTATAACCTCCCTACAAACAAATCAGATATAAACCTGGACAAACTGGGTGTCTAGAAGCGACCCGAGTCTCACCTGAACCTCAGCCTGCATTCTGCCTTATGCAAGGTAAGGTTTTTTGCTTTGTAGTCTTGAAAAAAAGATCGTGATTAGACCTTCCGTTTTGGCAGACATAACCTAGGTTTAAGGTGCTATCTGGCAACCAGTTATGTATCTGAGTTTCTAACACTGTTCATAAGAGGTGTCGGGAGTTTAATACGACCAGAACCTGACCTGTAATTGAGTAGGATTAAGGATTAATCCAGCAGGCATAGGATATAAGTGAATGATATGAGATAGAGACCTAACAGTTTGAAATCACCATAACTTGTCCCCTGCTACTTGGATATTTAAATAAAGTTGTGACTATTCCCACCACAGGGACACTATCAGTATTTGGGATAAAGGGAACAAATGGGGCTTTCTAAAATAAACCAGGCCAATCCAACTAAAGTTGTGCACCTGTCACAGTCACCACTCTTCACAGCACAGATTTAGTTCAATTCACACATCATAAAGTCAGCCTTCAGGGATCCCCATGCTTGGCTTATCAGTGGCATGACCTGTGAAAGTATTCATAGCCTAGCAAAAGCCAGCCATTTGAAAACTGCTTAGCAAGGGAAAACCCAAAGTAATCAATACCTATTTAGAAGGGGGTTGTGATTAACTAAAGAGCTCACAATGAAGTATCCTTTAAATGAAGTTCATAGCCTTTCCGCACCAAGCCTATTTCTGCACTGCAGTAAGAAACCCAAAGAGGCAAGCTTTGTCACAAGTTGATTTTGCAGATGACTGCACTGCAATGATGGAGAATATGGTACAGATGAAGATAAATGTTCTGCCCGCTCAGTAGCACACCACTTCGGAAGTTAAGATTCACAACATTGCTCAGGATGAAATGTGGGCTTCCAAAGGTGCCGATAAGCGAAAACCTGTTACGGGGTGAAATCCGGCTTGTTTAAATACTCCCAAGTATTACTGCCAGAATATTCTTGGAACATAACCCTGCAGCCCCTCACAATGTTACTGCTCTTCATTCTACCTGCACAATTAAGGCTGCAATCCCAAATATGCTTACTGGGGAACACCATTCAACAGAGTAGTTCTAAGCAAGAGTGTGATCTAAGAATCAGTTAACAGGCATTCAAAACCAAATATTCATAGAATAATAGCATTGGAAGGGACACTGAAGATCATCGAGCCCAACCTCCTATGCAGCTGTCCCATTCAGGAATCCAACATGCAGCCTTGGCACTTTCAGCACCACACTCTAACCCAGGCATCGTCCCTGACCACTGCTCCTGTTAGCTAGGGATGATTTGAGTTGTAGTCCCAAAACATCTGGAGGGCCGAGTTTGCCTATGCCTGTTCTAACCAGCTGAGCTATCCAAGCTGGCAACCTAACAGCCTTCACAATTGTTAGTTCACAGAAACAAAATCCTCAGTTTAGTGATGCCATAACGAGAAGAAACCTTGTTACGACTAATAAAAAGGAGTTCCATAATGGGTCCATTTCTTTGGGCTTGGAATGCATGCCCCTCTCTCCCACAATCCTACATTTACGCACATATTCTAAGGTCTTTCTTGGGATCTAAAGCCTCATGATTATTTAATCTGACATATCCTTTTATAGAAAATATAAAAAGGAGGGAGGGAAATTATCTCTCCCCACTGGACAGTTATTAAAATCATGCATAATCCTGTAAGGTGCAATGAAAACAAGTCCTGTGGTGGCTTTGGGCTCAAAGATAATTACGAGACTTTCCTCATCGCCCTGCAATTTTTCTGTAGTAAAGGCTAGCTGTGATCTAATAAAACAGATCGCCAGCCTGCTTCGCAAGGAATACTAACCCTAGCACATGTACCATTACTATAAAGCTATAATATGTATGAATAAAGCCTCAAATGTAAGAAAAGCTTGAGGCTAGAGTTTTCACTGCTTGTTCAAGGTCATACTGAACAGCTACAAAAGTCAGGAATAGAGTTCACAACTCAAGTGCCAAGTCAACTCCCAGGTCTGGGCTCAGAAGCCACTGACTTGTCTTCTCCTGAAGCAAAGGTTAATTACTCTGCCACTCACTGCAAATATTCCTCTTTGTGGAAATACAAGCTTCTACTGAGAGTCAATTATGGACAGATTAGAGAGATGTCCACAAAGATAGAGATAACTGGGAAAGTGTCGAATTAACCATTACAGAAACTGAATTAACCGAATTAACCATTACAGAAACTGAATACAGCAGTATTACACAATGTATTCACCAACAGTTTTGATATGCTGTGTGTTATAATAAGCTCCCCCCCCCCTTTGTAAATTAACAATATGGCATTATTGGGTACAAAAACTTCCTGACTGAAGGTTTGGTGATGGCCTGTAATTCATACCAGTTTCTTCACTGTTTTAAAACATCTTAATTCAATTACAGTGGTACCTCGGGTTACATACGCTTCAGGTTACAGAAGCTTCAGGTTACAGACTCCGCTAACCCAGAAATATTACCTCGGGTTAAGAACTTTGCTTCAGGATGAGAACAGAAATTGTGCTGTGGCAGCAGCGGGAGGCCCCAATAGCTAAAGTGGTGCTTCAGGTTAAGAACAGTTACAGGTTAAGAACAGACCTCCAGAACGAATTAAGTACTTAACCCGAGGTACCACTGTACTTATGTAACTGAAAGACCAGTAGACCTTCAACCCACACTCAGTTGCGTGTGCCCGGTTCCCACGTGCATCAAGACTCTTCACCCTGTTATGACCCACCCCAGCCCTGCCGTCTTCCAGGTTCAAAAACCAGGTCCAGATCGCACTGCTAATTGTGCATCAATTGGATGCACCTAGAATGACTTTTTAAACACTTGTGAACGAGACTATAGCAAGTATATATTCAGCTCTGGAGCTTATTGTAGTAAAAATATAATTTCAGATGAGGAAATACTAGCTAGCAAAAAGGCATGTTCAAAAACGCCCTTTTTTGTTATTTTCTCATTATTCTCATTATTATTATTTTAGTTGCTTCTTTCCTGCAAGTTCATACATGAATTGTTAGTACTTAAGCTGAAAGCTGACTCATGTATTACAAACCAGGATACAAGCAGGTGACATAAGCATGAAAAATTGTTTTATCATTTTCCCCTGCAATGAAATACTTTGAATAAAGCTGAGCACCATCTGAATCACCAAGTGTCTGTCAGTATGCATGTCAGCACATATGTCCTTCCATATTTTTTGAGTCAGACTGCCTGATGGGGCTTTAGACTGTGAAAATATGTTGGTAAGCACACCGACATACGACCCTTTAAAGCCATGTCCAGTAGAAGCACAACCACCACAGTTTACTGCTCCTAGACTGAAGTCAGGGGGAAACTTTCACCAATTTGCAGAAGATGCCTAACTTGAACAGCACAGATTGGCTGGTTCATATGTCAATCATGAAGCCGCACACAAGCACACCTCTCACGAGGTGTTTTTCAAGAGTAAAAAAGAAATGGTTTAACACGGTGTTATAAAAATTCATTTTTTAAAAAAATTAACTGCTGAACTAACGACAATCATAACGGGGGGGGGGGGCAAGGAGGACTAAGCATGCCCACCCAAAGCATGGTGGGGTATGAGGAGGGTTGAAGAGAAAGTTGCTGTGTCATAAAAATAACATAAAGGTAAAGGTAAAGCAACACCTGACTGTTAGGTCCAGTCGTGACCGACTCTGGGGTTGCAGTGCTCATCTCACTTTATTGGCCAAGGGAGCTGGCGTACAGCTTCCGGGTCATGTGCCAGCATGACTAAGCCGCTTCTGGTGAAACCAGAGCAGCGCATAGAAACGCTGTTTACCTTCCCGCCGGAGCAGGAATCCCCGTCGCGGGGATTCGAACTGCCGACCTTGTGATTGGCAAGCCCTAGGCTCTGTGGTTTAACCCACAGCGCCACCCGCGTCCCTTAAAAATAACATACCCATTGAATAAATAAGGTGCAGTGAACCTGGAGGTTTGTCCTCTTTGCAGAGCAAAGGCTGTGTGATCTTTGATAAGCAAAGCCAGGGGGGAAATAAAATCTGCTCCTGTTCACAGCCTGACCAACTTTATGATAACCCCAAACAGGGGTTGTTCTTGTTGTGGGTGACAGGCCTGCAAAGCTTTCAATTTACCGTACTTACAACTCCCGTCAGCTCCAGCTAGCAACCAGAGCTTATGGGAGCTGTAGTCCAGAATATTCAGAAGGCATTATTCAAATCACTTTGAATAGGATTGCAAGAATTATCAGGAAAGGAAATGTCAGGAAAACAGAAAGTTCTGTCTGAATGCAGTCTGCAACAAGCCTCTTGTTTGATGATACTGTGAAGTCTACAAAACTTTTTTTTTAAAGTCTGTCTCCATAACGGCATTTGAAGGACCACCATAGGTTTTCAGGGTTTTGTTTTGTTTTTGGCAGCTTTTATGTAATCAAGATGCATTGTAGTCATTTGTTGAGGGGCGGAAAAAACCTAAATCTGAGCTTCCCAACTGCCTTAGATATCAAATACTGTGCTCCTAAGCATATTATGTCCGAGAAAGATCCATTGAAATAAATAAGATTTATGTCCACATAATTTGTTTTGGTTCAGTGTGTCAGCAGCACAATGGCTCTCACAGCATTTTGAAGGCATCAACATACCATTTCTAAAGCAATTCATGCAGCTACAATCTATTACTTTTAAGTTCTCCTGGAAATTGTTAGCTATTGGAACCCTTTTTTAGCCTTCAGATGTGACTATAAATGTTATTATAGTCTTGCTTTAAACTGGGAGAAAAGGTAGGGACAGACATTAGTTGGTAAAATAGCGCAGAAGCATCTCCTCATCAAGGTTTTGAACAATCTTTTTTACAATTTTATGTCGTGCTAAAAGATTTATTTAGAATTCCCAGTTTAATTTCGCTGTCCCCATAATAACAAGAACATTTTATTCAAAGTACTTCACATATGTTACCACAATTATCCTTGCTGATCTACCTTCACAGGGCGACTGCGTTATTATCTCCAAGTTGGAAATGAAAGCTGAGTGGGTTTCACATGTTATACAGAGGCAAACTCAAGTCCCACCCACTACAGTATATCTCCAACAAACAGATGCAGACGATCACAGCTCCCTAAAAAGCAGAAACTGTACAATACAAATTTGCTAAGGTGAGGTTGCTGCATTACATTTGCATACAGAAATCTAAGGCTATGTCTAAACAATGCAATGTGTAAAATAAGAAAACTATGCCTTGCCTAAGGCAACCTGACAAGTCAATTCAGTTCTAGGGTGACCTAGTGGAATTAAAATAAAGCCAAAATAATATCTGTGCAAGCCCTGGAAATGTCCATCATCCTCCATATCAACCGAGGGTTAAAATGTACTCAAGTTTTTCTAGGGGCTAATATTAATAGGGGAGTAATATTCACATAGTGTCCACACCTACATCAAGCTGTATGTTCAATTATTCTTAAAAGTTAACACTTTTGTAGTTAAGAATGAACCAATTCAGAGGGAGTGGCATTTACATAACTGTATAATCATAGCACAGTTTTCTAATACCCTCTCATTTAGCAGTTTCTGTTGGTTTTAACACTTATGCTTCTCTTAAGTCAACAACAGTTCAGGTTGTTAAGTTAAACTGATTGCAAATATTTTATTATTTGCTTTGGACAACAGGTTCTTTCAGCAAGACTTTCTTCTCAGCATAAAAACAGGGGTTGGGGGAACTAACTTTGAGATACCATAATAGATCAGAGATAAATTCAACATAACCAGGGATCCTCAGATGCACTTTTTGAATTTATGTCCCATCCTTCCTCAGAGGAGCTCAGGGTGGTGTGGCATATATAGATCTCCCCTTCCCCAGTCTATCCTAACAACCACCTTGTCAGGTAGGCCAAAATACGGTGACTGGACACATCACTGGCCAGACTATGAGCATGACGACAATGCCAGATAGCCCTTGCTTTCACCCAGAAATAAGCTTAAAAACACACTGTTAACAAAATGGTTCCAACTTTGCCCAACAGAGAAGAGGGGAAACAGCCTTGAATGGGCATGTGTGAGAGAATGTTTGTGCCCCATGGAACAATTTTAAGGGAAAATATGAACAAAGGGAATTTACAATATTAGACCTGGACTGCACTGCTAACAAAAGTATGAACCAAATCTCCTTCCATTCCTGGAAGGACTTTTGGATCCAGCCCAATAAAGCGTATAGAAGGCGCAAATATCTAAGTCTCAGTACAAAATTAGTCTACAATTAAATATAGTGCCTTTTATGAATATCCATCTAGCAAATGTTAATCTCTAGCCAACATGTGATTCATGAGTGCCTTGTAAAATTGTTAGAAACACTTCTTTATTTTTACTATTTTTATTACTTTAACCAAGCTACAACTGTTAGTATTTCGGTCCTATTGCAGCTAATAAAATCTAGTTTTAAATCAAAAATCCCATACATTAATGTTTATACAGTTTCCTAGGGTAGGGGGAAAACACCCAAAAACGGTAATGCAAAGAGAGACTTTGTCATTAACAAAACACAGAGAAGGGCTTATGCAAAACACATCCAAGAACATAACTCAAATGAATCCTTCTCTGCCCCATCAACTTTTCCTCATTCTAAGTACCTGGAGGATAATGTTGAAGCCAGGGTCTGGGGTGTTATTATTAGCAATTTTAGAAAGGCTGTAGCAATACATAGCCCTGGACTTGTCAGTGTGAGAAAGCTGGAACCCAGGTGCACTTATTAATTGGCAGCTGCAGGAAGTTGGTCAAAGTATAAAGCAGAAAAACCTAATGACAAAAAGGTGATGTTGAATCCATACCATACATTTAAAACACTCTTATACAGCTTTAACAGCTATAGTGTCTCACAACCCCAAACAAAAAAAATACAGGGCAGCATTAGAAATTTGTCAGGCGCCAGGCGCATTTTGTACCCGACTACTGGCCACTTGCACCTGATGTCTCTGCCATCTGGAGCTGCGTGCCTGTGAGTCCTTGGATCTTGACTGTTTTCACACACTAACAACAAATCCTGCAGAATTCTATCCTATATTTTATCTGCAAAATCAGAACAATTTTCAGGAACCAACAAGTGGCATTGAAATATATTACTTTTGAGTCGCCTGACTCCAAAATGGCAACTAGGCATTCCGTTTTGGCAACTGTAATCCTGGTTTAAGAAGCCATTTGGCACCTGGTTTATATATCTGAGTTTCTAACACACTTGATGGGTGCTGCAACTCTGTGAGGAAACAATTTTCAGCACCCTTAACTACAGTTCTCATGCTTCTTTGAGGGAAGCCATTACTGTACTGCAAAAGAGGTATACGAGTGCTTTAAATGTTTGGTGTGGATGTGACCTTAACCTTTCAGGACATAAAGAGGTTCAGACTGCAGTCCCTTACACATTTAGCTGTCTGCGGGCAAACGCTCCCTCGGCCTGTAAAGCAAGATGAGCGCCACAACCCCAGAGTCATTCACGACTGGACTTAACTGTCAGAGGTCCCTTTACCTTTAAAGTTCACTGAACTCATTAGGACTTCTGATACGGAGGAATTTAACGGTGCAATCCTGCCCATGTCTACCAAGAAGTAAGTACCACCAAGTTTAATGAAAAATTACCCTCAGGTTAAGTGTGCATAGGATTGGAGTCTTAATAACATGTGTAGAGCTGTCTAATTCACTTGCTGTGTTCTACTTTAAGAATTAAAAAGTCACACCTGCAAAATCTAGGCTCGTGGGGTTTTCCAGCGTTTTATACATTCAGGTAAGAGCAGAGCCCTCAAAGAAGGTGCCTTTATAAATGAGAGGGAGACCATAAAATACACTGAAAGGTGGGGTGGACACAGCTGTATAGAAAAACAAGACTGTAGTTCTGATTCCTGAGAGGTGCTGAACTCTTTTTCAAGGGATATAGTCTTTGCAAGTAAGGCACTTTAAGATCTCCTCACCCTTTCTTCACTCATGGCTAAAATGCTTCAGCTGACAGACTCAAACCCTCTTTGAAAATGGTGACAAAACGAAGCAGATTGTTCTCATCTTGTAGCAAGCCATCCATCATCCTTCTCAGGCAGGCAAGTGAGGAGCAGCTGTCTCAGTGAGTAACTGGTCGCGACTTTTCTATTTTGTTTAATTTGTTATTTCTCTGGTTAATCAAAAACATCTGGTTTCAATTTTTTTCCGCGTTCTGAAACCTGCTATTACTTTGCTGTATTTGTTTAAGAACGCAAAAATTACACCCTTATTTCATCAAGGATTTCACCCCCAAGACTATGTAAGGGGCAAATTCATAGCAGTCCTGCCCCACCCCATTCCTCGCCTCTTTTATGTGCAAGTATAATACAAGCATTGTTGTTTATGAGGGTGGAAACCATGGCCTTATATTAAAGTCATCTTGAGCTGCTAAGAAACCAAGTAATCTGTAGCCTGTTTAACTGCATAGGGGTAACTCCATTCCCTTTGGTGACAAGTAAACTTCTGATGTCTTTAACAACCAAAGCAAACAAAGAACTGAATGTTCTAGAAAGGCCTAAATGTTCTTCTAATTTACTGGTTTATTCTGCAGCTTACCCTTTTTCTTGCAGTTAAGAATATAGCAACATAGCAGTTGCTTCATTCCATAAATGCAACCTTAGTCCAATGAGATAGCAACTGCATTTCTCTACATACATATACAGTACAATCATTTATTCATGTATTAATTACATCCAAATTAACCATGCTGTGCACAAGCTAAAGGATGGTGTACACAGTCCAATAGCTCCCACTTTGCTCCTTTCTGGGCACAAGACAGCAAACATTGTACCTGTACTCAGATGATGGCTTGTTTCACTCTGGCAAACTACAACCACTAGCCAGCCTCAAACCAAAATTTGTTGTTGGCTTAATGGTTGCAGTTTGTTAGGGAGAAACAAACAAACAATGATTATAGGTTCAGACACAATGCTAAGCTATTGCGTTTCTCATGCCAGGGAGAAGCAAAGTGGAAGCAATTAGGCTGAAGGCCCCAGCATGCAGCTCATGCAAAGTATGTTTTATTCCACTTTGGCTTCCCATTACATGGGAACATGGCAAAGAGGTCCACAAAAGTTACAAGCGATATTAAGAGCAGGGTGGACACTGCCTCCCTGACCAGAGAACTTGCCCATCATTAGTAGCTAAGTCTTATTTGGATAAAGCTACAGCTTCTTAACCCTCCTCCAGTCCTTTACGAACTCTATCCAATCACCAAATGATCCCCCCTGGTAATTTTTTGTAGACGTTAAACAACATGGGGGAAAGAATATCATCTTATTTTGTTGTATCTCTCAACTGTACAGGGTTTGTGTGAGTTGTGCAAATCCTCCTCCCTCTGTTCTTTTTGGCATGGAATACAAATCCAGTCCAAAATCTACATGTTTATCAAAATTACATAAGATGAGAACACCTACATAGTTTTTGGATCTTTTCTGAAATCTCATTCATGTTACTCAGAACACACCCACATCCATGAATGGATTGTTCGTAGCCTAGACTTTATTACAAGTTCCCTCTCCAGGCTAAGATATCACCATGGAGTAGATAGCAAGGGGGTTTAAATTTTAAAATGGAAAGTCCTCCAGACAACACAGAGCAAAGATTAAAGTCATTTCCAGACAAAAGAACAATCTGCTCTAAAACCATATTAGTGCTAGTCCCAATACATCCCCAGTGGCATTATATTGCCATTCAATTATTCACTTTTTTTTTTTGCTACTCCTGTGACATATTGTAATTTGACAGTCTTATTATATTTGTTTCCGTATTATGACAAGTAAATGTTCTTCTGGACAACAAGTGATCTTTTATGCGATGTATTCTGTGACTAGGAGCAATGAACTTTTTAATAATATCAGCTCTTGCTGGTAAGTCAATATTATAGGTGAGGAAAGGAGAATTGAGTCTTGCTATGGGGTAAAAAGCTTTTTTAAAAAATCTGGAGGATGTACAATTTGGTACTGGGGAGCTGGTGTATACCCCCCCCCCCAAAAAAAAGTAAACAAAAGCCAGGAAATGGCAAAGTGTTCTTGAGAGGCATATTTTTGGCTGGCTGCTCATTTTTCCAGAACTCAGTCCATAATATGTGGAAACTTGTTACTGTCCATATTTTTAGTAGTGTTATGTGTTTCTCATAAGAAATTAATCCAAACAACAGTACAGTTTGCCTTAATGATGAATCGGGGGGCTTTCTATGAGCTTCTGCGCTACCCATATAAAGAATTCTGGGAACTGTAGTTTGTTAACTGTGTTGAGAGTTGTTAGGAGATCCCTATTTCTCCCACATACGGTAGCTAAAATTCGCAGAGTATTTTAACTGTCAATTCCATTTCAAAGGGAATTCTGAGAATTATGTTCTGAAAAGACTAGGGGGTCTCCTGGACAACTCTCAATAACTATAACTCTCAACTTAACTATAATTTCCAGGATTCTTTGGGAAGCCATGACTGTTCAAAGTGATACGGTGATGTTTTAATTGTATAATGCAGGTGGGACCATAGATAATGCATCTGGTACTGTACTCAGTTTATATGGTGTCTCTCAATCCATGAGCCTTGAGCTCCATGGCGGAAGACATGTTTATAGTAATGATTTATTATTGTTAGTTCTGTACTGTGATTAAGTTTTTAAGCAAGTTTCAATATAAACAGCAATGTCGGTAAATTGATTGAATGGGCAGGACTAGATATTTTGAATTATGTAAACAAAACAGAAATACAAGAACAGGACAGAGGATCATGATGAGTTTCCAAAAGCACATGTGACCATTTGCTAATCCTAGGTCTCCAGGCTTAGTTCAGAATGATAAATATAGTGAGTTAGTATCATGTTTATAATGCTTGACCTCAAAAGGCAAGTGTCTTTCTTGTGCTCCCCCCCACCGCCCGCTCCATGTTGGGGGGAAAAACTCATTTGGTAGAGGATTATGCATTTCAGAGGTTTTAAGGAGTTTAAAAACGGATAAAACTCTGTTATAACAAGAATTTGTGTTATATGTCGACTTAAAACCTAGGTTGAGGTCCCAGAAGATCTTGGTTCCCATCTTGCCTGTTGGATCAACTCAGTGGGGGCCCTTACACAAGCTACTTTCTTTCAGCCCCAGCCCCCATCTGCAAAAGGAGGGCTTATGATCTGACAGGGTTGGTGTAAGCACGGCAAGACAATCTATGTGAAGAGCTTTGCACACTTCAGAGTGCTAAGAGTATCTGGATGCCAGCAGGTTCTCCAACCCTGGTCTCACACCTGTCTACTTCTGTGTTCACAAATACAGTGGTACCTCGGGTTAAGTACTTAATTCCTTCCGGAGGTCCGTACTTAACCTGAAACTGTTCTTAACCTGAAGCACCACTTTAGCTAATGCTGCCGCCGCGCCGCCGGAGCACGATTTCTGTTCTTATCCTGAACAAAGTTCTTAACCTGAAGCACTATTTCTGGGTTAGCGGAGTCTGTAACCTGAAGCGTATGTAACCCGAGGTACCACTGTAGATGTTGGTATACAACACTGAGCACTAGAATAGCTCCAAACAAGGCACAACCTTGTTGGACAAGAGACACCATCCAATGATTAAAAAAAGCCAGGCAATATATTCTCAAAAACATAGACAATCTGAACCAGTTGATCAGGAATTCCAGCAGAATACAAGGGAAGTGGAGACATGATACTTAGCTCACCCTGCCACACTTCCGAAGACATGAAACCGCAGAGCGTTAACCTGTAATGGGCTGAGATGATATATATCAAAAAACCCATTATGCTACTGCTGATGTCGTACTTTGTTAAAGCCATCACCTGTTCCTGTAGTTCTCCGTGATTTAATTCAACTTTCTGGATAATCAACTTATCCAAAAATTGCACCACTTACGCTTTAACTACTGATTTAAGGTATTCACTTTACGTTTGAAAACAGAAGCTTTCCAAATTAGAAGAGCCATCATTTCACATGACAGTAGGGCCTCCTTGCTGTCAGCAGGGAAATTATCCTTTTACCAGAACCCAGATGCTAAGCACGGTATCACATGCTTGCCATATAACGCTTGATTGTAATGTTATGTCAAAGGGCAGGAAGGGGAAAGGAAAACAGTCCTATTATGTCTCAGTGCCACTCAGCTCTCTCTGCTTCCCCTAATCAGTGTTGCGGTAGAGAGAGCGAGAGGAAGAGAAATGGACAGAATCATAAGAGCGTGGCAGAATTGACAGCTTGAGGCGCTAAATGCAGGGAGAGAAAAGAGAGCGTAAGCATCATGGGTAACTGGCAAAAAAGTAGGAGTCACGATTCTATAAATCAGCAGAAGACCATCACTGCAGCACACACCATTTTGCTGGAGCTATAAAAACTGCATTTCAAAAATAAATTTCTAAATTGCTTGACCTGGAAATGTTACTTGTTTTCTGTCTAAGAGCCAAGCTATGCAGTCAGCAGCCTCATGTGACCTACCCATTTTCAGACTGTATCAATTCAGACAGCTGGTGGCCATGAAAGTGTAAGTGTCTAAATGCTCCCTTACATTAAAAAAGCTCTCTGTACATCCACAAATAGCACATTAGAGAGAAGGTTCTAGACTAACCTCTCTGTCTGTAGCATGCTAGCTATCTGTGTGCAGGGATATCTGATACTGAGGAACATTCAAACTATTATTATTATTATTATTATTATTATTATTATTATTATTATTATTATTTTATACCCCGCCCATCTGGCTGGGTTTCCTCAGCCACTCTGGGCGGCTTCCAACAAAAGATTAAAAATACATTAAGATACTTAACGCCATACCTGCAATATGAAGAGATATTATCCATATGTATCATATAAGGCTACTACCAACTGAGTAAAATTTGCTTTGTGATTAATGTATACTGAAGGTAGCTCCAACTGCTTTGGAAGGAAATGACTGGCTGGCACATCATACAAGCCCTTGTTTATTTTGCTTCTACTTCCAGTTATTATTTCTGTGGTGAGAGTGAGTGTTACAGGAGAAATATCTTTGTGCTTACTTGCTTTACTTAACATTCTCTCTGACATTTTGAATGAGTAATTTATGTAACAAAGCAAGCATTTAAAAAAACAACCTTTCTTTGGAAAATGAATGCAGCGTTCTGAGAATGTTTTGCTTTAAATGCTGTTCTTCTATGGATGCAGGCATCCTTATCAGTCCAGAGATCACAGTGGAAGTGATTAAAAAATATCTCCAGGAAGGGTGTTTTCAGTTAGCTTGGAAGTGAAAAATGTTGAATGACTGATAAAATTAACAACAACCTACAGGCTGGCTGGCTCCATAAACAAAAAGGACTCTCCAGAAGTACTATAGTTCTGATTCACACACACAGAGAGAGCTGAGAATATATGAAATTAAATGCTAAGTACTTACCTGAATTTTTAGTCATTTAATTTTCTTTTAAGCAAGGAGTGGCTTTGTTTCCAAAAAGACTGGATATGTCAAGGAGTCATTACATCAAGAAATCTCACAGCAAATTAAAATTAAATGTGTGTTGTTTTTTAAAGAAGGAGAAACAGAATTCCAAAACCAGATGAAGGGTTTTAACATATGTAGCAGAAAACATAAGGTACTTTGAACATATGTACGATATTACAGGTTTGATTCAAGAAGCAAGGCTGTGACAGAGCTTTGCTCAAGATGCCCAGGCATTTAGCTCCCAAGCTTCTGCCGGACATGGTTAATAGATGGATCTATGATGTGACTCAGAGCTGGATTCCTGCATTACTTTGATACAGAAGGAAGGAAGGAAGGAAGCTCTTGAGGGCTGGGTTTTCTTGCAATTTAAAAAAAGACAGGACATGCTCCTTTTCTTACACACCTCTGGTGTTCATGGCTGGAAAACCCAACAATTTAAATGTATCTGCACCATTCACGATTGATGGCAGCCAGTTTGCATCTGACCATTTTAACTTGGGTAAAAGTTAAAGGTAAAGGGACCCCTGACCATTAGGTCCAGTCGTGGCCGACTCTGGGGTTGCGGCACTCATCTCGCTTTACTGGCCGAGGGAGCCGGTGTACAGCTTCCGGGTCATGTGGCCAGCATGACTAAGCCGCTTCTGGCGAACGAGAGCAGCGCATGGAAACACTATTTACCTTCCTGCCAGAGTGGTACCTATTTATTTACTTGCACTTCATGCCTTCGAACTGCTAGGTGGGCAGGAGCAGGGACCGAGCAATGGGAGCTCACCCCATCATGGGGATTCGAACCGCCGACCTTCTGATCGGCAAGTCCTAGGCTCTGTGGTTTAACCCACAGCGCCACCCGCGTCCATTTAACTTGGAAGGAAGTGCTTAAACCTTTCCCCACCCCTACTTTTTCCTCAACATTATGAGCCCAGCCAACGCACCAATACATTTTTCAATCAAATGCTGGAATAATGTTGCAAAGAAAAGACAGCAAGCAAGCAGGAAAAGGATTGAGCACCTCTTAGCCTGCTTATTCCTTCTTCCTGGCAAACATCCTTCTGCACAGCTCTTTTGCATACTGGCTCCAAACAATGGGTTAAGAATCTCCTCTATTTGTGGATGCATGTGAAGTTCTAGCAGCAGAAACTTCCTGCACCCAAATTTAGAAAGTAGAGAGCGAATGGGGTATCATAAAAACAGCTCCTTATAAGGAAATAATAGTACAATCCATTAAATACTTCTTCTAAACAAGATCCATTACAATATACGAGACTTGCGAGAGAGAGTTTCCATATACTCAGCAGTTTCCACAGTTTCTTGAGAGGTTTATACCACAAGTAGAAATCGACAAAATATGAGAGGAGGAAGGATTTCCTCAACAGTAGAAGAAAGATGATCCCATTCATGATGTCTCTGAAACGCATAGTAGGATGGCCATGTGTCTGACTTTACAGTCTTCTGCTTGACTTGGCCCAAGTCTGGTTTAAAGTTTAAGAACCATATAAAGGGCGATCAAAGGCCTTGATGTTACCTATCAACAGCTACCACCTGGGCAGGTCCCATTACGGTGTGCTGTACTGTATTTTTATTTAATGCATCACACGTATCTGCAAATTTGTATTTACGCAAATGAATGGACACATACAAAGCATATCCAAAACTTGATCCTCTTTTTTTTTTTTAAGATGCATTATCTCATTTTTTTGGTGACTTGTAAGTGGGTACAGTAGTGCTTCGACATGAACAAAGCATTCCAAAAGGACTGCTTCAGCAACCGAATTTATTCTTGCTCTGACTCCCTTGGTCTTCCAGGCAACTGAAGCAAAACTGAGAAAATTTAGCTCAGACCAGCCTTCTCAATGGGTTCTTTGGGCATTTAGAGATGAGCTGTTTATGGAGCATTCATCCTGTTTCGTTTGCAGGAGATCAGATTTAGTTGGATATTTAATGAGCATTCATTCTGATTTGTTTGTGGGGAGGTTAGATGCTGCTGCGTCAATGCAAGTGTTATCCTACACTTTCCAAAGCATTTTCCTGTCACTTTCCTTGTTGCAAAAAGCCTGGCGTTTTGGAGAAATAGCTTTGTTCTGCAAGAGATCTAATCAACTATAAGCATACCGGTATGTGATTGAATCCCACCCCAAAACAACGACTCTCTTAAAGTGCTCTTAGCCAAATCTCAAATCCCTGCAGTAGCAGGCTGAAGCCTAGAGTCTGAACACTGTCTTCTGCTGGGGGTATTTCCTAGTGGCAGGAGTGGAAAATGTGTTAGTGTGGGGAACAGGCAAGTGGTTGTAAGAAAATTGGTGAAGGTCAGAAAAAAGAGAAAGTCAGAACTGTGGGTCCTCTGCAGAATTCCCTGTTTGATGGTTTCAGCATCTACACAGATGGACACTGATATCTTCAATATTTAATTTGCATTTACTTATATTTGCCTTGATGACTCAAAACAAAAGGTATTATTTCCAAATAGCTTAATGGACAGCAATTTACCTTCTCATCAACTTATAAAGATTAACAAATTAAACGCCAGGTAGTTTTCAATATCTACTATCCACTGAGTTATATGGACACACTCAGCCAGAAATAAGAATTCAAACCTGAAACATCGGGTAATCCCCAACATACTCAAAGTAGACCCATTGAAATAAATGGACTTAAGGATTCTTAGTTTGACTAACACTGGTTATTGCCCATCATTTTCCTTTGATGGTCTAAACTTTACAAAATTTCCCTTTTAGTATACAGCGGTACCTCGGGTTACAGACGCTTCAGGTTACAGACTCCGCTAACCCAGAAATATTACCTCGGGTTAAGAACTTTGCTTCAGGATGAGAACAGAAATCGTGTGGCAGGCGCAGGAGGCCCCATTAGCTAAAATGGTACCTCAGGTTAAGAACAGTTTCAGGTTAAGAATGGACCTCCAGAACTAATTAAGTTCTTTACTCGAGGTGCCACTGTATTCTGGTATTTATTTATTTTTTACTTTCAGTTCTGTCACTTTTATTTCACATAAATTTACAGTGAGCTTCTAAGGAGTGGTTTTGTGCCTAACACTTTGAAAAACAGGGACCAGGAGAGAAACACAACCCAAGTGTGGAATGGAATATTATTGTAACATGCCCAAGAAAATTTCACCTTAGGAAATGAAAGATCAATTGCTTCTAGTAGACACATTTCCTGTGTGCAGTTAATGAGAAAATGCAATCATCGTGGGGTCAATCTTATTGAAATGAAACTGTATTACAAGCTCATTACTCTCCAGCCCTGATGAGACTGCAGATGTTAGCAACTAGTGCAGCTCCGCCTGCTGTTTGTAAGAACTAGGCCACCGTCTCTCAAGCACAAGACCAAAGTCTATCCTCTTGTTCATAAAGAAGAAAGAGCTGGAAAGTGGAGCAGGTTGTGTAGGTGGTCACCCCCATGACCAGTTGCTTATGAGGCTGCTGTAAGCCATTTCCAGAAACAATAATGGAAAGTTCTTTTTATCAGGACACCTGTCAGGTTAAGAGTCTGATAGAGCATCAGATTTATTCATCTTTAAGGCTGCTGGGATTTAGAACTCAGGAAAGCAAAAGATTTACAGTGGTACCTCGGGTTACATATGCTTCAGGTTACACACTCCGCTAACCCAAAAACAGTGCTTCAAGTTAAGAACTTGGCTTCAGGATAAGAAATTGGGCTCCGGCGGCGAGGCAGCAGCAGAAGGCCCCATTAGCTAAAGTGGTGCTTCAGGTTAAGAACAGTTTCAGGTTAAGAACGGACCTCTAGAACGAATTAAGTACTTAACCCGAGGTACCACTGTAATTATATATGCCAACCTTGTAAATAAGCCCACAAAAGTTACTAGCCTGCCCGCCATACCACACCAAAAAACGGCTAGTTGTTTGTTTTCTATGCTGACTATAGAGGAGATGAAACCTGATCCCTCTTTAGGACAAGGGCTGGTCAATAATCACTCCACGGGCCAGGTCTGACTTCTATGCCAAGAGATCTACCATACTGTATTTTAATCTTAGTATGGTAATTTTTTTGCCTTGTTTCATTGATTAAATAAATCAAAAAGCAAAAACTTATAAGAATGAGATACTCCCATCTCTTTGGCCTGTAACTGGTCTAGCCAATAGCTACATGGAGAGTTTACATTTTTGGCTTGCCTGGACGGTAGCACCAAAATACACCTTCAGCCTCCAGTCTTGGAAACAGAACAAGCCCAAATACCTTGACTAACAACAACAAAAACTTGTCTAACCACACCTCAAGTTTCTAGGGAGAGGAAGCTCATGGAAAGTCAAATTCTATGCCTTCTAATGCTGAGCAAGACCTTACTCTTTGAACACTTAGTAAAATCAATGGGCTACATTGTTGATTCAACAATATGCCCTCTGTAGAAGGCAGTGCTATATTGTTCCAGTAACGGCGGATGGAAAGAATCATGCCTCACAGAGCCAGAGAGGAACAGATTGACATCTCTGGAAGCCAAGAAACAAAGACAAATAAGGATGAATGGCCAGGATACTGGGCAGCCAAACTGCTTCTGCACAGGACAAGTAAAGTGAACCAGCAATAACAGAAGCCCCAGAAAGATTAGTTTTGCTGTGATGGGGTGGCTTTTTTCATCTGGGATAATGATCCCTTATCTTAATTTTATCTTATCTATTTACAGGAAGGAATGGCATACAAGAAGCTCAATCAACTCAAGAAAGGACCACTTCTGGCCCACTGAAGGCTCAACTTCACCTTGAAACGGATGATGAGAAAAATCCCGAGTTCCACTATTTTCAGCCATTCAACATCTGCAGCATGGTTTTGTCTGCACTTCACCTGATCTGAAAAACATCTGCATCAGCTTGAGTCCAATAAGGTGAACAGGGCACTCAATGCATGCACTCCAACCTCAGTGAATTTCAACATGAATCGGTCTAGACCAGAAGTTGTTCTTCCACAACTTGCTGGGCTGCAACTCCAATAATCCCTGACTGTTGACCATGCTGACTGAAGTTGACTGGAGTTGGAGACCAACACACCTGGAGGGCATTCCTTGATTCCTCCATCCCTGATGATAGTCATCCTCCATAGGAAGTACCTGATCAAGGCCTGGGTGTCCCAGTTTTAGAAGGGATCAGGAGTTCTTTTCACTAATTCCACAGAGACAGAAGATTAACATTACCTTGCAAACTGGAAATATTCCAATACCTCAACCATCTGACTGATGTGATTGGAAAGAGCCTACTTATTCACAGAGGCTGACTTCCAATTGCTTGTGACACCAGTGGCTTTTATTTCTTTGACATTTAGAAACATTCTTGTATATTCCCACTTATGAGAAATTGCTGTTACCTGCCCTGCAAGAGGAGCACCTACCCTATATGAGCTTATAATACATACACATGATTGATTGGAGGATTGGCTTCTTGCCTAAGCAAAGTAATCAGATTCCAAACAGAAAGATGAACAGCATCGTCTGCAGGCAGAAGCCATCCACCCACATGGTCAACCCAAGCCAGAGTCAAGTCCATGAAATCCATGAAAGTGGCAACTGCAGTCTATCCTCCACGCTGCAAGCAGGAAAGAACAGTAGCGCCACTGACCAAGTCAAAGTACAGTGCACAACCAATCTGCATTCTTTTCTTGTTTTCCTTCCCCATCATCAATCCCCCCCCCCCCGCCACAAACGGAAGGAATAGGTTGCCTGAAGGCAGAAACGCAGACAGAGCAAATGAGGTTTATAGAAGTGCCAAAGTTTAATGAATCTGCCAGTTTGGAAGCAGCACAACAATGTTATGTAGAAGGGAAAGCCAGGGGAAAGCCTCTCTAAGACATCTTTCTGGCTGTGAAAACACAGCACATTCTTGGCCAACTGAAGCAGATTCCTCTGTCCTTTATTTTTATTTTCATTTTCTTTTTTAAAAGCTGCATGTTGGATCCTCCATCTATTTGTTTCTCCATTGCAAAGATCAAACACGCAGCAGGCTCATGGTAAGCTCATCTCAAAGCTGAAGGAAGCCCGTTAAAGCAACCAAATACATACATAAACAAAGTTAGCAGCCAGAGAGGATCTATATGGTTGCCCCCACCCAAACAAGGCAGCAGAGAGTCTGCAGCAGCTAAGATGATTTGGCTAATAATGATTCCGGCCCCATATACTTAACTAACAGGTTTCTACCTGGAACTGCATGAAGAATTGTAAGTTTGCAACTAAGGTGCTGGCTATGGACATATTCTCCTAATGTGACTGTACACAACTGTAAAGAAAGTTGGTCATACCTTGTTGTATACAAGATGCCATCACTTACCATAACGTAGTGACTTCAATACCCAATAAGCACCTGTATTATGATCACAGTGACTCCAATCATGTTGCCAGAAATAGCTCCAAATGAGCCTCTGTAGTATTTATAGTACAGGTACATCACATTTTACCCCAGATGCCAAAAAATTAAATGAATAAAAAGGGGTGCAAGAACAGGAAATAAATCCTTTGGAGAGCGTGGTAAGCAAGGCAGGAGGCTTTTAAAAAAACTCTCATCCTTGCAATGGGCAGGAAAGAGACAAGGCCCATTCAGCGCCAGCTTTGGACAGATAGGGATAGTCATGTGGGTCATTCTGACTTGACATGATTTTGCTTATATGCGCAGTAGTCAGGAACGTAACCCCCATGTAAGGTAAGATGAGATCTAAGGTAAAGGTAAAGGTACCCCTGCCCGTACGGGCCAGTCTTGACAGACTCTGGGGTTGTGCGCCCATCTCACTTAAGAGGCCAGGGGCCAGCGCTGTCCGGAGACACTTCCGGGTCACGTGGCCAGCGTGACATCGCTGCTCTGGCGAGCCAGAGCCGCACACGGAAACGCCGTTTACCTTCCCGCTGGTAAGCGGTCCCTATTTATCTACTTGCACCCGGAGGTGCTTTCGAACTGCTAGGTTGGCATGCGCTGGGACCGAGCAGCGGGAGCGCACCCCGCCGCAGGGATTCGAACCGCCGACCTTTCGATCGGCAAGTCCTAGGCGCTGAGGCTTTAACCCACAGCGCCACCTGCATGATGAGATCTACCTGCACTTATATTCATCCTTCCCTCAAAGTGGCATACATTGTCTTCTGCCCCATTTTATTCTCCATCTATTCTATGAGCTAGGGTTAGGTCCAAAGGGACAGTTACTGACTCAAGGTCCATCAAGGGAACTTCATGGCCAAGCGAGGACAGACCTAGTGGCACCAGGGGGGCACAGCTGGGCAACTGCTCTTTCAACTGCTCTTCTGCCACCTCCAGTTCTTACCATGCTGTTTGCAGAGACTTTAGCTGCTCATTCACCAATAGCAGACTTCTACAGGGCAGAGGGGAGGAAGGATGAGAGAGAGAGAGAGAGAGAGAGAGAGAGAGAGAGAGAGAGAGGAGCAAGGGTCACCCATTATGTGGCTAGGACGCCCGTACAAACCTGCAGCCACCCCTGAGTGGGACTTTGAACCTTGTCTATTCAGTGTAATACAACATCCCAACAACTACACACCAGTCTGGGTGCTTTATTATTCTGCAGAAACTAGGTAATACAGAACCCTTCCCACATGCAAGGACAGAACATGCATCTTCCACCTCTGAGCACAACTCTAAATTGTGGCAGGAGAAGGGCAAGTCCCTTTCCCTTCCCCTCTTGTTGCTTCTCTGAAATGCCCTTGGATCGAAGATGGCCTCTGCTTCATAGCTGTATAAGGATTTGAGCTGAAGTTTCCAAATTCATTTTATTGTCTAATGTATAGGAGATGTTCTAATCTAGACACCCTGTTATAACATGAGGTTAGGATATTAAACAAGGAGGCTATTAAACATTTTCTGCCTACTTGAATAATAGCTTCCATGAAAGAGGCAGGTTGGAATATTTGCAGTGCTATTTCATACTATTAGAGGCTTTGTCCATGTGGAAGAGGCAACTTATTTTCCTGGAGGACCACTTTGGCAAGCAACTTTTGGCTCTTAAAAGCCCTGCCAAGAAGTAGCTCTTTTCCACACCACAGCTGGGCACTAGGTGATGGGTGCAGAAAGGCACATTTGATCTCCAGATTTTGACCCCTAAGATGCATAAACATAAGAGGGGAAAGAAAAGATTGCATTCAATGGTATCACCCAAGTAATGGAAAGGCTTCCATTAGCAGAATGTGGAAGAAGTTTTCAACAATTTCTCCTTTCCCTGCAGCCCGCCCAACCTGCTAAATCTGTTCTGGAGAATCCCACAACTCTTTGGAGCAAATTTAAATCTAAATTTAAATCTCTAAATTCACCCCAGAGAGTTGTGGAACTTTGCAGGGTGGAGGGGCTGCAGGGGGAGGGGGAAGAGCTGAAAACGACTTCCTCCCCCATTTTTAGTGTATTTTTCATCTTTTTTGGAAGCCGCCCAGATTGGCTGGGGAAACCCAGCCAGATGGGCGGGGTACAAAATATTTTTATTATTATGCTAATGGAAGGAAGCCTTTTCATCAATTGAATGATACCATTGAATATAACCCTCCTTTAACTCCTTACAAACTACTGAAAATTAACACCAATATTTCTACAACCAAATAACTATATACTTCTAACTGTAGCTGACACAGAACTGAAAAGAGATTTGCAGAAGGCTATGGCTGCAACTGTAAGAAGTAAGGTACACATACCCATTTTGCAAAACTACTCTTTGTTTTCACCATCTCCTCCTAAGCTTCATGTATTGATTTTCCCCAGTTAGTGCAGGACTCTGGGAATTTTGATTTCCTTTCAATTTATCTTGTAACTCTAGCAGCTTCACCCATGGGTGGGTAGTTTTAGCAGCTCAGAAAGCTATTAAGCTGAAGCTGTTTTTTTGACAGTGCAAAACAAGGGAATAAAGAAATGACAGCATGCAGAGGCAGGGGAAAATAAAGTATGAACATTAATGCTAAATATAGAAGATAAAAACTAATTAAGTCAATTTATGCATGTTTGCATCATTGCCTCCTCTAATTCAGTTTTGGAAGAAGTATGTGAGTAACAACATACAAGGCATAAGTAACTACAATATTTATTTTCATGTTAATCTAGCCCTTCCCAACGAGTTTAGAAGACAGTATGTTTCAGAAAAAGCATTTTTATAACCCTATTCAACAAAGAATAAAACTGTATGAAGAACTGATGAAAAGCTGATATGCAACCTCGGAGCAGAACAAAAAGCAATATGTTAATCAGAAGCCAAAAAGTTTGCTTCAACACCTCTCTAAATGGAGGTATAGCAGCGATTTGGGTACTAAGAACACATTACATATTATAAGGAGAACAGAGAAAAGGTTCACAGTATTAACTCATACTGTGGAATTCTCAGATATCACAAAGAAATGAAAGCTTTGAGAAAATGCAAGTGAGCCACAGATTTAAGATTTAAAAGTCTTGCTAATCCCTGACTTTTCCACATCATATAATTAATTCCCACCCTACACTTTTTTATTTCCCTCTTGCGCCTACTGAACTGCATATTCTGCCACCCTTGGAATTATATCAGCTGCAGAATGTTCCTTTAGGTTACAGCAAAGCATAAAAGAATTATTATTACTCCCAAAGAATTGCTAGCAATATTGTCAGGACCCAATATACAGGAGAATGTGCCCAGGCTTTGCATGGAGGTTTTTTAACTCAACGTTACCTGTGTGTGCACAGTTGCTGAAATATGGGGCGTGAGTTGCAGTTGGAGATGAGCTTAAGCTGGAAGATGAATTTGAGGGGAAATCAGCCAGGGCCTGTAATAAGGCCAGAGCAGAAGATCAGGTTCCTTGTACTTTATACCTTGCCCACCCAAAGGATTGACATGATGCAACAATCAGAGAGGTCATTGCTGCATAGCCCTTCTATATCTGCTCTGGGGCTTGAGCACCCATAATCCAAAGTAGTTTACAAGGCATGGCTTATGTGCAGGAGACACATACTGTGCAGTAGGATGGGGAAGGAGAATTTGTAGAGATTATCATATAGTTTAATAAGGAGCTAGGTACTTACTTAAAAAGTAAATAAGACAAAGAAATAAAGACTAATTTATTTCACTCTTCATAACTCTGTATTAATAGTACATTTCCAAGCACAGTTCAAAGTGTTGGTGCTGACCTTTAAAGCCCTAAACCAGGGGTAGGCAACCTAAGACCCGGGGGCCGGATGCGGCCCAATCGCCTTCTCAATCCGGCCCACGGACGGTGTCAGCATGTTTTTACATGAATAGAATGTGTCCTTTTATTTAAAATGCATCTCTGGGTTATTTGTGGGGCATAGGAATTCGTTCATTAAAAAAAATAATTCAAAATATAGTCCTGCCCACCACATGGTCTGAGGGACGATGGACCGGCCCACGGCTGAAAAAGGTTGCTGACCCCTGTCCTAAACACCCTCAGCTCTGTATACCTATCTCCACCCCCATCGTTCAGCCCGGACCCTGAGGTCCGGCTCCATGGGCCTTCTAGTGGTTCCTTCATTGCAAAAAGTGAGGTTACAGGAACCAGGCAGAGGGCCTTCTTGGTAGTCGCACCCGCCCTGTGGAATGCCCTCCCATCAAATGTCAAGGAGATAAACAACTATCTGACTTTTAGAAGACTTCTGAAGGCAACTCCATATGGGGAAATTTTAAATGTTTGGTGTTTTACTGTGCTTGGTGTTTAAATTTGTTGGAAGTTGCCCTGGAAAACCTTCCAAAGCAAGGAAATGCTCATTGATTTGGGGGCTGGTTGGGGATGGAGGACGTATTAGACAAGACATATTAGAGACAACAGCCAGCAGCCACAGAAAACCTGAAAGCAAAAGGTTTTCCTGTGTGGACCTGTGCAAGAGGTCTGTGGTGATCACACAGGGTCCCCGGATGTTTAACGGTCTATTGATCCCTGTGCCACCACTGTGCCCGCTTCCCTGCTGCCACCAACCCGTTACTCTCGGGTACACACTGAGTCCAGACAGTTGTTTAAATTGAACGAAATAAACAAGTTTGCTTTATAAGCATTAACAAGTTTATGGTTTCTCAGATAAAATTTCCTGTCAGTTTCTTAACTTTAGTTTCTTTACCGGCCTATACCTTCCTAATACCTTCTGACTGATTATATCAACTGTTTGACTGACTCCTCTTAACAGATTCTCTTGCTCTCCCACATCAAACTAGCCCAACCCACAGACTTATCCTCTCTGTCCCTTCTCTAACTCCAGACTGACTTCTTAACAACTCTAACTCCTGGCCTTGGGTTCCTATTGGTTAGTCATTTTACAATGAGTTAACCCTTTCCTTATGAACCTAGTATGATGTCACACACCTAGGAGGGCAAACGCCACAAGGTCCATTACACAGCAGGTCTCCCAAGTCCAACAAAAAGGACACAAGGGCTCCTAGCTTTACAGTGCAAAACCTAGAATAAGCAGAAGAAGAGGAAGAAAATAATAGGAATGGGAGAGGCTGACTTATACCATGTTAGAGCTTTGATCCATCTAATTCAGTATTATCTGCACTGATTGGCAGAGGCTCCCCAAGGTTTCTAGAGAGGAGTCCTTCCCAGCCCACTAGCCTGCCATGAGGCATTGTGGCCCAAAATGCTCTTTGGATAGGAATTCTCCTTTTTCTATCCTTTCCGCAGGAGTGCGCAGCCCACTGACCACATACAAAGCCCACCCACTCGCACACTCTATAGGTTGGCCAACCAGGTCATTTGAAGCGCCTACAAGTCAGCAGAATACATCCTTTTTTATATATTTTACCTCCTAACTCACCATATACTGCTTCTCTGCCAGCTGCTCGCCTAACTGTCTCGCATCATATTTCATGGAATCCACTAAGTACATTACATTATATATCACAAGGTGCATTGTTTTGTACCAAATCGCTGGCTATTACAGTCCCTCCAGTTGACTGCTGTGTCTGGGCTGAACGCTGGAAGTCTACAAGATGAATTTTTTATCACCTTTGACATGCTCGCCACTCTGCAACTGCTGGAGCAATACAATGTCACTCACAAGGTTATATCTGTCACTCAGCTAAATCACTCTTCATTCTACCTTCTGTGAAAACATTCCTGCCACCTATTCTGCTTGCTTTCAAGGGAAGCAAACTAATGGTAGGAACCATTCAAGAGAACTTGATCCTAATTTTATGACATGGAGACATCTCTGCTTGAGCGTTCTCCCTAAAATCAACAGAACTAACTTCCAAGTTAATGCATTTGGATTGGTGTATAATACTTTCCCATGACAAACCAAAAACATACGTTCATAAAGTGACCTGTTGACAAATAATCAACATACACGTTCAAGGATTACAGCTGGAGCAGAAAGCAGGATTCACTTGATGCCTTTCTTAGTACTCTCGTTTTGAATACAGTGGTACCTCAGGTTACGTACTTAATTCGTTCCAGAGGTCCGTTCTTAACCTGAAACTGATCTTAACCTGAAGCACCACTTTAGCTAATGGGGCCTCCTGCTGCTGCCGCGCTGCAGGAGCATGATTTATGTTCTTATCCTGAAGCAAACTTCTTAACCTGAAGCACTATTCCTGGGTTAGCGGAGTGTGTAACCTGAAGCGTATGTAACCCGAGGTACCACTGTACATGCAATTTACTCCAAAATTATACAAAGAAAGTTGTTAAGATACTATAATACATTTAAAATAAACCAGAAAAGACCACACCCTCACTAAAAGACATATCAAAACACACTATTATAAATATTTATTGGTTGATGGCAATAATGCTTTGCTCAACCTGGTTTATTAAATAAACGTTGGTGTAAATGTAGATAATTGTTGTGCTTTCTCTTCTCCTCCCTTCTTTGGCAATATATGGGTATTTATGTCCATACTGAAAATGAGTAAAAAATACATTTAAAATGTTATCATTAGTGATGTATTTGAGGAACCAGCTGAAAACTTTGCTATTTCAGAAAGCTCTCCCATGAGGCAATACCTTGCAATTTAATGTCCTGTACACATTTTAATACTGTTTGTTCTGATTTTATTGTTCCTCTGTGTATCACAGATATTATTTATGATCTGTAGAATAAAAACAAGTTACATCAATAAATAGGCACATCTCTGGAATTTGTCACCAGAACTTTACCCATGTGTAAGACTGCAGAGTTGTCAAAGGCACCCTTATGCCCTGTGAATATTTTACATTGTTTTGTTCACTTCTGTGTCCTCTGAGCTTTGGGAAAGTAAATTATAAAGTTTATTCTTTGAAGTTGGGCTGGTGCGCTCTGAAACTTCCCAAGAAACCAGACAGACTGACAGAAGGGTCATCCTGTGTGGTGGCAGCCTATCGCAATCCTTATTTTTTAGGCGGGGGGGGGGGGGGGAGCCCTTATACAAAAAGGGTTTGTCCATCAAGTAAAAGCTCCTGCCTCCCTGCCCAAGGATCCATTGGGCCTTTGTTGTGAAGACAAAGGGGAAGCCCATTTATGCAGTCCTAAACTCCTTAGAGAAAGGACAATATTAAAAGGCAGTAAATAAATAATGTGTGCATATGCATCCTTTGAAGAATGATCTATAAACGCTAAGTGGTGCTTCTTATTTTCTATTTATTACTAAATTAAATTTGGAACAGGCAGCAGTGGAGAGGTTTCATTCAAGCTGGCAACTTCCATGTAACATCACACTCTGTTTAACTCCGTTTTAAGTAGACACAGAGCCCTGTGCAAAGCGAAGTGCCAATTCACACATGCTTGCACATTATTTCATTTTTTTGACATTTCATTCTTGATGCTGAACATGTGACTCAAAGCAGTACTGTCTACAATTGTATACAAGTTCCATTTGTGACAGCTTGTCTCATCCTCACATGCACACAGTAGCATCGAAAGTGAAAAACAGCTATGTGAGAATCTACCCTAAAGTTGCTTGTCTAAATTCCATCTGGATATATCATCCCCTGGTAACCTTCTTACTTGTACTTGACACTTCACAATATAAACTTGGACCATGTTTTTAGATTTTTATCTGCAAGTGAGACAATCCTATTGTCTGTTACAGAGCTTGGAACTGTGTGAAATCACTGGAATTAAGTCTCATTATATTGCCATAGATGTTGGAACATCATTATAAAAAACAGAGTATTTGAACATCGAAATGCCCTGCATAGGGTATTCTAATATTTGATTGGAATAATAACCACATACAGTGGTACCCTGGTTTGCATACATTTTGGATTACAAACACGTCAAACCTGGAAGTGTGTGTCCCAGTTTGCAACCTTCTTTTGGATTACAACCCATTTTTTCTGGATTACAATTTTTTTTTGGAGGCCCCATTTGCGAAAGCAGGGTTACAACCTGTTTTGGTTTCCAAACGGACCTCCGGAATGGATTAAGGTTGCAAACCAAGGTACCACTGTGTATCAGTCATCAGATCACCACAGCCTACATTTCAGCTGCTTCTGGATGAATAACAAAACCAGATTTGGCATTAGGCAACTACTTCAGACTCATGCTGCAATACCTCCCTCCTTGTGTCAGTCCATTTCCAAATAATCCTTAGGTATTACTGTTTTTTTGGCTTTAAAAACAAAAACAAAGCACAGACAGGAGGCTTTAATTAAAGGCTTCCAAGAAGATAATTTATTTTCTAACAACTCATATGCATTCCCTAATTAAGAATAAAAGCAGCACCTACTGGAAACTTGCCAGTGTAATGCCAAGACCAGCTGGCTTAATATGTGTTTGAAAATCTTTAATTTGGAAGAAATATCTGACTGACAGGAAATTTAGTCTCTGGTCTTTCTCTCCCTGTTTAAAATCTAGAAGGATATTCCCCATGGGAATTAATTTTTGCTTCTTTCAAATATGTGTGATGCTTTAACCTGCCAGCAAACTGCGCCTGCAACTCCCCAAGTCAGCTGTCAATCCTATCCATGTTTGGTCCTGATCCGCTTCAACAGCTTCTTGCTCAACAAAGATAAGCTCTGCGAACAACAAAAAAGGAGCAATTCTGTGTAGAAACATAAAAAAAATGCACTTCATCTACTATGGTTCTGATGCTTGTGATTTTTTTAATATTAAAAAACCCTAATGGGAGGGGTGTCTTTTATTTTATAAGAAAAGGTAATAATATATGGTCAAATTAAACAAAAACAAATAATGAACAATTTTTTTTAAAAAAAGGATAGCTTTTGTTTAAATTCCAGTATGCCACAAAAACCTGAAAAAGGCCAAATAACAGATGTCTCTTTTATGGCCTCTCTATTCTATGGCACAGGACCTTTGCTTCTATCCGTGCTTAACCATGTGCAAAATCTCAAAGTGTTCCACCCCTGTGATTCCACTCCCTTCTCAAAAGAGCATTTTCCTTTCTTTCAGCTCTGAATTAATTGACACACATAAAAGTTATTTAGCTGAAGCAAGACGCACGCTTTATGTTCGAGGACTATTCCACAGTTCTCCCTGGGCTGAAGTTGTAATGTAATGGTACGGCATTTGTGAATACCCATTAGCTTCTGAGTTCAGTGACTTTCAGGTGGTGTTTATGGTGGTTTGCACCAGTGAACTAATAATTAGCTTTAAAAATGAATCACATCTCCCTGTTACAGCTGTGCTGCGTTTTCAGTAAGGAAACTGTCAGGGAACTGCCATCGGAGAGTCAGGTGGTGGAAGGGCTCAAGGAGGCTAAGAGAACCTCAGATGCTGAGGAAGGAACCAGCAGGGGGAGAGGGAGAGTTCCTGCAGAAACTCAGGCGGAGGGATGGCTCCAAGATGCTTCCAGTGAGAACAGCGGGGAGGGCTCAGGACCTCCGCTGGGGACGCCCACTCCGCGCAGGAAACTGTCACGCAGAGAATCCAGACGTAGAGTTTCCGTTAAGGAACTCTTATGTTGGCGTAAATTCCAGAAGCGTCCACTGACGGATTCTGCCAGCGATTGAGGGAGTCATGCTTTGAGGGCTCCCGTAAAGGCAGAACTTTGAGACCTATGCAAAGCTCTGAGGGATTCAGCTTTTACGCACAAGCAGCTCATTATCCCATCACAGAAACTAAGCTGTTCCTTCTTTCACAGTGCTGTGAGGAGGGTTCATGCTTATGTGCCAATGGAAGCCAAACAAGGGAATGTCTAGCTGGGTACTTAAGGCTTTGTATTGTGAAATAAAGGCAGAAACCAATATTTCTAGGAAACAGAAAATGACTGTTAAAGAAAAAAGCCCTTTGAAAATCACTCCACGTGCCAAAGGGGCATGCCCAAATCTCTCCCTGGATTTGGTTTGCCCTTAGTCATCCTTTGCAAACCAAACATTCTTGGCTTTTGTACTTCAAGGGCGCCTGAGGGCCAAAATGATATAAAAATATTGCGTTTTCTGAAACATGAACCTGAGGAAGCAAGGTGCTTAATGGAAAGCATAATAAAGCAGTTTTTCATGGTTGAATCCACGCAGAACTGGATTCCAAATACGCCAGCGCTCTGCAAGTACATACAAATACCAACCACTTCGTTTCCAAAATGATGAGGATGCCATGATTATTCCAAGCTCGTATAAATTTATATGTGGTTGTATTTCATTGTTTCTGCATTGCACCCTGTGGTGTTTTTTTTTTTCCAGCTGGGGGTAGGGGAGAAGGAAAGTATAGAGAGAATAAAATGTGATGTTTATAAATTTTTTTTTGAAAAAATAGGAAATGTGTTTACAAATTACCACAGTGTTTGCCCTTGAAAATGGCAGAGGTGGGGGCAGTGGACAGACAATGAAGTTAAAATGTTTTCTTTAAAACATTAATACCCCTGACACATTTATCCAAATAATTCTCTGTCACTAGTAACACCCAACAGTCTTACTGACTTGAAATAAAGTAGGTATTATAGTAAGATAATTTTTATTTACAGCATACATTTGAATACTTTGGAGGCCTCATTACGTGAGAAAGGTATGAAGAGTGGGAAAGGCAGAGAACCAAAAATTCCATTTACATCCCATTAGTATCCCAAACTTGTCCTGATCAGACCCAAAATGCTAAACTGGATGTGAACTTTGATGGACTCGATGCAGCAATAAGTGGCCCATATCAATCTCATACCATAACTGCATAACTGGTTTGAAAATTAACAGAGTGGAGGTAGGTCACGCAAAATGTCTCGTTTCCACAGTTCTTATTCTGAATGCAGTTTGTTAACCATAAGCTAGGCTGCTACTTCTCCACTGTTAAGATATAAATCATATGACAAATTATACATTTCAGGAGCTATGCATATGTGAACAATCTCAACTAACTCTCCTTTGATCAAATATTTGGTGTGACAAAACTGATCCAATCACAGCTTTCCCCCTCTGAATTACGGTACTTTGCTGGATTGACACTATAGACTGCACCAGAGCATTTAAAATTCTCTTTCACTCATGTTAAACTATCCTGGTATACAAGGATAAAGGTTAATCATGGCCTGGAAAACCTATACAGCTGTTGAAATTTCAAGCAATAGCCTCAACAATTCTAAGCTACCAATACCAAGAGATGACTATAACCTCATGCTTTTTGTATTTGCTAGGGGGTATGTTTCTGTAGTTGTAGAGATGAAATTGAGGATATTCTACATTGTTTCACAGAACCCATTTTGAAAAGACTGCAAGCACTGGCCAAATCAGCAAAAAAAATCTGTTGACTGGTGAAAAGAAACGTGTGAACTATAGCCAACTTTACCTTGGTGACCATGAAGGAGCAACAAATGAAAACCAAGTAGCACACAGTAGACTAATCTGATTGCTGATTGATGAATGATAGTTGAACTTAACTTCTAACCACCTTTATGGTATATGACAGAACACTTTTTCAGCTGGTTCATTTCATTGTGCTTTGGGCTGTGATTGGCTTCTGTCATATCCTGGTTATGGCCAAAGGCTTTAACCAGGAGTAGCTTATCTTTTTAGGCCAGTGGACACATCAGGGCACTTCTGACGAAGTGTCATGGGCACCAGCCACAAAAATGGCTGCAGGGGAGGCATGGCACAACACAAAATGGCAACCACATTACACCATAAAAAGGCGTTGGCATGCCTCCACCAATGGGGGGAAAGGCACATATATCAGAAATACTATGCTCAGTCAGATACACAATCTCTTTGCGCCTCTCCTCTGTTCATTCAATCCTTACACCCAATGAAATGTGGGAGTATTTAAGAGGGAATGTTCCATGTAAAAGGTAAAGGTAAAGGGACCCCTGACCATTAAGTCCAGTCGCAGACGACTCTGGGGTCGCGGTGCTCATCTTGCTTTATTGGCCGAGGGAGCCGGTGTACAGCTTCCGGGTCATGTGGCCAGCATGACTAAGCTGCTTCTGGCAAACCAGAGCAGCGCACGGAAACGCCGTTTACCTTCCTGCCGGAGCGGTACCTATTTATCTACCTGCACTTTGACATGTTTTCGAACTGCTAGGTTGGCAGGAGCAGGGACTGAGCAACGGGAACTCACCCCGTCGCGGGGATTTGAACTGCCGACCTTCTGATCGGCAAGTCCTAGGCTCTGTGGTTTAACCCACAGCGCCACCCGCATCCCTTATGTTCCATGTAGAAGAGGGTAAACAGGAACTGAGCAGGAAGAGAAACAGTATCTTGAATATTTTGAGAAGATATATAGTGAAACCCTTTGCAGACACTGTGGGAGGTACTGGTGGGCACTCTTAACAAAACAACAACAATCGCATTTGTGCGTTAAAGGCTACTTCACACTTTACATGGCACTGCAGGTATACGAGTGTTGGATCAATATCTGCCACAGTTAATACATCTCTATGTGCCTTAGGTCCCTTTCCTGGTACACAGTCCCCTACATCTTACAGAGGCTTCCAAACAAGAAACGAAAAGGAGCTCAGTACCTAATTTCCAACAGAGGACGAGGCAGAGAGGAAAGAGTGAGACAATGTTGGAATGAAATGTGCAGCAGCCCTGTGAGCACTGCAGTAAGTCTGGCAGTCATTAATAAAACAAGTGCTTTAAAAGACCACAAAGTAAGCATATACAGATAAGTATTATTCAGATCTTCAGGAAGTGTCTGCCGCTCATGGCGGGCGGGGGAGAGAAACACAGCTCTGATTTTAAGAATTCTGCAAGCCCTCCAGTGCTTTAACCACCCGCAGTCTTTAAAAATGCATGTGTGGTCATTTATGGCCACAAGACAAGGGCTCATTTTCTTCTGTCAACACACAAAATATATTTCAAGAGAACTGAAATTTAATCACAAAGATATTTTATCATTTACTTGGGTTTACGTGCTGTTAGAACTGCAGCCAGAAATCACACAGAACAAACCTCAATGCCTGAAGAAAGCAAGTTTAAAGAACACGTTTCTACTTCAGTGGATGGAGAGATTTAACAGGCATGTTGTTCTTAGAGAGACTCCTTTTAAACTTGCAACTTCTCTCCTGGCTGCAGCATTCTGGCTCCTGCATTTAATTACATTAAATTCCACTAAAAATAAAACAATTTTTCATCGCAGCATCCTGCTCTTTCTTTGGGGCACAACCTTCTGCATTCTAGAAGATTTAAGGCCACAATCCCATAAATAATTTCCGGGAATAACCTAGCCTTTCCTGGGAATAATTTAAGAATCTTCTGCGTCACCATGCATAGGATTGCACTGCCAATGTTTTAGAAATAAGAACGTTAGAAATAATTGCAGCTGCAAGGTTTAATCAGTTAGGTGACCAAACTGATTAAAAACGTTTTGTTCAACCATAAAGATGTCCCTAACTAATAGGGCAGGAAGAGAAGGGATGATATCTCTTGTAAGACCATGCCTGCTGTATTACTTGCCACGGGCAGAATATTTCACGCTATGATACAGTACTGTGTTGCATTTTAAGTTGCAAGAGATTCCGACTAAACTTCAGGAAATATTTTCTGACAACAAGACCTGTTCAACAGTGGAGTGGTCTCCCTCGGGAGGTTGTGGACTCTCCATCCTTGGAGGCTTTTAGCAGAGGCTGGATGGTCATCTGTAACAGATGATTTAGCTGAGATTCCTGCATTGCAGGGGGTTGGACTAGATGACCCTCAGAGTCCCTTCCAACTCTACGATTCTATGATTTCTATTTAAGTTACAGTAAAAAAAAATTAAGTTTGTGTCTAATTTAGCATATGTAAATATTATGCAAATATGTGCCCACTTTTCTTTTGTTGATGTGGGAGGCTCCTAAGCTTGGTCTTCAGAGGCAATCAAACAGGAACAGGAAGTACAAGAAATCTAAGAAATGAAGATGCCAAAGCCGTTTTGTCTCTCTGCAGTTAGATCACAGAATGTATGTATATATGTACTGGTATGTATAAAATTTATATTTAAATTTCAGTGATCATTTTCAAAAAATATATCACACTTTTCCTACGGTGAAAGCATCCAAACGTATTTCCCTAAGTAAGCTTAGGCAACACTCAGTCATAAAGTAGAAAGTCTTAGGTTTAGTCTGTGGTTTCTCCAATGAAAGAAAAATCTCTGGTGGGAAAGATCTCTGCCTAAAGCCGTCAAAAGCTGCTAGAAATCAGTTCATGAGACTGGACTAGACATTCCCATGGTCTGACCTGAACCATTATAGAAGTATTCTTTGCAAGGGCTGATTAGATGGGCAGCTGTCACAATTTTGATGTTGTATTTTAATCTTGTTTTAAGTTGTATGTTAATCAATTGTTTTATACCTGGCATTAGCCGCCCTGAACCCGATGTTGGCTGGAGAGGGTGGGGTATAAATAATTATTACTACTACTATTATTATTATTATTATTATTATTATTATTATTATTATTATTATTATTATATTAGCACAGATACATCTAAATTCATTTTCACAAACTGACAACAGGCCTGGTCCTTGCGTATGTTTAGGACCCTCGTTTCAATGAGAGACATTTAAGCACATGTTTAACTCCCACCAAAATCAATGGGATTTAGAAGCGCTTAACTTTTGCTCAGATATGACCTTTGCTTTTCAAAAACCAGCCTCTCTTCTGTAACCAAGTACAAATCCTAATCCTGCTTATATTCAACAAGATTACTGGGAAGAGGAAATGAGCTCCATCACGGTTCCTTTATATTTTTATCCCCAAGTCAACCATAACACAGAGTGTGCGCTTCAGTAGTCAAGGCGCACTGAGAGGAAGTGCCACTGAATGGCTTGTGCCAAAACAAACAGGCAAAGTCTGGAATTTGCAAAACCAAAAATAGATGCAGCTCAGTTAAACCTTCACAGCTCATCTATTTCTCACCGGCAGAGCACAAAAAAAACAAAACCTTAGCAGACTGAAGCAGAAGTCTTCTTTGCAAGGGCTGATTAGATGGGCAGCTGTCACAATTTTATAAGCTGGCATTTTGCTGAAGGTGCAGTTGAGAAAAAAGCTGGATGCTGTCTTGGCAGAGAAACTGAGACAAATGAGGGGGAGAGGGAAGGGGTCATGGAGCCAAAAGGGGGGAGGCAGAGCAAACCACAACTTCACTACCCCCCCCCAACTGAGACAAAAGGCATGGCCCACAGAAGGGACTCTCATAAGTGAAAGACAAGAAAAGTGAAATAGGTAGAGTGGATTTTGGAAAGAAGCATATCTCTCAAACTAAAGCTAGATCAGTTAAGGTTATGCAAGCAGAAAATATTTTTTAGTCACCACAAAGCAATACAAATATCTGAAAAGAGACAAAAACGGAGAGGAGTTGAAGCCATTCTATTAAACAATGTCACAGTCAGCAAAAAACACACAAAAAAAACCCATTTATTTTCACGTGTGTTAAAACTCCTTGAAATTGTCTCTGTAGAGCGCACATTTTATTGCAAGGCTCCCAAGAACATTTCTATTACGGCCAATTTTAACAGAACAAAAATATGGGCCACGTTCAGAGGTCTTAGCAGGACTTTTAAAATATGCACCAAAGAAACCTTCCCTTTCAAGATAAAGACATGTCCAATGTATTTGAAATTAACTCTGCTCAGCTGATGGTAAGCATGAAGATGCTTAGGCCACTTATTTGCTAGAGTTCCTTCAACAGGTTTCCCACATTGGTTGTAATGTGTAGCACTATCCTGAGGGACTATTGCCACAAATAGGGGCAACTGTCCTATTTAGTACCAATATTTTTAATGGATTTTAAAAATAAATAAATAAATAAATACAAATTATCTTAAGACACTGGGTTGGAGCTAGACTAAAGCTAGCTCTTATACACACTTACTTGAAAGTCTTATTAAATTGGATTTACGTCTGAGTAGGCCCACATAGGACTAAACTGTAAGTCAGTTGCACTTTGTTGTTGTTGTTGTTTAGTCGTTTAGTCGTGTCCGACTCTTCGTGACCCCATGGACCAGAGAACGCCAGGCACCTCTGTCCTCCACTGCCTCCCGCAGTTTGCTCAAACTCATGCTGGTAACCTCGAAAACACTATCCAACCATCTCGTCCTCTGCCGTCCCCTTCTCCTTGTGCCCTCCATCTTTCCCAACATCAGGGTCTTCTCCAGGGAGTCTTCTCTTCTCATGAGGTGGCCAAAGTACTGGAGCCTCAGCTTCACAATCTGTCCTTCCAGTGAGCACTCAGGGTTGATTTCCTTCAGTATGGAGAGGTTTGATCTTCTTGCAGTCCATGGGACTCTCAAGAGTCTCCTCCAGCACCATAATTCAAAAGCATCAATTCTTCGGCGATCAGCCTTCTTTATGGTCCAGCTCTCACTTCCATACATCACTACTGGGAAAACCATAGCTTTAACTATACGAACCTTTGTTGGCAAGGTGATGTCTCTACTTCTCAAGATGCTGTCTAGGCCTGTCATTGCCCTTCTCCCAAGAAGCAGGCGTCTTTTAATTTCGTGGCTGCTGTCACCATCTGCAGTGATCATTGAGCCCAAGAATGTAAAATCTCTCACTACCTCCATTTCTTCCCCTTCTATTTGCCAGGAGGTGATGGGACCAGTGGCCATGATCTTCGTTTTTTTGATGTTGAGCTTCAGACCATATTTTGCGCTCTCCTCTTTCACCCTCATTAAAAGGTTCTTTAATTCCTCCTCACTTTCTGCCATCAAGGTTGTGTCATCTGCATATCTGAGGTTGTTGATATTTCTTCCGGCAATCTTAATTCCGGCTAGGGATTCATCCAGCCCAGCCTTTCGCATGATGAATTCTGCATATAAGTTAAATAAGCAGGGAGACAAAATACAGCCTTGTCGTACTCCTTTCCCAATTTTGAACCAATCAGTTGTTCCATATCCAGTTCTAACTGTAGCTTCTTGTCCCACATAGAGATTTCTCAGGAGACAGATGAGGTGATCTGGCACTCCCATTTCTTTAAGAACTTGCCATAGTTTGCCGTGGTCGACACAGTCAAAAGCTTTTGCATAGTCAATGAAGCAGAAGTAGATGTCTTTCTGGAACTCTCTAGCTTTCTCCATAATCCAGCGCATGTTTGCAATTTGGTCTCTGGTTCCTCTGCCTCTTCTAAATCCAGCTTGCACTTCTGGGAGTTCTCGGTCCACATACTGCTTGAGCCTTCCTTGTAGAATTTGAAGCATAACCTTGCTAGCGTGTGAAATGAGTGCAATTGTGCGGTAGTTGGAGCATTCTTTGGCACTGCCCTTCTTTGGGATTGGGATGTAGACTGATCTTCTCCAATCCTCTGGCCACTGCTGAGTTTTCCAAACTTGCTGGCATATTGAGTGTAGCACCTTAACAGCATCATCTTTTAAAATTTTAAATAGTTCAGCTGGAATGCCATCACTTCCACTGGCCTTGTTATTTGCAGTGCTTTCTAAGGCCCATTTGACTTCACTTTCCAGGATGTCTGGCTCAAGGTCAGCAACCACACTACCTGGGGTATACGAGACATCCATTTCTTTCTGGTATAATTCCTCTGTGTATTCTTGCCACCTCTTCTTGATGTCTTCTGCTTCTGTTAGGTCCTTTCCACTTTTGTCCTTTATTGTGGAAATCTTTGTACGAAATGTTCCTTTCATATCTCCAATTTTCTTGAACAGATCTCTGGTTCTTCCCATTCTATTGCTTTCCTCTATTTCTTTGCATTGCTCGTTTAAGAAGGTCTTCTTGTCTCTCCTTGCTATTCTTTGGAAATCTGCATTCAATTTCCTGTATCTTTCACCATCTCCCTCGCATTTTGCTTGCCTTCTCTCCCCCGCTATTTGTAAGGCCTCATTGGACAGCCACTTTGCTTTCTTGCATTTCCTTTTCATTGGGATGGTTTTCGTTGCTGCCTCCTGCATAATGTTACGAGCCTCCATCCATAGTTCTTCAGGCATTCTGTCCACCAAATCTAAATCCTTAAACCTGTTCCTCACTTCCACTGTGTATTCATAAGGGATTTGACTTAGATTGTATCTTACCGGCCCAGTGGTTTTTCCTACTTTCTTCAGTTTAAGCTTGAATTTTGCTATAAGAAGCTGATGATCTGAGCCACAGTCAGCTCCAGGTCTTGTTTTTGCTGACTGTATAGAGCTTCTCCATCTTTGGCTGCAGAGAATATAATCAATCTGATTTCGATGCTGCCCATCTGGTGATGTCCATGTGTAGTCGTCTCTTGTGTTGTTGGAAAAGCGTGTTTGTGATGACCAGCTTGTTCTCTTGACAGAACTCTATTAGCCTTTGCCCTGCTTCGTTTTGATCTCCAAGGCCAAACTTGCCAGTTGTTCCTTTTATCTCTTGACTCCCTACTTTAGCATTCCAATCCCCTATAATGAGAAGAACATCCTTCTTTGGTGTCACTTCTATAAGGTCTTGTAAGTCTTCATAGAATTGGTCAATTTCAGTTTCTTCAGCACAAGTAGTTGGTGCATAAACTTGGATTACTGTGATGTTAAAAGGTCTGCCTTGGATTCGTATCGAGATCATTCTATCATTTTTGAGATTGCATCCCAGTACAGCTTTCGCCACTCTTTTGTTGACTATGAGGGCCACTCCATTTCTTTTATGGGTTTCTTGCCCACAGTAGTAGATATGATGGTCATCCGAACTGAATTCACCCATTCCCGTCCATTTTAGTTCACTGATGCCCAGGATGTCAATATTTATTCTTGCCATCTCATTTTTGACCACCTCCAACTTACCCAGGTTCATGGTTCTTACATTCCAGGTTCCTATGCAATATTTTTCTTTACAGCATTGGACTTTCCTTTCGCTTCCAGGCATATCCGCAACTGAGCGTCCTTTCGGCTTTGGCCCAGCCGCTTCATCAGCTCTGGATCTACTTGTACTTGCCCTCCGCTCTTCCCCAGTAGCATGTTGGACGCCTTCCGACCTGAGGGGCTCATCTTCCAGCGTCATATCTTTTATATGCCTGTTGTCTTTGTCCATGGAGTTTTCTTGGCAGGGATACTGGAGTGGCTTGCCGGTTCCTCCTCCAGGTGGATCACGTTTGGTCAAAACTCTCCACTATGACCTGTTCATCTTGGGTGCCCTGCTCGGCATAGTTCATAGCTTCTCTGAGTTCTTCAAGCCCCTTCGCCACGGCAAGGCAGTGATCCATGAAGGGGCAGTTGCACTTAAGATCCATTAAAATCCACAGAACTCAAGTCTTTAGGGACCTAAATTCAATTAACTTAATTTGGCTTCAGTTCCTTGCTTTTGGGGGAATGTTAGCATTAATATAACCTCTAACACAGTGTTTTTCTACCTTGGGTACCCAGAAGTTGCTGGACTACAACTCCCATAATTCCCAACTATTGGCTAAGCTGGCTGAAAACAATAAGAGTGGGCCTTTTTACTCAGCTAGAGCTCCCCCCCCCCCCAAAAAAAAATATATATATATCCAAAAACACACACATTGAGATACTATTCTAAACAATAATATAAACAACAATAATATAAAGATCATGGCATTAATGTAATCTAGGAAAGCACAACAAACAGTGGAAACCAGATATTACTTGTGTAGGCTTAATTGCTCCATAATATGCTCTCTTGAGAACACTAGTTAATGGAAGAGAAGAAAAAGAAAAAGAATTGCACAGGTTTCTAGATCAAATCTGTAATTAGCAAAGGTAATACTTTTGTACCCGCAAAATGCCCTGAAGCTAGTCTCTAGGTTTTCTATTAACAACTCTGATTGCTTCTAATTCTTCTTGAAGTATTCTGAAAGCAACTCTGTAGATAACATCACAAAACCTTTTTTTTATTAAGCCACAAAGCCCACTACACAGATTAAAAATCACAAAAAACCTCATGAAATGACACAATCAAAAGATTAATCGTAGAATTTCTACATAGAGAAGGAAGGCATCACTGTGAATATGAAACGCCAGCAGCTATAGACAGACCTCCAAATAAAACGAGGCATGACATGGGAGACGTATGAACTGCCCTCTCTTTTTAAAATATATTTACTGAAATATAATGGGGGGGAGGCTATAAAGTTCATTAGAGCATCAGTAGAAGAGGAGGACGTAACCCTTTTCCTGTGGGCTGTTTTTCCAATCATATTAACCCCACAGCTGCTCCGCCCCAAAACCTACAATTTAAACAGTTAAACAGCCCCTCTTTCCCTACAGCTATACTAAAATTACAACTGCATTTCAGATTATTATTATTATTATTATTAAGAAGTGCAAGATCATTTATAGGTCTTCTACATCACACCTAAATTTGACCCTCAGACCACAGAATTCATGTTACACCACTGAGAGCAGAATTAATGGTTAGCGAGTCATCTCCCATCTTTCTGGCAGGAGTCCATAAAGCCCCTTCAATATTGTCATCAGTGTCACTCAAAATAATTAACTCCACCAATATTTCATTTATTTTTTTTATGCATTTGTGATTAACTCCTACACCTGATTTGGTATTTTCACTGGTCTGTAAACACTAGCAAACTGTTTCAAAATAGAGGTCTGTTATTATTTAATTACCGGTAAGTCCGGTGTTTTCTTTCATCCCCAGGTCCATTCAGATACTTTAAACAGTCATTGACAAAGCCTATATGCAATAAAGATCTTTCTGAATTTTCCTAAGGGGTTCTGCTTTGCCTTAAACAGATTGAGAGTCAAGTCAATTTTAAGTAAAACATTTAATGCTAATCAGATGGAAATAACTTATGTAACTATGAATACTGTATAACTTAAGCTAAAGATAGCACTTGCCAGTGTCCGACCTCCTTCTCAACTTTTTTCTTTGTTAACAGATAAATAGAGGTTCCCCAGCCCCCTTCTGATCTACTGGTTTTCTATGGAAGGATCTACTGTATGCAGTCATACACTCAGCACTGAATCATAAAAGGTAAAGGGACCCCTGACCATTAGGCCCAGTCGTGACCGACTCTGGGGTTGCGGCGCTCATCTCGCTCTATAGGCTGAGGGAGCCGGCATTTGTCCGCAGACAGCTTCTGGGTCATGTGGCCAACATGACTAAGCCGCTTCTGGCAAACCAGAGCAGCGCACAGAAATGCCGTTTACCTTCCCGCCGGAGGGGTACCTATTTATCTACTTGCACTTTGATGTGCTTTCGAACTGCTAGGTTGGCAGGAGCAGGGGCCGATCAATAGGAGCTCACGCCGTTGCAGGCATTCGAACCGCCAACCTTCTGATCGGCAAGTCCTAGGCTCTGTGGTTTAACCCACAGCGCCACCCACGTCCCTACCAACTGAGCTATGTTGGACTATATACATGCAGTTATGGCGCTGAAGCTTAGCTTGGGCATTTCCATTTCCTGAATGGGAGACAGATGCACATGGGATTCTCAGTCTCCTTACTTGAACTGTGCAATAAAGTAGCATCTCAGACACACACAGAGAGAAACACTTCCTCCATATCAGCTCTCCCTTAAATGCTGCATAGTTTTAGTAATTATTCATATATTAAGAATAAAACAACTGCAGCATGCTTGATCAATATTCCAATCTAGTAAGAATCCAGATTTAATTACAAATGGCACAAATGCTTTTGCACAGCTATTAGCCTGATCTGCTCTTGGTTGTGCAGCTGCTGCGTACTACCCAACACACATCGGGAGTCTTATTTTAAATCCTGACACATGCATACCAGTAAAATAATCCAGACTCGAGACTTCCTCTGCACTTCCTGAAGCGTATATCAGCACCTTCACAAGAGTGACGCAATGTAGCAAATAGAAATTAGGATCCAAAGGCTCTGGATCGAGAGGTGCAGATCAGCTTTAGCATACAGTGCTTTAAACTGAATACCAGCTATGCCAAATTTATATCAAGCTTTATTATTTGACATTTGAAACTTCCAAATGGTTTTAAGCCAAAACTAGAGCAGAGCTGAAGTTTCTTGGACGAGAGTTTTCTGAGAACATTTCAGATTTCTCCCTCTCACACGGGGGGGGGGGGGGTTAAGTTTGGGTGATCTTTTGTGAACCCTCTCCACCATATTTTTGTTGGCCATGCATGCAATGCCTGGACAATGGTATGTCTGGAGATCTGGGATACAAAATCTGTATTGGCCAAGCTGCCAACACAGTTGCTACTGCTACCACTTGCAATGGCAGTAACAAGGAGTGGAGGATAAATTGGAAAGGAAAGAAAGACTTCATTTTTTTTCCAGGAAAGTACTTTGATGTACTTCTCCAATTGTGTTTTACGAATAAAATAAATAAATCAGATTTCGGCATTAAAAAAAGAGGCATTTATGCATATATTTCAAACCCATGAGAGACTGGAATGCAGGGGGCGACTGAATGACTAACTGAATGCACTGTGAAAGCAAATATCTCTTTTCATTGGTGGGAGGGAGAAAGCTTGCTTTTCTGGACTATATGACAGCACCAGACGTACACTCCTGCCTGCCTCTCCCTGGCTACTACCCACTTCCCAACTCACAGGCTAGAGTCAAATCCGCACATCTCTCTCTCTCTCTCTCTCTCTCTCTCTCTCTCGTGACACTCTCTTGAACTTTGGGCTGGATTTGTAATACCAAACAGGTTGGCTCCAGGACAAACATAAGCAACATCAACCAAAGCTTTGCTTTATATTAAGGTGCATTCACATCAACACAGTTGGTGGTGACTGTCATGCGACAGGTTTATCACATGCAAGGATCCATCTCCTTTGATGGGCACAGCATCCACATGATGAAAAGACCTTATTCATTAAAATATAGCAGACATATCATGTGGATATTGTGATTTTACATTAGAGACACGCTTCTGCAAATCTATCTTTATTTAGGGAAGTCTTGGACAACTTTTATCCCATATGTGGAAGTAGTGTTGCAATGGCAGAGTATGAGAACCCCTAGAGCAGAGCTTTCCAAATTATGCGTCGCGACACGTTAGTGTGTCGGCTGCAGGGTGCAGGTGTGTCGCACAAACATTCCCCCACACTTCTCCTGGGGCTGGAAAGGGGTTACTTTAACCTCCAGTTTGCTAGTAAAACTGAATTACTGTGTCACAAAATGATGTATGTCTAAAAAAGTGTGTCACCAACATGAAGTTTGGAAAGGTCTGCCCTAGAATACTTATGATATGTTCTACTTTATCAAGACAAATCATAAGCATTGCTTGGTGCAGGATGCAGGTGGTCAGCTAATGAAAATATTAACTACAGGAAATGAATTGCATCTGTGTTTCTCAGGTTTGGGACCTGGTTACCATAGAAATTGAGTGGAAGATGGCAAACAGACCATGCACCATCACAGGAATTAAAATTGATCACATTAGGCCAAGGGACAATGATTTTTATCGCGTATTTTGAGTTTCTATCTTGTATTTTTGTATCTGTGTGAACTGCCTTAAGATCTTTGGATGAAGGGTTGCGTACAAATTTTATAAATAAATAAATGTCACCTAATAATTTTAGTTCTAAAAAAAGCTATGGAGATAGGCTTATATAGGTGGGCAGAAGTCAGATCCCTTTTACTTACTTTATGTATTTATTATCATACATATGTACTGATTATCATACATGTCTGATTTATATGCACACACATAAATGTCACTGGAAATTACAAAATGATTGTCAGAAGAAGACCATGATTACAGTGCATCTGCTTTAATAATAATAATAATAATAATAACAACAACAACAACAACAACAACAACAACAACAACAATAATAATAATAATAATAATAATAATTTATACCCCGCCCATCTGGCTGGGTTTCCCTAACCACTCTGGGCGGCTTCCAACAAAGTATTAAAATACAGTGGTCTGTTAAACAAGCTTTGACTGTTTCTGTAATATGCCCCACTGTGTTATTTGCCAATGCATCCTTGCTTTAAGGCCTTCCATGAAAATCTAGATACATCCTGTACATTTCTTAAGAATGGGTACTAGTGGATCAGTAACCTTCAGGTCTCCTACCTTCCTGCGTCATTTGAGAAAGCAAGCATCTGAATGGACTAGAGGCTGTAAAACCTCCCTCATTTCTTCCTTCTTAATTGAAATCCAAGTCATCTGGTGGACTGTTAACTTCTAATAGTTCCTGAGACCAAGCATGTTCAGAGATGTAACACCTTAAACATGGAAAGAAAGATATACCGTATATGTCACCTAGATGTACATTCTGATTTCTTGTGGAAATATGCTTGCTCAATTCTTTTTAAGCTTGCAGTTTTAAAAACCAACTTCACTTTCCTTTGCTGTTCTTACTATCTCTTCCCTTGTTGCCTTTCCGTTTTAAAAGAGTTTTACTACTTTGACCTTCAACTTGGTGGTGTTGTTTTTTATTGCTTACCTACTGTATAATTGCATGGTTCAATGTATAAATTGTTCTTGGATAGATACATTAGAAAACCTGCTATCATACTCTTTTCCTGGATGCTGCAGGAGCCAGAGAGAGAACGGTTGTGTCAAATGGTTACTGGCCTGGAGGCTATTAAAACTTTTATTTTAACAACACAGCAGAGTTGCCAAAAAGAACCAGGCAACAGACCCCAGACTCTTAAGGGCTCTTGCGCAATAATTTTAAGAACATGGACTGATGTAACACAGAATTGCACATTACAGTGCAGCTGTATACTTTTCTACTAAAAACCAAGCCTCATTGTGTTACCACAAGTGTGTATGTAGGATTACAACTCAAGTCCGCATACAATCTGTGATTTTCAATGTCCATTAATGTCAATGGTCTAGTCTCAGTAGGACTTCGCTTGATATCAGCAGGTAACATTTGTGCCAAAACAAAATGATAGGTATTGACACAGATGGTGTAGTTGTAGTGCATGAGCTAAAGAAACCTCAGTCATTAAAGAGAGCTTTTAATATAGTATAATGTACTCAAATTAACCTTAAGACTTAAATAATTAAGGATTCCCATTTGAATAACTACATTCAACTCAAATTTATTTCTCCCAGTTGTACAGAACACTTATACCAAAGTGGATACTAGACAAACAACATAAAGAGAAAGAAGCATACATTTTAGTAAATCTCACTGGTGTTTACACAGCATCTCTGTTCCATCAATTCAATTTTAAGTAACCCTTTACATGCCATGTGAGAAATGCAGAACACAAGATGCCTGTTAAACATCACATTTTATGGAAGGCAAGATCAGCTAAGAAGTGAAAGTCAACCCGCCCATCAATAATGAACTGAGCTACGAACACACAACATGAGGAGCAGGTGCCCAGGTACCAACTGCATTGCAAGCCTTATGAACAGGGATATCACAACTTGCTCCATCCCTACCTCTGTTCTAGCAGAGGTGTGGTCAGAAGCTCAACAAACTACCATGGCTTCCGTTTTGGAATCTGTTACTCAGGAATTCATTACACTTGTTCAAAAGTTTTCATAGCACCATAGCAACCTCTTATTCCAAGTAAATGAGTTTGGAATTCAGCTGCTGAATTCCAGGGGACATCTGGACAGCAGCAAATGCACAGAAGTAAATTCTGCTGAATTCAGCAGGTTGCTGCACAATTCAAATTTAGACCTCTAGTGCAGTCTTCCTCAATCCGGTGCCCGCCTACCTCCATCAGTCCCAACCAGTGTAGTCAATGGTCTGCGGTTATGGGGAGATGCAGTCAACAACTTCTGGAAGAAACTAGTTTTGAAAAGGTTGCTCTAGTGCAAGGATATCCTGAGTTGACCCCACTTACTGTCAAGCATGTATTCCAGATCTGGGAATTAACAAATCTAAGACAACTGCCAATGAGCCATGAAGAATTTTAACGGAGTATTACAATGACAAGTCAGCATTATTAAACAGAAGATGAAATCTTAAGCACACTTACTAAGTCCTACTGTACTAAAACTTCTCAGACAGTCCATTGCACGACAACTCCAATGACTTCCTATATATCTTCAGAATATTGCCTAGGACAAACAAGGCAACTATCTTAATAAGATAAAATACAAATAAAATAAAATACATTAACACTGTCTTGGAAATGGACAACACAGCAGAACACGGGTCCTGATAAATGTCCAGGTTCAAGATCAGTGGAGGGAGTGAAGCAGCAACGATACCAAGACTTGTCAAATGGCCAAGGCTGAGTTGTATTAGCAACAGGAGAAAAGAGGTTGCAAAGACAGCACAGTTGAGACAAACAGGAATGCTGAGGGGAAAGCAGATTCCAGTAGTGATGGGGGAAGAGAAAAGAGAAAACCACACAATGAAGTCATGTAAAATTGTTCAGAGAGAAGTTTGATTACAGTGCAATCCTATTTGTCTACGCAGGTAAGTTCTACTGGGACTTACAGTACTTCTAGGTAAGCACATAAGGGGTTGCAACCCAAATGTTTGTCCTTGGCATGCGTAGCAAACAGCATTTGAGACTGCAAACCTCTGCTTATGTATCTGAGAGTATCTCCCACTGAACACAGCCCTTATTTCTGAGCAAATATGCTTAGGACTGCACTGCACACGTAGCAAATACTAACATGATCAAACTAAGCCACCACAGATTTAGGCAATACACCATGATGTTACATTTCAAGATAAAATAAATAATATTCAGTTCTAAATTAGATCTGTCGTCCACCAGAACCTGACCATTCAATATAAGTGAACTCAGCAACGCCAATATTCCTTAGCACAGGTAAAAATTAAAGGTAATGAAGCACCTCAAAATTTATAAAAGAGAAGAATCTTAAGTTCCAATTCATAATGCAAATTTATTTCCAGTTTGAATATGTCTATTATGCAGCCACATTACTGGCTATGGCGCTAAAGTGAAAACAATCTGCTTTTTAATTAGCAAGTTCCCATCGTTCCACAGGCTTAAATTAAAGCTCTAAAGTGTATCCCATCAGGCACATCAATGTGTATTAGATTTCAAACATGCCTTTTCATTACATTATTTTAAATATCTCATTAAACAACAATAAGCTGATAAAACATTCTGAAGCCACATGATTCAAGGCCTAGAAGAAACCAACCCACTTCCATGGCTCAATATATTAACTAATAATGAAGACTCTAGCAGATAATTTTTACCATTTAAAAATATGCCATAATTTATTTTTATATGGCATTATTTTTACCATTTTTAAATACGGTAAATATAATTTTTATCATTTTTTAAAGATGGGATTTAAATATGGGAGGAGGGCAGAGAGAAGAAAAGCCATGGTTCATCTGCCCCAGACACCACAAAACATGTCTCTCAATTGACAAAGACTCCCCCCCCCCAAAAAAAAAATGTTACATTGGTAGTCAGGCCTAAAAAGTGGGGTGGGGAGAGGTATTATAAATCAATGCAAAAAAAGCAACACTCACTGAAATATAACTTTGTTTCAAGTGTTTTTGTTATTACTAAAAATGCTACAATCCTGTATGTTTCTCTTTCAACTGATGCCTTTGCATTAATTGTCTGAACACTGAAGAGGTCCAATGCCTGCTTATTCAACATTCTGGTAGAATATTGACTGAACGTATGCCAGAGACCTTTTCCTTTCTCTTTTCTGATGAATGAAATCTGAAAACAACCTTGACTTCAGTTCTAGATCTGTGATCTTTTAAATAAAGCGGGGGACGCCTACAACATTTTCTAGAAGTCACTTCCTTCCACAGCTGCCTTGTTGTTTAAATCTTAACTCACTCTACACAGCCACAATCCTCTGGCATGCCAAAGGGGTTCCCAGAACCACAGTAGGGCAATTCCTTTATTGGGACCAATCAAAATGTTTCGCTAGTCTTAACAAAGGTGTCGTCCGACTGTGGATTTGGGGGTTTTCACTTTATGGATCAACACAGCTGCCTTTGCATTTTCTGTACCTTGGAGAAAGGAATTAAGAGTGCCTGGAAAACCAACAAACTACCAGGACTTTAGCTAAGCAACAATGGCATTCTGCTTCCCCTTATTTGAAAATTGGCAATCTTTCATTCCTTCACACAACAGAGGCACTGCTTCAACCAGGTACTTAAAGGTGCAGGATTATGGCACAAATTTGCATATGCTAATTTTTTATGTCTAGAATGGTGTATAGATGATACTGCACTTGGCCCTGCAAAGTTTTATATGTGAAGTTTGATTAAAAAGGGAGGGGAAGGAATATGGATATTACATTTACAGTATGTTATGGTTTAGGATAAAATTATATGAAAATGTTCTGTAGATGGTACCTAACATCTAGCAGACTGGCAAAAATGTATAAATCAAAATTGAATAAGTGCTGGAAATGTAAAGAAAAAGAAGGTACTTTTTTCATATGTGGTGGTCTTGTAGTAAGGTTAAAGCTTACTGGGAAATAATATATAATGAATTGAAAAATATGTTTAAGATAACGTTTGTAAAAAGAAACCAGAAGCTTTTCTCTTGGGAATTATGGGATCAGAACTCCCAAAGCAGCACAGAAATTAATTTATGTATGCACCTACAGCTGCAATGATGTTATGTGCCCAAATATGGAAAGAAGAAGTCCCAACAAGAGAAGAATGGCTACAAAAATTAATGGAGTATGCAGAAATGGCAAAACTTACTGGAAGAATAAGAATTCAAGACAATAAACTCTTTAGAAAGGAATGGAAATGTTTTATTGATTATTGTAAAAACCTGCAGTTTCAAAAATGTATATGAAATAGATATGATAATAGATGAACTAAAGAATATGTTAAGATAATTTGGAGTATGCAGGAAATGATGAAAATAAATGCAAAGAACTGCAGAAAGAGGAGGAAGGGAGCTGAAGTTTGAAATGTCAGAAGGTTTGTTGAATAATTGTTGTAATGTATAAAAAAATTATAAAAAGGGGAGGGGAAGGAGCCAGTATATGGGGGCTTCAGCAATGAAGGTCGCCTGCCTCCACCACCCAGTGGCGTAGCGTGGGGGGTGCAGGGGGGGCCGGCCGCAGCATCTGGGGGGGCGCGCTTGCACTCGCAGCTCTCTGCCCCTACCTGGCTCACACTCTCTCTCTCACTGCAGTGCCCCGGGTGCTGACAACCCACGCTACGCCACTGCCACCACCTCATCTGTTCATCCAAACCCATGTCCTCAGAAGCAGGCTCCCTACAGTCTTGCATCGGATATGCATCAGATCCTCTGACAGCTCATCGCATTGCAACCACGCGTCTCCCTCGGGGTGTCCCTAAGGATGCGGCATTACAGTCCCCGGAGGAAAGGAGGAGACCCCACCGAAGCATCCGAGAGAACAGCAATGCTCATAGCGCATAACGGAGACAATGTGCATGCCCACGGCGAGTGCAGCACTCGGTTTCCTTAGGCCCTGGGAGGAGAGACGCAGGCACCGCAGACTGGCAAAAGGCTGGGGGAAGGACAGGGCCGGGGATACCAGCAAGGGACACGCAGCAAGGGCCAAACCAGGGCGTGGAGCAGCTCCATGCACAAAGACGACCCCAGGCAGCCCCCCACCTCCGGCCCTCGCCTTCGCCTCCCTTCCCTCGCATATGTATTTTTTGCATTTCCCTTTCTGCCCAGCTCGTCCCCGATTCCCCTCCCTCGACTTTTCCTCTGCCGCCGATCCCATCATCCGCGGGCACCGCCGCCCAGAAATATCCCGAGTCCAATGCGGATCCCGCATTCGGAGCCCAATGCGGATTGGGGGTGCCCTTCCCCACCCCCGCGCAGGCACACACCGGAGTTTGCTCCTTGCAACTCGAGATCGGGTTGCAGCAGCAGCAGCAGCAGCAGCAACGCACGGGAGGCATTTCGTGCCCACAACTTCTCCTGGGCACCGGGGCGAGCCGGGGGTCCGTGCCCAACGCCCCCCGAGCCGCCTCTCGCCGGAGCAGGACCCTCCGCCGCCGCCTTCCCAATCCAGCCGCGCTGCTGCAGATGTGGCAGCTGGCAGGGGCAAGATGCGCCTCCTCCCTGCGTCTCCCCGCCGCCTCCGGAGGGCGAAGCGCCGCGCCGAAAGGGGCGAGGAGTCGCCCGCCCAGACTTACCCGCTCCGCCGCTCCTCCTCCGGCCGGTCCCCGCCGCTCTTCCGAGCCCAGCTGCGGGATGCAGCCTGCCTGCTCGCCCGCCCGCCTGCCTGCCTTCCGGAAACGCTTTCCCAGCCTGCTGCGCTTTCCCCAGGAAACAATCCCGGCCTCTGGCGGCTGCTGCCTCTTCTCCTGCTGCTGCTGCTGTGGCGGCTCCTCCTCCTCCTTCAAGGCCGCCTTCAGGGAGAGGGCGACGTCCTCTGGCCGAGGCCGGGCCTTGCAAGGAGGCGGCTCCCCTCCATTCCCGCCTTGGCGCTTCCAGGGAAGCAGGCGAGGCTTGGAGGCCGGGAACCGCCTCAGGTGGTCGTGGTGACCGAGAGCGGCCCTCGCGCCCTAACAGGGCGCTGAGGAGAAGCGAGGGATGGAGGAGGGGTCACCTGCCGCCCCTTCCTCCGAAGATCCCAGGGCGGTTCACAACATAAACATATGAAATAAAACTTTATTTTTTATATATAATTGGTATTAAATTGTCTGTTTTGCAATTTAGAATATTCATTTAAACAACTTCAAAACACCAGTGACTCCCCTTCCCTTTCCACGGTCCATTTTGCATAACATAAATCTCTGCATATTTTAAATATTTAAAGCTTTCAGTATTCCATTATTGCATCCATCAAAACTTACACTGTGAATTTATCTTAATGTTGCCCACGTTTTCAAGTGTACACAATCCCCCCCCCATATATTCAATAATCATTTCCCATTCTTTATAGTATGTTCTTGTTCTCATCCTATATGTTAAGTCTGCAAGCTGTGCATATTCCATCAGTTTAAGCTGCCATTCTTTGGTTGGGACCTCGCTTGTTTTCCATTTTGGGGCCAACAAAATACAGGCGCCTTGGCGGTATACATAAATTACCCTTTTTAACACCTGGGAATTTCCATCTGAATTATCCCCAACAATAAAGGCTGGGCTATTATTTTTTTGAAAAGTTATTTTAAACTCCCCCCCTCCCAATTGATTATGGATTATTTCCCAATACTCATTTACAGGTCCCTACCACATATGAAAGAACGTTCCTCAGCCTCATTGCATTTCCAACACTTATCTGATTCAGTTTTATACATCTTAGCAAGCCTACTCGGAGTTAAAGACCATCTATAAATCATTTTCAAGTAGTTCTCCTGCAAAGAATAGCATGCTGTAAACTTCAGATCTGAAATAAAGTTGTTGTTTTTTTTAAAAAAGAAAGACACAGAAATAGCGGGGCCTTGTGGGAATTGCAGGTGTCAGGATTTAAGGTCTCAAGAAATTGCCAGTGCAGGATTCAACCGTGGAAGCCCCTAGGCAGTCAACATTGAGAGGGAGGGTGGGCCCTGGCAAATTACCTCCTAATACTTTTATTTTATTTTGTATGGCTTTATCCGGCCTTGGAACAGTAAAGGGAAGGTGCTGGAAAGCAGCGCCGAGCCGCTGTGATGGAATCTACACACACATAAAAAAGGCTGTGGAAATGCTTTATTTTTAAACGTTTTGAAAAATAGGTTGAATTTTGCCTAGCTTGCTGTCACCGTCTTGGTGACACATTTGCGTATTGCACTTTACAACATATTTAAAACGTTTTATTCGCAGCTGGGTAGCCGGGTCCCAGATCTGCCGTCTCCTTGGCAGCCCCTCTGCCAAATGCTGCTTCTATGGGGCCTTTTGGCGAATAGCTGGTCTGCTCCTTTATTTGTCCCCTTTGCAGATCTTTGTTCCCTCCTCGTTCCCAATGTAAATCTTCACCTATCCCTTTTTCCGTCCTGGGAGGACGCCATTTTATGGTTCGCCTCAGGTGCCAAAATGGCCTGGGCACCTGCTAGAAAGACACTGTCCTTTCTACAATCCTTTAGGGCTATGAACCAAATGTAAAAATTCAAAGGCTGATTTTTTTATTTATTGTTAAAGTCGTCTGCCCGTAACATGAAGGAAAATATAATACAAAGCAGTTTGTTCTTTACATTAAAACGGGAGTCTTTAAAGGTCTTGGCTAAAACAGTAAAAAAATTCTCTTATAGATTTTTCCTTGGGATAGGTCTTCAGCTTTTCTTTATGAATACTCAATTGTTTCTGTTTATTTTTATTTGCATGTTATAAGTTATATAGTATCACGTAACTAAGTTTGGACATTCTGGGAGGGAAACCAATTTTACATACCGGTGTGTGTGTGTGTGTGTGTGTGTGTGTGTGTGTGTGTGTTTAAAAGGTCTATCCTGTTACCTGTGGTACTTTTCTTAACACAACCAACAGTCATGTAACCCAGAATACACATTGGTTGATATTATTTTAAATTTATTAATAAGGCAAGCAAAGGCAGGTTTCACCAAACAGAAAGCTATAAACATGATATTACAGAGTACAGCTTCTGTTTATTTTCTTCTATAGCTCTCCCATATGCCTTATTTCCATTGCTGTTCAACTAACAACTTTTCCTCTTCATGACAGAAACTTAAAGCATCTTCATGTGAACCACTATGCCATCCACTTTGTAGCTCTTCTACTGCTTCATCATCATCATTATCATCATCATTATTATTATATAATTATTTATTGAATTTATATACTGCCCTATACCCAGAGGTCTCAGGGTGGTTCACAGATCTCAGGGCTGTTACCTCATGTAATAATGAGGTTATAGATCCTTTCAAAACACCCGAGAATATTTAGAAAACCATGCATAGTGAAATGCTCTTGGTCTTGAAATCGTAACTTTCTTATATTGTGCAACCAACTCAAATTTTAGCACATCTGATGGAGAATGTACTTTCGATATAAAATTCCCTATACATTCAGCTTTTCCTGTCATTCAAGTTTACAATCCTAGTAGCTGCCCTTACGAGTTTTCATCTGATACATTCCCATGTCCTGCCCCTGTGCATGTCTGTATATATTAATATAAATAAACACATTTAGGATCGGGGGCGGAGGGGCCAACACAAGGAATGTGCTAATCTTGAAGGTGGTGTCACAAGACCAAAAGGGTATCCCTGTGCTAGGCTGCTGCAGCAAAAACAAGGGTCTTGTAGTACCTTAAGATCAGCAAATGTCATAATAAATTTGCTAGTCTTTAAGATGCCACAAAATGCTTTAGTTCCTTTTAGGAGAGTTGTCCAAGATTTAAACTTTTTAGGAGAAAACTCTGTTTCCAAAGTGCACTTGTCAAGCTATCACCCTCTCTGCACTATTTCAGCTTCTAATCCGTTGGAGGTTGGTCACTAGCGTAAGGTACAGCAGAGCCTTACCAATATTTTTTGTTTATATATAATTTTTATTAAATTTTCTGTTTTGCAATTTAAAATACTCATTTTACATCTTTAAAATATCAATGACTTCCCTTCTTCTTTCCATGGTTCATTTTACATATCATAAATCCCTACATATTTTACAAAAACTATACCATTATTGCATCCTTCAAAACTTATTTACACTGTTTACTTTATCTTAATGCTGCCAGGGTTTGCAGTTGTACACAATTATTTCCCCCCATATATTCAATAAACGTTTTCCAATCTTCTTTAAAGGTATGTTCTTCTTGTTCTCTTATTCTTTATGTTAAGTCTGCAAGTTGTGCATATTCTGTCAACTTATGTGTATCATTTCCCATAATGCTTTTAGAAACTTACAGGTCCACCACAAAAGGTGCCTTCCTTTTGCTTACATTTCCAGCAGATATTTGCACTTCTCTTATACATTTTTGCAAGCTTACTAGGAGTCAAATACTACCGGTACATCATTTTCATATAATTTTCTTTCAGCGTACAACATGCTGAATGTGATGGCCTGGGATTCGGACTCAGAGGCTGAACCTGAGGAATCCCAGCCTGCACAGGAGTCCCCGCCTCCAGAACCAGCTTGAGCCTGAAGGGTCCTCACCTGTGCTGGATCCTCAGGTGCAGGCACCAGCTGAGTCTGCTCTGGCCCCTGAGGTGATGGAGGACCCATTGCCTGCAGGTGGTCCACTCTTAGCCCCATCAGGAGAAGAGGAGGTTGCCTCTGGGCCCGGTAACCCTCCAGCCTCTCCTGAGCTGCAGAGGGTCAGGGCAGAGTGATGGAGGGAACTAAGTTCCTACAGGAGGGGTGCCCGCCTCTAGGCCAGGAGAGGTGAGTCACCTGTGGACCGGGGTTGCCCTATGCCTCGGGGCAGATAAAAGCCAGTCAGCCCCAGTCCCAGGTTGTGGAAGCAATGTTGTTGCTAGCCTGTTCCTGTTCTGCTCTTCTGCCAGAGTTCCTGACCCCACCCAACTCCCCACCTTGGACCCAGCTACAGCTTTGATGGACAGTCTCCATACCACACCATCGACCTCAGACTGGACCTGGACCTCGCCTCTCGGTCAGCCCCTGGGACTAGCACACTGAGAATTTCACCACCGCTCAAGCCTCCCTTACCTAGATTGTGCACTGGTGCCTGGCAGCAGCAATGGCAGATTCTGGTGAGATCTCACTGAGCTCTTGCCAAGATCTTACAGAGCTCATGAGATCTTGTGAGATTTCAGGAAGATCTCACAAGATCTTGCTAGCCTAATACTGCTATTAAACCGCCTAGATTTAGTAGGATTATGCATAGGGTTTCCATGTTGGGTTGCAGCTAGCACTGTTGGCAGGGTAAGGCCCTGGCACTTACATGACCTCCCACTACTGACATGGCTGGTGCTGGCAGAGTTGAGTAAGGTTGGCGCAGTGCAAACTGGTGCTCATGCCAGTGTGTTCACATCAACCTTCCTCCTTCCTCCTCTACCTTCTTGTAAGCCACAGTGATGTCAGCACTGGGAGATATGCTAAGTGCCTCCCCCTACCAAATGCTACTGGTTGTGGGTGGCCTATGATTTTAAAAGATTCCACCTTCTGCCCAAGTAGTTTTCTCAAGCGGCCACTGTAGCTGTGCTTTTAACAGCAGCTCGACATGCAGACATGGGGTGATATTCAATTAAATAATTGCATGAGTGGACCACAATGGGACTTTCCTCCCTCTCTTCCCCCTGTGATCTGCCTAAATCCTTTGTACGGGTTCCCCCAAACCCAGATTCAGGGACAGTGCAGGGTTGGAAGAGAGGAAGGAAAGTCCCATTGCAGAAGTGGAAGTTGCTCTGCTCATGAACTTATTCCACCAAATACTGCCTATAATCCTGATCTCAAAGGCTGTCTCAAAGGTTGATCTCCATGGTCCCGGCCAACTCTTCAACCCTAGCGTAGCTGGGTTCACAAGGGACAAGGAGCAGGTTTAGGAGCCATTGCATACATACCATGGCCATTAATGAATATGAGAAAAAAGATAGTACCTGGCCCCCACCAACAGGGATATCTGAAAAGGAAAAGATCTCATTCAGAAGTAGGCTTAGATTGCAGTCATATGCACGTTAACCTAGGAATAAGCCCCATTGAACACAGCAGGATCCTGGATAAGGGGAATATGTTGCTACCCAGGGGTGAACAAGTATCACCAGATTACCTAGACCAGGGGAAGGGAAGCTTTTGAGTTTGATGGGCCAGATCCATGGGTGTAGCCAGGATTTTTGTGGGGGGGGGGAGAGGCCTTTTGTTAGAGGGAGGGTCAGAACCTGCTTGCTATGTATTTTTATTGATGGGGCGCTGCGTCTCCCTGCCCCCCATGGCAGGATTTTTCCGACTTGACCCCAGGCAACTTTGATAGGAGGGTAGGACGAGGCAGAAAAGGGATTTAAGTGGTCTCCCAAGACCAGGGGTCGGCAAACTTTTTCAGCAGATGGTTGGTCCAGTCCCTCAAACCTTGTGGGGGGCTGGACTATATTTTGAAGGGGGGGGGGGAGAACAAATTCCCATGCCCCACAGATAACCCAGAGATACATTTTAAATAAAAGCACACATTCTACTCATGTAAAAATACCAGGCAGGCCCTACAAATAACCCAGAGATGCATTTTAAGTAAAAGGACATTCTACTCATGTAAAAACATGCTGATTGGGCGGGATTTAGAAAGCAATTGGGCTGGATCCGGCCCCCAGGCCTTAGTTTACCTACTCATGCCCAATTTTCAAGTGATCCATGGGGGGCGGGGGGGGGGAAAGGATTGGAAACCACTGGCTTAGAGAGTACAGTGGTACCTCGGGTTACAGACGCTTCAGGTTACAGACGCTTCAGGTTACAGACTCCGCTAACCCGGAAATAGTACCTCGGGTTAAGAACTTTGCTTCAGGATGAGAACAGAAATCGCGCAGCGGCAGCGGGAGGCCCCATTAGCTAAAGTGGTGCTTCAGGTTAAGAACAGTTTCAGGTTAAAAATGGACCTCCAGAACAAATTAAGTTCTTAACCCGAGGTACCACTGTATTTTCCCCTTTCCATTTTCTCTACTAGGTTCTCAAAGCCAGTGTGTTCTCTATTTTTATTGTATCCTTGTTCTTTCTTATTCAAGTAGGTTCTTATCTGTAGAAACTGACACTTACTGCTTGTTCAGGCCTTTGTATTTGGGATTCTCCACCAGGTATTTAAACCTCATTTTTTCCACTTTAAAAAAATTAGCTAATTTGACCTCATGGTCGAATCTTTCATCTGATAATACAGATGCTACTAGGAATATATCCAGCGCTAGTTAGTTTTTAAATTTCTCCCACACTGTTAAACAAGCATTGATAATTTGGTTTGATCCATTATAGCATTTCCCCCCTTCCTTTCTTTGGTACCCACAATTATCTCAAGTCTGTTTTTACTCTTTCCCCTGACCTAAAATAAACATATTTGTATTCAAACCAATGTAGAAATGACTAGTGCATTCATGCTTCAATAGCTGGGACACCCAATCCCTCTTCTTTCCATTCCTTAAAACCTTTTTTCTTTAGTGATTCTGCTTTTCCAGAATCCTAAATAAACTGGTTTATTATCTGCCGTTTCCTCAACATTTGCTCTGGTATATGAATCATTAGATTTTGGAAGAAAAAATTCAAACTGGGAATCACACTCATGATAACAGCATTTATTTTCCCTAGTAAGGATCATTTAAGATTAGTAACAGCAAGAATCCCTGCAGCAGTGTGTCAGATATGTGTTACCCACATCAGAATGCTTGCTTTTTTAAAAAAGCAAGCAGACATGGAAATTGAAATAAGGACGGAGCTGAACAAAGTTCTAAGGTCCTTTTATCTACCCTAAGTAACTTCAGCAACAAATGAGAACAAGGCCTGTGAGGCTTCAAATAACTACTGTTTCTGAACAATGTCAATTCTGCCAAGTCATGTTTTAGTGAGAAAGGCAAAACAGCAAAAAGCAATGCTTTTTTCATCGGGATTGAAGGCAACGTTGCAATTTAAACAGCAATAAAACGACCTGCAGTTCACCAGATTCACTGGAGAGAAAAAATGCAAAAATTTAGACAGATCACGCTTTTACTCATGGATGAGATCAAAGCCCCACCCTCTTGAATTTCCGCTCGTCACACACCTGTTAAAAGAAGCAGGATCCCTGCAAAGCAAAATAAACCTTTTATCCCCAAGGAATAGCAAGCCGAATTTGCAACAGCGACTTGGCAGGGCTTGCTAGGCGTCCGGGGAAACAAGCAAAAAAGAAATGTATTATTTGCTAGGGCGCGATTCAAAGTGGGCGCATCTCCGGACAATCCCACCCCCCTCGCCCCTTGCAAACAGTAGCGGGGAAAAAAGATCACTTTCCCCGGTTGCTGGATTGCGACGTCGGAGAATAATGCAGCTGGTTCGCGTTGCTAAAGGCTCGCCTTTGCACCACCGCTTGCATACGCCCGTCCATTTGCAGGGGTTCCAGTCTCGGCGAAAGCCCCGCGTGCATTTTTTTGCAAGCAACCCCGACCCAGCGAGATCAGGCGACCTGAGGATCGTACTAAACCCTGGGGAGGGGGGCGCGACCACGCCTATCTCCCACTCGCGGCTGGTTTGCGCACCTTGGGGAGCTGGGGGTGGGGTGGGGGTGGAGAAAGAGGGCGGAAACGTACCATTGCTGCAAGTCGGGGGAAAGCGCCTTTCTCCGGGCTCGCCTCTTGCCCCAGCTCCTTCCTCCCCCCCTCCTCCTGCCTTGCAGTGAGTCCGCCCGGTGGCGATATATATAGAGCGGAGGGCGGGAGGCAGGCGTGTGTGTTTTTTTTTTCCGGGGCGCACGGTTCCTTGCAGGTTTGGGCGCAGTTCGGCCGGGCAGGTTTGCAGGATCGAGACAATGGCGTGGCAGCCCATGGAGATCAACCCGGAGGTGAAGGGGAAATCTAGGGCTAGATGGGGGGCGGGGGGAGAAGCATGCATGCATGATGGGGAGTGGGGTGTGGGTCCTCCGCCCCAAGGCGTGCCCTGCCCTATACAGTGGTACCCCGGGTTAAGTATTTAATTCGTTCCGGAGGTCTGTTCTTAACCTGAAACTGTTCTTAACCTGAAGCATCATTTTAGCTAATGGGGCCTCCTGTTGCCGCTGCTGCACGATTTCTGTTCTCATCCCGAAGCAAAGTTCTTAACCCGAGGTACTATTCTGGGTTAGCGGAGTCTGTAATCTGAAGCGTCCGTAACCCGAGGTACCACTGTACATGGCTGGCTTCTCCAGGCGCATGCAGTTTCTTACCCATGGGCATTTTTGAGATGCCCTAGAGGGGAGGGATAAAGGCGGCCAGCAGTCTGTCTGGTATTAAAAAATAAAATCGGAATGGAAGCGTGGGCAAAGGATACTCTTTTCCTTCTCTTCGCCGATTCCGCGATCCAGACACAAGATGGGAGGCGGGCCCCGCCCAGAGACAGGCTAAGCTCCCTTCCCTTCATCTTTCTCCCGCTTTTGTCTTTCAGATGCTGAACAAAGTGAGTGGCCGCGGAGACCTGGGGAGGAATAAGGCGCAGCTCCTCTTGGCTGGGCGTTTCCTTAAGCCTCCATTTCAATTCATTCATTCAGTTAACTCATCGGGAGGCTTGAACGCCTGGAACCCTAGAGCATAGCTTAGAGACATAACTCGCATCCTGGATCCTTACTGACGTTGCTCGTGGGCATATTTAGGCCAAAGGGAAGGGGAAACAGGTTAGGGGGCCCGGGGCTCCCACATCAAGTCATGATGGGCAGGTTGTTCGTGGAATGGGCGGCAGGTGGCGCTGCAGCCCCGCGTTTTGTGCTGTGTCACGGCTGGGCAAGGGGCCCTTAGGAAGAGAGTCGGGAGGGGACATCCCCCCTCCTGCCTCTGAGACCCTTCCTCTGCCCACTTCCCTGCAGGCTTTGAGCCTGATTCCATTATAAGCCATGCAGAAGGTCCTAGGGGCATCTCTGAATCTGGAGGATTTATTCGGAGACCTCGTCTTGCCACGTGGGTGCTATTCCTGGACCCTATTTAGTATTCCTGTGGAATGGGGAAGCTTTGGTGGTTTGCGTAAATGTTGTTGGCCTGATGTACTGTACCAAAGAGTCAGCTTCCAAGTCTTTAGGAAACGGCTGAGGCACTCTGCGTATGCTCAGGCGCTCCACGTCGTCAGGGATGCAGCAACATCTATTGTAGAATAGAAGTTGAGATGCGGAAACTGGATCTTGAGGCTGAGTCATAGATGCCTCTAATGCAATGGTTCCCAACCTTTTTTTTTGGCCATGCCCCACCTAAGCATCTCTAAAATCCTGACCCACTCCCTGACATATAATAATAATAATTTATTATTTATACCCCACCCATCTGGCTGAGTTTCCCCAGCAACTCTGGGCGGCTCCCAATGAAGTGTTAAAAACAATACAGCATTAAATATTAAAAACTTCCCTAAACAGGGCTGCCTTCAGATGTCTTTTAAAGATAGGATAGCTGCTTATTTCCTTGACATCTGAAGGGAGGGTGTTCCACAGGGTGGGTGCCACTACCGAGAAGGCCCTCTGTCTGGTTCCCTGTAACCTCACTTCAAAAAGTGAACTATTCACGTGGAGGAAACCTAATGATCCATTCACTGTTAATAACTCATTCTTGAATTCTCTCCCCAAATAATTGCCCCCATGTGGGGCATGTACCCCATGTGGGGAACCACAGCTCTAATGTCTCCCCCCCCCTCTCCAGATACAACAACAGTCTTGCTTAATGTGCACTGACTGCCCTCCTTAGCATACCTAAAGTGATGATTACTTTGGGGGGGGGGGGCTTTCCACTACGGACAAAAGGCAACTTTTAATATTAGGCATGGTACCTTTAAGGAGATGATGGGCGGCACCCCCATCCCTAGCCAATGGGTTTTTGGATGATAGGAGCTGGACTCCAGCTCCTATCTTCGGGGTGCCAGGACTAACCTGACTGTACAGGGACAGGGGAATGGTTTTTTTCTACTCCAGATTGATGATGCAGAGCGCTAGGGTGTCATGTTGAGGTTGATTCTCTCCCTGGTATTGTGCCTCTCTTAACCCGGCAGGTGCTGTCCCGCCTCGGAGTTGCCCCTGGCTGGAGGTTTGTGGATGTGCTGGGGTTTGAGGAGGATGCCTTGAATGCTGTACCCACCCCAGCTTGCGCTCTGCTGTTACTCTTTCCCCTTACTGCTCAGGTGAGTAACTGAAGTCGAGCAAGGGCAGGGAGGTGAAACCTGCTGCTTGGCAGGCAAAGAACTCTGGAAAATCTCTCTGCTTTCTATATTATGCTGTTGGCGTGCAAAGGATGGTAATAATCCTCAACTGCGATAGTGAATGAGCAGAGTTAATGTTTTGAATTGGGATGCTGAGCACAACCAGGCCTTGTGGCCAGGAAAAGTCTGCTGTTTTGCCATGTCCTGTAGGATTCCTGCAGCTAATAGGCTTAGGATCCAGCAGATTCGTAGCTATCCCAACTCAGCTCCCGGAAATGTCCCATTTTGGGAAGTGACTGCTAGCCCTAGTGTCTGCTTGTCTGAGCTTTCGGGCACAAGCGGCACTTAGCTTGTGCTTTCAGTGCAGCAGATCAAGGTTTGGGTCGCTCTGCCTGCTTTCCAAAACTTATACAAACGTGGTCTAGGACCGTTGATCTGTCTCCTCCTTTACTGACCTGCAAATTGTGAATCCTCATTGCAATTTAAATAACTGTGGATGCCTGTGCAGTGGCTGCCACTATGAATCGGCAGCTTTCTAACGTGAAGGTTTGAGGCCTCTGAAAACAAGGAGCAGTCATTAGAATGAGATCTCTTGTGATGATGTGTCTGGATTGGCTGTGGCCCATCTCTAGAAACGCAGCCTTGCTTACGATGACTTCATCTTGGTAGGAAAAACTAGAACAGGTGGATTTGTAATGAAAGAGCTTCTCTAAGTAAAGAATTCTGAGGGTTGGGTGAAAAAAGCATCGTCATTCTTGAAGAGAATGATGATGGGAAGGACTAAAAGTCCATTGAGGACTCTACCTTTCCAGTAACAGCTGCATCTAGAATTCTGTGCTGTGGGATTCTTACTACTGATGGGATTCTTAAAGGGCCGGCTTTGGATATTTGTACAGTGGTACCTCAGGTTACATACGCTTCAGGTTACAGTCTCTGTTAACCCCAAAATAGTGCTTCAGGTTAAGAACTTTGCTTCAGGGTGAGAACAGAAATCGTGCTCTGGCGGCGCGGCAGCAGCAGGAGGCCCTATTAGCTAAAGTGGTGCTTCAGGTTAAGAATAGTTTCAGTTTATGAATGGACCTCTGGAACGAATTAAGTACTTAACCTGAGGTACTACTGTATCTACTTTGTTCTCTGCATTTCTCTTTTGAGTTCTTTTATTCCCTTGTTCTTCTTCTGTTTATTGTGCACCTCTTGAGGGTTCCCCCCCTGTTGTAAAATGGTCTTATGTTGGAAGGTGAAGGTATTTGATATAGAATCATGGAATCTTAGAGTTGGAAGGGACCCCAAGGGTCATCTAGTCCAACCCCCTGCAATGCTGGAATCTCAGCTCAAGCATCCATGACAGATGGCCATCCAGCCTCTGCTTAAAAACCTCCAAGGAAGGAGAGCCCACCACCTCTCGTGGGAGCCTGTTCCACTGCTGAACAGCTCTTACTGTCAGAACGTTTATCCAGATGTTTAGTCGGAATCTCCTTTCTTGCAACTTGAAGCCATTGGTTCGAGTCCTGCCCTCCTATTTTGTAGCTATTTTGAGCAGTATATTTCAAGCAGAATCTACACGTAAGGAATGCACGCCAATGTATGTACAGTGGTACCTCGGGTTACATACGCTTCAGGTTACAGACTCCGCTAACCCAGAAATAGTGCTTCAGGTTAAGAACTTTGCTTCAGGGTGAGAACAGAAATCTTGCTCCGGCGGTGCAGCGGTAGCAGGAGGCCCCATTAGCTAAAGTGGTGCTTCAGGTTAAGAACAGTTTCAGGTTAAGAACGGACCTCTGGAACAAATTAAGTATTTAACCCGAGGTACCACTGTACAGGGGATGGGCAGGGTATCAAAATTAAGGTATTCCAACAGCAGTTTGAAGGCTGAAACATGAAATGTATCTCATTCAAGAGACCCAGAGTTATACCCAGAAAAATGGGACACTGCTCTTTCAATCTGGGACGTGGAAATCTACCCTGGCTGGTGAATCTATGGAGATTTACTTGAAGCAGTTTCATATTTAGGAAGTGATGTCATGATAGTTGGAAATTTTTGCCTGTGGGCTGTAAGCAGGGCTCATGAATACATTTATGAAACTGCATTGCACTAGAAGTCTTTACGGGAATTAATGATTAAGGGTTATAACTGCATGTACATAATGACTTGGCCAAGTTATGTTGCCAGCGGTAGCTCATTTGAAGCATGCTTCAGTCGCTTTCCCTGAACTGGTTCCATTGGATTGTATGATTTTTCTGTGGTAGGTATTTGCCACAAACCATTTGTAATAAGCTAGATAGCATGCATCACTTGCTAAATGCTTGAGATTTTGAAGCAGCCTCACTTTGGGCTCTTGGCTGACTTGTGATTATTATTATTTAATTGTTAAAGCACACTGGTTTCTCATCCTCTCAGCATGCATTTATAAAAACAAGTGCAAGCAAAACATCTGATTGCTGAAAGTTTATTATCATGGGCCAACTTAACAGTTTGGGATCAGTTTACCTGCAAGATCACCTGACCCCATAAAATGTCCATTCAACATCTTTAATCTTTGGAACTGGCACTGTTAATAGATGCAACATAATACATTTGATCTTTCAGTGTGGCAGCAACCACAATTTGAAGCTCCCTGCCTAATAATATTAGGCAGGTACCTTCCCTGTAATCTATTTCAGCACCTATTAAAAACATCTTTCTTTAGACAAGCCTACTCAGTTATGTAGACCGGTTACATGTGTTTTAATTGTTTTTAGCTTGTTGCTGAAATATTTGAATGCTTTAGTTGTTTTTAACTGTTTTTACAATGGTACCTTGGTTATCAAACTTAATCCATTCCAGAAGTCCGTTCCGAAACCAAAGCATTCCAAAACCAAGGAGCTCTTTTCCATAGAAAGTAATGCAGAACAGATTATTCTGTTCCAAACAACCCCTAAAACAGCAATTTAACATGAATTTTACTATCGTAACGACACCATTGATCCCTAAAATGAAAGCAATAATCAATGTATAAAGGTAAAAGAACCCCTGCCTGTACGGGCCAGTCGTGTCTGACTCTAGAGTTGTGCGCCCATCTCACTTAAGAGGCCAGGGGCCAGCGCTGTCCGGAGACACTTCCAGGTCACGTGGCCAGCGTGACGAAGCTGCTCTGGCGAGCCAGCACCAGCGCAGCACACAGAAACGTCGTTTACCTTCCCGCTATAAAGTGGTACCTATTTATCTACTTGCACTTAAGAGTGCTTTCGAACTGCTAGGTGGGCAGGAGCTGGGACCGAAAGACGGGAGCTCACCCCACTGCGGGGATTCGAACCGCCGAACATACAATCTGCAAGCCCTAGGCACTGAGGTTTTACCCACAGCACCACCCGCGTCCCCTAATAATCAATGTACTTTACTGTAAAAATAAATAAGACAGCATTGTAGAGGATAAAAATTAAACAAAATTCTTACCTGCACTGGTGATAGCCATTATTTGGATGGGGGGCTTTTATCCATTTCCGCAGTCACACAATTAATCAGTAGCTGAACTGGGTTACACACAGTCACAAAAGCAAATTAACCGAAAAAGCCACAAAAAAGCAAAACAAATAGCAAAAACAAAAGTGCCAAACTTAATGCGTTCTGGAAGTCAATGTTCGAAAACCAAGGCGCAGCTTCTGATTGGTGCAGGCGCCCTGGAAACAATAGCCAGCAACTGCATCGGACGTTCGGCTTCTGAAAAATGTTTGAAAACTGGAACACTTCCAGGTTTTCAGCATTTGGGAACCAAGGCATTTGAGAACCAAGGTACCACTGTACTTGCTTTGAGAGGTTTTTTTTTAAAAAAAAAAAAACACACCAAGCAGTATATAAATTGTATGGGAAAAAATTAAAATGTTACCTGACCAATATACCTGCACATTTGTAGCATGAAAATTTCAGAAAAAAGCAGATGGAAGAATTGAAGGGCCAAGAAGTGAGCTCCAAAGTCTATTTTGTGAAGCAGACAGCCAGTAATTCCTGTGGAACAATTGGCCTTCTACATGCAGTGGCCAACAACCAAGATAAAATTTTATTTGGTAAGTATGGGGGAAGCATCATCCAAGGGATACAAACCCATTGGTAGGAGATGGTATTGGCTCTAACCTGTGCAACTGCTGGCTTAAGCAGGGGGGAAGTTGATTCGTTGGACAACCTAAGGCTTGCGCTTGCAGAACACATCCTGTGTTCTGCTGCCATCCCCCTAATTTTTATTTCTTGGCAGATGAAGGGTCTGCACTAAAGGAGTTCCTCACTGCAACAGCTGACCTCTCTCCTGACGAGAGGGCAAAACGTCTTGAAAACAACAAGGTAAATGACATGGGAACATGGGTGGAAGCTTCTTAATGGTGCCTTTTTTTAAAAAAAAATGCCTTGTTTTTTTTTACCGTCCTCTGCAGGCCATTCAAGAAGCCCACAATGCAGTAGCACAGGAAGGCCAATGTCGGGTAAATTTCTCTTGAACTTAAATAGGCTTCCAGAGGTAAAACGTTGGTACCAAGAACTGGCGGTGGATAGTTGGGTATATTAGTACAGGCCCCGTGTAATGTAAACTCTTCTCTTCCCATCTCAAATGGTGAAGATGGATGGGATATGTGGGGCAGTGGAGCCGTTAGGGCAAAATTGCTTTCTGGCGCAGGCCAAGCTCTTGAGAGTGATGCTTTTCACACTCCATGTATCGTGGAATTATTGAAGCGGAAGCCAGCTGTACGTAGTGTTTTGGCTTTCCCTCCCCGGTATTTTCACAGAAATCTCCGTCCCTTTCCACCCAGCGCTTCGTTGTTTAGTCCTTTAGTCGTGTCTGACTCTTTGTGACCCCATGGACCAGAGCACGCCAAGCACTCCTGTCTTCCACTGCCTCCCGCAGTTTGGTCAAACTCATGCTGGTAGCTTCAGCAACACTGTCCAACCATCTTGTCCTCTGTCGTCCCCTTCTCCTTGTGCCCTCCATCTTTCCCAACATCAGGGTCTTTTCCAGGGAGTCTTCTCTTCTCATGAGGTGGCCAAAGTATTGGAGCCTCAGCTTCAGGATTTGTCCTTCCAGTGAGCACTCAGGGCTGATTTCCTTCAGAATGGAGAGGTTTGATCTTCTTGCAGTTCATGGGACTCTCAGGAGTCTCCTCCAGCACCATAATTCAAAAGCATCAATTCTTCGGCGATCAGCCTTCTTTATGGTCCAGCTCTCACTTCCATACATCACTACTGGGAAAACCATAGTCCTTTTAAATAGCTTGGCTTCTAAAATAGGTGGTGTTACCAAAAAGACTGACTGCATAGGCAAAGCTTGCTTGCTGGTGTGCATCTAAACCTCTGTGCTTGGAGTAGAATATGCCACAGCGGCCAGCATTTTTCAAGATGTGTGTTAGAGGACTTGCAGGTGGTTCCCACATCTGTGTTATTAAATGGGTCATTTGGTTAAATTGCTTAGTGGGGCTGCTGGTGCCTGAAACCCTCAGGCTACTTAAGGTGTTCTCCATTATGGACATTATTTAACAATAATAACAATAATATTTCATTGCTATGGTCCCTGAGAGATACCTTCCTCCACATGTTTTTAGAACACGGAAAAACTTGGGTAATTCTGCTGTATACAAATAGCCAAAATAAAATCTCTGGCCGTCCTCTTCCTGGTAGCAAAGCCAGCAATAGAAAAATAGTCTACAACTCCTACTTAGACACTGGCCAGCAAGTCTGGGATTCTGTAATCCTGGAGAAAGCCTATGGTTTGTCAGCCCAATGACCCCTTTTTACTGTGCAGCACCAGATGACAAGGCAGTAGTGGTCTATTTGTATATATTTGGAACATAAGGAAGGGGGTGGTGGTTGTTAGAGAGGTTATTTATGAGAACCGAAAAGGGCAGAGTCAGGAAGCAGAGTGTCGCTGAAATATTCTTCTTTGTTGATCATCCTATGCACCCTTCTCCATAGGTTGAAGATGACAAAGTCAACTTCCATTTCATTCTCTTTGCCAGTGTGGATGGACACCTCTATGAACTGGGTAGGTTTGTGTGCTGCCTCCCCCAGTATAACACCGAGTAAAATAAATTGGTATTCTCTTGGGTCGGGGTGGGGGGGAAAGTTGAATTGGGGGTAGCCAGCTTCTGCCCACATTATCTAGAAACAGCCTGTGGCTTACCTAGGAGAAGAGCATAACATCGGCAAGGATTCCCATTGGAGTTCAGGGGTTGGCTTGTCTGAAGCGGTTTGTTGCATTCCCCCAAAACATGTCCCACCGCTTTCACTGGGGCAACTGATCTTCTTCGAGAGCAAAGTTGCAATAGCAAGAATTTCAAGAAGGCAGCACTAGGTAGGGTGAGAATCTAATACTAAACCTTAAATTGGGCCTTTTGTAACCTGGCCCCTTGCAGAAGTTATTGGGACCCAGCTCCAGCATGGCCAGTGGTTAGAATCCAGAACATCTTGAGGGTGGCAGATTGGGTGGGGCAGAGAGACTATATAAATGGTTGCAGTAAATCTGTTCTTCTTCTGAAACATCTGGAGCTGCTTGGGTTGCAAGCAGAAAACCAGGGGATGAGATCCAGCATTGCAACGCTACTGCAAAGTAGGTCCAGAAGCAAATAAAAGCAGCCCCACAAGGGCATGGCCTAAGTTGCTTCTTCCTATACTAGTGATGTTCTGGTTGGCAATTTGAATCCCTGCGACAGGGTGAGCTCCCGTTACTCGGTCCCTGCTCCTGCCAACCTAGCAGTTCGAAAGCACATCAAAGTGCAAGTAGATAAACAGGTACCGCTCCGGTGGGAAGGTAAACGGCGTTTCCGTGCACTGCTCTGGTTCGCCAGAAGTGGCTTAAGTCATGCTGGCCACATGACCCGGAAGCTGTACGCCGGCTCCCTCGGCCAGTAAAGGGAGATGAGTGCCGCAACCCCAGAGTCGTCCATGACGACCTAACGGTCAAGGGTACCTTTACCTTTACCTTTAGCATGCTTTAAGTAAGTGGTTAAGTCATAAACCTGATCTAAAACTTGGTTGCAGATGGACGAATGCCTTTTCCTGTAAATCATGGAGCGAGTTCGGATGACACCATGCTGAAGGTAAGCGTTCTTATAATTGAAATTTCTGGCATAATCAAGTCTTTTAGATTGCACTGCCCGTGTTGTCGTTCCTTACTTGGCAGATTCCAGATTTTGCTATTGTGTATTTCTCATTCTGTAACCACATGGGGATGAGCAAGACACAGTGCCTAGAGATGGGCACTCTCAAAAGGAGCTAGCGAGATGGATTCTGCTATTCCCAGCATCCTATCAGAATGCTGTTTATAGCTACTCCTTGCTCACAACTTCAGTGGGGAGAAGTATAGATGCTGATTGTCTACATAATGTCTGGCTAAAACTACAATGTTCATGGATGTGGTTGACTTGATGCCAGGTCTACTGAGGCTCTGCGTTCATGCATTTAGAACAGTAGGATAACTACCTGTGTTTTTTTGTTTTTCAGGCTGCTGCCAAGGTCTGTCGACAGTTCACAGAACGTGAGCAAGGAGAGGTCCGCTTTTCTGCTGTGGCGCTGAGCAGGTCTGCCTGAAGTTCAGGAGTTAGAGCGACCCCATAGTAGGTCCTCACAGAAAGCAATCCAGGCCCCTAGTGCTTTAGTACTTGTGTTTAAAAAACAAAAGCACTGCTGTTCTTGATCTTCCGTTTAAAGTGTCCTGCTAATCCTAGCCTCGTTCCTCCCCCCTCACTTACTCACAGCAGCTTCAGCAGAGCTGGTCTTAAAGGTTTAGCTCCAAGTCTTTGGCACTTCAGATATGTTGGGTCCCTTCTTGACTGCAACTTGTTTAAACGCTTCATAGGGCTTCCTTGGACGTGTGCCTCCAAAGTTTCTTTTTAAGCTGTTGTGACTTCTTGTCAATCACAAAAAATAAATCTCTTCTTGGTATTCCAAAGCAGAAGGTTTTGGTTTTGGGTTTTTTTGCACGGCCATCTTCGTCTCCGGTGTTGGAAGGTGATCTACTTATAAAGTAAGATATTAGCTAGGGGTGTCTTCGTGCTGTCACTGTTTTACTGGTGGGATTCCAGCACATTCCAAAACTAAGTTTGCACAGTTAATGTGGATTAAAGTTCTCCCTAGTCCTAGCATGAACAAGCCTGCTTTAATAATAATAATAAAAAGCCTCCAGGTTAGGAAAGTGATTGGAAAATGCACTGGTGTGCAGGATGAACACATGCCTAATGGGAAGACACATAATGGCCCTGCCAGCAAATCGGGATGCATGCTCATTGTTTAAGAGCCACCCTGTAAACAAACAAGAACAGAGGCCCAAGGAAGGGCAGGCATAGTCTAAACGCCCGGTAGACTTTGTGAATGCCAAATGGGAGGGGTCTTAGATGCTGCTTCTACTTTGCCAAGTGAGTTGGGCTGTGTTGGCTTTCTAGTCCCTGTAATTTGGACAGAATTTCCTGTTTCTGGCTATGGCAGGGTGGACGTCTCGAGCCACAGAAGACTCCGCTCTTGCCGCAGGGAGAATAGTTGCCCAGGAAGCTGCTGAAAATGCTCTACTGCCATCACCTAGCTGCCTATCTGGGGAAACCTAGCCAGATGGCTGGGGTATAAATAATAAAATTATTGCTGCTGCTGCTACTCGAAGATACATTGGCTCCTTGCTTGTACCTTTGCTACGCCCTGGGGGGGAAAAGAGATAAGAATGGATTGTTTCTTGCTCTTTGTGTAAGTGAACTGGCCTCATAGGAGCTAGGTAGCTGCCTATACCACAGAAGGGAAGAGGGGAATGTTTTTTGCATGGGCAGCAAAATAACATAAGCCTATGGCCACATGAAAGACTCCCTAGGCCATAAAGGGACACTGGTACAGTCTCTGCTAAATGACAACACTGCTGCGAAGCTGTTGCTAGGTAGACTGCCAACAGGTGTCAAGGTGACCTATTGCACTGAATTGTATCATAGGCTCCTTTGCTACCAGGCAACAGGCTGGTGCATGGAAGGAACCAGCGTGTGTCGTCATTGAGGAGGAAAAGCTACAGAAACAAAAAGGAAATGCCATCTGTACTTAGCAGAACAGACAGTACAAAGAAGAGCGAAGACAGCCAACTAAATACCAAGCAGCTGCCAACAAAAAACCCCACACAATATAAATGAATGCTTTTAACAGTTTTTAGAACTAGCTGTTTCTTGCTCCCTGTTTCCTGGGACAAAATTGGAACCTATGGTAGGTTTCAGTTCCAGATCTGAATTTGTAAGAAACTTCACAATAACAAAACACTTTGAATACCAGGAAACTGCTGTAGCCGGCTAGTTCCTGAATTTTGAAAAAATGCAGAACAAAATGAATTGGCTCAATAGGAAAGTTGTCGCTTGTAAGGGGCAGGAGTTTCTCATCCCTGTGAATTTTGCTATAAACTGATATGCAAATCCAAATTTATTTGCACTCGTAAGCAGCAAATTGAAAGCTGGGGATTTTGTGGCTATCCAACAGTGTTAACTTTCCCCAGTCTCAGCTAATGGGGGGTCATATACTCTTGCGGAGCAAAGGTGTTGCCGTGGCAAAATCTGTCTTCCAGTGAGAGGAGTAGGAGGAATGGAAAGGTGGGTCATGTGTTCTGTAAACATGAGCTGAGATGGGTCACACAACCTTCCATAGGTATTTCAACAATATATAGGCCTCTCTATATGCCTTTCTGAGGAAGGTCACATTTACTACCAAGAGATGCTGAGGATTGCTTACCAGAGTTCAGCAGACTTTTTCAGCAGGGGGCTGGTCTACTGTGCCTCAGACCTTGTGGGGGGCCGGACTATATTTTGAAGAAGGAAAAAAGAATGAATTCCTATACCCCACAAATAACCCAGAGATGCATTTTAAATAAAAGCCAGTGTGGTGTAGTGGTTAAGAGCGGTAGACTCATAATCTGGGGAACTGGGTTCGCGTCTCCGCTCCTCCACATGCAGCTGCTGGGTGACCTTGGGCCAGTCACACTTCTCTGAAGTCTCTCAGCCCCACTCACCTCACAGAGTGTTTGTTGTGGGGGAGGAAGGGAAAAGAGAATGTTAGCCGCTTTGAGACTCCTTCGGGTAGTGATAAAGCAGGATATCAAATCCAAACTCCTCCTCCACACATTCTACTCATGTAAAAACACACTGATTCCCGGATCATCCGCAGGCCAGATTTAGAAGGCAATTGGGCTGGATCCGGCCCCCGGGCCTTAGTTTGCCTACCCATGTCTTAGGCCCATGTCTTAATCGCCTTCTAAATCCGGCCAGCAGATGGTCTGGAAATCAGCGTATTTTTACATGAGTAGAATGTGTGCTTTTATTTAAAATGCATCTCTGGGTTATTTGTGGGGCATAGGAATTCATTCATTTCCCCCCTCAAAATATAGTCCGGCCCACCACATGGTCTGAGGTACAGTGGACTGGCCCCCTGCTGAAAAAGTTTGCTGACCCCTGTCTTAGGCATTTGAGCTCTGTTCTTGCAAGTACTTTTATGTACACAGCAGTAAAACCTTCAAAACCCCTATTGAAATCAATCAAGATAATTTGCTTGCTTCCACTGACATTGGACTAGGGCAACAGGTATCTGCTTCCTCTTACAGAAGGTGTGCATACAGTTGGACGGCTGGAAATGCAGTTGGATGCTAACAAACTCTGTGACTGTTAGTGCTATGCTTTGTTCTCTAGATGGCAGACTTGGGATACTGTTAAGATACTCACGCATTGAAAGAAACCCAAATGGTATTTTCAAGATATAAATGCTCTGGAAATACAAGCACATAGCCTGAACTTCCAGTTTTAAGCTGAAAACCATCATTGACCGAAGTCTCCAATATAATATGGTGTCTGACTGTTCTCTGGGCAAAGCATTCTGTTTTGCACTGAGTGGCAAAAACTTCAATTCAGTTTCTAGAAATGCCAATAAAGGATTACAGTGGGTCTGTCCCCTCTTGTAGCAATCAGACATCTCTCAAGGAAATCAACTAAGTTTTACTCAAGAGTAGGCCCACTGAAATTAATGGTCCCAATTTAACCATGTTCATTAATTTCAGTGTGTCCTCTGTGAGTAAAACTTCGTTGAATAGCACCCTTTGTTACAGGCAACCGAGACTTAATTTCCTTTGGAAACCGCTTCAGTCTTGAATAAAACCGCATTTTCCCTGAATCAAAACAGTGTATTGTACTGCTGGGGAAATTTAGGAACTTTCCAATTTTACAGCAGACATGAAGGAGGGCTTCTGGTGGGGAAGGGCATAAGATGTGTGAGTTTGCTAACCCATAGTTTTGTGCAAGTCTGGTATATCAGAGAATGTGTCTCTTCAAAATTAAATTATTTATTTATTGGTGTGTGCAGGTCAACAAATACCTATGTGCATCCCCACAATGGAACTCAGGTTTCCAGAACTCAGGGAGGGTGGAGAATCATAGAATTATAGAATTGCAGAGTTGGAAGGGACCACGAAGGTCCTTGAGTCCCACCCCCTGCAATGTAGGAATCTTCTGTTCAAGATTGGGCTCGAACCCATGACCCTTAAATTAAGATTCTCCAAGTACGAATTGAAGGGAGAGGCCATCCACACAGTGCAAATACATCCCATCAAGCACTGCCTACTAGTGTGGACAGGAAACATTGAGACAGAGTTCAGCTGAAATAACAACAACCACAATAATAAATTTATTATTTATACCCCGCCCATCTGGCTGGGTTTCCACAGGCACTCTAGGTGGCCTCCAACAAAATATTAAAATACAATGGTCTGTTAAACATTAAAAGCTTCCCTGAACAGGGCTGCCTTCAGATGTCTTCTAAAAGTCTGATAGTTGTTTTTCTCTTTGGCATCTGATGGGAGGGTGTTCCACAGGGCGGGTGCCACTACCGAGAAGACCCTCTGCCTGGTTCCCTGTAACCTGGCTTCTCGCAGTGAGGGAACCGCCAGAAGTCCCTCAGCGTTGGACCTCAGTGTCCGGGCAGAACGATGGGGGTTCTGGACTGAGGCTTGTGTGTGAAGAAGTATGTACAAAAGCGCGCACACAAAAATTAGACCTGTGCAACTCACATGTGCATGAACACCCTGGTGCGTCCCCAGCCAATATAAATGAATCTGCCAGCAAATCCTGGTGTAGTTATATGACTTTAAATGTTTAAGATTCTTTTTCTTTGTAGGCCAAAGGATGAATGCATAGCCATACGAACACCTGTGTGTTCCTTTCCATTTTTTCTTTTTAAGGTGAACAGCCTACCTGCTTCCAAGAAAAGGAGGAAGGCTGGTGGCTGATAACAGCCTCTGGCTATGCATCTTTGCTATGGAAAGTGTGGCAATGAATGAGCTGGGATTGCATCACAGAGAAAGAACTTACTGTTACGACCTTTTAAATTGGGCATCTCTCTTCATTCCTGCTTCCCCCCTGTTTTAGCAGCTCTTAACAGCGAAGGACCAGGGCGTGTAGAAATACGTAACAAAAAATTAAGCAAAAGGTGAACTATTAAGGCTGATATCATATCATTTCATATATTTTGAAGTGTTTTTAATATTGATCCACTAGCCCTGGGGCCTTATGGTGAATAGTGGGTAAGAAATCAAATTATTATTATTAATAATAATACTATATGCACTACAGTGGTACCTTGGGTTACAGATGCTTCAGGTTACAGACTCCGCTAACCCAGAAATAGTACCTCAGATTAAGAACTTTACCTCAGGATGAGAATAGAAATCGCAACGGGAGGCCCCATTAGCTAAAGTGGTGCTTCAGGTTAAAAACAGTTTCAAGTTAAGAACGTACCTCCAGAACGAATTATGTTCTTAACCCGAGGTACCACTGTATTGGGAATGAGCCCTACTGAATTTGGTAGGATTTCGTAAGCATGCATAGGATTGGACTACACATAAAATGTACATGTAAAACAACCGCTCATTCAAAACATGGACATCCTTAGCCTCAAGTCCTTGTTCAGATCTTGAATTATTTCCAGCAGAAACTCAGGTTGCAACTTCTGTTGTCACTTGTGTATGCCACATGGCAGAACCATCTGGAAAATGGAAGAGTTCTGTGAGGGGGCACTGTTAACATCTCACAGTGAGAAGTGTTTCCCCCACACACACTTTTAGAAAGTAGAGAACGTCTGCTCTACTTATCTGTGACTTCTGAGAGCAACAGCAGGAAGGAACCTCTCTGTTTGTAAAAATTGCTCCTGAAAGGGGTTATTTCTTCCTTTGTCTAGACTATGTAATTGGACAGTATACGTGTGTCAAATTTAGGCTTTGCTGCTTTGTTTATTTTTACCTCTGACGGTGTCCCGACATAGAAATCAGAGTTGAAGAAATGTACCCATGCAGGGGGAACGTTCTTCCACAAAGGGCCAGAAGTCTATGCTTCCTTTGTCTAGGAGAAGGTCACAATGTGACCTTTTTGGCCCAAATGCCAGGGCTTCACTAAAAGAACTGGAAAGTACCAACACATTAGCCTGTAGGCACCGACGTAGGAGAAGGCTTTCTGAGAAGCATCTGTGTTAAAGCTCCTCTACGTTCCCAGTGGAGATTTTCCAAATTATTCCTGCAAGGCAAGCGCTTGTCAATTTAAGTGTACAGATGAACCGACAAAGACCTTCCTTGTTATTCGTGACCTTCCAATAGATATCCGTCAATACAAAGTGTTCTCGAGATTCGGCAATGGGATATGAGGGTTTGGGGAACAAATATCATAATTGGAAAGAGACCTATTGGAATGTAACGTAAAAGTGCTATCTAAAATGTACAAAATATTATTGGAATGGGAGATAAAGGATGAGCAAGTAGAATCCTCAATGATACATTAGTCAATAGGTATTGGCCATAATATAGACATGGAAGCATGGGAACGATTATGGAATATGGATATAAAATTTACAGCATGTTATGGTCTAAAAGAAAATTATATGAAAAGGATATACCTATGGTATCCAACACCGAGTAAATTGGCAAAAATGTCTAAATCTAAATCGAATATACCGTATGTTGGAAATATAAAGAGAAAGAAGATTCTTTTTATCATATGTGGTGGTATTGTAGTAAGGTTAAGGATTACTGGGAAATGATATATAATGAATTGAAAATGATGTTTAAAATAAGGTTTGTAAAAAAACCAGAAGCTTTTCTTTTGGGAATTATAGGGACAGAACTACCTAAACTATACAAACTTATTCATGTATGTATGAATACAGAGGCAAGAATGTTACTCGCCCAAAATGGAAAGAAGCAGAAGTCACAGCAAAGGAAGAATGGATACAAAAACTTATGGAATATGCAGAAATGTCGAAACTTACTGGAAGAATAAGAAATCAAGATAATAAACTTTTTATAAAAGAATGGAAATGCTTTATTGAATATTTACAAATAAATTGTAAACAGATAAGAACATTGGCAGGATTACTGTAATAATCTGCAGTTTCATAAGAGTATATATTTAAAGTAGATGAATAAATGAGCAAATTAAGTTAATTTGGATATGCAGAAGATATTAAAAATAAACTTAAGGAACTGCAGAAAGAGGGGAAAGGAGGTCCAGCTTTGAAATGTTAAAATGATTGTAAAATCAATGAAATGTATAGATTTGAAAAGTGTAAATAAAAACTTTAAAATAATGATATCATGGAACACTTTTGAGAGGTGGGAAAAGATGAGTGTTTCATTGACTTAGCCGGGTTTGAAAAGCAAAACACACACATTCCATACAGCACAGTGGTACCTCTGGTTACGAACTTAATTCGTTCCGGAGGTCCGTTCTTAACCTGAGGTACCACTTTAGCTAATGGGGCCTCCTACTACCGCTGCTGCGCGATTTCTGTTCTCATCCTGAAGCAAAGTTCTTAACCCGAGGTACTACTTCCGGGTTAGCGGAGTCTGTAACCCGAAGTGTTTGTAACCCGAGGTACCACTGTACTTGCAAAGGCTTCACACCTTCTTGGGTTATGTACAGGTTTGGAGTTTTCTTTTTAAAGGGTGACTGGAACTTTGTGTTTGATTGGCTTGCAAAATGGGGTGTACAGTGGTACCTCGGGTTACCTTGGGCTGGATCTGGCCCCCAGGCCTTAGTTTACCTACTCATGCCCAATTTTCAAGTGATCCATGGGGGGCAGGGGGAAAAGGATTGGAAACCACTGGCTTAGAGAGTACAGTGGTACCTCGGGTTACAAACACTTCAGGTTACAGACGCTTCAGGTTACAGACTCCGCTAACCCAGAAATTGTGCTTTCAAGTTAAGAACTTTGCTTCAGGATGAGAACAGAAATCGTGCTCCGGCAACACGGCAGCAGCAGGAGGCCCCATTAGCTAAAGTGGTGTTTCAGGTTAAGAAAAGTTTCAGGTTAAGAACGGACCTCCGGAACGAATTAAGTACTTAACCCGAGGTACCACTGTACAAGGAAAGAAATAGAAGCCAGGTAACTATGTGGACGCTGGTGAGCAGGATGGTGGTGCACCATTAGATTAAAAAAGCATTTCGAAAAGGTCCAATACCGTTGAAGGATATGGGACGGGACAATAGCTGGGATGTCGTCCAAAAGATCATAAGAAATCAGTAGAAATTAAACTTTGCCCTAGGCAAAAATCCATGTGAGCTGCATCAGATTAGATCATTCCAGAGAAAGCAGCATTCCCCACCAATTTAATCTAAAATATACATTAATCAAATGGTATTTACCTTAGGAAATTAAAGTGAATTGGAAGGAAAAGCTTAGCATTGATCAAAAAGTATGTTTATACGGATATAAGCATGCTGGAAATGTTAACAATCTAACTGATGCTCCAAACATAAGCATGCGACTCTTTTCCAAAACATTTTTTTTAAAAATAACAGTGATCTAAATAAATATAAATAAAATGACTCAAACTGACGTTCTTTTAATGTATTTGTTTGCTCAAATAACATGGCGGTTTACTAAGATGAGAAAATATGAGCATGTATGAGACTTGTGCTATCTTCAACCTGAGTTTTAGTATCCTTTCCCGTAGCAGAATAATTTGTGGACCATTTTCTGATTCTGTAGGTGTAAGAGAATGCTTATTTAACTTGCATTTAACAAACAAGGAAATCCGGAACCAAGCTAAAATTTACTATTTTATTTCTGTGAAATGTTCCATCTCAGTACTTCAAGCATCAATTCCAGCCATCATAGCCAATGGTCAGGGATGATGGGAGTTGTAATTCCAGCAACATCTCAGCAGCTCTGTTGGTTAGTGCATGGTGCTGATAACGGCAAGGTTGCAGGTTCGATTCCCAAATGGGGCAGCTGCCTATTCCTGCATTGCAGGGGGTTGATTCCTTGTAGCTGGGCAGTTCCATCATTCTGTGAGGGCCACAGGTTCCTGCTGAAATGAAGTCACAGCTGTGTAAGCATGAGTGATCCATATTTCCATTGCTTACTTAGCAACTTACACAGCCACTTCACACGTTGCATTATTAAGGTGTATGCTTGCAAATATATGTACTGCATCAGTACACTTGTCAGGGAATTGTGATGATCTGCTGCTCCCTATTAAATGTCATGTTGGGAACAGTCTGGGAACCACCAGGGCCAGATTTAGGTTTGATGAGGCCCTAAACTACTGAAGGTAATGGGGCCCTTTGTATGTCCAGCTCTCCTTTGTCAACAACAAATTGTTGCTGTTTTTTGTGTTGAATATGGGTTAAACCACAGAGCCTAGGGCTTGCCGATCAGAAGGTTGGCGATTTGAATCCCCGCTACAGGGTGAGCTCCCGTTGCTTGGTCCCTGCTCCTGCCAACCTAGCAGTTTGAAAGCGCGTCAAAGTGCAAGCAGATAAGTAGGTACCGCTCTGACGGGAAGGTAAACAGCGTTTCCGTGCGCTGCTCTGGTTTGCCAGAAGCGGCTTAGTCATGCTGGCCACATGACCCGGAAGCTGTATGCCAGCTCCCTCGGCCAATAAAACGAGATGAGCGCCGCAACCCCAGAATCGGCCATGACTGGACCTAATGGCCAGGGGTCCCTTTACCTTTACCTTTATATGCCATATGGTAATTTATGGTATCTAAAGCCATTTGCACATGCTGCCATGCAACCAGTCCATGTACCCTATATATCAAAATGAGTAAACCATTGATATTTTAGGGAGCAGGCTAGCAGGCGGGGTCAATCACTTACATCATAGGAGCCGACACAACACAAAACACTGTTGCTGTATGCAGGTTTTATTTTATTTGTTTTGTATCTTATATTTTGGAAATGTACATCCAGTGTTTTTTCCCTTTAAAATTTTGGGGAGACTGCAGCCCTAAGCTATAGCTTGTTTAGTTTATACGTAAATCCAGCACTGGGAACCACTAACCTAGTTAAAGAAGAAACGTGCAATTGTGTTACTGCCTAAGTTTGCTAAGTGTTGGACCAGGGTCAGCATTTCACAAAAATGCTCATCCTTTAAGCAAAGCTTTTTACTGATAAGCCAAAAGCCCTTTCTAATGCCAAAGGCTAGTTATTTGCTTAATTTCTGAACTGAAAACGAGCCATTATTATCGATTACTGCACTAGCAGATAATGTGGAACTATTCAGATCAACCAAGCATCATTGAATTAAAGAGATCTAATTAGAAGTGCAAATAATGGTCTTAGCCAAGAAGCAGATGCTATTGTTAGCAATCCACAGGCCAGCGGAAGCAATTTCGTAGCTAATTAAAATGTTTTGCAACACAGTTGTGCCACTTGCTTTCTGAATTTGGACGGGCCTTCATTTTGGGAAAAAGGAAAATGGTTCCTAACAATTATTTGAAATTATTTCCAGGTTCCCCTACAAATGTTTTATCAGTGTCTCCTGATGCAACGCTTTTGCCAATTATATTGAAGAACGAGCAACTCATTTCACAGCTCATTTAAAATGGCAGCTAATTTGAAATATTGTCCTTAGAGAACAAAGCTCATTTTTAAAAGGTAAAACCATTGTACAGTGGCCTAGATTTTAGGCTGTAATTTGTAATGAATTTCTCTCTCTCTCTCTCTCTCTCTCTCTCTCTTATGACCCAGAAGAGCAATTTTACCATAATATAGGAGTCCTTGGAATGAAGAATGACAACATACCACACCATACAGCTAAAAAAATAGTCACATACCCACTGCTACTAATAGGTTATAACCATGGTACATTGGTACCTTGGGTTAAGTACTTAATTCGTTCCGGAGGTCTGTACTTAACCTGAAACTGTTCTTAACCTGAAGCACCACTTTAGCTAATGGGGCCTCCTGCTGCTGTCGTGCCGCCGGAGCACGATTTCTGTTCTCATCCTGAAGCAAAGTTCTTAACCTGAAGCACTATTTCTGGGCTAGCGGAGTCCGTAACCTGAAGTGTATGTAACCTGAAGCGTACGTAACCTGAGGTACCACTGTATAATAGTTATTTACAATAACAGTGGTGCTTTATTCTAGGCTGCAGCAGTTTCTAAGGGGAAGAGAATTGAAAGAGAAATTAACTGTTTCACTGTCTCAAGACTATTGTAGCTCCTTACAGTACAGTATCTGTACTGCAAAGTTGTAGCTTAAGGGACAGAAATGCCTGCAGAGTCACTTAAATGACTTAAGTTTGTCCTGTATTACAGTGCTTTGGGTTCTGCTTGTGTGTTTGTGCACATGTTCATGTGTTGCAGTTCAAATTATATTAAAAAGTAGAACTTGGACATGCCTACACATGACATGTTGTGTGTCGCAAAGAGAAAGAAAGGTGATTGGAAAGAAGGGACTCAGCTACATTAGTAAAGGAACAGCGATTTGAGCGACCTATAAATGCAACACCAGGTGGTGCCAGAGAGCAGGACATTTTAAAACTCTGTTTTCCATAGGGATTTCTTTCTTTTGTTATAATGATCTAATTTTTGACTTATTTATAGTGCCCCTCCCCATGTCTAGATCTACCCAAGGACTCTTGGAGCATGCCATAGCGCACAAATAGTTGCTCTCACTGATCTTTCAGCTGGCATGTATTTGTTCTTCAGAAATAATAATAATAATAATAATAATAATAATAATAAAATTATTATTATTTATCACATACCCCACCCATCTGGCTGGGCCTCCCGAGCCACTCTGGGCGGCTCCCAACATAATATTAAAAACAGGATGATACATTAAACATTAAAAACTTCCCTAAACAGGGCTGCTTTCTAAAAATCAGATAGTTGTTTCTTTCCTTGACATCTGATGGAAGGGTGTTCCACAGGGCGGGTGCCACTACCAAGAAGGCCTTCTGCCTGCTTCCCTGTAACCTCACTTCTCGCATGGAGGGAACCACCAGAAGGTCCTCGGAGCCGGACCTCAACGATGGGGATGGAGATGCTCCTTCAGGTATATTGGTCCGAGGCCATTTAGGCTTTAGAGGTCAGCACCAGCACTTTGAATTGTGCTCGGAAACGTAGTGGGAGCCAATGTAGGTCTTTCAGGATCAGTGTTATATGGTCTTGGCGGCCACTCCCACTCACCAGTTTAGCTGCTGCATGAATATGACTGTGGAGGGACACATAGTGAGGTTATTACCTCTCTACTACTGTCCATGCCAGGTTGCTCAACTATTGCTACTGTATCTTTTCTTCTAGGGTAGGCAAACTAAGGCCTGGGGGCTGGATCCGGCCCAATCGCCTTCTAAATCCAGCCTGCGGACGGTCCGGGAATCAGCATGTTTTTACATGAGTAGAATGTTTTCTTTTATTTAAAATGCATCTCTGGGTTATTTCTGGGGCATAGGAATTTGTTCATTCCCCCACAAATATAGTCTGCCCTCCACAAGGTCTGAGGGACAGTGGACTGGTCCCCTGCTGAAAAAGTTTGCTGACCCCTGTTCTAGCAGATCAAGATGACCAGGTGACAGCAAAAACTGCATATTTTTTTTAAGCAGGGGCAATCAGAATACGATCTATTATTTGATTATTGATGTAAACCTCCAGAATGTATTTTGTATAGTTAAGTTTTTACCTCTATCTTCAGTACATTTTATTTTATTTTATTGCTATGGCTGGTGGCTGATGCAAATAAATATTCTTCTGGTCTGATCTGAAAGCAACACAGCTCTTCATTTTGGGGAGGGTCGTGTGGTCCCTTCTGGCTATCCAATTTGTGTTTTGTTGACTACACACTCTCATTGGGACATTATGGAGAAGCCACAGAGCCTCTGAGATTGGGAAGCCTTCCAGGCATGACTTGCTGACTTAACACGAAAACAGCAATACAGAAAGAATAACACATGCAAAGATACGGAGCCGATAAAAATAGTCTAGCAAGAATTTTCTTACTTTTTTTAAAAAAATAGTCTGTTAAGAGTGAGACTTCCTGGTGGCACACTGTTGGACCACCCACAATTATTGACGCTAACAACCGTCCGGTTTTCTCTAAGTAGGCAGCTCTCATATTAGAATCATTATGGTTGTGATTGCTTTTATTTCATTCAGTAATTCAGCAAAAGCAAAATATAATTTCCCCCTAGAGCTGGTCAACACAATATAAATAAATAGAGGGGGGGGGGGGAGACAAGAATGGTACAGATTCCAAACCAGCAGTTAGAAGATAAATAATAACAATAAAATGAGTTCTACACCATCCACAGGGATGCATCATTTCAGAGATCTGTGCATTGGAGGGTGTGTTTGTCTATACTGGAGATTAAGATGATCATTGGCTACTACAGTGGTACCTCGGGTTACAGACGTTTCAGGTTACAGACTCTCCTAACCCAGAAATATTACCTTGGGTTAAGAACTTTGCTTCCGGATGAGAACAGAAATTGTGCTCCAGCGGCATGGCAGCAGCAGGAGGCCCCATTAGCTAAAGTGGTGCTTGAGGTTAAGAACAGTTTCAGGTTAAGAACGGACCTCGAGAACGAATTAAGTTCTTAACCTGAGGTACCATATCATGATGGGGGATATGTTCTGGCTCCACTGATGGAGCCAGTAGGACTCTGAATAGCAGTTGCTAAGACTCACAAGTGGGGAGAGTATAGAAATAACCACATGCTTAGGACACCAAGGGAAGAGGAGCACCACAGAAATTTGCCATTGCCGGTTTTTGAACATTAATGGTCACAAATTGCTCAGCGTTCATTAGAAATCCCAACGGAACAACTATGCAACAAAGCGGGCTGGATGCCTTATCTCTACTAAGTATAGAAGCAGATGCACCACATAAGATTCGTTTTCAGGATCTGAAGAGTTTGCCATTAGAAAAAGTGGGATAAAACTTTTTCAAATGTAAATAAAGTGGATGGAAGCACACAAACATCAGCATTAATTTCCATCTTGCCGTAGGCTTTGTTTCATTTTGAAAAATAAAATTTTACTTTGCGGTTTGTTATTGTTTATATCTTGAATTAGATATATATGGGGGCGCCCAAATCTTCTAAGTGCTTCGAGCCACCAAAGGTCTTAATGCAGTCCTGTCTTTGAGCTTTGCATAGGCATCTGATTGGCAACTGTGAGAACAGAAGATTGGACTAGATGATCCATTGGCCTAATCCTGCCTTCTGTTCTTACTTAAGGATGTGACATTTCCCCCCAAATACCTGTATCTTCTTGCTGAGAAAAAGCCATCAGGGTAGCAAACATTCTGAGACATTAACAGTACGATCTTATGCAGGTCTACTCAGAACTAGGCCCCACTGAGTTCAATGTGACTTTCCTCCCATGTAAGTGTATATAGGGTTACAGGTTGAACCACTCAGGGTATCAAAAAGATAATTGGGTTTTTATTCTGTTTACCATTTCCATAGCCTATTTCCTATGCAAAATGGTTGCCAATAATTACCTCATCACATCACAAGCATGTGAGCTATTTTGTTAATGTTCAAATTTGACAGAACAAGTGATTTATTCAAGGCCAACCAAGGAGCCCAGTTCCGATTCTCCCCACGCTCGTTTTTTCAGAATATATGGATCTAGGTGAGCTGCCAAACCCATTTAAATTCTGCAGGTCTTCTCTGGCTACTTGTTTAGAATTACATACATTTCTTCACAAGCGAGCGTAAGATACACCTCCTTTCCAAAATATGCTGTCTTCCTATGCTTTTCCTCTCCTTTCACATATTTATATATACTGTATTTTTCGCTCTATAAGACGCGCCAGACCACAAGACGCACCTAGTTTTTGGAGGAGGAAAACAAGAAAAAAAATATTCTGAATCTCAGAAGCCAGAACAGCAAGAGGGATCACTACGCAGTGAAAGCAGCAATCCCTCTTGCTGTTCTGGCTTCTGGGATAGCTGCGCAGCCTGCATTCACTCCATAAGACGCACACACATTTCCCCTTACTTTTTAGGAGGGAAAAAAGTGAGTCTTATAGAGCAAAAAATACGGTAAATTTTCAAATACATATGAACATCAGGATGGTCACAGTGTAAAAGTAAATCATGGAGTTGGAAGGGACCCTAAGTATCATATGATCCAAACCCTTGCAACACAGGAATATATCACTGGGGATCGAACCTGCAACCCTGGCATAATCAGCATCACACTCTAACCACCTGAGCTTTCCAGAAGATGCCATGAGTCAATGCTGCATCCTTCAGGTATTAAAACATCCGTTCTCGACTTTGGGCCCACATATGTTGTTGGACTACAACTCCCATCATTCCTCACCAGTGGTCCTGTTGGGTAGGTCTCATTGGAGTTGTAGTTCAATGAGATCTGGGGCCCAACATATTGGGTTTTAGCATTTCCCCCTGTTGCCTCTGCTAGCTTAACTCCCATCCCTTTTGCTCCAAAGCTTTCTGACTTTTATCTTAGTTTCCCTTCCCATTTCCTTATCTCACATCGACACCGCATTCCATCAAGTTTTCAATATGACAACAACACTGTTCTGGCATAAGCCCAAGTCTTCATTCCTGATTCGGTCCCCCTCATCCTACAAAGGAGACCAGAAAGAGGCTAGGTTGTTTATTTACCCGCTCTTCCTGGATGGTTTTTCTAACAAGGAAAGGCTGCTGGGCGAGATCTCCGCTTTTCCTCCACATTCCTGGGCGTCTTTCCAGCAAGCCGCCGTGTTTACACGAGTAAGCACTTTGCAGAGCATTTATTCCAAAGCCGTTTTCCGGCAACACAGGACATACACAGATAACATGTGCAAGGAATGAGGATGAAGGAGACTGCAGGATGCATCTACTATCGCATAATCCATGTTACTAGGAGTTCAAGAGCTGCATGATGGAAGGCAGACATCAGTTGAATGCTGATGCTAATGTAGGCGTTGGGAGGGAAAGGGTCTTCTTCAGCAATACAACGTCTGTCTTGTTTCACTCTGACAATCACTTTCTGAATGTGACCGAGAATCTAGGTAGAATATGAAGTGGATCAGAGGTCCAGTTTGGGTTGAACAATCTCAATCCCATTCCTAAACACATAGAATCATTGAATTGCATACCCTCTGTTATGTACTGAGTTGAATAGGATCCAAAAAGCAGCAGTCTGATTGGTCCTAGAGCAATAGGATTCAGAATGCAGCAGTCTGATGGGTCCTAGAACAATGCAGCAGTCTGATTGGTCCTAGAGCAATAGGGTCCGGAATGCAGCAGTCTGATTGGTGCTAGAACAATGCAGCAGTATGATTGGTCCGCAGGAGCCACCCAATCCGCTCCAGGTGGAAGTGAATCCGCAACCTGATTGGCCTACAGGAGAATCCCAGAATTAGCCAATTATGTGTGACCCATTGTGTAAATAATGTATATAAAGCAGATATTTTGAGGGAAGTTTCATTCCTCACTACTATGAGCTGAATAAAGAGCATGAAATTCACACTCTACTCTGAGTATATTTCACCCTCCAAGTGCCCAGATTTTCCAGGGACAGTCTTGGAATTGCATAAGGCATCCCTGTTTCGGATTGGATCCCGGAATGTCCCCGTTTGCCTTTTTCCTACTCTCCATGTCTCAGAGAACAATTAAAAGTGGTGTGCGTAGGTGCAAAAACCGAGTCCTGTTTATACTGAAAATGAGGGAAATGGTGAAGCTGGCATGCAAAGCCTTCCTATAAGTTTGAAGGGAAACGTAAGCAATCCACTTTAAATTCTTTAATTGCTATGCTTTGACAGCCAGCCATTTTTTAGGAAATGGGTGGTGTGTTTATTCCTTTATTGTAAATTGAGCCTCGCACATGTCAACTCAGAAGTCCCACTGCATTCAATAGAGCTTACTCCCAGGTAAATGGGTAAAGACTGTGTAGCTCACACTGCAGTCAAAAGCATTTTTACTCAGAACTAAGTCCCACTGAGTTCAATAGGATTTACCCTCTGGTATGCTCCCCTTATCATTCTCGCAGTTTCTATTATTATTATTATTATTATTATTATTATTATTATTATTATTATTATTATTATCCCACCTTTTTCTGTGACAGGGACTCAAGTCACCTTACAGCTAAAATTTTATATCATTCATTTATCTGCTGAAGGTGTTGTACATGTGGCGGCTAAAGTGGTACCTCAGTTAAGAACAGTTTCAGGTTAAGAACGGACCTCCAGAACGAATTAAGTTCTTAACCCGAGGTATCACTGTACTGAGTTTTTCACTGGAATTTAATGCTCTCTTTTGACAGTCCTGCTCCTTGAACAGCAACCCAGCACAAATAACAAAGAAGACTTTCCCATCATGTATTTTACCTTTAGGGTTTCCCCTTCAAAAGCTTTATTGTACTTTTGCAGTACACCTCTTTTGTGTGACGGGTATTGATTTGGCCACAGGAAGAGCAGCACTCAGAGAATGGGGGTTCGCTGTGTATGTATGCTTATTATCAATCCTAATAAAGTCCTGAAGATATAACTCAGCATAACAGCTCCTGTGCCTTCAACAGTAGCCTGTTTTGCAGAAGCTTAGCAGGTGCCTTTTTTTTTTTTTACAAACAGGATGGAAATAAATCGCCTGCTAATGTCTGCAAATCACAGGGAAGGAGCCAGTAAAAAAAAGTCCAGTGGTAACCTCAGCAGAATGGCTTGTATGAAACTAGCAAAAATATTTAAAAAGACGCACAGGAGGCTGAATTCTTTCTGGCACTGGCTGAAAGTTCTGTTCTGGGTGCTGTTCAATGCACCAGCTACCTCCAAATGAGGCAGGAGATGTTGGGAAAGGGAAGAGACGGCTAAGCTATTCAGAGGAAGGAAATATTGGAAACAACATTAAAACTCTGAAAGCAAATTTAAGGAAATGCTGCTAGACATTTTGGATTGGTTCCAGTTCAGTTCAAAACAGGGATAAGGCTGGTTGTTATCTTTCCACTTATCAATTAGTTAAGTGCCATTTTACAGCACGTACGCTGAGCTGTGTGTTGCTCCTACGGGCAGAATCTCTCTTAAGACTACCTAATGTCTCTGCTATTCAGACTATCCCAAAACAACAATGCTCAGAAAAAAATGTTTGCATTCATGTTTTATCTCTACGATTTAACGAGCTGCTAGAATATGAACATAAATTAGAAAATGTTTTGCAGAGTTATGAGAAGCTCAAAGATAAGGTGCGAGACTGGCTACATTATTTTCAAATAAGAGAGGCTTATAACCAAGATAAAAAAAGTGGGCTTCCAGGTGGAAAAATCAAAGTTAGAGACAGAATTGTTAGAACCCAATGCTAAGATATTGTCAAGAATGTATAATTTGCTGTTGAAATGGAATACTGAGGAAGAAACGGTAAAATCTGCAATGATAAAATGGGCACAAGATATAGGATATAACATTATGTTTGCTGACTGGGAGAAGTTGTGGACCACCGGGATTAAATTTACGGCATGTAATGCCTTAAGAGAGAATATTATGAAAATGATGTATAGGTGGTACATGACCCCAGTCAAGCTTGCAAAAATCTATCATTTGCCCGACAATAAATGTTGGAAATGTAAAGAAACTGAAGGTACATTCTTTCACCTCTGGTGGACGTGCCCAAGGATTAAGGCTTTCTGGGAGATGATATATAATGAACTAAAAAGGGTACTTAAGTACACCTTCCCTAAGAAACCAGAGGCCTTTCTCCTGGGCCTAGTCGGCCAATTGGTGTTAAAGAAGGATAGAACTTTCTTTATGTATGCAACAGCAGCAGCAAGAATTCTCATAGCAAAGCATTGGAAGACACAAGATGTACCCACTCTGGAAGACTGGCAGATGCAAGTAATGGAGTATATGGAGATGGCGGAAATGACTGGCAGAATCCGAGACCAGGGAGAAGAGTCGGTGGAAGAAGATGGGAAGAAATTTAAAATTTATTTACAGAAACATTGCAAAATTTTTGAATGTGAATGATGTTGGAATGAAATGAAGTGGTTCTAGCAATATGATTAGAAGTTACAATATGTGAGGAAAAATAATTAAGGGTAAAATAAGAGGGTATGAATTTGCTGAACAAATTTGTAAATGGAATACAAAAAAGGGAGGTGTGAGGAAGTCATGAAAATAAGTTAATGAGCGGTATGATATTTGAAAGAGTGATTTTTTTTTCCAGTTTTTTCTTTTTAAATTTTGGTTTTTGTCTTTTTGTCTGTTTGTGTGTTTTTGTTTTTTAAACTTTTATTGTAAAAACTTAATAAACATTATTTAAAAAAAATATTAGAAAATGTTATGTCAGACTGTGGTGGAAGACACTGGCATTTCCTTGATCGAATCCTGCCAGGCACGCTCTCCATGCAGCTATAATAACAGGGAGAAGAAATATGGCAGGCAATGCTTTCTTCCACAGTGAATAACTTATTTTTGTGTGTTACGTTTTTAAACTATTTTTATTATATTTTCTACATCACCTTGAGAGGCAAGTTAGTGTAGTAGTAGTACAGTGGTACCTTGGTTCTCAAACTTAATCCGTTTTGGAAGTCTGTTCCAAAACCAAAGCGCTCCAAAACTAAGGTGAACTTTCCCGTAGAAAGTAATGCAAAATGGATTACTCCGTTCCAGACTTTTAAAAACAACCCCTAAAACAGCAATTTAACATGAATTTTACTATCTAACGAGTCCACTGATCCATAAAACGAAAGCAATAAACAATGTACTGCAGTCACACAATCAATCAATCAGTAGCTGAACTGGGTTCCACACAGTCACAAAAACAAAAAAGAGCCGTAAACAACAAACAAATGCAAAATAAATAGCAAAAACAGACAGACCTTGGCGTAACACTCAAAATGGAAGTGTGGCACTCAAAACGGAGCACGTTCGGCTTCCGAAAAAGGTTTGCAAACCGGAAGACTTACTTCCGGATTTGCAGTGTTTGGGTTCTAAATTGTTTGAGTTCCAAGGCATTTGAGAACCAAGGTACCACTGTAATAATAACTATTCATAATTATAATATGTAATAATATTACATCCATACCTCGTGTTGCGTTTGCTTCAGGTTGTGTTTTCAGGTTGCATCCCGCAGAGACCCGGAAGTACCGGAAAGGGTTACTTCCGGGTTTCGCCGCTCGCACATGCGCAGATGCTCAAAATGACGTCATGTGCATGCGCAGAAGCGGCAAATCACGACCCACGCACGCGCAGACACACAGACATGGGTTGCGTTCTGCTCAGGTTGCGAACGGGGCTCCAGAACGGATCCCGTTCACAACCAGAGGTACCGCTGTAATAATAATAATATTTTGTTGTCACTGTTTTACTCCATGCTTCTTCCAAGGAGCTTAGAGCAGCGTGTATACTCACCACATTTTACCCTCTCAACAACCCTGTGAGGAAGGCTTAGGCAGGAAGTGTGACTGACCAAAGCTCCCTCAGTGAACTTCATTGCCAAGTAGAAATGGGAACTCGGATCTTCCTGCTTTAATTCTACCACATCAACCACTGCACGACACTGTTCAGGTCTCAATGGCCTCGTGATGACTACTGAGGATGGTTTTATGTCTGACATTTCCATTGCATGAGCAGTGATCACAGAGTAGTGCCAAAAGAGCAAAAGCAGACGAGATGATACATTGCATCTTGAACCGCACAGCTTGCTGACGCCAAGCTTGACAATATGCTAGCTAGGATTAATGGCCTATCAAGATGTGTGTGACTCCAACAGAAGGCAGCATGACAGAAATAAACAAACAGGTGCCAGCAGGCAAACGCTGCGGACCGCAGCAGATGTCTTTACTGCGTCGCAAAGTTGCAGCATTTATCTGCATGATGGAAGAAAAATACGGGGAGGAGCCACAGCTCAGGGGCAGAGCTTGTGTTTCGCATGCAGAGGGTCCCAGGCGACGTAGCATCTCCTGTTAAAATATCAGGTTGCTGGTGAGGCTGCCCGAGACCCTGGAGGGACTACGACGACAGCAAACAATATTGGACAAGATGAATCAATGGTCTGTGTGCAAACAACAGCCTTGGTAATACAATAAATGGAAGAGCTGAGTTTTTAATTAGGCTGCTTCTCAGCGCAAGCGGGAGAAAGAAAGAAACAGTTTCTTTCTATGCAGTGGCATAGCGTGGGTTCCCAGTGCCCAGGGCTGTGTGTCAGGGAGGGAAACGGAGTACGCATGTGCATCCACCTGTCTGTGTCACCCAGGAGATAACAGCTGCAGAGATAAGAAAAGAAGAGTCATTTCAGTGTCTGTAGAGTTCACTTCCTGGTTCCACAGAGCCCAGTGACGGAAGCATGCAGCAGTACTGAGGCAGCACTGGGTGTTGAAATTTTGTGTTTTGTGCCCATGCTACATCACTGTTTATATATTTTCCCCAGGCCTTGGAGTGTTCTCTTTACATTAAAAAAGAGAGGAAAAATCTGGTGTGTCTATTCGATCTCAAGCAGAAGGAAATGGAAACACGAACTGTTCCACTACAGAATTAGTATTCAAGTTGTGGGAAGCTAGTAGAAATGATCTGTGAATCATGTCCTCCCTCTTTCTGTCGTTCCCCTTTTTAAAAATCCCCTTTCCCTGCCATGTGTCTGCTAGGCTTGAGTCCATCTCTGCAAATGCACTTTCTCTCTCCCGTGAGTACAAATGAGTCACAGAGGAACTCATAACTCCTGGGTTTGGCCACCACGAGCACACAATCCCAGCCATTCTCCAAGACAAGCAGACTTTTAATAGTGGCTGCAGCAGCTATTCTTGTGCCTTCCTCTGCCGAGAAGAAGATGGGCACAGAGTCTAAGGGGATTCATCAGGATTGGAAGAAACAGGATTAAGCCACCTGTTGCCTGCCAACAGAAGACATTGATCAGTGCTCTTCAAGCACTGCATAAGAGCAATAGTTCTTATTCTAGATTTTTGTGGAATAACAAGTGTGATGCTGCAATGAAATGTTGCAGCGCAGAAAGCTCCTTTCCAGCATTCCTGTCCCTCCATTTCATTCTCTTTCCTACTGTCCCTTCAGTTGGTTAGCATTCCACGGCCACAGAGCATGCTCAGTTCTCACAGGCTGTCCTAAGGTGTTTCTCTGTTGCATTGGGGGAGGATGTGGGGACAAGAGGGGAGGGGCCACAGCTCAGGCACAGGGCAGAGCTTTTAACTAGGCTGCTTCTTAGCACAAGCGTGAGAAAGAAACAGTTTCTTTCTATGCAGTGGCATAGCGTGGGTTCCCAGTAAAAAGGTAAAGGTAAAGGGACCCCTGACCATTAGGTCCAGTCATGACCGACTCTAGGGTTGCGGCGCTCATCTCGCTTTATTGGCCAAGGGAGCCGGCGTACAGCTTCTGAGTCATGTGGCCAGCATGACTAAGCCACTTCTGGTGAACCAGAGCAGCGCCACTTCTGGTGAACCAGAGCAGCGCACGGAAATGCCGTTTACCTTCCCGCTGGAGCAGTGCCTATTTATCTACTTGCACTTTGACATGCTTTCGAACTGCTAGGTTGGCAGGAGCAGGGACCGAGCAACGGGAGCTCACCCCGTTGCGGGGATTCGAACCACCAACCTTCTGATCGGCAAGTCATAGGCTCTGTGGTTTAACCCACAGCACCACCCACGTCCCGGATTCCCAGTGGCCAGCTGCAAAAAACTGACATGGTACTTTTGCACTAACATGGTACCTTTACCAATATATCAGTACCAGCACCTCATATTTTTAAAAATTTGTCCTAAAAGCACTGCTTCTGAACCTGATCCTTGTTTTAGCTGTATTGTCCCTGTACTGACGAAGGAGTTTGCCAGCCAGAAAACAGGAAACTTGGGTGGGGGAATAAGTTGGCCTTCTTTCCTCTGGAGAGTATGCACCCTCTCATCACCTGAGAGAATAACAATGTCGGTCAGAATAAAGGGAAAATCATTTGTTCTGGAGCATAGGGTGAGGGAAAGCTCTTTCAGAGCCACAGGCAGATGGCAGAAAAAAGAAGAAGAAAGGTAGCCAGTAGCTTAGGCTCTTTCTAGGCACGTTGCCATAGCAACAGGGAAGCAAAGATACTGCATGGCTGAAAGGGAAACAGGTTTAGCAGTGGCAAAATTAAATAAGGCCTTATCTTGGCCATCACTTCAATCTTTACACTTGACTGTCTCGGTATATTCAGCAGGAGGCCTGCTTTTTTCAGCCACTCAGCTCCCAGTCCTAAATTTGTCATCTTCATAAAGCCATTCCATTGCCTTACAGGTTCGAATCCCCGTGACGGGGTGAGCTTCCGTTGCTCTGTCCCAGCTCCTGCCAACCTAGCAGTTTGAAAGCATGGCAATGTGAATAGATAAATAGGTACCGCTGTGGCGGGAAGGTAAATGGTGTTTCCGTGTGCTCTGGTTTCTGTCACGGTGTCCCGTTGCGCCAGAAGTGGTTTAGTCATGCTGGCCACATGACCCGGAGAAGCTGTCTGTGGACAGACGCTGGCTCCCTCGGCCTGAAAGCGAGATGAGCGCCACAACCCCATAGTCCAGGGGTCCTTTACCTTTTTTCCTTTTTACAAACAAACAATAATTCACAAATTATTTTACAATAGGCACCATCTACAGAGAAGGGGATTCCACTGCATTTCAGTCACATCCCCGGAAACTACCGCAAATCCACCGCAGGTCCTCGTGTACAGAAACTCAGTGCTGCAATCTCATGCACTTTGCAAAGAAAGAGGTCTCTGTGTATAATGATGGACGATTGGGAGAGGCTATGGAAGAAAGGGGTTAAGTTCACTGCATGTACGATGTTAAAGGAAAATATTATGAAGATGATGTATAGATGGTTCTTGACCCCTGTAAAACTAGCAAAGATTTGTCACAATAGTGATAACCTTTGTTGGAAATGTAAAGAAAAAGAAGGTACTTTTTTCCAGATATGGTGGACTTGTCCCAAGGTGAAAGACTTTTGGGAGAAGATTTACAATGAACTAAAAAAAATGTTGAAATATACATTTATTAAGAAACCAGAGGCCTTTCTTCTTGGAATAACAGGTTTAGAATTGCCCAAGAAAGATGTTATATTATTTTTGTATGCCACAATGGTCGCCCGAATATTACTTGCTAAAAATTGGAAAACACAAGAACTACCAACAGTGGAAGATTGGCAGATCAAGATGATGGACTTTTCGGAGCTAGCTGACCTGACTAGAAGAATCCGTGACCAGAAAGAAGAGGAGTTTCAAGAGGACTGGAGGAAATTCAATGACTATTTGAATAAATATTGTAATATAAAAAATTAGAAATTACTTGAAAGAAACAAATAGGCCTAGGATTAAATTAAGTTACAATTAAATAAATGGGATTTAGAATATTAAGAAAAGTGAATAAGATGCACTATAATTGGAAATTATTTTAGTTTAATAATGATATTGGAAAGCTGTTACTTTTAATTACAAGGAAACTCAGAAGGGAGAGATTTGAGAAAGTCAACCAAGATGTTTAAAAGGTTGGATTTGTGAAGGTTAAGTTTGTTGTTATTGTTTATCTGTTTATTTTTTCCCCTTTTTTCTTTCTTTCTTCTTTTTCTTTTTCTGTGTACCATTTTGCTTTGTGGTTTGTGTTATCACTGTGGAAAATCTAATAAAAATTTATTTTTAAAAAAGAAAAGAAATAGGTCCCTGTGGCCTCATTCTCAGATACTGCAGCTGTGCATCTAGACAGGACTGGCTGCTGTTGGGGACCGGTGTAACGAAATGCTGCTCCATGCAAATAAACATAAGGAAATTCCCCTGCATGTAAAATGCTAGATGTCAGGGAGAAAGAAAGCTTCGGGTCCCTGCCCCAGGAGCATTCTATCATGTGGTTCCTCAACATAAACCCCATTGTCTTACAGGATGATGAACAAACAATCCGCAAGTCACAAGTTATTTTACAATAGTCACCATCTACAGAGAGGAGAATTCAATTGCTCTGAAGTAACACAGTCCCGACTGAGGCTCGCTTATTTATTTGGAGTCTTCCAAATCTTAATAGCGTAACTTCTAGAGACTGCTTGCCATCGATTCTAAATATCATCATCATCAATCTTTATTACGGTCCAGAGACCCAACAAATCGTTACAAAGCAATACACAATTCATACAGCCTACCTCCAGGTTAAACAAGCATTTTGTTCAGAATATAGGAATCACTGGTTCTTGCAACCACCGATAAAAACTTGGCCACTGCTAATGTTCTAGCATTTGTCCGGTCTTCCAATAGGAACCTGACATAGTGAGCCTCTGATTTTCCAGGGAAAGGTACCAGCAAGGGTAGTATCAGTTCAGCCCTGGCTTGCTCGTATTTTGCACAGTGCAACAAAATATGTTTTATGGAATCGATGTCTTGAGCACACGAGCAAAGTCTGTCCTGATAGGGAACTCCTCTCAACCTGCCATCCAACACTGCAGAAGGAAAGATGTTTAGTCTGGCTTTGGTGAAAAGCCTTCATTAGTTTGGTACTGTCAGGTTTTTAATGTAAGTTGTTAACTTAAAGACATGCCCATATTGTACTCCTACTGCCAGCAGACTACAGACTGCGTGTGATCGAGATTGCAAGTCACTGTCTGCATTATCCCATAATCTTTGCTTTAACGTCTTTAGGGCGCCTTCATAACCCAGGTAATATAGTTGGGGGGTGTCTAAATATACTAAAGTAGGTTTCTATGGAGGGACAAAAGTGTATATGAGTTTTCACAGATCCGTAGATGTTTCAGCCGCCTCCCTGTGACTCGATTTCGTAGGCTCAGAAAATTTCAAAGGAAATAATCCTGGCCTGGATTTCAAATTTCAGGGGAAATCAACCTGGCCTGGAAATGGCTGCTGGAGCAGCCAGATGTTAGACTTTTCCAGGGTGGGGCTTTCTCACATAGGGATCTGCTGCCATTTCTGAAAGCTTCTGTCTTCTGCATAAGAGTTACAGGGCGGGGAGGGTTCTTAGCACATTGGCTGCTGTTTGCAAGAACCATGCCTGAGTTTATATGCACACAATGCATTGCCCTCGGCTGTACTTGAGGGACGGATCCAACAGATTCCACACGAAAAATGCTTATGTCCCTGTGGAGATGGCAGTACCAAATTGGTGGCGCATGTCCTTCTGGCTTGCACTCTTTATAAAGACCTGAGGGAATGAGGTTATCATCCCTCATTTATTGTCCATTCTGGGTCACCCAGCCACTGCCACAGTTTCCTTTCTCTTGTCTGATCAAGATGAGCATGTGACAGCAAAGGTGGCAAGGTTTTTAGCTGGGGCAATCAGAATAAGATCCACTAATTGATGGGGGCCACTAGGGGGCGCATCAGAAGATGGCTGACAATAACATCTCTCCGACCCACACGAGGTAATTTGGAGGCTGTGATGGGAGTAAATAGCCTCCCTACCCCCCCAGGATTGTGGGGTGGGACTGCCCTTGCCTGCTGTGCCCTATAAAGGTAAAGGTAAAGGTACCCCTGCCCGTACGGGCCAGTCTTGCCAGACTCTGGGGTTGTGCGCCCATCTCACTCAAGAGGCCAGGGGCCAGCGCTGTCCGAAGAAACTTCCGGGTCACGTGGCCAGTGTGACATTGCTGCTCTGGCGAGCCAGAGCTGCACACGGAAACACCGTTTACCTTCCCGCTAGAAAGCGGTCCCTATTTATCTACTTGCACCCGGGGGTGCTTTCGAACTGCTAGGTTGGCAGGCGCTGGGACCAAGCAACGGGAGCGCACCCCGCTGCGGGGATTCGAACCGCCGACCTTTCGATCGGCAAGCCCTGCGCTGAGGCTTTTACCCACAGCGCCACCCGCGTCCCCCTGCTGTGCCCTATACCACCCCCGAATTTGTGGGGATGGGGGCACTAGGCACAATGCCCTCCTGTGGGATTTCGGCGCTCCTGGACGCCGTCTCTGATCCACGCCACTAGCTGCAAGAACTTCGAAAGAAACAATTTGGATGAAGCGAATGCACATATTTCAAGGAAGAAGGGGGAGTAAAGACTGCTAACAGAAGAGATCTCTGATAAAACAAGAAGAGTCGAAGGAGCAAGTATAAATCACGAGAAGATACGCCAAGACTCGGTATGGCAAAGGGACTGATGGGGGAGGGGGAAAAAACCTTACTTTCTTTCTTATATGTGATTAAACAAGACCCCCCCCACAAGTCAGAAATGTCGTTTTAAGGACTTAAGCTGTGGATTTAAGGCTGTGTGGAGATAAACTTTCGAACCAAGGCTTGTTTTGAGAAGTGCGTGGAATGTATAAGGGCTTTGGAATGACGCAGTTAAAAGTGCCGTCGCCATATTGGGAAGTTCTGTGAGAGGACTTAAGTCTGAGAGGAGAAATAGAGCTGTTTTTATATTGTGGGTGAAACTCCTCAGTGGGACTTAAGAACGACAGTTCTGTAATGAGTGATGGAAAGAGCACTGTTATCTATGAAGGCTATGATATATGGAAACCATCTCGATTCGAGGATTGGAAGAACGGAAAAATTCACACAGGATTATTATTGGTGTTTATCGGCTTAAGGAGACTATCAGAAGAGCTCACAAAGAAAAAAGAGAAAATATATGAACAAGAGGTGATGTGGAAACAGCAAGATAAGACTGGATAGAATTATGAACTTTGTTTGGACTGATTTGGACACTAACGCAGTAGCAAGAAGATGATCAGAATCCCCCTTCGGATCTTGAAATATGGGTCCCCTCAACAAAATTTTAAATTCAGCTTTGTAATTCGGAATTTATGTGATGTGATTTTATTTGATTTGATTGGCCGGTTAATAAAAATTATTAAAAAAAATAAAAATCCACTATTTGACTATTGATTCAAAACCCTAAAATGTATTTTATATAATTGACTTTTTATTTCTATTCTTTGTATATCGTGTTGTTGTTTTATTTCTATGGCCGAAGGCTGATGCAAATAAAGATTCGTTCATTTGCACACTGAAATGGCTTGGGACTCGGGCTCAGACTCGGAACAGGAGGAGTCTCGGTCCGCACCGGATCCTCTGCCTCAGGCGGCATCTGAACCGAGTCTGGGGCCTGATTCTGAAGAGCCCCAGTCTGCATAGGTTCCCCTGCAACAAGCACCAGCTGGTCCAAGTCAGGGACCTGAGCCTGCCCTGGCTCCAGATGCAGGGATTACCTCGGTGCCCTCTGCTGGGCCATCACGTGCAGCTGCTCCACTACCAATTGGGTCAGGAGAGGCTAAGGCGGCCTCTGAGTCTAGTAACCCACCAACATCTCCCAAGCTGCAGAGACTCAGGTCTGAGACAAGGAGAGACCTGAGTACTTGCAGAAGGAGTGCTTACCTTCGGGCGAGACAGGGAGGTGAGTCCCTGGGGGTCAGGACCGGCCGTTACCCCGTCAGAGATAAAAGGCTGCTGGACCCCGCCCCAGGTTGTGGGAGCAACATTGCAGCTTGCTGGAACCTGCCTGTTACCCTATGCATGACCTAGCCTGGTTTTCTGCTGGACTCCTCGTGGAATCCTTGGATTCGGGACTGGACCTGGACTGCGTTGCTCGGGTTAACCCCTGGGCCCAGCACACACACAGTGGCTGGAATAGAGTGTCTGTGGTTCATCCAGCAGTGTGTCTGGGCTCTCTTTACCTGGATGTGAGAATCTAGTCGGGGTCATTTTCCTGTACGATGCATATTTACACTGCCTCTCTTGTGTTGTAGTCTCTGTTCCTATATGGGGGACCCACAATTCAGTGGTAGAATACAAAGTTATTCTCTGCTTGCAGAAGGTCCTAGATTCCATCGCTTTGATCTCCAGAGGGTTCAGAATAGTTTCTGGCAGAGTAGAATTTTTGGTTAAGTGACCAGTGGAATGGTCCAGTTTACTACATAGCACTGTGGCTCCAAGGTTTTTCAGTCTAAGGCACAAGCTGGGTGTGTATCTTGTATCTTTCCCTTGCAGAGAGAAAAGCAACTTGGAGTTGGTGGGGATTTTTAGTGGTGAAATGGCCAAGTTCAAATCTTTACTAGTTAGCCAAGGGCTATTGATGGCACATAATAAATCCCCGAGGAATGGCAAACAAACAAAATCTTCCGATCTTTCACACTGCGGCAATGCAAATAAGTATAACACAATTCAAAAAGGAAGTGAATTGCCACACGCATTTATAATTTAACTCAATACTCAATACTTAGCCTGTAACTTGGCTAGCAGAAAAAGACTAAGCTCAAATCTGCCTTTTTTCAAAGGGCAGGCTTTTATTTTATTTTTAAAGACTGGCTGCAAGTGATGCGTGTGCAGAGGGAACTGAGAGAAGATAGTTGTGGGCTGGACTTTTTTTTCCAGCTGGAACTCGGTTCTGGCACCTCTCAGGTGGGCACCATTGCCATTACAGTGGAACCTCATGTTACGAACCTAATTCGTTCCGGAGGTCTGTTCTTAACCTGAAACTGTTCTTAACTAGAGGTGTGATTTCGCTAATGGGGCCTCTTGCTGCCGCTGCGCCGTCGCCACACAATTTCTGCTCTCATCCTGGGGCAAAGTTCTCAACTTGAGGCAACTCTTCCAGGTTAGCAGAGTGTGTAACCTGAAGCGTTTGTAACCTGAGGCGTTTGTAACTTGAGATATAAGAGAACAAGGCAGGCGTTCATGATATGTTCCAGCACCTCTTTTTCTTGAAAAATAGCACTGCGAGTGTGACTTTATATTTCACCAGGATTCTCTAGTGACAACGAATTGTGTCTGCGTTCTTTTTCTGCATGCAAGCACGGTCCTGTCACCGGACTGAAATAAAGATAAATATTGGGCAGGAGGGCTTGGGTGATAGACATGTTGCAGATGGGTAGGGTATAAATAATAAAATATTATTATTAATGTTGGTTTGGTGTTGACAATTTGCGCATGGATCCTGCTGGTTCTAATGCCAAACTTTTTATATATATATATTTAATATATATATAATATATAAATATATATATATTTAAATATATATATTATATATATATTTGCTTGCTTTTGCATTTCCAGAAGGAGACCCCCTTCCTTCTGTATTGGAGGGAAAATGGAGATGTAAATCTCGCAGGCCTGCCCTGTCTCTGGTCCCCGAGCAGGGATGCAGCTCGCAGAATCCTGGGCGCCTGGGATTGGCTCTCCCGCTTGGGGGCGAGAAGGAGGCAGCGGCCTGGGCATTGGCAGGGCCTTTCCCCTCGGTCTGGTGCTGCTGCTGCTGGTGCAGCAGCCGCCGCCGCTTTATTTTTAGCCGGCGGCTCAGCTCCGCTCAGCTGCTGTTGCAAGAGAGGAGGCTGGTGGGAGGAGACCAGGCAGATCTTCAGCCGGCTGCGAGGAGGAGGAGGAGCAGCGGGAGGAGGAAGCCTGGCGCACCAGCCAAGCGCGCCCCGCATGCACGGAGCGGTGCCCTCTCCTCCCATCGCTGCTGGGGACGCACGGCGGCCGCTGGCTTTCCCCGCGCGGCCCCCGGGAGAGAGCCGAGAGCCGCCGGAGCCCAGGCTCCCTCCGTGCTGCGGCAGCGGGGGCGCAGCTCGCCTTTGCAGATGGCCAGTCCGGGCTCGGGGGTGCTGGAGGCGACGCAGCCTCCGGGGGACTCGCCGGAGCCAGCTTTGGCCGAAGCGCAGCAGTGGATCGAGGTAAACGGAGCGCCTGCAACCTCTCGTCTCCCTCCCCTTCGTGCATAGGGTCCTTTTGCAGTAGCTCTCCCCCCTCCCCTCCCCACACCCACGCCAAAAATTATCCCACTGCAGTGCCTTGGGCCACCGATCCGCGCGAGATTGGCAACCGGTTTGGGGAAGTAGGCGCAATTTTGCGCGCAAAGGTTCTCTCTCTCTCTCTCTCTCTCTCTCTCTCTCTCTCTCTCTCTCTCCCCGGCTCTGGCAGTTTCTCCCTGATGGTGCAGAGTTGCCATCGCCTGCCGAAAAGACAGGACGTTGGTGCGGTTCAGAAAGAACTGCTGCAGTAGCAGCAGCAGGTTCAGTTCGCGGGGCGCATTTTTTAGGCGGCTGGAGGGATGCGTCTCTCTCTCTCTCTCTCTCTCTCTCTCTCTCTCTCTCTCTCTCCTTCCTCCCTGTCCCCGCTCTTCCTCTTCCTCTGGTCGCCCTTCCTTGCAGTCTAATCTCTTAATCGCATTTATTTCCCTCTCTGGGCAGAATGAAACGAAACGAGAGATGGTAAACAAGGGTAGCGCTCGGCCGAGCGCTCGCCTATCCTCTGGAGGAGGAGGTCTTGGGGATTTCAGAGCTCCTCTCCAGGTTTGGATGCTGAAAATGGGATAATCCAGACAGGTTCAAGTGCAGGAGGGTCCTGTCTTAGCGGCAGCTGAGGGCTGGGAGAACGTGGCCCACATCAAATAATCTCCGATAGTTTATACTGTTGTAGTACTGTGGTCCAGATCATTGTATAAATAGTGATTTTCCCCTCCTGCTCCTTGCAGGTAACAGAATAATGCACCTATTTCACTTTGCGCACCTGAGCAGAGAGTTGTATTTTTGACCACTGGGGTTTGTCGTTAGTACATCCAATTACGGCCCTATAATGAGTGAACTATTGTTATCATTATCACTGTTATTATTAAAGGTGTGCACAAGCTTTAGGCCTTAACATGCTATTGGGGAAGGTGAATGATGCTTCTACTTTGGAATCATACAGAGTGGTTGGTTTTTTGTGTCCATACAAAGAGGCGGGAATGAGACTCTCTGAGAACATCTGTATCAACCAAAGGCGCTTCTTATAGACCAACTTTAGTGTTCCAACTGAGCCTTGGCTGCCTTCTTCCAGCAGAGAAGCAGAGTTCTGTGTAACCTGAATGCTTGCACACACACTAACTCAAGCCATATATAGCACCTCCACTCTCTGTGCCTGGGAAGACAAGAAATAGTTTGCCTATAAAAAGTGTGGAAAATATTTGAATTGTTTGGTGTCGGCAAGGAAAGTGCATTTTTAGAGTAACCTGCCACTATTTCGAGGGTCACATTGCTGCTCACATGTAAGTTCACTATCAAAAGGGTGCATTGGCGAGGGGAGCTCACCTCCAACCATAGCTCCCCACGCACTATTGTCTTGGGTGTTTTTATTCCAGCCCAGTCCACGTCTGGAATTGCCCTAGGAGAAAAGTGAGAGGGCTTGTAAGCATTTGATTTCGGTGTGGATTAGAATCTGCCTATCTTCTCATTAAATCAGGGTCATTCGCATGACCCTCCCTTCAACCACCTGCAATTTTGCTCATTTCCACTCTCCAAATGTGGATTTTCCCAACCTGGGAATAATTCAACATGCGTTTCAAAATCTGACACCTAATTGTGCCACCTGGAGCAGCATCCAGAATGCTCTAGTGTTATTACAGTCGTACCTTGGCTCTCAAAAGCTGCAAATTCGGAAGTGGCTGTTTGCAAACGTTCTTTGGAACCCGAACGTCTATTGGGGCTTTTGCGGCTTCTGATTGGCTGCAGGAGCTTCCTGCAGCCAATCAGGAGCTGAGCTTTGGTTTCCGAACGTTTTGGAAGTGGAACGGACTTCCAGAATGGATTCCGTTCGACTTCCAAGGTACGACTGTAATTTGATTTTTATTTATTTTAGAACATATACCACATGATTGGTTGTTGTTGTTTTTAAACCAAACAAATCCTCAAAGCAGTTTACAAAAGAATAAAACAATGAATCATTTTTTTCCTCACTTACTCCCATTTCTGTGTCCCCTCGTTTCCCCTTACCTTCATTTTTTATTTGGCGGCACTTGTGGCTATTTCTTGGTAGGCTTCTCCAGGCATGAGCACTGCCTAGATCTTTAAAACAGTGTTTAAACATTCAGATTCACAAAACTGAGCAAAACCATGTAACACAGCAGCCTTTAGCTTATTTGTGTTGATCTGTAAAATGTTTTGTGATGCATTTTGTGGTTTTATATCTTGATTTTATTCTGTGAACTGCCCTGAGACCCCTGGGTATAGGGTGGTAGATAAATTCTAATAATGATGATGATGATGTCTCTGGAATTGCCAGCTTTGGGGAGCTGGGAATTTGGCCTCTTTTTTTTTTTTGCCTTCCGCCTATATGTTTGGACTGTCCCACCTTCATGCAGTATTTGCACACTACATTGGATGCTATGAACAATGACAAAAAAGTACCTGAAGAAATAAATAGGAGCACCATGAAAATAAATCGCTTGCCATTTCCCCTTGCTATTTTTTTTAAAAAAAGGGTGCACATGCACATAAAGTTCTACCTTTGCACATGTCTTGTTTGTGCTCAAATGGAGGAAGAAGAAACAGCAAATTAGAAAGGAGGGTCGGAAGCACACTGTGGATTGACCCATGCCCACGACTATGGAGGGGAAACAGCAGTTTTGCAACCAAAGTGCAAGCGTGTATGGATTTCTAAGCTCAAACTGGAATGGAAAAACAGTGGATTTGCACAAATTTGAGCTTCCTGCTTCCCTTTCCTGCATATCTCTTTTGATGCTAAAACCAATAGTTAAAAACATTATGTACATGCAACACCCTGTTCTTCTTTTAATGGGACAGATATGTTATCAAAGAAATGTGGCTGTTCTTCTTGCACATAATTTTGCCCTCAGTTCTTCTGATTTATTTCTTCCTGTGCATTGTAGCCATTCAAAATCCACGGATCCTCGGTGCCCAATAAAAGAGGGATACAGTATTCTTCACCAGAAGGCATGTGGGTTTATTGTGTTGATTGATTGAAGGGACTTGTCAGCCAGGTCTTCAAGAATGCAGGGGCTTTTAATTTCTTTGTTACAGTGTGACAGCTCCTTTTGTCACCAACTGATAAGAGGGGATGAGACAGACTTACAGGTGGAGCCTAGGCTCAACTTTGGCCTGGGACTTCATTGAGTTCCATGGGACCTACTCCCAAGTAAGTTTGTACAGTACAGTGTTGCAGTTCGAGTCTCGCTGAAATTGGAACATGTGATCAGGCAAAATGAGCTCAGATACAGTTTAGTTTAGATCAAATGTGGGCAACTAAAAAAACCAAAACAAAGACTTGGCCGAGCCAAATGAAAAATGAATGAAGAGTCACGCGAAACCTTAAAGGCTTAACTAATTTGTTATGGGAAATGTTTCATCCTGAACATACTCACTCCTTCACCAAAAATACAGACTTGTTGCCTATATTTGCATGTAATGCCATTTTGCATGTTGAAGATGAGATACATTGACCACTGGGCTTGTTTTATCTTTGTTCCTTTTTCTTTCTCGAGCGCAGCTTCCAGGAGATTGTAAGCTTCTGCTTTTTTTCTTTTTAGATTAACCTCAGGTCGCCATGTCCTCTGAACTCAGGTAAACCATGGTTAACCTTAACCATGGCTTGTTGAAACAAGCCAGCTTAAAACCGTAGGTTAGTCTGGGTTGGGATGTTACATTGAGTTGTGAGGAATCCAAAACAGAAGCAAAAACTTCTGCACTCCTCACAGCCATGCTGGAGATGGGATTGTGTGAGTTTGGCTGGTGGAGAACCACTGGCCTGAAAGCCAAACCTGGTCTCCCAGCCTTCCCATTTGGCCAATGAGGCTGGTCTCCAAAAATGACACCCACCAGTCCCACACATGTCATCATATGAGATGTCAGGTGCGAGGCAGGCAGAGCTTTGGTTTCAGAAAGCAGGACAGATCTTCCTGTGCATCGGCTGCTGTGCAGAGATCTCTGCAAAAAAGTAGGTTTGAATTGTCCATGCATCAGCCAGGCAGTCCCAGGCCTTAAAATGTTTCCCATCTGGCACTAAACCATGGTTTGGTGCTACTCACAAACCAGATCGTTATGTCACTTGGCAATGATGTCGGGGAGCTGAATTATTCAAAGCCGGATTAAATCTTGTTGTTGTTTAGTCATTTAGTTGTGTCTGACTCTTTGTGACCCCATGGACCAGAGCACGCCAGGCACTCCTGTCTTCCACTGCCTTCCGCAGTTTAGTCAAATTCATGCTGGTAGCTTCGAGAACACTGTCCAGCCATCTCGTCCTCTGTCGCCCCCATCTCCTTGTGCCCTCCATCTTTCCCAACATCAGGGTCTTTTCCAGGGAGTCTTCTCTTTTCTTGAGGTGGCCAAAGTATTGGAGCCTCAGCTTCAGGATCTGTCCTTCCAGGGAGCATTCAGGCCTGATTTCCTTCAGAATGGAGAGGTTTGATCTTCTTGCAGTCCATGGGACTCTCAAGAGTCTCCTCCAGCACCATAATTCAAAAGCATCAATTCTCTGGCGATCAGCCTTCTTTATGGTCCATCTCTCACTTCCATACATCACTACCGGGAGAACCATGGCTTTAACTATGCGGACCTTAAATCTTAGTGCACGTAATTGTTTAGCGCTTTATTAGACGGCTATTTACATTATTGTAAATGCTTATCTTTATTTTTTTTAGCTCTTTTGAGGAGTGAGAATTGCAAAATATGTGAAAAATATTTGGGCTTCTTGCTATTCATTTCTTTGCTTTATTTCATGTAGCCCAGGGGTCCACAGACCCTTCAGTTTTTAAGAAAGCGGCATGGGTTTAGACAAGATTCTAAAGTGTCAAGTGTTCCTTGAAGGTTGCATGCCTCCACCCACCCCCAAGATGAAACATAATAGTTAGCTGTAAAGTCCTAGTCTTAAAATAGCTATTAATCTAGTAACCACTGCACATGAGCTATCTTTCTATCAGAGTATTTATAGAGTCTTTTGCTACATCTCCAGCAAAGGTGGTCTAATAAACAGTGTGTGAGGTCCTGTAATAAAGTCTACATTCTCGTTTGGGTATAGACTTGCTTGTTAAGCTTTGACAAGTCGTTTCTATAAGGGCCTCTCTAAACAATTGGTGTAATAAATCTGGTTTCTCATATCTGTTCAAGAAACCTACCTCTCCTATCTCCCTGTTTGTTTCTGATATGTTTTATTTTCATGACACTTCAAACTGCAGGATTTTGTGTCACATATGGTCAGGGTACCTGCTAAATTGTGCGACATAAATTATCCAAGGATGCAATTCCTCAAGCCCTTACACCACACTACTACTACTACTACTACTACTAGAGTACTTGTTAATCTAGTCCTCTAAGCAACATAAAGCACGTAGTCACAAAAAGGTCAATGAAATGAATAGTAACATATCAAATTCGATAGAATACATAGGCACACACATGCACACACACAAAAAGAGCTAAAATAGCCATCCCAGTAAAAACAGAGTGCTCAAATATTGTCAGAGTTGAGACTAAAATTATGTTCACGAGCTCTTTGCCTCTTGCCCAAAAGATGATGTTGTAGTTGCCAGGTGGGCTTTTCAGGGGAGAGAGTTGCATGAGCTTTATTTTATTATTTGGTAGCTGTTCTCCTATTTTAAAAGTGCGTATCTAGCCAGATTTTTTGTTAAATGGCTAGATGGATGGGAGCAAAGCAAGTTTCCCCTTTATGTTCTGCGTAGATGGGAAATAATAGTGTAATTGAAGGGTGACTTGGCATGGTACAAAAGCATTTATTTGTGCTTGGGGCACTCTTTAATTGATTGCATTGAAATACCTGCTCCTTAGTTGTAAAATATTGTTGATTCACACACCCCTTCCTTTCTCCACTATTTACAGTATAGGTATTCCCACAAGTTGTTGAATCTACTTGGCTTCTGTCCTTGACTCTCTCTCTCTCTCTCTCTCTCTCTCTCTCTCTCTCTCACACACACACACACACACACACACACACTTCTAATTGCTGTCAAGCCTTGGTGGAAGGGAACCAATAGCAGGCTTTTTAATTGAAAGATGGGGTAGAGATTTAAAAATAAATAAATGAATGAAAATGCACCTGCTGTTCATTGCAATTGATCAATGTGATTGGAATTCAGATATACCATTACTGAAGATCTGAGAAAATGCCAGCATCTGTGGGCTTTTGGGTGAATTTTAACCTGAGAGCAGTGGAGACATGAGCAAATTGCAAAGTTTTTTTGGCTGAAAGAGATAAAATTTGTGGCGGGGGCGGGGCTTGGGAGAGCAGAGTAGGGGGAGGCACTGGAGTAATCCGATGCGAATAAAATGGACTGACTGGAATGGTATTTATTTATTCTAAAGCATTTTTAGAGGTTTCCCAAGTATCGGGGTGGGGGTGGGGAGCTGGCAGGAACAGGATGGGGAGGAGCATGAACTGGATTATAATCTTGCTTCAGTTGGTTTAAAGTTTTTGTTTGTTTGTTTTAAACCTTGAGATGAAATATTCACACTGGGCATTCAAGATTGTGTGGTGTAAGAATGGCAAAAGACGAAGAAGAAGGTGTGACTTCTACATTTTGTCCTGAACTTGCTGAAAGGCAGTTTGAGAATTTGGGCAATTTCCATTAGAAATTGATAATTTAGGATTTATGTATCAACTTCAGCAAAGTTATACTATTTTGAGCCACATGAGCACATCATGTGCAAGTGTTTTTAATTCATTTTCATTGTGGAAAATTAAAATAGAAAAGTCTTCTCTTTTTGTAGGTCTCTCTTACATGATTCTGTTAGTCACAGGTATTTATTTCTCAGCGGCTGCCAACCAATAATTAACACTGTCAGAATTTGAATTTGTTACAGGCTCTGACAGGTCAACAACGTTGGCTTTTCCACTGCAGAAGTGTGGCATGGAACCGTTGACACAACCGTTCATAGACCTATTTCTTGATCAGGTTTTTTTAAGCCAGCTTCAGTTCAGTGCAAAGATCACCAGAGCAGTTTACAGTAAGAACAACCAATTTCAAGAATTCAGTTAAACAAACTATAAAACCACAAGCGATTTGGCACAATAAAAGCAGCAGGAAAAATCAGACAAGAAGTTGCGCAGATTGCAAAAGATTGCCACACACACAAAAAAATCATGAGCACAATTTCACAGGACGCCATTTCAAAGGCAGCCCTTTTGTTATTCCTGAGATCCATGGATAAAAGGTGGTATATAAATTTAATGGATGATGAAGATAATAAACCACCTCACCTCTGGTGACAGCAATACCTGGAGAAGCACCTCTGTAACTGATTGCAGTGCATGGGGGTCAGATTGATGTAAAAGCAGGCATTCATTTCAGGTATGCTGGACCCGTCATGTGGGGCTTTGAAAGGAGAAATTAACTTGCATTTAAATATGAGCTATGGGCTGGAGAACTGGGGTCACAGTTCAATCTGCAGATTTCCTCCTCCAAAGGCTGTGTCAATTCATATACCAAATGTTGGGCTTTAAAAAATCTATGCTGACCTGATTTACTGGACAGATACACATTCCTTCTACTCTGTTGTATGAATTGGCCACCATCACTAATGGGATAGTTCTTTGCAATGGCCAGTTTGCACGATCCATTTGCCATATGTATTTGGTTCAGGACAAGTCTTGAGTGTTGCATTTTTTTAAATTTGCTTTTTTATTTTGCTATCTACCTTGGACTATAAAGGAACGGGGGGGGGGGTGTATGTGTGTGCATACACACATACAGTGGTACCTCGGGTTACATACGCTTCAGGTTACATACGCTTCAGGTTACAGACTCCGCTAACCCAGAAATGGTACCTCGGGTTAAGAACTTTGCTTCAGAATGAGAACAGAAATCATGCTCTGGCAGCACGGCAGCAGCAGGAGGCCCCATTAGCTAAAGTGGTGCTTCAGGCTAAGAACAGTTTAAGTTTAAGTATGGACCTCCGAAACGAATTAAGTACTTAAATGAATGAAGAAATGGTGTAGAAAGTGAAAGAAGCTCAGCAAATAGGTCATATGGATTGGCCCAGATTACTTGGCTGTCCAGCAATGCTTGCTAGCCCTTGCTGGGGATGGTATCAGTTCTCCAATAGCACTGCAGAAGTCCTTACAGATGCCCCTAGCATCTAACACTAGCAAACTGGTAGGTTTGCTGCATTCTACATTGTGTTACGGAACCCCAACATGAAAATTGGTGGCCCCATAGTTAGTTCATACATGGTTCTGGCATCAGTGTGAGCAAGCATTTGGCTTATACCTGTCCCTCCCAATAAATAGAGTATTACATATATGTAATACTAGGTCCAGCTTTCTGTAGGTCCTGTTTTTGTGGCTTTCTTTTGATGGGGGATGCTTAATTTGGGCGGGACCTAGAAGAATGTGAGTGTGTGGACTGATCATATTCTGTGTTAGAGCGGATCCTCACAAGATCTAAAACATTGACACTGGAACCATGTATGACATCATCAGGTTGGTTGTCGCTGGTTATCTTTCTAAGGAACATGCTCTCATGTACATCCTTCATTTCAACAAAATGATACAGGGTCTGTTTCTTGAATGCATGGTCTACACCAGGCATAGGCAAAATCTGGCCCTCTAGATGTTTGAGACTACAATTCCCATCATCCCAAGTTAACAATACCAGTGGTCAGGGATGATGGGAATTGCAGTCCCAAACATCTGGAGGGCCGGAGTTTGCCCATGCCTGGTCTACACCAACCTTCCCCAACCCCTGCCTTCCAGATTTTGTAGACTCCCAACTTGAACCGTGTTGGCTGGGGCTGATGGAAGTTGTAGTCCAAATATCTGGAAGTCATCAGGAAGGCTGACGCAGGCCATGTGCTGAGGAAACAGACTTTCCATCTCATGTTGTTAAAATGTAAGATTTACACAGTCTACGTAATCAAGTGGCATTTATCCAATCTATCTTTCAACTGTGTGCACTCGACTCACAATATTGTGAAGCACCCAGCCTTCCAGTACTCTGCTGGTTGTTTGTGCCATCTACAAGACAGATGTGGTTCAGTCCAGACAAGTGCCATTTGCAAGGCCATCTTAACCGTGGGCAGCGTTTGAAATTCACCCAGGTGCCAGGATGGTGGCTGATGTCTCCATCATCTGGAGGTCCATGCCTGGAGATCCTTGGATCTTGCCTCTTTTCACACACTAACGACACCTCAGAACAAATTTCTGGAACCAAAAAGTCGTCTTGAAAAATACAATTTTCAAGTTGTCTGGCCCACAAATGGCAAACAGGCATTCCATTTGGCAGCTGTAGTCCTGGTTTAAGGAGCCATTTGGAGCCCAGTTTATATGTCTTTGAGTTCCTAATACTGACTATCGGGTGTGAGGGGGTTTGGTTTTTGAATGGCTATTTCTTTTCAGCATACATTCAACATGGTCTCTTTGTGTGGTGAATCAGGAAACGGTAACCAAAGCCAACTCTTCTAACACAATGTTAAGGCATTATTTTCATTTGCTGATTACGGCTGCATTAGGAAACACTTAATTCAGGCCACAATAACCCATTTAGATTTTGCACAAGTGTTAGGCAGCAGCAATGGAAAACCAGTTTGTTGCCATTTGTTGCTTTAGCAACATGTATGTTTGCTGCTGATACAGTATATAAATTAGAAAGGGCCTTCCTTGTAACAAGTAGACTTTAAAATAACAGCGCCGGCAGGGTGAGGCGTTTCTTTTAATGCAGCCTGCATTATTGAAAGGACAGTATGTATCTCCTTTCAATTAATGCATCTCCATTTCACAGAAGGAATATACTGGCCATGTAAAAGTATAGTGGGGTTTTTAAAAAACAAAATCACCAATCTCGTTTCATGTATTTGGGACATGATTCTGCAACAGGGGGATTTCCTGTCCAAGCAAATCCCAGCTTGAAAAGAAGGATTAATTTTGTCCCTCACACTCCAGTTAATTTTTAGCCCTCTAGGTGCTGAAATGTCCATTTAAGCTCCCTCTCTGCCTTGCAGGTTTGATGTAAAGAATTGCTTAAGGTGAAGCGTAGCTGCCCCATCTCCCCTGAATCAGGGGCTGTTATAGAAACCCTTGGGATGTGGGTGGCGCTGTGGGTTAAACCACAGAGCCTACGACTTGTTGATCAGAAGGTTGGTGGTTCGAATCCCCGTGACGGGGTGAGCTCCCGTTGCTCGGTCCCTGCTCCTGCCAACCTAGCAGTTCGAAAGCACGCCAAATTGCAAGTAGATAAATAGGTATCGCTCCAGCGGGAAGGTAAACGGCATTTCCATGCGCTGCTCTGGTTCGCCAGAAGCGGCTTAGTCATGCTGGCACATGACCTGGAAGCTGTACGCTGGCTCCCTCGGCCAGTAAAGCGAGATGAGCACCGCAACCCCAGAGTCGGCCACGACTGGACCTAATGGTCAGGGTTCCCTTTACCTTTACAGAAACCCTATCCACAGACATTGCTCCTAAGCCACAAGGAAAACAGAACTGGACTGGCCCCCACCGGTCTTAAAAGTGACAAGGGTCATGAGGAAGAGGCACTTCCAAAGGCAAGCTGCTCTCAGGAGCATCCTGTAACTCTGAAACATTAATTTTGGCAGAATGAAGGTTTTTTTAAATAAAAAAATTAGACTATCATGACTTGAAACAACACCTGCAAAAACAGTTATTTGGGTCACAGATTTATAGGAAGATAATACAGCAATAAAATCGCACTTGAGGCCTGATAAATTCCTTGAGGCTATTGTTATAGCACACAAATGGCACTTCCCTTTTTTGCCTTATTGTCACACCGTATCCTTGTTGTCAGAACGTCTGTTATGATTTTGTTAGCCTGACAGAAGGCTTTCCCATCGGCGTGCATTCCTTAGAAACTTTGCCAGGTCACAAGAATGTATCCTTAATACAATAGCTTCAAGCGAGCAAGTCCTATTTTCCCCTTTTACCTCCACATTCCCCATTTAAGATTGCTTTCCCTAGAGACAGATATTGACCGAAAAAGCAATCGCCTGAAGAAGGAAGAATCAGGCATGTGCTTTCGTAGAAGTAACTCCCAAGTTGCAAGGTTGAGATGTGCAAATTTTCATACATAGACAGTGCTTCCATATTCAGGCGATGAAGGCAAACAAACCCCATGTTGATAATAGCTGGTAATTTAATGTGAGTGTCATTTATATGGGTTTCTCCTTAAAAGGGACACTTTTAGTTTGAAGTGGCCCTTCCTAGAAGATCATTCTAGAAGTAGCTCCTTTTTGTATATCTGCAAACCGAATAAAAGAAGCAAGAAAGATAATATTACTGAAACATCACAATTAGCTGGAAATTTTGTATTCTCCACTGTTACACAGAAATGAAAGTATTGGCTTCCCACATAGAACAGGATAGGAAAGTATGTATGTAAATACATTAATATGTACTGAGTCTCTTTCACAAGAGTTGTTTTCGAACGTAATCCGTTCCGGAAGACCGTTTGAGTTCTGAAACGTTCAAAAACCGAAAACTCAATATGTTTTTTTTTTTTATAATATTTTTATTGAGTTTAAGAAGTACAGAAAAAAGAATAAAGGATAGATATAAGAAAATGGAAAAAAAGAATAACAAATTTCCATGTTCTTTTTTCATCAAATCTAAAGGACTTCCCCGCATCCTCCAAACCCTGCATTCTCTGTAATATAAAGCATCAGCAATTTGTTAACTTTTTTTCAAAACTTATTGTATCTTCCATTTTATCATGTTGCCTAATTTCAAATATACTATAACTCAATTTTTGTACGTTTTATATTAAACACAATAAAGTTGTTTCATTATTTTACCTCTAAATTCTTGTGTCTTAATTTCCATTTCATTAACTTACATTTGCTGAAGCTAGAATTTCCTAAAAGGTGCATTTTTTTTTTTTAATATTCATACAGCTTATAGTATTTTTTCAAATAGTCCTTAAACTTTGTCCAGTCCTCCTCGATTGTTTCTTCTCCCAAGTCTCGGATTCTGCCAGTCATTTCGGCCAATTCCATGTAGTCCATCAACTGCGATTGCCATTCCTCCAGTGTGGGTAGATCTTGTGTCTTCCAATGCCTTGCAATCAAGATCCTGGCTGCCGTGGTAGCATACATAAAAAAAATTCTATCTTTCTTAAGTACTCTCTGGTCTACAATGCCCAAAAGAAAGGCCTCCGGTTTCTTAGGTAAGGTAAATCTAAGTACCTTTTTTAGTTCATTATGAATCATCTCCCAAAAGGCCTTCACTTTCGGGCAAGTCCACCAGAGGTGAAAGAATGTCCCTTCCGCCTCTCTGCATTTCCAACATTTATTGTCAGACAGGTGGTATATCTTAGCTAGTTTGACTGGGGTCATGTACCCGGTATACCATTTTCATAATGTTTTCCTTCAAGGCAGTGCATGCCGAGAATTTCAAACCGGTGTTCCATAACCTTTCCCAGTCTGCAAACATAATGTTGTGCCCCACATCCTGTGCCCATTTTATCATGGCGGATTTGACTGTCTCATCCTGTGTATTCCACTTAAGCAGCAAGTTATACATTCTCGAAAGTAGTTTATTTTTTGGCTCTAACAATTCTGTCTCTAGTTTCGATTTTTCCACCTGGAATCCAACCTTTTTATCTATTTTAAAGACCTCCTGGATTTGGGCATAGTGCAACCAATCTCGCACCTTGGTTTTCAGTTTTTCCAAGCTCAGCAACCTCCAATTGTCTCCAATTTTTTCAATTATTTCCCAATATTTAGGCCAGTGGGCCTCCATGTTAAGTCTCTTACGTGCCTTGGCCTCCACCGGTGAGAGCCACCTCGGAGTCTTACTCTCCAATAAGTCTTTATATTTTGTCCAGACCATCAAAATTGCTCTTCTGACAATATGGTTTTTAAACAATTTGTGCACTTTAACCTTGTCATACCACAAATATGCATGCCACCCAAACGCATTATCAAACCCTTCCAGATCTAGGACATCAGTGTTCTCCAGTAAAATCCAATCTTTCAACCAGCAGAAGGCTGCAGCTTCGTAATATAACCTCAAGTCTGGCAGGGCAAATCCCCCTCTTTCTTTCACATCAGTTAATATTTTAAACTTAATTCGGGGCTTTTTGCCCTGCCAAACAAACTTAGATATATCCTTCTGCCACTTTCCAAAACATTCCACCTTGTCCACAATCTGTAGGGCCTGAAACAAGAATAACATTTTCGGCAATACATTCATCTTTACAGCAGCTATTCGGCCTAACAAGGAAAGTTTCAATCTTGACCATATTTCCAAGTCTCTTTTGATTTCAGACCAACATTTCTCATAGTTATCTTTAAACAAATTCAAGTTTTTGGAGGTCAGATGCACCCCTAGGTATTTTACTTTTTTAACCACATTTAGTTCTGTTTCTTTAGAGAACTCATCTGTTTCTGTACCTGTCAAATTTTTTGCTAAAACTTTAGTTTTTTGCTTATTTAACTTAAACCCCGCCACCCGACCAAAATCAGAAATTAATTCTAACACTCTTTTAGTGCTGGAGACTGGTTCCTGTAATGTTAATACCAGGTCATCTGCAAATGCTTTCAATTTATATTGTTTCACTCCGACCTCAATTCCCTGAACCAACCGGTCCTTTCTAATCATGTTTAGCAACACCTCCAGAACTGAAATGAACAATAGGGGGGATAGGGGGCACCCCTGACGTGTCCCTTTTTCAATTTTAAACTCCTCTGTCACCACATTGTTTACTATCAATTTAGCTTTTTGTTCTGAATAGATTGCTTCTATACCATTTTCAAACCCCCGCCCCACTCCCATCCCTTCCAAATTTTTCTTCATAAACATCCAAGAAATATTATCAAAGGCCTTCTCTGCATCAATAAAAATTAAGACCGCTCTAGTGTTAAGATTTGTTTGTAGAAGCTCCAAAATATCAATAATGTTTCTTGTATTGTCAAACAAATGCCTACCAGGGAGAAAGCCAGCCTGGTCCTTATGGATCACTTCATTTAATACTTTTTAAAATCTATTTGCCAGGATATCCGCAAAAATTTTGTAATCCACATTTAGGAGTGAGATGGGGCGGTAGTTCTTAAGCTGAGTCTTTTCAGTTTCTAGTTTAGGTATCAATGTGATGAAAGCTTCTTTCCACGTTTCCGGTGCCTTCTTCCCCTCCATGATCTGGTTACAAACCTCCATCAAGGGTTGTATCAAATAATCCTTTAAAACCTTGTAGTATTTGGAGGTTAGTCCATCAGGGCCTGGAGACTTGCCCAATTGGAGATTCTGAATGGCACTTTCAATTTCTTGCTGTGTGATGTTACAATTCAGGATTGTTCTCATTTCCTGGGATATTTTTTGTAATCCATTAGTTTTAAGAAATTGATCCACCTCGGAAGCTTTTTGCGGCCCTTGTGAGTAGAGTTCTTTGAAATATCTCTGGAAACACTTTCTAATTTCCTCAGGTTTCTGAACCATTCTCCCTTCAATCTCTAGATTTGTAACCGTATTAAGCTTTTGTCTCTTTTTCAACTGCCATGCTAGCAGTTTCCCACACTTATTCGCCGATTCAAAGGATCTTTGTTTCATTTGTTTAATTTTCCATTCCACCTCTTGATTTATCAATTTCGAATATTGCGCCTGGAAAAATTTCACTTCTCTTAGCACATCCTTCGACTTAGGCCTAGATCTTAATTTTTTCTCTCCTTCTCTTATTTTCTCCAATATCTTCTCCTTCTTTTCATTCCAGAGTCTTTTCTTAATCGTGTTTTGTTGTATTAGAAACCCTCTCATGACTGCTTTACTTGCGTCCCAGATTATTCTTTTTTCCACAGTGGTATTCAAATTTATCTCAAAATAGTCCTTTAAAGTTTTTTGGGCCTTCTTCACAATCTCCTGATCTCTTAATATGGTGTCATTCATATTCCATCTAAAGGATCCGGTTGTATTTAGTCTCAATTCCACTTTCAAAGCATTATGGTCGGAGCAAGTTTTTGGGCAGATTTCCACTTTTCTAGTCTTAGGTGCCAGTCCTCTAGTTGTCCATATTTGGTCGATTCGTGTCCATGTCAGATGAGCTTCAGAAAAGAAGGTTCCTTCTTTCCCTAGAGGGTTCTTAACCCTCCATATGTCAATTAAGTCCATATTGTCAGTCATTTCAAAAAAGGTTTTAGGTAGTCTGCCATCTTTCGATATGTTGACACTTTGTGACTTATCCATGTTTACAGACACAACCCCATTCATATCACCCAACATAATGATGTTATTGTAGTCCAAGTAATCCAGCATAGTCTCATGCAGCTTCCTGAAAAATTCCGATTTTCCCTCATTTGGAGCGTATATTCCTAATATCAAAATTTTTTCTCCTTGTGTCTGTATTTCAATCGCCAAAATTCGGCCATGTTCATCTTTAAATAAAAATTTCGGTGACAGGCTCTCCTTTGCATATATCACCACTCCTCTTTTCTTAACTTTATCCGAAGAAATAAATTCTTGGCCTAGTCTTTTATTAATTAGCACTTTTCTGTGGAGCCTTGTCACATGTGTTTCTTGTAGGCAAATAACATCCAATTGTTCCTTTTTCAAAATGTGAAAGACTTTTCTTCTTTTTTCCGGGGAATTTCCGCCATTTATGTTCCAGCTAAGAAGCTGCAGAGACATCCTGGTTCAATTGGCGGGTCCTACAATGGGGTATCTAAGTTTCCCTCCGATCCCGGAGGTGGTAGTGCTGGTCCAGATCCAGATGGTGTAACTTTTGAAGGTGGTCCCGGTGGTGGTGGAGGCCAAGAAGCTGCAGCTCCTTTTTGCAGGTCCTCCTCGTGGTCGTATAGGAACTTCTGCTGGTCTTCAGGTGATTTAATTTTTATTTTCCTTCCTTTGTAAGTAAATGATAGTCCTTGTGGAAACTCCCACCTATAAGGAATTCCGTTGTGTCTCAACAATTTAGTCAAGTCTATATAGGTAGTCCTAAGTTCCAAGAGATATTTGGGTATATCTCTGTAAATTTCAGCCTTTTTGCCTTCTATCTCCAAAGATTTCTTGAAATGTAGGCCTAATATCTTATCCCTCTCTTCTCTTGATCTCAGAATAACTAAGCAGTCTCTGGACTTGTCTTTCTTTACAGATCTTCCCAGTCTAAAGGCTGTCACAATTTTAAAGTCCTTTTCTTCCTCAATTCCCCAGAATTTGGAGAACAAAAGTGTCAGAAATCCCTCTAGGTTGTCTTTCTCCAGTTCCGGGATAGCCCTTATCCTGAGATTATTTTCTTTACTTTTCAATTCAACCAATGACAGGTAGGCTTGTTGTTCCCCTACCTGTCTTTTCAGAGGCCTTACTTCCCCTTTAATCTCATCAACCTTTATATTCGCCTGCTCTGCTTTTTGATTGGCTTCCACAGCTAATTTGTAGTTTTCAGCCGTAGCTCCTTGCAGTTTCTCAATTGCCTGGGTGTGCTGCGAAACCTGTTCAGTTAATTTGCCAATAGAGGATGTAGCTTGGTCAATTTTTGATGTTTGATTATCCACTTTTTGATTTAAAACTGCCAGTTGTTCCAAAATTTGTTTCAAAACTGTTTCAGATCCTCCAGTTGCCATATCTTCTGCAGCAGGCTGTACAAATTCCACCTCCTGTGCTGTCAGCACAGTTGGGACGGATGATCTGCGATGATGAGTTAAAGTTGTTTGCATAAGTTGCCCAGATTTTTTCTCTTTTTCTTTATCTTTATCTTTAGCTGCTCTTGTTCTCCCTGAGCCGCTCATTCCACACCTGCCTCTGTTCAAGGTCAAATGATCTTTTGTCCCATGAGAAAGACAAGTCCAAAGTATAAACAATTAAACCACAGAGAGTTTCAATAAAGTTCAATTCCCAGGCCACTATACTTCCACAATCCTCTAGGGGGAGTATTTCAAAGTTTCAAAGAAGGAAGGAACTATTTTCCGCCATTGAAGTTCCTATATTCCCCATGTTAAATTTTTGTAATTCCAAAACACAAAAGGAAGGTTTCCAAAGCTTCCAGTTTCTTAAAATCCAGCCACAAGGTGTCAAGGGAGGTCCCAGCAACGATGTTAAACGTTAATATCTCAGTCTATGCAACAGTTTGAGTCTCTGCTACAATGTCGTCAATTTGACAGCAGTTTGACAGTTCTCTTCTATACACTGGCAGCCCGATGACGGGGTTACCCCTTTTAACTCCGTTTAGCTCAAAAATAGGGGGACAGTTCCAGAGGGCAAAAGTCCATAAATTTCACAATTCTTTCCCTTTTATCCTCAAAATACAAAGTCTATCAATGCACTCTTTCTTCCACTTTTACAATCCCTTTTAAACACTTCAGCTCGCTTCAGAGCCCTTGCTTTGATCTAATTAGCAGAGTCGGGAGGCGGACTTCCTTTTACTCGCCTCCCGTTTTCAGCCGAATTTCTCCAATTCAGTTAAGAATTTAAACCCTTACTCACGGGTATGTTGCTCCAATTCCGATATTTTCAAGAAGAAAGGTCAGCGCTCATCATCAGCAGCAGCGCGGCTTTACTTCCACGAAAAGAGCGATGAACTCACAGCGCCGCTCCCCCTTTCACGTTCCGGAGCCTCTTACGAGGCTCCTTCTCCGCTTCTGGGGGGGCTCAAGGCGCCCGCCGAGTCCCACGGCCGCAGGCTCGCTCTGCCTGTGGTTTTTCTTGATGGGTCTCCGCTTTGCCGCAGCGGACGACCCTTTTTCGCGGAGCCCCTCTTCACAGCGCGAAGAGGACCGCCATTGCTGTTTCGCGCCGCCTCCGGAAGTCCAAAAACCGAAAACTCAATATGGAAGCCTCAATACGGAAAACTCAGTATGGAAGCCGCGTGGCATGTTCAACTTCCGAGGCATGTTCGAAAACTGAAGCATTTGCTTCCGGGTTTACGGCGTTTGAAAATCGAAATGTTTGTCAACGGAGACGTTCAAAAACTGAGGTACCATTGTATATGGATATAAACTAAGCTCTGCTCAGAGTTGAACAACTGAAATCTTAAGTTCATTGACTTCAGTGGGTCTACTCTGAAAATGACCAACAGTGGATATCATCCTGTATATCGAAATGGCATTACTGCACTAGGTGCTTTTGGGTTGAAATGAAAGGTCTGTTTTTAACCTATGAAGCTTTATATCTTATAGAACACATCTCCTGGATCATAAGGTACTCCTCTGAGGTGCTTCTTCAGATACCTCCTTTGAGAGTGGCTTGGACAGTGGCAACAGGAGAGGAGAGGTTCTTTTTGGTTGTGGTCCCCTTCTGAATGAGGTTTTTCAGGTGAAAGTGCTGATGTTCTTTCGTTGCTAGGTTTAGACTTCCCTCTTCTCCCGAGCATTTGATGGAATATGATTCAGCTCTGTCAGGGCTTTAAGTTGCTGCCTCTCTGGGCTATTTGTTCGTTTTTCTGTGGAGCTAGTGTTTATGCATTGATTTATTGTTAAATTCTGACGGCCGTTGCTTCTAGCTGTTGTAAGTTGCCTAGAGACTGTGTCCTGTGTTAGGCGACCGACAAACGAAATTATCGAAGGCAATGGTGACGTGATTAAGCACAATTCATTACACGGTTGCCTAATTCCTCCGGTGTCAACGAACATTAAACAGGTGTTGGCAAAAATATTTGGCCTTGAGTCCACACCATCATTCGCTGGTCTCTGTGGAAAAACTTCTGTTGACTTCATGGAGTCATGAGCCACAATCCGGCGTAGAGTTAAGCACTCTTAAGCCCAACTGACTACAATGGGACTCAAATGTACATAACTCCCACTGGATTGTGGCCATGTCCTTTGTATTTGGCAGGGGAGCAGGGGTCATGACCTAGACAGTAGTCACAAGTCAAGGCATTGACCATTGGAAGATTCTATTTTAAAACTGGCATAATCACCAATAAGTAAACTTCACATGAGTAAAGCTGAAGTTTTACCCTCCCTGTCCCACTGTAGGAATTGGACAAAGTTGTTGCAATTCTGTTTTGGGCAGTTCTGAGATCTTTCATCTTGTAACAGGGTGGATAGATGAAATTAAAATAAAATTAAAAGTAGGATTTTAAAGTTCAGGTGGATTTCCCCCCACAAAGTTTCTCTTTTTAAAATAACTCGGTTTAAAACGGAACCTAAACTTAATGCAAGCATGTAAGGTCTCAAAACAGGATTTATTGCTCTCTTTTGAACTCACGGAAGGCTATTTTTCTTTGTAAGTAAAGAACGATGGTAAAACAGTATCCCTGATCGTCATATGGCACAATAGTTCATGTCCTTAGCTTATAGCTTGGTTCTGAATGAGCTACTTCATGCGTTACATACTGTAAGTAACAGGTGCAAGCTCCAGGGTCAGCAGTTTGCAAGCTGTTGTGTTTGAGGCAGGTGCAGATGTTGGTTTTTCACTGGGTACACAATAACTAAAGATGGTGCTGTGAGCTTACTTGGAGGAGAGTTGGAACACCCATATTGCAGCGGTTCTTTTAACAAGGCTCTTGAGATTTTCAATTTGTGTTTGATTTTATTTCTTTATCAGTTGGGTTTCTAAGTTGCACATTGTGTTTTAGAAATAAATAAATATAAAATAAGTAAGTAAGTAAGTAAGTAAGTAAGTACAAGGTTTTACTTGCCCTAAGCGCTTGGGATAAAGAAATCTTTCAGTGCAGTCGCAACTTTAGTTTGTGCATCTTCTCCTTGAGAATGCGAAAGGCGAAAGCTGCATTAATGGTTGTAGACAGGGACAGGTGGGTAGAAAAATGCCAGCCGTGTCATTCCGCCTATAATAACCATCCGGCAGAGATCAACCACACCTCCAAAGGAAAATAATCCTTGCCTTCTTAATATAGTCACTTTCCAGGCTGCTTTTCTATTCTAGATGCTGTGTTTTTCCCGGGTGAATTGTGCAACATCCATTTTATCAGTTCAGTTGTGCAGTTGCTCCAGTTATGCACTCCTTCCAACTGTAGCTTATGGAAGGTGGTAAGTCTGGCCAAAACAAGCTCAAGTTCTGTGTGTCCTTGTGGTTGGTGGCACTGGTTCTGTCAGCATCATGGGCAACAACTCGTGGCCTTCTCGGTAGTGGCGCCCTCCCTGTAGAACACCCTCCCTTCAGATGTCAAGGAAATAAAGAACTACACAACTTTTAAAAGACATCTGAAGGCAGCCCTGTATTGGGAAGTTTTAAATGCTTGATGCGTTACTATTTTTATATAGAATCATAGAATCATAGAGTTGGAAGAGACCACAAGGGCCATCGAGTCCAACCCCCTGCCAAGCAGGAAACACCATCAGAGCACTCCTGACATATGGTTGTCAAGCCTCTGCTTAAAGACCTCCAAAGAAGGAGACTCCACCACACTCCTTGGCAGCAAATTCCACTGTCGAACAGCTCTGACTGTCAGGAAGTTCTTCCTAATGTTTAGGTGGAATCTTCTTTCTTGTAGTTTGGATCCATTGCTCCGTGTCCGCTTCTCTGGAGCAGCAGAAAACAACCTTTCTCCCTCCTCTATGTGACATCCTTTTATATATTTGAACATGGCTATCATATCACCCCTTAACCTCCTCTTCTCCAGGCTAAACATGCCCAGCTCCCTTAGCTGTTCCTCATAGGGCATCATTTCCAGGCCTTTGACCATTTTGGTTGCTGTAAGCATATGGGAAACCCGGCCAGATGGGCAGGGGGGTGTAAATAATAAAATTCTTCTTCTTCTTCTTCTTCTTCTTCTTCTTCTTCTTCTTCTTCTTCTTCTTCCTCCTCCTCCTCTTCTCCTTCTCCTCTGCTTGTCAAGTCTCTCTCATGTCTACCTGCAGCATGTTGAATGTACCACCATTCCCACCCCCCGGTTTCTTTTCTCATCTTCTTTCCTTTTGTGAGGAGGCTCTTGATTCCACCCTCCCCCCAAAATTTGGGTCAAATAAATCAATATTTCTTAATAGATTTCTATATCGGGCTTCACAAAAAATGATCACAGGGTGGTTTACAAAAATAAATAAAGAGAAAGATATAATGCTCAATAGAATTGAACCAATTTCCATAGATTACATAAGTAGCATAATTAGAAACACCATTAAGATAGCTTAACCCATCGGCCACCAAACAGCCAGTGAAAAATGTCTGAAAGAATTTGAATTTGGAGTGAGATGCACCTCAGTTGGGAAATAATGAGTGATAATATTATCAAAAGGGCTGAAAGAAAACTTGGGCAGCCAATTATTTCTAGCATTCTAAACTAATATATGAATCGTTTTCAATTTAGATCATACCCATTTAACTTCTGTCATTTTTACACCTTTTATTAAAGGTAAAGGACCCCTGACAGTTAAGTCCAGTCGCTGACGACTCTGGGGTTGCGGGGCTCATCTCGCTTTACTGGCCGAGGGAGCCGGAGTTTGTCTGCAGACAGTTTTTCTGGGTCATGTGGCTAGCATGACTAAGCCGCTTCTGGCGAAACCAGATCAGCACACGGAAACGCCATTTACCTTCCCGCCGGAGCGGTGCCTATTTATCTACTTGCACTTTGACGTGCTTTCGAACTGCTAGGTTGGCAGGAGCTGGGACCGAGCAACGGGAGCTCACCCCGTCTTGGGGATTTGAACTGCCGACCTTCTGATCGGCAAGCCCTAGGCTCAGTGGTTTAGACCTCAGTGCCACCCACGTCATTTTATTAGGCCATAATAAAATTTGCTTGACATATATGTATATATTGTATCCCAGGACTCTTGCAATTTTTTTCCTGATATGTTGAAAGGTCTGCCATTTAACCCGTGATGATGCTCACCATCTTGGATGCAAATATAAATTGGTTAAATTAATCTTTGGCTCCACATGATTGCCAGGGTTAAAATCTGAGGCTAATGAAATATAAAAGATTGAATGGTGTATCTGGTAAATATAAACGTATAATCTATTTGTAATCTTCCTTGAAAATGACCTGGTGATGAGAAACAGAGACTCTATATATAAGTAAGCTGTCAGCTTGCTTGGCCTCCATCCACTAGGGACTAACTTGTTCCATTGATTCAGGACGTTGGCTGCAGTTCTGTGCATATTTGACTTATATTTGAGTGAGATCTGCTGAATTCATTGGGACTTCTGAATATGCGTAGGAATGGACTGTGTGTAACATAACTTGGGCTGGATTTGATGCATATAAGTTGAACATCAAGAACGAGTACACAATTATATTATTTTAAATATCATCTTCCCCAGACAGGCATGGAATGTGATCACAAAGAAGTATCACCATTACATGCTAAATACTACCACCGATAGTGATCCCTGTGATCTTTCCTAAGTAGTCCCTACAAAATTATCTTTAGCATTAGTTCCAGTTCAGTCCAGTCAATGGTTCTGTTTTTAGAAAGAGTTCCTCAGAATAAAAATGAACCCAGTACAAGTTTTGCTCACAAGTTAAGAAATCACAAGCGTTGGCGTCAATTAAGTAAATGGTGAATTTGAAAATAGCTCGCAAATAAAAAAATATATCACAAATACTGGTAGGAAGAAGGCTTTGCTTCCTCAGGAAGCTTGCATTTCCTTACAATAACACATCTGTTTTATGGTGCTCTGTCATACTGCTTGTGATAAAATCAAGGTAATTTATGCGAAAGCATTATATATTCAAATCTTTCCTTTAAAAAAAAAAGGCTACTAGGCAGTCAGCTATACTATATGACTGAATTCTGGGTTTTACCAGAAGGAAGGCCCTTATAGTTGAGAGATTGAGACTCTCCAAAATGCTCATACATGGTAGGTTTTTGCAGTGATGAATATCTTGTGGTGTGATAACAGTAATATTTAATTTGAAAGAAGAAGGTATGACTAAGAAGTGCTCTAGATTCCAAAGAAAAAGATGCCTCCTAACTGTGCAGTATTCATGGTCGTGTTTTCCATTTTACTATCCTGTTTTTAAAATAACACCTCCCTGCTTGATAGCTTTTACTAGTCTGCACATGCTAGAAGGCATTACAGTAGTGGAAGTATCAATTCTTCCTTCTTAAAATTCAGATAGAATTAAATCATTGACCTATAAATGAGAGCAGTTCTTTATTTCACTCTCTTTGGATTTCAAATTGCGATTTTAAAAGAAATTATAGCAATGCTTGATAGCGCGTGAGCTAGCAGTCAGAATGTGCAGGAGAGTAAAGACGAAGAAGGGAAATGAGAAACAACAGGGTGACTTAAAAATAATAATTTTACAATAATATAAAACAGAAATTTGAATACTGAAGCATTCCTTACTTGTACAAGTTGGCATACAGTCCACTTGCCAAAGGTTCATCATACCAACTAAGATCTTTATAGTTCATCCCGCAAAAGTGTATTTTTGACCCACTCACTGTTTTTTTGTTTCTTTGTTGACGGGCTCTTTCTTCACTGTGAGCTGTAGTCATGAACATACCATAGTTATGTTGACTGTGTTGTACTAATTAGGCCATTAACGCGTACACTTCATTGATCAAATTGAAACTGCCCATGCTGACACTCCTTCGGACAGTTTATTCAGAATTTCTTTCCTTTATTGCAGCCGTGCAACCTCTGATCTTCTAGAAACTTATTCTTGAACCACATCTGAGTTAAAGAAAAAGGTGTTTTGGTTCAGATGCTGTGGCTTTCATGTATCTTACCTCCTTTTTAAAAAGGATGTGTAATTTCACCACAATAAACAAGTCCTGTTGATGTGAAGTTGTGTGTGCTGCAAGAATGGTCTTCATTTTTTCAACATAAAACAAATTATTGCTACAATGTTGTGGGTTGTATGGTGCTTGGCTTCTTTTAATTTTCCTGGCTTTATTCATCCATTTTTTAAATAATCAGAATCTAAATTAAATGTAATCCATGTGATCTGGAAATAGAATAAAAGGTCTGCTTTAAGCAAACGATCACACATGCTAATAATATTTTTTGCCAATATGTTGATTCATGGAAAAAGCTACGAGCAAACATTGTGGAAACAAATTCTTTTCCGAAAAAAACCCTTATATCAAGAAGTCAACAGGATTGTATTGGGATTAATCGGAGTAACAGCAAAGTTTTTAAACTCCTCTCTCAAATTTTAGAAAGGAGGTGGAAATTTCAGGTGCAATATGCGTAATTAGACTTGAAACTTCACAATACGCTGGATTTAACTTATAGTGCTGTATCTCTCTATACTGTGTTTGCACTAGTCTGTCATCAACCTATTTTCATTGGCTGTTTCCCAAGGTTCTAAGCTAAAGGCACATCAGGGGAAAGAGGAGAGGACAGGAAGAAAAAGGAGGGCGCTCATGTCTGTAATAAATGATTTTTAGAGGAAATGGACCCCTTGGTGGGGTGGGAGGAGTGTCTCTCTATGTGTGACAGTTTTCCCACTGAGAGGGGGAAAGTGAGTGGTTTAAAACAATGAGAGCAATTTGAATAAAGCAGGGATGGAGAGACACAGGCTTTTAATTAAAAGAAAAAAAGTTTTAACAAGGGGAAAGAGAGATGGATGCAACACAGACTCTAACACCGATAAGTTAACACAACAAAGCCTTTTCCAACTTTCTTCTTGCCATGCTCAAACCTTGTTTTAAACCACCACTTCAGCCTAAGTGCCTTCTCACTCACTCTGCTCAAACCTCTGCCATAGTTTAAGATTACCCCTTTTTCCCTCTCAGTATTTCTCCATCCCTGCTATACTCAAACTTCTGCTATTATTTAAAACAGCCCCTTCCCCTTCTCATTATGCTCAAACTTCTCTCATTCTTCAACTGTGACATATGAGAGAGACAAAGAATGTGGAGCCTCACATGTTCCACAGTATCACTCCTGGTGGCATGGGTTGTCTTTAACATGAAGTTTCGGATTCAGTGTTGCCATTTAAAATAGATTCTGCATTTTATTAACAAGCAAACACATATATGTAAAACATCCATACATTATGTAAAACATCCACCCAACCAAATGGAGCCATCTCTTAACTGAACAAGTTAATGGATGTAATTCAAAGTGTTGGTGCTCACATTTAAAGCCCTGAACGGCCTCAATCCAGAATACCTGAAGGAGCGTCTCCACCCCCATCGTTTTGCCCGGACACTGAGGTCCAGCACCGAGGGCCTTCTGGCAGTTCCCTCACTGCGAGAAGCCAAGTTACAGGGAACCAGGCAGAGGTCCTTCTCGGTAGTGGCGCCCGCCCTGTGGAACGCCCTCCCACCAGATGTCAAAGAGAAAAATAACTACCAGACTTTTAGAAGACATCTGAAGGCAGCCCTGTTCAGGGAACCTTTTAATGTTTAATAAGTTATTGTATTTTAGTGTTTTGTTGGAAGCCGCCCAGAGTGGCTGGGGAAACCCAGCCAGATGGGCGGGGTATAAATAATAATTTATTATTATTATTATTATTACTACTCATAAGAGTCTGTCACTCTTAAAGGTATAGTAACATATTGATCACAAGGTGAGGTGAGTACATAAAATGAGCTGCAGAATACGGGTAATTTCATAATGCTATAAAAATGAAAGCATTATGTCACTGATCGGTCTAATGCAGATTCCTCTATAGCAAGCACAGTCAGCTTCCATGGCTAGGCTGTTCAAATGGTTTAGCCCCCAAGCCTCTTGATGTTTTGGTTTAGGAGGGATCAGCTTCTGTGACACATACGGTATATAGATGGATGGAAGATGTCTGGGAGCACCTTGCCAGCCCAGGAAGTGTATTCCTACCCTTGAAAGGTTGGAACGAATGCTGCTAACTCTCTCATCCTATGTGTAATGTGGCAGCTAGACTGGTGACTGGGAGTGGCCGCTGAGACCTACACTGGCTCCCAGTATGTTTCTGAGCACAATTCAAAGTGTTGGTGCTGACCTTTAAAGCCCTAAACGGCCTCGGCCCAGTATACCTGAAGGAGCGTCTCCATCCCCATTGTTCAGCCCAGACACTGAGGTTACTGAGGGACTTCTGGTGGTTCCCTCACTGTGAGAAGTGAAGTTACAGGGACCCAGGCAGAGGGCCTTCTTGATAGTGGCATCCACCCTGTGGAATGCCCTCCCATCAGATGTCAAGGAAATAAACCAACTATATGACTTTTAGAAGACATCTAAAGGCAACCCTGTTTCAGGAAGTTTTTAATGTTTGATGTTTTATCGTGTTTTTAATATTCTGTTGGGAGCCTCCCAGAGTGGCTGGGGTATAAATAAATTGTTGTTGTTGTTGTTGTTGTTATGGATTACAGTGGTACCTCAGGTTACATATGCTTCAGGTTACATACGCTTCAGGTTACAGACTCCGCTAACCCAGAAATAGTGCTTCTGGTTAAGAACTTTGCTTCAGGATAAGAACAGAAATTGTGCTCTGGCAGCGCAGCGGCAGCAGGAGGCCCCATTAGCTAAAGTGGTGCTTCAGGTTAAGAACAGTTTCAGGTTAAGAACGGACCTCCGGAACGAATTAAGTATGTAACCCAAGGTACCACTGTACTGCATGACTTGAGGTTCATAGAGATTGGGTTCGAAACGGCAACATTTTTAGTGGCACTTGCTGGAAGTGCAAAGTCTAGGGAATTCTCAGATGCTAACATTTTTAACTGCCCAGGCATGCAGGACGATTCTAAAACTGGACTTAGCGGCTGTTCCCCAGTGATCCTTGGCATTCAGAGTGCTCCAGACTGGCAAATCACAGCTGGGGAGCTTGCATACAGAGGAGTGCTAGATGTGGGAAGAAGTGGGGGTGGGGGGGCAGGGGATGTTTAAAAATAAAGACGGCCAAGCTGCTGGAATTAGTCCTATAGACTTGCCAAGTAGTATCCATTTTTAACCAGTGTAAATCAAGCCAGCAATCACTTACCAGCTTACAGAAGTTCCTTTGCTGGATGCGATTGTTCCCTCCCCAGAGATTTCTTGTACCTCCTAAAAAATCTGGAGAATGAATTACACTATATGCTAAGCAAGAACAGGTGTACTTTTTGAGGGGCAGGGAGGTCTTATTACATCTGTAGCAAAAAGCATTTTCTGTGGCATCTGATTAACTCCCAGTTAATTTATCTGCATTTCTTCCGTAGGGAATTTCAGCATTTTGATTCTTCGCTATAGGATTTTAGGTCAACAAGGGAACAGTTAGGCATATTAGCCTTCTTATGAGATAAGAGTCGGTAGCAGATCATACGCTGTGTCCCAGTTCTCTTGTTTTCTGCCCATTTCTTTCATTGCTGTTCCTCTTTATTGAACTATTGTTTCTTGACAATTCAGCTTTTATTTTTGTGTCACGACCTGTTTAAATTACCTTTTAGGTTTGGGGAGTCAACTGCAGATTCTATGTTTATTCGCTTTCCCCCCCATCCCTGATTTCTGCAAACCCTGACTCTATGAATCTTTTTTTGAAACTACCAATATAGTTCTTACTACTCAACTACTACTCAACGTGGGTGGTGCTGTGGGTTAAACTACAGAGCCTAGGACTTGCTGATCAGAAGGTCGGTGGTTTGAATCCCTGCGACAGGGTGAGCTCCCGTTGCTTGGTCCCTGCTCCTGCCAACCTAACAGTTCGAAAGCACGTTAAAACGCAAGTAGATAAATTCTCTGGCGGGAAGGTAAACAGCGTTTTCATGTGCTGCTCTGGTTCGCCAGAAGCGGCTTAGTCATGCTGGCCACATGACTCGGAAGCTGTACGCCGGCTCCCTCTGCCAATAAAGCGAGATGAGCGCCGCAACCCCAGAGTCGGTCACGACTGGACCTAATGGTCAGGGGTCCCTTTACCTTACTCAACTTTGGGGGCTGTGTTAAATCTATACACTTACTTGGAAGTAAGTCTGTGGCATTTACTCCCAGGTCTCTGTGTGTACTGGTTGCAGCCTGAATAATCTGTTGGCTCTTGCTTTTTATTTTTATTTTTTTTACTTAAGAAGTCTTTGTGGTTCTTGGGACAGGGTTTTCTCTATGGTAGAAGGAACTCACGCTCCAGGATACCCTTCAAGGCACCTTGAACTTTTTCATGAGCTTTTAAAAGTGGCCTTATGGTTTGGTGTCTTTACTTCGAATTTTACCAGTGCTGCTGCTTTTATATATAATTTTGAACTGGGTTTTTATTTTTATTTCGCTTTTCTACACCCCTTTGAATTTGAAATAGAAAGGCAACTAGCAAATGGTAATTAAATGCATAGGGTTGGTTTGCTAAGGGATGCAATAGATTTGCCATGTCTGGGACTTAAAGAACCCTTGTTGATTGGAATAATAATAATACTCGGATGTTTTTAAAAATATATATTTTAATGACAATTTTTGAATTAAAATACAATAGGAATCTAACTACTCTACAGAACAAGAATATTAAAAAACCAAAAGATTAAAAGTAAGAGAAAAAAATACCTCTAAGGCCCATTACCATATTTATATCATATATAACCTGTCATTTATCCACATACAGAGACGTAAACGTTCCTATTTCCCACCTGGGAGTGTATTAGCTCTCCCAGTCTCTCACCCTAGGAGACCTTTCTAGGATGTCTTTCATGGAATCAATAGCCCTTGATGCAAATTGCAGAAAACCAAGAGAAAATGTACCTTTTTTGTGGGAGGAGGGGAGATAAATGGGACCTAAAAGGTTGAATTAAGGGCAAGATCTTCAGCCCTGGATCATGAATCATTAGGTTCATTGTGTGTTCTTTGTTCCATCTGTTGAAGAACAGAGGGATTTTACATATCCCTGGGTGCACTTGTGCTAGCAGCTGCTGTAGGATTTACTGGGGGGGGGGAGGAGCCCCTTCTTAGGATGGTTTTTGCTTGTGACCTGTAGTAAACTCTTCTCTGGGGTGTTGTAGTTGACTTCAGTGACTTCACCTTTCCCATCGAATGCTTCCCCTTCCATCCCTGCTGATGCTTATCCTAGCTGCAAGGGGGAAAGCAGCCCAGATTCTCTCAGGATGCTTGGCTGTGAGCATCCTGAAATGTTTCCAGGCTGCCTGAATCTGGGGAAGGGCTACAGCTCGGTGTCAGATCATCTGCTTTGCAGAAAATCCCAGGTTCAACCCCAGCCCTGTTTAGGAAAGCTTTTAATGCTTGATTTGGTTCCTACCCTTTTTTTCTTTCCCTCTCTATTTTTATTGGAAGCCACCCAGAGTAGATGGGGCAACCCAGTCAGATTAGTAAAGGTAAAGGGACCCCTGACCGTTAGGTCCATTTGCGGACGACTCTGGGGTTGCGGCGCTCATCTCGCTTTATTGGCCGAGGGAGGATGGTATCCAAAGGATGGTCATGGCGGAGAGAGGATGGTATCCAAAGCATGGCCACTGAGAAGCTGAAAGAAGCATTTTGGGATAAACCCTAAGGCATGTAGAAATACAAGATATAAAAACTCAACCCTCCCCACTGCTCAGAGATCTGTTTCCTTAGGATCTACGTTGAGTAGGGTTGCCACATTTGAAAAAGTGAAAGATCTAGACACAAAAGTGTTTTTTGGGCAGAGTTGTTGAGCTTGCTTTTTTTTTTTTTTAAAGGAAATTCGCCAAAATCTAGTCTTCTGACATGGACTGCTATACGTCAAGAATCAGTGATTTCTGCCTGGAAATTCCCAGTTGGGAAAGAAAAATGGAAAAATGGGGGAAGGGAAGAGGGAATTGGGTTTCGGCCATCTTGACGCTACCTTGGAATATATTGGGCATGGCTAGCTGGCTGACTGTAACTGCGAATGGGAGCTCCATACTGCAGTGCTTTGTTTCAGACCACACTTTATACCTATAGGAAGTGTAAAAAAATGTGCTGTGCACTGACCTAGCACATGTAAAACAGAATGTTTGCCATGTGCAGCTACTGAGAGATCTTAAGCCAATCCCCTTAAAAATAAATGCTCGCGAATGTGTTATCTTTCTCAATGGTAATTAGTGTCTAGCGTATGTAATAATTGCTTTGCTTTGACATTTTATTTAGTTAACATTCTCCCCAGGAACAATTACTCACTGGCATTAATAGCTTTCTGTGGTTTCACTTCTTTGCCAGTAGACTTCTGCACACTTAAAAGTGCTGTTTATCACAGCTGTTAGGATTTGCTTTCAGAAGAATTACAGCTTCTAACGCTTGGTATTTTAGTTTGGAAGTAGACCAGATGGATTGTAGGAGACAAGAAAGAAAAGTAAAGGGTGCAAGTTGTACACCTTGTTTTGTGTATGGATAGAAGATTGATGAAACCTTAAGCCCTAAATATCTTGGGGGGAAAATGCACATGACTATCACAAGATCCCATAGTGCTTTACTTGAAACAAATTTTGACCAAATGTCACTTTAAGTGAATTTAGATGTTCCTCAACCTCTTCAGGTGAAACATCTGGAAAAAGTCAAGTGAAACAAAGTTTCGTCCATCACTGCTGGAACCTTTTTCAGGTCATATGGTTTTTATGCAACCTGAGGCTGGTCATGTAAAGTCTCCCTTTGCAAGAACACATTGACTTGCTCATGGTTGGGATGATATCCACACATCTCTTTAAAACATTGTGCATGCATTCCTATTAGTTTTATTTTAGCTCATACAGTGGAACCTCGGTTGTTGAATCCGTTCTGGAAGACCATTCGACTTCTGAAACGTTCGACAACTGAGGCGCAATGGGCAGTCAGCAATTTCAATGGTGAAAATTGAGAAATGCACCTCGGAAGCCATTCGACTTCTGAGGCACGTTCAAAAATGGAAGCAATTACTTCTGGATTTTCGGCGTTCGAAAACCAAAACGTTCATCTTCCAAGACACTGGAAAACCAAGGTTCTACCGTAATAATGTTTGGATAACTGTGTCATTTGATGAAATTCGATACTTTATTGCCCCTCTTTCAGGACTAATTCTATTATCTTGTGAGAGCATGGAATGTTTTTTTAAAAAGTTTGATTTTAATGACTTGGACTGGAGATTGTAGATGGTGAATGCAATGGTGACTTGTAGACCAACCCTGTGTCATAGCAGGAAATCCTGCAGAAAGCAGAGGAAATGTAGAAATGTTCCATACGTATTCAGTTTACCTGAGCCTCAAGTGCTTATGCACATGTATTTACATCCCTGCGCACTAGAATCAAGGTGAGGGTTCGAACTTTGAATGGTTCAGGATGTATTTGTGAGTAGAATAAAATTGCATTTCCCCTATGAAACCACAAAAACAAAACTATATAGGGAAAATACCACAAAATATTGACTGTTCCTGGGGGGGGGGGAAATAAAGACAAATGGATTACATGATAAGACAAGAAAAACCAGTCCAGAGGTCGTGGTCCTGATCGTTTTAGTACAGTGTACTAAGTGGAAATGGTCCCCGTAGTTGAGATATGGCCAAGTTATCTTGTATTTTGGAAATACTATTCATCTGTAAGCCATTCCAGCCTTGTATGACTGTAGAGAGAAAAAGCTCCGCTGTGTTTTCTTCTTGAGTTGTGTGAGTTGGATGCTGAGGGCTGTAGATTTGAAGGCTGTGTGGTTCTGTTTCTTCTGGGCTAGCATTTGTGGCCCTTGCAATTAATATCTAAACCTTTACCGCATGAGATTGTGATGAATTTGAGAATGTCTTTATAGTACCTCTTTGAGCATTTAAGGTGCCGACAAGTTATTTCCTTTCTTGCTCGAAAATCAGTAATGACTGCCACCATACCTGTTATCAGCTTCCACAACTCTTTTCCTGTTCTTTGTGTTTAAATTTGTCTGCATTCTTTATTATTACTGTTTTCTTACTGTGTTGCTATTGTGAAAGAAATACAAACAGAAAGCTAAACTCAAGCAGTATAAGAAAAAAACACATACCTGCTGATGATGCTGTTGAGAATGCTTCTTATTTGCTTAGTGGAGAAATAGTAGTGATCCATTTATTTATTGCAACTGTGTTGTGGAAAGTGGTTTTGAGACTGGGTTTTATTATTCTGATTTGGTGTGTTGGTAGCTAAGATGTTGTTGGTCTGTGCATCAGTTTACATTTTGCATTTTTCTCTTATGAAATTAATCCCCTGAACTCTGTATTGCTGAACATACTGCACTGCCTTTATATTGAGCCAAACCATTGATTCACCTATCTTGGTATTATCTCTATCTTTCCCCAACCTGGTGCCCTTCAGTTGTTTTAACCTACAGTGCCATCATTCCTGGCCATTGACCATGCTGGCTGGGGACACTCAAACAAATAAACCATATATTTAAGTATGTGTATTTGTATTTGAGGAGGGACGCGGGTGGCACTGTGGTTTATTTGTATTTAAAAAAGCTCTAGCACTCAGATCCCACTGTGGGCTCCCAAGTTTGATCCCTGTATGGGACAGCTGCATATTCCTGCATTGGGCTCAAACCACCAACCTTCTGGTTAACAGCAAGATGCAGCTGTCCTATCTGTGCCCTCCAGATAGTTTGGTTTACAACTCCCATCAACCCTCCCTGCCGTAGAAAAAGGGGTGAGTGAAAACCTACATCAGGAGCAAGGGGGAAGTAAATATCTACACTGGGATTTGCTGCCCCTATGGATCTTGCTACCTGAGGCCCTTGCCTCATGGGCCCTGCTAGGATATTAGAATGCAAGCCACTAGACCCCTGACCAAAATCTGAATCAATGAACTCAGCCTTTCGGCCTGCTTACCTCAAGCACTGTGCTTTTCACTGGAGTTCCTTCATACATTCTGCAGCTCCACATTCAGTGATGCGCCTGCAGATGTAACTAGGTCCTCATCATCAACCCTGCAATTTTAGTGGCTGCATTCAACTGGTTGTGTAATTCAAGTTACCATAGGTAACTGTAGATAACACAGAGATCACTTGGTCCTTACAAACCCATAACTTATCTTCACTCTTCTTGAAACACTCTTCTGATATCAAGTAGTTAGGCACACATTAGCTAAAAGATAGGAAAGTTTTGTGAATGGCTTAATTTAGAGTTTGTAAGGAACCCAATTTATTTATAATGGTAATGGTTGTCTACCTTCCGTCATCCCCTGGCAGCATATAGCGAGACACCAGTTTTCTTTGGACTTTATATTACACTGGTGATTTATTGAAGGGATATTTGTATCTTTGGAATCTTAAAGTAAACATTTTTAGGTCACTATTCTTGTTTTGAGACTGAAGGACACCCCTCCATTCGTTTCTGTAAGTGGGATGGTTTTGACATTAATTGACTACAGATGTATCACCAGTTTAGAACGCCTTATAAGATATCCCTCCTCACATAATTCCTCTCTTTAAAAACATGTACCTTGTCTTGAAATTGAGCTGCATTTTTGCACCTGTTTTAGGGAGTCTAGTTACAGACTTTTATTTGTCTGATGATTGCCATTGTTTAACTTCGTTTGATTGGGAAAGTTTGAGGTGGGTAAGGAGCTGTAGAAATGTTTTTTGTGTTTTTGTTTTGTTTTTTGCCATTTTGAGTGGGAGAATACCAAGACGCAATCAATTAAATTGTCTGGATTCCCTGGCTGGAATTTGGAATGTGAAACTTAATAGATCAGAATGAGCCTGTTTATAAAGAATCTGAACTAAAGATTTGTATAGAGATGGCTGAGGTCTGTTCCTTGTCTCGATGGCATTTCAGATCTGTTTCCTATCACGGTCCAGATCTGCTCTGTGTCTGTTTCAGTGGTTCAATAAGGTGCTGGGCTTATTAAAGAGGTGGAGCTAGTAAAAGTCAATGTCATACTCTTAAAACACCCTCAATATGTTAATGTGACACAATGCAGCATTCATTTGGATTTTGCTGTAATCTACAGTTTGCGGTAGTAGATTTGGAATAGGGTCCTGTTCTTGTTTTAAGTATGCCTCTTGCTTTCTCTCGCCTTTCACCCTTTCTTCAGCCTTCCAGAAAAAAAGATGCTGTAAAAAGCAATGCTATTCTAGGCTGCATCAACAGATGCACAGGAACAAGGAAGTAATGTTGTTGTTGTTGTTTAGTCATTTAGTCGTGCCCGACTCTTCGTGACCCCATGGACCAGAGCACGCCAGGCACTCCTGTCTTCCATTGCCTCCCACAGTTTGGTCAAACTCATGCTTCGAGAACAGTGTCCAACCATCTCGTCCTCTGTTGTCCCCTTCTCCTTGTGCCCTCCATCTTTCCCAACCTCAGGGTCTTTTCCAGGGAGTATTCTCTTCTCATGAGGTGGCCAAAGTATTGGAGCCTCAGCTTCACGACCTGTCCTTCCAGTGAGCACTCAGGGCTGATTTCCTTCAGAATGGAGAGGTTTGATCTTCTTGCAGTCCATGGGATTCTCAAGAGTCTCCTCCAGCACCATAATTCAAAAGCATCAATTCTTTGGCGATCAGCCTTCTTTATGGTCCAGCTCTCACTTCCATACATCACTACTGGGAAAACCATAGCTTCAACTATACGGACCTTTGTTGGCATAGTCCCAGTCTATTCTGCCTTGGTCAGACCCCACCTGGAGTACTGTATCCTGCTCTGGGCACCACAGTTTAAGAAGGATATTGGCAAGCTGGAAAATGTGCAGAGGAGGGCAACCAAGATGATCAAGGTTCTGGCAACCAAGCCCTATAAGGAACTGTTCAGGAAGTTCGGTATCTTTATCCTGGAAAAGAGGAGACAGAGAGGAGATATGATAGTCACCTTCAAATAACTAAAGGGTTGTCATGTAGAAGATGGAGGAAGCGTGTTTTCTCCTGCTCAGGTGGATAGCACCCGAACCAATAGCTTCAAGTTCCAAGAAAGGAGATTCCCACTAAACATCAGGAAGAACGTTCTGACAGTAAGAGCTGTTTGACAGTGGAATGTTCTCCTTCAGGAGGTGATGGGCTCTCCTTCACTAGAGGTTTTTAAGCAGAGGTTGGATAGCCATCTGTCTTGGATGTTTTAGCTGACACTCCTGCATTGCAGGGGCTTTAGACTAGATGACCCTCAGAGTCTCTTCCAAGTCTACTTTTGTATGATTCCATGATTCTAAGATTCGAGAGGCCTTTGGATTCTGTTCTGTTACGTATCCAGCAGGTTTCGCAGTGATGAAAATGTAGACAAAAGAAAAACGGAATTCTAGCTAGGAGCAGATCATGGGGTGCATATTCCCCCCCCTAAAATATGCTGTAACCCAACTTTATTTTAAAACAACATAGAGTTCCCCAACTCTCTCTACTCAAAACTCTGCATAGATATGTGCTTCTGTTTAAACCAGGGGTCAGCAACCTTTTTCAGCCGTGGGCTGGTCCACCATCCCTCAGACCGTGTAGTGGGCCGGAGTATATATATATATTTTTTTTGGGGGGGGGAAATGAACGAAATCCTATGCCCCACAAATAACCCAGAGATGCATTTTAAATAAAAGGACACATTCTACTCATGTAAAAACACGCTAATTCCCGGACAGTCCATGGGTCGGATTAAGAAGGTGATTAGGCCGCATCCGGCCCCCAGGCCTTAGGTTGCCTACCCCTGATTTAAACTGCCATATTTTTCTTCTTAGCCTTTCCCCAACCCTGGTTTACTCAAACTTCTGCCATTGCTTAAAACCACCAATCCCCTCTCTCAGTTTCTCCCTGTCCTTGCTTTATTCAGATGTCCACTGTTGTTTGAAACCACTGTTTTCCTCCATCACTGCTTTCTGCCACCATTTTAAACTATTACCTTCCCTGTCTCAGTGTCCTTTCCTGCTCGCTCCCATGCCACAGCCACTGCTCTCGTTCAACCTGCCTTCTCTTTTGCTCTTCTTCCCCATATTGACTATGCAAATACAGGAACTTCAAATCCTTCAGTGGGGCCGGGCAGTGGTAGCATTACGTTTTTACACACATAAGATATTTATTGAGTGTTGACCCAGTATTTGAATAGTTGGGATTGGGCTAGACCTCTATGAGTTGTGAGACAAGGCTTACTCTGGGAATGTGATTTCTCCTAAAAAGCATAATGTTTATTCCAGCAGGCTTGTGAAGGGGTAAGCTAGCCAGCTTTCACGCTGGCACCGACTTCAGTTTTTGAGTGAGAGAGCCCTCTAATATCTTGCCCCCTTGGCTCCCGAGTTTGCTAAATAAATCATATTGGTGGCTTGTCTTACCTCTTCAAATAATAACTGGAAACAATAGTACTACTATGATAGAGGTTAGGAGCAAAACACGGGTTCCCAAAATGGGAAACAAGCAGGTAAAATTAACATTTGGCTGGAGCCTTGGGAAAATGCCCGCAGTGAAGGTTCTTTGTGCGACCGAACCGAAATCCGAGAAGTTCAAGAAACACTCGCACAAGGTAGCTTTGTGCTAGCAACTGTTGATTATGAAGAGAATGGAGCTAACTGTGTGACAGATATACAAGATATTAGTTACCACCCCTTCAAGTGCTTTATCCCTACCCCAGCTTAAAATCTTACAGGGAGAGAGAGAGAGAGAGAGAGAGAGAGAGAGAGAGAGAATGTGAAAGAATGCAAATGGATTCCTAGTATATCTGGAATCAAAGTGATGTCAGAAACAATGCTTGAATATTTAAACCTCATTTCCTTGGACTGAACAGCAAGGATGATACTGGTTTTGACATTAATAATGAACTTGATATATAGCTCAGTTGGCAGAGCATGGTGCTGATAGTGCCATGGTTGCAGGTTCGATTCCCTTATGGGACAGCTGCATATTCCTTCATTGCAGGGTGATGGTCTAGATCAGCAGTTCTCAACCTGTGGGTCCCCAAATGTTGTTGGACTACAACTCCCATCATCCCTGAGCTCTGGCTTTGCTAGCTAGGGGTGATGGGAGTTGTAGTTCAACAATATCTAGGGACCCACAGGTTGAGAAAAGCTGGTCTAGACGATCCTCAGGGTCCCTTCCAACTCTACACTTCTGATTCTGTGATTCACCTGGGCGGATGTCATAGAATCATAGAACTGTAGAGTTGGAAGGGACCCCGAGGGTCATCTAGTCCAACCCCCTGCAATGCAGGAATCTTAACTAAAGCGTCCATAACAGACAGCCATGTCAAAGCCACTGGATTAAATAAGCAGAAGAAGGTGGCTGAAATCCCCTTTTAATCTTTTCTTCTTTTAATTTAATAGAAAAATACAAAATGCAGGACACTTTCAGAAATATACCAAATAAGCAAATGACTCCAAGCACAATTTTAAAACTGATTCTGCTTATACAGAAAGAATGTATTACCTTATATGTTCATATCTTACCCAATCAAACATTCTGTTCCCATCAAAGTCCTTGTGACCATTCCTGTTTTTTTCAATTAATATTAAAGGTTTAGCTAGCTGTGCTGCCATTTAACTTGGCCTGATACCCAAGATGTCATGAATTCTGATCTATTCTTCATGTACTTCAAGTTCTGTGCACTAAGGAAGGAAGATATATAAGACATCAGTTTCTTGGGAACATTTCTGCTTGCTTGAGATATATACTGTATATATAGGCTTGTTTCTAGATTTTACGTCTGCAGAAAGTTTGTGAATATATGATGGCAAAAAGCTTCCACTGTAGTACAGTGTTGAATAATATCCCCATTCCCAATTAAGAGCCTGGTGTGCTCTTTGACCTTTTTGCTATGAGTAGCCTGCATGCCACAGTTTTGAAGTTTGTGCTGATAATTTGGTTAACTAGTTGGAATAATAGCAACTTGTGTAATTCTTTGGCAACAACAAAGCGCTTGTTTCTTCAGACAAATGGGGACCGGTTTGAAATGCGAAAACAAGTAGGAGAAATGGCAGAATGTGTATTGACATTTCTTCCCCTTGTGGAATGTGCCTGCTTGAGTGGATTATGGTTCCAAGAGTGTGGTTTTGTTTGAATTGGCTTGGGTAGAAGATCTGCTTTCAAATAATTAATGGACCTTTTGATCCGGAGACTTTCATGTTCTTCTAAATAATCTTGATCTTCAAGTGGGATATAGAGGTGGTCGGTCAGTTGACAAGTCCAATTTTGCTGCCTTGCAGTGACGTAATGAGTAACCTCTGGGACAGTATTACTTGGCTGCTTTTTCTGTTGCTCTCCCAGGAAAGAAAATAAGACACGAGATGGGGACCAGCCCTCCAAGGCTCTGTACTTTGTCATATAATGAAGCAATAAATTCCACCATTTTGTAGTGGATGCCACATTTTCCCAGAATCCTCCATGCTTTGAAATACTTCTTCACAAAGCTTTGTGTTCCTGAGTACTGTGAAAATCACATTTTCTTTTATTTTCTTTAGTATGCATGTAAAATTACACAGCCTAGGGTGTGTGGCTGCAGTGGTGGAAGAGCACAAGGTGGGGAGCAGGGTGGGGGGCATCAGCGCCAATCCTGCTAGGGATGCTTAGTCACCCAATCACCGTTGCTTAGCGGTCACATGGAAGGAATGTGAGGCATTTCCTGTATCTTCCTTGCTGAAGAGATTCACCCTCTTCAACAAGAACAACTTAACCGTGAGAAATGGGTACAGTGGTACCTCGGGTTGAGTATTTAATTCGTTCCGGAGGTCCGTACTTAACCTGAAACTGTTCTTAACCTGAGGTACCACTTTAATTAAAGAGGCCTCCTGCTGCCGCTGCGCCACCATTGCACAATTTCTGTTCTCATCCTGAAGCAAAGTTCTTAACCTGAAGCACTATTTCTGGGTTAGCGGAGTCTGTAACCTGAAGCGTATGTAACCTGAAGCATATGTAACTCGAGGTACCACTGTATTGGGAAAACAACACATGATGCATTGTGCCTTTAACAGCTGTGTGGCTGGCACAAATTAAGCAGGGTAAGCCTTCTATAATGTGGAAATAAAATTATGAGGAAAGCTTCATCTGCTGACATTCTGTCCGTCATGCATGTTCTTACATATATTTTGCTGCCTGCTTTATTTTTGGATCCTATACTTCAGCACAGCGGCTTGTAACGTTATGGCTACTGGTTAAACATGGCCGAGGGTGAACCTTTTTTTGAATTGAAAGGTTCATCTGAATGAACTTTGAACTCAGCTGTTTCGTTTTGTAAAAGACAAACTGAAACTAGTTACTTTTTGAACAGGATTGAACTAGAATGTCTTTCTATTTAAAATGAAGTGTGCTACAAAGCAAAATGTGTCAATAGTAAGAATGATAGTAAATGATACCAATTTTTCACTTCCTGAAACAATGCATGAAATTTGCACTTCTCCGAATTTTGTGATGCATTTCTTCACCCAAAAAGGTGCATATATTAGAGGGAAGTGTGCAGAAAAATGCTTGTTAGTGAAAATAACATACAAAAAACCATTATATACTTTGCTTGCAAAAAGAGGAAGAGAAAGCAAAACTGTGTACAAAACTGTGCACTAAAATGCTGACTGTTTTCATGCGGAATTTTTTTTAAGGAAACTGATGCAGAAATCTGGCAAAATGGATTTAGGATTGGAAAGCGAGACATGGAGAGAAGCAAAAATTGACAGTCTCATCTATTCCTAAATGGTAGTATTCTGCCCACTTGTACAGTGAAAAAAAAATATATATTTTTGTAACCAGCAAGGGAAGTCACAGCCAGGATTGATATGTAATTATCAAAGATTGGAAAGGTGTAGTGGGATAATCCCATTTTTCTTTTTCCCCCCAGGTCAAAAACAAGAGATTCATGTAGAAAATAATAGAGAAAACTGAGATCCTAGTATAGCTGTGTGGTTGGGCAGGAACATGCCCTTCCCACAAGAGATGGATTAAGATTGGTTTGAAATGGGTGCATTTCAATAGTTTCTCTAAATCTGGGCCTAAAAGATCACATATAGTTGCACTGGCTGCAGTATAGCAGTGTACGTTCATGAGATTCCTGTATACCTATGATTGTGTGCTTTCTTGTCTGGCAGCTTCCCGCACAAAACCGCTGGATAATGATCTACATTCTCCCAAGCTTAAAAAGCAGGTTGGGGAGTTTGGCAAAAGGAGCTGTAGGACGGAAGGCAGCCTCTGAGACCCTGATGAGGGTACACATAACTCTGCACAGGGTCAGGGGTTTTATCTTCTAAGGACGGGTCAAGACTCGAGATTCTTAAAATAAAATCAAGGCAACAAATGAAGTGACGCTATCGAGCGGAAGAGTGCAATTTCGTGTGAACTGGAAACAGGGCAACAAAACACAGAAAGGAGATTTATGGCTTGCATTTTGCAGCAGATAAAAGAAATGCTTTCATCTCCGAAGTAACACAAAGATTTGGTTTTGCTTCTGCCAGATTTCGCAGGCGGGATTTCTCATGTGTGCGAGCCAGCAGTGTTTGCCAGATGCAGCTTGACTGTTTAGCTCTTGTGGGCCCAAGAACAGTCGAGTGGTGTCACAGGATACATCCCTAAAACATTTGTTTTCATCTAGTTCCTGTAGGTCTTGTTAAGAAGGCCACAAACGTAGCTGATGGGAGGGATAAAATCGGGGAGAACACTGTAAATATGGGCTGGAAATAGCTGTTGTAGTAGTTCTCAGTTTCATAGATCAGCATTGGAGTTCTACATGGATCATCTTATGTTGTGAACCTCCCTGTAATCTTTGGGTGGGGACACAGGTGGTGCTGTGGTCTAAAACACTGAGCCTCTTGGGCTTGCTGATCAGAAGGTCGGTGGTTTGAATCCCCATGACGGGGTGAGTTCCTGTTGCTCTCTCCCAGCTCCTGCCAACCTAGCAGTTCAAAAGCACACCAGTGCAAGTAGATAAATAGGTACCACTGCAGCGGGAAGGTAAACAGTGCTTCCGTGCACTCTGGTTTCCATCGCAGTGTTCCGTTGTGCCAGAAGCGGTTTAGTCATGCTGGCCACATGACCTGGAAGGCTGTCTATGTATGCGTGGGGAAGGGTAAGATTCATAGAGCCTGTACTCCATCTAATGCACTTAAAAATCTGTACTTTGGCAAAACGCATCAGGAAAGATTGAATTACCGTATTTTTCGCTCTATAAGGCGCACCAGACCACAAGATGCACCTAGTTTTTGGAGGAGGAAAACAAGAAAAAAAATATTCTGAATCTCAGAAGCCAGAACAGCAAGAGGGATCGCTGCGCAGTGAAAGCAGCAATCCCTCTTGCTGTTCTGGCTTCTGGGATAGTTGTGCAGCCTGCATTCGCTCCATAAGATGCACACACATTTCCCCTTACTTTTTAGGAGGGAAAAACTGAGTCTTATAGAGGAAAAAATATGGTACGTCACTTTAATTCCTCTCTAATTTATTCTGCTTTTGCTAATCCACGGGGATGGGCAATGAAGCCATGCCCCGGTTACTGGAAACCTTGTTCAGATTTCCGTCTCTCTAAACTTGTGAGAATTCAGCAGGCAATACTCACACGTGTACAAACCTATATTTTCAGCCAGAAGGATGAGAAATGCTTTAAAAACATGAAAGCCGGAGTTGTCAGAAAGAGGAATTCTTTAACCCAACATCATACATTTTTGTGCTCTGTTGGAATTGTGGCATACACGTAGCCCCGATTCAAAGAGTTGCTTTTGGAAATATTAACTTGAAAGGAGTGTTTCTTCTCATAATTATTCTTATGTCTTCATAATAACTTCAGCAAAGTTATCAACGCAGGCCCGTCAATCACCCCTCTCTTGAAGTTACGAGATTTTAGGGCTTTGGAATGCACATACTAATACATACACCGTATGGTTTGTTTCATAACATTCCCCCTTATGATTTAGCCTATTATATTAGCATGCTTCTTCTTGCACAATCCTCTCCCATGTGGTTTCTATGTTTTTATGTTACCGGAGCAATACTGGGACCAGAAACCACGCTGTTCCAACAATGTAGGAATCTGGCTTTAGTTACATGGATTTCCATAGGATGTATGCAAGATTAACTATATGTAAGATTGCTGGCATGCATAAGTTTTTCAAGTGGATTTCCAGTAGCTACCATATGCCCAATGGTCATGTGAACTGGCTCCATCTGCTGCCAATTTTTTTATATGTATAAAAACTTTTTATAAAATACATTTCCTCAGCCTTATTAGCAACAGATGTTCCTGCACACAAGCCTAACACACTTTGACTGTGACCCATTTGTTATAATAAATCCATATGACACACTTAGGAGTGTTTCTACTTGGTGTAAGTTTTGCCGTGTGCCTTCCCCCACCTCGTTTCTCCCATATAGCTTCTAAAAGAACGAATGTCTGAATTTGCAATTTTGCAAAAATGCACCACCTGTAGGGCAAAACTAAGCAAAACTAAGCAGTGCCATTATGTTGTGAGCTTCACCAAGGCATGTAGTTTCCCCCTGAATTGTGTGTGTTTGGGTGTTGGCGGTGGCAGACTGCCGATGAACAAGGGTGCAAAACCACTCGCCCCTTTTGCCCTTTCTGCTGCTGCTGCAGCCTGGTAAATGTAGCTGTTGACTGACAGTGTCACGATGTATTGGGCAGAGGTTTTGGGTTTCAGAGGATGACTAGCAACCGCTGAATGGAACAGGTCCCAACCCTCAAATTCCATTTTGTTTTCCTTACCCCCCCCCAAACTGACAGACCCATCCCTGATTTTTTCTGCCTGCAAATGGCGCAGGAAAAATGGGAGGGCATTTCTGCTGATGGCAACTTTACCCCACTGTTACTCCGCTGAGCTCATGCACAAAACCTTTGAATGTGTGGTTCCTTTCCAGGGTTCAAAATTAGCAGGGCCCCAGGCACATTTTGCGCCTAAAGATTATCCATTTGTGAACGCCACAAAAAGTCAAGGTGCCAATTTTTTTTGCACCTGAGTGACACTCAAGGATTATGTATGTGCCTCAAAGCCTTGAAGTACATGTTAAGGATAGACAATATGTTCAGGAGTTTAACAATAAAGAGTCGAATGTTTTGAAAACTGAAGTATGGTACCAATATTTTTATTGTAAACACCAAATTAAACACGTATTAACAATTTCTGCTAAAAACCTGATATTAACAATGTGTCACTTGTGTGAATTGCGTATTAGTTGATGCTTATCAAAATAATAAATAAATAATGTTGCCAACATCCCCCCTTCTGTGGCGACTAGGCATTCTGTTTTGGCACCCACAACCTGGGTCCCAGAAGCCATTTGTCTCCTAGCTTTTTTATCCCAGTTTCTTACCCTGTTTTTCCCACTGAGCCATGTTGCTATTGGAACGATGGAGTGGAATTAGTTAGTGCCATGTTAGCAAAAGCTTCTAAAGAATTAGAGTCATGAAAGGATTCTTGGATGGTTGAGAAAAATATAACTGGCCTATGAGGGAACCTGTGGACCTACCAGATGTCGGGAGAATGCCCCCCCCAATTCAATGGTACCTCGGGTTACATACACTTCAGGTTACATACACTTCAGGTTACAGACTCTGCTAACCCATAAATATTACCCCGGGTTAAGAACTTTGTTTCCGGATGAGAACAGAAATCATGCAGCTGCGGCGCAGCGGCAGCAGCAGGAGGCCCCATTAGCTAAAGTGGTGTCTCAGGTTAAGAACAGTTTCAGGTTCAGAAAGGACCTCCAGAACGAATTAAGTTCTTAACCTGAGGTACCACTGTAGTGGCATTGCTGCTTCCTTCTGAAACGGGGAGGTGGGATAACGGTGGGGAGCAGCATAGGCGCAGCAGTGGAAGAACCAGATTGGCTCTGCCATAGTGCCTGCACGACCCTGACCTTTCCCGCTGTCCTGTTCAGGCGACTCCACCATCAGGGGGGTTGCAGTGAGGCCACACCATGTTGGTCACTCCTGTTGGCTTGTGCTCGCAGTATCCTGGGCTTTTTTTCAACTGGAACTTACTGGAACTCAGTTCTGGCCCCTCTCAGGTGGACGCCATTACCATTATAAGAGAACAAGGGAGGCGTCCATGGTGAGTTCTGGCACCTCTTTTTCTTGAAAAATAGCAGTGGACCATATCCATATTTCATTTTAAAACTATTACAGTGGTACCTCAATTTAAGAACTTTATTCGTTCTGGAGGTCTGTTCTTAACCTGAAACTGTTCTTAACCTGAAGTAACACTTTATCTAATGGGCCTCCTGCTGCCACTGCGCAATTTCTGTTCTCATCCTGAGGTAAAGTTCTTAACCTGAGGTACTATTTATGGGTTAGCGGAGTCTGTAACCTGAAGCATCTGTAACCTGAGGTACCACTGTACAGAGCTTTTGATTATAATGTAGGGGCGAGTGGGTTGAGGGGATTATTGGTTTATTTTTGTTCTTGTTTTTATTATGTGGAATGTGTTTTTTAAAAAAAACTTGTCTTTTTAAGTTGTGAACCGCCCTGAGATCTATGGCTGAACGGTGGTATACAAATTTAATTAATAATAATAATAACCATGCTACATTAAAATCCAGGGGAGCAATTATTGCTGCACAGATGAAGAGGAAATTTCAGGTTCAGGCTCTGAAATCTTCTTTAGAATGTCCTTTACAGCAAAAACAGCAAAGGCGTTGGATGCAGGCTAAGATTGTCGCACTTAGTTCCCATTGAAATCAAGGAGAACTTACTCATGGCTTCTCCTAACTGGTCCCATTCATTTTGAGAGGTCCTACATTCAGCTGACTAAGTCTAGAGGAGTCAGCCCAAAGTCTCTTGATGCGTCTCAGACTAATATAATTTTTAGGAGCATAAGCTTTTCTGGACCAGAGTCCAAGATTCCTTAAGCCTACATTTTGTTACATTGAATTGCTGTAAATATAGAAAGCTCAAACGGAGCCAGACCATTGCTCCATCTTTATCTGAGTAATTTCTGCTCTAATTGACAGCGGCTTTCCAAGATTTTGGTCTTGGCCAAGACCTTTTCCATGCCTGCTGCTAGAGATCCTTTTTAACCGAAGATGTCAGAGCCTGAACCTGAAATCTTCTGCCTGCCAGTTATGTACTTACCACTGAGTTATGGCCCTGGGCAAAGATTGGCTTCCAATATGCAACTAAATACAGCGTTTGTGCTTAGGAATATTTTATGCCTCTTTTCACTGGGTCTAATTTTTTGCTTCCAGCATTGATTTTTTTTGGCATTTCCTGTAACTCCACACCCATGGAATCGCATTGAAGGGATACATGCTTGATTGAATACCACCAGTGTTAGGGGAATAATCTGGTAGGATTTCTTCTGCTTTTGCTTCCCATAGAAAAACATGCATGTTTTTTCACTTTCACCACCAAAAACAAACAAACAAACAAACAAACAAACAAACAAACAAACAAACAACAATGCTGGAGCTATGAATTTGCATAGTTAATTCCTTTTTTAAAAAAACAACAACCCACCTTGTACTTATTCAGTTTTTGAAAAATAAAAATGCAGTAAAAAGTCAGATTGAGAATTATATCGTAACACAAACATAAAATATTTAAAAATATACAGTTAGCCAGGTTCATGCATATCACCCAACTGTGGTGTAACGTTTTCTGAAGGAATGTGAATGAGCCTGAACGAAGGGTTGAGTTTGTACATTTCCCCCTCTCCAGTCTCTGCGACTGTGAATAGGACTTTAGCAGAGTTTTGTTATACTTTCGTCCTGGCTTAGTGTTGCTAGGGTCCATGATAGATTAAAGCAAACTCTTGCAAATTTCATCACAAGCCAGGTTGAAACCAAGGGTTATGAAGCTGCCCTGTTAAACTACCAAGGGTTTGTTTTAAATTCTTGACTATTGGTAGTTATTGACATATATATCTGCTAATTAGTGTGTGGGAGTATACTTGGTTTATTATTTGAGTGTTTGCCATTATTTATATGTTGGGTGTCTCTCCTCACCAAAATGTTGTGTTAGACAATATATTGATGTGTTGTGTGACACACTCCCTTTCCCCTTCCCTTATAGTCTCCAGGAGACCTTTGGGTGACAAGCAATTTCACAACAACAACAACAACAACAACAACAGTATAAAATATATGCTCAAGAACCATTGATTCCATGAAGCCTTCTTTCTTATAGAACTGCATGAAAAATATTTATTTCACCCTTTTAAAACAAATTCAGGTACAGTGTGAAATGCTGTGAACATCCGTTGTGCTTGCAAGAAACAAAATGATGGAAAAACCAGCAATGTAATTGGGGATGACTATAGTGTTTGCTCTCTGCCAAACATGATAGCGATTCCAGGGGTAATGAAAGGTGCCCGTCAGTTGCTAATAGTCCATAAAGTAGGATAATTATAGGAAAATAGCTTTTACTTGCACAGGCAAATGGATCTGAAGAATGATTGCAGTTTGTGGGAACTTGTGTAGCAAAATGAGCAGTGAATTGACTCTGAAGTTGGTCCAATTCAGCTTCTATGCATGCAAGGGGGAAAATAATCTCCTCTCCCCCCCCCCTCTCTCTCTGGGATTTGGAGCTGGATAGGGTGGCAGGTGTGTGAATTGTTTCTGTCTCTCACACTGTAATAGATTTCATTATTCCTAACACCAGGTTATGAGCGACGACAGAACTTGAACCAAAGCAGCCTGATTGTGACTGGGCCTGCTCTGTGGCCATGGCATGTTGAACGTTAGTTGAAAAAGGAAATCTGGTTGGGAGTGGAATGAGGAATCATGCTACCACTTCTAAGAACTTAATGAGAAAGTAGCCTTCAGTGCCTGGAAAGGTTCCATTTGTAAATTTCTGGAATCTCAAACTGCATGCATTTCTTTTCCCTCCAAGACAAAGATGCTTGCTTTGCAACGTGGAGTAGGCAAAGTATATCTGCTGTGATTCATAGGCTTCAGTCCTGTGCCCACTTTCCTAGGAGTAAATCCCACTGAATGGGCTTCTAAGTAGACTTGTACACAGTTGTTCTACGTTGTGATCGATAGGATTGCAGTGTTGTTCTACATTAAGTTATGTGGTAACTAAGCTGGTGAACTTGTGAGACAAGATAACTGTTTTCTGTTTTGTTTTTATATGCTCAAGAGGTGATTTTGGTTTCATCTTCTGAAGTAAATACTACTTTTAAATAGCCCTTTGATTTATTTTCTCTTCTGTGTGTTCAGAGGTTATTGGGTAATCCCATGGAAGCCTCCAACTATTTGAAAACCCATGGCCTTGTCTGTAGTACAGTGGAGAAGTGAACAGGTTGCAAAGCCACTGGAAAAAAGGAAAGTACAGCCTTTACAACTCTTGGTAGAACCCCCTGAATGTCAACAAAGTGATTGGACCTGTCCTGAGTTTGGGCCCCAGTGTGGAAGCCTGGTATGCTGTGTCATGGCTTGTGAGTGTTAAACTACCCCAGAGTAGTAATTCTTCCCTTCTTCTTCTTCTTCTTCTTCTTCTTCTTCTTCTTCTTCTTCTTCTTCTTCTTCTTTTTCTGTGATCACTCGTAGCTGAGTAAGATTGTCTTCCACGAACATGGTTTTAACAGTGAGTCCATAGGTGACTGTGGAGGCCAATTCTGGATCCACACATCCTTCCACAGTGGGGACATAGGTTTCCGGGTGGGAGTTGATCAGGACGAGGGTTTGCCAAGCATGCCTTCCTCTTAGCATGTTTCTCCCTTTCGTCTTGAGTTCGAGTGTCTTCAAAGTCCATGACACCTTTGGCTGTTCTCCAATTGGAGCGCTCGCAGGCCAGTGTGTCCCAATTGTCGGTGTCTATACTACATTTTTTAAGATTTACCTTGAAAGAGTCTTTGAACCTCTTTTGTTGACAGCATTACGCTTCCCATTTTTAAGTTTGGAATAGAGTAGTTGCTTTGGAAGAAGATAATCAGGCATCCACACAACATGACCAGTCCAGTGAGGTTGAGTACGGTAATTCTAAGATTACAGTGGCAAGAGTCTGAGTCACCCAACCCAGTCTCTGTAAGCATGATAAGTAGTACAGGAACTCAGGGGATAGTTTTATGCTTTTCTTACAATTGCTGAGCTCACATGGTTCATAGGGTTTTCTGAATTTCTTTCTAAGATGAATCTGACCATCTCTGACCAGTGTATCTGAAGAAGTGTGCATGCACACGAAAGCTCATACCAAGAACTAACTTAGTTGGTCTTTAAGGTGCTACTGGAAGGAATTTTTGTTTTGTTTTGACTATGGCAGACCAACACGGCTATCTATCTGTAACTGACCATCTCTATTTGTAAGAATTTTTTTGACCTTTTTAATAATTTAAACATCTGGCACCAACTTTGCTTTTTAAAAATGGCCTCATATTGCCTTCAGCAGCAAATGACTGCCAACTGAGTAAACAATAAAGTTTTGTGAAAATTGTGCGTTGTCTCTGAGCTTAGAATTAACATGTGCAAAGTCTGTTGTTTGGATGTAACATACTGTGCGAGCGGAAACACTAATAAGCCACTGAGCTGTGTTTAATTAACATTTACTGGGTTAAAAACCTGAAAAACTTAAGTCGAGTTTTAATGGTGGCTTTTGCAATGCAGAGATGACAAACCGTAGTTTGGCTTTAATTTGAATTGTTCTCTTGCATAATTCTTGACAATATGCACAATAGTTTTCCTGTAATTTCACAGATGACAGTGAATGGTGTCATCTGTGAAATGTGGTAAGAGGTTTTTGTTTCTTCAAAGAGTACTTTGTTCTGGTAAGAATGACTTTTCATGCTTGCTTTAAACTTTTTATCACTTATCATAAAACATGAAAGCAAACACTCAAATAAGCATTTAAATCAAATACAGCAAATTCCACCCCCACCCCCGAAAAACTGACATAAGTGCAAAATGATTTGGATCACTCAAGTGACAATTAAGATACTTATTAGGAATGTTTTCTGTGTACTATATAGAGTCTTCTAAATATGCTTTTAAAAATGTAATTATATTTTGTTTTTGTCCTCTGGCAGAAGAAAACAACTTGCAGACATTGTGTGGTTAAATGATTGCTAAAAATATTACCAAATTTGATTTTGTATCATTTCAGTTTTAATTATTATATAATCATCTGACTTTCTGCTAATGATTTATATTGTTATGCAGTTACTCTATATTTAATCGAACTGGATTATTCTTGCTTATAACTATCAGTAAAATCTAGAAAAGTAGCTGTCAGGGAACTGCCATCGGAGCTAGAGGCGGAGGCAAGGCTCCAAAGCGATGCTGGAGAAGGGCCCAGCAGGGAGAGAGGCAGCTCATCGGCTGGGGAAGGAAATCAGCGTAACACCAGGGATAAAGGGGGGCGGATGGGGGAATCGGTGAGGGGGCTCCAGGACTCCTCGCCAGAGACCAGCGGGGAGAGCACGGGTCCTCCGCTGCCCACACCCTCCCTGCGCAGAACACTTCCGCGCAGGGAGAGTAGGCAGAGACTTGGCGTCAAAGAACTTCTTTGCTGGAAGAGGTTCAAGAAACGCCCACTGACGGATTCTGCTAGCGACTGAAACAGCCACGAAGTGAAAGGCTGTCCAGACAGAAAAGGTTTAACCAGGCAACCTAGCCAGGAGTGGTGGCAACTTATGCACGAGCAACCCCTATAACCATTACAGTAGCCAATCTTCCTGGATAAGGTAAAGGTAAAGGTACCCCTGCCCGTACGGGCCAGTCTTGACAGACTCTGGGGTTGTGCGCCCATCTCACTCAAGAGGCCAGGGGCCAGCGCTGTCCGGAGACACTTCCGGGTCACGTGGCCAGCGTGACAAAGCTGCATCTGGCGAGCCAGAGCCGCACACGGAAACGCCGTTTACCTTCCCGCTGGTAAGCGGTCCCTATTTATCTACTTGCACCTGGAGGTGCTTTCGAACTGCTAGGTTGGCAGGCGCTGGGACCAAGCAGCGGGAGCGCACCCCGCCGCAGGGATTCGAACCGCCGACCTTTCGATCGGCAAGTCCTAGGCGCTGAGGCTTTAACCCACAGCGCCACCTGCGTCCCAATCTTCCTGGATAGTTGCTGGCAAAGGGGAGTGCTGCCCAGCAAGCCTTTTGTAGAAAGAATTGTAAAAGTAGGGCCATTTTGTGAGTGGTACCCCATCTCTGGTTTCCAGCGGCAGAAAACCAGAAAAAGGCCTTCCAGGATGATATTAACACCTAATTAAAGGTAAAGGTAAGGGGACCCCTGACCATGAGGTCCAGTTGTGGCCGACTCTGGGGTTGCAGCGCTCATCTCGCTTTATTGGCCGAGGGAGCCAGTGTACAGCTCCCTGGCCGTGTGGCCAGCATGACTAAGCTGCTTCTGGCGAACCAGAGCAGCACATGGAAATGCCGTTTACCTTCCCAACAGAGTGGTACCTATTTATCTACTTGCACTTTTATGTGCTTTCGAACTGCTAGGTTGGCAGGAGCAGGGACCGAGCAACGGGAGCTCACCCCGTCTCGGGGATTCAAACCGCCGACCTTCTGATCGGCAAGTCCTAGGCTCTGTGGTTTAACCCACCGCGCCACCCGCGTCCCTTAACACTTAATTAGGCAGGCTTATTTGGGAGTATGTTTCAAAAAAAATTGTGCAAATTTATAATCTAAGGAAAATTATGCATTTTGTGTGTGTGTGGGGGGGGAATAGACTGCAAATTTTCACCTAATTTCTTTTTAAAACAAAGGGAAAAAATGGAATGCACATTGATGCAGAGACTGGATAGAAAAGACTTTTGGAAACATGGGCTTCAAAAATCCCAAACCAACCATATTTAGCTGCAGAGTACTTCCAAGGCTACTGTGAATTCATGCTTTCTCTCTGTGTTTTATTTTGGCAGCAGTTTCAGGCCGGGCTTCTTTTGTGTGTGTGAACTGGCGCTAGGTGTGTTTAATGCTTCACTGCTGTTTAAAAGTATGGCCTTGGGGATTATTGCAAATTTGCCTTGCTTGGGCCGAGTTCAATATATAGCCAGGTGAATTCCGCAGTGCACTCTTCCATTACAGTGCTGGGACTTTTAACATTCACGTTTTGTTTTATTTCGGCGTATTTTAAAGGGGGAGAGTTAAGCTGCAAAGTTTCATGAGAAGTACAGTGGGCAGAATACAGAGCAGCTGCCTTTTCTGTGCAAAAGTTTTCTGTGCAAAGGGGGGCAAATGAAGCTGCAGTGTGCTGCTTAATCATGGTTGGGGGTTCTTTTTTGTGTGTGCACATTGGGTCTTAAAGCATTCCTGGTATGGAGACGGTTGATAAAGTTGCCAGGGTCTCGAGAAGGATAATAAAGCATATCGCCTCATAAACCCCAGCATGAGCTGTGAGAAACTGAAAGTGGACCTCTATATACATGTGTACTTGTTAGAAGTAAGATAAGTGAGTCTAGGATTGCAGCTGGGAGTGGCATGAATTTGTGGAGCTTAAGTGTATTTAGCCAGCTTTGGAAAAGGCAAAAATAGCTGTATAGATGAGTAACCTTTTTAAAGGACAAATATGCCTCCTCACCCCATAGCTGATCTAGCCTAGCTGATCCACTTGCAGGCATCTGATCATTTTAACCACAAGTCTCTGTTTGTGAGCCTGCTCATCCTTTTTCTACTTGGCTTTCCCCCTACCTTTTCCTACTTTTTTCTACTTTTTTTCCCTACTTGGCTACTTGGCCTTTGTTCCACCTGGCCTTTGGCTTAGAATCAGTTTGATTCCCTCCCCCTCTTTCATTTTCCTTTCTCCTCCTGTGAAGAGGCTGCATCCTAATGTTTTAATGTTGTATTTTAATCTTTTTTAAATTGTATTTTAATCAATTTGTTTTTATTATTGGTTGTTAGCCGCCCTGAGCCCGGTCTTGGCTGGGGAGGGCGGGGAATAAATAAAAAAATTATTATTATTATTATTATTATTGGCTTAGGTGGGCTTGTGCTGGTCAGCATTGCAGGGGCTGAAAATAAAACTCAGCCTTGGGTTGCAAACAAGTCCACAAAATATTTTACCACCCTGTGCTTAAATTTACCTGTCTTGCTTTAGGAGAGAGAAGAGGGAAGCAGAACTTTTTTTTTTTTGTCTCCGGGCACTCACCAGAGGTTACAAAAGACTAGTTCTGTGCAAGCCCAATTAAAACCAATAGCCATTGTGAAGGTAATCATATATTTTAAAATTTATAGCCCACCCAATTCTCTCAAAGGCAAGCCTTCTGTTTTTGTCTTGTCGCTTGCCGTTTCTAGATGCACATGAGAGCTTCTAGAAAAGGGGATTTTAGGTGGGAGGCTAACAATGCTATGCTCATCTTCATTGGTCATGGAGATTTGACATTGTTGCCAGAACGGTTTTCAAACAGTGGCTGAAGTGAAAATAACCTCAGCATGACTAACCTATTCTGGCATCCAAAGACTTGAGAGTAGGAGACAGTTGGGAGGCCTTGTTCTTGACGTCAGCAAAATCTCTGCGCGTCACATTTGGGTCTTGACTAGAAACGAGGAAAAGTAGGTGGCATTTACCATCTGACCAGTCTGGAGAACGTGACTAACGACACAACAAAAGTCCTTGGGTTAGTTGAACTTCAGCTAAGATGGGCACCACAATTTAAGAAGGATATTAACAAGCTGGAACTTGTGCAGAGCAGGGCGAAGAATATGATCAAGCCTTATGAGGAATGGTTGAGGGAGTTGGATAAAAGGAAGGGTTGAGGAAACCTGGAAAAGAGCTTGAGATACGATAGCCATCTTGAAATATCTCAAGGGCTGCCACATGGAAGATGGAGGAAGCTTGTTTTCTCCTGCTCTAGAGAGTAGGACCCAAACCAATAGCTTCAAGTTACAAGAAAGGAGATTCCGACTAAACATCAGGAAGAATTTTCTGATGGTAAGAGCTGTTTGACAGTGGAACAGACTCTCTTAGGAAGCAGTGGAGATTTTTCCTTGGAGGTTTTTAAGCAGAGGTTGGATCGATCTGTCACAGGTGCTTCAGTTGAGATTCTTGCATTGCAGGGGGTTGGACTAGATGACCCTCAGAGTCCCAACTCTACACTTGTATGATTTTTGGAGACAGTGGGTAGCAGTGGGGATAAATTTCTTTAGGAACAGTATTGGGTTATATGAATAATGCAAGCCTGTTGAATCGGAATAGCTTTCTTTTGCCCCTTTTGAGCTTTTTCTCTTATTTTACTGGAGATCGTGTAGGAAAAAGAACTATACATTTAAAGTAATTTCTCAGCCTTACCTATTATTGTGGTTCCTGGCTGCTGGACTGGTGTGCTGCTACATCACTTGAGACCCTGGCTGGAATTCAAAGAGCTCCGTTTTACGTGCCTGGCGTTGGACACACCCAGTGGGATTTGTGCCTGTTTTTTTTTTGTTTTTTTTTGAAGCGAGTCACTGTACTACGTCACAAAGCTATTCAAATATCCCAAGTCCGGAGCTTCTTTGGCTACACAGAACTAATCACACGGTTCTTTGGCCCAGCGCCTGGGTAATAGGAGGATTCCCTTGCACCTGTTCTTTCTGTTCCACACTATTCTTAGGGCTTGTGTGTGTTTTGTCCTACTGCATATAAAAATACAATTGAATTCCTTTCTCACGTGTTCATTCTTTATTACGCGCACGCGCGCGCGCACACACACACACAGCGTCCAGAAGAGTTTTGAAGATCATAAAGTCCAACACCTTTAGTAAAATCCTCCGTTCCAGTTTAGTGCATAGAGTGATGTCATCTATGCTACGCATTCAGTCTCCTATATCCATTTGACATTGCTGAGTGCTGTTCTGGAGATCCATCCCCATGACATGTTTTCTATATAAAAGCAGGCAGTTTAGGTATGTTTTATTGCCTGTTTGGTGGCTATCCATGCCAAATGTCCTAGACCAAATGGGTGGGACGTCGCCTGCTCTTGATGGAGTTACGTTGCCTCTGAAGGAGCAGGTTCATAGCTTGGGGGTCCTCCTGGATCCTTTGCTGTCGCTCAAGGCTCAGGTGGCCTCAGTGGCCCGGAGTGCCTTCCCATAGTCGCCTTTGACTGGACTGAACCATCCAGGGGTCCTTGACCTTGACCTTTTAACCCCTGCTAGCCAGGGATGATGGGAGTTGTAGTCCAAAAACATCTGGAAACCCAAGTTTGGGAAACCCTGATATTGAGTATCTGAATCTCAGTCTGGTACTGGTTTCCTGTCAGAAATCATCCCTAGCCTGCTATTTACCTGCGAGGCATTTGCGAGCTTTTTTGCGGAGAAGGTCTTGTTGCTCCGCCATGACCTTCCTGCCAATTTGGATACAATAAAGGAACTGGAGGCCCCTCGACTGTCCTCGGGTCCAGTATTGGACCACTGCGACCGGATATCCCCAGCCGATGTGGACAGACTCCTCCGAGCTGGAAAGCCCACCACCTGTCCTCTCGACCCGTGCCCGTCTTGGCTGATTAGAGCGTGTCCAGACGAGGTGCGGGCCCTCCTGGGGGATATCATCAATTTGTCCCTTGGCACGGGGACATTCCCTGCGGAACTGAAGGAGGCAGTGGTGCGCCCGCTCTTAAAGAAAACATCATTAGATCCTTTAGATCTATCCAATTACCGCCCGGTTTCGAATCTTCCGTTCCTGGGTAAGGTGATTGAGAGAGCGGTTGCCGAACAGCTTGGTAGGTTTCTGGATGAAACATCGGCTCTGGATCCATTCCAGTCTGGCTTCCGCGCGGGTCATGGGACCGAGACGGCTCTGGTTGCCCTAACAGATGATCTTTGTAGACAGCTGGATCGAGGCGGGTCGGGGCTGCTGATTCTTCTAGATCTGTCAGCAGCTTTCGACATGGTCGATTACGAACTCCTGGACCACCGCCTTGCCGACGTGGGGATTCAGGGCACAGTCCTTCAATGGCTGCGCTCGTTTCTCTCTGGTCGGGGACAGAGGGTGGCGCTTGGGGGGGAATTGTCATCGCGCCACTCCTTGGTGTGTGGAGTACCTCAGGGTGCGATACTCTCCCCGATGCTTTTCAACATCTTTATGCGCCCCCTCGCCCAGCTTGTCCGGAGTTTTGGGCTGGGTTGCCATCAGTATGCTGATGACACCCAACTCTATCTGTTGATGGATGGCCATCCTGACTCGGCCCCAGACACACTGACCAGATGTTTGGAAGCTGTGGCTGGATGGTTACGTGGGAGCCGGTTGAAGCTAAATCCTTCGAAGACAGAGGTCCTGTGGCTGGGACGGGACGATATGGGATTGGGGGGGGGGCAACTCCCATCTCTTGCGGGGGTGCAATTAGTGCCAGCACCATCCGTTAAGAGTTTGGGTGTAATCTTCGACACCTCCCTTTCCATGGAGGCGCAGATTGCAGCTATAACAAAGGCAGCATTTTTTCATCTCCGCCAAGCTAAGCAGTTGGCTCCTTACCTCTCTCGCCCTGACCTAGCCACTGTGATCCATGCGACGGTCACCTCCAGATTGGATTATTGTAACTCGCTCTACGTGAGACTGACCCAGAAACTCCAGCGGGTGCAGAATGCTGCAGCGAGACTCCTTACGGGGTCTTCGCTGCGAGACCACATTCACCCGGTGCTGTACCAGCTGCACTGGCTCCCGGTGGAGTACAGGATCAGGTTTAAGGTGCTGGTTTTAACCTTTAAAGCCCTATACGGCCTAGGACCCTCGTACCTACGGGACCGCCTCTCCTGGTATGCCCCACAGAGAAACTTACGGTCTTCAAATAAAAACATCTTGAAGGTCCCAGGCCACAGAGAAGTTAGGCTGGCCTCAGCTAGAGCCAGGGCTTTTTCGGCTGTGGCTCCGATCTGGTGGAACGCTCTGTCACTAGAGACTAGGGCCCTGCGGGACGTGACATCTTTCCGCAGGGCCTGCAAGACAGAGCTGTTCCACCAGGCCTTTGGCCAGGGCACAGCCTGACTCCCTCCCTCGGCAATCTTTGTGGAGCTCTGGCACAATGGTTGCCAGTGGCTTGATTTGAATCAATTTTATAATGAATGATTTTAGAGTGTTGTTTGTGCTATACTTTTGTACTGTTTATTGTTGTTAGCTGCCCTGAGCCCGGCTTCGGCTGGGGAGGGCGGGATATAAATAAAATTTATTATTATTATTATTATTATTATTATTATTATTATTATTACCTCAGAGGTTGCTTCCCACTGCAAACAGCATCTTGGGGGACAAACAGCAGTCAATAGGATGCAACTTGGTTCCAGACCAGGAGTAGATTCAGACCAGGGTTCCAATGTTGCTTTTCTCGAAAATAAAAAAATACGCTCTTCTTTTTTTTAAATGAAGGAAGTGTAACGTGTAGTTTGGCCCTGTGTATGTTTTTGGAGGGACGCAGGTGGCGCTGTGGGTTAAAGCCTCAGCGCCTAGGACTTGCCGATCGAAAGGTCGGCGGTTCAAATCCCTGCGGCAGGGTGCGCTCCCGCTGCTCGGTCCTAGCGCCTGCCAACCTAGCAGTTCGAAAGCACCTCGGGTGCAAGTAGATAAATAGGGACCGCTTACCAGCGGGAAGGTAAACGGCGTTTCCGTGTGCGGCTCTGGCTCGCCAGAGCAGCGATGTCACGCTGGCCACGTGACCCGGAAGTGTCTCCGGACAGCGCTGGCCCCTGGCCTCTTGAGTGAGATGGGCACACAACCCCAGAGTCTGTCAAGACTGGCCCGTACGGGCAGGGGTACCTTTACCTTTACCTTTATGTTTTTGGAGCATGCAGGTGATTCAGGCATAGTCTTAGAAGGAGCATCTCTAAAAGAAGCATCACTTTCTGTTTGAGATGAAAGGGGAGTGGCCGTTTTAAGATGTCATGGGAGGGATGGGCTGCAGTCTGAGATGAACCAGGAGCTGGGTAGCAGGAGCTGTAGAACAAGCCCCAGTGTTAAGGACCAAAGAACAACCAAGGATACAGGAACTCGTCAGAGCTCAGAAGATTTTTTCTGTGTACACACTATACCTTTAAAGCGTATTAGAAGTATGTTCTTTTCCTCAAAGAATTCTAGCCATTGTATTTGTTGAGGGTTGCTGGGAATTTTAACTCTGTGAGAGGTTAACTACAGTACCCAGAATTCTTTGAGGGAAAGAATGTGCTTTAGAGATATAGTGTGTACACAGCCTTAGTTGCTTGAGCAAGGATCAACCGGAACAATTTTTCCACTCCTTTCTATTGAGGAATATCCAGTGGCCAGCCTGGATAGATAGGAGAAGTCCAAGGCCTCAGGGTACTTTACTGAAAAGTTGCCACCTGCATTTCAGTGGGTTACCATATGAGGCAGCTCTTGAGAAAGAACTTGCCATCCACAACTTAGGTACTTGTATTAAAGACAATTAGTTCTCTAAATAAAAACCCTATTTAACCCACAGCGGGACGCGGGTGGCGCTGTGGGTTAAAGCTTCAGCGCCTAGGGCTTGCCGAATGAAAGGTCGGTGGTTCGAATCCCCATGGCGGGGTGCGCTCCCGTTGCTCGGTCCCAGCGCCTGCCAACCTAGCAGTTCGAAAGCACCCCCAGGTGCAAGTAGATAAATAGGGACCGCTTACTGCGGGAAGGTAAACGGCGTTTCCGTGTGCAGCTCTGGCTCACCAGATGCAGCTTTGTCACGCTGGCCATGTGACCCGGAAGTGTCTTCGGACAGCGCTGGCCCCTGGCCTCTTAAGTGAGATGGGCGCACAACCCCAGAGTCTGTCAAGACTGGCCCTTACGGGCAGGGGTACCTTTACCTTTTACCTTTAACTCCTGCTTGATTAATAGGGGCAGCGTTGTAAGTCAATTAAATGTTTTAAAATCTGTTAAATCCAGTGAAATGTTGCAGCCTTAGTTGTCTGACACATGCATCCATGTCTTGATCCACTTCCATAAATTGTATAACATCTCCCTCATTTAACTTTCTTATAAATAAAGCATAAATAATGAATACTTTAAAATGATCAGTTGAGTTATGAAGTATCACAAATATATCCGTTGGACAGAGAGGGGATGTTTTCTTTCTGGGAAATAGTCTAAATGAGCTGTGGCAGATGAATGTTGATATTACACATTTTTGCTAGGCAAACTCTCCAGAGAGCTGTGCTCAACAGGAAAATCTTCTTCTTCTTTTTTCTCCCTTCAAATAAAGAGTACACTATATTTCTTGCACTTCGTTTTGAGTGGAACTTCACGGGTTTCCAAATGTAATAATAATAATCTGGAATGGCAATTGTGAAAAGAGAATACTCCTGCTGTATCTGGAGTGCCTGTTAAGTGGTCTTTGTTAACTCCTTCAGCAGCTTCAGGATACAAAATATTTTCACCACACGATTATCTACACTCGTTGCAGTGTACCTGATGCTGCTTGGTTTCCAATATAAGTGCAATGCCTTGCTTGCAGTGCTGTTTTTCTAGAAAAAGAGGTACCTGAACACACCACGAACTCCTCCCTCTTTCTCTTAGAATGGCAATGGCACCCACCTGAGAGGTGCCAGAACTGAGTTCCAGTGAGTTCCCCCTGAAAAAAGCCCTGCTTGAACATGCACACACCCTAACTTCCTAGTTCTTTTTGCACATCTTCTGCTCCTAGCTATTTAAAGAGAACACATGCCACTTTTTCACATTTACACAGTGGAAAACTTTATTGTGCGTTCCTTCTGGCCTTTGACTCCAGAAACATATGTTTTGGGGACCCAACCTATTCTTGTGACGGTGGTTTGTCTTAATGTTGTAGCTTAATTTGCTGTAACACAACCTGGGACCACTTGGGTCTCTAATTTAAGAAATAATAGCAATAAAAAGCTAAATAAATAACAATTCTCTTTCCTTGGTTCTGTCCAGGCTAGCATGAGGGCCCCATTGGACAATACAGTCATACCTTGGTTGATGAACGACTTGCGAGTCGAACGTTTTGGCTCCTGAATGCCACAAACCCGGAAGTGAGTGTTCTAGTTTTTGAACGTTCTTTGGAACCCGAACTTCCGGCATGGCTTCTGTGGCTTCCAATTGGCTGCAGGAAGTTCCTGCAGCGAATTGGAAGCCACGCCTTGGTTATCGAACGTTTTGGAAGTTGAACGGACTTCCGGAGCGGATTCCGTTCGACTTCTGAGGTATGACTGTACAATATATGTGGGGTTGCATTTAATGTGCATAGTTGGGATTTTTTATTATAAAAAGCTCTTTTAAATAACATCCACCCAGGGGTTAATCAGCCATGGGGAGAGAGTTCCCAGGGCCTGGTGCAAAAGCTAAGCAAGTCTGGGAATCACATTTATGATACGGTTGCAGAAAGAGAAGATAGCTAAGCAGATAAATCATTCAAACAGGATCAGATACCTCCCTGGCTGCTATCTTATTTGTCCCAGAAGAGAAGCTGCCATTGGTGCGGATGGCATGCTGAAAGATGCTTTGGATATGCAGCCAAGAAGCATATAAACAAGAAGAATTCTTGCCACGTATTTTATTCAATATTCATAGAGAGAGGCGAAGGGATGCAGTCTTTCTTAGATAATGGCATTGCTCTGAGTAAAGTCCCACCCCCTCTGTCTCTCCTATTCTACGCCATCCATGCCTTGGCTGATCTGAGCCTTTTGCCTCTGAGCTTTCTGTTCTCCTACTCTCAATGGTCACCTGGTCCTGGGAGCGGGGGGGGGGTCAGGAATGCTTTCTAGACACTCCATTTGTCAGCTGTCTCTCCCCTGCTGCTCTTCTCCCAATATTTCCCAGCTTCTCCCCTCTTGCAGCCTCTGAATTATGTCCTTCTGCAAACCACTGTTTTCCTGTTTTCAGGAAGGTTTAGGACATGGGTAGGCAAACTAAGGCCCGGGGGCCAGGGCCAGCCCAATCGCCTTCTAAATCCGGCCCACGGACGGTCCGGGAATCAGCGTGTTTTTACATGAGTAGAATGTGTCCTTTTATTTAAAATGCATCTCTGGGTTATTTGTGGGGCATAGGAATTTGTTCATTCCCCCCCTTCAGAATATATTCCGGCCCCCCACAAGATCTGAGGGACAGTGGACCGGCCCCCTGCTGAAAAAGTTTGCTGACCCCTGGCTTGGGATAAGGGGGGGGGGGCGGTTCCACCATTCCTCCTTAGTCCAGCCCCTGACATCACCTGTAAATGAGGATCTGTGACTCTCATTTATTTCTATTTTCAAAAACGTATTCAGCGCTGTCATTGTGTAAATGCACCATTATTCTAGAGGATCCCAATTTGACATTACTGCTTTTGTGTTTTTTTAACAATAATATTTATTACTTTTAAAAATTACAAAAAAGGAAAAGGAAAAGAAAAGAAGACAAAAGAGAAAAAACAAGAGAAGAAAAAGAACAAGAAAAACAATACAATACAATATATAAACAATACAAAACACAACCTAAACCCATTAAACTAAACATAAATAAAGCAAAACAGAAACAATTTAAAAACATCCCTCCTTTTCCATACTCTATCCTTCATTCCCTTGTTTCCTCGACCTCCTCTCACCTCCCTTTTTGTATCCCACTTCTACTAATTGTTTCAGCAAATCCTTTCCATCTTCCTCTATTTTCTATCATATTATAAATAACATATTTTTTAACCTTATTTCCCATTAAGACTAAAATACTTATATATACTTAACTTCTTATAACATTTCTGCTAAATCCATAAAATATCATTCCACCATTTTTCTAGCAGTCATTAATTTTACAATATTTCTATATATAAACTTTAAATTTTCCAGTCTTCTTCCACCATCTCCTCTCCCTGGTTTCGGATTCTGCCAGTCCTTTCCGTCAGTTCCATATAGTCCATCAACCTGGAGATCTTATGTCCCAGGCTCTTAACTCTTTTCCAAGTCCCTTCTGCAGATCTTCTTCATATTCTTTAATGCTAAGGAGCAAATCTCGGGAAAACTCCAACCTAACAGTACTTTTATTCCTTCTGGACAGTTTGGCCATGACCGTACTGCTTTTGTGCCAATATTAAAAAGCAGAGAATTCTAGGCCTCTCATCAAACAACATCTCCCAGGATTCTATGTGGAAAGCCATGACAATTAAGCCGGTATAAAACTGTCATGCGTTTGTTCTGTAGATGTGTGGATCCAAAACTCCTTAAGGATCGCAGACCGTTTTCTAAAGTTCTCTCCACCAATTTGAATCTATCAAACTGCTTTAACTATCAGACAAATAACCGCAAGCCTCCATTTTAACTGTTACTATTACTGTTTTTCCAAAGTAACGCAGAAGAAAAGAGGATCAAGTACATTAAATGCCGTGATACTGATAAATAGCTCCAAGTTCTATTGCACTTGAAATAGTTGGAAAACCTCTCCATCTTAGTAGTACAGATTTCAAAATGTCTAAGCTGATTCTGACAGGTTTCAGTTGTTTATTTTGACAGATGTTGAATAGGACTAGAGATTTTCAGCATTTGTACATTATGGACCTCCAGTGAGGAAATGCCCCCAAATTTAAAGAGCTGGCATTGGAAAAGGAAGCAGCGGAGGGGTGCCAGAAAGAATTCCATCTCTGGAATTTTTTTACGCATAATCATATTGTATGTTTTTGAATGCCTCTGTAAGCTGTGAGCATCCTTTAGGAATTTTCTCACCAAATTCAAAGGACTTTTGTTCAATATAACAGTCGGTGTCCTAGTGACCATGTATATTTTGGGATTTAAAAAAAAAATCAGAAGAACAATAACTGATTGCGGCGGGGGAAGAGTATAATGTAGTACAGCAAATGATGTCCTTGGTAACATACTGCAAAGCATTATATAGAGAGATGCCTGGGAAGACTACTCAGAAGTTACAGCTAGTTCAGAATGTTTGGTTGTTAACTGGGGGAAAATTTTACTAAACGTATTTCATCAGTGCTTAAAAATCTCCACTGAATGCCAGTGTTTTTCCGGGCACAATTCAATGTGCTGTTTTTGACCTTTTAAAACATTTTCATTAGCTTTTTGGGAGGGTGGGGAGTGATATTTTATATATAAAAAAATTCCAAATCTCAAAATGCAGCCTTTAAAATGAGTGCTGACTTGAAAGCTCTGTAAGGAGAGGGGAAGAAAAACAGCAGTTTTTAGGGGTTGAGGGGAAATGTTTATCAAGGTTCCCCATTGCTGTGGTGACATTTTTTAAGGGTCTGGTGCCATCAACACAAGGGTTTGGCAAGGCCACCATTTTCTCACAGGGTTAAAGTCCTCAAAACAGAGTGTTGTTCCTTCGCTTTCATTTTTGGAAGGGGCAAATTGGTGGCCATTTATTCGTAGCCACCAAGAAGCTGCTACCACCGTAAACAGTTCAACCCTTGGCACATGTTTCCTTTTTTTTCTCCCTCCCACAAACCACCACCTCCTTCCAAATTCACTGCAAATTGCAGGGACATTTTCATTTAGAGCCATTAAAAACCCGCCTGTATACAATATCACTTGGAGTTGGAATATTGTTCTGAAGTTCATCATTCCAAAGCAGCGCAAGCGTTGCCCATCTTCACGCGAACTCAACAAGAAGCAGTGCTGCTGCTACCAAAAAGCTCTTCCTCTGGCGCCACTGCAGTGCGCACGCTGCTCCTATGTTCTGGTAATCCATGTTCTGGCAACCTGATTAGATTACTCTAATGCAGTGTACGAGTGCCCGCCCTTGAAGAATTGTTTCCTTAGCTGTTTCTTTTGCCTGTGAAGTAAGGAACACCCCCCCCCCCCCAGTGCCGGATTTACGTATAAGCTAAACAAGCTATAGCTTAGGGCCACACACTCTTGGCCCCCCCCAAAAAAAATTAAAGGAAAAAAACCTGGATGTACATTTCCAAAATATAAGATAAAAAACAAATAAAATAAAACCTGCATACAGCAACAGTGTTTTTGTGTTGTTCAGGCTCCTGTGATGTAAGTAATGGGCCTCGCCTGCTAGCCTGCTCCCTAAAACATAACTGGTTTGCTCCTTTCTATATAAAGGGTCCCACATTCTGCATGGACTGCTTGCATGGCAACATGTGCAAATGGCTTTAGATACCTATTACGTTCATAAACTACCATATAGCATATATCCAACACAAGAAACAGTGACAATTTGTCGTTGACAAAGGACAGCTGGATATGTAAAGGGCCCCATTACCTTCAGTAGCTTAAAGGTAAAGGTAAAGGGACCCCTGACCATTAGGTCCAGTCGTGACCAACTCTGGGGTTGCGGCGCTCATCTCGCTTTACTGGCCAAGGGAGCTGGCGTACAGCTTCCGGGTCATGTGGCCAGCATGACTAAGCCACTTCTGGTGAACCAGAGCAGCACACGGAAATGCTGTTTACCTTCCCGCCGGAGCAGTTCCTATTTATCTACTTGCACTTTGGCGTGCTTTCAAACTGCTAGGTTGGCAGGAGCAGGGACTGAGCAATGGGAGCTCACCCCGTCGCGGGGATTCGAACCGCCGACCTTCTGATCGGCAAGTCCTAGGCGCTGTGGGTCCTAGACCCACAGCGCCTCCGGTCCTGGACTCCCCCCCCACAGACCACCAGTAGGTCTTAATGCTTGCCACCCACTCCCATAAATGAAGGTGGGATAGTCATACAGGTGTATCCATACTACTTAAGATGATGGATATTTCAGGTGGATCTTTTAAATAAAATGGAACGTAGGAAACCAAGAATTCATTCTATCATATCTGTGCTTTGTTCCTTGGGACTTGAAATTTTGAAGATTTTTCTTTCTCATGGGGCCAGAAGGACCATTGCTAAAGAGCTTCCAGAGAATTGCTCCAAGTTCTAGGGAGCAGTCTTAAAAGTAGATACAGATAATGATGTTTTTGTGCATGTGGTATTTAAAAGCAAAGTTTTCTTGTTTATTGCTTGAGCCTGTTAGATTAATTGGCAGTGCTAGCTTAGCGTCTGTGTTGTAGTTAAGTATTCTTGTAATGATCTGCTTTTGCAAATGGTCCCTTTGGGCCGCTTTACGTAGTGTTGCAGCGCTCAATATATAAAGTGTTCATTTCTGATCTGGCACAATAGCTTTCATGATCACAGATGAAGGTTAAAATGGGCTGTTTCAATAGGCTGAAGTTTTGCTTTCCAGGGTATAATTAAAACAAGCCTGATGTCAGCCTGAACTGCTCCTTTCATGTGAAATCAGGGTTTTGTTTGAGCTTACTTGAAAGCGCTAATAAATTCTGGGTTTTATTTAATAACTTGAGTTATACATGTGTAATGTCTGTGTTAAAAGGTGTTGTGACCAGCTTTTACGTCAGATTTTTAAACTTTAGGGTTAAACAGGGATTGAATGGTGAGATACACTTCGCTTGTAAGATCAAAGTTCTCCAAGAGGATTTTCACCTCCCTCCCACCCTTCTGCATGCCTCCTAATGAAATGGATAATTGCTCTATCTTGGGCAAACATCAAAACAATTAGGTTATACATTATTACAGGGATATGTTCCAGTATAATTAGTGCTACCCTGTGTTGTTGTTTTTGACAGTCATTGACTCTGGGTTTTAAATTGCATGGACGCATGCCCTCATGTTTGCTTGGAGTCTCCCTTATTCTCCATCCCTGAATAAGTCTGCTTATTCTCCTTAAGATTCCTGCCTTGCAGCGGGTTGTACTAGATAACCCTCAGGGTCCCTTCCGACTCTGCAATTCCATGATTCCACTCCCTGGCATCTCTAGGTAGGGTTGGGTTTTAAAGCCCTAAATGGCCTCGGTCCTGTATACCTGAAGGAGCGTCTCCACCCCCATCATCCAGTCTGGACACTGAGGTCCAGCGCCGAGGGCCTTCTAGCTGTTCCCTCACTGCGGGAAGTGAGATTACAGGCAACCAGGCAGAGGGCCTTCTCGGTGGTGGCGCCCGCCCTGTGGAACGCCCTCCCATCAGATGTCAAGGCAATAAGCAACTATTTTACTTTTAAAAGACAACTGAAGGCGGCCCTGTTTAGGGAAGTTTTTAATGTCTGATACTATATTGTTTTTAATATTTGGTTGGAAGCCGCCCAGATGGTTTCTAGTAAGTGTCGACCAGGGGTCAGAAAACTTTTTCAGCAGGGGGCCAGTCCACCATCCCTCAGACCTTGTGGGGGGCCGGACTAAATTTTTTTTTGGGGGGAATGAATGAATTCCTATGCCCCACAAATAACCCAGAGATGCATTTTAAATAAAAGCACACATTGTACTCATGTAAAAACACACTGATTCCCGGACCATCTGTGGGCCAAATTGAGAAGGCGATTGGGCCGCATCCGGCCCATGGTCCTTAGGTTGCCTACCCCTGGTGTAGGCAGTGGACCAGTGGTTTGGTGTAAGGCTGCTTCCTGTGTAAAAGATTCCTCCCTCAAATTGCACTTTCCAGAACATTTGATCAAGAGGCATTAAAGCAAAATCAACAAGTTGTAATAGAAGCTCTACAGATTTGGCTTCAACATCAGTCAGCTGTTGGCCAGTCCATATGACTGCAGATTGTCTCCTACCTCCTTTCCTCTCCAATCATTTGGTACTGGTTTTTACTAATAAGTTTTTCGAGCAGACCCAGCCTCTTGCATTTATTCAAACAGCTTCTTAGAGCTTATCCACACTTTCCTCTGCTCTATCCAGGCATGGTTAAAGCTTCATGTCCAAGTGCCCTCCTTTTTAAATCCGATTAAAATAGGGACGTCCTATTCCATAATACATAATATTTTTTTTATTTATAGCCTGCCCATCTGACTGAGTTGCCCCAGCAACTCTGAACAGCTTCCAACATATATAAAAACTTAATAAACATTAAATAACTTCCCTATACAGGACTGTCTTCGGATGTCTTCTAAAGGTCGTATATTTATCTCCTTGCCTCAGGGGTCACATGACTCCATACCCTTCAACATTTCTCCAATGAAAATAGGGACATCCTAAGGAAAAGTGGGAGATTCCGGGATCAAATCAGAAATGAAGATGGCTTCTGTAAATCCAGGACTGTCTCTGGAAAATAGGGATACTTGGAGGGTCTGCATTAATGGTGGCCAACTTGCCCCATTGATAATAATAATAATAATAATAATAATTCATTATTTATACCCCGCCCATCTGGCTGGGCTTCCCCAGCCACTCTGGGCGGCTTCAAAAAAAAATTTAAAATACTGTACTACATCAAACATTAAAAGCTTCCCTAAACAGGGCCGCCTTCAGATGTCTTCTAAAAGTCTGGTAGTTGTTGTTCTCTTTGACATCTGGTGGGAGGGCATTCCACAGGGCGGGTGCCACTACCGAGAAGGCCCTCTGCCTGGTTCCCTGTAACTTGGCTTCTCTCAGTGAGGGAACCGCCAGAAGGCCCTCGGTGCTGGACCTCAGTGTCCGGGTAGAACGATGGGGGTGGAGATGCTCCTTCAGATATACTGGACCGAGGCCGTTTAGGGCTTTAAAGGTCAGCACCAACACTTTGAATTGTGTTCGGAAACATATTGGGAGCCAATGTAGGTCTTTCAAGACCAGTGTTATATGGTCTCGGCGACTGCTCCCAGTCACCAGTCTAGCTGCCGCATTGAGTTCAACAAGACACATGTGAATGTGTTTGCAGCTATGGCCATTCCTGATTGAAATGGGATACAGAATCCACCGTCCCTCTGATATTTCAAGAGTCTTCATTTTCATTTTTTTTAATGAAATAGTGTGATAGACTCCACTGTTGAATTCAGTTCTTCATACCCTAGTTAAGTTTAAAAGCTATTGAAATAAAATCCACTGGGGCTGGTATCTTAAGGGGGTAGGGGACAGCAGAAAACAACAGAAAAGCATTGGTTGCATTATCAGATATGTTTTTAATTGCTTTCTCGTTTTTTGCCGGATTTATTGGGAAAACCCATCAGTACGATAATGGAGCTCAAGGGAGTAAAGGAAGAGACTTGAGTTCCAACTGTCATGTGTCACTCTTTTTAGCTTATATAACCAGGCAAGTGGGACCTGCAAAAAACATGTTACAACGTGGAGTGCTCCTCTTCAGGATGTCAGCCAGCTCGGCACCCAAGCCTTCTTTCAGAAGACCCCATTCCATTTCCCCACCTCCCAACAGATAGCATTCAATGGCCACTCAGCTCTCTCATTCTTCAATGAGCTGTTTGCGGGTTTCCCATCCCTTAGTGTTTCTTCGGATAAAGATACAGTACTTCGTTCTTTTGCAAACCTTTGGGCTCCCCCTGAGCCTACTGTGTGTGAATTGTGCCTTTTTTCTTTTGCTAGATGAGGACCATCATTAAAAGAATGAGTTTGCTGTTTCCACACTTCTGTTTGGAAGCACCAAAAAAAGACTCTGTGTTTGGAAGTTCTGCTCCAAGGTTATCTAATTTATAGCAGGTGTACTTTCTTAGTTAGTTAGTTATCAACAGGGAGAAGGCTTCCTTTGGCAACCTGTCCCAACAAGCAAGTCAGATTTGATGCTCGGGGTTCCTTTGTCGCCATCCCTGTGGTCCTGTGATGGAAGGAGCTGTTTCAGATATACTTCTGGCTGAGCAGCATCTTGTTAAAGGAAGGGAGGCATTGGCTGGCAAAATTTGTCTCTCCTTCTGTTATCTCTAGGTAAAAGGTAAAGTTGAGTTACAGCAGGGGTCAGGCCAGTCCACTGTCCCTCAGACCTTGTGGGGGGGCTGGAATATATTTTTTGGGGGGGAAATGAATGAATTCCTATGCCCCCCAAATAACCCAGAAATGCATTTTAAATAAAAGCACACAAAAAACGCTGATCCCTGGACCATCCGCAGGCTGGATTTAGAAGGCGATTGGGCTGGATCCGGCCCTGGGGCCGTAGACTGCCTACCCATGAGTTAAAAGGTAAAGGTACCCCTGACCTAATGGTCCAGTCATGACCGACTCTGGGGTTGCAGCGCTCATATCGCTTTATTGGCCGAGGGAGCCGGCGTACAGCTTCCGGGTCACGTGGCCAGCATGACTAAGCCACTTCTGGCGAACCAGAGCAGTGCATGGAAACACCATTTACCTTCCCACTGGAGCGGTACCTATTTATCTACTTGCACTTTGATGTGCTTTCGAACTGCTAGGTTGGCAGGAGCAGGGAAAGAGCAACAGGAGCTCACCCCGTCGCGGGGATTCGAACCACCGACCTTCTGATTGGCAAGCCCTAGGCTCTGTGGTTTAACCCACAGCGCCACCTGCGTCCCTTCTGTTATCTCTAGCGGCTATTTTTCCTCTGTTCCTTTCCCTCCAAACCACTAAGAAAGATTCCGGTGATATGACAGCTCTGAATTGATTGGCGATTTGCACACGTCGAGCCTTTAGTGTTGCAGTTGAGACAGCTACAACCAAACTCGAACCGAACAAAAATGAAAGCATTATATACAAGCTTGGGGAAGCGGTGTGGCGCAAAACGAGTTCACATCAGGATGGGCAATGCTTGTGTTGTTTTCGAATGATTTGTTTCAGGACAGTATGCCAGTTCCATGCACTTTCCTCCACAGTTAGATGGATTTTAAATAGAGCTGAATGAAAACGTCCCTGCAATTTGAAGTTAATTTGAAGGGATGTGGGTTTCGGTTTTTTTTAAGGGGGGGAATTGGGCTGTTTATTGTTTACCACAGGCAGCACTGGACTTGGTGGCTTTCAACATATAATTCTAAGGAACAACACTGTTTTTCAAGGACTCTAACCCTGTGAGAAAATCACAGCCCCTTAGTCCTTGGAGAGATGGCACCAAAACATTTTTTTTCCACAAAAGACAAACCAGTGAGGTGTCTTGACACAAATTTGCACTCACCCCCTGAAATTGCTTCTGTTCCCCATCCCCTTATATTTGAGACATAACATTACAGAAACTATTCACGTATTATGCCATCATTAAAAGATTTTTAAGCCTGCTCCTGAAACACCCTTTGGGCTGTTCAAATCTCAAAATGTTTTCAGCTCCTGCTAGGATTATTCTGTATAATGCAGAGTAAAGCAGAAGGGATGGAAATACACTGACATAAGCAAAGGCATGTTGACTGAGAACGACCCAAAGAATTCCTTAAAGACATACCATCTATATTTCAGGGAGATTTGCCATGTTTTTTTCCAGAGGAAAGTCAAGAGAAGGGCTACTGTTCCAGTTCAGGTGTTAACCTCAAACTTAGATTTATTAGCATTTGTAATTTTCCACGGGGATGGGAAGTCTATAAACTTAATCTGGGGTCATATATATGGATATATTCTTTGTCTACTTCTTTGGAAACTTAAAGACCTCAACATCTAGTGGGGAAAAGCTGACTAGACAAATGCTGGATTTTTGATATATTTTTTTCCAGACTTCAGATTCCTACACTTTCGCTTGGTTCATGCACTTTCTCCATTTCATGAATGGGAGTTGCTTTCTGTTTGTTTGAACTTCTGTGGAAAGGAATAAGCTTCTACCCCCTCAATGTTCTGAGTACTTCACGATCAAATTGTTAGAAATGGAAGGAAGCCTTGCTTGCTCCGTATGGTTGAAGACCAATCAATAAGTTGCATTTATTTATTTAGCAAATGTGAGCACAACCAATCTCTCCTCTGCTCTTTTCATTTCTCTGCGTGTTCAGGGAACCATAGAATCAAAGAATTATAGAGTTGGAAAGGGCTTGGGGTCATCTACTCCAACCCCTTGCAATGCAGTTTGAGAACCAAGGTACCACTGTACATTGTTGAACTTCAAGAAAAATTCCATGGAACCACACAACTGCCTTTTAAGAATGGGAAGTCGAATGTCACTTTGGTTCCATTGTATCATGTATGTGATGCATTATTCCTATTTTGGAAAGAAAGGAGAACAAAGGAGTGGGAATGCCAGTGAGATTTATTCTGCTGTGAAGGATGGTCCTCCTGGTACAAGTTTCTCTAGGGAAGTTTACAGAGCTGACTTCTTCCATCTTTGCAAAGTGCTAATGGGCTGCTAGGTCAAGTTCACAAACTTGATCTAGCAATTGTAAATAATTATAAACCAAACTCAACTATAAACTTGGCCATCTGGTGCCTGTAATAGCTTAAAAATGGTGCTGAGAGCTTTGCGGGGAACATCAACATCTGGAAGGCAGTATTCAGCAAGTCATGGTACATTTCATACATGTGTGGATTTGCTACGGTTGTGTAACATCCGTTTTCAAGTAGGTTTCAGATGTGTCCCATAATTTCCCCCGGTATAAGACTGGGGCAGCAGAGGGAACTGAGTGGACATTCATGAACTGGAGAGGAAAGGACGACATATGTTTAATTTATTTATAAGAATATAAACCGCCAAGTCATAAAAAAGATCAAGGTGATGTACAGTAAAATGATTAAAACATCATAAAACCTTGTGTAGTGTTCATTTCAGAAATATGTTTTGGAGATGGTAGTTTCTGCTCAGCACATACAGCTTTCCAGGGGGTTCCAGTCCTCTGAATATTCTGCCAATATGCTTCTGAACAAGGAATGAGAAATTAAAGATACAGTTATTTGGATGAGATTTGTAAACAGATGACACATCTTTAACTTTACAGCCTTTACTAATTATGATTTTAAAAAAAACCCCAAAGATGATGAATGCATGTTGTAGTCTCAATTTTTTAATCTTCTCAGCCTTGGTAATTACCAAGAGGAAAATAAAAGGGTTACATTGTAAGACAACCAACGCATAGTCTTTGAAATGCAGCTTCAAGTTGCTTTAAAAAAATGGAGAAAGGGCACGAAATCTTTGGCCAAAGAGATTTTGTTTCATGAAAATCCTTTTTTTTGTACTAATGAAAGGGAGAAGAAATATAATAAGCCTCCTGATGAAATATGAAAACTGCTATCGCCTGTATTTTATCTTAATTGTGTTAAATGTGGGCATGCTATATTAGGTATCAGCAACTGTAAGTTCCAAGGCCAAATATGAACCTGTGGCAAATGCTATCCCTGAATAAGAAATCTCTTGTTTTGTTGAAGGCATTAAGCTCACATCACACCCTCCCTAGGGGGCCAAACTTGACAGGTGTGTGGAGCCATAAGGACATCAGATGAGGCTTGTTTTGAAGTCCCAATTGTTGGGACTTCAAAGTGCAGTGGGGGGCGGGGCTGGTTGAAAGACCTTTTGCAAAGAGACCTATGTATCTCTTTGAACCTCTGAAGAGGGCTTTCAAACAGACCCACCCTGAGCTTTGGTTGTGCACACTTGTTCCCAGGCTGCGAAACTGGTGAGCGCAGCCAATAAAGAACCAACACCTCACATTGCAGTGATCTCAGCAGATTGGCAGGTGGAAGTGGGTTTTTTTTGTTTTTTGTTTTAATGTCTCACAGGTCAAATTTGATCCTCTGGTGGTCCAAGATTGACCCGCAGGTCAGAATTTTATTTTTCATTTTTTACTGTAGTTCTTAGAAGGGTGGTAGTTTCCTTTAGTGGATCAATACATTTATTACCATGCAGTTGGCAGAATATCTGAACACAGTCCAGTCTTGTGGCCTGTTGTGATTCTCAGTTCTTAGCTTGTCATTAAAATGGCTTCTTTCAGGTTCTGAATTTGTATTTTATACTTTGCACCTTGTCTTACTTGACTATAATAAGCTTCTGTTGGGTGTTCAGCTCTCATTGCCAACCCAGAAGCAAGAGGGGAGTGTCGAGAAAGTTGGATCTGAGGTAACAGAGAGTCTAGTCATACCTTCTCCCTGAGTCCAGTTCCAAAGCAGCTTTCCAAGAAATATAATCCCTGAACATGCTCTAGATCAGAAATACCATGAGTAGAACGATTCATATTTCTGATCTAGATCCTTATTAAGTCTGGATGCTGTTCTTGTCTATTTTCTGCAATCCCTACCCTTTGATTACCCAGAGGAGATTTGTACTCACCACAGGTGCCCTGCTGAATAACTGTTTGTGTTATGTACTGACGTTCTCACCTTGGGCCAGCAGGGGGATACTGTAGATAGTTATGCAAATGAAGGATCGAAAGTGACGTTCAGTGATTGGGTAGTTTGTATGCAAATGAAGGATCGAAAGTGACATTCAGTGATTGGATAGTTTTAGAAAATGGCAACAGTTACATTGTTCTGGAGCTCTATATAAGCATGAGCTCCTCAGTCAGTTCTGTTCCAGCTTACAAATAAAGAGCTGCTTTGGAAGAATCGCTGTGTCGTCTGATATGTTTGCCCACAACTTAACAGTTTGAAAGTCTGCCTCAATCAAAGAAGAAGAAGAAGTTGTTTATTATTTATACCCTGCTCATCTGACTAGTTTGCCCCAGCCACAGTGGGCGGCTTCCAGCATAATAATAATAATAATAATAATAATAATAATAATAAACATTAGCCTGAATTTTTAAAAAAGAAATCATAATTGTTACTTTCAAACTTTGGCGTGGGTCTTGATCCAGCACTGAGCATAGTGGAAGCTGCAGTAACTGATTTCAATAGATCATGGATTGTATCTTCCCCTACAAAAAAAGGAAGGAAATAAAAATTAAAAATTGACTTCCGGGTTAGCGCGATCGGCTAATGGCGGATTCCCTCCGAGCTCCGGAGGGAATCGGCTCTACTGCAGACGGGTCTTGCCGCGACGGCGACGCGGGGACCCTCAGAAACCGCAGGCGCGGAAGCCTGCGGACTTGGTGACTCGGCGGGCATCTTAAGCGCCCCCCGACCCACGAAGAGCCTTTTTAAAGGCTACGGAGAGGGTACGGAGAGTGGCGTGGTGCTGTGAGTAGACCGCTACTGCAGTGGAGTGAAGCCGCGTGCCATGGCCGGAGAGCGCTGACTTTTCCCCCTGAAATTCGGACCTGAAACAACCCGTGAGTAGAACGGAATTTGGACTTTAAAACTTTTACCTTTGAATTCGGTACGACCGGGGGATGTGCTAAAGGGAAGTCCGCACCCCCCCTACCTACAAAAGATTTAAAGCAAGGATCGGAGAACTAAGGTGGAGAGATTTTTTTTTTTTTTTGGGTGTAAGCTAAAAGATAATAATTCCATGAATTTGACAGAAGAAGTTTTTGTGCTCGAGAGTAAGAGTGGAATTTTAGAAGCTTTTGGGTAACCCCCCCCCCCGGACCCGGGAGTGTCCTGTGTGCGAGCTGGAGGAAAAGGAACAAGGAGTTTGACAGCTGTCAAAGGAGCTGTCAAACGGGCAGTTAAAGTTAAAAATCTTGTTACTTAACATCTCTCTGGACTAAATCAGTTATATTTGAATCAAAGTGGTTGGGAACAAAGTAGTTATAAACAACAAAGTAACGGACTGTTGGAAAAGGACTATTAAGTAATCAGAATCCCCCTAGGGGGAACTCTGAGACATTACAATGGCTGCAGATGGAAAATTACAGGCAGAGATAGAAAGAATGTTCTTTCTCGTGGGAATACTGCAAGAGCAGAGCATGGCTATGAACAAACAACTTATGACCTTGAACTCTAAAACAAGCAACTCTGCTGAATGTATAAAAGATCTGACTGGAAAAAAATCTGCAGCTGAATTAGAAGAGACATCTTTGGAACTGGAGGAGAGGGAAGAAGGAGTGGAGAAAGTACAGATGGAGAGTACCAACCAGAAGCCTACATTGCTAGAACATAAAGAAGAAGATATTTGGATTACAAATCTGCGAAAGATGCGAAAGAGGAAGGAGGAAGCCCCGGGAACACTTGGAATACTGGAACTTAAAAGAAATAAGATATATGATTGGGACTTCCTCTTTGAGTATGGGAGATCAGTTGACCTTTTGCAGCAGCTGTTACCAAGTATTTTGGATGGAAGAAAATCTGATGAGACTGTGCTAGAGCTCCTTCGAGACCTGAGGACCAACAAAGAGAGCTACCAACAAAACCGGCAGAGAGAGACTGACAGAGATTTGAAGGCCTCTGACGTGAGGAATCCAGGCTAAGAACTGTTTTGGTGGACATTTATTTGGGAAGGGACTGAAACCGGGGTAGGGAGGGAGGGGAGAACAGAATTTTAAATTTTTTATGACTTTTGTATTTGGTTATTATGACCTATATTAAAATAAAAAGGGGGAAATTCGTGGAAGGGAACTTGGGTCGACCTTAGAAAAGGATTTAATATTTATAAGAAAATTGGATAAGTAAAATTTGGCCAAGTAATAAAAACAAACTCTAAAAATAACAACAGTATGTAAAGAATAAGAGATAAGAACCTGCTGAGCTAAATATTGGAATTGGGATGTATGAAGGGGGGGGTGGGGGGAAGTCAGGGAGTGGGGTTAAGAAAGTAAGGTTATGAAATTATACATGTTTTGTCTTTGTCTTTTTGTTTTGTATGTGTCTATAAAATGTGAAAATCCAATAAAAATTTTATTAAAAAAAATAAAAATAAAAATTAAGAATTAAGAAAGGAAGACAAAGAGAAGGTACTTAGCATTCTCTCTCTCTCTCTCTCTCTCTCTCTCTTTCTCTCTCCTTGATGCTGAACACAAATTGTTATATACACACAACAGCAGCAGCAATATAAACAGAAGTCAAGGAAGGAGAGATTGCATGTATAAAAGCCAAGTGAGAAATTACCCTTTTTGTTTCTTCGCATTGACACTCTGTTTCAGAATTACTGCTTGTGGTCCCATCGCCACATGGACATTGCATAATGGATGAGTTTGTGCTGTCAGAGGCAGCAGGTGTTCTAACAATAAAAAAAGAGCCGGTTATTGTTTGAGCCAGCATCTCCCCGCCGCATGCCCTGTGAACAAAACCTCTCCTGTATCTGGAGCAGCAGGGAAAAATAAAAGCAACAGACCAATTCCCACTTTACCGCATTACAATCTTAATTGGATGTTCCAGAAATAAATTCATGTGGGTTTTCACCCCAGCTCTGTTTATGCAGAAATTGATTAGTGATCCCATTTCATCTAGAATTGCATTGTTTGTCACAGATAGGTGCTGTCGACAGATCATTTTTAAAAAAAAAAATATCATTTCCAATTATTGCATCGGTGTGTAAATTTGTGCTCAAGAGGAACCACCAGCAAGGTAATTGCTTTCAGACTTACTTTTCTGATGGCTAAAGCCTTCTCTGTATACGTCGGCCACTGAAAGCTAAGTATACTGTTTGCTATTGCAAACAGATTTCAGAGGGAGCAAGAATGCAGATGAAAAAGAAATTGCAAGCATTTCTTTATATTTCTTAGCCTGAGGACCAGTTTATGCTCTTCTGTCTGCAGATGATGTAAAGATGGCCTTCTGTGTGGTACGGGTGGCGCAGGCAGGCTCTTCTATGCTTAATTTATGTGATCTGTTCTCACATTTTTCAGGGCAAAAATGTGGTTTGCTTTGTTGCTCCATATCTCCGATATGCAGAGAGGGCAGAGTGAGCCGAGAATTCCCATATTGTGAACCATGTGCTTCAACCCTAAGAGAGGGGATGTTTTGAGATGAACCATGGTAGAACCTGAAAACAAAAGCTCACCATGGTTTGTTTATTTTTTAAAATCACTTTATTTGACTTGTGTAACTTCTGTCCCTTGGAGTTAAGTTTTAAGCACAAAAATAAAGAAGTATAGTGAGAACCACAGTATAAAAGGAAAGGAAAATAACAGGGCCATTAGTTGGATATTTACTGGTAGCAGCAAGAGTTTGGAAGGGTTTGAGTGGAATTTCTTTGGTAAAATTGGTACAATAAAGTGTGGGAAATGGCCCTTGCTGAAAAACTTTACACAAAAACTATGTATAGCAACAGGATAGAAAAACAGGAAAGAAAGAAAGAAAGAAAGAAAGAAAGGCACATTTACGGTGAAATGGTGGAACTTTCTTGCTTTTACAAATAAAAGGGAGCATTATTATTATTATTATTATTGTTATTATTATTATTATTATTGAATTTATATACCGCCCTATACCTGGGGGTCTCAGGGTGGTCACAGAATAAAATCAAAATATAAAACCACAAAATACTTAATAAAAATAAAAACAGCAGCCCAATACCCTCCTCCACAAAAACACATTTTAAAAGGACATCAGATCAACCAAAGGCCTGTTTAAAAAGGAACATTCTGTATACCCCTACAGCCAGAGGAGCTGGAAGCTTGCTTTTTCTTCAAAACACATGAACTTTCCCATATATTCAGATACCCCTTGGAGACCCTGCTTCAGACCCCCCCTGCCATCAGGTGGGTGAGGACCTGAGAGAGGACCGTGTTCAGTCTGTGGTGTTCTTGCTTGGTGCTGAACTTGAAATTCTTCTGGAAAGGCAGAAATCTTTTTACTTCCCAAGGCCTTTTCGTTCCTGAGTCTTAAAGCACTGTTTATAACAGAGGTTGGGAACCTAAGGCCCATGAGCTTCCTGGAACTGGCCCACAGCCATTCTGTGGATCGGTGTGGGGATTCTGTGAAGAGCGCCGGAAATAGTTTGAGTGCACGCATGGGCACGCATGCTCTGGCCCACCGAGAGGTCTGCCGGGGAGTGGACTGGCCCGGTCACAAAAAAACGTTGCCGACCCCTGGTTTATAACAAGGCTTTCCAATGTGGTTCCCTCACAGTGTTGTTGGACTCCAACACCCACCACACCCGCAAGCATCATGGCCAGTGGTTGGGCATGATGGGAAATGTAGTCCAATTATTTTTTTTGAAGGCACAACATTGACTAAGCCAGATTTTTACCCTCCCCTGCAAAAATCTCCCAGGTCCTGATCCAGATTGTCCCCCCTGGGTGTTTCTGAAAGAAAAATATTGCACTGAATGAAAACAGCAACATAATTAGTATTCTGGCCCAGAGAATTCGAGTCAAGCAAGGGTAGAATAAAGGAACAATTGATTCCATTTTAGGGAATGAAACCAAAGCAGTTTCCAAAAGGATCACACAAGAGGTTTGTGGTAATGGCATACAATAAGTACCAAAAACATGCTCCTTTATTCCAAATTACCACCAAGTATTTACCGCCAAATTACAACCAAGCTGGCATGTGATTCAGTGATATTGGTTAGAGGAAGGACCCCTCAGGAATCTGAAATAATGGTGTATTTCATCTATTTGTTATGTGTTCGTCTTGTCAGATGGCTTTATGGGAGAGAAGATGAAATGAAGCAGGAACAAATAAAGTGATCTTCTGTGGAAGCGTACTTTTTTAAAAAAAACTCCCTATAAATGGACTAATTTTCTGTGGTAAGCAAACTACCGTATTTTTCGCTCTATAAGACGCACTTTTCCCCCTCCAAAAATTAAGGGGAAATGTTTGTGCATCCTATGGAGCGAATGCAGGCTCCTTGGCTTCAGCGAAAGCAACGCGAAGCCACCAAAGCGCAGAGGGAGCGCTCCCTCCGCACTCCAGAGGCTTCGCGTTGCTTTTGCTGAAGCCTGGAGAGTGAGAGGGGTTGGTGTGCACCGACCCCTCTCGCTCTCCAGGCTTCAGGGATAGCTGACTGAAGCCTTTGGAGTGCAGCAGGACCTCACACTGCACTCCAAAGGCTTCGGGTTTCTTTTGCTGAAGCTGGGAGAGCTGCGCAGCGCTCCCTCTAGCTATTCTGGCTTTTGGATAGCCCCGCGAAGCGGCTATCCCAGAAGCCAGAACTGCAAGAGGCTATCCCAGAAGCCAGATCCCTCTTGCTGTTCTGGCTTCTGGGATTCAGAATTTTTCTTTTCTTGTTTCCTCCCCGCCAAACTAGGTGCATCCTATCATCTGGTGCATCCTATAGAGCGAAAAATATGGTATTTCTCAAAGCTGTTCACCAGCAGAAATTTACGCTGCAGTCTATGAACCACTTACTTCATAGTAGTTCGGTTGAATAAAATGGAAGAGTTTCAGGGCCCTTTCAGGCTCCTGGCTGCCCAGGCGTACTCTAGGGTTAAACCGAGAAATCTGTGGATTTCAACCTCCCAATGTCTTCAAGATAATCTGTGGAGCTATTTTACTCTACTGTAGTATTCTCTAACGAAAAAGTCATCTTTGCTTGAGGCCAAAATGCATCTGTTTTGACTGTTTTGCTCTAAACAGAGCCGTATGGGACCTATTTAGTGCAAATGAGCAGATAAATGGCTGGTTTTATCAAGCACAATCCCCGTATCCTTTCTAGGACAAACGATCTCTTCATGGCTGTGTTTCACATAATGCAATCCCCTTCCTTCCTCGCTTGCTATCCATCTCATGTAGAAACCAAATAATTGCCTCCAGGAGCAAGCCAAGGTCTCATTAAGCTTTGGCACTGCCCAGTCAGTTGGCTTCCAATATGTTGCGGGATAGGAAAAATTTCACCTGGGGACAGCATCTGCTTAGTTATTTGTAACCTTTTGCTTTTCCCCTCCCTTCCTTAAGCTGTTCTGACACCTGGGGCTTGTTAGGCTAATGCAGTGGATCATGTCAAGCTTCAGTAATATGAACTGATGCATACTGACAACAATTGTGGTAATATGGCTTTGTTTAGCAGTCTGGCTTTTGGCGTTGATCTGGCTTATTGATATAGCTATCTGCGTTGTATTATATATAACTTTATTGTTTTTATTGTATTAGTGGTTTTTGTTGTTGCTGGAAGCTGATTCAAGTGAGTAATGGGGCAAATTTAGAAAGGTATCCGTTTTAAAAATATCTAATTTTAAAAGAACACAGATAAGTGAGCTCTTTGGCTCTCACTTCAGTCTCTGGACCCCAGGAAAAAAGAAACTGGGTGTGCGTGGGGGAATCCATGCGTCAAACCTAGAACAAGGAAGGATGTCTCCCAGACTGCCAATCCTCAAACATTCTCCACTCTTCCACTCAGTGGTGGGAAGTACAGTGGTACCTCGGGTTAAGTACAGTCATACCTCAGGTTGAATGTGCTTCAGGTTGAGCGCTTTCGGGTTGCGCTCCGTGGCAGCCCAGAAGTAACGGAGCGCGTTACTTCTGGGTTTCGCCCCTCGCGCATGCGCAGACGCTCAAAACGGTGTCGCGCGCATGTGCAGAAGTGGCAAAACGTGACCTGTGCATGCGCAGATGCACTGTCGTGTCTTATGTTCCATTCAGGATGCGAACGGGGCTCCGGAATGAATACCGTTGGTGTTCCGAGGTACCACTGTACTTAATTCATTCTGGAGGTCTGTTCTTAACCTGAAACTGTTCATAACCTGAAGCACCACTTTAGCTAATGGGGCCTCCTGCTGCCGCCGCACTGCTGGAGCACGATTTCTGTTCTCTTCCTGAAGCAAAGTTCTTAACCCGAGGTACTATTTCTGGGTTAGCGGAGTCTGTAACCTGAAGCGTCTGTAACCTGAAGCGTATGTAACCTGAGGCACCACTGTATGATGTCGAACTCAGGATGAAAGGGAGAAGCGTGCTAAGAGGAAGGCATGCTTGGCAAACCCTCACCATGATCAACACCCGCCAGGAAACCTATGTCCCCACTGCGGAAGGACTTGTGGATCCAGAATTGGCCTCCACAGTCACTTATGGACTCACTGTTAAAACCATGTTCATGGAAGACAATCTTACTTGGGTACGAGTGATCTCCAAAGAGGAAGAAGAAAGATAGGAAATGTAGTTTTCCCATGGGATCCTCCATAGTTTCCCCACACCCTATCACTCTGTTAGCCAGCAAGAAAGGAACAATTTCCCCTTCCCTTCAATACAGTTTTGGTGCTCCTTTGGTCATAAACAGAAGGGAAGCCCCCCGTGGCACAATGGGTCAGGTAGTGTGTCTGGCTGTCTGGCAAGATTCCTGCATTGCAAGTTGTCTCCACCTCCACTCTTCCCTTTCATAGAATTGTAGAGTTGGAAGGGACCCTGAGGGTCATCTAGGTGCCTGCAATGCAGGAATCTCAACACGTGTTGGTCTCCCATCCAATATGAAACCATACCGGACCCTGCTTAGCTTTGTGAATGTGCTGGCAGTTTTATTGCTGCACCGCTTGGGGAGATTGAGATGTACAGTAGAGACAGGCAGCAGTGGCGGCGGGCTGAGGTTGGAAATTCTTTTACCACTCAGGATTTTCTTATGAGCCAGAGAAGATATTTGGGGCGTGTAAAATTTGCCTCTGATTTTGAATTGGGATTTCTTGATTCCAAGCTTGAATCTGAAGAGCTTCACTATCTTGTTTACTTATCTCCCATTCATTCCGGCAGTTTTGATGCAGGCCATACTCTGCTCCTCTTTAGGCTGAAGGTCCTCACCCCTGCATTCGACTGAGTTTAGTCTCTCCGTGCTCACATGTCTTTGTTTTCCTTGGTAAACACACATTTCATGTATGCCAACTAACAGCAATAGAATCATTCCATTGCCAAGACTGAACACAACTTCTTTAAAGAGGAAAATGTAACAAAGATGGTGAAATCATACCGTTTATTGTATGTGTGTAGATGATAAATTACATTGAGCTTTGGTTCTTTGATTTTAATCATGGTATCACATGAAAAGCAGCCTCTTCCTGTTTTTCTACGTTTTATAAATCTTATCAAAGGCTTGGCAAATAGCTCAGGCATCAGTAGAGAATGAGATATGCTTGTGAGGTTCTGTGTGCTCTTAAAGAGGCTGCAAAGGCAATGCTTGCTTCAGCTAGGAATTTGAGCAGAAGGCTTCCCGTTTCTGCCCCTGGTACTGCACTGGTACTGCACTGCACAAATGATTGAATAAATTGTCAGCTCTGCATCCTGCAGCTCTCCCCAAATTATCACCCTGTGTGTTAAGCATAGGAGGGATGGAGTACAAAAGTGCCGTAGGTGTCTTTGCAGTGTAGCATCATTTAAAGATGTTGTGTGTGTGTGGAATGGATGCTTCTGCTCTCTGACTATTGGGAAAGTGGACCTGAATAAGTTGTGGCTAACTCGATTCAAATAGATTTAGATTTGGGGTCATTTGCTTTGGAAAAGTTTCAGTTTGCGTCAGGGAATTTTCAGCAGCCCTAGAGCAGGAGCGGGGAACCTATGACTCTCTGGAAGTTGCTGCAATCAAACTTCCATCATTCCCAACCAGCATTGCAAAGGGTTGGGGATGATGAGAGTTTGGGCCCCTCCAAATGTCGCTGAACCACAGTTTCCCCACTCCTGGTCTGTAGAATAATGTAATTATCATTCTTATTTTACTTAGTTTTAGTAAGCAAAGCTAAATACATGGAAATGGCCACATTTGCCCAGCTATTTATTTGTGTTTGGTGTCCATTCATATTTACCAATGAACTTGTGAAATGGGAAAAAAATTATATGTGAAATGTAAACATTGGAAAATTCTGAGGGGAAAAGTTCATTGAGTCATACCCGAGCTTTAATTACCTCTACAAAGTAAAGTTTTGTTTTTTTTTATAGTTTTCTCAGAAATGGGGCTTCCTGATTTGTATTTTCCAATACTTTGTGTAACAACTGTATATGATTTATTTGGGCACAGATAGCCCTTTGAGTACTTATTCAAAGTAAAAATCCCCCAAAAGTGGTATGAACATGCTCTCAGTCCCTTTTGTAGACCTGGGATCTTCAACTGAAGTGCGGTATATACAAATTTAATTAACAATAACAACAACAACAAACATAGGAAAGAACCTACCTACTTCATTAAATGTGTCAAAATGTATCATGAGTTGGTATTTCTCAACATATCAGTATTTTGGGGATTGTATATAATAATTATAAATTGCATGAATACAGCTTTGCAGTTGACCATTGATAGTTACAGTTTCAGTCTTTACCAAATGATGGCGTAAATTTGAATGAAGTGTTAGGTCAGTGTTTCCTAAAGTGATAAGACTGTATCCAATTAATTCATATTCAGAGTAGTAGACCCACTGAAGTCTTACATGGGATACAGTGTATAAGCTGAAAATAAATTTCTAGGCTGTGACTAAGGCTGTTTCAGAAGTGCCAGAAAATATTGAGCTGGAGTGCTTTATGATGAAGTTTGTTTTTGTTCAGAAAACTGTCCCAAACCCTAAGATTTGATGGACTAATCCCCACCTCCTTCTTTTACAGCAAGTTACGGGGAGAACCTTTGGTGATAAAGATTTTCGGTCTGGATTAGAAAACGGTGTTCTGCTGTGTGAGTAAGTAAAACTGCACCTTGAACTTTGAGTTTTAAGGGGTTTTTTGTGAAGTCTTCGTAATAATAGCTATAGCGTTCAAGTTATCTGTCCTTTGGAGATAGATTTGAGGAAGATTCACACAACCATTTTTTGTTCGTTTGCTTCTTGTCGAGTTTGGTTTGTTGACCTGGCTTTGGGAATGTTTCGCCAGCTGCCTAGATGGCCCCCTCGGATGTGCTAAAAAGCACATTGTGCTATGACTTCCTAGGAAGAAAAGTTACTTTCCCAGACATTATAGTACAGACCTGCTGTTAGGAGTCATCCCACCTCAAGCCAAAGGAAACTTCTTGTGTGGAGCACCTCCAACTCAAACAAGTCTAGCCAAAGCAAACAATTGAGGCTCGTCATCAAATGTGTTGCATGCTTAGGAACTGGATGGTCTTGGTGGGTTGTCCAAGCGTCCTCCAAAGTATACATGCACATCTGGTGGGAACTCTGCCATTCTTGATGTTATATACCTCTTTGTGGAATGGACGAGGGAGGCTCTCAAATATCAGCCAATATTATTTAACATGCAGGCTTCTGCTGTTGCCTAGCAAGCATTCTTCACAGCTCAAGAAATTGGCCTTAGTGTGACCAGATAGTCCACCAGGATGCTTTGCTTTGTGTTAATACATGACCATTTCCAAAGTTCTGTCATATTTAACAGGGGCCGCCAGAAATAGATTACAGGATGGGGACTTGCAGGTAAAGGCTGACTCCGCTCTCAAGGGTCACATTGAGTTTTGTGGGGAAAAACCTATCTACATTATTCTGCAAGTCATTCATTTATTGAGATTAAAACTTTTTGTTAAAGTAAGTTGTACTCAGAGTAGTCTACTCTGAATATTACTCACAAAAGTTATTATGTGTACTCTAAAATGTGCTTCAAAATTTATTTTCAGTGAGAACTGCACCAGAACATTCAAGAAGTGCAATATCTTGCGCACAATTAAGTTCTAGTCTGCTCATTAGACTGGGACAGGCATAGGCAAACTCCAGCCCTCCTGATGTTTTGAGATTACAGTTCCCACTGACCACTGGTCCTGTTAGATAGGGATGGTGGGAATTGTAGTTCCAAAACATCTGGAGGGGCGGAGTTTGCCTATGCTTGGACTGGGAGATCAGAGCCGGCCCTACTGTTAGGCAAAGTGGGGAAACCATTACAGGAGGTAAACGCTGGATGGTAGCAGAAAGCACAGCCCCCTTGCTGTTTCTCCTAAGCCCCCTGGGCATCCTCTCTCTTTTCAAGGACAGAGCTATGTATGCCACATGACATATTCCATCCCACCCCCTTAGCTTGCTGTCTTGGGTGTTGTGGAAGATGCTACTCCATCACCACTAGTGAGTTAAGATTTAACTTCCAGTCTAGTTAATTTCTGTATGTGGAATGAGAACAGGGCAAAGCAGCTAAAGTAGCATATCTCTGACGCTACCTGCCCCTAACATGCAGGTTCAATAGTTCAATTGTGGGAGTGTAATGGCAGGGTGCTACTTCACAGGTCTGAGGGTAAAGGGTTAAAGATAAAAGGTAAAGGACCCCTGGAGGGATGCGTGTGGCGCTGTAGTCTAAACCACTGAGCCTAGGGCTTGCCGATCAGAAGGTCGGTTGTTTGAATCCCCGCTACAGGGTGAGCTCCCGTTGCTCTGTCCCAGCTCCTGCCAACTTAGCAGTTCGAAAGCACGTCAAAGTGCAAGTAGATAAATAGGTACCGCTCCGGCGGGAAGGTAAACAGTGTTTCCATGCACTGGTTTCACCAGAAGAGACTTAGTCATGCTGGCCACATGACCCAGAAAAACTGTCTGTGGACAAACGTCGGCTCCCTCAGCCAGTAAGGCAAGATGAGTGCCACAACCCCAAAGTCGTTCGCGACTGGACTTAACTGTCAGGGGTCCTTTACCTTTACCTTTTAAAGGATCCCTGGATGGTTAAGTCCAGTCAAAGGCGACTATAGGTCGAGGACTTTCAGGCCGAGGGAGCCAGCATTTGTCCACAGATGGCTTTCCATGTCATGCGGCCAGCATGGTTAAACCGCTTCTGGCACAACAGAACATTGTGATGGAAACCAGAGCACATGGAAATGCTGTTTACCTTCATGTCGCAGCGGTACCTATTTCTCTACTTGCACTGCTGTGCTTTTGAACTGCTAAGTTGGCAGAAGCTGGGACAGAGCAACGGGAGCTCACCTCGTTGCAGGGATTTGAAGCGCTGATCTTCTGTTCGGCAAGCCCAAGAGGCTTAGTGGTTTAGACCACAGTGCCACCTGTGTCCCTAGTACCTCACCGGACCTCCTCAAACCTAGTGGCAGGCTTTTTTTTGAGGTAGATTAGGGTGGCTGAGAGTGACCTAAGGGCCATGGTCATCCAGTGAACTTCATAGTTCTCACAGCTCTCTAACCTACCTCATAAAGTTGTTGTAAGGAAAAAGTCATGTATGCCACTTTGAGCTCCTTGGAAGAAGGGTTGGATATAAAAGTCCACATGGATGTGTTCTTCACTGTACTTCCTCGTGTTACCAAATACGTGCATGACGAACTGAAAACTATATTTGAAAACTAGAGGTGTGGCTTGTCTTGCAGCTTTTATGTTTTCTCTGTCTCTAGTCGTACATTTCGTCCTTGGCTAATAGTGCCTTTGGTAGAAAAGTGCTTAATTAACAGGGAATTAAGTTACCGCTCAGCTCATGTTGCCCTATTAATCCCAGTCTAACCAATTTGTGGACCTTTAGTACAAAAGAAGAGGGAAAAAATGCCTTGCTTGCTTGCGAATACCCTTTGTCTGACCAAAGAGGTTCACAGACCTGACTTACCCCGGTGGAGATTGTTCCGTTGCACTCTGGTGTGAGTGTGATCGCCTCTTGTGAATCCTGCTTGCCAGGGATCTAGTGTTCCTCAGTCAGCCATCTGGCAACCTTGACATGCAAACCCTATCATTTAAGTGCAGAGGTGGACAGAGAGCATCTTGGCAATTGTGTTCGGTTGCCTTCCCCTTTTCCAGGGACATGTCTGGGAAGTGGTTTGACCATTGCATTGCTGAGGTAATTGGAGTCATGCAGGGTCAAACCTGTAAGAATCCCACCCTTTCCTGTCTGGAGCAGAATTGGGTGGGGCTGTGTGCATAATCAGTGGCATCTGTCACTTATCTTTCCTTCACAGTCGGGATGCGGGTGGCGCTGTGGTCTAAACCTCTGAGCCTCTTGGGCTTGCCGATTGGAAGGTGGGCAGTTCAACGGGGTAAGCTCCCATTGCGCTGTCCCAGCTCCTGCCAACCTAGCAGTTGAAAAGCACACCAGTGCAAGTAAATAAGTAGGTACCGCTATGGCGGGAAGGTAAATGGCGTTTCTGTGTGCTCTGCCACCTGTCACGGTGTCCTGTTGCACCAGAAGTAAGCCATGCTGGCAGCATGACCCAGAAAGCTGTCTGTGGACAAACGCCAGCTCCCTCGGAAAAGCGGAGATGAGCGCCACATCCCATAGTTTCCTTTGACTGAACTGAACTGTCTGGGGGTCCTTTACCTTTACCTACCTTCACAGTATTAAAAGCAACTTACCATTTTGCACTTTGCTAGTTAGAAAATAGCAACATGTGCCTCACCCCAGTAAAAAATGGTGCATGTCTGGTTTTAAACTGGTTGATTTTCTCAGCAAAACTCATGCGTGTGGCATCTAGGTATGGTTAAGTGCTCCCCTTCCATGTAAGGCTCATAGATTTCATATTCTTGAACCCTGAGGACAAAATGAGGGGCAGACTGAATCCTGTTGAGAAAAAACGTTCCAGAGGTTATGATGCTGAGGAGTTCCATACAGCTATTAGGGGCATATAAGAGATGTTCCTCCCTCAGTTGTATGATTGTGATAGTGTTACCAGAAAGGAAAGGCACATTTGCTGTCTCAAATGTAGGCCTCAAAAAAGGACGTCACTTGTAACCCCAAGTTCAAATGATCTATGACTTTAACAATTGCAGAGTAATTTATATTAAAACTATATTAACTTGTGCTTATTTTGTGGTTTGCTTCTCATTGATGTTCTCGTTTGTTTGTGTGATATATGCGCTTCCTGTTTCATTGTTAGAGGCTTTTAAAAATATATATACCCCCAATTAGACCCAATCGTGCTTTGTTTTCACTGCACTGAGAGATGGAAAGCGATGTCTTATTTGCAACTGGTGTGCATGAGGGAAATCTGAAGGGACCTGAAGAAAGATTAAAATGGAGAGTGGTATTTTGAAGCTCTTTTCCCTACTGAAAGAAAGCCGGTTTGGGTTTATGGGTGCTCAGACTAATTGAAGGCTGGCCAAAGTATATGCAGCCAGGTTTAATATACCTGCAACTTGTTTCTGTTGAAACTTTTCAGTGTAAGGGAAAGTTGAAGGGATGGTTGCTACTATTACGTTCCATTCTATGGTCCAGATATCTCAGTACATAATACACGAGTCTCTCATCAAATCTGTCTTTAACAAAAATATGTGTACATGGTGACTTGGAAAGGAATGTGCGTATTATAGTAACAGACTGGGTAAAAGGAAGTATGCCATAGATCTGAAAGTGTGAAAACCTTTTTTGAGTAGCCGTTCTTCTTTTTGGGTTTAAAGCAACACTTCTGTTTTTCATAACATTACTTGTTTCAATTGCTAATGCAGCTGTGCTCAGGCGCTAAGCTCTTTCGTTTTTTTTGAAGGAGTGATTTCATGGCTTCTGGCACAGTGGTTTGGATTGACTAATACTGCGTAAAGCAGTTTTTTGCAGGAGCTGTCTTTGTGTGCCAGAATAAGAGGCAATTCCCACTGAGTTCCTTTTTAGTTTTGCTTAAGTTAGTGGTCCTGTAGAACAGATTGCAGGCACCCAGAGCCTTGCTGGTTTTCTTCATGCTGCAGTTGAGCCAACACTTCTTTTCCTGTGTTTTCCTCAATCAATAGTGGCATGTATGAAGCCTAGTCTCCCCCTGTCCACTTCAACATTGCTGCGCAGAACACTGTGGATGGACATTTGGGAAAATGACTTCTCCACATCAAACTCTCTCCCACACTTCAGTTTGTAGTTTCACTTACTTCATGTATTGGTGCCACACATAGTGCTCTTTCCTGCCCTTGGTCAACGTAACTGTACTCCTTTCGCTTTTCTAAATTACAAGGAACATAGAATAATATTGCTGTGACTGCATTAGTGTAATAACTGTATTGTTACAAAAGTTGTGTGCCACACCCCCGCTCTCTGCAAGATTCCAGGCACTCACCCAGGGTCTGGGTTCCTGTGTAGAATTGAAACTGACATAAGTTTAAGAAATAGGTTTATTCACCTGTTTACACCTTCAGTCTGCATAGAGGGAATCTGGATTTTACAGCCTGGTTGTTTCAAGAGGGGCTTGTCCCCCATAGCAGTGCTGCCCTAGAGTCCAAGGCAGCCATGGCCAAACTTGGCCCTCCAGCTGTTTTGGGACTACAAATCCCATCATCCCTGACCACTGGTCCTGTTAGCTAGGGATGATGGGAGCTGTAGTCTCCAAACAGCTGGAGGGCCAAGTTTGGCCATGCCTGGTAAGGCATCTCTCACAGCCAGCCTTCAGCCAGTCTGCCCAAGATGGATCCCAGTCTTTCTTCTCCCTTCTTCTTCTCAGAACACCTTGTTCTGAAAACACTCTTTTCCTGTCACCTCACACCCAGTTACCCTGGCAGCCTTCCAAACCCCCAATATCTGTTTACACCTCTGGGCAAAAAGGGGGGGTAGGACAGCTCTCTTGCATTGCCAATGGCCCTCCGTGGCCCTGTATTGTTTCTTAATGGGTCTAGCTTGGCTAGGCTGTTCTGCATAGGCTAGCTCAGGAGTTCCTCTGCAGCTTGTATTTCTCCTTTCGCCTCACAGATAATCAAAATCCCACCATTTATTAATTTCTAGGCTTGGGGATGTTTCCCCCTCCCAATCTATAACAATATTGACTGCAATGTTGGATATTTAAAATAATAATAATAACAATTAGGAAAAAGGCTAAGGAATATGCATTTCAAGTTGTGGGGAGGGGGAACAAGGTGGTATTGTCCCTCTCTATCTTTTTAGCTTTCTAGGTTCTACGGCTTTATTCTTCTTTTTTCCCCAGATGTCAAAACATCACAGTGCATCCACTCTTGGCTCCCTGTGTAGTGGTTAAGAGCGGTAGTCTTGTAATCTGGTGAACCGGGTTCGCGTCTCCGCTCCTCCACATGCAGCTGCTGGGTGACCTTGGGCCAGTCACACTTCTCTGAAGTCTCTCAGCCCCACTCATCTCACAGAGTGTTTGTTGTGGGGGAGGAAGGGAAAGGAGAATGTTAGCCGCTTTGAGACTCCTTCGGGTAGTGATAAAGCGAGATATCAAATACAAACTCTTCTTCTTCTTCTTCTTCTTCTTCTTCTTCTTCTTCTTCTTCTTCTTCTTCTTCCTCTTCCTCCTCCTCCTCCTCCTCCTCCTCCTCCCCCCTTCCATGTACATTACAAGCGCATGCCACTCTCTAGACTATAGTTCCGGAAGCGGCATAGGGCAGGCTGACCTGTGCAGAAGACCAGTCTGTAGTATTGTGGTAATCTAGTCTAACTACTGTTGTCAGTTTTGCCTGCCCAGCTGCTGCAGCTAGGCGGACTGGATCTGCTGGTAAATGTTTGAGCAGCTGTTTGCAATTGCAACCGTTTGTTTTAAAGCAGTAATTATCTGTTGATACCGAGTAGTCTCTTTAAAAGGCGTTAAAGAAGTGATCAAAACACCCCTTTTAGCAACACCCTTTAAAAATGAGAATTCAGAGAGATTGGAATGAGCAGAAACAAATGGGCAATTTTTTTTTTTAAACATTTTTTTATTGCTTTTTAAAGATACAGAAATACAGAAAAAAGAATAAAGAGTGGTTATAAGAAAAAAGGATATAAATAACAAATTTCCATATTCTTTTTCCATCTAATCTATAGGACTTCCCCACATCCTCCGAACCCTGCGTTCTCTGTCTTATAAAGCATCAGCAATTTGTTAACTTATTTCAAAACTTATTGTAACTTCCATTTTATCATGTTCCCTATTTTCAATTTTACTATAGTTCAATTCTTATATGTTTTATATTAAACACAATAAAGTTATTTCATTATTTTACCTCTGAATTCTTGTGTCTTAATTTTCATTTCATTAACTTACATTTGCTGAAGCTAGAATTTCCTGAAAGGTGCATTTTTTAACATTCATACAGCTTATAGTGTTTTTTCAGATAGTCCTTAAACTTTTCCCAGTCCTCCTCAGTTGTTTCTTCTCCCACGTCTCGGATTCTGCCAGTCATTTCAGCCAGTTCCATATAGTCCATCAACTGCGATTGCCATTCCTCCAGCGTGGGTAAATCTTGTGTCTTCCAGTATTTTGCAATCAGGATCCTTGCTGCTGTGGTAGCATACATGAAAAAGGTTCTGTCCTTCTTAAGCACTCTCTGGTCCACCATGCCCAGAAGGAAGGCCTCTGGTTTTTTAGGTAAGGTAAATCTCAATACCTTTTTTAGTTCATTATGGATCATTTCCCAGAAGGCCTTCACTTTCGGGCAGGTCCACCAGAGATGAAAGAATGTCCCTTCCGCCTCTCCACATTTCCAACATTTGTTGTCAGACAGATGATATATCTTGGCTAACTTGACTGGGGTCATGTACCACCGGTATACCATTTTCATAATATTTTCCTTCAAGGCAGTGCATGCCGTGAATTTCAAACCGGTGTTCCATAACCTTTCCCAGTCTACAAACATAATGTTATGCCCCACATCCTGAGCCCATTTTATCATAGCGGATTTGACTGTCTCATCCTGTGTATTCCACTTAAGCAGCAAGTTATACATTCTCGAAAGTAGCTTTCTTTTTGGCTCTAACAATTCAGTCTCTAGTTTCGATTTTTCCACCTGGAATCCAACTTTTTTATCTATTTTAAATACCTCTTGAATTTGCGCATAGTGCAGCCAATCTCGTACCTTAGTTTTCAATTTCTCCAAGCTTAGCAGCCTCCAATTGTCTCCAGTTTTTTCAATTATTTCCCAATATTTAGGCCAATGGGCCTCCATGTTGGGTCTCTTACGTGCCTTGGCCTCCACCGGTGAGAGCCACCTCGGAGTTTTACTCTCCAATAAGTCTTTGTATTTTATCCAGACCCTCCAAATTGCTCTTCTGACAATATGGTTTTTAAACAATTTGTGCACTTTAGCCTTGTCATACCACAAATATGCATGCCACCCAAACGCATTGTCAAACCCTTCCAGATCCAGGACGTCAGTGTTCTCCAATAAAATCCAATCTTTCAACCAGCAGAAGGCTGCAGATTCATAATATAGCCTCAAATCTGGCAGGGCAAATCCCCCTCTTTCTTTCGCATCAGTTAATATTTTAAACTTTATTCGGGGCTTTTTGCCCTGCCAAACAAACTTAGAAATATCCTTCTGCCACTTTCCAAAACATTCCACCTTGTCCACGATCTGTAGGGCCTGAAACAAAAATAACATTTTCGGCAATACATTCATCTTTACAGCAGCTATTCGGCCTAACAAGGAAAGTTTCAATCTTGACCATATTTCCAAGTCTCTTTTGATTTCTGACCAGCATTTCTCATAATTATCTTTAAACAAATTCAAATTTTTGGAGGTCAAATACACCCCTAGGTATTTTACTTTTTTAACCACATTCAGCTCCGTTTCTTTGGAGAACTCATCTGTTTCTGTAACTGTCAAATTTTTTGCTAAGACCTTGGTTTTTTGCTTATTTAACTTAAACCCCGCCACCCGACCAAAATCAGAAATTAATTCTAACACTCTTTTAGTGCTGGAGACTGGTTCCTGAAGTGTTAATACCAAGTCATCTGCAAATGCTTTCAATTTGTATTGTTTCACTCCGACCTCAATTCCCTGAACCAACCGGTCCTTTCTAATCATATTTAGCAACACCTCCAGAACTGAAATGAACAATAGGGGGGATAGAGGGCACCCCTGGCGTGTCCCTTTTTCAATTTTAAACTCCTCTGTCACCACATTGTTTACTATCAATTTAGCTTTTTGTTCTGTATAGATTGCTTCTATACCATTTTCGAACCCCCGCCCCACTCCCATCCCTTCCAAATTTTTCTTCATAAACATCCAAGAAATATTATCAAAGGCCTTCTCTGCGTCAACAAAAATCAAAACCGCTCTGGTGTTCAGATTTGTTTGTAGAAGTTCCAAAATGTCAATAATGTTTCTTGTGTTATCAAACAAATGCCTACCAGGGAGAAAGCCAGCCTGGTCCTTGTGAATCACTTCATTTAGTACTTTTTTAAGTCTATTTGCCAAAATATCTGCAAAAATTTTATAATCCACATTTAGGAGTGAAATGGGGCGGTAGTTCTTAAGTTGGGTCTTTTCAGTCTCTGATTTAGGTATCAATGTGATGAAAGCTTCTTTCCACGTTTCCGGTGCCTTCCTTCCCTCCATTATCTGGTTACAAACCTCCATCAAAGGTTGTATCAAATAGTCCTTTAAAACTTTATAGTATTTGGAGGTTAGGCCGTCCGGGCCTGGGGACTTGCCAAGTTGAAGATTTTGAATGGCACTTTCAATTTCTTGCTGTGTAATGTTACAGTTCAGATTTGTTCTCATTTCCAGGGGTATTTTTTGTAATCCATTAGTTTTAAGAAATTGATCCACCTCTGAGGCTTTTTGCGGCCCTTGTGTATAAAGTTCTTTGAAGTACCTCTGGAAGCACTTTCTGATTTCCTCGGGTTTCTGAACCATTCTCCCTTCGATCTCTAGATTTGTAACCGTATTAAGCTTTTGTCTCTTTTTCAACTGCCAAGCTAGCAGTTTCCCACACTTATTCGCCGATTCGAAGGATCTTTGTTTCATTTGTTTAATTTTCCATTCCACCTCTTGATTTATCAGTTTTGAATATTGCGCCTGGAAAAATTTCACTTCTCTTAACACGTCCTTCGACTTAGGCCTAGATCTTAATTTTTTCTCTCCTTCTCTTATTTTCTCCAATATCTTCTCCTTCTTTTCATTCCAGAGCCTTTTCTTAATCGTGTTTTGTTGTATTAGAAACCCTCTCATGACTGCCTTACTTGCGTCCCAGATTGTTCTTTTTTCCACAGTAGTATTCAAATTTATCTCAAAATAGTCCTTTAAAGTTTTTTGGGCCTTCTTCACAATCTCCTGATCTCTTAATAAAGTGTCATTCATTTTCCATCTAAAAGAACCGGTTGTGTTAAGTCTCAATTCCACTTTCAAAGCACTATGGTCGGAGCAGGTTTTTGGGCAGATTTCCACTTTTCTAGTTTTAGGTGCCAGTCCTCTAGTTGTCCAGATTTGGTCGATTCGTGTCCATGTCAGATGAGCTTCAGAAAAGAAAGTCCCTTCTTTCCCTAGAGGGTTCTTAACCCTCCAAATGTCAACTAAGTCCATATTGTCTGTCATTTCAAAAAAAGTTTTGGGTAGTCTGCCGTCTTTCGATATGTTGGCACTTTGTGACTTATCCATATTTACAGACACAACCCCATTCATATCACCCAGCATAATGATGTTACTATAGTCCAAATAATCCAGCATAGTCTCATGCAGCTTCCTGAAAAATTCCGACTTTCCCTCATTTGGAGCATATATTCCTAATATCAAAATTTTTTCTCCTTGTGTCTGTATTTCAATCGCCAAAATTCGGCCATATTCATCTTTGAATAAAAATTTCGGTGACAGGCTCTCCTTTGCGTAAATCACCACTCCTCTCTTCTTAACTTTGTCCGAAGAAATAAATTCTTGGCCAATTCTTTTGTTAATTAACACTTTTCTATGGAGCCTTGTCACATGTGTTTCCTGTAGGCAGATAACGTCCAGTTGTTCCTTTTTCAAAATGTGAAAGACTTTCCTTCTTTTTTCCGGGGAGTTTCCGCCATTTATGTTCCAACTAAGAAGCTGCAGAGACATCCTGAATCAATTGACGGGTTCTACAATGGGGTATCTAAGCTTCCGCCCGATCCCGGGGGAGGTAATGCTGGTCCTGATCCTGGTGGTATAACTCTTGGAGATGGTCCCGGTGGTGGTGGAGGCCAAGAAGCTGCAGCTCCTTTTTGCAGGTCCTCCTCGTGGTCGTGTAGGAACTTCTGCTGGTCTTCAGGTGATTTAATCTTTATTTTCCTTCCTTTGTAAGTAAATGAAAGTCCTTGTGGAAACTCCCACCTGTAAGGAATTCCGTTGTGTCTCAACAATTTGGTCAAATCTATATAGGTAGTCCTAAGTTCCAAGAGATATTTGGGTATATCTCTGTAAATTTCGGCCCTTTTGCCTTCTATCTCCAAAGATTTCTTAAAATGTAGGCCTAATATCTTATCCCTTTCTTCTCTTGATCTCAGAGCAACCAAACAGTCTCTGGGCTTGTCTTTCTTTACTGATTTTCCCAGTCTAAAGGCTGTCACAATTTTAAAGTCCTTTTCTTCCTCAATTCCCCAGAATTTGGAGAACAAAAGTGTCAAAAATCCCTCTAAATTATTTTGTTCCAATTCCGGGATAGCCCTTATCCTGAGATTACTATCTTTACTTTTCAATTCAACCAATGCCAGGTAGGCTTGTTGTTCCCCTACCTGCCTTCTCAGAGGTCTTACCTCTCCTTTAATTTCATCCACCTTTAAATTCGCCTGTTCTGCTTTTTGGTTGGCTTCCACAGCTAATTTGTAGTTTTCTGCCGTAGCTCCTTGCAATTTCTCAATTGCCTGAGTGTGCTGCGAAACCTGTTCAGTTAATTTGCCAATAGAGGATGTAGCTTGGTCAATCTTTGATGTTTGATTGTCCACTTTTTGGTTTAAAACTGCCAATTGTTCCAAAATTTGTTTTAAAACTGTTTCAGATCCTCCAGTTGCCACATCTTCTGCAGCAGGCTGCACTAGTTCCACCTCCTGTGCTGTCAGCACAGTTGGGACAGATGATCTGCGGTGATGAGTTAAAGTTGTTTGCAAAAGTTGCCCAGATTTTTTCTCTTTTTCTTTATCTTTAGCTTTAGCTGCTCTTGTTCTCCCTGTGCCGCTCATTCCACACCTGCCTCTGTTCAAGGTCAAATGGTCTTTTGTCCCATGGGAAAAACAAGTCCCAAATATAAACAAAAAGAACCACAAAAAGTTTCAATAAAGCTCAATTCCCATGCCACTATATTTCCACAGTCCTATAGGGGGAGTATTTCAAAGTTTCAAAAAAGAAAGGAACTATTTTCCGCCATTGAAGTTCCTCAATTCCCCATATTGAGTTTTGTAATTCCCAAACACAAAAGGAAGGTTTCCAGAACTTCTAATCTCTTAAAATCCAGCCATAAAGTATCGATACAGGTCCATGCAACAATGTTTAATGTTAGTATCTCAGTCTATGCAACAATTTCAACTCTGCAACAATGTCGTCAGTTTGACAGCAGTTTGACAGTTCTTTTTCTATGCACTGGCAGCCCGGTGACGGGGTTATCTCTTTCAACCCCGTTTAGCCCAGAAATTGGAGGATAGTTCTAAAGAATAAAAGTCTATACAACACACAGTTCTTTCCTTTTTATCTTCAAAATGCAGAGTCTCTCAATGCACCCTTTCTTCCACTTTTACAATCCCTTTTTAAATACTTCAGCTCGTTTCCGAGCCCTTGCTTTGATCTAATTAGCAGAGTCGGGAGGCGGACTTCCTGTTACTCGCCTCCCGCTTTCAGCCGAATTTCTTCAATTTAAGTTAGAAAATTTAGGTCCCTTACTCACGGGTATGTTGCTCCAATTCCGATAATTTCAAGAAGAAAGGTCAGCGCTCATCAGCAGCAGCAGCGCGGCTTTGCTTCCACGAAAAGAGCGATGAACTCACAGCGCCGCTCCCCCTTTCACGTTCCGGAGCCTCTTACGAGGCTCCTTCCCCGCTTCTGGGGGGGCTCCGGGCGCCCGCCGAGTCCCACGGCCGCAGGCTCGCTCTGCCTGCGGTTTTTCTTAATGGGTCTCCGCTTTGCCGCAGCGGACGACCCTTTTTCGCGGAGCCCCTCTTCACAGCGCAAAGAGGACCGCCATTGCTGTTTCGCGCCGCCTCCGGAAGTCAACAACAAATGGGCAATTTAAAGTCTTGCTTGAATTCCAAAAACCAGTAGGTAAAGCTGTAAGTTTTAAAGCAAAGTATTCTATCTTCCTCTTCTCTGGGAAGAGACCTTCCTGGCAACAGTATCTTATGGCTTGTCCGGTGTAAAGGAAGTGATTATGACAGTGAGGGCTATGATACTGTTTTTTAATGGATTTTATGAATCATGCGAATGGGGAGTGGAAGGGGCTAGCTAATACCCAATGAGCAGGATAGACCAGTGGTTTGGTATCCTATCTTTCAAATAATGCCAGAGATGATTGGTTCTATGTTTATGTTTCCATTGTGTCCTATCATTTTCCTCTTCAATGCTTCAAAAGTTACTACAGGGCGGAAGGTATTGCCACGATTTATTCATTTGGGGTCATGACAGTTGTGAGAGAAACTGATTTTTGGAACCAACTACAGAATCCAGAATGGCATTTGCTTTCAAAGATGTGCTAAGTGTGCATTTGGTGTGCTGATCGCTTGGATGTAATAATTTTTCAAGTACTCCCAACTTTGAAAGGCTTTCCTGGTCATTCATGGGAGTTTTAAGTTTATTTGGTGGTAAAATGTATATCCTCCACCAGGGCCAGGGCCTTCTCAGTGATGGCTCCGAACTGGTGGAATGCTCTGTCCCATGAGACCAGGGCCCTGCAGGGTTTAACTTCCTTCCGCAGGGCCTGTAAGACAGAGCTATTTCGCCTGGCTTTCAGCTTGATCTTAGCCTGATCTTTTATTCCCCTTCCTTCCCTCCTCCTCCCCTTTTTATGAAGATTACCCACTCTGGGATCCCACAGCTAATTCTCCCCTGGTCTCCCCGCTGGCCCAAAGAGGACTAATTTAGCCAGCTAGCCCTGGTGATCATCTAATGTTTATTGGATGGATTTCCCCCCTAAATTGATTTTTGAATTCTGAATTTATTGTTATTCACGTTTTATACTGTATTTTATGCTGTTTTTTGTTGCATCAATTAAATGTTTTAAATTTGTTGTTAGCTGCCCTGAGCCCGGTTTTTGAACCGGGAAGGGTGGGGTATAAATAAATTTTTTATTATTATTATTATTATTATTATTATTATTATTATTATTATTATTATCATACTTAATTGGTTAATTAGTCACTGCCTAAGATTAACAATAGCACTGCGATGTACTCATGCAGCTAGGGGAGTTTGTTGTTTTTGCTTTGTGAGTGCATAAACACACACACACACACACACACACACACCAGGTATTTTGCCTTTATGGAATGAATGTGAGTGACCCATGCCACAATGTGACAAAAGGCTAGTGATTTCCTGTGGTATACAGTGCTGTATATTCTAATGCCAAACCATTATCGGCTTCTTGGATTTGGCTTGCGTCTAGCCTGGAGGGAGACTTTGAGTCTCATTAAGGACAGAGATCTAAGTTCAGGCAGGGACATGGGAGGCTGTTTTTGTATCAGGCCGGAGTCGCAACCTGCTATGTTTTTATTGTTCAAGATGTAATGAGGAACAAATATTATAGCTCGGTATGGGGTCCGTGACTAAAGCAACAAGTAGAAGGTAGAGCATCAAGTGAGAGCTATGCAAAGTTGCAGCCAGAATAACCTTCTGCATAAAAGGATTGAGAATAATATAGCCAGAGGGAAGGAATAACTTTTGCCTAAAGCTGGGATCCCACAAGGACTCGGACATGCGTACTGGGATGTGTGACTCCCCGTGCCCCCAACACACTTTGAATGGCAGACCCCTCTGCTTTTGAAATTCTGGTCAGTTTCAGAAGTCACCACACTGCCCCAAAAGCCGCAAGGGAACTTCTGTTGTGCATTTTTTCTGTACAACAGGCCTTGGTAAAGGTAAAGGACCCCTGGGTGGTTAAGTCCAGTCAAAGGCAAATATGGGGTTGTGGCACTCATCTTGCTTTCAGGCTGAGGGAGCCAGCATTTGCCCACAGACGACTTTCCGGGTCATGTGGCCAGCATGACTAAACCGCTTCTGGCGCAACGTGACACTGTGACGAGTGCCAGAGTGCACAGAAACTCTGTTTACCTTCCCAACTCAGCGGTACCTATTTATCTACTCGCACCAGTGTGTTTTCGAACTGCTAGGTTGGCAGAAGCTGAGTCAGAGCAACGGGAGCTCACCCCACCATGGGGATTTGAACCACCAACTTTCTGATTGACAAGCCCAAGAGGCTCAGTGGTTTAGATCACAGCGCCACATGTGTCACAACAGGCCTAAGATGGAAATCTCATGCATTTTTACATGGGAGAAAGAATATTTGAACCCAGTTGTACTTCTTTCTTTACCCCACCCCCCATATAAATCCTACAAAGAAAGAACTTACCTTTTTTCAAGTAAACTTTTTGAAGCTGCCTTTGTTAATATATTTTCCCGCATTTTTGTCCAGGTACCTGAGGGCAGTGAATATGTCTTTTTATTCTCTCAGTACAGTCATGTGGGGTTACATTAGGAACAAAGAAAGTTGCTTTACACTGAGTCACATCATTGATCAATGTAGCTTAGTATCCAATCCAAACCAAATAACTTTATTGTGCTAGCTATTGGCCATGACAAATCTGAAACAAAAATAAATGCACGTAAAGGGATACCGTGCCACAAATAATAGTCTCTATTTAGATGTCTGCGTCTCCCTTACAGATGTAGCTTAGTATTATCTACACTTATTAGAAGCAGCTGTCTGGGGCTTCATTTCCCAGCCCTGCCCCTAGTTATTGGGTTGTTGGGGGGGCTATTGGGTTGTTGTTTTTATTTTGATTATATATTTTGTGGTTTTATATTCTGATTTTGTTCTGTGAACTGCCCTGAGACCTTTGGGTATAGGGCAGTATATAAATTCAATAAATAAATAAAATAAAAATTAAAGGTAAGGGTAAAGGGACCCCTGACCATTAGGTCCAGTCATGGCCGACTCATCTCGCTTTATTGGCCGAGGGAGCTGGCATACAGCTTCCGGGTCATGTGGCCAGCATGACTAAGCCACTTCAGGTGAACCAGAGCAGCGCACGGAAACGCCGTTTACCTTGCTGCCGGAGCAGTACCTATTTATCTACTTGCACTTTGACGTGCTTTCGAACTGCTAGGTTGGCAGGAAAAAATTAGTTACCTGAGATTAAATCTGGGACCCTCTGCATGCTGCTGCGCTAAGGCCTTTTTACAAGATTAGGTTTGTTTCAGAGAGAGAGAGAGAGAGAGAGAGAGAGAGAGAGAGAAACTAGTTTGGGGCACCCAGTGCACTTTATGGACAAATGGAGATTTGAATCCGGGTCGTTGTAGCCCATGTCTCTATTTACAACAGCACAGAACCTAACAGTGACCTCATCTGCCAGCCCTTTTTGAAGTCAAGGCACCAGTGTTTGCCCTCTGCATGTTTGTTGTATTATTATATTTTCTGTAGGATGTAAACCTTGCTTTATTTGCTTCTGAAGGGTCCAATTTGCTTTAGTTTCTATTTGACTTAAATGTTGAAAGACCACACAGAAGACTCTTAAATTTTAGTTTACTGCTTTCAGTGAATAAACAAGTATTTTTATTTTATTTTTCAAGAAAGCCAGCCTGCATTGAAAGAAAGATGACAAAGAATTGCAGCGCTATTCTGATGCCTCAGGCAAAGAACTGAATAGGGAGAGGTTTTTCTTTCCTGTCTTCCTCTTCCTCATAAGCTTGGGTCCCTAATCATTAATAGTGGTGGTCTAACCACATTTTTCATTTCCTCCCACTGCAAGCCCAGATCCTTTCCTCTCTCTTCCCCTTCACCTCTTCGTTAACCTTCAATGGGGCCAATGCAAACATTTTAAAAAGATTTATTTCAAGCAGCTTCTGACATTTGGCGTTTGCATTAAGACCTCCAGGATTCGCTTTTGTGCGTGCCACTGAAATGCAGGAGGAAATCCTGCAATCAAGTTTCATAGTTTGTGCATCCTTAAAATTCTGCACTCTCTCTCTCTCTCCCTCTCTGTACCCCTTTCTTCAGTATTTTCCACTGTGGAAAATTTGGGCAGTGAGTGGAAGTATCCACATTAACTCTGGAAATTCTTAAGTCAGGAAAATATTACTTGGTGTCGTTGTCATTATGCTGGCCTGGAAGAAAAATGTTTAAATGCTAGGGGAACAGACTCTACCACTTGCAAACATATATAAAGACAACTATGAAAAGGGTTGGAACAAAATAAAAGGAAATCTAGATATATGGGGAAGAATGAACTTATCGTTATTAGGCAGAATTGTAGCCATTAAGATAAACACATTGCCCAAAACGTTATTTTTGTTTCAGTCAATACTGGTAATATGTAACACATCATGCTTCAAAAAATGGCAAAAGGGAAGAAGCCAAGGATAAAACATAAAATATTTACAGATATGAAAGACAGAGGAGTTTTCTCCCTTCCAGATTTCAAACTATATTATGAAGCTGCATGTTACTTGGATCCGAGATTGGATTAAACTAGAAAATACTATCTGATTAATTTTAACCTTATGCTTCAATAATCAGAATTCCCGGCCCCCTTTGATTCTACAGAACACTGCACTCTGGATTTTGGATGTTCAAGACACAACAGTGAATAATATCCTTAATATTGTGTGTGTGTGCCACAATTCTGCAGGAGTTCAGAAGAAGCACAGAATGTGGATGTGCTTCATGAGGACCTTTGCAGTCCCCCCCCCCCCTTTTTAAAGGAGGTTTCTAGTCCTTATGGCTGGAGACATTGACTCTGAAAGTCTTTGCTTGCTGAAATCCTAGAAACCAAGTCTGAGATTTCCAGTAGGGCATTGGGCTTCAGTGTATACAGTAGGTACATACGGTGCCTTTGTGGGGGGGAGTGCAGGGGTACGCATGCCCCTGAACATTTTGTGAATATAAGTTTGGCCTCATTGAGGGGCAGTATTTCAATATGAGTAGGAAAATGAGAGTGCCCCTAATTTTTTTTTTTAATAGAAAAATAGCACTGGGTACATAAGAAAAAGGCCTGCTAGTTTAGACTGAAACCCAGCATCCTATTTTCCACAGTGGCCAGCCAGATACCTAGGCAGAGCCTACAGAATAGCTCAGTCAGCAGAGCAGAGCTCAGTCAGCAGAGGTTGTGGGTTCGAACCCCACGCCGGGCAAAAAGAATCCTGCATTGCAGGGGGTTGGACTAGATGTGGCCCCTTCCAACTCTACAGTTCTATGGTTTTATAATTCTACATAGGACATGAGTGCAATCAAATTCTCCTGCTTATGCATAGCCACCATACTCTTCATTATTAGCACAAGTATGTCCCACCTTTCCTTCAAGGACCTCTCTCCATTTTTATCCTTACGACAAGCCTGTGAAGTAGGTTAGGCTGAGCCCAATGGCTGGCCCAAGTTCACCCCAGGAGCTTCATGGCTGAGAGGGCATTTGAATCTCGGTTTCCCAGATCCTACAGGGGTCAGCAAACTTTTTCAGCAGGGGGCTGGTCCACTGTCCCTCAGACCTTGTGGGGGGCTGGACTATATTTTGGAAAAATATATATATGAACGAATTCCTGTGCCCCACAAAAAACCCAGAGATGCATTTTAAGTAAAAGGACACATTCTACTCATGTAAAAACACACTGATTCCCAGACTGTACGCGGGCCATATTTAGAAGGTGATTAGGCCGGATCCGGCCCCCGGGCCTTAGTTTGCCTACCCATGTGCTAGTCCAACACACAGAACTAGTAGCCTTATTCTCCACAATTTTGTCTAATCCCATTTCCCCTCCCTACCATGATCAAAACCAGAATCACAGTGTTTTCTCGTTTTAAACAGGTTGCAGAAGTAAGCACGTTTTTCTTGGTGCACAGCTTTTGGAGCCATTGGGTTAATACTTCTAGTGCAGAGTACATAGCCCCGTGTGTACTGAATTATAGTAGGTGTGCTCATTGCAGCTGTCAGCTGATAGCATGAAACTGGGAAGATGCCAGTTCTCATGGTTTGCTTCTTCGCTTTTGCATAATGGGTGTGTTACTCAAAATGGGGCGTGGGAATCCCCACTTGAGTCTCCTGAACTATAATATCCCTGGCCCAATTCAATTAAAATATGTGCATAAAAGTTATATGTAATGAGGGGACCCGCACACTGGTCTTCTCTTTCCTACATCTGGCTCATGGGTGTGCCACACAGACATTACATGCAAATTGTCTGCAAATGTTAAGCTTGAGTAGACCCAAGCCATTTGGTTATTAACTCACATAGATCTGGGAAATTACCCAAACTCTTCAGGCCCTGCTAAGCTTTATTATTCTGGAAGCTACTGTGAAATCTTTCCCTTTCTGTGTTTTAAGGGATCTTGTTGTTGTTTAGTCATTTAGTCGTGTCCGACTCTTCGTGACCCCATGGACCAGAGCACGCCAGGCACTCCTGTCTTTCACTGCCTCCCGCAGTTTGGTCAAACTCATGCTGGTAGCTTCGAGAACACTATCCAACCATCTCATCCTCTATCGTCCCCTTCTCCTTGTGCCCTCCATCTTTCCCAACATCAGGGTCTTTTCCAGGGAGTCTTCTCTCCTCATGAGGTGGCCAAAGTATTGGAGCCTCAGCTTCATGATCTGGCCTTCCAGTGAGCACTCAGGGCTGATTTCCTTAAGAATGGAGAGGTTTGATCTTCTTGCAGTCCATGGGACTCTCAAGAGTCCCCTCCAGCACCATAATTGAAAAGCATCAATTCTTCGGCGATCAGCCTTCTTTATGGTCCAGCTCTCACTTCCATACATCACTACTGAGAAATTAAGAGATCTAAGCAGTGCTATTTTTCTAGAAAAAAGAGGTGCCGGAACTCACCATGAACGCCTCCCTTGTTCTGTTATAATGGCAACGGCGCCCACTTGAGAGGTGCTGGAACAACGGTCCAGTGAGTTCCAGCTTGGGGGCCGGGGGGGGGGAGCCCTGGATCTAAGTGATCTTCCACACATATCACTTGTAGTGTTAGCAGCTGATTGATCTCAGATTCACACATTCTCGCATTCCTGTTATACTGCTCACTCCAGATGTGAGTCAATAGGGTTAGGTGCTGGGAATGGAAGGAAAATACCCTGAAGGTCTTCATCACATCCAAATCCAGAATGATTACTGTTGTTATAATTATGCTTGATATTTCCCCACTCATACGTCCCATCAGTGACTTAGATAAAGGTGTTGCGACTCGATATTTTAAAGGTAAGGGAAACTAAGATCTGATGTGGAGTATCTGAGCATCAGAAACACCTCCCCCACCCCCACCCCGCAACTGATAAATGAGTGGAAAAAAACCAATAGTGGTAATCAGGGGCTCAGGATTTAGAAATTTATTTCTGTGGTAGGAGCTAGCTGCTAGACAAACCTAAACCTTCCATAGACTGAAAAATGACTCTCTGATCTTGGGAATTTGGCTCAAAGGGATATTAAGCCCGCAGTCTCTCTCTCTCTGAGAACTTAAGCTTTGAAATCTCTTTAACAATGGCCATTTCATTCCACCTTCATTTTTAGAGACACACCCAATGTTTTTTTTTTCTTCATCCTTCCCATTCTTTTGCCTCCTCATTCCTTGTCAACACATCCTTGTCGTTTCTCCCCTTTATTTATTTAAAATATTTACAGTGGTACCTCAGGTTACAAACACTTCAGGTTACATACGCTTCAGGTTACAGACTCTGCTAACCCAGGAATAGTACCTCGGGTTAAGAACTTTGCTCCGGCGGCACGGCGGCAGCAGGAGGCCCCATTAGCTAAAGTGGTGCTTCAGGTTAAGAACAGTTTCAGGTTAAGAACGGACCTCCGGAACGAATTAAGTACTTAACCTGAGGTACCACTGTATAGCCCTTCATCCATGGCAAAACCAAGGCGGGGTGCAACAAACAAAACAACAATATAGCAACAATCTAACTAAAAATGTAATGATAATCAGATTAAGGCAGCTAAAAGCAGTCAACTGCTGAATGGGTTAAGCAATCAAGGCTGAAACTCCTAAAAGGCTCAGGCGTATAAATGTGTCTTTTAAGGCACTGGCAGGCTAATACAGTGAGATGCGCTCTTCTAGATATATGGGTACCAAGCATCTTAGGACTTTAGCATTAAGCACAAGTGAATTGGGCCCAGAAGCAAGGAGGCAGCCAGTAGTGTGACTCCTGCAGAACTGATGTGCTGTGATTTCACCAGTCTGAACTGGCTAATATTCTGGCACCCATATTCCGCTTTAATTGAGTTCAGCTCCCGTGCAGCCTTCAAGAGTAGTCCCAGTTGGGAGGTGACCAGAACGTTGATCAGATGTCTCGTCCAAATGTCACCTGTGGAAAAATCCAGAAATGATCTCTGTGGGATGAATTCTCTCCATGCAGGCATTGCAACCTTTGGCAGTGTCCACCGTCGTGCCATGAATTCTGTGAGGAGAGAATTCATAATCCACCGTCGGACCCAGTGCCACACATTGTGGCATGCATGAACCGTTCCAGTTTGTTATGAAGGGAACATGCAGATCTGGAATGGGGAACCTGTGACCCTTCAGTTGTTGTGAGATTTCCATCAGCCCCTGTCAGCAAGGGTGGGGGTGATGGGAGTTGTAGTCCAACAACATTTGAAGGGCTATAAGGTTCACCAGTCCTTCTACATGGTTTCCATCAGGGCCCCTTTTCAGCAGGAACTCAAGTGGGTGCCATCACCCCAAAATGGCAGGTCCTTGTGTCTCAATGGGAGCACAAACCACACATCTGTTGGGTTCTTCAGGCCTTCAAAGTGCTGGTCTGTGCGCAGCCTCATGGGGTTAAGGAAGAACTCCACATAAATGCAGAAAACAATGAGTGGGAGTAGGAGAAGGCCTAGGATGGCAGATATCACGCTGTTGAGCAAAAGCCAGTGGTTCCTCTCTCCCACACAGCCGCTGAGCCACATGCAGTGATGATCAAATCCACACACACACACACACACTTGTTGCAGGTCCCACAGTGCTTTGATGTCACATTGCCATCACAGATGTGACAGTGGAGGTTTTCAATGACTTGAGCATGCTGGCTTCAATTGAAAGAGAACGAGGGATTTTGTTCACGGTAAGTTCTGGCACCTATTTTTTTCTAGAAAATCAGCACTGGTATCCCTTCCTCACTCTTTTTTCTTGCACCAACGTCCCTTCAGTTCCTTTTAAAAGTTGAATTGAGGGTGAGGCAAGGGAAAGGCAGACAGGGAGTGAGGTGAAGGCAGTCTGTAGTGGGAAGATCAAGGACTCCTGGTTGCTCCCTATTTTATAGGGGTCAGGGGATCACATGAGCTTCTGGCCTGCTGGTATAAATCAGCTCAAGTGTGGCCAGTCTCGCTGCATTTCTCTTCTTTGACCAGAGCCAGCCAGTTGTGTACAGGTTGAATCCATGCCTCAAATTCCTCAGGCCTCCACTTAAGTACGCACTGCAGCTCAAAGCTCTTGACAGACCTAGAGATACCGATCTGAACTTAAAACAATAGCGCTTGCAGGCTTACGTAATTTTTGTCCCAAGTTAATAGTCTCAAGGTTTCCCTGCTGCGTTAAGTGTTCTCACCGACCAGGAGAAAGCAATTTGCAAGTTGAGTCTTCTGACTGATCCTTCATCTGACACACTCCTTTCTTGTAACAGGTTGCTGAATTCCATAAAGCCTGGTTTGGTCAAAAAGATCAACAGACTGCCAACTCCCATTGCAGGACTGGTAAGTATCTTGTGGCTGAGACGTTTTGGTTGTCTTGTTTACATCCTGGTGTTGTGGTGGCCGTTTTCTCCAGAGTAATGCAAGCACACCTGCCTTATTAAACGTGTGCAGCGGTAGTGAAAATTCACATTGCTATTTATGAATCTTTTGGGATGCATTCCAATTAGGACCTGAACATTTTAAATCACAGACAGCATTTTTAAAAAAATATATTAATGACTGCTTTGGACTTTTTGAATTCACTGCACCCAGGGTCCCATTTTTATTTTGAGTGCACCCCGATTCCTCCTGCATCTTCAGTAAAAGTCACTTCTAAGAAAACTGTGTCTTAGAGCTAAATTTAGCAGAGGCTATATCCTGCTTTATATGTTACATAATTAATTATTTTTTTGGCTGATTTAGGAAACTGTATCTTGACCTATTGTTTGTTTAAATTATTGACCATTTACTGAAGAGTAATGTGGTGGTTCTACTGATTTTTCAAAAAACAAGGCGGTGGAACAACAGTCTTAAGTTCTCAGTTAGAGCCCTGTTCAGATACACTCCATTCACACATACAGCAAATGTATGGGGTAGGGAGTTGGAAATCATTGGTGGAAATCATTGCCTGGGGTCAGGAGGTGTACTCCAAATCTGCTCACCTCTATATCGGTGGGCGACATTGTGCACAGGCGGCCGTGTCTCAATAGTTTTCCGGCGTGGGGGTGGAGGTCCACCACCTCACCCCTACGTCATGACCAGCCGTGTCACCTTTGTTGAGGGACAGCCCCAGCCAATCAGCCAGCAGGGTGGGAGTGGCCATGGACCATTTAATCATGGTGCAGCTGGATGGTTCCCTCTTCCTTTCCTCTTCGTTGGATCACCCTACCTACCCACCCTCTTCTAATGCGTTGCTCTGATTTGACCTTGCTATGGCAGTTGTCGGTTGCCATGTTGTTGGGGCTAGGTAGGAATTTTTTCCACTAGGCAAATTGGAACCAACCATTTGGTTTTCACCTACCTAGTAGCAATTGCCTGCGGACAGAAGTCGTACTCCAAGTGTCAGACAGGGATGCCTGAACAGCGCTATAGAGAGAATAGTAGATGCATTACACATTTTTGCTCTGCCTGATGCAGGAGCATTGCTATGGCGAATATGATGTCATTTCAATGGGATAAATTTAGGGTTGGGAAGCAGACAAACTGCAGCACAGTGTGAAAGGCATCTGGGCTGATATGTTGATAGAACGTAAAGTTGAGAGTGGGCATGAGACATGGAGGAGCAGCCATCCATTTTGCTTAGGGAGGATATCAAGGGAGATGGATGAAGTTGTAAGGATCTGTGTTCCAAGACAGACACAATGGTGGCATGACACAGGTCTTGGAACGCAGATTTTGTAGCAGCAAAATGAAACTGAATCCCTTTCCCGCCCTCAAAACTATTGTCCTCCTCCTTGCCAATCACGTCTCTCCATCAACCACATCTCTTTTACTTTGCCTCATGGAGCCTGGCCAAGAGAAACGTGGTTGAGTGAACAGTTGGAGAAAGCAGATGCAATTGGCAGTGGAAAAATTGAGGTGTGTCTACTGCATATTGTTCCTTCCTGAAGCTTTGTAGCAGACATATGGGTATGCAACCATCCTATCACCTTGGGGCTTAAGGTTTGGATGTTGTTCAGAAGCCTGATTATCATCTTCCAAAGCAACTACTCTATTCCCAACTTAAGAATGGAAAGCGAAATACCGATAGACAGCAAAAGTGGTTTAAAAAGGTTCTCAAGGCAAATGTCAACAAATGTTGTATAAACACTGATAACTGGGAAACATGGGCCTGTGAGCGCTCCAATTGGAGAACAGCCTTTACCAAAATTGTTATGGACTTTGAAGAAGCACGGACTCAGGACGAATGGGAGAAACAAGCAAACTCTCATCGTGATCAACTCCTACTTGGAAACCTATGTATCCTCTGTGGAAGGATGTGTGGATCCAGAATTGGTCTCCACAGTCACTTATGGACTCACTATTTAGACCGTGTTCATGGAAGACCATCTTACTTGGCTATGAGTGATCGCCAAAGAAGATTCCTGAGAAGAAGAGATCAAGCTTCTCATCTGCTATTGGCATATTAAGAATATCAACTGAGTAGAAATTCTAACTGTAGAATCTTCCTTTGCTCCAAGTATTCTATGCAGTGTGTCTAGGGAATTAAATAATCCAAACTGTATACTCGCAGATGTGTCTCTCTCTATGCTAGTGGTTTGATGCACCTGTGGGACACCTCTTTCTTTATCTAGCATGAGATCTTGTTTATTATATAATCTACAATTGGCTTGGTGTAGCAGTCTATAATCACTAGGGTGAATATACTGGAAAGAAATATGCATGACTCACTGTGTGGAACTGGAGTGGAAAGGGCCTCTGGAAAGCCAGTATTTTTTACTCCCAAACGTGGGTTGATTTTTTTAAAAAACTCTAGACATTAGCTTTGCCTAAATCTGGATGTCTCTTCTGGAAGCTTTCTGAAAACCTGCTTGAAAAAGCACAAATCTGTAGCCAGCGATGCATGCTTGTCATACAGTTCATGAATACATGGTAATTTCTTCTCAGTCATGCACTGTTTCTTAAAGGAGTTTTTAAATGTGGTTCATTGCACCATTTGGGTGGGAATGGGGAAATGGATCCCATAATTTGTGCAAAGCTGAGATTGGAAAGCTTTTAAAGAATCAGCAGCTTTGAATAGTGCAGAATGCTTACAAATGGTGGTAGTTATTACAAGAGCTTTAAGTGCACGCATATGCAATATGTTATTAAGAACTTTCTGACAGTAAGAGCTGTTGAAGAATGGAAATGTATCCCTTGGAAGGTAGTGGACTCTCCTTCATTGGAAGTCTTAAAGCAGAGGTTGGATGGACATCTGTCATGGATGCTTCAGCTGAGATTCCTGCATTGCAGAGGGTTGAACGAGATGACCGGTCATTTCTTCCAACTCTCCAGTTCTGTGATTCTGTGCTAGTTATTTATTGGTTGTTGGATCTGCTTGTTCCTGTTAATGTATAAAGGACTGACATGTGTCCTGTTTTGTTTTGAGTGGCTGCTGGTAGCTCACAGTACAGTGATACCTTGGGTTACATACGCTTCAGGTTACAGACTCCGCTAGCCCAGAAATAGTACCTCGGGTTAAGAACTTTGCTTCAGGATGAGAACAGAAATCGTGCTCTGGCGGCGCGGTGGCATCGGGAGGCCCCATTAGCTAAAGTGGTGCTTCAGGTTAAGAACAGTTTCAGGTTAAGAACGGACCTCCGGAACGAATTACCGCATTTTTCGCTCTATAGGACGCACCTTTCCCCTCCAAAAATTAAGGGAAAATGTGTGTGCATCCTATGGAGCGAATGCAGGCTCCTTGGCTTCAGCAATAGCAACGCGAAGCCTCCGAAGCGCAGAGGGAAAGCTCTGCACGTGCTCCGGAGGCTTTACGTTGCTTTTGCTGAAGCCACCTGAAACCCCCGGAGTGCAGTGGGAACTCCCGCTGCGCTCCGAGGGCTTCAGGCAACTATCCGCAAGCCTTTGGAGCGCAGCAGGAGTTCCTGCTGCACTCCGAAGGCTTGTGGATAGCCTCCTGAAGCTTGGAGAGCAAGAGGGATTGGTGTGCAGTTTTCTCTCTGTGCAGCGCCCCTTCAGCAAAGCGGGAGGAGAAATGGAAGGGGAGATTTCTCCCCCCCCCCCGTGTTCTCCCCCTCCTATGGTCCGGTGCATCCTATAGAGCGAAAAATACGGTAAGTACTTAATCCAAGGTTACACTGTATAGAGAGAATCCATCACCTTGCGTGTTCCCCATGGTGTAGAATTTCAGGAGATGCTTTATTTTTGAAAGCGAATGTATAGACATGATGTGCCACACTAGGGGCAAATAGCTATCATAGCTTTGAAGTATCAAGGCAGCATTTCTGTAGGAAGGCTCTCTCTTTTCCCCCTCAAATTTCCTTCCTGTCTCTGAATAGTGTCACTGTGAGAGAGAAAAAGAATGAACTTATTTTGGGCTTATCTTTTGTTTGACTGGGGTTGAGTGGGGTTTGTAGCATTACTTCAGTTCCTTAACGCTATCCCTATGGGAATTTCAGACATTTGCCTCAGAGGGTGTGTGAAAAAGGAGTCAGAAATAATAGTAGGAAATTGGGGAAGGCGAAACCAAGTGGCTGAACTATAGCTGCACTCTGGCTCAGGGCGCTTTTTGGCTCTTGGTTTCAACCCTAATGAAGAGAGCAATATTGGCTTGCAGACATGCTTTAGAAAGAGTTTGTGTATAGAAGTCAGGGAAAGAAAGTTCTCTATAAAAATGCTCAAACGTTTCATAAATGACTGCACCCCTACAAGAAAGAGAACTGTAGCAAAATGGATAATAAAGAACAGTTTCCTGGAAAACTGGATGCTTATTAGATTATTTTCTTAGGAAGTTTATTTTGGCTTGGGAATCTCCAGGAACTCGGTAGAAACCATGTTATAGGAGTGAGAACTGCCTGTCTTTTGGAGACTTATTCTAATATATATATTACAGTTTTTTAAGCTCTGTCAGTTGTCCAATAATTGTCATTCTCCAGGCGCTGAACAAGAAATATAGGGCAGCATTAGTCACACTCCACATAGACCCAATGAAATAGTTGTGCAAGAGCATTGACTTCGTTGGGTCTGTTCTGGATAGTGACCTCCTTGAACTTCAGTTCAGCTCTGGAGGCCATGCTCATGGTGTCGCTGCCAAATGTAGTTCGAGGAGCAGTGAAATGTGGGACACTTTTTCCATGGTTGCCTCAGGCAGCATGGCCAGTGGTCAGGGATGATGGGCATTGGAGACCAACAACCAATACAGGGTGACAGGTTTCCTTTCCCTGGTCTAGGGGCAACCATGGAAAAAAGTGTCCTACATTTTCAAGGGTTGAGGTGCAGTGATTTTTATTTTTTTTAAATTGAGCCACACCCACAATGATTTGCTGCTGCTTTTATTATGTTTCATTGTGATTTTATAATGTTTTTTGGGGGGTATTTTTATATTATGTAGCCCATCATGGGGCCTCTGCTTAACTGGTGGCTTCCTAATAATATTATTCTTAATAATAAACAAAAATGTGAACTATATATACTGTCATACCTTGAATCTCAAACGCCTTGGCTCCTGAACAAAGCTCCTGAACGATCGAAACCCAGAAGTGACTCTTCTGGTTTTCGAATGTTCTTATGGAAGCTGAACGTCCAACAGGTTTTCCGTGCAGCCAATCGGAAGCTGCTCTTTGGTTTCTGCACGTTTTGGGGCTAGAAGGTCGTTGGAGCAAGTAGCGAGGAGTACAAACCTAACAATTCCAGAATAAAGCAGCCACGTAAAGACCTGGTATAATAAAAGCATCAGGTTTCTGATAATAAAAAAGAATAGCATGTGAGAATAAAACAGGTCATAAAGGAAGTGCCACCTGAGCCTCGATGGGGAAGACATTCCATCTGAAAGAAGCCACTGCTGAGAAGACCCTTTTATCTTAAGGCCACCTGCCCTGTCTCAGCTTGCAAGTGTCACTTGGAGCAGAAAGGGCTGTGGGGTCTGGCTTTGGACGCAGCGAGCCGAAGATACTTGCAGACTCCGTGTGTTTGTGTGTCAAATGTTAAATAAATGCAGTTAAATTGGTTAAACTCTCGTTCCAAAAATAAGTGGAATTTTTCTGTGAGAAAAGCGAGAGCTCTGTTGGTATTTCACAGTGGAATACATTTGCATGACAAAGAAAAATAATAAAAAATGTGAAGAATTTGCATGGGTGTAGGTGCTGGCAAATCATCAGGGATTTTGTTTTCTGTTTTTAAAAGAGAGCCATGCTGGCATAAAGCAGATTTATTTTAGCTGCATTTGGAATATCCATTGTTTTGCAAAGAAATAATGATTTCTTTGGTTTTTCTTTAACTGTTAAATATCCTCAAAGTGGATTTCTTCACAGTTTGTCAGGGCAACGGTTTCTGTTTTCAGTCCACACTTCCTTCTGTTACTGTTAAGTGTTGATGGGGGGGGGGGAGCCCCACAAGCACAGGATATTGTAGGCTGGAAGGTTGAGAAATCTGGGTAGCAATGTCCACTGGCAATAGTCAACTTTCCCTTCCCACAGGTAGTGTGCACCCTCCCCTCCCAATTCTTGGAAAGGTGTCACACGGGTTACCTGGCAAACGTGATCTTAAGAAAAGTGTCGGCTGTCACTCAACCCAATGTGGGTAGTAAGCATTTAAAACAGGGGGATGTGATCCTTACCTTCATCAGCTCAGCATCTGTTTTTCCTCATCAATAAACAGAAACCCAGCAACTGACCACCTATGCTGTGTTACTCACAAAGAGACTACACACCTGTCTGTAAATTACTAGGTCAGCATAAGTTAGGTAAAGGTAAATGGACCCCTGACCATTAGGTCCAGTCGTGCCCGACTCTGGGGTTGTGGCACTCATCTCGCTTTATTGGCCGAGGGAGCCAGCTTCCAGATCATGTGGCATGACTAAGCTGCTCTTGGCGAACCAGAGCAGCGCACAGAAATGCCGTTTACCTTCCCGCCGGAGCGGTACCTATTTATCTACTTGCACTTTGACGTGCTTTCGAACTGCTAGGTTGGCAGGAGCAGGGACTGAGCAGTGGGAGCTCACCCCGTCACGGGGATTCGAACCACCAACCTTCTGATCGGCAAGTCCTAGGCTCTGTGGTTTAACCCACAGCGCCACCTGCGTCAGCATAAGTAGGTCTGAGCTAAAGAGCTCTTTATTTTCCATATTCTGCTTTCTCGATTTTGTCCTTCTCTCTTCCTTTTCCATTCTTAATGAAACTTGGTATAATTCGGCTGCTGGTCGCCTACAGTATGTTCATGCCAAACTCTGGGGTTCTGGGTGCAGGGTGAAAGAGGGGGAAAGAACAGGTTGTGCTGTGCCCAAGACGGGAGGGCAGCTGAATGCTAGCCCTGTTGTCCCTGATAAATGGAGAGGGATCACATTCACCCGATGCTATACCAGTTGCACTGGCTCCCGGTGGAGTACAGGATCAGGTTTAAGGTGCTGGTTTTAACCTTTAAAGCCCTATAAGGCCTAGGACCCTCATACCTATGGGACCGCCTCTCCTAGTCTGTCCCACAGAGGACCTTACGGTCTTCAAATAAAAACATCTTGGAGATCCCGGGCCACAGAGAAGTTAGGCTGGCCTCAACCAGAGCCAGGGCTTTTTCGGCCATGGCCCCGATCTGGTGGAGTGCTCTGTCACAAGAGACTAGGGCCCTGTGGGACTTGACATCTTCCCACAGGGCCTGCAAGACAGAGCTGTTCCACCAGCCTTTGGCCAAGGCGCAGTCTGACCCCCTCCTTCTGTAATCCTCATAGAACTCTAGCCCAATGGTTGCCATTAATTTGACTCTGAATTGATTTTAGAATTTAATTGATTTTAGAATGTATTTCAATTAATTGATTGTGATTTTATGTAAACTGTTATTTTTACTGTTGTTAGCCACTCTGAACCCAGCTTCGGCTGGGGAGGGAGGGATATAAATAAAATTATTATTATTATTATTATTATTATTATTATTATTATTATTATTATTATCATCATGGGAGTGCTGTATCCGAGTCCCTATGGAAGCGATTGTTTGGCCTCCCATAATTCATGAGGCAGTTGTAGGGGATAATGTGGAGTACGGGAACGTAAGGACATAAGAAGCGTCTGGTGGATCAGACCAATGACCCATCTAAATTAACATCCCTGTTCTCACAGTGGCCAGCCTGTGGCAAACCCACAAGGCAGATTCGAGCCCAAGAGCCCTTTTGCTTCCTGTGGTTTCTGGCAACATTACTGCCCCTGACTACGGAGGCAGAGCATAACCATCAAGGCTAGGAGACTTGGATAGTCCTCTCGTCCATTGGTTTGCCCGTTTTGCATATTTGTCTATTTTAAAGACATCCATGTTGGTGGCTGTTATGTACTGAAGTTCTCACCCTGGGCCAGCAGATAGTTTTCACTCAGGTCCACATATGCAAATAAGGGATTGAAAGTGACGTTCAGTGATTGGATAGTTACAGAAAGTTGTTACAGTTACGTTGTACTGGAGCTCTATATAAGCAGGCTGACTGAACCCTTCAGTTCAGTTCTGTTCTGGCCTGTGAATAAACAAGAGCTGTTTGAAGAATCGCTGTGTCGTCTGATATGTTCACCCACAACTTAACAGTGGCCATCACTGCCTCCCATCAGATAACTCAAGATTCAGGATGCTGCCAGCCTGCTCCCAGGGCAGTTGTGCAAGGAAGGGCATAAGAGGACTCTCCTAGCCTCCTCCTGAAAACTATGTAAGAGACAATCATGGTATTCTGTGCACATTGATATCCCACCAGCACTTTTGCAGACCGAGAGTGAAGATGGAATGTCGAAACATCTCTACCAATGTGTTGCAACAATTGGCTGTGGCTTCTGCGGTGTAGACTCTTGTCATAGCTAACCGGTTATTTCCTATGGCCTGACCCCAGAGCTAACCTCTCAAAATTGGACTCGAAAACCAAAACTGCGGTCAGGACCCTGGGTGCTGGAACAATGCTTGGACAGCTGTAGTTGGAACAGAGCTTTCTGGAATGGAAGGGGTTAAAGCACATCCCATTCCCAAATGAGTTTCTGTTTTGTTCGTGTGCCTGCTCATTTTATATCAGACTTCTCTGGACTCATCTCACAGATTTATTGTCCATTCCATTTCCCCATCCTGTTTCCATTTGAATTATGGCTCTTGGAGAGACGAGCAGCCTTAAGAGAGGGATCTTTCTTCGTTCCTCGGTTGAGCTGTAAGTTGTGTGTTCGTACTTAGGGGCTATTGCATGAAAAGGGCAGAAGTATTCAGGAAAAGGCTTTCTTTGATTACTGTATTTCTCTTTGGGTTGGAAATAAAAACATACCTAATAGTGGGATCCTTTCTTTCTGAAAGTCTTGAGCTCAGAGGACTATAGCAACCATAGCAAGAGTTGACGGGCACTTTTGCCTCTGTGAACGGTGAATGATGTCAGTTAAAGCAAACCTTTAATTGTGTGCAGGGTTAGGAATCTGTGGCCCTCAAGTTGCACTTCATCACCCATCATTCCTGACACTCGATGGGAACGGGAGTTCAACAACTTCTGGAGAGTCCCATGGTTTCGTATATTGGAAGAGCCTGCAGTTTCATTGAGCTGCACCTCGCTTTTGTTTGCTGTTTTCTGGAAAGCGGAAATAAGCCTTGTTGTGCTGGTGAAAATGCATTTGGCATTGCTGAAAAATTTGTCGCGGTTTTGTAGGATTTGACACAAATGCATTTGATGCAGCAGGAGTTCCACCTTCAGCTACCAGTAAGATGAACCTGCTTTTGGGGTTAAACTACTTTCCTGCACAATGGCTTTCCTGCCCGGTGCACAGTGCTAAAAAAAGGATGCTTCTTTTTAAAGCATTCACCATTACTATCCTCAATTTTGGGTCCACAAAGTACCACCGTCCTCATTTTTTTGGTCATTAATATAAACATTCAGAAAAGCTTGCTGTGTAACATCTGGGTTCTGAAGGGGGTGGAACCCCCAGATGAGTTGTGACAATAAAACACTCTGTATTTGCCCATTGCTGCCATTCAAGTTGACATTAGATAAGGAAAGATGACGTGATATATGAATGCCCGCTTCATTTGTTTGCAAATCCTAACTTAACCCCCGTGGCTTATATTTATCCTTGTGTATGGTTCTGGAAAGATAAAGGAACTAAATTGCCCTTATCATCGACTCCCTTTCCCCAGGATCTTTTGTGTACACAAAATCTGTCTTTATCTGCAACAGCACAGTTCTTGGTAATATCTTATTCTTGCAGGTGTGATACTGGCTGTGTAGACCATGGTTGGATCCCTGTTGGAGTTTTCCATAATGATTGTGGCTTGGCTAGCCACACTTTTAACAGATCTGAAGCCAGTCTTGGGAATACAGACCCAATGGATCCTCTCTTCCCTAGAGCAACATCCCCCCTACCAACTATAATTCCATACCCTCCAACATTTCTCTGATTAAAATAGGGGTGTCCCATTCCATAATGATAATTGTACTATTTATACCCCACACATCTTACTGGGTTGCTCCAGCCACTCTGGGCAGCTTCTAACACATATCAAAACATAATAAAACATTAAACATTAAACAAAACTTCCCCATACAGGATTGCCTTCAGACAGCTCAGGGGTCGGATAACTCTGTACCCACCAACATTTCTCCAGTGAAAATATGGAAAATATGAGAGTCATTTTGGACTCACAGCTGTCCATGGAGGTGCAGGTTAATTCTGTGTCCAGGGCGGCTGTCTACCAGCTCCACCTGGTACACAGGCTAAGACCCTACCTGCCCGCAGTCTGTCTTGCCAGAGTGATGCATGCTCTAGTTATCTCCAGCTTGGACTACTGCAATGTGCTCTACGTGGGGCTACTTTTGAAGGTGACCCGGAAACTACAACTAATCCAGAATGCAGCAGCTAGACTGGTGACTGGGAGCGGCCACCAAGACCATATAACATCGGTCTGGAAAGACCTACACTGGCTCCCAGTACGTTTCTGAGCACAATTCAAAGTGTTGGTGCTGACCTTTAAAGCCCTACATGGCCTTGGTCCTTATACCTGAAGGAGCGTCTCCACCCCCATCGTTCAGCCCGGACACCGAGGTCCAGCACTGAGGGCCTTCTAGCGGTTCCCTCATTGCGAGGAGTGAGGTTACAGGGAACCAGTCAGAGGGCCTTCTCGGTAGTGGCACCCACCCTGTGGAACACCCTCCCTTCAGATGTGAAGGAAATTAGCTGCTATCCTATCTTTAAAAGACATCTGAAGGCAGCCCTGTTTAGGGAAGTTTCTAATATTTAATGTTGTACTGTTTTTAATACTTGGCTGGGAGCCGCCCAGAGTGGCTGAGGAAATTCAGCCAGATGGGTGGGGTATAAATACTAAATTATTATTAAATATTTTTTTTATTACTTCCTAAGGAAAAGCAGGACATTCTGGGATCAAATGAGAAACTGGGACGGTTTCTCTAAATCAGGGGCGTCCCTGGGAAATAGGGACACTTGGAGGGTCTGTAAGTAGTTTGTCGGCAGAATCCAAGATCAGGGAGAAGAGTCGGTGGAAGAAGACTGGAAAAAAATTAAAGATTATTTACAGAAATACTGTAAAATTAATGAATGTTAGAAAAATGTTGGAATGAAGTTATATGGCTTTAGCAGAAATGTTACAAGGAATTAAGTACAAATAGATTATTAATGTATTAAAGGGAAAAATAAGGTTAGAATATGTTAAGATAAATTACAGGACAGAAAACAGAGGAAGATGGAAAGGAATTGCTGAAAAAATTAATAGAAGTGGAATACAAAAAGGGAGGTGTGAGGAGGTCGTGGAAACAAGTAAACGAAAGATAAGTTATTGAAAGTATTTGATGTGTTTTAAATTGTGTTTGTTTTGTTTTGTTAGTTTAATGTTAGTGTAATGTAGTGTTTTTTGTATTGTATTGTATTGTATTGTATTGTATTGTATTGTATTGTATTGTATTGTATTGTATTGTATTGTATTGTATGGTTTTTCTTTTCTGTAGTGTCTAAATTGTTGGAAAAGGTAATAAATATTATTTTTTTTTAAAAAAAGTAGTTTGTCGGCATTGATGTTAACAGTGGTTTGAGGTGGGTGTTAAGAAAGGAGGGGAGATTTTCTCTTGGGAAGGGGTAGTACATTTGGGGCAGGAGTGCACATTCCCAAGGCAGGCCTCCAGGTTTGCTAACTGCCATTTGCAGGCAGCCATTGTTCTGTTCTGGCTCATTTCTAATTGGTATTCTCTGCCCCTCACTCTTTTTAGTTCTTTACAAATAAGCAGCAGCAAAAAAGACTTGTGTTAAAACCCTTTTGCTGATTTAGCTTGACCCCAGCCCCTTTTCTCTCTACATTTCCCTCTCTACCCACCCCCATCTTTACCAAACAGCTTTCATAATTTTTTAAAAAATGTTACATTTGAAAGTAGAATTAAATTCAAAGTAAGGTGTGAAAATATGCCCAGTTTGCACAAACCAGATAGCAAGAGTTCTTGCTGGTTTTTTTTAAGGTTAAGCATGGAATACGCACCGCTCAGCCCTGCACTGAGAAAATAAAATGGCTGCAATCTAGAATATGGTTATGCATACTTAAATCCCATTTATTTAACTAACCTAGTGCTGGATTGTGGCCAGTGCCTTTCACTGTTGCTTAGGACTCAGCTTATGGAAATAAATGAGAAAAGGGGGGGTGAATCATTGAGTCATCTGACAGCAGCTGTTTTGAACAGAAAAGGAGCCTTGTCAGAAAAACTCCTCAAAGCAAATTTCTTTCTTGGTCCCAGTCTTTTTTTCATAATGGATATGAGCCCAGAAAAGTCCTTTTACAAAGTTACATGGAGTAGAAATGCCAGAATTTCCTGTAGGTTTTAATTCCCACCCTTCCCTTCCCTTCCCTTCCCCAGAAAATACCAGGGACATTTCCCTCCCCCCTTTCTTTTTCGTTGCAGCACAGGCTGTGAAAGTGCGAAGCTGTTCCTAAATTTGGACTATTAGCTGCTTAATGCTGCTTAATCTTCATGCCAGCAAATGTATGGTTACTTTGAGAAAGCTTTTATCTGTGCACACGTGAAGGATGACTAAAAAGAAAAGCAAACGAAGGAAAAGAAGAGTAACTAGAAATTGTGTTTCCTGTCCAATGTTGCACCTTTGTACATCTCCTTCTGTCCACCTGCCGTCTCCTCCTAAACTACTTTCCTAGCCCCTTAGCGAGGGGAAGGGAACAATGCTATTGGTCCTTTGCTTTTGCTGCTTCCCCACTGGAATTTCATAGGGGAAGACCCCACAGAAATGCGACTTTCATCTGGAGGCTTTAATGTCTTTGTCGTATCAGGAACCTGACACCTGACCTCTCTGTCTTCTCACACCATTTACTTGATCACAATCCCCGGAGTGAATTGATGAGTAGCGTCTCAACATGTTGCTAAAGTAAAAGGTTGCTTCGCAGTGGATGGACACCTCAGACTTATCTGCTCATGTGTTGTATCCCTGGATATAGCAGGAGCATTAAAGAAAATATAGCACTAATAGGATAGCTCAGTTGGTAGGACATGAGACTCTTAATGTCAGGGTCGTGGGTTCGAGCCCCATGTTGGGCAAAAAGATTCTTGCATTCCAACTCTATGATTCTAATTGATAATCTAAATGTTGTGTTACGTGTGGGGGAAGCATCCATGTTTTGATGGCTAAGGATTCATGATTGCTATGTGCAGGGCTTTTTTTCAGCGGGAACTCACCGCACTGCACTCCGGCACGGAAAAGCCCTTTTACAAAGTTACGTGGAGTACAAATGCCAGAATTTCCTGTAGGTTTTAATTCCCACCCTTCCCTTCCCTTCCCCAGAAGATACCAGGGACATTTATCCCTGCTTACTTTTTTGTTGCAGCACAGGCTGTGAAAGTTTGAAGTTGTCCATAAGTTTGGACTATTAGCTCAGGTGGGTGCCGTTGCCATTATAAGAGATCAAGGGAGGTGTTCATGGTGAATTGCAGCACCTCTTTTTCTAGGAAAAAGATAGCAGTGGTTTTGTGTAAGAGATGTGGGAATGACTGATGAGGAGTGAATGTTGACACCCAGAAGTGAGCAACAGTCAGCCTCACAGCTGTATAGACCAGGGATGGGGAATCTGTGGCACTCCAAATGTTGTAGGACTCCAACACCCATCATCCCTTAACCAGCAGCTATGCTGACTGGGGCTGTTGGGAGCTACAGTCTGACAATATCTGGTGGGTTGCAGAATCCCCATATCTGGTATAGACGCATCACTGAGCAGGACTTGGAGAGGTAATTTCGATCTTGCTGAACCAGGGTAAAGGTAAAGGGGCCCCTGACCATTAGGTCCAGTCATGACCGGCTCTGGGGTTGCGGCACTCATCTTGCTTTATTGGCCGAGGGAGCCGGCGTACAGCTTCTGGGTCATGTGGCCAGCATGACTAAGCCACTTCTGGTGAACCAGAGCAGCACACGGAAACGCCGTTTACCTTCCCGCCGGAGCGGTACCTATTTATCTACTTGCACTTTGACGTGCTTTCGAACTGCTAGGTTGGTAGGAGAAGGGACAGAGCAATGGGAGCTCACCTCGTCGTGGGGATTCAAACCGCCGACCTTCTGATCGGCAAGTCCTAGGCTGTGTGGTTTAACGCACAGCGTCACCCACGTCCCACTGAACCAGAGTGAAAAAACAGTCTACCTTCTGGACATTTGGTTTCCTATTGCTAGTCATTCTGCGTAGTTTGTGTGAGAGGGTTTGTGCATGCATCTGCAATCCCATTTCCACAAGAAAGAAACAAAATCTTACTTATAGATAATCTGTACTTTTAAGATCCAACCAAGAGAAATGTGTGCATGAGAGAGAAAGAGGGGGAGAGATCCTTGCCCACACATCCAGAGTTTGGCCGGCCATTTCCATAACAGCAGTTCCCACTGCAGAAAAGCCAAGTCCTTTTTTTTCTCCTAGCTTACAAAAGCCGCTTGTCTCTTTGATAACCGGAGCTTCTGCATTGAGAACAGCCCAAGGTTCTCATCTACACTTTCAAGTTCCCTTCTTTGGATCCATCTGTTGCTTTGCAAATTCGACTGGCTCAGATATTGGGAGAGAACTCCAATATGGGAGAACCGTGTTTAGATTAGAAGGGCTTTTGGTTAACTGCTGTTTTTCTGGGTAAAGAGAAATAGCTGACCAGGGCAAGTGATAAACACACAGCTGAAGGCAAAACAACTCAGGCTGCTTTGCCCTGATCATTTTGGCACTCCTGCCTCCTGAAGGGTCACAGGAAGAGCCTAATGAAGAAAAACATCTGATGGGAGCTGCTAACAGTATTATGAAATGCACAGCTTGAAATGCCCCAAGTTCTTCCTTTGTTCTTATGCTGCCAGTGATTAAGTGAGCTTCATTGTTTTGCAGCATCTCTGGATAGTCTTAAGGGCTGCTGCGTATGTTACACTTGGCCTGGAGAGGTCAGCCACAGACATGGTTTTGTGACTGTCAGGGTATAGCCTATGGATTCTTGATGGTGCCACTAAAAACCCATGGCAGTCGCTGCCAGGAACATCCAGGAGGAGTATGGCTATTCTCCACATGCCTGCAGCAAACCATGTACCAGGGATCACTTGTGCAAGGCATGTTGGATTTGGATACTCCATACTCCATCATGCCCGCCTGCCAGTGGAAAGAGCCACTGATGCCCTAATCCTGTTTTCAGCTCCCTGGTGCAGCTGGCTAGAAGGAGGTACTGCAGAATGCCAAGTGGAATGGTCAGGCTGAACCTTGCTAGCTCAACAGCTGCTCACAAAACAGAAGGGACAACTCCAGTGGTGCTTCATCTTCTGCTGTTAAACCTGCCGTATCTCCTTAAGCTGGGCAGATTGTTTCTTCCTAGAATCAAAGGGATCCCGAGGGTCCAACCCCCTGCAATGGAGGAATCTCAAGTAGATCACCACCCCTCGTGGGAACCTGTTCCACAGCTGAACAGCTCTTACTGTCAGAAAGTTCTTCCAGATGTTTAGTTGGAATCTCCTTTCTTTTTAACTTGATTTCCTTGGTTTGAGTCCTACCCTCCAGAGCAGGAGAAAGCAGTCTTGCTCCATCCCTTAAGATGGTGACTATCATATCTCCTCCCAGTCTCCTCTTTTCCAGGCTAAACTTTGACCTTTGGTCATCTTGGTTGCCCTCCTCTGCACACATTCCAGCTTGACAACATCCTTCTTAAATTGTGGTGCCCAGAACTGGACACAGTACTCCAGGTGTGGTCCGACCAAGGCAGAATAGAGTGGTGCTATTACTTTCCTTTATCTATACTTGTGTTGATGTACAGCAGATATTGAATAGTTGCTAAATTCCTTGCCTTCCTGTCTGCCTTGCCTTGCTTCACTCCACAGACCAGCCTTGCCCAACCTGGTGCCCTCCAGATCTTTTGGGCTACAGCTCCCATCAGTTCCCACCGGCATGGCTAATGGTTAGGGGTTGGGAGTTGTAAATCCAAAGTATCTATAGGGATGCAGGCTGGGGAAGACTCTCTAACTTGAGTTACAGACCATCTGTTGCGTTACAGCCAGGCCCTTGCCTTCAGACCCCAAAATATCTCACTAGAGAGCATCTTATGATAGGGCTGCCATAAGCCCAGGTTTCCCCGGACACGCCCAGGAATCGCTCAGAAAAATGGCATCTGGGTGGATTTTTGCTGAACTAGCAAAATGTCTGTTGAAACCTGGACATATGGCAAGTAGGGTGATTTTTTTTTTTTTTAAAATCAAAATCAAAGAAAAGCCCCCAAATGATTTTTTGGGGGAGGGGAGATGTTCCCCCCAAAAACTCAACAACTCTGTCAGGATTTTCACTTTTTGGAATATGGCTAGACTGGTGATTGGGAGCCGCCACCAAGACCATATAACTCCGGTCTTGAAAGACCTGCACAGGCTCCCAGTACATTTCCAGCACAATTCAAAGTGTTGGTGCTGACCTTTAAAGCCCTAAATGGCCTCGGTCCAGTATAGCTGAAGGAGCGTCTCCATCCCCACCTTTGAAGGTGACCCGGAAACTGTAATTAATACAGCATGCAGCAGCTAGACTTGTGACTGGGAGTGGCCGCCAGGACCACATAACACCGGTCCTGAGAGGTCTGCAATGGCTCCCAGTACGTTTCCGAGCACAATTCAAAGTGTTGGTGCTGGCCTTTAAAGCCCTAAATGGCCTCAGTCCTGTATACCTGAAGGAGCATCTCCACCCCCATCGCTCAGCTGAGATCCAGCGCCGAGGGCCTTCTGGCGGTTCCCTCATTGCGAGAAGTGAGGTTACAGGGAACCAGACAGAGGGCCTTCTAGATGTGAAGGAAATAAGCAGTTATCTTATCTTTAAAAGACATCTGAAGGCAGCCCTGTTTAGGGAAGCTTTTAATGTTTAATAGGTTATTGTATTTTAATATTGTGTTGGAAGCAGCCCAGAGTGGCTGGGGAAACCCAGCCAGATGGGCGGGGTATAAATAAATTATTATTATTATTATTATTATTATTATTATTATTATTATTATGGCAACCCTATCTTGCGATGCATATGACGTGTCATAGAATCATAGAATTATAGAGTTGGAAGGTGGCCACAGAGTCCTCTAGCCCAGCCCCACAATGCAGGAATCTTTTGTGCAACATGAGGTTCAAACCCATAGCCTCGAGATTAAAATGCTCTCCAGTACTTCTTGCATATAGAAAACTAGATAGTCAAGAACCTAAGGGCAGGCATTTATTTTTTTATAATTATTTTATTTTTAGATTGGGAAGTGCAGTTCTCTTCTTCTCCTCCTCCCCCACCGCCTGAAATCTGAAGTGGTACAGTCCTAGCAGCTTTACTTATTCCAAATGTTTGTGGATCAGCTCTTAGCAGGGAACATTTGACTCTTCTTGCCCACTCCTTCTGCTGCCCCACAAGGACAGTAGTATGGTAGCACTTGCTGTCGGGGGCTATAGAAGGAGAAATTCCACCTGCTTTAAAACCCCCCTTACTTTCTATGCAATGAGATCCGAAAGCATCCCTTTAGCTGGAGCCTTGACTCCTGGCACACCTGTGAAAATTATTTATTCATTGTCATGTTTTGATAGTGGGATTCAAATCTAAATACGACTGTGGGGTGTAGCTCACCCCACCTTGTTGGTCACAGTTGTGTGTGTGCTTTCTGGTCCATCCATCCTGCCAGCAAGTTAGCATCAGATTGAATTGGTAATTTGTTCCGGTTGGCCTCAAATGCTCTCTCTTTCTCTCTCTCTTTTTTGTCCATAGTTTTTATCTGATCACAAATTAAGCACTTAATTTTTCATGAATGCCATTACACAATCTCTCAAACAGTGTCCCCCCCCCCAGTGTTTTAATGCTTGTTTTAGACATATGAACTGGCTTAAAGAGTAGATTTTGACATGATTTTGAAGGAACTCTTTTAGTTGAGGCTTCTCAGGAGAAGATCACAATACCTTGGAAAGTTTCCCTTGAAAAGACAAAAACAAAAATAAGGGGTGAAAGCTGGAAGTTGTCCTCTTTGTTCCACAGGAAAAGTCTTGTGTAAGCAAATCTTTGGTACAAAAAATATTTTTAAAAACTTAATAATTCATAAATCACATAAGGAACATAGGAAAATTATAATTCTTGCTCTCTAGAATCCGCTGTACATTTTAGAAAGTTGTTTGTTTGCCATGCATGTGGGCACTACTAAAGTCATCACAACCCAATTTTGCAGGCTGGTTCCTGAGATCAAGGAGCAGGTTCAGCCTATGTCTGAATACAGCTAGATGCCATGGAATTTGAAGAACTATACTGGTTTTAACCCTGGTTGCAAAACTACAGTGATTTTTTGGGGGCACTTTGCGGCCTAGGACCCATGTACCTACGGGACCGCCTCTCCTGGTATACCCCACGGAGGACCTTAAGGTCCACAAATGACAACATTTTGGAGGTCCCAAGTTGCAAGGTGGTTAGATTGGTCTCAACTAGGGCCAGGGCCTTTTCAGTACTGGCCCCGACTTGGTGGAACGCTCTGTCACAAGAGACTAGGGCCCTGTGGGACTTGACATCTTTCCGCAGGGCCTGCAAGACAGAGCTGTTCTGCCTGGCCTTTGGTTTGTACGCAGTCTGACCCTTATGTTTCCCTCCCCTTATGGTTTTGATCTATGGGCTACTTTTAAAATGAAGCTGCATTTTAAATGGCATTTTAACCTGTATTTTAAATTGGTGGGGTTTTTTCCTATTATGTTTTTACTGTAATTTAAAATTTTACTGGTGTTAGCCACCCTGAGCCCGGCTGTGGCTGGGGAGGGCGTGGTATAAATTATTATTATTATTATTATTATTATTATTATTATTATTATTACTATTGTAATTGTTAATTACCTTCATAATTGTTAATTACCCTTCATATTGCTACAATAATTATGAAAGTATCTTTAGTTTGTCAGTTTTGCTGTTATTTCAAAAGTAGTAAGAAAATTGTTATTGAACAAGAAGTTGTTTGTTAGACGAATTTTCCCGTAGGCTTTGTTTTATATAACGCTGACACACACAAAAGCTGCAAAACCCTGAGTGGAAAATGTTTAAAGTGTGGCTATCCCACAGCAACACAATTTTTGTTTTGTTGGTGTTGGCAGGGGTGGAGGGTGCCTAAACTATTAAGAGATTATGGATCACATTCTTTGGCTTGTAAGAAGTAGATGTTTAATTTTAAAAGAGGAAAGGAATCTGTTGCTCTTCCCTTTCGCAGGTCGTGAACTTGAGCAGGAATGAACCCTTTTTCTTTTTCTGGGCAGCTGTAGCTACTTCGCTGCTTGCCATTAGGGAATAACGATTTGGTAGGCGTGTGGTGGCTACTGGCAGGCCTCTCTGGTTTGCTCTTGAGGAGACCATCTTCAGTGGGTATAATGGATATGCATGAAGGTTGGCTGTCAAATGAAAGATAACGTTGCTTAATTTGACGGGGAGGGGAGAAGCACAAGGCGAGAAGGAAGAAATATAGCTGCGTTAATAACAGCCCCGTGTTTTAAAAGAAGCTTTTTAAAACTTGCCAGCTGGCGATGCAGTTCATGTTCAAGCATTTTATGTGGTGTTCATTGTCATCTTGAAATGTCTACTTTTCAACACTTGTCAACTTTTCCCTTTTCTTGCGAGGAATCCTATTCGGAATAAGGGAATTTCCCTTTAAAAAAGGGAAACATTGACAGCTATGGCAAGGAGAGCTTCCTGTTGTGGGTGGTGGTTTCGTGTGGTTGCTTTGTCCGTTATTGTTATGTACTGAAGTTCTCACCCTGGGCCAGCAGGGGGATACTGTAGATAGTTCAGGTCCACATATGCAAATAAGGGATTGAAAGTGACGTTCAGTGATTGGATAGTTACAGAAAGTTGTTACAGTTAGGTTGTACTGGAGCTCTATATAAGCAGGCTGGCTGAACCCTTCAGTTCAGTTCAGTTCTGGCCTGTGAATAAACAAGAGCTGTTTGGAGAATCGTTGTGTCGTCTGATATGTTCACCCACAACTTAATAGTTATGCTCTATGATTTTGGTCCCCTTTATACTGTTACAGGTTTGGGGTACCAGTGTTTGGGAGAGCAAAAGTGATTCTAAGGAGTTAGTGGATGTTAGAAATTACCGGATGCTAGAAATTACTCAGTGCTGAGAGTCCTCCCCTGGAATGCTATTTATTTAGCATGGCAAATGTGTTGATAGCCTATCAAAGGAAGATGCTTGGGTCTGGGAAACGGAGGTTGCCAGGGTAACAGGGGCGTGATGGTACCCATTTAAAAAACAGAGGTCTGGAGAAGGGGGGCAAGCTTACAGAAGGGGAGGGGTTGCGTTTGGCAAGGCATTCTGGGAAGAATGTAGGAGGAAGCAGGAGAACTCCATGTGGCGATGGCTGGAGGAGGCTGCACTGAGAGACCAGGGGTCATCATGACTGGCTGCTGCTCTGGAGCCAGTCTTGCTGAAGCTATGAGAGGAGCGACGAGGGATTATCTTAGGCCATAATGTTCTGCACCCCCTGCATCAAAGGCTTCAAGCTGTAAAGATGTGTAGAATAAACCATATTTCTTAAAGACACTAGATTCTGCTGTTCCTTGCTTTCCCAATGGAAACACAACCCTGAGTGAGTGTCTGAAACTCCCTGGAATCTCGCTACCACTCGGCAGAGACTGGGGCTGGTGCACAACCTCTGCAACACTACATTCCTGTATCTGTGTGAAGGGTAGTTAATCTCTCGCACCACAGTGGTAATGTCTGCAAGATCTCTGATCTCCTCATAGGTGGAGGGCAAGAATGGGAACCATCTCTATCCTTTTGTTCCCCATTTGAGAACACAACTGCTCAGGTGTGTATGGTGGATATTTGACCAAAAATGGAAAGAAGAAGAAGTCTCGACGAAAGAAGAATGGATACGAAAACTTGTGGAATATGCAGAAATGGCAAAACTTACCAGGGGGGAAATAAGAAATCAAAGATTTCAAACTTTTTATAAAAGAATGGAAATGGTTTATTGAATATTTACAAACAAACTGTAAACTGATAAGAACATTGGCTGGAATATTGTAATAACCTGCAGTTTTATAAGAGTATATCTTTCAAGGAGATGAATAAATAATTCATTCATTTGTTAATAAGTTAATGAAGTTAATTAGGAATATGCAGGAAATATTAAAAAATAAATTTAAGGAACCACAGAAAGAGGGAAGGGGAGTTTTGGAATGTTAAAATAATTGTAAAACTATTGAAATGTATATAACTGAAAATCATATATATATATATATAGAGAGAGAGAGTGTATGATGGGACCCACCTATTCGTTGAGTGTTTCCAAATGTTACCACATGTTTCAGTGCTCCACCATGTAAAAAGAAAAAGTACTGTGTACTGTGTACCTAGCCTATCTGGCCTGATGCTCTTTTGAGAGATACAATTTCAATAAATCATGATAAAATAAATAACAAATAATGCTGTAAACACTACTTGTACCTAACTTTTATTCCCTTTTTAGATTGGTTCTGATCAGCAAAATATCTAAACCTGACCATTCTACTCAAAATCCCACCAAGGAAGCATTCCCCTCCCTGCACAAATACACACAGAGAGCTAATTTCATCCGTAAAGGTCTTTAGAAAATTTTTGTAGATAGCAAGAAGGAAGCCTGGGGCAAGTGGAGAAATTAGACATCAAAGGGAGACTCTTTCTGCAACCCTTCAGATTGACTGTGGTTTAGGGGCAACACGTTGGATTTGAACAGGAAGCTTAGGGTTTTTTGAATCCCTGCTCAGCTATAAATGAATCTTGTTGTGGGTGTCTTTGGCTGTCACTTATCTCACAAAGTGACTGTGAAACTAAAACAGGATGGCTCGTGTGTAAGTTGCACCGGGAGATGGGCGGAACGAAAAGTAATAAACATGTCCCCCTCTCCAATTGACATTAGTGTAGCTGTCATGCCCCTTGCAGAATGCTGCAGGGTTTGGAGGTATGGGAGGAAAGGTGGAAAGTAGTCAAAAGTTCATCAGTATACACTTCCTTCTGTGGAAGAAAGACTTGTTTCTTTTAGCCCTTGCCTTCACTTTCCGGCTTCTGGACTAGGGGCTGAATTCAGAGAACATGGAAGTCTGTAAAAGTTCAGTCTAGGATTTTTGCAGTGAGGCTGGCAGTGACTGCAAGCTGTGAGTGTGCTGATGCTGGCATGCCAAATGCCATTGCGATTAGTGAACTGATCACTGCACACTGAAATAATAAAGAGTGCAACTCTTGCGAAACTGTAGAAGTACAAAACAAACAATGAGGTTGAAAAGGAACAGACAAGCTCCAAAGGAGGGACAGTTTTCCTCAGTAAGTCCCTGGTTATGCCAAAGAAATCCCAGGGGTAGTTGAGACTTAAAGAAGAGTTAACAATTGTCTTCCCTCTGGAGTTATTTTGTTTTGTTTTGTTTTACATTAAATAGATGGAGGGCCAGCTGAAAATAAATATCACAATATGAGTTTGACTTATTCTGTTGTCAAATCTGATTTGTATTTTGCCCTAGCCATCGGGCAGAGATAAAACAGAAGTGGCTTCAGAATGCAAGTTTGCAAATAATTTACATTTTGCCACAATACAGACATGAATAATCAACCAAACCTATAAAGTATCTACCTGTGCTATAATTTTACAAGCAGCAAAAGCAAAAAATATGCCATTTATTTAGTCAAAGTGTCGTGGTGACACTCATTATCGCCACTATGTTGAGTGAGTATCGCATTTGTACAGTGGTACCTCATGTTAAGTACTTAATTCGTTCCGGAGGTCCGTACTTAACCTGAAGCTGTTCTTAACCTGAAGCACCACTTTAGCTAATGGGGCCTCCTGCTGCCGCCTCGCCGCCGGAGCATGATTTCTGTTCTTATCCTGAAGCAAAGTTCTTAACCTGAAGCAATATTTCTGGGTTAGCGGAGTTTGTAACTTGAAGCATATGTAACCCGAGGTACCACTGTACTTGAATTCTGGAGAGAAAACATAATGAAATCCACTCTTCTGTTAGCCAACCTAAGTCCCCCATACCTTCAAAAATCAATAGTTAAGGGGACTAGCCCCCACTCTGGCCTACCTGTAACTCAAGCACTCTTATTGCACCATCTCTTCCAATATCTCACTGAGCTAGATATTTCAGATCACCCCACAAAGGGTGTCACCTTCATAGGCCTGTTATGTTTTTGTACAGTTGATGCATCTCAGGGTTCGAGTAAAAAACAAAGTAGATCCTGCAGGCCTGAAATCTGCCCAACCCTCTCTGCAAAAGGACGAGTGGGTCCTTTGCTTGTTCATAGGTAAAATTTGTGACCTCCTGTTCCTCACTTCATAGATCTCTGGGTATATGTCTTGTGGTTCTTGTGGTTTTTATATAAGCTAGTCACAAAAATGTCACAGTTTTTTTCTACAAAGAATGAGGACCAGTGCAACCCCTACAGCTATGGATAGATATGATGCATTTGAGTTTATATTTCAAAACTTTACTTTATTACATAACAAAGCTACATGTTGGGTCCAGATTTGGAAGACTAAGTAAACTAGGAATCATCCAGGTGATCAAGGTTAGGAAGGGGAAGGAGATAATCTTCTGTGATTACAAGACGACATCAATTTTGCTTGTTTCATTTCAGGACAATATTGCCTTGTTCTTAAGAGGCTGTAAGGAATTGGGGCTTAAAGAATCTCAGCTTTTTGACCCAGTAGACCTGCAGGACAACTCAAGCAAAGCAACAGTCAGGTAAGTAACACAACACCTACATTTCTGGAATTACAGTGGTGCCCCGCAAGACGAATGCCTCGCTAAACGAAAAACCCGCAAGACTAAAGGGTTTTCCAATTTTTTAGCGGCTTCGCAAGACGAATTTCCCTATGGGCTTGCTTCGCAAGACGAAAGCCCATAGGGAAATCTATGGGGACAGCGGGGAAGCGAAGCACCGCCTTCTCCTCTGTTCCCGGACCTGTCCTGAAGGCTTGCGGTGGGAGGAAGGTTTTCCTCCCCACCGCCAACATTCAGAAGGCTGTTCTGAAGGCTGGCGGTGGAAAGAAAAGCCCTTCTCCCCCGCCAGCCTTCAGAAGAGTTCCCCGCAGGGCTCTCCAAATTGCGGATAGCAGCCTGCTGCCCCTATCCGCAGCTTGGAGAGCCCTGCGGGGAAGTCCTGCAGGGCTCCCCAAGCTGCGAATGTCTGCCCCGCGCGAGGGGTGCTCTGCTTAAGAGCGCCCCTCGTGCGGGGCAGCAGGCTGCTATCCGCAGCTTGGAGAGCCCTGCGGGGAAGTCCTGCAGGGCTCCCCAAGCTGCAGATGTCTGCCCCGCACGAGGGGCGCTCTGCTTCAGAGCGTCCCTTGCACCGGGCAGCAGGCTGCTATCCGCAGCCTAGGCAGCCCTGCAGGAACTCTTCTGAAGGCTGGCGGCGGGAGAAGGGCTTTTCTTCCCACCGCCTGCCTTCAGAAGGCTGTTCTGAAGGCTGGCGGTGGGGAGAAAAGTCCTTCTCCCCCCGCCAGCCTTCAGAAGAGGTCCGGGGACAGATTATCCCCGGACCTGGTCTGAAGGCGGTCTCCCTAGGAACGCATTAATTGATTTTCAATGCATTCCTATGGGAAACCGTGCTTCGCAAGACGAAAAACTCGCAAGACAAAAAAACTTGCGGAACGAATTAATTTCGTCTTGCGAGGCACCACTGTACATGCCTGCATTATATCTATAATATATTTTTTGCTATGTGGAAAGGGTGTAGAATTTCAAGATTCATGGCTTTCTCTAGCCTACTCTATCTGCCGTATTCTTGTGCCAGTGCTAGCTCCTAACAAGGAACAGAGTGATCATTTTTTTAGCTGGACTATGGCAGTTTCACATTCATTCAGAAGTCTGCTCTGTCCCCATTTTCTCATCAACCTGAAATTCTTTTTTTTAAAGAGCCATTTAACAATTCAAAAATTTGTATTTTATCACAAAATGATATTTAAATGCACATCTTATTTCAAAATGTGCATTTTGAAACATTTTATCATTTTAAAAACCCACAAATTTTTGGATTATTATTATTATTGTTGTTTTGAGCCAAGAGCAGTAGTGGAAATTTGGAGGAGTGCGGAATCCGAATGAAAATCATGCTCTGGGGTTGTGCACCAGAAGAGCCAATTCATCTCTGCATCTGTGCACCTGCATGAACCTGCCAGTCTTCCCCATGCCAGCCTTGCCCAGGTAAACTGCAGCAATGCCAGTGGCTAGAGGGCAGCACCATGGCTTCTTCCCAGCATGTGAGCTGCTACTGGCATAAGATTAAAAGTGGGCCTTCTGTTTCAGTCTGAGTTTAATAGCAGATCCCAAGACCCAAAGCAAAAAGAATGTGAAAAAAATAGCGTTGCATGAACGAAAATACAAATGGTGGCAACTGACTTTTGAATTGTGCATTCCACGTTTCACACCCTATTTAGCAGCATTTATGTTATTTAATTAATTTTTTGTCTCGTTTTATACATTCTGTAAGAGCTGTACAGTGAACATTGGTAAAAGTTGAGTTACAGCAGGGGTCAGGCCAGTCCACTGTCCCTCAGACCTTGTGGGGAGCTGGACTATATTTTTTGGGGGTGGAAATGAACGAATTCCTATGCCCCACAAATAACCCAGAAATGCATTTTAAATAAAAGCACACATTCTACTCATGTAAAAACACCAGGCAGGCCCCACAAATAACCCAGAGATGCATTTTAAATCAAAGGGCTCATTCTACTCATGTAAAAAAACACTGATTCCTGGACCATCCGCAGGCTGGATTTAGAAGGCGATTGGGCTGGCTCTGGCCCTGGGGCCGTAGTCTGCCTACCCATGAGTTAAAAGGTAAAGGTACCCCTGACCATTAGGTCCAGTCGCGGACGACTCTGGGGTTGTGGCGCTCATCTCGCTTTATTGGCCGTGGGAGCCGGCATACAGCTTCCGGGTCATGTGGCCAGTGAACCAGAGCAGTGCACGGAAACACCGTTTGCCTTCCAACTGGAGCGGTACCTATTTATCTACTTGCACTTTGATGTGCTTTTGAACTGCTAGGTTGGCAGGAGCTGGGAAAGAGCAACAGGAGCTCACCCCGTTGCGGGGATTCGAACCGTCGACCTTCCGATCGGCAAGCTCTAGGCTCTGTGGTTTAGACCACAGTGCCACCCGCGTCCCCATACCCATGAGTTAGAGGATCACTAAAGGGAGCACCAGTTTTCTTGGCTTTTTAAAAAAGATCTGTGCACTACACTCTACCCTGGACTCAGCGGCAGAGCATATGCCCACGCTGCCCAGGACGGGGCGCACTCCTGAGGGGGGGCGGAGCGTGCTCTTGAGGGGTACGGGATAACCACTCGGGTGCACAAAGCAGTGCACGCTTCCTGCAGCTGGGGGCAGAGTGAGCCGCCGATGGCGGACATTCGGTGCGCCACCCGCCTGCAACTCCCAAGCCGGGAGTCGCGGGTGGGTGGCGTGCCAAATGTCTCCCCCCTCAGCAAAGGCACCCGGGGCGGTCTGCCCCCACCGCACCCCACTTCCTCCGCCCCTGCCTAGACTGCTGCCAATGAAGCACTTCTTGTTGTAGTAGCAAGGGCAAGGGGGAATTCTTTTGTGCCCAGGAGCACAGGAACTGATCCAGGAAGGAACAAGGTCTAAACATCATTGGAAGATTCATGTAACAAGAAAGGGGACTCGGAAGCTGCTGAAAATGATGAGCAGGCCAAGCAGGAGTAGGATTGGTGCTTGGGTGGGTGACAGAACCCCATAATCAAAATGCTGGTTCATGGGTTCCCAGAGATGGCAATACCAAGCAGTCGGGCATGTCTGAGATGTTATAGGGCATGGGAAGGAGGACCTCCTCCCCACATGGGGCTTGGAAAGTCCCAGTGAGATGAGCGAAAAGGGCTGCCCAGCTCAATGGAACCAGAGTCCTGTGCAAAATATTTACTGTAGTTTTAACATTTTGCCTGGGGCACTGAAAGGTCTAAATTCCAGTCTTGATTAAAATATAACCCGATGCTTTGAAAATGTATGCTAGGGTGGTATTGAGATTAAAGCATTTGTTTTTTTGGGGGGGAAAGCAGCTTAAATTTATGGCACTTTTGCATATTTATGCTACCAATGCTTCTAAGTAGGCAGAGAAATTAAGTACCTTGTTGTTGCAGATTAAAGGGGCTTTCAAGATGGTTTATAGTGCTCATTAAAGGATCCTCAAAAGCTTGATGGCCCTATGATTAAACAAACCATCAGCCTGTTTAGCTTTTGATGAAAATGGTAGACAGTGCGTCTGAGTGTGCATGAGAGAGAAGGAATTCAGCAAAATAGTTGTCCCTTGCCACTCACTCACTCATATACACACAGCAACAAACACTGCCATTCCAAAGTGGTGGGGATAAATAGCTATGTTTTTATTGGTGATGTTTATCCCTGCCGTTCTCCCAGTTTGCTCCAGCAAACACAGTTCCAATATGGTCTCACATTCAAGTTCTGTTCAGGCCCAGGGCTGCATCGATCACATTTGGATCATTCTCTGGAACAATCTAGTTTATCCAGCAAGGCTTAGTTGTGGAGTCCACCGATCACTGGGTCCACTCAGACAACTAAGGCCCTAGTTCTGAAAGGGTGAGTAAGAATCCCTTGTGAGAACTTGAAAAACACATGGGGCAGGGCTGAATCATTGGTAAAACCAATGCCAGCCCTAAGCAGTATCTGGAACTGAACGCAGAAACCTCATGATTGAGTTCCTACATTGATCCACTTTCTGGCTTTAGATCTTGGAGACTTGGCTGAAGAATTCACCTTTTCCATAGCAGACCTCATCTGCTCTTACTTCAAATAGCATGATTTTCCCAACACTTGATCTTGCCTATAGTGGGCTCTGCAGTTTTGGCAACATGATGATTGTGTTACCTAGAACTATGAGCCCTCCTTAAGAATACAATGGAACCTCAGTTCTTAAATGCCTTCGTTGTCGTACGTTTCAGTTCTCGAACGCCGAAAACCCAGAAGTAAATGCTTCCATTTTTGAATGTTTTTCGGAACCCCAACATGTGACGCAGCTTCCACTGGGTACAAGAAGCTCTTGTAACCAATGGGAAGCCGCAACTCGGTTTTTGAATGTTTCGGAAGCTGAATGGGCTTCCAGAACGGATTTTGTTTGAGAACCGAGGTACCACTGTAGAAGGAATTGGAAGCAAGCAACATTAGCTTCCTTTGGACATAGTATGGTCACCCATGAAGCCAGCCCTTGCTAAAAGATCCTTCATGAGGTCCCTGGATGTCCCTCCCAGAAACCAAAAGCAGTTTTCTTGGGACTCCTGATTACAGCTCTCCCATTTCAGAACTAGCAGCTTTGAACCTTCCATGTATCTTAGGCCAGCAGAAGGGACCCTTCTCCCCAGCTTTCCTTTCAGGTCTCTGCATTCTAAACAAGTTTTGATTCAGGAACGTAAAATGGCTAAGAACCATGGTATTTTATTTGTTTCTCTGTTACCCCAGCGACTGCCCTTTATTTGCTCATATAGCATTTAAAAATGTGTCCCCGCCCATTAGCGCAACCTCTGGATTTCACTCAGCAGTGTAAATGCTGTTATCTGGAGGGTCACAGGCTGTGTTGTTTATCTAGACTTAGCTCAAGAGTCAAGTAGAAGCCAAATCGAATCAAATTGGCTGCTAAAGGAAGGTGCACTGACATCGGACGTCATCCCAGGTTCCTCTTGACTAGCTGTGACTTCCCACAAAATCTTAACCCAGCTGTTTCCCGGAAGATGAACTGTCAAAGAACAGTAGTCTTCTGTCTAACGCTCACATTCCTGACTTATGGCCCAAGCCTGTGCACTTCTGTACTTGACATGTAATACTGCCATGGCATGCCAAATCCCATTTATGTCTGTGCAGGCGAGTGTTCATTGCGGACCCAGTCGCAGTGACCCCTCCACAGGGAGCAGGGCCTAGCCTGTGAAGGTGAGATAACTGGACAGGACAACGTTCTGGGATTTAAAAACATGGCCACAACTTTATTGATTTCAGATGTAGGTTGGACATCTGAAATTCGGCTGAGGCACTCCTGGTGGAGGGGCTGCTCATAACAGGGTCAGGCCCAGGATTAATGGTTCCTCCACAAGACACAGGTCTACACAGGTGACCCTCCTAGGGCACTGAAGGAAGCAGCTGCTCACCCCATGACTGGGTAAGCAGCCATTCCAGGCAAAGTACATAGAATGGGGCACAGATGGTTGTGATATTTTTTTGGGGGGGGGGATGGGAGCAGTGCCACTGAAAGGAGGCAGAATAACCTCAAAACATGACCGTGCAAGATAATAATAATAATAATAATAATAATAATAATAATAATAATAATTTTTTATTTGTTCCCCACCCATCTGGCTGGCCGCTTCCAACAAAGATTAAAAATACCTCAAAATGTCTCATGTCACAAAATGTCACATGTCTTCTAAATGTCAGGTAGTTGTTTATCTCTTTGACATCTGACGGGAGGGTGTTCCACAGGGTGGGCGCCACTACCAAGAAGGCCCTCTGCCTGGTTCCCTGTAACCTCACTTCTCACAGTGAGGGAACCGCCAGAAGGCCTTCGGCGCTGGACCTCGTGTCCGGGCTGAATGATGGGGCTGGAGATGCTTCTTCAGGTATACTGGGCCGAGGCCATTGAGGGCTTTAAAGGTCAGCACCAAGACTTTGAATTGTGCTTGGGAATGTTGTGGGAGCCAATGTAGGTCTTTCAGGACCTGTATTATATGGTCTTGGCGGCTGCTCCTAGTCACCAGTCTAGCTGCCACATTCTGGATTAGTTGTAGTTTCCGGGTCACCTTCAAAGGTAGCCCCACGTAGAGCGCATTGCAGTAGTCGAAGCGGGAGATAACTAGAGCATGTACCACTCTAGCTATATTTGTGTGAACCAACACTGGAGTGGGGAGAGTAGCTAATCCCCAGCCATGACTACATTTTTACAGCCTTCCATGGGCTTCGGGGCAAAGATTTGGAGATGGGATATTCCTCTGCACGTGAAGTATCACTGTACAATTTTGGGCTCTGACCAGTCCAACAGCGGCACTTAACCCAGCTTCCTGCTAGGGGAGTCCCCACTGCTTACCAGGAGGGGTGAGGTGTCAGGGTGGGCAGGGCAGGGCAGGGCAAGCACACCAGTGGAGCCAATTCGGATTTCCTGGTGGTGTGCTTGCACCATGCCTGCCACCTGGCCTTTCCTACTCCTTCAGCTGGTAAGCTTGCCAGGAGGTCAGGTAAGTGCAGGGCTTGGCAGATGCCCTCTGCTCCAATGTACTCTTTGTTATAGGACAGGGATCAGCAAACTTTTTCAGCAGGGGGCAAGCCCACTGTCCTTCAGACCTTGTGGGGGCCGAACTATATTTTGGAAAAATGAAGATGTTTTATACATTCTGTAAGAGCTGTATAGTGGACATTGGTCTCAGCAGTAAAAGTTGAGTTAGAGCAGGGGTCAGGCTGGTTCACTGTCCCTCAGACCTTGTGGGGGCCGAACTATATTTTTTTTGGGGGGGGGGAATGAACGAATTCCTATGCCCCACAAATAACTCAGAGATGCATCTTAAATAAAAGCACACATTCAACTCATATAAAAACACAGGCAGGCCCTACAAATAACCCAGAGATGCATTTTAAGTAAAAGGGCACATTCTGCTCATGTAAAAACATGCTGAAACCCGGACCATCCGCAGGCCGGATTTAGAAGGCGATTGGGCTGGATTCGGCCCCCGGGCCTTAGTTTGCCTATCAGTGGCGTAGCGTGGGGGGTGCAGGGGGGGCCGGCCGCACTGGGCACAACATCTGGGGGTTAGGGTTAGGGGGCGCAAATCCACGGGTTAGGGGGCGCAAATCCATGGGTTAGGGGGCACAAATTACTTGCCTTGCCCCGGGTGCTGACAACCCACGCTACGCCACTGTTGCCTATCCATGTTATAGGAGTAGCTCTGACACCCGAACAGGGTACATTCTTGTCCTCATCTGTGCAACAACCCTGAAAGTAGCTAAGTGTTATCTCCCTACTGCAAATAGGAGATCGAGGCTGAGATAGTGATTTGCCTAAAGTCACCTGCAGACTTCTTGGCTGAGGCGAGATTTGCACCAGGGACTTCTCACTCACAATCTCAACTACTACACTAGCGTTGCACGAGCAAGCTGGATTTTACGACGCCTGAAAGACTAACGCATTTCTTATGAGCTACGTTAGGAAAGAGCCTGTTTCATTGGCAGACGGTGAAGATGGGAACATCCAGCCATTATTGGGACATGTTCCCATTTGTATGTCAGCAAACCAATCTGAGTCAGTGGAGCTGGTGTCAAACCCGCAAATGGACAGCCTCTCTCTCACTGTCCACCTGATTTGTCATCCATATAAACAAGTAAACACAAACAAAAGTTAATAAATTGAGCAAGACAATTTGCCTGTGTTTGTGTGTGTTTGCACTAGTTTAGTTCCATTGAGGAAGGACTGCTAACCTGCATTATTTTGTAGCTTTGTTGACTCTGGTAACATTGGGAGCATGTTTTCATGCTATAAACCAAATGAATGATTGCTCTCTATCTTCCCTTCATGTGTTTCTAACCAGCAGACACATCCTGCAGGCTTTTGTTAGGGGGAACATGTGACCGACTGCATAATACAAGCTCTTGGAAAGAGTTTCTCGTTTCTGATATTTCTCTCTCCTTTCTTGTTGTGCTTGCACATCCAGGAATCTTGACTGTAGCAGAAAGCTGAAAAATGTAAGTACTTGTTGCATGTTTCCCCCTCTCGCAGCTATGGATGGTTTTGTTGCCACAGACTGAGCTTGAAACGCAGATGTGGTTGTGTAGCTGAAAAGAGCTTTTGTGTGTTGGCATGCACTTTGTCTTGTTGCAATTCATGATCTGTGGTGCTGCTGTGGAAAGCTATCTTTGCTCCTGCTTCAGTTAGGAAATAGCTTAACTCCCTTAGACACCAGCAAGGTTTTCGGCTTTTGTTTAAACCATATTTAAAAAAACAAAACTATGATTGGTTTCCTTTCTGCTTTTGTTGCAAAGGCTAACTTGGATTTTTGTTAGGTTAATAGAGATGTGTCTGACACTTCAAGAAAAAGCTTTGATGTTTAAATCTAAATAGTGCTATAGAAACTTTGCAGGACTGTCATCCCCCCCCCATCACAACAGCAAACCTCTCTTCGTTTCTGTGTTGTTCTTCAGGGATTGTAGTTTCAAAGCAGCCTTTTCTAGTCAGTCGCCTTGTTGATTGAAACCAGTGACAGCAGGAACAGTTTGGGGATTGTACAGTGAGGAAGGAAACTTTAAATTCAGTTGGTCACAGAGTTAGATAAACTATCCAAAGCCAGACAAAACTTCTGGTTTTCATACTGTCAATTGTAAACTACAGAGAATTCAAGTTGCGTTTGGCTGACATCCTTGGAGACTCCAGGGAAATGCCAAGAACTTTCTGTAATAACTTTTCGAGCCCATAATCACAGCCACAGGTAAAAGGTCCACTGTCATTTTATCCTGCCCTTCCTGTCATCAGTATTGTAATTGTTTTTCCTCCAACAGTGCATGAGCCTTTTTGGAACAGTTGCATTCTGAAGTTGCTGTGAACAAGATTTACTAAAAGCCATTCATTGGCAGGTGTATTGCTTTTCAAAGAGACATTCATAAAGATAGATGTGCATATATAAAATACATACATCTAACTAACCTTCCCAACCAAAAGAGATTCTCGGTCAGGTCTACCAAATAAGAACCTGTGATTAAAACATTTCCATTTTCAATATAAGCCTAAATCCAAGCCTAGTAATAGCAGCAGACATTATTTACTCCTTTGAAAGGCTGGTGAGATATTTTTTTTAAAATAAAAAAAATGGAAATACTTTCTAATATTTTGAAATGATGTCACCAAGCTGTTGCCTTTGGGGAGGAAACTCCATAATTATGTTTCCAGTGTTGCTGCTTTGTTGTTTTAATTAGATAATGACATTATACTTTACCTTTAAACATGTTATTTGCTAGTTGGTTTTTTAATAAAGTAAAGCCCTGTTCTGAATATTCTTTACACAGACATTTCACTGAATTCAATGTGACTTAGCCCCACATTTGACAAAGATTCCTGCATTGCCAGATGACCCTTGTGGTCACTTTCAACTCTACAATTCTATGTTTCAATGATTCTACTCCCATGATAGGCCAAACTAGGCATTGATGGAGTTCTGTGTTTGGAGCACCTGATCCAATTTTCTGTCTGTAAAAGCAACCGTGATGTGGGAGGTCTGCCCTTCTTAGGTCTGTGTCACAGCCCTGATTTTCTGGAACACCTATTAGTCAAAGAGGGTCTAAAACACATGTCTTAACTATTACATGGTTATAGCCATGCAGTGCAGGTCTTTGTATGCTTACTTGGAAGTGATCCCCATTGAAATCGGGACTAGTCAATCAGTAAACAAACATATGATTGGGTTGTGTAAACTACAACCTCATGTTTACTTGAATCAACCCACTGAGGCTTACTTCCACATAAACGGCGGTGAATATATTTAGGATTCTGCTTTAAATATCATTGGGACTTACATCCTAGTGAAAGCGCTTAGGATTGCAGCTGTAAAGGTCCTGACGAAAGAAGAATGGATACAAAAACTTATGGAATATGCAGAAATGGCAAAAGTTGCCGGAAAAGTAAGAAATCAAGATAACAAACTTTTTATAAAAGAATGGAAACGGTGTGTTGAATATTTGCAAACAAAATGTAAACAGATAAGAACATTGGCAGGAATATTGTAATAACCTGCAGTTTTATAAGAGTATATAGTTAAAGTAGATGAATGAATGAATGTCAAGTTAATTTGGAATATGCAGGAAAATAAATTTAAGGAACCGCAGAAAGAGGAGGAAGAAAGTTGAGGTTTGAAATGTTAAAATGATTGTAAAGCCATTGAAAATGTATATAACTGAAAATCAACAACAACAACAATCATAATGGATTGCAGCTGTAACTTCCTACAGAAGTAGACTCCAGAGCACAGCCTCACCTCACGGCAAGCTTGATGGTTCATGTGGAAGGGGCCAAAATACAGTGGTACCTTGGGTTAAGTACAGTGGTACCTTGGGTTACATACGCTTCAGGTCACAGACTCCGCTCAGCCAGAAATAGTACTTCAGGTTAAGAACTTTGCTTCAGGATAAGAACAGAAATCATGCTCCGGCAGCAGCGGGAGGCCCCATTAGCTAAAGTGGTGCTTCAGGTTAAGAACAGTTTCAGGTTAAGAACAGACCGGCCTCTTCCTCCTGTTGCCATTGCCGGGAGTCTCAGCTTCGCAGTGGGTTCCGGATTCACGTCACGGGCTGGATTTAGGACCCGGGTGAGCCTGATCTGGCCCAGGGACCGTAACTTGCCAACCCCTGCACTAGTCACTGGGAACAACAAACCGTGATCCATGGCTTAGCCTTATATCCAAACCCAGGTATTGTGGTTTGTCTGACTCCAAACAAACCATGGTATTAAGCCAAGGTTTGTTACTGGCCTACTAGTTGGCCTTGTTTGAGTGAAACAAACCATGACCCCCATTTTAGATATAATGCTAAACCAGGAATTGTAGTTTGTTAGTTCTGCTGGCTAGATCTCTTATGTTCACAAGTAAACCATGGTTTGCTTGTGATGTGCAAACCAGGCCATTGGGTTTTTAAAAAATGCACTATAGGTAATTCAGGTGATAAATATGAATGTCACACAGTTGGCTCTTAATTTTGACTGTAGTTAAAGCAAAGTGTGATAACTCAGGCTACAGTGCTATGCTCCAGTCCCACTGGAGTCCATGGAGCTTACTTCTGAGTAGACACATATCAGATTGGACTGTCAACATATGGTTCAGTATGTCTGAATACAAGAAAAACATCAACACTCCAAGCTAACTCCTACCTAATAAAAATATGTTATCAGGAAATGAATTATGAAAACTTTGGCTTCCTAAGCAGTATAATAGTGGAACATTTTCAGTTCACACCATTATATATAGATGTGCACCCCAGCCCACAGTCTCCAGAGAATTTGTTTCTGTGAGTGGAAGTTTCCTGTCAGTTATCTGATGCTTATCTAGACTGATTCCAAGCATTGCACCTGGAGTTACTAAATAAACAGGAAAACCACTTTATGTAATAAATGCAACAGACGATTACATTAATGATTGCATTTTTTAAAAATAGAGATTTCTCACAAAATTAATATATCTCCCTGATTATGTATGGTTCATCTAAACTAACATTCTTATTAAGTTACTTTTCACTGAACTCTTTCCCTTTACTGTCCCAGGACTAATTGGGAGTTTTTCTTCCTATATATATATATATATATATATATATCCTGCATGTGGAAATCCCGTCTTGTGGTTTTAATTTTCCTCTTAAGACGATGAAGAATATATGCAATTGACCTCAGAAAGGGGTGATGGGAGGAAAGATCTTTAAGAATGGGGAACGGGTGGGGGGTGGAATTCAGACATAATGGTTCTGACATACAACCACTGTAGATTTTCTGATTTTCATCAACTGATCTGGACCAGATGGCAAGATTGTGCACTCCCTCCTTATCTACATCCCTTTTGAGTGTGAATTCTCTCCACCTTCTCTGTCATTCCCAACCATGGTTAACACTGATCATCTTAACTATGGTTTGCAGCTGGTTAGCAAATTCTGGCTGAGGTAGAATCCTGGTTAACCTGAACCATGCTTAAAGCTGGCGGGAGAACGTGTTGAGAGCTATGCTATCAAATACAGCTAGTGGAGGGGTTAAGAGAGAATGAAATATGAGTAGAGAAATCTGGATTCAGTTGAAAGCACTCATATGGACCTCTAAAGCTCTAAAATGCCTTGGGGTCAGTATACTTTTTCCATATACACCTGCCTAGACCCTAAGATCTTTGTTGGAGACAAACCCTAGTAATGTGAGATGGGGAGTCAAGGAAAAGGCCCCTTTGATAGTGGTACCCAAATTATTGAGTGCTGTTCCTGGAGATGCTTGCCTGGCTTCTACATTAGGTGAAGATCTCTTTATTAGAATATAAGAAATAATAATAATAATAATAATAATAATAATAATAATAATAATAATAATAATTTATTATTTGTATCCCGCCCATCTGGCTGGGTCTCCCCAGCCACTCTGGGCAGCTTCCAACAAAATTAAAAATACATTAAAATGTCACACATTAGAAACTTCCCTGAACAGGGCTGCCTTCAGATGTCTTCTAAATGTCAGGTAGTTGTTTATCTCTTTGACATTTGATGGGAGGGCGTGCCACAGGGCGGGCACGGCTACCGAGAAGGCCCTCTGCCTGGCTCCCCTGTAGCTTTGCTTCTCGCAGTGAGGGAACCGCCAGAAGGCCCTCGGCGCTGGACCTCAGTGTCTGGGCAGAACGATGGGGGAGGAGACGCTCCTTCAGGTATACTGGACCGAGGCCGTTTAGGGCTTTAAAGGTCAGCACCAACACTTTGAACTGCGCTCGGAAACGTAGTGGGAGCCAATGTAGGTCTTTCAAGACCGGTGTTATGTGGTCTCGGCAGCTGCTCCCAGTCACCAGTCTAGCTGCCGCATTCTGGATTAGTTGTAGTTTCCGGGTCACCTTCAAAGGTAGCCCCATGTAGAGCGCATTGCCTGATCCTTTTGGATCAAGCCAAAGTTCAATCCAGTCCAGTATCCTTGTGGGGAAGCCCACAAGCAGTAACTGAGTGCAACTGTACCTATTGGTATTCATAGATGTGCTGCCTCTGAAAAGGAAGGTGGAACTTTGTCATTGTATCTAGCAGCCATTGATAGCCTTATCCTCTACAAATTTTATTTGTCTAATCCCCTTTTGAAGCTGTCCAAATTGCTGGCCGTCTCTACATCTTATGGGAGTGAAGTCCATAGTTTAAGTATACACTGTGTGAAGAGATACGTACTTTCTTCCAACCTTCAGTTTGGTGGAAAGTATTCTATAAATACTAAAGACGATGGTGATATTTTAATAGCATTTATATGGTTTCCCATTACTTGACCTAGGCACTTGTCTGGAAAGGCAAGGTACAATTTTAAGAAGCAAATAAGATTATTGATGTTTGAAACTCTGTCACGCTGGCCACGTGACCCGGAAGTGTCTCCGGACAGCGCTGGCCCCTGGCCTCTTAAGTGAGATGGGCGCACAACCCCAGAGTCTGTCAAGACTGGCCCGTACGGGCAGGGGTACCTTTACCTTTACCTTTACTTTACATGTAAAAGGAAAAGCTTTAAGAGAAGCAGACTGTTGCTTTGGAGTTAGTTTCAATCTGATTATTCCTCATGGTGGAGAAATAAAAAATGCTAAGCCACCTCAACAACCATTAAAATGGTATATTAGTGAAACTTGCAGAAGTTGTAATAAACCCTTGGCATCAGGCAGTCAGTATCTTTGTGATTTGTACCTCTGTGTTGGGAACATAGAACGACATAAGCCAATATTAAAGCAGTTTCATTAAGCGTTGAAGCCTTGTCCCTTGAAGTGTTGCGGTTGCTTGAGTTTTCCTTTATTTGGTTCCCCAGATATTGTTGAACAAGGTTCAACATAGGGAGCTCTGCCATTGCTACTTCACGTACATTAGAAATATCAGCAGTGCTGATGTGATTTCATGTGCTTCAAAGTCTCTGTGTCCATGTTCTTTTGTAAGAGAGCCTTTGAAAACAGCAGCTGACAAATGATTTGATGAGATTTTAAAAGGCTGCTGGAGAGCTGGACAAGGTTGCTGTATTCAGCTGATAGAGTGGTTTGGATAGATCACCCCCACAATTAATGTTCATTTCATTCTTCAGGTTTTAGTCACCATCTATTGGCTGGGGAAAACAGCAAACAGCAGCACTGGTTTCAGTGGAGCAACGCTCAACCTGAGGGAGTTTGAAGGATTGCTAACGCAGCTGAGAAAGGTATTTGCTGTTGGGGTTTTTTCTACCAGTGGAACAATAGCTTCCTCATTAATAAAAGTACAGTATTGTGGGGTAGGAGAACTGGAAAAAACACACACATCTGGCAGCCAATTTGGTTTCAGATAGTACATGGTAAGATGAGTTGAAAAAGCCTAGGACACAAATTTTTATGGCCCTCTAGCGGCTACGCTGGCTCATTTACCAGAAATAATATATTTAGTGTTAACTCTGGAAGTGTATTCTTGACTTTGTCCAAACTAAGCGTCCTAGAGCAAAATATACATAGGAGGCTTAGTTTGGTCACAATCAAGTACAGTCGTACATTGGAAGTCGAACATTGGAATCCGTTCCGGAAGTCCGTTCGACTTCCAAAACATTCGAAAACTAAAGCACAGCTTCTGATTGGCTACAGGAAGCTTCTACCCCGTCGGATTGGCTGCAGGAAACTTCTGCCCCGTCGGATGTTCAGCTTCCAAAAATAGTTTGCAAACCAGAACAGTCACTTCCGGATTTTGCGGCGTTCGAAAACCAAGGTACGACTGTGTACACTCCCAGAGTTAACACTAAAATGCATTACTTCTGGTAAATGAGCCACCATAGCTGCTAGAGGGCTGTGAGAATTTGTATCCCTGGCTTTTTGGACCAATCTACCCATGTACTGTCTGAAACCAAAGAGGCTCATTGGTTGCCAGATGTGAAATATCTTGGCGTTTCTCCCCACCCTCCTACCCTACTAATACACCTGCTGCAATTTCTTCCATATTCTTCTGCGTCCATATTCTTCTGCGTCCATATTCTTCTGCCAACTTCAATGCTCATATTGTTTTTTCATTCTTATCTCTAGCTAGTTGACTGAGGTTTTCTAGCAGAGGGACTGGACACTGATTTAGAGTGACGCCACTAATACTAAGTCACCAGTGGAGGGCTTGCTGCTTATTCAGGGGAAACCCCAAATTTTATGTGGCTCCCGAGGCCTCCTTAAACTATCCCAGTCTTCCATCCCGTCAGAACAGCTTCCTTTCTGCTCATTTCCTCCCTATTTTGCTTGGCTTTTAAAAGTGTTCTTCTTCCTATGTAGTTTTAGAGGGACAGTAAAAATAAACACATTCTTTAAGAAACAGCTTCCCTCCTCATGTTTTGGAAAACTAGTGTGATCCTGTTATTGTGTGCTCCTGAGGTTAACACTCCTGTAAGTAAATTGGTGGTCCCACTGGACACTAAAAGATAATCAAAACAGTGAAGTATACAAAAAATAGCAAACACATTTATTAAAAACCTAAAACCATACAAAGTAGACAGTCGTAGTAAATGCTCAATTTATCCAGCTCTTTCATTGGTACCTTGTAGCGAAGAAGGGATGGTAACACAATTCGAACAAACAGATTAACAAATAAATATCGGAATGTACAGAAATATCGAAACATATCCCTCTTTCCAACAACCAGGTTAGCTTAATAATAAAAGTTGTGATGCAGATGGTTAAAAAAAAAAAATCTCAGCCTCCAATATGTTTGTAATATGTGAAATTGTTGAGGAAAGAGATCTTCTTTGTAGCTATTATGACTGCTTTTATTGCATGTCTGTGAATTTGATTTTTTCCAGATGGCTGTGATAACTGTTGTGTTACGGAATGCCATGCTTCAGATTATCTGTTTTTAAAGATGTCATAATGCAGATGTAAGCAATGGTATTGCACCACATGTTTTGAATGAGGCGATAATAATAGGATACACACACAGAGAGACTGCTTACTTGTTTCCATGTTAATCGCTATGCTAAATAATACTTTGTATTCCAGCAGCGCATTTTCAAGTGTTGAAAGCACTTTGCACCCGTTATCTTGGTTATTCTTACAACAGACTTGCAAGGCAGGCCAGTATTACTAAGCCAAAAGGCAAATTTGTTAGCTGATGGCTGAGGGTTACTTCTCAACTCTTAGCCACTCTCAAACATGAATCTGCCCTAATGGCATAGAAAATATGGAGGTGAAGGAGCTCTAGGTTTATGCATCCTTCCCCATTTTCCTTACAGACAAAACCAAGCTACTATTCAAGTAACAGAACGACAGAATATATATATATATATATATATATTTACAGTTGATTCATTCTTTAATTTGTTCTGTAATTTGTAACTTGAAATGTTTTATGAATGAAAACTGGCCTGTGTCACTGTCTAGCTCATCTGATTTTCATTTACCTTGCTGTCAAGCGTTTTCCACGATAGGGAGACATATTATCTTCCTCCCTCCCCGCCCCTCAAAAACTGGCAATCTGCCAAAGGATTAAACTTATTCTGTTGGTATGTAGAGCTTTGGGGGAATTTGGGAAAGATGTCAGATTCGTTGGGGAGGGTGCCAAGGGGGGGTGGGACGACAAAGAGGGTGTTTAAGTAGGATTGACTTTGGGGTCTGGAGGTCTGGTTCTCTTTTCAGAACGCATGGCATGCATATATAATGTTATGCACTGAACAGCCATCTTGTAGGAATACAAAACAATTTTAATGTGTTTTGCATGCAGTGTGGATGATTACATTTGTATATGCCGTGATGTCTCTAAGTGGGTGGCCAGCTCTGCTTAATCAGGGTGTGAGATAACCCACATCAGTTGAGATATTTTGGGTTACCATTAAAGGAAAAGCAAATTGTCACTTGCTCATACAGTCGTACCTTGGTTGTTGAATGCCTTGGTACTCGTACATTTTGGCTCCCAAACACCGCAAACCCAGATGTAAGTGTTCTGGGTTAAAGGTAAAGGGACCCCTGACCATTAGGTCCAGTTGTGGCCGACTCTGGGGTTGCAGCGCTCATCTCGTTTTATTGGCTGAGGGAGCCAGCGTACAGCTTCTGGGTCATGTGGCCAGCATGACTAAGCCGCTTCTGGCGAACCAGAGCAGTGCACGGAAACGCCGTTTACCTTCCTGCCAGAGCGGTTCTTATTTATCTACTTGCACTTTGACGTGCTTTCGAACTGCTAGGTTGGCAGGAGCAGGGACTGAGCAACGGGAGCTCACCCCATCACGGGCATTTGAACCGCCGACCTTCTGATCGGCAAGTCCTAGGCTCTGTGGTTTAACCCACAGCGGCACCCGTGTTCCGGTTTGGGCAGTGCTTTTTTCTGGGGGCACGCAGGGGTACGCATACCCCTAAACATTTTGTGACTCTAAGTTTGGCCTCATTGAGGGGCAGTATTTCAATATGAGTAGGAAAATGAGAGTTCCCCTAAACATTTTTTTAAGGAAAAAAAGCACTGGTTTCGGAAGTCAGGCGGACTCCCGGAACAGATCAAGTTCAAGAACCCAGGTTCAACTGTAGTTTCATTTTGGCACCACGTGGATTTATTTTACTCAAGGCACCCAAATTGTGGTGTTTTCTTTTCCTGGCAGAGCTGTGCATACCAAGCGAGGAAAGGAGAGCAAAAGGAGAGCAATGCCTAGAAGGGGAAGGTTAAAAGAGTTGCACATATATGTCAACTCTGCTGTATGGGCAAAGTTCCCGACTAAATAAAGTGTACCCCTATGGTCTCCCACCCTTACCTTTAGACTTTCTACTGCCACTAGGCGAAAAATGTCCTCTGTATCTCTTTGACAATAGCTCAAGAGTAGCACAGGCCTTGGTTCTTGACATGGGGTGGTGAATTAAGAGAGACCACAAAAGTATTAGGAAACAAAGTTTATTAACATATTTTAAAAATGATAGTTCATCTTGGGGAAAAGAATTAAATGCAATAAAAGTTACTTGCATGCCAAAGCATCCCTCCCACTTGGAGCAAAAGAACAAATAAACAGAGTTAAGCCCCATCTACTCTCCCTGAAAATTAAACAGTCCTTCACAGTAACATTTTAATGAAACTTACTTTAGAATTGCATCTCTCCCTTCTGTTTTTCCTCCTTATCACGCTGAGATCCACCTTAATCTGGCTATCAAAGCAAGACGCTTGAGGTTTTGGCATTTAATTCCCAAATCCAGACAGTCTAAGTGTGATCCACTGCGTCAGCAAACCCAGATTTATATTTTTATAATATAGAACAGTCCATTTCCTTCACAACATGCTATATTTTTAGATATGCTGTAAGTTGCCCAGAGTGGCTGGGGAAACTCAGCCAGATGGGCGAGGTATAAATAATAAAATTATTTGGCAAATTAAACTTATGGACTATGCAGAGATGGCAAAACTGACAGCAAAGCTCAGAGACTACGACAATGAGAAGTTTAAAAATGAGTGGGGAACATTTATTGTATATGTGCAAAAACATTGTAAACAAGTTGAAACGTTAGCAGGTTTGGACTAAACGCGTGCAATTACCAAAAACTCGGATAATTTAGGATATAATAATGGGTTAATAGGAGATATGGAAATGCAGAAGAATTTGGTGTATATAAGAAATCAGAAGTTGGAATGGAGGGAAGTCGTGAGATTTTAAGAATCTCACTAGAGATAGTGGTGAAAGGATAAATAAATACATGGGGAATGGGGGAGGGAATGTATTTTTGATGTTGATTGTGGAATCATTATTCCTTATGGAAAGAAGAAAAGAAAACAAATAAAAAAATATTTATTTTATAAATAAAATTAATAATAATAATAATAATAATAATAATAATAATAATAATAATAATTACAGCTACCTAGACTTGGTATTTTGAGCTGAAAATCAAAGGGAGTCTGCATACTAAGAGAGGCCTGAGGTCCAAATGGGTAGGCAGAGTGCATTGTGGGATGAAGATGTGGGTTTTTGTATCATTAAGAGAGCACTGGTCAGAAGGTTGAGATTGGTGGACAGCTGCCCTATGTGGTGATCCACTGAACTGCAGGTAATCACTTCAGTGAGTATCCTGTCCCCCCAGGCCAGCCATTGACGCCTCCTAGACAGGGAAGTGCAGAAGAGGGTTTCCAGTTGGTGTTGAGCCCAGTGTTAGAAACTGAGATATGAAAGCTAGGAGCTCAGTGGCACCTTTAACCTAGGTGGGGTTTTTTTGGTGGTGGTGGGGCTATTGGATTGTTGTTTTTATTTTTATTATGTATTTTGTGGTTTTATATCTTGATTTTATTCTGTGAACTGCCCTGAGACCCCTGGGTATAGGGCAGTATATAAATTCAACAATTAACAACAACAACAACAATAATAATAGGTTAGGGGCACAACAACGGAATGTCTAGGAATGCTTTTTTATAACAAGAATAAAGGTAAAGGTAAAGGGACCTCTGACCATTAGGTCCGGTCGTGACCGACTCTGGGATTGCGGCGCTCATCTCGCTTTATTGGCCGAGGCAGCCGGCGTACAGCTTCCAGGTCATGTGGCCAGCATGACTAAGCCGCCTCTGGCGAACCAGAGCAGTGCACAGAAATGCCATTTACCTTCCCACTGGAGCCGGTACCTATTTATCTACTTGCACTTTGATGTGCTTTCGAACTGCTAGGTTGGCAGGAGCGACGGGAGCTCCCCCCGTCGTGGGGATTCGAACGACCGACCTTCTGATCGGCAACTCCTAGGCTCTGTGGTTTAATCCACAGCGCCGGAAATGAATGAACTGCAGATAAAATATTATGTTCATTTTTCACATGGCCTACCTGCCCACCCCTGTAATATTCTTAAGAGGGTCTCTTCTCCAGTCTTCAGAGAGTAGCTGGAAGTAGGGAGGCAGAATAAGGTCCTTCTTTCCTTCTACTCTGCCATTTTTATCTGAAATATTCGGTGCACTACTGCACCCAGAGCTCAGAAACTGCTTGTCCTAATGAAATTCCCTGTCGCAAAATGCGCCTTGAACAATGGGAGTTTCGAACACTGGTTGAGCCTTGCCTGAGCCACGAGCTCTTCCTGAGCTCAGACTTGTTCCTGCATCATTCTTTGTTCCTGGCTTGCTCTGTGATCCTTCTTCCTGGGTTGTCCTCCTGCTCTGATTTACTCTTTTGCTCTCAACTTCTGGCTGGTCCCACAACTCCTGACTCGCTTCAGTCTGCTGTCCAAAGCTGGGTCCTAACAGCTTCAGGATTGCAAGTAAAGTCCACAGAAGTCATACTAACTCTCCCACATTTTCATTAGCCCACTTTATGCACAAATCTGTATTAGTCAGTGCGGAAATAAATAAGTGAACGGGAAAATTCAAAATGCTAAATGTTTGTAAAGCACCATGCCTAGTGTGCTGGGCCCGGTCCAGGTCCGGTCCAGAATACAAAGGTTCCGCTGGGAGTCAGTCCAACAGGGCTGAGGCAGGACATGAGGCAGGAAACCAGGCAAGGACAGGTGCAGGATCTAGCATACAACAATGTTGCTCCCGCAACCAGGGGCAGGGTCCAACAGCCTTTTATCTTTGTCGGGGTAGTGTCCGGTCCTGATCCCCCAACGACTTACCTCCCTGTTTCGCCCGAAGACGAGCACTCCTCCTGCGAGTACTCAGGTCTCTCCTTCTCTCAGACCTTAGTCTCTGCAGCTCGGGAGACGTAGGTGGGTTACTAGATCCAGAGGCCGCCTCAGCCTCCTCTGACCCAACTGGTAGTGGAGCAGCTGTAACTGATGGCCCAGCTGAAGGCAACGAGGTAATCCCTGCATCTGGAGCCAGGGCACACTCAGGCCCCTGACTCAGCCCACTGGTGTTTGTTGCAGGGGAACCTGTGCAGACTGGGACTCTTCAGGATCAGGCCCCAGACTTGGTTCAAATGATGCTTGACGCAAAGGATCTGGTGCAGACTGAGTCTCCTCTGGTTCCGAGTCTGAGCCCAAGTCCCAGGCCATCACACCTAGTAATTTAGAGGCAATTGGGCTAGTAGCTCCGTATGAGTAACAGATACACGCATCTAATTTATTTCATGGAGCATTTTTACCTGGGAAAAAGGACAGTCTCTTTAGCTGTCAGTAGTAGCTTCTGTCGTTCATTGCTAAACAGAAGAAAGAGACACCATGAAACGCTGCATTTTCATCTGATCAAATTATTTTAACTTCCTTAAACTCTTTGATTTTACCTTACAGCTATTTGCCGTCTCCACGCTTGGCCTTAGGGGACCTTGGCTTTCAGCACGCTAAGGGACTTTTGGCAGCCAACTCAACAGTGACCCTAATTACTAAGTTTTCTCCCTGAGAAGTTTGTAGGGCATTTGAGTTTTTGAATCATCCTGCTTCATATTTAAAGCCCTTTGTATGTTTCTGTTCTACCTCCTCTCTGCTGTTCATGGTACTGGGTTTTGTTTTGTTTTGTTTCACATAGGATTTCATAGATCTGATCCCAGGATGTCACCTAATGTGTCATCATAACAAAGGGACTGATGTACAAACTGGGAAGTTTCCAATCTAAAGCTCACCTCTTTCTTGGTAGTATTTAGACAAGCTGGTAGCCTCTCTCTGCCCTGCTCCTCATCTGCAATGCGGCTGTAATAATTGTGGTCAATTTTGGAAGAAATGCAGTGTCTGGGTGACCATAAATGAGATTGAGCTATGTAGCGAAGAACAGTCTTTATTCTTGGGGTCTATAAGGGGGAAGGCCTAAGTGGTCTCCCTTTAGTGCAGGATTTTCCAGACTTGGACCTCCAGCTGTTTTTGGACTGCAATTCCCATCACCCCTAGCTAGCAGGACCAGTGGTCAGGGATAATGGGAATTGTAGTCCAAAAGCAGCTGGCGACCCAAGTTTGGGAAACCCTGCTCTAGTGTGTCCTTTTCCTTTCTTTTATGCAAGCGTACAGTTCCCACAGAGACACGGGTGGCGCTGTGGGTTAAACCACAGAGCCTAGGACTTGACGATCGGAAGGTCGGTGGTTCGAATCCCCACGACAAGGTGAGCTCCCGTTGCTCGGTCCCTGCTCCTGCCAACCTAGCAGTTCAAAAGCACATCAAAGTGCAAGTAGATAAATAGGTACCGCTCTGGCGGGAAGGTAAACAGCATTCCGTGCGCTGCTCTGTTTCGCCAGAAGTGGCTTAGTCCTGTTGGCCACATGACCCGGAAGCTGTATGCCAGCTCCCTCAGCCAATAAAGCGAGATGAGCACCGCAACCCCAGAGTCAGTCACGACTGGACCTAATGGTCAGGGTCCCCTTACCCTTTACCTTTACAGTTCCCACAAGGAAGAGTTTCACTTGTGCCATCCAGTAGATGTCATGTAAGTGGGTACCTTGTATCTGCCCTATATGCCCAAGAGGAACCCTGCAGCATACAAGTCTTTGCTGTACGTGTGCCCTGCTAATAATAGTAATCGTAATAGTAATTATTTCCACTTTAGTATGTAAATTTGGGAGAAGCTCTTGGGGGGGGGGCAGGACCACAGTATGAGACATGAGACCCTTTCATTTCCAAAACATATATATACAGTATCTGTAGATAGGGCAGAACAAGCTGGTCTGAGCTATCGGCTGTTGGTGCACAGGTCAAGAGAATAGGTGTTTTCTGTGGTACTTCAGTGAAAGCCCTTGGCAGCTTACTTATTAGGCTAAGTAAGTTTTAGGAGTGCACCTAAATACAAAAAGCAAGGATGTAAGAACCACTTATTTGCATACATATATATTTTTCCAGTTCTCTTGTTGGGAAGCTGTGATTGCCTTTGTTTCCCTATTGAGGGTCAAGTCTGGGTTCACCTCTGGGTAATGTGTGAAATTGCCAAAGTTTCATACGTGACTGAGGATCTGAACCTGGGTTATCCCCACCTAATGCTGAAGACCATTTCGCACAGAATGCAGTAAGGATGCTTGAGGAATTTGATTCCTATGAAATCCTGTGACCTGATCCACATATGAATGTTCAGATTGGAACATTTATATTTTTCTGGGGGAGGGAGGGTCTCCAAATTTTGTGATAAAGTTCTTAGAGAGAATAGATTTAGAAAAGCATATAGTACTGAGGTAAAGCACCTACTCAAATACATATGTTTGTGGTGGCAATGCATATTTAACTAGAAATGTAAATAAGAATAGCCATTCAGATTTCTTTTTAAAAATATATCACAGATTCATTCAGAAATAAAACAAAATGGACTTATGAATGAACACAATGTGAAATTGACGTGAACTGGAAACAGAACGAATCATTCATCCCTACAGTGGGAAGCCCAAGGGGCACAGCTAACTCAGAGGCTTTGCCAATCATGACTCCTTGACAAATATGCCATTATGGCGTATGAGTCTGCAAACCTCTGTTGCTTGAACTTGCAACGTCTTCCACATCTGTTTATATAATCAAGTGAAGCAGGCCTCTGGCATGACTTGTTTATTTGTACCACATGATACAGACACTTCTGCACCTGTTGGCAGTTTTGCACCTTTTCAAAAGGACTCCCTGAGAAGCATTTCTCACCTTGGGCTTTTCTGATGACCACATCTGAGGTTGATAATATTGTCCCTGCCTTTTTTTTACTCAAAGGGAGAAGCAGGGGCTGGGTGGACTCCCAAAAGTTTGCTTTTCAGCAAAGGGCCTTATTTTTGTTTCTCTTGGCCTCATCCTGTTGTAACTGATGATAAGATACCGTCTGAAACAAGGGGCAATGTTCTTCTAATAATGCAAGGCTGAGGGTGGCTTCTCCTGACCTTTTCCCTCTTCTGGAGCTTTCAGTGTTTTAGTATGTGCGGCTTGCTCTGGAAAGAATTTATAATCGGGAGGCTGTCAAAGGCGGCCATTGTTCTCACTGCTCTGAACATGTGGGTCAGATACAAGTGCTTTCATATCCCCCAGAGCCAGGAGCTGGCAACAAACAAAGAGCAAGACTGAATTCTTCAGAGGCATCAGGAAAAGCGTTTTGCATATTTTTCGGCTGCTGATTGCTCCGGGAAGAAAGACATCCCCTCTTTCATAACTGGAATTTCTCTCCGAGGTAGAAAGACGCTGTCTCCTGCAGCTCGCTGCTTCGTTGTTTGACTGAGCCAAAAGCAGCAACAGCAGATTCTCTCTGCAGGTGTCCCGGGCCAGTATGATATCTAGGGGGAAATGATCAGCTCGGTGGAGTTAGACGTGCCTTGCCTGCTAACTTAAACCCAGGATCCCTTTGCTCCTATGATATGGACAATGGCCTGCATGATATGGATTTGGATGCAGAAGCAGCCATGTTTCAGGTCAATTCCTTTCTTTCTACTTCTTGGTATACATGTAAACCTATACCTGATGGAAGTGAGCTCTAGCCATAATCGATGGCTTAGTCTTTTAAAGTGCCACACATCGACACCACTTCTCTTCTTTAGAACATGTTAACCTGTTCTCTTCCAATTCTCTGTACAAATCTGGTGTGTTTTCATTCTGCACATTGCCATGGCGGATTGTGTTTTGCCTTTTAACGGTAGTTTCTTCGTAGTTACTTGGAAAATGGTTTTGGTTAGAGAGTGGCGGAAAGAGAAGTTTTGGGTGGAAGACTGACTTGTCTCTTTTTGTAAGCGTAAAAAGGCGATACAAGAATGGTGCTGGCTGTGGTGATGTGTACATTTTACCACACTGACTCCTCTGGTATTGGAAACAGACAATTGGGCTGGCTGGTTTTTTTTTTTAAGATGGACAAAACTGTTTTGAGAGAGAGGCATTGTCCGTAGTGCATGTACACATTTTGTTTGCCCCGTGGGTGTTTCTAGTTAAACTGTTTTCTTTCTACTGTTTCGAAAACCTGCAAAACCTATTGGATCAGAGACAGCCATGATACAAAAGAAATGTGTGTGAGTACCAGGGTGAACAATGCCTCCAGGATACCACTTTCAACTCCCTTAGAAAAATATCTCTCTGTCCCCAGCTGTAGGTTCTAGGCATGCTAGATTCTCAGAAAGTTATTGCTGTTTGCATTAAAGGTATTTCTTTAAAAAACAACAACACTTTGTATGTGTGTGGGTGTGTTTGCTTCGTCCACATTAGGAGACTGAGGATGTGGAGAGTCCCAAGCGCAGCATCCGTGACAGCGGCTATGTAGACTGTTGGGACTCTGAACGCAGCGATTCCCTTTCTCCTCCCCGCCACGGAAGAGATGATTCTTTTGACAGCCTGGATTCCTTCGGCTCCCGCTCCCAGCAGACGCCGTCTCCAGATGTGGTGCTGAGAGGAAGCAGCGATGGTAAGCTGTTCTCTCCAGGGCTCCTTTTGAATGTGACACACAGCTCTTCTGGTGTGAAATAGCCGGTGTGCTGCCGCTGGAGAAGCTGGCTTGAGTTTTGGAAGCGTGATGTGCCTTGAAGTCAGAAGGGAACTCTCTCTGAATGGCAATTTATGGTCTAGAGCTTTGGGGGGGTCACACTATGGCGGAAGCTTTTTGCCTCATAACTACAAGCTGTGGCAGGGTGGGGGATGTCATAGCAGTCAAATTTATGTGGTGGCACTTCTTGGGCCTGAAATGCAAGGAGATCATCATCATCATCATCTGACCAGGTCTCCCCACCTACTGCGGGCGGCTCCCAGCAGAATATTTTAAAAAACGATAGAACATCAAACATTAAAAGCTTCCCTAAAAAAGGGATGCCTTCATATGTCTTCTAAAAGTCAGATAGTTGTTTATTTCCTTGACATCTGATGGGAGGGCATTCCACAGGGTGGGTGCCACTACCAAGAAGGCCCTCTGCCTGGGTCCCTGTAACTTCACTTCTCGCAGGGAGGGAACTGTTAGAAGGCCCTCGGAGCTGGACCTCAGTGTTCGGGCTGAATGTTGGGGGTGGAGGCACCCCTTCAGGTACACTGGGCCAAGGCCATTCAGGGCTTTAAAGGTCAGCACCAGCACTTTGAATTGTGCTCGAAAACATACTGGAAGTCAATGTAGGTCTTTCAGGACCAGTGTTATGTGGTCTCAGCAGGCACTCACAGTCACCAGTCTAGCTGCCGCATTCTGGATTAATTGTAGTTTCCAGCTCACCTTCAAAGGTAGCCCCACGTAGATCGCACTGCAGTAGTCGAAGCGGGAGATAACTAGAGCATGCGCCACTCTGGCGAGACAGTAAATTGATTGACATGGATTCATGGTAAGAACATAAGGGCTGGTTAGATCAGGCCAGTGACCCAACTAGTCCAACTTCATAGAACTGTAGAGTTTGAAGGGACCCTGAGGATTGTCTAGTCCAACCTCCTGCAATGCAGGAATATGCAGCTGTCCCCTATGAGTATCGAACTTGCAACCTTGGGACTATCAGTAGCCTGCTCCAACCAACTGAGCTATCCAAGGAATCATCTTGTTCTTATGGTGGCCAACCAGATGCCTATGGGAAGCCCAAAAGGCGAACCAGAGGGCAGCCGTTTTCTCCCCCACGTTTGATTCCCAGGAACTGGTATTCAGAAGCATGCTGTCTCTAACCAGGGAATCTGAGCATAGCCGTTGTGGTGAGGGGAAAAACTTAACATTTAGTTAGCAGATGATATAGCTAGTCACACATTTGCTTGCTAGTTGATTTATTTAGATATGTATAGGCCGCCTTTTAGGGTTAAACCACTTAAGAAGGCCTTCCGCACGCATGCAGATCAGTCGGCTGTGACATTAAAATGCCATTAACAATAAAATTCTAATAACTAGCAGTATCACCAATCACAACAACCTGCAGCACAGTCTAAAAAAATTAGATTAAAAAAATTACAATATTGCAGTTTTGTATCATGGAGCAGTACAATTTAAAAAATAGCATGCTCTTTTCTTTTTTAAAGAAGAAAGCAGTTTTAAATGGGTCTTTCAAGACTGGACTTGCCGATTGAAAGGTCGGCGGTTCGAATCCCTGCGGCGGGGTGCGCTCCCGCTGCTCGGTCCCAGCGCCTGCCAACCTAGCAGTTTGAAAGCACCTCTGGGTGCAAGTAGATAAATAGGGACCGCTTACCAGCGGGAAGGTAAACGGCGTTTCCGTGTGCAGCTCTGGCTCGCCAGATGCAGCTTTGTCACGTTGGCCACGTGACCCGGAAGTGTCTCCGGACAGCGCTGGCCCCTGGCCTCTTAAGTGAGATGGGCGCACAACCCCAGAGTCTGTCAAGACTGGCCCGTACGGGCAGGAGTACCTTTACCTTTACCTTTTCAAGACTGCTTAAAGACCTTAAAATGATGGGGACAAGAAGGTTTCAGTTGAAACAGTCCCATGGACACGGGGACCCCACTGAGAGTGCCCCACATGTTGTAAACTTGTACAATTTGTACGAAAATGGAAGTATACAAGTGGGATATGGGATGCAGAGCTCAAGGTGTGAACTGGTTGATATGGATGAAGGTGATCCTTCACGTCACCTGGTCCCGAGCTGTTTAGGGCAGGGACCTTCAAGATGCCATTGGACTACACCTCTTCTCCCTTGTGGTTGGACATTCTGTCTGATACTGGTGCGAATAGAGTTCAGCAACATCTGGAGAGCTACAGTTAGTAGACTTGGATCTCTGTCCCTGCCCATGTTGTTGTGCAACACTACCAAGGGACGCGGGTGGCGCTGTGGTCTAAACCACTGAGCCTCTTGGGCTCGCCAGTTGGAAGGTCGGTGGTTTGAACCCCTGCGACAGGGTGAGCTCCCATTGCTCTGTCCCAGCTCCTGCCAACCTAGCAGTTCGAAAGCACACCAGTGCAAGTAGATAAACAGGTATCACTGTGGCGGGAAGGTAACTGGTGTTTCTGTGCGCTCTGGCTTCCGTCATGGTGTCCTGTGCACCAGAAACAGTTTAGTCATGCTGGCCACATGACCCAGAAAGCTGTCTGCAGACAAATTCCAGCTCCCTCAGCCTGAAAAGTGAGATGAGCGCTGCACCCATAGTCACCTTTGACTGGACTTACCTGTCTAAGGGTCCTTTTTGCAACACTACCATCTTTGAAAAGAAAGTAAAAATGTTTAAAGGTCTTGAGTTCATTTTGTACAGTTGTTCAGAAATTTGTTTCCTTTCTCCCATATTACTTGAACTTTGGCTCATCCCATGAAGTTGAGCGTCCTGTGGCCAAATCCATGGGATGATCCTGAGTTCAAGTACTGTAGGTTCATTACTGGCTTTGATGGCTTTTTGAAAAGGATTAGTAAATCCTTGGGTTGGGGGGGTGTATCCACGGCTATTAGCCAAGGAATCTCCGTCTTCAGAGATGGTATTACTCTGAGTGTCATACACTGGAGATAAGCAACGATGGATGACCACTGCTCCTTCCAGAGACATCTGGCTGACTGCTGCTTAAAATGCTGAATGAGACAGGCAGGCTTTGATCAAACCCAGCAAGGCAGTTCTTGTGTTGTCATCTAGCTATATCTGTAGTGCAGCAGCTTGTTGAATATTTCTGCTTAAGACAGCTAAAATATTCTGCCTGCAGAGAGCTAGAGGAGTTTTTCTTGGAGCTGTGTGAACACAGCAGTTATTGTATTTCTGACCTTCAAATTCAAGATTATAATAGGAAAAACGTATTATAGGACGTCCCCGTGTGTTCTCAATTATCACTGTTAACTGAAGATTTCCCTGTGCAAGGGGCAATACTCAATTGTGTTTTTTTAAAACGTTTAATACAATAGAGATGTGGGTCATTTTTTAAAAAAAGTCTGCCCTCATTTGTGCAGTCCCATGTGCAGTGTGCAAGTGTGACCTTGTGAAACTTCAAGATGGATCTTAAAGCACAACAGCTTTCACTGACAATTTAAAAACTTGATTCTCACTCCTAAGTAGCGACTGGAATTTATGCTTCATTTGCCCATTGAATTTAAGGAGCACTTTTGTATGTGTCATGTTCTACGGCAATTGACACTCTGAAGCCTGCAAACCGTACCTTCGTTTGTGGGGGAAGAAGATAGACACCTTTGCACCAAATAATTGCAGTGGTCCTCCTACTGGCACACATGAATTAAGCATTTAAACTTGACTCCTTTCTTTCTTTTCCTTAATTTCTTTCTTTCTTTTCCACGTAGGCAGAGGAAGCGATTCGGAATCTGACTTGCCGCATCGAAAGTTGCCAGATGTGAAAAAAGACGATATGTCTGCAAGGCGGACATCTTATGGTGAACCCAAATCAGTTGTGCCTTTTAACCAATACCTCCCCAATAAGAGTAACCAGACTGCCTATATTCCGGCTCCTCTCAGGAAGAAGAAGGCCGAACGAGAGGAGTTCAGGAAGAGCTGGAGTACTGCTACTTCTCCCCTAGGAGGAGAGAGACCTTTCAGGTAAGGACTTGGCCACTTCTCAGGTTACCAAGTCAGAGCCACCTAAACCTAACAAGTGCATCTCCCATTCACAGGTGACCAACAGATGGTTTCTGGCCGTGTTCTCTCTTGCTTGATTAATTGCAAGATGGCAATCATATGGAATGCAGTTTGACTTAGAACATCACATAAACAACTCTGCTATACTTAGTTTATTGAGACATTACTGCAGAATTATAGTGGTACCTTGCAAGACGAAATTAATTCGTTCTGCGAGTTTTTTCGTCTTGCGAAGCACGGATTCCCATAGGAATGCATTGAAAATCAAACTTGCAAGACGTTTTCGTCTTGCGAAGCAAGCCCATAGGGAAATTCGTCTTGCGAAGCAACTCAAAAAACGAAAAACTCTTTCGTCTTGCAAGTTTTTCGTCTTACGAGGCATTCGTCTTGCGAGGTACCACTGTACTTAATGAGTTTTACTGTGGACATAAGGTTGTTTGACCTACTTTGCTTTTAACAAGATGCTGGGTTTCATATTAGTACCATGTACGTTACTTGAAGCCAGAACTTTGGTTCAGATGCTCTAAAACGTTCTCACGGATTGCCGTCGCGGGTGCTACAGTTTTGTTCTCATCTCTCTCTTTCCTCAATTCCCTCCCAAATCCATCATTTCCAGGAAGCCCTTGGCTTAAGGCCTAAGTCCTCATCCCTGACTAACACAAAAGCCTCATTACAGTCAAACCTCAACTCCTGAACGCCGAAAACCCGGAAGTCACTACTCTTGTTTTCTAATGTTTTTCGGAAGCCAAACATCCGACACATCTTCTGCTTGAGTGCTGGAAGCCCTTGCAACCAATCGGAAGCCGTACCTCGGTTGTCGAATATTTCGGAAGCTGAATGGGCTTCTGGAACGCATTACGTTCGGCAACCGAAGTTTGACTGTATGTATAACTGCAGTTGCTCGTATTCTGCTCTTATTGCCACTCTCTTTTCCCTTGCTGAACTACCAACTAAGTCTCAGTCACAAGGTCCTTGACACAACAACCTTCCTTTTTGTGTGTGTGCTTATTTTATCTTGAAAAGTGCCAAGGGCACTGATGGAGCACTGAAGAATAGTGAACGAAGTAGCGTTATTTATTTACTTTTTAATAGAACTATCCCACTTTATAGCCCAGAGAGGCTCTCAAAGTAGCATACAAGAGATTCTCCCACTGCCTTTGGCCACTGTCTACTAGGCATCTAGCTCACTGAAGGCCTCTGAGACAAGGCTGTAGGGCTAAGCAGCTGGAACTCACCCACCCAGTGACAAGTCTTTCTTTCTGACCATTGACAGGCAGCTGTTCTGACTGATTTGGCACAGTCACATGGACACATGCTGCCTCCTGGCAGTGATTTACATGAGCCACAACAGTCCCCGGGGTCAGATGTCATTTGCCCCATGTGTCTGCATCCATGGAGACAATGGTGCATAACGGCTCTGAGAATATCTGAAGCAGACGGAAGGTGTTTTCCCCACCTAAACGTGGTCTTTTTGAAAATGAATATCCCACCTTACTCAAGTTTTCCTTTATTTTAAATATGGATATAATGGGTTCGATCCAGACTAAGTTCATTGGACTTGGTTCCCATTGAACTTAAGCCATGATTTACTTCCTCCATTGATTTTAATGGGACTTTAATGCAACTAGTTTATTCTAGATGCAACCTGGTATGTTTCCGAGCACAATTCAAAGTCTTGGTGCTGACCTTTAAAGCCCTAAAGGGCCTCGGCCCAGTATACCTGAAGGAGCATCTCCACCCTCACTGTTCAGCCCGGACACTGAGGTCCAGCTCCAAGGGCCTTCTGGTGGTTCCCTCACTGCGAGAAGTGAGGTTACGTGGAAGCAGGCAGAGGGCCTTCTCGGTAGTGGCACCTGCCCTGTGGAACACCCTCCCATCAGATGTCAAGGAAATAAGCAACTATCTGACTTTTAGAAGGCATCTGAAGGCAGTCCTGTTTAGGGAAGTTTTTAATGTTTAATGCTGTATTGTGTTTTTAATATTCAGTTAGGAGCTGTCCAGGGTGTCTGGGGGAAACCCAGCCAGATGGGCTGGGTATAAATAATAAATTATTGTAATTAAATTATTCCAATATGTGTGCATATATGCAAAAACATGAGTGTACTGCCTTCACATCCACATGTCAAAGTTGTGGGATTTCCCCCCCTTTTAGTAATGGCTCACATTTAAAAAGCCACGTCTCCTTTTAATTCAGTGCAGAATTAACTTAACCTGATCTGCACGGTCACAAGCAGCAACAGGTAATAAATAATAAGGCAGGACTGTGGTGTGAAATAATCTGCCCTGTATGACTTGTTAGCAAAAGCCACCCTGAAACTATAGAAGAGGAACAAACCGAAGTACTGGCGCAATCTGAAGAAGAGTGGTTGGGCTGTTGCGTTTCTGCTGCAAACCCCTCTGGGAAGCCTGCTCAAACAGAAGGGAACGAAGGAGAGCCTTTACGTCAGTCTTCTACACATTCTGCCAAGAAAGCAGCGGGGCCCAGAAATCCCGAAAAAGATCCCAAGGAACTGGGCAAGCTACGAAGGATTGAGCAGGCTGGTATTAAGATCATGCCGGCTGTGCAACGCTATGGTAGCAGGTTAGCTCTCCCGCACTGCGGGACTTGGCGTGAGCATGCATTTGGTATTTGCCATGCTGTGTGGTTTTTCCTGGGTTTTGCTGCAACGTCACGAGAAAAATAACCTCATAAAATGCGCCTGTTGCTTCCTCGCCGGAATTCACTGCAAGATTTGAGAAAACAATAGCTGGGAATTGCAGGCCGGCGCGCTGTAGTATTATCTGTTATTAAACACATTCATTGCAACTGAGCGATTATGGTGCAGGAATTTTTGGCTGGAAAAGAGTTGTGTGCTCTAATTACTGTGCCCTATTAACAGGCTCTAAATGTGGAGCGGTTGAGCTTCGCTTTCGTGAATGCAAAGCAAAAATGAGGTTAAGCAGTTGCATTAAAGGATGTCTAATTTAAAACAGGAATCGTAAAAATATTCAGCTCGTTACATTTTTCTGGTAGAGCATGGAGACTGTTCAACAATTTGCTGTAAGCAAACACGTGACAATAATGTCATCAGCAGCCATCCCTTCTCTTTCAGTTGTTCAGGCACGTCTGATGTGAGGGTAGCTTGTTTGTTTCGGCTTTTCCACCTGTGGATATTGCGCACGGTGGATCAGTTAGTTGGGCTACTCTGTCAGAATACAGACATGTTTGTGCATCCATGTGCAGCTTGACACATGGAGGAGTCTGGCTTGGGGTTTCTGGCATTGCTGTTCCTGATTGCTTGTTCGTTGTTGCATTTCAAAAAATCAAGCTTGTGTATCTGTTTCAAACTCTTGCTGATGGAATAAGAACAGCAAAAGGGTGTGAGAGAATGCCCATCAAAGGTGCAGTATTTTTTTAATATAATCTTTTCATTTGATTTTCAAAGAAAAAAAGGAGAGAAATAAAAATAAAATAAACATACCTCAAAAAAAAAAAAAAAAAAACCAGTACAAAATCCAAATATTGAGATTACTCTGAATCTCCTGACTTCCCCTCATCCCTTCCATGGGTCCTTTTGATTCTATTTTCAACTGCATTTCAATACTTCTCCATTTTTTTTCATCTTCCTAAGTGTACATTCTGTTACATTACAAGTGTATTTAATATCCTGGCAATGTTTTGACCTGTTTACAATGATTCTGTATATACTTTATAAACATTTCCCATTCTTTTTATAAATTTATTGTCTTCTTGATTCCTGAGCTCCCCAGTTAGTTTTGCCATTTCTGAAATAGACTGGAAAGAGAAGCTGCTGAATTGCAACTTATTACCAAACTTAAAACCATGGAGAGACCTGGTCTGAACAAAGACGTTGGATTCTTATCTCATTATACATGACAAAGCCATTTTTCACCTTCTCACCCCTTGCTTTTTCCTGTAAGACCTATTGCAGTCGTTAAGAGTCGTCAACAGGCTCATCACAGCTATCTGCCAATCACCCATTCCCACCACCTTTCTGAGTAATACCCCTCCCCACCTTCTCACTATATAGAAGGGTATGGTAACTTCTGTTTCAGTGTATCTGAAGAAGTGTGCATGCACACGAAAGCTCATACCAAGAACTAACTTAGTTGGTCTTTAAGGTGCTACTGGAAGGAATTTTTTTGTTTTGACTATGGCAGACGAACACGGCTACCTATCTGTATTTGTATCTTATGTCCCACATCTTTTGCCCATTGTATCATCACAGATTTGACCTGTTCATCTTTTGTATCCCATCCCAGGAGCAAATTATACATTTTTTTTACAACAATTTAAAATTATCTTCTAAGATCTCTCTTTGAAATCTTGATACCTTGTAACTAAAACTTTATTTTTATCCATATTTTTTAAAAAATCATTGAATTGATGATATTCTAGCCAATCTGTTACCAGTTCTCTCAAAGGGGCAGTATTAATATTGTGATGAATTGCAGATCCAAGGGTTATGCATAAAATTGCATACAGTCAAACCTTGGGACTGCATATGAGGGGAAGAGAGAAAGAGAGAGAGAGAGAGAGAGAGAGAGAGAGAGAGAGAGAGAGAGAGAGTACCCTCAGAAGCACCGTGCCAAGTAGTTTTGCCCAGCAAGCAAGGCAGAGAGCTTAAAACCTCTTTACGTCAAGTAACCTCAAGGAGACCCAATGTGAAAAGAGCTCAGAACTTGAGTTGCTTCACCTAGTTTGCCTTCAACTACATATGGTTGAAATTGCACAAGCCAAATGCTGATAAGACAAGGGATTGCTGCAACATTTTCTTGGTATGATACCCAGTAGTACTGGTTTGCTACAGATGCAGCTGTAATAAAACTAATGGAAATGGCTTAACTGCAAGTAGGGCTGCCTGGTGCGCGCGCGCACACACACACACACACACACACGAGAGAGAGAGAGAGAGAGAGAGAGAGAGATTGTTCTAAACTCAGAGTCGCTTTGTTTGTCAGGAAAGTCCTGGTCAACATGAACAAAACAATGGACACATTAGTATCTTACTCGTGTGAACAGTGTAGCAGAGCAGCAGATTAGTGTAGCCTGAAGCTTTTATTTTTTTGTGGAAAATGGAGACAGCCATTTCCAAATCATGCTGCTCATGCACAAAAACATGTTTTCATGAGCAAGCTTGATTGCATTCAATTGCTCAAGTCAGATGCCGGCACGTCGTTGGAAGCAGCCAGGGCTGGCTCAAGGCATTTTGCCGCCTGAAGCAGGGGGCAAGATGGTGCCTGAAATATACTCGGAGTCGAGAGTGGATTTCATGTTCTTTATTCAGCTCATAGTGGTGAGGAGGAATGAAAGTTCCCCCCAAATATCTGCTTTATATACATTATTTACACAATGGGCTGCATGTGATTGGCTAATTCCAGGATTCTTCTGTAGGCCAATCAGGTTGCGGATTCACTTCCAACTGGAGCTGGATTGGGTGGCTCCTGAGGACCAGTCATACTGCTGCATTCTTCTAGGACCAATCAGACTGCGGCATTCTGAATCGTATTGTACTAGGACCAATCAGACTGCTGCATTCTGTATCCTATTCAACTCAGTACATAACAGTGCCCTTGCATTCCAAGTACAGGAACTGACCGGACTGGCAGTGGGGCAGTTCCCCCCTCCACAACTGTGCCTGGTTTTGCAGGCTGGTTTTGAGAGCTGCCATTGCATCTCTACCAGTATCCGAAACTGTAAAAAGCAAAGTTCAAGTTCCATTTGCCGAAAGTGTGCGGAGATTCGTGGGAGCTTCAGGCACACCTGGAAGTCACCGTGGGGAAGATGTGCAAGGCCCCATTTTGCAAGGGAATGCCTGAAGCCACTTTCCTGGTGCTTTTCCAACGATATCTCATGTATTCGGTTGTATGGCAGGCAATAACAGAACCCCTGTTAATCCTACACTGGGACTAACGTGTGCAATAACCAAGACAACGGTGTTTGAACAACAGCATCTGTGAGGCTTAAATGAGAACCTTGGACATGACTCAAAATAGCAATGAAACACAATGCTGTCCGTCTCTCCCTTTCTGGAGAGTTTGCAGGCTTACACTGGGTTTAATAGGTTTAGCACGTGTGCTTGGAGGAGGTTAACAACTTTTTGGTCATTATGCACAGCTCCAGCCTTGCAACTTCCAGTTCCCCCTTCAAAGCTGCAGATACAAGTGGCATAGCTGTCAACTGTTCCTTATTTGGTGGGAAAGTCCCTTATCCCAGCGCTGTGTCCCGCTGCTGTCCCTTATTGATGATGTCCCTTAAATTTCCTGGGTTTCAAAGGAAGCAGCTCCTCTCCCTCCCTCCCTTCTGGCCAGGGAGGAGGGAGGCTCCAACTGTGTTGCTTGGCTGCGTTGCTCACCCAATAAGGAGTCTAAAAATGACTGGGGGGTGGAGCTTGCATGCCTTTTGCCGATCGAATCGGCCGTGTTGCCTGGGGACTCGCCTTTGCTCAGTGCTTCCCAGCGGAGAGGTGACGGTGATTTTCCTTGCTGCATCCCCTTTGCCGGGTTGCTGTGCTGTGGGAACCACAGCTTGAGGCTTCGTTTGGCTGCTGGCTGGGTTTTCTGCCTTTGGCTCGGAGGGGCTCAAAAGTTGAACATACCTGTGTTCGGAAAATCCCTTATTTTGGTTGCTGACCCCTTATTTTCGAGGCTGCTGGTCCCTTATTTTCAAATCTGTAAATTGACAGCTATGACAGGTGGACAACTCAGTCCTTTAGCCAAGGGCAACAAAAGTTGGGGGAAGCGCTCTGGCGTCATCTTATCCGCAGGACTCCTCATGCTCTCTTCTCAAGGACCTCTTGAGCTGTCTTAGGTAGAGCAAGATGTTCAGGGTCTGCAGCAGTAAGTGATTGTTTCCTCCCCCATTGTCGTCCTGAAATACTGTATTTTCTTAGGTGCCAGGTGCAGAATTTGAAAGTGGTGGTGCTAGAAGGCAGGGAAAGCCTGCCAAAGAGGAAAGCTGTGCTTTAGCGGCAGGCTAAACACCTGCGCTGTTGTGTGTCCTTTCCCCTACCTTTCTGAGCCCCATCTGGTTGTGAAAGACCCAAGATGAACTTAATTAGTTTTCTTCTTCTTTTTTAAATACACGTGGTTGCAGAGAGGAGGAAGGAAACTTAAATAATAATAATAATGTTAAGAGCATTTAGAAATCTCCTTTTTCTTTCCTGCTGGTGTTTTCCACTGATTTGTCTGATACAGTCAGCCAAACTATTCCATAGTGAGACTCTACAGGCATGCATATTCCTGAGGAGAAACTTCTCTGTGTCTTCTGAATCAGGACATACAGTTAAGCTCTCGCCTCGCTAACCATGAGTTGTAGTGGCAGTAAAAGGGACTAGGGAGGAATAAGATAGCTGTGAGCAACTCTCTGGGAGCCCGCACATGTACATGATGTTGCTAAGCCATAGTTTGGTTAAGCATGCCATGCAATCCAGATTATAGGAACATGCAAAGCCAGCCTGGGAAGTCCCTTGGGGAAGCCATAATACTTTAAACTAGTTTATAACTGCTTTATAAACTTATTACTTGTTAGCATAAAATGAGATTTCTTGACCCTTCATGTGACGATTTGCTACGAGGTAGGCGAAAACCAAGTGGCTGGTGCCAATTTGCCAAGTGGAAAAATTCCTAGCAGGCCCCTCAACGGCGACCAACAAAGGTCCATAGCAAGGTCAAAGAACGAAACCTTATAGGGTGGGTGGGTGGGAAAACAGGAACAGCTGGCAGGCAGCAAAGAGGGAGATCCCTGGCCTATATAGGGCAGGCCACGCCCCCCCAAGCCAGCCAATTGGCCTGCTAGGGGGTGACACGGCCGGAAATCCCCCCAATCGCGCGGGGCTGGCCTCTACCCACCGCGCGCATGGAGGGGCTGTGAAGCCTGCAACTTTGAAGGCGGAAGTGGCTTTGTGCTATAAATTCTTGAATGCAAATAACTTCATTTTCCTTTGGGTTTTGTTTGAATTGGGACAATATTGCCTCTTGGGGCCTCTGGTAGACAACATTAGTCTTGGTTGATGATACTGTTCATGGTTCTTCAGAGGCTGGGATAGCCATATTATAAAAGAGGCATTTTTAAATCTTTTTTTTATAAGAGAAGTTCCATAGTTTCAGGGTGTTTCAGGGGTGGGAAGAAAGGGCACCAGTTATATTCTGCATCTTTTCTTTAATGAACTTTTTTATTTTCCCACCTCAAGGTTAATAGATGAATATCAGTGACTACAGTCCTGTTCTCTGATGTTCGTCAATGGGACCATAACCCAAAACCTTCAACAGAGGGGGCGGGTGGGGACTTCTGCTATTAATGTAAAAAAAAAGAAATTCATTTTAAGAGATTATAAGTGCTAGAAGGAAAAGTAAGAATCTAGAGAGTGTCTTTCTGTTAAGTACGTGGCCAGAAGCTGTACTGATAGTTTTTGATTAGAGGAAAAAAGAAGTGTTTGAAGTGTTTTTGAGAATAACAGTGCCTCTTTTAAATGGTGAAATGAGCAATTCTTGTTGTGCTCATGTTCGTTCCACAAATAATTAAAGCAGGAAATAAAGATCCATTGTCACTAACTGTGCATGCATGGAATTCTGGGTTTTGCAGCATGGAGTCTTAAATTATGAACGCTTCCTCTGAACTAACGGCACGTCCAGCATATTTTGTTTGCCTTTTTTAAAGAAATATGGAGAGTCGTGTTGTCTTTTTTTATTTCTCATCTGGATTTCCCATTTAACTTTGCTATGGATCAGTCAATTGCACATGTGCGAAATGGATGAGCTTACTCCAGACATCATCCTTCGCAAAGAGAACCCCTTTATGCTGAGCTATCAGCGAAATGATTCTGGGTCTGAAGACGAACGAGATGACAGGATTCCTGACCTAGAGAAGGATGATTTTGCTATACGCAGAGCAAGACTAAATCAGCCCAAACTTACGTTGCCATTTAACCAGTATCTACTTGGATCTTATGCAAACAAAGATCGAGGTAAAGTGGAAGAAGGGAAGAAACAAAAGAAAAAGCAGGAATGTTCAAGGTGTGCTATTCTACTTGTTTCTGTATTATTTAATTTGGGAATTTTTTTGCCAGGCAATGGTGTTGGCACTTCAGTGTAAGCTTCCCATTTTTCAGTGGGTTCACAGGGGAGGTGGGGGGATTCAAAGCTCTGCAAAATTTCTCTGGCTGCTCTCTTAAAAGTTGTAGGAAAGGGGAGGAGTGTCTGGGTCAGTTAAATTTGGACTGGGAACAGCAAGTGTAGAATATAAGTTGGTTGGTTTGACAGCCACTGTTCTCCTAGTCTCTTAGTTAAGGGTAGAATCTTCCACAAGACTTAAGAAAAGGATGTAATACACAGGAGACTCTGGGATTCCCTCCCAAGATTCTACTTTTTTTTAATCTAAAAAGTAGCATCAGAAACTGAAATCAGAAATGGGAGGGAGAATGGCTGTTCAATGCTTTTTTTCATTCAACATCACTTTCCTCCTGCTTGACCCCGCAATTCCTCCCACCCAGGTGGGAAAGGAACCATTTGTTTGTTTGTTTGTTTGTTTGTTTGCTTGCTTGCTTGCTTGCAGCATATATAAATATATGGTGAAAACAGATAAATTCCAGTTGCAGCTCTGTTAAAGTGGTAGTTGCAGGGATCTTGGAAGAGAAAACTCTTGACTCTTGACACATTATCTAGCTTGGCTCTAAGGGTTGTTTGTCTTTCCAAGTTGTGTTACACCAAGTTGTCAGTTTCTTTTCTGCATAATGGCTTGGGACACGTTTATTTCTGTTAATGAAGAAGCTGCAAAAACAGGTCTTGTTCACTTTGGTCAACCCCTTGTGGGGAATTCCTGCAAAGCCCTTTCTCTCTCTCTTTTTACAATAGCTATATTGAGCTCCAGGCATAATTGTGGGCTGGGTGTGGGTGATGCAACACACGAGTGGATGTTGAGCAAAATGTTTTTACTGCATAGCCAGACTGGTCTCCATTTTGCTCATTGCTGGTGTAGGTAATAATATGCATTATAGTAAAAGGCATGAACAGTGACATTTTTAGGGAGCATAAGCGATTTATTCTTTATGCTTTGAGAAATATCTGCATGCAATATTTTTAACTGGGTATAGCTTTCTTGGAGAGTGCAGAAAGTCTTTTGTAAGAACTGTGAGCTCCTGCTGCTTTTAGCCATATAAAAAGTGTTGCCTTTGTGGCGACAATATAAATACCAACATTTACAGTCCCAGCGTCTAACTGGTGACTAATGTCTTGGAATGGCATCTGAAGAACGTGTCCAAATCCTTGGATGCCGAGCTTGGGAATGTTTAGCAGTAAAAGAAAATCCCCAAGATTTGCTATATTGGGAGACAAAACTTGAATTCATTGCGGCATAGGAAGTAGACGTCATCGTAACTGTCAAAATGAGAGATTGTTAATAAATTAAATATTGTTTCAAAAATGCATCAATGGGGTTGCTTGTCTTTGCCCATAATCTGTCGTTTGTCTGTAGAAATCAGGCCTGGCCAAAGAGGTGGCATTTGGCAAGACCTGAGCTTTCTGTCCCAATGTTGCCACCATTCCTGCTTTGCTTGAAGCACTCTAGAAGGTCAGACGTAGCATGTGAGCACTCTACTTTTGCACCCCTGTCTCTTCCAGGTTAAGGAGGCCCACTGACGGCGCCATGCCAAAGAGCTTCCAAAATCTTGCTGCTAGCACTGGTAGACAATAACTATGTAAAAACGGGGGTATTGTCTCTCAATGGGGCATACCAGCCATTAGCTGAAATTGAAGCAATAGATGATTGCTTCCTCCAATATCTTTCTCTCCTCCGTTGCCCACTTCTACTCAATATTTTGATTTGGCAGGGCCAGCCCTTGCATGAGACAGAGTGAGGCAGCTGCCTCAGGCAGCAAATTCTGAAGGGCGGAAAGTGGCTAGAAAAGGGTCTGCTGTGCAGCCCCTAAACTTCCTTGCTGCCCTAAGGGTGAGGTGGAGGACTCTGTCCCATCACCAGTGCTGAAGTAAGATACATCTACCAATCTAGTCAGATTTTGTGCCCAGAATGGGGAATGCACCATCTCATCCTTTGCCTCAGGCAGCAAACTAGCTTGGGCCGTTCCTGCTATTGAGCTTGCTGCTTGTCACTGTCTGGTCCTTCAAAAGTATTCTTTGTCCTGCTGATTCTGGAATGTGCATTAAATTAGTGGACAGAAGATGGGTGTGACTTCAGCGAGGCCGATGGTGATATGCGAAGACAAACCATTCCCGCAGTCACAGAAGGACGACTCTAAGGAGAAAGGCCAATCTAAATTTCCAGATGTTCAAAGAGATGACCTGGCTAAGCGAAAAACTCAGGCTAGCCCCTCCCAACTAGATTTGCCATATTTTGTGAGAGCTACTATAACACAAGCAGATCAAGACACCTGGGACCGACTGAAAGTTTCAGGGAATTCCAGGTATGTTTCCATAGAAAGAGAGAGAAGGAGAGAGAGAATAAAGATTCATATTGCTCCTGGAATATTTGTAACTCGAATCATGGCACTCAGGAATACCAAAGGCCAGCAATTAAGACATATGCATAATATCTGCATATTATTTACCAGGGTACACAGTAAGGTCTAGTCAATAATAACTGATGTCTTTCTGTCAGTCATCTTTGTGTAGGAATGGGGAGAATCTGTCTAATTCACACTTCTTGAAACATCATGTGAACCGAAGCACATCCTTCCTTCCAAATTCACACTTCTCCTAATTTTGCCGTGCAGTTAGTTCTCCACCCAAGTAATGTGTACAAAAATGCATATGCTAGGGTAAAATGTGCATTTAAAAAATGCATATACTGGTGATAATAACGTAAAAAATGCAATTGATTAGGGGAAATTGCTTTACAAGAACGCGTATATTAACAGAAAGTTGCGTTGAATGCTGATGAATTTTCATGAGCGCTTAAAAGGAATTGCAGACAAATCTGGAGAACTGAACATAAGACCGGAAAAATAAAAAAGTGAGAGAAACCAAAAAAATTGAGAGATTCCACCCACCCCTTATCTGTATGTGTGGTCTTTGGTGTTTCCTTGGGGTTAGTGGGGTGCTGAACCTTCCCAAGCCACCAAGGGGAGTGTTGCCTGTCCATCCCCAACATAGCTAAGAATAGCATCATGGGCCATCTTAGGGGCTCCGTGCACAAGTCTCATGTTCACATCTGTGCAGGAACCAAGAATAACCCTTATCATAATCTTTAAGAGTCTAGGCTTGAAATGAAACACTTTTCTTTCCCTTAGTGTTTGTCAAGTTTCCACTCGCAGGGCTTCCCTCTTTTCTTGGCACTCCCATGCAGGAAGCAGCTGTGGCAACAAGCCTTGCTAGCTCTGCTCAGGGTTACATGGGAATATGTCTGAATCAATCATGGCTAGACGATAGCTCTCTATCTGGTTTAGTGGAAGGGCTGTGGGCACAATCTAGCAAAAAGTTTACAAAGCAAGAAAAAACTGCCGTCATAGCTATTTGCGAATGTACTGCTCAGATTTCCAAGAGACATTATGCCATCACTTGGAACCAAGCCACTTTTGTCCTTTGATAAGTTCATATAATTTTCTGGATACAGTTTGGCTTTGGTCCTGTTGTGCTGTTTACATTTTTAAATGTTGTTTTCACTCTTGGTCAGAATCATTTTTCTCCATGTTCCTTGGTTTGATAAAAAGGGGGGTGCCAGAGTCTCTTCTCACAACACCCCAATTTCTTGCATTGAGTGATTTTCCTTCTCCTCCTCCTCCTTAAAAGTTTGGTTTCTTGGTTTTCCCTCAGTCTTGTAGCTGCCTTTTTATATGCCTTTTTATTTTATTTTTTGCTTACATCTTTGTCGTTAGCGACGAGGAGCTCACGAACACCCCAGGTTCATTTCTGACCTCTGAAACGGCAGTGGAAGCTGCCGGTCGAAACCGTTTTGCAAGCCGCAAAGTGGGAATGTCCGAGAAAGCCAACGGCCCCAAGCAGAGGTTTGTGCACTTTGGGCCAGTGACAGAAATTGATCTTCATGCTTGGGAGAAGCTTTCAATTGCTAGGGCTGCGCCTAAAGATGACATGGAAGAGGCAGCCAATAGGGAAAGAGCAGGGGCTCTTGGGACCACAGCTGAAACCTCATCCTTGCTCTCTGTGAGCCATGCCAACTCTCTTGGTCATCCTGACGATGTCCACAGGCCGCATGCTAATCCCAGGTATTTAGTTTGTATCTCCATGAAAGGCACAATGGCTAGGATTGGGGCTGGGCGATACCTGGTTTGCAACATCACGCTACATCAACAGCTAAACATTGCAATATGCCAATATATCATGATATCTGAAATAAGGAGGGAGCTATGTAGAGCCACGGGTGTAGGGACCTGGGTGACGCTGTGGGTTAAACCACAGAGCCTAGGACTTGCTGATCAGAAGGTCGGCAGTTCGAATCTGCGCGACAGGGTGAGCTCCCATTGCTTGGTCCCTGCTCCTGCCAACCTAGCAGTTCAAAAGCAGGTCAAAGTGCAAGTAGATAAATAGGTACCACTCCGGCGGGAAGGTAAACGGCGTTTCCATGCACTGCTCTGGTTCGCCAGAAGCGGCTTAGTCATGCTGGCCACATGACCTGGAAGCTGTACGCCGGCTCCCTCGGCCAATAAAGCGAGATGAGCGCCGCAACCCCAGAGTCGGCCACGACTGGACCTTTACCTTTATGTAGAGCCACTGGCTGGCATCATGGTTTTCCCCTGCATCGTGATTTTTGGATTGCACACACAAACACATATCATGATTCAAAATAGATTGCGAGGTCAAAAACTATGAAACTGGTATCATGATATAGACTTCAAACCGGTTTGGGATGATATATCGATCTATCGCCCAGCCCTAGCTAGGATAGGATTTAGAGAGAGAGCACTCATGTATGTAAGCACGAACCCAGAAGTTCCATATGTACAGCTGCCCCTACCTCTGCAAGAATCTCCCGTTCAGATAATGCCTGCTGTTTAACAGCCAGGCACAAGAGGAATTTGATGGGCAATTTGTTAGCTTCTAACAACTAACTAGTTCTGTTTTTGCGACAGGTGTGTGCATGCATGAGCAATCTTTCCCCCCATTTCCCGTCAAACCTCTCAGCATCTGTTATCCCATGGGTGGTATTCAGTGCTAGTTCTCTTTGGATTAAACCCATTGAGATTATTAGACGTAACTAACTTAGGTTCATTAATTTCAGTGGGTTAACCCTGCCTAGGACTTACTTGAATACAACCTCGTACAGTACTACTGTCTGGAGGCCTATTAAGAGAACGGCTCAATCCATTGGAGTGGCAATGGGAAGCCACGGTGAAGAGAAGATTATTGGCTGGCGGGTGGGGAGACACCGAAAACCCGGAAGTAATTGTTTCCGTTTTCAAATGTGCCTTGGAAGTCGAACGGCTTCCTGTGATGTTTTTCCACTTTCCCCCACTGAAGTTACACTGAAATCCCTTGGAACGGATTTCGTTCAAAAACCGAGGTTCTGCTGTAAATAAATATATCTTATTGTTAGGAAGAGTTGCCTGGATTTCCCGCCTGTCCTGTTAACTCAGGATGGGTTCCTCAGTGTATGCCTGATTGAGGGATCCTCTGCACTCATATGGCATGCTAGATCCCCACAAGCCATATGTGGGGAAACCCAGCCAGATGGGCAGGGAATAAATTTATAATAATAATAATAATAATAATAATAATAATAATAATAATAATTATTATTATTATTATTATTATTATTATTATTATTATTATTATTATTATTTGGTTCATGCACCCACCTCTGCTGTGGACCAAGCAATGCATGTGTTTGCAAGTGGTGTGGCCCAAGGAAACCCCACTGCGCCCCTTCCCTATTTCCCGGATACTACTTCCTGATTCTAATGAAGCACTTAGTGTCGGCCTCTGCTGTGTGAATCTGCCCTAAGCTGCATTGTGCAAGGAAGAATGGCAAGGCAAGCCAAAGAGAGGGTGACCATCCTTCCTGGAGTTTGCTGGTGCTAGTGCATTCTCTTCAGTAAGGGTCAGCCACAGGTTGACTTAGGCCCTCTCCAGACATCTTATTTAGTCCTTCATTCATGACGATTTGTGCGCCTGGTGTTATCAGGGCAAGTTATATGCGATTCCGCTTTCATTACTGCCAAATTTTTGGAGTAGATGGAACCTTGCTTCCAGTCAGTGCGTGTCCTGTACCATCCTACTGAAATCTAGTAAGTTTTCAGATATTCAAACACCCCCAGAAAAAGATAGATATGGTGGGTGTTCTCTGAATGTGCCGGAAACTGTAGAACATATTCTTTTCTACTGTCCATTGTACAACCAGCTACGCAAACACATGCTATATCCCCTTTTTTGGGTAATTTAACATCACAGCACAATGAAAATATCAGATTCTATCGGCCTGACATTAACCCAGAGGTAACTGAGTTTTTGTCAACAGTATTTCTTAGAGTGGTGAATGGTACTATTTAGCAGGAAGAAATTCCAATGAAAATCCTCATCATTACATATTTTGTATATATTTAATTTTTTTATATAGGTTTTATGATGGCCTATACTTGCAATGGGGACGCGGGTGGCACTGTGGTCTAAACCACTGAGCCTAGGGTTTGCCGATCACAAGGTTGGTGGTTCAAATCCCTGCGACAGGGTAAGCTCCTGTTGCTCGGTCCCAGCTCCTGCCAACCTAGCAGTTTGAAAGCACATCAAAGTGCAAGTATATAAATAGGTACCGCTCCGGCAGGAGGGTAAATGGTGTTTCTGTGCGCTGCTCTGGTTCGCCAGAAGCGGCTTAGTCATGCTGGCCACATGACCCGGAAGCTGTGTGCGGACAAACGCCAACTCTCTTAGCCAGTAAAGCAAGATGAGCGCCGCAACCCCAGAGTCGTTCACAACTGGACTTAACTGTCAGGGGTCCTTTACCTTTTTTATACTTGCAATGCCCAATAAAGGTTTGGCAGAGTAAGTTAAGTGTGGACGAATCACTATAAATCCACCACTAATGCACTATTATTGTGTCAATGACATTGCACAGAACTCACCTGCCCCAAAAATACCAGTCTTGGAGGGGCCCTTACTGATCAAGGCTTCTCAAATGTTTGGTCCACCATCTGAAGCAGTAGCCTTAGCTTTTGCTTTGTTTCTGGCAGCACATTACAGAGTTTACTTCTTTGGGGCATCTAGTAAAAGTCGTCCGTCCCCCCCGGTATATTTTTATGTGTCCATGTTAAAAGAGGATTGCACATTTGTTTCGGTGGTGCATTTCTCTCTCCCCCCCCCACCCCAATTTTCTGCGCAGCCAATAATTTTCACTTATTTGGCTTTCTTTTATCTAATCAGCCCATTGTCGTTGCAAGAATTCCTTGCTTGATATTACTAGCAAGAAACTCAGATGTTCGCTTTTAAAGATAAGATGAATAAGGGAAGGTCTCTTCTCAGCTCTTCCATGTGGTTCTCATTACCTTTCTCCCTTTCTCTCTCCTAATCTCCGTCTTGTATTGTCAGTGAAGTTATGGATGCATGTAATTCATCTCTCTCGGATGCTTGTGCTGATTCTCAGAAGCAAGCGCCAAGCAGTTTGAGCGAGTGGCAGGAGAGCAGCGAGGAGGAGATGGATGGCAGCTTCCCAGACATTGAGAGGGATGATATGCTGGCTAGAAGATTTGGAACTTTTCAGAAATCTACTAGCCCCGTTCGCCCATCTTGTCCTCCCATTTCAGTAGTCAGTTATCGTCCCTTGAAACAGCAAGGAAAAGAACGGAAGACTCTGCAGAAAGCAGAAAGGTCAGAAATGGGAAACCGGTTGTTATTAGCTACTTAATGCCTGTCTTGCATGAAATGCTAACTGTGCATTATATTATTCTGCTTCTTGACAAGAAAGAGAAGGAAAAAAAGACACATTCTAATTAATACCTGTCAACAAAAACCAGCTAGTTGCTGTCTTTTAACAGAAGAAGAAAATAAGCATGATTAGTTTAAAAAGAGACGTGAGAGAAGAAAGGTTTACAGTGCTGCAAGGTTTTGATTTTAGTTGTTTTGGGATATTACATAAAGCTTCGTGGATATAATTATAAACACAATATAATAAAGGGATAGGCTGCCTAACTGTTGTGAAATCTTCATTGGTGACATTTAAAAACCAATGTAAAACAAAACCCAGTTGTTGAAGACTGCCTGGAGGATTTCTGCAGTTTTTGTCCAGCTGTGTGACTATTGCTATTCTTATCATTATTGTTAGTGCTGGCTGCTACTTTTGTATGTAAGTTTTTATTTTATTTCTGGATTCTAGTTTCTGGATCTAGTTTTGGTTCTATGGGCAGTATTCAACCACTGTGTCCTGTAAACACCATGTTTTCTACTTGCAGAACAGGACTCCCCCCCCACCTCAATTTTTTTCTGGGGAGTTGGGAAAACTCCCAGAACAGATTAAGGTGGTACGTGAGGGAGGAGAAGGGGAGAATGTTTTGTTGCACATGGAGATATCCTTGTATAGATGGAATGAGAGACTTATTGTGGTATATTGCATCCCACCCTTTATAATTTTTATGTGAAGGGGAGTGTGTGTGTGTGTGTGTGTGTGTGTGTATGAATGAATTATTTCCATAATCCAACATCAGGGTATTACCCGCATTTCTTTCCGTCACTTATTTTGGGTTTCCTGGAAGGAGTTCCTAGACAGGCTCTCATCCAGGCACACTGTCCAAGTGGAGATCAGCTTAGCTTTAGCCTTGTCACAGTTCCCTCAAAGGCTATTTCCCAGCAGAGTGTTGTGTGCAATTAATGCGCAGGCAAGCTTTCCTCCTCGGTCATTTGTTGTCTCCTGAATAACAGTGCCCACGATTGCCTTAGCAGAAGTTCCCCGTTGACTTGTGCAACGCGACACTGTTTGGGAACACCTTCCCCTGTATCCCTAAGCTCTGTTGCCACATGCGAAGATGGCTTTGAGAAGTCTAAAGACCAAGATGAGCACAGAACTAATGCAGCAGGAGGCAAAGCGGGATTCAGGAATCCAGGGAAAGATGACATGATGGTGAGAAGAACCAGAGATTTTCCGAAGCAGACTGGAGCAAGTGTTAGTCAGTTCCTTCCAGTTCCTTTCTCGAAACAGCAGAATGGTGGGGAAGCAACTAAGGATCTTGTAAAGACTGAACAGAAAGTCAAGAGGTCAGAAAGCTATTCTGCAGTCTTTTTTTTTTTAATTCAGTCTCTAATTTTCACATGGGGAAAGGGCCTGCTTTTTCAGTTCTGCAGCTGTATGTCTCCTTTTGATGCACTGAGTTTGTCAGTAGTCTTTCACTTGGCTGCCGAGTAAGAATTTCTAAGTGACATTAGGCAGGGAAGGTTAACCAAAGTCGGCTCTTTTTTCCTTTAGACTATGAATGACTTGAATACAGAGGCCAGAGATGAGGCCTTCCAAATGTCATTGGACTACAACTCCCAGCATCCCCCATGCTGGCTGAGGGCGATGGGAGTTAACACACAGCCCAAACCCCTCAGTGGTTTCATGTAGATGTTAAACAGCACAGGGGACCCTGCAAGCCACTGGTTCCCCAGCACCAAATTCTGGGCGTAGTCAGTTAAGGAGGACAGGGACTACTGCAGTATGGAAAGTTGACTCATTTAAATGTTCAGCTGTAAATGTCTTTAAATAAAACACATGCATGAATACAGAAACAGTGAGGGGACCAAACTCAGGCACTCATGAGCCAGCTTTCCTGACTTCAATTAAAGCTCAGAGAGGTACCTCATGAGGTATATCTCCTCTCATAGCGCTTTTTTAGATTCCGAAGTGTAGGCAGCCAGGGAGGCTGCAGAAAACTGGAGAATGTTTAATGGGAAACACACACACACACCAAGCATCCATGACCACCAGCAAAATTCTAAAGAAGTTATCAAGTGCCCTGAGAATGGGAAAAGGTAACCTCTTTTGTAGGGGGAAAAATATTTTTGAGACGTTTTTGAGGAGGCCAGGTATTGCCATCACACTCATGCCAAGTAAATTTGGTCAAAACTTCCAGATCATGGGGGGGGGGGGGACACACCAAGGTGTGAGGAAAAAGATTTCTGAGTGAGCCCTCTTTATAGACTCTGAAATACAAGTGTGTCAGGTAGCTTAGGCTGTTGCCTGTTGACAAATAAGCAGCGTGTAGCATTCCCCATTTGGTCGTTACAACAACCCCCCCATGTTAAACGAAGAGCTTCTTGTTCAGACATGCTGTGCAGGCTGAGATTTCCTGACAGAGTCACCCAGTGACCTTTACAGCCGAGCGAAATTTTGAACCCAAACTCAGGGTTCAAAACCTCTGGTCCCTCTTGCTTCCATCTTTGGGTACCGCAGAACTGCATTGGCTATTCTTCCTGTGGTGTTCTGAAGGGCCCATAGTTCCCGCATGTCTGTGGTGTGGGAGAAGCTACTCAGAGTCTGAGGAAGATGGGAGACCCACCTCCTCAGGCTGAGGCAGTGTGAAATGGGGTGCTGAGAGTTCCCCTTGTAAGTGAGGAGACCTGTGCTTCATCCAAATCAGAGTCCTCCTTGGGGTGGCACGTGAAGGGGACATGATATTGTGCCACATAGGTGCTGAGAATTTCCCCAATATCAGAAAGGTTTATTGGTTTCAGTGAAGCCAGAGTGCAGTTAATGGTGTTGGGTAGCTCTGCTGCAAAAAAAAAACCCAGTTCATTGCTGCCTTTGGGTGAAACCAGACATGCTGTCCCCCCCCCCCCCGCCAGGATAGAGAGGCACAGAACTACTGTCGCCGAAAATTGCATTTGCCTGTGCCATAGCCATGCATGGTTTGTGTCATAATCTCATCTGTTAGTTTCTATGTCAGAGTGCATGTTGGGTACATACAGGGTGTCTCGCTACAAGCTAAATCAGAAATTAACGTTTTTAGCATTACCGTGACGGACTCGGCAGTACCCGGAAAACAACCAAAGCTTTGTGCAGAAAGCCCTCAAAAGCTTTCAGCGCAACCTGAGCACAAACTGGATGATGGGAAAGACAGAGTCTCTGGTGTAAGGCAAGATGGCGCCTCTTCTGCTCCCCATAAGGATTTGCTGGACTTCAAGCCACTCCAGCCAGGAGATTCTTCGGAGATGCAGCTTATTGAAAGAAACAGCCAAGGAGTTACGTCTCTGAAGGACAGACATGCACAAACGTGAGCTACCTTGTGGTCAAGAAATTGCACCCTAAAGCCGTCTGTAGTGTGTTGGTGTGCGCCTGCTGGAAACAAGCCTGTTTTGCTCTTGCGTTGAATATTTTAATTGCGGATTAACCATAATGTACTTGGGAAGTGTGCCTTTTTGAAACTAATAAAGTGCTTTCCAGTGGTGCGTTTTTTGGTTTCTTTCCCAGAAATTCTAAGAAATCTCTACAAAATGGGCTAGTGCCAGTGTGGTGTAGTGGTCAAGAGCGAGACTCGTAATCTGGGGAAGCAGGTTCGCGTCTCCGCTCCTCCACATGCAGCTGCTGGGTGACCTTGGGCCAGTCACACTTCCTTGAAGTCTCTCAGCCCCACTCACCTCACAGAGTGTTTGTTGTGGGGGAGGAAGGGAAAAGGAGATTGTTAGCCGCTTTGAGACTCCTTAAAGGGAGTGAAAGGCGGGATATCAAATCCAAACTCCTCTTCTTCTTCTATAGGAATGAAGGGGAAGGTGCTGGTTTGGGAGAACAGGGTAGATTCTTTGGAGGGCTTCCAATCCATGTATATGGCTATGATTTTTCTGGATGTAAATATGACTGTGCCAAATGAAACTCAATCATTGCTAATGAGTTGCATAAACTTTCAGGATGGACGTAGAAACGTATTCACTTGCAGGATCCAATGGCGTTATCTGGGTCCCCCCCCCCCTTGCGGAATGCATCTCAGGTCCCGCATACTATGCATATTGAAATGTCTTTTCAATGGATATTGATTATGCATGGTGCAACATGTAACTGCATGTGTGGCTCATCTCATAAAACGAAATATACTCCTTATATCTGCTTTTATGAGGAATCACTTCCCAGCCTTGGTTTCACAGTGTGGTTTTTCCTAACAGGGTGTTCCAAATTTTAAAAGCATTTTTTTAAAAAAATTGTTTGGTTTGGGGTTTTTTTAGTTGTTGTGTGAAGGATTAAAGCGTGATCTCACATGCGATGCTTTGAAAATGTAGTGTTCATTCCACACTCTGGACTGATGGAGAAGACTGGTTTCAAATAAACATCTCCTTGCTTGATGTGGTTTTCCTCTTCTACCCCCCTTCTTTCCTCTCAATGCAATTTATATCTCCACCCCCCACAAAGCCTCTCTAATTTTATATTTGGTTTTATAGATTCGGCTCCAGAACTCCTGTGTCTGATGACGCAGAGTAAGTTGTTGTGTGCTCAGTGGGTTGCTTTAACAACTTAAACTGCATGCTTTCCGTATTTATTACTAATTTTAAATGCAGCTGATGCACCATTCAGAGCTGTTCGAAATATGCGTGCTTTAACATCTACACTGTGATGTGATGGTATGCGCTCTGAAGTCATGCCTTTTCAGAAAGCTATAAAGCATGTGGATGTTGCTGCAAGATATGACTTCTGCTAATTTGTGGCTTGATCCTTTTTTTAAAAAAGAAAATCTGTGGGGTCTGTAGGGCCCACTCATCTGCAATGACTAAAGGAACAGGAATTATAAATAAGGGAGACTTGAATAAGCATAGGCTAGGTCTAGGAGTAGGGACGCAGGTGGTGCCATGGGTTAAACCACAGAGCCTAGGACTTGCTGATCAGAAGGTCGGTGGTTCGAATCCCCGCGACAGGGTGAGCTCCCATTGCTCGGTCCCAGCTGCTGCCCACCTAGCAGTTTGAAAGCACATCAAAGTGCAAGTAGATAAATAGGTACCACTCTGGCGGGAAGGTAAACGGCGTTTCCGTGCACTGCTCTGGTTTGCCAGAAGCGGCTTAGTCATGCTGGCCACATGACCCTTGGCCAATAAAGTGAGATTAGCGTCGCAACCCCAGAGTCGGTCACAACTGGACCTAATGGTCAGGAGTCCCTTTACCTTTAGGTCTAGGAGTAGATTACTAAGTAGTAAGTTGAGGGAATGAGTTTATTACATCAGGCTGAGATTCAAAAGCCAAAGCACAGTTAACTTACCTTGTAGGATCTCTGGCGTAAGTTTTGCATTTCTTTCCCCAACGTGAAAAATAAAATAAAATTGAAAATCAGCCTTCTGTACTGCGGCAGAAGGGGCTCAACTGTTTCCCTTCCTGCCACTTGGCCTACACAGAACCTCATTTCCCGATCTGCTTTCCCCCCACTTATGAGAGAAAAGGGGTGATGTCCCCATATTGTGTGTCCCCAAACCGGAGAGAAAATCAACTTGAGGAAGTGATCGGTTTTGAGCTGGAAGGAAAAGATTACTGTAAATAGCCTTTCCCTGCCCAGTTCAGACTTGGAGCCCAATGGGTCTGTTTTGAGTTTGTTGTTTATATTTAGTAGTGGTTGCTTTTAAAGAAAGAAATCAGTCTTCCCTGTGGCATTTAGTTTGTTTTTGCACCCTAATATTCAGGCCCCGTCTTAAAACATGTTCTCATTGTCAAGGAATCCAGGCTTAAACAAGGAACCTCATAACATGTGTCTGGTACTTAGTAAGCTACTTAGGACAATGGGTGCTTAGAGTCCTTTACAGCAGAGAAGAGAGACTTGACTCTTCAACCCCTGTGTTTGGCAAGCAATATTAAGCCTGCATGGATTGATCGATACCATACCTGCCAACATTTATCTGATGAAAATAGGGGTGTCCTCTTCTATTTTATTATTATTATTATTATTATTATTATTATTATTATTATTATTCCCTGCCCATCTGACTAGGTTGTCCCAGCCACTTTGGGCAGCTTCCCTCTGGTACACCACCTGAGACCCTACCTGTCCGCAGAATATCTCACCAGAGTGGTTGCATGCTCTAGTTATCTCCCGCTTGGACTACTGCAATGCGCTCTACGTGGGGCTACCTTTGAAGGTGACCCGGAAACTGCAACTAATCCAGAATGCCGACAGCTAGGCTGGGGCCTGGGAGTGGCCGCCGAGACCACATAACAGAAAGACCTACATTGGCTCCCAGTATGATTCCAAGCACAATTCAAAATGTTGGTGCTGACTTTTAAAGCCCTAAATGGCCTCGGCCCAGTACAGTGGTATCTCTGGTTACAAACTTAATTCATTCCGGAGGTCCGTTCTTAACTTGAAACCGTTCTTAACCTGAGGTACCACTTTAGCTAATGGGACCTGCCGCACCGCTACCGCGCAATTTCTGTTCTCATCCTGGGGCAGAGTTCTTAACCTGAGGTACTGCTTCCGGGTTAGCAGAGTCTGTAACCCGAAGTGTTTGTAACCTGAGGTACCACTTCAGGTCAACAGAAGTGTACTTCCTGCTGCTTTCATCCTCAAACACTTATTCTGGCTCCAGGTTCATGTCACCGACTATGACCTTAGAATGCCTAGTCTAGGGACAACTAACTCTGGATTTTTCTATGGATGTCCACAACTCTGGCCTGACTCTGACTTTCAGTTACCCTTTGGCATCCAACTTTCCGGCCCCCCTAAACATAACTTACCATGCCATATAATAAAGTTCACTGGTTTTCCATCCCATCACTTAAAGATTTATCCCAGAAGGAAATTAATGTAGACCTTAGTTCGTTAAAAGAAAATCCTGCTACGCTTTAATAACATGACTGCTTGCGTATAATTTCTGAAGTCTCAGGGATAATATCAAACCCCTTTTAAAAAAGTTAAAAAATAAAAAATAGGTGTTTCATTGTTTTCCTGTAATATTACATCATTTTAAAGGGCGAGTACTTAGGAGCAAAAAAATGGAAAGCAAGAATAAAGATCTTGACTGTATTCCCACAAGAGATGATTACTTTAATGTACTGGGGAATCCGTTTTTAATAACAAAACAAAACAAAAAAGCAACCTGCCTTGGACCTTAGATTTTTGTTGCAAATGTGCATTAAAAGCCAATTCTAGGAGGAGGAATTTGGCTCTGTAGCATTCTGAGGTATCATTAGATAGTTCCATACAATTCACATACTTTCAAATAGAAAATGGGCTATACACGCCTGCCGTATTAAGGATTCTAACAGAAAACCGGTAGATGGAAGAAGACGTCGACTCCTTCGTTGATGTTACACCATTGTGGCATGGTAGTTAAGAATTCATTGTTGGAGATTCCTAATCTCTTCATGTATGGGCGTGTTCATACAGAAACACAAAGGAGGCTGATTTGCTTATTTTAATTTATACAGTCAACTGCACTTCCATCCAAAGGCAACCAGAAATATGGTGCATATTCTGTAAATAGCTGAAAATTAACCAGCTCTGTATACTGTCCTTGTCTCATGCGCTGCGCTTGTGGTATTTTATCTCACCCAACGTTTTTTAACAACCAGCCTCTAACTTCATTTTGCAAAGGAGACTGTGATGGGGCGTGATTGCTGCTCCTTGTGTAATGGTGTGTTAATAAGTGGAACTTTGGTGGGTTGTTGTTGTTTTTTAAAACCAGAATAACAATGGAATTCTGTGACCATTCACTCTGCATGTGCGCTCAGTAGGGATGGCTCTCACCGCTTAACTCGCCTGTTGGCATTTAACCTGCAGTATGTACATCTCAACTGTCTCTAATGTATCACTTCAGTTGTTTCAGGAAACCAGAAATCTCTGCTCCAAGTAACTCATGGTCCTTTCATAACTAAAGTTTTCAAACTTTCTAGTGTGAGGGGAACACTTTCCATGTCCGCCAGGCAGCCCTTGTGCATTGCAGTGGATTCTGGGACCTATCTGAAGGCACACACTTAGTTCATGTGGGGCACAAATATGGCCTATCAAGTGCCCAGCAGTTGTGTTCAGTGATCACACTACTAACTTTTATGTTTGTGTACAAGGCGAGGTAAGTCTTGGGCTCACTGCTCGCTCCTTTCTCATCTGTTCTTTAGATGCAAGTTCCAGGAAAAGTACAGAAGGTTTCGCTAAACCACAACACACCATGTTGTGCAAACTGTGGCTAATGTTAATGCTCTGTTTACACCGCCATGGTTTCAAGTTGGCTTCCCCCCCGCAAAGAAACCATGGTTGGTGTTAACCACAGTTTGGACGACACGCTGTGGTTAAGCAAAAACAGAAGTGGAAGCTTCTGAACTGCTTGCGGCTGCATCAGGGGAGAAGACAGGAACGGAGAGCAGGCTTGTCTGGACTCACTCACATCGTGACATCTGAACACAGCCACTGTACAACACCCCATGAACTGAGAGTGCAGCCTAAACCACATTCAGCCTTCCCCTCTGTGCATTGCAAAACAAGATCAGCAGAGGTGGGCGAGGGGAATTTTTCCATCATTACCGAGCTCCCTAGTGTTTGCCTGAATGCAGTTTTAAAAAACCACTGGTGCTGATTCACTCCAAAACCTTTCCAGTCGGTGCTATTAATGCCCGAAGAATGATTATTGTTGTATTTCCTAACGAAACAAGGGACAGTTGAGAAATTACGCAAGGACAGGGCTGTGCTCAATTCACATTAGATGCCAAGCAAAAGGGCAGCCTTGCGCAGACCTCCAGCTCTTCCTTTTGCAGCGGTGTTACTGGAACGCACCGCAATCAGGCAATTTGCATGCACGTTAGTATAGCCTTGTTTATACTAAAGTAAAAAAGCACATGGCTTCTGATTAAGATTTTGCACATGCAAAAATACCTCCAGCTTTGCCACTTCAGAGCTTTCTGCAGAACGCGATGCATTTAAGTTTGCTCCAGCGCCCTCCTGTGGCAGAAACGCACCAAGTCTATCCACGACAAATAGCCTCCTTCCTCATCCTTTCCTTGCTTTTCTTTTCAGGAGCGTGAGCATGTTTGACATGAGGTGCACAGACGAGGCTGCCGTGATGCAACCTCATAGCCAAGCTCGCCACGAGAAGCTGCAGGCGATCCACCACCAGCTCAAAGAGGAAGAGGACCGGTGGCAAGATGTGAGTATGAGAACAGAAGACTCTTTTGCAGGGAGAAGGAAACCTGTGAGAAATTGGGATCGTTGCTTTGGATCTCACCTTTACTACAAATTCACTTGTTGGCCTTCCGTAAGCCACACTTTCAGTTGCAGTTTAGAGGAGATGATGCTATTGACTTAGCTTACAGGTTTGTTGTAAAGATTACGTGAACCACTTTGAATACTTCACTGTGTTATACAAATGCAGCTACAGGAAGCTCATCCTTTCTTTTGGCTCAGGTCATCTGCTTTCCAGCTTTCTCATATGTATATTTAGTCTAAACTAGGGTTTCCCTAACTTGGGTCTTCAGCTATTTTTGGACTACAACTCCCATCCTCCCTAGCTAGCAGGACCAGGCTTCAAGGATGATGAGAATTGTAGTCCAAAAATTGTAGTCGGAGTCGCAAGCTTGGGAAACACTGAGGAAATGACTGTGCTATAACAGAACTTCGGTTGGGGTGCTACCCGTTTGTGAGTCTCGGCCTACTGGCGGAAGACAAGTAACCGAACCTACCTATCTGAAGGCAGTCTTGTACAGGGAAGTTTTTAATGTTTGCTGTCTTACTGTGCTTTGGTTTGTTGGCAGTTGCCCAGAGTGGCTGGGGCAACCCAGTCGGATGGGTGGCATATAAATAAATAAGTATTACTACTATTTTTTTATTATTATACCTCACAGAGTTGATTTTCAACATCATGCCTAATCATTACAGTTCTGTCCTCTGCCCATCTTCCTCCTGCAGGACTTAGCCAGGTGGAAAAGTCGCCGGAGAAGTGCTTCTCAGGACTTATTTAAAAAAGAAGCCGAGAGAAAGAAGATGGAGAGACTACTGACTGGCACTGAGGAGGCCAGTGAGCGGAGGAAAAGCATAAAGACCTACAGAGAAATTGTGGAAGAGAAGTAGGTTCATTTAATGAAAGCACAGTTTGAGGACTCTTGGAGTGCAACTATACATGTAGGCTAACTCTGTGGGTGTCGAATAAGCGCTGGCCATGTTCGAAGCATGGGGGTCTGTTCTTTTGCAAAGAAGAACAGGGAGCAAAATCTAGCCTCCATCTCACCTCACTAACCTCCAATATTTTAAAGTAGTTTTCTAGTTCTGATGCCAGAAGTGAGGTGGCTAGGAGAAAATTACTTAAAGCTGTGGAGCTCAGTGAAGTAAGGTGGAGGTTGTGTGGGGTATAGAATTACTGTGACGTCTGTGCATAGGGTGAATAATAAAAGAATAAGCTGGATGCCTAGATGTGGGGCTAAACATACTCTACAGCAATAGAGAGCCTAGTAGAAGAGTTTAAGCTCACAAAGTCAAGCAATACAGTGAAGCATTAGAAATATAGGCTGCTTAACCGTTTGCCTATCCCGTTTAGTCCACTTGCAAAGCACTCCACTCTTTCTACCCCTCCTACAGTGAACAGACCACACTGTTAAGTAAGTTTAAAATACTTTACTTACAAAACGTTCCAAAGGACAGAGTGTTGCATTTATCGAAGCAGCAGCAAGGAGAACACAGGCAGAATACTCTTGGGTAGAAAATACAGAATATAGTTCTGAACACATGCTCTAAGCTTAGACACATCCTTCCTCTTAGGTTACATGGTGTGGAGAGAGAGGGAACAGGAAGAGAAAGATTCATTTCCTCACTTATTGGAGAAGAGGGGGTGTGACGTAGCTGAGTCTTGCAATCCAGCTCTATTGTCTAATCCCTTCATGCACAAACTAGCACTTATGCATAATTACGTTTTACTGCAATTTCCTGCAGAAGAGGGGGTGGAATTTGGTCCCTTCCACAGTTGGGACCTTTTTGGGTAAGAAGTAGCCCCTTCCATCTTCTGGGTGGAGCAAACACTTCTTTAACATACACCTGGTTGCCCCAGGGATCTACTTTGTCCTTAGTGATTCCTACTCTAGAGTTGCTTCCCTGTATCCAATGAGGATGCCATGATCTCCAAGGAACAAACAACCTCCCAGCTGTATTATTCTGTCGATGGATGAGGAAGGTTTTGCCACACATCCAGTGGAGGTGTGTGTGGTAAAATATATGGTTCATGATCATCTGTTCATTATCTTTTGCATAATCAACAGATTCACACAGTAAAGCTTTTCCTGGTCAGTGCAACTTCAGGCCACAAGCATAAGTGCACCTGGGAAGGAAGGGGTTGCATGTCTGAATCGCCCATCCATGGGGTGTGTGTGTATTTCACATAGAAAACAAGCATGTCAGGGTAAAATGTTCCGCCTGATATTCTCCCCGCCATGATTGTTTTCTCTATGCAGGGAGTATGGTGAAGGGTTGCATTCAAGCTAGGAAATTTCTTACTGCAGTGGGCAGTGGTACTGGCTCGACTGATTTGATTCTGCTTATGGTATAAAATGGCGCCAGCAATTAAGTTAGTTTACGCGAACTGAGGCTGGATGCTACTTTGCCCAGACTCTCTTGCAAAGCAGAAATGAGTGGGGCATCCTCTTTTTTTGCGCACATGCTGACTTATTTAACTTACTCTGTATATTGTGTTTTTTATAACGTGATTTTATGTCGTAGGCGTGCCGAGACCTGCGGGTGTCGGGCAGTATACAAATTTACCGTATTTTTTGCCCTATAAGACTCACTTTTTCCCTCCTAAAAAGTAAGGGGAAATGTGTGTGTGTCTTATGGAGCAAATGCAGGCTGCGCAGCTATCCCAGAAGCTAGAACAGCAAGAGGGATCGCTGCTTTCGCTGCGCAGCGATCCCTCTTGTTGTTCTGGCTTCTGAGGTTCAGAATATTTTTTTCTTGTTTTCCTCCTCCAAAAACTAGGTGCGTCTTACGGTCTGGTGCGTCTTATAGGGCGAAAAATACGGTAATTAATGACAATAATGATAGGTCCCCCTTTGCAACCTTGCTTCTGTTACACCCAAACAGAGAGAGGCGCGAGAGAGCTCTGCACGAAGCATACAAGAATGCCAGGTCACGCGAGGAAGCAGATAATATTCTCCAGCAGTACATTGAGAGGTTCACCATTAGCGAAGCTGTCCTCGAGCGCTTGGAGATGCCAAAAATTCTGGAGAGAAGCCATTCAGCGGAGCCAAATTCGTCGTCCCCACCCAAGGACCCCAACCCCCTGAGATACTTACGGCAACAGTCGCTCCCCGCCCCCAAGTACACTGCCAAGGTAGAGGCAACCATCGCTCCCGCCGGCGGGTCAGAAGCCAGCGTCTCGACTGGCCGCACCTCTCCAAGCAAACCGTTTGTCTCGAAGGCTGTGCCTATGCTGACTGCCAAGCCTTACTCGCAACCCAAAAGCACACAGCAGGTGTTGAGAACCTTTAAGGTAGGTTGCGTTAGGTGAGTCAAAGGTAGCTCAGGAGAGAAGGAAAGGGAAGCTTTCGAGAATCCCGTTTCAAATATGACAAGGGTCTTCATCATTATTTTTGCTGCTTTTGATTAAAGCAGATAAATTGACTGAAAATATTTTGGTAAATTGTGAGTCATGCCCCAGTTGCCTCGGTGAAACATGCTTTCCTTCAGAGTGGTTGTTAATATGCACATGTGTGTGGGTTTACTTGATGAGGATTTTCATTCTTTAAAATAAATTTTATTAGAGTTCATGAAGAGAAATGCAAAACTTAATCTCAAATGTATTTTTTTGTCCAACATTAAGTAAGATAAAACATGACGAAAAAGAGATAGAGAAATAAGGGGGGGAGGGAGAGATAGAAAAGAGCTTCCAAGAGGAAATAGAAAAGATAAAAACTTCAGAGATTAAACAACTTCTGATGCTTCAGCGTCTGTTATACTCAGAGTAGATCTGCTGAAATTAAGGAACATGGCTAATCTGGGTCCCTTAATTTCTAACTCTGAGTGGAAGTTAGTTAGATGCAAACTCAAATATTTATTTAATCAGATTCCAGCCTTTAAGTATTTATATTTATTTCACTCTTCCTGTTTGCCCTTACAAACCAAAAGAGTAGACCCCTTCCCAGAATGCTTAAAACATGGGTAGGCAAACTAAGGCCCGGGGGCCGGATCCAGCCCAATCGCCTTCTAAATCTGGCCCACGGGCGGTCTGGGAATCAGCGTGTTTTTACATGAATGTGTCCTTTTATTTAAAATGCATCTCTAGGTTATCTGTGGGGCCTGCCTGGTGTTTTTACATGAGTAGAATGTGTGCTTTTATTTAAAATGCATCTCTGGGTTATTTGTGGGGCATAGGAATTTGTGTGTGTGTGGTTTTTTTCCCTTTCCAAAATATAGTCTGGCCCCCCACAAAGTCTGAGGGACAGTGGACCGGCCCCCTGCTGAAAAAATTTGCTGGCCCCTGGCTTAAAATGTAAATTTTACAAGAGGGGAAGACAACAGCGGAGAGAGCAGGGGAGGAAAGAGAGAATCAGAAGTGTATGGGAAAGAATAATCACACGTGGAGTTGCTTGCGTGATGTTGCTGTAACGCTGGCGGGAACGGCACCCTAAAAGTCTGCTTCACTGCGCCAGAAACACTGAGGCCACAAAAAGAATTTTCACTTCTTTCCGCTGAGAAATAATACACCTTGCCTTGGGGCCTCTCAGTTTTACGTTACCCACGTGGTTTTTGAAACTGTACCATGCAGGTGGATGGAAAAGTCAGCATGAACGGAGAAGCTGTCAACGGAGTGGAAGAGGAACGAGAGAGAGAATGCACAACGTTAATATTTGCCCCTTCACCAAGCCGGTCGCCAAAGTCCAACAGTGTGGTGGACGGTTCCTCAGTGGAGGGGGAACAAAACAGCCCTAGCACTGAGCTTGTCCTAAAGCGGCTCATTGAACACAGCAAAGACAGAGCGCAGACGGTAAGGACCGTGCCATCAGATTGGCCGTGCTTTGCAATGGGGGTGGACCCACTTTCAGTCTCTCTTTTACAGTACATTTCAGGTGTCCTTCAAACCAATAGTGCCACCAGTGAACTAGTTACTAGGCTAGTCCCGTGAATGTTCCCAGTAAATTAGAGTGAAGGTAAAGGGACCCCTGACCATTAGGTCCAGCAGTGACCAACTCTGGGGTTGTGGCGCTCATCTCGCTTTATTGGCCGAGGGAGCCGGCGTACAGCTTCCGGGTCATGTGGCCAGCATGACTAAGCTGATTCTGGCAAACCGGAGCAGCGCATGGAAACGCCGTTTACCTTCCCACCGGAGCGGTACCTATTTATCTACTTGCACTTTGATGTGCTTTTGAACTGCTAGGTTGGCTGGAGCAGGGACCGAGCAATGGGAGCTCACCCCGTCGTGGGGATTTGAACCACTGACCTTCTGATCAGCAAGTCCTAGGCTCTGTAGTTTAACCCACAGCACCACCTGTGTCCCTAGTAAATTAGAGTATTAAAGCATTAATGCCTGGCGCCTCCTTCCCAAAGAGAAGCTTCTGCCAAGCTTAAGGAGGGAGGCGAGATCTTCGCACACGCATCAGGAGGCCATGACATCACTCCCCCCCCCATTGCCCCAGCAAGTTGGCTCCTCTGTCCCTGTCTCCCTGCAAAAAAAATCACTGCATGCCACTACCGTTTTTGGGGAACAGGAGGCGGGCAGGTGTGGAGGACTCCCTGGTCCTGAATGGGGTGACTGTGCCCCTAAAGGACCAGGTACGCAGCCTGGGAGTCAGTCTGGACTCACAGCTGTCCATGGAGGCGCAGGTCAATTCAGTGTCCAGGGCAGCTGTTTATCAGCTCCATGGTGCGCAGGCTGAGACCCTACCTGCCCACACACTCTCGCCAGAGTGGTGCATGCTCTAGTTATCTCTCTCTTGGGCTACTGCAATGCACTCTACGTGGGGCTACCTTTGAAGGTGACCCAGAAACTACAACTAATCCTGAGTGTGGCAGCTAGACTGGTGACTGGGATTGGCCGCCAGGACCACATAACACCGGCCCTGAGAGATCTGCATTGGCTCCCAATATATTTCCGAGCACAATTCAGAGTGTTGGTGCTGACCTTTAAAGCCCTAAACGGCCTCGGTCCAGTATACCTGAAGGAGCGTCTCCACCCCCGTTGTTCAGCCCGGACACTGAGGTCCAGCGCCGAGGGCCTTCTGGCGGTTCCCTCGCTACAAGAAGCCAAGTTACAGGGAACCAGGCAGAGGGTCTTCTTGGTAGTGGCACCTGCCCAGTGGAACGCCCTCCCACCAGATGTCAAAGAGAAAAATAACTACCAAACTTTTAGAAGACATCTGAAGGCAGCCCTGTTTAGGGAAGCTTTTAATGTTTAATAGGTTATTGTATTTTAGTGTTCTGTTGGAAGCCGCCCAGAGTGGGCGGGGTATAAATAAATTATTATTATTATTATTATTATTATTATTATTATTATTATTATTATTACTACTACTACTATTACTTTAAATGCTTCCCCAGCCACATGGCAGCTTATTTGTCAGCAGATCCCACCAGCTGGGCCATATCCAACGCCACAGTTCTGCTGATGCAACAGAGTTCCTTGCACACAGTGCAAGGAACCCTCAAATTCAGCTCTGGGAACTGGGCAACCCTTACAGAGCAGATTTGGGGGGGGGACATGGGGAGAATAGGAGACCTAATGTTAATTACTCGAAATGGGCCAATGACTTGGGCTTTTACGTGGGATGTCGATTTGGGAGGAAAGAGCCTCTTTTCACATAGGTTAGATCATATTTGAGATTTCAAAAATAAAAATTTGTATGGCACTTACATTTTAACTGTATTGCATTCTTGGTTTTTGTAAGATGCTCTTGGGAACTTGGTTGAGGGGTAGGATAATTTTTACTTTTTTTTAGCAAGGAAATAAAATTAGTGTAAATAAGGTCATTTAGATGGAATCCTGTGCTACATGGGAGCCATTCACAGGGAAGTCTGCTTACCTTAAATGGTTGGCCGGTCTATGGGCCCTGCGATGATCCAGTGAAGGGGCAAGGGTTTGGTGCTTGCCTGCCAGCAAATGGCCAAACTGGTGGGCTTTGTATAGGCCTCCTCTTAGGGACTGGTTCGGCCGGCCAATCAGTGCCATCTGGTCCTCTACGTAGGTGGGATAAACTGCAGTCTGAGTCGGCGGTCCTTGCTAGCCTCTTGCAAGATGAACAGAACTATAGTTTGTTTTGTTTTGTAAAGGCCAAATTAAAAGAATGGTTTCAAATTTTCTTCAAACGAACCAGAGTAAAGGGTAAGCATACTTTGTAATTTCATACAAAACGACAAACCATGGAGAAGCAAACGCTTCCAAACTTCTCTTTTCCAGTCACACAGGTGGAAGAGCGGAAAGGGGTATACAATATGCAAGCCAAGGGCTTCCTGTGGCTCACGAGGGCTCGACTGCATTGCACTCAGTTGCGGTTTTTTTGTGGCATGGAAGCGTGGCCAATATAAAAGTTTGGAATATTGTTCTGTGATGGAAAACCAAACCAAAGTTTGATGTTATCTTCATTCCCATTTGCAATTTTGTATTTGTTCTGCCTGTGGATCGACAGTAATATAAATGTTCTCTGCAGGGCACCTTGACGGAAGAAGCTAAATCAATCAACCAAAATGAGAAAACCGATTCGGAAAGACTGTCTCCAGGTTTGTTGCTTTAAGGAATATTATATGGGCTTTTTGTCTATACACATACATGAACAGTGCCCTCTAGAGGTTTCGTGAAAAAAAAGCTAACTTGTAATTAAGCAGTTTACAGCAGTGAACATCGTGTTTGTTTTTGCCTGGGTTTTAAAAGGCTTTTGATGGGTTACGATATTTTTCAAAATAAAAGCATGGAAAATAACTAGGAAAGTATATAACGCATAAAACCTGATTTAAAAAACCCACATTACTTTCAACAGCAGGTCAACAGTATGATGCCCTCCAGGTATCATAGAAGTACCATAGAACGGTCGAGTTGGAAGGGACCACCAGGGTCATCTAGTCCAACCCCCTGCAGTTCAGGAATATTTTGCCCAATGTGGAGCTTGAACCCACGACCCTGAAATTAAGAGTGGGGGGAAATGGGAACGAAATTTAAATTAGTTATTAGCTTTTTAATTATTAAAGCTATGTATGTGTGGATAAATCAATAAATTTTGAAGGAAGAGGCATGCAATATTTTGTTTTTATCCTTTACAGGTATGTTTTGTAGTGGGAACCATGTTAAGAGAGGCATTCCTTTCTATGTGAGAGCAGGTGGAATGCCTCCTTTTAGATGCTGCAAAAGTGTTTATATTAAAGTTATACTGCATCTTTTGAGTGTATTGTCCGATAGTTTGGGGCATCACTTTAGTCAACTTCATATTTCTAACCAGTGCTTTTTTCGGGGGGGGGGGGGACAAAGGGGTACGCATAGCCCTAAACCTTTTGTGAATCTAAGTTTGGCCTCATTGAGGGACAGTATTTCAGTATGAGGAGGAAAATGAGAGTACCCTAAACATTTTTTTTTAGGAAAAAAAGCACTGTTTGTAACTGGCTAAAAGTTACGAGCCTGTTTATTCTTTCTGCTTTCTATAAATAGTGGCCATCGTCTACATTTTTCTTCTTCTCTTTGTCTACATACACACACACACACACACACTTAGACATATGACATGCAACAGTTACATAAAATGAGAATTAAAACAAAGCAACAGTATATGCTCGGAGAAACGTTTCTGAATATATTTTCTGTGTGTCTTTTTATTGGATAACATTTTCAACGTTCTTGACATGAGGCTGCACTTCTCTTTCTTATTTAATCGTCCTGATTGATTTTTTTTTGTTTTCTTTTCCCTTGTTCCCCCAATCCTTCTTCAGACCACAAAGAATTCAGCACAACTGCTTCCCGTGCCAGCCCTACTGTGGCCATGGCGGAGTTCTCTTCCGTCACGAACTCTTCCCTCAGTAATCATCGCAAGGAAATGGGCTCAAATGAGGAGCCGAAGAAACTTGAAAGGGGGCAACTGAAGGATGTAGAAGCACCAGTTATCCAGAAGGTAGTGTGATGCACTAAAACCTACAGTTGAGGATGACGCTCAATGCATCGGTTAAAAACTACATCAGGGTATTATTTTCTATCAGATAACAGGCATGAGGGAGCTGATTTTCACTGAGAGGGTCAATTCTTCTGTCCAATGCCATAATCCCAATAAAAATCCCTCCTTCTGCACTCTGCTATTAGTCTGAAAACATATTCTTCTTTTCTGTGCTAATAGCATCCCAAGGATGGTTTTCATCAAGATGAGAACAGCAGACCAAGCAGCGCTGCCCCTTACGTTTCACTGCTCTTCAACAATACAAATGAGGGAAACTTCCCCTTGCCACACACTGCAATAATAATAATAATAATAATAATAATATCCCACCCATCTGGCTGGATTGCTGCAGCTACTCTGGGCAGCTTCCAACACATATAAAAACCTAATAAAATGTCAAACTTTAAAAACTTCCTGATAAAAGGCTGCCTTCAGGTGTCCTCTAAAAGTTGTGTAGTTCTTTATCTCCTTGACGCCTGATGGGAGGGTGTTGCACAGGGAGGGCACCACTGCTGAGAAAGGCCCTCTGCCTGGTTCGCTGTAACTCCACTTCTCTCAGTGAGGGAACGGCAAGAAGGCCCTCGGTGCTGGACCTCAGTGTCCGGGCTGAAGGATGGAGGTGGAGACGCTCCTTCAGGTATACTGGGCCGAGGCCATTTAGGGCTTTAAAGGTCAGCACCAACACTTTGAATTGTGGTTGGAAACATACTGGGAGCCAGTGTAAGAAGAAGAAGAGTTTGGATTTGATATCCTGCTTTATCACTACCCGAAGGAGTCTCAAAGCGGCTAACATTCTCCTTTCCCTTCCTCCCCCACAACAAACGCTCTGTGAGGTGAGTGGGGCTGAGAGACTTCAAAGAAGTGTGACTGGCCCAAGGTCACTCAGCAGCTGCATGTGGAGGAGCGGGGAAGCGAACCCGGTTTCCCAGATTACGAGTCTATCGCTCTTAACCACTACACCACACTGGCTCCTACGGCTGTGTAGATCCTATGACTGGTGTTATATGGTCCTGGTGGCCACTTCCAGTCACCAGTCTAGCTGCCGCTAGAGAACAGGGCCCATATGTAGCTATTATTAATTTTTTTGAGAGTACAGAATAATTCCTAATGACACATTTTGCATCTTGTCTAGACTGACCAGCAAAATGCAAGATACACAGCTGGTTTTCGTTTTGCATTTCCACCATGTGGAGATGGAATATGCTCATCTTTCCCACGAGGAGATGTGTACCCTCATGGAAAAGAGTTCACAGAAAAAGGGAAAGAAGAGTTTTCTGTTAGTCAGTTCTAGCTTGCAAATAGATTTAGAAGATTAAAAAGCAAGCTTCATTTATGCATCTGCAGAGCCGGAGATTTAGTCTAATATATTCCTGTTCGGACAGATGTAGGACTGTAACTACACAGGAAGGAGGTGATAAGGGAAAATGCATTGTGAATTATGTCAGCCAGTGCAAACAAACAAGCAAAAAAAATGTTTAGATGTCCTCATTTGTTTCCATAAACAAATTAAAGCAATTCTATTCAGACAAGCTGTTTTGTGATATCCATGTGTATGTCTTTAGGACTTCCAGCCACTTCGGTGCATCTGTTTGGTTAGAAAAAGCAGGCCATATATTCCGTAATAAATAAATGCAAGTTAGGCAGAATATCCTGCTTACCTGATACAGCCTAGACTGTTTAATTAGTGCAGCTAAGAAATCCATCGATAGGCAGTGCTAAAAAGGAGGGTCTATATTTTGTATTCTATTTTGTTGTCTTAGAACTGATTCTAGCCTTCAAAAATTGGCCTAGGTAGAGACTTTGGAAGCCCCTGTGCAAGATGGAGGCATCATATTTCCACTTTTGAAGATAATCCCCGAGAGGAGCCAAGTGGTTTTGCAGAATTCTGCCCCACAAGGTAAACGAAACAGGAAGTGGGGAGGGAGGAAGAATTAGGAGTGTGGTCTCAGTGCATCCTTGAACATTTGTCAGAGGGGTAGAGGACAAGTCTGTAACATCCTACTTTTGCTTAAAAAAATAATAATGCAAGTTATGGCAGGCCTTTTGACCACACGCACAACCTCTTCATTCCCCTCTCCATGTCAGGAGCAAACAAACCAGGAAGACTTCCGTTAACCACAGTTTTATTTTTCATCCAAACTGGGGAAACCATGGTTTATAGTTTGAAGTTGGCTTGTTCTAAAACTCTTTGCGATGATTTCTGAGTTTGAGGGGGGAACTACAGTTAACTGAGGACTTCTTGGTTGGTTCACTTGCTTGCTGGCTTTCATGAAGAAAGGAGTTGGTGTTCCTTATGTCCCCAAGTAGACTTCTCCCATGGTTGGCAATGGCAGAATAAAGCTGAATCACAATGGGATTGTGATCTTCCAGCGGTCTGGAGGCACTGAACGAACCTCACCCTTGCTCTGGTATTCTTAACCTCTATTCAGAAGCAGAACAGGCAACCTGTAGTGTGAGGACTGTCCCTGGAAAAGGCTGATACCTTTTCCTAGGACCGTTCCTTCACTGACAGCAGGCAGGTGGGAGGAGGAGACTTCTGTAGACTGAAGTACTGGGCGAACAGGGACTGTAGAGTGCCTTCAAACCCTTGACAAGAAGCACCATGGAAACCACTTGTTTATTTATTATTTGTTCAGTCTTCATTCTGCCCCTTCATTTTCTCCCATCATTCTGGGCCTAAGACGGGCTACAAAATATAAGTAAAGCAGCCAAATCACATTCAAAACAACCATGAGAGTAACACATCAAGGATACATGTTGCACTAGAATAGTATTAGTTTTGCCATTTTCTAGTTGCTTTCAAACATGGAATCACGGAGTTGTCGAGTTGGAAGGGACCCTGAGGGTCATCAAGTCCAACCCCCTGCAATGCCGGAATCTCAAACACATGATAGGTGTGTCAGGAGTTGAGCCTACACTCGAGTAGGGCCATCCAACCTCTGCTTAAAAACCTCCAAGGAAGGAGAGTCCACCACCTCTCGTGGGAGTCTGTTCCACTGTCAAACAGCTCTTGCTGTCAGAAGGTTATTCCTGATATTTAGTTGGAATCTCCTTTCCTGTAACTTGAAGCCCTTGGTTCAGATTCTGGCCTCCAGAATGGGAAAAAACAAGCTTGCTCCATCTTCCCTGGGACAGCTTGTTCTCCATGGGAAGCCAGAACCAACCAGCCCACTTTCACAAGATTTGTTAATCATCTTCCTGAGTCTCTTGGCTGCTCTCTGGTATCTGCTTACCTTTCACAGTGTTGTATCTTTTGTTTTGTTCTGTTTTCCCCCGCCTGGCCTGCCGTCCACTCTAGAGTCACCCAACAGCCCCAGCGTTCCGCTTAAGGTTCGGAACTCCTGGAGGCGCTACCAATTTTTCTCACAGTCAGGTAAAGTGTCGGCCTCAGATGCGGCTGCCTGCCTTCTTGCTACGCCGCATAGGTGTCTTCTAGAACGTGTCCACAGCTAATATCTCTGCCCATCCTCCTTGCTTTCGTAGAGAGTGCCTTTCCCAGTCGCGTAGTTGGCAAAGAGCTCGCCTTTGATGTATAACAGAGCAATGCCACCATCTACTTTGTTAATTCGCTCCATAATACCGCGAAGCTGTCGAGATCAAAACCGTCTCACCAAAGATGGCAAGAGCTCTCTTGGTAACTGTGGCGCTGGAGTGACATATTCCCTTTCCCCACATGGCTCAGCGTTGGGGGAAATAGAACTTAGATAGCATGTGGCACTCAGATATGGCCAGAAAGCAGTAGCTGTTGGTAGCCAGCAGTAGCTTAGAACCTAAAGTTGACTTAATGCTGATGCTGTCCTTTCTCCATCTGCATAGAGGTTGGTGGAAGGTCTGTCTGTCTGCTTTCTCAGTGGGTTTCTCACTCTAAAAAGTTGCAGATTATTAAGGAAAGATTTGTAGACTCTTGATATCTTTTTCTGCATGGATTCATCCTAAAGAGGTTGGCGTCACCAATTGACAGAACTGGGCAACTGCTAAGCAGGGGACTTACCTCTGACCCTGAGCACATTGGCCTTGCTATTCATCCCCCTTACTTGCTGTTGCTCTCACCTGTCCTCTCCAAGCTCAGTGAGTGACAGGATCACAGAGGAAAGGGCACTTACCATATTTTTCGCTCTATAGGACGCACCCGACCATAAGACGCACCTAGTTTTAGAGGGGGAGAACAAGAAAAAAAATCTCTCCCTCTCTGCGCAGCGCTCCTTCAGCGAAGCGGCAGGAGCCCCTTCCATTTCTCCTCCCGCTTCGCTGAAGGGGCGCTGCGCAGAGAGGAAAAGCTGCGCAGCGCCTCTCCAGTTGCGAAAGCAACTCAAAGCCTCCGGAGCGCAGCGGGAGCTCCCACAACGCGAAACCTCTGGATGCAGTGGGAGCTCCCACTGTGCTATGGAGGCTTTGGGCGGTTATCCCTGAAGCAACGCTGAAGCCATGGAGCCTGCATTCGCTCCATAAGACGCACACACATTTCCCCTTAATTTTTGGAGGGGAAAAGGTGCGTCTTATAGAACGAAAAATACGGTATTCTGCAGCACATTGGGCCTGGGGCAAATAGGGATAGATGGATAAGTCAGTTTCCAGCCTGTGCCAGTTTCTCATGAGTTCATTCACACCTTTGTTCTTTCGCATTTCTCCATCAATATGCACATTTAGAAAGTGAGGGGAAACCTGCACAAAGAATCACACTTTTTTGGTATGTCAGTTACCCTGAAATGCTGATTTTTAAATGTACTTTGGCATGTGTCTTGAGCTCAGAGTTGCATTTCAAATTTTGGAGAAGGGTGAAAACTGAAGACCTGCTTAATAGTGTAAGCCAGGGGTAGGCAACCTGAGGCCTGGGTGCCGGATGTGGCCCATTCGCCTTCTCAATCCGACCCGCAGATGGTCCGGGAATCAGCATGTTTTTACAGGAGTAGAATGTGTGCTTTTCTTTAAAATGCATCTCTGGGTTATTTGTGGGGCACAGGAATTCGTTCACTGTTTTTTTCAAAATATAGTCCGGCCCACCACATGGTCTGAGAGACGGTGGACCGGTCCATGGCTGAAAAAGGTTGCTGACCTTTGGTGTAGGCAGTGTGAAATCCTTAAGCATCCCTAAGAGGGAGAGGGCAAGGGGGGGAAGAGAGCTGCAAGGAAGCAAAAGCCCATTCAGGGAGATGAGGACATATTTCCCAAGGAACCTGCCAAAATCTGAGGTTAATGGCTGCAGTTTTAACTTGTCGGTTTTAAATTGTTAGCGTTGGAAACCCTTTCAAGGTTGGAGGGCAGGGTGTAAAAATACATGTAAATAAATGATGTCTTTCATTTGAAAAATAAGCTTACGTTTTGGCATTTTTAATTGCAATTGTTCTTCTCTCCATGCAGCTGGCACTGAGAACAGTGACAAATCAAATGTAAGTTATGGGGTTTTTTTCTCTTGTGAAAAGTATCACCTGGGTTTTTTAATTTGTTCCCAGACTTAATTGTGAATTACTTATGTGGCTGGCTTGCCCAAGCCTTAAATTAATTTATTTTCAGCATTTTTCTTCCATTCTATGTGCCTAGAAAGCACAACATTTGGAATGTGTCAGATCAAGAGCCTTCCCCGAGAAAGAAGAAAACAAAGAAGTCGAATGCTTTTTCCAGCCCTAATTAAGACACTTTTTAAAAATATTGTTGATGGCCAAACTGCACGTGGCACTCAGTGCATCTTTCCATTTAATAAGCAGTTATTTTAAAAGTGCAAATAGGATCAGTGGGAATTAATGGGATCAGGGCATTGTCACCAATGGGGGATTCTCACAATACCACCTTCTGAGGAGGAATTTTCCGCAAGAACACAGCAAGGGAGGAAAGGATTATATTTCCCCCTCCGTGCCTGTTCTCACCCTATTATCAGCTGCCCCCCCCAACTGATGCTGTTTACATTTTTAAAAATCTGTGCATTAAATGCAAAGGTGCATTTGTATTGATTGGTCCCAGCACTCCTCTGTTGACGTAGACATATATGGGTCCACATCTTGAACAGTGACAATGGGGCTAGTGGAAATTGCATTCTGGGCATATTTGTCCCCACGCTGGTTGCACACGCCGAATCCAACTTCCATAGGTAGAACTTTCCTTGTCCCTTACTGGATAGAGATGATGTGTATGCATGAATATATTTGAGGGGTTTCCCCTCCCCTCGTATTTTCGCCATCTCCACATAGTCCAGTAATTTCAAAGTCCACTCCTCTACCGTTGGTACAGTGGAACCTCGGTTTTCAAGCATGTCAGAAGCTGAATGATTCGGAACCCGAACGCCGAAAACCTGGAAGTGAATGCTTCTGTTTTCAAACACACCTTGGAAGTCAAACGGCTTCCGAGGCGCGTTTTTCCGTTTTCTCAATGGAATTTGCTGACCTCCCATTGCGCCTCGATTGTCAAACGTTTCGGAAGTCAAATTGTCTTCCAGAACAGATTGCATATGACAACCAAGGTACCACTGCACTTCTTTCCAATTCTGTGCATACAGAGTTCTGGCCATGGCGTACATAAACAGTTTAACCAACATTTTGTGGACCTCTGACCCAATTATTCCCAAAGAAAATGTTTCAGGCTTTTTTTGGTGTGTGTGTGACTATTTTAAACATCTTCAGAATATATTTGGGTGTGTGTGTGTGTTTTAAAGTAATAAACATTGAAAGCAGCGTGGAACTTCTTGTTTTCTGGTATGTATTCCTAGCCTTTAACGGTATCCATCAACTTTATTTCAGCGGTTTGGTTGCTGGTCTTGGGACCCAGAGGAAGAGCGTAAGCGACAAGAACGATGGCAGCATGAACAGGAGCGTGTGCTTCAGGTACCTCCCATCCTTATTTGTTTATTACATTTGTATCCTACCTGGTTTTCGAGGAGAGTAGTGCCTTCTGAAATTTCTCCCAAGCCTACCTTTCCATAGTTGAGAAGTTTTCCCTAAAACTTGAGCCACATGTCCTTATCATTCACATAATCCTTTGACTCCCCATTCATCTAGAGACCCTGACTGGCTCCCATATTTTTCCATGAAAGAGAAAAGCATACATAACTCTCATCAGAAGTGCAACATAGTGGTGTTGATGATATGCATTTTAATGATACACATTTTAAAGGCTAAGCATAGGGATGTTGGGAAGTGAATACGATTTGAAGGGTTCCTTTTTTAATTCAGAAAATGGGTATTCATTGAGAATGGGTATATTTTTTAGGAAATAATTCCACTCTAGAACAATCAACTACTTGTCTAGTTGTCATCTTCTCCACTTAAGACCTTTATACGTTGTCTGTTTATCTTATAAGCTGACATAGTTCTTCATCTTTCATTAAAATTTTACTGGCAGCAGTTTATCCTGATTAGATTACTGCCAAAGTCAATATATCTATGAACCTCAGTTAAACTCGGATGCAAACCTAGCCAAATGAAAATGTATATCCCATGTTTCCAAGTATAGTGGATTTTTTTGTTATTTCTCTCCCTCCCTCCCTCCTCCTTTGTCTTCTGTTTTATGGCTGAGAATGGATTTTGTTTCAGATAGCAATCAAAATTTGATCAGCTGCTCATCAAACATGTCGTAGCCATGCTGCCTTATGATTTGAGATGAATATAAAATTGAAGGTTGAACCAGGGACTGTGAAAAAATATTATCTAGCTTAGGGAGATTTCACTTTTTTAATTTTAGTGGGTATTTCTAAAAGTTAGATGATTTTCCTTACAGCACTGAGTCTTATCCTTTGCCCACACCAAAAGATCTCATAGAACTATAGCTGATGTTACAGTCATTGGAGGAGGAAGGACTAAGGCACTAAAACTTTGTGAAAAGTAAAGCAGAATGTTTCAGTTTTTTCATACCTGAATGCCATCTTTATCACCCACTATTGCATCTATACTAGACCCTCATACCCACAGTTTCTTGGGAATTCTGAGAAATGGAGAAACAAAAAAATCAGCGCTTACAATCAGTGCAATTTTGAAAGGTTCAGTCCACCATCTTGATTCCAAATAGTAGCCCGTATTATCCAAACATAGACAAAAACCTGCTACGTGATCTCAGGAACCATCATGTAAAATTTGTTTACAATATCATGGGATGTCTGAATGCATAGCAAACAGATAAGCAACTTTCTGAAACAAATAGTCAATGTTCACCCTGTATATCCTTCGCCTTCTCTGTTCTTCCTTGTATCAGTTTTTCTGCTTCCTCCCTTTTCCATGTTTCTCTTTCCTCAGTGCATAAGTCAATAAACTTTGTCCCTCGTTATGCCATTGCAGTGTACCGTACTTTCCCCAACTCCTATTCCACATCCTTTAACACAGGCAAATGAAATGTCAAAAACTGAACCAGGCATTATGGAAGAGGAAGGGTAGCAACTCCTGGGGGGGGGGGGTTATGTTAAATTTTAAGGTTTTTCAAATATCTTTTTTATTGCTTTTTCGCTCTGAAGGAATCCTCAATTCTAGCGAGTCTTGCTTCTTCTTCTTTTACTGATCAAAGAGCAGTTGCATTTCCAAATAAATATTCATTTGGAGCTCTTCTTTGGACCTAAATGAGGAAACAGTTTCCCTCCTCCCGTAATTCCCAAGTTAACAGCTTGTGTTGGAACTCTCTGCAGGAAAGGTATCAGAAAGAGCAGGACAAGTTGAAAGAAGAATGGGAAAAGGCACAAAAGGAAGTTGAAGAGGAGGAGCGGAAATACTATGAGGAGGTACGAAGACAGAGACGCAGCTTTGATGTGGCTGTACCTGTATCATGGTGGCTGTAATACAGTGTTTAATTTGTCTTGTCCTTGGGTTGGGTTGTTTTTTTGGTGTGTGTGTGTGTGTTTTGCCAGAATCATGGGGTCCTCAGAAGTCAACTAGTCTTAGCTCCTTGCTTAAAGCAGGATCTGCAATGCAGGATGCAGCTAGATCGTCCCTGGCAGCTGGCTGCCCTTAGCCTCTCCAGTAAAGGAGAGCCCACCATTCCTGAGTGTGGGATGTATTATTACTAGAGCAGTCAAGTACAACATTTTCCTGTTGCCTAGAATGGACACACAGAGGAATGTGGCTCCAGACAGGGAGGACTTCCTGTCATACCTGCTCTGGAGCTTCCTCCCCCTGTGTGTGACCAGGTAGATGGGTGTGACCCTCGCTGACCAGATAAAAGGGTTGGCCACGCAACCATCTCTCTCTTGGACTCTCGCTCTGCTGGCTCTTAGCCAGCACATGGCTCAACCTTCATAAAGGATGGAGACCACAAGCTGAGATGTAGCTCAGACTTCTTTTCACTGTAACTACAAGATAAAGCTTGCCTTCAGATCACTGCTGTGAACTGAATGTGAGTAAAACTTTATTCTTACTTTTAAAGAAGACTGTGTTGTGCTGTTATTATTTTAAGAGGGAAATGAAGGAGAAACTTAACCAGCAACAGGTCAGACTGGACTGCTTAATTAAAGGATTCTAACAAATCATCAACTTGCTCCCGATAAGTTGCAAAGGGAATGTGCTCTGCTGTTCATTCACTAGCGTGAGTGGGGAGGGATAATATCAAAGCACGATATATCCTCTCCTACCTTCCTTGACATTCCCACACTGAGGCAGTCTGTTCCGCCGTTAAACAGCTTTTCCTATTAAGAAGTTTATCCTACAGTTTAGCCGGCACCTACTTCCCTGCAGTTTTCCAGCCATTGGTTCTAGTCCAGCTCTTTAGCTGCTCCTCTCCACCATCTGCTCACCAAACCTTCTTTTTTCCAAGCTAAATATACCAAACTCTTTCAGCGGTTCCTCACGCGAAATGGTTTCTGAACCGCTCATCTTCCTGGTCATCCTCTTCCTAGACATACTTCAGTTGACCAATGTCCTCCTTAAAATGTGACCCCAGAACTGGCCACATAGCTCCACTTGCAGCCTGACCAGCACGGAATAGAGCAGGACTATGACTTCTTATGATCTGGGCACTAGCTTTTTTTAAAAAAGCAGCGTTGTTTATTTCCAAACTGGGTTTGTTGCCAGACTCTCACTATTTCCAGGTGCGTTTCAGTCACATACTGACAGGTTGTTCAGTTAAGAGTTGACTGGGAGGTTTTGCACAATGACCCCACTTCCCCGTAAGATCGGATTTTTTGCAATAAGGAAAGTGCGCTGGGAAGTGTGGGGTTTCAGCACTGTATCATCCAGTCTCCTTGCAAACACATCAGAATGAATCCCCTTACCTTACTTGTAAGCTTCCCAGAGGCATTGGATTGGCTGCTGTTAGAAACAAAATGCTGTACCTTTGCTATCCATGGAAATTTCTCAGCAGCAACAATTTAAAATAAAGAAATAAATGCTGGACTTTGATGGGATCCAGCCAGGGGAGTTACATCCTTTGTTTTTCTGCCCAATTTTATTTTACTACATTTATTATTAAAACACATTATTTTATAAAATGTCCATTTATATCTGACTTCCAGCCTCTTCCCTGTGCCTTTTCCCTGCATTCCGTTTCTCCCCGGGGGAAAATTGGGAAAGGGCACATTTGAGTCTTCTATCGCCTGGTTCCTACTGATGCAGCTGGGTTTTGTTGCCAAACTTTCACCATTTTGTTCTTTCAACATCCTTGCCTCTCCTTTAGGAACGCAAGATCATTGAGGACACTGTGGTACCATTCACAGTCACTTCGAGCTCTGCGGAACCCTTGTCCACGTCTTCCTCTGTGACGGATGGAAATGGGACTGTGGTGAGTTTGCTGGTGAAACGAGGGGGGAAATATGGGGTGGCAAAAAAAGGAGTCAGATCGGGGTGTGTGTGTCATCTCTGCATCATCCAAACTCCGCCAAGCGCAGCAGTTCAGGGATCTGCTTGCAGTGTCTGCTTTGAAAGCAGGAATGAATTAAAATGCCTTGGGATTTAGCCTTCTCTTCGTGAAAAGAATCTTTGGAAGGCTGAGGATGAATGTGCGATGGAAGAATTATATAGCTATGTCTGAAATGAGAAGCTGGCCAAACAAGTTCGGATGTTGAGATAGCTGGACTTTGAGGGCGATTTGGTGGGGCAGTAGTGTGGTATTGTTCAATGGGTGAAATCAAATGAGACTATAACATTACGGCACAACTTGTTGGAGGTGAAGGGATAAAAAGTTTTAAATACATTTTTTTTACCATCTCTGTCAAATCCTGAAAGTTTAACGTACTTTTAAATAATTTCCTCCCCCATTTTTTCTTTGTTAAATAAATAGGCTGTTCTTTTTTTAAAAAAATGAGTGTCTGTATCTCTATTTTTTTTTTTAGAATATGGTGGACGTGAGCTACTCTGAAGAGGAAGATAAGCAAAAGGAAGATAGAACTCGGAAGAATTTATTTTTTGAGCAAGATGGTGTGCCCTTTTCGAAAAGCAAAGAATCTGAACCATGGAAGGAAAATAAGAGGTGTGTAAAAGAAATAACATTTCATGAGGTGTGCCTGCACAGGTGTATATAAGAATGCATGCATAAACCGCTTGAGCCATCTTCCCACTAGGGAAGATACAGAAGTCTTATTTCAGATATGGAAGTTTTATTTTGAATATGACAGAGAAGCCTGCAAACAGGAAGCCTGTGATATGTGTGTTTTCCCAATGTCACTGTCCTATCCTAGGATGCTCTGTGGACAGATAGACACATACATGTTTGCCGTTAGAAATAATAATAATAATAATAATAATAATAATAATAATAATATATTATTTATACCCCATGCATCTGGCTGGGTTTCCCCAGCCACTCTGGGCGGCTCCCGACAGAATGTTAAAAACACAGTACAGCATTAAACATTAAAAACTTCCCTAAACAGGGAAGGGATGCCTTCAGATGCCTTCTAAAAGTCAGATAGTTGCTTATTTCCTTGACACCTGATGGGAGGGCGTTCCACAGGGCAGGCGCCACTACCGAGAAGGCCCTCTGCTTGGTTCCTTGTAACCTCACTTCTCGCAGGGAGGGAACCGACAGAAGGCCCTCGGAGCTGGACCTCAGTGTCCAGGCTGAATGATGAGGATGGAGACACTACTTCAGGTATACTGGACCAAGGCCTTTTAGGGCTTTAAAAGACAGCACCGACACTCTGAATTGTGCTCAGAAATGTAGTTCCAGCCAATGTAGGTCCTTCAGGACCGGTGTTATATGGTCTTGGCTGCCACTCCCAGTCACCAGTCTAGCTGTTGCATTCTGGATTAGTTGTAGTTTCCAAGTCACCTTCAAAGGTAGTCCTACATAGAGTGCATTGCAGTAGTCCAAGCAGGAGATAACTAGAGATAACTACTCTGGCAAGACAGTCTGTGGGCAGGTAGGGTCTCAGCCTGCGTACCAGATGGAGCTGGTAGACAGCTGCCCTGGACACAGAATTGACCTGTGCCTCCATGGACAGCTGTGAGTCCAAAATGACTCCCAGGCTGCACACCTGGTCCTTCAGGGGCACAGTTACCCCATTCAGGACCAGGGAATCCTCCACACCTGCCCGTCCCTTGTCCCCCAAAAACAGTACTTCTGCCTTGTCAGGATTCAACCTGATAACATCACTAGTTGGTTTTCATGTACAAAACAGCTGCCGCCAGGGCTAAGAGCGAACAGATTTTCATATCATCTCAAATGCAATACTTTATCATAGGAAGAGTGTGCTGCCAAAATCAAAGTTGGTCTCCCCAAATGAGTCTCCCCAAATGGGTAGCTGTGGCATCAACAAGCCTAATTTCAAATGCGATTATGAAATCGCTCATATTGTTCCTACCTTTTTATGTTTTACGTTTATCAGCACTGTAAATAAAGAAGAATACATAGGAACCAGTAAACAGAGGGGAAATGAGCAGGACCCACAGATGTCCAGGACAGAACGTCTACAGCCCACTGAGATGACTTTGCCGCTGTGCCAGGGTATGTGAAGTCTTCTAAAATCTCTTTACAAAACAACAACTCTCTCCTAACTACTTGAAACTATGTTTGCAGTGAAAATAAAATCTACTATTCTCCTTTCTGGTATTGCATGTATTGTTAAATTTAGAGGAGATTGAAAGAATTAAAATACAGTGGTGCCCCGCAAGACGAATGCCTCGCAAGACGGAAAACCCGCTAGACGAAAGGGTTTTCCGTTTTGGAAGTGCTTCGCAAAACGAATTTTCTATGAGCTTGCTTCGCAAGACGAAAATGTCTTGCGAGTTCCTGCGGGGTTTCTTTCCTCCACCCCCCTTTTTCCCAAGCCGCTAAGCCGCTTATCAGCTGATCTGCTAAGCCGCTTATCAGCTGATCCGCTAAACCGCTTAACAGCTGATCCGCTAAGCCGCTTAACAGCTGATCCGCTAAGCCGCTTATCAGCTGATCCGCTAAGCCCGCTAAGCCGCTAATAGCGCTAAGCCGCTAATGGGCTTGCTTCGCAAGATGAAAAAACCGCAAGACGAAGAGACTCGCGGAACGGATTCTTTTCGTCTTGCGAGGCACCGCTGTACTATTAGTTGTTTTGTGCAGAATCCAACCTCTTTATACAATGCGGGGTTTAAAAGAAAAAGAAACCACTGCTCAGAAATTATCTTCAGAGAACTTTCAGCATAGCCTTCACAATAAGAGTGCTTCCAGACTCTTGTTGCTATTTCACTTGTGGAATTCAATCACGTACCATGAAATTCAGCTTCCACGTTTAAAGTGAATTTGGTACATAACAAACGTGCTTGCAAAATAAGCCAGACACCTTGTGATAAGGAAAGTGAGGAGAAATGCTCTGGGTGTGTATGTGAATGACAGTTGCTTCAGGGAATGTCCCGTAAACTCCCTGGAAACAAATCGCTCAATAAAGAGGTTTTCTGGAAGTGTAAAAGGCTCAAGAAACGACCCTCTCCATTCTCAACAACCGTAGCAATGTAGCTATGTGTCTTTTTCAAAGCTTTATGATGTCTTTCTTTTGGGTGTGTGTGTATTCAGAAATGTCCCCTGTTAAACAACCCCTTTATTATGCAAGTGTTTGCCTAATTCGAATCTCTCTCTCCAGATGTCACATGGAATCAGCAGTCATTAACTAAACAGAGCCCACGTGTTTCAGACACGAAACAGAAAAACTTTCCGTCGGAACATAATTTAGGTCTGCCGGTCAGTTCCGCAAGAGATGTGAGGAGGTAGGTAACAGAGTTGTCAACACTTAACAACACTAACAGGACGGGCTTAAAGGTTTGTGAGTTTACAATGATAAAGAATCTCAAAGCAAAAGGAAAGGTAGATGGGGGGGGAATGAGAAATGCGGATGAAATTATAATTGGAAGTTAGAAAGTCAGTTGGGTTGGGGGGATGGGGGGATGTAATTGACTCGAAAGTGTCAGAATATAGGTAAGGTAAAGGTAAAGGGACCCCTAACCATTAGGTCCAGTCATGGCCGATTCTGGGGTTGCGGCGCTCATCTTGCTTTACTGGCCGAGAGAGCCGGCATACAGCTTCCGGGTCATTTGGGCAGCATAACTAAGCCGCTTCTGGCGAACCAGAGCAGCGCACGGAAACGCTTTTTACCTTCCCGCTGGAGCGGTTCCTATTTATCTACTTGCACTTTGACGTGCTTTCGAACTGCTAGGTTGGCAGGAGCAGGGACCAAGCAACGGGAGCTCACCCCATCTCGGGGATTCGAACTGCTGACCTTCTGATTGGCAAGTCCTAGGCTCTGTGGTTTAACCCACAGCGCCACCCGCGTCCCATAGGTAATGTAAAGATATGTAAAATCACATGGTGTTTTTTGAAAATGAAAATCCCAATAAATATTATTATAATAATAAAAAGGAGATAGGTAACAGAGGCTTCCTTGACTTAATCGGCATAGTATGAGAGCATACAATCAGCTATGATATCACTTGGACTTGCACTTCCAAAGCTTCACCAGAGTTCCCTCCTGTTTGTTTCTGTTTCAGGGCAGGCTGTCGAGAGAGCTCTGGAGCTGGGCGATCATCATCATCATCACCCTGTTCTCCTACAACTCAAAGCCAGTCACCCAACAGGTACAAAGGGTCAATAAGGATTTTCACAAGCTAATGAGCTGCTTTACAAAGTTATCATTTCAGCTAAAACCTCCTAACTGGTGTTTGAGGCGTGCGAGTGGTGGCATAGATTAAGACGTTCCCAAAAGTATTTTATCACCCTGGAAAATATCTAGGAGCTGCTTCTACAGATAATGGGAGGTTGTTCAAATGCCATGTGGAGTGGAGGCAAAACATAAAGGAGATAGTTGTCTTAGGATGTCAGTTTGCATTTATTAGTGCAAAAAGTATTGATCTGATGTGTAGAGATCTTTCCTATTCTACTTAATTCAGGAGGGTTCTGGAAGCTTCTGGAAATTTCTCTGTGTGGAAGAAACATTCAGAAGGTTCATGATGTTTGGGTTATTCCTTCAGAGAAGCTGAGTACAACTGGCTTAAACTGGTTCTCTTATCTCTTCTGTCATAGTCATGCCAAGCATAAAAGTAAGACCAGAAGGAGCCTGGGTTTCACTTTCTCTTTCTATCTCTTTTTCTTCTGGTGTGGTGTTCTGTACATAGTATGCTTAGTGTTAAGGTTTAGACTTACTATAAGTTATTGTAAGTTTAAGTTACGTCTGCTGCAACTGGATTTCTTATGGACAGTGCCAATCCTGAATGTATTGGATTTGTGACCATTATTCTCATTTGCCTTCAGTAGCAGTAGAGTTCTGCTGGATGAAATGCAATTGCCTCTGGTCTATTTTTTTAGGAATCCTGCAATGAGTTTAAGCTGATACTCTGCTAACTATACATTAGAATCTACTCTGGATCAATACTGTTATGTACTGAAGTTCTCACCCTGGGCCAGCAGGGGGATACTGTAGATGGTTATGCAAATAAGGGATCGAAAGTGACCTTCAGTGATTGGATAGTTTTAGAAAGTTGTTACAGTTACATTGTGCTGGAGCTCTATATAAGCAGGCTGACTGAACCCTTCAGTTCAGTTCTGTTCTGGCCTGTGAATAAATAAGAGCTGTTTGAAGAATCGCTGTGTCATCTGATAGTTCACCCAAAACTTAACAAATACTGAGTAGAATTTCAATGGCACAGGATCCTATCAAACCACCACAAATATGGAGCACATCTACATCGTGCTTGCCTTAGAAGAATAACTCAAGCTGTAGCTATGATGGTTGTAGTCCTGTGGGTGCCTCAGCCAGAAACAGTTCCTTCCTGTGTGATCCAGTTGACAGAGAACCGAAATGAACTGCGGTGCAGTATGCTCATTGTCCATTGGGCTACTCTGGTGAAGATGTCTCTCTCTTCTATGAGATGCACTACCCTTGCTAACCACAGGTAGCCACTGTCCATAATGTCTGCTTAGCACAGTGTTTCTCAAAATGTAGGACAGGAGCCCCACCTTTGGGGTGTGAGAGATCCTCAGTGGCTGGATACCCTGCTTGGCCATGAATGGTTTGAGCACTCGCTAGGTAGGTCCTCAACGCTTTGGCTAGCTGGAGGACAAACCAGCCTATTCAGGGCAGCGGCAGGTTTCCTCTCGTACCAAACATCAGCTTTGTGAGTGAGAGGATTTTCACGGGGGCCACGGCATGGGAGGAAATGTTTGAATCTGGTTTTATCGTTTCTTTCTTTTAGGTCTGTCAGTGGAAAGAAACTCTGCTCTAGCTGCGGACAGCCTCTCGGGAAAGGCGCAGCCATGATTATCGAAACACTCGGTCTTTATTTCCATATCCAGTGCTTCAGGGTAGGATTCCTCAGTAACGTATTCTCCCTAAAGGATGGCCTGCCTGTTGTCTTTTGCATGGCAGTTCCCTTCAGCACAGTTGGGAGGTTTAGTGCAACTTGCCTTGCAGGTGCTTATACCCTCTGTTTCTTTCTGGTGATGGACGCTCCACCATCCCGAGCCGTCTATGTGGCAAGCTACTCCAGACAACGCAGCCACTAGAAATCCTTCTGCTTTGATGTCAGGCATCAGGGAATCCGATCCCTCCCACAGTGGCAGCCAAGAAGCAGATAAACAATAAAAGTTCTTACCAAGCAATTTATTCAATAATTCACAGAGAGCGGCAACGGAAGGCAGTCTCCCTAAGATAATGGTGTTGCTCTGAGTAAAGTCCCGCCCCCTCCGTCTCTCCTATTCTACATCACCCCTATGTCAGCTAATCTGAGCTTTTTGCCTCTGAGCTCTCTGTTCTAATACCCCCAATGCACTCCTGGTCCTGGGCAAGGGGATGGTCAGGAATGCTTTCCAGAGACACTGAGTCTGTCAGCTGTCTCTCCCCTGGTGCTTCTTATTCTTCCTGCTGTTCCTCTCCCAATATTTCCCAGCTTCTCCCCTCTGCAGCCTCTGAACTGTGCCCTTCTGCAAACCACTATACTAAATCTATACTGTCCTCCTGTTCTCAGGAAGGTTCAGGAGAAAGGGCGGGGGCGGTCTCTACCGTTCCTCCTCAGTCCATCCCCTGGCACTTGGAGACAATGTGAAGATGTAGCGAGGAACTATGGAAATGTTTTTTTTCTTTTTAACCCAAACAAAGATGCACACCCAGATGGCATATCCATACCACTGACTTAAGCTATCATTTAATTTCTTGGGAATTCTGGGAACAGTAATCATGGGATAGGGAGTAAGGGAAGGGATATGTCAGAGTGAAAACTCTCACCAAAGTACAGATCCCAGGATTCTTGGTGGATGGGCACCATGACAATTAACCTGGTATAAAGCAACATAGCTTGGGTATTATTATTTTTATTATTATTATTATTATTATTATTATTATTCCCTGTCCATCTGGCTGGGTTTCCCCAGCCACTCTGGGCAGCCTACAGCATATCCCTAGATATCCCGATGAATGTATTATTTAACTTTAATTATATCCACTCTTTATCAATAAATAGTGTGGAATCTGCAAGGGACAACTTGGAGATGCAGCAAGCGGGACAGACGTCCGGATTAGAAGTGGTCTTCTCAACTGCAATGATTGTTACATCAGATCCAGAAGTAAGTACCGGGGACTGGTCTCAACGTGATATTTACTGTGTGTGTGTGTGTGTGGCTTTTTTCAACACCACCTACTACATTGGCCTTGCAAATATGCCCAGGGCCTATGCCACCCCACAAAAAAAAAATAAAAAAAATTACTACCTCAATTGCCAACACATACCGGTTGAGATAAATCATTTGCGCCTCAGTTGCCTGAAAGATATGTGCAAACAAACAAAAGTGCCCTGAGGCACTTTACACCACCCTCTTGTGCACACTAACTCGGAAGTAAGTCGCACTGTGGTTAGTGGATTTACTTCACGGCAAGGGTGCCTCAAGGCCTTCCATGATTCCCTTTAGAGAAAATGCAAGTCTCCCCCTGAGATCAGTGGGACTTAAAAGTGCCTAATTATGGCGTGATCCAACCCTACCTCACATTTTACTAAAACTGATCAGATGTAGGCAATTTGGACTCCTCACAGGTGAATGGGCAAGTGGTTATTTACAGGTATGTCCAACATATAATCTTGTAATGATTTAATTTCTTGTTGAAACTGTATACTTTTCTTATTCATTCATTCACTCATTCGTTCCATTTATATCCCACCTTTCTTTCTCCTTGCCTCCTGCCCCAGACCCCCATTTTATTCCACAGCGATCCAATGAGGTAGATTCAGGTAGGTAGCTGTGTTGGTCTGACGCAGTCGAAATAAATAAAAAAACTGCCCAGTAGCACCTTGGAGACCACCCAAGTTTGTTCTGGATATAAGCTTTCATGTGCATGCACACATGAAGAAATGTACATGCACACGAAAGCTTATATCCAGAACAAAACACGTCAAAGTGCAAGTAGATAAATAGGTACCGCTCCAGCGGGAAGATAAACGACGTTTCCATGCGCTGCTCTGGTTCGCCAGAAGCGGCTTAGTCATGCTGGCCACATGACCCGGAAGCTGTACGCCGGCTCCCTCAGCCAATAAAGCGAGATGAGCGCCACAACCCCAGAGTCGTCCGCAACTGGACCTAGCGGTCAGGGTTCCCTTTACCCCTTTACCTTTAAGGTGCTATTGGACTGTTTTTTATTTATTTCCAGTTAGGTCAGTTAGGCTGAGAGAATATGATGGGCTCAAGTTCACTCGGTGAATCTCACCCTGGGTCCCCAGCCACTCTGGGCTGCTCCCAACAGAACGTTAAAAACACGATAAAACATCAAACATTAACAACTTCCGTAAACAGGGCTGCTTTCAGATGTCTTCTAAAAGTCAGGTAGTTGTTTATTTGTTTATTTCCTTGACATCTGATGGGAGGCATTCCACAGTGTGGGTGCCATTACTGAGAAGGCCCTGTGCCTGGTTCCCTGTAACTTTGCTTCTCGCAGTGAGGGAACCGCCAGAAGGCCCTCAGTGCTGGACCTCAGTGTCCGGGCAGAACGATGGGGGTGGAGACACTCCTTCAGATGCTTTGAGTAAAGAAAGGAACCACAACAGATGTACCTCTCCTTTTTCCTGGGAAGAAAAAGTGTGTTGTTATAAAGAGAATGAGAAGAAAAAAACTAAATCTAAGCTGCTGCTTTTTGCGCTGAGAAACACTTCCACATCCTGAAAGGTAGAGGGCACTGTTGTATAGTTTCACAGTCAATTTGCACCAGGGAGTCACACGTTTTTGGCAGGAACTGTTGTAAATATGAAATGAACATTGGATAAATTATCATTTAGATGTGTGGCTTTAATTATTTCAATCCCACATTCTCCTTTGACTTTGAATCTAACTGCTATAGCCTGTTCTGCGAAAGGGTTGGACAGAAAGTAGACGCCGATTTGACGGAAAACCACATTCCCGTTTCCAGTTGCTGACTACTGCTGAGATTTTTGCAATGCTAAGGAAACGCTAGTGTGCTCACATAGTGGGGAGCTGGGGGGAGCCATGGAGAGGTGGGAGAAGGGTGTGCATCGTGCCTCTCAATCCTGGTTGAGTAACTGCATATAAAGCACATCGCTTTTCCCAAAGAATTCTGGGAACTGTGGTTCCCAGCATCCCTCAATTCCAGCATCTCCTTTAAATGTACACAACCATATAAGCCCCGGAGGTGCACTGCACCCTCTCTTCAGCTGTTTAAGATTGGAAATACAGAAGGAAGGAGGTCATAGGATGCTTGTACACAAAAAATACATTGCAGTTGCCATTAATTTGATTCTGAATTGATTTTAGAATGCTGTGTTACTTTTATTGTTGTTAGCCGCTCTGAGCCCAGCTTCAGCTGGGGAGGGCAGGATATAAATAAAATTTTATTGTTTATTATTTTCATTTTTTATTTTTTAAATTTTATTAATTTTCACAAAATTATAAACAAAACAAACAAATAAACAAACAAACAAACTTAGATCATAGCCTTATTAAAATTACATTTATTAACATTGTTAAGTGACTTCCTCGCTTCCCCTTGGTTGAATTTCCATGCATATCCTTTTAACGGTTTTCCAAATCAAGGTTCTTATGAAATTTAACTTAAACATTAACATCCTTATACCTTTTCATTTTAAAATTAAACATATTAATTCATCACTTAACTTATATAAAATCCTAAGCCAATTAAGTATATGCAAGCTATTTCCAGTTAATTTAACTTTACATATTTAACTAAATAATCATTAAATTTTGTCCATTCTTCCTGATACTCCTCCCCCTTCTGGTCGCGGACTCTTCCGGTTAGGTCGGCTAGCTCCGAAAACTCCATCATCTTCATATTATTTTTATTATTTGTTGCTTCCGGACATGAAGAATGACGTAAGCGCTTTCACTTTTTCTACCTGTTTTTGTCTTAATTATAGCCGCTGGTCAGCCCACGACTTTGTGACATGGATTTCAGTCTGGCGTGCAAATGTGTTCTCCAAGAAGGATCGTCGCTGTTGTTCTGTTCCTGGGGCTTCTTCGGGACAATCACTTGTCAGAGCTTATATCCATGGACTTGATAGCTCTCATCTCATCTTTGCAAGGCAGGCACAAAAGGCGACATCGGCTACTTTCCAATGCAATACATATTCCACCCCCTTTCTTAATTCACTTACATGTATGAAGTTCATCTCTGGACTTTCAGCTCCTTTTCCCTCTCGCAGGAGCGTGCGTGTTCCATATTATCAGTTACGTTTGGTTTCCGAATCTGCTCTTATGAAAGTAACAAGGAAATAAAGATGCAATAAACCTGTCCTGTTTCTAATACGACTAGGAACTGAGAATGTTAAGTTTACACTACTTTTTGTAGATGTTCTATAATATGCCAATGTGTAAATCTAATTAGTTGCATTTGAAGAAGAAGAAAAATTTAACAGCATGACAGAAAGGAGTTTCCCCCCTGTTTTGTTTCTGAAGTGGTAACTTTTTATATATATACAAAGACACTAGTTTGATCCAAACATCCTGTAATTCTGAAACATTTTACTATATTACTTTCAGTGGAAGTCAGGAAATTGAGTGAGCAAGTGATTGCATGTTCAGTCCTACACCCATGGACCTGGGGATAGGGTCCACTGAACTCAGTGGGGTTTACTTCTGAGTAGACATGCCTAGGATTGGACTGACAGTCATGCCATCTGTTGTGTGCATAAAATGATGTTTCTTGTAATAACAAACTCTTTTACCGAATGAAGTGTTTTCTCTAAGCTTAAATAATACATGCATTCGAGGTTGTAGAAATACCCAGCAGGGATTGGTCGACTGGCAGCCCATGAGATGAATCTTCTTTCTGAAGCAATTGACCAGCCACTGGTATCTGTACCCTGTTTTAATCGAGATGTGCCCAGGGTTTGACTTAGATGTGGGGGAAAGTTGGTACCTAAATCATCATCTAACCCAACCTCAATGCGGCTCCGTGAAGATGTGACGTTATTTCTCTCCCTTGGTGCTGGTGTGTAATGGTCCGTCTATGCCTCTGCACGTGTGTACCATAATTGTGAAAGTGAAAGTGTTGCTGCTTTGGGGGGGTGTAACTTTTTATGGAGTCTGACCCATAAACACCTAGCACCTCCAACCACTTGCTGTATGGAAAATAAAATGTCTTGGGGCACCCTAGACTTGGGGCACCCTAGAATAACCGTTAAGAAGTCCATCTTGAGATAAATATCATAGAACGACCACTGCAAATGCTTTCTACAAGGTCGGTGGAGCAACATTGCAAGCCAAGGCTGCTAATTTTCAGTTGTAGGGAAAGATGTATGTGGGCGGTAGGGATGGAGACACACAGCCTGAAGAAAACAGGACAGACACTCTGGGATTTGGGGCTGTAGAGCCTTTCATTCTGCAGAGAGTGGGCATGCTTGACGCTGGAGTATTCAGTGATGGGTACAACTTTGGGACTACTCATTTATATATTCCTGCTTCCAGTAAAGTTGCTGCAGAGTTGGTTAAGCTTCTGTACCCCAATGATTCTGCATATATCAAATTTAAAGGGGGAACCTGGGTCCATATGAATACATGGTAATAATCATATGATTTCGGCTGAGAACCTAAGCTCCTAAGCTGAAGCCGGTGAGATGCACTTCCAAATAAATATGCTTAGGATTTGGGTATGTTTACACGCACACAAATTTAGGGCAAGGCCATGCACTTTTCTTCAAGGAGGGATAAAGTCCTCATGTGTTGGCTCTTCCTGGAACATTGCCTCTTATGCCTGTAGCCATATACTCTGAAGGGAAATGGCACTACAAAGGCTTAAGAGTCAATGGCCTAGGAAGACAGCCTGAACACGTAGTGCATCGATGCGCATGTTTCCCAGGCTGTTTGTGTGCTCCCTTAGCAGTGTGGTCTTCATCATTATCCCCGGATTGATTCCCACACCACTCTGGTAACATGCATAATGTGGGAGGAGTACTATGAGTGTGGGCGTCTGATGTGGTTACTTTGACACTGGCGCATTCCCAGTGTAGGAATGGGAAGCAGCCACATCGCTCCCCACATGCAGCCTCCTCGGTGTGCACATAACATTATGTTCTGGAGCAGCATGAGAATCGGCCATGAGGAAGGAGCAGCAGCAACCATGCTTTTAAGATAGCTAAAGAACCAGCCCTCTTGACCAATAATGATGGAAGTTTTCAAATGTGCAAGAAATAAAAGAGAGAGGGTGTTATATTTGAATCTGGATTTAAACCCGGTCAAGTCAGGTGCACTGCGTGTGTTTCTGATTTAACATTTTCCTGACTCCTAAAGAACCGGGATGGTGATCAGAGGTAGCACGCTAGATTTGGTGATGTGCTACGGTTGTAAAATAGTGGTTTGTGAGCAGTATTCTTTGGTATCTTCTGCAGGCTGAGTAAAGGTGCGAGAGATTGGAAAGCCTATGTAGTTATGGTCTTCAAAAAGGAAAAATATATTTATGCTGCCTTAAGAATATGAAAGCAACAAACAAAATTAATTGAGATTCCTTGTTGTATGTGACTGTATTTGCACATCGGTTATCTCTTGGTGGGCTAGCAGAAAGAAATAGTGGACATTTCTTAGGTAAGCAATAAATATTTTCTAAGGGTGACACAGTGTCACTATTTATTTATATGTTTAGGTGGGTCTTGATGTGCAGTTGTGCAAACATGCAATGATGTCTCCTTTTGTCACTCAAAAGCATTTGTATACGATTGTGTCTATCTTAAAACATACGATTGTCTGATAGGAAGTTACACATTTCATTAAAATTGTGCCTTAGAAAATACAAAGCTGTTGCACATTCACCAGTGACAGATGGATGTAATAATTGTGGTGTTGTTTTTTAAGAAAAAATATAATTTCTAAGGACAGAGATTGGCAACGAAGTTGTTCTGCAAACAGCAAACCTTGTGGGACTGTCCATTTGACCCCCACATTGTGAGTAATCATTGAAGTGATTTGTTTGGGGATACATATAGATAACTTTGCTGTTTGAATGGATTGTGCTGTAGTCATAATACCTCTTTGTATAACAAGAAATGCACAGTATAAAAACTGAAACCACTGATTTGTGTAAGTACCTTTCTCTCCCACCCAAAAACCAAATTATTCCCCTGCTTGACTGCAGTTTTTACAAACATTTACCTTGGAATAAGCGCCATTGGGGGAAGAATTTTTAGGATTACAGTGCAAAGCAGTCATTCCCAAACTGTGGACTGTGAGAGTGTTACTTGTGTGCTTTGTGACATGAACTGGACTGCATAGTTAAAAGCTCATGCAATTCCAAAGTGCAGGAGAGGCTGCCCGGTGTGTCTCTGCATGATGGATTGCTCCACCTTCCGCTCCTTCCGATCAGCCAAGCTGGAGGCAGATCATTCTGCGGTGTGTCTCTGTCTCCATTGCGTCATATTAAATACAGAGTTGCCGCAGAATTGGGCATCCTCCAAGGAGATCTCCCATTACATCTCTGACTGAGTTTCTGCTCCTTCCGTTCAGCGGCTTATGCTTAAAAGCAAGAAATTGGCTCCTCCTGGATAGCCATTCTTCCTCTCACACTCTACAAAAGGAAACTGCTTTGGGTGCAGCAGTGATGTGCGCCTCCGTTTTTAATTCAGAAATGGCTGTGTCAGCTCTCAGAAGTTTGGGAAACTGCATCAAGGGTTGGAATCCGGCGTCTCCTGTTCAGGAAACGGCCTCTGCTTGTAAACAGACAGTCCTTGAGGTTCAGCTGGAAGGCAGGCCTCTGATCTGAGCACTGCGGTTTGCAAGCCCAAGTGCTCAGTTCCACAAATCGACTTGTCAGTGGCACAACCTATCGCGTTGTTTCTGTTCTCTTGTGAAACAGCAGGGGCTTCTGAGCCTGAGGGCCACACCCAGGCCTCTGGGGGCCACATGGCCACCTCACACTCCTCTGCAGACTGCACAAAACCCTTTCTCAGCTAATCCATGCAGATTAGTTGAGGGCGGGGATTTGTCACCATCTCTGCATTCAAGTGATCAATCCAATGACCAGGGAGGGGTGATTTACATCCCCACCAGGGCACTGAGCTCTACCCCTTCCCATAGCATTTGATCTACATTAACCCCCTGCCCCCCCCCCCTTTGCTGCTGCCACAAAAATCAGTGGCATTCTGGTGGAAGAGAGAGACTAGTTCACACCCTTGAACTGGGGCTTAGCCGTCTCTGCTTCAAATAAAGGCAGATGTAAGGACCCGACACCAATGTTCTGAAGTTTATGCAGTTGTGGCATTCTTGCTATTGGCAGCAAGTGTGTTCCCTGCAAATTGGAGCTGGGTTGTGTGTTAAGTCTCCGGACTGATGCATTACTGCAGTCTACTGCAGTTGCAGGGACGCAGGTGGCGCTGTGGGTTAAAGCCTCAGCGCCTAGGACTTGCCGATCGAAAGGTCAGCGGTTCGAATCCCTGCGGCGGGGTGCGCTCCCGCTGCTCGGTCCCAGCGCCTGCCAACCTAGCAGTTCGAAAGCACCTCCGGGTGCAAGTAGATAAATAGGGACCGCTTACCAGCGGGAAGGTAAACGGCGTTTCCGTGCGGCTCTGGCTCGCCAAGAGCAGCGATGTCACGCTGGCCACGTGACCCGGAAGTGTCTCCGGACAGCGCTGGCCCCTGGCCTCTTAAGTGAGATGGGCGCACAACCCCAGAGTCTGTCAAGACTGAACCGTACGGGCAGGGGTACCTTTACCTTTACCTTTTACTGCAGTTGCACACCTGACCAGGAGATTTGTGTTTACGTTTGGCATAGGTATTTAGTGCATGTGAAGGACTGCGGATATGGGCCTGAACCCAGCTTACAGTTGGGTATCTTCAAGACTTTTGGGAACCAGTGGTGCTTAAGGGCACAGCTCTGTGCTTGTTGAGTATAAGCCAGTGGGGAGCTCCGTTGAAATTAATAGAACTTGCCCCAAGAGCAGAAGGTGGTGTGTTCTTGTGCAGGTCCTGTTGCTTTCAGTGGGTCTTGCACAACAGCATATCCCAATGGCTTGTGAAGATGTTGATTTGCACTTGTGTGCAAAGGTTGCTTTTTAAAAAATAAAAAAAACATGCAAAATCATGAGGATTGTGCAGATCTGATCCTGCTTTTAATAACCTTCAAGTCCTGCCAGTCTTCAGTAAGAGAGTAACTGCAGCCGGAATTTACATGCTAGCAGAATTTTTCAAGTGCAACGTTTTTATACGCAAACAGGATTTTATGGCACATCCACTTACGAATGTAGCTGACCATCTTTCTCCTTGTAAACTAGAAGATGGCAGCAGCTAACTTTACATGTATCAATACCTGAATCACTCACACGTTCCACTTCCATTAAGATGGATTAGTCACCAGCATAAAGATTTTTTTAAAACTGTCAACTCTTCCTCCTTATATTTCATTTCAAATGAGTATGCACACTGCAGCCGCCTCATTATTTCCAGCTCTGTTTATAAACGTGTTAATATTTGTTTCACAAATAACTTGGGAATGGGTAAGGGTAGGGAATGGCCAGGGAGGGGGGAGTTTATCTACTGCTATGTTGGTTTGAAATGGTAAATAATGTGTTTCAAAAGATAATTTACTGTTGACGCGCCAATATAATAAACATAATGGATTAAAATAAAACCCCAAAAAAGTGTATTTAGCTTCTAATTTCTTTAGAGAGCAGGCATAACCATGTCATAATTATTTTTTTATATATTTCATTTTCAAAACTTCATAGTGGCCCTTATTCTTGTTATGTAGAATTAATTCCGTATTCTCTGTAGTTATCTATAAGTGGTATAAAAGTTGGTGAGCCAAAAGAGGGCTACTTTATATGCAAGATCACCAAAGGATGAAAGTCCTACTTGGGTTAATGTTGAATACCAGTTACACTAATCTGATGATATTTATTCTAAAATGCCTCTGGAAAGCAAGAGAATTCTTGTCTAAATGCAACAGCTTTTATAGTAAATGTTATGTTTATAAATAAACATTGATTAAAACTGGTGCTGTTTGACTTTTAATTGCTTTGGTATAGCCAAACATAATAAAACTTTGCAGGAAACGAATATATTTTGTTTGGTGCCTGGTGCTATACTTTTTGCTAGAAGCCGTAGAACAGGTATTGAAAATCCAGGAATCTGTTTTCCGTCTTGAGATGTGTGATGTGCAGAGCTAAATTCCCATTGGATGGAAAGTGTACTGTAGATTGTTACCTGAAAACTTCTCATTGATAAATCAGTAGTCCAGAGATACAAGTGCTGCCCCTAGTCTCTTGGAACATACCCAAGTTTGAATTAGATCTATATGAATTGATTGTTGGAAATCTGGCATGTTGGAGAGGGGCATATGTGTGAGAACATTCAAGAAAGGTATTAGCTTTCCTTTCCAAATTTCATTACGTGAAATTACGCCAGAAAGGGCTTGGGTGACAGTCATACTCGAGTTACCCCACAACGTCTACCATATATTATGACAGTTTTGCAGGATCAATATATATGGGCTCAGAAGAGAGGATGGCCTTTTGCTGAGCCAGCCAGTCCCAGTGGTGATTTGGGGGTTTGGATTGCTCTGCCTGTGAATAAAATGCAGGTGATTGGCTTCAACTATATGTTAAGCAAAGCCTTTGCCCATGCCTTTATTAACAATTTCACCAGCCCCAAATCCCAAAATGTTCAGCAAGTGCGAGGGCCAGCTACCCACCGGTTAGAAATGAGGTTATTTTAAAGCTGAACTCGAATGGCCTAGCTGCAACTCATTGGTGTTGGACAAAGCGTGTTGACAGCATGCATTAAATTAATGACAAAGGTCTCTGCTTTAAGACGACATGTGTTCTAGCTTTTAAATGTAAAGCTTAATTTGAAGTCCCAAAGTGGTTATTCTTTTTTTCTTTTTTTAAATCACTCCCAGAATGCAAGAAAGAACCATTAAAGGTTTTTAGTGATGTTTGGAGAGCTCTGCTTCCAGAAGAAAATTGGCTCCTTCTCCTTGGATGCTGGACTGAGTTTTAATTGAATTTTGATGAGATGATGGATGTTGTACTTTATTCCAAGTCTATATGCTAAATTAACAAGACTGTCTGCTTAGTTTTCCCTTTTGAAAGCAGACCAGGATGAGTTGCCACTAATTCTCTCATTCAAAATATGATTAGCTACGTGAACCAAAATCTTAGTCAAAAGTTGAAGGTCAATTTTGAAAGAAAAATTCTCTCAAGCCAAGGTTAATTCTTAGCATAGGGCATAGCTCCTCTGGAAGCACACAATGAAATGGGAATAATCCAGTCCCACTAAATTAAATACAGTGGTACCTCGAGTTAAGTACTTAATTCGTTCCTGAGGTCCGTTCTTAACCTGAAACTGTTCTTAACCTGAAGCACCACTTTAGCTAATGGGGTCTCCTGCTGCTGCCGCACCGCCAGAGCCCGATTTCTGTTCTTATCCTGAAGCAAAGTTGTTAACCTGAAGCACTATTTCTGGGTTAGCAGAGTGTGTAACCTGAAGCGTATGTAACCCGAGGTACCGCTGTAGAACTTTCTCTGGGTAAACATGGGTACATTTTCTTTTTGATGAAACAAGCGTGAGATCCTTCAAAGCTATAATCAAAAGTAAATTGTAAAGTTAATACATTTCAAGTATTTAAATGAGAGGTAGATGCTTCCACGGATACCCAGTTACACCTAGGAAAGGCTCCAGCTAAGATGAATGTCTTGGATGGCTACAACTTTTATCCAACTGTTAGGCTCACTGGTGATCAAACAAAACAAAACAAAACAAAACATGGTGGTGCCAATTAATGGAAAGAGATGTTAGTGTTAACATTTCATGTACAGCAGCTGATCAGAGAGCATGCAAATTGTTTTGGTATCCATGTGTTAATAGATGCTCAAGTTATGATTGTCCAAACTTGAGGAAGCTCCTGTGATCAGAGACTTGGGACATGACGGAAATAAAGGAAATTACCCATTACAGTCCTCTACCGGAGGAAAGAAATCAGATGACTAGAACCTTTCAAATTAACTGTGGACATGGTTTATTTTGTATTGGAATTAAAACGGATAGAATTGTTATTATGGACATATTAAATTGTTGGCATCTGTTGTCTTGAGAGTCAGTGGAGGGCACCTCCAAGGGCAAGGCCAAACCACTGGAGAATCACAGCACCTGCTGTGGCTGCAGAAACCGGTGACTCTTAACTGCTGCCTCCTGCATTGTTTTTGCTGTGTTAGCAGTGACCTCTGTGGGGCATAAGCCTGGGCAGTGTGTATGGAGGTCCCGGGCTGCCCAGATGACAATACTTGCCTTTTGGCCTCGCTGATGTGGTCCAAAGAAAGCAGAGCAAGACGTTTGGCACCAGCCTGGCTGCAGGAGTTGCCAGGATGAGGCATAAAAGGTTTCCTTAGAGACCCCTCTCCAGATTTGTACAGGGCTTCCTCCTTAGCCCTTTCTTCCTCTGAAGATATCCCACAAGGCAGCAGAGGTTTGGGATCAGTTTTCCTTCTCCTAGATGGGCTCCCTTCCCAGGTTGACGAGCCCCATCTGCCCCTCGCTTCCCTCTATAGCACGTGCAGAAACCACCTTCTTGGATCCACTGTTGGTCTCGTCCGCTCAATCTGCCAGAGACTTTCCTCACTTGCAGGGGAAGTGAGGATTTGAGACCCATTGGCAACCCTTACCTGGTTTATGTGGGATGTGATCCACAAGAGGCAGTCAAGTACAACATTCCTTGAAATGCTAGAGAAGACATGCAAGGGAATGTTTGGTCCAGCCAGTCAAAACTTCCTATTCCTCCTGGCTGGAGCATCCTTCCTTTTGCATGTGAGAGAAAGTGGGTATGACCTAAGCTGTCCAGGTAACAGAAGGACGAGTCACACAGCAACCTCTCTCTCTCTTTCTTTTTTGACTTCCTTCTTTGTTTGACCAGCTTTCAGCTAGGACTGCTCTGCTAGCTCTCAGCTAGCAGAAGCACTGGGATTATTCCCCCATATGGGGTAGATCCACATGTACATATCTGTAACTAAGCCTGCCTTCCGGAATCCAACTGTGAACTGATGTAAGTAAACTTCTTTTATTGACTTTGAATAAGATTGTGACGTCTTTATTCTTTTAAGAGGGATTCAAGGGAACTTACCAGGAATGTACAATTCAATCTGAAGACAGACTGAATTGTATAATAGTGAGAGGCTCACACCAGCCTGCAACCAGCTATCTGCTGTGCACATAAAAAAGGGAATGTAACTCTGCCAAGTAAAGGAACTTGCTGGTGCAAGTTAGGAAGGATATTAATAAACAATATATCCTCTCCTGCCACCCTGAACATTCCCACAGTTTAGCTGACCAGTTGGAAGCCATCCACCTGTTGCATGCTGACAGCTTCTAGGAGCCACAGTTGAAAGTTGAGTGCAGGGTGAGGACCTTCTGGCTGTTCCTTCACTCCAAGAAGTGAGGTTACAGGGAACCAGGCAGAGGGCCTTCTTGGTAGTGGCACCCACCCTGTGGAACGCCCTTCCATCAGATGATAAGCAAATAACTATCTGACTTTTAGAAGGCATCTGAAGGCAGCCCTGTTTTAATGTTTGAAGTTTTATTCTGTTTTTACTGTTCTGTTGAAAGCCGCCCAGAGTGGCTGGGGAAACCCAGCCAGATGGGCAGGGTAGTAATAATAAATTATTGTTATCATTATACAAAGATAAACAAACTACCCCAGAAGGAGCATGGCATGTTCCCCTACCAGAAGTAGGGGAGGAGAGGGGAGATTGTTCCCTCTGACAAGGAGAAATAGTATTGACAGAATGATCTTAGCACAACACTGTTTTCCACACTAGGTAAGCACTGGTTGGGGAGTTCTGCACCAAATCATATGAAATTAGGACGCATCTGAGCATCTGCGTTGACTTCTCCACTAGGTAGCCACTGGTGTGTGTCCAAACAGGCCATATATTTCCATTCCACTTGATGAAAGTGCAGATGAGCTCCATTGAGCTAACATGACAGCCATTCCTGTGATTTTTGCATTGCAATAGCACATTCTGCTATGCAAGCCATCCCAACAACACACAGCACTGAGGGACGTGCCTTCCAAGTTTGGTTTTTTCAACTGCTAAATTAGGCTAGTTTCCTGTATTATTTTATGCAACGTTTTATGAATTGGGCTTTATTGACATTAGGATTCCTCTGTAATTGTTCCTCCTATGTTTTTGAATTGTTATTGCTGCTCATTTGACATGTTGTGATCGGCTTTGAAAGCAACCCTGTGAAAAACCCTGTGGTGGTGATGTAAGGTGAAGTGCAGGGGCGCCGACTTATAAAAAATATTGGGAGGGGGCCATACCGGGGTCCTGCCCCGGGAAGTTTTCTAAATTTTAGATGAAAATTAGTGAGTTTTAAAGTTTTTTAAAAGTATTTTAGAGTCATATGATCAACATTAGAACCCCGAAAACTCGACTCTCTATAACTCCACACTCCGGGAAACTCGACAAGCCTGAAACACTTTTTGGCTTTGAAAAAAGAAACAAAACATAAACACGCACGGTATTTTCGTAAAAAGCTAATTTAATTTACAGTAACAATTATGCTTATAGACTATTACAGAGCAGTGAATATATAGCTCTGAAAAGACTGAAATGATATTTAAATAAATCCTAAACTATCATTAAAAGAATAAAACATAAAATATTGCTGTCGCACAGTAATAGCACTTTGATTAATAAGTGAAATAGCTAATTTAAGCTTACTTTGAATAAGGCTGAGGGTTCATTAAATAAAAATAATATCTCAAAGTTAATGCTTTAATACAGTTAATAAAGTTAATACAGTATGCCTAATACTGTATGTAAATACTGTAATACTGTATGTAAATAACGGGCTTTAATTGGGTCTTACACCCTAAAAATATTTAAGTATTTGAAAATAACTAATACAGTACTATAGTAATATAGAAATACAGTACTAAACTAGTACTAATATTTCAAAACTGAAAATTTAACATTCTGTATGTATTTAATTCTCTATTTTATAAAGATTTTTAATATCTGACAGTGAGTTTGGAGTAGCCCAATGCAAAAATCCTGAGGATCCATGTGGATCCGTGCTTTGTAACCACGTTTTTGCACCACTGTGACCCTAGGCAACAGTGGGTGCGTGATTTTTTTGGTGCAAGATGTAGCCATGGACATGCTATGTGATCTGATGGTGAATTTGGGGTGACCCAATGCAAAAATCCTGAGGATCCATGTGGATCCGTGCTTTGTAACCACGTTTTTGCACCACTGTGACCCTAGGCAACAGTGGGTGCGTGATTTTTTTGGTGCAAGATGTAGCCATGAACATGCTATGTGATCTGATGGTGAATTTGGGGTGACCCAATGCAAAAATCCTGAGGATTAATGTGGATCCGTGCTTTGTAACCACGTTTTTGCACCATTGTGGCCCCAGGCCACAGTGGGTGCGTGATTTTTTTGGTGCAGGCTGCAGCCATGGACATGCTATGTTATCTGATGGTGAATTTGGGGTGACCCAGTGCAAAGATCCTGTGGATCCATGCTTTGTAACCACGTTTTTGCACCATTGCAGTCCCAGGCAACAGTGGGTGCGTGATTTTTTTGGTACAGACTGTAGCCATGGACATGTAATGTGATCTGATGGTGAATTTGGAGTGACCCAATGCAAAAATCCTGAGGATCCATGTGGATCCGTGCTTTGTCACCACGTTTTAAATGGGGAGGGAAGGAAAAACATAGAAGGGACAAGAAGCACAAGAGGGGTGTGCGGAGAAGCAGCTGGCTAAGAATGCAGGGGAGGAGTTTAACGGGGTGGGGGGGAGGAAAGGAAGGCAAAAGTCCCCCCCCCAAGCCAGCCCTCTCTCTCTCTCTCTCTCCCACCTGTGAGTCCCTAGAGCCCGGAGAGGAGGAGGTGGTGGGCTGGAGCCTGCACGCAGTGTGACTAGGAAAGAATTAGAAAGAAGGACTCGATCCTTTCCTTAACCCTCTGCTTGCCAAGAGGGCAGGGGATTCCCTACTCTTTGTTGAGTTTGAGCAAACGCAGCAACAGAAGCGGGTGGGCAGAATGCAGGAAAGCAGCAGCTTCCGCCTTCCCTCCGCCCGACCGCCCGATCTTATTTTTGCCTGATTTTTGCCTATTTTTGCCCCTGCGCTCCGGCGAGTCAGCTCCAGAGACCACACATTCGCTCAATAACACGCACAGACATTTCCCCTTACTTTTTAGGAGAAAAAATCTGCGTGTTATAGAGCGAAATTTACGGTAATAATTTCCTTAAATTATTGGGGGGGCAGAGCCCCCCCAAACGAATTTTTGAGGGGGCTCGGGCCCCCTCAGGCCCCATGGAGTCGGCGCCTATGGTGAAGTGTTAATGTTCCAAAGCTTGCCTGTTTCATATATGTGCAATGAAGAACAACAATAGAGATGTCTGTGGCTGGCTTTGTAGTATTATCTGGTTGCTTTAGCTGGGGAGCATTGTAACTAGTTCAAAGCTTGAAGTCTGAATTAGTTTGAAACTCAAAGTTTGCATTAGTTCAATAATAATAATAATAATAATAATAATAATAATAATAATGATGATGATGATGATGATGATGATGGTTTCCCCAGCCACTCTGGGCGGCTTTCAACTGAACATTAAAAACAGAATAAAACATCACATATTAAAAACTTCCCTGAACAGGGCTGCCTTCAGATGCCATCTAAAAGTCAGATAGTTGTTTATTTCCTTGACATTTGATGGGAGGGCGTTCCACAGGTGGGCACCACTACCAAGAAGGCCCTCTGCCTGGTGCACTGTAACCTCACTTCTCACAGTGAGGGAACTGCCAGAAGGCCCTTGGAGATGGACCTCTTTTCAAAGCTCTAGGTTTGAATACTTCAAAGCTCGAAGCTCAAATTAGTTCAAAGCTTGAATTAGTTCAAAGCTCAAAGTTCAAATTAGTTCAAAGAAGTTCAAAATGTGCACAAAATGTGGGGTTCATGGCACAAAACTAGCACAAAAATTTGGCACCAGTTTGGGGGGAATCTGGAATTTTGGGGTCACACATTAATGAAGCTGCCTAGAGGTGTTGATTTAGTTGAAACATTTCCCCTCTTTGGAGTTGTTCTCTTTTGGTTAGGAAAAAAAGACTATAGTGTTGCTTCTGAGCCTCTGGCATTCTTTGCTGCATGGCGTTATGCCAGTTCATTGAATTAATGTTTCAAACATACAAGTCCTAGTATTTCAAAGGGAGAAATAAGTATGTAATAAAAATAGGAATTGCAATGGAAAGAAATGCTGCTTCACTTTTAAGCCTAGAAGCTGCCTACTGAACATAATTTCACACCTCAAAATCAAGATGAACCCCATACTACACATATACCACCCAACATCTTCATCACACAATACACACAGAACTTAGCAGCAAAGATACAATGACTATTTCTCATGTTAAAAAACTAAAATACATGGTAGTTAGCTAATTACTATGGGGATAAATTTAGAGCCCTTTATTATAGGCTCAAGCAAGACACTGCCAACAGACTTTTCTTTTCAGTTCTAATCAGTTTTTTAATCAATGTATCCCAGCAACAAACATCCAGTTTTATTAGTCTGTGCATAAAGTGAGTAGGGTTTTGTCTGGATAAGAAACTCCTATGCAAATACACCTAAGCTAAAATGAATATTAAAAATGCCCCCCAAACTGAAAATATGTAAATAATTCCAAATATATAAACAACACTTGGAACAGAAACCTTAACATCTGAAAAAGTATGGAACACATAATTACTCTCTACAAAACTTGAGACCATGGTTTAGGGGGATATATCTATTATCCTGGATTGCTAATAAAGACTTTCAACTTAACAAGTGTGGCATCCAGTTTTCCTCTGCGAGATCTTTGGCCTTGTTGAGCACCAAAAGCACAAGAAATAAACTAAACAGCATAATTGCAACTATTTTAAAAGATTAACAACTAAACCCTATGTCCTTTTAATGTGTGTATTGATTGTGTTCTTCCACATTCTCTTGCCGCATCTGGAATCACATGCAGATTATCTCTTAATAGCGAATTCTACACCTTATGTATTTATCGCTACTGAATATTTGGTGTTGTAGCTGAAATCCGTTAAAAATAATGCAAGTTCCAAATTGTTTTGAAGTGGAGAGTGCGATGCACAAGCCCAGTTCCTTGCATCTCTAATCCAAAGGGATGTTTTCGGTCACCAGAAACACACATTCTGAGCAGCTTTTCCTCACCAAGGCATTTAGCAATTATTCTTTGTTGAAAGCGGTATTAAAAATCGTTTGTCTCCTGCAAAGGGCTCTGGTATTCCAGCATAATCAACTCTGTTCATGGTTGACTGTCCTGTACTGGAACTATTGGCGACATTTCATTTTTTTTTTTATCTTTGTACTTCTTTCAAGAGGAAAATGTCTCTGAGCGGAAGTGCAACAAAGCCTTATAAAGCATTGGCATGCAATTGCGTGTTAAGAAAGCAGAACATCAGCTCGAGCTGTGAGGATAACTGTTAGAGGGAATCATTGCAGCCGAAGTTTTGGGTATTCAATCAAACAAAAAATGAAGCATTTTTTTTAAAAAAGACATACAAAGCATTTTCAGAAAGATCCCAATCTGGGATGTTTTGGAGCAGTTTCCAAGGAGGCCTTTTAATATTTATTTTGTAAGGTAATCTGGTTTTGTAAATGCTGACTGCTAGGAAGTGGGCAAAAGAAAAGGATATTTCTTACGATTGTGACTGCCAGGTAACTCTTGAATTTAAAACTAACACAGTTATGAATTCCTGTTCAATGTGATTAGCTTAATGAATTCCAAGAGAGTTGAAGTAGCCAAACCGGGTGGCTAGGTCTAGCCTGTATAACAAAATGTATATTTGAGATTTGTTTTCTATACTGTAATACCTATACCATGTACATTACGTAAGTTATCCACAAACCCTGATTTCTTCTTGCCAGTTAAATACCTTTTGGTGTAAGGAATAATATCTTACTTCTTTCTCAATGCCCAGAATCTCCTCCCATTCACACAACACATACACCTTACACTGGACCCCAGAATACTTTTGTATTGGTGTGAAAGCTCTTCTTTGAATCCTGTAAGCCTGAATTGCCCTTATTTGAAAAGAAGAAAAAGATCTCTGGCAATTCACATTCACTCAGTAACTTATCATTTATCGACTTTTTGATGACTGTGTGAATGGCCTCCGCTAAAAGTACTGCTTTGGGGTGAGGTCAGATGACATGAAAAGCTCTGACTGGGGTATTTGATCTGTCATGCTGAAGTCACCGAGAGATTATTATGCATCGGGCAACCCACTTTAATTCTCTGGTTGTTAGGACTGCAGTCTTGTGGAAGAATTAGACTGCACCTCTCTCTAAAAGATTTCAGAGGGAAAATAATGGATGGATTGTTTTGAAATCTGTTTCTGACCTAAGTTGATGTGCTATCCAACAAGGAACTTTCTGACATGCTAAAAAAGCAACTATCTCAAGGAGATATTCACAAAATGAATGGCAGCACTTACACAAGGTACAATGCAGTGAAGTGCTATACTTGAAGACCGTATTGTGATGGGTTCAAAACCTGATCACCACCCTAGAAACTGGGTCACAGCGCTTCCTAGTTCCTACAACATTGTCCACAGAGGAAATTCTCAATACTGGGGGGTTGATTTATTTCCTGCCCAGATGCTGCCCACTCTCTAGTGCCTATCAGTGACCATTTATCACGACACTCTTGTTTTTAAAAACACACTTCAGGAAGAAAGTAAATTAGACCGAGAGATGTAGAGGGCCTGTATTTGCCTTTTGTTTTTATTATCAACAATCAGTTAATGGTACACTCTTGGAAAACTATATGCACATGTAGAAATATTTCCCCTTTTAAATAGAAGCATTCATTTTAACCACATATAAATAAATCTGAAAATCCTGAAACATAATTTATGATGGTTAATGCTCACAAACATATCCCAACACAAAAGGAAAAATAACAGTAATAAAAAAGAGACAACATGCAATTGATAACCAAAGCTGATACCATTGCATGAAGCCGACCTCTCTAAACGCAAAGAAATGTAACCAGTGAGAACCTCATTTCTCCATAAAGACACACCATAAAGACTACAAGGAGAGAAAACATTATTTATACGTCTAACTAGAGTAGACAAGTTTGTATCAATATTAACACTATACAATTGAGTCACAGAACACAGTTTTAGAAAGACACAGAAAAAGATGGTAAAGCATACCTGTCGACATAACTAATACCTAGGTTCTTGTGCCTTGTAAAAGAAACATTTTTAAAACCCTAAGAAGAGATGCCTAAAAACTGCATGGACAATGTAATCATAATCTTCAGAATGAATTCCAATCCATTTGCCAGAAAGGGCTGTTAAGACCCCTGGGGCTATTTTGGACAGAGAGTTGGTTCACCTTCTGTAAACTTCTCCCTGCACATTGAAACACACAATTTCGGTAGGTTTGCAGCAACTGCGGTGGGGAAAGGGTAGGGCCGTAAATGAAAAATCTAATCAGCGCTAGTAATGATCACAATAATAAGAGGGTTGGCTATGCTGAATGGTCAGGGCCGGTTCACGTTGTCACTGGGCAGGGCTGGAAACGGAGTTGGTCCAAGAACTGCTTCTCACACGTCTCAGTGGATTACTGTGTGTGGCCGAGGGCTGGCAGCTGAACTCTGATACGACTTTTTATCACCCTCGCAGAAGGAGATGGGTTGGGTCCTCTGGCTGCACCTTCACAAATGCAAGTCATCACCGATGCTGCATTTACGAAGCGGTACCCGAGCACAAACAGCAACCATTTGGCACACCACCCTAAACCACCTTAATGCAGCTTGAACCATACATACCCTCTGACAACTGCCACATCAAATTAGGTCACCTTGTTTAAGAGGAATGCTAAACAAAAGTAGCTTTCCCTGAGGCAAGCTGCGGTTTCCACGAGGGCTGGTGTTTTGTGGTGCAAAAATATTTCTGGGAAGCCTTCAGAAATGGGCTCCCTTACCTAGAAAACACAGATTGATCTACCGAGGCGGCAATCCGTAAAGTTTAAGGCTTAAACATGCTTATTAAAGGAGTAAGCCCGATTGAAGAGTGTGGAATTTGGTTCAGAATAAAACATAACCAGATTGCACTGATTCTGTAACTATATCCACGCTCCCTCCGGTGTAACATAACATTTAACTGTAATTTTTAGACCCTCCGTGTCAATTATATTCTAGGGAAGCTGCGAAAGCAGGAAGGGGTGTGCGTCCTACTAGCCTAACCGATACATTCAGAAGCTGTGCTCTAGTTACAGTACAAACGACTTGCACAGCAACCCCTTGGTTTCAGTACGTTTACAAATTTAGACCTCTCAACTCTGTACATGTTCTCTGGGCCTCGTCAGCTCAGCCCACGAAAAGGAGTGAGTGAGTGGGGCGGCGGGAGGGGGCGGCGGAGTGGACTCCAATTTAGCCCTGGGGGAGGGGGAGACCACGTGGCTCTTAACGCGCGCACCTTGGAGGCGACGGCCGTGCCATGTCGCCAAATGGAGCGCTCACGATGCGCAAAGGCGGACGCGCGGTTTTGCAACGGGTGTGCAGCCACGCTGAAAGCGCCTCAGCCTCAAGGAAAAACCCGGCCAAGAGAGGGGGGGTTGGCGGGGTGGGGAGGAAGGATTACATTGCAGTAGCAGCAGCAACACCGACAAAACGACACTGGCAGCTTGTGGACAGTTTTCTCCCGGCCAGGGACTGCGCAAGGAGGAGAGGGCGGAGGCGCGACGACTGCTGCAGCAGAGCGATGCGCACGACGGGGCGCGCTCGCTTGTTCGTAGCCCGGGCAAGGTCGCTTGCAAGTCCGCGCCGTCGGGGCCGCTCCGACGTGAGCGAGGAGGGCAGGAGTGGAGGCCTGGCGAGTCCCTTCCCTGCAGAGGGCGCCGCCTCCTCGCTCTCGGCCATTGGGGAAGCGCCCGTCGAGGGAGGCCCGGCCCCGGCGACGCAGCCCCGGCCGGCCGGCCCCGCACTCAAAACATACTGCTCTTCACCAAGGTGCCTTTGGTGCCGTTGGGTCTCTGCAGCGACGAGAGCACGCTGGCGAAGGGCCCGCCTAAGGAATCCGGGATGGAGGTGATCGGCCCCGGCCCGGGGGCCCAGCCCTGCCCGGGCGCCGCCGCCGACAAGCCGCCAGGCCCCGACGGCGCGCCTTTGCCGGCCTCCTGCCCGGGCCCGCCGGCTCCGGGTCCGCCGGGGCCTCCCGTGGGGCTGGGCCCGCCGCCGCCGCAGCTGGGCGCCGGGTTGGGGTTGGGGCCGGGCCCGCCGGTGCTGTCCGGGTCGGTGCTTTTGGCCTCTTTGCTCTCATCGTCCCGCGACGCGTCGGACTTCTTCCCAGACGAGCCATTCTTGGCTGCGGCCGCCGCTGCCGCCGCGGCGCGCTCCTGCTTGCGGAACTTCGCCCGTCGGTTCTGGAACCAGACCTGGCCAGAAGGAAGGAAGGAAGGAGCGAGAGGGAAAAAGAGAGAGAGAGGCTCAGAGTGGGGCGGGCGGCGAGCGAGGGGGGAGCAGGCGTTCTGTTCCCACGTTCACGGGATATGCGAGTCAAGCCAAAGCAACCTCGAGGCACTGATTCTGTGTTTGTGACCATTATGCGAGACCATCCCCCTTTCCTCTCTCTCTCTCTCTCTCTCTCTTTCTTTCTGTCTCTCTCCCACGCGCGCCTTGAAAGCCACTTTGCAGTAGTGGATTCAAAATAGCTGATCCAGAACTCAGCGATCACTACTTAAATCATAGAATTGTAGAATGGGAAGGGGCCATAAGGCGATCTGTTCCAACCCGTTATCTTTTACCCAACGTGGGGCTCAAACCGACTGAGCTATCCCAGCTTGAGCCAAAGAAAACAATCAATAAACATGTGGAAAGATCTATCCGTGTAGGTCTTAACTGGCAACTATTTTTAGTACGTGAACTTGAGTGTGCACCCAAAAGGATTAAAATACCCACTGCTAACTATCCTGAGCGTATGGGTGTACGAAGGGGTAATGAGCGTAGACAAGCCCATCTGTGAGCATCACAAATTCCCATTCCTGTGAGAAATCAGGGGTAGCAGCAACAGTAAGATTAATAACATGTTACAGATGGCCAGCTTATTCCATGGTTATATTCGCTTTCTGGCATGATGCGACTGGGTAAATTGACTTTAGACACCCAGTGTCTAAAAGATGCTAGGTTGCAAATTCTTCCACTTATGGTTTAGAAAAGGACGGCATGTGCCCTAGTTGAATGGACGGACTCTGGGTAGCTATTGGCCATGCCAAGCTAAAGGAGAACTTTCATCTCAGAACATTCATATCATTTCAGCAGAGGACTCTTTTCTTTTAATAGGTCCAGACAATGAACTGCCGTAATCTACTCCCTATTGTGTGGGCAGTGTGGACAGGAAAAGTCCTTCACTGCAGAAGCTGGTTGTTGCTATAAAGTAACATGCATTATTGTTCCTCTGCTGAGGAATAATGTAGCCTGTCTGTGAGTTCTGTTGGCCATCAGCTCGGCCACAGTGCGTAAATAAAAAGAACAGGCGACCACTGGTAGGGTCTAGCATGGCAACTCTTAAGATGCTTCCAGGTGTGCTGGCGTGGAACCAGACCATTGGCCATGCACATCTGGCATGTTGGCCAATTGCTTGTTGTTGTTATTATTTTTTGAATTTATATACTGCCCTATACCCGGGGGTCTCAGGGCAGTTTACAGAATAAAATCAAGAAAACCCCCCATAAAATATCTAATAAAAACAAAACCAACACCAAAGCAGAGCAGCCACATTCCCTTTCAGCTCCAATACCAATGGCTCTCCTCTGTCCGGATTTATTGATGTTTGGCATCATCACCCTAACATTCTTCTGCCTGTGCTTAAAGCCTTGATGCCACAGTCTATCATGGCATGCTTTGGCCTGGCTTGCTTTGCAAATTAACTGCTCCTCTGTGACCTGCTTTGTGGTATATCAGAGTGGTTTGCAGCCTTGTTTTCTCAGAAATCTCAATTTCGTTCCGCTGGGCAGTTGCATAGGATTGTAGTCTTGTGTTATTATTTCTTGGCACAACCTAAACCAGTCTTTTGCACTCTTGAGATGCTCAGAAGTAGTGAAAGGATAGAGTATTTAATGCAAAGGTGAGGAACCTCTGGCCCTCCAGATTTTGCTAGATATAAACTAACATCATCCTTGGCCAACATCTGGAGGGCCAGAGGTTCTCCACCCCTGATTTAGGGTGTGTCTTAATTTAAGACACATCAGTGTATGCCAAATATAATTATTTCAGGTCAGTGACTCCAAGGTAAAGGTGTTTATATGTACCTGGATTGCAGATCAGGTGAGATCTTAGTGTAAAGCTCTCCCTGTTTTTAGAATTCAGATTTCCAGTTTGCTAAGTTAGAAATTGTTCCCACAGAAATAGAGAGCATTGCCAACAAGATCTCAAAAAAAATAATAATCAAAATTATAGAAGGGATGCAAATATCTAATACGCGGAATGGTATGGTCCTCGCCACATGCTGCCCTGTTCAGCTACCCAGATGATAATGTGTCCTCTGCCAAAATCAGGAACTGACAAGGTACCTGTACAGAAATGGGTGGCTCTAGCAAGTGAGCCAAGCTGTAGGAAATACATATCCTAGCCACTGGGCTCTCCAAGGAAATTGCTGCCCTTAGGAGTTTTCATATTTTTTCCCCAAAGGGAAGTATGAAAATGTGCAAAAGCAACAGACTTCCCACCCTGGGACTCTCTGTCGTTGGTCACCTCCGTCCAGCAAAATCTTGAAAGCGCTTGCGAGAGACCACCTGCGATGCTTTGCTCCGGATGAAGCGGCCTAGGAGGCTGCTGCAATCCGGATCGAAAGGAGCTCCTTCACCAACCTGAACTCTGGCTTCGGTGAGGTCGATTTTGAGGGCCAGCTCCTCCCGGGTGTAGATATCTGGGTAGTGAGTCTCCGCGAACACCCTCTCCAGTTCCTTCAGCTGCGCGCTGGTGAAGGTGGTCCTGATCCGCCTCTGCTTCCTCTTCTCGTTCAAGCCCCCGTGGTCGGTGAAGAGCTTGTAGGGGACTAAAGAGGGAAAGGGGAGCGGGGTGGGAGGAAAAGAAACACAGGCCAGTCGATAACGTGCTGCGATTCCCCGCAATAAGCCGTTGGAACGCGAGGACAGCCGTCCGGGGGATCCGGATTCGAATGGTTTCACTGCGCTTGCGGCGGTCGGAGCGTGACCCGCGAAACCGTCTACACCGCCATGCTAACAACCCGCTTAACCAGCGAGCTTACTCGCGAGCAGACATGGAGAAGAAACGGATTCGTGTCCCCTCCGTTTTCTGAGACGGTTAACGTTTCTAATCCAGAAAAGGGAAAGGGATGTATTTCGATAACGAAATGGCTAAGGAAGGAGAATGATACGGTCTGTTTGCAGATGGATTCTCCAAAACACTATTTATTTTTTTCACTTTCGATATAGGTTATTAAAAAAAAACCCAACCACCTCCCTTCCCCTCCATCCCACCCCACAGTATCTGTTTATTGCGGTTGGATCAAAAGTATACCACTCTTAGCGACGATTTTCCAAAAATGAAATTGCGGGGGAGGGGAGAGCGATGACAATTTATGCTAAATTAAGATGGGGGGTGGTGGTTCGTTGGAATGACAGGCAAATCTTGTAGTTGCGCCCCCCCATCTCCTCCTTCAATGTCGCAAAGAGAGACGACGAATAGAGATTGGCAGGGCGATCTCGCTAGATGCGGGTATGAGCGTTCACACAAGACGGCCAAGGCTGCCTTTCTCTCAAAATGCAACTGCTACATGCCTGCTTGATTTAGTACAAAAAATGGTCCAAAAATAATAATGATCCACGGCCAGCACCAGAGATGCTGTTTCCATGGAATTCGATAGCAAAATCGACCCGTTGCGTTGACCGGAATAGAGCAACATCGGCAGGTGCCATCCTAAATATGTTGACTGGGAAGTCCGATTGAGCTCAATGGGACGTGCCCCCAAGTAAGTGTCGCCTCCCCCTCCCAGACACCTCCAGAGCTGCCCCTGAATTTTTTGCACCTCCTCCCTTACTCGAAGACTTTCGCCCAGGCGGGATTTCGTTGTTCCTAGGGGGGGAGCTGCTAAAAAAGGAAAGAAAGGAATGAAAAAATAGAAAAATACTAGCAGCGAGACAGTGCCCGCTTATCTCTCCATGGCTTGTTTACTGTTGTTGCCCGTGGTGGATGCGGTTTCTTAAAAGAGGGAAAGGGAAGAGAAGGAAAGGGGAAAAGGCGATGAAGATGAAGATGATGAAGAAGACAGTGTCAGTAATGAGCTTTCCTCGCGGCTTATTTAATTATTTCCCCCAGCTTTTCCGTCTCCCTCGCAAAGTAAATAAATTATGCCGATCATTTTGGCAGCTTAAGATAATTTTGTTGGCGGTTTCGGGTGTGACTTCGGATAGTGTAACGGTGTAAGTGAATTACACCCCCCTCTCCCCCCCCCAACACACAAACCCAACCCAACCCAACCCCCTCCTCTCCTCTCCTTCCCTGCAATCGCTCCTAACGTGATAAATTCTTTCATTTGTGTAAGCAAATTTCGTTGGGTAAATACTAAACACATTGCCATTTTCCAAATGCAATCAAAGCGAGGCTTCCCTCTCCTATTTTTTCCCCTCCCTCTCTTTCCTCCTCGGTCGGGCTTTGGCTTGGCTCTTCCCCCTTCCTCCTCTCTTGCCCTCTCTCTCTCTCTGCTTGCCTTTCCCCTTCTCTCTCTCTCCAGCCAGGGGCGCAGGGTCCTTACCTGCCGCGTATGGGCTGCTCTGGTGGTCCCTAAGGGTGCCCAGGCTGCAGGATCCGGGGGTGAGGGACGGGCACCCGGAGGTGGCCCCGAAAGTGGTCCTGATGGGGTTATACTGGAAGCCACTCGCCTGGCTGCACGAGCTGAAGTCCGCGTAAGCCGAAGCCAAGCTGGACGTGTCCATCCCAGCCATGCACGACTCGTAGGCGGAGGAATTGAGGTAAGAATATTCCATTTTATACATTGAAAAGGCTCGGGGATGGCCCAGCCAACGGGTTTGGGGGCTGGAGGGTGGGGAGAGAGAAAAGATGGGGCTCCTGGTCAAGGTGGGGTGGGGGGTGGGGGTGGGGGCGAGGTGGATGAGGGGGGAGAGAAGAAGAGCCAAGGTAAGGGGAGAGAGCGAGATGCGCACAGCTCGGCTCTTGCTTCCAGAGTGGCCTCCTTGCTACCAGCCGCGCCGAGTTTTATGAAAAAACGGCTCCTATGAGCTGCCTTGCCTGAGGTCTCTAGAGCATATAGTCCTCATCATAAACTTGGCTGTTTCCACTTGGACAATAGCAAAGCGGTTGGTCTGATCGCGGGCGCTTTTTACATGACAATAACTCATCAGTCTATTGGGCTGGCAACTGGGGTGGGGGGTGGGGGGAGCGAGGAAAGAGGGGAAGGAGGGGGAGGGGAGAAGGAGGGAGGGGAGGGGAGGGGAGGGAGGGGGAGGAAAGAGGGAGGCTGAGCTGCCCAACTTCCCTCTGGCTGATTCCTGCATCTCTAATGAGAATTTAATACACACCCTCGACGTCCCCGGTCCTCTGTTTCGCCAAGCAGCCTCGCTGCCCTTTTAATTAGATCAGCCTCCTTGGGAAAGGAGGAAAGTTGGGTGACGATTTTCCCTGATCCGATTTGCCCGAGCTTTTAAACCTCCTTCTTAACCGATCTCACTCATACACACACGCGCGCGAACGCACGCACCCCTATTACTTGCTTAAAATATTGGGGGGCCCAGGTAAACCCCGCCCCACTTAATCGATCACAAGACACGACACCCACACACCGTTTGAATGGCAATGGCTATCAACTTTGAGCCCCCCTCAAATATTTTATTGGGGGGCTGAAGGGACCTCGCCCTCTAGAAGTTTGCCCTATGCATACGCACACCCACACACCTTGGTATAAAAAGAGAGAAGGGTTGGGGGTTGTTGCTGGGGGGCATGTTTTAAGGGTGTGTGTGGAGAGAGGTGGCCCCCCCCCCCACGACTAAGAAGGGAAAGAAGCCTCCCTCTCCCCGCAACTTCGGACTAAGGAGTGAAACCCCGGGGTCGTCGCGAAACCTGCTTTGTACGCGCGTTACGCGCTCAATTGAACTCCAAAGAGACCCCCTTCCGAGCGTGAAATGAGATAAAGGGCGAGGACACTGGCAGGGCTCGGGCACCCTGCGCAAGGAACCCCGGGGTGGGGAGTGGCAGCGGATGGAGGGGTTTCCCAAAGGCACCTGGTCGGAGGGAGAGCGGGGCGGGGAACCAACGGGACACCCCGCGCTTCTCCTTCCAAGGTCGCGCGTGCCTGGAGGCGCTTTCCACTGCGTCTCCCTTTCCTGGCACCATCCGCACCACCACCAACTCACCCCCACCCCGGTGGTTCTCGAGACTAACCGAGGGTCCACGAGAAAAGCCCGCCCGCGCCCAACACTTGGGTTTCGAAGGCAGCGGCGAGGCCCAGGCCTGGGTTTAAATCACGGACGCGTCCACGCGCGCGTCGTGGTTTGCTCCTCGCCCACCTAAAACCCGCATCCTTTCTCTCTCCCCCCCCCCCCCCGCGTTCACAAAATACGTTTCCCCAGCCGGACCCTAACATTTTGATAATCCGATGGATTTTAGCGGAAGAGATATGGACACCCTTTCATGGAGATCGAGGCGGGGGCGGGTTTTTTTTTTTTTTTGCTTTTTTATTATTATTTTACGTTCGCCTTTTCACTTTTTGCGCTTGGTGGGGGTCCCAACGTAACGATAATAATGACCATAATAATCTACTTTAAAACGGCTCCAATAACAAGTTGGTGTCTTGATGCTCCCGATGAAGTCACGTTTTCTGTTTACTGTCAACGCTGCAGCTCCCTTCACATTCCCTCGTAGAAGAAAATACATTTCTCCTCGCAGGGAGCCTGTGCAAATCAGTCCCCCCCCCCCAGATTCACGTCTGTGGATTTCACCGATTTGCATGGTGCTTCCTTGGAGAGCATTGTAGCCTGTTATTTACCCCAAGATACAAAGTCCACGCCATTCGTTTTCTTGCATTTAGATCTCCCTTCCTCTGAGCTGGTAAAAAACAAAACTATCGCGAGGCGAGTAGCAACGTTTGCAAAATGAATAGGCAAGTGAGGGGGGCGAGGGGAACAAACAAACTCCGGGTGTTTCTGATGTAAGCTTCGTGGCATCCCTCCCGAGCTAATAAAACTAGCACACTCGGATAGTATCTAAAGCCTTTAAGACCGATCCGCAGTATTTGCAGAGCTTTAACCGAGCATAAAAGAAGGGAAAAATGGGCGGGGAGAAATCTCGCGTGCGCCGGAACTACCTCCGCACTTTCTCCAGTGTTTTATGGCACATTGAAAGGCTCCTTCAAAGCCTGAACGCGGCTGCAATGGGTGTGTGTGTGTGTTAGTTTTGCTACATGTCATTGTGACTCGCCGATGAAAAGGTTTCTGGAGGGGACAACCCACGCAGCCCAATTGCAGTCCGTGGGCCAGGATGGCGCTGCCGTCGAGGGTGCTCTCGGAGAGCGCGCAATTGCGCGTCGGCCTTGGCGGCGCAGAACCGGAGCCGGGGGAAACGGGCACTCTGCCCCGGAACAGGCGAGGATAGTCGGGGAGGGAAATATCTCAAGTGGCGAGGGAGAGTTCTCTGGAAGACCTCTCCGGAGTTCAAACGCGGGGTGAGGGGTCCGCCGTCCATGCAAAGAGTGGCAGAATGGTGCGCATCGAAAGGCGGCGGGTCGGTTGTTTGCCCTCTTTGGCACATACATACACATCTGTATTATACACACAAACACACAACATACCAACCCCAGGCAGAGAAAAAACCCGCAACCCCAAGCTGACTCGGAGGCGGAGTCCAACACAACCACTCTCAAGGCCTCTATTACTCCACGTGGTCTCTTGACGCTTTTAACTCGGCCTCCAGTTATGTAAGCTTTGACACCGGATTTAATGGCTGCTTGGGGCGGGGGAGCGCTCCTTCGGTAGTATAAGTATTTCTGGAGTACCGTGCTTTGCGCTACACCAGTGTTTCTCACACTTGTTTTTCTGGGCTAGACTTTCAGAATAAATATTTGCTTGCCACACCGATAAGAAATGCATTGGAAAACAAGTAACTGGTAGCAGTGCTTGATTTTGAAAAGGAATCAAGCAAAGAAATAATTTTTAAAATATATACTACACTAATACTATACTACTCTACACTGAAATGTATAAATTATTGTCCTTCCTGCCTCACTTGGCATCCTCTTCTGCCACAACCTTTGAGAACCAGAGTGTTAGTTGCAAGAACCGTAGAGTTGGAGGGGGTGCTGTGGGTCATCTAGTCCAACCCCCTGCAATCCAACATGGGGCTCAAAGCCACAACCTAGAGATTAAGAGTCTCATGTTCTACTGAGTGATCATGTATTACCTTATTTGTTTCAAAATGCAATCAGTCAAGCTTGCTGTGCTTGGCAGCCTGCCTGCTTATTCTGCCTGGGAGCTGGGCTTTGACTTCTGCTCCCAAATCCTGCCTTGGTGAAGGGGCGGGACACACACACACACACACACACACACACACACACACACAAATTTGGCTATTGAAAAATCACACCCACCAATGAGACATGCTTCCTCCCAATATCAAGCTTAATTCTAACATTACTGATTCTTGCATGTGGTCATGCAGATGTTGTTTTTCCTGCCAGGGACTGCAGTGAGGAGTGTGGCCATTCTAGATTGAAAGCTCTAGCTAGCTCTCATATTGGTGACACATTGAAGAGGCAATGGTTATGCCTATGGGCCAAAAACTACTGCCAGGGCTTGGGCCAAGGTACATCTCCTACATCAGTAACAGCCAACTCGTTCTTTGGACCCTCATGTAGCCAAAATGGCATAAAAGGAGGTGTTAGCAGGCTTCAGGAAAACCCTAAGGTTTGCAGATGTATAAGGATGTGTGAAGTATTCCACACACCCCCTGAAAAAAGTCCACTGTGGTCTGAGTGTTGGACACAGAAAGTTAACTGATGGTTGGGGACAGAACAGAAAACTAGGAGGGGGAAGGGAATGGAGTGTCCTGAAAGGGCATGGCTGGCTGGCTGGAACCCTGAACAAAAACATTGCACACTGTGACATTTTGTTGCTGTTCCACTTGCAGGAAAGTTAAGGATGTGTCCCAGAGTTCAGAAGCAAACCGAAAGTTGACTGGCCAGTCAGAAGCAAACTGGCAATTTTTTGCACCGTTTGGCATGCGTACGTTATTCTTAATAGGGGATCCATCCCACACAGCGACGGGCACATACCTAAGATGATACAACTGCCAAAGATGGCTGCTTCACCTGGTTTTTACATACAAATCTAGCAGAGATAGTCGTCCTAACATTGCCAGCAAATAAGCATTCTGGACAAGGCTCGGGGACTTTGGGGGCAAGGCCTAGTTCTGCTCCAGACCATCTCGTATCTCATAGGCCTGCTCTTCGTGGTTACTGTGGTTACTGCAGCTCTTATCACACCCACTGGGCTGGATGTAGCATTTTAAGGTTGCTTATCAACTGCAAGGCACATCTCTTTCTACCTGGATTCAGCTAAAGGCTGGGTTGGAGACTGCAGAAATGGACCATTGAGCTGTAAATTCTGATGGAGGTGCGCATGGAAGCACACATTCTGCACATGTGGAAGTATGGAAGTAGCTGCTTGGATAACGAGCGGAGTCGCTTGGATAACGAGCAACTGCTAGTAGCGCAGATCACAAGTTGAATGAGCCAAAGTGGTCTCTGCCCAGAGAAATGGATGGCAGTGACAGTACCTCATTCCGGCCTCCTATATACTTGGTAGCAATGGCAGCACCAGATAAAGAGAGAACCATTTCTTTCTTGACAAAGCGCGACAGCATCTTAAAAAGCAGAGACATCACCTTACCAACAAAGCTCCGTATAGTTAAAGCTATGGTTTTCCCAGTAGTGATGTATGGAAGTGAGAGCTGGACCATAAAGAAGGCTGATCGCCAAAGAATTGATGCTTTTGAATTATGGTGCTGGAGGAGACTCTTGAGAGTCCCATGGACTGCAAGAAGATCAAACCTATCCATTCTGAAGGAAATCAGCCCTGAGTACTCACTGGAAGGACAGATCCTGAAGCTAAGGCTCCAATACTTTGGCCACCTCATGAGAAGAGAAGACTCCCTGGAAAAGACCCTGATGTTGGGAAAGATGGAGGGCACAAGGAGAAGGGGATGACAGGGGACAAGATGGTTGGACAGTGTTGTCGAAGCTACCAGCATGAGTTTGACCAAACTGCAGGAGGCAGTGGAAGACAGGAGTGCCTGGCGTGCTCTGGTCCATGGGATCACGAAGAGTCGGACACGACTAAACGACTAAACAACAACAAATTTCTTTCTTAAGACCTTAAAGGTAAAAGGGACCCCTGACCATTAGGTCCAGTCGTGACTGACTCTGGGGTTGCGACGCTCATCTCGCTTTATTGGCCGAGGGAGCCAGCGTACAGCTTCTGGGTCATGTGGCCAGCATGACTAAGCCGCTTCTGGCGAACCAGAGCAGCGCACGGAAACGCCGTTTACCTTCCCGCTGGAGCGGTACCTGTTTATCTACTTGCACTTTGATGTGCTTTCGAACTGCTAGGTTGGCAGGAGCAGGGACCGAGCAACGGGAGCTCACCCCGTCTCGGGGATTTGAACCGCCGACCTTCTGATCAGCAAGTCCTAGGCTCTATGGTTTAACCCACAGGGTCACCCGAGTCCCTTCTTAAGACCTTAGGCGGGGCTTTTAAAAAAACCCTCCCTGGTTCTGTTGGGCCACAACCGAGGCTCCAAAATACAACCATTAAACAGCCTTTAGTGTTCACATTTTTTTCCTGCTGCGACTCAGCTGTTTTCTTTATCCTTCACTTATGGCGCCCATTTCCCCCTCCACCTGCTTGCCACCTTCTAGTCTCCATTCAGGGTGCCAGGGACCTCACGGGTCCTGTGCTCCCCTGTTCTTTTCATTCCACCCAGCCTTCTTTCAGTCCCCTGAGCAAATGCCCTGGACTTGATTATCTCCCTTCTGTTTTCATACTTATTTATTCATTTGGGGGTGGGGGGTTGTTTTCGGCAGGGCAGGGGAGGGGTGGAATCTTTTGTAGATTCTTTTCTTTCCCTTCTCCAAATTTTCCTCTAAAGATGAAAGGACCTGCGGGTTTCCCCTTCCTCTCCCTGGCATCCCCTGGCCCCCTGCTCTCTTTTTTGTTTGGAGTCGTCCTTTTTACACGCGAGCCGTTCTCCTCAAAAGTTGTCGCAAATGCTTAATTTGATTACGGCAACTATAGGCCAACTGCCTCAGCAGCCTTCCTCCACGCGTCTGGAGGGGGTGAAAAGGGAGCCCATCTCTACGAAATAATCAAATCAGAAGGAAGTGTGGAGGGGGGCAGGCGGTGGACAAAAAAAGAAGACGTACATACACACACAAACCATCCTGACTTCCAGGCGGCACAAATAGAATTAAGAGTCACCAATAGCTGTCCTGTCCAGCTCCCCTCCCGTTCCAAAAGGCGGACTTTTGTCTACACATCACAAATTCAGGTCCAGCCAACCAGAAATACAGTTTGTTGCTCTGTCCTTTATTGATACAGGATGAGGAGGTTTGTGTGAATCTTCCCTTTCCTCCTGCAGATGCTTACAGCAGTGACAAGGAAGGTAGAGCAGGAACGAAGCTAACAGAGGTGAACCAAGGGTTGGGGATGTGTATCAAGGACAGATCAGTTTGGAGTTGAAAGGAAACTTCTCTATCCTATTCTTTGGCGTTCTTAGAGGAAAATCCCCCTTCCTCCCACGGCATCTATCTCCCCCCTCCCTTCAAAGTCAGAAAGAATGTTAGAAGACAGGGAAACAAAACAGGAAACAAAACGGTATTGTACTGAAGTAGCAATTGACGGGTAAAACGCTTGTCAGGCCCATCGTGTCTCACTCCTATGAAGCTGTTTTTTTCCGCAGGCTAAACACACAGTAGTAACATGGGAACGAATCAAATATTAAACACCAGCGAGCATTTCAAAGGAGCTTTCTTTTTGATTGCTTTATTTGCGAGAGACCGCTAATGATTCCCACTAGAGATGCCCACCAAGCAAAGGATCAGCTTGAAAAATGTCATTTGGGCTCGGGACGGCTCCCCAATTTTCTTCCATTTATGATTTTTATATTCACAAAAAAGAAAAGAAAAACAGACTGTAGCCTATGCCAAGGGACACGTTGAATATGTTAGTGATCAAACTCAATATCACAAATAATAGTCACTAACGCAAGCGACAGACAATAGCTGTTTCTTCAATGGAAGTCAATTTTGTGTGAAAACAGCCTTGTAGTCAAAGACTGTATTTTTTTTTCCTTACAAGATGTTTCAGTTACTTTGAGAGATTATAGGGAGCAAGGAGGCACTTTCTCTGTATCAGCATGCAATCAAAGTATCTTCTCTAAGTTTTTGAAATGGAATAATATTTCTATTTCTTCTCTCTCTCTTTTATTCCGTGCAGATGAGCCAGCTAATAAATCTAATAAATCTCCTGTGCTCTCTGCACATTTAGAAAGCAGTAAGAGGGAGCTGGTGGCTATTCACCATGTTCTTTGCATTATATTTTGCATGAGTGATACAATGACCCCCTTTGCGTGTCACATTAAACCATAGTTTAAAACAAACTATGGTTTAATATGTAAAATAACTAAGCAAGTATTAGATATCACCCCAGAATTGGCCCTACTAAACATCTTCCAAGATAATAATGCCCATTTACACCACAAAGAACTCATAACCCACCTACTTCCAGCAGCCAGAAACACCATAACCAGAAACTGGAGAGACCTGTCAGGAGTAAGCATGGACCAATGGTACCAAATAGTATGGAAAACAGCCCTACTAGAAAAATTAACCAATAAAATGAAACTGACACGGGGACAAACAGAAGAAGATGCCTTTACCCCGGTATGGCTCCCTTTTATCACATACACAGCTCAACAAGACAATGACAAGAATCCACCAACAGCATACAAATCAATATGGCTAACCTGATCCAAAACACCCACCCACCCCACAGCCAATCACTAACAAACAACCACACCCTAGGCCAACCCCAACCTCTCTCACCACCAAAGGAACACAAATGAACAACACGAGCAACGCTGACACCAAACCCTACATACATTAAGCAAAACAGAAACACCCCCCTCCCATCCAATGTCTCAACAAATGAAACTGATTTGTAAAAATATTACATGGAAAAAATACGAGAGACATTACACTTACTTCTGTAAAAAACAAACAAAAACAAACAAACAAAAACAATGATTTAATCTGAACGAGCAGCATGCTGTTCAGAAGTTGCCATGGAGCTGCCATATCCTGGACAAAGCAAGCCAAAGTCACGTCAACCAAACCCAGCCTTGGGGTTTGTTTCCTCCAGACCATGGGTTGTAAGCCAAGAACAAATCTTGGTTACTACTCAGCGTTTGCTGGGAGGATGAGCTTGGGGTTAGATGACTCTCTCTTGTTTTGGCCACAGTACAGCAGGAGTGGGGGAATGAGCAGTGCATGTTCATTCACATTAAAACCAGGGGTGGGAACCTGTGGCCCTCCTGATGTTGGACTCCAGTTCCCATGAGCCCTAGTCCGGATGGCCAATTGTCAAGGATGTTGGGAGCTGTAGTTCATCATGCAACACATTTCCCTGTTGCCTCCAGAATGTGGGATGTGAAACGCAAGAGCAGTCAAGTACAACATTCCTAGAATCAACATGTTTACACATGGAGAGGAATGTTTGTCCAGCCAGCAGGTAAACTTTCTGTTTCCTTCTGGGCTGGGACAGACTTCCTCTGCATGTGACTAGAGGTGGGCATGGCCTCACCTGTGCAGGTAATGACAAAAGCACAGGGCAGGGCAGCCATCTCCCTCTTTTGACTACATGCATCGAAGAAGCAACATCTGCTTAGCCAAAGATGCTCTCTTTGTTCCAGCCAAGAGAGGACAAAGGGACTGTCTCCTTATGAGATAGTTTCCAGGTGTATGTTACTTTTCTAAGCTAAGTCTGCCTTCTGGGATCCTATTGTGAACAGAATGATGTGTGAGTAAATACTTTTATAGAACTGTGTCATGTCTTATCTTTTATGAGGGAATAAGGGGGAAATACCAGAACAGTTATTATAGAGGCTTTAGCGAACCTGAGCAAACGCATCCGCTGTGAGTTTAAAAGGGGGATGTTACTCTGCTAAATTCTGAACTTGTTAACACAAGTTGGAAAGGCTTTTATCCTCTGCTGCATCCCTGAACATTCCCACACGGAAGCATCTGAAGAGGGAGAGGCAAACCAGGAAACTGACAGTGTGAGGACATGGGCGACAACAGGTATGTTTTACTGTATGTTACAGAGGGGATCCTGCTTTCGGCAGTAGTTTCCTGTTCCTGATTATGCACAGGCCTACTGTAAAGCTCATTAGTGCTTGGTTTTCACAGCTTTGGGAATTGTATTTCCTATCTGCATGAGCATGCTTTGCTTTTGCTGTTATATGTAGTTGTGCTTTTTTGATACCAGTTTTGCTAGCTACGAAACATGGGCATAGCCAGGATTTTTTGGGGGAGCAGGACTTTTGTTGGGGGGGAGCAAAACCGTTGTGATTGGCCAGTTGGTTAAGTATTTCTATTGTTTTACTTGATCTGGGGGAGCAGCTCCCCCCTGGCTACGCCCATGCTATGAAAGGATAGCCTGTTATGTATGATAGTGTTCTCCGTGTGTGTTTTTATAAATGCAGGAAAGCAGGAAAAGAATGAAGTGCGACAAGCTTCTTCCAGCAGAGGGATCTCCACATTGCTTTTTTGCTGGAGTTTTGCTGATAGCAGGAACAGCTGCTGGCTCGTGGAAGGTGGGGGAGAGGAGAGCATTTGAAGAGAGGCACAGATGTAAAAGTGACATCTGCCTGTGACAAAGGAGAGCAGATTAAATTAGGCAAGGAGGCCTTTCTGTTTGCAGTGAAATTGGAGAAACATATTCACCGTGTCTGGGATGGCAGCAAGAAGAAGCATTTGTGAGGAAGCATTGACTACAGTTGGTACCACCAGAGATGTAGCGTGGAAGTGATACAGGAGAAGTATTGGAAGAGACAATCCATGGGGCATTTAGACATTTTCAGCCCTTGGACCTAATGGCGTTTTAGGGAGCAGTGTGCTTCCCTGAACGGTGATGAAATGGCTTTATTTACTTTGAAATGTGGCCGGCCAGCCCTGCTGCGTTTGAGGACCCTCCTAAGTCCCACCCTGGTAGGTCCATTGGATTCAATAGCAGAAAAGAACTCTGAAATTCTAGTGGCCTGTAAAACGAGTCTTCTGTCTGAGATCAACTCACATGGAATAAATGCAACCCCTAATTTAGAACACATTTGATTTGTTGACCTATCACATTTGTGTCCCACCATTCAATTCCTTTTAAAAATGGTTTACATTGGGGTGGTAGGTAAGGTAAAAGGTAAAGAACCCCTGGATGTTTAAGTCCAGTCAAAGGTGACTATGGGGTTGTGGCGCTCATCTCGCTTTCAGGCTGAGGGAGCCGGTGTTTTTTCAGCAGACAGCTTTCTGGGTCATGTGGCCAGCAGGACTAAACCACTTCTGGCACACCGGAACCCTGTGATGGAAACCAGAGCATGCATAAATGATGTTTACCTTCCATACCTATTTATCTACTTGCACTGGTGTGCTTTTGAACTCCTAGGTTGGCAGGAGCTGGGACAGAGCAACGGGAGTGCAGCCCGTTGCAGGGATTCGAACCACGGACCTTCTGATTGGCAAGCCCAAGAGGCTCAGGGGTTTAGACCGCAGTGCCGCCTGTGTCCCGGACTGGTTGGGCACAGAAGAATGGTGGGAGGAACCAGCTTGGGGAATTCCCAAGGGAAAAAAGGCTCAGAGCCCAGGGAGTGGTGGTGGGAAAATGATGAGCTGCCAGAGGGAGAAGAGGTGTTGGTCACTGGAAAAGCAACAGGGCTTAGTGAGCTGGGGGAGTCTGTGGCAGAGAGAAGTCCAGAATTAGAAGCTGAAACTGAAGCAGGAGAGTGGGAGGAGTCAGGTCCAGAGTGACAGGTCTCTCTTCCTCCTACTGCAACACTTTCTCTCTTTCCCACACCCCAGTCTCCCAGAACCAGAAGAGGCTTGAAAATGGCACAGGAGAAGCTGGCTTCATGCAGGCACAGTCTCCAATTGCTCAGAAAAAGCTCCGGAGAGGAGCTGCAAGGACTCTCAGTCTTGGCAACTGATCCATGGGGCAAGACCTACCAGGGATGAGCTGCTGGTGCTCATTAGGCCTGACACTCCACCTAGTCTGTTCAGATTGTGTTCTTGCTAATAAATAGTTAACTCCCAACTTGAACCGTGTGATTTACTGCTGGCTTGCTCCTGACAGATGTGGTGCTAATCCCATGATGGATTCCAGGACACAGGTTAGTCTGAGAGCTGGGGGGTTGCCCAGTGAGTGACGCAGGTGGCGCTGTGGTCTAAACCCTTGATGCTGATCGGAAAGTCGGCGGTTCAAATCCCTGCAATGGGGTGAGCTCCCGTTGCTCTGTCCCAGCTCCTGCCAATCTAGCAGTTTGAAAGCACACCAGTGCAAGTAGATAAATAGGTACCACTGCAGTGGGAAGGTAAACGGCGCTTCCGTGTGCTCTGGTTTCCATCACGATGTCCCGCTGTGCCAGTAGCGGTTTAGTCATGCTGGCCACATGACCTGGAAAGCTGTCTGTGGACAAATACTGGCTTCCTTGGCCTGAAAGCGAGATGAAAGCCACAACCCTATAGTCTCATTTGACTGGACTTAACCGTCCAGGGGTGATTTACCTTTTACCTTAATTAACACCCCAAACTCTTCGGGTCCTCATAAGATCTTGGGCTACAGCTCGCATCCTTCCTCACTCCTGGCTGTGCTAACAACAATTGGGGAAGGTGAAGGAAGACTGAATTAGATATTCAAACATTCCCAAAGTAGCCAAGCATATGGAAGGCTGCTCTTTCCCTCTCTGTACTGGGCATTGGAAACAGGTAGTCTGTGAAGTTTTTTGCAGCACCACCAGCACAATTAATTAAGGGCTTTCTGTAACCCCCAGAAAGAATTGAGGGTCATTTGTAGGTGGAAAGGCATTGTCCAGAAGCCACGTTGATCTGTAGGTTTACCCAATGAAAATCAATGGATGGAGAGACCAAGAGCATTAGTTGATTTGAGACCAGCACTCACTACAATTTTGTAACTAGATTTACCAGAAAGGTGGCAAAATTATGAACTGTATAGTGCATTTGTATGGGAACATTTTCGCAATCCCGAATTCCAGTTGTTTTGCCCTTGTCTGTTGTGCTGAATATGTTTCTGTTGCTAAGGCTGAAGTACCACTTGGCCCTTTAAATGGTATTCCAATTTAGAAAATAATCCACTTCTTATCACTCATTCTCCCCTACTCCCTTGTCTTCACTTAAAGGGAAATTAAGGTGTATTAAGAATTAACTGCTGCTTACTTCTCTTTTCTCCACGGCCGTCACTTGTTTAACAGAATACTAGCTGATTACTTGATTAATTAATCAATTCTGTTTGCATTAACATTTGTATGATTTGATAAGTATATTATAATTGTTTTAAATTGCTCTATGTTTGCTGCTTAGTGATTTATAAGTGGTTTATAAAGTCTTCTAAATAAACATGGCTTTAGCAAGCCTATCCAGGCATGTAAATAAAGTTATGGATGTCTGTTTTTAAACTACGTTTAGTAGTATTTACACAGGAAAGATTTGGGGGATGCAGAATATACTTCAATATTGGGCTGTATGTCCCTTAATCTGGAATTTCTCTCAAAAAAATTCCAATTGCTATCCAGGAATATCAAACGTAAGTCTCCTATCAGACATGTTAGGGAGCTTCAGAATAGCCAATTTGAACCGGACATTTTCTGGAAGCCTTTCTAGTTAATCTGCATCAGGAAGTTTCAGTTTGGCAAAGTTTCTGGTGTTTGGTGCAGGGCTAGGGAACCCTTTTGAGATCAGGAGCCGCTTCTAACAACCTCCTGAGGACCGCGTCCCAGTGGGGGCATCGCCAGAGCCAAAAGTGTGCAAAGCAACAAATGGAAATTTTGCCTTTGTACATAGTTCTTCTGACATACATTCAAGCCCACCTTCCCTGTCCTTTGTCCTGACAAGCAAGAAGCAAGATCAGAGTTGAAGGACACATTGCAGCCAGGCAAAAACACTCTGGGTGTGAAGCATGGTCAGTGAGGGGTGTGGCCTGAGGAGAAAGTGGGTGTGTGCTGGGAGAGTTCCATTGCCCCGCCCCTCCAGGCCTGAGGTTCTCCTCCTATGCTCTGTAGAGTAATCAAATTTAGCTTATTTTTATTTTACTTGTATTTAGTAAGCAAAGCTAAAAATTCTGAAACCAGACCCTCCAAGTGTCCCTATTTTCCAGGGACAGTCCTGGATTTACAGAAGCCATCCCAGTTTCTGATTGGATCCTGGAATGTCCTGCTTTTCCTTAGAATGTCCCTATTTTCGTCGAAGAAATGTTGGTGGGTATGAAGTTATGCGACTCCCGAGCCAAGGAGATGAGATAAAACCTTTAGAAGACATTTGAAGGGAAGTTTTTTAATGTTTATTATTATTATTATTATTATTATTATTATTATTATTATTATTATTATATTGGAAGCCACCCAGAGTGGCTGGGGCAAGCCGGTCAGATGAGTAAGGTAGAATTGTTTTGTTGTTGTTGTTGTTGAATAGGGCTCCCCTATTTTCATTGGAGAAATGTTGCATCCATTCATGTCTATTAATGAGCTTATGAAATGGGATTATTTCCTGTGGAAAGATAAAGTACCGGAATCCCACACCCCGCCCCCCCCGTCCAATATCATTGATTATATTGTGATCTGTTTACCCCATGGTATAAACGAGGAAAGGTGGGGGCAATTGCACCAATTGATTTTCCAAGTCCTCCTTGAAGCTGCATGGTCTAGAAATAGCGCCTATTACATGCATTTAAATCTGGCAGGTGGGTTGTTAAAATAAAGCTAGGGCTCAACAGAAATGTGTTGAATTCTGCAGATGTCTACAGAGGCGCTGAAAGGCTCTCCACAAGCCTATTTTTGCCTAAGACGTTTTTAACCATCTCTACAAATTTTTCGATCTTTGTTTAAAGGCATTTTTCCGGCTAACAGAAATGTAAATAGCACGTTAATTGAATTTCCCGGTAGTGGATTGAAAAGTGCTGCTGAAACAGGCTGGAGAGAGAACTAATACAAAGATCTATAGCAGAAGCATCAAGAAAATCTGTGGTATGTATGTATTTATAAAATGATGGGGGCTGTGAAGAAATATTGAATATTTTGAGCAGGAGAAAAGAGTTGTGGCTTCATTATTATGGGTCTGTAGTCGTGGCATAAAGGCAAATATTTTTTCAAATATGTAAGCAGATGGCCAGTTCACACATGAGACAGTTCTCACAAGATTGCTCTAGGCTAGGCTCATGGGAACGATCCTCTAATTTGTGTCTGCTAGTGATTGATTCACAAGCGGGTGTCCTATATGAGAGTTTGAATGGCACTTCCCCTTCATGAGAACATGATCCGCGACCACACATGGTTGGTGGTGAGTCCAGGAGAGGTTTCCATTGGCTGAATATCGTTTGAACATCAGGGGCTATGCTTACTTGATAACTGGCAACGCCTCTCTATAAATTCTGTGCTATGAGCCCTTAGTATGTGAATGGTAAATTCAAGATAATGTTTCTCTTGAACATTAGATGTTCCTTATAAACCCATCTAGGGATGCGGGTGGCACTGTGGGTTAAACCACAGAGCCTATGACTTGCCGATCAGAAGGTCAGCAGTTCGAATCCCCGCGACGGGGTGAGCTCCCGTTGCTCTGTCCCAGCTCCTGCCAACCTAGCAGTTCAAAAGCATGTCAGTGCAAGTAGATAAATAGGTACCGCTCCGGCGGGAAGGTAAATGGTGTTTCCATGCGCTGCTCTGGTTTGCCAGAAGTGGCTTAGTCATGCTGGCCACATGACCTGGAAAGCTGTGGACAAAATGCTAGCTCCCTCGGCCAGTAAAGCGAGATGAGCGCCGCAACCCCAGAGTCGGCCACGACTGGACCTAATGGTCAAGGGTCCCTTTACCTTTACCTTGACTATAAACCCATCTAGCCTGCTAAAACATGCACAGCCAACTGTGTGTGAAAGAGAATAAAACACAGCCTAGCACAGAGAGAAAATGCAGGCCCAATCTCAGAGAGGAATAAGAACAAATGTACACACACACACATATATAAAATAAGTTTTATTAAATTTTCTGTTTTACAATTTAGAATACTCATTTAAACATCCTTAAAATATCCCTTCTTCTCTTTCCACGCTTCATTTTGCATATCATAAATCCCTGCATATTTTACATAAACTAAACCATTAAGTATTCCGTTATTGCACCCAACAAAACTGGTTTGCACTGTTGGATTTATCTTAATGCTGCCCACGTTTTCAAGTGTACACAATTCCCCCTCATATATTCAATAAACATTTTCCAATCTTCTCTAAACGTATGTTCTTCTTGTTCTCTTATTCTATGTGTTAGGTCCGCAAGCTGCGCATATTCCACCAGCTTAAGTTGCCATTCTTCTTTAGTTGGGACCTCGCTCGTTTTCCTTGTCATGGGGGGTGGGGTGGAGAATGAACAAATATACAAATATAGACCCAATCCACTGCCTTGTTTCATCCCTCCTCCACTATCCTGCCTGCCCCAGATCAGTTCAGACTTTCTTTCCCTTGTTCAATGCATCTGGTCTGGTTATTGCTGCTGCTGTTACCCACAAACATACCTTTCATGTCTGTTTTTAACAACATTTTTACAGAGAGCTTTATCTTCCTCCTGTTTGACTGTTCTGCTCCAGATCCCAGCCTGGAAAAGTTCATAAAGTTGAAAGGAAATGGGGGGAAGCAATGCTCTTCTCACTGCCTCTCTCTGCTCTGTGTACCTTTTAAAGCTGCGATTGATCCCTTCCCACTTCGAAATGGAAGGGGAAAAGGCAGAAAGGGGTCTCACAGGCATCAGGGGAACTCATTATGGATGCATTTGTGCCCACGGGCACCAAGCTGACAGTGCCAGATCTTGGGTGATGCACCAGTGCATGACCTAATCCAGAAAAAAAACACTGTGTACATGGAAGTCTGCTTCTACTTGTGAGTTGCTCTCATGGTTGACAGTCCTATTTATGATATCATGTCAATATATAAAATCCAACTGTTAGGAGCTGCTGAAAATAGATTCTGCGCTATTACACATGCTATACAATTTCTGTTCTCATAGAAATTGTATAATGAAATGTGTGATGATGAAGAATTCGTTTATTGCAACTTTTAATTGAATTTCCTGGAATGTAATAGCGTAAATCTCTATACAAAAAAAATTGCTTTTAAATATTTAGTCTTTATCAATGGGTTGTATCACAGATTAGAAAAGAAGCAGATTCTCAAAACCAAACCAAACCATCATAAATAATATGAAATGAAAAAAAATAATAACAAAGTACAATTTAACCAAAGTTAAGAACTTTTAAAGCCTACCAATGCCTTGGGAGAAATCTAAGTGTGCTCTTAACTTTTCCCCAATGGAGTGAAAATGCTTAATTTTGGGTGGATGATACCCGTAATCTGCATGAAACCCAAATTACTGTGTGGTCTTATATATTGATCACACTGGAGCAAATGCCATATTATTTCTAAATTAGTCACTTTTTAATGTATTAGAGGCTGGGGGGGGGGGAATAATAATGGTTTTTAGCCGACCCACCCCATTCATCCAACAGGATAATATATTAGTGAAGGACATCTGTCAAACTTGTCTTCTCCTTAGTTTAGCTTCTAATTGCCATGGAAAGACTCTCTTCTTCTGGGTCCAATTTATGAACACACTGTCTGCTTTTCAATGTTAAAACCCCTTAATTGCTCCTGTTACTATCATTGGCTGCAATCTTGACCCCATGAACGTCAGGGCGGCCGTTGCCTTAAGAGGATGAAAGATCGCTTTGGCTTCTTATTGCGGCTGCAGGACAACAAAACATGCCATTTTTAAGGGTACGTTTATAAATGGCTTTTTCAATTTCTTCTCCGGTAAGAAATGTGGCTTCCTTCATCTAAATCCAGCTCCCCGTACGATTTACATTAGACAACACTCCATCAATAAAACCATCAAAAATGATCTACGGCGTCGGAGACAAAAGATATTGTGTCAAGTTGACACTAATCGGTTAATTCCAGTAAACCTTCCAAGAAACAAAAGCTTGTTGTCTATCACTAATGAGTGTGCGAGGGCCCCCTCCTGGTCCTATAGCAATGCATATCTATAGAGATCTATCTGGCAGACACATTGCCCAAGGGCTCTATATGGAAACCCCTGGACAGAATCTATAGTTAATGATGTTGACCCTGCTTCCCCCAGCAGGGTTGAATTCAAGACCTCCTTATATCTGACAGCTGATGGTGTATATTATGAGGATAACATAGACTGCTTAGCGCTCCTCTGATTTGAAACATTGGCAGAGTTTAAAGTTCTCTGCTTGTACCTTTTGTGACAACATGCTAGACCTGGTTGTGCTATTTGATTGAGAATGGCGCAAAGCAACTGTTGAGAAGGAGCAAGGAAAAATGACAAGCAAGACCAAGTCTCTTCGTTGTTTAGATCAGGTAGCAAATCCATTCCAGAAACTTTTGAGTGATGTCACAGAGTATCGCCTGACCTTCTCTGGCCTATCAAGGTTAAGAAGCTATCTTGGTAGGTATGGATGGTCTCTCAGCAATCAGACCCTTTGGGCAGAGCGGGATGGTGGCACACAGATGGAATGGCTGCCCTAACATCCATCAGGTCACAAGTTCAAGACCCTACTATGGGCTCAAGTCCAGACACTCAAGTCCCAATTTCATGTTCGGAGGTCAGGGAGGGGAGAACACATTAAGATGTCTTGAAATCCAGCGTGTTCCCAAGGCCCACTATGAGAGACATGTGAGATTAATTGCAGGAAAGCAGCGGCGCATTTGCTATTTATTTATTCTAATTATTTGTAATGACTATGGCAATATTATCAGCAAAAGAAAAATCTGCTTGTGTGTGTAAGAGAGAAAGGCAGGGGTCAATGAGTTTTCCTGAGCAGACCTTGCACTGATGCATAGGAGCTGAGCAAGAGTATAAAAGGTAAAAGGTAAAGGTAAAGGTGAAGGACCCCTGGACGGTTAAGTCCAGTCAAAGGTGACTATGGGGTTGTGGCGGTGCTCATCTCGCTTTCAGGCCGAGGGAGCTGGCGTTTGTCCACAGACAGCTTTCTGGGTCGTGTGGCCAGCATGACTAAGCCACTTCTGGCGAAACAGAGCAGTGCACGGAAACGCCGTTTACCTTCCCGCTGGAGCGGTACCTATTTATCTACTTGCACTGGTGTGCTTATGAACTGCTAGGTTGGCAGGAGCTGGGACAGAGCAACGGGAGTTCACTCTGTTACGGGGATTCGAACCGCCAACCTTCTGATCAGCAAGCCCAAGAAGCTCAGTGATTTAGACCACAGCACCACCCACATCCCAATGAACGTACCAATGAGCAAGAGCATGCTAGCCATTGGTAACATAGCTGGTGCTAGCAAATTGGTGACCCCAAGCAGAGGCAGTTTTAGGGTAGGATGACCGGTGCCATCGCCCTGGACCCCACCCCACAGGGGGCACTAAAACTGCTGTAGAAGGGAGCATGAGAGGTGGGAGGGCTCTGGATTTTAACATTGCATGGGGCGCTGCTGAAATTTGAAAGCCCAAAGTATGCCACTGCCCTGATATGATAATTATATTTATTACTGGCTGCTTTTCCCCCCAGGAAAGTGAAAGTGAAAAACATAAGAACAAGGAGAAACAACCTAAAAAAATTACATGCTGATGAGAGAATGATATAGCCAGTGCTTTTTTTTCTGGGGGGATGCAGGGGTATGTGCTTTTTTCCTGTTAAAAATGTTTAGGGGTACTCTCATTTTGACTCAAGAAAAACCACCATTTTGTAGTTCAAATCGGGAAAAAGAAATACAGTAAATGGATAAAAGTACAAAGATTCGCAAAATGTTTAGGAGTATGGGTACCCCTGCGTCCTTGGATTAAACTTCAGTGTCTTGGCTGTCATCCAGTCCATATAAATCATTACATTTATATACTGCCCTGTATCCACAGGTCTCCTTGCAGATGTAAACAAGAAATAGAACTTGTGTTGTCAACATACTGATGACAATACAATCCAAAGCTATGGATGACCCTATTCTTTCATGTAGTTAATAATATAATAATAATTATTAATAATAATAATAATAATAATAATAATAATAATAATAATAATTTATTTATACCCCTGCCCATCTGGCTGAGTTTCCCCAGCCACTCTGGGCAGCTCCCAGCAGAACATTAAAAACACGATAAAACATCAAACATTAAAAACTTCCCTAAACAGGGCTGCCTTCAGATGTCTTCTAAGAGTCAGATAGTTGTTTGTTTCCTTGACATCTGACAGGAAGGTGTTCCACAGGGCGGGCGCCACCACCGAGAAGGCCCTCTGCCTGGTTCGCTGTAACCTCACTTCTCACAGTGAGGGAACCGCCAGAAGGCCCTCGGCGCGGGACCTCAGTGTCCGGGCTGAACAATGGGGGTAGAGACACTCCTTCAGGTATACTGGGCCGAGGCCATTTAGGGTTTTAAAGGTCGGCACCAATACTCTGAATTGCATGGGGGATAAAAATCAAACCCTATGGCATCCCATATTCCATGGGGCTGAACAAAATTCCCAGCGCTACCCTCTGAAGATGGTCATCCAAATGGGACTGGAACCACCACAAAGCAGTGCTGCTCACTACCAACTCAGACAGCTGCTGCAGAAGAATATCATGATGGATGGCATTGAAAGCCGCTGAGAGATCAAGGAGGATTGACAAGGGATGCCCCTGCTGGCTCCATCCATGCAAAGGTCAGGGCAATCAAGGCATTTTCCAGGCCTAGACCTCAGTGGACATGGATCTGGAAATTGGTTTTGTCCGAGAGATTTGGCTCCTTCTTATATTGCGTAGAAAAGTTGGCATTAGTCAAGGAGCCAATGCCTCAGCTACCAAACAGGATTATCGCAATGATAAAAAAATGTGGTAAGGCTGCACTGCCTTGAGCTAGATTAGGTAAAGGTAAAGGGACCCCTGACCATTAGGTCCAGTCGTGGCCGACTCTGGGGTTGTGGTGCTCATCTCGCTTTATTGGCCGAGGGAGCCGGCGTACAGCTTCCGGGTCTTGTGGCCAGCATGACTAAGCCGCTTCTGGCGAACCAAAGCAGTGCACAGAAACGTCATTTACCTTCCCACCGGAGTGGTACCTATTTATCTACTTGCACTTTGATGTGCTTTCCAACTGCTAGGTTGACAGGAGCTGGGACTGAGCAACGGGAGCTCACCCTGTCACGGGGATTCGAACCGCCGACCTTTTGATCCGCAAGTCCTAGACTCTGTGGTTTAACCCACAGCGTCACCCACATCCCTGAGCTAGATTATCCACCCAAAAAAACATTTTGTATGAAAATAAAAATTAAGTGAACAGCGTTACATAGAAATTAGCCCAGGAACACTAGGAGCTAGTGGCAATATGGATGTTGGAGAGCGTTCAGGAATTCTGCCCCCCCCTTTCTATTCTCACGTTTATTCATCTGAAGATGAAAAAGTACCCAAGACATACTTCCAAGACATGGAGAGTGCTGGCTGAAACGATGACAGGGGCTACTGTTAAAAATTAAATTGTGCCTTATTTCTGGTGCAGTTCTTGTGTGCCACATTTGCGAATAGTAGCGAGAGATTTAATGATCACATATTTTTGATCTTATTTCCCTTTGGTCGATGGCAATTTTTTTCTGTTAATGTCGACTTAGAGCTCAAAGTAATTTAGTAATTGATTCTAAGCACGGCAGCTCGCCAATGGCAGCTCTCCATTCAGGGAAATATCTTTGCTAATTTTATCCTCTGGAATGAGATTACCATGCTAATCTCCTCCCAGCCCTCAGTAGCTTGGTCATTGGGGACTCGCTGATGCAAATTATGTTATTAAACACAGCCCACTCCGTCCAACACAAGGGAAAAATGAGAGCAGAACAGATAGAAGCTACTGAGGGGCGGGGGGAAATTGGCAATATCAATTCTCTGCGAGTGTTATTTTCCAGGGTCCTCTTCATTGCTTTGCTATCATGTGTGGAGGCCCCGGACAGTCACCTTTTAGAGACAAGTTGCGCTTGGTTTTTAAGTTTGCTTTGTTGTTATTTATTTAGAAGATTGACAAACCGCTTGACCAAAGAGCTTTCCAACGCAATGTGCAAGTAGAGCAGCGGTTAATGAGCAGCTAAAATCCAACAAACCAATAAAAACAGCAAATATATGTAGGACCATCATCATTAAAATACATCAGATTGATAAAGCTTGCAAAACAAATATACAGTGGTACCTCGGGTTACATATGCTTCAGGTTACATACGTTTCAGGTTACAGACTCTGCTAACCCAGAAATAGTACCTCGGGTTAAGAACTTTGCTTCAGGATAAGGACAGAAATTGTGCTCCTGTGGCGCGGTGGCAGTGGGAGGCCCCATTAGCTAAAGTGGTGCTTCAGGTTAAGAACAGTTTCAGGTTAAGAACGGACCTCCGGAACGAATTAAGTACATAACCAGAGGTACCACTTGATTTTGTTAAGCACTGTGTATTCTGATAGGCTGTGCTTCAGTGGAAAATGCTATCGTTTTGCTGTTTAAAGAGCAGCATTGCTCTTGTGGCTCAAACTATATGCACAATATATCATGCCTGAAATAAATATAATTACTTTTATATTATATCAGCCAACGTTTCACAGAGCGCTGGCCATGTGCAGAATGCAGAACAGAATGCAGATGACACTGCCCTTGACCAGACAATCGGCAACTGGTGGACAAAAAGCCAACGTTGGCACCTATAAAGGGTTATTTGTTTTCCTAGAACCATAGAATTGTAGAGTTGGAGGGGAACCACCAAGGTCATCTAGTCCAACCCCGCTGCGATGAAGGAATCGTTTTGCTTGACACGGGACTCAAACTCACAACCCTGAGATTAAGAATCTCATGCTCTAACAACTGAGCTATCTGGTCCCCCAGATACTAAATGCAGAAGGCAAAGGTTATATCTGAAAGGTTATGCTGGTCTACGACCGTAATAAAGTGTTGTTGTTGTTGTTGTTGTTGTTGTTGTTGTTGGAAGGGGGAAGTAGCTGAAGCCCCAACACTGGCCAATAGAGTGCCATGGAATTATGGCTCACCAACCATCACCCCTCCTCAAAAAGGACCCTATTGGCTAACCACAAGCTTACATCTGCATATTCTTATTTTACCAAGTGTGACTTTGACAAGGCAGTGCAATCATTTTTCTTTATGTGTTGAACTGCTTTCCCCCTCTTCTTGATTCTTAGTGTGCAAATGCATGAGCTCAATTACACTTGAACCTTACCTTGAAGCATTGCACGCATCCGTGGATAACCCCGTTATGAAATTCAAGAGGCCTAATGCAATTTGGTCCGGGAAGATTTACTTGTTAAAAGGAAAACAACTTTCCCATAAATAATTTACTACAATGGCGGGGGGGGTGGTGGTGGTGGGAGAGAATAATCCTTGCTCCCCTCATCCTTGCATTGAAACTAAGCAAATAAGATCATGCTCGATGAGTTATTTTTAAATTGCTTGGAAGTGCACAACTCTCATATCATTGTCAATAAATTGGGGGGAAATAGCTGAAGAGAAGAAATTGCTAGATGTCTTGTAGCTTTACAGGGGAAGTTGATCACAGCTGAAGAAAATGTTTAAAGCTTAAGAGCCTATTCCATGATATTGAGAGTCATTGGAAAATGTAATACATTGAATCAAAAGCCTGTTGGTTTAGAAAACAATATAATTTGCAACATGCATTTAAACACACACACACACACACACACAGAGCTGGCGCTGCACTGTTGGCCACACTCCCAAAAGGAAGCTGATCATACTCACGGTATGGAGTTTGCAGCCAAATCACAAATGCATGGTTTGCTAGACAAGTCTAGGGCTAGTACACAGAGAGTTCTTAAACTTCCTAGAGAGGACCCTCTGTGTGGTCATTTTCCCGTCTCTTCTAGGCAGGAATTAAGTAACAACAGATAATCTTTTATACTTCCTCCTGCACCATACTTCCAAGCTAAGCAGACATGTGTCTGGGGCTTCCAGTCACACATACCCTATTTTGAAGCCAACTTTTGTATTTTGCACTTGAGAAGTCTCCTTGCCTGCATTGTATCTGCTGCCTGCATTGAAATGTAAGTAAAGTCTTTTCTGATCTGGAACGATTTTATGTTGGTTCAATGGATTTATAACTTATAAGTTTAAAAACTATTTATTTTTATATTGTCTTTCTGCCCAAGGCGGACTACAATTTTAAAACTTGGTTTACCATTATGTAGGAAAGGGGTTGATTTGGTAAGCCATCCCTGGAGAACTTTCCCCTGAAAGGTGAGATATAATATTCATAACAAATATGAATTATATTGGGTTTAGAATTGAATGGGCATATATTTTTGGCAGTGGTCAAGTGTGTGGCTTCAGGTTTTGCTACCTTCTGTCCAGCATCGTTCTGCCCGGACATTGAGGTCCAGCTCCGAGGGTCTTCTGGCGGTTCCCTCACTGCGAGAGGCCAAGTTACAGGGAACCAGGCAGAGGGCCTTCTCAGTAGTGGCGCCCGCCCTGTGGAACGCCCTCCCATCAGATGTCAAAGCAATAAACAACTACCTGACATTCAGAAGACATCTGAAGGCAGCCCTGTTCAGGGAAGTTTTTAATATGTGACATTTTAGTGTATTTTTCATCTTTGTTGGAAGCCGCCCAGAGTGGCTGGGGAAACCCAGCCAGATGGGTGGGGTACAAATAAATTATTGTTATTGTTATTGTTATTGTTATTGTTATTGTTATTGTTATTGTTATTAATGTAGTCTCATTGCATGGGAAAGGGGATAAGAACGTTAGAAAAGCTCTGCTTGTTCAAGGCAAAGGCCCACATAAGCCAGCATCCTGTTATTTCAGTGCTAAGCAGATGCCCATGGGAAATCTGTAGGCAGAACCAGCATATAATAGCACATTTCCACCTGAAACCCAGCATACTGCCTCTGACAGTGGTGGAAGAACATAGCCATTTTGGCTTGCAGCCATTGATAGCCTTATGCTCCATGACTTTGTCTAATCCTCTTTTAAAGCCATCCTACTTGGTGGTCTTGCCAACCTAGCAGTTCGAAAGCATGTCAAATTGCAAGTAGATAAATAGGTACCACTCTGGCGGGAAGGTAAACGGCATTTCGGTTTGCTGTTCTGGTTCACCAGAAGCGGCTTAGTCATGCTGGCCACATGACCCGGAAGCTGGACGCCAGCTCCCTTGGCCAATAAAGTGAATTGAGCGCCGCAGCCCCAGAGTTGGTCACGACTGGAGCTAATGGTCAGGGGTCCTTTTACCTTTACTTGGTGGTCTTCACTACATCCTGTTGGAGAAAATTCTATAGTTTAACTATTGACTGCATGAAGAAGCATTTTCTTTGATCTGTCCAACATTGACTGGTTCCAAGTTCTAATTTTGTGAGGGAGAGAGAAGCACGTTATCCTCTTAATTTCACACATCTCTCTAGCATGTTGCCTCTCACTCACCTTTGGTCCTCCAGATATTGTTGGACTGCATCTCACATCAGTCCTAGCCAAGAGGACAAGTGGTCAGGGATTATGGGAATTGTAGTCCAATAACAAGTGACCCCAGACACCCCGTCCCTGTCTTAATGGAACCCAAACATTTTGGCCTACAGGGTTTACGAATGTGGTGCATGCTGCTTCCGTATTATTTAAGAAAACATTCGGATTGCTCTGGTTGTCTTCGAAGTTAATTCGATAACGTAAAATGAAAGCTAGTTACGTGTCATAAAACATGATGCAAACTTGTTAGCGTCAGACGAAAGACAGTGGAGCAGCTATCATGATAGGTAAATTCAATATGTCAATGTGTGTGTGTGGTTCTCCCCTTCCACATGACATTCATGAAGTAAATAATAATGTTTGCTTCCAAATAACAGCATCTCTCACAACTCTCCCTGGTTGCCTCTGCTTTGAAACTGTGCTTACATTAAGTGCTCCCTCTTTTTCAAGCTGATGAGAGATTGTTTCAAGTGTAAATATTCCAAGTAAGCGTAATTTCAGATTTTGCTATTGGGGGGAATGTAGAGAGCAGGATGGCCGGTGCAGCTAAGCAGCATCCTTAAAACAGGATTCTCTTGCCATTCTAAGAAACCCGTCTGCATTTTCCAGGCTCTCTGCTATTGTTAGGCTCCATTACAAGTTGCTCTATAGCAGCCTGTTGTCTATCTCTCTGCACGTTGACCTTTGTTGTAAGATCTGCTATAGACATCACAAACTCTCACATCAATTTACTACAATTGGATGTGGCATCTTGCGGCTAATTTGATTTCTGCAGAAGTGCACCTGGCTCTGTTTTTCCCTATAGAATGTGGAGGGAGCTTCAAGTCCTCTCAAATGCCATCTATCTGACTGGCCCATGTGCTGCTCAAGGTCTAAGCTGTTTGTCTTCATTGCCCCCAAATGCAAGCAATCACAAAAGAAGAAGAAGAACCATTACAGAATGCAAAATAAAAAATAAGGGGGGCGGGGAGGAAGCAAACATGTAAACTTGATTTTAATGCCTGTGTAAAGCTAAAGGTAAAGGGACCCCTGACCGTTAGCTCCAGTTGCGGCGCTCATCTCGCTTTATTGGCCGAGGGAGCTTCTGGGTCATGACTATGCCACTTCTGGCGAAACCAGAGCAGCGCACAGAAACACCATTTACCTTCCCGCCAGAGTGGTACCTATTTATCTACTTGTACTTTGATGTGCTTTTGAACTGCTAGGTTGGCAGGAGCAGGGACCGAGCAACGGGAGCTCACTCCATCGCGGGGATTCGAACCACTGACCTTCTGATCGGCAAGCCCTAGGCTCTGTGGTTTAGCACCACCCGCGTCCCTTTTAAATTCATTAAATGCATTTTCCATTGTTTGCCTGAAAGCAGAGAAGATCTTCCTTTTGAAGGAGGGGAAAGAAAACAATGATCTTTGCTGATAATAAAGTATTAAATATGTTTGATAGTTTTCAGCTAGATGAAACTAATGACAGAAGATACCTACGATGGAGAAATGACAAAATCCAAAATCCTACTGGGCTCATGCTGACAGTTTGGTGGTAGTGGTGGCATTTCATCTCCTTCCTTTTTGGCAGTCTTTTGTTGTTGCTTCTCAGATTTTATATCCTATCGGTCCCAAGCTGTGCTACTTGACAGGGTTGGATCAGTATTTTTTGCTGCCTGAGGTGGAGCAGTAAATGATGCCTCTCATCACAAGTCAAAGTCCACAGTACTTAGGACTAGACATATTATTTTGGCACCTGGCAGAAAATCCCACAAGCACCTCTCCCCCTCCTTGGTCGTAGAAACACAATAATAATATTGCACTTAGATTATACTTCATAAACAGATCACAGATATGAGGAACCATTGGCCCTCCAGAGGTTGCTGAACTACAACTCCCATCAGCCCCAGCAAACATGGCCAATGTCCACTGAAGGGAGCTGTAGTTCAGTAAAAATTGGAGGCCCAAAGGTTTCTCACACCTATATTTTGTAACACCCAAAATCATCTGCTGAGTTGCCATGTTGCTGTGTCTAATAGTACATCCCCATTTGTTAATTCCTGTACAAGTGTCCAATGCCTTCTAATTCCTTAACAGCTACCAAAGCAGTTTTAGCAAAAATAAAAATAAAATAATAATAAATGGACCAATCCTGACCTGTAAAGACTCAATAGGCAACATCTTTACTGTGCAACAGATTTGAATGTGATACTAAGATTTTGAGATGGAAGGTGGCATAATGAAAACTCTAGAACACTACCCTTTTATTGATTTTTCAGAAACAAATGATAGTATTGATATTAACGTTCACATATCTTGTTCAACACTGTAATTAAATATGCCTGTGTTATTTATATTTTGTGTGTATTGTGGTTCATCTTGGCACTTTGTATATTACATGCACTTTGTATTAATAAAGAAATAAGCAAAAATATTGGTAGTTGTTAAAAAACAATAATTTTATATTTTATATTGTTTTCAACTTGGAATAATTTTACATTCCTGCAGCACTGCATGTGAAAAACAACGTCAATTGGTTTGCTTAGAGGCTTCTGGAAAGCAGTAGAAATGTAGTTAAAGTGGCAGCGCTGCATTTTCTCATTGGCCTTGTGACTGCTATTTAATGCAACAAAGTACAGTACAATCAGTCTCAAAATACTTCCAGGGGAACCTGAAAATCCAAGTATTATTCTGGGCACCTGCTGCTGATTGAAGAGCAACCCTCCAGAACAGTCTTTTGTGTGTGGCACTGTGGTTTGCGAAGGTCCCATACTCTGGAAGTACTCTAAATGAGTAAACCCTTTTGTCAAATACTGTATAGTACTTCTGTGTTGCAGAACTATCGCACTGTTTCAGCACTCAAAGGGAAAAGTTGCCTTGCTAGAATAGGGCCGACCCACACATGAGGCAAGGTGAGGTGATCGCCTCTGGATCAACAGGGGCAGCAGATTCTGTCATAGCTCTTCCCCACTTGTTCCTTCTGTATATCTTCACCAACCCCTTCTTCCCTAGCAGGGAGGCAGGTGCCATTTTGTGGTTTGCCTCAGGTGTCAAAATTTTACAGGCGGGAGCTGTGCTAGGAAAATATAATCTCCTGCCTAGCCCATCCATTGTTGCCACACTTGTGGTGTGAGATACGTGTGCTTGCGAAGTGCAGTTGGCTAAAAAGCACAGTACAGGCCAGGTTTCCACATAGGTACAATTATACACACTTATGTGGGAGCAACATTCATTGAAATCCCTAGTTGAGAGAATACTGGGTGGTGACAGTTTTTGTTTTCTCCATTTTCAAAAAATGATGTTCTGGAAAGTCCCTTAGAATCGAAGACATCCCTCAATCGATGACATTTCCTTTTAGGTTCTACAAATGTGTAGATTCGATACACCAAGATATATTCAGAATTTTTGTCATAGGTGTAAATTGAAACCTCATCTTTAATTGTGAACATTAGATATGCATTCCTGTTCACTGCTGATGCGACTTTGCTTTTGGCAAAGGAAAGAGGAAATTGTTTTGTTCAGAGGAGTCATCTTGTGCCTTTTGTCCCTAAGTTTTTTGTATCCTTCCTAAAAATGTACAAAGAAATTCTGGGAGTATCTGGAAACCTTTGGGTTTCCTCAAACCACTCCAGAGGGTTTGGGCTTTGTTGAGGCAAAGCAAATACCGTTGTGTTTGTAGAGCCAAACATTTGGCAATGCATTGTGGGCCGGGCCCCATTAGAAGGCTCTACAACAACCATCATTCTCTTTATATATAGAGAGATGCTTCCCCCCTCCTTTTCTTTAGTAATGGTTTCTCTTTTTAAAACCATTTGTCTATAATTCCCATTTACTGCACTGACACCTAATGGCTGGCAAGGAAGAATTGATCTCCACGGGTCTTGTTTGTTGCTGGACAAAGAGGTTTCTGCATTTTTTTTCACTAGCAGGGGATGTATAGATTGTGTTTCTTCTCGAGCAAACAATGTTTGCTGCCGATATTTGGATACCACCATTCAGCTGCAGGAACAAAGCATCTGAGGCTGTGTTGTTTTGTTCCTTTTTTAAAGCTGAGTTATTCCGAAAGTCCACTAGAGGTACAGAGGCAACATCGACCAAGGTGATCAGTGTCAGCGGATGCATTATGTCAAAGCCAGAAGTTCTGGGTAGGACTGTTCTGAAATCAATTGTGGCTAAAGTAATTATCTACAGATTATTAAAATGTTTACCAGCACAATCCTATACATGTCTACTCAGCAGCAAGTGGCACTGAATTCAGTGAGACTTACTCCCAGATGAGTACAGGATTGCAGCCTGTTAATTACTATGATGATGATGATAACTAAGATCATCATAGAATGGTCTTATACTCTCCAACATTTCTCCAATGAAAATAGGGATGTCCTATTCCATCATCAGGGACGCAGGTGGCGCTGTGGGTTAAAGCCTCAGCGCCTAGGACTTGCCGATCGAAAGGTCGGCAGTTCGAATCCCTGCGGCGGGGTGCGCTCCCGCTGCTCGGTCCCAGCGCCTGCCAACCTAGCAGTTCGAAAGCACCTCCGGGTGCAAGTAGATAAATAGGGACCGCTTACCAGCGGGAAGGTAAACGGCGTTTCCGTGTGTGGCTCTGGCTCGCCAGATGCAGCTTTGTCACGCTGGCCACGTGACCCGGAAGTGTCTCCGGACAGCGCTGGCCCCTGGCCTCTTGAGTGAGATGGGCGCACAACCCCAGAGTCTGTCAAGACTGGCCCGTACGGGCAGGGGTACCTTTACCTTTACCTTATTCCATCATCATTTTATTATTTACACCCCGCCCATCAGACTGGGCTGTGCCAGCCGCTCTAGGTAGCTTCCAACAGAGATAAAAACATAATAAAACATTAAGCACTGAAAAAACTTCCCTGTACAGGTCTGCCTTCAGATGTCTTCTAAAGGTTGTATAGTTACTGGTACTTATCTCCTTGGCTCGAGGGTTGCATAACTCCATACCCACCAACATTTCTCTGGTGGAAATAGAGATGTCCTAAGACCTAAGGGACAGTGGGACATTCCGGGATCAAATTAAAAATTGGGACAGCTTCTGTAAATCTGGGACTGTCATTCAAAAATAGGGACACTGGTCAGCTGATCAGTTAATAGACAGTTATGGACCTGCCATTCTGAGTCAACATGCTAGCTAAACAGACCTAGCTCTGTCCAGTTCTTGGAGAGCTGGTTTGTGTGTTATAGAACTGGTGCAGTTATCATACACCAGTGGCTCTCTCGAGAACCATGAGCTTACATGAGCACAGCTAATGATGTAAGTACTACCAACAACAGTAGTGGGTTATGGATTTCGGTTATGGCAGAGCGAAGACTTAGTGTAGGAACTTGGATTATTCTGCATTTGAAAGTGGTTTTGGGAGGTTCTGATCTCATATGCTTCATTTTTTGTAAGCTACTTTGGGCCTCTGCATAAAACAGGCATTATTTATTTGCTTGCTTTTAAAATATTATTATTATTATTATTATTATTATTATTATTATTTCTAATCCAACCTTCAGTCGACAGTGCCAGAGGTGGAAATATACACAATCCAAATCCAAAATTAAACAAAACACAGAATTCAATTGCAAGCAACAGAAATTCAAGCGCCTAATACACTTCACATTGTCCAAAAGTCTGGACAAAGAGTTGCAACTTCACTGACTAATGAAATTGCTTGATAAGCCGCAGATCGGTGGGAGATCATTCCAGAGTTGAGCAGATTGGTATAAAGAAAAAATGGACTATTTCAGGTATCTTTAATATGGGTCAAGCCATACCCACCCGCTGGGTTGTGGTCTGAGTTTCTTTGACAAAGTCTGGATGCAAAATAGCATTAAATGAAAATAAAAATGAAGGATGTTGAGCAGCAGCAGCAATTTAAAATTAGGTTTTTTTTGCTCCCAAAGTTGCTAAGAGACTTTATGGGGGGAAATTTGTTTCCAAGCTGCTGTTGCTGTTGCGAATTTTGCATTGCCTGGGCACTTCCATCTGCTCCCCGCAGCATTCAACTTGCAAATAAACTGATTAGTTCAGACATCATAAGTCTCTGGTGCTCTTATGGCTCCAAAGGAAATTGACTCTGTGAAGATAGCCCAGAACTTCCCAATGCTCCGGGGAGGTTAAACAATTTTAAGTCTCATTTATTTCAGTGGAGGATATCAGCATGTGAATTAAAAGTGCTTTACTTTGGCTGGCTTTCGCCCTGATCATGCAATGCAGTGTGCGTGCTTGGTAAATGGTTGCATTATACAAATTTTAAAAGAAAAAGTGGCCCTCGTGGTAGATATTTAGGTTGCATTCTGTTCTCAAAGCATGTCAGAAACAGGACTTAAATTCGTGTCAGGACTAATCAGGGTTCAGATCTCAGACTGCATTCCATGCCAGAGACATACGAGATGATAATAAGGAAAGGAGTGCCCCTGAACACGTGCAGAGTGCCTTTCACCACGGAATAACCACGAGAGATTGTGAAACAGGGCTTCCACTTCGGCCGATTTGAACCCTAGTGCTACCTCTCATCTTATCAATTAGCCACCGACCCAAAAGATCGATATTTGAGACGCGTTCCAGTCAAGGCTGAGATTCAGAACCTGGGACCATTTACTCTGGAGAAAGGCCATTGACTTAAGTGCTCCAGAAATGGCGCTACGGGGTTGCGATCCGTATCAGCCCATCCACTTCCCAAGATGATCGGGATTAACTTGGTGTGTCATCAGCTTACAAAATTGCCTTTAAAAAAATGCGCCTAAGACCAGCTGTGTGAGAGTTAATCAAACGAAATGCAATTTGAGGAGGTGTAAGTCTTATTAATATATTAGGGATTCTTAGGGTCCCAGTTGGCCAGGCCAGATGTGCTGCTGCATAATGAGAACACAATAACCTTCATCAGGAAGTGGATCAGTCTGGTCGTCCCGGCATCTTGCGATCATCTCTATATAGTATTTGCTGTGGGGGGAGGTTGATAAGGAATAATAGGTTAACCGGATTCGTACTTGGATTCTGACTTAATGCAGAGTTGATCTTATTTTTTCTGTTATTGCAGCCCTTAAACTGACATACCGGGTGTCAAACTTATTGACACTTCTTTAGACATATAAAAGGACACCGTTAGGCATAGTCAGCGTAATGCTTGCAAGCTTATTGTACTGCACACCTATAGTCTGGGTAAGTCATTGCTTCCGATACTCACATGATTTTGACCAACAGCAATAATTATTTGCATGTGACCTGGGGCACGCTGTTGAAGGAATAAACACATTGATTCTTGGATTCTATAGCTAGTTGGAATCAGGTCCCTGGGGGATATGTTGGAACCCGGAACAAAATGGCCAATGCGTTGAATCAGGACACTTTTGGGTTTACACATAATATTTGCATTGCTCTCCTTGTATTAAAATATTCAATTTATAGAGAGCTTGGAGTTACTTTCCCTTCAGAATATTTGTACCTATCAGCCATTTCCTTCCCCCTCTTTATTTACATGCATACACACAGACATACATGCAACGGAGACCAGTTTTTAAAAACTAATTTCATTGGCATCGTGAGTTGTGAGTTTTGATAGCCCGTTGTGAGTTTTGTTAGCCCGCTTCAAGGACTTAAAATCCCCAGAGTTCTTTGAGTGAAGAAGACTTTGATAGGTTAATGGGTTGTTCCCTGTCTGCCAGAGCAAGGGCTATCATGCTCATAGGTGGACTAATTTTAATGTTGCGAAACAGAGGGTCCCCATACACTGTTGCACATGAAAAAAACTCATGCAGCAGATTTCACAATCTATTGTGCAGCAAACCTACCAGCAACCTGCTTCTCTTGCACAACAACACACCATTCAAGTGTCCCTATTTTCCAGGGACAGCGCCAGGTTTCTGATTTGACCCCATAATGTCTCAGTTTTCCTTAGGACATACCTATTTTCAAGCTGCCACTCTGGGCAGCTTCCAACACATATAAAAACATAATAAAACATTATTATTGTTTTTTTAAAAAAACCTTCCCTATACAGGATTGCCTTCAGATGGCTCGGGGGTTAGATAACTCTATACCCTCCAACATTTCTCCAATGAAAATAGGGACATCCTAAGGAAAAGTGGAATGGACGCTGGTGGCACTCTGGTCTAAACCACAGAGCCTAGGGCTTGCCAATCAGAAGGTCAGTGGTTTGAATCCCCATGACGGGATGAGCTCCCATTGCTCAGTCCGAATTCCTGCCAACTTAGCAGTTCAAAAGCCCGTTAAAGTGCAAGTAGATAAATAGGTACCGCTCTGGCAGGAAGGTAAACGGCGTTTCCGTGCGCTGCTCTGGTTCACCAGAAGCGGCTGAGTCATTCTGGCCACATGACCCGGAAGCTGTACGCCGGCTCCCTCGGCCAATAAAGTGAGATGAGCGCCGCAACCCCAGAGTCGTCCTCGACTGGACCTAATGGTCAAGGGTCCCTTTACCTTTTTAAGGAAAAGCAGGACATTCTAGGATCAAATCAGAAAGCAGGACAGCTTCTCTAAATCAGGGACATCCCTGGAAAATTGGGACACGTGGAGAGTCTGCAGACTAAGGGTCACATTTTGAAGCTGGGGTTGTACAGAGCAAAGTTGTGTTGTCCCGGTGGCTGCAATTCCAGCTTTGGCCACCATATGGGTGGCACTGCAGCATAGCAGAGATTGGGCTGTTAAAGGTTGCAACCACGCCATACATTTAAGTATTATACCCAGTGTTGTTTTTTTCTAGGGGTACGCAGGGGTACGCATACCCCTGAACATTTTGTGAATCTTTGTACTTATGTCCATTTACTGTATTTATTTTTCCCGATTTGAACTATAAAATGGTGGTTTCTTTAGTCAAAATCAGAGGACCCTAAACATTTTTTAAAGGGGGGGGGGGTGAAGCACTGATTATGCCACATTGCAGTGGTACCTTGGGTTAAGAACTTAATTCATTCTGGAGGTCCGTTCTTAACCTGAAACTGTTCTTAACCCGAGGTACCACCTTAGCTAATGGGGTCTCCCGCTGCCGCTGTGCCACTGGAGCACGATTTCTGTTCTCATCCTGAAGCAAAGTTCTTAATCCCTGGTACTATTTCTGGGTTAGCGGAGTCTGTAACCTGAAGCGTCTGTAACCCAAGGTACCACTGTATATTCATGGCTTTCCCCCCTCCAATAAATAAATAAAAAATCCCAGTAACTGTAGTTTGTCAAGGATGTTGGGAATTGTGGTTTTGTGAGAGGCATAACAATTCTCAGCAAATTATAGCTCTCAATATTAGGGGAGGGGAGTCACGATTGCTGAAGTGGCATAAGAGAAAATTCAAAAGCTTGGTTTTGAAACTTGCAATGTTATTTAAATTGCAGTCTTGAAAACATACTGGGCATGAGCCCTGTTGCAGGGTGGGCACTGCGCATCATGTTGCCTAAGGCAGGAAACCCAGATGGCCTTCTCCTCCCCCCACATGTATAATCATAATCAGCACTTTTGGTGCTGAAAATTCAAGGTCCAATTTAAATGGAATCCCAGGTGTGTAAAATATATATATAAATAAATCCTTAGCTATGCATAGTTCCACTTGACACGCGCAAAATCCTGAGGCAATGTGTCTGCACTACATGCAAACTCACCCAAGTCACTTGCCATCTTTGTGGAACCCTGCCTAAGTGTGTGTGTGTGTGTCCGTTTTATACACCCAGATTCATGTTTCAACCAGGTCTCAGATTGTGGCCTCGCAGGCTCACACTGTGCCATCGATTTCAAGGGTGAGAAAACTGAAGGGGGCTCAGCACTTGCTACTTATGATTTGCCCTCTAGAGCTAGAAAGGGTTCGAGCCAGGATTTCGTGTCTCTCAGTGACAATGAGAAAAAACACACACACACACATACCGAAGTCTATTTTACAGTTTCCTACTGCATTTCATAGAACATGATTATGAATACTCATTTTAATTAACTACACTTAACCGCATTATGCTTTCATGTTGTATACACTGTTTAGCATGGTGTGCCTTTAAATAATAATGTACTCCGGGCTCCCCCACTAATAATTGGAATTAAGCCTGTGTTGTGCTTGAATTAAGCGTGTATTAGCCTGCAAATACATTATTTGTCGCCGTTTAGGTCTCTGCAGTTAATTTCGTTCTAATTAAGTGTATGCAGGGTTCCAAAATTACCTGGAATCTTTCAGTGGGCCACAAGTGTGTCCAGTAAATGATTTGCATCTGTCGCAACGAAATAGTATCTTTTTAGCTTACATGAAAGTGATGAAAAGAAACCACTGGCAAAATTCTGGGCTTAAGATACGCCAGTAAGCACCTAAACCAGCCTATTACTTTCCATTGGTTCCAGATGCTTTTGAATCAGTCTTAGCATTCTTAAAAGTTAGCCCCTCGTGCACACACCTTACATTGACCATCTACATGGAAAAACAAACATTTTTTATGATCACTCTTTGAGAGAAGCAGTTCTTCATAGGGCAAAAATGGGATAGCTTAGATTATGATAAGGGGCGCGTTGTGACTATGCAGCACAACAATAAGGCAGAAAATATGGTATTTGTGTGTTAGAAACTTACGATTGAAATAAGCAATGAGATGTTGTCGAAATGCTGTATTTTTCGTTATCTAACAGAGCTGTCGCTTGAAACCTCGTCTTGCAAAACTTGCTCAATTTAGCTTTGCTTAATTGCCCAGAGAATTCAACAGACAAAAGTAACCACAAACTGAGACAGGCTGTCAGGATTGGGTCCAGTAAACAACTCACCGTGAAATTTTAAGCTTCACATTAGCCTATACACTTGAAATATAAATGTGTTAAGGGCCCACAGTTACATTTCTATGCAATATTTGAACTGGTGGTGATCTCAGCAAAAGACATTGTGCGCTGAAATGCTTTGTTTCTGTAAATTCTGTTAATGAAAGAAACTCGTCAGTAACGACCCTTTGAAAAAGCAACACATTCCTACTGACAAAGCAAATAGCCACATTATGTATAATTACTGCCTTGTACTCTCCTCTGGCTTCAAGCACAGTGTTAAAAATGCCACATAATTCAGATACCCCCCCCCCTTTTCCTTCCTTCCTTCCTTCCTTCACAAGGGAGAAATCCCATTCCCTAATATATTTTATGGGTTTGCTCTTTTTCTGATATTTCCTTTGCAAAGGTCCTGCTCATATTTGTATCTTATTACTTTTCTTAGACTAGATTTATTGATAGTTTCTAACAAAAATATGATTTCAGGATATTTACTGAACAAAACTCAATATAAGAGCCCCCAATTCAATTGTTTTTCATCAAAATGGAGAACAATAAAGAACCTAAACTCCTCAGCTCAGACACAACAGCATCAAATAGTCCTATATTTCTTAAAAGAAATAAACCAATAACAGGGAAGTGATAGATGTTACTTAAAATAAAACATTAGTTTTGTTTAATTTATATGGGTTTCTAAGAATCTAGACTATAACATGAGCTGTGGACATTCTGCTTCATAAACATGTAGAAATACAGTTGAATTCTTTGAAGGAATCAAAGAACAATCAGAATCCTAAAGATGTGTGGATGTGATTTTTATTTCTCAATACTATTAATTGCCTTGACATATATTTAAATGTGATTTAAATAAAATTCAGGATAAAAGAGTTATCAATAATATTTTGCTACTGTGACAGCATTTGAGTAAGGCTAATCTTGGTGATGATTTCTGCTGAGAAATCCAGAATATGGATTTCTAATGCCTTACTTTTGATAGGTCATTCCCAAAGTTTTTATTAGCAGGAGCACTGATCATTTGGTAAAGGGGTTGTTGATTAATCCCTTTGGTTATCAATAATTATTTGCTTATAACAGACGGATTTATTCATTCTTTATCTGCTCTTGTCTCCCTGTGTATTGCTCAGTGATTATTATAGATATTTATAAGATGGTTCTTATTTAGGGCATATTGCATCACTGAGAGATTCAAGCAATTATTTTAAATCCCCCTCTCCCTTATCCCAAATTACTGGGCATTTTCCACTGAAAATGGTAAACAATATTATAAACTTTTTTTAAAAAAATAAAATAAAAGACCAGGAAAAGGAGGGAAAGAAGTAATCTGATTTCTGGGAAGAGGGAACACAGTGAGAGATGTGTGCCTTTATAAGGATGGACAATGGAAAGCAAAATAATAACTCCTAAGTTTGATTGTTCAAATATATTCTACAATACAGAGAGCTGCATGCAAGCTGGAACAGGCGTAGGGCAGGAAGGTTAAGTAGAAGAGAAGGCACAATACTTCAGATTGGCAGTAGACTGCAGGAAGAATAATCTAATCAAAACTAAATTCAATTATCTCGTCCCAGGCCAGGCTCCTGGGATTGCCGCACTGAATACTAGCAAAGCCTCAGCCTAGACGTTTTTTCCCCAGTCAAACGCACATGATGAATGCAGATGAAATTTGAAATATGAAAATCCGAAATAATTTATGGAAGTTGTCAGAAATTTGGCTGGCTGGTGGCGTAATTTCCTTGGAGACGAGGCAGGCTGGCTCATTGCTTCTCGTCTCGGAGCAGTTCACCGCTCTTCCAGCGCACGGATCAACCCCTTTCAAAATGCTCTTCCAGGCAAATTACGGCTCATTATAGACAGCCTTGCACCAGGCCATTATGTCAGAGGAAATCTTTTTTCATTTGCAGAAATTTGCTTGGAATTCTCATATTTATTTGAGCATCCATTATCGAATCTGAACATTGAATTATCCACAATTATGCTCTGGGTTAAGGCGGATGTTTGTGTACATATGGAAGAGACGGCCACGGCGTCCTCTGGAAAAATATATATATGGGGGGGTTTGCCAGTGATCTTTACATGCTTCAAGCAGCTGCCTTTAAGGTATCAGTGGAAAGCTGGTTTCCTGTAGCTATTCATTTACAAAATACATTTACTTTCTGAAAAGAGCCTTATATGGGAAAGATTTGGCTGGTCCTTGGAGCTTGATATTTATCTCAATTAGGAGGTCTCTTTCTCTGCAAAGATGGAGCTCGAGCTTGGTCTGGTTTTTCAACAAGCCCCCTCTAGTTGGCCTTTCCTTTCAATTACATTATGCGATGAACATTTGGTGTCCATCATATGTGCTCTGCTGCTGCCTCCACCTCCCAGTCCTAAGAGCGTAAGGCGAACCCTGCTGCATCCGTTTGACAATTCAGCATCCTGTCTCCAACAATGGGCGGCCAGATGGGAAACGTACCAGCGCAGCTAAAAGGCAACATCTCTCCTGCCTTGTCTGTCTGCCGGCAACTTGTGTTCAGAGATACAGTGCCCCTGGTCCTGGAGGTTCCATTTAGCTCTCGTGATAAACCAGCCTGGAGAGCTCAGTTGGTTAGAGCGTGGTGCTGATAATGCCAAGGTTGCAAGCTTGATCCTCACATGGGACAGCTGCATATTCCTACATTGCAGGGGGTCGGACTAGATGATGATGATGATGATGATGATGATGATGATTATTATTATTACACCACCCATCTGGCTGGGTCTCCCCAGCTACCCTGGGTGGCTTCCAACAAAGTATTAAAATACAGTGGTCTGTTAAACATTAAAAGCTTCCCTAAACAGGGCTGCCTTCAGATGTCTTCTAAAAGTCAGGTAGTTGTTCTTCTCTTTGACATCTGGTGGGAGGGTGTTCCACAGGGCGGGTGCCACTACCGAAAAGGCCCTCTGCCTGGTTCCCTGTAACTCCACTTCTTGCAGTGAGGGAACCGCCAGAAGGCCCTCAGCACTGGACCTCAGTGTCCGGGCTGAATGATGGGGGGTGAAGACGCAGTGTATCCCAGAAGCAATGTGCGACGTTTTGGGCTACACTCCCAATGGTTGTGGGTTGCCAGTCATGTCATGCTGTCAGGGCCGGATTTAGGTTTGATGAGGCCCTAAGGCCCTGTGGGACTTGACATCTTTCCGCAGGGCCTGCAAGACAGAGCTGGCCTTTGGTTTGGACTCAGTCTGCCCTTATGGTTTTGATTTATGGGCTACTATTAAAATGAGGCTGCATTTTAAATTGTATTTTAACCCATATTTTAATAAACTGGTTTGTTTGTTTGTTTGTTTGTTTGTTTGTTTGTTTGTTTCCCCCATTATGTTTTATTGTAATTTTATTGGTGTTGGCTTCCCTGAGCCCAGCTCTGGCTGGGGAGGGCAGAGTATAAATAAAAAATTAATAATAATAATAATAATAATAATAATAATAATAATAATAATAAGCTACTGAAGGTAATGGGGCCCTTTATATGTCCAGCTGTCAAGAACAAATTGTCGCTTTTTTGTGTTGAATATATGCTATATGGTAATTTATGGACCTAATAGGTATCTAAAGCTATTTGCACATAACAAATAGGAGCCTACACAACACAAAACACTGCTGCTGGATGAGGCCAGAAGCCAACTAGACCAGCTTACTGTTCTCACAGTGACCAACCAGATAATACAAGGTCACTCTGAGCACCTCATTTATTCCCACACTGGAGTCATCCACTCTAAACCAGAGATACTTCAGTAATAAGTAACATGATCAGAGTGAGCTCGTGTGAAACAATTTATTCTCTCTGTTACCAAGGTAACATGGATCCAGACCATAAGAGGCCAAGGTGGGGGTTTTGCACTTCTCGTTCCTCCTTAGTAACATATGAATTAGGCTTTGGCAATGCAGGAAGTGGTTGTCAATAATGTCATTCCTAAGCTTGTGTAGTAGCATGATGACCTTGCATGCTCCTTGGAACATGATTGTGCCAGCAGCCATGTGAGATGACTGTTCAGATCACCCAGCCTAGAACTGCGATGGAAATAGCCCAAGATAGTAGAGTCAGGACACAACTGCTCTACACAAATGTTTAGCACAAAGGCACGCTCTTGCTTTATTGCTCTTTAGAGATGCCTCCAGTTTGGCTAGGACTATATGATAGACTATAGTTTTCCCAGTAGTGATGTACGGAAGTGAGAGCTGGACCATAAAGAAGGCTGATCGCCGAAGAATTGATGCTTTTGAATTATGGTGCTGGAGGAGACTCTTGAGAGTCCCATGGACTGCAAAAAGATCAAACCTATCCATTCTGAAGGAAATCAGCCCTGAGTGCTCACTGGAAGAACAGATCCTGAAGCTGAGGCTCCAATACTTTGGCCACGTCACGAGAAGAGAAGACTCCCTGGAAAAGACCCTGATGTTGGGAAAGATGGAGGGCACAAGGAGAAGGGGATGACAGAGGACGAGATGGTTGGACAGTGTTCTCAAAGCTACAAACATGAGTCTGACCAAACTGCGAGAGGCAGTGGAAGACAGAAGTGCCTGGCGTGCTCTGGTCCATGGGGTCACGAAGAGTCGGGCAAGACTAAACAACTAAACAACAACATATGATAGACTAGAATACTTAGCATAATGGTTTACTAAAAGGCAAAGGCCTGTATAGCTTACACTGTTGCAGTGTAGCATTTTTGTTAGTAAGAAAAACCATCTGGGCTGCGAGTCCTGGAGGACCTGCTCCTTGCCTTGCAGGCCTTTCCCCACCTGACCTGGGAGGGCAGGGACTGACTGACTGACTCCAGCTACAAAAACTGAGACTGCTAAACAGACTTTTGGGCTGGAGCATTTTTGTAGTGGGGGGGGGGTTGTTGGCGGGGGTTGTTGCTGTTACTGATATTATTATTATTTTGTATATTTATTTTAGATCTTATTATGAATTATGTGGAAATGGTTCAACTTGTGTAGTTTTTGTCATTTTGTTTATTGCTTATGACTACCTTTGTTTTGTTTGCAGTCATGTATTTGTTTTAATGTTGTAAGCTGCCTTGGGCATGGTTTTAACTTTGGAAAGGTGGCATACAAGTAAAATGATTGATTGATTTGATTGAAATGACTGAGGTCAGTACAAATGGCAATATGCTTTGGAGTAACCCAGTAACACCCAGGGCAGGGCTTAGGTAATGTTTAAGCCAATTAAAGGAGAAAATTCTACCCATGGTGACCTGGTTAAGAATGGTCTTCTGTGACATTTCTTACACTTTTCTTGGAAATCTTTGATAGCTTTTAAAAACCGGATTTCAAATTATATACATTTAAAGTTTCATTGAACATGACAAATCATTATGTCCCAGTTGTCTTTTCTTTTTGAATTGAAGCATACATGCATGAAATGGATTTACCTGTGGGAATAATATCACTGAAGTCTGTGAGGAATACTTGTCCAAAGTCATTTTGTCTACACACAAAGGTTAGCAGGAGCAAACATCTGAGTAGCAAACAGATTAGGAGCACAGTGTTACTTACAGAGAAGTGTCTATAAAAGCCCCAACTAATGCTAGCAAAAATTATTAGTGGAGCCTAAATTATGAAAAAATTCTACGCAGGGGAATCTCATGCCAAAGGAAATGACAATTACCAAAAAATTTGTAAAGAAAATATTTTACCAAAGGCCACAACACCACTAAATTCTGAAGTATAGCACTGGGATAAAATAGGAATTGAATTAACAGGAACAAATCTAATTAAGAACAGAAATGGAACACATATCTAATTAATGGTAGCAATCATTGGGACCAAACAAGAAAGAAAAATCTTGCAAATTAGTTAGTTAGTTAGTTGCATTTATATATATATATATATATATATATATTTGCTTTCGTAGATTTTCACGGGTACAGGAATGCAGGTTTTGGTGTCCTCGGGTGTCTTCCCGTGTAAAAGTTGGGGTGTCTAGGCGACGTTTCGACGAGGTCTCACTCGTCATCTTCAGGCTGGTGCTTTCGGCTTCTTGTTACTGGAATATATATATATAAAAGAGCCCATTCTTCATGCTCAGGCGAGGATAGTTCTCGCCTTTGATCTCATAACAGCCTTTGAGGTACATTAGGTCAGTGTTTGCCAACCTTGGGCCTCCAGCTGTTTTTGAACTACAATTCCCATCATCCCTGACCACTGGTCTTGCTAGCTAGGAATGATGGGAGTTGTAGTCCAAAAACAGCTGGAGGCCCAAGGTTGGGAAATACTGCATTAGGTTGAGGGTTAGAGACTTGCCTAAGCCACCCCACCAAAGCTTGTGGCTACGGAGATTTAACCTGGGCCTTCTTAGCTGAAATCTGTCCACAGCACCATACTGAAGGTCTCTGCAGATCACAGGGAAGGCAACAGAAATATTGCATGCAATGTCTTATTTTTCCAAACATAGGAACTTAGAAGTGGCTTCAGAGAAGTCCCACCTGGAGATGCCAAGTTTTGGACTCAAGACCTTCTGCACATGGCGTATGTGCTCTACCATACCATGGGAGAGCGACTTTGAGGTCACTACTATGTGACCTCAGTGATTTATTAATTGGCTGACATGGCAGGAGAAGAAGATGCGCACCTGATGCAGTTATTCTGGTGGCTCTGCAGAAAGTTCCAGATCATGTTGGCTCTGTTCTCTTTAACATATAAATGCCTTTGGCCTCCCTGATTTTTTGCTGGGCATTCCCTGCCATTTAAGAGAACGGGGCACACACACACACACACACACACACCTGCACTTATGGCATGCTCCACATGCACAATGAAGCACTTGAAGTTTAGGATTGTACCATGGCTTTGAAACAGGGGTGATCATCCTCTTAAGCCAGGCAGGCAGGTCATGTCTTTTAGCCACAAGTCACCTGGGAGTGGCCTCATTGCTTATATATCTTGGAAGAGGAGCTTACTGGGAAATGATACTTAATGAAATGAAAAGGATGTTTAAAATAACCTTTGTAAAAAACAACAACACCAGAAGCTTTTCTTTTGGGCATTATAGGGACAGAACTACCTAAAATGTATAGAAACTTATTCATGTATGCTACTACAGCGGCAAGAATGTTACTCGCCCAAAAATGGAAAGAAGCAGAAGTCTCAGCAAAGGAAGAATGGGTACAAAAAACTTACGGAATATGCAGAAATGGCAAAACTTACCGGAAGAATAAGAAATCAAGATAATAAACTTTTTTGTAAAAGAATGGAAGTGGTTTATTGAATATTTACAGATAAATTATAAACAGATAGAAACATTAGCAGGATTATTGTAACAACACGATGTTTTATAAGGGTATATATTTAAAGAATAATAATGATATGCAGGATATATTAAAAATAAATATTTTAAGGAACTGTAGACAGAGGGGGAATGTCAAAATGATTATAAAATTACTTGAAAAGTATATATATGAGAGAAGAGGTGGCTGTTCCTGTTATGGTGAGGAACGCAGCACATGAGATTCTGGGCAGATTTATTTGGATAGATCAAAAGAACAGAAAACAGCTGAGAACAGGTAGATGTAAAGAAACAGGACCAGGGACAGCTCCAAGGCAGTAGACAACATACTCCACCAATTCTTACTCTCTCTTTCAGATTTGGCTTAGTCTCAGTTTGGACATGTGATCTCTCAGAATCTACAAACTGCACACTTTGTGGCTCTTAACATCACAACCAGTTTTTCTCTCCTACCCAACTTTATTTATTTTTTTAAAAAGTGACATTAAACTGCAAAATAGGCAGTTCATGAGCACTGTGCGTGCATGTGGCTCAGTTGGTAGAGCACAAGCCTCTTAATCTCTGGCTTTGAGCCCCTATGTTGGGTGAGAAGATTCCTGCATTGCAGGGGATTGAACAAAAGGACCCTGGTGGTCCCTTCCAGCTCTATGGTCCTGTGGGATGTGGTGTTTCGTATAATAAAAATTCAAAAGTGATATAGTATTTAATAAAAAGCTAAAAGACCTTAAGAACACATGGAGGGGAGTTGCTTAGTCGGAATACAAATGACAGTGTATATGTAGTCATTCATATCTTTCTATCTATATACAGTGGTACCTTAGGTTAAGTACTTAATTTGTTCCGGTGGTCTGTTCTTAACCTGAAACTGTTCTTAACCTGAAGCACCACTTGAGCTAATGGGGCCTCCTGCTGCTGCCATGCCGCCGGATCACGATTTCTATTCTTATCCTGAAGCAAAGTTCTTAACCTGAGGTAATATTTCAGGGTTAACGGAGTCTGTAACCTGAAGCGTATGTAACCCAAGGTACCACTGTATACAGTATATATCTGAGGGCCATTCAGATGTGAAGTTTTACCATCCATATATCCATATGGAATTCAATCAGACTCCACACTTTTGCTTAATAGCAAAATACTACCACAGTTCTGAAGAACTCAAGAGAAATCAGAATTTCTCATTATTTGGTGACATTTTGTTTGGCCATTAAAAAAAAGTATTGTGTGATGGTGTTTTCAAAATATATATGAAATTACTTAGGTGTAGAGTATCAGTATTATTTATTTACTTATTTATTTCATTTATATCCTACCTTTTTCTCCAAGGAGCAAAATGCTGTGTATATGGTTCTCTCCCTCCTCATTTTATCACCACAACAATGCTGTGAGGTAGGTTTAGACCGAGAGAAGCAGTGACTGGACGAAGGTCACCCGGTGAGTTTCATGGCTGAGTGGGGATTTGATCCTTGGTCTTCCAGACCCTAGTCCAACACTCTAACCACTACACTACCCTGCCTTTCAGCCTGACTTTGTTTTGGAGTTTACAGAAAAGAGGGTCAGAACCATGTGATGACTTTCTTTCATGTTTCAAGTTAGGGCCCATCTACCTTTTCTTCTAAGGGACATGGGTGGCACTGTGGGTTAAACCATAGAGCCTAGGACTTGCCGATCAGAAGGTCGGCGGTTTGAATCCCCACGACGGGGTGAGCTCCTGTTGCTTGGTCCCTGCTCCTGCCAACCTAGCAGTTCGAAAGCACATCAAAGTGCAAGTAGATAAATAGGAACCGCTCTGGCAGGAAGGTAAACAGCGTTTCCGTGTGCTGCTCTGGTTTGCCAGAAGCGGCTTGGTCTTGCTGTCCACATGACCCGAAGCTGTACGCCGGCTCCCTCGGCCAATAAAGCGAGATGAGTGCCGCAACCCCAGAGTCGGCCACGACTGGACCTAATGGTCAGGGGTCCCTTTACCTTTACCTTTTCTTCTAGTGACCTGGGTTAAAATGCATTTCTGTTGAAAACAAACAAACAAACAAACAAACAAACAAACAAACCTTTATAATTATTTAACAAAGTTTTCAGCAACCCAACAATTTATCATAGACACAAAAACATCAGGAGTAAAAGCGAGGTTCAAATATGTCAGTCAATCAGACTCAAATGCGTACACAATAAAGGTCAATTTGACTCTTTCAAGCGCACAGTATAATTTCTTTGCTGTTGTCACAAAACTAGGAAAGGGAGACCAAGTTTCTAAGCAAGTGCCTATATGCAAATACTTCAAATTTTCCCTTTGTATGCAACGAAATTATTCTGATGATCATTGAACTCTGTTATTGTTGTTTAATTTATTACCCATCGTTTATGACAACGGTGAAAGTGTAGAAGTGAAACAGTTGAAAGCTTTTCTGCACGAAAGTTGCAATTACTACCTTTCTATCTCACAGCAATCTGGCCCGTCTTAAGCCTGCTGTGACCCTCCAGGTCAAACATAGCTTGCTGAGCCATGTATGGCAAACAGTCACCAATGTCCTTTTTGCCGCCCACCTGGGCCTGCAAACAGGCGTTGCACAGAGCACTCGGCCAATGACGATGGATGACTGGTTGGCTGCATTCAGCTTGGCAGGTCACAAATTGTGCAGCCCTTTCTTATGCAACATAAATCTTAATATCTTGGAAGGAAATAGATTCCAGACACTTGGGCAGAGAACGAAGCTGAAGGCAAAAACCACAGCTACAGCTTTCTCTTTATTATAAGGCCATTGGATTTTTGTGTCCAGAAGAAACGTCGTATTGCTGCTGTAACAACAATGATGATTATTAAAAGTGTAAGATTCGTATTGAGTCTCCAAATATAAAATCATGAGTAACTATATAACCTTTGGAAGACATCTGAACGCAGCCCTGCATAGGGAAGCCTTTTAATCTGAAATGCTTTATTATGTTTTTATAGATGTTGGAAACCGCCCAGAGTTTCTGGGGGAACCCAGTCAGATGGGCGGGGTACAAATAATAAAATTATTGTTATTATGATTCAAATGGTTAGGTTCTTAGTCACATGACCTGTGTTCTCTCTTGGCCACGAATAACAAAAGGAGCCATTGACAGAGTGCCCTGAATTTTAATGCTTTAGGAAGTTCCATTTTATGTTTGCTTGACTCTCTGCAAAGTGGCATGTGACCACTGCATGCTTGCTGGGTTTATCCCGATTTTAAAAACCGGGCCAGTCCTATTGCTCCTCTCATGCAGATAGCAGCAGAGAGGTTGTGTAAGGGCTAGAGCCTCCCCGGGTCTTCTTCCTGCAGGAAACTTTGTAATAGCACTTAAATACATAAAGCGACGGGGCAGGAGATTATTGCTGGCATTGTGCTTTTGTAGATGTGTATTATAGCCTCGCCCTGCCGACTGACACAATTAGCTGAATGTGGGACAAGACAAACGTTGTATGCGACAGTGGGGTAGTATTGAAAGCTGACCCCCATATCTAGAGGGCGAAGAGTTATGGATCCATTGATAGCCATTAACTAGGGCTGGGAAGCGTGGCTGTTAAATTTTTGCCTGCTGGCTTCTGGCTACAGGCCTGCTGACTTTTCTGGCAACAGAGGGCTTGAATGGAACCACAGGCAGCTATGGAACTTTGTTCTTCTTTTATTAGAACTGACCATTGACAAGGAGAGCGGAGGGGGTGCAGGGAGGCAGCAAGCTGCGCTGAGCACACACTTCTTAGCCACTCTTTGTTGCTCTTTTTTTTCTTCCCCTGGCTGCAGTTTTCTTTCTTTAAAGCCGTATGAGCAGTTATGAGGATGTCAAAAACCGCTGCACGTTTTTAGCTGGCTCATAAAAAGAGCCATTCGCGTTCAGAGACAAGGCTCTGATCCAAAGTTTAAGCGCTCAAGCGCACATTTTTAAACACGCTTGCTAGTGTGCCCCATTGAACTCAGTTTACTTCTGAGTAAACATCCCTAAGATTGCACCAACGTCTTCATCAATGACAGAACTGGGTACAGGCATTAATGCTCACGAGTCAATCCATGGGATTTGTAATTATTTCATTTGGTGGGGGGGAGGGTTGTGCTGGTTTTTTAATCCCCCCCATGGAGAAATACATCATCTGTTTACAAAATAGCTCTTTAAAAATACAAGGAGTACAGGTCACGAGACACCTATGTACATCATACAAAAGCAATAGTCTGATCTTCAGGTTATGAAAACTGGAATTAAAAAGTCACTATACAGAAAAGATTCCAAGTTCCCAGCTTGGCATTTTTTTTTTATTTTAGATCTTGTCCACTGACCACAATGCTGGTTTTCTTACAAATCATAGGGGTCAGTCTGTCCAAAGTTGAGCACCGTAGAGTCCCATTGATATAAGTGGGTGGGTTAAACTTGTACTTAATAACTCCTACCAAAATGAATGAGACTCAAATCTGTTTAACTTGCAGTTTTATTATCAATATTTTAAGAAGCTTCATATAATCACCAAAGTATTTTAAATAAGATTATTGGGCCATTTATACCACATTCCTAAGCACACCTATGTGGATGTGGTTTTTTAATAGAAATCAGTATGACTTATTTGCAAGCCAATAACAGAATTAAGCACTCAACTTCCCCCAAATCTGAATGACTTTAAGGCTGCTACCCTGTGGAGGTTTTCCTGGGAGAAAGAATAATTAAGTACAATAGACTTTATAACTTGGTAAACATGTGTAGGATTGTGATGTTAGTGTGCTTAATCTATGCTGGATTGTGACTGCTGAATTTGAGTCTCTGGTATTGCACTGCAGAATAATAGTTCTAATTTTCGTCTGTTTGATCTGTGTGCTGAACACAATGGTTTTCAAGATTCTATGACTATAGTTTTATAAAAGAGAAAACATCTGTCTGCTCAGGCGAGCAGGATCTGGCGATTCCAGCTAATTGATTACACAGCTCGCAAGGTTCTGGACAGAGTACTTTTTCATGGACAGGCAGTGTGACAGAAGACAAAGCGTACTGAAAGAGATGAAGCTTAAAAGAGAAAACAAAGACAAGAGATGGAAGAACAGAGAAGACACAGAGAATCTTTAATGCCTCTTGGAACAGAGTGATCAAGAATTTTTTTATATATATAAATATTTATTAAGATTTTTTGTGAAAGAAAAACATAAGTAATAAACAACATTGCTTATATCATAACAAAATTTCATAACTTATTTAGACTTCCTCGTGTCTCCTGCTCCCACTTACATTGTTGTTACAGAGTGATCAAGAAATTGGTATCTGGCAAATATGCAAAAAAAGAGCAAAAGCTTCAGAAAGTTAGAGCTTTTGATAATAATAATAATAATAATAATAATAATAATAATAATAATAATAATAATTTTTTATTTATACCCCGCCCTCCCCAGCCAAGGCCGGGCTCAGAGCGGCTTACAAACAATAATAAAAACAAGAAGAATGATTACAACTTAAAAACAAAAATAAAATACAACATTAAAATAATGGAACATTAAAATATTAAAATGTAGCCTCATCGCAGGAGGAGAAGGAAAAGGAAAAAAAGAGAGAGGGGGGGGGCTTGATACTGATCAGGCAGAACGGAAAATTATGTTTCTTTCAGATATATTCTCCAAGAAGCTCAAGTTTACACAAACATGGTTATATATGACCCTTTTATGACTTATTTTGTACAACACCCCCGTATCTAATTGACGAAGAGCCGTTTTAAGAACTTTGAATATATGAATAACAAATAAATAAAAACAGCAACATACATAGCTATCTCCTCTTTTTTATCCTTGCAAGAACAAGCCTGTGAGGTAGTTCAGTCTGAGGGTTACCCAGGGCTACTTCATAGCTGAAAGAGGATGTGAACCTGGGTCTTCCCAGTCCTAGTCCGATATTCTAAACCAGTGTTGGAGAAGCTATAGCCCTCCACACGTTGTTGGACTACAACTCCCATCATCATGGCCATTGGCCATACTGGCTCGTGCTGACAAAAGCTGGCATCCAGCAACATCTGGAGGGCTCTAACCCATTCTTGCTCTCACCCCACTGGCTCTCAAATATAGAAAAAGTGAAGAAAAACTACGGTAACCGACTCTCTGCTTCTTATTGTCAGTGCCAGCCATCCGTTTTTATAAAAGCAGAGTGTCATTCTCAGGTGTAGAAGGCTTCAAGAAAGACTGGCAGCAGCTCAGGCTGTCCTCTTTTTTGCTCTTCAAGATACAGTGGTACCTCGGGTTACATACGCTTCAGGTTACATACACTTCAGGTTACAGACTCCGCTAACCCAGAAATAGTACCTCAGGTTAAGAACTTTGCTTCAGGATTAGAACAGAAATCGTGCAGCAGCAGCAGGAGGCCCCATTAGCCAAAGTGGTGCTTCAGGTTAAGAACAGTTTCAGGTTAAGAATGGACCTCCGGAACGAATTAAGTACTTAACCCGAGGTACCACTGTATGGCAACCCTAGCGAAGCGATGGGCAGATGGGGCTCGTCAACCTGGGAAGGTAGCCCATCTAGGAGAAGGAAAGCTCTGGTCCTAAACCTCCGCTGCCTTGTGGGATATCTTTGAAGAAAAGGCCACCGAGTAAATACTACTTAGGGACTAGAGTGGAGTCCCTAAGACTGTTTGCTGGTGTTTTGTGCACCTCCTTCCAGCAACTCCTGCAGCCAAGCTGGTGTCAAACGTACCCGTATTTTTCGCTCTATAAGACGCACCAGACCACAAGACGCACCTAGTTTTTGGAGGAGGAAGACAAGAAAAAATATATTCTGAATCTCAGAAGCCAGAACAGCAAGAGGGATCGCTGCGGAGTGAAAGCAGCAATCCCTCTTGCTGTTCTGGCTTCTGGGGTAGCTGTGCAGCCTGCATTCTCTCCATAAGACGCACACACATTTCCCCTTACTTTTTAGGAGGGAAAAAGTGAGTCTTATAGAGCAAAAAATACGGTATTTCTCTGCTTTCCTTTTGACCACATCAGTGAGGCTGAGAGGGGAGTCTTGATGTGTGGGCAGCCCAGGACCTCCATATACTGCCCAGGTCACTTCGATGCTACTAATGCAGCAGTTTGGCCTAACTCTGGAGGCGCACTCCATTGTCTCTTGAGACAGATGGATGCCAACAGCAACAACAAACTTCCACTATATGTTTTTGAGAGGCCCAAGACCAAATGAATGTGGAAGTTCGCATAGGTCTTTGAAACCATAACCTGTGAGTCTGGAGCAGGTTGTGTGTGATGCTTTCCTCGCTCCTGCCTGGCCTGTTCTCAAGTCACAGAGCAAGAACTTGGGGAGTAACCACCAGAGGAAGGAACAGAGCCGGAACTAGCCGGATGTGCTTGATGCCAGGGATGATTCAGCCCTTGCAAGCAAGATGTTCCCAGCTTTGACTGATCTGCCCATTAAGCTGTGTGATCCATTTACCATGGAAGGCTGTGCAAACTGTTGGACAGCTAAAAAATGGGGAGGCATCTGGTATTGACTCTGGACTAATGATGAAAGCACTCTGGTATGGTGGTCCGAAATTAGCAAACTTCCTGTGTGTGTGTGTGTGTGCAGTGAAACAATGATTAATGGAAGAGCTCCTGAACACTGGCGTAATTGTCCCAATTCCGAAGGGACGGGGGGTCAAGCTAAACTGAACAACCATTGCAGCATCTATCTTCTGTTGCTACTGCTTTATAATGGGATGCTGTTGAACAGGGCAGAGCCTTTCAGTGCAACTTTGCTTATCTCCTACCAAGAAGGTTTCTTGAAGCACAAAGTCTGAACAAGCAACTATTGTAGCTTTTTCACTCTGCCACTATAGCTGGTGGTTCAAACTGAAAGCTCCCTGTGAGGACGACCTCATTTGGTTACCATCGCTTCTCGCTTCATTCCCCTTTGCTCCCTCCCAGCAGTGATGAAATTTATATTGTATGCTCCTAGAGGGCAGGGACTTTCCCTTTTTCCTTTGCAAAGTGCTGTACAGTGGTACCTCGGGTTAAGTACTTAATTCGTTCCGGAGGTCCATTCTTAACCTGAAACTGTTCTTAACCTGAAGCACCACTTTAGCAAATGGGGTCTCCTGCGGCTGTGCCGCAGGTGCACAATTTCTGTTCTCATCCTGAAGCAAAGTTCTTAACCCGAGGTAATATTTCTGGGTTAGCGGAGTCTGTAACCTGAAGCGTATGTAACCCAAGGTACCACTGTAATGATATTTAGCGGTTATCCAATTGCAGAGCCCTCAAACCTGCACAGGCCTTTAAATCGCACCGTTTATTTAATTGTTCCTCTTATTAAATCCACATATCCTATTATGTGGCAGTGGTCTTTAAAGTGCAACGTTTGTTGAGTTACGCTATTAAATTGTACTTCATATTAGTTTACGAAGCCCACTAATTTCTCATCAGAGCCCATTAGCCATACTATCTTCAGCTTATTAAACAAAACAAAACCTATTACAAACAGTTCGGAACAGGAGTCTCGGTTCATTTCAAGAGCATCACATCTGAATTTTTGAAATCGAATGTCCTAGCCTCACTGCAGGGCGATGTGAGAGGCCTGTTGCCCTTAGCAAATTACCTGCTGGTGGTTTGGGGGGAGTTGAGGGAGGGGTGCTGGAGTCCACCCCCCCTTCCCTTCCCTTCCCTTCCTTTGGAGGGAATGGTGACCCTGGTATGGCAGCTGTTTACAAAGGGGAGATGGTGTGCTGTTCCCTGGGTCCACCAATCCTGCTCCATCAATTAAATCAGTTAAGTTTCAATAAATTTACATATTACTAAAACCTTGTTCTCTGTGTCTTTTTTGAGGCACTGAGTTCTCGAGTGTTAAAACACCATTTTAAAAAAAGTATTTTCTTTTTCTTTCCACGTTGCAGCAATGCCCAGAACCAAATTAGCTTCAGATAATAATAAAAACATGGCTCTACCTCTCAGCCCCACCAATTAAAAGGGTCTCCCACTGGAATACTGTATATAGTTATTTGGGAGTAAGTCCCCTTTAAGTCAGTGCTATAGGAGGAAACGCGGGTGGCGCTGTGGGTTAAACCACAGAGCCTAGGACTTGCCGATCACAAGGTCGGCGGTTCGAATCCCCGCAACAGGGTGAGTGCCCGTTGCTCAGTCCCTGCTCCTGCCAACCTACAAGTTCGAAAGCACGTCAAAGTGCAAGTAGATAAATAGGTACTGCTCTGGCAGGAAGGTAAACAACGTTTCCATGCACTGCTCTGGTTCGCCAGAAGCGGCTTAGTCATGCTGGCCACATGACCTGGAAGCTATACGCTGGCTTCCTCGGCCAATAAAGCGAGATGAGCGCCGCAACCCCAGAGTCAGCCACAACTGGACCTAATGGACAGAGGTACCTTTACTTTTACCTATAGGAGGAAAAGGAGAAGCTGAATTAATTCTTTGCATCTGCCTTTACAGAAGATGTAGGGCAGATTCCCTGGGCTTGAACTAACTTTCTCAGGAGTCCGAGAAACAGCTGTGAAAACTGCTAAATTCCATCTTAGGAAGTGTCAGGAGAGGGACCGGAAATAAAAATGCCAGTATGAGAATGCCTTTATACAACTCTATAGTGTGACCAAACTTGGGAAACTGTGTATCATTTGGGTACCCTTTCCGCCAAAAGGGTATTGGTTAAGTTTCAGAAAAGGGAAGCAAAAATAATCTCATGGCCGGAGCAGCTCCCTTATGAGCAAAGATCACCACGTCTTGTTTTTGTTTTCTTAGTTCGAAGATGAGGCAAGTTAGAAAGGACATGGTGGAAGTGTACAAAAATTGTGGGGGTGGGGGGTAGAGAAAAAGGATACGGGTTTTTCTCCCTCTCTCATAATTCTAGAACCTGGAGCCATGTAGCAATGCTGATGTTGGAAGATTCCGTACTTTGTCACACAGCACACGGTTGAACTTTGGAACTCACTGCCACAAGATATAGCGATGGCTGACAATTTAGAGACGCTTTAAAGAGGTTTGGACAACTTCATGGAAGATAAGGCTAGCCGTAAGGGAGGAGAAACTGTTGTTGCATCCAGGGATCGCTTACAGATTTCCCATAGGCATATGGTTGGCCGCTATGACAACTGGATGTGCCACAATCCCAGGGTCCAGCAGCGATCAAGACAGAGGCAGAGGTTGTAGATTCACCAGGTAAGGAGTCAGACTAGGGATCTGACTCCAAGCCTGGTGCTGATGACCAGGGGCCCACTAAATCCACAGCTGGCAGGAACCCCCTGGACTAAATCGCTCAGCACCAGAGCTCTCAGTGCCAGGAACGGAAGCCTCATAGACACCTTTCCCTGGACCTGAGGAACTGAGCTCCTTGGTGATCCAGCGGTGCAGGGAGTGTACCAAGACAGGAGGCCCAGAAGAAGCACCCATTTGAAGGCCAGGGGGCTGACCCTTTAAGGAATAGCAATTCTCACAATAGGAGTTGAGCCCTGGAGAAGTGGACTTGAGTGAGCAACTCAAAAGGCTTCAGTCTACCTCCAGCCTTTTTTGGAGCAAGTGGCTGACTCGGAGCTCTCCATGGTGCTGCCTTCACCAGACCAGACTGGACTCGACCAGACAAGAGATGCTGCTGGACTGTATGGACCTTGGCTCTCATCCAACAAGGCTGTTTTTACATTCTAATTTCTGAGCAAGCATCTTCTTACTAAACCGATTAAAGCTTGTAAGCCGCGTCATCGTAATTTAAATTAAATGTTTAATCACCAGCATTTCCTGAACACTTCTGCACACATGTTCTAAAACGCACGTAGGAAAATGCAGCCGCCAGTTTACTTAACTCAAATAGTTGACCTCAAAGGAAGTTCAACCAAATCAAAAGTCATACTGCTGGAGTGGTGGGTTGTGTTACTTATCAAATTTGTTTGTCGCTTTATCTTGCCCAAAGTGACAAAATCGTAATCAGGAGAGATCTATTGTAATCAAGTTAGCCAAGTCCATTGCTTTTAATTGGTCTTCTCCAAATATGTTGAATACAGTACAACTCAATTCTCCACTCACCAATATGGGTCAAGATTCAACACTGTTGAAGTCATACTCTGAGATGGGGGGGGGGGCAATCCCACAAGTATTCTGCCTTGAATCAAATCAATATCTAAGACTACATTCCTGTGCTCCTGTACCTGGGAGTAAGCCCCAATGCAGTGAAATTTACTTCTGAATTAACATGTATAAAATACTCCTTGTTGATTGACAGTGTTGTACACCTTAGTCCAGGTTTATTGCAACCAAAATGAAACTAGCTTCCAGGGCTGGATTGAAGTGAGGCAACTGAAGCAACTTCACCCCATGGTGCAAAGTGGCATAGTCCATACTTTGACTACAGGCTTCTTCAGCCTCGGCCCTCCAGATGTTTTGAGACTACAAATCCCATCATCCCTGACCACTGGCCCTGCTAGCTAGGGGTCATGGGAGTTGTAGGCCAAAAACATCTGGAGGGTTGAGGTTGAGGAAGCCTGTTCTACGGCCTCAGTGTGCTATCAGTGCATAAAGTCTGAAAGCCACCAGCTATTTACTTCAATTAGTCTTCATCTGAGGCTACTGTAACCTTCTATATCACCTGCCAGGTTGCAAATTTGCAGCCGGGATCCTCACTGCCCTTAAGAGGTCAAGCAGGGTATGGGCACGACAGCTCTTGCATAGGACTGGGATGAAAAACTATTCTTGGACTGGTCTAATCTCCTCCATAGAATGGATGGAAGGGAAAGAGAGAAAGAGAGATTTGGGGTGGCATGGAAATAGCAAAAGAAGAAAAGAAAAGAAGAAAAGAAGAAAAGTGAAAAGAAAATGTTCCTTGCTTAATTCAAGTGTGTGGATTGTTGTTTAGAAGAGGTTTATTGATATTACTGAGACATCACCTTGCCAACAAAAGTCTGTATAGTTAAAGCTATGGTTTTCCCAGTAGCGATGTATGGAAGTGAGAGCTGGACCATAAAGAAGGCTGAATGCCGAAGAATTGATGCTTTTGAATTATGGTGCTGGAGGAGACTCTTGAGAGTCCCATGGACCGCAAGAAGATCAAACCTATCCATTCTGAAGGAAATTCCTTAGGTTTATTTATTTGGAATAAATAGCCTTGGAGAGTTCAGTTGGCTAGAGCGGTGGTGCCGATAGCACCATGGTTGCGGGTTCGAACCCCCACCCTCCACATGGCTCAGCTGCATATTCCTGCACAGCAGGGTGTGGGACCCACAAGATCCCTTCCAACTCTAACAATTTTAGGGTTCTATGACAAAGGAACGCGGGTGGCGCTGTGGGTTAAACCACAGAGCCTAGCGCTTGCCGATCAGAAGGTCGGCAGTTCGAATCCCTGTGACGGGGTGAGTTCCTATTGCTCGGTCCCAGCTCCTGCCAACCTAGCAGTTCAAAAGCAAGTCAAAGTGCAAGTAGGTAAATAGATACTGCTCTGGTAGGAAGGTAAACGGAGTTTCTGTGCGCTGCTCTGGTTCACCAGAAGTGGCTTAGTCATGCTGGCCACATGGCCTGGAAGCTGCACGCCGGCTCCCTCGGCCAATAAAGCGAGATGAGTGCCGCAACCCCAGAGTCGGCCACGACTGGACCTAATGGTCAGGGGTCCCTTTACCTATGACAAAGGTGCAGAAGGAGGCTTGGCCTGGAAGAGAAGGGGTTCTATTGGTACTGGAACGCTCTCGCGTGGGAGGCGCAGCGCTGCGGCCGAGCGCCACCGTTCCATTGGCACTTTCACTTTCTTTTTCTTTCTCTTCCCCTGCCAGTCTCGCTCGGCTCCCCGGAGCGACGGCGCTCGCCCCATGCTGGGTTCTCAGGCAGGCAGCTGCATGGGCCGAGCTCAGCGCTTGAGCGGAGCTGAGAGAGAAGTGCAGGGGACGGTGGGGGAGAGAGGCAGGCGGCGGCGGCGGGTCCTGTGCTTGTGTTTCTGTGTGTGTGTGTTGGGCCTGATCTGCCTTCCCCTTTCCACCCGCTCCACTTCCTCTGCCGCGCCGCGCGCCTCCGGGCGGCTGGTGGCTCAGCGCATAAACTGATTAGGTAACAACAGAGCACCTTCCCTCGCTGTTTCCCTTCAATGCGCTTGGGCCACGGCTTTTGAAGCGGCCCGGCCCTGCCACTACCCAGCCATTATGCCTGGATGTATGGAGCTTTATCCGGAAAAAGCTCCGCTTTGCCCCCGGCTTCATCAATCATTTAGACCGGTTCAAATCCCCTTCATAGCCTTCCGCCTCATTTAACCTATCGAGGGGCGAAAGTGAAGAGAGGTTTGTAAAGCTCCGGGAAAAAATGCCTGCACACACACACCCCGCTTTTATTTTATTTATTATTTTCCTCGCTCGCTGGTGTTTCCGAGATTCGGGGAGGAAAGGGCGGGGGGAGGGAGAGAGAAATAAAAGAGAGAGAAAAGGCCCCAGAGAAAAGCATAAAAGCAAAAGGGCCTTTTATGAGAGAAAGGACGCTTCGCTGTCGACATCGCAGGGGCGGAGAGGGCCCTCCCCAAACATTTAGGGAAGGAGCAGCCCGGCCAACAGCTTTACACCTCAGCCAGCGAAGGGTGAAGGGTTGAAGAAAGTTAATCCCGGAGAAGCATTGAAAGCCGGGCGTTACTGATTATGAGCTAGAGCTAATCTTGGAGTAAATGAACGGGAAAGGGTAAAAGGCGGATCCAGCTGATTTTAAACGGATCCTCATGAATTCATATGATTTTTTCATTCAAATTAAATAAAACCACCATGATACTGTAGACCATGTCTTACTCTGTAGGCAGCATAAAAAAAATATGCATCCACTGTTTCGTGGCGCAAAAAAGTGGTTAAAAAACACAGATCCTCATGATTTTTGCACTAGGCATGCCTTCCAGATGTGATTTGACACTGGATTTGTTGGAGTTATTTTTTAAAAAGTGGAGGATCCATGTAGATCCGCCTTTAACCCAGACCCTAAGTAAACGAACTGCCCCTTTGAAGGAGGAAGGCGTCATTCCAAATGCAAGATTACAGTGATAGTCGGTAGAGCATGAGACTCTTAATCTCACTGGTTCGAAATATTCTTGCCTTGGTCCTTGTTGTCCCTTCCAACTCTAGGATTCTAATGAGAAACACACCCACCCACCCCTCAACGTGGAATCCAAAATGTCCAATACCACAGCATCCTGTGTGGCATGACAAAGGAAGGAGCAGACATTTCACACAGCCCATTATAGACCCAAACATTCAGGTGGGGCCGGCCCTACCCTTGGGCAGCTGCCTCAGGCGGCAGATGCCGAGTGGCAGCAGCATGGTGTTGGAGTGTTGTGCACAGCCTTGCCCTTGTCCCCTAAGCTAGCCTCTCGTCCTCAGATATGGTGGGAAACCGTGTTAAAGCTGGAGAATCAGCTACCCCCCTGGCTAGCTTCTGTACATGGGGTTTATGTATTTATCTCAGTTCAAGGTGGCCTGTATGGTTCTCTCACTCCAGTTGTCATACCTGGGAGGTAGGTTAGGCTGAGAGGCAAAGACTGTCCCAAGGTCATCCAGTGAGCTTCAGTTTTAATCGAACCTTTAAGGACCTGAAGGAATCAAGCCATGACAAAGACTTGCTCATGGTGGCAAGCAGCAAGGGCAGGATTTAGGGTGCAAATGTGGATGTGTAGAAGACTACAAAGCTATTGGAGGAGTGAAAAGAGAAGGAAGGGGTATGCAGAGAATTATCCAAAGGTGGAACTTTTAAGGAGGGCATTGAGGTGGCAGAAAATCAAAGAGACGTCCCTTGTAAAGTCACAGAGAACGGTGCAAAGCTGGAGAGGATGGAGGAAATTTTGGGTGCTGGTTTGAGGTGAGCATTCTCCAGTTTAAACTGTAAAGGCCTGCTTTGATGATATACAGTGGTACCTCAGGTTAAGAACTTAATTCGTTCTGGAGGTCCGTTCTTAACCTGAAACTGTTCTTAGCCTGAGGTACCACTTTAGCTAATGCTGCACGATTTCTGTTCTCATCCTGAAGCAAAGTTCTTAACCCGAGGTACTATTTCTGGGTTAGCGGAGTCTGTAACCTGAGGCATCTGTAACCTGAAGCGTCTGTAACCCAAGGTACCACTGTATTTGGAAAACACCATCACACAATACATTTTTTTAATGGCCAAACAAATGTCACCAAATAATGATAAATTTTGATTTGAGTTCTTCAGAACGGTGGTAGATTACATTGCAAAAAAACACTCAAAACACCCAACGGATTTTAAGTTGTTGCTTTTTGTGTGTGATCTCATAATGTTATCAAAGATGCCAAACAAACTCTGCAGCCCCTCCTTTTAAGAAGTCTTTGTACCCTAACATAGATAGGCCCGTTCAGGATACAAACCCTAAACACATTCACATGGCAGTAAGCTGCTCCGTTCAATGCAATCAAACGTACTGCCGATCGTGGATTGGGCAGTTCAATTGTTCGTGACAATAATGGTCACTCCGGATAACCAGCCTGAGAAGTAATCACATCCCCCCTGCTCCACAAGCCTGGTGTTGGGTTGTGACACCCTGGGATCCAGAGATTTGGGTCCCAGCATGTTCAGTGACACTGCAAAAGATTCTAGGTTACCTCTCCAGTCGTGGCTCACAATCATAGCATTTCCTGTAGGCATTTTCTTGGTTTATTATCTTTTTAAACCTCGTCACACTAATAATAGATTTTTTTTTGGGGGGGGTCCTGAACTAAAGGCTTATTCTTGAACGACTGCAAAGAAACATCAATAGGGGCTGAAAACATTAATCTTTCCAGGAATGTCATTAATCGTGAATTTGGATTGGGAGTTTTAAACTGGATTTTAATCACATCTGATCATTGCTGCAGGGCTTGCAGGCAGTCTCTCTGTGTGCGTGTAATTCAGGCAGATCACTGTAGCCACTTCAACATTTACCTCAAACATATTAGCAAACTGATTAAAAGTCAAATGGTTAATTGACAAACATTTGGGTCAGTTTATATCAGTGGATATTTTTTCATGGAAAGACACCAGTACACAGTCAAGCTATTTCAGGCATGGGTATTTTAGAAAATCTGATTTCAATAAAATGCATGTCAGATTATATTGGATATTAATGTCAAGAATGGCTTTATATTTCTTTACATTCCCGGTAGCACCCAAAGCTGTATGGGGAGTGGGAGTGTACCATTTTAGAGGTATACTCACAGGCAAGTATACAAGAAATACCAAGAAAAATGTAGCTCTGAAACTGCTCTGCCCCTGTGCAGTGTTACCTCGGGTTACATATGCTTCAGGTTACATATGCTTCAGGTTACAGGCTCCACTAACCCAGAAATAGTACCTCGGGTAAGAACTTTGCTTCAGGATGAGAACAGAAATCGTGCTCTGGCAGCGTGGCAGCTGCGGAAGGCCCCATTAGCTAAAGTGGTGCTTCAGGTTAAGAACAGTTTCAGGTTAAGAACGGACCTCCGGAACGAATTAAGTACTTAACCTGAGGTACCACTGTACACTCATTTCATTTCAATAAGCCTTGTAACAATGCAGTTTTTGAAGGATTAGACAGGGGATTTACCTGGCTGATTTAAAAAATGAAAAATGTTATGCACTTGACACAGTAGACTGAATTTCTTTTGGCGAAGCTTCATTAGTCAATAAATCCCCATGTGACACCCCTTAATCAAAGCAGATTAAACACTGTGATCTGGATTCTAACACAATATAGTGCAGTTCCAAGAGAACCTGAAAAGAATTGGGTTTACATACATGTTCGTCAAACACAACAGCAGAAAAAACATCACCTTCCCCTAGACAATGCTTGCCAATGGAACCAGGTCACACATTCTAGTTATCAAGCGTTGAGCAAACAAGTTAAACCGCTCACCTTCCCAGGGGGACGGAGTTGTAGGCTGGTCACATAATCAGGTAAGCCACGCCCACATCCTTGGGAGTCCCGGCCGCATCACGCCCCACGGCCGACCAATCTGGTTGACCAGGGGGTGTGGCTTACCTGATTTAAACATCCCTGGGGGTTCAGTCTCCTTTTCTCCTCCTGCGTTGGATTTCCCGCCCTCCCACCCTGTTTTCATGTCTTCGGCATCTTGGCCTTGCTATGAATTACGGTTGGTCGCCTGTTGAGGGGACCAGGTAGGAATTTTCCCACCTGGCAAATTGGCACCAGCCATGTGGTTTTCGCCTGCCTTGTAGCAATCATCACAACTTTGTAAGGTTAGGCTGTTAGGCATTGGTAAACCTGGTTGATGAAAGGGGAGGTTGTGGCCTTCACTCGCCCCTTCTCTTTAAAGGTATTCCTGGGGGAGCTCACAGTTGATGTACATCAGGGGTGGCCAGCTCCCAAGAGACTGCGATCTACTCACAGAATTAAAAACTGGCAGTGATCTACCCCCTTTTTGGGGGTTCGGGTCAAAGTTGTTGAGTTTTTTCAGGAAGGAGGTAAAATGTTGAGCTTTTTTTAAGGGGAGCCACAGTTGTTCAGCTTCTTTGTTCAGCTTCTTTGGGGGGAGCCAGTGATCTACCAGTGATCTACCGCAGACATCCAGTGATCACGAGCTACCTGTTGGACATGCCTGATCTACATCAACAGGGTTCGCCCTACTGGTAGTTGACCCTTATGAGACTACCTGCATGATAGGCAGATGTCAATAGAGACAGTTCAGTTCCAGTGCCTAAGCCAATACTGCTCACATCTGTAACCAATAAGGTTGTGGCCTTATATACCCCATTAACCCAAAATATTGGTGTCCGTGTGTTTCATTATCTAACAAATGGGTAGGGTCTCAGGGCCTCGCCATGCAATTCATGTGTGAACATGGCATTCTTGTAAATAAACCAGTCAGCATAGGAGGGTGAACTACTGTTCTATTAAAATCATAAAGTGTTCTGCATATTAAGACAAGGCTTCAAACCTGGAACCTGTTCCCATGCTACAACTCAGAACCAAAACCTGCACAGTAGTGATACATGAGCATGTGCAGAGTGCATCTCGCGTTTGGAATGAGAAATACGGAATCTGTGATTAATGGTTTCTGGACCGACTTAAGCCCCTGCATCTCTCTTTCCATCAGTCCCAGCCCCAGTCTTTTTAGAAGAGTACTGGAGCTTTCACTCAAATATTCCTATGCTCAATACAATGTAAATCCTATCAAGGTTACTTAAAAGGTAAAGGGACCCCTGACCATTAGGTCCAGTTCTGGCCGACTCTGGGGTTGCAGCGCTCATCTTGCTTTACTGGCCGAGGGAGCCGGCGTACAGCTTCCGGGTCATGTGGCCAGCAGAACCAGAGTAGTGCATGGAAATGCCGTTTACCTTCCCACTGGAGCGGTACCTATTTATCTACTTGCACTTTGAAATGCTTTTGAACTGCTATGTTGGCAGGAGCAGGGACTGAGCAACAGGAGCTCACCCCATCGCAGGGATTCGAACCACCGACCTTCTGATCGGCAAGTCCTAGGCGCTGTGGTTTAACCCACAGCGCCACCCGCATCCATCAAGGTTACTTACTCCCAAGTAAATGCTTTTAGGATGGAGATGGTGAACATGGTAACATTTATGAATGCAATCTGAATTCACATCTAAATGGTATATGGTATATTTAGAATAAAGTGTATTCTTTGATCATGCATTCAGAATTATTATTGTTAATGTACAGTCCTAGAGAATAGAATGCTATTGACTAAGAGCTGTCTGGCATCCCAGGTAGTTTAAGTTGACCTACAGCGGCCAGAATGAGTTCCTCAGCGGGAGAAATGGTAAGGAATAGCGTGATGAGGTTTATCATACCGAATGAAGCATCTGCGCTGATGAGGAGGGGTGGGGGCAGTCTTGGGAGTGATGGGGAGAATCCAGCTTGCAAGCAGCTTTAGGTGATGCAATTCAGTAAAAAAACCCACCATCACCAACACTTGACAATCCTATTTGAAAAGAAAGAGGCGGGCCAGGTATTACTGTTACTGATCTGCACCCCCACCTGAGTTTGCAATATTAATAATCATAAAGAGGGAATGACTGCAAAAAGAGAAAGTGTTAAAATGTCAAAAAGGCCTCCCCCCCCCCCACCCGCATCCCTTGAAGCATGCAAAGGTTCTGGGATTCGAGCCTGGTGCTTTAACTTTTTTAATAACGATTTTTTTCCTGGGCTGTGAGCTTGCACTGAATCCTGGAGGAATTGCTCAATCAGATTAAGGTTTATATTTTGCAACAGACTGGATGGAGCAATAAAGGAGAGAGTGCGGAAATGGGACTTCACCCATCAATTAGATCTCTATTAGCAGCCAATGCAGGCTTCACCACAGGAAATGTCATATCCCTGGCAAAGCAGAGCCTGGTCGCTTCCCTCCCCCATTTCCAACCTCCCACCCCCCACCCCACCCCCACTTCAGAAATTAGCCAATTCTTCTTGCTCAGAGAGAGCCAAATTTAAACAAGCCTTTTGTTATTTGGCTGTGTGCGCGTTTTTGTTTTGTTTTTGTTTTTTTAAAAAAAACACAGCACCTGCTTAGTTAGCCAAGAGCAGAAGAAACATCAGGAGATCTCAGTGTGAACAGGTTGCTCAGAAGGACACCTGCACAACCAGCACAGAAAATGGAGGCTTTGTTTATTAATATTAAAGGATTTATTATAGTCATAAAGCGGGCCTGAGTTAAGGGCGATTAACAACACAATGGGTAATATTTTGAATACCAGCCCTGCTCATCTGCCCCCATATATCATATCTGCCAAAGCCTTTTCTTTCTTTCTGGTTGGGGGGGGGGAGGGTTTAAAATATGACAATGCACTGTAATGCCAAAACACACAGGCGTTTTGCCTGTTTTTATTCTCCTGTTTGCAGAGTCAAGACTAAGATACTTGACGTCTTGCTCTGAGTCCCAGTTATAAACCCTTAGGAATGAAATATTTTGAAAACAATAGGAGTCAACACTAGCTACATGTATTCATGATGTGGGAATACCAATCCCCTTGAATTGAAGAGGCTCCAAGCCCTTCAATTTCATTAGGTTTGGGCTGCTAATTTCAGCTTGCATTTTTAGAAGTTCAATGGCAATTTAAAAAACAACAACAAATAATTAAGGAAGGGCTCGTTCACACATATGCCTACCGTACTTGATTTCTGATCAGTTGACTGTGTGCCCCTTAGGACTGGACGCTGTTCAGTGTTTGAACTGTTGTTATTTTGAAACTTTGGCTTTTGAGGTATCAGCAAGTGAGAAGACCATAAGGTCATTTGGTGGACGAATTCCATAGTTTAACTCTTGGTGAGTCGCTGTTGAATGGGTGGCTCCATAGAAGAAGGCTTGTGGCTGGGGTAATGAGAGCTATGAAAGTTTTGAATGTGTACCAAGATTTCATACAGGAACATACCATGACTCTAGGGCAGTGGTTTTCAACCAGTGTGCTGCGGCACCCTGGGGCGCCTTGAATAATAATAATAATTTATTATTTATACCCCGCCCATCTGGCTGGGTTTCCCCAGCCACTCTGGGCGGCTTCCAACAAAATATTAAAATACCATAATACATCAAACATAAAAAGCTTCCCTAAGCAGGGCTGCCTTCAGATGTCTTCTAAAAGTCAGGTAGTTGATTATTTCCTTGGCATCTGTTTTTTTTTTTTAGAATAATATTTATTACTTTCCCAACAATTTAAACACTACAAAAAAAGTACAATACAATACAATACAATACAATACAATACAATACAATACAATACAATACAATACAATACAATACATAACACTGACACATTAAACTAACAAAACAAAACAAAAACAGTTTAAAACACATCAAACAATTTCAATATCTTATCTTTCATTCACTTATTTCAACGACCTCCTCACACCTCCCTTTTTGTATTCCACTTCTATTAATTGTTTCAGCAATTCCTTTCCATCTTCCTCTGTTTTCTATCCTATAATTATCTTAACATATTCTAACCTTATTTTTTCCTTTAATACTCTATTCATCTATTTATACTTAATACCTTATAACATTTCTACTAAGAAAGAGAGAAAAGTAGAAATGATTATTTCCTTGACATCTGGTGGGAGGGTGTTCCGCAGGGTGGGCACCACTACCGAGAAGGCCCTCTGCCTGGTTCCCTGTAACTTGGCTTCTTGCAGGGAGGGAACCGCCAGAAGGCCCTCAGCGCTGGACCTCAGTGTCTGGGTAGAACGATGGGGTGGAGATGCTCCTTGAATAATGGTAAGGGGTGCCACAGGCAACACTGGCCTCTGTTCCTCTTTCCCTCCCTCCCTCTTCTGATGCCCTCTTCCTTTTCTGCCTCCCAAAGGCTTGCACAGCTGTTTGTTGCAGCAGCCCTGGCTACAGGCTCCCCAGGCGAATGGTGACTCTGGGCTGGCCATGGGATGCTGGTTGCCAGGAGCTGAGGTGGCCTTGGAGTAAGTAAGCAAGAGGGCGAGGGAGCCCAGCCAGCCACTCCACCAGCCCTTGCTGTTGGGAATGGACAGACAAGTCCCAGGCTCCTGTGGGGCAGTGTGAGGAGGCACCTCTCTTTGGGGCAGGAGGGCGGCCCAGAGATCAGGGGCGGTGGCAGTGGCTGCCCAGAGGACTCCCAAGGAGAGGGGAGAGGAGGCTGAGGGAACACTCCGCGAGGGAGGGTGTTCAAAAAAGGGCGAGGGGCTACCAGCTCTGCAGGAAAGAGTCAACCAAACTGGGCTCCTGAGCCCCACAGTGGTGCTGCAAAAAGAATGTGGTTGGTCAAGGGAGCTGTGGACTCAAAAAGGTTGAAAACCTCTGCTCTAGGGCCAAGCGCTTATTTCCTGGCATACCTGAGTGCAGCAGCAGGCTGCCAGGTCAGAAGTGACCCAGTGGCAGAGCTGCTGCTAGCAGGCATGAGGTTTGCCACAGCTGAGGGTGGGCGGCAGTTCTGTCACCCACTCACCTGCTCTCCTCCTCTGGATCAGGCCTGAGCTGGGGGAGTGGAGCTGCACCAGGCACAGGCGCCACAGCCAAGGCGCTGCTCCTTCTGGCATGGAGCCAGGCTCTGATGAAGGAGGCTGCTGTGGGGGGTGCATGTTTGTGCCCCCTCTCAAAATTGTGCCTGGGGCCACGGTACCCCCAGCACCCCTGACACTACGACTCTGCCTGAGTGCTCAAACATAGCAGACGAGCAAGGTACACACCAGAGGAGGTATAACCAGTTGTGCTGGTTAAATACAGTCATACCTCGGGTTGAAGTAGCTTTGGGATAAGTATTTTCGCGCTTATTTTCAGGATAAGTATTTGCACACTGCGGTGACCCAGAAGTAACGGAGCGCATTACTTCTGGGTTTCGCCGCTCACGCATGCGCAGTCAAAATGATGTCATGTGCATGCGCGGAAGTGGCGACCTGCAGATGCGTGGACACGAGTTGCGTTCGCTTCTGGATGTGAACGGGGCTCCGGAACGGATCCCGTTCGCATCCAGAGGTACCACTGTAATGCTAAAAGGTAGCTTTCGATAAGCATATTTATGTTGGCATAGTTTTATTTTAAATCTCATTAGTGGCTATAGCAAGCATGAAACCATGGTCTTTACTGTTAGCCAATTATAGTGTGAATAGATGCAATCTCCAGTCTGTACCTAAATATTAAAGCATGAGCTCATGATCTCCCTCTCCCATGCAAACATCATACTAGAACAGAATAAGTCCTATCTTTAGGCCTGCCTCAAACAGCAGCTGAGATTCTTCACATTATGCATTGCCTCACAAACCTTGCTTCTCCTCCTAGTGGAGGCAGCTTACTCACCCTGAGATTCTAGGCAGTGTGGTCCAACCCGCGAGAGGCCCTTTTGGTGGCCACTGGCAATATTATTATTTCTTATTAAAAAAATTGTGTCATGCGTTGTTAATGGAAGCACATACATCTGTAACATGGCAATTTAATTCAGTGTGTGACCCACAGGTTCTGTGTTAAAGTACTATAGCGGCCCACTTGGCGTGAAAAGTTGCACCCAGTGGCATAGCGTGGGTTGTCAGCACCTGGGGCAAGGCAAGTAATTTGCGCCCCCTAACCCATGGATTTTAGCAGGGGGCAGAGAGCTGCGAGTGCGAGCACACCCCCCCCAGATGTTGCGCCCGGTGCGGCCGGCCCCCCCTGCACCCCCACGCTACGCCACTGGTTGCACCACCCTGTAAGCTAGGACAACCTGCCAAACTGAACAGGCTTACAAAGGTAACAAGGGCAGCGGGTGGCGCTGTGGTCTAAAACACTGAGCCTCTTGGGCTTACTGATCGGAAGGTTGCTGGTTCGAATCCCCGCAACAGAGTGAGCTCCCATTGCTCTGTCCCAGCTTCTGCCAACCTAGCAGTTCGAAAGCACACCAGTGCAAGTACAGTCATACCTCTGGTTGCGAATGTGATCCATGCGGGAGGCACGTTCGCAATCTGCAGCGTTCGCAGCCTGAAGCGCCACGTCTGCGCACGTGTGTGACACAATTTGGCACTTCTGCGCATGATGTCATTTTGTGTTTCTGCGCATGCACGAGCGCCGAAACCCGGAAGTAACGTAATCGGTTACTTCCTTTTTTAAAAATATATATATATATTTTATTAAGGTTTTTGAACATAAATACAAAGATAAAGAACAATGTAACATATGTCATAACATACTTTCTTAACTTCTTAGGACTCCCTCGCATCTCCCCCTCTCATTTGCATCATTGTCAATTCTTGCCCGCAATTTATCATCTTGTTACTTCCGGGTTCGGCGTGGTCCGCAACCCAAAAACGTGCAACCCGCAGCATTCGTAACCTGAGGTATGACTGTAGATAGATAGGTACCACTGCAGCGGGAAGGTAAACGGTGTTTCCATGCGCTCTGGTTTCTGTCACAGTGTTCTGTTGTGCCAGAAGCGATTTAGTCATGCTGGCCACATGACCAGGAAAGCTGTCTGTGGACAAATGCCAGCTCCCTCAGCCTGAAGCAAGATGAGCGTCACAGCCATAGTCGTCTTTGACTGGACTTAACCATCCAGGGGTCCTTTACCTTTTTTAAGAAAGGTTACAAAGACACCCTTCACTGGCCAGCTTTCCTTTCCTTCCCAAGACCCCCAAAGACCCAGCCTGCCTTCACCTGCGCCCCTTCTAACTGGGGGCAGGCAGCTTGTACCACAGCTTATCAGCTACTATATTGGGGGTTTTTTTACACGTGAGGAGGGCTCGTTTCGCGAGAGAAAGGCCTGAGCAGCACGACGACGCCCCTCTCCCGTCCCTGCCGTCTGAAGTGGGGCAGCCCGACCCAGGGACCCTGCTGGAGAGAGGCGTGCTTGGGCGCGCCAGGTCTCCGGCGCTGCTCCCAGCCGGCTCTCCCTTCCCCCTCGCCAAGGTGCGAGCGAGGTGCCCGGCGCATAAAGAGCCTCTCTGTTGCGCCTTCCCGAATTCAAGCGGCCCAGCTGAAGCTGCCGCCGCTTGCTGCTCCTTCTTCTCCTTGCATAAAGCGCCTTTATGTGGCTCCAGACTCCTCCGGAGAGCAGCCCGCGGCGCGGCTGAAAGGCGCTTTGAGAGGCCGGCGAGCGGCGGCGCGGAGAGCCGAGCGCCCCCCTGCCGGCCTGAGTGGCACCGAGTGCCCCGCCAGGGCTGCGCGGGGCGACGGGGCGGCCATTAGCATGCGCGCGGAGTAGCCGGAGGGAGGGAAGCGAGGAAGGCCGCCTCCGGGGCTCAGCCACCTGGACGGCCCCGACGGCCCCGACGGCCCCGCTGTCTCCTTCTCCCATCCTTTCCGCCGTGGCGCGATCCTGCGCGCTCTTCGCTGGGAAGGAAGTCTCGCTGAGTTCCGTAGGACCTGCTGCTTAGTCGCCCGCAGCTTCTCTGTGGCTGCAGCAAACCTCGTATCACTTGATTCTCAAAGCGCCAACTTCATGCACGTCAAGTTGCTTTTGTTCCTTTTTAGCCTTAAGGTGGATAAAACCTGGTCTTTCATTCTGTAGTGTGATGGTTTTGGAGCCAAGCCTATCCTTTTTTGGCTAGCCCAACGCCTCTGTGCTTGTCATTACCCTTGTGCCAGAGGGGTGGGGTTGTAAGGGGGGAAGTAAATAGAATAATTGATATTTCTAATTCCAGAACTTCTCAGAGATGGAGAAACTTGTTTCAGCTCGGGTTACAAAATTCAATTAATAGTAAGAGCAGCTTTCACTAGAGCCTCCAGAGGAAGGCCTGTATTCTGCAGGTCATGGGTTACTGTACTATCCATTAACTGATAGCGTTTAGCACTTAGCATTGTTGGATTACTGATAGCAGGCTAAAGAAGAAGAACATTTCTGTCTTTTTTGTTACATGGTAGGGGACATTTTATTGAAATCGCTGGGGTAGCTTTTAAGTAAATGTATTTAGAACAGGACAAGATATGTTCAGGATATGATCTCACCATAACTAACCAGAATGGGAGCCAACAGCAAATGTCTACCCATCTACCCTGTCAGTCTGTAAGTAATTTTGTCCCTGCAGTCTTTACTTCTCCATCTTATTTTTTAAAACATTATGAACGTTCTGTGGATGTGTGTGCATGAGAAGAAGCAAGCAAGAGTGATACATAACACCAGTCTCGATCCAGGTTAGCTGGAAACAAACAGTTCTGCAGTTTAATCCTATGAGTGCTTACTCAAATGTAAGCCCTTGTACGTAAAACAAAGCTTTAAGCCAAAACATGTACCGTAATAGTCGTCACAGGTAAAGGACTTGCTAGTGTAAGAGATACACATACTTTCCATTACATTGTTGTTGTTGTTGTTGTTGTTGTTATTACCACCACATGAATCAATCTACAGTCGTACCTTGGATCCCGAACGTCTTGCGAGTCAAACATTTTGGCTCCCGAACGCTGCAACCCTGGGAGTGTTCCAGTTTGCGAACATTCTTTGGAACCTGAACGTCCAGTGTGACTTCTGCGGCTTCTGATTGGCTGCAGGAGCTTCCTGCAGCCAACTGGAAGCCACACCTTGGTTTTCAGATGTTTTGGAAGTCGAACGGACTTCCGGAACAGATTCCATTCGACTGTATTTGATTATAGAGTTAGCATGTCAGGAGCTCACCTGGCCGGAGCACAGTTTGCTGATATGCTGATTGTAAACATGGATGAGCCTTCTCCTACAATGAATGTTTGTGTATATATAGCATGTGGGACTCTTATAATGGGGATGCCTTTTACCTCTGGCCATATCTGTTTTGACCTTGTGCATGTATATAAGGGGATATATAAATTTTCATACATTTATTTGGAAGTGAGATGAATCTCAAGAAAAGTAAATGCATTTTCAGAATGGATTCTCTCTGTGCCTGTGGTTTAACAGGATTTTATTTATGTCGAATGGAGGAACTCCTTTAAGGCAGCAACTAATAGCAGTGGCACTGGGAAGGAGAAGCAAACAAGGGGAGAAGACTATTAAACACTTGACCCCGCCCCCATCTCCTGAGATCCTTACTGGCCATGCTGATTGGATCATCTACATCAGAGGAATGAACAAGGGAGTTCCAGAATGCAGAACAGATCTGGGACCCTGACATCTAAGAAGAGTTGTCAGGGTGTGGTACCTCTATAGCAGTGATTACAGGCAGTGGAAAATAAGGATGAGTCATCTACAAGAAGGAGAATATAGATGCTTGCAGGCCATCTCCTCCTTTGCCCATCTATCTGTCCCTCAAGATTCTGATTGTTATGTCACCAAGCCCACTAGCCTAGTGGTTGTTGTTTAGTCGTGTCCGACTCTTCGTGACCCCATGGACCAGAGCATGCCAGGCACTCCTGTCTTCCACTGCCTCCCACAGTTTAGTCAAACTCATGCTGGTAGCTTCGAGCACACTGTCCAACCATCTTGTCCTCTGTTGTCCCCTTCTCCTTGTGCCCTCCATCTTTCCCAACATTGGGGTCTTTTCCAGGGAGTCTTCTCTTCTCATGAGGTGGCCAAAGTATTGGAGCCTCAGCTTCAGGATCTGTCCTTCCAGTGAGCACTCAGGGCTGATTTCCTTCAGAATAGATTGGTTTGATCTTCTTGCAGTCCGTGGGACTCTCAAGAGTCTCCACCAGCACCATGATTCAAAAGCATCAATTCTTTGGCAATCAGCCTTCTTTATGGTCCAGCTCTCACTTCCATACATGACTACTGGGAAAACCATAGCTTTAACAGTGGCACTGTTATTTAATGTCAGGTGGGTTCATAAGATCACATTCATCCAGAACTTGACAATAAACAATGGCTCCAACTTGGCATGTATTAGACCTAGTTGGGCATAAGTGGTCTGGCTCAGTTGTGGCTGTCTCGGTACTTGGTGGAATTGCTGTGGTCCATGAAGCATATGGGACGCAGGTGGCGCTGTGGGTTAAAGCCTCAGCGCCTAGGACTTGCCGATTGAAAGGTCGGCGGTTCGAATCCCTGCGGCGGGGTGCGCTCTCGCTGCTCGGTCCCAGCGCCTGCCAACCTAGCAGTTCGAAAGCACCTCCGGGTGCAAGTAGATAAATAGGGACCGCTTACCAGCGGGAAGGTAAACGGCGTTTCCGTGTGCAGCTCTGGCTCGCCAGATGCAGCTTTGTCACGCTGGCCACGTGACCCGGAAGTGTCTCCAGACAGCGCTGGCCCCTGGCCTCTTAAGTGAGATGGGCGCACAACCCCAGAGTCTGTCAAGACTGGCCCGTACGGGCAGGGGTACCTTTACCTTTACCTTTATGAAGCTTTCATCTCATCAGAAGACTTCTTCACCCTGGAATGGATTTTGAGGGCCTACATTTAATGTTGGGCCAAAGAGAAAAACTAGGGAGGCTGATGGTATATAGACTGGCCTGCTACCCAGTGGGCTTCCTGACCGACTGAACTGGCTAATGTTTCAAGCCCGGTTTTGAAGAACTCCGAAGGCAGTTGTCCTGGGTGACATTTGCATTGAAGCTGCATTAGATGGGCCAGCTCAAGACATGGCCTCCATGACAACTATGGGGTTGTCTCAGTTTGTCATCATCACAACACACTGAGCAGGACACGCCCTTTGTCTCAATGTAGGAGGGATGGCTTTGAGTTGTGGCGTGAGGCGGAATAAATGAGATAACTCCATTGTCCCCACCCTTAAGATGGTTTGTCCATGGGGGATTTTCTGGCTGACAGAGCGGGTGATTTTTTCTCAAGCCTTTCGTTTCACCATGGAATGGTGAAATGTGACAGGTATTTGACACAATCAGTCCTGAGAGCCCTCACCAGCACTACAGAATCCACAGGGCTCCTTGGTATACCAGAGAGCTGCAGACAACGAAACAGGTCAGATAACGGCTGGAGTACAAACAGCACAGAACTCACTATAAGATAAGTTAGAGCACATAGAATCATAGAGTTGGTAGAGACCACAAGGGCCATCGAGTCCAACCCCCTGCCAAGCAGGAAACATTGACCATGCCTATTAGTCGGTAGTGGTGGCAGAAAATAAAGTATGTTTTGCTGCCTCCGCTAACATTCTCAACTAGCCACCGAGCAGAGCTATTGGTGCAAGTCTTATTAGCATCTACCCTGGCGAATGGAATGCTGGACCCCTGTGACATGTTTGCTAGGAGTGAAATTGCTCTCCTCAACACTGTTGTTGTAACAGATCCAGGGGTAGCATACAATGCCTGGTCTGCCCTAATTTTGTGGAATCAGTTTCAGCTTCTGAAGCCTGAGAAGGTGGACAGCAGCTGAGATCAGGAACGCTTCAGACACAGTAAGGCATTTATAATGCCTCAAGAGAGGTCTTAGGATGTCGGATGGAAGTCCCATGCAACTTAATTCCAGCTAAGCATGCTTAAAGAACTGCATCTTTTGTGACACACACGGTGACAATGGTAAGTGAGCTCCAGCCATGTAGAAGCCAAGAAGAACACTAAATGAAAATGCTACGCTAGTGTTCTGACAGTCCTACATTTTATTAAGTGCATTCATATATATACATGTTACTTAGTGGAACATATTGTCATCAGTGGTCATATACATGCCAATCCATAATTCCTGGAAGCAGATGTATGTGCTAACTTGATGAGTCACACAGCTGAGTCATCGGTAGGTCTAGTAACCATGCTGTACAAATCTCTGGCGTTCAACCAGAGGAAGCTGAAGGACATTGATTAGAATACATCCTTATGAAAGGTGCTTTAGGTTTCAGTATAACGGACAAATGTGGTCTAAAGAAAGGTTGGCGTTCCTGCAGCTCTTCAAATGTTGTTGGACTCCAGTCTGGCCAATGATGATGGGAGTTGGAGTTCAGTAACATATGGAGACCACAGCTTTCCCATCCATGGTCTAAAGCTCGCTGTTGGATATGTTTGAAGTTTAATTGGGGGGAAAAAGCAGCACATTTTAAGTGTATGTTCACAGTTGTTTTAATATTCAAGTCTTAAGAACATTATCAATTCAGGTCAAATAGTCACTTTTTAAAGCAAAGGGAACTGGACCTAACAGTTTTCATACCAAATAGTTCGTCTGCATACAGAACCAGTGAGTTGGCTAGAAATTTGGGTCCTCCTGAGAATTTGGAAAAAACCCAAAACCAAGGTACCCCTCCTGAAAGCTTTTTGCCCTTCCATTTAAGAAGTCCAGATGAATGGTTGTGAATTTTCTCAGTGTGACACCTTTGATATTACTAAATTAAGAGAACAGTTGCTTTTCTGGAAATAACAACAACAATATCCGTGCTTCTTTTTTTCATTCCAACTGCACAAACTTTTTAGCTAGGATTATTAATAGGAAAGGAAGGAGAGGTGAGGGATTGCCAACTGACTAGAACTCACACAGCTCTTGTCTCTTTAGTAGCAGTTTGATGTGTAGATACTAGGAGGTTACATGGGAATAACTAAGCATTACTGGCTGCTGCTGCACGTGTGGCAAGCTCCAGAGAAAGGCAGAATTACATGGGTCCACTTCAGAAGATAGGGACGCGGGTGGCGCTGTGGCTTAAACCACCGAGCCTAGGACTTGCTGATCAGAAGGTCGGCTGTTCGAATCCCTGCAACGGGGTGAGCTCCCATTGCTCAGTCCCTGCTCCTGCCAACCTAGCAATTCGAAAGCATGTCAAACTGCAAGTGGATAAATAGGTACTGCTCCAGCGGGAAGGTAAACGGCATTTCCGTGTGCTGCTCTGGTTCGCCAGAAGTGGCTTAGTCATGACCCGGAAGCTGTACGCCGGCTCCCTCGGCCAAAAAAGCGAGATGAGTGCCGCAACCCCAGAGTCGGTCACGACTGGACCTAATAGTCAGGGGTCCCTTTAACTTCACCTTTTACTTCAGAAGATGACAACCCTGTACTACAAGGATTCATTCTGGGATTTACAAATGGATCCATCCTGCAATATATCCAGAGTACACTGGCATACATCCCAATCCTATAAATCTTTGTTTGCGGGGGGTGAGGCAGGGGGACCTTCAGTCCAAAGTGCATGTGCCTAGGATCTGCACTCCACTTTTCAGCATCTAAAAGCTTCAGCCCTTTTTAATCGTTGCTGCATATTGGACTGTGGGTAGAGCTATGGCTTACCTTTCAGGTTTGCCTTATTTAAAAGGCTGTTTGTCAAGTTCAAGAGCAAGTCCAGCCGTTTCCTATTGCTTTAAAACTCAGCACAGCAAGCTCAGGCGGCAGGCATTAATGCAAACTCTCATTGGTACCTAGAATAGGTTTTGGTTTTTTGCTCTACATTCCAGCTACCTACAATCTCTTTATTCCTAAAATAAGGAAAAATGTTCTATTATTTGTTTTTGTTCCCGAAGGGAGGGGGGAAAGACTTTTTTGTATTATGGGGGGAAAAAACTTAGTTAACTCTGTAGGGGGGGAAAGAGGTCAAGCTACTATTGACAAGTCTGTGAAGACATCTTCTAAACCATGGGAAAACATGGAGAAATTGCTTAGACTCACTGCATTCAAGCTCCTTTGGGGGTGAATTAGCAAAACGGGGGGGAAAATGCATTCTCTTGCATTGTTGGCCTGAAAGCCTATCTATTTATCATCTCATAAGACAGCTCCAATGATCTTTATCTGCTTTGCCCACTTTCTGACCCAAATTCAGGGTTTTTTATGGAAAATTGCAGTCAGTTTGATTGATGAAATCCAAAGATGTCTAAAATGGCACCAAAGATCTCCAACTGTGCAGACTCCAACCGAGGGCTTCAATGTTGGCATTGTTCCTGCAGAGTGGAAAAAAAGTGGAGAAAATGAGCAAAAGTTAGGGAATTTCTGTTTAAGAAAACTTCAAATTTCAATGAGGATCCCGAAAACCATTATCCTTATTCACACAGGGGCGAAGTGGGTGAACGTCCCAGGGATTTCCCACACATGGGGACAACAAAACCCAGCTTTTCAACCATGCTGGCTTTGTAAAAAGCTAAATAGCCATCGCAGGAAAGAAAGGGAAGTGACTCTCATGTTAAAATCAAATATTAAACAGAGGGTTGGAAACCAAATCTAGGTCCAAAAGGAAGGGAGGGATTGATTCAATCAAATTTAAGCTTAGATCCCATTAATTTCCATAGCAGACATAAGCACATGCTGTACAGCCCAATCCTATGTTGGTTTACCTGAAAGTAAATCACTGGGAGAATTAAGCATGTGCTCCACTTCCTCTGACTGAAACTGAGAAGTATGCTTACTTAGCTAGGTGATGCCTATGTGTTTGTTTTAAGTCACTAATTTCTTATTGAAGTTACTATGTGAGTCACATATCCTTTCATTTCCTGATTCTCCTTTCCGTTAGCACATGAAACTATAGCCTTAACGAAAGCACAAAGGCAATTTTCCACTCCCCCCTGAAAGCAATAAGGTCTAGACCCTTGTTTCTTCATTGGGGCTATTTAACAACACTCCCTCCCACCATTGGTCAGGCCCCTAGCAACTAGGAAGTAATAGATCATAAAGATCTATAACAGATCTTAAGAGAGCAGGTGGCGCTGTGGCCTAAACCACTGAGCTTCTCGGGCTTGCTGATCAGAAGGTTGGTGGTTTGAATCCGTGCGACGGGGTGAGCTCCCGTTGCTCTGTCCCAGCTCCTGCCAACCTAGCAGTTCAAAATCACACCAGTGCAAGTAGATAAATAGGTACCACTGCAGCAGGAAGGTAAACGGCGTTTCTGTGCACTCTGGTTTCCGTCACAGTGCCCCTTTGCACCAGAAGCTGTTTAGTCATGCTGGCCACATGACCTAGAAGGCTGTGGACAGGCGTCAGCTTCCTTGGCCTGAAAGTGATATGAGCGCCGCAACCCCATAGTTGCCTTTAACTGGACTTAACTGTCCAGGGGTCCTTTACCTTTACCTTTTACCTAGATCATAAAGAAAAGTGCCTCTGAGCATGTACCATGTGCCTTTGAGTAACTGCAGCTTGTTGGAATTTGGGAGCTGGTCTTTCAGGAGAAATGGAGGCCAATTCCTGGCCAGGGCTCATCCGAACACTTGGAGAACTGCTCGTACCTCCCTGGAGGACATTATGAGAACACAGCTCAGGATTTTCTTTGGGAATGCTAAACCACTGACCACTTATGGTGCTGCTGCCTGCTAAATATTACGGCTCTGCTGCATTCCCAACCATACCTGTTTGCTACTATCTTTCCCCGAAAGTAAGACATCCCCTGTAAAAAAGACCTATCGTATTTTTCGCTCTATAAGACGCACATTTCCCCCTCCAAAAATTAAGGGGAAATGTGTGTGCGTCTTATGGAGCGAATGCAGGCTCCATGGCTTCAGCGAAAGCAACGTGAAGCCTGGAGAGCGAGAGGGGTAGCTGGGCATCAACCCCTCTCACTCTCCAGGCTTCAGGGATAGCCTCCTGAAGCCTCCGGAGCACAGCGGGAGCTCCCGCTGCGCTCCAGAGGCTTGGGGTTGCTTTCAAGCAAGACTCTCCTGGCTTCAGGGATAGCCGCTGAAGCCTGGAGAGCAAGAGGGATCGGTGCGCACTGATCACTCATGCTCTCCTGGCTTCGCTTTGCTGGAGAGGCACTGTGCAGAGAGGGAGAGAATTTTTTTTTCTTGTTCTCCCCCTCTAAAACTAGCTACGTCCTATGGTCGGGTGCGTCATATAGAGCGAAAAATACGGTACTTCCAGTTTTGCCTCTCGCTGTAATATAAGGCATCCCCCGAACATAAGGCCTCCCTGGAATATAAGGCCCCCGAAGCTACCGTAAGGCATCTGACTCCTCTAGACCATAGCGGAGGGTGCCGCCGTGCAGCTCACTGATTGGCCGCAGCGCAGCCAGAGCAATTTAGGCAGTGCGAGGTCTCTTTAAATCAGAGAGCCCGTGCCGCCGCCAGAACAAGCTGTTGCCTGCTGCTCGCTCTGCCCTGACGGAGTCTGGCTGACTCACAATTAGACAATAAATGTATACCGTATTCTTCTTCATGGAAAAATAAGACATCCCCTGAAAATAAGACCTAGAGCATCTTGGGGAGCAAAAATTAATATAAGACACTGTCTTATTTTTGAGGAAACAAGGTATCACCACGGACTAGGGAAGTGAGGGCAGAGTTGTTCAGCAACAGATCCATGTTTGGGGAGGGAGGCTTGCTCAAGACCGCAGCAACCTTGTGGAAGATGCCTGCCTGCCTGATGGCTGGAGATGCCAGCTCCTCTTCTTTATAGTGGCCAGAATGAGGCTCCTGGATGTGTAGCCAAGACTTCGTATTTGATGAATGAAACCCCCCCCTCTCTCTCTCTTAAGGAAAAGCGGGGCAGGGAGGCATATTGGGAGCTGTCTCCTGTCATGTTCCCCAAAGGGGCCGACTATAAATCTTTCTTCATTTTAACCACGATTAACCCTCCCTTTCTCCCCTCCTCCAGGCGAAGCGAGGCTGCTGTGTTAAGCGGGCCCTGATGTGCCAATGCTTTGGACCAGCTGCTCCTAACTAGAGACAAGCCCTTGTCAATTAAGCCATTGAAGAGCAGGCCCTGGGAGCCCCGGGGCGATTGCAGCAGCCAAGCAGTGTGCAGCCCCTGCAATTAGTATCCATTTGGAAGGGGACCTCTAGGCCGCCAATGCACAGGGAGGCAGGCAGGCGAGCGCAGGGCGGAATCGAAAACACCATCAAGCAGCTCTGGTGGCAGAGAGAGAGGACAAAATGGACTGCCGTGATATTAAACAGACCCCCAAGACATATGAGAGAGCCAATTTTTCCAGAGATAGGGGGCTATTGCTTCCTATTCTCCTGCATGCAGCAATTTAAAAGGGGGCAAGGGGGGAAAAAATAAACAAGCATCACTGGTGGGAGGGAAGATCAATGGGCACATTCATTGGCCTGGGAGCAGAGGGTTTTCTCCCTTTGTGACTGGGGTGTCACCTCCAGGCAGCTGGTGGCATGCAAGGCTCCCACGGCGTTGGCCTTTGGCCCGGGGGAACTGGACAAGGCAAGGGGAGAGCGGCTGATGACTCAGGTCAGAGAGGCCAAGGCATCCGAAGGCCAAGGCAGGCTTGCAGCTGAACAAAACCGCCCAAAGAGCGCAGGGGAGCCCGGGGGATCATTAGTGGAGGGGAAGGTGTTTGTTTAAGTCATTAGGAAGTTGGTAGCTAGGGATCGGGGCGAGGCAGGCAGGCAGAGGGTAACCCGGGCCTAGACTCCGTGACCTCCACCAAGTTCAAGAACAGAGCAAACATGCAAAGGCCATTAGGAACAGCAGTCAACTCGGAGGCCACAATGGCGAAGGAGGGGAGAAGACGAGATCGGGCCTCCATGCCGGGAGAAAAGGAGGAGGCGGGAAGGGGGAGCGGAGGGCAGCGGGTCAATGAAAGTCAACAGGAGAGCAGGCTTAATGATGGCAAGGATTTAATATCAAAAATCCATAAATCTGCCGTCTCCCAATGGGCAGACAAGGAGACAGCGTCCGAGTCAACATTCCCCCAGCAATAGACACCCAAGGAGGTCAGCCACAGCAGCCCCCCGGGCCGCACTGCTTAGAAGGGCAGAAGAAAAGGCGACCCCCCTCGGAGGGAGTGAGGCACGGATGGGGCCTGGTGGCGCTGAGCCAGGGCCATTTCCGAATGGCTTTCGGGTCAGTAGAGGGGAGGCTGCTGTGATAGGATGCCCAGCATGAGGGCTACATCCAGGAACCCGGCTTTGCAGAGGGGGAGATGCAAGTCTTTGGCTCCAAGGTAGATGGGAGGTCAGGTGCATGCATGATGAGAAATTGAATACGCAGGGCTGCTTCCAGGTCATGTTGTTGACTGGCATTTGTTGTGGGAATGTTCAGGGATGCAGGAGAGGATATATTGTTTGTTTATAGCCTTTCCAACTTGTGTTAACAACTTCACAATTTAGCAGAGTAACATTCCCCTTTTTAAACTCACAGCGGATGCGTTTGCTCAGGCTCGCTAAAGCCTCTGTAATAACTGTCCTGATATTTTCCCCTTATTCCCTCATAAAAGATAAGACATGACACAGTCTTCTATAAAAGTATAAAAAGAGTTTACTCACTCACATTCTGTTCACAATCGGATCCCAGAAGGCAGACTTAGCTTAGAAAAGTAAATTACGCCTGGAAACTATCCCATAAAGAGACAGTCCCTTTGTCCTCTCTGGGCTGGAAGGCAAGAGAGCATCTTTGGCTAAGCAGATGTTGCTTCTTCGATGAAAGTAGTCATAGAGAGAGAGATGGCGGCCAGTCCTATGCTTTTGTTACCTGTGCAGGTGAGGCCACGCCCACCTCTGGTCACATGTAGAGGAAGTCTGTCCCAGGCAGGAGAAACAGGAAGTTCCTACTGGCTGGTCCAGACATCCCCTTTTATGTCCACTCTAGGGATGTTGTACTTGACTGCTCTTGTGTTTCACATCCCACATTTGTCTGTCTGTCAAACTGCTGCATTAGCAGCACCAAAACAATCTCCTCAGGGCGATCTCGAGGTGGTGTACATGCTGCCCCTTCAAGATGAGGTACAACATCCCAACGTCAAACCCAATTGCTTGAAACTCACCTTCCCTGATCTAAAGAATCCATGATTCTATCCATGCTCCCATTAAGCTGAAGGGTTTGGCAACTGACCAGTTCAGACCCATTCAACTCACATAGGACTGGCTGCAGTACTAAACACACTTACTTTCTCGTAAGTCCCACTGAATTTAAAGGTAAAGGTAAAGGGACCCCTGACCATTAAGTCCAGTCATGGACGACTCTGGGCTTGCGGCACTCATCTTGCTCTATAGGCCGAGGGAGCCAGTGTACAGTTTCCAGGTCATGTGGCCAGCATGACTAAGCCGCTTCTGGCAAACCAGAGCAGCGCACGGAAACGCCATTTACCTTCCCACTGGAGTGGTACCTATTTATCTACTTGCACTTTGACGTGCTTTTGAACTGCTAGGTTGGCAGGAGCAGGGACCAAGCAACAGGAGCTCACCCGTCATAGGGATTCGAACCGCCAACCTTCTGATCGGCAAGGCCTAGGCTCTGTGGTTTAACCCACAGCGCCACCCACATCCCACTCTCGCAAGTCTCACTGAACTTACTTCTGAGTAAATAGGCTTCAGATACTAAAATGCACACCACTTTTAGGCTTCCTTCTTCAGTTTAACTGGGCAATGAAACCATAATGATTTTTTTTAAGTGTGTTGTTGGTTGTTATTGATGACAATGTTTCTGTTTAAAAATTGGTTTTTAGCCACTTTTGAGGAGATCTGTGAAGAAAACGTTAAATGATTTGTGAGACAGATATCAGCATTGATGATGGGAGCTGGAAAACTACTTATAGCAACTGCCTTTACTCCCTAGTGCTATGGCTATTAGTACCGTCTCTAAGGCCATTCTTTTGGTGTGCCGTGTCTCAGATTGCATGTGATTGTTCCCCCAAAGCACCTCTATTTCTGGCTAACTCACTGGTTTTGACCACAACTAGACCCTTCCATTACTGCAGCTTTTGGAGGACTGGCAGGGGCTGATCTGAGTTGTATTCTAACATATCGGGAAAGCACCAGGGAGGTGAAGGTTGTATTAAGCAATACTGTATTGACTCCACAAGATGAATTGGGCAGGAGCATTGACTGGTGTAAATGATCAACCATGCCATACTGCATGTAGCCCATCATTTCTGAGCATGGGCCATGCTCGCTGGGGCTGGTGAACAATGGACTTCAACATCTGGAGGGTAACAGGCTCCCCATCCACGATGTAGTCCATAATGAGCCGAAAGATCACATCTGTTCATCATGGCTCAGGAGATGCTCGTGATGAAGGCTCAAAGTACCAGCAGCACCCAGTCTTGGATGATGCTCTGTGGGACGGCAGAAGGTGGGGAGACCACCAGCAGGTGGAGCCAATGGCAGGCAGAGCATCCTCCTGACTGGTTGTAAGGAAGAAGGTAGGCAGGTGGAGGCTGATGATCATCTGCCCAAAGGAGCCAAACTCCACTGCCAGCATCTGCAACAGGACAGGCAGTCTGAGGTGGCTTTGACAGCATCATTTGATGAAAATGATGGCTTCTCTGGCCATTTCAGTGATAGGAGCTCCCGTCTGGTGGTGACAGAAGTCTGGCTCTCATCATGGCTAACCTATGGCTTCATATAGAATCTTAAGAGTTGGAAGGGACCCCAACGCCCTGCAATACAAGAATCCCAGCTAAAGCATCTATGAAAAGATGGCCATCCAACCTCTGCTTAGAAACCTCCAGGATCCTGCCACTATTGTGCAAAGTGAAGAAAGGTAGCAACAACTGGCCTTAATTCCTTATGCATTTGGTTGCAGTAAGGATCTCCTGTGACATAATAGCAGCTCTGTGAGTGTGTGTATGTATGTATGTATGCAGATCAGGGGTCAGAAAACTTTTTTTTAGCAGGGGGCCGGTCCACTGTGCCTCAGACCTTGTGGGGAGCCAGACCTTGTGGGGAGCCAGACTTGTGGGGAGCCTATGCCCCACAAATAACCCAGAAATGCATTTTAAATAAAAGCACACATGCTACTCATGTAAAAACACCAGGCAGGCCCAACAAAGAACCCAGAGATGCATTTTAAATAAAAGGACACGTTCTACTCATGTAAAAACACGCTGATTCCAAGATCGTCCGTGGGCCGGATTTAGAACGTGATTGGGCCGGATCCGGTCCCCGGGCCTTAGTTTGCCAACCCATGATGTAGATACGTGGATAGGATAGGATAGGATAGGATAGGATAGATGATAGATATAGATAGATGATAGATGATAGATGATAGATAGATAGATGATAGATAGATAGATGATAGATAGATAGATAGATGATAGATAGATAGATAGATGATAGATAGATAGATAGATAGATAGATAGATAGATAGATAGATATAGATAGATACATAGATAGATGATAGATAGATAGATAGATAGATAGATAGATAGATAGATAGATAGATAGATAGATGATAGATTGATAGATAGATAGATAGATAGATAGATGATAGATAGATAGATAGATAGATAGATAGATAGATAGATAGATAGACTCCACAAGATGAATTGTGGAGATAGATGATAGATATAGATGATAGATATAGATGATGGATAGATAGATAGATAGATAGATGATAGATTAGATAGATAGATAGATAGATAGATAGATAGATAGATAGATAGATAGATATAGAGATAGAGATAGAGATAGAGATAGAGATAGAGATAGAGATAGAGATAGAGATAGAGATAGAGATAGAGATAGATAGATAGATAGATAGATAGATAGATAGATAGATAGATAGATAGATAGATGATAGATAGATATAGATAGATAGATAGATAGATAGATAGATAGATAGATAGATGATAGATGATAGATGATAGATATAGACGATAGATGATAGATAGATATAGATAGATAGATAGATATAGATAGATGATAGATAGATAGCTATGATAGACAGAAGCTCCAGTCAGCTCTGTGCCTGTGGACGTGAGAGGCAGAAGGGTCTCTGCCCCAGTTCAGGAGGTCACACAAGCGTAGACACAGCATGAGAGTTATTTGTGTCAAATCGGCTTATTGTAAGAGCAAGCCGGCAATTTGCAGGGGAGAAACTCCTCGGGGCTGCCAGTGGGCCAGCGTGCCGAGGTCAGTGGCAGTCCAGGCTGTCCGGCAGTATTCAGGAGAAAGTAATTGTCCCAGGCCTGACGCCACGTTGCGGGACTGGAGTGGCTCCATCCATCTCCATCCACTTAGTGCTTGTGCTCCCAGCAGGGCTCGGCCTGGCCTGGCCTAGGCAGGAGAGGAGGGGAAAAATCCCCCTTGACCGTTTATTCATCCGTTGCCTTTGCACAGGAAATGAAGAAAAGTGCGCAGGAGTGAGGGGCTGGCAATAGTAGTATATTTGGCTCCTTGGTCTAGTGGCTAAACACAGTGCAGTCTCTGACTGTGTTTGGGGCCGAATACAGTGGTACTTCAGATTAAGAACTTAATTCGTTCTGGAGGTCCATTCTTAACCTGAGGTACCACTTTAGCTAATGGGGCCTCCCGCTGTTGCTGCACCACTGCCACACAATTTCTGTTCTTATCCTGAAGCAAAGTTCTTAACCTGAGGTAATATTTCTGGGTTAGCGGAGTCTGTAACCTGAAGCGTATGTAACCTGAAGCATCTGTAACCTGAGGTACCACTGTACTCAGAAAAGGGAGAGAACTATTAGAGAAGTCTAGTGTAATACTTTTATATGCCTGTTGTCTTTGTCCATGGAGTTTTCTTGGCAGGGATACTGGAGTGGCTTGCCGGTTCCTCCTCCAGGTGGATCACGTTTGGTCAAAACTCTCCACTATGACCTGTTCATCTTGGGTGCCCTGCTCGGCATAGTTCATAGCTTCTCTGAGTTCTTCAAGCCCCTTCGCCATGGCAAGGCAGTGATCCATGAAGTGAGAGCTGGACCATAAAGAAGGCTGATCGCCGAAGAATTGATGCTTTTGAATTAAGGTGCTGGAGGAGACTCTTGAGAGTCCCATGGACTGCAAGAAGATCAAACCTCTCCATACTGAAGGAAATCAGCCCTGAGTGCTCACTGGAAGGACAGATTGTGAAGCTGAGGCTCCAGTACTTTGGCCACCTCATGAGAAGAGAAGACTCCCTGGAGAAGACCCTGATGTTGGGAAAGATGGAGGGCACAAGGAGAAGGGGACGGCAGAGGACGAGATGGTTGGATGGTGTTTTCGAGGTTACCAGCATGAGTTTGACCAAACTGCGGGAGGCAGTGGAGGACAGAGGTGCCTGGCGTTCTCTGGTCCATGGGGTCACGAAGAGTCGGACACGACTCAACGACTAAACAACAACAAAGTGTGATACTTTGTGCCAGAACTGAGCCTTTGCATGTGTTTTAAATACTGGCACACCTGGTAGAGCATGAGACTCTTAATCTCAGGGTCACGGGCCTGAGCCCCACATTGGGCAAAAGATTCCTGCATTCCAGGGGGTTGGACTAGATGACCCTGGTGGTTCCCTTCCAACTCTGCAATTCTGTCATTCTATGAAAGGGTAATTATTCATCGCAAAACAATAATCCTTCACAATCTGTAAGCGCAACAAATCTTTGGGCTCCTGGGCTGCTTTGCAGATCAGAGCTTAGTGTTTCCTGATAGACAGAAGCCCTGACTTCTCTCTTTCCCATATTTTTTGGTGATCTGAATGTCAGACTGTATGGGACTGAGGAGGTGTTAGCTCAGATCTTTTCTCACCGCAAAACTCACTGAGTGACCTTGGGCCATTTGTTACTTCTCAACCTAGCCTACCTCTCAGGACTGTTGTAAAAATAAGAGGGAACAGAACCATATACACCACCTTGAGCTCCTTCTAGGAAAAACAGGATATACCGTACTTGTGACAAATGTAGAAAGAGAAATTAAGGATTTAAAAACAGTATTTTACAAAGTTACATGGGGAGGGGGACAGCTCCCTGTTTGTAGGAGTTCATAGTCTAGCCTCTCCTCAGTTATCAATTCCCAGCCTCTGTAATCATTGGGGTGGAGGAAGGGTTTCAAAAAAATATCAAATACAGTGGTACCTCGGGTTAAGAACTTAATTCGTTCTGGACCTGAAACTGTTCTTAACCTGAAACTGTTCTTAACCTGAAGCACCACTTTAGCTAATGGGGCCTTCTGTCGCCGCCTCGCCGCCGGAGCACAATTTCTGTTCCCATCCTGAAGCAAAGTTCTTAACCCGAGGTAATATTTCTGGGTTAGCGGAGTCTGTAACCTGAAGCGTCTGTAACCTGAAGCATCTGTAACCCGAGGTACCACTGCATTTTGAAATGCAGTCAGACATTGTAACAGAGCAAGCAGCAAAAGGCAGAGCAGTGAGTTCTTTTAATAGCTCTGGTTTCTGTTTTTATGTATAGACTTTATCCCAGAGTACACAAACTGTCACATAGATACACTTTTAAGTCAATGTGCTGAGCTTCTGTTGAGTACCTGGCCAGCTACAAAGAGTAAGCTTGCCTTTTAAATAGCTGGACATGAACCAAATGAAAAGCAGCACACTGAGTAGTGCTGCCTATACGAACCTGCTCAGAATTGCAGCCTCTGGCCCCACTGAATTTAGTAGGGCTTACTTCAGAGTGACATGTGTATTCAACTCCTTCCCATTGAAATCAATGTGACTAAAAGGTAACAGTCAGTATATAGCAGGACGGACAGTCAATGGGATTCAACTGTCTATGGTGTGTGTGTGTGTCTACACATCAGCTGTACATAGCTACTGAAACCCTGCCAGTCAAGAGTAGATTTGGGGCTTCTCCAGGCATCCTTCTTATTTGTGCTAAGGATGGTACCAAGGTGGTCCTTACATTAAAAGGTAAAGGGACCCCTGACCATTAGGTCCAGTCGTGACTGACTCTAGGGTTGTGGCGCTCATCTCACTTTATTGGTCGTGGGAGCCAGCGTACAGCTTCCAGGTCATGTGGCCAGCATGACTAAGCCGCTTCTGGCGAACCAGAGCAGCGCACGGAAACGCCGTTTACCTTCCCGCTGGAGCGGTACCTATTTATCTACTTGCACTTTGACGTGCTTTCGAACTGCTAGGTTGGCAGGAGCTGGGACCAAGCTCACCCCGTCACAGGGATCGGCAAGTCCTAGGCTCTGTGGTTTAACCCACAGTGCCACCCACCTCCTGGTTCTTACATCATCACACTTTTAATACCGTTTGCACCTGTAAACGTTTTGCCACAGCCGCACTGCTTTCGGTTCCAACCAGTGAGATGCCCTGTCATTTCCTGCTGATATTAAGCTAACTCTCTCAAGCCACAGATGTGCCTCCAGAAAGCCAACATGTGATGGTAGCAGCATTGGGGAAGCACCACAGAACCACTAACAAAGCAGAATAAATCCGCCACAATGCGTTGCAGAGCACACACTGAATAAATGCCCAGTTGGAGGGGGTCTCAGTACTGAGCTGGGTGGCCGCGATCTTAGAATCGTCCAGTTGGAAGGGACCCTAAGATCAGCCTTTCTCAACCTGTGGGTCCCCAGATGTTGTTGAACTACAACTCCCATCACCCCTAGCTAGCAAGGCCAGAGCTCAGGGATGATGGGAGTTGTAGTCCAACAACATCTGGGGACCCACAGGTTGAGAACAGCTGATTCTATTCCAACCCCCTTCAATTAAGGGATCTGCAGCTGAGCCATAAGGGGATTGACCCTGCAACATTGGCGTTATCAGCGGCAGATTCTAACCATTTGACAGAGCAGCGTTCACAATTTCCATAAGCTACTTCTTCGCCCAAACTTTTTCCCATTCGTCTTTCCACTAATCCTGAAGCCTGTTCATCAGCCACCAGGCCTGAAGCTCCTTCCAGCCTGCACAGCTATTCCCAGTCACCGTCTCTCCCAGTTCAACCTCTCTGGCTAGCTCATCCCAGTTTCCCCAGTCTTCTCCCTTAAAGGTAAAGGGTAAAGGGTAAAGGGACCCCTGACCATTAGGTCCAGTCATGGCCGACTCTGGGGTTGCGGCGCTCATCTCGCTTTATTGGCCGAGGGACCCGGCGTACAGCTTCCGGGTCATGTGGCCAGCATGACTAAGCCGCTTCTGACAAACCAGAGCAGCACACGGAAACGCCGTTTACCTTCCCACCGGAGTGGTACCTATTTATCTACTTGCACTTTGATGTGCTTTTGAACTGCTAAGTTGGCAGGAGCAGGGACCGAGCAACGGGAGCTCACCACATCGCAGGGATTCGAACCGCTGACCTTCTGATCGGCAAGTCCTAGGCTCTGTGGTTTAACCCACAACGCCCCCCGCGTCCCATACCGTGTCTCCTCCCTTAGACATCCTCATTAATCCTCTTCGACTTGCCCCTCTCTCCACCCTCCTGTTAGTCTCCAAACTGTCCCCTTGCCCGCCCCCCCTGCCCCAGCCCCGGGAACCGATCTGTCTCCTCTGGAAGAAAACTCTGTAATTCTCCATGTTATCATTATTGTGATGATTATGAGATATATTCTTCCTTTTGGACAATGTACTGGGCCAAAGTCATCATCTGGGGAGACACTGGCCATCCATCTTCCCTAAAGGGGAAACAAAGCGGCGGACAGAGGGTGGGGGGAGAAAGGAAAGAAGGTCCTTTCTTGAACCTCTCCAAATTTCTTTTCTATTTTGAGAAGAGGCGGCCACAATGGACTCCTTTATGAACCATAATGGTTATGTTTATGAAGCCGGCGATCTCAGTGTATGAAGGCAATTTTATGCCTAATTAGAAAATGATGCATCCCACAAAGGGAGACAAAGGGAACCTGGTATTTCTCCCTGGCTGGCTAGGCTGCCCAGCCACCCCTTCCGGGGGGGGGGATACCCCCCTTCGTACACCTCCTTATGCCCAACTTGATCATTTTCCTGGGGTCGCTTAGCAAAGCAGCTCAGTGTCACTGCAGATCCAATGCATTTTCAAGTCCTTCACATTTATTTCTTTTGGGGGGGGTGGCGGTAGGAGAAAGCCCCCCCCGCCACTTCCTCCCAAATTCTATCCAAGGGAGACCTCACCTCTGGGAAGACTCCAATAACTGCCTAACTGCCCCCCCCCGTTTCCCCCGCTCGATTAAGGGATAATTTTTAATATATATGCAATAAATGTTCACTTTGTTAGATTGAATGACAGACAATAATATCGGCGGAGCATCCTCTCCATCCATTATGGGCAAATGAGGCTCGCCCAGGACATATTTGCTTTTGATTAATTTATTTGCAGGCTCGGCTTGATAAAGCAATAACTATTTGGTTAAACTTGACATTTGGTCTTTGGGGGGTTATCAGGCGAAATTCCCTCTGGTTCGTGCAGGGTGGGGGGGGGGAGAAGAGAAGGAGGAGGGGAGGAGAAGATAATAAAGCTGTTTAAAAAGGGATTAATTATTAATTGCTTGCAATTAATTTCCCTCTTTTCCCCTCGCTGACAAACAGCACCCACCAGGACCCCGAGGTAGACAAGAGGACTATATCACATTTTATATTGTTATGCCCAAACTACCATCAGCACCGCCATCATTGCAAAGAGAGGTCCCTGCCCCGAGAAGCTTGCCGTCAAGATGGCCAAAGCTCTGACGCTCTTCCCCTTCCTAAATAGGACTGCCTAGGCACCGCACATTTAAACCACATGACACCCTCCCCCCAAGAATCTTGGAAACTGTAGTTTACCCCTTACTTTCCCCCAGCACCCTACATTTCCCAGGATTCTCGGGAGAAGTAGTGTGCTTTGAATCTATGGCGTCTCCAGATTGTTTGGATGGCTATGGCTTTCAGGCTTCAGAGCGATCCTCCCCCAGGTTTTGATTGTATTATTATTATTATTATTATTATTATTATTATTATTATTATTATTATTATACCACCCTTCATCCTAAGATCTCAGGGGTGTTCATAGAATAAAATGCAGGGGGGAAACATGAAAATAAGTAAAACAAAACAGCAAAACAAGAATGCCCCCTTCCCACAGACACATTTAAAAGGCTGGAGAATATTAAAAATTAATTTAAATTGGTGGAGAACCCCCCTGGACTATGGGGTGCCGTTATTCCTGGCCATTAGACGTACTACCTGGGGTGAGGTCAGTTTGGGGGTCTCCCTCCCTGGTTTGGAGTCCGGTTTCCTTTTTCCACTAGTGATGTTCAAACCGTTTTTTTCGCGAGTGTAGGTGTCATTCCTCTTCTTTGTAATCATTTGGAATACTTAAAGCCAGCATTGATTAGAAAGTGTATACATTCGATTTTCTTTTTTAAGGGATGCCTTGTTTTTCAGCAGCCATTAGCAACAGCATCGCAAGTGGAGCGGCCAAGCCTTAAAGGCGCAGCCGCAATGTACCCGATTTAAACCAGTTTAGCTGTGTTAGGCGGGGTGCCAATTCGACTCTCGCGCACGACAGTGAAGTCACTTACAGTCCATGTTTCCCGGAGGGTTTCCACTTCCAGCCAAGTGGACTAAGCCGGATTAACGACCTGGAGGATCGCTCCCCCATCCTAAACAACACAAAATCTATTACATATTTACTTCCACCCAGTGCTTTTTTTCTGAAGGGAGGCAGGGGGACGCGTACCCCTAAACATTTTGTGAATTTAAGTTTGGCCTCATTGAGGGGCAGTATTTCAATATGAGTAGGGAAATGAGAGCACTGTACCCCTAAATAATTTTTTTTAAAGCACTGCCTCCACCTAACACGGTTTTAGAAACGGGGGCCGTGTCGCAACACAATTCTCGGTGTACTGACTTTCAAAGGACCGCTTGCTTAGGATCGCCGTCCCAAGCTGCAAAGTTATACCCCTAAGGCGCAAATCTGTGGTATGTTCCAGCCAGGGGAAAGGTTTGCCATTTCAGTCTCAAAAAGATCAGGGGACGCTGCTCTGCCCTGTAGAGAAACCTTTCTCTAAGCACATGGTTCCTCTCCCGATCCTGAGAACTATAGTTTGCTCAGGGTGCTTGGAATTGTAGGTCCATGGGTTAAACTACGTCTTTGAGGGGACGTTTTGTGCTTTTAATTTACATAGGATGTGCTTTTTTCCATGTATGGTGTGGGTCTGCCCTCTACGTCTCTTAAAAAACCCTCGTCCGTTAACCCCACTTGGATTAACGATTTCATTGTAACAATTCTAGAATTACCAAAACTTCACTACAGTACAGTGGTACCTCAGGTTAAGTACTTAATTCGTTCTGGAGGTCCATTCTTAACCTGAAACTGTTCTTAACCTGAAGCACCACTTTAGCTAATGGGACCTCCTGCTGCTGCCGCGGCGCCGCCGCCGGAGCACGATTTCTGTTCTCATCCTGAAGCAAAATGCTTAACCTGAAGCACTGTTTCTGGGTTAGCGGAGTCTGTAACCTGAAGCGTATGTAACCCAAGGTACCACTGTATAGGCGTTTTTTGGAGGCTTGGTCAGCGGGGAGAGGCTGTGTGATACGCGACGATTTAACCAGGAACAAACGCTGCTGGAGAAGACCGTCATTACCATTTTGCCTTCCTTTACAATAGCAATAGCATCTCTGAAGGAAAATGAAGAAATGTGCCCATAGCTTTCCTTCTGCCAGCAATAAAATCCCTTCGCAGATTGATGATCCCCCACAGTTTTCCTTAATCGACCAACCTAATTTTCAGATGAGCCGTGTCTTGAAATTGGTGGTGATCTCTCCCTAAAACAAAGCGTTTCTTAAGAGCTGGGGGGGGGGGGGGGATTTCAGGTTTATTTCTTTTCCGGTTAGGGGTCACTCTACTGTTTGTGTCTAAACCATTTTTGCTTCAAAATCCAAAAATAGTCAATGCCTCCGAGGTGCTCAGTGAGATCTCTCCGCGAAACAAAGAAGTTAAGAGAGGAATCTTGGGGAGATGCGAAATGTTTGGAAGAAGAAAGCCTGCAAACGGTTACCTTTCTCTAGTCTAGAGAATCCGAAGTGACCTCGCTCGTGTTTATTATTCTCGAGCCATTCATTCGAATTCACAGCAATCCTGCACGGATCGAGAAGTAGGGAGCTCGACAGGGCTTACGCCCAGGTAAAGGGATGCAAAAAGCAGAGACATCACCTTGCCAACAAAGGTCCGTATAGTTAAAGCCATGGTTTTCCCAGTAGTGATGTTATGGAAGTGAGAGCTGGACCATAAAGAAGGCTGATCTCCGAAGAATAGATGCTTTTGAATTATGGTGCTGGAGGAGACTCTTGAGAGTCCCATGGACTGCAACAAGATCAAATATCTCCAATCTGAAGGAAATCAGCCCTGAGTGCTCACTAGAAGGACAGATCCTGAAGCTGAGGCTCCAATGCTTTGTCCACCTCATGAGAAGAGAAGACTCCCTGGAAAAGGCCCTGATGTTGGGAAAGATGGAGGGCACAAGCATGAGTTTGACCAAACTGCGGGAGGCAGTGGAAGACAGGAGTGCCTGGCGTGCTCTGGTCCATGGGGTCACGAAAAGTCGGACACGACTTAACAACAACAACAACAAAAGGGATGCAGGGACGCATTCTAAATTTATGTATGAATTAATCAACCCAGAAGAAACGCGTTCCTTTGTCGTGCTCTCCCATGCGCAAAGCAAAAGTCCTCTTTAGCATGCCTGCGCGCAATCCTACATTCAAAACACATTTCCCCTCTCAAAAAATTGGGGGAACTGCCGTTTTCTGAGCGTTGCTGAGAATTGCAAAGGGTGAAACTGCCGCAAAGCGAACAAATGGTAGAGTACGTACCCAAGTTAATACCGTTTTAAGTACCCTGCGACCGGAGCTTCGAAAAGCCCCCCGCATAAACGTTCCTGGCCTGCGTGTTTCACGCAAGCTCCCCCCGAGGTTTTCCCCTCCATGCTTCTTCTTGGAAGTGAACAACAACACCGCCCCCAGGCCGATTTCTATGGGGTTTCCAGGCTAAGAATGAAGGAACAGCACCGAAAAGAAACGACCTAGAAGAAGCAAGGGAGATGATGGTCAGGGCTACTGAGACGTGATTTACAGCGTTTGTTTTTGTTTTTATTACGTATTTTGTTTTGTTTTTTATATGGCGATTTTATGTTGTAACCGCCCTGAGACCTTTGGGTATAGGGCGGTATATATATATATATATATATATATATATATATATGTTGTTGTTGTTTAGTCGTGTCCGAATCTTCTTGACCCCATGGACCGGAGCAAGCCAGGCACTCCTGTTTTCCACTGCCTCCCGCAGTTTGGTCAAACTCATGCTGGTAGCTTCGACAACACTGTCCAACCATCTCCTCCTCTGTCGTCCCCTTCTCCTTGTGCCCTCAGTCTTTCCCAACATCAGGGTCTTTTCCAGGGAGTCTTCTCTTCTCATGAGGTGGCCAAAGTATTGGAGCCTCAGCTTTACGACCTGTCCTTCCAGTGAGCACTCAGGGCTGATTTCCTTCAGAATGGAGAGGTTTGATCTTGTTGCAGTCCATGGGATTCTCAAGAGTCTCCTCCAGCACCAGAATTCAAAAGCATCAATTCTTTGGCAATCAGCCTTATTTATGGTCCAGCTCTCACTTCCATACATCACTACTGGGAAAACCATGGCTTTAACTATACAGACCTTTGTTGGCAAGGTGATGTCTCTGCTTTTTAAGATGCTGTCTAGGTTTGTCATTGCTTTTCTCCCAAGAAGTAGGCGTCTTTTAATTTTGTGACTGCTATATATATGTGTGTGTGTGTGAGTTTGTGTGGAGGGCGCCACGTTGGCTAAGCTTGGGTTCGCTTGCAAAGATTTCGGGCCATGACTCTGGTTTCGCTATCGGGAGGTGGTGGACTCTCCTCCCTTGGGTGTTGGATCTGTCATGGATGCTTTAGTGGAGATTCCGGTATTGCAGGAGTTGGACTAGAAGATGACCGTGGATGTCCATTCCAATTATGTGATGCTATGATTCTACGCAGCCTGAGCTCTTTTCTACGGCGAGCTTTAGATGGCACTGAGTGTTTGCGGCATGCAGTTCAATCTTCCCTTCACTGGAGATATTAGTCGGGGAACACGTGTCCGCACACAGAGATATACGTCATGGTTATCTATATTCCACCGCGGGTGTGTCATTCCTTAGAAAGATGAAAGATGTAACCTTTCTGACCGCTTCGTACAAAAGCAGCCTCCCGAGGATCCTTCACACGTGATGGTGTACACGGGTGTCGGGAAAACGTCACGTGTGAAATCAGTTACGCACACGTGATCTTTATTTCACGTTAACAGGGCGGCATTTAAATCGCCCCTCGGAGTGATGATGGCTCTTTTCTGAGCTAAGCACGCGGAGAGGTGGCTAGGAAAGCGGAATTTGGCTGAAAGCACAGGGGGAAAAAGCTTTCTCAATTCAGCCTGCGGTCCTCCTCGCTTTGGAGGAAAGGCGTTTCCCCGCGGCTGGCTTGGGGTTTTTTTGCTTCTGTCTTTGCTCCTCGCGATGAATGAAGGAGGCCGCAGGATGGATGGTCCAGAGTGTGTTAGATCTCCATCAAACTGTGCATCCCCTCCCTTGACTAATAATCTGTCACAACTTTACAGAACACACACTGAGAGCAAAGAGGAGCCTCTGCCCTGTAAAACGGCCTTCCCCTCCCTTGCCGAGGGGGCTTGATCCGGCCGAGGGGCGGCGGAGGGAAAACCGGGAGGAGGGAGACAAGGAGCGGACTCGTTCCCAGAAACTGCCGCGCATCCCGAAAAGGTGCCCAGAGGCCTTCTTGGACCCAAGAAGCGCCCGATCCCGCCAACCCCATTCAAAATCCAGTCATCACCTCTCCCCTTACTAAAATAAAATAAAATAAAATAAAATAAAATAAAATAAAATAAAATAAAATAAAATAGCGATTTTATGGTCCCTAAAAATATGCCCCAGCTTTTCGTCGGCTTAATAAAAGGTATTGCCCTGAGATCGATTTTGTTTTTGTTTTTCCCGTTTCCTTTTTTCTTCGAGGCCAGCTACCTTTATTTTTTTCTGCAGGATTTATTTGATGGGCATTTTTGCTCCTTTGACTCCGGGATCGTGACCATCCGCGCAGATTCGTTCCTCGATCTAGACTGGATGGGCTTAAAATCCAACGATTCCGGCTGCTTGGCTTGAACGGAATCAACCCAGACAATACACAAAAACGAAATGACCGAAATAAAATAAAATGCCAACCAATGCGCTGGCCATAAATTAGTTTTTACACGACCCATTTCTTTTGCATGTAAGTTTAGGGAACTGAAGCTAAGCCGCAGTCTGTTTAAGGACCGCGATGGCTGGCAAGAGAATGCGATCCGGGAGGTTTTCCTCTGTTTGAACAGGAAAAAAAACAACCAGTTTTCCGAAGAGGCTGGATTCAGAAACCTCTCTTCCGACCCCAGTACCAACAATCAGCCCGATCCTCAAACAGAAGGTTCCGCTGCAGGGCTGCGCTTGGCTTTAAACCTCACTTGGGACTAGCTACTTGGAATCCTAGTTATTTCCGCGTAAACGCAGAGAGAACTCGCGCAACGGGCCGAAACGCAGATCGCCAAGCGCCTGGTGGAAACCCGCCTCCTAACAGCTGTTGACGTGGCATTTCGAGGAATTGTTTCGTTCAAGTCCCCTCTCCCGTGTTGAAATGAACGTGTGAAGCCAGAACGCGCGCAAGATCCGCGGGGACCCCTTTTGCGACTCAAAGGCGGCGGTAGGCCTGGTGGAAGGAAGATATTGTAGTCCATTCCAGTCACTGAGCAGCCTTCCTTCCTTAGGGGGGCGGGGAAGACTTATGTTCACCCCAAAAGAAAGTTGCCAGAGTTGTCCGTCTGCCGGGAAATGCGCCGGCCCCGATCCAACAATACATTTGCACAATCCGAATGAGATTCTTAAAAACGGGACCTTTGCAACGGAGGATATTTCAATGAGACAAACGGACGGCATATAAATAATAAAATTATTATTACAATTACTCGGAAGCAAGTTCAAGTAACGGTGCCGAAGAGGAGTGCAGCGTCGGAGTCACGACGCTTTAAAAAGCGTTTGCACGCTGCCTCGAATCTACAGGAAACTTTAATCGCTTTTTTTTTTTTTTACAGAGTGTGTGACCTGCACACGCTTCTCCAAAGTGGGGTTAATTTTTGATTTATTTGTCTGCTCCTCGCAGACCCGCTATAGTGAATACCAAAAGACCAGCGCCCCGATGGATTTAATTTATTATATTTTGAATAAAAGCCGAGCCTTGCGCGTTTTAATCCCGGATCCTCCATGGACTCCCCCGCCCATGAAACGGATGTAAACGTACTCAGATCCACTTTAAAATGCGGGCCAGTTAATATATTTAAAAAATTATTATTATTATTATTATTATTATTATTATTATTATTATTATTATTATTATTAAAAATGGGCAAACCACTGCGTCAAGGGGTTCTGTTCTAGCTTCTCAAGAGAAACCCACGTTGCCAGAAAGGTTAGACTAGATTACTCTCTAGTCCCTTCCAACTCTCTAATTCTATGATTTTATAAAAGACCCGGGAAGCTGCGGGTCCTATCGCCTTGCAGTTCGTCTCCTTTAAAACAGCTTCTCTCTCCCTTTTCTTTTATATTCACCACCACACGCACACACACAAAAACCCCTGTTCTTTTTTCGACTTGTTTGTTTTAGGAGTTTTCATCATTTTTTTTTAAGGCGAAAATAAATCAGGTTCTTTTATGTATTTCGCACGCCCGCCCCACGCGCCCGCCCGTTTGAACCCGGATTCCTCCTTTAGCGCCTTGGACTTCTCGTGTGAATGGCAGCCTTTTGTTTCCCTTTCACAGTCCCTTAGAGAAAGAAAAGTGGTGAAAATAAAAATTCTCCTTCAGATCCCCGGTCCCCGCTGACGGATCGGTTTCCGAATTGGCCGGAAGCGAGAAAGCGAAAGTAGGATCCACGGGGATCCGCGTTTCCTAAGCAGTTGCTCTAGCTTGAGTGGAAAATGCAGATCTCTTTCCTCTCATGGGGAAAGAGGTTTTTAAAAGAGCGAAGCCCAATTCTTCCGTATGTCGGAGGTGAGGAGAGAATGCGCGGAAGAGAAATTCAGCCAAAGGGATTTTTTCAGGGAGCTTAAAATAAACGAATAAAACCGCGCGCGCGCTTCGCTATAATGCGTTTAGGATCGGGCCGCAGAAAGGCGAAAATAATAAAATAATATAAAATAAAATGAAATAAAATGAAATAAATAAAATAAAATAAAATAAAATCTAGGCCGGTATGTCTGCATTGTTAAAAAAAAACCCAAAATCATTTTCTTAAACACGGAGCCGGGTCAACTTCAAGGGGGGGGGGGGAGGGAGAGAAACACGGGGCGATCTGTCAGGAATTTCCCTCCCTAATGATCACGCCGCGTTTGTTTGCGGACGTAACAATCGGATGGAATGTCTTTTGTCTTTTGTCTGCGGGGGAGGCGGGAGTCTGGCCGCCGCTAACGCGCTTTGGCGATCCTTCGCTACCTCGCATTCCGCGGGGCAAAAAGTGGTGGAGGTACAATGGATCTCCGGACAATTTCCCTGGAAAACGAAACCTGCTTCTAACTCCCGCTTCAATTATCATTGCAAATCCCTCTTTCAAAAATAACCAACTAAGTAACTAACTAACTAATTAACTATCCAGGTCCCCTTCTATTCTCCCACACCCCCAGATTATTATTTTTTTACAAAATATCAAGCGGGCTGCCTATCCGTTACTGGGCTTTTTAGGGGAACGAATCTCTTTTTGGTTGCTCGGGATCTTGGTTATGGAATTTTAAAAGAGATCTAATTTTTTTTGGGGGGGAGAGACCCCTCCCTAAAGTACTGAACTCATCAGGTTGTATAGACTAGAGGCGGCTTGAAAACATACAGGGTGGTTTTTTTTTGTTTTGAAAAAGCTCACTCTCTCACATCGAATGTAACTGATCTGTAGAGAAGACTCTACGACCTGAAAACGCAGACCACGCATCTACTTTTGTAACCCAAGAAAATATTTAATAAATATTATTATTGTTGTTGTTATTTAAAAAACAGAAAGCTCACTGTTCCCAGTCGCTGGGAACTGAAAAGCTAAATTCCCCCAAAGCATGACAGTTTACTCTTTAGCAAGCCCCGCCGACTCCCCTGAAACTAAAGGATCGCAGCCTTAAAAGCTGTGGATCGCTGCAGCTTTGCGCCGACCAGAGGAGAGGGCAATGAATTCTAGTCTTGGCGCTGGGTGGGGTGCAGGGCAGAGAGATGGAGCTGCGCATCATTTAGTCCCCTTTCCAGGGGGAAAAACAACCTCGAAGAGAAACCGCTCTAATTCTCCAAGGTATCGCCTTTTACTCTCTGCAGGGAAACAGCAACAACGACCAAAAGACCCAACAGCGGTTCCTGGCAGGATATTTGGAGACAACTTCTCCCGGAGCAGAGACAACATTTCTATTTTGACTGCGATAAGAGCAGAGGACGACTACTTACATTTGAGGCGTGTGCCTGCCTGCCTTCCACCGCGCCCCGGCCTGCCTCCTGCGCTTATACATTTCTCCCCACAAACAAGTGGAAAATTTTGCATCCTACAGCACCATTTTATACATGATGAGCCGTCAGTAATAGGATTATTAAACAAAAACCGTCTCAGGCGCTGGCGTTAACCTTCTCCTCTTTTTTTTTTTTAATGGCTAATTAGGTTTTGCACAGGAAAAAATTAGATTTAACATTTGCTTACATTGCCTGCATTTTCAGTGGATGCTACAATAATTTGGGGGGCCAGGGCTGGTAAAACAATTCGGAGAGATAATAAAAAAATTAACCGTTTTAACATATATTACAGGCTCCCTATCCTAGGATAAGGCAAAGAATATTTCCATGATCGAATATTTTATACCTAAAACTAATTATCTGGGGCTTCTGCCTTGATCAAGTCACAGCCCGCAAGAGAGGCGAGCGGCGCCCTCTAGCGGCTGAGCGGGGACATGCAGCAACCTGCCGGAGCAGGATCCGCTCTGCAAAATGTTCATAAGCAAATAACGTGTAAAATGGACGTGAGTCTGATTATCGGCGGACAGGAGTTGGAAAGCGATCGGAAACTCGAACGACCTGACTGTTATTCAAAATCGAGGTGCGCTATAAATATAGAAATATACCATAAGAGTGCGAGGCTCTGGTACCAGTGGTTAGATCCTATAACAATACCACCTCCATTTTGATTTGTTGCAGGGGCTAAATAGATGGGCAATTGTTGTCGAGAAGATCTTTGAGGTTCATAGGAAGGGAAAGGAAGCCCCACACAAGCGGATGGGTGGGTAGTTATAGGAAAATCTGGGAGAAATGGCATTTAATAAGGCGATCCTCTGAAGGTCTACTCAGAAGTAAGTCCCACTGAGCTCACCGGGATTTACTCTCAGGGAACTTTGTGCAGGAATGCAGCCTAAATGTAAATACTGGAGAAAACCAGAGCAACCAAATGTCTTTGAAACCACTAATAAAAATGTCATTTTTTCTCCTCTTCAGTGATTATTCTCTATCCCTCTCCACTTTTAAGCCCGTTGAAGCTATTGAAATCATTTAAGTTCAGGTATATATGATGTAAACCTGAGCTGAGAATAAGGTCCCACTGACCAATGTGGGATTTTCTTCTGAATAAACACTACATTCGTAAGCTTGCTGCCCAATCTATTGTGTGCTTCCTCCGAAGTAAATCCAGTTGATTTTTAAGGGACTTCTTATTCCCATATCAGCGCGTATAGGATTGCAATCACATACGACCTTTTAATATGCTCACGATTTTGCTCTACAGCTAGCTATACACAAAGTGACGGTATAATTTCTCTGATCTGCAGAGAAAATGGAAAGAGATGAAAATTAGGATATAGGGTTTTATCATTTCCTTTAATCATCGAGCATGCGAGTAGATCAATATCACCTTTCAGAAAAGGCGGACGTCTGCTTTGGTATAAACACCAAATCCTACTGACATTCGTCCAAATTGCGCATTAATCCTGTTCAAGTCTTTTGCTGTCCCTTTGAGATCTGACCCGGATCTCCTTAAGAAGTCGCTATCCCCAACAACACATCGCCCTGTTTATGTGGGATGAAGGAATGGATCGATTAATCAGCGCGGGAGCTTCCCTTGATGCGATGCAGATTCAAAAGGCGTGTGTTTTAAATTCGATTTATAATCAGCGTTGAGCCCCAGATTTATTCTGTTCTGTCGATGGCGATTGTAGCAAGAAGCAAGGGTAACTAAGGAGCCATATATTTCCCAAACTGGGAAATGTCTCTTCAAGAAATGAAGGACACTGGCTATGCTCAATGGGCATTAGGTCCACACTTTTATTTTCTCTGCCAAAAAGTAATTAACTAAAGAACTGCAATGGAAGCACAAATAAAGCATATACCAATGGTGGAATCCAGCTGCCTTGTGTTTGCTTTTTATTATTACAGTGGTACCACGGGTTACATTTCAGGTTACAGACTCCGCTAACCCAGAAATAGTGCATCAGGTTAAGAACTTTGCTTCAGGATGAGAACAGAAATCGTGCTCCGGCGGCGCTGCAGCACCAGGAAGCCCCATTAGCTAAAGTGGTGCTTCAGGTTAAGAACAGTTTCAGGTTAAGTACGGACCTCTGGAACTAATTAAGTACTTAACCCGAGGTACCACTGTATTGTAAAATTTATAAATGTGACATGGGTGCTGCTGCGACAGAGCCTAGGACTTGCCGATCAGAAGGTTGGCGGTTTGAATCCCCGCGACGGGGTGAGCTCCTGTTGCTCGGTCCCTGCTCCTGCCAACCTAGCAGTTTGAAAGCACATCAAAGTGCAAGTAGATAAATAGGTTCCACTCCGGTAGGAAGGTAAACGGCGTTTCTGTGCGCTGCTCTTGTTTGTCAGAAGCAGCTTAGTCATGCTGGCCACATGACCCGGAAGCTGTACGCTAGCTCCCTCGGCCAATAAAGCGAGATGACCACCGCAACCCCAGAGTCGGCCACGACTGGACCTAATGGTCAGGGGTCCCTTTACCTTTACCTAACATTTCTAAGTCACATTTCTTCCAGGCAGCTCAAGGTGGCAAACATGGTTCTCTTCCCTCTCCATATTATCTTCCCATTGGGGTAGATTAGGCTGGGAGACAGTGACTGGTTTAAGCCCACCCAGTGAGCTGAGATGGGGTTCAAACCATGCCCCTGGAGCAGAAATTGGGAGCCTGTGGCTCTCTAGATCCATGTGTCTCCAGGAACAATGGAGTGCGCGTCTGGGGGTGAAGTCAAACCGCTACATTAGCATCACTAAAGTGACCTCCCTCAGGGTGCAAACCTGGGCAGAGTGTATGGAGGTCCTGGGTTGCCCAGATGATAAGACCCCCCTCTCAGCCTTGCCAATGTGGTCCAAAGGAAAGCAGAACGACACGTTCGGCACCAACTTGGGCGCAGGAGTTGCTGGAAGGAGGCCTACAAACAGTGGCGTAGCGTGGGGGGTGCAGGGGGGCCGGTCGCACCGGGCGTAACATCTGGGGGGGGGCGCTCGCTCGCACTCACAGCTCTCTGCCCCTACTAAAATCCACGGGTTAGGGGGCGCAAATTACTTGCCTTGCCCCGGGTGCTGACAACCCACGCTACGCCACTGCCTACAAAGTATTGTCCAGCCATCTTAGGGTCTTCATTCCAGATTTGTGTAGGATGTACTTCTTGGCCTTTTCTTCTCTCAAATGTATCCCATAAGGTAGCAGAGGTTTAGGGTCAGAGTTTCCCTTCTCCTAGATGGGGCTACCTTCCCAGGTTGATGAGCCCCATCTCCTGCCCCCTCTACAGCCCGTCTTCCAAACCATTGGACCCACTATTGGTCTCATCTGCTCAGTCCTTTGGACTTTGTCTTTGCTTGCAGGAGTCCCTAAGTCATTGAAGGCTTGAGACCCTACCCTCACCAGATTGAGCCAACCAGTCAAAGCTGTTTCCTGGGGTGTGGCCGCTGTCGCATGCTGACAGCTTCTAGGAGCCACAGGGGAGAGCTGAGTGCAGGGTGAGGACCAAAGGTGGACAAACTACACCATGAGGAGCACAACAGGTCCTCCACTACCCCCGTCCTAACACCCCATACACTTGTTGGTGGCTATGGCAGTCCAATAATATCTGGAGAGTCCAAGGTTGTCATCCATAACATCTGGAGGACCACCCCTGTGTATATGTCAATCGTCCATCATGCTCAATATTGTCATCAGGGGCACCATCCAGACAGAGTTTGGGGCCACTCCACATCAGCATAAGTAGGATGACCCTCAGGCACATGAGAGCTGCTCTGTCTTCTCGATCTGACAAGGTCTCTCCAAGACCTCAAGCAGAGAGGCCTGTTGCCTTCATCTTCTACCTGCTCCTCTCAAGTGGCGATGGGACCACATCCTCATGAGAGCTCTGCTCCTGAGCTGCCCTCCATTGCGTCTAATCTGCACACAGAACAATTATTTTGACCAGGAATATCTTCTCCTGAGTCCTGACTCTCCCACTGTCCCTTGGGGAGTCATACAGTCATACCTTGGGTTGAATGTGCTTCAGGTTGAGCGCTTTCAGGTTGCGCTCCGTGGCAACCCGGAAGTAATGGAGCGTGTTACTTCTGGGTTTCACTGCTCGCGCATGCGCAGACGCACAAAATGACATCATGCGCGGAAGCGGCAAAACACGACCTGCGCAGATGCACCATTGCGTCTTATGTTCTAGTCAGGATGTGAATGGGGCTCCAGAACAGATCCCATTCGCCTCCTGAGGTACCACTGTACTTATGTGGCATTCTCTTCCATGCGCCAAACCATCGTTTCTTGAAAGTGAATCTGAATCATCTCCATGGGACTTCTTTCTGAGGAAGGGTACATAGAAATGTAGCCTCACCACTTTCAATAATAATAATAATAATAATAATAATGCGGTTAAAACCAAGGTGTGGGGGGTCAGGGTGGGGGAAAGTGTCTTAATAGCTATTTTTTGACTGCAATTGTAAAGTGTTTTTTAAGATGAGGACATTATTTTGCTAAACAACATGAACTGGGAACCCATTTTCAGGAGTGTCTGTTGTTAATTAATCATATCTTTAAATGGGAGGGAGGGAGAGACCAGGGTATGCTGGTGGTTGCATCTAATGCAATTTCACCCCAAGGCTATAATTATCTTCTAGAGCTCATATCTCGGCAAAGCCATCCTGGATTCTTTATCTAATCAATCATTTCCTTCCTTCAATGAAGGGTGAAAATCTACAACTGCCAAGGGAAGCGGCATTACATTGGAAGCTGACTTACACCAGGTTGCAGAGAGGCAGGGGAGGTGCCCGTGTAGTGCAGTGTTGGACTAGGACAGGGGTTGGTAAGGTTTACCTTGCCTGGGCTGGTTCACTCCAGCGGAGATTGCTCCTTGGGCCGGACCACGTCTGAGCAGATGCAATTTTTGGCGTCTGTGCAGATGTGATTTCTGGTGCTGCAGAAGCGAGTCCCGGCTCCACGCTATGCTGGTTTAGCACAACGCACGAGGCCTCACCAAGTGGGCGGCTCAGTTGGGGGGCAGCTTGTGGGCCGTTTAAACGACCCTGTGGGCTGCTTGTGCCCAATGGGCCGCAGGTTGCTGACCCCTGGACTAGGACCTAGGAGGTAAAGGTAAAGTGACCCCTGACCATTAGGTCCAGTCGTGGCCAACTTTGGGGTTGCGGTGCTCATCTCGCTTTATTGGCTGAGGGAGCTGGCGTACATGTGGCCAGCATGACTAAGCTGCTTCTGGCAAACAAGAGCAGCGCAGCGCACGGAAACGCCGTTTACCTTCCCGCCAGAGTGGTACCTATTTATCTACTTGCACTTTGACGTGCTTTCGAACTACAGTACTAGGTTGGCAGGAGCGGGGACTGAGCAACGGGAGCTCACCCCATCGCAGGGATTCGAACCGCCGACCTTCTGATCGGCAAGTCCTAGGCTCTGTGGTTTAACCCACAGTGCCACCCGCGTCCCTAGGACCTAGGAGACCAGGGTTCAAATCCTCACTCCGCCATAAAGCATGCTGGAGCCAGTCCCTCCCTCTCAGGCTAACCTACCTCCCAGCGTTGTTGAAAGGATAAAATGGAGAGGGAGGAGAGCCATGTTCGCCACCTGGAGATACTTGGATAAAAGGTGTGATATGGCTGCATCATCACAAGGGTGGATAGCAATGGCCGCTTTTCGTATGGGCTCTGTTTGCAGTCAAGGGAGGGCCGCGTGCACCCAGAGCTTTAGCTGCACAAATCAACGTCCACCCCCTTTGTGCTGCTTGTTCCTGGCCCTTTTCTTTCGGCGTTTCATCTCCTCTGGCAGAGGAGACCTCAGCTTCAGCTTCACCTAGTCTAATTGACAGGCAGCTTTGTCCGTTTCTTCACACTTTCCCCCCTCGCTTGTCTTCTTGGCCTTTTTCTGTCAGGGGTTTGACACTAACATCTGAACGTTTTCTTAAGGTTGTTTCCCCATCCCTTTTGTCTCCCTTGCAACCTCAAACAGCCACATCGGAATATTTGCGGAGCAGGCCGCCAGTGCAGAAATGTAAGTTCCTGACCCGGCGTGGTGGAAGAAGGGAAATAAATACGGAGACCAGATGCCATGGAAAACAGCGGCCTGTTAACTTGAGTGGCGGTGCAGGTGCAAATTTCACCAGGTGCAGCTTTTCTTACCCTGCGGCACAACAAGTTGCACAGGCCAAAATTCATTCTTCAACACAACTATGAATGAAAACGGTCCAGGAGCCCCCTTGTCTGTCGTGTGCAGTTGTCCCATCAGGCAAAACTTTGGGGCTGCTGTCCAGGGTTCAGCTCAGCAAAATAAGTAGCAGAGCCCCCAAACATAGCTGGACTGGCGCACTATGTTTTGAGGGAGGTGAAATAACACACATTAAATCAGAGGCGTGAATTTTTTGGTAGGGGAACAGTTAGGGCCAGAGGTGCTAGCTTGAGAGGGCGATGGGGTGGGGGGCAACATTGTGATGTCCTGACGCCGTGCATGAGCATCTCACCTCCCTCCCTAAGGAGGGCAGAAGCTTCCCAGGCTTTGGGATGGAGGCGCAAGACTTTAATACTTTAATGCAGTCATGTTGTTGTTGTTTAGTCGTTTAGTCGTGTCCGGCTCTTCGTGAGCCCATGGACCAGAGCACGCCAGGCACCCCTGTCTTCCACTGCCTCCCAGAGTTTGGTCAAACTCATGCTGGTAGCTTCGAGAACACTTCCAACCATCTTGACCTCTGTCGTCCCCTTCTCCTTGTGCCCTCCATCTTTCCCAACATCAGGGTCTTTTCCAGGGAGTCTTCTCTTCTCATGAGGTGGCCAAAGTATTGGAGCCTCAGCTTCAGGATCTGTCCTTCCAGGGAGCACTCAGGGCTGATTTCCTTAAGAATGGAGAAGTTTGATCTTCTTGCTGTCCATGGGACTCTCAAGAGTCTCCTCCAGCACCATAATTCAAAAGCATCAATTCTTCGGCGATCAGCCTTCTTGATGGTCCAGCTCTCACTTCCATACATCACTACTGGGAAAACCATAGCTTTAACTATACGGACCTTTGTTGGCAGGGTGATGTCTCTGCTTTTTAAGAAGCTGTCTAGGATTGTCATTGCTCAGGTTAAATATGCTTCAGGCTGAGCGTTTTCAGGTTATGCTCCGCACCGACCCGGAAGTAACAGAATGTGTTACTTCCGGGTTTCGCTGCTTGCGCATGCGCAGACGCTCAAAATGAGATCACGTGCATGCGCAGAAGTGACAAAACGTGACCCGCTCATGCGCAGGTTGTATTCTACTCAGGATGCGAACACGGCTCTGGAACGGATCCCATTCGCATCCAGAGGTACCACTGTACTCTAATTTACCAGGAACATTTAGGAGACTAACCTAGTCCCCCGAGTCCACTGACCGCAAGCCATTGATTAGCATCTAAAGTCTCTCGCCGTGTGTCTGAATGTTTGTGTTAAGACCATTAAGTCCTAAAAAAAATAAAAAAATGCATGCCCTCCAACATTTCTCCGATGAAAATAGGGAAGTTCCCATTCCATAATAATAACTTTACTATTTATACCCCACACATCTTATGGGGTTGCCTCAGCACTCTGGGCAGCTTCCAAAATATATAAAAACATAATAGAACATTTTAAAAAAAACCTTCCCTATACAGGGTTGCCTTCAGACAGCTTGGGAGTCGAATAACTCCATACAGTCCAGCATTTCTGCAATGAAAATAGGGACGTCCTAAGGAAAAGTGGGACATTTCGGGATCAAATCAGAAACCAGGACGGCTTCTCTAAATCAGACGTCCCTAGAAAATAGGGACACTTGGAGGATCTGAAAATGCCTGACGACACCACTGTGTACTATGATTGAACGAAGCTGAATATCATTCTCTCTCACCCACATCTTTGCGTGTGTTTATGCAAGATCAATGTTGGTTGACTGTGATCAACTGCTCCACAGATTCTTGGATTTTAACTCGCATCTGTTTTAAAACTAATGTACTTTGTTTTAAAACTAATGCACTTTGGCCACTTGTATGCCAAAGTGATTTCTCATTTCAGACTCATCTCCTCAGGGCTGGCTTACCTATAGGCCAGGGGTCAGCAACCCGCGGCTCCGGAGCCGCATGTGGCTCTTTTACACCTTTGCCGCGGCTCTGGGGCAGATACTAAAGACGGGAGGAGATGCATTGTGCGCCCCGACACTCCCCACTGTGGCGGGTGCTGTACTGGCTGTGACGTCGCATGGGGGCTGTTGTGACGTGGGGTTTGTGATTTCAGCTCTCTTGACATAATATGCTGGAGACAGTTCTCTAGTAACACTTCTTTATTAAAGCAAACAAGACTGAGACTTGAGGAGGAGAGAGCTACATTTATAGGGACAGGGAACAAGCTAGAAATGATACATTTTGGAGGGAACAATCTCAGGCAATCACAGTCCTGCCTTTTGAAGGAAACCAATACGACAGAGGATCCAAATACAGCAGCTTAAATGAACCAATAGTAGCTGTACCCTCTGGGACCAAAAGGCAGTTACTTTACCCTAATGCAATACAGACAATAATAATACAGATATAAAATCCTTTGACTCAATACACAACAAGGGCGGTGTGTGCGTTAGTCAGGCACCGTCCCAACGTCACCTTCCCGCCCGCCCGCTACATTGTAAGGGGCATGTACGCTGGTCACTGCATTGAAAGGGGCATGTACGCTGGTCACTGTTTTGAAGGGGAGTGAAGAACACACACACACACACACACACAAAAAGGTAACTTGTTAATTTAACGTTTATTTCTATGAGGAGGAGTAATTCTGAGGGGTCCAAACAAAGAAATAATAAAAAAGTGACAAAAAAGTTATTTTTATAATGATGAGTTTTGCGGCTCCCAGGTTTTTTTTCTTCGGAAACGGGTCTTTTTGTCTTAAAGGTTGCAGACCCCTGCCATAGGTGCTAGGGGTGCGGGGCACCTGGGTGCTGGGTTCTCAGGGGCACCAGGCCAAGAATCTGGGGCTGAGATTTGGAGTCCAGGGATTGAAGAGCCAGGCCAGCCGACAGCCGCTGCCAAGCGGAGCAGAGCCCGTCAGAGCGTCAAAGGCTTTTCTGCTGCAGGCGCTGAGTTGTTTATTTAAATTGTATGCCCGCTGTTACCTTAAAATGGAAACTTAAACTGATGGAACATCAGAATACCCAGATGGGTGGGGTATAAATAAATAATTATTATTATTAGCGCAGCTTGCGGATTTAACATATAGAATAAGAGAACAAGAAGAATATACGTTTCAAGAAGACTGGAAAATGTTTCTTGAATATATGGAGGAAAATTGTGTATTGTGTGCACTTGAAAACGTTGGCAGCATTAAGATAAATTCAACAGTGTAAACAAGTTTGATAGATGTAAAAATGGAATACTGAATGGCTTCGTTTTATATATATATATATATATAATGAGAGGGGAAAATAAATGCATGAAAAGCACCCTGCCCGGTTCCAAAATTAAATACCAAAGCGACCTTGTCCCGAAATCAGGCGGCTGCGCCTCGAAGACTACATTATCCAGCATGCTCCACCGGATGACCGCCCCCCTACCCGAGCGACCCGGAAGCCGCCCCTCTGCGCCTGCGCGACGCGGGCTTGCTCAGCGGCGGGGCTGCCTTGAGGAGTGTCCCTCGTTCGCTCGCCTCCTTCCGCGCACCTGCTGCCGCCGCCGCCGGCAACCGCCGCCTCTTCCTTCCCCGCTTCCGGCCAGCCAGATACGGCCCTCGCGCGCGGCACGAGCAGGCCCCGCTCTCCGCTTAACCCTCTCGTCGCCGAGCCTCTCCTTTCCTCCTTCCTCGCGCCCCGAGCGGAGCCATGGCGGACACGGCGCAGAACGGGCCCATGCAGGGAGGCGCGGGCGGCGGAGCCGTGGTGAGTTGAGTCCGGCGGGGCGGCCTAGCGCGGCCTTCGCGGCCCTGCTTCGACCCTCGGCGGGGCGGCATCCCGACGCTCCGCCTGAGAGGATTATATTTTATTTTATTCGAAACCGGCCTCACGCCTCTTCAGCCCCCGGCGTAGCTCAGTCGGTAGAGCCGGGGACTGTTAACCCCAGGGTCGTGGGTTCGAGTTCCACACGGAGGGCAAAAAAGGCATAGCTGTCAACTTTTCCCTTTTCTCGCGAGGAATCCTATTCGGAATAAGGGGATTTCCCTTAAAAAAAAGGGAAACGTTGACAGCTACGAAAAGGATTCCTGCATGTGGCAAAGGGTTGGACTAGATGACCCTGCGGAGGGGTCCCTTCCAACTCTGTAAACCGTCCTGAGACCCCCAGGTATAGGGCGGGATATAAATTCAATTAATAATAATAATAATATTTCTGTCCCTCTGTAAGGCTATACTTGCGCTCCCATGGAGAGCTGTACAGTGGTACCTCGGGTTACATACGCTTCAGGTTACATACGCTTCAGGTTACAGACTCCACTAACCCAGAAATAGCGCTTCAGGTTAAGAACTTTGCTTCAGGATGAGAACAGAAATCGTGGTCCGGCGGCATGGCAGCAGCAGGAGGCCCCATTAGCTAAAGTGGTGCTTCAGGTTAAGAACAGTTTCAGGTTAAGAGCAGACCTCCGGAATGAATTAAGTACTTAACCCGAGGTACCACTGTATATGGTTTTCTTCATAGGGAGAGCTCTGATTTCAGGTTGTTTCAAATCCGTGGGTTGTCTCCAGTATTGTATCCCCTTCTTGTAGCAGGGCAAATCTGCTCAAATTCTGAGATTGGGGGTGTCGTAGCTCACCCCCCAAACCCAGTTTTCAGGGCTACGAATGAGGCAGTAGTTAATTGATTAAGTTATACGCCGCCTTTATCTTCCAAGTGGCTTAAGGTGGTGTACATGGTTGTCCTCCACATTTTCATCCTTCACAGCAACCCTGTGAGGCAGGTTAGGCTGAGAGATGATGGCTGGCCCAAGGTCACCCAGTGAGCTTCACGGCTGAGCAGCGATTCAAACTGTGGCCTCCCAGGTCATAGTCCCAACGCTTTAACTGTTCATGTATCAATGGGCACATGTGGGGGCAGATTGACACAACCGCACGGCTCCCCCCGCCCACCTCCAATGAGGGTTTATTCTGAATCTCTGATAGTTGTGTAGAGGAGGGAATTTGGATGTCTGCAGTGGTAGTTTTGTCACAGTGACAGTGTCCCCTGTTTCACATCTCCAATAGAAGTTGCCCTCTCTTGCCTCTTAATTGCCCTTCAGAAGTTTCAGTTCCTCTTAACTTTTTTTATTTAAAGCTTCCAGGCTTGGCTTTTTCCTCTCCACTGCTGCCTTTGGCAAAGGTTTGTGGAACAGGCTGAAGGAGCCAACTCAGTGTCAAGAGTCCTAAGTTGTCCTGGCTGTTTTTTGAAACATGGGCTATGCAACAGATGTTTAGGTTACTGCACTAGTACGTAGGCACTTAGGAAGTTGTTTGATGCTAAGACCATTGGTTTCTTTAGTTCTGTATTACCTATACGGTGGTACATATGCTTCAGGTTACAGACTCATTAGCTAAAGTGGTGCTTCAGGTTAAGAACAGTTTCAGGTTAAGAACGGACCTCCGGAACAAATTAAGTACTTAACCCGAGGTACCACCGTACCACGGATGGGGAGCCCCTGGCTTGTGAACCAAAGTTGGCTTGCCAAACCATTTTCCCCAACCATAGACGCCTGTCTCATGCCTAGCACCATATGTGATGTTGGGTATATGGGAACGGGTGGCGATGTGGTCTAAACCACTGAGCCTCTTGGGCTTGTTGATCGGAAGGTTAGCAGTTTGAATCCATGCAACGGGGTGAGCTCCTGTTGCTCTGTCCCAGCTTCTGCCAACCTAGCAGTTCGAAAGCATCCAAGTGCAAGTAGATAAATAGGTACCGCTGCGATGGGAAGGTAAATGGTGTTTCCATGATCTCTGGTTTCCGTCACGGTGTTCCGTTGCACCAGAAGCAGGTTAGTCATGCTGGCCACATAACCTGAAAAGCTGTTCATGGACAAACGCCGGCTCCCTAGGCCTGAAGTGAGATGAGCACCACAACCCCATAGTTGCTTTTGACTGGACTTAATCGTCCAGGAGTCCTTTACCTGTGGGGCAAGTAGAAATGTGTTTGGATACTTTTAGAAATAATGAATAAACTCCCTGTGCATCAGTTTAATCCTGCTTGCTTTTGGTGCAGAAAACAGGCTTGAGCATCAGCTGACACACAGGGAGTTAAATCCTGCTGGGTCACTATCTCCCTCCACTCCCGTGGGCAAACTTTGACAAGTGGGTGGCCCAGCACACTGTCAAAAGTGGTCTGCAGTGTATGCGGCGGTAAAAATCTGACTCACTGGGCCAAAATGATTCCCCCCCCTTTCCACACTGACTGGTAAAGAGACTAAAAAATGTTACCTACAGCACAAGCTATTGTGGGTTAGAGCCCAGTTCATCAGCTGTTTCCCCAATTGTCAACTGTATACGCACAATGGATCTAAAAGAAAAAAAGTGTAAAGGTTGGAATGAAGTGGCAATAGGATGCCAAAACCATGTAGTAAATTATTTTATGGGCTGAATGTGAATGCATTTGGAAATTTGCAAACCAACAAACCAAAAGCATATTTTGGAAAAGGGCAGGGAACTGGGAACAGTCAAGTTCTGGCCAATTTGATTCATTTCTTGTCTATGTAGGATGGGTGTGACTGCCTCCCTGGAAACCGGATTTACCTTTCCCCATTTAGTTTATAGGCAGGCAGGGCCACTGGCAAAATGTTCAGGCTAGCTGATATTTCCACATACACATAACAACTTGCAACACCATATTAGTCATGGTGAAATGCACAAGCCGTTTCATGCTACCGGTGGTAGTTCATGCTGGGCCTGCTTAACTTGTGATCCATTAAGCCAGATGCAGACCACCAGCTGTGTATTTGGACCCACAAAATACTTGACAGCCTATTTGTTTTTGCAATCCTGAGCAGGAACCAACAACAAAAGCTTTTTAATGAACTGCTGTTTCTGGCTGATGGGGCTGCATTTGGCTTGTGCATGTGGCCCTTCAACAGGTACTTTGCCTTGATAGAATGTGGTTGTAGTACACTTTGCAGTACAGTGGTAATCTGAAACTGTTCTTAACCTGAAGCACTACTTTAGCTAATGGGGCCTCCCCCTCTGCCGTGCCGCTGGAGCACGATTTCTGTTCTCATCCTGAAGCAAAGTTCTTAACCTGAGGTACAATTTCTGGGTTAGCGGAGGCTGTAACCTGAAGCGTATGTAACCCGAGGTACCACTGTATTGCATTGGTGAAACTATTAGCAGGCTGTGTCATAGCTACTTCTATCCTCTTGTAGGAAATTTTTGAATTGGACCTTTAGATAGGAGTCATACCTGATGCTAGGTGGACTTCTGGGGAAAACACGAAACACTGAGTTCTGATAGCTTCCTTATCTTCCATAAACACACAGCCCAAAATTTTTATCTGCTAGCAGTTTAACAGAAGAAACTTTCTTTGGTTTTTTTCTTTTTTAATGACTATCCCACAGTATGGTGGTGACTTCATTTTCTACAGAGAATACTCCCAGGGCATTTTCTATGGTAACTGCCTGCACTACTAAAAATGCCCTGAGAGTTCATATAGGTGACTGCAGCCACTGCTGTTGCCCTAACTGCTCAGAGATGGGAGGGCTTGCTAGTTCAGTTAGTCACCACCTGTCCTAGCCATGAGGCAAAGTAGATATCTTCATTCTGTGAGCAATGGAGGGCTATACAGTGGTGCCCCGCAAGACGAACGCCTCGCAAGACGAAAAACCCGCTAGACGAAAGGGTTTTCCGTTTTGGAGGCGCTTCGCAAAACGAATTTCCCTATGGGCTTGCTTCGCAAGAAGAAAGCCCATAGGGAAATCTCCGGGGACCTCTTTTAAATGCTAGCGGTGGGGAGCAAAGCCTTCCCCCCCCTCCGGCCTTCAGAAGAGGTCCAGGAAGGCCGGCGGGGGACGAAAGGCTTTGCTCCCCACCGCCAGCATTTTAAAAGCAGTCCGGGATAGCAGGGAAGCGCTTCCCGCTATCCCGGATGGCTTTTGAAGGCAGGCGGGGGGAGCAAAGACTTTTGCCCCCCGCCTGCCTTCAAAAGCCGTCCGGGAGCATTTTAAAATCGCCCCGGGACAGCGGAGGAATTCTTTGTCCCCCCTGCCTGCCTTCCCGGGGGCTTTTAAATCGCCCCAGGACAGCGGAGAATTCCTGCGTTTCTCCGCTCTCCCGGGAAGGCAGGCAGGGGGACAAAGACTTTTGCCCCCCGCCGGCCTTCCCGGGGGCTTTAAAATCGCCCCGGGACAGCGGAGAATTCCTCCGCTGTCCCGGGGCGATTTTAAAAGGCTGGCAGGCGGCAGCGCTGCTGCCCACCAGCCTTTTAAGATCGCCCCGGACAGTGGAGAAGTCCTCCGCTGTCCCGGGGTTTTTAAAATGCTGGGGGACAGCAGTGAAGCCTTCGCTGCCGCCTGCCAGCATTTTAAGATCGCCCCGGACAGCGGAGAAGTGCTCCGCTGTCCCGGGGTTTTTAAAATGCTGGGGGACAGCAGTGAAGCCTTCGCTGCTGCCTGCCAGCATTTTAAGATCGCCCCGGGACAGCGGAGAAGTCTCCGCTGTCCCGGGAAGGCAGGCGGGGGGGAAGCAAAGACCTTCGCCCCCCGCCGGCCTTCAGAAGAGGTCGGGGGACAGACTGTCCCCGGACCTGGTCTGAAGGCGGTTTCCATAGGAACGCATTGATTGATTTTCAATGCATTCCTATGGGAAACCGTGCTTCGCAAGACGAAAAACTCGCAAGACGAAAAGACTTGCGGAACGAATTAATTTCGTCTTGCGAGGCACCACTGTACTGAGCCTAGACTGAGTAGGGATTGGTTTTGGGATGTCCTGTTCCATTCCAGAAGGTGGTGAAGTTCACCAGAACTGCTCCTAGCGACTATCTGACATGGGTGCTAGCAGAGAGCAGCTGAGTTATCCTCATGGTTCTCAAAGAGCAGATATTCAAAGTAAACCCTCTTAATTGTTATTTTAATTTATTGCCTGACCTTCACCCTATGATCCCTGGGTGGGTTACAACAGTTTAAACTGTGACATTAAAAACAGATTTTAAAATTTACAGTTACAAAAATGCAATCACAAAACATAGGTCTTTAGAAGTCTCATAATTGTGTCTTCCAAATTTAAGAGCGACTGTGTGGAGATTGCTTTTTTATCTGTTATTTGCACTTGCATTTATGAAAAAGCCAAAGTTTTGCATTCTTCGTATTGTCTGTTATCTATGTTGGTTCTGGATCTGGTCAGTTTGGTGGGTATTTGTTCTTTAACAGTGGGTAAAACAGTGGGCTGCTTTGGGAGGGTGGATGTGATAGAAATTTAATAAATAAAAACAATAAATAAATGTTTATTCACTAACTACTTTTCCTTTCATTACAGCAATTTCTGATTACTAATAAGTTGGATACAGCAATGTGGCTTTCCCGTATATTCACAGTTTACTGTTCGGCTTTATTTGTCCTGCCTCTTCTAGGGTATGTATAATAATGTTCTTTAAAGCAGTAGTGCCCCTGATATCCTTAGAAAGGACACTGCTTTTTTAAGCGACAGAATGAAACAGAAAACATACATTATGCTTAAAAGCTCTGTTTCACATTTTATATGCATATACAGTTGTTCTAATCCAGCTAAGGTTAAGCTTTTGTTACTTCCCATCCATTTTAATATGAGATATCAATCTATATTCTTAGCTGTCCATTGGAAATCAGTGTAGTGTGTAGATGTGAAATATCAGTCAGTGATTTGGGGCAGAAGATTTTCCAGTGCTTTATTTTTATGTGGGAGTTTTAACTTTCGTTAAGTTCATTAGCGACAACAAAAGGATGCCCATGTCAACTACAGAATTGGGCAAGCTTAGCAATTTCAAAGTTTGTAGCTTTGCTTACTGAATGCTAAATTAGATCACTCTCTAGGCTATGAGAAAATGTTTAAATGCTGACTGAAAGATTTCCAATGCAAATTAGCCTAAATTTGCATAGGAAAAAATCCAGGAAACCTATATCACTGACTTTGGTTGGACTTTGACCAATATTTTGCAAATATCAGTGCTTGATATTTGGTTCTGTTTAAGAACCAACTTTACACCTGTTCAGTAATCTGTACATTATACACCTTCAGCTCAAGTGAGTGTCATTTATTGTTTAGGTTTTGATATTGTCATTTAACTAGATTCCAGTTACTACGTTATTGTTTATCTGCCATTTTTCTCTCCAAAGAAACGTCAAATAGATAACTGCATTGAAAATACTTTTAAATGACATTCTCCCCTCCCCCACTCTCCCAAACTTGGCACACCTGTAGAGTTCAGTGCCAAGCGCCGGGAATGCTTCTCAGACTGAGTAACAGTTACATCTTGGCAGAGCTTAGCAGGGAGGGCTTCAGAGACTGAAATGATGATGCAATTCTCTTGGGAGGAAGACTTGAAGCTGCAACTCGGTTTGTATGGTAACCTCTCCTTTGATAATTCTCAAGGTTGCATGAAGCAGCTAGCTTTTATCAACGTGCCTTGCTGGCAAATGCTCTCACCAGCGCCCTTCGACTTCACCAAAGGCTACCACATTTTCAGCTAAGCAGGGCGTTCCTGGCTCAAGCCTTGCTGGAGGACAGCTGCCACTACCTTTTGTATTCCCTCATCTTTGTCAATTCCTACCCTGTTACAAGTATCCTTTATACAAGTCTTGTAATACTTCCAATTCTGTAATAGTTTGATTGTGCTTTTGCTGTCGTAGAAAGCTAGACTTAAATCAGGGATTACTCCAGCGCATACCTTTGCTCAGCCACAAAGCCTACAGGGTGATAACCGGCCAGATTCACGTTCTTGCGTAGCTGCATTGTTTTATACTTTCGGGATGTCCCATGATTATAATATTAAGTAGTTGTGTTCTTTGCTATAAATCAAGCACCACTAGGAGTTCTTTCTAATAATAATAATAATAATAATAATAATAATTTATACCCCATCCACCTGTCTGGGTTTCTCCAGCCACTCTGGGCGGCTTCCAAGAAAACACTAAAATACCTATTAAACATTAAAAGCTTCCCTAAACAGGGCTGCCTTCAGGTGTCTCCCAAAAGTTTGGTAGTTATTTTTCTCTTTGACATCTGGTGGGAGGGCTTTCCACAGGGCGGGTGCCACTACCGAGAAGGACCTCTGCCTGGTTCCCTGTAACTTGGCTTCTTGCAGCGAGGGAACTGCCAGAAGGCCCTTGGTGCTGGACCTCAGTGTCCGGGCAGAACGATGGAGATGGATACGCTCCTTCAGGTATACTGGGCCAAGGCCATTTAGGGCTTTAAAGAAAATTACCAACACTTTGAATTGTGCTCGAAAACGTACTGGGAGCCAGTGTAGGTATTTCAAGGCAGGTGTTATGTGGTCTCGGCGGCCGCCCCCAGTCACCAGTCTAGCTGCCGCATTCTGGATTAGTTGTAGTTTCCGGGTCACCTTCAAAGGTTGCCCCACATTGTTTTCCAATGTACTTCTTATAAATAAAAATGTTGGTGTGGGGGGAACAAAATTTTATTCTGAAAGTGTGGCCCACAGAAAAAGGTTAGAGAACCACTGGACTGGAGTCAGAAGCGGAGGGAGGGGGGTACAGTGGGTGCGGGCCACCCCGGGTGTCACCACTGAGGAGGGTGACAAAATGACAGTTGGCACTCACCACAGGGCCTGCAGCATGCCCAAGCCATGTGTCTGTCCTGGGAGAGACGTGGTGGCTGAACTCTATCTCCCCCCCCCCCCTTATGTGTGCTTTTTGTTGTTCATGAAATTACCACTTCACTTCCTGCTTTATATATGTATAGGGCAGTCACACAAATTAAGGCCTCATCACCTCTAGTCTCACCCTAAACAGAAGCACCACCTTTATTAACTCTTATTTATTACCTATTGATGTAATGTATCTGAATCAAAATAAACAAGTGAGCTCATATTTCTTAGCCCCATCAATTTATTTAATAAGGTTGCAATCCTATACCTTCTTCTGAGAAGACCTGTATAGGATTTCACTCTAAAACATTGATCTACTGATTTCAACTCTGGCCCTACATAAGTTAAGTACACACAAACTGCTGGATGCCTATACTTCTACAAGTGCATACTGCTAACCCTAATTTTCAAATTCCATTCCATGGTTAGGACTGTGTTCTGTGTTACTAAGTGTTTAATACAGCTGCCTAACTTTAATCACCTGAATCTTAAGGTCCAACGTTTTCTCATACAAAAGAATCTGAATTTAAAGCAAGAGATCACAGGCTTGCATGCCGACACAAGTGGACGATGTGCTTGAATATTCAGACTACAGTGTAAATGTGAAATAACATGCGTGAGTTTGTAATTCTCCTTAAATTTCACTTCAGTGAGTATTTTCCCAGTTCTGTTGTTTTCTTTGCTTCACGCTGCCACCTACACAAAGAAGGTTCTTGATGTAAGTATGTTGTTAGTGTATGATCTTGTGCCCCTTACTTGCCACATTGCTCTTTGTAAGGAGGGCAGGATTCGGATGAGACATGGATTTTTTAAGGGGTAAACTGGAAACGGGGATCTGGCTATTTTCTGCCACAGTTTGTGTAGCTCATCCAGTTCTGCTGCTTCTATCAAAGGGTTAGCAGGTAGGAAAGAAAAGGATACACGTGGAGAGCCAGAATGTTTGGTGAGGACTGAGGAGACTTGGGTTCAAATCCCTATGTACAGTGGTGCCCCGCAAGACAAATGTCTCACAAGACGGAAAACCCGCTAGACGAAAGGGTTTTCCGTTTTGGAGGTGCTTCGCAAAACGAATTTCCTATGGGCTTGCTTCGCAAGACGAAAATGTCTTGCAAGTTCCTGCAGGGTTTTTTTACCCCCCCCTTTTCCCAAGCTGCTAAGCCGCTTAACAGCTGATCCGCTAAGCCGCTTATCAGCTGATCCGCTAAGCCGCTAATAGCGCTAAGCCGCTAATGGGCTTGCTTCGCAAGACCAAAAAACCGCAAGACGAAGAGACTCGCGGAACGGATTCTTTTCGTCTTGCAAGGCACCACTGTATCTGTGATCCTTGCTGGGTGACCTTGATCATTATTCAATCTAACCTCCTGCACTGGGTTGTTTGGGTTAAATGGTGGCAGTGGGGAACTGAAACTGAATATTAGGTTGACTGTTTCCTGCATAATAAACATTGTAGCAAGGTTTGCAAAATTCAGTTTTCCTGCTTATTATATTTAGACTGCCTTTCAAGGTTTATAAAATAATTATAGCATAGCTGAAAGAATTCCCAAAGTTTGAATTTGTATACATAGCACAAAGTTTCCTGACATTGCTTTTTTACTCCCTTCTTTCAAGGCACGAGGTTCAAATAGTCTTCTTTTCCTAAGAAATCTCTTGGACAAGTTAAATGCCAATCAGCAAAACATCCTGAAATTTATAGCTTGCAATGAGATCTTCTTGATGCCGGCTACTGTGTTTATGCTTTTCAGGTATGAGATGAAACATTAACTTTTATTTTTATTCGGATGGTGTTCTATAACTGCTTGGGAATACAGAATCAGACTGTTTCTTGTTTATCATTGCAATGTCCCTATAAGGGACCATCCTTGCAGTCTGAAAACTAAGGTCGGGTTGTGATTTTCTCACCATCTCCTGACCCTGTGGCTGTGCTGCACTAAGAACCCTATTTTTACGATGCACAGGGTTTGCTTGCTGACTAATGTAAGGATGGTTTCTTGATCCTTAAGGCAAAGATCAGCATAGTCTGTTCTTGTTCCTTTGGAGAAATTTTACTTTCATGCGCATGAAGAAAGCTCTGATTCAGATGCCAAAAAGACAATATTGCATTTTAAGTGCCCGTTATTTTGTAATAGTGTGTTCCAATTTGGGTTGTATTCAAAGTAGCATTAAGGAAAATGTTCTATCAGTGAAATAATTTCTCTTTGTTCAACAGAATGTTCTGCCCCTCTCCTCCCACCGTGCACCCCCTAATTCTGTTCTGGAGTTCCCCCAACCCTCTAGAGCAGATTTGGGGGTGGAACAGGGTGTGCACAGGGGGAGGAGGGGGGTGAAGTCCTGTTGTGCAAGCGAAACTCATTCCCCTTGCACAGTTATTTATTTAAATACCATCCTTTGTATCTAAGCTACCTTGCAGACCACTGGTGGAAGAATGGAATATACCAGTAATTTATTATAATTTCTTATTTACCGTATTTTTCGGTCTATAAGACACACTTTTTCCCTCCTAAAAAGTAAGGGGAAATGTGTGTGCATCTTATGGAGCGAATGCAGGCTGCGCAGCGATCGCTGAAGCCAGAACAGCAAGAGGGATCGTTGCACAGCGAAAGCAGCGATCCCTCTTGCTGTTCTGACTTCGCTTCGCTGGAGAGGTGTTGCGCAGAGAGGGAAAGTTGCGCAGAGCCCCTCCCGCCCAGCGGGAGGGGAAACGGAGCCCCTTTTGTTTCTCCTCCCGCTTTGCTGGAGAGGCGCTGCGCAGATGCAGAATTTTTTTTTCTTGTTTCCCTCCTCTAAAACTAGGTGCGTCTTATAGAGCGAAAAATATGGTATTTATTGAATTTATATACCTCCGTATACCCAGAGGTCTCAGGGGCGTTCACAGAACAAAATCAAAATATAAAACCACAAAATATATAAAACAATAAAGTAAAATAAAAGCAATATCCCCCCCACAAAAAAACACATTTTAAAAGGGCAAAGGATGTCATCCAAAGGCACCTAAAGATGTATAATGAAGGTGCCAGGCAAACTTCCCTGGGGAGAGCATTCCACAGACGGAGAGCCACTGCAAACTTCTAGCTTCCATTGAATTCAGTGGAATTTATTTCTAAGTAAATATGCACAGAATTCTGCCGTAAGGCAGCTCCTTCCAGTGCATGCTTGTCCGAGAGAAAGGTCTACTGAACACAGTGGACTTGCTTCTGAGTAAACACACATTAAAGGTACATGATTTCATGGCAGGAGGGGGCAACACTAGTTCCTTTATAAGGTTTTAATGTTTCAGCCAATTTGACGCATTTTATTTAATGATCTGCGGCTGTTGTGACTCATCCGTCACAGTGTGTGCATGTCAAATACTGTGTGAAAACATTTATTTAGTTGTAAGGGTCTTTTGCAGGTCAAAGCAGTTACTATGTATGAAGAAAAACATAAGGTGGTACCTTACTGCAAATCCTACACTGTTTCCTTTTAAATAAATCTACCCGTCCACCACCCCACCTTTTTTCTTCTGTTCTTTTCAGTGGGCAGGGAAGCTTGCTGCAGCCATTTATTTACTACAGATTTCTTACACTCCGTTATTCCTCCCGCCGAAATCCATATTGCCGGTAAGAAACCAATTACGATTTAAAGTTGTTGTTGTTGTTGTTGTTGTTGTTGTTGTTGTTGTTGTTGTTGTAAATACAGTGCTTAAACAGTTGGCTCCTGGGTGTTCCCATATCATGGACTAAAAAGAGGAGTTAAAGGAAGTAATTAAAAACATGAAGATGGGAAAATCACCTGGCTCTGATGGATTCTCAGCATCCTTTTATAAAACATTTAAGGAACAAAGACTTCCACAAATGGCCAGGCTATACAATGATATTTTAGCCGGTAACCTACTTCCTGCAACTTGGAAGCATTCAAGAATCATAGTTATTCTCAAACCTCACAAGGACTCCACCAATATCATACCAGGCAATCTCTTTATTAAATCTAGATTATAAAATCTTTACGGCCAATCTGGTCAATGGATTAAAAACATTTATTGGCAGCTGTATACAGGTAGACCAATCTGGGTTTGTTTCAGGGTGAAGAGTTACTGATCCAATAAGGAAATTATTGAACAGTTTTATTTCATTAGAAAAAATCATAACCTTTAACAAGCCTCTCACTTGATATTTTTAAACTATTTGATTGCCTAGAACCAAATTATCTAATGGAAATAGTTCAGAAATGTGATTTTGGCCAAAAAAAAAATGTTAAAGCTTTCGAAGGTATTTATATATATATAGAGAGAGAGAGATTGAATGATTGATTGATTGCAGGCCACAATTATAATAAATAATTTAGATTGCTCCCCACCCCAAATGTTTAGTCATAGAACAAAACAGGGATGTCCTCTGATGCCCATTTTGTCTTAATTTTAGAAACATTGGTAATCAGATTACACAATGCCCTCTCTGGTACGGGAATGGTTTCGTCGCGTAATGTTGTGTGTTTAAATGTTTTTGTACTTCTGCAAACCTCAGAATATCTCTGGCTATGGTAATATGGCTATGGCAGTGTTTTTCAACTTTTTTTGGGCAAAGGCACACTTGTTTCATGAAAAAAATCACGAGGCACACCACCATTAGAAAATGTTAAAAAAATTAACTCTGTGCCTATATTGACTATATATAAAGTAATTCTCTTGAATAGGAATCAAATAAACACATAGAAAGTATTTTATAATTACTTTATTATGAAATAGTAAGTAAACAGAAATATGAAAAATTATAAAATACTTTATTTTTAAATCTTTTGAATTTTTCAATTTTTCCCACGGCACACCAGGCAACATCTCGCGGCACACTAGTGTGCCGCGGAACAGTGGTTGAAAACCACTGGGCTATGGTAATAAAGGCAGCCCTGTTTAGGGAAGTTTTTAATGACCGAACTGATGTTTTAATGTATTTTTATTCTCTTCTTGGAAGCTGCCCAGAGTGGCTGGGGAAACCCAGCCAGATGGGAAGGGTATAAGTTGTTGTTGTTGTTGTTGTTGTTGTTGTTCTCCTCCTCCTCCTCGTTATTATTGATTTTGATGAAGGTTTAGGTTTGAGTGAGATGTAGGAGGTACTGTTGCAAAGATATTTCTGTAAAAAGTGTCTGTTATTTTCAGAACCCTCTTCACGGAACTTCGGATTGTCGTTGAGCATGTCATCATGAAACCGTCGTGCCCGGCATTTGTACGAAGGCTCTGTGTCAGCAGCATTTCTTTTATAAGCAGACTGGCACCAACAGTTGCATAGTCAACACTGGAAACATGCGTACGTTTGTCTGATGAACTTTCTAAGCAGCTGGTATTTCTGCTGGTGATTTATAAATTCTGGATCTCAGTCAAGGTTGTATGGAAACATGTTTTCTTCCAAGAGCCTGTTCTGTGAATTGTATCCTATATGTTTAAAAAGTCTTGTTTTTCAAGATGTTTCCGTGCTTTGTGGAAGATGAACGCTTGCCATCTTAGACAGAATACTTTCCAATGCAAAACAGTGGCGACAACCCTGCATTGTACAATATGGCTTTTGTGCTGTCATGTATGTCCTCTTCGATACTGAATGAAAATACTTATTCAAAAAAAATAATAATGTCCAGGCAATACTAGCTGGATTGTGTCTAACAAGCTGTAAGCTGTGGCTGCAACATAACTAGTAGCCTCTTAGGGGTACCTACTGAAATCTCTACCCATGCGGTACATTTGAGTCAGTATTCCTTCCATTCAGTAAATGAGACAGGCTTAGTCAATTGAGTAAATCATTGTGGTCAATACAAATCAATTGGCACCTACTTCAAATGTGAACAGTAGAACAAAGCATCAAATTTCATTGTTCTGATTTATTTAATGCTTTTGAAATGGAAAGCTCTCTGCCCTTCCCTAAGCACTTTATTTCTTTGTAAAGTAAATATTTCTCTAGATCATCTGACTGCCCTGTTTTTTTCCTGTCTTCAAAAAGCAGGCTTCTTAAAATGCCAGTCTTTGAAAAGTCTGAATAATAAAGATGGATGTTACATTAATTTGAAATATACATTGGAAGTGTTGCCCTTGTGAGGTAATTTTTAAAGTTCATGCAGTTAGGCTAGTTCCAAACACCATTGCATACTCGTGGTGCAATGCTAAACATGGCAGTAGCTGTAAATTACATAATGACATAGGCCTGCCTTTCAAGTTATGAGCATGGATCTTCTCTCTTTGTCCACCTTCAGTTTATATGCATGGGCACAACTGCAGATGTGTCGGACCATAATGTGGCGTGGGCATGTGTCTCCTGTCCCAGCCCTTTCTCCTGTACACATGGTCAGGAGACTGAGAGGATGTGATTGTGGGAACACAGCTCTGTTGCGACCTCATAGGACTTCTGTCTCTGTGGATGCTGCACCTGCACAGGGAAGGATTCTGCCCATCCTGCTCAAACTAGAGGAACTATTTTGTAAAGCAGAGGTGTGGAAACTCTGGCCCTCCAGATGACGTTGCTCTCCAACTCACATCTTCCTCAGCCAGCATGGCCAGGGGTCAGGGATGATGGGATTGCTACTCTAGGACCTGGAGGGTCACAAGTTTCCCACCACAGGAATAAAATAATATTGCAGTACTTCTTCCCTGGAGAAGAAGCACTCTTCCAGTAATTGTAGCCTTATTTCGGTAGAAGTGGGGCTGTTGTCTTACAAAGCAGTCTGGTCATTTGCTATTTCAACATACCAAGAAGGAAAAAAACTGCACAAACTGGTTCACTTAACAGATTCAGCAACCTAATAGTTTTGATTCCCATGATAAGCCGGTTATTGTCCTGAGGACTGAAGAGCATTTTAAACTGAGTTGCTTCACACGTGCATTCTTCTTCTTGAAGCAGAGCTGACCAACTTTTAAAAAAAATTGGTCTGAGGGTTACATTCCTGTAGTCAACCCACCTGGGGCTATACACATTTGTATGCACAGGTACATAACCCACCTCTTTTCAGTTGATCCTTGCAGATCTTCTGAGAAAAGGCTGTTAGCCCCTCTCTGCTTCTGAAATGGTAACTGGGGAAGGGTTATCTTCATATCCACCAAGAATCTGGGCAGAGAAATTTAAGCCTTTCTGATCACCCCAGTTCTGTGACTACTTTTTTATTTTGGGTATGTCACCCCCCCAGAAAAAAATAATGAGTGTGGGTGTGTTTTGGGGAGGCAGAAAAAGTTGGGGTTTGAGGGGGGCGGAGGGCAATCAATTTAGGCATCTGTGTCTAGCCAAACACCTTGGTGTTTATTAAAATTCTTCCTGGACTTGAGGTTGGGGGTTGGGCAGGTTGCTGTTTTTCATTGCTCTCCTGCCCCCACTCTCCCAGTTCCTAACTATGCAGGAGTATTCAGTTGTGTGATATTTCCCAGCCGAGCTGTTTGTGTATGCTTGGTCCGAATCACGTAATATTAACTTGGACCACTCAGAATACAACCTGTTCCTGAGAAATACTCTGGAGAGGTTTTGCATAATGATAGCTGATGGTTTAGCGAACACATGTCCTAAACGCGCAACCCAGTCTGGGTATTTCCTTGAGATAAATCTCCACTAAGTGCTCCGGGTTTACTCTCGAATGTGTTCAGCCCTCCTTGAGCCAGGGATAGTAAGATCTAGGCAACCTAAAAAGGGCCAGGAAGGATGTACGTTACAGCCATAGTCTTCTATGATATCTGATGGGGAACTTGCGCTGGGAAGATATGTAAACTTGTGTGTTTGTGCATCTTCTCCTTAAATGGAAGTCACTGCGCTGTCAGCTTGTTGCTATTTATGAAGATTAAGTTATTTTTTTCCCATTGAGTGCCTGCATTTTAGAATTGAGGAATTTGCCCAGGCACTATACTTACTCATTGATTCTTCTAAGCCAATTCATGATTTAGTGTCTTAACAACTGCATGAACCGAATGATACATTTAAATAATTTGGAACGTTGCTGCTGTTTTTAAAACTATGTTTCCTTGTAACTACCTTATTATTATTTTTATTAAATGTGAATGTCATTTAGATTGAACTCATTCATTAGCTTGTCGATAGCCCACCCTTTGCTTGCTAAACCTCCGGGTATGGACAAATGCAGCTTTAAAAATGGCTGGTACGGCTGGTTGATTGCACTCCTTTTAGCTTTTTGGCTCATAAACATCTACTTATAGGGAAGGCGCACACTAGTGTGCAGGAATGCTTCATGCGTTTTTTTCACCTAGGCTCTCTTGCTTTGAGGATTTTATAAAAATTTCTACAGCAATAAAGTGACTGTTGTGGTGGTAGCCTGGAATGAAATGTCTGAACCTATTTTAACGTTATTTGTAGTTGTATGTTGAATCCCGAGGCTTGGAGTATAATTCCATTAGAGGAAAAGAAACACAACAGAGACCTCACCCCAATCCAGCTGCAACTGCAGGCAACAAAACACACATAACTGGTCACTCAGGAATGTACATCTGCATTCTTATGAATCTCAATAAACATAGCTTTGCCGATGGGCTGCTGCATCCAGTCCTCACCCACAATGCTCAATGATCACGCTTGCAAAGTCAGAGTTTGTATGGCATATCTATCTATCTATCTATCTATCTATCTATCTATCTATCTATCTATCTATCTATCATCGTCTGTCTGTCTGTCTGTCTGTCTGTCTATCATCTATATCTATATCTATCTATCTATCTATCTATCTATCTATCTATCATCTATCTATCTATCTATCTATCTTTGGATCTCTTGGAAGACTGTTTTTCAGAGCTCTCAGGATTATACCCCTCCCAGAACGATCACTTAATCAAGACAACTGGTTCCTGAATATGATTTTAAACATCAGGATTTACAGCTAACTCAATTCCATTAGTGTTCTAAATTTTATAGCCTTCTATATAAACGTTGGGGTGCAAAGATCTGTTTAGGTTCCAGCCAAGGGTCTTGCAGGTCTGTTGCAAACAGCTTCTAAAAGTCCCCTCCAGTTTCAAAGAGGTGTACTGAGCAGCAGGGGACGCAGGTGGCGCTGTGGGTTAAAGCCTCAGCGCCTAGGACTTGTCGATCGAAAGGTCGGCGGTTCGAATCCCTGCGGCGGGGTGCGCTCCCGTCGTTCAGTCCCAGCGCCTGCCAACCTAGCAGTTCGAAAGCACCTCCGGGTGCAAGTAGATAAATAGGGACCGCTTACCAGCGGGAAGGTAAACGGCGTTTCCGTGTCTGGCTCTGGCTCTGGCCAGAGCAGCGATGTCACGCTGGCCACATGACCCGGAAGTGTCTCCGGACAGCGCTGGCCCCCGGCCTCTTGAGTGAGATGGGCGCACCAACCCCAGAGTCTGGCAAGACTGGCCCGTACGGGCAGGGGTACCTTTACCTTTACGTTACTGAGCAGCAGGGGGGCAGCAGTTGAGGGGCAGAGCTAATCTATAGCCCCTCCCCTGGGCTCCTAGAAGTTTTTTTGTGGTAATTGAATCTTAGCCAAAGGCCTTTGGAGAATGAAAAACCTTCCTTCTTACCCTGTGCCCAGAGCTGTGTATGTTGTTGTTGTTGTTGTTTAGTCGTTTAGTCGTGTCCGACTCTTCGTGACCCCATGGACCAGAGAACGCCAGGCACCTCTGTCCTCCACTGCCTCCCGCAGAATGAAAAACCTTCCTTCTTACCCTGTGCCCAGAGCTGTGTATACTCTCCGCTAAAAGTAGAAATTGGCATCCCAAACAACACATGTGAGGTCCTCTGAAACATATGCAAATGAAGTATATTTGCATAATTTTTCATGTAACTCGAACATGTTGGCTGTTTTTCATAACTCTGGTATTGGTTATGGGGGCCTGACCTGCAAAATGGGTGACCTTGTTCATACTACGGACCAGATCCAAGGGAACATGTGCAGAGCATCATCTAGGCCTGTGCATGTGGGGCCTTAGCTGGTGCGGGAAACAGATGGGTGCTAAAAAGGTCCTTTGTCAGCTATTGGGCAGGGAAAGGGGCTGCACTGGTATTGAATCCAGTTCAAGCAGCTGTTTTAGAAGGATTTTAGCTTCCTGCCCAGCCCCATACGTCAGATTGGGCCCACCTAAGAACAGACACACACAGCCCTTGGCTGAATCAAGTTCACATAGTACATTCCATATATTTCCATGCAGAAGACCTGCTCCTTCCTTGGTAACGGTGCCATTTTTAGGTGGCAGATTGCTGCTGTACCCTGGCTGGCAGGGGCTGAGCATACATTTCAAAAAACCAATTGAAAAATTCATCACTTTCCCTGTCTTCGAGGACTGAGGCACAAAATGCTAATGCCGGCCTCAGAGGGGAAATAGTTCTCCTGCATATTTGAGAAAATGTGAAACCCTTTCAAGGAAATCTAATAAACATAATCATCGCAGCCTGCTGACACAAAGGAAAAAGGACCTCATTCGCTCTTTCTTTTTTATGCTGCAATTTAGTGGCCCCTGCTGATTTACAAATTGGATCACAACCGTAAATTATCCATGCCAGTACCTGTGAAAGTAAGCGCCGAGATCCATATTTATTTGGAGTTCTGCTTAAATCAGCAAAAATGATAAATTCGATGGTCTGAAATTGGAAATACCAAGGGCTTTCTGGAATGATTGTGCAAAATGTCTCTGCTCGTAATTTATTGTGACCCTCTTTCATTCACGACGCTCTGTATGCCTAATATTTATTTCAACGCAAATTAAATTGCACCCTCCTATGTTGTCACATCTCTGGTTTTATTGATGTTGTCAAAATCAAATTTTGTTCCCCCATACGCTTCTCACCCCCAGATTGTAAGCAGTCATAGTCACACCAGTTTAGATTGCAAAGGAGCATCTGTTATTAGAGCTTGGCTTCCCTTTGCTGCTTAGATGATGCAAGACGCGGGAATCATTGTGATGACTTTTTGGAACAGTCTTGTAGAAGTGGGAAGTAAAAGGACAGTGAATCAGGATAAGGGCATAATACTAGATTCACAGCTGATGTAAGTGCACTGATGTACATTGATACACGTATCCTGAACTGCCTTCTTTCTTACTACATTCTGGACACAATTCAATGAGCTGTGGCACATTCTCCTCCAAGCAAGCTGCCTCTGCATTTCCCATTACCTAAGGTTTAGTGACAGCAGGAGAATGCTGCTAAGCACTCTAAATATTAACAAACATTCTTGGATGGTGCTGCTATGATGCTTTCAAGCAGCTGGGAGTTGTGCTTAAAGGTGTGATGACTTAGGCCTGCGCCTTATTTACAATACAAGTGGAAGTGGTGGTGGGGAAAGGAACTCTGTGTCTGCTCAGAGTTTTGTTTATGCCTGGGTAAATATTATTCTATATATTTGAAGAAGGGGCATAGTTAGGTCCCTTATGTGGTCTGATGTTGACCTTGGATGGAAGTCCGCCTCCTCTGCCACCTGCATCTGGTGACAAACTGAGCCAAGGAACAAGCTTGTTTTAGGTCAGGCATGTCCAAAGTTCAATTTGGGGGCCAAATTCGGCCCCTGTGGCAGTACATGTCTTGGGGTAAAATTGTAAAAAAAGCTCAACAACTTTGGTCGGCCCTCACACATGTGCACTTCATCAAATCTGGCCCTCTTTGAAAAAAAGTTTGGGCACCCGTTTTAGGTAATGCCTTCTCTGAAACCTGTATTTTTATGTGGGGGTGGTATATATCTCCCCCCCCCCCCCCGGACAATGCTCTAATTGGAGTGCTGTAAGAGGACTTTTCTTTTGAAGGGCTGCCCAGTCCAAGTCAGACAGAGACCGAGACTGAGAAATATGTGTGTCTTAAAGACCTGGACAGCTCAGTCTGCTGTCCAGGTCACAATCTTCCCTACTATAGTGAAATGTATTTCTATTTAAATCAGCTGATTATTTCTAAATTTGGATCCATACTCACACCTCCTCCTCCTCCTTCTTGCAAATCTGTGCCTTCTTTTGCCCTACTGTTTTGACGTTGCATCTCCTCCTTTTTTGGCAATACCTAAATGGCTACCCCATCTGCAATTCTAAGCAACGCTTCATTTAGACTAGGGGCTGCATGTTTTGAGAAATCTTATTTAAATCATTCTCTTCTCCCAAACGCTGCCCTCTGGTGGTACATTATCACATGTAACTCCGCTTTCCCTAGACCATTTTTCTCCTTCGACTTTCGAATCAGTAACATTATTGAGGATTACCTGTCCGTGGAAAGCACTTTGAAATAATTAAGTTATGAAAGAGCCCTGAAGCATTTTCACAGAGCAGGGTGTGTGGCACACTTGGATACAATGGTGGCAGACAATGGCATAAGAACTGGGTTGCCAGAGAATCCCTATTCAGTGAGTGGTGAATTATGTGAAATATATTAGGAGTGGGAAGGACAGAGGTGCTTAACCTTTCATCTGCCTGTGCATTCCTCTGTCTCTCCTTGCCCCCCCCCCAACTGTCCCTCCTCAATTGTTTTTCTCCCTAGTGGTGCAGAAATAAAACTGCTAACACATTTGCAAAGCTAAGCAGGGTCTAGTATGGTTTCCAAATGGATGGGGAACCATCTGTTGAGATTCCTGCATTGCAGTTGGTTGGACTAGATGACTCTTGGGGTACCTTCTAAGTTCTATCATCCATAATCCCAACTAAGCGAAAAACAGCTGTGTTTGGAGGGCATGGATGAGCACTTTTCTCCCACCTGCCCCTTTCTGAATAGGAATTTGGTATCCCATAGGGATACCATGGGGAACAGGAAGTGAAACTTCATAAGGAGCAACTTAGGTGCACCCAGTCTGAATTTATTAAGGCATTTCGCAAAATGCCACAGTGACCCCTATTGTATTTTGAACAGGCTAGTTAAGAAATTATCAGAATCACAATGGTTGGTTTATAGCGCTGCAGGTATTCATGTTATTTCAAGTAGGAACAGAACAATCCTGCAGCTGTTCAGGATTTCAGCTACTCCACTCCATCCCATTACCCTAGTTTTCCTCCTGCTCCGACAGTCAGTACTGCATTCCCATTGAGCATGTTCATTGAGTTGTTTTGCCCGATCTCCCACTTTAGGGATTTTTCTCTATTTATATTTGTGTGTGTGCACGCACGCGTGCGTGCTTCTGGAAACCTTGGGGCTCCCCCAAACCTGCTGATACCTTAAAAATTATAAACCAAAATATTATTATCAAACCTGCTGATACTTCCTCTTAAAATACGTACTTTTTACAACCACAGTGTGAAAGCAGTATCATGTGTCCTACATACCCTCCAACATTTCTCCAATGAAAATGTTGTCCTTTAGTCGTGTCCGACTCTTTCTGACCCCATGGACCAGAGCACGCCAGGCACTCCTGTCTTCCACTGCCTCCCGCAGTTGGGTCAGACATATGCGGGTAGCTTCGAGAACACTGTCCCACCATCTCGTCCTCTGTCGCCCCCTTCTCCTTGTGCCCTCATCTTTCCCAACATCAGGGTCTTTTCCAGGGAGTCTTCTCTTCTCATGAGGTGGACAAAGTATTCAGCTTCAGGATCTGTCCTTCCAGTGAGCACTCAGGGCTGATTTCCTTCAGAATGGAGAGGTTTGATCTTCTTGCAGTCCATGGGACTCTCAAGAGTCTCCTCCAGCACCAGAATTCAAAGCATCAATTCTTCGGCAATCAGCCTTCTTGATGGTCCATCTCTCACTTCCATACATCACTACTGGGAAAACCATAGCTTTAACTATACGGATCTTTGTTGGCAGGGTGATGTCTCTGCTTTTTAAGATGCTGTCTGTCATTGCTTTTCTTCCAAGAAGCAGGTGTCCCAATGAAAAAAGGGACACCCTATTCCATAATGATAACTTTACTATTTATACTCCCACATCTTACTGCGTTGCCCCAGCCACTCTGGGCAGCTTCCAACATATGTAAAAACATAATAAAATAAGTAAATAAGTAAAATAATAAAAAAATAAGTTTTATAAAATAAACACCAATAATGTAAAAATATATGCAGAAATAATTTGAATCTCTTTTAGTATTTTAACTTTTCTGTTCTAAAGTAGGATTATAATTTTTTCTTGATTTACTGCTTTGTTTCGTAAGCCTCTTGTTTTTTTACACAATCAAGCGGTGTATAAATTTTATGAAATAAATACCCAAAAAAACCCTATTCAAAACATACAGCTAATTGTAATAGAGGAGGAAGAACGGGCCGCCCTCTTCCACACCGTCCCGAACACGTTCCCACGTTCACTGCAGCGCAAGGCGGGGACTCCCTCCCTCCTCCTGCCCCCTTTTTCCCACGTGGAGGTTACGCGTGCGCGGTGGATCTTTTGAGTCCCCCCCCATTCCGCTTCTCCGCTTTATCCCGGAGCGCATGCGTCCTGGTGCCCGTCGGCCGAGGACGGACCATAGAGGCGCGCGACGAGGCTACAGAGCGGCCCTGTTCCGCATCCGGATCCTGCCGCTCAGAGCCTGGGCCGATGGAGTCGGCTCCGGAGCCGGTGTCCGGCGGGGGCCGGGCGCGTGAATGAGGAGCTCGGCGCGGCCGCTCTTTCCTTGTCGCCTCTCGCCTCTCGCTGCGCCCGGAGGAGGAGGACCCCGCGGAGGATGCTGCCGGCCCTGGCCGCCCAGCGGAGGGGCTGGGGCTGCTTCTACCAGCTCCACCTGCTGCGGCGGAGGGGCCGAGGCCAGGCGGGGGGACCGCTCGCCCGGGCAGGCTGCCGCGGTGAGTAGGCTCGAAGGGTTGCGAGGGACCCCGAGGGTCATCCATTCCAGTCCCCTTTAAAACGCAGGTTCTTCTACCCAACGCGGGACTCGAACCCACGACCCTGGGATGAAGAGGCTGCTGCTCCAGGGCCGCGATAGCCGTTTTTAAAAAGTCTGTTTGAGATGCCACATAGAATTGGAATGGACCCCGAGGGTCATCTAGCCCAACCCCCTTCAGCGCAGGAATTTTTGCCCAACGCAGGACTCGAACCCACGACCCTGGGTTTTTAGGCTGCTGCTCTAGGGCCGCGATAGCCGTTTTTAAAAAGTCTGTTTGAGGTACCACATAGAATTGGAATGGACCCCCAGGGTCATCTAGCCCAACCCCCTGGTGTGTGTGTGTGTGTGTGGAGAGAGAAAGAACCTACATCAGCTGCTCATGTCCTGGGCATAGCTGTCAACTTTCCCCTTTTCTTGCGAGGAATCCTATTCGGAATAAGGGAATTTCCCTGAAAAAAAGGGAAACGTTGACAGCTATGGTCCTGGGGCTTGTTGGCCGCCCTCAGCATTTAACAGGCTGCGATGGTGGCATATAGTTGTTATCAGCACTGCCAGTCCTGAATCTGTTAATGCTGTGAGCAGTGCAGGCCTACCATTCAGGGTCGTTGTGATGATTACTGAAGTTAAGTTATATGAAGTGGTTCAGAATAATTTTTGTGTGTGTGAGGGGGACGTACCATCAATGTTACTCGCTAGCAAGGTGCACAAGGTGGGGTGGGCAGAGGGAGGACTTTTGGGGTCGCTGTCAGCAAAGGACCAGGCCATCCAGTGTTTGGGCTGGAGGCACAGAGGGCTGTGACACAGTGCTTCTCCCCCATGTGCAGTGCTTTCCACTGGTGGATAGCAGCCTTTTACTTTCACATGGGAAAGTGAAGTGGTGAACCCCTTGCATTGCAGCGGGTTAGAGTAGATGACCCTCAGGGGTCCCTTTTATGATTGTAGGGGGCTGAACCTGCACCCCCTGCTTGGTCACTCCTGCCATAGTGGGTGGATTCTGCTCCTGCCTGCCTAGTCCTGCTTTTTCATCTGTGCAGCTGTATCCTGGATCCTCTTTCTTGAGCATGCAAGAGTGTGAAGGAATGTGGGGGGCTGACTTTTGTATGTAAGGCTGTTATATTGTTGTTGTTTGTTTAGTCGTGTCCGACTCTTCGTGACCCCATGGACCAGAGCACGCCAGGCACTCCTGTCTTCCACTGCCTCCCACAGTTTGGTCAAACTCATGCTGGTAGCTTCGGGAACACTGTCCAACCATCTCGTCCTCTGTCGTCCCCTTCTCCATGTGCCCTCCATCTTTCCCAACATCAGGGTCTCATGAGGTGGCCAAAGTATTGGAGCCTCAGCTTCAGGATCTGTCCTTCCAGTGAGCACTCAGGGCTGATTTCCTTCAGAATGGATAGGTTTGATCTTCTTGCAGTCCATTGGACTCTCAGGAGTCTCCTCCAGCACCATAATTCAAAAGCATCAATTCTTCGGTGATCAGCCTTCTATATGGTCCAGCTCTCACTGTTATTAGGCTGCAATAAATCAGTGTTTGTTTCCCTACATCTGTTACATCTCTTTCGCTAGTCTGATCCACTGTTGTTACCCTACCCTCAGCCGCTTGAGATTACTCTGCACCCATCATGGCATGTCACTTTACATTTTTCCAGCGGGTTCAATTTGAGTTCAGATTCAGCAGGTCTGTCAAGCCCCAAAATTCTCTAGTGCAACCTATAAATGATGTGGAAGTCCCTCTCAGTATGGCCCTATTTAACCCCATTGAGTAACTGCAGCTACATATGTGCCCTTGAGAGTAAAAGGGTAGCAGACAGTGAGCATGGCTTGTTAGCAAGTTAGAACCCTGATATCTTTTTCTTTGGTCCAAATATTTTTATTGGTTTTTATGTAAATAGAAGAAGAATAAATAACTATAGTAACTTGCCCAGTGGTACATTAATTTTCATATTTAGTACACAGTACACAAGCAATCTCTTTATTCTACCTGTTTGTTTTGGGGCACAATTAAAAGCATTGGCGATGATGTTTTAAAGCTCTGAGTGGCTTGGTAAATTTTAGGGACTGCCGTCTTGCATGCCAGCCTGCCTGCACCCTACGGTCTGACAGAGAGGCCCTTCTCTATAGTGTTTGTTTTAGTGGATGCATACATTTTTATCCGATACTTTTGTTTTAATCTCAGCACTGGTTTTTCTTTAAAAACAAAACAAAAACAACTGCGCATTATGGTTGCTTTTAATTATTGCAAGCTACCATGATAGTTGTGTAAGCACCAGAAGGAGAGAAGAATACAAATTCTAATATAGATAAATAGGCAAATGTGTGTGTGTGTGTGTTTAGAGGTGGTAACTACTTATCCCTGAGGTTGAGTTTTGACAGCAGTTTATACTGTATTTTTCGCACCATAAGACGCACTTAGTTTTAGAGGAGGAAAACGGGGGGAAAATATTCTGAATCAAATGTTGTACTAAACTATTTCATTAACTACCGGTATATCAGAGTGAGATTGAGAGGAACAGGACCTGTATGTTTGTTTAGTATGCATGCTCAAGGAGCCAGCGGATCAGTTGGTAATCCCAATTTAGAAGCTGGGCAGGTAGCAGCCCCACATAGACAGGGCTATCCCCATTGTTGGGCTGAATGAGGCATTCACCTTGGGCAGCTGATGCCAGGGATCAGCCCCCTACCTTTTCCTCCTGACGCATTGGCCAGTCCTCCCTATTAGGGGCTTTTGCATGTGGATGTGGGTGCCTCAGGTCTCTTGCATTTTGCCCTGTGCATCTGGGTAAATGGCCTTGCTTTGCTATTTCTGAGACCCTGTGGCCCAGTGCCCTCTAAATATAGCTGAGTTTAAAATTTTAATGTTATATTTGGGGAAGGCCATAGTCCAGTTATAGCATCTGGGCGGGGTATAAATAATAAAATTATCATCATTATTATTATTATCCCCAGCATCTCCAAGTTGGGCTGAGAGAGACCCCTGCCTGAAACCTTGGAGAGCCATTGCCAGTCAGTCTAGTCAGCAGTTCTCAATCTGTGGGTCCCCAAATGTTGTTGGACTGCAACTCCCATCAGCCCTGAGCTCTGGCCTTGCTAGCTAGGGGTGATGGGAGTTGTAGTTCAACAACATCTGGGGACCCACAGGTTGAGAAAGGCTGGTCTGGATGATATTGAGCTAGTTGGACCACTGCTCTGACTTGTTATAATACTGCTTTCTCTGCTGCATCTCAGTTAGCTTGCATTCTTGAAGAGCCTAATAATACTATGTAGTTACTAATGTTTCCCTTTACCCTATTTTTGGGCCACATCCTATGGCTTACATTGTGTCATGTGTATAATTGCTTTCTGGTCCTTCATGAGCTTCCTTGTTTTTGCTGTTGTTGTTGGAATTTATATACCGCCCTATACCTGGAGGTCTCAGGGCAGTTCACAGAAAAGATCAACATAAAAACCACAGTATATATAATCAAAATAAAAACAACAAATACCCTCCCCCCCCCCAAAAAAAAAGAACCACATTTTTAAAAAGGCATAGGATGTCAATCAGATCAACCAAAGGCCTGGCTTTTAGCAGTCCTTTGCTAGGCTCCTGGCGGTCTTCTTATTTTAAGTTCTAATTTTCTGTCAAGAACGATATATAGAAGGGTCACTTGACTGCTCTGTTTTGCCATGAAGTCTTGAAATTTTGCGTAGGTAGTCCAGCTGCTTTGAGTCAAATCCAGCATCCCAATTAACCTCATGTTGCTATATTCCTCTTAAGTTCATGACAATACCCCAGCCTTGCAAGAAAGTCCAAAGACATTATTAGTGCACATCAATTTGTACTAGCCTGCCTGGGCAACTCATACCAATGCTAAGCATTGGGGGCTCCTCAGCGGCCTGGAAGATAAAAGGACCAACCTTATTTCAGCTAATTAAAAACATCTGATCCTGTTTGTCTACAGGTACATCTTACTTGTCAAGTGGCTATTTACAAACCTATAATTCCTTCCAGCAGGGCTTACTGTGGCAGCAGCTAATCTCAAAGTAGCCTCTTAGTGAGAGTATAATAAAGTAATCTATGTTGTATTGAATTTTATGTTCTATGGTTGGGGTTCAGCTGAGTCTTACTCAAAGTAGACCTATTGAAAATAGTGGACCTGACTGAGTCATGTCCATTAATTTCAGTGGATGTTCTAAAACCTAGTTGAATACCAGTCTAAGGGATCTACTTGAGAAATATTTGAGTTATGTGTCCTGAACAGTTTGCAAACCATTATCTGGCTGTTCTCTGTGCTTTTTCCTTGGTGCTTTTTGTTGCTGCTGCTGTTGCCATCTCAAAGTACCCAAGCTGTTTTCTTTCCCATTTCCTTCAGGGTGGCAAGTGCCCCTTAAATTTGGCAGCCTCTTGCCTGTGCTGCCAGGGAGTCGTCTGCCGGTTCATTCAAGCCAAGTAAGAGTTTATACCTCCGATGGTCAGAAGGACCACAGTGGGGCACAACATGCAAGCTCCTCAGCTGCTGAAGGCAGTGTGCAGAAAACAGCAACAGGTAGGCACCACCGTGGCTTAACATTTCTTCTTGCAGAAATTAGCAGAGTTGCCAGCTTTCAGCCCTGAGCTTGCTTTGGTTGCAATCTTTAATTCTCCTGCGGGATAGTGTACTAGAGCTACCGTATTTTTCGCTCTGTAAGACACACCAGACCACAAGATGCACCTAGTTTTGGGAGGAGGAAAACAAGGGGGGGGGATTCTGAATCTCAGAAGCCAGAACAGCAAGAGGGATCGCTGCACAGTGAAAGCAGCAATCCCTCTTGGTGTTCTTGTTTCTGGGATAGCTGCACAGCCTGCATTTGCTCCATAAGATGCACACACATTTCCTCTTACTTTTTAGGAAGGAAAAGCGAGTCTTATAGAGCAAAAAATACGGTATTTTAATGGTTTGTAGATTTTAATTGGGGGTGTGGGCAGGGGGTAAATTTGCAAGGGATGAATCTCGCTTCAAAGCAGCCTGCGTACTAGGCCTTACTGAAGTAAATCTTGGAGAGTGGTTGTTCCCAAAGAAGTTTAGGGTCAGTTGACATCCTGTCTCAATTACCAAAGTGTTCCAAAGCATTTCCCTCCCCCTTCTGTGTGTACCTCTAATTAATTTGTGCATGCAGTGGCAATATTTCTGGTTATATTTCCGAGTGTCTTAAAAAACCCCAATCAAAATAACCCAATGACTGTAGAGACAGTTTGTAATAACCTCGCACATCTGCTGTATGTGTGCGATTAATTCAAATGATTCCGCAAGGCATTTAAGCCACGGTCTGTTGCTGAACCACAGCTTGATGTGAAGATGATTGCCAAGTGAGAACAAAAGCTTCTAAAGCTGCTGCTTAAGTATTGTTATGTTGTCGATTGGCTTGAAATGGGCATTCCAGACTCCCCCATTATTCTAAATGTTCAGATTCTAAATGTGCTTGCTTGGAATTAAAGCCTGTTGGTTTCAGTTTTTTCTGGCCCTGGTTTAAATTAGTTCTTGCAAGGCAGCTGTTTCTGAAGGTAAAATGGCAGATTAAGGAAATGGCTTCCATAAGGAGCTCTTGCCCAATTCCCACATAAATTGGGCGCACCCTCTGGAGCAGTGTTCTTCAAGCTTGAGTCCCCAGAAGTGGTTGGACTGCAACATCTTGGCTGTACTCTGTTTCCAAGGTCCAGCAACAATTGTTGGGCTACCCTTCTCCTCCGTCCTAGCCAGGACAGCTATAATCCAAAAGACCTAGAGGATACCAGCTTGGAGAAGGCTGCTTTAGAACATGTTCCAGAATCCTCTGCAGTTTGCCAAGATTCTTCAGCTGAGGCCCTACTTTTATGTACGCTCGGTGGACACAAACACAAATAAAAGACTAGCTGAGATGCAATCCACGGAAACATGCAGTTCAATTTGTAGTAGTATTTATTACAGTGGTACCTCTGGTTAAGAACTTAATTCGTTCCGGAGGTCCGTTCTTAACCTGAAACTGTTCTTAACCTGATGTAACACTTTAGCTAATGGGGCCTCCCGCTGTTGCTGTGTTGCCGCTGCATAATTTCTGTTCTCATCCTGAGGTAAAGTTCTTAACCCGAGGTACTACTTCCGGGTTAGTGGAGTCTGTAACCTGAAGTGTCTGTAACCCGAGATGTCTGTAACCCGAGGTACCACTGTAGTTGCTTCTCATAAAAATGACTCAAAGTGACTTAGAAACAGAAGAGAAATAAACAAGCGTAAATAAAAGACAGGTCTGAAGCAGGAATTGACAACCTATGTTGGTAGAGCTGGGCAATATCTGGTTTTCAACATTGTGTTATATCAACAGATGTTGATGATGATGATGATGATGATGATTATTATTATTATACCCGCCCATCTGGCTGGGTTTCCCCAGCCACTCTGGGCGGCTCCCACCAGAATAATAAAAACACAATAAAACATCAAACATTAAAAACTTCCCTAAACATTAAAAACACCCTTCAGGTGTCTTCTAAAAGTCAGATGAATACCGCAATATGCTGATTTAGCATGATGTCTAGAATGTATCTTGGCTGTTTTTTCCTTGCCCCCTTAGAGGAAGAAGCAGCAGCCCAGATCCATCGCTCAATCCAAGCCACAACGCCTCTCTAGCTCACATGAGCCACAGAGGCATTGGGGTTTTGTTAAACAGCTCAGCTGGGGGAGTGGGACGCCTCCTGCCCCTCAGCTGAGCGGGCCCCCATATCTCTCCGGCTTGCATGAGCTGGGGGGGACAGGGGGCTTCCTCAAAGGTGCAGGCAGGCAAGTAGACGGAGCCCAATAAGGTCCTCACCCAGAAACTTCTCAGGCTCCGTCTGCCTGCCTGCTTGCCTGTGCCTTTAATAATAATAACAATAATAATAATAACAAATTTTATTTATACCCCTCCCTCCCCAGCCAAGACTGGGCTCAGGGCGGCTAACACCAGGTATAAAAACAATTGATTAAAATACAACTTAAAAATAAGATTAAAATACAACATTAAAATGCAGCCTCATTTCAGTAGAAACTCAAATCAAAAACTTTTTTGGGGATGAAAACGTCAAATCTTCACCAGGGCCAACTATCCAGACGGATCCTACGTGGGCCAGAAAAAGCCAGGGAAGTCCCCAAATAGGAGTTCCATCACAGAAGGAGAAAGGAAAAAGGAAATCAAGTTGATTCCAAGCCAAAGGCCAGGTAGAACAACTCTGTCTTACAGGCCCTGCGGAAAGAAATCATATCCTTGGTCTCATGAGGCAGAGCGTTTCACCAGGCCGGAGCCAGAGTTGAAAAGGCCCTGGCTCTGGTTGAAGCTAATCTAACTTCCTTAGGGCCCAGGACCACTAGGGTGTTGCTATTTATGGACCTTAAGGTCCTCCGTGGGGCATACCGGGAGAGGTGGTCACCTGCAGGCAATTCGAGCTGGCGTGATCTATTGTCTGAAACTGGTATCGCGATCTGAACCCCATACCAGTTTCAGGAAATTTGCCAATCTTTTACCCAGCTCCAGCTGTTGGACTCCCAGTTCTTATCAACCCCAGTTCCCATGCCAGCTGAGGGCTGATGGGAGTTGGACTCCCAGCAGCCTCTCTCTGGCACTAGTTCCCCCATCCCTGCTCTAAAGCTTTTCAGAATTCCTCAAGGAGAGGAGAAGATCAGGAGTCTTGGGCATCAATCCCAACTTCCCCATGATTCCCAACTTTCCCCTTCAGTGATATATCAAGCCCTTCCTTGATATAACTTCAAGGAAGAGCTGAGTGTGTTTTAGAGCAGAGCTCCCCAAACTCTGATCTGTCGGCCACAAGCTTCATCCAATGCAATTCTGGGCTGCATCAATAGGAGTATAGCATCTAGATCAAGGGAAGTAATAGTGCCACTGTATTCTGCTCTGGTCAGACCTCACCTGGAGTACTGTGTCCAGTTCTGGGCACCACAGTTCAAGAAGGACACTGACAAACTGGAACGTGTCCAGAGGAGGGCAACCAAAATGGTCAAAGGCCTGGAAACGATGCCTTATGAGGAACGGCTAAGGGAGCTGGGCATGTTTAGCCTGGAGAAGAGGAGGTTAAGGGGTGATATGATAGCCATGTTCAAATATATAAAAGGATGTCACATAGAGGAGGGAGAAAGGTTGTTTTCTGCTGCTCCAGAGAAGCGGACACGTAGCAATGGATCCAAACCACAAGAAAGAAGATTCCACCTAAACATTAGGAAGAACTTCCTGACAGTAAGAGCTGTTCGACAGTGGAATTTGCTGCCACGGAGTGTGGTGGAGTCTCCTTCTTTGGAGGTCTTTAAGCAGAGGCTTGACAACCATATGCCAGGAGTGCTCTGATGGTGTTTCCTGCTTGGCAGGGGGTTGGACTCGATGGCCCTTGTGGTCTCTTCCAACTCTATGATTCTCTGATTCTAGGTGGCCCACGGCATGTCAGCAGGTTTGTCGTTGAAATTGCTTTTATATATGCATTTATTTTATATACAGTAGTACCTTGGGATACATACACTTCAGGTTACGCTTCAGGTTACAGACTCCGCTAACCCAGAAATAGTACCTCAGGTTAAGAACTTTGCTTCAGGATGAGAACAGAAATCGTGCTCCGGCGGCAGCAGGAGGCCCCATTAGCTAAAGTGGTGCTTCAGGTTAAGAACAGTTTCAGGTTAAGAACAGACCTCCGGAACGAATTAAGTACTTAACCCGAGGTACCACTGTATGTCTCTATTGTATTGCGAAGTCATTTGAGAGGCTTTGTAGGAAGCGTGATTCATAAATTTAATAATAATACCACCACTGAACTATGGCTTGTCCTCCCAGCCCCTGCAGTGGTATATCCATATTCTACAGAATAATTTGCTCAAGGCTTTAAACAGTATCATCTTGACCCACAGAACAGGGAATAGGTCAGTTTCTGCTTAATTCCAAGCACTGTGTTTTCGTCAGGCCTCCTGGCCACTGTTACCCAGTATATATATATATTTTAAAGGGCACATAACGCTGCCTGAATCTCCAGTAGTAAATCTTGACATTTGAGATGTGATTATTTCCCCCTGATCACAGTTTATGGCTTAACCTTTTTATTAAATAATTCCACCGTGTGTCCATTTTACAACGGGCGACGGGAGGGGAAAGGAAAGGAGGAATCATTGCTACAGGCAGCGACTTTCGGCAAACCTTGGAGAAACTGTGACCTTGCCAAGGTACTATATCAGTATAAATACAGCCTGCCAGCCCAGGGCTCTGAAGATAAGGAGGAAGGGGGCAGACAGGCGTAACTTTGAAACAGCTTTTGCTGGAGTCTGTTTTTAAGTGTATCAAAAAAGAAGTTGCTGCTGTGTATTCATTAGGCCTTCTCTGTATACATTATAAATGGAAAGCCATTATCCAGAGTTTCCTTCTCCTAAGGAAGCAATTTACTTTATCCCTGCCCCCCTTTTTTTGTAAATTAAGGCAGGAGGAACTAATTGTTTGATTCTTAAAAAAAAAAAACCCCAAAGTTGCATAGACCAAGAGTGCTTTAATAATACTTAACTTTTGAATAATTCAAGCCACTTGCCAAGCCTTCTCTTAATAAAAACACAGCTCCCTTTGTAGCGTTGTCAGGTTCGGAAGGCTAATCCTAATGTCTTCAGTTTCAGTAAAATTAGCTTCTCTTTTACTGGTAGCGGATGTCTGGCGGGCATCCAAACGCCAGAGAATAAAGCTTCAGTATATTGGCTGTTGTTATTGAAGTCATAAGAACTTGATTCCGTTGATATACTTAATTAAGACAGAGATGTGCACGGGACCATCTGCAGGCAAGGCAGATTCTGTTCCTAGTGGGGAACACCTATGGCACTCTCATCCTCACCCACCTCGCAAGGCTGTTGTGAGATTAAATGGAGGTGGGGGAAACCATGCACACTGCTTTGAACGCCTTGTAGGGAAGGCAGGGTGTAAATCCTTCTAAATAAAATGTTTAGCTTAAATGTGCTTGGATTTATAACACTTTTTGAAAACCAGAAGTTAGGTGTCTGCTTTCAATTATTTCAGATGTCGCCAAAGCAACAACAACTTTGACTTCCTGTCAAGTCCCTTTGTATATATTTTATCTTACAATCAAATGTACACAAAACAATAAACCTTTCTATATAACTTTTTCAATACATTCTGAAAACATAATAAATCCTTAATTGTTATCAACCTCCTTTTAGTTCCTTTATCACTCAAACACTAGCACAGTCAAAACTATTATTGTTTTTTTGAACATATCTTCTATAACCATCCCATTTTTCTGCAAATTTTTGCTTTGAGTTTCCTCTGAGTTTACTAGTCAATTGAGCCGTCTCCACCATGAAGAAAAGATTTTGGAAGATAAAAGGGGAATAATATTTACTTTCATTATTATCATTTTGTGTGCGGGTGTGGGTGTCTGCACATATGTGTGTTTTTGTATGGAATGTTTGGGAGGAAATAAGACGGTAATTAACAAATAACAAACTAAATATTGATGTATGTAATTTTTATTTCTTAATTATATTTAGTGGTAGTATGGTTGTATTGTTTTTTGGAACATAAAATCATTCAATAAAAATTATTTTTTTAAAAAATCAAGTGTCGCAAAAGGCCAAATTTAAGCAGTGGGCTAACACATGTATTATTTTTTCCCCTTTAAGCAACAATGGCAATTTCAAATATGTACTCCTCCCCACCCCCACCCCATGGCTTTCTGTCTTTGTCTTGGAAAGCAGTAAGTAGGATTTACTCCGACTAATAATTAATTGTTGTTTTTTAACAGCGAGCAGTCAAACGCCACCTTTGCCGCAAACTCCGATTCAAGTGAAAGGTAATTATTATGACATAGCTTTGCATTGGGGGGTGTGTGTATATAGAGGTTGCTGCAGCCTCCATGGAGCAGTTGCTGAAGACAGACACCTGTTTGGATCAACCGCTCTCATGACAGCATCCAGAGTCATTGGGTTGTAGTCAACTAAGTATTACTCTGAGAACAGTGTGACTGGCTGAGCAGGCGATGGAGGCGGGAGAAGCCAGAGCTGCAAGGCCATTGGGCAGTGAGGAAGAGCAGTGCCCTTGAGACATTGCTGTGGGGACCTCCTTGTTCCAAAATACTTCCTTTCTAAACAGAGTAGGCCCATTGAAATCAGTAAACCTAAGTTAATCATGTCCATTAACCTAGCATGGAATGCCTCCCATTGTTTTACTCTGCGTGATCAGATCATATAGTGCATTCATAGAGTGAAATATTCTCAAATAAGTCTGTTTTATAAATGATTTAATGTTCGCACTATAATCCGCTGCTTTAATGGGTAATTATCTATAATTCCAACATCTCCAGTTACTATGTGTATGTATCCAGCTTGCCATTCACTTCTTGAACTTACCATTTGCTTTGTTTCTGCAATGATTTTGTCACGTTCGGTGTCCGTTACCAGATTTCAATTGAGGTGAGATGAATAGGTGAACGCCTGTATATTTTCATGCATACTGGCTTCTCCGCGGTAGAGAGGTCCTTTGGTGGCGCTCGTAACTGAGTCTCGCCCTTTTCCTCCCTCTTAAAGTGAAAGCTGTACTTAAAAAGAGAGAATATGGACCAAAATACATGAAGAATAACTTCATCACTGGCGTCAGAGCAATAAATGAGTTCTGCCTTAAGTCCAGGTATGATCATTTCTTTCTTTAAAAATTAGACTGAAATTCTGTAAGAGCTGCTGCAGTGTGTCAAAGCTAACCGGTGGGATATGAAGTAGCCAGTGGAATGTGAGGAGGATCATGATACCAGAAGTTATGGGTAACATTTTGGGTTTGGGGGCAGCTCTGTTCTCTTGGTTACCATATACTTTTCACTGGGGTTGAGAGTAGTCAGCTTCATAATAAAGTTGGCACCACCTAAGGAGTTCACGGTTAATGGGTACTGTGAGCCCAGTTCCATATTATGTAGACGTTCTAGGAGAGAGGCTCAGTTCAGCTATCATGCCAGACAATGGCTTGTGCTAACTAGAATGAATTCACCATGGTTTGAGCAAACCATGGTTTAGCGCTCCGTGTCTGTATTTCTGTGGTGTGCATGGTTTCCGGGCTACCTGGTGACACAGTGACTCATTGCATTGAGCCCCTACGCACGAGTAGGTGCTCACATTTGAATTTCACTTGTTGCAGAAAGAAAAGACTTAGTGGCAGGGAGGAAAAGTGTGGCCCTGCTCCGCCACCATATTTTCAAAAATTACATTTATGTCCCAGCTTCCATTCCCTGAGCTCAACACGGCTCTTCCACCACCTCCATTTTATTTTCACAACAACCCTGTGAGACGGGTAAGGCTGTCTTCAGATAATCCCGGGAGTGTCATGATTTAGTGGAGATTCGAACCCTGATCTCTCAGTTCAGAGTCCAACACTAACTACTGCACCAGATTGCCTCGCTTGGATAGGGCTGTGCCCTGAATTTGAGCAACATGTGAACAGCACTACTCGATAGCAGGGCTTTAAAATCTGTAGCCCTCCAGATTTCACTGGAATACAACCCACATCATCCCTGACCACTGGCCATGTGGCTACAGAGAACGCCTTTTCTCTCTTCCCTGTCAACCCAGCCTCTGCCAAAGCAGAGAAGAGCCTCTTCGCCAGATCGTAGGCAGCTGGCAGGTTGGTACGGGGAATGAAAAGAATTGGTCTGTATCTCTTTCTGACTTTTAATACGAGAGCAAGCCGCACGTTGGAACGTGGGGAGGTTGTAAAATTGCCGCTTGCTGTTAGTGAGCCAGAAATCGCATATTATGACGATCGCTTTACTTTTTCAGTAAGTAGATTAATGCCTGGTGGTAATACTGCCTTCCTCTCTGCAAAACTGTTTCTGTTTTCCCAACAGTGACCTAGATCAGCTTAGGAAAATCAGGCGGCGAAGCCCCCATGACGACACAGAGGCTTTCACGGTGTTTTTGAGGACGGACGTGGAGGCAAAGTAAGGGCGAGTCTGACAACATTTCCTGGGTTTGGCTATCCAAAATATATACAGGCGTACCTTGGACCGAACACCTTAGTACTTGGATGTTTTGGCTCCCGAACGCCGCAAACCCGGAAGTGAGTGTTCCGGTTTGCAAACGTTCTTTTGGAACCTGAACGTCTGACGGGGCTTCCGATTGGCTGCAAGAGCTTCCTGCAGCCAATCGGAAGCCGCGCTTTGGTTTCTGAACGTTTTGGAAGTCGAATGGGCTTCCAGAACGGATTCTGTTCGACTTCCACGGTATGACTGTATTTAACGTCTAACACTTTCCCATATAGATATATATTACAGTTGGTGGCAGTGCTTTTGCCATTCCCTGTGTTGCTAGGGGTACCTGGGCTTAGATGAGTAAGACCTGATGCCATATTATTGTGAGAAAACTAATTTCACCAAGAACTTTCAGAATCAGCAAAGCCTCTCTCTTCAGTTCAGTTTGGGGTGGTGTCATACTTCCACACCAACCTGTGTTTAAAATTTCGAGAGGCAGAAAATGCAAATTCTTTGCTGTTTCGTTTTTTTCCATAGTCAAAAGCTGCCTTCCCTGACTTGGGGCAGATGGTTTGGTCTGGTTTACTGGCTGGAGTTGATGATAGCTGCAGTTCCAAACTACAGGTTGGGGTCAAAAGCAATAGAAAACAAAGTGTATTATTTCATAAAGGATCTTTTATATGTGCTGGAATCTACCCAGAGTGACTGGAGAAAACCCAGCCTGATGTGAGGGGTATAAATATAAGAACAACAACAATATATAATCGTCGTCGTCGTCATGCAAGTTAAATGAAGTTTTTTCTTCACTTCCTGTCACTTTCTCTCTTCCTTCTCTCCTTCCTCCTGGTACAGGTCTTTAGAAGTTTGGGGGAGCCCGGAAGCTCTTGCACGCGAAAGAAAAAGGCGTAAAGAAGCAGAAATAGAATACAGAGAGAGTAAGTGTGGAATGCTACCCCCCCCAAAAAAAGAGTGAAACAGTTCTGACTCCTATACAGTATATTTGATCAATGCACGTTCTGTAATGTCACCTCTGGGCTCGAAGTTAGTTGTGTGTTGTCGTCATCACGAATAATGGGGGTGGACAAATTCTTGAACATTTTTATTTTTCAGTTCAGGTTTCAGTTTGGCTGTGAACTATTTGTGGAAAGTTTTGCAATGCATTCCCCCTCCCCAAGTGTACATTTGACAGAGCAGAGCAGCCAGTCTCCATGCCATACCTCATGTACAGTGGTACCTTGGTTTTCAAATTTAATCCGTTCCGGAAGTCTGTTCCAAAACCAAAGTGTTCCAAAACCAAGGCACACTTTCCCATAGAAAGTAATGCAAAATGGATTAATCCATTCCAGACTTTTAAAAACAACCTCTAAAACAGCAATTTAACATGAATTTTACTATCTATCGAGACCATTGATCCACAAAATGAAAGCAATAATCAATGTACTGTACTAGAAAACGAATAAGACAGTATTGTAGATGATAAAATTAAAATTATTATTTTTTCTTACTTGCACTGATGATAGTCATTGTTTGGATCGGGGGGCTTTTATCCATTTCCACTGTCACACAGTCAATCAATCAGTAGCTGAACTGGGTTCCACACAGTCACAAAAACAAATTAACCGAAAAAGCCATGGTGCCTATTTGTACATAACAAGCCAGGGTTTATAGAACATAGTGCAAAACTCTGCAGAAATTATCGGAGCCATACAGGTTGCAGAGGGAGAAGTGGGCTGAGGAGTGTGGCTTGCTCTGATGCAGATGCCTTGGGACGCTGCATAGTTTTGTGTATTGTGTCAGGAAAAAAAGGCTATATATTCTGCTTCTCTCTCTGCTCACACTGCCCGCTTCATAATTATGTATCTTTTCAGATTTGTTTAGAAACCAGAGGTTGTTGAAGGAATACAAAGATTTCCTAGGGGAAACTAAGGTGGGTGAATAATATTTTCCATCTTTGCTGTTCCTTTATAGGCAGAAGCTGCAGTTTTGTGCATCTTGTGATTTTGCAGGAGTACAGAAAAACACACAATAGCCTGGCGAGCAGGGATAAGTTGGTTTAGGATGAGGGTGAAGGTAAAAGGTAAAAGGACTCCTGACCATTAGGTCCAGTCGTGGCCGACTCTGGGGTTGCGGCGCTCATCTCACTTTATTGGCCGAGGGAGCTGGCGTACAGCTTCTGGGTCATGTGGCCAGCATGACGAAGCCACTTCTGGCGAACCAGAGCAGCGCACGGAAATGCCATTTACCTTCCCGCCAGAGCGGTTCCTATTTATCTACTTGCACTTTGATGTGCTTTCGAACTGCTAGGTGGGCAGGAGCAGGGACCGAGCAACGGGAGCTCACCCCGTCGCGGGGATTCAAGCCACCAACCTTCTGATCAGGAAGCCTTGCTCCACCCCCTTCTTGAGTGCTTTTGCCTCACTGCAATGTACCTTTGAGCTGTGATTAGGCACCAGGTTTATTTTACAAAACGCAAGTACTCCCAAAAAACTGAGGTGACAGGCACCTCCTTAGAAAGAGCTTTCCTCCTTTCTTTCCCTTTACAGGAAGGAATGTCCTTTCTAAAATGCTGCGTTCCTTCATGAGCATGAGACTCTTAATCTCAGGGTTGTGGGTTTGAGCCCCTCGTTGGGCAAGAGATTTCTGTATTGCAGGGGGTTGGACTAGATGACCCTTGGGTCCCTTCCAGCTCTATGATTCTGTGATTCATCTAAAACTAAAGGGAATCTGTAAATAAAGTGTGGGTGGGATATAAAATAAATTCAGTTGGGGATACCTTGAGACTTAATTGAATAGCCATAATTAATTGCAACTCACACATAAACTTGCTTAAAATTTATTTAACCTGATTTATATCTTGTAGGACTAGCTATTATACAGAGGTAGAACTTAGCATTCTGCATGTATGGTTTTCCATAATGTAATCAATGAATTTTAAACGGTGTACTTGTGTTTAATTTAGCCACGTTCCAGCACGTCAACTATGTTTCTGAGTGGACCAGGAAAAGTTGTCATGGTTGCTATTTGCATGTAAGTTTTTATTTTATTTTTAGGCGTACATATTTGTAGGTTCCGGCGTGCAGATTAAGGTTAATTGGTGGGGGGTTTTTTGCTTCAGTCGTGGGTTGTGCAGTCATATCCTGGAAAGCAAAATTTCACTTTTATAAGGAGAGCTCAGTTAGCATATTTGCTAGTAGTATGCCCAGCTTAGATGTACATTTTAAATTTTGTGGTCTCCAGTCAAGTTTCTACTTCATGACTGCAAAGTTACCTTGATCCATTCTACCTGTAACTTTCCGCTTGGACATTGGGGATGTATGCTGTAGGTGTGTACTTCATCCTTCCCTCTCCCACACAGATTGGACGTTTCCAGGGTTTAGCATTGGTGTCTGCCAACAAGTCCCCCCTCCCCCCTCCCTCCCCCTCTCCCCACCCCTCTCAGACCCATAACTAGCTATTCTAAGCTTGATGATGGGGAAATCTTGTAAATACAATTTGTGGTTAATGCTGATGCAGACACAGTGCTACACCACGACGAAAGCAGAACATGGACGGGAGAGGGAGCTTGCAACATGCTCCCAGTCCCCTACATCCAGTTCTGATGTACTGTTCCCTGTATTGGCTCCCCCCACCCCAAACTAACCCCGACAGCCTGGTAATTTGGACTGTTTATTCATTCCCTTCTTTCTCATAAGATAAAGGCAGCTATCGTAGCATTTTAATCTTAGTATGGTGCTTAGAAAACTGTCAACGCTTTATCAATAAGGAGTTCCACCCCCTTCTCTATCCCCAGAAATGGCTTGAATTTCTTTTTCAAGCTCCTGGCTTGGGTTTACACGGGTTCTGCAAGCATGTTCTCTGAAGCCATCCATTCTTTAGCAGACACTTGCAATCAAGTGAGTATTCTCTATTTCGTTGGCCGTTTCTGTGTCAGACTTATATGTTGACCCTTTTGTTCATCGGCTGCACTTCCCACTATAAGCGCAGCGAAGTGTGAAGCGGAAATGTGTGTTTATAAAGTGGCCGGGAGACTTGCCAGGGAAGTGCAAAAGGGCCACGGGTTGCTGGAGCCTGTCCTTTGCGTTTTTGTCTCTGTTTCGCAGTATTTTGTATTCCCTGCTACGAACGGAGGTCTATATGCAGCGACTACGCTTGCTTTGTCAAGTATTTAATATAATTTTGTGTCCAGGCCACTTTTCAAAACAGAAATATCTTCCAAGGTGTATGGCAAAACAGAGCGTTTACAATGAATATTAGTAAAAAAGGGCAGTGCAACTACAGTGGTACCTCGGGTTAAGTACTTAATTAGTCCCCGAGGTCCGTTCTTAACCTGAAACTGTTCTTAACCTGAAGCACCACTTTAGCTCATGGGGCCTCCCGCTGCCGCCGCACCGCCAGAGCATGATTTCTGTTCTCATCCTGAAGCAACGTTCTTAACACGAGGTACTATTTCTGGGTTAGCGGAGTCTGTAACCTGAAGCGTATGTAACCTGAGGTACCACTGTATTTTATTCTAAAACCATTTCATTCTTCTCCCACAACTGCATTCAACATGTGGTTCCTGCACACGAAAGCTTATACCAAGAACAAACTTAGTTGGTCTCTAAGGTGCTACTGGACAATTATATATATATATATATATATATATGCAGGTTTTGGTGTCCTCGGGTGTCTTCCCGTGTAAAAGTTGGGGTGTCTAGGCGACGTTTCGACGAGGTCTCACTCGTCATCTTCAGGCTGGTGCTTTCGGCTTCTTGTTACTGGAACAGAGCGGGATCTCAATGTTTGAGTTCCTATAAATACTGTAGAGGGGGTGTGGTGTCTAGCCTCCAATGTTCTGGGCAGAGAGGAAGTTCCCAGGCTAGTGTGCCTTTTCTTCTTTTGTTCCTTAATTACTTGAGAGATACCTTGAGTGATTTCTTGAGTGATATCCTGAGTACCACTTAGGTGGGTCATTAGGTGTGGATTAGTTGCTAAAGTCTTTGTGTCTTGACCTCTTGAACTTTGTGAAGAGTTTTCCTGAGAAGATGGCTGTATTGCACTTAGTTGTGCTTTGGCTTGGCTTCGTGTATAGGGGCGAGCTGTGGTTTTGTGGCTTGTGTCAGCCAGATCTGTGTAGGGATTGCAGGGGGGTGCAGCATCCGGAGGTGCCACCATGGATTGGCTACTGGATGGTGTCAGTAATTCATCTGTGGAGAGGGTCTGGGTTTGGGTCTGGTGTGGTTGATTGGTGTTGGCGTTCTGTGTGCCTCTGGATCTGGTGTCAGTTTTTGTGGGGAGGGCTAATTTGCCAATGGATACCAGCAAAACAGGATTACGAAGCTAATCCAAAAGGAAACACCCCCCAAAAACCAAGACACAGAAGAAAACAATGGCATGGCCCTCCTTCCTTATATCAAGGGCACTACAGATAAAATTAGCAAAATCCTCCATAAACACAATATCAAAACAGCCTTTTGCACCAACCAAAAAATAGCCAATATCCTCAGAAACCCCAAGGATAAAATCCAGTTGGAAAACCAAGGGATCTATGAAATACCCTGCAAAGTCTGCCCAGCCACGTACATTGGACAAACAAACAGACGAATAAATGCACGTATCGCAGAACACAAGAATGCCGTCAAAAAAGAAGAAAAAACTTCCTCTCTTTTCCAACACATGAAAGAAACAGGACACGAAATTAATTTTGCAGATTCCAAATTACTCTTTAACACGGAACATCACCACAAGAGAATAATCATGGAAGCCATCGAGATAGAGAAACACCCTCACAACATGAACAAGCGTGACGACACATCCCGCTTGCCAGACATCTGGAAATTAGCCCTCCCCACAAAAACTGACACCAGATCCAGAGGCACACAGAACGCCAACACCAATCAACCACACCAGACCCAAACCCAGACCCTCTCCACAGATGAATTACTGACACCATCCAGTAGCCAATCCATGGTGGCACCTCCGGATGCTGCACCCCCCTGCAATCCCTACACAGATCTGGCTGACACAAGCCACAAAACCACAGCTCGCCCCTATACACGAAGCCAAGCCAAAGCACAACTAAGTGCAATACAGCCATCTTCTCAGGAAAACTCTTCACAAAGTTCAAGAGGTCAAGACACAAAGACTTTAGCAACTAATCCACACCTAATGACCCACCTAAGTGGTACTCAGGATATCACTCAAGAAATCACTCAAGGTATCTCTCAAGTAATTAAGGAACAAAAGAAGAAAAGGCACACTAGCCTGGGAACTTCCTCTCTGCCCAGAACATTGGAGGCTAGACACCACACCCCCTCTACAGTATTTATAGGAACTCAAACATTGAGATCCCGCTCTGTTCCAGTAACAAGAAGCCGAAAGCACCAGCCTGAAGATGACGAGTGAGACCTCGTCGAAACGTCGCCTAGACACCCCAACTTTTACACGGGAAGACACCCGAGGACACCAAAACCTGCATATATATATATATATATATATATATATATATATATATATATATATATATATATGTTGCTGAAAGAAAAAGATGAGACATTGGGGGCGGGGCCAAGAACACGACTCCTCCTGTCACTCCCTTATGCCCTAAATAGGGCTAGAACAAATAGGAAAGGGTAACTGAAGATAGCAGGGAAAACACAAATTACTGCCTTGCCTTTTCAAATATGTTAGTCAAGGCGGGTTGGCTTGCAAATTTAGATAAGAACATCCCTACAGTTTTAAATAATGAAAAACAACCCCAACACCTAAAGCTTTAAGGCTGCAATGTCATTCTTTCAAACAATTGAGAATTCGAGTTTGTCTTCACAACGTTTTGGTTTAATTCTCTATATGGGTTTGGCCCGTGAAGTAGTGAGGTGTTTGGGATGGCAGCAGCCTGGCCGAGGTTGAAACTTTTTTGCGGAGCTACGAACGGCTTCCTTCAGAATTTCAGGCACACTTTCTTTCGCAGCTAATCTGCTATTTACTGGAACTGAGACGTTTGCACACCCGCCAGTGTGGCTTAACATTTTTTGTTTGAAACATTGTGCTTTCTATTAAAAAAGAATAGCCTCCTTAGGCTGTAAAATTATAAGGCCAGTTCATTTGGCATCAGCAGGTGTATTCTAGTGAGCCGCCCAGCTTTCCCACAGTGACTGGTGCTGGCACTGTCTGCTAAGCTGCAGGGAGCAAAATATGCTTGGGCAAAGCCCCTTCACGTCCCAATTGATGGTGTGATGGATTGCTGTTTTAAAGAGCATGTGTAGTGGAGAGACATTTCTATGGCGTTGCACAGGCAGGCTGAGTTTTTTGCTTTTGCTGAAACGTTCTGCCTTGAGCGCATGTAGAAATGAGGTTTGTTGAAGCATCTGGTGGGCTGTGTGGGGCCTCTGGCAAGCGTGTGGTGCAGGCCACCTGTGCCTGCTCTTCTGAATGAGATGGATGTCTTCTTTACGTAGTGACAAAGTAGCGTGCCACCAATGTTGTTCCTTGATGCCTTGAACCCACAATGATTCACAATGAAGATCTGAAATACTTTCTATGAGCGTTTTCCTGGTGGGTTTTTGCCAGGTCAAAACCTGTTCTGTTTCAACTAAAATTTCCTGATTTCTTCCCCAAACATTAAAATTGGTATTATTTTTGTCTGCAGTAAATCTGAATTACTAGAGTGGCATTTTCTCTCTCTCTTTTTAAAATATTTTATTTTCCATTTTTTAAAGACAATGTTCTTATACATTCACATCCTTTTCAATTTCTACATTTCTGGGATTACTCAGATCCCTTGGACTCCCCCCTCCCCCAGGTTTCCAATTTTTCATTATTATTAATAATAATCTCCTTTTTTACCTTTACTCATATTACATTGTAAGTGTCATAACAGTCCTGCTAATGTATTTAATTATATACAGTGGTCTTTAAGATATTCTATAAACTTTTTCCACTCTTGACTGAATTTCTTGACATCTTGGTGCCCGATCATCACGGTCATATTTGCCCTTTTGGTGTATAGAGTGGCATTCTCTGTTTAATATCTTCAAAAGCTTTTGATGATTTCAAAATTGTTCAATTCTGCTTTTTTTTCATATCCAGGCTTTACTAGCATTGGGAATCAGTCAGTCGGTGAGGACGCCAGATCCCAGTCATCCGTATGTTATTTTTTTCCCTTTTTAGTTTTAAAAGTCCCTAACTTCTAAAGTAGTTTAGAATGTCTTTCGAAGCCCAAATCAGACACCTTTTCAATGTTTCCAACTTAACATTGCGACGTATCGCTGCATACGTTCAGGTTCCAGGTCTGGTGAAAACAGCTGGTAGTTTGGGCTTTTCACATGTAAGGTCAGTTTTGTCCATGTGCTCCTCTCTTTGGCGACTGCCAATACTGGAAAGCGATTTGTGGCAAGTTCTAAAGTATTGCGTTTCAATGATGGACTACAGTCTTTGAGGTTTTCTATTTAGGTTGTGTTAGCTTTTGTATAATAATAATAATTTATTATTTATACCCTGCCCATCTGGCTGAGTTTCCTTAGCCACTCTGGGTGGCTCCCAATCAAGTGTTAAAACAATATAGCATTAAATATTAAAAACTTCCCTAAACAGGGCTGCCTTCAGATGTCTTTTAAAGATAGGATAGCTGCTTATTTCCTTCACATCTGAAGGGAGGGCGTTCCACAGGGCAGGCGCCACTACCAAGAAGGCCCTCTGTCTGGTTCCCTGTAACCTCACTTCTCGCAATGAGGGAACTGCTAGAAGGCCCTCAGCACTGGATCTCAGTGTCCGGGCTGAACGATGGGGGTGGAAACGCTCCTTCAGGTATATTGGACCGAGGCCATTTAGGGGTTTAAAAGGTCAGCACCAACACTTTGAATTGTGCTTGGAAATGTACTCTCTCAGGACTGGTGTTATGTGGTCCCGGCGGCCACTCCCAGTCGCCAGTCTAGCTGGTGGATTAATTCTGGATTAATTCTAATTCTGGATTAATTGCAGTTTCCGGGTGACCTTCAAAGGTAGCCCCACGTAGAGCGCATTGCAGTAGTCCAAGCGAGAGATAACTAGAGCATGCACCACTGGTGAGACAGTTTGCAGGCAGGTAGGGTCTTAGCCTGCGTACCAGGTGGAGCTGGTAGACAGCCACCCTGGACACAGAATTAACCTGTGCCTCCATGGACAGCTGTGAGTCCAAAATGACTCCCAGGCTGCGCACCTGGTCCTTCAGGGGCACAGTGACCCCATTCAGGACCAGGGAATCCCCCACACCACACTTAAGTAGGGTTTTGTTTTTGTTTTTTTAAACACCCTCAAAATATATGAGAGCCATTACGATTTTTAGCTACCCAGCAGGCTCCAAAACATGGGGAGACATCAGGTTTCTGCTTTTTCTTGTAAGACAGGGACAGACAGCCACGTTGCTTTCAAGGCCGATATATGACAGCAGGTGATCAGGGGGTCCCATGCCAAAGGGCAAGCCAGACCCAGCAGTGGGCAAGTCCTTTGCTGGAGTCCATCGGATATCTATTTACACACTCTTTAACACAGAAATGCGCACACAGGCACACACCTTCCTCCTCTGCGCATGTACACACGAACTCACCCTCCCCCTTTCTTGCACAGACACACTCTTTAGCCTCCTCCCACAGCGACTGTGATGCAGCCAAGATTACTGAGAATGGCATCACGGAGATGGTGGTTTTGGGTGCGTTGGTGTCCGGGACTGGGCAGAGGAGGATTGGTGCATTTTAAATAAAAGGGCACATTCTACTCATGTAAAAACACGCTGATTCCTGGACCGTCCGCAGGCCGGATTTAGAAGGCGATTGGGCTAGATCCGGCCCCTGGGCCTTAGTTTGCCTACTCATGCCCTAGAGAGCTGACTGCTTGTCAGTATATAGACAGTCCAGACTTAGGTGGACCAACGGTCTGACTCCATACAAAGGAATTTTGTACACAAATATTGCACGCTCTCTCTTTCTCTCTTCTCCTGTTCCCAAATCTCCACCCAGATATGGCTTCACAAACATGCGCTACATTGCATCCCTGATCAGTGGCGTTGGCATTTTCATGATGGGCGCAGGGCTCTCATGGTATCACGGCATCATAGGTTTGATGAATCCTCAGCCCATAGAATCTCTTCTTTGGGTGAGTTGTCACCATCTTTTGAAAATTGCAATGCTTTAGTGAAGTTTAGTATCATTAGCCCGTTGTGCTAGCAGAACAGCAGCGTTGGACCCAGACAGTGAGTAGTTTTTGCGGGGCTCGCCTTGCTGTGTTTGATAACTTCTTTTACTTTTTGGGGGGGAAGGCAGGGGAATGGGTAAGCTGGCAGCGTTTGGGCTGCAGAAAAAGTAATCCATCTTGGTCTTTAAGTGAGTATTGTAAGAAGTAGGGCATGTTTTCAGGCTGTAAAGACAGATACCACGTCTTAATGCTAGGTCTCCTTTTTTTGATGCGATAAAATTTTGATTTTGGATGCAATATGTCAATAGTGTTTCATATTATGGTATGCCTGAGTTACGTCTGCTTCAGAACTAGGAAGTCACTACTGCTACAGAGCATCACCATTGTAATAGTCTAACCAGTTTGGCAAAACACAGTCCTGGCCCTTAGCCTATGAGTCAGGAGACTAGAGTGCTTCTTGAGATTACCACAGTTTTAATATTTTGGCTCCCCTGCTTCCGTCTTGTCTCACAATATAGGAAGTTGTTTTTTATTCCTGAAAAAAACCAGACGACTGTTTTCCCCCAAGGCATTCTACTGTATAACTACATTCTCCCTTATTACTTCTAGGCTTATTGTATTTTAGCAGGATCACTGGTGTCTGAAGGAGGTATGTATTCCAGTGGGAAAATGCATTATTACTTTGCCATTACTTTGCTGATGCATTAATAGTTTTTTTAAGGCTTGAACTTGCTTCTAAGTGAGTATACAAAATTAAGCATATAACATTTCAAGCTATTATAGTTTAACTCTTTAGCATGCAAATCTAAAGTGGTGTGTGTGTGTGTGTGTGTGTGTGTGTGTGTGTGTGTGTCCGTGTCCTAGGGGATGAAACTCCTGCTTGCCTCACCCACCTAACTTCTGACACGGAGGGCATTTTTAAAATCTATAAATAAAACTTGTGATTTGGCATCTAGGTGTGTTGATCAAATCACTTAAGTTAAAGAACTTGATGCAAAGAAATGCACAACTGGTGCTGTGAGAGGGGATTTTTGTTGATGGGCTTCTTGGATTGCACAGCAAACATCTTTTGAAAGAGACCAGATGAAAAAAGCAAGTCTCTGATATTGGCATGGAAATCTGCAATTCAGAGGAATAAAGAAGAGTGGTTTCCCCCAAATTCTTAGGCTCATCTCAGGCAAGAATTGGATATAGAACTTTAGTTGCAGGCAGTTAAGCCAATCTGAACTGGATATCTTAACGCACTTAGTCTAGAGCAGTGGTTCCCCAACTCCCCCCTCCTCATTTGAAAGTTTGCTGATAGTGGACCACTTAATTATTATTATTTGCCTGTTGTGGCAATTACAGTACACTGTATGCTGTATGATTTTTTACTCGTGTTTCTATTGCTTCTTTTATTTCTTATATTGTATTTTCTTTGCTGTTTTACCCGTATCATTCTCTTTTCATCAGGAGTTGAAATATTTCCCTTGTGTTCTTTCTCTTACTGAAACAATTATTTCACCGCTTTTATTCCAGCTACTCTTCTTGTAGCTATAAATGAAATTCGAAGGAGCGCTCGGGCCAGAGATGTATCCTTCTACCAATATGGTACGTAACATGAGATGAATTTACTCATTTTGTAAAACATAGCAAGAAGCTGTTCTGGTTTCGTTTTTACTTATTTTGAATTTGTACAGCTTAATGTCTCCTGTATTGTTCATAAATGGGAAGAAAAGCCTTATTGTTCATTAGTGCTTCCGGAAATTTGTTGCTACCAAGGAAATAATAACTATTGAACTCTGAGATGTCCGTAGAATCATATTTTAAAACGTTATCAACATTTAACTCTACTTTGCAGCAAACACTTTATTAAAAGCTTTGGCAAGTTTTCATTTGTTTAACTCTTGTGTGGCTGCGTCAGCACCTCACTGTTGCACCCATGTTCAATCTTCAGTCATGCAGGCTCGGGATCCCAGCACAAATGTTGTGTTGTTAGAAGATACCGCAGCAGTTCTGGGCGTGACATTAGCTGCTACTTGTATGGGTCTGACTTCTCTTACAGGTAAGCCTTTCTATGAGTTTGAGTCCTGGCAGAATTTTCTTCTAACTTGCAAGCAGGGCAAGTTAAAAGAAGCTAATCTTCTTCTAAGACAATTGGCAAAAAAACCCCCAGTAATACTCAAGTGCTTACAACAAACTGAGGATAAGTAGACAAAACCTTCCTGGACTGGAGTGCTGCAGGTTGGAGATTTGACTTCTGCTTCTATAAAACCCTTGCACATAGAAAAATTGCACGTTGGGGGTCAGGGCTAGTCTAGAACCCCACTGATCTTGTGCAATGTTCTGACAGCATGCTAGTTTTGCTCTTCCATTCTCATGCATTTTTCCTTTTTCGTCCTGACTTTTAGACTGTAAGTCTGTGGGCAGGGGGCTATCTTGGCTGTGTGTATGTATTTAAGCATGATTATTGATCATGATATGGGACGCGGGTGGCGCTGTGGGTAAAACCTCAGCGCCTAGGACTTGCCGATCGCATGGTCGGCGGTTCGAATCCCCGCGGCAGGGTGCGCTCCCGTCGCTCGGTCCCAGCTCCTGCCCACCTAGCAGTTCGAAAGCACCTTCGGGTGCAAGTAGATAAATAGGGACCGCTTACCAGCGGGAAGGTAAACGGCGTTTCCGTGTGCTGCTCTGGTGCCGGTTCGCCAGAACAGCTTCGTCACGCTGGCCACGTGACCCAGAAGTGTCTGCGGAAAGCGCTGGCTCCCGGCCTATAGAGTGAGATGAACGCACAACCCCAGAGTCTGTCAAGACTGGCCCATACGGGCAGGGGTACCTTTACCTTTATTGATCATGATACAACTTTTTCTCCCCAAGAGCGGGTTAGAGCAATTTTAATTAAATGGAGACCTTAACTGGCCATTTCTGCTCCTACCTACCTTAACTCCCTCCTCACCCTTCTGGTTAGTGATGACTTTTATATGTGTGAATTGCATAATACTGTAACTTACATTCGTCACTCTTGCCCCATCCATTACGTGGCATTGGGAGCAAGCCAGCAGTAAATCACACTGTGCAAGTTGGAGTTAACGTTTTTTTTTAGCAAGAATGCAGTCTGCGCAGACTTGTTGAAGTGTCGGGTCTAATGACTACAGAAGCTCATCCCCAGTAGGTCTTGCCTCTACTGGGCAAGTAGGATCAGTTGCTGAGAGTGAAAGGCCCCACCTCCACACAGCCCTCTATTGGAGCAATTGGAGACTGTGCCTGTATGAAGCCAATCTCTCCTCCACCCATTTCATGCCTCTTCTGGTCCTGGGAGATAAGCGGGGAGGGGAGCTTGTTGCAGACACCTATGAGTCTTCACCAGCCAAACTCCCTTCTGCCTCTTGGCCTCCCTCCTCCTCTGCTTCAGCTTCTGCCTCTGATTCTGGGCTCCTCTCTGCCACATACTCTCCCAGCTCACTAAGCCCTGTTGCCTCTTCAGCTTCCAGCACCTCTTCCCTCCCCAGTCTTCTCCCTCTGCCCACTCATCGTTCTCCCGCCACCATTCCCCAGGCTCTGAGCCTTCTTCCCTTGGTCATCAGGTTACGTAGCGAAAAGTGTGAGTGCAGCATAGCTTCATCCCTAAGTGATCATCTCCACCGAGAGAAATGGAGAAGGCACACAACAGCAATCCCTTTTGAGAAATGAATTTGTGTCTGTGTGTATCCTTTCAGGTAACCCATACTACGACAGCCTGGGGTCCCTTGGTGTGGGGACACTGCTGGGAGCTGTATCAGCCTTCCTTATTTACACCAACACTGAAGCTCTGCTGGGAAGATCCATCCAACCTGACCAGCTACAGAAACTTACAGAGTTACTGGAAAGTGATCCTGCTGTAAGGTAAGAGAGTTGGGTGGGGAAGGATCTATTTGATGGCAAAAAACATCAACAAAAAAGACAGAGCATGTAATGGGTGGAATAATGAGTTCTTCTTTCAAGTAAACTTTGGATTTTTTTTATGGGAAGAAAGTTTTGGGTCATGTGGCCGTTTGCTTGGGCAGCTCGAAACACCTAATTGTTTTTGCTTTGTCCCACCACATCCTACAAAATATTTGTCTCAGAGCCATTCATGATGTTAAAGCCACAGATATGGGAATGAGTAAAGTGAGATTCAAAGCAGAAGTCGACTTTGATGGACGGGTTGTTACTCGGTCTTACCTGGAGAAACAAGACATTGAACAGCTGCTACAAGTATGCATAAATACGCGTGGTTGTTTTCAGTAGTTTTTCTTAAGTGCACTTAAAAACCCCCAAATCAGTGGTATATGTACTTTGTATTTATACACAATTCCTCTAAAGTTTATAGGCTGTATACAAATTTGCCTTGTGGGTTTTCAAGCTGGCATAGAACACTTTTGACAAGTACAGTGGAACCTCTGTTTTCGAACGTAATCTGTTCCAGAAGACCATTTGACTTCCGAAATATTCAAAAACTGAAAGTGGAAGCCTTAGTACAAATAGGGAAACTCAAAATGGAAGCCACGTGGCATGTTCGGCTTCCTAAAATCGTTAGAAAACTGAAGCAGTTCTGGGTTTTTGGTGTTCAAAAGCCAAAATGTTTGTCAACCGATGTTTGACAACCGAGGTTCCACTGTAAATACAACAGGGAATTATTTACAATGTAGCTTTACTTCACAGCTCACAACAACATAAATGAGGAATTGTTTAATCCTACGTTAATGAGAAGGGGATTATTTTTTGGCTGAGCTGATGTGATGCCTTAGAATGTTCACAGACATTCAGCTCTAGGAAAGTTAAAACATATGGAATGTAAAAGGCTAACTTTTGCCTGGATTGTGTCCTTTGTATTTAGTTCTGCTCTGATAATTCAGTTTTTAACATGGTATGGTTTTCATTACTGTAAAACTTATCCTTTTTTTGTGTGTGTGTTTTTAAAAGGAAGCCTTCTTAACTTCTAAGAAGTGTGTTCTTAAAAATGAAGGATATTGTAAACGGTGTATAATAATGAGGTCTGCTTGTAACATCTAGTTAAACAGAAAACTGTGCTAAGCTAATTCATATTCTGCACTGGGGATTCTGCAGCCTGAGTGAGTAGTGCAGTTTAAGCTAGTTCGTGTTCATCTCCTTAGTGGTTGTAAGCATGTTTCTGCATTTCTGGAGAAGGACAGCAAGCTGCCTATGCTTTATCATCTCCCTACCAAAAGTTCAAATAAAATTCTGGCTTTGGAGATTTCACCAGGCGATGCCTGTAGACTTTGAAGCTTAACCTTGCACCTGTAAGCATTAGAAACCTTTTTTTTAAAAAAATAAATAAAAGCCTGAGATTCTCAAGGGTCCTTAGCTCTGTGGATTTTCTGCACCTGCTCACAAACTTGGAATACATATAACATGAATATATCCAGTTAATAGATATCACTGCCAGCTGACAGTCCAGTTCTATGCCAACACTGAGTTTAAGCAGTTAGTGAAAATAGGTTCATTCTCCCATTTTTTTAAAGCATGGCATGACCCGTTACGTGGAAAAGTCTTTGCATTTACAAGATAGGAAAGCATATTTGTTATTTCCCCCCTTGCCACTTTTAAAAGCTTGCTTGCTTAACTTCACGGCAGGAAATCCAGCAGGTGACGACTCCTGAAGAATTAGAGAATTTCATGCTGAAACATGGCGAAAATATAATTGACACGCTAGGGGCAGAAGTCGACCGGCTTGAGAAGGAGCTGAAGGTAAGAGTTTGGCTGGTGAAAAAGGAGAAGGAGAAGTACGTCTTTGCGGAACCGGCCTCGGCGGGAAACGCTCTCCTTCTGTAATTGAGGCTCCGTTAGGCGAATATGCCCATTTCAGGTTCACGGGTGGTTAAAACGTTGTAAACAAAGACCCAGAGCAGAGATGGGAACCCTGTTTCTGTCCAGGGGCTAACATTCCCTTATGGACAACATTCTGGGGCCTGCACATCAGTGGTGGGCTAGATGCAAAAGCAAGCTACCGTATTTTTCACTCCATAAGGTGCACCTGACCATAAGGCGCACCTACTTTTTTGGGGGGGGGGGGGAATTCAAGGGGAAAAAATTATTTAAAGGGAGCACTGAGCAGAGCCTGTATGCATCCCAGGCTCTGCTCAGCGCTCCCTTTCATGAGCTGCGTAGAGCATGTGTGCGGCGCTTGCGGGCTTTTCCCCGTGGAGGGAAAAGGGCAGCCCTCCTTGGGGAAAAGCCCCCAAGAGCCACACACACACTCCATGCAGCTCTTTAAAGGGAGTGCGGCTCTTGGGGGCTTTTGCGGGAGGTGGGGGAAGTGAGAGAGCCTTGATCTGTCCCTTCCCCCACCTCCCACAAAAGCCAGGGATAGCCGCGTGAAGCCTTCCCAGGGCAATGGGATGAAGGCTCCCCGCTGCCCTGCGGAGGCTTCGCGGGCTACCCCAGAGCTGCTCAGGAGCTTGTGGGGGCTGGCGGGGGAAGCCCGGGTTCCCCCCCTCAGCCCCAGGGACCACACATTCGCTCCATAAGACGCATAGACATTTTCCCTTAGATTTTAAGAGGGAAAAAGTGCGTATTATGGAGCGATAAATACAGTAGTTGCCCTACCTCCAAAATCCAGGGAAATAAAGATGCATGATCAAAGTTCAGGGACACCTTCCAACCAGGCACAAAGTGCAGAGAGTACAAGGATGGTGTGTGGCCTGGGAAGAGCCCCAAGGTCCAGAATGAGAGAGGCCCAGAGGCTGGAGCTTCCCCATGACTGGCCTCTTGGCTTCTCTGGCCACCTTGTTTTGGGAACAGCCTCCTGAAGAAGCCCCACTGCGATGGAAGGGAGCACTTCAGAAAAAGTAGCTGAGGATGCCTACATCAAGAATTTGTTGTTCACGGTCATGGATGCTTTAGTTTAGATTCCCTTCCAACTCTTCTATGATTCTACTTGCCCAGAAACGTAATCAGCAAGTCCACAAGGACAAAAGTGGAGCAGTGAGTGGAGTGTTGAATTTGGAAGGGAGAGGCCTGGATTCAGGTCCCTGCTCAGTTGTGGAACGTGTTATGTGGCCTCTGGTCAGTTGTTATCTCTTCACCTCGCAGGCAGTTTTTCATGGTAACGCGAGTGTCCGAGAAGACCATGGAAAGCACCCTGAGCTCCTCAGAGACAGGATGGAATAATAAAATGTTAAATCCGAATGATTTATTTTGCATGTGTTCAGTACTGATCACATGCTTCTTCCAGGGAACTCAGGACCATGTACATGGGATTCTCCCTTTTTATCCTCTCCTCACTCAGCCTGAGGAGGTGAATCACTCCAGGCTGCTAAGAGAGCCTCTGAGCAGAGCTCTGAACTTGGGTCCTTGCCTCAACTCAAATCCAAGATTTGATCCATTGTGCGGTGTCGACATTCTTCCCACGTGCTTGTTTAAAGGCATTATGGTTTTCGTTTCAGAAATTGAATCCTGAGGTGCGCCACGTGGATCTGGAAATATTGTAGTCTACACGGAAGCAGCTTTTAAAGTCTTCCGGATCGGCCAAACTGAGGAGCGGAGCAGCATCCGAAACTGCCGGGATCTCAAAAGATGTCATCACATTTCAGCTTTCCGATTCTCTCAGTGCTGGTTTTCCTCCCAGAGTGAACGGCTTCCTTTGAACTGGTTTTCCAGGACAGCTGGTTGCCGCCTGAAAGCGTAGCGGAGAGGAATACTTGGGACTAGAAACTTTTAATTTAAATAAGTTATTGAAATGTCATTTTCTGAAAATGCACACTATATATTTGCTGCCCTAGACCAAGGTTTTGTATCTCATTTGCACATTAGCTCTGATGCAGCTGCTATTCTTAAGCGTATATTAGAGTTCCATGCCCAATTTTAAAGGCTTCCTCCCTCCTTGAGTCAAATGGCTGTGTTCCAATTCTGTAGCCTTCTCTGACTTTTCATGTTATGAACGTAATGAGAATTCTGTCCTTTCACCCAGTATCATGAGCTGGTAACCTTCCTCCTTGTAGTGTTTTGATGGTTCTTGACAATTTGATCAGACCCACTTGAGTGATCCAATTCGTTGCTCTAGAGCAAGCGTGCAGAGAGTATATGAGTAAATAGGAACTTGTCATATGGCTCCTTCCTTACAGTAGTGTTGTGGTCCAATAGTTGCTCCCAGCAAAGCCTGCAAATATTCCACCCGTGGAATCGGGGGAAATGGCATTGTTTTGTAGCCACTACTGTGTTGCGTCTCCCTAATAGTTCAGCCTAATCCCCTAGATGAAAGTTGTAGGTATCACTTGGAATGATGGGGGGGGAGGCAATTGTGGGGTGGCATCACCTTCTATTCAGAATCTTAGGGTAGTATTGTTTTATCATCCATTTGGTGTGGAACATTTAGCATGCTCTAAAATGCACTGAGGCTATTTATAAAGAGGCTCCATCATCCAAACAACTGTGCAACCAATTCCATACACCTAAGATGACTTTAGACTTGTGTTTCTTAAACAGAAAACTGTTTTCAAAACAGAGGGTAGTTTATAAAAAAAAAAAACAGCTCCACAATAATTTAATGCCTCTGCTTTTTGAAGAAGACACAGTCCAAAATCCCTCTAAAACAGCACGAAGCAGAATTGGAAACAACCATTTGGATTCCAGCCAGAATATTTATTTCTAACTTGCACTGCTTATGTCGCTCTGAATGGCAAGCTGTGGTTTATAACATGAAACTTCTCGTCTGTGGGGAATAAAACAGTGACAGTTCACTTAAACGTAGAAAGTTCAGTACTGGGGCTTTGAATATTGTTTGCAGTGGTAGCCAGGAAGAAGTGGGAATCCAGATTGTAAGCTCTTGAGGCTGGGTGACAATCCTGGCACTATTTAACTTGGACGAATTTTGTAAAAGTCAGAGGAAATGTACTCTGAAGGTAAGTGGTATAAGAGGACTGTAACCTTTATCGTTAGCAGAGGCTAAAACTGAACATGAATCATGCAGGTTTGGGGCTGGTTCACACAGACATATATGCATCACTCAGCACTCGGTGTGTAAGCGGACTTTGTTGCTAGGTAATGTCATGCAATTTTATCCGTCTTTAGTCCTGGATCTGTGATGACTTTTATAGAAATGTGTCACCATTTGATGTCTGCAAACGTGATGTGCACACGTGCCAGCCAGCTCTCAGTAAGCGAAACTTCAGTGGTAAAGTTGCGTTGTAAGGGAGGTACTTTAAAAAAGTAGGAGTTGCTTATTGAAATGACTTTGGCCCGAAGGCTGAATTTCCAGATTCAGTGGCCTTGATAGTGCTGTGGAACAATGATACATAAACCTGCTGTGCAAAGCAAGATATATGGATAATAATAATTTTTAAAACAACTGTGCTGGAGACTAAAATGGATCAGCATTGGCTTACTTTCTAAATTTAAAATGTCGCTTTTTAAAGTAAACGTAACTTATGCCAATAAAGGCCAATAAGAAAAGTAAATGTAACTTTGAACTAGCATGCCTCTTGACAACATGGAAATTAACAACAGCATGCATTTTTATGGTACTGTTTTGGATTTTAGGTTTCAGAAATGTACATATTGTAATTAGTACGTAATGATAACTTTATTACATAAATTTAGAAGTAAAGGCGCTCTTTGGTTTTTTAAAATCTTGATTTCTCAAGGGCAATTTCTTAGTAAATGCTTAATTGCAGCTGAGGGTCCTCCTCACCCCCAAACTATATTATGGGCAACCTGTTTTTCAATCATTTGCACTTCTTCCAGCATACAGGGAGCTTCTCTGCACACACCTCTGGTAGATGCAATGGTTAAAGAGGTATGCACATCAAAACAAACAGAGATGTAACTTTGAGTTACATATGCACATCTATTGAATGGTTCTGTCTGCTGAGAGCATCTTATGGATCAAGAGAAGTATAGGGACATTAATTTCAAGGGGAGCTTTGTTTCCTTGCAAAGTGTGCTTCGGGTGGGTTTGCAAATGGTCACTCACTTGGTTACACATGGCAAGTAGGAATCTCCTCTAGGCAAATGGGCAGGGAAACTTAAAATAAGTTGTTTGTTTTGGGTTCCAAGCTTCCAAGGAAATGGAGGCAGACCAGGATGAATTGTCTGGGCTTCTACCCTTTGCAGACTTATTTGCAAGGCTGGCTTTAGACTTCATACTAGATTAATAATACGTTTGTTGAAAATGTAACTTAGTGCTCTGTTTAAAGGTAAGGTGTAAATATCTGTATAAACTTTAATAGGCAGCGAATTCTCATTTGTAGTGCACTTTGATCTCATCAGTAGTGGCCTTTGATCTCCTGCTGGTGAGTGGTCTCCTCCGCTTGTGAATCTGGTGCCCTCTAGATGTTTTGAACTGCATTGGCCCCAGCCAGCACAGCATGTTCTGATCTGTAAAGGTTGCCTCTTCAGTGGTTCTCCAAGTGTGGGGCAGGTCGTTCTTAGTGATGTGCCTGAGCAAGGGTGTAAAAAGTGCCTGGGAGGGGATAGGATTGGGAAGCAGAGCAGTGTTTCCCAAATTTGGGTCTGCAGCTGTTTTTGGACTACGGTTCCCATTATCCCTGACCACTGGTCCTGCTAGATAGGGTTGATGGGAGTTGTAGTCCAAAACCAGCTGGGGATCCAAGTTTGGAAAACCCCTGAGCTAGAGTGTCCTCCTTGCATAGGCCAAGACTAGAGTGGGCTGAATGGCTGTTGAAATGAGGACTACTCTTGACTCTCATTGGGATTATGGGATAAATGCTCCTCTCTTGTCTCAACATCTCAACCTGCCTTGGGAAGAAGAGAATCTGCTTGGGTAGAAGTGTCCCTGCTCATTCTATCCCTCTTCTAATCTGTTGGGTAAAGATTCCACTCCACAAATCCTTGCTTGCAGTAAAAAGTTGCACACAACTGCCTTTAGGTATCTGCACATGCCTCACCGTGGAAGAGATTGTTGATGTAGTACTGACATCTGAATAAAACGAACAATAAGTGTGTGGGGGGGACCGTCTGATATTTGTGAACAGTAATCTTCTGGTGGTCATGCGTCTCGTGTCCAAACCACTGTGAAATAGAAGTTTGCACATATTTTTGCTGACCAGTCATGATACTGGCAATCCACTTTTCATGGAATTAATTGTGTACCGGCATAATAATGGAAAGAATGTTTATTCGGGATTCTCTTGAGTTGTCGTTCTTTATGATGCACAATGAGCACTGGCCCAAGATCTACAAAATATTTTTTTATAGACTGTATGCAGAACTGGGGTTGTATTTGGTACTCGTATGTTTGTTTTCTGCTTTGTGGACTTAGCTCTTTGCGCTGTTAAGGTGTGATCCTTTTTGCCTACCTTTTTATTGATGCCGTGGATGGTTCTGATGCTGTAGAGCAAGCAAGGCTAACCTGTGGTCCTCTAGATGTCGCGGAACGCCAACACGCACCACCCCCTGCCTGTGTGGCCAATAGCAAGGGATGAAGGGGGTGTAATCCAACAACATCTGGAGAACCACACATTCTGCATCTCTGTTATAGAAGCCTGAAGAGCCTTGGATTAGGCAGCTGAATGTCAAGTGGCAGAACCTGAGAATTGGAATCCTGAAGGCCGTGAGCAACCACAGCTAAACGGCATAGATACTGGCTCAATGCCATGCGTTTTTGAATGACACCTTGTGAGCATTTCTGGAGATTTTGGATGAATGATACCTGAAATTTTTGATACTGCACATCACAGCGTAATTTCTCTTTCCTGGGTACAGTGGTACCTCACAAGACGAATGCCTCGTAAGATGAAAAACTCACAAGACGAAATAGTTTTTCGTTTTTTGAGTTGCTTCGCAAGACGAATTTCCCTATGGGCTTGCTTCGCAAGATGAAAACGTCTTGCGAGTTTGTTTCCTTTTTCTTAAAACCGTTAATACCCAGGGAATCCGTGCTTCGCAAGACGAAAAAACTCGTAAAACGAAAAAACTCGCAGAACGAATTAATTTCGTCTTGCGAGGTACCACTGTATAATATTTTAACAAGATATTTCTGAACCGTCTGTGAAAACCATTAACACCGGTTTTTGTGCAGTGTTTTAGTTAGTGTAGTAACTAGATTGAGAAGTTTTTTTGCTTTTGGTTTGAAAACAACAACAGAGGGTCCTGTGGCACTTTAAAACACATTATTATAATGGCATATCCTTTCATGGACTCTAGTCCACTTCATCACACATTTTTGGTTTGCTTTCATGAATGCATTTGATGTGGTTTCTATGCAAAAGTATTTTATGAAGACACCTTGATTTTTCTTTTTCTCCCATCTGTGTACCAATCATGGCAGCCAGACCAAATTTCAGGATATGTATTTATGTTTTTTAGCCAAACAAGCTTCATCTGGTTTACTGAAGACATGGAATAAAATGGTGAATCTGCAGATATATTTTTAATGTTGTAAAATCGACCGCAAGTCTGATGTGCTTGACACCTGCATTTATAGAAGTCCCGTTCACTTTCCAAGGTGTAACTGTGCCGTACTTGTGACAGTGAGTTTGGACAGCATTGCACAGTCTTTCCGAGCTGAATTTGGGGAAAACTTAGATTTGCACCTATACAGATAAAAATTAGCATGTACACACTTTATGCAGACCTGGGAATAACTAAGGGATTAACTTTCTGGATCAAATAAGTCCCCTTGGATCACTCTCTTGACCTGTCCCTCCCTGGTATCTTTCAAATGGCATTATGTTAAGCTTGCTTTTGCTTCCAGCTGATTCTTTTCTGCACCATTTTCTTCCTATGTCTGGATTGCCACTGTGCTATGAACAACTCAGGGTTCCCCATTTCGACTTGTGTGACCTTGGAGGGATCCCACTTGACCTTTGCCAAGTCCTAGATATCTCAGTAGCACCCCACTTCACCATGGATTTAGTCAGAGTCCAATGCACATGCGTAACTCATGCTTGAGTAATGAAATAGCATTTCTGACAAGTGATTTGCTCGTGTTGTGGCAGCCTCTGTTTGGGTTTCACTGAATAGCCTGAGCCCACCTGAGCTCAGACACCTCCCTCTTTCTGCAAAAACTTGCTTACTGAGGAAATCCCCTCAAATTATATATTGAACTGAATAGCAAAATTAGTATGTGGTACTTAGGCCATATGCAGACACCCCCAGAAGGAGGTGGTGGGGACAGTACCTTAAAAAACACACTTTTAGACAGTGTTATTGTGTTTACTCCCAGTAGTCTTGCCTGGGTAATTGATAGGATGAGAATCAACAAACTGAAGCTCAGTCCAGATCAGACTGAGGCACTGTTAGTGGGTGGTTCCCTAGACCAGATGGGTGGGAGGCTGCCTGCTCTTGATGGGGTTACACTTCCTCTGAAGGAGCAGGTTCGTAGCTTGGGGGTCCTTCTGGATCCTTTGCTGTCCCTTGAGGCTCAGTTGGCCTCAATGGCCCAGAGTGCCTTCCATCAACTTCGGCTGGTGGCCCAGCTACGCCCCTATCTGGACAGGGATAGCCTAACGTCTTATCTATGTTCTGGTAACTTCTAGATTAGATTTTTGCACCACCAAACCTTGCAGGGGGCGATTTGCAGGTGTTTGGCACTGCTTTCGAGTGAATTGGACAACGTTGGGCTGCCTCTGAAGACGGTTTGAAAACCTCAATTCGAAGACCACGTTGGGGCAAGATGGTTTGAGCATCTTGCACCAATCCTGCCCCAACTTCACTGGCTGCGAATTAGTTTCTGGGCCCAATTCAGAGTGCTCCTTTTGGCCTATAAAGCCGGTTCAGGACTGCAATACCTCAAGAGCTGCCTCTCCCCATGTGAACCGACCCGAATCCTGTGATCATCATCGGAGGCTTTCCTTTGTGTGTCTCCTCCAAGTGAGGTCCGGAAGGTGGCAGCACGAGAACGGGCCATTTCCGCGGTGTCTCCCCATTTGTGGAATGCTTGATAAACATTCTGCACACCAAACACAAGGCAGAGGCTGTTTTTATTTTTATTATTATTATTGTGCACTCTTATGCAACAGAACAAATGGAGGCATGTAGTAATAAAAACCCAATATTTAAATAAGAGTTAACACTTGAAATAGTAAACTCTAGTAACAAATGTCTCTTTATAATCAAAAAATATTCACTGTTTTTAAAAAGTTGTCTAAACTTTTATGCACTTACTTCCTTAAAAGAAAGGTGTAGCCTGATGTCACATAGAAAACAATTCACACATCCTATAGAAATCCTCACCAAAACATACTAGCCTATATTACACTATTCACTTTGTACAGCATCAGGAATTTGTCTATCCCTAAGTCTCATTTACTTGACACAGGACAAATCGTTAATAGAATTGACGACACGAGAACGAGAGGAATATTAGGAGTAATGAGTTCTTGGTCACAGTATGGCCACAAATATTTTGTCATAGAAAAAAGAGCAAAGGGATGTCGGCACTGGGGTCCGTGCAGAAGTGATACACAAGCTTCAAAAGCTGCTACAGAAATGGGAGGAAGATTCAGAAAGAATAAGGCAAATGACGTATTTCCCCAGAGGCCATTGGGATTGCGATGGCATTCGAATGCAGGAATTGCTGTTGCTTGTATGTACAGTAGAGGCTGCCATGAAAGGGTAGGGCAATCAGTCAAATGTACTGGGAAGAAAGGTGGTAGTTGTGGGTGGAAGTAATTTGAGGTTATATATATATTGAAAGTGTTGCTAATCGAAGAGGTCCTAGAGCAGAGGGAGCCATCTTGCTCTGTTGAGGACTACAACTCACCTCATCCCTAGCTACTGGCTGAGGCTCATGGGAGTTGTATTCCATGATATGCTGGCTATCCCTATTCTAGTGAGGAAGCCCAAACCAGATGTGGTGCCATAAAACAGAAGGCTAAATGTGGTTTAACTGAGGTAATATTGCTGCAGAATGGGGGGGGGGGGCAGCAGCTCAGCACCGTAAGCTGTTCTGACTTTGCCAAGTATGTAAGTGGTAAAACTGATCTTGGACGGTATCATTTCAGGTTGTAGGTGGGGGACTTCTATGGTTTCCTCCATATTGCAAATGCACATATGACTGAGGAGAGGATTTGGGCAAGGGCCAGTTGCTAGGGCATCCTCTGCAAAGGCTTTAGAAAGATACCTGCTCCCAACCAATCCCCCGTCCCACGTGCTTAATGCTCACGGGGCTGCCACTAGCGTAGGTCGCCAAGCTTTTGCCCTTCTTTCCAGCCTATTGGCAAGTGGTGCCCTGGGCACTGGCAACTCATGCTACGTCACTGGTGACAGCAAATGATCGGCTCCATAGTTATCCTATTACAGTGGTACCTCAGGTTACATACACTTCAGGTTACAGACTCAGCTAACCTAGAAATATTCCCTCACGTTAAGAACTTTGCTTCAGGATGAGAACAGAAATTGTTCTCCGGCGGCGCGGTGGCAGCGGGAGGCCCCATTAGCTAAAGTGGTGCTTCAGGTTAAGAACAGATTCAGGTTAAGAACAGACCTCCGGAACGAATTAAGTACTTAACCCAAGGTACCACTGTACTATTTCCGGGCTCTGAGGCATCGGGATTGTGTTCTCAGTGCAAGGCTTTAACAGTGAATGAGAATATATTCTGTGGTTAGAATAAGGAGGCAAGAGTGGTTTTGTACAAGATGAGCTCCAAAAGAGTATTTCCCCATGTCTTGAGTGTGTGCATGTTTACACTAATGTTAAAAGAGCACAGCTAAGACAGCTAAAGAAGTGTCAATGTTCAGACAAACTGTTTAAAGGGTGGAGCACCTTAAGTGAGAGAGGAGTAGATTTCATGGCCAATTCCGACAGTAAAGCTTTTGAAACTGCTCTCCTACTGAGGTATATCACTTGCACTGAATTTTCAAACTTTCACGACATAATCCTTCACATGGATTAAACACCTGCTTATACTGCCAATTTAAATATTGTAGGCATTCTACCTTCAAAAGATTTTGAACAGAGAGCAAAACAGTGGCTAGCATTGCTGCGATAAGGCTTTGGGAAGCAGGCGATAGGTTTTATCGCTACAATTTTCTGCAATGCTGGAAGTGGCAGTGCATGGTTACTGTCCAAATGAAGGGTGTCTTCCTGCGTTGCCTCAGTGGTGTGGAGGCTGGAATAGCATGGCCTTATTCAGTGACAACCTGCCAACACCACGCCATGGCCCCAGTTCCCAAGAAGGGGTGGAAAGGAGCTGCATCCTTGACTCCATTTACGTGGCCTAGTTCTGCTGACATTTACTGGAGCCTTGTGGGAGGAGCACACACTGCTAAAGTAACATTTAAAGGATCCTTTAGATCTTACTGTGTAGAATGTAGCAGCTGCTCTAGCCTTGCCCACAAAAGTAATGTTTGTTGAGAGTATTCACATGGTTCATATAGATCACTTGCCCTCATGGAGTGAAAACCCTGTTGTGAGACTTAACCATCTCTCTGACTTGACCCAAATGGTTCCTCTCTCTATATGTTACTATGAGGCTAGGGATGGATGGATGGATGATCAACCTATGTCAGTTTTGTGTCAGTTACACTAACTCTAGGACAAGGTCTGCTCTCTCCCATTTTTATGGATATTGCAAAGACTGCACCAAAAAAAATACCTGCATGTAAATTGGATGCACTCTTTCCATCAAATGTGCATGGTTTTTTTTTCATTGCACCACAACCCTTTAAATGTATTTCCTCCTAAAATATGCCTTTTGTATCCTCTCTTTTTGTCGTGGTTGAAGATGCATATTTTTGTACTTTTGGAACCAAAGCTGCAACACAAAATTCAGAGAAGTGCATAATCTAACGGATAGGTTGAATTCCCAGCTGTCAGGAAGTTTGGGGAACTCAAATCTGGCAGCAAAAAGCAGCTCCAACCAATTCCTCTCCCACCCCCAGCTAGGCTACAGGGAAGCAACTTCTATGTGACAATGCATGAGTGGGGCCCAAGTAGAAATCTGTAGATTACCCATCCCATTAAAATAGCCAGGCTTACCCGTTGCCTTAGCAAACCCCAAATGGTATTGCTTCAGTGAGGTCTGTTATGTGAATCTGGTGTGCATAATTCGAACAAAACACTTTTACTTGGATTCATACACAAATATTGGATTTCACACTGCTTATTACAAAAATACACTATCATGAGATTATACTGTAGACAAACGTGGACTCATGCATTCCATCTGACTTCTTTTTTTCCACCAAAAAGATCAGCAAGTGTCACCACAGGAAACATACACCAAGGCCTGCACTATGTTAGCATTCTGGCAGCGGATGTGTCACGTACAACACTATACAAATAGGACAGAAATGCCGTGATTTCTGAAGGATGGGAGTGTTTCTCTTCTCATCAGGGCACCTGGTGTCCTGCTGATTTACAAGAGATTTGCCTCAGAAACGGACGGCACTGAAATGTTGATTGTATGTTAATAGGCAGAGATGGCATCATAGCCAAATAAAATATATAAACGAAGGATGTGAGCCAACTAAAGCTAACCTCAGTTTTTAAAGCCCTACAGGTTCCAGTGGAAGAGAGCTGAGTGTGTACAGTGGTACCTCAGGTTACATACGCTTCAGGTTACAGACTCCGCTAACCCAGAAATAGTGCATCAGGTTAAGAACTTTGCTTCAGAATGAGAACACAAATTGTGCTCCGGTGGCGCGGTGGCAGCAGGAGGCCCCATTAGCTAAAGTGGTGCTTCAGGTTAAGAACAGTTTCAGGTTAAGAATTGACTTCTGGAACGAATTAAGTACTTAACCCGAGGTACCACTGTACTTGACACCCATGAGGTTTAAAAGCACTTAGCTTTCGCATGCCAAGACCCCGTAACCCTGCAGCAATCCAGCAAAGGCAAGCAGAACGAATGACCTCCATGTCAGGCCTCAATTTATTCCCTGCCATTGGGAACAGGCCCAGCTGGCGCTGATTGGCCAACCAAAGCTGCCAGGAGGAAGCCTGCCCAAACCAATGGCTTCGATTTACAAGAAGGGAGATTCTGATTCAACACCAAGAATAACTTTCTGACAGTGGAACGGACTCCCTCGGGAGGTTCTGGACTCTTCTTCCTTGAAGGTTTTAAAGCCGAGGTTGGATGGCCATCAGCTATGGATGCTTTAGTCGAGATTCCTGCATTGCAGGAGATTGGACTAGATAATTCTCAGGGTCCCTTCCAACACTATGACTCTATGAGGATTCGGAGACCCTCTGGAATGGGGTGGGTTGTCATGTGGCAAGGGGGGCTGCAAGAAGAGGGAGAGATATTTGACACAAATCGAGGGTGGTGGTGTCAGCCTTACCTACAAAGGAGTTGTTTCTTCTCCTGCTGAGCACCTTGTGAGGCAAATACACTTCCGAGGAAGAACTTGAAACAACAAAACCCCAAAATAATAACGAAAATAAGCTATTTCTAGAAGTGTTATACATTTACAGATTATTTTTTTAAGGCTCCCATGCAGCAGCTCCCAAACTTGATATTGCAAGATCTGACGTATTTTGAGACACTGCTCTTTTATTTCACACAGAGCAGCTCTGAACTGTTTCAAGTCACCACCATGCGGGTCTTAGCTCTTTGGGGTTTTTTTTAGGGGGGGTGGACAGCTGCTCTTTCGCACCTCGGGCCCTTCCACTGACAAGCAAACGGCTGAGGTGAATAAGCAGGGGACTCCCAGAGTGCAGGACACTCAGAGAGAGACTTTAGTTTGGTCTTGGCCTGTGGGACTGAGTCTGTGACACTTCTTCAGCTTAAAATACGAAATGTTAACATTATGCCACCTAGGAATGTAAGGGCCACTGCACACCTGAAAGAGAGCAGGAGTGTATTCCTGAATTAGTGATTGTACACAAAACTGTGTGGCACAAGGAAAAGCAAGGCTATACAGAAAACATTTAAAGCGACAGAGAAAGCTTGAAAAGTAACAAGTTATCTCTTGGAACAATTATTAATCTATTAGCAGTATAGACTAGTTCCAGCATCTTTAGGTGACATCCCTGCCCCTGCCCCCCCAAAAAAGGTAGGAAAACTTCCAAAATAAAATGCAACCTGTCAAAACTCTCCCTGATTTAGATGCCTTCTAGATTTAATGAAATGTCACTACACGTTCCTAATCCCTAAAATTGCACATGAACTCAGAAGTATAAAGTTGTGTGTCAGTGGGGGGGGGGGTGCGACTGCATTTGACCACTGTGAAGATATATAGAGTTGTGAGACTGGTTTTCATTGCCACACGTGAGGTGGGAAGATAAAACCGCATCTGAGTTTTGTGCGTTAAGATGGCAGGTGGAGACTTGAATACGGAAAATACAGGAGAGGAAATCCTTCACGTAAAAAAAACTAATATGTAAGGCAGACGCTTCCTAGCCTGGCATGTTTCCTGACGTGCCAACTTTCAAGGTGTGTGTGGCGGGGTTGTTATTATTTTGCGTGGAGGAGAATTCTGCTCCCCACCCACTCAGAAGTAGCTTTGCGTCCTTATATTGTGTTTGAGAAGTCTGGGCTTCGACACTATGGGGTTTCACAGGAAGGCCTTGGATGAAACAAGACTCTGAACATGCTTTGGGTTCTTAAGTCACGTCAAACAGCACATCAAACACACAGTCTCTTTCACTGCCCCAACACGTGTGTGTGTGTGTTTCCTCCCCTTTGCCATCAGTCTCCAGATCCATCGTGGATGCCCCTGTTGAAGAGGTCGTCTTGCGAACTATGTTGCTCAATCCCTTCGTAATACGAGTTGCCGTTGTGGAGGAACGTCCCCACCGCACGACCTTGCCGTGCATGTCCCACGGCATCACTGAACACCTTGTTTATCTGTTCCTCAGAAGGCATCCACCAATCAGGGTTGGACGTGCAGTGCATCCTAATGAATTCTGCAGGGAAATGTGGAGTTAGCAACAGCGGCCCACTGGCACCATTAGCTCTCTCGCAAGCTGGGCAGTGGCATGCGGATGCATCGCATTCATACGCCGGGTATATATTCTTGGAGGCAATGCTAAGAGAGCCAACCCCATAGCTTTAACTCCTGCAACATGTAGTCCTTTCTCTAGCTCCCATCAGGGGCTTCAACACACCGTGGGAATTAACACTGTTTGTACTGGACGGCTGCACAGTGTGGGTTTCCAAAAGCATTTCTGGGTTAGCAATTGAGGTGTTTGGGAGGGAAAGGAGTGATGGGATGCGTGGGATGTTAAGGAACAGCAGCAGGAACACAGGAAAAAAGGGGTAGAAAACGTCTGCATTGGAAACAAACCGTCTACTGACCAGGACAGTGCTGATTTCATAATAAATAAACAGTGGCGTAGCGTGGGGGGTGCAGGGGGGGCCGGCCGCACCGGGCGCAACATCTGGGGGTTAGGGTTAGGGTGCACAAATCCACGGGTTAGGGGGTGCAAATCCACAGGTTAGGGGGTGCAAATTACTTGCCTTGCCCCGGGTGCTGACAACCCACGCTACGCCACTGTAAATAAATTAAAATACTGCACGGAATTCTGTAAAATTAACACAGGGAGAACACACTGGCATGACTTTTCTTACTTTCCACAACTTATTCACCAAGTCAAGCTATTCTGAACAATGTTGGGCAGAAGATTTCTGCATTGCAGAGGGTTGGGCCCTTGTGGTCCCTTTCCAACTCCACAATTCTGCGATCCTTGTTTTGCTGCTGATAGGGCATGTGGGATGGAGTTATGCAGGACTCCCAAGACAGAGTGCTTCCTTTGCCATTTTTAATTTTATGCTCCTTTTTTTCCAGCTGTTACTCATAGCCATTGTACATACGCGACTGCAGTTTAATGAAGTTTTCAGAATTTTGAGCGATTCTTACTGTGAAATGCTTCAAGATGTTTTTTTAAATAATATGTTGTCCAGAAATTGAGTTATAAAGAATGAAATTAGCAAGAGCTGTAAAAGGGGGGAGGGGGAAGCCACACGGAGACGCAGCCTTCTACTCTGCCTGCACAAACGGACAGGGCTTAGGGAAAGGTGGCTTTCTCCCTCTTCCCTTGTAAGATTACTTCGTGTTCTAGAAATATAATCTATGGCTAACAGCTTGGGCCCCATTAAAATTAAACCTCCACCAACATAACAAAAAGCCTCAGTGAGCCATTCGGAGCAATAGGCATAATCCACTTCAAATGTTGGGTGCTTCCACACAGCACCCTACTTTGGGGTTCATGCCAAGCGAGATTTGCCCAGTGTCCATGCAATGCCCTCAGCAAAATGCTGTCCCACATCACCTTCCCATTTAATTATTATTATTGTTTCCTGGGAAAATCTGAGAAAAAATAAAACTCACAGAAAGAATAAATCCAGATTAAATGGGACAGAGGGTGGAGTGGGGAATATGGGATGGCATTTTGATGAAGACGATGTTGTGCAAAAAAAGAGGGGAAATTGCATGCAGAAGCCATACCAAGTCTACTATCAGGGACTGTGTGGAAGCTCCCTTCAACAGTGTCAAATGCTGGGTAGCCACCAAACCAACAGAGATGTGTCCGGAACTCTAAGTTATGTTTTGCCTAATTCTCCCACTTAATGCTTGCATGCTTTGACTGGTGAGGTATATATGCAATTTGCGTGCAAAAAGGCTTGCCACCTGCATTTTTTATTTTTATTTAGTGTGCAATTGAGCACCCCACTGCTGACATTTAAGGACGGTCTCGATCCAGCAAGGGATGGTTACCAGCATGCAGAAGCACACTCCCGTGCCTGTGTGCAACCAGTTGTGCACCTAGATGCAGATCCACATCTGCATCACAAACCGGGCCCCACTGAAGCAGATGGATGCATCTTTCAAAGTGCATCCCATTCGGAGCCCAAGCTGCCACCGCACTCACATCTGCTGTTCCTCAAGCCTCTGAGGGGAGATTCTGCTGCAATAACCCATACAGCTCAGCAGGTGCTAATCTTCCTGAGCTGTTAACAGTGCTGCTTCAGGGCAAGCCAGCTCTCAAGCAAGCAGGAGCTTGACTGCTGCAGCAAGTGTGTCTGTCAGGCAATCGAGGTGACAGTAGTCACCTGAGGGAGGGTGCACAAGGTGTCAGCCCTGCAAGGGATACCTGGGTCCTGCAAATGCCAGTCAAATGCCTAGTGCTAATAGCAGGCCTGCCAAAGCCACTAGTCCTTAGCGCTCGACTGGAGCCAGTGTGTTTGGCATTTGAAAAGTTCCATCCCGGTGCCTCTACATTTAGATGTCATAAAGGGGAGGTGGAAGAGAAAGAATTTTCTCTCTTCTGAGACGATCTGCTGCTTCACATGGCTATAGCGTGACACAAAAATAACACTGAAATAATCTCACCATTGCTCTGCAAAGGTAATAAAACCCATTACCGTATTTACTTGAGTCTAATGTGCATCTCTTTTTTTGCCAAATTAAGCTGCGAAAAATTGGGTGTGCATTAGGTAAAGGTAAAGGGACCCCTGACCATTAGGTCCAGTCATGGCCGACTCTGGGGTTGCGGCGCTCATCTCACTTTACTGGCCAAGGGAGCCGGCATACAGCTTCTGGGTCATGTGGCCAGCATGACTAAGCTGCTTCTGGCAAACCAGAGCAGCGCACGGAAACACTGTTTACCTTCCCGCCAGAGCGGTACCTATTTATCTACTTGCACTTTGACATGCTTTCAAACTGCTAGGTTGGCAGGAGCAGGGACCGAGCAACAGGAGCTCACCCCGTCACGGGGATTCAAACTGCCAACCTTCTGATCGGCAAGTCCTAGGCTCTGTGGTTTAACCCACAGTGCCACCCGTGTCCCTAGACTCAAGTAATTAGACTCAAGCATTAGACTCAAGTAAATACATACCTCACTGTGAGCTCGTGCTAGCCAGCAGTGAAGTGCAGGCTCTGTCCCACATCTCCACTGAGGGGTGAGCAGCTGCAGGCCTCAATGGAGCAGTTTAAAAGCTAGCGAGAAGACGTGCAAGATCCTTGCAGAGGAAGTGTGTTACATCCGCCAGCAAATACTTATTGTTGTTGTTTCAAGGTTCTGAATATTGAGGTGCGCATTAGATTCAATGGCGCATTAGACTCGAGTAAATACAGTACATCCTGAGCTGTCAAGAGAGATCTATGTGTGGAAGCACATTGACACATGAGCAGTTGCTGCAGAGAAACCTCTGCAAGGGCGTCATCTATGCCAGTCATTCATCTCTCCCTGGTATTGCTGGTTGCATCTTTTGCTAGTTGTTGTGTACAATGAGTTGTATGCAGCCACGGCTAGACTGTGGCCATAAGACCAGGATATTGTCTGTTCCATTCCATTACAGATGGTTTCCATATCTCATTAAAAATGGACTTCGGAAACAATTCTATCTCTTATTCTGAAGACAGTGTATTGATTTCGACGAAGAACCACATTTCATTCAATCAAGGATTAATCGGGACAAGAAAAGCCACCTGAATTTTTTTCAAACAGCAAATCCAAGTAATTAGTTTTAAATGTGTAGATTAATCAACCTGAATCTATTTTATAATCAAGTTTAATTTAAAGTCTGATTAAAGTTTTAGTTGATTTGAATAGGCAGGGTCAATTATAAGCAACTGGATTGTGTTTTGATGAGAGGGGCTTGGGTAAGAACACCCATTTTGCTATGGAGGATGTTTTAATTTTGGCTTCCTACGATGTTGGAGAATGAAAAAGAAAATATTAAAGATGGCCTTGTCATCTAATGAGTAGCTGCTTGGGCTTATTACATAGTAAATTAGTGCAGGAAATGCTAATTATCTCCAAAAGAGGACCTCTTTTGAGGTTTTGGCGGCAGGGGAGGGGGAAGAATGCTTCTTAATGCTGCTCAAACTTTCTATATTTATGAACACTTTGCATTGTCTACTGAGGAACCCTTTAGCAGCCTACAGTAAATTCTGGGGCATATTCTTGTCTAGGCCACACGCTCTGTTCACATGAGGCCAGTTGGGACCTCATTGTCACCTAGCAACAACTGAGAGCGCATCCTTTAAAACATCCTCATATCTGTTCACTGCAGGGGAAAACGGGTGGGGAGGAGGAGGAGGAGCAGGAGGAGACAGTCTTCCAGAGACACTTTCCAACCTGTGCTAATTGCCTTAGTGAAGAACCCTCGAGTTCCCCAGAGCACAGTCTGAAAACTGCTGGATAAACTGACTAGACAGGTAAGTGATCAGTCAACCCATCTCCCATCGATTGATGGCGGAACCTAAGCCCCATGAACTCCATGTTTACAGGAAGCTCCCTGTTCCTTCTAGACCAGACATCTCCAACCTGGTGCTCCCCAGGGGTTTTGGACTACAACTCCAGTCATTCCAACCAAAACAGGTATCCTGGCTGGGGCTGATGCAGTTGTTGTCCAAAGCGTTTGGAAGGCCACATGAGAGAACAGGAAGCTAAGCCTTCTTGCCTAAAAGCCCAAAGCCAATGCGGTGAAATGGAGATTGCGTATGGTGGACACCGAGTGAGAAGATGTAGTACCTCTGAGACATGTTACTTTTACTGGATCCAGAGGGCGTCTTTCAGGACCAGTGTCTCCTGACTGCACTGACCTTTTCCTTTTCCCAAGGCCGCACGAGTACTTAAGCTCATCGGTGGTGAAGACAAATCGGATGAGGTATCGAAGGAGACGCCTCCCATCTTTCTTTGAGGAGTTCACTGCCTCGTCCCACTGTTTGCTAGTGATGTAGACAGGATAGTTGTTAAGCAACTGTTTGCTCCCCTAAAAAATATAAAAGAGAGAGAGAGCAGAACAGTTTCCTGGTTTTTCAGCAGGCTAACAGGCAGAGAAGATGAAGTCAGTTGCCAAATAAAATAAAACAGAAATTAGGCAGCTGTGAAATGCTGACAGTGAAAACATAGGCTGACGGGAACAAGGACTTGCTCATACTGAGAATGAGCATTAAAAAAAATAAGAAATCATTTGCATTTTCTATAACAAGAACCAGTGAGGTATAATGAACACCTTGAGAGGAAAGAAGCTATTTATAATGTACTTTCGCAGGTAGGTTAAAAAGTGTCAAGATCCAGTGATTGGGAAAGCTATTTAAATATAATTTTCTTTCTTCATCTATTAGAATGTGCAAAAATGTCTTTTGAAGAGTGTGATCAAACAGGCCTTTCAATGGCAGCTGATGGATAGCTACTTCAGACGCTACTTTTTATAATAATTCCATTTACATAATTAACGTATTACCTTTTGTTTAACACCCTTAGAACCTGACAGCAGTTAAGTTGCAGGGGAAACTCTAAAGCAAATAAAAAAAAGTTGCAAACCCTCAGTTCCCAGAGCTGCATGACTATTAATGAATTCTACGTAAAGGCAGATGACAGCTTTGTGGGGTGGACAATTCCCCACACAAAATCTCTTGGTTGCCGTTTTCTTAGAATGCCCAGCTAAGGAAGCCCATAAGCAGGCATTCACCCTGATAGAAACATCTGGCTTTCTGTGGAAGCTTCAGGTGGGGTTCCTCCATGAGACGTTTGGTACAATGGCTTGGACTCAACTGCCAAATCTTTTCCTGCAACCCACAGTTACAAGGATGTGCTATGACTATGTTATTGGACACACTCTTGGTAAACAGTTGAAGAGAAGCAGCAGTGAGGTCCACCAGGCCTGGCTCAAACAGCCTGTGTGACTCAGAACGCAGCCCAGAATCCTCAGCAGCAGGATAAGGTTCCATGCTGGACGCGAACTAGTTCCTCAGCAGACAAGTCAAAGCAGAGAAGGTTCCATGTAGGAAGCGAATATACAAAACCAGGGGGTGCTGGGCCCCCCATGAACCACCCTGGACCTTGGCCTCCCTTTCTTAAACACAACAAGGTAAATCCTGACACACACTAATGATTCAGGGTAACGCTTAACTGCAAATGGACCATGCGGCTGTGGAGAAATAGTTATCTCTTGAAGCTCTGGTGTGGGTCTAACTGTTGGTGAGGGACACTGAAGGGAGAACAGGCTATTCCAAGCACCTGGAACAAAGTTTCACTCATCTCAAGGGAGCCGAATTGGGTTGCATTTTGAGTCTTATCGGGTGTTTTGTTTCCTGTACAAAGCAAGTGATGAATAGTTGGGCTTTGGGCACTGGAGTTGGAGGCACTAAGGTTATGTTACTGTGAATCTCATATCACCTGCACATTTCTTCCTACACTCCCATACAAACCTGCTCAACCTATATATTTGTAAAGAGTAAACCAATACCATCTCCTGTGGCAAACATGTAGTCTGATGCTAAGGATGCTTGATTGGTAGCAAGACCCACAGAGTTGAATAGGACTTGGTCCCCAGGTAAGCAAGATGTCTAGAATTGCCGCTTTATATTTCACGATTTGGGAAGGGGAAAGTGTGTGAAACATTGATGTTTGCTTAACTTTTTCATGTAATGAGTATGCAGCAAATTGCCCTCCTGGTCAGCACAAGATTTAGGTCACTTCGCCTGTGGACATTTAAGCCTCAACGTGTCATGTAAAACCCTATGTCCATATGGCTTTTGGGGGAGGGGTGTTCAGATCTCACCGCATTTTTCTTCTCGGAGAGGATATTAAAGTTGACCTAATTACAAATGGCGCTACTCCAATATCTCCCTCTTTTAACATTCCCACCCCTCAATTATTGTTGAGTGTGCGCACAGTGATCTAATTACAACTTGCTGCACAGCACTCTAGACTTAATGGCACTGATTTCTGTAAGTGGTGTGTTTCTGGACACAATAACCCTTTGTGAAAAGTATGCTGTGTTTTGGCAGAAATTCATGTGATGTAGTTAACCAACTGAACAAAGCACGTTTTAACCTCTGTACCAGCGTATGATGCTATCTATCCATAGAGCCAGACAGAGACATACAAAACAGAATGAAAAAACCTTCTAACATAACGTTATGTGGAAATATGTGAAAAAAGGCAATGTTCAGTTATGTGCCTCAGAGAGGACTCACCTACACTGTCAATTTACAGCGCTTATCTATTTTGGCAATTGTCACAGCTTCATCTAAAAAATCATGTGAACTGAAGTTTGGTTAGATGCTGTGTGTTTGCTGTTGCAGATCCCCAAGAAACGCCTCACCTAATTACAATTCTCTACAAAGAGGGAATCACTCTTAAATTAGCCTGTAGAGAGGGCATGGACCAAAGGCTGCAATTGTTCGCCACAACACAGCAATGGAAGATGTTTAGCTAGTGCTAACATGCTAGATGTCTCCCATAGTTGCAGTGAGAAGGGCTCATTTCTGTAGGACCATCTCAAATGATGAACCCAGCCAATGGCAGAAGCACATCATCACCTAATCTTATGGGGAGAGAAGTCCAGATGACAGGTGAAAGTACCCAAACTTGTAGTTCACACATGGACTGGGCATGTAAGTTTTACAGGTACAGTCCAACTTCGGTTTCCAAACATCTCAGCTGCCGAACGTTTTGGAAGCCGAATGGCGAAAACCCAGGAGTGAACGGCTTCTGAGGCGCATTTTTCATTCTCTCCCCCCCCCCCCGTTGACTTTGCAGCCAGCCCTTTGAGTCTCGGTTTTCGAATGTTTCGGAAGTTGAACAGTCTTCCAGAATGAATTGCGTTCAAAAACTGAGGTTCCACTGTAACAGGGAGTAAGTCTCAAGTTTCTAATGCTTGTCCACTGTATGTATAATCTTTAACATCAGTTGGGGCCTATTACACAATAATGTCCACAAGAGATGTTATCATTCGCGTTAAAGTTTATAATGTTTGATGTTTATTATGCTTTTAATTCTGTTGAGAAACCCAGCCAGATGGGCGAGGATAAATAAATAAATAAATAAATAAATAAATAAATAAATAATAATAATAATAATAATAATAATAATAATAATAATAATAGGCCTGGTGGGGGAAGGACATGTAAACGGCAAATCTTGCACCAGGGTATGTATTATCAATGTACCTAGGCTGAGAGTGAATGGTTCTCAGTGTCTTGAAAATGTAGTAATGCACTGCAGAAGATAAACGAGAGTTTTGCTGTTACACTTTTTTTTTTTAAAGTAAAAGGCATATTCATCCAGCATTGCATTATTTCCCTGTGCACACTTGCCCACTGAAGTAGCCAGGCTCCGGGCACTTCTTATCACCCCTGTACAGTACCTCTGCTGGCTGCTCTGCTGGCTGAGGAATCATAAGCTGATTGTGATGCTGAAGAACAGCCTTCAAGTAATCTAAAACAGTCTGGCAGGGCACTGTAGGAAAAACAGGGGAAGTGAGTGTACATCGGCTGCTTATTATTAAAAAGGCAAACATATCAGCGAGTCAAACACCATTTCAGAAAATCCCCAGAACAGTTTTGTTTACTCTTCCTTCCTGAGGTTTGCTCCTTTGTGATGTGTGAAGAAACCCTCAGCAGGACAGCCCTCACCAACTCCTCCCGGGATTGTTGCAAGACTAAAGAAATGCCTCCCTTGGAAGAAAGGTGGGGTAAACATTGGACAGAAATGTAAAATACAGGAAGGACGAGAAGGGAGAAGAGAATACAGAGACCCTTAAAAAGAAAGAGTCAGAGATGTGGCGGCAGGAAATGTGGTTCAAGCATGGGGAAGTTGGCTTGGAGCCAGCCATACCGTGCTTGATTTTGATGGGCTCACCCATGTGTCAATCACAAGGCCACCTCCTCCACCTCTCACAGCAGCCTCTAGATCTCCAGCATGAAGCATGCCTCTTAATTGCCATCATTTGGGGTGGATGTGGGCAGAGCAGTTACACCTTCAAGCTATGTGCAATTTCATAGATGGGCAAGTCACTAAGTACAGGTGGGTGAGGAAAGCCCATGCCAAATAGGACTGAGTGAGCAGTTCAGGGCAGGCTATTCATGCCAGCTGCCAGCAGGAGTACCCAAACACTGCGAGCAAGAAAGGGAACGGACAATGAATAAACCAGTAGGAACTCTAATGATGTAACATGAAGTTTGAGGCAGGAGTAGGGAGAAGCAGGGGGGAAATGTGAATGGTGGATAGAGTTACATCACTGCACGTCAAATTTAGCAGGTCCGTCCATTGCTTAGACTAGCTCAATATTGGCTGCACTGGTTGGCTCTCCAGGGTTTCAGGCAAGGGTCTTCTAGAACAACAGTGGGAGAGTGAGAGAGGGCAGCAGGCCCTGACACGAAACGTGTTTATTCGGAACTATGCCTCTGAATTCTGGTACATCAAACATCCATGGTGGCCTTTGACCCTTAAACCAAACAGCACAAACTGATGTTAACAGGATTTATAAATGCTACCTGGCCACTGACGCCTTTTCTCATTAAATAGGGGCCTTGAGATGCTGATTCTAAAGGATGAGAGTTATCTGAGCATTGTCTATATTGGGATGGCCAATGCAACCAGGGATGATGGGAGTTGGGAGTCTGACACCACCACCCTTGGTCTATATTAAGTCATCTGAGGACACAGGTTACACCAAAGAAATGTGCTGGAGTATACTTACACCTGTCTCACTGGAATTTGTAGGAGGCTAAAGGAAACTAGCTAAGAAGAGGTTTCCAAAGGGTGGGTGCTACACTCCAAGAGGCCCTGCCATCCAATCTGAGAAGGAAGGAATAGCCCTCTGGACTTGGAAAAAATAGATATTCCTAGCTAACCTTTCTGTTGAACAATAGTACTGATAGTATGCTAACCCATTTATTTAATCATGAAGGATGACGTTTTAAGGACGGAACACTTTATGTTGGTTACGCTACTGCAAAGTGACAAGTAACAATATCCTGACACGAAACGTGTTTATTTGGAACTATGCCTCTGAATTCTGGTACATCAAACATCCATGGTGGCCTTTGACCCTTAAACCAAACAGCACAAACTGATGTTAACAGGATTTATAGATGCTAGTCATTGGGCCTTGCACCTTATATATCTACAGCACTAGATGTCTCCAATGGTTCCGTTAGGATTACCTGGAATGCTCTCCAGCTTCCGTCGGAGTTCCTCGTTTTCTTGTTGCAATGAAATCACCTCCTGCTCCAGCTCTTGGCAACGAGGACAGTAGCCTTCCTCCTCCTCCTCCTCCTCCTCTGGAAGCGTGGAAGAGGATGGGTGGCCATGGGACTCGGAGGTTGCTGGGGATGTCCATCCACCCAACGTGTGCACTGGAGAGGTTGAAAGTGGATCCACATCGGCCAAATGGCCAAAATCACTCAAGGAGGAAGCATTCTGAGATGGAAAGCTTCCAGAAAGCAAATAGTTTTGAAGGGAATCGGTAAAGACTCTCAGAAAAGCAGAGGTTTGCTGCTTCTTGTGCATGTACTGCAGCTCTAGGTCCAAGTTGTCTGACGCTTGGCTATGGACCATTTTCCCAATCTGGCACTGCTCTGGTCTTTCACTAAAGCTCAGGCTCTCCTGCTTAACACAGGAAACCAAAGACTGAGTGCGGCTGTTGTCCAGAAGTTTCCCACCACAGTTTAAAAGACTAAGAACCCGGCTGCACTGCTGGGCAAAGGCATCCAGAATCATACGGCTCTCTGAAACAGAAGAGGAGACAAATCACAGAAACCCAAAGTAGAGACAGTCTAGTTGGCTAGCTGGATAGAATGAGGAAGTAAAAGGTAAAGGTAAAGGTACCCCTGCCCGTACGGGCCAGTCTTGACAGACTCTGGGGTTGTGCGCCCATCTCACTTAAGAGGCAGGGGCCAGCGCTGTCCGGAGACACTTCCGGGTCACGTGGCCAGCGTGACATCGCTATTCTGGCGAGCCAGAACCGCACACGGAAACGCCGTTTACCTTCCCGCTGGTAAGCGGTCCCTATTTATCTACTTGCACCCAGAGGTGCTTTCGAACTGCTAGGTTGGCAGGCACTGGGACCGAGCAGCGGGAGCGCACACCGCCGCAGGGATTCAAACCACCGACCTTTCAATCGGCAAGTCCTAGGCGCTGAGGCTTTAACCCACAGCGCCACCTGCATCCCCAGAATGAGGAAGTAGATTACAGTAAAAATCCAGAATACATTATGGATGGAAACAGCAAGACAACATCACACAAACACCTTAAATTCACCACGGTTCTGCATCATCATCATCATCATCATCATCATCATTACTGCCTCTCTGCACATGAACCAACCCAGGCCCTGTGTCTGGCACCCAAGGCCCTCCTATTTGTGCCCCTTCTGAAGGAGGTGCAGATGATGGCAACAGAGAACAGGCCTTTTCAGTGGTGCCTCCCCACTTATGGAGTGCTCTCCCCAGGCTTGGCGCCATCACTATCTACTTTAAGGTGCTAAACAAACACATTTTTCTCTAACCAGGAAACTGGCCCTTAATTTGAAGCATTTTAGATATTTGTGGCCCCTTTCAGTGGGTGGGATATGTTATACCTGCCTTTTATATGCATGGATGTGTTTTTGGCATTCCTCACTCCCCAAATACTTGATGAGGAGAGGTCTGAAGCCTGCTTTCCAAAGGCGGAGAAAAGCCAAGCAGGTCTCTTATGGGGTGGGAGGTGGAGGACACACACCATCTGCAATGCTTTGGTGCAGGAGGACAATCTTAACTCTCAGTAGGGAAGGGACATGTGTGTGCAGAACATCCAGACGACTGGTGTATTGCATCATCAGCATGTTGGAGAGGAATAATGGAACTTTAAAGACATTATCTCAGCCCATGTGGAAGCTGCTTCTCCATGACAAGGTCCTGTGCGGCAGAGAAGACTCTTAAATAAGTCAGCCACACAAGTAGGGCTGATCACATAGTTCTTTTGGATAAATAGTTCTCACTTGGTTGGGGAAAGTATCTAAAGAGCATTCCAGAGAGCCAGAGTGATGTGTTGCACAACATGATGGCTTTGGGCTGGGAAGACTTGGGTTCAAATCCCTGCTTTGGCCATGAAGTTCAATAGGTGGCCTTGGGCAAGCCCCTATGACTCAACCTTATTAACTTGTTTGCCGCAACGATCACAAGCAAAATAAGGTTATGCACACCCTATATGAAGAAAAAGGACGGGACACAGATACGATAGACAGAAGCATATGAGAGAGGGAACTGTCCCCTTTGCTACCCAAGTGGCAGCCCTGCATGAACATTCAACATATTTCATGCATGCCCTGATCCCCTTGCTGACAATCAGTGTGGTGATGGTCAATTTTAGGTTGCACTAGCCCTTGTTCAGAGGGACCAGGGACTAAAGGTGGAGGATACCCAACTGCAAAAATGCCATTTTCAATTCCATTTTACTGAACAAATGGAGGTAGGTGTTTTCAGTCTCGCATTTGGATGCAGAACTCTGTAGATCTCACACACCTGCAGCAGTCTAGTCTACAGACATCTGATGAAAACTTCCTTCCACAGGAAGACATACACCTGCGGGGTGAACGATATGGCTAATGGCTAGTTTGTCCCCCTTACAACCAGTCATTCCTCCAGGCTGCCTTTCCTTCATAACCAACCCCACCCCATGTGAACGCAATGTCTACTTTGGCCCAGGTACCCATCCAGACCTAAGACACTGCAGGACCATGGAGAGCTCCCAGGAACTGCAGAAACTCTATTCTTTATTCTAGCCCTGATGGATTCTAAAGCTCTAAGGCCACCACCCAGCATGCTGTCATTTTAGACTCTGGAATATGTCCAGGGGTGCCAACAGATTTGAAGAGTCCAGTACACTGTATGTAGCTTAGACCCTCCAACCCACTCACCAAAGAGGACACAGATTTGCATAACATTCACATTTGCTCTGTGTCATGTGCAAATGTGTGTCCTTTTTTTGCAGGTGGTGTGGAGGACCCAAAAATAAAATAAGTAGTTTTACACATAATAAAATGTCTGACAGACAGAATGTGAGCAAATGAAACTTTCCAAGCTCAGCCTGTTGAATTTCTGCCTGCCGCACCGTTGTGAAAGGCAGAAGAACCCTGCTTTCCCTCAATGCCAACCCTAAACCAAAGCCCACCTGACAACAGACAACTCTAAACCCACCCTGGACACATTTGGTGGAAGGAAGCTTCCACAGGAGTCACACAGCTCTAGAGAATGAGAAAACAGGAAACAAAAAACTAACGAGAGACTCCTGCTAACATCATGATCAGATGATAAAAGAATAATGAAAATGTAAATATCAGTATCAGCCTCAATATAAGGTTGCCTTCCCTCATTATTCACTCACTCCATTTCTCTTTTGAAAAATATCAAAGGAAGATATTGATTGGAACTTTGTAATTCAAATACACAGCAGTTTTTTATCCGTTTTAATCCTATAATCAGATTCTAGACCTGAAGCTGTATTTACTGTGCGCATTTTAATCAGGATGATCCCAAGTTCTCAGAAGTTCTCTGCCTTTTGTATCTCCCCTGCACCTCCTCCATCCACAGAAGAAGAAACATATGAATGGAGACTTCAAATTACATTATATATGCTGCGTTAAATATTATGATTTCCCCTAGATTGTAGGCATGATCTACTTTTGAAGCCGCAAATTTAAATGTAAATGACTTATCACATTTTAAAATCAGGAAAAAATAAATTTGTAGATATGGTAAAAGGTAAAGGTAAATGACCCCTGGAAGGTTAAGTCCAGTCAAAGGCAACTATGAAGTGCGGAGCTCATCTCGCTTCAAGCCGAGGGAGCTGGCTTTTGTCCACAGACAGCTTTCCGGGTAGATATAACACCAAATGAATAAGGAAGCTGTAGCTGTCCTGAGTCTCTTTTATTTTTTACATATTGAAAAAAACAATACCACTTATAGTATCAGACTATGTTGCGTATGTTCCAACCAATAGCTTCAACCAGGGATGACCAACATGGCACTCTCTAGACACTGTTGGGCTCCAAGGGTGTTTCCAGCCTATTCCTATTTTCAGCTGGTATTCAGTCACATTTTGGCAAATTCAAGCTGCGCCATTATGGTTGACTCTTAAATCATGTGCCGGTGCATCTTCTCTGAAAACTGCAGGTGCCCAAACAAATTTAGAGCTTGTGCTGTAGAACCTTTTTGTCCTACTGTAGGAATGGCACCAGCTGGTACAATGAAGGAAACAAGGAGGAACTTAAAACAGTCTTGGGTGGTTTCAGCAACATTTTACATACCAAAATCCCTCAGATCTTAGCTTCAACTGGATGCTGGATAACAGTTCCAAATCCAGGGCTATTAACAACAGTGTGGGTGTAAAAGTTCACAAAAAGAACATAAAGAGGCATGGTGTTTATTTACGTGCTTGGGTGCACTGTTCTGATTCAAAAGGATTATCTTGCCAAAACTAAAACTGTAAACTGAAGACTGAATGTTCACGTAGGAGAAACCTACAGAGCAGAAGGTTTGAGAGTTAGCCTTTCACTTACTGAAGAGGCATTTTGCAACCCTGCTCAAAACGTGCAGAAAAAAAGGCACATTCCTTCTTGAACTGAAAACTTTAACAAATCAAGGAAAAACTACTTGCACATGGAAAGTTAATACATCAAGCAAGGCTAAAACCCTTTCACCCAACTCACTAGCCTTCCACGTGCAGGGAAGTGGCATTTTGGTTTTAAACCCTGGGGGACTTTCAAAGAGACAATCCTTGCCTTGATCGTGGTCTGAAGTCCTACAGCTCAACTCAACACCTCATGAAAAAAGCCTCTTAAAGGTAAAGGGACCCCTGACCATTAGGTCCAGTTGTGACTGACTCTGGGGTTGCGGCGCTCATTTCGCTTTGCTGGCGAAGGGAGCCAGTGTACAGCTTCTGGGTCATGTGGCCAGCATGACTAAGCCATTTCTGGTGAACCAGAGCAGCGCACCGAAACGCCGTTTACCTTCCCGCCAGAGCGGTACCTATCTATCTACTTGCACCTTGACATGCTTTCGAACTGCTAGGTTGGCAGGAGCAGGGACCGGGCAATGGGAGCTCACCCTGTTGTGGGGATCCGAACCGCTGACCTTCTGATCAGCAAGTCCTAGGCTCTGTGGTTTAACCCACAGCGCCACCCACGTCTCTTACTGATGTCATAAAACAAATAAGCTCAAGGTGGCTTTGCATGTGAAGGTAAAGCAAGCTGGAGATTCACACTTCCTCCTTTTGAGCCTCGGGGGTCATGTGCAAATGGTGAACTTGTGAGTTTCTCATGCAGTACAGTGCTCAAGATATGGAGACAACTCACAGAGCTTACAGCAGAGAATGTGTACGTATTCCCCTCCATATGTTGCTTCAGAAGAACAAAAGGCAGTCTTGTGCTGAGCAAGAGGGGACCCCAGCTGATGAAGTATCTCAGGCCCAATGACAAAGCATGAAGGTATGTGTGAGTTCAGCAGAGGGGTAAGGAGGAAAGGGGGAAATCATTCTCCCTCCCTCTTATTTGACCTAAGAGCTCTGAAGTACTGGAAGCAGTATGCCTCTGTGTACCAGTTGCTAGGAATAACAAGGGGGAAGAGTGTGGCTGCACTCAGGTCCTGCTTGCGGGCTTTCTATAGGCATCTGGTTACCACTGTGAGAACAAGATGCTGGACTAGATGGGGCTTTGGTCTGATCTTTTTATGCCCTTAACATGCAGAGCTGATCTCAGACTTTAAAGGTAAAGGGACCCCTGACCATTAGGTCTAGTCGTGACCGACTCTGGGGTTGCGGCGCTCATCTTGTTTTATTGGCTGAGGGAGCCAGCGTTTGTCCGCAGTTTCCGGATCATGTGGCCAGCATGACTAAGCTGTTTCTGGAGAACCAGAGCAGCACACGGAAACGCTGTTTACCTTCCTGCCGGAGCGGTACCTATTTATCTATTTGCACTTTGATGTGCTTTTGAACTGCTAGGTTGGCAGGAGCAGGGACCAAGCAACGGGAGCTCACCCTGTCGCGGGGATTCGAACCGCCGACCTTCTGATCGGCAAGACCTAGGCTCTGTGGTTTACCCCACAGCGCCACCCGCGTCCCAACATCTCAGACTTGACACCTGGCTAACTAGCAATAGGGAGAAGTGCAGCTACTCTTAGCTTTTTCAACATACACTCTTATTTTACATGGTGTTAGTTGGTGGCAAAGGTGTGGATCTGGCCTCAGATGCCACTACAGCCCTGTTAACTAGGCAACTGCAGAAGCTGTCATAAAAGACAGATGGTGTGATTACAACAACGTGCCCAATGAACATTCTGGTATGGTAACAGTGCTAACTTAGGGTTGAGGATGAGGCAATATTTGTCATGCGGTTTGCCATTTTTGTGGTTTAACAAATAGCCAGAAAGAGGCCGGGTAGGAGAGATCAAGCCGGATCAGGACCACGGAGAGAGAAAGGCTTTAAGTCACAGTCTCAACTGGAATTACCCTGCATGCTTGCAGTTTGCAATGAAAGGAAAGGTTCCATTGGCACCATATTGCAAACATGCAGGGGGATTCGAACTAGAACCCCAATCTCCTGGTCCCAGTCCAACCTGGCACCCCGCAAAAGGAAACATAAGATGACTACAGTCACAGGGATTGTCTTTCAAGAAGCTGCGTTGGGTTCATCTAGCTCATGAGTTGTACACTTCTAGCAATACCCCTCTAGAATTTCATGTGGCAGTCTCTCGTTGGGAGATTCCAGGGATTGAAGCTGGGACCTTTGGCATATGAAACAAGTACCTTTGCCACTGCCCTCCCTGCCCTGCCCACTTCTAGGTAAGCAGCAGCAAGGCCCTTATCAGGAGGGTGGATCTATGCCTATAGGGGCCACTTTTGAAACTGACTCAGCATCTCATACGAGCTTTTGGACATCGGCCACTGGAAAGACAGGAAACAAATAGTACAGCAAACAGCATATAAAGTAAAACATACAACCCAGCTATAATGCAAGATGAAGAAGCTGGGAATAAAAATCATTGGGTGGTGGGGTGGCTTAGTGTCATTCGGTAAGACAGGCCTGTAATGTCAAACCATATTTTGTGCAACAACTCTGCGGAATGTTTGAACAGGGTGCACACACCCTAAAAACTAACATGCACAAGTTCAAATTGTGCCGTCAGTTCTCTTCCCTCCTCCCTTCAAAAATATTTTTGAAACTGCCTTGTGATTTGGCCTTGCGTGCATTGGATTTTGTGCAGGCAGACCGTGTCCAAACATTACAGTGACATGGGGTGTTCTGGAGGTGCAAAAGTGGGAATAACAGAAGGGGCAATCTCTGCCTCTCACCATGCGTACAAGGAAGGTAGGGGAGAGCAACTTCTGAAACACACGCTAATCCTTCACCTGAAAAAAAATCACAAGGTATCCATGCTTCAGCTCCAAAACCAAGCTCTCCCTATTCTTTGGGTCTGCGTAACTACTCTCCCTGTGGGTTGATTTTCTGGTGCCAGCAATGGTTTTATATAATTAGGTAATTCTCTGCCTGAAGTGACTAAAATGTTTGTATTGTTAACGAGCCTCGTTTTGTATACAAGTCATTCTTCCTTGAAAAACAACCCTGCAATGCTGAAACATCCGTGTCCCTTCAGAAACACACACACAGAAAATTTTTAGCAGCAGTTGTACAAAAGTGAAAAATCATAACAGCAGCTTCAACATTCAGCTGGTGTGCTGCTGTTTTGCTGCTACTTTCCACAGCAGCTCTGCATATCTCTTACCTAAGCGTACCTTCCATTCTCTTAGACTAATAATGCAATGACATTCTGTATCCAATCATATTTACCAGACAGTTAAATGCCTTCTGAAGGGCATTCCAATTCTGCAAAGACAGCACTGGTGTTTTGATAATGAAACAATATTCTGATCCCTCCTTTCGACCCAGTCAATCTGAACTCCCTCGAGGACATGAAAAGCAGAATAGAAATAATTTACAAGTTTAGAAGACCTGTTTATTTAATGTACATGGGGGGATCTACACAGAAGATGTGACAGTGAATGCGGATATTCAGAAAGCTTTATTGGCAGGGAAGAAAGAATAATCACATTTTTAATCATTTACTTATTCCATTCTGCAAATCAAAGAGATCTTCATGGGATCTGCAAGAACTGAAGAAAGCAATGAGCTATATGAACTTCAGAACAGTTGAAAATGTTTGCAGCTTTTTGCAAAAATTATTGGGAACTGTAGCATGATGAAAGTGCTAAGAACACTTGTCAATCACCCTTGAACTGTGATTCTGTTGGGAAAGAACGACTATTACACCAGTTTGTATCTGTGGTGTAGATACTCCCTGCGAGAACAAGAGAAGAAATTGATAGGACTGTAAGCAACAGAATGGGTTACACACAGATCTCTGGAATGTGATGATGTGATGTGACACAGCTCTTTGAATTTCATGTCTTGGTCCTACCATGTGTAGAACACCCTGAGCGATCTAGGGCGTTCTTCATGACACACACATGCTGCACTCACATGAAGAACATCACTTCTGACGGTAAGAGCTGTTTGGCAGCGGAACAGACTCTCATGAGTGCTGGTGGCCTCTCCTTCCTTGGAAGTTTTCAAGCGGGGGTTGGATGGGAAAGGGTTTGGGGTACACCTGTGTAGCAGAGTGAGAGATGGTCCCCCTCGCAGAGCAGTCTCACACCACAGGGCAATTTGTGCATGCACATGGGCAGGCAAATCACAGGAGTGCTCATTGTCAACCTCCCTTCCAGTCAGGCAGTGAAAAACTCCTCCATATTATTAGCCCCACCATAATGGCTAGTCCCTTCACACAAACTCCCCAGGGACAAGCAAAGGAGGCCGCTCACAGCACATACAGCTTGCACACTAAGGGAGGGGCATCTGATGGATGGAATGAATTTGAAGGAAGCAGCCCTTTAAAAAAAACAAATGAAAAACCATTGCATTTGCTGGAAAAAAGGCAAGCAGCCATCAAAGCGACCAAACCAGGCTTTCATCCACCCCCCACCCCCCCACTGCATTCTCCTATATAAATAAATAAGCAAAGGCTGTGTCAAAATGAACAGATGAGTTGAGATGCCCATTGCTATCAAAACCAGATGGTTGCCTCCCAGTATTCAGCCTGCTCAGTCAAACCCTGACTATTTTCTTGGACCCTCAGTATATAAAATGGGGATGCTGTTATTTGTGATGGCAAACAAAAGCAATCATGCCTGCCAAGCACATACTATAACAGTCAGCCTTTCAGCTCTGCTAGACAGAAAGTAATTAGAATGCTTTTAATGTCCAAAAGAATGATGCTGATAGGCTGCCACAGATGTGTAGATTTATGAATATTTATACGGTGGTTTATAGCTGACACTTTTATCAGTTGAAGAAGATAAAATATCTGCCTGACTCAAAAGCTTGACAGTCAGGTTAATAAAATCTCATTAAAGAGAATGACCTATGCAATTATATAGGATTTATTGTAATTCATTTTTGATTGTAGTCTGCTTAAAGATGCAATTTCCCATTTCCTGGTGCCAAATTTAGGCTGCATATCAAGAACTACGTGAGCTCTAACACCAAGCCATCAGTAGGAAAAGGAGAACAGAGAGAGGGATAGAGAGAGGGAGAGATGCATTTAACATCTTAGTAGGTTATACCTTGAGAGAGAGAAAATATTTTGATCTACATCTCAGTTAACACCTCCACACCAAGGCTCAATAAATTTATTTCTAGAGATATGTATATATATTTTTTAAAAAATCAAAATCTACATGCACACATCTATTGGGGGGATTTTTTTTAAACAGTCTGTTTTGTGCTAATGGGCTGTATCTAGAGTCTGTACATTTTACAGAAAGCAAGTCACAGAAGACTGAGCTGTCACTCCAATGGTCATTTGTGTCCTGTGTTTTTTCTCACCTCATTGGAGAAGCAGTGTGCTGCTCTCATCCAAAAGATCAGGTCACAAAAAAGCAATAATCTTGATCACAAAGCAGCAGCAATAAGAAATTTCTACCAAATGCTAACCCATTTTCTACAGAAAGGTTTAGGCAGGGCATGAAAAACTTTGTTCAGAGGGTGTCTTAGGTTTGTTTTTTTTTTAAATGTTTATCTAGCAAGAGTATCTACAACAGTTATTACAAAATGAAGAAAAAGTCCCCTTTGGGGGCAGAAGTCATATATGCATGATGGAGACAAAAAGTAATACAAGAAGCCTATCGTATGAGCCTGTACTGTACAGTTAGGCTATGTTGAGATTTTTGAAATGCAAGGGGATGGTTTAGATGACACTTGGGAATGGCTTCCAACTCTACAATTTTCTGATTCTATGACTATTCCTGTTGGTAGCATCTCTCCAAGGATTCAGGCTAAGCTCACCCTTATTTCCCAAGAACCGTTTAAGATCTATTATTATAATCTTTTACAAGAGCACAGCTTAGTTTCTGCTTTTGCCAGCTCCTTGAAACCTTTGACCTTTTTTTTTACATCCGTATTTTCAGTTCTATCCTATTACTCACCTGAAGGTTGAATGCGCACCAGGGGAGTTAATTTCTTAAATAAGGTCCAAAACAAGATATGCAAGCAAGCTTGTGTTTGTACTTTTGGTAACGGATGAGTATGTTTAGCCTGGAAAAGAGAAGATTAAGGCGGACACAGGATAGATGCTTTTAAATATCTTAAAGGGCTGCCATGTAGAAGGAGCAGACATAATCTGTCACTCCTGAGGCGGGTTCAGACTGCAGGGAAGCAGAATCTGGCTGAACATTAGCAGAAACTTCCTAACGGGAAGAGCTATTTAACAGTGGAAGAGGCGACTTCAAGAGTAGGTTGTCCTTCTTGGGAAAAAACGAAGGAGACCCTGGACACCTGGATGCTGTAATTGCAAGATTCCACAAGACCAGGCCTGATACGTATCAGAATGAGTGGGGAGGCGACTCCCAGGCATCAGAGTAGATCCTGGTAGAGGAAGCGAGATAAACTTGAATAGGAAAAAAAGCCCAGTCCTTCAGCTTTCCCCTGGTTGGCTCTCTATGGCAGTGCTTCTGAAAATGTGAGTGGGTCCTCTTGGGGACATGGAGATGGTCCAAGACTCCTGGAAGGCAGGTGCAAATGGGGGTTTTTTTGGGGGGGGCGCACAGGGGGACATGGAAGGAGGAAGTCACACAGCCAACAGAGAGCCTTTTCTTGCTACCTCCCAGACTGCTTTGCTAACCATGGGAAGTAGCAGAGATGAGCAGGAATCAGCTGAGGTCTTCTGGCTTCCTTCTTCCTCTCCTGCCTCCTTTCCAGGCTGGTTTTTAGAGGGAATTGGAGGCCCAGCCTGCATACTATATGTTTAAGGCAGTATTACACCACTTTAAACAGCCATGGCTTCCTCCAAAGAATTGTGGGAACTGTAGTTTGTTACAGGTGATGTTAGGAGTTGTTAGGAGACCCCCTACAACTGTCACAGAGGTTTAACTATCAATCCCTTTCCCCAGGGAACTCTGAGAATGGTGGCTCTGTGAGGGCAATAGGGGGTCTCCTAAGAACTCTCAGCACCGGCAACAAACTACAGTTCCCAGGAGACATGACTGTTTAAAGTGTTCTGGTGCTGCTTTATGTGTATAGTGCAGATGGGGGCATGTAGCGGCCACCTAGCCCACTTCTAACACAGAGTGCCCCCAAGCCACAAATTCTTACAACCACTTGTTTTGTAAAGATTTGGTACACTTATCTGGGCACACAGTCAAGAAAGCCTTTTCCAAACTCAGTGAAAACGGTCCAGAATCCTGCTCAGCAATTAGTATCGTGGAAGGGAGTATTGTGGACGGCAGCAAGGACTGGTCAGAGAAGACCAGGGGTAAGGAACTGAGGGGGCACACTCCCATTTGGGGAATATAGGCACCCACTGTCCCTACCTTCTACTGGTAAACCATAATCCCCCAGGTCCCAGCTTCCATTAAAAAAAGAGACAAAGTTTCTAGCATTTGTAATATTTTAAGTAGGAGACAAAATGTGCACACAGCATTCTCATTTTTTTTTTTGTGAGAAACTAATCTGCTGCAGATCAAACTTATCCATTCTTAAGGAAATCAGCCCTGAGGAAGGAGAGATCCTGAAGCTGAGGCTCCAATACTTTGGCCACCTCATGAGAAGAGAAGACTCCCTGGATGTTGGGAAAGATGGAGGGCACAAGGAGAAGAGAACAACAGAGGACGAGATGGTTGGACAGTGTTCTCGAAGCTACTAAGATGAGTTTGACCAAACTGCGGGAGGCAGTGGAAGACAGGAGGGCCTGGCGTGCTCTGGTCCATGGGGTCACAAAGAGTCGGACACGACTAAATGACTAAACAACAACAAATCTGCTGCTCACCTTGAGTGTTTTTACTCTCTCACTCCTGAAAAATGTCTGCTGATGCCCATCCTGGGCAGCAACCTTCCTAAGGCCACATGCCCAGGGGGGAAAGCCGGTGGAGCAACAAGTGGGCTATTTTCAACACACGTTCACACACCCCTTTCTATCCTTCATCATACAGGTGAGCAAAAGGCACTGTCAGAGTTCAGGAGGCATTTCGGCCAGAGAAGAGGGCAAAGCAGGATCTGTGAGGGGCATGGCTTTGGAAGAGAAGGTGTAGCATGGAGAGAGTCCTGTGGGATAGACAGAGAGGCACGGAGGACTGCATTTTGACCCTTTGGCCTGAGTTTTCTCACCTCTAGATTAAGTCCTGCTGCTACAGTCCCCCTCCATGCCCTTCTTCCCTCTGGCCTAGCAGCTGTGCGACAAGAGGAAAAATGGTGATACTGAACACAGCAGATTCGATCCAGATGCGGATCCCAACACCAGGAAATGTTCCCCACAATTAGGATCTAAAGCACCCCACAATCTGTAGGGTGTTTTGCGCACTCCCTCCCAAAAGAAGGTAACTTGCAGTCCCCAGAGGCTACTCCATAGCTTTTCATTTCTAAAGGAAGAGAGTCTAGACTCTCTGGCTCGTGAAACCCTTTATGCAAATCCTTGGAGAGGGTGGGTAGGATGCTTGCTGTGGCTATTCATCAGCAGGCTTAAGGTGCTTTGTGCATGGGCAGAGACTCTTTTTTCATTCTGCTATATATTATTGATGTTTGTCTTCTGGCACTGGAAATTTTAAACCAGTTCTGAGGCTGAGCAAATGTGAAAAGCTTCTGAAGCGTTGTGGGTTTGAAATGAAGCTGGGAAGGGAGAGGAAGACCTTCCCTCTAATATTTTAAGGACCCACCCATGTGGGATACTCAGACTTATCACCAACCACAGTTTTGAACCTTCAGCTTCACTGATATCTCTTTCACGCACCTTCTGTCAAATTATAATCACTTTCCCCCTCTCCAACTGAGGGGATGCAGCTATATCCAAAGAACCCTCCAGTTTTTAATAGCAGGACAAGCAACTCAAAGCCCAACAGCCAAGATGGATCATAGTCAGCTTGCCTAATGCTTTGCAAGGCCATTTGCAAGGGATGTCCACCAACATGCAACCCAGCAGCGACATGACGCCTAAACGCAGAGGTGACCTCCTTGGTGTGTGAGCCAATGGCACCAGATCCTCATAAGGACTGATGTAGGGCAGTTGCCAAGCTAGGGGACTTCCAGTTCCCATCTCACCTGAACAATGAATTATTCCTCTCATTCTCAATTCCCTCTTTGATCTGCAGTACTGTACAGGGACCCTTGGACCAGCCTATACTGTTGCAAGGCAGGAGTCAATGCCTAGGGGCCAAGGTCCCTTCAACACCCCCCAATAAAATATTTGAGGGGGCCAGACTCCCTTCCGAGTTGATGGGCATTGACATTCAAATGGTGTGCCTGCACCGCATCATGTGATTGATTATGCGCATCATGTGATTGATTATTTCCTTCAAGTTGGCACCCCTGGTCGTTAAAATGATGGCTATCGATCACTCTGAGCACTGCAAACGCGCTCCTCCCGGGTTGTCGTGTGCTCTGCACATGCCCAGAGGCACCCTTGCTACTTTGAAAAGCGACCTTCAGAATAAGCTTGGGCGTGTGTGTTAGAGGGAGGAAGCTGAACTTCCCTCCCCGCGAAGTATGCCAGAAGAGGCACCACACGCCAACGACCCCGGCCAGCCCCCTCGGCCAAAGTTGGTACCTGCGCTGAGCTCCAGGCTGCCGCTTCCCTCGTTGCTGCTGCTGCCGCTGCTGCTGCTGCTTGCTGCCCCCTGGTGGCCGTGGCCGTACCTGGCCGACGAGGACGAAGCGGCGGAGGCAGGAGCCGCTGCCTGGTGTCCCAGCTGCGGAGCCGGCGTCCGGGGCGGGTGGCCCTGCGAGGCTCGGGCGCCGGGGTAGGAGCCGTGCGCCTGGTAAGGCAGCGGGTGCTCGCTGAGGGACAACGACGACGAGCCGACGGCGGGCAGCGGCTGGAAGTGCTGCTGCTGCTGCTGCCCGACGCCCGCCCTGACCTGAGGGATCTCCACCATGGTGGGTCTCTCGTAGCGCTTGCTCAGCGCCGGTCTCCGGCTGCTGGGGAAGGTCTTGAGGGCGCTGTAAGGGCTGCGCTGCTGCTTGTAGATCTTGGCCACGCTGGGGCCCTCCTCCGCCACCGCCTGCATCGCCTCCTCCATCGGCAGCGCCCGCTCGCTCGCTCGCCCTCTCCAGAGCCCCGTCTGCTGCCGCCGCCGCCGCCTTCGCGCTCCGGAGCCCCGTCGTGCGGCGCTGGGGGAGACGCGGGCGGGCGGGCGGGGGAGAGTTGGCGGCTGATTGACAGGCGGCCTCGCCAATGCCTGGAGGGAGAAGGGCGGCGAGGAGCAAGCGAGGGAGCCCCCACCCCGCCCCGCCCGCTAATGGGAACGGCCCGGGGTGGGGAGGCGGGAGCGCCTCAGGGAGCGCGGCGCGCGGCGCTGCTGGCTGCGCCTCAGGCGGCGGCGGCCGCCGCTTTGCCCAAGAAGCCCGCCGGGGCGCTTGTAGGGCGGGCCACGACGAACCCGCTCCGTTCCCTCTGGAGTCAGGGCGCCGCCGCCGGCGCCTCCTGGGGCAACTCCGCGGGACTCCGCGCGTCAAAGCGCGCCTGGGCTGGCGCAGCGCGGGAACTTTCCCGCGCTCCAGGCAGGCACGTTTCCTCAGAGATGTCGCGCGGGGGGGGGAGCGGCGGGCTGAGTTTAAGCGCGCAGAGGAATCCTGAAGAGGGTCCACTCGCGCGCAACTTCACCGCGTTCAAGCGGGAAAGGAAGTTTGACTCCTCCAGCTGCCGCCCCTTATGAACGCGTGTTTCGGTGGTGTGGAGGGTGTACACGGGTCTCGTTTCCCCCTCACGGGACCGGGATCACGCAGGCATCTTCCCGACGACCTACTTGCCATTCACCCCGGAGCCTCTCGCGTCTCTCTCATCTCGCCTCCCTCCCCCCGCCTCGATTTCGCGCCCCTCGGCCCCCATGTTAGCGATGGGATGGAGGCCGCCGAGAGATAAAAGTATTCGGGGGCTCCAAGGGAACCGCCAGGGCCGCCGAGAACGCGGCGCAGAGGACATTTTGTTTCCCATTATGCCCGAGCCGTTTCCTGGCGAAATCGGAGAGGCGGCGGGGCTGTAACTCAAGCATGTCAGATTTCCAGGAATCCGAGAGATTAATCACGTCGCTCGACGTGATTTGCACAAAAGGAGCAGGAGGAGGGAGAGAAGAAAGCGCGCTCGTCTTCCTTGGCCTGGCCAGGCGAGGTGGGGTTAGATTTGGTCTTTTCTTTCTTCCGAAACTCTTTCGACTGGGCGGGACACGTGGCTGCCTGGACCCCCGAACTCCCAAGACCCGAGAAGAAGAAGCATCGGCTCTCCGGATTTGTTTACTGAAGAATAATGGAGATCTCTTTATATGCCTGTTGTCTTTGTCCAGGGAGTTTTCTTGGCAGGGATACTGGAGTGGCTTGCCTGCTCCAGGTGGATCGCGTTTGGACAAAAGTCTTCACTATGACCTGTCCATCTTGGGTGGCCCTGCATGGCATAGCTCATAGCTTTTCTGAGTTATTCCAGCCCCTTCATCACGGCAAGGCATCATGACAAACCTAGACAGCATCTTAAAAAGCATCTTAAAAAGCAGAGACATCACCTTGCCAACAAAGGTCCGTATAGTTAAAGCTGTGGTTTTCCCATTAGTGATGTATGGAAGTGAGAGATGGACCATCAAGAAGGCTGATTGCGGAAGAATTTATGCTTTTGAATTATGGTGCTGGAGGAGACTCTTGAGAGTCCCATGGACTGCAAGAAGATCAAACCGATCCATTTTGAAGGAAATCAGCCCTGAGTGCTCACTGGAAGGACAGATCCTGAAGCTGAGGCTCCAGTACTTTGGCCACCTCATGAGAAGAGAAGACTCCCTGGAAAAGACCCTGATGTTGGGAAAGATGGACCACACTGCGGGAGGCAGTGGAAGACAGGAGTGCCTGGCGTGCTCTGGTCCATGGGGTCACGAAGAGTCAGACACGACTAAATGACTAAACAACGACAACATAGCAGCTCCAGTCTGGGGACAGATGGCCCAGGGAAGAAAAGGAGCCAGATCCGATTTTCAGCCACCCAGTCTCATGTTCATGGTCTGCCATTTCCTGTCTCTGCCAACTTGAATAAAATATTGGTGGGCCCAGGGAAGCCCCGCCTTGCATAATCGATCACGTCACAGTGCACACACACCATTTGAATGGCAATGGCCATCAGCTGGGGGGGGGGGTGGCCCCTTCAAATATTTTATTAGGGGGCCCGAAGAGACCCATCGCCCCCTAGGAGTTGGCTCCTATGCTCTAGGAGTGAGCCAGTGTGGTGTAGTGGTTAAGAGCGGTAGTCTCGTAATCCTGGGTAACCGGGTTCGCGTCTCCGCTCCTCCACATGCAGCTGCTGGGTGACCTTGGGCCAGTCACACTTCCTTGAAGTCTCTCAGCCCCACTCACCTCACAGAGTGTTTGTTGTGGGGGAGGAAGGGAAAGGAGAATGTTAGCCGCTTTGAGACTCCTTAAAGGGAGTGAAAGGCGGGATATCAAATCCAAACTCTTCTTCTTCTTCTTCTTCTTCTACACTTACACACTCCAACATCCCCCACCACCTTTATTTCACTGCTTTCATTTATCAGGTTCACAATTAGTCCCTTGGCTTTTGAAAGTCAAACCACAGGCTGCCCGACTCCTTGTGTTATTCCAGGTGTTGCCCCATGGAGTTTGCTAACCTGCTTCTGTGGTGGCATCTCATAGGAACGTAGAAAGTGGCCTCACACGGAGTCAGACTGCTGGTCTGTCTGGCTCACTATTGTATGGTGGAGGCTCTCTAAGCTTTCAGAGGGGAGGGATCTCTTCCAGCCCCACCTGGAGATGCCTGGGGCATTCTGCATGCAACGGGGATGCTCTAACACTGAGCTGTGGTCCTTCTCTTAGTTCAGCTAGTTCTAGTGGTGCAGCAATGCTAGCACATTTGCAAAACTAAGCAGGGACTGCTGTGGTTTCAAATTGGATGGGGAATCACATGTTGAGATTCTTGCATTACAGGAGGTTGGTCCCTTCCAGTTCTATTATTCCTCTGGATCTAATGGAACAATTGGTTCTATCCTGAGCTGTGGCCCTTCTCTTGGGTTCATCTAATTCTGATTCCTCTGTATCTTATGGAAGAATTGATTCTGCTCATTTAGGTAAAGGTAAAGGGACCCCTGACCATTAGGTCCAGTCGTGCACTCATCTCGCTTTATTGGCCGAGGGAGCCGACGTACAGCTTCTGTGCCATGTGGCCAGCATGACTAAGCCGCTTCTGGCGAACCAGAGCAGCGCACGGAAACGCCGTTTACCTTCCCGCCGGAGTGGTACCTATTTATCTACTTGCACTTTGACGTGCTTTCGAACTGCTAGGTTGGCTCATTTAGGTAGGACCCAGCTAATTTTAGTTCCACTGACGTCTAGGGAAAGCGAAGGAGGTGCTTAAGGCTGCAACCCTAACCTCATTTATTCAGCTATCCTTGTTACACACACAGAGAGAAACAAAATATGTGTTTTTGGGGGTGGGCATCGTGGGGGTGGGGGGAGTAATGAATTCCTGGCCATTCAACACTGCATGGCCAGGCAATAAGGGTTCAGTGACAATGCTCAACAGTAAAGTAAAGGCACTTGCATTTCAACCACAGTTTCCCAGCAAGTTCATTCTCTACAACACTGTAAACCAGGGCCTTGCCAGTGAAGGAGCTGCTTGCAGGGGTGGTGCCACAACGGGCAGAAGGGCACTCACAGGGAACCAGTGTTCAAATGACCAGCAAACCTGTTGGTGTGGAAAAGGCTGAAGAATGTGCATGCCTTAAGTACTATATTGTTACAGCTGACAAGTGAGATGACAACGTTTCCTTCTAGGCTTTTTTTGTTTGTTTTTCTTTTAACCTATAGCTACAGATGCTTCAGTGAACCTTGACTGCTAGATGATACTTGCTTATATGACCATTCAGGGGTTTTGCTGGCCAGTAGCTACCATTTTCTAGGCACACCACACTTGTTTGGATGGACGCTGGAGTGAAATAGTTTGGCAGTAGGACTATAGAAAGAAGGGGATGGGAAGGGAAGGGAGGGAAGGGACTTAGAAGCCCAGCAATGGATTGCAAGAATAAGCCTTGGTGTACCAAAGACATGTTGTTTGCTTTGAGGGGAACTGATGTGGCTTTTTGCAAAGCAAGTGAACATCTAGGTTTTAAAGGTGGAAGTCAATTACATACTAGCAAATTCAAGTTGCACAATTAAAAAGTTGCATCACAACCCTGCTATCCCTTTAAATAATAACTTTTTGCAATAGGGAAAGTGATGTGGAAAGTGGTGCTCTGGAAAGAGTTGGGATAACAACTTCCTCGAATCAACATCCCTGCCAACAAATCAGTTGAGTGTTCTAACATGCCTGCAAACTTTGTGCAAACAAATATGTATGACTCATTAATAAAAAGGTAACCTGGAAGTGACTTAGCAATGACTGACTGAGTCTTTTTCTGTCCCCACCCCACCCCCAATGCTCAGCTTACAAAAGCACCCTACTCTAATACTCTACTCACAGGGAAACTAACTGTGTAATAAACTTCTCCTGGAACTTCCTTTGATTGGGAAGGTGGGAGAGCTAAACGATTTACATCTTATGATGTAAGAAACAGCCATAAATAGACTGGGGAAAATTATAGAAATTCACCACATGTACAACTTTGAAAGAGAGTTATATGGAAATGATGTACCAATGGTATTTAACTTCTGTCAAATTGGCAAAAAATTATAGAATAAGTGCTGGAAGTGTAAAGAGAAAGAAAGTACATTTTATCACATGCAGTGGAATTGTAAAGTAATTAAAAATTATTGGGAAATGATATATAATGAACTGATGAAGGTGTTTAAAATAACCTTTGTTAAAAAACCAGAAGCTTTTCTATTGGGTATAATACGACAGGAATTACCAAAAGAGCGGAAGAAGTTGTTTATGTATTCTACAACGGCGGCTTGGATTCTATTAGTCCCAAAATGGAAGGAAGACAAGAAAGGAACGGAAGAAGAATAGCAAGTAAAGCTTATGGAATATGCAGAAATGGCGAAACGTACGGAAAGAATCAGAGACAATGATAATGAAGAATTTAAAAAAGACTGGGAACCTTTTATGTTGTATTTACAGAAATACTGTAAAGATATGGACTCACTAGCAGGGTTTGATTAAACACAAGTAAGAAAATAAGATCAAAGGTTAAGTAAGGACAACATGGAATGAAATGGACTGTAAGATGTAATCATGAAGGAAAATTTGGTATAATACTGATAAGAAAATAAGAGTATTAAAGTGTAAGATTATAAAAATAAGATAATAATTAAGCAGAAGTAGTAAATATTTAAAGAACCAGAAGGGGAAGTTGAGGGAAGTCATGGGGGTGTCTTTTTCTTTTATATGACAAATGTTATATTGTGTTATTTGATTGAATATAAAACTGTAAAAAACCAATAAAATCTTAAATAAATAAATAGGAGAAACAAATGACCTCACACCTACCCGTACATCCTATGGATTCGAGGTTTTTATAAACGAGTGGAATTTTAACTGTTTTCTGTTATTAAATGAAATGAAACAACAGAATAATAGATTTTTATTTTTAAAAAGGGACCCAGAAATTCAGCCACGTTGCTTTATATGCTTTCATCTTTCTAGGAAATATTATGAAGTAGTACATGTTTGTAGTAGATCGAAAAAGACCCAGTCTAGACATGGGCTATCAATCATGAAATGTGTCAGTGTCTGGAGGTACAGTATTCAAAGAACAAAGCAAGTACTCAAAGAACAAAAGCCATTTATCTCTACCTTCATAGCAGTGGGTAAACCTCTCTCCTTTTATGCCATCCTCAACTGCTGATGGAGTACAGAGGGCAAATATGATTTGCCCCCCACCCCCAACACATCACTGTTACAGGCTGCATTTAGCAAGTGTGATGGACGCTGCAATCGACAACTGCTTCCAACCCCCCATCCTAGTTTGTAATCTAGATGGATTTTGAGCAAACTAGCCGGCTTTCCCTTCCCGAAGCATTTAACTTTCGCTAGCTAATTGAAGCCTAGCCCAGTTGCTCCCGTTTATTAATCACAAAACAAAAATAGTCAGGAGGATCAAAAAGAAAATGAACCGCAGAATCCACTATTTCAGCAGCTCTTGATAGACATAAAATGGTATCAAAGAGCGGCATTCCAAACCATAGGCCTTCAATTATGATAATGAGCCTAACGAGGAAATGAGATTGATGCAGCAATTCTATTCCTCCCCCCCCCCAAATCCCCTGTGGTTACAGATTATTCAGTGTTTGTTTCTGTTTTTAACCTCATTGGCGATTCTAAGCTATGAGGCAACACTGGAGATTGGATCAATTGGGTGACTCTGAAGCCCAGAGGGTTATGCACCTGAAGTAAGCATTATCCCCCTTTCAATATTTTATACAGGTTTCCATTTGGGATTGCTACCTTCTGCCCAGTTGCGTTGTTTGCCAGCACATTCTGGGAGAAAAGAGATGGGGAATGGAGTTAAGCGTTAGTCGTAGTAATCGCATCCTATGCAAGAATTGGGGTCTTGCCATTGTTATATATGCCCAAGTTGTTTCTGGCTTGATTGCTGCAATCTGCTCCTGGTGGGGCGGCCCTGGAAGACAGTCCGGAAACTGTAGCTTCAAGGAGAAATGGCCATAGTTTAGTAGTAGAGCACCTGCTCTGCATTCAGGTTCAATCTCCAGCACTGATGTAGAGAATTGTCATAGACCGGTTGGATGCAGAGGAATGGTGGGAGGAACAGGAGTGGATCAGTTCCGTTCTTGCCATCTTCCAACAAGGGTTAACCTCCTGCACTCTCAGTGCATCCCTCCAAGCAAGAAGAAAAAAGGGCCTATTTGTCCTCTCCTGGACCAGAAGCCCATAGGACATGACAAGGCAACCAGGAAGGGCAGCTGCAGAACCTTGGAGAGCTCCAAATGAGCGGCTTCGCCAGACAAGGTCTGGAAAGGAAGATAAACTTTATATTCTTCCAGGGCCAAATCACCCTCTCACAGCCTCCTGACCTTTTCTGAAGAGTGGAATGACTTAAAAAAGCACTCCTCTGACCAGCAGCCCAGTAATACTTCCCTCGTTTGTTGATTACCTCTAGGCTACATTGACGGTGTGGAGCAGGGAGTTTCTCAGGAGTTTTTCCTCCCCATATCTAAGTCAAGGTGCAAACAAACGAAAAACCAAGGTTAGTCAAGTTATTCTGGTACCTGAGAGAGAAAATTCCACAAGTGCCTCTCTTTTGGAGTAAAAATACAACAGCAACAATAGCAGCAGCAGCAGCAGCGTCAAATTAATTGATTGAAATTGAAATACTTTATTGTCACTTGTACAACTTGTATACAGTGAGATGACACAAGCACCCCCCACTCAGCTCTCTTAGTCTTAATTCCCCTCGTTTACTGACGCACACCCACCAAACCTGAAAGTCAGTTGCCCTGTTGTTATCTTTTCATTCAGCAGCCTAACAGCCCACGAATAGAAGCTGTTCTTTACCCTGTTGGTGCAACTAATCATGCTTCTATATCTTCTGCCCGAGGGCAGGAGATCAAGAAAGTGCCGGCCAGGATGTGAACCATCCCTCAGAATTTTCCTCACTCTCCTGAGGCAACGTTCTTCCGCAATGTCATCCAGTGGATTGACATTGATTAATTAATTGACAAATTAAGCAATTAACCATTTGATATCCTTTTGTTATACGGTCATACTTTGGAAGCTGAACAGAATCCATTCCAGAAGTCCGTTTGACTTCCAAAACGTTCGGAAACCAAAGCGCAGCTTCTGATTGGCTTCAGGAAGCTCCTGCAGCCAATCAGAAGCTGCAGAAGCCCTGTCGGCGTTCGGCTTCCAAAAACAGCTTGCAAAACCGAACAGTCACTTCTGGTTTTGCAGCGTTTGGGAGCCAAAACATTCAAGAACTGAGCTGTTCGAAAACCAAGGTACAACTGTACTCCAAATCTGTTGCCTGAGGCAGCCGCTTCACACTGCCTAATTGTAGAGCTGGCCCTAAGAGATTGTTGACTTTGGAAATCAGTTAATGTATATGGGAGAACTACCTAACAGAGATCTCTGTAGGTTGTTTTTCAGTTTAACCTCTGAATAAGCAGAACGTTGAGACACATTCTCTTTTGTTTCTGACTCTGCAGACCCCAATTCTGGCATTCATGGCAGAAAGCATGGATAGGCTCATGTTCAGACTGTCATGATGGGGTCTGGCATTTTAATCCAGCACCTCTGCCTCTGGTGCTCTGTCCAGTCTTGCATATCTCTGGTGCTCCCTTGTCATCTTGGTCGGAGCCAGAATCCTGGCTCCTGCTCAGGGTGCTAAGGCCAGCACTTTGGGGTAGTTCTATTAGTTCTTTGCCATATATACCTCTGTGGCTTTGATTAATGTAACCTTTATTGGGGGGGTATTTTTATTTCCTGTGGGGTTCTCAGTTGACCAGAAGCCATCACATACTGGTAAATTAATGTAACTCAATCTGGCCTTAAATGCATGAGTGTGTTTTTTCGTTGTTTCTTCTTCTTCTTCTTCTTCTTCTTCTTCTTCTTCTTCTTCTTCTTCTTCTTCTTCTTCCTGAAACTGTAGCAAATTGAATACTTGGACGGAGTAAACAAAAGCAGAGGAGAATAATGGAAGGAGAAGGCGAGACTGTGTGTTTGTAAAGATCATGTTGTCTGAGGAAAAGAGGAGCATGCTCCCCTGAGAACCGACGAATGGATGAATGAATTATTTAAAAATAGTCGAAAGGGTATGCAGGGAAGAAGTAATGGCTCTGACACCAGATGTGGGGGCGGGGGGGGGGGCGGGAGATGAATATTTTAAGGGATCCAATTGTGAACATATGGGAAAGCTCATTGTATCGAAAGACAGCAAATAAAATGCAGCTTGGAATCTGGGGAGCCTGACTCGGCTAAATGAAACAAAGTGGTGGCTGAAGGGGGTTCATGCCAGGCTTCAGGGCAGACACTGCAGACTTGGGTAAGGGCAAAAATTAAATAAATTTGACACTGTTCTAATGTACCACTGTGTGGTGTTTTGGGTAGAACAAAGGGAAGGCAAGAGATTCATGGGTGGCAAAGACTCTGGAGCTCCTGCCCTTTCTGAAAACTTGGGGTGAGGAGGCTTCCATTGGGTCCTTTCGGGAAAGGGCCGTAGTTCAGTGGCAGAGCATCTGGGTTTAATCCCCGGCAACTCCAGGTAGGGCTGGAAAATATTTTCCTCCCCAAACCCTAGAGCGCCCCTGCCACTCGTTGCGTGGCGATTCCCGCCTCCCACCAGTTGGAATAAATGAAGACACAGGACACCGTAATTTTAGGTTAATGGGCGAAAAATGGCCACAACTCGCTGGGGCGAGGATGGAAAGGGGAGATCCCGGGGCTGCGCCGGCCTTAAGTGACCCAGGCCACGCCCCTGCGGCCAGCTGATTGGCTGGCCCTGGGGCTGACGTGGCCCGAGGATTCCCCATGTCGCGCGGGGCTGAAGCCAGCACCATACATATGTTGGGGGCTTGAGCCTGCAACTCCACCCCCTCCTTATGTCGGGAGTGACTTTGTAGGCAATATTAGTCCCATGGTCTGACTCAGAATAAGGCAGCTTCCAATGTTCCTTAATAAAGCTGCCGGCCAGTCGAAACATCACGAAAAAGGCAGATAAAGTTCTTGCCTCTGTAAGCACTGCACCCAAACACATATAAATCCCGGTATGCCCCACAGAGAGCCTCAAGGTCCATAAATAGCAACACCCTAGAGGTCCCGGGCCCTAAGGAAGTTAGATTAGCCTCAACCAGAGCCAGGGCCTTTTCAACACTGGCTCCGGCCTGGTGGAACGCTCTGCCTCATGAGACCAGGGCCCTGCAGGATCTGATTTCTTTCCACAGGGCGTGTAAAACAGAGTTGTTCCGCCTGGCCTTTGGCTTGGAGCCAATTTGATTCCCTCCCCCTCTTTCTTTTTTCTTTTTCTTTCTCCTCCTGCGATGAGGCTACATTTTAATATTTTAATGTTTCAATATTTTAATGTTGTATTTTAATTTTTTTTTAAAGTTGTATTCATTCAACTTGTTTTTATTATTGCTTGTTAGCCACCCTGAGCCCAGCCTTGGCTGGAGAGGGCAGGGTATTAATAATAATGATGATGATGATAATAATTACTATTATTATTATTATTAAAGCAGATGACCGTGGCTCAGTAGCTTTGCCTGCATAAGAGCCCAGTTTCAATGTCTGGCATCTCCAGCTAAAGAGGATCTGGTAGCAGCTGCCTGAGACCAGGGGCAGACATTGGTATTATGGGGCCCTGAGCTAGTCCAAAATTTGGGTCCTAGGACCTCCAAAGTCCACAAAGGGGTTGGTGGAGTGGAACCATCATTAAGTTACTAGGCAGCCACCTATGGCACAGACCTCAGAAGGGCACAGTTTTATACAGATTAGCTTTTACTTTATATTTCGAATAATTTTATCGTTTTTGAAGTAATTCATGCATTAGAATGGTTTCTTTATGTACATATGGAAAAACGCACTTAATTTTAAATCTTACAGTTGCATCTTAATCTTATTTAGAAAATGTCTTCATTTTTCCAGTGAGCAACGGCTGATGAAAAACAACCATCTGGAGCTCAGTACTGCAAACGTAAGGCAGAAAAAGCTGAAGAGCAAGCTATGCAAGAGGGGTTCTTCCTGAAATGCCTTTGTACACAGAAAGCAACTGAGGAACAAGACTATGGCTATACTCTTGTTGCAACTAGTACATAGCTGTCAAGCGTCCCTTATTTGGCGGGACAGTCCCTTATCCCAGGGCCATGTCCCGCTGCTATCCCTTATTGATGATGTCCCTTAAATAAGCTACTGAAGGTAATGGGGCCCTTTCTATGTCTAGCTGTGCTTTGTCAACAACAAATTGTTGCTTTTTTGTGTGTTGAATATATGCTATATGGTAATTTATAGGACCTAATAGGTATCTAAAGCCATTTGCACACAACAAAATATGTATTTTATCAAAGTAATTGTTGATCCCTTATTTTGGCTGCTGATCCCTTATTTTCAAATCTGTAAGTTGACAGCTATGAACTAGTACCGAGGGAGTTAAATGTGGTGCTGCTGCTGCTACGACAACTGAGATAAACTCTAAGATGGAAGTTTCACATATTGGAGATAATTTTGGAAAACAACCCAGAGGAAAAAGAAGGTATCAAGAAAAGTGAGAGTGCTGCAAAGTCTGCAAAAGAACTGTGCCTGACTTGAATTACAGTGACCCTGCTAATTGGCCTAACCATTGCAGCGATAATTTGCAATACAACATGGACCACAAAGGTTGTGTCGCATATTTCCCCAGAGACTCAAAAAACAAGATTTTCTCCTATGCGCTATAAGAGGAGACTAGCAAATGGTGAATAAGTGTGCCACCAATGGTTGCTATATCCTCAAAAGTTGTGGAGGTGTTTTTGGTTTGTTTGTTTTTTGCTGAAAGTTGTTCAGCAAAACAGAAAAGGTGCATCAACCCAAAACGAAATAGGTTCAAAAGACTGGAAGAACATTGGAGCAATTCTGTCTTCACATGAAAGGAATACTGATCATTGAGAAAACTATCAGACCTGGGGAGAACTTGAATTGTGCTTATCTAAAGGGGGGGCAACTGATGATCTTAACCAGCAGAAAATTAGGCAAGAAGAACAACATTGGTGACAAATCTTGAAATGCTTTATCGCTTTGGTCAGAGTTCTTGGCATGCAATTGTTGGCATTACATGGTACAACCGATGAGTTGGACAGCGCTAAAAAACGAGGTTTTTTAAAAAAAAGTTTGTGCAATACCTAACCATTTTTTTTAATCCTATCATAAATGAACATTTGTACAGAGTTAAAGATCAAGAAGCAATGGTTCACTACTTAGGAAAAGATACCCACAACGAGCTTATACAGCTTCTAGCAGGTGCTATAAAGCAGAAAAATTTAGGGCATGCAAACTCAGCCAAATTCTAGTCAGTTATTCTTTGGAATCATTGAGATATCATCTTGGTAGAATATACGGTGCTTTAATGAAAATCTTCGATGATGCAAGCCTAAAAGGTTTATATGGAAATATTTCCCGGATTGAAGCTACTAGTAAGTTCAAGCTTGTGACGTCCCTTGGCAGTTTGTACAACGTCTGTTTGGAAGTCAATCGTACAAGCAAGCTACTACAAAATAAGGAATCTGATTTAAATTCAGCTAGAAGCCAGTTGCAAGTGACCAGGAATTACCTTGTGAACTGCAGGTGTGATGAGGGTTTTTGACAAGTTTTGATAGATGTTACTGCGATTGCAAAGGAGCTAGAAATACCACAAACCTTTGAGACAGGATAAGTTAGGGGGGGGGGAAGAAAGAAATGGCAGCTTGTGTATGAGGCCTAAGAAGAGGCGCTGCAAGATCCATAGCAGAAAATCAATGTAAGTTTCTGCTATGCTTAGACACGGCCATCCAATTCTGTTGAAGAAAGATTTCAGCAGCTACAACAATCTAATTCCCTATTTGCATCCTTATGATATCTATAGCATCATCAACAACAAAAATCTACTGAAGATGTACCTGCAGGAATTTGGAAAAAATCATTGATACACAATGGAAATAAATATATTGATGCAGAAGATCTGTGCTGTGAATTTATAGCAACATCTCAAAGACTTCCAAAGTCTATGTTGCCACAAAGGTCACATCTCTTCGTACCGACAGCAAAAACTCCTGGATAATGTGCCTAAATGTGTCTGCTGCTCTAAGGATCCTTCTCACGCTTTCAGTGGCAAGTGGTGAACTAGTTTCTCAAAGCACAAACTTACATGTGCTCAACTACGGTAAGTTGCAAAAGACTTGGTTGTTGCTGTTGCTGTTGTGCAAAAGTTGACTTGGTTGTTGTTGTTTAGTCGTTTAGTCGTGTCCGACTCTTCATGACTCCATGGACCAGAGAACGCCAGGCACCTCTGTCCTCCACTGCCTCCCGCAGTTTGGTCAAACTCATGCTGGTAACCTCGAAAACACTATCCAACCATCTCGTCCTCTGTCGCCCCCTTCTCCTTGTGTCCTCCATCTTTCCCAACATCAGGGTCTTCTCCAAGGAGTCTTCTCTTCTCATGAGGTGGCCGAAGTACTGGAGCCTCAGCTTCACAATCTGTCCTTCCAGTGAGCACTCAGGGTTGATTTCCTTCAGTATGGAGAGGTTTGATCTTCTTGCAGTCCATGGGACTCTCAAGAGTCTCCTCTAGCACCATAATTCAAAAGCATCAATTCTTCGGCGATCAGCCTTCTTTATGGTCTCACTTCCATACATCACTACTGGGAAAACCATCGCTTTAACTATACGAACCTTTGTTGGCAAGTTGACTTGGTAACTATTATCAACTGAACATGCCCAGGGCATCAGCACATGACCTCAAGGAATTGGTGACAAATTTTGCAAAGGAAAAGGCATGCAAAGTGAGGTTTTGGTGTTCCTGAAATTTAAACTGTTAAGTGATTTACATTTTAATTTACAGTTCACGAGATTATTCAAGACCCAGGCTTTGGCTTTGGAAGGGCTACAGAACCACAGGGGCTAATGGGCACAATCCATCCTGAATAGGAAGCTTCCATTCATCTCAATGGGGCTTACATACAAATCTTAATTAATGTTTGATGTTTTATTATGTTTTTATATATGTTGTAAGCCACCCAGAGTGGCTGGGGAAACCCAGCCAAATGGGTGGGGTCTTCCTCTCCTCCTCCTCCTCCTCCTCCTCCTCCTCCTCCTCCTCCTTTTCCTTCTCCTCCTCCTCCTCCTCCTCCTCCTCCTCCTCCTCCTTCTTCTTTGTGGATTTTGCCTGATGTTGTTTACTGATTATATGTTTAACTGCAAAATAGACCTAAAGCAATTAATTCAGTCATGCTGGAAAATTTAACCATGTAAAAATCGGCCTTCGATTTCTCTCAGCTTACAGACCCATGAATTGCTATGAGACAATGCATTAAATAGTGACAACAGGTTTTTTTGGACTTTGCATTCCAAATATTTTGTGTCACCCAAGGAAAGAAACTGTGCATCTTGGGCCTCGTCATGCTTATTGGGTTCAATGGGCTATATTTCCACATTAGCCTACATAACACTGTATATCCTTCACTGATCAATTAGACTGGTTTTAGGTGAGTAATTGAATAAATCTGCATGACATTGTATGTGAATAAGCAGTAATTTTGAAGGAAAAAGCATGCTCTTTCCCTACCAACAAATAACTCAACAGACACTAACTTAGGGAATGGAATTCTCTACTGTATCTTAGAAAAGGTGGTGGGAAGATGCTTTTTCAATAATAATAATAAAACCTCCCCCAGTGGATGGCACCTTGTTGTTGTTTAGTTGTTTAGTCGTGTCCGACTCTTCGTGACCCCATGGACCAGAGCATGCCAGGCACCTCTGTCCTCCACTGCCTCCCACAGTTTGGTCAAACTCATGCTGGTAGCTTCGAGAACACTGTCCAACCATCTAGTCCTCTGTCGTCCCCTTCTTCTTGTGCCCTCCATCTTTCCCAACATCAGGGTCTTCTCCAGGGAGTCTTCTCTTCTCATGAGGAGGCCAAAGTACTGGAGCCTCAGCTTCAGGATCTGTCCTTCCAGTGAGCACTCAGGGCTGATTTCCTTCAGAATGGAGAGGTTTGATCTTCTTGCAGTCCATGGGACTCTCAAGAGTCTCCTCCAGCACCATAATTCAAAGGCATCAATTCTTCGGCAATCAGCCTTCTTGATGGTCCAGCTCTCACTTCCATACATCACTACTGGGAGAACCATAGCTTTAACTATACGGGCCTTTGTTGGCAAGGTGATGTCTCTGCTCTGGCTTTTGTGAGTACTTATGTTTTTAAAAGAAACATGAAATGAAACATTGGGCAGACTTTTCTAATCCATCAAATGATTTTAAATTGATTAATTAACCAATGAATCAGCTAATAGTCACAGCACCTTTTGCATGCAAAACAGATGCTCTACCATCAAGCTACAGACTTCCCCCACTAATTATTTGGACTGCTGGACTTCTAAAAAATGCAAACGTCCCATTTTTTTTGCCTCTGTCCCTTCAACTGGCATGTGTGCAAAGTACTATAATGTCCACTAGCTAAGCCACCCAGCTCTCTCCACAAAAGTGTGGCTGTGGTGGCAGCTCAGAAGGAACTACATGCAACGCTTTCCTTTCTGACACATGATGGATCACTCTGAATCTCACCGTTTTGAGCTTATTTATGACAACATCTTTTAATGCTAGCTTCAGCATTTTAGGGGGGGAGGGTTAGACTCACAGAAATTTGTACAGCAAAATTAAAGAAATGCAGTCTGGAAGTAGACAGCATGGATAAGGAAACAAACGCTCCAAATAGAATATGGTTACATCCTGTTATCGTTCATGCAGGTCAGTATTATATATGATAATAGATTCAGGCTTTGTGCTGTAATATATGCAGAAACGAACAATTTGCATGATGTATGGAGTTTAAATCATTTGATTCACATTATTTCATCCACAGTATATTACATATCTTTGCACTGTATGCTCCCAGTAACTAGCAATGATATGGTAGGCCTGAAAGTCGGGCACACTTAATCTTGGCATATATTTAAAGATGGTATTTTTTAAGAGGCGATAGGGAAGCTGTGCCCCTCCAGATGTTGTGGGGCTCTCACGCCTCCCCTGCCTCAGCAGGCCTGGCCAGTGGTCTGTGACAATAGGTGCTGGAGTCTAGAAACATCTGGAGGGCCACAGGTTATTCTACCCTTGTTTTAAAATAGAATAGACTGGAATATCAGAGTGATTTTTTTCTTGGAGCTGCTAAACACACTCTAAACTACCAAACAGGAGAATTTCAAAAATTGTAAGCAGATATATACTGAGACGCAGTATATAGAGATATAGGGGGACGCAGGTGGCGCTGTGGGTTAAAGCCTCAGTGCCTAGGACTTGCCAATCGAAAGGTCGGCGGTTCGAATCCCTGCGGCGGGGTGCGCTCCCGCTGCTCGGTCCCAGCGCCTGCCAACCTAGCAGTTCGAAAGCACCTCCGGGTGCAAGTAGATAAATAGGGACCGCTTACCAGCGGGAAGGTAAACGGCGTTTCCGTGTGCGGCTCTGGCTCGCCAGAGCAGCGATGTCACACTGGCCACGTGACCCGGAAGTGTCTCCGGACAGCGCTGGCCCCTGGCCTCTTGAGTGAGATGGGCGCACATCCCTAGAGTCGGACACGACTGGCCCATACGGGCAGGGGTACCTTTACCTTTACCTTTATATACTGAGACCTGAGGGTATAGCACAATATATAAATTAATAATAATTGTAAGTGTTTTTCTTCTAGAAAAAAAAGGTGCCAGCACTGCGTACCCTTGAGTACCCCCAGAAAAAGCACTTATCATCATCATCACCTTGCATAGATGGTAGCTGGCATGGGAGCAAAAGTGGGTTTGGGGCATTTTTATAAATTCCAGAGCCCTAATCATCATGTAAGGGACGTGGGTGGCGCTGTGGGTTAAACCACAGCGCCTAGGACTTGCCGATCAGAAGGTCGGCGGTTTGAATCCCCGTGACGGGGTGAGCTCCCGTTGCTCGGTCCCTGCTCCTGCCAACCTAGCAGCTCGAAAGCACGTTAAAGTGCAAGTAGATAAATAGGTACCGCTCCGGCGGGAAGGTAAATGGCGTTTCCGTGCGCTGCTCTGGTTCACCAGAAGCGGCTTAGTCATGCTGGCCACATGACCTGGAAGCTGTACGCTGGCTCCCTCGGCCAATAAAGCGAGATGAGCACCACAACCCCAGAGTCGGCCATGACTGGACCTAATGGTTAGCGGTTCCTTCACCTTTAATCATCATGTATATATTGAGGAGGAAGCTTCCCAAGGGGGTTCACTGGCTAGATTCCCCCCCTTCATCCAGCCAGTCCATGATATACATAAAAAACACATCTTCTAGACGACATCCTGGCCTGCATTCCAAGTTCTTGGATCCTTCAACCGATCACCAATTAAGCAAGCACTTCATCATCATAACCGTACTTCACTGTTAAAACCAAAGTTACAGTGGTACCTCAGGTTAAGTACTTAATTCATTCTGGAGGTCTGTTCTTAACCTGAAACTGTTCTTAACCTGAAGCACCACTTTAGCTAATGGGGCCTCCTGGTGCTGCCGCGCCGCCAGAGCCCGATTTCTGTTCTTATCCTGAAGCAAAGTTCTTAACCTGAAGCACTATTTCTGGGTTAGCAGAGTGTGTAACCTGAAGTGTATGTAACCCGAGGTACCACTGTATAATGAAAAGCATGAACCTTAGATTACGAAGATGTAACCATTCCCAGCATAAACAGCAATGGTACATCTTCAGCATTTGGACAGCAGCTGGAGGTCAAAGTTAAAAACCAAGAGCAAAGTGCTAAAACCAAACAGATGCAATAATGTCCCAGTGTCTCATGAAAATATTGTCCGAATAAACTCGTTCGGAAAATATTGTCCGAATAAACTCGTTCGGAATGAAGCAGCCATTTTGCCAGTGCTGGGGAGGGCCAGCTTAACTTTCCTCCACCCCTGTTGCCAGGATAAGTCACAACTTAACAGCTGCCCTGTGGTGATCTCCCTTAATCTCCAAGAGAAGCCGTGAGAGCCAAGACGTCGAATAAATATATAGATGATCTATGATTTGCTCTTCATTCAGTAAAGCCAGTCAAGTTAATTAGGAGTAGGGGAAGGATTGATTAATGGCCGTCACATAACATTGAGTTGGCCTTTCCTGCATAAATGCTGCATTGCATTTAAGCAGCGGGTCCACTTTTGATGTTTAAAATGGGGGAAGTGCAGTGGTATAGTAGCTGTGGTGGAGAACAGGCATTCTGCCGACCTTCTATGATCTGGTAGCTGCCATGTTTGCCCAGCAGTGTATAAAGACTGCAAGTGACCTCCAGCCTTAGCTGTGCTCAGAACAGACCCACTGTCCATTAATTTCAGCAGGTCTGCTCAGCATATTTCGCAGCCTTTAGTTAATGGACTTAAAAGTGCATTAATTTAGTGAGTATGACTTAGTTGGCAAACCTACCTTGCCAACAAAGGTCCGTATAGTTATAGCTATGGTTTTCCCCGTAGTGATATATAGAAGTGAGAGCTGGACCATAAAGAAGGCTGATTGCCGAAGAATTGATGCTTTTGAATTATGGTGCTGGAGGAGACTCTTGAGAGTCCCATGGACTACAAGAAGATCAAACCTATCCATTCTTAGGGAAATCAGCCTTGAGTGCTCACTGGAAGGACAGATCCTGAAGCTGAAGTTCCAGTACTTTGGCCACCTCATGAGAAGAGAAGACTCCCTGGAAAAGACCCTGATGTTGGGAAAGATGGAGGGCACAAGGAGAAGGTGACGACAGAGGACGAGATGGCTGGACAATGTTCTCAAAGCTACCAGCATGAGTTTGACCAAACTGCGGGAGGCAGTGGAAGACAAGAGTGCCTGGCGTGCTCTGGTCCATGGGGTCACGAAGAGTCGGACACGACTACATGACTAAACAACAACAAGATGACTTTGTTGGGAATCACCCCATATCACTTCTGAATCCCATTTTGGGGCACTCGGCCAGGTCTGAGGAATGGCAAGCACCTGCAGCAGACAGCCACAAAGTCTGGAGATGCAGAGGGAGAAACTGGTGGTGTCCTGCAGTGACAAGTGAGGGACTGAGGAAGTGCACCACGTCATGAGCTTGAATAGCAAGCCGTGGCAGATGATTGGCTCCTGGTTGTTGCCTGATTCTGAAATCCAGGAGGATTCTGGTGCATGGGATGCTTCCATCCTACTATTATTGTGATTTTGTAATGTATGAAGCCCAAATGTGGATCACCATGAGTGATGAGCACATTGGTTTGTACATCTGGTACAATGGCCAACTGCAACTTCTCTCCATAGTGTGAAACATACAATGTGCTGGTATTGAAATAAATGCAGGTTTTCTGTGCAGGAAAGACATTTCAGGTGTGAGGCACCCTAAGCTGGGAGGGCACTTGGCACCAAATGCAATTGCACTCTGCAGACTGTATCCTATTAAAAATATTGCATTTAGTGGGGTGCAGTAAATATTTATTTGTAACTTTCAGAGAACATTAAGCTGGGAGTAAACATTTTGTTGATGGCTACACTCTGCTTTTATTGGTAATTTTCACATAAATCAACTTATATATATGGAAAATGTATTCATAATCTGAGTTTTCTCTATAGTGATAAAATGTTTCTGCTTCTGGGGTAGAAAATAGCTTATTATGCAAACAACATTGCCTGTCTTACATTATGCATGGAATTCACCTGGCGAACATCAGAAAGCTTCAACCCAAATGTGTGTGTGTGTGTGTGTGTGTGTGTGTGTGTGAAGAAAAATAGTGAGTTGCATTTACTGAACCACTTGGCAGTTATAATTAGTAGAAAATGAGTTGATAGCTCTATTTTGAAATGTATTTCATATTTGCCTTAGTAAAGTCACAGGAGAAACAAAAATGAAAACAGATATCACAATGCATGCCTATGGATTTTGAAATGATAGCCTCCAGAATGTCATTCCCAAATAAAACAAAGTAAAATGCAGGTGACACAGTTTTAATTGCTTTTAGTAATTTTTACTTACAGAGTGGCTCATGGCTATGATTGTGTTCACTCATTATTGCATTATCTTCTCTGTGGCTCACTTGATTTAATTAAGGGATTTGTGCATGTATTCTGGATTATCAGTAAAAAGAAAAGCATTGTTAAGGAAGGTGGCCAGTTCTAAATAAACCAGACATATGGTACTGGTTCAGATATGAAACAGTGGTCCTCAAAGGGTGAGTGCCCACAACTGAGTAAACTTCAACACATCTCAGTGTGGATGTATTCAGGCCTGGCAAAAGACGGTGAATAACTCATGATGTGATGTTCAGCTGATGTGTCTCAGTGGCCATAAATGAGATATTTTATTCAGAGTTTCTTTGACAAGTTATCCAACACCCCTTTTCTGCCTTGGCTATGCAGAACGAAAACTGCAGTCCCTGGGAACACAAACAATGTCAACGCACAGCTGTCCTGCAAGCTCTGCCTCACACTTGCTCAAAGTCTCAAGATGCAAAATGCCACTGCATCCCCCAAAACAACATGCGCGCCATTGCGCAATGCACGGGCACTTTTTATATTTTTGCGAGGAACTTGCTGCTGAGACATCTCTCCTTCTCCTTTGATCTTCTTGCAGGGAATCTGGCGGAAGAAGGAGCTCCAATTGCACACCAGAGCCCTTTCCCCTCCACTGCATCCTGCAGTCTGCCTTGCACCTTAAGGAATCCTACAGAGGAAAAAGGGAATCAGAAAGGCTTGGAGATCCATAGACAGCCCTTCAGCAGGGCCATAGGAAGGGGTCGGAGGGGGGGCGGACTGCCCTGGGTGCCCTCACTGAGTGGGGTGACATTCAGCAGGCCGCCCACCTGCGACTCCCAAGCCTACCCCGAGCCGTTTGGGTAAGGGGCAGGAGCTGCGCTGCTTTGCCGGCGGCATTCCCTCCCTTCCACCTTCATTTGACAGCTTGGGGGAGGCTTGGGAGTCACGGGTGGGCAGTGCATCGAATGTCCATCATGGGCGGCTCGTGCCGCTCCTGGCTGCAGGGTGCACGCACCACTCCGGGCACCCAAGCGCCTATCCCGTACCTGGGAGGCCAGTGTGATGGCCTGGGATTCGGAATCGGATGCTGAACCTGAGGGATCCCAGCCTGCACAGGATTCCCTGCCTCCAGAACCAGCTGAGCCGGGGCTGGGGCTTGAGCCTGAAGGGTCCTCACCTGTGCTGGATCCTCAGGTGCAGGCACCAGCTGAGCCTGCTCTGGCCCCTGAGGTGATGGAGGACCCATTGCCTGCAGGTGCTCCACTCTCAGCCCCGTCAGGGGAAGAGGAGGTTGCCTCTGGGTCCAGTAACCCTCCAGCCTCTCCTGAGCTGCAGAGGCTCAGGGCAGAGAGGCAGAGGAAATTAAGTTCCTGCAGGAGGAGTGCTCGGCTCCAGGCCAGGAGAGGTGAGTCACCAGAGGATGGGGCCGCCCTATGCCTCGGGGCAGATAAAAGCCAGCCAGCCCCAGTCCCAAGTTACAGGAGCAACATTGTTGGTTGCTAGTTCCTGCCTGAACCCTGTCCTGCTTTCCTGCCGGAGCTCCTGACCTGCCCTGGCTCCCTGCTTGCAAGCCTGTTCCTGACTTCACCTGACTCCCTGCCCTGCACCCAGCTTCAGCTACTACGGACTGCCTCCATGTTGCACCTTTGACCACAAACCGGACTTGGACCTCGTCTCTCGGGTAACCCACGGGACCAGCACAGGCACCCTCTGTGCCATGCATCCCTTGGGAGCACGGCTGCCCTGGGAAGTGCGGGCATATGTTCCGCTGCTGCCCTTCAGTGGCAGATTGCTTGCTTCACTTCAGCCCAAATACCAAGCCCCTGTGACTATGAGCTCATGCCTATGTGCTGATCTGCACTTCCAGAGTTCATGATCAGCATAAGGAGAGCATTCATGCTTAGCCTCAATCCCCATGGGTTTGGGGAGGGGGTTATGCATGTTAGGATATTCCGTTCCACCTTAGGTACAGGCACGACTGTTGTGTGTCACATGCCTGCTTACACCCCAGCACAGCTTGCTGGGAACTTCTGTTTGTGTATAAAAAGGTAAAGGGACCCCTGACCATTAGGTTCAGTCATGACTGACTCTGGGGTTGCGGCGCACATCTTGTTTTATTGGCCGAGGTAGCCGGCGTACAGCTTCCGGGTCATGTGGCCAGCATGACTATGCCGCTTCTGGCAAACTAGAGCAGTGCACGGAAACACCGTTTACCTTCCCACTGGAGCGGTACCTATTTATCTACTTGCACTTTGACATGCTTTTGAACTGCTAGGTTGGCAGGAGCAGGGACCGAGCAACGGGAGCTCACCCTGCCGCGGGGATTCGAACCGCCGACCTTCTGATCGGCAAGTCTGTGGTTTAACCCACAGCACCACCCGCGTCCCACCCGTTTGTGTATAGCTTTCGCTTTTAGCTGCTTGCTTGGACCCGAAGGAGAGAAGACATGTTTACCTCTTGTCCCAATGTATGCTGAATAAACTGCTTGTAAATATGCTCATCACAGCCTCTCCCTGCCACTTCTGTTGCGTAGTGTTTACTCTGCTGAGTAGCGTGCTCTAGCTTCTGACGCTCGAGTCACTGATGCTGCACCAAGGACTGAAGATCGCCCGGCACACCGGCCGGCGGGCTGGAGCCAGCTGGGGGTCTGCCATTTGCCCCCAATTCCTTGGCTGCATCCCAACAGTGCATGCATGCATGTTGTTAAATGACCATCCTGCACAACTGACAATGCTGTAGACATCTCCTGTTCATCCCTGCCGCCATTTACCTAACAGAGATAGCAACAACAGTAGCCTACCTTACAGGACTGCTGTCAGGATTACTCAGATATAATGTGAGCAAAGCACTTGCAGCATTTGAAATGTGCTATACAAACACTAAGTACTCTTCTTATTGTGACTTTGCCAAGAATTTAAACCAGACGGCTCAGTTTGAAAATATCTGAAAATGCTATGCAAACCAGTGTATGGAGATTGATTGCTGCTGTCTGGCTTGATCATCAGCAATTCTATTTCTTTGGCATTTCTGATGCGATACCAAGGTGGGGGAAAATTGATAGTCGGGAAACGTCCTTGAAAATGGATCTACTGGGTCATTCATTGCCTCTGAACTGTTGGGTTTTTTAAAATGCCGGCTAGGGTGAAGTTTGGCATGGTATGCGTTAGAAGAAAGGCTAACACAGGGTAGTCCTGCTCAGAAAACACCCACTGAATGAAGATGACTGACTTAGCTCCATTCATTTCAATTTTGTCTATTCTGAGTGAATATTTGTTGGCACACCACCCGTTGTTCTCATGGAGCCACATTTTAGCTCCGAGCTGCATTTGTCTGTTGCCCACGTTTCCTTTCCTGTGGATCCAGTGCAGGGGTTGCCAACCTTTTTGGGCCACTGGGCATGTGTGCCAAGTGGAGAAATTGTTTTGGGTGCTACACGGACACACAAATGGTGGCTGCTGCTGGTAGGTCAGAAGCCAGGCAGGACAACAGTAGATTAAACCAGAAACAATGACAGGCAGAACCAGCCCCTGACTGCTTGCAAGTAAGAAAGGGGGTTAATCGGAGAGCAAACTAAAGTTGGTGGGGCATTTGACGGAGCCAGCCTATACTGTCTGTAACCAAGCGCACACCACAACTGATTATATTAGGTTGCTTCTTTCTGGTATGGACCCAATCAGTGACAGGGAATGTTTCTATGGGCTGATGCGCAAACATGGGCACCATGTTTGTGACAGCATTGGACTAAGCATGGCTTAGCAGCTATTCTCTCTCCACAAGACACCCTGGAACTATAGCATGGGTGGGAGACATGGCTCCCTCAACAGACTTCAATTCCTAGACTTCCTTGGGTGTATCAAAATTATCTAAAAGGCAGGAAGAAGAAGAGAAGAGTTTGGATTTGATATCCCGCTTTCTCACTCCCCTTCAGGAGTCTCAAAGCGGCTAACATTCTCCTTTCCCTTCCTCCCCCACAACAAACACTCTGTGAGGTGAGTGGGGCTGAGAGACTTCAGAGAAGTGTGACTGGCCCAAGGTCACCCAGCAGCTGCATGTGGAGGAGCGGGGAAGCCAACCCGGTTCCCCAGATTACGAGTCCACCGCTCTTAACCACTACACCACACTGGCTCCCTGCTCTTCCACATATAAGTATAATTATAAGGATATAAGTATAATTAAATAACATACCATAAATAGTCCCTTTGGATGCAACTTGCAGCCACTAAAATTGATGAGAGTCTGCCAGCGACGTCCGTGAGGTTCATCCTCTGATATTCATGATCAGATTAGTGTACTGATCTCTCGCCTCCACTGAGGTGAATAAAGCAATGGACACACAGCTTTGTGTCCTCTGTAGTAGGTTCCCAAAGAAGCCAAAGGAAAATAACAAACACAGACGGCTGTTAGAGGAGGCAGGAGAAGTCATCCATCCCATGGAGACTGGCCAGCTCTCTGGCTGGAGCAAATTGAAGCACAACCATCCCCTGGGAACAAGAACTTAGTTTAGCTGTTTTTCAAAACCAATGGTGAACTGTTCCTTTTCAAAAAATAAAAAAAAATTGTCCAGTAGCACCTTAGAGATCAACTAAGTTCTTCAGAAGAAGTGTGCATGCACAGGAAAGCTTATACCAAGAACAAACTTAGTTGGTCTCTAAGGTGCTACTGGACATTTATTTTATTTTATTGATATATTTTGACTGCGTCAGATCAGACCAACATGGCTACCTACCTGAATCTTCCTTTTCAAGTTTAACTCATACTGATGAGGATACCTAGTGTAAGCTTCCTCTCTCATGCTTGCAAAAGCCCTGTACCTTGCACAATTGCCTGTAGAATGCAGCCCAGGGAATCAAGGAATTAAGGGACACGTTCTGAGTGCCAGGAAGAATAAAGGTAAAGGTAAAGGGACCCCTGACCATTAGGTCCAGTCGTGGCTGACTCTGGGGTTGTGGCACTCATCTCTCTTTATTGGCCGAAGGAGCCGGTGTACAGCTTCCGGGTCATGTGGCCAGCATGACTAAGCTGCTTCTGGCGAACCAGAGCAGCGCACGGAAACGCTGTTTACCTTCCCGCTGGAGCGGTACCTATTTATCTACTTGCACTTCATGCTTTCAAACTGCTAGGTTGGCAGGAGCAGGGACCAAGCAACAGGAGCTCACCCCGTCGCGGGGATTCCAACCGCTGACCTTCTGATTGCCAAATCCTAGGCTCTGTGGTTTAACCCACAGCACCACCTGCGTCCCTCTGCCAGGAAGAATACAGGGCGTTAAATGAGGCTGCAATCCTAGGCAGACTAGCTTGGTTGTTAAAGCCACTGGGTTTTATTTCTGAGCAGATGTGCTTCAGACTGTACTGTTCATAGTGTTGTGAGTTTTTTGGGGGAGGTAGGCTGTATGCCTGAGCTCTACTTCTAATTCCTGGTTCCAGCACAGATTAATTTTCTGGAATAGCCTGGTAATGGCCTGCTAAATATGGGTTGTTAAGGGAACAAAAGGAGTGGCTGTGTGCCAGAGGGCCAATGGGTAAGCCTTCCCTCCTCAATGGTCTGTGACTTAGAAAGACAAAAGACCAGAATTGAGTTATGTGGGCTAGAAGCTGGATGCAAAAGTAGCAAGCTGGGAAGCAAGAGAGTCAGAGCCATGCCTGATATTTGCTGAGATCCAGGACTGCGGTTATGGGAGAAGTAAGACCCTCTTGGGGGTGTTTAATGCTGTGAACCCCTCCATTGTAGGCTCAGGCTGTCTGTATGTGTAAATAAACCATATATCATAAAGACGCCACACTCCCTGCTGTGCCTCATTTCCAAAAGGAATCACGAACTCTGGGTAAGCATGTCTGGAATCTTGTACCTCCTGGAGATTGGGCTGGTGTGCAAGAGTAAGTTTGCATGAACATAAACTACATAATTTTAGCTCTGAGGTGGTCTTAATTTCTACTGTACTCTCAGTGCAGCTGGTAAGCTTCCAGCTGAATATAACCCTATCCCAGTTAAGAGTTCTGCCATTTCTCCTCCTCCACTGATGTAAAAGCCCTTCATCATACAAATCACTTTGTTAAAGTGCAGCAGAAAAATAATTCTAAGCTGCAGACCACATAAGTGATAGCCATAAAAAGCCAATAAGAGTTTCAAGATTCACTACTTACCACTGTAATATGGTCTTTATGCTTGATATTATACCTCGTGCCAGCCTCAACGTCACTTTGACTTTCTCTTGTATTATATTGAGGCCTGGTGTAGCATATTGGTTAAGGCTGCAATCCTATGCATGCTTACATGGGAGTAAGTCCCAAAGAACATAGTAGCATTTACCGTATAAAGGTAAAGGTACCCCTGCCCGTACGGGCCAGTCTTGCCAGACTCTGGGGTTGGTGCGCCCATCTCACTCAAGAGGCCGGGGGCCAGCGCTGTCCGGAGACACTTCCGGGTCACGTGGCCAGCGTGACATCGCTGCTCTGGCCAGAGCCAGAGCCAGAGCCGCACACGGAAACGCCGTTTACCTTCCCGCTAGAAAGCGGTCCCTATTTATCTACTTGCACCCAGGGGTGCTTTCGAACTGCTAGGTTGGCAGGCGCTGGGACCGAACGACGGGAGCGCACCCCGCCGCAGGGATTCGAACCGCCGACCTTTCGATCGGCAAGCCCTAGGCGCTGAGGCTTTTACCCACAGCGCCACCTGCGTCCCTTTACCGTATAGACTTGAGTATAAGCCGACTTTTTCAGCACCTTTTTTATTGCCGAAAAAGCCCCCCTTGGCTTATACTCGAGAGAGGGTCCTTTCGGGCTGCTCCTTCCTCCTTTGCCGCTGATGTCGTTGTTGTTGGAGGAACGAGCAGCCCAAAAGCAGCCCTTTTCGGACTGCTTGTTCTTCCTCCGCCGCTGCCGCCACCACCAGATTTGTGGTGTGGTGAACCGGCTTATACTTGAGGCAATAAGTTTTCCCAGTTTTTTGTGGTAAAATTAGGTGCCTTGGCTTATATTCGGGTCGGTTTATACTCAAGTATATACAGTGGTACCTCAGGTTAAGTACTTAATTTGTTCCGGAGGTCCATACTTAATCTGAAACTGTTCTTAACCTGAAGGATGCTTGATCATAAATAATTGGCCACCACTAAACTAGATTGAAATTAGATGATAAGTGAGATTAAGGAAAAGACAAATCCTTTGGGAGAACTATCAGATTATATCTAAACGAGTGGATATAAGATTGTAAACAAGATGATAATTTGCTTGAAAAAACTTTTTAACAATGTAAGTGGGAGCAGGAGACGTGAGGAAGTCCAAACAAGTTATGAAATTTTGTGTATGATATAAGCAATGTTGTTTGTTATGCTTTTCTCTTATAAAAATTCTTAATAAATATTAAAAAAATAAAATGAAACTGTTCTTAACCTGAAGCACCACTTTAGCTAATGGGGCCTCCTGCTGCTGCCGGAGCACAATTTCTGTTCTCATCCTGAAGCAAAGTTCTTAACCTGAAGCACTATTTCTGGGTTAGCGGAGTCTGTAACCTAAAGCATATGTAACCTGAAGCGTATGTAACCTGAGGTACCACTGTACGGTACTTCTGAGTAGATGGGCAAAGGATTGCCCTTTAAGACACTGAGAAAGTCCCTTTTCTTTGAAACTTGCCACTGTCACAGGTTAACCAACACCTCGGTCCTGTTCATTTTTACTTGGGAGCAAGTCTTACTGTGTTCATGACCATTAACAAGGTTTAAAATGTCAGCTGCCAGGGCAATCGTCTACATCAGTGGTGGCCAAACTCCTGACGTTTCGAGATTACAACTCCCATCACCCCTAGCTAACAGAACCAGTCATCAGGGATGATGGGAATTGTAGTCCCAAAATATCTGGAGGGCTGAGTTTGGCCACCACTGTTCTACATGCTAGCTCAGAGGGAAGCCCCATTGCCTTAAATATGACTTTCTCCCAAGTGAGTGTATACAGGAATGCAATCTAGCAGCCAATAGGGTAGCAGTGCACCCCTATGCAAGTCTATTCAAATGTAAGTCCTGCTGAAGGCAAGTGGATAAGTGGGTGTAGGTGCCCTTTGACAACCTCAGTTTTCTATCTGTAATATGGGTATAAAAATATTGGCCCACCTTATAGCAATGGGGCCTGTTTCAGCAAAAACCTTGTTACTCAAAGTAGTTTCCTCTGTTCCATTACGGGCATGTAACTTATTTTAACACCTGTTAACTGATCAAGATTCTCAGGAGCAGGCAGTTAGCAGGCAAAAGCACTCATGATCTGACTATCAATGGAAGAACGCATGTTTTTTGGGCGCTAGAAGAAGGAACATAGCGCTGGTGTTACACACACAAGGTCAGGCGGATAATAGCCCACAAAAGTCAAACTGCAGGCAAATACATTGTAATGCTGCTAGATAAGAGTGATTTGCAGTTGTTAAGAGAGCCAATAATTTATATCTTTGTTATGTGGAGGGCGTTTTACAATCAGAGTTAATCACGTTGCTTTATGGTTCCTCTGCTGGCTTAAAACTGGAAAAACAAGGGAGAGGTTGCTAGATCATTATAGTAATTGCAACAAGGCCATTTCCATACTGAATGCCACAAAACAACAAAACCAGTTACATGATGAAGGTACCCTCGAATGGGATGAAACACCTCCAAATTCTGCAGTCGGTACACAGAAACAAACAAGCAAATCACTCTCCCAGCCTGATAGTGAAACATGTCTTGTGGCCAAAGTATCTGTGTGACTCTAGCTATAATATAATACTGTTTTCAGCATGGATCACAAGTTCATTATTCATAAGGTTGGGCTTCTGGAAACATATTAAATCATTGGCTCCAGTTGTTTCTCAGACAGAACAGTAAAGGTAAAGGGACCCCTGACCATTAGGTCCAGTTGTGACCGACTCTGGGATTGTGGTGCTCATCTTGCTTTATTGGCTGAGGTAGCCAGCATACAGCTTCCAGGCCATGTGGCCAGCATGACTAAGCCACTTCTGGTGAACCAGAGCAGCGCACGGAAACGCCGTTTATCTTCCCGCCAGAATGGTACCTATTTATCTACTTGCACTTTGACGTACTTTCAAACTGCTAGGTTGGCAGGAGCAGGGACCGAGCAACGGGAGCTCACCCCCTCGCAGGGATTCGAACCACCAACCTTCTGATCGGCAAGTCCTAGGCTCTGTGGTTTAACCCACAGCGCCACCCCCCCGTCCCGACAGAACTGTAGATACTGTTAAATGCCACCTCATTCTCTGCATGGTGAGAGACTCTACGGCAGGCAGGGCCAAACTTGGCCCTCCAGATGTTTTTGGGACTACAACCCCCATCATCCCTAGCTAACAGGACCAGTGCTCAGGGATGATGGGAATTGTAGTCCCCAAAACATCTGGAGGTCCGAGTTTGGCCATGCCTGCTCTATGGGTTTCAAGTGCTTACCTCAGGTTTGGTTTCCTTGGAATGAAGGTCAGCAGAGACCGTAGTGTTTTTAGGATATATTGCTTTATTTACACATATATACAACCTGAGCATTGGATGGAGGAGCTCATGACACTGACCCTCTCATAGATCTTGCTTCCCCTTTAGGTTTCCAGGGGAGCCCAAAAAGTCCAGCACAGAGTTATTGCATCTCCAGCTTCCAACCTCCCTTTGGCTTGTTGTTCTTGTAGCTATTGCAGCCTAGCTCATCCGTTGAACTGCTGAGGGTGCTTAAGTGAGCAGCTAAGGCCGTTGACTTACAAAGAAACCTGTCATTCAGTATCCTCTTCTACTAGATCAGGCATGTCCAAAGTCCGTTTCAGGGGCCTAATCTGGCTTGCTGGTCACTGGTTGATTTAATCCGGCCCCGTGGCAGTATAAATCCTGGGGTAAAATCCTAAAAAAAGCTCAAGAACGTTGGTTGGCTCTCACACAGCGGTGTGTGCTTATGATGTCATGCGCGAGTTACTGACCTGGAAGTGACCTAAAAACATCAGAAAAAGTCACAAAAATGGGTGGAATGGGGCACAGGCGGGACGTTGGCAGGCTTTTTCAATGATGTTTCAAATATACGCAATTTCACTGATGTGCACGGCGCCTCGGAACATAACCCCTGTGTAAATGGGGAGCTGCCTGCATATGAACTAAATGCTGAGAACATCTAACCCCAGAAAACCAGACTATTGGGAAATTCTTTTTTTAAAAGATTTTTTATTGATACAACAAGAAAAAAGAAAAAAAACACAAATACCAAATTACACACAGAAATAACTATAGACACATAATTTTCTTAGCAAACAATATAACATATATTGGTCTTAACACTAAAGACCCAACCTCTTAGCTGTTTATGTTAGTTATCTGGTTTTTCTATGCAGCTATCAAGCTATCACTGGCTGGAATCTATGGGGCTATTACTTGGCTTTTGGTTGGGCATACAGCCAGAGATGCTAGCAGGGCAGGACTTTGGGGGGAAAGGGTAGGGTCCCACACAGGGAGATGAGCAGGGGAATTTTAACCAGCAGCCTGACATTACATTTTGAGCTATGCAAAGCAATGCTATCTAAAGAAGTGCCCCCCCCATAAGACCATTAAGTCTTATAGTACTGTTTCTCAATCTTGGGTCTCCAGCTGTTGTCGGACGACAAGTCCCATTATTCCTAGCTGGCAGAGACAGTGGTCAGGGATGTTGGGAGCTGTTGTCCAACAACAGCTAGAGACCCAAAGCTGAGAAATACTGTTATAGGAAGAGCCACAGCTCTGTGCTTTGCATTGAAAAGGTCTCAGAGTCATTTCCAGTTAGGGCTGGGAGAGGTTTCCTGTCTGAAATCCTGGAAAACTATGGCCTATCAGCACTGACAAATCTAGGCCTTGGTCCAGTATACCTGAAGGAGCGTCTCCAGCCCCGTCGTTCAGCCCGGACACTGAGGTCCAGCACCGAGGGCCTTCTGGCAGTTCCCTCATTGCAAGAAGCCAAGTTACAGGAAACCAGGCAGAGGGCCTTCTCGGTAGTGGCACCCGCCCTGTGGAACGCCATTCCACCAGATATCAAAGACAAAAACAACTACCAGACTTTTAGAAGACATCTGAAGGCAACCCTGCTTAGGGAAGCTTTTAATGTTTAATAGGTTATTGTATTTTAATATTCTGTTGGAAGCCGTCCAGAGTAGCTGGGGAAACCCAGCCAGATGGGCAGGGTATAAATAATAAATTATTATTATTATTATTATTATTATTATTATTAGGTGAACCCAGGGTTCTGACTTGGTATAAGGCACCTTACTATGTTCCTAAATCCAGGGTTTTACAAAATCTAACTGGACCACTGCACGCACAAGTGTCAGTTTAATGAACTGGGCCTCCCATTTAATGAGCTTCCAAGTTGGGAGCACCCATGTATCTGCCATGATGCTCCTTTTTCTAAGCCACCATATTTATGCCAATCTCCGTGGCCACTATGGGGGCATCGGTTCCTACCAGCTGTGACCCTGGTGACCTGGAATAATATTGGGGACAGTAGTGTGGAAGCTACTGGGTACACGAACCAGCCCCAATTCCAATGTCTAGCAGGCTCCAGGCTGAAATTAGTATGAATGTGTGAATACTTGTCATTTTCCTCCTTCAAAGTTTGACAGCTAGAGATGAGAGGAGGTTATTTTTGCATCACTCTTCCCAACAATGGATGCAGCTGCCTTTTCTCCTCCCGTAATGCAGTGTTTTCTTTGGTGAGAGAGTTGATTTCCAGTCACTCTCTTTCGGCCAAGGTGAATGCTCAGAGATAAGGGTCGCCTGATTCCCCTTTTATTTTGCACATAGGGAAAACTCTTGTGCAAGAGTGAGCTGCTGGGGGGAATTCATTCACATCGGGAGAGTAAATCCTGTGGCAATTGGCATGGTAAGTGGTTAAAATGAATATGGACCCATTGCCTGCTAATAGCACGTCAACCTTGGGACATATTGATTATAAATGTAGATGAAAGTGGCTTAGAAGTACTGTACTGATAAAACGGTCCTTGCACATTTCAAAATATTAGCTACATCCAGCTAAAAAGGGCAGGGAGGAGGGGGTGAGAAACGAAACCCACCCCACCTATCTATTGTGTATGCTAGACTAGATTTGTTCTGATAGATTGGGTTCCCTTTCCATAACTCTTTGCCTGGTTTAATATGCATGACAGAGAGAATGCGTCTCTGCACCAACATTGCAAAGATAACCTTGAAGAGTATAAATGAATGCACGTATTGATGGAGCAATTTGTGTTTTTATTGATTTCTTACTGCGTCTCACTGAATTCTTAGTACGAAGACTAGGCAATGGCGATTTTGCTATCAGGGATGTGCACAATAATATTTTCTTTCACAGGTTTTTAACAGCCTTAGAGAATGTACTTTTTCTATTAAAAAAACCCAAAAACCTGACAGACACTCTCTGATATAAAATGCATGATGCCAAATGTGGAAACAGTAAAAATTCATCAGTAGATAGGAACCCAGAGAGCATCAAGTGGCAGCTTAGGAACATACTAAGGGCCCTATTCCAATTAAAGATGTATTTCTTGTTGCAGGAATTTAGAGTTACTGTCACAAATTTTGGTATGTTTCCTGTGCTGATTCTGATCGCCCATATCGACAATAATAATAATAATAATTTATTATTTGTACCCCGCCCATCTGGCTGCGTTTCCCCAGCCACTCTGGGCGGCTTCCATAGAAACCAAAAATACACTAAAATATCACACATTAAAAACTTCCCTGAACAGGGCTGCCTTAAGATGTCTTCTGAATGTCAGGTAGTTATTTATCGCTTTGACATCTGCTGAAAGGGCGTTCCACAGGGCAGGCGCCACTACCGAGAAGGCCCTCTGCCTGGTTCCCTGTAGCTTTGCTTCTCGCAATGAGGGAACCACGAGAAGGCCCTCGGCGCTGGACCTCAGCGTCCGGGCAGAACGATGGGGGTGGAGACGCTCCTTCAGGTATACTGGGCCAAGGCCGTTTAGGGCTTTAAAGGTCAACACCAGCACTTTGAATTGTGCTTGGAAACGTACTGGGAGCCAATGTAGGTCTTTCAAGACCAGTGTTATGTGGTCTCGACGGCCGCCCCCAGTCACCAGTCTTATGAGGTGAAGTTTTATGAGGGGAAATCTGTCCCACACCAAGTATGAAGAATTTGACAGCCTTGCCGAATCATGGGGCTAAGGACATTTCAGGGGCTGATGTCCCAGGAACCACAGGCAAGCCACCACAAGGAGACTGTGGTTTCCCCTTCTTAACAATCTTCTGGCTTTTCTTGAACGTCTTAGGGGCAAACTGCATGTTGCATGATTGATGTTTATTAAAAAGCTGTCTTAAACTGGCTCCATTTATTCTTAAGAAAAAGCAACTGCAGGATCCCAATCCAGAAACATGCTCCTTGTCTAGATTGAGGTCCTGCACCAATTTCCTGTTGAGGAGCATCCCTCTGACTCTTGTCCCTGAGGGTGCTGTTTATGGTCAGCAAATTTGGGGCGAAATTGGAGCAGGGACGATTTTCAGAAGGAAATTGGTGCAGATCCTGTCTGGACTGGCAATACAGTGGTACCTCGGGTTAAGTACTTAATTCGTTCCGGAGGTCTTTTCTTAACCTGAAACTGTTCTTAACCTGAAGCACCACTTTAGCTAATGGGGCCTCCTGCTGCCGCCACACAATTTCTGTTCTCATCCTGAAGCAATGTTCTTAACCCAAGGTACTATTTCTGGGTTAGTGGAGTCTGTAACCTGAAGCATCTGTAACCTGAAGCGTCTGTAACCCGAGGTACCACTGTATGTACTTGAACAGAGCCTCTGAGCTGCTTTTTCTTTTTCTTTTAAAGGCCCATTGGGTACTGCTGAATGATGCCCAAAGGGCTATCACGTGGAAGATGGCTTCAAACTTCAAGAAAGGAGATTCTAACTAAACATCAGAAAGTAAGACCTTATCAACAGTGGAACAGTCTCCCTCAGGAGGTTGCGGACTCTCCTTCATGGAGGTTTTTAAGCAGAGGTTAGATGGCCATCTGTCATGGATGCTTTAGCTGAGATTCCTGCATTGCAGGGCATTAGACCAGTTGACCCTTGACTCTACAATTCTATGATCATAAAGACACTACAGTCTCCGCTGTGCCTCATTTTCTAAAAGGAAATACAAACCCAGGGCAAAGCATGCTAGGAACCCCTGTGGAGACTGGGGTGGTGTGTAACAATATCATATAGTTGGGTCCTTATGGGGGGGGCAGTAATTGGCACTCTGATGATCCACAAACCTGTTTTTGTGAAAACATCGCTAGATCATATATCAGCTACGAACCCATATCAGTTTTGTGTCTTTGCTTCCCCCGAATAATCTTGCAAACAGCGCTTGGAACTGTCTGTCGTCCCTCAAAGAAGAACTACAATAGGAAGATTTCATGGGGAGAGGACACGACTGTTAAAATGCTAAAAGGCTGTAGTGTAGCCATGCTGCTAACAGTCTCAGTTATTCAGGGCACACTGTCTGCATATCATACATGAATAAACCCTGAAGAGGCTAATATATGCCTGTGCATAGTGAGTCTCTGTGCAACATGTAAGAGAGGAAAAGTCAATATCGTTTGATTTCTCCCAAGACAGTGTGAGATCGCTAAAATTTAAAGACACCGCTTTTTTTTTGAGCAGCTCAGACTAGTCTCTTTCCTCTTATGCTATCTGCTTGAAATCAAGGCTTAATTTAAGCAATTCTATTACAAAACAAATTTCTATGCATAGGCGATGCTTGCGAGGAATGGGAAACGTTTGCAGAGTATTTTTATGTGGGCAAATGCTGTTGATTCTCACCTTCTTATTTGTTCTATTAAAAGTATATTCTATGACAACTCATCTGTATTTGCTTTAATCAAAACAGGATTTCTGAAAAGCAGCCTATACAAATACATGAAAGAAGATCACCTAATATCCCCCTTCTCCTTGCCATCGCGTTACACATCTGACTCTGGCTTTCTGCAAAAGGAGACATTTCTAACAGCACAAATGTTTGGCTAGGAAACATTTCCCCCCCTTTTGGTCTCTTAAAGATTGATTTTCAAAGGGACTCTGTACTCACTGTGCACCCAAGATTCTGGATTCATTAGAAAATCAGGTCTTTGCAGATTTTTTTCTTTTTAACCTTCAGACTACCTTGCCACACTCCTGCAAAGAATGACACTTGAATGTTGATACAGCACACTTTTTTTTTCTCTCCTAGAGACAAAATCATGCTATGTATAAATAGTGGATGCATTGCCTGAGCACCTATTCTTACATAGCCAAAATGGGACTGCCTATGAGGGACGTATCAACATAGCAGGATAGAGTTTCAAACAAAGATGTGTTCTCCCAAGTGCACAATCCTAGCATGTTTGCACTCCTGTCTCAGTGACGTCTATGCCCTGGCTCGGTCATGTCAGTAGAATGGAAGATGGCAGGATCCCCAAGGATATGCTGTTATGGGGAGCTGTCTTCAAGCACCAGGCCTGTTGGCAGACCAACTCTGCTACAAATATATATGCAAAGGGACATGAAGGCTGACAACATTGACCTCGCCCTGTGAGAATCCCTTGTAGATGACTGCAGTGCCAGGAGACAGTCGGGCTGTGCATCTATAGCAGTGACCGGAGGAGGAACAACTGCTGGGACACATGCACCAGTACAACCGGACACCTTCATTTGCCCCAGCTGCAGAAAAACATGTCTCTCCCATATCGGTCTCTACAGCCACAGCAGGCACTGCAACCTCCCAAAAGTTTGACTTCACCCCCCCCCCAAAGGCATAGTCTTCCATTGTCTCCTGAGACAGATGGACGCCAACAACAGTTATCTGTTGGGATTGTGGAAATGAGATACGGAGAGCCAGTTACATAGCAGCCAAAATCTTAGTAATAATAAGAATAATAATCACAATAATAATAATAATTTATTATTTATACCCCGCACATCTGGCTGAGTTTCCCCAGCCACTCTGGGCGGCTTCCGATCGAGTGTTAAAAACAATACAGCATTAAATATTAAAAACTTCCCTAAACAGGGCTGCCTTCAGATGTCTTTTAAAGATAAGATAGCTACTTATTTCCTTCACATCTGAAGCGTGGGTGCCACTACCGAGAAGGCCCTCTGTCTGGTTCCCTGTAACCTCACTTCTCTCAATGAGGGAACCGCCAGAAGGCCCTTGGTGCTGGATCTCAGTGTCCGGGCTGAACGATGGGGGTGACCTGGCCCCCCTAAATAAAATATTTGAGAGGGCTTCCAAAGTTTATGGGTATTGCCATTCAAATGGCTTACCTGCCCCCCCCCCCCCCCAGTATTGGCACCCCTGGTCAGCTACATTCTTTATCTAATTCTGGGGCATTTTGCCTCCAGCCCCACTGAAGATGGCAATGTGATGTTTTTATGCTTGCGTTAGGAGACAGCTGTCTCTTGCTATTATTGGTGTATGTGAATCACTGCACAACACTGGGGAAACAGCATCCAACTTTTTTTTACTTCAAAGCCCTATTGAAGTACTGGGAATGCTTACAATGTTTTCCTTTGGGAGTGTTTGGTTTGGGCATTTTCTCACCATGGTTGTGTTTGAAAGACCGTGACATTAATTGTTATTTATAAAGGTTAAATGTAATTTTGCACATTTGGCAGTAAAAGCAACAAGAACCAGCGGGCAACTCTACTTCATGCCTTAGTTTGTGAAGAACATTAAAAACATTGTCCTCACCAGCACAACTAGTTCAATATGCAGAGCAATCACTGGGGCAGGATAATTTTCAAAACTAAGGTGTTTTCAAAACAGCAGGTATGTCGCTGAAGACTAATCGTTCTGGCTCTTGAACAGGCGCTTCGGGGAACGAAGAAGAGGATTCCTCATTACAAAGCAAACGGCCAAAACAGGATTTATGTTCCTAATTCAGATTAGAAATTAAGTGATAGCCATTATTCTCATTGTCAATAAGAAATCAATACGAATTCTGTTCCTCTAGAGGGCACCATTAGATTCCACTTGAAACCTGTCAAAAAAGCAGGCGGCTGTGCTGGCCCATTTGCAGAATGGGTGAAATCTGCCATAATACATAAAAACAGTAAGGTAAAGGGACCCCTGACCATTAGGCTTCCGGGTCATGTGGCCAGCATGACTAAGCTGCTTCTGGCGAACCAGAGCAGCACATGGAAACGCCGTTTACCTTCCCGCCAGAGCGGTACCTATTTATCTATTTGCACTTTGACGTGCTTTCGAACTGCTAGGTTGGCAGGAGCAGGGACCGAGCAACGGGAGCTCACCCCGTCGTGGGGACTCGAACCACCGACCTTCTGATCGGCAAGCCCTAGGCTCTGTGGTTTAACCCACAGCACCACCCGTGTCCCACAGCGCCACCCGTGTCCCACAGTGAGATATAACAGTGAGATAAAAACAGTGAGATAGCTTTTAAGTTTCACTGTTCAAGCAGTTTTATTCTAAGGGAAGGTAGACATTTTCGTGGCATGACGCAAGTGGCAGAAAGTGAACTGTGCCGGTTTCCTACACAACATAGCTCAGTCAGTAGAGCACGGGACTCTTAATATCAGGGGTGGGGGAACTTATTGTGCGGCACAGAACACTTTCTCCAGCTGTATTTCTTTTTCCTACTGTGTGCTGTTTCTAGTATTGGACCTTAACCAGAAGAGAAAGCAGCAGCTTCAGGGAGAGAAGCATGAATGAGAGAGGGCTTAGTATTTGCCTCTCTTCCACCTGCTCTTCCTGGCAGTGGTGTAGGAGTAGGTTTTGAAGGACAGGAGCTCATCATTGAACACCACCTCTGGCCATGCCCCGAAGAAAGTCCACAGCCACACTCCCAGGGAGAGTGGGATACGCCCTCAAACACACGTACGCAACAGCACAGTGGCATATCAAGGGTTGCCACAGCCCGGGGCAAAGCAAGAATCCTTAGCACTGCCTGCCAAAAGGCTGGAACAAAGGGGTAGTAGTTTGGTGACCTACCCAAGTGGCAGCCAGGGTGCCCCATGAGCGTTGCATATGGCAGGATGGGGGATTGGTTGAGAGCGGGTATTTTTCTAAAGCGTGTGCAGAGTGCACCTTAGCCAATTTAGAACACTGCCAAACCAAGCCAGACCACACCATTACACCGGTGGACAGCAGCTTTCCGGGATTTCATGGTATGAACGTGTTCCATGCAAAACGTATGATCTAATGCTGACTGAGCTATTGCCCTCCCCACCCCATAAGAATCTGAAAGAATCCCTTATGCTTCCCTGAAACTTTTTAGACCTGGTGTGCATCCTTGCAGAACCCCATATGTATGTTTGAGCTGTGAGCAGGGGCTAATAACTCAATTACCCCAAAGAATCCTTTTTACCAGCTATGCTGCAAAGGTGAGATCAACGCATTTAAAAGATGTACTAATATCTCATTGAAGCTGCCAGAGCAGTTTCATTTTCTCAAAACACGTTGGAATTGTTTGCACACATCAACAGTGCAGACTGTATGCTCTAATGAGCTATAAGTGCAGGTCGTTTTAGTAAATTCTAAGATTTGCACATGCTGTTTCTCCTAAAAGGAAGCACATCTCCTCCACCTAATAAATTTTGCATGCAAATATGGGCTTGTTCATTTCATCAGAAGATTCTAATTCATTTCATTTTTTATTCATTTTGCAGCGTATGCGAACTTGCATGTGTAATTCATCAAGCGTGGAAGCAATCTTTTACATTCTCATCACTTGTGACATTTTTAATCAATGAGCCCCTGCCTAGCAGTGATTAAACTTCTCTTTGAATGGAAAAGGCTATAAGGCTTTGAATGGAAAGTCAGGAGGACGTGGGCAGTAAAAAAATACCCTCATGGATTGTAAGGTATCTACAGCACCCAGGTATTTCTACAGTGAAAGCTCTTTAAGAAATCCAGGTGGGGATTAAAATGAAGCAACTGGGCAATGGTGGGATGCAACTAAGGCGGAGTACACATGACCAGTGCTCTTTTTCTACACAAAGAGGTGCCGGAACTAACCATAGACGCCTCCTTCATTCTCTTAGAATGGCAATGGCACCCACCTGAGAGGTGCCGGAACTCAGTTCTAGTGAGCTCTGGCTGGGGAAAAAAGCCCTGTACAGTGGTACCTCGGATTTAGAACTTAATTAGTTCTGGAGGCCTGTTCTGAACCTGAAACTGTTCTTAACCTGAAGCACCACTTTAGCTAATGGGGCCTCCTGCTGCTGCCGCCACCGCCGCACGATTTCTGTTCTCATCCTGAAGCAAAGTCCTTAACCTGAGGTACTATTTCTGGGTTAACGGAGTCTGTAACCTGAAGCGTCTGTAACCTGAGGTACCACTGTACATGGCCGACTTAAAATGCAGTTACGGCTGTGTTATATTACCATTTCAAACTCTCCAAATGCCCCGATTTTCCAGGAACAGTCCTGGTTTTACAGAAGCTGTCCCGGTTTCTGATTCGATCCCAGAATGTCCCGCTTTTACTTCAGATGTCCCTATTTTCTCTGGAGAAAGGGGAACGGAGCTATGCAACTCTGAAGCCCAGGAGATAAGTAACTATATAACCTTTAGAAGACTTCTGAAGGCAGCCCTGTGTAGGGAAGCTTTTTTAATGTTCAGTGTTTAATTCTGTTTTTACATATGTTGGAAGCTACCCTGAGTGGCTGGGGCAAACCAGTCAGATGGGCAGGGTATAATAGTAATAGTAATAGTAATAGTAATAGTAATAGTAATAGTAATAGTAATAGTAATAGTAATAGTAATGGTGTGGGAATGTTCAGGGATGCAGGAGAGGATATATTGTTTGATTATAGCCTTTCCAACTTGTGTTAACAAGTTCGCAATTTAGCAGAGTAACATTCCCCTTTTTAAACTTGCAGCGGATGTGTTTGCTCAGGCTCACTAAAGCCTCTATAATAACTGTTCTGGTATTTCCCCCTTATTCCCTCATAAAAGATAAGACACAACACAGTCTTCTATAAAAGTATAAAAAGAGTTTACTCACATTCTGTTCACAATTGGATCCCAGAAGCAGACTTATCTTAGAAAAGTAACATACACCTGGAAACTATCTCATAAGGAGACAGTCCCTCTGTCCTCTCTTGGCTGTAAGAGAGCATCTTTGGCTAAGCAGATGTTGCTTCTTTGATGCATGTAGTCAAAAAGAGTGAGATGGCAGCCAGTCCTATGCTTTTGTCGTTACCTGCACAGGTGAGGCCACGCAGAGGAAGTCTATCCCAGCCCGGAAGGAAACAGGAAGTTTACCTGCTGGCTGGACAAACATTCCTCCCCATGTATAAACATGTTCACTCTAGGAATGTTGTACTTGACTGCTCTTGTGTTTCACAACCCACAAATGGAATAGGACGTCCCTATTTTCATCGGAGATATGTTGGAGGGCATGCAATTTACTCTGGCTCCTGGCTCCTGTGTAGTCCCACTACTGGTGTTTGAAGGCAAGTACACACGGCGTTAGCCACAACCGATACTGCTAATTGACTTGTTTCCCCTCCAACCAGTTTCCATCTGATTCGAAAGCAGTTAAGCCAAGGCATGTGCATCTGAGACAGCTGTTGCACATGTGCAGGTGACAGTTTCACTGAAAAGGACTTTGGTGCAGTGAAACAAGCAGGTAATGCCTTTCTGGAGTTTGTAGTGACGTCAAAGCAAGCAACTTGGAAACACAGAGGGAAGGAAATGGCCTCATGGCCTTTTAAGCCCTAATGTGTACCTAGTCTAGGTCATTCTTCTTCTCATTTCCCATCAAGGGAAATGCAGTAAAACACAGTGTTTCCTAAGAAGCGACCGGATTGATGCAGGATAAATAGGGGTTGTGGCTAACAGACAACGCTTGTATTGACAACGCTTCTCAAATGCAACTGTGGGAGGGCACTGGGTGCAGAGTAAACAGGAGTGCAACCCAGTTTCCTGGAAGTAAGCCCCATCTACCTCCCAAGCCAGGAGTGGAGGCAGTATAAATAGTGCCACCCAGTGGCGTAGCGTGGGTTGTCAGCACCCGGGGCAAGGCAAGTAATTTGCGCCCCCTAACCCGTGGATTTGCGCCCCCTAACCCGTGGATTTGCCCTAACCCCAGATGTTGCGCCCGGTGCGGCCGGCCCCCCCTGCACCCCCCACGCTACGCCACTGGTGCCACCCAGACCAAGGTCAGCATAGCTGCCCAGAACACACAATGTTAAGCATTGCTAAATGCCATTAATTCTGACGGGAGAGATACTCTCCATGTGCCAAGTCATCCCACTGAAATTAAGGCCATTTCAAACTGCTTAACTATGGTTTGATTATACACATAATTTATTTTACTGAAGGCTGTTATTAAGGAAGTGCTTCCTTATCACACGGTAATGACATCTACTGAGTATTTTAAGTGTTGATACTGGCTATTAATAATTACCCTAAGCATATTCTCTTTTTGGAGTCCAGTTCTCTCTCCTCCTCCCCCTGCATTTGATATATTTACCATCATGCATGCCAGTTTCCTGTTTTATTCAACTTCATAAATATTATTTGAGGTTATTTAAGGATTTTTTTTTTGGCAAAGATTAGGACCACAGACAGACTGGATTTAGATCACATTTCTTTCACATAAAACATTATGTCCCTTGGGCACACAAAAACTATGAGACTTATGCTAGGCTGAGGGTGCCAAATAAGGCCACATTGCTTATGTTACCAGAAGAAAATGGCAAACGCATTGAGACCATTGAACCAAGGGGAAGAAAACTAATGACTGTGGCGTTTGCCCTCCTAGGTGTGTGACATCATACTGGGTCATAAGGAAAGGGTTAACTAAGTGCAAAATGACTAACCAATAGGAACCCAGGGGGAGGAGTTAGAGTTAGAGTTGTTGAGAAGTCAGTCTGGAGTTAGAGAAGAGACAGAGAGAGGATAAGTCTGTGGGTTGGGCTAGTCTGATGTGAGAGAATCTGTTAAGAGGAACAGATCAGTCAAACAGTTGAGATAATCAGTCAGAAGGTATTAGGAAGGTATAGGCCGGTACAGAAACTAAAGTTAAGAAACTGACAAGAATATTATCTGAGAAACCATAAACTTGTTAATACTTATAAAATAAACTTGTTTATTTGGTTCAATTTTAACAACTGTCTGGACTCAGTGTGTACCCGAGAGTAACGGGTTGGTGGCAGCGGGGAAGCGGGCACAGTGGTGGCACAGGGATCAATAGGCCGTTAAACGTCCGGGGACCCTGTGTGATCACCACACCGACCCACAGTTTTGGCCTCCGTGATCCGTCATTTCCATATGTCAGGAGTGCTCTGATGGTGTTTCCTGCTTGGCAGGGGGTTGGACTCGATGGCCCTTGTGGTCTCTTCCAACTCTATGATTCTATGATTCTATGATTTCATATACCTTTGTCAGCATTTGAAAAGATCTCACTTTCACAACTTCAGAGCTGTTTCCCTTGCATTCAGTTGTGTGGCGAGTTCCCGCCTCCCACCAGTGGAAATAAAGACACAAGACACCATAATTAAGGTTAATGGGCTAAAATTGGCCACAACTTTATTGGGTACAGGTGATGAGCGGTATTGGCTTAGGCATTGGTCCTAATTGACTATCTGGCTTCAGCCTGATTGCTTGAAGTCCAGGAAGAGTTAACCCCAGCAGGAGGAGCCCTGCCGATGCACAACAACTAGGAACTCCCCCGGGGTTACCACTTGGGGGCGTGCCTTGGGCCCTGGCCTCCATAGGCTTCGGAGGGGCCACGCTCCCCGGAATCCTTCACTGGACTACCCTTCAGTAAACTGGGGGAGGTGATGGCACTCCCCCCCATTCATCTACATAACAATACCCCGACCAATGCCTAAGCGCCAAACCGAGGAAGTTGTGACGTTTTGCTACAAGGTAGGCACAAAAACCAAGTGGCCAATGCCAATTTGCCAAGTGGAAAAATTCCTACCAGGTCCCTTAACAGCGGCCAACCGAGGTCCATAGCAAGGTCAAAGAAGAAACCTTGAAGGGTAGGAGGGTGGGAAATTCCCCAGCTGAGTGGCGGCAAAGAGGACGGTCCTCTGCTGCGCTTGCTTTAAACGCGGCAAGCCACACTCCCTGAGCCAGCTGATTGGCTGGCCAGGGGGATGACGCGGCAGAGGATTCCCCTGATCACTGGGTCTGACTGGTTCAAGTGGCTTCTCTCTTCCACTAGATCAGGGGATGTCCAACAGGTCGATCGGGATCGAAGTCGATCCCTGGGAGGTTGCAGTCGATCGCTGTCGATCGCGGGCTCATTTTCCTTTGCTTTTGCCTAAGAGAACTCGGCCCCAGCCCCTCTCCCCTGCCTGGATTTTCTCCTGATATCTGTAACGGAAGATGGAGATTTTGCTGTGAGGCAAAATGCTTTCACAGTGCTGTTTTTGTGAGTGACTAATGCCCTTCCCCCTTAACCCCCCCCAAAACGGAACCCCAACAAACACCTCTAGAAAACAACTTTGCCCTGAACTCCTACAAAATGGGGGTAGATCACTGTCAGATTTAAATTCTGAAAGTAGATCACAATCATGGGTAGGCAAACTAAGGCCCGGGGGCCAGATCCGGCCCAATAGCCTTCTAAATCTGGCCCGTGGACAGTCCAGGAATCAGTGTGTTTTTACATGAGTAGAATGTCTCCTTTTATTTAAAATGCATCTCTGGGTTATTTGTGGAGCCTGCCTGGTGTTTTTAGATGAGCAGAATGTCTCCTTTTATTTAAAATGCATCTCTGGGTTATTTGTGGAGCCTGCCTGGTGTTTTTACATGAGTAGAATGTGCGCTTTTATTTAAAATGCATCTCTGGGTTATTTGTGGGGCATAGGAATTCGTTCATCCCCCCCTCCCCCCAAAAAATATAGTCCGGCCCCCCACAAGGTCTGAGGGACAGTGGACTGGCCCCCTGCTGAAAGTTTGCTGACCCCTGCACTAGATTCTAAACTTCCTTGATACAAGATCACAGGCCTGGAAGCGACTTGTGCGATACCGCTCTCGCGAATCGATAGATGGATAAAGCACAGCTATCTGTGGAAAGGTGCGCTTCTCTCGGTTTTATGGTTCAGTTTACCATAGGAAGCTGCATTATACCAAGGCAGACCATTGACCCAACTAGCTTGGTCCTGTCTGTACTGACTGCCAGTGGCACTGCAGGATTTCAGACAGGGCCTCACCTGGAGATACTGGGCATCACAGAGATCTCCCCACTTGATGAAGTTATGTGGTTTTAGTAGAAATGTTATAAAGGATTAAGAAAAAAACAGACCGTTAATTGTTGAAAGGAGGGAAAGTAAAGTTACATTATATTAAGATAAATTACAGGACAAAAATTGGGAAAGATGGAAAGGATTTGCTGAAATAGCTAACTGAACTAGAATACAAAAAAGGGAGGTGTGAGAAGGTCAAGGAAACAAGCAAATGAAATATAAGTTATGGGAAGATTCGCTGTGTTTTTAAATTGTTTTTATTTTACTGTTTTCTTCTTTTTCTTTTTCCTTATTGTGATGTGTTTTTGTTTAATATGGTGTTTTCTGTTTTTTCTTTTTGTAACCTTTAAAACTTTAATAAATATTATTTTTTTTAAAAAAGAGATCTCCCCACTTGCTCCCCCCCAAAAAAAACTGGAATCCAGTGGTGTTCAGTTTCTGGCACTGGAGCAGCCTTATCCTACCTGGGTTGCTGCACCTTGTCAAGCAAGGTTTGGTGTTAAGCCGAAACCAAATTGTTTTTGACAACGAAATAATTTGTAAGTGCTCCCTCATTAGTTGGTAATTGGCTTTTGAAGACGACGCAACCGAAGCTTTGATTACAAGCTAAAAGAAAACATATCTGCGAAAATGAAGGCTTACTCTTTGCTGAACTAAATGCTGATTAGCAGAAGAATGACTGAAGTGCTTCACAGGAAGCTGAGCAAAAGTGGCATTGCGTCAGCACTGGCAAGTTGAGAAGCTGCGTTTGGTGCTAAGAGGTAGCCTATTCTTCTGATGGATGAAAGCTTCACATTAAAAACAGATGTACTAACTAGATCAGGGACATCATCATCATTATTATTTCAGGGCTTTTTTTACCTGGGTCTCAATGGAACTTAGTTCTGGTACCTCTCAGGTGGACACCATTGCAATTCTAAGAGAATGAGGGAGTTCATTGTATGTTACAACACCTCTTTTTCTAGAAAAATACCACCAATTTTATTATTTATATGCTACCCACCTGCCTGGGTTGCCCCAGCCACTCAGGGCGGCTTCCAACAAAATATGAAAACACAAAAACCTCACTATTAAAACACCATTAAAAACCTCCCTGTACAGGGCTGCCTTCAGATGTCTTCTAAAAGTCAGGTAGTTGTTTATTTCCTTGACATCTGACGGGAGGGCGTTCCACAGGGTGGGTGCCACTGTTGAGAAGGCCCTCTGCCTGGTTCCCTGTAATCTCACTTCTCTCAGTGACAGAACTGCCAGAAGACCTTCAGAGTTGGACCTCAGTGTTGGATGATGGGGATGAAGATGCTCCTTCAGGTATACAGGGCCGAGATCATTTAAGACTTTAAAGGTCAGCACCAACACTTTGAATTGTGCTTGGAAATGTACTGGGAGCCAGTGTAGATCCTTTAGGACCAGTGTCCTGGCAGCCACTCCCAGTCATCAGTCAGGCAGCTGCATTCTGGATTAGTTGTAGTTTCCGAGTCACCTTCAAAGGTAGCTTCACATAGAACACATTGCAGTAGTTCAAACAAGAAATAACCACAGCATGTACCACTCTGGTGAGACAGGGTGCAGTCAGGCAGCGATTCAGCTGTTGTACCCTGGACACAGAATTCACCTGTGCCTCCATGGACAGCCATGAGTCCAAAATGACTCCCAGGCTGCGCACCTGGTCCTTAGGGGCACATTTACTTCCATCTGCTCAGCTCAGAGATCACCTATATTTTGTTCCTCCTCTCCCTAAACACTTTCCATTCCCACAAGCCATTATAAGATATCACTTTTTAATATGCTGCCTGTGTTTCATCCTTTTCCTCCTCCATCCTCACACCTCCTTCCTTTTCTGCCACACCTTTTAGGTTATAAGCCTATAGGTAAGGACTCTCTTGAGAGGGATGCGGGAGGCGCTGTGGGTTAAACCACAGAGCCTAGGACTTGCCAATCAGAAGGTTAGCGGTTCAAATCCCCGCGATGTTCAAAAGCACGTCAAAGTGCAAGTAGATAAATAGGTACCGCTCTGGCGGGAAGGTAAATGGCGTTTCCGTACACTGCTCTGGTTCGCCAGAAGCGGCTTAGTCATGCTGGCCACATGACCCGGAAGCTGTACGCCGGCTCCCTCGGCTAATAAAGCGAGATGAGCACCGTAACCCCAGAGTCGGTCATGACTGGACCTAATGGTCAGGAGTCCCTTTACCTTTACCTTTAAGGACTCTCTTGCTTTTATCAGCAGTCTTATGTAATACAATTAGCTGGAAAAACGCTTTAGGGAAATAAATGATGTGCTGCACAGAACCCAAATTTGGCATTGACTAGGTTCATCCACACTTCTGCTTGCCCTATACCCCCCCCCCCGAAAACCTGCTGTTTACTGCAGAATCAGAGCAAACATCAATAATATTTTCTCCACACTGATGTTTGCTCCAGTTTAGAGCTAAAGGGTGGGTTTTCCGGGGGAAAGCAGAAGGGCAAACTGCTCACATCTGTGCCTACAAAGCACCGGACAAACAGAAAACCACTTGGAATTGTGCTTTCTAGGCACTGGGAAAGCAGGAGTGCGGCTCAGCCCTCAGAGGACCATTGTGGTATGAAAATCACCTTACCAATCTTTTATTAAGCATTAGTTGCAATGACACAAACTGAGCACTAGGTGGCAATATCCAATTACTTTTACTAGCTTCCTTACTTCTAAACTAGAATCCTGTTGCATTTAAAGAGCTCCCTAATGGAAGAGAAACAAGAACTCGGGGACCATCGGTTGGCTGAAACTCTTAGTCATAACCAAGCCAACTTTCTAAAGCACAATCTGATTCTGGCTAGTTCGAACTACAGCCGTACCTTGGTTTTCGAACTGGTTAGTTCTCAAATATTTTGGCTCCCGAACATGGCAAATCTGGAAGTGACTGTTCTAATTTATGAACTATTTTTGGAAGCCGAATGTCCAATGGGGCTTCCGCGGCTTCCGAATGGCTGCAGGAGCTTCCTACAGCCAATCAGAAGCAATGCTTTGGTTTCTGAACGTTTTGGAAGTCGAATGGACTCCATTCGACTTGCAAGGTACGACTGTGCTAGATTTTAAACTATAACAAGAAGCGGTGATCGTGTGTGTAGCGGGTAGTGTGTAGCAGCTGCTCCCCCCAATCACCAATAAAAATACATTGCTAACTAATATTCTGCCCCCCTAAAACACCTGGCTACACCCATGGCAGCGACTGACTTTAAACTATTAGTAAAACTAAGTAAAGCAAGTTGTTTAATATAAAGGAAACATGGAGACGATGGGAAGTCATAGATTCATGTAGAAAGCACATAGTTGAAACTGTATGTGTCTCTTGTGATATTATTACTGGATTGATCAACATGAAGATGACTACGTGTTGTGTATATATATGGAAAATCAATAATAAAGCATTATTATTATTATTTTTTAAAAGAGGTCTATGCCTCCAGTTTCTTTTTTTTTATAAATATTTTTATTAAGTTTCTTTTCTTATAGTCAAAGATATACAGAATACAGAAAAAAGAAAGAAAACAGAAAGAAAAAAGAAAATATGAAAAATCCAACTTTCCTTAATGTTTTTAACAAACCAACTGGACTTCCCCACATCCTCCAAACCCTGCATTCTTTGTTATACAAACATCAGCAATTTATTACCTTATTTCATAACTTACTGTATCTTTCGATTTATCATGTTTCTAAATTCACAGTATTTGTATCCCAATTTCTATGTACTTAAATTTAACATAATAAAGTTATTTCCTAATTCCACCTCTTATTTCTTGTATCTTAGTTTTCATTTTACCTAATCAAGTTGCTGAAGCTAGAGTTCCCTTAATCGTGCATTTTCTTAACATTCATACAGCTTATGGTGTTTTTGCAAATAGTCCTTAAATTTTTTCCAATCCTCTTCCATTGTTTCTTCTCCCAAGTCTCGGATTCTGCCAGTCATCTCGGCCAGTTCCATGTAGTCCATCAACTGCGTCTGCCATTCCTCCAATGTAGGTAGATCTTGAGTCTTCCAATACTTAGCGATGAGAATTCTTGCTGCTGTAGTAGCATACATAAAGAAATTTCTATCCTTCTTTAACACTTTCTGGTCCACAATGCCCAGAAGAAAGGCCTCCGGTTTCTTAAGAAAGGTATACCTAAATACCTTTTTTAACTCGTTGTAAATCGCCTCCCAGAAGGCCTTCACTTTTGGACAAGTCCACCAGAGGTGAAAGAATGTCCCTTCCGCCTCCTTACATTTCCAGCATTTATTGTCAGACAGGTGATATATCTTAGCAAGCTTGACTGGGGTCATGTACCACCGGTATACCATTTTCATAATGTTTTCCTTCAAGGCATTACATGCCGTGAATTTCATTCCGGTGTTCCATAACTTTTCCCAGTCCTCAAACATGATGTTATGCCCAATATCCTGTGCTCATTTTATCATGGCAGATTTAACTATCTCATCCTGTGTATTCCATTTTAGCAGCAAGTTATACATTCTCGAAAGTACCTTAGTTTTTGGTTCTAACAGTTCCGTCTCTAGTTTCGATTTTTCCACCTGGAACCCAACCTTTTTATCCATTTTAAAAACCTCTTGAATTTGAGCATAATGTAGCCAATCTCGCACCTTATTTTTTAATTTTTCCAAGCTCTGCAGCCTCCAATTGTCTCCAGTTTTTTCAATTATTTCCCAATATTTCGGCCAGTAGGCCTCCATGTTAAGTCTTTTTCGGGCCTTAGCCTCCACCGGTGATAACCACCTCGGGGTCTTACCCTCTAATAAGTCTTTGTATTTTGTCCAGACCATAAATAATGCTCTTCTGACAATATGGTTTTTGAACAATCTATGAACCTTAACCTTGTCGTACCACAAATATGCATGCCAACCAAACGCATTATCAAACCCTTCCAGATCCAGGACATCAGTGTTCTCCAAAAGAAACCAATCTTTCAACCAGTAAAAGGCTGCAGACTCATAATATAACCTCAAGTCCGGCAGGGCAAACCCCCCTCTTTCTTTCGAATCGGTTAATATTTTAAACTTTATTCGGGGCTTTTTGCCCTGCCAGACAAACTTAGAAATATCCTTTTGCCACTTTCCAAAGCATTCCACTTTGTCCACGATCTGTAGGGCCTGGAACAGAAATAACATTTTCGGCAATACATTCATTTTTATAGCTGCGATTCGGCCCAACAAGGAAAGTTTCAGTCTTGACCAAATTTCCAAATCTCTTTTGATTTCCGACCAACATTTTTCATAATTATCTTTAAACAAATTCAAATTTTTTGAGGTCAGATGGACCCCTAGGTATTTCACCTTTTTAGCCACATTTAATTCTGTCTCTTTCTGAAACTCCTCTGTTTCTGCAGAAGTCAAATTTTTAACCAAAACCTTAGTTTTTTGCTTATTCAACTTAAATCCCGCCACCCGACCAAATTCGTGTATCAATTCTAAAACTTTTTTTGTACTGGGTACTGGCTCCTGTAATGTTAAGACCAAATCATCTGCAAATGCTTTCAGTTTGTATTGTTTCACTCCGACCTGAATTCCTTGTACCAACCGGTCCTCCCTGATCATGTTCAAAAGCACCTCCAGGACTGAGATAAATAAAAGAGGGGATAGGGGGCACCCCTGCCGTGTCCCTTTTTCAATTTTAAACTCCTCTGTCACCACATTGTTCACTATCAATTTAGCTTTTTGCTCTGTATAAATTGCTTCTATTCCATTTTCAAACCCTCGTCCTGCCTCCAGTTTCTTTCTCAGTCACATAGTAAAGGAAGAGGGAGTCAGGGAAGGTGTAAACTAAAAGCTTGCTCATGGCTGGTGCAGAGGAAGAGCTTGGTGGCCTCTTTTATGATAAACTATCCCCCCAAAAGAAGGAAGGAAGCAGATCTGGGTGTGTGCATAACGTCCATTAGAATCAGATCAGCCATCCAGTGTCACCTAGGAGAGGGGAGTGGGTGAGGTTAAGGCTTGCCATGGGTCATGCACATGGGTATGTTGTTGTTGTTTAGTCGTTTAGTCATGTCCGACTCTTCGTGACCCCGTGGACCAGAGCACGCCAGGCACTCCAGTCTTCCACTGCCTCCCGCAGTTTGGTCAGGCTCATGTTTGTACCTTCAAGAACACTGTCCAACCATCTTGTCCTCTGTCGTCCCCTTCTCCTCGTGCCCTCCATCTTTCCCAACATCAGGGTCTTTTACAGGGAGTCTTCTCTTCTCATGAGGTGGCCAAGGCACTGGAGCCTCAGCTTCACGATCTGTCCTTCTAGTGAGCACTCAGGGCTGATTTCCTTAAGAATGGAGAGGTTTGATCTTCTTGCAGTCCATGGGATTCTCAAGAGTCTCCTCCAGCACCATAATTCAAAAGCATCAATTCTTCGGCGATCAGCCTTCTTTATGGTCCAGCTCTCACTTCCATACATCACTACTGGGAAAACCATGGCTTTGTTGGCAAGGTGATGCCTCTGCTTTCTAAGATGCTGTCTAGGTTTGCCATCGCCTTTCTCCCAAGAAGGAGGCGTCTTTTAATTTCGTGGCTGCTGTCACCATCTGCCGTGATCATGGAACCCAAGAAAGTAAAATCTCTCACTGCCTCCATTTCTTCCCCTTCTATTTGCCAGGAGGTGATGAGGCCAGTGGCCATGATCTTCATGGCACATGGGTATAGCCAGGATTTTTGTTGGGGGTGTGTGCAGGACTTTTGTTAGAGGGGGCAGAACCGATGTGATTGGTCAGTTAGTTAAGTATTTCTATAGTTTTACTTTACGGGGGGGGGGGGCAGTTGCCCCTCCCCAGCTATACCCAGGGTCATGCACATAGCAGAAAAGGATGGCTTCCCACTGCATAGTCTCACAAGCACACATAGACACACACTCCATGCAAGTAAGTTTAACCAAAGGCACAATCAGCTCATTAAGTTAAGACACTTTTCAAACAAGCAGTTTTGTCCCTCTGTATATCGCAGGAACTAGACATGCGGGTGGTGCTGTGGGTTAAACCACAGAGCCTAGGACTTGCCGATCAGAAGGTTGGTGGTTCGAATCCCTGCGACAGGGTGAGCTCCCATTGCTCGGTCCCTGCTCCTGCCAACCTAGCAGTTCGAAAGCATGTCAAAGTGCAAGTAGATAAATAGGTACCGCTCCAGTGGGAAGGTAAAGGCGTTTCCATGCGCTGCTCTGGTTTGCCAGAAGCGGCTTTGTCATGCTGACCACATGACCTGGAAGCTGTACGCCGGCTCCCTCGGCCAATAAAGCAAGATGAGTGCCACAACCCCAGAGTTGGCCATGACAGGACCTAATGGTCAGGGCGCCATTTACCTTTATGTCTTGGGAACTAGTCACTTTGTTTCAGTAAGTCTTGTTATAGATTTGTGGGAGACACCCCCCAAACCCCTAGAAATTAATAACTGGTAGGATTTTGATCATTTGGGATGTGAAGGGAGAGATACAAGCTGTAGGATTCCCTGGGCTAGCTTATGCAAAATGACCTTGCCAAGCCAGGGCCGTTAAGAAACAATACAAGACCATTGAGAGCCGCTGGCAATGCAAGAGAACTGTCCTTTGCCCTCTGTCTTGAGGTGTGAACAGAGGCAGGGGGGTTTGGAAGATTGGGGGGTTGTGAGGTGACAGGAAAAGGGAGTCTGGTAGCAAGGGGCTTGGGGGAGAGGAGAAGTGCCCTACGTGGGGCTATCTTTGAAGGTGACGCGGAAACTACAACTAATCCAGAATGCGGCAGCTAGATTGGTGAAAGGGAGTGACTCCCGGGACCTTTTAACACATGGGTAGGCAAACTAAGGTCTGGGGACTGGATCCGGCCCTGTCACCTTCTAAATCTGGCCCACGGACGGTTCAGGAATCAGTGTGTTTTCACATGAGTAGAATGTGTCCTTTTATTTAAAATGCATCTCTGGGTTATTTGTGGGGCATAGGAATTCGTTCCCCCCCCCCATATAATGCGGCTCCCCACAAGGTCTAAGAGACAGAGAAACTTCTGAAAAAGTTTGCTGACCTCTGATTTAACATGTCCTAGACCTAATGGATATTCATTGGCTCCCAGTACGTTTCCGAGCACAATTCAAAGTGTTGGTGCTGATCTTTAAAGCCCTAAACGGTCTCGGACATTGAGGTCCTCCTCTGAGGGTTTCTGGCGGTTCCCTCACTGCAAGCAGTGAAGCTACAGGGAACCAGGCAGAGGGCCTTCTCGGTAGTGGCGCCCGCCATGTGGAATGCCCTTCCTTCAGATGTCAAGGAAATAAACAACTATCTGACTTTTAGAAGACATCTTTTTAGGGAAGTTTTTAGTGTTTGATGTTTTATCCTTGTTATGTACTGAAGTTCTCGCCCTGGGCCAGCAGGGGGATACTGTAGATAGTTTCCACTCAGGTCCACATATGCACATAAGGGATTGAAAGTGACATTCAGTGATTGGATAGTTACAGAAAGTTGTTACAGTTGTGTTGTAGTGGAGCTCTATATAAGCAGGCTGGCTGAACCCTTCAGTTCAGTTCTGTTCTGGCCTGTGAGTAAAGAAGAGCTGTTTGAAGAACCACTCTGTCATCTGATATGTTCACCCTCAACATAACAATCCTGTCTTTACTATTCTGCTGGGATCCACCTAGAGTGGCTGGGGAAACGCAGCCAGATGGGTGGGGTATAAATATAATCACCATTGCCATCATCTTGGGCAGGCTAGCCGAAGGCTGGCTGCACTGCTGTGGGGTTACAAGGCCCTCTTGAAAGGGCCATGCTGTAAGATCTGGACTCCTTCCATGCAAACTGAAGGTATAAATAGGGGAATAAACCATCTTTCTTAAAGCTACAACAGTCTCTGCTGTGTCCCAATTCTCCAAAGTAACACAAGCCTGGGGTGAGTGCCTGGAACCCCCAGGAATCTTGCAGAAAGTGGGGGGAGGCACCCAACTTTTGTAACAAGCAATTTATCATTGGAAAAGTGACTGGGATTTGAATTGGCTGCCCCATGCTTTCAGAGCTGCAGAGAAGAACAGGCTCATTGGTTAGCTCGCACCCGGCCGGCTTCTTTTGCTGGGAGTGCCTAAGCCTCTCCAGCTGTTTTTTTGGCCGTCAAATGAGCCTGTGTCCTGAGCTGGGAGCCTAAAGCCTATTCTCGCCCCATTCATGAGGGCAGTCATTAGAATCACTGTGGCTGCTTTGTGGCTTAAAGGCTTTGAGTCTAGCCCATGAAGACATTCCAATGGCTAGCCTAACATTGGATCCACAAATACCTGCCCACTTATCAGGCAACTTCTTGATTTCTGATGGTCTGTGTATGGGATGCCATTGTCACCAGTGAGGTCAGCCCCATTCCTCACCATGGATATATGGATGCACCACAATGCCTTAAACTCACCGAGAGTGTCATACCAAAACTGCAATTCTTAGCAGCTTTGCAGCAGACCTTTCTGTCATCGTTGATAATAATCAACAGATCAGTCCAAGCCACTTTAGCACTGTAGTAATGAAGGCGATTGGGGGGGGGGGGGCTGCACAAATTTTAATGCAGGAGTTTCAAAATTTCAAACAATATCCTAAAAAGCAGCAAATGCAGCCATGCAACATACGCAGCAGAATCCTATCTACGTTTGTTTCAGAATTAAATCCTGCTGTGTTCAATGGGGCTGACTCTTAGGTTCATCAGTTGGCAGAGCTTTTATTTTTGCTATTTAAGCCAAACACGGAATAATACTTACCATTTACATAGTTCTTAAATGCTATGTATAATATGTGGATATGATCAGGCCAAAACTATGTATTTTTAAGTTCCCTTGATTTCAATGTGATTCAGCATGTGCTTACTTTTTTTAGCTGAAATCAATGAAATTGAAATGTGCTTAACTTGATTTGTATCATTATTCCCTTACTCCTGCAGTCACCAATGTAGCACCCTCAGGCACCCTGCCTCTACCATATTATATCTTTAAAATGAATGAATAACATCTTTGCAGGGATTGTTTGGCAGCTGGGTTGCCTTTCTTTGGTCTGTTTTATTAGTTTTGGGGTGTGTGGGTGTTTTCCCTGTTTGTAGGGGGAGGAGTCTTGAGCATCAGCAGTTTTTCTTCTGTGAAATGGGTATTTTGCAGTGCCCACAAAAGTTTAACCTGACATGTAAAGTTGATGTATACTTTAATCTGTAATTTTAGCTTATCACGTATACTTTTGATTTTATTCTTTTGCTTTTTTATAAACCTATTTTTAGTGTGTTACCGGAAAAATCCGAGGGCTCCCTTGGACAAAACAAAGACACCAACCAGGATAACTTGGAGCAAAACAGCAGCCTGTAGGCTTGGCCTTTATCGAACTGTCCTGCTACAGTGTCGGTTTTTGACTATTTTAATGTATTTTTAAATTCTTCTGTTAACCACTTAGAGGCTTAGAGGTACACAAATTCTGTTAATTAAAAGAAATTTGCAAATACGTTTCCAGGCCCAAAAAGGTTGAGGAGCCCTCTCTTAGAACAACGTGATAAGGTAGGCCAGTGTCTAAGTATTGTAGCCGTGGGACTGATGCAGAAAGATGTTTGTGGCTGCAGTAAGATTTGAATGGAAGGCTTTTAGGCTCAGTAACAGCTCTCGTTCTTAGCCATTGTACTACCTGGATTCCCAAGAAGAGCTGGAGAAAGCAATGAAGAGGAAGAGCTCTGCATAACCCCAAAGTTTGCCTGCACTAACATGAAAGATCAGTTGGCCCAAGAAGCGGCAATGTCTTGCTTGGTCTATAATTCTTGACCCAGCTGCCCAAATCAGCAGACAATTACTCATCCATTTCTGCCAGGGATTGATGTGTCTTTGTTTTACTACAGCAGCACCTTAAATACCAATTTGCATTCATTTTTGACAATACCATTTTCCTTCCAGTTTCACTTGGAGTGAAATTTCAGGGCAACTTGATATTTCTCCACTGGCATTCGAAAAAGCATGGGCAGAATTTCAGATGCAAAAAAAGATTCATTCGCCCTAGCAAAATTTCTCACGGTGGGGCTTCTATACAACCACCTCAACTCATGCTAAAAGGGTCAGGAATGAATTAGACTTTCATTATCATAAGACTGCCTTTTTGTCCAGGCTATTTGTGGGTTAGAAACCCATCGTATGCTTATCTTTGTGAAGGAAAAGCGATGGCAAGAAGAATTAGAACAGCTCTTTATCAGCTGCAAACAAAACAAAACAAAAACCAACATTTGAGGAGAAAAGCAAACTTTTCCTTATTTCTATGATGACACAGGATGGAGAGAGAAAGTAGACCTCGCATTGCAAGGAGCTTGAGAAAGCAGCCGAACTTTTTTTTTTGACAAATATGCTGCTGGTCTAGAGAGTTTTATTGCTGGTACACAGCACACTTTGTTCTTTTTTGTTTCCCTTAACCTGCTGGTGGTTCAAATTAGCGACGCAGGCATCTGAAATGTTTGACAAGTGGTCAGATGAAGAGATCCACACCCATATTCCCACTGTGAAATGACGGGAGGAGATTTAAGAGGAAATGAAAATAAAATGCATTTGCCCCTGTTCCGCCAGATAGGGTTTTAAAAAACACGGCACACAGGGACTAAAACCATCCAGTGGAGTTCAGTGATAAATTACCAAAGGTGCTGAAATCTGCATCAGCCTTTGGCAAGTTCCATTCTCCTTGCTCTAATTAATATATACATGCATTTTACAATTAGAGAAAGGAATGGGACATTTTCGCTGTGATTCTTCTTAGTGCTTGGTTTTTCCTAATATTTTTTCTAGGAGAAAAAAGGATCAAAGGGGCCACTAGAACAGACTTGTCAGTCCTCCTTAGCTTCATTCTCTGTGCACCTCGGTTAGAAAGTAAAGATGACACATCTGCTGCAATCTTAAAGAGATTATGGGAAACGTTTCATATAGAACATATATTATCACCAGGAAATAAGGTATAAATACATGAGTCCTGGTAATAAGAACATTTGAGGGTATATTTCAAAGCATGATCTGAATATTTATATTATTTTTACTAAAACAATACATTGTTATTTGACATAATTCGTATGCCACTTAAAGAGTAAAACTTCTAAGCAGTTTACTGAAACTACTGTATTTTTTGCTCTATAAGACTCACTTTTTCCCTCCTAAAAAGTAAGGGGAAATGTGTGTGCGTCTTACGGAGCGAATGCAGGCTGCGTAGCTATCACAGAAGCCAGAACAGCAAGAGGGATTGCTGCTTTCACTGCGCAGCGATCCCTTTTGCTGTTCTGGCTTCTGAGATCTTGTTTTCCTCCTCCAAAAACTAGGTGCGTCTTGTGGTCTGGTGTGTCTTATAGAGAGAAAAATACGGAATTTTACTAACAGCAAAGATAATATTCTCAGGGATCAGCCTATTCTCCAGAAGGCGATTTGGAGGCTGGAAGAGTCTTCTAACTACATCTTTATGAAAACCTAGTCAGTCCACCAAGAAACAGATAAAAGTGTCTCCAGAGGGCCAAATCTGGCCAAGGGATGCCAGAAAAGGTAAAAGACTATTTTGCTGGGAAGTGACCTCCTTAAAGAGAAACTCACTTTCCCCAATAATGGCACTGCCTATATCAAGCTTACTGCTTAGAATAGCAGGCCAGGGCATCTCCCAGTGAGAAGGACCTTAATGCTTTGCTCTGTGTGGACCCCTGCCTCCTGGGGATTAGCTTGCCAAACAATTTGCTGCTCACAAAGATATTGCAACTACAAGGCTATTAACTCACAAGGGATTCCTGTGTTTCTAACTGGATGTGGGTGCTGAAGATGTGTGAAGAGCATCATAGGGATTTCTGCTGAGCAGAAATGTTTTGCATACATTACTGGGCTGGAGTACCGCATTGCTAAATTCAGAGCGTAGGTTTCTAAGGATGGCTGTATCTCATGTATTGTTTCAGAAAGTGTGAACCAGGTTAAGTTCACAGGTTTCCCAAACCAGCCTTCAGAACAGACTCTGAAACTTTTCCAGAAGGAATTATTCCACACTCCAAACAATGCTCATCCACCAGTGGCCCTTGAGAGAGACAGCTCTGCCCCACAGTTGCCATCCCGGAAGCAAGAGGGGTACATGAAGAAACCAGTAGCTGTGGTCTTGGAATCTGCCAATAGTCCATTGGGGGGAAAGGTAGCAGGAGCTCAGTTCACCCATGCCTTCTTCAAAGCAACCATAAGGCAGTAAAATTGTTCAGTATGGACATTTACAACACACTCCTTGGCCAGTGCTTCCCATTTCCTGCTAGTGTCCTTCCCCAGCCACAAAAGCCTTATTCTGGGGAAGGAGCATAGGACAGCAGGCAATGGAGGAATCCCTTGGAAACCAGTGGTGCCATTTGAGTAGAGCTTTCGGGCAGAAGTCCAGATCTCAGTTCAGCAGAATGAGGAGTTCCTAAACGCTGCAAGGGAGTCATACACACCATCTAAAGAGGGTGACCCCTTAAATACAAAGTCTAAAACTACTCAACAGGCAATAATAGCTGTCTTTGTTTTTCTTTTCTCTAGTGTCCTCTTATTGCTCCTTTTCTCAAGAATGTATAGTGGAGATGCAGGTGACCCAGGTTTCTTGGTATGTCCATTAGTTCTTTATTCATTCTAGAATGCTGTTGGGGCAGGGAATGGGGGGAAAGTAGCTTTCCCCAAGTCCTCACATCTCTGTATTCACCCCAACTCTAGCTGATGCTCAGAGTACTCCTATTCTGCTCCACATATACATGTTCAAGGCAGACAATTTCTTTCCAAGAAGTGTGGAAGCACTAGCAGCCTTTCTCAACCTGTGGGTCCCCAGATATTGTTGAACTACAACTCCCATTACTCCTAGCTATCAAAGCCAGAGCTCAGGGATGATGGGAGTTGTAGTCCAACATCTGGGGACCACAGGTTGAAAACTGCTGCGACTAGAGGATGGCAGTGCAATAGTGGTTCTGCTTGAAGGTAGCAACTTAGATGCAGCATCATCTAGGCTGCATAACAACGCCACCACTGGACACAGTGCTTGGTCATGCTGAGGGTGATATAGTTTACTAAACCAACCCTTCTTCTTAGAGGGTTTCCCAATCTTACTTTGCCTTTTGCAAAATGCTTAGTTCCTACTTGATTAACTTGCAAATCGAGGAGTGTTTTTGTTCGGAGCATTCTGTGTCAATAAATTGGTGTGCGTCAGGTTCAGACAAGGGCGTCCCGCTACAGACCTGCCGAAATCCAGGCTTAAGCACCGTTGGGAAGTCTTACAAGACCTACTTGTGCGGGCTGGTGAATTTTCAGTGAATGTGATGGAACTGCATTGTTTTCCTTTGTTCCCTATCTGAGTCTTTGGCGTGGGGTGGACATCCATATAAAACGACAAAACAATTCGCCGTTGACTCAACGTGCCTGAAAATGGACTGACAGAGTTGCTGGCAGAAGTGGGAAAGATGTCTTGTTTTAAAAATGCATGGAACGGGGAAATCGGCCAATTCAAATATGTCATACTTTGCTTTGTTAATATTGCAATACTCTTCTCAATGGTTTAACAGGATCACTAGGCCTGAGCCTTGGAAAGAGACAAATAGCCCTTAAGTCATTATTACAAAAGGCTTATCTATGGAGATGCAATGACAGAAGAAATACTGTGACAAGAGTGCATAGCAATGTAAGCACCAGAGCATTGCAAATAGGAAGTGACTGGGAACCTGCCCAGTTAACAACACTGCTCTTTGTATGACAGCTGTATGTGACAATTACTCGGGACAGCCAAACAGGAGACAGAAAACATATTAGAAACACAGAACAGCTCTAACTCTTGGTTTCTGAGCAATTTTCAGACTGGATTTGACTTTATGCATGTATTTTTATGTATGTATGTTGTAACCCATTATTTGTCAAAGCAAATCACCAAGCTCAAACTCCAAGAAAATTCTCTTTTTGGGGGATGGGAGAGATGAAATATGCTTATGAAATCTCCTGTGTTACTGGAAGATACAAAGCTAAAAAGAGAATCCAGGCAACTGGACTTTTATCACAAAAGCTGCATTTTGTTAATTATCTGTATTAGTATGTGTGGCACACTAACTACTGGTATTAGTATGAATATCATTAGTAATACCTGAATGACATTATAATGCCAATCTATTGAATTTATAAAAGTGAAAATATAGAAGAAGCCAAAGTAATCAACTGGGACATTCCCCGTCATAATTGCAAACCTACTATTGACCAAATCAGGGAAGAAAGACAAAACAAAACAGAAAATGGACAAGATGTTCTCTCTTAGACTTACAAAATATAATAGGTTAATTTGCATTAGTACATTCCTGCTTGCATCTCCTTTTTGCTTTTCCCCTTATCCCCCTGCCTCCCCCAATCATTTCTTTTAATCATTACCTCATTTACTTTTCCAGATTTGCAAAGAACCTTTATGCAAGAGTCTGTTTCCACAGACTTATCTCGACAGTGGGTTGTTGTATACCTATAAACACTAGCATTATCATTAAGTTTCAGTTACTCATCTTGCCCTTTCTAACTGTCCAGATTTGTTTTAGGCACTGGAGAACAAGTAGAGAAAGGGCAGAATGGAAGATTGTCCATTGCAATTAATTGTTGGCCCCACAATGTCTGCATTGCTCCAGTTCCTAATATATGCATATTTTCTTTTTTCTTATTCTATTCCCCTCTTCTCAACAGAAAGCTGAAGAAAGACCAGGCAGACATTCAGAATTAACTCCATCTTTTTACTGAGGTAAATAGAACATCAACTTTGTCAGGAGGAAGACAGCTTAGCTTGTTAGATACCACTGAGAGCTTTCATCCAAGGGTTCCCACTGTGTGATAAGCAGCCTAGGCACTTTTTGACTTGATTCACGATTTATCTGGAACATACAGAAATAGGCTTTCCTAAATATTTACCTTTACGGCCTGTCATGCATTCCATAACCTGCTTGGTTTGTTGTGCAATACCAGGCTCATGAAGTGTCCTGTTTAGCAGATTAATTTTATTAAAGCAAGTTTCTAGTCCTTCAGACTTTTTTTTTTTAATGTTGGCTCAGTCTGCATAGATTTCAGAAGCCAAATGCAACCACGGATTCGGTTCCAAGTGGGAAGGGTATGCATGAGTCTTCCGACACTGTTAAAAAAAAGTAAGAAAAAAAGATTGTAAGATATGTCATTGAACAAACAGCTTGACACCATAATGGCCACTTGTTTTTGATGGACTTCTGGCTAGGATTTCTCCCCCTGGGGCCTCGGGCCTCCTTCCTTGGAGGTTTTTAAGCAGAGGTTGGACTCTATCTGTCATGGAAGCTTTAGCTGAGATTCCTGCCTTGCAGGGGGTTGGACTAGATGACCCTTGGGGTCCCTTCCAACTCTACAATGTTATGATTCTATGAATTGTTTCACACATTGCAAACAAGCTAACACATGCTTGTACTGTGCATGCATACATACTGTGCACATGCCAATCCCTGCTCCTTGGCCTACGGACATGTTTTGCAAGGGGACCTTTCGCAGGCAAAAGTGGATCTTATAATTCTCCCCCCTCCTTTAATCATACCTATTTAAACATTTTCCTCCCATTTTGGCTGTACCAAACTTTTAAAGAGATGGCTACAAAAACAGTTTTGGATGAGGTGCCTCTAGGCAGGTCTGACACAGGTGTTTCAGCCTGAGGGAGGCATGGCAAGTGCCCTGAGCGAGGACAAAACCCCACCCCTTTATTGTTTTTGCAACAATTCTGTTTTTATTTATTATTATTATTCTGCACCCCCGGCACTGTTCTAAATGCATGTGTGGGACAGGGAAGCAAGTGGCTCTGTGGGCCTGGTTACAGCTCTCACACACTTGGGCCTGCTTAAAGCCTTGCTGGAAAGAATTGCGTTTACTTACATTTACACCCTCAGTTACAGTTTTCTATGTAGGTAGCAAGATGTTTTTCCCCCAGCTGGAACTCATGGGAACTCAGTTCCAGCACATCTCAAGTGGGCATCAGGTGGGCACCATTGTCATTATTACAGACCCTCCAAGTGTCCCTATTACCCAGAAACAGTACCAGATTTACAGAAGCCATCCCAGTTTCTTATTTGATACTAGAATGCCCCACTTTTCCATCAGACATCCCTATTTTCATTGGTGAACTGTTGGAGTGTGTGGAGTTATGCGACCTCCCAAGCCTAGGAGTTAAGTAACCTTCACAACCTTTAGAAGACATAGAAAGGCAGCCCTATACAGGGAAGTTCTTTAAATGTTCCATGTTTTATTATGCTTTTATATATGTTGTGAGCCACCCAGGGTGACAGGGTGACTGGGGCAACCAAGCCAGATAGGCGGGGATATAAATAATAAATGTATGATGATGATGATGATGATGATGATGGAATAGGATGCCCCTATTTTCACGTTGGAGTATACGTAAATCCGGGACTGCCCCTGGGCAATAGGGACAATTCCTCGTTTATTGTTGTTATTAATTATTATTATTTTGCGCCCCCTTGCACTGCCCTCAAGGCCTGTTTGGGAAAGGGAAGCAGGTGGCTCCATGGGCCTTCTTGCCGCTCTCACACGCTTGGGTCTGCTTACAAGGCTGGCTGGAAAGAATGACATTTACTTATTGCGATTACACCCTCAAGTTATCATTATCCATGTCGTTAGCGGTTCTCTTTTCTCTTAATAATTAGTAAGCCGCCTTGAGCCCATCAAGGAAAAAAGGCAGGGTATATAATATATGTAACCACTATCATAACAACAGTTAGCATAGAATGGGCTGGCTAGAGCCTTGGTTCCCAACGTGGGGCAATTTGATTTTTAAGGGGGCAATTTGATTTTTAAGGGGGGCAATTCCAGAATGAGTTATCAACAGTTACAGTAATGGCTTTTTTGGGTTCCTCCACTTGGACAGGAGTTCACTTTTTGAATAATAAGCACTATATGTCACGTAGGGGGGGTGTCAATCAAGATTTTAGAGATGCTTAGGTGTGGCATGGCCCTCCCCAAAAAAGGTTGGGAACCACCGGGCTAGAGGACCCTCGTGGGCAAGGCGAGAAGGGCGCGAAGCCCTCCCTGAGGCGCTCTCGGAAGGGGGAGCCTCGACGCCGGTGGCCCAGAGGCTTCGGCGGGGAGAGGAGGAGCGGGAGGGGCCGGCGGCCTGGAGCGCCGTGCCCGCCTTCTCCCTCCTCAGGGGGCGCCTCGGGGTGGGCAGCGGGAGTCGCCCGAGGGTCGGCCATGGGCCCGGGCGCGTGGCTGCGCTGCCTGGCGCTGGGCTGCTGCTGCCTGGCCGGGCGGTGGGGCGGCCCGGCGGTGGCGGCGGCGCTGGGCGGCGGCGAGTACTGCCACGGCTGGGTGGACGCGCGCGGCGCCTACTCGGCCGGCTTCGCCTGCCCCGAGCGCTTCGACGCGCCCGACGCCGCCATCTGCTGCGGCTCGTGCGCCCTGCGCTACTGCTGCGCCGACGCCGGCGCCAGACTCGAGCAGGGCGGCTGCACCAACGACCCGGCGCAAGCGGAGCAGCCGGCCGGGAGCGCCCGTGAGTGTCGGCCGGGAACCGCCGGGCGGGGAAGGAGGGAGGGAGGAGCGGGGTTGGGTTGCGGGAGGGAAGAAGCGGGTTCCCGGGTGGCGTGGAAACGCGGACTCGGAGTTGGAAGGGGCGCCCTGGGCGGCATCTAGTCCACCCCCGGGCAATTCAGGACTGAATGCAGAGTTGGAAAGGATCCTGAGAGTCATCATTTTAATGTTGTGTTTTAATCTTGTTTTTAAGTTGTATTTCAATTAATTGTTTTATTCCTGGTGTTAGCTGCCCTGAGCCCGGTCCTGGCTGGGGAGGGTGGGGTATAAATAAAATATTATAATCAGCATCCTCGTCGTCATCATCTAGTCCACCCCGTGCAATGCAGGAAGAAATGCAGGGTGGGAAGGGATCCTAAGAGTCATCATTTTAATGTTGTATTTTAATCTTGCTTTTTCAGTTGTATTTCAATTAATTATTTTGTACCTGGTGTTAGCCGTCTTGGCTGGGGAGGGCGGGGTATAAATAAAATTTAATAAGGATAATAAGAATAATCATCATCATCTATGCAATGCAGAACTCCATGCAATGCAGAAGTAAGGCAGGGTTGGAAGGGATTCTGAGAGTCATCTAGTCGAACCCTCTGTGATTTCAGGAATCAATGTGATGTGTTCGGATCGCAAAGTTGGAAGGGACCCCCGAGGGTTTTCTAGTCCAGCTCTCTGCAATGCAAGAATTTCAACCAGATCATCCATGACAGGTGGCCGTCCAACCTCGGCTTAAAAACCTTCAAGGAAGGAGAGCCCATCATCTCCCAAGATTTGAGGCCGTTCTCCTGTCAAACGAGCTCATACAGTCCAAAAGTTACTATTAATGTTTAGTCGGAATCTCCTTTCTTGTAAATTGAAGCCGTTGGTTAGTAGCATCCAAAGCAGGAGAAAACATGGGGCAGCCGTTTAGATATTGGAAGATGGCTGTCGTATCTCCTCACAGTCCAGTCCTCCTGCCCTGGCGCCTATGGATCCCACTGCAAACCGCCTGTTTCGATTTTGCCCTTCAGGCTGTGTGGAACCACAAGCACCTTCGGGGAGAGCAGGCAGCTTATGTGTGTATTTCCTTGGGCATAAATTTCTGCGGAACTTAGTGCAAAGAAAGTGGGCGCAGGTTGGCAGCCTTAAATATTCCTCCTGTATGGGTCCCCACCACATGCCTTGATGAAAGGAAAATTGCTGGGCTAAATTTATTTTTCACGCCAAGCCCTGAGAGTGGCTGCTCAGAAGTCCCAGGACTTTATTCCCAAGAGAGTTTGGGTAGCATTGAAATCCGCCTGTCTTTCCGGAACGCATTCTAGCAGTTGTTGCAGGGTTACCTTTAATCTTAAGAAAACCCTGATGCCTTTTTCTAGCAAAAAGCTCACTGTGGTGTTTTAGAAAGCCGCTACATTGCATAGTCCTTGGCACTTAGCTATTCTTTCTTTAACAAAATTTTAGGACTGTTTAATTAGCTGAATTCATTGTAAAAGTTTTTTTTTTAAAAGTGGGGGTGTCTTTAAGTCTGTCTAGAAGTGAAGGGCATTTGCTACCTATCCTAGGAGGTCAGGATCTGCCCCAAATCAGATGTGGGGTCATGTGTGGCACTGCTATTTTCACCAGTTATTAAGGGACAAAGGCTGCAATTCTGTGTGCGTTTACAGAGAAGTATACCCCATTGGACACAGTGGGACTTCTGAGTAAACTTGCACACGATTGCGCTCAAAATGTTATTCACCAGCCAAGCAGGTGGGCTTGGTAAATCCTCAAAAATATAAAATCTGACAAGTGTTTTTTCCCTTTCTATTTCATGCTTTTAATCCGCTGAGAGAGGATCAGAGTCGCAGATAAATAGCAGAGCTCATGGGCGATGCTTGGGAGAACTTTACTGACTCCCTAGACTTTTAAAAAAGGGGTAGAAAGCAGCCCTTTCATGGGACACAAACATATTACAGAGAGATCACTACCTTTCTTGTTCAGGTACGTAGTATGGACTTACTACTTTCAAAGCTGCTATCTTGAGCAGTCAGTACTTGGATTAGAAAACCTTCAACCCATCATAAACTTTGCTGCTGTCCAGTCCAGGAAAGCAACTTCAATAAAATAAAATAGAATCCCTTTAAAGCCCACCCCAAATATACTGCAGTAAAAGAAGATGCAATACAACATTATTGCAACTTTTATCTTTCCTTTTTGTATTCCTAGATCTTCAGAATTGGATCACTGGGTAAATAGGAAAATATTCAGGTCACATTGTGAATGTCAATTGCTGGAAACCACAGGAGGGGAGAGGGCTCTTGTGTTTGAATACTACTAGCTGGTTTCCCACAGACAACTGTGAGAACAGGATGCTGGATTAGGTGGCCCATTGGCCTGATCCTGCAGGCTCTTCTTATGTTCTTCCTATTGTCAATGTCCCCCAAAGCACGTTGTTGATGTTTTGTAGGGAAAAAAACCCCAAACCCACCTAATTTGAAAAGAAACTCCCAAGCACAAAACAATAATACAATATAGAACAGTCCCCACTGAAATCACAAAGATTGACATCAAATCTAAGCCCCCATAACAAATAACTGTGCACAAGGCTGTAACCTTAACATTCAAAAGAGCAGAATTGCTCTACTATTCCTTTCAGAGTCAGGATTCGTGTCGAATCAGTGCACCTGCTGCCCCGTTTTCTGCATCTTGTAAAAAAATTGAAGAAGTTTGCAATTACATCCAGCAAATTATTTGCAGCCAAATTTGGGGCATCTTTCCTCCGACTTCCTATGAATTCGTTGGGACTTATTCCCAAGTTAAAGTGTGCCTAGGTTTGCAGGTCCATTCACCAGTTCCACTGAGTTCAGCAGTTGTCAGGACTGCAGACTTAACTCTGCAACAAAATCTTTATTTCACTGTCTTCATAAAAAGGCATTCTAGAGCTCTGGAGCTGTAGCGTTTTGGTTTAAGACATTTCCAGTTTTGGAATTTACGTGTTCATTTCATATAAAGGAGGGGGGAATTGCTGGAAACCAAAAGCACTTCCTTCACTCTTGAAAATAAGAGAATTATGCCAGGTTCTCTAGTGCAGTACTTTTCTTAGGACCATCTAAAAATAATAACCACAAGCGGTGAGATAGCCTTTTGAATTTCGCAAAAGTTTTTCTCAGGCTCGGTGTTAAACAGAAAGGAGAGGAAATGGGGAACAAAGAAAAAGGAAGTATTCTGTAGACAAAGTAGGTTCAGACATGCCAAGTGGAAAAAAATATTGTTGGAAATAGTTACTCTTTTAACAACAAACAACTTTCAAGTAAGGAAAGTTTCCTGAATGGAAATACAGGGTTAGAATGGCGGCTTGAACTAACTGGGGAATTCGAGTAGAGGGTGGAATCATTGATCGCAAACTTTTTTTTTTTTAACTTGTCCAGTGAGATTTTTGTTCCATGTGTAGAAAGTGGAGGCTGACCAGAAAAAAATATGGATTGGTGCAGGAGTTGGTTGAGATCTGACTAAGAAGAATTTAGATGCTTGCAGTTAGAATTTTAGCTGGGGTTGGATCCAGACTCAGTTTGTTGAATGTAGGCATCATCAAAATCAATCAGACAAGCTCATCTTAGCTTAAATTATGTCCCATTGATTTGATTGGAAACGAAGTGGAACTAATTTAGTCTGGCTCCAACCCATTAGTGAGTGACCCAGAGAATTAGTGTCAGGTATGCTATTAAGGCTGATTATTGTGCCATCATCTTTGCGAAGCCCTTTGTTCGAAAACGGAAGAATATAAGCAATGATTTTCTAATGCACAAAGCCTGGCTATATTCTGTTCATAATTTACTTTTCTTGTCTCGCTCAGAACCAGTCTATGTGCCATTCCTGATCGTCGGATCAATATTCCTCGCCTTCCTTTTCGTGGGCTCCTTTGTCGCCGTTTATTGCTGCACGTGTTTAAGGCCAAAGCAAACGCTGCCACAGCCGATCCGGTTTTCTCTCCGAAGCTACCAGATGGAGACTTTGCCAATGATCTTGACCTCCACTAGCTTAAGGACTCCATCGAGACAATCTAGCTCTGCCGCCAGCTCAAGTTGCACAGCCGGCTCTCTCGGCAAGTTTTCATTTGCCAGGCCAGAGTCTAGCTGTACAGCGGCACCTTCACCTCCACCTTACACGCCAGGCTGCTTGCAAATGGGCCACTCCGTCAGCCTCTCTCAGCCCTCTGGGTTTTTGGTGTCGGGACCATATTTCTCCTATCCTCTGGACTCCGAGCCGTCTCTAACTGGGAAGAGCGTTCCGGAAACTTAGCCAGAGCTGAGCGAAGCGTTCGAAACAGCGCTTTCGCTAAGAAGCACAATGGACTCCTGTGTTACGTGGTTTTCATTGTGGTGTTCTCTGCTTACAGAACTGAAAATAATGTGAATGGGTGAGTTACCCTTTAGGAAAAGTGTCAATTATTGCAGGAATTTTTGTTTGGCACTAGGACTTGCCGATCAGAAGGTTGGGGGTTCGAATCCCCGTGACGGGGTGAGCTCCCGTTGTTCAGTCCCTGCTCCTGCCAACCCAGCAGTTCAAAAGCACATCAAAGTACAAGTAGATAAATAGGTACCACTCAGGTGGGAAGGTAAACGGCGTTTCCGTGCGCTGCTCTGGTTCGCCGGAGCAGCTTAGTCATGCTGGCCACATGACCCGGAAGCTGTACGCCGGCTCCCTCAGCCAGTAAAGCGAGATGAGCGCCTCAACCCCAGAGTCGGTCACGACTGGACATAATGGTCCCTTTACTTTACTTTTGGACTTGTTGGAATAAAATGCACATTCCCAACTGATGTCAATTTGGAGCATATCTGCATTCAGAAAGTGTCACCTGACCAATTTGTGTCATTGTGTGAGTAAAGCTGCACATTCCTGCCTTGCAAGAGGGTGGATTAGATGATCCTCAGGATCCCTTCCAACTCTACAATTCTATGATTTTTGTGATCCAATATGAGCAGAGTTCTGGCGGATACAAGGAAAACAAGACATTAAACAACCACATTGTTTGGATATTTTATTTAGGCAATAGGTAGCATTAGTGATGGTTTCAATGTGAACATATCAGCTCCAGATAGTGGGATATCTGACTGGATCGTGCCCTGCATTTTGTGTGTGTTTTAAATATAGGCTTACCTTTAAAAAATTCACCAGAATTAGTTTCACTTATTATAAAGGGAATAGCTTTATTCATAGATATTGGAAGATCATGTCACTAAAAGAACAATAATAAAATGAAAGAAAATTAATGATTATAAGCCCCATTTTTAAAAAAAAATTAAAAAAGGGTATCTTAACACTGAATTAAAGACACTAACCAATGCCAACATTTGTAGGGCCAGGAAAAAAGTGATGCACTGTTTTGAATGTGTGATAGCATAGACCGTTGTGCTAGGACAGTTTCACATGTGACAAGATTGCTGGGTATTTCACTAATAAGCAAGCTTTAACTAAGAGTTTGTACAAAATTTCTCACAGTCAGGAGAATAAGTTGTAATAACATCTAAAAGCTATACTGTACAGTAATTTCACAAATGTGCAGTGTATAAAACATTAAAATGCTGAAGTAGCCTTGCCTATTTATTGAGTTTTTGTCCTGTGACTTAGAAGACAAAGCTGGGTAAATAAAAGTTTTATTTTGTAAAATAATGTTTAAGAACTGTAACTTAAAATGTATTGACAAGCTTGACAATGTTTTGTAGTCACAGGTTTTCTCCCAATAAAACGCTCCACGGCTGAAACAATATTTTGGTTGTCCAATATGTTTATGTTTTGAATTAATGGAAACATGGGGTGGAATTCAGAGTCGCACTAGGGAGACTGTTCCATTAGGCCAGCAGAGATGCTTCCTCTGATAGAGCAATATCCCCTCTCCGCCCCTTGTGAGCTGTTTGGGGGGTTCTCCTGACCCCCACAGAGCTGTTTATGGAGCTTGTGGGGAGGAGGGAAACCCCCATGGCACTAGTGGGACTCATTATGCTGGCTCCCACAAGCATAACTAGTTTACTTTCCTACAATTGCCAATATTTCTGAATTGGCAAAATGGCCTGTAAGACTGCTGAATTTATTGGCCTGCTGAGAGTCCATGAAAACTTTTTGCACAACTTAAAATCAAAATTAACAGGTGTGTAAACTATTTACACTGGGGGTGGCTGACCTTTGCCCCCCCCCCAAAGTTCCTAGACTGCAGCTCCCATCATCCCTGACTACTGGCCATGCTGGTTGGGGCTTATGGGAGTTGGAGTTGAACAACAGCTGGAGAACTGCAGGTTTCCCATCTCTTGTGCTGCATCTTAATTTTAAGAAATCTTTTGTTGTTTTTAAATTTTCTATCCTGCCTTTTCCTCCCAAAGGAGTCCAGGTAAAGCAATGTGTTTTTAATTTAAGAATGTATGTAGAAGCAAGCTCCGTTATAACAAATGTGACAGAGTTTTGTCCAACCGCAAACACTGTTGTGTTCTGTTGTGTTTTTGAATACACCTCTGAATCTGTTGAGTAGCCAATCAAAGCAATGATTTCCTGTTTTTAATGCTAACAACAACAACAACAATTTATTATTTATACCCTGCCCATGTGACTGGGTTTCCCCAGCCATTCTGGGCGGTTCCCAACAGAATATAAAAAACACAATAAAACACCAAACATTAAAAACTTCCCTAAACAGGGTTGCCTTCAGATATCTTCTAAAAGTCAGATAGTTGTTTATTTCCTTGACATCTGGTGGGAGGGCGTTCCACAGGGCGGGTGCCACTACCGAGAAGGCCCTCCGCTTGGTTCCCTGTAACTCCACTTCTTGCAGTGAGGGAACCGCCAGAAGGCCCTCGGAGCTGGATCTCAGTGTCTGGGCTGAACGAAGGGCGTGGAAACACAGAAATATAGGGTGGTTTTACTCAAAGTAGACCCATTGAAATAAATGAACATGAATAAGTTAGGCCTGTTAATCTCCGTAGGTCTGCTGTGAGTAAAGCATAGTTGAATACCTCTCATAACAAGGAAACGGGTGAAACATACCCACATTTTTGCACTGATAACGATTTTTCGATTTTTTGATTCTAGCTACTTAAATTCAGTGTGCCTGAAGTAGTTTGGCATTTCCATTTCCCCGTGTGTAAATATAGGGCTGAGCATGACCTGGATGTGGGGTTATCCATGTTGTTTGTGCAGTTGTTTTTTTCTCCCCTGTGGGAAACCTGCTGTGATTCATACCCCTGCAGCTAGCAGGTTTGAACCCATTGCTCATCAGGTAGTGAGGAGAGGACTCAATCCTGCTGGGTGCTGCTTCGAAGGGAGTTGACCCACAGGTCGACTTTGATAGATGGGCAGGACCTCCCGCTTAACAGTCACCTCATGACACAAGATGATGGACAAGTATCAAGAGTTGGCCTCTGGGTTTTGGAGGGATTTAAAGGTGAGGCCTTCTGGGCCAAGAAACTTCCCCATCCCTGGCTTAACCAACCAACCAACAAACATGTCTCATTTCCTTTAGCCCTCAGTCTCATCAAGAATAAACACACCACTATGTAGATCTGGGGAAACCAGTGCCCCAAGAGGATTTCTACAGCCTTTCCTTCCTCTGGCAGTTCCTGATATCACCTGGAAAGTTGTCCCTGAGGGTCAGGTGACCTTTCCCACCCAAACCTTGTTTGTAAACTCGTTGGATGCCAGTCATTGGAACGTTCATTAGATAATTTCAGAAAAGCGTGCTGAATTTCAGCGAAGTCCTCCACATCTCGTTTGCTGTTCAGAGCATGCCACCACTAAAAGAAAAGGTTCCTTGTATCGTAAATTGAGCTGGTCTTTGAATATTGTTTATAAACCCAGATTTGGATTACACTGGAAATGTTGCACAGGCCTCCGAGTCCAAATTTGAGCCAGATATGGAGAGGAGATGGCTGCCAGGTTATGAAACTTCTCTCTTTGTCAGTCTGTTATCGCACATCTGTCACCCAATATTGGGAATGTCATGAACCGAGCAGCAGCAAAATGCTCTCAAATAACAACAGCTTGGTTTTTGATTTGCTTTTAAGGTAAAGGTAAAGGTACCCCTGCCCGTACGGGCCAGTCTTGCCAGACTCTGGGGTTGTGCGCCCATCTCACTCAAGAGGCCAGGGGCCAGCGCTGTCCGGAGACACTTCCAGGTCACGTGGCCAGCGTGACAAAGCTGCATCTGGCGAGCCAGAGCTGCACACGGAAACGCCGTTTACCTTCCCGCTGGTAAGCGGTCCCTATTTATCTACTTGCACCCGGAGGTGCTTTCGAACTGCTAGGTTGGCAGGCGCTGGGACCGAGCAGCGGGAGCGCACCCCGCCGCAGGGATTCGAACCGCCGACCTTTCGATCGGCAAGTCCTAGGCGCTGAGGCTTTAACCCACAGCGCCAAATCCTCTCAGGTATCTTCTATGGCTCTCAAGCATCTTCTATGGCCAAGTCCACAGGTGAACAACTCATTGAGAATTTCAGGATTTGTTTAATGATTGTCACCCAGCAACTGCAATCCTAAACTATTAAGACACAGCTTGTGAGGATTCAGTGGTATAGCATTAAGTTCACCCTGTTAAGATGCAGGTACACTAACAAAACAGCCTTGCCAATGTGTTGGAGAGGGTGTAACACAGTTGGCAGAACATTCCACATGTGGTCATGCGAACATGCACGGTCATTCTGGGACAGAGTGTCTGCAGAAGCAAGCAATATTCCCAATATTAGGTGACAGATGTCAGATGACAGACAGACAAAGAGAGAAGTTTCATAGCCTGGCAGCCATCTCCTCTCCCTATCTGGCTCAAATTTGGACTCGGAGGCCTGTGTGGACCCAGCTCTTTTGCTTCTTCCTTTCTGCCTGAAGGAAAGAGACGTTTTGGGCCCCTGTGCCATTGGGCCTGGCCTGAGGGACCACAGATGCCAACCTGAATAAAATATGGGGGCGGCAGGTAAGCCTTGCCCCACATAACTGATCACATGACACGGCACACACATACCATTTGAATGGCAATGCTCATTTGGGGAGGGGGGCTCAAATATTTTATTGGGGGGGCTGAAGGGACCTTGGCCCTTAGGAGTTGGCTCCTATGTGGGGGCAATGGTCCTACTTCGCTCATGTCCAGGGTCCTTGAGGTTTTTCCTGGCTCTGTGGGAATTTTTGTTGTTTAGTCGTTTAGTCGTGTCCGACTCTTCGTGACCCCATGGACCAGAGCACGCCAGGCACTCCTGTCTTCCACTGCCTCCCGCAGTTTGGTCAGACTCATGCTGGTAGCTTCGAGAACACTGTCCAACCATCTCGTCCTCTGTCGTCCCCTTCTTCTTGTGCCCTCCATCTTTCCCAACATCAGGGTCTTTTCCAGGGAGTCCACTCTTCTCATGAGGTGGCCAAAGTATTGGAGCCTCAGCTTCAGGATCTGTCCTTCCAGTGAGCACTCAGGGCTGATTTCCTTAAGAATGGAGAGGTTTGATCTTCTTGCAGTCCATGGGACTCTCAGGAGTCTCCTCCAGCACCATAATTCAAAAGCATCAATTCTTTGGCGATCAGCCTTCTTGATGGTCCAGCTCTCACTTCCATACATCACTACTGGGAAAACCGTAGCTTTAACTATCCAGTGTTTCCCAACCTTGTGCCTCCCAGCTGTTTTTGAACTACAACTCCCATCATCCCTGACTAGCAAGACCAGTGGCAAGGGATGATGGGAATTGTAGTCCAAAAACAGCTGGAGGCCCAAGGTTGGGAAACACTGAACTATACGGACCTTTGTTGGCAAGGTGATGTCTCTGCTTTTTAAGAAGCTGTCCATCATGTGGCCTCATCATGGCCTGCACTTCCTCCCAGGGCTCCTCAGAGGAGTGGCTGAGATGAGGGGTGACGAAGACGAAGACGAGGATGAGCTGAACCACCCCACCCACTTTATCCCTGATTGGAGTGGCAGGTTAGATCCCTAACTACCTCCTCATTCAGCTGCTTAAGGAACTTGGGGTAAGGCTGCCCATCTCCAGAGAAACTAGAGAGGGCATTTCAGAGCTGGGCATGATGTAGGTGCTCCCCTCAGTAGATCTCTCGAGACAAATCAAAGATGGCAGCCAGAGAGGCCTCCAGGGCGGGTTCCACTCATGAACTCCCTTCCGTGCCCTCAGTGAGGGATACAATGCAGATGCTGGGCCAGAAGACCTACTACCTTCCACGTGTCCCAAGGTGAAAGACTTCTGGGAAAGGATTTATAATGAATTGAAAAAAGTGTTGAAAAACACATTTATTAAAAAACCAGAAGCCTTTTTACTTGGTATAGTGGGGGGTAAAATCCCCAAAAAGGATGTTACTTTTTTTTCTGTATGCCACAACAGCTGCGAGAATATTGTTAGCGTAGAATTGGAAGAAACAAGCGTTACCAAGTATCAAAGAATGGCAGATGAAGATGGTGGAGTATATGGAACTTGCCAAACTGACCGGGAGACTCTGCGACCAGAGAGAAGAGGCGGTGGAAGAAGACTGGAAGAAGTTTAAGGAATATTTGAAAAAATATGTTAATATTTAAACCTTAGAATAGCTTTGGAAGTGGATATAGGCTGTAGGGTTAGAAGTAGAAGATAGGGTATTTTAAAATAGTATTATTTGTAAGTGATAAAATGTGAAGTTAGAAATTATGATACAGTGGTACCTCGGGTTACATATGCTTCAGGTTACATACGCTTCAGGTTACAGACTCCGCTAACCCATAGTGCTTCAGGTTAAGAACTTTGCTTCAGGATAAGAATAGAAATCATGCTCCTGCAGCGTGGCAGCAGCAGGAACCCCATTAGCTAAAGTGGTGCTTCAGGTTAAGGACAGTTTCAGGTTAAGAACGGACCTCCGGAACGAATTAAGTACTTAACCCAAGGTACTACTGTATATGTAAACTGCTAAAGATGAAGTAAAATGAAAATCAGATAGGTGGGACTTGGGGAAACCAACTTAACAATGTTTGGAAAAATAAGGATATGACAAGAATTTGTTTGTATTGTTTGTCTTTTCTGTCTGTGTTTTTTATTTGTGTTATAAAATGAATAAAAAAAATTTGGGAAGTAAAAAAGGAGACCTACCACCTTCCTTCTGACCAGGAAGTTGATGTTTGTTCCTTGTTGGACAGCCAAACAACTGCTGCGTTCTCTGCTCCTTTCAGCAGCCACGCTCTTAAAATAGCTGTGGTACCCAGAGCACAGCATGAAGTGGGCAAATGGAGAATTCCCTGTGAGCCCAGATAATAGAGCTCAGCTTCCAAGAGCAGTCCCCAGTAAGCAGAGCAATGCCTTGGGGTGGAGTCGGCTTGGGACACTGGCCAAACATTGCAATTCTTTAAGCACATGTGAATAATAATAATAAAACAAATCTCAACAGAACACCAGCTAAATCACTTGTAACTTCCAGGGTGCGTTAGACCTGTCAGGCAAAAGCAAGTTGCGGTTACCAATCAATTGTAGCAAGTGGTTTGCTGTTTTCAGTGGGGCTTGTACTGCATACTGGTAGAATTTGGAATTAGTACTAGATGATCAGCTTATTCAAGAATGCAGGAAAGCCAGAAATGGCTCCGACGGATAATTTTGTTCAAACTTGGTACCTGTTTATCTGTTGTGCAGCTCCAGTAATAACTTTCTTTCTGGAGGGGCACTTTCAATGCCAGGATAAGCTCCAGTGTTTACATTGTATTGCACAAATGTAGGACTGTGGAGACATTGTATTCATTTTTTTTTTTTGCTTACATTTTCTTCATTGCCTAAAGGAAATCCTTAAGGAATATGCATACTATTTTTATTTAGAAGATATATCCATTTGTATTTTACTTTTCTAGCAGCACTGACTTTTTAATGTTGTAGCTTGTTTTTTCTTACCTCTTCTAAATGTTGGTTTCTGACTGTCTTACTCTGGTATGTTCATATTGTATGCTTTTAAAAGTCTACATATTCTTAGGCAACAAGTGTTCTCGTGTCATCCTTTGGCTATCAAGCTGTGTTATTTTAAAATTTTGTCTTCATTATACCGACTTACGCTCTTCTATGAATGCCTTCACTGAATAATGTTTTTGATAAAGCATTCTTACTGCCCATGCTATCTCAGGTTTCTAATTATTTAGTAAAAATTGCACAATGTCACGTTAGTTAACTAAGGGACATCAAAACTAAGCTTTTATCGAGAGGATTTTAATTGCTCAAAATCGGACTAATGGAGTGTGCTTCTGGGAGAGGGTTGCATTTAAGATGCGGACAACGCTTCAGAGTTTATTTAATGGCAAGGTTTATTTTTGAACAATTAGAAGACAAAACATTTAAAATTTGCAGTTCAAAACATGCACATTCACAAAAGGCCAATGACATGTAACACTGCATAGAACTGAATATATTACTAAAATTTAATAACGTTATAAAACAGTGCATTTGACATCCATTTAAAACGAAACCTGAGAAAAACTACCATAAACACGGAGTCAAAATCTCTTCAGTCATGCAGCTTCACAAATTCCACAGCAGTTTCAGCAGTAATGGTTCAGTGGAGCTGGAAAGTCCTACTTTGCTTTGAATGCAGTCTTTTGATACAGTGCCTTTCAAGACAGCATGGAAATCAAGTTGCAGTAGAAAACTAATATTCATGTATTATGGCTTCAATTGTAGAACACGAAAAAACACGGAAACATGATTTTACTTTTACACATTCGGGCCACAGTTTCGTAGTTACAAAATATTTGAAGGGATGCAAAAGTCTGTGTTGGAACAACCTATAAAACGCAAGGAGACTCGATTGCCTCTTTTTACCGTTCTCTTACTGTTTGAGTAGTCCAGTTAGTTCAGTGGGTTGTGCACAAATTTGGGAATGCTACCCTTGGTCAACTTGTGTATGATTTTCCGAGTTCACATTCAGTACTAATAGAGTGAAGTTGTTAATTCAGTTGTTGATCCAACACTTGATTTGCTTACTAATACACACATGGTTTGATGCATGTTTGAACCGAAGGAAAAAGAAATCATGAGCTTTACAGCACAGACATGCACCAGCTCAGATTCACACTGTGACATTTTAACTCATGCAGACAGATTGATAAAACTTACTAGAACGACACCTGTTTTTTGCACAATACATAAATGGGCAGAAAAAGAGGGGAGCTAAATACACGGTCCAAGACTCTAAGCAAACAATTCAAAATTAATTAATTGATGAAAACAGATGTCTTTCCATGTGAGACAGTGCAACAGGAATCTTTCACCATTGCATTTGTTTAAATATTTCCTCTATTTTTATACAACTAGAAAGTTGCTTATAAATTTGTCAAAATTTCTCTGCAAAAATAAATCTAATACTAAGAAAAAACAAGTCCACTTATGGCTTCTCAAAGTGATTCCAATTAGCTGATGTTCTGGTTACTACATTCTCACCAAGTAATTAAAATAATACCTATATGTAGGCGTTGATCTCTGAATGGCACCTTTTCATTCAATTAATGATATTTTTTTTTAAAAAAAAACATAGCGTGAAATTGTTGCACAGTACACCTAATACTTACAAAACATACAACTTCCTTTCTGGATTTAATTAAGAGAAATGTAAAAGTTTAGAATTTCAAAACAAGTACATTATAGTAAAGTACTGTAACTTGAGTAGAGTAATTGTTTACTAAAACATTTTGCTTACCAACCAGTAGTCCCAAATATATATATATTATAATATATTCCTATATTATAATGTAATAAACCACTTATATAGCCTTTTGTTATGAAATGTGTTTGTTTGCAAATAACATATGTATTGTATGTCCTGACTTTTGTTTAAATTGAGTGTTATGTTCTTTAGGAATTCCAAGTTTTTATTTAGATTTTAATATCGGGGGGGGGGGGGAGCAAACTATTAAAGACAGAACAAACACACAATCTTTGGGTATTGTGATAATGACTGCCGTTAGAAAAATGACATCCGGTGTGTGAGAAATTGTATTTTTTTAAAGTTAAATGACATCAGAACAAAGATTAATTCAGAAGGGCAAAAATGAAAAATTAAGATGTGGAGCACTTATTCAGAATAGCCAAGATAAGCTGAATAAGCCTACATCTTCCTTAGAAAATAACATTTTTTAAAAAATAAAAGACGTAACATAATCACTGAGAGTTTAAAATCCCATGATCAAGAAAATGTGCTAAGAACAGTCTACTTTTAGGCAGCAATGACAGCCAAAATGAGTACCTATTGTGTCTATTTTTTTGCAAATAAGGATGGTCATAGAGTTTCCTGACCTATCGCTAATGTGATACCTGTGCCTTCACCTTGATCCAGCAAGGGAGATCTGTTTGAGGTAACTGGATTGCGTGTGTGTTGAAATAGGTATCTGCATGCAGATCATTCTCCTGCGTCATTTGCATGCAAACTGCCATTTCATGCTTCAGGGAGAGGAGGAAGGGGACACACCTGCATCCAGCACCCGCGATTTACATGGTGCATGTCAACTCTGACCGCTTAGCTGGGGTGCGGAAATGAATGGAGAAGACACTCTTTCCTGATTACTCCTTTCAGATGCCCTAAGAGGCTGCATAGGCCAGAAGCAAAGAACAGGTTATATGAATGAGCACATCGTTTCTGCTGAATCACGACGGATCGACTTCATTCATTGATTCTAAAAAGAAATATGCACTGCTTGGAATTGTCCTTAAGTATTCTAAAAAGATTATCATTTTGAATCGTTCACTTGGGAAAGGACAAGCCCAAAATTTTTGTGTGTGCTCCAGGTCAAGTGATTTGGCCCTCCTTGCCGATTCATTCATTATCTATGCCTGAAGTAGCTTTTCTGAAGGCAATTTTGGGCTGCGAGATGGGAAGCAAGGCTGTTTTCAGCAAGGGTTCGTTTTTCTCTTTTGGACTCCTTTTTTCTTCAGTTTTATTTTCTGTTTAAATGTCACTCGTGAAAAAGAACAGTGTCCTTGCCATTATGAATGAGTGCAACTGTGTATCACAAGTATATAAAATGTTCTACGTCATTTAATAAATACAATGTTCCTATTAAACTTTGCTTTTCAAAAGTTGGACCATCGCATACAAATATTTCATTTATAAGAATATTTATATTTGTCTTTCTACAGGTAGAACAGTTGTACAGTGCACTCAAATCAGAGGTGAAACCTACTATATAAAATATATATTTTAAATTAGACATACTGAAATGGCTTCATAGCAGAGCACATGTTAATTTGCAGTATTGTATCAGATTCTGTTTCTCATCCTGATTAGACAAACTTATTTAAAAATACTGAAATACAATATTTTTGGGGGTGAGAAGTTGAAATCTTACATTCTTGATTAGAGTATGAAACCTTTTTTGTTAGTTTACGTTCCTTGCTTTCATTAGCAGTTTTACATCTTATACCTTTCAAGATCTACACCTAAAAAAAGAAATATTGGTTAAAATCCTCAAACTTCAGCATAGCCTACTTTAAATCAAAATTGGGACTGTACACATATATTTGACAGCAAGACTAAATAACTGTCTTGTAGTGCAAACAGAAAGCAGTGCAATGCTGATGACTCGTTCTTGTGAAAAACCACCAAAATAAATCACTTTGTTTGCAGCAAGTTGCTCTGGCAACTTAAGTGTAAATTTAAACCAGCATTTTCAAGTACACTACCGCTCCAATCCAGTAAGAGCAAGCATTTGCATGTGTGCATGATACAACATTTGGGTTTGGGTCCTATAAATGCAAAAGCATATTGGGAAAGAAAACTCACATGGGATTCATGCATGGTGCTCTGGCACTAGGTGTGAACAATGAGCAACATGGCTGGTTCTTTCCTCTCTGTTTGTCAGAAAGGAAACTGGAATCAAGTCACCACCTTTTCCTTTCTGTCTGGCCTTACAGGTAACCAGTGCCATTAAAATGAAAAGTGTGCTATGTTGGGGATGGTGGCAGGGAAACGCAACACTTCTGCAAACAGCCCGTTTCTGTGTACAGGTTCCCCTGGATCAGGTCCTTAGGTGTATGGAAGGGATATAAGGCAGACCAGCATTTGTCTATAATTCAAAGACACATGCCCCTTACATAGAAAATGGCTGCTGTGTTAAATGTACACATTTCTGTTAAATGAACATGAATGAAAGGCTTGTATAAGGCCAAAGGTGAAAGTGACCGCAGATCTGAAAAATCAATGCAATACAAAGCAAACAGTATCAAGTTCACATTATTGTAAAACTTTTCAAGTACAGAGTTTCAAGCATGCAATTCTTATATCACACTTGACGTCGCCACCCTTTAAAATTTCTCCGCAAATGATTACTAAGATGAGAAATATGGAAATTCTTTGGCAAACTTTTTAGGCTAGTTTGACACGTGTACCTTTAAATGTCTTGCTTTGAAATCTTACTTCAACACAGAAATGAATATTTAAAAATTGTTATTTAGCACTTGTTGAAATCAAAGGCTAGGTACTTTAAATAATTCACCGCTCGCAAATCTTTGCAAAGGCGATGGTTGTCAATGTATGCTATGTCGAGTAATCTGGCTGTTCATTATGTCCCGGATATACATATAGGAACGTTACGTATTCAGCATCACTGTAAATAAGTAGTTGGCAAAGGCTGAAAGCTATTTTCAATCTCTGCTTACAAAATCCAAGTAACACTTGTTGAAAAATTTGGAGATGGTGTATTACAGTATAGTTGCACAGTGCTTATGTCTACGCAGTATGTGAACTCAAACTTCAGGGAATAAGAGTAACAACACACATCTTCCTCTAATCTGTTGCTGGACCTTGCTAGCAGACCCAGGAAATATATATTACTTTGCCATACTATGGCAAGTATCAGGGCTCAGTGTCATAGTTCTTCACCACTCATCAGGTCTTTGCTTTGTAGTATCGTAGGCTCTTATTACTTCAGATTGTGAAACAATCCCATTTTCGTCTTGAGAGAAGGCATAACCATCTGCAATTATAAAGCCAAACTGGAATGAGGAACAAGGACTACAGTTCTACTTTGGCTGAAATATTTTCAAAAAGAATCACTCAGTTTAAATACTAATATGCCCCACAGAGCCTCAAGGTCCATAAATAGCAACACCCTAGTGGTCCCGGGCCCTAAGAAAGTTAGACTGGCTTCAACCAGAGCCAGGGCCTTTTCAACACTGGCTCCGGCCTGGTGGAATGCTCTCCCTCATGAGACCAGGGCCCTGCAGGATCTGATTTCTTTCCGCAGGGCCTGTAAGACAGAGTTGTTGCACCTGGCCTTTGGCTTGGAGCCAGTTTGATTCTCTCCCCCTCTTTCTTTTTCCTTTCTCCTCCTGTGATGAGGCTGCATTTTATTATTTCAATATTTTAATGTTGTATTTTAATCTTGTTTTTAAGTTGTATTCATTCAACTTGTTTTTATTATTGCTTGTTAGTTGCCCTGAGCCCGGCCTTGGCTGGGGAGGGCGGGGTATTAATAATAATAATAATAATATGCTAATAAGCCAATGGCTAAGCACAGCCCTGACATATTACAGAGAAGCCCTGTTCTGGGTTTGTCAATTGTGAGAGAGCTTTTTAGCATGTTCAGTCATTCTTAGAAGCCCCCTTCAGACTCTTCAGGAAAGTTTGGGAAAGGAACGAGCTTAGATGCTGTGCACAGGGATGCAGCGGTTCCTGCTCTACTGACTGAGCTGACAAATTTAAGCCTTCTTGCATTTGGCTGAACACCAAGAAGGCTATAGTCATTGATGGATATGATTAATGGTATATCCAGTGCTCCCCCCCCCCAGAAATAGAGGTGAAGGAATTATTCTTTTAGGGGGGAGCCAAGGTTGTTGAGAGGGATGTGGGTGGCGCTGTGGGTTAAACCACAGAGCCTAGGACTTGCAGATCAGAAGGTCGGCGGTTCGAATCCCTGCGACAGGGTGAGCTCCCGTTGCTCAGTCCCTGCTCCCGCCAACCTAGCAGTTCGAAAGCATGTCAAAGTACAAGTAGATAAATAGGTACCACTCTAGCAGGAAGGTAAATGGCGTTTCTGTGCGCTGCTCTGGTTCACCAGAAGCGGCTTACTCATGGTGGCCACATGATCCGGAAGCTGTCTGCAGACAAACGCTGGCTCCCTCGGCCCATAGAGCGAGATGAGCACCGCAACCCCAGAGTCGGTCACGACTGGACCTAATGGTCAGGGGTCCCTTTACCTTTACGGTTGTTGAGGTTTTTTTGGGTGGAGACTGTCCCACAACCTCTGACACAAAGCCACAAGAAACATGCAGCCCACACACAGCTCTGAGCAGTTGGTATGCTACAAAAAGGTGCTGGAACGCACCGAAGAGGTGGCGGAACTCAGTTCTGGCTGAAAAACAGCCCTGTTTATATAGCATTGGTGTTGTTTTTATTTGGCTTTTAATTAATTTTACTTGTTTACATTTTGGCTTATTAAGTTGCTTCGAGACTTTTTTTACATAAAACAACTTAAAACACAATAAAGAAATAAAACGAAAACAAAATGAATAGAACTATCGGTGCAATACTATACATATCTATTAAATTTCATCTGAGTGCAACAGTGCTTATTTTTGGGAAAGTTGGTATATGATTGCAACCTAAAATAACTGATATATGTTCTCTATTCTAAAGCAATGTTGAAAGAATAAATTCAAATTCTATTACTCATTTAAAATTATGAGTTGGAGCCACATGGGACTCTCTGAATGGGGTGTGGGGCATGTAGTGGGAGGGGAGAAATGGGAAAATTCAGAGCAGCTACCTTGTGCTAGGAGACCTGCCTTTCCACTGTGAAAAGCATTCTTGGATTCAACCTTATGGTTCCAATTATGGTCCTTTCCTGCTTCCCTATTTACTCTCTTTCAAGTGATTAAATCTTGAGCAAGGGGAGCCAAGCACGCAGGATCTATTATTAATAGCCTTCTAAAACCCATCTTGGCATATTTTTTTGGAAACACTTGTATCCTTCTTTTTCATTTTGAAGTCTTCAAAGCATCTCACAATAAGTACCAATAAGATAACAATAATAAACCAACGTTAAAAATCATGGTGCGTGTAACTAAAGCTATGCAATAAGAAATGTAATTTAACGGGGCCAAACATAAATATGAAAGCAGAACCAAGTGTATTCATGCTCTGTGATTTTGCTATTTCTGTCTTTTGGATTTGTACTTATTTCTGTCAAATCTTGAATACTTACGAAGCAAGTTTTGTTGCAGAGACTCAGAGCGGTACAAGTTGACATGGTTTTTCTTGAAGACATTTTTCAGTAGCTGAGCTGTTTCAGTTAAGCTAAAAAATAAAATAAAATGTCAACACACTAATATCTGTGTGAAATAATGACCCAGCGCTGTGACACAATATTCACTGTTCAGCAGGGGCTTTCAAGCAAGTTAACTAAAAGCACAATCCTAAGAATTAAGTCCAACTGAGTTCACTGAATCCTACTCTCAGATTAGTGGATATAACCACTTTTGTCTAGTGGTCTACCTACTTTCCTGGGAGTAAGTCTCACAGAGCTCAGTGGGACTTTCTTCTGACTATGCATGAATATGCCTGCAGTGTAAAATAGATTTATTGGCAATTGCAATTCTTCATCATAGGCTCTTTAAATTCCTACTTATGGGAGAACCTAAGCCACAGCAATGAATGCAGAGAACCATCAGATATGCCAGTAACCTCTGCTTTTCGAATGGGATCTCCACAGTGACATTTATGACTTGAATGCTTCACAATTAAGAAAGAGTAGAGTATCTTAAAGGAAACAATGAAAGTCAAGATTTTGCTGGCAAGTGTGGATCAGCCCTAAGGTATTGCAATGCTTCAATACAACATTACAATGGGGTTCTACTTGTGCAATGATGTGGATTATTTACAGGTATTATAGTACCTTTTCCCATGAACAACTGCTCCTGGATCTTGAGATTTTGCTTCCAACTCCTGAACTTCATCTACCAGTGTTTTAAATGCTGCTCTTTTCACTCTGCAATGAAAAATGCTTTTGGGTAACTCATACCAAAGCTGAAATTTGAGAGAAACTAAAACAGAAATCTTCAGTATAAAATATACACCAATATAAAGTTAACCTTCAAAGTAATGCTACATAAGAATGCACATACATGTTACACTTCAGTAGCTTACACAGACGACAGACTGTGAATGAAATTTTAGAATTAATGGTTGGAGAAAGGTTATAAAAATAAGCATTCAATTCATAGGTGTATACTTCAGAAACCATGTCTGCTTTCAGATTATAATTTATATGAAAAACAATTATTTTAAAGAATTAACATCTGCACAAATTTGCATTAATGGGTCTATAAAGCTTCTATAAAGGTGAATCATAATTTAGTAGGAAAAGGCTGCAGTCCTATACCCATTTACATGGGAATGAAGACACTGATGTTAAAGGGTCTTACTTTGAGTAGACATTATAGGACTGAGCTGTTGGGCTACAACCTTATCCTCACTTACTTGACAGTAAGCCCCATGTACAGGATAGCATTCTAAATGCATCTTTGGGTTACTAACACATGAATGCATTAATTTCTTTAAAAATATATATAAAGAGTTTTATACTTACACTTTATATGCTACATCGAAGATCAAAGCTGTCAGCGGAATACTTAGTAAGCCCATCCAGAAAACACCAGAACTGAACATCATAACTGCCTACATGGATTTAAACAGCGGTGTTATTTTTAGAAAAGAAATACGAAACTTTTCAGATGAAGCTAGGTAATATGGTGGAAAAAAAATAGTAACCTATTGAAAAATTCAGCCACTGGGAATGTGTTCAGTAAGGGTTGTCAATGAGGGAATGTTGGTATTCCTTATAGACTTATGTAGAAAAAGCATTGCCAGCAGCTGTCTATCACTATTCATCCCCCAATGCACAAGAGAGCAGGTTTGAGATTTTTCCTTACAATCAAACCGCATATAAATTTTATGAAATAAGCAAATAATAAATAAAGGCACTACCGGTTTTGGGTTGACTGGCACTTATCAATTTAAATTTCACAAACCCTTCTTCGCCTTCAGCTACAGGAAATGGCCAATTAAAGAGCGATGTCCTCATTTCAAGGGAGATGTTTTACAAAAATCTCTTTCCCAGAAACTCCGAGAATTCAAGGGGTCTTGGGGCCAGTGATCAGAACTGCTAACCCTATTAATTGTGACTAGGGCGGAAAACAGGTACCTGTAGTCACTTACAATTTGGCTGCATTTGAAACAGATATATAAATAACTTAACCTACAGTTCCAAACACAGGAGAATGACAATCAAGAGATGTGCATAAGAAATTCATATTAAACACTTTTGCAGGCAATAGTAGAAGCATCTTCCATGCACTGAGCATTTGGCTCTAAAGCAATGTTTATTTATTAGACTTATCACTCAGAGCCTTGTTCCTAGCGCTCAGGGAAAATACCAATATGCTGATTATTCTACTCAAATGCCATCTGATATAAAGAGCAGCTTATGATTCTTTTAGGAGGGAGGCTATTTGGCAATTAACCCCCACCCTCCACCAAAAAAAGGCCAAGTTTGTATGTAATGCTTTAACAAGCACCTGTGTGCAAGGAAGATCGCAGCATTAAGACAACAATATATAAAAGTAAAGCAGGATTAATTTAATGTCACAAGTGCTAAAGTGAAAATTTAAATAGAGCAATTACGAAAACTGTTTCAATACTAAAAATCAATTTTATGGAAAAGTGGATTTACAAGCAAGATAAAGATCATAATTTAACTTATAAACAATGTTATAATGGAAAACGTGACTTTTGTCATAGCCAATTCTTAAAGCCACCACTCCCAAGCAAACACTGTGAGGTAAAAGTTTTATAGATTGCAATTAATAAACAGTAAGTCCTGAATAAGAAAAAGGGAGGCAAAAATGGATCTAGATGCGATTTAAACAACATACTTTTATTTTTAAATTAATGACTTTTCAAGATTAGGGTGACAGAGCAAAAAGCTATCGTTCTGTAAGCCACCCGCTATTAAACGTTCCTTGGTGAAACAGCAGAAGTGATAATGTAGGTCTTAGGATGTTAATTCTTACCATTGTAATGCTAACTATGAAAGAAGGAACAAACTGGCGCCTACCATTCAGTCAACCCAGCCTTTGGCTTTACAAACGAAGAACATGAATTGAAGGGGGAAAAAGTTTTTCTGCGTCATATTTGAAAGCCTGTCACATTTTTTTCTTTTGCAGAGTTAATCCAAAACTAAAAGATTTAAAGCCGACATTCGCATTAAAGACAGAAGGCCTCTTTGTATATTTGGATGAAGAGGGAGAAAAAATAAAATCCCACCGAGGTATTTCCTTCCTTTCTGTAGAAGAAAGCTCCCTCCTTGATCAGTAGCAGCATTTTTGTCTCAAACTTTTCACATCTCTCTGCACATAGGCAGGTCAGCTGGGAAATGGCAAACTGATCCATTTTAGACAATGGGCGCTAACAGGGGCAGCCTGTTCTGAGGACGGATTCTGTTTTCTTCAGTTGGTGGTTTACAAATTTATACTAATGTATGAGAGTCGTGGTTTATGCCAAGTCTCTTCTGCTTCTAACCCTTCCCTTTTGGTCTTATGAAACCAAATGGAATCTGATGCAAACTTGGCTGCCAGGGATATATAGCCAACAATTTTAAATGCAAATTACAATTAGCTGGTGTTATTGGTCACACACAAAAAACAAAAGACTTGTCAATGCTTTTAGAACTTGTGAAAACCTGATACCTCAAAGCCAAAATGTCCAAAGTCTGCTTGTTCTGAAGAGATAATAGGCTGCACGTCATTCATCTCAGACCAATCAATTCTCAAACAAAAATAAAAGTATGGTTTTACATAGAGATTCAGAAATTAGTTAAAAGGCGAACATTACCTCCCCAGACATATCAGGGGCCATAGGAATTAGAGGCCACAAGGAAGAGTAGATTCCGAAAAATACTACCCACAGTGCAATGCTGCCCCATATTGCTATGTGGCTGAACTGGAAAAAAAAGAATAAAAATCAAACAGTCAAACCTGCAAAATAGGTCAATAGGAGAAAAAAATGTTTCCTTTATGGTTAGAGCCAGACTAAGGTTGCATTCTATTTACCTGGGAATTAAGCCCCACTGAAATCAATAGGAATTACTTTTAGGTAGGCAGGATTATAGTTCTAACCCATTCCCTCTTTTCCTTGGTTTATTGCTATCAGAATTTGCAGATTAACATGCCTATTTTGTCTATTAATATTGCCAATTTCTATGCAGGTGTTCTTTGAATAAACCCAACCCAGTTAACCCCTCGTCAACCAATATAGGTCAGTACTCTAGTTACATAAATTACAGTAAATTTACACTTATAGCTTTATTACGTATTGTAACATGAGCTATTTTAAAAATAATTTCTTACCAAAGTCCAATATGAAGTCTCTAATCCAGCTTTTAAACACACAGTTATTACTACAAACTAAAGAGAGAGAGAGAGAAATTAGCTACTTTTCCTTAACCAATATAACAGTGCTTCAACTCCAAGTGAAGTATGACGTTTCAAAAGTTGCTTTTGGAATGGCATGCAAAATGTGAACAGGTTAAATCTGTCTTAAGAAGTATGGATGACTCTCCATTTGGAGACGAATGGGCTGGCCAAGATGTAGCACACTGAACCTGACAGGTTGCTGAAGGGAGGCTACCCAGACTTCTGATGATAAATTGTTTTACACCCTGCTCTGATTGCCCAGGGTGCACAAATTTAAGTTTTCTGATTTTATAGTTCATTTTAATTAATTTTATGTATTGTATCTGAATGGTTTTTTTTTGTTAACCTTATTATATACTGCTTAAAGACTGTGCTTATACCTTGTTAAATGGTATATAAATTGGTTAAATCAATCCATCATTCATTCAATCAATCAACCAACCCACCCACAGGCTAAAATAATAATATTAAGATTGTAATAAAGAATCACCCAGTATCAAATTTCTAGCATACTCTTCTGCATAGGACACAAGTTACATTCACATTAGCAATACTTACGGTATATACTGTGTTTCCCAAAAGCAAATAGTCTGAAGTTTTACCACTGGCAAATACAGTATCTGTAAGATAACAACATCAGAAATATTAAAACTGGGGATATTTATGGAAATGATTTTATAATATAAATTTCTGCTTAAATTGCCAAAGAACTGTTCCCTTGGGTTTCTTTCCATGGACAAAACTATTTTAATTTGAAGCAGAATATGGTCAGTTTGTTGTCCCCATCAAAGAAGACCTAAGTAACTACTGACCGGTCAGCTTGACGTCAATACTATGTAAGGTCCTAGATCAGATAATTAAATAGTTGGTCTATGAGCACTTAGAAAAGGATGCTGTGGGTTTCTCAAAAACAAGTCATGCCTGGTGAATCTCATTTCTGTTTTTGTTTTTACTACAAGCTGAGTAAATAAGGGGAACCCTGTGGACTTAGTGTATCTTGATTTCAGTAAGGCTTTTGTATGATATTCTTGCAGAGAAGCTAGTAAAATGTGGGCTGGATGAGGTAACTGTTAGGTGGTTTGACTGACTGAACCCAAAGAGTTCCCATCGTCCTGGAAAAAAAGCAGGATATGAACGCAGTAGCAAGAAGATGATCGGAATCCCCCTTCGGATCTTGAAATATGGGTCCCCTCAACAAAAATTTAAAATTCAGCTTTGTAATTTGGAATTTATGTGATGTGATTTGATTGGTCGGTTAATAAAAATTATTTTTTTAAAAAAGCGGTAGGTCAGATGCCACAAGGTTCTTTCTTGAGTCTGTTGTTGTCCAACATCTTTATAAATGACTTGGACAATGGAATTGAGGCTATGCTCATCCAATTTGCAGATGACACCAAACTCAGAGGGGTAGCCAATGCCACAGAAGACAGAATCTGGATTCAATACAACCTTAACGGATTGGAAGAACTGGGCTCAAACAACCAAAAGCATTTAAGTAGGGACAAGTATAAGGTTCTGCACTTAGGCAGGAAGAACCAACTGCACAAATGTAAGGGGGGGGGGGACCACACCTTGTTTGCCAGTAGCACATTTGAAAAGGTTCTAGGGGTCTTTGTAGAATACAAGCATAACCCAAGTAAGTAGTGTGATGTGGCAATAAAAAAACCTAATGCTATTCTAGGCTGCATCAATGGAAGTATAGTGTCCAGATAAAAGGAAGTAATAGTACTGCTCTTTTCTGCCTTGGTCAAACCACATTTGGAGTACTGTGTCCAGTTCTGGGTGCCACAATTTAAGAAGGATATTGACAAGTTGGAGGAGGGCAACCAAGATGATCAAGGGTCTGGAAACCAAGCCTTATGTGGAATGGTTTAAGGAGCTGGGAACGTTTAGCCTGGAAAAGAGGAGACTGAGAGGAAATATTATAGCCATCTTCAAATATCTAAGGGGCTATCATGTGGAAGAGGGACGCAGGTGGCGCTGTGGGTTAAACCACAGAGCTTAGGGCTTGCCGATCTGAAGGTTGGTGGTTCGAATCCCTGCGAGGGGTGAGCTCCCGTTGCTCGGTCCCTGCTCCTGCCAACCTAGCAGTTCGAAAGCACGTCAAAGTGCAAGTAGATAAATAGGTACCGCTCCGGCGGGAAGGTAAATGGTGTTTCTGTGCACTACTCTGGTTTGCCAGAAGTGGCTTAGTCATGCTGGCCACATGACCCGGAAGCTGTACGCCGGCTCCCTCGGCCAATAAAGCGAGATGAGCGCCGCAACCCCAGAGTTGGTCACGACTGGACCTAATGGTCAGGGGTTCCTTCACCTTTTTATCATGTGGAAGATAGAGCAAGCTTGTTTTCTTCTGCTCCGGAGGCTAGGACCCGAACCAATGGTTTCAAGTTACAAGAAAGGAGATTTGGACAAAATATCAGAAAAAGCTTTCTGATGGTGAGAGCAGTTCAACAGAGGAATGGGCTCCCTCAGAAGGTGCTGGACTCTTTTTCATTGGAGATTTATAAGCAGAGGTTGAATGGTTATCTGTCATGTATGATCTAGCTGAGTTTCTGGAATTGCAGGGTGTTGGATTATATTACCCTTGGGGCATCTTTCAACTCTAGAATCTGATGATTCTATGAAGTGCCTTGTACAAATGGTGAAGTTCATTGGGCAAAGATGTGTGGGTCACTGTACCTCTCCTGTTAGACTCTATGGCTGTGTTTGGTGGTAATAATAAAATATGGTTTATTGTTATTGGAATAAGTTTTAGGTCGCTGTGCAGATGATATTGAAAGCTTTCACTTCCATTTTTAAACTAACTGCATATTAGTGTTATGTCCAAACCAGAACAAACGGTGGTTAACCTTAACTATGTTTTACAGGAGAAAAAACCTTCAAACCATAGTGTATGGTTCGTTTCAATATGTTTATAGCTTGTTTCAACATACCACAGTTAAGATTAACCACAGTTTAGGATTCAACATTAAACTGTAGCAAAATCTTCCTATCTCCTCCTTGAAGCTGTGCTAGATAACAGAGGAGAGGGGAGCATGTGAGCCCAAGGCTCATTCCTGTAACAATAAACCAGTTTATTGTTATTTCCAAAGACATCTTATGGCTTAGATCCAAGAGTTCTTTTCCTCTGACAGGAGACCATTTCTGCTGGAAGAAGTTAATTCCATTCACTGAAGAAAACAATTGCATCAAACTCAATGGTTTTTATTCTGCCAGAATAATTTCTTTTAATTTACCAACCACTAGTTTGATATAAAGCTTAGGTTTTTGGTTTATAACTTATTGATCTACTTAGTTTATCTCCTTTGGCTTATAACTACCGTATTTTTCACTCTATAAGACGCACCAGACCACAAGACGCACCTAGTTTTTGGAGGAGGTAAACAAGAAAAAAATATTCTGAATCTCAGAAGCCAGAACAGCAAGAGGGATCGCTGCGCAGTGAAAGCAGCAATCCCTCTTGCTGTTCTGGCTTCTGGGATAGCTGCGCATCCTGCATTTGCTCCATAAGACGCACACACATTTCCTCTTACTTTTTAGGATGGAAAAAGTGAGTCTTATAGAGCAAAAAATACGGTAATTCAAACTTGGGAAGATACATACTTGTGTTTGGAAACACATTTCCAATTTAACCTCTACAAGTTGAATAAACTCCTAGTTCTCCAGCAACACAGTTTGGAAAAAGACCCTCTATGCAGCTTAAAAGAAGACAGATCCGAAAAGAACTTCTATTGATGTGTATTAAAATAAGACTAGTATAACATTGTTGCATTATTATATAACAATTATACCCCAAATCACATGACACTAGCAATTTAAAAAGATGTTTTAGCTCCCCAAACTGAAAAAGGGACAATAATGTATAATGACCAGCTGTTAGAAGACCACATTTAAGATCAGATTACAGAATTTGCTTTAGTGTAACCCTGGATATTGCCATTTTAAATACATACAGTATTTTCAAATTCTGTATTTCATTTACTTACCGTACTGGATGGCTTTTAGTGGAAACCAAAACAGAATTACTGAGTGGAAGAGGCCATTTAAACAATGAACCCAGAAAACCTAAGGAAAAACAAACATTCCTGAGAACCATTTGAGGTAAAACTAACTGTGTGAACTCTGACCTTCTTTTTATCTTTTAGTTAGATTCAGAAAATGTGTTTTTCAAAAGGCCACTGCTAAGAACTAATATAACTGATGCATTTTCTGCCTCACAGCCCTTCATGGGTCATTTATTTATGTTTATGTTTCTCGAAAGATGTTCACTATCTTTCACTTTTAATTTTTTAGTTTTTAAAGAAATGAATGCCTTCTATAGAAAAACCAAAGCCAAATTGTAATACCATCTTTGTTCTACTAACTGATTATGCACTAAATTAGCATTAAGCATCAAGTGTTTGTGGTTTCATTCTATATCTAATCAGTATAACATGAGGAAAGATGATAAAACAACAATTTCAAAATATAGAGTGAAAAGAAAAAAGAAACGAATTAGTTGTTGGTACACACAAACACACAGACGTTTTCTTCATTACACATTTTTTTCTATAATTGTTTCTTTTTACTATATGTGTGTTAGAAACACCTGCTAAAATGTGTCAAGTCTAGTCAAACGCAGAAACCCAGCATTTTGTACATTACATATAAAAAAAGTAAGAAGAGAGCTTTTGGTAAATTCTTTCATATAATAGATACCCATGTTTTATAATCAGATATACTTTCCTAAAACATAATCTTTATTGTGTTGAACAGAAGGGCATTAATAGTTTTAAGTTGCTCAAACAACAGAAATTGAGTTGCCTGCCTCAAAAAATGTTCCACCATGTCTCCAATTTCTTTGTTACTTTTCCCAAGTAGGTAAGGTTCTATGATCCAATTTACGCCACAATACTTTAGCACATTTGAACTTGTGTTGTTCATTAACCTTTCTCTCTCCTCCTTGCTATGCCATTGCCACAAGTTTTATTTGACAGCAGGCACAGGTGGATGCCAGAAAATTAGGCCTACTTTTCCATTTTCCTGACCGGTACTTATTGTTACATGCTAATCCTTTAACCTCCGTCGTGGCTCCACAAACTCTGACCCTTTTTAACATAACAAACCCATGCAACAAATGATTCCAGATCCTCTGCACATCAAGCCTGACTCAACCATTCTGTCTCCGCAGGTAGCTTGTAAGCATTTATTCAGAAAACTTACTCAAAATAAACCCAGCAAAATCAAAAGCTTTCTAAAACTAACAATGAAAACCATCACAACGGAGATACTTGCACAACTAAAAAGAATCTTCAAATATTCTGCAAAAACACTGTTTATCATATGAATATGAGAACCTAATCCGAATTTGCTAAAAGTTTGGAAAAGTTTATTTAGCTTTCACATTATTTGTTGCACTACTTGGGGCATGTTTAGTCTATATGGTTATTCTCCCATCAGAAGTACTAACCAGGCCTGACTATGAGCAACTGACTATTGACCAACAACAAAATAAATGCAAAGAACAAAAACATACTCTATGAATAAAAAAACGAATTTGTTTTCGTTTTCTGCTCTGTGCTGATTGTTTAAGTCACTTCGACATACTTTGTAAAAAGCCATTTTAAAAAGCTTTAAAATACGGAAGTTTAGGCCGCCCGGATACTGTTAGCCCAAAGGTAGAAAGAGGAAGCAGTCCTGACAAAAGAAGACTGGCAAACCAAGTTAATGGACTACACAGAAATGGCTAAATTAACTGGAAAGCTCAGAAATGAAGATGACAAGAAATTGAAAAAAGAATGGGAAATGTTTATTATTTACTTACAAAAGTATTCTAAACAGGCTAATACATTGATAGGATTTTAAGAACACTTGTAATTTTAAAAATAATTTTGGGTAGAAAAATAATTTGGAGTAGAAATGATATGCAGCTGAAAAAGAAAATTAAGGAATGGGGGCAGGGGGAGGAAAGTCATGGGATTTGGAGAATCCCATTTTATGGATTGGCTATTGCTTCTATCTATAGTTTTCTTTGTTTGTTGTTGTGTTTGTTTTTTATTTTTGTTATTTTTGCTGAAAAATTAATAAAAAATATTTAAAATAAAATATGGAAGTTTAAATTTCAAACATTTAAAATCCAAAATACCATAGAATAAATGGGAATAAAACACAAAAAATTAAAATATGGTATCAAACATTTTAAAGAAAAAATCCTATACCACGAATGACAAACATGAAAACATGTGCCATTTTCATTTTAAATATGGTATTCAATACTTCCTCCCCACTGACAGACAGAATCCATCCGGCAGCAGAAGAAAGGAATTTGAAGTCTATTTCACCCAGTCTTGTGGTCAAGCTGCAGGCTTACCTGGCCTCCAGGACACTGCATAGTCTAGTGTCATTGTGGCTGCAAACAGCCCTGGCACAATATTCATGTATGCTACTAGGTCCAGAGTTAAGGTGTGTTTGAGGCTTGCTGGGTCTCTACTATTTATGCAGTCGTTAAGATGGAGGGAAAAATTAGTGCAGCATAGCAATTTGTGGATTGCATTTTTGTGACATTTGATTCAATTATTTTACAGCCTGGTGGTGATGTAAAATCATTTCATTATTAATCATATATTTAATCCTTTTTAATCATGCAGAACTGAAACAGGATGTACATTCATATGATGCTATTCTAAAGATAACTAAACTATTTTCTACCTTAGAGTTGAAATCCAGGGCATTTTGAGAAGTCTTGTATAATTCGGGGTATTTTAGCATATTTTCTTTTCGACAGGATCTCTCAAATATTCCAAGAGTCAGTGGGGGCATGGCTGTAAACATCTAACATATAAACAAAACACATCATGGGATCAATTTGTTAAGAAACCAGTTAATTTTAACAGTAATTAAAATGTCAGAATAAATAAGGTACAATATCTTACCACATTGTAAAGTCCTATGCACCATCTTTCAAACAGTATTTGTCCAGAAAATCCATTAACAAATGCAAACCATATCTGAGGAAGAAATTTTTGAAGCTAGTCAGTCTTATTTGGACACATTTGGTGTTAACTCTTAAAATGTGTTGTTAAATGTGATCAAAGTTTCAATTTCAGCAAGAAAAACGGGGGGAAATAACAGTTTAGTATTTATTTAGAATATACAATAAAACACAATTGAGGGGTCAATTCTACATCCATTTAAACTAAAATTTTAATGTGTAACAAATCACACTCACTTTAAATCAAAAAGCACTAAAGATCCTTATAAATTTAAAATATAACAATAGTAATGACTCACAAAAAGACAATTCCACTCATAAGCATACCTTACCATTGTCCATTTTTCTCTCTCTTTTGAATTCAAAATATATTATATTGATTTAAAATATTTCACAGTACAAATATTGATATATGTTTTAAAAGAGCAAGTTAGTAAAATGAAATTAGCAATCAGTGTGACACAGACTTAGTTGTGGTCCATGTTTTGTTTAACGTCAAAGCTGTATGAATTGTTATAAATTCTCAGTTTATAAGGATGTGTCTGGTTTCTGTGAACAATTTGGTCTTTTAATGCACAATATTTTGGGGGGGCCAGAAGGGAACCTGGTTCTAATTTTATTTTTAAAATAGTACATTTCTGATCCTCATGGACGCTGAACAGACACAAAGGAATTCAAATTGCTAAAGGATTAACAAAATGTAAGGATTATTTGATTTAAATAGGCAAGGGCCTATTAAAGTTTTCCATATACGGCGGTACCTCAGAAGTCAAACAGAATCCGTTCGAGAACTCCGTTCGACTTCCAAAACGTTCAGAAACCAAGGTGCGGCTTCTGATTGGAAGCCCCATCGGACGTTCGGGTTCCAAAGAACGTTTGCAAACCGAACACTCACTTCTGGGTTTGTGGCGTTTGGGAGCCAAAATGTTTGACTCACAAGGCATTCGGGATTCAAGGTATGACTGTGGATGACACCTTGCTCAGAGTAGTGGGATGGAAGGAGACAAACAAGGTCTCAGTGAGACGGTGTGGTTTGGTTCTAACTATGCACTTTTTAAAGGCTCTGCACATGTCAACTGTGTGCCAGGCCTTTTCCATGAGGTAGGTCAGGCAGAGGCAAACTTTGCCCTCCAGATGTTTTGGGACTACAGCTCCCATCATCCCTAGCTAACCGGACCAGTGGTCAGGGATGATGGGAGTTGTAGTCCCAAAACATCTGGAGGGCAAAGTTTGCCTATGCCTGAGGTAGGTGGAGAGAACGAAAGCACCACAATTCCCACATTTGTGAAAAATGTGTCCTGCTGGAGATGAAAATTAACTGATTTCCTGCTGAAGTAGCTCATGATCTTTAGAAGATGAAGCACAGTGTATATATATTTATTTTTATTCATTTTAATTATTTTAATTATGTTATTATGATGTGCTTTAGACACAATATACCATAAAACAAATATGTAAAAATGTGTGCTGCTTTCATATTAGCACCCAGTAATTAGTATTCTCGAAACTACCAGCATGAGTTTGACCAAACTGTGGGTGGCAGTGGAAGACAGGAGTGCCTGGCGTGCTCTGGTCCATGGGGTCACGAAGAGTCAGACACGACTAAACGACTAAACAACAACAAATTAGTATTTCTATTTTGAACTGGGTTTTACATATCAAAATAGAATATATATATATATATATATATATATATAGGGGTTGCCAATCTTCATGGACCAGTCAGTACATGTAGAATTTTGAGAAAGAGCTGTGGGCAGCAGTCATAAAATGGCTGCCATGGGGTGTGGCATAATATAAGATGGCTGCTATGGGGGCATGTAGGAGAGGCTAAGTCAGTGCAAACAGGAGCAGAGCAGGAAGAGCAAGCAGCCTCATGCATTGTGGATTTTTGAGCAGATTTACTGAGACTATTCAAAGTTGGCTAGGTATGCCAAGAGGAAGTACTTGTGAGCACAGTGAGCACATTGGAGCCTGCAAACACAGTGCTGGCGACCCCGTAAAATGTACAAAAATACACACAGAATAATTCTACACTTCATAGATGGGTTTTTTAAAAGTTCACAGATCGCTCCAATTTGAAAAGAAATATTCTGGCATAGGATGCCATAATTACCTCAATAATATAAAGGACAATATTCTTGTAGAAGCAGTATAGGATGCATTTAGCAATTCTGCTATAATTCCAGGCACCATGGACCAATAGTAAGTTCTTCAAGTACTTGAACTATAAATGATAATGGAAATAAGTTTAGGTATATGTACACAGCATCTATCACTTGAAACAACTGTCTTTTAAAAGTTCATTTATCAGTGGATTTACCTGAGCTATTGAATAATCTGAAGAATTAGCTGCTTGTAGGCCTTCATTGCCACTAATGCCAACACCAACATGTGCTGTTTGTATCATGCTGACATCATTTGCTCCATCTCCAATTGCCAGTGTTACCACTTTTACCTGCTTTTTGACCATTTCTACAACTTCAGATTTCTGAAGAGGTGAAACTCTATAAAAGAAATGTTTTGAGAAATTCCACTTTACCATTTTATTTTTCTAAATGCAAGGCAGCAAAGAAAATCACAATTACTACTGCATGCTTTTTATGTAACTTCTATGATTTCACATTACATTGGAAGCCATTGTTTTTTCATGTTGTTGTTTTTTAAAAAAAGATTCACAAACTGAAAAAGAAATGGAGGAAACTGATTGGAAAATTGAGAAGCCAAGAGAAACCAAAATCAGTAAATTATGGTAGCCTGGCACCAGCATGAACTGAGGCCATTCTCCAAATTAGTTGTCAGGCTTTAGGAAAGCCCATCCAGTTATGGTATTGCTAAGAAATTACGATATTGTCGATCATATCACATGCAATGCAAAAGAACAAATGTTTCATATAACTATATTTTAAAGTGTAGGGTTGCCATATTTTGAAGACCAAAATGGCCATTAAAAGCAAATAAATGCAGTTTGTCCCAAATTTTACCCCGAAAAAGAGGTTGTGTCCTGGAAAAAGAGGACACATGGCATTGTAGCAGACTGTTAAAATTATGCCTCCCCCCCCCATATTGTACTTTTTTAAAAAATTCCACTCCAAAAACTACTTAACATAGCTGTCAAGTGTCCCTTATTTGAAGGGACAGTCCCTTATTCCAGCGCCATGTCCCGCTGCTGTCCCTTATTGATGGATGTCCCTTAAATGGCCCTTAAATGATGTCCCTTAAATTTCAAAGGAAGCAGCTCCTCTCCCTCCCTCCCTGCTGGCCAGGGAGGAGGGAGGCTCCAACTGTGTTGCTTGGCTGTGTTGCTCACCCAATAAGAAGTCTAAGAATGACTGGGGGGTGGAGCTTGCATGCCTTGTGTGTGGCTAGTTAATACAAGCTGAGGGTTTTTTTGAATGCTGGACGCCATTTTGTTGCATGTGCTGCTGCAAACTTTGCAGTGCAAAGCCAGGCCGGGGAGCCAAATTAGGTTGAGGCTGCATAGGCCTTGTGGTGCGTGTGATTCAGATTCTATTCAGTTGAACCTCTGGTTACAAAGTTGGTTGGACAGTGTTCTCGAAGCTACCAGCATGAATTTGACCAGACTGCAGGAGGACAGGAAGACTGGAACAGGTGAGGCTGCAGGTCCCTTATTTTGGCTGCTGGTCCCTTATTTTCAAATCTGTAAGTTGACAGCTATGCTACCTAATAACCTAAATTATTCAAAAAATAGAAAACACTTTTTGAGGAGCTATACATCTCAAAATTGTATGAATGCTTTGTTTTCAAGAAGAAAAAGTTTTACCTGCAACAAATAACAGCTTTACACGACAGAGCCAAATCGAGGAAATATTGCCTTACACCAAATGTCAACGCATACTTCAGTGTTTTACCATCAATAATAAGAGCAAAATCATTTTCTTTCCTCAAAGCATCACCAAGAGTGCTGCAATGATTGCTTAATGTCTCTCTTGTTGCCTGTAAAAAAAATCACCACCAAAAATATGTATCACTTCAATTCTGTTGAACAGTTTTATACTTTTGATATACATTTATCAATTAACTATGAAACTATTATATTCTGCCTTGATGTAACTAATACATCAGTAGCTTTTAAAACAACAATGATGAATAAGGACCATATCAGTATTGCCACAAAATAGCCAGGGAAAATAAAAATCCCACTGTAAAAGCCAGGAGACCCTCTTGGGGTGATATTTAGTGGATGACTTTTTTACCACGTACACAGGTATACTGCTTTCAAGTTCAGTGGGATTACATTGATGTAACCTGTTGCCTTTTATTACAGATTCATTCATTAGCTAGGAGTATTATTACCAGTGCCTACTGACCCAGAAAGCCTCGTGATCACTGACCTACAGAAATGTAAATTCCATGATTTATAACATTTGTAGTTCTTTCATTTCCCCCATCAGATGAATGGCATTTACTATTTTAGCCATGAACCGTATGGGTGCAAGCTATCTTAAAATCAGATTCTCAGTATTCATTGGTGCTCTCCATTTTCAGGAACTGATCAAATTATGCCATTTCAGTATAATGGGACGCACAGCAAGGAATTCAATTTTTAAGCACATCCTACTACTAACTTTGCTGGATTTTCACTTTGTAGTGGTTCGCCCACCAGTACCTTCTATAGCAGTGTTTCCCAACCTTGGGCCTCCAGCTGTTTTTGAACTACAATTCCCATCATCCCTGACCACTGGTCTTGCTAGCTAGGGATGATGGGAGTTGTAGGCCAAAAACATCTGGAGGCCCAAGGTTGGGAAACACTGCTCTATAGCACCCACAGAGCCTAGGTCTTGCCGATCAGAAGATCGGCAGTTCGAATCCCCGCAACGGGGTGAGCTCTCGTTGCTCAGTCCCTGCTCCTGCCAACCTAGCAGTTCGAAAGCACGTCAAAGTGCAAGCAGATAAATAGGTACCGTTCTGGTGGGAAGGTAAGCGGCGTTTCCGTGCACTGCTCTGGTTCGCCAGAAGTGGCTTAGTCATGCTGACCACATGACCCGGAAGCTGTACGCCGGCTCCCTTGGCCAATAAAGCGAGATGAGTGCCACAACCCCAGAGTTGGCCACGACTGGACCTAATAGTCAGGGGTCCCTTTACCTTTACCTTACTACTATGAAGAATAATGTTACGGAAATCCGCAGAATTTCCAAGTATTAACTATGCCTAGCCTTTCTTCTTCTTTTTTACATTTTCACATTATTGTACAACATTAACATTTTGCAATTCAAAAGTATGTCACTTAAAACATCTTCAACATCCATGTAAGGTAGGCTATTATTATTATTATCCCTATATTGCAGATGGGGATTGAGGAGATGAAGCTAACAGAGTAATAGCTTACCTAATGCCACCTATAAAGTTTATTACGGAGGTGAGATTTGAATGGATGAATAGCTCTTACTCTTAGCCAATATACTGTATCAGTACTTCAATTTGTATCACTTATCACTTGCTATTTTTACATATTGTCCTTGTCTTTTTGTTCTTTAAAGTTCAGTAACTCAGTACCACCCTCTGGTGGCATACAAAGAGTCAGCTACACTGAATCTCAAATTAGGAAGCATCTGAAGTGAGGAGAGACGAGTCAGGGTCTGGCTCGACTTTACAAGGATGCATCGCTGTCACCAACCCATATTTCTCTCTCGGATAAAGTCTAGTAAAATAAACACACGACACAACTTCATTGCATTCAGTGTTATCCTGTCCCCTCCAAGAAGAACAAGAACTGGAGCAGCAGCAAGAAAAAGCTGAATTCTTTTATTAGATGCTAACAGAGCCTAGGACTTGCCAATCATAAGGTCAGCGGTTTGAATCCCCGCGACGGAGTGAGCTCCCGTTGTTCGGTCCCTGCTCCTGCCAACCTAGCAGTTCAAAAGCACGTCAAAGTGCAAGTAGATAAAGAGGTACTGCTCTGGCGGGAAGGTAAATGGCATTTTCGTGCGCTGCTCTGGTTCGCCAGAAGCGGCTTAGTCATGCTGGCCACATGACCTGGAAGCTGTACGCCAGCTCCCTTGGCCAATAAAGCGAGATGCGTGCCGCAACCCCAGAGTTGGCCACAACTGGACCTAATGGTCAGTGGTCCTTTACCTTTACCAGGGGATATATGTGTCAGCCACATACATGCTTTTCTGCATATTGTATATTTTTAGTAATTTGATCCAAACACATACTGACGGTTTAAAGTTTTTCCAGAGACCCATGCATTGTAAATGATAGCACATAGGCATTAGCACTTTCCCCCCATTATACCTACATCGAGAGAGCCTTCGTTTATGACTAGTAGCCCCATGTTCTTTCTCAAGAGTTTACATGAGTGCCCTGTTAGAAAGAAATACAATATTTTATTAAGAGAAATTAGTGTTGGTGTTTGACTTTTATGCCTGGATTTATGGGATTGTCTGCCCTTTGACCTATCCCTGCCAGCAGGGCCAGCCACCTGCACCATTGGATCTTCAGTGATATTCATGTGTGCATCCTTGATAAGAATATGGGGAGTTCCCACTGCAGGGGAAGGGGGAAAGCATCTGTTTGTGAGACTCTGGGTGAGGGAGACAGTACAGTCTAATCTCTTGCCCTCTTTCTGTCATGCTGTAATGTGTTGAGCCAGCAGGAGCGGCCATAAGGAGAACAGCTACATGCTGTGCATCAGACCAAAAAAGGCACAAAACTGATAGAGCCATGCTCCTCTCTGAGCTAGAATCAGAGAACGCACCTCTCCAATCTCTGCCACAAATGTGATCCCGTATTCCAGAGAGTATGGGAATTGTGACAAATGTGTCTCTTAACACAGACTTGCGCTGTATTGCAAGTATTGCAGCATAAGCTGAGCATACCTCTGGTCTGATCACAGTTATGGCCCCAAAGGGCACAGGGCAAACCCTGACAGACCAAACCTACCCCGTAAAGTGACCAACAACCTGATCTCCCAAACCCACAGAAGCAAAATGGGAGAGGGAAAAAGTGACAAAAGAAATCAAACAGACACACCAGATGGAGTGGGCAAGCAAGGAGAGAGAAATAGGTGAAGGAAGGGATCTGAAAACTCACAAATGTGCATACCCACCTAATATAACAACCAACAACAACAACAAGAGGAGAGGACAGATATGAAACTCATGAAAAGGGCAGAGGAAAACACAGGGCACCTGAGGACCTGAAAGGACCCCAACTACCGTATTTCTCGCACTATAAGACGTACCAGACCATAAGAAGCACCTAGTTTTTGGAAGAGGAAAACAAGAAAACAAATATTCTGAATCCCAGAAGCTAGGACAGCAAGCTCTCCTGGGCTGGGGAGGCTGTGCGCGGCTAAGCAAGAGCTTGTAGGGGCTGGAGGGGGAAGCCCTGGCTGCTCTGCTGGCACCTGGGGTTTCCCCCGCCAGCCCAAAGAGCAGCTCAGGAACGTGCCGCACTCCGGCAATTTAGCTCCAGGGACCACACATTCGCTCCATAAGACGCACAGACATTTCCCCTTAGTTTTTAAGAGGGAAAAAGTGTGTCTTATGGAGCGAAAAATACGGTATCTTCGACCATGGGGAGGGTCACACTGGGGGCCAGAGCAACTCCTTCTCCTGGGGAAGAGGAGAAAGGCATTCTGAACCTGGACCCTGTGAATGAATGTTTGCCGCTACTAACAGGCAAAAGATGGTTTGACACTTGTAGTCAGGCTCTCTGGATCATGCCTTCCCCAGGGAGGGGAGAGAGGGAGGGGCAGTGTGAAGAGTGTATTGCTTGCTCCTCTTTATGGTGAAGTGGCAAGAGAAAAAGCCACTTTGGGGTTAAGCTTGTGCCTTAGCAATGTGTCTACCTCAGTGGGGGGTATAAAGGGGAGAGGAGAGGCAGCACAATGATTGGCATTATTTTTTCTTTCTCAAGCCAGAAATATCCCGTTGCCTTCTAGCTTGGCAAGGGCACCCTGTCTCTCATCTTTGTGTCCTAGCCTGTAGCCAAGAGGAAGCGCTTTCTGATAAGTGACACCTGCATCTCAGGGCACCTTAGGATAAATGCAGGTCTAGGTCAGAAAGAGCAGCACTCACTTGTTCCCAGTACACAAATGCATATTTCTTTCCATTATTATTATTTTACTATTATTTAAAGACGTAAAAGAACAATGTAGCATGAAGACTGAAGTCTTACACATTACCAATGTTAATAGCAGTCTCTTGCTTATCTCCAGTAAGGATCCAAATTTTAATATCTGCTTTCATTAGAGTTTCTATTGTTTCAGGCACTTGGTCTTGTAACTTATCTTCTATGGCTGTAGCTCCAAGTAGCTGAAGGTTCTTTGAAAAGAGCATATCAGAGAGATTTTTAAACAACCACCACCACCACCACAAATACAGTTTTGAATGTAAAAAAAAATTAAATACAGAATCAGGGACTCTGGGCAAAAAAGCATAATCTAAAGAAGCATTTACTTTGAAATATTTCAGTGACACTTATTTTCAATGTTTACTTAGAATTGGGCTGAATGCCTTAATGTATAATTTGCAACTCTTTGCTCTTCATGTCTATTTTGATTTGTTCTTACATTCATTCTTTCTGGGAGCAGCAATGGCAGCAGGAGGAAATCATCTGGATCTTTCTGGCTTCCTTACCATTTTTTAGAAGTGATCATTCATTTTGAGACAATTCTTTCTCTTTCCTGCTACTCTGCAAAACCATGGGGCATCAGGCATTTTATCAGTAGTGGTATTTTAGAGGACATGGGCAAGACATTTGGGAAGGGATGGCCTTAGCAGGGAAAAGCTTTCTTGTATATAACTGACTAGGCCAAAGTATATAGGTCCAGTAGCCCAAGGCATAAAAAGCTTTATTTGATGAAGCTTAACAAATTTAAAAAGGCTTTGTTTCAAATAGGTGTGTTGGCTATATTTTGGGTTTTCCAAAATACAGTGGTGCCTCGCAAGACGAAATTAATCCGTTCCATGAGGCTCTTTGTATAGCAGTTTTTTCGTCTTGCGAAGCAAGCCCATTGACAGCTTAGCGGATTAGCGCTATTAGCGGTTAAGCGGCTTTTAGCGATCAGCTGTTAAGTGGCTTATCAGCGGATCAGCTGATAAGCGGCTTAGTGGCTTAGGAAAAGGGGGGGGAAGGGAAAAAACCCCGCAGGAACTCGCAATACATTTTTGTCTTGCGAAGCAAGCCCATAAAGAAATTTGTTTTGCGAAGAGCCTCCAAAACGGAAAACCCTTTCGTCTAGCAGGTTTTCCGTCTTGCGAGGCGTTCGTCTTGCGGGGCACCACTGTAGACTTATGGCACAATTCAAACCACTTCCCCTCCCCTCCCCACCTCTTTAGTAGAAGGTGGAGAGGCAGGATCTGGACTGATCTCTGCGCCAGCTCAAGGCTAGCTCAGTATGTCCAATTCAGGTCTGATTCGCAGGATCCAGCCTGGCTCAGTTCTGCTGCCTTCCCACCCATGGAACACCCCATTTGGGGGCTTTATGCTGGCTACTGATGACGGGAAACCCACTGATCGAACTCCTGATAATTTGTTCACCAGTCTCAACCAAGAAAACTAGACTGAGGGATGCCTCCACATAATTCACCACCTGTCAGCCCAGTATAAGGGGGCTCTGGACTTCTTTTTAAATTGTTTGACCAAACTGAGATGCAATAAAATTCTAAACTTGATCAGCATTAGCTGCAAAAGATGCAAGTTATGCCAGATATAAGTAACATATTCAGGCAACACACAACGCCTACTTTTTCAATTAGTTCATAACTCTCTTCAAGTTTCAGTGCTCTATTTTGTACAGCAGTTGCAGCTCTTTGATAGATGTTTAGCCACTCTCGGTAGTCATTTTCTGAAATCTCAGCAACAGCAAAACAAAGTGTTCTCAAACCTAAGGAAATAAAATGGTGATACAAGGTTCAATAGTTATTCATTTCTTTATCATTTTACAATATTGGTTTCATATGGTACCTCGCATCACAAATATCCTTTATTATCTGAGTTTGTAGTAGAGTTTAGAGTCTGGAAACAAAAAAATGCTTCCTGAATATATAAAATAGCCACAGAAGCCACAGAACCATTTTTATCTTACACTGATATCCAGACAGAAGCAACATCTACACCTCATATGATGCACACCCTGCTTCTTCTAAAAAACAGCACATCATAACTCCAGATTCCTCCAGTATATAGTAGCTTCACGTTAGTGTTTCAATCCAAATGTTCACAGGTATTCAGGAACATTAGAAACAATGGGAACTACCATAACTTTCAAACCACCCCACCCCTCCTCCTATACAGTATTACAACTCAAGTCAAGGAAAGATGTTCAGAACACCAAAGCACAAACTATCCTTCTTAAAACAAAAATAAATATTTAGGAAAGCAGAATAAAGACATAAAAGTAAACCATACAAAATAAACACAAAAGTATTGCACTAATTTGATTAATACACCAACATAGGGAAACGAGAAATGCTGTGTTGCGTCTGGATAATTAGTTATAATGAATCCAAAAGAATGTGACCACTCCATTACATAGATAGTATCCATCTTAAAGGACAGCCAGCTTGTATGTGAGCATCTGACAACATAATTGCAAACATTTGCCACCAATCTGCTACTCTTTCATGAAAAATCACCACCTCCTTTATAAGAGAAGTGTTCCTGGTTTGGGGTATAGGTAATAGCTAAATGTATCAGATGTTTTTGAACCAATCACAATCTTAAATTTCAAGATGGGTAATTGCTAAATGTATCAGATGTTTTTGAACCAATCAAAATCTTAAATTTCAAGATGAACTAAAATTTTGTATTTGTTCGCACAAGCTCTGTTTCCTTTGATAACTGTTGCATTGTATTGCTACTGACGTGTGTGAACGGACCAACATGAGCATAATACCCACAGACAGACCTTTCACATTCCCTCATATTATCTCAAACACTATGCTTCTCTTTGAGATCATTTCACACATTCATCTACCAAACTAATGTAATCAAAGGCAGAGAAATCAACGGAAGAGGAATCAAGTTATGTACATGCGCAAAGGCATCTCTCAGTCACGATGAAAAAGGAAGAACCACTATACTACATTGCACTAACTTTAATGAAGAAAGTGAGGGCTCTTTTACAATAACCACCAATTGTTACAAAATCATAGTATTGTTATTACATTAATGGTTTTATACATAACCAACTAATATGCAAATAATAATACCTTCTGTAGCAAACAGCTCTAAATGTTTCAGGGTAATTTCCTTGTATCTTGAATTTTCAGCCAGGCGATCATAAATTACTGTGTCCTATAATGGCACAAAACAAATTGAAGCAAGATTTCTTTTACAAAGCAATGGGGGGGGGATTAAAAGAGGAAATGCATTTCTATAATAACTACAGTCCGACTGTAAATAAACATACTGTTATTAATTTATTTATGCAGAATATTCGTGTAACGCTTTTCAGCAAAAAGTCACACAGAAATGTTTTTTAAGGTTATGACTGAAAAATGGATTTTTGATCCCTGTTACTCAACAAATTCTATAGCAGTTTTATTTGCACCAGTGCAATACAGCCAATATTCACAGCCTTTACTGTAGTATGTGGGTCAGTTGCACATTTGATATGTAACTGATTTATGGGATCTGTACTGCAAATGTTTGGTGCTTATGTCACTGCGGGATTGTCCCAGGCTATATACTTCCTTATTAAATAGGTACAGTCTACAGGACTCTTTAACCCACAGTAGTGCCTCTAATTGACATACACCCTAAACCAGTGTTTCCCAACCTTGTGCCTCCAGATGTTTTTGGCCTACAACTCCCATCATCCCTGACCACTGGTCTTGCTAGCTAGGGATGATGGGAGTTGTAGGCCAAAAACATCTGGAGGCACAAGGTTGGGAAACACTGCCCTAAACCTGCCATTTAGCTGTCATTTATGCCATTTGCCTTCCCTTTATCACCCATTCTTCTCATATATCCGATGATTTATCCAACTGGTCTGATATATCATCAGTACACAATAATGCATTTCTTTTTAAAGTGGTGGTTGACAGACAAGCAAATCCTAGCCGTAACAGTGCAGGATAGGCAAAAGAACCAGACCAAACCAAACTAAAAAGCTTAAGATGCCAGAAAAGGGGAAGAACCAGACCATGCAAAGCACATGTGTAATTCAACCTTAGCGTACAAACATAACCTGAGCATCCTGTAAAACACAGATAATACACACTATCCCCATTATGATAGCATGGATCAATATATTGTGGGACTACAACTCCCATCAGCCCAGCTAGAGCATGGCCAAAGGTTGGGGATGATGGGAGTTGTGGTCCAATAGGCCAAAAGTTTCCCAGTCCTGCTTTAGGTGTTTATGTGTGCTCACTGCTGCTGAAGTCTAAAGCTCGGAGCACATAGGAAACTAGGAAACAGGATGAAGACTTAGAAGGGCTTGGGCCAAGGTAGAAAGACAGATGGAGAGATAAAGGAATAGGGAGGCAACAATATACTACTTTTAAAAATCTTTAAAAACACAGGCTCTACAAAATGGGGAATGTACTAGAATAAGTAAAATACAGTAGCAGGATGATGAGGGTAGATAACACCAGGACCAAGAGCGAGGGAACTAACAGCACTGACATGGAGGAGAAGCATTTAAACCACAGTCACCAAGACAGGACCAAAGGAAAACAGAGACAATGACTAATGCCACAAAATAACAGAAAATTGAAACAATAAAACATAATTATGCACACTACACTACAGTGGTACCTCGGGTTACACACGCTTCGGGTTACATATGCTTCAGGTTACAGACTCTACTAACTCAGAAATAGTACCTCGGGTTGAGAACTTTGCTTCAGGATGAGAACAGAAATCGTGCCGTGGCGGCACGGGAGCAGCAGGAGACCCCATTAGCTAAAGTGGTGCTTCAGGTTAAGAACAGTTTCAGGTTACTGTTACACTGTTAAGAACAGACCTCCGGAACGAATTAAGTACTTAACCCGAGGTACCATTGTATTCAGGCGTGAGCTACAGAAGACAAGACTGAGAGTGTACCCAGCACCTGCTTCATGCAAAGACAGGAATGAATGAATGATTCAGAACCATTCTCAGTGTTCCTGCCTCCATCCACGAGGGGAAGCTCATCCCAATTGAGAACATCTTACACGCATGTGAGTATGGGATTGACTTATTGTAATTCAGGTTTTCAGTGAGAAATCAAGTTCATAGTGCTGATTGAAATGTAGGCCCCATGGGCTACCATCTCAGTGTTGCTGGAATGCACTAGGGATGCTGGGATGTAGTCTCTAAACCTGTATTATGATATCTGTTGTTCAAAGGAATTATCTTCCCCACTTAATGTCACCTGCCATGTATTAATAATACAAATAACCACCACTGTAAATGCGGGGACGTCTTTCCACTCCATAAAACGGCAATCTCTATTGGGCCTATGTCTAACATAACACTTCACAGCCAATCCTTGATAGCAAATAGTGCAAAGAAATGGAAAATGAGAACAACAACAACATTGCCAACAACTTACAGCCCCTTTGCAGTAAAGTCTTAATTTTCCTGTAGGCGTGCGGACAATCACAGACATTCTTTTCCTAGAACTGAATGAAAGACATGTTCCATTTCAAACAGGTTTTAAGCAACTTAGTGGGGTGTGATAGACTTATACAATAAACATATATAAGATGGAGCATAAGCATTGATTCCACATATCTTGAAATGAGAAAATGTTTACCGGAGAGAGAAAATAAATATCCTCTAAAATATGAAGCCTACCCCCTCCCTGCCCTACAAATGTTTGCAAAATATTCCATCTATGAAACAATGTAAGTTTTGATAAAATAAGAGTGGTCTTTTCACACATAGGTTTTCTATTTTAAAAAATGAAGGGCAGAACTCCCCCCGTTCAACATTAAAAGACATGGGCCAATGGTATAATTTATTTATAAATTATGTACTATAAGCAACACTGGGAAGGGTGAGTAACTAAAAAGATTAAATATAATGCTGTTTTAAATTTTTGTTGTTGGAATGAGAAAATTAGCAATATGAGGTGTTAAGGGTTATTTAATAATTAATAAATGATAAATAGGATGGACTTTACAGCTGTACTATTTCTGTGGACAATGAATTGCATACTTTCATATTTTTTTCTTTTAATTTCTTTGTGCTTTTATCAGTCTCTTTAAAAATCTTATTTTGTACTTTATTGCTATATTACACACTCTCTCTCACACACACATTGTCCTACTCTAGTTTTCTAGAGTTATTTTGTTATGCTTATGCTTAAAAGCCCAAATGTAGGACGTTTCATGAATTAAATTACGCTTTGAATGTCCATTTTCTCAAACTTTTCCTTTTCAAAAAGAGCCTTCCTTTACCTAAGAAAAAACTGTTTCTTAAATACTAAACAAGAAAAAATTCACAGGTGTTTAATTACCTTGTAAATTCTAGCACATTTAGCATTTCATATCTTTCTTCCTGTCCAAGCTAGGGGGGGGAAATGAAACCATGATTAATTCAGTCTTTTAAAAATGTTTTCCAAAAGTTTTTTTTCTGTATTAATAAAACTACAGTATTAGCAACAACAGTCAAATCTTTACTATTTTAGATGTACTTACAGATTCTATAATCACAGAGTCTGGTGTTCTTCCAGTGAAAACAAAATGGAGGTGCTTGGCTGCTCTAACCAATGCTCCTTCATCTGTAACAAACCATTCCCTGTTATTTGACTAGCAAATTGATAAAAGTGAAAACACTGAAATCTCGATTTTTATATACTCTGCAGTTCATGTCTTAAATATTGGGAAGAAAAATTACACATTTAAAGTTTCCTGGTGTATTTACTCTTTAATGTGTGTGATTAATGTTCCTGGTAAAGCCTTTCAGCCTCTTCCTACCTCTGTTACTCAGTTTCCCCTTTGTCTTCTGTATATGAAAGAAATTCCTTATCTGGCATCTCTAAACTAGCTTATTTCAGTTCTAAACTGAAAGTGAGTCAACGGCTTTTAAATCAAAGGCTGTTCCAGCAAGTAAGTATGTTTCCTGCACATGAAGCACTGCTTAGGAAGTGATCCATACTTTTAACCTTGTGTTCACATCCCCCACAAGAACAGAGCATACATATGGTGAAATGCTGTTGGCAGTCTCTGTTCAAGGCAGATTCTCTCTCTCATATACATATATAGAGAAACTGTTTTGTGAATTTGCTGTTGGTGGCATAGAGTGGGTTGCCAGGGTCCGGGGTAAAGAAAACATTGCACTCCCTAACACAGGGGTCAGCAACCATTTTCAGCCATGGGCCTGTCCACCGTCCCTGAGACTTTGTGGGGGGCCGGACTATATTTTTTGGGAGGAAATGAACGATTTCCTATGCCCCATAAATAACCCAGAGATGCATTTTAAATAAAAGCACACATTCTACTCATGTAAAAACACCAGGCAGGCCCCACAAATAACCCAGGAATGCATTTTAAATAAAGTGAAACTTTCTACTCATGTAAAAACTCGCTGATTCCTGGACCGTCCATGGGTCGGATTGAGAAGGCGAGTGGGCCGCATCTGACCCCCGGGCCTTAGGCTGCCTACCTCTGCCCTAACCGGTGCCTCCATGTAGCACTCCTGCTGTGGGAAGGAGCTGAGGAGCAGCGGTGTCATATTTGTGGGTGCCACCACTGCTACTGGTTGCGCTGTCTGCTCGCTTCCCCTGTTGGTGGGGGATGCCGCACGGCTGAGAGATGCAAGAGCCCATCCTCTCCCAGCTACTGTATGGCGGGCTGCTCAGGTGAGGCAGGCGGGCAGGATGGGGAGCACCTGCAGCCGGGGAAGCCCAAAAAACTAATTTTTTGTGCCCTTACACTATGCTTCTGCTTGCAGTTGTACGAACTTTACACAATCAAGTTGTAATTAGCAGTGTTTCTTTTCTGGGGGTATTCAAGGGTAAGCAGTACCGGACCTTTTCCTAGAAGAAAAACACTGGTATTAAGTACCTAAGAAAATCCTTTATTCTAGTGATTTACCAGGTGAGTCCCCACTATGATCTTACGTGTTTACAACAGAAATGCATTATGATCAATAGAGGAGCGTAACCTGCTCATTAATAATATGCTGACTTTATGTCACTTTTTTAAAAAATGTCCCTGGTAAAGCCTTTCTTTGGGGGATCAACTTAGTCAATCTGCTCAACAAGGGTATAACGTTCTTCACAGGTTTCAATGACCTTACCTGGAGAAGCTGCTTGATAAATGATCTTATCATCCTCTCTTTCTGGAACTGCTGTATGACACACTGCCATCATAGTTAGAAACTCACAAATTATAGGTGCAGTTGGCTAAAACAGACACACATAAAACAATACAAATGAATTATGCCTCATTCCAAAATTTAAAGCTATAAGCATATAATAATAGTTCAAACCGTTGCTGTGGAGAGTATATTATTTTTTTATCAGACTCAAGACTTGTTTTATTTTCAGTCAACTACAAGGAGACATGGGAAGGTATTAGTGGGACACAGACTTGTCTTAAACAGTGTATTGTCTTAAACAGTATATTCTCAGGGCATATGGTATATTTCTGCTATTCAAGGAAAACAGAGTCAAGCAAGCTAATACAGGGGACTAGTGCTCCCAAGATGCACCAGTTAAAGGATTCCTACTGGAATAATTATAACAGATTGAATGTGAACATAAATTGAATTTAACATAATAAACCCCTAAGCAGGCTTAAATCTAAGAAAGACAAGGAATAGGAAAGGGACACAAATGAAAGGAAAGGGAAAAGATAAGGCAAGTTCAGGGTTTAAGAACTTGATAGAAGAGATACTTTAAAATACAGTGGTGCCCCGCAAGACGAACGCCTCGCAAGACGAAAAACCCGCTAGACGAAAGGGTTTTTCTGTTTTGGAGGCGCTTCGCAAAACGAATTTCCCTATGGGGTTGCTTCACAAGACGAAAAAATCTTGCGTCCCCCAGCGGTTTTTTTTTGCTTTTTTTGCCCTTTTCCTAAGCCGCTAAGCCGCTTATCAGCTGTTCCGCTGATAAGCCGCTTAACAGCTGATCGCTGGAAGCCGCTTGACAGCTCTAGCACTAATCCGCTAAGCTGTCAATGGGCTTGCTTCGCAAGACGAAAAAACCGCTAGACGAAGAGAATCGCGGAACGGATTAATTTCGTCTAGCGAGGCACCACTGTACTATTTAAATATCTAAAGGGAAGATGTCTGGATGTGCAAGGAGTTAAATAAAAGTGGACAGCAAGAGAGAAAGGATCAAGGTAATGAAACAGAAGGGTCAAAATACACTTTGTGTTGGTCACCTGTTTTGTCTTTAAGTTCAAGACACTTTTTCACAAAGAGACAGTGTAATGGAGCCCCTGAACCTGCTACATGTGTGGGTGGGTGGGGGGGGGGAATATCCTGCTGGAGTGAATGAGAACTTTCCTCCATGAAAATAACAGGCAGGCATGGGAGCCTAAACCTGATTGTATGGGTAGATGGGCACCTAAAGCCGTGAAGGGAATAGGTTTTTGTAGTAGAAAAGGCTACCCCTCTGATCACTGGTTCTTTGCTCCAAACCACATCCTCCTCTTACAAAAGTGGCCATCAGCGTTTTACACACATTTACTTGGAACTTTTAGTTAGACCCTTATGTAAGTAAATCTTATTTAATTCGATGTGGCTTTATTGAAAGTACATGTGCAGATGACTGGAATACGAATTAAGTTTCCTGTTTGTGATATGCTCCTTTTGCTTTGTTGAATTTCCGTTTTTTCTTCATAAAAACGTAGTATTTATTTCTATATCTTACATGTTTGTTTTGGAGGTTTTCCAGTAATGATGAATCGCTGAACATTTTTTCATCTCCAGGTTGTGAGCCTTGCCTAAAAGAAATAAAAGAAAAATGAAAGCATACAAACATTTAATTTATCTCTTAATAATACACATCCTAGGACCACACGCTATAGAGCAGACACAGGGCTTGATTACACTGTGTTAGTATCAACTAATATAGTATTAACTAATTCAGGAATGCAATCTGTATTTATTAAGGCATCCTGAAATTTTAATTACTCTTCGTTTGAGTGATTGTTTGTGTAGTTCAGCTAACTTCAACAAAAGAAATGCCCATATGAGGGTTCCAGATAGGATCTTGATATACAAATACACATAATAAACAAATTACAACTTTGCTAGTTTACCCATGCATATTAATAACTTGGCAACTACAACATCAAATCATGACTTGCATGTGTAAGTTGCAAAGCAACTTCTGCTATAACCAGGTTTTCTATCAGGCAAGAATTTCACTTTGTTGGGCTATGGCATTTATGAATGTTTTGCTAACAAGGGAACTCTAAGCTCAGGGTATTTATGTGTTTAGAAATTTAACAAGTTTGGAGAAAAATATACATTTTACTGTGTAACCAATACTTGTGTGACCAGCAAAGCTTCCAGTGCCTATATCCTCAACAGGGAGATACCTGTGGCATTCAAACTTTGACATTGCATTAAGAGGTACTCTCCTTCAGAGTCAGGAATTGTGCCACTTATGTACACTATCAATTTCACTATGTGGCTGGGGGAGTCCAGCCAGATGGGCGAGGTATAAATAATAAATTATTATTAAATTATTATTATGTAATTTAAAAAGTTGTTCTATAGTTAATAATAAAGATACACATTCATATTCATCCTCCAGGTGACCCATTTATTGATTGTGATTTGCTTCTACAAAGCTTATGTGGAGGTTAGGATTGGAAGTTATTACATCTAGTCTTTATTGAGCATTTATTCTGATTCCCCCCCCCCCAAGAGGTTAAATGACAATGAGCATTCATCATGCAGTGCTTGTGGTGTGTATCTGTCTGTCTGTCTGTCTGTCTGTCTGTCTGTCTGTCTGTCTATCTATCTATCTATCTCATGATTAATCATTCCTTCATTCTACACTTTTCACCCAAGCAAAAACAACCAACGCTAGAAGAAGGTTAGTGCTTACCACTCGTCTGTAGCATAGCCATAATCCTCTGATTCAGGAGAATGGCTGTGTGGAAAGAAAGGAGGTAAAGAAATAGGAAATAGCTCTGAAAGGCATCAAGTTCAGGTGGCACATAAAGGAGAATTTAATGAAAAGGAAATGAAAATAAAATGAACACAGAAAACAAAAAGGATTGTGATATGAAACACACTGTGGAAGTCTGCTGAGATCTAGTTAGTTCCATTAACAAAGTTTAATATGCCAGGTAAGGTATGATGTCTTAAGGTGTGAAGATGCTGTAGGGCAGGGTGGGGAATATGCAGGCCTGCAGGCCAAATGAGGACCCTCCAGGCTTCTCTATGTGGCCCTCAGAATTCCCAGGCTGTACCCCTCACTGGCCAAACTTCATATTCTGAATGTCTTTTCTGGGTTGAAATGTATCCTGGAACTCTGATAATGCCTCTTGCTTGCTGGCATGGAGGACAGATATTTGTGCACGTGTAGAAATAAGCCTATGCATGACACCAGAAATAAATTTACATTTACTGTTCCACTCAGTGTTGCCCCTGAGCCTGCCCACTGCTGGCATGTGGCCCTCAGATGGCTGTCCAGAAGAAAAAGTGGCCCTTCAACTGGAAATGATCCCCAACCCCTGCTGTAGGGAGTGTGGAAGATGAGAGGATTCTTTCAATCAAACCTGTCCACCCTTTCCCCTGCAGGCCTAAAAGCATTTGCTTAACCAAAATATACAGCTAATTGAAATAACTTAGCTCCAATAGCGTTTTTCATTTCACTCAGTTATTCAGTAATCAATTGCAATTATATACAGTGGTACCTTGGTTTTCCAACAGCTTAGTTCACGAACAACTTGGAACCTGAAGGCTGCAAAACTGGAAGCAGGTGTTCCGGTTTTCAAACTTTTTTTCGGAAGCTGAATGTGCTCTGTTTTGCGTCCCCGTGTTTCCTCTTGCACTGCTAATTTGCATCCCCCCGTTGTAATTCAAGCCTTCTGTTTCTGATTGAAGTGTTCGGAGGTGATATTTTGGAGCTTATATTTGGTGCTTTTGTTTTTGCTATTTATTTTGTGTTTTTTGTTTTGAGGCTTTTTCAGTTAATTTGTTTTTGTGACTGTATGGAACCCAGTGCAGCCACTGATTGATAGATTGATTGCGTGACTGCGGAAATGGATAAAAGCCCCCCATCCAAACAATGACTATTGTCAGGGAACTGACATCGGAGCCGAGTGGAGCGCCAAGGCTCCCTAATGATGCCAGAGAGGGAAGCAGCAAGGAGAGAGAGAGAACTTCCACTGGGGAAGAAAACCAAGGTGACACCAGGAAGAAAGGAGGGGCTGAGAGTACTTTGGAGGGGAGGCTCCGAGACTCTTCCAGTGAGGAAAGTGCAGGACCACCCCTGGGCACACCCACTCTGCGCAGAAGGCTTCCGCACAGAGAAGCGAGGAGGAGATTATCTGTTAAGGAATTCTTATGTTGGAGGAAGTTTAGGAAACGCCCACTGACGGATTCTGCCAGTGATTGAGACAGTCGCGTTTTTAGGGCTGTCAAACCGGGAAAAGGTCCAGCTACGTAGCCAGCTTGGAGCAGTTTGGAATTTACGCACAAGCAACCCCAGTTCCCCTCTACAACTATCATCAGTGCAGGTAAGTAAAAGTTTTAATTTTAATTTTTATCTACAATACTGTTTTATTTATTTTATAGTACAGTACATTGTTTATTGCTTTCATTTTATGGATTAATAGTCTCGTAAGATAGTAAAACTGATGTTAAATTGCTGTTTTAGGGGTTATTTCTAAAGTCTGCAATGGATTAATCTGTTTTGCATTACTTTTTATGGGAAAGTGCACCTTGGTTTTGGAATGCTTTTGGTTTGGAACAGACTTCCGGAATGGATTACGTTTGAGAACCAAGGTACCACTGTACTCAACTCATCAAGACAGAAATATCTGTGTATTCCAGCTATAGCAGTCATTGGAGATGGAGTGGCTTGTCCTATGCCATCTAACTCTCCAACTTTGTATCCTTATGTAACCAAAATGGTTTGGAAAACAACAACAACAAAGAAATATTTAGGGAAGAAAAGAAACTCCTGAGGGACACAAACACATGAAATAGTTCAATGAGGAAGGATCATGTTCAGGAGACACGGATGAGGGGAGAGAGCAGAATAAATAGAAGACAAGGGGCTGATGAGAAGAAATGGAAGAAAATATATTGGAAGAGAGCATCGTTTGCGGGCTGGCTTGAACCCGAAATAAGAGCATTCAACATTGCAACATTTCACTGCAGATCTCAATGGCCAGGTTTCCTAAATTGAAAATATTCCACTTTGCTTGAAAAGCCTAAAGGTACTTCCATAAGAAGCATCAAGGACCTACACAGTCCTCAATTATGCAACAACAATTCATTTTAGCAGTTAAATAGGAAATATTTTAAAATCAAAAGACCCTTTTTATTTTACTTTTCTGAACTAGGACTTCTAAAGATACTTATTAGTCTTATGGTTACTATGAGGTGTCTTAACCCAACGGCTCAAAGTCTCAATTATAATTTCTGCATAGGTATAATATGTATATATGAAACATCCAGATGTCTGTTCATGTGCTATAAAGTGAAGGTATTATTAAATTGCTTAAGAACCAGTAAAATATTGCTGAAATCATAGTAATTCATAGGTTTCTGGCCTTTTTAATTGCATTTTGCTTTTAACTGCTAAAGATATATTCCAATTTGAATTGATGTTTTAAATTCTGACTTGATTGAAACCCCAAATAATAAAAACTATTTTCACTAAAGCAGCAAAGAGTACAAATGCAACTATATTTATGGAAAAACTTACCCATAAGCGATTCCTGCAATAGTACACTTCTTAAACTGCATTACGTTGCATGTCAGGGTGCCAGTTTTGTCAGAAAATATGTATTTGACCTAAACAAATGATAAGGCTGATTAAGACTTCTCATTAAACCTACATTCCTATTATTAATGTCTCAACTGTTAAAAACTCTTCATGTTTTAACATGCTGTATAAATAATAAATGTTGAAAATGCTAAACCACCTTAGCAAAAAGAAGTATTACTGGCTGGTTTGGATGGAATGTTTGTCATTTGTTCCTCTAATCACTGTGTCCCCTCAGAACTCCTGTTTCAACTCCAATGCTACCAGTTGTTCAGTATGGATGTAACTTTCTGCAGCAGCCTACATGCCTACAAGCTCAGACTACCCAATGGATTTCCAGTCATATGTGATAGAAAACACATAACTCTCCTTTTAATCCAGCTCTGTTCTACAACAATAGATTGCTGGGTTTTTGTGTGGAATTCGCACTTCACTAAATATCTATTGACATAACGGTTGAAAAAGCCCTACCCTCTATCAAGAGAGTTCTCCATTCTCTTAGGAGGGCATAGAGACGTCTAATCAGGACAGGGATGGGGTGAAGTGTCTCTTTTGGGCCACGCCTTCAGATGAAGTGTCTCTAATCTTTAGGACTAGGGCAAATATTGGTACTGCTTTACCAACATTGGGGTGGTGTTGGGGAGACACAACTCTTGACCCTGGTTTTTGCCATGTGATATATTTATTTTTAGGACCCACCTTATGTTTGTAATTGTAAGTAGTTTTAAACTGTTTTTAACGTTGTGTTTTAATGGTTGTAACCTGCCCTGGGACTTTAAGAGTGAAAGGTGGGTAATCATTATTATTAATAATAAATATAGGTGATGTAAGAAACCAGAGGAATGTTTCAGGGTGTTTCAAAGCAAAATATAGCAAAAAAATTCTAAGGAAAAATATTGAAATCTAGGAACCTATTAATTTTTCATGGAAACTTTTAATAACCAATTTCCATGAATTTCAAAACCATTAAGTGTTAGGAGGGACAACATACCTGCCCAAGTTCTTCATTGAGATTGGATGTGCGAGCCATGGCAGAAGTGTCTGTAGGTTCATAGTGCATGTCAATATCCTATCAAAAGGAAAAGGCAACATTTAAAAAGCTGATAACCCACCATTTCATGTTGTTACATGAAAATAATGTTTCTTGTTGTCAGTGTGACGTATTTCATGTAGATACAGTTATCCAGAATTCCGTATGTATGCTGATCTCATTTAGCAAAAAAAATCTACTGGATATGCATAAGAAATGGAGTAGCCAACAGTTGCAGGGGGAAAGTCAGGCTGGCTAAAGCTCAGAATGAGCTCAGGCTTGCAAGAGAGGTTAATAATAATGAAAGTTTCTTCAGCTATGTCCGAAGTAAGAGAAAGAACAAGCAAGTGGTAGGTCCTCTGCATGGAGAACATGGAGAAATGCTATTGGGTGACCAAGAAAAGGCGGAACTACTCAACACCTACTTTGTCTCTGTCGTCACCCAAAAGGAAAGTGATGTCCACCCTGATAACAGAATGATGTAAGGAGGGAGCTGCAGCCCAAGATAGGAAAAGAGGTAGTAAGGGAACACTTTAAATGAATTCAAATCTCCAGGGCCTGATGAGCTGCATCCAAGGGTACTAAAGGAGCTTGAGGATGTAATTTCAGAGCCTTTCTCTATTATCTTTAAGAATTCTTGGAGGACAGGTGAGGTCCCGACAGACTGGAGGAGGCCAAATGTCCCCATCTTCAAAAAGGGGGGAAAGGAAGACCCAGGTAACTAGGACCTAGAACATATAATTCCTAGAACCTAGAACATATAATTCAACAGTTGGTCTGTAAGCATTTAGAAAAGTATGCTTTGATTACTAAGGTTTCTCAAAACCTTGGGTTTCTCAAAAATAAGTCATGCCAGACCAATCTGATTTCTTTTTTTGATGGAATTACAAACTTGGTGGATCAGAAAAATGCTGTGGACATAGTGTATATTGTTCAGTAAGGCTTTTGACAAAGTCCCCCATGATATTCTTGCGAGGAAGCTGGTAAAATGTGGGTTGAATGAGATAACTGTTAAGTGGATTTGTAGCTGGTTGACTGACCAACCCAAAGAGTACTCATCAATGGTTCCTCGTAATCCTGGAAAAAAGTGACAAGTCAGGTGCCGCAGGGTTTTGTCCTGGGCCCGTTGTTGTTTAATGTCTTTATAAATGACTTGGATGAAGGAATTGAGGGCATGCTCATCAAATTTGCAGATGACACCAAACTGGGAGGAGTAGTTAATGCCACAGAAGACAGAATCAGAATTCAAAATGACTTAATGGATTGGAGAACTGGGTGCAAGCTAACAAAATGAATTAAATAGGCACAAATGTAAGGTTCTGCACTTAGGCAGGAAGAACCAGATGCACAAATATAGGGTGCCCCCCCCCTGATTTGCCAGTAATACATGTGAAAAGGATCCATGGGTCTTGGTGGACCACAAGCTTAACATGGAGCTGGGTATGTTTAGCCCAGAAAAGAGAATGAGAGGTGATATGATAACCACCTTCAAATATCTTAAGGGCTGTCACATGGAGGAGGGAGCATGCTTGTTTTCTCCTGCCCTGGAGGGTAGGACTCGAACCAACGGTTTCAAGATGCAAGAAAGGAGTCCCCGAGTGTCAAAGTTAGCTCTCTGGATCCCTTGTTAATTTCCCCCCTTCAAATGACATACTGTCTTGCCCAATTAAAAACTGCTTTGAAACTCCATTCTGTTTAGAAAGGCAAATCCAAACACCCTTGGGCATGTGGAAGTAGCTGCATGTTTATTTGGATCTAAATCTTATTGTAGATGCAGTATACTGCATAGTGTTATTCACTTATCAGCTGTGCTCAGCATGTAAGGGCTGTTCATCTCCCACACTGCATATAGCAAACGAAGGAGGAAGTGGAACTGCCCCTGCTGGCCCCACCCCTGACATCATCATGTTCCCAGGTAGGCCACCAAACTTTGTGGGTTTAGTTGAATGCTGGCATATAGCTCTTACCAAGATACCACTCAATGAACAAATGTTGGGGCCAGGGACAAGTTGAGGGCACAGTTTTCCTTCCACACGTTCAGTATATGTGTGGAGGAGTTATCTGAATGCCATTACTATTGCACTTGTTTCTGAAGTTTCTATGGGCAAAATAAAATCTCACAGGTGGACCCTGGGGCAGCATGTGCTTCCTTTGCACAAAATGCACAATCTGGCCTCAGATTCCATATTAGTATGGTGTATCAGGTGGTACTAGGACTATGCAAGTTCCTTTAGGCTGCAAACTCAGAAAACTGATTCACAATGCTGGGTTGAAAGGGATTTCAACAATCCATAGAATTTAAAGCCTATGAAATTATATATGAAAAGGTGCATGATGTTGCAAACTTTAAATTTTATAAAAAACATTTAATCTTGTAATTAAGTTTGCATTACTTTAATAAAGCCTCCCTTTCATAGCAAAGGGAAGACATATATAACATTTATTATTGAAAGCACTTATCAAAGCTCTGCAAATAGCACAAAAATTGCTTGTATTTACCCAGTTTATGAAATATGCTTGAATAAATTTAACCACTTCTAGTGTAACTAACAGGCTAATTGGAATGAGATTGTTGAAAAGAATGATAAAGGTCAGGAAATTCAGTCCAAAATTATTAGCGCCACCATCTGTTTAAAAAGAAAGAAAGAAAGATAATAAGAATATGTTTATAGTTTAGGAAATTAACAGCAGTAATGCCAAAAGTTCATTTCTCAGGTGGCATTTTGAAAGTTTAAGGTTTGAAAAGAAAAAAAATGATAAACCAAGTTCAACCTGTGGTATCTATAGTCCCAACAAAATCATCCCTGTTATATTCTCTGGGAGGAAATCAGCTCAGGGGTAAAGGGGAAGAGACACATTGCCTCAGACACCCACATGGCTGCCCAGCAATATTCCCTAAGGTTAGTGTGACAAACAAGGTTGCACCTGGAAGTATTCTCTGGGTCTTCCCTCCAACAGCAAATAGCTTGGGGACACACCTTTCACAAGGACCATGGCATGAGTGTAAAGGAATAAAGCTTCTCCTCCATACCTGCTGCTTTTTAACCCGAAAGAAAGCAGATACATGAAATGTAATCAGACATTTCCCATATCATAATTTGGTCCTGAACAAAACTTTTCTCTTGTTAATTTCTAGCAGTGAGTGCAAGTATATTTTATATACACATTTTGATGTAAAAACCCTTATTCTATATGAACAAAACTGTACCTTAACGATATAACACATTTACCTTATTTTATGAACACAAGCTAATTTAACTATCACTGTACTCACAGTTTAAACTGATATACCAGTCCCGCTCCTCATGTTTTTTATTCCATATAGCTGAACCAATGGAACAAACCAAAGACATTGCAATGAGAATGCAGAACAGAAACAGAATTTGAATATTTGTAATTCTTTCAACGTTGGATAGTTTAAGAGGAGGGCTTGTTGAGTTCTGTGGATGGAATAAAAAGAGTTCATAAATATGAGAAGACATATGCATGTGATTTCCCCCCACTAGATAGTATTGGAAATCAAAGACAATCATATGTGTTGCCCATCCCATAAGTGTGATTACCAGTTTTTACACCATGAAACAACATTTTGCCTAGGCCCTATACAGTACTTTCTAATGAAGGCATACAAGAACAGGAAAGCATTTTTTTGCTATGACACACATGAAATTAACCATTAATTTATAACTAGCAAATCAAGAACTCCTTTCACATGTTTTAATTAATGCAATTACCGTATTTTTCCGTCTATGAGACGCCCCCATGTATAAGATGCCCCCTATTTTTCGGGACTCCAATTTAAGAAAATGGGGGGAGGAGATCTATCCATGTATAAGACACACCCAAATTTTGGACATTATTTTTAAAGGAAAAAACCCTAGGCTTATACACAGAAAAATACGGTGTATTTTCCAAATAGGATTGGTGACCAACACTATAAAGTCTACAACATTAGCTTGTACCACAGTTCTACATATACAACTCCTGTGATTTGTGATGGATTGGTCTTTAGTTTACTGAGCTTCAACAGCACTGCACTATAGGCAGTAATTACATTTTAGGTATAACCCTATGCTACAGGACCATGGTCCTTGCTACTTGTGTTTAGCTTTCTCATAAATGTACAGTTTGAAATTGGTACAGGTAGTACCCATGAATTAGAATATCCAAACCAAAAATAAATATTATTCATAAGTATAAGACAAACCTGCATGAGTTTGGTATCGTGCCCTGTATAGACAACTATACCATGAACCCATTGTGTATTTCTTAGCTGAGCTCCACGCAGAAGAATTTGATCAGGACCCAGTGGAACAGTGCTAAAAATAATAAAATAAACATTGACTTAGGTTGAGTTTTAAGTAAAATACCCACTTGGGGAAATACCAACTAATGTCTATTTTATTTCAATTTCTGACATTATCAACCTGAGACATCACAATATAGTAATGGAAAAATAAGGAGTTAGAAATAAATTGTATGTTCCTTCTCCATTGGTTTGAAAAAGCATTCTATGCTGGAGAACGCTTAGAAGAAAAGTGTAAAAAGAAAAAGGCAATACACTTCAAGGAATCCACATCTAAGTAACATGGAATTTTATACTGGGTTTACTTCTATTATTGGATCATCTTGATTTGAACAATCTATATTTAATGGGGTGGGGAAGTGTGGGCTGCTAGTTGGATGAAGAGAACATTATGCGGATGACACACACACACACACACACACACACACACACACACAACAGGCACAAGCAGCTTCATATCCACACTAAACTCTTAGGAGCACAAAGTTGCAGTCTAACTTCCACTGCAAGGTAAAACCATCTTCAAGTTCTCCAAAAAACCTACACAATGCAAACCTCTCCAAGCAGAGATCTGCTGCCCTGCTGGAAGATGCTATGTAAATAACTCTAATGAACATAAGGCAGCCTGCTAGCCAAGAAAAAGATCACATTGAGTACTCTAAGGGTACTAGCTTGGACCATTTTATCCAACATTCTCTCTCGTGGCAACTTTCACATCCTAGTTTTTCTAAATGGTTTAGAGGTTTTATTATGATCAAGCAGCATATAAATGCTGTGAAATAGAAAAGAGCTGATAAGGTAAAAGAAGATGCTCTTCACAGGTGAGACAAGGAAAAGAAGCTGGAAAAGGAATCTGCCTAGCATACAGTTTCTCAAAATGTGTCTCAGCCTCTCCTAGAATCACTTATTTATTTATTTTTAAAAAGTTTGAAACAAAGCACTGAGTTCTGCAGAAAACATCCTTCTCTGTCTCAGGTAGGAAGATAATCTGCAAGGCTGGTGGGTAGCTTATAGCCAGCAAGAAGTAACGTTTTCAGCCCTGCTTTCCCAGCCCTGAAGGTGGAGCCTAAATGAGTTAAGAGAGCTCCTTTGGCTAAAGTGTATAAAGGGGAACCAGAATATTTAATTTACTTCAAAGGGTTTGTAATTCAGCTGCATATGATAAGCAGCTTGTTCTCCATGAAAGCACAGAGCCTTGTGAAGACTCATACCTCTTCTATGTATTCATAAAGTATATATAACTTAACACTTGATGTTTGCTTATTATCTGTAAAAAAATTCACTTATAATAATAATAATAATTTATTATTTATACCCCCGCCCATCTGGCTGAGTTTCCCCAGCCACTCTGGGCGGCTCCTAATCGAGTGTTAAAAACAATACAGCATTAAATATTTAAAACTTCCCTAAACAGGGCTGCCTTCAGATGTCTTTTAAAAATAGGATAGCTGCTTATTTCCTTGACACCTGATGGGAGGGCGTTCCACAGGGCGGGCACTACTATCAAGAAGGCCCTCTGCCTGGTTCCCTGTAATCTCACTTCTCGCAATGAGGGAACCGCCAGAAGGCCCTCGGCACTGGATCTCAGTGGCTGGGCTGAATGATGGGGGCGGTATATCATTTATATTCTTATATCATTTATATTCTTATATCATTTATACATTTATATCATTTATATTCTCTACAGGTTTTTAATGGCATGATGAAAAGATACTTAGATGGTTACATACCCATGCGCATCTAATCTGATATTTCCCACAAAGTCATAAAGATGTCTGTTAGGACTTTCACATTCAATTCTTCCTGAAAGTCTCATCAAGCTGTCAATGTCCTTGATATCCGATGTCAATGGCAAACCCTGAATCAACAAATTTTTATGGAACACTATAACCAAATCAATACAGAAAACATTGAACACAGCAATATTTGCTTTCTTAGTCTGGGGCAATGTCCTATATCAACACAGAACAACTGTACTGTCCTACTCACTTGTTTTAGCAGCATGACTAGAGAATGCATGAAGAGCTATATTTGCTGTTACAGCTAATGAAGAAAAACAACGGCTTGTCTTTGTTCCTCCAAACCAGGATTACAAATCAGCTTCAAAATACTGTTTGAAAACCAGAGATCTTTGATATCTTACAATCTTTGATATAACAAGAACCTATGCTTTGCTGCAAACAAAAAAGGAAGTTACCGTGGATGCACAGAGTTCATTCCTATAGCATTAATCCAGCATTTGACAGAACAGATGGTTTCCAATCTTATTTTTACTGATGAAGTCCTCTTGAAATATTAAAATTTAAGTTGCCAGCTATGAAATTTGTGGCTAAATTGTGCCCGAATAATCTGAACATTGTTACCTTGAATATTTCTTACAGTTTTCAGTAATTTGGCTCAAATGAAACTGTTTTTGGTTTAACAGCGAGTTCTTTAGAGAGCACACAGAGTTAAATTCTATTAATACAACGTATTAATGTATTCAGTAATATATGTTACTGAACCAGAGTTGCTCACACTACTATGTTTTCCTACTTGCATTCTGAAAAAATCTGTCACAAGTGCCTATCTAAATATTCACAAATATTAGATACAAGCCTGAGACAATAAGATTCGTTAGGCGAACACCAAAACATTCCTAATTAAACAGTGACAGTAACTATGGTAGCTTTCTGGCAACCTTTCTTCATGCTTTTTGAAAAACATGTCATCAGCATCAGGTTCCCCGGAAATGCTAACCCTCAATCTGGAGATGTAACAAGTTATTTATTTCTCAGAGTACAGTGGTACCTCGGGTTACATATGCTTCAGGTTACAGACTCCGCTAACCCAGAAATAATGCTCCAGGTTAAGAACTTTGCTTCAGGATGAGAACAGAAATCGTGCTCTGGCGGCGCAGCAGCAGTGGGAGGCCCCATTAGCTAAAGTGGTGCTTCAGCTTAAGAACAGTTTCAGGTTAAGTATGGACCTCCGGAACGAATTAAGTACTTAACCCAAGGTACCACTGTATATGTGTATGCGTGTGTGCCCTGGAGTTACAATTGCTGGTTTGTGTGACTGTTACTCCTTCTCACACTGATTACTAACAGTGAGTGACACAAATATTGCCGTAAAAGACTTCTGTTTGCAGGTGTTCTGCTCACCTGCAAAAGCACCAGGGCAGCTGGCAAGAGCTCACACCCCAAAGCTTCCAAAGACGCAAACTTTATATTGAAACCCAACTTCTACTTAACACACATTTATGTGTTAACCTTTCATTACTAAAATATTAGCAAGTTACAACCCAATTTGCAAAGGAGTGGTATGGTTTAAAATATGGGATTGAAAGTAACAATCCCTTTACCACACTGTCAACAGCTGGTGGATAAACTATAAGCGTCTTATAGCTGGGGGTACATGTGCTGTTCCACAATACAATTTTCCCAGTCCCAGTTTTTGCGGCGTAGATAATTGGAGGGTGGTACTGAAATCTGTCCCCCTGTTTTGCTCAAATGGAGACAACAAGAACACTTGATACCCAAACATTTGGCATTATGCAGTCCAGAAGAATTGTATGCAGACCTCTGGTCCTGAATGGCAGTTCGTTCATATATCTTATCTCCCATTCACTATCCATTAGTGACGACAGAAGCAATACTTTATGGCAACATAAACATTTTTAATTGATGGACATCAACTTACCTGTCGTATTTTTAGATTGGTTTCGCCATCTAAATTTGATGTTTCAATGTAGCACATAGCTTGTGGTTCACTTAGAGGGGGGAAAAGATTCATTTTTGTGAGTTGATCACTTTAAAAGTTATATCCATTCTTTAGTATGTTATTTTCAAATTATATTTATAATCAGCCATTCACATTTGTAGAATATGATTATCAAAGTATGAGCTTTGATACTAATCTATATATAGTAAGCCACACAAAGTTGATCAGTGATCATACTGCCTTATACTTTAAGTAGAGAAAATATTCCAGATCTTAAGAGATTCTTAGAAAAATATTAAGCAAAGAATGCTAGCCAAATAAACATATTTGACACCATGCTAATACTACAATCTGCAGAATCACATACCACAAAACAATAAAGCACTCTGCAGAGATAGCCAAACTTTTGCACTTTGAATTTATGCAACATGAAGCACATATGGAAAAAAACCTGACAGAAGCAGAACCATTATTCCAGATGCACTGCCTATCCTATGCTTTCAATGTATGCTGAAGACCTTTCAGTTCCCCAAAGCATTTCCTGACTATTGGGTGTATATTGCTGGTAACTGTGGAAATTGTATTTTATTTTGTTTCCAATTTACTATTATATTTACTATTATTGTATAAATTTACTATATAGCACACCACTTTGCAATTCCTAAATGATAAGCGGTTTAGAAGTCTTTTAAAATCAACCAGTTAATAAAGAAATATTCTTATTAATCTGATTCTGAAAGACAAGCTTCAAACGGCTTGGGGACCAATTACTTGAATGAACCTATACTAGCCTGGCCATATCTTAAGCTGCTCCAATGGGGCTTTTCTCTATGCCTCATCATTAAAGGAAGTGAATTATATGGTGACACCGAAGAGGGTCTTTTGTGGAATATCCTCTTTAGCAGTGTGATTGGTGCCAACCTTTAGTTGAATTACAAAATGTTTCCACACCACATTTCTCAATTTGATATTGAGCTATTGTAGCCTTATGAGGCTTTGCCCTCGGGTGGGAAAAATATTGCGCCTGGGAAAGGGAAGTGGGAGTCAACAGACACTCAAGGAATAGTTTCGGAGAAAAGGCTTTTATTTCTACCATCCATGAACTGGTAGAAGGAGCAAGTGTGATAAGTCACAAAAAGCATGCACCAAATTCACAGTCATGTGCACAAGCATATATACCCATTCCAGATCCCTCCCCCTTTCTCCTCCCACAGGAGTCCCTCTGAGCATGAACAGAAAGCTGTCTTGGGACTATTGGGACTCTTGGCACCCTTCCCAGGAAAGGGGTTTCAGAGTGTTCAGATATGTTTCAATCTCTTGTTCTGGCATAGTTCCCGGACAGAAAGTAAGTTGCAATGTGGTTCTTTAGCAAGGCCAGAAGGCATCAGAAAGGCCTGAGAAACAATGGACTGTGTTCCCTACCTTTGTTACAATCTTTTTAGTTACAGCAAGCAAAATGTTTCTGATGCTTAGCTGCTGAGAAAATGATTTTGAAAAGCTCTGAGAAGCTTTGAGTCTGCTTTGGTGGGGGGTGACTTCGGGCCTAGGTGAGGTCACCTGTCCTCACCTCCCTTCTCACTATCTTCTGGCCTTCTTTTCTTTAAGTGTAAATGACTGAATACTGATTAGAATTTAGACTATTCCACTATACTAATTAGTTGATACATATTTACATTCTGCCGTACTTCATGTGTTTTTATAAATACAAAGTAAGGCTGTAATCCTATTCACAGAGTAAGTCCCATGGATGTCAGTGGGCTTACTTCTGAGTTAACATGCATAACATGGGGCTGCATATTTTGTATGGACTTTGAAAATAAACAAGGCAGGACAAACATTAAAAAGAAAGGACACATGCTCCACTAGAGACATCAGATTGGATTTTGATTAGTGAAATCAAAATAAGATGCAATCACAGCACAAAGACTTTCAAAAGCTGAAGTATACCAAGTATCGTGCAATATTTCTACAAAGAAAAATATGACTATTTGCTAACTGCATGCAGTACAAAATGTGCAACATTTACGTTTGTATTGAGGGTCCACTATAAAAGCTCAAGTACAATAATTGCTAATTTTTGAGTGTTATATAAAATTACTGAAAGCAGGTTCTTTAGAATATAAATATGGACATTAGTTAAAACTTTAAAAAGAATGTATTTAATGATGTAAAGATTTAACTAATTTCAATACAGGCAGCTGCACATTGAACCATTTCAAAGAAACAGTTTCTTTTATAATATAGCATTATTAAGTATGGTGTAATTACACACGTAACAGGAAGGCAAGAAAAGCAAATTCTGGATGTTCAAATATGCTTGCATTTGTGTTTGTTACTGCAATCCTATGCATGTTAACTCAGAAGTATGACCCACTTATTCAAATGGGGTATATACCACAGTAAACATGGAAAGGGTTGCAGTCTTAATAGTCTTTAAGAACTCAAGCTAAAATAGTCCTTTTACTTAAGCCCAGGTAAACCTCTCTTGCTCTCCTATTTCATACGAATGCTGCATTATTTCTAGAATTCAATTTCTGTACACAATTAATATGTAAATGGTTGATGGCAGAAACACTGCTTTGGCCTAAGAGGACCCACATACACATTTGTTCTGAAACTGGTTCATTCTAACCTTGAAGACAGACTGATGAGATCAGCTGGGAGGTGTTCCCCATTGGTGACTTTCACTATTTCCCCTACTGCAACCTACATATCCCAATTTAAAATTTTAAAAATGATTATAACACAACAAGTAAAGGGCAGGAAATCAAACGGACAAAAGACAAAAAGAGACAAAAAGTTGGAAATTACTATACAAAGTATGTTAATAAATGCTTGATGGCTTTTTTTTCAAAATCTATTTTAATAGGATCCAGGAAAATATGGTAATGATATAGACATATCAGAATTAAAATATTATTTAATAAATATATATATTTAGGTACAAACTCTTAAGGGAAAAACAACAACCCTTAGAATAGTTAAAATGTAAGCATCTGGTTATTTAAGATATGCAGTGGCAAACTCATGATACTGTAGCTCTGAGAATTATATTATGGGGAAAGGCTATGGATGCTTCTGGAGTAACTTCTGGAGGATTCCTCCATTACTACTGGAATCCATGGTTCTCCAAGGTTCCCAGAAAAGTATTCCCACATTTTCTCAAGAAATTAAAATGAACACTAAATGTAAAAATAAAAACTCCCGCTTGATCTCTCCTAAGAATTGATTTTATATTGAAATTAACACCTTCTTTTAGCAATGGAATAGGACATGAGGAGAATAATTATAATAATAATGTTGCCAAAATTCTGGGCATCGGCTTTTTAAAAATGAGCAGGATTCATGTTCAATTAAAGCAAACACGCTTCCAGTTTAGAATGGTGCCTGAAGTAGTTATTTCCTCTGCAGCTTTTTTCTTTAAAAATATCCATTAAGAAACAAAACATAAAGCAATTCTTCTATTGCATGAGATGTGGGATGGGTACCAGAAGAACCTCTTCTCTATTTATTGGGCTAGTTGGCAAGGCCAATCAATAAAAGCTATCTCCTAATACAAGCATCAAATGGAAGAATGGTGGAACAATGACTGTCCACTTATTAAAGGATAGTAAATCCAAAATTGGTTGTCTGCTAGGCACAGTCCGGCACCAGAATTGATTAAAAAATAATAATTAAAAACAACAATAAACTGAAACCAGATTAAAACACATGACAGCTTCTATATATCTGGATAGGCTTGGCTAAACAAAAGTGTTTTTAGTGTATAATACAGTGAAGCTAAGGGACACGGGTGGCGCTGTGGGTTAAACCGCAGAGCCTAGGACTTGCCAATCAGAAGGTCAGCGGTTCGAATCCCTGCAACAGGGTGAGCTCCCATCGCTCGGTCCCTGCTCCTGCCAACCTAACAGTTTGAAAGCACGTCAAAGTGCAAGTAGATAAATAGGTACCGCTTCAGCGGGAAGGTAAAAGGCGTTTCCGTGTGCGGCTCTGGTTTGCCAGAAGCGGCTTAGTCATGCTGGCCACATGACCCGGAAGCTGTACGCCGGCTCCCTCGGCCAGTAAAGTGAGATGAGCGCCACAACCCCAGAGTCAGCCACAACTGGATCTAATGGTCAGGGGTCCCTTTATCTTTACCTTTTACAGTGAAGCTGCCTGCCTGATGCCAGTAGTCAGGGAGTTCCAAAGTAAGGGTGGCTGTCTGAGTCTAGACTTTTCTCATCACTTTCCCTCATACTAGAATTACTGGGAGAGGAAAAAATCCAGCAAATGGATGTTCTCACTTCTATCCTGCCAGTGAGAACACAGCAGGGCTCTGGATGAGGCCTTTGATTCCTTTGCCCCGCACCTTAGAACTGCAGCCCCAAAACACTGAGACTTGTATTGAAAAAAGAACGGCCATTAAGACAGTAAGCCGAGCAAATATGGTAATATATATACTGGCCTTACAAGCCAATTCATACTGCAAAGTATAAATAATAGATGCCTCATTTTAACAAAAACAACAACAAAAAACAAGTAAACATTATGACAGATTGTTCACTTAACATCTTTAAAAATCTTCTTTTAAGGTTATTAAAAGTTCATATAATGATATGGTATAATAGATTTTGAAAAAAGTGCATCCTCTAAATATTTGATCTGGACTTGTAAATAAAGTTTTTCAAGGAAATAAAGATAAACAACCTCCATGATTAAATCTTTCAAATATTAAATGTAATATTTGGCATGCTGATGTTATGAAGAAACTGGATGTTTTTCATGTGTGAAAACAATCACCTCAGAATACCCCCAATGGCATGCTTTCTGGTCTTCTAAATAACTTTAAGTATTAAACTACTTTTTGTGTAAATAGCATCAGACTGATTGGAAGCCTCTGTCCTATAAAGGCCTTTATCCAGTCATTGTAAGTTAATTTTGTTTAGCTTGTAAATCAATAATTTCAGTAATGCAGTATTTCAGTACTTTGAACCAAACTGGGAATAGAGGTAAAAGGCGCTTCTGTTTATTCTTTATTTCCTTGAAGCATTTATAAAGTCAATGCAAGGGTAGAGAAACCAGCCTCTACACCAGAAGCGTTGATGGGTATTCTCTACCTTGATGAGAGTAGTACAGTATCAGCAGGTATATATTCTGTGCCTTTAATTAAAACTATATCTCCAACATCTACCTGAAAGAAAACTAGGATTTGGTTAATAATCTGAGACTAACAAACAGCTCTTAATCTTTTTACTATATTTAAATATGTGTTGCCTAATAAAACTGGTAAACTACTTAAACTGGAACTTGCAAAAGTCTTCCAAAAATACCAGAGTTCCACTGCAATAAATTGGAAGTGAAATCTCATCTGTCTATATTCTTTCTATACTTAACAGATTGGTTTTCCTCTGCATGGCACAGGAGTAAAATAAAGACCAGGGAGGAGCAACATGATTACACCTTTGGTCTGTTTAGACTAGTATTGTCTACTTCAACTAGCATTTGTTCTACAAAGCCTCAAACAGATATTATTTCCCAGCAGTAATACCTGGGATCATTTTAATGATAGGATTGAATCTGAGACCTTCTGCATGCACACCATGTGATCTACTATCACTGAGCTATGGGCTCTTCCAAGCAAAATTACTGTATTGGAGTCCCAGGAGGATAATTATGATAATGGTTAGAAAGATCTTTCCTGGCTTCAGTCAAAGCATATAACGGAGAAAGCCCAGCTGAAACTTCTGAAGGAGAGATCAATCACTCTTGTGATTATGTAAACTTGATTAAATCATATTTAGTGAAATTAAAAAATACATAACCCTTTTTATTTTATTCCAGCAGTCCATTTCTCAGTCTTCCCTAACTATATATTGCAGTCAGGTTACATGACTGCAACAGAATTAATGGACAACAGAATTGGGTTGTACCAGAATAGTTAAGCAAGTGAGGCAATAAATTCATTATTGTGGTGTTTCATTAGCACAAAGTTGCATTGACACTAAGGGGAGGAGGCCACTTTGACCAACTTTGGAATGAGACAAGGAACCGTTGGAAAACCATTACCTCCCCCAAAGTCCTTTGGTGGCAGAGCAACATTGCAGAAGGGTTTCTTTGAGTGCTCACAGTGTTGATTACTACTGCTGTTCCAACACAGGGACTGGGTCCAACTCACAGCACTATGAAAGGCACAAGTTATCTTTTTAAAGAGGCACTGGGATGCATTTGTGCCAGATTCAGTATTAAACTGCCTCTATGTGGAAATACATGGAAATCTATATATTTCATATATTAAGCCATACAGAAATGGTCTTAAATAAAGAAATAAAATTCACATTTAAAAGTGGCTTTTCTTTTCTAATTTACTTTATTTCTATTGTTGGTATCTTTCTTTGTGCAGAAGTTGCACAAGAAGATCGAGATGAAATACTAAGATGTTCTTTCATTTGCACAAAAGCTGGTGTAAGCTCCTGCATTAAGACCGGAACTTCAACCTCCCTAGTACTATGCCTAATCTGGTGCCAGAAATCTGTAGAACAGCACCATCAGGTATTTTCCATCTCTTCTATTTTTGGATCAAATCCAGTATTTACACTTTTATGCTGAACACTAAAGAGATCACCTACCTTTTCCCAGTGCACAATTTCCCAAGCTCCATTTCTCAGTACTAAAAAATTAAAAACCAGTGAAAACACAAATGTTGATATTAAATAAAACCAAACTATAGGCATGGTTTAACAAAACAATTTATAAATAACTACAAAAATGCATTATAACCATGTCACACTATCAATAAAAACAGTCCTACACTTAACATGTGTCAACATAGAGACCATGCTTATTGACTAGGAAACGTTTGTGGTTCACCTATTTTTATTTTATTTTCGCACAAAATTCTCTCTTTCAAGAATGGAGCAAAGAACTTACAGAGCAATCCTAAATCACAGGTTGGCTGGAGGGGGTTAGGGTTTTACGGAATTGTCCTGCTGTCAGCAGAGAAAATGCTCCCTGGTGGGTGGGTGATCACGTTTGCTGCAGAGGCCTATATTATGCCCAAGAAAAGCCCTGCAGGCATAGATCTATCATCAGTGGTGTTCCTGCTGGCAATAGCCAGGGCTAGGTCTCAAAGTGGACTTTCTAGGAATGTAATGGGGACCCTTCATTAGACAATGAGGCCCCAGGAGCAGGCTGCCCATCTAAACAGCCTGAAGGTGGTGTAACCAATTGTCCAATGGATTTGGGGGTGGGGTCGGGACACTTCCTGACCTGGCTGGTAGATTTCCCATCATTTCATTCCCTCTCCTTCCCACTTAGGACTGCACTCTTCTCAACAACACAGATGCTTTTATCCACAACCACATTTTAGAGATGACAAATGAGGCTTAAAATAGCCAACTTTCTAGGTAGAGCACATATTATTCAAGTATCTATATCTGCTTTTCAAAAGTAGTCATAGTAACAATGGAAGCCAAATTAATTCATATGACTTCATATGTACATTTTAAAAAATTGCTGTGGCATGTCTTTACCTTGAATTTTCTTCTTGTTCACAGCATTATCAGCTTTATGCCTTTTCTGAAACAAAATTGGACAATGTTAGAAGCTACTGTACTGAAATATCAGAATGCTGTGCTATTTTGGGGGTGGGGGTGGGTAGAAACTAAAAGTGAAAGCCGTTCATTTAGAAATCTGTGTCTGGGAGTGGGGGATTGGGGTTCTTGTCGCACAATGGTTCATTTGCAGCAGCACTGCCACTAGATTCTTGCCCTATGGCAGGATGGGGAGCAGAAATATAAGCTCTGCAATCACTCTCCACTGCCTGGATAAAGGGCCAAATGCATCCTTTCAGGACAGTAGAGAGTGATTGCAAAGCTCATATTTCTGCTGCCCATCCTGTCCAGCTGGGAATAAGGTACTCACTCTGAAAGAGGTTACCCACCACGGGCTTCCCTTGATTCCCAACTAACAATCCAATGCAACAATGAATACCTGATGGTGTAACTTCACATCAACCTACATCTTGTCATCGCCTTCTAGTTGACTGCATAGGAACAAATACACCTGCCCATATCCATCATATTCACACACACACATACCACAAACAAGGTAGTCAATGGATCCATAATTCTAACAACCTTTTTGTTTTTTCAATAGCAGCTTTTGACCCTAGGATGGGGAAACACACACACAAGTCCCACTTACTTCCAAGTAAATATGTACTGTAGCTTGTCACGCTTAAGATCAATTTAATCTAATTGCTTTTAGCACATACAATATTATATCTAGGATTGCAGCTTTAAGAATTGATAGCATTTATTAACACCCCCGTTTCTAGAAATTTTATCAATATGAATATAAAAACAAAGCAGCATCCCAGGCATAAAAGAGTTACAGGTCTTTTCAAATGAAAAAAAAATTAAATATATCAGAAAACAAAGGATATTAGAAGGGTATGAGAAATGTATTTTGAAACAGCTACTACAAGATGGCGGCACCATTTTTAAAAACTTGTAGGTTGGATCCAAATATAACCTCCTGCACAAGGGTACCTCTGGATTCAACCCAACATAATTTAAAGAATATACATTATTTGAAGATAAATACAAGGATTTAATGTTATTTGGAAAAAATACTTACAATATCTTCTATTATTTCTTTTACAGCTGCTACAATTAAAATAAATAGGAGTGGAACCAATGTTGTATAACGTCCAGTTGGAGAAACATCTGGAATTTGCTAAAGAAAAAGAGAGGACGGAAATGTCGACCTCATTGCGAAAAATACTATTTAGTTATTATAAGCAGAAATAAATAACAATACAAAACCTACAGTTTAATACAAAAACCCACTTTTAAATGTAAAATGACAATTCTCAAATACATTTTGAAAGTTTGAATGAAGCAACAGGCATTTCACTTTTAAATGGGAAACCCTGGGATACTGTTGCTATTGTTCCTAACTGCTCAATACTCAGCTTTTTCCACTTGCTACTATATTGGCCCAAATATAAGCAACACCCAAATATAAGCCGCACCTTTAAAATTGGAGGGGGGGGGGAAATAAAAACATTTTAAATACCCAAATATAAGCCCATCCATTCCTTGCTGCTCCTGGCTGCATACTGGGGGGGGGGGGGCCTGCGCTGCGTTGCTATTGGCCTTTCCCCTTCCTCATTCTCTCTCTTCCTGGCCTTGGGGGAGGACGGGAGACTACTCACGGGGTGGGTGCCGCTTTGCCAGGCTCCTAGTGCTGTTTGTCCCATGCTCCTGGCTGCATACCATAAGGTTGCGAATATAAGCCACATCTTTAACTTTTCACAGTCAGAATTTGGGGGGAAAGTGAGGCTTATATTCAGGCCAATACGGTACCTCCTATCACCTAAGCTTCTTTTTCATACAAATCTTGCTAGATTCCTGACCCTTGGGATATAACCAACTTTGCCCCTGTAATGCTTAGCACCTCCCATATTGTTCTTGGGTATTTCTTGTCTCTTGCTTCTTCGTACAAGACATACCTTGAAAAACTGACTCAAGCATCACCCAGAAGCATGGAATAGAATTGATGTCAAGTACTATCCAATTAGGGGATGCAGGTGGCGCTGTGGGTTAAACCACAGAGCCTAGGACCTGCCGATCAGAAGGTTGGCTGTTCAAATCCCGCGACGGGATGAGCTCCTGTTGTTCGGTCCCTGCTCCTGCCAACCTAGCAGTTCGAAAGCACGTCCAAGTGCAAGTAGATAAATAGGTACCGCTCTGGCGGGAAGGTAAATGGCATTTCTGTGCGCTGTTCTGGTTCGCCAGAAGAGGCTAAGTCATGCTGGCCACATGACCCGGAAGCTGTACGCCGGCTCCCTCGGCCAATAAAGCGATATAAGCGCCACAACCCCTAATGGTCAGGGGTCACTTTACTTTTACCTTTACTATCCAATTGCCCATCACTGTCATACATTACATTCCTGCCACACTACTGCTTCCAAATACTCCTGTCACCCTACCCTTCTGCTCTCCCAACAACCCATATCTGAGCAGCAGTTTGCCAGCCTACTTTCCCAGACACAGCAGCGGAGGAAGGGGGGGTGCAGTGGTGACGGTCCGCCCCAGGTGTCACCACTGAAGGGGGGGACAAAATGCTGGGCGGCACTCACAGCGTGGCCTGCAGAGTGCCCGAGCCAGGTGTCTCTCCAGGGAGTGACACGGTGGCTTGGGCACCCGCAGGCTCTGCACTACCCCAAACGGTCCGCCCGCCTCCTCCCCCTCAGCTGTAGGACGGCTGGGTGGGAGGAGGCAGGCAGACTCCTTGGGGCCCCCCCGCAGAGTATCCTGTGCCAGCTTGCTCCGCCCTGTGGGGCGGCCCCACCTCCGGGTGCAGGGCACATGCACTGCCCCAGGTGCCTGATCGGCTTGCTCCCAGCTGCCCAGACACAGTCTTATTCCCCTCTGTCCCCAGGTACCCTATTATTTTTACTGCAACTCCTTGCAGAAGAAGCAACTGCAATGAGAAGCGGTTTCTAGAAAGAAATGTCAACCCCTTTATGGAATTCTAGGTACTATGGCAAAGTCCCTAAACAGTGTGATGAGTAGACACACAAATTTCCTTTTCTCCTAGTAATTCTTAATTTTGGGTCAAGTGTGAAAAATACAACTGTTAAAGTGAGTGTACAGTAAGTTTCTGTTACAACAATGTGACAGCATCAGTAAGAACATTAAACCGTGGTTTAGTGTTATGTAGATAAGCTGCAGTGAGCCAAAGCAAAGAGCTGGGCTTGTATGCTCCCCGCTCCCCTTTCCTCTTCCCATGTGGCAGAAGAAGGACTTTGGCAAAGATCAGTTTCACTTTCAGAGAGTGTCAGCTTGTTCTGTCATATGCACCAGGTTTTTAAACATAACAGTTTGTTGTGAGCCAGGATTCCTTGTTCATATGACACAACAAGCCAACATTCTTTGGAAGTGACAGTAAATTTGTGGGAGAAGAGAGGAGTGGGAGCATATGAGCCTAATATGCTCAAGTTTTCTGCAGCTCACCTATATAGTTGGCTCATTATTACATGTGAACACAGACATTATGCATTTGTAAAAGCATCACTGTTTATAAACATGACAATTCTCCAGTGTTAAAACAATGCATTTCAAAGACATTTCCCATGAAGTAGTACCACACCACACAAACAGAATGGATGAGGACCTGGCATTTCAGGGACATTCAAAGCAATTTTATTTTTGACATAGAACAATTGAATATTATTAAATATATATTTACCTCGTCTAGCTTACCTGAAGCAATGCAATGAAAAGAAAAAAGGCATTAGCAGCTCTTCTGAACTGGGAATAGAGGAACCTCGGCAGGAATGTGATTAAGTTGTATTTTGCAGTGCTAAGAAACAGAGATTAAAACTGTATGTAGTTAAGAGATAGAGATAAAAATCACACAGCACCCTGTATTCAGAATGCACTAATCCATAAGATACCTTTCAATACTGTGGAGGCAGTATTATGGAACAGTCAATGCTCACAATGTACAATTATTTATTTTTCCTTTTGTGGTCACTGCTTAAAACTATTTTGCAGTTTCTCACAGTGCTTCAAATTGTATCCAAGAAAACTCAAAATGAGCCCAGGACACAGCCATTTTCAGTGCCATATACATGCATAAGTTTTGGTGTGAATGTCATGGACACTTTTTTTTTAAACTACATGGTGTATACTTTTAAAAAATTAAAATTAAAAATGCTCCACTAAGTCATATATCAAATACAAAACACAAAAATATTTGCATACTAGAGGTTGTGCCCCTGCTCATTCTACTCACCAACCACACCACCATTCCTCCACTTTAACCTCCTAGAGTTTGCCCTTCTCACCCCATACAACTACCAAGTTCACTTTTCAACTTCCCAACCCATTTTTGAAGCCACTTCTCCCTTCTGTTCTGCAGACCTACTTTGCAACACATTCCCACCTCCTTATTGCCCTCCTATTGTTCAACTCCCTTTTGCACACAGACCACTTCTATGGTAATCTCCTGCATCCTTCTGCACATAGCAACAACTTAGCACTCTTTTCACCTTCTGCCCAATTTTGAAGCCACAATCCCCTCCTATTTGGCAGACCCTTTATGCCTCTGCTTCCATCTTCAACTAGTTCCCATGCCTCCCACTCCCACTATTTTCACATTCATTCCCTCCCCCCCCACTCCACTTTCCTCCTCTCTTTTCTCAACTCTCCCTTACACACATGCCACCTCCATTTCCATGGCTCCTCCTCTCTCCTATTCTGCAGCCACAAGTTTTAGCAAGGATATGTATCCACGGGAGGTCTGTCCCATTTCACTGCCTGAGGCAAAGTGGGAAAGTGCCCCCGCTGCAAAGCCTTGGTTACTGGGGTTGTGTGGCTATGGAGGCTTTCGATGAGATTTTGCAGAACTCCTGCAAAACCTTGAGGAACTCTCACGCCGCCTGGTAGGATCCTGACACCATAAGTGGCTGCTTCAGCCCCCTTCATGTGCTGGCTGGCCCTGGTTGTACCCATTTCTGCTATAACAAACAAGCTAACACCAAAAGGCCTTTAAATAGGGCCTTTCCTAACTCCCTTCTCATTTTACTCAAACTTTATTTTAAACTGCCACCCCATGCTTGCTGTATCCAAATTTCTGCCTCCTCTATTCCTCAGCTGCCTCATGTGAGAGAGATCAAGGATGCAGGGCCATCAAATATGCCAAAGTATTCTACGCAAACCTCTGCAGTAATTTAAAACCACTGTTTTCCTCACAGTTTCCTCCATCCCTGCTCAAACTGTTGTGTTGTTTTAAACCAGCACTTTCCCCCTCAGTGCTTCTCCCTTCTCACTCCTATTGCCATGTTTGTGTAATCTACCTTCTCTTCTGTTTCCCTCCCATGCCCTGACTTCATGCAAATCCAGGATCATGATGCAGCAAATCAAATCCTTCCATTGGAACTGTGTGATGACAGCCTTATGCTTTTATGTATATATGGAGGAAGAAATCCAGAATGTATTTCAAAATAAACTACACACTGTTGTTTAATCATGTGATATTAATGTCATAACAACTTGTGTACATAAAGTTCAAATTGTTCTTGGGCTTATGTGTTTATACTGAAGCCTTAAGGTGTTGCTGCTTCAGATAATGCTACTCTGCAATGTCCCAAGATCTCATCTGAGGTAATTTAGCATAAGAAAGTCTACAGTGGTGCCTCGCAAGACGAAATTAATTCGTTCTGCGAGTTGTTTCGTCTTGCGATTTTTTCGTCTTGCGGAGCGCGGATTCCCTGGGTATTAACGGCTTTAAGAAAAAGGAAGCAAACCCGCAAGACGTTTTCGTCTTGCGAAGCAAGCCCATAGGGAAAATCGTCTTGTGAAGCAACTCAAAAAATGAAAAACCTTTTCGTCTTGCACGTTTTTCGTCTTGCGAGGCATTCGTCTTGCAAGGTACCACTGTATTGTACTTTCTCTCCATGGCTCTTCATCAAATGCTTGTTTTTAAATCTTTCATTCTATTTCCTTCAATATCCAGTAGATGGCATTAGCATATTAGACACTACACTTTTGTTGGATGAAAAAAAATGGGATATTGTCCTCTCTCCTTTGAGCAGGTGTCCACAATATAACTTGCCAGCATACCAGGAGCAAGTGTCCCAGCAGCCTTTCCTTCCCTTTTCCAAAGTGCATCTTTCTTCCAAGTCCTCTGCGCTTACCAAAGAACTTGACACAGTCTCGTCTCATATGTGGATATTTGAAGTACATGAGAAATAGTGGGCGAATCCCCTGCTGTTTCTAACCTTCTCCAAACTGCTGCATAAGTGAGACAGGTCTTTGCTTCTTCCAGAGAGTTGCATGCCTAATGATATGAAGCTGGCACCCCCTACAATAAGTTTTAAGTACCAACTTAAGGCTTGGTTATTTCAGCAAGCCTTCCCAGCGGGAAGGTAAACGGCGTTTCCGTGTGCGGCTCTGGCTCGCCAGAGCAGCGATGTCACGCTGGCCACGTGACCCGGAAGTGTCTCCGGACAGCGCTGGCCCCTGGCCTCTTAAGTGAGATGGGCGCACAACCCCAGAGTCTGTCAAGACTGGCCCGTACGGGCAGGGGTACCTTTACCTTTACCTCCTTGGAAAATGATTTATTTTTATAACCTTGTTGAATGAATCTGACCAGTTTCACTAATACACCGCTGACTTTGGAAGCAGCTGCAATTAGGAAAAGCAGCATACCATTTCCTTCCACAACAGAGTTCTGACCATCTCCATTGCATTTGTAGCTACTGTATAAAGTTACCGTTAGGGTTTGATCTATCCCACCTGAGGCCCAGGGAGCACGCACTCTCAATATCTTCCCATTGCCCCCTAGGGAAGCAAGTAATAAATTAGCTGCACAAAATTCTCATCTCCCCCCCCCCCCAGCTACAATGAATGTCTGCGTTTTGAGAACAAGAAAAAGATGAAGGCATATCCAACAACAGGTTGGATCCAAAGCTTTGGCAATTTGAGCTCCATTTGCACAATATGCCTCTGATTTGGAGATATTCTCCTACCCCATTGCATCTCCCTAAGCTAATACGTTCTTCAGGTTCCTCTGATCCTCCAGAGAAACAGGGAGGAACAGAGAATAGGAAAGATTCTTATAGGAATGGCTTTCTGGATCCCATCCGATTTTTATAAAGAATAATAACCATTTCAGTTTAGCACTGGTGCCTAGGTACTAAAAATAAAAAATAGCAACATCAGTCTCAAACACTCTAGAATTTATTGTAGCTTTGTTAGGAAAACATTAGGAATACAAAAACCCCAAAATTTAATACAGATGTTCTCATTTCAGGTGTCAATTATTCTTAACTTCCAGTTAACTGATTTAACTGCTAACATGAATCTCTTTTTACAAGTCCCCATTCAGAGTGAATTAACTTTTTCTAAGAGTAGGTACCATGTCCTGCCACAATTTTCTTAACACTCCCATTTCTTTAAAACTGTACATAAATTGTGAAAATATAAAATTGTAACTTAATAAGAAGAAAATTAACAATTGCAAGTTATAAAGAGGTTATAAGAGTTAGTTATAAATACCTGACGTGATTGTTACAAAATTTAGAGAATTGTGGTTGATTGATAAATATAGTTCTCACTTCCTCCTGATCAGCTAGTGAGGTCTTCTCTGAAACATCATCTGTCTTCTCATAGCCTGTAAAATATTAGCCACTTAATATACAATTAAACATATTTATAGCACAATGACCTACATAAAAACCACTGGGAGAACCAATCCAGAGGTTTGGGTTGCACCACCATTTATTTACATGCAAATGACATGCAGCTCTGCCTTATATCCCAGGAAGCTTTGGACTTAATGAATTGGTATCTGAAGGTAGTTTTGTTTTGGGTGAGAGAAAACAAGCTTATGATAATCCAGACAAGCCGATAGCACTATGGGCAAGAAACCTGATGTATCTGGATGGATGTGTGCTACCAGTCTTGGCACTATCTGTGAAAGCATTACCGCGGAGTGCATTTTACCATATTGCAACCCTATCTAGAGAAGGAAGATCTAAACTGGGGGCTCATCCACATTTCCATTTGTCACATACTTGCAAGTCACGGGTTGAGAGGTGGTGGGGGTTTTTTTTGTCCTGTTGCAAAGCCACTGCTGAATCTGAACAAACATCAATCAGGGTGTATGCAGATTAATGTCTGCTCAGATTCAGCAGTAAACAATGGGGTTTCCTAGGAAAAGTGGCAGGACAAAAGAACCTCTTGGACCCATGACTTGAAATCACAAGACAAACGGAAGTGTGGCTATGCCCTTGGTTACCCATGCACTAGTGACATTCAGACTAGACTACTGTAACGTGCTTTATTAGACTAATGTGATCTGCATTTTAAAAGGGTCCAGAAATGTTAACTGGAACAAAATGTGGCTGCTCAGATGTTGGTGGAGCAGGGCAGTCAGAGCATGTGATGTGGCTCTTGCATAAATAGCACTGGTTGACAGTATGTTTCTGAAGTGCGATACAACTTTAAAACAGCCCCCCCCCATCCTAACCCAGCCCACTTCTGGTTTCAGCTTCACCCAGATTATTGCCTTGCCATTCCCAAGACATTACCCAAAGACTCCCCTAATTTTTATTTGGGACATCTCAATGATTTCCCTTCCCACATTTCAGATTACTGCATCATTTATACTTAATCATTAAAAGCTCACAAATCAAGTTCTGAGAGCATTATTTAAGCTTTCACTCCCTACTTGTCAGCATCCAGAGGCATCTGGCTGGCAATGGTTGGAAAATAGAATGAAGAAGATTTTATCAAATGGAGAAATTCTGGTATTCATATCCCTTCTTATGGCCTGCCTCATTCTTTAGCTTTTAAAGTGCTACCACAGACTACAACTTTCATTATTATCAATGGGAAACACATTCCGTTATTTTCAATGGAAAATACAAACACTCACCTAGACAGATCTATAGATCAGATTTGGTATAGGAAAACCAGTTACATAAGTGAGTCACCCTCACATAACCTCAATGATGCCATCAGGCACATATCGAGCAGTACTTTCTTTTCCTCTAGGAAAAAGGTTGCTGGTACTGTACGCATCATGATCCTCTTCCCACTCTTTTCTCTCTCACACACTTTCTCCTGTCCCCCCTCAATTAATTAAAGCCCCACTTTGCACACCCCTACCCCTTCTACAACTTCCTCTCCAACTTGACCCCATCTGCTCTTCAAACCCACCCAGCATCCCGCCCTCCCTTCTCCTTCCTTCCACTCCTCGCAGCCACCAGCCACACCATTTGTGCTCTCCCCTATGACCTGCCCTAGCCGCAGCATGGAGGACAGCATGGCTAGCAGCAGAAGCTGCTGCTGCCTCCTCCTCCTCTCTTTCTTTCTTTCTTTCTTTCTTTCCCTCCCTCCCTCCCTCCCTCCCTCCCTCCCTCCTCTCTTCCTCTTGAAGTCATGGAAAGAGCAGAGACAAAAGGCAAGCAGGCCTTGTGCTCACGCAGCCACTTGTGGCGCAGTGAGGCAGCAGCATAGCAGCACCTTCAGGGGGAGAGCATGCATTGTGGGGCAGCCAAGGGGGAACGGTGCAACCTGTTGACTGAGAGCGTCAACTGCAGCACCGAACAAGGGCAACCTTTTCCTCACTGCTGCCTCAGCCTCCTGATTTTCACAATCTCCCTCTTAGCCACAGTAGCTTGCATGTTCTCTCCACCGTCCAATTATCTTATTGCAAGATTTGCTGGGGGGTGGGGAATTGTGCCGGTACTGTGATACCATTGAGTATCACTAGAAAAAAGCACTGAACACAAAGAGGTTTCTAAGAGTGCTTCACGGTCCATTCCTACTGCCCCCACCATCCTACGGTCATTTATGGGGTTTGGAGGACATCTTCCACACCAGCATAGAGGCAACAGGTACACACACCTCAGTTTCTGAGCATGCACCAGCTGAAAAGCCTCAGGAAAGTCTAGGGTTCTTTTGGACCTTTTCAACACCCTTATGCACTGGTTTTAACTCTATGTCTAAAACGGGATCAAAAGAATGAATCTCCCCATTCCACTAAAAAATACAGGGGGGAAATGGAATTCATCTACAGCTGTAGCAGAGAATTAAAACCCCAATTTGAACTGAGGGAATGTTGGCCTTGCAGATTTTTGTAAGAATTCCAATAATAAAGTACTACTCCCTCCTAAAGTTAGTTCCAAGATGATGCTTTAGCAGAAAGATTTCAAGGCCAAGCCTTCCAGGAAATTCTTGATATCAGTATCCCTCTCCCCCAAGAAATTAAGGAGTGGTTTGGTTCATTGTCATTCTTTATCAACTGAACAATTATACAGAATGAAATGTTTGGCATCAAGAGACAGTTAAGAGGGCTTATCTAACTGAGTAAATGTTTGAAGATTTTCTCCTTTAAAGATACTGCCATTGTCATATAAGGACTTAAGAAATACTAGAAATATTTCGTAATTCTAATGAGTAAATCCAAATAAGGGAAGGGATGGTGGGGTGGTGAAGAGTAAAGAGCAGGAAAGTTCAATATTGTTATTATTCCATGGTCTGTTTTTTAAACAATGTAGAGACACTGTATATATAGCTTGTTTGGTCACGAATCACATAGCCATAGACTTGTAAAAGTAACATTTGTTTCAATGAAAATAATACACATTGCATTTTCTGTTATTAATATATGGAGGGTTCTGCCAAGTATCAGTTCTACAAGAGTAGACTCACTTTAAAAAATGTAAACTTATTTAAGTCATTTTAATTCTCCTTTGAAATGTGAGTATTGTGCATTCTAATCATTTATATTCTGTTTTAAGCATGTTTCTTGAAAATATTAGGTAGATTATGTTGATAAAGTTATTGAGGCTCAGTTCCAGGTTTAGCTTCTGCAACAGAAAAATATACATTTGGCCTCTGCAATACAATACTATTTACAAAGCTTTTCTGCATTAATTTTTCTTCATTGTTCCTCACATTACAAATTGCATTCTTTGATTGACTCTTGTAAGCCTCTAACAAGTAAGTTATAGTAATCAGAATAAAATTACTAACATAAATTATTATCTGTCTTAATTCTGTACAAAATTAGACGAGGGAAGTACAGTAGTTGTTAACTGTAGCCAGATCAGTTTCTTTACATATCTGTAGAAATTCTTTCTCTATCCAGGTTAATGTTTGAAATGTTAATATTTTGAAGATATCATGACATATTATTTATAATTTATCACAGCCTCAAATGTAAAATATATAAGCTCTGATCCACTTAGTTGCCAGACGTACAGGGAAACTTTTTTCCATGTATGTATGTATCCCTAGCTGCAACAAGAACAGTGTGTGCTAATAGGCAATGTACTTGGGTTTCTACTTCCCAATGCAATTACCTGCGTACACAGAACCCTCTTTAAAAACCAGTCCCCATATCTATCAGCTGTTTGGGAGAGGGAGTTGGATTTAATTCTGCCAACTCATCAGCATGATCACTGTTTTTTTTTTGTAGAGGGTTCCAGGCACGCTGCACATGCGCTGTGAGACTGCAGCCGATCAGCAACCTTATGTAAGATATCCGTTGTGAACCCTAACATTTTTGACAACAGGTTTATATTAAAATGAGCTTTCTGCACGTATAAAAGTAGTGATCTTGAGATGCAGAATGAAGTCAACGAGGCATTCAAAGGAGGTGTCGAGAGTAATGGGAGATTTCAATTACCTTCACACAGATTTGAGTAAATGCATATTACAGTCGTGACAAAGAGGTAAAATTTCTAGGGACTCAAAATCAAGGGTGGAAAAACCTGTGGCTCTTCAGATGTTGCTGAACTCCCAACTTCCATCAGCTTCAACCAGCATATCCAGTGCTAGGGGGTGATGTGAGTTGTAGTCCAGCAACAGGGCATAGGTTCCCCATATGTTTCTTAAATGACTAAACCCTGGATTTGTTGCTCATGGAACTGACCACAGGTATACTGACCCCGGACTTAATCCTAAATGGCACAAATTAGAAACAGTGACTACAGTGGCATCAAATTTAACTTATAGTAAAGTGGGAAGAAGTAAGGGGATTGGTGAAAAGGAAGCTGAAAAGGAAATTGAACATACTTATTTAGATATTATTTATTTAAATCTCTCTAGAACACCTGCAGTTACTCAAAACCACCATTTTAGATGCTCTGCTAAAATGTATATCACAGATCGTGACAGGTCCCATCAAGTCAAGGAGGTTCTCATCTCCTTGCTTAACAAGCCTAAATGATTGCCCAATTGAGGAAAACAAAAAGGAACGCAGATTTGTATTAAAGAAATGCAAGAAGGCAATGATGAAGGCAAATATATATATATATATATATATATATATATATATATATATATATGAATGAATGAAGAGCATATTGCTAAAGACCAACAATAAAAAAAAATCTTAATATATCAGAGGCAGGAAACTGGATAAGGAAGCAGTTGAACTGTTGAATCCAAAGGGTGTGAAAATTGTTCTAAAGGAGATTAGAGAGATTACATCAGTCCTCACTGCAGAAAATGTAGGGCAGATACTCATGCAGGAATGGACATTTTCAGGAAGGAAGGAACTGAAGAAGTACAAGCAGGAGAGTGTCATTGTGCTTATGTTCTGCTTGTGGGCTTCCTGTAGGCATCTGAGTGGAAACAGAACAGTGATTTAGATGGGCCTACGGTCTGATCTAATAGGGCTGCTCTTACGTTCTTATGACACACCTACCTATTAGCTATTAAACAGCATTAAAAGTCTCATGATTCACTAGTACTTTAGATAAGAAAACGTACATAAGAACATAATTCAAGGTCCATCATTCTGTTTCCAACTCAGCCAAAAAAGCTAACAAGCAGGAAATAAAAATGGTAGTTATGTTCTACTGTTCATTTCCAGCATCTGCTAGGAGGCTCAGGTTAGCTGTTATGGATAAAAGCAGCTGACAGACCCAACAGGAAGGGTAATGTCAGCAATATTACACATTCCAGTCAATAGATAAGCAATTTTACACTCTTCATGAATCCAATTGTTAATTGTTAGTTTTTAAAATTGTTAATTGGTTCTAAAATTTCACCATTTGCCACTTCTCTTTGGTGGTCCTTCAGCAGCACTCTCTGAAAAAATATTTTTAGATTTTGGCATATTTTCAGGAAAATAATTTAGTTTCACTCCTATTTCCCTTCAGCACCCCCTTTCATCTGCAGCATTCAGTAAGCCTCTAGATTTTTGTTTTTAAGCATTTAAATGTTTAGTAACTTTTATATTTTCAGAAATTTGCTCATTTCCTTATTGTCATTTTACATTTGTTTTTCTGGATTTTGAACCCTTTTTATATGGAAACTTTGTTACCCTTCAATTCTGCTATGTAGCCATGCTGGAATATTTCCCCTAATCTGTGAAACTATACAGGAATATAAAATAAAGTCGATTTTATATTCCTAGATCTCACTGCCACTCATGTTAGCAGTTACCATCATTGCTGCAGACTATTTTATTTGCCTCCATATTTACGTGTATCTTGGAAATTATTTGTTCCCTGTTTCAGTTGTTACTACCGTTCTGCTAATTCACAATCACTTCGTGTATCTAATAAAATAGGTTCTAGCCATTTAAACCACATTAATATGTTGGTCTTTAAGGTGGTACAGGTTCTGCGTTGGCATTGGTACAACTAGAAATAATCATTAAAGCTTTCCCAACACCAGACTTCCTCAAATTTGAAAAAAGGGGGAGACAATATTGAACACGTAACTTCTGGGGATTCAATTCAAATGTAGGTAAATTCTCTGTGCAAAATATTCTTGTTAACATTGTTTGGCTTAGCCACCATTAAAACTTTTTAAACCTTTATTTATATAATTTTACAAGACATTGTCAATAAATATATAGAGTCTTGGTTTCCCTAATGTTTTAGTAACAATCTAACACAATAGCTGCATTCAGGCATAATGCCAAAGCATACGTGCACATGTAGCAAATTATGATCTGCTCACACCATAATTTGCCAGCAAAACAAGATCAAACCCTATTTTATAAACAAACCATGGTTTGCTATCTTTCCATGCAAGGGAAAACTGTCGGTTTCCTGAGAAATGTTAAGATCTTCAGAAAATCACACCATAGGAGGAAAAGTGCGGGGTGGGGGGAGGAAGCCCAAGACATATCACTGCTCATTCATATAACACCAAACAGTGGTTTGGAGTAACATCTTAATGCAGCTAGTATTAGGTGCACTTAAGTTAACTGAAACCAGTGAGGTTCAATATAAATTGTTGGAGTATGGATTTGCATCCCTTTGCTAGCTAGCTATATTGAACACACTTTCATACAAACAAATGAAATACTTAATATTAACCATGTGTAGTTTCCTGACTGTCTTAAGACTCATTAAAAGCCAGATGTTTCTGGTCTTACTTGCTGAAAGAGTTACAGCATGTTTGAGTCTATAAAACACACATAGTTTATTTGCAACAATCAAATATTATTTTAGTTGAGAATATATTATTCCATCCAGTCTTGCAGAAGCCATTGTTGTGATAAATATTGTGTTTCTTGAATGTATGGATCTTGGATGAAGAAAAAATTATGAAGAACAAGAAACACATCCTAGCATATTTAACTTACATCTTCACAATGGCAGGATTGTGGAGACCTTAGTACAGGAGTGAACATTACAGGGCATACAAAATTCTGAATAGATCTGATTATATGAGATAAAAATGTTCTATTATTTCATCATTTAAATACTATTCTCCCTAACAAATGAAAACCACAACTCAACATAGAGGTGGTTTTGTTGGAAAAGGAGTATAGGAATATGATCTCTTATAACCCAGGGATCCTCAGACTGTCCAACTCACATCCCAGGCCTTCCTCACGCAAGTGTTTACATGCAAATAGGCATAAAGACAGAGATTATGTGTTAAAATAAAGACTGGTCAACTTTATTCAGGGAGCTGAATAGAAAAATAAAGATTAGCCATTTTTTACAGACATATATATGAAATGACAAAATCACACAAGTCAACTTTCAAGTTACAAATTAAAATTACAAATCTGAGCTTGCAGGAAACTACTCTGAACATTTTCTGCTGACTAGCATCATTACATATTAACACGAGGAAGTGGTGTGAGCGTTCATAGCTCTATCGCTAGGGAAACAGTTAAGTTTTAAGGAAACAGTTCAATTTCTATCCCAAATATATATAAGCTTTTTGTTTTCACCAATTACTGAATGGAAAAGGATATGAGGCTGATATCAGGTAGCTATGTTATTTGTGTCACTGCTTCGTTTGAAAAACTCAAAAGAACATATAAGGTGGTTTCATAGTTTTGTCATTCATGAACTGACAAGGTCCAAACTTTATTAGTTTTATCACTGTAACAGGATTAGGAATTCCAAGGCCAATCATTAGCCCTGCAGGGAACACAAAGCTGTGCAAAATACTGAAACCGAACCATCTGAATATTAGACTCCTGATTACTCTTTCTATAGATTCTGAGATTTTACCAGACATACTCTATGTTTTAAGTCAAAGTTTATTTCCATAGTCATAAGAATAAAAACCTTTTGTTTTTAAAGTGTTTTTTTAAATATCTCTGAGTATAAGGAACATAACAACCAATAGAGATGTTATATAAGGTTGTCTGCCCGCCCTTACTTTTCAACATTTACATTTATAATGTAGTCAAATAATTCTGCAATCCTGATTTCACACATACACTCCCCAATTCAGATTTATAAAGTACTGATTGTTCTATATGTTGATAATATGACATTATTTTGTTACTTTAGTTAGAAAAAAGAATATTGAAAAGGTTTTAGGAGTACTGTTTACAACTGACAAATTATAAATTATTGCAAAACTAAAGTTCTGTGTTTTGGCAGGCACTCAAAAACATTTGAAAAAAGCAAATTTAACCCACCCTTTACTGTTAATATATTGATATTTGTTTTAGCCAATCCATCTTACTGAAAATAGATTTTGTTTCCTCAAAACTGTTTGATGCAGTGTTCTTAGGCCATAATATAAAGACAGCAGAGTCTGGTTGGTTTGAAGATTTTTGGAAGAACACTTCTGGTTATATACAACAGAGGTTTGTAGCTTGGGAGGCAATAAAATTTTGGAAATGTTACAAAATCATTTCCCGATAGCCTTATTAGCCCTGTCTCCAATGATTCCTAAAGCACACACCCACCCACACAACAAACCTTACTGGCTTGAATTTTGTTTTAGATACAGTTTTACTGTAACAAACAAGGAAGTTAGCTTTCAGAACAACAGCAGAAATTTCTAGCATCTCATGGCTCACTCACATAGCACCTTGTTTTTACCAGGGGTTAGCTGCATAACTGAGATCTGTGAAAATTCAAAGACTAGGAACAAGATATACCATTTATGGAAAGAAACACTTTCAGATTATTTCTTGTCCCACCCTAAACTTTTACTATAGGAATTATGCTCAGTCATGCTCTCTTGGCAGAAAACAATTTGCCTGAGTGACTTCTGTGCTCCTCCTTTGATGTTGATGGCAGAAAATTATTCTATTCCATTTGAGAGCACACTTTTATTTCCCATTCCTTCCAATGAGTGTGACTAATTCAAGTGATTGATAAGTTCAGGAGAAAACAGACTTTGTGGGCCTCATTGCTGGAGAGGGAAAGAAATAGGATCCTTGGGGAGGAAGGTCAGGATATAAATATAATAATAAATACCTAATTTTATTTTTTGCTTCCAAAATAGAATTCTTAAAACTGAGAAATTAAAATTGTTGTTGTTTAATTGGGACCTTAGCTTCCGTTCACTGCTGAATGGCCAAGTCAAGGCAATATATTATTTGTGAATACTGTTTCTAAATATGTCATCCAGTCATGCTTGCAAAAATGAAAGGGAAAGCTGGCAGTCATTCATTCAAATTTATACCTTCCAGTGTTATTATTACAGTCATACCTCGGGTTGAAGTAGCTTTGGGTTGAGCGTTTTTGGGTTGCGCTCCGTGGTGACCCGGAAGTAATGGAACACACAACTTCCGGATTTTGCCGCTTGCGCATGCGCTCAAAATGATGTCACACGCATGCATGGAAGCGGCAAATCGCGACCCGCACGGGTTGCGTTCGCTTCAGGATGCGAACAGGGCTCTGGAACGGATCCCGTTCGCATCCAGAGGTACCACTGTATTTCAAAAAAATTATACACTGCTTGATTGTAAAAAAAAAAAAAATCAAAGCGGTTAACAAAAAGATAAAAATATAACATCAGGAGAAATTTACAGTACATTAAAGCATGCATATTAAAATTCACATCAGCTTTTCTAAAATAGCTCCCACTGGCATTATTATTATTATTATTATTATTATTATTATTATTTCTTCTATATCTTACCCTTTATCTGTTAAGTCCATATAAACCAACATGGGGATACTAACTACATTTAGTAATATAAAGCAATTATTATAGCTACTGCGGAAATTGTTTTGATATTCATATAACTGCCAAATAATGTGTTAGTTTTTACCTTAAGTCCAGTAAACCAATGCTCCTCTATTATACTATTACTTCAATACACTGGTTCATTATTCATCTTATCAAGTGGCTCATGAATCCCAACAGATCTTCAAATATTAATGTCCCAAATTTTCAGACAAGTTTCTTACTTCATATTTCCCCATCCATTTTATAAACTGATTCACATTGTTCCCAATATGAAAAGTTAAGCAATACTGCTTGTGCCTGCTTTTATCTGATTAGTGCTAACAAGTATACAATTCTTCTATGCAAAAATGTGAGACAACTTGTACTGAAACAGAGCATGACATAAGCCTTCGTGCCAATATTGTGTAAGCATTCAAGATATGGAAATACGATACAAAAGTTGTGGAACTATGAGTAATGCTATACTAAAGATGTAAACACATCATTGAATGAATGACTGCCAGGGCTCCCTTTTATTTTTGTGTCTGTAACTGCATGCAAGAGTACAAACAAAGCAAAAATCCAAGCAAACAAAAAATTTACGTTCATTTACAGGTTTCAGTTTATTATTTTTATTACCAAACACTGAGACTTAATGTGTGAAGTTTTGTCTCTCTTGCTACATATTAGATAAATAAAAATAAATAAGCAAATGAATGAAACCTTAAAATCATCTTCAAAAATTACAAAAAGTAGACTAGATTGCATGCTGAATTAGAGGAGACATGATTTGAACATTTTGAAATAACTTTAGTTGCTATTATTACGGAACTTATGGGTAAAATGTGAATCTAAATCCTATAAAGTAGGATGTCCAATTTATGGGCCAATGAGGAACTATGGGATAGGTTAAATTATTGAGAAATCATCCCCATAGTGCAATGGTATGAGACTTCTGAGCTTCAGGGAAAGATGAGTAACTTCCTTTGCATCTAGCCCTGAGCTTCAGCAGTTTGGTGCTGTAATGCAACTGCCCTATAGTACTGACTGAGGTTTAGGAATAGATGAGCAGAAAGCTCCACATCTACCCCAAAGCTAACTGAACGGAAGCAGGTGTTTTTCCTCCCCGCCTTCCTCTGCTGTACTAAAGAGCTGGTGAAGGAGAGTTGGGGTTGAGAGGTGTAACCTCAATGCACACATCCCTATTTTTACAAGACACTTTAAACGGTTAGGAGTTCTGCCTCCAAGTCTATAAAATTGGCCTCCTTGTACTCTATTAACTTCAAAAGGATCAGTGTCTTTAAAAACTCATAGTGGTAAGGAGAGGGAATCATGGCTGAGTGATGCTCTTTGTGAGATATACATTCCAAAACTCACTCTGCTTCAGGATATTACAGGATACTATAAACTATTAAGGGTTTGAGCAGGCCAACACCCCCCCCCACCCCATTGCTCAACTGCCACCAACATTTTGCAGCCCCTGAAGGGCAATGAACACACCCAGTTCTCTCTGGATTTTTTCCCTTTTTTAAAACAAAACAAAACACTAATGCATTTTTCCCTGCATTGCTTTGGAAATCCCGGAATATGTAAAAATGTCATCTTTGTCTGTGGATTTCATGGACCATGTATAAGACCATCAACAGTTGACTGTAAGGTTGCGTAATGACAGGGGTGCCAACTTGAATAAAATATTGGAGGGGCAGGTAAGTCCCACACCACAATTACATGACACAGCACACACACATCATTTGAATGGCAATGCCCATTAATTTGGGGGTGAGTGGGCTGCCCCCTAAAACATTGATTGGGGGAGGGGGCAAAGGGACCTCAGTCCCTAGAGTTGGCTCCTAAGTGTATTGATGAGAATGATTTTATTATTTCTATCCCTGCCACAGTAGGAACATGAAATAGCAATTCTCTCCTCCCTCAGCCTGATGATCACAAAACATACATCAAACAACAAAAGCTGTGGAATACCCACTGTCTATGCTTCCATTGTGTCAGGCATGCTGACCATTTTCTGGATTTTTTTTGGGGGGGGGGATGAGTCAGTCAGATGAACGCAAGCGAGATGCAGAGGAAAGAGGTGGGGGAAGATGGTCCAGACTGTATACCTGGAATAAGGAGGAGTGGATGCTGTTAGCATAGTTGGAAACAGGGCAGCATCTCAGCTGGCAGAGCATGAGACTCTTAATCTCAGGGTTGTGGGTTCAAATACCCCCTTTGCAGGAGGTTGGACTAGATGACCCTAAGGGCTCCCTTCCAACTCTACAGTTCTGTGATGCTATGATTCTATGCGGAGTGGCTGTGTTGTTGTTGTTTAATCGTTTAGTTGTGTCCGAATCTTTCTGACCCCATGGACCAGAGCACGCCAAGCACTCCTGTCTTCCACTGTCTCCCGCAGTTTGGTCAAACTCATGCTGGGAGCTTCTAGAACACTGTCCAACCATCTTGTCCTCTGTCATCCCCCCAACACCAGGGTCTTTTCCAGGGAGTCTTCTCTTCTCATGAGGTGGCTAGAGTATTGGAGCCTCAGCTTCAGGATCTGTCCTTCCAGTGAGCACTCAGGGCTGATTTCCTTCAGAATGGATAGGTTTGATCTTCTTGCAGTCCATGGGACAATCAAGAGTCTCCTCCAGCGCCATAATTCAAAAGCATCGATTCTTCGGCGATCAGTCTTCTTTATGGTCCAGCTCTCACTTCCATACATCACTACTGGGAAAACCATAGCTTTAACTATATGGACCTTTGTTGGCAAGGTGATGTGGCTGTAGTTCTAGAATTAAACTGGTTTGTGTGGGTGTGGGTTGGGGTGCTAGATAAAAAAGGCTCTTCTCTTTCCCTCTCATAGGAGCCAACTCCTTGGGGCCGGGGTCCCTTCAGCCCTTCCGCCAATAAAACATTTGAAGGGGGGTTGGGCCCCCTCAAAGTTGGTGGACACTGTCATTCAAATGGTGTGTGAGTGAGGTTGATTATGTGGGGCGGAGCTTACCTTTGCCCCCACCCCCTATATTTTATTCAAGTTGGCACCCCTTGCTCCCTTTCTATAACATACTGACAGGAATGGGGTGAAATGTATGTGGGTAAAACCAGAAGGGCGCAGGTGACGGGGGGGGTGGGTGAGGGGGGTTATGTCTTTTGCTACCTGCTTGCTCGCCCAGGCGCCACCGTGAGGGGCGCTTCTGGGGAAGGCGGGGAAATACAGAGAGCGCCTTTCTCCGAAAACGGAAGAAAAGAGCAGCAAAAAGGGGGGCGTGGGACGAGGGGGTGCCGAGGAATCCCTTCCCCATTAGCACGAAAGGCTCCCTTATGGAATGTACTCGGGATGTTTGGGTCTGTAAAATGACAAGATAGCAGCCAACAAGGACTCCCTCCCGCTTCCCTTCCCTCCTCACACGCAGAAAAAGCCGCCGGAGCAGCCCCACTCACCCTCCGCCCTGAACCGCAGCTCGGACACGGTTTTCTGCACGACGGGCATCGCGCCTCAGCCGTCCTCTCAGGGCGAGCCAGCCAACAACCCTGCCCGCCTGCCTCCGACTCGAGTCTTCCTTCTTCTCCCTCACAAAAGCTCCCTCACGGTTCCGTCCTTTCGCCTTGCGCAAAAAAAAAAAAAAAAAAAAAGAAGCGAGAGGGGGAAAAAACAAACCAAAACACCACCGTTTGGGGGGAATTAAAAAATGGGAGATATTGGGGGTAGGGGGGGGAGGAGATCTCTTGTGACACCAGAGCGACGCCTGCAGTCGCGAGAGCTCCGCGAACATGCGCGACGACACCCCTCTCGCGCCCGCCGCTCGGGCCAACTGACAGCAGGCGCGCGACGCTCACTCTCTCGCTGCTGCTGCTCCTCCCCCCCCCCCCGCTCAGCTGCCCTGGAACGTACCAACTGGCGTTCCGCGGGAGGTGGCTCTTGTTCATCCCCTCCCTCCTGACAACACCAGGCCCGCGTCAGGCGCCGCTTCATCCACGGATGAAGGCCTGCCTTCCATTCCCGGCAGATCGGAACGGGGTGGGGGGACGGCTTGCCTCGTTCGTGCCTTTCGTGCCAGCCTCTCTCTGATCGCCCCCCCCCAAACTGGGTAAGAATGGAACAAGCCGCGTCTTGAGGCGGACCCCTTCGCTTGACAATAGGAGGAGGAGGAGGAGAGGAAAGCGGGTGGTTGTGGATTTCAGTGCAGGAAGCATCTGTCCAACGTGGGATTCGAATCCACGACCCTGAGATTTAAGCGTCTCGTGCTCTACCAACTGAGCACAGGTCCTGTCCACTTTTGAGACCATAACCATCTGCCATTGGTGTAAGCAGGGGGGCGGGCAGCGGACCCCCCCCAGGAAATAAAAAGTAGAAATCGTAGAAAGATATTTGACCTATGTTAAATTTTAAAATCCGCATTAAAGCAATAACTGTGCCTGCGTCAGGGGAGAAAATAAAATATTGCAGGTAGTAAAGTCATCTCTGTGCCTCTCATCAGTTTTAAGAAAGAGTGAGAGATGAAGCAGACTTTTAAATGAGGCTCTATTGGGTGCTATTTACTATCAGCTCTTGGAAAGCTGGAAGGTAAAAACACACAATGGCTGTTGTCATTTCAATGCAAATATAGAAACCAGTCATTGCCCAGGAGTGTCCTCCACCTTTAGGAGAAACGCCCAGGTTTCTTTGGAGATTGACAAAATGAAAACAGAGAAACCAAGTAGCCCTTGTGGCAACACAGACAAGAGATTAAATTTAGGTGGAGTGCTTAGTAGAAATGTCAATATAAACCACACTGGGTAGGTTTACTTAGCAGTTTTATGGAATGTTCCATTAGAGGATAAAGTCTCATCTTCAGGTGATACAAGATAGTCTTCCTTCAGATCAGGATTCCGAAGCTGAATGCCTAAAATCAACACTTTCCAAATCACATGAAAAAGAAAAGCAGCTGTGTTGGCCCATGAGAGAAATTCAGCTACTAAGCAAACAAAACGTTAGGACAATACCTTTATATGGTCAGCCAAGATGTAGAAAAACTGCAAGCTTCTGAGTTCTTCAGAACTCTTAATCATGGGCAAACAAAGCAAAAAAACAAAAACAAAACATGGTAGGGGGAGAGATAACTCACATACGCATGCACACAACTAGTGGTGAACATGGGAACTCAAAAGCTTATACTCAGACCACAGTAACATAGCTGCCACCAGTGGCGTAGCGTGGGGGGTGCAGGGGGGGCCGGCCGCACCGGGCGCAACATCTGGGGGTTAGGGTTAGGGGGCGCAAATTCACGGGTTAGGGGGCACAAATTACTTGCCTTGCCCCGGGTGCCGACAACCCACGCTACGCCACTGGCTGCCACTGAAAATAACTTCTGTGTAGCTGGTATTTCACATAGCTTCAGCAATAGTTGAATTATCTCACATGTTAAAGGTAAAGGTAAAGGTACCCCTGCCCGTACGGGCCAGTCTTGACAGACTCTGGGGTTGTGCGCTCATCTCACTTAAGAGGCCAGGGGCCAGCGCTGTCCGGAGACACTTCCGGGTCACGTGGCCAGCGTGACATCGCTGCTCTGGCGAGCCAGAGCCGCACACGGAAACGCCATTTACCTTCCCGCTGGTAAGCGGTCCCTATTTATCTACTTGCACCTGGGGGTGCTTTCGAACTGCTAGGTTGGCAGGCGCTGGGACCGAGCAGTGGGAGCGCACCCCGCCGCAGGGATTCGAACCGCCGACCTTTCGATCGGCAAGTCCTAGGTGCTGAGGCTTTAACCCACAGCGCCACCTGCGTCACCATGTCACATGTTACCACAGTGTTTTTCCCCCCTAGAAAAAGAGGTAAGTTGTTGAGCTTTGTTTAAGGGGAGCAACCAGCCATAGCTGTTGAGGTTTATTTTTAGGGCAAGGACTTATCTTCTTTTGCCTGCTGCCTGCCTCCAACACACAGCCCCAAATGGCACCTCAGCACTTCAGAAGGGCAGGAACACACAAAAGAGGTGCTGGAACCCAGTTCCAACGAGTTCTGGCTGAAAAAAAGCCCCGCACGTTACTTTGGCATGGTTATGTATGTGGAAACATCATGCCTTGAGGGGCATTGAGGTAGAGTCAGATGCATGCAACTAGATCCTTGTTTGAGAGTTGCCACCATCATTTGCTTAAAGTGATATTTGAGGTTCTTCCTTAGACAGACAGAACATCTGAAGAATTTCAGAAGCAAAAGACTTTCTATACTGTTGAATTTCCCCCCCCATTCTTTCCTGTTTCTCTCCGCCCCTCCCCGACTTTATTATTTAAAAGCACCTTGTGGTGAACTTACCCTATTTTGTTCAATCAATCAATCAATCAATCAATCAATCAATCCTTTATTAGTCATAGCAAACCACACCTTATAAAACAAACACCATATACAGATTATGGAAAATACGAATTTGGCATAACAATTTGCATAAATAATACAGTATAACACTACCACATCACCAACCAATCAAGAACCACTAAATCTCTCTATAATGGCCCAGTCTTTCCACATGGACAGCACTCAAAAATTTAGCCACATTTAAAGTAATTTGATCATTCCTGTCCGAGAGCAGGTCCTGAAGCGTTGGTGGCATAGAACCGAGCCTGTTAAGTTGTAAGGCCTCTAACAATTGTCTTCTGGCATAAATGCCAAAATCACACGAAAAGAAAATATGCTCCAGCGTATCAGGTTCCTGCCTACCACATTTGCAGAGACGCTTCTGGGAGAGCTAAATATCTTTCTATTAACCCTATTTTGCTGTTTCTGTTCGTTTTTCCTCTAGGTCACATCACACCCAACCTTAAAACCCTAATTCAAACTTCTGCTCTCTGAAACTGGTCCTGTATGCAGGAGCGCAACTGTAACAGCGCCTCTAACTTCTGCCCATGGAGCCTGTTCAGAAGGAAAGCATCAAAAGCTGCTGGTAAAGGAAAATTAGCAGGGCCACACAATCCTTGTTCTCCTTCCAACACAGCTAATCAACCAAAGTGACCAAAACCACATCTGCAGCCAGATTGAAATGGGTCTGGATAACCAGCTTAATCCAAGTATGCCTGAAGCTAAATGGCTGTCATCTCTTATTACATTAGCCAACTATTTTGAACACTTACAACTGGTAGCTTTGCATGCTACTCTGTTGAGTCCTCTGCATCTGTTTGGTTCAGCACTTGCAGTTGGAACTAGTCTAGGATAATTATTTATGTTACCATACAGTATAACTGAACAGATGCTGAACCACAGGTTCTTCTCAGAGAAACTATGTTTGCGTTATGTTCTGAAATTGGGTTGAATAAGCTTACACTAATTTTTGTGGTTTGACTAAGCTTGTGGTTGAGTTAACTAATTAACCCAATACTTAAAGGTAAAGGTACCCCTGCCCGTACGGGCCAGTCTTGACAGACTCTAGGGTTGTGTGCTCATCTCACTCTAGAGGCCGGGAGCCAGCACTGTCCGCAGACACTTCCGGGTCACGTGGCCAGCGTGACGAAGCTGTTCTGGCGAACCGGCACCAGAGCAGCACACGGAAACGCCGTTTACCTTCCCGCTATAAAGCGGTACCTATTTATCTACTTGCACTTAAGGGTGCTTTCGAACTGCTAGGTGGGCAGGAGCTGGGACCGAACGACGGGAGATCACCCCACCGTGGGGATTCGAACCGCCGACCATGCGATCGGCAAGTCCTAGGCGCTGAGGTTTTACCCACAGCGCCACCCGCGTCCCTTACCTTACTTAGCCTGTCTCTTATAAATGCATAAGTCTGTAGTGATGGATCAAATTTGTTTAACAAAGTTCGTAAGCTGAGGAGGGGGGCAATGGGTGATAATATATATAAATACAGTGGTACCTCGGGTTAAGAACTTTATTCGCTCTGGAGGTCTGTTCTTAACCTGAGGTACCACTTTAGCTAATGGGGCTTGCTGCTGCCACCGCACCACCGGAGCACGATTTCTGTTCTCATCCTGAAGCAAAGTTCTTAACCCCAGGTACTGTTTCTGGGTTAGCGAAGTCTGTAACCAGAAGCGTCTGTAACCTGAAGCATCTGTAACCCGAGGTACCACTGTACTTTATTGATCTGCTACACATTATTTCTTGCTGATTGGACCACTGACATCTGTTTTCTTGTAGCTGCATACAACACCTGAGTTTGCTTTTAATATTTGTTTTAAAAACTTATTTGGTCAATTATCCTCTCTCCCTCAACAATTAACTGTATTTCTTGCCATGTATCATTCATGGAACTTAATGGGCAGCGTTCAACTGAGTTTTACTCAGAGTAAACCTATTGAAATGGGTTCAGAAACCCCCAACAAAACAAATGAGGAAAACTTAAATTACTTTTATGACCATTTTTAAGTCAACCTGGTTTATGAGTTGATTTGTAATTTCGATTCTTTAACACAATGTTAAATTGAGTTTCTTAAAAAAAAGACACAGCCATTTAAATCTCCCCCAACACATATCCGTAGCATTGACCACTAGTCATTGTGAGAGCTCAGCTAACAGAAGGCTTTTAAACAATTACTCTGAGCATTATGTTTATGGAAATAAGTCTTTCTTCAGCACTTTGTTTCATCCAGACTTTTCAACCACAGAGCTGTGAGCTAACTCCCAGATTGCCACACATTGACAAATCTACATCAGTGTGAAATCAAGCCCTCTTCCCCTACAAGATAAGAAAAAGAAGGAAGATCAAGCTATAGTTTCCTCCGGGGGAGAAACATCAGCAGCATTTTGCTTTCTGACTTATTTTGACACTAGCTCTGACAATTTGCACAATGGTTAACAGGCAAAGAAAAGCCGATTCACAATGTCAGAGGCGTAAAATAAAACATTTCTAATTTAAGCATGGAGGGCTCTGGTAAGGTTTTTAAAATAAATGCTGCTACAGAATTTTCATTCTGCAGGTCTTCTTGATTCCACAGTGTTTGGCGGTTATACCATTAAAACACAAACTATTGCCTGCCAAACTGAAGTGGAATAAATAGAAACAAATATAACCGCTATTGTTCTGAGAAGGTCATCACACTCAGATATGGCTTACAAAGGCTAACATTGTGACCTTCACAAATCAAACTTGAATGGCTTGCCTTTTCTCTGAATGAAAGGAAATGCTTTTCTTAACAGAAAGCACACCATATGACAGAATCTCAGTGGCAGGACTAGATATGAGAGAGATATCTTTGCATGTTCTACGGCGAAGGGAAATTGCAGTTATGCAAACTGACGTGACATTCTGTGCCAGGTGAAAGATTACGCACTGAGACTGGGGTGGTTTTGCAGACCTTGGGTTTGTTTCAAAAATAATCCCCAGTTATCACGAAAGGAGAAGTTGTGTGCTACACGATGTGAAATGTAGGTTTGCGGTTTAGAAAGGTAAGTGAATTCCACCCAGGCCTTGCGCCAGAAAACCTGCTAGTAGCAGCCTGCTGCCGGAAAATAATAGGTTATTCTCTGCATCATTAGGCTGCAGTATTCTCAGCTCGGCTGTGCTTCTGTGTCTAGCCGCTCCACAGATGTTAGCATTGTGTGTGATTATTTGTTACAGTCCCTAGCAGGAAATAGGAAAAGGGTACCTGGGAGGTAAGGAGACTAAATCAGTGTGACATATATTTGTTTCTCATGTAAGGGGAGAAGTGGGGCCAGTAACAAAATGTTGCCAAGTATCTTCACCTCCTGGCTGTAATGCTCCTATTTAAGAGTTCCTGCCAGACTGTTCTTAGAGGATGCTATAATCTGGAAGGAACTCAAGCTGGGCATCCCATTTCTTCTCTTTGTTTTCTGTTTCCTTTTTTAAAAACCAAACAATACTCAATATTCTGTGGCTCCTGGACATGCTCAAACCTCACGGGGCTGTTGTTGTTTTCCCTACATTATGTATTCTCACATCGTAATTTTTTAATATTTCTGCAAATCATGTTTATCAGCGGCTCCATCTGGACTCCATTTCTGCCGGCGCTCATCCCCGAAGATCGCTATGAGAATGAGTGATACTACAGTGGTACCTCAGGTTAAGTACTTAATTTGTTCCGGAGGTCCGTTCTTAACCTGAAACTGTTCTTAACCTGAAGCACCACTTTAGCTAATGGGGCCTCCTGCTGCCACCGTGCCTCGCTGCGCAATTTCTGTTCTCATCCTGAAGCAAAGTTCTTCACCCGAGGTACTATTTCTTGGTTAGCAGAGTCTGTAACCTGAAGCGTTTGTAACCTGAAGCGTATGTAACTCGAGGTACCACTGTATATCTGCTGCAGATATTCAAAATTTGGGAAATGTTGACATGTGAGTCCCAACACTCCCAAATTAATTTTGTGAAAAAGATGTATTTGTCCATTTTTCATATATATGTGCACATGAATGTTGCATGTAGGTGACTGTCAACATTCACTGGTGTATCTCTTGACAATATTCATCCCACATGAATATCAATAGTCACTGATCTCCTGGCAACTAGAATGACTGCGATCTATTTATTTATTTATTTACTTCACAAAATTTCAGCTTGCTTGGTTGTAATACCAGTAAAGAAAAGTTAAAAACAACTGTAGTTAAAATATTCAAAAAACATTTAAAATCCGCTTAAGATCCATGTCAACATTCTACATGTCTGGAGAGGCTTGTCTAAACAAAAATGTTTTAGCGTATGTTGGAAAGACTTTTTTGATGTCCAGAATGTGGCTCACCCTTTTAGCACCCATGCTTAGCACCCATGTAGTTATACGGTACATTTTGAGCTGGTTCAGATTTCCCAAAGAAATGCAAGCAATTATTGCTTCTTCCTCACTTCTACTTTAATATCCAAGAGAGGCTCATAGATCTCAACATGATTCAGATCTACAGGTCATACTTTGCTTATTAGAAGGGAGGTGAGGAGAACAATGATTGTAAAATGTTACCTGTCCGATCTGTGGAGGGCAGTGGCGGTGATGGATGTGCTTTGTGATGGGGGTCAAACTAAACAGCCTTCTGGTTCAATCTAGTGCTCTGATTCCCTCATCCGAAGACTACCTGGTGCATTCTCAGACTGTGCCTCTGAGCAGCAGCTGGGCCACACTCAGTGGAGAGCATTTGTCATGTCTAAATTTAAAACCCTGCCAGTGGCAGCTGTTTAGAGGAACCACTGAACTGGCAAATTTCCCACTTGAGCTAAGGTAAATCCTATTCCTGCGGATAAGGTGGCTTGAACAATACAATGATTTATTATTGCTACAAGAATGCAAAGGGTTAATTTGCTCGTATGCGTCATCTAGTAAGCATGTGCTTTTGATCAGCATCTTGGTTTCTTCCAATAATTTAATCAGAGGAATACCATGAATCATGTATATGCCAAAATAAAATTTTATTTCCATGTTTAATGGCAAAACAGGAAATCTAATTTGGGGGCATATTGAATTTTTTTTTTAAAAAAAAACAACAACCATGCATTCTAGAGTACCATGAGACCTTGTAATTTGTGTTCATATATATATTACATGTTTAAGCATAAACAATTGTATGAAAAACACATTTATGGTAACTAACTTTCTCTAGTTTGCTTGTTTACACCAGGACCAAAGTCTTCTCTCGATGTAAAAACGATATATTATGCAAATTATGATCTGTGGGAAAATGGGACTTTGGCTTTAATCTGTTGTCCTAGTTTCTTGCTTAAGGGGAAGTGTGCAGCAGAGATGTCAAACTAATTAAACAGAATAAACTAAATTGATTTCAACCTCAGACTGTTTTTGCAAGTTTATGTGGCTTTTGTGTGCTGCAGTAACTATGTTATGCCACTTTCTTGGAGATAAGATGAGACCCCCTAGCTTGTGATTAACTGCTTTCTGATGACTCACGTTCAAAGACGGGAGGAATATAAATAAATCAGTGTTATACAAGCCGCTACATCATTCCACCAACTTACTTTCAGAGGTGAAAGAACTGCTGTATCTTCAAAGATAAGTCACGGCCTTTCTGCTTTCCTTTCTGTGACATCTGACAACTCTAATAGATCTAACTGAGTAGATGCATAAGCCTGGTAGGCATCTACAGTAGCCTGGTAAAACAAAACCTAGTATTGTTTGATGCCATGACTGATTAGTAGATGCGTGCTCATCACTGATACACTAACATGTCACTTTCCAGCATTTGATAGTTCTTTCTTTTAAGGAAGAGGGAGAGATATGAACACAAATCAGTTTCTCCCATCTGGTGCTCTGACAAAATGGCACGTGCAAATATGATGGCCAGTTTTGGGTAGTGCAAAACCCAGGCTAGATCTCGACACATCAAGGAAGCATTTCAGTTAAACGCGTTGCAAAACTTTGCATGAGAAATCGGGTAAGCGAAAAACGGAACTCCACGGCGCCATCTGGTATCGCAGTGTTAGAATGCACAATCAACACATGTAAAGCGTTTTTTCTTTGCCAATGTAGCTGAGTCCTCAGTCTTTTATCTATTTAGAAAGAACAAAACAAAATTCCTTCCAGTAGCACCTTAAAGACCAACTAAGTCAGTTCTTGGTATGAGCTTTCGTGTGCATGCACACTTCTTCAGATACCTGAAGAAGTGTGCATGCACACGAAAGCTCATACCAAGAACTGACTTAGTTGGTCTTTAAGGTGCTACTGGAAGGAATTTTGTTTTGTTTTGACTATGGCAGACCAACACGGCTACCTATCTGTAACTGGAACTATTATAGGTTCTAGCGTCCCATTCCGTGGTGTTGGAACATAGGACAAAATGTATACCCGACTCCCTTTCCACTTTAGTTCATATATCTGTATCATAGTGAAAGACACTGTCTGCCTAGCCAGTCACACAATTACTACATTAGCTACATCATCACCTAATGATTTTCAATGATTTTCAATCAAATTAATCAGTTTTGTAGAGTTCAGTTTTGTAGAGTTCTGTTCTCCCTTACTTCATTTACAACACATGTTCTTTCTAGCATTTCTTTCTTAGGCCTGGTTCATATTGGCCAGTAGCCAGTGCTATTTTTTGAGAAAAAGAGGTGCCTGAGCTCACCACGATCGCCTCCCTTGTTCTTTTATAATGGCAATAGCACCCACCTGAGAGGTGCCAGAAATACATCCTGGTGAATTCTGAAACATCTGATGGAAGGGATGTTGCCACTACAACTAATCCAGAATGCGGCAGCTAGACTGGTGACTGGGAGTGGCTGCTGAGGCCATATAACACCAGACCTGAAAGACCTACATTGGCACCCAGTATGTTTCCGAGCTCAATTCAAAGTGTTGGTGCTGACCTATAAAGCCCTAAACGGCCTTGGCCCAGTATACCTGAAGGAGCATCTCCACTTCCATCGTTCAGCCCAGACACTGAGGTCCAGCGTCGAGGGCCTTCTGGCCGTTCCCTCACTGCGAGAAGTGAGGTTACAGGGAACCAGGCAGAGGGCCTTCTCAGTAGTGGCACCTGCCCTGTGGAACACCCTCCCACCAGATGTCAAGGAAATAATCAACTACAGTGGTACCTCTGGATGCGAACGGGATCCATTCTGGAGCCTTGTTTGCACCCTGAGCAGAACGCACCCCACGTCTGTGCGTGTGCGAGTCACGATTTGCCGCTTCTGTGCATGTGCGTGGTCATTTTGAGCATCTGCACATGCGCAAGTGGCGAAACCCGGAAGTAACCCGTTCCGTTACTTCCGGGTCACCGCGGAACACAACCTGAAAACGCTCAATCTGAAGCATATTTAACCCGAGGTATGACTTTACCTGAACTTTAGAAGACATCTGAAGGCAGTCCTGTTTAGGGAAGCTTTTAATGTTTGATGTTTTATCATGTTTTTAATATTCTATTGGGAGGCACCCAGAGTGACTAGGGAAACCCAGCCAGTTTGGCGGGGTATAGAAATAATAATAATAATAATAATAATAATAATAATAATAATAATAATAATAATAATGCAGTGGTACCTTGGGTTAAGTACTCAATTCGTTCCGGAGGTCCGTTCTTAACCTGAAACTGTTCTTAACCTGAAGCACCACTTTAGCTAATGGGGCCTCCTGCCTCCGCCTCGCCGCCAGAGCACGATTTATGTTCTCATCCTGAAGCAAAGTTCTTAACCCGAGGTAATATTTCTGGGTTAGCGGAGTCTGTATCCTGAAGCGTATGTAACATGAAGTGTATGTAACCCGAGGTACCACTATAATAATAATAATAATAATAATAATAATAATAATAATAACCGAGAAGGCCCTCTACCTAGTTCAACTGTATCAGTCACAACTGGCTGTAGTGACTGGGGGAGTTGTAGATACCAGATTGCTGAAGGTTGGCTTAAACCAACTATCCATGTCATTGGCCGCAGGTTTCTAGTCTACGTTTCTATTCAGGGCTCTAGCATAGGAGCCAACTCCTAGGGGCTGAGGGGTCTTCGCCCCCACCCCATAAAATATTTGAGGGGGTAGTTCCACCCAAAAGTTGACGGGCATTGCCTTTCAAATGGTGTGTGCGCACCTCATCATGTGATTGATTATGTGGGGAAGGGCTTACCTAACCCCCCCCCCCAATATTTTATTCAGGTTGGCGCCCCTGGGTGCCAGAGTTTGTCACAAATCTTTTGCAAAAAGCTAAAGAGATAAAATGCATTGTCCTAGTGAACAGAATGCCAGACTCATGGCAGCAGCAGCTGCTGCTGCTGTTCTTTGAGCAGAAAAGTGACTACGCTCTTTCAGAAGCAATTCATTGGCTGTTTTCCCTCTGACTTGTTTTCACCCTAGACAGATAGCAGTTCCACCAGTCATGCTTCAGCAATAATGGATTTCTTCTTTTGGAAAGGGAGAAGACAGAGCCTCTGTGTCTTTGCAAGTAATCTTTGTGTTCTGGAAACATCATGGCTGCTTTTAATTCAGATAATACGGACACCGCCCAGCATTAGGCTGATGCCATTTGTCAAATCTATCTGCAGAGTCAAGTGTCATTATCCTATATCTACAATGGCGTTGTTTTTGCTTAGGTGACTTTTTGAAAATTGAATTAAATACCTCCTGCAGAGGTCAGCATCATAGCCTCTATTGATCTCTTAGCATCCTGTCCCCTACACTACCTCAATTAACATGCACTGTGAAATACTTTTATCTGATACTCCGTTGATACAGCAATGGATCTTTCCCATTTACATGTTGGTTCTCCCAGTCTCGTCTTTTCTTTCAAGGTCAACATTTCTCAGAAGACATGTTTTTATGAGAAAAATTCTGACCCCCCTTTTTTTTCTCTCCTAGAAAAGGAAGGCAACTGCTGAACTTTCTCTGACAATTCTCCACCAATACCCTGGAACAAAATTAGTTCTGTGGCATTGCGGAGGGTTGCCAGGCTGCCACACAGTAGCTTCGCTGTGGCAACCACAACAAAAATCCTGTTCTGTTGTTATTGGATTTGAAGAAGAGTTTGGATTTGATATCCCGCTTTATCACTACTCGAAGGAGTCTCAAAGCGGCTAACATTCTCTTTTCCCTTCCTCCCCCACAACAAACACTCTGTGAGGTGAGTGGGGCTGAGAGACTTCAGAGAAGTGTGACTAGCCCAAGGTCACCCAGCAGCTGCATACGGAGGAGCGGAGACGCGAACCCCGTTCCCCAGATTACAAGACTACCGCTCTTAACCACTACACCACACTGGCTCTCCAAGCCACACCCTTCTCCCCATGGAGAGATTTCCTGAAGTGGTCCCCCAATGCCTCTGTCCACAAATAGGGTGGAGAATTTAAAGCAGCCATTGGCACAAAGCTCTACCTTTTTGACACTTCTTCTTTAGTGACAGCTTACTGTCGAATTGTTTTACATTAAGACAACGCGATTCCACTCACAAACCATTCATGAATGAGTTCTCTGTTATATAATGTCTCTTCTCTCCAGTTGCAGCTGGAATTATGGAGAGAGTTCTACTGGGAGAGGAGAAGAATGTGTTGTTGTAATATGAATCTGCCAGAGTACAAATGAGCAAAGGGAGAGAACAAAGATCTCAGTGATCTAGGGACAGATTCTTATCCCTGATCAGGCCTCCGCATACCGTTCTGCTCTTGTGCAGTGTGTTTCAAGATAACCATGCCTTCTCATCGCCTTCTCCGAGAATGTCGATGGCATGAGGAAACACATTTAACGTATGCCAGATCTTAAAAACGAGTGTCTCAGAACTGGATGGAAACAGCAACATTTGGAGCGTTGCAAGTTGATGGTTGTGAATTTGTTCTATTGTTTTTTTGTTTGTAAGAGATGTTTCGTGCTTCTTTTGTTTCGTTTTATGCATTGATTCAAAGTGTTGGTGCTGAACTTTAAAGCCCTAAACGACCTCGGCCCAATACACCTGAAGGAGCATCTCCACCCCCATCATTCAGCCTGCACACTGAGGTCCAGCGCTGAGGGCCTTCTGGTGGTTCCCTCACTTCGAGAAATGAGGTTACAGGGAATCTTCTCGGTAGTGGCACCTGCCGTGTGGAATGCCCTTCCATCAGATGTCAAGGAAATAAACAACTATCTGACTTCTAGAAGACACCTGAAGGCAACCCTGTTTAGGGAAGTTTTTAATGTTTGAAGTTTTATTCTGCTTTTAATGTTCTGTTGAAAGCCGCCCAGAGTGGCTGGGGAAACCCAGCCAGATGGACAGGGTAGAAATAATAAAGTATTATTATTATTATTATTATTATTATTATTATTATTATTATTAACCAATAAAGATTACTTTTTTTAAAAAAGGAAACAGAAACATTTGTGATCTTGAAAATATGAGTATGTGGTCTGTCACTATAATTAATGTCCATATATGCATACCAGCACACCGTGCTATCTAGGCTTTAAAAAGTTTTCAGGATGCAAATTCAGAGCCTGCACATGCCATATTGTTGCCCAAGGTGAAAGAGAAGGAGACACACCTCCTACTCCACTTACAAACGCTGACTGGCCTCAGGGCTGAATCTTACTTCAGTGGTGGTGATGGGGACAAAGGATGAGTCTTGGGGTTCATGCAACTCTGTCCCCTCAGCATCTAGTCATTGCTCTTTGCCCTCCAGTATCTACTGCCTAATGACACAACCAGGCCTTGGATGCAATCCAAGATAAACTTACCTGGAAATAAGTCCAAATGAGAATGATCAGGGTTAATATGGCTAGGATCAGGCTGAACACCCGTGAATTATTGCATAAGTTCTAACATGAGCTCAACGTGTTTGAAATTATCTTTTAAATAAGCTTCATGCAGGGCAGACCAAATTTATATTGTACATACATAAAAGATGAAAGCACTTTTCTTCTGGTGTGACATATATAGCTTTTGCCAGTTATGAAAAAATATGTTTGAAAAGAAATGTTCCGTCAAATGCATTGAGTAAGGACCCTCCAAAGTGATTTATGCTGCCTATAAGTTATTGGTATCACCTGTCTAACCGAGTAGTTGTAATATGATTTGAAATGTAACATAAATCCAACATTTTATGGAGGGAGAAATAAAGTATTGTAGAGGGTATGCAATTGGACTCTGTTGTCCTGGGCTACTTGTATAGCTACATATTACAGTACAGTGGTACCTCAGGTTACATACGCTTCAGGTTACATACGCTTCAGGTTACAGACTCCCCTAACCCAGAAATATTACCTTGGGTTAAGAACTTTGCTTCAGGATGAGAACAGAAATCGTGCTCCGGCGGCGCAGCGGAAGCAGGAGGTCCCATTAGCTAAAGTGGTGCTTCAGGTTAAGAACAGTTTCAGGCTAAGTACGGACCTCCAGAATGAATTAAGTACTTAACCTGAGGTACCACTGTACATGCAAAACATGTACTACAGAGGGGGTAGACTCTGTTATCTGGGAAGTGGCTGCCTCACTGGAATGTTTGTGATTAATCCTAAAAAAAGTTACGGTTTTAAAAGTCTCCAAACCTCCCTGACAATCAGAAGCTTAGTTAACACTTGGAAAATACTGACGTTTATTTATTACACATTCATAAAATACATCAAGGCAGCTTCCAAGGTACAAAGTACATAATAATAGTAATCCATAAAGACATAATTTAAAACTTGAACATGAAGACGTTTTAGAGATCTATTTGAAGCATATCAGGAAGAGGAACACACAAATTTGTTGCTGTCTGCCCCTTGTCCCTATGCATGCTGTCTACTCAAAAGTAAGTCCTGTTGTTTTCAGTGGTGTTTACTCCCAGGTAAGTGGGTACAGGATTGCAGCCATAATTTTACAAACTAGGTTATGTGAGAAACATCCCCTGCTTTGACACAATTACACAAATAAGCTTTAGAGACAAAAATCGCCCTCCTAAAAATCTCAGACTGGTTGCATATGTGGTGTTTTCAACTGCAGCCAAGTCTGGTGTGCCTAGACAGATGAAAACTTACTCATTCTTCTGCGGCGTGTGCCTCCACGGGCTTGAAAATGACACCAATCTTGTAAAATGGCTTGTGCAGACTATTTTCTGTCTGGTCGATTCATCTACACACTATACCTCCTCATTTCTTTAGCGGGAGTGATTTCCTCGGTCTTGGAAATTATTGGGGCTGTGCTACGTGCCAGAATCCACTAATACAAAAATCCCTCTGAGTCATAGGCTAATAACGTTACAAAGACTGCAACAGCTGCTGCAGAGATATATCTGTGGAACATTTCAAAGGCTTACGATGGACACCTATGCAGGGTTCCCTTCTGCTCCAATTCACAACAACAACAACCTAAATCTGCACAGAGGAGCAGAGAAACAGTGGGCGGCTTGCTGAGAAATCCATGGGGGTGCACAGAAATCTTAATAACCTGTGCATTTTGACATTACAGCAATTAACAGTGCAACCTTATATGCATCTATTCAAATGTAAACCTCATTAAGCTCAGTGGGACTTACTCCCAGATATATGAATAGAGGGTTGTAGCTTAAGCAAATTTCTGAAGTCCCTACCACCTGTTGTTGTTTAGTCGTTTAGTCATGTCCGACTCTTCGTGACCCCATGGACCAGAGCACACCAGGCACTCCTGTCTTCCACTGCCTCCCGCAGTGTGGTCAAACTCAATGCTGGTAGCTTCGAGAACACTGTCCAACCATCTCGTCCTCTGTCGTCCCCTTCTCCTTGTGCCCTCCATCTTTCCCAACATCAGGGAAACCTCATTAAGCTCAGTGGGACTTACTCCCAGGTATATGAATAGAGAGTTGCAGCTTAAGCAAATTTCTGAAGTCCCTACCACCGTTACCTGGGAGGAAAGCTCACTGATTTCTGTGAGACTTCCTTCTGAACAAACATTGTGCATGCACACGAAAGCTCATACCAATAACAAACTTAGATGGTCTCTAAGGTGCTACTGGAAGGAATTTTTTATTTTGTTTTGACTACGGCAGACCAACACGGCTACCTACCTGTGACATAAAGGCAATTAAAGTAATCTGCATAGTGTGTAGCATGTAGCTGGTGCTAAAAAGCTGAGGTTTTTTTAAAAAAAGAATTGCAATTGTGTATGATGCTTTACAAAGGGACACGGATGGCGCTGTGGGTTAAACCACAGAGCTTAGGACTTGCTGATCAGAAGGTCGGCGGTTCAAATCCCCGTGATGGGGTGAGCTCCCGTTGCTCGGTCCCTGCTCCTGCCAACCTAGCAGTTCGAAAGCACGTCAAAGTGCAAGTAGATAAATAGGTACCGCTCCAGCAGGAAGGTAAACGGTGTTTCCGTGCGCTGCTCTGGTTCGCCAGAAGCAGCTTAGTCATGCTGGCCACATGACACGGAAGCTGTACACCGGCTCCCTCGACCAATAAAGCGAGACGAGTGCCGCAACCCCAGAGTCGGCCACGACTGGACCTAATGGTCAGGGTTCCCTTTACCTTTACCTTACTATGATGCTTTACAGAGTTAAAGATGAAAGGTCCCTAACCCCCAAGGGGCTTCAATCTATAAATTGACACAGAAGAATGGAAGGAAATTGAAGAGAGGAAGCATGCAAAATCTGCACCCCGCCTGCACTATATGTTTAAAGTAGAATCATAAAACTGTAGAGTTGGAAGGCACTAAAAGGATCATCTATTCCAATCCCCTGCAATGCAGGAATCTGTTGCCCAAGCTGGGACTCGAACCCAGCTGTACCAACTGAGCTACTGCCTCGACAAGTCGTATTATGCCACTGTTTTCACCTGGCTGGAATAATAATAATAATAATAATAATAATAATAATAATAATAATAATTTATTTATATCCCGCCCTCCCCAGCCGAAGCCGGGCTCAGAGCTGCTAACAACCATAAAAGTAACACAGCATTCTAAAATCAATTCATTCTAAAATCAATTCAAAATCAAATAAATGGCAACCATTGGGCTAGAATACGCCCTTGAGCTCTGATAATGCTCCTTGCTCGTCTGGATGGAGGTGGGGGTAGTGCTGGATTTATGTACAGTGGTACCTCGGGTTACATACGCTTCAGGTTACCTCGGGTTAAGAACTTTGCTTCAGGATGAGAACAGGAATCGTGCTCCAGTGGCGTGGCGGCAGCGGGAGGCCCCATTAGCTAAAGTGGTGCTTCAGGTTAAGAACAGTTTCAGATTAAGAACTGACCTCTGGAACAAATTAAGTACTTAACCCGAGGTACCACTGTATAGGCTAAGTAGGCTGAAGCCTACGGCCTCTAAAACTAGGGGGCCTTGCCAGCCCTTCCGCTCCCCAGTGGGCAGTCTCCCTTCTCCCAAAATTGCAAACCCAAGACTTCATGCGAGGGCAGGGCAACTCAGGCCTCTAAGTCTAGGGGGCCTCACCAGCGTACCCTCTCCCCAGTGCCGCAGTCTCCCCTCTCCCAAAATTGTAAACCCAAGACTTCATGCGAGGGCAAGGCAACTCATGGCTTCTGTAATTCCAGGATGTCCTGGTCAGATTTGGACAGTTGACAGGTATCCATCAAGCTTGACTAGTGATCTAGCAAGCTGAATAAAGTCCACAAGCCTTGGATCGTAGGCTGTCAGGTGCATGGCAGTCCTCCAGTCCTAGGCAAGCAAGTTTTATCAAGGTCTGGTTGCTCCCATTCACAGCCAGTGGAACTGCGTGCCACTTGCTGAGTTGTGCAGGGATGATTCAAAATATATGGTAAATGCATGTTACATTTTCAGTATGTGAAAGGAATAGAGGAGCACATCTGCTGCTAGTGGTTTCATCAGTTTACATCATGTGTTTTTAAACGAAACTTTTTAGAACAACACTATAGTGCTGTCTTAAGGGATGCGGGTGGCGCTGTGGGTTAAACCACAGAGCCTCGGACTTGCCGATCAGAAGGTTGGTGGTTCGAATCCCTGCAATGTGGGGAGCTCCTGTTGCTCGGTCCCTGCTCCTGCCAACCTAGCAGTTTGAAAGCATGTCAAAGTGCAAGTAGATAAATAGGTACCGCTCTGGCAGGAAGGTAAATGGCGTTTCCGTGCGCTGCTCTGGTTTGCCAGAAGCGGCTTAGTCATGCTGGCCACATAACCCAGAAGCTGTACGCTGGCTCCCTTGGCCAATAAAGCAAGATGAGCGCTGCAACCCCGGAATCGGTCACGACTGGACCTAATAGTCCGGGGTCCTTTTACCTTTATAGTGCTGCCTTTGCAAATACTGAATACTTTTTGCCAAACAGACCCAGAGCCACTGTTTTTATACACTATTGCTTCCCTTTCCCTTATAATACGTCAGAAATAAACCTTCCTTTTTGCACAAGTAAAGAGCTTAATGAAAAGCGACAGTTATAGCAATGATAATGCGCTTATCGTGAATATTTCTTACAATGCCACTAGCAGTACTACGCAGGCAGCACTCTGTCTGTACCCACGTAAGGTTTGAAATACATTTTACTGAATGTTTATAACCCAAAGGGCACAGTGATCTGGAACTAAATGGAACACTTTAGAACACACACTCTGTGCAGAGTGGATTTTAATGGAAGATCTTGATTTGCATTTAGTGAAAAGGGAATAATCAAAGAGCGTATCATCTCTATGGGATGCTGATCAGAGAAAAAGGAGCTTGAATAAATGCCTTTTGATTGGTACAAGTTCTATAAGACAGGGAAACAAGACCTCTCTTTTTATAAAAAAAAAGTTATAAACCCTCCCCTCAAAGGAGATTACCAGCCTTCAACCAGCCTTACCGAACTCAGTTGGGCTTTCTTCTTGGTGAGTAGACTGCAGATACAGTGGTACCTCAGGTTAAGTACTTAATTCGCTCTGGAGGTTTGTACTTAACCTGAAACTGTTCTTAACCTGAAGCACCACTTTAGCTAATGGGGCCTCCTGCTGCTGCTGCGTCGCCGGAGCACAATTTCTGTTCTCATCCTGAAGCAAAGTTCTCAACCCGAGGTACTATTTCTGGGTTAGCGGGGTCTGTAACCTGAAGCGTATGCAACCTGAAGTGTATGTAACCTGAGGTACCACTGTACAGAAGAGTGTTGTTACCTTCAGTCCTGCTTATGGGCATCTGATTAGTCACCAGAAGAACAGAATGCTGGACTAGATGGGTTTTTGGTCTGATCAAGCTGGTTTCTTTGTAAGTTCTTAGTGTATGCCAAGAAAAGGCCAATATCTATTGTGATAATGACTTGGTGGAAGTTATTCTCATACCATTTGTCCTGCTTCACAGAGCTGTTGGGCAAAAATGGCAAGGCACTTTGAACACCCTTAAGTGCAACAGAAACGCCTGCAAACAATAATACACTCCAGAAATCTTGCATTATCACAAGGCTTATTACAGACTATATCTTCGCGAAGAAATGTTTAACAGCACTTCTGCAAATGTCATTTTCCATCTACAGTTTTTACATCCAATAAAAATGATTCTAAGATCATTCCAAAGGCATATCATTATACTTTTACACCACAATCCTATAAATGCATACAGGCAGCCCCCTGTTTTGAGGCAACGTGTGTGTCTGTGAAATCACATATAATTGAAACCCAGTGAAAAAGCCTGCAAGCACCCCTACTTCTGACTTTTCGGTGACATCTTTATGGTGTTTCCTGGTCATCGGTTTCCTGAGTTCAGTGGAATGCGTGTGTATACATGGTCGTGCACATATCAAATGTGCATAAATAGTGTAAACTTGCTGCCTGTATTCTGAAATAAGAGCCACGGGCCTCAAAGGGACTAACTTTCAAGTAAATGCTTTTAGGGTTATAGCCTGAGATAATTACAGAATCGTGTACTTCTGTTTTCTTTTCCACTTTTGCGTTTGCAAAGTCAAATCATTACTCAACACCTACTGATCAAACATTATTAGCTCAAAAATAATTTTCAAACCAAAGCAATGACTCAGTAGTCAGCATACAATCTCACTCTCATTTTCCTCTCCCACACAGTGTGAAAGCGATGGAGAGATTTGTTTTCCACGAACTACTATAACTTCACCTGATTGGCCACACAAAGCGAACCATTGGGTAGATTTGCCTAATTTGTCCCTTCTTAAGTTCACGATTGTTTATGCGCATGTTCCTAACGTAACTCGATTCAACAGGTGAGAATTCAGTTGGGCAGAATATTCGGGGCACAATTCTACATTTCTTCTACTTTATTTATTTCTTATATTTCTATACCATCCTTATACAGTGGTACCTCGGGTTAAGTACTTAATTCATTCCGGAGGTCCGTACTTAACCTGAAACTGTTCTTAACCTGAAGCACCACTTTAGCTAATGGGGCCTCCTGCTGCTGCCGGAGCACGATTTCTGTTCTCATTCTGAAGCAAAGTTCTTAACCTGAAGCACTATTTCTGGGTTAGCGGAGTCTGTAACCCAAAGCGTATGTAACCTGAAGCGTATGTAACCCGAGGTACCACTGTATTTCTATACCGCCCTTTCTCCCAAAGGAACCCAGTGTGGCAAACAATAAGTGAAGAAATAATAAAAACATCTTACAAGCAATTCCAATACAGATGCAGACTTGACCCTCACACTAATTTTCCAATGGGCCATGAAGGATGGTAAAGGAGCAACTACATAGCTTGGGGGCGCTCCTGGATCCACTTGTGTCACTTGAAGCCCAGGTGGCCTTGGTGGCACAGAATGCCTTCTATCAGCTTCAGCTGGTGACCCAGCTGTGCCACATCTGGGCAGGGATAGCCTGAATTCTGTGGCCTACGCTCTGGTAACCTCTAGGTTGGATTGCTGCCTTGTGTTATACGTGGGGCTGCCTCGGAAGATGGTTCGGAAACTTCAGCTGGTGAAGAATGCAATGGCCAGACTGCTCACCAGAACAAGGCAGTTTGAGCATGTAACACCAACCCTGGCACATCTGCCCTGGCTGCTGATTGGTTTCCAGGCCCAATTCAAAGCGCTGGTGTTGATCTGTAAAGCCTTACATGGCTCTGGACTTCAATACCTTAAGGATCGCCTCTCCCAGTTCTTCTTTTTTGGCGCTCACTTGTAGCCGAGTAAGATTGTCTTCCATAAACACGGTCTTAACAGTGAGTCTGTAAGTGACTGTGGAGGCCAATTCTGGATCCACACGTCCTTCCACAGTGGGGACATAGGTTTCCGGGTGGGAGTTGATCATGGTGTGGGTTTGCCAAGCGTGCCTTTCCTCTGAGTGCGTTTTTTCCTTTCGTCCTGAATTCAAGCGTCTTCAAAACCCACGACACCTTTGGTAAAGGCTGTTCTCCAATTGGAGCACTCGCAGGCCAGTGTTTCCCATTTGTCGGTGTTTATACTACATTTTTAAAGATTTGCCTTGAGAGAGTCGTTGAACCTCTTTTGTTGACCACCAGCATTACGCTTACCATTTTAAAGTTCGGAATAGAGTCATGTTGTGCGGATGCCTGATTATCATTTCCGAAAGCAACTACTCTACCCCTCTCCTAGTATAAACTGACCCAGATTCTGTTCTTATCACCTGAGGCCAATCTCTGAAATGTTCAGAGGGTGGCAACAAGAAAACAGGCCTTTTCTGCAGTGGCTCCCTGATTGTGAAATGTCCTCCCCAGAGAGGCTCGCCTGGCGCCATTATGTCGTGATATTGCATTTTCTAGCACAACCAGATTGCGATGAAGAGGAGATGATCCCGCTGAAGCCGGCCTAGTTCATTGTGTGAAAAAACGAACAGTGTCAGATGAGAAAAGGTGCCTTTCTTGATGTATAGGGAGAAGGGCCTAAAGCAAGGAAAAAGTTTACATGAAAGGGCAGATTTTAGGAGGAGCTTTCTGAGCTTCTCATTAAAAAATACGGTCAGCTGATTAACCAAATAGCTGCCTCACGTGGAATGGCCTGGGGCAATATGTTAACCTGACTATTCTTGAGCACATCTTCCTGCAGATTCTATCTGTGGTTGCTGCATTGTTTGTTTGTGGGTCAACCATAGGATTCATGACTGTGTTGCCTCTGGTTGCCCTGGAAACATGCTGTCATGAGTGGAGACTTATGAAAAGGCCCATGACCCAAATAGAGCTGTGCAAATACCACAGGAACTATGGAATTAACACAGAGGTGTTAGGAGATGATTTGTCTCATCTGGACGTGGATTTCTGCTACTATCTGAAAGCACCCAGGGAGTGGTGGCAATGGGTGTTAGCTGTGCTCTGAAAAATTCATGCTGGACGCAACTCATGCATCCTATTTTAACCATTTAAAATCTGTTTTAACCTATTAAGACTTTCCTCTGCACGCCCCCTACATACAACTGATACAATGAGCATGAGAGAAGCTCATTGTAAGGTATGGCTAAGTGCAATTTGTCTCCCCAAATTCTCCATGTTATTTGCAGGCGTCAAAATGGTGGGTGGGTGTGTTGCCAGTTATTTCTGAGGAGGGAACAAAAGTCTCCAGCAGTGTTTTGCTCACTGTATTTTGAATTAAGCTGATTGGTTAGTTCACATTGGTTTAAAATTCATAGATGGATTCACCAGACATTCTCCATGCAAGAACCAGAAGTCTACAACTGTTCATGAGGAGCTTGAGAGAACGAAAAAATAAATAAATCCAATAGAAAATCTTATAGAAAAGCACCACTAATAAATGGGCTATCTCTCTTCATTTCACTGGGGAGAACTTCCAGCTGGTTTTGAGCAAGATTCAAAGGCCACATGTTTTGGTTATAGTAAGGTTTTATCACAAGGAAGAACATTTACCTGAGGACCCTCCTGACCTGATAAATAGTGTATAGAAAACTGAATTGTGATTATTACAATTTCCCTGTTATTCTTAACTTTTCCTTCCATTTTAATTTCCTTCAATAAATTCAATTTTATTTTTAAATTGCATTCTGTGCCTTATGGGTTCACACCCTGCCCACCTATACTTGTGCTTTGGCTAATGTTACCAGATAGATGTCCAGGCTTTTTTTAAAAAAATAAAAGGTTTTGATGAAGCAGTCATTACCTATTCAAATACTAGCTTTATGGCCACTGATGTACTCCATCACATAAAGTAACCATTAGGACCCAAGAATTACCAACAGTGGAAGAATGGCAGATGAAGATGATGGATTTTTCGGAGCTAGCCGACCTGACCGGAAGATTCCGTGACCAGAAGGAGGAGTATCAGGAAGAATGGAATAAATTTAATGATTATTTAGTTAAATTTGTTAAGTTAAACTAACTGGAAATAGCTTGCAGATACTTAATGGGCTTAGGATTTTATTTGTGTTAAGTGATGAATTAATATGTTTAATTCTATAAGGTGAAGATTTAAGGATGTTAATGTTTAAGTTAAATTTCATAAAAATTGGGATTTGGAAAACCGTTAAAAGGACATGCAATGAAATTCAACCAAGGGGAAGCGAGGAAGTCACTTAGCAAAGTTAATAACTGTAATTTTTAATAAGACTATGATCAATGTTTGTTTTGTTTGTTTGTCTTGCGTGCTTGTTTGTTTATAATATTGTGAAAACCAATACATTTTTTGGAAAAAATAAATAAAGTAACCATTAGGGATGGATATGCTCTGCCATTTTGGACTTCCACAGGGAAGTGACGCTGCAATAGCTCGATCAGCACATGAGGAGCTGGGAAAGATGTGGTGGGAAGATAAAGTGTTTTGAGAAATAGTGAACAGGGGCAGGGGAGCCATGCAAACTGTGTGCTGAAAATTGGGTCCTCCAGCTGGACTATGATTTTCCTGAATAATAGAACACTGTGTAAGAGTGCTTAAAGTGGAGAGCTCTCGTGATAAGCATTATATGAGCCAAAAGTAGGGCAGACATACTGTGTGAGAATAGCATTCACCCTATGATTATTCTGGAGAATAGTCTCTCTAATTAAAGTTACTAATTATATTTACAAGGACTAATTTAGAAACTCTGTTCACAAACACCATGTGAACACCAAGGCCCACAAAACATCCAAGCAACCTTTGAGCATATCTTTATCCCAGCAGATAAAAAAACTAAACTAAATCCCCCCAAAAAAACCTTGCTCAAGCAGCAAATGAATGTAACATTTCTGATTATTTGAACTTGTGTTGTCCTAATCTCTTTCAAGTTATTTAGGGGAAGGTTGCAAGATCAGCACTATCAAATGAGTGAGAATCCTGCTACTCCAATAAAAGTCTGTGTCCAAACAGTGGCGGAGCTTCATGCTCCAGCACCGGGGGGTGGGGGGTGGAGAGCAGGTAGGGGTGGTGTGAGTCCCGGGGGCGGGGGCGCTGCCAGTAGGGGCGTGGTGCACGTCCTGGGGGCGTGGTGTGCCGTCCGTAGGGGTGTGGTGGCCAGCGTGAGTGGGGGGGGACAGCCGTGATGGCACCCCACTGGGATCACGCTGCCGGGGGCGGTGCGCTCCCCCTGCACACCTCTTCCTCCGCCAGTGTGTCCAAATAATTTCTACTTGAATTGTCCTAATTTAGTCATGCCCATTAATTAAGTCTCCACCCCCACTGTTCTGCCCGGATGCTGAGGTCTAGCGCCAAGGGCCTTCTGGCGGTTCCCTCACTGCGAGAAGCCAAGCTACAGGGAACCAGGCAGAGGGCCTTCTCGGTAGTGGCGCCCACCCTGTGGAACACCCTCTCATCAGATGTGAAAGAGATAAACAACTACCTGACATTTAGAAGACATCTGAAGGCAGCCCTGTTCAGGGAAGTTTTTAATGTGTGACATTTTAATGTATTTTTAATCTTTTTTTGAAGCTGCCCACAGTGGCTGGGGAAACCCAGCCAGATGGGTGGGGTACAAATAAATTATTATTATTATTATTATTATTATTATTATTATTATTATTATTATTATTATTTTCTCCCTCTACAGCTAGAGGCAGTAATGCTCTCAAATACCAGTTGCTGGAGACCATAGGATGGGAGAGTGCTCTTGCGTTCGAATCCTGCTTGAGGGTTTCCACAGACATTGGCTGACCACTGTGAAAACAGGATTCTGGATTAGATGGGCCATTTCCTGATCCAGCAGACTCTTCGTACATTCCTATTATCTTTTCTGGGTGTGACTAATGTTGGCTACAACTGAAAGCATTATTATTATTATTATTACAGCTGTAACTTGGTTCTCGAACGCCTTGTGACTCGAACGGTTTGTCTCCCGGATGTAGCAAACCCGGAAGTGAGTGTTCTGGTTTGCGAACGTTCTTTGGAACCCAAACGTCCGACGTGGCTTCCTCAGCTTTTGATTGGCTGTAGGAGCTTTCTGCAGCCAATCGGAAGCTGCACCTTGGTTTTCAAATGTTTTCAGAAGTCTAACAGACTTCTGGGATGGATTCCCTTTGAGAACCAAGGTACGACTGCATTATTATTAAAATAATAATACCCACAGGTCTCAGGGCAGTTCACAAGATAAAATCATAATATGAAAATACATAATAAAATATACATAATAAAAACAAAAACAAGAACAACCTAATAATGCCCCCTCCCCAACACATTTTAAAAGGGCAGCAGATGTCCTTCAGCCAAAGGCCTAGTTAAAGAGGAATGTTTTTGCCTGGCACCTAAAGGTGTCTAATGAAGGTTCCATCTGAATTTCCTTGGGGAGAACATTCCACAAATGGGGAGTCACCTGCAGAAAAGGCCTGTTCTCAAGTTGCTACCCTCTGGACCTCTTGTGGAGGAGACACATGAAGAAGAACCTCACAAGTTGTTCTCAGGGTCTAGTTAGGTTCAGAAAGAGTACCCTGTATACCCTGTATATAAGTACCCTTCAGGTACTTATATACAGTGGTACTCACAGAGCCTAGGACTTGCCAATCAGAAGGTCAGTGGTTTGAATCCCCACGACGGGGTAAGCTCCCGTTGCTCGGTCCCAGCTCCTGCCAACCTAGCAGTTCGAAAGCACGTCAAAGTGCAAGTAGATAAATAGGCGGGAAGGTAAATGGCGTTTCTGTGCGCTGCTCTGGTTCGCCAGAAGCGGCTTAGTCATGCTGGCCACATGACCCGGAAGCTGTACGCCGGCTCCCTCGGCCAATAAAGCGAGATGAGCGCCGCAACTCCAGAGTCGGTCACGACTGGACCTAATGGTCAGGGGTCCCTTTACCTTTATCTTTACCTTGGTTTACAAACTTAATCCATTCCGGAAGTTCCTTCTTAAACCAAAGCGTTCTTAAACCAAGGCGTGCTTTCCCATAGCAACAGGGGACTCAATTTACAAATGGAACACACTCAACAGGAAGCGAAACATGTTCTTATTCCAAGGCAAAGTTCACAAACCAAAACACCTACTTCCGGGTTTGCAGCGTTCTTAATCCAAATTGCTCATAAACTAAGCTGTTCTTAAACCAAGGTACCACTGTACACAGAAAACTGGGATGTCAGAAGGCTAGAGTGAACACTTCAGCCAGACATGACTCATATTTTTTTGTGTCCAAAGCTCTAACCACTATATCACAAGGGGTTTCACAAATCCCTTCACTATCATAAAGATCACTAGGTGGGTTTTGAGCATGTCACTGTCTCTCAGCTGAAGCTGCTTCACAGTATTGTTGTGAAGATCAAATAGGGCAAGCCCATGAAAGTAGCCCCAAGAGGAGTGAGATACAATTGTGATAAATAAACTTGTGCGCTCAACCCCCATGAGTTTTAAACCACAATGACAAACTAAGGTTTCAGCCTAGTTTTTCCTTTTTTGCATTTGTGGTCCTGTGTGGAGAGAAATGTAGCGTTCGAAGTGACAGCTTTCTTAATGAAATGCTGAAATCAATGAACGTTTTGATTAACTGCTTGAAAGTGAAGACAACATGAACCTGATATGCCAGAGTTATTTTCTTTTAAAAGATTGATTGTTTTTGTGGGCTTATTGGTTTTTCTCTACATAAAATAATATGCACCACACTGGCTTTGGAGCACAGAATAGAACTAGATTAGACTTCAGATGCACATCTCTCCATTTCTGGGTAAAGGTAAAGGTAAAGGACCCCTGGACAATTAAGTCAAGTCAAAGGCGACTATGGGGTTGCAGCGCTCATCTCACTTTCAGGCTGAGGGAGCTGGTGTTTGTCCACAGACAGATTTCCAAGCCATGTGGCCAGCATGAGTAAAACTTTCTGGTGCAGCGGAACACCATGACGGAAACCAGAGCACACAGAAATGCTGTTTACCTTTCCGCCAATCGGAAGGTCGGCGGTTCGAATCCCAATGATGGAGTCAGCTCCCATTGCTTTATCCCAGCTCCTGCCAACCTAGCAGTTGGAAAGCAAGCCAGTGCAAGTAGATAAATAGGTACCGCTTTGGTGGGAAGGTAAATGGCATTTCCGTGTGCTCTGGCTTCTGTCACGGTGTTCCGTTGCGCAAGAAGCAATTTAGTCATGCTGGCCACATGACCTGGAAAAGCTGTCTGCGGATAAACGCCAGCTCCCTTGGCCCGAAAGCGAGATGAGCGCCACAACTCCATAGTCGCCTTTGACTTGACTTAACCGTCCCGGGGTCTTTACCCCCCCTATTTATCTACTTACACTGGCATACTTTTGAACTACTAGCTGGCAGGAGCTGGGGCAGAGTAATGGGAGCTCACCCTGTCGCGGGGATTTGAACCGCTGACCTTCTGATCAGCAAGCCCAAGAGGCTCAGTGGTTTAGACCACAGTAGTTTCAGCATATTAATGCAAAGGATATCTGTTTAGGGAGGCCATTGCTTTAGATAGTGGCTGTGGTACAGCATCTTTGCCAAATGCTATGGTATTATTTAACTTTATATAAAGTTATAATGGAGTAGGGCTGCCATACATCCAGGATTTCTTGGACATTACCAGGATTTCAAAGGCGTAAGTGACGTTTGGGTGGGATTTCCAGAAGGCTGCAGTTTGTCCTGGATCTTCAGCAAGTAAAATCACATTTTGGGGGAGGCATTGTCCCCCCCAAAACTCAACAACTTTCAGCAACCCTATAATGGAGCATTCGATGCTATCACACTGGCAATCTGCTTTTGGCTTTTGATGATGTTACTGCAGTTAATGCAAACAGATGGCGATGCAATGGGTGCATATTTTCACAAATAGATTTCTAATTGCTTCCAGCTTCTAGGTGGTGATTTCATTTTATGTACTGCAGATTATAAGAATTCCCTATCAGTGTCATTATACAATCTCCACTCTTCTAAGCACTGTGGGTATTGGAAATTTTGTCCCTGTTTTATAAAACGTGTACCATCTTCATTGAGAAATTATCTTTCACAGCTTGCAAAATGAAAGCATTGAGATATTTAGAGAAGCTAGATGATGAAGCCTCTAAGAATGCTTTTCTATTGCAGCTGAAAGCATACACCAATTTGCAATTATTCATACTATCAAAAAAAACACACACCTTAATATGGCTTTTTGCATTTAAATACACTGAAAACAAGGCTAGAATAAAACCCAACCCATTTACGTCATAAATCCATAGAATCAAGCACCATTGAGGCTCCACAAATAACCTCTACTGTGGCTGGCCAGCGTAATGGTGGAGAAGGATGTTGGAGAGAGTTCCTTCCCAGTGTTTAGCTCATCCTGCCAGCTACTGATATAAGCAATGAAAGGGAATGGGTCAACTATCCAGAAGATCTTTCTAGCGATACAATAAGGTAGGAGTGGGGAATTAGATGTTGTGGGACTACAACTCCCATCAGCCCCAGCCGGGAAGGCCAGTGGTCAGGAATGATGGGAGTTGTAGGTTAACAACATCCGGAAGGCCACAGGTCCCGTCCCCCCTGCCCGAACCACAGATTTCTTTTTATCGTTGAATAATGATAGACTTGTTAGACTTGCTGTTTTAACACAGAACTCAAGTCCTGAGTACAAACATAACTTAAAGTAAGTAGTGAGATCACTATTTTAACAACACCAAACATTCTGGATTGGTTGCCATTGAAACAACAACAGCAGGTAAAGGACCCCTGAACAGTTAAGTCCCGTCAAAGGCAACTATGGGGTTGCGGCGCTCATCTTGCTTCAGGCCGAGGGAGCCAGCGCTTGTCCACAGACAGCTTTCCGGGTCATATGGCCAACATGACTAAACTGCTTCTGGCGCAAGAGAACACCGTGACAGAAACCATAGTGCGTGGAAATGCCATTCACTTCCTGCCACAGCGGTACCTATTTATCTACTCATGCCGGTGTGCTTTTAAACTGCTAGGCTGGCAGGAGCTGAGACAGAGCAACGAGAGCTCACCCCATCACGCCAATTTGAACCACCAACCTTCTGATCAGCAAGCTCAAGAGGCTCAGTGGTTTAGACTACAGCGCCACCCACTCCCCAACAACAACAACAACAATGTTCACACCTTTCTCTGGAAGTTTGAGATCAATTCCTGAAGGACAGGTCTGTCAATTGCTATTAGGCATTGAAACCTCAGTGGGGCCTTCATTCAGATGCAGTATACTCTGGTCTATCAGGTGGTTGGATCCACAATGGAGCAGGATTATTATATTGTTGCCCTGCTTGTAAATTTCCCAGAGGAATGCAGTTGCAGTCAGAATGTTGAGCTAGTAGACCATCCCAACCACAGTCAGCCAGATACTTCAGCAAAGCCCACAAGCTGAGCTGGAAGGCAATACTGTTCGCCTCTCCTAGCAAATGGTATTCAGGCTATTCTCATTTAGCTTCCATGGCTAATGGCCATTGATGGATTAATCCACCATAGCCCCCCCTCCAGTTCCCTTTTAAAGCTATTAAAGGCAGCGGCCGTCACAAGATCTTTTAGCAGCAAATTCCATAAGTTAATTAGCCTTTGTGTGAAGAGCTGCTTTCTGTCCTCTTCTACCCGTTTTCTCTGCACCACTCAATCTTGCCGTCTATCCACCCTCGGAACGTCTGCCGATTGAAATAAATGGGAGGCACACACTCAAGACAACCACTCTGACAGACTTTAGAACAGCAGTCACATTCAACAGACAGAAGGCTGCCGACTGCTCTGAACAGCCCAGTCCAAATTCTACCCAGTTTTCCCGTTTCAATTTGACAAAATGGAGAACGGTTGCATCAGAATGCCAAGATTAAAAGGGGCTCGATGAGGATGTGCACACCTTTAACAGACAAACCTGTGTTGGCCAGCGCAACTTGAGATGCATTAGGTTGAATGTAGGCCGTCATCAGGTATGTTCTGTGGTCTGCTAGGTCTTTGATAATCCCTGTTTTGGCAGTTGGCGGCAGCCAAAAAAAGAGAGATGGGAGCCAGCATGGAATCAGGGGCAGACTTTGATCTTTCAGATTTCAGCAGCACCCTATGTGAGGCAAAAATATGGCGCTACTCCACCTCTCACCTTTCGTTCTGCTCAGTGCACTACGTCACAGTTGTGGGGGTCTGAGGTGTCTCCTAGGAGCAACACCCAGTGAGGTGGAACCGGTTGCGCTGCCCTAAAGTGGCTGGGGAAACCCAGCCAGATGGGGGTGGGGTATCAATATTAATAATAATAATAATAATAATAATAATAATAATAATAATAATTCCACCTCTGATGGAATGGCAGATATAGGTCTTGGACCAGGGAGACGTGAAACCAAATAAGGATTCAGCTATTAAGTTCACTGGCTGCTTGAAGTTCCCTACCTCACAAAACATTGTGAGGATATAATTGAGTGTGTGAAAATTATTAATGCATTCAACATTATTCAGCTAAAGTTTTCATTTTCTATGATGGGATGGATCCCACAATAATTCCTATGGTGGAATTCCTTCCCAATGCACTGTGGGAATGAATTGGAGCAAAAACAAAAACACCCAAAAAAACCTGATGCCAATAATTCGGGATTGGGGAATCTTAGGCCCTGGGAGCCAAATGCACCCCTCCAAGCTTCTCCATGCAGACCCCTGGACTCTCCTAGGCCACGTCCCTGCTCAAGCTTTCACAAATCCTGCTCCATGTCCTCCTTGCATGTTTTGCGCTGTGGGCCCTGAAGCGCTGACAGGAACTAGCTTCTGTTGGCAGGCCCTGTGCCAGGGACTGGGCAGAGGAGGAATGGTGGAGGCTGCCCTCCCATCTTGACCCTTCCAGGGAGGAGGAAGACAGTATAGATTTGCAACAGTGGTTTGCGGGAGGTCACAGCTCAAAGGCAGATGAGGGGGAAAGTTGGGAAATAATGGGAGATGAGGCAGAACCAGAGCAGCAGCTGGCTGACACAGTGTCATTAGACTCCCGCATCCCAGACTCTCCATCTCCCAGAACCTTAAAAGTAGGGGAGCAAAGAGCTCAAAGGCAGTGGGCAGGTAGCAGGACCCGTAGAAGTGAGGAATGAGGAAGTCGGAGAGATGGAGTGTGTGTGTGGAGATTCACTTGGGACAACGCCATTATCCAAGAGGCTGGGTTTTATAGCCTCTTTCTCTGAAGACTGAAATAAAAAAGGACAGTAAGAAACTTTCTCTTGTCTTTATAATTTCCTGGATGTGGCGATCACACAGGGTCCCCGGACGCTTGACGGTCTATAGATCCTTGTGCCACCACTGTGATTGTGTGCTGGTCCAGGGGAGGTTACCGTGGGGCGAGGTCCAGGACCTGAGTTGAGGGTCGGCAGACAGTCCTCCTCGGGTAAGCGGGGTCCACAGCGGGAAGCCGGGCAAGGACAGGAAATCTGGGGGAAACAGGACTGGATGCTGGCCGAAACAGCTCATCAACGATGTTGCTCCCACAACCTGGGACCAGGCTGACTGGCCTTTATCTTTATCTGAGGCCAGGGGTGGTCCCGGCTCCTAGGACTTAAAGGCGAGCAGTCCTCCTGGGAGAAACCAGTTCCCTTCGCCTCTCTGCCCTGAGCCTCTGCAGTTCAGGAGAGGCTGAAGGGTTACTGGGCCCAGGGGGAGACTCACCTGTAGGCACTGAGTCCTCAACCACCTCTGGAGCCAGAGTGGATTCACCTGGTGCCTGCTCCTGAGGATCCGGCACAGGTGGAGGTGCTTCAGAATCAAGGCCCTGCCCCAGTTCAGCCGGCCCTGGAGGCGGGGACTCCTGTGCAGGCTGGGATTCCTCCAGTTCAGCTTCTGAATCGGATTCCCAGACCATCACAGATTGCTTTCTTCGCTGCCACCAACCCGTTTCTCTCGGGTACACACGGAGTCCAGACAGTTGTTAACATTAACTAATAATCAAGTTTATTTTTATAAGCATGAACAAGTTTAAGGGTTCAGTTAATTTTTCTTGTCAGTTTCTTAATCTTAGTTTCTTTACTGTCTTATTAGTTCCTAACAACTTCAAACTGATTATCCCAACGATCTATCTGACGCCACCTAACAGTTCCTCTCACTCTCTCACAACACAACTCAAACCCACAGACTTATCCTCCCTCTTCCTTCTCCAACTCCCAACCCTCAACTGACTTCCACACAACTCCAACTCTCACTCTAACTCCTCCCCTTGGGTTCCCACTGGCCAATCACTACACACTCATTTAACCCTTTCCTTATGACCCACCTAGGAGGCAAATGCCACACTGGGCAACCAGCTGGGAGCCACTGACAGCATCCTGACACCCTGACAAAGGAAGAAACAGGGCAGGAGTTGAATGGTGAGAATTGGGGTTGCAGGACAGGGGCTCTCCTCAGCTGCTTTGGAAGGGGAGCAGGGATACCAGCGCCTGTCCCTGACCTCCTGGCAGAGCAGAGGTTCTTAGTGGAGGCTGGGGAGTGCTTTGGGCAGCCAAGGAGAAAGGCAGCCCAGGATGCAGCCCACCACTTCCGCAGCTGAGAGCAGACCCCGTACTCCTAGAGGAGTGAGGGTGCATTTGCAACCCAGTCTCTCCCACAAAGCGAGCGAGTCTCCTGAGCGAGCGTGTCACACCTTGTCTTTAAAAGCTCGGCTGGCAGGGCATGGAAGCTGTTGGGATGTCTCTGTTTCTTCTGTCCAGTTCTGAACATCTTGCCTGATTCCTGAATCATGGCTCCTGATCTCTGTGTCTGCTGCCAAGCCCGTACTGTTGCTTGCTTGAATAAAGGTCTTTTTAAAGGTCTGCATGGGTTGGGTATGAGGCAAAGCACTTTGACTGGCTAAATGTGCCATTGAAGTGTGCCAATGTGTCTCGCTTGCCTGGAAAGATGTGTGTGTGTGAATAAATCTTCGATTTATAACTGCAAAAAGGTAAGAATCAGATGACAATCCATTGCTTCATTTGCCTCTGGTGCCACCCACACTGGCATGTGCCCCCCCCCCCAGATTTCCTAGTAAGCAATGTGGTTTTTATACTGAGAAACCATGCAACAATTCAGACTTTTAGCTTCTGTTACATTTCCTGAGAAAGTGAAATGGGGGAGGATATGTTTTTCTTCATTTGCTTCTGTAGTCATCACAAAGTGTCATAATAAGAAAGGCTTTGTATTAATTTCGTGTGCTGCATCAGTTAGCTATTTTGGCCACATATTTACTCATCTTTATTTCCATGTTACTCTCTCTCTCTCTCTCTCTCTCTCTCTCTCTCTCTCTATCTCTCTCTCTATCTCTGTCTCTCTGAAACATCAGCCTCCACATCTCTTTATTTACTTATAGGGGCTTGCAACCTCCCTTCTCATCAAGAGTGGAATGGGAGTTGTGAGGGCAATACCACTTGGCTGTACTTTCAGGCAGCTCTGGATCTTTGAAGCTTTCATGAGGACATCCAGATTTGCTCCAAAGTGCTTCCCCTGATTGTAGAACTCAGCCTGTTTTTGTTGCCCTTTGGTGCAATGAGCATTTTTCTCAAGCCTTTAGTTCTGCTCTTCTCGATTTTCCATATCCGTGCGTAGTGATGGGCAGAGCCTAATACACACATACCAATCAACCTTCCTTAATATAATGCAGTTTTGTATGTTACTTTCACTAATAGGTGCATTTTTTATGCACACTTTGCCTCAATATATGCATTTTTGTACACGTTGCATAGCATTGCAAAATTCGCAAAAGTGCCAATTCTGTAGGATGGCTGTGTTTTGCTTTCTGTATCATTTCTGAAAGTTCTTTGTAATTCTAAATGCAAATGGAATTGAATTTCTTCCCCATCCCTACCAATTGGACTGATATGCACAGGGTGTTTCCTTGCCAAAAAGGGGAAGAGACTCACACCTAGTTGTGCACATCTCTAACCAGGAGCAAGCTGGGGATTTCATTTTGCATTTTAAAAAATGATTTTATCATCATGCTATGTAGCCAGGCCTTTGAGGCCACACACAATGTCTCATATAACGCTGATATGGTTTCACGATGACAATGCAATGTAATAATTCAGAATAGATAAAGCGGTGGTTCTCCTACTCTGCTTAATATTCCACTCCAAGCTCTGGATAAATATTGCAAAGAGCCTGACAATATCTTACAACTGTTTCCTTCAGGAAATTGCATGCCCTGCTCTTCATTAGGAAGAAACATGCCCAAGGCAAAGCTCTGTTTATCTCTTGTGTATCTCTTCCTCCTCAGGCTGACTGTGTAATGGTTTTTCTCTTTCTGGTGCATGGATGTTGTTTGCGCTAATACTTGAAATGGAATCTGGATGATTTATTGTTGACCAACTTCTGAACGAATAGGCTCGTGGCTTTTATTTAAAAGCTAATGCCTCATCGCTAAGTCAATATGATACCCGAGCAGCATGCATATAACACCTGAAGATGCTTCTCTGAATTGATGTTAGACACAAAAGACTATGTTGATCTCTCAGTGACCTGCCTCAGAGAGCTCAGTTCAGCAACCCATATATCCAGTCTTTTGCCCATCAACAAAGCTCAGTCAGATGGCTTCTCAAGACTGTTCCCTTTGTTTGCCCCACTCTGGGCAGCTTCCAACTGAATATTAAAAGCAATACAGCATTAGACATTAAAAACTTCCCTAAAGAGGGCTACCTTCAGTTGTCTTTTAAAAGTAAAATAGTTGTTTATTGCCTTGACATCTGCTGGGAGGGCATTCCACAGAGCAGGCGCCACTACCGAGAAGGCCCTCTGCCTGGTTCCTTGTAACCTTACTTCTCGCAATGAGGGAACCGCCAGAAGGCCCTTGGCGTTGGATCTCAGTGTCCGGGCTGAACGATGGGGGTGGAGACGCTCCTTCAGGTATACAGGACCGAGGCCGGGGATTGGTGCCGGCTGCACTATTAGGCAGAGTGAAGCAGCTGCCTGAGGCCGAACTGTTAGAATGGGGCCAACACGTTAGAAGAAAGAGCCACATGCCTTGCGTTCCCTACTCTATCCTGCTGTCAACACTTGTGTGATTGACGACTCTGTCCCATTGCAGCAGTAAAGTAAGATTCAGCTGGCCATCCAGTTGGCTTCTGTCTGCAAGGCCATCCCTAGGGGAATGTGGGGCCCAGCACAAATCACACAATTTGAGCCCTCCATTACCATTTGCCACCTCCTTGCCTTGCTATGGAAGAGGAGATGGAGAGCTTTGCTGGATGAGTGGGACACATCAGGACTAACCATGCAGCCTGTCATGGACTGGCTGGATACAGAGGAGTGGTGAGAGGCACGAGCTGAGGAACCCCCAAGGGAAGAAGGCTCAGATCCAGGGGCCTGGTGGTGGGATGACGATGAGTGGTCAGAGGGAGAAGAAGAAGCAGGCTGGGAGGAGGAGGTGTCAGAAGCTGAAGAGACGACAGGATTTAGTGAGCAGGAAGAGGCTGTGGCAGAGAGCAGTCCAGAATCAGAGGCAGAAGCAGAGGCTGGAGAGGAGGAGGGCTAGGAGAAAGAGAGGCAAGCTGCTGAAGAATCCAGGAAGTCTCCCCCCTCCTGCTGCAACCAACTGCCCTCCCCCCCGGTCTCCCAGAACACACAGAAAATAAGAGGGTGGAGCAAAGAGAGACAAGACGACAGAGTCTTAGGCTGCTAGGAACTGGGGGAGGAGCTTTCGAGTGTGGTGGGAAGGTGGTTCTCTTCAGTTCTCACAACTGCCTCATTGGGACAAGATCTACTGGGAAGGTTTGCTACGACAACTAGGCCTGAGCTGTTTTGTTTCACTGACATCAGGTGCTTTATTATTTTATTGCTGACCTATGCCTGATTCCAGTTCCTGACACAGTGCCACCCTTAGGGACATCTCTGCCTATATGTGGAATAGGGGGTCAGCCCCCCAAGTGATCATGCTTGTCCTGAACTACAGACTAGCTGGGTGAGGATGAAAGGTGTGTCAGTGTCAGGAATGAGCCAGCTCCGAGCGAAGGTTTGCAGCCAACTGCAGAAAGAAGCCAGGAACAGAGAGGCTTAGATGTTAGTCAGGCAGGGGAGAGCCGGCAGCTACAGACTCCGGCTCTTCCTGACCTTGACGGGCAGGCTGATAAGGCAGTAGCTGAGAGCAGGCTAGAACACAGCCAAAGCTCGCAGGAAGCACAAAAAGGCATGAGCAGTCTCAGAGACAGCCTCTCAGACCAGGAAGAGGGTGGAGCTGATCCACTAAGTCTGAAGAGTCAGCGAATGGGAGGACTGCTAGATAGGAAGCAAAATAAGAGACGTAAAGATCATAAGTTCAATATCTTCTGTAGACACTGGAAGGAGTCTTCAGAAGCGTCATTTTGAGTAATGATTCTGGAGGCTTTGTTAGAGCCATCCGGAGCTATCTGTTTGTTTTTGCAATAAATCCTCCTTTTTAATTACCTACGCTTACTGTGTTATCAAGCTGAGACCTGGGACTCCTGACAGTCAATCTATTTATCATAGCTACCCCCAAATAGTACATCTCCAGCCTTCCTATGGGACCATGCATTGCTTTCCTCCACTTGCTCAGATTCTGTACTCTCCAAGGGAGGGTTGTGGTTTTCCCTTTAGAGGCCTAGGTCTGGAGGCCAGATAAACCCCTTTGGGGAAGAAATTATAGCTCCAGGAGGTAGAAATAGCTTCCACAGAAGGCTGCCCCACTGCACATAGCAGTGGTTGCAACACCCAAATCCTGATGCAGGGAGTCTCTCAGGAGCTAGAAATAATAATAATAATAATAATAATAATAATAATAATAATAATAATAATAATACAATGGTACCTTGGGTTACATACGCTTCAGGTTACATACGCTTCAGGTTACAGACTCTGCTAACCCAGAAATAGTACCTCGGGTTATTAATTAAGTACCTAACCCGAGGTATCACTGTAATGGAAAAGTGAATCGATCCGTTCTAATCATCATCATCATCATCATCATCATAATCTTTTATTAGTTATACCCCGTCCATCTTGCTGGGTTTCCCCAGCCACTCTGGGCGGCTTCCAGAAAAACATTAACATACAATAATGTCCCATGAGCAGGATGGGGCCCACAGAATGCTGGCTGAGGACTCCTATTTGACATTACAGTGGTACTTCAGGTTAAGTACTTAATTCGTTCTGGAGGTCCATACTTAACCTGAAACTGTTCTTAACCTGAAGCACCACTTTATTTTTTTTATAAGATATTTATTAAAGATTTTCTTAATACAATAGAAAAGAAAAAAAAACAGACAAAATAACATATAACTTTACAATAGCCATATTTTCTTCGCTTCTTTGGACTTCCTCACATCTCTCGTTCCTGCATTCCAAGTTTATCAAACTTTACCCAGCAATTTATCCCCTTGTTTCAATTCTTATTTTATAGTTTTCCAATATTGTGTCCCTAATTTCAGATATTTTTACCCACACCTTAAAAGCTTAGTTTTAACATAATATTTATCCAAAATTTATCTTTTCTTACATTTTCACTTATTTTCATATTCCTTTCAACTAACTTAATGGTGCCATATTATTTATAATCTTACATCTTCTTAACACTCATACAATTTACAATATTTTTGTAGATAGTCCTTAAATTTCTTCCAGTCCTCCTCCACAGCCTCTTCTCCCAGGTCTCGGATTCTGCCAGTCATCTCTGCTAGTTCCATATAGTCTATCAGTTGCATCTGCCATTCTTCCAGTGTGGGCAAATCTTGGGTTTTCCAATGTTTGGCGACAAGTATCCTTGCTGCTGCTGTTGCATACATAAAAAATGTTCGGTCCTTCTTTAACACCCTCTGGCCGACGATGCCTAAAAGAAAGGCCTCTGGTTTCTTCGGAAAGGTATACTTAAATACCTTTTTCAACTCATTATATATCATTTCCCAGAAAGCCTTAACTCTAGGGCAGGTCCACCAGAGGTGAAAGAACGTTCCTTCAGTTTCTTTACATTTCCAACATTTATTATCAGGCAAATGGTATATTTTTGCGAGCTTGACTGGAGTCATGTACCACCTATATATCATTTTCATAATATTTTCTTTCAAGGCATTACATGCCGTGAATTTCAAACCGGTGGTCCATAACCTTTCCCAGTCAGCAAACATGATATTGTACCCAATGTCCTGTGCCCATTTTATCATAGCCGATTTGACCGTTTCATCTTGTGTATTCCATTTTAACAGCAAGTTATACATTCTTGAAAGTACCTTAGTCTTAGGTTCTAGCAATTCCGTTTCCAACTTTGATTTTTCCACCTGGAATCCTATCTTTTTATCCAACTTAAAAACCTCTTTAATCTGAGCATAATGTAACCAATCTCGCACTTTATTTTTTAGTTTCTCCAAACTCTGCAGCCTCCAATTATCTCCATCTTTTTCTAATATTTCCCAATATTTCGGCCATTTGGCCTCCATATTGAGTCTTTTCCGGGCCTTAGCTTCCATTGGTGATAACCACCTTGGGGTCTTGTTTTCCAATAAGTCTTTATATTTTGTCCAGACATTAAACACTGCTTTCCTGACAATATGGTTCTTGAAAGCCTTATGACTTTTAACCTTGTCGTACCACAAATATGCATGCCATCCATAAGCATTGTTAAAACCTTCCAGATCCAAAACATCAGTGTTTTCAAGAAGCAGCCAATCTTTCAACCAGCAGAAAGCTGCTGATTCATAATACAACTTTAAGTCTGGCAGGGCAAAGCCCCCTCTTTCTTTAGCATCAGTTAGTATCTTGAACTTAATTCTGGGCTTTTTGCCCTGCCAGACAAATTTGGAAATATCTCTTTGCCACCTCCCAAAACACTCCATTTTATCCACAATCTGCAAAGTCTGGAACAAAAACAGCATTTTTGGCAGTACATTCATCTTTATAGCAGCAATTCGGCCCGACAAGGAAAGTTTCAATCTTGACCAACCTTCTAAATCCCTTTTAATTTCAGACCAACACTTTTCATAGTTATCCTTAAATAGACTCAGATTCTTAGCTGTTATATTTACCCCTAGGTATCTTACTTTTTTAACCACGTTTAACTCTGTCTCTTTCTGAAACCTTTCTGATTCTGAAGGTGTCAATTTTTCCCCCAATTCCTTTGTTTTCTGCTTGTTGAGTTTAAATCCCGCCACCCGACCAAACTCCTGAATCAATTGTAATACCCTTTTCGTACTAGATTCTGGCTCCTGTAGGGTCAAAACCAGGTCATCTGCAAAAGCTTTAAGTTTATACTGTTTTGCTCCGACCTGGATTCCTTCCACCAACCGGTCCCCTCTAATCATATTCAAGAGCACCTCCAGGACCGAAATAAATAACAAAGGAGAGATAGGGCAACCTTGTCGTGTTCCTTTTTCAATTTTGAACTCTTCCGTCACCACATTGTTCACTATCAATTTAGCCTTTTGTTCTGAATAAATTGCGTCTATCCCATTCTCAAATCCCCGTCCCACTCCCATCCCTTCCAGGTTTTTCTTCATAAACTTCCATGAAATATTATCAAAGGCCTTCTCCGCATCTATAAATATTAACACTGCTTTTGTATTAATATTTGTTTACAAAAGTTCCAAAATGTCAATAATGTTCCTTGTGTTAGCAAACAAATGTCTACCTGGGAGAAAGCCGGCCTGGTCCTTGTGAATTACTTCATTAAAAACTTTTTTAAGTCTACTTGCTAAAATGTCTGCAAATATTTTATAATCCACATTTAGGAGGGAGATGGGGCGGTAGTTCTTGAGTTGTGTCTTTTCAGTTTCTAGTTTAGGTATCAATGTGATGAAAGCTTCTTTCCACGATTCCGGTGCCTTCTTCCCCTCCATAATTTCATTGCAAACCTCCATTAATGGATGTATCAGATAGTCTTTCAATGTCTTATAGTATTTGGAGGTAAGCCCATCTGGCCCTGGAGATTTGCCCAATTGCATATTCTGAATGGCTTCTTCGATCTCTTGTTGTGTTATTTTATAATCCAGGATTGTTCTATTTTCTTGAGACAGCTTTGGTAGACCATTCTTTATCAGAAATTGTTCTATCTCAACCTCATTTTGCAGCCCTTGAGTGTATAATTGTTTGAAATATCTCTGGAAACACTTTCTGATATCCACTGGATTCTGAATATTTCTTCCTTCAATCTCTAGGTTTGTGACCGTATTTAGTTTTTGTCTCTTTTTCAACTGCCATGATAACAGTTTTCCACATTTATTTGCCGATTCAAATGATCTTTGTTTCATTAGTTTAACTTTCCACTCCACTTCCTGGTTTATCAATTTAGAGTATTGTGCTTGATAAAGTTTAATTTCTCTCAAAATCTCCTTTGACTTTGGTCTCGATCTTAGCTTCTTCTCACATTCTTTAATTTTCTCCAGGATCTTGTCTTTTTTCTCATTCTGTGCTCTTTTCTTTATGGTGTTCTGTTGTATCAGAAACCCCCTCATAACCGCTTTAATTGTGTCCCAGATGATTCTTTTTTCCACCGTAGTGTTCAAGTTTATCTCAAAATAGTCCTTCAAAGCTTTTTGGGCCTTTTTAGTAATCTCCTGATCTCTAAACAAATTGTCATTCATCTTCCATCTGAAGGAGCCGGTTGGAGTTAGTCTCATATCCATCTTTACGGCATTATGGTCGGAGCAGGTCTTTGGGCAGATTTCCACTTTTCTTGTCTTAGGTGCCAGACCTCTAGTTATCCATATTTGGTCGATTCTTGTCCATGTCAGTTGGGCTTCAGAAAAGAATGTTCCTTCTCTTCCCAGGGGGTTCTTTGTCCTCCAAATATCAATCAAGTCCATATTGTCAGTCAGTTCAAAAAATGTTTTAGGTAGTCTGCCATCTTTTGTCACGTTTTGGTTATGTGACTTATCCATGTTGGTTGATGCCACCCCATTCATATCTCCCATCATAATGATGTTATCATAGTTCAGATAGTCCAGCATTATCTCATGCAGCTTCTTATAAAATTCCGATTTCCCCTCATTTGGTGCATAGATTCCTAATATCAAAAACTTTTCTCCTTGGTTTTGTATCTCAATTGCCAGAATTCTTCCTTGCTCATCTTTAAATCAAAATTTTGGTGACAGGCTCTCCTTTGCATATATCACCACTCCTCTTTTCTTGACTCGGTCCGAAGAGATAAATTCTTGGCCTAATCTTTTGTTTATTAACACTTTTCTGTGGAGCCTAGTCACATGTGTTTCTTGCAAGCAAATGGTGTCCAATTGTTCTTTTTTCAATACATGAAATATTCGTCTCCTTTTTTGCGGGGAATTGCAGCCATTGATGTTCCAACTCAGAAGTTGCAGAGACATCCTGGACAAATCTGTTATTCCTCTGATGGTGGTATCTTTTTGTCCTGGTCTTCAGACCCCAAAGGTGTAGGTGTAGGTGCAGGCGATGGTCCAGACCCTGAAGGTCTTTCAATCCCTTTCTGAAGGTCCTCTCCGTAGGCACTCAAAAATTTTTCTTTATCCTCGGCTGTTTTAATTTTCACCTTCTTCCCTCTGAATGTAAAAGATAATCCTTGGGGAAATTCCCACCTAAAGACAATTGAGTTGCTCCTCAGCAATCTTACTAACTCAGTGTAGGTGGATCTAAGGTCCAAAAGTAGTTTTGGGATATCTTTGTAAATTTCTGCTCTTCTATCCAAAATTTCAAGTGACTTTTCGTAATGTAGGCCTAGTATTTTGTCTCTTTCCTCCTTAGATCTCAAGGTAATCAAGCAGTCTCTGGGCCTGTCTTTCCTTGTTAATTTTCCAAGTCTAAAAGCAGTCACAATTTTAAAGTCCTTTTCTTCCTCCAAAGGCCAAAACTTGGAAAATTCTTTTGTCAGGAACTCAATTAAATTCCCTTGTTCAAGTTCTAATATTGACCTCAATCTCAAATTATTTTCCCGAGCCCGTAGTTCTATCATAGACAGATAGGCCTGCTGTTCTCCAATCTGCTTATGCAATGGTTTTACCTCCTGCTTTAATTCTTCAGCTTTTTGGTTGGCTTCCTCTGCCAATTTTCGGTTTTCTGCGGTGGCTTCAAATAATTTCCCAATTGATTGTGCATTCAAAGTGACTTGTTCAGTTAGTTTGTTAACACTGGCTGTATTTTGATCAATCTTAGCCGTTTGCTCATCCGCTTTTTTATCCAAAGCTTCCAATTTTTCAAAGATTTTATCTAGTACTGAGGTGGCTCCTCCTGCTGCCATATCTTCCAGCAGAGGTTGCTCAATTCCTTCTTCCCCTTCCAAAACAGCAGGGACAGATGATCTACGCGGATGTGAAATTAAAGTCAAAGTTGTTTGTTTAGCTTTCGCTTTAGCCGCTCTTGTTTTCCCAAGGCCACTCATTCCAGTTCTGTCTACTAGTCAAGGTCAAACTGAGTGTGTTCCCATAGGAATCCACCAGCCCAGAGGGTAAACAACCAAGTAGGAGGAAAGGAAAGAGAAAGCAAAGTCACATACAATTGTAAATCCAAAATCCTCTAGAGGGAGGATTTTGAGGGAAGAGCCAAATTGTTAAAATCAATTGTTTAAAACTCCAATCATTCCAAAGTTCCAATACTTCTAAAACAATGTCCAAACAGCCATTAATTCCCAAAGAACCTTCAGTTTTCCTGTAGTTAGCAGAGTTGGTCTTAAAAGCGCAACAATGTCTCTAGCAAGTGCCAGAAAAGATGATTCAATATAACAGTTCCAATAACACTCAGCTTGTAGCAAACCAAAGTAACAAAGTGTCAAAGTTTGCAATCTGACAGTTCTGTTAAACAGGCAGTCCGACTGCCTGGGTTTCTCTGTAAAGTTGTAATTCCAAAAGAAGAGGTAGAGCACAGTCCGTACTAAAAAATAAATCACTTAAACACCTAAATCTCCATAGAAACAGCTCCAGTAGATGCACAGATTGATTGCTTTTAACGCCTCTTCAAAGGCTCCAGACATCAAAGTCCTTTGCTTTAGATCTTAAGCAGGGGTGGGAGACGGACTTCCTGGTTGCGTTTCCCGCTTTTAGCCGAATTTACAATAATTTAGCCTCCAATTCTTTTTGTCTTTTCTTACTCACGGGTTACTGCTTTTCAAGTCGAATGTTCCCAGGAAAAAAGGTCAGCGCTCACCGACAGCGGCCATGCGGCTTCACTCCACAGAAAGAGCGATCGTCTCACAGCACCGCGCCAGCCCTTCCACGCTCCGAAACCCCTTACGGGGTCTCTTCTCCGTTTCGGGGGGTGCTTCTGGTGCCCGCCGAGTCCCACGACCACAGGCTTTCGCTGCCTGTGGGTTTCCGATGTGGGTCTCCGCTTCGCCGTAGCGGACGACCCATTTCTGCGGAGCTCCCCCTTCACAGCTAGAAGAGGGCAGCCATTGCCGTTCGCGCCGCCTCCGGAAGTCTCCCTGAAGCACCACTTTAGCTAATGGGGCCTCCTGCTGCCGCCGCGCCGCCGGAGCATGATTTCTGTTCTCATCCTGAAGCAAAGTTGTTAACCTGAAGCACTATTTCTGGGTTAGTGGAGTCTGTACCCTAAAGTGTATGTAACCTGAAGCGTATGTAACCTGAGGTACCACCGTATATGCTTTTGAATAGAGAAAGCACCACTTCCTCAAGTACGGCATGCGTGTCTCTATGTCCTCTTTTGTATTGCCCTTTCAAAAAAAGAAAAGAACAAACAATCATCTGTTCTAATCTGGAGAATGTACTGTGGGGGGGGGAGAGGAAGAGAATAAATTATACTATTTGTGTGTATTAAATTCTGAGGCGGGGGAATAGGAGATGCAGGCATGTATCAAGATCCTCTGATCATAGCTAGTTGGTCTGCCTTTTGGCACTGCTTGACTTCATTGCTATAAGCATAATATTCTCTCCTTCCTTGCAGATTGGCTGTGCTGGCTCTGTTTCTCTAAAGCTGTTCTCCACTAGTACTGCACTGCAGTTCTGGCCAGATGGCATTTGTCTTTGCTACAAATGGAACTCTTTGGAGACTAAGCCAATGCCAGGAGTATTCCTCCCCCGGGCTGGAAAATAAAGTGAGATCTTTTTCGTTTCAGCCTTTATAAAAAGGGAATGCTCTCAAAATGAATGACGTTGTAAATAAGGTGTTTTTTTTTTTAATTTTAAAAAAATTTCTTTTCTTCTTGTTCCCAATCGGTTTGAAAGATTGCTAGTTAGGGAAAGAGCATCATGGGCTAAGTTCTTAATAAAGCAATTCAGTGCACCTTAGTTATTATTTAGTGTAATGAGCCGTAAACCGTTTTTGTTTTCTAAAAAGAAATTTCATTATAATTCACAGTGTAATAGCAATAACACAATAGCTGTACACTTAAAAAAAATAAATTTGGAAAGATGGCTGTATCTACTTTAAGATCATTTCGTTGCGAATTAGATTTGTGGTTTGCAGACCAAACTATACTATGCTGCATTTCTGTGTAAAGCTGTTTGTTCCTGGACCCATTCATCTCAGCAGCCCTAGGCGTGGCAAACTTTGCGTAAGCCTGGGCTTTAAAAGATTAAGAAAAGAATAAGAGACCAAGAGTTGTTTATCTGTGATAAGGGTTGGAGCAGTGGCGTAGCGTGTGTTGTCAGCACCCGGGGCAAGGCAAGTAATTTATGCCCTCTAACTCGTGGATTTGCGCCCCCTAACCCTAACCCCCAGATGTTGCGCCCGGTGCGGCCGCCCCCCTGCACCCCCCACGCTACACCACTGGGTTGGAGCTATACTGCAATTCTGGTAGAGCACAAAAAGGCCAAGAAATGTGATACTGGGTGCAGAATTCAGCTTCTGGGAAATCTTAGCCTTCATTTTAAAAAGAGCCAGTTTCTAGCCCTTATGAAGATTCTCAATGCAAAGAGAAATATCAGAGGCCACCTGAGTTGACAAATTATGTCAAATGGTAACAATGCAAACTAAATTATGAAAAATAAGATGAACTCATGATTGTTTATTTCATACCCTCCAACATTTATCCAATGAAAATAGGGACGTCCTAATAATAATAATAATAATAATAATAATAATAATAATAAGCCAAGGAATGCGACCTCTGAGCCAAGGAAATAAGTAACTATACAACCTTGAGAAGACATCTGAAGGCAGTCCTGCATAGGAAAGTTTTTAAATGTTTAACATTTTATTATGTTGTTATATATGTTGGGAGCTGCCCAGAGTGGCTGGGGAAACTTACTCAGGTGAGTGGGGTATAAATAATAATAATGTTTATAACCCGTCCATCTGACTGGGTTGCCCCAGCCACTCTGAGCAGCTTCCAACATTTATAAAAACACAATAAAAAATTAAACATTAAAAAAAAACTTCCCTATACCGGGCTGCCTTCAGATGTCTTCGAAAGGTTGTATAGTTACTTATCTCCTTGGCTCAGAGGTAGCATAATTCCATACCCTCCAACATTTTTCCGATGAAAATAGGGACGTCCTAAGGAGAAGTGGGACATTCTGGGATCAAATCAGAAACTGGGATGGCGTCTGTAAATCCTCTGATTGTCCCTGGAAAACAGGGGCACTTGGAGGGTCTGTTATTTTGCATAATTCATTCAGGTCACAATCCAGTTTTTCTGGTGGTATAATTATGATTATATGGGCACACAGCCCTATTGATGATCCTTCTTATTTTATTTGCTTTATGATGTACTGTGCTATGATACCATTACCCCTCCCACCTTCAATCTTTTCTCATATCTCTCCAAATCTTATTGCAGCACCTTATTGCAGCAATTCGTTTTTCTAATGTATCTTCTTATCGTGGTTAAGTGCCTCCTCCCACACAAACTGAATTCACAATGCTTAGTCTCTTAACCAGGCGGAATGTGGTTTGTTTTTATGATTGCCTTTTGTAAAAAAAGAGTGAGAGAGACCCAGGTAGTAGAAGTGTGTTAGTCCTTTCCTGCTGGAGGCACATATTGAATCACCAGATGTCTTACTGAATCAACGGAATTGGGGCACGTAAAACTGGGCTGACGACAGGATACGTACCTGATGAAACTGGATTGGATAATGGGATAGTAAGTGGCAGACACCCTGAATTATTAGGGAAGCATGTTTGGTAGAAATAACTCATTATTTTCTAGTTAGTCAGATTTATTTCTAGTCAAGTGAAAAAGAACTGAAATCCCAAAGTAATTTAAACGCTTGGATATTTTTTTTTGTTCTATTTCTGTAAGCTCACGAAAATCTGAGCTTTCAATCTTGCATCTGATCCCATTTATTTTTTTAATGTCTTTTTTTCCAGCACAGTGGTTTTTACAGTACTTTTGCACTTTATTCAGCACAGTGACCGTGTCTCTAATTTAAATACCTATGGGGGCTGGAAATGTAAGAGCTGTCTTTGAAGCTTAATTCGCAAATGCAGTCATACCTTGGTTGTCAAATGCCCTGGAACTTGTACGTTTCGGCTCCCAAACGCTGCAAACCCCAAAAGTGATTGTTCCGGTTTGCGAATGTTCTTTTGGAACCCGAATGTCTGATGGGGCTTCCACGGTTTCTGATTGGCTGCAGGAGCTTCCTGCAGCCAATCAGAAGCCGTGATTTGGTTTTTGAACGTTTTGGAAGTCAAACAGATTCCGTTCAACTTCCAAGGTATGACTGTGTGTGTGTATGTGTGTGTGTGTGTGTGTATGTATATATATATATATATATATATATATATATATATATATATATATATGGGGGAGGGAACCTGTGGTCCTCTGGATGTTTCTGGACTCCAGGTCTCATCAGTCTCAGCTGCATGGCCAGTGGAAAGGGATGATGGGAGTTGGAGTCCTACACATCTGCAGGGCCACACCTTTCCCCTCACTAATAATTTTCCTTTTTTTGAACGTACAAACTGCTGTTTATTGTCAAAGAGACAGAAAATAAAGCAAGCACTGAATGTATCTCTTGACTAAAAACAAAACTGAGGAAAATGAAACACCAAAGTGTTTCAGAGATCTCTTGTTTTTCGAAACTTAGTAATGGACTAAGAAGGAGCCCAAGACTTGCCAATCAGAAGGTTGGCGATTCAAATCCCCATGATGGGGTGAGCTCCCGTTGCTTGGTCCCTGCTCCTGCCAACCTAGCAGTTTGAAAGCACATCAAAGTGCAAGTAGATAAATAGGTACCGCTCCAGCGGGAAGGTAAACAGCGTTTCCGTGCACTGCTAAGTCAGAAGCGGCTTAGTCATGCTGGCCACATGACCCAGAAACTGTACGCCGGCTTCCTTTGCCAATAAAGCGAGATGAGCGCCATGACCCCAGAGTCGGACACGACTGGACCTAATGGTCAGGTGTCCATTTACTTTTACCTAAGAAGGAGTAAAGAGTTCATAAAAAGCTTTTGGTAAACCGGAGGCATGTTGTTATTTTATGCCTGGTGTAGAGAACTTTGTGTGGATATGGGCTGTTTCAGATGGCTATGACACTGTGCAGAAGAAACAGGAAGCACATGAAGAGCAAGACAGTTGCACATCTTGTTCCCATCTTGCCACTTGCAAAGTGGCCGTAAGATACAAGATGTGCTACACGGTGCATAGAAGAAAATAACTCAGATGGAAGCAGGCAATAATTATTACACAACCATATCATTTTGTACATAAAATGACTCTTGATCAGGGGACGTATCTTGGCTTAAAAGTTATGTGCCTTGAAATCTCCATTTCTTTTTTTTTTTTTTGTAAATAAATTTTTATTAATTTCCACCCAAAAATAATAATCAATAAAATAAGGATACAAAAATCAAACCACCATCTACCATTTATACTAATAAAAAAATCCTAGTATTTTAGAAACCTTCTTTTAAGGTTCTTTAATCCTCAAGACTTCCTTCCACCCCCTTCTACTGGTTCTTTACATCTTACACCATTCTCTGTGTTTTGTTATCATTTTTATCCACTTGTTACACCTTTACATTTTCTAATTCTTTACTACTGACATGTGCTTAATCTAAACCTGCCAATGTACCAACTTGTGTACAGTATTTCTGCACATACACAATAAATTTTCCCCATTCTTTTTTTAAACATGTCATTGTCTGAGTCTCTTGAGTTTTGCCTTCATTTCTGCCATTTCTGCATAGTCCGTAAGTTTTATTTGCCATTCTTCTATTGTTTGCAACTGTTCTTCTTTCCTAAACGGCCCTAAATGGCCTCGGCCCAGTATACCTGAAGGAGCGTCTCCACCCACATCGTTCTGCCTGGATGCTGAGGTCCAGCACTGAGGGCCTTCTGGCGGTTCCCTCGCTGTGAGAAGCAAAGCTACAGGGAACCAGGCAGAGGGCCTTCTCGGTAGTGGCGCCCGCCCTGTGGAACACCCTCCTGTCAGATGTCAAAGAAATAAACAACCACCTGACATTTAGAAGACATCTGAGGGCAGCCCTGTTCAGGAAAGTTTTTAATGTATGACATTTTAGTGTATTTTTGGTCTTTGTGGAAGCCGCCCAGAGAGGCTGGGGAAACCCAGCCAGATGGGCGGGGTACAAATAAATTATTATTATTATTATTATTATTATTATTATTATTATTATTATTATTTCCATCTTTGGGCTAACAGGACCCAGGCTGCTCCATTTCAATGCCTCTTAATGAACTATATAGTATACATCTCTCTTCAGGTGCATATTGCAGGTGCACAGACTGAACTGTTCCTACCTCCAGCTGTGTGAAATGTGGGGAACCTACATGGGTTGAAGCACCCACAGATTTGGACTCGCAATTTCCCCAAATGAGGACGGTCTAAGTGGAAGCCCTTCCAAATCGCTTTAGTGCAAAAGTCTTATGGGCTCATGGCATTCTTTCCCATCCTAGAGATATAAAAATGTGCTCTCCCCTTCCAGGGTAGACCTTGAGAACTTTCCAAATTTTCTGGTGCTGCTATGGCAACAAAACGATCCCTCTTCACACTTCAGCACATTCTAATGTGTTTGAACTTCATTATGAAACTCTAGTAAAACTTATCATCTTGTCTTAATGCAGTGTTATATAACCTTTCTCTACAGCAGAGGCAAATATAGCCGGTTCCTCATATCTATAATGATCGTGCTTTCTGTGCATGAGTTTAACTTGGGATATTTGGGATAACAGTTCTTATGAAAGAGGTGGAAAGGAACTTGCATATTCATGTTTTAGGTCAGCGGTGTCAAACCTGTGGCCTCTCTCAGATGTTGCTGGACTACAGCTTCCACCATCCCTGCCCATTGGGATATTGGGAGTTGGAGCAGAACAAGGTGCCAGTCTGGGATAGCAAAGTTCATAATGCATGAAACCCGTAATCTTGGGGTTATGAGTTTGACACCCACATTGGGCAAAATATTCCTGCATTGCAGGGATTTTGACTAGATGACACTTGTGGTCCCTTCCAACTCTACAATTCTATGATTTTATGATTCTGCATCTGGAGAACCAGATTCTGCATCTGGTGGGGACGCGGGTGGCGCTGTGGGTAAAACCTCAGCACCTAGGACTTGCCGATCGCATGGTTGGCGGTTCAAATCCCCACGGCGGGGTGAGCTCCCGTAGTTCGGTCCCAGCTCCTGCCCACCTAGCAGTTCGAAAGCACCCTTAAAGTGCAAGTAGATAAATAGGTACCGCTTTATAGCGGGAAGGTAAACGGCGTTTCCGTGCGCTACACTGGTGCAGGATCGCCAGAGCAGCTTCGTCACGCTGGCCACGTGACCCGGAAGTGTCTGCGGACAGCGCTGGCCCCCGGCCTCTTAAGTGAGATGGGTGCACAACCCTAGAGTCGGACACGACTGGCCCGTATGGGCAGGGGTACCTTTACCTTTTACCTTTTATCTGGAGAACCACTCATTCACCACCACTTTCCTGGGTCCTATTCTTAGGTTATGGAAGCTCCCTCATGACTCCACCTTTTATAGAAACCACAAGAGAGGCAAGGTTTTGTGTGAGAAGGCCCATGTTGATGTTGCATCCTTATCCATCTTCTGATGTTAGTATGGTTTTCACCACACCATTCCACATTACAGTGGTACCTCGGGTTAAGAACTTAATTCATTCCGGAGGTCCGTTCTTAACCTGATGCTGTTCTTAACCTGAAGCACCACTTTAGCTAATGGGGCCTCCCGCTGCCGCACCGCCGCTGCGCAATTTCTGTTCTCATCCTGAAGCAAAGTTATTAACCCAAGGTACTATTTCTGGGTTAGCGGAGTCTGTAACCTGAAGCGTATGTAACCTGAAGTGTATGAAACCCGAGGTATCACTGTATATCTGCTGCAGATATTCAAAATTTGGGAAATGTTGACATTCACATGTGAGTCCCAACACTCCCAAAATAATTTTGTGAAAAAGAGATGCATTTGTCCACTTTTCAGATATATGTGCACATGAATGTTGCATGTAGGTGACTGTCAACATTCACTGGTGTATCTCTTGACAATATTCATCACACATGAATATCAACACTCACCGATCTGTAACCTGAAGCATCTGTAACCCGAGGTACCACTGTATTTCTAATATTACTGAGTCCTGGAGAGCCACAAAAGGGGATTCTTAGACGTAAGGAATGCAGATTATGCCTATTGTGCTAACAGGAGTGAGAAGCAGGAAACTTTCTGTGACATTTGCTTGATGCAACGTCGTCTAATCTCCCCACAAACAAGTCAGGCTACATGCTCAGCAAACAGGTTGCCTGGAATGTTGCACAGCAGATATGGTACTGTCCTACTTCTGCCAAAGGCTGTGCTCAGCTGCAGCAGATGTCTTTCATTCCTGCTGGTGGGAGAGAGTTGGTTTTCAGCAAAAGCCAGGAGAGAAATCTATAGCATGGAGGGTTCACAGCCTACCAGAGCTGATCCTGGTGAAGGTTTCATAGGATTGGGCCAAGACTAAGACTAAACGGCCTCGGTCCTGTATACCTGAAGGAGCGTCTCCACTCCATCGTTCAGCCTGGACACTGAGATCCAGCACCAAGGGCCTTCTGGTGGTTCCCTCATTGCAAGAAGTGAGGTTACAGGGAACCAGACAGAGGGCTTTCTTGGTAGTGGCGCCCACCCTGTGGAACACCCTCCCTTCAGATGTGAAGGAAATAAGCAGCTATCCTATCTTTAAAGGACATCTGAAGGCAGCCCGGTTCAGGGAAGTTTTTAATATTTAACGCTGTGCTGTTTTTAACACTTGATTGGGAGCCGCCCAGAGTGGCTGGGGAAACTCAGCCAGATGGGCGGGGTATAAATAATAAATTATTATTATTATTATTATTAGATGCTGCTTTTGTGCTGACAGCCACTGAAGTACAGTGCGTTCTTGGTCACAGTCTCAATTCTCTCTCAGACATGGACTTTAGGAGAGACAATATGATCCTCCAATTTTGGATTCAGCCACATGCTGTGTTCAACCTTTTTGCTTGCACCTGGCTGAACTTAGCAAGCTAGATATGCTTCCTCTTCAACAAGGGTTACTCTAAGGGCAGAACATTTCGTTATGGGCAAGGCATCTGAATTTGTGTTTTAGATGCCAGTTCCATCGACTATGGCTGTTTATGTTCCCTCTCATAAGAAGATTTCACCTCTGCAGCTTCAGGGCATTCTTCCTCTGACAGAGCCATCTAGGTCACTAAAAGCCACATGCGTTGCATTCTGTAATGAGCAAGCTAGACTGGGATTGCATGTCACATATAGCATAGCAGAACAGACCCTTTGTCTCTTTGCATTGTGCAAGAGACTGCTGAAACGACATCGGTGTGTGAGGCTGTGCACGCATTCCTTAGGCAGTTTCAGCCTCTGGACAGCGTAATCTAGTGGACAGAACCTAGGGAGACCGGGGTTCAAACCTTGCCTCAGTTACGAAGCTCATTGGAGGATTCAAGGCTTGCTACTCTCTCTCAGACTAAGCTAGGGTTGTTGGGAGAGACTAAGCTACTAAGATGCCTCAGTGGGTTGTTGGGAGGACCTATGTGATTTCCTGTAGTCCTAGGGTTGCATTGCGGTAGGGCAAAGGCTCCAGTTATTTTGGGCTCCAGTCCCACCCACTGCTAGTATGGAGCCTCTGACATATTGCTCTCAAAGGATTGTGGAACCCTTAGCCTAACCTACCTCACAGGTTGTTGTGAGGATAAAATGGAGAGGGGGGAACACATTTATGCCATCTTAAGCTAAGGTTAGGGACACGGGTGGCGCTGTGGGTTAAACCACAGAGCCTAGGACTTGCCAATCAGAAGGTCGGCGGTTCGAATCCCCACTACAGGGTGAGCTCCCATTGCTCGGTCCCTGCTCCTGCCAACCTAGCAGTTCGAAAGCATGTCAAAGTGCAAGTAGATAAATAGGTACCGCTCCAGCGGGAAGGTAAACGGCATTTCTGTGCGCTGCTCTGATTCTCCAGAAGCGGCTTAGTCATGCTGGCCACATGACCTGGAAGCTGTACGCCGGCTCCCTCGGCCAATAAAGCGAGATGAACGCCGCAACCCCAGAGTCCGCCATGACTGGACCTAATGGTCAGGGGTCCCTTTACCTTTAAGCTAAGGTTACCAGATTTTTTTCAATGAATCTGGGGACACTATAAATAAATAAATAAATAAATAAATAAATAAATAAATAAATACATACATGTTCGGGACGTTGATGCTGCAGCGATGGTGGTAGCAGAGGGGCGGCTGCCACTTTGACCTCAACCGACACGTTTCCCCTTCCTCCGAGGCTTCTATCTCCTTTCTCGATGAGCCTGGGCAGCCCTTGAGTTGTTGGTTCTTCAGTGGTGGTGGTGGAAAAGCGGTGTGTGGTGGGTCAGGCATGGAAGGTGGAGGAGGGCCGAGAGCAGTGGCAGCGGTGAGGCTCGGGGAGCGCGGTGCCTCCCTTCCCACTGGAGCAGCCCCAATCCCATTCCTACTTGTCTGCAAGCAGGAGGGGGAAGGGATCTCTCAGTTAGGCAATGGGAAGCCTCCCTTCCCAGCTGAGGGATCCCCTTAGTTGCTGGGGTCAGGGAAGGTGGAGGCAGCCCGGAAGCTGCATCTTAGAGCCCCTGCACCACCATCATATGGGGACTTCTGAGCAGCTCCTGAAGCCAGCCAGAGCCAACTGCTCCGGGCTGCTGAGACTGCTGCTGCTACATTTCCTGGGGACATGAGATGAAATCCAGGGACATTCCGGGGGTGGAATTTGTCCGGGGACTTATTCGCAAATCCGGGGACTGTCCCTGGGAAACAGGTGGGGCACAATACAATATACAATACAATATCCTCAGCTCTGCCTTAAGTGGAAGGGCAGGATGCAGCTTAGAGAGAAAGATAAATAATGACTCAGGATGACTCCTTTATTTTTGGAGCTCAGCCATCTAGCACAGCTGATTTCTGATTTCTTGGAGGGCAGACAAATGGGACCAAGTGCTGTTTTACACACCAAGTACCCATTACTTGAAGCAGAGAGCTGTCTTTTACATTATACTCCATTAAAATCTCTGCTCATTGTAGGAGCTGTGCAGACTTTGATGCAGAGACTCTGTTTTCTAATATTAGATCTTTAGCTAAAGTAATCTAATAAAATTACATTGTACAAGTGCAAGATTAGACTTTCAATGCTAACAATTTACTTTGTCACAATATTGCAACTTCACCATTTAGCACATTGTACATTTCTGTTTCAGAGCCACAGAAATGAGTCACGGATATTTTTAAAATGATACACCTAGTTCTAATCAAACATGGCAATCTTCTAAGTAGGGGATTTAGGCTGCTCCGTGTTGCGCTATTCAGCTAGCTCTCAACGTCCAGTCACTGTGGACTCGGCTATAGCTGCAAATAAAACATTTCAAGTGTGTTGTAAAGTGCAATATACAAATGTCACTCTAGATGGTGATGGTGAGCTATGGCAAATTAAAAAAAAATTCAAAACGTTTTTTAAAAAAGCATTTTCACATCGCTTTTTTATGTGTGCGTAGATTCCACCTGTGTTACTCTTTTGGCCATTATGCTCAGAGAATGCTGAAGAGAGTGAGCAGGTGGATGGATTGTGTTATTATTGCCCATCTTGGCTGGGCGTGATGGTTGTTCACATTGGCCACCCCAAGTTTAGAGAGTAGACCCAGCCTAGCTGTTATTGCCACAGAGTCTCAGTATTTAGCCTTCTATTTTTGCTGGGTGAAGAAAACAGTAGAAATATTTAGAATATTCTGTGATGCATAAATAGGAAGTCCAGGAGTCATGGCTGATGACTTTGCAGAGAGCTCAGTAGAAAAGCAAGCCGGAAGGTTTGATGGGGAGGAGGTCCAAGAGATCTGCTCCACTTCCCAGTAGGGAGGAGTTGTGGTGGACCGCGTGGTCACCCACTCCCCACCGGGGGTGGGGGACTTTGTTCCCCCATTGCCAATCCACTGGCCGGGGGGCATGGCCGGGACAGTTTAAACCAAGGAGCGAGCCGGAGGGCTTCCTCTTTGGCTCGCTTCCTCAATCACCCACCCTCCCTCCCTATTTGCAGGTCAGGCACTGGTCTTGCTATGGACCTCGGTTGGTCGCTTTGGTTGTCCAAGGGACCTGGTAGGAATTTTTCCACTTGGCAAACTGGCACTGGCCACTTGGTTTTTGCCTACCTTGTAGGCGACACAACTTTGTTATGGTTGCGGTTAGGCATTGTTTGACCTTGTGTGGGGGAGGGGAGGTGTGGCCATCACCTGCCCCTCCAAACTTAAGGGTATTCCATTAAAGGAATCCAGGGGTGTTGATCTTGTCCGAAGCCCGGTCGGGGGGCTAGGGCCATGACACGACCCCGACGGGAACACCAGGGGGAGCTTGAGTTGGTCTGCACCGATTGGGCTCCCCCTACCGGTGGTATACCATTACCGGACTTCCTTCGCAGCGGGCAGAAGTCAGATATAGTCGGGTCCAATCAATGCATAAGTCAATACTGCTCACATTCTGTAATTCAATAAAGTTGTGGCCAAATTTGCCCAATAACCTAACCTAATATCTGTATCCTTGTGTGAGTTATTTCCCAATGAGGGGGTGGTTGCAGGGTCTCAACACGCAACAGCTACCTTGCTCCACAGATAAGAGATAATTCTTAATTCTGTCCCCACCGTATGAAATAACCACCTTTGCTGTTCCAATCTTGCACACCGTGAGGGCTATTGCAGAACACTTCGGAGACTGGAGATGGACTTAATGGGATGACTCAGGTCCTTGTTCGCCTTTAGAAGGGAAATTCAGGGAATCACAAGGTGATAGTACAAATAAAAATCTAATGCCAGAAGACCCAAAGCTAGAAAAACAGGAGGTCATCCTATTCAAACCTCCATCACTTTGTTTACTTACATAAACCAGACTACTATATTTTATAATCAGATAGCAAAAGTGAACATGGTGCTGCCAGGGGTGATAGCCAATGTTACTCATACTCTGAGTAGACCCCCTGAAACAATAGATGCTGATCGATTTAAACGGGTCAGCTCTGCATATGACTTAGTTGGATATCGCTCCAGATAGCTTTGGAAAACTCAAATAAATGAACCAGGTTAAGAGGCAGAAAGGGACGCGGGTGGCGCTGTGGATTAAACCACGGAGCCTAGGACTTGCCGATCAGAGGGTTGGCAGTTCGAATCCCTGCCACGGGGTGAGTTCCTGTTGCTCGGTCCCTGCTCCTGCCAACCTAGTAGTTCAAAAGCATGTCAAAGTGCAAGTAGATAAATAGGTATCGCTCTGGCGGAAAGGTAAACGGCTTTTCCATGTGCTGCTCTGGTTCACCAGAAGCGGCTTAGTCATGCTGGCCACATGACCCGGAAGCTGTACACAGTGGTGTAGCGTGGGGGGTTGGCCTCACCGGGTGCAACATCTAGGGGTTAGGGTTAGGGGGCGCAAATCCACGGCTTAGGGGGCGCAAATCCATGGGTTAGGGGGTGCAAATTACTTGCCTTGCCCCGGGTGCTGACAACCCACGCTACGCCACTGGCTGTACGCCGGCTCCCTTGGCCAGTAAAGCGAGATGAGCGCCGCAACCCCAGAGTCGGCCACGACTGGACCTAATGGTCAGGGGTACCTGCCATCAGGCTATAGTGGGATCCATTACACTTGCCTTTTAAAAAGGAAAAAAAAAATCCAATGGAATGTAGTAGTTTCAGTATTAGATGCGGGGGGTCTCAACACGCAATGGTTTAGCCTGCATCTGAGCAACATGTTGCTGAAGCCGAGAAGCCGAGTGCAAGTCAGGAGCTTTACAGAGCCAAATTGGCTCTTTCTGATCCCAGCAGCATCCTACAGGGCTGGCTGAAGTCTGCAGCATGATTCATCCTCTGGTCATTTGCAGTTGTGATACTGCAGTGCAGCAGGCAGCAAGGCAACCGCGTCCACCATCGTCAGGAGTAAGGTGCTGGGCTGGGTTGGCAGAATCTTTGGCTTGCTATCTCCTGTTCCATTCTCCTACATCTGTATTACAAAGCAACACTGGCCACTACAGTGCTAACGACAGCAAAACTGTGTATTGCAGAAAGATGGGAAAATAAAGGTCCCCCTGCCACAACTGATTGGTTAAGGAAAGCTTGGCAAATCATCTGAAGGATAAAACTTACATACAATAGAAATGCAATACTTGATAATCAAGAAAACAAACTTATTGAGAGGTGGGCCTTGTTTTTTCCATTTCTGGAATGACAAAGTAAATGGTGATATTTTCCCTCTTAATATATTCATGGTATTATGGAGTTTTAGTTTTCTCTCTTCATATGCCTTTTTCTTTCCATATATTTTTTTTCTTTCACTTGTTCTCTTTTTGCATGAGAAGCAAGGATGTTTGATGCATAAATGCATACTGGTTTTTGCTACACCGTGTTACAAAAGAAAGAAAGAAGGAAAAGAAGAAACAGTATCACATCTTCATAAAATGCCAAGCGATGTTCTTCTAACTGGCTGGTTTCAGCTCTCCCAAAAGTGGCAGCTTCCACAATGTTCTGTTTAAAGATTTCCATGCCAACACCAAGAGCAAAGTGGCTTTACAATCTATTATCATGAAAAGAGAGTTTAAAAGCAAAACTTCTGTCTTAAACATTAAAATGAAAAGAACATTATAAAAACATTTCAAACCAACAATAAAAATATTTTTTTTTAAAAAAAACACAACGTCCCAAATTGCGTGCAAATTAAATATTTGAAAACCAGCACACTATCTTTAACTAACTGATTTACTTTTGGTATTTTTTTTTAAAAAAACATTTTAAAGCTGGTTTTAAAGCAAACAGGCAAGGAACTATAGTGGTACCTCGGGTTACAGACATTTCAGGTTACAGACTCCGCTAACCAAGAAATAGTACCTCGGGTTAAGAACTTTGCTTCAGATTGCAGCCTTATTTCTTAGAATACTGAAATGATTTGGCCTATATAACATTTATCAGGGACGTGGGTGGCACTGTGGGTTAAACCACAGAGCCTAGGTGTTGCTGATCAGAAGGTCGGCGGTTTGAATCCCTGTGACGGGGTGAGCTCCCTTTGCTTGGTCCCTGTCCCTCCAACCTAGAAGTTCGAAAGCACGTCAAAGTGCAAGTAGATAAATAGGTACCGCTCCGGCAGGAAGGAAAACGGCGTTTCCATGCGCTGCTCTGGTTTGTCAGAAGCTGCTTAGTCATGCTGGCCACATGACCCGGAAGCTGTACGCCGGCTCCCTCGGCCAAGAAAGCGAGATGAGCGCCACAACCCTAGAGTCTGTCACGACTGGACCTAATGGTCAGGGGCCCCTTTACCTTTATATATATCATCTATCTATCTATCTATCTATCTATCTATCTATCTATCTATCTACTGCTTAAATGCCAAAATGGCTCCTAAGTGGTTTGCAGCTATAAAATAAATACATAATTAAAATACACAATAACTTTTCCGTTGAGGCATTTAGGCAATAACAAGATATTCAGTAATATCATTTGTTTGATTCTTTTCCTTTGTTGCATCTTCTACTTATAGTCTTAAAACATACTTGCAATACCCATTCTCATGCCTAACTACCCAAGCTGCACAGAAACTGATTCATATATGCTCCTACAGCGGCAAGAATGTTATTTGCCCCCAAATGGAAAGAAGTAGAAGTCCCAGCAAAGGAACAATGGATACAAAAACTGCTGGAATATGCAGAAATGGCAAAACTTACTGGAAAAATAAGAAATCAAGACAACAAACTTCTTATAAAAGAATGGAAATGGTTTATTGAATATTTACAGATAAATTGTAAACAGTTAAGAACATTGGCATGATTATTGTAATAACTTGCAGTTTCATAAGAGTATATATTTAAAGTAGTTTAATACATGAACAAATTAAGCTAATTTGGATATGCAGAAGATATTAAAAATAATTTTAAGGAACCACAAAAAGAGGGGGAAGAAAGTCAAGTTTTGAAATTTTAAAATGACTGTAAAATTATTGAAATGTATTGTAATGGTTCTAGGGGTTGCTCGTGCGTAAGTTGCCGCCACTCCTGGCTAGGTTACCTGGTTGAACCCTTTCTGTCTGGACAGCCCTTCACGTCGTGGCTGTTCAGTCGCTAGCAGAATCTGTCAGTGGGCGTTTCTTGAACTTCTTCCAGCAAATAAGTTCTTTGACGCCAAGTCTCCTCCTACTCTCCCTGTGCGGAAGTCTTCTGCACAGGGTGGGTGTGGGCAGAGGAGGACCCGTGCTCTCCCCGCTGGTCTCCGGTGAAGAGTCCTGCAGCCTCCTCTCCGATTCCTCCATCTGCCCCCCTTCACCACTGGTGTTACGCTGATTTCCTTCCCCAGCAGATGGGCTGCCTCTCTCCCTACTGGGACCCTCTCCAGCATCCCTCTGGAGCCTTCCCTCCTCTTCTAGCTCCGATGGCAGTTCCCTGACATGTATAAACCTGAAAATTGAAAAAAAATATTAAATAAAACATACTTGCAACACCCTTTCTCATGCCTTATATTAACTGTTCAACAAATAAAAAAGTATGCACCTTTTCTAGTCTAACAATTATTTATGCAGTATGCAAAGGAGCAGGTCTGCTGCCTCTTTTTTGTGCAATGGGAAGCTTAGTGGGGGAAAGGTAGTGCATCATATATCTGGAAAGGCAATGAGTTTAAATAAATGCTGCATTGATTTGTTTTTCTTTTTACAGACTCCTTAATGGATCTGCAGTAATGAGATTGGCTGCAAATTGATTAACTTTGTAGCTCTAACTGTGTCTTGGGCTTTCAAAAAAGTAAGTCTGTAAGTGGGATTTATTTATTTTTTAAAAACAGCATTATTTCTCTGGAGGGCGGAAGGAATCAAATGTGTATAAAAAAGAACAATAACACATTGTTAATAGAGTGGGGTGTTTCAGTTGTGAGACCATCTCTGTCCACGTGACCTGCATTTCAGCCCACGTGATGATGCCTTTGGACTTGAGATGGAAGGATCTTTCGATTTCGATTAGCTCTAGCCCTTATTTTTCCAAGCTTTAAATTCTCCATATTTCTGCAGCAATTTGATATTTTTTAAATAAAAAACCCTCACAATTTTTTCCCCATCAGGTTCATTTTCATGCAAAATGAAATGTATTTATTCTCCCAATAAATACATTTTTACATCCAGTTTTCACTAACGTACACATTTCTGCAGGCACTTTTCCCTAATGCAATGCATCTGTATGTTATTTTCACCAATATAATTGTATATTAGTGAAATAGATCTAGCATAGTCACTAGCTGTGTGTCCAAGGGAATGACATGTTTGCTTGTTTACTATTAACCTTTATATCCTGCCTCTATCCTGAGGTGTACCTGCTGCTTTAGGGGGAGTAAAACCCTATATGGTTGTTCAGTAGCTTAGGAAATGACACAATTTTCAGTCCAGCTTTTTGGAGGAAAGGGAGCATTGGCAGTTTGGCTGGGCTTAAGATCTCACTAAGAAGTCTGAAGCTAAGGAATAGGAATCCACCCCCACTGCTGCTATGAAGAAGTCATTGGTATGTGTGGTCATGGACAACCCATACAACAAGTCATATGACTCTTTTATGCATCAAGCTTTCTAATCTGGGTATTCAATATATAAGGACTCAAGGACAATTTTGTCAGATGCAGTCAATTCACATGACAACTATTACCATCTCCTTCAAATTTGTTTCATTGATAGTTCAGTTTCAAGGTCAGAACATGATAAATCCTTGAGAAAATGTTTCCGCCATAATGTGCTGAATCGTGATCTACCTATACCCTGAACCACTGAGAAGATATACACTCTGGGGACGGGGGAATCATTTCACAATACAGCGGTACCTCAGGTTACAGCTGCTTCAGGTTACAGATGCTTCAGGTTACAGACTCCACTAACCCAGAAATAGTACCTCGGGTTAAGAACTTTGCTTCAGGATGAGAACAGAAATCGCGCAGCGGCAGTGGGAGGCCCCATTAGCTAAAGTGGTGCTTCAGGTTAAGAACAGTTTCAGGTTAAGAAGGGACCTCTGGAACGAATTAAGTTCTTAACCCGAGGTACCACTATACATTGGAGCCTCGACTTACATACGGCTCTACTTATGTACAATTCCAGTTACGACCTTCAGCAGGTGCTTCGACTTAGGAACTTTCCTCTAGATACAGAGGCCTTGCCAGCAGTCTGGAAAGTTCCTGGTCGGTTGCGGGGCAGCACTGAGGCCTCTGCTGCCAGGGAGAGGGCCCCCTTCCCACCCCCAAAGCTGTGGAAGAGGTGCCGCCTGCAAGGGGCACAGCAGGGCGCACTGCAGCCCCAAACTCCACCGAGGAGCTAACCAGAGGAAGTCCAGAGAAGAACCTGGCCTGGCAAGGAAAAAAAGTGACCCTGGCCAAAGTGAATCAGCTCTTTACTGACCGTTGCCCCACCCCCCAGCTTGTAGCCAGGTAAGCCCACCTACCCTCAGTGCCCGTAAGGAAAAAAAAATGTTTTTTTTCTCATCTACAGTCATACCTCGGGTTAAATGTGCTTCAGGTTGAGTGCATTTGAGTTGCGCTCTGCGGCGACCTGGAAGTAATGGAATGTGTTACTTCCAGGTTTCGCCGCTCATGCATGCGCAGACGGTAAAAATAACATCACGTGCATGTGCGGAAGTGGCGAATCGTGACCTGCGCATGCGCAGATGTGCAGACATGGGGTGCGTTTGCTTCTGGATGCAAATGGGACTCCGGAACGGATCCTGTTCGTATCCAGAGGTACCACTGTACAATACTGTCTTATTTATTTTATAGTACAGTACATTGATTATTGCCTTCATTTTATGGATCTATGGTTTCGTTAGACAGTAAAATCCGTGTTAAATTGCTGTTTTAGGGGGTGTTTTTCTTCATCTAGAACGGATCAATTCACTTTTCCATTACTTTATATGGAAAAGTGCACCTCTACTTATGTATGTTTCTAGATATGACTGGACATCTGGAATGGATTATGGTTGTAAATAGAGGTTCCACTGTAAGTTCAACATGTAAAGAAAGCATGGTCATAGAAATCTGTCCTCTGTTGTGAGACTGGACAAGAATTCCAAGACCTAAAACTTAACAAATGCAGGGTGTTTCTTTCTGTTTCTTTCTTCAGAAACTTATTAGAGAAATCTTCCAAACAGCCTTCTAGCACATTGAAAGCTGGCTTCAAATCATCATTTCCCTCTGCATCCTATAATTATAGATAATTTATTTTCTGCAGCTGGAAAACCTCACACTTCTATCAAGAATTCAAGGCTGCAAAGTGCTGAGGGAATGCCTCAGAGGAGACATGTTTGCTCTGTTGCTCAAACGAATGTTTCTAGCTTGTGCCTAGTCTGATTTAAAATTAATGCAGCTGTGTTCTGGTGCTGGAACTCAACCTTCCGCCGTTCACTCTGCAGGATGGAAAATATTCCAGCCTATTAACTTTGGATGGTGTTTTTCTTGAAGAAGATGTCGCTGTGTTATTGCCCTGGCTCAGAGTGGGAGAGTCTGAAAATGCTGATATCATGCATCGAAAAAGAATTATGCACTTGTTTTGTATAGATGAATGTCATTCTTTAAGCCTCGCCTGGCTGTCATCTGACATCTTTCCCTCCCCCAACCTCATGGGCTGCTATTCTTTCCCATTATTTTCCTTGTTCAGCCTTTAAAACATCTACAGATGCTCCCTCACAAGATTCACAGCAAGGAGGGAGACGAAACAACAATGAAACTTTGCTTTATTATTTCAGGCACGGGGGGGAAATAACACATATTTCAAGTGTCGTGTATGGCCTGTAGAATTCCAGGATCCATTACTTCTGTTTGCGTCAGTGGATTTACTGAGGTGAAAATGTGAGGCCTTTGCAGTCCCCCAACACATGCTGCAATGCTGCTCAAAAATATAAACAATAAGCAATATGAAGACGGGGCTATATACACACCATATCTTAAAAGCACATCCGCTCTGCAAATAATCCTAGGAACTATATTTTAAGCTACTATTCTCCACACGAAGGAATGTGGGTGGTGCTGTGGTCTAAACCACTGAGCCTCATGGGCTTGCCAATCAGAAGGTCGGCGGTTCGAATCCCCGCGACGGGATCAGCTCCTGTTGCACAGACCCTGCTCCTGTCAACCTAGCAGTTCGAAAGCACACCAAAAAGTGCAAGTAGATAAATAGGTACTGCTCTGGCGGGAAGGTAAACGGCGTTTCCGCGCGCTGCTCTGGTTTGCCAGAAGCGGCTTAGTCATGCTGGCCACATGACCTGGAAAAACTGTCTGCGAACGAACGCCGGCCAGTAAAGCGAGATGAGCGCCGCAACCCCAGAGTCACTTGCGACTGGACTTAACTGTCAGGGGTCCTTTACCTTTTTATTCTCCACACGTTTAACAAACTACAGCCACCCCTTTCTTTGAGGGGGGGAATGTGCTTTGAATGTATGGTGTGCCCCCCCCAGCTCCCACTTTCTGTGAGATATGGAGTCACCACAGCAAGCCAGAGCATCGTTTCTCCTTCTCCTCCTCCCTCGTTTTCTGACAGTTTCCTGGCCCATTCTCCATTTTGCAGATTCTTCTTGTGGGGGTGGGGAAAACACAGTGTTTTGTATTACCAAGGAGGAGCAGAGGAGAGATAATGGATGGCTGGTATGTGTGGCAGCCCTGCTTCTCCTCCCACCCCATCTTGCTCTGGGCTCAGTCAATGAGTGATGATGAACATGCAAATATGACTCACATCTCACATTCTGAAGGCTAGCAGAGCCATATATGAAAACAGTTGGCCGTTCCCCCTCACATTTACAGTTCTCTCATTTTGCTTCTTAACAAGAAGGGCGTACAGTGGTACCTCGGGTTAAGTACTTAATTTGTTCCGGAGGTCTGTTCTTAACCTGAAAATGTTCTTAACCTGAAGCACCACTTTAGCTAATGGGGCCTCCCACTGCCACTGTGCGATTTCTGTTCTCATCCTGAAGCAAAGTTCTTAACCTGAGGTACTATTTCTGGGTCTGGGTTAGCGGAGTCTGTAACTTGAAGCGTATGTAACCTGAAGCGTATGTAACCTGAGGTGCCACTGTATATTGCTTGCCAAGGACAATTGTCAGCTAATATTGTGGAGGCAAATCTCAAAAAGAGAACACAGAGGTATGATTTCTGTCCCACTCCTCCAATTCTTAACAGTGAAGTCCACCTTAAAGAATCTTTATTGATTACGTTGGCTTGCTCGTAACTTGCTCTCCTATGGAAAACATACTGGGACCCTATAAGTTACTGGGTTGTGACTCCAAATGATGGATTTACTACTGTTTCTATCTGCTCGTTAATTAGAATGAATTATTTATCGACTTTCCCGAAGAAAGGTCTAATTATTATGGATAATCATACCAACAAAGGACTCCAGCGCTTGGTGGAAAGAGCTTGCCTAATCAGGTTATTCAAAATGTATGTAAATTGGCATTGGTAAAGAGAGAAGCCGAAAAGCATTCTGGCGGCATTCAATCATTACTACACACCAAAACCTTCACATGTTTTGCATGTGTCTGTGTGTTTGAGAGAGGTGCATGTATGTGAGAGTGAAATAATGAACAAAGAAAAATAAAGGAACAGGTATTGAAGCAAAACGCCTATATGAGCATAATGTCCTATAATATTTATGAAATTATAAATATATAGAAATATATATTTATATGACTATATATAAGGTAAAGGTAAAGGGACCCCTGACCATTAAGTCCAGTCGTGACCAACTCTGGGGTTGCGGCGTTCATCTCACTTTATTGGCTAAGGGAGCCGGTGTACAGCTTCCGGGTCATGTGGCCAGCATGACTAAGCCGCTTCTGGTGAACCAGAGCAGCGCACGGAAACGCCGTTTACCTTCCTGCTGGACCGGTACACCTATTTATCTACTTGCACTTTGATGTGCTTTTGAACTGCTAGGTTGGCAGGAGCAGGGACCGAGCAACGGGAGCTCACCCCGTCGCGGGGATTCAAACCGCCAACCTTCTGATTGGCAAGTCCTAGGCTCTGTGGTTTAACCCACAGCGCTACCCGTGTCCCATGACTATATATACAATTATAATATTTATAAATATTCATTTGAAATTCACCCAGATGTCTCCATCTACCCAGGGGGTTTAATCACGCAACAATTTTGGCCTGCGGCAGCTGTTTCCAGCCAGCCTATGGTGACCTCTAGTCAGAGCAGGTCATGGTGAGGTAGCCAGATGCGGAGGACAGCAGGAGTCCTGTATTTGCGTAGAGGAGGAAATGCTATCAGGTACACTTTTCGTACCTATTGCCTCATAAACGTCACCTTTCTATTTCACTGGTTGGCAACGCACGTTTTATTTAATGAATTTATAATGACTGCCGTATTAAAGCGGATGATGGATATGATTCAAAGCTGTCAAAATACCACCACCAGCTAATTAGAAATGGTGTAGGATGCATTTGCGTTGGTCGGCCTGGTTTCTTCTGGAACAAACGTTTTATTATTGGCACATAACCAGCTGTCAAGTAAATTATTTGGCTTGTTATTAACTCAATGCTGTTAAAGGCTGAAGAAGTAAAAAAAGAAAAATGCTTGTCATGCTGAAATGATGATGGGGGGGGATATTCTGACAGATCATATTCTCAGATGCTGAGCTCTCGTCTTCGAGATGACTTACATTGTGGGATACATATCAGCCACATGTAACCAGCATGCATAACTCTAGTTAATGCATGAAGGGGTTAAGATCATAGAGTAATGCATGCAGGGGTTAAGACCATAGAGTAAGCTGTTCTTTCAGACTTAACTAGGTCACACCCCCTCACCTTGAGAGGAAGAGTTACCAAGGCCTTTGTTCACTCTCTATGTGAATGCGATCAGAAAGGATTTCTAAGCTAGATGCTCCAAGCTTAGACCGCATGGCTTTAGCAAACTATCTTTTTGAAACTAAGTTGAATTGCTTGTCTTTTGTTGCTGCTGTGTGGAAAAGCACATGAACATGACCTTTAAAGAGTTTGTAAGTAAACTATTTTTTAACTTACCAAATGTGTGGTCTCCTTCTATGCTAATTGGAAGTAGGAAGCTTTGGAAGAAACTTAGAAGGGCATATGTTAAAGGTCTAGCAGCCTATATTCATCATCTAGTGATATTTATGACTCTTTACACTAACTGGGTGAGGAACAGCTCAGGCGGTAGAGCATGAAACTCTTAATCTCTGGTTCATGGTTTAAACCCTACATTGGACAAAAGATTCCTTTACTGCAGGGGGTTTGGAGTAGATAATCCTTGTGGTCTCTTCCAGTTCTACAATTCTATTATTCTAAACAATGCCTTTGCTTTAATGACTTTAAGGTAGCAATATTGTCTTCTAGAGACCAACTTTAACCATGTTTTCTTGAAAGTCCCATTGATTTCTGTGGGAGCTACTCCCAGGTAAACATGCACAGGATTTCAATCATAGTGAAGGAACATAAGGGGTCTGCAACCCTATTTTAAATATAATAATAATAATAATAATAATAATAATAATAATAATAATAATATTTTTTTATTCATATCCTGCCCTCTCCAGCCAAAGCTGGGCTCAGAGCGGCTAACAACAATAAAAGTAACACAGCATTCTAAAATCAATTCATTCTAAAATCAATTCAAAATCAAATTAATGGCAACCATTGGGCTAGAGTTCTATGAGGATTACCAAAGGAGGGGGTCAGACTGTGCCTTGGCCAAAGGCCTGGTGGAACAGCTCTGTCTTGCAGGCCCTGCGGAAAGATGTCAAGTTCCGCAGGGCCCTAGTCTCTTGTGACAGAGCGTTCCACCAGATCGGGGTCATAACTCTCATGCAAACATGAGGATAGGTGAATGCCTAATTTTGCTGATTCTCCCCTGAAAATGCCTATCCTCAGTTTTTTTCTTTGAGAAAAATGGTGCCAGTATTCACCCTGAAATAAGTACAGTACCATACTTTCAACCAGTGCTTTTCTTCTAGAAAAAAACGGTGCCGGTACTGCATACCCTTGAGGACCCCCAGAAAAAAAACACTGTCCATCCTAATTATATAACCTCACACCCAATTTTCTTTGTAGCTAGGCCTAGCAAGAAGCCTTGGTTGTGGGGGGACATGTTTGAGGACAGATTTTGCTGAGAACAACTGACAAGCACGGGAATGGCGTCCACCCGCCAGCCTATTAAATTCTAAAACCAATTTGCATAAAATTATTGTTTGTAGTGTGGCTTACCATTAGCACTTAATGCTACACGAGTTAAGCCACACTGAATTCTGGAGAAGGTAAAAGTAAACTGTCAAACACTTACAGAGTGGTCATTGCAATACATTTATTAATATACTGCAATGTATACCCTCATGTGGAAATATGAAAGTACTACACCAGTACCAAAAAGGTGGTCATTTTTAAGCATGTACAGTGGTACCTTGGGATGCGAACGGGATCTGTTCCAGAGCCCCGTTCGCACCCCGAACGGAACGCAAGATGCAACGGTGCATCTGCATGAGCCTGGGTCGCGTTTCGCAGCTTCTGCGCATGCACACGACATCATTTTGAGTGTCTGCGCATGCGCGAGCAGCGAAACCCGGAAGTAATGCGCTCCATTACTTCCGGGTTGCCGCAGAGCACAACTCGAACGCGCTCAACCCAAAGCACATTCAACTCAAAGTATGACTGTACATTTTGTTTTGGGGAAAGAATCTGAGAGAAATCCCATTAGCCTGCTTGTAAAAATATATATGCTATGTTATAAACATAGTTGTCCAGTCTGCACAATCTACTGGACAGAACCAAATGAAGTTGTGGTAGTGTGTCCGAAGATACTTGAAAGTGACTTGGGCTAGTGGTTTCTGAAAGCAATCTCTCTCTCTCTCTCTCTCTCTCTCTCTCTCTCTCTCTCTCTCTCTCTCTCTCCCCCTCCCTCCCTCCCTCCCTCCCTCCCTCCCTCCCTCCCCCTTCTAAACAAACCACCCATGTAAAATATCAAGACTATACAATGAAACATAAAATTTCATTAAAATAATACAAAATAATTGTAAAAATGACTGGTTCGTCTTGAGAAAAATTTAAAAACCAAATAGACCTGTCGTCATAAAATGGTTTTCAAGAAATATCTGATAGTTAGTAGTAGGAAGCTAACAGCATTCCTCTGGGTAATCTCAGTGATCAAGCCGGGATTTAAAGGCTCCCATGGTTTATTGAACTCAAGTACAGTGGTCCTTCGGGTTACATTTGCTTCAGTTTACAGACCCTTCAGGTTACAGACTCTGCTAACCCAGAAATAGTACCTCAGGTTAAGAACTTTGCTTCAGGATGAGAACAGAAATCGTGCTCCAGCAGCACAGCAGCAACAGGAGGCCCCATTAGCTAAACTGGTGGTTCAGGTTAAGAACAGTTTCAGGTTAAGAACGGACCTCTGGAACAAATTAAGTACTTAACCCGAGGTACCACTGTATATACTAATACCCACATAGAAGAGTGAGGTAGAAAAGTGCATTAACTTTTTTGTGGGGTGGGGAATCTAAGGTGACAACCCCCCTCTCTTCCTCATGCCATGTTATTTATGGTGGAGAATGCTGAAATAGGGCTTATGTTTGTCTAATAAAGACAATCAATGTGTCTTGTGGCACCTTAAAAACTAACTAATTTATTTATAGTGCCATAAGCTTTTATGCACTCGCACTTAGGTCCGTAAATGTTTATGCCACAATAAATTATTTGTTAGCCTTTAAGATTTCACAAGACTCTGATTGTTTTTGCAACAAGAGATTAACATGCCTCCCTCTCTGGAAATGTGCACACCCCTATGCACAGACCGTACGGTTCACATTTTATCCGTATCAGCATTTTTTTCTTGTAACTAACTCAATTCTATTTTTCAGTTGCTCTCTCTCCACTTTGATCTTTGTCTCAGGTTCTGAGCTGCTCTTTAAAAGAATGAAGTTCTGTGATATCCGTTCTCTCTCGATAAAAAAGCTATAACTCTCTACCTTGGACCAAAGTGGATGAACTCTGCAGGCACAGGAGTCCCTCCAGAGTAGGTTAAGTTGCAGACAAATAGGTCCAGCAAATGGTGAGGAAGTGGATAGGATTCACAAGTTCCTTATGGGAGGGCAAAGGGTTTGTCTCTTGTTCTTTCTTCATTAAAGCAGTTAAGAGATAACTCAGTGGTATGTATACTTGTAGGGATGCAGGTAGCGCTGTGGGTTAAACCACAGAGCCTAGGACTTGCTGATCAGAAGGTCGGTGGTTTGAATCCCTGCGACGGGGTGAGCTCCCGTTGCTCGGTCCCAGCTCCTGCCAACCTAGCAGTTCGAAAGCACATCAAAGTGCAAGTACATAAATAGGTACTGCTCCAGCGGGAAGGTAAACGGCGTTTCCGTGTGCTGCTCTGGTTCGCCAGAAGCAGCTTAGTCCTGTTGGCCACATGACCCAGAAGCTGTACACTGGCTTCCTTGGCCAATAAAGCGAGATGAGCGCTGCAACCCCAGAGTCGGTCACGACTGGACCTAATGGTCAGGGGTCCCTTTACCTTTATGTATACTTGTACATTAAAAAAATATTGCACCTTCACTTTGTCTGTTCATTCTGGCAGTTGTTTGTGTCTCCCAATAGACCCTACGGGCCCCTCATAGGCCTTACAACATAAGGCTGTCCAAAATGCTGCCTGTGGACTTCTGAAGACCTGTCCACTGTTCTGCAGGCAGCATTTGGACAGCGTCACTTCTTGCAAGGCCCATGACCCTAGAAAAAGTAGGAAATTATAGAATTATATGGAACTGGAAAGCACACAAACAACACACTTAGACTTGGCAGTAGCGGTGGGCGGGTGGGGAGAACCCCAAATTATTTGACCCACAAGCAGAGGTGAAACACACTCCTAATCCTGCAATACAATGTGTAATTTGTTGGTTAAGCTTCTAAAATGATCCTTGGTATGGCTTATCTTCACCTGTGATACGTTCATATGAGTCATATGAACGGGAGAGCAGCTAAAACAAAATAAATAAAATAAAATAAAATTTAAAAATTCCTTCCAGTAGCACCTTAGAGACCAACTTAGTTAGTTACTGGTATGAGCTTTCGTGTGCATGGACACTTCTTCAGCGAGAGCAAGACTACCATGACAATATTCAGTCTGTTGTCCAATTTCAAAGCTTTTTAATATTTTAAAATTACCAGTATATACTCATATTGCTTTATGATTTCGGTTGCTAAGAATCCCCAAAGGTAAGCTGATTGTTGCATAACAGCTGATTGCTTAATGATTGATGCATTAGTGCATTACAGCAGCGCCAGAGCCTATTTTTCATTCTGTCACTTTGTACAAGGTTTGGATTCTTACTGAAATTGTCATGGATACCAAAATAGCCGGTGGGTAGGTCAAGATCTCAGAATACTATAAAAGAGAGTGTAATTCCTGAGCAAATACTATGAATTGTGCTTACCGCTCCTATGTTTATACATCAAACCAAAACACTGATAACACTGATAACATTGTGCAAAGAAGAATGCCCTTTTATTGGTTGCCATCAGCCTGCGTTTCCTTCCAGGTATAAAGTTTACATTTCAGAACCATGCACTGGCAAACCTCTAAGCAGTCTGCATCACATATGCTAAAACAGAGCTTTCCAAACTGTGTGTCGCGACATATTAGTTTGTCGGCTACAGTGTGAAGGTGTGTCACACGAACGCTCCCTGTGCTCCTCCTGGGCTGCCAAGGGGTTAGATTAACCTCCGGTTTGCTAACAAAGCTGAATTACTGTGTTGCGAAATGATGCATGTCTACAAAGTGTGTCACCGACGTGAAAAGTTTGGAAAGCTCTGTGTTAAAGATTCGTGTGTTAAGATGCCACCAAAGGACACTGCCAAGACATAGACCAGAATCTCAGTCATCTTCGTGGCAATTAGCTTTGCAGTGCTTATGTATTACATCAGTTTGTGCATGCCAGTACAGTGGTACCTTGGTTCTCAAACTTAATCCGTTCCTGAAGTCTTTTTCAAAGCCAAAGCGTACCAAAACCAAGACTGACTTTCCCATAGAAAGTAATGCAAAGTGGATTAATCCGTTACAGACTTTTAAAAACAACCCCTAAAGCAGCAATTTAACATGAATTTTACTATCTAACGAGACCATCGATCCATAAAATGAAAGCAATAAACAATGTACTGTGGTCACACAATCAATCAGTAGCTGAACTGGATTCCACAAAAAAATAACAACAAACAAGAGCTGCAAAAACAAAAACACAAAAGTAAATAGCAAAAACAGACAGACCTCAGTGTAACACTCAAAATGGAAGTGTGGCACTCAAACCAGAAGCATAACACTCAAAATGGAGCATGTTTGGCTTCCAAAAAAAGTTTGCAAACCAGAACACTTACTCCCGGGTTTGCAGTGTTTGGGTTCCAATTGTTTGAGTACCAAGGCGTTTGAGAACCAAGGTACCACTGTAGTATCATCAGAATACTTGCTGAATCAGACCTCCCTGTGTTGTTTATCACCAGCATCTGGAACTGACTTTCCACATAAAGGCTCCATTTACCTTTAATGCCATTGTAGATCTACTATCTGTAACTTATTAGTTCATGGCAGCTGAACTGTGGTGTTGTCAGGACCTTGGGGTAAAAGTCCAGGGCTCTGCTCAGTGCTGGTTGATCACATGTTGAAGTAAATTAAGTACAGTGGTACCTCGGGTTAAGAACTTAATTTGTTCCGGAGGTCCGTTCTTAACCTGAAAACTGTTCTTAATCTGAGGTACCACTTTAGCTATTGGGGCCTCCTGCTGCTGCGGCGGTGGCACAATTTCTGTTCTCATCCTGAAGCAAAGTTCTTAACCTGAGGTACTATTTCTGGGTTAGCGGAATCTGTAACCTGAAACGTCTGTAACCCGAGATACCACTGTAAGTCAATTTTAGATTTTGGGTTTAATGGTCTAACAGGCTTCCTCAACCTCGGCCCTGCAGATATTTTTGGCCTACAACTCCCATGATCCCTAGCTAGCAGGACCAGTGGTCAGGGATGATGGGAATTGTAGTCTCAAAGCATCTGGAGGGCCGAGGTTGAGGAAGCCTGGTCTAACTGCATTGCAGCAGCCAAGGTTGTCCTGGGTCTCTGTACGGTGACAACAACATTTCAGTGTGCAAACTAAGCCCACCCATCCGTTGGTCACTGCTTTGTGGTGACCAGGGCCATCTTACCCATAGATGCTAGGGGTGTGGGGCACCTGGGCGCCGGGCTCTCAGGGGTGCCAGGCCGAGAGTCCAGTCTGGGGAAGAACCTGCCCTTCAGTCGGAAGAAGAAGAAGAGTTTGGATTTGATATCCCGCTTTATCACTACCTGAAGGAGTCTCAAAGCGGCTAACATTCTCATTTCTCTTCCTCCCCCACAACAAAAACTCTGTGAGGTGAGTGGGGCTGAGAGACTTCAGAGAAGTGTGACCAGCCCAAGGTCACCCAGCAGCTGCATGTGGAGGAGCGGGGACACGAACCCGGTTATCCAGATTACAAGTCTCCCACTCTTAACCACTACACCACACTGGCTCTCAGTCGGAGCGCTGTGGCAGGCTCTTCTGCTGTGGGAAGCTCTGCACTGTGAGTTCGGGGGGGGACCGACCAAGCCAGTGAGACACTGAGACGGCTGGCTGGCTCCGCCCTCCTGCACACTTGGGACTGGACAACCGGGGTGGGGGGAGTGACAGGTGGATCTTTGCACCCCGTTACCACATATGCTTAAGACAGCCCTGGTGGTGACAGACGGTAAATACAGGCCTTTCGCATCTTGGTCACTGCTCAGTAGAAGTGGAGTGAGAGTCTTCACGTGGTCCACTGCTGTCCACAGCCCTCAAGCTACTTACATAAGAACCATTCTGATGTCACAAGTGGTTTAAATGAATGAGGCTGCTTTGCTGGAAGTGTATGTTCACACATACATGGACACCACTTGATGACTCCCAGTCAAACATGTGAACCACCTAAACTGAAAAGTGTTGCGTTTAAGAGTCGTATCACTCTTTCGAGAGCCGATCTACACTTTCTACACAAGGGGACTGGCTTTGAATAGATATTTGTGGGATCGCCAATCCATTTGCTGTCTGCTTAACTAAATAGAAATCCAAATCCCCCAAAATATGGAATAATGTTTCTTAAGCCACTTCTGGGCCTGCCCCAGGAGGTGGGGTTGCGGGCTTCACGCCCACCCCACGTGAGCGGGGGCTGATTCCAGCCCCCGCGAGAGCAGGGGAATCCCTGTCGGGCCTGCCCCCCCCAGCCAGCCAATCAGCTGGTCAGCTGGGGGGCATGATTTGCCCTATTTAGGGCCGGCGCGGAGGGGGCTCGCCCTCTTTTCGCCGGCTAGCCCTCACGTTGTGGCCTAATTCGCCCAATTAACCTTACATTACGGTGTCTTGTGTCTTTATTTATCCTGGTGGGGGGCGGGAACTCGCCACGCAATCAGTGCCAGATTTACGTATAAGCTAAACAAGCTATAGCTTAGGGCCCCACTCTCTTGTGGGCCCCCCCAAAATGTAAAGGAAAATATAAGATAAAGAACAAATAAAACCTACATACAGCAACAGTGGCAAATGGCTATAGTTACCTATTAGGTCCATAAATTACCATATAGCATATATTCAACACAAAAAACAGCGGCAATTTGTTGTTGACAAAGTACAGCTGGACATATAAAGGGCCCCATTATCTTCAGTAGCTTAGGGCCTCATCAAACCTAAATCCGGCCATGTTTCTTATACATAATAACTACTACCAAATCAACATTTGTAATTAAATGGAAGTGTTCTGAAAGGCTCACATTTAAAAGAGAGTTACAGACAGCACACCAAAGGCACACTGCAGACCATAAAAAGTAGATTAATATATAATAACAAATTTAATAAAGTTGTTATTAATAACCACAAATATTTATATTTGATTTTGTGTTTTAACTGTCATGCATATCTGTACTTGCATGATGAGAGCTTTAAATCGGTTCTTTTAAAAATATTGAATATATATAGAACACTCTAACCACTACTGGTGCTCACATGCCACAAGCAGGGGAGATAAATTAAGTTTTCTTTTTTCCTTTAACTATGATGAAAGGAAATAGAATGAGAATACCAGAAACAGGAGAAGGAAAGAACCCGAGTTTCTGTGAATCACATTGTTAAAGTTTTTAACAAAGGAATGTGGCTTCCCCTCCCCTTGTAGAATTCTAATAGCTTTCGAGTGGAGAAATCCATTAGTGCCTGATTTAATTACAGCACACTCAGGTGATTCTTTATGCATTAGTATCTGCTGAAAAGCTGCTCTCCAAATAGGGCTTATTCAATGAGTGGGAAAATGTGTGCTGGAGAAAATGGTTGCCTAAGATTTGTGTTGCCTTTGTCCATGGAGTTTTCTTGGCAGGGATACTGGAGTGGCTTGCTGGTTCCTGCTCCAGGTGGATCACGTTTGGTCAAAACTCTCCACTGTGACCTGTCCATCTTGGGTGGCCCTGAACGGCATAGCTCATAGCTTCTCTGAGTTATTCAAGCCCCTTCGCCATGGCAAGGAAGTGATCCATGAAGGGTCTGTATAGTTAAAGCTATGGTTTTCCCAGTAGTGATGTATGGAAGTGAGAGCTGGACCATAAAGAAGGCTGATCGCTGAAGAATTGATGCTTTTGAATTCTGATGCTGGAGGAGACTCTTGAGAGTCCCATGGACTGCAAGAAGATCAAACCTATCCATTCTTAAGGGAATCAACCCTGAGTGCTCACTGGAAGGACAGATCCTGAAGCTGAGGCTCCAATACTTTGACCACCTCATGAGAAAAAAGACTCCCTGGAAAAGACCCTGATGTTGGGAAAGATGGAGGGCACAAGGAGAAGGGGATGACAGAGAATGAGATGGTTGGATAGTGTTCTCAAAGCTACCAACATGAGTTTGACCAAGCTGCGGGAGGCAGTGGAAGACAGGAGTGCCTGGCCCATGGGGTCATGAAGAATCGGACATGACTAAACGGCTAAACAACAACAACAAGAAGAAGATTTGTGTAAACACACACACGCGTGTACAGTATCAAGCCATTCCCAAAGCAAAAAAATAAATAAATTTGAATCAAATTAAAAATTAAATTTGGTGCATATTGAAAACAAGTGTTGCATCATAAAGACACCACAGTATCTGCTGTGTCTCATTTCCAAAAGGAAACACAGGCTCTGGGTCAGTGTCTAGAACAGGGGTCAGCAACCTTTTTCAGCCGTGGGCCTGTCCACCATCCCTCAGACCATGTGGTGGGCCGGACTATATTTTTTTGGGGGAAATTGAACAAATCCCTATGCTTCACAAATAATCCAGAGATGCGTTTCAAATAAAAGGACACATTCTACTCATGTAAAAACACGCTGATTCCCAGACCGTCCATGGGCTGGATTGAGAAGGCGATTGAGCCACATCCGGCCCACGGGCCTCAGGTTGCCTACCCCTTGGTCTAGAACACCTGAAATCTTGTGCCACTCAGAGACTGGGGCGGCATGCAACAATACTATCAGCGGAAACACATTAAAATGCAGATTGGATCTCATCTTTTTTCCACAGCAATTCATTACCTGGTCAAGATTTCAGTTCCCTGTGGTGAACACATTTATCCTGCTTCTAAATGTGCTCATTATAGTCCTGGCCCTCATACATCACTTCCTTTTGAATTGGTCTACTGTCAATTATCAAATATTTTAATTCTCATCCGGGACCAATCCTTCCTCGGGGACCCAAGAAAGGCACAGAGTCTGCTGTGCCAAAGAGCTATAAAGTTAAAATAAGGAGACATCATTATTGAAGAATTATAAACCGTGAGTCAGAAATCTAATTTGAATGCTGAATCACATAGGAATAAGAGGAATAAGCAATGAGATACAACAAGTTGATGCTTGTCAAAATTTGGCAGGCCTATTTTCTATTTCTGCACACAGCTTGCTTTGGAGGTAGGCTCACAACTGCATGGTCTGGTGAGCTTGGTCCATGACTTTCCTCTGCCCATGCTTAGATTGAGAAGCGGAGGGCATAGTCCTCCTCTTCTAGCACTCACTGTGATGGAGAGACCAGTCCAACAGCGAAATGCTTTTCTCATGTCCCATTTTTCAAACCTGTGCATTGGTGTCACTACCTGCTTATTCATATTTATAAATTTATGGATGAACTTCTGGCAAGTACTACAGATGTGTTTATTACAGAAGGCCAGTTAACTGGATTCTGATTTTATAATGCTGATTTCAATTCAATCAGTTTCTTGTTGTCTTGAGATTTTTTTTGTACAACACTTAGATGATATTAAGAGGTATATAAATAGACAAAACCACCACCACCACCACCACCACCACCACCATCATCCATATATCTCCTGCCTATCTTCCACCATAGAATTCAAGGCAGAGGTGTACACAGGGTTCCTCTGCTGATTCTCTTTTTAAAAAAAATAATATTTATTCAAATTTTAAAGATTACAAAGAGAAAAAATAAAAAACAAAACAAGAAAAATAAAAGATACAGAAAAAATACAAACAATTTTAAAAAAAGAACAGATCAAACCTTTACATAACTTTCTTTCCTTTGCTTATTTCCTTGACCTCCTCACACCTCCCTTTTTTGTATTCTAGTTCAATTAGATGTTTCAGCAAATCCTTTCCAGCTTTGTTTTTATCCTAATAATTTATCTTAATATACTGTAATTCTCATCTTTCACCAATTAAAAAATCAATTTTAACCTAATCCTTTATATAATTTCTGCTAAAAACACATTACTTCATTCCAACAACCTTCTAACATTCCTTAATTTTGCAATGTTTCTGTAGATAAACTTTAATTTTTTTCCAATCTTCTTCCACCAACTCTTCACCTTGGTCTCGGATTCTGCCAGTCATTTCTGCCAGTTCCATATAGTCCATCACTTTCATCTGCCATTCTTTCCGGGTGGGTAAATCTTGTGTCTTCCAATACTTCGCGATGAGTATTCTTGCTGCTGTTGTTGCATACCTAAAAAAAGTTCTGTCCTTCTTTGGCACCAATTGGCCGACCATGCCCAGGAGAAAGGCCTCTGGTTTCTTCTGGAAGGTATATTTAAATACCTTTTTCATTTCATTATAGATCATTTCCCAGAAGGTCTTAATCCTTGGGCGTGTCCACCAAAGGTGAAAGAATGTACCTTCAATCTCTTTACATTTCCAACATTTATTATTGGGCAGATGATAGATTTTTGCAAGCTTGACTGGTGTCATGTACCACCTGTATATCATTCTCATTATATTCTCTCTTAAGGCATTAAATGCCGTAAACTTCATACCTGTGGTCCATAACTGTTCCCAGTCAGCCATCATAATGTTATGTCCAACATCTTGTGCCCATTTTATCATAGCAGATTTCACCATTTCATCCTGAGTATTCCATTTCAACAGCAAGTAATACATTCTTGACAAGTTCTTAGTTTTAGGATCTAACAGTTCTATTTCCAATTTTGATTTCTCCACCTGAAAACCAATTTTCTTATCCAAATTATAAGCCTCCATTATTTGATAATAATGAAGCCAATCCCGTACTTTGTTTTTTAGCTTTTCAAAACTCTGCAGCTTTAATCTATCTCCTTCTTGTCCTCTGCTGATTCTCACCTCGGCACTAACCAGAACCAGACTAGGAATGAATGCATCAATCTGCCTCTGGTGTGTAAATTCACATCGTATTTAAATGCGATAATACATCTTTCATCTCAAAAGTACACTTTGCTGCATTTTCTCGAGCTGAAAACCTGGTTAGAACATTCAGATAGTGTCAAATCCTGTGGATAGGCAAGTTGAAAACCCACATCATAGTTTGGGAGAGGCACCTAGGATCAGTTTGTATCAGAAGTCACGGAAATTTCATGCTTCGAGAATCCCATACCCAGACCTGCTTAGTTCAGTGAATTTCCCTCTGCTGCAGGTCTTATGGTACAAAACGCCCAAGGCATTCAGGTTCCTCTAGAAAATTCTTCCCCTTAGACTTCTTCTTGAGGGCACTAAAGCTTTATTACAGCCTCATAAAACTTCCTACTACATTTCCTTTTATTCCAGGTCAATCATTAAATAGATATCCTGGAAGGCTTCCCAAGTTCAGTCACTGGAAAACAAAAGCAGGAAAACCTGTTCCCAAGCTGATGTTGTTTTCAAAAGATGCGCGGCTTGTTCCACCCACACTCGGAAAATAAAGAGGAGAGAGACTTGAAGGCTGGGTTAACTAGGGACACAGCTTTGTTAACTACACAAGGAAAGGAGACCGGCAAGGGATCAAACTGTACTGGTGTTTGTTTGTTTGTTTGTATCTTTTATGAATTTTATTTTCAGTTTCCAGAAATGTGCATATAAACATCTTACAGTCTCATACTTCCAATACAAATATATATCAGACTTCCCAAAACCCCCCCCCACTTTTGTGGGTTTTTAAAATCTTATTTAATTTTTTTAACACTGCATTTTCAACTTTACTCCCTTTTTAAATCGTCCTGCAATTAATCTTGATAATACTTTTAACTGTTTGATTTAAGAAGTTAACCCTACCAATGTGCTTGTACAGGTGTTTGTTTATGTGAGAGGTTTATGAACATGTCCCCCTGCTGGCTCAGTGAGGAAGAGCTCTATACTTCTCTCCCAAGTCCTGTACATTGCCTGTCTCTGCCCCCTCATTGTTTAGGGAGACCCTTGTGCATCAGAAGGGTCCCTGACTCAGACCCCAGAAGGTTCATTCCCTGCCTTTGATTCCAACAACTCTGGGTGTCAAGTCTCAGGAACTCCCTTTCACCTTCTTGGTGCCTCTGGGTTCTCAATGAGTACAGTGGTACCTCGGGTTACATATGCTTCAGGTTACAGACTCTGCTAACTCAGAAATATTACCTCGGGTTAGGAACTTTGCTTCAGGATAAGAACAGAAATCGTGCTCCGGTGGCGCGGCAGCAGCAAGAGGCTCCATTAGCTAAAGTGGTGCTTCAGGTTAAGATCAGTTAAAGGTTAAGAACGGAGCTCTGGAATGAATTAAGTACTTAACCTGAGGTACCACTGTACCTTTTCTTCTTCTTGACTCCCATCTGTTTCATGTAGGGTTTTCTCCTTAGCCCATTCTTCTCCCGAAGATGTCCCACAAGGCAGCTCTGCATATTCTGGTGTAATCTGCACATTCACTTTCATTTCAGTCACGAGCACCGTTGCAATCTGGGGTTTACAGAACAAAATAGCCCCTCTCCCAGTAGAAATGCATTTGTTAGCTGACCTAAACGGCTCCAGTGTGATACCAAAATAAGGTTTTCAGAGAAAAATGGTCAAATAATTGACATGTGTGAATTAAACATTAGTCAAGATGTGAAGACTCATGCACAGAGCGCATTGTTCTTGCTCCTGAAGAGTAATTGTTTGTTTGTACTACATTAATTTGGCCTGTGGACTGCGTATGATCAATAGATAAGGGAAAGTATTACATTGATATATCTGGCAGAGTTATGGTTTGTTTGACAAATTTTCATGCGTGGCATGATGTATAGGAACTTTGTTTGTGTACTTTCCTCCTGAATGCATTATTTACGGGAGAGCCTCTCCTGGTATGCCCCGCAGAGGACCTTAAGGTCCATGAATAATCATAGTTTAGAGGGCCCGGGACGTAAGGAAGTGAGATTATCCTCCACCAGGGCCAGGGCCTTCTCAGTGATGGCTCTGACCTGGTGGAATGCTCTGTCCCATGAGAGCAGGGCCCTGCAGGATTTAACTTCCTTCTGCAGGGCCTGTAAGACAGAGCTATTCCACCTGGCTTTCAATTTGATCTTAGCCTGATCTTTTATTCCCCTTCCTTCCCTCCTCCTCCCCTTTTTATGAAGATTACCCACTCTGGGATCCCACAGCTAATTCTCCCCTGGTCTCCCCGCTGGCCCAAATAGGACTAATTTAGCCAGCTAGCCCTGGTGATCATCTAATGTTTATTGGGTGGATTTCCCCCCTGAATTGATTTTGAATTTTGAATTTATTGTTATTCACGTTTTATACTGTATTTTATGCTGTTTTTGTTGCATCAATTAAGTGTTTTAAAATTGTTGTTAGCCACCCTGAGCCCGGTTTTCTGAACCGGGAAGGGCGGAGTATAAATAAAATTATTGTTGTTGTTGTTCTTCTTCTTCTTGTTATTATTCATGGGCACGTGATGCAGCCAAAATCAACCACTACAAAAGCCAGTTTGATTACAATGGGTCAGAATCCCTGTTCAGATGTAATATGAATACCTGGAGGGGAAGTGAGACAGAGGCCTCACCGCTACCATGCATTCAAGGCAGTATTATAACACTATAAACAGTCGTGGTTTTCCATTGCTACTTAAAGTCATGTGAGTCTAGGGATGGCCATCTCTCTGTTGGGATACTGCCAGGGAGACAAAGGCCATCACTGCCTCCATGTCATCTCCGGACGTCCATCGATCTCCCGTAGATACAGTATCAGCAATTAGCGGCATGAGCTCCAGAAATAGATTGCCGCATTCCTGGGCTGATGCACACTCTATCAGCAGAATTCACACAGCGAAAGTTGCACAGCAGGAGAGCATATTTACAAGTTTATTCAGCGTTGGTCAGAACAAAGGAAAACATGACCGCCTGCTAGCGTGTTCAGGCACCGAGAGAGAGAAACGAAAGCAATAGCAAACATAAACATCCTGTGAACAGGAAATACGCAGACTCTGACTCACACAGCCTGCTCCCTCTTAAGGTGGAACGGAAATATCCCAACACTCTCGTGGATGCTTTAGTTGTGATTCCTGCATTGCAGGGGGTTGGACTAGAGGACCACCGGGGTCCCTTCCAACTCTATGATTTTGTGATGCTGCTTTAAATGCGTAGGTTGGGGGCATTAGTGTGCCCAACCTTCACATATTCAATGTAGGTTCTGAAAGAGCCCCCTCTTATGTACCTGCGTGAGTACCCCGCAGTGGACAAACATTTCAACAACAATAAAGCACTCAGGATGCAAAAAGAAGGCAGGATGAGATCAAAAGACTGCAGATTAGCAGCTGCTGCTCCTTTCTAATGGATGGCAGCTGCTAGAGAAAACATAAACAATTCATTACATCTCTGTTGCATGGCTGGATCTGGCCTGGACAACATTACAGCCAAAATAATATTTCGGTCTCATACGGTTTACAGGAAGCAAGGAGGCGAAGACGAAGAAGAAGGAAAAAAAAGCCATAGTACAAAGCAGATGATGTAGTTAAAGAGCAGCCATCTAAAATGTGAAATATGAGAGGACGTGCAGAATATCTTGTTATTGTGAGTGCCGGGTTCATTCAATATCAACACACAAATGGGAAAACGATCACTTTCATAAAGGAGGGAATAGAATCAGAAGCTGGTGTTGGGTGATGCCAGCTCGGGTTCACCTATCATTCTGGTTTTCCTAGGGCAAGCTGTTATATGCGCGTGTACTAGAGTCAAGGTATATCTCTCCCTTCCGTCCCCATGCCTCCACTGAGAGATTCAACTTCTGGAGAGGTGGGAGGAAAGGGATGAACATAAAAAACAGCAACTCATGTGCAACCGCACACACTGACATTGCATTGTACTAGCAATTAGATGATATCCCATTACAGTGGTACCTCCGGTTGTGCACGGGATCCGTTCCAGAGCTCCAATCAGATCCCGAGGAATTTGCAAGGAGGTGCCACTTCTGCGCATGCGCATGACATGGTAGAACATTTCTGCACATGAGAGCGGGGTGAAACCCGTAAAAATACTTCTGGGTTTGCTGCGTTCACATCCTGAAGGACACTGAGATCCAGTGCCAAGGGCCTTCTGGTGGTTCCCTCACTGCGAGAAGGCAAGTTACAGGGAACCAGGCAGAGGGCCTTCTTGGTAGTGGCACCTGCCCTGTTGGAACGCCCTCCCACCAGATGTCAAAGAGAAGAACAACTGCCAGACTTTTAGAAGACATCTGAAGGCAGCCCTGTTTAGGGAAGCTTTTAATGTTTAATAGATTATTGTATTTTAGTGTTCTGTTGGAAGCCGCCCAGAGTGGCTGGGGAAACCCAGCCAGATGGGCGGGGTATAAATAATAAATTATTATTATTATTATTATTATTATTATTATTATTATTATTATACGCAACCAGAGGTGTGAGTATTCAGAGGTACCACTGTATCACAATACATGCTCCTTAGGGAGTGCTGCCTTCTGCACTGATGTGATTGCCAGACACCCGGACCCCACCTTTGAATGGCCAAGGCATCATGCTGTAGCTATAAGCTATCTGCAGCTTCACCATGCAGGGTGTGGTCCATTTCTGTACTCGTCTTCTCCAACCTTGCGCCTCCACAATAGCCCTGGTCAGCGTGGTCCCAGAAATGGATGGGAGCCCAGTTCAACCGGTAATGTCCTGGATTAATAGGCCCCAAACACACAACCCCAGTTCATAGTCTCGCAGGTCTATTTTGAAACAACTGTGGTTTTCTAGATCATTTTTAAAGGCAGCTCATTGCAATAGTCTGAATGGGAGATGACCAGAGCACAAAGGACTGTGGCCAAGCTTTTGCCACTTAGGTGTGTGGTCGCAGCTGGCGTATCAGCTGAAGGTGCTTTTAGTCACACGCTTGTTCCACAATCAGGTGGAAGCAAAACACAGAGACACACATACAAAAGACCTTGACCATTTCATAAAGCCGTCTATAAATTGGCCCTAGCTCTCAAACAGATTTAAAAACACTGTATGTAAACTGGGATATAGAAGAGAGGTGGTTGTTCTGCGACATGCAATAAAGATTTTTTTTCCTTCTAATTTTTGGTGCTGGGCATAAAGTCTATCAAATGTGAGAACATAATAAAAAAAAGACACAAACTTCTTCAAAACCCTCTTTCATTTTATCACGGTCTCAGTTCCACTGTACAAATTCCCCTTTCCATCCTAAATCTAAAGCAAGTTGTTTTAGCAGTTCTATGTCACTTTTAACTTTTATGTCACACTTCTCTTAGCAGCTAGGCTCTTGTGAAGAGCATTTTAACAATGCTGTGAAAAAGTGGTTTGGATTTCTTTAGTAGAGACAGTAAACATTTAATGCCATTTTCACTCCATGTGTAGTCCTTATCTGAACTCTTATTCCTAAGTTTCTTCAGTTCTCCTGCAAAGCTGACCTTTCACATAAATAAACCCTATATCTCGATTGCCCTTATTATCTAATGTCTGCCCCCATTTACAGGGGATTTTGGGGGTGCCTTTTCGAAACTACTGTGCTGCGCAGAAATACATGGGCATTGCAGAGCAGCAATGTCTAGTTTGGCCTGAACTCTCCAAAAGTTGAATTTCTGAACATCTCCTCCCCCCCCACAATTTTTTAAATTTATTTTCCACAATTATAACAAATAACAAATATAACATAAAAAAGGAAAAGGAAACACACAAAAGAACACACAAAAGAAAACACAATACAGTACTAAAAAACAAAAACAAAAAAGAAATCTTAAACACATATCCCTTGAAAACCCAATTTCTCTTACATTGTTAATTGACTTCCTCAGATCCCTCCCTTCTGAATTTCATTGTATCTGCATGTAACAGCTCTCCAATATCATTCTTAAACTAAAATTATTTCCAGCAATTAATTATCTTATACTCTTTTCTTACTGTTCTTAATCCAACTTACTTACAATTAAATCCTAGGCCTATTTGGTGCTTTCAAGTGACTTCTAATTATTTATATTACAATATTTATTCAAATAGTCCTTAAATTTATTCCAATCTTCTTGATATTCCTCTTCTTTCTGGTCATGGATTCTTCCAGTCATCTCGGCTAGCTCCAAAAAGTCCAACATCTTCATCTGCCATTCTTCCACCGTTGGGATTTCTGTGAAAACATCTTCTTGACTCTAGCTGGGGTTCGGTCCCTTCCAGCCCAATTTTTTTGGACATAGAGCCCCCAGCTCCCTCACAAAAATATAGGAATGGGCCCCCAAAATGGCTCACCCTCAGGAGTTGGCACCTCTCTTGCTCCCCATTTTATCTTCACAACAACCCTGTGAGGTGGGTTAAGCTAAGAGATAGTGACTGGCCCAAGGTCATCTGGTGGGCTCCATGGTATATATTTCAGATAAGCATAGGACAGGTTCACACACAGGAAGATGAGTACATGACAGCAGATGGGAGTATCTTGGCATACATTGTTTAGTCTGAACCAGGGCTTTTGTGTGTACTTGAGTAGGCACTGCCTATGTGATCTGTTTTTCCATTTTTCTCAGAGTATGGATTGCTTAGCAATGTGTTAGTACTGTGAAAATAGTCGGAAAATTCATTTCAGTGTGCTTTCAGCTTGCCTGAAAGATATCTGAAATGTCTGGACCGGGGCCACAACTTTGGTTCTTCTTTGTACTCAGGCGCAAATGGGTGTCATTATGTTATGAAATCTTTACACAATGTGTATGAACCATGATTTCTCAAGCAATCCATATAATCATCTTCCTTGCTTTTCTGTAACATAAAGCCAAGAAGTCTATCAGCATTCAGTTTATGCAGAAACACAGCAATTTTGTGATCACAGTAAGACAATTTATATCTCGTTTGAATGAAGTTTTAGCTATAAGCTTTTACTTTCCTTCATACTGTGAAATATAATATTCTCTTGGTTACGAGTGATGCCAAAGAAGAGGAAGACTCTCTTGTCATTTATTATTTTTAGCTCATTTCTTTTGTGTAAATAGCAGCTGATAGGGACATAAATCAATTATTTTTTTTTGAAGAAAACATTTCTGACAGCTAGATGCTAAAGTTATGAAGTGCCATTAATCATCACTGTGTTCTGGTTATTAAAGCAAAGAATTCCCCAAATCTGCGCACCTTACTCTGATCTCTGTTAAGTGGGACTGCGGAAGTTCCTTCTATGTCTAGTGTTAAGGGCTTTATAGAGTAATCATAACACTTTGAACTTGGGCCACTAGCAAACAGCAGTAAGTGCATCTGAGCAGACATGTTATATGCTGATGGGGTCACGTGTATGAACCATAGGAGCCAACTCCTAGGGGCTGAGGTGGGCATTGTCATTCAAATGGTGTTCATGTGCCATGTCATGTGATCAATAATGCAAGGTGGGGCTTACCTGCTCCCCCAATATTTTATTCAAGTTGGCACCCCTGGTATGAACTCTAAAGGTGCAAAGGGCAGCACATCAACAACTGAGATCGGCGACAGACAAGGAGCAAACTACGGCTTCAATCCCGCACCATTTTACCAGAGAGTAATTCCCATTGGACTCACTAGGAGCTACACCTGTGTGTAGGATTGCACTGTCGGTCAAATAAATGAGAATAATTTCTACAGAGTGGGGAGAGTTCCTGTGAGGCAATCCAGTTGCTTATTGTAATATAATGCAGACATCAGTGCTGTAACTGCTGTTGAGAAAGGGTGACCCAGTGTGGTGTAGTGGTTAAGAGCAGTGGACTCGTAACCTGGTGAACTGGGTTCGCGTCTCCGCTCCTCCACATGCAGCTGCTGGGTGACCTTGGGCTGGTCACACTTCTTTGAAGTCTCTCAGCCCCACTCACCTCACAGAGTGTTTTTTGTGGGGGAGGAAGGGAAAGGAAAATGTTAGCCGCTTTGAGACTCCTTCGGGTAGTGATAAAGCGGGATATCAAATCCAAACTCTTCTTCTTCTTTAGAAAAATACTGAAGCTCTTTTCATTTTTTTAAAGAAACAAAAATCTCCCTGTTAATCTGAGGAGAGCTTTGAGAAACTCACTGAACTCTAGTTGTCAATAAACTTACAGAGAGAGCAGTGGCGTAGCGTGGGTTGCCAGAGCCCGGGGCTGCATGGAAGGGAGTAGGATGGGAAGAAGGGAAATATATGGAGTATGCATGCACATTCAACTGCTTAATGGGGAGATTGCAGCTGTAGAGCTAAAAAAAAGAAGACTCATTCCATTGTCTGGAGAGATCCAGTGGTGTTGCAAGGGGGGGGCTGGGTGCCATGTCGGGGGGGGGGTTGACATGAAGGCAGCCATGAGCAGAGGATCCTGCCACCATCTGTATGGTGCTTGAGCGGCGTTGGTGGCAAACTGCTATGTACGGCACTTGTGCAGCGTCGCTACATACGGCGCATGCATCATACCTACATCGTACGTAGTGGCACCACACATGCATCCTACGTAGTGATGCTGTGCATGCGTTGTACGTAGCGGTGCCACGCATGCGCAACCAATGGTTTGCCCCGCCCTGGGTGTCAGTTAGCCTTTGTTCGCCCCTGGAGAGATCACTTCCTGGTTCACAAGGAAAACCGTTTTCAACGGAGCCCAGTGACAGAAGCATGCAGCTGTACTGAGGCAGCACTGGATGTTGAAATTTTGTGTTCCTAACAATTTTGTGGCCCTGACCCTCCCCACCCTATGCCATTGGGTGAGAGTGATCAACCTAAGCCCCAGGGCCAAATGTGGCCTTCCAGGCCTCCCCACCTGGTCCTTGGAACTGTCCCCAGGCCACCCCCCCCCGTCTGGTGCTGCTTCACAGCCCAAATGATTTCTGCCAGGCTGGAATGTGTTCCTGAACTCTGATAATGCCTCTTGCTTATCTAGATATAGAGATGTACGTGTACGTAGAATATAAGGTAAAGGTAAAGGGACCCCTGACCATTAGGTCCAGTCATGAACGACTCTGGGGTTGTGGCGCTCATCTCGCTTTATTGGCTGAGGGAGCCGGTGTACAGCTTCCAGGCCATGTGGCCAGCATGACTAAGCCGCTTCTGGCGAACCAGAGCAGCGCACGGAAACGCCGTTTACCTTCCTGCTGGAGCGGTACCTATTTATCTACTTGCACTTGCTTTCAAACTGCTAGGTTGGCAGGACCAGGGACTGAGCAACGGGAGCTCACCCCGTCGCGGGGATTCGAACCACTGACCTTCTGATCAGCAAGTCTTAGGCTCTGTGGTTTAATCCACAGCGCCACCCGCGTCCCCCTGTGTAGAATATAGTACCCTGTAAAAAATGTCCATCTGTGGAAGATGGCCCAGAAGGGAATGTGGTCCTTGGGTTGATAAAGGTTCCCCATGACCTAAGGCCTCAAAGCCTCCTTCGCTTCTCCAGGGCTTCTGAAGTCAAGGAACTCCAAGAGAACCATCAGCATCATGCCTGCTCCAGAGGGTCTTGGACCATGGGCTGTGCACAGGAGGAGCACAGAATAGGCAGAAAAGAGAGCAGGAGGAAGTCGGTCAAAGGAAGACTGTGGGAGCAGGACTGGAAGAAGAGAGGTGAGGTAAAGCAGCAGAATAAGGACTCTGAAGAGTGCAACTTGAAATCAAGAATGCAATGACTGCACATATAAAAATACTGGGCCTGTAACTAGCTAGATGCAGCCTTTGGAAAGCAGGACTCTAAACCTGACCTACTAGACCAGATTATAATGCTTCTGGCTGTTGCTTCAGGGAGCTTCCAAAGCAATTTCCTCCTTCTGCCTCAGCAGGACTATCAATTGTGACCCCGAACTTACTGAGGTGAATCAACACTTGGATCCTTGTCCAAGGTCCTGACTTTGCCTGAGTTTCCATTATCTTACTTGGGCCTTCATCTCCTTTTAGTGATGAAAATTGAAATGGATCAAGACATTCAAGAATTATGAGCTGCAAAGTTTCTCATTGTGAGCTTGGTAATTTTTCCTCCTGCAGGTTACTTGTTACCTTTTTAGCCCGGTAATTATGGGATTTAGTGCGGTCACCAGGAAGAAGACACCCCAAGTATGATTAAACTTCAACAGTTCTAACTCCTGAGTAACAATTATCACAATACTGCATCCAAAGCTAAACTCACCTTTGTCTGAGAACATGTCTGCAGCATGCATCAAAATGTCTGCAAAGAAGGTCAGTTTTTCATAGATGTGAAACTGGCATTCTATAAACACAGATGGGTACAAATGCTTTTAACTCTGAGAAGCTTTTACAAATGCTTTTAACACACGAGAAAACAAATGTCTTCAAAGACTGGATTCATACATGATGCTGCTAAAAAGGTTGCATGATTTGAGTGATTGAGACCATTTTTGACTTTGATGGTACAGTTCAAGCCTTGAGATATAAGAAGCTGAAGAGCAGAAGAGTAGGTAAAGGTCCAGTCGTGACCGACTCTGGGGTTGCGGCGCACATCTCGCTTTAGTGGCCGAGGGAGCCGGCGTACAGCTTCTGGGTCATGTGGACAGCATGACTAAGCCGCTTCTGGCGAACCAGAGCAGTGCACAGAAATGCTGTTTATCTTCCCGCTGGAGCAGTACCTATTTATCTACTTGCACTTTGACGTGCTTTTGAACTCCTAGGTTGGCAGGAGCAGGGACCAAACAATGGGAACTCACCCTGTTGCGGGGATTCGAACCGCCAACCTTCTGATCGGCAAGTCCTAGGCTCTGTGGTTTAACCCACAGCGCCACCCGCGTCCCTAGAAGAGTAGGTGCTATATATTTTTTATATAGTTTCAAGAAGACTTTTTATATAATTTCAAGAAAATAGTTTCAAGAAGACTAACAAAAAAATCTCTGTAATAAAATGTTTAAAATATATAGAAGAGTAGGTGCTATATATTTTAAACATTTTATTACAGAGATTTTTTGTTAGACTTGTTGAAACTATTTTAGCTTCTCCCAGCACTCCCCTGGTGTATTTCCAAATGCCCTTTATTTTCGGCAAGCAGCAAATCCAGTTCATCACAAACGAAGCAACATGTTATATTGATGTACTGTATGTGGCTTGTGTTATAGAGTTGCAGAGGCAACATTAGACAAATGCCTGCTTTCACTCAAAAATTGGCGTGGGGTTGGGGGAGAACCAGAGAGAGGGGTGGATGGAATGAGAAAAAAGGAATGGGGAGGGAGAATGGTGGTGGTTGTAGGGAATGAGTCCAATGGGACTTCCTTGTGAGTAAATATGCATATGTGCCATTGCACAAGGACAAGGCAAAGGCCGTTGCCTCAGGAAAGGGCAGCTGAGTGTTTTCAAGGAGGTGAGAGAGGTGAAATCACATACATGAGATGGGGTCAAAACTACCCCAACCTCATAGTGAGTCAGTTTACCAGATGATAATAGCTGCCATTGGGTGGGTGCGATGGGAACATTTGGTCCTCAGAATGCCATTGGATTCCAGCATCCAACATCTCTGGCTGTTGGCCATGCTGGCTGGGACTGATGGGAATTGGAACCCAACAACATCTGAAAAGCCAGAAGTTCCCCTCGTCGGCTCTAGAGCATGTTGCCTGAGGACCTGTTCGCAACACAGCTGCCTCAGTTTTTGATGAGCCAGCTCACCACAGACAGCAAGCTGCCATTTGAGCAACTTCAAGAAGACCCGGCTCGGAAGGTGTAACAGGTAACTGGCCTAAGATTGCTCCACAAAATGTCATTTGAGGATGCCAGCTTGAAGATAGCTCTAAGCAGCAACTGGGGGACCTGCCAGCAGCTGTCAGGAAACAGGAGCTCAGGAAGGTTTCTACATTTCCTCTTTTCTTCACCTTATGTCTCTATTATGCCGTGAAAACTAACATATATGTCTTAGATATATCTTAAGCTGTTTCTTTCTTTCTTTCAGCCTTGGACTCCTTTTCTTACCACCACCCCCTTTCTGACACTGAGGAAAACACACAATGGATCGTGAATATTTAATTGTTCCTCTCATTTTACAGGTTTTAGTTTAAAGGTAACCATAGCACAGTCTTGCATCCATTATTAATTGCTGAACAGCTCTGTCGCTTCTTCGGACTCCACTTTCCTTTCGATGTTCGCTTCATATGAGCGGTGGCGCCGTCAGTGGAAAACAACTTTGATATTGTTTTAAGTGTGAGAATCTGGCAAATGCGATGACAACCTAGACCAGTAGGATGTAAGCGGCTGATTTCGGCGGATGGGACAATGTTTAAGAGCGACAGCAAGGGCGAGAGGCAGCCGAGGAAAGTCCGATTCCGGGTGGCTTCTTCTCACAGCGGGAGAGTGCTCAAGGAGGTGTACGCTGACGGGGAAACCTCTGACTCATTGGATTCCGAGTGCACCAGCAACTCGGAAACAGACCCAAACAGCAGGCTGAGTGAATCGGACGGGCCGCACAACGGAAACCTTGGGTTGGAGTGGGATGAGAATGAGAAGGTGGGCGATGACATGCTCATTTTCGTGAGAGCTGCCAAAGAGAGAGGATTTGGCACCAAAAGAGTCAACATCCTCAGCAAAAATGGCACCGTTCGAGGAGTCAAGCACAAAGTCAGTGCTGGTCAAGCCCTCTTTGACAATTTAACAAAGGTATTTGAGGTAAGTGAAGTGGCTTTGCTCCTGGTCTACAACCTCTTTCTGTCTCCACTTTCAAATTATCCCAAAGCACGCACCATATTTTTGTCTATGTACGCTCAACATTCAGAATTCATAACAACATCCCAGAGATTAATTCCTCAAATGAGAGCTCCTTTTGATCTAGCAGTCAGGCTTTGATATCTTTGCAACAAAAGCAAGAAATAAAAATAAAAATTGACATTACCGGAAGCCTGCAGGCTATATCGTACCCCCAAAAAACCTCAAAGGGGAACACTCTAAAGGTCTCTGGAAATATCTTCACCACATGTTGTATTAAATATTCTTTTGAAGCACTTTTGGGGTATGTAGTTAGCGCTACTCAGCTCATCAAAATAATGTGTGGGGACTCAAATGGTGTAAGGGTATTGAGGTGAACTCCCAGGCTTTGCTCCAAAAGCCCTCATGTCATAGGGAGAATCCTAACCATGTTCACTAGAATTCTTCCCACGATCAGGAACTGTGCAATCAAGACTCCAGATTGCAGAAATTATTCTAAACATGTTCAGTGGAACTCTGTGAGAATCTCCTCGCAGTCCTTCACACTTGATACCTGAAAGGTCGGGTCAGGTCAAAAGGGGGTGGGGCCACTGCACATGGAATGCTGGGAGTGGGACAGACAATGGAGAGCTTAAATGATGCTCCCTTTGGAAGATGCCATCTGAAATTGACTGCTGTTCATCATTTCATTTAAAAACTGGCCTTGTCAGAAATATTTCCTTTTTATATCAGGTTCTGATGTGGTTCATCAGTCTTGTTTATAATGATCAATTTCAATATTGTAAAAACATGCTTCTCACAGCCATGACATCATCATCATCATCATCATCATCATTATTATTATTATTATTATTATTATTATTATTATTATGTAGCACTACAACTGATCTCGGTAATTCTTATAATCCTCTAAGGTAGACTAGCATTATTATGTAACAGTGGATACGGGGAGCAGAGCCAAGCGTTGGTAACTTGCCTAAAGAATATCTAGTTGGGTCCTAGCAAAGGCACTTTTGGGTTTGTAGCTGTGCCTCTACTCCACTATGCAATTTGAGATTTAAAGTAAAAAAGAGTAGTGCATACTTGTCTGCAAGATTTTTTGTTACTTGTAGGAATTTTGTTGTGTTTGAAGTGCTCCTGGATGGTGAAGAAAACAAATTCTCAAAGGACATTTCCTGCTTTCTTCCTGTTCAACCTGTTCTGGATTTTAGCCCTAGCACCATTAAGCCCTGGTGATATACAACTTGAATTAACCCCTGAAAACCATTGTTGGTTTTTACAAGAAGGAGTTAGATGATCTAGCCTCAGTCAAGCACTTTTCAGACTTACTCTTTTAATGGGACAATTAAATACATGCCTAAAGTTGCAATCCTCTGCACATTTACCTTTCCTTTCTTCTGAGTAGACATACAGGCGACTGCATTGTCACCCTCAGCCACTGAAGTCCAGAGGACTTAAATATTCTGAGGACTGGCTGAAACATGTCCATCCTACCTAATGGTGGGCTGTATCTGGTGCTGTTACTCAGCTGACAAAAAGGTTTCCATCAGTGGACCAGGGAGGGAAGAAACTTTTGGTGATTCACCCTTTCTGCTGCAGACCGTCACCTCCCTAAATCTGCTCCAGACGGTTGGGGGACCCTCCAGAGTAAATTTAGAGGGCTGCAGGTGGGAGGGGACGCCACTGAAAATTGCTCCTCTCCCTGCTCTGCTAATGGAGGCCCTACGATCCCTGTTGAATACAACCCAGTAATTCCTAGTGAGATATACTAAGGTTGCAAATAAATTATTAATCCCTCTTATCACCCTTTCCTTCTGGTGATTTTCAGGTTGAAAATAATGAATGCTCTTTTCACGTCATATTAAGTCTTGAAATGATTACGTATGTTAAGCATTAATTTTGGACTTCTGAAAACGGATTAAGAATGGAAATGTGTCATTACAGCATTGTCATATGATATAATTTTAACAGCTTTAGGCAACTGTTTGCATCTTTACATCTTCCTTATGTAAAAAATGCATACTTGCAAACTCCCACCAACTTGTCCAACCAAGAATGTTACCTTTGATAATGAATAATGGACACACAAAAACACTTTAGTAGAGGGGAAATGAAAACTGAGTTAGAGCTCTCTGTCTTAATAAGACCCTCTTCTCACTAGCTGCAGGAAAGGATTAAATTGCTTTATTTGAATTTTTCCCCATTCTGAGTACTTAGGCTGCAACCTTCTTTGTACAATAAATTTCAGGACTCCTAGAGAAAGAAGCCAATTGAATTCAATACATGTCTACTCATAAGTAAGTCAGCTGAGTATGGTGATGTGTGATTATAGCCTAAATGTATGGTTTCTTGATATAAAATCCTAATATTTGCATACTGAGGAAATAGAAAAATATATCTCAAAATATCAATTTTTAACTAATTATATTTTTCAGCCTTTAAATGTTGAGTATTATTCTGTTCATTTTACGTATTTACATATTTACAATATTATATACCATTAATTAAGTGGAGTGCAATGAGAAATATATTGAAACAGTATAAAATTCAACACACACATATATGCATGCAAACTATATAGCACATCAAAAACCCCAAACACAGGGCTGTTTGCTTTGCAGGGAAAGCTTGAGTAAATGAGAAAGTTTGCAACAACTGTAACTTAGTACAGAAGATATGCGTCCAGTGTTCAAAAGGAGAGAATTCCATAAGATAGGTGCTGCTAAACAGAATGCCATGATGAAAGTTGATGGGCAGATGTCCTACAGCAGAATTTCTGGTCAAATGTAGTGGTCAGGTGCAGGAGACCAGGCTATAGAAGCCCCCTCAAAGTTGATAGGCGTCTTGTGATTGATTATGTGGGGTAGGTCTTACTTGGGCTCCTCCAATATTTTGTTCAAGTTGGCACCCCTGGACCAGACAGTTCCTCAGGTAGTAATAATAATAATTTATTATTTATACCCTGCCCATCTGGCTGGGTTTCCCCAGCCGCTCTGGGCGGCTTCCAACCGAATATTAAAAACACAATACAGCATTAAGCATTAAAATTTCCCTAAACAGGGCTGCCTTCAGATGTCTTTTAAAAGTAAGATAGTTGCTTATTTCCTTGACATCTGATGGGAGGGCGTTCCACAGGGCAGGTACCACTACCGAGAAGGCCCTCTGTCTGGTTCCCTGTAACCTCACTTCTCACAATGAGGGAACCCCAGAAGGCCCTTGGTGCTGGACCTCAGTGTCTGAGCAGAATGATGGAGGTGGAGATGCTCCTTCAGGTATACTGGTCCAAGGCCATTTAGGGCTTTAAAGGTCAGCACCAACACTTTGAATTGTGCTTGAAAACATACTGGGAGTCAATGCACGTCTCTCAGGACCGGTGTTATATGGTCTCAGCAGCCACTCCCAGTCACCAGTCTAGCTGCCGCATTCTGGATTAATTGCAGTTTCCTAAGCTACCTCACTGACTCTGTTAATAGTCACATGTAACAAGGAGTGACCTGGGATGAATATATGAATTCCATTCTGCATCAAAAGACAAATGCAGCCACTTTATAAAGTGGAACCGCAATGAGCACTGCAGTGTGAATGTACATCAGGATGCACAGCACATCAGCTGCATTCCTAAAAATATAATTAAGTGGGTGAGTGGATGTGGTCTTGATACCCAACTATTCACATAGAATTCAAAGCGGACAACTGCACAGAGAGGCAATTCACAGCTTAGGAGGATATGCAACACTTTCACTATTCAAATAGGATCAAATAAAGGATCAAACAACTTTGGATTGTGCAAATGGTTCCCAAACCTATGTTCTCTGAGGTTTTTCCTGCTGCCTCTGCTTGAAGATCTTGAAGGGTTTGTAACCAGCTCATTAGCTCAGGGGTTCATCTACTCAACATCTAGGCTAGGGCAATCTTCTGAAGGGGATTGAGGGGACTGTGAGAGAAGCAGAAAGGTAGTATGTGGGGCATTTTTAGTTTCTGGTGGTAGGAGAAAGCCAGCTCAGATAGCTGGTTTTGAGTTGGTTCTCTGCTGTGACTCTGCATTTCAACAGCTAGCCAACACACAGTATTAATAAAGTAAATCTACTTGGAGGATCTACTGGCAGTGGTGTAGCATGGGTTGCCAGTGCCAGGGGCTGTGCAGAGGAGGGTGGATGGGTAGAGGGAAACGGATGGAGTACGCATGCACATTCAACTGTCTAAAAGCGTCCACGTCACTTAGGAGAGCACGGCTATAGAGATAAGAAAAGAAAAGTCATTCTGTTGCCTGGAGAGGTTACTTCCTGGTTCGCATGAAGAAGCCATTTTCAACTGGGCCCAGCAACTGAAGTGTGCAGCTGTATTGAGGCAGCACTGGGTGTTGAAATTTTGTGCCCCCAAACAATTTTGCTCCTGAGGCAACCACCCCTCTGCCCCCCCCAAACTATGCCACTGCAGAGTCCTATCAGCAATACACATGTAAGACATATTCCTCAACAAGTGGTTTGAACCTATGCACAGAGCTAAGATGGCTCTGCTGTCACAGAGGTCTGTGAGTGGGACAAGGCTGCAATAGTTTTCCATAACCCGTCTTCAGCTTCTTGTTTTCTCGGCCAAAACTTTCCCCAGCTCATTGACAGTCCAAGTACCCAGCTGGTGGCAGGATCAAGTGATATGACTTGGGTGTGTAAAGCAGACACCATAAATTAGTCTGAGCTTTCTTATCTATTGTTGTCAATGTCTCTCAAAGGTGATACTTTTCAACAGAGGAAGTCAACATATTCCGCTGAGAGCCATGAAATGATGAATACACACGTGCAAATCAACCCAATTAATTATATGATGCTCTTTTCTCTAAAGTAATGAACAGAGAGCATTCGTCACATAACCTTTGAACAATATTTATGGAAGAAAGTAGTCATCTGATTTCAGAAGCCCGGGGGGGGGGGGGGAATCACACCTAACATCTGAACCACCCACTCAGAAAGATATTGATTTCTGATCCTCTGTCATAAAGCTGCCAAAAATATGTCCTCAACTTGGATAATAGATGGGAAACTTCAGAGAGCCAAATGTGGCCTTCAAAGCCTTCCAACCTGGCCCTCAGGGCTCTCTCCTGTGAAACTCCCTTTTCTTAGATCACACCCCTCACTCGTTCTGCTTTGCATCCTCTTGGAGTGTTTTTGCCTGGTTGGTATGTGTCTTTGAACTCTAATAATGTCTCTTAAAAAGCAGAGACATCACCTTGCCGACAAAGGTTCGTATAGTTAAAGCCATGGTTTTCCCAGTAGTGATGTATGGAAGTGAGAGCTGGACCATAAAGAAGGCAGATCGCCGAAGAATTGATGCTTTTGAATTCTGGTGCTGGAGGAGACTCTTGAGAGTCCCATGGACTGCAAGAAGATCAAGCCTATCCATTCTGAAGGAAATCAGCCCTGAGTGCTCCCTCTCTGAGTGCTATCCGACTCTTCGTGACCCCACGGACCAGAGCACGCCAGGCACGCCTGTCTTCCACTGCCTCCCGCAGTTTGGTCAAACTCATGCTGGTAGCTTTGAGAACACTGTCCAACCATCTCGTCCTCTGTCGTCCCCTTCTCCTTGTGCCCTCCATCTTTCCCAACATCAGGGTCTTTTCCAGGGAGTCTTGTCTTCTCATGAGGTGGCCAAAGTACTGGAGCCTCAGCTTCAGGATCTGTCCTTCCAGTGAGCACTCAGAGCTGATTTCCCTAAGAATGGATAGGTTAGATCTTCTTGCAGTCCATGGGACTCTCAAGAGTCTCCTACAGCACCAGAATTCAAATCAGTAGTGTGCTGAGGTGCTAAATGGTTTCTAATAGGGATGGCACAGATATATACACAAAAGCATGGAAAATAGATTCTTGGGGGGGGGGGGATGGAGAGGGTCTGCATAACTTTCATGCCCTTTCAAATGGTCAATTTTGGCTCAAAAATAATTTGGCACGCCATCAGCTTGTACTCTGCTTGTTCACAAAGCAGATGTGCCAGGACTAGAGCCTTCAATATTCCAATAAGGCAATGCTACTGCTGCCCCATGGGGGTGTTATTTATCCCTCCCAACTTGCCTTTTGATTGCTGCTGGTGTCTGGTGTGGAAAAAGTTGCTATGGCAACCCCTCCCCCCTCATCTTCTTTTGCCTGCTTCAATGAGAAGGGAAATGCAGTTGCCATGACAACATCTTTCCACATCCTCCAGGCAAAGCAGCTAGAAGAAAAGGTGACGTAGCAATTTCATTGATGGCCCCTTTTGTGGGCTTTTGTGCCTTTGGGACTGAGAATGAGGGGTTCTGACCGTCGCCTGGCTTGCCAGGCTAAACCAAAGGCGTGCTGGGCTATATGTTATCTTTCTGAAACCAAGAGAGGCCTTCTCTTCCAATGGAAGGACCGCTGTACTTGGAATTAGAAATCTCAATTCAAATCTCAGTTGAGTTGACTAGACTAGTCAGCTCTTGCCAAAACACTGCTTTTTAACCACTGTTCCTCTTCCTTCGCATGAAAATAATAGCGACCTTGCTTCTCTTTTAAAAAAATACATTAGTTGCAAATATAACAGAATGAAATAAAAAGAGAGGATTAATGTCAGCTCACCGTACAGAAAGGATGAGCCATCAATCCTAACTGAAAAATTTATTTTTTTATTAAAAAATTGTCCAGTAGCACCTTAGAGACCAACTAAATTTGTTCTGGGTATAAGCTTTCGTGTGCATGCACACTTCTTCAGATACCAGAAGAATCTGAAGTATCTAAAGAAGTGTGTATGCACATGAAAACTTAGTTGGTCTCTAAGGTGCTACTGGACAATTTTTTAATTTATTTTGACTGTGTCAGACCAACATGGCTACCTACCTGAATCTATTTTTTTATTGATTTATTAAATTTGTATACTGCCCTTCATCCATAGATTTCAGGGCAGTTTACTATATATTTGAATGTCCGAACTGATACCAAGACAAGATTGATGATGGTATGCTCAAATGCAGATATACAGTGGTACCTTGGGTTACAGATGCTTCAGGTTATATACACTTAAGGTTACAGGCGCTTCAGGTTACAGACTCCGCTAACCCAGAAATAGTGCCTAAGGTTAAGAACTTTGCTTCAGGATGAGAACATAAATCGCGTGGCAGCGACACGTTGGCAGCGGGAGGCCCCATTAGCTAAAGTGGTCCCTCAGGTTAAGAACAGTTTCAGGTAAAGAATGGACCTCCAGAACGAATTAAGTTCTTAACCCAAGGTACCACTGTATAGATATTCAAATGCAGAGAGAGCATGAAGATTTCAGACTATTGAGTAATGGACGGTTGGTGTTTATTCTTCCATCCTCGAAGTATCAGTCTCTAAGGGCTTACAGGGTCCACTTTCATTGTTAGTCTCCCACATTGCAGGAACATCATTAAAAAACCTGCGAATATCTGCAAATATAAAGGATTTTTCCAAAACAAAATTAGTTTCTGACCAGAAGGAAGACAACACAGGACACACCTGCATCACATGCCTCAAAGAAGTATTATCAGCCTTACATCACCAGCAACTATCTGAACTAGCCCATTCCTTCCTAGGTGGACTGGGGTCCAATATACTTGAAACATCCTGTCAGGGAACTGCCATCGCAGCTAGCAGAGGAGGCGAGACTCAGCAGCAATGCTGGAGAGCGGCCAAGCCGGAAGAGAGGGAGGTCCCCGGCTGGGGAAGATAATCAGCGCTACACCAGGGATAGAGAGGGGCCGATGGGGGAAGCGGAGAGGAGGCTCCAGGACTCTTCGCAGGAGACCAGCGAGGAGAGCACAAGTCCTCTGCTGCCCACACCCACCCTGCGCAGAAGACTTTTGCACAGGGAAAGTAGGCGGCGACTTGGCGTCAAAGAGCTTCTTTGCTGGAAGAGTTTCAAGAAATGCCCACTGATGGATTCTGCCAGCGACTGAACAGCCACGGAGTGGAGGGCTGTCCAGAGGGAAACGGCTTAACCAGGCAAACTAGCCCGGAGAGGCGGTAACTTATGCACAAGCAACCCTTAAAGCCATTACACATCCATTTTCTAAATTTGAACCATTAAAAGTAGTTGCTTGAAAACCGTGTGCAGCATTCGGATGGAGCCTTGTACAGTGGTGCCTCGCAAGACGAAATTAATCCGTTCCGTGAGGCTCTTCGTATAGCGGTTTTTTCGTCTTGCGAAGCAAGCCCATTGACAGCTTAGCGGATTAGCGCTACAGCTGTCAAGTGGCTTCCAGCGATCAGCTGTTAAGTGGCTTATCAGCGGAACAGCTGATAAGCGGCTTAGCGGCTTAAGAAAAGGGCGGAAAAAGCGGAAAAAAACCCCGCGGGGGGATGCAAGATTTTTTTTGTCTTGCGAAGCAACCCCATAGGGGAATTCGTTTTGCGAAGCGCCTCCAAAATGGAAAACCCTTTCGTCTAGCGGGTTTTTCGTCTTGCGAGGCGTTCGTCTTGCGGGGCACCACTGTAGATTCTTCAGTCAGGCGCTGAGGCTGGAACCTTAACCATGTCTACACAGAAGTAAGTCCCATTGAATTCTTACTGCCAGGTAAATGTGGTTAGGATTGTGGTTGTAATCCAGGTCATATAGGAGGACTGCAGGCTATACAGTGGTACCTCAGGTTAAGTACTTAATTCGTTCCGGAGGTCCGTTCTTAACCTGAAACTGTTCTTAACCTGAGGTACCACTTTAGCTAATGGGGTCTCCTGCTGCTGCCGCGCCGCCTGAGCAAATTTCTGTTCTTATCCTGAAGCAAAGTTCTTAACTTGAAGCACTATTTCTAGGTTAGCGGAGTGTGTAACCTGAAGTGTATGTAACCTGAAGCATATGTAACCTGAGGTACCACTGTATTTCAGAAAGGGAAGAATCAACATTTGGCAAGAACTTGCTTTTGTACACAAGCAAAGCCAACTTATGAAAAAGATGCGTCATCTGAGAACATCTTTTTTTCGAAATACATCCTAATGACAATTGTGGTTTTTATCGACCGCAGAAGAAGCAGGCAATTTTAACAATTTGGGGCAATGAAATTTGTGCTTTTGGCATGCATACCTCTGAGCAAGAGTGCATACAAGTGGGCTGTAAGTAGGGATGGAAGGAGAAAGGTGATTCGGTTCACATTTAAAGGCAAAGCTATATGATCTGCATGTTCCAAAGCAATGAATCAAAACACAGCTGCCCGCTGGAATTCACACTTCTCTGAATCTTGCAGTTCAGTTCCCCAGCCAAGTAAAATGTACAAAAAAATGCATATATTAGGGTAAAGTGTGCATCTAAATGCACACATTCATGAAAATAACATGAAATGCATTGAATTAGGGGGGAACTGCTTGAAAAAAATGTGTACATTTGTCAAAAATGCACAGGAAAATGTGTTTATCCAGAGACATTGGCACTAAAACGCTTGCAATTTTTCGTGAATTTTTTTTTTTTTAAATTGCAAATTGTTACAGAAATGTGGAGCAATGGAGAGAAAATGAAATTGGAAGATTTGTCCCCCTTAGCTGAAGCTCCCATGGGTACTGGCTCTTTGTGGATCTTCCTGTGACTCTTGCAGGACACTTTGGGAGTGAGGTGTCAACATCCTCTCTTGACAGCTCCTGATCAAGGCTTCCTGATACCAGATCTTGTGTGAGCTGAGTGCAGCTAACTTGAGCTGACTTTCATAAGTGAAACGGAATCAACTGACCAGTGCAAGTTCTACAGATATCAGCAGGAACACAGGAAACCTACCCCGGGATATATTAAACCCTAAAGTTATGAAAATGTTTGCCAGTTGTATAAGGAGCTTAGTAATCTTAGTCAAGCGCAACCCACCCAAAAAATATTTGCTTCTATATAGTCCGCATGTTTCCTGACGTATGTGCAGTATTTTATAAGCTGAGGGATGCTAATGGTCTTTTTATAGACGTACAGGCATGGATTCAGTGTTATCTGAAGGCCAGTTGAGCAATCAGAGAGAGATGATGGAATCTAGACACATATAAAAAATGCTGTGAAAATGCTTCCCCCCCCAAGTGCGCACACACACACACACACACACACACACACACACACACACACATATATAGTGGTACCTCGGGTTAAGTACTTGTTCCGGAGGCCCGTTCTTAACCTGAAACTGTTCTTAACCTGAGGTACCACTTTAGTTAATGGGGCCTTCTGCTGCCACCGCACCGCCGAAGCACGATTTCTGTTCTCATCCTGAAGCAAAGTTCTTAACCCAAGGTATTATTTCTGGGCTAGCGGAGTCTGAAACCTGAAGCGTATGTAACCTGAAGCGTATGTAACCTGAAGCATATGTAACTCGAGGTAGCACTGTGTGTACAAAAATCCATTATGTTATGTTATGTTATGTTATGTTATGTTATGTTATGTTATGTTATGCTATGCTATGCTATGCTATGCTATGCTATGCTATGCTATGCTATGTTATGTTATGTTATGTTATGTTATTATTATTATTATACCAAATAGCAATACCACTTCAACTAGAAATCAATTACATGGCCAATTTTAAATTTTGTGTGGCTTCCCCCGTGCCGTGCTTCAAGGTCTGAATATATTGAATTTGCTGTAAGCTCACTATCGCCACCTACTGTCACTTTTGTACAATGCACTTAAAACGTTTTATTTGCAGCTCTATAGCTGAGTCCATGAGGTGAAGTGTAACAGTTGCTCTAGCGGAAGCTTGTAGTGCAACAGCCTGTGCACAGAAAGTATTGGGGCTATAGCAGGCTGTTGTGCAGCCAGACATAGGAACCATACTGGCTTCTTGAGCCTTCTTTTTTTAAAAAAAGCCACTAGAACATAGACTAGACTAAAAGCTAGAAGCTAGAACTAGACTAGAACATAGCTAGGTGACTTTAAACAAATGTGATGTTGAATTCCTTCCTGAGAGTGGACTTCATTACATTTCCTACTTTTTTAATACAGAGACATTACAGACTATTAGCATCGGTTTAGTTCTGCTTCTATACAAATTGCTCTGTGAATTGTAAGCACAGGACCATGCTGCTTCTGCATAGCACACTGAATATTAAACAATAAGCAGATGTTATACAGTGATACCTTGGTTCTCAAACTTAATCCGTTCTGGAAGTCCGTTCCAAAACCAAAGCGTTCCAAAACCAAGGTGAGCTTTCCCATAGAAAGTAATGCAAAACGGATTAATCTGTTCCAGACTTTTAAAAACAACCCCTAAAACAGCAATTTTACATGAATTTTACTATCTAATGAGACCATTGACCCATAACATGAAAGCAATAAGCAATGTACTGCAGTCACACAATCAATGAATCATTCAATGAATCAATGAATGAATCAATCAATCAATCAATCAATCAATCAGTAGCTGAACAGGGTTCCACATAGTCACAAAAACAAAAAAACAAAAAGCAGCGAAAACAAAAACGCAAATAAATAGCAAAAACAGACCTCAGCGTAACACTCAAATTGAAAGTGTGGCACTCAAAATGGAGCACATTTGACTTCCGAAAAAAGTTTGCAAACTGGAACACTTACTTCCGGGTTTGCATTGTTTGGGTTCCACGTTGTTTGGGTACCAAGACGTTTGAGAACCAAGAATCCACTGTATTACCATTCTGAGAAACATTGTTAAGTTTTGCATTCTTTGGATTCTCTCTCTCTCTCTTTTGCTGGACGGTATTATTAAGAGGGCGGTGTGGGTGGTGCTGTGGGTTAAACCACAGAGCCTAGGACTTGTGGATCAGAAGGTCAGCGGTTCGAATCCCTGAGATGGGGTGAGCTCCCATTGCTCGGTCCCTGCTCCTGCCAACCTAGTTCGAAAGCACCTCAAAGTGCAAGTAGATAAATAGGTACCGCTCTGGCGGGAAGGTAAATGGTGGTTCTGTGTGCTGCTCTGGTTCGCCAGAAGCGGCTTAGTCATGCTGGCCACATGACCCAGAAGCTGTACGCCGGCTCCCTCGGCCAATAAAGCGAGATGAGCGCCGCAATCCCAGAGTCAGCCACGACTGGACCTAATGGTCAGGGGTCCCTTTACCTTTTTATTATTAAGAGGGAGGCATAAAGACAGTAGCATAGATCATATATGGAAGAGGAACAATTAGAACTTGCTTATGAACAAAGAAAAAAGTCAGAGTTGGGCAGTGATATGGAATATTCAGGCATACAGGACTTACCATTTCATTCTGATCCTCCCCTTTATTGCTAGTAAGCAACAGGAAAGGACCGTGAATCATGGTACCATCGCTCCATCTTCTGATAACCAATCCTCTGGATATAGCAACCTTGCTTCCAAATGTAGCTTGTGGTGTAGCTTTGCTGCCTTGCAGGCTCTTAGAAGGAATTGCAAGGCAAATCTTTTTCATTTGTCCTTTAATACAGTGGTACCTTGGGTTACATACACTTCAGGTTACAGACTCCGCTAACCCAGAAATAGTACCTCAGGTTAAAAACTTTGCTTCAGGATGAGAACAGAAATTGTGCTCCGGCGGTGCGGCAGCAGCGGGAGGCCCCATTAGCTAAAGTGGTGCTTCAGGTTAAGAACAGTTTCAGGTTAAGAACGGACCTCCAGAATGAATTAAGTTCTTAACCCGAGGTACCACTGTATTGCTGACTGCTGACCCTCCCCATCTTAGCTGTGGTTTGCATTGTTAGTAAAAAATCTTGAAAGCTGGCTTGTTAGTTTTCTTCTTCTAGGTCGGTCTATATTTTGCGATTGATTCCATGTTTTATTATTTTATTCTTTAAGTAGATTTTAAAGCACAGATTAGATGGCCATCTGTCCTGCATGATCTAGTTGAGATTCCTACATTTCAGGGGGTTGGACTAGATGACCCCCCAAAGGGTTTTTTTTCCGACTCTACCATTCTATGATTCTGTGATTCATTTCTCTGCTTTTGTTTCCTTCACTGCACATTTCAACACTTTCTGAGTGAAATGTTTAAACAAAAAAGGGGGAGGGGATTAAAATTAAGCAATAGTTTCGGGAAAAGGAGCCATAGAACACTTCATAGTTTCTCCCCTCTGAAAATCAACTGAAGAGGTCGTTGCAAACCTTGTGAGGAAGATGCTCATTTCACACCTGTCAGGAAAGATGACAAAAAGCCATCTGGATAGCTAGCCTATGCAGTAGAAGGCATTTTAACACCATCGCTCTGGAAACTAAAGGGATATTTCCACCTGTATTTTCAGAGAAAGATGCCAACCGTATCATGAAAAAATAATGTGGTGAGCGTGTGTAAGAGTTGCTGTTATCTGTTTCTTTACTAAGGACTCGTTCTCAAAACTGGTTCATAAATAGAATAGGACTGTGATGGTCTCCTCGCCCCCTGCTTTGACATATGAAAGGCAGAAATTTTCATGCTGGGAAAACCTGTTTCATTTCTGCCTATGACTGTTTAAAAGACCACAAGCTCTGCTGGAGGTGGTGCTGGGAAGGGAAGGTTGGCAACTCTGGGATTTCCACACAAAACTGTGTGAAACATACAAGAGCATAACTAATAATAATAATAATTTATGTGTACCCCTCCCATCTGGCTGGGTTATCCCAGCCACTCTGGGTGGCTTCCAACAAAGATTAAAAATACATCAAATTATGGCAAGACAGGAAGTAGTTTCCTTATCCATGACAACATGTTTGCTTGGGAATGAACTCATTGGAATCCTTTCCTGGAAGGGAAGAAACAAGGCTCGTCTTGTAGCCATTCCTTCAGTCCTTAATTTGGAATATTTATTTATGTGCCTTACAAGTGGTTAAAGGGATGTGGGTGGCGCTGTAGTCTAAACCACTGAGCATCTTGGGCTTGCCGATTAGAAGGTTGGCGGTTCGAATCCCCACCATGGGGTGAGCTCCTGTTGCTCAGTCCCAGCTCCTGCCAACCTAGCAGTTTGAAAGCATGCCAGCGCAAGTAGATAAATAGGTACCGCTCCGGTGGGAAGGTAAACAGCATTTCTGTGCGCTGCTCTGGTTTGCCAGAAGCAGCTTAGTCATGCTGGCCACATGACATGGAAGCTGTCTGTGGACAAAATGCCAGCTCCCTCGGCCAGTAAAGAGAGATGAGCACCACAACCCCAACGTCGTATGTGACTGGACTTAACCGTCAGGGGTCTTTACCTTTTCTTTCTTTCTTTCTTTCTTTCTTTCTTTCTTTCTTTCTTTCTTTCTTTCTTTCTTTCTTGTGGTTAAAATGTGGATCCATAAACAGACTACAGTGGTACCTTGGTTCTCAAACTTAATCCAATCCGGGAGTCCGTTTGAATCCCAAAACTGTTTGAAAACCAAAGGGCGGCTTCCAATTGGCTGCAGGAGCTTCCTGAACTCAAGCGGAATCCGCGTTGGACATTCGGCTACCGAAAAACGTTTGCAAACTGGAACACTTACTTCCAGGTTTGCGGCGTTCGGGAGTTGATATGTTCAGCAACTAAGCTATTCGGGAAACAAAGTTCCACTATTCCAGTAACATTAACGCATATTGTTTGGGTTATTATTTTTTAAAGTTCTTACCCTGGGTTGGATTGTGTGCGCTCAGAAAGATCGGAGTCTGTTAAAAGATGCAGCTGGACAGTGGGGAGACGCACACAAGCTGCCAGTTTGTGTCTCACTCCCTGCTCCCAACTGCATATTTAGGAAAAGGGACCCCTGACCATTAGGTCCCATCGTGGTCGACTCTGGGGTTGCTGTGCTCATCTTGCTTTATTGGCCGAGGGACCCAGTGTACTGCTTCTGGGTCATGTGGCCAGCATGACTAAGCCGCTTCTGGCAAACCAGAGCATCACACGGAAACGCCGTTTACCTTCTCGCCAGAGTGGTACCTATTTATCTACTTGCACTTTGACATGCTTTCCTAGGCTCTGTGGTTTAACCCACAGCACCACCCACATCCCAACTGCATATTTACTAAGGTATAAACCCTAAGTGAACACTGTACAAGGCTCCTGATTTGATTCAGGGCCTGGATCTAGGTCAGATTGGCCTTGGGTCAGATTAAGGTTAATCTGAAGTGCCAGGACCCAATTTAGATTGTGGGGGATTCTTAAGAATATAGCCCTGCTATTTTGACTGCAAGCTTCTATTTTAACAGTAAGCATCTTAGGGCAGGAGCCTATTTCTTTTGGTAAGATTACTCTGCAAACACCCCCCCCATACTTATTTATAAGTAGCCCGCAACAGCCTATTCGTAGTTGATGCAGCAAGAAATACCAATTGAAAATGAAAGTGTCAATCTACAAATTATTTTTAAAGGTGAGAACATTGGAGGTTTTAAAACAGAGGTCTGTCAGAGATTCTCTAGCTGTGATACCTGAGTTTCAGGGGGTTGGACTACATGTCCTCGTAAGTCCCTTCCAGCTCAACAATTCTATGATTCTATAAGAAGTTCTATCAAACCCAAGATGACTAAAACTAACACCATTGCTCATCAGCTCCCAAACTCTATTGGTCAAAGTGGATTCTAATGAAATCAGTGGCACTTGCTTCCTGTAAATGCTCAAAATATTTTATCACCTGCTGAAAGTCCCCCCCCCCCCAATATTATTAGAGAATTAATCTGATTCAGTGTTGGCCATTTGTCATTTTTGAATTTTGCAATGTTTAAATTATTTCAATGTATTTGACCATGATTTTTTTTTAATGCGCTAATGGTTTATGAATATTTAACCCATGTGCCAACCGAAGGCATTTCACTGCCTGGAAAGCGGCCTAATACTAATAATACCTTTATTGTCAATGTACAACCCCACATACACTACCTTATGAGGTAGGTCAGGCTAAGAGATAAAGACTGGCCCAAGGTGACGCTATGGGCTCCACCACCGAGTGGGGATTTGAACCCGGGTCTCCCAGGTCATAGTCCAACATTCTAACCACTACACCACACTGGCTTTGTTGGAGGACTGAGATGTGTGTGCCATATGGCTTGCCCCGTGGTCTCAAAGTTTACCTACTGCCAGGTAGTGGAGGATGGTCATGTGGCCAGTGCTGAAGTAAGATGCAACTGGCAGGCCGATCTTGGGAACATAAGAGCAGCCCTGCTGGATCAGCCCAAAGAGGACAACCAGCAAATGCCTTTGGGAAGCCTGCATGTCTCCATCTTGTCCTGTGCCTCAGGCAGCAAAATATCTTGACCCTGACCTCTGAAGCACTTACAGATTTTGCATGTTGTAAGCAGGGCTGGGCAATATCTGGTTTCCAATGTCACAATATATCACCAGCTAAACATCACAATATTTTAATATATCCCGCTGTCTGAAGTAAGGATGGAACTATGTAGAGGCGAACAGTAGGGCCGGCCGATATTTGGGTTTCAACATTGCGATATATCACCAGCTAAACATCGCACTATACCGATATATCACAATGCCTGAAATAAGGATGGAGCTATGTAGAGCCATTGGCTGGCTTCATTGTTTTCCCCCACATTGTGAATTTTGTATAGCACACAAACATGCACATCATTATTCGCGACATATTGCCAGGTCAAAAATTATGAAACCGTTACCATGATACGGACTTCAAACCAGCTTTGGATAATATATTGATATATCATCCAGCCAGCGGCGTAGCGTGGGTTATCAGCACCCGGGGCAAGGCAAGTAATTTGCGCCCCCTAACCCGGGGCAAGGCAAGTACAGTAATTTACTCTCCCAAGCAGCAGCAGCGAGGCTTCTCTTTCCCCCGCGCTCTCCCGGAGCTGCCTCTTTTCTTTCCTTTTTTCCCTTTCTCCAAGGCTTTTCGCTTTCTCTCCTTAATTGATTCCCCCTCCACACCGCGGCATTTCCTGGCTGCTCCCCCCCCTTCCCCTCTCTCTCCTCCTCGCTCTGCTTGCCTTGCCCTGCCCTGCCTGAGGGCGCCCTGAGGAGACTCCGCTCTCCTTTTTGACCAGGTGAGGTGGAAAAAAGGGGGAAAGTCTCTTCCCGCCCCCTCGCTAGACTCCCGGCTCCGCTAGGCTCGGCTCACTACCCAGGCGGCCAGTGGAGAGAGAGCAGCAATTACCATAAAGTTCCTCTCCCTCCGCTTCGCCAAGCTGTCAAAGCCCGGCAGCAGCGGCAGCGGCAACGGCAGCAGCAGGCGCAGCCAGACCCCCGCCAGCCAGCCAGCCCGCCCGCCCGCCCGGCTTCCTCTCCTTTTTTTGCCCGCGGCAGAAGGCTTTGCTCTCCCCTTCTGCGACCTCCTCGCCAAGCCGAGCGAGCGCGGACTCCCTAACCCGTGGATTTTAGTAGGGGCAGAGAGCTGTTAGTGCGAGTGCGCCCCCCGCCAAAGTTGCGCCCGGTGCGGCCGGCACCCCTGGCACCCCCCACGCTACGCCACTGCATCCAGCCCTAGTTGTAACATCCTAACTGGGTAGACACTTTAACTTTGTCTTTCTCACCAGATACCTTGCTAAAAGCATATCCGTAGTGCGACTTTCTACCTTACCCATTTCTTTTCACATTTGCCTTAATGCACATTTGCCTCCTAGAACCTCTCCTTTGTGTGTTTTGCTTTATTATTCTTGCTAGGAAAATTTTCGTTCGAGGAAAGCCTTTTCCCCCAAGGTAGCATGCTTTAATGAAAACAGAGGACACGTTCAAACATATAACGCAGAATAGCACATATAATTGGGGGACGATGAAGATGATCCATGTTATTTAATTTATTAATGCTTGTAAAGCAATTTGAAGATGAAAAGCCCTCTCCACGTTCTCAACATGATTAAATGATGAGGAACAGTTGGGAGTTATGGTTCCAATTATGTTAAGTACGCTGCAAGGCCATTGGGCAGCCCTGAGCTCTCTGACGGTTGACTCTAGCGCAGCTCTGTGCATTACTAGAGGAGAATATGCGTCTCTTTCTGAAGTTCTTGCACTTTTGAGTTTTCTCAAAGATACAGCAGGAGCACTGCAGTCACAGGACTGAGTCAACACTTCATCAGCACTTTGCTAATCTAAAGATAGCCCAACGACAGAGCATCTTTTTGCCTCATTAAGGGCACAGCATGCAAAGTCACTAATGTGACGAGTTTCGGGAACCTTTCACATGAAATGCTAATTGGGTACCAATGGAAATGCTGGAGTTTTACTCCTTTTTAAAAAAGTAAAGCTAGTTATTATTTTCTTTAATGTTATAGGAGTCGTTCTGGCAGAATTCAGTGGGGTAGAACTCTGCTGTATATCTGACCCAGAACTACATGGGCTCCTTTAGATATTCTCCAGACCAAGGGGAGGGAATTGGTGGCTCTCTAGACATTGCTAGACTACAACTCCCATCATCCCGGGCACCAGTTCTCCACCCCTACTCTTGACAAACAGTTCAGCCCATGGAAAAATGGTTCTAGGACTACAGTTGGGGGGATGAACGATTGATTGCTGCTCCACACCACAAAATTCTACATACAGAAAGCTAGCAGGAGCCTATAATTCTTCGTTTCGGTATTCCAGTTTTCTCTGTGCAAGAATATTTTTAAAAATATGAGGAGGAGGAGGAGGAGGAGGAAGAAGAATTTTGTTTGTATGAAGCATTGCTGTCCGCTCTCAAATGAATTTGTATATCCAGTGATGTCTGACCATCGGGATTGATAGTGTGAAAGGCAGGGAGGCCAACAGTAGGTCATACTAGAGCCAATGACAGGCAAAGCCAGCTAATTCTGGTTCCATCTCCACCATCTTCCCTGTTGTGTGGCCAATCAGGAGCTGCACACCTTCATGGTGCTGCTGACCCAGCCTCTACCTCTGCTTCGCCATACCTGCCGGCAAGAATGTAGGAACCCTCATCTCCCCAGTGACTACTCAGTGTGGGCTGCCAGGTCCTCTGTCCTACTCCAACTCTCACCAGGGGCACCAACCAATTTAATGGCTTCTTCAACCCAGACATACTGTCCTTGGCCCAGTATACCTGAAGGTGCTTTTCCACCCCCATCATTCTACCCGGACACTGAGGTCCAGCGCTGAGGGCCTTCTGGCGGTTCCCTCACTGTGAGAAGCAAAGCTCCAGGGCTCCAGGCAGAGGGCCTTCTTGGTAGTGGCACCCACCCTGTAGAATGCCCTCCTATCAGATGTCAAGGAAATAAACAACTATTTAACGTTTAGAAGACATCTGAAGGCAGCCCTGTATAGGGAAGTTTTTAATGACTGATGTTTTAATGTATTTTTAATCTTTTGTTTGAAGCTGCCCAGAGTGGCTAGGGAAACCCAGCCAGATGGGCAGGGAATAAATTATTATTATTATTATTATTATTATTATTATTATTATTATTCCATTTAAACTGGAGTAGCAAATCAAGTCTCAGTGATTAGCAATCATACTCCACCAAATTGTTTAGAAAGGATATTGCAAAAATAAAATAAACATACACTTCCACAGCTAGTTTAACAATCTAGGAAGAAAGCCTGTATTAATAACGCCAGGGCTTGTGTAGATCCTGGATGAGTGAAAAATAAGTTTTATTGTGCCAGGCAGACTGGATGTTGAAGTGTAATTAATCCTGGGATGAAAGGTTAGATCAACTGCCAAGGAAAAATGCCGTAAATTTTCAACAGAGCTCAGTCCATCTGATAAGAGTCGTACTAGCAACTGCTCGTTTCTCACTGATTGCAATCTATAACCCTTAAGAGAGCTACTATTAGAAGTGGTGACACTTGTTTTAATTAATAAAAGCTAGCTCGGATGGTTGGCAAATCAAGCAGACAGAAAGGGAACACAGCACACTGGTGAACTATTTGCATTGCTCTGCTAATGAAATGGACTCGATCTGCCCTAGACTGAGAAAGAAATTTCAAAATGCTAAGGCAGAAAAAAAGCAGGCTTGACATTGTTTTTGAGACCTGCATTTCTACCTTAGTATCAGGAAAACAAGTCCTTGTGGCCGTAGGCAGGCCATGCACTGCGGCAGTGCTGACTGCTACAAAGTTCAACAAGCAACGATGCCTTTTAATTAAGTGAAATGCAGTTGATCTTCTGGCAGAGATAAGTGAACAACGCCTCTTTTTTTAAAAAAAATGTACGAAAAGTTCCCAAACCACTGACTTCATTCTGTCTCACTTACTTTTGCAAAGGAGAACGTCAAGTCTAGGGGGCTGCAGGAAATGTGATGCTTTTCCTACTAACATAACACATGCATGTAGTAGGTGGCGGGGAATGAAACTGTGGATGCAAACCTATTTTCAATACGCAGTGTGGAACCAGCTGTGTATCAATGAACCAGTCCATTGCTCTGCTTCTGTTTATCCTTTTGGGGTCTGCAGTATCCCAGGAATGCATGTGATGCCAGTACAGTGGTACCTTGGGTTACATATGCTTCGGGTTACAGACTCTGCTAACCCAGAAATAGTGCTTCAGGTTAAGAACTTTGCTTCACGATGAGAACAGAAATCGTGCTCTGGCAGCGCGGCGACAGCAGGAGGCCCCATTAGCTAAAGTGGTGCTTCAGGTTAAGAACAGTTTCAGGTTAAGAACGGACCTCCGGAACGAATTAAGTACTTAACCCGAGGTACCACCCGAGGTAACAGGAGTAAGCATGCTGCGCATTGGGCCTGTGCTTCCAGTTGCCTTAAGAGGAGCGGCAGCTATGAATGTGGATGATTGGGAATTGGTTTGCAGACCCTCCAAGTGTCCCTATTTTCTAGATGCAGACTGGTCCGGGTTTTGGATTTGTCCTGCTTTTCCTTAAAGGTAAAGGGACCCCTGACCATTAGGTCCAGTCGTGACTGACTCTGGGGTTGCGGCGCTCATCTCGCTTTACTGGCCGAGGGAGCCAGCGTACAGCTTCCGGGTCATGTGGCCAGCATGACTAAGCCGCTTCTGGCGAACCAGAGCAGCGCACAGAAACACCGTTTACCTTCCCGCTGAAGTGGTACCTATTTATCTACTTGCTCTTGACGTGCTTTCGAACTGCTAGGTTGGTAGGAGCAGGGACCGAACAACGGGAGCTCACCCTTTCATGGGGATTCGAACCGCCGACCTTCTGATCGGCAAGTCCTAGGCTCTGTAGTTTAACCCACAGCACCACCCACATCCCTCTGCTTTTCCTTAGGATGTCCCTCTTTTCATCAGAGAAATGTTCGGGGAGTGTGGAGTTATCCAACCCCCAAGCCTTCGGAAGGCAGCCCTGTCTGTATAGTTTTTTTTTTTTAAAAAAAACACGATTAACAATTTATTATGCTTTTATATACAGTGGTACCTCGGGTTACAGACGCTTCAGGTTACAGACACTTCAGATTACAGACTCCACTAACCCAGAAATAAATAGTACCTTGTGTTAAGAACTTTGCTTCAGGATGAGAACAGAAATCACACAGTGGTGGAGCGGAGGCAGCGGGAGGCCCCATTACCTAAAGTGGTGCTTCAGGTTAAGAACAGTTTCAGGTTAAGAACAGACCTCCAGAACGAATTAAGTTCTTAACCCAAGGTACCACTGTATGCTGGAAGCCACATATTAATGATGCCCACCATTTAGTGAATGAGACTAGAAAACTGAGGCACAGTGAGCTTCCTGGTGCAAAACAGAGCAACTTCACACATGGCAATCTATAGGCAGTCGCCATGATTTTGCCTACACGGAAGTGTGGGGAATTTCTTGCTTTCACAACAGCCCTCAAAGCATTTTCTGCAGTCTGGAGAACTGAGGATGGGCAAACAGGCTTTTCCAGGCACGGCAAGGTAAAAATTGTGTGGGCTTAATGACTTAATTATATTTATATTCGTTAAAGCTTCAGGCTGACAACATTTCCTGCCGCCTTACATTGATTCTGGAATAAGTAGAGCCCTATTATTCCAACGACGGGGGACTGAAATTCAGAGAAAGATTTGCTCAAAGCTGCCCATTGAATCCAAGAATGAGTTGGAAGCTAAACCCAGTTTGGTCAGGCTGGCATCCAAAGGCCAGTTTACCCAGTCAGGAGACTCACTTGCTCAATGTTTTCCTGGATTGCGCCACTTCTTTTGGCAAGGAGGGGAGTGGCATATTTGAATTCTCTCCCATGAAAAAAATACTCCTTGTACAGAATATTGTCGCATGTCAAAAGGGTTCAGCTGAATTTTCTCGCTTAATTCCTTAAAAAATAAATTTAAAAAAATTAGCTCTAAAGTAAAGGTAAAGGGACCCCTGACCATTAGGTCCAGTCGTGACCGACTCTGGGGTTGCAGCACTCATCTCGCTTTACTGGCTGAGGGAGCCGGCATACAGCTTCCGGGTCATGTGGCCAGCATGACAAAGCCGCTTCTGGCGAACCAGAGCAGTGCACGGAAATGCCGTTTACCTTCCCGCCAGAGCGATACCTATTTATCTACTTGCACTTTGACGTGCTTTCAAACTAGGTTGGCAGGAGCAGGGACCGAGCAACGGGAGCTCACCCCATTGCAGGGATTCAAACTGCCGACCTTCTAATTGGCAAGTCCTAGGCTCTATGGTTTAACCCACAGCGCCACCCGCATCCCTCGGCTTTTCCTTAGGATGTCCCTATTTTCATCAGAGAAATGTTCGGGGTGTGCTGAGTTATCCAACCCCCACGCCTTCTGAAGGCAGCCCTGTCTGTATAGGGAAGGTTTTTAGTTTTGTTTTTTTAAAAATTAAAGATTTATTACTCTACGTTGAGTTTATTTCATTTCCCCTAGAAAAGGAGGAGGGCAAGGGGGAAACTGCTCAGACACAATCTTTCTTTCTTTCTTTCTTTCTTTCTTTCTTTCTTTCTTTCTTGCTTGCTTGCTTGCTTGCTTGCTTTACATTTTTTTTATTTTCAAAAATATACATATACATTTATACAACATTTATTTATATAACGTTTAATTCCTAAGCACAGGGAGCAGGTTTTGTGGGAGTGTAATCCAACATAATCACACAGACAGGCACAACCACACCTCTTCTTTGCAGGAAAACCTTTTCCAGATGAATCGGGTGAGCGTCTACATTGGCCCATCCACGAGGCCCCATTGCATCATAAAGTAATTGGCACAGTATTTTAATAGGTACTGTTTCCTGCTTGTGACCCATATTGCTGCTAGTTGCCAGTAGTGTTCATTATCACATAGAATTCTCCAGCGGATCACACTCAGGGATGTGAAATGCTTCAGTATCTAACGCAATTTCTGTGCGGGGAAGAGGAAGCAGTCGGCACAATAGTTCCCCGTGCTGTATGGCATTTGAGATGAATTTTATGTGGAAGATGGAAGAAATGAGAAAGCAGAGGGCAAGGCAGCTGGGCATCCTTCCTTGCAGAGCCATAAAGCGAAGAGCTGGTGACTGTTGAGATTTATTACTCTTTGTAAAGGGCACTGAGACTCACAGACGGAGGTATTGCATAAGGGAACTGCTGGTATTGTGACAGGAGAGAATAGGCAGTCAGAAGTGCATGCACACCCACACACCCGCCTGAGCGACGAGACCAAACTTTGAGCCATTTATAATAATAATAATAATAATAATAATAATAATAATAATAATAATAAAATTATTTGTACTCCGCCCATCTGGCTGGGTTTCCCCAGCCACTCTGGGTGGCTTCCACAAAGACCAAAAATACACTAAGATATCACACATTAAAAACTTCCCTGAACAGGGCTGCCTTCAGATGTCTTCTTAGACAGTTGTTTATCTCTTTGACATCTGATGGGAGGGCATTCCACAGGGTGGGTGCCGCTACCGAGAAGGCCCTCTGCCTGGTTGCTTGTAGCTTTGCTTCTTGCAATGAGGGAACCACCAGAAGGCCCTTGGCGGTGACCTCAGCATCCAGGCAAAACGATGCGGGTGGAGACGCTCCTTTAGGTTTACTGGGCCGAGGCCGTTTCTGCAGCTTATCTTGAGAGTGAGTAGCCACCTGTTTTGGCTAGCAAAGCACTCCCAAAATATAAGGCAAGCAATCCATTTGCAGTGATTACCCCTTGTAATTCATGTTGAAGAACAGTCTTCCACATAGGATTGTAGAATTGTAGAGTTGGAAGGGGTCCCGAGGGTCATCTAGTCCAACCCCCTGCAATGCAGGAATCTCCTGCCTGATGTGGGGCTCAGGTCCACAACCCTGAGATTATGCTCTACTGATTGAACTGTCCCTGGGTCTTATGTATTAGACCCAGCTAGTGATAGAATATATATATATATATGTGTGTATATATATATATATATATGTTTTTAACATATCATTTTCAACAGTAATTAAACATACTTTTACGTCTTATTCAATCTTTTTGACTTCCATCAGTCCTGTCTGAAAATTTTCCAATCTAATCTCTTAGTATGCATTTCTTATTTTCCCTATTATATGTCAAACTCATAACCAATATCTTTATCTTTTACTACTTTGTAACACTTCGTATATTTCTTCGTATATTATAATTTGTTGATTACAGTTGCTCTTCAAATAATTCATATACTTCTTCCAATCTTCTGTAAATCTCTGGTCCCGCAGGTTTCAAATCCTTCCTGTCATTTTGTCCAATTCTGCATAATTTCGTCTGCCATTCTTCTTTCGTCGGAATTTCTACTTGCTTCCATTTCTAGGCTAACAATACTCTTGCCGCTGTTGTTGCATATAAGAACAGTTTGACATCTTGCCTATTAATGTCTTGGCCTATAATACCAAGTAAAGATGCTTCTGGTTTTTTTTAAGAATGTATATTTCAACATCTTTTTCATCTCATTATATATCATTTCCCAGAAGTTATTTGCTTTCTTACATTCCCACCACAGCTAGTGATAGAAACCTTGACCAGCCTATAATCCCATTATCCCCAGTCACCAAGACAAATGATGGATTTTGGTATAAAGGGAGTGAGGATGGAGCTATCTGAATTGGTGGCAGGGAAATCCACTAATTTCCTATCACTGCCTAGGATTGCTTCCGACAGAGATATATATATATATCACCTTTTCTCCTGATTTATGACCCCATGGCCCATCCTAGGTTCCCCATATGCTTCCAAGAATGGGGTGCTCATACCTGAGGTCACTGTTTCACAGTTCTGTCCGCATTAAGTATAATAATTTAATTCACTGAAATTGTACGTGATCGTATGCATTACTATGTGTTTAAATTTGATTGGTTAGTAATTGAATTATAGAGAGTTCTTTAGTAGTTCTCATGTGATTGGCTAATGTTGGTCACACGGGAGGTATCGAGTGAAGGAGAGACTCCATTTTACGTGACGCAAGGTGACTGTTTTAGAATCCACTGTGAGCACTGCTAAGTTGAATTGAGTGTTGGAGTGCTCCTTCTGTGGTGGAAAGAAAGAGGACTAAGCTGCAGGAGAAGGTAAAAGTGGAAATCTCTCAGAGGAGCTGCAGAGCTAATTAAGATACAGAAGGCTGAGTGTTAAACTCAGCAAAGAGAGAAAAACACAGTTGATTGGAAGTTAGAAGAAGACACCGTAAACCCATGCTTGGATAAGCTTGTGACTGCCGATGTCATGTTTTAATTCATCTATAAGTTTCTGCAAGCAAAGTTTTTGAAGTCTGGACATTGGTTCAGTTTCCAAAGAAGAGTGTCAGTCAATATATATATATATATATATATATATGCTTTCGTAGATTTTCACGGGTACAGGAATGCAGGTTTTGGTGTCCTCGGGTGTCTTCCCGTGTAAAAGTTGGGGTGTCTAGGCGACGTTTCGACGAGGTCTCACTCGTCAAACGTCGCCTAGACACCCCAACTTTTACACGGGAAGACACCCGAGGACACCAAAACCTCCATATATATATATATATATATATATATGCTTTCGTAGATTTTCACGGGTACAGGAATGCAGGTTTTGGTGTCCTCGGGTGTCTTCCCGTGTAAAAGGCACTACAAGGGCACTACAGATAAAATTAGCAAAATCCTCCATAAACACAATATCAAAACAGCCTTTTGCACCAACCAAAAAATAGCCAATATCCTCAGAAACCCCAAGGATAAAATCCAGTTGGAAAACCAAGGGATCTATGAAATACCCTGCAAAGTCTGCCCAGCCACGTACATTGGACAAACAAACAGACGAATAAATGCACGTATCGCAGAACACAAGAATGCCGTCAAAAAAGAAGAAAAAACTTCCTCTCTTTTCCAACACATGAAAGAAACAGGACACGAAATTAATTTTGCAGATTCCAAATTGCTCTTTAACACGGAACATCACCACAAGAGAATAATCATGGAAGCCATCGAGATAGAGAAACACCCTCACAACATGAACAAGCGTGACGACACATCCCGCTTGCCAGACATCTGGAAATTAGCCCTCCCCACAAAAACTGACACCAGATCCAGAGGCACACAGAACGCCAACACCAATCAACCACACCAGACCCAAACCCAGACCCTCTCCACAGATGAATTACTGACACCATCCAGTAGCCAATCCATGGTGGCACCTCCGGATGCTGCACCCCCCTGCAATCCCTACACAGATCTGGCTGACACAAGCCACAAAACCACAGCTCGCCCCTATACACGAAGCCAAGCCAAAGCACAACTAAGTGCAATACAGCCATCTTCTCAGGAAAACTCTTCACAAAGTTCAAGAGGTCAAGACACAAAGACTTTAGCAACTAATCCACACCTAATGACCCACCTAAGTGGTACTCAGGATATCACTCAAGAAATCACTCAAGGTATCTCTCAAGTAATTAAGGAACAAAAGAAGAAAAGGCACACTAGCCTGGGAACTTCCTCTCTGCCCAGAACATTGGAGGCTAGACACCACACCCCCTCTACAGTATTTATAGGAACTCAAACATTGAGATCCCGCTCTGTTCCAGTAACAAGAAGCCGAAAGCACCAGCCTGAAGATGACGAGTGAGACCTCGTCGAAACGTCGCCTAGACACCCCAACTTTTACACGGGAAGACACCCGAGGACACCAAAACCTGCATATATATATATATATATATATATGAGCTTTTTAGCTGCGATTCCCCCCCCTTACTTCAGCACGCAACCCCTTAGGGCCATGCACAGTTGCATTCCTCTGCTATTCCAAGAATATGCCCCAAATTGGCAGGGGGTCCCTTCTGGTCTACTGTCAAGCCTCCTTACCTCTACAGTATACTTTCTTCTGGCTAGGACATATGGTTCTCTCAGCCGTTAATGTAAGTACCTTGGGGCTCAGATGTCAACCCGCCCCCCTCCCCCCCGCTCAGAGACCACCATTCTACTGATAGTAACAGACAAAGTGACTCACGGATAAGAATAACACTGCTGTAAACAGAGATATTTTTTAAAGCCTTGTATACATATAGCGGTGTTAGCTTCTAGTGCACCCACTGATTAAGCACAACCAAGCATCTTTGTCTCTCTAATTGGATTTGAATTGCTCAGCCAAGAAGACATTGGTTATACGGTAGATAATTACACAATATTACAATTAATTTGCTCCCACCGGGATCAGCAGCTTCTGTTCAAAGGGCGTTTTAAGCTACATATAGCGGCTGCCACATTGATGTACCATAAAGTACCAGGCACAAGGGCAGAGGGGGCGCTGCACCGGGGGGGGGGAGAACATGAATGCCAGCAACCAGAGCTTTTGGTGTAGGGATGCGGGTGGCGTGGTGGTCTAAATCACAGAGCCTAGGGCTTGCCGATCAGAAGGTTGGCGGTTCGAATCCCCGCGATGGGGTGAGCTCCCGTTGCTCGGTCCCAGCTCCTGCCAACCTAGCACGTCAAACTGCAAGTAGATAAATAGGTACCGCTCCAGCGGGAAGGTAAACGGCGTTTCCGTCCACTGCTCTGGTTCGCCAGAAGCGGCTTAGTCATGCTGGCCACATGACCCAGAAAGCTGTCTGTGGACAAAACGCCAACTCCCTCGGCCAGTAAAGAGAGATGAGTGCCGCAACCCCAGAGTCACCCATGACTGGACTTAACAGTCAGGGGTCCCTTTACCTTTACTATTTGCATATAGAGAGCTGGATTGTGCTGTGAAATAAATTCCTGCTTCTATGTATGGACAGAAACAGGATTAACATCACAGTGGTACCACTTAGGGAGGGAGCAGGCAACCAACATTTGGGCTGGAACGCTATTGGCTCCAAGAATCACCTGACCTTTGCACAGTTTGCAGCAGCAGCACCACCCTCTGGCCGTCTGCAGTGCTGCTGTTGCTGCTGCAACATAGCAAAGAGCAGGCAGTGTTTCTTCCCCCTGGGAAGCTGTTATTGTGGGAGAAAGAAATGCATCTCTGTCCCACAGGTGGAGCTCCCTGTTTCAAGTGACTCACATGTTGTGGCTTCCCACAGTGGCTGCTGATGCCTCTTTTCATCTTCCCATGTTTCCTTATGTACACACACATTGGATAATGGGCTCAGGGGTGGGGGGTTAGAGGGATGAGCAAGCTCATCATATTGGAGTAATATGTCTCTACAAAGTCACAAACCCAAAGCACTCCTTTGTAATTTGTGCTCAAGCATTTCTGTCTGATAGTAGAGCATCAGGCTAGTTTGGGCAAAATCACCAGCAGAATCAACCTTCACAAGCATTCATGTGCTGATAGATGTTTACCTCATACGCATGGGAGTGCAGAAGAGTTGGATGAGTGCAGAAGGGTTGAGATGAGAATTTGATATTTATTATTATGGGAAGTGGGCAGATAAAAATGGAATCGTGTTGCAGATAGAGAAACAACAAAACAAAAATGGACATGTTGTGACTTTTCGGTGTCTGGGAGGTGAAATAATGAGATTCTGCGCCCACTTTTTTTAATATAAGGGATTTGTGGTACTGTGAGAAGGGGAGCCATCAACTTCTGGGGCTTCCTGTGTGGCTGGGCGGTGTTCTGCGTGCTTTCTAGCTACAAAAGAAGCTGGGAGTTTGGTCACTTTCACAAGACTTAAAGTCAATCATAGGCAGGCTGCCATTTTGCCTTTAGTGATATTGTATGAGCAATTCAGTCTGCACTGAAAGCAAAGGAATTGTTTTGCACTGTGTTGAGATTTTGAGTGACTTAAACAGCCTCTATAAATTGTGTGAAGACGTTGAAAGCTTAGCAGAAATGTGTCAGGGAAAAAATATATCCCAGTAGCACTTTGTATGGTGAACACACACACACACACACGCCTAAGAAGAGCATCTCATCATACTTAATCTCACATAACAGAAGCTAAGGGGTCACTTGTTTTGCAAGGCTGTAGGCTGCTCCTCTGAAAGCCATCATTTTAGCAAGTGGCCCGGCATCCTTGCTTCTGGCCATTTCCACTTTTCCGTGTGACTGATAGTATTTATTTCAAGAAGTAAAACGCTAAACAAAAAGCATTGGTGGCAGAGCAGGGCTTGCATGCAAAAGTGGAAGCCTCACTGCATAAACCAGGAGTGCAATTTGTGGAGGTAAAGGTCACACGCACACACTCTTCAAATTGACAGGAGATGTGGCCCCGAGCGGTGAGCAGCTAAGTCGTAGCCTGGCAGGGGTCACCGACTGTTTTGAAGCAAGGAGGCAACGCTGGAGCAGGTGGCTTCCAAATCAAGTTCATGGCCAGCTGTTTGGTTGGTAGGGGTAGCAGACCCTTCAGGTATCCCTATTTTCCAGAGACAATCCAGGATTTACAGTAGCCGTCCCAGTTCCTGCTTTGATCCTGGAATGTTCCTTAGGAAGCCCCTATTTTCATCAAAGAAATGTTGGTGGGTATAGTTATGAGACCAGTGGGGGAGGGGCTGGCATGTGTCCCAGGGCCTGGCACGCCGCCCCTAGGGGCATGGCACCCAGCGTGGGCGGGGGGTGCAGCCACGATGGCAACCTACCGGGATCGTGCTGCCGGGGGCGGTGCGCTCCCCCCGCACTCCTCTTCCTCCGCCAGTGTAGGCAGCCACCCGAGCCAAGGAAATAAGTAACTATACTTTGGTACCTCAGGTTAAGAACGTTCTGGAGGTCCGTTCTTAACCTGAAACTGTTCTTAACCTGAGGTATCACTTTAACTAATGGGGCATCCCGCTGTCGCCGTGCGATTTCTGTTCTCATCCTGAAGCAAAGATCTTAACCCGAGGTCCTATTTCTGGGTTAGCGGAGTCTGTAACCTGAAGCGTATGTAACCTGAAGCATCTGTAACCCGAGGTACCACTGTACAACCTAGAGAAGACATCTGAAGGCAGCGCTGCATAGGAAAGTTTTTTTAATGTTTAATGTTTTATTACAGTGGTACCTCGGGTTACATACGCTTCAGGTTACAGATGCTTCAGGTTACAGACTCCGCTAACCCAGAAATGGTACCTCGGGTTAAGAACTTTGCTTCAGGGTGAGAACAGAAATCGTGCTCTGGCGGCGTGGTGGCAGCAGGAGGCCCCATTAGCTAAAGTGGTGCTTCAGGTTAAGAACAGTTTTAGGTTAAGAACGGACCTCCGGAACAAAGTACTTAACCCGAGGTACCACTGTATGTTGTTATATATGTTGGGAGCTGCCCAGAGTGGCTGGGGAAACCTAGTCAGGTGGGTGGGGTAATACTACTACTACTACTACTACTACTACTACTACTAATAATAATAGTTATTGTATTAGACATTTGTTGGAGGGTATGGGGTAGACTGTGCATTTAAGGTACAAATCAATGACAGAGTGAAGGCTGGCCCTTCTGTTAGGCAAAATTTGCACCAATGGAGATCAACTTTCCTTTCTGTGTCACTGGGTCACCGCAGAAGAACGCAGTAAGTGTCTGTCGGAAGCAGCCGCAGAGGCCACTGGTGTCAACTGGCCATGGCAGTCGCCGTGGTGAGAAGTGGCCCTTTGTCCTCCCCATTCGCTGCGCCGTGTCCAGCAAAACGTTTAAAAATGGCCGGAGATATGGGGAGAAGAAGAGAGGAGGCAGTGGCAGGGATGAAGGCATTGTGCAATCCCTGTTACCTTTTGGATGTGTGGGTCAGATCTGGGCTGATAGATCACCACAGAAAGAGATAAAAGCATCCTAGAGCAAAACATACATCAGAAGGCTTAGTTTGGTCAGAATCAAGTATACACGTCCAAACCTAATGCTGAATACATTGCTTCTGGTAAATGAGCCACAATAGCTGCTAGAGGGCAGTGAAAATTTATGTCCCTGGCTTTTTAGAGCAATATACCCTCGTACTGTCTGAAATCAAAGAGGCTCATTGGTTGGCAGATGTGAAATAGGTAAAGGTAAAGGTACCCCTGCCCGTACGGGCCAGTCTTGACAGACTCTGGGGTTGTGCGCCCATCTCACTTAAGAGGCCAGGGGCCAGCGCTGTCTGGAGACACTTCCGGGTCACGTGGCCAGCGTGACATCGCTGCTCTGGCGAGCCAGAGCCACACACGGAAACGCCGTTTACCTTCCCGCTAGAAAGCAGTCCCTATTTATCTACTTGCACCCGAGGGTGCTTGCGAACTGCTAGGTTGGCAGGCGCTGGGACCGAGCAACGGGAGCGCACCCCGCTGCGGGGATTCGAACTGCCGACCTTTCGATCAGCAAGCCCTAGGCACTGAGGCTTTAACCCACAGCGCCACCCGCGTCCCTTCAGATATGAAATATCGTGGCATTATTTTCAGCTCTCCTACTGCTCCTTAGAGATAGGAAAGGTAAGAGTGAAATAATGTCCATGTTTAGGGCTGAGTTGGTACACTTATGTGATGTTTGGTTGAGGCAAAAATGCACCATGAAGGAGCATGCAAAGGGGAAAAAAATGTTTCATTTTTCTTCTACAGGTATCATCAGTTCTGGAATATGGGCGCATAGTGATTTACACAACCAGCCTTCGGGTGGTTAGAACAACCTTTGAGCGGTGTGAGCTGGTTCGGAAGATCTTCCAAAACCATCGAGTGAAATTTGAAGAGAAAAACATTGCACTGAATGGTGATTATGGGAAAGAACTGGACGAGAGGTGCAGGAAAGTAGGTGAAATCCCATCGCTACCAGTTGTGTTTATTGAAGGCCAGTATCTTGGGGTAAGTACCATATGCTTGAATACCATCTCCCTACGATGCACATTTTACTCAATAAGCATGAGAAATAATCAGGAATGCATGTATAAAAACAAGACACAAATCTTCACCATTGTTTGAGTTTCTCTAAAATACAGTATCAAAAGGAAAGGAATACAAAGAACGCGAATCGATATATAGCAGTCATAATGAATTCAAGCAGAGAGACTTAACAAAACATGTCTAGAATAATGTGTAGACAAGATAAGAATGAAATAATTCTATTTCAGAAGTGTTTTGCATAATAAAACCCAATGGCTCTTCTTCAGTGGCCCAACCATACCTAGAGAGAATTGGCTGTCCTCCTGTGTCCATTAGAGCAATTACTTATTGTGAAGTCTTCAATAAACCGTTGCTATACATCATGCTGATTTCAATCATTCTTGTTCGGAAAAGATGAACCGTAAGTCCTCTAGATGTTTTCGTAATTTCTGGCCATCAATTAGCTGCTGAGCTCAGATCAAGGTGCTGGTTCTGTTGCACAAAGCCCTATACATTAGGGCGGGGTGATAATTGGTTTTCAACATTGTGATATATACTGATATATCACGATGTCTGAAATAAGGATGGAGCTATGTAGAGGCATTGGCTGGATTCATGGCTTTTCCCATACAGTGATTTTGGCACAACACACACACACACACACCATGATTTGTGATATATTGCCAGGTCAAAAAATTATGAAACTGATATCACTATATGGACTTTAAACCAGTTTTTGATTATCGCCCAGACCTACAATGCATCTTGGGACCCAGATACCTAAAAGGTATTGTGGCGTTCGTATGGAGCCCCCGGTCATCTCATGGACTATTGACCCGTACACCACTAATCCGCTGCCACCAACCAGGTCCTCCCTGGTAAAATCACTTCAGTCTCAGTCAGGTTCTCAGGTAAATAAAAAAGAGTGTATTTTATTTCAGACGCAAACAAACTTTGACGGCATTCCAAACGTTGTTACTCTCTACTTTCTTAGTCTTATTTTCCCCTCTCTATCTCTTCTACTTCCTCTCACTAAAGAACCCACTGCCCTGTTTCTCTATTTCCAACTGTCTGCCAACTGCTTTTCCAACTGCCTTTCCCAACCAGCCAACCCACTAAAATCCACCAACTACCCACCAACATCTCTAACAAACCTCGGGCTAAGCCCTTTTATACACATGTAGGCTCCGCCGCAGTGGGACGCAGGTGGCGCTGTGGGTTAAAGCCTCAGCGCCTAGGACTTGCCGATCGAAAGGTCGGCGGTTCGAATCCCTGCGGCGGGGTGCGCTCCCGCTGCTCGGTCCCAGCGCCTGCCAACCTAGCAGTTCGAAAGCACCTCCGGGTGCAAGTAGATAAATAGGGACCGCTTACCAGCGGGAAGGTAAACGGCGTTTCCGTGTGCGGCTCTGGCTCGCCAGATGCAGCTTTGTCACACTGGCCACGTGACCCGGAAGTGTCTCCGGACAGTGCTGGCCCCTGGCCTCTTAAGTGAGATGGGCGCACAACCCCAGAGTCTGTCAAGACTGGCCCGTACAGGCAGGGGTACCTTTACCTTTACCTTAGGCTCCGCCTCCAGCTTTCCTATTGGTCTACATTTTTAACCCTTTCTTTTCCCCCTGTACAGACAGGCTCTAAACGAACGGGCAAACGCCACAGGTATCTCTTATATACCCAGTCAATCACTGCCCTCTTCAGGAGAGAAGCTCCTGCAGATGCCATCTCTTCAAGGGGTCTGTTCTATACAATATAGGAATCAAGTGTTTAGTATGTTTCTCCTCCTCCTCAAGAGTCCTGCCCCATGATGTGTTTCCTGAGCATGAACAGAAAGCTCCTGTCTTGGGACTCTTTTGGACTCTTGGCGCCCTTCCCAGGAAAAGGGATGAAAAGCCTTGTGTTCAGCGTGTCCAAGATGTGTTACAACCAGAGTGAGATAAGAGTCAGTTCTCAGACTTGCTTTGACAGAGCCTATTCATTAGCTTTTTGAAGCCTTCTGGTACTGATAAAAGAATAACATTTTGCCTATGCATCTTGTGAGAAAGCAGAGGAAAACTTTAGCCGTGGATTTTTAGAAGAGAGAAAGGAATTTTGGACAGTTTTGAGGCCTGGTTGGGGGGGGGTGACTTCGGGCCTAGGTGGGGTCACTTGTCCTCACCTCCTTCATTCGAGGAGTCGGGGGCATTGGGCAGGGCCCCAGCTGGCTCCAGCCACCGGCCGGCAGCCAGGCAAACACCAGTTCTCAGAACCTGGCTTGAGAGCAGTACATGTGAAAAGGATCTAGGAGTCTTGGTTGACCACAAACTTGACATGAGCCAACAGTGTGATGCAGCAGCTAAAAAAGCCAACGCAATTCTGGGCTGCATCAATAGGAGTATAGCATCTAGATTAAGGGAAGTAATAGTGCCACTGTATTCTGCTCTGGTCAGACCTCACCTGGAGTACTGTGCCCAGTTCTGGGCACCACAGTTCAAGAAGGACACTGACAAACTGGAACGTGTCCAGAGGAGGGCAACCAAAATGGTCAAAGGCCTGGAAACGATGCCTTATGAGGAACGGCTAAGGGAGCTGGGCATGTTTAGCCTGGAGAAGAGGAGGTTAAGGGGTGATATGATAGCCATGTTCAAATATATAAAACGATGTCACATAGAGGAGGGAGAAAGGTTGTTTTCTGCTGCTCCAGAGAAGTGGACACGGAGCAATGGATCCAAACTACAAGAAAGAAGATTCCACCTAAACATTAGGAAGAACTTCCTGACAGTAAGAGCTGTTCGACAGTGGAATTTGCTGCCAAGGAGTGTGGTGGAGTCTCCTTCTTTGGAGGTCTTTAAGCAGAGGCTTGACAACCATATGTCAGGAGTGCTCTGATGGTGTTTCCTGCTTGGCAGGGGGTTGGACTCGATGGCCCTTGTGGTCTCTTCCAACTCTATGATTCTATGATTCTAGAACAGCATCAATCAGTGACACGAGCCTCCGATACGTTCAGAAGCTGTGCACACTCTTATCAGCAGAGTGAATAAATCCTCACAACGGAAGTGGCGGACAGAAGCACATGTCAGCATTATTTACAAGTGTTTATCCAACATCAGGAACAAAGGAAAAACATGTCTGCTTCCCTTCGTGTCCAGCAAACAGCAGTATACAAACGGAAGTTCCCAGCAAGCCTGTGCTGGAAGTAAACAGGCCTGTGACACACAAGAGTCATACCTGTTCCTTTTAAGGTGGAACGGAACTATATCCTAACACTGCCTTCTCTGACCAGTAACCAGAAATGACTCAGTAGCCAGGAGGTCAAGTCAGGATCCCCATGGCAGGATCTGCTATTGCCACTACGTGGCATGGCAGAAAGACGCATGAAAATAAACAGGCAGGTTTCAGACATCGTAATAACTCATTAGGTGGTTTGTTTGGGTTTTTTGCAGCAGCACTGGGCATCAGCTTGGGGGATGAGAGAGAGAGAGAGAGAGAGAGAGAGAGAGAGAGAGGGCAGTTGTTTGAGTCCTGGCACTTAGCCATCGGTAGAGGCAGATTTAAGAGTTTGGGTTCAGAGCCGGGGAGGGGGGACACAAGGAATGCCACAACCATTATTTAGAATGGAGCATGAGAGGTGGTGAATGCCAAATTTTGGCATCACACATGGTGCTGCTGGAATTTGAGACCTCAAGGTCCGCCACTGGGACGTCACTTAAAAGCCCACGCAAAAGGATGCGTTTCTCAAATGCTATGTTAGTGAAAACTCTTAAATCAGGTTCCCTAAACATCTGCAGAAGTCTTTCCCAACCTGGTGCCCTCCAGAACTTTTGGACTACAACTCCCATCAGCCTCAGCCAGCAGTCTGGCACCAGGTTGGAGAGCCTGATCTACATCATGGATCAGATCTCTAAATTCAGTATCGTCTGGTGGTTTTTAAAAATAAAAAATTATAAATGCTACCTACCTTGACTTTAGAGTCTAGGTTCAGTACAGGAGGTTTTTTTTTTTTGAAGGGGACTAACTGAGAATGTCAAAATTCTATCATGCATCAAGGCCAACAAAATGCCATGTACGTACGTGATGTCAAAGGCTGTAGTCTGTACCATCAGAGGGAAGGGGCGTACGCTAGCCAAACCAACTCCTCCTCCTTCTTAACTTCACCACTGCCCCCAAGTGGATACCTTAATTTCTCTCTTGTTTCCACCACTAAACAGCCTATTAACCTTCTAGATTTTCACCGGCTCAACCTATGCTGGCATTTAGGCACAGGGTAAATAACAAGGCGTCTGACCAATTTTCTGCTAAGCAAGCCGTTAGACCCAAGTCTTTATTTTTCCTGCAATTTCTGTCAAATCGGTCCTCCAGCCTCGTGTTCCAAGTCCTGGCGATGTTTTCTAAGCAGCACAGCTTGCCACCGTCACTAATGCTTGAAATGTCAGTGAGTTGCTTCTGAATGGGAGTCGGTGCAGTGGCCACAGAAATTTGCCACTTTCTGTCTGCAGCAAAACCCTACCTCAGCTACCGAATGTGCGCTGAGAGGTCCGGGCTCCACAGATGGCATTCTCCTCAGTTCCATGCTATTACTCACTGTCAAACTCTTCCCACCTACGCCCATCATTTTGACATCGCCTGACCTGTATGAGAGCTGCCAGAATTTTCTGCACTTTCTAGGCCAAGCCAAGGAACTTTTTGATGCAGGTTTTGCATGACAAGACAGTTTGCTTTTTAGGCTGCCACATCAGTTTGGAAGAAAAGCTGCCTACTTAAACTGCAATTATGTTTGTCAGCCTACTTAAGGGCTTCTTAAGGCAGCAACTTACACAGTTTTTGAGTTATGCCATTTTAGGAAAAAGAACTAATTTGACTGTTTGAGCAAACTCATAAGAGCTAAAAAGAGAGAGATAAATGCATCCAAATTTACCAATACACCAAGCAAGGGTGTATTGATTTGTATCTTTCAGTTTGTCTTCCAAGCCACTTTGTGGTCTCATTCTGGCTCTTTTCTGTTATAGTGCCCAGCTGAGTTCTCTAAGGCTTTTCAGTGTTTCAGCCCTTTTCTTCTCTTGCCTTTCTTCTTTTCTTCAGGTTTCTGGCTTCATCTTTCCAACTCTTCCACTTACTTTTGAATAACTGCCTTATTTTCTAACTCAAGTTGTATAAAACTTCTTCCCTCCCAATCAGAAGGAGAGTGGAGTCATGACTAAGATTACCGTATTTTTCGCTCCATAAGACACACCCGACCATAAGACGCACCTAGTTTTTAGAAGAGGAAAACAAGAAAAAAATATATATTCTGAACAAAACAGTGGATGTATGATTTTTGTGGTTCATGCTGTGGCCACAAACATGATTTGTGATTTGACGGTGAGTTTGGGGTAGCTCAATGCAAAAATCCTGAGAATCCATGTGGATCCGTGCTTTGTAACCAGGTTTTTGCCCCATTGTGACCCCACGAAACAGTGGATGCGTGGTTTTTTTGGTGCAGGCTGTAGCCATGGACATGCTATGTGATCTGATGGTGAATTTGGGGTGATCCTCCCAGGCAGCCTCCTTTATCGCTAGTGTGCCTTATCTCCCTCCAGATCGCTTGTCAATCAGCTGCTTCCTTTCAACACCCCCTTCCCTCTTGTTTGCCAGCGTCTTTTCCTTAGCTGGAGCAGTTTTTTGCTCCTCCTTTTCTTTTAATTTCTCTCCTCATTGCTTTAATCTTCCTGTCTCCTCTCCTTGCAAGTTCACTGTCTTTACGTCCCCCCCCCCCCCGGCAGCCTCCTTTACCCGCAGCCTTATCTCCCTCCTGATTGCTTGCTGATCAGCGGCTTTGTTTCATTTTTTTTAATGAATATTTATTAGCATTTTCAAAAACCACACAAAAAACAAAAATAGACAAAAAATAACAAAAATACAAAAATCCAAAACTTAAAAACAATTAAAAACACATAAAATTTCAATTACTTATTTTCTTTTAACTTGTTTCTCAGACCTCCTCACACCTCCCCTTCTTGTATTCCAATTTAAATTATCAGCTCAGCAAGTCCTTAACTTATTTCTCCACTTTAACTTAATAATTTATTCTAACATGTTGTTATTTTACTTTTCTTCTTTCTTCCATTTCCTCAATTTATTTTGCAAACCTTATTTTCATTTAATTTAGACCATTTTAAAAACCAGTTTTGACTTATCCAAACTTCAACATCAATACTTATACCTCATTATTCATTCTTAAATATTTTTCCTAAAGTCGACCAAAATTTCCCTTCCACGACTTTCCCAATTTCCGTACAAATAGCAGAACCAAATAAAAACAGAACAAATTATAATTATATACCCTTTGGATTCCCAGGCTCCACCCACCCTTTTCCCGGTTTCAGTCCCCAACAAATGTCCATCAGTCTCAATATACTGTTTAGCCTGGAGATCTCACATCCGAGGCTCTTAATTCTTTCTCAATTCCTCTCTGCCGGTCTTTTTGATTGTCCTTAATGTTAAACCCCAAATCTCGGAGAGGCTCCGGCCCAACAGGATCCATGTTTCTTCCAGCCAGACCTCCATATTTAAAAATAAAGCCCATGGGGTACTCCAAATCTTGTTTCATACTCCTTTCAAGTCCAAATGTCCCCAGAGCTCCAACTTCCACCTTAATCAAATTTATAATCCTTCGGTCTTCAGATCTCCACATAAGGGGATCTCTCAGTTCTCCACTCTCCAATTCAGGCCAGACTTTCCACATCAGATTTTTATTTTCCTTTCTTGCCATCATGTCAGGCCTCAAAGTACAACTCTCCTTTAACATCTGCAAAATTACAACTCCTCCTTCCTTTTCTTCAGGGGCAACATATGTCTCCTTCTTCATATTCTCAAAACTCTCAAGTTTCTCTATTTGTCCAATTGAATAGGCTTCCTGTTTCAAATCCTTATCAGATTCAACAATGTTATTTACTGTTAAGTCCAGAGTTGTAACATTTGTAGCCAAAACATCGATTTGGCCTTGTAACTTTCCCAAGAGAACAAATACTCTGTCCAATTCAGCCTGGATTTTCCCTCCTCCAGCCATTCCTGTAATGTCACTAAACCCCTCTAGGGGGATTTTAGTTCCTTAGTATTCCTTTCAGCTCAAGTCCAAAAATCAAGTTATTTTGTGTCAGCCCTTCCTTATTTTCAACAAATTGTAACAAATATAACCAGCAGAAGCAACAAAAGCAAGGTTCTCTTTTTCCGTCTTGACAGCTAACTTGACAGCTGCCAAACTCTTCAGTATTTCATCAACAGGCTCTCTCACGGGACGCTCCCGGGTCCGGGGTGTGTGTGTGTGTGAAACTTCAGCTCCCAAAATTAATCTTTTATCCTCCAGTAAGAATTCTTGTAATGTCAAACCGTGAAGTTAAAGTCTTTTACAAAAAAGCAAGAAAAAATTCTCTCGACCTTAGCTAGCAGGTCCTTTGCTTTAAGTTCCTAATTCAGCAATTTTTTCCTTTAAAGTTCCAATTTCCGTACTACTCACGGGTTGTTGCTTTAGAGTCCAATTGTTCAAAGGAAAAAGTCAGCGCTCTCCGACAATGGCTTGCGGCTTCACTCCGCAGAAGAAGCAGTACTCTCAGCACCGCGCCGTACCCCGTCCCCGTTCCGAAGCCTTTAAAAAAGGCTCCTTTGCAGATTGGGGGGGGGGGCACAAATGGTGCCTGCCAAGTCACCACGCTCACAGGCTTCCGCGCCTGTGATTTTTAAGGGTCCCCGCATCGCTGCAGCGGCAAGACCCGATCCTGCAGAGCCGATTCCCTCCGGAGCTCGGGCAATTTGTCTCCAGGGACCACGCCTGGGCAATTTGTCTCCAGGGACCACGCATCCGCTCCATAAGATGCACAGACATTTCCCCTTACTTTTTAGGAAGAAAAAAATGCGTCTTATGGAGCGAAAAATACGGTAATTTCTCCTCAATGGGCAGTTGCCTATAGGACTCCCTTCACCTGCATAAGGCTGCCCATGAACTGAGATCAACTTCAGAGCCCCTGCTTTATGCCCACGGTTAAGATAAAATAGGTGGGCAGCAGGTGCTCTCAGTTTTTGTTGGAAGGGGGCCAGGCCCCCTGAATGTTGAAGGGACAGAGCAGGCTGAGTATGGAGTTGAGTGCAGGGCCGCTTTAGTGGCTGGATCCTCCAGAGTGCTAGGCCTCCTCCAAATGATATGATGTCATGCTTGCATCACAGGTGTGATGTCACAGGTGTGTGATGTGCGCTGGATCCCCTCAATCTTTGGGGAACTTGGTGCCTCTGGTTATTAGGCACAAGGGGGGGGGGGCTTTTATATGGGAGCATGCGCCACCTCCATGGAACCCATTATCCGAGGAGATATATTGGTGATTTGAATTCAGGTCATTTTTTTTTCTTGATGGTTTTATGCAGCAGCTGCTGCTGCTCACATTACATTTTAACTGAGCTATAATGATGTGGTTTCATTTGCCATCAATGTGTTGTGCTTTAAATAGTGTTTTAATCTTATCTGCTTTTACAATTGTTTTGTGTATTGTAAACAGCCTTCTGAGAGTATATGCTCTGAAAGGCAGCCCAAAAATACTCCAATAAACACACACACACAGAGACTTTGGGCGATACTTTTTAAAAGCCAATGAAATTTTTTTTATGAGCCTTAAGGTAGTTCATGGAAGAGTTTTATTTTCTCTGCTTGAAAACCTGTATGCTGAGCATGATATAATTTTAGTTCTTTTGGACTGCTGGGGAAACAGCTCAATGTACTGCAGCTGATCTTATCAGAGTGTCATGAAATGAATGCCATCTATTTATTTACAGAAGCACATTGGGGTCAATAGCAGAACATATAATCTAGTCTTTCAGAAGTATTTTCATCGCCTGGTAGAATATTGTTGGAATAAATTTAGCAAGCCTATTTTATTCTCAAAGCCATAAGGAGTGTGATAATATATGGATTATTTTAAAAAATGTGTTCTTTAGTTTTAGCCTTTATCAGGTTTGTTTTGTTATGCAGTATCCTTTTTGTTACATAAGGCTCCTTGAATATATTGAAGAAATATGACCCATATGTTTATAGACAAATTATTATAAAAGATGAAAATGAAAAAAATCACCCTGTGTTTCCTTACATTTTTAGCAGCAGCTGATCAATAAATCTGTCCTATTAACCCAGTTCATGCCCTTTAACAGGAAGGAAAATAGCTTTCACTTGTGAGAAACCACAACATCCTGACTTGACTTGGCAAAATTGTGTGGAACTGATTTGAAACAAAACAAAATTATCCATACCTGTGTGGAACACAGGTATGAAACTCCTGTTGTGAAGACCTTTTCAAAAATCAAATGGGGCACTTGAAAGAATCTTATGTACAAATACATGTAGGGTAAAGGTAAAGGACCCCTGGACGGTTAAGTCCAGTCAAAGGCGACTATGGGGTTGTGGCGTTCATCTCAATTTCAGGCCGAGGGAGCCGGCATTTGTCCACAGACAGCATTCCGGGTCATGTTGTGGCCAGCATAACTAAACCTCTTCTGGTGCAACAGGACACCGTGATGGAAACCAGAGCACACAGAAACGTTGTTTACCTTCCCACCACAGCAATACCTATTTATCTACTTGCACTGGCAAGCTTTCCAACTGCCAGGTTGGCAGGAGCTGGGACAGAGCAACGGGAGCTCACCCCGTCATGGGGATTCAAACCGCCAACCTTCTGCTCAGCAAGCCCAAGAGGCTCAGTAGGACCACAGTTTAGAGACCACAGTCTCACAGAGCAGCTAGTGTGTGAATTACAAGTAGGACAGTCAGGCTTGCTGCAATTCCTTCAGTCCCAGGAGCCTCAAAAAAAGAATGCAGGAATCACTGCTATCATGTATAATCAGATACGGTTGTTCACCTTCTACCTCATCCGAGTGAGAACCTAACAGAGCAACCCAAAGTCCAACACCCTCATCTGCGGCACTGGGATGGGTTTGGATGCAGTGGAGAGGCTCCTCCATGTTGACTCCACCAGACTCTTGACAGTGGAGGCCCCAATGTGGATGTCTCTGCTGCGCCATTCATAGTGTCATTCAGGATGTTTCCTGGGGTAAGGAAGGAGTGGAGCTCTGGGTCCTAAATGGGTCAAGTTGCTGGTCACGGATTTGAGGCAGGCCTCTTTGCTGTGCCCACTTGGCACCTGAAAACATGGGATAAAACTGCTTATTAAAGGTAAAGGTAAAGGTAAAGGGACCCCTGACCATTAGGTCCAGTCGTGACCGACTCTGGGGTTGCGCACTCATCTTGCTCTATAGGCCGAGTGAGCCGGTGTACAGCTTCCTGGTCATGTGGCAAGCATGACTATGCCGCTTCTGGCAAACCAGAGCAGCGCACGGAAACGCCGTTTACCTTCCCGCCGGAGCGGTACCTATTCATCTACTTGCACTTGACGTGCTTTCAAACTGCTAGGTTGGCAGGAGCAGGGACTGAGCAATGGGAGCTCACCCCATCATGGGGATTCGAACCGCCGACTTACTGATCGGCAAGTCCTAGGCTCTGTGGTTTTAACCCACAGCGCCACCCACATCCCCAAACTGCTTATTACCCCATCTTATATGCTAGGGATAAGGAACATGTGCTTTTCCAGATGTTGTTGGACTCCAACCTCCATCAGCCCCTGTCAGAATAGCTAGTGATCAGGGATGATGGGAGCTGTATTCTAGCAACCTCTGGAGAGAAGAGTGTACATATTTACTGAGGTTGCAAGTCAGTTGAATTGCAAAGGGGGGGGGGACCGAAAGATGCCCTTTCCTTTTAACAATGAATAGTGGTTTCTGTTTAATTAAATTGTACGCTTTCTAATACTTCCTGCTGTATCCCCCAAAGACACTTGTTTTAAGGGTTTGCCATCGATACATTTTATCAATTAATTAGTAAGTTGAAAGGCAAAAGATTCATCAACTATGTTCTTCAAATGTGGTGGACAGCCTTATTGAGTCCACATCCAAGTAAAGATAAATCATCTCGTGGCATTAGCTTGCCTCTGTCCATGTTGTTAAGTGCACTTTAGTGTGTCTGTAACGTTTCTATTGGCCAAGGGCTGCTTATATCTGAAAACGAATCATGCCCTCTGCTGGGATAACGATGAAGCATACATAATGAAACTATTTCGACTAGAAGGTTACGTAAAAAGGAGCCTGGGCGCTTCTCATTTCCAGGTTTTGAAAGGTATTGAGAAAGGGGTGGGGGAGCCCTGACAAGGGCCGAGTGATTATAAACTTACAACCTGCCTGCCTATACGAGTAGGTATTTTATTTTAAGGCTGTTTAGAAACACCAAACAGCTCCTGTACCCGTCCTTATGATGAAGCAGGTCTATGCAAACAAAGCAGAACCCTGGGCCATCCCAACAAGACAGCCCGCTCTCATTTCCCCTGAAATCACAAAGATCATAACTCAAAGCACTAAACAAAGCAAGCAAGTTGCCAAATAGGCACGACCCGCTGACCACACTGCTTGCATAAAGCAGGTTGGTAAATCTAGCAGTCACCTTAAATGTATGGTTACCAGATTTTTTTTCAAAGAATCCGGGGGCACTTATTTTTTTTGAAAAGAGAAAATAAGTTATTTTCTTTAAATTTTTTTTTTTAAATGAAGAAGTAATATCTTCTCTTCTGTGGTCTGCTCTGTCGCACGGCCTTCCTCTGGGCCCTGGCCTGCTTTCTTGGAGCGCTAACCACTGTGGAGTAGGTTCAGGTCGGGCCTGGGCTCGGCCACGTGTCCTTGCCCTCCCGGTGCTCTCCTACCTCTCTTCCTCTCTTCCTCAGTCCTCTTTCTCTCTCTTCCTTCTCCTTCTTCTCTCCTCCTTCTCCCTGCATTGGCTCCGGGGTTTTTACTGGCCCCGGAATGCCACTGGGCAGCCGCTTCCAGCTTGATTTGGGTTGTGGGTGTGGGTGTGTCAGTGGTTCCCCCAGTTGACGCGCCGGGCGTTCCCAGTTCCCCCTCGGGACTGGCAGCGGCAGTGGCAGCAGCAGTCTCAGCAGCCCAGAGCCAGCCTGGTAGTACAGTTGGCTCTGGCTGGCTTCAGGAGCTGCCCACTTCCGTGGCATCTGCCATTTTGCCTCTCCAGAAGTCTCCATATGATGTGTCTTGTACCATTTAACCAATCATGCAACATTCATCCCCTACTATATAATCTACAACACTTAAAATATAAATCCGGGGACATTAAATGAAATCCGGGGACGGATTTTGTCCGGGGACAAATTTGTAAATCCGGGGATTGTCCCCAGGAAATGGGGACATTGGGTAACCATACCTTAAAGGCCCCAGCTTTATAAGAACTGCTGATAAAATTACAGTCGTACCTTGGAAGTCAAAAGGAATCTGTTCCGGAAGTCCGTTCGACTTCCAAAACATGCGGAAACCAAAGCGTGGCTTCTTATTGGCTGCAGGAAGCTCACTTGTGGGTTTACAGCGTTCAGGAGCCAAAATGTCCGAGTGCCAAGGCATTTGGGATCCAATGTACGACTGTATGGGAAAGGAGTGGGAAACTGGATCCAGCCAGTAGGTGTTTTTGAAACCACACAGTCACCTGACATCAATCGCTTGATGTCACTGTGACACCGGATGAAGCATTTCCCTTTATCCATGCAGTTTGAAATCAAACAGTGCAGGCAAAGGAAACAGACTTTGTAGCCACCACTGACCAGCTAACTGCGCAGGTGGGAATGGTTTGAGGTAAAGGGTCTCATGAACCCAATTAGGAGCCCAAGGGTCAGAGGATCTCCATCTCTGGTATAGGAGGAATCTATTGTATATTAAATGTCTCCTATGAACACCACAGAAAGGAAGTTGCAGGTGGCATTTGAGTACCAGAGAAATTTCGTCACTGAAATGCGTGTAGTATTGCATTTTTTTGTTTCTTCTGCAGAAATGTACTTTTCTTTTGTTGTGGTAAACACTTTAAATTGTTTAAAAAGTATTAAATCACAAGGCTTCATATAGCTACATAAAAAAAGGCATGCTGTTATTTGCTGCACTTCTAAATGCATCATCTTTATGTGGGATGTAAACACAGGAGCGGTCAATGACAACATTCCTAGAGTGTACATGTTAGAACATGGGGAGGGGTGTCTGTCTAGTAAGCAGGTAAACTTCCTGGGGAGGGACTTCCTCCGCATGTGACCAGAGGTGGGTGTGGCCTCACCTGTGCAGGTAAATGATAAAAGCACAGGGCAGGCAGCCATCTCTCTCTCTCTCTGCCATCTTCCTTTGATGAGGAAACATCTAAGGATGCTCTCTTGGCTCCCAGCCAAGAGAGGAGATAAGGACTATCTTGCTACAAGATAGATTCTAAATGTATTTTACCTTTTTAAGCTGTCTGCCTTCTGGGATCATATTGTGAACAGAACGTGAGTAAACTCTTTTATACTTTTATAAAGACTGTGTTGTGTCTTGTATTTTAAGAGGGAACAAAAGGGGAAATTACCAGAGTAGTTATTATAGAGGTTCTAGCGAACCTGTGCACACGTTACCGTTGTGAACTAAAAGGGGAATGTTTATAAACTCTGCTGATATTTTGGGAACTTGTTAGCACAAGTTGGATAAGGATATAATTAGTCAATATATCCTCTCCTGCACCCCTGAACATTCCCACACTTTGTTCAAAATGCACATGTGGGGAAGTAATTCTCAAGCATTGGGGTGATGACTCTCTTGGGAGCAGACAGAACTGATGTTACGGAGAGCAGGGTTCCCTTCCCTTCCCTTCCCTTCCCTTCCCTTCCCTTCCCTTCCCATCCCATCCCATCCCATCCCATCCCAAGGAGTAGACTGTTTTCAGAGAAAAGTTCCCAGCCTCATTCTCACACACTCTCAATTTCAATAAAGCTTTTTGTGTGTGTGTGGGGGGGCTAGTCTCTTTAGGATCTTTACAACTTGAAAATGGCGGCAGCAGAAGAATGGCAGTTTCTCTAGACTATAGCAGTTAGAAACCTGAAGACCATGGAACTTGATCTGAACCCCTCTGCACTCTTGAAGTCACATACAGTACCCTAGCTCAGTGTAAAAGAATTGAACTACAGTCCTAGGGTGGATCTACACACAGGAAAAACCCCCACGATAAATAAGTCAAAAATTAAATCATTATAACAAAGGGGGGGGGGTTGAAACAACACTATGAAAAATCACATAGAATTTCTTTTACTCTCCAGCGCCATCTGGTGTTGTATGTTTATACCACAATCAAAATGCTGTTGTTTTTTACTAATGTAGCTGAGTCCCTAGACTGCTTCTGTATACATGTATCTGCTGCATCTGCAAGGGGTTGCATATCTTTTCTATGTATTCATTTGGGGAGTATAAGGTGAACTTGGAGACCTGACAGGTGCCCCAAGGCCCATTAAACACCAAGGGTGAGGCATCCACCACTGCTGATGTGCAATGGTGATGGGAGATCAAGGGGATATCAAAGTGATATACAGAAATTTGGGGGAGCTGGTGAAGAAGGCTGCAAGGGAAATGCCTATCTATGAGAAAAGAGTCCTGCAAAGAGATTGGTAAGTTAGGAACTGTCCAGACTAGGGCTAGAGACTTGGGTTTATCCAACTTTGGTTTGTTTTTGCTCCGACAGGGATATTTTGGCTTTCTGTAATTTGGGGGCATCACATTTCTTTCTAGCAATACCTAAGGAGGCTTCAAAGGGACCCCGGTTAACTTTTGGAGGCTGTTTGATAAGGAGCAGTCTGGTAAACAAATGGAAGCTCAGTCCAGATCAGACTGAGGCACTGTTAGTGGGTGGTTCTCTAGACCAGATGGATGGGAGATCGCCTGCTCTTGATGCCAATACACTACCTCTGAAGGAGTAGGTACGTAGCTTGGGGGTCCTCCTGGATCCTTTGCTGTTGCTTGAGGCTCAGGTGGCCTCAGTGGCCTGGAGTGCCTTCTATCAACTTTGTCTGTTGGTCCAGCTGCACCCCTATCTGGACACAGACTAACTTTTGCCACCTATGCTCTGGTACCCTCTAGGCTAGATTACTGCAACACATTCTAGGTGGAACTGCCGATGAACAAAGTTCAGAAGCTTCAGCTGGTGCAGAATTCAGTGGCCAGGTTGCTCACCAGGGCAAGACTGCTTGAGCATATAATGCCAATCCTGCCCTGGCTGCCAATTAGTTTCCATGCCCAATTAAAAGTGCTGGTTTTGACCTATAAAACCTTAAATGGCTCAGGACTGCAATACCTCAAGGACCACCTCTCCCCATATGAACCTACCCAGACCCTGAGATCATCATCTGAGGCCCTTCTTTGTGTGCCCCTTCCACAAGAGGTCCAGAGGGTGGCAACACAAGGACAGGCCTTTTTTGTGGTGGCTTCCCCAGTTGTAGAATGCTCTCTCCAGGGAGGCTCGCCTGGCACCTTCATTACATATCTTTAGGTGCCAGGCAAAAACATTACTCTTCTCCCAGGCCTTTGGCTAATTAAACAATCTATGGCCTTTTAAATGAGGGTGCAGGAGTTGTTATTTGTCGCTTTGGGATTTTTGTTTGTTTGTTTTTATATTGTGAAGTGCCCTGTGATCTTTGGATGAAAGCTGGTATAGAAATCTAATAAACAAACAATCAAATTGACCCCTTATCGGAGGGCCCAAGATATGGGTACATTCCTTACACCTAGCAACCAGTATATGCAGGTATAATCCCTCCCTCCCCACCCCCTGAATAATGCACACATTAAATACAAATGCCCTGGTAGTGTTGCTCAGTTCCTCAACAGGTCCTCTCTGATTAGCAGAAAGAGCCAAAGGAAAGCTTTATGTCTTCTTTGGCAGTTTAATTTTCTTTACAGTAACCTTTTGTACTTTCAAGAAGAAAAACGAAGAACCTCTTCATTACTGCCTTGCTTCAGAGCTCAGAAATTCCCCACGGTCCTATGTACTCAACCTAAATTATTTTTATTATTCACGGCTGGATCTTGATTTTAGTGTCATAATGGTATTTTTCATCATCTTTCTTCCCCTGGCATCATATCCTCAACATGCTCCAGATGAATTCAAGCTGGAAATGCTTGAACAGTAGAAATACTGTTTTTCTCATGCTCGTTTAGGTGTATTCTCTGATGCACTATATGTATAAGAAATTGCCTCTTTGACATATTAACAAGGTGCCTTCCGTTTTTTATTTATAAGAAAGCATGTATTGCAAAAGAGGGGCTGGGAATTGCAGTGATCATGTAGTACAAGATATATGTGATACTGTTATGTACTGAAGTTCTCACTCTGGGCCAGCAGGGGGATACTGTAGATAGTTATGCAAATGAAGGATCGAAAGTGACGTTCAGTGATTGGATAGTTTTAGAAAGTTGCTACAGTAACGTTGTACTGGAGCTCTATATAAGCAGGCTGACTGAGCCCTTCAGCTCAGTTCTGTTCTGGCCTCTGAATAAACAAGAGCTGTTGAAGAAGAAGAAGAAGAAGAGTTTGGATTTGATATCCCGCCTTTCACTCCCTTTAAGGAGTCTCAAAGCGGCTAACATTCTCCTTTCCCTTCCTCCCCCACAACAAACACTCTGTGAGGTGAGTGGGGCTGAGAGACTTCAGAGAAGTGTGACTGGCCCAAAGTCACCCAGCAGCTGCATGTGGAGGAGCGGAGACACGAACCTGGTTCACCAGATTACGAGACTACCGCTCTTAACCACTACACCACACTGGCTCTCACTGTGTCGTCTGATATGTTCACCCACATAGAATCATAGAATCATAGAGTTGGAAGAGACCACAAGGGCCATCGAGTCCAACCCCCTGCCAAGCAACTTAACATGAGATACAATATGTAATAATCCTGTGTTCAGCAGCCAAAGCACACACAGGCCAGCTGAAAAAGTATGATGATATTGTGAATAAATTTCTTCCCCCCTTTTTTAAAAAAAGCATCTGTTTTCTAACTTTCAGCAAAATTGTCGAGACAAAAACTCCAACAAAGCTTTATTTCTCAGCCGTTACATTAACAAATTTTGTCTGTTTCCTTACAGGGTGCTGAGAAAATTTTGTCAATGAATGAATCAGGGGAACTGCAAGATCTCTTAACCAAAATTGAGGTAATTGATGAGGTTATAAAAGATTACACATTAAAATACCGTTCTCGTACATTAGTTACATACACAGTGTTCTGTGGTAAGCTCACAGAAGAATTATATTTTCTTTGTAAGGGAACATCAACATGAATGTCTCCAACCTTTTGCCCATTCTTCACTACAATTATCTGTTGGCCCTACACTTGTATTAATTCTGGAAAAATAAATTTAGGAACATGGCCATAGGAAGGTAATATGTGGTTCTGCCCCGAGTACATATAATTGATGCCCATGCCTATGGCACCCAACCTCTCCCAGCCTCTATTACACAAACTCAAAAGTGCCTCACATAGAGAACAGGGCAGCTCAGGCTAGAACTACATAGCGCCCCAAACAAAATGGCCGCCCCATATCTTCTTTTCATACTCTTCTCTGTCATGTGGCGAAGGCATAAAATTGTGCATCTTTGTTCCCATTGGGTCTGAACTGGTGGTGACAGACCAGGAATGGCTGACCTTTGGGTCAAACTGGTAGCTTAGTGAAGATGTTGACCCAGTGTGTGGCAGCTGTGAAAAAGTTGGATTCCATGCTAGGGATAATTAAAAGTTAAACCAGGGCCTTTTTAACACTGGCTCCGGCCTGGTGGAACGCTCTGCCTCATGAGACCAGGGCCCTGCGGGATCTGATTTCTTTCCACAGGGCCTGTAAGACAGAGTTGTTCCGCCTGGCCTTTGGCTTGGAGTCAATTTTATTCCCTCCCCCCCTTTCTTTTTTCCTTTCACCTCCTGTGATGAGGCTGCATTTTAATGTTTTAATTGTTTAATGTTGTATTTTAATCTTGTTTTTTAAGTTGTATTTCAATCAACTTGTTTTTATGATTGGTTGCTATCTGCCCTGAGCCCGGTCTTGGCTGGGGAGGGCGGGGTATAAATAAAATTTATTATTATTATATTTAAAAGAAGAGTAGACAAATTCATGAAGGATAAGACTATCCATAGCTACTACCCACAATGGCTACGTTCTGTCTCATTGTAGGAGGCAGCATGTCACTGAATAACAGTTGTTTGGAATCACAAGTGTGGAGAGTAATCCTGTCCTTGTGGGCTTCTTTCCCACAGGCATCTGACTAGCCACCATGGGTCTTTGGCCTGATCCAACAGGGCCCTCCTTACGTTTTGTTTCTTATGTAAATCACAGCCATAGGGGAGTCCAAGAAGCCTCAGGACCATGGAGAGTGGAATGGTTTATCTGCAACCATCTGTTATAAGAATCTCAAGATCTCAAATATAGAACAAATATTCATAAATCACACACGTCTAACTATATGAACCGTGTGTCTGAAATAGTATGGGAGAGCAACCCTGAAGCCATTTTGACTCTTCCAGTGACCTCAGATATTCCTCTGCAGTAAGGGAGGCTAATGGGGAAAGCCTTCCCATTGTCTTTTTGCTTGCAAAAAGGGTGTACGGTGGTACCTCGGGTTAAGTACTTAATTCGTTCTGGAGGTCCGTACTTAACCTGAAACTGTTCTTAACCTGAAGCACCACTTTAGCTAATGGGGCCTCCTGCTGCCGCCGCGCCGCCGGAGCACGATTTCTGTTCTCATCCTGAAGCAAAGTTCTTAACCTGAAGCACTATTTCTGGGTTAGTGGAGTCTGTAACCTGAAGCGTATGTAACCCGAGGTACCACTGTACTCATTGAGAACCCAGAGGCACCAAGAAGGTGAAAGGGAGTTCCTGAGACTTGACACCCAGAGTTGTTGGAATCAAAGGCAGGGAATGAACCTTCTGGGGTCTGAGTGTATGTAACCCGAGGTACCACTGTATTTCTGTATGCCTGTGACCTGGATTCAGGAACTAAAGTATTAACCATCACAAAAGAATGGCCAGTCTGCCCAGGCAATACAATCAGTGACCATTCTCAGCTATCCTGGCAGGCGGGATTTCCCCTTCTGTGATGTATGTATGATGTTTTGTGGGGGGTGGTCTTGGGCTGCAGGGTGGGCAATTTCAAAAGTCTTTATAAGGGCTTGCGCACCGTTGTTCAGGGTTCTCCTCCCTCCTGTGTGTGGTGAGCGGGGACCCTGTTGCAACAGTTCTTTGAATAAAGATCAGTCTTACTAGCCACTTTGCTTCTCAATATACTCTGGTTGGCCTCTGTGGACTCTATATGGGCTTTGTACCCCATAAGAGAAAGGGACCAGTTTTTCTTATAACACATCTCAACAAAAAATATCTCCTTGAAACTTCCATTCCTAATTCAAGGGAAGCTTCTACTGGCAGGAATGGAGGAATAGCAGCTTCAGAAAGGTTTTTGTTGGAGCTATGGGTCCTGAGAGTCATACAGTGGTACCACTACTTACGTGCCCCTGTTGTTACGTATCCTTCGGGATACGCACATGCCAAACCTGGAAGTATATTTCTGGGTTTCGCTGCGCACGTGCGCGCAGTAGCGCTCTAGCATGCCGTGTGCATGCGCAGAAGCGATTTATTGCGCCACGTGTGTGCGCAGAACAGGCACCTCCGGTTACGGAAACCTCGGGATCCGACCGGAGCTCTGGAACGGATCCCGTCCGCAACCGGAGGTACCACTGTATTTACATAAGAAGAAATGTGTAAGTTACTTTCATTCTCACATTTAATTTCCTGTCCAGTTTGGCCCTCAGAATATAATGCAAATAATGGATGCCATCTTACTTTCTGTCTCTCCCCCCCTCAGAGAGTTCAACACCCTCATGAATGCCTCTCATGTGGGGGCTTTGGTTTTATTCCGTGCTCAGCGTGCCATGGGAGCAAGATGTCAGTGTTTCGGAACTGTTTTACGGACTCATTCAAAGCCCTCAAGTGCACCGCTTGCAACGAGAACGGATTGCAACGCTGCAAGAGTTGCCTCAGCTAAGGATGGCGCCTTAATACAAAAAACAACCTCATTTTATTATGTCAACGCAGCAGTTTGTTATACTATTTTATATTAAGGAAAACCACCATGTTTGTCTAATTCAGTCAATAAACGTTCATTTGTAAAAAATAAAATAAAATAAAAAGTTGCTGGAGTCCTTTATGTGGTGAGATCTCACAGTTACCTGAAACTCAGCACATATAAAGCTGGTATAGTTGTACCTTGGTTTTCAAACAGCCTAGTTCTCAAACATTTTGGCTCCCGAACGATCAAAACCTGAAAGTGACTGTTCCAGTTTGCGAACATTCTTTTGGAAACTGAACGTTCGGCGGGGCTTCCGCGGCTTCCAATTGGCTGCAAGAGCTTCCTGCAGCCAATCAGAAGCCACTCTTGGGAAGTCAAATGCTTTGGAAGTCGAACGGACTTCCGGAACAGATTCCATTCGACTTCCAAGGTAGGACTGTATAGTACATCTACAAAAATAATAGCTGAGCACATTGCTATGACATTTCTATCAAGTTAGAAGACTATTCTAAATCTCCCTTTGGAGAGCATCCCACAAACGGGCAGCCACTACAGAAAAGGCCTGTTCTCGTGTTGCCACCCTCCAGACCTCTCATTCAGATTGCACATGAAGAAGGGCCTCGGAAGATGATCTCAGGGTCGGGATAGGTTCAGATGGAGAGAGGTGGTCCTTGAGGTATTGTGGTCTGCAGTGTTTAAGGCTTCCTGTTATGGGCCATTGAGCTGTGTCGACAACAAAAGGTTAATGTGTAGCCAACCACCTATGCAGAATTGACTGACCTTCCATCAGCTCTCCTCTCCCATTTGGTCCAAGGAATTGCTAGTTCATGGGGTATCATTTGCTATTTTCACTGCCTTCACTGGTTCTGATTTAAATGGCACCATCCATGCACAGGAATATATCAGCAGGCTTAAGGAAGGTTTGCGTAAGTACAAAACATCTACCAGACACAGTCATGGCTGGTGTGTGTGTGTGTGTGTGTGTGTGTGTTTTGTGTGTGTGTATTTTGTTTGTTTGTTTGTATGTATGTATGTATGGGACATGGGTGGCGCTGTGGGTTAAACCACAGAGCCTAGGACTTGCCGATCAGAAGGTTGGCGGTTTGAATCCCTGTGACGGGGTGAGCTCGTGTTGCTCGGTCCCTGCTCCTGCCAACCTAGCAGTTCGAAAGCAGGTCAAAGTGCAAGTGGATAAATAGGTACCACTCTGGCGGGAAGGTAAACGGCGTTTCCGTGCGCTGCTCTGGTTCACCAGAAGTGGCTTAGTCATGCTGGCCACATGACCCGGAAGCTGTACGCCGGCTCCCTCAGCCAGTAAAGCGAGATGAGCGCCACAACCCCAGAGTCGGTCGTGACTGGACCTAATGGTCAGGGTTCCCTTTACTTTACGTATGTATGTACACCAAAAATGTCTAAAGCTACTATGGTTTCTACTATTGTAAGCTGAACATGTTTATGTTCATCCTTTGCTTCAATAATCTCTGTAGCTTTGATGCACAATTCAGACTGCTTCTGAGATACTTCCTAGGTTTCAGCAATGTTGCTTCCGTGTTTAACTGCTGGCAATTCAGAGTTCTGAACTGCACCAATGCCTAGGCTTTTGGTGGCCGTGTTAATTTTACTCTCTTTTTTGGCAATGTGCCTCCCACTCCTGGTACCGTGTGTTTTGTCTTTGTAAAGAAAAAGGCCAGTTAAGACTATGTTAAACATAAAACAATGGAGAAAATATAAACCATAGCTGCCTTTGGAAGTGGGAGAGCCTCCTTTCATTCAACATCTCTGTTACTCAGGTGCTGAATAGACCTAATGGAAGTGAGTCACTCTGCTCCATTGTGGATGATAAACTCTATGATACATTGGACTTGACTCTCTTGTATCTATGCAGGCCATTGTTGTTGTTGTTGTTGTTGTTGTTATATGCTGACTATTACAACACTGCCTCTTTTTGCTGACCATGTGGGATTTTTGGACCCAACATCACAATAGCTTCATTCACCACCTCTAAATGACCCTGGCTACCTATAAATTCTTCTGTACAGCTTCCAGCTCTTGCATGCCTGTACTTGTCAATTTCCATGATATGTCATTGGTTCCCCGCTTCCTTCCTTCTTGCCCATTTTCTTCTTGGCTGGCTCCTGCCCTCCAGCTCCGGGGTCACTCAAGGTCCCCGAGACCTTTGCTATTTCTGGAACGAAGCCTAATTCTCCCACCCATTCCTGCCTATACTTCCAGGACCAACACTGCAATTTACAAGGCTCACGGAGGGGTACCGGCCCTACTCGCTAAGCATTGGATTTTGCCAGTAGCAAACTGATGGCACAAAGACTATAGATATTTGCTATGTTATCGTTCCAAAATGCAGTTCTCTGAAGTTTGGGACAAGATTGCTAACCCCTTCCATGTTGAGAGCAAGCACATATGACTATAGAGATTTACAATATAAATCCTATGTGCGTTTACCCATAAGGAAGTCCCACTGTGGTCCATAACAGCCTATTCTTAAATGAGGCTCTTGATGTTCAGAACAGTTTGGTTTTATTTTTTATTTGTTTAAGAGAGGGAAAGAGGCTACTTTTATATTGCTTCAGGGGATATACAAACCTTTTCTTTTCCGGTGAGAAATAATACCACGAGAAATTGATTTCCATCAAATGTGAGGTGTCTGGCAGCTTTGTCATTTGAAAAGATCTATAACAGGCGAGATCCTGTCAGGTCCAACAACACACTAAATTAATATCAAGAACTTGCATTTCTATGGCCTTGAGAACTTGGTGTGAAACCTTGGAATAGAAGGACAGCTTTACACCCAATGAAGTAAACTAAAGCTCTAACCAGGATCAAGTGAAGATGGCCAGCATTGATAAACAGCGCGATATATGCTAAGGGATAAGATCAGCGCCAAATGCAAATACACAGGTTCCCATAAACAGCTATTCTGAATGGCGTCTTTATTGCTGCTCATTTTGAGACAAAGAGATACCAGGTGACAGATACAAATGAGTAACCACACCAATAGAATTTTCCTGGCCTGGAAAGAATTTTACCCTCATGTCCCTTTGCCAAAACTGGAGGATGCAAAGGCAGCTGATTCATTCTTTTATTAAGACTCATGTGTCCTTTCATAGTACGCACTTACTTACATGGGGCCACAATGGCGCAAAAACGTGGTTACAAAGCACGGATCCACATGGATCTTCAGGATTTTTGCATTGGGTCACCCCAAATTCACCATCAGATCACGTGTCTGTGGCCACAGCATGAACCACAAAAATCACGCATCCACTGTTTCGTTCAGAATATTTTTTTTTCTTGTTTTCCTCCTCTGAAAACTAGGTGCGTCTTATGGTTGTGTGCATCTTATGGAGCGAAAAATACGGTATGTACGTGTGCGAGAACAGAAGGGCCAGGAAGACCGGGAGGAAGTATGCCGTTAAAGGGAAGCAGAGGTTAAAGTTCAGGGCAGCAAGCAAGGAAAAGGGGGAGGAATTAGAGTCCTCAAAGTTGCTCAAAGTAAGGAAAAAGTTCTGAGGTTTTGGAGTCAGCTGGCAATGCTCTGGCAGGCTGGTGTTACAATATAGATGGCACCTTGCCAGTCTAGCATACCCTCCAAGTCTCCCAGTTTTCCAGGGATAGTCCTGAAATTAAGAAAGCCGTCCCAGCTTCTGATTTGATCCTGGAATGTCCCACTTCTTAAAAAATAAATAAAAATAACACCTCATTTTTTTCTTCCCCATAACTAAAGGTTGACCCATTTTTCACAGGCGCTGGCTTTTACGGAAGACAAATGAAATGATATTGTTGATGAACAGGGCTTCATCTTCTTCATGGTTAAAAAGATAACGGCAGAAACTTCATGTATTATTTCCGACCCTTGCTTTGTATTATGGCATGAAAGCTAATTTTATTCACTTAGGAGCAAGACACATAATATGACCACAAAAGCATTTGACGGGAAACATTTATGCCCTAAATAATTTAGGTGGTGGGAGAATTTAGATTGCTCAGCTTACTTTAAATAATTTAGGGGCGATAAGGAGGAGTATTGTAATCCAGTGACAATCTGCAGAATGAAAATTAGGGGAAATCATTATTTATGTTCATTCCCGACTCTCTCTCTCTTTCGTTCTTGATCTTGTGGGTGCTGAAATTGGGAAATGGCGGCATTTCAGTAAAGGGTTATGAAAAGAGCAATCTGGTCTAAAATGCTTCTGGCTTACCAGTCCCATTGTGAAAAATAGCTTTCAAATGAGTTTTAAAGATTTATGAAATCGAGTAAGCTCTTTCTAAAGTAATGGCACTTTGCAATGATTTGCATGTGAGTCCTTCACAGTCTCTGTGTTTGGATGTCCAGGCTCCATGCATCGCCTTTCGAAGGAGACAGCCTGTCTCTTGGCAAAGGAACGTCTTTTAATAGCCAATTAGCAGCTACCACATGCCCATGGAAAAAGAAATATTACAGGCCCTTGCAGTGTATGGGAGGAAACCTCTCGTGTGAATTTATTCTAGGCTGCTTTTTCAGGTGATTTGGTGAGAAGTTATATTTTGAATGAAGCAGCAAAACGTCACTGCGATTGCATTGATATTTAATGTAATATATCAGGGGTGGCCCACTCCCAAGAGACTGTGATCTACTCACAGAGTTAAAAACTGGCAGTGATCTACCCCCTTTTGGGGGGTTCTGGTCAAACTTGTTGAGCTTCTTTTTAGGAAGGGAAGACCTGTGGGGGGAGCCAGTGATCTACCAATGATCTACCACAGACGTCAAGTGTTCTACTGGTATACTACTACTACTACTAATTTATTATTTACCGGTATACCCTGCCCATCTGGCTGGGTTTCCCCAGCCACTCTGGGCAGCTTTCAACAGAATATTAAAATACAGTAATGCATCAAACATTAAAAGCTTCCCTAAACCGGGCTGCCTTCAGATGTCTTCTAAAAGTCTGGTAGTTGGTCTCTTTGACATCTGGTGGGAGGGCGTTCCACAGGGTGGGCGCCGCTACCGAGAAGGCCCTCTGCCTGCTTCTCTGTAACTTGGCTTCTCGCAGCGAGGGAACCACCAGAAGGCCCTTGGAGCTGGACCTCAGTGTCTGGGCAGAACGATGGGGGTGGAGATGCTCCTTCAGATATACTGGACCGAGGCCATTTAGGGCTTTAAAGGTCAATGCCAACACTTTGAATTGTGCTTGGAAACGTATATCATGATCTACCTGTTGGACGTGCCTGTAATATATTATTACGTTATTACAATAAAGAAGGCAGTCCCCACATCCTCACTTTTTTGTGGTTGAAAGACATGCTGTGATGAAAGCTGTCTTACAGTTTTCGAAGGTTTTCTTTCTCTGTGAAAGAAGTTTTCACTCTTCCGCTTCATTCTCTCAGCAGTAGGGAGACTCTGTCAGCATATATAACTGCTTTGCTCAGAGACCTGCACTGGTTGCTGAATTTTTACCAGACCAAATTTAAGATGTCACTACTAGTCTACAAAGGCCTTAGCAGCTTGTGAGCTCGTCTTATCCCATACATGCCCATTCGACTGCTTCAGTCTGATGAAGTGGCGCTATCAATATGCACTACATAATACTCTTTCTGCCTTTGTATGAAATATTTAGTGTTTGCAGCATTTACACCAGGCTTCCTCAGCCTCGGCCCTCCAGATGTTTTGAGACTACAATTCCCATCATCCCTGACCACTGATCCTGCTAGCTAGGGATCATGGGAGTTGTAGACTGATTTACACCTTTGAACTCCCTGCTGACTGACATCAAGCAAAAGCCTTCACTGTTGTCTTTTTGGTGCTTGCTTAAAACATTTTTGTTTAGGAAAGCCTATACGAGCATGTAGAAGTGATATGTGTTTTAATCTGTTTATTATTGGTTTAAATTGGTTTTTCATGCTTTAAAATGCCAATTTTTAACCTCTATTGACAAATTAATGGGTTTTATTTTTTGCAAACATCTTTAAGTTTTTACCACCACTAAGCAGTACTTAATGTTTGTTAAATAAATAAAATAAAGTACCAGTTTATAGCAATGGGGGTTTAAAAAAATAGTGCAGGCAATATCCTTTCAAGTAACTTTTTTTTTTTTTTTTGCAAAGTAGCATGAGCAGTTTGGGGGAAACTGTGGCTATGAACAGGCATGAAATAATTGGAAAGGGAAGAATTTAAGAGTGTTGGGTGGTTTTCCCACTCTGTAATTCTTTGCACCCTTCAAAACAGTGTTTGGAACTGAAAAACGAACCTCACAAAAATTTATCACGTGACTAACTGAAATGTACTTGTGAGATTCACGGTGCTAGTGCTTTTCAGGATAATCCAAAGTCATTCTCCCTGAGAAATATTAAGGATTGGCTAACATGACTTCCTTTGCTCTGCTTCCTTTGAAGAAAGTGTGACTTCGTACTTCACCAAGGAGTATGTAGCAGCGGAGAGTAACAGGGAAAGATCAATGGACTGTGGGGAAGAAACTGTGTTTGATGAGTCTGAAGATATTTGATCTGGAAGTAGCCGAGTCATAGTGCTATTTTTATTGCGCTAGGAAAAGGTCACAGAACCCTAAGAGATACCATGACAAATGGCAAACTGCCAAACCTATGGCTGTGGGGAAAGGCGACATAAAAAAGAGTGATGTACCGACAGTGGGATTGAATATAAATTAAAAGAGCGAAGGAGGGGGCAAGAGGAAAGGTGGTGGTGGTAGGACTTTGGAAGGAAGCTGTCAAAGAAAAACTTACTTCCCTTGGCACAAGATAAATAGCCTCTTGAGAAGCAGAGCCATCAAGAATTTCCATTTAAAGTTACAGTACATGACATGTAAAATTAGGATGGCTGTTGCTGCTGCTTGTACTGCATCCATACTGGCTGCTGCTTGCACAGTGACTGTTCGGGCTGCCGCGTGAGTGACATCAGAAGGCATCAGAAGTGGGGAGAGACTGGGTCAGCACCATTCAGGAACAGGGCTGCTGACCGACTAGCAGTGCCCTGTATTGGGCAATGGCATCAGCAGGCCACACAGATGCTGGGGCTGGTCAGCCATTAAACCAAGATTATTTTTGTATGAAAAGCCTGTGCTCTGTCCCTAAACCAGGGGTCAGCAAACTTTTTCTACAGGGGGATGGTCCACTGTCCCTCAGAACTTGTGGGGGCGGACGGACTATATTTTGAAGAAAGAAAAGAACAAATTCCTATGCCCCACCAATAACCCAGAGATGCATTTTAAATAAAAGCACACATTCTACTCATGTAAAAACACCAGGCAGGCCCCACAAATAACCCAGTAAGGTAAAGGTAAAGGGACCCCTGACCTTTAGGTCTAGTCATGGCCGACTCTGGGGTTGCAGAGCTAAAGTGTTGCACTATTTTAGTGTTGTTAGCCGTCTTCGGCTGGGGAGGGCGGGATATAAATAAAATTTATTATTATTATTATCTCACTTTATTGGCCAAGGCAGCTGGCATACAGCTTCCAGGTCATGTGGCCAGCATGACTAAGCCACTTCTGGTGAACCAGAGCAGCGCACGGAAACACCGTTTACCTTCCTGACGGAGCGGTACCTATTTATCTACTTGCACTTTGACGTGTTTTCAAACTGCTAGGTTGGCAGGAGCAGGGACTGAACAACGGGAGCTCACCCCGTTGCGAGGATTCGAACCGCCGACCTTCTAATCGGCAAGTCCTAGGCTCTGTGGTTTAACCCACAGCGCCACCCACAGATGCTTTTTAAATAAAAGCACACATTCTACTCATGTAAAAACACAAGGCAGGCCCCAAAATAACCCAGAGATGCATTTTAAGTAAAAGGATACTTGTAAAAACACACTGATTCCTGGACTGTCTGCTGGTCGGATTTAGACGGTGATTGGGCCAGATTCTAAACTGTGGCCACGTCTGTCTGCTTCATCCACCACAAACGTGTGTGCACACCCACCACAAGTGTACTTTATTATTATTGATCAAATTTGTATACCACCCTTCATATATTTGATGGTCATTTGTTTTGCCTGGGCTAAGAGATGTACCACTTTGCTTTCAGGTGGAATCAAACTTTGACCATATCAAATTCATCAGCAGACTTTAGATATCTGATATCTCCTGCTGCCCATTAGCTAGAGCACTTTCTTTTTACAATATACACACACACACACACACACACACACACACACTTAGTGATGCGCTAGGTTACTATGTGCAGTTGTAGCTGGCAAGATCTTACCCTATGAATTGGGAGCGTTATGCAAGAAGAAAAATATGTCACACCTCTGAGTAATGTTTCACATTGAAGCAGGGAGGTCAGTTGGAAGATTGGAGGAAAAGGCTGAGGTTGCATTTGTCAAATCTTACTGTTATGAGAAAGCTATCTTGGCATGGTTTGCCTATTCCTGAGAACAAATAAAGCAGTTGTGCAAGGGCATTTCAAGCTTGATCAGATACTTGGCTTTCTCTTTGTCTCCTGGGATAACCTGGCACCGGTTAGTCTAGGCAATGAAATTAAGCTGCTGTTTTAGCAGTCTTAAAAAACTGTTACAGGAGGCGGAAGAAGTTTCTCTCTCTCTTCCAAGCCGAACGATAGGTTTTTAATACCCTCTCATAATTCCTTCCACATTATCCACAGGAACTTTAACACAACTAAGTACCGTATTTTTCGCTCTATAAGACCACAAGACGCACCTAGTTTTTGGAGGAGGAAAACAGGGAAAAAAATATTCTGAATCTCAGAAGCCAGAACAGCAACAGGGATCGCTGCGCATTGAAAGCAGCAATCCCTCTTGCTGTTCTGGCTTCTGGGATAGCTGCGCAGCCTGCATTCGCTCCATAAGACGCACACACATTTCCCCTTACTTTTTAGAAGGGAAAAAGTGAGTCTTATAGAGCAATAAATACGGTATATGATCATACTCTTTTCTGACTGGCCTCTCTGTAGATGCTGTAGAGAGACCAATAGGAAATTGTGTGGACCAAGATGAGCTTCCATGAATACAAACAAGCAGAGCCCTGCTGGCTCGGACCAAAGATCCACAAAACACAAAATAAAGTTATGTTCTGTTGCCCAAGTGGCCGACAGTCATGGATGGATGCAGAGGCATGGTGGGAGACACCAGTGGGGGAACCCCCAAGGAAACCCCCAGGGAAAGAAGGCTCAGAGCCAGGGGATTGGTGGTGGGATGACAATGAGTGGTCAGAGAGAGAAGAGGGGACACACTGGGAGGAGGAGGAGGTGTCGGAAACTGAAGAGGCAACAGGGTTTAGTGAGCAGGAAGAGACTGTGGCAGAGAGCAGTCCAGAAACAGAGGGAGAAGCAGAGGTGAGCAAGGAGACAGAGATGAGGTAGGCTGCTGAAAAATCCAGGGACTCTCCCCCTTGGCTGATTAGAACATGCCCAGACATTGTGTGGGTCCCCCTGGTTGAAATCATCAATTTGCCCCTTGGCACAGGGACATTCCCAGGGGAGCTGAAGGATGCAGTGGTGTGCCTGCTCTTAAAGAAAACTTCACTAGATCCTTTAGATCTATCCAATTACAGCCCAGTTTCGAATCTTTCATATCTGGGTATGGTAATTAAGAGAGCGGTTGCTGAATAGCTTGGTAGGTTTCTGGAAGAAACATTGGCTTTAGATCCATTTCAGTCCAGTTTCCGTACTGGTTTCGGGACCGAGACGGCTCTGGTCGCCCTAACAGATGATCTCCATAGACAACTGGATCGGGAGACTGAGTCGGGACTGCTGATTCTTTTAGATTTGTCAGCAGCCTTCGACATGGTTGATCATGATCTTGCCGACGTGGGGATTCAGGCCACATCCCAACAATGGCTGTACTCCTTCATATCTGGTCGGGGACAGAGGGTGTTGTCGCACCACTCCTTGGTGTATGAAGTGCTGCAGGGCGCAATCCTTTCCCAGATGCTTTTCAACATCTTCATGTACCCCCTCGCCCAGATTGTCTGGAGCTTTGAGCTGGGTTGTCACCAATATGCTGATGACACTCAGCTCTATCTGCTGAAGGACGGCCACTCCGACACGGCCCCGGACACACTGACCAGATGCTTGAAAGCAGTGGCTGGATGGCTTTGTGGAAGCCGGCTGAAATTAAATCCTTCGAAGACAGGGGTCCTCTGGCTGGGTTGGGATGGCATGGGGTTTGGGGAACAACTCCCTTGTCTTGCGGGGGCTCAGTTAGTGCCAGTGCCTTCCGTTAAGAGCTTGGCTGTAATCCTTGACGTCTCCCTTTCCATGGAGGCACAGGTTGCAGCAACAGCCAAGTCGAGATTTTTCCATCTTCGCTGTATCAAGCAGTTGGTCCTTTACCTTTCCCGCCCCAACCTGGCCACAGTGATCCATGTAACGGTCATCTCCAGGCTTGACTACAGTAACTCGCTTTACACGGGGCTGCCCTTGAAACTGTCCCAGAAACTACAGCGGGTGCAGAATACTGCAGCGAGGCTCCTCACAGGGTCCTTGCCATGGGAGCATATATTCACGCAGTGCTCTACCAGCTGCACTGTCTCCTGCTGGAGTATCGGGTCAGGTTTAAGGTGCTGGTTTTAACCTTTAAAGCCCTATGAGGTCTAGGACCCTCGTATTTATGGGACCGCCTCTCCTGCTATGTCCCACAGAGGACCCTAAGGTCCATGAATAATAATAGCTTAAATGTCCTGGGCCCTAAGGAAGCTTCCACCAGGGCCAGAGCTTTGTCAGTGATGGCTCTGACCTGGTGGAATGCTCTGTCCCACAAGACTAGGGCCCTGCAGGACTTGATCTCCTTCCGCAGGGCCTGTAAGACAGAGTTATTTCGCCTGGCCCTCAATTTAAATTAGCCTGATCCTCTATTCCCTTTCCCCCTTCCTTTTCTATGAAGAAACCCTTCTGGGACCCTACATTTAAACTCTTCCCTGGTCTTCTTGCTGGCCCTAGTAGGACCAACTTGGCCAGTTATCCCTGGTGATCATTTGATGTTTACTGACTGGGGTCCCCCCCCAAAAAAAATGACCCCTGAATTTTTGAATTTTATTGACATTGATGCTGCATTTATGTTGTATTTTATGCTGTTCTTATGCTGTTCTTAAGTCACATGTTAATCAATGTTTTATATTTGTTGTTAGCTGCCCTGAGCCCAGTTTTTAAACCGGGAAGGGCGGGGTATAAATAAAAAAATATTTTTATTATTATTCTGCTGCAACCCTCCCAGAACATGCAGAGAAATGAAGAGAGCAGAGCAATGAGAGACAAGACAATGGAGCCTTAGGCTGCTGATGAATGAACTGGGGGAGGAGCCTTAGAGATTGGTAGGAAGGTGGGGACCTTCAGTCTTCACAACAGCTTCGTTGAGCAAGATCTACTGAGAGGGTTGTTGTGTCCAGTAGGACTGAGTTGTTTTGTTTCATTGGATAAAGAGCTAACTTCATTGTGCTTTGTTGTTTTATTGTTGACCTACGCTTGACTCCAGCTCCTGACAGCAACCAGATGCCCAAGGGAAGCTCTCGAGCAGGTTATGAGTATAGCTGCATGCTGTTCAGAAGCATACTGTCTCCAATACTGGGCGGGCGGGGGTATAGATATTATGGCCAACAGCTGTTGATAGTCATAGCCTCCATAATTTTTTTCTAATCCCATTTAAAAGCCATCCAAGTTGGTAGCCATCACTACATCCTGTGGCAATGCATTCCACAGTTTGTGCTGTTTGAAGAAGTACCATATTTTTCTCTCTATAGGACGCACCAGACCATAGGCGCACCTTGTTTTAGAGGGGGAGAACAAGGGAAAAAAAGTTCTCCCCCCCTCCTGCTCAGGGACCCTTCAGCGAAGCGGCAGGAAAAACGGAGCCCCTTCCTTTTCTCCTCCCACTTGGCTGAAGGGGTGCTGCGCAGCTCTCCCTCTCTGCTGAAGCCAGGAGAGTTTTGCTCTCCCAGCTTCAGCAAAAGGAACCCGAAGCCTTTGGAGCGCATCGCGAGGTCCCGCTGTGCTCAAAAGGCTTCAGGGATAGCCACCTGAAGCCTTCGGAGCGCAGCGGGAATTCACGCTGCGCTTCAAAGGCTTTGGCTTCCTTTTGCTGAAGCCGGGAGAGCAAGACTCTCCTGGCTTCAGTGAAAGGAACCCGAAGCCTTTGGAGTGCAGTGCGAGTTCCCACTGCGCTCCAAAGGCTCCAGGCGGCTATCCCTGAAGCCTGGAGAGCGAGAGGGATCGGTGCGTACCAACCCCTCTCACTCTCCAGGCTTCAGCGAAAGCAACGTGTAGCCTCTGGAGTGCGGAGGGAGCGCTCCCTCTGCGCTTTGGAGGCTTCGCGTTGCTATCGCTGAAGCCAAGGAGTCTGCATTCGCTCCATAGGACGCACACACATTTCCCCTTAATTTTTGGAGGGGAAAAAGTGCGTCCTATAGAGCGAAAATACGGTACTTCTTTTTGTCTGTCCTTCCAATATTCAGGTTCATTGGCCAGAAAGAAGCCATGCTGCCTCCTGACATTGGGCTAGTTTGCCACCAATATTTCACCTAAAGTGGAGTTCAAAGGAAACGTGAATGTTCCCTGCTGGCTCAGTCCAATGATCCACAAAATACAAAATAAAGTTTTGAGGGAAGACCAAATGAGTACTGATATTTCTTAACAGGATTCTTATATGCTTGAATCAGGGATGGAGAACCTTTGGGTCAATGGGCTCCAACTCCCACCAGGTCCACCCAGCATGGCCAATGGGAGTTTCAGAGCAATATCTGAAAGGCAGAAGGTTTTCAGTTCCTTATGAAAGTTATCCACTGGCTTTTACCTAAGATTTAATTTGAAGTCAATTTGAATTGTAATGGAAGTAAAAACATTGCCAACAAGGGTAGTACCATTTCTCAAGGGGGTTTCCACATCTCCTGATTTATAACATACAAGATGGTTTTTTGTTGTCAGAAAGATTGCTCACAAAGTCTGAGTAATTAGAGATAATTCTATGACTGCAAGTAGAAGTGGCCCTTAAGAAATCCTGAAGATGAAAGAATATGTTATCAATGCATTACAAGGCTGCTCTTTGATGTGGCTTAATTAATTTCAGTATCTTTGGAGATCTAATTTCTCAGCAAAAAGAAACACAAATGTAACAAAGGCATGTTGAGATTTATATTTACTATCATTCTCTTCAAACAATGACATTGGATTACTACTTCCTGCAATAAAATAGACATGCTTTCTTCAAAAAGTCCAGGATTACTGATTGAAAGTGGGCTAGATGCTTATTCTAAACAGTTGCAAGAAGGCCTGTAGCCACAAAATTGAACAGAGTTGATAGATTTAGGAACTAATGTATACGTTAAACTCATTGCAGCCTTTTTGTCTCAATAGCTGAGAAACAGCTAAGGCATTTTACATCACCCCCACTCCCTATAGGCCAACTCCCGGTGGAGTACAGGATCAGGTTTAAGGTGCTGGTTTTAACCTTTAAAGCCCTATACGGCCTAGGACCCTCGTACCTACGGGACCGCCTCTCCTGGTATGTCCCACGAAGCACCCTACAGCCTTCAAACAAAAACATCTTGGAGGTCCCGGGCCACAGGGAGGTTAGGCTGGCCTCAACCAGAGCCAGGGCTTTTTCGGCTGTGGCTCCAATCTGGTGGAACGTTCTCTCACAAGAGACTAGGGCCCTGCGGGACTTGACATCTTTCTGCAGGGCCTGCAAGACAGAGCTGTTCCACGAGGCCTTTGGCCAGGGCACAGCCTGACCCCCTCCTTTGGCAATCCTCACAGAACTCTAGCCCAATGGTTGCCATTAATTTGATTTGAACTGATTTTATAAAGAAATGATTTTATAATGTTGTATTATTTTACTGTTAGCCGCTCTGAGCCCGGCTTCGGCTGGGGAGGGCGGGATATAAATAATTTATTATTATTATTATTATTAAAAAATGATTTAGTAGGAATCCTGCAACCTGGGCATTCTGAAGGCATGTGATATTGCTTAAATGCAAAAACAGGCACGTAAATTTTATACTAAAAAAACCCCAAAGAATATTTTGCTTTCTTGTTTATTGTTCTTTGTATTCCTTCCACCAAACACTGGCTGCGCAGAACTTTCCAAAGTGTTAAATAAAGAACTGAAAAAAACCCTCTGCTGCTGTAATCCCAGTGGACCCCATTTTAAGTAAAGCGTAGCTGTCAAGTATGAAATCTGCTGGTCTTCAGGGATGACTTTGGAAGCCATTTTACTTTTAATAGATTCTTCTTCTGCTAAGACCAACATTTGCTTACTCTTTTCATTAAAATGTGGGCATGATTTCCATGCAAATGAATGTCCTACAGACTTCATTACAGCCTGAACTTTACCCGGTTGAGACTATATGCACAGAAAGAATGTTGTTGTTGTTGTTGTTTAGTCATTTAGTCGTGTCTGACTCTTCGTGACCCCATGGACCAGAGCACACCAGCCACTCCTGTCTTCCACTGCCTCCCGCAGTTTGGTCAGACTCATGTTTGTAGCTTCGAGAACACTGTCCAACCATCTTGTCCTCTGTCGTCCCCTTCTTCTTGTGCCCTCCATCTTTCCCAACATCAGGGTCTTTTCCAGGGAGTCTACTCTTCTCATGAGGTGGCCAAAGTATTGGAGCCTCAGCTTCACAATCTGTCCTTCCAGGGAGCACTCAGGGCTGATTTCCTTAAGAATGGATAGGTTTGATCTTCTTGCAGTCCATGGGACTCTCAAGAGTCTCCTCCAGCACCGTAATTCAAAAGCATCAATTCTTCGGCGATCAGCCTTCTTAATGGTCCAGCTCTCACACAGAAAGAATATTGGAGCAGATAAGTTGTCAGCTCTGCCTGATCTTGGAATGCAGATTCGGCTGAAGCCATAAGGATCTTGGGTTTCGTTGGTTCTAATATCCAAGCAGCCCAGATAAGATGAAACAGACCAGCCAATAACTCTGGTCTGTTTGTCTAGTGAAGGGGGAAAGATGTTGAAAGCCTGACCCAGGCCCAGATCCCTCCAAGTTTGGATCGAGCTCTTGCTGGAGTTTGTGAATGCTGCTATCTGCCTCCTCCCCAGAGTCTCTCAACTGCTATGCAAGCATAACAACCAGTCCTTGAAAAGGGGAAGAGAAAAACCAGTGTGGGCTTGGGGGCTAAGCAGCCAGTATGATGTTCTTATCCTTAACTGGAAATGAAGTTCCCAAGCTTGTTCAAGAACATAGGAGCCACCTTCAGGGGGCCATGGGTGCTTGGGCACCCACAGTAATATTGAGGCAATATCTCCCCCAATAGCCCATGCTCTGGAGACCAGCATAAAGTGCTGTGTAAGCCATTTATGCCAGAAAGTCAGTCACAAGAAGATGAACTTGTCGGAGTACTTGGTTCCGTTCAACCGAGCTGTAAATGGCTCTCCTCCTCGGACGTTCTTCGGAATCCATCAGGCTCTCCCCCTCCAACGGTGATTAACGACCTAAGCCTTTAATGAGGCTTCAGGCACGTTCCCTCATTACGCAGAGTATCCAAGCAGCAGAATGAGTGAGACATGTGTGCTACATTGCTAGGTTTATTTCTAACTATGCAGGACAGAAAAGAATAAGCATCTGCTCTCTGGGAGAGCCAGTGAACAACTAGGACAAAGAAACAGGAAACCATTAACATCAACATCCGTCTCCCGTGAGACTTCCAACAGTCTGGAATGTAAACAGAGTCTTGTGACTCCAAAAACTGCACAGTGGCATAAACAGAAATCCAACAGAACTAACTGGTGTCTTCTATGCCGGGAAGCACTGGCGGAGGAAGAGGGGGGTGGGGGAAGCGCACTGCCCCAACACCATGATCCTGGTGGGGTGCCATTGCGGCTGCCCCCCCACTGGGCGCCCCCCCGGGACGCATGCCATGCCCCCGGGACGTGCGCCAGCCATGCCCCCACCTGCTCTCCGCCCACAGTACTGGAGCATGCTGCTCCGCCACTGCCGGGAAGTCTGACATGCATCTGTCAGACGGGGTGAGCTAACTGTGTCTGTTTTCGGTGTCTGTTTTTATATTTGCATCCTTCAGCTTCGGGCAAGAAATCTGCACGTGCTCGCAGTTTGGGGCAGACAGGACAGGAGGGGGAAGGAGCTAAAAAAGTTCTGTTTCTCTTGCCTGTCTGAGTATAGTTCTGCTTTATTTTGCCTGCTCGAGTAAGCATGTAAGAAGTTGTTTGTCGCATACTATAAAAGGAAGCCTCAGAGAACAAGGAGGGGCTCAGCCTATGGGAGAGATCCCGCTGAACAGGTGAATAAATCTGATCTTCCTTGTGGTGTCTGTCTTTATTGACTGAGAAAACCTGCAACAATCCCAAGGGCGAGGTGGCACCCCTGCTCAAAAATTTCCAGGCCCTTCAAGTGTCCTTTCTCTGCAGTGACTCCCCATCTGTGGAATGCTCTCCTCAGGGAAGTTCACCTGGGGCCTTCATTATACACCTTTAGGCACCAAGCAAAAACGTTCCTTTTTAACCAGGCCTTTGGTTGACCTGATTTACATCCTATGCCCCCTCCTTTTTTTTTTTTTGCTCTTTTTTGGGTGGGGAGGGGTTTGTTTTAATTTTGATTATATATATTCTGTTTTTGATGTTGATATTTTCTGTGAACCGCCCTGAGACCTCCGGGTATAGGGATGTATGTAAATTCAATGAATAATAAATAATAATAATATTTCCCTAGGACAGTCCCAGATTTACAGGAGCTGTCCCAGGTTCTGATTTGGTCCCGGAATGTCCCGCTTTTCCTTAGGACGCCCCTATTTTCACTGGAGAAATATTGGAGGGGATGTCTCTATTTTTAGTGGTGCATATGAATGCCATAATTAAATCACTGTGCCCCCCCAATAATATTGATGTAATAACAAAAGTAAAATTAACCAGCCAAGTTATCTGAAACACATACACACAGACCCCAACCTCAAGCAGGAAGCAGAGGGAGATTAGTTTTAATCTCTCCACACTCCCCAAGAAGGGGAGGCATTTTCCGTACTGCTGTCTCACCAGGCACAGTGAGACCATCTGGTTGTACAGAAATTAATCTGAGTCTGCAAGATTTTGGAGCAAAACAGAACTCCAGATAGCTGGTCATATTCCAGCAGCGTTCCCTGCTGGTGTGTTCAATATATTTGGAAGCTTCATTAAGCGAAAAGGAAACAAAGCTGCTGGTGTCATCAGGGCCAAGAATCAACTTCTAATCTTTTTCAGCGAAGGCCCCCATTTCATGAAGCTGAGATACAACCATCTGAATATGGCCATCTTCACATAGTGTGGTACCTTTGGTTACAAACACCTCGGGTTACAAACACTTTGGGTTACAGACTCTGCTAACCCGGAAATAGTACCTTGGGTTAAGAATTTTACCTCAGGATGAGAACAGAAATCGTGTGGCGGTGGCACGGCGGCAGCAGGAGGTCCCATTAGCTAAAGTGGTACCTCAGGTTAAGAATGGACCTCCGGAACGAATTAAGTTCGTAACCAGAAGTACCTCTGTACTTGGAAGATGCACATTGGGAGAGATGCTCAAGATTAATTTCAAATGAAACATACAAGCGCACCGGGAGGTAGTCAGTTGTGCACACCAATTGGGTCTCCTTGATCACAAAGTCGCCTTGTCCACTTACACTATTTTATCACAAAGACATTTATTATTACCCTTTAAAATAGCCTGGCTCTTTTTGGCCAATAGGCCCCCAAAGCCTCTGGCAATAACAAAAAGACAAAATCCAACACACAAGTATTAAATCAGAATAAAATAGCAGAATATAAAAATAGAAGAATAAAAATAGTGCCACAGTGTGTGAGTTTTTTTTTAAAAAAGACTTCCATATTTCATATTCTGCCTCAAAGACCTAGCAGAATAGCAATGGTTTAATTAGAGTTGGGCTAAAAGTTCCACAACGAACCTCTTTTTACCTGATACATGGGCAGACTAGAGTGGGGTGAATTTTGAGGGGGTGGGTAGGGTGGGGTCAAAAATACAACCTCCAACATTTCTCAGATGAAAATAGGGACGTCCTATTCCATAAGAACGATAATAATGATAATAATTTTATTGTGTATGCCTCACCCAGGCACTCTGGACGACTTCCAACATATATAAAAACATAATAAAACATTTAACATTAAAAAACTTCCCTATGCAAGGCTGCCTTCAGGTGTCTTCTAAAGGTTGTATAAAGTGGTACCTCTGGTTGCGAACAGGATCCGTTCCGGAGCCCCGTTCGCAACCTGAGCAGAATGCAACCCACGTCTGCATGAGCGCGGGTCGCGATTCGCCACTTCTGAGCAAGTTCGTGATGTCATTTTGAGTGTCTGCGCATGCGCGAGCAGCAAAACCCGGAAGTAACCCTTTCCGGTACTTCCGGGTCACCGTGGGACACAACCTGAAAATGCTCAACCTGGAGCACACCCAACATGAGGTATGACTGTAGTTACATATCTCCTTGCCGGGGGAATCACATAACTGTGTGCCCTCTAACATTTCTCCGATGAAAAGAGGGACGTCCCAAGGAAAAGCGGGACATTCCAGGATCAAATCAGAAACCAGGGCGGCTTCTGCAAATCCGGGACTGTCCCTGGAAAATAGGGACACTTAGAGGGTCTGAAAATGGGCAAGGCATATTTGGGGGATGGAGAAAAAGAACAGCGGCATTTTTGGAGTGGCAGAGACTTTTCCCAGTCTGTTCTTTTACAAAACTCTTTCACAGTTGTGGTGGGGCTTCTCTAAACAGACTGGCGGCCATGACCTCCCCACAATGCCTCCCTGCGTGGTCCTGTGTTGTGCTGTAAGCCCCAGCTGCATTATATATTAAAAGCAGTACCATAGTTTTCCCATGGGAACTGTAGTTTGTTAAAAGAGCCAGTTGCCAGGAGACCCCTATCACCTCACAGAGCTAGGGAACTCAGGGTGGTTTGATTCCTCTTCCCAAAGAGCTCTCGGAATTGTTGCTCTGTGAGAGAAATGGGGATCTCCTGACGTCTCTCAGCATCCTTAACTGCCTGAAGTTCCCATGATTCTTTGAGGAATGACGTGACTTCGGAGGAAGCCAGTGATACCATTATCCGTGGTGTGCTATGATTCGTCCTGATTTAGGACACATTTGTGCTTTTCCAACAGTACGCTTTTCCGGAGAAAATGATATTATGCAAGTAAAATTTTAACAAAAAAAAAACAGGGATTTTAAAGAAACCCACTCTCAATCGATGCAACTGGAACTATCCTATACATGCCTATTTTGAAGCATGTAACTTACTCCTAAGGAGCAGTATATGGGACTTACTTGTAGCTATATATAGGAATGCAGTCTGAGGGGATTTTTTTTTAAAGTTAATGACATTACAGATTATTCACTAAATAAATAAGTAATGGTTCTGTAGTATTTTGCACCTTGCCCACAAGTAAAAAAGGTCAGTTCAACATGGAATTTGTTTCTTTTTAATGAACACTGTACTCAAGCAGGCTTCATTCCATGTACTTTGGTTTGGAAAGGCTGGAATGAGCTTTACTCAAATATTGCCAGCAGATGGAGCAAGTGCGCTTCTAATCTTTGCCGTGTGAGATTTAGGAATACTTTTCCATTTGCAACAGTTTCCCTTGCTTTATAGTTGTAATGGTTTTATCTGTTTTTAAAATAACAATGGCATATTCTCCTGTTGCAACCTGGAACCTTAGGGTGAAGGGCAGGGACAACAACTTACAAACAAACAAACAAAATGCCAGAAAGAGAGGAGAGGCATGTGACCCAGTGAATAAGGAAAGAATCTAAACAGAAATGACCGAGCTGATGTCAGATACCAATGGGTAGGAGGTCTACAAATATACAGCTAGTGGACGAGAATTGAAGACATCATCATCATCATCGCATTTATATACCATCTGTATCTTCCAAGGATCTCAAGGTAGTGTACAAAGTTCTCCCTTTTTTCACCCTCATAACAACCCTGTGAAGTAAGTTAGACTAAGAGATGGTGACTGGCCCAAGTTCACCCAGTGAGCGTCATGGCTGAGTGGGAATTCGAACCCTGGTCTCCAAGGTCATAGTCCAATACTCTAACCATTACGCCACTACCCTTTCTCACTCCACAGGCTCTAAATCAGGGGTCAGCAAACTTTTTCAGCGGGGGGCCGGTCCACTGTCCCTCAGACCTTGTGGGGGGCAGGGCTATATTTTGGGGAAATAATAATAATGAACAAATTTCTATGCCCCACCAATAACCCAGAGATGCATTTTAAATAAAAGCACACATTCTGCTCATGTAAAAACACCAGGCAGGCCCCACAAATAACCCAGAGATGCATTTTAAATAAAAGGACACATTCTACTCATGTAAAAACACGCTGATTCCTGGACCGTCCGTGGGCCGGATTTAGAAGGTGATTGGGCCGGATCTGACCCCCGGGCCTTGGTTTGTCTACCCCTGCTCTAAATCCTAAGAGTGGCTAAATATAATTGTGTGCCTAAAGAGTTGGAAATAGACTAGGAAGACCCAGGTTCAATTTGCTACACATCCACGAAATCCACTGCATGACTTTGAGCTGGTCACAATGTCTTCGCCTGACCTACCTCACAGGGGTGTTGAGCAGATACAAAGGAAGGAGGGGATATATACCACCCTGAGGTTTGGGGGGAAGGTTTTGTAAGCCACCCTTGGAAGCTGTTCACGGGTGAGGTATAACTCCCTTAAGTAAACAGCATGAAGGGGAAGCTGATATGTGCTCCAGCACATATTCTTCAGTATTCAGATACAACCCCCCTATTTTGCTTGTTGGGAAAATTTGGGGAATTGATTTTTAAAAAGAACAAGTCTGGGTCTATATGTTTACCTCCGCTTCAGCTTTCACATTGTTTGCTTGAAACTGACCCCTGCCTGAGAATCATGCTCTACGTGAAAGTTTTCTACATCAGACAAAATTGTTGCTTTCAAGTGCCTGGCGTGGTGGGTTTTGCCCCCCAAGCACAAAATGCTTTTCAGCAGGAAGACTAAGATGCTACAGTCCTCACGTGCAGTGGCGTAGCGTGGGTTGTCAGCACCCGGGGCAAGGCAAGTAATTTGCGCCCCCTAACCCGTGGATTTGCGCCCCCTAACCCTAACCCCCAGATGTTGTGCCCGGTGCGGCCGGCCCCCCCTGCACCCCCCACGCTACGCCACTGCTCACGTGATAAGTTTTCTTTCTCTGTTAGGCGTGCTTGAACCGACCCTGTTTGCTGGTATGCCACCCCAATCCATTAAGCTGCTCTATCTAACCCGGTTCATCACAAAAAAGCAATTAAACACGCTGAGGAAATACTGAAAGCCAGCATGGAGTGGTGGTTAAGAGCGGTGGACTTGTAATCTGGTGAACTGGATTCGCTTCCCCACTCCTCCACATACAGCTACTGGGTGACCTTGGGCTAGTCACACTTCTCTGAAGTCTCTCAGCCCCACTCACATCACAGAGTGTTTATTGTGGGGGAGGAAGGGAAAGGTGAATTTGAGACTCCTTTGGGTAGTGATAAAGCGGGATATCAAATCCAAACTCCTCCTCCTCCTCCTCCTCCTCCTCCTCCTCCTCCTCCTCCTCCTCCTCCTCCTCTTCTTCCTGGCGGTCTTCCACAGCTAAACTGAAAGCCAGTGAGCAATTTCAGGAAATCTTGTGAAGTGTCTCCCTTGTCTAGCAGTGAGAATGAATTTATGAGGGAATGATGAAAGGGCTTTTAGTTTTAGTGACCATATATTAAGCATTCACACAGACAATGCAAATCCCCCACTTACTAGATGCATTTGCATTAATATTTATGGATGAATGTCTGAAGCCCAGAATCCTTTGAAACCAAAGGGCATTTTTGCATGGGCCGAAATGGACTCTGCAGCAGAGTCACTCAGATGTATGGAATTCTGACTCCACTATTAACACTGGGCAATATGTTGCAGTATCTGTTGTGTATTGAGTCAAAGGATTTTATATCTGTATTATTATTGTCTGTATTTGCATTAGGGTAAAGTAACTGCCTTTTGGTTCCAGAGGGTACAGCTACTATTGGTTCATTTAAGCTGCTGTATTTGGATCCTCTGTCTTATTGGTTGCCTCCAAAAGGCAGGACTGTGATTGCCTGATATTGTTCCCTCCAAAATGTATCCTTCTAGCTAGTTCCCTGTCTCTATAAATGTAGCTCTCCCCTCCTCAGGCCCCAGTGTTGTTTGCTTTAATAAAGAAGTGTTACTAGAGAACTGTCTCCAGCATATTATGTCAAGAGAGCAGAAATCACAAACCCCACGCTACAACAGTATCTCTGCCTGGTCTTCTGTTGAAATAAGGGCTGTCAGTCTCATGGAGCCCGACTTATATGTGCTGGCCCAAATAGAATGGCTTAAAACAGCCTCCATATGGCAGACTATCCAAGTCTCCTTATTTTCCAGGGATAGTCCTGGATCCAAAGAAGCCTTCCTGATTTCTGTTTTGATTCCAGAATGCCCCGCTTTTCCTCGGGACATCCCTATTTTCATTGGAGAAATGTTGGAGGGTATGGTAGGATGTCTCTATTTCGTCTGGAGTTATTCAACCCATGAGCCAAGGAAATAATTAACTATACGACCTTTAGAAGACATCTGAAGGCAGTCCCGTACAGAGAAGTTTTTTTAATGTTTAATGTTTTATTATGTTTTTATATATGTTGGAAGCTGCCCAGAGTGGCTGGGGCAACCCAGTCAGATGGTCGGGGTATAAATAATAATAATAACATTATTATTATTATTATTATTATTATTATTATTATTATTATTGCTATTTTTCTAGAGAAAGAGCTGCTGGAGCTCCCCAGGAACGCCTCCCATGCTTAATAATAATAATAATAATAATAATAATAATAATAATAATAATAATTTATTTGTACCCCACCCATCTGGCTGGGTTTCCCCTGCCACTCTGGGCGGCTTCCAACAAAGATTAAAAACACAGTAAAATATCACACATTAAAAACTTCCCTGCCTTCAGATGTCTTCTAAATAATGAGAATGGCGCCCACCTGAGAGGTGCTGGAACTGAGTTCTGGTTGAAAAAAAGCTCTGATGATGATGTTGTTGATGACGATTAGGACATCCCTATTTTCACTGGAAAAATGTTGGAGGGTATGGTGGCAGTAATTCATGCAGACATTTTCTTTTCTGCTATAGCACTGAGAACGGGTTGCTGTGTGGCTTCAGCCTGCATGTACTGTAGCTCTCCCATCACTAGGGTTGAGGAGAAATTTAGTTCAGTTCTCACTTAAAGGCAAACCTACCTAATTCACAAACAAAACATGGCCATCCTTGGGAAAGCAAACTTTTGAGGATTTTGCAGTGCAGTTCTCCAGCTAAGTAATGTGCAATGTGTGTATACTGGGGCAAAGCATAAAATGCATTAAGTAATGAGAACAATATATAAATCACAGTGCATTTGTATATTGAGGCTGTGAAGGTTAAAGTGCAGAAATCTTGTGGGGCACTAATGAAATTCCACCTCATGGTGGGTGGACAGTTATTAGAACCTGTGCTGAATTTTTTAATTAGTAAAGTAGTCCCCCAGGTTCTCTGTGGTGCTGTAGTATGGGGTATTGATCCAAATGCCAGCAAAGCCTTAGAGATGGTGCAAAACAAATTTCTCAGGAAAGTACTTTCCTTCCCCAGTGGAACATCAGCTGCTCTCCTCAGTGCCAAAGTTGGTGTGACAACAATACAGGCTCGAATCAACTATCTGTGCTTAAATTATGTGAAAAGACTTATGGGAACCCAAAGGGTGTACAAATATATTCTGACTCTATTGTTGTTGTTTTTTTTTGCTTTGTTATTAGTATAAAAATGGGGAATTTGTGGAAGGGAAATTGGGTTGATCTTAGAAAAAGTCTTTAAGTATTATGATCAATGTATATAAGTTAAAATTTGATATATAAACTGAATTAAATACAATAACAAATTAAGGTTAAAAATTAGGGATAAGAACTTGTTGAACAAATATTTGGACATGGAATACAAGAAGGGAAGGCGAGGGGAAGTCGTGGAAATAAGTTACTGAAAATAAGGATTGTAAATGTTGAATGTTTTTTAATTCTGTTTTTTCTTTTTTCTTTTTATTTCCATTTTATTGTTTCTGGAAAGTTGTTTTTGGTCTTTGTGTATTATTTGAAACTCAAATAAATATTATTTTTTTAAAAAAAATATATGTGAAAAGACTTAGATCCTTTTCAGATGAGAGATTTCCTGCCTTGTGCCACAACAAATTGGAACAGACCCAACGCTACTTGGCCCAATATCACCCACAAGAGCTCCAGGTGCCCCTGAACATGGATAAGGGACTGCCTTTATAGGACTGAAGCAGAAAAAGACTTAATTATGATTACTTTTTCTAAGTGTTCACCATGGTTTCTGCTTATTAAAACGGTGCACTTTCAAGCCAGATATTTGACGAATCTTCCATCTGCCTCAATAAGCGTTGCCTTCACAGAACTATGCTTTCAATCTATGCCCTTAGAGGTCCTAGATGGACGATACAATAGAATACCTTATGAAGAGAGACCGTCTGTGTGGGCAAACATGTGTAGAGGACATTTGTCATTACCTACTACAGTGTCCACTATATACAGACCCAAGAAACTGATTCATAAAACCCCTTTTCACAAAGGAAACAAATCTAACCAGGGCGGAGGCGATGAAAAGACTGCTGAGTGATTCTGATGACTCTGTGACTTATAAGGTGGCTCTCTATGACTTGGCAGCTAGGAAGATTAGGAAGAAAGAACTGGATGGGCCAGCGGTCAATTGCAAAGGGGACTCTGAGATCTAATTTGCACATTTAATTGAAAGTTACTTTTTATTCTGTGTAATAAGGGATTTTGGCGGATTTGATCGTGGTTTTACTGCATATTTAGCATTGCATTTGCAGAAATTGCTTTGCAAGAAAGTGTCAATGAGGCAAAAATGCATACCAAAAAAACAACAACACAATTTTAGGAGACGTTCTCAACAAAATGCTGGTGAATTTTCATGAGACTTTAAAATATATACAGTGGTACCTTGGGATGCGGGTGGTGCTGTGGTCTAAACCACAGAGCATAGGGCTTGCCGATCAGAAGGTCGGCGGTTCAAATCCCTGTCATGGGGTGAGCTCCCGTTGCTTGGTCCCTGCTCCTGCCAACCTAGCAGTTCGAAAACATATCAAAGTGCAAGTAGATAAATCACTACTGTTCTGGCGGGAAGGTAAATGGCATTTCCATGTGCTGCTCTGGTTTTGCCAGAAGCAGCTTAGTTATGCTGGCAACATGACCCGGAAGCTGTCTGCGGACAAACGCTGGCTCCCTTGGCCTATAGAGCGAGATGAGCGCAGAACCCCAGAGTCGTCTGCGACTAGACCTAATGGTCAGGGGTACCTTTAACTTTTTACCTTCATTTACGAACTTAATCCATTTCGGAAGTCCGTTCTTAAACAAAAGCGTTCTTAAACCAAGGCGTGCTTTCCCATAGCAGCGGGGGACTCAATTTACAAATGGAACACACCCAACAGGAAGCAAAACATGTTCTTATTCCAAGGCAAAGTTCACAAACCAAAACACCTACTTCCAGGTTTGCAGCGTTCTTAATCCAAGTAGTTCATAAACTAAGCTATTCTTAAATCAAGGTACCACTGTATATTACGGGCCAGATTGAAATGATGTGTCCTGCGGTGATGGCCAAACTTGGCCCTCCAGCTGTTTTGGGACTAAAACTCCCATCATCCCTAGCTAATAGGACTAGTGGTCAGGGTTGATGGGAATTGTAGTCCCAAAACAACTGGAGGGCCAAGTTTTGTTGGTATGTATACCTCGCTGGGCTTCTGAACCAACTTGGAAAATGCCAGGCAGCTGCGTTATCCCCCACAAGTGACCCTCAGGATGATTCATCACTCTTCTTTCCCAATGCGCTTCTGCGACATATATCCGAAGATATATGCACACAATATAATAGCAGAGTCCAAGCAGAAGCTAGGCATTTGCGGTGTGGAATCTAAGCTACTTTATTATATACAAGTGTCACAGAACAAAGAAAACATGGCTCCTCTCTCCTTCTTCTTCTCTGAGAGAGAAACAGAAAAAGCAATAGTACTACATAACGGAACAGTGTAAATGAACTTCCGTTCTCATGACTCCAATAGTATGGAATGTCAGCACAGACATGTGATGAAAACAATCACACATCCAGCAATGGAGGAATGAAATCCCAACAAGTTTGGCCATCACTGTGTAGCGGAAGCCCTCACATAGAACTACCCCCCTCTCTTCCCCTACCCCCTACTCCCAAATGTGCTCAGGGGGTTGTGAGAACCTGCAGAACAGCATATTTGGAGGGGCATCATGCCCCACCAACAAACGCTCAGAAAGATCCCTGTTTTCACCTGTGAAATATTGGAATATATGCTAAGGCAAATACATGGGACTCACTAGGCATTCCACAGGGCAGAATACTCCCATACCAAAATACCACAGGAAGCCTCGAACGTAATCAGTATGGGGCATGTATAATGTGCTTTGTCCTTTTTTCTTTTCTTTTCTTTTCTTTAAAAAAAGTCTCACGGGTTTTCCATTATTCAGCCAAGAAACAAATCCCCAGTTTGATAACCGCCAGGCTTTTAACTCCTGGATTCCTTCTTTAAACCAAGTAAAGAATGAACAGTTCTTTGAGAGATTCAGTAATTCACCTCTCAGACCTTCTGAGCGATTAAGGTAGATTTCTGGCACATTCACAAGCACGAGAAACAAATCTCTCTCCGTCACCTTAATTAATACCTTGACTCTGCATGTTTTATCTGAACTGGATTACTTGGCCAACTTTAAGGAAGAAGTTTGGGTAGCCCTGCCATCTTAGACTACAAAGTAGCATGTGAAAAAAAACCCTAAATTTTATTCAATAAACCTGTTTACTCCTGTGTAGATATGTGACAACAGAGCTCATAGATGAAGAAACTTGTCTGTCTTAGGTTACCTCCAGGCATTTTGCAGGAGGGGTTGAGTCGCATACAAAAAATGTGTTTGCTCCTGTAAACACAGGAGTTTCTCAGGGACTTACTCCCAGAGAAGTGAGTATAGCAATCTTCAACACTGATCTCTCTCTCCCCCCCTTATTTGTGTATCTTATAATGGAATAAAAACATTCAACAGGTTGTAATCAAAATGACACTGCCAGTAGCATAGTTTTTTTAAAAAAAATTATTAAAGATTTTCTTGTTTTACAGAAGTAAGTGTAATGTCTTTCATATTTTTTCCATGTAACATTTTTACAAATCCCTTTCATTTGTTGAGACATTAGGGGGAGAAAAAAAAGAAGGGGTGCAGGGAGGGAAGATGGGTGGGGGTGGGGTCGGGTGGCGATGTTTCTGTTGTGATTAATGTATGTAGGGTGTGGTGTCAGCGTTGCTTGTGTTGTTCACTTGTGTTCCTTTGGTGGTGAGAGAGGTTGGGGTTGGCCTAGGGTGTGGTTGTTTGTTTGTGATTGGCTGTGGTGATCTTTGTTTTCATGTGTGAGTGGAGTGGGTGGGTGTTTTGGATCAGGTTAGCCATATTGATTCGTATGCTGTTGGTGGATTATTGTCGTTGTCTTGTTGGGCTATGTATGTGATAAAGGGGAGCCATACCGGGGTAAAGGCGTCTTCTTCTGTTTTCTTCTGTTTTCTTCTGTTTTCTTCTGTTTTCTTCTGTTTTTGTTCTGGCCTTGGCTGGGGAGGGTGGGGTATAAATAAATTCTTCTTCTTCTTCTTCTTCTTCTTCTTCTTCTTCTTCTTCTTCTTCTTCTTCTGTTTGTCCCCATGTCAGTTTCAGTTTATTGGTTAATTTTTCTAGTAGGGCTGTTTCCCTTACTATTTGGTACCATTGGTCCATGCTTACTCCTGACAGGTCTCTCCAGTGTCTGGTTATGGTGTTTCTGGCTGCTGAAAGTAGGTGGGTTATGAGTTCTGCCAGTAGCATAGTTATTGGCATTCTGTGTCCACATATTATCCAGGAAGTGTTTGAATGTGACTATTTTTCTAGAGAAAGAGCTGCTGGAGCTCCCCATGAACTCCTCCCATGCTTAATAATAATAATAATAATAATAATAATAATAATAATAATAATAATTTATTTATACCCCACCCATCTGCCTGGGATTCCCCAGCCACTCTGGGCGGCTTTCAACAAAATATTAAAATACAGTAATGCATCAAGCTTCCCTAAACAGAGATATTCTGAAAATTCTAAGGAGAGGTATTCCCTCTCTCTCTCTCTCTCTCTCTCTCTCTCTCTCTCTCTAAACTAAAAGCACTGGGAATGAAAATCAAAACCAACTCTAGATGGGGACAGAGCATTGTGCTAAGTTTTCTCCCTCAGGTGACCTGTCTTAGCTGTAGCTGACAAAAGTTTAACCTCGAGTTAGCAAAATCTGAAGTTTGCTTTCAGTGCCCTAAGTGCAAATTAGTCTGATGTGTTTTCACAATGCTTCGTTAAGTGCTGCTTAGTGTTTCCCAGCTCTCGGAATTCTGCATGTTGTCTCAGCTTAGAGTGTCTGGTTGTGTTGCCAGGTTTTGGACATAATTCTCCAGCAGTGTTTCCACCAGCAGGAATCAGCTGGTGAAGCTTTCTACAGCCTGCACAGGGACACCTGCAGACTGCAGACAGACATCTGCATTGTTCGAGATCAAGGCACTATTTGCTGCAGATCAAGCTACTGTTAAAAGCCCTACCCTGCTGCCCAGTTCAGTTCATAATCCTAGCAAGTGGCTTCATGCATTTGGATATTTTGGGTTGTTTAAGCATGGTGCTTCCTTCACCACAGAAAGAGAAATATGCAAATGACCATCCATAATTTGTGACATCATGCATCAGGAATAGGGAGGAGGTAGCTAACATAGTAAGGGAGGAGGGATTGTGGGGCAAAGCATGATAAGGAAGAAGAGGGTTAAACAAATGAATCTTCCACTTTGGCAGGATTTGAATAATGCTTGTAATGTACAAAAAACTATGGGAAAATAGACTATTATTTTCTTAACAAATTAGGGAAAATAAAAGAAGCAGATGAAAAAAAAGAATGACAATGGTAACCATGGAAGGGCAGGGGGAAGTCAAGGGATTCAGAGAATCCTAAATGAGGAGGTGAATGATGTGTTTGAATTTAATTTATAAATTCAAATTTAAATTTGTTGTGTAAAAACTAATAAAAATATATTTCAAACAAACAAACAATCCTCCAAGATGATGAAAATCAATAAAAATCAATTGCCTGTTCAGACCTTTAAACCTCCCCCTTAAATAAATTCAGACAAGACTCAAATTTTGGTTTGGTTTTTGGCAGCATTTAGGCCACAGGTTTGATTGATTACAGCAAGTAAGTGGTTGCATAGGCTCTGGTTTGACTAGCTCCCTACACTGTTGCAGGTAGCGCTGACCCAGGGCACCAGCATAGGTCAGACTAGGGTGAACACACGGATAGGCGGAAAGCCGGGAACAGACTATCTCCGGCACCCAAATGCCCCTCTGGACTCGGGCACGGGCACAACCCCCTCTCAGGGGTTGACCAAACCATTGAGTCCTTGGATTCCTTTAACGGAATACCCTTCACATAGGGATGGCGAGCGCGTTCTACCATCCCTATCACCTGAACCAGAGCCTATCCGCAACCTCACAAGTTGTGACGATTTGTTACACGGCAGGCGAAACCCAAATGGCACCAGCCAATCAGCCAAGTGGGGAAAATTCCTGCCATGCCCCTGTCCCAATGACAGATGACAATGACGGCATAGCAAGGTCAAGCGCACAGCCCTAAATATAGGGAGAGGTGGGCGGGTGTTCTGATGCACACACCGAAAGAGGAAGCTTTGGGTCATGTGCATAGGTATATATAGGTCCCTTGATCGGTTTCGCCTGTATCCTATTGGCCTGCTTAAACCCAGCATCAAGGGACCCACCAATCGGGTGTTGTGGCTACTCAATCAAACCCACCCACAACACAGGGTTTGGTTGCCAGGTCTCACCGCAACACGTGCCCTCTTTAAGGGAGGACCTGATTACTCCTGTGTTTGATTTGGTGGAGTGTAGAGGCTTAAGAGGGCTTGGCGAAGAATGGCTTATGCCACACAATCCAAACTCAAAAATATTGGAGGCACACTTCACAGTAACTTAGAGCTGCCCCTGTTCTGTGGAACAGTCCCCCTGTTGAGATATGACAGGCCCTTGGAGAACACTCAATGTGCTCAGAAGATCATAAGAAGAAAGCTCTGTATTCCTTGTATGGGTCTGTTTTGTTACTTGAAATTAAAAAGAAATAAACAACATAAACAAACATAAAAGGAGACCTGCTAGATCAGACCAGAGAGTCATCTTATCTAGCATAGTCTTCTCACAGGCGCAAACTATGGGATGCTCACAAGGTACAGTGGTACCTCGGGTTAAGAACTTAATTCGTTCTGGAGGTCTGTTCTTAACCTGAAATTGTTCTTAACCTGAGGTACCACTTTAGCTAATGGGGCCTCCCACTGCCGCTGCACCGCCGCCGCATGATTTCTGTTCTCACCCTGAAGCAAAGTTCTTAACCCAAGGTACTATTTCTGCGTCAGCGGAGTCTGTAACCTGAAGCATCTGTAACCTGAAGCATCTGTAACCTGAAGCATCTGTAACCCGAGGTACCACTGTACGTCCAATAACATTATCCCACTTGGGATTCCCAGAAACTGGTATTCCTCAGTTCCCATTGAGTTCTCTCTTTTTTTGGGCTTGGCTTATTCTGGGTCCTGTTGTAATGTTTAGTGTTTTTAGCATAAGAGTTTTTAGCATAACATTTTAGCATAATGTTTTTAGCACAACATTACAAATTCAATAGCTTTATGGTTGGCTACCAAAGAGGATTTAGGTAACCTAGGCATGTGACTTAATCTTTCTTTCTAGTTGCTGATAAGCAACTCGATTAAGAGACTTAATTGATTATTTTTTTAAAAAACTGCTTCACACTAAAAGCCCCACCTGCATCATTTACAATGCATTCATTTTGCGACGGCTAAGGATTCGACATTTCGACTTGGCTTCAGTGAAATTCTTTATATCAGGCTGCAATTAAATATGTGGCTGGTTTGTGCATCAGTCAGGAAGTGCAATGGCAAAACGAATTCTGTGTGCCTGGGAAACATAATTAATGTGGAGCTGAATATCATTGATAAATGGAGGTTACTTATCAGTGTTCAGCATATAGGGAAATATGAAAGCGAATGGTGTAATTTGTCTGAAGCAATTAGTTGTCTAAATTAAAGATAAGGGATTTAGGCAGAAGCCTTGAAAGCTCCAAACATGGGGAAGTTATAAATTACACATTGGGAAAGTACAAACATGACACTTTCAAGTTGGCCGTGGCTTGTGAAGTGATGGATGTCTTTGTACTTTTCATGGACATACACAGAAAAGCTGTGTGCTATACTGATGCCAAGGTATGATACATAGAATTGCTTTGAAAGGTGGTTGACGCCACCCATGAAAATTACCCAAGAGCATTTCTTCACTGAAATCAATGCTGCACGGAAGCCACAGCCTCAGAGTCCTTGAAATTAAATGGGATCCATTCAAGCAATTTGTTGTACATATTTTTTGATAGTGATGGTGGAGGATTTGCCAGATTTCCCCCCCTGTGGGGGATCAAAATTTTGGCATGCCACCACCCTATATGGCAATTTGTGGCATTCGTTTTTCAAATGCGGCCATGAGGAATTTGTCTGAGGACACTAACGTAATAGGTTTGCTTCCTTGACTTCTGCCCTGTCATGCTGGATCAAACTGTTATGTACTGAAGTTCTCACCCTGGGCCAGCAGGGGGATACTGTAGATAGTTATGCAAATGAAGGATCGAAAGTGACGTTCAGTGATTGGATAGTTTTAGAAAGTTGCTACAGTTACGTTGTTCTGGAGCTCTATATAAGCAGGCTGACTGAGCTCTTCAGTTCAGTTCTGTTCTGGCCTCTGAATAAACAAGAGCTGTTTGAAGAATCACTGTGTCGTCTGATATGTTCGCCCACAACTTAACACAAATTAATGGTCTACCAAGTCCAGCTGACTGTCTGTAAAAAGAGGCAGCCAGAGGCTTCTGTGTGCAACCTCACAAGCAAGGACCAAAGAAGCTGTTGTTGTTGAGCAGTTGGGGGGAGTGGTGCGGGAAAAACAACTTACTCGTTAACTTAAAGAAAACAAAAGAGATTATTGTGGACTGTAGGAAATGTAAATTGAATATTCAGCGACTTATTATTGAGGGGAAGTGTGTGGAACAGGTCTCGGTGTTTCGATTTCTGGGAATGGAGTTGAGAGATGACCTAACCTGGGGAGAAAACAGCAAAGACCTGATGAAGAGAGCACAGCAGAGGTTATATTTTCTGAGAATCCTCTGGAAAAATAATCTCTCAAAGGACCTGTTGATGGCATTCTACCATTGTACTGTTGAGAGTGAATTAACTTATGGTTTGTGTGTGTGGTTCGGGAGCTGCACGGCCAGGGAAAAAACAATACTGTCCAGGGTTGTAAAGACTGCGGAGAGAATAATTGGCTGCACTCTTCCCACCTTGGATCAAATCTATGCTTCCAGGTGCCGTAAGAAAGCTGCAGAGATAGTGCAGGATAGTACACACCCCGGAAATGATCTCTTTCAGCTTCTGCCTTCTGGAAGAAGATACAGGGTTATAAAGACTAGGACTAACCGCCTGAGAAACAGTTTCTATTCAAATGCGATTTTGGTTTTAAACGCAGTGTAAATTCGTCTCTATGGGAGCATACAGTATTGTATTTAATTATGCGGTATTAGAGTTTTTAGGGGGCTAACAAGGCTGGGATAGCTGGGATAGCAGGCTTGTTGGTTTTTGAATGCCTGATGTAGATTTTTTCAATTTTGATGTTCTGTATGGGACAATGACAATAAAGATTATTGTATCGTATCGTTAAGGACCAAAGAAGCGGTTGTTGTTGCTAGCAGCTCTGAAGGTGTACTGGCTCTGTATAATGGAGGCTGCATTTACCTAGAGAAGAATGGCTAACAAAGATGATGGACTATGCCGAAATGGCAAAAATGACCGGGAAGATCAGAAACCAGGAAGACAATAAATTTAATAAAGAATGGGGAAAATTTATAAATTATTTAGAAGAATGCTGTAAACAATTAAAAACATTGGGAGGATTTTATCAACGCTTGCAATGTAACAGAACTATGGTAACAATTGAGTTTTAAGGAAATACGGAGAGCATTATACGATGTGGTTGAAAAAGAATAACTATGGAATCCATCGAGGGGCAGAGGGAAGTCCAGGAATTTGGTGAATCCTATTTGTATATGATTTTGATCTATATATGAATGCAAATGTAAAATGGAATAAAAATATTTTATATATATATAAAAGTTTGGCTTGGGATTATGTAAGAAGTAGCCTTTAAAGAGTGGCTGGGGAAACCTAGTCAGATGGGTGGGGTATAAATAGTATATAATAATAATAATAGACTCAGTTTTCTAATGGTGCTATCACATGAGATCATTCAAGAGAGGATTTATTACTTGTGAAAAGCCCATGAATTTTATAGTCAGGAGAAGATGAAGAAGTGAGAGCTCGAACCCATTTCCACACTGTCCCTTTACTTCCCCTTCCCTTTCCCCTTCCTCTTCTTCATCAGTCTCCTTCCTCGCTTGGAAATATTAATCTGATTTTCACTCTTTCTCTCCCGCCAATGTTTTCCTTTTCCCGCACAGCAATGAATAGGAACCATTCACGTGCATGAGAAGGTAAAGGAGTATATTCAGGGGTTAAACTTTTTTCCTGGCCGTTAAGGAATTAAGCCTGATCTAATCTGCACAGCTCCCTGCTGGTTTCCCTCTCTAGGTTGTTCTGAAGTGTAATGAAATGTTGGGAGATATATCCTAACGAAATGGTTTCCATTGTGTGATATTTAGGAGAGAAAGCAGATAATGTGCTCTGTATGCCCACCCACCAATCTTTGAAGATGTTGTAGTATCCTGGTGCAACATTAGCTAAAGGTGCAGTAAAAACAGATTTGCATAACTTTCCCAAGGACACAGCCTGACAGAATCCAAAATGCATATTCGAGTTTGCAAAGGCCACATTCCAATGCTGCTTTCCAGTTCATTAACCTCTCCCCCCATCCACTCAATAATTATCCCTTGAGTGGAGTCTAGGGAGCTGTAAAAGCACTGTCACTTGAGACAGATGCAGTACTCTTCTGCCATGCTCAGGGCAAAAGAAGTGACTTTGAACATGCACACATGGGATGGAGAGACCATCGCTCCAAAAGGACCGCAGCTATCAACAGGTTTGTTCCTACGTGTGGTCCCCACATCTACTAAAAGCACTTGCGGACTCACAGTTGTATGTGTGAACAGATACCAATTCCATTATTGGCTGGTTTACTTTCCTAGACATTTCTGAAAAAGTGAAACTGGTCAAAGTAGTTTCCATAATATAACATGTAAGACCTGTGACTTGACATTCTAAAAACCCATATTAATAACAACAGTTTGGTTCCATCAATGGTTGCTGGATCTGTTGCCACAATTACATGGTTTAGGATAGGGTAACCAATATGGTGCACTCTCGATGTTGCGAAGGCTACAGTCCCCATTATCCCTGATCCTTGGACATGCTGGCTCGACCTGATGGGATTTGGAGTCCAACAGCACCTGAAGTATTACCTCTGTTTTGTTGTTGTTGTTTAGTTGTTTAGTCGTGTCCAACTCTTTGTGACCCCATGGACCAGAGCATGCCAGGCACTCCTGTCTTCTACTGCCTCCCGCAGTTTGGTCAAACTCATGCTGGTAGCTTCGAGAACACCGCCCAGCCATCTTGTCCTCTGTCATCCCCTTCTCCTTGTGCCCTCAATCTTCTGCAACATCAGGGTCTTTTCCAGGGAGTCTTCTCTTCTCATGAGATGGCCAAAGTATTGGACCATCTGTCCTTCCAGTGAGCACTCAGGGCTGATTTCCTTAAGAATGGATCGGTTTGATCTTCTTGCAGTCCATGGAACTCTCAAGAGATTCCTCCAGCACCATAATTCAAAAGCATCAATTCTTCGGCGATCAGTCTTCTTGATGGTTCAGCTCTCACTTCCATACATCACTACTGGGAAAACCATAGCTTTAACTATATGGACCTTTGTTGGCAAGGTGATGTCTCTGCCCAAACATGTGGTCAGTGGGATCAAGGCAACTTCACTGAAAAACTGAATTTTGGACAGTCTTGCATGAATGTGGAGATTGTGTTTTTGCTAATAAAGAGATGGAGATTGTGGAGATTGTGTTTTTGGACAGATAATTTTACACGTCACTTGGGAAGACAGGCGAACTAATACCAGTATACTGGAAGAAGCAAAGATCACTAGTGTTGAAGCAATGATTCTTCAACATCAACTTCGTTGGGCTGGTCATGTTGCGTGGGTGCCTGATTATCATATTCCAAAGCAACTACTCTATTTTGAACTTAAAAGTGGAAAGTGTAATGCTGGTGGTCAACAAAAGAGTTTTAAAGACTGTCTTAAGGCAAATCTAAAAAAAAGTAGTATAAACACCAACAATTGGGAAACACTGGCCTGCAAGCACTTCAGCTGGAGAACAGCCTTTACCAAAGGTGTCATGGGCTTTGAAGATACTCGAACTCAGGACGAAAGGGAGATTTGCACACTTGGCAAATCTACACCGTGATCAACTCCTGCCCGGAAACCAATGTCCGCACTGTGGAAGGACGTGTGGCTCCAGAATTGGCCTCCACAGTCACATACGGACTCATTGTTAAAATCCGTGTTTATGGAAGACAATCTTACTTGGCTATGAGTGATCGCCAAAGAAACAAGAACGAAGAATGCTGATTGTGTGCAGCCCATCCCTAGAAGATGCAGCTTGTAAGGAGGTTTATCCCAAGGGACTGAACTGTGCAGGGACACAGCAAGGGGCATTTTCAGTGAGCTGGACATTTGTGGTAATATTTGGATTTGTGGTACTATTTGGATTTTTTTATTAGCTCTCCTTTTTATCGCACGGAGTACTCTTGCAATGTGCATACAAACACACAGTCCAAGGCCATGTTGGCCAAAAGTTTCTACCAACTGCCCTTTAATTTATGGGTGTCTTCACCCTGTGTACGCTCTGGAACACTCTTTCTGATGGGTTACGCTTCTGTATTACCCTCTCAGTGACGGTGGATGCTGATTCTCCTTCATCTAATTAAAGGTACCATCTATTTAAGTCAGGCCCTTCTGGCTGCACGAATAGCAAAGCCCTGATTAATCAGCTATAGAACAAGAGTAAACACTCAGCTTCACTTAATTAAAAATTAAATACCTCTGGAGGGATTATTACAGCCGGGAGCTGCGAGACGTCTCTGCTAAATAGGGGATTCTTCCAGGACACAGTCAGTGCGAGGCCATCGGGATGCCTGTATCAATACAAAGAGACATTTATTCAGACACCAAATTAAGTCTCTATACATGTTCGCTCTCCTTAGGGAAGAAGTGTGAATGGAAAGCTAAGGGGACTCTTGACATTTTGGAGGTCAATTATACCCCTGCTTGTAATTCCATAAGCAGAAACTGAGCCAAAATCTCAGATCTTTTCAAAGGATACTTATGGCAACTTCAAGACCAGAAATGTGAGGTTTCAGTACTGATTCCTACCTCAACCCCAATCAGGCGCTCACCTCTCTCAGACAAGGTGACATCTCTCAAAATGGTACTTCTTTATGTGCCCATATAGACCTTGATCAAAGTGGCAAACCAACTATGCAAGATTTTTTCAAAAGCATCAGCTGAAGGTTTTGGGTACCCTCTTTTCACACTCTGTTTTTCCTTCTTTGGTCAAAGTTCTGTTCTGCGCAGGGCAATAAATTTGACAAATGGTCTTGTCCTCATCTGCCGCTTGGCAATTCTTTCCATCAGAGAGCTGAAGCACATGTGATAGGACTGTGGCAGGTTCTCTACCTGTTGACCGTATAATTTAAAAGGATGAATCTCATTCTCCCTATTGTGTGGAGAGTCTTACAGCTCCTTCTGACATTACTTTAAGGCAGGGGTAGCCAACATGGTGCCCTTCAGGTATTGTTGGACTACAACTCCCATCAGTCCCAGTGAGCAAGACCAATGGTTGTGGCTGAAATAGGAGTTGTATAAAGCCTTAAATGGCTCAGAACCGCAATACCTCAAGGACCACCTCTTTCCCTATGAACCTACCCAGACCCTGTGATCTGAGGCCCTTCTTTGTGTGCCTCCTCCTCGAGAGGTCCAGAGGGTGGCAACACGAGAACAGGCCTCCTCTGCAGTGGCTCCTTGTCTATGGAATGCTCTCCCCATGGAAATTCGCCTGGCGCCTTCATTATACACCTTTAGGCACCAGGCAAAAATATGCCTTTTTAACCAGGCCTTTGGTTGATTTGATTTACATCCTCTGCTCTTTTCAAATGTGGTGGCTTTTTGGGAGGTGTTATAGGGTTGTTGTTTTTATTTTGATTTGTGGTTTTATATTTTGATTTAATTCTGTGATCCGCCCTGAGACCTCTGGGTATAGTGCGGAATATAAATTCAGTAAATAATAATAACATCATCTGGAAGGCACTACACTGGCAACACTTGCGGTTTGGTTTGGGAGCTGCCTCAGCATCCCTGAAGTAACAAGGACTTTGCTCTCATCTATCCCGAAATTGGTGAAGCATCATGAAGATGTCAGAAGGTACCCCCTAATCTGCGTATTACATAAGGATGGAGGCTTCACATAACACCAACCACACACTGAAAAAACCAGATACCCCCTCATATGGATGAACCCTAAACATGTATGTTGGTACACATAAAGGGCCCATTCACTGTGTCTCAAGTGTGCTTACCAAGTGTCGTCCCCCCGCCAAAGGAAGAGGTGGTAGAATTCTGGATTGTATCACTTCAGATGGAGGAACCTTATTTTTTAATGATCTCCCATGTTTCATTTTGTTTTTAAAATTACTGGGAGAAAAGGCTAGCATAGATCTCTCTCCTATTTGTGTTTTATGTGTGAGGGAGCATTCCAAACTGTGGGGCATCCCACCTGCATTCTGTATTGCTTATATAAGATATCACAAAAAGATAATTTAGCAAGACCAAGCTGACAGCAGCTCTCTTGCTTACAACAGCTACCTTGCTCCACAGATAAGAGATAATTCTTAATTCCCTCCCCACCGTATGAAATAACCACATTTGCTGTTCCAATCTTGCACACCGTGAGGGCTACTGCAGAACACTTTGGAGACTGGAGATGGTCTTAATAGCACGACTCAGGTCCTTGTTCGCCTTTAGAAGGGACATTCAGGGAATCACAAGGTGATAGTACAAATAAAAATCTAATGCCAGAGGACCCAAAGCTAGAAAAACAGGAGGTCATCCTATTCAAACCTCCATCACTTCGTTTACTTACATAAGCCAGTACTTAATTCATTCCAGAGGTTTGTTCTTAACCTGAAACTGTTCTTAACCTGAAGCACCACTTTAGCTAATGGGGCCTCCTGCTGCCGCCGCGCCGCTGGAGCACGATTTCTGTTCTCATCCTGAAGCAAAGTTCTTAACCCGAGGTACTATTTCTGGGTTAGCAGGTTAGCAGAGTCTGTAACCTGAAGCGTCTGTAGACTGAAGCATATGTAACCCGAGGTACCACTGTACAGTATTTTATAAACATATAGCAAAAGTGAACATGGCGTTGCCAGGGGTGATATCCAATGTTAACCATACTCCGAGTAGACCCCCTGAAATGAATAGATGTTGATCGATTTAAACGGGTCAACTCTGCATATGACTTAGTTAGATATCACTCCAGATAGCTTTGGGAAACTCAAATAAATGAACCAGGTTAAGAGGCAGATACATAGCTGAGACCACCCAGCCAATCTATGGTTGGGCATTGATCCAAGTCTGAAGTGCCTGCCATCAGTCTATACTGGGATCCATTGCACTTGTCTTTTAGAAAGGGGAAAAAAAATCCAATGGAATATAGTAGTTTCAGTATTAGATGCTAAACCTAAAGCTTATTTTAAAGAGCCCTGTCCAACAATCTGGTCCTCATGATTCAAACATGCAAAACTGTGACAACACTGATGCTTTTATTTATTTTCTCAAAGGCCAATACATGTAAGGTAAATAGACCATAGCAATACTATTACACACCTTCCTGCACTCCCCTTAGAGACAATCAATATCAATTATCACCTTTGCAATGTGGGAAGGCCTGTGAGATTGCCCATAAAACAATTTTATAAAGGGTATCAGGCCTCACTTAGCACTCTGCTGCTTTTTAAAAGTCATGCAGATCTCGGTGGATGGGGAACATTCTACCTGGATACTAAACATGTTTGCTTGGCAGTCCTTAGGATTTGCTTGTTTGTATGCACAGTTATCTGGGACGTGGGTGGCGCTGTGGTCTAAACCACAGAGCCTAGGGCTTGCTGATCAGAAGGTTGGCGGTATAAATCCCCACGATGGGGTGAGCTCCTGTTGTTCGGTCCCAGCTTCTGCCCACCTAGCATTTCGAAAGCACATCAAAGTGCAAGTAGATAAATAGGTACCGCTCCGGTGGGAAGGTAAACGGCATTTCCGTGCGCTGCTCTGGTTTCGCCAGAAGCAGCTTAGTCATGCTGGCCACATGACCTGGAAACTGTCTGCGGACAAACGCCGGCTCCCTCGGCCTATAGAGTGAGATGAGCGCGCAACTCCAGAGTTGGTCATGACTGGACCTAACGGTCAGGGTTACCTTTAAGCACAGTTATAGTCAAAGCCTAGATTTTTATTATTATTATTATCATGGCATCCTATGTGTGTGTTTTGGAATTATATAGAACTGCTTTCACTCTTCTCTGACTCCCCCTCTCCACCCACATGTGATACAAACCTGAAGCTATCTCTGTAGAAAAACTGTCATATGGAAAAATAATTCAGGAGTGTGAACTGGTGAGAAAACTTGGTTCTAGAAAAACTGGTAAGCTTTCGAAAAAGTAGCTTGCACCCAGCCAAACAGCTCTGTCGCCACATGGGCCCCACTAGTGACTCAGTAAATGACCTGTTTTTGCTACCTGGCTTTGCAATTTCCAGTGAAAGCTCTGGATGAGAAATGTTAGTTCAAGAGAAAGGTAAAGAACAGGTGAATGTTGTTTGGAGATTAGATAGATGATAGATGATAGATAGATAGATAGATATAGATATAGATATAGATATAGATATAGATATAGATATAGATATAGATAGATAGATAATCTCCATAGGAACAAAGTGGTAAAAGTATTGCCTTTTCCTGTCAAGATGGTGGAATTTCTGTCACAGAGAAAACATGGGGATTAACCAATCCTGCTCCTTGCCACTTGATAACTGCTCTTATACTGAACGACAGTTGAAAGAAATTCTCCTCTAATCACACCTCTTGGCATATTTTCTTAGGGAAAGGATTGCTTTGAAATTATTTCTGAAATTCTTTTTCATAGTTTAATGGTATATTTCCTTTTGATACCTATTCCTTAACAAATATTCTCTGACATTTTTTCTGTCATGACACACAGACTCTTTTAAAAAAAGAGTAAGGCATGAAACGTATACTAGAAACTGACTGGCAAGATATTTCCCCTTTTTCTACAACCGAAATATCCAGCATCTAGTGTGCTATTCCTGGGAGTTGATGCTCTTGATGAGATCTGAAGATTCTTGGCTGTCATTATAAAGCTTTCGCTATGGGGGATATTTTTGAAAACGTAGCTGGATAAAAAATGCCAAGGCAACCGTGAGGCACATTTTGGAAAATCTACCAACTGCCACCGCCTTTTCCAGTCTCATAATAGGTTTGTTGACTACATGACCTTTATGGACTCAATAAACTGGCAGCTTTATGGCTACTAAAGTTGAAATATTACTGTTGTGCTCAGATCCTATGTCAGCCAACCAACCAACCAACCAACCAACCAACCAACCAACCATTTGATGTGTATGCCGACTTTCCAAAGGGGAAACCATTCTCAAGGTGGCTTAAAGGTAAAGGTAAAGGTACCCCTGCCCGTACGGGCCAGTCTTGACAGACTCGGGGGTTGTGCGCCCATCTCACTTAAGAGGCCAGGGGCCAGCGCTGTCCGGAGACACTTCCGGGTCACGTGGCCAGCGTGACGAAGCTGCTCTGGCGAGCCAGAGCCGCACACGGAAACGCCGTTTACCTTCCCGCTGGTAAGCGGTCCCTATTTATCTACTTGCACCCGGAGGTGCTTTCGAACTGCTAGGTTGGCAGGCGCTGGGACCGAGCAGCGGGAGCGCACCCCGCCGCAGGGATTCGAACCGCCGACCTTTCGATCGGCAAGTCCTAGGCGCTGAGGCTTTAACCCACAGCGCCACCTGCGTCCCAAGGTGGCTTACAACATATTAAAAATTATATAATGTCAGGGACTGACTGGATGACATTGAGTGGTGGGAGGGACCAGCCTACGAACCCCCCAGGAATGACAATGTCCCCACTTAGGACAGTGGAAGTACATCCCAATTGCTTCTGCTGAACCTCTCAACAGCTTTCTGTACCAATGGCCATTTGTATTCTTCTGGATTGCCAGGCTAGGATGGGACTTGGGGGTATGGTTGTTGTTGGGGGCTCTTGTCCTACCTGGAGGGCAGATCACAGAAGGTGGCCCTGAGGCACTGTGGCCCAGGACTTACTCCTTAACTTAAAGAAAACAAAAAAGATTATTGTGATCTTTAGGAAATGTAAATTGAATATTCAGCCACTTATTATTGAGGGGAAGTAGGTGGAACAGGTGTCAGTGTTTGGATTTCTGGGAATGGAGTTGAGAGATGACCTAACCTGGGGAGAAAACAGCAAAGACCTGATGAAGAGAGCACAGCAGAGGTTATATTTTCTGAGAATCCTCCGGAAAAACAGTCTCTCAAAGGACCTGTTGATGGCATTTTACCATTGTACTGTGGAGAGTGTATTAACTTATGGTCTGTGTGTGTGGTTTGGGAGCTGCACGGCCAGGGACAAAACAATACTGCCCAGGGTTGTAAAGACTGCAGAGAGAATAATTGGGTGCACTCTTCCCACCTTAGATCAAATCTATGCTGTCAGGTGCCATAAGAAAGCTGCAGAGATAGGGCAGGATAGTACGCATCCCGGAAATGATCTCTTTCAGCTTCTGCCTTCTGGAAGAAGGTATAGGGTTATAAAGACCAGGACTAGCTGCCTGAGAAACAGTTTCTATTCAGATGCAATTCTGGTTCTAAACGCAGCATAAGGAGTTTTTAGAGGTTTTTGAATGTTTTTAAGTAGATTTCCATTTTCATTGTTCTGTATAGGACAATGACAAGAAATATATCGTATATCATATTGGCCTATGGGGCTCATCAGGGTTCATTCCATCTCACCTTCCATATTGTCTAATATCTACATGAACTGCTGGGAGAAGTCATTTGAGAATTTGGTGTTGGGATCATTGGTATGGAGATGACACCTCACTATTCTTTTCATCAAAGAGGCAGTGGAAGTCATGAACTGACGTCTGAGGGAAGTTATGGATTGGATGTGGATAGAAAAGCAGGGACTTCATACTGACAAGCCAGAGGTGGTTCAGGAGGACAGTTAATTCAGGAATAGTTGCAGAGCCAGTTCTGGATTCTGGATGGGGGTTGTATTTCCCATGATGGATCAGGTTCATAGCTTGAGGGTGCTCCTTGATTCAGCATTGCTTCTGGATGTTCATGTAGCTGTAGTGGGGGCTAGGAGTGCCTTTGTGCAGCTTCAGCAAGTACTACAGCTATGCCCTTTCCTGGAGAAAATCTGGCCACAGTTACACATGCATTGGTCAAACTGAGATCAGATTGGATTACTGTGTAATCAAAGGACCAGCTCATTTCCAGTTTTGCTCTACCAGATTTGATATGTGCATGATCCCCACCACCCCTGATAATCACTGCTGCAAGCTGGCAATCCATGGGTTTGTAGCAGAAGAAATACTTGTGCTGTAATTTGCATTTCCCCCCATACAAATATTATCTCCATATAAAGGAAAGGGGGGAGACCCACCATGTGATAGTGAGTGAAATCTTTAAAGCCTGACAGTGACTTAGCTAGAGCACAGTAATTCTAACAGCGCATGAAAGGCCCTTGGCTTTCCGCAGCCATCCTATAAATTGAAGGTTCTGGTGAATTATTCATCTATGCATAGGATGGATCATTTTCGGAACAGTATTATCTGTGCTTTTGTGTTAACTTTCTCCATCAGTACCACCACCCTTTTAGCGAGAAAGAGAGAGAAAGATTAACAATATTTCTAAGAGCGGGGTGGGGCCGGGAGCATGAAAACTCTTTCAAAAATCATCTTATTTCTTCTTCATGTTAATATAATATTTGCAAGATGCACTACATTTTGCAGAGCATAAGAAGCAAAAGAGGCAGGTTTGTGCCCCCACGGAGCTTGCAGTATAAATGCCAATATTGTTGAGAGATAAGAAAGAGGAGGAGGAGGCAAGGTTTTCATTTAGAGAAGCTCTGCACATTTAGATTCTCATCATTAAGAAGAAAATGTGTGGGCCAAATCCACAAGAGCGTCTAGTGGCTTAGCAAATGGTTGAGTGCCATCTGTCATCAACCAAGCCTAATTACTTTGGGTGGAAGGAACCAGCTCCAGTGAAAAAGGATCATTGACCCATCTAAATGAGCCAATGATTCCAGGTGGTGTAAGTCTTTGAGGCCCTCTACTTCCACCCTCTTTGAGGACGTAATTGTTTGAACTCTGCTATTGTCCTCAGATCAATCCTGCTGCCCTTGGAATTGCCACAGGGCACTGATGTGTTAGTCACACATTTCTGTGGCTTTGAGGTACAGCTCCCAGTGTGCCTCCTCACAGAGAATGACTGCCGTTCTTTAGCACCTGACAGAATTGCCGTCAGTGTAATGTAGGAGACTTTGAAAAGAGAGATGTCTCATTAGCCGGATGCCTTTCACATCTCCCACGGGAGGTTCATAAGGCTGGATTGTGAGCAAATGAACCCAGAAACTGTCAGTGCTGGGCCTTGCACGGCTGACAACCAGGAACTAGGAGACAGCAGCTAAGAGTCAGAAGCAAGGAGATGCTGGTGTTGCCAGCCAGAGTCTAAATTGGACGTGGAACCCGTTTTAGTCCTTCCAGGTCAAAGCGAGCAGATAGTCAGGATGGGAGGAGAACACCACTTTGGGCCTAGGAATGCTTCACAGTGGAATTTGTTGGTCTACATACGCAACTCAGACCCATGAGGTTGCATGTTTCAGTCAATCAGGTGCTTGACAACCCCGCTGAACAGGCAGCAACTAGAGCAGGCATCCTCCAAACTCAGCTCTCCAGATGTCTTGGAACTACAATTCCCATCACCCCTGACCACTGATTCTGTTAGCTAGGGATGATGGGAGTTGTAGTCCTAAAACATCTGGAGGGCCAAGTTTCGAGATCCCTAAACTAGCATGTCAAGTGCTCGACAACCCCACTGAACAGGCAGCAACTAGAAGAAGTTTATTGAGCTTCTTGGAGATGTTAATACATAGCTCAGGGCCAAGACAAGTTGTTGGTGTTGCTACATTTGTGATGTGACCTGATGGAAATTCAAAGGTAAAGTTAGACTTTGTCTGCACGGCACATTTAAAGCAGCACCATACCAGTTTAAATAATCATTACTTTCTTCCCCCTAAGAATGCTGGGAACTGTAGTTTGTTAAGCGTTCTGAGAATTGCTATTAGGCCCCTTTCCCCCTCTCAGAGCTACAATTCTCAGAGTGGTTTAACAATCAGTCCCTCATCCCAAGGAATTCTGGGAATTGTAGCTCTGTGGTGGGAATAGGGCAGGGTTTCCCAACAGCTTTCAATTCTCTTAACAAACGGCCATTCCCAGTATTCTTTTGGGGGAGGTCATAACTGGTACAATACTACCTTAAATGTATAGTTCTGATGGGGGTCTTACATTTTCCCTGAAGTATATATATATATATATATGCTTTCGTAGATTTTCACGGGTACAGGAATGCAGGTTTTGGTGTCCTCGGGTGTCTTCCCGTGTAAAAGTTGGGGTGTCTAGGCGACGTTTCGACGAGGTCTCACTCGTCATCTTCAGGCTGGTGCTTTCGGCTTCTTGTTACTGGAACAGAGCTCTGTTCCAGTAACAAGAAGCCGAAAGCACCAGCCTGAAGATGACGAGTGAGACCTCGTCGAAACGTCGCCTAGACACCCCAACTTTTACACGGGAAGACACCCGAGGACACCAAAACCTGCATATATATATATATATATATATGTATGTATGCTGATTTTCTCGCATATATTTCAAAAAAATGAGATGTTTTCTGCACATAGTACTGCCATTTCCCTAAGCTTGTTTTTCCCTTCAGACCAAATGCTTGTATTTCTGCTTACTCTGTTTTGTTTATTAAATATATATATCAAGGGAAATAGATTCCAGCTATTTGTAGGCTAGGCTAAAGTGCTGCAGACGAGTGGTTTGTATTTAAAATACAATATATGGAAATTAGTTTATTTTATGAGCAAATCTCATAACTTCTAGATGCCATAACTGTAACTTATTTGAATTTCTGAAACGTCTATTTCTCAAAGCACAATAAAGTCAGCATCCCTCAGAAACCCATTAGGAAGTATGTATGTGTGTGTGTGCATATACACATATATTTTAAAGTTTTAAGTAAGGTATTGTGACTTTGTATCACTAATAATGCCCTCTCAACCTTCAACTCTGAAATAAGATCTGCTTTCAAAATGAGGGGAAATTCACTTTGAAATGAGAAAGGTGGGGAAGGTCAAACATCGTAATAGCCTGAAATATAAAAATGAAATCATTAATTTGTTCATTGGGGAGAGCTCTTGGTTAGAGATTTGCTTTAAGCACATTCCAAGCTTACGTTGGTGTTTTAATAGAGTTTAACTGCCATAGGTTCCCCCAAAGAATCGTGACAACTGTAGTTTGTTGAGGGAGTTGGAAATGATGTTATTGAACCCAAATACCAGCCACCACCCCTCTGAGATCTACAATTAACAGGGTTCCCTAGGGAGAAAGACTGGCTATTAAATCTGTTTGCTTATTTTCTGCCCTACGGTAGAGTGATAATGTCACAAGACCACTTCACTACAAGAAAACGTTAGGGAACTCCCTTCATGCAAGGACCACTATTTCCTTCATGCAAGGGCCACTATTTACAGGACACGATATTAGACAGGTATTGAGGCCAAAACTGCTTAGGTGTTCGAAGAAATAAGTCAAATAAGATGTGACAAGTGATCGCATTCTAGGACAAGCTTTCAAATTAAAAACAAGGAGATCATCAGGTCTGGGTCCTATACACCCAAGAGTTGCGAAACAAGTCAAATGTAAAATAGTCACATTGCTAATTGGCACATTGGACAGCAGCCATCAGCAGCCTTACTCTTGTGTAAGTCAAAACAAAAAAATTCCTTCCAGTAGCACCTTAAAGACCAACTAAGTCAGTTCTTGGTATGAGCTTTCGTGTGCATGCACACTTCTTCTTCTTCAGTGTAAGTGCCGTAGATTTGGGCCCATGACCCTGTTGATGGGATGCATCTAAGGAAAAGGGGGGAATTGGCAGGCCCCCAGCTGGCTCCAGCCCACCGGCCGGCAGCCGGGCGATCTCCGGTCCTTGGATCACCATGTAACTGTGACTCGAGCTTCAGAAACCTTCAGAAGCTGAGCATGCAAGCCAGCAGAGAATAAAACTCTTTGCAACAGAAGGGCAGATAGAGGCTGTGTAAAGCGTATTTACAGGCATTTTATTCAGCATCAGGACAAAGGGAAAAACATGTCTTCTCCCCTTCGTGTCCAAGGCAAGAAGCATAAGCAAAAGCTATACACAAAACGGAAGTTCCCAGCAAGCTGTACTGGAATGTAAACAGACATGTGACATACAACAACTCCACACATCTGTTAAGATGGAATGGAATATCGTAACACAAATATCAGCAACTTGTACGTAACAGGCAATTGGATGGTGGACAATGTAATTTTAAAAAGGGAGAGAGAGAAAATTGCAAATCCATTAGCCAATTGCTAGGGTCACCAATGTGGTGACCACGGGCACCACTGTGCCCTCAGAGGGCTGCCATGGTGCTGTTTGCTAAACTTCTGCACCAGATTCTCTCTCCCCACAAACAATTAGATGAAAACGATATCCCAGTGTCATCGCTAGGCCTTCACCACATTTCCGCTGGACAGCAGTAGGCAGTTTGACTGGTTGGAGGAAACAAGGATAAGGTGCTAGCAACGCAACTGTGCCTGGGTGTGTGTCGACTGAAGAAGGAAAGGTGGGAAATATTGACTGGGAAGGGGGCTGGGGCCTTATGGGGGTGGAAAGAGAGCACATGGGAGAGAAGGCAGGAAAGGGAGAACCCAGAGTTATAAGGGAATAATAATAATAATAATAATAATAATAATAATAATAATAATAATAAATATTATTTATACCCCACCCTTCCTGGTTTAAAAACTGGGCTCAGGGCGGCTAACAGCAAATATAAAACACTGATTCAAATGTGATTTAAAAACAGCATATAACAGCATAGAATACAACATAAAATGCAGCATCAAAATCAAGGGGTATCGGTTGGCCATAATCAATATAAAGTAAAGGCGTATGCAGATGACTTGGTTATAATGATAGAAGATCCTATAGAGAGTACTAAAGAAGTATTAAAAGAAATGGAAGAATTTGGACAGGTGGCAGGGTTTAAACTGAATAAGAAAAAAACCAAAATAATGGTGAGAAACATAGACCAAGAAATTAGTGAAAGAATACAGCAACAGACAGAGATTGAGGTGGTAAAGAAAGTGATATATTTAGGGATTGTATTGACTTCCAGGAATATTGATTTGTTTCAAAATAACTATGTACCAGTATGGAATAAAGTTAAAGGAGATTTAGAGGTGTGGGGCAGAATGAAATTATCATTTTGGGGAAGAATTGCAACGATTAAGATGAGTGTGTTACCAAAAATGTTGTTTCTGTTCCAAGCAATTCCAATAATTAAAGGAGTAGCAATATTTAAAGAATGGCAAAAAGTAATTTCAAGATACATCTGGCAGGGCAAAAAGCTGAGAATAAAATTTAAGTTGTTAACAGATTTAAAAGAGAGGGGAGGCTTTGCCCTGCCAGACTTGAGGTTATACTATGAAGCGCCATGTATATGTTGGTTGAAAGAATGGATGAAATTAGAAAACACATATTTGTTAGATTTGGAAGGATATGATAATAGATTCGGTTGGCACGCGTATTTATGGTATGAAAAGAAACGAGTGCATAAAGGTTTTGAAAATCATATTATTAGAGGATCTCTGATTGAGGTATGGGGTAGGTATAAAAACCTAATGGAACCAAAAATCCCACATTGGCTATCACCATTAGAGGTGATGAGTGTTAAAAAGATCAATATGACTAGGAGGTGGATAACATATGGGAGTTTAATCGAGAAAGAACGGAGTAAGTGGAAAATGAAACCATATGAAGAAGTGAAAGAACATGTAAATGATTGGCTGCATTACTTTCAGATTAATGAAATGTTTAGAAAAGAGGTTGCAGAAAGAGGCTATTTTGAAAAAGAATCCAGGTTTCAATGAGAAGTATTGAATAATGAAGTTAGAAATTTATCTATGATGTATAAATTACTATTAGAATGGCAATTGAAGGATGAAGAGGTTAAATCAGTTATGATTCAATGGGCCAAAGATTTTGGACATAACATTCAATTTGATGATTGGATAAAATTATGGAAGGAAGGGATGAGATTTACAGCATGCACCACAATTAAAGAAAATGTTATGAAAATGATATATCGATTGTATATAACACCAGTCAAATTAAGTAAGATGTATAAAGTGAGTAATAAATGTTGGAAATGTAAGGAGAAAGAAGGGACATTTTATCATATGTGGTGGGAATGTAAAAAAATGAAGTGCTTCTGGGAAATGATATATAATGAGATAAAGAAAATATTGAAATATACATTTGTTAAAAAACCAGAAGCATTCCTGTTAGGAATTTTAGGTGGTGAGATAAAAAGGAAGGATCAGAAAGTATTTTTGTATGCAGTAACAGCAGCTAGAACTCTTGTGGCCCAGAAATGGAAACAAGAAGAAATGCCCACGATTGAAGAATGGAGAACAAAATTAATGGATTATGCAGAACTGGACAGATTAACAGGGAGGATTCGCAACCAATGGGACCAAAGATTCACTGAGGACTGGAATAAATTTACAGAATATATTAAAAATATTTGTGATAATGATATAACGTTTGTAAGTTTCCAAGAAGCTCTGTAAGAAGGTTTGGTAGAAATATAGTTTAAATAACATGGTAAGATAAGATATACATAGTGCAATATAAATGAAGAAATGTGAAGATATGTAATAATTATGGAAAATTATCAGACTTGCTGATGGAAGTCTAAAAGAAAAAAGACGTGTGATGAATTCCGAATGTTTAATTGTGTTATAAATTTGTTTTTATTGGAAAATTAATAAAAATTATATACAAAAAACCCTTAAAAAAAGCAGCATCAAAATCAATAAAATTCAAAAATTCAGGGGTCATTTTTTGGGGGAAAACCCCCAGTCAGTAGACACTGAATGATCACCAGGGCTCACTGGCCAAGTTGGTCCTACTAGGGCCAGCAAGGAGGTGTGTGAATAAGAATTTAAATGTGGGGTCCCAGAAAGGGTTTCTTCATAGAAGAGGAAAGGGAAAAGGGAAAAGGGAATAGAGGATCAGGCTAATTCAAATTGAAGGCCAGGCAGAATAGCTCTGTCTTACAGGCCCTGTGGAAGGAGATCAAGTCCTGCAGGGCCCTAGTCTTGTGGGACAGAGCATTCCACCAGGTTGTGAATGGTGCATTGGTGCCCTGGGGGTATGAAAATAGAGCTTATCACTAGGATACTGAAGGACCATCTCTGCAAACATGAATCTGTTCAGATTGGTTGAGGAAGCCATTTTTGTATCCAGCCACCATTTAAAGAGCAGTTGGTGGTGTTGTGTGAGAAGAACTTAATGAGCCTAGGTTGTGGACTTCTCCACCCTGAAAGATCCTTCTGAGACTGTCTGTGATGTCATTCCATTGATGAAACACTTTGCTTCATCCAAGCTTTGGCCTGATCAATGCCTGATCATGCCTTGCTGTCCAGTGTTTGTGCTTGCTTTCTTGTAACCGCTGCTCTTGATTTTGTTTTTTGTTTTAAGGTAAAGGTAAAGGTACCCCTGCCCGTACGGGCCAGTCTTGACAGACTCTGGGGTTGTGCGCCCATCTCACTCAAGAGGCCAGGGGCCAGCGCTGTCCGGAGACACTTCCGGGTCACGTGGCCAGCGTGACAAAGCTGCATCTGGCGAGCCAGAGCCGCACACGGAAACGGCGTTTACCTTCCCGCTGGTAAGCGGTCCCTATTTATCTACTTGCACCCGGAGGTGCTTTCGAACTGCTAGGTTGGCAGGCGCTGGGACCGAGCAGCGGGAGCGCACCCCGCTGCAGGGATTCGAACCGCCGACCTTTCGATCGGCAAGTCCTAGGCACTGAGGTTTTAACCCACAGCGCCACCTGCATCCCTTTTTTTTGTTTTAAGTTGTTTTTAAATTATCTTGATGTGAGCCACTTTGGGACATGCAAACTGTAACAGAAATCCGGGGTGCAAATGTTTTAATAAGTAAATGGATGGATGGCTAAATAAGAGTATCAGTTTAAAATAACTCCATTATAAATTATCCTTCTGTCTCTTTCCTCCCACCCAAATGAACCAAGAAGCTATACATGCCATTAGGCACGTGAATTAAACTGACATATATCCAGCAAAAGAGCTTGAATGAAATAACAGGAAATCTGCTGAGATTTTCACTTCTGAGAATTTGGTCTAACCGGAAAGCATTTTCTTACACTTCAATATAACTCAACACTAAGGTGGTAAAAATAATCCCGTAAGGAGGTAACAAAAATCATTTGCTGCCAGCCATGAACCAGGATCCTATTTTGAATGAAAACAGTAATGCCTTCTGGGGGTTATGAAATTCTTATAATACTTTTAGAGCAAACTGAAGTGTTTTTTTTTTTAAAAAAACACCTCAGTTCCAAATATTTTTTTTAAAAATATTCCATTTTAACCATGTAACAGTTTAACAATGTAGAACATTTATAGACTCTCATTCTATGGGTTACAAAAGCAAATAAGGAACATTTCTAATCTAATAATAATATCTATAACTATTAAGAATCAAGCGTCAGCGAAAGGAAGACAACAAAGAAGACATTTGTAAATAGAACATTTCTTAAGTACATTCATCAGCATTATTTGAGTGGCAGTCATCGAGTAATAAAAATTTAGAGATTTTAGTGAGTCTGGAGCAGGGATGATTATTAATTAACTCAATGTTTCTTTTATTGGATAATGAGCAGGATGTGTTTATGTAATGTGAGTGGAGGGAAGGAAAGGAAACTCAAAGCCTCTCTTCTTTTTTGGCGGTGGTGGGTTCACTCTAGCCATATAGAGCTATATGCTGACGGGGTAGATTATTACCTAGAAGACTTGCCTACATAATAAAGTTAAGCCAAACCAATATTCCATGTACTTTTGTAACAATTATCTACATTCACATCTCAGAGATCTTTCCAATGTCTAGCTATAATATTCCTAGCTGCTGATAGCAGATGACTAATGAGTTCTTTATCATGCAGATTTGTGTTATTACCTTGAAATATATTCAGTAAAGCTGGTTCTAGTGTCATTTCTGGTCGATGCTTAGTAATTTTGCTAATCTCATGTAAAACTGACAAGTAGAATGGTTGGGTTTGGCCACATTCCCACCACATATGAATATACGTACCTAAAAATAAGCAGCCTCACCAACATATTGGCAAAGTTTCTGAGTGTATCTGTGCTAATTTAGTTAAAGCCCATCTATAAATTAAGTTTTAGCATAAGTTTTATTCTACTGGCAGAAATTGATTTAAAGGGCAATTTAGACCATTGAATGTGGACCATTGAATCTATTTCTTGACCTAAATTGTTCTTTAATTGTGGTGGTTTACAAGGTCTTGGAGTAATATTTTGCCTCATGGTTAATCCAGCCCTGATTGCCCCCAAAGCCCTGGGCTGCTTAAGGCTCAGACCAGCTATAGATCACAAAGATCAAGACAATCCATCTTGCAAATATTTTATGTTAAATATTAAAAAGGAAGAAAACCTCACTGGAATTCCATAGCCTTGTAAAATGAGACATTCCCAGCTATATTCCCATTGATTGCTTAGTCAAGGGAAGTAACAAAACCCGCCCAGGGAAAGGAGACCAAGTGTTTTAAAAATGCTACAACTTTCAAAGTCCATTTATGATGTCTTATCCCTAAAACCCTAGCACTAGAACAATTGTATTTAAAGATTGAGTGGATTCATAAGACTAAATATTGATTTATTGATTTTGAAACTCATCCAGTAGAAGACTTAAGTATAATTTTAGGGAGATTTTATGGAAATGTCTATTCTGGAACAATTGCGCTGTACAGAGCATCTTCGAGTTTCATTAGCTGTTGGGCTGATAAAGAGAGTCGTTTTCAAAGTTGTTTTTTATGCGCAGGGCAATAAATTTGACAAATGGTCTTGTCCTCATCTGCCGCTTGGTGTACTTATTATAGAAGCAATAAATATACCTTCAGTTATTTTCAACAAAATATTTGGTATAGGAGCGAACACCACACACCACACAAAAGTACGTAATAATAGCCCTGGCACCACGAAAAAGAAAGAAAGAAAAGGAAATCTGCAGTGGGAAAGGGGAGAATAGAAGTGCTTATGGGGCGTGTGTTTACCCCAATTCTTTCTGGCTCTGAATTCTCTCCTAGGAAGCTTTTCCTGTTCTGCTGTTCTGGACACATGTTTGAAACAGTTATGGAGGGCCATGGCCTAGTGGTGGGGTCTCACCATTCTGATCACAGAAATTACACAGGTGTTATATCTCTGCACTACAGTTGACACAGCACACTTATCAAATGCAATGTCTGTCTGGTTGGAAAATAGCACACGGTGATTGTTTGCTTGCAGGTATTGCCTTCAACAAGGGACGCGGGTGGCACTGTGGGTCAAACCACAGAGCCTAGGACTTGCTGATCAGAAGGTTGGGGGTTCAAATCCCCACCACGGGGTGAGCTCCCATTGCTCGGTCCCTGCTCCTGCCAACCTAGCAGTTCCAAAGCACATCAAAGTGCAAGTAGATAAATAGGTACCGCTCCGGCAGGAAGGTAAACAGCGTTTCCGTGCACTGCTTTGGTTCGTCAGAAGCGGCTTAGTCATGCTGGCCACATGAACCGGAAGCTGTACGCCGGCTCCCTCAGCCAGTAAAGTGAGATGAGTGCCGCAACCCCAGAGTTGGCCACGACTGGACCTAATAGTCAGGGGTCCCTTTACCTTTACTGCCTTCAACATCGGTCCTAAGGCCATCTTTAAAATGTGCAGTGAGTAGCTCTGGAATCCGGTTTGTCATGTATAATTTTACATGATTCATCTGTCAATTAAATTAGCAAATGTATGGGAGAGGAAGGAAAATGCCTCTTTTATGATGGGGCTTTCGGAGCTGAAGGGAAGCACACCCTGGCCTTTTGCTATTGATCAGAGGACACAGAACCGCAGATACAAACAGCCTCTTTCCCCCGAGGAAAAGCTTTATGGCAAGGGAAAGAAAAGACTGAGATAGAAATATGATCCAGTTCAGATTTTAATATGAACCTATCTATTTCACATTTTCTGAAAGAACATGCAGACTGAAATACAGCTACCCTTTCTTTTCTGAAATTTGTCAGCAGTTCTCCAACCATATAATGTGCATATTGGAAGGAAATCTGCATAAAATGTGTGAAAATAACATATAAGTAAGCATTATATCAGGGGAGATTGCTTGCAAAAAGTATGCAAATCAGGTAAAATTTCATACAGAAATATGTCTATTAGGAGAAATCTGCACTAAAATGCTGACAACTTTTCAGGAGTTTTTTTTTTTAAGCCAGTAATTGCTACTGAGATGTGGATAACTGAATTTAAGAGTGGGGAAGAATGAGAATCTGGGAGAATTGAATATGACAGATCTGTCCTTTCTTAGACCACAAGAAAGGACAAGAAACACATTTGGATTAAAAAAAGATGTCCGTAATATTTATCGATCATTAAACCAATCTATATGTTCATGTTCTACACACTCGCCACTTCAACTTTTCAGTTAATTGTTGTTGATTAATGGAAATGTCAATCTAGCAGTTCGAAAGCACACTGAAAAGTGCAAGTAGATAAATAGGTACCACTCCAGTGGGAAGGTAAACAGCGTTTCCATGCACTGTTCTGGTTTTGCCAGAAGTGGCTTAGTCATGCTGGCCACATGACCCAGAAAAACTGTCTGTGGACAAACGGCGGCTCCCTCGGCCAGTGAAGTGAGATGAGCTCCACAACCCCAGAGTCATTCATGACTGGACTTAACTGTCAGGGGTCCTTTACCTTTTTAATGGAAATGTGTTTTTTTTAAAATGATTTGACCCTACACTCCCAAAAAGAGTGACAGCAAAAAATTGCTCAAGATATGCTTTGTTTTCTTGGAAATGTGGAAGCAAAACATGCAGTGGGGTCCAAGAGAGGACCAAGATAACATTTTGTTTGTTCTTCTGCCACGGGAGCTTCTATTTTCAAAAGCAGTGTACCACCAATTGCCAGACCCTGAAGCAAACAACAGAGGAAGACCTCATGACCTCTGCTGTGGAAACAGAATGCTTACTGACCTAAATGCCCCTTGATCTGATCCAGCTAGCAAGACGTTCATCCTTTACGGCTAAGGTTAACACCGAACAGCCACAGGCATGGAGATCAAGGGCATTTCTGTGTGTGGCTAATGGGAGCCCATAGGAAGCAAAGCAAATGAAGGAACAGCTGCTTTACTCATTTCTATGAGTACCATGGATTTTAACAAAAAGGATGATCCGTGGAACTTCCAAAGTGCTCAATATGCCATCATGTTTCTTTCATAGCCTTCACCGGTGCTATAGATTTCTCGGTTCTTCTCTTCTATTCTGTCCTCAATCCCTGCATGAGGCCTCATCCTTCCGCATGGTTCATTCAGTGTTCCCTCTTCTTTGATTGATGCTCTTTTTCATGTGCTGCCTTGTGCTGGAACCACAGGAGAATTCACAAAGTCAGAAACCACACCGGGGCCACTCTCCTTAGATTTACTCTCCCCGCACTCTCCCCCTCTCTTTCTTCCACTCTGTTCGACAACAGACTTGCAAGAGAATGCATCCATTTGAAATGTGGTCCTGGGAGGGGAGAAGATTTTGTAGTATGGGAGCAAAGAGGGAAGAGAAGAACACCCATGAAGTTAGGAGGCAACGTGTGTGAGGTTTTGATGCATGGAAGAGATTGGCAGGGTAAGTGACATGAAATGACAGAGATGGACTTGAGCGATTGCTGTGCTATTTTGACACACACACAGTCAAGAGAAGAAATCTGGTCTGGCTTGTTGTTTTTTTTCAGCTAAGTGTGAGCACTAGACAGGTAACAGATATGACTAGGACAGCTTCCATGCAGTAATAGTGGTTCAAATTGTACGTTTTTGTTCTACGAACGGCAGGAACTTGCAGTCACAGATGGAGAACAGCCCTTACGAAAGTAATCCTTCCTTGGGTACAACCCTTCCATGAAAACAAGCTCCTCCTATTCAAGTAGTAAAACTTGACAGTCCAAAACTCTGTGTGCATAGTACAGTGGTGGCCAAATTTGGCCCTCCAGCTCTTTTGGGACTACAATTCCCATCATCCCTGACCACGGGCCCTGTTAGCTAGGGATGATGGGAGTTGTAGTCCCAAAACAGCTGGAGGGCCAAGTTTGGCCACCACTGGCATAATAGGAAACTGACAAGATTGGCCCCTCCTCTCTAATACTTAATACAGAAGAAACTGTACTTAAGCAGCTAACATAAAATAGCGAATGACTGGACTTATATTCAAGTCCCAAAGACATAGAACAGGTAGACAGTGGTGGTGGTGGGCACAGGGGTGGTTGCCCCTGACACAAAGTTGTTAGGGGCACAAAAATTCAACACCTGGTGTTGCTTCAATACAGCTGTGCTCGTTCGCTGCTGGACTCCGTTGAAAATGGCTTCTCCATGCGAACCAGGAAGTGACCTCTCCAGACACTCTCCAGAGACTCTTATCTCTGAGGCTGTGATCTCCTGGGTGATGCAGACACCGTTAGGCAGCTGAATATGCATGTGTACTCCATAGTTTCCCTCCCTCTCACTCCTCTGTGTCGCCCCGGGTGCTGGCAATCTATGCTATGCCACTGCAGGTAGGGTAGACCTTTTCTTTTCAGTATAGCACTGACATTATTGTATCCTGCCACATGAGCATAAAGACCTAAGAAGAGCCCTGCTAGATGAGGCCAGAGGTTGTGCACACACACCTTTCCTTTACTTGTAGAGAAGGTGGCAGTAACATCATCACATCCAAGTTGAACAAGCCCTGCTCTGAAGAAGAGGATTCTCTAGATTGGCTTTTCTCAACCTTGGGTCTCCTGATGTAGTTTGCCTACATCTTCCCTCCCAACATTATCTTAAATTATATACGTAATATATGGGGTTTGACACTCAGTCAACATACCGTATTTTTTGCTCTATAAGACTCACTTTTTCCCTCCTTAAAAATAAGGGGAAATGTGTGTGCATCTTAAGGAGCGAATGCAGGCTGCGCAGCTATCCCAGAAGCCAGAACAGCAAGAGGGATTGCTTCTTTGCTGCGCAGCGATCTCTCCTGCTATTCTGGCTTCTGGGATTCAGAATTCCCCCCCCCCCTTGTTTTCTTCCTCCAAAAACTAGGTGCGTCTTATGGTCTGGTGCGTCTTATAGAGCGAAAAATACGGTAAATAGATTCTCTGTGCCCTTACATCTGCAAGAAGTTTAATATTAATATACTGGAAGGCCAAAAATATGGCCTCTTTCAATCAATGGATAGATGACATGACAACTCTTGCAACCCATGAACTGATCACTTTCAGACAAATATTATGTTTGGACAAATTTGATGATATTTGGAATGCATTTATTGAAACCATAGTGACCTATGAATCAATGTATACTGGAGGGAAGCAATAAGCTCATCCATTTGTATAAATGATATATAGTTCTGTAACTTTAATTGTATTTTACTGTTATATTGTTATTGTTTTTAAGGAAGACCCCAAAATTGTTGAGCTTGCCGAAGATCCAGGACAAACCACCACCTTCCAGAAATTCCTCCAGGACGTCATTTCCACCTTTGAAATCCCAGTAATGTCTGGGAAATCCCAGACGTATGGCAGCCCTGTTTCTGCATGACAGCTGAAATCTGAGCATGATCTGAGGGGAAGAGCCATAGTTCAGTAATGGAGTACATGCTCTGCGTGCAGGAGTTCCCAGGTGCAGTGGCATTTTCATTTAAAAGGTTCAGATGGCGGCGATAAAAATGAACTTACTTCCAAGAATGTTATTCCTGTTTCAAAACATCCCAGTGATCAGAGGATCTAAAATGTTCACAGATTGGCAAAGAACCCTTTCGAAATTTATATGGCAAGGCAAAAGGCCAAGAATTAGATTCAAACTCCTTACAGATCGGAAAGAAAGAGGGGGCTTCTCGGTACCCAATTTGAAATTATATTTTGAGGCTGCTTGCCTCTGCTGGATCAAAGATTGGATTAACCTGGAAAATACTGACTTGTTGGACCTAGAGGGGTTCGACAATAGGTTCGGCTGGCATGCCTACCTATGGCAAAATAAAGAAAAGGTACATAAAGGGTTTTCAAGCCATATTATAAGAGGGCCCCTATATGAAGTGTGGGAAAGAAATAAAAAACTCCTAGAATGGAAAACACCTTGGTGGTTATCACCAACTGATATTCTAATAATTAAGAAAGTAAATATGGAGGGAGAAAGGTTAACCTATGAAGACCTACTGATAAGATCAGAAAGCGGATGGAAGATGAAAACATATGAGGAGTTGAAAGATAAATTAACAGGCTGGTTACAATTCCATCAAATAAATGCAGTATGGACAGACGATAAAAAAGTAGGTATGAATGAGAAGAAATCCAAATTTCAAATAGAAATAATTGAAGGCAAATCCAAATTATTATCCAAAATGTATAACATATTATTAGAATGGGACACCAAAGATGAAGAAATAAAGGGGGTTATGACAAGATGGGCAATGGATCTGGGATATAATATAGAATATGATAAATCGTTGAAATTATGGACTAGTGGAATGAAATTTACGGCATGTGTAACACTCAGGGAAAATTTAGAAAAGATGATGTACAGGTGGTACATTACACCGGCAAAATTAGGGAAGATGTATAAAACAGGAAATAAGAACTGTTGGAAGTGTAAAACCAAAGAGGGTAATTTTTTCCATATGTGGTGGACATGCGACGAAATGAAGAAATATTGGGAACATATTTATAATGAGTTAAAAAAAATATTTAAATATACATTTCCTAAAAGACCAGAGGCATTCCTACTAGGAATAATTGGGGATGAAATAAAAAAAGAAGATAAGACTATATTTCAGTATGCCACAACCGCTGCCAGATTATTAATTGCCCAAAATTGGAAAAGTCAAAACACCCCATCAATTAGTGATTGGCAAACAAAATTATTTGAATTTGTTGAACACGCAAAAATGACACAAAAAATTAGAAACCAAAAAAACACAAAGTTTATTAACGATTGGAACAAATTTATGACATACATCGAAGGGAATTATAGAAACTTAAAAACTATAGCAGGTCTGATATAGATCTTACGATGTGCAAACTATCAACAATCACCAGCTGCAGGAAAAATAAATTATGTATATCAAGAAGCCTGAAATCGGGAGGGATGGAGGTCAATAGGGAGTAGAAGAATGAATTAAGTTCCTAAAGATATAAAGAAACAAATGTGAAGACAAAGAACTGTAATGGAAACGGACAATATTTTTATGTTATGTTTAGACATTTTCTATCTATTTTTTCTTTTTTTTTGTAACTGTAGATTTGTTTTTCCTTTTTGGTTAATTATATGAAACTCAATAAAAAGAAATAAAAGGTTCAGATACCAGGGGATGCAAACACCAATGTCTGCCAGAAGCCCTGGAGACATGCTAACAACCGCAGTAGGCAATACTGAGCTAAGATGGACCAGTTTCTTTCCTGTGTTCCCAAAGGCTGCACAATCAATGAAGCTTTCGGCTGATTCCTTTAATATGAAGCAGAAGCGATTGTTCTGAATGAGCGCAGATTACGCCATTTTACCTCTGAGATATTAACTCCCTATATTAATATTATTTATCCCATCTGGCAAGGAGATCATGAAAAATGCTCGATCACTTTAAGCTCACTTTTGATGAGAAAATATATTTTTTCTATGTGGGGGAGTAATGAATCCATTTCCACCTTTCACCCGCTATAGATGAAATGAAATTGAAATTAAAATTCCACCTTCATGACTAATGAAGCCATCAAGTAATGTAACCTTGCACACAGGGGGAAAAAAGAACAGGGCAGGGGGAGGGGGGGCTTGCATTATGCAAATGCATCGAAGAGGATTTTAATAGATGGGAGACACTCATAATCAGACTATGTAATTAAAATGTACTGTGCATAATTAAAATTAATATAATTAAAACAGTCCACCACAGTTTAATTATGTCACTCAAACGTTGCCTCTAGACACACCAGAATTTTTACTCATTTTTATATTCCCCTGTTTTAATAAACAGTTGGGATCTCAAAGCAGGAGGAGCTGGAACAAAATGATATGCATTAAAAAGGGAGGAATTGAGCCGTTTCCCTGTAATCTGAAACTTCTGACAACTTTTAATCATGCCAGAGTCTAGTGTTTGCCAAAATAATAATAACAAACAACACTTCTATTTTGCTTCACCTACTTATTCCCCATTATCAAAGCACACAGGATCAGAAATGGAGGCAGGATGACTAATGGACGGATATGCTAATGGGAACGGATTTTGTGTAAAATTCAAAGAGGCAATATATTAGAGGCGCAGAGAAACGGGATCTTCGCTTAGGACCACAGGTCGTTAGCAAATATGTGGGATTCACATTGACATTAATGAGAGCACTGCCGAGGCGATCAATAACAATATATGGTTCCCAAGTGCCGGTTCTTAACACTTAACTGATTTATAGGAGAAAGATGCTCTGGAAGAAAAATGGCCTTTGGCACTAATAGGACCAGGTTGCTCACATTTCCAGGGGTAGATGAGGCGCATAAGTCAGCCCGAACCACCTCATCTTGGTGTTTTGCTCAGAGGCAGAAGAAAAAGGGAGTTTGTTGAAGGGCAGAGAAGTTGGGGGAGGGGGACATGTGTCTCCTGTGGGAATGTTAAGGACAGTAGGAAAGGATATATTGAATAAGTATTATCCTTCCTTTCCCTCACGCTAGTAAGTGATGTAGCAGAGCAGATTACCCTCAATATAGCTGAAAGCTAGCTTGCAGATTCATTTGACTTTCTTAGTTAAGTTTATTCCTGATGTCCCCTTTGATCCCTCTTAAAATAATAAAGACACGAGTCTTTCTGAGTAAAGCAACAAAACGTTTACTCACATTTCGGTTCACGACATGATCCCTGAAAGGCAGGCTTTACTTAGTAGTTACACAAAGAAACAGTGAGTTCATCTCATATTGAGATTGAGCTCATGAGCTGCTGGCTGAGAGCCAGCAGACAGCAAAATTACATTAAGAGAACAAAATGGCTGCAGGAGAGCAGCATGGCAGCAAAAGAGCAGGAAGCAAGACAAGAGATAAGAAGACTGAGAAAATGGCTGCGTGACTCGCTCTTTTGTGGAGTCAGCCAGGCCCACACCCATCTCATGCAGGGGGAGGATGCTCCAGATCAGTGGAACAGGATGCGGCCTGCCTGTGCCCACTCAAGGGAAATAAGGAATGTTGCATATTTGACTGCTTCAATGGATTACATCCCGCATCTCCTTGCAGCTCAGAATACGTCACCCACTGTAACGAATGGCATGGTTTGCATGGACCTAAAAGATGGCTGAAGAACACCACAAAAAGGACTCAATGTCTTTGAACAGATCGTGAACTGTGCTGAAGAAACGCTGATGAAATGTAGCAAACATCAGGATGTTCTGGCAGAAAGGGTGTGTGCTAGGCCAAGGACAGAACAGCATACACAGAGAGGCAAGAGATGATGTGCACAACATTACATGTGAGCTAAGCACTGTGAGGATTATTAAGTTGTGGCTGAACATATCAGACGACACAGCGATTCTTCAAACAGCTCTTGTTTATTCACAGGCCAGAACAGAACTGAACTGAAGGGTTCAGCCAGCCTGCTTATATAGAGCTCCAGTACAATGTAACTGTAACAACTTTCTGTAACTATCCAATCATTGAACGTCACTTTTGATCCTTTATTTGCATATGTGGACCTGAACTATCTACAGTATCCCCCACTGGCCCAGGGTGAGAACTTCAGTGAATAACAAGGATAATGCCAAAACAAGGAATAATAAGTTGTGCAATGCCAAAGCACTCCTGCCTGAGTTGTGTGCCAGACGCAGCCAGGATCCCGCTGTCTGGTCACCCATAAGCTTTTACTGAATCTGGCCCATTCAGTAGTGAGTGGTGGTGAGTATGGATGTGTTTGTGTGCGCGTGATTGAGTGCATGTTCCCTATCTTGTTGTATGTTATGTTTGTTAACCAATATAGCAGTATTATATAGAAATTCCAATATACAGTGGTACCTCGGGTTAAGAACTTAATTCGTTCTGGAGGTCTGTTCTTAACCTGAAACTGTTCTTAACCTGAGGTACCACTTCAGCTAATGGGGCCTCCTGCTGCTGCCGCGCCGCCAGAGCACGATTTCTGTTCTCATCCTGAAGCAAAGTTCTTAACCCGAGGCACTATTTCTGGGTTAGCGGAGTCTGCAACCGGAAGCGTCTGTAACCTGAAGCGTCTGTAACCCGAGGTACCACTGTATATTGGTTGTCTGAGGTCTACTTACGCTTTCCTGGAGTGCACTGGGTCTCATATATGTTAAACACCTAAACAAATTAAAAGAACCTAATTGTTCATAACACCACTGTTAGAACCAAGCTGAATCAGTGAATTGCTGAGCCTGAATCCAGACCTGGAGAGCATATTCTCAGTTGCCAGAGCTGGGAGCTGAACATTAGCAGGCAATTTTGACTGCTGTGTCTGAGGGTCAAATATTTATACCAGGCCTAAGTGAACTAGAGGCTTCAGGCTGCCGTTCAGTTGCAAGAACTGAGGAGGCTTGAGCCCACACAGACCCAGGTGGCTCATTAGGTTAGCTTAGAACTATTGCAAAGTTTTCTCTTGGAACTTTTTTGCCAGTTTCTGACAGCAGGGGCAGCAACCTTTTCAGACCCTCCAAGTGTCCCAATTTCCAGGACAGTCCCGGATTTACAGAAGCCATCCCGGTTTCCGAGTTGATGTCCCAATCACTGCCACAGTGTCCTTTCTCTTGACAGATCGAGATGAGCAGGTGACAGCAAAGGCTGCAAGGTTTTTAGCTGGGGCAATCAGAATAAGATCCGCTATTTGACTGTTGATTCAAAACCCTAAAATGTATTTTATATAATTGACTTTTTATTTCTATTCTTTGTAAATCGTATTGTTGTTTTATTGCTACGGCCGATGGCTGATGCAAATGAAGATTCATTCATTCATTCTGAGTTGATGTCCCGCTTTTTCCTTTTCCTTAAAAAAGGTAAAGGTACCCCTGCCCATACGGGCCAGTCGTGTCTGACTCTAGGGTTGTGCGCCCATCTCACTTAAGAGGCCGGGGGCCAGCGCTGTCCGAAGACACTTCCGGGTCACATGGCCAGCGTGACAAGCTGCATCTGGCGAGCCAGCGCAGCACACAGAAACACCATTTACCTTCCCGCTAGTAAGCGGTCCCTATTTATCTACTTGCACCCGGGGGTGCTTTCGAACTGCTAGGTTGGCAGGCGCTGGGACTGAACAACTGGAGCGCACCCTGCCACGGGGATTCGAACCGCCGACCATGCGATCGGCAAGTCCTAGGCGCTGAGGTTTTACCCACAGCGCCACCCGTGTCCCGCTTTTCCTTAGGATGTCCCTATTTTCATCAGAGAAATGTTGGAAGGTATGGAATTATGTGACACCAAGTCAAGGAGATAAGGAACCTTTAGAAGAAATATGAAGGCAGCCCTGCATAGGGATATTTTCTAATGCTTAATGTATTATTATTATTATTATTATTATTATTATTATTATTATTATTAGTTGGAAGCCACCCAGAGTGGCTGGGGCAACCCAGTCAGATGGGCAGGGTATAAATAATAACATTATTTTTATTATTATATAGGACATCCCTATTTTCACAGGAGAAATGTTGGAGGGTATGCCTTTCCTCCTAAAACAATGCATCTGGAAGAGAACCAGACTATGCTATTATGTCATGCCATCTTAGCTGAGACATTGGAAGTAGGGAACAAGACAGCAGGAGCGATTGTAATAGAAGGGGTGCAAAATTGCCCTCCTAACAATGGTGCTGCTACTTAGAGAGCCAATGTGGTGTAGTGGTTAAGAGCGACAGTCTCGTAGTCTGGTGAACCGGGTTTGGGTCTCCGCTCCTCCACATGCAGCTGCTGGGTGACCTTGGGCTAGTCACACTTCTCTGAAGTCTCTCAGCCCCACTCACCACACAGAGTGTTTGTTGTGGGGGAGGAAGGGAAAGGAGAATGTTAGCCGCTTTGAGACTCCTTTGGGTAGTGATAAAGCGGGATATCAAATCCAAACTCTTCCAAACTCTTCCTACCTGAAAGGTGTTTCTCAAGGTGAGGCGTTTGACAGCAGCTGATTCTTCATTGGTGCTTACGATGTGGTGGGAAGCGTTTCGAGGTGCCCCAAAGGCATCAGGCAGCTTTTAAATTTTATTATAATGTTGCTTGGAGTTCACAGTCAGAGAAGGGGGCAGTGCAGACTTCTGCCGCCTGTGGCAAAATTTGTAGATTTGGCATGGCATTGGTTGTGAAAGGTTGCCTGGCACACAGATCAGGGGTTCAGCTCCAACATTTGTTTTCAACATCAGTTCTCAACTATCAAACATACAGTGGTGCCTCGCAAGACGAAATTAATTCGTTCCACAAATTTTTTCATCTAGCGAATTTTTCGTCTTGCGAAGCACGAAATCCCATAGGAATGCATTGAAAATCAATTAATGCGTTCCTATGGTTAAAAAAAGTCCAAACAAAGCCAAATTTGGTACAACAAGAGTTTATTAAGTGCTCTTTAAAGTCACACATACTGTAAAGAGCATTTCAAAATTCAAACCCATAATTTTTTTAAAAAAAACAGCAGAGTGGTCCAATGGTCACAGAAAATCATAAAAATGCAGAAAAAAAACAAGCTTCCAGAGTCTTGGAAACCCCTCACCAACACCAAGTCCTTGAATTCCAAACACCCCAACCCAAAATCCAACCCCCCCCAAAAAAAGTTTTAAAAGCTTAACTTACCAAATGGCTGTAAAAGAAGTTTTGGAAAAGCTTCAAAAATCACCAAAGTCTTTTAAAACCTCAAAAAAGGCTACTATGTACACTGCGTTCTATGAGTTGCTCCTCAGAGTCAAGTCGCAACTGTATTAATGGTGTTAAGAAAAAGGAAACAAACTTGCAATACGTTTTCGTCTTGCGAAGCAAGCCCATAGGGAAATTCGTCTTGCGAAGCAGCTCAAAAAACGGAAAACCCTTTCGTCTAGCGAGTTTTCCGTCTTGCGAGGCATTCGTCTTGCGGGGCACACTGTATAGTGTGAAGTACCTCTTTTCTTTTTTTTGTTAAATCAATTTTATTAATTTTCCAATAAAAAACATCCAATTAACATTTCAAATCATAATCCAATTAAAATAAAAAACTAAAATAAAAAGACCAAATTATCATCCAAATTATAATTATTAATTTTTTGGGATTTCCCATAGTCTGCACCTTGAAGCATATCTCCAAATCTCAGTCCTCGTTATTTCCATATTTTCCATATCTCGATTTTAACGCTTTAAACTTCTCCGTCTCTGGCTCTATGATTCTCAGTCATGTCAGACATCAGACAGCCTTTCATCCATCGAATACAGCTTTATTTGTATATATATCTTCGTAAAGTACCTCTTTTCAAAGTCATTGATGCTACATCCTTTAGCCAAAAAAAGGCCCTAAGAGTGGCTTACAAGAATCAATAGTAAGACTGTCTCTGCCTTCAAGCTTACCATCTAAAAAGACATAGCACATGAGGAAAAGGGAATGGGAGGGAGGAGGGAGAAGAAAACTCAAACACAGGTTCTTGCAGTTACTCAGTTATTACTACCATGTAATTTCATTGAGGGATGCGGGTAGCGCTGTGGGTTAAACCACAGAGCCTAGGACTTGCTGATCGGAAGGTCGGAGGTTTGAATCCCTGCGACGGGGTAATCTCCTGTTGTTCGGTCCCTACTCCTGCCAACCTAGCAGTTCCAAAGCACGTCAAAGTGCAAGTAGATAAATAGGGACTGCTCCAGTGGGAAGGTAAACGGCGTTTCCCTGCACTGCTCTGATTTCGCCAGAAGCGGCTTAGTCATGCTGGCCACATGACCTGGAAAAACTGTCTGAGGACAAACGTCAGCTCCCTTGGCCTGTAAAGCGGATGAGTGCCGCAACCCCAGAGTCGTTCGCGACTGGACTTAAATGTCAGGGGTCCTTCACCTTTACCTTTAAATTCATTGAGACCCTACAGTTCAGGGATTGGGGGAAATGTTTCATATCAAAGGGCAGTTTTCTAAATGGAGTTGATCCCTAGCATCATTTTCCCAAATTAAGTGCTGCAAATAATCTTTTTTCCCTTTAAAAAACAAAACTATTTAAGCATCCTGCCACCTCAACTTCTCCTTTGCTTTATATCTTCAAAGTGCTGTGCAGCTTCTCATTAATTAGGCAGACTTTAATCCCCATCTTTGAGGTTGGTAGATGATATCTTGTGTCTACAGGATGCACCAGAAGAGATTAGTAAACGGGCAAAGGTTGTCTCTAATGACAGAAAAAACGTAATTCTTACATGGTACAAGCAACCTCTTGCTGGTAAAAGATTAACAAATGATGATGTGAAATTAAACGGTTTCCTAGAATGCTTGTCTTTTAAAGAGTAAGACTCCCTTGTATATAAAACCTTTGGGAATTACTTGCTAAAGTAATGATGCAAATCAGAATAAAGGAGTTGAAGCATGCCTTTCCTTTAAAATAAGCTAAGCTTAAGAGAGAGGACAAGAATCACCCTGGGAGCGATTATGTTATTTACAGGACGATTGATCCTGAAATAAATGCCCATTCAAAATCTAGCAAGTTATTTTGAAAATATGTTTATCACGAAGAGAACTTTCTATTTAAAATGGATGCCAATCATTATATTTTGTGTAGCAGCAAAAATGGGAGATAAGCCCAGCAGAATTTGTCTTGAGTGCTTCACCTAAGATGAGGCTAAGAGGTGGATGCTTTTGTTATTTTGATTATAAATTCTATTTGAAATTCCTTTCTAAATCTGGATTGTTCCCACTGCATGTTTGGAGTAACTTTTCAAAGAATATAAAGACTCCTTAATTACAAACATTGAAGGGGGGGGAGATAACTTATAAATGCAAGAACTCCACGAGGGCTAATTAGAATTCTTTTTGTGAGTTTTTGATAGAGAAGGGAAAACAATATCTGAAAAAACAGCATTAAAAGAACATATTGTCTGATTCATGTCATTCCTTACTTCTTTTTCTCTTCTTCCTGGGACTAAAAAGGAAGCCTTCTGTTATACGGATGACAAATAATATCTTTAATGCAAAGGTTCCCATTCAACCTCAGAATAATTCTGTTTCAGTTTTTTAAAAAATACTTTGGCATTCTAGCTATTAAAATGCTGAACTGAACTGCTTGCAAGCACAGGTGGTTTATGGACCTTCATGTAGTTCAGCAGAACACCATGGCCAGCGAAAGCTGAAAAATGATGATGGCATCTGAATTGTGGTAGCCTACGTGCCATAATACTCACTGTATATCATACTAGTCCAAGAGATGAGAATTGTGCGTGATCCATATAGAACAGAAGGCTAAAGATGAAGCCCAGAGGAACCCCAAACAATTATCGTTATGCCTAATGCATATTTATTCAATTTACAGATGCACCGCTTAGGGGCCATAAATCACATTCTGTGCATGGGAATTCACAACCAGAAACAACCAGAGAGGGGGAAAGTGCACGGCACCCAAATATTGTGTTTTTCAAAGGATGCAACATGCCCGCTCAACTTGGGCTTGGTTGGCATACAAGAATGAATAGAAAGAAGCGACAAGAGGATATTATTAGGGTTAAAGTCCCCAACTGTAGGGGCCACAGCTCACAAACGGTCATCACCTGTTAAACCTGTAGGTGGGAGGTTCAGCAGACACATGAACTGGACCAGAGTCAATACACAACCCAAATGCAGGCAGACAAATGTAGTGATAATGTTTATTTCCACAGTGACCCAGAGGAACACAACATCAAGTCCTCTGGGGCAATGTGGGAAATTAGAATGGGGTGCTCTTGCCAAGGTAGAACAGAACTTCATCTTAGTACAGTGGTACCTCGCAAGACGAATGCCTCGTAAGATGAAAAACTCGCAAGACGAAAGAGTTTTTCGTTTTTTGAGTTGCTTCGCAAGACAAATTTCCCTATGGGCTTGCTTTGCAAGACGAAAACGTCTTGCAAGTTTGTTTCCTTTGTCTTGCAAGTTTCTTTCCTTTTTCTTAAAACCGTGCATTCAGGGGGTGCAGTTGCGACTTGACTTCAAGGAGCAACTCATAGCACGTGGTGTGGTAGCCTTTTTTGAGGTTTTTGAAGACTTTGGTGATTTTTGAATCTTTTCCAAAGTCCGTGCTTCGCAAGACGAAAAAACTCGCAGAACGAATTAATTTCGTCTTGCGAGGTACCACTGTATTGGACATCAGCATTGCATTCTCCCATACCCTTTTGGAGAGGCAAGTATAATTCAGCTATCAAATGTCTCAGTGTGCAATAATGCTTTAATTTTCTGCTGAATGTTAATACTAAGGCCGATGCATATAGAGACCTTCAAGCCAGTACCATGAGCTGTTATCTTTGTCTCGCAAAAACACATTCCAGAGTGTCTGCATAAGAAAGGGAGACATGTCTTGCTCCATGTCCTAAACTCCCTTAAAGGTAAAGGGACCCCTGACCATTAGGTCCAGTCGTGGCCGACTCTGGGGTTGCGGCACTCATCTCGCTTTATTTTTTTTTTAAATTTTCCAACATACATTTATAGTATCCAATCTAAATTTATCACATATTTTCTCTTTTAGACTTCCTTCAACCTCTCTGACAATCATCCATTATTCAAATTTTTAAATACGCATTTCCTAATTTTATATTGCATTTTATAAACCTTCACACACTTAGTTTTCATCAATACAATAGTCCTCTATCATTTACAGAACTTCTTGAAATCCCACTAGCGTTATTTGCTCATCACATACACATTTCAGATAGTCTGAAAATTTTCCCCAGTCTTCAATGAACTTTTGATCTCATATATATCTGATCTTTCCTGTTAGTTTGTCCAGTTCAGCATACTCCATCAGTTTCATTCTCCAGTCTTTGAGCGTCGGCTGTTATTCCTGTTTCCATTTTTGGGCCAATAATATTCTCGCTGCTGTTATTGCATATTGGAAATGTTTAGAGTCCATTCTATTTATTTCATTTCCTACTATTCCTAGAAGAAAAGCCTCTGGTTTCTTAACAAACGTATATTTCAACATCTTTTTCATCTCATTATATATCATTTTCCAGAAGCCCTTCACCTTCTTACAATCCCACCACATATGATAAAATGTTCCTTCTTTTTCTTTACATTTCCAACACTTATCACATGTTTTATACATTTTTGCCAGTTTCACAGTACATGCTGTAAATTTTATATTTTCATTCCACAGTTTTATCCAATCATTAAACTGTATATTATAACCCAAATCTCTGGCCCAGTGTATCATAACCGATTTAACTTCCTCATCTTTTGTATACCATTCTAGCAAGATTTTATACATCTTGGACAAAATTTTATTTTCATTGTTTATTATTTCTATTTGAAATTTCGATTCTTTTACCTCATAACCTTTTTCTTTTAAGTCCTTTTTAAACATTTCGTTAACCTGATAATAATGCAACCAATCATACACATACTCTTTCACTTCTTCATAGGATTTCATTTTCCATTTTCCTCCTTCCTTTATAATCAATTCTTTATATGTAATCCAGTTCCCCCTCATATTGACTTTCTTAAGACTCATAACTTCTAACGGAGATAGCCAGTGGGGAGTTCTTGATTCTAATAAACTTCTATATCTCTCCCATATTTCTATGAGAGATCTTCTAAAGATGTGGTTTTCGAAACCTTTATGAATCTTTCTTTTCTCACACCATAGATATGCGTGCCAGGCTCCCCAGGCTTGCAGATATCTGCCCGAAGCCCGAGGCACGCTGCGCAGTGCGCCCCAGGCTTCGGGATGCTCCCAAGGCTTGCGCATAGCTTCCTGAAGCCTGCAGAGCGAGAGGGGTCGGTGTGCACCGACCCCTCTCGCTCTTCAGGCTTCAGCGAAAGTCTGCATTCGCCCCATAGGACGCACACACATTTCCCCTTCATTTTTGGAGGGGGGAAAGTGCGTCCTATAGGGTGAAAAATAGGGTAATCCAAATGAGTTTCTCATGCATTCGCTCACTGGGGTTTAAAGATATGTATGCACTCATATGTAATATGAGTTTGTTTCTTCCAACAACAATCAATGTTTCCCACAAAAGTCATAATATGCTGAGCTGCCCTGACACTTCTTGCTAAACAGCTGGTTTTCAGTAGTTACTAAATAATTACCAGTGCTGGGTGGGGTGGGGTTTAATAATGATGTCCCAGTGATTATATCTGGATTAAGCCATCACAAAATGGCTGCCATGGGCATAAAAAATGAAAATAAAAAGATGACTGTTATGTACTGAGTTGAATAGGATCCAGAATGCAGCAGTCTGATTGGTCCTAGAACAACGGGATTCAGAATGCAGCAGTCTGATTGGTCCTAGAACAATAGGACCCAGAATGCAGCAGTCTGATTGGTCTACAGGAGCCACCCAATCCAGCTCCAGGTGGAAGTGAATCCGCAACCTGATTGGCCTACAGGAGAATCCAGAAAATCACTTGGGGCCCATTATGTAAATAACGTACATAAAGCAGACATTCTAGGGGAACTTCCATTCCTCCTCACCACTATGAGCTGAATAAAGAGCATGAAATTCACTCTCGACTCTGAGTATATTTCAATGACAGTACTGCATACTGGTGAGTAGCAACACAAGGAAAGCACTGCTAATATCTCAATCCAGTTGTGCTGAAGCAGGTGAAAGTCTAGTGCTGTATTCTTCCATCTTAGGGCCTCCAGTTGTTGGACTACAACTCCCATCTTCCCCTGCCAGCTTAGCCAATGGTCTGGGATGATGAAAGTTGTAGTCTACCAACAGTGGGGGATCCAACGTTGAAGAATGGTGGTCTTGTGGATGTAAGCACTGCTGGATCTCTTGTTCATGAAGTCTGACCAATAAAATAAAATCCTATGCATCTGAGGAAAAGAATATAAGGAGGCACGACATTTAAAAATGGCAAGGCGGCTCCTACCTAAAATGCTAATCTCAGCTATTGTTTCATTGTGCTTTCTCTAGCCAATTTGTCTTCTCATCATTTGTTAAACGGTTCTAATGCCATAGATCCTTTATTCAGCTTGCTCTCAAGGAGGACGCCAATCTAGGATTTTGGCTCCCCCTCTAGCTTTGAAACACTGTGTCACGCTTATTTGAAGCGGCGTAGTCATAATTCATCTGTTCTCATCTTAACTCTGCCGTCCGCCATGGAACTGCTCATTTCAACTGTAGACATCGATCATAATTATCCAAAATAATTATATGCTTAGAAAAGCTGGCGTTGTGCTTTGCATTAATCACACCCACTCACCTGAATTTTGAAATTGGGGTGCAGAAGGGGGAAGCAAACTTCGTCTAATGATGATGATGCCAAGGCAAAAGGAAAACAGAGCGGCCCATATTTCACACTGTTCGCTGAAAGGAGTCTCATCCTCGGAAAGCAACTCAAATCCAGAAATGACTGATGTGAGGAAGAATAAGCGGCAAAGAGCCTTCATTTCTTCTCGTCTAATAGCTCATCATGACACATCTTACATCAAAGGCAAACACTATTATCTCCTGAATGGTTTTAATTTCAATGAATAGACTATTTCTTTTTATTGAAAAAAGGTTCTCTGATAATTGTAAATGAAGATGATGCTGGCTTTAATGAAAGATGGAGAAGAAGAAATTGCCGGGCCAATGTTTGACCCCAGCTGCTTGGTTGCTTACCAAAATAGGCTTGTCATTTGGTGACAAAGAAGGCTAAGGAAGCTTTCCATGAGAAAGGCTGGGGACATTGTCAGTGTATTACGTCCTGGCTCTAGGCCAGGGGTCAGCAAACTTTTTCAGCAGGGGGCCGGTCCACTGTCCCTCAGACCTTGTGGGGGGCCGGATTATATTTTGGGGAAAAATAATGAACGAATTCCTACGCCCCACAAATAACCCAGAGATGCATTTTAAATAAAAGGACACATTCTACTCATATAAAAACACCAGACAGGCCCCACCAATAAACCAGAGATGCATTTTAAATAAAAGGACACATTCTACTCATGTAAAACTTCCCTAAAAACTTCAGGGAAGTTTTTAATGTGTGAAATTTTAATGTATTTTTAATCTTTGTTGGAAGCCGCCCAGGGTGGCTGGGGAACCCCAGTCAGATGGGCGGGGTACAAATAATAACGGTCCAGGAATCATCATGTTTTAATAATAATAATAATAATAATAATAACAACAACAACAACAACAACAACAACAACAACAACAACAACAACAACAATAATAAAAACATGATGATTCCTGGACCGTCGACGGTCCGGATTTAGGTGACTGGGCTGCATCCAGCCTTAGTTTGCCTACCCACGCCTAGGGCTAGGCCAGTTGTGACCAATATGGTGCTCTTCAGATATTATCAGACTACAGTTCCCACCAGCCCCAGCCAGCACAGCAGGTGGTCAGGGATGATGGGAGTTGTAGTCCAACAGCATCTGGACGCCCCCCCCCATTGGATGCTCCATAGCCCTAAATAAAACATATTCATGTTGCAATAGCATGTCACAAAGAACACAGCAATGTCACTGAAATTGGCAACAGTGTTTCATTTATTACATTGGTATCCTGTCCTTCCTCCAAGGAGATAAAGGTGGCATACCTAGTCCCCCACTTTCTCTTCTCTCTTTTTTAAAAACACATTTTTTATTTTTCACAGGTTTTACAAATTTACTTAATTTTCTCTCTCTCTCTCTCCCTCTCTCTCTCTCTCTCTCTCTCTCTCTCTCTATATATATATACACACATACATACACACACACTTCCCACCCTTGCTTCCACCATATTTTTATTCCCACCTTATACCTACTGCTTTATATGATATGATTCAATCTAATATAATTGTCCTCTGTTGCTCTTATCATTTTTTTCATTCTGCTGCTCATAATTCAAACCCTGCCTGCATTTTCATTTGACTATAACAGTGCTTCAAATAGTCCAAAAAGGGTATCCACTGCTCCAAGAACAGTGTGTCCCTTTTATCGCTTATTTTTGCTGTCAATTTCACCATTTCCGAATAGCCCATCAGCCATTCCTTCTTGCTTGGTACTTCTCCTTCGTTCCATTTCTGCATATACAGGTTTCCGTCCCACTTTTCTCTTCTCAATAACACTTTGAAGTATGGTTATGCTAAGAGAGAATAACTGGCCTAAGATCACCCAACAAGCTTCATGACCAAGTTGGGATTTGAACTCTTCCTTGCCCAAATCCAACACACTAACCACACTGCCTCTCACTAGAACTGTCTTCTTGTCCTCATGTCTTTATGGCGTGTGTTTCCCCAGCTGCAATCCACGTCATTGGCTACTGCTGCTGGGGTGGGAAAACATACTTTGTGGCATCAACAAAAGACAAAGTTGGTCCTACTAGATACTACAGAGGAGAGGAGAACAGGTCCCGGAGCTCCCAGTTTTTACAGAAGCTCCATTTTCTGGTGACATGCATAGTTCTGTCTGTTGTTTAGTCCTTTAGTTGTGTCCAACTCTTCGTGACCCCCCTGGACCAGAGCACTCCAGGCCCTCTTGTCTTCCACTGCCTCCCGCGGTTTGGTCAAACTCATGCTGGTTCCTTCGAGAACACTGTCCAACCATCTCGTCCTCTGTCGTCCCCTTCTCCTTGTGCCCTCCATCTTTCCCAACATCAGGGACTTTTCCAGGGAGTCTTCTCTTCTCATGAGGTGGCCAAAGTATTGGAGCCTCATCTTCAGGATCTGTCCTTCCAGAGAGTCTAGGGATCCCTAATTATTTAAAGAAGACAATGGACAATGGACAATCAAAGCACTCCCCATCAAAGAAAGAGAAAAGCTGCCCTGGAAACCAAGAGCAGAAAAATGGTGGGTGGGGCGCAGAGGGAATTTCCCCACCATTTTTCTTCCCACCCTTTCTCCATTCCAAATTGTCTCCCAAGAGGTTTTCTGTCCTTGTGGGATTCCAGATGGGTGCTACTGCTGCAGGAAAACATCTGATTGCAACAGGTAGTCTAGCAAACAGGTGGACGGTACAAGATGTTACTGTTTTATGTACAAGGTCTCACCGAGAGAATCTCGCTAGCAATGGATTCTCATACTGAGTGTGCAGGTACACACTGGCTCCCTTTCCTCAATTCTAGCTTCCTTTGAGACATTCTAACTGAAGCAATTTTTAAGCTCGTAATTTATTCTTGTGTAGCTTATCAGTGCACTCAGTGCATCTTCCTCCTGAAAGCTTCTCACACAGAATGCAAATATAAGACAGATTTCATTACCCAGTTGTAGCTTCTGTCCCGTTCCGAGGAAGCTGTGAGCCCACGAAGTGTTGCCCAAGCTCTAGAGAAGACGGCGTTGTGATGAGGCTCCAGTAGCAGCTATCCGGTTTCTAGGTAGCCAAGGGTCTTATCTCAAATGAGCACGTGTATGGGAAGCCAAAGCTCAGCACCCTCAGGGTGCTCTTCCTCAGTGTAAAACTCAGGTCAGTGAGCTTTGTAGGATCCCACTTGTGTCTGGTGTGTGGGGGTGTCACTTCAGCAGTGAGGGTTGGGTTGGTGAAGCAGGCTCTGTTCACCCTCCGTGCTCCACCCCCTGGCGTATGTGTTTGTGCTCACCCTGGGCACGGCAAACCACGCTACACCACTGGGACCATGGCAACGAATTGTGGTTCTAGTGGAGCAATAAGTCTAGAAGCTAAATTTACAGCATGAGGTTAATACGCAAACAGAATGAAAAAATACAGAGCCAGCCTTGGGACTGGAACAGCGATGGCTTGGTTAAGTCTACAGAAGAAACAGAAAAGGAGCAGCATAAAAGTGACCGAGGGAGGCTGGAGAGGCAGTGAATCTTTCTGAAAGTGCAGAGCAGAGCACTTGGAAACCTAGATAGGGGAAGGGGGCAGGACTGAGAAGGAGGTACACAAGGCAGATGTTAAGGTACCACAGATGTGATCCGACCTCTGAGATTCCTGCATTGCAGGGGGTTGGACTAGACGACCCGTTGGGTCCCTTCCAACTCTACAATTCTGTGATTTTATGGTTTGGTGATTTCTTATCCTTGCTCTACCTGGGCAGGGAGGGCAGAGTGCACTGAAAGAACAGGTCTGGATGGATAAGCCCCTCTCTGATGTCCCGGGTCGGAGCTATGCACAATTCATCTCAGAGTCGGATCTGCTGCATCTTACAAGCAACCACAGGTGAAGCATATAAGGTGAGCCACAGCAGGCTCCTGGATTTGGTTCTTTTCGTTGTGGTCCCTTTGTGCAGATTCTTAATCCCCATGCTCCAATGAAGTGTGCACTGGTGCACTGCAGCACATCACGATGAAGTAGTGCATCTTGGTTCTGAGTGACCGGTGCTGCGTTTGGAGAACTGGTGCAGCTCTTGCTGATGCAGGACGGACTCTGACCATAGCTGTCAACTTACAGATTTGAAAATAAGGGACCAGCAGCCTCGAAAATAAGGGATCAGAAGCCAAAATAAGGGATTTTCAGAGCACAGCTGTGTTCAACTTCTGAGCCCCTCCAGGCCAAAGCAGAAAGCCCAGCCAGCAGCCAAACGAAGCCTCAAGCGGTGGTTCCCACAGTGCAGCAACCCGGCAAAGGGGATGCAGCAAGGCAAACCACCGTCACATCTCTTCTGTGAAGCGCTGAGCAAGGGCAATGCGGCCAATTTGATTGGCACAAGGCATGCAAGCTCCACCCCCCAGGCATTCTTAGACTCCTTAATGGGTGAGCAACGCAGCCAAGCAACATAGTTGGAGCCTCCCTCCTCTCTGGCCGGCAGGGAGGGAGGGAGAGGAGCTGCTTCTTTTGAACCCGGGAAATTTAAGGGACATCATCAATAAAGGACTGCAGCGGGACACAACACTGGGATAAGGGACTTTCTCGCCAAATAAGGGACGGTTGACAGCTATGACTCTGACTGACTTCAGCTCAATAGTAATTGGCACAAAATGGAACATTTGTATCTGTCTAGGACCCGGAGACAGTCAAATGGCCTTTGTCACCTCTGGTGGCAAGAAACTCACCACTGTTGGTGATGTGGAGTTGTTGATTTTCTTTAGCAACTGCAACGTCTTCTTAAATGGTTTGCCTTTTGCAAGTGCAATGGGTTTTTTTCATGCAGTGCTGAGCACCTTATGAGCATCACCACATAAAATTAGGTACCTGACGTTGGGGAGATGAGAAACCCTGTAGATCTGGCAACAAAATCTTTTTAAAAATTGCAATCCAAATATAATTTGGAAACCATTTCTCTTTTAGAGCATTTCTATCTGGCTTTTTATCCCCTCCAAGTGCCTCCCACAAAAGTGATAGATTAAAAACAAATGCAGTATATCAATTAAGTAATTGAAATAGCAGCACAGGAGGGGCATCAAAAAACTGGGTCAGTATTAAAAATATGTCACAGCAGGGGGCTAACGTGGATTAAAGGCACAGCAGGGGGTGTCTTTGAAATTGTTCACTGAGTTCAGTTGGTTTAACCATCAATCCCCTTCCTAAGGAACAATGGGAATTGTAGTTTTCTGAGGGGAATAGCAGTCTCCTAATAACTCTAAGCACCCTTAACAAACTACAGTTCCCAGGTTTATGGGGAGGGAGAGCCATGACTGTTTGGTTTTATACTGCTTCAAATATATAGCACAGTGGTACCTCGGGTTAAGTACTTAATTCGTTTCGGAGGTCTGTTCTTTTTTTTTTTTTATAATAATTTTTATTAAGGTTTTCCAAATTAAAACAAATCAAAACAAATTAAATCCAATCTATTGCCAATAACTAGGACTTCCCCTCCCTACCCCCTCTTGTGTTCCAAATCTTCCAAATAAGCAATTAAATTCAACAAATTCTTATCCCCAAATTACACTCTTCGTCAATAACCCAATTTATCCAAATTCTCATCCCCTATGATCGATCTATACCCTTCCACGAGTTTCCCCCTTTCAAACATAGTACAAATGAAAATAAGATAAATATGAATAATAATTTTACAGCCTTTGGATTCCAATTTTCCCTCCCCTCTTTCCCCTTTGCGTTTCACCTATCCCTCCACTTCTAATATCTTCCTGGAGTTCCCACATTACACTATGTCCCTCCGGTTCTTTGCCAGTCTTTAATTACGGATGTCCAATCATAGAAGGAGTCTATCGAATAAGGGCCCATTTCTTCTATCCAGGTTTTTATATCCAGGAGTAAAAACTCCAATTTTGTATCCATAAGCTTGTCAAACCTGAATATCCCAAATGTTCCCCCAGTTCTGTCCAGTTCTTGTTGTTTCCTTGTTCTTATCAATCATTCTCCTCCTTTTTATTTCTCTGTTCTCCCACAGAAATGTTCTTTTTCCAAGAATTTCTAGTGTCTCTGCAGAGGTTTGTTATTCATGAAGCAAAGCATTACATCATGTTCCTTTCATTTTCCAACAAATAGTTCCATTGTTTCCTGTAGTGTGTAGACCTCTGTAGACAAAATAGTGTTCCATTCCTGCAGTTTCCCAGGAGATTGAAAGTTCCATTCAGCTGTTCACATTTCCTGTGAAAAACACATGCAATGTCCCTCGGCTCCTCTAGGTGGATTGCAGTAACAAAGTTCCCTTCCAGAATCACATCCACCAGACCAAGTAGCTTGTTGACCGATATTTAAAGCAGTTTGTATTCAATTTGTAACAAATATAACCGGCAAAGTCCTCATAACAAAGTCTCTATTTTAATCTTCCTTTTTGACAGCTCTTTGACAGCTGTCAAAGCCTCCATCACTTTTCTCCAGGCAGTTTCACGAATCGCTCCAGGGATTCCGGGGGGGTTGCTTTTTTAAAAAAAACAATTCCACTTTTCTCCTCCAGCTCAATCTTATAATTTTCCCTCGCGAAGTTGCTGATTCGGCAAGATAAGGTTACACTCGATCTTAGTTGTCCAGTCCTTTGTTTTGGCTCTTCTACAATTTAGGGGTAGGCTGACTTCCTTTTTTCCACCTCCCCCGTTCGCTCCGAATTTTTTAAAAATTTGTCCCCCTCTTTTTTTTTTAGTCCATATTCCAATTACTCATGGGTTCTTCTTTAGAGCCGAATTTTCAATAGAAGAAGTCAGCGCTCTCCGCCGGATGGCATGCGGCTGCGCTCGGCAGGGATAGCAGAGAACTCAAAGCACCACGCTTCTCCCCGGCACCCGATCCGTAGCCTTTAAAAAGGCTCCTTCACGAGTCGGGAGAGCGCTAACGGTGCCAGCCGAGTCTCCATGTCCACGGCCTCAATCTGGCCGTCGTTTTGGTTTCGGAGGTCTGTTCTTAACCTGAAACTGTTCTTAACCTGAAGCACCACTTTAGCTAATGGGACCTCCTGCTGCTGCCACACCGCCAGAGCACAATTTCTGTTCTCATCCTGAAGCAAAGGTCTTAACCTGAGGTACTATTTCTGGGTTAGCAGAGTCTATAACCTGAAGCGTATGTAACCCGAAGCGTATGTAACCCGAGGTACCACTGTACAGATGTGGCCTGAGGAGGATATTACTCAATTGACCCCGTATTCTTGCCATATGGCCTTGTATGAGCCTGCTCAAAAATCGCATTTATAATACTACTTACTTCCAAGTAATCATACATAGCATCACAGCCTTTGTAAAAATAACAAATATACAAAATAACATATGTGTTTTAACAGGCTAGATAGCAACTCAAGGTTTTCAACTATTTCATAACTATTTTTCAACAAAGAAATAAACCATTATATGAATTTTCTCAGACATCTGAGGGCAACACTGTTTCAAGAAACTTTTAATGTTTGAATTTTTTGGGTGTTATTTATATTCTGTTGGCAGCTTGGGTGGAACACTGCATTGCAAAATTAGAAGAATTGTGAATGTAATTGTGTTTGGGTTCACATATTATTTCAGAAACTTCAATGTAGATGGCTTTACCTTTAAGTGCAAACTGAACTGAATTTCACTCCAGTCTCTAATTGTAATCGAATTGTAAATTGAATAACATCTGGGGGCCCACGCTTAAAGAACACTGAACTAAACTATCATTAGGGTCCAAAAGCTAGAGATAATATCAGCTTAGACTGAAAGTACATGTGGAACATGTGTAGCACCTTGTTTTACATCCCACGCTGTAAGAACCTCCAAGGGAAATGTTTGATTCATAAAACGTCTCAACGTTACGAGCTCAGCAAATTGGTATTCTGAAGCAGGCAATCGCAAAGTTCAGCAATATCACTAATAAAAAGAAAGGCCATCGTGGTTTTATCGCGCTATTGTCGTATTTAAATTGCCTACTGTCTGTTAACCCCTTCGAGCACAATGTATCTGTGGAAAACTGGAAAATGCTATATATAAATAATAAACTGACTAGAAGTACAGTTCTGCAAAGGATGCCCAAGAAGGGGAGAGAAAACACTGGCAAGCTCTTGGTTCTGAAATCTAATTTTGGTTATTCAAAAGCAACCTCGGAATTCACCAGAGACACACAAATTCACCGTCGCAGAGGGTCGCCAACTTTTAAAGCAATGGAGGCAGAGGCATAGCATGCGTTGCTGGTGCCCGGGGCAGGGCAAGTGTTGCATCGCCTTGGTAAACTGGGCAGCTGGGGTGGAGGCGTGTGCCAGAGAGGGGCATGTGCAGAGCCTGTGAGGCAGATGGTTGCCAGCCCTGCCGCTGCTGCTGATGGTGGTTGCGTGACTTTTCGGCTTGGCAGCTCTACCGTCTCCTGGCTCAGCCCAGGGGCAGGGGGCACAGACATTGCGCCTGGTTGTAGCACCTCAGAATTTTGCACCCATGGTCACTGCCCCCCTCACGCTACACCACTGAGTGAGGGGCACTTTCCCATCCATCTCAGTCTACTCTCAGCCAACCCACACCTGCCGGCTTTCTGTTGGGATTTTTATCTATCCGAGCTGCTCCAGTGAGTGTTACTAGGATTTGTATACATCATGTGAGTGTCTGAGCGAGTGTGAGAAAGGAAGTCTGTATTATCTCTTCCTTCTGAGTACTATTGGAAGTTGGTTTCACTTCTGTGTGTGTTGCGGTTTCTGTACTGGTGTCCAGAGAGCACAGATGCACTGATGGAGTCTCCGTATATAAGACTGTAAATAAATTAGTTTTAGAACTACGATTGAGTCTTTCTTCTACTATGATACAGTGGTACCTTGGGTTAAGTACTTAATTCGTTCCGGAGGTCTGTTCTTAACCTGAAACTGTTCTTAACCTGAGGTACCACTTTAGCTAATGGGGCCTCCCGCTGCCGCCGCGCGATTTCTGTTCACATCCTGAAGCAAAGTTCTTAACCCGAGGTACTATTTCTGGGTTAGCAGAGTCTGTAACCTGAAGCGTATGTAACCTGAAGCGTATGTAACCCGAGGTACCACTGTATGCCAGAAGACTGGCATACTCTTTTCAGGACAGGAGGGTCACCTATTACTGGCCTCTCTGGGCTGAGGGAGATTTATAGCCACAGAGGACCACCGGAGAGACGTCCCAAAGACTTGGGAAGTTGGCAGCCATTCCCGGGCGTTTTCCCAACACTTTCTTCCTTGCAAACAGTGCCAGGAATGGCCCTGTCAGTCAGCTTCCTCTCACTCCTCAATCTCAGTTTTGCCCCTTGCAGAACACAGCAAGGAGGAGGATGGGGACAAAACCAGAACTGGCTGGCTTTGCCTGCCATTGGCTCTGGCTCCAGCTCCTGACAGTGTGATCGTTTCCTTGGCTTGCAATCACACCATCTAAGATTCAGGCAGACTGGTAATATGAAAGAAGCTTGGAAGAAAAAAGAAAAGAAAGACCCTGGTGGCTTAAGGACGCCGAGAGGGTTGCAGAACACTCTGCTATGAAGGCAGTTAGATGTGGCCTTGGGTATTGCACCGGAGACCCGGCCAGCGGTCTGCCGCTTTAATGCTTGGAGAAAATGGTTTTCTCAATATTAATTATTCACAAATGACCAAACTCTGATTTTCCAGCTTAAAATTAATTCAATAATTACTTTGTGTAAAGCTCCAATAAGCTGCAATGATACATAACACTTTGGTTGGAGCAACATCCGTTTTCAGATGCGTGAGGCCGTGCAATCCGTGTTTGCCCCAAAACACTTATGATCACATTTATATGGTGATTCAGAGTACTCAAAGGGCTTTCGCTTCGTAATTTTGCTGCAGTCCTGTAAGATACGTCAATATCATTATTCCCATTCGCCCAAAGGGAACTAAGACTGAAAGATGGAGGATTGCTGTGTGAGATATTTACAGTGCAGTCAAACCAACAATGCATGTTTGCTAGATAGGCAAGTGATAGGGGCCGAAGCTCACAGAGTTTTCCTGTACGTTTGCTAGAGTGAACTCTGAGAGACACTTCCATTGTGCCCTGACAGGGGGAGGGCATTGCCATATATAATTTCCTCACCTGGCTGGGCTTCACTCTTTGCTCCTTTGCCTGTCTTCACTCTTTCTCTCATCATAAACCTAGAAATGTGAAGAACAATCTGCTATGTCTGGGCTTCAATGCTCAGACTCCATCTTAAGCTAGACTTAAGTATTCCAATGTAATGGAATTACCGTTTTAAGCCTGCCTGAATAAAGCTGTTGTATCTATTACTCTTCAACAAGTATTCTGAATGCACAAATGTTTTTACTTTTTACAAGACTGTTTGTGTGATTGATTTTTTAAGGGGGAGAAAGGGGGGAAATGCCAGGAGAATCCAGTCTGCTTTGAAGCATCCTGGATTACTTAAACTAAAAGTCTAAAACTAGACTATCTAAGCTTCCCTTTGAAGCTGCTGCAAAGGAATGCACTCTGCTGAACTCACAAACATGAGGAAGGAAGGATAATATCTAATATACATATCCTCTCCTAGCTTCTATACAGTGGTACCTTGGGTTACATACGCTTCAGGTTACATACGCTTCAGGTTACAGACTCCGCTAACCCAGAAATAGTGCTTCAGGTTAAGAACTTTGCTTCAGGATGAGAACAGAAATTGTGCTCCGGTGGCGCGGCGGCAGCAGGAGGCCCCATTAGTTAAAGTGGTGCTTCAGGTTAAGAACAGTTTTAGGTTAAGTATGGACCTCCGGAATGAATTAAGTACTTAACCCGAGATACCACTGTACACATCTCTACTTGCTGCAGGTGACCTGGTGCGTTCCTGGCTGAGGTAAGAGCCAACTCAATATACATAAAGTGTTTCATACACATTTGCTAATGTTAGCATGGTGCTGTTTCAAGCAGAAATTCAAATGGTGCTCACCTCTCCACTCAAAGTTATGGTACATCATACCTAAGGCTGGCCAAATCAACACAGGCAATCTTGCAAGTGCCACTCCTGGCAGTAAAACTGCAGTAATGGCCATAAGGTAAATAATGCACACTTTGTTGCTCTTTTGCATCACCCCAAATCAGCTGCCAGACCTGGAGGTAGCTATCTCATTCAACCTAACGGTAAGACTGATTATCCAAAACATAGAAAAGCAAGCTCCTTACGCATTTATTGACAGTTGCCTACCAGGATTTGCCACTAGACACCCCTCAGAGCTTGCCCCAGTGCTCACCCCTGCCTTGGTGCAACATACTGCTTCTTCTCCTTAGGAATCACTCTCCTCTCTGCCAACCCCTATTTCCTCAGTCCCATGTCCTCCCCACACTGCTCCCTATAATCCTGATTTTCGCATTTCTTGCTCTCCAGCCTTCTTTGCCTTCTCCAGATGAGGCAAAGCTCCTTCCCTGCAATTATTTTAATTTGATGAGACTCTGATGGAAATAATCAGGGCCATCATCCAGGGTTAGCATCATCAGGCACCTGCTAAGGCCCACTCTGAGCATGCAAACAGTTCTGGTTTCCTCCGCATTTGACAGAAAACTTTCCCATGATGTCCCCTATGTGCAAATTGGAATTTCGATGCGTGAATTAAATTATAAAATCAATGGACTGAACTGTGTATGGGCCCATATTGTCCTTATGAGGTGGCCTGCAGGCTGACTCTTGTCTTCCTGTGGCTACACAGTAAAAAAACAAAACAAAAACCCTTGGAAATGCTTCCAGGAAGTGGCTGTATGTCATTACGTGCAGTCTGTTACTAGCAAAATGGCACAAGAGAGAGAAAAAGAACAAAGATGGCTGCCATCTGAACTAATGGAGGTAGTCATCTTTCCCCTCATCCAATGTCCTAAGCAACTACTCTATTCTGAACTTACAAATGGAAAGCGTAATGCTGGTGGTCAACAAAAGAGGTTTAAAGACTGTCTCAAGGCAAATCTGAAAAAATGTAGTATGAACATCAACAATTGGGAAACACTGACCTGCCAGCGCTCCAGTTGAAGAACAGCCTTTACCAAAGATGTCATGGGCTTTGAAGACACTTGAACTCAGGAGGCAAGGGAGAAACGTGCTAAGAGGAAGGCACACTTGGCAAACCCTCACCATGATCAACTCCCGCCCGGAAACCAATGTCCCCACCATAGCTGTCAACTTTCAGATTTGAAAATAAGGGATCAGCAGCCTCGAAAATAAGGGATCAGCAGATTCACCTGTCCCAGGGACAGTCTACGGGATATCTAACAATCTGGGATAGCAGCAGGAAGCAGTGGGAAATGATGCTGGAATAAGGGAATTTCCCGCAAAAAAAAGGGAAGGTTGACAGCTATGTGGAAGGACATGTGGATCCAGAATTGGCCTCCACAGTCACTTACGGACTCATTGTTAAAACCATGTTTATGGAAGACAATCTTACTCGGCTACTAGGGATCACCAGAGTGAAGTGAATGGAAACAAAGGCAGTCGTCAGGAGCTGGGAGGATTCTTTTAGAAAAACTTCTTTAAAATACAGCTCATGTAGGGAGCAAGAGTCAGGTTTATTGGGAAACAAAACCACCTCAGGATGGATATGTGTCCATCCCTGGATAGGAGAGGATAGATGGAGTAGCATTTCCCATTCACTTTGCTCTCTCCCTCTGGTCGGTTATTTTGCTCTGGCCTAGAACAGGTAATGGTAGCAGCGGCAAGGTGGTCAGCTCATTTGGTGAGGGGAAAACACACCCATTAATGGCATCTTGCCCAAGGTCACCTCCTCCCCCCCCCAAAATATGGAATCATAACTGAAAATAAGATTTTTTAATCCTCACAGATTCAAGCATTTTGGAAGCCCAAGAGTGTGGCCTCTCTGTAATTCTAGTCAGTAATTACGTCTGACTAACTCAGATAAATACACTTTGGACAGTCTTTCCCTTTTCATGCAGAACAAAAATCTTTATCCATAGTAGGGATCTTTTATTACTTCTCCAGCTTTGATTCCTATTTGCTCTGTTTTATCACTGCCTTTTATATGGCACTGAAAATAAATCCTACAGCTGTCAGAGCTCTCTTCATCTTTACGTTAATGCCAGTGTTATCAATCATCCTCTCACAGTGAGGGGTATTAGACAATGCGGTGCACACGCAAATCCAAATCTGCTGAAATAAGATGCAACGCTTTCATGTCCTCTTCCGTAAAATGTTATCAGGCGGATGGGGGGGGGGTTAAGAAAACTCGCTAAATTCTAAATACATTTTTCGGTGGCAAAAATGAGGTGGATTAACATTTCGGCTCCGTGTCAGCCTCATACTCCTGAAAATGTGGAAATGCATTTCTCATTTAGTTTGTACCTTTTGATATCTCCTGCCCATGGTGGTGGTGGTTTGGTAAAATGTTTTGTGGAAAAGTGAAGTTTGCCTTCGGGTTTGTTCTCACAACTAGTGTGGGTGAACCTGTGTATGGTTAATCAGTATTTTTGTGTGTGTGTGTTTAACATAGCTGTCAAGCGTCCCTTATTTGGCGGGACAGTCCCTTATCTCAGTGCCATGTCCCGTTGCTGTCCCTTATTGATGATGTCCCTTAAATAAGCTACTGAAGGTAATGGGGCCCTTTCTATGTCCAGCTGTCCTTTGTCAACAACAAATTGTTGCTTTTTTGTGTTGAATATATGCTATATGGTAATTTATGGACCTAATAGGTATCTAAAGCCATTTGCATGCAACAAAATATGTATTTTATCAAAGTAATTGTTGATCCCTTATTTTGACTGCTGATCCCTTATTTTCGAGGCTGCTGGTCCCTTATTTTCAAATCTGTAAGTTGACAGCTATGGTGTTTAAAGCTCATACAAGTGCTGTGCAAAGCAAGGTGGACTTGAACAATATTACATTCCAGTCCAGGGCACAATTCTACGAAGCTAGTGGAATCCACATCTTTGCCCAGCTTTTACTTAAGCTGAATTTTAATGCAGCTTTCATTGCTATATGTACTGCTATGCCACTTAGCAAAAGTTGTGGGGTTTTTTTTTAATTCCTGTCTTTAATAATATATTCCTAGTCGAGGAAATGGAATTGATTCATACCTTGGTACTTTCAGGTTAATTATAGTATGCTTTCTGTTATTTCATTAAAATAAATGTCATAGCTTCTGTATGATAACACTGGAGAAAACCCTGTACAGTTCTGACATAATTGTTGGCTAATGTTAATGATAGATTGGATGGCATGCTCTTTATTTGAAGTCTCTGATGGACAAGAATAATTATAATTAATTTTCTAATGCAGATGAAGAAATGTACAGTGACAGAGAGCAAAATTCTATACTACTTTAAATAGTAGTATAAAAGGATGTGGCACCAGGAAGCAAAATGAACAGGAGCCTGCTGAAATGAATGTTTTTAAAAACACAAAATATTTATAATGCAGGATGCACGAGACACAGAAATCAAAACAGGGTTGTATTCATGTACAACAAAGTCCTTAATGCAGGGTTAAACTTGTGTATAGTAAAGTGTAGTTGCTAGCCAGCATGAAGAGCTATGTAGAATATGCAGAACTAGATTCTTTTTATGGGCTGAGGATAATATTGTGCTTCAGAATACAGAATAGGGCCATATACAATGCAATATATGGATTGCACATCGTTTTGGAGGATGAGCAAGTGTGCCAGAATTTCCAGTATCCTTTAAAAGTGGAAAGGAGTCGGTTACCTTCCCTGTTTCACAGAGCCCCAGCTGATCACCCATGTGGGACTGAGGGCACAGGGCATTTAGCAAGCTTCCTCAGTAGGGATGTGTTTCCCATGCCCCTGTTCTAGGAGTCTCGTGCAGTAGGCAGCAGCTTGTCTTGACAGATTTACCTAGTAGCTTACACTTAAAAGGTAAAAGTAAAGGGACCCCTGACTATTAGGTCCAGTCGTGAACGACTCTGGGGTTGCAGCGCTCATCTCGCTTTATTGGCCAAGGGAGCCAGCGTACAGCTTCTGGGTCATGTGGCCAGCATGACTAAGCCGCTTCTGGCAAACCAGAGCAGTGCACGGAAACACCGTTTACCTTCCCGCCAGAGCGGTACCTATTTATCTACTTGCACTTTGACGTGCTTTTGAACTGCTATGTTGGCAGGAGCAGGGACCAAGCAACGGGAGCTCACCCCGTCATGGGGATTCTGATTGGCAAGTCCTAGGCTCTGTGGTTTAACCCACAGTACCACCCATGTCCCTAGCTTACACTTACACAGGCCTTAAAAATTGCGATATTTATTGAGTCCCCTCCCAAATCAGAATACATTGGTACCTCGGGTTACATACGCTTCAGGTTACAGACGCTTCAGGTTACAGACTCCACTAACCCAGAAATATTACCTCAAGTTAAGAACTTTGCTTTAGGATGAGAACAGAAACCGTGCTCTGGTGGCGTGGCGGCAGCAGGAGGCCCCATTAGCTAAAGTGGTGCTTCAGGTTAAGAACAGTTTCAGGTTAAGAACGGACCTCCAGAACAAATTAAGTTCTTAACCCGAGGTACCACTGTACAGTGGTACCTCCGGTTGTGGATGGGATCTGTTCCGGAGCTCCGGCCAGATCCTGAGGTTTCCGCAACCAGAGGTGTTGCTTCTGCACATGCGCATGTGCGGGCAGAGAAACCTGGAAGTATACTTCCGGGTTTGCCGCTTTCACAACCTGAAGTTTACGTTACCCGAGGGTAACATAAGCCAAGGTAGGACTGTATACACATTAAAAATCCCAATACTCAACAACACTACATATCTATTAAGACCAGCAGGGCTATCTCAGTAAAAATATGCATTAATTTCATGTGAGGGGTTTTAAAGATACATTCCAGCCAGGCAAAATCACTCAAGGAGAGTCAACAAAGAATGTGGTTGGTGTGTGGGGAAACCCAGCCAGATCGGCGGGGTATAAATAATAAATTTATTATTATTATTATTATTATTATTATTATTATTATTATTATTATTATTATTTGGTGCTGGAGAAGACTCTTGAGAGTCCCATGGACTGCAAGAAGATCAAACCTATCCATTTTTAAGGAAATCAGCCCTGAGTGCTCATTGGAAGGACAGATCCTGAAGCTGAGGCTCCAATACTTTGGCCACCTCATGAGAAGAGAAGACTCCCTGGAAAAGACCCTGATGTTGGGAAAGATGGAGGGCACAAGGAGAAGGGGACGACAGAGGATGAGATGGTTGGACTGTGTTCTCGAAGCTATGAACATGAGTTTGACCAAACTGCGGGAGGCAGTGGAAGACAGGAGTGCCTGGTCCATGGGGTCACGAAGAGTCGGACACGACTAAACAACAACAACAACTATTATTATTATTATTATTATTATTATTATTATTATTATTTGTGTGTGTGTGTGTGGCCTGGGAAGAGTCTCAAGGACCAGACAGAGTGACTTCGACGACCACATTCAGCCCTTGGTCCAGAGGTTCCTCATCCCTGATATAGTCCACCTTGTTTCTGGCCTTAAAGCAATGCTTCAGCAGAAACGTTGGCATGGCTGGGCATCTGCCAAGGGCCCACATCCTAGCAGGATGGGCCAGAACCTCTTGGACCTGTTTCTCTTCCACCTCCTCTTCACAGTTGCAACCTGCTAGTTCTCCTATCATCTGCTGTGGCCCAGGCAATGGTGATGATGGAAAGTAGGAGGACCAGTAGAGGCGACTCAGCTACCTGCTTTCTCGCTGGCTCCTCACCTGTCAAGCAAGCGGATGAAGCCAAGGAAGACAAGGAAGAGGCAGAGTAGCAGGAGCAGCTGGTGATAAGTCTCAGCATCTTCCATGGGGCTCACTCTCAGTAGGGATGGGGGAGAAATTTGATTCAATTCACATTTAAAGGTGAAGCTGCCTAATAATGTTCAGTTTCTGAAACAATGCATGAAAAAGCCACCTGTCAAAATTCTCCAAATTTTCTAATGCAGTACTCTACCAAGCAGTGTGTGTGTGTGCACAAATTCATACACTAAGGTAAAGTGTGCATAAAAATCCATCTATTAGTGGAGATCATATAGCAAATGCATTGTATTAATGGAAACTGCTTTGTAAAAATGTGTAAATTAGCTGAAATCACATATAAAAATGTGCATATTGGGGAAAACCACTTCTGAGCTAGAGAGGAGGTGGAGTTGCGGGTTTCACGTGCGTGGGGGCTGGCCTTGGCCGGTGGCCGTTAAGGGCCCTGGTAGGATTTTTCCCACTTGACAAATTGGCACCAGCCACTTGGTTTTTCGCCTACCTCATAGCAAATCGTCACAACTTCCTCGGATTGGCAGTTAGGCATTGGTGTGGCTATTGTTATTGTTAAGTTGTGGGTGAACATATCAGACGACACAGCGATTCTTCAAACAGCTCTTGTTTATTCAGAGGCCAGAACAGAACTGAACTGAAGAACTCAGTCAGCCTGCTTATATAGAGTTCCAGTACAACGTTACTGTAGCAACTTTCTAAAACTATCCAATCACTGAACATCACTTTTGATCCTTCATTTGCATAACTATCTACAGTATCCCCCTGCTGGCCCAGGGTGAAAACTTCAGTACATAACAGTTATGTAGATGAAGGGGGGGGAGGAAGCTCCATTACCTCCCCCGCACACTGAAGGGTAGTCCGGTAAAGGATTCCAGGGGGCGTGGCCCTGTCTGAAGCCTATGGAGGTGAGGGCCTAAGGCACGCCCCCGAGCGGTGACCCCGGGGGAGTTCCTAGTTGATGTGCATCAGCAGGACTCCCTCTACTGGTGGTTAACCCTTCCCGGACTTCAAGCAATCAGGCTGAAGCCGGATAGTCAGTTAGGACCAATGCCTAAGCCAATACCGCTCATCACCTGTAACCAATAAAGTTGTGGCCATTTTTGCCCATTAACCTAAAATAACTATGCCATGTGTCATTATTTCCACTGGGGGGGGGGAAGGCAGGAACTCGCCACGCAAATTCTCATTTTAGTGATGAATTTTCATGTGCGTGTGGTTTTTATTTATTTGTTTGCGAGCTGATGTGGAAATGTAGGTAACTGAATTTAAGTTAGGAAAAATGAGAAACCGAGAGGAGCTGAAACAGTCAGATTCCCTACTCTCCCTACTCTCATGTAAATATGCATTGGATTGCAGACTTATTCTCTTTATACCCAGCTGTCCTCCGAACCGTCCAATGGAGAAGCATGTGGATGATCTCAAAGTCTGCCACACAGTATGTTCTCCATAGTTGGGAAAGTTTCTCATCAAAACTATGGAAGTTGAAATGATTCACTTTTCATTCTAAAAAGAGTCATTCCTTCCCATTTGCTGTTATAAATAAATAAGCCTCTGAACATTGCAGGTGGGTGTTTGGACAGCTTGTCTTTCAATCTTTTACGTCTCCCTTTCAGAGTCCTGCAATTTGCTTGTCGTGCTTGATTTGAATATTCACTTTTTCTTTCTCTCTTCCTCATTTTCTTATCAGCTCTGGACTCCCCCCCCTTCCCCTTTCTCTTCTCACAAGGCAGGGACTCTATCAGGCAGATTCCACCCCACAAAAGGGAGAAATTTTCTGTAGCTGTTGAGCACCTCTCAATATTTCTTACCTGTTACCAATGCAGTATCCTCCAGATATGGTTGGACTACAATTCCCATCATCCTTGACTGTTGGCCATGCTGGCTGGCTTGTCCGCTTCGCCTTTGAGCCAGTGCCACCGACTGGGCTCAACCTCTTCAGCCCCGACTGGGCCAGGCGAGCTGGAAAGCGCTTCCACAGACCTTCCAAGCAGGAAGCAGGTCTAAGTGCTGTGGACTCACAACTCAGAGCTGTGAGCACCAAACTCACTTCCAGTAGTCAGCGGAGCACAGCAGAGCATGAACCACACAAACGACAGCTTCCGTAGAATAACTTCTTTTATTCTCTACAGCTACTATACAAACTAACTACAGACTAAATGGAGACGCTGGACTGCACTGAGTGTTACAGCTGCATGAGCAGCGACCTTATCTATACACAGATAACACTCAAACTCCCCCTTTGAAGTCAGGCTGGAGTGGAAAAAGTAATGAGCAAAATCCGCCCCCTCCTTTCTGAAACGTCAGCAGATTCTTGCAATGGGAGGGGTGAAATATCCTCATGGCTACCCCATGCTACCAGGTCACAGGCAGGCCAAAATCCCTCATTGCTGGATTTCTTAGGACAACCACTGCCTGTGCCAAAGACCAGCCCAGAATTTTCACTTTCAGTTCACATTGAGGACAGAAGCTGTCAAATGGCTCATATTGTTCCATAGTTACTATATATTATTCCTTCCCAACTGCGCTCAGCCCTGCAGTTAATATTACACTTAGGCACATTCCTTTCAAGCCCCTTTCCTCTTTTTTTTTTTTTTTTAAAATATTATGTATCTAATATAAAATCAAATGACATGATAGGTGACAACATAAAGAAGGATTTGCTGTTGCAAAGTATGGCCCCTTCGATGCAGGATTTTCGGCCCACTGCCTTTTGGTTTTCACCATTGTTGTTGACACCACAAACCTTGACAGCATTCATAAAATGGATCGCAGCAGAGTCTTCATGCTAGATGTGTCAACTGAGCCCAGCGGAACTAACCAAGCAAAGATGATTGTTTTGACCTTGGGCTGAAAGGTACCACGGCTTCACCTCAAGGACAAATACAATTGCTTCAGACAACTCCCACCTTGGTTGAAAAGGTAAGGACTGCAAATGCATTTTCATTGAAACACTGTTCCTTCATTCATTCGCGACAGGCCCTTCAGCAATGAACTCCTCCAACTAAATATTGCCATCTGCATGCTGAAAATTGACGTTTCAGCCATTCCTGTGAGAAATAATTTACCATGTTCTATGGCCTTTCAAAAACCTCTGGATTCCCTCTGCAAAATTGCCATGGTAACTGAGATAAAGCTTTAAAAACTTCATTCAAAGTCATTTTGCCTCTTATCCTTTGGTTTCCCATCATCTTCCCGTCTGTGTTTTCCCGGTTGTTTCATAACCTCGGCAAATCCTAGGTAGCTAACTTTGGGTACAGCACGTTATGGCCTGTGGAGTGAAATGTACCCTTTAATTATAACGCTGTTTTATTGTTAATGAGAAGCAAAAATTGCCAAGGCCTGGAAAGTGCCAGAATGTTTTGAATGTACAAGCTGGCTGCCCCGCAGAGCTTCATCTCTGGAACAGGAAGAATAATGTTTTCTTGCTAGACTTCGGCTGCTCGTGAAGGTGAACGACATAAATAAGAAAATAAATGGGGAGAGTTGCATATTACAGTGTTGCTACACTTTGTGAGAAAGCCGCGTTATGAGGGATTTGGAGTGAGCCAGTTTAGTCCTTGGAGGGATATTAGTGAGACAGAAGCTCAGAGTTTCCTTCTGGACTCTTTTATGGAGTTGTATTATTCATAGAGCAGGAGAGAAGAAAACAGCAACAAGGATGCAAAATGTAATAGGTTTTGAAGAATTTCTGTAAAGTTATGTCCACCGTGTTTAACTATATAGTTGGGGGAAGTTCTTTCTCTCGCACTCTCCCTCCATGTAGGCTTTAGTGCTCTGCTGTATATAAGAAAGGGATGCGGGTGGTGCTGCGATCTAAAGCACTGAGCCTCTTGGGCTTGCTGATCAGAAGGTCGGCGGTTCGAATCCCTGTGATGGAGTGAGCTCCTATTGCTTTGCCGCAGCTCCTGCCAACCTATCATTTCGAAAGCACACCAGTGCAAGTAGATGATTAGGTACCTCTGCGGTGGGAAGTTAAACGGCCTTTCCGTGCGCTCTGGTTTCCGTCACAGTGTTCTGTTGCACCAGAAGCGGTTTAGTCATGCTGGCCACATGACTCGGAAAGCTGTCTGTGGACAAACGCCGGCTCCCTCACCCTAAACGTGAGATGAGCACCGCAACCCCATAGTCGCCTTTGACTGGACTTAGCCGTCCAGGGGTCCTTTACCTTTACATCTGTATATAAGAGCATAGGAAAAGCCCAGCTGAATGAGGCCATCTAGACAAGTGTCCTGTTCTTACATTTGCCAGCTAGCTGCTTATTGGAAGCCTGCAAGCCGTTTCTGAGTTCAACTGCCCTCTCCTAACTTGTCATTCCCAGCAAGAGGCACACTGCCCCCAACAATGGAGATATCAACACTCTACACTACAGGCTTAAGATGGTTAACTGAAGGGCTGAGCAATATATAATCCAAAACCAGTTTGAAATTCACATTGTGATATTGGTTTCATTGGTTTCATAGCTTTTGACCTGGCAAGATATTGTGAATCATGATGTGTATGTGTGCAATGCAAAAGTCACAATGTGGGGGAAAGTGTGCCTCTACATAGCTCCATTCTTATTCCAGAAATTGTGATGATGATGATGATGATATAATAATAATAATAATAATAATAATAATAATAATAATAATAATAATAATTTATACCCCGCCTATCTGGCTGGGCTTCCCCAGCCACTCTGGGCGGCTTCCAACAAAATATTAAAATACAGTAAAGTATCAAACATTCAAAGCTTCCCTAAACAGGGCTGACTTCAGATGTCTTCTAAAGGTCTGGTAGTTGTTGTTCTCTTTGACATCTGGTGGGAGGGCGTTCCACAGGGCAGGTGCCACTACCAAGAAGGCCCTCTGCCTGGTTCCCTGTAACTTGGCTTCTCGCAGTGAGGGAACCGCCAGAAGGCCCTCGGTGCTGGACCTCAGTGTCCAGGTAGAACAATGGAATATAGAATTATATTGCAATGTTTAGCTGGTGATATATCACAATGTTGAAAAACAGTTATAGTCCAGCCCTAGTTAACAGTTATGACATGTCCTCACAGAATCCTGTACTACTTTGCTGTTAATCTCCACTAGCTTCTTCCCCAGTAGGGTACAGGTGCCAACTCCAGCATTTTGTGAGAAGCAGCTGAGGCATGGCTCAGACCTGCATGAATTTCATTCTTAAGGAAATCAGCCCTGAGTGCTCACTGGAAGGACAGATCCTGAAGCTGAGGCTCCAATACTTTGGCCACCTCATGAGAAGAGAAGACTCCCTGGAAAAGACCCTGATGTTGGGAAAGATGGAGGGCACAAGGAGAAGGGGACGACAGAGGACGAGATGGTTGGACAGTGTTCTCGAAGCTACCAGCATGAGTTTGACCAAACTGTGGGAGGCAGTGGAAGACAGGAGTGCTCTGGTCCATGGGGTCACGAAGAGTCGGACTAAACAACAACAACAACAACAACAGAGCAAAATCTCTCCTCCTCTTCCAGGAAGAGGAAAACCACAGCTTGCAATTTAGCCGCTCAATGGGAGCTATGAGTTTGCAGTTCAGATGCTGAACTATTCACATGAGTAGGAGATTGCGTACATGAACAGGATGTTTATGCAGACATCAATAACCGACACAGCATCTGAACAAACAGAGCAGGACAACACCTTGTGCCTAGGCACATCAGAGATATAAGGAAAATGGCGTCCAGGCCAGGGTCTGATATCTCCTGTTTAGAGTTTTAGCCCCGGTGCTCCACTGGGCAGTGCATATTCTTATGAGAAAAGCAAGATGTCTCAAAGGCTTTAGGAGTTTGTGTATCTCTCATACTGAATCTACAACCCTTCCACAACATCAACTTTCTTTTATATATTTGTTTAGGTTTTTTTTTTTAACTATTCAGGATAGTATCTGTGAATGTGGAATGGAATCTAACTAAAGGAAGAATTCTTTTTTTTTTGTAATAGAAAGAGATGGGGAACCTGCGGCCGTCCAGATGTGGCTGCATTATAACTCCCATCATTCCTGGCCATTTACCATGCTGGCCAGCACTCATGGAATTTGGAATACATAACACTTGGAGGGCTATAGGTTCCCCATCTCTGCCACAGAAGCTTTTGTGCTCAACATTAAGGTTCAGCCAAACAGAGAAGAAGACACTCTGAACTCATGGACCTCCAAGAACCTGGGCTTTGGTTAAGCCATGATGCATCAGATGTAAAAAAAGGCCACTGGGTCCATCATCTCCTGGCGAATAGAAGGGGAAGAAATGGAGGTAGTGAGAGATTTTACTTTCTTGGGTTCCATGATCACTGCAGATGGTGACAGCAGTCACGAAATTAAAAGACGCCTGCTTCTTAGGAGAAAGGCATTGACAAACCTAGACAGCATCTTAAAAAGCAGAGACATCACCTTGCCAACAAAGGTCCATATAGTTAAAGCTATGGTTTTCCCAGTAGTGATGTATGGAAGTGAGAGCTGGACCATAAAGAAGGCTGATCACTGAAGAATTGATGCTTTTGAAGATCAAACCTCTCCATTCTGAAGGAAATCAGCCCTGAGTGCTCATTGGAAGGACAGATCGTGAAGTTGAGGCTCCAATACTTTGGCCACCTCATGAGAAGAGAAGACTCCCTAGAAAAGACCCTGATGTTGGGAAAGATAGAGGGCACAAGGAGAAGGGGACGACAGAGGACGAGATGGTTGGACAGCGTTCTCGAAGGAACCAGCATGAGTTTGACCAAACTGCGGGGGGCAGTGGAAGACAGGAGTGCCTGGCGTGTTCTGGTCCAGGGGGTCACGAAGAGTTGGACACGGCTAAACGACTAAACAACAACAACAAGTATACAGTGGCTTTCTCCTTCCATATAGAATACTGTATATTAATGAACAGACCTGCCCCCGTGGGGATTGAGCACAGAACATGTGTTCTTTTTGTATGCGAGTTTTTCAGAAATGAGCAAAATAGATATTCATCATCATCATCATCATCATCATCATCATCATCATCATTTATTTATACCCTGCCCACCTGCCTGGGTTTCCTCAGCCACTCTGGGCGGCTCCCAACAGAATTAAAAGCACAATAAAACATCAAACACTAAAAACCTCCCTAAATTCATTTCTATTCTACTAAAATTCATAGGAAGGACTTCTCTGTAGCATCTGGCTTACTTATCGACTGACAGAATAATAACAGAAACAGTTGCTGGAGTTCCCTTGTTTGCTGCCAAAACTCATAAAGGGAATTTTGTCAGATTGGTCACATCTGAGTTTGCTTCTGTCCTGATTTTCTCTAACTACCATATATTTTAACTCGGTGTTCTAGAACCTGTAGGATTTGGGTGTATTGTTGTTCTTTTTACTTGGTCTGTGATGCTTTTGGAGTTCCATTGTGGCTCAGCTGTTCTCCATCCAGGTAGCTTCCCCTCCCAATGCCTCTTGCCAGTGACAGACAGCCTGCCCTTTCCATATAAGGGAGGACTTGATTGCAAATGAGATGCAGCTGTCAAGAGCGCTGAGTCAAGCGGCAGCAAGATCCAGCTGTCCTTTTCAGCGCCTCCCTGAGATGAAGGATCAACTCCCTCGAGTCCCAGCGACTCCCTCCGCTTTCCTGTCTTTCATTTGCTGGCTCAGTGATGCCTCTTGTTAAGTGAGAGCCGTAATCATGAGGGCCCTGTCTCTTTGGCTCCCGAGGGGCAGAAAGCAACATTTGTTTACCGGCACGCAAGACTATTGGCCTGTGAATGAGATGAGGCAGTCGGCAAGTCGTTCTGTCATGCGGAAGGAAAGATAAATAAAGCCAGAGAGGGTGGCCAATCTTTAAGAGCAGTGGAGGATGGTTCATGAAGACAAATGGGGCACTGCCCCACCAACCTCAGACAGATATTATCCAACCCCACCTTGCCTTCCTTCTTACTTACAGTCAGTCTAGGGCAGGGATCTGCAACCTTTAAGACAAAAAGGGCCACTTGGACCAAAGGGGAAAAAAACTGGGAGCCGCAAAACCATTGCGACATTTAAAACAGTGGGGAGTGTCGGGGCACACAATGCGCCTCCTCCCCTCGCTAGCTCCGGAGCCGCGGGTTGCTGACCCCTGGTCTAGGGGGTGGTACTGCATGACAGCTTAGTCTCAGTTTGTCAAGGAGCTTAGAAGTGAGGCAGGTCAACCACAGGGCAGGCACACACATGGGAGGCAATTGGCTTTTTATTAACGGAAAATAACAACACAGCAGAGTCCTCTGCTTCGTCTTAATCCAGCTGAGACGCTGCTGAAACTGGCCACAAGCAATGTTAAAATATACCTCCCCCCACCCAAAACCGGAAGCCTTTCTGCTTGGGTTAATGGGAGAAGAGATTGCTAAAGTAGACCAAAGACTATTGATGTATGCTACCACTGCGGCAAGAATTTTGCTAGCCCAAAGATGGAAATTACAAGAATTACCAATGACTGGTGGGACGCAGGTGCCGCTGTGGGTAAAACCTCAGTGCCTAGGGCTTGCCGATCGTATGGTCGGCGGTTCGAATCCCCGCGGCGGGGTGAGCTCCCGTCGTTCGGTCCCAGCTCCTGCCCACCTAGCAGTTTGAAAGCACCCCTAAGTGCAAGTAGATAAATAGGTACCACTTTATAGCGGGAAGGTAAACGTCGTTTCAGTGTGCTGCGCTGGTGCTGGCTCCCCAGAGCAGCTTCGTCACGCTGGCCAAATGACCCGGAGGTCTCTCAGGACATCGGTGGCCCCCGGCCTCTTAAGTGAGATGGGCGCACAACCCCGTACGGGCAGGGGTACCTTTACCTTACCTTTACCAATGACTGAGGAGTGGCAGATGAAGATGATGGAATTTGCAGAATTGGCCAAAATGACTGTGAGGATTCGCAACCAAGTTGATCAGAAATTCCATAGAGATTGTAGTAAATTTATTGAGTATTTAAGAGATTATTGGAAAAACTTGAAGGCACTAGCGGGACTGACATAAATCCTGCAACGTAGGGTAATAATTAGTATCTGACCATCAACAATAGAAGGATTCAATATGTATTAAAGGGCAGAAACTGACATTAGAAAGGCACGTATAACTTATGAGGAAACAGAAAACCAGTTGAAGGGAGGGAGAGAAGCCATGAGCTTGGCGGAGCAAATGCATTTGATTGATTATTGTAATGTTGTTACATGTTTTATTAATGAAAATAATAAAAAAAATTAAGAAAGAAAGAAAGAAAGAAAGAAAGAAAGAAAGAAAGAAAGAAACTGACCACAAGCTCCACCGTTCCCCCTCTAGCCTTTCACTCTGGATCCGTCCCAAGCAGACAAAGGCTGCATCTAGGGGGTGGCTCCTCCTCTGAGCCTGCCTGTCCTGTTGCTTAGCAATGTGCAGGACTCTCCTCCAGTGGAGTGTCAAAGGGTGGGCAGCAGGAGGACTGGGACTCTTCTCTGTCTGAGTCTGCACTCACACCGTGATTCTCAGCCTCTAACCCTGTCCTGGAAGGCCCTCCTTCTCCTGACTCCTCTTGATCACCCAAACTCCCTGCTTCTAGCACCTCCCAGCTCGTCCCTTCTGTAGACTGCTCTTCTGTGTCCCACCACCACGGTCCAGGATCCCAATTCATCAGCCTCCCAGCCACCATTCCCAATGAGAACCAGACTCAACTGCTTCATAGGGCTCTACTCCCATGGTTTTAACAGCAGTCTGGCATGCCTACATTGAAATTGAAATACTTTATGGTCACCTGTACAACTTGTATACAGTGAGATTACACGAGCACCCCCCACTCAGTTCTCTTAGTCTTAATTCCCCTCATTTACTGACACACACCCACCAAACCCGAAAGTCAGTTGCTATCTTTTCATTCAGCAGCCTAACAGCCCACGGATAGAAGCTGTTCTTTACCCTGTTGGTGTGACTAATCATGCTTCTGTATCTTCTGCCTGAGGGCAGGAGATCAAGAAAATGCCGGCCAGGGTATGAATCATCCCCGAGAATTTTCCTCACTCTCCTGAGGCAACGTTCTTCCGCTATTTCATCCAGTGGATTCACGGGACAGCCCATAATGTCTTGTGCTGTATTCACACCCTCTGTAGGCACTTCCTATCAGTTGGTGTCAAACCAGCGTACCACACCGTGATGCAGTATGAAAGGACACTTTCTATTGTGGACTGGTAGAAGGAGATCATCAAATGTTGATTGACATTGTTCTTAAACAGATGAATCTTGTCCTGGCTAACCCTAGGGCCAGCCCTCCTGTTTGAGCCATTTCCTCACTGTGCTGGCTGGGACTAAAGGGAGCAGGGGTCCCAAAATTTTGGATGACCATCTCTGTGCTAGTTGCAGATGACATGACTGTTAAGGGGCAGACAAGTTTGAAAGTCCCTTGATAACTTGTCACACATCTCTAGCACTGTAGCACTGTTCCCAAATCAGCATAGCATCACCCCAAGGGGTAATCCAGCTACACTGATGTATTAAGCTGATCTACGGAAGCGTCATGTGTTGTACTTGTCTTATGAATGTGATTTTATTGTTGATTTTCGTGCTGCTCAACACCATAGTACCCCACCCCCCCTTAGTGTTGGTGGTATAGGAAATATTGCAAGCAAGCAAGCAAGCAAAACAAAACACAATCTATGCCAAGGGATGGGCGCCACTCAGAATTAAAGGTCACCTCCACTCTCGGCATGTGTATAATTTAGCTGTTAGAAGGCATATTCATTTCTCATAGCTCAAGTTTCTCTATTTTTATTATTTATTTGAAATAGTTTTAGGCTGGCTGCGTTTTAAGGCTGTGTCCTCGGAAAGTGACTTCCAGCATAGAAAACAGAACAAGTGCATACCAGAATGCCAAAAACATAACAAAACAGTAAAATTATGACAACTATGAATCTTCAGCAGCAATAATGGCCCAGCACAGGACATCAAAAGCAGTTTAAAAATCACATAAAACTGATACAAAACATTGCACCCCTAAGGGAAGGCAGCTCAAAACAAATGGGTCTTTAAATCCCTCTTGAAGTTCTGAATTGATGGGGTATTCCATAAGTGTGGGGCCACAGCCATATTTGTATGGGTATGCACCCCCAACCTGGTCCTTTCACATTACACGACTGCACATTTCTTTTGACACACAGGATGTTTGCAGTTCTCCTTAATCTGTTGCTCCTTCTGACAGCTTTGTGCCATCAGGTGTGGTCCCAGTTGAGCTCCAAGTTGAGGAAAGCTGTAATTTTAGGGGTATAGAAGTGGGTGGTAGGTAGATTTGGGCGAATCAGTCTCAGTTTCTCATCTTGCCATTCTTCAGTTCTCCATATTTTCATACCATCTGATTTTTATTTTATTTTTAGAAATCCTCATGAAAATTCATCAACATTTCAGTGCAAATTTCCAACATACACATATACATTTCTAACATACACATTTTTGCAAAGCAATTTTCTCTAATACAAGGCACTTTTGTCTGCTGATATATACATTTCTAAGCAACTTTGCTTTAGTAAATGCATTTTTGTACACGTTACTTGCACTGCAAAAGTCAGGGAAGTGTGAATTTTGAAGGCTAGGCATCTTTTGGTCACCTATTGTTTTGAAAAGTGTGGTTTAGATAGGTTCACATTTAAATTCCTAGTAGAAGAGGTAAGTAGCACCTGTCCCTTGAGGTGAGTCCCCAAAGCATATGTCTGAATTCTAGAAAGCTTCCCTGATACCTCTTATTACAAGATTTCTTCTTTCGTTGTCTCTCTGCTTTCCCCCTCCATCTCAATATAACTACCATAATTTTGGTCAGGCAGACAGTACAATGTCCCCTGCTGTAAATTACTTCTCAGGCTTCCTGTTCCCACCCACGGTGATTATGTGGAGGGGTTTATCTTACACTTTTTGGTTTATTGGGCTCTTGGGGTCTTTTTGACATCTACAGCAACATAACTCCCCAGTTCTGCCCTTCCCTAGGTTTTATGCCCAGGGATGACTGTGCCCCACTAGGCTTACCTGTTTGTCTGCATGGGGTTTTCATAACTCTACAAGAATGCAACTCTGAATGGGGAAAAATCCCAGTTGGTATCACATGCGAACTTTTTTTAATATCAAGGAATGTACCCCATGATTAAAAGGTGACATTTTTCAATATAAAAAGCAAATGCATCAATGCTGGTTCATAAGGAAAGAAAACATTCCCTTCAGTGTCAGTGGAATGTGACTTTGGCTAGGTCTTGCGCTCAATGCCATTTTAAAGGCAATTCTCTCCCCCCCCCCTGCTTTTTCTGGCTCAGTTTTTCTCTGGGCATAATGTCCAATGCACAGTCCTTCATTTGCTATCAAGTGCACTGCACAGGATATCCATGTAAACCTGGCAATAGCCACCAGAGAAAGAGGTAAAGCTGTACCTAAGGACACCACTGAAGCAATAACCAACATTAATTGAAGAAATGAAACTCATTAATTTATTATTTCATGTGCAGCCGACACATTCTAGGTTCCATCAAGGTTAAACAATTTATCACTTGAACGCAATCATGGGGGAACAAAAACTACCAGCTGCTGTGCCTGATGACTGCTTATTAATAGCGAGTGAATGGAAGTCAAGGGACTTGTAAAAAATGTAGATTTCATTGTCAAGATAAAATGACAGGCACTGACATTCACCGTGGCACCCTCTAGGTGCTGTTTTTTGTGGCATCGAAACCTGAGCAGAGGCTGTTGGGAGGAATAAGAAATAAATCACTCTCTTTACAGCTCACAGATCCAATAAGAAAGAAATGTACCCTGCTAGAGAACGCTGATTCTCATTTATACTGCACACCGGTCGATAAGTGGAACCCGTAGTTTGTGTGAATCAGAATCAATTGCGGCTCCCTTGTGTAGAAAGAACCGTTGTTGACTGATCTGAGGAAAACTTATATCAGCAAAATGTTTGGACCTTGCTAGAGTGTGCTTTGCTGAAAACGAAGGAGGTGAAAATGTAAACAATGGATGACCAAGGGGGGAAGATCAATGCTCAAGGACCATCCAGGTTGAGCTGAGACTTTGGGAGACTTTGGGTGCTCGCTCACCCTGCATCCAGTCTCACATTTTTGGTGAGAACACCTTCTGGCCATTCAGAAACTTTAACATTGAAATTGGAGATAACAGAAATCACTGGGCTAAAGCTGACCAAAAGTCCAGAGGTAGCATTATTATCAATTTACGATGGGGTGGAAGGTTCGCAGGCTATGAAGGACTTGCTCACAAATTTATTGGCAGCTGGACGCATTATGATAGCTAGGAAGTGGAAGGGGCAAGCAGAATATAAAATGGAGGAATGTAATGAAGAGGTGTGGGATATAGCTATTAATGATAAATCAACTTGTGCCATTAAGGTAAGACAGGGAATATGCAGGAGAAATGATTCTGAGGAGATATGGAGGGTATGGAATTTGTACTGTTAAAACGGAAAGGGGTCAAAACATTGCAAGAGGTGTTGAAATTTTGGGAGATTGGATAGTTACTTTTTAAAAAAATATAATTTGTATTAACAGGCCAATCAAATCACATTAATTCCAAATCACATTAATTCCAAATTATACAGCCAGATTTTTAAATTTTTTGTTGGGGGTACCCATACTTCAAGCTCCAAAAGGGGTCCAAACATCACTCTTGCTGCTGCTTTGATTAAACAGTTCTATCCAGTTCTGTCCAGATAGTCTTTTTGTTATTTTCTTCATCTTCTTGTTGTTAGCATATATTCCTTTCTTTGTGATCTCTGATAATCTTCACAAGCGAGTGAAAGACAAACATTTCCTGTGTGGGTTTTACATTCTCCAAGAGTCATATCACATAAAGGACAGACGCCATTTCCACACCTCCGTTGAAAACATTCCCACAGTCTGTCCGTTGATTCACAGGCTTGCCAATCTATATCTCAGAGGTCTCTGCCAGGTCAAGATAACGTTCTGATAACCATACATTCACATTCCAATGACTCTGGTCCTCCTCCCCCTCGTCCTCCTTAGGCAAGCCTGTCTTCACGAAATTCCATTTATAACTGCGTCATAAAACTTTCCTTCCTTTTCCCGATGTTTTCACCAGTCCTCTTTAATCAGTATATTCATTCCCACACAGTTCTTGGTCTCCTGCTTGTGATTAATAATAGCAATGATTCTTCTCTCTGGAGGGGAGGGTTATTGGTACTCACATAAGGCAAAAAAAAAGAAAAGTTTTTTCCTCCCCCTCCTTTCCGTTTCACTCCAACATACCAGTCTTTTAATGATGATTCTTCACTTGATTTATTTGTCCAGCCCATCTCTCCGCTCGCAGAGATCCCATTAATCAGCAGTCTTTACTCCCGATCTTCACTTGATGTATGTGCATTAGCTTCTTTCCAATTATATATTTCCAATTATATATTTCGAGCTAATGTGAACCAGTGCACTGATTAGAGACAGTGTCAGGGAGAGCCAACCTCACTCAAGGGCTTCGTGCCAAGTGTCTACACCCCCTTCTTTCGAATCCGGTGGTGAATTATGGACACAGCTGGCAAGGCAGTCCCCCCACCCCCTTGGGGGGGGGCAAGGGAGGCTACATACTCCCATAGCAGCCTCTTAAGTACCTTTTGTGGGTCGGAGAGATGTTATTGTCGGCCATCTTCCAATGCGTCCCCTGGTGGCCCCCGGGAGGTTAGATAGTTACAATGGAATGGTCTCAGTGGCGGGGTGCACATTTTTATTCTTATTTATGTATTACTACTTTGTCAAAAACAACAGCAACACACAACCTTGACAGTAGCATGCTTGTGTTCAGTTGGGTACTACTCTAGGTATTTTGCAGGCCCTATTAATTACATTTCTGGGTCGTATGAGAGCTGCTTTCCCATAGTCTAGGTGTGGGGAAACTTTGCCCCTTCCATTGTTGCTGAACTACAACTCCCATCATCCCTCTGCATGGCCATGTTTGCTGGGACAGATGGAAGTTGTGGTTCCGCAACATTCGGAGGGCAAAACATTTCCCATGCCTGTCATAGCCCAGTGCCATACACTACTTTAAAATAGAGGAAATGCTGTGCAAAGTTGTTATCACCTACATTTCACAAAAGCAAAGACCCTCCTGTGTGCAGGTATATACCTTGCGGTGGGCCAAGGACCCCTGGGAGTCCAGTTTGGGCCAAGTTTCGTGGCATGGCAAACATTGTGCTCCTGTGTCCCTAAAACTGGCTCAAGGGGGAGAAACCTCAGAACAATGCAGATAGACTCTGAGTTGGGGGGCCACTAGGGGGCGCATCAGAAGGTGGCTGACAATAACATCTCTCCGACCCACACGAGGTAATTTGGAGGCTATGATGGGAGTAATTAGCCTCCCTACCCCCCCGGATGGTGGGGGGGACTGCCTTACCTGCTGTGCCCTATACCACCCCCGAATTTGTGGGGCTGGGGGCACTAGGCACAAAGCCCTCCTGTGGGATTCCAGTGCTCCTGGACGCCGTCCCTGATCCGCGCCAGTAGCTGCAAGAACTTCAAAAGAAACAATTTGGATGAAGGAATGCACATATCTCAAGGAAGAAGGGGGGGGGGTAAAGACTGCTAACAGAAGAGATCTCTGATAAAATAAGACAAGTCGGAGGAACAAGAGAAATCATGAGAAGATACGCCAAGACTCGGTATGGCAAATGACTGATGGGGGAGGGGAAAAAACTTTCCTTTCTTTCCTTATGTGATTAAACAAGAATCCCCTCCCCTCACGAGTCAGAAATGTCATTTTAAGGACTTAAGCTGTGGATTTAAGGCTGTGTGGAGATAAACTTTCGAACCAAAGCATGTTTTAAGAAGAGCATGGAATGTATAAGAGCTTTGGAATGACACAGTTAAAAATGCCGTCGCCATATTGGGAAGTTCTGTCGAAGTCTGAGAGGAGAAATAGAGAAATAGAGCTGTTTTTATATTGTGGGTGAAACTCCTCAGTGGGACTTAAGAGCGACAGTTTTGCGAGATTAATGATGGAAAGAGCGATGTTATCTATGAAGGCGATGATATATGGAAACCATCTCGATTTGAGGATTGGAAGAACGGAAAAATTCACACAGGATTATTATTGGTGTTTATCGGCTTAAGGAGACTATCAGAAGAGATCATAAAGAAAAAAGAGAAAATATATGAACAAGATGTGATGTGGAAACAGCTAGATAAGACTGGATAGAATTATGAACTCTGTTTGGATTGATTTGGACATTAACGCAGTAGCAAGAAGATGATCAGAATCCCCCTTCGGATCTTGAAATATGGGTCCCCCCAACAAAATTTAAAATTTGGCTTTGTAATTCGGAATTTATGTGATGTGATTTAATTTGATTTGATTGGCCGGTTAATAAAAATTATTTTAGAAAAACAACAGATAGACTCTGAGTTGATATCAATCCTACAAACTTAAATCTTTTTTTGTACCAGGTTAACTCAGAGGTCCTTAGCTCTCTCTCATTTTCCCCACAATAACTACATCACAATAAGAGCTAAATCATCTCTGCTGTAGTTACGATCACATGTGTCAACCTTAGTTGTCTTCCAAAGCAACTACTCTATTCCAAACTTAAAAATGGAAAGCGTAATGATAGTGGTCAACAAAAGAGGTTTTAAGACTAAAAAAATGTAGTATAAACACCAACAATTGGGAAACACTGGCCTGCGAGCGCTCCAGTTGGAGAACAGCCTTTACCAAAGGTGTTGTGGGTTTTGAAGACACTCAAACTCAGAATGAAAGGGAGAAATGCACTCAGAGGAAGGCATGCTTGGCAAACCCTCGCCGTGATCAACTCCCACCCAGAAACCTATGTCCCCACTGTGGAAGGATGTGTGGATACAGAATTGGCCTCCACAGCCACTTATGTACTCATGTGTAAAATTGTGTTTATGGAAGACAATCTTACTTGGCTACGAGTGAAGATGAAAAGAAAGACCTTAGTCTAGTGTTGCTTTCTAATACTGCCCAGCTTTTGTATGTGGAAACCTACTAAAGTGGGTAACTGATGGAGCCTACAGCCAGTAAATTTGACCTCAAGGCCAAGGCCCATACAGTCTACCAGATGGGGATGGGGAATCTCAGGCCTGGGGGTGGGGGCTAAATGTGGTCCTCCAGGTCCTTAATTCTGGCTCTTGGGAATCTGTCCTAACCACAACCCTCTCCTAGGCTAGGCCCTTCCTTGCTGTTGCTCTACAAACTCTTGGAAACTTTTTGCCTGTGTGCTCAACTGTGAAAATGCCTCTTGCTTAACCTAGACAGAGGTATGCATATCTCAGCAGGAACCTTTGCACTAGTATCAGGATTACTTTGAGTAAAGCAAAGCAACTAATATGCCTACTAAAAGCAAGGCTGTTTTTGCTTTTGTTTTGCCAGTGCAGGAAGTTTTAATTTCAGGCTATTAAGTTCAGATGCCTGCTCATGAAAAGGCATTCTTAACCTCTCCCAGTGCCCAAATCTGAACTCCCCCATCTGAAACCTCGCCAGTCAGAGTAGACATACTGTGCTAGACCAACCAATTCACTATAAGGCAGCTGCCTGTGTTCACGTTGGGTTAAAAAATTAAATATATTTATTTTCTGCAGGGAAACAGAGAAAGGGGTAACATGACAGAGCTTGAATATGGATTGCAGCGTTTGTCTGCAGCATCTCAGGTCTGAAACAGCTGAGATTTATCATGTTGATTTCCCACTTAAGAAAGTGAAAGCGTTTCCCCTGCTTAACACTGATGTAAGAGGCACGGCATCTACAAAGGAGCATATCAAGGGGAAACATTGGTTTGTTTCGTGTAAACCTGAGAAAATAAATGAGTTTGCTTCTGGGTATTTGGGATGCTTCATAGCTTATTTGGTTTATATGTTTTCTTACTCAGCTTGAAACAGAACTGCATGGATAATTCCATATCCTGTGCTTGAAGGATTACCATATATATTTTTATTTCAGGTACTTAACCAGAATTCTGCACTACAGTACTTTCTGATTGTAATATGCTTCATACAAAAACGAAAAGTTCTGATTCTCATTGCCCCATCTATTTGCGGTCTCCCCCTCCAATCACTACCAAACAGCCTTCATAATTTGCTGTGAGATAATTAGGAAACTCTTAAGTAGAACAGTTTCAGGTCATCAGCAAAATGTTACTTGCAATGAGCACCTGGTAGCAACCCAATGCTCCTAGCAATGGTGATCCAGCACTTTTCTCAGTGTTATTCTCTCTACACTACAAGCATATGTATAATGTTCCCTTAGAAGCCTTGGGATTGCTTTTGATGCACTAAAATAACCGTGAAGCAGTTTGCTCTCAGTTACTTGGCAGTCTCCACAGAATGGGAATTCATTGTCCTTAAATACCTCTCTTGAGTAAGAGAATGTAACACTCCTAAGTTGAAGGTATTGCATTGGAGGCCTCGCAGAACAGTAAGGCATATAGAGTCTTGCAGCTTAGCCTTTTGATGAGTGCAACTCATGTAAAATGTCACTGGTTCGGAAGCTTGGCTGCAGAAGCATTAAATGTCGAACTGTTTTAAGCACCATACTAGTTGAAGTAGAGTTGCCAGAGTTCCTCCTCAAGCAAAATGTTCAAGCAAATTTGGAGAGTTTCTTTTGGTCAAGCCATTTCCATGGAAGGTGAAACTTCATGCATGGAAACTTCATCAACATTTTCATACAAATTCCTCATAATGAATACATTTTTGTATTCCGTTTTCCCTCACATACGTAATTTTCCGAGCAATTTCCCTCAATATTTTTGAACTCTATTTTCACTAAATGTACTAATTTATATGCTGGTTACCCTATTATATGCAATTTTTTTGCACATTATTTGGAGATGTGCTGATTTGGAAGGGCGGCTGTGTTTTGGTTTGCATATTGTTCAGAAAGTGTGAATTACGTACATTCAGCTTCAAATGTGAACTAAATTGAATTTCTCCACCATCTAGTCGTTATGTGCATTATCTGCTCATCTCAACTCACCATACATCTACCCTGCCCTGTCCCTCTTCGTTCTGCCCCAATCCCTTTCTGCCCCCTTTTTGCCTTCTTTTTTTTAGAAATTTCAGTAACACAATGTGATTGGCTAGGGCTAGACTACCAGAAGGGGTTTTTAGTTGGTTGGTTGGTTGGTTGGTGGTTCATGAATTGTGGTTAATTGGTTGGAGAGAGTTGGAGTTGTTGGTACTTGCTGTTCATGGAGTCAACCAGAAGACATAGCAGAGGAAGAGGTCTGGGGAAGAAGTGAGACCAGAGAGGAAGGTGGAATGGATTGGCAGATGAAGACTTGACATCATGCAAAGGCTACTTGCCTCCCATCTTTCTGCCTGAAGCACATGTCAGGATCTGTATGTTGTCCTTGGATGCCATTGAGAGGTAGCCTTTCTTGATCTAGCACAATAGACAAGCCAGTAAAAGAAAAACAAAACCATTGTGGTAGTAGTGTTTTTCTTTCCTAGAAGAAAGTGAAGTAGCTGCTTCCTGGATCAAGAAGCCCTAGCCAACTTTCTTCCAGACTTGGCACTTCTCAGAGCTTTCATTCCTTCAATCATCTGGGTCATTGTCTTTTAGCTTTCATTCCAGCAGGCTGCAGATGGTATTCCATTATCTAGGCTTTTTTTCAACTTTAGTCTCTCAGAGTCTCTCAAGTTTAAGAAGAGGCATCATGGGGAAGAACAAATCCGCTGTGACTAATTGGGTACCTTATGCCAAAAAGATTCAGCCTTAGAAACTTGGAGAGTCAGTGGTTTATTAAAGCATTGAAGCTGGGGAAATGATTCGCTTGGATGAGGGGCCATGTGGCCTTCCTAAACCTGGTGCCCTCCCTCCAGATGTTTTGGGCTACAACTTTCATCAGTCCCATCCAGAATGCAGCCATTTTTAGGCTTGTCATATGTCAGGAAAATTCCTGACCTGTCCTGGCTATCGGGTGTAAAACTGGTGTGTGTGTGTGTGTGTGTGTGTGTGTTTGGGGGATTTTGCTGAAATAGCAAAATGTCAGGCAGACCCTGGATGTATGGCAACATGATGGAAAAAGCAGTGGAAATGGCTCCCAAAGCTTAAAATCACTATTTTGGGGGAGTTTCAACAATTTTGGTGGTTTTACTTTTTGAAATATGGCAACCCTAGCCATTTGGATGGCAAACGTTCACCATAGCTCAAAACATCTGGAAGGAACTTGGTTGAGAGTAGCTGGTGGAGAAGGACCATGCCATCTGCTTTACCCCTTAACCTCCATGAATAAAATTGAAATTCAGAATGTTTTTATATACAAGGACAGTTGACTGCACATAGGAATGCCAACTTCACCTTTAGCACAATATGCGGAAGTTGGGGCTGGAGTCAGTGGCTACCTGGAAATCAGGAGAAGATCAGCCAGCAAAATTCCAATCCCTGTTACACATGGAGACAGAGTTTAATATCAGAGATCAACTAAATTTCTGTGAATTTCCATTTCTTGCATTTTTGACATGGGAGGAATACACACGCACACACAGTGACACAATGTGATTGGCTGGGGCTATACTAGAGGGACCATAATACATGTATATATGACCAAGTGCTGGCCAGGAGAAGGGATATTGTGTTGGATGCTTGGTTTGTGGTTCAAGAGTTGTGGTTAGCTGGTTGGAGAGAGTTGGAGTTGTTGGTACTCGCTGTTAATTAACAGGCTTCACCAGTTACACACCATGCCGATTAGTATTAGTTTCATTCACTGTTCCTGGAAGGAGAACATTGGACTGTATCAAGGGTTTGTTGACTTGCGAAAATCAATCTGTGCACATCTTCTACAGCAGGGATGGGCTACAGTGGGGAAGCACTGGCCCTCAAGATGTTGTTGGACCACAGCTCCCATCATCTCTGACCATCGGCCATTCTGGCTGGAATTGATGGGAGTCCAACAGGCCACAGGTTCCTCATCCCTGTCCTAGAATTCATTTTGTTTCACTGACCGAAGATGCCAGCCCCACTAGGCTTGCCACTATTTCAGGCATAGGCAAACTCGGCCCTCCAGATGTTTTGGGTCTACAACTCCCATCTTCTCTGACCGCTGGTCCTGTTAGCTAGGGATGATGGGAGTTGTAGTCCCAAAAGATCTGGAGGGCTGAGTTTGCCTATGCCCGCACTATTTCCTTATTTCAGGGAGCAATTCCTTGTTTAACCATACCAAGTAAGGATCTGTTATTTAAAATAAAGAAGAGGTTTCACACCTAACCCTCTGTCATTCACCATCTCTTAAGAAGTGAGTCCTGTGCCTGATGCCTTTTGTGTGGAACCTCTGGGAATGAACTATGTTGTAAATTAGTCAGGGTGGGGACTAGGATACAAATAAACTATTTTCCTTCTACCTTGCTGGGTAGCTTGTAGCTTTTCCCAGTCAGCAAACATGATATTATACCCAATGTCCTGTGCCCACTTTATCATAGCTGATTTAACCGTTTTATCCTGTGTATTCCACCTCAGCAACAAGTTATACATTCTTGAAAGTACCTTAGTCTTAGGTTCTAACAGTTCTGTTTCCAATTTCGATTTTTCCACCTGGAATCCTAACTTTTTATCCAATTTAAAAACCTCTTTGATCTGAGCGTAATGTAGCCAATCTCGCACCTTATCTTTTAGTTTCTCCAAGCTCTGCAATCTCCAGTTGTCTCCATCTCTTTCTAGTATTTCCCAATATTTTGGCCATTCGACCTCCATATTGGGTCTTTTCACAGCCTTAGCTTCCATAGGTGATAGCCACCTTGGGGTCTTATTTTCTAATAAGTCTTTATATTTTGTCCAGACATTAAACACTGCTTTCCTTACAATATGGTTCTTGAAATTCTTGTGAATCTTAACCTTGTCATACCACAGATATGCATGCCATCCAAAAGCATTGTTAAATCCTTCCAAATCTAACACATCAGTGTTTTCAAGAAGCAGCCAATCTTTCAGCCAGCAAAAAGCCGCTGATTCATAACACAACCTTAAGTCTGGCAGGGCAAACCCCCCTCTTTCTTTAGCATCAGTTAATATTTTAAACTTAATTCTGGGCTTTTTGCCCTGCCAGACAAATTTAGAGATATCTCTTTGCCACCTCCCAAAACACTCCATTTTATCCACAATCTGTAAAGTCTGAAAAAGAAACAGCATCCTTGGCAATACATTCATTTTTATAGCAGCAATTCGACCCAACAAGGAAAGTTTCAATCTTGACCAACTTTCTAAATCTCTCTTAATTTCTGACCAGCAGTTTTCATAATTATCCTTAAATAAGCTCAGATTTTTTACTGTTATATTCACCCCTAGATATTTTACTTTTTAAACCACATTTAACTCTGTCTCCTTCTGAAACCTTTCTGATTCTGAAACTGTCAAATTTTTCTCCAGTACCTTAGTTTTTTGCTTGTTTAGTTTAAAACCCGCCACCCGACCAAAATCTTGAATTAATTGTAAAGCCCTTTTCGTACTAGATTCTGGCTCCTGTAGGGTCAAAACTAGGTCATCTGCAAAAGCCTTAAGTTTATACTGTTTCGCTCCGACCTGAATTCCTTCCACCAACCGGTCCCCTCTAATCATATTCAAGAGCACCTCCAGGACCGAAATAAATAACAGAGGGGAAATAGGGCAACCTTGTCGTGTTCCTTCTTCAATTTTAAACTCTTCTGTCACCACATTGTTAACTATCAATTTAGCCTTTTGTTCTGAGTATATTGCTTCTATCCCATTTTCAAATCCCCGTCCCACTCCCATCCCTTCCAGGTTTTTCTTCATGAATTTCCAATAAATATTGTCAAAGGCCTTCTCCGCATCTATAAATATTAACACTGCTCTAGTATTAATATTTGTTTGCAAAAGCTCCAAAATGTCAATAATGTTCCTTGTGTTAGCAGACAAATGTCTTCCAGGGAGAAAGCCGGCCTGGTCTTTGTGAATCACTTCACTTAAAACCTTTTTAAATCTGTTTGCTAAAATGTCTGCAAAAATTTTGTAATCCACATTTAGAAGGGAAATGGGACGGTAATTCTTAAGTTGTGTCTTTTCCAATTCTGATTTAGGTATCAATGTGATGGAAGCTTCTTTCCACGTTTCCGGAGCTTTCTTCCCCTCCATAATCTCGTTGCAAACCTCCATTAATGGATGTATCAAGTAGTCTTTCAGTACCTTATAATATTTGGAGGTAAGCCCATCTGGTCCTGGAGACTTGCCCAATTGCATATTCTGAATGGCAACTTCAATCTCTTGTCTTGATATTTTACAGTTCAGGATTGATCTATTTTCTTGAGACAACCTTGGTAGTCCATTTTTTATCAAAAATTGTTCTATCTTGGCCTCATTTTGCGGCCCTTGAGTGTATAATTGTTTAAAGTATCTCTGGAAGCACTTCCTTATCTCCCCAGGGTTCTGAATGTTTCTTCCTTCAGTCTCTAGGTTGGTGATCGTGTTTAATTTTTCTCTCTTTTTCAACTGTCATGCTAGCAGTTTTCCACATTTATTTGCCGATTCAAATGATCTTTGTTTCATTAACTTAACTTTCCACTCCACCTCCTGATTTATCAATTTGAAGTATTGTGCTTGGTAAAATTTAATTTCTTTCAAAATCTCCTTTGACTTCGGTTTCGATCTTAACTTCTTCTCACATTCTTTAATTTTCTCCAGGATCTTCTCTTTTTTCTCATTCTGTGCTCTTTTCTTTATGGTGTTTTGTTGTATCAGAAACCCTCTCATAACCGCTTTACTTGCATCCCAGATGATTCTTTTTTCCACCGTGGTGTTCAAATTTATCTCAAAGTAGTCCTTCAAAGCTTTCTGGGCCTTTTTGGTAATCTCCTGATCTCTAAACAGGTTGTCATTCATCTTCCATCTAAAGGAGCCGGTTGGAATTAGTCTCATGTCCATCTTTACAGCGTTATGGTCGGAGCAGGTCTTTGGGCAGATTTCCACCTTTCTCGTCTTAGGTGCCAGACCTCTAGTTATCCATATTTGGTTGATTCTTGTCCATGTCAGTTGGGCTTCAGAAAAGAATGTTCCCTCTCTTCCCAGGGGGTTCTTTGTCCTCCAGATGTCAATCAAGTCCATATTGTCTATCAGTTCAAAAAAAGTTTTGGGTAATCTGCCGTCTTTTGTCACATTTTGGCTTTGAGACTTATCCATGTTAGTTGACACCACCCCATTCATATCACCCATCATAATGATGTTATCATAGTCCAGATAGTCCAGCATTATCTCATGCAGCTTCTTGTAAAATTCCGATTTCCCCTCATTTGGTGCGTAAATTCCTAATATCAAAAACTTTTCTCCCTGATTTTGTATCTCAATTGCCAGAATTCTTCCTTGCTCATCTTTAAATAAAATTTTTGGTGACAGGCTCTCCTTTGCATATATCACCACTCCTCTTTTCTTAACTCGGTCCAAAGAGATAAATTCTTGTCCTAATCTTTTATTTATTAACACTTTTCTATGGAGCCTAGTCACATGTGTTTCTTGCAAACAAATAATGTCCAATTGTTCTTTTCTCAATATATGGAATATTCTCCTTCTTTTTTCCGGGGAATTACAGCCATTAATATTCCAGTTTAGAAGTTGCAGAGACATCCTGAACAAATCTGTTATTCCTCTGATGGTGGTGTCTTTTTCTCCGAATCTTCAGGTCCCGATGGTGGGTGTACCAGTAATGATCCAGACCCTGGAGGTCTCTCAATCCCTTTCTGAAGGTCCTCTCCGTAAGCGCTCAGAAATTTATCTTTGTCCTCGGCTGTTTTAATTTTAACCTTCTTCCCTCTGAATGTAAAAGATAATCCTTGGGGAAATTCCCACCTGAAAACAATTGAGTTGCTCCTCAGCAATTTTACTAACTCAGTGTAGGTGGATCTAAGGTCCAAAAGCTGTTTAGGAATATCTTTGTAAATTTTGACTCTTTTGTCCGAAATGTCCAGTGACTTTTCGTAATGTAGGCCTAATATTTTATCCCTTTCCTCCTTAGATCTCAAGGTAATCAAACAGTCTCTGGGCCTATCTTTCCTTGCTGATTTTCCAAGTCTAAAAGCAGTCACAATTTTAAAGTCCTTTTCTTCCTCCAAAGGCCAAAACTTGGAAAATTCTTTTGTCAGGAACTCAATTAAATTCCCTTGTTCCAGTTCTGGTATTGACCTCAATCTCAAATTATTCTCCCGATTCCGCAATTCAATCATAGACAGATACGCCTGCTGTTCACCAACCAGTTTGTGCAGTGGTCTTACCTCTTGTTTTAATTCTTCAACTTTTTGGCTGGCTTCCTCAGCCAATTTGCGGTTTACTGCAGTGGTCTCAAATAGCCTTCCAATTGATTCGGTGTTCAAAGTGACTTGCTCAGTTAGTTTATTTACACTGGCTGTATTTTGTTCAATCTTTGCCGTTTGCTCATCCGCTTTCTTGTCCAGAGCTTCCAGTTTTTCCAAGATTTTCTCTAGTACTGAGCCAGATGCTCCTGCAGCCATATCTTCCGCCAGTGGTTGCTCAATTCCTACTTCTTCAGCAGACAAAATAGTAGGAACAGATGATCTACGCGGCTGTGAAGTTAAATTTAAAGTTGTTTGTCTAGCTTTCGCTCTAGCCGCTCTTGTTCTTCCAGTGCCACTCATTCCAGTTTGTCTACAAGTCAAGGTCAAACTAGATTGTTCCCATGAGAATCCAGCAGCCCAAAGAGTAAACAGTCAAATAGAAGGAAAGGAAACAGAAAGCAAAGCCACGTACAACTGTAAATCCAAAGGCCTCTAGAGGGAGTTCAGATATGTCTTGAGGGGAAAAGGCCAAATTGTTAAAATCCAGTTAATCAGCCGTCCAGTTAAATTCCAAAAGGACCTTCAATTTTTCTTGAAGTTAGCAGAGTTGGTTTAAGAAACACTACAATGTCTCTAACAAGTGCCAGAAGAGATGTTTCAATATAACAAGTGCACAAAAACTCAGATTGTAGCAAACCCAAATTACAAAGTATCCAAGTCTGCACTCTGACAGTTCTGTCTTTCAGGCAGATCCACTACCTGGGCTTCTCAATATAATTTGTAAGTTCCAAGAGAAGAGGTAAGACACAGTCCATAAAGAAGATAAGTCACTTAAAAAAAGAGTTAAATCCTGATTTAGCATAAAAGCAGCTTCAATGGATGCACAGATTAGTTGTTTTTAACGCCTCTTCAAAGGCTCCAAACATCCAAGTCTTTTGCTTTAGATCTTAAGCAGAAGCGGAAGACGGACTTCCTGTTTACGTTTTCCGCTTTCGGCCGAATTTATAGCAATTTATTTTCAGTTCTTACTGCCTTTTCTTACTCACGGGTTGTTGCTTTTCAAAGTTAGATGTTTCCAGGAAGAAAGGTCAGCGCTCACCGACAGCGGCTATGCGGCTTCACTCCACAGGAATAGTGATCGACTCACAGCGCCGCGATACCCCCTCCACGTTCAGAGACCCCTTACGGGGTCCCTTCTCCGTTTCGGGGGGTGCTTCTGGCACCCACCGAGTCCCACGGCCACAGGCTCTTGCTGCCTGTGGTTTTCCGATGTGGGTCTCCGCTTCGCCGTAGCGGACAACCCGTTTCTGCGGAGCTCCCTCTTCACAGTTAGAAGAGGGCAGCCATTGCCGTTCGCGCCGCCTCCGGAAGCCCATGCCCAACTGGCATGTTGTCTCCCTCCTGGTCGATCGTTCGGGAGCTTCATTAGCTTTCTTCAGCCCGAACATCACAGCGACCGATTGCCAACAGACACCAGCATACTTAGGGATCCGCAGAGTCTTTGCAGCTTGTGTAACAGACCTCAGCAACTCAGCATTTTGGCTAATCTACTTTATTTACATATAAGCACACACGGAGCACTGCAACATGGCTCCCTCTCTCTCTAGCATCAGACAGAAAAGAGAAAAAACAAAGGACAATAGTCCCACTTCACGGAACACAGTAATGCAAACATCCTGTCTCCGTCACTTCCCACTCTGTGGAGTCAAAACATACGACGTCATGAGATAGACAACAATCCCATGACTGGAGGCACGGAGCATGAATTTTAACAATGTGTTTTGTGGAGGAAATGGACTTCCCACTTCTGCTGGGAAGGAGCCTCACCCCCCACCCTATCTAAGCCTCTAAATGAAACACAGTGGCTACCCACGCATCTCCTCTCCAGTTGCAAAAAATGGTGAATAGGATTGCTGACTTTCAAACGTTAATTAAAACGCTTCTCTTCCTGCACCTCCCTCCCCAGAACACTGTAGAAAAAGGCAGCTTTGAATAAATGAGAAAAGATAACTGTTCATGCATAAGCCTGGGGAGGGGGAGAGGTCAAACCAATTCTGAATGTTGAGTATTTTTGAGTTTTAATTTATACATGTCTTACAAGGCAAAACAGCTGTGCATCTGGAGTGCTACACATACCTCTTGGAAGCAGGTGGGGAGAAGATTAAAACCTTCCTTCTCCCCCACCCTCCCCCGGTATAAGTTGTCAGTGATTTTAAAAGCTTCCCAGTCTTTTGAACTACATATTTTCGAGTTGAAAATGCAGTCTATGAAAATGGATGAAGAACTCGGAGACTCTGGAGAGGGAGGGAGGGAGGGGAAAAAAATCCTTTTCATATCAATCTTGGCTTATTGTGTCAGCAGTTTTGCTTTTTTGACAAGTTTTAATCATTCATTCATATTCCATCTGAAATAAGGTTGGCAATTTTGAGGAGGCTCTTCTGCCACCGAAGGGTGGGAAAGGAAGCCTGAATTTCTTTGAAATTTCCTAACAGCGTGACTCACTTCATTCCCATCTTCACGAGTGCCAAATTAATGAAATCCTCCCCCCCCCCATGTTACTGGGTCATTTCCATTCTTATAAGTGGGGGAGGCAGGGAAGCAAACTATTGCAGATGCCTTTCAGTACAAAATGTGAATTTATGATAGGTAGAAAGCAGGAGTAAGCAAAGCCCCGCTAGATCAAACCAAAGGCCTATTGTGGGTGTGGGGATGCTTTGCCTATGTTGCTGAACTACAATTCTCATCACCCCTGGCCATGGACCGTGCTTGCTGGGGCTGATGGGAGTTGTAGTTCATCAACATCAGAAGGGCCATAATTCACCATACCTGGGCTCTTGAGTCCAGCGTTTTATTTCACATGACGGCCAACCAGATGGTTTGGCGAGCCCAAGAGCAGCACATGAGGGCAACATTCATCTCTTGATGTTGTTCCCCTGTGACAGCTGCCTCCTATCCCAGAGGTAGTATATAGCCATCTCATGACACATAGGCACCCACAGTTGTATCCTCTATGAATATGGCTAATGCATTTTGAAGTCATCTACATTGGCCATTATTACATGTTATGGCAACAGATCCCAAAACATTGATGTTTGCTGCCCAGATCCCCCAGATCCCCCGATGCCTTGGCAAGCACAGACAAGCGGGCAGATCAACCACAATTTGGCTGGGGGGTGGGGGCGGATGAGCTCAGGAAGCGGCGAGTGATGAGAAGCAACGTTGCCAGGAAGAGAACCAGGAAGTGACGATCCAGTGACCCTGATAGGAAAATCCAACAAAGCCCAGTGATCAGACGAAGTCCAGTACCAGAACGGGCATGGCAAGAGAAAGGCCGAAGGACCCCACCAGCTAGGCATTTAAATTCCCCTTGGGCACAGTGCCAAGGGCTGCAATTGGTTGGTTGGTCCCGCGCCCAGGGGAACGCCCCCTTACTCCTGCTGCCATTGGCCCATTGGTGACAGGAATACGATCCGGCCTGCAATAGGCCGGTTTGCCAGGGAGGCCCACAAAGCCACTTGCCTGAAAAGGGGGAGAATTGACTTATAGAGGCTGCCTATGATTTTGTGTATGCTGCTCCAGTGGTCGAGGCCTGCTATGCCTTAAGATCATTAGAAGATCCCTGGTGGATCAAGCCAAAGGGCCATCTAGTTTATCATCCTTTTCTCACAGTGGCCAACCAGATGCCTATGGAAAGTCTAGGACACAAGACATTAGCACAATGGAAGTAGTTCTGCCCTCATGCCTTCACTGCCCGAACCTCCCATCTTACCATCTCACAAGCTTAGTAGAAACAACATAACCCCTGGAAAGGTAGCATTGTGGCTCTGTCACTTCTGTAGGAAAAGCCCTTAACACATATTGATAAACCATGAAGATAGAATTTAGTACATACCATGGAAATTTGGCAAGAGTTGAGAGTTTGAACAAACCTTCTTGGAGCTACAAAGTAGAACATTTCACCTTCGGAACTTGGACTTAGCAGGATACTTTGGTGTAACTCTTCCTGATCAGTTTGAAGACAGTTGTGGGAAATGTCACCTTGCTAAATTCAGTACTTTAATACCGTGTAATTACAAGGTATCTCCCCCCCCCCGATCTTTTATTGGCTATTATATTATGTAATAGTCAACATATTTTTATTACCTTTGTATTAAGTAGTAGCACAACTGTTTTCCTTTCCCCATGATAGTCATTGAGTGAATGTTTAAAACAATTAAGAATAAATATTGTAGTCATGAATCTGCTTTTGCTGCAACCATTGTGTCCAGTCCTTTGCACACCTACTGTGGAGCAGGGTGGGGGACTAGGTCCCGCTAGGAGGCTACATTTTTCCGTCTCCCATATCTCATGAGCCACCCTTGACAGGTCGGTGGGGCTGCTTGCAGATGGACTTCAAAGTGGTCAGCTGATCAGTGCTGAGAGCCCTATAAGCTGCAATAGCGAATTCCCCATCAGCTGATCTGCCAGGACTCCCTGGTCAGCCAGCTGGTGCTGAGCAGAGCTCTACTTGCCAAGGAACAAACCATCAGACGCACACTTTAAACTCCCAATTGTTCATTTGCAACCACATCTTTACCTGCTCAGATGCAGACCCTCTGAGTGTCCCTATTTTCCAAGGACAGTCCCGGATTTGCAGAAGCCATCCAGTTTCTGATCTGATCCCGGAATGTCCCACTTTTCCTTAAGGCATCCCTATTTTCACTGGAGAAATGTTGGAGGGTATGGAATAGGACCACATCCCTATTTTCACTGGGAAAATGTTGGAGGCTATGAGACTGGGCGTTGCATATAATGTCAGGTTTGGAGCAAATGGATATGTTTTTCAGAAAGCAGCATCATGGGTCAAATTTGACTCCTGAAAGTTCTCCACTGCTGCTTTGGAGTATAGTCTGTTGGATTTGCTGGACAAGCAGGCACATAATGGCCCTGCAGACTTATTCTGTGAGCCAACTGGTGTTAAAGTGATGTCTCCAGATGCAGTGTTTCTCAAACTTGGGTCCCCAGCTGTTGCTGGACTACAGATCCCATCATCCCTGGCCACCGGTCTTGCTAGCTATGGATGATGGGAGTTACAGTCCAACAACAGCTGGAGACCCTAGTCTGAGAAATTCTGCTCCAGAATGCATAGCTTGCAGAAAGCTGCTTTATTTAAAGAGTGATGGCTACTTGCCACATTTTTAAAGGGGGTCAAAATTCACATCAACTTTGCAACTTAAGGGGGAAAGAAGTCAGATATCTGAATGCTTACAGTGCTGGGAGAACTGCAGAGCTAATTTCAGGAATCACGATAAGGGAGCTAGGTATCATAAAGGACTCCACTTCTTTTCTTTCCTCATTTAAAGACGATCACTTCTAAAGCGGCTAATCGCTCTGATTGACTGAAGTAGCAAAGGAGCCTTCTCCTTTTGAAGAATTAAACTTCCAGCCATTAAAGCAGACCTTAATATCCTTATCTTCAGAGGAGGAGCCAGATCAGGAATTTTCCATCAATATTTCACAATGAGAAAGCAAGCACTTTCTAACAAAGTTCACACCCATCAAAGACAAACGTAAGTCAAAAATTCAGGTGGCAGAGCCCTCAGGCTTTCGAGAAGGCCTGCTCCAGGCCCAACTCTGGAGTCTCTTACCTGTGCTCCTTTTGCATAGCATAGCATCGCAGCGAAGATGAGATAGGGTTGTATCCAGCATTAGCTATACTCTGAGTAAAGGACCCCTGGGCGGTTAAGCCCAGTCAAAGGCACGCTTTCAGGCCGAGGGAGCCGGTGTTTGTCCGCAGACAGCTTTCCGGGTCATGTGGCCAGCATGACTAAACCACTTCTGGCACAACAGAACACTGTGGTGGAAACCAGAGCGCACGGAAATGCCGTTTACCTTCCCACCGCAGTGGTACCTATTTATCTACTTGCACTGGCATGCTTTCGTACTGCTAGGTTGGCAGGAGCTGGGACTGAGCAACAGGAGCTCACCCCGTGGTGGGATTCGAACCGCTGACCTTCTGATCGGCAAGCCCGAGAGAAGTCTACTCAGAGTTAAATACCATTTGTAAATCATTTTCAGGTAGTTCTCTTGAGGTGCTGTGACTTTAAATGAGTGGATTCAAATTGCACCCCCTATTTTGCAAAACTCCTCAGCCCCATGTGAAAATTGGGTGTATATTTTCTGCAGCATTTGCAGGAGGAGTAAATAATTTCAGTGGCAATTTCCTGTGGGAGGGTCTGAGGGTATGTTTGGGTGAGGGGAGAATTGTGGATCAGTGGCTAGGGCATCTGTGTTGCATGCAGGTTGCCAAATTCAATCTTTGGCATCTCCCAGTAGGACTGGGAGAGGCCCTTGTTTTGGAAGAAAAGAAGGAGCTAAGATCACACAAGGATGAAAATGAATACCCAAAGTGTGAAGAGTGCAAAGCAGCCCTTTCAACGGCTTTGCAGACACGTGCTATTATGTATTTATTTGTCTACGCATAATTGGTTCAGCTCTTCAGTTTCACGTGGTTTGGTCAAAATGCAGTTGTGAAATGAGATTTCTTGTTAGGAATCATTGCAAAATATATTCTTTTCGCTGCTCTGCAGTACCTCCTTATTATTACATGATGCAAAACAATTCCCACCTTTTCTTGATCCGTTTTACATGCTGCAAAATACCATTTTGCCCTCACGTTGACAGTTTTATCCAAGAGCTCAGTTGGCTTTTAACAATCTAAGTCTATGCACATCATTTGGGGGGTAAATCCAATTTGCTTGGTAAGGCATACTTGTGAGCAAACGATGCCTAGAAACAGGCTGTAAGGCAACTTACCTGAAAACCAGTCCCTACTGAGCAGAGCAAGACTTTTTGCCAAGTTTTTATTAAAAAAGAAGAAGAAGAAAAAGATCAGGCTATGAAGCTGCTGCAGGAAGCAACTCCTGCAGAATTCAGCTGAGTTAACATGTTCAGGATGGGGCTATCAATCAATCTTTGCCCTTCCCAGGAGCCACAAAGAAATCTGTATGACTGGACTGATGGTGAATTGATATATGATACACTAGATATAATTCCAAAACAACCAGATCAGCACCTCGGACAGCTTCCAGTGACTCTGGCATAGTGGCAACAACTTTCTTATTGGGTATATCAAGTGATCAAACTTTTTAAACTAATGTCATCCAATTGTCTTAATATTTTGTATACTTGTTGAATGATCAAAACTAAGTTCAAATCTAAAATGTTAATGTTTTTATCTCATCCCATTTTTTAATTATGAGGGTTCCAATTTTTTTTTTATAATTGATAATTTTGGCCTTGCCGGACTACACAAAAACCTTTAAACCTTTAAAGGATTGAGATACATCAAAACTAAAAACACCAATCTCTTCAGAACTTCACAGGCTTTAATATGATATGTCACAGGGTGATCTTACTTAAATTGTAAATTTAAGTTACAAAATTTTAAATTTTAAAAAGTGACTGAAAATTAATATGATTAAAAATTTCCAGAAAAAGCATTGATTACTTAATATTTCTAAGAGCTACCTGCAAAATTTCATATTGAGATCACATTAAATATATATATATATATATATTGTCTGCCTTCTTGGGTTCTATTTAGGATAAATGGGTCTTCTTGCAGTAAAATATAACAGAATAAACAAGACTATAATATCAGTTGCTACAGGCATTTCTTTAGAAAGTTATTCACTTAAAAGGTGTCTGAAAAGCTAGTCAGACTTTTCTCTTAAAAATGTGTTCCAAAGCCGATTGATAGCTTGCTGTTGCATGATAGAATTAACACTTTGACAGAATTCTTGTTACTACTTCATCTCATTTATTTATTTTTTTGGAAATTTCAAACCCTCATAATTCAAAAACGGGATGAGATAAAAAAAATTAAAATTTTAGATTTAAACTTAGTTTTGATCGTTCAAACAAGTGTACAAAATATTAAGAAAATTGGATGACATGAGGTAAAAAAGTTAGATCACTTGATATGGGGTGACCCATTAGACAACGGAAGGAAATGTTGTCACAGCAAGGAACTGGCTGCTGAATCTTGACTTGATCCTGAGTGATTTAATTTCTCCAGTGCCTGTTCTGCTCTAGGACCCACCTTCAGGAAAATGCTGGTTGTATTCAAGGGGCCTTTCCTGATTTCATATTCTTATGCTTCTGAGAAGCTGGGCAGGGGACCACATCTTCTGAGGCTACATCTTCCAGCTGTGAAACCACACAGGATGATCCTAGATATTCTTCTTTGGGGATTAATATCAACCCGTTCTGAGTCTTCCTCCAAGTGCTCTGAAACCTCAGGATTGGGCGTCATGACAGCCACTGCTTTCACTGCACCAAACCGTTTCCCAAAAGGAAAAAAGTACAGCATCTATACAACCTGATCATCTGAAGAAGCCTTTCTTTTCCTTTGCGCCTTGTGGTCTTCCTGTCACGTGGGTTCAAGTGGGCAGTGGCCTTGTCTTCTCCTTTTATTTATTTACAAGAATATTGCTAAATCACTAACGCCTCAAAAATGGTGCACAGTAACATCATTAAACACCATAATACTATAAAATCATAAAACTAAACTAAAACTTAACAAATGACCAATATATTTCTCATGAAAGACTCTCTAGGATGTGACTCACATGCACAGCATATCAGTTCATGACACATGACTGACTGTGTGAACAGACACTGAAACACGCTGCATTTAAAGTGTTGCAAAGGGGTGGCTGTGGTGCTTGAACTATGGCTCCTCATTAACAAATGCAAGTCATCTTTCGATCCTCAATAGTCAAATACTGAACATGACATGAGTATGTGATTCTCTTAACTAGTTAACCACCAGACTCTTTTGCAAAAGCCTTTTATTTGTATGGCCCCTTCTTGGATTCTCCATCCTTCTACTGATCCAGACCCTTGCTGTTCAGAATTATTCTCTGTATTTTCCTTTGTATATGCATGATTCCCTCCCTGGAACTCCTTGGATATTTTCAATTCATAATTTCATAAATGTGTTGTTGCGGAAAAAACCAAAAAGGTGAGGGTGGTGGGGAGAAAGTCACCCACAGCTATTTGTAGTCAGGTCTATGTGCGATGTGATACATAAGTAGCAGTCAAATACAACATTCCTTGTTTTCCTAGAGTGGACATGCAGGGGGATGTTTGGTCCAGCCAGTCGGAACTTCCTGTTTCCTCCTGGGCTGGGACACACTTCTTCTTGCATGTGACTAGAGGTGGCATGACCTTACCTGTGCAGGTAACAAAAGCACAAGGCACGCAGCCCTCCTCCTTCCTTTTCCATCTTCCTTTCGTTGTGTGAACTGCAGTGACTGCCAGTCTGCAGTCACTGGGATTAACTCCCCCATATGGGGCAGATCCACATGTACAGTGGAACCTTGGGTTGTGGACGTAATCCATGATGGAGGTACATCCACAACTCACAGTGTTCGCATCCTGCGTAGGTGCCCGTGCAATTCAGCACTTCTGAGACAGGAGTGAGAACATGCTGGGAATGCGATGTACAGATAAAATTGTGGATTGTTGTTGTTTAGTCATTTAGTCATGTCCGACTCTTCGTTACCCCATGGTCCAGAGCATGCCAGGCCCTCCTGTCTTCCACTGCCTCCCGCAGTTTGGTCAAACTCATGCTGGTAGCTTTGAGAACACTGTCCAGCCATCTCGTCTTCTGTCGTCCCCTTCTCCTTGTGCCCTCCATCTTTCCCAGCATCAGGGTCTTTTCCAGGAAGTCTTCTCTTCTCATGAGGTGAAATTGTGGATTAAAGAGAGCTAAAATCCAAAAAGCACAAAACAATCTCAATTAAAACGCAGAGGAAGTCAGTAAAAAAGAAAAGAAAAAAAGAAAACAAATATGTTGTTATTGTTTAGTCGTTTAGTCGTGTCCGACTCTTCGTGTCCGACTCTTCGTGACCCCATGGACCAGAGCACGCCAGGCACTCCTGTCTTCCACTGCCTCCCGCAGTTTGGTCAGACTCATGTTTGTAGCTTCGAGAACACTGTCCAACCATCTCGTCCTCTGTCGTCCCCTTCTCCTTGTGCACTCCATCTTTCCCAACATCAGGGTCTTTTCCAGGGAAGTCTTCTCTTCTCATGAGGTGGACAAAGTATTGGAGCCTCAGCTTCACGATCTGTCCTTCCAGTGAGCACTCAGGGCTGATTTCCTTAAGAATGGATACGTTTGATCTTCTTGCAGTCCATGGGACTCTCAAGAGTCTCCTCCAGCACCAAAAACAGCTCTTATGGCCAAATATAAAAAACAAATATAGGCAGCTAAATTATAGGTTTTGGGTAGATTTGTTGAAATAATAAGTTTTGAGCAAGCACCTAAAACAATCTTTCCAAGTAGTCTTGGCTCCTGTGTTCTACAGGCCAAAGGTACACAAGTAAGAGTCTGGGTGAGAAGGGATTTGGGTACCATGGGTGGTTTGTAGAGGCAAGTGGATGGGAAGAGTTAAATTCTCCTCTGAATGAGATTAAAATCTAATCCATCATAGAAATTGGGAGTTATAATGGCTCATCTCACATCTAGGAGAGATAATATGAATGGGCAACATTTGTATTCTGGGCCAAAGCCTTACAAAGTTGAGAAACATGTTTACCTCCTATTTGGGTTACCCATCACCACCACTACAGCTCTCTACCACACCCCTGCTTCTCCCAAATTTACCTGACAGTGAGACAATGGTAGCTACAGGTTTTCTTCTCTCTCTCTCTCTCTCTCTCTCTCTCTCTCTCTCTCTCTCTCTCTGCCTCCCCTGTCTCCATCACCTAGATCCTTTAAAGGTCTGCCTTGGGGCGTATGGGACCCTGGAGATTCACATTCCCCAGGCTTCTTATGCCCCCATAATTTTTGGTATTGCAGCATTCCAGGTTCTAGAGAGAGGGAAGGAATGAGAGGAAGAGAGGAAAGCTGCAGAGAGGAAGAGGTGTGAAATGAAAGAGAGCTATGCTGCCAGATAGGTTGGAGGAGGAAGGGGGAAGCAGCAGGATGACCCCGACATAGCTGTCAACCGTCCCTTCAGCGGCCATGGTGACGCCACAACCGCCTCATGCCGGGCTCGTGGGCGGCATGGGCAAGAGTCTCTCTCTCTCTCCCTCCCTCCCTCCTTCTCTCTCTCTCGGGTGGGGAAGGGCCAATGGAACTCCTCGCACCAGGACGACGACAGCCCCAACGTGCTGCTTAGCATACCCTCCAACCAGTGCAGCATCTTAATGTAGTGATTTCCCCCTCAGCATCCCTTTCATAACTCTAATTTTATAAATCATTTGTCCATCCATAGTTCAAATGTTTACTACAAGTTTTCTGTCAATCCTACCAATGTATGTAACTCTTGACAATAGCTTTTCAAATAAATTAGAAACTTTCCCCATTCTTTATTAAAGAGGTCCTCGTCCTGGTTTCTAATTCTGCCTGTAAGCTTTGCCATCTGGACGTTGTTCATCAGTTTTGTCTGCCACTCTTCTTTGGTGGGAGTCGTAGACCCTTAGGATCATCTAGTCCAACCCCCTGCAAAACACAGCCAGTCGCAGCAAAAGCAGCATGGCTCCATCAGTGCCGGATTTCTGTATAAACTAAGCCAAAATCCCTGACCCCTTATATTCGAGGCTGCTGACCCCTTATATTCGAGGCTGCTGGTCCCTTATTTTCAAATCTGTAAGTTGACAGCTATGGACCCCGAGGTCCACAGGGGTATTGTAGGGGGAGTGAGGGAGAGGAATTGCTTAATATGCCCCCCCCCCCGTTCCCTTGAAATAGTTTATTCCCCCAAGTGCTTGCAAGGAAAGGCTGAAAATAGCAAGTGGAAAATCAAGGAAGCCAAGAAGAGTTTACCCATCACAAATATTTATGCTTAAACAAGATTTCAGACATTCTCAGACACGGCGAGAGACAGCAGGAGGATGCAGTTGTGCTGAATTTACAGCTCAGCCCCTGTTCTTATTGCTCTTGCGTTATTTTCTTTCCAATGATGCCTAATTAAGGACAACAAAATATGGTTTATGATTGTGATGAGGCATAGCCTAGGTATTCAAATCTGCTCAACAAACATAATGTTTGCTTGCTGAAAGGGAGACGAGGGATTGAATCGCAAACTATCTGATTTAATACCTGCATCGGAATGAGTTGGAAGTAAATACCGGCATATTCCTGATCTCCTTCCCACCACCCAAACAAAACCTGCCTCCGACAAAGCTTTATGCTTGGGGTGATCACCTGCTGCTTCCACATGTTAACTGGCAAGAGAACGGTTACTTTATTGTCTTCTGCAAAATGCTGCATTTGTTTCTGGTTAAAAAGGGGGGGCATGCTTATAGAAATAGCTTTACAGCTCGATTCTGGGGGGAAATGGTGCAAATGGGTCCTGGTCAAACTGGCGAGAGTTGTTGTGATGGTCAGCAACTTGGATAGCTTATAAAAGGTAAAGGTAAAGGTACCCCTGCCCGTAGGGGCCAGTCTTGACAGACTCTGGGGTTGTGCGCCCATCTCACTCAAGAGGCCAGGGGCCAGCGCTGTCTGGAGACACTTCCGGGTCACGTGGCCAGCGTGACATCGCTGCTCTGGCGAGCCAGAGCCACACACGGAAACGCCGTTTACCTTCCCGCTGGTAAGCGGTCCCTATTTATCTACTTGCACCCGAGGGTGGCTTTCGAACTGCTAGGTTGGCAGGCGCTGGGACCGAGCAACGGGAGCGCACCCCGCCGCGGGGATTCGAACTGCCGACCTTCCGATCGGCAAGCACTAGGCGCTGAGGCTTTAACCCACAGCGCCACCCGCGTCCCTAGCTTATAAAAGAGCAATACACAAATTCATGGACAATAAAACTGGCCATAATTCAAGATATGCCTTCTCATATTGTGTTGCTTCCTTTTAAAAGTGAGTCCGTAAGTGACTGTGGAGGCCAATGTCCTTCCACAGTGGAGACATAGGTTTCCGGGCGGAAGTTGATCATGGTGAGGGTTTGCCAAATATGCCTTCCTCTTAGTGCGTTTCTCCCTTTCGTCCTGAATTCGAGTGTCTTCAAAGTCTACCACACCTTTGGTGAAGGCTGTTCTTCAATTGGAGTGCTTGCAGGCCAGTGTTTCCCAGTTGTCGGTGTTCATACTACATTTTTTAAAGATTTGCCTTGAGAGAGTCTTTAAACCTTTTTTGTTGACCACCAGCATTACACTTGCCATTTTTAAGTTCGGAATAAAGTAGTTGCTTTGGAAGACGATAATCAGGCATCCGAACAACATGAACAGTCCAATGAGGCTGATGTTGAAGAATCATTGCTACGAGGCCACCGCCAAATGATTTAAAGGGTTCTCAGCTGCACTTTATTTGCACACAGAGAGAAGTCACTTCCAGACGACCTGTTTATTGAGCATTCATCCTCTTTTTTTTGCACAAAATTTGCAAGGAGGTTGAGTTTTTACTGAGCAGTCAAAGAATCATAGAGTTGTAGAGTTGGAAGGGATCCTGCGGATCATCTGTTCCAAGCTCTTGCAATGCAGGAATATGCAGCTGTTCCTTTTTTTAAAAAAAATAAGATATTTATTAAGATTTCAAAATTTATACAAAAACAATAATAAAAAAACACAAACAGAAAAAATAACAAAAATACAAAAATACAAAACTAAAAACAATTAAAAACACATAAAATTCCATTCACTTATTTTCTTATACCTTACTTCCCAGACCTCCTCATACCTCCCCTTTTTGTATTCCAGTTCGAATTGTTAATTCAGCAAATCTGCAGCATTAATTTTCACTTAATTTTCAACCTTTCTTTCTCCCCCCCCCAATTATCTTAAGCATTACAGCTAAGAAACCACTTGATTTCAAACCAACATCATTCTAACATTCATTAATTTTACAATATTTCCCTAGATAGTCCTTGAATTTCTTCCAGTCTTCTTCCACTGACTCTTTTCCCTGGTCTCGGATTCTGCCAGTCATTTCTGCCAGTCCCATATATTCTATCACCTTCATCTGCCATTCTTCCAGAGTGGGTAGATCTTGTGTCTTCCAATACTTTGTGATGAGTATTCTTGCTGCTGTTGTTGCATACATAAAAAATGTTCTGTCCTTCTTTGGCACCAATTGGCTGACCATGCCCAGGAGAAAGGCCTCTGGTTTCTTCAGAAAGGTATACTTAAGTACCTTTTTCAATTCATTATAAATAATTTCCCAGAAAGCCTTAATCCTTGGGCACGTCCACCAAAGGTGAAAGAATGTACCTTCAGTTTCTTTACATTTCCAACATTTATTATCGGGCAAATGATAAATTTTTGCAAGCTTGACTGGGGTCATGTACCACCTATATATCATTTTCATAATATTCTCTCTTAAGGCATTACATGCCGTAAATTTCATACCTGTGGTCCACAACTGTTCCAAGTCAGCAAACATAATATTATGTCCAACATCTTGTGCCCATTTAATCATAACAGATTTCACCATTTCATCCTGAGTGTTCCATTTCAACAGCAAGTTATACATCTTTGACAAAATCTTAGTTTTGGGTTCTAACAGTTCTGTTTCTAATTTTGATTTTTCCACCTGGAAGCCAATTTTCCTGTCCAATTTATAAGCCTCCATTATTTGATAATAATGAAGCCAGTCTCACACTTTATTTTTTAATTTCTCAAAACTCTGCAATTTCAATTTATCTCCTTCTTGTTCCAATATTTCCCAATATTTCGGCCATTTGGCCTCCATATTGAGTCTTTTCACAGCCTTTGCTTCCATTGGCGACAACCACCTTGGGGTTTTATTTTCCAACAAATCTTTACATTTGATCCAGATAGGGATCGAACCTGCAACCTTTTTGTTATCTGTACCATGCTCCAACCAACTGAGCTATCCGGGTTGCATTCATTCTGATTTGTTTGCAGGGAGGTTACATGCCATTGCGCAGTGCAATTGTTAATCTGCCCTTTCCAGTGCATTTCCTCACTGCTTTACTTTTCACAAAATAGAAGATTTTGGTGTGTCTGTGAGAGAGTCACATGAGTGCCAAATCATCTTTAATTGCCCAACCTGCCAGAATTTTTTGTTTTCTAGAATTTGCATATTGCTTAATTGTAAGTCAAACCCCTATGCCCAGAGAACATGAAACAGACATTAAAATTGTCAATGAATGTCAAATGTAAAAATGCAAATAATAATAATCAAAATACACATCAACTTTGCATGTCTGAGAAGGCTTGCCTAAACAAACAGAAACAAAAGTTTTTAGCAGATACCAAAAATAGTAATTTCAATGAGCAGGGAGCTCTGGACTGTAGGCTGACTCCTTAAAACTGCAGAACAAACATTGTGTGGTACTTGTAAAAGCACCATTATGTGAATGAATCCACAACACTGCGAGAGGCTGGAAGTGCCCACAGCCTTTAAAAGTTAGACCTTGAGTGGTTAATTGTACAAATTTGGTCATATATCTGAAACTAAATAAACAAACCAGACAGTTGACAAGCCACGTAGAGTCCTCACCAGCTCCTCGATTTCCACACAAATTACTTCAGGTTGGTTTCTCAAAGGCATAAGGGTGACTTCACATTCAATCACCGCCTGCCTTGGTTCCCACAAACAAATCCCAGCGCAGCATCAGAAACCTTTTCTCATGCACCACTTAAACTCCCAAGAGACACCTCTGTCATTAAATATTGAAGCCACTGAGTTCAAGTTCTGTCACAGTTAGAAGCATTAGCAAGCTGTATTGCTATAGACAGATGGATAGGAATATATTGGCAAAGTATATCCTGCTAATAATAGAGCAATTTGCAAACTATACTGTAGTTGTGGGAAATTAACCAAAAAGCTTTGTTAAACTCAGTGGCTTAAAAGGAAAGTTGAAATCACTTTCTCATCTGACATCTGTCATAATATCAATAGAAGAAGAAGAAGAAGAAGAAGAAGAAGAAGAAGAAGAAGAAGAAGAAGAAGAGGAGGAGGAGTTTGGATTTGATATGCCACCTTTCACTCCCCTTCCGGAGTCTCAAAGCGGCTAACATTCTCCTTTCCCTTCCTCCCCCACAACAAAAACTCTGTGAGGTGAGTGGGGCTGAGATACTTCAAAGAAGCATGACTGGCCCAAGGTCACCCAGCAGCTGCATGTGGAGGAGCGGGGGAGCGAACCCGGTCCCCCAGATTACGTGACTACCGCTCTTAACCACTACACCACTACACCACACTAACACACACACACACACACACACACACACACACAAACCTGCACCAAATGCTACTCCCCCCAGCACAAATCTGTGCATGTCTACTCAGAAGTAAGTCCCATTGAGTTCAATGGGCTTGGCTCCCAGATAGGTGTGTGCATTATACAACTGCAGCAATAACGCATTTGACTTTGGGGCAAATTGTGATGTGTGATTCTGTGACTTTTCTTTGGGTGGCAAAGCTGAGGGAGGCCGTTTTTATTTATAAATCTACACACAGTTACCCTGTCTATCATATTGTGCCCACAAAAAAACCTCACATAAGGAGGTTCTTTCCTTTTTTAAAAAAAATATATTTATTTGTTTTAACAGAAAGAAAAGAAACATCACAAGAATTCAGAACAACAAGAAATAACACAAATATGTATAAAACAGATAAGAAGAGCAAAATACAGAAAAAAGAAAATCCCATCCATCAAAAAGAAAGAAAAAATTAAAAATAAAAACTCCAATTTTTAGATTCATGTTTACAAAGCTTTCTTTCTTGACTTCCTCGTGCCTCCCTTTTTTGTGTTCCTCTTTGTCCAATCAGATACAGCAAATCCTTATCCTCTTTAAAAACTCATTTCTAATTATTAGAATCAATTCTATTATGTCTCCAATTTTTCTCATAATGTTTAAACACCTTTAACATAATATTAACTTTTGACATAATATAACTTTAATCTTTCACCCTTTTTCTATCACATTTTTGCATACTTTTTAACACTGTATCACTAATGCCATATTGTTTTTATATCCAACATCATTTTAGCATTCATAAACTTTACAATGTTTCTGCAGGTAGTCCTTAAACTTCTTCCAGTCCTCTTCCACCGCTTCTTCTCCCAGGTCTCGGATTCTGCCAGTCATTTCCGCCAATTCCATGTAGTCTATTACTTGCATCTGCCATTCTTCCAAGGTGGGCAAATCTTGTGTCTTCCAATACTTTGCAATAAGTATTCTTGCTGCTGTTGTCACATACATAAAAAACGTTCTATCTGTCTTTAACACCAATAGTTCATAAGGAGGTTCTTTCCAGCACTCTTTTCTCTGTAGTCAAACTTAACTTTCTTGAACCCCTTTTCTCTGCAGTGAAACCCAGCTTTCTTGAAATATTCCACTGTTACCTGCTTCAACAGTTCCATCACAGCTCACACTCCTCTAGCTGTTAGTGATCAATAAACCCCATTTGCCAGTTTTACTAGCACTTATCCTTTCGAAATCAATATTTCACTATTATATCATCCATTCAGATGGAATCTATAATGTTATTAGAGACATTTGTTTTGTGCCGCACCGTTTCCATACATCGCTGAATGCAGAATATTTATACAAGTGACATATGAAACAATTATAGGACTGTTTTTAGTAATAAAGGAAAGATATTTGCGGTAGGAATTTTGTTCTTGTCATTGAAGTCATGTTCCCCCCCCCCCCATTCAGCTCCTGATTTGTCTATAAAGGGAATCATCATGCAGAAAATACTGCACACTTGAGAGTAGGGATATGTCGTAAAAAGGAAGCATGCTGGAAAATTGAAGATGTGCTATAACCACAGTCAGAAAAAGCCTGGGTGTGTTAACTGTAGCATAAGGCAAAGAGCCTCCAGCCTTTCAGTGATGATAACCATTTGCTTTTCCTCCCTCTTGTCCTCTATACTTTTGCATTTTTTTCTTCATTCTCACTAAGTTCTGCCCTCCATTTTTCCTCCTCCCAAAAAAGCTAGACCTTAGAGCATGTGTGGGGAACCTCTCGCCCTTGAACTACAATGGCCATCTTCTCTGGTCATTGGCTTGTTAACACTGATACACTAGTGGCCAAAATTGTGGAAACCTTTTGGGAAAAGTGTATTTCTGAGGTTTGATGGCTCATAACACCACGTTTTTTGGAGTAATACCATAAAATTCCCCTTCATGGATCACTGCCTTGCCATGGCGAATGGGCTTGAATAACTCAGAGAAGCTATGAGCTATGCTGTGCAGGGCACCCAAGATGGACAGGTCATAGTGGAGAGTTTTGACCAAACATGATCCAACTGGAGCAGGAACTGGCAAGCCACTCCAGTATCCCAGCCAAGAAAACTCCATGGACAAAGACAACAGGCATATAAAAGTTATGACACTGGAAGATGAGCCCCTCAAGTTAGAAGGCATCCAACATGCTACTGAGGAAGAGCGGAGGACAAGTACAAGTAGATTCAGAGCTGATGAAGCGGCTGGGCCAAAGCTGAAAGGTCGCTCAGTTGCGGATATGCCTGGAAGCGAAAGGAAAGTCCATTGCTGTAAAGAAAAATATTGCATAGGAAACTGGAATGTAAGAACCATGAACCTGGGTAAGTTGGATGTGGTCAAAAATGAGATGGCAAGAATAAATATTGATGTATGGAAGTGAGAGCTGGACCATAAAGAAGGCTGATTGCCGAAGAATTGATGCTTTTGAATTATGGTGCTGGAGGAGACTCTTGAGAGTCCCATGGACTGCAAGAAGATCAAACCTCTCCATTCTGAAGGAAATCAGCCCTGAGTGCTCACTGGAAGGACAGATCCTGAAGCTGAGGCTCCAATACTTTGGCCACCTCATGAGAAGAGAAGACTCCCTGGAAAAGACCCTGATGTTGGGAAAGATGGAGGGCACAAGAAGGGGATGACAGAGGACGAGATGGTTGGACAGTGTTCCCGAAGCTACCAGCATGAGTTTGACCAAACTGCGGGAGGCAGTGGAAGACAGGAGTGCCTGGCGTCCTCTGATCCATGGGGTCACAAAGAGTTGGACACGACTAAACGACAACAACAAACCATAAAATTATATATCATTGGAAAGATAATTTAATGAAGAATGTAATGCAACAAAGTTTGTTCAATTATCTGTATTCTATCAAAAGTTATAGCCAGATATCCAGAAAAAGGAAGCAGAACTTGCTTGTGTTGATACACAGTAGCTTTCCTTCATTTGAATGCAGCCAATGAGCATGAGTGTTTAGACAGCCAATCAGGTGCTACAAGTCATCAAACCTTAGAAATACACAGCTGAATGTAGGAATTCAACCACATGAAAAACACTCTGTTTTAAGGAATGGAAGTTGGCCTGGAGATTCAGTCCTCAGCAGCAAAAGCTTGCAACTAAAGGGTGTAATCCTGCTCAAAATCAATCATTATTTATTTATTTATTTATTTATTTATTTATTTATTTATTTATTTATTTTGGTGGAATATTCCTACATGTGACCTGGTTCAAGGCTGCAGCCGAAATCTGGGCAACTCCATCAAAGAAAATTAAGGAGAAGAAGTTGGCGTGAAATATTTATTTACCATAAATATTTCATGCATATTTTTATGATAATATCCAAGCATGCTGTCGGGTAATATTTTCAAATGTTCTTTGGGGATGTTTAAGAAGACATATTTGTTGTACAGGTAGGAAGAGGGATTTAGAAAATCAGCAACAAAGGATTGCCCTACTTAAATTGTGATGTGCTAGGCAAATATATTGGGAATTTTTCTACAGGAATCAAGGGTGATGGGATTATACTGCAGGAGCCATCATTTCCAGCTGTTGTTAATAATAATAATAATAATAAAAACACAGAGAGAGGAGGGGGGAAGTATGATCTATATCCCAGCAGAATGGATTAAAATTATGATCTGGAGATCTTGCAAACAGACCAACCAAAGCAGTCTTTTATCCTGGAGGTAAATGAACTGAAACAGATGAAAGAGTCGGGGAAGAACTTTCCTAGAGGCATGCACAATGTCTCTGTCACCAGCTGTTACTGGGAGATAATGCACAGTGACAAGTGATGTATAGGAGGGAATCCAAACATCTTCAGCCCGCTTTTCTTCTCCAGTTTAGGAAGGAAACAGAATCTCTAGTGTCATTGACGAAAGCTTCAAGGGACAGAAGGGAATCTTCAAGAGCTGTTTACTAATGTCAGCTGGCCATTAATACAAGAGAAGAAACACAACCAGAAAACTCGGGCTGTTTTGACTTGCTCATGATTTTAAATCTGCAAGGTGTTTAAAACTTTTTCCTCTACAGAGCCATTTCTCTTGGGGGTCAGCTAGGGCAGATCTGCACCCAATGACAACCACCCACATCCTGTCTCTGTTTTATTTCACTGGTCTTGTGGAATTGTCTCCCTGCTCAAATAAGGGAGATTCTGTGCCACTGACTCTCAAAGACAGCCCCGTTTAGGCAAGGATTTCCATGATATCATGACTCCAACCTTCTGTTTTAACTGCAATGCTGTTTTAATGGACATGTTGATTGTTAGGTTTCTGTTTATGCCACTGTGCAGTACTTGGAGTCACAAGACTCTGTTTACATTCCAGACTGTTGGAAGTCTCACGGGAGATGGATATTGATGTTACTGGTTTCCTTTTTCTTTGTGCAGTTAGTTCTCTGCCTTTCACAGAGAGCAGGTGTATATTCTTTTCTGTCCTGCGTAGTTAGCAATAAAACATAGCGATGTAGTTCATATTTCTTGTCCTTCTGCTGCTGTTTATATACTCTGCGGAATGGGAACGTTCCTGAAGCCTCATCAAAGGCTTAGTCCCTCAGGGGTGGTGGTTGTTTTCCAGGAATTTGAGCCCATGCTCTCCCAGCCATCTTCATTCAACCCTTTTACCACTGAATCACTGACTTTTTTCTATTCTGGCATTCTTCCCAATAAACCTGCATAGGATTGGGCGGTAACCCATAAACAAGAGTGACACTCTCACAACCTTTGAAAGAGAGTAGCTTCATTGTATCATAGAATCATAGAGTTGGAAGAGACCACAAGGGCCTTCATGTTTGCTTCCTAAATAAATAATGGCAATGCCAAGCATCCCTCTGCTCTTGATTCATCATTCTGTGAGGCTTTCTCGTATATATATTCCATAATATTAATATTCCATTTAATATTATACATTCACATCATCATTATCCACTTTACCGCTTTGGTTCTTTAGAGCCTATTGACTTCCTTCCCTCCTGCCTCATGGCTTTGAAAATTAACCTTTATATCATTCCATTTTGTACGTTTTCCAATTCTAATTACACTCATTACAAAATAGCTCAAAATTTAAATAAAGTGGTACCTCAGGTTAAGAACTTAATTCATTCTGGAGGTCCGTTCTTAACCTGAAACTGTTCTTAACCTGAGGTACCACTTTAGCTAATGGGGCCTTCCGCTGCCACCGCACCACCAGAGCACGGTTTCTGTTCTCATCCTGAAGCAAAGTTCTTAACCCAAGGTACTATTTATGGGTTAGCGGAGTCTGTAACCTGAAGCGTCTGTAACCTGAAGCGTCTGTAACCCAAGGCACCACTGTAGAAAGATAGAAAATTTCTCATTACAAGTCTTCAGACAATCCTGCTATTGATGTTACAATAATCTTTCAGATATCATATTAATTTACTCTACTCCTTTTGGAATACTGGATCATGCTGGTTTTGGATTTTTCCTGTCAGCTTTGCCAGTTCTGCAAAGTCCATCATCTTCATCTGCCACTCTTCTTTCGTTGTCTGTGAGGCTTTCTCTCCAAAGTATAGAGAGGTCCAGAGTAACCAGGTAGCATAAAGAGTGAAAAGAACGGCTAATAGCAGCAATATTATTGCCTTTCTGAAACAAGGCAGCAACAGTGGAAAGAAGCCAGGGGCATTTTGAAGCATCCCACCTTAGAGGTGCTGACATAGGTGCCAACTCCCCTGGGCCCTGGGAGAACCCACAAAATTCCCCATGAAGGGGATGGGCACCCATAAATTTTGGTGCCAGGGCCATGCACACTGCATGGCGCCCACAACCCCAGGCACCCTGGGCACAGGGCCAAGTTGGCACTGGGTGCTGAGAAGAATTGCACCATCACACAGGGGGGAAGGCAAGAGTGCAATCTATTCAGTTTGCCCATTACTTAAATGGAAATGTTAAGCTTTGGGATATCATTGCACCTTGGCTCAGAACTGGTACTAGAGGAACTGCAATCAAGCTCAGGGCCTGCAATCAAGCTCAGGGCCTTGGAAGCCACCCAGAGTGGCTAGGGAAACCCAGCCAGATGGGCAGGGTGTAAATAAATTATTGTTATTATATAGCAACTGCCACAATTCAACAAAGATTCAGATAGAGATGTCTGTATCAGAGTTTTGACTTTTCTCCAAAATGAAGGGGTAAACATTGCAGCCGCAGAAATTAAAAGATTCTCAGAGGCAAAAGAGAGCAGGAAGTTCTTCCCAAGTCACTGTGGAGGTTTTAAAACAACTTTCACGACTATGAAGACATTGACATGCTCTAGTTAGTCTTTCTGATGATGAAAAGGAGGTTCCCATAAGTCTATTTATGATGCCTCGTCTGCATGCAGAACACAGTGCTTACCTGGCTCACATCACGGGGCAATTAAGATGCATTCCATTAGCTATGCAGAACACATCCTGGCTCCTATTTATAGATCTGCAGACCTGTGGCAGGATTGCATAATTATTTTGTTTTTCAAACGAATCAAGCCTGCAACTGGTAAATTTAAATTGCTTTCATTTGAATAATTAATCTGAAATTTGGGGGTCGGGGGGTGGGAGAAAGATCTACATCAAAGGTGGCTTGGCACATAGCCAGTGATAATGAAATCACCGCCTGATTAAATAAGATTTCACATTTGTAACTGATTATACCTCCAAAAGCCAATCAATTTGATTTAAATTGTTAATTTTGCCCCTGTGGAAAAACACGCATACACTGTACTTTGTATTGTAGTAAAGATATAGACACCACCCCTAGGGGAAAGCCTGATCAAAACAATTGGAGCTCCTAGGTAGACACAACAATACCCTCCAACATTTCCCTGATGAAAATAGTGATGCATGATTCAATAATAATGATAATAATTTCATTATTTATTCCACAACCATCTGACTGGGTTGCCCCAGCCACTCTGGGCGGCTTCCAATGGTAGGTGGGTACTTGCATGCTGGAGGGCAGAGGTGGGTGAAAAGCATGGAGGGTGAAAAGCATCTTCTGTGCTCCCCAGTTCCTGCCCCCATTGGGTGGGCGCTTGTGTGCCCCAGGCCATGGCACTGTTAGTTTGTTTGCCACTGAGCAGCTGCTTAGAGTCACAAGGCTCTGTTTACATTCCAGAGACATTCCAGGCTGTTGGAAGTCTCACGGAGGCAGGAGACGGATGTGACGTTACTGGTTTCCTGTTCCTTTGTTCCTTTGTTGTTCAGTTGCTCTCTGCTTTCATAGAGAGAGGAGGTATTTTTCTTTGCTGTCTGCATAGCGAGAAATAAAACTCTTTAGCCATGTAGCCATAAATCTCATCACTTCCGCATGCTGCTTTGATTCTCTGCTGGATGGGAATGTCCCTGAGGCCTCATCAAAGGCCCAGGTCGTTAATCACGTTGGGAGGCGATTCCGGAAGATGAACTTTATCAGCTTGGCCAGCGGAGATCCCGACAGGCACTGCCAGGTGGGTGCTCATGCACCAGGTGGAGGCAGGGTGCTTGGGTGTGCAAAGCGGATCTCTGCAGGGAGCGCCTGGTTTGTGACCCCCCCCCCAGATTGTGCACTTGGGGCAACAGCACCTTCCATCACCCCCCACGCTATGCCACTGGAAGAAGCTGTAATCTTCAACCGAGGGAAAAAAATGAGCCCATAAAGATTTTGGATATAATATTCAGTTAGAATCATGGGATAGGCTGTGGAATGAAGGTATTCATTTTACCGCATGCAGTGCACTGAAGGAAAATGGGATGAAAATGATGTATAGATGGTATTTTACACCATCAAAACTTGCTAAAATGTATAAGACAAGATCTAACGAGTGTTGGAAATGCAAAGAAAAGGAAGGTATCTTTTACCATATGTGGTGGACTTGTAAAGAGGTAAAGGCTTTCTGGGAAATGATATATTATGAGTTAAAGAAAATGTTCAAAAACACTTTTGTTAGAAAACCAGAAGCCTTTTTACTAGGTATAGTAGGTGAAGAGATACCATAAAAAGATAAAAAAAGATAAAAGACTGTTCATGTATGCAACAGCCTACAAAAATGCAAACGCAACACGCTGGCTAATAACTGTTAGTGAATATATAATTGGTTATGATGTCATTCAAAATATATGAATAAGTCACTTCAAAATGATGTATATATCATACAACTCATCTCACAAAATATACAAGTAACTACAAGTTGTTATATGTATCAGAGTCAAACAAAGAATCAAACTAGTCAATGAATAGTGAGGAACACCAAGACGTCTTACAAAAGTCTCAAAGGAAGACGTCTCTCCGAAGTTTCAAAAGGTCAATATATTCGGAATAAAGTCTTCATCAGCTCGAAATGGAATATAAGGCATTGCAAGCAATGAATGACAACAAAACTGAGCAACCTGCATGTAAGTTATACAGTAGAACAAAATATATAAAGAGGTACATACCGAATAATTATCAATGAAATATTCATACTAGTTCTTCTTTAGCTATATGTTCTGCAAGCAAAAGCTTTTGAACAAGTGCTTGGACCAGTGTTTGTTTTAATTTCAAGAAAAGAGTCAGTATTGCACATGCTTGGCTTCCTAGTTGCAATTTACAGTACTACTCTGTCAACAGTGACTTGGGCTGCCAGAGGTTAGGTAAGCAGCCTTGCCCCCGTGCTGTCCTCTCTTGAGAAGGACAAAGGCCATGTCCTACCCAATGACTGCAACACTGGGCAGCCTGGAAGTGTCCTGGCAGTGCTTAAAGAATGAACTAAGAAAGAGAGGAGTGATGTTTTCCACAAGACCTACTCCAGAATGAGCAAGATGAGTATGGATTGTCAGAGTGTAGCAATCCTACTTTGAGTACAACGGTATGACAGCGATAGCCGAAGAGGTGCCTTGCAGATGTTTGCTGGACTCCATCATCTGCAGCCAGCATGGCAAGGGATGCTGGGAGTTGTAGTGCAACAATATCTGGAGAGGACATTGGCTCAAAGAACCAACTAAACCAACCATTACCAGCACCACCAAAAGATCAGCCTGTGTAAAACCTTCTTTAGTTTTTCACAGGCATTGTATTCTATAGCTGACTCTAAACTGGAGGGCTTTGCCGACTTGGAAATAATAATAAATCAGAGCTGTTTAAAAGTACAGAAACATTGGTGGTATTTGAGCTCTGGAGACATTGTTGTGCAGAGACTTCAAAGCAAAATAAATATTATGTTCAAAAGAAAATGCCCTGTTTGTACAAAATCTGAAGAAACGTAAAATCAAAGCAGGTTTAGTAGAATAACACTCATTAAAGGCCAAGAGAGGAACTTTATATTTCGTGCTTAATAAAGAAAGGCTTGAATGTGCCTTTCTGGAACTCAGCTACATTAGTCAAAAAACAGTGTTTTGAATGCATTATAAACATGCAACACTAGAAGGCGGCGGAGAGCAAAATAAACATTCCTAAGCAATTTTCTATAGCATTTTCTCTCTCTTGTTATAACGATTTAATTTCTGACTTACTGATAGTGCTTTTTTCCTGTGGATCCACCATCTGTTTCCAACTCAGTAACATTTGTAGCCATGGTCCAAATGTGCTCGAGGAATTTATTTTTTGCAGATTCTATTCCTGAACCAGCCTGAACTGGTTTGATGTGCCAAGCAGAACGTCAGTTTCACAGTTCTCTAAATGTTGTGATGCAGCAACTCAAGCAAAACTTACAGAAATGCATATAAAATGACATGTAATTTGGGATAAAGTACATTTAGAAATGCATACTATGGGAGGGGGGAACTACATTTGGGATACACATTTTATGAGAAATATTCAAATAGCTCAGCATCTGCTTTGCAGACAGAAGGTCCTTGGTATTTCCAGGTAGAATCAGGAATGTTCCCATTTGGAAATCCTGGAAATACTTTCTGCAAGGCAAGGTAGGCAACACTGAGTTAGTTGGACTGATGGTCTGTGTTGACATAAGTCAGGTTTCTATGTTCCTATTTAAGTACAGTGGTACCTCGGGTTACATACGCTTCAGGTTACACACTCCGCTAACCCAGAAATAGTGCTTCAGGTTAAGAACTTTGCTTCAGGATAAGAACAGAAATTGTGCTGTGGCGGCGCGGCGGCAGTGGGAGGCCCCATTAGCTAAAGTGGTGCTTGAGGTTAAGAACGGTTTCAGGTTAAGTAAGGACCTCCAGAACAAATTAAGTACTTAACCTGAAGTACCACTGTACAGTTATACCTTGGGTTGAATGTGCTTTAGGTTGAGCGCTTTCAGGTTGCGCTCCATGGCAACCTGGAAGTAACGGAGCGCGTTACTTCCAGGTTTTGCCACTCGCACATGCGCAGACGCTCAAAATGACATAACGCGCATACGCGGAAGCGGCAAAATGCGACCTGCACGTGCGCAGACGCGCCGTTGCGTCTTACGTTCCATTAGGATGTGAATGGGGCTCCGGAATGGATCCCGTTCGCATCCCGAGGTATCACTGTACTATGCAAATAATAATAATAATAAATAATAATAATAATTGCTAATTAATGTGGAAATTGGGATGGGGCAGATTTATGAATGGAAATTTTTGCAGGGGCGTAAGAAGGGAGGTGCAGGGGGTGCAGTCTGCCCCAGGTGTCTGTTGGAACTGTGGGACGGAAAGCCAGCTGGACAGGCCCCAGCTGGACGGCTCCCTTCTCAGCCTTACCACTGCGGAGATCCATCAGTGTGTCTGCGACTCATGCTGCTGTGCAGGAGCACACGTTACTCAGCAGACTAAACACACAACAGATCTGGCTCGAGGCGTGGATGCTAAGCGTTTTTTCGGGTTGTGGACCACCAAAACCCGGAAGTACCGGATCGGGTTACTTCCGGGTTTCAGTGGTCATGCATGCACAGAAGTGCTGAATCACAACCCGCGCGTGAATCACAACCCCCATGGATCACGTTCGCAACCCGAGCGTCCACTGTACATAGATCAGGACAAAGAAAACATGGCTTCTCTCCTTGCCGTTCTTCTCGGAGAGAGAAATTAAACACACACAAAAGCAATACAGAGTGGATGTTCCGCTCACGAGACTCCAACAATCTGTGCTGGAATGTAAACAGACATGTGACATGTAACAATCCCGCACATCTGCAGCACGGGAGGAATGGAATTCCCAACAGTGTCATCCCTGAGGGGGGGTGACAAAATGGCTCACAGCGGGGGTTGGCACTTACCTTGGGGTTTGGCCTACAGCTTGCCCAAGCCACGCGTCTCTCCTGGGAGTGACATGGTGGCTCGGGGCCCCACACTGCCCCAAAGCATGGGGCTTGTGTCCACCAGGCAGACTCCATGGGCAGCTCGCCATGGCGTCCCCATGCATGGAACGCCCTGCCCCACCGCTCCGGGTGCCAGAGCAGCTAGCTACGCCCCTGCATGTGTGCTACTGGCATGGGCTAGAAAGAGATAGATCTGCCCATCCTTGTTAGGAAATGATGTTCTCTGCTCCATGGGTCAAGTTGTTGTGACTGCAGCCTCTCAGCCTCCAGCTCCCAACTTTCTCAGCCCATGCCCAGGCCTGACAATAATATGTGCATGACCCAAGGAGAAGTGAGAGAGACAAGATGTGCCTGCCCTCAGTTTTCATCAGAAACACACCTCGCTGCAGGAAACTCTGCAAAGGTAAAGAGCTGCTGCTGCTGTTACTGCTTTTACTAAATAATTTGCAAATAACAGGTATAATTGGCCCACTTCTCTAATTAAGTCAGCCAGTATTATGAGCTTTCTGCCACTGCTGCCTCACTGCCTGTGGCAACCATGTATTAATTCTCTTAATTAGACCCCATTTTCAGCTAAAAATGATTCTGTTTTGTTGATTAAAATGCCATGTAAACACAAAGATTTCCCCATTTCTTTAATGTCTCAAGCCAGGATGGTCCCTGCTGGAATTGCAACCCCTGTAGTGCACAAATGAGCTAATCATTCCCATGTGGAGAAAAAAATAGTTTGATAAATCACATACCAGCTATAATCTATGCAAAGTTAAGAAAGGGGTGCTTGGCGGATGATATCTTGAAGAAACGTTGGTACACTGAAATGGCCAAGGGTTGATTGGTTTGTTTTAAATAAAATATTTCTACGATTTCAACTGTGGTTTGTTTGATTTTTTAACTTGTTTTTTATTTATTTTTATTGACTTATCAATGGTTTTAGTTAATGGATCTATTCTGAGCATGATGTCTTTGGATACTAACCTGTTTTAAAATAATTTTTATTCAGTTCTGATCATAAACCAAATACTGTTTTGGCTTCTTCTTCTTCTTTACAAAGAACATAATAAATAGTATTTTTTGGATGGAGCTTTCTAGGGAGCAATAAGCAGCAGTTGGTTTTTCTCTAACAAGGTGGGTGGGTGAGAAATAGGGCAATCGCTCAGTTACCGAAAACAATCTGATTTCACATTTGTTCCAAAGCAAAGACACTGATGTGTGTGCTGTGTATCCCACTGCCTTTAATAATTCAGAGGTGGAAAGGTTCCTGTCTGTCTCTATTAATGCAAAACTGAGTTGATAGCAAAATGACAGACGCCGTACCTCTTTGTCTCATCTTTTCCCTGAGGGTCACTCTCCAATTTTTTTCTCTCAGTTGCCTCCTAAAAGAAATCCATCATTTAATAATTGTGCTATTATTACAGGAGATGTCCTGCGGTTCGAAGGTCACAAATGCGCAATAGCCTCCCTGGCACAAAGATTCGCAACACTGCCCGTTGCCTTGGGAAGCTCCCCCCCCCCCCCCGACAACAGTTTTGCTGAACGTGAGTATATTGGAGCAAAAGGTGACCCACATTTGTGGAAAGGAGATAACCTGCCACAAAATATCAGGGAATTAAAGCTAGCTTTGGCTTTTGATATGGTGACAAAGAGGTGTTTAAACAGTAATCCTAAACCAGGGGTACCCAGCACCATTTGATAAAGTGGATATGCCTGAGGGAACCTAGCTCTTGCACCTAGAGGAGATGCATTTAAAGGCCAAACCAGCCATTTAAGTAGAGACACCTTCCAAGAAGCATGGACCCCTTTCTTTAACTATGTTACTGGCCAAAATCAAGAGTTTGCTATACCAACAACTCAATATTCTCAGTGGAGGGGTTATGTCAAATAGTATGTTTGAATGTTCAAAGTATGTGTATGTCTAGAGACAACAGACATAACAAACACCATTAGCTGTACTGCTGGATAAGGGTTTAATAGTTGTATCTGTATTTGTTTAAAAACCAATGAAAATTTGTTGAAAAGGCAACAACTAGCCATTTAGCTGTAAGGTTTGTTGCAGATGTTAAATATTGCACAGTTTGAAGTGACTGGAAGGATAAGAACTGACTCCTTTGGAAATGAAGCATTGCCCGGACCCATGAAAATATTATTTAATTTTTTACTAGCAGAACAGAATTAAAACATCAACAATATCCATACAATATTTTGTGCTGTCCAGCACAGACTCAACATCTGCAAAATATGAAATAACCCAACTAGACCAATAATAATAATGATGATAATGATAATTTTTTATTTCTACCCTGCCCACTCTGGGCAGTTCACAACAGAATTAAAAGCACAATAAAACATCAAACATTAAAAACTTCCCTAAACAGGGCTGCCTTCAGGTGTCTTCTAAAAGTCAGATAGTTGTTTATTTCCTTAACATCTGGTGGGAGGGTCTTCCACAGGGCAGGCACCACTACCGAGAAGGCCCTCTGCCTGGTTCCTTGTAACTTGGCTTCTCGCAGTGAGGGAACTGCCAGAAGGCCCTCAGTGCTGGACCTCGGTGTCTGGGCTGAATGATGGAGGTGGAAACGCTCCTTCAGGTATACTGGGCTGAGGCCATTTAGAGCTTTAACGGTCAGCACCAACACTTTTAATTGTGCTCAGAAATGTCCTGGGAGCCAATGTAGGTCTTTCAGGACCAGTGTTATATGATCTCAGCAGCTGCTCCCAGTCACCAGTCTAGCTGTCACATTAATTGTAGTTTCTGGATCACCTTCAAAGGTAGCCCCATATAGAGCACATTGCAGTAGTCCAAATGGGAGATAACCAGAGCATGCACCACTGTGTCAAGACAGAATTGACCTGCGCCTCCATGGACAGCTGTGAGTACAAAATAACTCCCAGACTGCGCACCTAGTCCTTCAGGGGCACCCACCCACCCAGTCTCCACAAAATAGTCCTTCTGTTGGATTTGGAAGGGTTTGATAATAGATTCGGTTGGCATGCATATATATGGTATGACAAGGTAAAGGTAAAGGTAAAGGTACCCCTGCCCGTACGGGCCAGTCTTGACAGACTCTGGGGTTGTGCGCCCATCTCACGTAAGAGGCCAGGGGCCAGCGCTGTCCGGAGACACTTCCGGGTCACGTGGCCAGCGTGACATCGCTGCTCTGGCGAGCCAGAGCCGCACACGGAAACGCCGTTTACCTTCCCGCTGGTAAGCGGTCCCTATTTATCTACTTGCACCCGGAGGTGCTTTCGAACTGCTAGGTTGGCAGGCGCTGGGACCGAGCAGCGGGAGCGCACCCCGCCGCAGGGATTCGAACCGCCGACCTTTCGATCGGCAAGTCCTAGGCGCTGAGGCTTTAACCCACAGCGCCACCTGCGTCCCGGTATGACAAGGTAAAAACTCATAAAGGATTTAAAAACCATATTGTCAGGAAAGCACTATATAATGTTTGGATTCGATATAAAGATTTGCTGGAAAATAAAACCCCTAGGTGGTTGTCACCAATGGAAGCCAAGGAGGTGAGAAAACTTAATATGGAATCGAAATGGCCAAAATATTGTGAAATATTGGAGCAAGAGAGTGGAAAAATCAAATTACAGAATTTTGAGAAAATGAAGTCTAAGGTACGAGATTGGCTTCATTACTATCAAATAATGGAAGTGTTCAAACAAGACAGGAAAATTGGCTTCCAGGTGGAGAGATTATAGCTGTAATTGATTAAGTATGAGAAGAAGCTAAAAAAGAAAAAAGTAATTAGACAATTGGTGTGAGGAGTTGTTGAAAAAATCTTAAAACAGGGATGCAGAAAAGGGGAGGTAAGGGGAAGTCTGAGAAGTAAGGTTATGAAAAAGATGTTTGAAATTATACATGTTTATATGTTTTGTTTGTTTGTTTATGTATTGTGTGTTGTTTTGTTTTTAAATCTGTGTGGAAAAAAACCAATAAAAATTATATATATATATATAAAAACAAAATAGTCCTTCTGTCTTGTCAGGATTCAACCTCAATCTGTTAGCAAAGGTCTCTCTCTCTTTCCAGCCTCCAGGCTATACAGCTGTTGGAGAGACATTATCACATGCTTTGTTCTCTGCTGAGTTCAGAGGAAGACTGCTAGCCTCCACCCTTTCAAGATGGTGAATTTTCAACTCAGTGCCTTCATCACACAATCAAAAGTTCATTTTCAGTACAGAGCACAGAAGCAAGCAACAGGTAATCATTAACTAGTTACAGCTCGGAGTCCTTTAGAAAAACTCTTTGTGAGGCATGGACCCGCCACCAGCATAGGATTATAATACGACACAAAAACACATTATTTTAGGTTAATGGGCAAAATTAGGTCACAACTTTATTGGTTACAGCATGTGAGTAGTATTGGCTTAGGCATTGGATAAAACAGCAATACATGACTCCACCCCGCTCAGCAGGGAGTCATTTCAGGGTTAACAACTAGTGGGAGGAGCTTGTTGATGCAAATACAACTGGAAGCTTCCCCATGACATCACCAGGGGTTGTGCCATGGCCCTAACCACCAGCAGGGCATCGGACAGGATCCACAACCGCCGGATTCCTTTAACGAAATACCCAAAAGAGGAGGTGTAGATGATGGCCCTTTATTTATTTTTGTTATAAATATTTATTAAAATTTTTAAATATAAGTGCAAAGATAATAAACAATATAACATATATCATAACATAGTTTCATAACTTCTTTGGACTCCCTCACGTCTCCCGCTCCCACTTGCATCATTATAAACTTTTGCCAGCAATTTATCATCTTGTTTACAATCTTACTTCCCGTTCATTTAAATATAATCTAATGATTCTCCAAAAGGTTTATATTTTCCTCAATCTCACTTATCATCCTAATTCCATCTAATTTGGTGGTGCTCAATTATTTATGATCTAGCATCCTTCTTAACATTCAACCAAATTACAGTATTTTTGTAGGTAAATCTTGAATTTCTTTCAGTCTTCTTCAACCCTCTCTTCTCCCAGGTCTCGGATTCTGCCGGTCATCTCGGCCAGTTCCATATAGTCTATCAGTTGCATCTGCCATTCTTCCAGTGTGGGTAGATCTTGAGTTTTCCAATGCTTAGCGATGAGTATCCTTGCTGCTATTGTTGCATACAGGAAAAAAGTTCTGTCCTTCTTTATCACCCTCTGGCCGACAATACCCAAGAGGAAGGCCTCTGGTTTCTTAGGGAAGGTATACTTAAATACCTTTTTCAACTCATTATATATCATTTCCCAGAAGGCCTTCACTCTAGGGCACGTCCACCAGAGGTGAAAGAATGTTCCTTCATTTCCTTTACATTTCCAGCATTTGTTATCAGACAAATGGTATATTTTGGCAAGTTTGACTGGGGTCATGTACCATCTATATATCATTTTCATTACATTTTCCTTCAGAGCATTACATGCAGTGAAGTTCAACCCAGTGGTCCACAACCTTTCCCAGTCCTCAAACATGATATTATACCCAATATTCTGTGCCCACTTTATCATAGCCGATTTAACCATTTCATCTTGTGTGTTCCATTTTAACAGCAAGTTATACATTCTTGAAAGTACCTTAGTCTTAGGTTCTAACAGTTCTGTTTCCAATTTCGATTTCTCCACCTGGAACCCTAACTTTTTATCATTTTTAAAGACTTCTTTAATCTGAGCGTAGTGTAACCAGTCTCACACTTTATCCTTCATTTTCTCCAAACTCTGCAATTTCCAATTGTCTCCATCTTTTTCTAATATTTCCCAATATTTTGGCCATTTGGCCTCCATATTGGGTCTTTTTCGGGCCTTAGCTTCCAGAGGTGAAAGCCACCTTGGAGTTTTGTTTTCCAATAAGTCTTTATATTTTGTCCAGACATTAAACACTGCTTTTCTGACAATATGGTTCTTAAAGGCCTTATTGATCTTAACCTTGTCATACCATAAGTATGCATGCCAACCAAAAGCATTGTTAAAACCTTCCAGATCCAGTACGTCAGTGTCTTCGAGAAGTAGCCAAACTTTTAGCCAGCAGAAAGCTGCAGCCTCATAGTACAACTTTAGGTCTGGCAGGGCAAAGCCTCCTCTTTCTTTCGCATCAGTTAATATCTTAAACTTAATTCTGGGCTTTTTGCCCTGCCAGACGAACTTAGAGATGTCTCTCTGCCACTTCCGGAAGCACTCCGTCTTGTCCACAATCTGTAGTGTGGACACTACGAAAAGATGATGTCCCTTTAAAAGCATCTTAAAAAGCAGAGACATCACCTTGCCGACAAAGGTCCGTATAATTAAAGCTATGGTTTTCCTAGTAGTGGTGTAAGGAAGTGAGTGCTGGACCATAAAGAAAGCTGATCGCCGAAGAATTGATGCTTTTGAAATATGATGTTGGAGGAGACTCTTGAGAGTCCCATAGACTGCAAGAAGATCAAACAGATCCATTCTTAAGGAAATCAGCCCTGAGTGCTCACTGGAAGGACAGATCCTGAAGCTGAGGCTCCAATACTTTGGCCACCTCATGAGAAGAGAAGACTCTCTGGAAAAGACCCTGATGTTGGGAAAGATTGAGGGCACAAGGAGAAGGGGATGACAGAGGACGAGATGGTTGGACAGTGTTCTCGAAGCTACCAGCATGAGTTTGACCAAACTGTTGGAGACAGTGGAAGACAGGAGTGCCTGGCGTGCCTGGTCCATGGGGTCATGAAGAGTCGGATATGGCTAAACGATTAAACAACAACAACAAAGAGGATGGCCCATACCCAATCTTCCAACACAGCACACCTATTCTAATGCCTAACCGCCGGCTGAAAGGCTTGGCTGTGGCAGCAGAGGCAATCGAAAGCAGGGAGCCAAATATGCCTCCGTGCTGCTGCGGGAAGCTGCTCCCACTCACAACTCTTCCCCTCTGGGAGGAGGAGAAGCCTTATGGAAAAACGTCCATGTTTAACAATATACGTTTAGCCATTCTCCATTTAAAACCTTCATGAATGCATACACATTTTTAATTTCTGTGTGAATTAAACCCTTATACTTGATAAAGTATACCTGAGCTTTTTCTTTCTCTAAGTACCAGTATGGGGAGGAGGGATTTGGGGGTGCTGAACCCAAGAGGGGGAGATTTTCCTCTTCACTTCCTGACCTAACAAATCCTAACAAAGATTGTCCCAAGGGCGGAGGAGATGTTCCTATTGCAGGCAATGAGAGCTCTCCCCCCAAGCTAATCTCAGCGCAGGGAGCAATCTATATTGGCATTTCAGCTGGGAAGGGGAAATGTCAACTCTCTGCTCCCCTGATGCAAATTGGACCCCTGTGTAGTAATTAATAGACACTCACCTCCTGCCCCACTCCTGGCGTGCTTTTTAGCAATGTATTTAGCACAACGGGAGGAAATTTTGTTCATATTTTAACAAGGAATCGCCTCTCCCCTAAGCAACATGAGAACCAAAACACAGAGAGTTGAACTGAAGATCAGAAAAAATGAGAAAATCCAAAATGGACAGATTCGTCTACTGGGGTGGTGCAGGGCTTACTGAACTAATTGACAGAGTGAGGCAGACTGACTCAGGCATCAGATTTAAGAAGCGTATACTCTTAAAGCGTACTAAATACTAGTTTATTTAGTTTATTCTGTTAATTTTACCAACTTATGGTGACATCGTTTAGAGAGATGGGTGTCTGTAGGTGCTTTAGGAGGTTTGCAATTCTCGCCACATCTTCCATCAGAAGGACATGGTTTGCTCCAGTTGTTTCAGCTATCAGGTCAGGGATTAGTTGGAGCACAGAACAGCAGCTTTACCTGGTGGGAAATTCCAGGCCTTGGGGAGATACCTCAAGTCACCTTTCTGACCTCTTTCAATCAAAGGTGCACACGATATTTTTCCCCCCCTAGCTATTAAGCATTGATGAGGTTGTTGTTTCCTTTTCTTTAATACTGGTTTTGGCAGTTGCGTTTTTGTGAGTTTTACACTATTTTATGACATTTTCAGTCTGTTCTGTAAGTTGCCTTGAGAACTTGCTTTAATGGAAAAGCAACTGGATCGATAAAGAGACACTACACAAGCCAGAAGGCTCTAAAGTAAGCATTCTGGTCAAATTAATGTTTAGTTGTCAACAGAGGTCAACTGCGTCTGCTTCAAAAGTCCATAAGTGACTTACACATTCCAGTTTTCAGTCAAAATGGATCATACATCCACTTTATACAGGTAACAGTTTGTCCCACTGCCTATTTATTTTTATCGTAAAAATACCTCCAGACATAGGCTTGTGATTTGAGTTGCTCCTCCATGCATGGATGGGACTCTGATCCACCAGATGCCGTTGCTGGAATAAAGAGGAATGAAGTGATTTTCACTGGCTCTGCCTCCCTCTGCAGTTCCCAGTACTTCCTATCATGTTATTCTAGAGACCGCCATAATCCTCCAGATTTTCGGAGCAGAGAACAAAGAAGCATTGATAGAAATTGCCTCTCCAACTTCTGCCAGTGGAAATCCATTTACAGGAAGCTATACGTCATGCCACAACGTTTAACATGTGGACGATGTTTCAAGATCATATGATAGCTTACAGCATCAGACAAACTGCCATCATTTTAATCTGGATGTGAACTTTTGCCTGTAATAATAACAACAACAACAACAACAACAACAACAACAACAACTTATACCCCACCCTATTAAACATTAAAAGCTTCCCTAAACAGGGCTGCCTTCAGATGTCTTCTAAAAGTCTGGTAGTTGTTTTTCTCTTTGACATCTGGTGGGAGGGTGTTCCACAGGGCAGGTGCCACTTCCGACAAGGCCCTCTGCCTGGTTCCCTGTAACTTGGCTTCTCGCAGCGAGAGAACTGCCAATTTGACAATCCTCTCAAATGGCAGACATGCCAAGGAATATTTTTACCTACGTGCAGGAACATAAGGATAAACGTTTGCTCACAGGCTCTATGAAGAATCATCCTGACATCACCAGGGACTTGTGGCTCATCATGGTGGACTAAGTGGTAGGAGGACTTTGAGCTTACCCATGAGATGATTTCCTTAGTGATGATTTCCAATCTTGGGTCTCCAGAGGATGCTGAACTATATCCCCCATCATCCAATCTGGCCAGTGGTCAGGCACCATGGAAGTTGTAGTCCAACAATCTCTGGAGAAGGCTGGCTCAGTAGTTACACTGATACACCCCTACTTGGTGAATTTGTTGTTGCTGGTATCCGTCTGTCTCAAGAGACAATGGAGTGTGCCTCCAGGGTTGAAGTCAAACTGCTACATTTAGCAGCACCGAAGCGACTTCCCCAGGGTGCAAGCCTGGGCAGTGTATATGGAGGTCCTGGGCTGCCCAGATGACAAAACTTTTCCCTGCCCCAGCCTCACTAATGTGGTCCAAAGGAAAGCAGGGCGATATGTTTGGGACCAACTTGGCTGCAGCGGTTGCTAGAAGAAGGCGTACAAGGTGCCATCCGATCGTCTTGGAACTCCATTCCAGATTTGTGTAGGATTTACTCCTTAGCCTTTTCTTTTTCCAAATATATGTCAGTATATGGAAACATCACCGCTGCAGACAGCCAGATTGTTGACACCACATGATGCGCTTATCTGTGGGAAAGAAGAATTTCCCAGGACGTTCACAGGCTGGATAAGTCTTTGTGAAGAGTGTAACTTGAAACCTTCTGTGTGCGCATGTTCAGGAAGTTTGTCAGACCTGCTAGAAGAACTGAACTGAAAGGACGTGTTTTTCTCTAGTGCTGTAATGTCAGAAATAAACATCATGTAAATAGATTTCTGACTTATTTTCTTTCCCCTGCGGAAGCAGGAGGGAGGGGGTTGTGCATTTTATCCACGCTTGGGAAAATGTCACCTATCAAAATCTCCCTGGTCTGTCCGAGATATCAGCCAGAGGAGGTTACCAGTAAGCAAGCTCCGAGGACAGTGAGAGGGGCCAGCCTCTATGGAGGGGGGCTTGCAAACCAACAATATATCCTGGAGGTTAGGCAGTGGAGGTTTAGGATCAGAGTTTTCCTTCTCTTAAATAGGCTATCGTCCCAGGTTGACAAGTCCCATCTGCCCCTCAGCATGTGCAGGACCTGCCTTCCTGACTGTTGGATCCACTATTGGTCTTGTCCACTCAGTCCACCAGAATGGGAGCTTCCGTATGACCGAGCTGAAATAGCTCTCCTCCACGTCGTATCTATGGAATCCATCAGGCTCTCCTCCTCCGGTGGTGATTAACAACCTAAGCCTTTGATGGGGCTTCAGGCACGCTCCTCCATTACGCAGAGTATCCAAGCAGCAGGAGGAGCTGAGAAATGTGTGCTACATTGCTACGTTTATTTCCAACTACACAGGACAGAAAAGAATATGTGTCTGCTCTCTGTGAGAGACAGAGAACAACAGGAACAAAGAAACAGGAAACCAGTAACATCAACATCCATCTCCCATCTCCTGTGAGACTTCCAACAGTCTGGAATGTCAACAGTGTTGTGACTCCAAAAACTGCACAGTGGCATAACAGAAATCTAACATCCTTCACATGCAGGAGTAGTCTCTAAGTCAACGAGGGTTTGAAACCCATTGGCAACCCTTACCTGGTTTAGCATTCACCTGTCGCATGCTGACAGCTTAAAGGAGCCACAGGTGAGAGCTGAGTGCAGAGTGGGAGCCAAAGGTGGACAAACTACCCCAGAAGGAGCATGGTGTCTCCCCCACCAGAGTTACTGCCCCTCCCCTAACACCCCATATTTGGTGAATATAGTAGCTATTTAACATTACAATAATAATGTTGCAATGAAAAATGTGCACAAAATTTCCACCCATATGATTATTTTAAAGTGAATAAATATTTGCATGAAAATACTAAATTCTAACATGTAATTGTATTATTAATATTTTTCTTTCCCCATATTTAATGGGGTGGCATGGATTGGTATTAATACAGATTCTGATTGTTTTGAGTGCAGACAGTATTAACAAGGTTAATGGGAACTGTTCATTGCTGGCCAGATTACCCTGATAATCAGAAAAATGCTGAGAGAAGCACCTTAGCAAACTGCTCTGCATTTTGTTCTGCTCTGTTTGCGGGTTGCAGACATAGGTCTAGGAAATAAATTATATTCTTGAATTTAAGAGTGTAGCAGTCCACTGTGTTAATTGATGGTCTGGGGAAAACCGATAAATTATTTTCATAATAAAGTTGCTAAGACGAGAGTGATGGTTGAGATGTAGGGGACCGAGGGGGGAGGATGTGATTCATTTTATAGCAGTTGTTATACAGCACAAATTAACGGGGTGAAAAGAGCAGCCAGTGAAACGTGGGAGGAAAACAGTAAACAGGTATTGCTGGCAATGATCTAATAGGAAAATGCATTTATTTAACAATCAAGTTGGGGTTAAAAATAGTAGGTGGAGCAGCGTGCCAATGTATCACATCCATTCTGCTGTAAAATTTACTGCACCACTTGATTGGAAGAATCTAGAATAGTTTTTTGCCTGAATGCACAGCTGTGGGAATCTTTTCGATTTCATGGATAGGATTTGCCATTTGCTGTTGTTTAGTCATTTAGTCATGTCCGACTCTTCGTGACCCCATGGACCAGAGCACGCCAGGCACTCCTGTCTTCCACTGCCTCCCACAGTTTGGTCAAACTCATGCTGGTAGCTTCGAGAACACTGTCCAACCATCTCGTCCTCTGTCGTCCCCTTCTCCTTGTGCCCTCCATCTTTCCCAACATCAGGGTCTTTCCCAAGGAGTCTTCTCTTCTCATGAGGTGGCCAAAGTATTGGAGCCTCAGCTTCAGGATCTGTCCTTCCAGTGAGCACTCAGGGCTGATTTCCTTAAGAATGGATAGGTTTGATCTTCTTGCAGTCCATGCGACTCTCAAGAGTCTCCTCCAGCACCATAATTCAAAAGCATCAATTCTCTGGCGATCAGCCTTCTTTATGGTCCAGTTCTCACTTCCATACATCACCACTGGGAAAACCATGGCTTTAACTATACGGACCTTTGTTGGCAAGGTGATGTCTGCTTGGAAGGCAGAATGCAATCTATCCAAAGTAATTCAAAAAGACCAGAACTACACAAGGAGTCACACTGCTGCACTTCTTCAGAAAATACCAATGCCATTTCAGAAAAGGCCCAGTGATGTCCCTGCATTCTCATCCCTTCATAACTAGGGTATCACATAACCAGGGTACACAAGCTTGACCACAGGGGCTAGATTCCACCCTACAAAAGCCAGACAATCCATATTCTTCCCACTCCCAGGAGAGTCTAGAACTGCATTCTTCAAGTTCACGTGTGGCTCATGTCATGGGTGGGGAATCTTTAGCCTACACACCTAATTAAGTTGCATACAGTGGTACCTTGGTTCTCAAATGCCTTGGTTCCCAAACGCTGAAAACCTGGAAGTAAGTGTTCCAGTTTTTGAACATTTTTCGGAAGCCAAACGTCCGATGCGGCTGTTGGGTATTGTTTCCGGGGCGCCTGCACCAATCAGAAGCTGCACCTTGGTTTTCAAACATTTCGGAAATCAAACGGGCTTTCAGAATGGATAAAATTTGGCACTTTTGTTTTTGCTATTTCTATTGTGTTTTTGTTTTTGAGGCTTTTTCAGTTAATTTGTTTTTGTGACTGTGTGGAACCCAGTTCAGCTACTGATTGATTGATTGTGTGACTGTGGAAAGCCTCCTATCCAAAAAATGACTATCATCAGTGAAAGTAAGAAAAAATAATAATTTTAATTTTTATCATCTACAATACCGTCTTATTTATTTTATAGTACAGTACATTGATTATTGCTTTCATTTTATGGATCAATGGTAAAATTCATGTTAAATTGCTGTTTTAGGGGTTGTTTTTAAAAGTCTGGAATGGATTAAACCATTTTGCATTACTTTCTACAGGAAAAACAAAAAAAATTCCTTCCAGTAGCACCTTAAAGACCAACTAAGTTAGTTCTTGGTATGAGCTTTCGTGTGCATGCACACTTCTTCAGATACACTGAAACAGAAGTTTCCAGACCCTTTCTACGGGAAAGCTCGCCTTGGATTTGGAATGCTTTGTTTTTGGAACGGACTTCCGGAATGGATTAAGTTTGAGAACCAAGGTACCACTGTATGAAAATACAAATTTGAAAACACAGCATCAACAATCCAGTGCCATAAAATAGAGCAGCAGTACAACCCATCTAAGAGCATAGTCCTTTGCACATTTACTCAGTTAAGCCAGGCCCAACAATTTTAATCTACTTCTAGAAGGGTGTTGGTTTGGGTTTGAGATAAATGCTTCAGTCAGCAATTAAAAACAGCCAACTTCTTATCATTTGTGTAATCACAGAATTGAATAAAAAAAATATTATTTGATGCTTCTGTTGTTCTTTCATTGTAAAAAATTTTTTTTTGCTGGTGCATAGGGAGAGGTACCACCTGAAAGCTGAAAGAGACGTGAAATAGTGATAAATTACTCCCCACATGCGAAGCTCAGTTTGCAACTCAAAGGGCAAACCAAGCTTTTAAGCATCAAAATAAATATTTATTCCCATGCACAAATGTTGGATCCCATTGACATCATTAGAAAGGCAATAGGTTCTGGACACCTCCCTCCAAAGCTGCACTTTCAAGCCCACTGATGCTATCTAGTCTAGTCTCCCATGAGCCTCTTTCTCTCTCCATTTACTTACTTACCATATGCAGTGAGTGTCTGGGTTTTTTTTTTTAGTTCTCATACCTTTACAGTGTAAATGCAAACTGAAGGCTCTTGCCAGGGTTAGAAGAAAGTCCCCCCCCCCCACTTTGTGCTGATCTTTGCATATGTTCTACTTGTAATTACTTATTACTCTTGAATTTCTTCAACAGCTGTTCCTCAACTGGAGCCACCTATGCATGAGGTTTATATATTTTTTTAAAAAAACACGAGCTGTCAATTTGGATTTTAATGCGTTTACAAAGATCTGTGAGCAGCTACCAATTTTTATTGTTTTTCTCTTTAAAGTAACTGTCATACAAATGGCTAAGTATGCTATTCTGTTTGAATTATTCATTGAGTGGACCCAATTTAAATAATTTATTTATGGATTCTCCCCCCCCCACCATAAATGGTAAGGATCATCTTTAACGTACATCATGTCAGGAGTATCTCATTTCCTGACTGTATTCAAAGAATTATTATTAATATTTCAGAACATTACGGCATTAAAATGCTCAACGGGGGGTAGGGGTGGGCTTTGAAACAGCTTGCAGTGCGCAGGATGTGGAGTGTATAATCAACACAGGTGCTTTCCTGTGAATACTAGATGACTTATTTACTGGGGATAAGGTAAAACTGGGGCTACATTTTACAACAAGAAGAAAATCACTCCCCATTTAGGAGATTGTTCAGAGGGCCTCCTAGTTATAGCGGTGATGTCACCCCTTCAGAGTGATGTCAGTTAGCATTACCCTTAATTTGCATTGGCTTCAGGATACATGGTGCTGTGAAATCATCACCTGCTTTTCCTCATTGCTTGGCCCACACAGTAGGCAGAAAGAGCCAACTTTCCATCGCAAATATTACATTATCTTAACATATAATAAAATTGGAAGAATGTCGTCAAGCTGTAGTTTCCATGGCCACCAGTAGGCAGCCATGCAATTGAGATGATAGAATAGGAGTCTGGTAGCTCAGGCAAGCGGGCAGTTGAAGCAATCAAGCAGGCAAGTGGCCCACACCACAAGATGGTAATGAAGGAAATAAAGTGCTCTTCATCCCACTCTTGCCAGCGCCGCCTTTGCCATAACAGAGATGAATGGGTTTTCCCTTCCCTTCTCATTTTTTAAAATTTAACAATATATATCTTAATTAATTAAATCTCTTAGTGACAATCGTAATGGTAACCAAAGGACGTCCGTATGTTACGTTCAATAAGGGTACAATCTGTGTACCTGTGTACACCAACAGTTGAGCTGTATGCTCGTAAAGTTATTCCTATGTAACATTCAACAAGTGTGCGGTTTGTGCACCTGTGTACCCAATAGTTGAGCTGCACAAATCAGCAAGTACATGCTCTTCCACACAAACACTTATACATGGGTCCGGACTTCTTGTACCTGTGTTCAGTGTAATGTGTGAACGTGGCTCAAGTGAGGGGAAAGAGAGTGACTAGGACTTCTGTTTCACTGGCATCCAAAACAGCCCATAGTAGGGGACATGACAACATACGGGGTGTGTGTGTGAACCATGCATAAAGAAAACAACATTTAAAAATCATTCTGAATATTGAGTGTAATCCTGCTTGGGAGCAATAAGGCAAGTACTTGTACAGGTGCTGCCAAAAAGGAAGTGGTCTTCTCAGCTCTTAGCAAGGCAGAATAGGAGAAGCGCTGTTGGTTGGTCTCAAGGCATTAAGAGGGAAAATATTGGAATAGAGACTCCTGTCATGTGCCTTATTGACTTGTAATGGGCAGCTCTGGCCATGGGATTTGTCAGATATGAGGCCAGCGACTCAGTGCCTGGATAAACCTCATTGTGCTAAAAGGTAAAGGTAAAGGACCCCTGACAGTTAAGTCCAGTCGCGAACGACTCTGGGGTTGCGGCGCTCATCTCACTTTATTGGCCGAGGGAGCCGGCGTACAGCTTCCGGGTCATGTGGCCAGCATGACTAAGCCGCTTCTGGCGAACCAGAGCAGTGCACGGAAACGCCGTTTACCTTCCCGCCAGAGCGGTACCTATTTATCGACTTGTACTTTGATGTGCTTTCGAACTGGTAGGTTGGCAGGAGCTGGGACTGAGCAATGGAAGTTTACCCTGTTGCAGGGATTCTAACCGCATTATGGAATGCCAATTTTGTACATTGGCCCTGACAACAGACCTGCCTTAATCTGGTATTTTCCTGTAGATTTTATCAGATCTTCACTGCAAATCACATACTTACAGGAAAGGAAATCTAATCAGCCCCCGCCAGTAATGCTCCATCCCACATCCAACCATGCTATTGTAACAAAACGAAAAACAGCAAGTAAACAGATTCCTGAGTTAATAAAGATAAATCGGTACCAGTTTGTCATCCGCAGTAAGGTAACTAAAGAAAGATGGACACTCCAAAGGACTTGCATTCAAATGCAGCAACTTAAATATTCATGGCATTGTCACTGCTTAAGTCTTCTACTTTGTTATTCATTTCCACCTAAACTGCATTCCTAGCCCTTTCCTTCCTTCCAAGCAACAGAACATAAATCCAAGCACATTAATACTGTTTTCCAATGAAAATGGATAATGGCTTATATGTGGTGTGTATTCTTGAAGAATTAGGCAAGTTGAATCAGCTACAGACAGTTCACTTCTGCACAGAAAAAAGCAAGCCGGGGATTTGTCTCCTTGCAAAGAAATAAAGAATTTGCTTTCTCTAGGACTGGGGACCGACAAGCTGTGTACATTTGAATATATGAAAATCAGTCTACTGGCACAGGTGTTTACTTTGCAATGAAAAAGAGAGCAACAGAAAGGGTTTTTATTTTTAAAAATGATGCACTCGTGTTTTCATAAACTCACAGCATGTTTTCAGATATTCAAAGTGCTGTGAAAATCAACTGCAGACTTCTAATTCCAATGGCCCAACAGCAACATTTTATATGTTGTTAAGCAAGCATAAATACGAGCTATAAAGGTTCTTGCCACTAGGAACAGAGACACCAGCAAGATTTCCTGGGTCCAGTACACTGTATGTGGCTTGGGCCCTCAACATCCCCTCACCTCCAGTGTTTGGCAAGAACTGCTGCTTATTCACAGGGTGTGATGGCCTGGGACTTGGGCTCAGAGTCAGAACCAGAGGAGACTCAGTCTGCACCAGATCCTTTGCCTCAGGCATCATCTGAACCAAGTCTGGGGCCTGATCCTGAAGAGTCCTCGTCTGCACAGGTACCCCTGCAACAAACACCAGCTGGGCCGAGTCAGGGGCCTGATCCTACCCTGGCTCCAGATGCAGGGATTACCTCGTTGCCTTCAGCTGGGCCATCACTTACAGCTGCTCCACTACCGGTTTGGTCAGGGGAGGCTGAGGCAGCCTCTGGGTCTAGTAACCCACCGACGTCTCCCGAGCTGCAGAGACTCAGGTCTGAGAGAAGGAGAGACCTGAGCACTCGCAGGAGGAGTGCTCACCTTCAGGCGAAACAGGGAGGTGAGTTGCCGGGGGATCAGGACCGGCCATTACCCCAGCAAAGATAAAAGGCTGTCGGACCTCACCCAGGTTGCAGGAGCAACATTGTTGTATGCTAGATCCTGCACCTCTCCTTGCCTGGTTTCCTGCCTCGTGTCCTGCCTTGGCCCTGTCGGACTGACTCCTAGTGGAACCTTTGGATTCTGGACCGGACCTGGATCACGTTTCACGGGTTACCCCTGGGCCCAGCACACAGGGCTGTTGCAATGATAAAAGTTGGAGACAAGGCCTGCTTACCCGAACTGGCTTACCCATGGCTCACCATGGCCATCGCAGATGGGGCTCCCTTCCACAGCATGGACCAGTGAAGCGAGTTCTCCCTCCTTTGCTGGCCACTCTGGCTGCTGGGAGAGTGAATCATGGGGAGACTTTGACTCACATTCTTCCCTCTGGTCTGCTTCCAGAAATATAAGCCAGTTGCACCCATGCCTTGGTCTCAGTTCTTTTCAGGGATTCCCACCTTCCCTTCCCTTTATTTTGTGTTTGGTAACTACCCAGGTGCAAGAGGGCTCGCTTCAGTGTGCCTTGCCATGGAAGTACTTCAGGATATGTATAAGAAATGGAAGAAAGAAGAAATCACAAAGGAAGAGTATACACCAACATTTGCAGGGAGAAGGTCAGGCAGGCCAAAGCTCAGAATGAAATCAGGTTTGCAAGAGAGGTTAAAAATATTTTTTTAAATGCTTCTCCATCTATGTTGAAAGCAAAAGGAAGAACAAGCAAATAGCAGGTCAGTTGCGTGGAGAAGATGGAGAAATGCTCTTGGGTGACAGAGAGAAAGTGGAACGGCTCGACACTTTCTGAGTGCCTCACTTCACCCAAAAGGAAAGCAGAGCCCAACCTGTTGATAGCAGAATAAACTGTGTAAAGATAGGAAAAGAGGTGATAAGGGAACATGTGGCTACCTTAAACAAATTCAAATTTCCAAGGACTGATGAACTGCACCCAAGGGTACTAAAGGAGTTTGCAGATGTAATCTCAGAGCCTCTATCATCTTTGAGAATTACTGGAGAACAAATGAGATCCCTGCAGACTAGAGGTAGGGAAATGTGCTCCCCATCTTCAAACCTCCTTCCTTGGAAGACAGATGGCTATCTGTCAAATATGATCTAGCTGAGATTCCTGCATTGCAGAGGGTTGACTAGATGACCCTTCCAACTCCATAATGCTATGAATCTTTGGAGGTAAATTTTGAACAGCAATTCCCTTCAGTTGCATAAACTTCTCTACTACCTCCAATTGTATAGGCATATCATGACATTCTGGTTTGGTTATGTCAATCAATTTGCTGAGTATTACAGCTTGCTTTACATGCAAAGGGTTCCAGCATTGGTCCTGGAAGTCTCCAGGTAGGGCTGAAAAATATTCCTGTCCCTGTGCAGCACTGGAAAGAGGTCCCAGAGGTTAAAGGCAAAGAGTCCAAAAGCAAAATGGAGGGAGGAAATAGAAACCTTAGTGGAGGGCAAGAGGAGGAAAAGGAGACTTGAAGAAAAGAGCAGAGGTGACTGAGAAAGGAGGCGATTGTATGGCTGCAAGCTTCTAGTATTTTTATGTTGCTCCATATTAATTCATTTTTTAAAAACCTGGTAAATGGAAGTTGTAACTAAAAATGAGTTACTAAGACTAGAACTTGGCTCTTGGTAAAATCTTTGAAGATATGTTTCTATCCCTTTAATCCTTTCACTTTCTTGATTGAAGTGCTTTTCTTGGGAAGCAAATTATGACGAATTTAGAGACAAGGGTTCTTAATTAGATTAAAAGAGCTCTCAATTAATTATATAATTTCTCCTCATTGCAGAAGGCTAATTTGTTTCTATCGTATCTATCATTCCTGTTTTTTTTTACAAAAATGGGGGAAAGAGATGCCTGGAGGAGGGAAAAATCCTATTTCCCATTAGGATAATTCTCTATGGCATCTCCACTATGGAAGAAAATTCCTTCTATGGTGCTTCAACAGATCTTTTGGGTTCCATGTCTGCTGTGATGGTTGGACATCCACAGTTATAACAGAAATGGAATGACGCCAACTTTCAGGTTCATATTTTTACATCTTTTCAAATCTCATTCAAGTAAGAGAGACAAGCGCCTGGTTCCTACATCATGCCCCTTCACCTTATGATTGGAACAAGGGATGATTCATATATGTGAATAGGCCACCCCAGACCTATCACCTCCTACACAAGGCTTTAAAATGGAGCCAGTTCACACATTCCACAGAAAGGCCTGTTTGATTCCTTCTGTTCTGTCTTCCAGTTGACAGACCAAGACGATAGTATTTTGAAGAGCTTGGGTAGAGATGGCAGAAAGAAGATGTGTTTTGTTTATGCAAATGGCTTATTTTAAGTCTGCTCATGAACAATTGTTTCCATGCCTCTTAATTGGTTTTATGCTTTATTTGGTTATGTTTGATCTGATTTATTTGGGTTTGTTTTGTGGTGTTTTTTAAAAAAAAGAGAAACAACTCATCTGTTGCTTTGTATGCCTTATTAAGATGGAATAACAGAATATGAATATGCATCCTTGACCCAGACTTTAACGTCTGTGACTGTCGGAACCAGCCCCTCGATGTACAGTGGTACCTTGGTTCTCAAATGCCTTGGTACTCAAACAACTTGGAACCCAAACACTGCAAACCCGGAAGTAAGTGTTCTAGCTTGAGAACTTTTTTTGTAATCCGAACGTGCTCCATTTTGACCTGTCAAAGAGGACTTGCCCTGCTTCTTAGGCCTGACACCCCTGAGCAAAACCTGTTTCTTCTAATAAAAAGTTAACTTCACTTACTCCATGTGATTTATTGTTGGCTTGCACCTGAAAATCAATCAATCTGTTGTATGTTTTAGAGTGACACTATCAAGGTTTGTGGTACACTTGGCAGAAAATGTTGATACTTCTTCTTTTTCTAGATCAACTTTGAAGTGAAATTTCTTTTCAAGATGATGAAGCAGAATTCTTTGAATAACACAGCTGAAGTTGGCAATCTGGTGTGTAGGCTGTATCTGCAAAGTAGGCACCATAATGTTTGTTTTGCTAGCAAATAGGTCTACATTTCCAGCAGAACATCACTACAACAGGAAGGAAGGAAAAACACCACGGCTTGGGTCTACAGGCGGTGTCTGCAAAGTAAGCGCTCCGATGTTTGTTTTACTTGTAAGATATTCTAATGTTTGTCAGCACATTCCTACGCTGGGAATCAGGAAAAACCTGCAAACGCCAAAGAATAAATTGACACCATCACTGGTTTTCCCCTGCTATCTAAATTAATAATAAGCTCCTATGAGTCAGCTTCTGAATTATAAATACTTGTGCTTTCTGAAGATACAGTACAGAAAGCATTAAAGTAGAATATTCTTTGGGGCCTCTTTAGATCAAGGGAGCCATCCGTTATGGGTAGTGTAACATCACCATTGTGACAAATGTATTGATCAACCACCCCAAAAGTTGGCATTAAGATTTAAAAATAAGTTTCGCAAATGAATTGGTGCTTTTTTTCTCAGTAAAGGTAACAGTAAGTGTGAACAGCAGCAACAACAAAATTAAGTGTAAGTTCAATGCAAAAGCAACAGCAGGTCTATGGATTAAATTACATGTTTTCATTATACAGCAAATCTATATTGTGCTAAAATTGCTTTGTGTTCTGAAAAACACACACCAATTTATGATGAAGACTCATGATCCTTTTGGGATTAGAATGACTTTCAAATAATGTAGACTGTCTGACTGTCTGCAAGTATCAGGATAGAAGATGCATGAGAGGAACGGTATCCAAAACCTCTGCACTATGGAAACACAACTTCTGCTGCTGGAGTATACAAAAAAACCACAACCCTACAAAGGTCTCAATTCTAGGAATCAAGGTTCAGTTTCCCAACACAGTTATTGTTGCAGCGCTAATGCAGACAATTATCCCTCATTTTTAATTCTACCTAATTTACTTTCTACTGGGAAGCAGGGTTGCTGGAAGTGCCAGATGCACACGCTGAATTGAGAGGGAAACAAGCTGAAGGTTTATCAGAATACACACACTGCATTGTATATCAGAGTGGAATTGTATGTCAGTACATTGTGATTGCCCTGCCTTGGCTTGGTTCTTTGGCAAGGGGGAAGCTAGGCTGCAGGAGAGGGAGTGGCCAAAATCCAGAGGGTTACAGTAGCAGTCAGGTATCAAGGTAATCTAGAAATTTAGGGTCTTCAGGAGAAGCTGAGATCAAGCATGATGAGACAGTTCAACTGGGGATGTGTTCCAATCGCAGGGTCATGAGGTGAAGCCAAGGACTTACAGTGCAGTAGTACAATAGTAGGCAGGATTCCAATGGCAAGGTCTTAGGAGAGGCCAGTAGCCTGGGGGTCAGCCAGTGTGAGAAGCAGGAAGAGGCCACTGGGTTTCATAGAGCTAAGGACCTCTCTTCCAACAAGTAACCATCCTCAACTGAGTACTTATGTAGCCTGCTCACTAGGTATGGAAGGATCAATGCTAGTTCATTCCGTTTCTAATTTTTCCAATTTTAAATTCATTTCTCTTCATTTCTGTAACAATTTGCTACAGCGTTTGTCTTTAGGATCAGCCCTTAGAGACAAAAAGCTCTGGTGTTTGTGTTTGAAACCCTATGGCTTTTGTGAGAGATACCAGGCTTTGTGAAAGACTGTGAGTTAAGTGTAATAATACAGTTACTGGTAGATGGCGGTAATAGGGTCTTTCTTTTTGGGTGGCGCTATGGTCTAAACCAGAAGGTTGGTGGTTCGAATCCCCACAACAGAATGAGCTCCCGTTGCTCTGTCCCAGCTCCTGCCAACCTAGCAGTTCAAAAGCACGCCAGTGCAAGTAGATAAATAGGTACCGCTGCGGTGGGAAGGTAAACGGCATTTCCGTGTGCGCTCTGATTTCCATCACGGTGTCCCTTTGTGCCAGTAGCAGTGTAGTCATGCTGGCCACATAACCCGGAAAGCTGTCTGTGGACAAACGCCAGCTCCCTAGGCCTGAAAGTGAGATGAGCATTGCAACCCCATAGTTGCCTTTGACTGAACTCAACCGTCCAGGGGTCCTTTACCTTTTTTTAACCTTTACTTTTACCTTTTTATTTCTTTTTCTTTTTGGCCTTGCAATACCATTAAATGGGAGGAGGAGGAGGAGGACGAGGAGGAGGAGGAGAATAAATTACACAGTGCATGGCTTCTGGCCCACGGGTCATGACACTGGATGGAGAGGGCCAGTCAACAGTTTGGCTACAGATACATGAGAAGATTTGCTTTGCTGCTCCTTTGCAAATTGGGGTTCATACTTTCCTTCAAGTTAATATTCTGCTAACAGAGTAAGATACTGAACCGGTCTTAAGCCTGATTGCCAGAATAAAGAAAGCAGAGTTCCCTGAAAGAGGGATATACATAAGACTGGAGAAATCAGCTTAATTTCCCTGAAAGATTTAGAGGTTGATCTAGGCCAGCTGTGCTATTCACTTTAGTGCTGCGTCATCCATCCATCAGGCTGAAGTATCAAGTTGTAGAGAGGCCAGAAGTTGTGCGCTAATGAAACAGTAAGTGGAATATGTATCCCTTACAGGCCAGTAGATGCGTTATTAAGCCTGCTTTGCTTGTTGCTGCCAATGGACTAGGCAATAGAAAGAACTGGTTATTCAACAACAACAACAACAACAACAACAACAACAATTTATTATTTATACCCTGCCCATCTGGCTGGGTTTCCCCAGCCACTCTGGCGGCTTCCAACAAAACACTAAAATACAATAACCTATTAAACATTAAAAGCTTCCCTAAACAGGGCTGCCTTTAGATGTCTTCTAAAAGTTTGGTAGTTATTTTTCTCTTTGACATCTGGTGGGAGGGCATTCCACAGGGCGGGTGCCGCTACCGAGAAGGCTTTCTGCCTGGTTCCTTGTAACTTGGCTTTTCGCAGCGAGGGAACTGCCAGAAGGCCCTCGGCGCTGGACCCCAGTGTCCGGGCAGAACGATGGAGGTGGAGATGCTCCTTCAGGTATACTGGGCCAAGGCCGTTTAGGGCTTTAAAGGTCAGCACCAACACTTTGAATTGTGCTCGGAAATGTACTGGGAGCCACTGTAGGTCTTTCAGGACCGGTGTTATATGGTCTCGGCGGCCGCTCCCAGTCACCAGTCTAGGTGCCGCATTCTGGATTAGTTGTAGTTTCCGGGTCACCTTCAAAGGTAGCCCCACATAGAGTCCAAGCACGAGATAACCAGAGCATGTACCACTCTGACGAGATAGTCCGCGGGCAGGTAGGGTCTCAGCCTGCATACCAGATGGAGCTGATAAACAGCTGCCCTGGACACAGAATTGACCTTTGCCTCCATGGACAGCTGTGAGTCCAGAATGACTCCTAGGCTCCCAGGCTCACTTCCCTTTGGTGAGGGAATGAATTTTCTGTCTGTTGACACCCCCTTCAACTGGCAGAGCAGAGGCGACTAGGTCAGGGAGACAATGTACTACTTTCCCACAGTGCCCTAAAGTGAAGTTGCATCAAGGATATTGGTTTGATTTCAGGTCAGTACACTCAGGTTTAACAATCACCCCTTAAAAGTTGGAGCAGGTGGACTGTTAGGGTGCCACACTTTTTCAGGCTCTGTGGCCCATCTGTAAAATTTCAGGAAAACTACAAACTGGTTAATCAACAGCAGTGTATCATCGTCCTTTATGGTATCCCAGGGTTAATGCAAAGCTGATGGTGATATCTGAAGTGTTTTCAACTCTTCCATTTGGCTGAAAGTTGGGGGGCACAGATTTAATAAACAAAAGAAAGAGGGGGCAATCAAGGGCATTAATTATTACTCAGTCACTGCTGCAAATTTGCACACATTTTGTTAGTAAAGGAATCCCAATGGACTCTACATTATACTCATAGGGCAGGATCCTAGGACGTGTAAGGGGATTCCTGCTGGCACAGATGTGCTTTTCTGCTTGCATTATCCTACTGCTGACTCTTTCGTCCCTGCCCAAGTCACTCCTGCAGACCAGAAGACCCTTTGGAAAAGCAAGCTGGGCGGAAAGCACTGAAATTGCAAATTGCCCTGGTGGAAGCAGAGGTACCATTCAGTTGCACAAAAAAACCAGCATAAATCCTAACCTTAAAAATTGGCTATCCAGTTTGGGATGGAAAATGTGCTCAAAGCACAACAACAATTCTTATGCACAAATTTGCAAAAGCAAAATTCGAGTATGTCATAGGGGGAAAGCGCAGAACTTTAGCAGCCAGTCACTTTCCTGCTGCGTCTGGCTTCTTATGTTCTTCCCTCGCCACTTTCCCAGCTGTGCTGATGCTTACTTTGGCTTCCCACACCCCCCCCTTGCCCACTCCGCTGGCATGATGCCATTCTTTTCCCATTTCACCTAGAATACCCCAAGTACATTTTATTGGCCACCAGTCAACGAATGGCAGGTTGCTGATAAAACACACATTGTTGTTTACCATCTGGTTAGTAATCCACGGCTTGCCGAGTGTACAGGGTCTTGGGCTTTTGTTTCTATGCTGGCCATTAAGCACCATTATTCAGTGTCAAAAGAGTTTCATTTGCTACTGGGGGCCTGCATCAAGAAAACATTACATGCCTGTTTATGCAGCCTCATGCTTACTCTTATGAAAGAGAGGGGATGCTGTCTTCCCAAACCTATGAAATGTTTCAGCACCTCACACTGCAGTCTCACAAAGGATATCAAAAGCCATCAAGGCCGGCCAGCCCTACTGTTAGCAAGCATGAGGCAACTGCCTCAGATGGCAGATTTATTCATTCATTTTAAATTTCTATCCTGCCCTCCATCCTAAAATAGCCTAGAGCAGCAAGCGGCAAGAGCAAAGCAGTTCAAATATGTTAAGAACATTTATCAGTTGATCAAATATCCTCACAGCTAAATAATTTCAAGTCGCCAGCAACAGTGTTGATCAGCCGTCAAATGACTGGGTGTGCAGGAATGCTTTAAAATTCCACCTGAATGTTAAAAACGTGGGAGACATGTGCACCTCACTAGGGATACTGGGGTCTGCACTAGCAGTAGGCCACCCCCCAGCTGTTCCTATCTGTTGCGGGAGACAGCTATACGCAGGGCTTTTTTCTGCTGGAACTTACCGGAACTCAATTCTGGCACCTCTCAGGTGGGCGCCATCCCCACTATAAGGAAACAAAGGAGAAGTGTACATGGTGAGTCCCAGCACCTCTTTTTCTAGAAAAAATAGCTATGGCTATAGGTGCCCTGCACCCTCTAAGCTAACCTTCTGCCAGAGTTGAAGCAAGAGTCACCTGCCAGTTTAGTTGGCTCCTGTATGTGGAATGGGGTGAAGTGGTGGCCATTTTGTCTTCTACCTTGTGTAGCAGAATGCTAAGCTTGGTCCTGACAATTATGTTTCAGTTCCACTGAACTGCTTGTTAGGGGAGAGATGGAGATGGAGAGATCGGGGGAGGGAGGGAGGGAGAGAACCTACAGAAAAACTGGGGGAAACTGGGAGAAAAAGAGTAGGAGAGGCAGAAGAACTAAAAAAAGTTGGACTTTCAGCAGCTAAGATTATCCATTTTCGTACTCACCTATATGATGCTCAAGAGGCATCCAGAGAACATAGCCATCGTGGGTAGTAGTGACTAATTGCCTTATCCTCCACAAATTTGTCTAATCCTATTTAAAATTACCTACCAACAGTACCTCCAGATCATCAGGACTGAGCCTCAGTTTATGAACACAAGCAACTTCTGCAACATTAGCTGATCGTCCGCCCCCCCCCATTTTGCTCAGTTGTCCTGTTGTCAACAGAAGGAGAAATGCAGTTATTACAAAGCTATTGGTATTTTACACCTGCATAGAAAACAGAAATAGCAAGTAAGTATACAAAGAAGCAGCTTAGTTATTAATATAGTACTACTACATCCATGGTTTAACATTAAGGGGAATTATATTCTTATGTAGTTATGTGTGTGCAAGTTAATGAAAGAACAAATCCCTAAAGGAGCTGAAATGAGTAGTAATGAAGTGAAAATTACTGAATGTGAAATGCTTACAAAATGTAAGATTACGTCAAATAATGTTGATTCATTGTCCCTAATACCAATTAATCACATTTCCCCCCATGGCAAATGTATAAAAGAATGTAAATGAATGGCTTTCTTTTTATGTAGTAATAGCTTTTATTAACAATAAACAGCAGAGATTATTGAAGGATTTGAGCAGTGAAAAGGGCAGTAATTTGCAGGAAGTGAATGTAATCTACATTACTGCAGGATTTCAGCTGCAGGATTTAACACAGGTAAATTATAATGCTATTAACTTTATGGGGGGAAATAGTCATGCAAGGGACAATTATAGATTTTTCAAATGTGGGTTCAGACATGTAATATGAAAAAACAAAAAAAAACAAAAACCCACCCATGATCCACAAGGAAACAATCCCTTCAGTACAGCACAAGCCCGTCTTCTAAATTTAGTATGATCCAAGGGAAAGTCAGTGAATCCTTACATTGAAGTGATTCAGTTTATTTCATTGAGCAACGTTCATGTAAGTGATGAGTAAATAACTTAGCCTTAAGCTGGATCCAAGAGAAAGGCAGGATCACACAAGAAAGAAGACTCCTGCTGAAATTTTGTTGTTGTTTAATCGTTTAGGCGTGTCCGACTCTTCGTGACCCCATGGATCAGAGCATGTCAGGCACTCCTGTCTTCCACTGCCTCTCACAGTTTGGTCAAACTCATGTTTGTAGCTTCGAGAACACTGTCCAACCATCTCGTCCTCTGTCGTCCCCTTCTCCTTGTGCTCTCCATCTTTCCCAACATCAGGGTATCTTCCAGGGAGTCTTCTCTTCTCACGAGGTGGCCAAAGTATTGGAGCCTCAGCTTCAGGATCTGTCCTTCCACTGAGCACTCAGGGCTGATTTCCTTAAGAATGGATAGGTTTGATCTTCTTGCTGTCCATGGGACTCTCAAGAGTCTCCTCCTGCACCATGAAATACAGCTGGTCATTTGTTTCCTGTTTTCCTGCAGCGTGAGGAACAAAACTCCTTTATTTAACACACACACACACACACACACACACAGCATCAGCTTGGGCACTGCTGCAGAAAGCATCAAACAAAAAATCCAAGGGTCAACGTGACTCTCTTGGAATCCCAACCTTACTCCAGAATAGACTCGTTCTCATGGCACAACAACACAACCCACCCACCCCTCTGGTATATGGTGCGAGGTTTTAGCAAATACATATTCACTCCAATGTCCCTGTCCCAGCTCTACTTCAGACTTCCCCGTGTTGCAAAGCCCTCTTCAGGAGAATTCTGAGCATATTGGGGTGAACGTGCTCAGAACCCTCCTCGTGATCGGAAAGCTTGGAAATGCTGGAAGGCCTGAAAGTGAAGCCTGTGCACATATGGCAGTCAGCCATGCTGGCTGGAGCTGGTGATTCCAGATGCATATGGAGGGCCACAGGTTCTCCATCCTTGGTTTAGAGAATTACAGTAGCTCTAGTCCGGTGTTTCCCTGAATGTATGCAGAGGAGGATGCAGAGATGTGCATCAAAGGTCCGTGCCTGGCTTCTCCATGGGAACTGACTCCAGTCAGACCTCCTCGCATTCCAAAGGTTCCTGATCACAAGTAGATTCTACGCATGTTAACCCAAAAGGAAAGGGTGGCATAGCACCACTTTGTGGAGATAGATAGATTAAATAGATCAGATAGATAGATGATAGATAGATAGATAGATAGATAGATAGATGATAGATAGATAGATAGATAGATGATAGATAGATAGATAGATAGATAGATAGATAGATAGATAGATGATAGATAGATATAGATAGATAGATAGATAGATAGATAGATAGATAGATAGATAGATAGAGATAGATAGATAGATAGATAGATAGATAGATAGATAGATAGATAGATGATAGATAGATGATAGATAGATAGATAGGTAGATAGGTAGGTAGGTAGATAGATAGATAGATAATAATGATGGTGGTGGTGAGTTCCTGAAACTTGTGGACTGTGCAAATTCTTCTCTTCCTTTGAGAATCACTGGATATTTTTTTAGTTTGCCTCACTAGAGTAATGTCCGGGAAGACTTAGAAGATACATCGGTCAGGAAGAATCTCTAACATTGTCTCTCTTAAGCAAAGAACATAGCAGACACAGGATGCTTTTGACTCCACCCAGATACAGCAGTCCAGTGACTACAGTCTAGCATGACAGTATCTCTCTGCATCTCCCCATTTGGTTTCAAGAAACAACCAGCAATCAGCGCTGTGGGAACATTTGATCATCACTCACTCTGTATATCTCAAAGGCTTCAAGACAATTTGACCAGAGTGAGTGATGATCTGAGTAGCAACCGTGCTGTCAAATTTACTGATAGCTTAAATGTATGGATGTGCTTGCATCCCCCCCCTTCTGTCTTGTGGACGGGGTGGGGGATGGGGGAGCAAGCAAGCATTCAAGTCATGCTGCAGTATTAGTAAAGCTGAAGATTTCTGGTGGACAGGGGTGTATTCTGTTGTCTGCTGGCCTTGGGCAGAAGAGATCTATTTACCTTTCCCATGCCTGTTCATGTGCAACATGAGCTTTGCTGGGGATAAAGGTAAAGGGACCCCCTGACCATTAGGTCCAGTCGTGACCGACTCTGGGGTTGTGGCGCTCATCTCGCTTTATTGGCCGAGGGAGCCGGCGTACAGCTTCTGGGTCATGTGGCCAGCATGACTTAAGCCGCTCATAGGCGCCGACTCCATGGGGCCTGAGGGGGCCCGAGCCCCCTCAAAAATTCGTTTGGGAGGGCTCTGCCCCCCCAATAATTTAAGAAAATTATTAGTTATATTATGCTTTGTAAAATCACAAAATTATGTTGGTATTTTTTATTTTCCTTGTTTGACGATAGTTACCTTTTAAAATACATTCAGTAATGAGTTAAAACAAATAATTATTACGGTAGTAAAAGAGGCGGCGCGAGTAGTTTTGCTCGGTGCGTGCGACTGGCCCAGCCCCTCTTTCCTTTTCCTCTCTTCTGCTCTCCCGCTGGGCGCCTGAGGGAGAGTTACTAAGCGATTCTGAGGAGCCGCTGTTGTTTCGGCAGGGGAAAAACCGCCGCCCGCGAACCGCCGAGCTCCCTCTCTCTTTCCAGCCTCTCTCTCTCTCTCTCTCTCTCTCTCTCTCTCTCTCTCTCTCTCTATGGCCAAGGAGGAGAAGAAGCCCTTCAGCCAGTCTATGGCCGAGTGGTGGAGGTTCATCTACAACCCCAACAGCGGCGAGTTCCTGGGGCGAATGGCCAAGAGCTGGGGTGAGGAGGGCGAGCAAGCGCGCGCGAGGGGAGGAAGGGAGGGGAGGGGGCGGCCGGCACGAGGGGCGGTGGGAGGCGAGGCGCGGCAGGCACTTGCCTTGCCCACCACGCATCTCTCTCCTTCTCGGTCTCTCTCCCTCCCTCAGCTGGCGAGGGGGCCACGAGGCGGGCGGCGGCAGCAGCAACGGGCCGGGAGCGGCTCTTAGAAAACTTCCCGGGGCAGGACCCCGGTATGGGCCCCCCCCAATATTTTTTATAAGTCGGCACCCCTGAAGCCGCTTATGGCAAACCAGAGCAGTGCACGGAAACACCGTTTACCTTCCCGCCGGAGCAGTACCTATTTATCTGCTTGCACTCTGACGTTCTTTCAAACTGCTAGGTTGGCAGGAGAAGGGACCGAGCAACGGGAGCTCACCCCATCGCGGGGATTCAAACCGCCGACCTTCTGATCAGCAAGTCCTAGGCTCTGTGGTTTAATACTTTTAGCCAATTCTGGATCACAAATCCCAATGGCCTTTCCATCTCATACCATGCTATTGTTTTCTTTCTCTTTCCATCCCTCCTCAGAAGGAAGGGAGCAGATGTGGATTTCGTGGCAACAGCAACAGCAGTAAGGCAAGCCTCTCCTTCAGTCAAAGAACATTGGTGGTTTGCGCATGGCAACCCATGGCAGTGCAAATGCTGCCTTCTCAGCTATGCCATCCTGGGCAACTGCCTTGTTTGCCCCCCTGTAAATCTTCTTCTTCTTTGGTGATCATTCGTAGCTGAGTAAGATTGTCTTCAATAAACACAGTTTTAACAATGAGTCCATAAGTGACTATGGAGGCTACTTCTGGATCCACATGTCCTTCCACACTGGGGACATTGGTTTCCAGGCAGGAGTTGATCACAGTGTGGATTTGCCAAGTGTGCCTTCCTCTAAGCATGTTTCTCCCTTGCATCCTGTGTTCAAGTGTCTTCAAAGCCCATGACACCTTTCGTAAAGGCTGTTCTCCAATTGGAGCACTCGCAGGCAAGCATTTCCCAATTGTTGCTGTTTGTACAACAATTGTTTTTTTAAAAATTGCCTTGCGACAGTCTTTAAACCTATTTTGTTGACCACCAGCATTATGCTTTCCCTTTTTAAGTTCGGAATAGAGTAGTTGCTTTGGAAGACGATAATCAGGCATCAGCACAACATGACCAGTCCAACAAAGTGGATGCTGAAGAATCATTGCTTCGACACTGGTGATCTTTGCTTCTTCCAGTACACTGGCATTAGTTTGCCTGTCTTCCCTAGTGATGTGTAAAAAATTTCAGAGACACTGTTGATGGAATCTTTCAAGGAGTTGGAGATAGCATTTATAAGTGGTCCATGTTTCACAAGCATACAGTAAGGTTGGTAGTACAGTGGTACCTTGGGTTAAGTACTTAATTCGTTCCGGAGGTCTGTTCTTAACCTGAAACTGTTCTTAAGCTGAAGCACCACTTTAGCTAATGGGGCCTCCTGCTGCCGCCGCGCCGCCGGAGCACGATTTCTGTTCTCATCCTGAAGCAAAGTTCTTAACCCGAGGGACTATTTCTGGGTTAGTGGAGTCTGTAACCTGAAGCGTATGTAACCGAGGTACCACTGTACAATAGCTTTGTAAACAAGCATTTTGGTTTCCCTGCAAATGTCTTGGTCCTCAAACACTCTACACTTCAAATATGTCCCTGCTGATGCCACAAACTGTACCATTTTCTTTATCCTATTAGGAGTTTATGAATTTAAAACTGGACTTCTGACACAATGTCATGGAATCACAGGATTTAGAGTTGGAAGGCTCCACGAGGGCTATATAGTCCAACTCCATTCAATGCAGGAATCTTTTTGCCCAACATGGGCTTGGAACCCATGAACCCTGTGATTAAGATGGTCATGCTCTGTCAACTGAACTATAATAACTTAGCCCTGACACAGCAGTCAGGAAGCTAGACACATCTTAAAAAAAAATATTTCAAGAACATAGCAGACATAGGATACTCTTGACAAGGGGTCAGCAAACATTTTCAGCAGGGGGCTGGTCCACTGTTCCTCAGACCTTGTGGGGGGCCAGACTATATTTTGAAAAAATAATGAACAAATTCCTATGTCCCACAAATAACCCAGAGATGTATTTTAAATAAAAGGACATATTCTACTCATGGAAAAAACATGCTGATTCCCGGACCATCTGCAGGCTGGATTGAGAAGCCGATTGGGCCAGATCCAGCCCCCGGGCCTTAGTTTGCCTACCCATGCTCTTGACTCTACCCAAAGGCAACAAAATCCAGTGCCACCTTGTAACTAATCCATGTAATGGCCCTATCTAAAGAAGTAATATTAGTCATCCAATAATAATAGCACAATGCTCATAACGCATAATTGCAGCCTCTACAACATTTCTTGGATTTGCAGTTAAAGAGGACCACAGGGAGCAGGGCAGGTGTGGGTCATCACTCCCTCCAATGTTCTTGACACAAAGCCAAATCAAATTTTGCTAACTTGAGGACACAATAGGCTCAACATGAAAGGATTTCGGCAGCTCCCGTGGACGGCTGAACCGGAGCCAATGAAACTTTTCTGGGATGGGATAATGAAAGAGGCAACCAGGAGATCAGACATAATGACTCAGACCAGGAGAATGGCATCAGCAGAAACATCAGATGCAGCACAGATGCTGCAGAAGGAGTTGCAAACAATAATGAAAAATGGAACGTCAGCACAAGGTATTCCACTTCTAAGCATAAAGCTTTTCTGTGTCATGAATTCTCTTGAAAAAGAGATGTGATTCTCACACACGGCCTGCTCTCCATGGTACCAGCATTACTGCTCTGAAGTAATTGTTTGGGTGATAATCTCCCATCTTCAGACTGGGTAAAACATCTCTTTTCACCACAGAGGAGGGGTCAGGGGAGTAGTCCTTGGACACTTGGGATAATGAGATATAGGACACTGGCACAGGATAGCAGGAATTTGCTTCAGGGTCCTCACAAATTCTCACAGCCTATCTGAGCTCTGGTCCAAGTTTACCCCAAGAAGGAGGGCCCATGCAATCTGTTCTGTGTTCTGTGGTGCTTTCTTAAACTAAAATCAGCCTTAGCAGAGTCTGGTGGCCAGGGAGATAGACTAGCTCTGGGTTTGCTGGATGTTTTTCAATTAACACCCTCCCAAATTGCTTTTTTTCACTCACAGTGCCCCATTTCGTTTTTCCTGAGGATGGGGAACTGCCCCCCGACTTGTAGTTTTCAACTGGCATACCCTCCAACATTTCTCCGATGGGAATAGGGACATCCTATTCCATAATATTACTTTTATTTTTTATACCCCAACCTTCTGGCTGCGTTGCCCCTCTGGGTAGCTTGCAACAAATATAAAAACATAATAAAACATTAAACATTCAAAAACTTCCCTATACAGGGCTGCCTTCAGATGTCTTCCAGAGGTTGTTACTTATCTCCTTGGTTCAGGGGTCACATAATTCTCTTTTGAAAATCGGGACACTCTAAGGAAAAGTAGAACATCCCGGGATAAAATCAGAAACCAGCGCGGCTTTCGTAAATCCGGGACTGTCCCTGGGGAATAGGGACATTTGGAGGGTCTGGGTTCAGCAGCTTTTTCCCTCCCACAGTTTATTCACTGGCAGTGCAATTTTGTCCATGTGTACGTGGGAGTAAGTCCCACTGATCAGAGTGAAACTTACTTCTGAGTAAATATACATAGAATTGCACTGTTATATCAAAGGAATAGGGAGCTCCATGTACATCTGTTTCAGCCCCTCACCAGGTTACCCAAGGCCCTTCCTTTAAGTATCAGCAGAGACTATGGAACACATATCTAAATATCCGTTGTGAAGTGTGTAGGCATGCTACTAAATGGCTCAGGACCTCAATACCTCAAGGACCACCTCTTTCCATGTGAACCTACCTGGACCCTGAGATCATCTTCTGAGGTCCTTCTTCATATGCCTCCTCCTTGAGAGGTCTGGAGGGTGGCAACACAAGAACGGGGCCTTCTCTGCAGTGGCTCCCCATCTGTGGAATCCTCTCCCCAGGGAAGTTCACCTGGTGCCTTCATTGTACACCTTTAGGAGCCAGGCAAAAGTGTTCCTTTTTAACCAGGCCTTTGGTTGATTTGATTGAGATCCTATGCCCTTTTAAAAAGTGAGGGTTTTTTTGGGGGGTTGTTTTTTATTTTGATTATGTATTTTGAGGTTTTATATTTTGATTTTATTCTGTGAACCACCCTGAGACCAATCAATCAATCAATCAATCAATCAATCAAAATACACAAAATGCAAATGCATTTTCTTTCTTTTTTAAAAATGAATTTTTTAGATTCCTAGTATTAATTGGCATAGGGATGACCAATTTTTTAGAGCCCACTCTAGTCTCCAGACACGAGTCTGGAGAACAGAACAATTCAGTCTCCTTTCAGATGATCAGGCTCTATAAGAGAGACAGGAACCTCTGCATTCCAGACTCCAACTCTCCTCAGCCCTAGCCAGCATGCTCAGCAATCAAGAGACTTGTGTTCTGACATTATCTGTGGGTGGGGACAGGATTCCCACCCAGCTCTCCAATAAAGCTAATCTACTTGGCAGCAAGGTCTTCATGAATACGAAACACATGCACTCAGTCAACATGGGAGAAGGGTTGAGGCATCAATGTGCCCTTGAAACTATGCCCTCTGGAGGCAGAAGCGATGTAAAAGGTTAAATCAGGGTTGCAGGTCCAGAAGCTGAATGCAGCCCTCTAGGCTTCTCTCTCAGGCCACGCCTCCTCCTCAGGATACCTCCCTCTTCCCAGACCACGCCCACTCACTGGCTATGTCCCACCCTCTCCTCAAATGCTTTTTCCTGACTCGCTGAGTTAACACATCTTGCTGGATTGGAGGGATGATATGTGGGTAGAATGTAGACTACTGTACAAAGGTGAGAGTCATACCACTGCTCCACTCAGGTTTTGCTCTTGCCCCACCCAGCACTGGAATGTGGTCCCCAAAGGATGATCATGAGAGGAAGAGGCCCACAGGATGAAAACGGCTTCCCACCTTGGGTTAAATAGAGATTTGGCACAGATATCTTCTATTCTTCACCCCTGGACCGTGGAGCAGTTTGCTCTGTATGAAAATATATGGAGGAAGCTTCAGTAGCCTTCATTTTGACACTGAATTATGACAACCTTAAGGGAAATTGGGTTCTAATTTGAGCAGGGAAAGGGGGGAAAGCACATGGAATCTTTGGCATAAGGAATCTCTGATGAGCTGAATGAGAAGAAGAAGAAGAAGAAGAAGAAGAAGAAGAAGAAGAAGAAGAAGAAGAAGAAGAAGAGTTTGGATTTGATACCCCGCCTTTCACTCCCCTTCCGGAGTCTCAAAAGCGGCTAACATTCTCCTTTCCCTTCCTCCCCCACAACAAACACTCTGTGAGGTGAGTGGGGCTGAGAGACTTCAGAGAAGTGTGACTGCCCCAAGGTCACCAAGCAGCTGCATGTGGAGGAGCGAAGACACGAACCCAGTTCCCCAGATTACAAGACTACCGCTCTTAACCACTACACCACACTGGCTCTCAAAGTAATATCTCATGTGTCTTTCAGCTGCAGTAAGTGATGCTGGTTGATGGTGGTGCCTTACTGAGAAATCTTGTGCAAAACTTGTGTTACTGTGCCAGCAGTCTGAAGAGGAGGTGGGAGCCATTGTGTAGAAGTCCAAACAGCCCCATCCAAAGTCACCACTAGCACCGCCTTTGCACACTTTCTTCCCACCCCCTTTGGCAAATAGGACGAGGCAGATGGGACCTGTCGGGGGAACAGATCCGGCCCAGGAGCTCTCGACTGCTGACCCCCTTTGCCACCGGCCAAATGACACATACTCGTAATATTACAGTTCACTTGTTAATTTGCCAAAAGGGATGTCTGAAAGTATCCCGTCATAAAACCCTTGCCCGTGTAGCTGTTTAGCAAGAGTTAAATGGGAAGATGAGAAGAGAAGACTCCCTGATGTTGGGAAAGATGGAGGGCACAAGGAGAAGGGGAAGACAGAGGACGAGATGGTTGGACGGTGTTCTCGAAACTACAAACATGAGTCTGACCAAACTGCGGGAGACAGTGGAAAACAGAAGTGCCTGGCGTGCTCTGGTCCATGGGGTCACGAACTAAACGACTAAACAACAACAACAAAAGGGCAGATATATGTCTTAATTGATTGGCTCAGTATTATAGAACTCCAGCTGTGTGTGATAACCAAAGCCTATTATTAGATATGAGGTGGTGGTGTGTCCTTTTCATCTCAACATTAACTAGGGCGGGAAGCATTGTTGAGGGATCTGCGGGTTTTATATTTGATCTTTTTTTTAAAAAAAAAAAAATCCTCTTCAAATAGTTTTTTTGTCATTATGTTTCCTGCCAGTTCAGCAAACATTAAAAAGCCCCTGCTGCTAGTTTAACATGCAAATCCCTGTGACTTAATGAAAAAAGAGAATAGCATTGATAATAGGCCAGATTTGGAAGAATCAAAGGCAATGGATTTGACTCGCCAATATGTAGGTCCCATCCTTGGAAATCAATTGCAGAAAAGGGAAGGAAGAAAAGACTCTCCTAAATCATCCCATTTTGGAACAAAGCAAGGAACACATCTAAATGTACGAGCTTTCGAAGGGTTCTTCAGTCACTAAAAGCCAAAGCAACATTTAGAAAAGAAGATATGAAGGCATTCAAATATTGCTACTCCCTTGAACCAATGAGTGAGGCGATACATTTTCTGGCAATGGCAGATATTTGTGGCAATGGCAGATATTGTAGGGACTACAAGATTAGCCTTGCATCTATATCTGCAGCATTTGGAAGCAGACAGATCTGTTTCAGGACCGATTGATGACATTCCAATTTGATTTGTTATTCAGGTTCAGATTTGATCTGTGAAATCCAAAGTTTTCTTTTGCCTCCCTTGACAATCGTGTGTAATCTAAAAGGCTTCAACTTTACTTTTCACATAAGTGGGTGAAATTTGCAGGCAAAGGCATTATTCCAGAGTGAATCAAGCCTCCATCCAAGGGAGATTACATGGGGAAGATGTAAAGTTTGTTTTTTGTTTTGTTTTGTTTTTAAAATGTCTTTAACTTTTTGATTTTCTCCCAGAACTGGATGCAGATTAGAGGCATGATTGCCCCTTCGGATAGAATTAAGCCCCTGCCAAATTTTAGAAAGAGAGGTGCAGCAATTTTCCTACAAGGGAAATTACGTAGGGAAATAAAAATCACATTCCCTCTGCCCCTTTTTATTGGGAATTGCTATGAGAAATGGAGACATGAGGGATGTGCTCCTGGGCAAGAAAGTTCAGACAAATTATTCCACTAGCTATTATGCTACATGGTTTTACCTTGGTTAAAAACAAAAAACCTGGGCAAGTCAGTTTTTCTCTCATAGCTGTTTCCTGGAAGTACTCTCCATGAAAGAGAGAGAGAGAGAGAGAAAGCATAGGCCCTGGGTGCTTGGGCACCCAGAAAATTTTCACTGTGATTGCATGCTGCAGTGGGGGGCTCTGTCAGGCCCTCCTGTTGTGATGGCAACATGTGACATCATGAGCTGTGTGTGATGTCATAGGTGCCCACCGGGCATCCACAATGTTGGGTGGAACCATGTTGGGTAGAACCAATGTTGTTGATATGTTTTTTTTAGGAAAAAGCTTCCCTAGTCAGCTTGGCTTCATTTCTGAGGAAAAACAAACAAATGACTGATTTTTTGGGGGGTGAACTGAAGCCACAGCTGCACTCAGGAACTTCCACGAATCACCCCAGTTCACACCATAATTTGGGGTACACACAGAGATAGTGCACACCCTTAGTAAATATCGTATGAGAAATACCGTATTTTTCGCTCTATAGGACACACTTTTTCCCCTTCAAAAATGAAGGGGAAATGTGTGTGCGTCCTATGGAGTGAAGACGCCATAGCCCCACGACCCTCTCCCGGTTGGAGAGGTGACGCGCGGCTATGGCAGGATCCTCTTTAGCCATGTGCCACCTCTCCAGCTGGGAGAGCATGTGAGGTAGCTAAAGAAGCCATAGCCCTGCGACCCTCTCCCAGCTGAAGAGGTGACGCGCGACTACGGCAGCAGCCTCTCCGCTGCACCTTTCTGCTGCTCCCTGACCTGCTCTTTGGGGCTGGTGGTGGGCTTCCCCTGCCAGCCCCAAAGAGCAGGTCGAAAGGAACCTGAAGCCTGGAGAGGGAGAGGGGTCGGTGCACACCGACCCCTCTTGCTCTCCAGGCTTCCAAGGTAGCTGCCTGAAGGCGTCTGAACACACCTTAAACGGCACCTTGTTTTAGAGGGGGAAAACAAGAGGGGGGAAATTCTTCCCCTCTCTGCGCAGTGCCTCCTGCCGCTTCGCTGAAGGGGCACTAGGCAGCGAGGGGGAGAATTTTTTTTCTTGTTCTCCCCCCTCTAAAACAAGGTGCATCCTATTATCCGGTGCATCCTATGGTGTGAAAAATACGGTACTCACAAAGAGAAAGTGCCATCTGTAGGAATTACATCCAAATCCATATTAAGCAGAGCCAGCACAGGACTAAGCAGGAGAGAAAGTGATGGGTTAGCTGAAATATGAGGGATCCCACCCTGCCTATGCCAGATTTTGGCCTGGGTCCCCTGTTCCGAGATCCCAATCACATGTCAGATTCCCCCCGCCCTTTTTTTTTTTACTCCAAGCGTTGGCACTCTGTTGAAATGACTGGGTTATTTCATTGCTGCACGCTATAAAAATGGCCAAGTTACCCTCATGAATAGATCATTTGAATAATGCCAATTTAAAAAATGATAAAATAATAGTCTGTATTTAAATAGCCCTTAAATAAGGATTATGCAATGTTTTCAATAGCCAGTTTAATTAACTGAAATGAATGCTGATTGCAATGGGGAATATCTTTTTACAGAACCCCAGGCTACATTTTGCTCTGTGTGTGTGTGTGTGTGGACTACCTCAGCAGCTTTTTGTGCATTCAAGAAACCGTAAGAATAAGCCTTGCCATCTATGTAGTTGTTTCAAGCGTTTAAAGGACAATCCACACACATTATATAGGTATTTCTGTAGGTATTCCTTACAGTAGGGATAGCTAACCTGTAGCCCTCCAGATATTATTGGAATAAAACTTCCATCATCCATGATGATTGGCCATGCTAGCTGGAGCTCATGGGAACTGGAGTACAACAACAATTAGAGGACCACAAGCTAGCCCCCCCTTCCTTACGGCATCCTTGTACTTTCATCACCTGTGGTGGACTTTTCCTTCTCCACACCATGATTCCCCCTCCTAGGCTCTTCCCTCTTGTTTTAGGAGTGGAGAAGCTTATAGGGGCAGCCTACAGCCCTGGAGCCACCCACGCCACCCATGGCTTCTTACCTGATGTGGTGCCTGGATCAGTGATTAGACCTGTGGGAATCAGAAGTGTCTGGTGGGGTTTTGTCCCTTGTGGGTGTCAGGCTCAAAAGGAACTGCCTCTGGGTGTTTTGTTCCAGCCCTGGGGGCTCCAGACTCCCAGTCTCAGGTTTGACATCTGAACCCATGTGATCTCTTCCTCTTTGTCTGAGTTCTATCTACTACTAGATGTTGGGGTCAAGACACATCCACTCCTGGCAACATGTTGTTTTCCTTGAAAATATCTGTCATTGACTGAAACAGTATTTTCTTAGCAGACACTGTTGGGATACTGCCAGGGAGACAAAGTCCATCATGGCTCCCAAGCCGTCTCCGGACGTCCATCGACCTCTCGTAGAAACGCAGTATCAGCAATTAGCGACACGAGCTCCAGAAAATACCTTTCCACATTCCAGAACTGGTGCACGCTCTATCAGCAGATAATGCACAGCGAAAGTTGCACTCAGGAGAGCATTATTTACAAGTTTATTCAGTGTTGGTCAGAACAAAAAAAAACATGACTGCCTGCTTGCGTGTTCAGGCGCAGAGAGAGAGACAACAGCTCAATCAAAACAGAAACATCCTGTGAACAGGAAATACGCAGGCTGTGACACAAACATCCTGCTCCCTTTTAAGGTGGAACAGAAATATCCTAACAGACACATCTGGAGCTGTGCCATTAGGGGGGGAACTCAAGTTTGTAGCATGTGGGTAATTTTTCGGTGAAAATTCTAAAGTCGGTGGATTGCCAGTGGACCACAGGCAGGTTTTTGTCTTCTGCTGCATAGCTGTTTGCCCCTCTTCCTGCTGGGTAGAAGGAAGCAGAATAAATTATTCAAGATGAGCAAAGATTTGCCATTTTACTTACGCAGCACTGTTTATGTAGGTCACAGAATGCAGCCTTTTATGGCAGAGAGTTTGGGCTCCCTTGCCACAAAATCAGAAAAATGGGTTTGGTTTGGTTTGGTTTGGTTTTCAGTGCAGAATGTACAAAATATACCCATAACTTTGAAAAGTCTCTCTACCCATGAGGTAAACTAAACCCTGCATTTGCAGCTTTATGGGTTCATTTGGAAGAGACAGAGATATGAATTAGCCATGAATCTCATCTTTGAGGATCAGGTCAGACAAATGTTTGTTCAACAGATGATCTTCCTCATTATTTAGTATGTGGTGCTCAAAGTGCCAACTTTGGAAATGACCTGCTAGTGCCATTCAGGGGCTCCATTTCAGGTTCCCATGAGAGTGGAGAGAGATTTAAGCGACAAGGAAGGTGCACCGAAAAATCCAAAGGCCTTAGGCATTAGGACAACAAAACCAAACAAAACCATGAAGGGGAAGCAAAAGAAGCTCCTTGTTGCATTGATCCTTCCACCTTCCCCTTGTTAGCTATAATTTGTGTGGTTGGGAGGTTTTTTTCTACTTCTGCAATTAAGGACTCTGAGAAAGCACAGCTTGAAATCACGTGACCAGTGGAAACAGTTTTATACCAAGTCATACGGTCAGTCCATCTAGTTCAGTATTGTCTACATTGCCCATCGGAAGCTCTCCAGACATCTCTCCCAGCTGTACCTGGAGACAGAGATGGGCAAACTTGTCAATTCTGAGTTCTCTCCATTCCTCATTTTTCCCATTTTCAATTCAGCTCTCCACATTTCCCCATCAGTTTACATTTTTAAAAGCCCACAAAAATTAATCAGTGCGAATTTCTCCTAATATGCATTTTTTTTTGCTTAATATGCCCATTTTGCACAGCAATTTCCCCTAAATGCATTACTTTTCCCTTATGTATCTGAAGACTTACAAAGTAAAGTGGTACCTCGAGTTACAAATGCCTCAGGTTATAAATGCTTCAGGTTACAAACTCCGCTAACCTGGAAGAGTTACTGCGAGTTGAGAACTTTGCCCCAGGACGAGAACAGAAATCGTGTGCTGGCGGCGCAGCGGCAGCAAGAGGCCCCATTAGTGAAAGCACACCTCTAGTTAAGAACAGAATGAATTAAGTTCATAACTAGAGGTACCACTGTAATTGTGCTTTCTAGCTGGTATGTGCAGGGGCAGACTTTGGTAATACGGTGCCCTGAGAGAGGACAAAATTTGGAAGCCCACCACCAAATATTTCTTATTTTAAAAATCATTCGTGTTGGTACAGTTGCTTTTTAATGGATCTTCTCAGTAGGTACCTGTGTAAATATAGGTTTGTTGTTGTTGTTGTTGTTGTGTGCCCCCACATCTTGGCACCCTGTGGTGGTGGTGGTGGTGGGGAAACCTTCTGTACTGACCTAAATCCGGTGCTAGTACATGCATGAAAATTACAGCCAGCAAAGTTAGGGAACAGTTTATAACATCAAATGCTGTTTCCCATCAACTCTGATCAATACTAAATTGATTGCATAAGGAAAGCATATTAGTATATTAATCAGGTGTTGTCTTTGGCTGTGTTGTGAAGCCTATCCGTCTGTCTGTTAATTTAATATATTACTGGCTTTTATTACCTACTTGGGTAAAATATTCTCATTTTACACAGCATTACTTAAGCAATCTGGCAAGGTGGTTGATTCACCAGCCACATTCTGATTATCAATTGGATCAATATTCCTCGACTGCAGGAGGCTTGTTTTTGTCATTTCTGTGGGACCTATTTATAGCTTTGTGCTAATGAGATGCCCATTAATCCCCCTCCACATGACGTGCTTGCTTGCATTACATAATGCCACTTAGTTCGTCGTCAACGTGTTCTTCAAAGCCATGGCTCCAATGTCATATTTTCCCATCCCTCGTGCTCCCCACCAAGGTGGGGGGGGGGAAGTATTTCCTCCTGATCAAAAGTAGGAACTACAAAGCAGATCTAGAATGCAGTTTGAAAGCATAAGTGCTGATGTTGTGGCTAAGTTCAAAATGAAAGCAATTCAGGGTATGGAAAAATGCCTTGGGGATGGGGACACGGGAGTCATTTCATCCAGCAACCCACTTCCTAGCAGTTGAGTTTCCCACTTCCCCAGTTCAGCTTCCTCTTTATGTAGGCCTGCAGGAAAGTATACACAGATGCCGGGCAGCAGATGCCTTTTTGGGAACCCAGGTAACTGTTAGGATTCTTGCTCCGTGCTTGCAGTCATGAGATTGTTGTCTATCACATGGCAGTGTATGTTTTCATTCCACATAGTGGGAAGTGACGGAGACAGGATGTTTTGGTATTATTAATAATAATAATAATAATTTTTATTTATACCCCGCCCTCCCCAGCCAAGGCCAGGCTCAGGGCAGCTAACAAGCAATAATAAAAACAAGTTGAATGAATACAACTTAAAATCAAGATTAAAATACAACAATTAAAATATTGAAACATTAAAATATTAAAATGCAGCCTCATCACAGGAGGAGAAAAGAAAAAGAAAAAAGAAAGAGGGGTGGGGAATCAAATTGGCTCCAAGGCAAAGGCCAGGTGGAACAACTCTGTCTTACAGGCCCTGCGGAAAGAAATCCAATCCTGCAGGGCCCTGGCCTCATGAGGCAGAGCGTTCCACCAGGCCGGAGCCAGTGTTGAGAAGGCCCTGGCTCTGGTTGAAGCTAATCTAACTTCCTTAGGGCCTGGGACCACTAGGGTGTTGCTATTTATGGCCCTTGAGGCTCTCCGTGGGGCATACCAGGAGAGGCGGTCCACAAGTATTACTGTGTTTCCGTGATGTGGGACTATTGTCCTTCGTTCTCTCTCTTTGCTGTCTGATGAGAAAGAGGAAGGAGCTAAGTCAGAATGCTCCAAGTGTATTATATGTAAATAAAGTAGATTAGCCAAAATGCTGTGCTACTGAGTTCCGTTACGCAAACCGCAAATACTCTGCAGGATCCCTAAGCATGCTAATGCCTTTTGGTATCAGTCGCTGAGATGTTTGGGCTGAAGAAAGCTTTTGAAGCTCCTGAATAACTGACCAGGAGGGAGAGAACATGCCAGTCAGCCAAGTGTCTCTACCACAGTACTACACATGAGTAGGACGATCCTAACAGTAACTACATCTGCAAAGTTGCAGGTTTGTCATGTTCTACAGGAGAAGCAGTGAGTGGAATTTGCTTAACCATCCTCTTACCTAATACTTTTCCTCTGAACTCCCCGAACCACTATTCCAATGGTCATTGCAAACATACATCTAGGCACCTCATTTGGGAAACGTGATGAAGGTGTTTCGGGGAAAATGCGACAGGATAGGGAAGGGTTAAGTACCCTCTGCTTCTCACCCAAAAACTTCTCCCAGCTCATTGCGCTGTAATGCAGACATTCCCAAATGCAATTTCCGCCAACAATGAGTTTCACCCTCATTTGAGTACCATCGGGATAAATATAAGATTGACTTCTGCTATAGCTTATTATTGCAAATGAAACCTGTCCCCCCCCCTTCACCACCACGTCCTTATTCCAAGATGGTGGTGCAAAACTACAACCAGATCCAAACTAACTATTCTTGCAACAAATAGGTTATCATAGAATCGTAGAGTTGGAAGGGACCCTGAGGATCATCCAGTTCTGTGTCCAGTTCTGGGCACCACAGTTCAAGAAGGACATTGACAAACTGGAACGTGTCCAGAGGAGGGCAACCAAAATGGTCAAAGGCCTGGAAACGATGCCTTATGAGGAATGGCTAAGGGAGCTGGGCATGTTTAGCCTGGAGAAGAGGAGGTTAAGGGGTGATATGATAGCCATGTTCAAATATATAAAAGGATGTCATATAGAGGAGGGAGAAAGGTTGTTTTCTGCTGCTGCAGAGAAGCGGACACGGAGCAATGGATCCAAACTACAAGAAAAAAGATTCCACCTAAACATTAGGAAGAACTTCCTGACAGTAAGAGCTGTTCGACAGTGGAATTTGCTGCCAAGGAGTGTGGTGGAGTCTCCTTCTTTGGAGGTCTTTAAACAGAGGCTTGACAACCATATGTCAGGAGTGCTCTGATGGTGTTTCCTGGTTGGCAGGGGGTTGGACTCGATGGCCCTTGTGGTCTCTTCCAACTCTATGATTCTATGATTCTAAGTCCAACCCCTTGCAATGCAGGAATATGTAGCTGTTCCATACAGGGATCGAACCTGCAACCTTGCTGTTATCAGCACCACACGCTAACCAGCTGAGCTATCCTTTGTCAACATGGTGCTCTCCGGATTTTGGGGGGAATACAAATTGTTGTGCTGGTTGATTCTATTGGAGAGCCCCAGGTCACCAAAAGCTGAAATAGGTACAGAGGAATCAGTATTTGTCTGCAGAAGTCCTATTGAATGGTTTCCAGTTAATTGAGCTGTTGCATCATGCATCTTGAACTGAAGAGCATAGATGGGGGGGGGAACAGTGGGGGGTTCCCTTCCATATCTTTAAATATTTATGAGAATGAAAGGGAATATCTTCCTTGATGTTTAATCATTTTAAAGCATCGCTGGTCAGTCTACCTCTTCCACCTGGAAATAACACTTCAGGGAGCAATACGAAACAGGATGACTGCAGGAGCCCATGCTGAGCGTGGTCCTTTCTCCTTCCCCTTGGGCTCTCAGCTGAACTCTGGAAATGCCGTGCCCTGTCCATCTCTATTAAGCATGCAAGCATAACGAGATGAAATGCACAATTTGGAGCGTGTGCTTAATCTGTTAAAAACAGTCGCCACGATCTGCAGATGGTTTGGATATATTTGCTCTCATTACCTGCAAATCACAACCTTGGGATAAATAAGAGGGCTTCGACTTCTCATCCTCTTCCTTTTATCTTTATGCTGCAGGCTTTGTAAGTGCTACATTTTCTCATCATTTTTGCTCTAGATTGGATTTGGAAACTCATGCAAATGTGCAAGAGAGACTAAATAAATTCATGACTTGATGCTCATTAAAATCCAATTTTATATTTGCATGCTTAAAAAAAATGACGTGTGGCTTTGCATTAACCCCAGCCTGCAGCGAGAGCCACTTTTGGGAGTCCAAGAGGTTGAATTCATAATCATCCTGCTCAGTAAATGAAGGTGCCAATAGAAGCTCTCATTCGGTGAAGCACTTTAAATATGTATGTTCCTGCCTTGATATATTTAAAAGCAACCAAGGAAGGGAAGAAAGAAAGAAAGAGAGAGAGAGAGAGAGAGAGAGAGAGAGAGAGAGAGAGAGAAAGAAAGAAAGAAAGAAAGAAAGAAAGAAAGAAAGAAAGAAAGAAAGAAAGAAGGAATTGCCCTAATATTCATTTATATTTATCATTTTCAACTGTTGGGTTTGGGAAACACGAAACTCATTAATGCCACTGAAGCTTTTATCTTTTTGAATGCCTTTGAAGTCTGACAACAGCAGCAACATTCTATATTGTGTTTGTGTCTAGCCTTTTGATTATTTAGGGTAATGGAAAGAGGGGTCTCTGTCTACATGAATGGTTCATTTCACAAAAGCGGCACTAAAGACCAAAGAAATCAACCAAGCCCCAGTTTTGTGAAAACTGGACCAGTGTTTATGTAGGGAGTCATGGATGTTCCAGTAACCCATCAAATAGATACTGTTGTTCTAGTAGTGCAGCAATTATTCTATCTCTGGTGCTATCTAACTGACTTTCTAGTGTGGGTGTGGTTAACTGTTGGCTCAATATACAAATAGGCAATATCAGGATAGAGAAGGGAAAAAGCAGTCTGACTGCTTATCAGTGGCATAGCGTGGGTTGCCAGTGCCTGGGGCCACACAGGGGTGTGGGTGGAAGGGAGGGAGGGAGGGAGGGAAACAAACAGAATGCACATGCACATTCAACTGCCTAAAGCCGTCTGCATCACCCAAGAGATTGCAGTGGCAGAGATAAGGAAAGAAGAGTTGTTCTGCTGTCTGGAGAGGTCTCTTCCTGGTTCACATGGAGAAGCAGTTTTCAACGGAGCCCAGTGACAGAAGCATGCAGCAGTATTGAGGCAGCACTAGGGGTTTAAATTTTGTGCCCCTAGCCATTTTGTGCTCAGCGCCACTGCCCCTTTGCTCCCCCTCCCACACCATTGATGCCTATGGCAATGCACATCTCAAAATGTATGCTCATCAGCTTTGCATTACTGTCACCAAGGTGTGCAACCCATTGCACATCCCAGTTTGGGTGGCAAGTGATACATTGCCAAAAAAGGAGGGCCAAAGAGGACACCAATACATGTACAGTGATTTACATGGATAGAAGCGATTTGAGAAATGATTACTAAAATTTAAATAGAAATACACTGGATCTTACCATAGTGGGGAAGACACCAGATGACTTGTGTTCCTGTCTCAATCTGTGGACCGGGTGCTGCCAACTATGGATGGTGGGCAGGTTCAAGGCTTCTGCTCTCCCTTTTCATGGTTCAGACCAGACTTGGACTGGACAGCCCTCAACGAGAGGACACCTTTCAAAAGGAGGGTTGTCCTCTGGCCGCCCTTCAGATTAGAGAACTGGCCTCTGCAAAGTGAGACATGTGGCCACCACAGTCCCAACCACAACCAGGCAACATGCCAGCTCTTCACTTAATGCAACTGCATTAAGGGGCAGGGGAATAAGAATACCACAAGTGCAGAAGATATCCAAGGCACCTTGCAGAATTTCCATGTATATGCAGGAAAGCCAGGAGGCATAGAACATATAACCATGAGAGTAAACAGATGGGTTCTGTAAATCCATAATTGTAGGTGATCATGCAGGCACTCTGTATTTATCTGTAGGTTTTATCTAACAAAGCAATCCCGTTAGCACAAGGACTTATGCCGCCATAACAATATTTCCTCTCCTTCTCCCACCCACCTCAAATACGCTCTGGAGGGTTGGAGGAACAAGGAGAGAAGTCCCATTGCCCAAGTGGAAATCCTGTGTTAAGCGGACAACTCTCATACAACCTCACTCATACATGTGGGGTACTGGTTGCGTGAGCTGGAGGTGTGCATTCATAAATGGAAATAGCTGTGTTGTGTTGGTGAGCAGAGGGAGGAGGGCTTCCTTTCTGCAGTTACACCCAACTTTTGGCATCTAGCCTTTGGGGAGTTTGCCATGAGGCCATGGACCTCAGGCCAAAAATAAAAGTGGCTCCCCACCCCTGGTTCAGGGGAAGCATGCTTTTATTACAGCAGAGCCTTTCTGGAGAAGCTCAGAGGTCCACCTAATGGTGGCTAAATTTCTAACAGTGACCAGCCACATGCTTCTTAGGAAGCTCACAAGCAGGCCATGATGGGAATAACTCTCCCAGTGGTACCCTCCCTCCATCAATCTGGCTTGAGCAAAGTCAATACTTTGACAACATGAAATCTATTACCAGGAAAACCTGTCTGAAGATGCCATGGCACTTTCCCATTTCAAAGGCATATTTCTTCCTTAAGACCCATTTATCATGGAACCGAAGCTGGTCCAATAAAGAGCATCAACAAACTAAGTATGTCTCTTCCATTCATCTCAGAATTTTGAACTTGTCGGGTTGTCAGAGCTTTCACCTTTGATTAATATATGTCCTCTGGAGTATTAATTTGTGTTTATGAAAGCATTTTGGATGAAATTGCTGTGCAGTGTTATGTTAAATGACCTTTTAAAATGCCTTGATACTGAAAAGAAACTTTTTATGCTGTTGATGTTGGTTTTTTTATTCCACCCTTAATGCAGCGGGTCACTGCTTTTGTACCATGTCAAACTTGTTTTTGTTTTCAGACTTCCATTTTATTTCCCATTAAACTCTCCCTATTGTAAATTCTTGCTAGTAATTCCTAACAGGCTCCATAATTTCCCCTGACCACAGATTATTTCTGGACTGCTTTCAGTGATAATCTGAAATTCCTTACAACAATCCTGTGATGTAGTTTAGGCTGAAAGATGGTGATTGGCCCAGGGAGTGTCATGGCTGAATGTGGGTCTGAAACTGGGTCCCCCTTGTTAGAATTCCTGCTCCATGATTGCAGTCATGGGATTTTTGTCTATCACATGATGGTGTGTGTTTTGACTCCACAGAGTGGGACATGACGGAGACAGGATGTTTGTGTTACTGCGTTCCGTGAAGTGGGTTTCTCTTTGCTGTCTGATGCTAGAGAGAGAGGGAGCCATGTTGCAGTGCTCCATGTGTGTTTTTATGTAAATAAAAGTAGATAAGCCAAAATGCTGAGTTGCTGAGGTCTGTCACGCAAGATGCGCAAATTCTGTGGATCCCTAAGTGTGCCGGTGTCAGTTGGCATCGGTCGCTGTGATGTTCGGCAGAAGAAAGCTTTTAAAGCTCCCGAACGAATGACCAGGAGGGAGAGAACATGCCAGTCGGGCATGTGTCTCTACCAGGGTCCTACTTGAGTGTAGGCTGAACTCCTGACACCCCTAACCCAACATTCTATTATTGTTGCTCTTGTTATTTATTCCATTTATGAATCACTTCCCATGAGACATCTCAAAACCATTCGCAATATAATAAAAACATACCCAGAACAATTGCATATGTAAAAACCTGCTAAAATATTTGAACATTTGGAAACATTGGGTTGTTTTCAGCTAATTTCTAGTCAGAGTAGACCCACTGAAAATAACCTAAGTTAGCTATGTTGATTGATTTCCATGGATCTACTCTGCGAAGACGTTCAATGAAACAATTCAAAACACCACCACCACACAAATTAAGCTCAAATCTGATACAGATATCAATGGATATAAAAGTCACCACTTGGAATCTTGTTGAAAGGGGAACATCTTCAACACACAACGACAAGGATAACAGAGAAATAAATCTAAAGCATACACCACCCTTTCCAAACTTTGGTACCCCAGATATTATTGGACTCCAACTTCCATCATCCCTCGTCAACATCCCTGTAGTCCAACAACATTTAGGGACCCAACATTGGGAAAGGCTGTGCTGTGGCACACAAAGCTCTCTCACATTTTCCCTCCTTTCAGAAAGGAACCATTACAAAACTGTACCTGGGGACCCAATTCAGAAAACCTTCATTATTAGGTAAACGTTTATATCCTACCATTAAGTTTAATTATACTGTTAAAGGGAGGCAGATCATGCAGAGACCTGTAAGTGTGGAGGCCCATATTTGCTTCTCTTAGCAACTACCCCCAACTCTTGGGGATTGTTTTGCTGTGGCAAACCAAGGCATTAGGAGAAAGAGGCCCTTCTCTCCAAATCTTCTCTAGTAAATCTGTTTGTTCTCCTCCATTAGACTTCAAGTGCTTTGGAGAGTTGGGGCCATAATTCCCCCATCAACCTCCTTTAGCTTGATTATTTTGGCAAATATTTAATTAGGACATTTCCACATCTATCTCTGTGGGGCAATTCAGGAGATAATTCTCTAATAATTTATTTAGTCATGTACCAGCATAAGGGTTGTGAACTGCATTATAACAATTTCATTTTCAACTCGCCTCATTAATAATCAGAGACAGTTCAAAGCCTTGATGATTCTGACCTTAAGGTTTCATGAGATCTTGAAATTGCTTCTTTTGCCTTGAAAAGCAAAAAGCCAATTCCCTCCCATGCCCTTAAGTGTTTGGTGGGAAATACTTTTCTGATTTCCTCTATTGCTCTGTCTCACATTTGCCTGTAGGCTGAGTTAAGACATATCATTAGCAGTGGTAGGAAAAGCTCAAAGAAATGTGTGGCATGGACCAATCTGGTTCCCCAACTTACATTATACATGACTGTGGTCAAAAGAGGAGAGCTGCAATATGATGAATGGATGGAATGATTGCCCAGTAGCATTTTCCTCTTGTTCTTGTCTTCTTCTGGGATTCATGAAAGAGATTATGAATGCAAGCGCCTCCACTATGGGTCTGGCTCTGCCTTCCTGACGACACGAATCAGGCAGTTCATGGTGGCTATTCTGCCTGGTGGCAGTATGTATGAATGTATGTATGTATGTATTATTTTTTAAAATATATACCACTGCATCATAGAATTGTAGAGTTGGAAGTACCCTACGGGTCTTCTAGCCCAACCCTCTGCAATGCAGGAATCTTGCTTTTAAAAATCACAGCGTGTGTTTTTTTAAAAAAGGTAAAGGACCCCTGGACAGTTAAGTCCAGTCAAAGGCGACTATGGGGTTGCAGTGCTCATCTTGCTTTCAGGCTGAGGGAGCTGGAATTTGTGCGCAGACAGCTTTCTGGGTCATGTGGCCAGCATGACTAAACTGCTTCTGGCGCAACAGAACACCATGACGGAAACGAGAATGCATGGAAACACCGTTTACCTTCCCTCCGCCACAGAACCTATTTATCTACTTGCACTGGTGTGCTTTGGAACTGCTAGGTTGGCAGGAGCTGGGACAGAACAACAGGAGCTCACCCCGTCACATGGATTCGAACTGCCAACCTTCCAATCAGCGGTTTACAACAATATACGGTAAAAATATAAAGCCACACAATAAAATCATAAAAAGACACAATGCAAGAAATATATGGCTTCAACCAAAAGTGGCGTTCCTGCCTTGAGCTCTACCCACTGTAAATTTAACGTGTTGGTGTCAGGCACAGAGTACAATTTGCTGCATGTTGTGGAGGGGGTGAAGAAGACATGTTCAACATTTGATTGTGATTCGGCTTATCTCAGTAACATAGTGTAGAGGTTTAATTGCTTTTCCTGACGTGTTGTGTGCATATCTTGCATCTCTTGTATAACCTTGTCCACTCCTCTTCTTATTTCACCAAGTGCTTCTGGGGAAGCACTTCAGACTGACATCAGAACTGAGATGGCAGCAAATGTGGTGCCACTGGACTGCTCCACTCAGCTATAGTCATTTCACAGAACCCCAAATTCCTATTTTAGTAAACAGAAAAGTGGCATTACCCCTCCTGGATAAGGAGAGCCAGTGTGGTGTAGTGGTTAAGAGCGGTAGACTCATAATCTGGGGAACCGGGTTCGCTTCCCTGCTCCTCCACATGCAGCTGCTGGGTGACCTTGGGCCAGTCACACTTCTCTGAAGTCTCTCAGCCTCACTCACCTCACAGAGTGTTTGTTGTGGGGGAGGAAGGGAAAGGAGAATGTTAGCCGCTTTGAGACTCCTTCAGGTAGTGATAAAGCGGGATAACAAATCCAAACTCCAACTCCTCCTCCTCCTCTTCTTCTTCTTCTATAATGTCAGGGACTGGGCAGAGGAGGAAAGGTGGAGACTGCCTCCCCAGCCTGACCCGTCCAGAGAAGAAGAAGACAGTTCAGAATTACAACCGGCATTTGAGGGAGGTCACAGCTCAGAGGCAGATGAGGGGGAAAGTTCGGAAATAATGGGAGAGGAGGAAGAGGAACAGGGAGCACCAGGAGGGTGACAGAAGACAGACGCAGTGTCTTTAGAAAGCATTCCAGACCCCCCGCTCTCCCAGAACCCGGCAAGACTTGAAAGTAGCAAAGCAAAGAGCTCAGAAGCAGAGGGCCCTCAGCGCCACCTGTAGGGAAGATGATGACAATGACGAATGAGGAAGTGGGAGAAAAGGGGGGTGGAGAGTCACTCGGGACAACGCCATTATCCCAAGAAGCTGTGTTCCAAGCCGCTCTCTGTAAATATAGTGGAACCTTGTGTTACATACCGTCCTCCTTACGAATGCTTCAGGTAACCCAAAAATAGACGTTCCTTGTTGCAAACTTTGCCCCAGAAGTCGTGCACCAGCAGTGCGGTGGCAGCAAAAGGCCCCATTCGCAAAAGGCCCCATTAGCAAAAGCGTGCCTCATGTTAATAATGGTTTTGGCTTAAGAACGGACCTCCAGAACAGATTAAGTTTGTAACCGGAGGTACCAGTGTATTGAATAAAAAGCAGATGGTAAGAACTTTTCCTTGTCTTGTACAGTGGTACCTCAGGTTAAGAACTTAATTCATTCTGGAGGTCCGTTCTTAAACTGAAACTGTTCTTAACCTGAGGTACCACTTCAGCTAATGGGGCCTCCTGCTGCCGCCGCATCGCTGGAGCATGATTTCTGTTCTCATTCTGAAGCAAAGTACTTAACCCGAGGTACTATTTCTGGGTTAGCGGAGTCTGTAACCTGAAGCATCTGTAACCTGAGGTGTCTGTAACCCAAGGTACCACTATACATTCCTGGCAACCAGCCATGGAAGTTGCTTACTGCCGCCTGACACATAAGAACCTCACCACTGGATCACGCCAAAGGACCATCTAGAGCAGCATGCTGCCCTCCCTGTGGCCAACCCATATATCTGCAGGAAGCCCAGATGCAGGACCTGAGCCAGTCTTCCCACTTGCGCATCCCATCAATCAGAGATGGGCTGCCTCTGATGATGGAGGTAGTACATAGCCATCAAGACTGGTCTTGACCTCCATGAATTTGTCTAACCCCCCATTACAGCTGTTCTAGTTGGACGCCATCAGTGCATCTTGTGGGAGTGGGCTCTAGGAATATGCACAGCCCCCCCACCCTCATGGATCTGATCTGGTGAGGGCATCAGGTTGGCCTGAATGGAGGGGAGAGGGTCTAGGGAGGGCATGATCTCTTCAGGATCACTAGTGAATGAATACTAGATGTTGGAGCAAATACACCCTTAGTCGGTGTAGTTCCATCTAACTCTATTTCCATGTCGGCTCTCACATACTTCTTATCATGGTGAGGCGTTTTTGGTTTAAAAGAGGTAAGACTAGTTCAGTTTATTGGGTTGGTATTCGAGGGTGTGGTTCATTGCTTTTGTTGAATAGTCAGCACATAGTTAGCTAAAGGAGTGGTGTGGCCTGATCCATTCCTTTTTTTAAAAAAATAATATTTATTAAAGTTTCAAAGAAGTTACAAAAATGAAAAGAAGAAAAAAAAAAGAAACAAAAAATACAAAATACAGAAAAATAAAAACAATTAAAAACAAATCAGTCTTTCCATGTCCTGTCTTTCATTTGCTTGTTTCCCTGACCTCCTCACATCTCCCTTTTTTGTATTCTAATTCAATAGTTGTTTCAGCAAGTCCTTACCATTTTTGCTTTTATCTTGATATTTTATCTTAATATATTGTAACTTTACATTTTCACCTGTTAACAATCCATTTTTACATACCCCTTTGTAACATTATAGCTAAAACCACATAACTTCATTCCAGCATCCTTCTAACATTCCTTAATTTTACAGTGTTTCTGTAGATAGTCTTTAAATTTCTTCCAGTCTTCTTCTACCAACTCTTCTCCCTGGTCTCGGAATCTGCCAGTCATTTCCGCCAGTTCCATGTAGTCCATCAACTTCATCTGCCATTCTTCCCGGGTGGGTAAATCTTGTGTCTTCCAATACTTTGCGATGAGTATTCTTGCTGCTGTTGTTGCATACATAAAGAAATTTCTATCCTTCTCTGGCACCAATTGGCTGACCATGCCCAGGACAAGGGCCTCTCGTTTCTTCAGGAAGGTATATTTAAATACCTTTTTCATTTCATTATAGATCATCTCCCAGAAAGCCTTAATCCTTGGGCACGTCCACCAAAGGTGAAAGAATGTACCTTCATTTTCTTTATATTTCCAGCACTTATTATCATGTGGCCTGATCCATTCCTATCCTCTGTGAATACGGCTAGAAAGATCTTTCACCCCCCCCCCCCTGAGCTCACAACTGCTTTCTGGACAGGTGATCTTGTCTAAATAATAGTTGTGGAAGATGTTAAAGTCTTCGGTGATCTGCATCTTGCCTCATCTGTTATCAGTTTTTATGTTCTAAGGTGGCATTTAACTGAGTTTTACTCAGAATATATACGGAACAACATGCTAAACTGATAATTAATAAAAATCTTACAGACAGAACAGACCCACTGAAATTACTGAACGTGACTAAGTTAGGGCAATTGATTTCAATAGGTCTACTCTAACTAAAACTTACTTGATTATCACCCTTCATTTATACGCGTGCAAAACATTTAAAGTTTGCTATTGTTGTTTGATGTTTGTTAAAATTCAGAAATCGTCTTCAGCATTAAGCAATGATCAGGTGGAACATTAATTTTGGAACAGCTGTGTTTAAAGACAGGATTCAGTTAAAACGTTTTTTGCCTGAAAGTCAATATATGGATTCCTTCACTCCGTTCCCCTTCTAAATCACCATTGCTAGTCAACCCTCAAGCAACAAGTAATTCTCAAAATGCAAATAAAGTATGCCAGCAGCAGATAACCAATCCAATATTTCTGGAATGTCCTAGGCCAAATTCAAACTGTCCAGAGGCATGTCTGCTTAAAGATATGTGGTGGTGAAAAAGAGAATATCGCAGTCAGATGTTGTTGCTTTTTCGTAAAACCGTTTAACGCATGAGTGACTATAAGTATGGTTCAGACAGGTAGACACTTATCAAAAAGTCATTACTGGTTATGTCAACGTAGCAACAGCAATCTGCAAGAAAGGTGCTCTAGCACAGAATGCACTTTAAATTTATTAATATTGCATAGCTGATATTGTATGCTGATGGTAATATTATGGGTTCCTATGGACTCTTAAACGTCTTTGCTTTGCTCATTTGTTCGTATTTTTTTATTTGTATAACATGCTCTCTGTGATCATGGTTAATGCAGAACGTGTCATGGTTAATGACATCACTGGGGGGGCACCCCTAGGTCACAGCTTTGGGTGCTGAAATTTCAGGGTCTTCTAACCTGGCTACTCAATATGATAATGAAGAAACCAAATGACACAGTGAGAGAAGGGAGAACGCAACATATTGTGTTGGACAGCAACATTGTGATTACCCTGACGCAGAAATGGCCAAACTTGGTCCTCCAGCTGTTTTGGGACTACAGTTCCCATCATCCCTGACCACAGGTCCTATTAGCTAGGGATGATGGGATTTGCAGTCCCCAAACAGCTGGAGGGCCAAGTTCGGCCATGCCTGTTTAATTCCACCTTTATAAGATTTTTGGCTTTCCAAATTCTCCTTATAATCAAAGGGCCACTTCATAGATAACATCAGGCATAGCCAATGCAAAGGTCACCGGACACTGTTGGACTACAATTCCAGACCCTCCAAGTGTCCCTATTTTAGAAGACATCTAAAGGCAGCCCTGTTTAGGGAAGCTTTTAATGTTTAATAGTTCCAGTTACAGATAGGTAGCCGTGTTGGTCTGCCATAGTCAAAACAAAAAAAATTCCTTCGAGTAGCACCTTAAAGACCAACTAAGTTAGTTCTTGGTATGAGCTTTCGTGTGCATGCACACTTCTTCAGATACACTGAAACAGAAGTTTCCAGACCCTTCTATATAGTGAGAAGGTGGGGAGGGGTATTACTCAGAAGGGTGGTGGGAATGGGTGATTGGCAGATAGCTGTGATGAGCCTGTTGACGACTCTTAACGACTGCAATAGGTCTTACAGGAAATAGGTTATTGTATTTTAGTGTTTTGTTGGAAGCTGCCCAGAGTGGCTGGGGGGACCCAGCCAGATGGGTGGGGTATAAATAAATTTATTATTATTATTATTATTATTATTATTATTATTATTATTATTATTTTCCAGCGACAGTCTTGGATTTACAGAAGCCATCCCGATTTTTTATTTGATCCCAGAATGTCCCATTTATTTCTTGGGACGTCCCTATTTTCATTGGAGAAATGTTGGAGGGTATGGAGTTATGCAACCCCCGAACCAACTATACAACCTTTAGAAGACATCTGAAGGCAGCTCAGTATAGGGCAGTTTTTTTAAGGTTTAATGTTTTATTATATTTTTATATATGTTGTGGCTGGGTCAACCCAGTCAGATGGGCAGGGTATAAATGATAAAATTATTAGTATTACTATTATTATGGAATAGGACATCCCTATTCTCATTGGAGAAATGTTGGAGGGTATGCAATTCCCATCCTCATTGACCATGCTCTCTGGGGCTGGTGAAAGTTGAAATCCGATTACATCTAGAGGGTTCCTGTTGGCTCTGTCCACATTAAATTGCATAATGTAACGGGTTAATGGAACAAATATGTTGCAAACTCATGTGTCATGTGAGCACCCAGAACCAAGATCCACTGCAGCTTCACGACACATGACACACCAAGGATTGCTTTTGCAACTGTGTGAAATGAGCCAAGGATTATTAAACTGCAGATGCCATTAAGTGAATATGGAGGCATATGTTCTGTCATCAAGGCAGCCGCTTAACTAGAGTTGCCAGTGGAATTTACAGAAACGTTTGTCAGAATTTCAGAAAAAAATAATTTTAAAAAAATTAAGAACTCTGTGTTCTTTATCTGAGACCCTTCTCTGTGTGCCCATTCTGAGGGAGAGGTAGAAGGTAGAACTAGCCTTCTCAAGAGTGGCCCCCCAGTTGTGAGATGATTTCCTCAGGGAGGCACACCTTATGCCTTCGCTATCTGTTTTTAGGTGCCATGTAGAATTATTTGCATTTGCCCAGGCCTTTGGATATCAATGCCCTGCATTTTTTAGTGGTGTGGTGTTGAGTTTGATGTGCTATTTTATAGTATTGTGAGTATCACAGCTTGTCTAATTCTTGTTTTTTATCTATTTCAGTCTTTCTTTTCGTAAGTCACTAATAATATTGATAACAACTTAATAATGGTGATAACAACAGAATTCCAGTACAATTATTTTCAGAGATAAGTGAAATTTTGCCAATAGGATTAGTGAAATTTATTAGTGTACAGTGGTACCTCGGGTTAAGTACTTAATTCGTTCCAGAGGTCCGTTCTTAACCTGAAACTGTTCTTAACCTGAAGCACCACTTTAGCTAATGGGGCCTCCTGCTGCCACCAGAGCACGATTTCTGTTCTCATCCTGAAGCAAAGTTCTTAACCTGAGGTACTATTTCTGGGTTAGCGGAGTCTGTAACCTGAAGTGTATGTAACCTGAAGCGTATGTAACCTGAGGTACCACTGTACAAGTGTTGCGACTTGCACTTTAACCAGCTTACTCTGTTACGTCTTCAGAGCGGGGTTTTTTTTTATCATACATCTCCTAGGGACCCCATCTTTCATAATACATCCCTGTCTTGATCTATGTATCAAAGGATCCCTATACAAACTTGAAGGATAATAAAATTGACAGTGTGTTGAAAAACTGCATATGGAGACAAATAATTTCCTGGATCAGTTCCCTTAGGAAATGAGGGACATGGAGCATTTTCCTTTCTCCTTTCATCTCCTGGAATATCATGTTGTCATTTAGAATCTGGAAAATACACAAAATACACATTCCGTCAACCCACATATTGATCACAAGCCTCACAGGATTTCAGCAAGTGTGAGTTTCCTTTTGAGGCCTTCCTCCCTGCTGCTACACAAATGTTCATTGTGATTCAGATCTCCACTCCCCTATACTCTTTGTTGTACCTCTGTGATGTTATCCCTGTGTGCTTTCCCCCAAAACCAGTACCTATTGTTCACACCACAGAGTTTTCAAGCGTACATTTAAAACACCTGAGGTGCATTCCTACAGAAGGCAACATATTAGATTGGCCCTTAAGCTTCTGTCATCTTTAAGAAGGCCATGTAAATCTCACAGCATAGGAAAGTTCAGGGTCTGTTCTCACATGTAGATTTGGGCTTTTTTAAAACATACTTTTTATTAAAGATTTCTTGGTTTACAAAAGTACAGTGGTACCTCGGGTTACAAACGCTTCAGGTTACAGACGCTTCAGGTTACAGACTCCGCTAACCCAGAAATAGTACCTCGGGTTAAGAACTTCGCTTCAGGATGAGAACAGAAATCACGCAGCGATGTGGCGGCAGTGGGAGGCCCCATTAGCTAAAGTGGTACCTCAAGTTAAGAACAGTTTCAGGTTAAGAACGGACCTCCGGAACGAATTAAGTTCTTAACCTGAGGTACCACTGTATGTTAAATGTCTCTTTTTTTCAAGTGACATTTTCTAAAGATCAGTTTCATTTGTTGAAACATTACAGTAGTGTTACAGTTTATTGGGATGCGGGTGGCACTGTGTTTTAAACCTCAGAGCCTAGGACTTGCCGATCAGAAGGTCGGCGGTTTGAATCCCTGCGATGGGGTGAGCTCCCGTTGCTCGGTCCCTGCTCCTGCCAACCTAGCAGTTTGAAAGCACATCAAAGTGCAAGTAGATAAATCGGTACCGCTTGACCCGGAAGCTGTACGCCGGCTCCCTCGGCCAATAAAGCGAGATGAGTGCCGCAACCCCAGAGTCAGTCATGACTGGACCTAATGGTCAGGGGTACCTTTACCTTTACTGTTTCAGTTTATTAGTTAGTTTTTCTAATAAGGCTGTTTCCCATACTATTTGGTACTATTGGTCCATGCTTACTCCTAACAGGTCTCTCCAGTGTCTGGCTATGATGTTTCTGGCTGCTGAGGGTAGGCTTTTTTAGGCATATTGCTCAATACCAAGCAGGCTAGCACATGTGTGCATGGTTAGTCACTATAGACAGCTATCAAAAAGCAGTCTCACAAACCTCTCTCTCTCTCTTCCATTCTTTTCCTTCCCTCCCATATTTCTTGAAATATGCCACAGGAAGAGAAAGAAAGAAAATAAGACAATTATGTCCCTTGGATGTTTCAAGGAGTCATTTTAAAATCATCATTGCGATCGTCTCCATGTAGCCACATTTATTCACATCTTGTTTCTCTCCACTGGGATTATCAGCGGCTGGGAGGAAATAATCCTTTGTGAGCCTTTTATATATCACAGCTTGTGCATACCCTCCAACATTTCTCCAATGAAGATAGAGACATCCCAGTCCATAATGATAATTTTACTATTTATTCCCCCCCCCCAACATCTTTGTGGGTTGCCCCAGCCACTCTGGGCAGCTTCCAACATATATAAAAACATTCTAAAACATTAAACATTTTTTAAAAACTTTCCTACACAGGATTGCTTTCAGGTGGCTCGGGGGTCAGATAACTCCATACCCTCCAACATTTCACCAATGGAAATAGGGACATCCTAAGGAAAAGTGGGCCATTCTGGGATCAAATCAGAAATGGGGGTGGCTTCTCTTACTCAGGGATGTCCCTGGAAAATAGGGACGCTTGGAGAGTCTACTTGTGTTTTCTCTAAAGATCTCAAGGTGGTATACATAGTTCTTCCTCTCTTTTATTTTCACAAGAACCCATTGAGGTATGTTGGGCTGAGAGATAATGACTGGACCCAAAGTCACCCCTAAAATTTCATGGTTTATTGGGAATTTGAACCTTGTTCTCCCAAGTCAACCAAGTCTTCTGTGCTCAAGCCACTGGCTCTACACCTGAAAACAGAATGCTGGAAGATGGGCCTTCACTTATTTCCATCAAAAGACTTTGGATGTTCTTATGCTGCATTTCCCAGCCAAAATGTTGAATCAGTTGGATTGTGTCATTTTTCCAGGGACAGCAATCGTCGCACATCAAGTATTAATTTGCAGAATTTTGCCATCAGTTCCAGAGTAGGGAACAAAATGGGCGACGGAATAGCAACCTGAGCTAGTGCCTGCAAAATGTGTAGACAGCTGGTAAACAACTCTGTGGTGATCCTGTGTAGATTATCTATCAGCAAAACAATCATTTCCATATGCAGCTCATTTTCATTTCATTTTCAGGAGTCTTTTTTTTTGTAAACTGGGACTATGTGACTGTAGAGATACAAATGATGTAGAATGATTGCAATGTTCACACAGAAAGAACAAAGAGAAATTCAATCCCCACTTTTTTATTTTAATGGTGAATTTTGCCTTCAAAGCATTAACACTTCCAAAGTCTCTGGCAACTATAAGAGAAATGTTTAGAACTGAATATTTTTCTTCTGAAATACCAACGTGGATCTGAGGATTAATTTTTTCATGTGCATGCGACTTTTCAAGCAAATGTGTATGTTAACTCTGCAACCTATGTGGCAGTTACGTTCCAAGGATCACACCTAAAGCCAAATCACATATAGTCAAAATATATTTGGCTCAATGGGTGGGATCTGCAAAGTTATTTTTCCTCGCCCCCTTTAATATTTTTAATGCTTTTTGCCATGCACGTAAAGCTGAATGCTCACAAGTTAAATGTGCATGAGATGTGGGCTTGCTGTATTCTAATCTTATTACTTCATTACATATCTTGGTACAAAAACAAACCCTTAGTTGTTGGGTCTTTCACTGGTAGAAGAAGCAAGAACACTTCTCATGAAAGTTATGGGAAAGGAGTGCAATCTTTGGCCTGAGAATCAGAAAATCATTTTTTCCCAAAATCCCGTTCAGGTCTCATTGTGCTTTCAATGATACCTTTGGGAAATCAACCAACCAACCCAGAATGCCCCTGCAACCTGGTGGTGGCAACACGAAGGCATTGTAGGAGAGCTTCAGTAGGCCCTCAACAGTGCTTTGAAAATGACCTTGGTCCAAGAAACCATGGAAATATGGTTTCCTGATGTGGTATGGGAAGCTTCCATAAGCCTGTGATGTGGGTCCCTAATGGATTTCTGGCTTCAAGCTCCTCTAGGTGAGGCTGCCTCTTGCCACTGCCAGCACATTTTGAGGGAAAAGAAAGGGGTAGCTGTGTTGACAGTATGGAGGTTTGGAGCAGGGGAAAGCCAATACGAATCAGGTCTGAACCTTGGTAAGGTTGGAGCTTAATTTGTAAAATGTCTGGGCCTCTGAGGTATGTTTGCCATTCATTACTAACGTCTTCTTTTTTTGAACAGATAAAAAAAACAGTAGCTAATATGGCCATTTCCTGCCAGTTCACTATAAAGTCATAACACATATTATTTTATCCCAATATCTGTCCTAAAAAGAAGTTACAGCGTTTAATGAAATTGGAAATAAGAGTATTGTCTTCCCCCTCTAATTATTTCGTTGGACTTCTCAGCAGGTAGCAATGACTAAATGTGCGGAAAATAGTTTTCTTAAAATGTGTTCCGACATATTGATTCCTGAAGGTGATTAATGAAATACCATCAGATTGAAATTTTTAATAAAAGTTGTCTGAATTAGGTCATAGCAAGAACACAATTCTCTCATGACAAAATAAATAAACTAATAAAGTGTAAGAACGTTTAACATAGCAGGGAACAGGTAGAAATTAATTCTGAGGTGGGGAAAGGAATTATGTGAACAGACAAAGAACATTTGCATTAATGGATTCCTTGGGCCATTGCTATGAAGCATAACATTTGAAGTTGAAGAACTGAATTCTGTACAGTAAGTAGTTGGAACTAAATTTAGGAGAGTTGTGTAGACTAGGGTAACAGGGGTTAATTGTTATATATTCTCTGGATTCGTGGCTAGGGACCAAACAGGCAAGAATTTATTTGTGTCAGTGAAACATTTTTATATCACCTTTCAGGAAAGAAAAGCCCTCTTAAAGTGGTACAAATACAAAAAAATAAAAATAAAACTGTAAATATATAAACCCCAACTAACCTGAACCTACAAGATAATCAATAAAACAAAACAAATGATAGCAACACTTAAAACTACAACTTTGAAGATATGCTCCAACATCACTATTCAAATTAAAAGCAGATTGGAACATCCACGTCTTCTAGTCATAGAGAGAGTCAAGCACAACACTTGTAGGAGGAAATTTCAGTGATGGGACCATCACTGAAAAGGCTCCATTCCTTGTCGCCACCTACCTAATAAATGGACCTCAATTGCAAACCCTTGAAGCCTGTGGCAAATCTTAAGATCTGAGCAGGTTCATACAAAAGAACGGAATCCTTTGCAGGTATCCCTAACTGGATGTCGGACCCCAGGTGCTAATCCAGCTGCTAATCCAGACTAATCCAGCCACTGAGGTTGTGAATGTGTGGCCTTGTTGTTGTTTAGTTGTTTAGTCATGTCCGATTCTTCATGACCCCATGGACCAGAGCACGGCAGGCACTCCTGTCTTTCACTGCCTCCCGCAGTTTGGTCAGACTCATGCTGGTAGCTTCGAGAACACTGTCCACCCATCTCGTCCTCTGTCGTCCCCTTCGCCTTGTGCCCTCCATCTTTCTCAACATCAGGGTCTTTTCCAGGGAGTCTTCTCTTCTCATGAGGTGGCCAAAGTATTGGAGCCTCGGCTTCACAATCTGTCCTTCCAGTGATCACTCAGGGCTGATTTCCTTCAGAATGGAGAGGTTTGATCTTCTTGCAGTCCATGGGACTCTCAAGAGTCTCCTCCAGCACCATAATTCAAAAGCATCAATTCTTCGGCGATCAGCCTTCTTTATGGTCCAGCTCTCACTTCCATACATCTCTACTGGGAAAACCATAGCTTTAACTATAAGGACCTTTGTCGGCAAGGTGATGTCTCTGCTTTTTAAGATGATGTCTAGGTTTGCCATCGCCTTTCTCCCAAGGAGCAGGCGTCTTTTAATTTCCTGGCTGCTGTCATCATCTGCAGTGATCATGGAGCCCAAGAAAGTAAAATCTCTCACTGCCTCCATTTCTTCCCCTTCTATTTGCCAGGAGGTGATGGGCCCAGTGGCCATGATCTTTGTTTTTTTGATGTTGAGCTTCAGACCTTATACTGTACAAGCCAATTCCTATCAGCCTTAGTCTCCCATCTCCATTTGGGAGTGGAGAATTCCACTTGCTCACCTTACAAGTTTGTTCTAAGGATGCATTTGTAGCATTCTGAATATTTCAAAAACGCTGCACAGACATTATCGTCAGATTGCAGGTGTTTCCATTCCCTTCAGGGTAGGGGCAAATTCCATGCCCCCAAAAGCAATGCATGCAAGGAGCTCCCCCTTCCACTCCTCCTGCCTCTTCCATTGAAACTTGTTCATAAAACTCAATGGGAATGTTGCTGTCAACATCAGTGGGATGTGCATTCACCTGTATTGGTGAACTAGTCACCATATGGCTGAGTATCTGTGAAGAAAGGATATCCGGCAAAAGGAAACATCGTGGGAAATATAGTAAAGTAATTCCTTCGCAAGGAAACAGAAAATATAGTAAGCTGATGGGCACAATACCACGAATCAGCACTCTGTTTCATCATGCACAGCCACCATCATTTTAAGAGCTTATTATTGGTGATAAACTTTTACATGCACCAAACCGTCCTTCTGAATTTCCATATGGGACAATGAAAACTATAGAGTCTATAGTGCATTAACTTTGATATTTCTTCCTGGCCTTGCTTTACAGCCAATTGCTAAGAAATTCAATCTTCATTTGTATATATTTTGGCTGAAATGTTCTTTCTTTCTTTAATACTGTATACTGATTGAGATGAGCTAAACTTCTATAAGTAGAGCTGTTATAAACTTTATGGACCACGCTGAAAAAACCCAAACATCTGCAGGTATTTATGTTAATTGTTCATTTTCTATGAAGAGTAAAAAAATAGGACTGAGCTCACTGGAGGTTTTCTGGGTCTTGATTAAGCTGTAAGCAGACATGTATCCAACACATGGCTCCCCTGGCTCATTATTTTGTTACAAAAAAAATCTGATTTAAGATCAATTAAAAACCTCAACATAATAGGAAAAAATCCCTAGTGTGAAACATGCGGGAAACTATGGACATGGTTTTCATTAATCTTTCATTCAAAAAACTACTTTAAGGTGAAAAAGTACAGTCAATTAATTAAAGGCATTTTTGAGAACATTGCAGCAGCAGCAGAGCAACTGTAAATTAATTCTGGACATGATCCAGAGAAAATTAAGCAGATTCTTCTCCCCATGAAATCAATTAAATTTAAACCTGCTTGACTTTGGCTACAGTGTGTCCTTTGTGTTGTGGCATGACTGTAAACAGCATCTCACCTGCTCCTCTATGGCGAGTATAAATCACGCTCAGGTGAGCAGGGTAAAAAATCTGTTGTAAACTGGAACGGAGCTGGTCTTTCCCTCCCTCCCTCCCCTTTTCACACTATTGCTATGCAACAAATGAAGAATGGATCTCCACAGACAAGTAAACCATTTTTGTGGGCTAGTAACTCATGTGGACTAATTTGCAAGGCTCTGCTAATGGCATATATCACAGCCGCTAGAAAACCTTCGCCTTCTTTTAATGCCAATGATAAAAGAACTATAGTTAAGACTGTGTCCTTGTTCCTTCCTTACTGCGAGATAGAGACAATACATCATATGACTACTGAGCAGAAAATCTTTAAATGAACAACAGGGTTAACAGTAGCATTCACATATAGGGGCACAGGACAAAATAATAAACAATTGGGAGAGCAACTTGCTTGTATGCCACTCAGGTGGGTGAGAGCAATTTGCTGCTGAGAGCAAACAGCCTCGCCTGCCCATAAGTCAGGCACATAAAGTTGATGAGTTATTGAAAGGATGTATAAAAATGCATTTCGGTTTCATTTACTTCTTTACTTGGTATAAAGAACCTTCATAAAATCACAAGGCACTTGCAAGTGCAGTATAATTATCAGTTGCCTGCGGTTTTCGAACAGTATTATCTTCAGGGCCCATTTTCCACATCCGCTTGTTTGGCACGTGACCCCTTTGTCAGGGGTCGCCAACCTGGTGCCTTTATTGGCACCCCTGGGCAGGGCTCCCAGACGCTGAACTTTCATTAAAAAAAAAGTAAAACTCTAGCTCACCTAGAAGGAAGGTTATTAAGCAAAATGTGCAAGTACCTTTCTAAGCAGTTTATGGGAAATAGCAACTTGTGGACTTCATAGCAGGGCTATACCTGAAGGAGAGTCTCCACCCCCATTTTTCAGCCCAGACACTGAAGTCCAGCTCCAAGGGCCTTCTGGTGGTTCCCTCATTGTGAGAAGTGAGGTTACAGAGAACCAGGCAGAGCACCTTCTCGGTAGTTGTGCCTGCCCTGTAGAGCACCCTCAGATGTCAAGGAAATGAACAACTATCTGACTTTCAGAAGACATCTGAAGGCAGCCCTGTATATGGAAGTTTTAAATATTTGACGTCTTACTGTGTTTTAATTTGTTGGAAGCCACCCAGAGTGGTTGGGGTAACCCAGTCAAATGGGTGGCATATATAACAACAACAACAACAACAACAACAACAACAACAACAACAACAACATAATTGATTTTCTCCAGGTTGCTTTAGGATAGGACTGGGAATCCTTCCTCGGCCAAGGTCAAACACTGCCTCATGGGCACCCTTCCAGGTGCCGCTATCCTGTAGTGGGTGGGGCCAGAGGGAGAAGTGAGTGGAGCAATAAATATATCTTTTACCTTTGTACATTACATTCCAGCCTTTCAAAAGTCAGAAGTTTCTGCACATAACATCTCTCCAGGGAAGCAAGAGACATGATCACAGTTCAAGGAAACCTTGCACCCAGGCTAAGGGTGAACACAGAGCAAAGCTGTCAAGGAGTGTGGCCTGGAGAAAAGAGGAGTGTTTTGGGAAGGGGCAGTGCGAGAGTCTTGAGGGCCAGACACAGATTTCTAGAGGGCCACATTCCCTAAGGTTAGAACAGTGGCATAGCGTAGGTGGCCAGCACCTGGGGCCGTACAGAAGGGGGAGGGGGAGTGAGGGAAATGGACAGAATATTCATGCAAATTCAACTGCCAAACGGTGTCAGCATCACCCAGGAGATCGCAGCCACAGAAATAAGAAAAGAAGTTGTTCAGTTGTCTGGAAAAGTCACTTCCTGGTTCAACAGAGCCCAGCAATGAAAGCACGCAGTTGTATAGAGGCAGCACCTGGTGTTAATTGCGCCCCTAACAATTTTGCGACCGGGGCAACCGCCCCTCTGATGGTACACCCCATGGTACTCCACTGGGTCAGAATATTCCAAATGTTTGCCTATGAAAATAATTTGGGATAACTGGAATTTGTAGGGTGGCCAGGTTATCATTCGGGTAATTTCCAGAGATAACGGGAGCAGATAAACAGATGGTTGCCTGTATTACTGCAGAGAGCTGTGTTATGCAAAGTAGCTGTCTCACAGTGTGATCTTCGGCCTGAGTTATGCTTCCTGGATAGGAACAGGATTGGAACCGAATCCCCAACATTATTCCAGAAAATGGTACCTTTGTCGACTTTAAATTATTTAAAGATTGCCATTTCTCTCATTGTCTGAGCCCAAGATGACAATAGCTCTCTAAACAGAGCTTTGGAAGCAAACTTATTTTCTTAGGTAAATGAGCCAAGATGGTAGTCTTCACGGAAAACGAACATGATGAATAACTTTCTGCTCTCGACAGCCGGGAGATGCAATGAGTTTCAGCTAACAATGATACATTGGAGACCCAGGATGTACAATCTCATATAATGAAGACAAAACTTCAAGAGGCTTAGGGCTTAGGAGAGACATCGATGGAATGCCCAGCATACAGTGCAGAAATACAGGATAAGAGGGGTTCAAAGCACCAGTGGAACAGAAACATACCACAATGCATAAGAGATCCCAACAGATATTAATGAAAGCAAAATTTGTAGTTAGTAATAGGGTCACAGGAACTGGGAAATTCTAGCACACTAGTTAAAAGAGACAAGAACTATATCAACCCATATGATATACTACTGCTTGAGCTATTTATGTTTGGCAAGTTTGAAGTGCAGATTGATTTTGCATTTAATTTATCTGTGCAAGTGCCTCAGAAAAAGGGACAAATATTCACGGCTGAACAAGTATTCTTGGTAGCTGCTTAGCATTTTAGAGTGTTCCAAGAACTACATATACATTATCTCTGTTATCTTTGCAACAACTCTGCAAGGTGAGACAATGCTGCCCTCCTCATGTGGAGATGCAGAGCTGAGAGTAGGAAACAATGGTTTGCTTAAGGCAACCCAAAGTCAATGGCTGATTTCTTAGCCAAGGTGAAGATACATAGGTGTTCTGTGTGCATCACCAGATTTGTTGTTGTTGTTGTTTAGTCGTTTAGTCGTGTCCGACTCTTCGTGATCCCATGGACCAGAGCACACCAGGCACTTCTGTCTTCCACTACCTCCCGCAGTTTGGACAAACTCATGCTGATAGCTTCGAGAACACTATCCAACCATCTCATCCTCTGTCGTCCCCTTCTCCTTGTGCCCTCCATCTTTCCCAACATCAGGGTCTTTTCCAGGGAGTCTACTCTTCTCATGATGTGGCCAAAGTATTGGAGCCTCAGCTTCAGGATCTGTCCTTCCAGTGAGCGCTCAGGGCTGATTTCCTTCAGAATGCATAGGTTTGATCTTCTTGCAGTCCATGGGACTCTCAAGAGTTTCCTCCACCACCATAATTCAAAAGCATCAATTCTTCGACGATCAGCCTTCTTCTGCACCAGATTTACATATAAGTTAAACTAGCTATAGCGCTTTTGGAGCCCCCCCAAAAAAATTAAAAGGGGAAAAAACTGGATGTACATTTCCAAAATATAAGATAAAAAACAAATAAGATAAAACCTACATACTGCAACATTTCAATATATAGGGTGCCTACATTCTGCATGGACTGCAGGTTGCATGGCAACATGTGCAAATGGCTTTAGATACCTATTAGGTCCATAAATTATCATATTGCATATATTCAACACAAGAAACAGTGACAATTTGTTGTTGACAAAGGACAGCTGGACATATAAAGGGCCCCATTACCTTCAGTAGCTTAGGGCCTCATCAAACCTAAATCCGGCCCTGGCTGTGCACACCCTCATCAGCTGTGTTTTAATGCTAAGTAAGGCTAACCAGGATTTGAAAAATATGACAGGCCAGGGCAGAGGAAGATACGAACCCTAGAGGAAAGGGAAGGAGGTGTGGCTGTGGGGCAATGGGGAGAAGATTGGGACTGTGATCAAAAGTTAATGGGGTGGAGCACCCCATTTGGGGGCTGAAATATACTCAGAGTCGCAAAGTGATTTCATGCTCTTTATTCAGCTCATAGTGGTGAGGAGGAATGAATGGAAGTCCCCTCAAAGTATCTGCTTTATATACATTATTTACACAATGGGCTGCACATGGTTGGCTAATTCTGGAATTCTACTGTAAGCCAATCAGGTTGTGGATTCACTTCTATCTGGAGCATGATTGGGTGGTTCCTGCCAACCAATCATACTGCTGCATTGTTCTAAGACCAATCAGACTGCTGTATTCTGAATCCTATTGTTCTAGGACCAATCAGACTGCTGCCTTTTGGATCCTATTGTTCTAGGACCAATCAGACTGCTGCAGTTTGGATCCTATTCAATTCAGTACATAACAGGGGCTTTTCAGTGGGCTCCACTGGTGGGGATACCACCAATGGTCTTTTCTCCCAGACATTCAATGGATGGAAGAGAGAGGTCCGTGCTGGTGGAAGACCAGCGGAGCCAGCAGAAGTGAGCGATGGACACTTCCATTCAATCCAATCCCCTCCCTTAGTATGAGGAGATTGCAGCCCAACACACTGAATCTCAAATGGTGTGTAGCCAGAAGAATTTCAAATTTCAAATTTATTTATTTACGGCTATTAGCCCATAAAATATGTACAAACCTAAAAGCACAGAAACATAAAAACCAATACATCTAACAACAGAAGGGGAACACCACGATGCAAGGGTGGGTCATTGAGCAGTGACAAATAACAGCTTGGGGCCCGGAAAAATCCAAGGGACGGTTCACAGAAAAAGGAGAACTGGAGACGAGATCCGTCATGCACTCTCATCATAACTGTCCGATTAGTTTTTGTTGTTGATGTTGTTTTTTGGTGGTTTTTGTGTGTGAGATAACCGCATTCAGGAATCTCGCCACCTGCAGAGTTACAGAAGGATCTGTATCCTGCAAAAGCAGTGCGGCATGTGACTCAACAGGCCTGCCAACCAAGCGCAGTAAAGCAGGACCCAGGAATTTAGTCCTGGCTATGCTATGTAAGGGACAGTTGAACATTATATGTGGAAGAGATTCAACTGTTTTCCCGTCACACTCGCATAGCGGAGACACCAAACCCTTGGAAAATCTGTGGCTCAGCAGGTTCGATGGAAAAACATTGAACCTTGCACGAATAAATGCAAGTCGGTGTGGTACAGATGAAAGAGATGACATATATGATGGAAGGCCAAGTGGTGGGGTTATTCCATGATACCTGGGGGAGCAGACACCCCCACCCCTGGAGAGGTTGTGTTGATTTTCAATGTCTGCTAATCTTTGCTCGATAAGGCTTTTGGCTGAGCGTAGGTTCATCTTTAAGGAGTCTGCTGGGGAAATTCCGATGCTCAGAAGTTTGGCATGGATTTTTCCTACCCACGGATTAACAAAGTCATCCCGCCAGAGGCACTGAAAGAGGTAATGGTCGGGAAGCCTATGCCAGCTGGACAGCCAGTAGCCAAAGACTCGCTTCCAGATGACAGTCTCCAATGATACAGTCCTTAGCTCCAGATGTATGGCTGCATTGCTCACACACATAGGGAGTTTCAGGAGGCGACGGAGAAACTGATTCTGCAATGTCCCCAGCGATGTTAAATTGGACCCTGGGGCCCAGAGCGGGGCAGCATAACAGAGGGTGGAAACCACTTTTGCGTGGTACACCTTCAATGCAGAAGGGATGTGGGAGGCTCCGTCGACCGCAAAAAATTGGAGTAGAGTGTAAAGTATTGTTTTCCCTTTGTTCAGTAAATACTGTATCTGTGGCTTCCAGCTTAGGTTGTAGTGAAAAAAGACTCCCAGGTATTTAAATTTGAAAACCTGTTCTAATTGGACTCCATCTAACTTCCAGCTGTAAGTTTTCCGAGACCTGGTAAAGACCAGTACTTTAGATTTTCCATGATTAATTGTCAGATGGTTGAGTTTGCAATAAGCCGCAAAAACCTTTAGAGCTCTGCATAAACCGACTCTAGTGTAGGAAAGGATCGCTGCATCGTCAGCATATAGGAGCAGAGGGCAGCGAAAATCAGCTAGGCGGGGGGCATGAATGTTGGCTTGAGACTCACTCAGAAAGAGCTTCATGTCGCTAATAAACAAGTTGAAGAGGAGTGGGGCCAAAATGCAGCCTTGGCGCACTCCTCTATTTATTGGGACCTCATTGGATAGGTTTCCCGCCGGTGTGAGTCTCACTCTAGCCGATGACCCGTGGTGTAATTGGGTTATAAGCCATAACAGCCTTCTATCTATGCCCCATCTCTCTAATTTCTTCCATAGACAGTTTCTTGGGATACTGTCGAAGGCGGCCTTTAAGTCTATGAAAGCGACACATAGGCGCCCCCGACTCGGGGCAGAATATTTTCTGGCAAGATGATACATAATTACCATATGGTCCGTGGTCGAATAATTGTTCCTAAAGCCCGCTTGCTCATGGCCAATCAAATTTGAGTCGTATGCCCAATGGGACAGCTTAGACAGCAAAAATTTTGCATAGATTTTCCCGATGATAGACAAAAGGCTGATGTTCCGGTAGTTCTCTGGGTCAGCAGGGGGACCCTTTTTATGGACTGGTACGATCACGGCCTCCTTCCATGACCTAGGGATAAGCCCCGTAGAATTAATTGCATCAAAGACTTTGGCCAGAATTTCAGCCCACCACCTCGGTTGCGCAACAATAGCCTCAGCAGGGACTAGATCCGGCCCAGGGGCTTTGCCCGTTTTCAGATCTAGTATCAAGTCCATTATCAGCTCTGGGTCGGTAGAGGGCCACAAAGGTAGATGGTCGGCTCGGAATTCCGTGGATGAGTTGGATTCCTCTGCCAAAGAGAAATATTTACTCAAGAATTGTTCCCATGTGGGTGCAGGGATAATCGCCAGTGGGTACTTCCTTCCTCTTTTGTTTATCAGAGCCCAAAATTCCTGTGGTCTGCGGGATCTAGAGGCCGCAATCAAGGCTCGCCAACGCTTTTGGTACCATTCGCGTTTGGCCAGCTTTAAAGTCTGTTTGTATGCTCTTTTGGCTTGTAAATAGGAGGGTGGTAGAGCCTGGGCATTAGAGTTTTTGTATTCATTATAAATAGAATGAAGAAGGGATCTTGCTTGTTTGCAAGAGGTGTTAAACCAAGGGGCCCCAGTACTGCAATGCGCCACTTTCGCCTTTTGAGGAGGTGATGTAAAAAAAGTGGTAAGGTTTGTTATAAGAAGGTTAAAAAGTTTCAAAACCGAATTGAAGTCTTGTAAATCAGTAGTTACTTGAGGTAGATAGGCAATGATTTCCCTATGAAAAAATTCCTGGTATTTTTGGGCCACAGCCTCCGACCATTTGATCCCTCTTATTTTGGTCGATGATGAGGTTTCCAGAAGGACTGAGTGTTTATAGTCCTTCTGGCACCGGAACAATGACAAAGTGGTCACTATTGGAAGGTGATCACTGAAATGTTGGTTTTCAACTTGGAAGGAAAGTACATTAACGGCCAAATTTGCAGAGATCAAGAAGTAATCGATAACACTGTTAGATGCTAGTCCCAGGTGAGTGAACTCCCCCGGTATGTCGGGGGGGAAGGTGCCGTTCAAGAAGACTAGATTCAGGCGAATGGCCATTTGGTAAAGGGTCACTCCTGCTTTGTTTACTCTGTTGTCCTTTGAAGTTCTAATTCTGGCATGTTCCAAGTCAAAGTTGTCCAAGCATGGGGGAGTCCACCGTTTGGACTTGGTTAGTAGGTCCCAGTTTGTGGCAATACGAGCGTTAAAGTCTCCCCCAATTAAGGAGTACGAGTTAGGGCATTTGGTATGACATGACAATAGGTGATTTTCAAATGATTCCCATCTCCAATCAAGATCAGGTGCAGAGCCTTCAGGGGGGAGATAGGCATTAGTAATTAGTAATGAGGACTTCCCTTCTGCGATCAGTCCAGATAGAGCAAAAGGCGGGGAAGCCCGTACCAGAGTGAATTTGGCGTGAAGTTGGAGTGAGATCCCAATCAAAAGACCCCCTTTAGGGCGACCACCTTTCAAGGAAGGGGAGGCCGGAAGTGTTAGAAGATCAAAGCCATCTATGGTAAACTCTTCCTCATCCCATGTTTCTTGGAATAGAATGATATTAAATGAATTTATATACTTCCTGAATTCGGGATCTGATTTTTTGGTTCTCCAACCAGCAATGTTCCAGCTAAGTATTGATAATGTCAGATCCTTGTGCTGTCCCGGTAATTGTCACTTTGAGTTGTTTAATAGGTTCTTGGAGGTAGGAGGAGGACCCATAAAGAAATCAGTAATTTTAGTTTGTGCGGATAAGGTCTTCTTCTGTGTTGGTCGAATCCATGATTTGGTAACATTAACAGGCAGGGAGGGCTTTGCCGGGGAGGAAGAATTAGGCAAAGTTGGTGAGGTCGGATGCTGTTCATTGAGGTGAGTAGTAGTAGGTCTTTGATGGGCTATACTAGTAGATCCATCAGAGTTGTCAGTCTTAACCAGGGTAGCGCTAAGAGGTGTTCCAGCCATCACTTGTAGTTGTTGCGCAGAAGGAGAAGAATTATCACGCAGATGTATAGAAGGACGTGAGCGTGGGGATGGTGCATGCATAATCATTTCCTGGTGATCTTCAGACAGGGTAGATTCTAGCTCTGGCATTGAAGCAAAGGATTCATCAACTTCCATATTTTGATTGGACATAAGGTCAGAGACGGGAGTGTTGAGTTTATCGACTTCCTCCACGGTAGAATGGTGCTGTTGGACAACAGGTGACTGCTGATTCAGATCAGTAGGGGGTAACAAAGTAGCAGGTTGAAAGCTTATCAAGGCATTTGATGGAGACGCCTTGTGGGACGTGGAGCGCCTGCTCTCCTCTCTCGTCGGCATAAAGGGGTCCCCTAGCGATAGGAGTCTTTGTTTGAGTAGATCCAATCTGTCGAGAATAGCCTGCTGTTCTTCTGAAGGGAGTTTTCCATAAGAGGAGATAAGATTTCTCTCTTCAGGGATATTCCAATCTCCACTTGCAATTGGATCATTCCTCAGCGTAACTAGATGGGCACTTGGGATCGCAGGTGGAACAGGGGGTACCCGGCTAGGTGTTTTTTCCTTTATTATTGGAACAGAAGGAGGTAACGAGCATTCATTGTCGGTTAAGAAGTTGGCAAAAAGAGGTTTAACACTCGTGTCCTTAAAGACTCTTGTTGTTACAATCTCCCAGGCTGCCAGCTGGTCTTTTTGTCTTGCAAGAAGATGTGGGACCCTTGCAGACTGGAAGGAGAGCATAAATTTCCTTGGCCAGGGCGTGGCAATTAGGGGTACTACAGATATAAGATCTATCTGGAAAAAAGGGATATTTAGCAAATCACGTAGGTACCCTTTAGCCATCCTCAGGTTATTCCACCTAAGTCTGGGAGCGTCACGGGAAAAAATGGATAGACATATTTTATTAGGTTGAAAAATCAAGGATTGCTTGTTCCTTTGGGGCAGTGGCAGCCTGCTTCTAGAACCCTTAAGGTGAGATTTCTGGTCATGTTGTCTCTTTAAGGCACTTACAAGCTGCACAGGAGATTGATGCAAATTAGATAGCTCAGTTGAGGAAGATGGATGCGTCAGAAGGGCTTGTGAAAGTTTATTCAAAGATAAAGAAATCCCTTCCAATTGCTTGAAAATGTAGCTTAAAGTCCTGATTACTAGTTGTATTTGATCAGGTACTGATTCATGGGCAGTTTGCCCTGATGCGTCCTGTTTTAGTGATGGCGAAGGTGTAATTAAGGTGTCAGGAAGGGGGGCTTCCCTATGGCTTCCATCCCCCTCTGGATCAACTGGCTTTTCCAGCTCCCCTTGACCATACAGAGGCCAAAAGCGGTTGTATGTTTCGACCGCAGAAACAATTACTTGCTCTGTTTGGCTGTTATTGTTAGTAGGTGGTGAGGGACATTCAAGCTTTGACTGCTTTGACTGCTTTGCTCTTGGAGGTGAACAACCTTTCTCAGCAGATCTTGGTCGCTTGCCATGACCCATTTGTCACTGTCTCACTGACTACGGAGGTTAAAAGTAGACGTAAACGGAGATAAAAAGAGAACTTATCTTTTGTGGACACAACTCCTCTGCTACTCCTCCTCCACTGCTCAGCATAACCCAGTCTTCAAGGCGGCGTTTCTAATCAGCAGCAGGCTTTCTCAGCAGAAGGTTTGAATATCCTTGTTAATATATATATTGGCCGCGACTGGCCAACAGTAGAGATAAAACGGTTAAAACTTCTAACAGAGGTAAAATAATTAAAAGTCTAATAAAAACAGCTATAAAAACGGCTATAAAAGGCTGTAAAAGGCTATAAAAGGTTTGTAATCCAGGAGGGTTCACGGAGGAGAAGTTGTTACAGCCGCCATCTTGCCACCTCGAAGAAGCAGGAGGGGGTAACCCTCTTTATTTTCAAACAAAAGGAAGCAGAATTGAAACGGGGCGATGATTATGCGTGTGCTGCTTGGAGGCATTGGGAACTGTTGTCCCGCTCTTCGCGATTCCTTCATAGAAAACACCATTTAAATCAGTCTAATCCTCTGAAGCAGAACCTTCATCACTTTTAAAAGAATCACTTAAAGAACAAAGGGCTGAGAATGACCAAGCAGCAGTGTTTCCTCTGCCAAATGCTCTTCAAAAACAACCACCTACAATATTCATGCAGAGTGAACAGTGAAGGAAGGAAAAAACAAAGTTAAAAGTCTTGTTTGCATCAGGGAATAGCTCTCTAATTCCATCTCTCTCTCTCTCTCTCTCTCTCTCTCTCTATATATATATATATATATAATCCCCTGCCTTCGTTTCCCTTCTTTCCCTTTTCTTCTTGGTAATGCAAATTTGCTCTCTCCAACCAGAGCTAAGATGCTAAAAAGATTTAGGTCATGATTAAGCGGACCAAGCATAGTGTCTCTCCGCAGATGAGGACTTATGAAATGGAAGGGCTTTGATATCTCAGGGAATGGGGAGGAGTTTCTGAGTCTATTGACTCTGTGCGCTTGTTGTGGAGGAATGGGCAATAGGAATCACATGGCTGAGCGGCTTCACTACCAGTAAATTTGAACAAGACGTAGCAGACTGAGGCTTTCAATTTGTGTCTGGAGAATCTCCAGTAATTGTGAGATTCGATTTCTTCTGCTTCTTAAGAGAAAGAAAAGTTCAACTAGCAAGAAGCAAACTAATTGGAAAGTTGCTCTATGACCCAACTTGTCATTTTTTAAAATTGGACGTAGAAATGGGAAAAAACAGAGGATTGCTCTAGCAGTAGGGATGTCAGGACATTCTGACAAAAACAGAAACAGAAGTGGATCTTGTATATTTGTCCCATGTCTCAAATGGGAATCAATCCAGTGAATATGATAAGCAGTGCTTTCTCCCCCTAAAAAAATGTTTAGGGGTACTCTCATTTTCCTACTCAAAGTGAAATACTGCCCCTCAATGAGGCCATAAATTCATAAATTGTTTAGGGGTATGCGTACCCCCAGAAAAAAGCACTGCTGATAAGTATTCCTTGTTGTTGCTTTCAGTCCTCAAATGATATATCACTGATTACATCCCCCTTCCTATTTTTACTGTGTTTCCTTTGCATTGAAATAAAGGAGGGGGATTAATGTAATAGCAACATAACTTATGTAACTACAGTGGTACCTCGGGTTAAGTACTTAATTTGTTCCAGAATTAATTCAGTTCTGAACCTGAAACTGTTCTTAACCTGAAGCACCACTTTAGCTAATGGGGCCTCCTGCTGCCGCTGCACCGCTGATGCACAATTTCTGTTCTCATCCTGAAGCAAAGTTCTTAACCAAGGTACTATTTCTGGGTTAGCGGAGTCTGTAACCTGAAGTGTCTGTAACCTGAAGCATATGTAACCTGAGGTACCACTGTAATTGTGTAAATTATTTAAGTTGTGTGTTTCTTCCACAGTGGATAGTGAGATAAATAATGCAGTTTTTGGCAGAAGATGAATTGCAGTGGAATGGGAACAGTGCTGTGTGCAATCCCCATCTACTAGTGATGAAACAGTGACCTTTAGTTAAGCAGTGAGGGAACCTTTTTCTTACCGCTATTCCCAGAAAGATGGTGCCTTTCATGGGCTTTGTCAAATGTTGACTATTCCCCACCCCCAAAAAAACAGTCTATTAATTCCTTGCGGCCAAATGTACTCACAGAAATCTGGAGCTAGATTTTCAAATTTCTTTTTTTTTTTAATAATATTTATTAAGATTTTGAAAGATTACAAAATTAAAGAAAAAGAAAAGAAAAAAGAGCAAAAACACAAAGAAATAAAAACAATTAAGAAAAAAACCAAATCAATCCTTCCATAACTTATCTTTCATTTGCTTGTTTCCTTGACCTCCTCACACCTCTCTTTTTTGTATTCTAGTTCAATTAGCTATTTCAGCAAATCCTTTCCATCTTTGTTTTTATCCTAATAATTTATCTTAATATAATGTAATTTTACATTCTCACAATTAACAATCTATTTTTACTTAATCTTTTATAACATTTCTGCTAAAACCGCATAACTTCATTCCAACATCCATCTAACATTCCTTAATTTTACAATGTTTCTGTAAATAAACTTTAAATTTCTTCCAATCTTCTTCTACCGACTCTTCTCCCTGGTCTCTGATTCTGCCAGTCATTTCCGCCAGTTCCATGTAGTCCATCATAGATTTTCAAATTTCAATATATCCCCAGACCCGAACAGCCTCTGTCTTTGGGCATATGAGCATTCTGCAGCCTGGTTATATATTGGGTTAATTCTCCTTCTTCGTTGAAAAGCCATCTATTCGTGCAATAGATCTTCATCCCAGTATCTTTGATGTGGATTATGGTAGGGAGAATGAATTGCAGTTGTAGGATAAGATCACCGAACAAGTCCATCACAGCCTGATACTTGTAATGATTTTACAATTTCTGTTTAAATCATTTAAAATTAAACTGGCATGTGAAGTTTACAAGGAACGTCAAAAACATTTTGTGCTGCAATGTGCATCGTGCAATATGTATCATGCAATCCATCCTGTTTGCTGGATGCACAAGTTCTCAGACGTTTGACTCAGCTCAAGTGTGAAGAAGAATCTAATTTTTCACTGGAGTGTTACTCACACACACAAGCAGGAACAAGAAGCCAGGGCCTTTTAGGTCTGTTTCTTATAAAAACTGATGAGCAAATGAATTTGGCATCTTTCAAATCAGTGTGCATCCTAAAGACAGCCATAGTTGAGAGCATCGGAAGGATGACAGTGAGGGTAGCATCAGTGTTGGCTGTCTTGGAAAGAAGGAATGAGCACTGAAACATTTCTGTGAAATAAGATGTGCCAGTTGTCATCCTGAGGGAGGACAGTGCTGTTGTCAGGAGCGACAAATTGCCAAATATAGATAGGATTTGGGGAGAAAAGAAAAGGTGGCTTCTTGTGGGGCCAAGTTTTGGTTGATGGTGAACTTATCCGCAGAGAAACATGCACAAGAAATGCTGATCTATCAACAGGTGTCATATTACATGTCAATAACATTTCATCAGATGTCTGAGCTATCCCTCCATTGAATCTCATTCATCAGTCATACTTGACTCTTTTTCTTTCCTGAGGAGTCTACCCTAAATTGCTTCTCTTGCCATTGAGTCCTTATCGGCTTCAATTAGGAAAGTGGACTGCTTTGTGTTGCATGAACTTTAACACAGACACAGAGAAGAAGAAAAAGTCTACAATAATATCTGTATTTTTTTCATTGGCTGTCTGCTACTTGCTGGTTCTCATAATGATGGCTGTGATTGAGAATGTAGTCTAATAGCTCTGTTGGCCACAGGTCAAGATAAATCTCCTAAAAAGAACTGCAGGAGAATCCTCCTGAGAAAAATTGCCATTAACAATTCCCCTTCCCTTAAAATTATTTAGAGCTTCTCCTGAGTAGGAAGAAACAAAAGCTCCCCCCAAAAAATTATCTAGAGGTGAAACGCAGTGCCATTTTAGGAATGTGTGAAAAACACTAAAGCTACAATCCTATATAAGCTAAGTCCTGTTGAACTCAATGGGAATAGTTTCAGTATAAGATTGCACCACATATTGGTTACACATTGGTCCCACTGAAATCAGTGTGAAAATTAGATTTGAGTTACGTCCCCTCAATTTCAGTGGGAACTATCAACACTCTTGTCTAAGTGACTATTCAGAAATGCCTGATTTTGTTAAATGAGACTTACTCCCAGGGTATAAATTGGCTGACCTGGGATGAGTCCCATTGAATTCTGTGGGGATTACTTCTGAGTAGACAAGCATGCAACTGCACTAGAAGTGCATCTATCTTAATCTGCATCCAACCCCCTGAGAAATCCAGGCTATTTTATCTAATCTATACTGTCTCTCCCTCCCCCCCTGAAATCTCAAAGATATTTCACATCTCAACATCCACCTTGAAGCTTCACTCCAGGTGGAATTTCATGATAGCTCCGGCACTTTTATGGAACCAGAGGTATAGTTATATACCCAGGTTGTCATGCCATCCCTCTTCCCACACCTTAAGTTTGATAAATTTCCTTTACAATCATCTGTTTCCTCACCTGAGGTGAGTTTATTCCAGTTTGCTGTTCCCTGGGGGGTCAGAGTCCATTCCTATCCACTGAAGGAACCTTACTGGATGGACCCTGAAGCTTCACTGCAGGTCAAGGAGTTGCAACAGTACTGGCCTCATAGAATAAGAAACCTAAATTGATTTGAGTCAGTCATTAATGTGATGGCTGGATATGTCATGAAGGAGATTCATGATCTGAAACTTGCATGGAATAGTGACTCACCCTCATGGAATGAAGAAAAGAAATGCCAAATCATGATAGATCAAAACAAAAAAAATTCCTTCCAGTAGCACCTTAAAGACCAACTAAGGTGCTACTGGAAGGAATTTTTTTTGTTTTGACTATGGCAGACCAACACGGCTACCTATCTGTAACATGATAGATCAGGCTTCCTCAACCTGGTGCCCTTCAGAACTTTTGAACAACAACTCCCACCATTTCTGACCATTAGCCATGATGTCTAGGGTAGATGGGATTGGCAGTTCAACAACACCTGCAGGGAACCAGGTTGAGAAAGCCTGTAGATATGAAAAAGCAATCTCAGGATGCCTCCAGATTAGATGTTTATTGAGCGATCACCATTCCTGGTTCATGGACATTATGAATGGAGGTCAGACAGTGTTGAAATCCAAATGTACTAGCCCTGAATGTTTTCCCATCATTTGTTACTTTTTCTTCTTATTGCAGGAAATCCAGCTTGGTGGGAAAGAGTAGAATAGCAGTGCAGCATGTTGGCGGGTAAGAACAGCTGAAGCCATGGGGGAGTTTGTGGGTATGTTTGAGACATCTTTCTCTTTTGCTTGCCATGGATCTCTACTTGCAGAGCCATTTCTTTTCTCTTTCTTTGAAATAAATTGTCTTGGTTTTCTAAAACAATTTGCACAGATAACACATTTAAATTTTAAAATCAAACAAGATTCTTCCGAATCTTAGGGCTCCTCTCCTCCCCTCCATGGGTCCTTTAAATATCATCATCAACTGCATATTATAGTTCATTCAAATTGGAGTCCTCCAATATATCCAAAGCCTTGGCAACGTTGCAAGAGTTATTGAAAGCCTGCCAAAGAGTTCAAGTGTTTACAGTTTTCTTTTGAATACAATCTATATTTATCCCATTCTCTATTGACGTTTCGATCCGCCTGGTTTCTGATTTTCCCAGTCTATCTGGCCATCTCTGCATAGTCCAATAATTTCATCTGCCAGTCCGCCTTTGTTGGCATCTTATCCTCTTTCCATCATTGGGCAAGCAGCATACTTGCAGCTGTAGTTGCATACATGAACAGTCTTCTCAAATCTTTCAGTATATCTGCACCTAAAATTCCAAAGAGAAAGGCTTCTGGTCTTTTAACAAAGGTTATTTTAAACATTTTTTAAATTCATTATATATCATTTCCCAGAATTCCTTTATTTTATTACAATGCCACAAAACTAAGATCATGGTCACTGGTACCATCACCTCCTGGGAAATAGAAGGGGAAGAAATGGAGGCAATGAGAGATTTTACTTTCTTGGGCTCCATGATCACTGCAGATAGTGACAGAAGTCATGAAATTAAAAGACGCCTGCTTCTTGGGAGAAAAGCAATGACAAACCTAGGCAGCATCATAAAAAGCAGAGACATCACCTTGCCAACAAAGGTCTATATAGTTAAAGCCAAGGTTTTCCCAGTAGTGATGTATGGAAGTGAGAGCTGGACCATAAAGAAGGCTGATTGCCGAAGAATTGATGCTTTTGAATTATGGTGCTGGAGGAGACTCTTGAGAGTCCCATGGACCGCAAGAAGATCAAACCTATCCATTCTTAAGGAAATCAGCCCTGAGTGATCACTGGAAGGACAGGTCCTGAAGCTGAGGCTCCAGTACTTTGGCCACCTCATGAGAAGAGAAGACTCCCATGTTGGGAAAGATGGAGGGCTCAAGGAGAAGGGGACGACAGAGGACAAGATGGTTGGACAGTGTTCTCGAAGCTACCAGCATGAGTTTGACCAAACTGCGGGAGGCAGTGGAAGACAGGAGTTACTGGCGTGCTCTGGTCCATGGGGTCACGAAGAGTTGGACACGACTAAACAACTAAACAACAACAACAAGCCCTCGCAGAGCCTTTTCATGTCCTGCAATGCAAGTCCTTTCCCTTGGAGAGTTTTGCCTTTGTTAAACCCTTGCACATCATGTGCTTGGGTTTTTCTTTTTTTTAATGCATTTCATGTAATCTAAAGCAGCTCCTGCTTCTGGCTCTCAGTGCTGGCACTGGAAGCCCCATAATTAATTGCTTCTTGAACTTGTTCCCTCCTAGAACAAAGTTGTTCTCCACACCCATACTGAAATCAGCTGTATAATTAGAATAGCCAACTATGCTGCTCACTTGCTCTTTCTTTTTGTGGTATTTGAGCACCTTTCCGATGCAACAAAATAGCCCAGGGGCTTTTCAAACAAAACTTTTGTATGGGGCTGCTCAGTGCTCTCAGTGAGGGTTTCGGGGGGCAGTATTGAGGTGTACTGTTGCATTTAGCCTGAAGATAAAGGTAAAGGGGACCCCTGACCATTAGGTCCATTCGTGACCGACTCTGGGGTTGTGGCGCTCATCTTGCTTTATTGGCTGAGGGAGCCGGTGTACAGCTTCCAGGTCATGTGGCCAGCATGACTAAGTCGCTTCTGGTGAACCAGAGCAGCGCACAGAAACACCGTTTACCTTCCCGCCGGAGTGGTACCTATTTATCTACTTGCACTTTGACGTGCTTTTGAACTACTAGGTTGGCAGGAGCAGGGACTGAGCAACGGGAGCTCACCCCGTCGCGGGGATTTGAACCGCCGACCTTCTGATCGGCAAGTCCTAGGCTCTGTGGTTTAACCCACAGCGCCAAGAGCCACTGAGTAAGAGCAAATGAGGGGAGGGTCCTCTGAGCCCCCATGGAGCTTAAAAAGCAGAGGGAAATCTCACTGAACACAGAAATGCTTACTTCTGAATAAACATCTGTCTACTCCAGCTGTAAGGCTGCAATCTGACTGCTTTTTGCTACTGACGGATATGAAACAATCTGACAATTTCAGTTTCTCTCCATTTCTCATTTTTCCAATCCTAAAAGTTCTGTTCTCCACATTTGCGATTTCTTAAAGTCCTTTTAAAAACTTCTCATCATATAGCACACATTTTTATTATGCATAGGCTTTATGCAAAATTTGCCAGCCGTTTCCCCTAATATAATGCATTTTAGGGGGGGTAGCTTCTCTCAAATGCACACTTTTCTGTAATGTGCATGTTTTTGTACATACTTTTTGTTTGGAGAATGGCATTGCAAGATTGGGAGAAGCGTGAATTTCAAAAGAGAGCCGTGCTTTATTTTGCATATTGCTTTGGCAATATGTATTAGTTGGTTTGCATTAAAAATCCCAAGTGAATTTCCTCTCCCATCCATAGGTGCAGGCATTCATGCCTAAAATAATAGTAACAATAAAACACTCCTGCCATTTCACAAGTAAACCCCCCCCCCCAAAGCAACTGCATTCAGACTAATACAAAAACTGAAATCATATGGTACTTAAATGTTGGGAGAAATGGGAGGTGGGGGAGTGAATTGGCCAAGAAGGGAATGGGGGGACAAACAACCCACACAGCTATGTCACACCCACTGTTTGGCCGGTCAGTGGTTACTACCTCTGATGCCTATGTTCTACCTGCACTGTCAGAGGAAGTTATTAGCAATATCAGTTGTTGATCACTGCAAGAGGGGAGAGTGCTGTTGCACTCAGGTCCTCCTTGCATACATCACATATCATTCCACAAGGGCTGGCACTGATGCCGAAATCCAGCATCTCCTGAGCTCTGTGAGTGCAGCTTTCTCCCTATTGAAGTGCAGAGTGTTTGAGGACTGGGACTGAAGACGCTCAAACTCAGGACAAAAGGGAGAAACGTGCTAAGAGGAAGGCATGCTTGGCAAACCCTCACCTTGATCAACTCCCACCCAGAAACCTATGTCCCCACTGTGGAAGGACGTGTGGATCCAGAATTGGCCTCCCACTGTTTATGTAAAAAGATCTTACTCGGCTATGAGTGATCAGAAGAAGAAGAAGAAGAAGAAGAAGAAGAAGAAGAAGAAGAAGAAGAAGAAGAAGAAGAAGAAGCATACATCACATACATTCACATCCTGAGAACAGTATGCTGGACTAGATGGGCCACTGACCTGACTAAGCAAGTTCTTCTTATGCTCTGATGGACAGGACACAGCAAGATGCACACATACACACCCCACCCCACACAAAAAGAAATTGCCTTAGATCCCTTGAAGTGTGAAAAGGTTAATTGTGATTCTGCCTGTTGCTTTCAGCAGAAGAGAAATGAGAAACAGAATCACAGGATGCTTGCTAGAGAAATATTCTTGGAAATAATCAAAGCAAAAATAAAGTGTGTCTAGGATCCTTGCCAATATTTGAAAATGGTTCCTTGGGATCCTCCGCAAATGGCAACTGCCACAATTGATGGGGTCCTAAGCTGCTCAGAGCAGGAATCGGCAGTTCCCGGCTTTCGAAACAATCACTAGACAATTCTTCCACTTTACTGTCAGCAGAAGCAGCCAAACACATCATGCAGGGTCCTGGGCTCGTAGAATCATAGAGTTGTGGAGCTGGAAGGGACCCCAATGGAAATCTAGTCCAAGTCCCTGCAACGCAGGAATCTCAGCTGCAGCATCCATGACAGATGGCCACCCAAACTCTGCTTAAAAACCTCCAAGGAAGGAGAGTCCACAACCTCCAGATGGAGTCCGTCCCACTGCTGAACATCTCTTACTGTCAGAAATTTCTTCCTGATATTTAGTCAGAATCTCCCTTCTTGTAACTTAAAGCCATTGGTTAGAGTCCTAGCCTCCAGAGCAGGAGAAAACAAGCTTGTTCCCTCTTCCATGTGGCAGCCCTTGAGATATTTGAAGGTAAAAACAAACAGCCCAGCCTATATACCGTATTTTTCACCTTATAGGGCACACTGGCCCATAGAGCGCACCTAGTTTTTTTTGGGGGGGGGATAAGGGGAAAAAATTGTTTCCCCCCCACCAGGCACAGGGCTGGGGCGGGGGAAGCCCGAGCTTCCCCCAACCCCAGCCCCCAGAACAGGCTGCTGTCCGCAAGCCTTGGGAGCCCAGTGGGAACTCCCGCCGGGCTCCCAAGGCTTACTGATAGCTTCCTGAAGCCTGGAGAGCTAGAGGGATCAGTGCGCACCGACCCCTCTCGCTCTCCAGGCTTCAGCGAAAGCCTGCATTCGCCCCATAGGACGCACACACATTTCCCCTTCATTTTTGGAGGGGAAAAAGTGTGTCCTATAGGGCGAAAAATACGGTATATTCTTCTATCCCCCAAATTCAGGGTGGCCTTCTCTGCCTTGGAGGCATCTCCTGCCTCCTTTCTTTGATTCCCTTTGAGGCTTGGGAGTCCCAAAGCTTGCACATCTCACCAGCCCAACTTTCTCCCACTGCCTGATTGAGCTGAATTGCAAGCCAGGTTCCTTGTCAGTAAAGCAGCTGCTGGTCCTCCAGACGATGATGGACTGCTATTTGCATCAGTCCCAGTGATCAAAGAATGATGGGATTCTTAATCTAGCAACAAATGGAGGACCACAGTTTCCCCATCCCTGCTGCAGGGCAACTACCTTTTCAGAAGGTGGTTTTAAGACAACTTTTTGTTGAACTATGGGAAGTTACTTCAACCACAGCCTTAAAACGCCAACTCTAGCTCATGGAAAGCAGAAGTGAATGTCTTTTATAGCCCAAAGATGCCGTACACAAGGTAAACTCAGTTCAGTCAACAGTTTTTACTTCTAATTGACATCTGTTCTGAAAAAGCCTCTGGCAAATTGGAATCGCTTGCTCCATTCTCCTCTCCCGCCTCTAAAGCCTTTGTGAAGCTTTCCATCCACAGCCAGGGAGAGATGAAACGCCTGCTTCTTATCAAAAAGAGAGACTCATGTGTGTGTCCCAGGCAGCCTCATTACCCTAACATGCACTGACACAACTTCAGCGACTCGAGGTCCAGGGGGGTGAAAAGGCTGAGGGGGAGGATGTTCAGCAAACCTGTTGCAAAAGTCTGTGGAGAGAGGAAGGCTTTGATTTATCTATCATGACAGCAATCACATTTCCGCTACAGGTACTGTAGCATCCATTAAGCAGCAAAGGCATGGGACAATTGGCTGTAAACTGCCCCAGCTACCAGCAATTAGGAAAAGTGCTCAGCACCCCTGAAAGTTCCTCGGTAGTTATCTGTTCCAGTGCAGCAGGAGTAATGCGTAGTTGATCTCAAAATGCACACGCACCATAAAAAACGTACGTGAGTGCACCTTTCAAAAGCCCGTTCTCTCCTTTTTATCGGAAGAGGGTAGAATGAATCATATGGAAGTGCTACAGAAAAGAAAGCTGGCTTTTAAACTAAAATGATTTATAGATTTGCAAATCGCCTCTGAAATGCAGCTGGAGTGGCGGGAGGCAGATCAACCCTATTTTACTCAGAGCTAGCCTCTTGCTGGGAGTGTTTTGTTTTTCTAGGAAAGAGAATGAAAAAGCAAGGTGCATCATTAGATGTGTGTTTGCTCAGAGCCAAGAATGACGGTCCATTTTGGTTTGAGTTTCTCAGTTTTCAAACCTTAGCCTCTGTTCTGCACGTTCCATGTTTTGCATTTATAAAAACAGCAGCTGTCCTGAAAATTCATCAACATTAATGTATTTTTGTATGTTATTTTCACTAATAACTGAATAATAATAATAATAATAATAATAATAATAATACATTTTATTTATATCCCGCCCTCCCCAGCCGAAGCCGGGCTCAGGGCGGCTAACAACAATAAAATAGTACAAGATTCTAAAAACATTTCATTATAAAAATTAATTAAAATCAAATTGTTGGCAACCATTAAGCTAAAATTCTGTGGAGATTGCCAAAGGAGGGAGTCAGGCTGCGCCCTAACCAAAAGCCTAGTGGAACAGCTCTGTCTTACAGGCCCTGCGGAAAGATGTCAAGTCCCGCAAGGCCCTAGTCTCTTGTCACAGAGCGTTCCACCAGATTGGAGCTGCAGCCGAAAAAGCCCTGGCTCTAGTTGAAAGACCTACACCGGCTCCCGGTATGTTTCCGAGCACAATTTGAAGTGTTGCTGGTGACCTTTTGTTTGTTGTTGTTTAGTCATTTAGTAGTGTCTGACTCTTCGTGACCCCATGGACCAGAGCACGCCAGGCACTCCTGTCTTCCACTGCCTCCCGCAGTTTGGTCAAACTCGTGTTCATAGCTTCGAGAACACTGTCAACCACCTCGTTCTCTGTCGTCCCTTGCTCCTTGTGCCCTAAATCTTTCCCAACATCAGGGTCTTTTCCAGGGAGTCTTCTCTTCTCATGAGGTGGCCAAAGTATTGGAGTCTCAGCTTCAAGATCTGTCCTTCCAGTGAGCACTCAGGGCTGATTTCCTTAAGAATGGATAGGTTTGATCTTCTTGCAGTCCATGGGACTCTCAAGAGTCTCCTAAAGCCCTTTAAACAGCCTTGACCCTGTATACCTGAAGGAGCATTTCCACCCCCATCATTCAGATGGGACACTGAAATCCAGCACTGAAGACCTTCTGGTGGTTCCCTCACTATCTGACATGAAGTTACAGAGAACCAGACAGAGGGCCTTCTCAGTAGTGGCACCCACTTTGTGGAATAATGTGCCAGATCTATTTGTCTGCAACTTGGTGGCCTTAGTCCATTCTGGAGGGGCTCCTGTACTTATATCTCTCATCCACTTTGGCCAAAAGAGGAAAGAGTTTTTAGGTTTCCCATTATAGTGAATAAAATAATATGGAGCTTTTTCTTCTTTTTTTTACAGAGAAGCACAGAACCCAAAATGCAGCTCAAAACTGAGAGAACCCTGTACAAATTATTAGAGATTCTCACCTTTGGCAAGGCCAGACTTTTCCTTAGCTGGAAGCAAACTGATTCTTCTCACTGTCCCTCATAGAGTCAAAACTTTGTTAATCGATTGTAAAGTTTCTGAACAATTTCTCCAAGACAAAATTTAGAGTGACAGGCATGAAATTTCCCGAATCTTCCCTGGCTCTCATATGTATCGGCTGCTATCTTGAAATACTCTGGTAAGGAGGCTGATTTTAGTGATAAGCTATATATTTGAGTTAAAGGATCAACAGTGTTACATTTGAGTTCTTTCAAATTCTCGAATTTATGTCACAGATGCCCAAGGTCATCTGTGACTACTGTTGAATTGTTCAAGTCTCCCATATACATCTACAGCACCACTGAAGTATTTAACCTCCTTTTCCATAAAAGGCTTAGACTCAGAATCAATATTTTGAGCATGAAAGATCAACAGTATGTAAAACCTACAATTTATTCTACCTCTAATGCAGCAGGTCTAGAGCAGTGATGAAAAGCTTAGAAGCACTTTGGTCTTGGGGGTTTTTTTAAAACCAGCAACAACAACTCTTGCTTGCTTGGTTAGCTAGCCAGGGAAGTTAAATTTCTGTCTTTATTACACCGAGTGTGGAGATTTCATGAGGGGGTAAACGACTATTAATAGCAAATCTTCAAGATTTAATGAGCACCTGCAATGCAGCGCAGGTCAGTGTTTTTGATGAAACATTTACAAGCCACTTATTGTAATTAGTGTAATTAGGCCTTTCAGATTGCCGCCCCATCTGAAGCAAAGCAGACTCTTAAGCTGACTTCATAGGTGGCTGTAATACCCACAGGTCTAAATGAATTTCCAGCTGTTCTGTCATCATTTATTAAATTCACAGCTTTTGAGAAGAAAAGGCTCTGCAGAAGTCCTAGGCGTTCCATGCCTAATTAGTTCAGTGCTCCAAATAAATGCATTATTCTGTCTTTCCTACACTGACCACAGTAGATCATTCTGGGAAATGTACAATATCAATATATTCCTGAAGCGAGGCCTGTCAAACGGCTGGTCCCAGACCATATGCTCAATACTGTCTATATTGTGCACTGTGGTGTGCCAGCCAGGTGCATGATAAACCCTGATTTTGACTGGGATGCCTTAGGCTGGACACAGAAGGCGGCTTTAAGAGGCTTGAGCTGTTGCTCCTCATGGTATGCACACTTATTTAATCTGCCCCACAAATGACTGCAGTTCAAGCATTTGTAGTGCCTCAAAAATCCACATTGTGGCCCAGAAACAACAGAGGAGGAGAAGGAGAAGATCCTTAATTTTAATGGGTCTGCTCCAGGTATGACTATGCTGGATCTCACCAATTGAGTTCAGGTATGGATGCCTAGGACTGCATAATAAAGTCCATAGAAATGTATAGTGTTATGTATCCAGTGGTCTGTGTTTGCCTGAGCTTGAGTCTGGACTAAGGATTCTCAGCCCCTGTATTCTGATTCGATACATGATATCCAATCACAGAACATTTCAGGATTTGGGCCTCTGCCATTGGCCTTTAAACTCTGAGTCATGATTCGCAGCTTGGAAGTTTAGACAGCCAATCGCGATGGGAGTGGGAGTGGCCCAGGCCTTCAGAAATGTATATAAGCAGTTGCTTTGCCGCTGTTGTTCAGTTCTGTTAATTCGATAAAGGTTCTTGCTGTTATCACTGTGTCTTTCCTTGTGGGAACCCACCTACAATTAAATGTTTTTAGGATCAGAAAGGACAAATAGAAGAAAAATGTATTGTCTACATAGAACATTTCCTTTATCACATATTTCAGCTAGGGATCATCTATACATTCAGAGGAATCGTATTGTATCACTTGGGGCAAAAGAAGAACCAGCCTAGACCCTGTGATCATTATTTGAGGCCCTTCTTCATGTGCCTCCTCCATGTGAGGTCCAGAGAGTGGATCCCCATTTGTGGAATGACCTCCCCAGGGAGCCTTGCCCAGAGCCATCAGGCAAAACCTTTTTTGCTATAACCAGGCCTTTGGCCTTTAACTATCTGTGGCCTTTTATAAGTGGGTGGGATGTTTTTAATGCATTCCCCTTGGTTTTGATGTATCTATGTGGGTATTTTGTTTGTTTGTTTGTCACTTTGGGTTGCCCTGGACACGATTAAGCAACTAACAAATTTAGTAAATAATAATAATTCAACATCAAGCAGGCAATATGAGATTGCAGGATTGGCCAGGCCAGGTAAAAATATTAGGAGCTGGCCTTCTCCTTTGCTGGTCAACACAGCAAAGATGAAAATGCTTATTGCATGATAATCGTGAAAAAGAAGTTTGCTTCTTTTTTTTTATAAAGGTGAATCAACTCTCAACTAGAAGCTGACAGTAGGATCTCATGGGTGGATTTCTGTTTTCTTGTAAGCATTAGTAAGTTGCAGGGGTGAGAGCAATCAGGCAGCCGGCTAATTAGTGTCAACCAATCTCGTTAAATGTGCCATGTCTTGACAGCTTGTAATCACTCACATATGCATTGTTGTAAAATGGAGGCGGGGAAGATCAAAGGAAGCAATTGATGGTCTGGTCTGCAAATGAAAATAAGAGTGAGAGAACAGCACACACGTTGGTGCTTGCGTGATTGTGAGCAACTGTCCTGGCTATGGTGCCAAAATATGATAGCAGATACTCTTGCTGGTAAGGAAGGAAGGGGTCTTTATGATGCCAAAGTAACAGCACAGACTCAGCAGCAGGAAAAGAGCAATTCCAGTGCCAGAGCTCTCACAAGAGGAAGGGTTGCCTGGGATGGGCCTTGCATCCTTAAAAGAGTTGCATAAGAGGGTAAATCCCATCATGTGTGGTTTCCTTGGCTGAGTCAGCAGGATTGAGTTGCTATGGGAGGTGCATATTCTAACACAGGCATCCCCAAACTCCCTAGCTAACAGGACCAGTGGTCAGGGATGATGGGAATTGTAGTCCCAAAACAGCTGGAGGGCCAAGTTTGGGGGTGCCTGTTCTAAGAGAAGTGAGGTTACAGTGAACCAGGCAGAGGGCCCACCCTTTAGAATGTCCTCCCATCAGATGTCATGGAGAAAACTAACTATACAACCTTTAGAAGACATCTGAAGGCAGCCCTGCATAAGGAAATTTTTAATGTCTAATGCTTTATTACGTTTTTGTATATGCTAGAAGCAACCCAAAGTGGCTGGGGCAACCCAGCCAAATGAGTGGGGTACTATCATCATCATCATCATCATCATCATCATCATCATTATTAATTTGCAGGGCAGGGCAGGCATCATAGGGCACCCAAAATCATACCTAGGGGTTGGTGAAACCGATCCCTTCCAGGGGCACAGCCCTGGGGTGGTTCGGGAATCACCCATCAGACTATGGACTGTATAACATATATAGATAGATAGATTCTTTTAGATAGATAGATTCTTTATTGTCATTACACAAGTGCAACATTGCACAAGTGCAACGAAATTGGATGCCATCCCTTAAAAACAACAAAAGCAACACAACAACAACAACCAAACAAACCACATTCCAGCCACACCCACACCCACACCCATCAAACTCCCAGGTCACACTATCGAGTTACTGCATTTAAGAAGGCCACAGCTCTTGGATAGAAACTATTTTTCAGTCTATTTGTCCTTGACTTGATGTTTCTGTATCTCCTGCCAGAAGGCAGTAGTACAAACAGACTGTGTCCCGGGTGAGATGCATCCTGCAGGATATTATTTGCTTTCCTAAGACAACGGGAACCGTACAGTTCTTCCAAAGATGGGAGGGGATGACCAATAATCCTTTGGGCTGTGGTTATGACCTTCTGGAGCACCTTCCTCTTCCTAGCTGTACAGCTGGAGAACCAGGCACAAATACAGTATGTGAGAATGCTCTCTATGGAGCCTCGGTAGAAGGACACCAGCAGTCTCTCACTCAGATTGTTCTTCTTTAAAAGTCTGAGGAAATAAATTCTCTGCTGGGCCTTCTTCACCAGAGCAGTGGTATTTGCGCTCCAAGTCATGCCCTGATCGATAGTCACTCCCAAAAACCTGAATTCCGCCACCCTCTCCACCCGTTCCCCGTTGATATACAAGGGCTGAATGTCCGCCTTTTTTTTCCTGTAATCCACCACCAATTCCTTGGTCTTAGTCGTATTAAGAGCCAGATTGTTCTCTCCACACCAAGCACAAAGCCGCTCCACCTCGTCCCGATAGGCGGACTCATCCCCTCCTGAAATGAGCCCCACCACCGTAGTGTCATCAGCAAACTTGATGATTTTGTTGCTGGAATAAATGGCTGTACAATCATACGTATAGAGAGTATAGAGCAGGGGACTCAACACACAACCCTGTGGTGAGCCGGTGTTAAGGCTAAGGGCTGTGGACATATGTGACCCTACTCTAACCCTCTGAGAACGTTCTGACAAAAAGTCCAAAACCCAGAGACAGGTGGAGTTGGAGAGTCCAATCGCCTCTAGCTTGGACACCAGTCTATGGGGGAGGATAGTGTTAAAAGCAGAGCTAAAATCCACAAACAGCAGCCTCACATAACTCCCCGGCTGCTCCAGATGGAACAGAGCAGCATGGAGAGTGGTAGTGATAGCGTCTTCCGTGGATCTATTTGCCCTGTATGCAAACTGGTAGTTGTCAAAAGTTGATGGAAGACAGGAAATAATGTGACGGCGCACCAGTTTCTCAAAACACTTCATGATGATTGGAGTCAGTGCAACTGGTCTGTAGTCGTTCAGACTACTGATTGTGGATTTTTTAGGCAGAGGAACAATAGTTGACGACTTCAGGCAGGGTGGGACAATAGACTGGTGTAAGGACTTGTTGAAGATCTTAGTAAAGACCCTCGCCAGCTGATCCGCACAGCCCTTCAACACCTTTCCCGTGATGCCATCAGGTCCAGCAGCCTTCCTCGGATTCACCATCCTCAATACCTGTCTCACCTCATGCTCCTCTACAGTGAATGAGGGGCCCCTATGGGCTGGTGGCTGTAATACCGGCGTCTCAGGTGGCTCCTTCTCGAAGCGAGCAAAGAAGAAGTTAAGCTCCTCCGCCAGCAAAGGGTCACCGTCGACAGCACCAAGGTTAGGTTTGTAGTTGGTAATATGCTGAATCCCCTGCCACATCTGTCTTGTGTTGTTACTCCTTAAATTATCCTCAATCCTCCTATGTCATACCCTCCAACGTTTTCCTCCTCAAAATCAAGATGTTAGCAAGGTCGCACCAGAGAACCTTCTCGTCCTGTGCTCTGGCGTAACTCAGAAGCGTTTGGAAGGTGCTTTGGTGTGACCCTGCTAATGAGTGCCAGAGTGCAAAACCAAAACACGGGACATTCCAGGATGCAAACAAAAGCCAGGATTGGTTTCTGTGATTCCGGGATGTCCCGCTTAAAACGGGACAGTTGGAGGGTATGGTATATGGGTGACTTCTCATCCTTCTTGCACTATGGCACAAAGGCATGTGGTAAAGTGATTTTCCCCCCTAGGGAAAGGTGACAAAACAACTCCTTGCTGAGGGTGCCAATACAGCCGCTGGTCAAAGGTGCAAGGGACCCCAATTATGCCTCTGAGGGCACCTAAGAAGGTCCATACACCAGCAGGTGAAACCCCTCCTGCCATTTTTTGGGAGATTCCTGGTTCCTGAGTGCACATTAGTCAAAACTGCATACGAATATGTATTCATTAGGATACGTTTGCACTGAAATGCTGAAGAATTTCCATGGGAGTTTTCTTTGCTCATGAAAGGCAGATTGCTGCAGAAATGGGAAGAAATGAATTTAAGATTAGAAAAATGGGAAACTGAGAGAACTGAAATGAACAGATCCGGTCATCCCTAGTCACATTGACATCAGAGGCTGCCACCACCCACTCCACAACTCCACTCATTGCCTGCAATTGCTGATAAATCGCTGCTAATTCATATGGAATGGCGGAGAAACTCATTCAGTGACATGCAATATACACCATTGATGGATCAGCCCCTTTTCTTTGTGAAGGGCATTGTTTTCTAACTCTTGATGCCAATTCCCTAATTTTCATCAAGTGTGGGCCTCAAAGGAGGACCAAAAAGCCCTCTGAGCATTACCTTACAACAACTTCAGGCATATGGACACTTCATATTTGCATACCTGAAGGAGCATCTCCACCTCCATCATCCAGTCTGGACACTGAGATCCAGCGCTGAGGGCCTACTGGCAGTTCCCTCACTGCAAGACATTAAGCTACAGGGAACCAGGCAGAGGGCCTTCTCAGTATTGGTGCCTGCCCTGTGGAATGCTCTCCCATCAGATGTCAAACAGATGAACAACCATTTGATTTTTAGAAGACATATGAAGGCAGCTCTGTTCAGGAAAGATTTTAATTGTTGATGTTTTATTGTGTTTTTAATATTTTGTTGGCAACCCAGTCAGATGGGCAGCATATAAATAATAAATACTTATTAGCTGAAAAGTAGCCAAAGCAAAAAAGATTTGCTTTGGCTACTTTGGTTGCTTGCTTGTTTTCTTATATTGAGACCCTGCCTTTCTTCCACCATGGAAACCAAGACAGCATCCATGTTTGTTCTGAGGTATTTGTCATTCACTCACGCCCTTGTGTTCCCTTAATGATAATGATTCTCCCTGTGCTCTTAAAAAGCCTTTTTGGCTCGATGTCAGCTTACACTAAGATTACAGCTTATGTTTTCTCTGCAAACTAGAAAATTCAACTGAATTTGTCTTTGTTGCTGTTGTTTATCTGAAACACATTTCAAAAGATTGCTAATATTTCTAAGTAGTCTGAGGTGAAATTCTTCTTAAGCCCTTTGTGTCTCCCCACCCCACCCCTGAAAAAAGAGTCTACACTAATGCAAACGGAATAAATGTAACTTTGAATGCACCAGCATTTTGGCTGCGCTCACCCTGTGTTTACTTTTTGCCCATGGAAAGGTGAGACACTGAAGCTGATGTACGTTAGATAAGATTTGAAGGGCGGTTGGGTTGGAGATGTAATCCATAAAGAAGGGCTTTGATCAGAGAAATCCTCTTGAAACCAAGATACAGTTTATTCACAGGTTGATCATCTTAGAATGCTTCAATAGTTTAGATCTGCCACATTAAAGCTGTCAAAAATGTTTTCAAATACAGAAGCAGGGACTTCAGAGAAGCATCACTTGTTTTCATAATAACCACCAGTGCCCTAGTTTCAAACTGCTTCCGCTTCCTTTATCTGCTTTGTACTGACTTAGGGAGGAAGAATAGCACAATGTTTTGAATATATTAGCTGGGACTGGGAGTACCTAATCCAAATTTTGTTGCAGCCCTGTCCCACCCTCCTCTACAAAATTGGGAACACAGTACCAAGTAGTTCTTTAGGCAAAAATCTTCTGAGCATTTATGCTTCAGGAACATAGCTGTCAACTTTCCCCCTTTTTAAAGGGAAATTCCCTATTCCGAATAGGATTCCTTGCAAGAAAAGGGACGAGTTGACAGCTATGTTCAGGAAGGCATGCAGCTGCCCCTGAAAAATGACATTCCAGCATTGAGTTCCTCTTCACCTGGAAAGTCATGTCTTACCTTGTGCTGTGATGTCAGGATGTGATATTTGCCCCGCTCCATATCTTTGGCTGATGTTTGGTAGGAGTGGGAGAATGCACATAAGATCAGACACATCTTACATGTTACAGAAGGGGGAAGCTCAACAGCTATGTGTTTGTCTGTTGTGTGGTTTTGCCCTTAGGTTAAAAAAGCTTCTTATTTAATTTATATAAAAATGTTCTAGTCCACCTTTTTGATGCCCATACATTACTCAACGGTGGTTGACAGCCATTTAAAGTCACAATACATTAGAAAGCTATATTAAAAAGGGAAAAGTTCCCACCAAAGAAGAACGGATAAGTAAGGTGATGTTGCCTTTGAGATACAGGTTTCCCTGCCACGATCTAGCAGTTTCTCTGAACCTAACATTCAGTGAAGAAGCTTGCAGGATTCCCAGTTCAGTTTTGAGTTTGGAAAGCTCAGGCTGGTGGTTCAGTCTAGATGGAAGCTACCTTCCTTCTGACACCCTAACCTGCTTTGAAAATTGTGGACCCAAAATTCAGAGTAGTCCAATTCAACCTGTTTATTTATCTTAATTAAATCTTCAAACGCCATCCTCGTAACAGAGCATAGGAACAAAAATGGTACAGTTAAAAGTATACGCACACCACTCCCATCAACAACTCTCAAACAACCTAGATTTACCACATTTTGCAGTTCTCTCTTTGCAGAAAATGGGTGGATTTTGCATGTTGTCAAGAGGATGTGGAAACAACATGAAATGTTTTAAATGCTTTTCTAAGCATTTAAAATGTGTATTTAATTGCTACAGCAGGCAACTAAATTTGGTTCAGAGATATGTGTTTCCAGTTAAATTAGATACATAAAAGCAATTTCTGGGAAGCATGCATCATTACATTACCCAGTGAAAATAAGGAGGAGGGGGTGGAAATAAAACTCAAAACCAAAATCAATAGTTAGTAATCTTCCAGCTGCATATGATTATTACACTAAAGTTCTTACTCTTTGCACACATTTAGGTTTTAAAAACACTTTGAAACTTCCTGTGCCTATGGTCCTTCTCTTTGTATATAGGGCTTGTCACTTTTGTAAGTGGTGAACGGACTTACCAAAGACCTTGCCTTTTGTTAAATTTATCTATTTATAAAATAAATAAAAAATACATCGCAGCAGTTTACAACATAAAAACATAAAACCAGACAGTTGAACTCAGTTTAGTGAGTATATGAAGAAGTGTGCATGCACAAAAAAGCTTATACCCAGAACGAACTTGGCTGGTCTCATGACCCGGAAAAGCTGTCTGCGGACAAACACCGACTCCCTCGGCCTGTAAAGTGAGATGAGCTCCACAACCCCAAAGTTGTCAGTGACTGGACTTAACTGCCAGGGGTCCTTTACCTTTTTTTACTGGACAATTTATAAATTTATTTCAATTTAGTGAGATACCCATCTCACTACGTCATTCCAGGAGAAAAGCATAGCTGATGGCATCAAAAGCCACTGAGAGATCAAGCAAAAATAACAAGGTTATATTTCCCCTCTCCAGCTCACGATAAAGGTCATTCATCAGGGTGACCAAGGGAAATTCAGTTCCAAAACCATGTCTGAACCCAGATCGTAGTGGAACTAGATAATCAGGAGTGCCTGCAGTTGCTCCACAAACACCCTCTCCACCACCTTCAGCAAGGGGACCTTGCCGTTCTCCTCCTTGACATCATTTAATGCATTCTGCTCAATATTCTGCTCAGTATATGTACCGTAAGGAAACCCTCAGGTGGCTTTGTTGGCAGCTGCCACACTGATTTTAGAGAATAATCCCCTGATCATGATCAAATGTATCAGTTGGAGCTCAGAGCTGAGAATTAGGAGAATTGTGCATGGGATGTGGCCTTAGAAGGGCACCCTCACAACCACAAAACGCCTGGATTTTGTGCTAATTGCACATTACAATGTGAGTGCCAGTGTACCGCTTCCGTGGATCATGACCGGAGTTCAGTATGTTCAAGGACCTTCAATATTCGTTGTTCCAAGAGGACACGCAAAAGTACTAGTTGTTACATCAGCACCATCAAATTACCAAGTAAAACATAAATCCTCCTCAAGAATTACAACTCATAGAAAGCAGAAGCCTGAAGCAAGGAGCACATAAGAAGATCACTGCTGAATCAGGCCAAAGACCCATGTAGTCCAGCAACCAATTCTCACAGGGGCCAAGAAGATACCCACAGGAAGCCCGCAAGCAGACCCTGGTTGCAACAATGTTCTCCCCAACTGTGTTTCCCAGCACATTGCCTCTGACAGTGGAGGTAGGACCTAATCATTGTGGCTAATATACTTTGTGCCATGAATGAGCCAGCTCCCAGGGAAGGTTTGCAGCCTACTGTAGAAAGCAGCCAGGAAGAGAGAGGGTTAACTGCCAGGCAGGATGAGCATCGGCTAGTGCCAACTCCCCCGCCCCTTGGAATGCCGGTTGATAAGGGAATCGCTGAGAGCGGGCAGAACCCAGCCAATGCTCTCGGGAAGTGCCAACTGGCGTGAACAGAGAAGGAAGCAGTTTGTCAGAACAGGAAGTGATTGGAGCTGATCCAATCCCTCCTAACCAGAAGGTGTCTTCAGGAGGGTCATCGTGATTGAAGATGCCAGGCGGCTATGTCAGAGCCGTCCGGAGCTATCTTTTGTTTTGACAATAAATCATCCTTTTTAATTAACTATGCTTACTGTGTGATCGGGACGTGGGTGGTGCTGTGGGTTAAACCACTTGCCGATTCTGACTTGCCAATCAGAATGTCAGCGGTTCGAATCCCCGCGACGGGGTGAGCTCCTGTTGCTCGGTCCCTGCTCCTGCCAACCTAGCAGTTCGAAAGCACGTCAAAGTGCAAGTAGATAAATAGGTACTGCTCCAGCGGGAAGGTAAACAGTGTTTCCGTGCACTGCTCTGGTTCGCCAGAAGCGGCTTAGTCATGCTGGCCACATGACCCAGAAGCTGTACGCTGGCTCCCTCGGCCAATAAAGCGAGATGAGCGCCGCAACCCCAGAGTCAGCCACGACTAGACCTAATCGTCAGGGGTCCCTTTACCTTACTGTGTGATCAAGCTGGGGACTGGACTCCTGACACTTTGATTGGTGGAGTCCCCCTGCACATTTTTGAACCTGGTTTTCTAGGGCTCTAAAATGTGCAAGGAGCCTTTATTGAGCACAGGACTCTTTCTGCCTCAGACGGTCAAAGGTCTGCAAACTGAAGGTCAACTGGAATGGCAGCGTCAGCCCAATCCTCAAATTGATTTGGTGTCCCAGGTAAGTCGGGGGCCATGGATTGGGCTGTTGTTGTTGTTGTTTATTAATTTTATATATTGCCCTTTATCTGAAGATATCAGGGTGGTTCACAGTATACTAATATATTACACTACCTATTTAATAATCTTTTTTTGGTTCTTTTCTTAGAATTCTTGAGCAATGCCAGGCACTTTCCACACACAGGTGTATTTGCATGCTTCTTCCCCATTCCCAATCACTTTGTGGCATAAACCAGTCAGTAAAAAAATTGCATCACAGGAGTCATTGTAGCATGTTCTTTCAGTTTTTAAAAAAGAGAGTTTGTGTAGCTAATGAAAAGGAAAAATTTAATTGACTAATTAACTTCTCTCTTGTTGCTAGGATGATTGCCATTACTTTCTTTTTTTCTTTTTCTTTTTTGAACCGCATCAGGATTTAGGAAAATGAAGTACACAGTTTAATTTCTGACACAGCCCTAAAGCAATCAGAAGTTGTATGTGCCAAACATTGTGTTAAAACCTTGCAGTGGTGTTTTCTTTCTAAGCTTTTTCAGAGTTCATCCCCCCCGAATTCATTCCAGTGACTCACTGAAGAATAGATTACTTTTTTTTCTCTCTCCAGGAGTTGAAAAACAGCATTAGAAATTGCTTTTTATATGTTATTTTCAAGTTACACCTGCTCACTGTGAGGCAAAATGTCAGAAAATAATGAAGCAACATTTTACATATGGAGGTTGCAAGGCAGGAAATGAGATTCCGATCAAAGTTCTCTGAAGGATGAAACTTAACAAACAAATGAATTTTCTTCATAGCTTATCTTAATATGGTGCATGCTGCATGTGTCATGGAGTTAGGGGCATTCCTAAAGTAAAAACTTCTTGAGAGCCATTGTAGCATAGTACTGTACATAGGGTGCTGGACTTGTGCCTGAGAGCAATCTGCCTCCCTCAGATTAAAAGGTAAAGGGACCCCTGACCATTAGGTCCAGTCGTGACCAACTCTGGAGTTGCGGCACTCATCTCGCTTTATTGGCCAAGGGAGCCGGCGTACAGCATCTGGGTCATGTGGCCAGCATGACTAAGCCGCTTCTGGCAAACCAGAGCAGCGCACAGAAACGTCATTTACCTTCCTGCCAGAGCGGTACCTATTTATCTTCTTGCACTTTGACGTACTTTCAAACTGCTAGGTGGGCAGGAGCAGGGACCGAGCAACGGGAGCTCACCCCGTTGCAGGGATTAGAACCGCTGACCTTCTGATCAGCAAGTCCTAGGCTCTGAGGTTTAACCCACAGCGCCACCTGCGTCCCTTCCCACGGATTATCTGTGTTAAAAAACCTATAGAACTTCTCATACCACTTTATTTGCCATGGCTTCTCTCAAAGAATCCTGGGGGTTGTAGTTTGTTAAGGTACGGAGAAGAGAGCATTGGCTCCACTTAAAGAACTGTCACTATCATTAGAAAGGTTAAATCTGTAGCAGGGATGTGATTCCATTGCTGTGAGGATAAACAAGGCAAACTCTGTACAGTGGTACCTCGGGTTACAGACGCTTCAGGTTACAGACTCTGCTAACCCAGAAATAGTACCTCGGGTTAAGAACTTTGCTTCAGGATGAGAACAGGAATCGCGCGGCGGCGGCAGGAGGCCCCATTCGCTAAAGTGGTACCTCAGGTTAAGAACAGTTTCAGGTTAAGAACAGACCTCCAGAACGAATTAAGTACTTAACCAGAGGTACCACTGTGAACTGGTTTGTGGAGACAAAATGCTACCTACTTATCTGATAAACTTACATTTTAAACATTTTCCAAACAGGCTAGCAAGTACTATATATTACTATAGCTAGTAATGGCTAAATGCTACAGAGGTATATGAAGTAGGAAAGTTTTTTAAAAAAAGAACATGTGGAACTCCTCATGCGGTATACATAGTAATCCTGAGAATCAAATTAATTAAAATAATTGCTTAAGGGTTTTAGGCATGTCTGCTTATTGTTTCTTCTGATATAATGAAACAATTTCCAAACAGGTAAATTTCAAACAGCTATGTAGATGCCATGCTTAGCTAGTCATGAAATGTCAGATTTTTTTTAAAAAAAATTAATGAATATATTCCAGCTACAGGGAGCCAAAGGCAAGTACTTTATTAATTTTCTGTCTAAGTCCTGCCAGGAGCCATTCACCAGTGTACAAAGGAGAGTTCCTGGTGTATTTTTCTGTAGTAAATAAGAGTGCTCCCCAGATGCAATAAAATACTAATAGGTTTATTAATACTTTTTTTAAAAAAATTGTGAAATAGTTAACAGGAAAAAGCACAGTATACGCTTTCAGGGGGCTATCTCTTCAAAAATCATTCATATATATATATATCACTTTAAAATAGACATTTTAATAATACTTGTATCAATACTTAATAATTCTTGGGGCTTTGTTTTTTGGTAAACTACTGTTATTATGGGATTGCTTTTTGCCTTTTCTTTCAGGAACTAAAGCTGCCATGCTTCTGTTAACTGAAATGTTTTGTAGCTGAGCCTGAGGTGGAAAATGCACCCTAAAAATGCCAAGAGGGCCTTCAGAAGATGTTTATGGATGTATAAAGACAAAGAACAGTTGGCTCTTACACAGTGACAGTGCTAAGAATGATCTCTGAAGCAATTTCTGGCTTCAGATCTCTAGCAGACAAGAATATATGAGAGGTTTACCGTCACTGATAGGGTTGCCAAATGACTAGAACAGAAGCCTTAAAGCTATAGAATTCACAGTCCTTTCTACAGGTCAGTTAGATTTGTCATAAGCATTGTGTCATAAGCATTGTGAGGTTTTCATAAGCATTGTGAGGTTGGGAAGGGAAAGTGTTATGTACTGAAGTTCTCACCCTGGGCCATCAGGGGAATACTGTAGATAGTTTTCACTCAGGTCCACATATGCAAATAAGGGATTGAAAGTGACGTTCAGTGATTGGATAGTTACAGGAAATGGTTACTGTTGCGTTCTAGTGGAGCTCTATATAAGCAGGCTGGCTGACCCTTCAGTTCAGTTGTATTCTGGTCTGTGAATAAACAAGAGCTGTTTGAAGAATTGCTGTGTCGTCTGATATGTTCACCTACAACTTAACAGAAAAAATTGGGGAGAGGGAGAGGAGAAAGAAGACAGGATAATGATCTTTCATTCTTTTGCATAGTGTATACGCGGAGTTTTTGTGTCAGCATCATGAGGATAGGTTCTTTGTTTGTCTATTTGTTTGTTTTTGTTGGCGATGTGAAAAGGTGGAGAGCCCAGGGCCTGGTTGATTGCATTCAGTTGATCGCAGTGAGTTTTATTTGTGTGTGAGAAGGGGTTGGGTCAAATTAGCCATATCGATTTGTATGCTGTCAGTGGATTTGTTGTTGGGCTATATATGTAATAAAGGGGAACCACACTGGGGTGAAGGCACCCTCTTTTGTTTGTCCCCATGCTAGTTTCCATTTGTTGGTTAGCTTTTCCAGTAGGGCTGTTTTCCAGACAGTTTAGTACCAGTGGTCCATGTTCACTCCTGACAGGTCCCTCCTGTGTCTAGTTATGATGCCCCTAGCTGCTGAGACTAAGTGGCTTATGAGTTCTTTGTAATGTGAGTGTGCATTGTGGTCTTGGAATATATTTAATAGGGCCAGTTTTGGAGTTGCTTCTAATACCTGCTTTGTTATTTTGGAGATTTCTTGTGGCACTGATGTCCAAAAGGGTTGAATTTGGGGGCATTCCCACCACATGTGGAGGTATGTAGCTGTAGAAGTACAACCTCTCCAGCATTTAGGAGAGGTTCCTGGGTGTGTCCGCATCACCTCCCCTGCCAGTCTCAACACCCAAGGGATATTTCAGATATTTGGGGCCCAAGTTGTTCAGGATTTTATACACTAACATGAGCACCTTAAATTTGGAATGGACACAAACTGGTGTGAGCTGTTTTAAAACAGGCATTTTATGCAAATTCTAAAAAGGAGCCCCAAAACTGGCTGCTGCATTTTGGACTGGTTTGCACTATATAAACAGCAAAATCAGCTTTGATCATAGCAAGTAAGGAGCAAACAACAAGAACAAAAATTTATCTCTAGGCAGCTTTGCCCTTTGCTGAACTGCTGTGCTATAATGGAGCTGGCACAGTTGCCAAAATTGTTCTCTCACCTCAACCCTAGAGCATGTAAATAGTAGGTCAGTTTCATTACTCATTACTGCCGCTGTTGAATCATACCAGGATCCATTATGGCCTAATACATCTTCTAACTTAGAATTTGTGATCTATATAAGATTCATCTTGTCTCCCTCAGGTCAGGATGCTGCAGCAACCTAGATTAATGCTTCTGTCATTTCACATATTGATTATTGTAATACTCCACTTATTGGATTTCAAAACTTCATCCCTCACAGACTCAAGCTAGTGAAAAATCTGCTGGATATGTTTTGGACAAATTAGAAAGGTTTAATAGCATCACTGTGGCTTTAATGAAACTTCATGGCCTCACTGCTCAGTCCTAAAATATAATGTACAGTGGAGCTCACAATCATCCATGTCATACTTTCTGAACATGCACCAGTTTATTATGGCAAGCACTGACCTTTCCATTGTGTTGCGTTTTGGGTTCCTCCTCAGTTCCCTCTTAATAGATCACTGACAACCGTGTCTACTGAACAGTGTAGCAATTCACTTCCATAGCTGCCACTCTTTGGGACGGCCCTTCTGAGCTCTGTACAACTTGCTTAATTGAGAACTGTTCTACCATTATGATTTCCAAACCACATCACAAACATGGTCCTTAGACGTTTAGTATGTTTAATATGTTTAGTATGTCCCTGGTCCTGAATGGGGTTACTGTGTCCCTGAAGGACCAGGTGCACAACCTGGGAGTCATTTTGGACTCACAGATGTCCATGGAGGCACAGGTACATTCTGTGTCCAGCTTAGCCCGGGCACTGAGGTCCTCCTCCGAGGATCTTCTGCTGGTTCCCTCACTGAGAGAAGCGAAGTTACAGGGAACCAGACTGAGGGCCTTCTCGGTAGTGGCGCCCTCCCTGTGGAATGCCCTCCCTTCAAGGAGATAAAGAATTACACAACTTTTAGAAGACACCTGAAGGCAGCCCTGAATCAGGAGGTTTTTAACGGCTGATGTTTTTATTATGTTTTTAGATATGCTGGAAGCCACCCAGATGGGCAGGGTATAAAGAATAAAAGCATTATTGTTATTATTTAAACAGGCCCTGCCCCACCCCATTCCACCCCATTCTGCCCTCTTCCGGGTGCCAGCATTCATGCGTCAATTGGACATGCCTAAAATGGTCTTTGCCTGTAGGTATGTCCTTTGCCTGTAGGCATGTCCTTCCCTGCCAGTATGGCTTAAAATCTAAGACATGATATAAAAGAAAAAAGGGACAGAGAAGGGAGGACGAAAACAAGAAAACTGATTTAATAATTATCATGCTGAGCAGCCACTGACAAATGTAGCAATTAGTCCAATTCAGATTGTTTTAGAGTAGGTGTTGGGACCTTGTGGCCTTCCAAACTGGTTCCCTCTTTCCAGGCTGAGCGAATAACCTACAATGTAAATGGAAGCTGATGTTATCACTTAACTGCATTAATGCTACTGCCACCATGCAGGAGGGGAAGATCTTCCATGAAGATAGTAGGATGAGAGCATGTTGGATTTTAGGACTCTGAGTCAGGCCAAGGACATTAGTATGGGTCAGTTATATTACTATGATCTATATCAGTCCTAGTATCTTACAAATGACAGCATGACCAATAGTGAAGGATGATAGGATTTGAAGTCCAAATGTACCGGTATATCTGGAGGTTGAGGGAGGCTGATCTATATTGTTATGCCAGGCCTGGGATTCTACTTACCAATCCATAGTGTTTGACCCAAGATTCTGCTGCCAAAATCTGGTTATTTCCTCACCATTAATTCCACCCTAGTCTTGAAACTGGAGGAGTTGTTGTTTAAAGAAGTATTTTATTGATTTTCATCCTGGTGCTGTAACAATACTACAGTGGTACCTTGGGTTACAGACGCTTCAGGTTACAGACTCCGCTAACCCAGAAATAGTACCTTGGGTTAAGAACTTTGCTTCAGGATGAGAACAGAAATTGCATGGCGGCGGCAAGGCAGCAGCGGGAGGCCCCATTTGCTAAAGCGGTACCTCAGGTTAAGAACAGTTTCTGGTTAAGAACGGACCTCCAGAACGTATTAAGTTCTTAACACAAGGTACCACTGTAATGTGCAATTAGCACAAAACCCACAAAACAAATTAAGTTGTCAAGCTGAGGAACCACTGTATAGCAATAGGAAAAGAACTGCCCCAAATCTAAATCAAAGCAAAGTCTGTGGTCCAAAGATTTGAAAAGTGGAGTTTGACCATCCAGTTGAGGACTATGAAATAAGTGTTCATGAGGGAATATGTCATACTGCATAAGAAACAACTCGTGCTACGAGTGTTTAAGCAAAATCTCTGTGCAAATTTACAGAAGGAATTAAGTCAGCTTTCTTATATAGAATTCTCCAAAACTAAAGACCCTTTTATAAATGTTTGAAGTTGGTGGAGGTCTAAAAGAAGGTTTATTTTAATCAGCCTTGATGCTTAATAGGTGATGGACCTGGAAATGTATACCACCATTTCCTTGGAATAGGAAGGCGACTGCTACTAAGAACTTCAGCAAAATAGGATGCATTTCAAAATTGTAATATAGGCATAATGGTACAGTTTATCTTAGAAGCCAACAAAAGGGAATCGATATAAAGTGGTAATTGCTTCCACTAGTTATAAAGAGAAAATGGAAATGTTTGCTCACCCAGTAAAAGAGGGAAGTAGGAAAAGGTGGCATTCATTAACAAAAGTAGCTATTTACAAACTAATAAAGAAAACAAATGTCACAAATCCCAGAGCATGGAAATTAACTTTTGTGGGTTTTTGGTGTGTTTTTTTTTTGCAAGTGCACATATCCAAATTTATGGCTTCAAATACTCAATAGTAAATTAACATCACCTCCTCCAAAAAAGAGAGTCCTCACAACTACTGTACCTAAAAGATAATCCTAATGTATATGCATGTTTAGTAGAGCTGTGCACAAGTCCTAGTATTTGCCTTGCATCTCTGTGGTCCCCATTAACTATAATGGGAAATCTAAAAAGGGGCTATCAGTTCCCTTTTTGGCCAAAGTGGATGAAAATTACAGGCACAGGAGACCCTCCAGAATTGATTAAATCTCTCAAACTGCAGGCATATAAATTCAAAATTTGGAGGCTCCCAATCAAAGGAAACTTTAAAAAGCTTACATTGCCATAGGGTGTCTGCACATTCCCAGCATGCTAGAAGAAGAAGAAGAGAAGAAGAGTTTGGATTTGATATCCCGCCTTTCACTCCCTTTAAGGAGTCTCAAAGCGGCTAACATTCTCCTTTCCCTTCCTTCCCCACAACAAACACTCTGTGAGGTGAGTGGGGCTGAGAGACTTCAAGGAAGTGTGACTGGCCCAAGGTCACCCAGCAGCTGCATGTGGAGGAGCGGAGATGCGAACCCGGTTCACCAGATTAGGAGTCCAACGCTCTTAACCACTACACCACACTGGCTCTCTAATATGCTAATATGAGGCAAGACATATATTTGATCTGGTCTTTGCTACTGAATGAATGGTGGGTGGTATTGAGTTTTCCCCCTGGTAAACCCATTGTTGTGATGGACTATTATTTTATTTTATTTTATTTAAGATTATTTTTATACTGCTTAAGTTAAAAAAAAAACCCCTCTAAGCAGTTTACCCCAAAAAAATTGTTAGAAAATGCCAATAAAACTAACAGACTTTTTTTTAAAAAAAGGAAACATGATAAAATTATCAAAATATAAATAAAATCTACAGCTTTAAAACCAAATATACATAAATTAAAAAGTACATGTCTGTGTATGCTTGCCTAAACAAAGATGTTCTTAGCAGGCCTTGAAAACAGTGCAGCAAAGGCACCTGTCTAATATTAATAGTCGAGGAATTCCAGCTAAAAGGTGCTGTCTCACTAAAATATGGATTCCTTACAAGTGCAAAATGAACTTTCTATGGCCCTACTGGCACTTTGCCAGTTCCACAGACTGAAGCAGTTGAGTGTGTGCATATGGAGTATGGTGATCCTTTAAGTAGGCTGGTAAAAACTGGTAAAAGCAACATTTGGACCAATGAAAACCATAGACACCTACAAGGATGGAGGTGAGGAGCTATTAATATGGTCTTCCAACAGAAACCTATGGAAGCTGAGGGATCTGGATTTTCCAGTTTGCTCCTGTCAAGGTCCTGGTCTCAATGGGGAAAGGTATGATGAGAAGGGTCCTCTTCAACATGGTGGAGCCTCTTGTGGGGGGACAGGGAGAGACTTCAAGTGATGGAGCAGGAAGAATTGCTTGCGTAAGTGAACCAAAATTCACAGTGAAGACAAGCAAACGTAGGCAAGGGAACATAATTATGCAGTGTTGATGGAGGAAGCCTTATTAATCTCAATCTCCAACCAAGCTGTCATCCTGCACAGCTGTTCAGAGTGGTTAATGGGCTTCCGAGATTTGGCCAGAAGGGGAAGATGCGATGGTTGGAACCATCGGAGTTTGATAGGCACATAGAGGATAAAGTCACTGAGACTGATGTCACCATTAAGACTGTTCTAGAGCACTGGATGCTTAAGTTATCCAGGATTAGTTTTAATGATAATAGGAAGCAGACACAATACCTGAATGGGTTGGGCCTTCAACAAGTGGTATTATTGTCAAGCTTATGGAATATGCAAAAATGGCGAAACAGACGGAAAGAATCCAAGAAAGTGATAATGAAGACTGGGAACCTTTTATGTTGTATTTACAGAAATACTAGCAGGGTTTGATTAAACACAAGTAAGAAAATAAGATCAAAGGTTAAGTAAGGACAACATGGAATGAAATTGACTGTGAGATGTAATCATGAAGGAAAATTTGGTATAAAGCTGACAAGAAAATAAGAGTATGAAGGAGTAAGATTATAAAAAGAAGGTAATAATCAAGCAGAAGAAGTAAATATTTAAAGAACCAGAAGGGGAAGTTGAGGGAAGTCATGAGGAGGGTTTTTTTTTTTCTTTTTCTTTTATATGACAAATGTTATTTTGTGTTGTTTGATTGAATATAAAACTGTAAAAATCCAATAAAATCTTTTTTTAAAAAAACAGACACCAACAAGTAGTATTATTGCTCCTTGCTCATAATAGTTTATAAAAGCTAGGGGGGAGCTGGTTTACTGTGTGGATGCAGGGTTAATAAATGCTTCACTGGTGAAGAGGGCATTTTCGGCCACCTTTAAGGAAGTACTTCTGTATCTCTTGTTCAGTACAGTGGCACCTCAGGTTAAGAACTTAATTCGTTCTGGAGGTCTGTTCTCAACCTGAAACTGTTCTTAACCTGAGGTACCACTTTAGCTAATGGGGCCTCCCGCTGCCGCCACGCCGCTGCCACACAATTTCTGTTCTCATCCTGAAGCAAAGTTCTTAACCCAAGGTACTATTTCTGGGTTAGCGGAGTCTGTAACCTGAAGCATCTGTAACCTGAAGCGTCTGTAACCCGAGGTACCACTGTAGGTCCTCCTGGGCCCAGAAGGAACAGAGTTGGGGAAAGCTGGTTAAGTAAGGATGGTGAATGCAAAAGCAAACAAATTGTACATGATAGCAGCAAGTTCGGTCCCATGGTGTTAGAGGCGGCCTTCTGTAGTAGTGCTTAAACACTACAAAAATCTACAACCAGCAAGCAATGTACTTTTTCTCCCTGTAAATTAATAGGGCATGGTGAATTGTCTACGAGACAGAAACATTTGTCCTTATGAGTGATTGGATGCAAATAAATAAATGGGAGTAATAATATATATATATATTGAAGATGTAAAGGAACAGTTTTGTCTTAGAACGCAGCGATTCCTGTATTAATGTTGATTTTCATTTAAGTGCCGTCTGAGAATGAGTTGGCATCTGGGCAATCCGTGCCTGTCTGCTGCTTTTCCATGGTGAAGGGTTTTGCTGACTGAAATTTCCATCTCATTGAGCTGAGAGTCTCTGGAGAGGCAGAGAGAATCTGTGAGGCTTGGAATGTGTCAGACACAACTAGATGTGTCATTTGTTTGCCTTGTGAAAAGCCCAGACCCCAACAAATCCCGTTATTTAAAACCTTTATTGTAGGCCCCTCACCTCATCCTCTCCTGGGGCAACTGTAGTCCAGCTCTTTTCATTCCTCATGAAAAATCAGGACTGACCTGCAGGCTGCATATCCGGTGCCCTTTGTACTCATCACAAGAGTTCATGGCAACTGAAGATGGAATTTATGTGTTCCAGTCATCAGATCTACTTCTTCCATGCATGGGGTTGGAAGAAGGCAAAGGTGAGGTGGCAAATCTGAGGTAGAAGCAAGAGGATCTATTGCAGGGAATTCAGTATAAGAATCTCCTGGTTTCTTAAATCAATGACCAAACCTAGTGGTCAATGCACAAAGGGAGGAGACAGCTATGAGTGGTTTAACAGCCAATACCTCTTCCTGGGAGCTCTGGGAATTGTAGCTCTGTGAGGGGAATAGGGGTCTCCTAATAACTCACAGTTAGTGATGTATGGAAGTGAGAGCTGGACCATAAAGAAGACTGATCGCCGAAGAATTGATGCTTTTGAATTATGGTGCTGGAGGAGACTCTTGAGAGCCCCATGGACTGCAAGAAGATCAAACCGATCCATTCTTAAGGAAATCAGCCCTGAGTGCTCACTGGATGGTCAGATCCTGAAGCTGAGGCTCCAGTACTTTGGCCAACTCATGAGAAGAGAAGACTCCCTGGAAAAGACCCTGATGTTGGGAAAGATGGAGGGCCCAAGGAGAAGGGGACGACATGAGACAATATGGTTGGACAGTGTTGTCGAAGCTACCAGCATGAGTTTGACCAAACTGCGGGAGGCAGTGGAAGACAGGAGTGCCTGGTGTGCTCTGGTCCATGGGCTCACAAAGAGTCGGACACGACTAAAGAACAACAATAGCTCACAGCAAACCATTAACAAACTACAGTTCCCACCATTCTTTGTGTGAAACCATGGCTGTTTCAAGTGGTATGATCCTGCTTCAAATGCAGATGGGGCCATAGAAGCTGTTATAAGGTCGCATTCTGTGCTTTTGTGGCATTGTGACTGTGCAGTGCAGGGTAGCCAATGTGGTACCTTCTAGATGTTGTTGGACCACAACTTCCACCATCTATTGAATGTTGTCTGGGGCTGATGGGAGTTGAGTACAATAGCTAGGAGGCATGACCTGGGCATTTGCATGAGTAATTCAGATTCCAGGGCAACAACTCACCATAAGATTTTATTGTAAGAATTAGAAGCATTCCTGCTTTTTTGTGACTGGGACCCTCTCTAAGTATCCAGGACTTCTCCAACCTATCTCCTTTTAGCTGCATACTTTGTATTTGCAGATGCTTTAAAGACATGTTAGCTAGATGCTGTGAGACTTCAAATAGTAGAATACCACTAAAAACAAAAATACAAATAAATACATTTGAAAAATTTATTCCTGTGAACTACATGCCTCTGGGCTACACCAATCTCAGATCAGCTTTTTACCTAGAACAGTTTTGTAAATTATGTTTTATATCAAAGTGTTTTTTAATGTCTACCTAAAACTTTAATATGTGGGTGGCACCAAACACAACAAAGAATAAAACTGACATGCCCAAACCCTCTATATTTAGAAAAATAGAGCACACAAGCACACTCATCTAAGAACCAGAATTGGCTACGTTTCCATGTTGAATGTACACTCAATGGCAAACCCAGGTTTGCTGCCTTGTAATGTATGGTTTACACTAGATGGATCACTCCTGACCCAGAGGTCCCAAGAAAATCAGCATTAGTTCTTCTGTCTAGTTATATCTGGGTGGCCACTGTGAGAACCATTAGATGGGCCATTAGCATCATCTAGAAAGTTCTTCTTATGCAGCTTTCTCCAGTTCCTCCTGAATCTGTGTCTTCCCCCTAAATGCTTTCTATCCTTCCATCAACAAGCATTTCTGGGTTGCTGGTCTGCAAACAGAGCGGCACATCTAAGCTAGAAATGGCGTGTCTCATTTCAGACTCACTACTTTGAAGAAATGTCTCTCAATATCCATTCTTTATGATTTCCACTAAAACAGCCTGCCTTGCGATAGGTATTCTTTTTCTCCTTAAAACAAACTGCCAAAAAGTAACGGTCTCTTCCACATGACGTAAGCCATTTAATCAACAGAGATGCAGCGGATAAGAAAAGTTAAAACCAGAAAGTGGAACACAAGCCCCTGCAAATTCACGGGCTAAATCTCACATTTTTATGACGGCTGTATGTCATGCATTCTATTTTATTTAATGAGACAGAAGCCCTATGTTCACATTGTATTGTGAGTGAGAAAGGCCCAGAAGATTGATTGATATACGGTGTCATGAAGTAAGCAATTTGCTGGATCAGGGAGAAGGTCCTGTCAGAAACAAGGGAATGCATAGAAATGATCCCATTGCTGTTTCCTCCTCTGCTGCAGCTCTCACCCTACTTTAGACCTTCAGTGTTTCTGTGGGGGATTAATTGAGAGTGGCCATGTAGTCCACTTTACAGAGGAGAGTCCTCTATCTGAAGAGCTGTCAGAAGACATCCCTCAAGCTGAAGGCACCCGTGATTTGATGGGATGGGTACAGTGAGTGAGGCAGGTTAGGCCGAGAGCTTCTAATTGGCTCAAGGTGACCTGTAATGGGAATTGGGGTTGCTCGTGTGTAAGTTGCCTCTATTCTTGGCAAAGTTGCCTGGTTAAACCTTTCCCTGGCTGCACAGCCCTTACTCCGCGGCTGTGTCAGTCACTGGCAGAATCCGTCAGTGGGCGTTTCCTGAACTTCTTCCAGCATAAAAGTTCTTTGACGCCAAGTCTCCGCCTAGCCTCCCTGCGCGGAAGTCTTCTGCGCAGGGTGGGCGTAGGCAGCGGAGGACCTGTGCTCTCCCCGCTAGCTTCTGTGGAAGAGTCCTGGAGACATCTCTCCGAAGCCCTCCCCTGCTCCCCTTTCTTCCTGGTGTCACGCTGATTTCCTTCCTCAGTGGATGAATTCCCTCTCTCCATGCTGGGCCCTTCTCCGGCATCGCTGGAGAGCCTTCCCTCCACTCCTGGCTCCGATGGCAGTTCCCTGACATGACCGATGTATATGTGGCTGGGTGGAGGGAGGAAACTAGAATAGAATGTCCCTATTTTCATCAGAGAAATGTTGGAGGGTATGATCTAAATGACAAACCTAGACAGCATCTTAAAAAGCAGAGACATCACCTTGCCAACAAAGGTCCGTCTAGTTAAAGCTATGGTTTTCCCAGTAGTGATGTAGGGAAGTGAGAGCTGGACCATAAAGAAGGCTGATCGCTGAAGAATTGATGCTTTTGAATTATGGTGCTGGAGGAGACTCTTGAGAGTCCCATGGACTGCAAGAAGAACCTTTCCATTCTTAAGGAAATCAGCCCTGAGTGCTCACTGGAAGGACAGATCATGAAGCTGAGGCTCCAGTACCTTGGCCACCTCATGAGAAGAGAAGACTCCCTGGAAAAGACCCTGGTTTGGGAAGGATTGAGGAAACAAGGAGAAGGGGACAGCAGAGGACGAGATGGTTGGACAGTGTTCTCGAAGCTACAAACATGAGTCTTACCAAACTGCGGGAGGCAGTGGAAGACAGGAGTGCCTGGCGTGCTCTGGTCCACAGGGTCACAAAGAGTCGGACACAACTAAACAACAACAACATGATCTAAATTAACAAATGTACATTTTATGCAAATCTGGGTTCCTCTTTGCACCCTTTTTGGGGTGATGCAGCTCCTCTTTTTTCGTAGTTGCCCTAGATTAATGAATAAGCATAGTAAGTGTCATGGTTGGCATAATGTATTTATGTAACTCCAGCCTTGCTGGAACGGGAGATCACCTGCAACTGGTTTCCAGATTAGTCTCAGCACCAGGGCTGGATTTAGGTTTGAAGAGGCCCTAAGCTTCTGAAGGGAATGGGGCCCTTTATATGTCCAGTTGTGCTTTGCCAACAACAAATTGCCACTGGTTTTTGTGTTGAATATATGCTATATGGTAATTTATGGACCTAATAGGTAGCTAAAGCCATTTGCACGTAACAAAATACGTATTTTATCAAAGTAATTGTTGAACTGAAATACAGCTAAGAAGAAGTATATTAATAGTGAAATACAATTAAGAAGAGGTATCTAAAGCCATTTGCTGTACAGTAATACCTCAGGTTAAGAATTTACCATAATTTGTTCTAGAGGTCTGTTCTTAACCTGAAACTCTTCTTAACCTGAGGTACCACTTTAGCTAATGGGGCCTCCCGCTGCCACCCCGGAGCACAATTTCTGTTCTCATCTTGAAGCAAAGTTCTTAACCCGAGATACTATTTCTGGGTTAGTGGAGTCTGTAACCTGAAGCGTCTGTAACCTGAAACGTCTGTAACCCAAGGTACCACTGTATGTAGGTTTTATTTTATTTGTTTTTTATCTTATATTATGGAAATGTACATCCAGGTTTTTTTCCTTTACATTTTTTGGGGGGCCCAAGAGAGTGGGGCCCTAAGTTATAGCTTGTTTAGCTTATACGTAAATCCGGCACTGCTCAGCACATCCAAAGCTTGAACCAGAATTGTCAAAGTTTGGTGCTGGGACCTAACCTAGCAACAGAATCAGCACAGGAGCAGACCTATCAGGAGGTCCTTTTCTGAGGACTCCGTCAGCCTTGGAGCTGGCCTTCTTCCTTCCCCAATGAACAGAACTGAACCTCCTGCCTATTGTATTCCAGGAACCAGACACGGCCCTGACTCTGGGTGAGAGAACACATACCCCAGTCTTGCTCCTTGTACAGCTTGCAAAGTCTCATCTCAGCCCTGCCAGCCAGAAGGGCTTAACAGGAGTACAGAGAGGTGGGAGTTTGGAGGAAGGTAAAGGACCACTATTTCCCCTCATTATACTTGATTATGCAGCTAGGGAAATCAAGCAAACATTGTGAACAACCAATATTCGTTTCATGCCACACTCTGCCAGTGCAGCAATCGCAGGAGTGCCTGGAGAGGGCCAAGTGCCGGCAGAGAGCCTTCATTTTCCCATCATGCACTGCTCACAGCTGACTGCCCTGATTACTGAAAGTCACATTATCCCACGCTGCATGCATATTAACCTAAATTTGTTTGGGAAGCACACAGCTCTAAGTGGGAATGTTAATCACAGATGATTCCCTGACTGAAGGAATCCGGGAGGTCAAAAGGAATGCATTTGCTGCCCTGTGTTTGGCAGCCAAATGCTACCTTCTTTGAGGCTGACATTGAGCTCACCCCTATGGGCACCGACTGCAAAGCCGGTAGCAACAGAAGCACAAACAGGAAACAATAAGTGGCCATGTTTGTTGGTTTAACTGTCATTTCACACAACTCCTGCCTATTTGGGGAAGGAGGAGAGGACGAGGTAACAGGATGGCAAGGGGGAAATGTGGCTCTCCATATTTTGTTGGACTCCCAACTCCCATCATTCTTGACATACTGCCTGGGGTCCAACAACACCTGCTGGTTCTCCATCCCTGTTGGAATTTAACAACAGCTATTTTTCCTCCTCCTCCTCCTCCTCCTCCTCTCTCTTTTTGGATTGTGGTTCTTGTATGATCTTTTGGGTGGCTACCAACAAAGGTCCGTATAGTTAACGCTATGGTTTTCCCAGTAGTGATATACGGAAGTGAGAGCTGGACCATAAAGAAGGCTGATCGCCAAAGAATTGATGCTTTTGAATTATGGTGCTGGAGGAGACTCTTGAGAGTCCCATGGACTGCAAGGAGATCAAACCTATCCATTCTTAAGGAAATCAGCCCTGAGTGCTCATTGGAAGGACAGATCGTGAAGCTGAGGCTCCAGTACTTTGGCCACCTCATGAGAAGAGAAGACTCCCTGGAAAAGATCCTGATGTTGGGAAAGATGGAGGGCCCAAGGAGAAGGGGACAACATAGGATGAGATGGTTGGACAGTGTTCTCGAAGCTACTAGCATGAGTTTGACTAAACTGCGGGAGGCAGTGGAAGACAGGAGTGCCTGGCGTGCTCTGGTCCATGGGGTCACGAAGAGTCGGACACGACTAAACAACTAAACAACAACAACAAGTAGTATTAATGAGATGTATGTCTTAACATCTAAAATTTTATATTTGTGATAATTGAAGTTACATACAGGGAACTGACAGAAAGAAACGGAAGGGGCCTATATGAGCAGCAGGTCAGAGTGACTTTTCTCAGGGTAGGAAACTGAGGAAGAGGAAGCTCTTCCAGGTGGGATGTGGGAAAATTCAACTCTCTGTATGTGTGAAGATCAAGATACTGAGGGCTACATAGACATATTTATAACTTTGGTTTTTTTTAATGAAGTTCATATGAGGATTATTAATGTATTTTAATTTTCTCTCTCTCATTTTTTCTGTTTGGTATGTTGTTTTTTATTATTCTCTTTAGCTTTGACAACTATATGCAAAATTCTTCCTTAGGATCTATGGATGACCCCCGTCCAGCAAACTTGGTGAATGTTAACTTTAATATGTACAGGTTGGTTTTTCTAGTGGGAGAAAAGCATCGTCTGAATGGCCACAGGTTCCCCATCCCAGACTAGTGAGCAGCTGAGTCAATGTGACCTGGAAGCTTTTATAGAGGTAAAACAGTGCTCCCATCATTTGATACGTCAAGAGCATCCAAACACCCCTCTGAATGCTCTGTCCATACGGCTGAGTTATTTATTCCCCAGCTGTGTGGAGGTGATGGGCATTTTGGAGTGTGTGTTTATTTCCATCCTGTCAAACTTGCTCTTTCTGTGTGTGCTGTGGAGAAACTTCACTGAAACTCTTAAGCTCACCAGCGTGAAACCGTCATCGTTTTAAGCAGAGGGGTTTCTGTACTTCAGAGTCCTTGCTGAACAAAGTCCACAGGCAAGTTTTAAGTCAATTTGCAAACGGTCCTGCAACAGCTTAGAGTTCTCTGAGTCCTGAAGTCTGGCAGTGCTCTAGCCTTTCTTTTCAGTTGAGCTCTTCGCAAAGTGTTCTGGTAACTTCACAGTTCTGTACCTGTTAAGTTGTGGGGGGACATATCAGACGACACAGCGATTCTTCAAACAGCTCTTGTTTATTCACAGGCCCAGAACAGAACTGGGCTGAAGGGTTCAGCCAACCTGCTTATATAGAGCTCAACTACAAAGCAACAGTAACAACTTTCTGTAACTATCCAATCACTGAACATCACTTTCAATTCCTTATTTGCATATGTGGACCTGAGTGAAAACTATCTACATATCCCCCTGCTGGCCCAGGGTGAGAACTTCAGTACATAACAGTACCAATCCACTCCTTCCTGATAAAAACTCACAACCACATTGTAATCTGAGCCCTTTGTGTATAAAAGTTACTTGCTTACAATCCTCCCAGCAACACTGACAAGGAAGCCAGGAGATTCAGCCAGGTGTACCTTGGGAATAAGTCAGAATAAGTCAGCTCCTTCCTCACGAATGCAATTGAATGCATTAACTGCAATCTCATCATCATCATCATCTTATTTATACCCCACCCATCTGGCTGGGTTGCCCCAGACATTCTGGGCAGCTTCCAACATATATAAAAATGTAATAAAACATTGAACATTAAAAACTTCCTGATACAGGGCTGCCTTCAGATGTCCTAAAAGCTGTGTAGTTCTTTATCTGCTTGACTTCTGATGGGAGGGTGTTCCACAGGGCAGGCGCCACTACCGAGAAGGCCCTCTGCCTGGTTCCCTGTAACCTCACTTCCTGCAGGGAGGGAACTGCCAGAAGGTCTGGGCTGAATGATGGGGGTGGAGACGCTCCTTCAGGTATACTGGGCTGAGGCCGTTGAGGGCTTTAAAGGTCAGCACCAACACTTTGATTGTGCTTCGAAATGTACTGGGAGCCAGTGTAGAACCATTAGGACCTTAAAAGTATAAGCACTTAGTGTATGCTCAGAGGCTTTCTTGTTTATTTCATTTCAGTCTCTGCAGCTGAGTCCTGGTTATAACAAATCCCTCTTTCACTCGTTATAAGTCCAGTTATTTCTTTGTTTAGAAGGCATGGCTGTCAACAGACAATGAGGTAAAAAGGCAACAGAAACTGACTATTTATGACATCTGCTAATCAGCCACGGCTCCTGACAGTATTCCCTCAGGATCCACAAATTAAAAATATTAAATGGAGGTGCAGTTAAAGTGGCACAATATTGATTATAATCCTTCTGCCTGATGCTGCATGTCGAATTAGGTAAATATAATATTGAAAGCTCATTCTGAAATGAATATTCACCATGCACATCAAATTTGACCAGCAACATGGGTTCATATAGATGTGTATTTATATACTTGCCAAATATTCCAGTTTGATTCACACAAAGGGGAAATACTTCTTTCTTTCTTTCTTTCTTTCTTTCTTTCTTTCTTTCTTTCTTTCTTTCTTTCTTTCTTTCTTCTTATTTCCATCATTTTTACCTGCCTCTCTATAGGATTATTCAGTGTGGCATACAAGTATGCATGAATTAAAGCAATAAACCAAAGTGATTGGTTACACTAAAACTGCATTATAATATTTGCATTTTAAATTTAGATGGAAGGAATCAGGTTTGGGCTGCCTGACAAAAGGCACGTAGCGATGTGGACACATGGCAAGGGTGTTTTATACATGACCAGAAATATGTTGAATGCTTTTAAAGACAAAAAAAAATATCTTTGGTTACAGGTACCGTTGTGTCAGTTTTGGCCCTAAGCCTTGCATCTTATGATAAAGCTCCGGAGGGGAGGGATTGTGATCGGGAACCGTTTCCTGCGCTTTGCAGGGGGCGTGCCAGCCCCCTGCCCGTCATCACTGCTGACGCGCCACGCTCCCTGGTCAGTCTTCCAATCGGTGGGAAGCTCGGGGGCGGGGTTCAGCCACCTAAATGCAGCCATGGCAGCTCTTCCCCTCATTGTGCTGCCCGTTTCCATCAGGTGGCAGTTAGGCATTGGAATCTGTGGTTGGTGTATGGAAGGACAGGGTGTGGCCATCGCCTACCCCTTCCTTATGGGTATTCCGTTAAAGGAATCCAGCGGTCGTGGATCCTGTCCGATGCCCTGCTGTGGCTGGGGGCCATTGCACAACCCCCGGTGACATCAGGGGAGAGCTTATAGTTGTATTTTCATCAACAGGCTCCCCTACTGGTGGTTAACCCCTGTTAGACTCGCCCCTCCCTGAGGGGCGGAGTCGAACTTTGAGGTTTTTTCCAATGCCTAAGCCAATACCTCTCACATGCTGTAATCAATAAAGTTGTGGCCTTTTCTAGTCCATTAACCTTAAATACTGTGTCTGTGTGTCTTTCTTATCCCCAAGTGTGGGGGGAGGGTCCTCGAATCACAAGTGTAGGGCAAGAAGGGAAAGCATGGCCCAAGTAGAAGTTTGGTAATATCAGTGGCGTAGTGTGGGGGGTGCAGGGGGGCCGGCGGCACCAGGCACAACATCTGGGGGGGGCGCACTCGCACTCGCAGCTCTCTGCCCCTACTAAAATCCACAGGTTAGGGGGCGCAAATTACTTGCCTTGCCCCGGGTGCTGACAACCCACGCTACGCCACTGGGTAATATACTGTGTTTTTCTCCAAGATCCTCTAAAATGAGCCTTACAGGTGCTGCAACAGACCTGGTGACCTTTCTATCTGGCCTAATATCAGTCAGATATCATTATTTAAATATATATACCACCCTTCATCTGAAGATGTCAGGGCACTCTGACTAAGTCCATTAAGGACACTAGATACAAGCTGCTTCCTTAACACCGATGGATCGTACCACCCAGAAAATATCTTTTGGTGAATTTTAACTTTAAAATATGTGTGTTATTTTGCCTAACAATGGTCTGTCTCCTTACTATTCCACTCACGAATAAAGAAACTAGAATGTATATAAGATACGGACAGAGACAAATATTCCTTTACATTTCATTACTTATGAACTTTTCTCCTTGTGTGAGTGACTTATCCATATCCAATTCTGAAAGGATGAAGAGAGTGACATTTTACAATAAAGGGCTTCATTCTGGGGAGGGGGCTGCCTTAGATGAAATTCTCGTTGATAAGACTTACATACACACTGGAAAATGTCTGGCAGAGGTTTTCAATCAATTATGACGATGTGAATCATGTAAAAATGCTTCTTTTTCGTCTCTTCTCTCTCTCTCTCTTTTGCGTATAATCAGATTCAAGTTTTCTGAGCTCAAAAATTAACGCTTATTGCTTTTGATCCACCGCTGCTGAGTTTTTAAATTAATATGGCTGAGCTGCTCTGTTTGGAATTATCTCTGCAGGAACTAAGTTGTTTTACCTAGATTGAAATTAATGAATTGTGTTTTAGAAGAAATTGATTTTCTTGCAATACAGCAGTTCAGTCCAATCAACATATATTTCTCTTTCTGTTCTATTTGCAGACTTCACTACAGGAAGAGGAGACGCCGACGCCTCCATTTGGTGTCACAGCTGATGCCACAGAAGATCTTCAAATGACAGTCACGGGGCAAAATCCACACCTCCTTTTCTCAGATAGTTGGGAGTGCATGGATTTGTTTAAAAAAATCATTTTGCATTGATTTCTCAGTTTGTGCAATTTTGATTGTATTTTTATTTAGCTATCATTCATTATCTTATTATTTTTGAAGCCATTGGTTCGAGTCCTTACCCTCCAGAGCAGGAGAAAACAAGCTTGTTCCCTCATCCATGTGACAGCCCTTGAGATATTTGAAGATGGCTATCATATCTCCTCTCAATCTCCTCTTTTCCAGGCTAAACAGACCCAGCTCCTTCAACCATTCCTCATAAGGCTTGGCTTCTAGACCCTTGATTATCTTCGGTGCCTTCCTCTGTACACATTCCAGCTTGTCAACATCCTTCTTAAATTGTGGTGCCCAGAATTGGACACAGTATTCCAGGTGTGGTCTGACCAAAGCAGAACAGAGTGGCACTATTACATCCCCTGTTTTGAATGCTATACAGTGATACCTCAGGTTAAGTACTTAATTCATTCCAGAGGTCTGTTCTTAACCTGAAACCGTTCTTAACCTGAGGTACCACTTTAGCTAATGGGGCCTCCTGCTGCCGTTGCGCTGCTGGAGCACAATTTCTGTTCTCATCCTGAAGCAAAGTTCTTAACCTGAGAAGAGCAATGTCCAGCCACTTTTGATTGATGGGGTCTGTGTGGAGAGGGTAACAACGTTCAGATTTTTGGGCATTGAATTACAAGAGGATCTGTCCTGTAGTGTCAACACAAGGGGGCTTGTGAAGAAGGCGCAGCAGAGACTGTACTTTTTGAGAATTCTAAGGAAAAACCATCTTCCGCAGAAACTGCTACTTGCCTTCTATCACTGTGCCATTGAGAGCGTGCTCACTTATGGCTTATGTGTGTGGTACGGAAGCTGTACTACCCAGGACAGGATGGGGTTGTGCAGAGTTGTTAAGGCAGCAGAGAGCATTGTTGGCAGCCCACTCTCCACCTTAGAGCAGATTTATGCCACAAGGTGCCATAGGAAGGCACTGGACATAGTAAAAGATCCATCGCATCCTGGTCACTGTCTCTTCGAGCTCCTGCCGTCGGGACGGAGATACAGGACGATGAAGACAAGAACGAGCCATCTTAAGAACAGCTTCTTCTCCAGAGCGATCTCGGCCCTGAATGGGAAGCCTGGACTTTGAAAGTCATCTAATCTTCCTTGCTGTATTATACTGTATTGTTTTAATTAGTGTTTTTATAGTTGTTTTGATTTTGTGTGGAGTGCCCTACCTGGGTGGATGGAGCAGCCAAGTAATTTCGTTGTCCCCGAGAGGGGGCAATGACAATAAAGATATTATTATTATTATTATTATTATTATTATTATTATTATTATTATTATTACTATTTCTGGGTTAGCGGAGTCTGTAACCTGAAGCGTATGGAACCTGACGCGTATGGAACCCAAGGTACCACTGTACTTCTGTTGATGCAGCCTAGAAAAGCGTTAGCTTTTTTTTGCTGCTGTATCACACTGTTGACTCATGTTAAACTTGTGGTCCAGCAAGACCCCTAGACCTTTTCCACATGTACTGCCAGTAAGCCAGGTGTTCCCCATATTATAATGATGAATAAAATAATATTAGTTAACTGTTATTCCAGCATTTTAGACTGGCATAATGCTTTCTCCCTTCAAATCCATGCACAGTATCCATCTTTCATGAAAGGCCTTTTAGCTCTAATCCCACTAATCCTCATCGCCAGCTCCAGCCAAGGGTAAATACAAGTTTGGCTGGCTCCATTTCCTTGCAGGCATCTCACTTCCCTCTGTTGTCTTCCTGTTGTCGGTTTTAGACTCTAAACTCCTTTGAAGAGGGGAGCTGCTTTGTATTATTTGCATAATTCTGTAAAGCAACGTGCATTTTGATAGTATTAATAATCAATATTTATACTAAAACAACATTTTAAGCGTTATACATGCTATTTCCAGGTCTCTGGCTACAAAGAGTGATGAGTGAACTCTTCTTCTCACTCGATTTGGAATTGGATCAGTATTTGCAAGCTTTTCCTGAGAAAGTATTTTGGGGCTGGGGGTGGGGGGAAAAGTTTGACTATATTTCCCAAAAGTTCTTCCTGAGCTTGAAGTGATGGCATGTACACACTTCAGCTACATGCATGTACCATCTCATATTGCTCCTGGGAGAAATGGAGTTGTCCGGCATAAACCATGACAAAGAATTCCTTAGAAATTCAACTCCCCCCCCCCCCTTAAAACTAGCACACCTGAGAGCAAGAGAAAGTTTTAGATCTCTTTTTTTTAATAATAATTTTTATTGGTTTTACACATATTTTCCAGCATAACATCTCCTGAACATCAAAACAAATCTTTAGCTATCACAGCCTAAGACTTCCCTTTGAAACCCTAATGATTTTCAAAGATCATTTCTAATTATGCATTTTATTACTATAATTATTGCTATAAATCCAAATCCTAAATAAGCTCGTACTTAATCCTTTTTGCAAGCATATGTATAATTCTCCTCACAAAACTTATTGTAACCCTACAAGCGATGTCAGTTGATTACAATTATCTTTCAGATACGTCATAAATTTCTTCCAGTCCTTCAGGAAAGTCTGGTCTTGTTGGTTCCGAATTTTCCCCGTTAGTCTCGCCAACTCGGCATAGTCCATCAGTTTTGTTTGCCATTCTTCTTTTGTTAGGCTTTAGATCTCTGGATTGGGGAGCAACAATTACACGAGACGTGTGCAAGGAACAATAAAAAGAATAGATATAAATAGGGGACATAATCCACATTGATCAACAGAGGTTGCCTCCAGGTCATCAGTAGTTTGTCAGAGGGATTCAAGCACAAAACAGAAATTGAGGTTTGTGCAGTTAAAGTGGATTGAAGAGCAGTGTTGGCCTAGCACAACAAATGCACTTTAAAAAACAAAACAAAACAGGCGCACACAGTCTTTTTGCAGTTAGGGAAGTGATGAGAAGAGTGTTGGATAAATGAATGGTTGACAGGAAGGTGTATAATCACCACACAGGGAAATCAGGATAGAGACTCACTGGTATATAATCTTAAAACAAATATGAATGAATGCTCAATGGAGACTGTACATAATCTAACCTCCCCATAACCTTCGTACAAGCAAATGAGGATGAATGCTTGATAATCAGGTTGTTTGGGATGGCTCAAAGAGTTCCATTGACAGTGAATACAATGAAGGACTTCTGCTCAGTTTGAGTATGTATAATCTGACTGTATACTCCCAACTGCAAAAGAACTTCCTGGGGAAATTATGGTTGAGTTATGGTACATCTGAGCTGGACAAATCAGAATTCTGAACCAGAAAATTACAAACTGGTGACATAACTATTTTTAATAATTGTATGTGTAAATTGTCTTGAGACAGTTGTTTAGAAGACGATTAATAAAATGATGGTGATGAAGATGCTCTCAAGATATAAGCACAGTATTCCAAACTCAAGAAAAGAAATGAAATAACATTCCCAACATCACTCTGCATTAGCAGTATCTTAGATGTGTGGTGCCATTTGGAGAAAGAGTTAAATGTCTCTTTTTGCAAAGGTGTGCTAATCTTTAGAATGTAGGAGACACACCATAATTTAAAACAGTGCACTGTACTGTGTTGACCTTTTCAATATTCACTAGCTTGCATGGTTGGGGTTTCCATCTTTCCCTGATTAAAGACCCCACTCATCACTGAGAAAGTTAAAAGAAGATTAAAAAATTAAAAATGGCACAGTATTTTTCCCCTTCATCTGACAGAGGTTAGAATGTGAATAAGAATTAGAAAGGAGAAGCAGCCTGAACATTAACAGAGTCATTTGAAATGCTCTGTACAATTTCTGACCTGCCAAGCAGAACTCAGCTCATCAGCCATACATTGTTTTGTGTCATACCAGACCCCCACCCAGTCCTAGATAGGTAGAAAAGAGCAATGTTTTTAAACCCCCCCCTTCATCTGAGTGGTTCCCACATCCTGTGGCTCTGCTCTAAAGTCTTGCCCTGCCTTAGGCAACTAGCCCCATAGCAACCTGCCTTCCAATGAGTCCAGGACCCCCTGGATGGCCTGTTAGAATTCCTGCTCCATGATTGCAGTCATGGGATTGTTGTATTTCACATGACGGTATATGTTTTGACTCCACAGAGTGGGAAGTGACGGAGACAGGATGTTTGTGTTACTGTGTTCCGTGAAGTGGGACTATTGTCCTTTGTTCTTTTTCTCTTTGCTGTCTGATGCTAGAGAGAGAAGGAGCCATGTTGCAGTGCTCCTTGTGTGCTTATACATAAATAAAGTAGATTAGCCAAAATGCTGAGTTGCTGAGGTCTGTTACCCAACTGCGCAGACTCTGCGGATCCCTAAGTGTGCCGGTGTCAGTCGGCATCGGTCGTTGTGATGTTCGGGCAGAAGAAAGCTTTTGAAGCTCCCGAACAATCGACCAAGAGGGAGAGAACATGCCAGTCGGGCATGTGTCTCTGCCAGGGTCCTACTCGAGTGTAGGCTGAACTCCTGCCATGGCCAAGGTTGGTGCATGGCTTGGATGGGTGGAAGACTGGTGACAAGGTGATGGGGGACAGAGCTGTGTGTGCCATGCATGGCTTGCCCTATGCCCTATAAGCTAGCCTGCTGCCCACACACGTGATGGAGGATGGTGTCCTGTTGCCAGTGCTGAAGTAAGATTCGACTGCTGGGACGCGGGTGGCACTGTGGTCTAAATCATTGAGCCTCTCGGGCTTGCTGATTGGAAGGTCAGCGGTTCAAATCCCCAAGACGGGCTGCGCTCCTGTTGCTCTGTCCCAGCTCCTGCCAACCTAGCAGTTCAAAAGTACGCCAGTGCAAATAGATAAGTAGGTACTGCTGCGGCGGGAAAGTAAATGGCGCTTCCATGAGTTCTGGTTTCCGTCAAGGTGTCTCATTGCACCAGAAGCAGTTTAGTCATTCTGGCCACATGACCCGGAAAGCTGTCTGTGGACAAATGCTGACTCCCTTGGCCTGAAAGCGAGATGAGCGCCACAACCCCATAGTCACCTTTGACTGGACTTAATTATTCAGGGGTCCTTTACCTTTTTTGTTTACCTTTAAGTTTCGGCTACTAGGCTGGCTGGCTTTTGCAGAAATGGAAGGGGGCATCACCTTATCCATTGCCTCAGGCATTAAAATGCCACAGGCTGGACCTGTATCTAGTCCAGCATTCTGTCTCCAGTGGTCAGACTGATGGTTTTGGGGCGCTTCCAAAAATCTTGAGGATTTTCCCATGCATTTTCTTCAGCGTGAACTGAAATGGGGGGTGGGATCTGCTCATCCCTGTATAGTGGTACCTCGGGTTACAGACGCTTCAGGTTACAGACTCCGCTAACCCAGAAATAGTACCTCAAGTTAAGAACTTTGCTTCAGGATGAGAACAGAAATCGTGCGGCAGCAGGATGCCCCATTAGATAAAGTAGTACCTCAGGTTAAGAACAGTTTCTGGTTAAGAACGGACCTCCAGAACAGGGACCAGCTCCGCGCGAAACGGGTCGTATCCGCTGCAGCGAAGCGGGGACCCTCTCAAACATCACAGGCGGATGAAGCTGTGACCATGGGACTCGGTGGGCACCTTTAGCGCCCCCCCCCAACCCGCTAAGGAACCCACCAACGGGCTCCAAAGTGAAGAGGGGGAAGTGGCGCGGTGCTGAGAGTAATCGGCTATTTCCGTGGAGCGAAGCCGCATAGCTGCTGCCGGAGAGCGCTGCCCTTTTTCCTGGAACAATTGGGACTTTAAAACAACAACCTGTGAGTAGTACGGAAATTGGATTCTTTAAATATTTTTAAATTCGGCACTGATTGAGGAAGGTCCAAACAAGAAGTCTGCCTCCCCTTTCTGTAAATATTCTAAAGCAAAGAGCCTCCAACTGAGGTCGTGGAGAGCTTTATTTTTTTGCAAAAGATTTTAATTCTACTGATTGAGATTACAAGAAAATTTATTTGGAAGCAGGGGAAATTGCGGGAGAAGAACTAAATTTAAAAATTGATGTGCCACCCCCCCCCCCCCCGGACCCTGGAGTGGTCTGTGAGAGCCGGTTGATGAGCAAGTGAACAATTTGACAGCTGTCATGTTAGCTGTCAAGATACAAAAAGAGGACTTTGTCTCTGCTGCTTATATTGGTTACAAGTTTATGTTTTAAAAGAAGGAAGAACTGCTACAATTTAACGTATGGAACTTTTGGTTTTGTGCTGAAAGGAGTAAAAAGAAACTGAAATCCCTCTAGAGGGAGTCTTGGGACATTACATTAAGAATCAGCTGAGAAATTGTTTTTTGACCTTGATATGCTTATTATTATTTTTTTGTATGTATGTTATTTTTCTTTTTTTCTTTTTGACTTTTATTGTATTCCTATTGGAAACTTTAATAAATATTCTTTAAAAAAGAACGGACCTCCAGAACAAATTAAGTTCTTAACCTGAGGTACCACTGTAGTTTTAATGGGGACCAAAAGTTATTTTTCAGTCAGTAAATATGCCTTGCTCCCACCCACCCACTCTTCTCTCTTTGTGGGGCGGTGGAAAACAGAGGTGCATTACAGGAAAGAGCAAAGGTGCCATGTTTCTCATTTTTATTTCAATGCTCTTTGGGATAATGCTTGTCACTTAATTACACAGTAAATACAGGTAGTGACAGTTTAATTATATGATAATAGACATGGTGATAAAATGTAAACGGGGGATTATTTCTGTCTTTTAAAAGCAATGTGGGTTACATAGTAATTACTCTTGGACTTACTAAGCATTTTACCAAGTCATCGCCAAGAACATGTAATTATCCTATCTCCCCCTCACATGCTTCCTTTCTACACCGGCATTCAGAACGGAATTTAAATTACTCTTTGGGCTCCCAAATTCTCCATTCGTTACATTTCTGTCATTTCACCCCCGCTGGTTCACGTTGCTTCTCTAATCCTAACTTCTCTTCCACTCACCTTAACCATCCCTGCCTCCGAACGTCATTGCTAGAGCTGACAGCCTCTCCTCATCTTATCATGTTAACCAGAGATGCAGGCAGCTGCGCCATTCTGCGCGAAGCAGCCTTCACAGGCATGAATGGCTCCCTAAGGACCGGCTTATGCACAGCGACAGTGGAAGTGTTGAAAGCAAAGGGAAGCGCAGCTCTGGTATCCCAGGAGTGATGACATCATCGACCACTGGAGACGAGGAATGGGCAGATCTGTAAATTTTGGTACTCCCAGTTTCTCATTTTCCCAATCTTACATCTCGTCCTTACAGGTGCAGGTGGTTTTTCAGGTACAGTTTGTATACAGTTCCATTCTAAGTGGTTTAAGGCATCCTAAGATGTCTCACAAATAGATACAATAAAATACAATATAAAACACACATTTTAAACATCAGCATAACCTAAAATGACAACCTATGGTGGTAAGTACATAAGAAGAACCTGCTGCATTGGGTCAATGGCCCTCTGTGCATATTATTGCTCTCCTTCTAAATCAAAGCCTGTCCCTGTGTCTTCTTTCTAAGTAGATCACATGGACTGCAAGGGATCTTTACCCTGAAAATATGCTTTATTTTGAAGTCTCAGGTTGAAATTTCATATACAGTTACTTGAAGTCCAGTTCAGTTCTATTGGATTCAATTCAAAGCACTGTAAAATATTATTATTATTATTATTAGTATTATTAGTATTAGTATTAGTATTAGTATTAGTATTAGTATTAGTATTAGTATTAGTATTAGTATTATTTTATTTATACTCCACCGATCTGGCTGGGTTTCCCCAGCCACTCTGGGTGGCTTACAGTACATAAAAAAAATTGCTTTCAGATGTCTTCTAAAAGTAAGATAGATGTTTATTTCCTTGACATCTGATGGGAGGGTGTTCCACAGGGCGGGTGCCACTTCCAGAAGGCCCTCTGCCTGGTTTCCTGTAACCTCACTTCTCACAGGGAGGGAACTGCCAGAAGGCCCTTAGTGCTGGACCTCAGTGTCCGGGCTCAATGATGGGGGTGGAGATGCTTCTTCAGGTATACTGGACCGAGGCCGTTTAGGGCTTTAAAGGTCAGCACCAACACTTTGAATTGTGCTCGGAAACATACTGGGAGCCAATGTAGGTCTTTCAGGACCAGTGTTATATGGTCTCGGTGGCCACGCCCACTCACCAGTTTAGCTGCCACATTCTGGATTAGTTGTAGTTTCAGAGTTACCTTCAAAGGTAACCCCACATAGAACGCATTGCAGTAGTCCAGTTAGGAGATAACCAGAGCATGCACCACTCTGCCGAGACAGTCTGCGGGCAGGTAGGGTCTTAGATTGCGTACCAGATGGAGCTGGTAGACAGCTGCCTTGATTGAACTTTATGTTAAGCAAACTTCCAGAGGAAATTGGGCAGTCAAAACTAGATGATCCATTCCTATCCTTTTCTCAACTCTAACCTGGTCCATAACCCTTGGTAGGAGCTGTCGTAGGGGTCAGGGATGCTGGTGGTGCTGTGGTTTAAACCACTCAGCCTCTTGGGCTTGCTGATTGGAAGGCTGGCAGTTCGAATCCGCATGATGGGGTGAGCTTCCATTGCTCTGTCCCAGCTTCTGTCAACCTAGCAGTTTGAAAGCATACCAGTGAGAGTAGATAAATAGGTACCACTGCAGTGGGAAAGTAAAGCTCTGGCTTCCATTATGGTGGTCCATTGCATCAGAAGTGGTTTAGTCATGTTGGCCACATAACCCGGAAAGCTGTCTGTGGACAAGCACCGGCTCCCTCCGTCTGACGAGAGATGAGCGCCACAACCCCATAGTCGCCTTTGACTGGACTTAACCGTCCAGGGGTCCTTTACCTTTTTACCCACCTATCCTAGGGGGAACAGCCCTAGAGGACTTCCCCGGCTACTTCCCCACAGTGTTCGTGTGCAATGCCCATTCATTTCAGCGGAGCTTTTCAGTGGACTACTCGATCAGTGAGTGCTTGTGGAGTTTTAATATGCTGCCAGGGGTTATTTTCTTCTATCCCAATTATTTATTTTCCTCTGCTCAGTTTCGCTAATGAGGACAGTCACTGAATTACACAACCAGCTTTCCTCCACAGTCATTTGCAGCTCATTTAAGTTTCCATTAACCAGCTTTTCAACCCTCTTAAATAAGTAGAAAGAAGGAAAATATTTGCAACCTTTCGTTAAATGACATTATAACCCTATCTGATCACAACCTCTCTCTCTCTTTTTTTACAAGGTACCAGAGTGCTTGTTGGAAGTCAATTTTATATGGAAAGCCTCCCGAATAACATCAATCTTAGTGTTTTAGGTTTCAGATATAGTTATTTACCATATCACTCCTGAGGGATGGGAGGAGGGGGAACCCATAATGTGCACAAATGAACATAGATACACAGCCAGTGATTTTTCCAGTGGTGATATAATTAAGACTATAAAACATTGCCTGTAGCAAACAGCTATTGTGGGAGTCCCAAACATACACTTCTATGCAAGACACCAGATTAAGTTTGTCTTGATTTGCAGCAACAACTATTTGTTTGTCTCTGTCAAAGAGTTTGGAGCACGAGGAAGTTTACACTAGTGCAAAAAGAGGCATAATTAAGCCACTCAGAATACACTTCTAAAGGAACTATATAAAAATCAAAATAAATCAGTTTTGTTCTATCAAGGAAGATGAATAAAACATTGTTTCAATGCTGACATATTTTCCTTTTGGTGTGTGACTTCAAAACTCTGAGGGTGCTTTTGCTGTGATTTGTTTCAGTTCTGTTTATCAAACATAATCACCTGGGGTCTGAAACAATTAAATAAGGCACAGATGCTGTTTTTAAACTGCATCTAGATTGATCCCTCTTGGGATTAAGGGCTTCATCAAACATCAGTTCATTTGCTTTTTATTCCATTGGTCATTTTTATTGCTACGAGTGGAAATTACTAAGTGAAGCGATTATGGATTTCATTCCCCTTTACTTTTGTTCAAGCTTCTGATATGACTCTAGTGGATTTTTCTGAAGATAGTTTTCAGAGTAAGGCTTTGTATTTGTTTTCAAATCCCGAATTCCTGCTTGGATTAACATCCAGAGATGTGTTAGCCTGTCCAGCAAAAGCTCTAATCCACAAAAGTTTATGATGCAATAAATCTGTTAGTCTTTAAAATGCCACAAGACTCTTTGCTGTTTTTGGCTTGGATCAAGCTTGTCCATTCAACAATAAAAACCTGATTAGATCCACATTATATTAGCCAAATAACTAGTCCACCTTCCAAAGCTGAGCCACGTACACCACAAATCAAAACCCTGTCAATAAAAGTACAAACTAATTTTAAAGGTAAGCCTCCAGGGTGCCTTAACTTCAGGTAATTTCACTACAGCATTGCAAACCAACAGTTTTGGAGCAAAGCTCTGCAGTTTCTTCAAACTGTGCTATATTGGGTTTCTTGTCTTAACATTTCATTATTGCTCAAATTTAGATGTTCTGTAAAGCACATTCTTAAAGGACAAGGTCTGTTGGAAGAATGAAGAAAGCAAATATATGGTCCCAATCCAATGTAAATTACCTGTGAGCACCTTTATGTTTGGTTTCAGTAGTTGCACTGGTTTCAGTTGTGGGTTTGTCAACATCGGAGCAAAATATGGACCCCACTCAGTGTTACCCCAGACTTTCCCCCTTTTCAATGCAAGGTTTTCTGTTTCAGACATTCAGTGGATAAAGAAATGCCACATGCAAGGGAGAAAAGTTCTGAGACAACGCTGTAATGGTGATGACATCTTGCAGGCAAGCCTACATTGATGGGGAGACAGGCGGTACGAATTGACATTTTGCTCCAGTGTTAACAAGTCCTTAGTCATTCCTAACATCTCCATAAGTAGGTCCTCTGTCTCTGAACCACCATCTTCTGTTCACAGTTTGCTTCCTAATGTGGGATTCTACTTATTTTGAGATAGACCGTGTCTATAACAAATTCAGCAAAAGTGTTCCCATTTCTACCAGGAGAAAACTTGGCAGATGTGATTCTATGTTAATGAATATTCAACATTGCACAAGCCACACTGGGAACACTCTTTACTCCTCAGCTGACATTCTTGGCTGTTTGTCAGACTGAAAATATACCCTGGTTGTGGGTAGCCAAAGAGGATAACAAACACAATGGTTCAAAGTTGTTTTGGAAAGTTGGTAGTTGGTGGGGAGGGAATCCCCTTATTAAACGGCCTTGGCCCAGTATACCTGAAGGAGCATCTCCACCCCCATTCTGCCCGGAAACTGAGGTCCAGCGCCAAGGTCCTTCTGGCGGTTCCCTCACTGCAAGAAGCAAAGTTACAGGGAACCAGACAAAGGGCCTTCTCGGTAGTGGCATCCTGTGGAATGCCCTTCCATCAGATGTCAAGGAAATAAACAACTATCTGACTTTTAGAAGACATCTCAAGGCAGCCTTGTTTAGGGAAGTTTTTAATATTTGATGTCTTCTTGTATTATAATGTTTTGCTGGAAGCCGCCCAGAGTGGCTGGGGGAAGAAGAAGAAGAAGAAGAAGAAGAAGAAGAAGAAGAAGAAGAAGAAGAAGTTGTTGTAAAGTTTGTGTCTCAGGGGTATAAGTGCAGTTAGGTAGACATCCCAACAGATATTACATAAAATCTCTTAGAGGAGCAACACTTTCAGTATTTACCAAGGCATTTGTGTTGTATTGGTGTATCACAGCACAATCCTATATATGTCTACTCAGAAGAAGTAAACTCCCTGACTTTAAAGGGGAGTTACTTCTTCTGACTGCAATGGGGTTTACTCCCAGGTAGGTTGGGATAGAAAGGGTGAAAAAGCAGTGGCCTGCCAGATGTTGTTGGAAACCAGCTTTCATCAGACACAGACAGCATGGCTAATGGTCAGGGAGGAGTGAGAGTTGTAGTCCAACAACATCTGGAGGACCACATGTTCCCCATCACTGGGCTATAGGATTTCAGCCTGAATAACTAATCCTATATGCTGTGATCCTGTACCCTATGTTCAGAAATCGTATAGCCCCAGGTGCCCCAGGTTATAGGGGACAGAAAAGAGACATCTGTTATTGGCATCCATCTAGCTCGAGAGACAATAGAGGGTGCCTCCGGGTGTGATGACACAGTGCTGCATTATCAGCACCAAAGTGATCTCCCCATGGCGCAAGCCTGGGCAGTGTGTAATGGAGGTCCTGAGCTGCCCGGACTAAAATACCCTACTCTTGGTCTCGTTGATGTGTAGCTGGAAGGAGGTGTAGAAGGCCCTATCCAAACACCTTAGGGACTACTTCTTAGCCTTTTCTTCTCCCAGAGATATCCCTCAAGGCAGTGGAGGTTTAGGATCAGAGTTTCCTTCTCCTAGATGAGCTACCTTCCCAGGTTGACGAGCTCCATCTGCCCCTCAATTCCTTCTGCAGCATGTGCAGAAACCACCTTCTTGACGATTGGCCCCTCTATTGGTCTTGTCTGCTCAATCCACCAGAGCTTGTCTTCGCATGCAGAGAAAGTCCATAGCTCACCAAGGCTTTGAGACCCATCGGCAATCTTCACCTGGATTGGCATTCCAGTCGAAGCCGTTTCCCAAGGTGTAGCCTCTGTCACATGCTGACAGCTTCTAGGAGCCACAGGTGAGAGCTGAGCGCAGGGTGGGGACTAAAGGAGCACAACATGTCTCCCACCAGAAGTACTACCTTTCCCCTAGCATCCTGCAGAGATATCTGGCTGCTCAATATTGAAATAAAAATACTGGACTTAATTGGGTCTTTTGTCTAATCTTGCAAGACACTCCCTATTTTCTTATCCATCTTCATGTGTTATTTACCATTTGATGAGTTAGGAAAAGTCAGCAGGAGGCAGAAAAGGAAGGGCACAAGGGGCAGGAATATTGAAAGTAACTTTGTCCTTGCATGGGATTAAAACAAAAAAAGATTTCTGCATTTGGGCAGGGAAAGTGACAAAGAGAACGCAAGGATTTTCAACCCATTAACTAAACTTTTTATAAAACCAAATGCATCCCCAATTCCCCAAGCAGATGCTTTCAGAGCAAATCATGTCAAGGGAAAAGGCCATAGCTCCGTGATAGAGCACTTGCTCTGCATGCAGAAAGTCCCAAGTCCATCATTTCTGAAACCCGAGAGAGACATTCCTGGTCCATGAGCTAATCGGCCAATGGTCTTGGTATAAAGCACTTCCCTAATTTTTTCACTTTATGCTATATTTTCTGGAATCCTTTTTTTTATCGCATAACGATCACCTCTTAATAAGATATCCTGTGTAGTTTAAATATTCACTGCACACTAGTGAAATGCTTTTTAGTGGTATGAAATATACTCGGAGTCGAGAGTGGATTTCATGCTCTTTATTCAGCTCATAGTGGTGAGGACGAACGGAAGTTCCCCCAGAATGTCTGCTTTATATACTTTATTTACACAATGGGTCCCACGTGATTGGCTAATTCCGGGATTCTCCTGTAGGCCAATCAGGTTGTGGATTCACTTCCACCTGGAGCTGGATTGGGTGGCTCCTGTGGACCAATCAGACTGCTGCGTTCTGGGTCCTATTGTTATAGGACCAATCAGACTGCTCATTTTGGATTCTATTCAACTCAGTGCATGACATGGTGTGTGGAGGGGAAGCTTTGATAGTGCAAGTATCCTGGAGGACGATTTGCACAGGAAGATAGACACATGGCAGCCTCTGGCCAGGCCCCCGGGGTTGGTACAGATGGCAAATTTTGTCTAGTTTTAGTGCCCTAATGCATAGTGCTTCAACTTCTCTCATCGGATTAATTGGCAGCTATTTGCTCATGTTGTAGAAAGAGGGATGCTCAAGGATGCAGCTTGGTTGGGTGGGTACACCTTGCCTTGGCATTTGTGATGCCATCCATTAAGAGTAAAATCTGTGTCTGACTGCAGAGCCCAACCCTGCGTTCTGTTTCTTGGTCAATGAGAAGCTGTGGCCACCCAGATGCCACAGGGCTCTAATTCCCATCATCCTTAGGCAGGCATCCCATAACATCTGGTGGACTGCAGGTTCTCCAGACCAGCACTAGAGTATAAGGAGGCCTCCCCCAACTTGATGTCTTCCTGATCTTTTAGACTACGATCAGACCCACCCAATGGGTGGTCAGGAATGATGAGAGAGTTGTAGTGCAAACCATAAAGAGGGCTTGGTTGGAGAAGCCCCATGTTAGGACATGTTGGCAACTGTTGTATGCATCAACGTAGCTTTCAGGAAGGAAGTTAACCTAACAACACAGTTATACTTTGCTTAAATTTGCCAGAGTTTTTGCTTCCATTTTGCTGGAAGGAAACCATCTCATTCAAAATAACCTAATTGAAGTGCTACTTGATAGCAGCTGATGAGAAAACACTCCCTCACACATATCATGTTGTTTGCTTCAGAGCAATCAGCAGATAATGACATTTCTTTACCAATGGGCGTTTAGAACATTTCCATTATTGGCTGTTATGGCTTTTTTCAGCATCCGTTATCTCAATAGCTGTCGATCCAGTAATAGACGGAGATGCATTCACTGCTTGGCACAGACCACTGAGAACTACTCACAGAGAATCACACTTGTTTCAGCGGAATACAGTCTTTAAGAAAGAGCACATAGAGCGTGGCATACTCCATTCTTTGTTTCTGAGTTACAACCCAAGGAAATCAAAACACTTCTCAAACACCCCTAAAGCAACACTTATTTTGGTAACAGCAACAGTTTCTGTTTCACCTTTGCACCTCACAATAAATCCTCAGATAACCTTATTCCAAGGACAGGCTATATGGAGGATAGCCTAATGGACGTCCAGGTAGCTCTGCGAGTTATATGGGCTGCCAACAGGAAATAGCTTATACAGATCTATGACAGCACTCTTCTGTGGAAATGGATGCTCTGTATCTCTTTCCAGCCCTAATGCTCTTACTAGCGCAGAATCCTCTAGGGTACTCTGGTCAAGTCTATCAGCTATTGTCCTATCCACCTGTATGCTCCAGTGTTAACACTCAGGACGTCAAAGTGAAAAACAGGAATTGTTCCCTTCAAGGGAACTCTGTGATGCTACTCTGCTAAATGGGGGACAAAATGTTTGAGAGCCAGTATGGTGCAGTGCAAAGGTGGGACACGGGTGGTGCTGTGGGTTAAACCACAGAGCCTAGGACTTCCCAATCAGAAGGTTGGCGGTTCGAATCCCCACGATGGGGTGAGCTCCCATTGCTCGGTCCCTGCTCCTGCCAACCTAGCAGTTCGAAAGCACGTCAAAGTGCAAGTAGATAAATAGGTACCGCTCCAGCAGGAAGGTAACGGCATTTCCATGCGCTGCTCTGGTTCGCCAGAAGTGGCTTAGTCATGCTGGCCACATGACCTGGAAACTGTACACCGGCTTCCTCGGCCAATAAAGCGAGATGAGTGCCGCAACCCCAGAGTGGGCCACAACTGGACCTAATGGTCAGGGGTCCCCTTACCTTTACCTTTATGGTGCAGTGCAGAGGTTCCCAAATTTATTTGGCCTACCGCCCTCTTTTCAGAAAAAAAAATATGCAGCACCCCACCCCGAAATCTATCTTATTTAAGTGGCTCAGTCTGATCCACCCCAGGGGTGGGGCCAGTGCCACAGCCCACCTGCAACTGGCCAATCAGGCAGGCAAGTTGTGATCCACTTCCCAGGGGGTGGGATTACCCACTTTGGGAAACACTGGTGTAGTGTGCTGAACTTGTCCTGGGAGATCAGGATTCAAATCCCTCCTAAGTCATGAAGCTCATTGGGTGATCTTGAGCCAGCCACTATACTCCATCACGGTGTGGTACGCTGGTTTGACATCATCTGATAGGAAGTGCCTACAGAGGGTGGTGAATACAGCACAAGATATTATGGGCTGTCCCGTGAATCCGCTGGATGACATCACAGAAGAACATTGCATCAGGAGAGTAAGGAAAATTCTCAGGGATGATTCACACCCTGGCCGGCACTTTCTTGATCTGCCCTCAGGCAGAAGATATAGAAGCATAATTAGTCGCACCAACAGGGTAAAGAACAGCTTCTGTCCGTGGGCTGTTAGGCTGCTGAATGAAAAGATAACAGGGCAACTGACTTTTGGGCTTGGTGGGTGTGCGTCAGTAAATGAGGGGAATTAAGACTAAGAGAGCTTAGAGCTTAGTGGGGGGTGCTCGTGTAATCTCACTGTATACAAGTTGTACAAGTGACAATAAAGTATAACAACAACAACAACAACAACAACAACAACAACAACAACAACAACAACTTAATTTATTATTTATACCCTGCCCATGCGGCTGGGTTTCCCCAGCCACTCTGGGCGGCTCCCAACAGAATAAAACATCAAATATTAAAAACTTCCCTAAACAGGGCTGCCTTCAGGTGTCTTCTAAAAGTCAGATAGTTGTTTATTTCCTTGACATCTGATGGGAGGGCATTCCACAGGGTGGGCGCTACCACCGAGAAGGCCCTCTGCCTGGTTCCCTGTAACCTCACATCTCACAATGAGGGAACTGCCAGAAGGCCCTCGGTGCTGGACCTCAGTGTCTGGGCTGAATGATGGGGGTAGAGATGCTCCTTCAGGTATACTGGGCCGAGGCTGTTTAGGGCTTTAAAGGTCAGCACCAACATTTTGAATTGTGCTCAGATATGTACTGGGCGCGAATGTAGGTCTTTCAGGACCGGTGTTATATGGTCTTGGCGGTCACTCCCAGTCACCAGTTTAGCTGCCGCATTCTGAATTAGTTGTAGTTTCTGGGTTACCTTCAAAGGTAGCCCCACGTAGAGTGCATTGCAGTAGTCTAAGGGGGAGTTAACTAAAGCATGCACCACTCTGGCGAGACAGTCTGGGGGCAGGTAGGGTCTCAGCCTGCGTACCAGATGGAGCTGGTAGACAGCTGCCCTGGATACAGAATTGACCTGTGCCTCCATGGACAGCTGTGAGTCCAAAATGACTCCCAGGCTGCGCACCTGGTCCTTCAGGGGCACAGTGACCCCATTCAGGACCAGGGACCACTGTCTCTTAGACTAACCTACCTCACAGGATTGTTGCAAAGAAAAATGGAGAGGATGACTAATGTGTATACCACCTTGGGTTCCTTGAAGGAAAGTTGGCTATAAATGAAATAAAAAAATGAATAGTTGTCATGAAAATTATGTTTGAATCCTTCCCCTCACCGCTAAAAATAAAGAAGTCACAAGTAACAGGGACGACTGAATTCATCTCATTAGATCATAGGAACATAGAGTTGGAAGGGACCCTGAGGATCATCTAGCCCAACCCCCTGCAATGCAGGAATATACAGCTGTCCCATATGGGGATCAAACCTGCAACCTTGGTGTTATCAGCACCATGCTCTAACCAACTGAGCTAATCTTAGACCCAATGAGTCTCATTTTTTTCCAGCTCACTGGTGGCTTGCACATGTTAGACACGGCATTTGTAAGATAAGTGAAAGTCATAAATAGTTCAGTTTTTGCATTTGTATTTCTAGCAAACAAGTAGTCAGGGTGAGGCTGTATTGATCCGAGACCTCACAAATCCAAAGTCTCTGCATTTGTAGAAAATGAAGGTACATTCTTTCACCTTTGGTTGACGTGCCCAAGGATTAAGGCTTTCTGGGAGATGATCTATAATGAAATGAAAAGGGTATTTAAATATACCTTTCTGAAGAAACCAGAGGCCTTTCTCTTGGGTATTGTCGGCCAATTGGTGCCAAAGAAGGATAGAACTTTTTTTATATATGCAACAACAGCAGCAAGAATACTCATCGCAAAGTATTGGAAGACACAAGATCTACCCACCAGGGAAGAATGGCAGATGAAAGTGATAGACTATATGGAACTGGCGGAAATGACCGGCAGAATCCGAGACCAGGGAGAAGAGTTGGTGGAAGAAGATTGGAAGAAATTCAAAGACTATTTGCAGAAACATTGTAAAATTAATGAATGTTAAAATGATGTAGGATTGAAATGAGACGGCTTTAGCAACAAAGTTAAAAGAATATGTAAAAATGGATTGATAATTAGATGACAATATGAAGCTTAATATGTTAAGATACAAAATTAAGATAAAAACAAAGAGGGTAAGGATTTGCTGAATTAACCATGTGAATTGGAATACAAAAAAGGGAGGCGCGAGGAGGTCAGGAAAATAAGTAAATGATATATAAGATATGAAAAGATTGATTTGTTTTTATTTTTTTTATTTTTCATCTATATTTTTTTCTATGTATTTTGTATTTGTTAATTTTTGTATTTTTTCTTTTTCTTTTTTTCTTTTTTTCTTTTTTTATTCTGTAACCTTTTCTGTCTATAAAATATTAATAAATATCTTATTAAAAAAAACAAAGTCTCTGCATTTGTGCGCTGGTGCTTCTTGTTACGGTGAACTACACAGGTTTCTCTGCAGAGTAAAGAAAGAAAAGACAACCATGGTCTCCTCACATCATCATCATCATCATCAAACCTTTTATTGGCACCACATACAAACATCCATAACAAAACAGTAAAGAGTTACTGCTTCCCCCGTGGCACAAAACATTTACCCAAAAAAAGGAGAGGCAGAGCACACAATGGTCACATCTCTAGGTCTCTAGGGAGATCAGTCATCTGCAATGTGTTTTGATGACAGAATACCAGATAAAGATATTTGGCCACTAACATGGTGAGCTCCTGGTCATTCCCCAATAGTAGAAATTGTATGACCTCCGACTCTGGTTTCCATTTGGGGATGCAGAGTTGCTCTAAGAATTGCTGGAATTTCCTGTATTGCACCTCTGTTTCCCCCCGCCCCACAAAGAGAGAAGAGTGGGTGGGTGGGAGCAAGGCATATTTACTGACTGAAAAATAACTTTTGGTCCCCATTAAAACTACAGTGGTACTGTACCTCGGGTTAAGAACTTAATTCGTTCTGGAGGTCCATTCTTACCTAAAACTGTTCTTAACCTGAAGCACCACTTTAGCTGATGGGGCCTCCTGCTGCTGCCACGCTGCCGGAGCACAATTTTTGTTCTCATCCTGAAGCAAAGTTCTTAACCCGAGGTAATATTTCTGGGTTAGCGGAGTCTGTAACCTGAAGCATCTGTAACCTGAAGCGTCTGTAACCCAAGATACCACTGTACTGAGAAGCAGTAATGGTTTCTGTGTGCTCTATCTCTCTAATGGTTTAGAAGTGGGCATCTTTCCACCATCTTCCATGGTGATAGTCAAGGCAAATAATTCATTTAGTTTCTCTGCATCCTCCCTGTCCTCCTCCAGCCCTTTCACACCTTTGTCATCTCCCAACACTTTCTGGCCAGTTCCCTGCTCCTGGTGTATTTAAAGACAAGTTGATTGGCTGTCTTTTATGCCTTTTGCAGTTTGCTCCTCATTCTCTCTCTGCTTGCCTTATCAACACTATGTTTTCACTCTTAGAATTACTGGAGGATTTGACACATGACTCTGATATTCCGTGTCTTCTGCTGTGACAAAAGGGAGTCACTGTCTCCTCGGCTTTTACTTTGGAAAAAAAAGATAATTAAAAAGAAATCACTGCACTAGTCTTTCAGTTGGAAAAACATAGGCCTCTCCAGTGACTCGGTCGAGGGAGCCACCTCAAAGGATCCAGAAAGGAAATAAGTTATCCGATCACAGTCCTTGCAGCACAGTTTCCCTCCCACTGCTTTGCATGGCAACCCACAGGAAGCACATAAGAATTGAATAGGTCTATTATCCATTTGCTGTAGGAAGGGGAGGAATTAGGCAGCCTACTACTCCAACCCTCAATATGTTTTAGAGGACAACTTCGATAAGGCAATGGTTCCATGGCCAAGGGTCAGGGATTATGGGAGTTGTAGTCCAGCAAGATTTGATGCTGCTTTTGAATTATGGTGCTGGAGGAGACTCTTGAGAGTCCCGTGGACTGCAAGAAGATCAAACCGATCCATTCTGAAGGAAATCAGCCCTGAGTGCTCACTGGAAGGACAGATCCTGAAGCTGAGGCTCCAATACTTTGGCCACCTCATGAGAAGAGAAGACTCCCTGGAAAAGACCCTGATGCTGGGAAAGATGGAGGGCACAAGGAGAAGGGGGCAACAGAGGACAAGATGGTTGGACAGTGTTCTCGAAGCTACTAGCATGAGTTTGACCAAACTGCGGGAGGCAGTGGAAGACAGGAGTGCCTGGCGTGCTCTGGTCCAGGGGGTCGCGAAGAGTTGGAAACGACTAGACGACCAAACAACAACAAGAAAAGATTTGATGGCACAAATAAAGGGAAATAAAGTGTTGCAAGCTAGATCCCTCCCTCTTTCTCAAAGCATGAGGTTACACATCATCAGTCATGGCACAAATCCCTCTTTGTGTCACTATGACAACTTGGGATCTCACAATCCAAACAGCTCTCACTGGCCATGCATTATGGCTTCCTAAGCACTTGATCCTTCCCCTTTTGTTTGATTTTTGGTAGCCCCAGGCAGGGCCAGATATAGGTTTGATGAGGCCCTAAGCTACTGAAGGTGATGGGGCCCTTTATATGTCCAGCTGTCCTTTGTCAACAACACATTGTTGCTGTTTTTTGTGTTGAATATATGCTACATGGTCATTTATGGACCTAATAGGTATCTAAAGCCGTTTGCACATAACAAAGTATGTATTTTATCAAAGTAATTGTTGAACTGAAATACAACTAAGAAGAAGTATATTAATAGACGCAGGTGGCGCTGTGGGTTAAAGCCTCAGCGCCTAGGACTTGCCGATCGAAAGGTCGGCGGTTCGAATCCCTGCGGCGGGGTGCGCTCCCGCTGCTCGGTCCCAGCGCCTGCCAACCTAGCAGTTCGAAAGCACCTCCGGGTGCAAGTAGATAAATAGGGACCGCTCTCCAGCGGGAAGGTAAACGGCGTTTCCGTGTGCAGCTCTGGCTCGCCAGAGCAGCGATGTCATGCTGGCCACGTGACCCGGAAGTGTCTCTGGACAGCGCTGGCCCCTGCCTCTTGAGTGAGATGGGCGCACAACCCCAGAGTCTGTCAAGACTGGCCCGTACGGGCAGGGGTACCTTTACCTTTACCTTTATATTAATAGTGAAATAATTATTAAGCTGTAACTTAAAATGATTTGGTGCCCATTACAGTGGTACCTCAGGTTAAGTACTTAATTCATTCCAGAGGTCCGTTCTTAACCTGAAACTGTTCTTAACCTGAAGCACCACTTTAGCTAATGGGGCCTCCTGCTGCCGCCGCGCCGCCAGAGCCAGATTTCTGTTCTAATCCTGAAACAAACATCTCAACCTGAAGCACTATTTCTGGGTTAGTGGATTGTGTAACCTGAAGCGTATGTAACCTGAAGCATATGTAACCCAAGGTACCACTGTACTTACATCATGGGAGCCTACACAACACAAAACACTGTTGCTGTATGTAGGTTTTATTTTATTAGTTTTTTATCTTATATTTTGGAAATATACATCCAGTTTTTTTCCTTTAATTTTTTGGGGGGCCCCCAAGAGAGTGGGGCCCTAAGCTATAGCTTGTTTAGCTTATACGTAAATCTGGCACTGGTCCCTGGCATACAACTACATTGGTGGGAGAGGGTGTTACAAAATTTGCAATGGAATTCGCCTTCTTGCATCACAACTAAGAGTATCAAAAATACTTCCTGTTTCATTTCCTTTCTTTCTAGTAGTGGGAGGGAGGCTTCCCTCCTCTCCCCAGCAGATGTTAGCATTTTCGGTTCCAAGCTTGTCTGTGATGTAGAGGAGAAATGCCATTGAAAGAACGTGGTTCCTAGTTTCTGCGAGAAAAGAAGATTAATTCGACGGGCAAGGGAGAGGGGAAGACTGCATGACTGCATCATGCGAGTTGACCTAGAAAATTGGTGGGTTTTTCTAGCATAGGAAATGGGTGGATTTAATTTTTTCCGTGTTAGCGTCGGTTCAATTCATTCTACAACCCTTACACATTAAGGACATTAAAAAGGGCCCTGCTGCATCAGGCCAGAGGCCCATCTGCTTCAACATCCTCTTCCCAGGAGTAGCCAAATGATGCTTCTGGGAAGCCTGGAAGCAGAGGAGGGAAGTATTACCTCAGGAGTCAGCAAACTTTTTCAGCAGGGGCCGGTCCACTGTTCTTTTTTTTTTTTTAAAGATATTTATTAAAGTTTCAAAAAGGTTTACAAAATAAGAAAAAGAAGGAAAAAAGAAAAAGAAAAGAAAAAATACAAAGTACAGAAAAATAAAAGAACAGTTAAAAACATATCAATCTTTTCATGTCTTGTCTTTCATTTGCTTGTTTCCCTGACCTCCTCACACCTCCCTTTTTTTGTATTCCAGTTCAGTTAGTTAATTCAGCAAATCCTTTCCCTCCTTGCTTTTATCTTAATCCTTTACTTTAATGTATTGTAACTTTGCATTCTCACCTAATAGTAATCCATTTTTACATGCTCCTTTATAACATTGCTGCTAAAACCACTTAACTTCATTCCGACATCATTCTAACATTCATTAATTTTACAGTATTTATGTAAATAGTCTTTAAATTTCTTCCAATCTTCTTCCACCGACTCTTCTCCCTGGTCTCAGATTCTGCCAATCATTTCTGCCAGTTCCATATAGTCCATAACCTTCACCTGCCATTCTTCCAGGGTGGGTAGATCTTGTGTCTTCCAGTACTTTGCAATGAGTATTCTTGCTGCTGTTGTAGCATACATAAAAAAAGTTCTATCCTTCTTTAACACCAATTGGCCGACCATGCCCAGGAGAAAGGCCTCTGGTTTCTTCAGGAAGGTATATTTAAATACCTTTTTCATTTCATTATAGATCATCTCCCAGAAAGCCTTAAACCTTGGGCACGTCCACCAAAGGTGAAAGAATGCACCTTCATTTTCTTTACATTTCCAACATTTATTATCGGGCAAATGATAGATTTTTGCAAGCTTGACTGGTGTCATGTACCACCTGTATATCATTTTCATAATATTCTCTCTTAAGGCATTACATGCCGTAAATTTCATACCTGTGCACTGTTCTTCAGACCTTGTGGGAGGCCAGACTATATTTTTTTGGTGGGGGGGGGGGGAATGAACGAATTCCTATGCCCCACAAATAACCCAGAGATGCATTTTCAATAAAAGCACACACTCTACTCGTGTAAAAACACCAGGCAGGCCCCGCAAATAACCCAGAGACGCAGTTTAAATAAAAGGACACATTCTACTCATGTAAAAACTACGCTGATTCCTGGACCGTCCGCAGGCCAGGTGTTATAGACTGAAGAGAGGCGAAGGGAACTGGTTGCTCCCAGGAGGAGTGCTCGCCTTAAGGCCAGAGGAGGTGGGGCTAGTCAGCCCGGTCCCAGGTTGCGGGAGCAACGTCGTTGTTGGCTTCGGACCTTCCTGTGTTCCTGATCCTTGCTCGGCCTCCTGTTCCTGACCATCCGGTACTCCTGTTCCCTGCCCGGCCTCCTGTTCCTGACCATCCGGTGCTCCTGTTCCCTGCTCAGCCTCCTGTTCCTGATCTTCCGGTGTTCCTGTTCCCTGCTCGGTCTCCTGTTCCAGCGTTCCTGTTCCCCGCCCGGCTCTCCGCCTCGGACCTCGCCCCTCTTCGTGTGGACTCTGCTTACGCCCACGGTACCTTACGCCCGGGACCAGCACAGTTTGCTCCTGCCACACCCGCACTCCCCCTTCGTTGGGGTCCGTTCGGGAAGAGCCAGAGGCCATGGCTGACCAGGCTGCTGCGCTGGTGGCTTTGGCCCAGGAGAACCAGGCCTTGACTCACACCGTGCAGCAGCTCAGCGACGCGGTTACGGCACTTCAGCAGCGCTTGGAAGCCCTACCGGCTCCTGGGGCCGACGCCCCGGCTCCTGGCAAGTACCCAGTGGCTTTGCCTGAGAAATTTGATGGGGCCCCGGCCAGCTTTCCCATGTTCCTTGCCCAGGCCAAGCTGTATATTCAGGGGCGAGCCCGGAACTTTCCTGACGACCGCACCAAGGTGCACTTTTTGATTAGTTTGTTAAAGGACAAGGCGGCCAAGTGGGCGTTGCCGCTACTCAGGCAAGACTCCCCCTTGCTGGCAGACTATACAGGGTTTTGCAATCTTTTGGAGGCCGCGTTCGGCAACCCCCAGAAAGGGAGTCAAGCCAACCGGGCGATTCGGCGGTTGAAACAGGGCAAGTCCACGGTGGCCGCATATACCACGGAGTTTCGGCTGTTGGCACAGGACTTGACCTGGAATGACTCGGCACTGCGGGACCAGTATCTCGAAGGGCTTTCGGACGAGATACTGGACCAGCTGGCCACAATGGAATGCCCCACCACGCTAGACACTCTCATTCAATGGAGTCTACAAATAGACGACCGGCTGGAGGATCGTCGTCAGGCCCGGGGTCGCCGACACTTCCAGTTCTCGGCACCAGTTCCTTCCGGCAGCCCCACGGTCACAACTGATTTAACGGAGGAGCCTATGCAGCTCGGGGCAGTGCGGCCACGCCTTTCCCCCGCAGAGAAGGCGCGGCGTCGGGAGGGAAATCTATGTCTCTACTGTGGCGGAAGTGGACACTACGCTCGGTCCTGCCCTGAGAAACGCCAGCCACAGGGAAACCGCCAACCCCAGTAGCTGATGGCCCTAGCTACTGGGGGTCCCAAACAGCGCAGAATGGGCCCGCACCAATGGACTTGCAACATCTTATTGTTTCGGTACGTTTATACCCTCCAGGTGGGCCCTGGATCCTCACCCATGCTTTGGTAGATTCAGGAGCAACCCGCTCCTATATGGACGCTGCTTTTGCTGCCCATCATCAGGTGCCACTTCGGAACAAGCCAGAACCGGTCCAGGTGGAAGCAATTGACGGACGGCTTCTGCGTTCAGGTGCCGTTACTCAGGAGACCCAGCCCCTGGTCCTGTGTCTCCAGCAGCACCGGGAGTTGTGAACTTTGGACATTGCCTCTATGCCCCGGTTCCCCCTAGTGCTCGGGATGGACTGGCTGGAAGCTCACAACGTTCAGATTGACTGGGTCAAACGGACTGTGCACTTCCCAGACCCATGTTCCCATGCTCAATCCGAGACGCTGGCGGCCGCGCCCACGGAGGAGGCAGCACCCACGCTCCCAGCCATGTACCAGGACTACCAGCACGTGTTCGAGGAACGGGGGGCAGACCAGCTGCCGCCGCATCGGCCTTTTGACTGCGGCATAGACCTCCAACCCGGAGCGCCTTTACCAGTGAGTCGCTTATATTCTCTAACAGAGCCAGAGCGCGAGGCTTTGCAGAACTTCTTGCGCAAGAACCTGGAGCGTGGGTTCATTAGGCCTTCCACCTCGCCTACCGCGGCACCAGTGCTCTTTGTTAAGAAGAAATGTGGGGAACTCCGCCCTTGCCATGATTACCGAGCCCTGAACAAAATTACCATCCCAGACCGGTACCCCTTGCCCCTTATCTCGGAGTTGCTGGAGCGGGTGCAAGGGGCACAGGTGTTCACCAAGCTGGACCTCCGGGGGGCCTACAACTTGATTCGGATCCGAGCCGGGGATGAGTGGAAGACAGCGTTTGGGACCCAGTACGGGCAGTTCGAATACTTGGTTATGCCTTTCGGTTTGTGCAACGCACCTGCTGTGTTCCAACGCTACATCAACCACGTGTTCCAGGACTTGTTAGACAAGTACGTGGTGGTGTACTTGGATGACATACTGGTTTACTCCCGTGACCCGGCTCGCCATGAGGGACATGTCCGGACCGTGCTGCAGCGCTTGTGTGAGCACCGTTTGTACGCAAAGCTCAGCAAGTGCGAGTTCCATCAGCGGACTGTGGACTTCCTTGGTCACCGGCTCTCTCCAGATGGGGTGCGGATGGACCCTGGGAAGGTGGCAGCGGTTCGAGAATGGGCGGCACCCCGGAACCGCAAGGACCTACAGCGTTTCCTGGGGTTTGCCAACTACTACCGGACCTTCATTGCAGATTATGCTCATCGCACCACCCCGTTGACCCGGCTACTGCGCCCAAAGACGCCGTTTTCCTGGGACAAGGAGGCAGAGGAGGCGTTTCAGGGGTTGAAGGCCTGTTTCCAGAGGGCGCCAATCTTACAACACCCTGACCCCTCTCGACCCTTTGTGGTGGAGACCGACGCCTCCAATACGGCTCTCGGTGCCGTCCTGTCTCAACAGAATGGACCTGAAGCGCCACTCTTACCCTGTGCCTTCTATTCCCGCCAGCTCCTACCAGCGGAGCGTAACTATACTGTGTGGGAGCGGGAACTACTGGCCATCAAGGTGGCCTTTGAGGTCTGGCGCCACCATCTTGAGGGGGCACGACATCCGGTAGAGGTGAGAACCGACCACCGGAACCTGGAGTACCTCCAGACCACCCGCAAGCTGAACCAAAGACAGATCCGGTGGGCGTTGTTCTTTTCCCGGTTCCAGTTCCGGATCCGCTATATCCCTAGCTCTCAGAACCAGAAAGCGGATGCCCTGTCCCGGAAACCTGAAGACAACGCAGACACGGTACAGCAAGCAGTACCCACCATGATCCTACCTCCAGCTGCATTCCTGGCCACCCAGGAGGCGGAGCCACTGCAGGCTCGGGTGCGGGAACAGCAGCGGGTCGACGCTTGGGCCCAGGAACGACTCCGGGAGCTGGCTGAAGGGTCCAGCCCTCAGTATCCGGGGCTGGTCCTGCATCAGGGCCTTCTGCTGCACCACGGTCGTCTGTATATCCCGCCAGGGCCACTGCAGCTGGAGGTTCTCTGGATGGCTCATGATGCCCCAGCAGCGGGGCATTTTGGACGGTATCGGACCACCCATCTGGTAAGTCGTGAGTTTTGGTGGACCCACCTGAAGGCTGACGTGGCTCGCTACGTTGCTGATTGTGATGTCTGCCGGCGCGCCAAGGGCCCTACTGGGCGACCCCCCCGGCCTACTTCAGCCATTGCCAGTTCCACCACGCCCTTGGCACACGGTTTCGTTGGACTTTGTAGTGGACTTACCCCCGTCTCGTGGCTGTACCTGCCTTCTAGTTTTCTCCGACCATTTCACCAAGATGGTGCACTGCGCCCCCTGCCCATCTGTACCCACAGCCAAGGAAACCGCTCAGCTGTAACTTCAGCATGTCTTCCGCCTGCATGGCCTACCTGAGCGCGTGGTGTCCGACCGAGGCGTTCAGTTCACGTCCCGGTTCTGGCGAGCATTACACCAGACTCTCGGGACAGAGGTCTGCCTCTCGTCAGCCTACCACCCACAGACCGATGGCCAGACGGAACGGGCGAACGGGATGCTGGAGCAGTACCTCCGGTGTTACTGCAGCTACCAGCAGGATGACTGGGTCGACCACCTGGCATTGGCGGAGTTCGCCTACAACAACGCGGTGAATGCGTCCACCCAGCAGACCCCGTTCCAGGCCAGTTACGGTTATCATCCACGGCTGTTTCCAGATGTGCTGCCGGCTTCCGCGGTCCCGGCAGTGACGGAGTGGCTACAAGAGCTCCAGTCCCAGCAACAGCTTTTGGTGGAGCAACTGCACCAGGCCAAGGAAGCGTACAAAGCCCAGGCCGACCGCCACCGCCAGGTGGGGCCGGAACTTCGCGTCGGTGACCTGGTTTGGCTCTCCACTCGCCACCTCCACCCCTCTCGACCTTCGCGGAAGTTGGACGCCCGCTTCACCGGCCCGTTCCCTATCGTGGACCAAGTCTCTCCTGTGGCATTCCGTCTCCGGTTACCCGCAACCCTGAAGGTTCACCCGGTCTTCCACAGGTCCCTTCTGAGTCCGGTGGCCCCACCCGACGAGTTCCACCCGAACCGTCCCCGACCGCAGCCAGTGTTGGTTCAGGGAGAGCCTGAGTACGAGGTGGAACGCATCCTGGACTCCCGATACCGCAGGGGAAAGCTGCAGTATCTCATTGACTGGAAGGGGTACGGACCGGAGGACCGTTCCTGGGAACCAGTGGCCAATGTCCACGCACCTGCCTGCCTCCGAGAGTTCCATGCGACGTACCCCGGCAAGCCGGGTCTGGACCCTCGGTTGAGGGGGGGGCCTGGGAGGGGGGATGGTGTGATGGCCTGGGGTTCCGATTCAGAGGATGAACCAGAGGAATCCCAGCCTGCACAGGAGTCCCTGCCTCCAGGGCCGGCTGAACTGGGGCAAGGCCTAGATGCTGAAGAGCCTGCACCTGTGGCAGAGCACCAGGAGCTGGCCCCAGGTGAAACCCTTCTGGCCCCAGAGGTGCTTGAGGACTCAGTGGCATCAGGTGAGCCTCCTCCAGGGCCCAGTAACCCTTCGGCCTCTCCTGATCTGCAGAGGCTTAGGGCAGAGAGGCGAAGGGAACTGGTTGCTCCCAGGAGGAGTGCTCGCCTTAAGGCCAGAGGAGGCGGGGCTCCTGGGGGCCGGGACCGCCCCCGGCCTTAGAAGAGGATAAAAGCCTAGTCAGCCCAGTCCCAGGTTGCGGGAGCAACGTCGTTGTTGGCTTCGGACCTTCCTGTGTTCCTGATCCCTGCTCGGCCTCCTGTTCCTGACCATCCGGTACTCCTGCTCCCTGCCCGGCCTCCTGTTCCTGACCATCCGGTGCTCCTGTTCCCTGCTCAGCCTCCTGTTCCTGATCTTCCGGTGTTCCTGTTCCCTGCTCGGTCTCCTGTTCCAGCGTTCCTGTTCCCCGCCCGGCTCTCCGCCTCGGACCTCGCCCCTCTTCGTGTGGACTCTGCTTACGCCCACGGTACCTTACCCCCGGGACCAGCACACGGGCCTTAGTTTGCCTCTTCCCACTGTTTGTTCCCCAGCAAGGGGCATTCAGAGGCATGTGGAGTCTGGAGCTTCCATTTAGCTGTCATTTGCTTAATAGACATTGGTTAGACATCTCTACATTCAGATCTTTTTAAGTAAAATGTTGCTGTTAACAGTACATTTATACTTATTAATTTTTTTATTAATTATTAAATTATATTTATTATCTGCCCTTCACCATAAGGTCCCGGGTGGGTTACAGCAGTGTAAAAATACAATATAGAAGAATATGAAAACAGTGAAAACATTTTACAATCAAATGTATAGACGTATAGACTGGGTCCTGTATGTATATATGTATGTATCGCATGCATGCATTTCTTGTTTCTAAATCAGTTATCGCAAATATAGAAATACAGGTAGCCTCCAAATTGCTCTATGCTGCCTGCGAAATAATGAACACCTTCTGTTCACAGTCCAGCCACTATAAAGATATTACACCATTGTTAAATTGAATCTCTTATTCCACTGTTAAAACAAGTGATCAATATCTATTACCATTCACTGAAGGTTGGGACTGAAATGAGATTATATAGTAAATGAGCCACAGGCAAAGTAATGATCCCTATATTCTGATATATGCAAAGATAGACCCAAAAGTAGATAATTACCTTTTTTAAATAAAAAACTAGAAAATTTCTAGCATCCCAGTTACGTGGATAAAACTTTTGTTTATAAATGTTTAGGATAAAATTTCATATTATGAAATTTGGACTAGCATTTAGAAGGCCTAAAATTAAGAGCTAGCTAAAATGCTTTGTTGGCAAATGCCATCTTTTGGCAATTTGCACTCACTATACATAGATCCAGCAACAGTTAAGCACTTTAAAATTTAATAGATTTCAATGGTTGAGCATAGACTTCACTTTTAGCCTGAAATCAATGGAACTGAATGTGCTTACCTTTGTGCTTGCTATCTAGAGCACTGACGAACCAAATCATTGTCTTGGAAACAGAAGTGATATTGTAGGTTATGTGACTTTTTAAAAATAAAAATGACATCTCTGTTTCTATTGAAAAGACGTAAAGAACCCAGTCCTTTTGTTTTTTAAAGAAATAAAAGCATTTTAGAAAGTGAATTGAATCTTTGTTTACTTATACACCATTGCCAATTAACAGAACACTTTATATGGTAAATCTAAATAAATAAATAGGATAGATATGTATCCCAAGAAGCTTAGACAAACTGCATCTGTGCCTTGGAGGAAAGGTGGGAGATAAATGTAGTAAAATTATATTTATATTTATATTATTTATACACACACACACACACATACATACATACATACATATACACTGTATATTATTTTTTCACGGAGAGAATTTTTTACAGGTCTGGCTTATTTTAATGGTTCCTCGTGCATGTGCATTTAAAGCTCAGTCTATCAACTTCAGTTTCCGAAACAATATGTGAACTGAAAGACAGCCATCCTTCAAAATTTGCAAATATCCAAATTTTATGATGCAGAGTTTCAAACAACCAGTGCTTACAAGAATGCATATACTGGAGAAAGTGTGCGTGAAAATGAAGATATTAGTGAAAACAAAATACAATTTTATGCATACATCAGTCAAAAATGCAAAAAAAAAAAGGGTTTATTAGGAGAAATTTGTACCAAAATGCTGGTGGATTTTCATAATGGTTTTTAAAAAATAAATCACAAATTGCTGAAAAATGTGGAGAATTGAATGGAAAAATGAGAAACTGAAAAAACAGAAATGTACAGATCTTTCCATACCTATTTGGAAGTAAAACAAAAACTCAAAAGCTGTTGAACTCAGTGGGGTATACTTTCAAATAATGATGCATAGTTTTAGCTTCAACAGCTGTTTGAAATAAATGGGGGTTTAGGGGTCTTGCAAGTGTTTTAGACTGATAAACCTTACATACCATGAAATGTTGGTCAGGATCTAGAAAACAACTTTTGGCATGCCCCCATTAAACTAGTTGCTTATGGTCCTGATAGTACAAAGCAGACTTTGCATCAACTTTCAAGAGAAGAGTTTTCTTGTCAGCGACGACCTCTATTTTTGAAAAGTCAGAAAGTAGGAAGAAAAACCCCCAAATACATCCCAGGGAACAATCACTGTCCAATATGAAATTGAAAATTGAACTTCTCTAAATGTACAGTAAAAGCAGTAATAGCACAAGGCAATGGAAAACCTTCAATTACACAGTAAAAGTGCAGTTCAATAATTTATTCAGGGCAGCGGGGAAATAAAACAGGTACACTGGAAGAATCAAAAAGTCAAGGAACATGGAATAATTACTAGACTGACATTTAGGCATTCTAAAAATGTCTCAACCTGTACTGAAAACTGTACTGGATTGTCCTAAAGTCTCTAAAGGATTATGGCTTCAAAAGTGATGGGGGGGGGGGGGAATAGGGATTGTGTCAGTTTAAGAATTCCATGGCAGGAACTCATCTATTTCAATGATCTATCTCCCTAATCTGCATTAGCGATATCTGTGTCATACATTCATGTTCATCATACTGATGAATGGATGCAAGCTGAAATGTTCTGTCACCTCACACACAGTGCTTTACTTATGAGTTGCTTCAAACATGCTGGGTGGTATCCAACGAAGTCATAGAGTTGTTGCTTAGTCGTTTAGTCATGTCCGACTCTTTGTGACCCCATGGACCAGAGCACGCCAGGCACTTCTGTCTTCCATTGCCTCCCGCAGTTTGGTCAAACTCATGCTGTTAGCTTCGAGAACACTATCCAACCATCTTGTCCTCTGTCGTCCCCTTCTCCTTGTGCCCTCCATCTTTCCCAACATCAGGGTCTTTTCCAGGGAGTCTTCTCTTCTCATGAGGTGGCCAAAGTATTGGAGCCTCAGCTTCAGGATCTGTCCTTCCAGTGAGCACTCAGGGCTGATTTCCTTCAGAATGGAGAGGTTTGATCTTCTTGCAGTCCATGGGACTCTCAAGAGTCTCCTCCAGCACCAGAAATCAAAAGCATGAATTCTTCGGCGATCAGCCATCTTTATGGTCCAGCTCTCACTTCACATTGATTGAAATCAATGGACCTCAATAAGTTGCACTGATTTTGTTTATTCTACTCTGGGTATTTGGTTTAGATGAATACAACCCACAGCTTCCAGGAATAAAAGGTTCAGAATTAAGTGAAGGAGTGTCTCCACCCCCATCGTTCTGTCCAGACATTGAGGTCCTCCTCTGAGGGTCTTCTGGCGGTTCCCTCACTGCGAGAAGTGAAGCTACAGGGAACCAGGCAGAGGGCCTTCTCGGTAGTGGTGCTCGCCCTGTGGAACGCCCTCCCATCAGATGTCAAAGAAATAAACAACTATAAGATGTTTAGAAGACATCTGAAGGCAGCCCTGTTAAGGGAAGTTTTTAATGACTGATGTTTTAATGTATTTTTAATATTTTGTTGGAAGGCACCCAGAGTGGCTAGAGAAATTCAGCCAGATGGGCGGGATATAAATTATAAATTGTTGTTGTTGTAAAAAAAAAACACCGATGCACATGCATGAGCTAACTATAATCAGATGGTCATTTAACCATAGATGAAACAGTCATTAGCAGTAAATGAAAAATAAGACAGTATTTTAATAAATGTGTCAGCAATATTAAGAATTTTTGGAAATTTATTAGATGCACATCTATGCATTATTCCTTAAAATGCTGATGGAATCTTGGCAGTCATTCTTGATAAACTGTCCATCAAGGTAAGAACATAAAATCCACTGCCATCGTTTTTCACTGGTCCTTCTACTTTATTGATATGGCAGAGCTGTCGATTTGCAAATGGTTAGCCAGAAATGGCCCAAGTCATTGAGACACTCAGTGCCAATGGTGACTCTCATCTCAGATCTTCCCTCTACCTCTGATGGTCAAGCTGTTGGTGCCACTACTTGTGTCACCAAATATACAATAGTTTGTTTTATTGAATTATTCTATACCATAGATTCATGGAATTGTAGAGTTGGAAGGGACCCCAAGGGTCATCTTGTCCAACCTCCTGCAACGCAAGAATCTCAACTAAAGCATCCATGACAGATGCCCATCCAACTTCTGCTTAGAAACCTCCAAGGAAGGAGTGGTAATGTGCTTCTCAGAAAGACATTCCATGATCCAATCATAGGGACGTTACCAGGAAGGCTTTGGTAATTCAGGGACTGTCCCTGGAAAATCGGGACACTTGGAGGCCATGCTTTTTTGTGACCTCTGGGCACACCTCCTGCATCTAAAGCACATTCTCCCCCTCCCCACCAAAAAAGAATCATGGGAGCTGTAGTTGAATGGTGCTGGAAATTGTAGCTCTGTGGTGTGAAACTACACTTCCCAGGATTCTTTGCCGGTGGTGGGGAATGTATTTTAAATATATGATGTGCACGATCTAGCCATTGTTTGCCTTGCTTGGGAGAGAAATTAAAACTGTTAGCTATTGCTTCTTTGGAGCATGTTTGGTTCACCAGAGGTTACGGCCTGAGGTGTTATGTGAATTGATTCCAACAAGGACTGCTGAGCGCAGCCAAGATAGTATTTAAGCTTCCTGAGCCCTCTGCCTGAATTACTTTTTGTTTTCTCCAGCTCTCTTATTTATCTTCCTTCTGCAGGGAAGGATTTAGTGGACTCATAATACAGCTATGTGGGTTCCTTTTGCTCTGTGTTTGTTTGCTTTGGCATGAAATAGTTGGGTTTGTTTGGATGGAGGTGGGGGGGAGCGCAGTGCCACATCAGGGCAAGCATGGAGGCAAAGGGTTAATTTGAAGCCCGCTGGTCTTAGGAGATTAGTTCAGGTTTAATTGGTGTCTTCCAGCCCTTTTCTAGCTGTGCTGAATCCCAGATGGCAAATTTTCTTATTAGAGGCAAAAGCATTGCCCATGGATACCAGGAAAACAACGGCGCTTAGCCCTTCTAGGGTCTTTTTTTGAGTGTTCAGGGAACATCGTAAACATTATTTCAGCCACCCTCCCAATGCATGTTATGCGCATTTGGCTTGCGCAATTTCATGTTGAGAATTCCATTCCTCCCGTGCTGCAGATGTGTGGGATTGTTACATGTCACATGTCTGTTTACATTCCAGCACTGATTATTGGAGTCATGTGAGTGGAAAGGGAGATATGCTGTTTCTGCTCTGTATAGCTATTGTTTTTGCAGTTCTCTCTCCGAGGACGAAAGACAGAGGGAGAAGCCATGTTTTCTTTGTTCTTTTACGTTGTGCGCAATAAATTAGGCTTAGATGTTACACCTCAAGGCTCAGCTTCTGTTTGGACTCTGCTAGTCGTGTGCTCATGTCCTTGGATATGGGTCACATCAGTGTGATGGGACATCGGGCAACTCTGCATGGGGGGGGGGGGAGGCACCAGCCTCGGTGTTATCACCCAACATTTCAACCATATGTGGTTGAAGGCAGGCTTGTGAGAGAAAGGGTCAGAGATTCTGGGCAAGACCTGCTTAACATGCCAGCTCTGGTGGTACTGGGGATTCTCTCCTCCCCCTCACCAACAAGCCACAGGGCAGCTACAAGGGCATCTACTATGAAACCAATGAAGCTTAGAGGGAAAGGATTTGCTGAAATGGATAATTGACCTAGAATACAAAAAAGGGAGGTGTGAGGAGGTCAGGGAAATAAGCTAATGAAAGATAAGTAATGGGAAGATTTGTTGTATTTTTCCTTGTTTTTTTCTTTTTGCTTAATGGATTTTAATCCTCTGCTCTTTCTTTTTTCTTTCTTTTTTCTTTTTTGTTTTGTATCTTTTTTGTTTAAAATGATGTTTTTTCTTTTTTTCTTTTTGTACCTCTAAAATTTTTAATAAATATCTTATAAAAAAAGAAAAGAAACCAATGAAGCTTAAGTATAAGGGCCCCTAACTCCAGAGGGGCCCCAGAAGTGACTTTAGCAGACCCAATTTGAGTGGCATGATTCAAATTGATCAATTTTTTGTTGTATATATTTCAACACAACATCTTAAAAAGCAGAGACATCACCTTGCCACCAAAGGTCCTTATAGTTAAAGCCATGGTTTTCCCAGTAGTGTTGTATGGAAGTGAGAGCTGGACCATAAAGAAGGCTGATCGCCGAAGAATTGATGCTTTTGAATTATGGTGCTGGAGGAGCCTCTTGAGAGTCCCATGGACTTCAAGAAGATCAAACCTCTCCATTCTGGAGGAAATCAGCCCTGAGTGCTCACTGGAAGGTCAGATCGTGAAGCTGAGGCTCCAATACTTTGGCCACCTCATGAGAAGAGAAGACTCCCTGGAAAAGACCCTGATGTTGGGAAGGATGGAGGGCACAAGGAGAAGGGGATGACAGACGATGAGATGGTTGGACAGTGTTCTCGAAGCTACCAGCATAAGTTTGACCAAACTGCGGGAAGCAGTGGAAGACAGGAGTGCCTGGCGTGCTCTGGTCCATGGGGTCAGGAAGAGTTGGACACGACTAAACGACTAAACAACAACAACAACATATTTCCACAATCCCAAAGTTTGAGAGTTGGTAGCACAGGTGTTGTAAAGGTTGTTGTAAACAACACCACTGAAGAAGAGAACAGTGGTTACTCAGGCCTTGTTGCTGGTTGACAAGGGGCCCCCATGACAGTTCAAGCTTCAGGGCCTCAAAAATGTAGATCTGCCACTGTCCAAGGGACTGGGTATTAGCAAGAAGCCATGGAACTAACAAGCCTCCCAGCCTCCAATAATAAGCAATCGTACTGTACAGCCAAGCCTACTGGGAATTGGAAGATAGTATTTGGAGGAGGGGCCATAGTAGGTAATTTGATTTGCATACAGAAGGTCCCAGGTTCTCTTCTTAGCATCTCAAGGTAGGGTTGGGCATGTCTCCCATTGGAGAGCTGCCACCAGTCTGCGTAGGCAGTAACTAAATGGACCAATGACCTGACTTGTCATAAGACAGCTTCTTGTGTTTTAGTGTTCCTTCCTAAATCTGCTACAGCCCTTAAGATGGCTCTTAGTGTTTCTTGAGATGTATTAATGTACCCCAGGAATGAAGATTTATTTCATTTCAAGAAGCTGGTGTCTGTCTCATGGGGAACACTTCATCAGCCCCATGACCACAATGCAGAGTGTGAGCTGGACTCATACCATGGATGATGGATCTGCTGTGATGACTGTTTAAATGGCACATTTCAACCTACATATTGCCCCTGTATTTAGACCAAAACTGAAGGAAGCCACAACAACAATTTTATTATTTGTATCCTGCCCATCTGTCTGGGTTGCCCCAGCAGCTTCCAACAAATATAAAAGCATAACAAAGCACCAAACATTAAAAACTTCCCTACATAGGACTGCCTATCTCCTTGACATCTGACAGGAGGGCATCCCTCAGGCCCCACTACTACAAAAGCCCTGTGCCTGATTCCCTGTACCCTCACTTCTCACAAACAGGGAACCACCAAAAGGTCCTCGGAGCTGGATCTCAGTGTCTAGGCTGAATGATGGGGGTGGAGACGCTCCTTCAGGGATACCAGGCCGAGACCATTTAGGCGAGCACCAACACTTGTGCTTGAAAATGTACTGGGAAACGTACGTCAATGTACACGACAAGCCCATTGGAGGACTTATACCAAGGAAGGGGAAACTGTGGTCCCATCAGCCCTAGGCAGCTTGGCCAATGGCCAAGGGATGATGAGAGTAGCATTCCAGCAATATCTGGAAAACCAAAGGTTCCCCAGCCATGACTTATTCAAACTTCTAAAACAGAGGGAAGCAATAATCAGATTCATATCAAATCATAATCTTGTGTTAATTACAAAGAATTAAAAATAAATCCATCACCCACTGAAAAGAGGGCTCGTGTTTCCCTGGGTGCTCTTCCAAGTCTAGTCTTTATATATATATTTGTAATGTGATGATTTGGATATCTCATCTGAAATATAATTTAAATTCCAGATCAGTGTTTCTGCAAAACAATCATTTGCTCTTTTAGAAAAAATTGATTGTTTGTGGTTTTTCCCGTGTCCGTGTCATTTTCATTTTGCATTCTGGTTATTCCAATACACAGCACTAGCTGGGCAATTCTTCACTGATACTGTTATCTGAATCTAAAATATAATTAATTACTTGATGTTAAAAAAAGAGAGAGAGAGGAAATGGGCACTTTCAGACAGTTCCTTGTTGCCTAACATCATAGGAAATATGAAAGCTGAGATAGTTTTCCATGCTGAAATAATTGCATGTGTCAAAGAAATTGCTGGCAAAAGCATATTTAATGCTGGATTTTAAAAAAATACTGACAAAAAGACTTTATACAAGGAAAAGTTATTTCTCTTCCTTTTAATAATAAACCTGGTTCTCAAAGCACTACTACCGTCACAGAAATGAAAACAATTTTGCACCCATGGAGGCCTCGTTTGACTCAGTTTGGGGGCCATCATGAACACCTGAATTCTCTGTTTGCTGCTATGAAGGGCAGGCATCGTGGGCAGCCTTCCAAGTTGCACATCTTCTTGTAAGGGCTCTGCAATCAAACTTTAATGTAATAACATTTGTCTGGCGATTAAAACACATCCAGAGTCTTTCTCCTTCATCCAGATTCTTTCTCCTTAGGATGCAAGGTACAGGAAAAAATTCCAAGCTTGGGTTAGCTTTAATGGGATTTGCAAACCCATGAGCAATACTTTCAAAAAATTATATATTTATTTATTAAATCTTAAAATGTTTAGCTTTCCCCAACTCTGTTCCTTCTGGGCCCAGGAGGACCTACAGTGGTACCTTGGGTTACAGACGCTTCAGGTTACAGACTCTGCTAACCCAGAAATACTACCTCGGGTTAAGAACTTTGCTTCAGGATGAGAACAGAAATTGTGTTCTGGTGGCACGGCAGCAGCAGGAGGCCCCATTAGCTAAAGTGGTGCTTCAGGTTAAGAACAGTTTCAGGTTAAGAATGGACCCCCAGAACGAATTAAGTACTTAACCCGAGGTACCACTGTAATGTAAACACTTTGAAGAGGTCCCCACACAATTTTGAATTTTGGGCCAGAGTGCACACACACACAAACACAAATGGAAACAGTCGCAATTAGCATTTCTGGCCTTCCTCACCCCACTGCTGGTGTAGGTTGCCTTTACTTTGTACAGATTATTCTGGGAAAAGTAAAAGTCAGCATTTCTCCTCGCAGTCCTACTCTAGCAGCAGGCTAGGGGTGACTGGAAATGCTGAATTAACTTTGTAAATTATTCTGCGCAAAGGATCAGGAGCTATTTGTCATTTCTACCACATAAGTACTGAGGTGGGAAGAAAGGCTACATTTTACTCTTAAAGAGCAAGTAGGCTTTATCTCCAAACTTAGCACTCTGGTGCTTAACACAAATATTGGAGATAGAAAATCCCTCTGGTAAAGCAGTTTACCTCCCAATCAGATTGTGAGATTAGGTTATCAGGGAGGAGGGCTGGTTGGCTTAGTGTAACTGGAATTTATCTCCTTTTGATATTTTTCAAATGCATATTTTAATTACATTTCCCCAAACGTTAAGAAAACAAAAACATGCAGCTCAAGTACCCCATATCTGCATCTCAAAAGAGCAAATGGGTGAGTCTTTCCATCACCATCTCATCTGACTGGTAGGTAGAAGAACAATAGCCAGAGCTGTTGTGTGAGGGAGACGAAAGCTAGAGAGACATGTCTTGTTCTGTGCTGAACCCAAGATGGACTTTGGGGCTTCTCTGAAAACCTAATGGAGAAGCAGGATCTGTTGAGGTGTTCATGTTGTTGGGGTTCCACAGGGCTTTGTGTTGTCCCAGATGCTACTCAATATCTACATTAGACCACTAGGAGAAGTAATTTAAGAGTCTGGTCAGTGGCGTTGCCAATGGGTGGATGGATGACACTCAGTTCTACCTTTAATTTTCATCTGCAGATTCCAAGAAGGCTGCTGAAGATCTGAATCAATGCCCAAAGGCAGTTCTGGGATGGATGAGAATAAACAGAAGTTTAATAGGAGCAAGTCGAGGGGAAATTGCCAGCTTGGAGAACTGCTATCAGTCTTGAGTAGGCAGTTCTGCATAAACATCATATCTGCCTATTGGGCAACTGAGGGTCAAATGTATACAAGAAGAACAAAAAATGTGCAATATCAGGTCTCCCCACTACACAGACCAGGTAGGAAGTCAAACGCAGGAGATTGCCTTTTAGAGAGTAAGAAAGTATCAATTGACTTTCTGTGACCTAATAGTTTTCTTGACAGGTTTCTGCACAGTCACCCCTGACATTCCATAGATGGTCTCCTATGGGCTTCAGTCTTGACCAGAGGTCAGCAAACTTTTTCAGCAGGGGGCCGGTCCACTGTCCCTCAGACCTTGGGGGGGGCAGACTATATTTTGAAAAAAAATAATAATAATGAATTCCTATGCCCCACAAATAACCCAGAGATGCATTTTAAATAAAAGGACACATTCTACTCATGTAAAAACACGCTGATTCCCGGACCGTCTGCAGGCCGGATTTAGAAGGCGATTGGGCCAGATCCACCCCCTGCCCTTAGTTTGCTTACCCATGATCTTGACTTTGGAACATAATGGCTTGTTATCTGACCATGTAAAATTATCCAGATTTAAGCAATCCTTTATCATAGCACATATTTGTGTATGCAAAGAGCGAACCACTTTAGGCTTATTTGTGCATAGTTGAGACCAAAGAGAGCATAACTTATTTTCAACATGGACATACAGTAACTGGTTGTCTTAAAGTGCACTCATTTGGGGTTTCACGTGACAAATGCTATTAATGACATCTGGGGTTGTGTGTGCATCAGGTACTCTCTTAGTAATAGCTCAATACATTCAAGCAATAGGGATACGGATGGCACTTTGGTCTAAACCACTGAGCCTAGGGCTTGCCGATCAGAAGGTCGGTGGTTCGAATCCCCACAACGAGGTGAGCTCCTGTTGCTCGGTCCCAGCTCCTGCCAACCTAGAAGTTTGAAAGCACGCCAGTGCAAGTAGATAAATAGGTACTGCTCCAGAAACAGCTTAGTCATGCTGGCCACATGACCTGGAAAAACTGTCTGCAGACAAATGTCGGCTCCCTCGGCCAGTAAAGCGAGATGAGCGCCACAACCCCAGAGTCATTCGCGACTGGACTTAACTATCAGGGGTCCTTTACCTTTACATGCAAGCAATATCTTTTAAAGAACAGACAAGTATTATACTGGGCAAATATTATTTTTTTGCATTTACATTCCACCATTCCTCCGTGGTTTTCAGCCTCAAATTATCCTTATGACAAGACTGTTAGGTAGGTTAAGCTGAGGCTGGCGCAGAGTAAAAGCACAGATACATCCCATAACACACAATAAATTTATAATATAAGTACTGTGTTTGTGCTTGCTGGCCACCAGGAAAGAAAACATCTGTTGCAATGGGTGCAGACTTTGCCTTCAAAGTATGCTCAATATTGTATGCACTATTTGGGACTTTATGCCTGTTATGAGGTATTTTTAAAAATGCTGCATTCCATAGACAGTGTTTCCCTTGTGCCACGTTGCAATGGGTTAAGCTGCTGGAAGTCAGTAGCCATTATAAAGGTAATTTAAGCTGGGAAACAGTGATGGCAACACATTATGAACCAATAATGGGATACTGATCGCCAAAGAATTGATGCTTTTTAATTATGGTGCTGGAGGAGACTCTTGAGCGTCCCATGGACTGCAAGAAGATCAAACTTATCCATTCTGAAGGAAATCAGCCCTGAATGCTCCCTGGAATGACTGATCGTGAAGCTGAGGCTCCAATACTTTGGCCACCTCATGAGAAGAGAAGGCTCCCTGGAAAAGACGCTGATGTTGGGAAAGATGAAGGGCACAAGGAAAAGGGGACGACAGAGGATGAGATGGTTGGACAGTGTTGTCGAAGCTACCAGCATGAGTTTGACCAAACTGCGGGAGGCAGGGGAAGACAGGAGTGCCTGGCGTGCTCTGGTCTATGGGGTCACGAAGAGTCGGACACGACTAAATGACTAAACAACAACGTCCTGAGCAGACTCTTGTTGTTCATCGAGATAAAAACATGCAAGTTTCAAAACCCAACCCTTAATTATATAGATGATTTTCTGACTCTGAGCTCACCATGCTGTCAACATTGGCGAGAGCTGAGCACTGCTTCTCTGAGCATTGCGGGACTTGGGTCTCTTCACTGCAAGCAACAAAGGCGGGGCTTTCACATCAAACAGCATTTTTGTGGGTATGAATTTTAGCGCAAAGCAAATCCGGTGGAGATGGGTTTTTTAAAGACCTCAGCAAGCCCTCATGGGGCAGGTTTCATCTTCAGATGCAGAGCGGTGTCTTACTATTTGGCAGCATCCACTGCCGAAATGAACGAAACACCCTAGTTTCATCTGGACAGGAAAAGCAGCTGAAAGAGACATGTGTGGCGTTTTGGAAGCAGTCTGTTGGCTTGCTGTTTGAAATTCCTCCATGACACGATTGGATGCCAGAGACTTCCATAAATATCCCAGTGGCTAGGAAATGATGTAGGAGCATAAGGCTCAGAGCAATAGATAAGGCTGCTAGGAAGGAGAAAAGATTAGAAGATCAAGCATTGCTATTTCAGAGGACCTACAGGTATACAGATTGATGGATTGCAATATAGTTTGATACAGAAGCAGACTTTTCATCTCCTTTTGGGAATATTAACTGTGTGAAGTGGTTTTAATAAGGCAAACATACATTTCTATGATTAGAATTGTAAGTGTTTGTATTTATTTATTTTCAGGGTGGTAGCAGAAATGCTTCTATATTCTGCAGAATGCTGTGACTGTTCCCTTGGAGAACAGAGTTGTTACTTGCTGCTTCTTAGCTTCTGGGCTCTGGTTGTCACCTTTAAAGGCTGGATTCCTTGCATACCTTAGGGCAGAAATGGGAACCTGTATCCCTCCAGAATTTGATGGACTGCTGCCCCCTATATCCCTTGACCATTTACCCTGCTGGGTGAGACTCCAATAAAACCAAGAGTTCTGCATGTTTCCCACTCCTACCTTCCAGAATGCTACTTCCTGTACATCTTTTCCCAAGTCCCAAGAGAAAGCTCCTGATTCTCTTTCAGAGGTGACAGATACTGGTTTGAACACAGAGTGTACTGTAATCCTGTTCTGTGGTGTCCCTCCCCCAGAGCTGCTTGCCAAGACTGTTTGGCAGTTTTCTTTCTGCTGCCAAGAAGAAACATTTCTATATGCAAAGCATCTTCATTGTGCTATTTTCGTAGATGTCTCTTTAGTTGTTTTCTCATAGCTTTATATCAGGTTCTTTGGGTTTTTAAGATGTTGAAAAGTCACTTTTTGAGAACGTATTTTAGTGGAAAAGCTACTAATATATATATATTTATTAAATGAACTGTCCACTTTAAAGAATCATCCCATGAAAGCTTGGAAAAATGGGAAGGGGAAGAAAATTAACCACGTGCTTCATTTTTCATTGCTTTCTTCTGTTTTCTACAATGGGGTGCTTTGAGAATTTTCCTTTCTTAGTGAACGAACAGCCACACAAAGTTGGAGGAAGAAATTTCTTGAGGAAAAAGTACTTACCGCAATGGAGGTTGGGCATCATAGTCACACACACACCCCATTATATCAATCTCAGCATCCATCTCAGCTTGACAACACTGATCACTGCTGATTCTTTGGACTAGCAGCCATTTGCATTGTGATCACCACTAGCTCCAGGTGGGTTGTGAGGTTGTGCCCAACACTAGCAAAAAACCCAAAACCTTCTGCCTTAAAAGAGGCATGAGGGAAGCTGCTCCAACATCCTTATTCTCACATTGCAAAGACCTATTTTCCACCATCCTGTGCCCACTTGCCTACACACACACACACACACACACACACACACACACACTTCAATCACATCCATCTTAACAAATGTGGAGCTTTTTCTACATAATGTTTTCCCTCCCATCACCTTATCAGGAAAGGTGGTGCAAAAATATCAGAAGTAAATGAATAAAATGAATAGGCTAGTTCACACATCATAGTGGACCCACCCAACCAGCTTGAGACCAAACAGGACCACCAGCGTGCAGCTAGCTCATGATTTCTAGCATCTCTTTGTAGATCGGGTCCTGCATAATCACTCCCTGGAAATCACACAAACAACACTGACCAACAAACATGTTCCTGAAATAAGCACATGGGAGTCACTGTGATGTGTGAACTGACCCAAATAGAAACAGTGCGCTTTGAAACAAATTTATTCAGTGAATGAATTGAGTTACAAGTTTTGAAAGCCTGAAGATTATTCAGTATAGACCTGGGGCACCAAGCAACCCTTACAGATGTGATACACTTTGTCAAATTAGCCAAGATGCTGTTACTACTGTAAAGAAAAGCATCAGACAAAAGAAGACAAATTGCTGGTATATATAAAAATCTAATACTCAACAATATTTCATAAGTCTCTGCAAATTCTTCATTCATCCCAAGCATGCCAGCTTTTGATCAGATTATTTTTGTCATTATGGATGAATATTAGCTTTTGTGTACTGGGAAAATAGTTCCTTTGGTCTGGTGTACCTTGTTAACGACATCTTAAATTTAGTATTTTAACAGTAATTTCACAACAGTTGTCAGAAGTATTATTTTCCTTGTCAACTCAAATTCTCATTGTGTGCTCTTGGTTGAGATTTTATCGCTACTGTACTGAGCAGTAATCAATAACATTGTTTTTTCCCCATCACGTTGAATCTCTATTGAACATTTTAATTAAAACTCACGTACCCCAAGCATTATTCATTTTCGGCTGAAATGTGTTGCTTGCAATTTGGAAGCAGAGTAGGAACATAATGAGAACACTGCAAAAACTCTCCTTAAAATTATTTGAAGATGCAGACAAAAGACTAATAATAACATAAGAGTAATAAATCAAAAAAATCTTAACAGTAGGCCCCTTTTAATAAATATGTTTAGGTTTTTTTATTTTTCCAGCTTTGTTGGCTAACATGAAAACAGAAACTTTTCAGACCATGAAACCAGTTTTCACAATCTGGTTTTGCATTTCACAGAAATAGTCCTGACAAACATTAATAGATGAGTGTTGGTGCAATCATAGAACAGTATAAGGCATATTTACACCATCCTTACAAAACGAACACACAGCCACACACAAATCCTCACAAAGTTCAATTCCAAAGACATTTTACATTGATTGTCTTGGCATTGAACAAAATATTTATCCAAGCAGACAAACCTCTTGCTCTTTTGTGATCTACTTGTCAACTATTGTGCTCATGCAAAATAGACATTTGCTTTATTGCATTAACATTTTAAATAGTGTTCATGTTTAATTCTGTTATCATAAGCCCCATTCTTCTTCATCCAGTGGAATTTTGTATCACTGCTATTGTGGATGATGAATGCTCTCATGATATATTTCTTTCACAAATGAGAAGTTTGAAAACCAAAATTTCCTGATCATGCACGTTTTAAACTATTATAAAAGAATCCATAATGCTTTAGTTTCGTTTTATTACTTCATTTTTGAATAAGGAAAAAAAAAAAGGTCAACCCATGTCCTACCCAACATCCAGTTCACAGAAAGAAATAAGCAGCAGGAATCACTCCAATGAGTAGAATAAAAAGAACTACATCAGTAGAAACTGGCAACTTAATATACATCAAATGCACCACCGACAAGTCATAAAATACTGAAAAAACTATAGCCCATATTTTTGTAGCAGTTCAGATTGCCATGGGCGTTTCCGTTCAGGAAAATAATCCGGAATATGGATTTGTTTAAAATCCTGAATACACTTTTTCATCTCTTCTTCAACACTTAGCTTCTCACATACCTTCCTTTTGGACAGGTTTGTTTCTCTGGACTTGCTAATGAGTGTCTGAAAAAGTTCGCTGTTCCTGCGTTTGTCTGGTGGAGGCATCCACTGTGCCCCGCCTTTCTTAGAGGGCCGATCCAACGTTAGAGTATTTGGCTGGTGCCCTGTAGACTGCTGAGTGCTGGCAGCGTTTTCTTGGGGAGTGCTGGCCTCAGAGTGGCTGTCGCAACTAGAGGTGGACAACTCATTGCAGGACGTCCCACTCTCACTTCCTTTGTCTGCAACTTTTTCATGCTTCTTATCTTCATGGTCTTGTTTGGGAGACACTGTCCTCTGTGGTGGTCCTAATAAAAGGAGAGGGGGAGAGAAAATATGAGTAGGCAATGAATGAATTAACTAAATAAATAATCCATAAACAATAGGACTGTTTACAGACTGACTTGTGTTTTCTTACTGTGGGCTTTCTAACTTGTAGGCTTGTTGGACGAAAAAGAAGGGTAAAGATTTAAGAAGGAAACCATACTCCTTAATGTTACATTGAGTGGCATTCACAGTATACCCACTGAAATTAATGGACCTAACTCAGCCTGTTGATTAATTTTGATTTGTCTACTCCGGGTAAAATTTAACGTTGACTGCCCATTATATATTAAAAAAATTTCCCTGCCTTTAGCCAAAAAGTTCAGAGTGAACACAGTTCTCCTTCCAATCAGGGCTTTTTCCCCAGCCGGAAATCACCAGAACAGAGTTCTGGCACCTCTCAGGTGGGCGCCATTGCCATTATAAGAGAACAAGGGAGGTGTTCATGGTGAGTTCCTACACCTCTTTTTCTAGAAAAATAGCACTGCTCCCAATGTTATTTTTATAGCAACTCTAATAGTGGTTAGTCACCCAGTGAGCACTGTGACTGCGAGGCTTTCAATACTCATCTCTCTGATCCTTCCTTGAACTAATGCCTCTCTCTGGTAACAGTCCTACAGGTCAGCACTCAGTGCATCAAGGCCCCTTTGGTTCTGAATTTAGGCCTGAAGTCAGACTAAAATGGGTCCAGATAAACCCTTTCCTCCAACAATATCTGAAGCTGACCACTAGCTACTAGGGTTGTGCGATAAATCACCATATTGTTGAATACCGCTATTGAAATAGCATCCTTATATACCAGTGAACAAAAGGTGAAGACTTTGACAGCTTCCCAGGGGGTAGCTCAGCTGAACTGATACTTCACAGATAATTTGCAGATAATTTGCAGGCACTGTATCACTTTGTTTGCTCTCTCCCTCCTCCCTCCTCACCAATAAGAAATGATGATAAGCCCTCACACAAACCAGCAAACTCTTTCAGTTTCACCAGTATCTCTTAGAGCCTGCTAACAATCCAGGAGGATAGACAAGCAAAGCAAAGCAAAGCAAAGCAAAGCAAAGCAAAGCAAAGCAAAGCAAAGCAAAGCAAAGCAAAGCAAAGTAAACGAAGAACTGGAAAGCACTTCTTTCTTCCTTTACACACTCCACCATCAGTGAAAAAAGAGGTGGAAGAGGTTTTGTTTTTATTTTCTGGTCGTGTTTATGCTGTTGGTTCCCCCTAAATAGCTTTCCTCCATATCAAAAAGGAAGGATTGGTGGGTTGATTGGTTGATTTATTTGAGACTATCTCAGGCACCCCCAAACTCGGCCCTCCAGATGTTTTTTGGGACTACAACTCCCATCATCCCTAGCTAACAGGACCAGTGGTCAGGGATGATGGGAATTGTAGTCCCAAAACATCTGAAGGGCCAAGTTTGGGGGTGCCTGGGGTATCTTTTCGGTTGCTTGACCTTGCTCCCTCCCTCTGATAGAAAGGGGGAGAGAGCTTTGCTGAGGAGGGGTGGGAATGGAGGTGAGAAGACTTGCTGCCTACCTTATGCTGAAATGGGAGGTTGGGTACCAAGTGAGAATGATGGGGAGGGTGTTTTTCAGTAAGCAGTGCAAGCAAATGCATATATACTCACAAGCAAGCCCTACTAAATTCAGTGAGGGTCAAAAGAGCCCAGTTTCTTCCCTCTCCCTACCTCAGCCTGTGGAGAAGCATCATAAGGAAGAACATTCTAGGAACTGGGAGGTCTACGCATGCTTTCTGTATTCCCACCCAGTCTGCCTTCTCTGTTGGAGAAGTGCAGAGCTGCTTCGTTCTAGATCTTGAGCAACTTGAGCAGCACAGAGGGGGAGAACTGGATGGGGACATGGGAGGCCTGTACAGACCTCCTGTTAACTGCTGGGTGATACGACTGGAGAGTGGGAAGAAGTGTCTGTCCACTGAGCCCTATGGGGATCCCTCCATACATCCTTCTACAGGGAACGAGGGTGTCCTAAATACCTGGAGTTCGCTACATCTTTTGAAACATGTTCAGCTCTGGATGAACATGCAGGGGTTTCCACTCGGAAGGCATATGACTGAAAGAGGACTGCACAGAATAACTGGGAGTTGTAAGAGAAACCTCAAAGTAACCCTTTCTATAATGTAGGTCACAAGACAAATGTTGCTGTAGTGATAATTAGCTTTTTAATAGGTTTGAGAACAAAAACAAAGGGAAACTGACAAAATCAAACATAGTGATGAGTCTGTCCAGGGCTAACAAAGGCAAAATACTGTCTTGATTTATTTCATTAGGTTTGACTACAAATAATGTTAAGTGGGCAACATCAACAAAAAAAGCTGTTTCTCAGAATAATTACAGTTCTCTGGTGGTGTTAGCATTGGTGGTGGTGCCATCTCACTTCCTTGAGTGGAAAACAGATGACTTTCATAATTAGATTTGGCAGTTTTGTGTAAATGGTAAAGTTTTTCAGGCATATGATTATGTTCTTGGGACTGTGGGCATTTTAAAATGAGGGCCAGATGTGTGATTGTAGTTGAAACTGGAAGATGCCTTTGATTTCAAATTCCTTTATCTACTTGGGGATAAAAGGATTTTGCTGTGTAGAATTATGTTGTGGTGAGTGCAATTCCCATAAGGGAAATTACCCTTTAATAGCATTGAGCTCAATGGTGTGTGACTGGTTATGTAGTGACTTGAAATGAATGAAGCAATTTATCATTCAGAACAGGACTCCATGTCTCTAAGTGATAAGCCATTCATCTAAAGCAATGCTTCCAAACTTCTGGGAATCGTGGATTCTTCCTGATTTAACAAGGGAACTGAGCTAGACTGACCCACACAACTTTTATGATAAGTGAGAGGGATTTCCCAGTTGTGGTGCAGTGATTACACTTTTAGACTTAGACTTGAGAGACTAGGGACCTTTCCAGACTGGTGTTTTATTGTGGATGTACAGTATTCTGCCACAATAATAGTGCATTTGTGGTGGCTTTATTCTGCTTTAGTATTTTCTGTGATGCCTCCCAATGCTACTGCATTATTGCTGTCTGGAAGGGCTCTAATACAATAAAAGCAGGATAAAAATAAATCAGAACATTTGTGGCATAAAAAGTTACGGAATTTCAACAGGAAATTTCAGGATATGAACTGATTGGGCATGAAGCTGTGTGACAGCACCAAAACCTTTAAAGGCACAAAAGGTAGGATCAAATATGACCGTATTATAAGTAGAAATCACCACAAATGTCAGGTGGGCGGGGATGTCTGTAGGAGCCCTAGAGTTCAAATCATCACTCAGCCACAAAGGTTAGTGTTAAGTTGTGGGCGAACATATCAGACAACACAGCGATTCTTCAAACAGCTATTGTTTATTCAAAGGCCAGAACAGAACTGAACTGAAGAGCTCAGTCAGCCGGCTTAGATAGAACTCCAGAACAATGTAACTGTAGCAACTTTCTAAAACTATCCAATCACTGAACGTCACTTTGGATCGTTCATTTGCATACAAACTATCCAATCACTGAATGTCACTTTCGATCCTTCATTTGCATAACTATCTACAGTATCCCCCTGCTGGCCCAGGATGAGAACTTCAGTACATAACAGTTACTGCATGAGCTTCATTCAGCCTCAACCACCAAAATGTCTCACAGGGTTCTGAAGGGCAAGGAGAATAATGTACGTAACCCTGAACTCTTTGGAGGAAGAGATAAAAAATATAATAAATAAGCACTCCTTTTTGGCATTCCGCATGGTGGTCACCACCAATCTTGGTTACAAATCAAATGAAGTATGTTCCCAATTTGAAGAACACAGCTTTAAATCAGGCTTTAATCCATCAGCTCACCCCCATTTATTGTATCATAGCTCTGCTGTACGTAATATAAACCCTGTTCACTTTATGTATGTGGGGATTTCAGTGCCTGGATATAAGAGCAGAATCATGAATGCTTTTACTACCCTCAACTGCAGCACCAAAGGTCTGAACAGAACTCATATCCATACAGCAGGCTCCTAGACACCAGGGTCATTAATACTGTAATATCAGGAAATAAAATCTACCATGCCTTTTGGAGTATTGCTTGTCTCTTTGTCTGATCTCTATGCATTTGGGCACCTCTTGTGATATCATAAACAATTTTTGCATGTTGGCTTCTGAGATGAAGGAGCAGGTTCCTGTCTATGTTTGGATACTATTGGACACCATTCTAAATCAAAATGGTGGATTGAACCTTTCAAAACTGCATGGATTTTAACCACAGTTTTCAAAAACTGCAATTTTTTATTTTCTTTTTAGGTTTTGTATAATTCCTGAGCAACACCAGGCACTTTCTGCTAGTAAGAGAAGTAAAGAGTGCTAAGAGAAAATAGGATCGTTGTGTTTGTTTGTTTGTTTTTTTAAAGATCCTAAGCCATTATATTGTGCTGTGGCAAATAAAGAGAAGGGAAACTGAGCTGAAATTGTGAGGTTGAAGGAGCAATTGAGCTAGTAAATATAAATGTGGACCTGAGTGATTTGACTTGGGCACAACTGGTCTAGGAAGTTAATGCTCTACTTTGGGCTCAAAATGAAGGGCTAAGCACAGCTATCGCTGGCAAGTTGTGATAAGGAGGGGGACAGTTGGTTGAGAGGGTGTTTTGCACAGCAGCAGTTCTGAATAACCTTGTAAATAAATCTCTATTGCTTTCAGCATAAGACACCACCTTTGCTCCTGAATTTCTCCTCTCCCTATCTACACAACAGCACCCACCTATTGACACAACTTAACACCATAAGAATTCAATAGAAACTCTTACTATGGAGAAAAATCCCTAGCTTCTCTTTACTTCCTTATTTATCAGTTTTCCAGATAGGAGCCCGGTCCAAGGACTGGAGCACACATTAGAGCCCCTGTAGAGACATTGCCACTGGAAACTATCTCTCCGTGGTGACTGATCATCACCCAGGCCATCGTGTTCAGAAGCATTTATTGCATGGCAGCCAACCATCATTTCATGTGTCTCCAAACTCTCATTCCACATTCCTCGCAGCTGCTCCCTCATGGCAAACTCAAAAGCAGATCCACTGCCTTGAGGGGAGGGGATGGGAGAGGGCTTGGACTTGCAACCTAAATGGCAGAATAAAGCTCTTTTCAGCCAATGGACTAGCTCCAGAGGGCATGGGCAATATTCGTTGTGTGATGTCTTTTCCAACATCACAGGGAGAAAGCAAATACCCTTTGGCTGTCCCAGAACAAAACTATTAAGTGGAGCACTAATCAGGGATGTGATCCTGACAGCGTTAGCTCCCCACCCCACCCCACTCAAGATGTAGCCTAGAAAACATACCCTTAGAGACACATTCTAGTTGATTTAACAGCAGCACGCTCAAGTGAGCCACATTAAGCTCAATATGGGGCACATTTCATATTGAACATGAGCACTGAACACATAATCAGATATAAATAAGGATGGGGTGGGGTAGGCACTAGTTCAGCCTGAGGTGCAGTCACTCAGCACCTGAAAACACATTTGTGTCAAAATAATAAGTTTTCTGTTTTTTATTAAAAAAGGGGTTTGTGAATGTTTGTTTTCCCATGAGCTGGAAAAAAAATCAGATGTATAAATGTGCATGAGAAGGCACAGATATAGCATTATTTACAGTAGCAGATTCCATGGGCATTGGATGAAAATAACATGCAATGAGGAAGCAGCGGAAGTCCAGTCCTTAAAGAACACAGCACATTCCAATAGAACTTGTATATGAGTATCTCAGATCTTCATACACAAAGAGAACCAGGGTTTTTTCCCCTCCAACGACCACATTTAATCCTTCTACTAATGAAAACAGATTGAATGGTTATTGCTACTACTTTAATTATCCCAAGCAAATTGGACTAAAAGAAACAGGCAAAAACTGACTTCACTCTAGTTTTGTTAAGTCCGATTTTATTTACTTGGCCTTATTTTCCTCTCACAGCTTGAACAGTCACACTGGAGGTCAGGCCAGTGGAAAGTTATAATTGCCTGGGAATATTGCCACAGATATACTGCCAGGGCAGTAAAGCAGCACACCCCAGCTGAGTACTTCTAAGCAGCCATTTAGAATTGATGGAAACTCATTCAGGAAAATATTCCTTCTTCTCAAAAGGATCTTCATTCCATACCATTTGGGTATTTTTTATCTTCCTTTTTAAGTTTTAGCTCTACGATAAGCCAAAAATCCTAAAACAGCCTGAAGATGTAAACAATTGTCATTGAGAAAAAGTAATCTTATCTTGATTTTAAAATAATAAAGAATACTGGTGTTGCCATAAGGTACAGAGATACCAAGAATATATGTACGGTATTTTTAACCACTTATGGAGAAAAAGGTAAAGGTACCCCTGCCCGTACGGGCCAGTCATGTCTGACTCTAGGGTTGTGCGCCCATCTCACTTAAGAGGCCGGGGGCCAGGGCTGTCCGGAGATACTTCCGGGTCACGTGGCCAGCGTGATGAAGCTGCTCTGGCGAGCCAGCACCAGCACAGCACACGGAAACGCCGTTTACCTTCCCGCTATAAAGCGGTACCTATTTATCTACTTGCACTTAGGGGTGCTTTCGAACTGCTAGGTGGGCAGGAGCTGGGACCGAAAGACAGGAGCTCACCCCGCCGCGGGGATTCAAACCGCCGACCATACGATCGGCAAGTCCTAGGCACTGAGGTTTTACCCACAGCGCCACCCGCGTCCCACCACTTATGGAGAAAAGCTGACTATAAATACAACCACCCTGATTCAGCAAAGGACAGGTGAATGGCTCACTCTGTAAGTGGATTATGTTGCTGCTACTGACATGTTCTACATACTCAGTCTCAAGTCTACTCTTGTTGGTAAACCAAGGACCATGCCATTGTAAGGTCTCTTGTGCTTTTCTTGTGATCTGATTGAAATAAGTAAGTTTGCCTGCTTTCTACTTCCTCCTTTCTACTTCCAGAATAATCTGTTCACCCTTAATTTTGATGTATTAGAGAGAAACAAAGTGGGTATCATCGTCAGCATACTAATAACATTGGGTTTTTTGAGTGTGCATGCACACGAAAGCTCATACCAAGAACTAACTTGGTATCTGAAGAAGTGTGCATGCACACGAAAGCTCATACCAAGAACTAACTTAGTTGGTCTTTAAGGTGCTACTGGAAGGAATTTTTTTTTATTGGGTTTTTTAATCACCTAATGGATTCATAGAAGTTCTTCAGTTTCAGATATGTTGTGCCAGCTATAGCAAAAGTCAAATGATCTTAATATTGCCATCTGTACTCATATAAACAAAGATGGAGCAGGCCATTAAAGCTGTTTCAAGTCCCAGTTATTGTCTTTAGCCTGATCTAGCCACACGGGTGATCACATAGTCAAATTATTTTGGGACAGCATGACTGGAGACAACAATTAGTGCTATATGCTTGAGTGATCCTCCATTGAAACAAAGGGGCAGACAGATACTGAAATACAGCACAATCAGGAAGAAGGATATGCTCAAACTCTCTTCATTGATATCTTGTTTTCTATATAGTGGAGCGCTGAGTAATATAACCCTTCACTTGGAATCTGAAGTGGTGCAGACCAGGTGCAATGTAGTCAGCCATTTGTGCAGTCTGGATCTAAATTATCATGTACTCAAATTAAGCAAAGTGTGATGCTCACATAATGCACACACAATTTCTCTTATGCCCACAAGACACTCTTTTACTGCACAACACATGTAAAACTGCTTATACCTGCTTAGCATTTACTAGACCTATATTTTAAATCTGGGCTATCCAGAGTGGCATCTTTCAGATGGCTATTCCTGTCAGCCCCTCCCTGCATGTCTAGTGGATAAGGATAAGGAGAGTTGTAGTCCAACAACAACTGGAGGGAACCACATTGGCAAACTCTGCCTTTAAATGGTTCACATGTCCAACACCTCGTTCTAAGGTTAATTATTCCTTCTTTTATGCATGCTTTCCCTGCCTCCTTGCTCCCCTCTCTCTCCAAACCACACACAAAAAAATTAAAATGCCAGAGAAACCTTTCTCCATCCAATACGGTAAAGTGATTAAAAAAGCGAAGCTAACAGGATAATGAGATGAGGAACACAGTCTAATTGGTGATAAAACATCAATATCCCAATAAACGTGTACCAGAAGTCCATTTGATTTAATAGGCTCCCTCCCTCTCTCCCAGCCATAAATCAGGAAAGAGACAAATTGCAATGGAAATCATCTGACTGATGTGAAACAACCATATATTGCTGGAGGCAGGGTGAGGTTCTATCTCCAGAAGGTGTTAAACCCCAAGTCTCATCAGCACCAGTCAGCATGATTCCCAATTAATCAGTGAATAACACATTCAGAAGATATATGGGAAACATACTAAACATCTTCATTTGATGGCATAGTTATATTTAATACTATGTGTGGTTATTTATTTAAACTGTCCAATTCTTATTAGTTCAATGATAATGTGAATTGAACTTTTGATTTCATAGTAAGGCTTTTGGAAAACAATGTTAAATCGCTTTGGAAGAGAAACTGAACTCAAAAGTGGAAAATGAACTTAGATTGGTAATGTCCCAATGTGAGCTGTTTTTCATGATACCGTAAGCCAAACTATGGCTTAACGAGAAGACAGAAACATGTGGGCTGCTAAAGAGAAGCTGCTACAGGGCTTCTGTTTAACCTGGAAAGTACCTGGCTTAATCAGAGAGACTTTGGAGGGTCTGCCCAGGCTTGGCTCCAACGAGCCCCCAATACTAGCCATCCAATAAGCAGCACATTTAGGAACACACTCCGAAATCTTTTTTCGTTTAGTTGCAAGATTCAAGCCGCATCTTGAACTATCCTGCGCCTGATACCAGGCCAGGGAAAGGTTAGTCCAAAATGGATGGATCCATCTTGAAGACCTGGCAGACCTTATTAGACTCATGGGCCAGAGGTTCTCCACTCCTACTTAGGTCCATCTATTGATTAAAGCTTGCAGCACCCATATTCTATTTCATTTATGCAGTGGACAGGGAATCAAATTGTTATATTTTAAAGCTTGTATGATATGGCCTTGATTATGGGTACAGCAAAGTGTGTTAAAGGCCTTTAGCTACTGTAAAAGCTGAACAGCACACACAATGATGTTCACCCATTCATTTAAACTTCTTTGGTACCACGTCCCCCACACTCAACCATAAGTAGAAACAGGGACAAGTAGTGTATCATATTCCTTTGCTAAACTCTCATGAGTCCACAATATCACTGAGAACAAATTGCACTTTACGGTAGAAGTCAGAAGTGATTGGAACCACTCTTACTCTCTGCTGCTAGAAAGGTGTTAAAAGCATTTTAAAGAGGCAGTGCAGAATTCAGGAGATGGTAGACTGTCTCAAGACTAATGATAGGAAGCAGCTCTGTGCAACAACCAGCAGGAGAAGCAAAATGGAGCTTTACACTTATCTTCATTTCGGACTGCTGAGAGCCTGGGGGGAAATGCCAGCCTCAAGAGTCATCGGAGCATTTTTATTTATGATAGACCCCACTATAAGTACAGGCAAATTGTATAAAGCCATTCCAAACCAACTTCATATTAAGACAAGGAAATGTCTATTAGAGCTTTACATTTTGCATCTTACGGCCTTTGAAAAAAAGGAAGGTGCTTAAAAGGGCATATGAAAGTAAACCTACCTTTTAAACATATGGGATGGAATTCAGCCTACAGCTAAGAAGATAGTTCTCCTTATGCACCAGCATTTTGGCTTGCCCAATGGAATGATCTCCCCTCCCTGCCCGCTGTGCTGTTCTGCTGCTCCTACCCATTTAATGTATTAAAATTAACAAATTAAGCATATATGAAGATCCTCTTTTCCTGGCATGATTCCAAAACTTTTAACAGCTGTGTGAAACAGTTTCTCCCAGTTCAAAATTTCTTTCTAAAAGTATCCCAGTTCTAAATGTCTTTCAGGCATGCTGTTGTTGAAGGTACATAAGCCTTATCAGGAAAAAAGTTGGCAACTTTGATTCCAATTTTATTTTTTTATTTATTTCACAAAATGTAGACACCATTTGAATGCAATAAAACTTCCAAGCAGCATACGTAATTTTAGTGAAAGAAATCTGCGGGTTGCTGTTGATAAATTTGTGTACCAATGCCATGGACAACAACAACATCTTTTGAAAGTACAAGGTAGCCATTGGATTAATCTGTTGCACTGTACTAAGAACTAGGCTACCGCAAGCGGATATTTATATAGATGTTCCTTCTGACAGAGAACCATTTCTTCTTTATTCCAAAGGCATGGAAGCTCTGTGTGGTTGCAGTTCTATACATGTCTTTTCAAAAGTGAATCCCACTAAGTTCAGTGGGGCTTAATTCCAGGTAAATATGTGTATGATTGCACATTGAATATGAATAATGTTTTATCTGATGATACTACTGGGGAGAGGCAAGCCTTCCTCCAAACATAAAAACCTTCTAAGGAAATGGCTGCTCTAAATAAATAATATTTTTTCAAGCCTAACCTAAGAATGAATATAACATAGAAATAGACCCATAGCCATATGCACAGAAAACAATGGGGGGGGGAAATAAATTTACAATATAAAACTCCCCCCAAATACCACGTCTTGCTTTAAAACATCTGTATTTCTGAAGGCTATTTCTCACTAATACTATGAATTACACTACCCTTTTACACACCCTTGTAAGAGACTGGAGAACCTAATACTTTTTAAACTTACAAATACTGCAAATATATTACACTGAGTTTTGGTCCAAGCATGCACGTGAAATTTCTGGACTTGAAAATAAAATTAAATATTTCAATTTCAAATGCTCACCTATGTACGAAAGTCTCAGAGGCTAAGGAACCTTTTCACCAGTCTAGAACAAATTCCCCATTAAATCAGTAAGCTGAACCATGAACATTTCCCGAATGTAAAAGAATGTATTGCTTGTGCTAGAATGTCGGAAGAGCATTTTCAGCAGAGCAGATCAAGAGAAAAAGGCGTCTTGATTGTAGAAACAGCTGACAGATAAAAGCTTATAAAAGTTTATATTAATAGAGTTCCTTTGCATTTTACAAAGGAAAATGCATGAATTGCCCTTGAAAAATCAGAATTATTTTGAGCCAGCCTATGTCTCTATCTACAGAAAACAAAATTGGTTATAGAAGCCTAATTACAAGGGAGGGACAAGTCTTGATATGTACAATGAAAATCAGGGAGACAAGAAGCAGATGGCCTGAAATGGAATCTCTTAATCCTTAAAATGAAATGAAAATGTAGCCTCTAAAAGGATTCTGCCTTGGTGTTGATGTTCTTTAAATGTGGTAAGTACTTATGAATGATTCATTATTTTCAAGGAAGAGATACACACATGTATGTATGTATGTATATGTATGTTGTATGTATGACAAAAACAGAAAGTAGAATTCAATGTAGTGCTAAGTGGCATATTCATATGGGAAACGAGGTCTGCTAGCGCAATGAGACTTTCCTTACCCCACATGCCCTCCAAACCTGTTCTGCGTTTTCCCCCAACTCTCCAGAACAGATTTAGTGGGTGCAGGTGGAAGAGAGTGAGGGGAGGGTCCCATTGAGCAATTGAACCTCATTCAAATGGAAGGAGAACTCTGCCACCCATACTTTCACATAATACTTATAAAGGTTGATACTCCATTGCATCACACTCAGGGTAGACCCACTGAAATTAATGGGCTTAAATTACTTAGCAGTAGGAGGCAGTAGGATTGCTCCTCTAGTCTTAATTCCCATCTGGCAATAGTGGGGCTGAATCTCCATCCAGGGGGGGGGGCACCTCCCCATCCAAAGTTCTGCTCCTTATGCTGGCCAGGGTGGGAAGAGGTTATTCTCTCTTGTGGGTCTGCCAGTAGCTGGATCCCATGGATCCTCGGCTGGCCAGCTCCACCTCTGCTGTAGAGCCAAATGGAAGGAGATCTCTGCCACACAGAGACAAGCATGGCAGACTGGGGGTATGGATTGCTCTGCAATAGGCAGTTCCCGGTGAAAGTTCTCCCTCAGCTGCACTAGGCAGTTTCCAGTGTTGCATACCTACCCCACAACTGCAGGGGGCATGTAGGTGTGGATTTTGAATTACAGTGGTACCTCGGGTTACAAACACTTCGGGTTACAGACTCCGCTAACCCGAAAGTAGTACCTCGAGTTAAGAACTTTACCTCAGGATGAGAACAGAAATTGCGCGGTGGCATTGGGAGGCCCCATTAGCTAAAGTGATACCTCAGGTTAAGAACGGTTTCAGGTTAAGAACGGACCGCTGGAATGAATTAAGTTCTTAACCAGAGGTACCACTGTATAGCATTGCAGGCTAAATTGAAGCCCATGGGTTGGAGGTTCCTTACTTCTATGCTTCAAGCTTGCAAGACTCAAGTTTAGAAAAATCTTTGCCCTGTTTGGGGTCAACTATAACTTTGACCTCTTCTTATGTTTTACGGAACACATTTTGATAAATGTCATTTTTTTAAATAGTGGGGAAGCTACAGAGTAAAATATGATTTTATAATTTTAATCCCTAAATACTTCCAAGTCCTGGAGTTTTATTGCCCCCCCCCCCCATTTTTTAGCTCATTCAGTATTTGTTCCATTGCTATCAGAGCTTCAAGACTCTCAGCTTTGTCCTTCAATAAATGAAGTAAATATACCTTCCACATAAAAGATTTAATACTTTCCTCACAAGCATTCTCAGATGAATAAAGTTTAATGAAAATCTTTTTGAATTTACTTACTATATCTCTCGGGTGTACAACTATAATCTACGTACCTCACAAAATGTTGCTGTTGCTTCTTTCTTAATTATGCTGCTAATAGTCTATCCAGTTTGTTGCCTTTTTCAACTACACAGTTTTAGAAAACATAAGAGTTGTTGTTTTTTACCTGGAAGCAATTTAGATATATCTAATTGGTTCCACACTGCTTCCAATTTTCTATATACAGCCTTTCAGCATATCCTTTTATGTTCTTCCTCCAACTGGCATATTTGCAAAGTAATATCTTGCACCTTTTCTGTTCTTCCTTAATAAAGAAGTCTTTGTATTAATACCTCTTTGATCACAGCCTTCAATGCTCCCCAGATTAATTAAAATTTGGAGAATTATTGTACTGAAAGTATTAATCTATATTTATTGTTATACTGTACTAATTCTTCAAAGGCTTATATTTCTTTGAATTTTTGATGGCTCCTGTAATTCTGTTATTGACTATTCTTTCCATTTTTTGTGAAACAGTCCTTCTGTTTCCACCATACTCTTCCAGCCCTGTCTTCACTAAGTAATAATTTCTTGTCTAGATTGGATTCTAAAATATCATCTATTTTTTGACAGGTGAGAATGAAAGCACAATTCCTTAAAATGACCAAACTCAGAGAGTTAGGTTTATTCAAACCAAAGTTAGTTTAAGCTAATTTTTTTCAGACTTTGGATCTTCATATGTTTTTGGACTACAATTCCCATCATCCCTGACCACCGGTCCTGCTAGTTAAGGATGGTGGGAGTTGTAGTCCAACAACAGCTGGAGACCCAAGTTTGGGAAACCGTGGTTTAAGCAAACCAGGATCGTAAAATACACTTTGATGCTAGTTTGTTTATATTAACTTTCCCATGTAATCACATCATTGCGACCCATCACTCCCAGGGGAATTGCAGTTCCACTTTCAATTATCATGGCAGCAGTGTTTGCTAGCCACTTCCTACCAATCTGGCTTTGATCCAATTCTTCACTTATGTGGTTATAGCCAGGGCTTGTGGAATTTGTGATGTTTCTGGGTGAAAGCTGGAAGTATGTAGTTATGAGTACCTTTCCAGCAACTGCATCCATTCAGATTCATCGGACAGAGACTCACACTTAAACAAGTTACATCAAGCATTCTTTAGATTATACTTACTCAACAAAATGGAGAAAACCAGAACAAAAGGCCAATAACGATGTACTACAGGACAGCACCAGATAAGAAAATGACAGGCCACTCTCACTTAAAACTGTATCATCTATTATCTACACTCCATCCTGGACAAAGACACTTCTCTCACACAGGCCTTGGGTGGCAAGCCTGCACTTGCTTACAGACGCACCCCCTCCAAAAAAAAAATCCAACATGGATACAGGCACAGACCCTGGGGCAGACCCAGATGCTAACTCTGTCCCCATATTTACTCTGACAGCAGTATTACAGGACTTAAAAATGCCACCCAAAGCATCAGGGGTTCATTCACTTCCTTCATCAAGCAACAATACGCATCTCTCAAGGTACCATACGCCACCATCTGCTATCAATGCCCTCTGCATTCTACATAGGGCAAACAGGTCAGGCACAACACTGGCAACATAGAGAAGCCATAGATAAATGTTTCAGCCTCCAAGAACTTAAAGCTACCATCCTTAAACAAAGGAACATCAAGGGAGCATGCACAGTGAAACCACTGAGTTAGAATATATCAAGAGGTTCAATACAGGTAGAATTGGTACAATGGATTTTATCACACTGCATGCGTTAACTGGCTTTATCAATAGCAGCAGGTCTGTGTCATGGATTATTTTGGTCTGAGGGAATAATCTCATGCCGAACTTTTCTGCATTTTGTTTCCAACAGACCTCACTGTTTATAATGCCACCCACCCACAAAAAATAACAATTAACTCAAAAGCTTATGCCATGATAATTTGTCAGTGGTTAACATGCCACAAGACTGTTACTTTTACAAGAAACCAAAAGTTTTGAAACAGTTCTGTGAGTAAAACAACAACAACCTGCAAACAGAATGCACAAATGCCCAGTAAAATTAATGAGTGGAGTAAGGTGGAAACAAAATTTTACTTGGTTCAGACAGCCCCCCCCCCCCAATTTTTTGGTCATTCTTGGAGGGGGCTGGGCAAGAAAGAAAGCATTGTTAACATCATCTAACTTTTTCCTAATTTTATAAAATATGGTTTTACAGCAGACACCAATTACTTTGTTAAACAGGAGATGAAATTTTTATCAGATTCTACACTTCACTTGACTTCACGTGGTGAGATTCTTATTTTCAGGGGAATAATCCAGATAGTTTGGTTTGAAACCCATCAGCGTTAAGAGTTCTAGCTGATCTGAGCTGCATTTACCAATTTGCATTATGCTTCTCCATGCTCAGCAGTTTTGAAACAGTATTACAAATTAATTCATAAGGGAAAGTGAAGGAAATCCACCCCAAAAATTTTTAATAGATTACGTATGACATAAAACAATGCATGATCTAAAGAACAGCAGGGTTTAAGCAGAGCAAACTAAGAAATAAAAACTGGCAAAAGCAAATTTATGATGACTCAAGAAAGCCTAGAATATGATATTTTGTACTATTAGCTTGCAGTGAAGGAAAGGACAATGAAGGAACATGAAAATGGTAAAAACAGTTAACAGTAATTTAATCACTCTACACTGCATTGCTGTTTGTGGAAGGGAGGGGGTTATTGGTTTGTGGTTTTTGTTTTATCGTGTATTTTTATATTGTATTTGATGTTGTGATGTGAACCACCCTAAGATCTACAGATGAAGGGCAGTATTCAGAACAAAACAAAAAAACAAAGGTAAATGAAACAAGTTTGAAAAAGAGAAACAACATGGCAGAGCTTTCCAAACTTTTCATGTTGGTGACACTTTTTAGATATGCACCAATTTGCGACACAGTAATTCTGTTTTCCTAGCAAACCAGAGATTAAACTAACTCCTTTCCAGCCCTGGGAGGAGTGCAGGGAGAGTTTGCGTAACACACCTGCACACTGCAGCCGACATACTAACGTGTCGCAACACACAATCTGGAAAGCGCTGCAATATGGGAATGACAACAAACGTTGGCGCAGGGTTAGTGAGCTGAGAAATTAACCAAAACTTCCGACAATGTGCTAAGCCAAACCTTTCCTTTACTCAATGCAGTGTGGCAGTAAAAAGGACCAGAAAGGAGCAACGCAGGTTGGTAGTTCCTCTCCAGGAGCCCACACATTTCTGTAGTCAAAGCAAGCCACAATTTGGCTTACTGTGCTGTGCAAACTAGGAATGACCCAGTTCATACCTAATGCATAACCATGGTTTAGCATAGTGTACATGAGCCTCCATGAACCCAAGCAGGGCCAGCTCACCCAAATTCTTGCCTCCTTACATCTTGGAGAGGGAGGACCTCTTGCAAGTTCAGTTTTGCTTTTAACCATGACAATTCTTTCAAGGAACTCTTTTTGTTGTTGTTGTTAATGCCTAATATTTTTAGTTTGAAATAGTAGTATTTCCTATGTGTGTTTTTTATAGGCTAAATTTTTATGACTTGGGAGTCTGTGTCAATTCAAGAGACTAATCTCCCAATTATTCATGTCTTCTTTAAGTCTACTGCAATAAGCAGATGTTTAGACAAAGTTAGGCACTTTTAAATTCCATTAATTGAAATGGGCACGTTAAGCATGTGCATAACTGTCTCCAGACTTGCTTAACTCTGTATTGCATCTCTGAATAATGTGTTATACACATAAAAAGTATAAGAGTTATCACGTGAAATGTGAATTCATGTGAAATTATATATTAATCTTGCCTGGTTTATCTTTTTTCACTTTTCAGCTTTGAGGCAACTAGTAAATATCTCTATGGAAAAAACTAACTTTACACCAGACAGAATATGCAAATTAAATTCATTGTTATGGAGCGTTAGAATGGAAAATTCACATTCTGCACCTGCATAGGAATCAATAACAAGATCATCATAAATTGTTTATATAATACTGCTGAAATGGAGAAATTTCAGGTACATGTAACACCTGATGAGGCAACTGGAAGGTTTGCCACTGACATCCAAGGTTAAATTTTCAAATACTTACACCAGAAATAAATATATTCTTATCCGAAAAGAAAATTGTGAGCAGTATGAATTTTCATATGCACTGAAATTACTAATGCTTCGTTTTTATTCTTTAAGGTGTTATGTTTGCGGGTAGGTAAGACACATTCTTGTGCTGCTGCTTACGCACAAGTTCCTATGGAAAAAATATGCAGAGTGTATATTAAAATATATAGAACAGATGAATTTTATCAGAAGTTTCCGGTTCTGTTAGATGCCTATATCCCAGGTGGTTTCATTTTTACATTGCTCTATCCATAGAGCTCCAAACTAGAGGATGTGGGCGATTCATGTCATTCCTTTCTGAACTAATTGCTGGACAAGGCAGGGGGCAAGGTGGGTGTGTATAGTTGCTGTGCATGCATGCATGGTTGTGTGCATGGTTACAGTGCGCACAACAGTTTCACCAAGTTGCAAATATGTCAACAGGTGGGCCCTGGTCTAGTGAATCCACTTTGGGCATAGAAAGGTAGAAGTGTATGCAACATTGCTCGCTTCACTTGGTAGGCATGATGATGCCTCTGGAATAGCCAGGACTACTATAACTCATACAAGGTTGGCTTTCTGCCCTTGTTCGATCCACAGAGATGTCTACCTACTTGCTATGCTTCAAGTTTCAACACAGTCTTTATTTGGGCTCCAGCTAAGATAGCCCTCTAGCTCCGATTCCTTCCAGCTCAATATATCAACTCTAGAACGAACTCAGGGACACTAGGTAAGAGAACAGAACCTTCAGGGTGCCTTGGTCTGGCAAAAACAAACTTGTCATTGGCCACTGTCTCATGGATAACAACTTTCGAGGCTATCCTGCTGCCTTGTGAGTGAATCTGGTATACGATGCCATGTAATCACACAAAATTTACTAAAGTATGTTAGTGTCTAAGATATCATCATGTAGCTCTTGCACATATTAGTCTTGTAGCAAGCTGACTTGAACAAGTGAAAAGGTGTCAAGGTCCAGTTCATGGGTGATCGAAGTCACGGCAGGGGATGTCAGGACCGGGGGCAAGATGGTGGGGTGGGAGCAGGAACGGAGGTCCAAATGCCAGGAGTCAGGAAGCCAAGAGTCTGAGGATCAGGAAGCAAGGAGCCACAAAGTTAGGGGTCCAAGGATCAAGAAGCAGGGAGTCAAGAAGCCGAGGTTCAAGGATAAGGAAGCAAGAAGCCAAACGCAGCAAGGCAGGGAGTGTGTTGCTGTGGCAAAGAGCTGAAGGAAAAATGCTGACCTTATATCCCTTCCCAGCTCTTGCCACCAGGTGCTGTGAGTTACCAATTGGCCTCACCTGTGAGGCCATGCCTTGCCTCTTCAGAACAAACTTAGGAAGGCCCCAGTCCTGCAAAGTCCTATTTGTTCACAGGGCCTGGCTCCTGCATGCACACCTGAGAGAAGGATTTAAAGCGGAAGCTTGACATATGTCTAGGGGAAGCTGTCAGGGAGCTGTTAATGGCTCCCTGATTCACTGTCTTCCACAATTCCAAGCAATGTCCATAGTTTTGACTCATGCTACAACAACCTGAAATCCCCAATGAGCTATACGCCAACTTGGAACCAGAAACACTAAGATTGCTCTGCTTTTAAAATTTCTGGTACACTCTCATGACACATGGGAGGCACAGAAATGAATAACTAACTAGCCTACCAACAGACACAAATTTCCCAACGGGGAAATTATTTTTATATACTCATTAGTCCATGAATACTCTCAATTTTTATTTTTATTTTTATTTTTTTAAAAAAAAACCAATTCCAGGCAGTGACTACAGCTCAAATATGCACTGTATTCTTTTCCATCACCACATATTATAAAATGCTGAATATAAACATTACTGTTCTGGATCCAATACATAAAGCTGTTGGATATTAATATTTCTCTACCTTTGCTTTCTTATCAGCTACCTAAAACTGTCAGTGTTTTTCAACCAGAAGGTTTTTAGCTGCAAGAAAGAAAGCTATAAATAATTGATTCACAACCGTTTATTTCCTATTTTATCCTCACTTCTTCCATTCTGTCTTTTATATCAGTTGTGGGATTCCTCACACTGCCTCAGTGGTTTCTTTTTCATGTAAATACAGTTTTAGCCCACATTTTTTAGAAATAGTATTATTTCTATGTTTTAGGTGCAGCAAATTGTCAAGTGTGTGAGCCTATTTTGTGCTGAAAACCGGATCCAGAAAGTCTGGCTTGAGTTTAGGGAGCTTCTACAGTGAAGTGTTGCTTTTATGAAATTATGCCATTTACAGTTGCATTTCTGTGCCACAAATCACATTCAGAGTGATTTCCAACAACATAAAAAGCATTCAACGTTTTGCAAACATTAATAATAAAAAAATACCATGGTTTGAGGGAAAGTGTTCCTGGGTGGCACTAATTATCTGGATCCACTTCAATCTGGGTTTGGGTTTGGGCCTGAAATAGCTTTAGTCGTCCTGATGGATGACCTATATCAAGAGACAACAGGGGGAATGTGACGCTGCTTCTACTGCTGAATCTGCCAGTGACCTTTGACACCACAGAGCATGGTATCCTTCAAAGTTAACTGTGTGGGATGGTATTGGATGCATTGTACTCCATCCTGTCTGCATGGTCAGGTCCAGAGAACAGCATTGGGAGAGTGATCTTTGACTCCCTGGCACCTATGCTATGGCTTTCAGAAGAGCTTTGGGTCCAGGATACCTTAAGGGTCCAGGATTTTGGGTCCAGGATACCTTAAGGACCACCTGAGCTTTAACATCCCAGCTTATATCATATGGAGGAAAGTTCTTAGTTGCGCCCGTGTAACCAAGGCCCAACTGACCTCAGCCAGAAGTTTGGCATTTAGTGCTCCAAGTTGTGGAGCATTTCCAGAAGAAATTTGGAAGGCACTCTCGCTTTTGATGTTCAGGAGACTTCTTTTTGTGAACAAGCCTATGCAGTTGTTTAAAATGTTTCTTGAGTATTTCAATGGTTTTTTTAAAACTGCTTTTAAATGTTTTATGTACATTGCCCTGAGGTTTTGCAAGAGGGTGGTATGCAAATCAATCAATCAATCAATCAATCAATCAATAAAAAAATCTATTGCTAAGCTCTAACAATGACAGCAGAAATCTCAATGCCCCTCAGCTGCTGAATTGCTTGTTTCCAGATAGGTCCAGTCTGTATCTATGGATGGAGTATTACCTATGGTTACTGCTTAAAACCACATAGTCCAACTCTATTCTGCCAGAAGTAGAAAACTTTATATAGCAAATAGGCTGAAGTAATTTTATCATTTTACTTATTATATAGAATATGCATTACACCCTGTCTCTAAGGAGTATCTGGAGTGTATCTAATCTTATTCATTTCTTTCCCCCAGCCCCACATAACCCTGCAGGGTGAGAGAAATAAAGGAACTGTTCCAAACCCTCCAGAGTCCAAGTCCAAATTTGGCATTCTAATCACTTTGAAAAACATAACTCTCATCCTGTCCTGCCACACCTTCCTGCTACAACCAAAACCCAAGAACTTGGATTCAGATGGCAACGTTTCAGATGGCAATTTACCAATATATACATGTAATCAACTGCTCATCTGTATTGTACTGCCGATTGGCCAGGAATATTTTATTGGCCTTCCTTCCTTGTTGCTTTTCCAACATAATTTCTCCAAGCCAAAAAAAATAAATAAAGGAAGTTTGCTTCTGCTTCCTGAATGTAGTCATTTCCTTAATGTATAGAATTTATTATACAAGGAGCAACATCAGTTCAGGACAACTGCTCAGGACTTTCAACTTTTGTGCCAGTATCATTTTACAGCACCCATTAATACTTAGCTGAGGAAGGCATCTTGTAAAAATGTGTGAAATCAAAAAGCTCATGCTTCTTCTTGTGCACTGCAAAGTGGAGTTATTCTGCATGGCATTCTGAAATACACTGCCTTATCCATTTTCTACAGAATTACTTTACAGTAATAATTTAAATTCACTTTGCTCCAAAAGACCCCAGGCAAGCAAAGTTTCCAAGATAGTAGTAAAAGAGACTTTTTGTTACTAAGACAGGCTGCTGTCCTAATTCTGGATACAAATGAAAGTTAACAGCTGCTTTTTAAAAAGCTGAGCTTTCAAACAAGTTCAGGAATGAGGAAAGATAAAAAGTTTTCTCAACAAAATAATTTTTTACCATATATATAAATTAAAAGGTGGGCATGGTCCAGCTTATAAATATTTTAAATAAATATTTACACTCTCACTGTTTGCTCTTGATAGAAGGAAAGTTGTAGCTTTTTCCTTCAGTTTTAATGAAAACAGGTTCCCATTCATTACAAATTTGTGTAACTGTTGCATATTGTAACCCCAATGAGCAAACAAGCCAGTGTACCAATCCAAAGTTTGATCCAACTGTGATATAGTCAAAAGTGAGAGATGCAACTTTCACCCTTCTCTTCATGTGCAGAAAAGCAAGAATGCAAGAAGGCTCACTGCAGGTGGCTCATTATCACCCAAATGATGGCTTTTGATGATCATCTGAACCAGGCTACTTGATTCTTCTGTGCAATTGCAATTATCTATACACCTTTGGTTATATTTCTACCAAAAAAGGCACAACGTTTAATTATTTTCATAATAAATCCTTTCAGGAAGGCTGTCAGCTACGTAAATGTAGTTATTCCCCTTATATATATATATTTATTTGAAAGTTTAGCTATTAAATCAGAAGAATTTTACCATTTTTAAAATGGGGAGGGGCAGCAATCATTTGCCAGTTTTTTGTGGGCAGGCAAAACAGTATCAAATTAGAAAACAATAATACCACGCAGAGTTAAAAGATGCAACTTGAATTTTCCTATTATCACATCAATTGTTTACCCTGGATTATAGAATGGGTTGATGAATCACTTAAAACTGGGTGTTACAAAAAGTTAGAACATCGTACTTCAAAAGTTACAAGACATTTTATGACTAAATAATAAAGGCAGAAAGAAGAATTATAAGGCCCCAAATTTTATGAAATCATTGCTAGAAATATGGGATAGATATAAGGGAAGAATAAATCACCTAGAGGGTCTATAAAAGATGATCCAGAATTTTATTTAAATAATATATAGGAGCACTTTAGTCATGCAAACCAGTGCTTTTTCATACTTATACTGTTAAGCCATGAACATTTTGTTTAACTTTAGATCTAAAAATATTGCCAGATAACATTAATCTTTCATGATCTGAATATCTGCAACTAAGGGAATATGTAATCAAACTAAAGCATCAGGGTTTTCAAGTGAGAGTTTTGAAAAGTTTTACTTATCCAATGTAAGAGAACAGTATGTGTTAAGAATTCACATTCTGTGAGTATTTTTTGTGAAGAAAAATGAAGTACATGCTGAAATGGGGGCATACATTTTTATATTCAAAATGAATAGTTAGATGCAACTCTATACAGGTTGGCCCAAAAGTCAGCCCCATTAAACTGCATGGGGCTTATTCCCAGGTTACACTGCGAGTACAAAATAAGTAGTAGTGAAAGAATATGTGTGCCTGAACTAGAGATTGCATGGCCTTATTGGACAGGAGCAGTTTTCTACTCAGGTACCTAAATCTCATTTAAGGGCACTTGCTACTTGCCCAAGCCAAACACCCAGGTGCAAGGCTGACATAGAATGACAAGAAACACACCCCTCAAACTCTGAGACAAAGACTTGTAGCTCAGTGGCAGAACACATACCCCCACAAGCAAAAGATCCAGGGTTCAACCCCTGGTGTTTGTAGGCAAAGCTGGGACAGATACCTGCATGAAACCTGAAGGGCCACTACTGCCCCGTGTCAACAGTACTGACCTAGATGAGCCAATAGACTCACCTGATGAAAAGCACCTTCCTATGCTCCTGTGATTCTGCAGTTCTGGTCCTGACTACTCATTATGATTGCCCAATTCCTACTCCCAAATGACACTGCAGATTAAATTAAAATGCCTATATGAAATGCAAACTTAAAAGGAAAAGGTATACAATAGTTAATAATAAAAAATATTGATCTACACATAAAAACCTGTATTTTTAACTCATTGTTTCTCTTCTTTCTCCTATTAAAATTCAGGACCGTTGCTCTAAGAAAAGTATTTGACATCTTATAGCTTGAAGAAGCAGAAGACCTCAACTGTACTACATGCAGTCAAATGGGTTTTCTTCATACAGTTAAAAATAATTAGACCAATACTTTTGTATAAGGAAATACACCATTACAATCTCAGTGGGGTGCAACCTTGGCCTTTAGCTTGAGAGAGAGAGAAATCACCAAGTTACTTTCCTAATAAACAATGCAATATTAATAAGCACAGTTGGGGTCCGGTGTTCTGAAAACTCGCAGCAGGTATTGAAATTGTTGCTTGATTTAGCTTGGAAATTCACTATTCTTTATAAATGGACAGTGCTGATTGCAAGTAACAGAAGGGCAAATGTAGAGCATAATCAATTAAAGGATAAAAAAAAGAAACTACCTAGTAACTTTGAAATAATAATTCTGCTCTGTTCTGTGCTGATCAAATCATATTTGGAGAAATGTACTGAGCTCTGTTAACCATACTGTAAGGAGGACATTGACAATTTCTGTTTGAGGCTGTGGTTATGGAAGAAGCGCTTGGTGTGTTAATGCTGAGAACCCCACTATTGCAGGCTAAGGTTGTATATATGTGCAAATAAACCATATATCATAAAGACACCACAGTCTCCACTGTGCCTTATTCCTGAAGGAACCACAACACCTGGGATAGTGTCTGGAACCCCTGGAATCTCACACCACTCAGAGATTGGGGTGGCATGTAACGGTATACAGTGGTACCTCGGATTATGAACTTAATTCGTTCTGGAGGTCCGTTCTTAACCTGAAACTGTTCTTAACCTGAGATACCACTTTAGCTAATGGGGCCTCCCACTGCTGCTGCACCGCTGGAGCACGATTTCTGTTCTCATCCTGAAGCAAAGTTCTTAACCCGAGGTACTATTTCTGGCTTAGCAGAGTCTGTAACCTGAAGCATCTTTAACCCGAGGTACCACTGTAATTTAAAATCCATTAGGAGTTTAAAAGGCGCACAAATTACAAGACTAGAATAAGCACTATATATAAACTGTAGGCATTTATTTATGACCAGAAATTGAGAAAGCCTTCAAGTATAAACGGATGGCACTTGGTGTGTGCCAGGTCTAAGCAATTGGGATATTTTTCAGCTTATGGCAGACACTAGATTAAAAGTGCCATCTGAGAAACCTGGCCACTAATTGCCAAGGCACCATGGGATTCATCCCAGAATTATGTAAGATACTTTGCTAACACAGATGGTAAGGTTATCCAGGGGCCAAATTAAATGTGAGACCAAGTTCCTCAACAGTGTTGTTGTTTAACTGAAAAGCAGCCTGAGAAGGCTAGAAACCTGCCTAACATATGTATATTTGTTCTCATGCAGTGAAAATCAGCTTGTGTGTAACTTCAACTTTTCCCAGCCAATTTCTCATTTTAAAAATGTCTAATTTAGCCCTGTAGCTCAATGAGTAAAAACATATTTACAGTGGTACCTCGGGTTACAGGCACTTCAGGTTACAGACTCCGCTAACCCAGAAATACTACTTCAGGTTAAGAACTTTGCTTCAGGATGAGAACAGAAATCATGCTCTGGCGGTGCAGCAGCAGCAGGAGGCCCCATTAGCTAAAGTGGTACCTCAGGTTAAGAACAGTTTCAGGTTAAGAGCGGACCTTCGGAATGAATTAAGTTCTTAACCCGAGGTACCACTGTACTCTTAAGAATCAAAGAAAATAATGCAAACTGGTAGATAGTATTTTAAAATGTGGTCTTATTTAAGGAAGGCCCTTCAGTTTGTTCTTCCTCAGTAAAATAGATTACTGGTGACCATCATTTCAAGAAGTTCTAAGCGTTGGATCAAGCGTTAGAAAAGCCACATGGAAAGTTCTAGAAATCTTTTGCTTTTAGGTTATTCATTACATGGACGCGGATGATAACGTGGAGAGTTTGAGCATCAACATTTGCAGCCATTTTCCTCTCCCTTCTCTCTCTCTCACCCCCCCCCCCACGTATTTCTATTGGACTTTCTTTGGTGGCTGTAATATTTGAGTCAGTTGCAATTTCAACTTCTATGCAACCTATGGTAAGTAGCCTTTGAGGTTCAGAACTGCATCTAATGAATAATAAAACTTTGAGAGCAGAGAGCATTTAAGACATATCTGTTTCTTAAAGTAAAACCCACCATGTTCTACCAAATCTTTCCAGTAATGATAAGCTGGTTTAGATACAATAGCACCAACGCATGAAACAACTATTGCTATTTGCTTTATTATTTGCTTATTAAGAAATGAGCAAATTGTACAAGCTGAATGTCGTCTGGGCTTCTGAGAAAGAAAAGAAAGAGGAATCGCAATCTTCATGGGACCAGGCTTTTTTCCAGCAATATCGTCAGTCTGAGGCTTCTGACCCAGGGATGAGCTGGCTATAGGTCAGAGAGGAGGATACCAGACTAAACAGACCCTTGGTTTGATGCACAAGGGAAGCTGAGAAGGTAAAGCATCAGAAATGCACTACTCAAATGCCTGTGAATTTGTATTTGGCAAAAAAACAAGAGAGTACAGTAATCGAGTCTGAATTGAGTCTCTCTGGAAGGAATGTGACTAGTTCTCATAAGCATGAGAGAGAAAGATCATTTGCAGTGTACTTCTGATTTACCTCCTTTCATTATAGTCAAGACCAAACTGCAGTTTTTCAGTTCTCTGTATGCAAAGGAAAAAAGTAAATGAGATTATTTCTCCCTTAACCTTGAGAAAGCTGGTTATTAAACCATTCTAGATTACTAAACCATCCTACCGGTGTACTGCCATCTAGTGTAGATCAAAACCACTCTGTAAAACTATGCAGAAAAAAGAATGACTAAAGAAAAATCTGAGACAGAAAGTAGCAGTATGACAACTCAACCACTTCTGTGAACTGTGTGTACTCTGCATTGTAAAGGCACTTCTAGAACTTAGCTCTCTTCCTGATGGCTTAGCTTTCTAGGTGCACTGGGTTTTTTACATGGGTTAATCATTCAAATACATGGTGATGTACAATCAAATGGCTTAAACAGCACAGTCCTGACAAGAGTTTTACAACGTTTGCCTCTTGGCTTGCTATGGAAAGATCCGTAGCTACTTTTTCTTTAAGAACAAAACTTGATAAGCCAGGATTTAAAGGTAAAGGTAAAGGTACCCCTGCCCGTACGGGCCAGTCTTGACAGACTCTGGGGTTGTGCGCCCATCTCACTCAAGAGGCCAGGGGCCAGCGCTGTCCGGAGACACTTCCGGGTCACGTGGCCAGCGTGACATCGCTGCTCTGGCGAGCCAGAGCCGCACACGGAAACGCCGTTTACCTTCCCGCTGGTAAGCGGTCCCTATTTATCTACTTTCACCCGGAGGTGCTTTCGAACTGCTAGGTTGGCAGGCGCTGGGACCGAGCAGCGGGAGCGCACCCCGCCGCAGGGATTCAAACCGCCGACCTTTCAATCGGCAAGTCCTAGGCGCTGAGGCTTTAACCCACAGCGCCACCTGCGTCCCAAGCCAGGATTTAGGTAACAACAAATCGCCAAATAGGAGAGTAAAGCACTGCTGAGTGGAACAGGAATGTGGAAACCAGGATTTCCTTATTCATTATCTCTGAAGTTTCTTGTGCTGTTTTGCCACTGCCATTTTTGTTTAGAAATATGCTATCTGTATGCCACGATTGTATTATTGCTTTTCCTGTTTTATGTAAACTGCTATGGCAATTTCTTTTCCCAAGAGTGGAATAACAATCCTTAAATTAATTAAATAATTGAAAATTATTGTTAATTATTAAACAGTTTCCAAAAGAGTACATATTTCAATACACTTGTGAGTTCTTTATAACCCTGGAAGATTTTGTAAATCCTATTTCTAATTTCTAATCCTATTTGCACTGAACATGGCTCCCCAAAACCACTCAATAGTTATGTTGTCTACCATAGCTACTACAGTTGTACCTTGGTTGTTGAATGCCCTGGAACTCGGACGTTTTGGCTCCCAAACACCATAAACCCGGAAGTGATTGTTTCAATTTGCGAACGTTCTTTTGGAACCCGAATGTCCGATGGGGCTTCCATGGCTTCTGACTTGCTGCAGGAACTTCCTGCAGCCAATCAGAAGCTGCGATTTGGTTTTCGAGGTCAAACAGACTTCCAGAATGGATTCTGTTCGATTTCCAAGGTACAACAGTATAATAGCTTCTCCAGTCTCAAAAAAGAAAAGGAAAGCCTAAGTGAACTACATGTACAAGTTGTTTAACTGATTTTCAGAAAATTCCCTTTTTAAAAAATGAAATGAAAGGAGAAAAATCAGCGTTTTTATTTTGTATTGTAATCCAATCCAAAAAGCTAACTGTCATTCCCTCCAGTACCAAACTGAGATGTGCCAAGTGGGATATCCAAAAACAAGGGATGGTTTACAGTTCTACATACTTGGGGAACTCCCTAAGTATGCAAAAATGCATAACTTTAAATTTATGTATGTATGTATGTATGTATGTATTTTTAAAAAGGAAAAGCCACAAATGGCCTGGCATGGACCTACATGCCTATATAACCTAGGGGATATTGAAAGCATAGAAACACAGGAAGGCACCTTACAAAAAGTCAAACCATAGTTTACCTAGATCTCTATGCTTCACATAGTCGCTCTCTGCAGTTTCACGCAGGAGTATTTCCCAGCCCTAATTGGTGTCAGGGAACTGAAAAAGGAGAACAGCTCAATTGCAGATCAGAGAAAGTCAGGGAAACACCAGCTAACTTGCAGTTAAGTTTCTTTAGTAAGGAAGCAGAACAGAGAACATACAGAGACCTCAGCGGTATGCTCCAACCTTGTTGCTTGGGCTTGCTTGTACTTCCTACTTCACCCCATTCCCTATGTGTCAGGCTCCTCCCTCTGTGCAGGCATGTCCAAAGTCCACTTCGGGGGCCTAATCTGGCCTGCTGGTCAGTTTAATCCAGCCCCTGCGGCAGTTTATTTCCTGGGGTAAAATCCTAAAAAACACCTCAACAACTTCAACTTCAACCCTAAAAGAAGCTCAACAACTTTGGGGTAAAATGCTAAAAACTCAACAACTTCAATCCTAAAAAAAGGTAAACAACTTTGGTCATCAGCCCTCACAGCCCTCACTTCATCAAATCTGGCCCTCTTTGAAAAAAGTTTGGACACCAGTGGCAAGGAGCCCCAATGGACCCTCTCTGTTTCTGCCTTGCTCTCTGCTCTGTGAAAGGAATCAGATGCCTTGGGGGGGTTGGGGGGGGGAGGCTTGCATGCTGTCCACAGAAAAACTGTCAGGGTGGCTCTGTGGTGAAGCTGCTGATCCTTGTCTTTGTTCTGTCCTGGGGCACCTGCCTGTTTCCTCCTTTTCCTCATCCTCCAAGCTCCCAATCTCCAGTACTTCCCAGCTCTTCCCCTCCTCTCGGGTGTGTCCATTTGTCCACCACCAGGATCGAGAATCCAAATCTTCTACTTCGGCTTTCCCCAGGGGGCAAGGCTCTCGGTCCTACGGTTTCCACCACTTCTCATCTAGCCAGTTCCTGACACCTAGGGAGCTGCCAGGGAATTTATCTGGGATTCTTGCATGCAAAGTATATGCTCTCCCCCTGAGTTTCAGCCCAGTTTATCCATGGAATGTTATGGTGAAAATTAGGGCAGAGGGAGACAGTGGAGGAACGATCTCTGTTCAGGCTCCCTAACCTTATCCTGGAATGCTGTGAAGCTAAAAAATTGTCTCTAGGCGCTATTCTGCAACACTATGAGGAGGGAGCGACTGAGAGTTAGTTGCTTGTGTAAGGCTACCTAGCGGCTTCATGGCAAAAGACTGATTAGGGCAGATTATTCTGCCGTATTGTCAAGAATTAGTCCCCAGGCACTAACCAGCTGCATGCATCATAGGCTGCCTTCATTAAGATTCATACTACAGTATTCAGAGCTTCACAACAGCCAACAAGGAACTGCTCAAAGTTTTCAATCCAAGAAGCTACCCTGGTAACTCATGAAAAAAATAGTGTGTTCCAGCCATGCAGCTTCTTTCCTTCAATCTCTTTTGCCACTGATTGGGAACAGCCAAGCGCTGCAAAGTTTGCAAAATTCTTCTGGACTCACATGCTAATATTAAACAAGTGAAGCCTTTGTCAAGTGGGGGGCGGGGGCGGGGGTGGGAATCCGACATGCAGTCTGATCCAAGTAACAATATAGTTCATACATTTCAAATATCTTTAGCATTTCCTCAATCGAGTCACTGCAGCTTTTTATCAACAGATTCCCCATGAAGTGATCAAAGGGGGTGTGTGTGGAATCTTTAAGGTGCCAGAAGGTAAGAGTAGTATCAGTTACTGAATTTCCAGCAATGAAACCTTATTACTATGCATGATGTTTACTCTGCAGCATCTGTTTCTTGTTGAGCAAAGACCTCTTTTACAATGATGATATAAGCCCTGTAGCTTTTCCACTAAAGGAAACATCACAGCATAAATTCAGACATCTTTATAGAGCAGTATCAATAAGTGTATCCCATCTATTCAGAACATTCTAAGGAGCTCATTACTATGATGCTAAAATTCCTCTCCTGTCTTCTAGGTTACTTTTTTTTAGCAGTAGTGCAAGTAGGTTTTATTCTGTTAAGCACAGTACAATTTTTAAAAATAAGATTTAGGTCCAGAGATATATTTTTTTGCTGTGAAAGTTTTCAGGCTAGGAACAGAATAGGTAGTAAAACATTTTGCTAAGAGAATGTTGCCAAATATGTATATTAATTCAAATATATGCAGGGCAATTAGATGGCAATTACAAGGAAGTCAGTCACAGAAGTCTGGCTGGCTCACTCCCTAAAAAGTGCACTTTGAACTGAATTTTTTACACACATAAAAAGCACCAGATTTCATGTGTTGATGGTTGCACTTTTGTACAGTTCCAGGCAAGCTTTGCACCTGAAGTTAGCATGACTGCCAAAACACCATTCTGAACTACATAATTGTTGCAACACTTGCGATATACTCCAACTTCGCAGCAGCAAGCAAATGCGGCTTGCCCCTGTTGCCTAAAGGAAATGGGAGAGCAAGTGTAGAACAAATACAGCACAAGCTACAGACAATTCCATCCTGTGGTGGTTCTACACTGCCAGGATCACCCACCATCACTCATCTTTAATTCCCTCTCACAATAGCTCTCCCTCTTCCTTGCTGCCCACTTGGTCTATAAGGCAGGAGAGTCAGATAGCAGTGAGAAGATGGGAAAGAAAAACTGGTACTGACATTTTTTAAAAAAGTTTTGAGCAGTACCAGGAAGGGCAATACTAGCACCATTTTCACTCACTCAGGAAGAGTCTCCATCATGAATTATGCCAACAAAGTGTCAACGAAGAGCAGACAACCACACAGAATTGGGATTTAGTGTCTTTTCTTGAGGAAGCAAGGAGTAAGTTCACACACTCAGACCTCTTTTTGCTGGATGTGAGGCATTCTTTCATCCTTCAAGTCTAAGATGCCCAGTGTGCATGTGAAAAACTAAATATTATAGGGCCACACTTGTGGTCCTGTGTTAAGGGTAGTAAGCAGAACTGCATTCTGGCATTATTTTGAGAAACTGCGGGGGGCGGGGGGCAGAAGTAGGTTCTATAGTTTATACCTAGAAAATGTTTGATATGAAACTTGGCAGTGTAGGAGAGGCAAGGTTGAAGATCTGGGTTAGGTCCACCACTGACAGCCATCCATCTTCCAAGGTAGTGGTGAAGCTGGAACAAACCATAGGATAGGATACCATACCATATCATATCTATATTGCCTAAATAACATGCCTGTTAAAGGTGTCATCTTTAACAGCTGTAATTTTGCAGCTTTTGGAGCTTGACAGAACATGAACAGCTTTTAACACAACATGTTAAACTGAAAGTTTTATTAATTGATTTGCATTTTAGCTCTAATGAAAATAATCCAAATATGTTGCCATCTAAGTAAGGGGCGCCTCGCATTCTAAACATGCAAAATATTAAAACAAGACTGCTTCTGAGCATGGGTAGAATGTATGTTCCCAACAAAAAGCAATAATGATAATCACATCCAACCATGTATTTTAAATGATGGAAGGAATACAGTTTCCACATCAATGATTATCTAACTCATATTCGTACAAAAATAAGCTGGTAGTTAATGTATTTTCAAGATCCACATCGGGCAAAATCTAAGTTTTAAATGTCATTTAAGATCATTAGAAGATCAATTAGCATTTGAAATCAAGGGGGCTTTAAAAGGATGGAAATCATGGTCATATTACTTCTTCTATGTAAATACTGCTACATTATTAATTTTTTTACATATTTTCTATCTCATAGTCAATAGAAACATTTGTCTTGGGGCACAACTCAAACCCTAACCACTTCCGAGTGGAGAATAAGGCAGATAGATGTGTCTCAGGAGAGTAATTCAGGTTTTCAGCCATGGGCTCGCATTTGACCCCTTCATTAATTCAAAGAGAGCTGTGCCACAACGAAATATCTACCCTGAAAATTATGTAAAACTCTTTGTAACATTTAACCATGTTATTTTGTCACTCTGAAAGCAACAATCAAATGTTTTTGGATAAGCTCTGAGTAGCCACACTAGCATTATTTGAAAACAAAACTAGTTTCCAGCACTTTTTAAAAAAAGGTTAAATTACTTGATATTATTTTGAGAATTTGAGCTGGTAGAATTTAATATTGGCTGCTTGCTTCCATCTGCTAGGCTTCTCTCACGCACTCTTCAAGATTGCTATATCTTGAAAAAGCTGTAATTGCTATATCTTGAAAAAGCTGTAATTGCCAGAAAAAGCTGTATATTTCCAACAAACCTAATCACAGTAATTTTCAGAACTGAAAAGGGGGAATAGTGACACCTAGGTATCTGAAATACTTTTTTTTTATCCAGCACTTAGAAATGTGCATGATATTTTACCCTGCAGATAATTCTGAAAAGATGCACTAAAATTTTACTTTGTTTCCACTTCTGAACTGTAGTGACAACAGTTATAGTATTCAGCGTTACTTCCTGCTCTGTGCAAAAACAGAAGTGATAAACCCATGGCAATGTATTGCTGTCTGAAGGTATCCAGTACTGTATTAGCAGTGGAATAGTAATGGGGTCAACACCACCCTTGTCATGTCAAATGAGTTATTGCCCTTTGGCAGAGGGTGATGAGAGAAGCCCCATGTTCTTCTGTTGCTTGGAGCCAAGAAATGAGACTTTGTGCTGTTATAGTGACATATTGTTAAAAGGTAAAGGGACCCCTGACCGTTAGGTCCAGTCGCGGACGACTCTGGGGTTGCGGCACTCATCTTGCTTTATTGGCCAAGGGAGCCGGCATACAGCTTCCAGGTCATGTGGCCAACATGACTAAGCTGCTTCTGGTGAACCAGAGTAGCACACGGAAACCTTCCCGCTGGAGTGGTACCTATTTATCTACTTCAACTTTGACATGCTTTCAAACTGCTTGGTTGGCAGGAGCACGGACCAAGCAATGGGAGCTCACCCTGTCGCAGGGATTTGAACCGCCGACCTTCTGATCGGCAAGCCCTAGGCTCAGTGGTTTAGACCCCATTAGCTAAAGTGTGTAAACATGCACACACTTTCCCAATAGAATACAGGTGACACTATCACTAAAATTAAAAACAACAACAACACCATTTGAAAACAACATGCTCCAACTCACCCCCCCCAAAGAATGCTAATTGTTTTATGGATAACGTTGCATATATTTATTTGGAAACCTATATGTTATTGATATGACTTGACTTTTGACAGTCAAAATATGAACCATAAAACAAAACTAGAAGCTTTTACAAAATGCTGCAGTATTGTATAAAGAGTTAGGTAGAACTAATGCTTTAATCCGTAGCAACAGAGTGAAACAGTAATTAAGAGTAGACCAACCAACAACATAAAACAGAATAGTACAAGGCAAACTTTATTGCCTCCATTTTGGCACACATTTAATCAACAAACCAACCTCCCCATCTTTACTTGTCTATAGTCACCTTAGGCGAGGCCTGTAAGTATATGCATTGGAAAGTGCATTGTGCTCATACAAACTCCTGAGCTGAATCAAGCCACTTCAGAGAGATTTTGGGGGTCTTCCAAGGTGCTAAACAGGTATGCATTGAAGCACCCCAAACAAAATTAAGCTGCTCCTGAAGCCTCAGTGCCGCTTCAGACTTCCAGAAGTGCCAGGCAGTCTTGAGCAAGTTGCCTATTCAAAATGTTACGTTCCCCCAAGCTCACAATATAAATGAAAAGGGGCGATGATCTGTAGTTTTGTGCCTAACAACTCTAGTTTCCAAGGAGACTCAAAACTATTTTCATTCACCATAACTCCCTAACTGCAGTGCCTATCCCCTCAGAAAGGCAATTTGTATTCAAATTGCACACACGACAGAGGCAGCCCCTAGGTAAATAACGTGCAAAACTGGTCTACCCATTTTAGGCAGTTAGAATCCCTGATTGGAAGGAACACATGGTTCAATACATGAGTTGAGGCGCCATTTTGCATCTGGCTCTGCCTCCTTCAACACTGTTCTGCACCTGGCTTCTAGTAAAAAAAGTAGATCCTGCAAGCCTGTCCATGAATGTCTAGAACCCTGGTTTTAAACAAGTGGATCAGGAATACAACATGGACATGATACAACCTAGGGGAGTTTCATGTTCACTTCCCCCCGTCCCAGGGGGAGTTGCCATAAAAGAAAGAGAATGAAAGAATACAGAGAGAGGAGAAAGTCGGAAAGAACAGAAGAAAAGAGCAGAGGAACTGAGGGCTCATCTAGACTTTGCTTGCCTCATAAGCTCTTTCAGAACATCAATCAGGTTTTGTCTGGATTGGCATGTGCCCTTGTTTAAAGCTAAAGTGTGGGTTTTTCATGCCTAGAAAGTGTGGGTCCAGCATAAAACTACTCACACCCATGCTTTCTAGGCATGAGACAAGTGGAAGTGTTGCTGAGCCCTGAGACAAGTATGGTACAAAATAGTTCCCATGCTGCATGTTTTGTCTTAGGGAAGCTCCCTGGTCTGAACAAGTTGAAGGCTCCTGTTCTAGAATGAATGCAAGAGCAGTCCAAACAGCTGAATACTTTTTTCACAAACCGTATTGTAAGAAAGCAACTCCCCTAAGTAGTAAGATGCAGAGGATAGAGCAGAGTTCAGATATGTATCTTCAGGACTTCCTACAATTAACTATTAGCTTCAGTCATACACACCTTGGTTACATCCATGATAGATTCCTTTAATACTTTAAACCATCCAAGTCAATTTGAAAACTTCCACTGGTACAGATTGCAGCAGCCAAGATGCTTGTGGCAGATGAGAGTTTGAACTATGTGATACTAATGTACCATTTGCAATGGTTCTGTGTTTGCTTCTGGGCTCACTTTCAACTGCTAGTTTAGTTCTTAATGGCCTTAAATAGTTGGGGTCCAGACGGATTGCCTCCAGCACAGGCCTGGAGATGAACTCAGAGGTTCTGCTAAGAGCTAAGAGCTATCAGGTTGGCAGGTACCATGGACAGGGACTTTTCAGTAGTGCCCTCATAGTTACCTGGAGAGGGAGTTCTTATGGCACTCTCACTAATGACTTTTAATTGAATTGTAAACACTCTTTTATTTGATTTGGCATTTGACTTTTGGCTTTATGCTGGCTTTCATGTTCTAATTACTGCTGTTTTATTTATTATTTATTTTGATAATTTATATACTGCTTAAATGCAGTTGTCTCTAAGTCATGCACAAGTGTAATGGTTATAGGGGTTGCTCGTGCGTAAGTTGCTGCCACTCCTGGCTAGGTTACCTGGTTGAACCCTTTCTGTCTGGACAGCCCTTCACTTTGTGGCTGTTTCAGTCGCTGGCAGAATCCGTCAGTGGGTGTTTCTTGAACTTCTTCCAGCAAAGAAGTTCTTTGACGCCAAGTCTCATCCTACTCTCCCTGCATGGAAGTCTTCTGCACAGGAAGGGTGTGGGCAGCGGAGCACCCGTGCTCTCTCCACTGGTCTCCGGTGAAGAGTCCTGGAGCCTCCTCTCCGATTCCCCCATCTGCCCCCCTTCTCCACTGGTGTTACGCTGATTTCCTTCCACAGCAGATGGGCTGCCTCTCTGCCTGCTGGGACCCTCTCCGGCATCCCTCTGGAGCCTTCCCTCCGCCTCTGGCTCTGATGGCAGTGCCCTGACAACAAGTAAGTTTTTTTACAAGTTGTATGCAGGTAACTTGAACTTGTTTTTGGTTATTTGATTATATTTTTGCTGGCCACCTTCAGAGGGTTTGCCCCTTAATATCAGGTTATAAAAAAACAACAAACTTTGTGATTATAGAACAGTTTTGATGCTACTGTTTGATAAAGGTAGACTTATGAAAAGTCTGTCCTGACACTTTCCCTTTTAATTTTTAAACAAACTTTAAGTTACATCCAATAATCAATGTGATATCAATGTGCTTCACTTCTTCAGGATATTCAGCAGTATTATAACAGATTCAGAAAGAAAATATTTCATCTCTTCCAGTGATGCGTTTACATTTACAATCTGCCCTCCAACAGTTTCGGGACAGGTGTCATATGTTTTATAGGTATATATTAAGAAAAGAATATGATGAGCTCATGTCCCAAAAGGGCTGATGATAAAATACTTTTGCTTGGCTGTGACAATTTCCACAACCACCAATGCAGAGGGAGCAGAGAATTATAACATTATTTGGCAAAAGCAACATTATTTGGACAGATGTTTTTTAAAAAAGTTATATTTTTAATCCATTTATTGCAAGAATAAACCTAAGCTTAGCACAGTAGTGCAGAACAGATAGCCCCAGAATCTTTCATGTGTTAAATGTGAAATCCATTAAAATCCAGTGGGTTTTTCAAATGAAGAAGGACATTAACAGCCATGTGCAAATAATCTTTTGTGGAGAAGCAAACTGAATTTGACCACCCCTCTTACCATTAAAAAAAGAAACCCTGACCTTGTAAACACATTAGCTGAAGAGCTGTGTCAACAACTGTGAGAATGGGATGCTGAATTAGATGGGACATTGGCAGCAAGCTCTTCTTATGTCCTTAACTGACACATTAATACAGAGCATGTAACTCAGATAATGGTTTCACTGCACATGACGCAGGCCTGCAACGGAAACTAAGCAAGTCTGGTTCAGTAAGCTGCCTCAGTGTTAGATATGTGTCCCGTCCCGTCCTGTCCTGTCCCCTGCAGACTCCCCAGCATAGCATCCAAAAGGTTGCTAGTCATAGACAGAGGCTCGGTTTAAAACAACTGCCCATGAAACACAGAGTGGTAACCAAAGGCACTATAGTTGCTGGGAGAATTTTATTTATTAAAACCATTTCTATCCCAAACTTCTGCCTCAATATGAGACACTCAAGGTGGTTCACAAGTCTAAGACAACCCCAAAGTACAAAAATAATCAAAGAAACAAAAAGCAAACACATACAAATATTACAGCAGAAGGACTCTCTGGGTACACAAAGTAATATTAGGGTCAGCAAAGCCACATATCCAAAAACCTGTTGGATTTTTATTTTTTTAAGTCTCCAGCACAGAACAGAATGCCATAAGCAGAACCATAAGACCAATCTGTTGAGGGAGGGTAACCCAGAGCTAAGGCACCACAACAAAGATGGCTATGTCCAGTGTTCCCACCAAAAGGGTCTCTGATATCAGTGAGCTACCCAGCAGGGCTTTCCCCATTGATTATTTATTTAGAAAGACTTACAGACCACCACCGCCCCCAACTCAAAGTGCTATACAAAATAAAACTGAACCATTTTAGTAAATAGAACAGTAACCACAAATTTGAAAATGAATAAAAATACTGACAAAAATAAATTATCAACAAAACATAGATAAAATCAGTAGAACATTCTGAAGGAGCGTCTCCACCTCCATCGTTCTGCCTGGACACTGAGGTCCAGCGCCAAGGGCCTCCTGGCGGTTCCATCGCTGCAAGAAGCCAAGTTACAGGGAACCAGGCAGAGGGCCTTCTCAGTAGTGGCACCCGCCCTGTGGAACGCCCTCCCACCAGATGTCAAAGAGAAAAACAACTAGCAGACTTTTAGAAGACATCTGAAGGCAGCCCTGTTTAGGGAAGCTTTTAATGTTTAATAGGTTATTGTATTTTAATATTCTGTTGGAAGCCGCCCAGAGTGGCTGGAGAAACCCAGCCAGATGGGCGGGGAATAATAATAATAATAATAATAATAATAATAATAATAATAATAATAAAAAAAACAGACTGCACTTCAGTAACCCAGTCTTGAAGTTACCAATGTCTGAATTACTGTGGTTAACCTTTCCTGATTCAGGAATGATTACAGCTGTGGTACTAACTGTAGCTAGTAAACCAGCCTCACTGAAATCTCTTGGGCCTCCGTTACAAAGCTGGATCCAGGAGCAAACCCAGGCTGCCAGCCTACTCCTTCATAGTGAGTACAATTCCCTCCAGGGCAGGCTGCTGGCCAAGTTCTCAGATGCAAGAACCAATCACCCACAGAGACTCTGACGTGCCAGGAATTACAAGTAGCTAAATATGGCAGGTAGAAGTCCTTGTAAATATTTTTCCTGATACAGGAGGTAGTAAGGAATAGATTAATTAAGTCTAGATAGTATGTTAGAGCAGATGTCAAAGTTGAGAAAAAACTTAGTAATTGCACTCTCAGTGTTCAACAGGACTCTGAAACACAAAGATTATTCTGATAGTTATTTTACACCTATAAAAAAGCTGGAATAATAGATTTGGAGACTGATTTGTAAGCATGCAGATTTTGGGAACAAGTGGCAAAAAACAAATAGCACCATCATGCCACCATCTTCCATTGGCCTACCTCTCTGGAGATGTTTTCATGAGACACAAGCCAAACTGATAATAATTGGAGGTACCAGGGAAAGTCTGCTTGTTTAATGTTTGCAGTCCATATTTGCAGAGAAACCTTTGGACATCAAGGAGATGGAACCAGATAGGTGGAGGGCAGAAAGCAGCCCAGGATTTGACTGGGGACATCAAAGCGGAAGAAATGAGGTTAAAAGTCAAAATGAACCACAAGGAGGGGCACAGACTAGAAAGGTAAAAGTGGGGTGGGATAGGGAGGACACTGACAGAAAAAGAAGGGTGAAGGGGGGCAGAATGGAATGAGCTGTGAGCTGCATGACTGTAAGTGGTATGCTTAGTGCTGAAGTGGCAAAAAGTGAGGTTTCTCTTCCAGTACAGGGACGTGGGTAGTGCTGTGGGTTAAACCACAGAGCCTAGGACTTGCTGATCAGAAGGTCAGTGGTTCAAATCCCCACAACAGGGTGAGCTCCTATTGCCCAGTCCCTGCTCCTGCCAACTTAGCAGTTCAAAAGCATGTCAAAGTGCAAGTAGATAAATAGGTACCACTCCAGCAGGAAGGTAAACGGCGCTTCCCTGCGATGCTCTGTTTCACCAGAAGTGTCTTACTCATGCTGGCCACATGACCCAGAAGCTGTACGCCGGCTCCCTTGGCCAATAAAGCAAGATGAGCACCGCAACCCGAGTTGGCCACGACTGGACCTAATGGTTTACCTTTACCTTCCAGTACAAGTAGCAGCTGGGAGTATTTTGTGGGAACCATGAAAGGGTTAAACTCTCCCTGTCCACTCCCTGTGGTTGCAATGCTACCTCAAGTTCCCCGTGACTGCTGTTTACATACAGTGGTACCTTGGGTTACATACGCTTCAGGTTACAGGCTCCGCTAACCCAGAAATATTACCTCAGGTTAAGAACTTTGCTTCAGGATGAGAACAGAAATTGTGCTCCGGCGGCGCAGCAGCAGCAGGAGCCCCATTAGCTAAAGTGATCTTCAGGTTAAGAACAGTTTCAGGTTAAGAACAGACCTCCAGAACGAATTAAGTACTTAACCCGAGGTAAAGGTAAAGGTAAAGGTACCCCTGCCCGTATGGGCCAGTCTTGCCAGACTCTGGGGTTGTGCGCCCATCTCACTCAAGAGGCCAGGGGCCAGCGCTGTCCGGAGACACTTCCGGGTCACGTGGCCAGCGTGACATCGCTGCTCTGGCGAGCCAGAGCCGCACACGGAAACGCCGTTTACCTTCCCGCTGGTAAGCGGTCCCTATTTATCTACTTGCACCTGGAGGTGCTTTCGAACTGTTAGGTTGGCAGGCGCTGGGACCGAGCAGCGGGAGCGCACCCCGCCGCAGGGATTCGAACCGCCGACCTTTCGATCGGCAAGTCCTAGGCGCTGAGGCTTTAACCCACAGCGCCACCTGCGTCCCTAACCCGAGGTACCACTGTACTAATGTTTTAAAGTGCATGTTAACTACATTCATGCAATTAACTTTGTGTCTAGTTTGGTCCTCAAAGTCGATTCGCATGACCACCAAGCTCAAGGTGGTCTCCTTAAATCACTGCAACCAGCAGCTGCCGCCACATGAAATGTGAGGAGCCTTTTCAATATCACTGCAAAAAAGAGGCAGATGTGTAATGACCTGCAACATGTTTTCTCCTGCACATGGTCACAGGTAGGAAGCTGGCAGCAATTTCAAAAATCCTAATGGGTGCATGAGTTGTCCTCAGCTGCTGCTTAATATATGCCAATCAGTGAAAATCCATAAATGACTTCCCATTATATTTTGTTTGATTTGTTTAAAAGTGCTAAATTGCAGTCATTTCCTAGTCACAAAGCCACTGCACTAGAGTGCTCCAATTTCCTCTATCCGTAGTTCCCTCCTTTGCAAAAGCATAAACACACAGGCACCTCCACAAAAGCCAGTGAATAGGAAAAATTACACTCACTCCACTCTGTCTCTCATATACAGGACTTAACTCAAACCCTTTCAAACATTTTTTAAAAGACCTAAAGCTTACTGAGACTTGGGAAGGGAAAATCTGCCAAACAGACGTTCGCATATGGAATCCAGTTATGCTTTTCTTTAGTTCAAATCACTTCCTACTTATTGTTCAACACAACATGTACTTTGTGAGATTTAAGGATGCCGTCTAGCAGTATGCAGCTACAGTTTATTTTTTTCATTTCCAAATGTCTTGAAGTTTGTACAGTACACTTATGCACACCGAACCTAAGAGAGAGTTATTTAAAGAATTTTTCCTACTGAGAAGCTTCTTGCTTTTTTTTCTTTTTGAGGTTTATCTTTTCAGTAGCCTTTGGAAAACTGAGACTCTTCTTGCTGTTCTGTCCTCCACTGAAATGTGTCCAGATGGAGTCTGTTTACTTTGTAGTTAATGAGAATGGAAGGAAATGTAGTGATGAAATATTAAAAACCCTTCCTTACTTCTAGCATTGCCTGCTTTAATCTTGTGCAAAGCTTCCTTCAACAAACTCTGTGAAACCTTCAAAGTCAAACAGCATCACTCTCTAAACCTTTCTTTAAAAAGCAAGAAAGGCTGTGGTTTTGGGGGGCTTCAAATAGTTTCGACAGGCAGAGACGGGGAGCTCCAAACTTTTTGCATGGAAAAATATTAGAACCTTAAATTTAAGAACCCATTCACCCATTTCCAAAGACTGACAACTGCAACAACCATAATATTAATAAGCTGATAGTGACTTGGTGCCACCACAGTAAGTTTCAACTTGATCCTCTTGATTTAAGTTACTGGTTCTAAGTAAAATGATCAAGAACAACTTGCATCAAGAAGTCAACTTCTTGGAGTACTAAAAATACGGGTTGAGTTCCACTTCACACATGCATATTCACACACTCAAGTACCAAGTGATGGTATATATCACCACATGTGGAACTTTTTTGTATCACCCAGAGTTATCAAGAATAGCGAGCTGGTGGGTGATGAACATGAATATGTGTATCTGCCTTGGGATGAAACAATGTCAGGAGTCCTTAAACTCATCAGGGAAGAGCTTTCTCATCCTGAAAAAGTCAAATTTGCCCTCCTACTGGTATTTCACTGCACAGGTGCCCAATGTATAAATGGTATGCAAATCTCAATGAATTTGTTCAAAAAGTGTTAATAATAATAATAATAATTTTATGATTTATACCCCACCCATCTGGCTGGGTTTCCAGGACTATGTTCTGTTTCAAGTCGAAATAGATTACACATTGGAAACTGAGGGCTTAGGGGCTCTTCTTTTTCCTGCCACACACATTTAAATACTATGTATAGGGATAAAGATTTGTGGTATACTTGGTGCAGTGGTAGTTAACGGATAAGTTGTAACTTATTTAGATACTTTCCACATGGAAATTTCTCTTCCTCTGCAGTATGTATGAGCCTAAGTGGGCTTTACAAGATGAGATTCTTTGCAATGAGACATTTCTACACATGAGTGCCCGCAGCACTGGGCAAATTAATGCAGAATTCTAAAAGGGACCAACTACATCTTTGAAGTGATGAAATAAAGAAAATATTTTCAATTACCTAGCAACACCCTAACCTGCATATCCCAGCAACTAAAGCCAGCACTGTCAGGGATCGAACCTGGCTTTGGGGGTTCCCAGCAGCATCTGGTTGGAAACTCTTCGAAAGAGAATGCAGGACTGCATGGAAAGCTGCCAGGATCCCCCTGTTCTTCCATCCTTGCCCCATGCCCTTTAGGAGGGAGACTAAAATGCACTCTGCACATGTTTAGAGACCGATTTAGCTCCATCTGTCACTGTGGAGCCTTAAAAAAAAAGTTTATAAATCCCTTTTGTGAACCCTGGAGTGGCTGGGGAAACCCTGCCAGATGGGCAAGGAATAAATAGAGTCATATAATTGTGGAGTGTTAAAGCTATGGTTTTCCCAGTAGTGATGTATGGAAGAGAGCTGGACCATAAAGAAGGCTGATTGCCGAAGAATTGATGCTTTTGAATTATGGTGTTGGAGGAGACTCTTGAGAGTCCCATGGACTGCAAGAAGATCAAACCTATCCATTCTTAAGGAAATCAGCCCTGAGTGCTCACTGGAAGGACAGATCCTGAAGCTGAGGCTCCAATGCTTTGGCCACCTCATGAGAAGAGAAGACTCCCTGGAAAAGACCCTGATGTTGGGAAAGATGGAGGGCACAAGGAGAAAGGGACGACAAAGGACGAGATGGTTGGACAGTGTTGTTGAAGCTACCAGCATGAGTTTGACCAAACTGCGGGAGGCAGTGTAGGACAGGAGTGCCTGGCGTGCTCTGGTCCATGGGGTCACGAAGAGTCGGACACGACTAAATGACTAAACAACAACAATTGTAGAGTTGGAAGGGGCTCTAAGCATCATCTAGTCCGACCCCCTGCATTGCAGGAAAACGCAGCTGCCCCATAAGGGGATCAAAACTGCAACCTTGGCGGGATCAGCACCATGCTCTAACCAACTGAGCTCTCCAGGCAAGTCTGAATAATAAAATTCTTATTATTATTAAGCGTTAAGCCTCCACCTTCAGCTTCTCACCACCGGGGAAGGAAGAGCATCGGGGACTTACTGTAGAAGATGTACTCGGTGTAGCTGCTCCAGATCTTGTCCTCTCGGTACTGGTTGATGAAGGCGGCGGTGCCGGTGGAGTTGCAAGCCACCATGTGGAAGCCGGCTTCGGAGAGGCGGTCGAAGGCCTGCTCCAGGTAGGTGAACTTCAGGTAGAAGCGCGACGTGTACTTCTCGGGCGGGCGGTCCGGGTCTCGGCTCTCGTTCAGTGTCTCGCCGAAGATCTCCTTGGCCAGGGCGATGCGGCCGCACACCATGATGCGCGCCACGCGGCGGAACTTGGCGTCGGCCTGGTTCTCGCGCACCGTGGTGTACGAGCCGCGGTAGCCCACCGTGATGAAGCCGGCGCGCTTCTCCCCGGCGCTGCGCTGCTGCTGCTGGTGCTGCGCCACCAGGAGCTCGCCGCTGCCGGGCGAGTTGGCCTCCTCCAGGTCGCTCTGGCAGCCCTCGTCGTTGAGGGAGCTCTGCTTGGCCACCTTGGGCGACAGCAGCTTGACCAGCTCGGCCAGCTGGAAGTACTCGGCTTCGCGGAGCAGCCGCTCCTTCTCCGGGAAGTGCTCGGGCAGCGCCAGCTGCTTGTCGCGCAGGTAATCCAGCACGTACCTGAAGAGGAAGCCGTCGCGGTCGATGAAGAAGCGCGCGCGGCTGTCCCGGGGCAGCTCCCGCGGGGCGCTCCGCCGCGGCGAGAACATGCGCGCCAAGGTGCTGTCCGGCACGCTCAGCAGCGTCGCGTGCTTGGTCACGTACACCTGCCCGCCCACGTTCAGCTCCACCACCTCAGGGAAGGCGCCCACCGACCCCGGCGCCGACGGAGAGGAGCACGACGACACCATGTCGCTGATGGGCAGGATGGTGGCGCCGCCGCCGCTGCCGCTCACCCCTCCGCCGCCGCCGTCCTTGAGGGCCATGGCTGAGGCGCTTTACCTCAGCTAGCCGCGCGGAGAGCGGGAAGGGACGGCGGCGCCCGCCGCTCCGCGAGTGCCTCCGGACGCCGCGCGCGCAGCAGCCGCGGAAGGCGGGCGGGCTCGCCCAACCCACTCGCCTTCCTCCGGGGCCACGTGCGCGCTCGTCTCCCCCTTCCCGCGCCCGAGCGGCCGGGCTGCTTTCTCCTCAGTTGGCCAAGAGGCCACTCGGTGGCAGAACCCCGATTGCGCGCGCGCGCGCCTCCCCCCTGCTCTCTCTATGCGCCTCGGGCGATTCCCTCTCACGAAAGGGGCTTCTCGAGCGCTCGTCCGCTTCTCCCGCCTTTTTGCTCCTCACAGGGTGTTTCCCCCCCAGCCGCGGGACGCCTTTCTTGGAGAAGCGGCTTCTTCCTTTCTGAGAGAAGCGGGTTCCTTCGTTGGCTCCCCACAAGACAGGTCCCGTTTCGTTCAGCGCTGAAGGAGTGGTGGAGGAGGAGGGGGAAGAAGACCCCTTTATCCCCCCACTTCCCACTTAGAGGGCTCGAATCTTCTCTTGAGGAGAATCTTCTCCTCAGGAGGGAGCGCCTCACTCCTGGACATCCCGCGCCGCGCTCTCCCCTCTTGCCGGCGCCTCGGCTCCCTCTGAGGAGGAGCAGGAGGAGGACTCCTCCCGCTCCTCTGCCGTCAGCTAAATGCACCACTCCGCGAGTTCTGGCGCAGCGGCGTGCCACCAGCGGCGCCTTCCGGACCGAGCAGCAGCGCGGGGCGGCGGGGTGGGGGGTGGGGGAGAGAGCAGCGCGGGAAGCAGCTTCTGGTGAGGCAACAGCGTCGTCCGCTCTCTCGCTCACTCTCTGCCTCACCAACTCCCAACCCGCCGCGACGGCAACTCGAGAAAGGCGCGCTGACGTCAAGCCCAGCCTGCAAAAAACACACACGCGAAAGAAGCGGCCGGGACGTTGCGAACAGAACAGCTGTCGTGTTTCTTGGGAAGCGCGGAGTGGCGGGAGGACTGGGCAGGCGCGGCTCGTTGCTGGGATGAGGGAGCGGGGCGCTGGGAAGGGGAAAGAGGTGGCTTTGGGGGTCTTGTTTAGAGTCCCCCCACCTCTCGGTTTATGAGTGAGAGGATATTGGAGAGGTGAAGTAGAAACACATTGCGGAGCTGCTCCTCCAGATCAGGGGCCGGGCCCAGGAGGGTTCACCTGCAAGCCGAATCTAATCAGGTTTATACGGAAATATAAGGTCCGCTGAGCCCCATGATAGTAAGAATGCAAGGTTTAGGACGGCAACCTCTTACTGCGCATGCGCGCGCTCCCCTGAGTGTTTTGACTCTGTCCATGGTTGGGACCAGGGTTTAGCCAATAGCAGCTGGGGACATAGCTGTCAACTTACAGATTTGAAAATAAGGGACCAGCAGCCTCGAAAATGGTGTAGTGGTTAAGAGCGGTAGTCTCGTAATCTGGGGAACCGGGTTCGCTTCCCTGCTCCTCCACATGCAGCTGCTGGGTGACCCTGGGCTAGTCACACTTCTTTGAAGTCTCTCAGCCTCACTCACCTCACAGAGTGTTTGTTGTGGGGGAGGAAGGGAAAGGAGAACGTTGGCCGCTTTGAGACTCCTGAAGGGGAGTGAAAGGTGGGATATCAAATACAAATCCAAATAAGCAATCAGCAGCCAAAATAAGGGCTTTTGCTTAGCTTATACAGAAATCCGGCAGTGATGAAGCCATGCTGCTTTTTCTGTGACTGACTGTGTTTTGCAGGGGGTTGGACTAGATGACCCTAAGGGTCTACAACTCCCACCAAAGAAGAGTGGCAGACAACTGATGAACAACCTCCAGATGGCAAAGCTTACAGGCAGAATTAGAAACCAGGAAGAGGACCTCTTTAATAAAGAATGGGGAAAGTTTCTAATTTATTTGAAAAGCTATTGGTAGGATTGACAGAAAACTTGTAGTAAAAATTTGAACTATGGATGGACAAATGATTTATAAAAATAGAGTTATGAAAGGGATGCAGAGGGGGAAATCACTACATTAAGATGCTGCACTGGTTGGAGGGTATGCTAAGCAGCACGTCGGGGCTGCCGTCGTCCTGGCGCGAGGAGTTCCATCGGCCCTTCCCTGGCCGAGAGGGAGGGAGGGAGAGAGACTCTTGCCCACGCTGCCCACGAGCCCGGCATGAGGCAGTTTCGGCGCTGTGGCGGCCCTGAAGTGCTGCCCTTCTGCATCCCTCCCGAGCTGGGCGAGGATGAAACCCGGGAAATTTAAGGGACATTATCAATAAGAGACAGCAGCGGGACACAGCACTGGGATAAGGGAGTTTCCCACCAAATAAGGGACAGTTGACAGCTATGGCTGGGGAAAATGTTTCAGGGTGTGAAAGTGGCCGGCGAGGGAAGGGTTAAACTTCGGATGCAACTGGTATACAGTATTTAGAGCACTTTGCAAGGAAGAAGTAGTATTAAACTAAGGTTTCCGATGCAGAGCTGGGGCATCAAGTGTTATTTAAACCTTCAATGGATCTGTTGGGTGCAATTCTGTGCAGGTGCTTGCCCCCCCTCCTCAATAGTCATGCAGTGTTGGCATTTGCTAGTTTTGGGGAGGGGGAATCCCATTCAGTTATTGGCAGGAAATTTGAACTGGAATTGAAACATTAATACCTCCCTTCAGCCACAATAGAATTTTGCCAGTGTCTAGGAGTTGACAATGACGACGACGTCATGGAAGGACATCGGAGGAGCATTGCGCAAAGTACAAATGCATCTTTGAGAAAGTGATACATATTACCATATTAGATTCTCAGCAGATATATAGCCCTGCAAGTACAGGCCTCATACTTGCAGACACTGGAACAGTTTCTGTCCATGGAATAAAAAGTTGCCTTCTGTTTGGTTATGTTAATGAATGAATCAGTATATAAATCTTAATGGCCAGAACTAGCTGATGCATGAGAACCAAATGACTGAAGATGGATGCACTGCCTTCTGGAAGTTCATTGATAGAGTTGGGCACAGTTGCAACACAAAACCAATAAGGATGCAGAGGTAACCAGGTTTTATTTCTGTGGCAATTAAAGTATAGGCTAAATCTTGTATAATAACATTACACTGATTTTTGCATATTTTCCCCACACTGGAAAATTGAGGCAGGGAGGTGCAGGAGGAATGAAGTCAGACTTTCATTTGATTATGTTGCAATTATATACATTGGAAGTTTTACCGGTATTTTTCAGTGTTCAAGGGAAAGTTCTGTTTTAAAATGTTTTACAGTTTTCCTGACCCAGTGGCATGATTGCCGTGATATCCAAACTTGAAGTGAAAACTTTTATACTGACTTCACTGCAACTATAATTCTGATAGCTCATTCATCAAGGCAGATATCACACTGAGGTATCTTCTGTATATTCCTTCCCCTTCTTTTAAATATAGGTGTGGAGTTCAAGCTGAAGACGGAACTGGAAACCAAAAAAAATGTAAAAGTGTATATCAAATTTCATTGCAATATATCAATACTCAAGGGAGATATTGCATTGCTGGGTGCTTTTATACCCTTTGAGGTGGTGTAGAACCATTGCTTTTAGAACTTTAAGTTCCAGTTTATCTTGATTTATCTTGAGTTTGCACATAGTAGAACTTGTATCTTCAGTGGCTTCCAAGTATCAACATATCCCCATTCAAAACCTTTTCTTTCCTCAAAAATATATTATTCAGGTTGTATATTTCTCCACAGGGGGCTATACTTGCAGAATCTATTATCATATTTTCCACAAAGCTGCATTCTATAGCTCTCCCGGCCATTTATCTGCCTTGGCTCAGGGTGCCCTGCATTTATAGCTGCATTCTAAAACAGAAATAATTTACTCTTTCCTGTACTGTCCACACTCCATGCAACAATGGAGCACAAATTATTCCCATTCACTTATGTGTAAGATACGGTATTAAACAGCTACTGTTATTGCAAGAGTCAGCTATTATCGGCGTAAAGTTTTATAGGTCAAAACCGGCACTTTGAATTGGGCCAGGAAACTAATTGCCAGCCATTGCAGTTGGGCCAGGACTGCTGTAATATGCACAAACCATCTTGCGCTGATGAGCAACTTGGCCACCAAATTCTGCGCTATCCGAAGTTTACGCACTATCTCCAGAGGCAACCCTACATACAGTGCATTGCAGTAATCTAACCTAGAGGTTTGCCAGAACACAGACAACAGAAGTTAGGCTATCCATTTCTAGATAGGGGCACAACGTGGCCACCAGTCAGAGCTAGTGGAAGCCTCAAGCGAGAGCAAAGGGTCCAGAAGAATCCCCAAGCTATGCACCCGCTCCTTCAGAGGAAGTGTAACCTCAGAGCAGGCAACTTTCCATCCATCCAGTTTAGGGAACCAGCCACTAACAGTGCCTCATTCTTAATTGGATTGAACTTCAGTTGTTGACTCTCATCCAGTCCAAGGAGGCTGTGTGTCGTCAGCATATTGCGGACAATGTACCCCAAAACTCCTGAGGAACTCCACATTGAAGGCTCCATGGGGTTGAAAAGCACTCCCCCCAACATCACCCTCTGGAAACGATATAATCCAAGTAGGACCAGAACCACCGCAAAGCAGCTACCCACAATTCAGATAGCTGCTCCAGAAAGATACCACGGGTGATGGTATTGAAAGCATCTAAGAGGTCAGAGAGAATTAACAGGGACGCATTTCTCCTCTCTTCTGACAGAGGTCATCGTACAGGGCTACGAAAGCAGTTTCTGTGCCAAAACCTCTACCTCTACACCAATTGAAATGGATTTAGAAAATGGATTTAGAAAACCCTTGCCCAAGAAGGAGAAATAGGCAACTGTTCACCGAGCTGCTTCATAGTGAAATGCTATTGGCAGGAAGACCCCATTATTAAGAATGATACCAATTAGAACTGCCCTTTAGAAGATTATGTGTTTATATTTATATGTATACTCTCTTTCTCTCTCTTACACACACATACAAACACACACAGAGAGAGATTTTATAAAAAAATGGGTATTATAAACACAATAGGTTTTGTCCAAGTACAGTTATGTATGAAAAGGAATCGTAAGCAATGACTACTCCCCCCCCCCCCCGTCGTAATACTGCAGTGAAGCAATGTAATCAGAATGTAAAACACCTTCATATTGCAAGGTGCTGCATTTAAAAGCAGCAGTCTCCCAAATGCATCATAAGGATAAATTAACGTTAGTGCTGCGATACATGAATAAGGTTAAAGGTGACAAGCTCTACGGAGCAGCTTAATAAGCTAACATATGTAAATGCAGAATTCAGTGGTGTCTTCCTCATAATAATGCAAATCTAACTTTAGCATCCAGTCCATGGTTGCCAGTGATGAAACTGGCATCAGAAACATGACAGGAAAAGGCAATACAGAGAAATTTGCAACAGGAGATTTACCCCCAGAGTCTTGTGAACATGGCACGCAGAATGGGTCAAACTATTGGTCAGTTTAGCTCAATGTTGTTGTTGTTGTTTAGTCGTTTAGTCATGTCCGACTCTTCGTGACCCCATGGACCAGAGCACGCCAGGCACTCCAGTCTTCCACTGCCTCCCGCAAACTCATGCTGGTAGCTTCGAGAACACTATCCAACCATCTTGTCCTCCGTCGTCCCCTTCTCCTTGTGCCCTCCATCTTTCCCAACATCAGGGTCTTTTCCAGGGGGTCTTCTCTTTTCATGAGGTGGCCAAAGTATTGGAGTCTCAGCTTCAGGACCTGTCCTTCCAGTGAGCACTCAGGGCTGGTTTCCTTCAGAATGGAGAGGTTTGATCTTCTTGCAGTCCATGGGACTCTCAAGAGTCTCCTCCAGCACAGAATTCAAAAGCATCAATTCTTCAACGATCAGCCTTCTTTATGGTCCAGCTCTCAACAATACCTTGCAATTGCACCTCAGGATCTTTTGTCTTCACCTGAGATTCTTAACTCAGTGGTGAGGAACCTGTCATTATTCAGATGTCATGGACTCCAGCTTCCATAGGTCACAACCAGCATTGCCAGTGGTCAGGGATGCTGGGAGTTGTAGTCTTGCGATATCTAGAAGGTCATGGATTCCTCACTCCCTAATTCAACTGGAGATGCCAGTGATAGAGCCTAGTGCCTTCTGTTTGCATGTATGTCTCCTTCCTTGGGATCAATGGTCCTCCTGGCATAAGGAGGAGGTGAAAGAAGCTTGTTATATCACACTTTCCAGCTTCAGTCCCTAACATCTTAAGTTGGAAGGAATCGTTGGCATCTGTCTGTCTCAAGAGACTATGGAGTGTGGCTCTGGAGGTGCAGTCAAACCGCTGCACATTAAAGCGTCACACCAAATGTAACTGGTCTATAGAAAGGACTTTATGGTCTGAAAATAGAGGCAATATATGTACTATTGTAACTCATGAAAATTGTTAGTAAAAGCAATTAATTAGCAGCACCAAAGTGACCTCCACTGGAATGCAAGCCTGGTCAGCGTGTATGGACGTCATGGGCTGGGAACTGGCATTTAAAGCACATGTCTTCCCCAGGGCCGGATTTAGGTTTGATGAAGCCCTAAGTTACTGAAGATAATGGGGCCCTTTATATGTCCAGCTGTCCTTTGTCAACAACAAATTGTCACTGGTTTTTGTGTTGAATATATGCTATATGGTAATTTATGGACCGGGGACACAGGTGGCGCTGCGGGTTAAACCACAGAGCCTAGGACTTGCCGATCAGAAGGTCGGTGGTTCAAATCCCTGCGACGGGGTGAGCTCCCGTTGCTCGGTTCCAGTTCATGCCAACCTAGCAGTTCAAAAGCACGTCAAAGTGCAAGTAGATAAATAGGTACCTCTCTGGCGGGAAGGTAAATGGCGTTTCCGTGCGCTGCTTTGGTTCGCCAAGAGGCCAAGAGAGTAGGGCCCTAAGCTATAGCTTGTTTAGCTTATACTGGTCTTGCCCCAAGGAATCATGAGAACTGATTTCCAAAGGATTAAAAAAAAAAAAAGTAGTGGGAAACCATTCATAGGTGAGGATAAAATATGCGAAAAACACTTCCAATCACCCAACAATGCTCTCCCGCTCTGTGTTCTGAATGACTTCTTTGATTCTTGCCAACCTTTCAAAGTTTGGCATGTTTAGTGGGGGGAAATGTATTTTTAGAACCCACATCAATCAATGAGCGGCTCAGCGTTTTTCCTGCACTATGAGATCACTTCATTTTTGGAAAGCTAACTCGTTCCATGATAAATAAAGCTGTTTACCTATGTATTGGCATAGTAGGACTCCCCCCCCCCCCCAAGGATCCTCAAATCTTTATGGAGTGGCATCTCTATAAATAGATACATAAAAATAATGGAAATGTAAAAGAGCTTGTGAAGGAGACATTAAAAGGAAATGCAATCTTAAAAGTGAAAACGTGCCGTATAATTGATTCATATGGGGTTTATAAACATTAATATCCAAGATTCCAAGCTCTGTAACAGAACACAGTTAAAATGCTACATAAAAAAAAGAAAAGAAGTTGCAGCTGATTTGTAATAAAAAGAAAAGTAGTATGGTTATACTTAAAACATGCTAGAAGATTACATAAATTTGGCTATTAAATGATAAAGGGTCTGTGCAATATCAGATTACAGCCAGAAAGAGATTGTAGATGAGTTTACTCATTAGATACTGGGAGTGGCTGTATATACTGTAGAATAAGAAATCCCATTTGTTTGGATTGAGTGGACTAGACTAGTTGTGATATCAACCACATCATTTAATTTACTGGAATTATTATTATCAACGTTATCAACACTTTAGAGTGTGCGAAGCGAATCAAGTAACACATATACATTACCTCAGCAATGATGCTTTGGAGGCGGAAAATAATATTATGAGTGAGGTAGATGTGAAATAACGTTCTGAATGAAGTCAGAATAGCACAAGACAAAGTCGTGTTGGCGAAAGCTATAAGTAACAATCCTAATGAAATAAGACAAGTGGCAAAAGGTCAGTTGACAATATGTCTCAAGGAAAAGTGGGATAAATTTAGTAAACTAAAAAAAGCAGGGAGGGGGCGAAGGGTTGGACAAATTAGATGAATAATTAAAATGCTGATGGTATAGTGGGGAAAAAATATTTAGGGAATCCTAGCTCAGTGAAAGGATCAGATCAATTGTTTGATGGATAAAGCAATCAGGCAATGTACCATCTTGGTCATACATGCCCCTAAGGGCAATAACCTCTCTTGTTGGGTTGGGCACAGTTGGATAACCTCTCTGTGGCTCCTGTTGCTAGTGGCACCTAAGGTTCTTCGCTGCCTCCTATGCAGTCCTTTTCCTGGATAACCACATCCCTCAGTGAGGAGAAGAGCCATCCTCCTTTCCTGAACCATGAATGATATTTAACTAAGTTTTACTTAGTTAAAGTAAAACTTTGAAATACAAGGTTAGGCACTGAACAACTCTAAGTTAGGTCCATTAATTTCAATAGGTCTCCTCTGAATAAGACTTAGCAAAATCCCACCTGGTCTCTCTGCCCATTCCCTAGTCCTTGTGGGCCAACTATGGAAAATCAACAATGAATTTCCCTAACAAAGCCTAACAAACAACAACAACAACAACAACTTATTATTTATATCCCCAGTGGCCTCCCCAGCCACTCTGGGTGGCTTCCAACAGGATATTAAAAACACAATAAAAGATCAAACATTAAAAACTTCCCTAAACAGGGCTGCCTTCAGATGTCTTCTAAAAGTCAGATAGTTGTTGATTTCCTTGACATCTGGCGAGAGGGTGTTCCACAGGGTGGATGCCACTGCCGAGAAGGCCCTCTGCCTGGTTGCCTGTAACCTCACATCTTGCAGTGAGGGAACTGCCAGAAGGCCCTCAGAGCTGGACCTCAGTCCAGGCTGAACGATGTGGGTAGAGACGTTCCTGCAGGTATACTGGGCCGAGGCTGTTTAGGGCTTTAAAGGTCAGCACCAACATCTTGAATTGTGCTTGGAAACATTGTAGGAGCCAATGTAGGTCTTTCAGGACCAGTGTTATATGGCCTCGGTGGCCACTCCCAGTCACCAGTTATTAAGAACTCCAGTGCTCTGATCAGGTATCCCTCAGGAACCTACACTGATAGAGGACTCATTCACAGAAATCTTAAAGTCGGTGATGAGAAGGATCCGAGGAGGTCATCCAGAGCAACCAACTTCAAACTCACAACACTCTATAGATTGATATTTGGTGAAAATGCACTGTGGTAGCACATTTTCAAGCTTTTAACGCCTGACGGTCAATCAGGACTTCTCTGGATGTGTTGAAGCCACAACTATCTGACTTTTAGAAGACTTCTGAAAGCAGCCCTGTTTGGGGAAGTTTTTAATATTTGATGTTTTATCGTGTTTTTAATATTCTGTTGGGAGCCACCTAGGGTGCAGGGGAAACCCAGCCAGATGGGTGGGATATAAATAATATATTATTATTATTATTATTATTATTATTATTATTATTATTTTAAAAAACCTGATGCACATGCATGAGCTAACTATAATCAGATGGTCATTTAGCCATAGATGAAACAGTCATTAGCAGTAGATGAAAAATAAGACAATATTTTAATAAATGTGTCAGCAATATTAAGAATTTTTGGAAATTTATTAGATGCACACAGATGCATTATTCCTTAACATGCTGATGGAATCTTGGCAGTCATTCTTGATGCACTGTCTATCAAGGTGAGAACATAAAATCCACTGCCATCGTTTTCCACTGGTCCTTCTACTTTACTGATATGGCAGAGCTGCCAATTCGAAAATGGTTAGCCAGAAATAGCCCAAGTCATTGAGACACTCTGTGCCAATGGTGACTCTCATCTCGGGTATAAATAATAAAATTATTATTATTATTATTATTATTATTATTATTATTATTATTATTACGTGTGGGATATTCAGGGGCATCCTTAAAATTGCACAGCTGAATGTGGTGGCATTTGAGCACCAGGTTTGACTATATCTTCGGCCTTAATCACCTTGAGTGAGCATCAACTTCCTTGCTCTTTGCTAGGGAAGACAGTGGAGAAAGTGATAATTGCTGATTCGGTAATGGGCCGGATTTGAAAGGGACTTCGTGGCACGGGAGCATTTTGTATCCCGCTTTCTTCAAAGAGAGCAGCTGAACTGTGAAATGAGTGCATAAATGAGAAAGGCATATGAAAAGGTCGGAGGTGTCACAGCAGTAAATGGGAGCATTTCTTCACCTGGTGATGGATGTGCTAGTATTAACTGGCAAGAATGAAGCTGGCTCCGTGTGGCTGCACGCAGATATGGCACGGAGCTGCATTTCGGCTCAGGTTTCATCCTAATCTGAGCAAGAGTAATTGTCGAGCGAGCGACAAACCCCCTACAAACAAAACATGCATGGAGGGCAGAATGCAGAGATTACTTCGGTCTAAGGTTTCAGACGGGAGAAATAAATTAAGATGGAAGAGCCACAATTAAAAGGCAACCTGATGCAGCCACCCCAGTCAAATGGGCCGATCAAATGGGAGGATGGATATCATGGAGGGTGAAATCCAGTTGAAGATGATAAGCCAGTAAATGGCTGTAAATAAAGGATGCCCCAAACGACATGTTACACTGTCCTGATCTTGCTGTTCCCTCAACGGATTTACGATGCTAGATATTGGCCTTGACAGAACTTTGGGCTACATGCAAATATGCTGACGAGCTGCAGAATGACAGACCGTCTTGACTGATAAAAGCCACTTCCAAGGACTGGGATCAGCAGCAGAGAGGGGGCAGATGGGAGGGAGGTCCTCACAATTTCCCGGCCTGTTATTTCCCCACTCCAAATTGCTGCACACACATGCACCCCTAATATTTTAAATCTGACTGCATATTGCATTTTGGACTCTGTGAGTGTGTGGGTGGGGGGGATGCGAAGTAGGGAAGGTGTTGTGGCCTCTTCCCACAATTCCTCCATTTCAAATTTCATGCTCTGGCAACAGTTTTTCTATTCAAAAGCGCCTACCAGCCCCACCATTACATACATTTGCTTGTACCATACAGGGGCGTAGGAAGGGGGCCAGTGCGCCCCAGGTTCTATCATGGAGGGGGGGTGACAAATGATCAAGGAACAATTACTGCCCTACGAGGGCGGTTCATAAAAAACTTTTTTTTGAAAATGCCTGATGCAGAGGTCTTATCTTACTACACTAGGGATTATATAGCTATACATGAAATTACATGCATATCAGTTAATATCTTGACCCTCCTCCACGAAAATAGCTGTTTACTTGGCCGTTTTCCTATGTCGTGAAGGCTGAAATTTCAATTCAGTGGAGCACTTACTGTTCCCAACCCTAACCCTGCGGAAAGTCATCTAATTAGACTTTAATTTGATTTTGACATGTTTTTAGGAGGTAGTTTAATTATTGTTTGATTTTATACCAATGTTAGGTATCTGATGTGAGCTCGACTTCGGCCAGGGAGGGTAGGATATAAATAAAAGTTGTTTATTATTATTACATATTATTATTCCTTTGTAAGAAAATAACATAAAACCAATTTTGCAGGGGAAAAAATGTGGGAGGGGGGTGACAAGAAATTTTCTGCACCAGGTACCACCTGACCTTCCTATGCCTCTGGTACCATATTTTTGTTGTTTTTTAGTCATTTAATCATGACCAACTCTTCGTGACCATGTGGACCAGAGCATGTCAGGCACTTTCTTCTTCCACTGCCTCCCGCAGTTTGGTCAAACTCATGCTGGTAGCTTCGAGAACACTGTCCAACCATCTCGTCCTCTGTCGTCCCCTCCTCCTTGTGCCCTCTATCTTTCCCAACATCAGGGTCTTTTCCAGGGAGTCTTCTCTTCTCATGAGGTGGCCAAAGTATTGGAGTCTCAGCTTCAGGATCTGTCCTTCCAGTGAGCACTCAGGGCTGATTTCCTTCAGAATGGAGAGGTTTGATCTTCTTGCAGTCCATGGGACTCTCAAGAGTCTCTTCCAGCACCATAATTCAAAAGCATCAATTCTTCGGCAATCAGCCTTCTTTATGGTCCAGCTCTCTTCCATACATCACTACTGGGAAAACTATAGCTTTAACTATACGGACCTTAACTATACTGGTACCATATAGTTTGGACCTAAGATGAGCTCTTTATTCCTTCCCACCCCATAGAGCAAACAGTGCTGAGAACACTTAAAGCCATGCATGACCCACAGGTCATGTTCCTTGGACCTCAGTGTGGGTGTTTTTTAATCTTAATGACAAACATTACAATAGAGGCTTCACACACGTTTGTGTGAATAAAGATTTGTGCCTCTCCGTGTTAGTTTTCATTTTAGCTCAGAAACATGAGACGTAAACAGATTACCATGAAGAGAGTAAGACAAAGATAGGATAAGCTTGTGTTTCACTGCTTCCAGTGACCTGCATCAGAATTCTTGTATAGCCAAGGCCACATAGGACTTTAAATGGGCTCTTCAGCAGAAAATGTATCTGAACCCATATATAAAAGGTGCCGCAGAAGCACAAAAGATGAAGATATTGAGAGGAAGAGGGAAAGAGAAAACAGCCTTTCAGAATCTCCTGATTACTTGCTGCCACGTATTGACTGAAATACAAAAGGAATACTCAGAAAAGAAAGTGGAATGTATTCACAAGAGAGAAGCAAATGAAAATCTCACCTGCGAAACATCCCAGCTTTGTAGAAATCAACTCAGCTGGAAGAGTTTGAAATAATCAGTCCCACATATCTGCTTTGACAAAACAGGGATTGTTGACTGATCTCGCGAGTGAAATGCATACCCCCATGAAAAGTGGGAACAAGGTGTAGGCTTTAAGCTACTCTTAAGACCACAAATACTACATTATTATTGTGAAAGGTACAAAACCACATGACTTAGTCATAAGTCTAGAGTACAAACTACTATTAATGTCAAGATTTCGTCAGAGTTCAAAATTTCTGCATCACACTCATAAGTACGTTAGAAAAGCAAGTCCAACACTTAAAAGGAGTCAGATGCAGTTAAAGTGTGCTTCAGACTGCAGCCTTACAACCTGTGTTTCCTCAGAAATAAGTCAAATTGACTTCAGTGGAACCTATTCACTTATTTCCTCCCACTTTGTATGCAATGAATGATAAAAGCCTTAAAAAACAACAACCCAAAAACCAACGAACCCCATAAAAACAATCAACAAAAGCTCAAAAAAACAACAACAACCCAGAATAAAACCAACCACAGTACAAAACTAAATAAATAAAGCCAATAAAAGCTCTGAAAATATTTAGTCTTAAAACTTCAGGGGGAAGGTTCTTCACCTGATGCTAAAAATATCACAATATAAACTTACTTCCAAGTAGGTGTCTGTGGGATTGCACATTTACCCCCCCTTTCCTCAGTGAGATGCTCAAGGTAGCTACCATCTATAGAACTCCAGAATTCCTCAGGTCCAGCTGTGAACCTGAGTTTCTCTCAGGGAGTGCTACCCCATCTGAGAAAGGTTGAACCTTTGTTGAAACCAATGGGGCTCAAAGTTACCAAATGATGCACATTAGTAATGGTTTGCTCCTCTGTATTTGTTTTCTTTTATAGAGCGTAACATATTCCCCTCATAGTTCAGTGAACACCCCGCTGTTGACTATCATCTGTGTTTCCGAAATAATGGCATTGTTTCTATGGTCTGTTGCAAATATGTTCTCACACGGAAGGGATTTGTCTAAGATGGGCTTCATTTGAATTCAAATGAGCAAGTTATGATTCCCTTTTAAGAGATCCTTTGGTAGCACTGAATAGTCTGATTAGAGATGTATCATTATGCTACATTATGGCATCCGTGGTCTTTTATGATTCAGAGTTCAGACAGCCGCCAGCATTCGTCTTTTGTGACGTCTGGAAGCCGATTTTGGTGCCAACCTTGGTCATCATGCAAAGATTCGGAAGTCAAGGCATCATTTTCATTTGTTATAAACAACCCAGCTGGGAGTGCAGCTGCTTAATAAGGGGAAAACGATCAAGCTTCCTTCTACTGTACCTGGAAGGCTCTCATTATTCAGCCACCTAGATAGTCTCTCAAAAGAGCAAATAAACAAGCTTGAGCTGAAGAAAGAAATAGCCCTGAACCCTCGAAGCTATGGCATCTGAAACAGCTTCCAACGGGGGATACTTTATACACTGATATCAACCCAAAGATCTGCTAAATGAAACTGAAGTAATGAGTTTCCAGGGATATGTAATCTGAGAGTCCTAATTGGCCCACTTTGCCTGAGCTCTTCAGCCAGAGCTGCCTTAAAAAGCCATCCTTTCACATGAATGTCATGGCATCTGCACAAAACAAAAGAGGGGACATCTTCATACAATTACCCAGAACTTGCTACATTGAGCGCAGACCCAGGAGAACAGGTAACAAAGGACACTCTGGCTACACAGTAAAATCCTACCCTTAGCAAGTTTAAATGAGGTGATAAATTAATGAATCACTTTTAAAATAGAAGGAAAATGGGCTTTTCAATATATTCACCGATATAGTTATGGCAACTGGCAATTGGCTGTGAAAACTTCGTTATAATTTGAACTTGCCTAAGATTAAGGTGAGTTGATGTTACAGTAAAAGTGTTCTTGTCCATAGCAAATATCATTATCATTATTATTAGTAATTAAATTTATATACCATCCTGCATCACAAGATCTCAGGACAGTCCACAGAATAAAATGCAAGATAAAAACACAAGTAAATAATTAAAACAATAACAGACACACTTAAAAAGCTCTAGAATATTAATCAGCCAAAGGCCTGGTTGAAATGGATTTCATAATATATTTTTCATAATATATTTTTAAGCCCCAGGCAAACCTCCCTAGGGAGAGCATTCCACAAATGAGGAGCCACTACAGAAAAAGCCTGTCCTTGTGTTGCTGACCTTTGCATTCCTTCCACTCCCCCCAAAAAACTACTGGTAAATAGGAAAGTTTGTTTTCTTTTGTTTGACACAACTGCTTGATCCATGAATTCACAGTCTGAAAAACCAGTCACTTCACACATTAGGTTAAACATAAATTTTATTAGAAGGCAATGTGTCATGTTTGCAGCAATCTTCATTCTCACCATTAAAAGGTTGCATTAGTCATCCCAGTCTGCACATCTCTCTGTTTGCACACATCCTTTTCAAGTCCAAGGAGTTTGGAGAAATGTGCGGAGGGCAACGTACGGACCTTTTGTCCATGACAAAGGCAGATTCAGGTCCATATGCATTTCACATGTACAGCCATGCCAGGACCCTCAAGGTAGCTATATGGGTCAAAAGGTAAAGGACCCCTGGATGGTTAAGTCCAGTCAAAGTTGACTATGGAGTTGTGACACTCATCTTGCTTCAGGCAGAGGCAGGCGGTGTTCATCAACAGACAGCTTCCTGGGTCATGTGGCCAGCATGACTAAACCGCTTCTGGCACAACAGAATACTGTGATGGAAACCAGAGCACGCAGAAACTCCATTTACCTTCCCAGCACAGCAGTACCTATTTATCTACTTGCACTGGTGTACTTTCAAACTGCTAGGTTGGCAGGAGCTGGGACAGAGCAACAAGAGCTTTCCCCGTTGTGGGGATTCTAACTGCCAACCTTCCGATCAGCAAGCCCAAGAGACACAGTGTTTTAGACCACAGCGCCACCCGCTATATATAAGGCACCTGTTGTTAGGAAATAGGATCAAACAAGCACTTTCAAGAGTGAGCCAGAAGTTCAGAATTGCAGATAAGACATCAGGACCATGGATAGCACACTGAAAAGCTGCATGAAGGGTTGAGGATTGAGATCAGGCTGCCTTTTAAACTCCCAGTCAGGAGTTACTGAGATCTAGAATACTGCTGTTGACATTTCATGGACAGTTCAGACTCTAGAACCACATACTTGGGTGACCCAACCTGGTGGCCTCCTTAGACATCTCCTTCAAGAGCAGTTTCCCAAGACCATACAGTGGTACCTTGGGTTACAGACGCTTCAGGTTACAGACGCTTCAGGTTACAGACTCCACTAACCCAGAAATAGTACCTCGGGTTAAGAACTTTGCTTCAGGATGATAACAGAAATTGTGTGGTGATGGCGTGGCAGCAGCGGGAGGCCCCATTAGCTAAAGTGGTACCTCAGGTTAAGAACTATTTCAGGTTAAGAACGGACCTCCAGAACTAATTAAGTTCTTAACCCAAGGTACCACTGTATTGTGAACCCCATGAGTCACCCTATTTTTATATTATTATTTTATGCATGCCCTTTTCTGTCTAGCCATTTATTTTCATTATTTTCTTTTTAACTGTGAAAAGGGTTTCTTTTTAACAGAAGAAGTTCAATGCATGGAGCAACAACTTTAAAACTACAAAATGGCAGAGGGTGATATTTGGCCTGGTCTCTGCTCTGTAATTTGCTTAGCACAGTAGTGGCCAAAACTAGCTAACAGAGGTGTGTTGCAGATTGAGTGGATCTTCACCACTCTCCCATGGCCTGCTATTCCATTGCTTCCAAGATTTAAGTGCTGCACATCTGAATGCTAAAGAGAGAACCAGTGCTGTATATAATATAGAGTAATAGGGAACTGCACAAGAACACTTGCCAGAAAGTCTTGAAGCTGACAGCTTCAGTAAAAAACAACAACGAAAAACCTTCATGTAAAATTTGCAATCAATGACTCAATAACTCGCATAATATTTTCTGAAAGGAAACATGTTGCCTGCCAGCATTTTGCCCGAGGTTGAAACGATTTTTTCCAGTCTTTTCAGTTCGGGAAAGCAAAATGATTGACCTAATTCATAGTGATTGGAAAACTGGGAAAAGACTGAAGGAGATCAAAAGAGCTATGTTCAGAGGCACAGCTGCGACTCTGTTGATACAATATAGTTGCAGGGTAGGTTGTTTCATAACCATGCTAGAAATGTTAATACTGGGAAACAATGTTTGCCATAGAAGTAGGAAGGCGTGGTGATTCTGCTTAGTGCGTGAACTCAGTAAGAATTGAGCTTATTAAGTTTAAACTTAATATTGCAACACCTGGGAGCTCATGGCCAGGACATTGTGACCAGGACTTCTAAACAGGGGTGTTTGTGAGGGCGACAGTGAGGGAGCTGCTGCAGTGACCAGCAACACTTGTGCCATGCTTGACTTCCTGCCCGAAATTGCATGAAGTTGCACCTATAGCTTCATATTTGACTTCGGCCGATATTTACTCTAGAGCAGGCACCCCCAAACTCGGCCCTCCAGATGCTTGGGGACTACAACGCCCATTATCCCTAGCTAACAGGACCAGCGGTCAGGGATGATGGGAATTGTATTGGCAAAACCTATTTGGTGTTTTGCAACTTTCCGACTAGTTGCAGGACCTTAGCCAGACCTAGCAGAGTACATGCAGAATCCACGGAAGCAATTGGCGACTTAGCTGCAGACAGGATAGACAAAGCAGGAACCAGGAACTTGTAGTTAGGTGTTTATTATATACAGTGGACTATTTACAGGAACATAACATGGATCTTTAGCTTGCTCTCTCATACACGACTCACAACTCCTACACTGACACACTGAACCAACTGTTAGTAGGCCATTAATTATCACTCCCTTGAGAGAGCTTGACCAATCATGGAGCTGTCTCCATGCCTCTGTATCACCAGGCAGGCTTACTCCTTCACATGACCTTTTGGCTGCCTGCCAAACCTTAATTGACTCTGTGTGAGTAGCTACACGTACACAGTTTCCCAACAAATTGTAGTCCCAAAACATCTGGAGGGCCAGAGATGCCTGTTCTAGAGCTCCTCCAGCCTGTTCTCTGAAGGCCAGGCTAGATGGGACATCATTGGCATGAATGGAACTCATGTTGATGTTTCTCTTAGGTCAATAGAAGCCACAGCACGTGAACAACAGCAAGATGCTTCCAGTAGAGGCTTTCATCCAACAGCAGAAAGTTTACTAAAATGAAGCCACCCTCCTGACATTGGCATCACTGCAACTTATCCGAATAAGGCTGGTGCATCCACACAACCCCAATCTCAGCACCGCCTTGTTCATCAACCCAAGTCCCATCTAGGTGAGCTGCAGCAATGCTGGTGTCAGGAAGGTAGTTCTGTGGCTCTTCCCTACCACAGTGTTGCTTCCTTGCCAGTGCTAATAGCAACTTGGGGAGGGGTGGTTTTCATCAGGACCATGGAAGGAGTAGCAGGATTATGAGTCCCCCTTGGCTGCTACTTACCTCATGAAAAAATCACAGGAGTTCATTGCATCTATACAATTAACATCACATCCAGTTTTGTTGAGAGAATGAGCTATTTGCCCAAGGCTATTGAGGCTGCAGTCCAATACTGTAGGGTTGAGAAGGGGTCCATTTTCAACCGAAGGGTTGCATTCTCTCTTGGTCAGCCTTCTGAGAAATGCATGCCAGAGGTGGGCAGGGCCAGAGGCAAAAGTAGGTGGAGCCAGATATGTCTACACCCCCTACCTCTCCATCCTTCATCTAGGCATGCAAGAGGCATTGTCTTGGGTCCATAGAGGTCAACTTTTCCCTTTTCTTGCGAGGAATCCTATTCGGAATAAGGGAATTAAAAAAAGGGAAACGTTGACAGCTATGCTTGGGTAACGAACACATTCCAGCCATGCAACAGAGCCCAAGGAGAACATGTGGGAGAGCGAGTAGCCTGGGGAGAAACCCAAGAGCCACATAGAGAGGTCTGGAGGGCCTGAGGTTCTCCATGCCTTACTTGGGAATAAGCCTAATTGAAATAATGGGACTTCTGAGGGGACATGTTAAGGAACATCTTCATTGCAGAGGATTTGAAGGTGTGTTCTAACTTCCCTGGGGATGATGGCCAGGTCTACTGAAACTCAGCTTTGCTTTATTATGTGAACTGAGAAAGAACTCAACACTCACCTGTCGCTACACATAACAAGGAAAGATTGATTGCTAACTGTAGGTTTGGTTGTCTTCAAGGGAAACCTATATGTCATCACTAATTTATCTATTTACTTTAAAAATGTATGCCCTGCCATTCGGGATCTGGGCCCCAAAGATGGCAGATCACTAATATCCCCACTGAAGAATCACCAGTGAACTTCCATAGAAAAAGTAGGGTTCCTTGGGGGACAAATACTCCAGCTCTATTTTACAAACTGAGGGCACCCAAATACCAATTATTAAAGACCTCTGCAATACAAGATACTGTTTCAAGGGCATTATAATGTGGGGAACAAAGTTATGTTTCCCTTTTCCCGACATTTAAAAACAAAGCATTTCTGTTTATTGTAGGAATAACTCACAATTGTCAGTGCAGTAAGCTAAAAGCATATACTCTGACTTCGGAAGGAATTGCATGATACTAGATATTAAGAGCACTGTTGTGGGTGGTACATATAATTTTATGAATTTATAGAAAAAGCTTTGTGGGGGTTTTCCTTAGCTGTATCTGTTTTGATTGAATATAACCCTGTTGTGACATAAATTGATGCCCTGCATGATTAATCTGCTTAACTCACCCCCTTTGCCTGTATGAGCTGTGATTAAAAAACACAAAAATACATATTGTTAAAAGTCACATAAGGCTGAGAATGTAGCAAAAGTGGGGGGAGACTAAACACAAAACATACTTAAGTTCAAGCTAAATTTTGCATGCAACAAATTTCACAGTTTATTTAAATACACAATTTCCTTTCTTTGAGTTTATCCAGCTTAAAATAGTGTCTTCCCATGCTAGCATGTCACGTGTTTGCCTATAATTACTGCAATCATTTTTTTTTGCAAAACAACTGTCTAGCCCATTTAAAATGAAAAAAGCTAACATCAATCTAATTATCCCCTGTGAGCCTACTTTCCATCAATTTCCATTACAAAGCTAAGTGAATTGGCCATTATTTTCCACTTCTAACTGCAGCTTCCAAAAGGTCCCCCCCCACACCCTGTGTGGCAGATTTCTTTAAAACCCATAGCTTTCATTTCAGAGTGTGCATCAGGACTATTGACGACTAATAAGAATTGCATCTCAGATGTACTTCTGCACACACTTTCAGTTTTTGTATCAGTTAATTTGCTTTCGCCTCAGTAATGGACATTTGGAGGTGGAGAAGAGCCAGAGGCTGGTTTTGCTCCTCATACATCTTATGAACTCCGCAGAGGCATCTGATTGGCTGCTGTTGGAAACCAGATACTATTTGGTGGACGCTGGGTCTGATCTAGCAAAGCAATTATTATGATGCACAGGCCTTACAGCAGTGACTGCCAACAAATGGGTCAGGAAGCCTGTGCAATTGGACCACGTGGGCTTTAGAAGAAAACCAAAAATAAGAAGAACTTTTAATCCTCGATGGGCCTGATAAATACCTCTTACAGCTTTTTTGTTTTGTTGGCATATTATAATGCTTGCTAGGAGAACCCTGTTCCCTCACAGAACTACAATTCCCAGAGTTACCTAGGAAGAGGGTTTGTTAAAGCACTCTGGGAACCGTAGCTCCATGACAGGAATAGCACTCTCCTAGTAAAAGCTATGGTTTTCCCAGTAGTGATGTATGGAAGTGAGAGGTGGACCATAAAGAAGACTGATCACCAAAGAATTGATGCTTTTGAATTATGGTGCTGGAAGAGACTCTTGAGAGTCCCATGGACTGCAAGAAGATCAAACATACCCATTCTTAAGGAAACCAACCCTGAGTGCTCACTGGAAGGACAGATCCTGAAGCTGAGGCTCCAATACTTTGGCCACCTCATGAGAAGAGAAGACTCCCTGGAAAAGACCCTGATGTTGGGAAAGATGGAGGGCACAAGGAGAAGGGGACGACAGAGGACAAGATGGCTGGATAGTGTTCTTGAAGCTACCAGCATGAGTTTGACCAAACTGCGGGAGGCAGTGGAAGACAGAAGTGCCTGGTGTGCTCTGGTCCATGGGGTCACGAAGAGTCGGGCATGACTAAACACCAACACCAACAAATCACAGCACCCTATAAACTGCACAACAAACTGCACACTTGTGTAATCATACATTTTTAGTATATATATATATATTTGTAGCTTATGAAGCAATATCCTCCAATCTGATGGTTGGTGTTCTTATAGTCCCTTAAGCAAAACCATGAATAACTTTGTGAGTACAATAAATATTTCAACAAATTCCACATTAAATTATTTTAAGTTAAGTTGGGTTTCTTTTGCATGGATAGCTCAAGTTGAGTGAACTTATAGGTGAAGGCTGCCAAAGACCTGTGGTCCAAAATTCCTGTGACAATTAATCTATGGGCCACCATACCAAGTAAATTTGGACATGTCTGTCATGGTACCCAAAAAGCTGGGAACCACTGCTTTACAGTATAGTGGATTCAGACTTAATTCTTTCTCTCTGGGAGAGCAGCAGCAAATGAATCATTTGGCAATGGCACAGAGGTTGCATTATATTACAGTCACTATAAGGTACCTCTAAATATAATCACTGTGCTGAAGCGATCCCTGTTTTATCTGTAATGTCTGCTCCAGCACAGGGATTATGTTCTAATGTTCCCTGCATTGCCTTTTTGCATTCTTCCCCTGAGAGAAACAAAAGAAAATGTGTTCCACCTTGATTTCAGCGGGATAGTCGCTTAATTTGTACTCTTCATCTGCTAAGAAAAAAAAGATAAGCCTGGCATCCCGACTCGATAGAACGGTGGCTCAATAATCCATCACACTTTTGCTGAATTGGGTTGGCTGGGTGGAAGGAGCCTTTAATGGCTGCACACACAGGAAATCACCAGGGAAAGCTTTTAGTTACCAGTAAATACAGTTTTGGGAAAGCTTCACCTGCTGAACTTCATGTTTGTTGTTTAGTTATTTAGTCGTGTCTGACTCTTCATGACCCCATGGACCAGAGCATGCCAGGCACTCCTATCTTCCATTGCCTCCCGCAGTTTGGTCAGACTCATGTTTGTAGCTTCGAGAACACTGTCCAACTATCTCGTCCTCTGTCGTCCCCTTCTCCTTGTGCCCTCCATCTTTCCCAACATCAGCGTATTTTCCAGGGAGTCTTCCTTCTCATGAGGTGGCCAAAGTATTGGAGCCTCAGCTTCAGGATCTGTCCTTCCAGTGAGCACTCAGGGCTGGTTTCCTTAAGAATGGGTAGGTTTGATCTTCTTGCAGTCCATGGGCCTCTCAGGAGTCTCCTCCAGCACCATAATTCAAAAGCATCAATTCTTCGGCGATCAGCCTTCTTTATGGTCCAGCTCTCACTTCCATATATCACTACTGGGAAACCATAGCTTTAACTATACGGACCTTTGTTGGCAAGGTGATGTCTCTGCTTTTTAAGATGCTGTCTAGGTTTGTCATTGCTTTTCTCCCAAGAAGCAGGCGTCGTTTAATTTCATGTTCGGTTGTTGTTAAAGACATGGAAGATTTGCAAGACTGACTCAAGTCACCTACACAGCAGGCTGGTTAACTCTCGTGTGCCAAGCCATTTTCATGTTCATGAATGAAACCCAGATCTATGAGAGCCAAGCCATCTGTGTTCTCATAGTGCTTTAACCTCCCCATGCCATATCTGCCTCCCTCTGAGTAAAACACCCGTGCACAAAAACGACTGTTTATGTAGCCGAAACGACAACAAAATGCTACAGGATTCAGCTAACTGTGAATGAACTTGTATCATCAGGGGCATTTTAGATGAAGCACGCACGTTGAAATATTAAAGGAGCAGCTGCACAAAGAGAAGCGACTGTATGTAATCAACAACACACATAGCAAATGTGTTTTCTGCAGAAATCTGTAGCTACAGGTCCGGAGATGGAACTGAAAGTGGAATTCCAACTATAGGTTCCGTGTAGGTTGTAGGAGATGCATGTCTTTCCTGTCCTCTGACTGTATACACATTACTATAGCATTCGTAATCTATAAAACATTAACAACAGGGGTTTTGTGTTGTTGTTTTAGAAGGAACTCAGAGGAACTGAGTTCCCTTACCTTTTTAAAACTGAAATAATCATTATTTTTTGTCGGGGGGGGGGGGGTATGTTAGAACAGATATACACCTAATGTCTGAGCCAAAATCCAGTGATATCTGTAATTAATAAAGTTGTGGTCATTTCTAATTCAGATCATTGTCTGTTTGAGTTCATTAATCATATCTTACATTTAGCCACAGCCCAGGTGTTGTTGTTGTTGCAGCACTGCAACTGGGCCTGCAATAAACAAACAAGCAAGCAAACTTTGTGGCGAGTTCCCCCACATTTCCCCCCAGAAAAAAAGCACTGATTAACAACATTAACAAAATAGCAACCCAAAACAAACTAACTAAGTCCTGTTGAATTCATACACAGTCTCCTCACCCCTATAACTCATAATCTTCCACTCTGTTCAGTTCATTAAAAGACACCTACACACAATGCCCATGGCCACAACTCCATTCTGAAGGCTCCTGGGGCTGGAGGGTGGGGCAAGACAGGTGGAAAGCACCTGTGCTGGTCCCGTGGGTTACCCAAGAGGCGAGGTCCAAGTCCGGTCTGAGGTCAAAGGTGCAACATGGAGGCAGTCTGTAGTAGCTGAAGCTGGGTGCAGGGCAGGGAGTCAGGTGAAGTCAGGAACAGGCTTGCAAGCAGGGAGCCAGGGTGGGTCAGGAGCTCAGGCAGGAAAGCAGAACAGGGTTCAGGCAGGTACTAGCAACCAACAACGTTGCTCCTGCAACTTGGGACTGGAGCTGGCCGGCTTTTATCTGCCCCGAGGCATACGGCAGCCCCGATCCTCTGGTGACTCACCTCTCCTGGCCTGGAAACGAGCACTCCTCCTACAGGAACTTAGTTCCCTCCGCTTCTCTGCCCTGAGCCACTGCAGCTCAGGAGAGGCTGGAGGGTTACCGGACCCAGAGGCAACCTCAGCTTCCTCTGATGGAGCTGAGAGTGGAGCACCTGCAGGCAATGGGTCCTCCATCACCTCAGGAACCAGAGCAGACTCAGCTGATGCCTGCACCTGAGGACCCAGCACAGGTGAGGACCCTTCAGGATCATGCCCCAGCCCCGGCTCAGCTGGTTCTAGAGGTGGGGAATCCTGTGCAGGCTGGGAACCCTCAGGTTCAGCATCCAAATCCCAGGCCATCACAGCACCATTGCACAAAGCCTCTCTCCCCTCACCTTGGAATGGGTTCTTGAACTCAGATACTTCTTGCTTGCCTACATATAGGATGGAGAGGAATCCATAAGTGTGAAGAAACAAGCCTGTAGCCCCCAAAAGGTTGCCCAGAAGAGAACCTCAGGTTGGAAAAAGGTTCCCCCACCTCTGATGTATAGCAATATGACCAATGTCCATTCCAGAGAGTGGACCCCACTTCTTTTTATCAAAGATGGGTGGGGTGGGGTGGGGTGGGGTGGGGTGGGGTGGGGTGGGGATGTCCTGCAATCAGTGCCATTCCCTCATTACAAAATATACACACCCCACCCCAACAAATAAATGTAGCTTTGCAAATCTACCCTTATCTGTGCAACTGAAGAAAAAGAGGATATAGGAAGTTATTTCATAGGGTGTGAATTGCAGAACCTATTGTGTGTCTTTGAAGAGGGCTGATAGTTCTGTCATGTTCCTAGGCTATTTGACTAGACGCATGTGTCAGGAAAAAAGGAGGTTGGAAATGGTTAAACATCTATCTTCAGAAATTTATTTTGGCTTGATGCTTTCAGTCTGCAAATACAGCTGCAGCAAGAGCTCTGCATCTTGTATACACAATCACACACATAAAATTTGCGTATTGTATACTGAATTCTACTCCTCAAGCCATAAGCTCTTGCCTTCCCCTATAAATTGCTGATAAAAATTGCTAGCACTGTACTGAGCAATCAGATTTGGAGACAGACTGATTGTTCTTACAAAACTGACCTCGTTTTCCAGATGCAAAGAATTAGGATTTTTAAAAAATATTTGTAAAAAACGAGCAACCCAGAACCAACCTTCTATGAAATAGAAACAAGCAATTTGCTTTGTATTTTTCTGCCAATCATTGATGTTATGAAGGCCGAAATTAAGGCCTCCAGGTGGAATCTAAAAGAAAATGTTGCAATATTTTAACCAGATGGAGGTTGTGAAAAACACATCTGATGTTGTCTGTAGCCTGGTTTATCAGCTGCATCAATGGATCCTGGAATAATCTATATAGGAAAAACATCATGGGCATATCCACACTACAGACTTAAACTAGTTTAACAGTCATTCTCTCATCCTAGGGAGGCTTGGGAATTGTTGTTTGGGATTGGTGGGTAGAAAAGTCAACACCCTGACTACAATCTGCAGAAATCTTTGGGAGAAGTCATTCTTTGGGGATGTTCAGAAAGAGGAATGCTTTGCATGTACAGAGGTACCTCGGGTTAAGTACTTAATTCGTTCCGGAGGTCTGTACTTAACCTGAAACTGTTCTTAACCTGATGCACCACTTTAGCTAATGGGGCCTCCTGCTGCCGCCGTGCCGCCGGAGCACAATTTCTGTTCTCATCCTGAAACAAAGTTCTTAACCTGAAGCACTATTTTTGGGTTAGCAGAGCCTGTAACCTGAAGCGTATGTAACCTGAAGCGTATGTAACCTGAGGTACCACTGTATAAAAATTCAATCATCAACATCTCTAGTTAAAGGATCTCAGGTAACAGGTGCTGAGAAAGCCATAGCCTGACATCCCAGTGAGCCTGTGGCTGTCAGGGTAGACAATACCAGGCAATGTGTCTCAGTATAAGACAATTTCATATGTTCATGTGGTAGAAGTGACATAGACTAGGAGTGTAGGAGATATTGGTACAGGGAAATTGAACCTGCATCAGTGTTGGAAATTCAGATCACATATTCAGATCACAAGGCCCGGTGGCCGCCGTCATTTAGCTTTGTGCGCAATTGGCTTCAAATCAGCTCAGCTCAGCTGTATTTAGTCTACCCTCTCCAGATGCAGCCGAATAAGGCGTGAGGAATCCACAGTCTCTATGGCAAGGGGTTGACACTTCTGATGGAGTCAAAGCAGCCATCTCCTTTAAGCTGACATAGCACAGCATAGCTTGTGTCAATCACAGCACAATCTAACTCTCATAGCCCCACTGTGGTTACTCACCTACACAAAAGGCTGTGTTTTGTAATGTGACCTGGGCAGCAATTCAAGGGGGGCAGCTGGAGGAAGGACCTCACTGAAGACCTCCAAGAGCAGTTGCAGCCTCACAGCAGATGACTTTGACCTTCCTCTAGATGGCTGTGGGAGTGAGAAACCACCCAGGTTCACTGAGAATCAGCATCTGAAGTGGTAATGGGGTCACAGCCCCAAGAACAGAATGAGCAAGTTGATAATCAGGTAGGGGTCAAAGGCAAGGAGGTATGGTCAAGATTATGAGATGGCAGCTGGTTTGAAGATGGGTTGGAGGCAAGCAGGATATTCTTTTCAGACACTTGGGGTCCTGAATGTTGAAGGAAGAGTAGCAAAAACACAGCTAAGAAGTTTGTATTTGTGGCTGACACCCTTCTTTGGAAATTAAACCAATGTCCAGACGTTAACATTCAAAAACTTTACTTGCAGAAACTTACAGATGAATTAAAACATAACATTTACAGTCACATGCCTGTCCAATCATGGGCTTACAATCTCTTCTAACTTCCAAACAACAGTATCTTCCTCTCTTTCCAGAGCTCAGCACTCAACTTTCTGTATCTCAGGCCATGCCTTGCAGCTCTTATGAGAGATTTCCATTTTACTGTCTTCTTCCGTTTTGCTCTCTTTCTTTCAAGCAGAGAAGCCCTTGAACACTCAGTTCAACTTAGCACTGTTCACAGTGGATTCTGAAACACAGACATCTTGCTTCACATAAAATGGAGTCTCTCCTTCAATAGACACCTCCCACATGACCGATGTTAGCCAGTGACATTCAATTACCAACCAATCAAATTCAATTACCAACCAATCAAATTCAAACACATGGCAATGCATCCAAGCATTTACAATTTCAGTAAATTAAATTACTGTACTTAACACTGAATCAGCAACTACCAGGAAGAAGAATGGCTAGCACAACTTAAGGCTGGCAGGGTCGTATCACTAGAAGACTCCTAGTGTAGAATAAAGGTAATAGTCTAGGGTCAAGTGGTGCTGTATTGGCTCCTGACTCACCTGGTGGTTGTGCCTCCGGTAGCCTAATTGGACCTGCAACTTGTCAGTATTGCAGGAGATAAGAGAATTGAAGGATGCTGAAATATACTCGAGAGTGGATTTCATGCTCTTTATTCAGCTCATAGTGGTGAGGAGGAATGGAAGTTCCCTCAGAATGTCTGCTTTATATACATTATTACACAATGGGCCCCATGTGATTGGCTAATTCCGGGATTCTCCTGTAGGCCAATCAGGTTGCGGATTCACTTCCACCTGGAGCTGGATTGGCTGGCTCCTGTGGACCCAATCAGACTGCTGCATTCTGGATCCTATTGTTCTAGGACCAATCAGACTGCTGCATTTTGGATCCTATTCAACTCAGTACATAGCAGATGTCAACCAGTAGTCCCTCTTATCTTATATCATTTCAGCCTTGCATAAACTCTGAGGGGGAAATGAATGGGATTGTGAGGTGTTACCAAAATGATATGGGAGGAGGCAGCAGCAGGGCTGGGATGGTCCTAAGGCCCAGGGAGAGGGTTTGGTTCATCCTGGTTGCCATTTCGCTATGCTTCTGGGAGGTAACTGGCAATGGATCCCCTGCTATCAAGGCCGCCGTGTGGCACTTGCGCCATGTAAATAAACAAATATAGACACCACTTCCTTGTCAAGGGACAGCAAAACCTGATCCATGCTCAGAATAGCACCAAGGAGCAGGGCAAATGAGGAATAAGCAAAGCGCTGACTATGTGTATTAAAGGGAATCTAAGCAGAGCTTGTAGATGAATGCTCGTATCTAATTCTTGCTGATCATGCATAGTGGGAGCGATAACATTCTACTCTGAAAAATGGTCTATAGCGAACCACAAGGAAGAGATCCATCAGGAAACTTTACCAAGCAAAGGCACTAATACACCGTGTGCCATTCATAGCAATACCCTTTGATTAGAGAGTGGCATGGGGAAAACGTTTGGTAATAATTTGAGACTTTCCAATGATTCCAGGGTCAGCGCTGATAGGGCTGCAATGCATCAGGGCTTTGTAGCCACAGAAGGGATTATGAGAAAGATTCTTGGATGTTCCCAGGAATACAAGGCCATTGACACACACATGCTGCCATGATTTGCAGGATCTCAAAAACAGAGGAGCCATATTATATTTTTTGCATTTCCTTGGGAGTCAGATGTTGGTGGCCATATGCCGGTTTTAGTTGGGGTCCTTTGGTTCAGAACCAAATGGGGTCAGTTGCCCCCCTGTGTCTCTCTTCCTGCCACCTTCATTTTTCTTACTTTCAGTCATGGTGTCATGTTCTCTGGCCTCAATCCCCTCCAGCTTAGATGAAGAAAGACATGGCTGGGGAGCTCAGGTACCCAGTGACCCTGATCCACATCTGGAAGATGTGACTTTACCTGATTCGTCAAACTCAGAGGTATACCTGCCTCTGACCCTACATGGCATTCCTCACTGTCCCTACACAGGAAGGAGCTGACAGCTGCAGAACCAAGCAATGACCTTTAGAGCAGGCATCTCCGGCACTCCAGATGTTTTGGGACTACAATTCCCATCATCCCTGACCACTGGTCCTGTTAGCTAGGGATGATGGGAGTTGTAGTCCCAAAACATCTGGAGGGCTGAGTTTGCCTATGCCTGCTTTAACACCTGGGAGCAGACGACTACAGAACTATGGCAAGAGAAACTGATGGACTATGCGGAATTGGCAAAGTTGACACATAAACTATGGGACAAGGATAACTGTGATTTTAAAGATGAATGGGAACCTTTTACAAAGTATTCAAAGATGAAACAAAGTGAACTGGACTCCTTGGCAGGCTTTGAATAAACTCTCACAAACTTTTTTTAATAATAACCAGTCAGATAAATTAAGGAGTTATACAATTTTGTAACATGCAGTGATTAGCATTTATTGAAAAACCAGAGATTGGAACTGAGGGGAGTCGGGGGGAGGGGAGAGTGGGTTGTTTTATGGGGGGAATGGGGGGAATTAAGGATGATATGTTTTAAGATAATATGTTTTGTTTAAATTCCTAATAAAAAATATTTTTTAAAAAACAAAACACTTGGGAACAGAGAGTTTCAGCCAACCTCTTTCATGGTGATCTGTCCAGGGTCCTGACAGATTAGCCTTGTTATTAGCTACATAGTACTGTATACCTTGACTCTGCTGCTATGAGTGCGACATCCCTTTCTCCCATTCTCACTCCCTCTCCAGGGCTTTTAACGCAAAGGGTCAGGACTTTATTAATTTCAATGGGTCTACTCTGAGTAGGGCTTGGTTGGCTTCCTCCCCTACAATATAAAACAGTGACCCTATTGATGGGTGAAAGGATAACAAAGGGAACAGTGGAAAGGGTAAGAATTCATACAGGTGAATGAAATGGATACAATACATAGCTGCTGTTTTAACCTCCCATTGTCAGGTACACAGTTAACCCTAATCTCTCCCCGTACACCCCCGGTAACAGCTATTTAACATTGTGTTAAGTTTTGCTTTAAGGTTCACTTGGAATTGTGCCACTGATTCCAGCACCCTTCCACCCTAACGTGCGGTAAAAATATATTAGGCACTAATGCTGCAATGGACATTGCTCTTTAATGTGCCATTGGTCCTCCTGCTCCGCTGCTGCTTTGCTGACTTGCACTTTTGAAAGACAACCGCTTGCCTGATCGATAATCTTCTTGGGAAGGGGGAAATGCAGAATGGTTCTCATAAATTGATTTCTAACCCTGCACCTTCAGCAAGAAAAAACAAACTGTCACTAAGGAAAGGAGGGAAATGTTCTCACCTGGCCAGGTTACAAGTGGCTGGCCTGATCCTGGAAATGAGAGGAGTGTTTCTGTGTCCTGACCAAAAAGACTAGATAAAAACATTTGATAATGATTCATAAATCTTCCTTCCCTATAAAAAAAATGATACTTCAATTTGGACTGATGTTCCTTGCATTAACATTCACTCATATTCCTGGGTGCTTGACGGGGGGGGGGGGACCATAACAACAACAACAAGAACAACAAGAACAACAACAACAACAACTTATTATTTAAACCCTGCCCATCTGGCTGGGTTTCCACATCCACTCTGGGCGGCTTCCAACAAAAGATTAAAATATGATAATCAAAACATCAAAATACAAAGACCAAAAAATACCATATTTTAAGACGCACCTAGTTTTAGAGGAGCAGAACAAGAAAAAAATATATTCTCTCCCTCTCTGCGCAGCGCCTCTCCAGCAAAGCGGGAGGAGAAATGGAAGGGGCTCAGTTTCTCCTCCCGCTTCGCTGAAGGGGCGCTGCGCAGCTCTCCCTCTCTGCGCAGCAACTCTCCAGTGAAGCGAAATCAGAACAGCAAGAGGGATCGCTGTGCAGCGAAAGCAAAGATCCCTCTTGCTGTTCTGGCTTCTGGGATAGCTGTGCAGCCTGCATTCACTCCATAAGACACACACACATCTCCCCTTACTTTTTAGGAGGGAAAAAGTGTGTCTTATAGAGTGAAAAATACGGTAATAAACATAGCCACAAAACTAGGGATAGGACTATAGCTGAGTGATGGGAATATCTGCTTGGATGCAGTAGGGCCCAGGTTCAATGCTAAGAAATTCCAGTTTGTGCTGGGAAGGCCCTCTGAAACCCTGGTCACTGTCGACAATACTGAGATAGCAGCAAGGCCATTTCCTAGGTTCCATAACATAAAAGCTGTACAAAACAGGAAGTAGGATTAAAACTGTATCTAAAAAGCTCGGTGGACGGAGGCAGTACTTGTTGCTAAAAGAACAGAAAGGTAGGTGCCCGGCAAATGTCTCTGGAGAGAGTCTGCCACATCTGGGGCACCACCCCCAAAAAGGTCCTCTCTCTGCTCACCTTCTTGGTAGTGGCACCCACCCTGTGGAATGCCCTCCCAACAGATGCCAAGGAGATGAGTAAATATATAACGTTTAGAAGACATCTGAGGGCAACCCTGTATAGGGAAGCTTTTTAATGTTTTATTATGAAATCCAGCCAGATGGGTGGGGTAGAAATAATAAATGATGATGATGTTTATATATATATTGGAAGCTGCCCAGAGTGGCTGGGGCAACCCAGTTAGATGGGCAGGGTACAAGTAATAAAGATGTTATTATTATTAGGAAATGCTGTATTCACTTCTCCCTCTTTGGGCTCTTCTGAATTCTGTGTAGCAGTAAACACATGCTCTAACTTTCGCAGCATATGTAATTGGCAAATATGCCATGGCTGTAATTCTCTTCCCTTCTGCAAACTGCTGGAATTTCTTGCATATTATTCAGGGCCTCTTTTGTATGTGTGCCAAAACCATATCAGTTGAGGCCTTCAAGGAACTGCAACCGTGGATACGGAAAGCATTTTAATTTCCCTCCCTTAGCTATTTTAAGCAAGCAGGTCCCCATCATCACACCTCTGGCCTCTGATTTCCATAACAAGGAGATCCTAACTAACTGCTACTAATATCAAGGATGGGTCTGCATACATTTCCTTGCCTTTCAAATCCACTGGAAAGGGTGCAAAACACTGGAGAGCAGCTATCTCCTGCGGAATACAGAGTAGATCTGCAAATTCCCTTTTGTGTGTTATACATACGCATCTGGAAGCTGCCCTCCTGAATAACACAGAATAAGTAGAAAGGCTCAGAGGATGCTGGGAAAGATCCAAGGGGGGAGGAACTAATCGGAACCAGAGAGGAGGAGGAGGAGGAGGAGGAGGAGGAGAAGAAGAAGAAGAAGAAGAGGAGGAGGAGGAGGAGGAGGAGTTGGAGGAGTTTGGATTTGATATCCCACTTTATCATTACCCGAAGGAGTCTCAAAGCGGCTAACATTCTCCTTTCCCTTCCTCCCCCACAACAAACACTCTGTGATGTGAGTGGGGCTGAGAGACTTCAGAGAAGTGTGACTGGCCCAAGGTCACCCAGTAGGTGCATGCGGGGAAGTGAACCCAGTTCACCAGATTACGAGACTAGCACTCTTAACCACTACACCACACTGGCTCTCAGAGGGTAACAGTCATCAGGATATGGCAGCAAGAAGCAATGCATGGATTGCAGTGTGAATCAATCCTATAATGCATAAGAAGAAAAGAAGAAGAAGAAGCTTTAGAAGGTCACCTGGCAGGTATATTTATGTTTATGGAAGCTGAACGATTGCTATTGCTCAATGACTGCCACCCTCGCCGCTGTGTTAAGGTGAAGAAAGGCACTTGGGTAAACAAGTAACAGTGGATACTATTTTTGTTTAGGAGAAGAGGTTGCCGATTGAGCCTGTCCGCAGCTTCCGTTGAAACATCTGGAGTGCTTGGCTTCCTGCCCTGGTACATTATTGCCATCTGGGTCTTTTTAGATGCTGCGGACTCCATTCACTAATTGTGAAGCTGCTGATAAATTGACTGGCCCTCATAAGAAGGAAAAATTGCTCAGACCAATCATGTCGCCATGCCATGTTTATCCAGGGAAAGTGTTCTCAGATATCACAGAATCAATACAGAAGCGTTTATTAGTTTAGTTAACGTTGGGTGATGTTTTTTTCCAAGCATAGGGAGGAAAAGGGAACTGGATTAAAAACAACAACAGTGGGGGGAAATGTTGGGAATAGAACATTTTATTGAAAACTGCAGTTGCCAATAAATTTCAGATGCTGGCTTTTTTCAGGAAGCATTTTCCTGCTCTTCTATCCCATCTATTGTGATCCTTCACTCAAAACATCAAGCCTTGGCATGGGTGAGTCATCTCCAAACTTGCACAGAAGCAGGTGGGATTTGTTCCCGGAACCTACTAGTTCACAGTCACTATGCAGCACAAACTCATGTCTGGGTTCAGCAGAAGGCTCCATAAATTTCTACAACAGAGAGCTTCCATAATTTGCGCTACAAACATTAATCTATGGAAGCTTCCTCTGTTTTGAATAGTTCTGATGTAGACATAAAATACAAGTGCTTCCAGTCTGTAAATTAATTTGTTACGTCGAGGGGGGGGGAGTGAATTTTTAAAATCTCGCAGTAGCCCCACAACGAATAGTTTGGCTTTAATCTTTAATTAAAGAATGCAGGGGAGTTAAACGGGCATGAAACAATTTTGTTACACACTGTATGGGGAATGGATGTTGATGCTGGCTAATTTTGGGCCATGCTTCATGCAAAGTAATGTGAAGTGATGTGCTGTAATTTGTGATGCAACGGCCTGCAAATCTGCACGCCAGGAAATTGACTGGGCTGTTATTTCCCTGCAGATTCAAACATGATCACCACTACAGAGAGAGATGGAGAGAGTTTGCAGAAACGGCTCTCTTCTTTCCCCCTTAGCGCTGTCAGGTGATTAAAAGGCTATGTTAATTGATCAGCTGATTGATTTTTAGATTTGTAACACAAAATAACCCCAAGGGAATCTTCCCACTACCCCCTTCCTTATGTTTTCTGTTTCTGGTGGTCATCTAGTCCTCTTCTTCTAACAGCCTGGTTCTGTGGACCTGCTTTGTTCAGGGTGTGCCTGCACGTCTTTAAAGAAATCTAGTTTTGAAGTCTGTGCAGCAGTCATGGCACCACCAAGTGAGGTGCTGTAGAAATGCAGATCCGTAAAGCTTTATAAATCCCTAATTAATATTTTCTGATGTGGCCACAGTGCCTCTGGCAAGCGCTTGGTAGACGAAACAAGTAACAGGAAAATACTTGGAAAAACTTCACCTGCAACATCCAAAGGCATCCACCAAAGGCATCTCCACTTTCCCCCAGGAAGATGCAGCCAGTCTGGCTGGTCCCTCCTACTCAGCTAGATCTTTTCATTGCTTCTCCTTCTTCCTGCTATGGGCAGCCCAACCCAAACCATGCCAATCCAGGACTAGCTCCAGTGCTATTTTTCTAGAAAACTCACCATGAACTTCTCCCTTGTTCTCTGGTAGTGGCAATGGCGCCCACCTGAGAGGTGCCAAGGCTGAGCTCTGGTGAGCTCAGGCTGAAAAAAAGCCCTGACTATCTCCATCCCATTTGGATGAAGCCCATATTTCCTCAAATCAGCCAATTTGGTTGAAGATTTGGCTGAATCCAGTGCACAGCCCAGCCCATATAAACCAGATACTACTGTCCTTTCTTAGGTGTTGGAGGACAAAGACGGAAAACTCTGGTTTTATAATGTTAAAATCACCCTTCTAAATTCTTCCCTCTCAGTATACTGGCTCCCCGTTTTTCTGTTTTGTATTCTTCAAGTGGTTGGTTTGCTGCAGATGTATTGTTTGTTGACGATTCCTTCCCCATAGACTGGCTGAGTGAGCTTTGTACATTACATGCTCAGATTCAATTCTGGCTTCCAGGAGACATATTTAGGAATTACCTTGGCTCTGCAAAGGGTTGTTTCTGCTGTGACAGCAGGTGGTAGTTTAGTGGCAATTTTGGAATCAAACATTGCTGTACATTATGTACAGTACAATGGAGCTTACAGAACCATTTGTCTTGAAAAAGAGAAACAGCAACCCAATGGGCTGAAATTCAGTTAGCTCATGTGGCGCTCTAATAACATGTTCCTGTTGTCTTGTCCCATAATGTAATCCTTCAGCATCATAATAATTCCATTTAATAAACAAACACATTTCTCATGTTTGAATAAACTCTTTGTACAAGGTGCCAAGACAAACTTGTGTTTGGATAATTTAAAACTGAAGGCTTGGAGAAAAAGATACAGTTTCTAATCAGTATGTGAAATTCAGCGGCTATGTGGAATTGCAGTTGCTCGTGTCCAGCCCTGCTTAGCTTTGCCTTTTTCCTTTCCATGTTTTTTTCGTCTTCTGAAGACATTTGCTTTTCCATTCTTGACGCCAGCGTCAAACTTAGATGGCAAAATGAGATTGCAAACTCCATGTTATGCCCATGTAATTTGGCTTAGCAGAAGATGGGATGGGGTGGCAGCCATTAACTGACCTCCCAGCTGTTGCTGCCTTCTGGGAGGAGAGCTGGCGGGGAGGTCAGTGCTATGCAAACAAACCAGTGGAGCCAAAATGTCCTCTAGTCCTGGCCTGGGACATCTTACTGCACCCTCCAGACATGAATTACTACCTCCATCTACTGCCCTCACCCCCGCCATGGTCCCATCTAAATTTGGCCTCATTCTGCTGCACAGCAGCCAGGCCTCAGTCCTGGGTGCACACAAGAAAATTGCATTGGAAACCCCAAGATATGTGGACAGGTCCCTAGATCTGCAGGATTCATACATGTGCCTTTCCCATCGTCTATAAAATACATTTTATTTTATTTTTCCTGGGGGGTTTTTAAAGCAAAGTTTTCCAGTGCCTTAAAAAAAAAGTCGTTTCAGCAAAAATGCTTTTAAAAGCAAACATTTACAGCTTAATGCTTTCCCTGTGTAATTATTAACATCCCCTTCCTGGTTTTATTTCATTTTCATCCATTAAACAAATAAAATGTAAATCATATAATCTAATTTCGGTAATGGGATTTAATGCATGCTAGGTAGGGGAAGAGCAGAAAACATTTAGATGTGAATACAGAAGTAGATAGCTCCAAAAATTAATGCATAATTTTCCTGTATGCAGAATCTTTTTCATTGCCCATTCCCTCTTCACTCTCTCATACACTGTCTTATTCATGTACACACACTTACCCCGTGTACTGATTTACAGAAAATGCTCACAGGGTATACTATTCACATACTACTCTCAAACCCAGACAATATTCACAACACAAGCTGTGTACACCTTACTAGCTTAAAATGCAGCTAGGTTGTCCTTTTTTCTCAATTCAACTTGAAGCTGGTTTTGGGGTGAAATGCATTAAAATATAGTACACTCGTACCTTGGAGGTCAAATGCCTTGCGAGTCGAACATTTTGGCTCCAGAACACCGCAAACCTGGAAGTGAGTGTTCTGGTTTGCGAATGTTCTTTGGAACCCGAACGTCCAACGCAGGTTCCACAGGTTCCAATCAGAAGCCGTGCCTTGGTTTCTGAATGTTTGGGAAGTTGAACGGACTTCCAGAATGGATTCCATTTGACTTCTGAGGTACGACTGTAATTCTTAAGAAATGACAGGCTGGATATAGACTGTGGCTAACATCACAGATATGGATGAAAAGATATGGATTGTGGCTAATGCCAGCTGTGGGAACGCACTGGATGGCAGAGTAAAATAGGAATATGTGCACAGCCAGGCATGGTATAGTAGCTGATGTAAGTGTTACTCTTATTGCAGCATCCCTTTCCATTAACTTCATAGACCAATATGTCCCTAGACACTGTCTGCTGGCAGTTCTCTCTCCTCACTTAATTCTGAGCATTTGGAATGGTCACAAACATTCCGTAACACTCAAGCAGTTCAGCCAATGGCTTGAGAGGGCTCATGTTCATCATAATATTAGCCAATCACTACAGAGGTTTCAAAGAATACCGTATTTGCTTATCCATTTTTAAATTTAAAAAATGATTACATAATGTGATGGGTTAAGGGGCTGCTTGTGCGTAAATGGTTGAGTTCTCAACTCATGCAATCAGTTTCTAAACTCTCCCAGTCCGCGGAGCCATGGATGCATGGCTACCTCAATCGCTGGCAGACTCCGTCAGTGGGCGCTTCCGGAATTTACGCCAACATAAGAGTTCCTTAACGGAAACCCTCCTTCTGGATTCTCTGCGTGACAGTTTCCTGCGCGGAGTAGGCGTCCCCAGCGGAGGTCCTGAAACCTCTCCGCTGTTCTCACTGGAAGTATCTTGGAGCCATCCCTCCGCCTGAGTTTCTGCAGGAACTCTCTCTCTCCCCCTGTTGGTTCCTTCCTCAGCATCCGAGGGTCTCCTAGCCTCCTTGAGCCCTTCCACCACCTGACTCTCCGATGGCAGTTCCCTGACACATAATGAAGAGGGTTTAACGTGACACAATTCTTTCTCTCCACCCCTCACCCCAAACTCTATACATTCTGTTCCTCAGATCGATATTATGATCATGAAGAGTTGAATGAGTGAGATAGCCAATGAGTGAATGCAGAACTCAATTCTGAATTGGCCTGGTAATTAGTAAGCTTTTTGTGGGGGGGGGGGGACTGTTGTCTGCTTTCTGAGAATTCTCTCCCACTGGGAAATGACGGTGTGGTGACAGTGCTATGTGTAAGTGGATGATCACATAGTCTCCTGGAAAATGTAATTCCCCGCGTCAGCCATGGCTGAAAACCAGCTAGAAATTCAAAACCCTCCCCACCTCAAAACAAACAAATCCAGGAGCAGGGTCCAGATCTAGAAGTGGGAGTGGAAATATATAAAAGGTTTGCAAGAAACAAATGAAGATAATTGGCCCGAACAGAGCAATTATTCACCCAGTAAAAGAGAGAAGGGTTAAGTGTTTGGGCACATACTTCATTGCAACCAACAGACATTTCACTGGGAGTTAAGAGGTTAATGTAAAAGACCTTGATGCACGTTTTCCTTCAAAGCAACCTTGTCAGAATAACGTATTATATTCTGAGCCAAGGGCAAACCTCTGGAGAAAACAAGGCTCAATTCACAATACAGCAGAGGGGCCAGTTTGTGAGGGTGATTGGGGGCGGGCATTGTTGCATGCGTGACATCAGAACGCTGGGAGGAGCTGGGGCGGAGCCAAATGCAGCGGCCATGCTGTTTCAATGGCCGGCAGCGCTGCCACTGGGGGGAGACTGCTTTGATGCTCCTTCCCCTCTGTGGGAAGGAAACAATCAAATTGTTTCTCAATTTGACCCTTTTACATGGTTTTGTATGTATTGTGGTATTTTATGCACTGTGACTTGCAGTTGTTTTTATTTATCATACTTTAGTCATTATTTATTGTAACTGTTAAGAGTGAATTTCTGCTTAATTATTATTTGCTGATGTTTTGAAACTTAAATTTCATTGTTTCCTATTATATTCTGTTAGTTTTTTTTTTGAAAATTACTTTATTTGATATAAGTTGTTCCATTTTAAAGTTTCGTTTTTATTATGACTTTTTGTATTGGATCAGATTATGATAAGATGTGTGTTTTTTGCTGTATATTTTGTTGCCATAAACCACCTTGTATATAGAAATATAGAAGGGTGGTACAGTGGTACCTCTGGTTACATACTTAATTCGTTCCGGAGGTCCGTTCTTAACCTGAAACTGTTCTTAACCTGAAGTACCACTTTAGCAAATGGGGCCTCCCGCTGCTGCCACGCCGCTGCCATGCAATTTCTGTTCTCATCCTGAAGCAAAGTTCTTAACCCAAGGTACTATTTCTGGGTTAGTGGAGTCTGTAACCTGAAGCATATGTAACCTGAAACGTATGTAAACCGAGGTTCCACTGTATACAAATTAAAAGTAAAATGAAAATGAAATGATGGAAGAAAAGGAGCTGGCCACTAGAGCCATACCGCGCTCAGCTTCACGGTTTGCCTTTGTACTTTTTAGACATTGGGGGGCTGGCCCTCACCCCCAAAATATTGGGGGGCCAAAAAGGCTCAGTCCCCAGGAGCTGGTGCCCCTCAATACAGCAAGCTTTCCAGGCCGAATTCGAGCCCTAAACCATGAGCCTCTAAATCATTCAAAAAGATCTGTAGATGGTTCTGATTTTGCAGTCCAACGTAGAGATAAGATAGCACAGTCTGCCTGGACACCAAAGCTCAGAAGATAGCCATGAGTGCAAAGAGACCATAGAGCAAAGCACAGGGGTAGGCAACCAGAAACTGCTGGCCTTCCATCGACAAGGCGGAAGTGAATATTTTGGAGGCTGAGAGGCTGCACCATCCAATAATGAGGAGAGCTAGCAGAGTTCCGAGAAACCCCCTGCAAGAACATAAAAAATCCTACTGGTTAATAAGAGGAGAATAAAAACACTTCAAGGGCCTTCCTAATCAGGGATGCATTGATAGCCAAGGGCCAGTGGCAAAGACAATATAACATCAAGCCAAACAAACAGAAGATGAGGGGAGCAGGCAGGAGGGCATTTTTCATTTCGGATGAAAAACAGCTTCATAATTTGCAGCTTTAAAAGTCTAAGCAGCAAGTAGTAAATTAGTCAGCTGCTATCTCGTTTGTTAGGACGGTAAGACAAACAACCGCAGCATTTTCATCCCGCAGCGAACCAGAAGCTGGCAGCAGATAAAGAGAAATGTGTGCATGATGTAATATTTGCACTGTGCAATCTAGGGCAACGGGCACATCCGCCCTGCAAACTGATGCCGGCTTTGTATCAATTTGACTGACTTGTGGAGGGAGCTGGAAGTGGCAGCTTAGCGAAGGGTCTGTGAATTCGCTCGTGTCACTGCTGCCCCCCACCCTCCGCACAGAAACAGTTGGCGCTTTTCTCTGGACAGAGGGAATGATGAATGAAGTGGCCGAATCCTTTCATAATCATATGCCTACTATGTTAGCTTGTTACAGGAACAAGCTATTTGTTTGTTCTTATATTTACAGTGGTACCTCAGGTTACATACACTTCAGGTTACATATGCTTCAGGTTAAAGATTCCGCTAACCCAGAAATAGTGCTTCAGGTTAAGAACTTTGCTTCAGAATAAGAACAGAAATCGGGCTCCGGCGGCGCGGCAGCAGCAGGAGGCCCCATTAGCTAAAGTGGTGCTTCAGGTTAAGAACAGTTTCAGGTTAAGTATGGACCTCCGAAATGAATTAAGTACTTAACCTGAGGTACCACTGTACGTCGTATCCCCTTTTCCTCAGTGCAGCTTACAGCAATTTCATCAGTATCTAATCGGCAGCTTGAGGAAACAAAGGAAGGGAAAACGAAAATGACAAAGAATTCATTTCCAGTCACTAACCATTTTTTTTTTTTGTCCTCCATTACTGTTCTTCTCTGTCTCCAAAATATAGCTCTCTTGAGATACACAACCTGTTTGGCTTCCCTTTGTCTCTCTCTTCTCTACCAGTCGCCCCTCACCCCTGTCCCTGCCCTTACCCCCCATCCCGGAAAACAAATCACACTTTTAAGGAAAAGTCTATTCGGGCCCTTAAATATTTTGCAGTGAGGGACACAGGTGATGTGTTAGGTGACAGAGAAGCCACCATAGATAGGAATGGTGCCAATGCCAGTTTCTCTTCATTGCTTTTTCTTCCCCTCCTGCTCACAGGAGAGTTGAGCCTAAAGATGCAAGGTGCTATTTCATTGCCTATCTTACTTTATATATCTATACCTATATATCTATGAGGGACGCGGGTGGCGCTGTGGGTTAAACCACAGAGCCTAGGACTTGCCGATCAGAAGGTCGGCGGTTCGAATCCCCACAATGGGGTGAGCTCCAGTTGCTCGGTCCCTGCTCCTGAAAACCTAGCAGTTCGAAAGCACACAGTGCAAGTAGATAAATAGGTACCGCTCCGGCGGGAAGGTAAACGGCGTTTCCGTGCACTGCTCTGGTTCACCAGAAGTGGCTTAGTCATGCTGGCCACATGACCTGGAAGCTGTACGCCGGCTCCCTCGGCCAATAAAGCGAGATGAGCACCGCAACCCCAGAGTTGGTCATGACTGGACCTAATGGTCAGGGGTCCCTTTACCTTTATATATCTATGTACATCAGAGGGGCAGAACCTCTGTTCCGTGAGCCCAATTAGAACCACCAGATCTCCCAGTTTGTCCTGTGAGACCATTTCAACCAAGCCACGCCCACCTGCTCTACACCCAAACTCTTGATTCTTAATCTGCACAGGCAAAAATGGGTCACCTGACATTGTGACATCAGGTGATTGACAGGAGAGTGGTCCCACCCACTTGTCAAACTTGGTCCATTCAGGCTGGGGGAGAAAAGCTAGCGGGCTAGATCCAGTTTCCTAATTCTGATGTTCATGGAACATGACATACAAGGGGGGGGGGAGCCATAGGGATTTTATAGTTTAAATTGTGATGGGTTCACTGGACATTTTATCTGGCCATTTTCTAAAATAGGCAACAGGTCTGTTATGAAGTCTGGCAATTCTCCAGAGTAAGCCCATTTTGCTGTTGGTGTTTTTAAAAATACACACACAGTGCTTAATACATAACAATGATTACATAGTTAACCAATTAGCCCTGCCTATTGCTGTAGAGACTGCTAGGGTTGCCATGTTTTGAAGAGCAAAAAAGAGAACACATTTGCCGACTTCTCCTTTTAACTATGAATCGCTATGATGACTCTACCCAGGAAAAAGAGGACGTGTCCTGGAAAAAGAGGACATATGGCAACCCAATGACAAGACAGAATTAATGGTGAAACCACTGTTTGCCATAATAAGGGAAGAAGAATGCTTTAGTATATGGATTGTTGCCAGGACAGACTTTAGCTGCTCAGTGGAGTAAGGCGGAAACTCAGTATGATAAAAAAGCAACAACAACCAAGACCAGCAGCAGCAAAATGTATTTAGATGCAACTGCTGCTTTGTAAAATGAATCAACGGGATTTTTTTCTGTTCCATTTCCTGGCTGCAGTTGATCCAGAGCTGCTTTTGCAGCTCCCACTGTTTCATCATTGATTAGGGTTGGAGGAAAGCAGGTGGTTACTAGCAAAACATTCCCCATAATCCTATCCTAACCTGGGCCAGAGCCCTGAACAGGTGATACAAGCCAGATATAATTACCTGGCTCATCTGTTGGTTGTGTAAGCAAAATAAAACCTTCCTTTACAGAGGCAGTGTACCACATTGTGTGCTGGGAAGAGGCAACAGAGGGTACTAGGGCTGGGCGATATATCAATATATTGTCCAAAACCGGTTTGAAATCCATATTGTTATATTGGTTTCATAATTTTTGATCTGGCATATACAGTGGCACCTTGGTTCTCGAACTTAATCCGTTCCGGGCGTCCCTTTGACTCCCGAAACCATTCGAAAACTGAGGCGTGGTTTCTGACTGGCTGCAGAAACTTCATGCACTCAATTGGAAGCTGCGTCGGACATTCAGCTTCCAAAAAATGTCCACAAACCGGAACACTCCTGCATTTGCAGCATTCGGGAGCCGATTTGTTCGGGAGCCAAGATGTTTTACAACCAAGGTACCAGTGTATCACAAAGCCTGTTGTGTGTGTGTGTGTGTGTGTGTGTGTGTGTGTGCTGTGCAAAAATCACAATGCAGGAAAAACTGTGAAGCCAGCCAATGCCTCTACATAGCTCCATCCTTATTTCAGACACCATGATATATCCTTATATTGCGATGTTTAGCTGGTGATATATCACGATGTTCTGGAGGTCCGTTCTTAACCTGAAACTGTTCTTAACCTGAGGTATCACTTTAGCCAATGGGGCCTCCCGCTGCTGCCGTGCCACCGCCGCACGATTTCTGTTCTTATCCTGAAGCAAAGTTCTTAACCTGAGGTACAATTTCTGGGTTAGCAGAGTCTGTAACCTGAAGCTTCTGTAACCTGAAGCGTGTGTAACCCGAGGTAGAAGAAGAAGAAGAGTTTGGATTTCATGTCCTGCTTTCTCACTACCCTAAGGAGTCTCAAAGCAGCTAACAATCTCTTTTCCCTTCCTCCCCCACAACAAACATTCTGTGAGGTGAGTGGGGCTGAGAGACTTCAGAGAAGTGTGACTGGCCCAAGGTCACCCAGCAGCTGCATGTGGAGGAGCGGGGAAGTGAACCCAGTTCACCAGATTACAAGACCACCGCTCTTAACCACTACACCGCACGGGCTCTCTGTATTGCCAGGCCCTAGAGGGTACCTGTCACTACCATGATCTGAGTATCTAGAATAAATTTGGCTGTCCGCAATTGGAAAAAAGCATGTTAACCTAAACAGATCCAGCAAAGCAACTCCCATAACTCTCTGTTTCCCCCATTGCTTCTCTTATCCTTTCTTGTTATTTCCTGGTGTCATCTGTCTCAGTGAAGCTCACATTACCCCTTCCTTATCATTCAAAGCAACCTGCCAGCATTTGAGATGAAACTTCATACTTACTGTAAGGAGAAAAAGACCGCGTAGGTTGATAGGATCACCATGGGCAGCAGGCAGTAGCCTAGTACACTCGCCACACAGCCATAGGAAACACTTGTGAGGCTCATCAGGCTGAGCAAAGCATGAATTGCTGTGCAACCAATAGCACTCATGCCGTAAACGTAGCCAAAGTGGACTTTTCCGGCCTGTAGAAATGAAGAAAGAGAGGAGGGGATCACCATGCAAATGGTAGATCAGCCGGAAAAGAAGTGGAAGGTCTTCCTTTCTGCCAAGCCATGGAGGCAATGGGGGTAGAATTTGCTGTTATGTGATTGAATCCCGCCTAGAAAAAGGGACAGAGGAAGAGGAGGAGGAGGAGGAGGAGGAGAGTTTGAATTTGATATCCCGCTTTCTCACTACCCTAAGGAGTCTCAAAGCGGCTAACATTCTCCTTTCCCTTCCTCCCCCACAACAAAGACTCTGTAAGGTGAGTGGGGCTGAGAGACTTCAGAGAAGTGTGACTGGCCCAAGGTCACCCAGCAGCTGCATGTGGAGGAGCGGGGAAGCCAACCCGGTTCACCAGATTACGAGTCCACCGCTCTTAACCACCACTCCATGCTGGCTTTGCATCCTTAAGAGATGCATTGATGATGAGGGAAATGCGCTGGAAAGTGTGGGGCAACATTTCATTTTATACAACATCATTAATTAATTTATTATTATTATTATTATTATTATTATTATTATTATTATTATTATTATCTAAGCTTCCCACAAATAAATCATAATGAGTGCTCGATAAATAGCAGATGTAATCTAAACTTCCTGCATTTTTGTGTGCAAACAGATCGGGGTGGTGCCTCATCCAATAGCCAACATTGTCTAATCTCTCTGCAAACACAGGCGAATGTGCCTTGAGATATAATTGACCTGTAACACAATTCCTTCCACATGGAAAGCCAACATACCAGGGAGTCAGCTATGCATCCTAACATCTAGTTTTCTACATGGAAGGTTTTCCCTGCCATCTGGAGGAACAACCAGTCACATAAACTCTCGCCTGCGGTCTAAAGTAATGGACCTTACCACTCCAGTGAGAACCTGGGTCTAGTTATTGTTGACCTTGCTGGCTTGTACCCGTTCTTTTTTGTCTTCTCCGTACTGAGCGTTCTGCAAAGTGTTCACCTTTCTGTTGCAGCAAAGATACATCATACCTCTTCATGAAAAGGTACGAAGCTTTCATAACTGAATACACAAAACGAGTCTGGGCTTGGCCATTATAAGCAAAGGAATACCTAGAAATTTTCAGTGATACCTTTGATGACTCTCCAAGCTGATGGCACCAATAGTACAATTGTGATTTCCTCCCTTAATATTGCAGCCAAAAAGCAGTCGCTGTTGCATTAACCTATCAATGACCATTGACCTTTACATGGCACTTTTCTACTTCTTCCTTTGCTTCACCCAGTTATCATTCCCCCCCCCTCCTTTTAGGGTGCAATCCTACACATCCTTAAGTAAAGGTAAAGGGACCCCTGACCATTAGCTCCAGTCGTGACCGACTCTGGGGTTGCGGCACTCATCTCGCTTTATTGGCCGAGGGAGCCGGCGTACAGCTTCCAGGTCATGTGGCCAGCATGACTAAGCCACTTCTGGCGAGCCAGAGCAGCACACAGAACCGCCGTTTACCTTCCCGCCGGAGCGGTACCTATTTATCCACTTGCACTTTGATGTGCTTTTGAACTGCTAGGTTGGCAGAGCAGGGACCGAGCAATGGGAGCTCACCCTGTCATGGGGATTTGAACCACTGACCTTCTGATCGGCAAGTCCCAGGCTCTGTGGTTTAATCCACAGTGCCACCCGCCTTACCTGGGATTAATTCCCATTGAACTCAATGGGACTGACACGTGAGGAGACCCCACATGGGACAGCATGTTAATAGCTATCGACTCCGTAACAAGGACTGTCATGGCAATTTGAGAAGACACTTTTATCTCTGAAAGAGAATTAACGGGCCACTGGCTTTTCCAACACTCATATTTCCAGCACTCCCCCGACTGCTGCTCACATACTGTGGGTATATAATGCCATTAGTGTAACAGATTACTATCAACAACCTCGATTGTCATTAAAGGTTTTCAATAGGTTTAGCATTTTCAATTTGGGCAGGGAGGTTTGATCTGCAATATTTCCTGCAGATGCCACGCATAAACACAATGCCAGCAATAATCAGCTAATATTTTAACTTGTTTGTTCCAGAGCGTTTGATTAATTGACACAGCCATACTTAGCAGCTTAATCTAAGATTAACAAATTGCTTGCGCCAGAGGCAGAAGACAGCAAGATAGCGGCTAAATGAAAACTCTCTTTGATATACTGCTTGGCGGAGGAGGGAGGTTTTGGTGCAATAACAAAGGGAAGGGGGTAGTTGGGGAGGACAGGAGGGAAATGAAGCTGGAACAGATCAAGTCAAATTATCTTCCCATTTCCCATGTCCCACACGCGTTTCTATCTCCTTGACTTTCATTAGATGCTTGTTTGTGGGGTGGGGGAATTAACTGCTTTGGAACTTAATAGTTCTGGTGAGGTTTATGTACACAGAACACACATTATTTTCTCAAATCTAACCTTTTATGACATAGCCCACAGATGGCAACTTTGGCCCAGAAATACTTGCCATCCCCCAAACTGCCTGAAATACAGACCAAGAAGGAATATGTTCAAGCCTCTCTGAGAGAGATTTTGCCAGAAATTGACAAAGAAACCAGCAACCTGGAAATCTGAATGTCATTCAGTCCCAGCGTACCAACTGCTCAAGGCTGCTCATTGTCTTTTAGGTCTCTGTTTCAGGTGGTAGAACAAGTGTGGGGAACCTTTGGTCCGCCAGAAGTTGCTGAACTACAACTCCCATCAACCCCTGCAGGTATGGCCAATGGCCAGGGACGATGGAAGTTGTAGTTCATCGGCATCGGGAGGGCCAAAGGTTCCACACATCTGGGCAGGATCTACAGAAGTATGAAAAACGCTGTTAAAAAGTTATTAAAAAATATATGGTAGCTCCCAATGCATTTTGCCATTGATGATTGGTCACTGCTCCACAGCGCCTTCTGGTGTCACATTTTTATAACACATTTTTAACGTTATAATGGACCAGTCCAGCTGAGTCCCTGCAGGGGTAGATACAACCTAAGCCGCGGCCTTTCTCAACCTGTGGGTCCCCAGATGTTGTTGAACTACAACTCCCATCACCCCTAGCTAGCAAGGCCAGAGCTCAGGGATGATGGGAGTTGTAGTCCAACAACATCTGGGGACCCACAGCTAGAGAACTGCTAAGGCCATTCTTAAGGAAATCAGCCCTGAGTGCTCACTGGAAGGTCAGATCCTGAAGCTGAGGCTCCAATACTTTGGCCACCTCATGAGAAGGAAGACTCCCTGGAAAAGACCCTGATGTTGGGAAAGATAGAGGGCACAAGGAGAAGGGGACGACAGAGGATGAGATGGTTGGACAGTGTTCTCGAAGCTACCAGCATAAGTTTGACCAAACTGTGGGAGGCAGTGAAAGACAGGAGTGCCTGGCGTGCTCTGGTCCATGGGGTCAAGAAGAGTCGGACACGACTAAACGATTAAACAAGGCCATTCTTAATGGTGTGACAGTACAAGGTTCTTCGTCTTTGTCCCTTTATCTGTGTTCACCAGTATTCACAATTCTGGAACAAAGGAAGCTGTTTGATCTAGCTTAGTATTGTCTACATTGATTGGTAGTGGCTCTCCACAGTTTCATAAAGAGGGATCTCCCAGACCTACCCGGATATTTGGGACCTTCTGCATTGAAAGCAAGTGCTCTACCAATGAGCTACAGCCCTTTCCCCTATGGTACATGTGACTGTCCACCTTAGGGTGGTTTGTTTCTTCTTGTACTGCTACTAATTCCCTTCTGGCTGGCTTTGCAATATATACCGTAGACAATAGCTTCTTCAGCAGCAGTAGCAGCAGTATTCCTGGGAGGAGTGGCAATGCTGTAGATGGCAGGTTTTCTTCGAGCTGATTTACCCCAGTCTTTTTGCATATGATAAACCTAGACAGCATCTTAAAAAGCAAAGACATCACCTTGCCAACAAAGGTCCGTATAGTTAAAGCTATGGTTTTCAAAGTAGTGATGTACGGAAGTGAAAGCTGGACCATAAAGAAGGCTGATTGCTGAAGAATTGATGCTTTTGAATTATGGTGCTGGAGGAGACTCCTGAGAGTCCCATGGACTGCAAGAAGATCAAACCTGTCCATTCTGAAGGAAATCAGCCCTGAGTGCTCACTGGAAGGACAGATTGTGAAGCTGAGGCTCCAATACTTTGGCCACCTCATGAGAAGAGAAGACTCCCTGGAAAAGACCCTGATGTTGGGAAAGATGGAGGGCACAAGGAGAAGGGGACGACAGAGGACGAGATGGTTGGGCAGTGTTGTCGAAGCTACCAGCATGAGTTTGACCAAACTGCGGGAGGCAGTGGAAGACAGGAGTGCCTGGCGTGCTCTGGTCCATGGGGTCACGAAAAGTCGGACACGACTAAACGACTAAACAACAACAACACCAGTAATTCCTAGCCAGCCTATGCCAATTTATATAACCAAACCACCACATGAATGCCAGCACCATACAACGGTAGGTGTCATGGAAGGCTTAAAGGACATACCAGTCAGAAAGGTAGCTAACTATGCTTTTGTTTTGTAAACGGAGGACAGGAAACTCCTGAATCCACACAGCTACATCTAAGTCCAGTGCCACCTAGTGACTAGACTGCATAATGACACTACCCTCCCGGTAAATTTCCGAATGCTCTCAGCCACGTCAAAAAAGAAAAAGAAAAAGGTAAATGTGGACTCATTTCTAGGAGTGCCATAATCATTCATGCAACCAGTTCTCTATGTGGGGCGCTCAGGTGGAATTTGGCAAGGCTGACCAAAAGAGACAAAAGAAAACTGCAGCGGAAATAGGCCTTCTGGCGGTTCCCTCACTGCGAGAAGCAAAGTTACAGAGAACCAGGCAGAGGGTCTTCTTGGTACTGGCGCCCGCCCTGTGGAATGCCCTCCCACCAGATGTCAAGGAAATAAACAACTATCTGACTTTTAGAAGACGTCTGAAAGCAGCCCTGTTTAGGGAAGTTTTTAATTACTGATGTTTTAATGTATTTTTAATATTTTGTTGGAAGCTGCCTAGAGTGGCTGGGGAAACCCAGCCAGATGGGCGGGGTATAAATATTATTATTATTATTATTATTATTATTATTATTATTATTATTATTATTGCATCTAAACGAAAACAGGCCCTCACCCGTGCGTCATAAACTCAACCTGCGGGCAAGGTGTGCCAATTGGTGGAGTGAAAAATGCCACATTGTAGTTCTGTTCCTTCAGCAAGGTTACAACCAACATGTCACATGGGTTTGTGAAATGACTCCTGTTTGTGCATGACCAGGATCCGGAGTTCAAAGGTGCACTTTCAGTACCAAAAAGACTTGAAGGTCCTACAGGTGTATCAACGTTCCTTGGTTTATTTTCTATATGGTGGATGCAACAAATAATAGCCATTACTTGGGTTATCAGCAGGAGATGATGCATACATTTTCCAATGGGTGCAACCACCATGTCTTCGACTCCAGGGGTAGCAAATGTCCTACCTTCCAGAGATGGTTTGGCTACAGCTCCCATCATCCCTAACCACTGGTCCACACTGTCTGGGGCTGAAAAGAGTTGGAGGTCCAATGACAACTGGAAAGAACTAAGTTGGCTCCTCTCGTTCTACTCCATCCCTTCGCCGGGAGCTTTGCTTAATGAGGAGGAAAAAATGCAGCCTGGTCTCTGGGCTTTCACAACAGCTTGATCTCCAGAACTCAGCACATCGAAGGTTTTCATCACATGGGAATGCACATTATAACCTGCTAATTGGTGCTGATCCAGCAGCTGTTTAAAAGAGTTGCCAACTTTTTGTTTCAAATGTTCTGGCACCTTAGCAGGGTCAGGCCCCGAGTGAATCAGAAAGCAGAAGTCATCAGATGCTGGCAAGCCAGAGGCAGAATCACGGACAAAAGTCTTCCTCTGTGGCAGGCGCAGAGAGTCAACATGCGCCAATGAGTTCTAAAACAAGACAGGCCAGGCTACATTTCTGCCTCCTTTTCTCTCCCATCTTAAGCCCCCGTGGAGGGCAGCTATGGCAGAATCACACACATATACAGTGGTACCTCTGGTTATGTACTTAATTCATTCCGGAGGTCCGTTCTTAACCTTAAACTGTTCTTAACCTGAAACACCACTTTAGCTAATGGGGCTCCCCCCTGCCACCACACCGCTGGAGCACAATTTTTGTTCTCATCCTGAAGCAAAGTTCTTAACCCGAGGTACTATTTCTGGGTTAGCGGAGTCTGTAACCTGAAGCGTATGTAACCCGAGGTACCACTGTACACAGCAGTCTCACATGCAGCCTTGTGTGAAATTGGCTGAACCTAATGACCTGACATCCTAACATGCAAAAAAAGGAAAGGTAAACCCCTGGACAGTTAAGTCCAGTCAAAGGCGACTATGGGGTTGCGGCGCTCACTTCGCTTTCAGGCCGAGGGAGCAGGCATTTGTCCACAGACAGTTTTCCGGGTCATGTGGCGAGCATGACTAAACCGCTTCTGGCGCAACGGGACACCGTGACGGAAACCAGATTGCACAGAAACACTGTTTACCTTCCTGCCAAAGTGGTACCTTTTTATCTACTTGCACTGGCATGTTTTTGAACTGCTAGGCTGGCAGGAGCTGGGACAGAGCAATGGGAGTTCACCCCGTCGCAGGGATTTGAACCACCAACCTTCTGACTGGCAAGCCCAAGAGGCTCAGTGGTTTAGACCACAGCGCCACCCGCATGCACGTTTTGGGGTACGTACTGTTTAGGGAAGTTTTCAAAGTTTGATGTTTTATCGTGTTTTCATTATTTTGCTGGGAGCCGCCCAGAGTGGCTGGGGAAACCCAGCCAGATGGGCAGGTTATAAATAAGAAAATGACTATTATTGTTATTAATCGCATAATTAGCACAACATATAGTGTTCTAAGCAAAAGCGCTGCTGGCAACTTTTAAGGGAAAATGTCCCAATAAGGTCGTTTCAGATAACTACCTAATTTTTATTTTTTAAAAAATGGGTTGGGTTGTTGTTTTTCTCCTGTTGGTACCTAATTCATATATTGACAGCCCTATTTGCTGATGCTCTTAGCCACTTTCCTCTCCCAGTTGCAAGAAGCCCTTTTTGAACAGGTCAGGAAGCACAGCGGCCGCATCACGTCTGAGTGGCTCGGAAGATTTCAAGTTCAATGTGTTGCGCTTTATATAATGGAAGGTGCCTGGGGAGGGCACAACCACACAAGGCAGCTGAGAAAGCTTTCAGTTCATCAATTAAGTTGGTTAGATAGCTGTTGGTGCTGCGTTCAGGTGTCCTTTCCCACTATCCCAGCGATAGGAAGCCTGTGGCTCTCCTGATACTGTGCGCTTGACCTCCTATCATCCCTGACCATTGATCAGAAGCAGCTCATTCGACAGGGTGCAGCCACAAGGCTAGCTTCCTAGCAGATGAGTCACTGTTGCTTTCGACATTCCTTAGCACGTGGGGCTTTTAATCGGGCTCCTTCTCCCTACAAAGCACAAAGTCGTTTGCCTTTCTACTGAGGATATTGCTATGAGAACAGCGGCAGTTTGCACTATACCGTACCAGTAGCAGCATCGCTCCAAGCGCCAGGCAGAAAACCATAGGCCCTGTCAGGTCCGTCTCATTCATGATGCTGCCATCTGCTGGCTTCATTGGGTTGAGGACGGTTAATGTTTTTTGCCAGATGTGATCGAAGTTGATCCCCAGCTCTGCAACAGAGGAGGGGGAAGAAGTTTCAAAATGGTTAATCATCCTAAAAGAAAAACCTCAGTGCAATAGCTCGCTTTAGAATAACAAAACAGTCGGTTGGCTGTAGGCAAATTATTCTAATGATGCATGCGTTGTAGCCAAGACTTAATTTGGAAGTACCGATTACTCAAAGGAAAACTATGTGAACCAGATCACTGACAGGAATAGCCCTGTTGAATCAGGCCAATGACCCATGTAGTTCAGCGTTTTGTTCCTGCAGCAGCCAACAGAGACTTCTGGAAAGTTCACAAGCAGGACCTGGGTGCAACAGCCTTCACTGCATGCTCTGTTTCTCTTGCACCCAATACAATACGTGGATGAAATCAGACATCTTCCAATGTGAATGTTGATGGATATGCTCTTTATATCCATGCTAGGTAAAGGTAAAGGGACCCCTGACCATTAGGTCCAGTCGTGCCCGACTCTGGGGTTGCGGCGCTCATCTCACTCTACTGGCCAAGGGAGCCGGTGTACAGCTTCCTGGTCATGTGGCCAGCATGACTAAGCCGCTTCTGGCGAACCAGAGCAGCGCACGGAAACGCCGTTTACCTTCCCGCCGGAGCGGTACCTATTTATCTACTTGCGTTTTAACGTGCTTTCGAACTGCTAGGTTAGCAGGAGCAGGGACCAAGCAATGGGAGCTCACCCCGTCGTGGGGATTCGAACCGCCGACCTTCTGATCGGCAAGTCCTAGGCTCTGTGGTTTAACCCACAGCGCCACCCGCATCCCATATCCATGCTACTTTTATTTATTTGATTAATGAGCTGCCCGTGCAATCCCATTGTGCAAGAAGATATTGCATTGTTTTCATAAGGCAATCACTAATTTTGGCAGACAAGAAAGTGGCTGTAGTGGACACCTCGCTTCGGAGTAGGTGGCTTTCAGGATTCAGTAACATAAGCTTTGTCAGAGAAATTGCAAACGGAATCCCTTATCCAGACCTTGTTCAGAGCAGAAATGAATTTGCTCTCTGCCACAATAATGAGTTCCATAGCTTTACCGCAGAACAGTCTTGAAACAGTTACAAATGAACAGTACAAAATACAAAATAACACATTGCTCGTAAATAAGCAAGGAATGCGGTCTGATCTTCTTTTCAGTCATTAATACAGTTCAATAACTTTCCTCTCTCTCTAATGAGATCCTATGGAACCATCTTGCTTGTTCACTATCTCTGATACTACTGCTGGCTCCCGCAATTGACAAAGACGCTGAGTTCTCAGGTTTCATCTTTTTGCTGTGAGAGAGCTTGGGTTTCTGGGATGAGCCATCAATTAGCCTTAAACACTCTCCTTGCCGCATTTGCTAAAGACAAACACCTCGTGCCTAATGCAAACCTCTCTGCATAGCATTTTAAATACAACACAGTCAAACATAGCATTGTATGAATATTAAGCTTATACTATTAAAAGGCCTGTTCTACTAGTGACCCAAGAAGCCGAATGCAGCCTGTCAGCTGCAAACATTGGAAACCTCTCAGCAATTTTTTGCGGGGGGGGGGGGGGCGAGGCTTGGATGAATTCTAAGCTGAATCAGGCAAATTTGGAGAGATTCTGGGCTCTTCCGAGTTGAAAAAGGTATTCTGCAAGGCGTCCTATGCCAAAGCGGGCTGCTCTCAAGGCCTCAGGGCTGCCTTAAAGCATCAGAAACCCCAGAAAGCACAAAGAGCTTGAAACACTCTAGCCCTGTCTAAGCATTCTGTCTTTGTGTTAAGCAAAATGTGGGGGGGGGGGGTTTGGCGGGTAGTGGTGGTGAGAGAAGCAGGCAGATCCAGTCATCCTTCACAGTAGGCTTAGATTCAATTAGATTCAGTGGCTGGCTAGACTGGGCAGTGAACAAGGGTTCCTGGGCTCTGAAAGGCCCCCACCAGACCCTCACAAAACCTCATTGCCCTCCATCTTCTTGTACAACACCTGGCCTCTGAGAAAGAGGCAAGTGGGTCCTTTTTTGCAGTCATTTTGGGTGAGATGGCCAGGAAAATGCCTGTGCATTTGTAACACAGACACATGTTTTCCTAGGAAAGCCTTATTTAACCACCACAACAAAACAACAATAACCTGAAGTTTACAAATGTATTTCTAATCACTATGCCAAACTCCAGTGGTGGATAACAAATTCTCCTAGCCAGCTTGCTTGGAAAGATGTGAAGCAACAGGGGCGGCAGAAGTGTGTGAAATTACCCAAGCTCCCAGCAAAAATAGCATTTTGCTTCTGACATTTTCACAGTCAGGGTGGTTCACAGTCAGTGGTTCCCAAATCGTGGACTGTGGGATCAGCCATGGTCAGCGAGCTTTGTTCTGATGGCCTGTAGCATGTGCACACTAAATATTCACAGTGACTTTTAACTGTGCTTTATTGCTTATTTTATTTTTTATATTTAAACATTGTATTTTATTGCTTTACAATTTGAATCCGGCGGGCTGCAAATTGTAATACAATAAAATACAATTTAAGAAATAAAAGAAGCGATAAAAATACAATTAAAAATCGTAAAGCATCTAGCACAGCACACGGCAATTTCTGCAACAGGCAGAGGAATTGTTCAGTAGTGTGTCGGCAATTGTCCAACGGTCTGTGGGGAGGGGGGAGCTTGGTTGTCAAAAGTATGGGGGGGGGAGAGAGAGAGGGGCATGGTCCAGTCAGAACTGAGGAACCCGCAAACTCATGAACCATCTATGAACAAGCCACTGTCTCTCTTCCTATTAAGATTGCAAGGATAGAATTTGGAGACCATTTAAGCCACTTGCGCTCCTCCCTGGAAGTTCCTCTTAGGCAGCTTCCCAGCCTTGGGTCCCTGGGTGTGGACTACAACTCCTATGCTCCTGGGCCAGTGGCCATATTGGCTGGGGATGATGGGACTTTCTGTCAGGTTTTGGAGAATTTGATCCCTCCCACACTAGCAGCCAATAAGCAGAGAAACAATAAAAGTTCTTACCAAGAATTTATTCAATAATTCACAGAGAGTGACGAAGGAAGGCAGTCTCCCTAAGATAATGGCGTTGCTCCGAGAAAAGTCCCGCCCCCTCCGTCTCTCCTATCCTACATCACCCCTGTATCGGCTAATCTGAGCTTTCTGCCTCTGAGCTCTCTGTTCTAATAGCCTCAATGCACTCCTGGTCCTGGGCGAGGGGGTGGTCAGGAATGCTTTCCAGAGACACTGAGTCTGTCAGCTGTCTCTCCTCTGGTGCTGCTGCTTCTTCCTGCTGTTCCTCTCCCAATATTTCCCAGCTTCTCCCCTCTGCAGCCTCTGAACTGTGCCCTTCTGCAAACCACTGTTCTAAATCTATACTGTCCTCCTGTTCTTGGGAAGGTTCAGGAGAACGGGGAGCAGTCCCCACGATTCCTCCTCAGTCCAGCCTCTGACATCTGTCAGGAGTGCTAACTTGGCCCTATGACTGTGGGTGCCAGGGGCTGTGGGTGCCATGCAGCGTGCATGGCCCTGGCACCAAAATTTGTGTGTGCCCGGCTTGGTGTGCTCTGGCACCCAGGGACCCAGGGAGTTAGCATCTACTGAACTTGTAGTCAAATGGCATCTGGGGACTCTTGTGTTGGGGGAGACTGCTCAAAGGAGTAGGTTTCAAACGTGGTAAGATTAGGGATGGGTAATCTGTGTCTCTCCAGATGCTGTCACACTTCAACTCCCATCAGCCCCGGCCGGCATAGCCAGAAATCTGGAATGATGGGAGTTGTAGTTCAGTAACAAACAGAGAGCCATAGGTCCCCCACCCCTGTGACAGGTAGATAGACTTGGGGGTCACTTTTGTCCTCTAAGTGATCAAATGGAGATAAGTACTGTGCATTATTTAAATATATGGGAAAAGGCTAGACTCTAACAGGGGAGTCCTATGGAGTGCAAATACACAAAGCACATTCAAAACACATCCTGCCCCCCAAAAGAATACTGAGAACTGCAGTTTAAGGGTGCTGGGAATTATAGCTCTGTGTGGGGTAAACTACAGTTCCCGGTACATCAGAATGAGATGAAATATTTCCACTAGGTATTTCATGTACAGATTTTTTAACCTTCTTCATTATTTAAATCTAACACAGTTGTTGTTGTTATGGTAATCTATAGTATGTTATAGTTATAGGATATTTATTAAGTTTTGCCTTGGAATACGCTGCCTTTGTTTTTTAAAAAAAGCCGGCAAATTTATTACTAGATATGTAAACAAGATTATAACAAGTGTTTATTAATTATAGGTACCTTAACATGATATCTGATTATGCAATATAAATATAGAGGGAAAGGCAATGCTATGAAATCTGAATATGAAATTTATTTTGATGCTGTCATCTAGAGGCAGTAAAGTACATGATGTATGTGCCATAAAAATGAGTTATCACCTTTATTTTCCATGCAAATTGTAGTGCTGCCCTTTCAAATATAAACATGTGTCTGTGTTACAAATGCAAGACAACAAATTAAACAAAGCTCTCCCCCCCCCCAACCCCATTTTCTGATTTGATAGCCTAAGATTGAATATTGCTTTTAAACATACTTTCTACCTAGGATTTTGACTGTGCTGTGATCAGTTAAATTACTATTCTGGGCACAGAGCAATTGAAAATGTGTGTGTGTGAGTGGTAAGTTAACACTTCAAACTTCAATAAACTTTCTCTTGCTTACATTTATTTAATTATAAGAAAGGGAGTTTTAATTGCAATTTATAGTTTGATATTTTGGACATTATGAAATGTCTATTAAGAACATGTGATCTGCTGCTTAAATTTAACATGAAGGAAGGTGCCAAAATGAGTCAAGCAATGGAGTAAAATCTGGCTTTTGGCCTGCAAGCGGTGTAGGCCCAATTGCCTTCTAAATCCGGCCCGCGGATGGTCTGGGAAACTCTTAAGTTGTGGGTGAAAATATCAGATGACACAGCAATTCTTCAAACAGCTCTTGTTTATTCACAGGCCAGAACAGAACTGAACTGAAGGGTTCAGTCAGCCTGCTTATATAGAGCTCCAGTACAACGTAACTGTAACAAATTTCTAAAACTATCCAATCACTGAACATCACTTTCGATCCCTTATTTGCATAACTATCTACAGTATCCCCCTGCTGGCCCAGGGTGAGGACTTCAGTACATAACAGAATCAGCATGTTTCTACATGAGTGGAATGTGTGCTTTTGTTTAAAATGCATCTCTGAGTTATTTGTGGAGCACAGGAATTTGTTCATCCTCCCCCCCCAAAAAAAATATAGTCTGCCCCTCCACAAGGTCTGAGAGACAGTGGACAGTTTGCTGACCCCTGGGGTAGAGGGTCAGAGCTGGCCAAAAACATTTTCAACTGCTGGAGGTGAAAGACAAGATGCTCCCTTGCCACCAATCCACAAGCACAAGTCAAAGGAACTGCTATTTGAACTGTGCTTTAACATTGGTAACAGGATAGCATCTTCCATCACACCTGAGGGCAGCTGACTAGGTTAAGGGATACAGGGCAGGTCTAGTGGCACACACAACACAGCCACTTAACACTACCTGGACACAACTCCCAGCCCTTGAGCATCTGCTGCCTGAGGCCACGCTTTGCCCAATGACAGGGCCGGCTCTAGGAAGGATCACTGTGCGTTGTTGTGTGGAGAAATGTCGGCTTCTCGTGTTGGGAAGCCAGAAAAGGGGTAATATTCCAGGCAGGTCATTTCCCCAGCCTCAGAGGAGTCCCACCCCTCATTTAGACAAGTTCTTGTTAGTAATATTATAGGGAAGGAAAATAAATCACTTCCTCCGCAGAAATTTGCGATGAGTATTAAGGGATTCTGCTCCACGTAGAAGCCGCCAGAACATCGGGAAAGTGTAATTAAGTGTTTTAATTCCGTACCTTCTAGCAAAGGTGGTTCTTCATCAAAGCTGTCAGGGTAAGCGGTGTTAGGTGGGAACTCTGAGGTGAATGCCGGTTGAAAAATCTGGCCTGTGTACTGCTGAGAAGACGAAGCCCTTTCTGGAGAAGCAAATGCATCTGGCGGTGGCGAGGCAACTGCCCAACCTCTACAAGGAAGACAACATGGGGAACGGGAGTCAAAAGCACTGCTACTGGAGTGAAAGGGCATCTTCCTCAAAACAGTATGAATTGGGTCTAACCAGGGGTTGGCAAGGCTTACTAGGCATGGGCTGGATCACTCCCACGGAGATCCTCTGTGGGCCAGACCTGCACAGCGCAATGCCGGAAATCGCGTCTGCGCATGCCCAGATGCCGAAAATTGCACCTGCGCAGAAGCGATTTTCAGCGTCTGGGCATGCACAGAAGCGATTAATTTATTTATACCCCACCCATCTGTCTGGGTTTCCCAGCCACTCTGGGTGGCTTCCAGCAAAATATTAAAATACAATAATTCATCACATATTAAAAGCTTCCCTAAAGAGAGCTGCCTTCAGATGTCTTCTAAAAGTCAGATACAGTGGTACCTCAGGTTACGTACGCTTCAGATTACAGACACCGCTAACCCAGAAATAGTGCTTCAGGTTAAGAACTTTGCTTCAGGATGAGAACAGAAATCGTGTTCGGGTGGTGCGGCGGCAGCAGGAGGCCTCATTAGCTAAAGTGGTGCTTCAGGTTAAGAACAGTTTCAGGTTAAGTATGGACCTCCGGAACAAATTAAGTACTTAACCCGAGGTACCACTGTAGTTGTTTATTTCCTCAACATCTGACAGGAGGGCATTCCACAGGGCGGGCACCACTACTAAGAAGGCCCTCTGCCTGATTCCCTATAACTTCACTTCTTGCAGTGAGGGAACCACCAAAAGGCTCTCAGTAAAACCTCTGTGCGCTTCCCTCCTCACTGTGCCCTGCCAGTTCCTCCTGCTCCTCATCATGGCTGGGTGGCTGCCACTCAACCCTGCCAGGTACCCAGTGCTCAAGTCTGCTGGGAGCTCTCTGCCTCTTGCTCCTCAATTGCTGTGGCTGTGCCACGTGCTGCAGCCACGGTCCCTTGCAGTGACCTACACCGTGGCCCAACCACCAGCAGAGTGTCGGGGACCATGGCTGCAGCAGCGGAGGAGCAAGAGGAGGCAGCGAGCACCCAGCAGTGGCGATTGCCCGTGAGCCTGCTGCCCTGAGACAACCACCTCACCACGGCTCAGAGGCGAGCCAGCCCATGAAAAAAATGTGCTTTCTGTAGCATTTGGAAATTGGAGAATGTGTCTTGTTGGCCTTGGAAGGAAGGAAGGAAGGTAAACAAAAAAATGCATTGCTACAACTGTGTTCAAGAAACATGGGGATTAATATTGAAAAACTATTGGTGAGATCTTGTTCTAAATCTGTGTTATTACTTCTTCTTTTTTTTAGGTAAAGGGACTGTAAAGTACCCTAAGCATACATTTTAATGTTTTTTGTTTTATTATAAGTGCAGCCAACTGATACGCCTCATAAAATTCTCAAGGCTGGAACACTTTCTTAACAAAAGGGGGGGGAAACCCAATTAAATTGTGTTATTAATTGCAATTGAAATGCAATGTTAAAATTAAACCAGTAAATTTGTTCTATTTCAAGCACTTACTGTTTGCTTCTATACTCATTTCCAGGGGGTTCAGGCCCGCTATAACCTTGCTCTTGGTTTTCAGCGATGTAATCTGACTGGTAAAAATCTATATCAAATTGCTCAAAGTTTGACATACTGAAGAGAAGGAAAACAGGTTACTTTAGCAACAATGTAATCTGAAATACAGCAAATGTTTGATATGTGTGCCTTTTGGAACAGAACCGGGAAATCCAGGTTTACTGATATACTGGGCGTTTTCTCTGGAATTAAAAGCATTTCTTCCGTTAATTTTACAGTGAATCCAAATGATGCTGCCGCTAAACTATTGCATTCTATAACAAGTCTATAAAATCACGGGCACAGCAGAGAGGTATTTTTCTCTGTAGGAATGCTAGTGAAACTGGCATCCAGTTTACTATATGTAGACTCCGTAAGGTATATATTAACGTTTTCATAGTTAACTTAGCACTACAATTTATGGCAATGGCCCCTGGCCCTAGCTGTTAACTTAGAGCTTCCCCCCACTCTTTAAAAAAATATTAAACAAGTTAATGGAAAATAGAATTTACCTATTCTGCAGGTAGGAGAAAGAAGCCAACAATAAAGACTTGTCTGGCTAGAATCAAGCCCTTCCCTTGTGAAAGGAGACTATTGAGGTCCACCAGATAAGATATACAATCATACCTTGGTTTTCAAATGCCTTGGTACTCATAAGTTTTGGCTCCCGAATGCCGCAAACCCAGAAGTGGGTGTTCCGGTTTGTGCACTTTTTTGGAAGCCGAACGTCCGACGCAGCTTCTGATTGTCTGCAGGAAGGTCCTGCAGCCAATCGGAAGCCGCGCCTTGGTTTTCGGAAGTCAAATGGACTTCAGGAAAGGATTATGTTTGAGAACCAAGGTACGACTGTAAGCTTGTCTAGGAGAGGGGAGGTGGAAGGACTTATAGAGTCTGCTTGTTTTCCATTTAGCTGTGGGTCTCTAGTCAGAAGTGCCACTGAGTTAATTAGGGCTTACTCACCAGGAAGTGGGTACGGGACTGCATACTAACAAAACAAAAAAAAAAAAAAAAAGAACTGCCATCCTGAATAGGGGCAAATGTCCATGTCATCCTGTTTTCTTGCTGATATGGTACCAGCAGGTTTAGGGGGTGTGTGTGTGTGTTTGTGTGTGCAATGGGGCAACAGGGATGAAGAAGAAGAGTCTGGATTTGATATCCGGCTTTATCACTACCCTAAGGAGTCTCAAAGCGGCTAACATTCTCCTTTCCCTTCCTCCCCCACAACAAACACTCTGTGAGGTGAGTGGGGCTGAGAGACTTCAGAGAAGTGTGACTAGCCCAAGGTCACCCAGCAGCTGCATGTGGAGGAGCAGGGAATCGAACCCGGTTCACCAGATTACGAGTCTAATGCTCTTAACCACTACACCACACTGGCTCTCAGGGAGGTGGGGAAGAGTTATGAGTGATTCACCCACCTGCCCTGTATCTGCTCCTAGAGGGCTAGAGAATGTCCAACTAGGCCTCTAAATCAGGCATAGGGAACATGTAGTTCCTCCAGATGTTGTTGGACTCCAAATCCCATCAGCCATAGCCAGGAGGGCAAATTGCAATGGATGATGGGAACTGTAGTCCAGCAATATCCCATCCTCACTCTATCAGCGAATAAAGTAAAAGAAAACGTAAACCCATGCAGGAACAACTTTCTAAGAAAAACTTTAAAATGTGATCAGTATTTCATTGGGAGTTCTTTTAAAAACAACAACACAGAACGCATTTTGTATTTACAAGTGCTGATTGATATCCTATAATCAAATCAACCTGCTTGAGCCTGATGCCTTCATTTATCAAAAATACTTAGCACAACAATTATGCCATATAGCAACTCTCTTTCCTGCTAGTTAACAAATCATTCATGTTTCCAAATTTAGAAGAAAATCTGATTTATTTTTAATAAGTCTAGTAAATTAGGGTTTTTTATTAGAAATGTGACATTTTCTATAAATTATGTGCACATAAAATTATGGAAGTACATAATAATTCTTAAAGAAATCCTGGAATATATTTTCTAATTTAATTGTCAGTACAATTTTAATGCTTTAAAATGCCTTTAATATTTCTCAGATGTACCCCTCCCCCCAAAAAACCCCCACCCAAAACAAAAGCCAAGCTGTTGCTATCAATTACTTGAGTGTGTCTAAAGGTGCACAGCTGGGACTTATAACTACTCCTTCTAAACATTTAAAACTGAAGGCTCATACCTCTTCCTACCGTCGATGAAAATTCCCTACTATAGATTCAGTTTACATGCAGACAAACGAGCCAAGCCTTCTGGTGTCTTCAGCAGGGTGATCTTGAGCTATTTATAAAGTCCTAAATTTGGCTTTCCAACAGATGCATGACAGAAAGACTTTCAGTGCCATGGACATTATTTCCAACATGATATGTCTGGTAACAGAGCTAATAAATTAACCAGAAAGTAGACAAGGCTCTTTACTTTAAAACAGTATTTTTGGTCTTTGAACAGTAATTTTAAAAACCCGCCTTGCCTAGCGGGTCCCAGAGAAGGACATTGCACAAAAAAAGGTTCTTTGGTGCTGCGGCTTGTCCTTCGCAGGGGACGGGACACTTTTTCTAAACTTCTGCCTTCTGCTCAAGTGGCTGACAACACAATCCTATAGATGTCCTACCCAGAGAATTTCCTAGCAGATGACCACAGTGCCTGGAGACAGACAGTCAGGTTCTGCATCCATAGCAGTGGCCAGAGGAGGAATGACTGCTGGGAGGGAGCGATCAAAGGCATTAAGGCACAGGTGCAGATGTGAGTGGTTTGGCGGCGAGCGTTGCTCAGTTGGCGGCTGGGCGTCGGGGCAATCCTTTGTCTTGGATGGAGGGGAGGTTGTAGTCTCTGCCTGCCCCTCCAAATGCTGGGGTATCCCATTAAAGGGGTCCGGGGGCAGTGGCGATGTCCGCATGGCCAGGCAGGGCCCAGGGCGAAAGGCACTCCCCCAAGAAGCAGTCCCTGCGGGGGTCACTCCATTTGATGTACGTCTTAGGAACCTCTGCCTAGATTGACCACACATATTTGGATTGCCCTAAGCCAAACCTCTTTCATCTGTATTCAATCAAGTTGTGGCCTGTATTGACCCCAAACCAGTCTTATTGCTCTCTTTATTTATATGGGCTGGGGTATGGGGACATGGGTGGCGCTGTGGTCTAAACCATTAGGTCCAGTCACGGATGACTCTGGCGCTGAGGCGCTCATCTAACTTTATTGGCCGAGGGAGCCGGTGTACAGCTTCCTGGTCATGTGGCCAGCATTACTAAGCCGCTTCTGGTGAACCAGAGCAGCGCACGGAAACGCCGTTTACCTTCCCGCCAGAGTGGTGCCTATTTATCTACTTCACTTTGACGTACTTTCAAACTGCTAGGTTGGCGGGAGCAGGGACTGAGCAACGGGAGCTCACCCTGCCATGGGGATTTGAACCGCTGACCTTCTGATCGACAAGTCCTAGGCTCTGTGGTTTAACCCACAGCGCCACCCGCGTCCCATAATAAATGGTGGGATTTTGAACAAATGGGATATGGATGAAAGTACAAGCTTCAGAACTGTGCCAGATAAGGAATCCCTGAGCTGCCTTATGCAAAGCAGCCTGGCTGGCTTAGCAAAGAGCAAATCTGTTAACATGACAAAAAGGGTTGATTGGGCCATTGGAGAGGAATCCTTTGGCCTGGGGAGATAGATGTTGCCAAGGTGTGTGTTTGAAGTGACAGGAAAAGAGAGTTTTAGTTCTGGGAAGCAGGAAGGAGAAGGAAAGACCAGGATCCATCTTGGGCTGGCTGGCTGAAGGCTGGCTGAGAGAGCTGCATTGCTGTGGGGCACAAACCCCTCTTGAAATGACCATGCTGTCAGATCTGGACTCCCTCCACGCAGACTGAAGGTGTAAAAAGGTGAACAAACCATATTTCGTAAACCTATGACAGTCTCTGCCGTGTCTCTAGTCTCCAAAGGAACACAGACCTGATGTGAGTGCCTGGAACCCTATGGGATGTTGCTACCGCTCCCCAGAGGGTTGGGGTGGCACCCAACTTTTGTAAGAGTATATTGGGTGAGGATCTGTCAGAGTGAAAGGCCTGTAGCTCAGAGGTAGAGAGCTTGCTTTGCGGGCAGGAAGTTCAGGTTGAATCCCTGGCATTTCCGGGTAGGACTGCAAATGTCCCCTGCCTAATACAGTGGTACCTTGGTTCTCAAATGCCTTGGTTCTCAAATGCCTTGGTTCCCCAAAGCCAAAAACACGGAAGTAAGTGCTCTGGTTTTTGAACGTTTTTCGGAAGCCGAACGTCTGATTATTGCTTTCATTTTATGGATCAATGGTCTCGTTAGATTGTAAAATTCATGTCAAATTACTGTTTTAGGTGGTTGTTTTTTTTTAAAAAAAGTCTGGAACGGATTAATTTGTTTTGCATTACTTTCTATGAGAAAGTGCGCCTTGGTTTTGGAACGCTTTGGTTTGGGAACGGACTTCCGGAACGGATTAAGTTTGAGAACCAAGGTACCGCTGTACCTTGCAGAAGTGATACTAGTCAGTGTAGGTCATGCTGGATGGGTGGACAACTTCCTATATTCTGCAGCACAGCTGGGGAATTGTGCTTTTTCCTCAAATCGTGCAGGTGCTCAAACTCTAGATTCAAGTCAGGGTGTGTGTGTGTGAGTGTGACTAATCTTAAGGCAATTTAATCCTTTGTGCTTTCATCCAAACTACTGATTTATCTCTGTGCCATTTTGCAACACATCGTATGCAAACTGTCTCGAAGATTCAGAACCTTCTTGAAAAATTAATGCCATCATGCGAGAAGGAAAACACACTTTCAAATGTCACATTACCATGTGGGAGAGGAAATGTGGGGGGAGATTCATTAGCAGTAAAACTCTCCTCATCAATAATATTTAGGTTTTTTTCTTTTTTCTAAAAAAAAACATCACTTGCAATGTGAAACGTCTTTAAGATGATGCTACCTGTCATATCAAATAAATTGCCTCGGCTTTTCTTGTGATTTAGCCTGGTGTACCAAATTATCAGGTGGAATATCGTTGTGCAAGTGGTGAGGAGACTCCAGCCTAGTTTGGCCCACGCGGCTGCTTCCCAAAAAACATGCACACCTGCCTTGCACCTGATGCCATGTGGGACATCAGGTGCAGGGCAGGTACAGATGGAGCTACAAAAGGAAAAACTGGCAACTGAAGCAAGCTGTCAATTGTTAGGACTGACAGGGAGCCCCTGTGAAATGGCTCACAAACATCAATAGACCATTGCGGGGGATGCATTCTTAATTGCCTGGCGTCGCAGAAAAGTTTCCAGTAGGAGTTAACGCCCTTCAGACAAATTTTAAAGTGTGTTTTGCATCACTAAACATTATGGGAAAAGTTGACATCGAGTGATTGAGGCATATAATGACACCATCCATGCAATACTCTTCTTTAATCCAGAAAATGAAGCAGAACCTATGGGGAAGGGGGCCATTTTGCAAGTTTGTTGTGGTGCCTAAATTTCATTTTCAAACTTCGTTTGGAAGAAACTGAAATTCACTGTTGAGTCCGAGCCAGCTACTTAAGGAAGGAAATGTTGAGCCATTTCTTTCGGTGACCTGTTCATTAGCTTACACGCTGACACAAGGACTTGTGATGCCGTCCTAAGATTCTGCAAACAAGGTCCTACATCAACTTGATTGACGGAAACCTTTTGATTCTGCCCTTGGGAGCCTATTCCTGCAGATGATTATGTTCAGGCACTATTCTGCCTTCAGCCTTAATCACACCTGCTTGACCAGATGCTGAGGAGATGCTTGAAGCACATTCATAGGCGACAGAACGTGCTTGCTAATAACATTTTGAGCTTTCTCTTGAAGGGTAGAATTATATTCATATTGTGCACATTACAATGTCATTTCATTTTAGCATATACTCAGTCAGGTGGCTGGTTGGGCTAGGGAATGTTTTGTGGGAAATGAACACCAATGACTTAATTTAAAATGCTTTTTTGACTGGTGCCCATTCAATCTGAGTAGGAAGAAAAAACATTTCAGCCTTTCTGTGTGTGTGTGTGTGTAAATTATAACAGCATATTAGTTAGCAGAGACACTGGCTCCTATGTGGTCCACCTTCAGTTCTATGCAGTACTTTCCCCCCTAAACAAATGTTTAGGGGTACTCTCATTTTCCTACTCAGATTGAAATACTGCCCCTCAATGAGACCAAACTTAGATTCACAAAATGTTTAGGGCTATGCGTACCTGTGTATGTCCCCAGAAAAGAAGCACTGGTTCTATGAATACAGTGGTACCTTGGGTTAAGTATTTAATTCGTTCCGGAGGTCCTTTCTTAACCTGAAACTGTTCTTAACCTGAGGTACCACTTTAGCTAATGGGGCCTCCCGCTGCCGCTGCGCCACCAGAGCACGATTTCTGTTCTCATCCTGAAGCAAAGTTCTTAACCCGAGGTAGTATTTCTGGGTTAGCGGAGTCTGTAACCTGAAGTGTCTGTAACCTGAAGCCTCTGTAACCTGAGGTACCACTGTACTTGTTCCATGTCATCTGGTTTTACCTTGTGCACAGTTGACAAAATGCAGAGCAGAGTTTTCCCTCACCTCATTTGTGTTGAGTCCAAGTAAGTACAGAGTGAGATGTATTAACTGTTAGGTAGCAGACACAGTAGTGTCCCAGTAGTGATGTATGGAAGTGAGAGCTGGACCACAAAGAAGGCTGATCGCCGAAGAATTGATGCTTTTGAATTATGGTGCTGGAGGAGACTCTTGAGAGTCCCATGGACTGCAAGAAGATCAAACCTCTCCATTATTAAGGAAATCAGTCCTGAGTGCTCACTGGAAGGACAGATCCTGAAGCTGAGGCTCCAATACTTTGGCCACCTCATGAGAAGAAAAGACTCCCTGTAAAAGACCCTGATGTTGGGAAAGATGGAGGGCACAAGGAGAAGGGGACGACAGAGGATGGGATGGTTGGACAGTGTTCTGGAAGCTACAAGCATGAGTTTGACCAAACTGCGGGAGGCAGTGGAAGACAGGAGTGCCTGGTGTGGTCTGGTCCATGGGGTCACGAAGAGTCGGACATGACTAAACGACTAAACAACAACAACAAAGCAGATACATATGTTTTATCACAACGTCATCAAAATGATGAACAGCCCCAATAATAATAATAATAATTTATTATTTATACCCCGCCCATCTGGCTGAGTTTCCCCAGCCACTCTGGGCGGCTCCCAATCAGTGTTAAAAACAGTACAGCATTACATATTAAAAACTTCCCTGAACAAGGCTGCCTTAAGATGTCTTCTGAACGTCAGGTAATTCTTTATCTCTTTGACATCTGATGGGAGGGCGTTCCACAGGGCGGGCGCCACTACCGAGAAGGCCCTCTGTCTGGTTCCCTGTAGCCTCACTTCTCGCAATGAGGGAACCGCCAGAAGGCCCTCGGCGCTGGATCTCAGTGTCCGGGCTGAACGATGGGGGTGGAGACGCTCCTTCAGGTATACAGGACCGAGGCCGTTTAGGGCTTTAAAGGTCAGCACCAACACTTTGAATCGTGCTCGGAAACGTACTGGGAGCCAATGCAGATCTCTCAGAACCGGTGTTATGTGGTCCCGGCGGCCACTCCCAGTCACCAGTCTAGCTGCCGCATTCTGGATTAATTGCAGTTTCCGGGTCACCTTCAAAGGTAGCCCCACGTAGAGCGCGTTGCAGTAGTCCAAGCGTGAGATAACTAGAGCATGCACCACTCTGGCGAGACAGTCCGTGGGGAGGTAGGGTCTTAGCCTGCGTACCAGGTGGAGCTGGTAGACAGCTGCCCTGGACACAGAGTTAACCTGCGCCTCCATGGACAGCTGTGAGTCCAAAATGACTCCCAGGCTGCGCACCTGGTCCTTCAGGGGCACAGTTACCCCATTCAGGACCAGGGAATCCTCCACACCTGCCCGCCTCCTGTCCCCCAAAAACAGTACTTCTGTCTTGTCAGGATTCAACCTCAATCTGTTAGCCGCCATCCAACCTCCAACCGCCTCCAGGCACTCACACAGGACCTTCACCGCCTTCACTGGTTCTGATTTAAAGGAGAGGTAGAGCTGGGTGTCATCTGCATACTGATGAACACCCAGTCCAAACCCCCTGATGATCTCTCCCAGCGGCTTCATATAGATATTAAAAAGCATGGGGGAGAGGACAGAACCCTGAGGCACCCCACAAGTGAGAGCCCAGGGGTCTGAACACTCACCCCCCACCACCACTTTCTGGACACGGCCCAGGAGGAAGGAGCGGAACCACTGTATGACAGTGCCCCCAGCTCCCAGCCCCTCTAGACGGTCCAGAAGGATGTTATGGTCGATGGTGTCAAAGGCCGCTGAGAGATCCAGCAGAACTAGGAAACAGCTCTCACCTTTGTCCCTAGCCCGCCGGAGATCATCAACCAGCGCGACCAAGGCAGTTTCAGTCCCATGGTGAGGCCTGAATCCCGATTGGAAGGGATCCAAATGGTCCGTTTCCTCCAGGCGTGCTTGAAGTTGTTCAGCAACCACCCGCTCAATCACCTTGCCCAAGAATGGCAGATTTGAGACTGGGCGATAGTTGGCCAAATTGGCCGGGTCTAAAGATGTTTTTTTAAGAAGCGGTTTAATGACCGCCTCTTTCAGCGGGTCTGGGAAGGCTCCCTCACAGAGGGAAGCATTCACCACCCCGCAGAGCCCATCGCCCAGCCCTTCCCGGCTCGCTTTTATCAGCCAGGATGGGCAAGGATCAAGGAGACAGGTGGTCGGTTTCACTTGTCCAAGCAGCCTGTCCACATCCTCGGAGGTAACAGATTGGAATTGATCCCATGTAACAGGACCAGACAGAACTCTAGCACTCTCCCGCCCTGGCCCTGCTCCCACGGTGGAGTCTACCTCCTTCTGAATCTGAGCGATTTTATCTGCAAAAAACTTTGCAAAAGCATTGCAGGAGATCTTGGGGTCCCTACCAGGCCCCGGTGGTACAGGTGGTTCTGATAGATTGCGAACCACCTGAAAAAGTCTCCTGCTGCTGTTTTCTGCAGATGCAATGGAGGCGGCGAAGAAGGCCCTCTTCGCCGTCGCCATTGTCACTTGGTAGGCTCGACGTTGAGCTCTAACCCGTGTCTGGTCTGATTCAGAATGAGTTTTCCGCCACCGGCGCTCTAGCCGTCTCAAGGATTGTTTCATCACCCTCAGCTCCGGGGAAAACCACGGGGCTGTCCAGGCTCCATGCAATCGGAGAGGGCGCTTCGGAGCCAGACAGTCAATAGCCCTGGTTAACTCCGCATTCCAGCGTGCCACCAGGGAATCAGCTGAAAGGCCATCAACTTGGAATAAAGCATCCCCTACCACTCTCTGGAAGCCAATTGGATCCATTAAGTGGCGGGGGCGGACCATCCGAATCGGTCCCACCTCCCTGCGGAGGGGAAGGGTTGCGGAGACGTCCAGTTGCACCAGGAAGTGATCTGACCATGGCACTTCTTTTGTTTCGCTTTTAGTTAATGTCAGATCACCAACATCCGTAGAGGTAAACACCAAGTCTAAGGCATGTCCGTGGCTATGAGTTGGGCCAGACTTATTCAGGGACAGCCCCATGGAGGCCATGCTTTCCACGAAGTCCCGAGCGGCCCCTTGTAAGGTCGTGTCGGCACGGATGTTAAAATCCCCCAGGACAACCAAGCTAGGTGTCTCCAGGAGCATATCCGCCACGACCTGAAGCAGCTCGGGCAGGGAATCCTTGGTGCAGCGGGGAGGTCGGTACACCAGTAGGAATCCTGTACTGCCCCTATTGCCCAACTTCCAGAACATGCACTCAGAAAACTGGGTCTTCCCAATAGGATGCCTGGTGCAGACTAATGACTTCCTAAAAATCACTGCAACCCCCCCTCCCCGCCCACATGACCTGGGTTGCTGTGCGTAAGAGAAACCTGGTGGGCAAGCAGCGGCAAGGACAGGCCCATCTGCTTCATCCAACCAGGTCTCTGTCACACATGCCAGATCAAATCCTCCATCCACAATCAGGTCGTGGATGGCAGTGGTTTTATTCATCATTGACCTGGCATTGCACAGCAACACTTTCAGGTCATGTGGGTTTCCCTTGCTGATTACTGTATCCTTACGGTCAGGACCAGACCTGGAGGCAGGGATAGTCCTCAAACAACGACTAAACCTGCCTCCTCGGTAATGACATGGTCTGGTCTTAGCATAACTCCTCCTCCTGCCCGTGATCACTGAGATCGGGTGTCCCAATACATCTCCCCCTGTGGAACCTGCCCCACCCAATCTATTGGCTGAGGCCCACTCCCAGGCAGCCATGACCCTTCCCCTTAAAAGGCAAAATACAAACTATATAATAATTTAACAGAATAATAATAATAATAATAATAATAAAACAAAACAGAACAGAACAAAACAAAACAAAGCAAGAAACAATAGCCCTGACTAAATGCTTATCCCACCCCAAGCAAAAATAAAATAATGAAATAATATAATATTATAAAAAACAACAACCACCATTTAAAGTGCTGCAAATTAAAAGCGATTAAAACATTTCAAACCATTGTGTCCATTGCTGCCGGTAGCTGCTCAGCCCCAAATTTCAGCCAGGTCGTATTCTGTACACAGTTGATCCTCATATTCTTTACAGGGCTTTGCTATCGCAGAGCCACCTTCTCCACAATGTTTTCTGGAATGGTGTTAGCGCTACATATTGTGGGACTCTGCATTAGTACCAATGTGAGCATCTTTCTCTTCCCTCTAACAGCAGCCCGGAGAGTGGAAGTGGGTGGGTTATTTTGTCAGGACTTTGGTGGAGAAGAAAAGGGTTAAACCCTCCACATATGCTGTGGTCTGGATGAAAATCGCCCCCTCCCCACTTTCACTATTAATTAAGAAAAATAATCAGTGATTTGCCTCTATGTGAGCAAGGTTACTTGGCACCAATTCTCTGCTACTAATGAACTTAGGAAAAAGAATTATTTTCTGCCCCACATCACTAGGGTTAAGCACTGTGCCCCTGTTGTTATTATTCTGCTTCCATATACAGATAGGATGTGTCATGTGTGTAATATAGAGTTATAGCAATGCAAAAAGGCGTGGTTTGACAGATGTGCTTATTGACAATCTCTCCATATTACTTTATCATACGTTTAGAGTCTGGCTCCAGGAGAATGGTGCATAATGCAATTATGTCTCATTCAAGGTTCCTTATCACCGGCATATAATGGATGTTTTGAAAACTGTAGGCAGACCATATTGTTTCTTTGAAATCTCTGGACATTCTCCTGTGTAGACATTTTTATAGGGCCAGGTGTTAGTAAGAGCAGGTGCAATAGCACAGAGCTAGTGATTTGTATAATGTTTGCTATAATATTGAATCACATTCTTCAGCTTTATATTTTGCTATGCCAGGCAAGATATTATTCCTCGCCTTGCATTTCTACATTCAAAGCACCTTGTCACTTACCTCATGCTCAGGTACATAAAGTCTCTTGGCATATACACATGAATTAATAAATCATCACTTGATGATTTATCATCACTACCTTTTGGTTCTTCAGGGAATTTTATCTAACAAAATAGCTCAGATAAAGGCAGAGAGTGTTTGAGGTGACTAGTGTTAGCTGTGGGAATCTTGATTTGAAATCAGGATTTCAGCAAGAGTGCTGGGCAAACCATGCTTAGCAGCCTAGTCTACCTCTCTGTAGTGCAGGATAAAGTAAGTTAAAATATGTGTCGCATCCTCAGCAATTTGGAGAAAAGGCAGGATCTAAATACCACAATGGACAAACCATCGTTCTGTTAAAAACAACAGCCCACTTACAGTTATTTACAGCTGTGACTCCAAGCACAATTTAAGTCTTGTGCTGGCTAAGCTAAAAATTGTTTACCTATGCATTGTTTTAATGACCCGGTTCATTTCTCAATCATGCCCTTGGCCATTCTGTCAGAAGCATTAGCAGGCCATTACTGTGCACACCAAGGCCACAAGTTTATATTGGGAACCATAAAACCAACCGGCACGAGCGTAAATTCAATTTCTGCTCTATAGTCTTTTCTGCACTTACAACAGTCACACGACACAGGTCTGCGACTCTCAGGCAGCAAAATAAAACAGACCCTTCACGTTCCCCGATTTTCCAGGGACAGTCCCAGATTTACAGAAGCCATCCCGGTTTCTGATTTGATCCAGAAATGTCTTGCTTTTCCATAGGATACCCCTACTTTCATTGGAGAAATGTTAGAGGGTATGGAGTTATATGACCCAGAAGCCAAGGAAATAAGGAACTATACAACCTTTAGAAGACATCTGAAAGCAGCCCTGTATACAGATTTTTTTTTTTTATGTTTTATGTTGTTTTTATATGTGCTGGAAGCTACCCAGAGTGGCTGGGGCAACACAGGGTACAAATAATAAAACTGTTGTTGTTATTGAATAGGGCGTCCCTATTTTCTTCAGAGAAATGTTGGAGGGCATGAATAAAATGGCAGAATAGACTATATCACTTCAGGATGCATGGGTTTTTTTTTTGGGGGGGGGGGTGCTACCCTAGGGTTGCCATATTTCAAAAAGTGAAAATGCAGACAGAAAAGTTGTTGAGGGCAAAATAATGGGATGCTTTTGAACGATTCTTGTGGGAAATTGGCAAAAATGAGACTGCCAACATCCCAGACATTTAGCTGAATTCCGCCCAGACTCTGCTTTCAACTGCAGTATTCTGGATATGTCTGGGAAATTCTGGACGTATGGGAACCGTATTGAAATATACTCAGAGTCGCAAAGTGATTTCATGCTCTTTATTCAGCTCATAGTGGTGAGGAGGAATGAATGAAAGTCCCCTCAAAGTATCTGCTTTATATACATTATTTACACAATGGGCTGCACATGATTGGCTAATTCCGGAATTCTACTGTAAGCCAATCAGGTTGTGGATTCACTTCTATCTGGAGCATGATTGGGTAGTTCCTGCCAACCAATCATACTGCTGCATTGTTCTAGGACCAATCAGACTGCTGCATTCTGAATCCTATTGTTCTAGGACCAATCAGACTGCTGCAGTTTGGATCCTATTCAACTCAGTACATAACACGTATCATTACTGCCCATGCCCCTGAAGAACCCCTAACACATAGTCAGCAGTTGTTCATAAGGGGTGCCTGCTAGAGGTAATGTCATCATTGTAGCAATAGTTGAGCTACTAGCTACTAGGAGGCAGCCATGCTTCTGAATCTCAGTTGTTGGAAACCAGAGGAGGGGAAAGGGCTGTTGCGTTCGAATCCTGCTTGCTGGCATCTAGTTGGCCCCTGTGAGAACAGGATGCCGGACTACAGTGGTCTGATCCAGCTGAAGGCTCCTCTTATGTTCTTATGCTAGGCTTATCAGGATATTGGGGCGAGGCGAGGCAATGAGGATACAGCAGGGGTAGGCAACCTAAGCAGGGGCGCCGACTTATAAAAAATATTGGGGGGGCCCATACCGGGGTCCTGCCCCGGGAAGTTTTCTAAATTTTAGATGAAAATTAGTGAGTTTTAAAGTTTTTAAAAAGTATTTTAGAGTCATATGATCAACATTAGAACCCCGAAAACTCGACTCTCTATAACTCCACACTCCGGGAAACTCGACAAGCCTGAAACACTTTTTGGCTTTGAAAAAAGAAACAAAACAAAAACACGCACGGTATTTTCGTAAAAAGCTAATTTAATTTAGAGTAACAATTATGCTTATAGACTATTACAGAGCAGTGAATATATAGCTCTGAAAAGACTGAAATGATATTTAAATAAATCCTAAACTATCATTAAAAGAATAAAACATAAAATATTGCTGTCGCACAGTAATAGCACTTTGATTAATAAGTGAAATAGCTAATTTAAGCTTACTTTGAATAAGGCTGAGGGTTCATTAAATAAATATAATATCTTAAAGTTAATGCATTAATACAGTTAATAAAGTTAATACAGTATGCCTAATACTGTATGTAAATACAGTAATACTGTATGTAAATAACGGGCTTTAATTGGGTCTTACACCCTAAAAATATTTAAGTATTTGAAAATAACTAATACAGTACTATAGTAATATAGAAATACAGTACTAAACTAGTACTAATATTTCAAAACTGAAAATTTAACATTCTGTATGTATTTAATTCTCTATTTTATAAAGATTTTTAATATCTGACAGTGAGTTTGGAGTAGCCCAATGCAAAAATCCTGAGGATCCATGTGGATCCATGCTTTGTAACCACGTTTTTGCACCACTGTGACCCTAGGCAACAGTGGGTGCGTGATTTTTTTGGTGCAAGATGTAGCCATGGACATGCTATGTGATCTGATGGTGAATTTGGGGTGACCCAATGCAAAAATCCTGAGGATCCATGTGGATCCGTGCTTTGTAACCACGTTTCTGCACCACTGTAACCCTAGGCAACAGTGGGTGCGTGATTTTTTTGGTGCAAGATGTAGCCATGGACATGCTATGTGATCTGATGGTGAATTTGGGGTGACCCAATGCAAAAATCCTGAGGATCCATGTGGATCCATGCTTTGTCACCACGTTTTAAATGGGGAGGGAAGGAAAAACACAGAAGGGACAAGAAGCACAAGAGGGGTGTGCGGAGAAGCAGCTGGCTAAGAATGCAGGGGAGGAGTTTAACGGGGTGGGGGGAGGAAAGGAAGGCAAAAGTCCCCCCCCCCAAGCCAGCCCTCTCTCTCTCTCTCCCACCTGCATCCCTAGAGCACGGAGAGGAGGAGGTGGTGGGCTGGAGCCTGCACGCAGTGTGACTAGGAAAGAATTAGAAGGAAGGACTCGATCCTTTCCTTAACCCTCTGCTTGCCAGGAGGGCAGGGGATTCCCTGCTCTTTGTTGAGTTTGAGCAAATGCAGCAACAGAAGCGGGTGGGCAGTAAGACCCTGAGGCAGAATGCAGGAAAGCAGCAGCTTCCGCCTTCCCTCCGCCCGACCGCCCGATTTTATTTTTGCTGATTTTTGCCGGCGAGTCATCTCCAGGGACCACACATTCGCTCAATAACACACACAGACATTTTCCCTTACTTTTTAGGAGAAAAAATCTGTGTGTTATAGAGCGAAATTTACGGTAATAATTTTCTTAAATTATTGGGGGGGCAGAGCCCCCCCCAAACGAATTTTTGAGGGGGCTCGGGCCCCCTCAGGCCCCATGGAGTCGGCGCCTATGAACCTAAGGCCCGTGGGCCAGATCCGGCCCAATCGCCTTCTTAATCTGGCCCATGGACAGTCTGGGAATCAGCGTGTTTTTACATGAGTAGAATGTGTGCTTTTATTTAAAATGCATCTCTGGCTTATTTGTGGGGCATAGGAATTTGTTCATTTTTATTTTTATTTCAAAATATAGTCCGGCCCACAAGGTCTGAGGGACGGTGGACCGGCCCACAGCTGAAAAATGTTGCTGACCCCTGGGATACAGCAATGGAGGATCTGGATGGCTCAGTTGGCTAGAGCTGATTTACACCAAGGTTGCAGGTTCAGTCCCCTTATGGGACAAGTGCATATTCCTGCATTGCAGAGGGTTGGACTAGATCAGTGTTTCCCAACCTTGGGCCTCCAGCTGTTTTTGAACTACAATTCCCATCATCCCTGACCACTGGTTTTGCTAGCTAGGGATGATGGGAGTTGTAGTCCAAAAACAGCTGGAGGCCCAAGGTTGGGAAACACTGGACTAGATGATCCTCAGGGTCCCCTTCCAACTGTACAATTCTATGGTCTTCCCGCCCTATCTGCATCCAGAGGATGGGGAGGGGAGCCACTACACTTCCTCCACAACCCATTTCATGCTGACATTGGTTCTAGCCAAGAGAGTTCCTTGATGAGCTAGGGCTTTTGAGTTTTGTTTATTTATTTATTTCATCAGATTTATATGCAGCTTGTGACTGGCAGAATCCGAGATCTGGGAGAAGAAGCGATGGAAGAGGACTGGAAGAAGTTTAAGAACTATCTGCAGAAACACTGCAAAGTTTAGGAATGCTAAAATGATGTTGGATATAAAAATAATATGGCATTAGTGATACAGTGTTAAAAAAGTATGCAAAAATGTAATAGAAAAAGGGTGAAAGATTAAGGTTATATTACGTCAAAAGTAAACAATATGTTAAAGGTGTTTAAATATAAAGAGGAAAGATCGGAGACATAATAGAAGTGAATACAATAATTAGAAATGAGTTTTGAAAGAGGGTAAGGATTTGCTGTATCTGATTGGACAAAGAGGAACAAAAAAAAGGGAGGCGTGAGGAAGTCAAGAAATAAAGTTTTGTAAATGTGACTTTAAAAATTGGAGTTTTATTTTTAATCTTTTCTCTTTTTTATGTATATCTGTGACTGCTTCTGTTGTTCTGTACTTCTCTGTTGTTTCTTCTTTTTCTGTAAAAATAAATATATATTTTTTAAAAAAAGATTTATATGCAGCTTGATTGTAAGGGGATGGGGGGGGGGAAGCCTCAAGGTTGCTTGTTAACAAAACAAAACAAAAAAAGATAAAACAATAAATTTATCACTAAAAACATAGAACCATAATTAAAAACATAGAGACCTTTGAGGGTTTTGGGTTGTTGTTTTTTTTAAATAATAATAATAATAATCAAGCAGTGTATCGATTTTATGAAATAATAAATAAAATTAAAAGCAGAATAGAATGCACCAAAATAAATTAAAGCTTCAGTGACAATTAAAGCAAATGTTTTATTAATCTGTTCAAATATGGGATTCTTTACTTAGCACTGCCCACTCTTAACGTTTCTGCACTAGACTCTACGGTCTTTCGCGTGGATTAAAAATAAAATAGAACCCTGCATCACTTGCAGTTTTGAAGGACAGATCACACTCCCCCCCCCCCCAGCACATGGCCCCGCGCATGCGCCCCTCTTTTTAAAACGAACTGCCGCAAGAGCCTCTCCTCTCTCCAGGACTAGCCCTGCCCGTGAGCTTGGCCAATCAGAGGGTTCCCAGTGCCTACAACGCACGCGCAGTACGTCCCTCTCCCTCGGAGCAGCATGTTTTAGTGCGCAGAGCGGTCGGTTCCTTCCTTTTCTCCCCACCCCGCGTATAGCCTGTAGACTTTTAAAGGTTTAGACTGCCAGTTTTATAGCCTGGAAGTGCACTTCCGGGTTAGTTTTGATACCCTTCCTCTTCGCCTCTCTCCATCTCTCTCTCTCTCTCTTTCTCTCTCTTGCCTGCAGGGATTAAAAGTGACAACTCCATGTGCGGCCTTCGCTACTATAAGCCCTTTGTCAACAACGAAATGTCGCTGTTTTTTGTGTTGAATACATGCTATATGGTAATTTATGGACCTAATAGGTATCTAAAGCCATTTGCACATAGCAAAGTATGTATTTTATCCAAATAATTGTTGAACTGAAATACAATTAAGAAGGATATCAATAGTGAAATAATTATTAAGTTCCAACTTAAAATGATTTTTTCCCCCCATAACAAACTTAATAATGCAAACACGTTGGCATTTGGCAATAACAAAAGTTCCTTTAGAAACACAATTTACAAAGACTCATAATCTAGTCTCTAGAAACTTGCTATAGCATGAAATAATAATAGCAAACCGGTGATAATTTAGGGAGCAGGCTAGCAGGCGGGGCCCATGACTTACATCACAGGAGCCTACACAACACACAACACTATTGCTGAATGTAGGTATTATTTTATTTGTTTTCTATTTTGTATTTTTGTTTTTTCTTTAATTTTTTGGGGGGGTTCCCAAGAGAGTGGGGCCCTAAGCTATAGCTTGTTTAGTTTATACATAAATCCGGCACTGGTCTTATTCCAGACTGTGTTAAGTGGACAAACAGCTGTCTCAAAACAGCAAAACTCTAAACAGTGCGCTATATGGATGTACGACTCTCTATTTCTATCTCTATTCGCCCCGAAAATCCCATAGAGATAAGAAATAAAACAGAGTTATTATTTCCACCTCTCACTTCCGGTGCACATCGATTAGTTCCGTGTCAAGGGTCTCGGAAGTCTGTGATGTCCGAGTTAGTAATGGTGGGTGATCCCTTTTTTTCCTTTTCCTTGCTCACCTCGTTGCCTTCATAAGAGGACGGGCAGTATCTTACCCGGGGTGCTAAATGAGGCGGCGGCAAGGGGTTACTCTGGGGTCTGTGATAAGTGATGCAAGGTTTTTGTTTTATTTCTAATCCACGCGAAAGACCGTAGAGTAAAGTTGGGGCTAGGGCAGAAATGTTAAGAGTGGGCAGTGCTAAGTGAAGAAACCCATATTTGAATAGATTAATAAAACATTGGCTTGAATTGCCACTGAAGTTTTAATTTGTTTTGGTGCATTCTGTCTTGCTTTTATCCGCGTACTTCCATGTCAAGTGCAGATGAGATTGTAAACATGGAAAGGGTGGCGAGAAGAACCATGTGCAGCCATGAAACTGCCAGCACATTTCGCAAAGCTAAGCAGGATCCGGTATGGTTTCACATCGGTTGGATGGGGAACCAACACATGTTGTGATTCCTGCATATTGCAATGGGGGTTGGGCTAGAGGACCCTGGGGGGGGGTCCCCTCCCAAATTTAAAAAGGTAAAGGGACCCCAACCATCAGGTCCAGTCGCCGACTCTGGGGTTGCGGCGCTCATCTCGCTTTATTGGCCGAGGGAGCTGGCGTATAGCTTCCAGGTCATGTGGCCAGCATGACTAAGCCGCTTCAGGCAAACCAGAGCAGCGCACAGAAACGCCGTTTACCTTCCTGCCGGAGCAGTACCTATTTATCTACTTGCACTTTGACGTTCTTTCGAACTGCTAGGTTGGCAGGAGCTTGCAAATTTACGATTCCATTATTTCTATAAAAGCTCCTCTGACTGCCCTTGTCCCTGCAGAAGGCCCGCTAGCAACTCTTTGCAAAGGCTGTGCGTGACTTTTCCTCCATTTACAGTGGTACCTCAAGTTAAGAACCTAATTCGTTCTGGAGGTCCGTTCTTAACCTGAAACTGTTCTTTAACCTGAGGTACCACTATAGCTTGGGACGCAGGTGGCGCTGTGGGTTAAAGCCTCAGCGCCTAGGACTTGCCGATCGAAAGGTCGGCGGTTCGAATCCCTGCGGCGGGGTGCGCTCCCGCTGCTCGGTCCCAGCGCCTGCCAACCTAGCAGTTCGAAAGCACCTCCGGGTGCAAGTAGATAAATAGGGACCGCTTACTAGCGGGAAGGTAAACGGCGTTTCCGTGTGCGGCTCTGGCTCACCAGAGCAGCGATGTCACGCTGGCCACGTGACCCGGAAGTGTCTTCGGACAGCGCTGGCCCCTGGCCTCTTGAGTGAGATGGGCGCACAACCCCAGAGTCTGTCAAGACTGGCCCGTACGGGCAGGGGTACCTTTACCTTTACCTTTTACCACTATAGCTAATGAGGCCTCCCGTTGCTGCCGCCGTGCGATTTCTGTTCCCATCCTGAAGCAAAATTCTTAATCTGGGGTACTATTTCTGGGTTAGCAGAGTCTGTAACCTGAAGCATCTGTAACCTGAAGCGTCTTTAGCCTGAAGTACCACTGTATTATATACACTGCCTCTCCCCTTGGTGTGTGTGTTTATCAGATCCTTCCCTTGTGTCCTTACAGCAACCCTGTAAGGTGTGTGAGGCGAAGAGACGTAGTGACCTACGAGCCCAAACTCACCCAGAGAGCTTCGTGATCTGAACCAGGATCTTTCATAAGATTTATTCACAGCACTTGATTGTAAAAAAAAGACTAAAAAGGCTTCAAAGCGGTTTACAAAAAACGAAGCAGTAAAATCCAGAAAAAATTACAACCCTACTTTAAAACACACAAAAAGATAAAATACTAAAATAAGACTAAAATTACACACTGACTTTCTAAGCATCTTGGTAAGCCTGCCTAAACAAATGGTTTAGGCAGGCGCCTGCTTGATCTCAATAGGCAGGAAGTTCCAGAGTGAAGGTGCCGCAATACTTAAGGGTTGAGTTCTTACAAATGCAGAATGGGTATTATGTGGCACCTGTAACAGTGTTAATTCAGCTGACTGAAGTGTAGTGTAAGGCGATCTCATAGGTAAATTCTTCCCAAGCAGCTAAGGGCTGAATAGACTAATAGCAACACCTTAAACTTGGCTTAGTAGCAAATGGGCAACCAGTGCAGATCTCTGAGTGCAGGTGTTAAATACTGACAAGCCTCCCCTGTCAGCAATTGTGCAGCAGCAATCTGCACTAATTGCAGCTTCCAGATCAAGCCCCACATACAGCTAATCCAGTCTTGAAGCAACCTACCCAACCTTAGCCCCCACACTGTCCCATTATGACTGACCAGATTTGGTGGTTAGAGAGTTGTCTGTGGCCTTTTGTAATGGAAGAATGCAAGTCTCTGAATTTGGGTAGCTTTGCTTCTCTGGAAATTTTACGTGTTGCAGATTTCCTACAAGGATGACGTGTCTACAAGCTGTTTCATATGTTTACTAAACCTGCCTAAACCCTGTGTGTTGTTTTCATAAATGTGATATATGTGAGCAGTGTAACATAGTGGGAACATGGAAAAAATCATCATCCAATCAGGCTTGGATGTTCCAAATGTATATTTTATTATCCTAGAAGTTGCTGATGCAATCTTCTGTGTGCTCCCACTTTGCTGTTGCCTTGCCCGTGTTGATGCGAACAAAACCATAAACATTATGTCTACACCAGCTGTGAAACAATTCTATGCATTATGCAGAATGTGGTATAACTGTACTACTTCAGACTGCAGGGAGAGAAAAAGAGAGTTCCATTTTAAATGCCTGCCCCTAAACTAGCATATGCAGGAAAACACACACACACACACACACACACACACACACACACACACAGAGACACAGAGTTTTATGTGGAGATGCTTTAAAAAATATTGTCCCCCACTAGAATTCTACTGTTTTGCTCTACCACTATAATTTCCTGTTTCCAATATTAAAAGGCTTATTAAAGGACACCACCCACATACAAGGGGGAGATAACAGCAGGTTTAGATTTGCAGAAATTCGTATTTTAAAATCTTAATGGGGAAGATCCCACCAAAAGCCCAGTGAAGGCTGAGTGTGTTCATTGTCTATAGATGATGACAGACTGCTGAGGAATAAAAGAGTCAATAGGATGTGAGCAGTAATGGAGTATTGTGTTGGAGGTCATAGCTGACTGCCTGGAACAATGTTTGTTTCAGGTCCCTTGTGTTCTGCATAATGTGTGGATTGATTCCTACACAGAAGTCTATTAAATAGTTAATAGGCCATGCATTTAGACTTGTGGAACAAATTCCTGATCAGTGGACTATGAAACTCAAGTCACATAAAATTATGTTTAGTCCAGCCACGGGAGAGTATTCTGAAATAATGCTCATTTCTGCTGTTGTAAACAGGCAATCTGCATCTCTTGACTCCGCCGGAATTTAAAATAATGTGCATTTAAAAATAATGGCCATGGAGCACGTAGGTCAGGATGATAGAAGGCATGAGGGAAATAAGAAAAGCTTAGCCATTTTTTCTAGTCTAGCATTCTGTTTCCAGCAGTGCCTAACCAAAGCTTAGGAAGGGTTACAAATAGGGTATCAAAGCAACTGCCCTATCTTCTTTATCTCACCATCATTTGGTAGTTGCAGGAATATTGGCTGTGACTTGGGAGTTTCTACCTAGCTACCCTGGCAATTAACTGTTGATCGGCCTATCCTTCAAGGACGCTTCTAATACACTGGCTGGTGGGCAGAAGTGAAAGAAAGAGCACTGATGAGTTTGAGTTGCAATAAACCTAACTGTTAGGACAAAAATTAAGTCCTTTGCAATGAAGGATATAAGTTGATACAGGCAAGGTCTGTCATTTCAAGACTGCTTCGTAAATGGGTTCTCTCAAACATTAGTGGTTTGGTTGCAGCTGGGAAAGGAGCACACTTTTAGAACAAGTTCAGTGTACTGCTAAAAAAACTAAGTTCAACCTTTCTCTCTCTTCACAGGTGTAGCCCTGTGTCTTGGTGCAGAATGGGAATAAACAATGTAAACCTTGGATCTTTCTGCCCTGTACAGAGAACACATGCACAGCTTCATAAAACCAAGTTTCTCCAACTTTTGGAAATGTATTTTTGTTAAGGATTCCTTTGACTGATTATAGGAGTGAGTAAACTATGCTCAGCCAGTGGCTGTTCACTTTGCTTATCACACCACACTCTGGACGGTGACTGCTGCAGTTCTCCTAAAAGCATGTCTGCGCTTATGAAAAGGGCATTATGGCTTGCTGTCTGCCTCAAGAGGTCATATCATGCTGGCATTTTTTCGTCTCTTTCTCTGGGTTTGGAAAAGTCTCCCGGACATCGCGTCACATTCCTCAGGCGATATTCCTCCGAGACTGGCAAGGTGACAGTTGTCTTGTTTACTTATAAAATACTTGTTATTAGGTTGAGTTCAGCACGATTAAGTTCAGCTTGTAAATATTGTAGCTGAGAAGTAAGTGGGTGGCCAAAAAATTCCATAGCAAGTTGCAATCCAAGTATTTGGGTTGGGTTCTGAAGTAGATGACAACAGGTAGCTAATTCCTGCTGCTGCTACTACTACTACTACTACTAAATAAGAATAAGAATAGTAATATAATAATAATAATAATAATAATAATAATAATAATAATAATAATAATAATAATAATAATAATTTGTTATTTATACGCTGCCCATCTGGCTGGGCTTCCCCAGCCACTCTGGGCGGCTTCCAACAGAATATTAAAATACAATGGTCTATTAAACATTAAAAGCTTCCCTAAACAGGGCTGCCTTCAGATGTCTTCTAAAAGTCTGGTAGTTGTTTTTCTCTTTGACATCTGGTGGGAGGGCATTCCACAGGGCGGGTGCCACTACCGAGAAGGCCCTCTGCCTGGTTCCCTGTAACTTGGCTTCTCGTAATGAGGGAACCGCCAGAAGGCCCTCGGAGCTAGACCTCGTGTCCGGGCTGAACAATGGGGGTGGAGACACTCCTTCAGATATACTGGACCAAGGCCGTTTAGGGCTTTAAAGGTCAGCACCAACACTTTGAATTGTGCTCGGAAACGTACTTTGCAAACATAATTATGCTCCTTGGCCACCTGATGTTTTCCTCCCCTCTTACCACTTTTTTTTTTTTGTTAAATGAGTATCAGGGAGGTCAAAGGTTTATCAAAAATCCCAAACTTAAGAACATATCCTTGGAAGTAAGTCTCATTCATTTCAGTGAAGCATATCTCCCAAGTAGGTACGTTTTGAGTTTGTTTATTTATTTATTTATGTTTTGAGTTGGTCTATTTATTTAGTAGGGACGTGGGTGGCACTGTGGGTTAAACCACAGAGTCAAGGGCTTGCCAATCAGAAGGTCAGCGGTTCGAATCCCCGCAACAGGGTGAGCTCCCGTTGCTCGGTCCCTGCTCCTGCCAACCTAGCAGTTTGAAAGCTCGTCAAAGTGCAAGCGGGAAGGTAAACGGTGTTTCTGTGGGCTGCTCTGGTTCGTGAGAAGCGGCTTAGTCATGTTGCCCACATGACCTGGAAGCTGTACGCCGGCTCCCTTGGCCAATAAAGCGAGATGAGTGCCGCAACCCCAGAGTCGTCCGCGACTGGACCTAACGGTCAAGGGTCCCTTTACCTTTAGTTATTTAGTAAATTTGTATGCAACATATGAGTTCACAACAGTAGAGTGGTTCACAGCATGTAGTTGCCACCTGAAACATCTCGGTTAAGAGTGACTATCAATTGACTGCGTAGCTACTGTATGTGTATGCGGTGACGAATAGTAACTCTTAACTGAGATTTTACAAGCTGCAACTTAAAACACATTGTGTGTGTGTAACATAATTCAGTGGTCCCTGGCTAGTGTTCTCCAGGTGTTTTAACTTGGCTATTGTCTAGTTGCCTAATGTGAGTAGCACCACTTTGGAAAGAACAGCACCGTTTAAGTTACTCTTGTTGAGCTATAAAGCCCTAAGTTTCATCTTGGGACCAACCATAGGGGCGGTCTTTTCTGTTATGGTGCCCAGTTTGTGAAATCACCCCCATCCCTTGAAATAAGACAACCACTGATTCTATTACTGTTACCTAAATTTAACAACCTTTCTGTTTGCCTGTGCATTTGTTGCTTATTAATGCAGATGGAAAACAAAAGCTATAAGGGCACTAAAGGGATTTTGCATCAGAACCACAAACTTTCATTGGCCTGGACCTCCTCCCAGTTTTGTACCATGCGAAATGGTATCTTTTGAGTTTTTAATGAGAGTATAAATACATTGGCAAACACATTGGTCCACCACCCCAGACAATTCATGATTTGTGACCCTTTTCCTTTATGTGCTTTAGGATACAGCGGACATGTCATTGTTTCCTGTTGAAAACATTAGAAATTTCAGCATAATAGCTCATGTGGACCATGGGAAAAGTACTCTAGCAGATAGGCTGCTGGAGATAACAGGTGAGATAATTTTACAATATGCTTTATTTCTTTGGGTACTGCCTGTGGGATGTAATCCATTGGAACAGTCAGATACAACATTCCTTATTTCCCCAGAGTGGGCACAACAGGCAACTTCCTGTTCCACTGGTCTGGAGTGTCTTCCCCCTGCATGTGATCTGGGAGATGGGCATGGCCATGGTTTCCTCCATAAAAGAGCCGAGTCACGCAGCCATTTTCTATCTCTTGATCTCTCTCTTGCTTGCTGCCATGCTGCTCTCCTGCAGCCATTTTGTTCTCTTAATGTAATTTTGCTGTCTGCTGGCTCCCAGCTAGCAGCACATGAGTTCTCACAGATTGTACTCACAGATTGTTATGTAACTACTAAGTCAAGCCTGCCTATCAGGGATCAAATCGTGAACTGAAACGTGAGTAAACTTCTTGTTACTTTTAAGGAAAGACTCTTGTGTCTTTATTCTATTAAAAGGGATAAAAGGGGACACCAGGAATAATGGGCAAGCCACATTGGATTACTTAACTAAAGAGATTCAAATGAATCTGCAAACTAGCTTCCTGCTATATTGAGGGGAATCTGTTCTGAAGGAAGGATAATACTTATTCAATATATCCTTTCCTGCTATCCTTGACTTTCCCACACTTCATTTAAAATAAATACCTAGGCAGAACATGTAAAACAGACAAAATAGAATAATAAAAGCCATATGAATAAAACGTCACAATCAGTTATGATAGCGAGATCCTATTAATAGTCAGGAAAAGCTTGGGTGAAGCAGTCTGATTTCTCTTGCTGTTGGAAGCAAACAACATTTAGCAGCTTCCTGATCTACACAAGGAAGATGCCACAAGGGAGAAATCCCTTCTTTCTACTTTGAGGTGACCTGTAGGCCATGGAATGGCTACCAGGACCTGCTTCACAGATTGTGGTAATCGGCTTCATCTTACTTCGTTATTTATGCACAGCATTTAAGATTCTAATGTCAGTTTCATTTTCTATGCTGACCATTGTTTATAGATTCAGTAGAATACTTCTAATGTTTACCCTTTCCATACCTAAAATAGAACGCTTTATGCTAATGGCTCGTAAATTGTAGGTTTTCTTTCACTACCTGTGTGTGTATTTTTGTCACAGAAGTGGGACGCTAAAGTTTCCATTTTATTTTATTGTGTTTAATTTGGGGGACATCTGTTCTGTGAAACGGCAGTCAGTTTGCATTAAAAAAAACGTGTTAACCTTACTACCAAAAGAGGTTTACACATTTCTCCTACCAGCTAAACTTTCTCAGATTTTCAAAGCCACAGAGGCAACATATGATATGCACACATATGACTTGTGTAACTTGCCTTGTTTGCCGAATCCACCTTTGTCCATTGAAAGCGTGCAGCTCTTAGCTCTTTTTTTCATAGGGATCTTCAATACAGACTAGCATCTGTACAGATGACAATGTATCCAGCTCCCTTCCTACCATTTTCATGCGTAGCACCTATTTAGGTCCCTGATTATAGAGAAGTCCTGGTAAGTCAGGACTACATGTACTTTGGAGTTTAAGACAGGACTGGGAAAGGCACGGACACAGGTATTGAGACTGCACTTCAGCATTTGGGCATTTGGGCTGTGCCACTAGAACTCTGAAACTCAGGTGTCAAAATTAACAATATATTGCATCAATTTTGAGAGTAGCCCTTTCACCAATCAGTTGCTCGAATATGTTTTAGATGGGTTTCCCTGAGTATTGTCTGCTTGCTCCGCTAAACTTTGGAACCCTAGCTTTCTTGATAGGAATAGACTGAGAAAGATAACACATAAAAATTGATCATGGTTTTTAAGAAAATAGCCGTAGGTCTATGAGAATTAAATATGGCTATGCAAAAATGGACACTTATCACAATGTACATTAATTATCCAGTATTTTTGATTCTCTAGGAACCATTGCCAAAACAGACCATAACAAACAGGTGCTGGATAAATTGCAAGTGGAACGAGAAAGAGGAATCACTGTTAAAGCCCAGACTGCCTCTCTGATTTATAACCACAAAGGAACAAATTACCTCTTAAATCTCATTGATACACCTGTAAGTTAATCATTAATGTTGCTGAAATAATACGAAATTGAACTATTGTTGTCGTTTTTGAAAAAGAAAATATTGAATGCTTCTAGATTATTGTTTTTTGCATTATTGTTACTTCTTGTTGCTGGTTTTTTACTTTGGCTTTATTCTGCTGTTGCTTTTATTTTGTTTAGCTTTTAAGTGTATGCTTTATTTGTTTACTTTAAGGGTTGTCTGCTTTGCTCAGAGGGGAGACCCATTGAAATGAATGAACCGAAGTTAGTCATGCCCATACATTTCAGTGGGTCTGTTCTGCGAAGACCGAACAGTTGGAAAAAACCCTCTGGTTTTCACTTTTTACAGCAAACTACCCAGATAATTGACGCGGGTGGCGCTGTGGGTTAAACCACAGAGCCTAGGACTTGCTGATCAGAAGGTCGGCGGTTCAAATCCCTATGATGGGGTGAGCTCCCGTTGCTCGGTCCCTGCTCCTGCCAACCTAGCAGTTTGGAAGCACGTCAAAGTGCAAGTAGATAAATAGGCGCAGCTCCGGCGGGAAGGTAAATGGCGTTTCCGTGTGCTGCTCTGGTTCGTCAGAAGCAGCTTAGTCATGCTGGCCACATGACCCGGAAGCTGTGTGCCGGCTCCCTCAGCCAATAAAGCGAGATGAGCGCCGCAACCCCAGAGTCAGCCACGACTGGACATAATGGTCAGGGGTCCCTTTATCTTTACCTTACCCAGATAATTGGGTGGCGTGTAAATATTGTAAAATAAATATATAAATAACCGCGGACCGGAGCAAATCCATGGCTGTGATCTAGTAACTCCGAATTGGTTGTGTAGCTCAGTTCAGGCAGGGGTACCATGTTCTGGTATATTAGCGGTGAGGAATCCTGCTTTAGGGGTTGGATAAAGCTCCATTGTTATCAGGCAGGAACGAAGCAGAGCTGCAATTAATCACTGGACACAGTGCAGTTGTTAGACTAATGCAACTAATTTATTAAATAGGAGAAGCTGAGTTAATGAGGGGGTTTAGAAAGATTGAAGCAAATGAACTGGATGAGTCATCCAGAAATCTTCATCGCCCGGCACAGGGAGGAATTTGTTGACTCTCACGGTCTCTTCAAAAGAAAGTACAAATACAAGGTGCCACAGGCCTAAGACCCTATGCAGAGGCATCCCAGATAACTTGGACTACAATTCCCATCCACCCTAGCTATCTTGGCCCAATGGTCATGTCAGGGATGATGGGAGTTGTAGTCATCACGGAGAACACCAGGTTGTAGATACTTAGTCCCTTCTATACTTAGTTCCCTCCTCCCCACAAAATAAAAGTTTTGTCATTTCTTCAAGAACTACAGTTAACTAATTACAGGTCAAGAAGCTTTCATAACTAGTTTCCTAAAGGGGGTAGGTTGCCATTTTGATGTTATGAGCCGTTCCTCCCAGATAAGTGAGTCTCTGGCATAGGTGTGTTGTCCGTGGACCCCTAATTAGGAACCCCTGATTTTGACAGTATTAACAAAATAGCAGAAACTAGATTCAATGCTTTCTGGTAAGTTGTCAGACAGTGGGTTCCACCATGACTTCATGGTGTTCTTTTGATGGTCTTTTTAACCGGACCTTGAGATGCCAAGTTCTTGAAATGTTTGCATTGCTTGTTTCCCCCCCTACAGGGCCACGTAGATTTTAGCTATGAAGTCTCACGGTCGTTGTCTGCTTGTCAAGGCGTCTTGCTTGTAGTGGATGCAAATGAGGTAGGGTTTGTGACTGACAACAGTAACTTCTGCCTTGTCTTTGTTCTTCGTGGAGTAATGAAGAGTTTGCCTCTCCCAAATGGTTTGAGGGAAGATTCGTCTATCGTTGTAGATAACTTTTAAGAAATATGGAAAAGACCAGATAGATTTCCACCACAGGCAGTTCCTGATAAGCCAGTACGTTATAGGATTGTTGGCTCAATACAATATAATCCTCTAGCCGTCTCCTCAGGAACAGGCCCCATTCAGTGCAGTGGGACTTAATAATAATAATAATAATAATAATAATAATAATAATAATAATAATTTATTATTTATACCCTGCCCATCTGGCTGGGTTTCCCCAGCTACTCTGGGCGGCTTCCAACAGAATATTAAAATACAATGGTCTATTAAACATTAAAAGCTTCCCCAAACAGGGCTGCCTTCAGATGTCTTCTAAAAGTCTGGTAGTTGTTTTTCTCTTTGACATCTGGTGGGAGGGTGTTCCACAGGGCGGGTGCCACAACCAAGAAGGCCCTCTGCCTGGTTCCCTGTAACTTGGCTTCTCGCAGCGAGGGAACCGCCAGAAGGCCCTCGGCACTGGACCTCAGTGTCTGGGCAGAATGATGGGGGTAGAGATGCTCCTTCAGGTATACTGGGCCGAGGCCGTTTAGGGCTTTAAAGGTCAGCACCAACAGTTTGAATTGTGCTCGGTAACGTACTGGGAGCCAGTGTAGGTCTTTCAAGACTTACTCCCAAATAAGTGAGTACTGGGGTGCAGCCCACGAGAGACCAAGCCCTACTAGACATAATGAGTCTTCTGAATGAACACTTTGAGTTTCTGCAGATATTACCTTCGCTTGATAACTGGGGTGGTAGATTAGGTCACCTGTTATGCTGCAATAGCTCAGCCCATAGAGCTTGAGGCTCTTAAACTTAGGGTTATAAGTTTGAGCCCCATGTTGGGCGAAATATTCCTGCTTTGCAGGGGGTTGGACTAGATGACCCTTGCGGTTCCTTCCAGCACTACAATTTTGTGATTCTAACATCTACTGCTACATAAACAATTTTCCATGACCAGTTGATTTCATGGGCAGGGGTCTCTCCTCACCTACCTGAAGATTGAAACCTGGGACCTTTTATGTGGAAAATATCCGCTCTGCCTCTGAGCTATGGCCATGTCTTTTTTCCCCCATTGGGACAATTTGGGGTGGGGTGGAGAGACTACATTCACAAACTTTCAAATGTTTAATAATGATGTTTTTTTCTAGGGTATTCAAGCTCAAACGGTTGCGAATTTTTATCTTGCGTTTGAAGCACAGCTGTCAATAATTCCTGTTATAAATAAGGTAATACTTGCCACGCACAGTATTAAAAATTCTTAGATAACTTTCGACTGTAGAATAGCAACTTGCACTCGCACGTCTGAATGCAGTTGTGACAGAGGTCAGCCACGGAAGGGCAAGTGGCCATTCTGGTTGTGTATCATCTCTATAGTTGTCTCTTCCCTGATTTACATCATTCCGTCAACATATACCGTATTTTTCGCTCCATAAGACACACTTTTTCCCCTTCAAAAATTAAGGGGAAATGTGTGTTTGTGTCATATGGAGCGAATGCAGGTTCCTTGGCTTAAGCAATAGCAACACGAAGCCTCCAAAGCGCAGAGGGAGAGCTCCCCCTGCGCTTTGGAGGCTTCGCATTGCTTTCGCTGAAGCCGCCTGAAGCCCCCGGAGCACAGCGCGAACTCCCACTGCGCTCCGGGGGCTTCAGGCAGCTATCCGCAAGCCTTCGGAGCGCAGCAGGAGTTCTCGCTGCGCTCCGAAAGCTTGCGGATAGCCGCCTGAAGCCTGGAGAGCGAGAGAGGTTGGTGCACACCGATCCCTCTTGCTCTCCAGGCTTCGCTTTGCAGGAGAGGCGCTGCACAGTTTTCCCTCTGCACAGAGCCCCTTCAGCGAAGCGGCAGGAGAAATGGAAGGGGCTCCGTTTCTCCTGCCGCTTTGCTGAAGAGGAGCTGAGCAGAGAGGGGGAGAATTCCCTCCCCCCTGTTCTCCCCCTCCTGTGGTCCGGTGCGTCCTATAGAGTGAAAAATACGGTACTTAACTTTTAAGGTCCTTTATGAGCTTCCTCTTTCTTTCCCATGGTTTGTTATTTTTCAGAAATCTCTATACCTGCCAGGGTTAAGGAATAATAATCCTATCACAGCAGTGGACAGCATGAAATCTACAATGAAAATACATTAGTGAAACAAGTAGATCACAAATCTGTAGGTCGGATTGATGCATGCACATAAACACCAATCTAGCAGGGAAAGCCTAGGACGGTTGAACAAATGAGTTGTGACCAGGTGCCCAAATGCCAATATTGAAATTGCCAGCCTGGTGTTCTTTCAGGACACATGCCAAAGGGTAGGTGCTGCCACACAAGAGGCCCTCCCATCAGATGTCAAGGAAATAAACAACTGTCTAACTTTTAGAAGACATCTGAAGGCAGCCCTGTTTAGGGAAGTTTTTAATGTTTGATCTTTTATCGTGTTTTTAGTGTTCTGTTGGGAGCCGCCCAGAGTGGCTGGGGAAACCTAGCCAGATGGGCGGGGTATAATAATAATAATAATAATAATAATAATAATAATAATAATAATTTATTAGTTATACCCTGCCCAGCTGACTGGGTTTCCGCAGTCACTCTGGGCGGCTTCCAACAAAATATTAAAATACAGTAGTCCGTCAAACATTCCCTAAACAGGGCTGCCTTCAGATGTCTTCTAAAAGTCTGGTGGTAGTTGTTCTCTTTGACATCTGGTGGGAGCGCGTTCCACAGGGCGGGCGCCACTACCGAGAAGGCCCTCTGCCTGGTTCCCTGTAACTTGGCTTCTCGCAGTGAGGGAACCGCCAGAAGGCCCTCGGTGCTGGACCTCAGTGTCCGGGTAGAACGATGGGGGTGGAGACGCTCCTTCAGGTATACTGGGCCGAGGCCGTTTAGGGCTTTAGAGGTCAGCACCAACACTTTGAATTGTGCTTGGAAACGGGTTGTTGTTGTTGTTGTTGTTGTTGTTGTTGTTGTTAGCATATAGCACTACTAAGTGGTCCCTCTTATTCTTTATATTGTGCTCAATTTAATCTTCTGTGTAGGCCTCCTACTTCCTCAGTGCTGCCTTATCCTTGAGCTCAGAAGTTGCAATTCTGTGCATTTACTTGGGAGTAAGCCCTGCTGAAAACAGTGGCACTTATTTCCGAGTAAACATGCACACAGTTATGCTTCGCATCTGTCTCCTGATGCAGAAAGAAAAGCAGAATTTTGAACCTGCTTATTCTGTCCTGCATTTTCTTTTACAAATACTTCAGCTGGTTTTTTGTTCCGGATGTACATTTTCTGTGGTTTTCCCCTTTATGCATCCCCTCCCTTACCCTTCCCTTTGTATTATGCAGAGGGTTTGTCTTTTTAAAAATGGTTTGTCCTGTGCCCGGTAATTTTATGTGCTTTATAAATAAAATAGGGTGACAACGAACCCCAGGCTTTCAATTTTGAATAAACTGCTCTCAACAAACTCCATCTTCTTGACTGCAGGTCCCAGGTCTTGTTCTTAAGTCACAAAAACTTCCCAGGTTACTAGTAAAAGACGAGGAAAGTGAAAGTGTAAATGCAATGCACATTTTTGAAGCTTTTCTTATTTTTGTTCTAACAGAATTTACTTCTGACTTCTATTACATTGGGTGCATTTTTCCGACAATAACTTTGTTTTGCAGATTGATCTAAAGAATGCAGACCCTGAGCGGGTGGAAAATCAAATTGAAACCGTGTTTGATATCCCCAAAGACGACTGTATTAGAGTAAGACACCTTTTCTGGTGTATAAATATGTGTGTAGTAGGTGCTGATAAAACTCTCCTACATGGAAACATTACCAGGTTATTTTTATTAAATGATTATATTCTCACAGTGCACAGTGTTTACTTAGAATTAAGCTCCATTGAGATAAATGAAACTCAGCACTTCTCCCAGAATAAAGTGCCTTGCTTCCTTCTCCTGTAATCATTGAAGAAATGTATTTGCTTACTATTCAGAGTAAAGCATTTTCAAATATAACTGCATGAAGCATAATATATTGAGGTGACAACAGCTTACTAGTTAGTGTGCGCTGAATTAAGCTCTCTTTCCCTTTTTAATTTGCTTTAGATTTCTGCTAAACTGGGAACAAATGTTGAAAGAATACTTCAGGAAGTTATTGAACGAATCCCTCCGTAAGTTTATTTTTCTGGCATCTTATATACAGTGGTACCTTTACTTGCATTCACTTCCTGTTACGTATCCTTCGGGATACGTACGCGGCAAACCCGAAAGTATTTTTCCAGGTTTCGCCGCGTGCGCAAGTGCAGAAGTGGTCCCTCCAGTTGTGGAAACCTCGGGATCCGACTGGAGCTCCAGAATGGATCCGGTCCGCAACTGGAGGTACCACTGTACTATTGAGAAATGGACTGTCTTGCAGTTACGCTGAGCCATCTGCTTGAGCCAGTTACATGTTTGCATCTTTTTAATAATCTCCTTAATTTAGTGAGTTAACATCTCTCTCTCTCGCTCGCTCGCTCTCAAATTTTATGTTTTACAATTTAAAATCTTCATTTTACATCCTTAAGATAGCAATAACTTCCCTTCTTCTCTTTCCATGGTTCATTTTCCATATCATAAATCCCTGCATATTTTACAAAAACTGTACCATTCAGTATTCCATTACTGCATCCATCAAATCTTATTTACACTGTTGAGTTTATCTTAATGCTGCCCACGTTTTCAAGTGTACACAATCTCCCCCATATATTCAATAAACATTTTCCAGTCTTCTCTAAACGTATGTTCTTCTTGTTCTCTTATTCTATATGTTAAATCTGCAAGTTGTGCATATTCTGTCAACCTAAGTTGCCATTCTTTGGGACCTCGCTCGCTCTCCATTTTGGGGCTAACGAAACACGGGCCACAGGAGTGGCATACATAAATAACCCTTTTTGACACCTGGGAATTTCAGTCTGAATTGAATTCTTGATTGAATTCAGATCAGTAGATTTCTCTGGTAAATTTAACATGATGATAAAGCAGAAACAAAGGCATTTCAATGTTCTGCGTGCAGTGTGTGTTGCTATTTGCTACAGTAACTGGAACTGTATTTATGCGAGCGCTTGGAAAACAGACATTTGGTACTGAAAAATAACTCTCAGTATGTATTACACAGTAACCATGATATATATGTCTTTCTTATAACAGGCCCAGCGCCAGCACACAGGATCCGTTGAAGGCTTTGGTGTTCGACTCCACCTTTGATCATTATAGGGGTGTGATTGCCAATATTGCACTGTTGGGTGGGGAGGTTCGCAAAGGCCAAAGGATAGCATCAGCTCATACGAAAAAGGTTTATGAAGTTAATGAAGTGGGAATTCTGAAACCCGACGAGCAGCCAACGCACAAATTGTAAGTTGCAAGCGTTTGAAATAAATCAGAAACTCTTATTTGTTTGGCCTTTCTCAATATCCATATCAGGGTTTCCCAAACTTGGGTCTCCAGCTGTTTTGGGGACTGCAATTCCCAACATCCCTGACCGCCAGTCCTACCAGCTAGGGATGATGGGAGTTGTAATCCAAAAACAGCTGGAGACCCAGGTTTGGGAAACCCTGATCTGGATTCCTACTGCCAGCAGCAGTAAGACTGATTTCCCATCAGCTTTGCACTTTCCTTTGGCAAAACGTAGAGTGGAAGCATCTTCTTGCTTAGCTCAGCGTGGGGAAGTGGCTAATGGCATATAAAAAGGTAAAGGACCCCTGGATGGTTAAGTCCAGTCAAAGGCGACTATGGGGTTGCGGCGCTCATCTCGCTTTCATGCTGAGGGAGCCGGCGTTTGTCCATAGACAGCCTTCAGGGTCTTGTGGCCAGCATGACTAAACCACTTCTGGTGGAATGGAACACTGTGACGGAAGCCAGAGCGCACGGAAACGCCATTCACCTTCCCGCCACAGCGGTAGCTATGTATCTACTTGCACTGGCGTGCTTTCAAACTGCTAGGTTGGCAGGAGCTGGGACAGAGCAACGGGAGCTCACCCCATCGTGGGGATTCGAACCACCGACCTTCTGATCAGCAAGCCCAAGAGTCTCAGTGGTTTAGACCACAACGCCACTTGTGTCCCATGATGGCATATAGGAGCTGTTTCATGGTGCCTCTGCCCCAGGACAAAGCACTGTTGGCTGACTAATGTATTTTTAATCTTTGCTGGAAGCAAACCCAGCCAGATGGGCGGGGTGCAAATAAATTATTATTGTTGTTGTTGTTGTTGTTGTTGTTATTATTACACTAACATTTCAGGCAAGAGTAAAATGCTCTGCTTCCTGTCCATTTGCCAAGGCTGTGTAGCAAGTTTTGTAAAGATTGCAGCACACCAATTTGGGGAAGAGGATTTGACATAATTGTAGGCATTTGATAATGTGCGATTAAATCCCTAAACAGCTTCTTCTTGCTAAGAAAAAAGGCTTGAAATATCTAATGTGATAAATATTTCCGCATGATGCTGGTTTCGTTTAGATATGCCGGCCAGGTTGGCTATCTCATTGCTGGAATGAAAGATGTCAAAGAGGCCCAAATAGGAGACACAATCCATTTGCATAACCAACCAGTGGAGCCATTGCCCGGGTTCAAGTCAGCAAAACCCATGGTCTTTGCAGGTGAGGCACACACATTCAATGACAGGAAGTACTTTCATGTTTACTTATACCGGTAGAGTGCTTAGGTCCATTTAGGAATCGTCGTTAACTGTAACTGGAACGCCACGGATTCGTGTATAAATTGTACCCCTGTTACAGCACCAACACTTTTTTGTGCTCAGAAACATACTGGGAGCCAATGTAGTTCTTTTAGGACTGGTGTTATATGGTCCTGGCAGCCGCTCCGAGTCCCCAGCCTATCTGCTGTATTCTGGATTCGTTGGCGTTTCCGAATCAGCTTCAAAGGTAGCCCCACGTAGAGCGCAGAATCTTCTTGTTGACAATGCTTTCATTTTGTGTTGATGGTGGGTTTCTGTAAATTAGGTGACGTGGTGCTTCAGTGCCTGTCAAGATGACTGCTTATTACAACAGCGGTATGGGAAAGGTGGTTTATTTTTTGTTGACAGAATAGTGATTTTGTACAGGCTTGTGAATCGCTAAGCCTTTTCACAGTTATTCAGATAAACCGCTTTACTCGATCAGATTTAATTTCGAGGAGTGATTTCCTCACATGGATGGGTACTTTTGAAAATTTCAGCCAGTTTACTCTAATGGAACACTTCCAGGAGGAGAATATTTTTGAGACTTCCTTATGTTCATGCAATTGATCTTTCTCTTCCCCTCCTCCCAGAAGAGAAGGATAAGTTATTCAAGCTGCCTGCCGCTCAGTCAACCACTGAATCCAGCCCTTATGCGAAACAAGACTGAAGACTGATAATTTAAGAATCTGGTATATTATTTGTGGGCTGGCACCTGTTTCTTACAGAGAAGCGTCTTAAGTGGTTCTAGAGAAAATGCTGGATGAAATATATGAGGATCAACTGCCTTTACCAGCCAAGTTCTGTGTTGTATTGACAGGAATGTACCCAGTAGACCAGTCGGAATATAACAACCTGAAAAGTGCTGTAGAAAAACTGACTCTTAATGACTCCAGTGTTTCTGTTCATCGTGATAGCAGCCTTGCCTTGGGAGCCGGATGGAGGTGAGACTTGCCCTATTCAATCTTCGGCGCCACAAAGCACAAACATTTTCTCTTGATTTCATTTGGCCAGGAAGTTTAACATGCTTAGTTGGTGCTTTTTTTTTGGGGGGGGGGGGAGACACACACATTTTTTAGCACTTTGTGATTGACAGGGAAGATTGAGTACCGTGTAAACATTGCATTTACAGGTTGGGCTTTCTTGGCCTTTTACATATGGAGGTTTTTAATCAGCGTTTGGAACAAGAGTACAACGCATCTGTAATTTTGACAGCACCCACCGTACCCTATAAAGCCGTTCTTTCCTCAGCAAAATTGATAAAGGTAATGGTATGGTTTTGATTTGGCTTTTTGAAATCGGGGAGGGGCAATGCTGACTTTTTTTTACCTTTTGTAGGAACATGGAAAAGAGGTGATCACTATAATAAATCCTGACAAGTTTCCAGACAAGTCAGTAGTGGCGGAATACTTGGAGCCTAGAGTTTTGGGCACTATCATAGCACCTGATGAATATATTGGAAAAATAATAAGTCTATGCCAGGTTAGTGAATTCTTTTTTAAGCTTGAGTCTCCTTTCCGCCTTCAGGGTTGAGATGAAATGAGGCAGTTTTAATTTTAACGAGCCAAGAATTAATTTTAACGGGCCGGTCACGTTCTTAGAGAGCCACTTGTCTGCTGAAGAACCTCACCTATTGCAGAGGATTCTGGGGGATATTCTTTGTTAACATCGGAGCCTCGGTCAAGTATCTTGAGCCTCCTTTTCCCCTGTGTGAACTGAGCGTTTGCCCTGGAACATGCTCAACCCGCAATGAAGAGAACATCCATGGTAGCAGGCAGGTTTTTCAGAAAACACAGGTTCCTCACAAGAGAGTTTGGAAAGCCAGGAACATGTTTGATTTGGGCAAACATGTTCACATGGATTAACTTGCCATGTGAAGTTGTTCAGAGCTGTTAGCCTGTTTTATCCCAGTAATCCTTATTACAACCCTGTGAGGCACTAGGCAGCTTCATTACAGATTGGAAACCGAGCTGAAATAACAGTGGCTGGCCTAAGGCTATATATTCAGTTTGTGACAGAGATGAAGTTTCCGCTGACAACTTCCCGGCTCTCATCGCTCAGACTCTAAGCCACTGAAGTACTCTGTCTCTTCAAATAAAATCCATGTATATGTATAAATTGGTTGAGAGGAAGTTATACGTACCAAAGTTATTCATTTAACTGGTTAACTAATTAAATGAACAAACGTGGATTTAAAATATGGAATTGGTTGATAAATATGTTTAGGCTTATGCAGCAACAGGATATATATATGTATATGTGTGTGTGAGCGTGTGTGTGTGTGTGTGTGTATATATATATATATATATATATATATATATATATATATGAAAATCCTTATGGCTGAGTGTTATAGCAAATGCTTGTAAAGGATGTTTTGTTTGAAAGAAAGAAAGATGCCACCGCTACCTTAGGCTTCTTGATGCAGTGCTGAACTTCCTAGATTAAGTGCAGTTTCTTCTGCGGTTCATAAAAGGTAAAGGGACCCCTGACCATTAGGTCCAGTCGTGACCGACTGTGGGGTTGCGGCACTCATCTCGCTTTATTGGCCGAGGGAGCTGGCGTTTGTCCGCAGACAGCTTCCAGGTCATGTGGCCAGCATGACTAAGCCGCTCCTGGCGAACCAGAGCAGTGCACAGAAACACCGTTTACGTTCCCACCGCACTGCTTTACTGGCTGAGGGAGCCGGCATTTGTCCGCAGACAGTTTTTCTGGGTCATGTGGCCGGCATGACTAAGCAGCTTCTGACGAAACCAGAGCAGCGCATGGAAACGCTGTTTACCTTCCTGCCGGAGCGATACCTATTTATCTACTTGCACTTTGACGTGCTTTCAAACTGCTAGGTTGGCAGGAGCAGGGACCGAGCAACGGGAGCTCACCCTGTCGCGGGGATTCGAACCCCTGACCTTCTGATCGGCAAGTCCTAGGCTCTGTGGTTTAACCCACAGCGCCACCCGCGTCCCTTCTAAGGTTAATACTTAGACCTATATTAGTACTATAATCTATTTCTAGTCTTATCCTCAGTGGATAGGATGTTTCATTTCCCTTTCTTTGTACTAAGAGCCTTCAAAATATTTAATGATAGTCAGCCAGTTCTCCAGATTATCGAGGCTCAACACAGCAAAAAAAGATGGGACTTTGTCCTAACTAGCTTGCCATCTTAAATTACAATTTCTTGGTTCTCCTGAAGCCATTTCTCACCCAGCAGGCAAAGTTATAGGAGATCAAGCAAAATAGATTTCCATTACAGTGGTACCTTGGTTTATGAACTTAATTTGTTCCAGAAGTCTGTTATTAAACCAAAGAATTCTTAAATCAAGGCGTGCTTTCCCATAGCCACAGGGGACTCAATTTACAAATGGAACACACTCAACAGGAAGCGAAACATGTTCTGCTTCCAAGGCAAAGCTTACAAACCAAAACACCTACTTCTGGGTTTGCAGCGTTCTCAATCGAAGTTATTTATAAACTAAGCCATTCTTAAACCAAGGTACCACTGTATTTTCATGAAACTGTTGGTACCTTAGCAATAAGAAAAGTGAATAGTCGGGAGAAAGACTCACAGAAGAATGTGCAAACAAGATGAGAAAATAAATATCTATTTCATAAAGAAACACTGGAGCTTTTATTGCTTAGTTATGTTAATTTACCAGATCCCGGTAATATTGGTCCTTCAGTTTAAAATTCACCCATCATGTTTTAGAATGGAATATTTACTGAAGATTTATAGCATAAGAAATTCTAGTTGACTGTCAAAACTACTGTGTTGCTTGCCAGACTCGAAGGGCTATTCAGAAGGACCTGATATACATTGATGACCACAGAGTCATGATGAAATATTTCTTTCCACTGAATGAAATTGTCGTTGACTTCTACGATGCTCTGAAATCCCTCTCATCTGGATATGCCAGGTACAGTAATGTATTTTTAATAAAATAAAGTGGGACATTCATTATTTGTTGAGTTTTCAGAATTCTAGTCCCCACTGAATTTCAAGGTTTTGCAGAAGAGATGGAGTCTCTCCAAAGTGCATGAAATAATAATAATAATAATAATAATAATAATAATAATAATAATAATAATAATGCTCATCTGACTGGGTTGCCCCAGCCACTTGAGGAATACAATGGTTTTGCCTCTATTGTGGGGCAGAATGGGCAAGTTTATGCATCTTGCAGCACCATTCTATACATGTCTGCTCTGAAGTAAGGCCCATTGAGTTCTGTGGAACTTCTTTGCAAGTACATGTGTAAGCAGTCTATTCCTCAGGTTTCCCTGCGACATGTTTGAGGACAAATAGGTGGGGAAGGCTGTCTTTAAGGCCTTGTGGGACATAAGCAGGTTATTTCCTTTCTCCACTATTTTAAGTCCTCTAGCAAACGCTAGTAAACACTGGAAGAATTTTTTGAAAGGGGAAAAACCCTCCCGAGAAGATTATTTCAAGTAGTCAAACCTCGGTTTCCAAACGCCTCCGTTTCCGAACGTTTCAGCTCCCAAACACTGAAATCCCAGAAGTAAATGCTCCGGTTTTCAATCATTTTTCAGAAGCCAAACGTCTGGTGCGGCTTCCGCTTGAGTGCAGGAAGCTCCTGCAGCCAATCAGAGGCTACACCTCGGTTGTCGATCGTTTCGGAAGTCAAATGGTCTTCTGGAACAGATTACAACCAAGGTTTGACTGTATAGAAATGGAAGAGCAATGACTTATTGGATCAGTGAATTATAGCTGGGTGAATTTAATATACTAAACTGGGAATAGATCTATATCTATATGTGATTAAGAATAGGTCATGTATTTATTGTTATTTGCAATGGGGACTTTTTTTTTCTTTTTTACTGAGGGACAACAAACCTGTATCTTTATTTGAAGAATTAATGCAAGTATTATATTAAAAACACTGTCTTTAAAAAGCGGAACCCATTTTGAGTGATGAATTTAATGTTTTTCCTCCCCTCTTCAGTTTTGACTATGAAGATGCAGGATACCAGCCTGCAGATCTTATCAAAATGGATGTTCTTTTAAATGGGAACCCTGTAGAAGAGCTCATAACTATTGTTCATAAGTAAGTAAACTAAAAATGCAGCCCTAGACTGCAGAGGGTATCTTTAAGAGATGGTGTGGGTGTGTCCGTGGTGGAAGAATTGCCAGTCCCTAAACTCTGCTGGATTTACACTCACTAGGGCAGAAAGTGGGACGCAGGTGGCGCTGTGGTCTAAACCACTGAGCCTCTTGGGCTTGCCGATCAGAAGGTTGGTGGTTCAAATCCCTGCGACGGGGTGAGCTCCCATTGCTCGGTCCCAGCTCCTGCCAACCTAGCAATTCTAAAGCATGCCAAAAAGTGCAAGTAGATAAATAGGTACCACTCCGGTGGGAAGGTAAACTGCTTCTGTGTGCTGCTCTGGTTCGCCAGAAGTGGCTTAGTCATGCTGGCCACATGACCAGGAAAAACTGTCTGCGGACAAACGTCGGCTCCCTCGGCCAGTAAAGCGAGATGAGTGCCGCAACCCCAGAGTCGTTCATGACTGGACTTAACTGTCAGGGGTCCTTTACCTTTTAAGGCAGAAAGCAGGTTTACTTTTTTCCTTGTAGCAAGTTCTTTTTCTAAAATCCCACTGATTACATTGGGAGGGGCTCACTTATCAGGTCCATGTTGGAAGTAATGGGAAGGCTTGTGGATCTGAGCCAACCCTCAACCCCACTGACAGCAGAGAAATAACAGAAAATGCCACTGGAAGACCCACAGTATCTTCTGACCGCTTTCAGGTACCATAGGATTGTGCCTGAAGTGCAATTTTCTGCTTTTGGTTACATTCTCAAAACTACTTGTTTGGATTTTCAGTTTCATTGTACAGGTTGGTGCTGTTCCAGCACAACACGAGTTCTTCATTTCAGCAATTCCATTTCATTGTGGAACATTAATCCTTCTCCCCTTTATATAGTTAAATGGGAAAATCTAATTGTAAACCTTGTTTTAGACTCTGACATCCCGGTCTTTTCCTCTCTTTTTTTTTTTTAGGGACAAAGCATACACTGTTGGGAAAGCTCTGTGTGAACGTTTAAAAGATGTTATCCCAAGACAGCTATTTGAGATAGCTATTCAGGCAGCTGTTGGGAAAAAAGTCATTGCGAGAGAAACGTGAGTTGTTTCATGTTTTGCTTTGTTCTAAAAAAGTCATTTGTTAGATAAGTGCTAGTATTGCAAACCGAATAAAATCCCTCCCCTCCCCTCCCCCTTTTATCACTTGTAACTATTAAAGTTGTTTCTAATATTTACTTGAGAAGATGACATTCCAGTCCAGGCATAGGCAAACTCAGCCCTCCAGATGTGTTGAGACTGCAATTCCCATCATCCCTGACCACTGGTCCTGTTAGCTAGGGGTGATGGGAATTGTAGTCCCAAAACATCTGGAGGGCCGAGTTTGCCTATGCCTGTTCTAGTCTCTTAAAAGGTTACAACTAAAGTTAAAATCAGTGTGGTCTTTCATTTAGGCTACCCACTTCAAGAGCAATTCAGATTAGTCTCCATTCATTCTAGCGGATGCCAGCTTTATTTCAGAGAAAGCATCTAGACAAAGGCTCTGCATGAAAATCTCAACATACAAGGATACTGGAACGAGAGCTGTTCACAAAGGCCCCCTGGATCCAGGCCGTTTCATAACTTTAAAGATCAGCACTTTGCCTTTAGCCTGGAGACTAACCAAAATTCTGACTTTCTTAAAGAGGTATATCTTGTGCCTTAGGTGGCTGGTATTAGTCTGCAATTGCAATCTGGATCACCAGAAGTTTCTGAACTGTCTGAAAGGGTAGTCCCACATAGAATGCAGAATACGGGGCATAGTTGAGGCAGTAACCAAATAACTTCCCATTCCGAATTAAAGGAATGGTCTCACAAAAGGAAATATAATTATATTTCTCTGTCATTCCGCTTTGTAATTAGGAAGCGCATAGTAGACTGAGTATTAGAATTCTCTCCAGTTTTCCTTCTCGTAGCCATGGAGTAAGGCTGACACCCAGTGGTTAAAATGAACTAGAAAATAAGATTTCATTCAAATTGAGTACTTGTAGCTGATCAGTGCAAACGGGCATTTGCCATTTGAAGTCACATGCCGATTACTGAGTTGCCTTTTGTGATATAGCGCTAGGTGACATCATGTAACATTTCTGCAGGGCATCTTGTAAAAATGCACTTTGGTTTAAGCACTGAAACTTATTTCTTCCAGAGTGAAAGCTTATAGAAAAAACGTCCTGGCAAAATGTGTAAGTGTCATTCTTTTCTTTGGTAATGTCTGGTGATTGTAGAATAATGCCCCCGCCCCCTGGTTTTTTGCTTCCTCTATTGTAGGTACTGGTGCTAAGCTATATACTCCTGTTTTTCTGTTATGTTTTAGGTTCGTGTTGATACATGCACATTCAGTAAAAACGACAAGTTTGCTTTTGGTGGCAGTTCCACAGTGTGTGAAGTTAAGAGATCTGGTTATTATAAGAGTTATGCCACTTATTTCACCCAAAGCTCAGGGTAGCAGTTTTACATTTATCTGTCTTTTTAGTTGCCTTGGGTATTTGAAAAACAGTAGAAACATTTTGACCAGAGTATGCCAGCCAGTATTATAGATATTCATATTATAAAACACAGAGAAAATAACCTGTTTGTTTCCCTTTAAACAGTACGGAGGAGATATTACACGGAAAATGAAGCTATTAAAGCAGCAAGCCGAGGGAAAGAAGAAGTTGAGGAAAATCGGAAACGTGGAAGTGCCAAAGGATGCCTTCATAAGTGTTCTGAAGAGACAGACTGACAAGTAGTTGGAAGTCCACAATTACGGATTTTTTTTAAGTAAATGTTTGACAAGACTAGTGTTTACAATGTGGATGCCCTGTCTGGAATCCGATATATCCTGTGTGTACATACGGCTCAAGACTCTGAAATGTCATGAATGTAAATGTACACTTTTGACAAGTGTTCTGATTTCAAGAACGTTTATAAATGACGATTGGCTAGAAAGCCTGCAACTCTAAAACATAAAGCATTCTGGCTGGTAATCAATTTTTTTATGATGGCGTTATGATCCTGCAACTTATCGGCTGCCATAACGTCGCACGCCACCTTTTATTCCACGTGCATTCCTGACATGCTCTGGTTGTAGAATTGGACGCGACCCCAAGGGTCATCTAGTCCAACCCCCATTGGAATGCAGCAATCCCGCCCACAGCCATCTTTGGGTGGCCTCGAACCTCCAACCTTCTGGTTAACAGCCAGACACGCTGATCCATTGCACCGCAGAGGTCCTTAGTGAAGCGCATTCTGTACAGTAGAGGCAGCGACCATTTTGTGCAGGGATTCCATTCCTGGCCCCTGTGTGCATTAGCAGAGTGTACACAAGCCTGTTCCTCCCTCTCCCAGGTTCAAAAGGACCTGTGTGTGCATCAGTGGTTGTGCATCAATTGAATTTTAGACAGTATAATAGCTATGTGAAACTTTACTTAAGCTAGAATTACAAGAGTGTGGCATTCTTATGGAAAGTTAACAACAAGGAGGTAATACTTCGAGATAATTCAGTTTTCTTCCGCCTTGCAGGAAGGGCAGCTAACCCTCAAAAATGTAGCTTCATTTAATGAAACTGAGTGTTATAGCAGAAAGACAAAGACACCCCATGACTGTCCAAGTTCATATTCAAGGTGCCAAATAATTTCCTTGCTGTTTTTGCTGCAAAAGGCCAATATTGGCTACACCTCCAGAATTCAACAAAACATGACCAGCAGTTTAGCGATGAAAAGTCTTTTACCTTATTTCTGTGCCCCATGCGGATTCCCAGGTGTAGATTTTAAGGCACGCAGCTGCTGAGGTTTAGGTCTGACAGTTATGTGCAAGTCTCTCAAAGTAAAGTGCTCAATTACCAGTTTGTATGTTAAAATTACACAGCCTGTGACAAAAAGAACTTTTATATATACTTGAATTTACACAGAGCTCTCCTCCTGCAAACAGCTTGTCTAGAGCTACCTTTAAAGTCTGGACTACTCTTCCATTGGCTTCCAGTAGCATACAGGTAGCGTGTAACAGGCAAAAAAGATTTGGACAAGAAAGCAGAGAACAGTGCTTGTAACAGTGCTAAGAGGAATGTATGTTTGCACATTTGGACCTTTCGAACAAAGACAAAACCCCACAGTACTTTAGATTCGCCATTTTAGCCAGTATTCCAGCATATTGCATAGCAGTACATTCATCTGCTACCTAAAACCACTGCCAGGGTCAGCCAGATGAGTCCAACTTTGATTTCTCCCTCAGTTTTGCTCTTTCATACTGTAAAGTGGGTCCACGAGTTTGTTGTGCACATGCATTAAACCTTGAGAAAAGAGAATCGACGTTAGCAACGCTTCAGTGTAGATAAACCGTCATTCTATGTCTTTTCTTATCCTCTCTATCAACAGGCTGTGGAATCCAGCTCCCATTTATTGCTAGTCACCAGGGCCAATTGTCAGGGAAGGGAATAATAGCAGTAAAGACAATACCAAGGAAATTCTGCAGTACTAATAGGCAAATTTGCACTTCAAGGTTCAAGAATCATGCAATTGTAAAGCTGGAAGGGTGGGCTCAAACTACCAACCTGGCTAACAGCCAGACGCACTGGCCCATTGTAACTCTAAACACCCCATCAAGGAATAAATTGCTCTGTGTGTGTATTAAAAAAATAAGTAAACCATTATTCCTTAAAATAACTTGGGAACAGGGGAGACTACTCTGGCAGAATCCTGGTGTACAAATGCAGCTCACCTTTAAAATACTTGACTGTTTTAACTCTTAGTTCTAAGGTGGCGTCTTCATCACATACAAAGATAGTGTGAGGATGTTGCTGAAAAGCAGAAACTGTCCACATGTGATTGACCCCCTCCTCAATTGCCTTGTACAAGGCAAAAGCTTTGTGCGCGCCAGTGATTAGAATCATCACCTGGAAGAAAAAAAGCACCATCATTATGCTAAGGAAGATCTGCAGACAGTTGTTAGGGCAGATGACATCACCTTCGTTGGACTGGTCACATTGTGCCGATGCCTGAGTATCATCTTCCAAAGCAACTATTCTATTCCAAACTTAAAAATGGAAAGCGCAATGCTGGTGGTCAACAAAAGAGGTTTAAAGACTGTCTCAAGGCAAATCTAAAAAAAAGTAGTATAAACACCAACAATTGGGAAACACTGGCCTGCGAGTGCTCCAATTGGACAACAGCCTTTATCAAAGGTGTCATGGGCTTTGAAGACACTCAAACTCAGAATGCAAGGGAGAAACGTGCTAAGAGGAAGGCACGCTTGGTAAATCCACAACGTGTTCAACTCCCACCCGGGAACCAATGTCCCCACTGTGGAAGGACATGTGGGTACAGAATTGGCCTCCACAGTCACTTACACATTGTTAAAATCCATGTTTATGGAAGGCAATCTTACTCGGCTACGAGTGATTGCCAAAGAAGAAGGCGGCGGCAGATATTAAGCACACATTTCCTACGGACACTGTTTTATGTTTCTGTAAGAAGACACTGCCAAAGTCGACCTTGTACGGGCAGTAGAGGACATAAACTTGACGGGATTGAGATGGAGAAGTGTGTCCCCATTCAAATAAAGTAGTCCACCTAAAGGCTGCACTGTAATTGGAGAAAAATATTTTGTCCTCTACAATCAAAGTGTTTCTCAAACTTGGGTCTCCAGCTGTTGTTGGACTACAACTCCCATCATCCCTAGCTAGCGGGACAAGTGTGAAACAGCAGCATCTATTTTACTGAGATTACATGCATTATCGGCTCAAGAGGAAGCCAAATCTAGAGAGTTTTATTTTATTCAGTTCAATCAGGATGTTAATTGACAGTAAGAAGGATACTAACAGATTGGGAATAAAATTACACCTCTAGCATCTTGTCCAACTTGGGAGGAAAAAATTGTTTACCAACATCATCAGTTACACCTCACAAAATAAATAAACATGCATTACTAGCACAGAATGTTTGTAGCAATGATTCATTTTGCAATTCCATTGTTTTGCAATGAATTGGACCTGCTATGCTTCACAGATACACTTCTTGTCTGAAAGCAGCACACTACAAAAATATCCAGAAGAGATAGAAAAATATTCTTACTTCTCTAGCATCCATCACAGTTCCCACACCAACTGTTAACGCCATAGTAGGAACTTTAGCCAAATCTCCATCAAAGTATTTTGCATTTGCCAGAATGGTGTCCATTGCTAGCGTCTTCAATCTCGTTCTTGATACCAAACTTGAGCCTGGTTCATTGAAAGCTATGTGACCATCTGGACCAATGCCTTGAAAGAGCACACACAAGGAAGACAATGTAGATGGGAATGTCTGGTAATATTAAATAACTTTATGCAGCAGTAGATTGGAGGCATTCATTCTAAGCTATAGTTGATAGTTTGCTTTTGAGAGCATCAGAACAACACTAAGCACATCTTTATCTTGGTAGTTTAGTTCCTAAGATGCACTCCAAACTGCAAGTTGAACAACTCTGCAGCACAGAACTGAGCGCATATGTAACATAAACAGATGGTGCTTATTAAGCTTACAGGCTACTCCCACTATGTTTAATAAATCATCCCAACTATTTTTGTTCTACCCAGATACTTTTATTAGGTTGCAATCCCCCCCCCCCCACTTGCCTGCGAGTAAATCTTATTGAACTCAATGGGATTATTCAGAGTAGACCTGCACACAAAATTTTGTTTGGTAATTATGCATTACTGATTTGAGCGCTCACTGAAAAACTCCTTTTTTGCCACTACTGTTGAATAATAAATATATATATATTTACCTCCAACAAATAAATCTATTCCGCCAGCTTCCTCTATCTTTTTTTCAAACGCGTCACACTCTGCCTTTAGATCGGCAGCATTTCCATCGAGAATATGAGCGTTATTTGGATCTATATCAATATGCTTGAAAAAATTGTTCCACATGTAAGAATGGTAGCTTTCTGGGTGACTTCTGGGAAGCCCTGGAACAAAAGATTCAACACAAGTGCTAATTTACATTAGTTATCCAATTACTGGACTGCAAACAAATTTTCTAGGTTTACATGGCATACATGTAAACTACCCAGTCCCACCCCATTTTGCAAAAAACATTGAAGACAAACCTACCCACATATTCATCCATATTGAAGGTCTTCACATACTTGAAAGAAAGGTCTCCTCTTTTGTGATATTCTATCAGTTTTTTGTAACATCCCAGAGGCGTACTTCCTGCAAGAAGTAAGTTCTCATTATTTCATGCACTCTGAAAAAAAAATACCTTCACTGTAGTCACAAATTGCAAAATAATCACAAATCCATTTGATCTCTAAATCTAGGTTTGAAGAACCAGTGTGGTGTAGTGGTTAAGAGCGGTGGACTCGTAATCTGGGGAACCGGGTTCGCATCTCTCTGCTCCTCCACATGCATCTGCTGGGTGACCTTGGGCCAGTCACACTTCTTTGAAGTCTCTCAGCCCCACTCATCTCACAGAGTGTTTGTTGTGGGGGAGGAAGGGAAAGGAGAATGTTAGCTGCTTTGAGACTCCCTTGGGTAGTGATAAAGCGGGATATCAAATCCAAACTCCAAGTATACGTGTGGCAAAACCTCAATTTATACCTTCCCGTATTTCACAAATGGAAATAGGACATGCATTTACTTTATTCTTACACTATGTGTCTTTCTCTCTTAACATCCATCTTTTATTACTAGTAAGGTGAAAAAGGTAAAAGACCCCTGGACGGTTAAGTTCAGTCAAAGGCGACTATAGGGTTGTGGCGCTCATCTTGCTTTCAGGCCAAGGGAGCCAGTGTTTTTCCATAGACAGCTTTCCAGGTCATGTGGCCAGCATGACTAAACCACTTCTGGAACACCATGACGGAAACCAGAGCACACAGAAATGCCGTTTACCTTCCCGCCACAGCAGTACCTTTTTATCTACTTGCACTGGCGTGCTTTTGAACTGCTAGGTTGGCAGGAGCTGGGACAGAGCAATGGGAGCTCACCCCGTTGCAGGTATTTGAACCGTCAACCTACAGCAGTAACCCAGAGAAGCAGGAAGATAAATACTTGTTGCAGCAACTTGCTGGCCACAGGACTGGACAAGTTGCCAAGCTAGGTGTAGGACTGTCATGCAATAGCGGAAGAAGTGTGCATGCACATGAAAGCTCATACCAATAACAAACTTAGTTGGTCTCTAAGGTGCTATTGGAAGGATTTTTGTTTGTTTGTTTTGAAATACAGTGTGTGAGTAACTGGACCTCAATGCTTTTTGAAATACATCTGATTTTTTTTTAAAAAAATGGTATCACACATACCTACACAAAAGCAAAAGAGAAAGAGTGATTTAGGGATCGTCCTTGATAAAACAGGAGCAGTTGTAAGATACTATCCCAAATCAATGATTGCTTTAAAAGTAACCACGGCTACTTTTACAACAACAGCTGTCTACTGGTTATTATAGAGATACACTACCTCCAAGATCAGAGGCCACATGACTCGGGTTTCCGAAAGACATCTCTGGTTGGTAACCAGGCTGCCAGACTAGACATGTCCCTGATCTGACACAGAAGGGCTTTTATTAGGTTTTTATTCTATGCAGTTCAAAAGTAGATAAATAGGTACCGCTCCGGCGGGAAGGTAAACATTGTTTCCGTGCGCTGCTCTGGTTCACCAGAAGCGGCTTAGTCATGCTGGCCACATGACCCGGAAGTTGCACGCCGGCTCCCTCGGCCAATAAAGCGGGATGAGCGCCGCAACCCCAGAGTCGGCCATGACTGGACCTAATGGTCAGGGGTCCCTTCACCTTTATTCTATGCACATTTTTAAAGAAGCTAGTCAGTACACATACAGGATTGCAGACCACCTGCTCCCCACAAAAAACACCTAGGCACAGGTGATTCTCAAAGCTGACTTGCTCTGGAGACTCCACAGAGATAGAACTTGCTCCTCTGCATGTAATGCATCCAGAAAAGAAACCTTTCTCTAGAAGCCCAGAGTCAGCAGTCGCTTGAAGGCGCTCCTACCATTCTTACTCCCGCCTTCAAAAGCCAGGGACCCATTGTCACTACACGAAGTTCAAGGCTTCTAGCCATCTTTTTCGGCAGTCCCTAGCTCCCCCCTCACCCTTCTTTCCATAACAGACTCGCTCTGGAGAGCAGGAAGAGAAAGAAATCAACGTATGAAGTAACCCTTACACAGAAGCAAGCCCCACTGAACCATGCAGTAGCTGCCTCCGAGTAAACCTGGTCAGGACCTTGTTGAAACTTTTAAAATGTGCTACTTTCTTGCCGCATGAATGTGTAAAGAAACTCCAAAAGCCGTTTCCATTAGGCTACTCTGGGAGCAGGCATTTTGCAGTACATGTGTTTATGTGAACCTGCCATTTTCCTTTGGAAAAATGCATCTGGATCCTGGGGAGGGGGGTGGTTTGGCGAAGTTGGAAAAGAAAAACATCCTATGTTCTTTCCTTTACAGTCCCTCCTGAGACTGTTGGGCTTTCTGGGATATGTGTGCATCTGTGAACCCACTTTAACTGCGTTAAACAAATAGGGGAAGTGAATGTCACATGGTTGAGAATAGATAGCAGGATGAGGGAGGAACTCACAAGCCTGGCCGGAAGGAAATTATCCCACAACAATACACAGGCAGTTGAAGGATGAACAGTGGCAGCGCAGGGTCATGTTCGGTGCCCACTTGTAGAGTTGGAAGGCATCCCAAAGGTCATCTAGCCCAAGCATAGCTGTCAACTGTTCCCTTTTTTAAAGGGACATTCCTCTTAAGAAAAGGGAAAAGTTGACAGCTATGAGCCCAACCCCTGCAAGAGGAAACCATAGCATCCATGACAGATGACTTAAAAACCTCCAAGGACGGACAGTCCACCACTTCCGGAGGCAAGCACGTTCCGCTGTCAAACAACCCTTGCTGCCAGAAAATTATTTCTGTCGTTTAGCTGGAATCTGCTTTTCTTTAAACTTTAATCGCTTGCACAGTATTGGTTTTCATTCTCTGACGCTGTGCTAGGAGCGCTGGATTTAGGGCAGTTCCCCTGCACAGGGCGCTGAGCCAAGGAGCCACAAAATAAAATAATAATAATAATACCTATATTTATACAGGTGGCAACTCAAAGTTGGGTGTGTGCGTCCAATTTTGTCTTCCTCACTCAGTTATATCTCTGGTGACATCTGGGAGAGCCCCTGATGTGTGAGAGAGGCAAAAAACACACAAAAACCCCCAGCAATTTTTAATCAATAAATGCCAAGCAATTGCCTTCATTTACCTGTTGGCAAGCCCAGAGTGAAATACCTGCCCGGGCTCGGTTTGTACTGGATGATGCGGTTGCAGATATACTTCGCAGCCCACTCGCTGGCCAGGTCGTAGTTGTCAAGGATCACCAGCCTCATCCTCCCTCCTCCTTCCTGGAAGATGCAGCGGAGAAGCAGCGGCGGCCAAGGCGAGCAAAACAAAACAGAAGCAGCAGCAGCAGCAGCAGCGACTATGGAAGAGGGCGGACTTCCGGCGCCCGGCGCGAGCCCCGCCCCTTTCGGCCGCCGTCGCTGCTGCTTCGGCAAGTTCCGCGGTTATGGGAAAGAGGGGCGCTGCCCTCTTCCCGAGGGGCTCGGAGAAGGCAGCGCGCGTGCGCAAGTTCGGCTATAAATACTTGCCAGCAGAAGCTCGTCGTGTTACTCGCGTTTGGGGCGCGGAGGTCGAGCTTCTGCGTGTTTAGAGGGGGAAGGGGCAGGGAGAGGAGCGTTTCAAACGCTGCTTTGAAAGGGGGGAGGCTTTTTAGACGAGTTTTCAAACAGTGCAGGGAGAAAAGAAAACTGCAACCTGAGGCAGTACTGGGGGGGGGGGGGAATTAAACCTTCCTACCCCCCCCATCATTGTTGGTTAAACGAGGGAAGAATACTCTGCCAATAATACAGATAAAATTGGGTTGCTTTACATGTATTTGCAAGGGTAGGTGGGGGACTAGCTTGGAGAGTGGGCTATATTATGCCAACCCTGCAAAGTTATATATTCCTTACTTTGGTGTATGTGGGGGTGTTAGGTTAGCCCAGTAGTATTTTGGCATAGTTTATTGGGAGAAGGGCAGACTTTGAACTTAAAACTACATAGCTACTCGGGCTTCAACACTGATGCAATCACAAAATGCTGGAAATATGCTGTAGACTTGTCCTCCGCAGCTAGTTGCATATTTAGTTGTATTGCCTTATGTGTGTGCGCACACACACAGCGCCCTTGCTGCAAAAAAATTCTGTGAATGCTTGCGGGTTTTCCTAATGATGCAAGCAGCTTGCAATATAGACTCAAAAATAAATAGGATACTCAAACTTGAGATGAAGGAAACAGCATTTTAAAGTTCAGGGGGCTGCATGACAGGATCTTGTAAATCTAGGTTGCTTTAGGGGAGGGGGTGAAAATGCAGTACCTAATTATTTTTTTGCTGGTAGGCCAATAAATGAAGATCTTTCAATGTTAATTGGATTTATTTGCATGCTGCTTTCCTACAGTGAGCTGTGTGCATAGCAGCTGAGAGCAAACATTCAAAGCAAAGTACAGTTAAAAGAAAAAGCTTTTTGGGGATATTGTTTGCCTTTCTCTGCTGTCACTGGAAAAAGTAATTTGATAAGACAAACTTATTTGTAAACTAATAGATTAATCACCATGACTTAAAATTGGGCATCCATTATAGTGGCATAAAATAAGAATTTTTAGGACAGACATACAAATAGCAATGCAATAACTAAATCCTCGACTTACTACTAGTACTTAGTACTACATTAACAAATTAGAGGGGGCAGAATATATCCTGTTAAACTCAATCTTACGTAGGCAAGATTTTGATGGAGTTCTAAAATTAACCATAGTATCTTAGATCAAGATTTTTATGGGCTCCTGCCTGTGACAAGCTTTGCTATTTATATTTACTGAGTTGAAGGCTGAAATCAGATTTATGAAAGCTGTGAAAGATTCTTGGAGAGTCTTTGTGTAGTTTTAAATTGCAAGGTAAAGGTAAAGGTACCCCTGCCCATACGGGCCAGTCTTGACAGACTCTGGGGTTGTGCGCCCATCTCACTTAAGAGGCCAGGGGCCAGCGCTGTCCGGAGACACTTCCGGGTCACGTGGCCAGCGTGACATCGCTGCTCTGGCGAGCCAGAGCCGCACACGGAAACGCCGTTTACCTTCCCGCTGGTAAGCGGTCCCTATTTATCTACTTGCACCCGGAGGTGCTTTCGAACTGCTAGGTTGGCAGGCGCTGGGACCGAGCAGCAGGAGCGCACCCCGCCACAGGGATTCGAACCGCCGACCTTTCGATCGGCAAGTCCTAGGCGCTGAGGCTTTAACCCACAGCGCCACCTGCATCCTTTAAATTGCAAAGGACATAGTTAATAGTGTTTCTAGTTTGATGGAATCCAAATTGTGCCTCTGATACTCTTGGCTGAAAAAGATACCTAGAGTAACCATTGCTGTTTTTCTAGAAAGAGGCGCCGGAATTCACAAATTCCTCCCTCGTTATCCTATAATGGCAATGGCACCCACCTGAGAGGTGCTAGAAGTGTGTTCCTGTGAGTTGCAGCTGAAAAATACTTTTATTTGAGGGATCTTTCAAATACCTTTTAGGGGCATTAGGGAAAGGGACCTCATTGTGTCCTTCATCCTGGGAGCGGTAGAATTTAAAGAATCTTGTCAAGTTTTGCAATGTTTGTTTTCAAAAACTCTGGGTCTGGGGACCAAATACAAGGAAGATTTTCATGTGGAATTATTGTCAGCAATTGAATGAATCACGCCTCCTTTCCCAAGTCAATGTCCATATGACCAATTAAACTCCTGGGCTGTAAATGAGATTTGGCTGCCCATAAACACGCCAAGCACAGAAATCTGTAATTTGGCTTGGCCTGGCTATTTGTCAGCTTCGTTCCATTGCAAATGGTGCAACTGATGAATGAATGAACTTTACTATGGTCACAGACCAGTATAAAAAAACAACATATAAATAAAATAGCAGTTAGGATTTTTTTTTAACTGATAAATGTTGGAGCAAATAAGGACAAAGAAACAAGCATAGGATAAAACATCTGAATAAGATACAAGATTAAACACTGATAATGGATAAAAACTGATAAAACAGATAAGAACTAAAAACAAACAAGCAGTTAAAACAACTGTAAGAGCGTAAGAACTAAAAGACTTGCAGTTAAAACAACTATAAGAGGCTGCAGAGTAGAAGCCTCTGAAATAGAGGACACTTACAACATTAGAAACTGATGTGCAAATATGGTTAAAACAGACAATTAAAACAATGTACAATAAACTTAGAAACAATGTGCAACAATAAACTATCCCAGGGAGTTGACTCAAGAGTCACCCATGGAACCGAGTTTGGGGATTTTCATTTATTTTGAGTTGGACGATGGTTTGCTCCTACAGATTCGTACACAGAATCTCTTGACCATCCAGGTTTTCTTCTGATCTTTGCCTAACAGCAAAAGGTCAGATTTTTGCTTTTGCGGGAGGTCGGCGAGCCTCACCAGTAGGGGATCAATGAACTTACTATGTGCCTTTTAAGTAAAAGGGACATTTAAAGAGCAAGTGTTCTGGCCTTCCTATCTCTCCCAATGGACAGGTGCAAAGTCTCTGAGCATATGGGACCCTTCTAAAGGCTCCATCCAGGACCGGCGAGGGAAGAGCCGTGCTTCTGGCGAGTGTAAAGGCCCTTCTTGCATTTCTAGATACGAGAAAGAAGAGATAGGCTGCCGGTGCGGCTATATATCTCATGATTTCTCCAATTTTATAGTCGGGGCACCGGTGCGGCTATATATCTCATGATTTCTCCAATTTTATAGTCGGGGCACCTTGCGCAGTCCAGTTGTGTCTCGGTATCTAATATTCTTTGCCTGACCATGGTTTTTGCCTGGCCCAACCCCAGACTTAGAAGGGCTTGAGGGGCAAAATCCAGTTTCCGGAGGGTGTTCAGAACTGCAGTTTGCCAGCCTGACTGGACTTGGTCACAGGATCAGTGGGGCTATCCCTCGGGGGGGGGGGAGCAGATTCAGTGTCAGCCATTTGTAGATTGATGTTAAGCAAATGCTAGCCTCCACTCTCATCATCCCCGTTTCCAATCTCACCCATGTGTTGGAGACACATCTAGGGACTTGGAGGAGAGCTCTAAGAAGTCTAGATTGAACTCTCAAGGGGTGAGAAAGCAGAGGAAGGAACCATCCAGGAGTTGTGCCAAAGTTTTGGCCTTGTATAATTTTAGAGCTGTGGAATTTAAGAATACAATTTGCGTTGTTTTTTCTGCTGAACTCCCGATGGAGTTTATATGTAGTTTGTTGGTTCCTGAGGCCTGTACCACCATTCCTAGATACTTGTAGTTTGTGACTTGTTCTAATTTATGGCCTTGGAGTTACCAGCTTCTAAGCTTTGGTTTTCCCCCAAAAGTGAGTATCTTGGTCTTTTGATAGTTGATTTTGAGACATTCAGATTCACAGTATGCTGTGAGCTTTCTTAGTGCTCTTTTGAGTCCAATGGGGGTTCTAGATAGGATTACCGCATCATCGGCATAAAGCAGAACCGAAATATGCCGATTTGCAAGCTGCGGCGGGTGGAGTTCTGAGTCATTGAGTGCAGATACTAAGTTATTTAGATAGAAATTAAATAGTAGAGGGGCCAATGGCACCCTTGCCTGAGTCCTTTGAAGGTTTTACTAGGGTCCGTTAGGTGTCTTAGGCGGCTTTTGCAACTGAGCTTGGGTGACCACCAGTATAGGATTATCCTTCCCCTTCTCCCAGACAGACACACCCTGTGGTCACACCTTTGAGATTTATGCGTCTGTTGTCTTAGGTTCACTTGAGAGTGCTGAACACACTGAATATCCTCTCTCCAGGTGCCAACTTGACCCAAAGTCCTATATATATTTAAAACATCCCACCTACTCAAAAAGGCCATAGAGAATTAAAAGACAAAGGTTAAAAAGTAATGTTTTTGCTTCTGCAGCCCAGATTTTGTAGTTGCTGTGGACTACAGCCACCAGATGCCTCATTATTATTGGTGAATTAATGCACTGTATGTACATTGCGGTCATGCAAACATAACTAAAAAATTTTTGCTCCCTCTCCTGGCTTAAAATTTCATTGATCGATAGGATTAAGTTTTAGGTTCAGGTATTGGGTGTACCTGTTGGCATCCAGTGTTCAGGTGCCTTGTTTAAATGTACAAACAGTATTTAAAATTGTGTGACACATACATACTAGCCACCAGATGGCAGAAAAGGCTTGTGCATGGCTGAGCAACTTGTAGAAAAAGAACACCAAGTGTGCAAAAAGCCAAATGTAGGAATTTATTATGATTGGCTTAAGGTAACCAGCAGTCTTTTTCTCCCTGCCTATGCTGCTTGCCCTGATCTCCTGAAATGGGCAAGTCCTGATGTGTATAGCTTAATGGTTTGCTGCTGTTGAAAAAGCTCTGAAATGAACCTATGCTGCCAATTCTCAGTAGACCAGTATAAAGTAAGCAATACATAAGTGGCACACAAAACACTAAAAACCCATTCTATGTTGTAAATCTTCAATTAATCCAAAAATTGAGAGAGCTATGTACAAGATCTACTACAGAAGTCACAAACACAAAACTCGTTCAAATTGTGTCCAAAATGAAGATAAGTCTTTAAATGTTCCTTTAGCCAGGCTCCTGTAGATATCAACGAGAATAAGTTTGATCAAACAAAGTGTTGGTGATGTTACGCACAAGAGATAGAAGAGGGTGGCAGCATTTGTCACCTGTTTCGCTCATGAAGAGTCTCTGGCTTCTTTAGTAAATTCTCACGGTTTTGATTTATTTATAAACATTCAAGTCCATATGTTACATTTCTTCAGGAAATTCTCCCTCAAGATTTTGCTGTATTTACATACATTCAACTTGATATGCCAAGTTCTTTCTTGACTTAAGCATTTATTTGTTTACTCAGTCATGGCTGTTGAAAAAGCAGTACAGCGGTTACTTCTATACATGGCCGGCACAGCCATTAGGCAGAGTGATGCAGTCTGCTCAGGCGTTGGCCCTCCAAGGGCCGTGTGAGATCTTTGATCAGCACCAATGGCCGGGGCTTGGCAGCAAACCAGGACACTAGCCACCATGGGCATACCGATAAGAATATGGCATATATTGCAGGCGCTGGTGCAGTTTGATAAGTCCTTTTGCCTTAAAAGCCACCCATTCTCTGTAGAGGAAATGGGTGGCGTGTGTATGTGTGTATATATATGTAATTGGCCACAGCAAGCAATCTCAGTACAACCTTCTGTTGGCTAGTTGCACTGCAGAAGACATGCTGGGGAGACCACACATTACAAGGAACGCAAAAGAACTTTAGCTAGGTTTTAATAATAAAAAGTTTTACATTAATTGTAATATATCAAGAAGCATGACCCATCCAGCAGGGTACTGAGAGAGCTAGGTGCTGCTCTTTATATACTGTACCCAACAGCTTAATCACCACAACCTAACAGCATCTGCTATATTGCTTCACATCTATAAAACTAGGTCACGTTATTTGCTCTGGCCCTTAAAGAAATACACATCTTGTGGAACAATAATGAACCTTCCAATTTAAAGAGACCATTCAACACCTTCTTTAGATATTTCATCACTGCCTCGCGTACATACTCAAGGAGGGACAATGTGTTCGTGAAATCCTTCCAAATTCACCATCCAGTTAAAACATGGCACACAATCCGTTTACCAGGCTTTGATTTACCTTTTCTAGGATTTAAATACCAAACAGGGCAGCATGCCAAAAAGTCAAGTTGCAGGCCCTGGGGGTAGCCTTCAGGGTAGGCAAGTTAGACTTAAGAATACAGGCAACCATCCAACCCAATCATGTGTTCATACTTAAAAATAATGCCTCTGCTATGGGAGCTTAATCTCATACTGAAATGGATAGAAAATTCATGGTATTCTTGGTTGGACATGAAGTGCAGTCACAATCAGGAGGTTCAGAAATGCAGTCCAAAGTCAGTTTTTGTAAAAGTTTTTTTTTTATTAAAAGTTTTTTTTTATTAACTACCTCATCTGGTTGCCTAACAAAAAACACAAATATTTTTATGAGCAGGAGAGCAGGATGCCAACTGGGGTCTGAACAGGCACTGATCATCCATGATGAACTTCCATCGGTCTTGCCAGTCCTAACCCAGATTTAAGAGTGTTAACTATGGGTGTTCACCCTTACCCCTACCCCAAAGGAATCAGTCTGTTCTCATTACGGGCCTTGGATTAACAATATTGGCCTTGAGACCTTAATGAGAAACACTTGTGTTTGAGTTTAGTATTCCAGAATTGTTAACAGCTTTCCACACAAACCCACAAGCTAGCCTTAAAGTGGGAGGACTGTTAATCAACAGAGCCACCATACCAGACAACCACTATACTGGCTTTTCTAAGGGCAATTTATTACCTCAGGGATGACGGTGCTGTCATCTGGACCACCACCTTGCCGATGTGGCGACACAGGGCATAGCCCCCAAATGGCTGTGCTCCTTTATCTCTGGTTGGGGACAGAGGGTGGCACTAGGGAGGGAGATGTCATACTCTGAACACTGAAAGTACTACTTCTACTGATGAGGAATGCAAATTAGCCAGAATTTCCTTCCTTAAGTTGTTTGCTTGAAATGCAGAACATGACTTGCTATAGTTTTGTGATAATCCGTATTGATAAGTTTGTTTAAACTATAGTGACCTATGATTTGCAACACCACACTGTTCATCGGCTCTTCAGTTATGCATTTGTCTTCATTCAAAAGCAAAAGCTTTCATTCATCCCCTCGGGATCATGAAGCCTGCAACACTGAATAAAAGCAAACCGCATTCAGAGCAAACAATTCATAAGTTGCTAATAAACAGTAAGCAGTTCTAAAGATACTTCCCGAATACTAATGAACAGCATATTCTTTTTTGCAGTTTAATAATGTGGGTTGACTTGTGAATACTTAACCGTGAAGAGTTCAAAGCAATACAAAAATAGGTTCCCCCCCTCACAGCTTTACTCCTGCTTATTCCCCTGTGTTAAGATCAGCTGTTAAAAGGACAGTGGGCATTTAGAGTTGGCTGTTGCTCAGGTGTTTAATTTTGCCTTGAACTGTAGGCGCACAGCATAGCTTTTTATTCTGTGTTCACTTCAATCTGTATACAAACCCCCCACCCAATCAGCTCCATCTGTGCCATTTCTGGCTGCCTCCTAATATTTCTGCTAATAAATCCATCTATTCTGACATCAGAACACCCTTTGTCCGCTTCAGTCCTCAAGTTCTAGCAGAATTTGTTGTTGCTTAGTTGTGTCCGGCTCTTTGTGACCCCATGGATCAGAGCACGCCAGGCACTCCTATCTTCCGCTGCTTCCCGCAGTTTGGTCAAACTCATGTTGGTAGCTTTGGGAACACTGTCCAACCATCTCGTCCTCTGCCGTCCCCTTCTCCTTGTGCCCTCCATCTTTCCCAACATCAGGGTAATGGAAGTATCCCGCCAACTGGCTGACCATTGTTTGGAACACCAGCGACCCCTGAAGAACACCCCAAAACCCAAAGATCCTGCTGCATCCGACTGAACCTGAAAATGAGTGGAAAGCCTTAAAGTATCCTATCAGAGAGATAATCCGTTATAATTTTCTAGAAAGCCAAACCAAACCTTGAGATCTCATTTTACTGCTTTTGTAAGGCGTACCCTATGATGTGGTGACAGCAGCCCTCAGATAACCTAGCCAACCGTGAGCAGAAAGGGCAACCTGGGGCTATCACCTGACAGGCAAAGTTCAAGTGGCCTAACAAGGACTGAATTTGCCTGAGTGTTACTTTTTTTATTTTGAATCTTTTTATTGAGTTTCATTTATCACATACACACAAGAAAAAAAACAAGTTCGTTAAAGGCACCAAAACAAAAAGGGAAAAAGAAAAGGTGAAAAATACAGAAAAATAAAAACTAATACATAATACACACTGTCTGACTTCCTTCCCTCCTGATTTCGGGTTTCTAATTTTAAAAGTTTCATTTTTACAGCTGGTATTGGTTATTAGTTTTTACATCGGAAGTTTAAAACAGTCCTGCTATAGTTGGTAGGTTTCTATGATTACCTTCAATATATGTCATAAATTTAATCCAGTCATCATTTAACTTTGTATTCTTTTGGTTTCTAATTCTCTGCGTCATTTTTGCCAATTCAACGAAATCAAATAATTTCGTTTGCCATTCCCTCACCGTTGGTATATTTGTGCTTTTCCAGTTTTGGGCAATTAACATTCTGGTCGCTGCTGTTGAATATTGAAATAAAATTTTATCTTCTTTCCTAATTTCTTCTCCAATAATACCTAGTAAGAAGGCCTCTGGTTTTTTAGGGAATGTGTATCTAAATATTTTTTTTAACTCATTATATATCATGTCCCAAAATTTCTTTATTTCCTCACATGCCCACCACATATGTATGAAATTGCCCTCTTTTGTTTTACATCTCCAGCAAGCCTTATTTCCAGTCTTATATATCCTACTTAATTTTTCTGGTGTTATATACCATCTATATATCATCTTCTCTAGGTTTTCTCTAATTGCAGCACTCGCCGTAAATTTTATTCCCTCATTCCACAATTTTGTCCATTTTTCATATTCTATGTTATGCCCCAAGTCTATTGCCCATTTAACCATAACTTCTTTAATTTCTTCATCTTTTGTATCCCAATCCAATAATATTTTATACATTTTAGATGATAATTAGAATTACTTTCAATTATCTCAATCTGAAATTTTGATTTTTTTTCATTCATTCCAATTTTTTTATCCTCCGACCATATTGCGTTGATTTGGTGATACTGTAGCCAGCCTGTCATCTTTCCCTTTAGTTCTTCATACGGTCTTAGTTTCCAGCTGTCTTCCGATCTAATCAATAAATCTTCATAAGTCAATTTTTGCTCCTCCGTGTTTATTTTTTTGTTTATTAGGATGTTTGTTGGGGACAACCACCAAGGTACTCTCCATTCCAGCAATTTTTTGTTTTTTTCCCACACTTCATACAGTGGGCCCCTGATAATGTGGCTTGAGAACCCTTTGTGCGCTTTCTCTTTATTTGACCACAGGTAGGCGTGCCAGCCAAACCTGTTGTCTGCCCCTTCTAAATCCAATAAGTCATTATTTTCCAAGGTTATCCAGTCTTTAACCCAGCAGAGACAAGCAGCTTCATAATACAATTTTAGATTGGGAACTGCAAAACCCCCTCTCTCCTTTCGGTCCGTGAGTAGTTTAAATCTAATCCTTGGCCTCTTTCCCTACCATATGAATCTTGAAAGGGTTTTCTGCCAGTCCTTGAATAATCTAGGTCCCCTGATTACAGGAATGTTCTGGAATAAGAACAGCATCTTTGGAAGAACATTCATTTTTATTACCTCCATCCTGCCCAACCACGAGAGGTTAATTCTATTCCAAATGTCTAAGTCTTTTTTAATTTCATTCCATATTGTCGAATAATTATCTTCAATTAAATTTATGTTTTTTGGTGTGAGCCATATTCCTAAATATTTTATTTTTTTTGCCACCTTTATTCCATAATTTCTCTCTAATTTTTCATTTTGCTCATTTCCCAGGTTCTTTGTCAACATTTTAGTCTTTAATTTGTTCAATTTGAATCCGGATAATTTGCCATATTCTTCTAATATCTCCAGCGCTTTGCCCATACTTTCTTGCGGTTCTTCCAGGGATAACATCAGGTTGTCCGCATAGGCTTTTAATTTGTACTCCTTCAGTCCTATTTTAATTCCTTGTATTTCCGGTGTCGATCTTATTTTATTCGCCAGTACTTCTAATACCATGATAAATAAGAGCGAGGAGAGAGGGCATCCTTGCCTTGTTCCCTTCTCGATTTTGAATGTGTTTGTAAGATTATTGTTTATTACTAATTTGGCAGTTTGGACTGAGTATATTGCCTCTATTCCTTTCAAAAATTCGCCCTCTATTCCTGCCCTCTCCATGGATTTTATTAAAAACGACCAAGAAACATTATTGAATGCCTTTTCGGCATCTATAAACATCAGAGCCGCCGGAACATCATTATTAATCCCCAAATATTCAATTATGTTTATGATATGTCTCACATTGTCCTTCATAAACCTGTTCGGCAGGAAACCCGCCTGGTCTTTATGGATTAAATTTGTTAAGCACTTTTTCAATCTATTTGCCATAATATCCGCATATATTTTATAATCATTGTTTAATAGGCATATTGGCCTATAGTTCTTGATGATCAGTCTATCTGTATCCGGTTTTGGAATTAACGTTATAAAGGCCTCCCTCCAGGACTCAGGTATTTTTCCTCCTCTTAAGATATTTTTCATGGTCTCGCAAAGTGCTGGTGCCAGTTGATTTCCCAAGACTTTATAGTATTTTGCCGATAAACCATCCGGTCCCGGTGCTTTCCCTGGTTTCATTTTTTTGATCGCATTCTGAATCTCTTCTATTCTTATGGGTCTGTTTAATTGAAGTCTTTCTTCTTCCGTTACAGTCTTTCCTTTACAGTTCTCAAGATGCTTTTCTATTTGGGTTGGGTCTTCTCCTTTTTTGTATAGTGTTACTTTTTTTGAGCATGAGCAGTTGAGAAACAGCCACTTTAAGAGCTGTCAGCTTGGCCTCAGGCAAATGCGATGTCTGGGCGACCGTGTGGAGCTCAATACCCAAATAAGTCATAGTCGCGACAAGACCTTCGGTTTCTTCTTCTGCCGGGGGAACTCCTAACTCCACAGAAAGAGACAAGAGCATTAAGCAGAGTTGAGCATGAATTATTATTTGGGGGTCCAGCTAATAAAAAAGGATCAAGATAATGGGTCACCCAAGACAAACCAGTTTTAAAATGTAGGGCCCAATCCAAGAAGGTGCTAAAAGTTTCAAAGGCGGCGTGAGCAACCCATTGGCATTGTTTTATCCACGTAATAGGAGCCCTCGAACTTAAAATATAACCAACGGAAGTCATCGGGATGTATTTGTAGGAGGCGAAATGCGGATTCAATGTTGCATTTTGCTAATAGTGCCCTCTTTCCAAAAGACCGAATAAGTTTGATGGCATGATCAAATGAGGCGTATTTTACTGAGCAGAGTTTGCCTGGGATGACATCATTTACTGAGGCCCCTTTGGGATAAGATAAGTTGTGAATCATACGAAATTCCCCAGGTACTTTTTTGGGCACAATCCCCAGCGGAGATATGTATAAATTTGGAATAGGTGGACTAGCGAAGGGACCAGCCACCTGCCCTGCCAATATTTTCTTTTTTGCTACATCAGGCCTTTCGCTTAATGATTTTTGATTCTGTGGATCCCCAGAATTGGGGGCGAACGCCACTGGGATTCTAAAACCCTTGGAGAAAACCTCCCTAAGGTAGATTGCTGATTTATTTATTTATTTTTATTGAGGTGCAGGTCAAGAAGGGCTTTTAGCGCATTAAGATTTGATGGGTGAGAATGCCAGTGAAAGATTTATTGTCTACTCGCACCCCCTGGAGCGGGTTGCCCACCCTTTCTACTCTGCTGGTGTGACCCCCTGCCTCCCCAAAAGGGCACCCAGGCACCTGTCAGACTCACGCGAGTACTTACAACTTTGCCTCTGGCATAATCCCTTGTTAAACTCCCAACATACCTTGCGGCGTGTATCCTTTTTTATGTCTGATTTTAGGAATTTACCCTGGTCCAGAGGTTTCTTTTCGATATGAGGGCCCACGTATGTAAGCCAAATAAATTGTCCACTCAATCCCAGCGTGCAGTTGGCAACAGTACAGCGTTTCTCTGGAACGTCTTACCGTAACGAATGGCCACTGCCTCACAAGCCCATGGCATAGGCCGTCTTCAAGAGTGATTGATAAACAATTAAATGCATTGCTCTCCGGATAAGCAGCAGCTACTACGCAGGAAAAAACTTGGAAGCTGCTTAGCCAATTTTCAAAAGTTTCCTCAACCCTGGGTGACTTGTATTCCCCCCCCCCCCAAATTTCTTTTACTGATTTTCCAGAATTTTTAAACAAACATAAATCTTAACTGTACTTAATTATTGTTAAAATAATTCAGCATTAATACACACATATTGAAAATATACAAAATAAATTTAATACAATCCTTTAAAATGTTCCAACATACCTACACTCAATCCCACAGATAATTCCTTTTCCCATCACCATCCACCACCCCTCACCCCACCTTTGTGTTAGACTTCCAATCTACTCAATTGCAATTTCTTTCCACTTCGATTACTTTTTCACACACTTTTAACCTAATTTCATGCTTTTTCTCTTACGCATTGTTATCCATCTTACTTAGTATTCCAGTATTTAAAATGGAACTTGTTTATTCTAATAGGAGTTCTGATTTTTCAACATGGTTTTGCAAGTATCCTTTAAACACCTTCCAATCCCTGTCTATTTTCTCTTTTGAGATCCTTCCAATTTCTCCCATTGTTTTGGATATATTGTAGTACTGCAATAATTTGGCAAGCCACTCTATTCTTGTCTGTATAATACCACTTTTCCAATTTTTCACAATCAATAGCCTAGCGGCTACTGTTGCCTATAAATATGCTGTCTTGTCTTTTTCCTTTAGATTTCCTGGTACTATTCCCAATAGAAAACCTAGTGTTTTCCTAAACATTTTTTTTTCATTTCGTTATATATTTCTCAAAGTTGTTTGATGTTTAAATAATTCCACCATATATGTATCATAGTACCTTTTCCAGTGTTGCATTGCCAGCAGACATTGCTACAATTTTTATTCATTTTTGCTATTCTTTCAGGTGTTAAATACCATCTATGTTGTATTTTGAGGTAATTTTCTTTCAATATATAACACACATAGTGAATTTCATATCTTCTTTCCACAATTTTCCCCATTTTTCAAACATATTTTTCCAATATCTTGCAAACATTTAATCATGGATGCTTTAACCAATTCATCCTTTGTTTCCCACTAAGATCAGATTATACAAGTATTTATCAAATTTTTATATTTATTTTTCAAATCCTAACTATCTTTCGCTAATCTATACTTAATTTGAATATATTGGAACCATCCTTTAATTCCAATTCTCCATTTTCTTCCTTTAATACAATTTTATAAGTAGCCCAATTTTCGTTCATATTTAATTTTTTCACTATGACAATTTCTGCCGGTGATGCCCACCAAGGAGTTTTCGGTTCTAGGAGTCTTTTATATTGCTCCCATATTTTATATATAGACTTTCTGACTGTGCTCTAGGAAGCCTTTATGTACTTTGACTTTTCAATCTTATTAGATAGGCATGCCATCCAAATCTCATCTCTACTCCCTCTAAATCCAGTACATCTGAGTCGTCTTAATTTGATCCATTCTTTTAGCCAGGTCTGACCCACTGCATCATGATATAACTCCATGTCAGGGAGGTCAAATCCTCCTCTCTCCTTGTCTATCATTACTTTGTGTTTTTTTCTTGGTTTTTCCTCTGACCACACAAATTTGGCCAAATCTCTTTTCCAGTTATTAAAAAATTTATCTCCTAGTATTTCCTTCACATCTGAAGGGAGGGTGTTCCACAGGATGGGTGCCACTACCAAGAAGGCCCTCAGTGAGGTTCCCTGTAACCTCACTTCTCGCAATGAGGGAACCACCAGAAGGCCCTCAGCGCTGGATCTCAGTGTCCAGGCTGAACTATAGGGGTGGAGATGCTCTTTTAGGTATATAAGACTGAGGCTGTTTAGGGCTTTAAAGGTCAGCACCAACACTTTGAATTGTGCTTGAAAATGTACTGGGAGCCAATGCAGATCTCTCAGGACCGGTGTTATGTGGTCCCGGTGGCCACTCCAGGCACCAGTCTAGCTGCCGTATTCTGGATTAATTGCAGTTTCCTGGTCACCTTCAAAGGTAGCCCAACGTAGAGCGCATTGCAGTAGTCCAAGCAGGAGATAACTAGAGCATGCACCACTCTGGCGAGACAGTCTACGAGTAGGTAGGGTCTCAGCCTGCATACCAAATTGAGCTGGTAGATAGCTGCCCTGGACACAGAATTAACCTGCCCCTCCATGGACAGCTGTGAGTCCAAAATGACTCCCAGGCTGCACACCTGGTCCTTCAGGGGCACAATTACCCCATTCAGGACCAGGGAATCCCCCACACCCACCCACCCTGTCTCCCAAAACAGTACTTCTGTCTTGTCAGGATTCAACCTCAATCTGTTAGCTGCCATCCATCCTCCAACCGCCTTCAGGCACTCAAACAGGACCTGGGTGTCATCTGCATACTGATGGACACCCAGCCCAAACCCCCTGATGATCTCTCCCAGTGGCTTCATATAGATATTAAAAAGCATGGGGGAGAGGATGGAACCCTGAGGCACCCCACAAGTGAGAGCCCAGGGGTCTTGAACACCCACCCCCAACACTACTTTCTGTACACGGCCCAGGAGAAAGGAGCGGAGCCACCATATAGCAGTGCTCCCAGCCCCTCTAAGACGGTCCAGAAGGATGTTAATGGTCGATGGTGTCAAAGGCCACTGAGAGTTCCAGCAGAGCTAGGAAACAGCTCTCACCTTTGTCCCTAGCCTGCTGGTGATCATCAACCTGCGTGACCAAGGCAGTTTCAGTCCCATGGTGAGGCCTGAATCCCGATTGGAAGGGATCCAAATGGTCCACATCCTCCAGGCGTGCTTGGAGTTGTTCAGCAACCACCCGCTCAATCATCTTACCCAAGAACGGTAGATTTGAGACTGGGTGATAGTTGGCCATATTGGCCGGGTCTAAATATGCTTTTTTAAGAAGCTGGTTAATGACCGCCTCTTTCAGCGGGTCTGGGAAGGCTCCCTCACAGAGGGAAGCATTCACCACCCCACAGAGCCCATTACCTAGGCCTTCCCAGCTCACTTTTATCAGCCAGGATGGGCAAGGATCAAGGAGACAGGTGGTTGGTTTCTTTCGTCCAAGCAATCTGTCCACATCCTCAGAGGTAACAGATTGGAATTGATCATATGTAACAAGATTAGACAGGACTCTTGCCTCCTTCTGAATCGGGAAAAACTTTGCAAAAGCATTGCAGGAGATCTTGGGGTCCCTACTAGGCCCCAATGATGCAGGTGGTTCTGATAGATTGAACCACCTGAAAGAGTCTCCTGCTGCTGTTTTCTGCAGATGCAGTAGAGGCGGTGAAGAAGGCCCTCTTCGCCATTTTCATTGCCACTTGGTAGGCTCGACGTTGAGCTCTAGCCCGTGTCTGGAGTGATTCAGAATGAGTTTTCTGGCGCTCTAGCTGTCTCAAGAATTGTTTCATCGCCCTCGGCTCCGGGGAAAACCATGCGGCTGTCCGGGCTCCATGCAATCGGAGAGGGCGCTTCGGAACCAGACAGTCAATAGCCCTAGTTAACTCCGCATTCCAGCGGGCCACCAAGGAATCAGCTGAAAGGCCATCAACTTGGATAACACACCTACCACTCTCTGGAAGCCTATTGGATCCATTAAGTGGCGGGGCAGACCATCTGTAGTAATGCTCCGGCCACTCGCCCCTGTCCTACCATCTAGCTGGAGCCAACTGGTTTTTCCCAGTTCCTGAACTTTGCTGTTCTGTTTCCCAATCTTCCTTTGGTCGCAGGTCGCACAGCAGGACTTGAAGTTAGAACTGGAGGCTTCTTTTCACTTAATTGGGGGCAAGCGGCTTTTACATTGCCAGGCTTTTTACAATAGAAACACAGTCCTGAACTAGGAGAAATTGTAGAAAACTCCCCTCCTGCTACAGAAGAGTCTTTTGCAGGTATCGGAGTGGCCTTACTTTGGTCTCTCGCGGGAGGAGCAGACCTCCCAGCAGGAGCTGATGCCGTTGGTCTATTCCCGCCCGTCTGTCCCCTATTCGCCAAATGGGACTGGTTCAGCTTAAAGGATTCTGCGAGTTCTGTCTCCTGGTCCAAAGAGCTTGCAATCTCAGGAGGCAATTGGTGCATAAACTGTTCTTTTAACACCAGTTGCTTAAGTCCTTCTAAAGTATGGACGCCTTCAGCTGAAAGCCACAAGTCAAAGTTCTGGGGCATTTTCGCGGAAGACACATAAATACTGTCTGAGGGGTTGGACTTATCCCCCTTCCGAAGGCCCATCTATAATTTTCGGCATGAAGCCCATGCCTTTGCATAATCAGTTTTTTAAAACGCTCATAGTCATTGCTTGGGACAAAGGGAGATGGCCCATCAGCTCAGCTAACTCCCCACAAATTAAGGAGTGCAAAATCGGCATGTACATTTTCAAGGGCACCCCCATATCCCGGCAAATAATTTCATTTTTATTTTAATGCTTTTTATTGACTTTTTCCAAGAAAACAAAATAAACAATCTTTACAATCAATGTTAGTGTCATCTTATTTACTTTGTGTAGAATCACACCTTGACTTCCCAGTTGCGGTTTTCTTAATATACATCTTGCGGTTCGAGGACCGAATCCCCGCTTTGTGAAATGAAGACACACGGACACGGAATATAAGGTTAATGGGCAAGAAAAGGCCACAACTTTATTGATCACAGCAAGTGAAAGGTATTGGCTTAGAAGCATTGGACCACGACAGATAGACTCTACCCAGTCGGAGAGGGGGTGAGCCCGAAAGGGGGTTTATTCACCAGAAGGTGGAGCCTGTTGATGCTAATACTCTCCCCTGATGTCACCGAGGGTCGAGCCATGGCCCCCCGCCACAGAGGCATCGGACAGGATCCACGACCGCCGGATTCCTTTAACGGAATACCCAAAATTGAAGGGGTAGGCGATGGCCACACCTAGCTCTCCCACACACTATGAACACATTCCAATGCCTAACCGCCACCGGAGCCCAAGAGGCTTGCCGCCAATACCCTCACAGCTGTAACCAATCCCTAATTCTGGTGATGATGCTATCTAACCAAATATCGTTCCCCTGATCTGAAAGATGAACCCCATCATCCCGGAACAAGGCATGATCGCCTATTCAGATGCCATCATGAGAAATAACTAGGCCATTCATAAAGCACACTTTTTGGGCTATTGCACGATTTAAGAGTTTCCTGGATTTTTCAATGGCTATAATGTTCTGCGCATCGCGCCAAACTATTCTCTTTATGAGCGAGGACCAGAACACGGTGGTTCCGGGACATAAAGCAGCAAGCTCGTCCAAGTCTTTTTTTATGCTCCACAAGTCCACACTCCTTCTGCTGATTAGATGTTTTTACAAATTTCTCTTTTACAAATTATTCAAACATAACCATATTCGCCAATTTACAAATTTTTGACTTCCACCAGCTCCTCCCACAATCCTCATATTTTATATTTATTACGCATTTCCTTTATAATATATTGCCAGTTAATAATATCCTTTCATCTCGTTTTCTTTTACAAAGCCCTTTCTCATCACAAAGCCTCTTTAAAACCGACTAGCGTTGTCTGTTCATCACAGATATTTTCCAGATAAATTGTAAACTTTCTCCAGTCCTCAGTGAACTTGTGATCTTTCTGGTATCTAATTTCCCCAGTCATTTTATCTAATTCTGCAAAGTCCATAAGTTTCATTCTCCACTCTTCCACTGTCGGTAATTCCTCTTGTTTCCATTTTTGGGCCATTAAAATTCTTGCCGCAGTCACTGCATATTGAAAAAGTTTGTAATCACTTCTGTTAATTTCTCTTCCTGTAATTCCTAACAAAAAAGCTTCTGGTTTCTTTACAAATGTATATTTAAACATCTTTTTCAACTCGTTATATATCATTTCCCAGAAGCCCTTCACCTTCCTACACTCCCACCACATATGGAAAAAAGACCCTGTTCTTTACATTTCCAACACTTACTACATGTTTTGAACATTTTTGCAAGCTTAACCGGGGTGATAATACCATCTATATACCATTTTCATAATGTTTTCCTTTATTGTCATATATGCAGTGAATTTCATATTTTCATTCCATACTTTTTCCCAATCTGCTAATTGTATATTGTAACCGAAATCCCTGGCCCAATGTATCATAACCAATTTGATCTCTTCGTCCTTGGTTTGCCATTCCAATAACATTTTGTACATTTTTGACATTTTACAATCATTATTTATTATCTCTGTTTGGAATCTGGACTCTTTCAATATATCCCCTCTCTTTAAGATCCTTTTTAAACATTTCATTTATTTGAAGATAATGCAACCAATCATATACATAATGTTTAACTTGTTCATATGGCTTCATTTTCCATTTCCCCCCTTCCTTGATAACTGTATCTCCATAAGTGATCCAGTGCGCTCTCATATTTGTTTTCTTTACACTCATAATCTCCAGTGGGGACAACCAATGTGGTACTTTAGGTTCCAAAATGTTTTGATACCTATCCCATATTTCTATTAGGGAACCCCTAAAAATATGATTCTCAAAACCTTTGTGGACTTTCTTCTTCTCCAACCATAAATAGGCGTGCCAACCAAATCTGTTATCAAAACCTTCAAGGTCTAACAACTTACTGTTTTTTAATGTTATCGAGTCCTTTAACCAACAGAAACAAGATGCTTCATACTATAATTTCAAATCTGGCAGGGCGAAACCACCTCTTTCCTTCGCATCAGTTAATAGCTTAAATTGTATTCTTGGCTTTTTGCCCTGCCAGATATATCTTGATATCATTCTTTGCCACTCTCTGAAGATCTTTGTCCCCTTAATTATTGGAATCATTTGAAATAAGAATAACATCTTTAGAAGCACACTCAGTTTGATCATTGAAATTCTGCCCCAAAAGGATAGTTTCATCCTACCCCAAACTTCGAGGTCTTTCTTAATACCATTCCAAATCGTTAAATAGTTGTTTTGGTATAAATCAATATTCTTTGGGGTTAACCATATTCCTATATATTTTACCTTCTTAGCCACCTCCATCTGTTTCCTTTTGCAATTCTTCTATTAAACTCTGATCTATATTCTTCACCATTAGTTTGGTTTTTCTTTTGTTTAATATAAACCCGGCCACCCTACCAAATTGATCAATTTCCTTTAAAACCTCATTTACACTGTTTGCCGGGTCTTCTATCGTAATTACTAGATTATCAGCAAAGGCTTTTACTTTATATTCATTTCGACCTACTGTGACCCCCTTTATTAGTTTGTTTCGTCTAGAATTGGGCACCATTGAGAGAGGAAGTGATATATGAAGATAAGTTAAATTTAAGACAAATTTTTGGGAAATTTATAAGTTATATTTAATTCTTTTAGATTTGAATAAAGGATATTAAAAATTAGAGATATAATATTGGAAAATTAGATAATAAGAATCGAAATAAGGGGATAAATTTGCTGGAAAAACCTTCTTGGCTAGGAATGCAGGAGCGGGAGATGTGAGGGAGTCCAAAGAAGTTAAGAAGATTATGTTAAAAGATATGTTATATGGTATTGTTTATTGGAATTGTAATTAAATTAAAAAATTGCTAATAAATATATTATATTAAAAAAAATTAGTTTGTTTCGTCTAATTGAACTCAAAAGGACCTCCACGACCGTTATAAATAACAATGGTGAGAGAGGGCATCCCTGTCTTGTACCTTTCTTTATCTTCACTACTTCTGTAATTACATTATTTACAATCAGTTTTGCACTTTGCTCTGAATAAATTGCCTTTATACCATTAAAAAAATCCTTCCCCACTTCCATCATTTCCAAAGTTTTCAACATAAATTCCCGTGATATATTGTCGAACGCTTTCTCTACATCTATAAACATTAAAATGGCTTTTTTCTCATTCCTGGCAGTCAAATATTCCAAAATGTTTATTATGTTCCTCACATTATCTTTCATTTGTCTGCCAGGAAGGAAACCTGCCTGATCTTCGTGGATAAATTCTTGCAATATCTTTTTTTATCTTTTTGCTAAAATACCCGAAAAGATCTTATAGTCTGTGTTCAACAAAGATATCGGTCTGTAATTCTTTACTTGTGTAAGATCAGAATCTTGCTTTGGTATGAGTGTGATAAAGGCTTCTTTCCATGTTTCTGGTATTTCCTGTTTTTTCATAATATTCATAACTTCTTTAAGTGGTACCATCAGGGAATCCCTGATTTCTTTGTAGTAAGTCGCTTTAAAACCATCCGGTCCTGGTGCCTTCCCTTTTTTCATCTCTTTTATAATTTCTGTTATCTCCTCATTCTCAGTTGGGGCATTCAGTCTGTCTTTCTTTTCTGTCGGGATCTTTTGCACCTTTTTTTCTTTTAAAATTTTTTCTATTTTCTTCATTTTATTTTTTCTCGTTTTGCATACAAATGTTTATAAAAGTCCAAGAATCCTTTTCTGATACCTTTTGGGTTTTCTATCTCTTCTCCATCCACAATAATTTTGTTGATTGTACTTTGTTCTTTTCTTTTCTTAATTTGCCATGCAAGCCATTTACCAGGTTTGTTTGCAAATTCAAGATTTCTTTGTCTTAGTTTTTTAATGTTCCATTCCACTTCTTTATTGATGATCATAGCGAACTGTGTTTGTAAAGCTTTAATACCTTGTTTTATTCTGACGTTCGGTTTTTTGATTAACTTTTGTTCATTGTCCATTATTTGTTTTAGATTTTCCTTCTTTCCTTTCTCTCTGTTCTTGTTTTTAATCGCATTCCGTTGAATGAAGAATCCCCTCATTACGGCCTTGCTTGCATCCCAAACTGTGCTCATCTTTGTACCTTTGTTCATATTGTCAGAAAAATACTCCAGCAACCTTTTCCGTGCTTCATCTTCCAAAAGGTAATCGTTCAATCTCCATCTAAATGTTCTTTCTTTATAGCCTTTGTTCTCCAATTTTATCGGATTATGATCCGAAATCACTCTAGGTTGAATTTCAATTTGTCGGATTCTTGTAGTTAATTCATTCGAGACCCAAACTTGATCTATTCTTGACATCGACTGATTAGGTTCCGAATAAAATGTAAACTGTTTTTCCAATGGATGTCTTAAGTCTCCAAATGTCGATTAAGTTATAGTTCTGTACCAGGGAGAAAAAAGTCTTTGGTAATTTCCCTTCTTTACTGTCACCTTTTTCTCTCAGTCTGTCCATAGCCATTGAAACAACTCCATTCATGTCTCCCATTAATATCATTTTTTGGTCCATATATTCATACAGTCTTCCAGTTTTTTGTAGAAATCAGTCTTGTTTCCATTAGGTGCATAGATCCCGACAATTAATAATTTTTCGCCCTGCCAGTTGATCTGTATTGCAATCATTCTCCCTTCTTCATCTTTAAAAATTTGTTGAGCTTCTATGTTTTTCCTTATGTAGAGAACTACTCTCTTTTTTTCTTTATCTGAAGATATAAATTCATTTCCCAATCTGTTATTGATTAAAAATTTTTTATGTTTCCTTGCCACATGAGTTTCTTGGAGACAGATGATATCCAAATTTTTCTTTTTAAAATACTGTTCAATTTTATTTCTTATATTCATTCCATTAATATTCCAGTTCCATAATTTCAACGCCATATTTTCTTCTGATTAAAAATAAAATTTTTAATTTTCCACTTTTATAATCTGTCTTCTTCTAGTTGTTCTTCTTCCTGCTTCTCATCAGTCTCTCCATTCTTCTTGTACTTTTCTTTTAGGAATTTTCCTCCCAGCGGACCATCTCCTCCCACTGCTCCACCTTCTTCCTCTTCTTCCATTAACTTTTTGTATCGTTTCTGAAACTTACTTGTTTCCTCCGGACATGTAAGTCTGTGTTTCTTGCTTTTGTATACAAAGGAATTCCCATTTGAATTCAATCTTGTTCTTCTTTAGGATTTGGACCAATGGCTTGTATGGGTCTCTTCGTTTCAGCAACCTGACCGGTCTGTCTTTAAAGATGATTATGTAACTCCCATCAATATTCAGTCTCTACTCTCTGTTTTTTGAAGTATTAAATTTCTCATATCCTTGTCCTTAAAAGTAATCAGGAAATCTCCCAATGCCTTCCTTGATTTAGTTGTTCTTACTCATTCTGAAAGCATTCTGAACAGTCTTCTCCACTTCTTCTTTTTGTAAATCCAGCCATTGAGCAATTTCGGTTATTAATTTATCTTTAATATTTTCCCCTTGTACCTCTGGAACTGCTCTCAGTCTAAGATTCACTTCCCGCTGTCTCAATTCGTTCATAGAGATTGCGTCCCAAACCACCTCCTGTGTCTTTCTTATTTCTGATATTCCTGCTTTAATCTCCTCCCTTCTTACTTCTTTCATCTCGGCCTTTGTCTTTTTTAATTGTTCTTCTACAGATTGCATTCTTTTTTTTTTTATAATAATTTTTTATTGTTTTTACAAAACAAAAAAAGCAGGGAACAAGGGTATAGGAAAAACAAACAAATCACAAACAAATACATAAAACATGACTTCCCCATACCTCCCCTTCTCTGCATCATTATTTTATAATGTGTCAGCAACCCTTCAGTCAATTTCTCTATATATTCTCATTAAGTTTCCCCCTTTAATTTACGATTTACAGCTGTAGTTCTTTGTTTCTAGCCTCTCGACATCTTAACCGTCCAATATTTTACAATAGTTCTTAAGGTATACTTTAAATTTTCTCCAATCTTCCTCCACCGCCTCCTTCCTCTGGTCACGGATTCTGCCGGTCATCTCTGCCAATCCCATATATTCGATCACCTTCGTCTGCCATTCCTCCAGAGTGGGTAGTTCTTGCATCTTCCAATACTTTGCTAAAAGAATTCTTGCTGCCGTGGTTGCATACATAAAGTGTTATCCTTCTTCGGTACCAATTGGCCCACCATGCCCAGAAGAAAAGCCTCTGGTTTCTTTGAAAACGTCCATTTGAGGACTTTCTTAATTTCATTATAGATCATTTCCCAGTAGGCCTTAATTTTTGGGCAGGTCCACCAAAGGTGATAGAAGGTTCCTTCAGCTTCCTTACATTTCCAACATTTGTTATTGGGCAAATGATAGATCTTAGCAAGCTTGACTGGAGTCATGTACCACCTGTAAATCATTTTCATAATATTTTCTTTCAAAGCAGTACATGCTGTGAATTTCAAACCGGTGGTCCATAACTGTTCCCAGTCAGCAAACATAATGTCATGACCAACGTCTTGTGCCCATTTAATCATAGCTGATTTTACCGTTTCATCCTGTACATTCCATTTCAGCAGCAGGTTATACATTCTAGATAAGTTTTTTGTATTGGGTTCTAACAGTTCCGTTTCTAGCTTTGACTTTTCACTCTGGAATCCTACTTTCCTGTCCAGCTTAAACACTTCATTTATTTGGTGGTAATGTAGCCAATCTCTAACTCTATGTTTTAATTTTTCATAGCTCTTTAATTTAAACTTTTCTCCATCCTTTTCTAACATTTCATCATATTTTAACCAATTTGAGTCCATGTTAAGTTTTTTAACTGCTTTTGCTTCCATTGGTGATAACCATCTGGGGGTTTTATTTTCCATTAAATCTTTGTACCTGATCCAGACATTATACAATGCCTTCCGTACCATATGGTTTTTAAAACTCTTATGCACTTTCACCTTGTCATACCACAGATACGCATGCCAGCCGAGGTTATTATCATAACCTTCTAGATCTGAGATGTCTGTGTCCTCAAGAAGTAGCCATTGTTTTAACCAGCAGAAAGCTGCTGCCTCATAGTAGAGCCTCAAGTCCGGCAGGGCAAACCCCCCTCTATCTTTTGCGTCTGTTAAGATCTTAAACTTAATTCTGGGCTTTTTGCCCTGCCAGACAAATTTAGATATATCTTTTTGCCACCTCTTGAAACACTCCATCTTATCCAGAATTTGTAAAGTCTGAAACAAGAATAACACTCTCGGCAATACATTCATTTTGATAACAGCTATACGGCCTAACAAGGAAAGTTTCAGTCTAGACCATATATCTAGATCCCTTTTGACTTCTGTCCAACATTTCTCATAATTGTCCTTAAATAAATTAGCATTTTTTGATGTTAAGTTTACCCCCAGATATTTAACTTTTTTAACAATTTCCAAACCCGTTACATTTTGAAATCTATCTTTTTCTTCCGGTGTCAAATTTTTCCCCAACACTTTTGTTTTTTGTCTGTTCAATTTGAATCCTGCCACTTGACCAAATATCTCAATTAGGTCCAACACTCTTTTCGTACTCTCCTCTGGCTGTTGTAATGTTAGAACTAAGTCGTCTGCAAATGCCCTTAATTTATAATGTTTCGCTCCGACCTGAATACCTTTAACCAGCGGGTCCATTCTAATCATGTTTAACAAAACCTCCAGGACAGATATAAACAGGAGGGGAGACATAGGGCATCCCTGTCGTGTACCCTTTTCTATTGATATATCATCCATCACCATACCATTCACGATTAATTTTGCTTTTTGTTCTGCATATATCGCACCTATACCATTTTGAAATCTTTGGCCTACCCCCATTCCCTGGAGATTCTTCATCATAAAATTCCAATTGATATTGTCAAAGGCTTTCTCCGCATCCACAAAGATCAAAACTGCCTTTTTGTTAATGTCCATTTCCAACAGTTCCAGAATGTCTAAAATATTTCTCACATTACTTGACATATATCTCCCTGGGAGAAAGCCTGTTTGGTCCTTATGAATCTCCCCTACTAGCACTCTTTTAAATCTTTTTGCCAGAATGTCTGCAAAAATTTTATAATCCACATTCAACAGTGATATAGGCCTATAGTTTTTTACTTGGCTTTTGCCAGTCTCTGTCTTTGGTATAAGTGAGATGAATGCCTCTTTCCACGATTCGGGAGCCTTTTTCCCCTCCAAAATTTGATTGCAAACTTCTTTCAATGGTTGAGTCAACCATTCTTTTAACATTTTGTAATATCCTGCAGTTAAACCATCCGGTCCTGGAGATTTCCCCAATTTCATATTCTGAATGGCACCCTCTATTTCTTGTTCTGTTATTCTCCCATTTAAGGTCATCTTATTCTGTTCTGAGATTTTTGAAAGTCCATATTTTCTGATGAATTCCTCTATTTCTTGCTCGTTTGTTGGGCCTTGCGCGTACAGTTTTTTGAAGAAGCTTTGAAAACAATTGCTTATCTCATTTGGTCTAGTGATTATTCTTCCATCTTCTTCCAAAGATGTTACAGTATTCAGTTTTTGTCTTTTTTTCAATTGCCATGATAGCAGTTTCCCACATTTATCTGCCGATTCAAATGTCTTTTGTCTCATCTGCTTTATCTTCCATTCTATTTCTTGATTCATCAGTTCCATATATTGCATCTGATAGAATTTTATTTCTCTTAATATTTCTTGTGACTTTGGTTTAGATCTTAACTTCTTCTCTTCTTCCTTTATTTTTTCCAGGATTTTCTCTTCCCTCTCCTTTTGCTTTCTTCTCTTTAGGGAATTCTGCTGAATAAGAAAACCACGCATCACGGCTTTACTTGCATCCCAGATTGTTCTTTTCTCCACATTTGTTCTTAAATTTATCTCAAAGTATTCTCTTAAAGTTTTTTGGGCCTTCTTGTAGATTTCTTCATCTTTTAAGAGGGTGTCATTCATTCTCCATCGAAATGTTCCCGCCGTTGTTTGTTTGATTTCCATTTTTACAGCATTATGGTCGGAGCAGGTTTTTGGGCAGATTTCTATCTTCTTAACTTTTGATGCCAGATTGCTGGAGATCCAAATTTGGTCAATTCTAGTCCATGTCATCTTTGCTTCGGAGAAAAAGGTTCCCTCTCTTTCTAGATTGCATTCTTTTAGAAACTTCTTTTATTTGACCTTTCAGCTCTTTTACTGTATCATCAATTTTTTGGTCCATTTTCCAAATTTTCGTGTCCACCTGTTCAATTCTAGTATCTACATGTTCCAATTTATCCTCTAGATTTTTTTCACTTTGTCATATTTCTGCAAACATTTTTAAAATTTCTGCTCTAAAGTCTGATTTAGGCTTTGAACCTTTTCTTTTCTTTTCTTTGGTAGATGAGACATTCTCACACACCCTTTAACCTCCCCGACCAGATCACCTTGTGTGAGTTCAATCCCACCACCGCTTCCACCAAACTTTAGTGAGCCCAACCCCAATATACAGTTGTAGAAACTTTGTTTGATCTTCAACCCAGCTATGGCTGGACTCAAAAGTTCCGATAGATAAATAAATAAATTTCTTCTTGCCACCAATTAGGCTAATCCATCCAGAAATAATTAAGTTGGGTATGAATAACTATTTTCACTCCAGTTGACCCCGGGAGAAGAAAGAAAAAGGCTTTCTTTATTTTAATCTTTAAATGTTCCAAATCTTTAATGTTCCAAATCTTCTGCTCCCAATTAGGCTAATCCACTCTTTCTTATCTACGAGTGTAAACCTTGCAATCCAAAAACAAAGAGAAGTTCACAAAACGGGGGGGGGGGGGGGGAGCCCAGAGAAAAACAAGCTGCAATTTGCCTTCTATCCACTGGGGACCGAAAACTCCCAAACTTCAAACCATTGGGATGTTGTTGAAAAATATACACTAAAAAAAAAGAAAGAAAAAGAGGAAAAAGGGAATAAAGACAAAAAGAACAACCAATTTATATCCTAAGTCCAAAATTAAATAACCCCATAAAATTCAAAAAGAAAGAGAGTTCTCTTCCAAAGTTCGGCAAGCACCGGGTAGTCTAAAGAGCAGCTCACAATGGAGCCGGCTGTAAAGCCGGAAACGTCTTCCGTTGCACAGTTTTTATTTAGAAACGACACCACAGTTTTATTTCTTTATCTCCACTTCTCAAGCTCCAAAGAGGACCTTGGTAATTCAGTCTTATTTCCTCTGTCTCCCCTTCCACCTCAATTCCTCTTTAATCTATTTGTATCCTCTAAAGAGGTTAGTTTTTAACCAGTCAAGGGTGAGAAGAAACAATAGCCGCTGATGGCAACTTACTTTCACTTTTGACCGCTTTGCTGTTTCAACGTGTTCAAGCTGATTGCGAATAAAAGCCGGTCTCGTAAATTCTAAATTTCCATCCGGTTTCTTTTCTTGTTTTAATTTATTTCTTTTTATCCGATTAAGTCCGAATTACTTCTAATTTGAGAATTGAGAGCTCCCCTTGCAAGCTCGGGGCTTTGTTTCTCGGAGGTAGCTATGGCTTCCCTTCAGCCCGCTTGGCCTCCCCGCCGTTCTCTTCACTCCTTTCGGAGTTACCTGACAGCCGAGTGGTCGGCGTAATGGCTGTCTGCAGGAACCTGAGTGCCAGAACACCCTTCCAACACTGCTTCGGGGGGTCACTGCGCCTTGTAACCCCCTAAATCCTCCGAAAAACCCGGGATTTCCCAAGAGGAAAAATCCCCGCTTGCACTCGGATTGCTCCCAACCTGAAGTTCCGGAGGCATATACTTTTCACAGCACAAAACGCATCAAAAGGGGTAGTTGCTGCCACCACTCCTTTGTACCAGGGGCACCAGAAGGCTTAACCCAAGGGAGAAGGTTAGCCTTCCTAGTTACTGGCTGCCCCACCCTCAAGTGGCTTCCACAAAAATGCAGGCAGAAATTCAACAGATGCAGTATGCGGCTGATTGGTCTGGCTCTGGATTCAGGCTTTTCCCCAGAATAGCACACAGAATAACAAGAAAGTCTTTTTTAAAAAATTATTTAAAAAACAAGATTAAACATACTTAAAAAGCAGGCACATCTCTTATACGTTTCAAACAGAAAAAACAATAAAAATTCCTTCCAGTAGCACCTTAAAGACCAACTAAGTCAGTTCTTGGTATGAGCTTTCGTGTGCATGCACACTTCTTCAGATACACTGTAACCAGAAAAAACAATAACATTGTAGAGTACAGTATGCTAAAATTAAACTACTCCCTACCCTGACTAAATATTTATCTTGCCCTAAGCAGAAATAAAATATATTATTAAAAAACCACCATTTTAGGTGAAGCAAATTAAGAACACTTAAAACATTTAAAACCATTTTCGTCACTTACTGCAGGGAGCTACTCAGTCCTCTTAATCTGTGGTGGTGAGTGCAGCCCCCCACCCCCTAGGCCCTGTTGAAATGTATATTTCAACATTTTTTTCAATTCATTATAAATCTCCCAGAAGTCTTTCTCCTTGGGGCACGTCCACCACATATGATAAAAGATACCTTCTTTTTCTTTACATTTCCAGCATAGATTCATAGTCATAATTTCTTTTAACACCGTACATGCAGTGAACTTGAGCCCTTTCCTCCACAACCTTTCCCAGTCTTCGAACATTGTTATGTCCCACAACTCTTGCCCAGTCTATCACCACAGATTTAACTTGTTCATCCTTTGTATGCCATTCCAACAATAAAATATACATTTTAGAAAAGTTTTTAACTTTTCAGTCCAACAACTCCATTTCCAACTTACTTTTTTGCAAAGCAAAGCCATTTTTCTTATCTAATTTATAAAGTTCGTTGATCTGGTAATAGTGTAACTAACCAGTTTATTTTATCTTTGATTTGATCAAATGGTTTTAATTTATATCCTTCTTTATCTTCCAGTAACAGATCAGAATATCTCGACCATTTGGTTTCCATATTTAGCTTTTCTGGGCCTTTGCCTCCATTGGCGAAAGCCATCTGGGTGTTTTCCTTTCTAAGAGATCTTTATATTTTATCCAAACATTATATAATGATTTTCTAATTACGTGATTTTTAAAACCATTATGGGCCTTTACCTTGTCATACCATAAATAAGCATGCCATCCGAACACATTGTCAAATCCCTCCAAGTCTAAAACATCTGCATTATCTAGTTGAATCCATTCCATAACCCAGCAAAGAGTGGCAGCTTCGAAATAAATCTTAAAATCTGGCAGGGAGAATTCCCCTCTTTCTTTTGAATCTGTTAATAATTTGTACTTAATTCTGGGTCCCGTCCCCCCCCCCCCCCGCCAGATAAATCTAGATAAAGCTTTCTGCCATTCTTTAAAACACTTCACATTGTAAATAATTGGGAGGGCTTGGAACAAAAACAGCATCTTAGGCAATACATTCATCTTAACCACTGAAATCCGGTCTACCTTCTTCTGAATCTGAGTGACTTTATCTGCAAAAAACTTTGCAAAAGCATTGCAGGAGATCTTGGGGTCCCTGCCAGGCCCCGATGTAACAGGTGGTTCCGCTAAATTGCGAACCACCTGAAAAAGTCTCCTGTTTTCCGAAGATGCAATAGAGGCGGTGAAGAAAATCGTCTTCGCCGTCGCAACCACTACTTGGTAGGCTTGACACTGAGCTCCAACCTGTGTCCGGTCTGCTTCAGAATGAGTTATCTGCCACCGGCGCTCTAGCCATCTCAACAATTGTTTCATTGCCCTCAGATCCATGGAAAACCACGGGGCTGTCCAGGCTCCATGCAATCGGAGAGGGCGCTTTGGAGCCAAACAATAGCCCTGGTTAACTCCACATTCCAGCGGATCACCAGGGAATCAGCTGAAAGGTGATCAACATGGGTTAAAGCATCCCCTACCACTCTCTGGAAACCATTTGGATCCATTAATTGGATCTTCTTGTGCCCTCAATCTTTCCCAACATCAGGGTCTTTTCCAGGGATATTGGCAATAATTAATATGAAATGGAAATATGGAATAGATGGTAGGTTGGGTCTTTATAGTGTTAAGACCAATTTATATTTTATCGTTAGGAATAACCATAAACACATAATTTTCTTGTGTATAATTTGGTAATTGTGTTTTCTCTTTCTTGCTGTATCAATAAAAAAAACAAACATAAGGCTTGTACTCCATATGTAGAAGTTAATTTGAAAATGAACAAAAAAAAGATAGCTATCTATTTTTTAAATTATTTTTCCCATTTTATTTATGTATAATGGATGTATCTACGTGATTGTAATAAATAAAAGGAATGGTAGACCACATGATCTAGCTCAGGCTTCCTCAACATCGGCCCTCCAGATGATTTGAGTCTACAATTCCCATCATCCCTGACCACTAGTCCTGCTGGCTAGGGATCATGGGAGTTGTAGGCCAAAAACATCTGGAGGGTCCATGACTGATAACTTCCGTTTCAAAACTGACAACCTGAAGAGAGGGGCTGATTCCCGAGTACAGCATAAAAGCCTCACCCACTAGAGGCCAGATATTTTATTAAGCAAATTAGGCTTCATTGTTTTCCCTACAATGCCTAAATGAAATCTAACATACACCTGGAATCAATACTGTTGTGGCCAATTTTTATAATCCCAGAACTTTGTCTTTTCCAGTTTGTTACTTTGGCTCAGGCCTTGCTCCGGAGTGGGGGTTCACTGCGAGTTGGTCCACAATGCAACACAGAAAAGGTGCAAACAAACGGGCACACAACTTTTCTAATTATAAATTTAACACGAAAAAGCAGATCAAAACGAATTTCCAATGGGGAAAAATAACAGGCTGCAGTATCTCCTACAGCAGGGGTGTCAAACTCAAATTCATCGGGGGCCGCATCAGCAGTTTGGTCACCCTCAAAGGGCCGGTTGTATCTGTAGGACTATGTGTCCACTCTTTATTATCATAAATTGTCACTGCATTCAATTATTACTGTTTTTTGTAATAATGTAAGTAATAACTAGCTCTGAAAGCAGAAACATGGTCAGAATAATGGCAAGTAGATACTCAAATGTACAATTATTGTACAATTTATTGAAAAATGATTTTTGGTAACAGTAATTTTTTTTAAAAACATACAAATATTGCCAAACACTGTTTATTACACACATGGCAAACAGAAGGCATTAACTTTTTTTTTTACTTTTCTGACTAGATGGCCGACCGTTTTCCTGAGGTCGGTCCATCAATGTCTGGTGTTAGGTCTTGTGCTGTAGCAGTCCGCAAAACAGCATGGAGGGTTATCATCAGTGATGCGTGATCTAAGCTTGGTCTTGTTCAGATTCATGACTGAAAACATCTGTTCACATAGATAGGTGCTCCCAAACATGGACAGAACACGTGCAGCTTGAAGTTGGAGCTGTGGCATCAAAGCAGGGGGGAGGAGATGGTAAAAGTCGTCGACTGTCGAATCCTGGAACTTCGCTTTCAGGCTGCTGTTGCACTGAAGTTCTATTAATTCCATTTGAAGGTGATGTGGTGCACTGTCAACATTAATGTTGAAGGGATTGGCAAAGCTGGTAAAGGTTAAGTTTTGTTCTTTAAAGTCAGAAAAGTGTCGATTGAATTCATCAATCAGCCGATTCACTTTGGTACCCAATCGAGCACATGAAAAAGTACCTGGGAATGAGGTTGCGATGCTCTGGCAGATAGGAAAGTGGGCAAGACTGTCTTTTTCAAGCTGTGACTTCCATAGGTGCAGTTTCTCCTGGAAAGCTGTTATTGCCTCATACATTGAGATTATGTCTTGTTTGCGGCCCTGCAGCCTCAGATTCAGTTGGGCGAGATGCTCTGTTATGCCACACAACATAGCAAAATCGCACAGCCAGTTTGGATCTGACTGTTCTGACAAGGGCTTCCCTTTACTTTGCATAAAAAGAGTAATTTCTTCCAAAAGCTCAAAAAATCTCGAGAACGGTGCTCCTACTCAGCCACCTTACTTCTGTATGGTATGGCACATCTGTATGTTCCATGCCCGCCTCCTTCAAAAATTGTTGGAACTGACAATGATTCAGACCCCGTGCACGCAGAAAATTCACTGTTTTCATGACTGTGGACATTATGTTATCCAGTTGCAGAACCTTGCCACACAGAGCTTCTGGGTGGATAATGCAGTGATAAGTTATCAGCGGCGTGTGGCAATTACTTTTTTTCATTTTCTCTTTTAACAGTCCAACCAAGCCATTTCTCTCTCCACACATTGCTGGAGCGCCATCAGTAGTAAGTCCCACCAACTTTTCCCAAGGTAATTTCATTTTATTTACGGATTCCTCCACTGCATTGAAGATGTCCCTTCCAGTTGTTGTCCCATACATGACGACCACATCCAAGAGCTCCTCACTGACAGACAAGTCTTCCTTCACACCTCTTACAAAAATAGCTAGATGAGCTGTATCAGTATTGTCAGTGCTTTCATCAACAGCTAATGAAAATGCCAGATAACTGCATGCCTCTTTAGCCAACTTTGTTTTAAGATTACAGGCTAGGTCCCTGACTTGGTCTATGATGGTGTTTCTTGACAAGCTGACATTGTTAAAAGTCTGTCTTTGCTCAGGGCACACCTGTTCACATACCTTCAGCATACACTGCTTTACAAATGCACCTTCTGAAAAGCACTTTGAAGCTCGCGCAATTTCTTCAGCCACAAGGTAGCTGGCTTTCACTGCTGCATCATTTTTTGCTGTCATTTTTGCAAAAATATTCCGTTGAGAATGCAGGCTACCTTTTAATTCTTGGACCTTTTGTTGCTTTTCCTGGTGGCTAAGGTTAGCAAATTTGGCTCCATGTTTGGTCTCAAAATGCTGGCGTAAATTGTATTCCTTCATCACTGCCACTGCCTCATGGCAAATAAGACATACCGGCTTGTCTCCATTAATCACAAACATGTATTCACTTTCCCATTTCTCCTGAAATTGTCTTCCCTCTGCATCAACTTTTCTTTTCTTGGACATTTTTGGGTTATTTGATTGTAGTTTATGGTCCCTATACCACTGTAAAGTGACACTGAAGTGGTCAGTATATCCAAAGTTTACCGCTCAGACTTTTAAGCAGAATAATAAGCAGACCCCCCTCCCCCCCCCATACATCATATGTACTTACAGTACAGGAGAGAAGGGTTCAGGCAGCCGTTGGATCTGTCACATCACAGGATGGCATGCGCTCAATATAAAAACAAGTGGAGGTTTCCTGAATGCATGTAAAGTGGAGGTTTCCTGTGTAGAACGGCCGGCGCCGCTAGAGGGCAGACGTTCTCTGGCTTGTAGGCTGCCGTGCATGCGCTGAAGAGGCGGCTTTCTTGTGTCAAAAAAAAAGTGAGAATAAAAGGTGAAGGCCGGCGGCGGCTACACTGGCCACATGACGAGGTCTGGTGGGCCGGATTTGGCCTTCGAGCCTTGTGTTTGACACCCGTGCTCTATGCGGTATCATTCTAAACATAGCCAGGTCTTTCTTGTTAAGCCCTTGTCCCCTAAATAATTATTTAGACATTCCCATTCTTCTTTCACCAATTTTTAAGGTTTATCTCTTATTGCATCTGTCAGCTCTCCAGTGCTTTGCCACTATAACCCTTGCTGCTGACGTTGCATACATAAATAGCCTAGTTTTGTTTTTGGGAATATTATCTGAAACCATTCCTAGTAAAAATTCTTCTGGTTTCTTGCTAAATGTAGTTATTATCAATCTCTTTATCTCTTCATAAATCATATTCCAAAATCTTTATATCTCTAGACAGGACCACCACATATGGTAGTATGTTCCTATCTGTTCCTTATATCGGCAGCACTTGTTATTGTTTGTTTGTTTGATTTATTTATTTTTGCAAGTTTTACAGGGGTCAGGTACAACCTATAGTACATTTTCATAAGATTTTCCCTTATAAGGAAGCAAGCCGTGAATTTTATATTTTTAGTCCATAATTCATTCCAAATAATGGGTTTGATTGTATCCCATTTTACTGTAATTTATTTGATATCTTTCTCCTTTTATTGCCAATTCAAAAGTAGTTTGTACATTTTGGAAAGTGTCTTTTGATTATTATATAAAATATCCTTCTCCAGATAGGATATTTTTTTGTCAAATCCTTTGGTTCTTTTATCCTTTTCAAGGGCGGCTTTTAGTTGATAGTACTCCCCCACGTTATTCCCTTCTGTTTCATTTTGCTTAGGTCCTTTATTTTCAGATCACTACTTGTTTCCTCTACTAAATCCTTATATGATAACCAATCGCTGTTCATATTTATCCTTTGAACCAACATAGATTCCATTGGTGACAGCCACCATGGTGTTTTGGTTACTACTGATTTTTTACTCCTCTCCCATACTTCATATAATACCCTTCTCACAATATAAAAATCCTTTGTGGGATTTAACCTTGTCATAGCCTATGTAGCCATGCCACCCATACACAATATCCCATCCCTCCAGATCTAGGACTTCTGTGTTTTTAATTAATATCCAGTCCTTAATCCATGTCCAGCTCGCTGCCTCAAAGTACAGTTTAAGGTCAGGGACCGCAAAGCCTCCTTTTTCCTTCAACTCTGTTAGTAACTTAAATTTTATGTGTGTTTTTTTCCCTTGCCAAATAAACTTGGCAAGGTCTTTCTGCCATTCCTTAAAACACTTTACGCCTCTAATTATAGGTATTGTTTGGAACATAAAAATAATCTTTGGCAATACCATCATTTTAACTGTGGATATTCTTCCCCACAGGGATAAATTCAATTTTCCCCAAGTCTCTCTCTTTTTTATTTCCTTCCACTTCTCATAATTGTCCTTATATAAGTTTATATTCTTATTGGTGATCCAAACCCCCAAATAATTTACCTTTTTGGCTACCTTTAAACCTGTTGTATTTTCCTGTTCCTCTTGTTCCGACTTACGTAATTTTTTCATTAATAATTTGGATTTTCCGTTACTCAGTTTGAACCCAGAGACGTTCCCAAATTCTTCCAGTTGTGCAAGCGTTTTTTGGATACTTTCCACTGGGTTTTCAGTGGTTACGATTACATCATCTGCAAAGGCTTTAATTTCATAGTATCGAGTTGCTAGGTTAATTCCTCTTACGTTTTTATCCTTTCTTAATTGCTATTAAAAGTTTCCTAGCCTCTTTAAATAGTTAACAAATCTCACACCAAATATAAAAAACGGTCTAGATGTTTCCCCCTTTGTCTTCTAGTTTTCCAAAATCCTTCAGTCAGTCTCAGTTCTCAAAAGGTCTGTCTCAAAGGAAGGAGAGCTATTTTAAATCTTATCACTGCACTTCAAGGCCACCGATGTTGGTTTGCATGAATTACAGAGAGCCTTTATATCTTCTACCATCTGTCCCCCCCTTTCCCATCAGGCATTTGTATTAATACAAATTGATATGTTTACAAACTTAAACTCCAACTTACAAATTTAAAGACAGTAGAAAGTGTATAAAATAAAAATTGAAAGAAGAAACCACCTACTTTCCCCAGTAGGATTCAAATTAACAGAGGATGAAGGGGCCATTAGAATATTCTCTATATGATCCCAAAAATTGTTTAAGGCTAGGTTTTTCCAAAGGGGGGAGGTTTTTCACCAGCCAGAAGAACAAGGCTTTTTCTTGCTTAAATGTTACAGTACAAATGGGCCTCTCGTTGGAATGTCTAGCTTGGGCAGATAGAGATAAGGAACAAGGAGTTATTGTAATACCAGGATGAGGGAGGGAAGACCAAGACCTTACATGGTAATAGGAGCTTATTATAACTTTCGATTTCCCAGAAATCAGGTGGTTTACAAGAAATCAGGTGACTTACAAGAGATCAGGTGGCATTCTATTCTGCAAATCTATAAAAGGGGGGCGCACCCTGAATGGTTGTGCAGGTTGCGTACTTATCGCCCTGTACCTTTGTTCTGCATATGCACTTCGAATAAAAAAATCCTGTTAATAACCCTCAAGGACGTTTTGCAGCTTTGTGTGAATCTGTGCTTCAGGGACCCAATAGCAGATGTTGTGGTCCTTCAAGGAGATGGGTCAACAGTTCCTTTTCTTTGGTTTCACAGGAATCTGCAAAACAACTCAGATCTCCATTTAAATGTACCAGGTTTTAAAATAGCAGTTAATGTCTCCAATAATGACAAATGGAACAGATCTCCTTCAGTGTCAAGTCTGTCCCTGGTTTTAGTTCAGTTTTATTTGCCACAGTTAAGATTCACTTTGTTGCTCTTAAATTCCAATCATAAGCATCCAAATAACGATTGTAAATACTGCTTTTTATTCACTCTGAGCTTGCTGCAGTTAGCTAAATCAATGATACCAGCCTTACTTGTGAATCCAGGATATAGTAATAAATACAGAGTCTTGAGCATCACCTTTAAAGTTCTAAGAGCGGAAATAAATAAAAATGAGAAAATAGCCCTAATAGGTTCCAAGACACTCTTAAGTTTAGGTTCAATATCAATGTATTAATCTAAGATCTCCAACTCTCATCTCCCTAGTTTGTAGCTTTTAATCCTGGATCTCAAGTTCATGTTCCAAATAATAATAAAAAGAGATAGAAATGGGTTAATTAATCCAAAATCTCAAGATCACTTCTCAAGTTCATGTTTTAATAAGATTTATTAAAGAAGGGATTCAGTTTGCTTTTTTTCCAAACTTTTCATTAACAACGCTTTGAATCCAAAAGTAGAACGGAAGCTGTTCCACTTGTAAAGTTTTCCCATGCAGGGTAAATTATCCAGAAATGGGGGTGAACTTCCATTTTAACCTCCCGTCTAGAGCCTAATTAATAAATCCAATTCAAATTCAAATTCTTTACCTTCTGAGTCTGCATTGAAAGCTTTTTGGAAAGATGAAGTGAAGGCCCAAGACAGGAGTTGATCATTATGTGAGCTGCGCACAGGTGGTCTGAAGAGAGCTGCTGACCAGTCCTGTGGAGCCTCCTTTTATTGAGACAAATATGCAAGCTAGGCAGATACATTTTGGGCTGTGACCTTTACACATCTTCCCTCCCGAGATCGTGGGGTGGTACAAAGCTATTTTGGCACTTGTTTCCACAGCGTCATTTTCCCCTTGCACAGTGTATGACGAAGGAGACAAAAGGTCTTAGGGACAAAGGTTACAGACAGGACACCGCCGACAGCTGAGACCGCAAAAGGTCAGGCAGAGGTGGAACGATGTACAGACAGCTGTGGCTTGTCTGAGGGGGGGATGTACCCTGCACCCCAGGGTCACGCTTGCAGGCAGATTGTGGCTGCCTGCTGGTGGGGAGTGTGCTCTCTGCGGACCCCACTCCGCAATATCCCTACAGAAAGATAGTCTGCTGTTGGCAGGAATTTGAAGCTTCGCTCTGCAGAGTTGCGTTGGAGCCTAGCGAGCTGGTTCACTCACAGCCACCACCCTCACTCTGCACCTTTTGGTACAGAGGTAGATGTAGCAGCCAGAAAGCTATTTCTGTGGGCTGCAGGACCTCTAGACACCTCAGAGCACCCCCTGAGGCTTTTTTTGGGGTGCGCCTCGCCTCCACACTTACCCTTCCCTCTGCGGAGCTCAGGTCCGTCAGAGCGATCAGGCTTGCCCTCTGTCCGCCATTACACGGCTATCTGGAAGTGAGCGGGGCAGGAGTTGATCAAAAAAACAGGAAAAGTTTTATTAAACAAAGTTTATGACAAAAAGTGGGTTGGGAAACGAGTTTTTTCAGGTAGAATTCAACTTATAGCTAACGTAACTAAGATGTCTCCAGCTTAAACACAATATTATAGGTACCCCTCTTCTTAAACTTCAGTTACTAAACATTGCTTGGTACACTTCAGGTAGATAAATATTCAGGTTTCCAGAAGAGATGGTAAAATGTTCAAATCTGTTAAGTTGTGGGTGCGCACATCAGACAGCACAGCGATTTTTCAAACAGCTCTTGTTTATTCACAGGCCAGAAGAGAACTGAACTGAAGGGTTCAGCCAGCCTGCTTATATAGAGCTCCAGTACAACACAACAGTAACCATTTTCTGTAACTATCCAATCACTGAACGTCACTTTCCATCCCTTATTTGCATATGTGGACCTGAGTGAAATCTGTCTACAGTATCCCCCTGCTGGCCCAGGGTGAGAACTTCAGTACATAACAAAATCAGTGTCTGTAACTGGGAGGATTTAACATCCGCTGACTGTGGGAACATGTATAGTGCTGGGCCTTAGTTGTACTATTATGTGGCCCAATCTCTCCGCTGCATATAGGGTGCACAGTGGTGCATCAGTGTTTCTGGGTAGCTGGTTAGCAGGGTGTGGTTGTGTTGCTCCTCCAATTCCAGTGGTCGTGGGTGCTGCTGGGCAGGGGAAGGTACACATGGGTGACCACCATCAGGGGCAGATGCTTCAGTGTTTGGTCGCCATTCTTTGTTCCTGCCCTCTCGCTACCAGAAGCTACAGGTAGCATATCAGTTAAGCCTTCTGGAAAAACAAAAATGGTATAAACTGGCTCTTTGGGGAGGATATCTTATAAATGGGGAGTTGTCGCTGGAAGGGACAGGATTAACAGTGACCAAAGACAAACTTGGAGAATGTTGAAATTTCTGCAATCTACATACTTTAAAAAATGTCTCGTAGAATAACTAATACACAGGGATTTTTTTTAAAAAAGATTTCTATATATATGTAACGTTTGTAGGTATATGCGTTATAATCTGCCCCGCCCCCCGCAACAACCATGGTTAAGGGTGCTAAATTATAATAACAGGATAATTTGAAAATAAGCTTTGGCAGCAATGGATGAAAGCAATTGCCTTCTTGGCTACCGTGAATTGTTAATTTAGATTTATAGGGTTGCCTATAAAATCCCCTTTTTTTTTTGGCCAATAATATTTATTAATTTTCATCAATAGACATAACAAAACCAAAATTTTTTTAAAAAAAAAATACAACACAATAGAAATGTGAAAAAGAAGGAAGAAAAAAAAGAATAACAAACTTAAAATACATAAACAGGAAAAAAGAAACTCAGTTAATGCCTATAAAATTTCTGACACCCTTTGAGCTTCTCTTGTTTTTTAGAAACCCACCAATGTCATTTTTACACCCGAAAACCAGGACATGTCAGGAATTTTTCTGATGTATGGCAAGCCTAGATTTGTACCCATGCTGATTGGGATGAGGTCCAGCACAAACTCTGGCATTTTTCTTCATGCATTTGAACAGTAGTTCTGAAATAAGCTAGGCTCCAGATTGCAAACAGAAGGAAACTACTCAAACACTTTTTTTCTTTACTTTTTTAAGGGAAATTCCCTGGGAAAACAGGCAGGCTTTCTGCACAGATGGATATGCAGGTCACAAAATGTTCTCTCAAAATCCCGAAAGAGAGATTTTCTGTGCTCAGTGACTCCCACAGTTTGAACTCATTTCTCTACATAACACCTACATTTGCACTCATCTTTTCTTCCATGTGATTTTCATTTCTTACAGTCGTGCCAGATTATTATTATTATTTTATGTCTCACAAGTGAGGCTTGAGAGTATCTCAACTGAAGAGGATTTTTTTTAAAAAAACCCACCCACAACCCACTAACTATTCTGGGTACAAAAAGAAATAACTTGCTGAATTGTAACCATGGTGACCCACAGTAAGTTGAAGTGTCTGACTTTAGTGTCTGATTCAACCCAGAAAAAGTTGTGGATAGATTAAATGCAAGGTGGGGAGCAGTGCCTTTCGCTTGTTTACTTCACCCTAGACAGCAATAGTACTTCTGAAAATAGCTTAAGGACAACCGCAGGTATTACATAGCCTTCAGTTTAAATGCAATGTAAAATTCCCATTTCTGGTCCAATCTAGATAAGAGAAAACTTAACATCTCTTTCCCTCATCTTACCTCACAGAAGTACATACAACTAATTTGTTGTTTAGTTGTGTCCAACTCTTCATGACCCCATGGACCAGAGCATGCCAGGCACTCCTGTCTTCCACTGCCTCCCACAGTTTGGTCAAACTCATGCTGGTAGCTTTGAGAACACTGTCCGACCATCTCGTCCTCTGTCGTCCCCTTCTCCTTGTGCCCTCATCTTTCCCAACATCAGGGTCTTTTCCAGGGAGTCTTCTCTTCTCATGAGGTAGCCAAAGTATTGGAGCCTCAGCTTCACGATCTGTCCTTCCAGTGAGCACTCAGGGCTGATTTCCTTCAGAATGGAGAGGTTTGATCTTCTTGCAGTCCATGCGACTCTCAAGAGTCTCCTCCAGCACCAGAATTCAAAAGCATCAATTCTTCAGTGATCAGCCTTCTTTATGGTCCAGCTCTCACTTCCATACATCACTACTGGGAAAACCATAGCTTTAACTATACGGACCTTTGTCAGCAAGGTGATGTCTCTGCTTTCTTTTCTTTTCCCCCCTTTTTTCTTTTTTTCTTTTTACTAATTACTAATGTTTAATTGGGTCCTGTGAGAATCTGTTCTTCATGTTATTATTCAGATTTAATTTCCCATCCTTTACCATAAGGGCTAGCTACAACAATTAAAAAATACAATATTAAAATAACAGCTTACAGCCAGGAGAATATATTGATTCTATAGACGGTGTGCCTACATACTGTTTAAAAGGTCAAGTACCACCCCCACTCTCTGCAAGACTCCTGGGGGGGGGGGGTGTCCCAAGCACTCAGGTAGAGTCTGCTCCTTTGGAGAATTGAAACACAGCAGAGGCTGTTGTAGCTTTAAGAAATATGGTTTACTCACCTATGTACACATTTCAGTCTGCATGGAGGGAGTCCAGATCTTGCAGCGTGGTCGTTTCAAGAGGGGCTTGTCCCCTGCAGCAGTGAGCTAAGGAGTCTAAGACATCTCTCCCAGCCAGCCTTCCCAAGATGGATTCCAGAACCGGCGCCATCTCACATTGAACATGCACACGATGTGCAGCCATGTTTAGTGCTCCAAAAACAAACCCCTGTATTGCAACAAGAACCAATCACAGGAATATAGACACAACACGTAGGTATAACTGTTAAAGCATATATAATAGAATGATGATCTCATTTCAAAGGTAGAAATAAATCTATTGCGTGTCAAGGTCTCCAAGCCACCTGTCAAAATAATTCACAACTCACACATAATTTTTGTTAAGGTTTTTGGCATAATTTTGGCCACAACTTTATTAAAATATATAATCTGTAAGTGGTTGCTTAGGCATTGGTTAAGACTATCTGTCCCCCCGCCTGGGACAGAACTGACTTTCCGAACTCCCTCGGAAGCCAGTGAAGGGAAAACAATATTGGGGATCAGTTGAGCTGAGTTACAGGCCCTCACCGCTCACCCAACCTGCTCCCCAGGGCTTGCCGGCCTTGGTCCCATTTCAGGGATTGGACGAAATTGTGGCAAGCCCCTGGATTCCTTTAATGGAATTCCCTTCCACACCACCATTGGAGGGGCAGGCCCAGCCTATCCTTACCCCTCCTCTACCAATTTTTATAACCAATGCCTAACCGCCACACAAGCACTTTATGCTCGCTGCCAAACCACTCACATTCCCAACCAATTTCTCAACTTTGTCTGGGTGTGAAATCACCAAATCACCCAGTTCTACCACCTTCCCACATACTGCAGAATTAATGCGCTTCCTGGCCCTCTCAGTGGCCTCCAGGCGGGAAATGCCGTGCCAAGTGCACCTTTGCAGCAGTTGAGACCAAATTATTCTCACTGAAGGTAATAAGGCTACCAATTCCTCCCAAGTCCCTTTGAATTGTGGTGCGCATAGTAAGGCAATTCGAAGTTGCCACATCATTTTCCCCCAGCTGCACCACTATTGCCATTGGGAGGGGATCCGAGAGCACCCACTATCTAATGAGCAGCATAAACTCTCCATAACATTCTGTGTCTGGATATCCAGCTACGGATATCTCGCTACGGGAGGCTGAGACCTGATCCCCTTGCAGACTGCCTCACTCTGCTGCCAGCCCAATGAACGATGCTGTGCCCCACTATCCAGATGCGGACCAGCGTAGGATCTACAAGGGTCGAGAACAAACAAGCATTAATATAAAAACTCAGCATTTATTTCGCACATAACCCCTGAAGGCATCCGATTTCCATCTCCCCAAATCCTTGATCCTGGCGGCCAACAGGCCCCAATGAGCTGCCATTGTCGCTGCACCTATGTGAAAAGAATGAGGGGCAAAACCAGAGGCCGAAATCCCACAAGCAGAGATGACTTTACGCATGACTTTAGCGAGCTGATGTCGCGCCAAAGGGCAACCACTTTCATGCATAAGTAGAGGGCCATCCCCGGGAGGTCTCAAGGCCAAATACTTCCTTACATCCTTAACCGGGCAAGGGCCCGCCTCCCCAGTTGCTGGGAGGTGAACAACCGCCCCTTGACCCAGCTGGTCAGTTTTGGAGTTGCGTACTACAAGTCTCAACTCCAAGGGGGAAAACATATCCTGGAGGAACAACCCATGAGAGCCACCATTTTGGTTGAACTCCACAATAACCTCCCCCACCCGAAAAGCACCAAAAAATGCTAACGAAAAAGCCGCAGAAAAAAGGCATGCTTCGTATCTTGACCAGCAAACGCTCCTCAATTTAGTGCACATTCTAGTCAACAATTCAAAAGTAACAGGATGCCTGGCTGCCATCCTGGGGGGACCAAGTCTACCCCACCCTTCCAGTGCCTTGTGCACCACAAATTTAGCACAAGGGTCCTTATTATAAAAGGACTTGCAGAAAAATAAAATTTCTGCCAAGTGTATCCTGAGTGTCCTAGCAGCCCGGCCCAACTGAAACATATGCGCCAGGTATTGCAGAACCTGGGAAGTGGAGGGGGGGTTTGAAAATTGCCAGCCACTGACTGGGTAAAATTTAATAAGTCGGTCCAAGCTTTTTTATAAGACCTCAAGGTGGAAGTAGAAATGGATGCTGCTACTCCCTGCAATACTAATTGCTGCCAAGGTTCCAGAGATGCTGTGGGAAAAACTCTGGACGTTTCCGAGCCTCTGGAGCCAGGGACCTGAATTGCTCCATCTGAAAACGGGTTAGAGCATCAGCAATCTCATTAGATATCCCTGGGATGAAACGTGCTGAAAACACAATGTTAAATCTCAAACAATGCAAAACAAAGGCCTGCAGCAGGACTGATACCCTAGGGGAACGGGACGACTGTTTTCCCAGCACGTTCACCACCGCCTGGTTGTCGGACTAGAAACAAACCTGATGGTCCCTGAACTCGGCGACCCAGAAATGCACTGCTACTGCAATGGGAAAAAACTCGAGAAATGTTAGGTCTCACGTGATCGCTTCCCTTTGCCAAGCGGAAGGCCAACGCATGGCGCAACATCTACCTTTCCAGTACAACCCAAAACCCAGAGAACCCACAGCATTGGAGTGCACCTGGAAATCATTGTGGAGGTTCAAAATGTCCTGCCACAAAGATACACCATTGAATTCGTCCAAGAACTGCAGCCAAACCTGCAGGTCCGCCTGCACCTGCCCCGACAGATGCACTCAATGCTGAGGAGCCCGTAAGCCGGCCATAAGCCTGGCCAAATCGGAACAGAATGGGTGGCCTGGCGCCACCACTCTGCATTAAAAATTTAGGTGACCTAACAAAGACTGGAGCTGTCTCAAAGTAACCTTCTTCAAAGGAAGGATCTCTTGGATGACCCTTCGCAAGGTCTTGTCGCACGGCAAGCTGGACGTTTGAGCATTGGTGTCCAACTGGATACCCAGGTAGGTCAATTGCGTAGCTGGACCTTCGGTCTTGTCTGCCGCCAAAGGCACCCCAGCTCCTCCATAAGGGAAGCAAAGGCATTCAGGAACACGACACAGTCGCCGGTGTCGTGTGCCGAGGCCAACAAAAAATCATCCAGATAATGTGACACACCCACTAGGCCAGTTTTAACACGCAAGGCCCATTCCAAAAAGGTGCTAACACACTCAAATGCCGCACAAGCTATGGAACAGACATAGGCATAGCCTTATTAAAAAAACCTTCTCAAACTGGAATCCTAACAGCCAAAATCTTCAGGATGAATTGGGAGCAAGCAAAATGCTGATTCAATATTGCACTTCTCCAGCAAAGCCCCAGGGCCAAACTTCCTGATCATCTTGATCGCCTGATCAAGAGAGGCATATTTCACTGAACAAAGCTCCGGCGGGATAACATTTACTGATGTGCCTCTAGGGTGAGATAAATTGTGAATCAGGCAAAATTTTCCCGGAGCTTTTTTAGGGATGATACCAAGAGGGGAAATATGCAAATTAGGGAAAGGGGGTACCGCAAAAGGGCCAGCTATACGTCGTAAGGCCACCTCTTTTTCAGTCTTTCTGCGGGCGACATCAGGCATCTCCCGCACAGACTTCTGATTGAAAGGATTCAGTGCCACGGGCAACATGGCTACAGGAATCCTAAAACCAACTGAAAACCCGTCCCGCAAATAAGCAGCAGCCTCACATTTGGGGTAAGACAACCAAGGCAACCAGGCCGACAGTCTTACAGGCGTATATGCCAAGGGCAGTAAGGCGCTACTTTCTGATTCCAGTGGAGGAAGTGGGAGGGGCGGCCTTTGGGGACTGCTGAGAGCCCCCTTTTGCACCTCGAAAGGGCCGCTGGCCCCCTTGACAGTTGGAAGCGGGGTGACTTCTACCACACTTCTCGCAGACATGGGGATATTTACAGGGCTGCCACTGGCACGCTCCCTTATTAAAATGGCAACATGCGAGCTTACGCCCGGGCTGAAAAGGGGTTGCCTTCAGCTTTGGCTGTTCCAAAGCCACCTTCTCAAAGTGCGGGACCACATAAGTGGTCCACACATCCAGATCCTTACGGTCCCAACGAGCCATAGGGATTCTGGCAGCGTGACACCTAAAATTTTCAGCGTAGTCAATTGCCGCTGTTTTGCCAGCCATGGTAAAAGCAGAGCGGACAATGGACATTTACACTATCAAATGCAAGGCTCTCCGTGGATAAGCAGCTGAGACAACCCCAGCAAAGACATGGAAGCTGTCAAGCCAACTCTCAAATGTCCTATCCACCTTTTTAAGCACAGTGCGCTTTTTAGGGGCAGAAACACTTTTTTGGGGGGCATCCAGACTTTTAGATGGTGGGGCCAGGTCAAATATCTCTACATAGCAGCCATTCAAAATTCTAGACTGCAACTTGGTGGGCAAATGGGCCCCAGGTATAATGTCCCTAACAGAATTAGTAGAGACCTTCACCTCGGGCACCTTTTTGGGGGGCCATGCCTCCTAACAACAAGATAGTAAATAAATAAATTAAATTATTAATTAACAAATAGAAACAATTAAAATGTTTTTTAAAAAACCTATAATAAGTAGACTGGTAAAATAAAACAATGACAGTTGAATATAAAAAATTGCCCCAAAAGAAAGAACCAACTAAATAACTTAAAGTGGCATAGCCAAATTACTAGAATTAAATGGCAAGAATTAAATAAATGCGAATTTAAGTCAGAGTGCAATACCACTAGTCGCCACCAGACTCTTAAGCTAAGCCAGGCAAAAAAACAGCTGCAATTGCAGCCAGTGGCCACTGTTGCCTAAGGCAGATTCAAACAACGCTCCCAACGCGCAAGAATAAACTGTGCAAACAAAATGGAGGGCTGGACAGCTTCTATGGTTATGGCGCCAGCTCCCGAGGCCACAAATAACCTCCTAGCCCCAAAAGGGCCAGTGGATGCCGCGTGAAGCGCCCCCATCAGCCCAAATACATTAAAAGGCCGCAGGAAGGCCCCAACGCAACAGGCCACGCCAAGGCCGCGTCCTGGGTGCTCAGGCAGGCTGCAATGGCGCCAACGCTCTGCAGCCTCGAGGGCTGGCGCAAACTGTCTCCCTGTGCCGCCCTGTGTGGGAGCCACCCAGAGGCAGCGGAGCACCAGAATGCCGCGCCAGTGGCCTAAGACCCGAGATGGTGTGGGGGCCGGGGGCCGAACCCCTGCCGTGAAGCAGCAAGGCCACCTGGAGAGCGCAACCCCCAGGTGAACGTGTGGAGGGCAGGGAGGAGAGGTCAGGTAAGAGAAAAAAGGAAAATTAAGTAAAGGTGGGGTGAAAGGAAAATATAGGATTTCTCTCGCTGTGTTCGCTCTGATCCGATTGATCCGATGCGCTCTGCGAAAGAGAAAGCAAAAGCAGAGTGCCCCAATGCTTAAAGCCTTTGGTCCCACCCACCCAAATTGCAACATGCAATTTGCCCCAGTAACCCGGTCATCCAATCGTTGCTTCAGGCAATCGCCATTTAACCTGCCTGGTAACAGAGGGTTGGCCTGGCGGACCCCACCGCAACACATGCTCTCTTTTAGGGAGAACACACTTTGTTTTCTATAATTATTTTTTATACAAAGTGTATAAAGAAAGGTACATACCCAATATTTTTCATAAGAATATACAAGTAGATTCATGCTACAGTTCAGTGCTACTAGGAGTGTAGCTGCTGATATTTGCAACTCAATTGCAAAGGATATATCAAGTGAGCCACAGGTATTTCTAATGATATGGTTAAAGAGACAGTATAGCAAGTACAGTATATGAATACAAAGTAGAACCATAAGAAGCAGTTACATAGGACAAATATATAACAATAATGCATACAGCAATATTTAAACAAAGCAATTAAAATTAAGTTCAGAATTTAGCCCCTCTGGATGAATAGATTTAAACAGAAACATGAAACAGGTTTCTTATTGACGTGACCGCCATTCAAAATCTTGCCTAATACCAAATTTCTTTTGATTTACCCATAATACTGTAAGTAATAAATCTGTGTCCGAATGTTTGTGGGCTATGAAATGTTAAACCGAAGGTGCCTCCTTAATGGCATTTCGTATACGGGAACAATGTTCCCCAATGCGAATCCCAACTGCTTGTGTGGTGGAAGCTATATATAATAAATTACATGGACATCAGATAAGATAAACCACATTTTTAGTCTGACTTGTGCTGAATTGTCGTATGACAAATTAAAATTAGACTTATCCTCATAAATCTATTTGATCTGTAGTGAAAACGGCAGGATGAACATTTGCCACATTTGTAATGGCCTGTGGGGCCAATGTTGCTGATAGATCGAGTAAGAGTCGTGTCAGTGTGAACCAACATGTCCTTAATAGATTTGGTCCTCCTAAGGCCAATTAAGGGGAATTCATCACAACCAGGCACATTCCATAGTACGTGCCAATGCTTACGTATGATTCTGATAATTCTGTCTGAGTAAGCCGTCTATTCTAATGATCCCGTTACTCTGGTGTTAGATGGAGATGTTGTATTTGGAGTGGGAAGTGTTGCACGGTCCCTGATCAAGGATCTTTGTATTCATCTCAATTGGAAAAAAAACAAACCTGCCTGCACTAATGTGAAGGGTGAAACAAAGATCTGGACTGCAGCACATAGGCTAGGTCTGGTTCAAAGATAGTGATTTTGATTCGCAAAATATCACGCAGGTGAGGGTCACTTAGTCTTGTCCTCATGCGTTCTCTTAAAGTTCATAGCAGAGAATTGTCTTCTCACACAAATAGGTTGATCCAAACAAACTCAGGACTTCTGTTCAGTACATTCAGATGCTTTGTTATGTCAACTAAAAACCCCAAATTAGCCAGCCAGATAGGATCAGATAGTTCTTGCATCGGTTGTCCCGTTGTTTCCAAGAATTCTCTGATTTCCTTTCTGAGAGAGTAGGAACACTTCAGTGCAGACCCCTGATTAAGCCTTCTTATATCGTTGTGATATAAAACATCTTTCGTATTCAGCCTGGATGTCCAATAGAAACTGTTCAAGCTGGCAGTGGCACAGGGCTTTAGAGCAAATAAAATTAATACCGGTTTCATAACATGATCATATTTGAGATGTTCAGCACAGAGAGCTTGTTGATGAATGATACAATGGAGTTTAATAACTTTGCCTCCTCCTTTCATCTCCTTGTTACAGATTTTTTTTAAAATACATTTCTATTCAAACTTATGTAAATAATTCCGTATAAATGTAAAATACACAAATAAACATGCCGATAAACATAACAGTATATATATAAATATACATATATTTCATTTACATTTACATAGTTTATTATATCCCCTCCTTAAATTTTTTTTTTAAAAAAGTTTTTGGCTCTACCAAGCCTTGGACTCCCCTCCACCCTTTTGGTAAGTATCAGATAGATTCTGTAGTCACGTATTTTGTTTTTAATCTTATATGTTAACCGCTGTTATTATTCCAACCCCGCTAATGTCCTCTACAAATTATTTCCAATATACTTCCAATATTTATTCCAATTTTCATGAAATTTCTGTTCATCTTGATCTCATATTCTTCCTGTTAGTCTAGCAAGCTCGGCATAATTTACCATTTTAACCTGCCAATCACTTATGCTAGGTATAATTTCCGTTTTCCAGTTTTGAGCCAGCACAATTCTTGCGGCTGCAGTGGCATAACGAAATATTATCTTCTTTTTTAATTTCTTTACCCAAGATTCCTAGCAGGAAGGCTTCAGGTCTTTTGGGAAAAGTATATTTAAAGATTTTTTAAAGCTCATTATAGATTAATTCCCAAAAGCCTTTCACTTTATTGCATGACCACCACAAGTGATAGAAATCACCTTCTGCTTCACCGCATTTCCAACAACTTTTGTTCTTTAGTCTGTACATTTTAGCCAGTTTCACCGGCGTATGGTACCACCTATATTATCATTTTCCATATGTTTTCCCTCAGTGCCATACACGCTGTAAACTATATTTTTATTCCAGCCACCTTTCAAAATCAGTATTATGGCCAATGTCTATCGCCCATTTAGTCATTACCTCCTTCACTTCCTCGTCTTTTGTATACCACTCAAGTAATATATCATATATCCTAGACAGTATTTTACTCTTGCCTTCAACAACCTCCACATTGAATTTAGATTTTTTTATCTTCGAATCCTGCCTTCTTTTTATCTTCTTTTAACAAATCGTTCACCTGGTGGTATTGTAACCAACCAGTGAATAAGTTTTTTATCTCTTCATATGGTCTAGGTTTAATACCTTGTTCTGTTTTACTTATAAGTTCTTCATAAGTGGCATTCTTCTCTTCCATATTAGTTTTCTTGATAGTTAACACCTCTATTGGTGAGATCTACCAGGGGGTCTTCCTTTCCAAGAGATTTTTATTTCTCTCCCATACCTGAAATATTGGTCCCCTAAAAATATGGTTTAGGAAGCTCCTGTGTACCTTCACCTTTTCGTACCACAGGTACGAGTGCCACCCGTACCTGTTATCAAAGCCCTCCAGATCCAATATGTCTCTATTTTCCAATCTTATCCAATCTTTTAGCCACAGTAGACATGCCGCTTCATAATATAGGCTCAAATCCGGTAGGGAGAAGCCCCCCCTTTCCTTTCTGTCTACCAGTATTTTCATTTTTATTCGCGGTCTTTTTCCCTGCCAGACATATCTCCCCAGGGCTCTCTGCCATTCTTTACATTGCCTTAAACCTTTAAGTACAGGAATGGTTTGAAATAAAAACAACATTCTGGGCAGGACGTTCATTGTAACGACCGCTATCCTCCCCAAGGAGGATAGTCTCATTCTCCCCCAGATTTCCATGTCTTTCTTGATGTTCCTCCAAGTGGCCTCATAATTATCCTTATATAAGTTGATATTCTTTGCCGTAATCCACACTCCAAGGTATTTCACTTTAACTGTCATAAGTCCCGCCCTTTGTTCTAAATCTAGCGTTTCTTCCTTAGTTAAGTTTTTAACCAGCATTTTAGTTTTATTCTTACTAATCTTGAGTCCTGACACGGCACCAAACTCTTCAATTTTTTTTTAAGGCTTCGATCTCCTTGTTACAGATTAATAATAATCCACTTCATTCACCATCACAGTAACTTTGTTCCAAGGCATTTGCATGTCATCCATGGCAGAACTAACAAACAAATATTTCCCTCTTGTTTGTTCCGTAAGGCTCTGGAGGTCAAGTAACACTTCAGTCACTCGTGTGAACTGATGTCTCATCAACCGGGAACCGTCCTTATATATGAGTAAAGGGTCACAGCCCGGAGGCCTAAGATACAGGTACCGCTGTTGGAGACTTCAGAATGCAGACCAGAATGGAAAAAATCCAGGCAGCAATATTTTAAAACAAAAGTTTTATTGACTTTGGTTTATTTGTCAGACAAGCAAAGCAAAGTGGGTACATTCAGCAAAAATGAGAGAATGCCCCCCGTCAGTCAGATGCAGACAACTTTTATGCTCTAAGGCAAAGCAACAGCTCAGCCCCCCCTTCCACCTCCCAGACACTCCCCTTTATGCATATTCATTGAAGCTCAACCAATGAAAGAATTGATGTTGGCCTTTCGGTTCCAAGCTGCATTATCCACTAGGTGGCACTGATGGCTTAAAATCTATCTAACCTGATTGCTGTTTCCAGTAAATGCTCCTTGACCCCCACCTCTTTTGTGGTTTTAACAGTTTCTAGGCTTAAGTCTGCTTTTAGAATCCTGCGGTGGGCAGACATCCTGGGCAAACAGACAGTTTCTCAGAAAGAGCTCAGCTACCATCAAAATCCCCTGACCGCATCCTCTTGCAAACTTGCTGTGTTGCAAAAATATTGTCTTTGCAAGCAGGGGAGAGAGAAATGTCTTTTGGCTTTTAGTTTGCTCTCTAAGATGGCTTTCAGCTTATAAAATGGCTCCCGCCTGGCTTTCCAAAGTGGACCCAGGTGGACCCCTGGTCCTCACTCCTTCACCGCCTGGTGTCTTTTACTGGGCACGATCCTTGCTGTTCAGAAGCAGTAAGTTTGATTAAAGCACCCTTTCCACTTTGGTCTGTTTTCGACCACTGAATACAAACTATTAACTCAGAGCTGGATAATTGTATAAAACTTAAATGGAGGCCCCAAGAGGTACTTCAGACACTACCTCACCAATCCTCAAGGCTCCAAAGAAGGCAATGGCGTACGCTGTGGAAAACAATCGTGACTCATATTTAGACCAGCATATAGACCTAAGTTTCTTGTGTATCAAGCAGAGGAGGTCAAATGTTACTGCCTTTCTGCCTCCTTTTTTTGTAGGTTGGAGCCTGCCCCAACCTTCAGTAGCTCTGTGGACAACAAAATCTGTGTATGGATACTGTCACACACAGCCCGCTGTGAAAACTGCTAAGGGCCTTTTCATATGACAATTCTTACATAGCAATAGCTATCCAAGGCAGAGGAGATTTGTATGGCTTGGGAATTGTAGTTAGGCTGCAGCGAATTAATGAAACATTCACTCATGCAATGTTAGCAAAAGCGGAGTTAAAAGATTAGCATTTCACTGATGCCCTTAAAATAAGGATAATGATGTCAAGTTGGGAATAGATAAAAGATGCTAGTAAAGCTGTTACATGATGTACTACAAAGCCTATAATGAACTAGCGGCATAGGAAAATCAGAGATGAGGGTCAGGAACTGGCTCAGTAAACAGTAGGGAGGGGGGAAAGGAAGAATGGAGTATCTGACTTTACACAGGGAAGAAACTATGGCCAAATAAATAGCGCACCTTGATGTTCCTTGCTGAATTTTGTATTCTGTGGAACAGGTCCCATCAATTCCAGTTTACAGCCTGGCACATGAACCTGTTACATGGTTGGATCCAACTACCCAGATTGACTGGGTGGAGTGCTGTTGCTACACTAGCTTTTTGGCAAGTGGGTCACTGTTAACTTGCTGAGATGGGGAGGGGCAAGGTGCGCAGGTGTCGGGGACTGACTGGATGAGGAGGGGCAGCAGGATGTTCCAACAGGAGAACTCCCTAGGGAGGTCTCAGATCCAGGGGAGTGGTGGTGGGGGACTGAGGAAAGGTCAGAGGGGAAGTGGGGAGCCAAGTCAGTTCTGGCAACTGCTTCAACGGGGTCAGTCTCACCTTAGGTTTCTTTTTGTGTTCTGTTTCCTTGAATAAAGAAGAATCACAGACCCTACAAATGCCCCAGAAATGGGGGATGTCCCTATTTCTCTCCAGCCATCGGGATTTCTAATGGTGCCATGGAAATACCCACTTTCTGAGACAGAGTGCTTCTGCTTGCTCTCAAACGCAGAACTGCCATTCCAAGGGTGGAAGAGAAGGCAGGCAAGAGAGTAGCTGCTTGAGAGAATAGTTTCATATTAGGTTGATCAGTCTGGGGTGTCTCCTCTTCCTCCCCAACTCCCTTTTGCTCTTGATAAATGGCCACAATTGCCACTTTGATTGATTGATGGCCTAGGACCCTCATACCTACTGGACCGCCTCTCCTGGTATGCCCCACGGAGAGCCTCAAGGTCCATAAATAGCAACACCCTAGAGGTCCTGGGCCCTAAGGAAGTTAGATTAGCTTCAACCAGAGCCAGGGCCTTTTCAACACTGGCTCCAGCCTGGTGGAACGCTCTGTCTCTTGAGACCAGGGCCCTGCAGGATCTGATCTCTTTCCGCAGGGCCTGTAAGACAGAGTTGTTCCGCCTGGCCTTTGGCTTGGAGTCAGTTTGATTCCCTCCCCCTTTTTCTTTTTCCTTTCTCCTCCTGTGATGAGGCTGCATTTTAACATTTCAATGTTGCATTTTAATTTTGTTTTTACGTTGTATTCACTCAACTTTTTTTTTTATTGGTTGTTAGCCACCCTGAGCCTGGCCTTGGCTGGGGAGGGCGGGGTATAAATAAAATTTACTATTATTATTATTTCTATGCTGCTTTTCATTCAAATGAATCTCAATGTAGCTTACAACCAATAAATGACCATAACATATTAAAACATAATGGCACATTGTGAATATGGCATACAGCATTTAAAATACTTGACAAATTCGAGACCAGGGAGAAGAGTCGGTGGAAGAAGATTGGAAGAAATTTAAAGTTTATTTACAGAAACATTGTAAAATTAAGCAATGTTAGAAGGATGTTGGAATGAAGTTACGTGGTTTTAGCAGAAATGTTATAAAAGATTAAGTAAAAATAGATTGTTATTTGGTGAGAATGTAAAGTTACATTATATTAAGATAAATTACTAGGATAAAAAGATGGAAAGGATTTGCTGAAATAGCTAATTGAACTAGAATACAAAAAAGGGAGGTGTGAGGAGGTCAAGGAAACAAGCAAATGAAAGATAAGTTATGGAAAGATTGATTTGTTTTTTCCCCCTTAATTGTTTTTATTTCTCTGTTTTTTTGCTTTTCTTTCTTTCTTTAATTTTGTAACCTTCCAAAACCTTAATATTATTGGGAAAAAATAATACTTGACAAATTATCAATAAAACAGTTGCGATCTATACGAAAACTCAACAAAACAGCAACAGTTTGCATGTGATGCTCTTCCCCAATGTCTTTGTTTGTTTCCTGACTTGACCCCACAAGGAGCAAAGGAGTGATGAGGCCTCTCTCCGCTGTTTCAGGTAAACAGTGTGAGGTGTAGGGAGTATGAGCAGGCTTAGCTTAACGTTTTTGCAAAGTAGGATTGGTACTTCTCGAGTAGTGTGGTAGGAGATGAACACTTTGCAAATACTGCAAAAAGGAAGATTGCTGCTGCACTTATTATAACCAATCTTCATAATAAGTACAAGCAGTAAATTTTCCCGGACGCTCATTTTGCACCAGTCTTTTGGTTAGCACCTGGAACAAACTCTTGCTTGTTTTCGTTAACACCTAGGAATTGCTTTAGACTTGTAGTAGAGTGTTCGACTTGAATACTGATGCCATTTCCTCTTTGATTCTGAGGTATCTGCCTTCAAACTGTTACTTAGAGTATCTGTTGAACACAGTATCTAGTTGTAACATCCTTCAGTTGATTATTCAGGTGATATGATAGCATTCTGAAAATGCTTTGGCAATGCCAAACATGGATGAACAAACGTGGATTACAACTGCTCCACCAAATATTTTAACTGTTAAATTTGGTTCTCTGTGATTGAAGTTAATGTCACCACATTTTTATTGAACACAGTCTATAATATTAGACTTGTTGGTTGCTTTTCAGAGTTTTCCATCATCTGAAATTGAAGAGTGGGTACAACTGATTTTCATGGGGAAAGAAAGCATCAACGGCTCAATCCCGTGCTTCAGATATGACCAAGTCTGCAGAACAAGTTGGGAGTCCTTACGCAAGTTAGTAAAGATGTGAATGTAGCACCTTGGAATAACTTCATGAATTGCATTTCAAACTACATTGAGACTGTACGTGACATTCTTCATACTTTTTCAGTCCTATGGTAATTGCCTCTGTAACACCCTTAACAGCTTCAACACTTAGAATTACTTTTGAGCCCCCAATTTGACACCAAATCAGTTTCTTCAAATGGATTTCACCGTTAAGATGTTGAGCATTTCTCTGACATAGGCTAAGAACCTTTTCTAAATTGCATTAGTATCTTCATTATGCATTTGTGGCGGATGACCCTTCCTCCGAAAAGCGTGGTCAAAATTAAAGGGTTCAGGAACTCGGACCAGACCAAATTTCATAAAATAATACACAGAATTCACTACAGTGGTGCCTCGCTAGACGAAAAGAATTCGTTCCGCGATTCTCTTCGTCTAGTGGTTTTTTCATCTTGCAAAGCAAGCCCATTGACAGCTTAGCGGATTAGCGCTACAGCTGTCAAGCGGCTTCCAGCGATCAGCTGTTAAGCGGTTTATCAGCGGAACAGCTGATAAGCGGCTTAGCGGCTTAAGAAAAGGGCGAAAAAAGCGAAAAAACCCGCGGGGGATGCAAGATATTTTTCGTCTTGCAAAGCAACCCCATAGGGTAATTCGTTTTGCAAAGCGCCTCCAAAACGGAAAACCCTTTCGTCTAGCCGGTTTTTTGTCTTGCGAGGCGTTCGTCTTGCGGGGCACCACTGTAAAACAAAACTCTACAAGAGAGAAAAACTCCTAATAATTACAGATTAAAATAGCTCAGGCGGTTAAAAAGAAACAAAACACTAACTTGTTCTGCTAATTAACATAAACACTTACACTTAAATCTCAATAGACTGAGCAACTGGCAAAGGAACAACATGCTGTCAAAAGCCCAAATAGACCTTGTCTTGGCTGGCTGGCTGTCAAGAGCTCCCACCAATCCAGGTTTTATGAGAACTTAGACCATGGGCAAACGTGTCAAACGGTAGTGTCTTGCAGTAAATAAAAAGAACCACGTAGAGTCAAAGATCTACAGTAAAAGGAAAAACACTTTACTGAGGCAAAAACCTCATTCCATGCAATGTTCAAGCAGAGTAAGAGAACAAAGTGAGATAAAGCAGCTCCTGGCTCCATGTGACCCTGAGTTAGTCAAAACAACATGAACCTTCCAGAGTCTTCCAGCACTTTCCAGTTTCTGCCCTTGAAAGACCTTAGTCATGACAGAACGTTCACCTCTTTGACCCAATTACCTTGTGACATCAGCCTTGAAGCCTTAGCAAGAGAGAGCTGTATGCAAGCTCATTATTTCTGAGGTCCTAGCCCATTCCCATAAACCAGTCTTAAAGGGGAGATATCAGCAAAGCACTGCACCCACAAATTCATTTGCATCTTCTAAATTGTGTCTTTTCTTCCAGTTGTGATTTTTAAACTGGATCTACCAACTGCTTTATAATTGTATTTTTACAGACTCCTACAGACCACCTTAATGAACCTCATGGATCACTGTTGTATAAGTGATCACTACTTTCACTACTTTCCACAACTTTCTCTTTCGTATATACAGTGGAACCTCAGGTTTTCAAACTTAATCTGTTCCGGAAGACCTTTCGAATTCTGAAACATTCCAAAACCAGGCGCTGTTTCCCACAGAAAATAATGCAAAATAGATTAATCCATTCTGGACCTGCTTTTTTCTTTAAAAAATGTTTAGGGATACTCTCATTTTGACTCAAGAAAATCATCGGGGAAAATAAATAAAGTTCTAATTGGGGAAAATAAATACAGTGAATTTCTTGTCCAGTTTAAATTCACAAAATGTTTAGAGGTATGCATTCCCCTGTGTCCCCACAGAAAAAAGCACTGGTATTACGGCAAAAAAAGTAATAGCATGAGCTATCAAACCTTGGAAATACACTTTTTCCAGAAGGTTCCACAATTTTGGCCACTGTACACTGGAGGGCTGTACTAAGAGCCACCCTCTCCCAGTTTTTAATGTGGGATGTTAATGATTGTGTGCGCACATACAAATAAATATAAACAGATAAATAAATCCAGCACGTCCTTCAGGGGCCCCATCCCCAGTTGGATGTCCCCCTACAAAAGGGGCAGTAACAAAATTATTTGACAGGCTGAAGCCACTTGAGAAATTTTAGCCACAAGGTGCAGTGTGCTGAGCTAATACTGGTCTGGCAGAAAGCTCATGTCACATGACCCATAAAGGCAGTTGCAGTTTCCTGAGGGGGATCCTGCAGCCAGTTGAAGCTGTGCAAGTTGCTGGCCTAGATAAAGCTGTGGCCTTATGTTCCTTATGAACACCAAACACCTATCTGTCATATCTTTAAATTGTGCGTACCCTTCCATGATGGGGTGATCTGTAGGTGGCACTTTAATGTACTCCATAGATTCTGGTTTGAGAATAGGTACAGGGACCCCTGACCGTTAGGTCCAGTTGTGGCCGATTCTGGGGTTGCGGCACTCATCTCGCTTTACTGGCCGAGGGAGCCGGCGTACAGCTTCCGGGTCATGTGGCCAGCATGACTAAGCCGCTTCTGGCGAACCAGAGCAGCGCACGGAAACGCCTTTTACCTTCCCGCCAGAGCAGTACCTATTTATCTACTAGCACTTGACATGCTTTCGAACTGCTAGGTTGGCAGGAGCTGGGACCGAGCAACAGGAACTCACCCCATTGAGAACTGCCGACCTTCTGATTGGCAAACCCTAGGCTCTGTAGTTTTGTTTTTTTTAAAAAAAGATATTTGCGTGGCAAGTCCCCTCCCCCATGAGAAATGAAGACACTGGACACATTATTTAAGGTTAATGGGCATAAAAAGGCCACAACTTTATTGATTACAGAATTGAATGGTATTGTCCTTAGGCATTGGCTCCTATCGACTACCCGGCATGGAGGGTTTGTCCACAAGCTGTGGGAGTCCTGTTGAAGTACGCCAACTAGGATCCCATGTGGGCATGCCGGGGGCCCTTACCTCCCTAGGTTTCGGACAAGGCAACGCCCCCCGGAGTCCTCTACCGGACTACCCTTTCCATTGGGGAAGGTGATGGCGCTTCCTTCCCCCCATTCATTTGCATAACAATTAACCCCTGCCAATGCCTAACCGCCACTCGAGCAAGGCTCCCCACCAATACCTTCAAACCTGTAACCAATTCCTAATCCCTGCTATGATGTCCCCCAGCCAGATATTGTTTCCAGCATCTGAGAGATGCACGCCATCCCATCTGTAGAGGGCCTTGTTGCTGTACTGGATGCTTGGGTGGCCAATGATGCACCCGCCCAGAGCCGCCACTCTACGCTCCACAGCCCGCTCCAAGACCTTTCTTGCCTTATTGATTCCAACCGGGCTCACACAATCCCTCCATGTCCTCCTCTCAAGCAACGAGGACCACAATATAGTAATGTTTGGAGAAACTGTCATCAGATCAGCCAGATCGTCAAAGATGTTCCATCTCAAGTCAATAGCTTTGCGGTATGCAAGGTCATTTTCCCCCAACTGGATAACCAAGGCATCTGGGGGGCCCTCAAAGGCGGCTCTCGCCATCACAGCTGGCCTGAATTCGCTCCAGTGCATCCCTCTTCGCGCTATCCACGCCAGCTTGACATTAGCAGGTAAGTTCAAGTTTTGCCCCAACCCAGTAGTCATGGCACGATTCTTGGCCCAATGCACAATGCTGTGGCCCACCAACCAAATGCGCACCTTCCTGTACTCTGAAATGCAAATAGACAGAAAAAACCAAGGTCAGGGGTACAAAAGCTAGTCATAAATTCTTTCTTACGTAAGCCCTGTAAGCATTAGATTTCCACCGCCCCAGGTCCTTTATCCTCCGCGGAGAGCCCAAGGTGGACAGCAGTAGTAGCGGCCCCGATCTGAAAGGAGTGAGCCGCAAATTCAGCCGCGGGCAGACCGCATGCTGCCAAAGCCATGCGCATCACCCATGTAAACTGGTGTCTAGCCAATAGTGATCCATCCGCGTGGATCAAAAGGGGGCCAGGGCTACTGGGTCTTAAGTATAGGAAACGCCTTGCATCCCTCACTGGGCAGGGACCACTACCATGTGCGGCTGGTAACCGTATGAGGGCCCCCTTACCCTGTTGGTCCGTCTTGGAGCTCCGTACTTGAACGATTAGGTAGTTCCCTGATAGGGTCAGATCACTTAAGAGGATGCCCCTCTAGCAGTGGGTAACCCCTCCCTCACAAACCATCTCCCCTATGCGCAGGGCACCAAAGAAGGCTATGGAAAAAGCGGCGGAGAATAGGCGAGCTTCATATTTTGACCAGCATATTGCACGTAATTTTTTGTGTATCTGGGTCAGAATATCATAAGTTATGGGCCTCCTCTTGTCCGAGCTGGGGGGCTGGATCTGGTGCCAACCCTCTAAGGTCTTACGCACTATAAATTTGGCGCACGGGTCGGTGGTGAAAAAGGTTTTACAAAAATATGAGATCCCAGCGGACTGAATATTGAGTACAATGCTCCTGGGGCATCGCGTCATTGACTGAGCCTCCTCTAGGATAAGAGAGGTGGTGGATCATGCGGAATTCACCCGGCGTCTTCTTTGGGACGATGCCCAGGGGGGATAGATGAAGTCCTTCAAAGGGAGGGTTGGGAAAGGGGCCTGCTACTCTACCCGCCCTGATCTTTTTTTCTAGCTATCTCAGGCCTTTCCCTAACCGACTTTTGATTTTGCGGATCCCCGGTGTTAGGTGGGAAAGCCACGGGGATCCTGAAACCTATAGAGAACCCCTCCCAAAGGCATTGAGCTGCTGTATGATCGGGGTATTGATCAAGTATAACTTTGAGCGGCTGAAGACGGATAGGAGAGGAGGCCATCCCAAGATGCAAGTTACTGACAGTTACTGGGTCCCTGGTGGGTAGATCCGGGGGCACCCCTGGTGTTGTTGTGGAAGTACCCCCTGCCCCCTCGAAAGGGCTGCTGTTTATTCTTGAAGCACGCAGAGGCGCGATGGTTCCCCCAGCACCGCTCACATTCATGCAGCTACTTGCAGGAGGGACGAGAGCATACATGCCTATTGAACTCCCAGCACAGGCGCCGCCGCTTTGTCTCAGTCTTACCCACCTTCGCTGGTTCCAGGTTTTTCTTTTCAATGTAGGGATTAACGTCCTCGCCCCAGTAGTTAGGATCCCTCAAGTCCCATCATGTGGAAGGAAGAAGGGAAGCATTTCTACGGAAATTCTCATATGTTAAAGCTGCATTTTCGCCTGTGAGCGTGTGTGCCCTCCTTACATGAGCCAAATATGCAACCAAATTCGTTGAATGATGCGGATAAGCAGCGCAAACAACTCCCATAAAAACCTGGTACCCATCCAACCAATATAAAATCAGTGGACTGATTGGTGGCAACCTTTACATCTTCGACCAACGCCCTATCTTTCCAATCTAGCACTCCATTGAAGGTCTTACGATGGGAATTGGCCCTCCTTTTGTGCGCCCAAAGAGGAATCCCGTGATTCCCTTCACCAAAACCCCAGTAACCATCCATGGAGGCCTCACTATCAGAATCCGAGGATGATGTACCTGACTCGTCCTCTGTCTCGGACTGCTTACTTCTTTTCTTCTTTGTTGACGTGTGCTACTTCTTAGATTTTCTTTCCCCCCCTTGCACCTCAACGTTGGCTGGGTTTGCACCGGCCGCTGGCTGCGCACTCTGGGAATCCACTTGCTCCTCCTCGCCGGAACCCACACTGTCCTCGGTAGAACTGTGTTGGGGCTGCTGTTCCTGAAAGGCACTAGAAATATCTACAACCTGTGACAAGGCGTTGCTGTTGGCACCTTTCGCAGTAGCCTTCCCCCTGGTGGGACCTTTGGCAGGTGCTTTATCTTTACCAATACTTTGGTTGGCTTTCTTAGCAATGGCTGCCTGGGCACGGGTATTGGGGCAGCCTATGTTTGCTGTTTCTGGGTACGGGTATTGGGGCGGCCTATGTTTGCTGGGAAAACCGCTCAGCTGGGAAGGGGAAAGAGGGCGGTCCCCGGGCGTGCCTGGCCTTAAATGGGCTAGGCCCCGCCTCCCCAGCCCGCCAATTGGTGGACGGGGTGGAAGGCACGCCCGGGGATTCCCTGTTCACGCGGGGGCAAGATCCTGCCCCCGTGTGTGTGGGAGGAGGGTTTTGCCCGCAACCCCCTCTCCTCCCAGAGCGGAAATGGCTTTATTAAAGTTTTATAGACAGAAAAAAATTACAGAATAAAAGAAAAAAGAGAGAAAATGAAAATAAAAAGGTACAAAAATACAAATGAAAAATACAAAATACATGAAAAATAGATCAAAAAATAAAAACAATTAAAAACAGATCAATCTTTTCATGTCTTATATTTCATTTACTTATTTCCCTGACCTCCTCACGCCTCCTTTTTTTGTATTCCAGTTCACATGGTTAATTCAGCAAATCCATTCCCTCTGTTTTTATCTTAATTCTGTATCTTAACATATTAAAACTTCATATTTTCGCCTAATTATCAATCCATTTTTACATATTCTTTTAACCTTGTTGCTAGAGCCGTTTCATTTCAATCCAACATCATTTTAGCATTCATTAATTTTACAATGTTTTTGCAAATAATCTTTAAATTTCTTCCAATCTTCTTCCACCAACTCTTCTCCCTGGTCTCGGATTCTGCCAGTTATTTCCGCCAATTCCATATAGTCTATCACTTTCATCTGCCATTCTTCCAAGGTGGGTAGATCTTGTGTCTTCCAATACTTTGCGATGAGTATTCTTGCTGCTGTTGTAGCGTACATAAAGAAAATTCTATCCTTCTTTGGCACCAATTGACCGACCATGCTCAGGAGAAAGGCCTCTGGTTTCTTCAAGAAGGTATATTTAAATACCTTTTTCAATTCATTATAGATCATCTCCCAGAAGGCCTTAATCCTTGGGCACGTCCACCAAAGGTGAAAGAATGTACCTTCATTTTCTTTACATTTCCAACACTTATTATCGGGCAAATGATATATTTTTGCGAGCTTGACTGGTGTCATGTACCACCTGTATATCATTTTCATAATATTCTCTCTTAAGGCATTACATGCCGTGAATTTCATACCTGTGGTCCACAACTGTTCCCAGTCAGCAAACATATTATGTCCAACATCTTGTGCCCATTTAATCATAGCAGATTTAACCGTTTCATCCTTAGTATTCCATTTCAACAGCAAATTATACATTCTTGATAATATCTTAGTTTGGGGATCTAACAGTTCTGTTTCCAATTTTGATTTTTCCACCTGGAAACCATTTTTTTTGTCCAAATTATAAGCTTCCCTTATTTGATAATAATGAAGCCAATCTTGCACTTTGTCTTTTAGTTTCTCAAAACTCTGCAGTTTCAGTTTGTCACCCTCCTGTTCCAAAATCTCCCAATATTTTGGCCATTTGGCCTCCACATTGAGCTTTTTCTGGGCCTTCGCTTCCACCAGTGATAACCACCTTGGGGTTTTATTTTCAAGTAAATCTTTATATCTTGTCCAGACATTAAACAATGCTCTTCTGACAATATGGTTTTTAAATGCTTTGTGTGCTTTATCCTTGTCATACCACAGATATGCATGCCACCCAAAAACGTTATTGAAACCTTCTAAATCCAAAATGTCTGTGTTCTCAAGAAGCAGCCATTCTTTCAACCAGCAAAATGCTGCTGATTCATAATAGAGTTTAAGGTCTGGCAGGGCAAATCCACCTCTATCCTTTGCATCAGTTAATATTTTAAATTTTATTCTGGGCTTCTTGCCCTGCCAGACAAATCTAGAAATATCTCTCTGCCACTTCTTGAAACAGTCCATTTTGTCCAAAATTTGCAATGATTCCTAGGCTCTGTAGTTGAGACCACAGCGCCACCCATGTCCCTTAGTAGTAGTAGATTCATGTTTTTTAGATAAACCCTTTGGCCCATGTGCCTGCAGCCCGATACGGAGGACCGAAGATAAAGGGAGGCAATTAAAGCTTTCTTAATTTGCTCAAGCACGGTGGAAGGAAAATTAAAATGTGCAGAGCCAGGCAAATTCTGAGAAGCAGGTGGCATGGAATCTGGCACCCCTTGCACAAGTTGACTTATCGGGAACCTGAGTGTGGTACCACTGGGTGGCAGCAATACCTCACATTCCAATGCTGTAGATCTTGAGAGGCTGGATAGGAGCCTTATCTGCAATAGGACAAAGCGAAGGCTTAGATCTTACCAGCATTCCAGCAGGCTGAGATGAGAACTTTGTGAACAGCCAATTTCTGCCTCTTAGGCAATTGTGCAGAATGATCCATGTGCTTTGACTTCTGCTTTCCCTTTTTATGCACAGCTTCCACAGGCCACTGTACAGCTCCATAGCTTCCACTGAATCTTCAGTTGACATAGAGTGCAGACACGAAGCTGTGAACCACAAAAAAAGTCCTGAACATAGGATGTTGCTTTAAGGTTGCTCAGGTGTGTACTGTGTGTGCAGCTCATGTGTATATATATATATATATATATATGTTTTGGTGTCCTCGGGTGTCTTCCCGTGTAAAAGTTGGGGTGTCTAGGCGACGTTTCGACGAGGTCTCACTCGTCATCTTCAGGCTGGTGCTTTCGGCTTCTTGTTACTGGAACAGAGCGGGATCTCAATGTTTGAGTTCCTATAAATACTGTAGAGGGGGTGTGGTGTCTAGCCTCCAATGTTCTGGGCAGAGAGGAAGTTCCCAGGCTAGTGTGCCTTTTCTTCTTTTGTTCCTTAATTACTTGAGAGATACCTTGAGTGATTTCTTGAGTGATATCCTGAGTACCACTTAGGTGGGTCATTAGGTGTGGATTAGTTGCTAAAGTCTTTGTGTCTTGACCTCTTGAACTTTGTGAAGAGTTTTCCTGAGAAGATGGCTGTATTGCACTTAGTTGTGCTTTGGCTTGGCTTCGTGTATAGGGGCGAGCTGTGGTTTTGTGGCTTGTGTCAGCCAGATCTGTGTAGGGATTGCAGGGGGGTGCAGCATCCGGAGGTGCCACCATGGATTGGCTACTGGATGGTGTCAGTAATTCATCTGTGGAGAGGGTCTGGGTTTGGGTCTGGTGTGGTTGATTGGTATTGGCGTTCTGTGTGCCTCTGGATCTGGTGTCAGTTTTTGTGGGGAGGGCTAATTTCCAGATGTCTGGCAAGCGGGATGTGTCGTCACGCTTGTTCATGTTGTGAGGGTGTTTCTCTATCTCGATGGCTTCCATGATTATTCTCTTGTGGTGATGTTCCGTGTTAAAGAGCAATTTGGAATCTGCAAAATTAATTTCGTGTCCTGTTTCTTTCATGTGTTGGAAAAGAGAGGAAGTTTTTTCTTCTTTTTTGACGGCATTCTTGTGTTCTGCGATACGTGCATTTATTCGTCTGTTTGTTTGTCCAATGTACGTGGCTGGGCAGACTTTGCAGGGTATTTCATAGATCCCTTGGTTTTCCAACTGGATTTTATCCTTGGGGTTTCTGAGGATATTGGCTATTTTTTGGTTGGTGCAAAAGGCTGTTTTGATATTGTGTTTATGGAGGATTTTGCTAATTTTATCTGTAGTGCCCTTGATATAAGGAAGGAGGGCCATGCCATTGTTTTCTTCTGTGTCTTGGTTTTTGGGGGGTGTTTCCTTTTGGATTAGCTTCGTAATCCTGTTTTGCTGGTATCCATTGGCAATTAACACATTTGAGAGATTCTGTAACTCAGTTGTCAAGTGGTCTTTGTCAGCCAGGCGTTTGGTTCTGGAGATGAGAGTCTTGGCTACGGAGTTTATTTGTGCAGGGTGGTGGTGTGATTGTGCATGTAAGTAGCGGTTGGTGTGTGTTTTTTTCTGGTAGATAGTGTGTCCTAGGGAGCCATCAGGTTTTTTGTAGATTAGGACGTCAAGGAAGGGAAGTTGGTTGTTGGCTTCTATTTCCATAGTGAATTGTATTTTGGGGTGTAAGTTGTTGAGATGTGTGAGGAAGCTATCCAGTTTTTCCTTCCCGTGTGGCCAAATTACAAAGGTGTCGTCAACATATCTGAGCCAAAGTTTGGGTTTGTGTTCTGACTTGTCTAAAGCATTGGTTTCAAAGTGTTCCATGTACAGGTTTGCGATGACCGGTGAGAGGGGTGATCCCATAGGTGCTCCTTCTATCTGTTTGTATCTTTGTCCATTGTGGATGAAGTACGTGTTGGTTAGGCAGTGGTTGGTCAGGTCCAAGATGTATTCGGGGGGATTGTATTTGTTTTGAATAGCTGTCAAGGCTTCATTAATGGGCACTTGTGTGAAGAGAGATACAACATCGAAGCTCACAAGTAGGTCATTAGGATGTAGGTTTTGCTTCTTTATTGTTTCTATGAACTGGAAGGAGTTTGGTACGTGTGAAGAGATGGATTCTGCATAGGGCTGAAGTTGCTTGGCGAGAAATTTAGCGAGATTTTGTAGAGGTGAGCCTATGGAGCTGACTATACATACATACATAGGTATATAATCAGCCTTTCATATGTATCATAGTCCCAGCCACTTATAAATCTCAACCTTTTCAGTTTGGGAAACTTATCAGAAGTAAATATAATATAAAATAAAAGCTTCATCCGATTTTTATTTTTAAGTCTCACATCCAGAATTAATTCAACGGATTTGTAAAGTCTTTAATTAGCTGGTGTAAAATAATGTCACATTTAATCTTTGGCAGGTTTCCACCATGCAATACAAAACCCATGTGGGGGGGGGGGGCTCCTTTTTATCCTTCTGAAGATGAGCCAATTAGTCCAAATTTAAAATTAATCCATTCCTGTGGTGTTTGTATGGAGCCCCCGGTCGTCTCACGGACTATTGACCCGTACACCACCAATCCACTGCCACCAACCAGGTCCTCCCTGGTAAAATCACTTCAGCCTCAGTCAGGGTCTCAATTAATAATGAAGAGTGTATTTTATTTCAGACACAAACAAATTTTTACGGCATTCCAAACGTTGTTACTCTCTACTTTCTTAGTCTTATTTTCCTCTCTCTATCTCTTCTACCTCCCCTCACTAAAGAACCCACTGCCCTAACTGTCTCTCTATTGCCAACTGCCTGCCAACTGCTTTTCTAACTGCCTTTCCCAACCAGCCAACCCACTAAAACCAACCAACTATCCACCAACAACTCTTAACAAACCTCGGGCTAAGCCCTTTTATACACATGTAGGCTCCGCCTCCAGCTTTCCTATTGGTCTACATTTTTAACCCTTTCTTTCCCCTCTGTACAGACAGGCTCTAAACGAATGGGCAAATGCCACAATTACCTTTTTAAGAATTGGTTTAAATTCCTTTGTTTTCAGAAAAGTCACTTGGAAGGCGGAACTTGAGGCTTTTTGCTGTGGGATTGTGATCATGTCTTCTTGCTTCCCGATATCACTACTACCCCAGCAGAGAAAGCATTGAGAGAGCGTTCTTGACGCCGCTGGACCCCTCCAGAACGCAAATTTTTCCTTTGGGTATTTTGTTTTGGGGAACCCACAGCACCTTCATGTTGCTCCCCAACCCCCATGTCAAGCAAGTTGACCACTGCAAGCAATTATTGTCTGCCATTATTCGCGGCAACCTGGAAGTCAGGATGGTGGTGAAAGGTTTATGGTTAGATTTGCAGGGGATGGATTTGATGGTGCTTGGGGTCCTTCTCAACTCTGCAATTCTATGATTCTATGATTTTTTGGGGGGGTGTCAGACCAATGTATATTTTGCTGTAGGCGGTTTAGTTTGTAAAGGGAAGTTTTCCTTCTGCACATAAGTTTTCCCTCTGCACATAATTGTTGCATTATGGGGAAGCATTGCTTCTTTTCTCTTGCATTCTGGGAACTCTCGCTTATAATCTTTTCTCTGTTTCTGCACACACTGTACGAACCTGCTCCAAACACCAAGACATTCCCTCATCGCTCAGTTTACTTTAAGTTCATGGTGACTTGTACTCCATGCATAGCTTACCACATTTATAGAACTTGATTATTGTATTCTTTCATGTTATGATCAATCATGCCTGTCAGGTTTCATGCCTGTCTAGTCCCAACCTTGTTTCCCAGCCTTTAATCTACCGGTGATTAATGTTCACATGTAATTCCCACCCCTCACATGTAATTCCCTTGTATGTATGTTAACCAATCAGCATTAAGTTTCTTTGTGTTTGTATCAACCAATCAGCCACAAGCACACCTGTGGCAATGTTTGTAATATTCAATAAAAGAGAGTTCCCGGGGCTTCCCCGGCAGACGCCTCTCGTGACACCCACTACTCGTCTCCCGTGATTTTCATTCCTACAAGTTTGGTCAGAATTGAGTATACACTTCCAGAGTCAATGCTGGATGTCAGGGAGTTGCACACGGCAAAAGACCCAAAGGGGGAGAGGAGCACTTATAGAGAGCCGAATGAGCTAATTAGCAGCCTCTCTTCTTACAGCGAAGAAGAGGCAGGGAGGGGTGATGCTCAGCCCGGAACTAGCTATCCTTTGAACAGAGGAGATCAGAGGCGGGGTTTCCGCCGATTAGCTTGCTGGGGAAGGAGGAGTAAAAAAAGCATTCGAGGCATCTAATCAGACTGAGACGGACATACTTTGAAGCTCTGGAAACCTGTTTGAACTTTGTAAATAAATCTAAAAGACAGTAACTGGCGGCGAGCCTGGAGTTTTTATCTACGCTGGCTTTGGCAGTACTCACCTCTCACACTAAATACATTACTTCTGGTAAATGAACCACCATAGCTGCTAGATGGCCATGAAAATTTGTGTATCGGGCTTTTTCAATTTGGTCTACCCATGTACTGTCCAAAACCAAAGGAGTGTATGGATTGCCAGATGTGAACCCCCCCACCCCACTTCTTATTCCACTATTGTGGGATGTATGCGATTCATAGCTGCCCTGAAGGCCAGATCACCTGATTTGAATAGACGTGTATTTGTTGCTTCCAGAGAGGAAGTAGAGAATCTGACATATAAAGTGTTCCCTAGTAAGGTTACCAGACCTTTTTCAGTGAATCCGGGGAAATTTTCAACTTCAGTCGGAATGATAGTTTGATAGGAAGTTTGCCTTTATTACTAAGATAATACATTAAAACAACTGCATTTATGAAATTGAAGAGTTACCTTTGTTCTTAACTAGTTGTATTTTTCTAAAGAGTGCACCTTGCTGAGATCTCTTCTTTTCTTCCCCCCCAAAATTTTTTAAATTAATTTTCCACAAAAATTAAACTCACAAACAAGCATAAATCCTAACCTTATTAAAACTAAACTTATTAATATTGTTAAGCGGCTTCCTCGTATCCCCTTGGTTCAATTTCAGTGTATATCATTTTAATGGTTTTCCAAAACCTATATTCTCTTAAAATAAACTTAGTCACTTAACATCTTTCTTCCTTTCCCAATCTAGATTTCAATATATTAATTTACCACATTACATATTTAAATTCTAAGCCTATTTTTTAGGGGGCAATATACTGCCCTCCCTTATGTGTTGTGCTTTCATAATTAAAGGTGGGTTTATCTCTGCCTTTATCTGGAGGTTATGTGGACGACAATCTGCTGAGTTATATTCCTGTGTGGAAATCATTTTGGAGGAAATCTGGCCCTTTTTTTCGGTCATCCTCCTTGGTATCATATGTGTCTTTCCCAGCCATTCTTTTTCGTAATGTTTCTAGTCTTTCCCATCCACAATCCAAGCTGAAATTCTAGAAAGACTAGAAATGACTTATTAGAGTGTTTCCTTCTGTAGAGAAATTGTCCTTTCGCTCGCTCACAGGGCATTGCAAATCATGTAAGAGTGTGCTTTTCCTTTTTAATTTTGGGGTTTCTTGTTTATGATGATTAGACCAGAAACTTTTGGGGTCAGTTCTCCTTTTTGGATTTTTCCTGGTCCTCTTCTACCGTTGGTTTATCACACTTTGCATCAAAGAGTACCCTATTTTCAAAGAATCTTAGTATTGCTATTCTCTCCTTTAAGAATAGATGTCTTGATCTGTAGATAGGTTTGGCCAAATTTTGATCTTGAACGGTGATCATTACTTGTACCGAGTAACCATCATAATGTAAGTACTATATAGAAACAATATTGTTTGGCTTTACTACTCTTGGCAACATATCATTCAGGATGTTCAGGAAATGCATTATGTGATCTATCCGTGAGAGGAAGCCCTTCGGTTTTGAGTAGTTAACAAATAAAAGTTTTTGAGGGATTAGTATCAGGTTCCAACCTTTTTTTCTGGATTGGCACTTGCCAGTCCTGTAGTATGTCACCATCAATATTGTGGGCCACATCCTCTTTAATATCTGTATTTCTAATTACAGTTGTACCTCGGGTTAAGTACTTAATTCATTCCGGAGGTGCATTCTTAACCTGAAACTGTTCTTAACCTGAAGCACCACTTTAGCTAATGGGGCTTCCTGCTGCTGCCGCGCCGCTAGAGCCTGATTTCTGTTCTTATCCTGAAGCAAAGTTCTTAACCTGAAGCACAATTTCTGGGTTAGCAGAGTCTGTAACCTGAAGCGTATGTAACCTGAAGCATATGTAACCCAAGGTACCACCGTAAGCTCCAGTAGCTCGTGTGGTGCATCAAATCAGAAGATGCTGTTTGTTGGACAAATGAGAGAAACTTCTTCTGGGCTCATGACCTCCCAAGTTTTAACTAGACATTTCTGAGAACAAACATGCCTACTGTCTGTCTATGAATCCTGAGTGAGGCCTCCAAAATTAGACAGCAGGTTGTGAAGGGACCCTTAGTGCCACCTGCTTCACTTAGCTGAAGATTTTGGACATGAGCTTTTGCATTTTCATGACTGTAGCCAGGATTTGTAGATTGAGTCGATTTATAAAAGAGTCTTACTGCTAAATCAACCAAGCAGGACAAGGTAGCCGTAGACTACACTAATGAGCTGATTAAGGGAATTTCTGAAGGCAGAGACTGACTGACTAGCAGGCAATTTGGTTCAGGGATAACAGCTAGGTAGGAATCGAAATAATATGCCAGCTATGCTTTTGCAGTTCGTTTAAAAATAAGCCATGTGTGAGAAAATACTTGTTAGCAGCATTGCATTAATAAAACTCACAAACCACCGGAGGTTTCCTACAATGTTGGGGGAGGAGGGCACTACTAAACCTCACCCCCCCCCCAAAATCTTCAGATTGACGTTTCCCTCTTATGGGACTCCCCATAAAATACCTTGCACTTTTTAGAACAGTACCTTGCTCAAAATGTCCCATGACATCTTGTAGCATACATTTTATTGCCTCTTGAGTCATGACTCTAGTTAATACATTCTCAGGAACACCTTCCCATTGGCACGCCTATAAAGATAACTGAAAACCAGGAACACACATTTCCATAGGTATTTCCCAGCTACATAATTGCTTGTTTTTGCTCGGAATTAATCCTCTTTGGTTGCCTGACTCACTGAAATCTGTGCCAAATATTGTCTGGTTTCAATTTGGGGAGTTAAAAAAAAAAGCAATTCTGGTAGGAAAGATTTTTTTCCTTCCTCTTCCCATCAAGCAGAAGGCCTTTTAACTTGGCGATCCCCAAATTTCTCCCTCCCATAGACCACTTGAAAATTGCTAATGGTCTTGGTGGACCATTTAGTATTTTTTTCTGCCTCTGGGAGCAATATGTAATGTGCTGTGAAAGATGCTTTATGGTTTATTTATGGTTTATGCTTTAGGGTCTGTATTTTTACAGATGCCCACTGATCACCTTAATGAAGCTCACGGATCGTTTCCACAAGCAAGTTAAAGCAAGCATTATTATGTTTCTGTGTGAATTTTGAAACAACTCAGAGGTTATTAAGAAGAAAAACGATAACAACAAGAAGATCGAAAGATGGGACTTTTGAATCCAAAAGCAGCAGAAATATGAGATGATCGGGCCCTTACTGAACTCGAAGCATGGGAACTCCCAACAAAAATTTAAAATTTGGCAAAATATTTGGACTTTTTGATATGTATTGGTATAATTTGGAATAACTAATGTGATATGATTGGATTGTTAAATGGAAAACTTAATAAAAAATATTTTTTTTAAAAAAAATGAAGCTCATGGATCACAACTTTTTGAGTTTGTAATCTCTATTTGAGTTTGTAATCCTTGTCAGAATACATACTTTTGAATGGATCGATTTTTGTTACTATTGACTTGATTTGCAAGACCACTCCCACTATTGAAACTTACATTGGCCTGAGTTCTTGGTGTGCGTATATTTAATAAAAAGAACTCCAACTTATTTAACGTTAATATCATGGGATAAATAGCTGGCTGGCGGACCTGAGTGAAGCCTGCAACCCTCAGTTCTACTTACCAGGCCATGCCCCCCAGATCACCATGGATTGGCTCATTTGAATAGCCGGGTTTAGCAGGAACCTATGAGCCTCCATAAGGGACACGGGTGGCGCTGTGGGTTAAACCATAGAGACTAGGACTTGCCGATCAGAAGGTTGGTTCGAATCCCTGTGACGGGGTGAGCTCCCGTTGCTCGGTCCCTGCTCCTGCCAACCTAGCAGTTTGAAAGCATGCCAGTGCAAGTAGATAAATAGGTACCGCTCCAGCGGTAAACGGCATTTCCGTGCGCTGCTCTGGTTCGCCAGAAGCAGCTTAGTCATGCTGGCCACACAACCCGGAAGCTGTACGCCGGCTCCCTCGGCCAATAAAGCGAGATGAATGCCGCAACCCCAGAGTCGGCCACGACGACCTAATGGTCAGGGATCCCATTACCTTTACTTTATAAGCCTTCATGGTGGCCATGCGAAACCATGGGTAGCAACCATGCTGCTAAGCCAACAAGCGCCTGGTTCCCAAGATTTGGGGACCCCAATTTCTTTACAGATACAGTCTTGCTTCTGGATAAACACACATAGGATTGCATTGTACGTTTTCTGTTGGACAGCTGGTACTTGTTCGCTGTGTCTTTTATCTCACATAAAAAGTACAAAAAGAAGCTGTCACAAGGTATGCCCCTCCATTTGTGTGCTATTTACAGCTATTGCTTCTGCAAGCTCCTGAAGGACAAGCTTAGAAGATTCTTAAAACTTGATATTATTCTTAACACGGCACCGTTCTATAAAAGCAAAGTTCATTCAATGGTGGGTAGTACAGTGGTACCTCGGGTTACATACGCTTCAGGTTACCCACTCCACTAAGCCAGAAATAGTGCTTCAGGTTAAGAACTTTGCTTCAGGGTAAGAACAGAAATTGGGCTCCGGCAGCACTGCGGCAGCAGGAAGCCTCATTAGCTAAAGTGGTGCTTCAGGTTAAGAACAGTTTCAGGTTAAGAACGGACCTCCGGAACGAATTAAGTACTTAACCCGAGGTACCACTGTATTGCATTATTATGTGCCGCTGAAATAACTAGGAAGCATTTCCCCCCTTTGTACCTACATGGTTTGAGACACGCAAGTGCCTCACCAGTATGAAATGCTATTTGCTATCTCCCCCCCAAAAGAGAGAGATGAAAATGCTAACAGATGGAGGGAGCACATGATGATAACGACATGTCTCTGAGCAGCAAATGAGCAGCGGTCAAAGGAGCATAGCAATAGTTCTGCTGTTGGTGGCAGTGTATTTATTCCCCAAGTCCATGTAGGGATCAGCTGTTTGGTTTCTCGTTTCCAGGTTGAAGCCGGAAGCCATGTGTGACTGAACAAATGCCCAACCTGGGACATCCCAGCTCTTCAGGGGACGGATTCAGTGAAAGAGAAATTATGGAGAACACGAGGCAGTTGCTTGCAAGCAAGGAGGCCAACTGGCCATTATGTCCACTGACCCGGATCTGACAGCATTCCCTGCCTGACTTTCCATTCAGAAACATCTGCCTGCGTCTAGCCACCAATCATGTGGCTTTTTGCAAGAGCTTGTACTTTCCCCTTTCGCTACGTCCGTCACACTCATTTCCCTATGCCTTTACTTCCCTTATGCAGACGTTACAGCGCGGGGTGGGTGGGTGGGGAGAGGGCAGAATCCTGCAGCTCTGAACTAATTTGTGTTCCTTCCTTCCTGTTTATTTTGTCCTCCTTTTTTTATATCCATTTTGTCATGATGATTCACTTTCTTCCTTATGGGAAAGAACAGGTTTCTCCTTATTCATGTCTAGGGACCCTCACCCATTTCCTTCACTTCAGATAAGAGCACACACTAATGTGCAACACACTCAGCATCAGCCAGAGAAACCTCTCGGCAGCCACTGCGGGACCAGGCATTGGGGTCATCATACCCCAGCCTATATAAATAAAGAGACCAGTGAGAATGGTTTAGGGTCAAAACAGGCTTGATTGAATACAGATGAAAGAGGTTTGTACTGAGTTGAATAGGATCTAAAAGCCGCAGTCTGATTGGTCCTAGAACAATAGGATTCAGAATGCAGCAGTCTAATTGGTCCTAGAACAATAGGATTCAGAATCCAGCAGTCTGATTGGTCCTTGAACAATAGGGTCCAGAATGCAGCAGTCTGATTGGTCCACAGGAGCCACCCAATCCAGCACCAGGTGGAAGTGAATCAGCAACCTGATTGGCCTACAGGTGAATCCCGGAATTAGCCAATTACGAGGGGCCCATTGCATAAACAATGTATATAAAGCAGTCTGGTGGAACTTCCATTCCTCCTCACCACTATGAGCTGAATAAGCATGAAATCCACTCTCGACTCTGAGTATATTTCAGCTTGGGTGTGGGGCAATCTAAATAAGTGTGGTCAATCCAGGTGGGGGTTCCTAAGACATACATCAAAATAAGGTGGCCCCCACAGGGACCGCTGCTTGGGGGAGTGCCTTCGGCCCTGGCCTCGCCTGGGCACACAGACATGGCCGCTCCCCCCGGATCCCTTTAACGGGATACCCCAGTGTTTGGAGGGGCAGGCGGAGACTACAACCTCCTCTCCATCCAAGACAAAGGATTGCCCCAATGTCCAACTCTGCATTGGGATGTGGCATGATCTTGCTGGCAGACTATGAACCTTGGCCCCTTGCTAAAAAATCTGAAAAACATCTTCATGTATGCGACAACAGCCGTGAGAGTTTTAATAGCACAAGGATGGGAGACTGAAGAAACCCCAACTAAAGAATCATGGCAAGAAAAATTGATGGATTATGCAGAACTGGCAAAACTGACCTACAAGCTACGGGACAAGGATAACTGTGACTTTAAAGATGAATGGGAACCCTTTACAAAGTATCTGAAGATGCAACAAAGCGAACTGGACTCCTTCGCTAGTTTTGAATAAACATTCACAAACGTTTTATTGATAATAATCAGCTAAATAGTTTGAGGATCTATACAACTGTGTAACATGCAGAAAACAGCATTTCTAGAGAAATCAAAGACTGGAACTGAGGGAAGTGGGGTGGGGGTGGGTGAGCTCTGTGGGGGGAGGGAGGAAAATGGGGGGGGAATAAGGATGATATGTTTCTGGATAATGTGTTTTATTTTAACTTTGAATAAAAAGTTATTTTTTAAAAAAGGAACCTTGGCCCCTAATGAGAACTATGAGGTACTAGGACAGTGATGGCAAGCCTTTTACAGACCGAGTGCCCAAACTGCAACCTAAAACCCACTTACCGCAAAGTGCCAACAAGGCAATTTAACCTGTGTATCTCATTCTTTTCTGTGTGTTTCACGTTTCTTCTTTATGACTGCTGTTGTAATAAATAATCCTTCATAAAAGTTACTGCATTACATTCTTCATTAAGTTATCTTTCCATTGATATATAATTTTATGGTATAACTCGGTGCTTCCCTCTCCCCCTATAAAAATGTTCAGGGGTACACTCATTTTGACTCAATAAAATCACCACCGGGGGAAAATAAATACAGTTCAAATTGGGAAAAATAAATACAGTGAATTTCTTCTCCTGATAAATTCATAAAATGTTTAGGGCTATGGGTCCCCCTGCATCCCCACAGAAAAAAACACTGGTATTACTCCAAAACAAAGTGCTGTTATGAGCCATCAAACCTCTGATTTTCCAGAAGGCTCCACAATTTTGGCCACTAGTGTACACTGGAGGGCTGTACTAAGAGCCTCCCTCTCCCAATTTTTAATATGAGATAATGATTGTCTGCGTGAGCACATACAAATAAATAATGAATAAACCCAGCCAGATGTGCGGGGTATAAATAGTATATTATTATTATAATATTTTGCCATTTCTTCGGCTGCCGTTTGATCGCAGCCTCCACGGAATGGATTTCTCTGTTGGCTTCTGTGGGAAAGCCCAGTGAACATGTAAACCCAGCAGCCTCTTCTTAGATTACTGTCTTTATATGCTTACTGACCTGGGAGTTTAGCCCTGCTGAACTCAAGATGGTTTACTCTCGAGTAGGAAAAACAGATGGGTGGGATCTGCATCTGCCACCTCCACCTATCAGGAAGGGCAAGGCAGCTCCAGTTCCCACGTCAGTGAAGCCTCTGCCGTCCCGTAACGCTGCCATACCAAGAGGGGTGAGTGGACTTCTCTCTCTTACACACACACACACACGAACAGAAGACAGTTAAAAACGACAGTTACTTGACGGTCATAACGCAATGGAATGCCTCTCTATTGTGACTCACAGCCAATCACATGAGAGAGCTACAGCCATAGAAAACCTCATGCAAAAAATACACAGCAAACATTGCCATTTAAGGAAATTAAGCCATTATCCTTAACAGTAGGGCGGAGCTGGTCTGCTCAGCTGTAGCTCAGTGCCTGCGTGAAGGCAACCTAGCTCCCTAGGGCTTGCCGATCAGAAGGTCGGCAGTTCGAATCCCCGTGACGGGGTGAGTTCCCGTTGCTCAGTTCCTGCTCCTGCCAACCTAGCAGTTCAAAAGCACGTCAATGTGCAAGTAGATAAATAGGTACCGCTCCGGCAGGAAGGTAAACGGTGTTTCCGTGCGCTGCTCTGGTTCGCCATGAGCGGCTTAGTCATGCTGGCCACATGACCCAGAAGCTGTATGCCGGCTCCCTTGGCCAGTAAAGCGAGATGAGCACCGCAACCCCAGAGTCGTCCACGACTGGACTTAACTGTCAGGGGTCCCTTTACCTTTTACATGAAAAAATAAATTCTTCACCAAGCATAAGCAATGCAAGGTAGCGTGATTCCCATGACCACTTTTGAGGAAAGTCACTATTGCTGCTTCTTCTGGTAAAGCCCCATTCTGAATGTATTCATTTGCTTCCGTCTTCCCTGCCAAAACCATTGTTTCAGCCAATCTTCTGCCTCGCCACCCACCTCTCCCCTTTACGCCAATAAATTCTGCTGCTTGATGTGGCTGCTGTTTGAGGACAACTGGTTTTGGCCACCGTTAACCCCCTATCTTGGCTACTGGGTGGGATTCTAGAAAGCAAACTGGGTCTCAAGCAGCCACTGAAGTAATACCAAATTAGGCATACCACTTCTGGATGTTTTCATCTTTGGCACGCTTTGCAAACATTAGCTGATTAATAAAAGGAAATTAATTTCCAAGGAAGCTGGGGACATCTTGGCTGGTTGGAAGTAGACAAGGGACTAGATGTTCCAAGCACATTTTTCTTCCTTGCATCCAGCAATTTTTATTTTGCTTTTTAGTTGGTGATGAGAGTGAGTTCCTCTAAATCTAGCAAGTTTATAGATCCAGTTTCTGTATTTTTACATTTGGGCCATCAGTAAATCCCCAGTTTACATTTGTTATGAACACATTAGAAGGCCTTGGGCAAGGCTTCATCCCTTGGCCTCCACCTCCCATTCCCTAATGTGGACCAAAATCCCTACCCACATTTCCCCCCAAAATGTTCTCTCCTCATAACAATGGAGACTACTGAGAGTCAGATTTCTTTTAAATGTTCGGGAGGGTTATTATTTACCTTACTGGGTCTTCAAAAGTGCATCGGTGAAGGAGGCAGTGGAAAGAGTCTTGTGTCTCTGTGGGGTGATGGTGGTGGTGATTATTATTTATTTACAGTGGTACCTCGGGTTAAGTACTTAATTCGTTCCGGAGGTCCGTTCTTAACCTGAAACTGTCCTTAACCTGAAGCACCACTTTAGCTAATGAGGCCTCCCACTGCTGCTGCGCCGCCGGAGCATGATTTCTGTTCTTATCCTGAAGCAAAGTTCTTAACCTGAGGTAATATTTCTGAGTTAACCCGAGGTACCACTGTATTGCATTGTGATCCTTCGTGCTTCCTTCAAAGAATCGGAGGCTGCCTGGTCAGCGGGTGGCAGCTGAATCTGTGGAGGAGATTGCTTTTCGCTACAGGGTCACAACCAGGTCTTTCCACGGCTCCCCCAATTGGCAGTGTGATCAGAAACACCTGCAGGTAGAAGTTGAAGAGACTGCTAGCGCTTCCATGTCGCCCGAATGTATACATTTACAGTGTCTCTGACATCACAGCAATTTGCCTGCCTTTTAATGCTTTTGGATTCTGTGTCTGCAGTTCTCTTCCTCCACAGTTTATTTTTCCCTGGTGGAAGTGTGCATGCTATAAAAATAGCCTAGGCAGGAATGGATGCATTTTTAAAAGGGCTTTTTCTTGATCACGTGCTGCTGTTGTTTCTACAGCTTTTGTTTTGTTTCTGAAGAAAAGATCTGGGTGTCTCAGGTTTGTCACGCCACAGCCCTGATCTCGTTCCTCGGTTTTGCTTCTTGCAGAATCATTGGGGGTGGTGGGGGAGAGAATCCCTCCTGCGTCTCACAGAACAGGAACTCTGGTTAAAAGGAGAGGAAAAGTAGCTTATATAACATGACATATTGCTCACTATTCCCCCCGCCTCCCTTTGCTGCATGAACTCTGCTATCCTCTGACAATCAAAAGTTCTGTTGCAGCCAGTGGAGGGCAGGCGAGATCCACCCAGCCAGCGCTCATTACAAAGAACGTAGGGGAGCCTGTTTGTACAAAGGATTCCAGAGTTATTTTCCCCCCTCTCCTCTTGCCAGCTATGCCAAGTACAGTATTGTGTATATACCTGAGGAAAAGGGAGTTGGGGAAAAGCCTTTCCTGTAGCTTTCATTTAAAGAAAGGCAGCAAGCAAGAGTGTCAGAGCAAATCATGGATAATAAATAAATGCAACAATATTATCATATGCTAATTGCAAATTCAGGTACATAGAATCATAGAGTTGGAGGGGAACCTGAGGATCATGTAGACCAACCCCCTGCAGTGCGGGAATATGCAGGATCGAACCTGCAACCTTGGCATTACCAGCACTACGCTCTAACCAAAGGAGCTGGCTGGTGCTGGTTCATCTATGTAGTCAAAATGGAAAATGGGGGAAATCTTTTGATAGGTAAAGGTAAAGGGACCCCTGACCATTAGATCCAATCGTGGCTGACTCTGGGGTTGTGGCGCTCATGTCGCTTTATTGGCTGAGGGAGCCGACGTTCGTTCGCAGACAGTTTTTCCAGGTCATGTGGCCAGCATGACTAAGCCGCTTCTGGCAAACCAGAGCAGCACACGGAAACGCCGTTTACCTTCCCGCCAGAGCAGTACCTATTTATCTACTTTCACTTTGACGTGCTTTAGAACTGCTAGGTTGGCAGGAGCAGGGACCGAGCAACGGGAGCTCACCCTGTCGCGGGGATTCAAAGCGCCAACCTTCTGATCGGCAAGTCCTAGGCTCAGTGGTTTAACCTACAGCGCCACCTGCATCTCCTAGCAAACATTATACAGATTGGATAAATGAACCGTTCAACAAGTAGCGCAAGTCCAATCACAGCAACCCCGTGCTGCCATAACGGCAAGGGTAGCACACTGGAGAATATGAAAAAGTTTTTCAAAGCTGTTTTTCAAAGATTGAACTGGATGAGATGTTCTTCAATGAGTCTTGAGTTGGAAACACAAAGCCGTATGCATGGATCAATCACGGGAAGGCAAATCAAAGCCACCACCCTGGTGAGAATAATGCGAGTGGGCTAAGGAGACCTGTTCTCCGGATATATTACAGGTTTCACTACATGCTTCATCAGTCCGAAAAGCCAGTCATACAAAACAGTTTGCTCATGATAAATAAAGTATCCACAGGCACAGCTGTGACACGCTGACAGCTTCTCGGTGCCACAGGTGAGAGCCTAGTGCAGGATAGGGACCAAAGGTGGACAAACCACCCCCCTAGAAGGAGCATGATGTGTCCCCCACCAGGTACTACCCTTCCCCTAACACCCCATATATCCCAAAATATTATAATAATAATAATATATAGGTGAGATGTTAGGTTGGCTTCTTTCATTGAGGTTTTTAAGCAGAGATTGGTTGGCGATCTGTCATGGATGCTTTTAAGTGAGAGTCCTGCATCACAGGGTTGGACTTCATGACCGCCAGGGTCCCTTCCAACTCTGAACCTGCAAAATCTACAATCAGAGCAATCAATTTCTTCTGCTTGCTGCAATCCAGAAACCCTGCAAAGAGGGCAGGCTGAAAGCAATTTCTGTTGCGTTATTCCCCTTGATAGGTATAGTGCTGCTTTGTTAAATAATTAAATCGGCAGCCTTTGCAGATTTGTGTGTCTGTTACGCAGGGAGGAGGTTTCTCCATGGAAATTTCCCCTGTTGTTTTTTTTGAGCTGTAAATTCCCAGCCCGATAGGCTTGGCAGCCAGATTCTGGGGACCGATTAAAGCTTATTTGACTGGAGCTCAATGGTTTATAATCTTACTGATATTCCGTGTTATTGGGGGGGGGGGGAGAGGAAGATTTTCAAAGGGCTGTTCAGCTGAAAGCAGGGGGGGGGGGGGAGGATGCAGTGGAACTGCCTGGCAGCACCGCTCTGTCACCGCAGCTGAGAATTAATTTCCTCCTGTCTGTGAATTGTAAGGGAGTGATCATTGAGGATGGAGGGATTTATCAAGGTGTGGTGCTCTCCTGACAGCATCAATTGCTCAGGAGGGACAGAAACGCCAATGCTTTGCTCTTTGAAAAGCCAGGTGTGGCGGCACAAATTCCTCTCTCTCTCTCTCTGCTTTTGTTAGGTCAGCACTTCCCAAACTTCTGAGAGTTGAGACACATTTTCCCTCGCCCCCTAAAGGAGTGCTTTGCATTCTTCTGCATGAAAAGCGTTGCACCTAGAGCATGGGTAGGCAAACTAAGGCCAGGGGGCTGGATCCAACCCAACTGCCTTCTGAATCTGGCCCACGGATGGTCTGGGAATCAGTGTGTTTCTGCATGAGTAGAATGTGTGCTTTTATTTTAAATGCACCTCTGGGGTATTTGTGGGGATTAAGAATTTGTTCATTTTTTAATTTTTATTTTCAAAATATAGTCTGGCCCCCCACAAGGTCTGAGGGACAGTGGACCAGCCCCCTGCTGAAAAAGTTTGCTGACCCCTGAGCTAGGGCATAGGGTGAGGGATCCTTTTAATCCCAAGGCCCTTACTGGTAAAGAGACATAGTTGGAAGGGTCCCTGGGGGTCATCTAGTCCAACCCCCAGCAATTGTACACAGCTGTCTCTGGGTGGGCTCAAACCACCAACCTCTTGCCCCCAGAAGGAAAAGCTTTGAGGAGCATCCCAGCCGGCTCCCACCAAGTTCAGTGAGAGCTGGGGCACAGCAGCAGGAGGGTGGGCAGGAGGTGGCAATTTCAGTTTTGCCTTGGGTGAAACAGGATGAGCCCACCCATGCAAGCACAGCAACTACAAATCAAATGCAACATCTAATAAAAAAAGAAGGAAAAGAAAAGTAAATCTTTGAGTTGCATAAATGACTTAAATTCATTAGTAATCAGCTAGTCAAACAAAAATCCATATGTGCTTAATTAAATGCAAGCCAGTTAAACAGATTTGCTCACCACTGTACACTTAAGTTGCAATCCTAAGCACACTGGATAATAAGTCCAGTTGAAGTCAGTGGTAGGCAACTGCAATTACTCCAAGCCAATCAAGTATTCCAATTAAATCAAACCAAATCAGTGGATTCTGCGAAACCTTTCCAAGGCTAATACATTTAAGTGCATTAGCAGGTCAACCACAATAATTTGTGGCCCAAAATATAATGAACAATATATTAACTAGGAAATCCATCTAATCATAGCATGTTGCATTTTAGAAAGATCCTAACAAGTCTGTATTTCTGGAGTATTTCTGGTGTAGTTCAGAACACCACTGGCACTGGGCTTAGCCAGGCAGTGCAAAGGTAAATGATCAGGAGCAATACAAACAGTAGTCTTAATTAACTTGGAGCTAATGTAAATAGGGAGCTAATGCGTCAGGGACGCAGGTGGCGCTGTGGGTTAAAGCCTCAGCGCCTAGGACTTGCCGATCGAAAGGTCGGCGGTTCGAATCCCTGCGGCGGGGTGCGCTCCCGCTGCTCGGTCCCAGCGCCTGCCAACCTAGCAGTTCGAAAGCACCTCCGGGTGCAAGTAGATAAATAGGGACCGCTTACCAGCGGGAAGGTAAACAGCGTTTCCGTGTGCGGCTCTGGCTTGCCAGATGCAGCTTTGTCACGCTCGCCACGTGACCCGGAAGTGTCTCCGGACAGCGCTGGCCCCTGGCCTCTTAAGTGAGATGGGCGCACAACCCCAGAGTCTGTCAAGACTGGCCCGTACGGGCAGGGGTACCTTTACCTTTACCTTTAATGTAAATATCTGTACAACGTTTGCAAGCCTCTGGGCAACTTTTTTTTTTTTTAAAGCCTTCATTGCTATGGGCAGCAGAGGTATCTTCAGAAAAGAAGACAAGGAGGAGAAGGTAATGGTCATTGTGTGGACAACCTGTGATCTAAGAGAGAAAGCTCTTGAAATTTATCTTCCCCTGGAAACCAAATGCAGGGAAAAACAAGACTTTGCTGAGTGTGCAGGCTTATATCAGGATGCTATTCATGTCAGGGCTTCAATACCTCAAGGACCAGCACTCTCCATATTTGGACTCTTGAGATCATCATTTGAGGTCCTCCTTCATGTGCCTCCTCCACTTGAGTCCAGAGGGTGGCAACAAGAGAACGGGGCCTTTTCAACAGTGGCTCCCCATTTGGGGAATAATCTTCTCAGGCAGGCTTGCCTGGCGTGCCTTCATTATACACCTTCGGGTGCCAGGTGAAAATGTCCCTCTTCAGCCAGGCTTTTAGCTGATTGACATCCGGTGACCTTTTAAAATGTGGGAGAAGGGATTATTGGATTGGTTTTGTTATTATTTTTATTACGTGTTTCGTGTTTTTTGTACTGTAACGTTGTGACCTGCCCTGAGATCTATGGATGAAGGTTAGTACACAAATTTAATAGGTAATAATAAGGGGGCACGGTGAATAAACTTCCTTATCTTCTGCCAAACAACACTTCCTCCTTTTGTGCTCTGCACCCCTCCCTCTAAGTGAACAAACTGCATTTTCTCTTCTCTCAGCCCAGCCTAACCTCCTAGGGCTGCTCGGAGTGGTTATCTAATAACTGGCAAAGCAACAGGCAAGAATTGGCAGCCTGCAAAGCAGGAGTCTTGAGAGAAAAAAAAACATTAAAAAGGCAAACTCTTCTAGACAGTAGTGAATTAAAAACAGAAGGTCACACCTAGCTGATATGGGACAGTAGGCAACATTTAAAATGCAGCTTTGCTTAGCAATTACCCATTGCCATGGTACTACTAATGCAGATAGGAACATGCTTCTTTGCAACCAATGAAAATGTAAAAAAGGTAAAGGGACCATTAGGTCCAGTCATGACTGACTCTGGGGTTGCGGCACTCATCTCACTCCATAGGCCGAGGGAGCTGGCGTACAGCTTCCGGGTCATGTGGCCAGCATGACTAAGCCGCTTCTGGCGAACCAGAGCAGCGCACAGAAACGCCGTTTACCTTCCCGCCGGAGTGGTACCTTTTTATCTACTTGCACTTTGACGTGCTTTTGAACTGCTAGGTTGGCAGGAGCAGGGACCGAGCAACGGGAGCTCATCCCGTTGTGGGGATTCGAACCGCCGACCTGCTGATCGGAAAGTCTTAGGCTCAGTGGTTTAACCCACAGCGCCACCTGTGTGCCATTTACACCTAGGGCAGCGAATGCATATTCCTAATACATTGGGTTCACGTGATGCTTTGTAGAGAAATAACAAAAAAATGAGCTTCATGCCTTTGAATGGTACACAGACATTTGATGTTAACCTTCTTTGCCCTTTTTTGCTGCAGCTTTGAAATAAACTCTCCTGCTTTTCCACCCCTGGCAGTGATTGGCTTTCGGGGTCACCCCAGGAACAGGGAAGCTTGCTCCCACTTCATAATAATACTCAATACTGAATTCAGTGGGATTTATAGTTCCCACCAACCCGGAACGAAGTACAGTGCCCAGAATTCTTGATACACGTAGTGTGTTCATAGCCACAGCGAGGATGAATAGGATTGTGGCCTTAATTGATTTCATGGCAGCAGCTATCAGCAAAAGTTGTCTTTTTCTCACATCCATTTTCATGTTTACAATCTCGTCTCCACTTGACATGAAGCTGCTAAGCACGTTCAGAAAGTTGCCTAGGAATTAAATACCCGAATTTATTCATTTTAAAACTGCATGAATAACCAAGGACTCAGCTATACAGCTGCAAATAAAATGTTTTAAGTGTGTTTTTAGTGCAATATACACTAAACGAGCCTTATGGAAAATACAATGTTTTTTTTAAAAAACGCTTTAAAAAAAGCATTTTCAGTATGGTTTTTATATGTTTATAGATTTCACCCAGCAGTCACATAGATTCATTGGAAGGATTGATAATCTACATGCATACAGTAAAAAAAGGGAGTATTCTGCATATTGGTGTTATCCGGAATTCAGTTAGGCTGCAGAAAGCCACAGGTTGTTTTCTATAATTTGAGAGCATATTTTCAAAGTTACGATGGCCCTACCCAAATGGGATTGGGTGATCAGTTGGGATTAAACCATTATGTATTGCCAGGGTCTTTAAATAATGTACAGCTATTTGGTAAAATGTGATTCTGCTGAAGTGTTACTTCAAACTACATCTTTGTCAGTTATGTCATACACTCATAATGCAAAAATGAGAAACTTCTAACCTCTTTTGAGCTAGGGGAATAGTTGTGTAATAATGATCCCCTTTGGCTTACTATGGAAATGTTGAGTCATTGTCATAAAATGCTGAGTCATTCTCAGCCTTCTCTGCATATTATACTCTGTCGGGTTCTGAACCAGCAATTCCCAAGGCATACTCTAGAAATGTGATGGGAAAGCCTTGACTTGTCCAGAAAGTACAGCAGCATGGATTCCAGAAGGGCCAGATAATGATTGTTGTTGTTGTTTAGTCGTTTAGTCGTGTCCGACTCTTCGTGACCCCATGGACCAGAGAACGCCAGGCACCTCTGTCCTCCACTGCCTCCCGCAGTTTGGTCAAACTCATGCTGGTAACCTCGAAAACACTATCCAACCATCTCGTCCTCTGTCGCCCCCTTCTCCTTTCCAGGGAGCCTTCTCTTCTCATGAGGTGGCCAAAGTACTGGAGCCTCACCTTCCAGTGAGCACTCAGGGCTGATTTCCTTCAGTATGGAGAGGTTTGATCTTCTTGCAGTCCATGGGACTCTCCAGAGTCTCCTCCAGCACCATAATTCAAAAGCATCAATTCTTCGGCGATCAGCCTTCTTTATGGTCCAGCTCTCACTTCCATACATCACTACTGGGAAAACCATAGCTTTAACTATACGAACCTTTGTTGGCAAGGTGATGTCTCTACTTCTCAAGATGCTGTCTAGGCCTGTCATTGCCCTTCTCCCAAGAAGCAGACGTCTTTTAATTTCGTGGCTGCTGTCACCATCTGCAGTGATCATGGAGCCCAAGAAAGTAAAATCTCTCACTGCCTCCATTTCTTCCCCTTCTATTTGCCAGGAGGTGATGGGACCAGTGGCCATGATCTTCGTTTTTTTGATGTTGAGCTTCAGACCATATTTTGCGCTCTCCTCTTTCACCCTCATTAAAAGGTGCTTTAATTCCTCCTCACTTTCTGCCAGCAGGGTTGTGTCATCTGCATATCTGAGGTTGTTGATATTTCTTCCGGCAATCTTAATTCCGGCTAGGGATTCATCCAGCCCAGCCTTTCGCATGATGAATTCTGCATATAAGTTAAATAAGCAGGGAGACAATATTCAGCCTTGTTGTACTCCTTTCTCAATTTTGAACCAATCAGTTGTTCCATATCCAGTTCTAACTGTAGCTTCTTGTCCCACATAGAGATTTCTCAGGAGACAGATGAGGTGATCAGGCACTCCCATTTCTTTAAGAACTTGCCATAGTTTGCCGTGGTCGACACAGTCAAAGGCTTTTGCATAGTCAATGAAGCAGAAGTAGATGTCTTTCTGGAACTCTCTAGCTTTCTCCATAATCCAGCACATGTTTGCAATTTGGTCTCTGGTTCTTCTGCCTCTTCTAAATCCAGCTTGCACTTCTGGGAGTTCTTGGTCCACATACTGCTTGAGCCTTCCTTGTAGAATTTTAAGCATAACCTTGCTAGCGTGTGAAATGAGTGCAATTGTGCGGTAGTTGGAGCATTCTTTGGCACTGCCCTTCTTTGGGATTGGGATGTAGACTGATCTTCTCCAATCTTCTGGCCACTGCTGAGTTTTCCAAACTTGCTGGCATATTGAGTGTAGCACCTTAACAGCATCATCTTTTTAAATTTTAAATAGTTCAGCTGGAATGCCATCACGTCCACTGGCCTTGTTATTTGCAGTGCTTTCTAAGGCCCATTTGACTTCACTCTCCAGGATGTCTGGCTCAAGGTCCCCTTCATGGATCACTGCCTTGCCGTGGCGAAGGGGCTTGAAGAACTCAGAGAAGCTATGGACTATGCCGAGCAGGGCACCCAAGATGAACAGGTCATAGTGGAGAGTTTGGACCAAACGTGATCCACCTGGAGGAGGAACCGGCAAGCCACTCCAGTATCCCTGCCAAGAAAACTCCATGGACAAAGACAACAGATAATGATTAGCTAGTGCCAAATGGTGTTCTTCAAGTGTTGCCAAAACAACAAAATTTATGTAGAAGACCTCTAAGCAGTTTACAGAATGTTAACCACTGATCTGTAACAAGCTGCCATTCCCAGAGAGAGCTAAGTCATGCTAAAGTATTGAGAGTTGCTCAGTGTAGCCTGCCTATTATGTGCACTGCTGAGTCATATCAAACAATTCTGAATCAGGAAGACGTAAGTCATGCTCTGCAAACTTGATCCGTTGAGTGCTACAGAAGTGCTGGACCGTTTTCTTTCAAATAATTTTTTATTGGACTTCACAAATTCAAAACACACAAACAAACAAACAAACAAACAAACATACACAAAGCTGAACCATAAAGAAGGCTGAGCACCGAAGAATTGATGCTTTTGAATTATGGTGCTGGAGGAGACTCTTGAGAGTCCCATGGACTGCAAGAAGATCAAACCTCTCCATTCTGAAGGAAATCAGCCCTGAGTACTCACTGGAAGGACAGATCCTGAAGCTGAGGCTCCAATACTTTGGCCACCTCATGAGAAGAGAAGACTCCCTGGAAAAGGGATGTTGGGAAAGATAGAGGGCACAAGGAGAAGTGGACGACAGAGGACAAGAAGGTTGGACAGTGTTCTCGAAGCTACCAGCATGAGTTTGACCAAACTGCGGGAGGCAGTGGAAGACAGGAGTGCCTGGCGTGCTCTGGTCCATGGGGTCACGAAGAGTCGGACACGACTAAACAACTAAACAACAACAACAACATTATTAAGTGACTTCCTCAAATCCCTTTGGTTGAATTTCATTATATCTCATTTTAACAGTTTTCCAAAATCAATTTTCTCAAAAAATTTACTTGGTCACTTAACATCTTTCATTCTTTCTAGTTTGACGTTAAACATCTTAAATCTTATCCTTACATATTTGAATCCTAAGCCTATCTATTATTTGCAAGCTTTTCCAATTAAGAACCGTTTTCTACAAAAAGTGTTGTGTCATCCTCAGAGATGCTCATTTGAAGTCTGTGTCAGGTTGTGATTTGCAAAAATGCTTCTACTTGTCAGAAAGTGGCAATTCTGCATAAGCTGAACAAACAAACAAAGCTTATATCACCATAGAACTGTGTCGAGACCACATAATCTTTATGAGGAGAGTGTCCAGTAAATACTAATTTGGAAGATTTTCTTCCCAGGTGTTGATAGTTTAATCAATAAACATTTTAAGCTGCTACAACAAAAGTTTAACGATCTTTGCCCAAGTAGAGCCTTTAAAGAAACAAATATTACTGTTTGTGATCCTGCTGCAAGCTCACAAGCACATTTAAGTTGTACTAAACATTTACATGGTGTTGTAGTGAGAAAAACAAGAAGTTATGGCCATTTTACTTTTTTTAAAAGGTTTTTATTGATACAGCAAGAAAGAAAACCACAAATACCAAATTACACACAGGAATAACCATAGACACATAATTTTCTTAGCAAACAATAAAACATATATTGGTCTTAGCACTAAAGACCCAACCTCCCATCTATTCCATATTTCGATTTCATATTACTTGTTGCCAATACACACTTTTATCATAATTAAACTTTTTCTTAATATATCTAATTTCTTATATCTACCTTGCAACTATTACTGAAGTTCCTCGAATGCTGCAACAGAATTTAAATTACTATAGTTATTTTTCAGATATTTGAAAACCTCCCATTTTGAAACAAATTCCTGTTCTGATTTATTCTTTATTTTTTCTGATAGACCATCTAATTCGGCATATTCTGACAGCTTTTGGATCCAATCTTGTATAGAGGGGATTTCATTACTCTTCCATTTTACTTCTTAACGCAGTTTGAACAAAGCAAGCCCAGAAACTATCTACCTGTCTGATATTTTTCAGGATAAATCCCCAGGGGTGGGGGGCTACCATGGCTATAGGTTTCATGAACCTGCATGGACCCTCCCCCTCCCCCCAAAAAAATTATGAACATTTTGGTTTTCCAGTGCAAATCATTGGATGGAGCAAAGTGTGTTTTCCATTTACCACTTCAGATTAGGGATCCAAGGTGAGGGTCTCGCTGAGTGATCTGAAGCAAATTGAGGCCCAATATGAAGTGCTGGTGGATCCCAGGGTGGAAAGGCTCACATAGTTCTATTATTTACAGGTAAAATAAGTGGTGCTAAAATGTTTTTCATATCCGAGGATCTCAAATTAGGCAACAGAACTGCTTCTGTGCACAAGGATTTATCGATATGAGCAAAGAACTTGTGACAGCACAGAGTATTGCAGATACTAATATTGCTCAGTTTGAAGCATAATAACTGGCTCCTTTTGGAATCAATCATTGTCCAAGGCCATAAAAATATTATTCAAGCTTTTACTGCCAGCACTTTTAAAAACAACATAAAGCATCAAAGATACAATCAAAATATTTGTACAATGTCTTATGCTGTCCAGCACAGGCTCAGTATCTTAGAAAATACAAAATAAATATAAAAAAATTAGAAATTACTTGAAAGCACCAAATAGGCCTAGGATTAAATTAGGATTTAAAAATAAGTGGGATTTACAACGGTAAGAAAAGTGAATAAATTAGATTACAATTGGAAATATTTATGTTCAGTAATGATATTGGAAAGCTGTTACGTACAGATACAAGGAAACCCAGAAGGGAGGGAATAGGGGAAGTCAATAATATGTTTATAAGGTTGGACTTTTAAAGAATTAAGTCTGTTTTCATTGCTTATTTGTTTATTGTTCTTTTGTTTCTGTTTGTCTTTTGTTTCTGTTTGTTATTCTGTTATGTGATATTTGTTATAATTGTGGAAAACCTAATAAAAAAATTTATAAAAGAAAATACAAAATAATCAAAACAGACCTAGAAGCAGAGGTCTTTCTCTTCCCACAGCCTCCATTAGCCTTAGGGCTGTTTACTCTCCCTTCAGGCGAGCGTCATTTACAGCCTCACTCCATGGAGTTTGGAAGACAAAATAATCAAGGGCAACTCCGTTTCAAAATGGAGATTTGCAACTCAATACCTTCATCACATGATAAAAGGTTCACTCTTAGCACAGGGTATGGAAAAATTCAACAGGTAATCATTAACTAGTTGCAGCTGGGAGAGAGCTCTTCATGCTTTCGATATAGCTTCACGGAAAATCCCTGTGTTAAACCTTTTCACCAATACGCATTTAGGCATTCTCATTTCAGTGTCAATTAAAGCATTTTATTGACACAGGGCATCACCCTGTCTTGAAATGTCATAATCTTGAGATCAAGGCAAACAATAACACCCATTTGATTTTTGCAAGGAAACTCTTTACATTGCGAGGACCTACATGGCCCCCCCCCCCGTGAACTCCATTGTCCTTGGCCATGCGAACTTGGGTTGGTGGGGTGTTTACAGTCCAATAAACATCTGGAAGTTTGGGAAGGCTGCTTATAGAATGTTACTGATTTTAAAATACTGATGAGCTGCTTTCCTAGTGTTCAAAACAATGCACTAAAACAATACAACAATACAGTAATTATTTTTAAATGCTCTGCTACTACTAAATGTTCAAAAACCACACCTTTTTCAGCTGATACAGATTGTAAAAGCAGATTGTTCCAAAGTCTATAAGCCCGTCGCATTAAAAGTCCAACTTTTCACTTTCACATTTTTAACCTCTCCTAAAAAGAAAGAGTATGTGAAGCAAGGCTTTGATCGCCTTATACCCTGCAGATCAATATTGGGAGGGGCAGTCCCTCAGGTATGCAGGTCCCAACCCATAGGTTATTTCAATAAACTACCACTGATTTAATTTGACACACAGTTTTGATTAACTCTAGAATGCTTAATATTATCTTGTCTAGTCTCATTCTATAAAAGGCGCTGCAATGGCAGGATCAATTAGTTTCGGTTTCCATATCAATCAATCCAGATGGTTCTCATTATTTGCTACAGATAGCCACAAATGGATTTTTTTGGACCCATAATTCACATCATGTTAACCGGTGATACCGAACGGTTCTTTTTTAAAGTAGTTGGAGGAAAAAGTGGGGTGCACCTGACATACTGAATAGTCTGTCGAACTTGGAAACCTTTTTTTGACAGTGATGCAATCTTATCTATTTATGAGGAACACATGAAACAGCCTCTTCCCACCCTAATTAGGTCTTGGGGGGGGGGGGGAAATGAAGAGTTTTGAGAATTCTAAAATGTTTTGATAGTCGAGGTATTGGAAAGAATCATAGAATCATAGAGTTGGAAGAGACCACAAGGGCCATCGAGTCCAACCCCCTGCCAAGCAGGAAACACCAGAGCACTCCTGAAATATGGTTGTCAAGCCTCTGCTTAAAGACCTCCAAAGAAGGAGACTCCACCACACTCCTTGGCAGCAAATTCCACTGTTGAACAGCTCTTACTGTCAGGAAGTTCTTCCTAATGTTTAGGTGGAATCTTCTTTCTTGTAGTTTGGATCCATTGCTCCGTGTCCGCTTCTCTGGAGCAGCAGAAAACAACCTTTCTCCCTCCTCTATGTGACATCCTTTTATATATTTGAACATGGCTATCATATCACCCCTTAACCTCCTCTTCTCCAGGCTAAACATGCCCAGCTCCCTTAGCCGTTCCTCATAAGGCATCGTTTCCAGGCCTTTGACCATTTTGGTTGCCCTCCTCTCAACAAGTTCCAGTTTGTCAGTGTCCTTCTTGAACTGTGGTGCCCAGAACTGGACACAGTACTCCAGGTGAGGTCTGACCAGAGCAGAATACAGTGGCACTATTACTTCCATTGATCTAGATGCTATACTCCTATTGATGCAGCCCAGAATTGCATTGGCTTTTTTAGCTGCCGCGTCACACTGTTGGCTTATGTCAAGTTTGTGGTCAACCAAGACTCCTAGATCCTTTTCACATGTACTGCTCTCAAGCCACGTGTCACCCATCTTGTATTTGTGCCTCTCATTTTTTTTGCCCAAATGCAATACTTTACATTTCTCCCTGTTAAAATTCATCTTGTTTGTTTTGGCCCAGTTCTCTAATCTGTCAAGGTCGTTTTGAAGTGTGAGCCTGTCCTCTGGGGTGTTAGCCACCCCTCCCAGTTTGGTGTCATCTGCAAATTTGATCAGGATGCCCTTGAGTCCATCATCCAAGTCATTGATAAAGATGTTGAATAAGACCGGGCCCAAGACAGAACCCTGTGGCACCCCACTAGTCACTCTTCTCCAGGATGAAGAGGAACCATTGATTAACACAATGGCCAGCTACTTTCCAACTTTAAATAGTGTTTAATTTGCATTGAAATTAGTGACCTTTGCCCTGAAATGAATAAATACTTAAATAATGAAAAATGTGTAACTTGCGTAAATAAGTTATGTGAATAGTTACATAAATTACACTAAGTAGCAGACAGCAAGACAAATACATTGACTTTGGGTGGAAAGTAGATGAACTGCAAATGAACAAAAACACTGCTCATTGTGGCGAATACAGGTCAGAACAGAAGTGCTGCCGTCTTACAATCCAAACTCCCCCTCCTCCTCCTCCTCCTCCTCCTCCTCCTCTTCTTCTTCTTCTTCTTCTTCTTCTTCTTGGGATTCTAGCCTATATTATCATTTACATTGCATGCGTTCACTTCAGAACATTCCAAAATGTCAATTGCAGCAAATGTTCCTTAACTACTCAAGTGATTGACCATCGCTTCCCGCAAGTGGCTATCAAAAGATCAAGTAAAACACAGAGAGTAGTGGAAGAAATCACAGTAGTAGCCAAAATCACCCAAGTCGGCTCAGCCCCATATGTTGCATTTCCAACATGTTGGGTCAATCACGACAGGAAGTAAATTCTCCTGTGATGAGCACATGTGCTATTAAAGGAACTTGGCACATATTCAAAAAACAAAAATGCTTTTGCATATTTTTGATCTCAAAGGCCCAGGCTATCTTAGACGTTTGTAGATTGCAGCATGTTGCATCCAAGAGGCGTTCTGTCGGAATTATATGCATTTCTCATGAGACCATATGCTGCGGACGCTTGGCTTTCTTCTTGCTTGAAGATACACCCAAAACAATAGAGGTAGATTGTACATTAAATGTGGTTGGAGTTTATCTGCAAAGTTAGAGTACTCTTTTAACTATTAGGAATTGAGGGTTGGGAGAGTTAGGAAACGTAGCAACATAGACGTTTCCAGAGTTTGAATTCTGTATTCACAATCCTTTGTGTGTGTCGGGGCCTGTTACTAAGAATTTGAACCCCCCAAATTGTCACTTCCCTTAAGGGAAAAGTAACCACCGAAAGGCATGCTTTAGGCTCCTTACTGTCGGGAAAAAGAGCAGAGGCCAAACCGGGAGATTGTTTCCACAGGGCTCCGGTTGCATGAACTAAGCCAAAACAATAATTTGAGTCTGTATATATATTTACATGCTTTCCTTCACAGAGTTCGCAGGCTCGAATTAAGGCGATTAATTTACCCTCTTGGGCGCTACAGCAAGATTGTATTGAAGCTGCTTCTAACGTGGTGGTAAGAGCAGTGGCGTAGCGTGGGTTGTCAGCACCCGGGGCAAGGCAAATAATTTGCGCCCCCTAACCCGTGGATTTGCGCCCCCTAACCCTAACCCCCAGATGTTGCGCCCGCTCGCCACATTTCGAGCGGCCCAAGAGTAGACGGCAATCCACCTGTCTGCCTTTCGCCGCCTACCACTTCAGGAGGGCGTCAGGATGCGAAGCCATCGTTGGCGCCTCTGGTCACTCCCCCTGCAGGGAGAGTCAAGCAGGACCCCGCGCCCCCCACCCCCTAAAGCCTTTCCACGCTCGGTAAGGTTGGCCAGAGCAGCGCCCCCGCTCCACCCCCCTCCCCAACGCCGGACACGTTTCCCTTCTCCAAAGAGGCAGCTCCCTGCCACCTTCTTGATCACACGTCTCTCCACCCCCGCCTCAGGCACGCAGAGTGCGCCGCCCCTGATCCCCAATTTTGGCCTAAGCTGAAAAGGGCACATTGGATCACCCCTCGTCCTGGGGCCCAGCTGAGCCCCTGGGTGCCCCCACTGCCGTCGGCGGGATGAAGCCTTTGGAGAAATTTCTGAAGAAGCAGGGGTCTCACTTGGCTGCCCGGGCTGGCCCCGGGAGTGGTGGGCAGCTGCCTCGCAGGCAAAGCGTCTCCAAGATCCTGCTGCCCGGATTCCTCAAGGAGCCCCCCGAGGAGCCCCCCGAAGGAGGCACAGACACTGCTGGCGATGGGCGATGGCTGGAGCTGCGCCCCCCCCCGATTCCTCTCTGCGCTCCCCAACATCCTTCTCCTCTGAGGAGCTGTCCCCAGGCGGTGGCGGAGGAGGCGAAACCCAGCTCAGCTGGCGTAAATCCCCTTTGGAGAGAGAGAGGAGTGGAGATTCTTCCCTCCCCACCTCTGCGCCCAGCAAAGCGAGGCGCGTGCCCTTGGCCCCCGCAGGGCTTTCCCCAAGCCGACGAAGCGTCCCGGCTTGCTTGCAATCGGAATCTCTCCTGTTTCCTCCACCAGCCCGCAGCCTCTGCCTCGTCTCCTTCGCCTTTGCCACTCTGTGCGCCCTGCGCGCGCGCGTCCTATTCTCCAGGCTGCTGCTGCTGCCGCTGCAAGCGGGAGTGAGCCAGGTGGGGGCAGAGAGCTGCGAGTGCGCCCCCCAAAATGTTGCGCCCGGTGCGGCTGGCACCCCCTGCACCCCCCACGCTACGCCACTGGGTAAGAGTGACAATGGCATAGCCAGTATTCTTGTGTCCGGCAATAGTTTTGGAACTGCTGTCTGTAAAAACTAGTCAGGATTTTCTAAGTGGAGGTAGTCCAGGTCATCTTGGGCTTTCTCAGCTAAGCGGACAACTTGGGTACAACATATAGAGCGCAACAGGCTGAATGGTAATGTTTGTAACAAATTTCTTTAAAAAAAAATAAATATTGGAAATTTTATTTGCAACATAACACAAACCCCCCACCCCCAACACAGAAACCCACCCCCATCAGACACAAACATACCAAAACAACAAGCATAATTTACAACAATACAAACAACCAAATAAAAGACTTCCTTTATCCTGTTTCTGGCATCCTTATTTACTTCTTATAAGCTTGTTTCCTTTATGAATAAATAGTAAGATTTTTCTAATTATAACTTAAAATATCCACAAAGTCTCCTGCAGACATTAATCGAAACAAGTAAAGGTATGAATTTTAGGGCATTGTTTTGTGAAGTATTCTCTGCATCGCCCATGCTTTTTGAAATTCTTGTCTAGTATGATCTCTAATTGCCTCTGTTATTCTAGCCAGTTCAATATACTCTAACAGTTTGTCTTGCCATTCCATTTTTGTTGGCACAATTTCTTTTTTCCAGTTTTAGCAATTAGGATCCTTGCCGTAATGTTTGTAACAAATTTCTTTACTCGTTATTTCCTAACATGTGAATCAAGTCCAGGATGTACACCATATAAGCGTGTTCTCATTAAAAGGGAGCGTGTGTTGTGGAGGCGGCCAAGCAAGACACCCCGTAGTTGCCAGGCAGGATAGGATAGAAGGGCCTGGCAAGGATTGGTTGTTTGTGTTGCTGGGGTAAAATTGATGTTGCCAATTTGGGGGTGGGAACAGAGATTATTTAAACAGTGCTCACAGCAATTTGCTTTCTCTTTCGGATTGAACACAGCTAAGGACTGATTGTATTTTCAAATATCCTCTTTCCTTCCCCTTTCCTTGTTTATTGTAGTTTTGATTTCTTCCCCTTTTATTATAAATTTATAGCCTTATCCACACCCTTCCTGGGGTCTTGGGTCCTGTGGGCCACCGGGAGTGGCTGGGCAGGCGGGCGCCAGACCCCGGGCGACTTACGGCTTGGTTCTCGGCCGAACGCCTGGGGGTGGTTGCTGTGCAGGCCTCAGCTGGCTGGCGGCTCATGGCCCTTGATTCCCGGTGTCTGTGGGCTCCGGGGGATTGTGCGGACCCGGGATCGGGACCCCGCTGGCCGCCTCGCGGCCTCGGCTGGTGGCCGCCTGGTGGGTAGCCTTCCCAGCATTTGCAGGTGGTGGGGATCATCCCCTGGACAGTTTGGGCCTAGTCAGTCCTTCCCTCCCCTTCTCCCCCCCACGTCCTTTCTTGGAGGCTGAGGACTGGCTGGGGAGCCAGAATCGGGCCACGGGGGGCTTACCTTAGCGTGGGGGCCTCTGTGGTTCTTCGCCCTGCTTTTGCCAGCGGCGGCTGCTCGGGGCGTGCTCCGACGCGCACCGCGGGCCCAGGGCTGGCCGATTCAGGCAGGAGGCGCTGTGTGGGTGCCTCTGCATTGCCGTTTCATGCTTCACTGCGATCGGCGGTTTTTTGGCCTTTTTAGGCCTTTTTTGGAGCAAGCCAGGGCTTTGGGGAGCCTTTTGTTGAAGGTTAGGCAGAGCCCTCCATTCTTGAGCAGTTTGGCGGGAGCACCATTTTTTCTGCCTCCCTTAACTGTGTGTGCTGGCCTCTAGTGGCCATTCTGGGAAGCACAGTTTATTTAACCTTAACTGTTGGATACGCCACCTGCTGGTGGCTCATATAGTTGCAGCCGCTTAAAAATTATTGCATTGTTCTTATTATCTAGTCACTGCTTACTGCACTAAAAGTTTTTTGTTTCTTGGTTTTTGTTTTTTGAATTGTTGATTTGATTTAATTTATTGTTTGAATTTATTTATTTTGCTTTAACTGTTAATTTTAATTTTATTAAAATTTTATTTTGCACGATAGTAGGTATGGCTCCGGAGAAGGCGCCTAGAAAGTCTGTGCCTGCATCCACGACAAAGCGGCCTAGTAAAGGCCCATCCCAGGCCTTGCGTTCCCCTGCCCCGAGCCAGCCACTTGGATACCTCCAATCTATGGTCACTAGCATGGCCAGTGACCCTGTAGCATTGGCGCGCTTTGCGGCTGAGATGGATGGTGTGATTCACCGCTGCTCAACTCCGTCCACATCCTCTATGGGGCCAGCTCCTCCAGTGGGTGTATCTTCTCCAGTGTCGTCATCTAGTGAAGATGAGAGAGAGATTGCATCAGTTGGAAGTCTATTGCCTGACACCCAATTGGCCCTAGTCTTACCTGTGGCCCAGGCCACCACATCAAGGGCTCGGGGTGGCGCCAGGAGAATAGTCAGGAGGAGGGCAGTCGCCTCAACCCGAGCTGGGTGGGGTTCATCTGCTTGGTCTGCAACAGCTGTGGCATCAGCTACGGGTCATTCACAGGTTGTCTCCTTTCAGTCAGTTCCAGGCGCTGGGCAGCAAAGTGATTTTTCTGAGGCTTTGGTTGAGGACAGCCTTCCTCTACCTCCAAATACCTCTTCCAATGGGCACCGTCGCCACAAGAAGAGCTCCAGGAGGCACATCAAGAGGAGACGCGGGGGCACCTCATCCTCTTCTACAGGTACGTCTTCCCAGAGTTCTAGTAGTGATGAGGAAGCTTCCCTTAAGCTCTATTGGGGTTTTGGGGAGGCCTCTGGGCTCCCAAGGTGGGCTTGGGAGCGAAGGGCGAATTCTCATAGGGCAAAGTACAGAGCGGTGCAGGATTGTTGGGAAGGGGTCTTGGTGCCTGACGTAAAGGTCTCCACCAATTCGGCTAGGGATCTTATACCTGGTGCCCACTTGTTTACCAAATTGCGGTCCAGGATTTTGAACGGCCGTTATATTGATATATCAGGAGTCACAGGAAAAGGGCTTTTCCGCCTCTAAAAAACGGGCGGTTAAAGCTAAGGCGGACAGGACATTTGAGCGTTGGTTGGATAGCTTCCAGGTTTTTGCTGGAGTGGTTTCAGCTGCTTATCCTAGGAGATCCCTGCACTTGTGGGTGTACTTGTCGATAGTCTGTTCGGCCTTTACGATGGCCGGGGAGGCTGCTGCGATACCTTATGATGAGAATTTTAGATGTAGGGCTGCCAAGATCCCTACAGCCCACTGGGATCGGAAGGATTTGGATGTGTGGACCACATATGTGGCTCCACATTTTGACAAAAAGGCTCCAGAACCACAGAAACCTAAGGTGGTCCCAGTGAAGGCAGGTTGCAAGCTGTCTTGTTGGGATTTCAACAAGGGTTCCTGCCAGCGACAATTCTGCAGATACTCCCGTGTGTGAGAGAAGTGTTCTGGTAGCCATCTGGCGTCCGCTTGTGCTGGTGGCCGGCGGCCCTTTCGGGGAGGGGGGCTCTCAGCAGCCCTCAAAGGCTGCCTCCCAGGCCCCAGCTGTTGGAGCAGGGAAGTAGTATCCTATCCTCCTTAGCCTATACCCCAGTACGGCTCCCACCATTACTGTCATTGTTACAGTCATACCCTGACCGGGAGGTGGCAACTTATTTGCATGATGGTTTTTCTTTAGGCTTCAGAATTCCGGTGGCTTCAACCCCAGTAGCTCGGAACCCCATGAACCAGAAGTCTGTTAGGGACATGCCAGAGGTGGCACATAAGAAAGTCAGGAAGGAACTGGCTTTACGTTGTATGGCCGGCCCTTTTGCCGTTCCCCCTTTCCTAATTTGCATATTTCACCCTTGGGTATAGTTCCTAAGAAAGCCCCGGGGGAATTCCACCTAATTCATAATCTTTCTCACCCTAGGGGCACAACAGTTAATGATGTTATTCCCCCAGAGCTTTGTTCGGTGAAGTATGCTTTCCTTGATCAGGCGATCAAGATGATACGGAAATTTGGACCAGGTGCCCTGTTGGCCAAATGCAACATTGAATCAGCATTTCGGCTGCTTCCAATTCACCCCGATGACTTCTGGTTGTTAGGCTTTCAGTTTGATGGGGGATTTTAATTTGATAAGGCCATACCCATGGGCTGCTCAGTAGCCTGTGCTGCCTTTGAGTGTTTTAGTTCATTTCTGGAATGGGCCTTGCGCAAAAGAACTGGTTTGGGTGGAGTCATGCATTATTTAGATGACTTTATTGGCATCAGCTAGCGATACGGGCAACTGTGTTGTGTTGTTGCGGGCCTTTGCTTCTTTAACAGAAGAAATGGGTGTGCCGTTGGCAGCAGAGAAGACTGAGGGTCCTTCTACGCAGCTGACTTACTTGGGTATCTTGTTGGATACCATGGCCCAAACACCAACAGCTTGTCGAGTGATAAGATACTTACATTGAAAGGGTCATTGAAGAATTGCTCCCTTTGAAGAAGGTTACCTTGCGACAGCTGCAGTCGTTACTGGGTCACCTGAATTTCGCTTGCAGGGTGGTCACCCTGGGGCAGCCGTTCTGCTCTTGCTTGGTCAGACGTATGTCAGGCTTGCGGGCCCCGCAGCATCGGGGGCGCCTCTCATGTCAGGTGCGGGCTGACCTTCGTATTTGGTTGGAATTCCTGGGGGAATTCAATGGGGTGTCTCTTTGGCAGGACACTTTGAACCTCCACAATGATTTTCAGGTGCACTTCGATGCTGCGAGGTCTCTGGGGTTCGGTCTGTTTTGGGATGGTAGGTGGTGTGCCAAGCACTGGCCTCCAGCTTGGCGTGGGGAAGCTGTAACTCAGGACCTAACTTTTATTGAGTTTTTTCCCATTGTAGTGGCCGTGCATTTGTGGGTCGAGCATTTCAGGGATCATCGAGTTTGTTTTTGGTCCAATAACTAGGCGGTGGTGAGCCTGCTAGCCAAGCAGTCTTCACGATCCCCTAGGGTATCAGCCCTGTTATGGGCTTTTGTTTTACATTGCTTGCGTTTTAACATTGTATTTTCTGCTCGTTTTGTTCCTGGCATATCTAACGAGATCGCTGATGCTCTGTCCCGTTTTCAGATGGAGCAATTAAGGTCCCTGGTGCCAGAGGCTCAAGACCGTCCGGAATTTTTCCCGGATCATCTCTGGAACCTTGGCAGCACTTAGTTTTACAGGGAGTAGCTGCATCTATTTCCCCCTCCACTCTGAGGTCTTATAAAAAGGCCTGGACCGACTTTTTACACTTTAGTGGGCAGTCGGTCATAGGGGAAGTTATTCCCCCCCCCCCAACACTCAGGTGCTGCAATATTTGGCATATCTATTTCAGATGCATCGGGCGGCCAGGACGCTGAGGATTCATTCAGCGGCAATTTCTTTCTTTAGCAAGGTGTTTTTTAACAGGGATCTGTGCAGGAAGTTTGTAGTGTGGAAAGCACTTGAGGGCTGGGGGCGACTTTGTCCTTCCAGACCGGCCACTAAGTGGCCCATCACGTTTGATTTGCTGACAAAGATGCTCAGTAAATTAAGGAGCATCTGCTGGTCACAGTTTGAGGCTCGGCTATTTTCCGGAGCCTTTTCATTAGCCTTTATTTGAGCCCTGAGAGTGGGGGAGGTGGTCCTTGAGGCTGGATCCTTAGCTGATTGGACACCCCACTAAAGCAGTGCAAGAGGGGTGCCTCTTTCCAGGAGCCCACACAGGGGCCAATGGGCCATAGCACCTCTCCAAATGGTGGCCTGAGCAGCATCGTAGCACCTTGCCCATGTCGGGTGATGCCCCAGCTCTGCATCGACCCCAGCCTATTCATCAACCAGCAGGCAGGCTGCTTGATACCAGATCCAACGCCTTGGACCAAACCTACCTGTATCTGCGGCCTATTTCTACCCACTACAAATGCCCTGTTTTTATTCCTATGGTTTGCCCTTCGCTGTTCTGCAGGCGTAGAGTGCCTGTGATGGCAAGCATCTCTTCACAAGACAAAACATTTGGCCAAGGACAGGTGTGTTGCCATAGAAACAATTAGCTACTGGGGTTTGCAGAAGAAGGGGAGAGACCTCTCTGCCGCTGTCCTGGCTGGAGTTGATGTAATCTCATTTGCAGGAGAAGGATAAACAAGGGAGCAGACTCGTCTTGTCTCATCTGGAGCTGAGAAGAGACAGAGGCCTGGCTTGTGGAAACCAAATCTATGGATTTGTCCTCCCTGCCCCAGCAAAACATAATGATGGAGCCAGATCTGTCAAGAGTGTAAATCCTGTGATCCTTGCCATCTTATGCTCAGCCTGTATATACAAAAAACAACCCCCTATATCACAAAGATACTGTCATCTCCAGTGACCTTCATTCTATGGAAACCAACCCCAAATATGTTCTGGAACCCCTGAATCCTCTCACCCCTTGGAATTTGGGGTGCCACATAACAATATAGCAGGGCAAGGCCAAATTAAGGGTGTAAACTGGGGGGGTAGATAACCTTTCAGAGAAAAATTGCTAGTCATATTTAAACTTTCATATTTCCTTCCATTTTCTCTGTCTCTCACACACACAAACCGACCCTCAGCAAACTTATAAGAGCCTTGCTAAGTTCAAAAGGTGAGAGCAGCACAGCTCCAACAGCTGTCAATTCTTGAAGGTTCTTTGCTGAAAGAAAAAGAAATCCAGAGAGGATCATAGTTAAGCCCAGAGAAGGAGGAGCTTTTGTCTGGTCCATTGTTTATAATTGCTTATCTCTCTCCTCAGTGGCTGCTTCTCCAAAGGAGCTTTATCCAAACAGAAACCTCCAAATCTCCGCTCTGCTTTGGGCACAATTTGTGCTATTCTGCATCATGGGATGCTAATCCCTTAACTCCTCATTTGTATTTGTTTACACTGTCAGTGGTTTCATGGATGATGTTCTTCTTCAGCCAGGGGTGCTGGAGGATGGGCATAAAAATTAAAAATACGCACTTCAGCCATAAAAATCATCTTGGTGTTGAATCCACTAAAGTGGCCCTAAAAATCACCGCCTTCTTTTTATCTCAAGTTGGAATAGCACTTGTTGACAAATTAAAACTTGGATATACTTACAATAAGAATGTGTTCTTGTCACTATTGCTTTTTAAAGTTCTTGTTCATGATTTAACATGTTACCTTTTCTATATGTTCTTTATTTTGTAAGTTGTTCTACTTATTTGAAAAGATCAGGATCCAAACAATGATACTCTGCTGCTTCTGGAAACTAGAATTTTGTTTGTATTTGGCCTAGTTAAGATCAAAAACTTTTAACAAGTTGTCCAACTCTTTTATAACTGTTCTTTCCTTTTCGTAAGTAGATGGTTTGAAATGCAGCAAGGAAGGATTTGCAGACAGAAGCCCACTTCAGACACAATTCATTTATGACTTGGGTGGGTAGCTGCACTGAGAACCTGCAACAAAAGATGCTGCAATTTTGATAAAAGGTTTGTTGCAAGGTTAGCTGTTAGGAGCAACACTATGTTGCGCAGCCATAAATTAATCAGCACAGAGTCGTCTTCATAAACAGAATAAAACTTTTACTTGAGGAAATAAAGTAGTTCATAAACAGCATAGTTAAAGAGCATACACAGAGTGCTCATAGCAGCTATCTGACTCTTCACAGAAGCACAGTCTTAGTTAGTGAGTCCTGGAGCCACTATGTCTGCCTTAGCAAACTGCGATCTGAATGTCCGTCTGTTCCCATTACAACCTCATGTAATCTGTTCACTTTTATTGGAAAGTTTTCCATCCTTCTTTAAGTTCAGAGAGAAATGAAATTCCTTAGCTTAACACCCCACTGATTTGTACTAATTTCTTAAAACTGAATATTCCTGGAATTAAGCTACTAGCAGGCAGAAGCTAAAGATATTAATCCATTTTCTAGGTGATGCTGATGTCCATTTGGAGATCAGACTCACTTAAGATATTTAATAGGGCATGAAGCTTGTAAAATGAAGCCATGGTCCTCTACATTAAATAAAGGTAAATCATTTTATAAGCAGGCCCCATGCCCATTTTAATCTGTTTTGGCTACATATTTGCCAGCAGGTTAATCATTCTGAAAGATAAAACATTTGGGCCTTCCCCTTTATCTCAGATATTTGGTGCACAGGCAGATTCATTACTCATTAGTGAAGCAAAAATACTTCACATGCTGAGAGGCACTTGTTCAATGCAGTTTCCCCAGTAAGCCACTTAAGGTTTCCCCAGTATAAGAGTTTTCATTGTGTGTGTTGCAGGAAAGTCCGAGGGCTCTCTTGGACAAATGAAGACACCGACCAGAGCAATTCAGAGCAAAACAGCAGCCAGTAGGCTCGGTCTTTATTTAAGAAAAGACTGTCGCGACAGGACTCCCACCGCCCACGAAGTGAAGCAAGATGGAAGCCCCGAACAAAGGAAGACCCTAACTTTTATTAGTTGCTAATCCCTGAAGCTACACCCCCAGAATTACATCATATTTACATCATGATTACATTAAAATTAGGAGGAGTCGAGGAGGGGCTATACAGGTAATCTGAGTGCCCTGACACCTGGCTGGAGTCTCCTCTCCCCTCCCCACATGAGTCATTTTAAAGACAAAAGAGAAGGGCGAAGTTTCCTGCCCCCTGAGGGGAATTCGGTCAGAGTCCTTTGTGAAAGTCCGTGCGGAATACACTAAAATATGCAAGTTATTGTGTCACTGATAGCCTTCTGTCTGAGCCCATCACGATGGTAATCAAGGTTGTCACGTCCGCCGCAGAGTACGTGACCGCTCGGTCGAAGGATTATGGTTGCCATGTGTCAGGTTACCCCCCTTTGATAGTCCTTGTAATATGCAGTCAAATAAAAGTGGTCCGATGAAAATCCGATGTACGGCTGATTTTTGGTGAATTTATAAAGAGTATGGTCCTTGAAGTTCAAAGTACTTTCACTTTTCGGAAGCAACTTGCTACATTTTGATTAGATCAGTCACGGTCAATTGAACTCGGAAACATTGTATTGAGAGCTGTCAAAAGGAGAGGGAACAGACGCTTGCGGCTTGCAGTACCAGCGTGGCCGCCGCAAGGGGCGCTGTTTGATAATGGTGATTGGCTGAGGCTGCCGCTGTTTGACCTAGAGTTCAGGCGCCCGGTCTACTCACAGTAAAAATAGAGCGAAGCGGAGCGCTATGGCGAAAGACTGTCAGTCGAGCGCTTCCTTATCTACGGAAGGCTTTTAAGAGATGACCCTCTAAAGGGGCATCTCTAGGGTCAGGGAGGGGAGATGCGTGTATGTGTGTGGTGCTTGTGCAGTACACGTGTAAAGGGGGGGGTGATTTCCGGCGACATGTGACATAAGCTTTCCTCTCTCCTCCCTTGCATCCCCCTCTGTTAAGTTGTGGGTGAACATATCAGACGACACAGCGATTCTTCAAACAGCTCTTGTTTATTCACAGGCCAGAACTGAACAGAACTGAAGGGTTCAGCCAGCCTGCTTATATAGAGCTCCAGTACAATGCAACTGTAACAACTTTCTGTAACTATCCAATCCCTGAACGTCACTTTCAGTCCCTTATTTGCATATGTGGACCTGAGTGAAAACTATCTACAGTATCTCCCTGCTGGCCCAGGGTGAGAACTTCAGTACATAACAGTTAGAGTGTAAGACAAGGACCTGGGAGAGAGCAGGGTTCAAATCCCAACTCGGGCTTGAAGCTTAACCAGTTGCCACTGCCTCTTAGCCTGACTTACCTCTCAGGATTGTTGTGAGGATTAAATGGGAAGGGAGTGAAAATCAGGTAAGCCGCTTGGAGCTCCTTGAAGAAGATTGTGAGATATAAAGTATTTCTTGACTTTTTAAAAAAGAAATAGAAATAAATAGCTTGGATTTATTTTCACACTATCCAAGATGATTTGGAATGAGTTTGCTCTTTCCTGTTTCAAACTTCTAGCTATGTCTAGGTCTCACCTGGGTTTGAAAGTGAGCAAGAAAAATCGGTAGCTCCTGAATTTTGGTGAAAGATACTTACGAATGCATAGGAACATATGCAGTGCTGGCCTTGTTTTTTTTACTCCTCCCATCTCAAGCACCTGTAAAGGAATTCTGCAGTGAAGATAATTATCAAATCTAGATGAAGTGTGGATGCAGATACTTGTGTTTTCAGCCGCATGTATCCAGGGTTTAAATTTGATCAGTATAAACATCAGAGCAGAAAATCAACATTACAACCTGGGTTATGCATTGGGAATTAAGACGGTAACTGTAAAGGAAATGTTATCACTAGCTGACCTCATTTAAAACAAACTTGCATGAATGAATTCTCATCAGATAAGAGCAGGTTTATTTGTTTGGGAATATTGCTTTAAAGGCAGGGAGTGATATAACATTATTGCCATTTACACGGCTGAGCAACTTTGTGTTATCATAGTGCAGTGTTGAGTTTATCCTGTCCAGATACAATACTGTACCGCAAGCAATCTCTTCTGAATTACAACTTCTAAAAAGTTCCGTAAATTATGTTGTGCAGACAAAAAAAATGAAAACTTTCTGAGTGGCTTGCCAGGTGCTGTTGCTTTTGCGACTGTAGGCTTTCTGGCCTCTTACTGCATGAACATTTTAAACTAGAGCTTCTTCCGTAATGCACAGTCCAGGATTTTTTTTTAGTGTTCTTTGATACCAGTGCAGAGGCAGTGCAGATCCCTCTCCTGACATTAATGAAGGAAGCTTGGTGGCTGGGGAATCCCATAGAAAGCTGCCATATACCAGGTCAGACAATTGGGCCCATCTGCACTACACATTTAAAGCATTATCATACCACTCATGGCTTCCCCAAAAAAGCCCTGGGAACTGCAGCTTCTTAAGGGTGCTGAGAGCTGTCAGAAGACTCTCCTTGCAGAACTACTATTCTCAAGAGTGGCTTTGTTTTTCGAAGCCTACGATATTGGAATAATGAAGATAAAATGAAAATAAATAAAAGGCAAATATATAATCGTGATAGAGGGCTTGGTAATTTTATTTTTTGCTCTTTTCCTTTTTCTTCTTTCGGGTCTCATCTCTCTTACATTGGAAACTTTTAATGAAAAATGATTCTAAAAAAGTGGCTTAACAGTCAATCTGTCTTCCCAGTGAATTTTGTAATTTGAACCCCACCTGGGAGTACGTCCCATTAAATTTAGTGGGTCTTATTTTTGCATAGACATGGTTAGACTAGCACCCTAAACTACAAACATCTTTCTGCATTTATATTTTATCTTGTTTTGCAAACCACTTTGGAAGCTGTGCTGAAAGCCAGTATAGAAACAAGAAGTAAAATAGGACATATTTATAGGACTGTAGATGACAATGAGAGATGAATGCTCCTGTTCCTCTTTTCAAATCCACATTCAATTCTGCAATTGGCACAAACCCTTTATAGACGAATTCTTTAAATATATGCAATAATTCACAAGTTTAATTATTAGTCACAATTAATTATTTTGTTGTTGCTGTGTGCCTCCTCTCTCTCGGTGTGTGGCACTATAGATTGTAACTGCAAAGAAAGAGAATATTGCTTTTCTGTATTTTATGTGGTTTTAGTGTGCAGAAATCAAAATCAGTCCGGCTAACACACTAAATTGTGTCATCAGTCTTGGTTACTGAATCACTATGCTGCTTTTTTCTGATTCCAGTTTGTTTGTTACCTTTGTGTGTGTGGTGACGTACAACCTTCAATGAATGCTTTCATTTGGACCATGTCCCTCACTCATGGCTGGGCTTCAGAAGGCAAGTGTGTGATGGAGGGCTGGATCTATTCCCCCTCTGATTCTCCAGATCCACAGTCCACAATGTAGTCCACAAATTTGCTTCAATTTCCCCACCTTTCTGCTTCAAACTGATAAAGTACAGAGGGAACATAATGGAGTATCGCCAAACATGAAATACAGTCTAATTGTATCTGTAAAAAACAAGGACACTGGAGTGGTACACACAACAGAACATGCTACCTGTGACGTTCGTATGTAGCCCCTGGTCGTTTCACGGACTATTGACCCGTACACCACTAATCTGCTGCCACCAACCAGGTCCTCCCTGGTAAAATCACTTCATCTCAGTCAGGTTCTCAAGTAAATAAAGAAGAGTGTATTTTATTTCAGACACAAACAAAACTTTTACAGCATTCCAAACATTGTTGCTCTTTACTTTCTTAGTCTTATTTTCCTCTATCTCTTCTACCTCCCCACACTCAAGAACCCACTGCCCTAACTGTCTCTCTATTACCAACTGCCTTTCCCAACCAGCCAACCCACGAAATCCAACCAACTACCCACCACAACTCCCAACGAACTCTTCTCAGAACTCCTCCCAGATCTAGTTTTATAGACCCACTGACTCCACCCCCCTGGGTCCTGTCAGTGCAACCTGTTTAACTATTTCCCCTCCAGCACTCTCTCATATATGTTAACGTCACACTACCTCACAACATTTATGGTTCAGATGAAAACATTGCACCCAGATGTGCTGTTTTCGGGTGTTCCATACAGGGATGCACACATATGAAGAAAACATGCATAGCGGTACATGCAATTTTTGCATACATCTAAAGCGACAGTCGAAGTACAGTCTAGTTTCACAACTAGTCCTTCTGCAACCTCTCCCTAAGGCTCACTGATGTTTAGCCCATTTAGGCCAGTGAGCTGAGAAGTCCCTTCTTTGACCCTGCAATTTCAGTTCTGTTGGATGTTACATTTACTGCAGGTAACTAGATTCAGGCAGAGCTGACAACAAGAACCAAATCTAGCGCAAGTTCACTGAAGTGTGGTTGTTCTCCCAGGGTGCCGATGTCAACATAGCAAGGCAATTTCTAAACAGGGCGAGGTAAAATGCAATTATCTACACTTGATATAGTAATTTCTCCTCTCTGATTCGGAGGCAGAGAACCGTGGGAAGGATTAGCAAAATGCACCATTCTTTTCTCATGGTTTTCAGAACACTCCAAGGGGTTGTTTGGTGAATGCTGCATTCATTTATAGGGATAACGGTACCTTGATTTGTTATCTCTCCTCCATTTTTTACCCTTGTGCTCCCAGGCAGTTATTAAAGTGAGCCAACACACATTTATTTTATAGATCTGTTGGTTTTATCTCTGTTTTGATAACTGTATTAGGTCTACTGTTTTTATATATTCCTTTTATTGCTGTTTCAAATGCATATTTTATACCATTCCACATAAACTGCCTAGAGGAATATATTCTTTGATTAAGTGTTATATGAATTGTGCTACATAAACAAATACATAACTGAGGGCACATGTGGGTTGGAGAAACCTAGGACAGCGTTCCCCAGCTTGTTACCCTGTAGATGTTGTTAATTATGACTTTTATCAATCCCAGCTAGTGTGGTTCGGAGTGATGGGAGTTGTAGTTGAAAACATTTGATAGAACAAAACTAAACAACAACAACAAGCTTGGGGAAGTTTGCTCAGGGGTTTTTCTCTGTAGTGGCTTCTTGGCAAGTACTGTGGAGAAATCTTAACTGCAGAAACAAGAGGGAGGAATTCAATATTGTGGTCATTCCATCAGCATATCTGCTTGCCAGATGGAACAATCTCTCTTCTCCCGGCACCCAGCAATGTTCTGGGGCTTCTCCCAACCCTCTAGAACAGACTTGGAGGAGGTGCATGAGGGAAGGAGACCCCTGTTGTGCTAGCAGGAGTCATGCGCTGGCTTCCACCAGATTAGCTGAATTGAACTATGCAGAACTGTAAACAGAAAAAGCTGAAGTATTGTGCATTCTTTTTTAAGATTAAAGCATGGTCTCCAATGTTGAGTCCTTAGATTAGCTGGCATTAGATGTCTACGCAAGCCCCTCCCTGATATGAGGGAATACAGTGGTACCTCGGTTTAAGTACTTAATTCGTTCCAGAGGTCCGTTCATAACCTGAAACTGTTCTTAACCTGAGGTACCACTTTAGCTAATGGGGCCTCCCGCTGCCGCCGTGCGTGATTTCTGTTCTCATCCTGAAGCAAAGTTCTTAACCCGAGGTAATATTTCTGGGTTAGCAGACTCTGTAACCTGAAGCGTATGTAACCCGAGGTACCACTGTACAATAAAATAAAATCTTTGCTATTAAAATAATTGCTTGGATCTAACAGCTGGAAATTGCAGCCTTTTGAATCCAGCAATAGGACTTTGACGCTGACAGGATTTGACATCAGGTGCACATTGCTAGCAGGCAGGTGTGGCCGGGGGTTGAGGGCCACTGTATACTTCTTTTCATTGGAGGGAATTAGAAAAGGCATAGAATACAGTTCGTTTCTGTGTCTAGGAAATATGTGTAGGATGAGATGGTTCGACAGTGTTCTCAAAGCTACCAGCATGAGTTTGACCAAACTGCGGGAGGCAGTGGAAGACAGGAGTGCCTGGCGTGCTCTGGTCCTTGGGGTCACAAAGAGTTGGACACAACTAAACGACTAAACAACAACAACAAGAAGTCCAGTTGCAGCAGACTTAAACTTACAATAACTTATAATAAGTTTAAACCTTAACACTAAGCATACTATGTACAGAACACCACACCAGAAGGAAGAAAGTTAGAAAGAGAGAGTGAAACCCAGGCACTGTACTCAGCTTCTCTGAAGGAATAACCCAAACATCACCAATCTTCTGCTTGTTTCTTTCACGCAGAGAAGTTTCCAGAGCCCTCTTGAATTAAGTAGAATAGGAAAGAGCAATACTTTCTGCTCTAAGAAATGCAAACTGATGCTGAGATCTTTGCAACATGTGGGAGAAACTTCTGTTGCAGACGGCAAGGATCTACTGAGTGTAGAAGGTGGTCTTGTATGTTCGGTACATACCTGACAGGAGAGTGTAACCTGTATACCAGGTTTTGTTGTTTAGTCGTGTCCGACTCTTCGTGACCCCATGGACCAGAGCACGCCAGGCACTCCTGTCTTCCACTGCCTCCCGCAGTTTGGTCAAACTCATGCTGGTAGCTTTCAGAACACTGTCCAACCATCTCATCCTCTGTCATCCCCTTCTCTTGTGCCCTCAATCTTTCCCAACATCAGGGTCTTTTCCAGGGAGTCTTCTCTTCTCATGAGGTGGCCAAAGTATTGGAGCCTCAGCTTCACAATCTGTCCTTCCAGTGAGCACTCAGGGCTTGATTTCCTTAAGAATGTAGAGGTGTCATCTTCTTGCTGTCCATGGGACTCTCAAGAGTCTCCTCCAGCACCATAATTCAAAAGCATCAATTCTTTGGCGATCAGTCTTCTTTATGGTCCAGCTCTCCCTTCCATACATCACTACTGGGCATCCCAGGTAGGCATAGGCAAACCTGACATTTTTGGTTTCTCTCTCTCCCCCCCCCCCCCTTCTAAATTTAATTTCATATCTCGCAAATTTTCATACCACTGTCTGCTTTTTAAAAGTCCTTGTGAAAGTTCATTTGCATATTAGTGCGAATTTCTCCTAATGGACACTTTCTCTGATTTTCCCTAATATGAATTTGTATATGTTATTTTCATTTCTATACACACTTCTATGCACACTTTGCCTAGCACATGAGTTTTTGTACGTGTTACCTGGTTGGAGAACTGAACTGAAAAATTAGGGCAAGTTTGAATTTCAACAGATGACTCTGTTCTGGTTTTCCTATTGTTTCAGGAAGTGTGAATTACATAGATTCTCCTTTAAATGTGAACAATCAAATCTCTAATCCCAGGTTTTGGAACACCAACTGGCCATCAGTGGTCAGTAAGAAAATACTTCTTCCATTGAGTTTTGTCTTGAAACCGACACAGATTGTCATCTGTTCATTCAGAATACCATGGCTATTGCAGCACATTAATGGATTTGTAAGGTAGAACTAGGTTACTTCCCTGCATACATTTCCCGCTTTTAAAAAAATGATTCTTCCACTAAATCTTGTTTTTCTGCTTAGATTCATGTTGTTGTTTTTTAAGTTCCCAAAGATAAACATGTTATTATGCTTTATTAGCAGCTTAACTCATCTCACAGGCAAGTATCCATGACAGCTCTTGGAAAGATGTTGGTAATGAAACTCAACACTAGATAAAAAGAGCAAGGGAATATTGATAGCAAGAGATTCCGCCTTTTCCTCTCATTTGGCCATGAGATCATGACAGGCTTTGTTAATCATGCTGCCAGCGTTAGTGTAGAAAGACAATTTTCCTCCCTAAACTGCAATTCAGATAAAGAAGAGGACTTCAGCTCATAATTCCATCATCATTTCAGGTGGGAATAAGATATGAGTAACTGGGACATGCACATGGGGTTTTGCTAAATTATAGCAGCTTTTTCCAACCTGGTGCCCTTAGCCCCAGCCAGCACGGCAGTTTTATAATACAGTGGTATCTCGGGTTACAGATGCTTCAGGTTACATACGCTTCAGGTTACAGACTCCGCTAACCCAGAAATAGTGCTTCAAGTTAATAACTTTGCTTCAGGATGAGAACAGAAATCATGCTCCGGCGGCACAGCAGCAGCAGGAGGCCCCATTAGCTAAAGTGGTGCTTCAGGTTAGGAACAGTTTCAGGTGAAGTACGGACCTCCAGAACGAATTAAGTACTTAACCCGAGGTACCGCTGTACAGCGGTATCTCGGAAGTCAAACGGAGTCCATTCCGGAAGTCTGTTTGACTTCCAAAACTTTAGGAAACCTAGGCATGGCTTCCGATTGGCTGCAGGCAGCTCCTGCAGCCAATCAGAAGCTGCAGAAGTCGCATCAGACATTCGGGTTCCAAAGAACGTTCGCAAACCAGAACACTCACTTTGGGAGCCAAAACATTTGACTTGCAAGGTTTTCAGGATCCAATGTATGACTGTATTTGCTGTTCATCAGCAATACTATAAGAAAATGTGGCAATCCTTTTAGAATTAGATAGTCTATTATTTTTCAGATCAACCATCCTGGGCATGCCCTCTCTTGGAAGGTGGAAGACACTCCTTCCTTGGAGGGTTTTATGAAGATGTTGGATGTTATTCTAAAGCAGCAATGCTGCAGCAAGCAAAGGCTCTAGCAGCTCAGTCTGCTGCTTGTGGCTGGAAAGCCAAACAGGAAGTATGTGACTGTTGCCATGAAAACGAAGGGGCAGTCCATTCTCCTTATTGAGCACAGGATGTGAGCTCAGTGTGTGTCATATGACCTGTACAGGATGTACATGGGTGGAGTTTGGAGTTTCTCTCTGTTTGTTGAAGAGAGCAGACATCTTTTACTGTATGACTGCTAAAGACAGGAATAAAAGCATGTAGTCACATTTCTGTCTGTGTCTGATTCCCCTCCCTGGGGATATGCAGGGAGGAGGAGAAGCAGTTGGTGTGTTTTTCTCACAGCCTGAGGAAAATCACCGGAACGGACCTCGTATGTTTTTCCTGCCGGGAGTCGCCGGAGGGAGGTCTAAGGAATTCAGCCGGTGCCTGAACAGATAGGCACATACCTCTGACTGGGCTAGAATTCCAACAGCGGTATCAGAGCTGATGGTTTCTACGATCCATGGAAGTCTGCAGAAAAGTGGCAGAGCTGCTGTTTTCATCGCTCCATGGAGGCCTGAGGTGAGAAAGCTGATTCTCTGCAGCCAGAAGCTGACCAGAAGAAGCTGAAAGCCAAGCAACGGAGCCCAGGTATGAGATTTTCGGGCTTGGAAGTGTGAATGCAGGTTGATTCATTCTCTTCAAGGGAGCAAGGTTTGGGAAAAACAGCTCCGAGAGAGAAGAGCTCTGCATTCCAAACATTCCTGTGGTTAATTCTGTCCAAGGAAAGGAATGCTGTTGCTTAGCAACGAAGGCCAGTTTCACGAGAGGGCTGGAAGTCAGGCTTTGCCTCAGAGAGGCAAAACAGCCTATGTTTTGACTTAGGCCCAAAGGAACTGTTGGAAAGGGACTTTCCAAAGCGGCCAGTGTTATAGCTGCCAGGTGCACAGAGTGTAAACAAGCCAGCTATTGGATTTTAGAGGCTTGTGTTTGAGAGTCAATGCAAGGACTCAAAATGGATGCCAAGAAGGGGGGAGGTCTGCCTTCTCCACCCTTCCTGACCAGTGACAATTATGCATCTTGGTCTATTAAGATGAAGGCCTTGCTGCAGAATCAGAGACTGTTTGGGGTGATTGAGAACCCCATCCCTGCAGCACCAACACGTGCTTGGGAGTCACAGGATGTGAAGGCCAGAACTGCAATAATTCTGTGCGTGTCAGACTCTCAGCTTATCCATATACAAGATTTACAGCACGCGAAAGATGTTTGGGACACGCTGAGAAGGACACATCAGAGAGATGCAGGTTCTTCAGCGTTGCTGTATTTTGAGAAGCTGACCAACCTGAGGCTTGCGCCTGATGGAGATGTTCAAGCGCACCTGACGGAAATGAAATTTCTGCGTCAACAGATGGTGGAACGCAATTTCCGTCTGGATGAGGAAGTGTTTTGCTTCATGGTGATCAACAGTCTGAATCGGACTTACAAAACAGTTGCCAGTCAGCTGGGGTCTCTCCCAGCAGCTGATCTAACGTCGGACAGGGTCTTTGCCGTCGTTCTGAATGAACATGACAGACTTGCCGCCCTGGAAGTCAAGGACAGGGGGAGACAAGAACGGAGTTCTGACACCCCCACTGCTGTTGCTACTGGAGAAAACGCTGTAGCTTTGAACGTTGTCCGATGCTACAATTGTGGACAGACTGGGCATCTTCAGCGGTACTGTAAGAAGCCACGTCAGCAGAAAGGAGCCAAGGGAAGCTCCACAAAGTCTGAGGCGTCAGACAAAGGTCACACCAAGCCAAACGCAAAGACTGCAAAGGCTTTGATGTCCCTAAAAGCCACACCAGAAGTGGGGAATTCTTTCGTTTTGGACACGGGAGCGACAGTTCACATGACAGGACACAGAGGACTATTTTTTTCGTTTAAGAAGCAAAGCTTCGCGGTACAACAGGCCAACGGTCAAGAGCTGGAAGCCACCGGAATTGGGACTGTGTATCTTGAAAGTCTGAACTTGACTATAAACAATGTTTATTTGGTTCCAGAGTTGAAGTACAATCTGCTCAGCGTTTCGCAGATTGCCAAGAAGGGACTAAAACTGTCCTATGATGATCAACACTGCGAGATCTACAAAGATGGAGAGTTGTATCTTTCTGCCAAAGAGAAAGATGGACTGTATTTGTTGACTTTTGATCAAAGTGATTACATGGAATGTAATTCTTGTGATTCTAACATGATTTCTTTTGCAGGTGTAGCCAAGGAGAACACCAAGAAGGTCACCTCGAGGGTCAACAGGGCATTTCAGCGGGTGTATGCTGATGTGATTGGTCCTTTAGCACCATCTAGAGGCAATGCAAAGTATTACCTAATATGTGTTGATTCTTTTACAGGTTTTGTCTGGATTTATCTTTTGGAGAGACCGCAAGAAGCCTTAGAAAGGTTTAAAGAGTTTTGTGACAAGGTTAAAAATATGCATGATGCTGACATAAATTGTCTTTGCACAGATGAGAAGCCAATTTTTCTTTTATAGGTGTTCCAGAGGTTCCTGAAGAAGAAAGGGATAAGACACAAAATTGCTAGTTCCGAAGAAGCTTGGAACAGATGTGTCTGTGTTAGGGTGAACAAAGAATTGCAAAAGGGAATGGAAGCGCAATTGCTTAGTTCACATCTGTCACATGAGTACTGGGCTGAGTCGCTAATGTCATTTTGTTATACGTGGTTGAGAAAGTTTTCAAAAGAGTTCGGAAGTTCTCCTTTTGAGAAACTGTTCCACAGAAAACCTTCTGTTGCCCATTTCAAGGTTTTTGGGTCTCATGTGAGAACAGAAGCTCCGGGTGGAGTAAAGAATGCCAGAGGCATTTTTGTGGGTTATGAAAAGGGTCTCTACAGAGTAATTTTGTCTGAATCTGGTAAGGTGATTCTCACAAAATTTCTAGAGAGTGCTCCTGAACAGGAGAGAGTGATTGTTCACACATTTCCCACAGGTGATGATGATGATTCTGATGATGATGATGATGATGATTTTATTGAGTTCAGTAGTACTGATGATGACAGCGATAGCTCAGACAGCTCAGTTGTCACAGTCATTGAGAGGAAATCTCACATAATGACTAGACCCTCAGAAGAGGAGGATGAACCACTGTTTACAATTGGTACTGGTTCTCCAAAGAGTCCAAAGGCTGAACCAGAAAGCAAAGAAGAGCAGCACCTCTTACGTAGGTCTGAGAGAGCAACGAAGGGTGTACCACCCAAGAGGTATTCACAAGAGTTTGCTAACTTAGCTGTTGCTGTTGTAAACGACCAAGGTCAAATTGAAGCTGTGTCTGAGTCAGAGACAAAGGCACAACAGAGAGTTGCTAACCAAGGTAATGCAGAAGCACTCATTCCTTGGAAGTCACACAACCAGAGAGGTACGTTGGTAAAACCAGTGGCGGGTAGTTCCAAGGGTGGAACTGAAACAACAGGGGAATGTTATAAGTATAACAACTGTTTTCTTCTCTGGATGACGCTTTGCTCGCAGCACGCATTGATACTTTAGGGGGAGTATGTTATTCTAAAGCAGCAATGCTGCAGCAAGCAAAGGCTCTAGCAGCTCAGTCTGCTGCTTGTGGCTGGAAAGCCAAACAGGAAGTATGTGACTGTTGCCATGAAAACGAAGGGGCAGTCCATTCTCCTTATTGAGCACAGGATGTGAGCTCAGTGTGTGTCATATGACCTGTACAGGATGTACATGGGTGGAGTTTGGAGTTTCTCTCTGTTTGTTGAAGAGAGCAGACATCTTTTACTGTATGACTGCTAAAGACAGGAATAAAAACATGTAGTCACATTTCTGTCTGTGTCTGATTCCCCTCCCTGGGGATATGCAGGGAGCAGGGAGGAGGAGAAGCAGTTGGTGTGTTTTTCTCACAGCCTGAGGAAAATCGCCGGAACGGACCTCGTATGTTTTTCCTGCTGGGAGTCGCCGGAGGGAGGTCTAAGGAATTCAGCCAGTGCCTGAACAGATAGGCACATACCTCTGACTGGGCTAGAATTCCAACAGGCCATCTGTCATGGATGCTTTAGTTGAGATTCCTGCATTGCGAGGGGTTGGACTAGATGACCCTCAGGGTCCCTTAATGGTCAGGGGTCCCTTTACCTTTTAGGTCCAGTCGTGACCGACTCTGGAGTTACGGTGCTCATCTCACTTTATTGGTCGAGGGAGCCAGCGTACAGCTTCCGGGTCATGTAGCCAGCATGACTAAGCCGCTTCTGGCGAACCAGAGCAGCGCACGGAAATGCCGTTTACCTTCCCGCCAGAGTGGTACCTATTTATCTACTTGCACTTTGACGTGCTTTTGAACTGCTAGGTTGGCAGGAGCTAGGACTGAGCAACGGGAGCTCACCCCGTCGAGGGGATTCGATCCACCGGCCTTCTGATCTGCAAGTCCTAGGCTCTGTGGTTTAACCCACAGCACCACCCACGTCCCTTAAAACACGACAATAAAATAAAACGTTGACATGTGAAGATGGCAAGTGAGTGAATCCAAGGGTGGCAGTGCCAGTGTTCCATGGCTGCCCAGGTGGAGGGGAGTGTTTGGTGTGTTTTAGGGTGCATTCTTGATTCAGATGGGGAAACACTGAGGCAGGTACAATAGGCAGGTACAATGGCAGATACAATCTTAAGGAAATGTTTTCCCAGAATCCTCTGCAGCATGCAGACATTTCATAGCACAAAGTGGAAAGAGTTTCCAAAGATGGAAAGTTTGAAAACCACTGATTTAGAAGTTTTATTCTACTCTTTAGCTGAAATGGTTTCACATGAACCACACGGGGCTCACAGGAATTTCTATGCTCCGAGAAGACCTCTCTTTTTTTACACCTTGTTATGAGATACCTATGAGATCAGGTGTGAAGTTTGACCTTCCACAGAATTCTGTAATCCTTTGTTCTGCTCTGCTGAATTAAATCTCTTTTACAATCCTGTAAATCTCTTCCTCTGGCTCACTTCCTCCCATAGATGAAAAAATATATTGCAGTGTATGACCGCTCCCTTCTTTTTGGTTTTCTTCCAGTAATCTTGGAGCCCAGCTAGATGAACTATTAAATGCGTCTTTGCATTAAATGTGCAGGTTTTTCAAAAATGCAAATAGCAACAGTTGGGAGTGAGGGACTGATAAGTGTTGGAATCACATCAGGCATGGAGGCATAATTTTTTTAACGCTTTCCTCTTCTGCAGCCATCCTAAAGAAGATCACTCCTGAAGGTGCTATTTGCTTTGGATGGAAATCTCCCACTGGCATGAATGGAGGATTGCCTTCAAATTCATGGGTCAACTTAAGAGAAGCATACAGCAATATTTCAAATACAATGCACTGACAGTCATAAGACATAGCAACAATTTATAGTCGTTCAAATATTAATAGCCCAAACATTCTATATGAACATACATTAAGGTTAAACAATCCGCTAGTAATTCATACCAATGCCCAGCAACAGATATATTAAAAAACATAATCCAAAGACAGTTCTATAAATATTGTATATTTTTTGTATTCTTATTTCTGCATATACAGTGTTTTTGCTAAGCACAAAAGAGTTTCAAATAAGAGGTTCTTAGGCATTTGTTGCTATGCGTCTTAAAGGTTGTAGGCAGTGATGGTATTGGAACAGCTAGTAGCACCAGGAGTTTTGTTGTTGTTGTTGTTGTTGTTGTTGTTGTTGTTAAAGTGTGCATACCACCCTATACCCAGGATCTCAGGGTGGCTAAAATAAATATCTCACCATGAACAGTATTTGCTTATTAGGTCCCATAGAATTTGTAAAGGTCATAGGAGCATTGAAATAATGTGAGAATGCGTTACCACGGCACTTATGCAGAGCACAACCACTTGGAGTCACTCAATGAAACTTGATTTCAAGTAGGTTCAGGATAGACAAAAAAATTTTTTTTTCTTAATGCAATGCATAACATGATGCAGTGACTGGTTCCTTCCTTCAATGGTTTTTTAAAAAGGAGTATACAATGTCATGGAAGATGAGTCGTATGTGTATGGCAGCTAAACTGAAACATTGGCACTGAGAGGCAACAAAAAGCACTGAATGCCTCATGCTGAAGATAAGAAAGAGGCAAAGGTCCTTACTTTTATATCCAGCTTGAGGACCCCAAAGCTGGCTGCTGTGGGAAACGGGCCTAGATCAAGGAGGGGAAACTTGTGGACTTCCAGTGGTTGTTGGACTCGAGTTTCCATTAGCAGGGGTGGCGCGTCTTGTTTCACCACACTTCAAGTGGGGAAATGCGAACCTGTCAGCTCCAATGTGCAGATGCTCTCCTGCCACCAACAACACACCTCTCCTTACCTGTGTTGTGCGATGGTACCTACAAAGCGTGGTCAGTGGGGCCAGCTTCTGGCGAGATCTAACCCAAACCATAGAAACATCAGGCTCTCCATGATAGCTTGCAAGATTTGGGTGAGATCTTGAGAGATCTTTCCAGAAACCGGGGTCACTTCTCTGATGTCGGAGGTGGTGGGGTGGGGTCAAACAGCTGTCATTGAGCTAGGTCGACCACAGAGCAGGCACACACACACAGCAGGCACAGAATACAATTAGCTCTTTGTTAACAGAAAAACAACACTGGTTCGCCTTACTCCAACCAAGATGTTACTGAAAGTGACCACTAGATTCACCCTTCACTCTGTATCTTTCCCAGCTGACGAATGCTGTGTTAACGAGGTGGCCGCCTCCTCTGGGCCTGTCTGGGCTGTTGGGTTTTTGCCACTTGAGGTGGGCACCTCGTTTTGCTCCATCAGTGGTTCAAGCCTGCCCATCCGCCACAGCCAACATGGCCAGTTTTCATGCGCAATGAGAGTTGTGTTGCATCAACACCTGGAGGCGTCTCCTTACATTGTAGCGTCATAAAACTGGCGAATAACAAACAGCAAAATTACTATTGGTTGGGTGTGCAACCTGGGTGATTTAATTGCTTAATGAAAGCTGATTATGTTTATTTAAATAGCGCTGTCAGTTTGTACAAAGGTTGTTGGTAACAGAATTATTGTACCTACACATTTTAATTGATTCCAGAGAGATCTATCGGGCTAATTAAGAGGCAAAGGCTTCCTCAGTCAATCCTATAACAATTATGTCCCAAGGAAGTGTGTAGACCAGCTTGTAAGACACAGATAGCCTCAATTAATTATTCACAGTGGCTCAATCCAGTTTGGCATTAAAAAATGGCCAGAGGTAGAATTAATTGTTGGACAAGATAGTCAAGCAATTTTAGCACAGCGTCCAAATGATGAGAGTGAATAAAATGAGGCATCGGATGCTTTGGAATGCTATAGTGCTTCTTACTGGTCTAAATTACCAGTCTACAATGGTATTTAATTACTCAGAGCTACTTCCTTAGATGCAATATATTTAGGGGTGAACCAAATGTTCACTTTTTGACTCAAAATTAGCAATTTCAGAGAGGTTTTTTTAAAAAAACTCCCTTAGTCCTAGCTTTGTAGTGGCCGTTTGCTGCTGCTCAGAGCCATTGCTTCTCGCCTCAGTTGCTTTTCTTTTTGTTTCATTTCTCCTCACAGGATTCTAACCGTTCAGGGATCCTACATACATACTGGATGTTTTGGTGCTTTCTAGTTTCATGGCTAGGTGCCAATCTCACTACCTACAAAGACAAACCTGTTTAGAACGAGGGAAATGCTTCCATGCTATAAAGAGAATTTAGGGCATTTGAAGAAAATATTGTCTCTCTTTATACAGAAAGGAATAACAAAGCAGAGAGGTTAGAATTTTCAAGCACACATTGGTTGTGTGCTTTACCTGCTAAAGGAATGTAATGAACAAAGCTCCTTATACAGTGGTACCTTGAGTTACATACGCTTCAGGTTACAGACGCTTCAGGTTACAGACTCCGTTAACCCAGAAATAGTACCTCGGGTTAAGAACTTTGTTTCAGGATGAGAACAGAAATTGTGCTCCGGCAGTGCGGCGGCAGCGGGAGGCCCCATTAGCTAAAGTGGTGCTTCAGGTTAAGAACAGTTTCAGGTTAAGAACAGACCTCCGGAATGAATTAAGTACTTAACGTGAGGTACCACTGTACTGTGGATGGAAAGAGGCAAATTGCAACCACTCTGGAATAAGAATTTATTACTTATATCCTGCCCATCCAACTGGGTTGCCTTAGCCACTCCGGGTGGCTTCCAACACATAAAAAAACACAGCAAAACATCAAACATTAAAAACTTTCTGATACAGGGCTTCCTTCAGATGTCTTTGGAAAGTTGTGCAGTTATCTGTTTGACATCTGATGGGAGGGCATTCCACAGGGCAGGCGCGACTTCCAAGAAGGCCCTCTGCCTGGTTCCCTGTAACTTCACTTCTTGCAATGAGGCAATCCCTAGAAGGCCCTTGGAGATGGACCTTAGTGTCTGGGCTAAACGATGGGGATGGAGACGCTCCTTCAGGTATGCAGGGCCGAGGCCATTTAGGGCTTTCAAGGTCATCACCAACACTTGGAATTGTGTTCAGAAACGTACTGGGAGCCAATGTAGATCTTTAAGGGCCGGTGTTATGTGGAATTTTAAAGAATGTAAGAAAGTTGTATCATAAAAAGTTTAAACAGGAAAAACCCCAATTTATTAATAAATAAATAGTGATAGCAAAGAATACATGTTCCAATCCCAAACCACAGCGTCCTTTTATTGGCTTTGGATTAATTTCCACAAGTACTCTAGATCCAGCCCATCTCCCCTTGGGGAAGGACTATAGCTCAGTGGTAGAGCATCTCATTTGTCTCTGGTTTACTCCTTAGCATCCCCAAGGAGGACTGGGAGACTACACTGAAGAAGAAGAAGAAGAGTTTGGATTTGATATCCCGCCTTTCACTCCCCTTCAGGAGTCTCAAAGCGGCTAACATTCTCCTTTCCCTTCCTCCCCCACAACAAACACTCTGTGAGGTGAGTGGGGCTGAGAGACTTCAAAGAAGTGTGACTGGCCCAAGGTCACCCAGCAGCTGCATGTGGAGGAGCGGAGACTCGAACCCGGTTCCCCAGATTACAAGACTACCACTCTTAACCACTGCACCACACTGGCTCTCATTGTTTACAATGGTGAGCCAGAAGTACTGTCTTGATATACGACAGCTTATTGTGTTCCTATGTTGCAGCTTTATTTAGTTGTCTTTTGGTTAGAGTATCCTAGTTATGGTCTTAATCTGAGGGGTGGTCTTCCTCTAATTTTGTGTCTTGATTTATTTATTTTTTATTTGAATATTGCTTTATTTTATATAAGTTTTTTATTTTAAAGTTATTGTGACTTTTTATATAGGATCTGATTGTTACTATTAATGTTTGTTGTTTTATTATTATTTTCATGTGTGCTGGAAGCAGCCGAGAGTGGCTGGGGCAATAATAATAATAATATTACTACTACTACTACTACTACTACTATTATTTATTTATTTATTTATTTATGTATTTATTTATTTGTGTTCTACTTGGAATATCAGTTGTGAGTATCAGTTATGTATATATTCAGATTGGAATTAAAAGTGAGTTCTGGATCTGAAAAATGTTACGAAGGCTAAACTAAAACTACCACCAAACACCTGTTGCTTTGTTAAGTGGGACCTAACATTTGAGAAAAGTGATAGAAGACTTGGACTGACATGTACTTAGCTCAATAGCTCTGTTCTAAGGTGTAGCGAAGCTTTGCAAAAGTTTACCTTCTTTTTTTTAAAAAAAAATATTTATTAAGATTTTCAAATACAAATGCATAAATGATAAACAACATTATTTATATCATAGCATAATTTCATCACTTCTTTGGACTCCCTCGCGTCACCCGCTCTCACTTACATCGTTAAAAAAGGTTTTTCTAAGCAAATTACCATCTTGTTTACAATCTTATATCCGCTCATTTAAATAGAATCTAGCAGTTCTCCAAAAAAATTATATTTTCCTTAATCTCACTTATCGTCAAATTCGGATCTAATTCAGTGGTAGGCAGTTATTTATGATCTAGCATCCTTCTTAACATTCAACCAAATTACAATATTTTTGTAGATAAATCTTAAATTTCTTCCAGTCTTCTTCAACCCTCTCTTCTCCCAGGTCTCGGATCTGCCAGTCATCTCGGCCAGTTGCATATAGTCCATCAGCTGCATCTGCCACTCTTCCAGCATGGGTAGATCTTGAGTTTTCCAGTTCTTAGCGATGAGTATCCTTGCTGCCGTTGTTGCATACATAAAGAATGTTCGGTCCTTCTTTAACACCTTCTGGCCGACTATGCCCAGAAGGAAGGCCTCTGGTTTCTTAGTGAAGGTATACTTAAACACCTTTTTCAACTCATTATATATCATTTCCCAGAAGGCCTTCACTTTAGGGCAGGCCCACCAGAGGTGAAAGAATGTTCCTTCATTTTCTTTACATTTCCAACATTTATTATCAGACGAATGGTATATTTTGGCAAGTTTAACTGGGGTCATGTACCATCTATATATCATTTTCATTACATTTTCCTTCAGAGCATTACATGCAGTGAAGTTCAGCCCAGTGGTCCACAACCTTTCCCAGTCCTCAAACATAATATTATGCCCAATGTCCTGAGCCCACTTTATCATAGCCGATTTAACCATTTCGTCTTGTGTATTCCATTTTAACAGCAAGTTATACATTCTTGAAAAAGTTTACCTTCTCTGCCAAACATATCCCACAGGAACCCTTAAGGAAGCTAATGAAAATACAGTTGTACCTTGGAAGTCGAACAGAATCCATTCCGGAAGTCCATTCAACTTCAATAACATTCAGAAACCCAAATGTGGCTTCTGATTGGCTGCAGGAAGCTCCTGCAGCCAGTTAGAAGCTGCAGAAGCCCTGTCGGATGTTTGGCTTCCAATAATAGTTCAGCAACTGGAACAGTCACTTCCGGGTCTGTGACGTTCGGGAGCCAAAACGTTCGGGAACTAAGTCGACTAAGTTCGACTTCCAAGGTACGACTGTACGACTGTAACATTGAAAGATGAAAGTGGGAAGGAGGGAGATTATATTAGTTAGCTGATTGGTAGACATGGGCTAATCACAATCTTTCAGCCTATAGCAAGCTGCATTGTACAAAAAGTTACTGATGACGCATTTCTTTTGGCATGTTTAAAGTATGTTGTTATCTCTATATCCTTTGATATATTGTAAAGAGAAGCCAGTATATTATCACAGTAGCGGAGGTGGGAGACAGGGCTGAGTCCGAGAAACAATGGTTTGCCCAAGGGAGTCCACAGATTTCACCCAGGGCTGCTGCGATTGGCCAGTGAGTTTCTTAGCAAGTACACCTACACCTGCTGCAGTTTTAGCATGCTAGTGGAGTGCAGTGTGTTGCTTGTTTACCAAATTTCAGAAATCTGGGTGAGATACAAAATTGGCTTTCTGAAATTCAGCTGCAGAAACGCATGCAGAAGGCATACAAACGGAACCAAGTCACATGGGGAACTAAATCCTTAGTCTGTAGTATGAGGATAATGCATGTGCTGTAGTCAGCTGAGCTGAGCTAAAATAAAGATTCCCAATGTTCCAGTGCCTTCCAAGCTGCACACAGGCCATGTTCAGTCCGTGGTTTGTAGGACTGGACATGCAGACTGGTTGTTGGTTGTTTTTTTAAAAAAAATTAAACCTTTCAATTCCCAGGCCATGCTTATTTCTCTGTTAAAAGCTGCAGTCACAGAGGTTTCTCATAATAATTGGACGAGCCTCTGCTGTCTTTTTAGTAGGACTGCTGTCTACATCATTGTATAGATGCTGGCCAGAAAAAAACTCACTGGGTCTTCTAATCTGATTGTAGAAGCAAGAAAAGCCCTAATTATAGGGGATAATTAAACCATATGCCACAAATTCTTACATTCACATATTAAAAGCTTTCCTCCCCACTCCCGTCCACTGAATGGTCTGTTCTTGCTTGGAATACATGGGTAGCCTTGAAGAGTAAACAAAGTATTTATTTGTAGAATAGATGGATTACAGGCCAGGGAGCTGCAGGGTGCCTTGAACAGGCCTGTCAGTCTGCTTCAGGCTTGGCCTCAGGAGTCCTGTTTCTCAATGTTATTTTTATTTACTTGGGTGTGTGTTCTGTTTGCATCTCATCCACCGTTCCCATTTTGTATAGAAAATCCAAGCCCACATAGGAGAAATGAGCACCAAAGCATCCTTATAGAATTTTAGGGTTTATAGGTGTGTGTGTGTGTCTGTTACTTCCTTACAAAGCAGAAACAATAAACACACAGAAGACACATGGAAAACAAATACAGTGGTACCTCGGGTTACATACGCTTCAGGTTACAGACTCCGCTAACCCAGAAATAGTACCTTGGGTTAAGAACTTTGCTTCAGGATGAGAACAGAAATTGTGCTCCAGCGGCGTGGCGGCAGCAGGAGGCCCCATTAGCTAAAGTGGTGCTTCAGGTTAAGAACAGTTTCAGGTTAAGAACGGACCTCTGGAACGAATTAAGTACTTAACCCGAGGTTCCACTGTATGTTAGGGAAAAGGATTTGTCCCTGACATGTTACTTTAGTATGTTTCACAAGGGTTGGGGGGAGGGACACCTCAGGCTCAAGTGGCCCCTCACACCTTTGTATCTGGCCCTTGGGACCCTTTCCCCCAGGCTACACCCCTCCTGGAGTTATTTTTGCTGACTCATACATGTAATGATGCTTCCTACTTGTTTGAATCACCATCCCCCTTTATTTGTATGCCACCTTTCCATAGTAATCTGTTATGTACTGAAGTTCTCACCCTGGGCCAGCAGGGGGATACTGTAGATAGTTATGCAAATAAGGGATCAAAAGTGATATTCAGTGATTGGATAGTTTTAGAAAATTGTTACAGTTACGTTGTACTGGAGCTCTATATAAGCAGGCTGACTGAACCCTTCAGTTCAGTTCTGTCCTGGCCTGTGAATAAACAAGAGCTGTTTGAAGAATTGCTGTGTCGTCTGATATGTTCACCCACAACATAATCCATGCCCAACACGGCTCACAATGTCACATAGTTAACATACTTCACTAACATAACACAGAATGGGTGCGGATGTACTTAGGAACCTCTGACCTTTACTGTACAAAGGTTAGACTCAAACCTGCTGCTCCAGCGACTTTTTGCCTCTCACCCCAACCAGGGAAAAGCACGTAACGTTCATGTTGACAGATGCGAAAAGAGCCAGTACCCCTTGTGTTTGGTTCTGTATTTTTTGTACATAACTGACCCTTCCCTTCACCCCTGGAAGGTTGCCCATGAGCAAATATGGCCTTTGGTCTGGAAAAGCCCCCGATATACAGGGATATGTTTTTGGTCATTCCCCCCACCCCTAAAGAGATTATTTTAATGTCCAGTCCTCTTGACGTCAATATGCAACCTAAAGTTCTTCAGGGGTTGGGGTGTTGTTGTTATTGTTTAGTTGTTTAGTCGTGTCCGACTCTTCGTGACCCCATGGACCAGAGCATGCCAGGCACTTCTGTCTTCCACTGCCTCCCGCAGTTTGGCCAGACTCATGTTTGTAGCTTCGAAGACACTATCCAACCATCTCGTCCTCTGTCGTCCCCTTCTCCTTGTGCCCTCCATCTTTCCCAAATCAGGGTCTTTTCCAGGGAGTCTTCTCTTCTCATGAGGTGGCCAAAGTATTGGAGCCTCAGCTTCACGATCTGTCCTTCCAGTGAGCACTCAGGGCTGATTTCCTTAAGAATGGATCGGTTTGTTCTTCTTGCAGTCCATGGGACTCTCAAGAGTCTCCTCCAGCACCATAATTCAAAAGCATCAATTCTTCGGCGATCTGCCTTCTTTATGGTCCAGCTCTCACTTCCATATATCACTACTGGGAAAACCATAGCTTTTACTATACAGACCTTTGTTGGCAAGGTGATGTCTCTACTTTTTAAGATGCTGTCTAGGTTTGTCATTGCTTTCCTCCCAAGAAGCAGGCGTCTCTTAATTTCGTGGCTGCTGTCACCATCTGCAGTGATCATGGAGCCCAAGAAAGTAAAATCTCTCACTGCCTCCATTTTTCCCCCTTCTATTTGCCAGGAGGTGATGGGACCAGTGGCCATGATCTTCGTTTTTTTGATGTTGAGCTTCGGACCATATTTTGCGCTCTCCTCTTTCACCCTCAATAAAAGGTTCTTTAATTCCTCCTCACTTTCTGCCATCAAGGTTGTGTCATCTGCATATCTGAGGTTGTTTATATTTCTTCCGGCGATCTTAATTCCGGCTTGCGATTCATCCAGCCCAGCCTTTCGCATGATGAATTCTGCATATAAGTTAAATAAGCAGGGAGACAATATTCAGCCTTGTCGTACTCCTTTCCCAATTTTGAACCAATCAGTTGTTCCATATCCAGTTCTAACTGTAGCTTCTTGTCCCACATAGAGATTTCTCAGGAGACAGATGAGGTGATCAGGCACTCCCATTTCTTTAAGAACTTGCCATAGTTTGCCGTGGTCGACACAGTCAAAGGCTTTTGCATAGTCAATGAAGCAGAAGTAGATGTCTTTCTGGAACTCTCTAGCTTTCTCCATAATCCAGCGCATGTTTGCAATTTGGTCTCTGGTTCCTCTGCCTCTTCTAAATCCAGCTTGCACTTCTGGGAGTTCTCGGTCCACATACTGCTTGAGCCTTCCTTGTAGAATTTTAAGCATAACCTTGCTAGCGTGTGAAATGAGTGCAATTGTGCGGTAGTTGGAGCATTCTTTGGCACTGCCCTTCTTTGGGATTGGGATGTAGACTGATCTTCTCCAATGCTCTGGCCACTGCTGAGTTTTCCAAACTTGCTGGCATATTGAGTGTAGCACCTTAACAGCATCATCTTTTAAAATTTTAAATAGTTCAGCTGGAATACCATCACTTCCACTGGCCTTGTTATTTGCAGTGCTTTCTAAGGCCCATTTGACTTCACTCTCCAGGATGTCTGGCTCAAGGTCAGCAACCCCACTACCTGGGGTTTGCGAGACATCCATATCTTTCTGGTATAATTCCTCTGTGTATTCTTGCCACCTCTTCTTGATGTCTTCTGCTTCTGTTATGTCCTTACCACTTTTGTCCTTTATTATGGTAATCTTTGAACGAAATGTTCCTTTCATATCTCCAATTTTCTTGAACAGATCTCTGGTTCTTTCCATTCTGTTGTTTTCCTCTATTTCTTTGCATTGCTCGTTTAAGAAGGCCTTCTTATCTCTCCTTGCTATTTTTTGGAAATCTGCATTCAATTTCCTGTATCTTTCTCTATCTCCCTCACATTTTGCTTGCCTTCTCTCCCCCGCTATTTGTAAGGCTTCATTGGACAGCCACTTTGCTTTCTTGCATTTCCTTTTCATTGGGATGGTTTTCGTTGCTGCCTCCTGTATAATGTTGCGAGCCTCCATCCATAGTTCTTCAGGCACTCTGTCCAGCAAATCTAAATCCTTAAACCTGTTCCTCACTTCCACTGTGTATTCATAAGGGATTTGATTTAGATTGTATCTTACCGGCCCAGTGGTTTTTCCTACTTTCTTCAGTTTAAGCTTGAATTTTGCTATAAGAAGCTGATGATCTGAGCCACAGTCAGCTCCAGGTCTTGTTTTTGCTGACTGTATCGAGCTTCTCCATCTTTGGCTGCAGAGAATATAATCAATCTGATTTCGATGCTGCCCATCTGGTGATGTCCAGGTGTAGAGTCGTCTCTTGTGTTGTTGGAAAAGTGTGTTTGTGATGACCAGCTTGTTCTCTTGACAGAACTCTATTAGCCTTTGTCCTGCTTCATTTTGCTCTCCAAGGCCAAACTTGCCAGTTGTTCCTTTTATCTCTTGGTTCCCTACTTTAGCATTCCAATCCCCTATAATGAGAAGAACATCCTTCTTTGGTGTCACTTCTATAAGGTGTTGTAAGTCTTCATAGAACTGGTCAATTTCAGTTTCTTCCGCACCAGTAGTTGGTGCATAAACTTGGATTATTGTTATGTTAAAAGGTCTGCCTTGGATTCGTATCAAGATCATTCTATCATTTTTGAGATTGCATCCCAGTACTGCTTTCGCAGCTCTTTTGTTGACTATGAGGGCCACTCCATTTCTTTTGCGGGTTTCTTGCCCACAGTAGTAGATATGAGGATCATCCAAACTGAATTCACCCATTCCCATCCATTTTAGTTCACTGATGCCCAGGATGTCAATATTTATTCTTGCCATCTCATTTTTGACCACATCCAACTTACCCAGGTTCATGGTTCTTACATTCCAGGTTCCTATGCAATATTTTTCTTTACAGCATTGGACTTTCCTTTCGCTTCCAGGCATATCCGCAACTGAACGTCCTTTCAGCTTTAGCCCAGCCACTTCATCAGCTCTGGATCTACTTGTACTTGTCCTCTGCTCTTACCCAGTAGCATGTTGGACGCCTTCCGACCTGAGGGGCTCATCTTCCAGCGTCATAACTTTTATATGCCTGTTGTCTTTGTCCATGGAGTTTTCTTGGCAGGGATACTGGAGTGGCTTGCTGGTTCCTCCTCCAGGTGGATCACGTTTGGTCAAAACTCTCCACTATGACCTGTTCATCTTGGGTGCCCTGCTCAGCATAGTTCATAGCTTCTCTGAGTTCTTCAAGCCCCTTCGCCATGGCAAGGCAGTGATCCATGAAGGGGAGGGGTTGGGGTAGGCCGCTTGAATTTCTTGTAGATGAGTGAACTTTGCCTCCCTCACATCAGACTGGCTCAGGGGTGAGTTCAGCTATTCCCCGCCCCCCAATAATTCAGGAAAATATTCCAGCTCATTTCTGAATCAAATCTGAATTCTCTAACATCTACCATACCATCCATGAGACTCCTAAACATTCTACCTGGAACTTCTCCATCATGGTATTAGTACAGTGGTACCTGGATTCTCAAACTTAATCCGTTCTGGAAGTCCATTCCAAAACCAAAGCATTCCAAAACCAAGGCGCGCTTTCCCATAGAAAGTAATGAAAAACAGATTAATCCTTTCCAGACCTTTAGAAACAACCCCTAAAGCAGCAAATTAACATGAATTTTACTATCTAACGAGACATGAATTTTACTACCTAACGAGACCATTGATCCATAAAATGAAAGCAGTAATCAAGGTAATGTACTATAAAATAAATAAGACAGTATTGTAGATGATAAAAATAAAAATTATTATTTTTTCTTACCTACACTGATGATAGTCATTGTTTGGATGGGGGGCTTTTATCCATTTCCGCAGTCACACAATCAATCCATCAGTAGCTGAACTGGGTTCCACACAGCCTGTTATGTACTGAGTTGAATAGGATCCAAACTGCAGCAGTCTGATTGGTCCTAGAACAATAGGATCCAAAAGGCAGCAGTCTGATTGGTCCTAGAACAATAGGATTCAGAATGCAGCAGTCTGATTGGTCTTAGAACAATGCAGCAGTATGATTGGTTGGCAGGAACCACCCAATCATGCTCCAGATAGAAGTGAATCCACAACCTGATTGGCTTACAGTAGAATTCCAGAATTAGCCAATCATGTGCAGCCCATTGTGTAAATAATGTATATAAAGCAGATACTTTGAGGGGACTTTCATTCATTCCTCCTCACCACTATGAGCTGAATAAAGAGCATGAAATCACTTTGCGACTCTGAGTATATTTCGCAGCCACACACAAAAATTAACCGAAAAAGCCTCAAAAACAAAAATGCAAAATGAATAGCAAAAACAAAAGTGCCAAACTTAATCCATTCTGGAAGTTTGTTTGACTTCTGAAATGTTTGAAAACTACGGCACAGCTTCTGTTTGGTGCAGGTGCCCTGGAAACAACAGCCAACAGCTGCACCAGGCTTCCGAAAAACGTTCGAAAACCGGAACACTTACTTCCGGGTTTTCGGGAACCAAGGCGTTTGACTACCAAGGTGTTTGAGAACCAAGGTATCACTGTATTGGTGAATAGTGAGTTATAAATCTTCTAAATAAATGCACAGGTAACACCACCCCCATATCACTCCATCATCCCTTTCCCCTCTAAACACTCATCTAGATGGGGGTAGCAGCTGAAGTTCTCCATCCATGTTAAGAAGAGGGAGATCTTTCCTTTGACCTGTTCTCTTGTGTGATGATAGCATTCCAAGACAAAAGCACCAGTGTCTCTTGGGAACAATAGTTTTCCTCAAGGCCATGGCCACTGCAAAAGCTGCCCCCCCAAACACCCACACTAAATAGATGAGTTATTTTGCTTGTCTGCATGGGACGGACTTATGATTATGTAACCATAGCTATGGCACCTTGCACTGGCAAATGGACCCTGAGCAGATAGACACATTGGTGCTCCCACGTTTTAAAGCATATTTTTTTAATCACTGTCAGACACCCTTCATTTCTATAAAAAAAGATGCCAAAATCGAGAAAAACGCAACTTTTATCATACATAGAACTATTTCCCTTAATTTCTTTCTCTCTTTTTTAAAATCTGCAAAGGTCTCTGCATAAATTAGAACTGTTGCCACGGAAACAGAGTGGGCCCGAAATATTTATAGATGCTGCAAGCAATCATTTTGTGTTTAATACTTTAAAATGTCAAGTAACACATAATCTCTAAAATGAAATGAGATGGGTGATTGTTTTTGTTTGTCCATCTGGTGGATTCTTTCATTTTCCTTCAAAATATATTGCAGTCTTGGGGTTTTTGCCTGAAGGGGTAAAATACATATCTTTAGCAGATTCTAAAATATGTCTACAAAACCTGAAGACAAATCATTTGTCTTAATCTGGCATGTTGCTGTGGTGCGTGAAGGCATGCCATTTTTGAATGTTTCATGGCTAATTCACTTATATGGTCTCTCAAATGGGGCAAGCCAACATGACTAATTCAAGACCTCCCAGATGCCATATTGGTGAATTCAAAAATAGAAACACTGAATGCTTAATTGGGCCAGTTTCAATAGCACTAATTCATGCTTCAATGGTTAAAAACATAATTTGAAAGAACAAATGACAAGAGGAGCTGAACGACGATTCCAGCGATGCACTATGCTTGTGTCAAGTCATGGGTGAATACTGAACTGAACAAATGCAGAGAGACTTATAGATTCAAGCTAAGGACTTCATTTGCTGCAAGGCCTATCCTACACGCTGCTGACTGCTGTGGAAAGACAAGATGCCTGTCCTGATCTGCCCATCTCTCTGCTCTCAGGTCCTGTGTGAAGAGAATTCCCTATGGAAACCTTGGCACAGCAGGAAAAACAAGGTGAAGGGCGAGACGTCTCTACTTCTCATGTCAACGTTGACATGAAGGCAAAGTGAGTGCTGCTGCAAAGGTTAGAAACCACAAACGGACAGGCTTTAAAAATGCTGGGGGGGGGGCAGGAATTAAGTAAGAAACAAGAGTCATCCATGAGGGACAGCTGCTGACAGAATAGCTCCTGGTATTTCTCCTGAAATTCTCTCACAGTTGGCCGAAGGTCTCGGGGAGGGTGGCTTGTTCTGACTGGCCGCAAGCCTCCAGCACCAAACTCCATTTAGCTGAGTTTTGATTGTGTGAAGCAAAACAATTGTCTTAGGCAGTGACTCAGTGTTGTTCTCCCACACTTCCCTGCAGGAATGAGCCATCAGTATTCTCTCTCTCAAGCTGCACTTCAAGCGTTAGGAGAAAGTGGGAGAAACCCCCTTGGCCCTTCAGACCAGCCTGCCCCCAGTCTCTCTCAGGTGTGGACTAATGGGCAGGGTGGCCACTGATGCAGGGGCAAGGAGATGCTCAAGGAAGGAAGGGAAGGGGAAGAAGATAACAGTTTGGGGAAGAAGCTGATGCTGGTGGAAAGGAAAGGGCAAGTCATATGGGAGGGAGACTTTCTCACTAGGGCTGTTTGGAGCATGGGTCGGCAAACTAAGGGCCGCAGGCTGGATTAGGCCCAATTGCCTTCTGGATCTGGCCCGCAAATGGTCTGGGAATCGCCACGTGGATCGCCAGCATGTGCATTCTTTCCCTCTCCCTCACACGGCGGCGCCGCCTCCTCCTCCCTCCCTCCTCCTGACTTCTCCCCGCCCTGCCTAGAGGAGGAAGGGGGCTGGGCTTTGTTGGTGCCAGAAGCAGTGTTCGAGTGGCCGCCATTTTAAGCAGCCCCTCTCTGGCGCCCTTTCACGCACTGCTCATTGTCCCTCCGCCGCCGCCAGCCCCTGCCACTCGCAAGACACAGGTAAGCAGCCATCGGACCTCATGGTGCTCTTGCATCCCCCCCCCAAAAAATATAGTCCCCCCCCCACAAAGTCTGAGGGAAAGTGGACTGGTCCCCTGCTGAAAAAGTTTGCTGACCCCTGGTTTGGAGGAAACCAGATGGGGTAAAAGAGTTACGATTCTCCTGTGGTATTGCGATGAGGTAGCACTCGTGGCATGGCACTGCCACAGCAGAAAGGGTAGATTCTTCCCTCCCAGCTCCATCAGGACGCAAGGGATTGTTTCCTACACTGGATGCTGCGCATGCTTGCATGGCTATAATAGCCATATTGGGAGCTTGTGGAGGGCGCAGCTTGGGAGTGGACCTGAGTGAAGCCTTTGTCCCTCTCCTCCACTCCCTTGCTATATATAAGTGGCTGTCCTAGGAGAAAGGCGTCTCAGTCAGCATTGGATTCGGGAGAAAGTGCAACACTGAAACCAAAGGTCTTTATTTATTTTTATTTTTTAAAATATTTTCAATAATCTTCATTAATTTAAATTAATTTAAAGGCGTCTCAGTCAGCATTGGATTCTGGAGAAAGTGCAACACTGAAACCAAAGGTCTTTATTTATTTTTATTTTTAAAAATATTTTCAATAATCATTAATTTAAATTACACACATTTACAAAGAATTTCCATACTAGAAAAGAAAATTAAAGAAAGAACAATTAAGAAAAGAAGAAAATACAGAAAGAAGAAAAAGCAGATTCACGTGCATAAAAAAACTTAATCTTCCTAATTAATACTTAAATAGACACTTAAAAAAAAAAGACTTCTGACAAAACGAGTCTTCCAATCATTCTCATTGTACTGTTTATACTGTCGTTTCCCCGCGTACAGTTTTATATTCTTTAATATTGTTCCCATCTACTCAACAAACGGTATTTGTTGTGTTTACAAGTATTTGTGTTTACAATATTTGGAGAATGGAGAATATTTAAGGATTATATAAGATCATATGAAACCAAAGGTCTTTAGGGATGCTTGAAGATGCAGCTGTGGCAAGGAAGAAGGTGGTGGGTACAAGGAGGAAGAGGCAGGTGGTGTCAGCAGCACTTCATGGATCAAAGACGAGATGGAAAGAAAACTGAAGGCACTTTCCGGTGCCATTTTGTCCTGCAATCACCGAAGAAGGGGGAGGGCATCTTGGGGGGGTGGGTAGATCCCCTTCCTTCCCCCCTTACATTGCCATAGGAGTTGAGTACACAGACACTGTGGTGCTTTGCTAGAATGGACACGGGTGGCGCTGTGGGTTAAACCACAGAGCCTAGGACTTGCCGATCAGAAGGTCGGCGGTTCGAATCCCCGCGATGGGGTGAACTTCCGTTGCTCGGTCCCTGCTCCTGCCAACCTAGCAGTTCAAAAGCACATCAAAGTGGAAGTAGATAAATAGGTACCGCTCTGGTGAGGAGGTAAACGGTGTTTCTGTGGGCTGCTCTGGTTCGCCAGAAGCGGCTTAGTCATGCTGGCCACATGACCCGGAAGCTGTACGCTGGCTCCCATGGCCAATAAAGTGAGATGAGCGCCACAACCCCAGAATCAGTCACGACTGGACCTAATGGTCAGGGGTCCCTTTACCTTTACCTTACCTTAACACAAGTTTTATCAGGTTTATTTATAAAACCAAAAACAGTGTGCTGCCTCATAAGGTAAACTCAGTGAAGCCAAGCAGAGCAGGTAGACTGTGCTGTGTTTCCAGTGATCCTTAAACAAATCGAGATCAGAAACCACTCTTAAAAATATGTGTCTTAGCCCACAGCGATGTGCTATGTAGTTTGACCCGAGGGTGATTCTGAAGGCAGAAGCGAACAGTTACATAACAGAGAATGGCTAAAATTATCTATTACTAACAAAAGGCCTTTGTGGATGCTACTTCTTTACCACCTCGATCAATAAACAGAAGAAATAATATAATGTCTGGGATCAACAGCTGGGTGCTAAAGTCCCAGTGGGAACGTTAAGCACATGCTTAATTCAAATGGCTCTAACTTAGCTTTGTTTACATTGTTCCATATTTTACCTGAGCTGAATGTGATCATTTCTGGTCTGCTTTACGTTATTTCTTCTTTTCAATTATTTCTGATGTTGCGCTTTTTAAAATTCCCATTTATTTGTTTTCAAAGCCAGGGGCACTGTGTTAGATTTCGGTACAGAACAAAGGTAAGAGCAGTAAGGGACATTATGCATATAAATTCAAGTCAGGTAAAAGCAATGCACTTATTACTTTCTTTCTAACACCTCGTGGTGACTATTAGGTAAAGGTAAAGGTACCCCTGCCCGTACGGGTCAGTCTTGACAGATTCTAGGGTTGTGCGCTCATCTCACTCTATAGGCCGGGAGCCAGCGCTGTCCACAGACACTTCCGGGTCACGTGGCCAGTGTGACAAGCTGCATCTGGTGAGCCAGCGCAGCGCACGGAACGCTGTTTACCTTCCCACTGGTAAGCAGTCTCTATTTATCTTCTTGTACCCGGGGGTGCTTTTGAACTGCTAGGTTGGCAGGCGCTGGGACCGAACAACGGGCGTGCACCCCGCCGCGGGGATTTGAACCGCCGACCATACGATCGGCAAGTCCTAGGCGCTGAGGTTTTACCCACAGCGCCACCCGCGTCCCCTGTGGTGACTATTACTCAGTTCAAAAAGTCACCCTCTGTTAAAGCAAAGAGATTGGTGCCTTTGGCATTCATAGAGGAAGAATAAGAGGAACACACCTTGGCTTTTCCTTATTCCATCAACAACTGTAGCACCGGTGACACAGGGCTCTCTGGGTTGACAAGACAATGCAGGGCTGAATCCAGCATGAGGGACTGACTATAACCTGCACATCACCTAGTCTGCTAAAGCCATAGTGTTGCAGGTGACCTGGCTTATACCAACAAAGGGGGCATCAGTGTTAAACAGGAATGGAAGGATCTGTCAATTTTGTTCTCTGTTTCTTATGTTTCCACTCTTAAAAGCCAACTCTCCACATTTTGTTTCTGATGGAAACCCCCATCGTTCTGCCCGGACATTGAGGTCCAGCACTGAGGGCCTTCTGGCGGTTCCCACACTGTGAGAAGCCAAGTTACAGGGAACCAGGCAGAGGGCCTTCTTGGTAGTGGCACCTGCCCTGCGGAATGCCTTCCCATCAGATGTCAAAGAGATAAACAACTATCTGATGTTTAGAAGACATCTGAAGGCAGCCCTGTATAGGGAAGTTTTTAATGACTGGTGTTTTAATGTATTTTTAATCTTAGGTGGAAGCCGCCCAGAGTAGCTGGGGAAACCCAGCCAGATGGGCAGGGTATAAACATAGCTGTCAACGTTTCTCTTTTATTAAGGGAAATTCCCTTATTCTGAATAGGATTCCTCACAAGAAAAGGGGGAAGTTGACAGCTATGGGTATAAATATTATTATTATTATTTTCTGAATAAATTTGCTTTTTTTAAAAAAACACCTTATGAAAGTTCTTCAGCATTTTTGTGTGAGCTCAAAATAAAAAACAATTATAGAGTTTTGACTAACATACACAATTTTGCAAGCCATTTCTTTGAATATATTGCAGTGAACTTTGCTAAAGTATCCATACCATACAATTTGCATATTCAAAGCATATGGCTTCTCAGAAAAGAATCCTGGGAGATTTATTCCCCGCCCCAAACACAGTTACAATTCCCAGCACCCTTAGCAAACTACAGCTCACAGGGTGCTTTGGGGACCCTGAGGATCATCTAGTCCAACCCCCTGCAATGCAGGAATATGCAGCAGTCCCAGATGGGGTTGAACCTGCAACCTTCGTGTTATTAGCACCATGCTCTAACCAGCTGAGCTTTCCAGGCATATTGCAAATAATCCAGTTTTGGAGGGAAGCAAGTTTGTTAAACAAGAGCACCATATCAACTTCAACTGTGCAATGTGAATTTTTCCGTACGTGGTTGAATCCCACCCCAAGAGCCTTCCTATTATCACCATAATAGCCTTTAATTTGTGTGCTCTTTGTATAAAGTAATGGACTTGCCGCTGTTATATGTCTTCAATGTAAATTCAAAAGGTAAAAAATGTACAGTATATGCAGTATATTATTATGAAATAGGCTGCAAATTGAAGTTCTATTTATTGAAATAATATTGAATGACAATTTATCATAATTTTAGAAAGACATATCAAATGCAAACACTGGTGCATTTATCTTGATTATGCTGGCGAATAACATCAAATGAGTTAGATTTCTCTCTCCATTATGTAGCTTTACTTGGTCTTCGAGAGAAATGATCATGACTCCTTGAAACCTATAAATGATCATGAGAGAATATTTTGGCTAGTTCTTGTCAAAGGGAATCTTTAATTAAATTAAAAAATTAAGGGGAAACATCCTTATTTCTGGCAAGGGATAATCACTGATGGCCATAGTGTTGTATAATGTATAGGTCCCATCCACAAGGAAATTTGGAGCTTGCCCTGAAAAAAGCTCACCAACTTTGATTTCCTAAAGAAAGCTCAACAGCTACGCTGCTGCACCGAACATACAAGACCACCTTCTACACTCAGTAGATCCTTGCCGTCTGCAACAGAAGTTTCTCCCGCATGTTGCAAAGATCTCAGCATCAGTTTGCATTTCTTAGAGCAGAAAGTATTGCTCTTTCCTATTCTACTTAATTCAAGAGGGCTCTGGAAACTTCTCTGCTTGAAAGAAACAAGCAGAAGATTGGTGATGTTTGGGTTATTCCTTCAGAGAAGCTGAGTACAGCGCCTGGGTTTCACTCTCTCTTTCTACCTCTCTTCCTTCTGGTGTGGTGTTCTATACATAGTATGCTTAGTGTTAAAGTTAGACTTATTATACGTTATTGTAAGTTTAAGTTAAGTCTGCTGCAACAATAAGTTCTTCTTGTTGTTTGATCCTTTAGTTGTGTCCGACTCTTCATGACCCCATGGACCAGAGCATGCCAGGCACACCTGTCTTCCACGGCCTCCCGCAGCTTGGTCAAACTCATGCTGGTAGCTTTGACAACACTGTCCAACCATCTCGTCCTCTGTCATCCTTGTGCCTTCAATTTTTACCAACATCAGGGTCTTTTCCAGGGAGTCTTCTCTTCTCATGAGGTGGCCAAAATATTGGAGCCTCAGCTTCAGGATCTGTCCTTCTAGTGAGCACTCCTCACTGATTTCCTTCAGGATGGATCGGTTTGATCTTCTTGCAGTCCATGGGACTCTCAAGAGTCTCTTCCAGCACCATAATTCAAAAGCATCAATTCTTCGGCAATCAGCCTTCTTTATGGTCCAGCTCTCACTTCCACACATCACTACTGGGAAAACCATAGCTTTAACTATACGGACCTTTGTTGACAAGGTGATGTCTCTGCTTTTTAAGATGCTGTCTAGGTTTGTCACCGCTTTTCTCCCAAGAAGCAGGCGTGATAGACAGCGCCAATCCTGAATGTATTGAATTTGTGACCATTCTGCTCATTTGCCTTCAGTAGCAGTAAAGCTCTGATAGCTGAAATACAATTGCCTCTGGTCTATTTTGGGGAAAATCCTGCAACGTGTCTAAGTTTTTATTCTGCTAACTATACATTGGAGTTCTGTTCTGGATCATATTGAGTAGAATTACATGACACTCAGAAGCCCACTCTCCAACTGGGAACAGGACTTCTAGCGTGGCTCTATAGAGTAGCATTTCTGTCATGATATGACAGGGGCTTGCTATCTGAAGACATTTTATTTATGAAAGGTTTTCTGAGCTGTATAAATGGCATGTTGCCATGGGTGTCCATTTTGTATTGTTTTATTGCATTTATATATCACATTCCTCAAGAAACTCAAGGTGGCAGACATAGTTCCACCTTTCGTCATTTAATTTCCACAACAACCCTGCAAAGTAGGTTAGGCTGAGAGACGATGACTGGCCAAAGGTCACCCCGTGAGCTTCTGGTTACTGAGCGGAGATTTGAACCCTGATCTCCCAGGGCCTAGTCTGACACTAATCTTTGCACCATCTGTACTCCATTGTAGCATTAACATTCTCAACTGTCCAATGGACTTTACACTAATAGATATAAGTTCAAAACGTTATAAGCAGTTACTCTATAAAGCATTGTTTTAGGCATCTTTAATTATACTATTCCTCAGTTTTTGGAAGTTCAAATATTAATAAAGGAACACTAGATTACTTTTTCCATGTGAAAAATCTCACAGGACTCATTATCTTGTAACTTATACTTTTGAGAACAGTTGCTTTTTAAAAATAAGAAGAAGAAGAAAGACGGGGGGTTAACCTGACAGCCACAGAACCTGGCAGAAGGAAATTAATAATTTACAATAATTTTGTGAATAATGCATTCACTAAATGATGCTTCTTTTCTCCCTAGATTGGCTCTTACGATTCCAAATGTTATTCTCAATACTTGAAATTATTTGTGAATAACTTGGTTAGTTCTTAAATCATAACTTGACCCTTAGCTCTGTTGTTTTTCCTTCATTCACTAGAAGAATGGTTGCTAGCCTTTGTGGGTACGAGAACCCATCTTTAACCTCAAGAGATTTCATGAACCCACACATGTTAAATGTTTTAATATTAGGCTCCATTAATTGAAAAAAATACATAATAATAAGGGGGGAACCTATTATAAACGAAGCAGTGCTTTTAAATGAAGCCCCGTTCCGTGCCCAATAAGCAAAGGAAACCTTTGCCCGGTGGTCCTGTGGCCCATAGATTGCAGCAAAATACTGGGCAAGGTTTTGCCCAGTATCCTCTCTGTGCAATGGGCTCATGGGAAAAAGCTATCCCATGAGCCCTTGCTGCAGGGGGGGGAGGGGAAAGCCTATATAAGGCGGCTTCCCCTGGAGCTTAGAGCCATTTTGCTTTGAGAGCTTCCTGCCCACCCACCCTCTGATTAGAGCCTTCACTGAGCAATTTTGGGTTGCTGGTTGACAGGGCCAGAAAGGATTTTTCTCTCTCTCAACCAGATGGACACTTGGTTGGGGTTTCTTCCTCAGTGAAATTATGGCGTTGCTTTGTTAGGTGTAAGAACATTGTATGAGGGCGGAAGTGGCATTGGTCAGGATCAACATAGTATAGGTGTTGGAATACTGCCGGGGAGACAGGGGCATCGTCTCCCATCTTCCCGGCAATGGAATCACAGTGGAATGCTGTGATGTCAAGGGATGCAGTAAGCTCTACAGTGGTACCTCACAAGACGAATGCCTCGGAAGATGAAAAACTCGCAAGACGAAAGAGTTTTTCGTTTTTTTAGTTGCTTCGCAAGACGATTTTCCCTATGGGCTTGCTTCGCAAGACGAAACATCTTGCGAATTTGTTTCCTTTTTCTTAAAACCGTTAATACCAGGGTGCATCCGTGCTTCGCAAGACGAAAGATCCGCAAGACGAAGAAACTCGCAGAATGAATTAATTTTGTCTTGCGAGATACCACTGTATTTGGCATAACAGGAAAGGTGGGAGAAGCTGAATACATCACTGCTATTTTCTCTGGCACCCATAACACTTGGCATGGGTTATGGGAGATGGTGTTGGACTTTAGGAGGAAGAGATGAGAACTAGCCCCGCTGTACAATGGGGAGGGCTGTGTGGAGAGAGTCTCTTCCTTTAAACCCCTAGGAGTTTATCTCAGTGGAAAATCAATACAACCCAGGTGGTTAAGAAAGCCCAACAGAGACTCCATCTCCTCAGAGTATTGCGAAAGAACGATGTCAATCAACATTTGATGATCTCCTTCTACAACAGAAAGTGTCCTTTCATACTGCATCACGGTGTGATACGCTGGTTTGACATCAACTGATAGGAAGTGCCTACAGAGGGTGGTGAATACAGCACAATATATTTATTATGGGCTGTCCCATGAATCTGCTAGATGACATCACAGAAGACCATTGCCTCAGGAGAGTGAGGAAAATTCTCAGGGATGATTCACACCCTGGCTGGCACTTTCTTGATCTCCTGCCCTCAGGCAGAAGATATAGAAGCATGATTAGTCGCACTAACAGGGTAAAGAACAGCTTCTATCCGTGGGCTGTTAGGCTGCTGAATGAAAAGATAACAACAGGGCAACTGACTTTCGGGTTTGGTGTGTGTGTGTCAGTAAATGAGGCGAATTAAGACTAAGAGAGCTGACTTTGGAAGAATGGCAAATGAAGGTGATGGACTATATGGGATTGGCAGAAATGACTGGCAGAATCCAAGACCAGGGAGAAGAGTCGGTGGAAGAAGATTGGAAGAAATTTAAAGACTATTTACAGAAATATTGCAAAATTAATGAATGTTAGAATGATATCAGATAGAAATTAAATGGTTTCCAGCTGTAATGCTTTAAGAGAATATGGAAAAAAAGGCTTAGAAATAGGTTAAAATTTACTGATAAGGATTTGCTGAACTAACAATTTGAATTGGAATACAAAACAGGGAGGTATGAGGAGGTCTGGGAAATAAGTTAATGAAAAATAAGTAATGGAAACTTTATGTGTTTTTAATTATTTTATTTTTGTATTTTTGTTATTTTTTTCTTTTTTCTTTTTGATTTTTATTGTATTATTATTGAAAACTTTAATAAATATTCTGGGGGGGGGAAAGACTAAGAGAGCTGAGTGGGGGGAGTGCTCATGTAATCTCACTGTATACAAATTGTACAAGTGACAATAAATTATTTCAATTATGTTTCAGTTTCAATGATGTCTGCTCTGGTCCTTATGCATGGAAATTTAGACTAGGCTTTGTTACATGTTATTAGCTAGAGAACTCTAGGCTGCCTCTGAACTTTTAAAAAACGATAGGCCACACAATTTCCACTGTGCAGATGGAAACCACTTCTGCTTAATAACACACCACAGAGCATATGCATCCCACCCCCAATACAGTGCAATGTCAGTGTTAAGGATAGGACCATCCCTCGGGGGAGGGGGGAGAGTTGAACACAAAATGTGCTTTGAGTTGCAGTTATAAAGCCAGCCTTTCAGGTTTATGAGCTTTCTGAAGCACTTGGGCAACATAAAGGTCAGATAATGGTATTTATGATGTTTACTTATCTGCAGTGACTTCTAAGAAACGGCCTTTAAAGTAGCAACAGAACACAACCAGATTATAGGTGTCATTATCCTGGTTTTCCTGAAGAGCTCAGTGGAGCGCACTAAGGCTAAGCTTAAATTATCAGGAGGCACCATCCGCTGGAGACACAAATTAGCCTGACCACACTGAGGACAAAGGTTTTACATTACTGTATTGCTTTAACAGGGACGGGGTTTTAAGTTGGGTAGGTGCTGTTTTCTTTGGAAGGTGGGGCTGTTTTAAATTGTTGTTAAATGTCATATGCTACTTAGATTTCTGTATTTGTGGGCGGGAGTATCGTTTAGGGGCTTTTGTTAGAGAGCACATTGTTTATTTGTGTGTATACATTAATATTGCTTTGCTTGCTTTCATTATATTTTCATTATTTTGATTATGCTTTGAACATTTTGATTATGTTTTTTGTGCTTCGTATATTTACCTCTGTGCTGTCAATTGCCCTGAGACCTAGGGTGGGGGTATAGGACGGTATACAAATTCAATTAATAATAATAATAATAATAATAATAAGAAGAAGAAGAAGAAGAAGAAGAAGAGCTTTTTTTTCTGAGGGTACTCAAGGGTACGCAGTACCAGAACCTCTTTTGCCCCCCATGTTAAAAGTGTTCCACTTACTGTAACAACTTCATGGTGAGTACCGGCACCGGTTTTTCTTTAAAAAAACCAAACCAAAACACCACTGATAATAATGAGAAATGTAACGGTGGGACTGTATTTATATTCTTCCCTGTAAGCACAAGTATTGAGTGAGTAATGAAAAGAATTGCGATCTCCCTTTCCCCCCTTCAACTCAGCTTCAGTTTCACAGAGTGCAGAAATAGGGAACCGCCAAGAAGATTAGGAGAAAGTGAATGAGTTCCTTTGGTGGGTTTTGCTGCCTGCTGCTGGGGTTATCCCTATCAAACATTCTTCACCACACCTGTATAGGAATAAAGAGGATAAATAGGTATCACTGCGGCGGGAAGGTAAGCAGTGTTTCCGTGCGCTCTGGCTTCTGTCACACTGTCCCATTGCACCAGAAGCGTTTTAGTCATGCTGGCCACATGACCTGGAAAGCTTTCTGTGGACAAACACCGGCTCCCTCAGCCTGAAGTGAGATGAGCACTGCACCCCATGGTCACTTTTAACTGGACTTAACCATCCAGGGGTCGGTTTACCTTTGCCTTACCTTAATGGAAAACATCTTTCTGGTGATGGGTATGGCATCTTCCTGAAAGTTCCTGAAAGTTCTATGACAGGCATGGCTTTTTCATTTGGTGGGGCCTGAGGTGACTTAAGCAAAGGTCTAAGCCTCCTACATGGTGCATTCATTGTGGGGTTCTAGCTTCTCATCCTCTGTCTGAAAGACACAACCAGGTCCCATTTCATAGAATCATACGAGTTGGAAGAGACCGTGCGTATCAGAATAATCTTTATTTGCATCAGCCACTAGCCGTAGCAATAAAATAAAATACAATGTACAGTGGTACCTCTAGTTGTGGACTTAATCCGTTTCAGGGTGCCGTTCGCACCCCAAAAAGTCCACAACTAGATTGCCTCTTCCGTGCATGTGTGTGGCGCGATCAAGTGCTTCTGCGCATGCATGAAGCGTGCAGATTGCTTCTGCGCATGCGTGCATGGCGAACCCAGAAGTAAACTTATGGGTTTGCCTCGTTCATAAGCTGAAAGTCCATAACCAGAGCAGAACACAACTAGAGGGACCACTGTACTGAAGACAGAGGCAAAAACTTTAACTACAGTGATACCTCGGGTTAAGTACTTAATTCGTTCCGGAGGTCCATTCTTAACCTGAAGCACCACTTTAGCTAACGGGGCCTCCTGCTGCTTCACTACCGGAGCACGATTTCTGTTCTCATCCTGAAGCAAAGTTCTTAACCTGAAGCACTATTTCTGGGTTAGTGGAGTGTGTAACCCGAAGCGTATGTAACCTGAAGTGTATGTAACCCGAGGTACCACTGTACATACAAAAATCTACAGTTGCTGCTGTTTTTCAAGAAAGGTTTTTGCATCTTTGACAATCACACAGCAGGCAGATGTTCATTTCTGGGTTAACGGAGTCTATAACCTGAAGCGTATGTAACCTGAAGCGTATGTAACTCGAAGTACCACTGTATACAGAATACATTCTGGAGGTTTACATCAATAATCAAATAATTAAAGACCCAGACCAGATTGATCTACAGCTACTTTGTGGGCAGCAAGGTAATGGGAGGCTTAAAAGATAAAAAGCAAGAACCAAACAGGGTGCTCTTTCAACGTAGCTTCTTCAGCAACAGCAATTTTCCCCCTCCTTCAGTTTGTTTAAAATATGGGGAGTCAAAGGAATTAAAAAGGATTTTAGAAGATTGAAATGGTTTGAAGGTCACAAGTCCTTAAAATAAAATTTTAAAACATGGAGATACAGCTGACAGGGAACCAGGGCGGTGGCTCCTAAGCTGTTAGGCTTCGTGAAAACTAATTTACGATGCTGGCTTCACAAAGTTCTACGGTGCAAATTCCTGGGGTTGCCGGAACACATAAAACAACCCTGCCTTCGATAAGAGGAATTTTAAAAAGAACAAAAGGGAAAGTGGGGGGCAGCAAAGCCAACCCCATCATGTAATTGAAAGGGTGCTCTGGTAAGCACGTCTTACCTTGGCACCATCTTCTCATGAATCAGTAGCCCATGTGCTTGCACTCTTTATAAAGATTTAAGGAGTGTTGTTCTTACCTCCCTGCTGTTATCCATACTGGGTCGCTGGACCGTTGCTACTGTGTCCTAACAGATCAAGATAATCAGGCGCCAACAAAAACTGCAAAAAAAATTAGCAGGGACAATTAGAATGAGATCTATTCTCAGAGTTACTTGGACCATGTGGTTCTAGCTCAAACTCCTGCAATGCAGGAATAGGCAGCCGTCTCATAGGTAAAAGGTAAAGGGACCCTTGACCGTAGGTCCAGTCGTGGCCGACTCTGTGGTTGTGGCGCTCATCTTGCTTTATTGGCCGAGGGAGCTGGCGTACAGCTTCTGGGTCATGTGGCCAGCATGACTAAGCCGCTTCTGGCAAACCAGAGCAGCACACAGAAACGCCGTTTACCTTCCCGCTGGAGCAGTACCTATTTATCTACTTGCACTTTTGGGCTTGCTTTGGAACTGCTAGGTTGGCAGGAGCAGGGACCAAGCAACGGGAGCTCACCCCGTCATGGGGTTTCGAACCGCCAACCTTCTGATCGGCAAGTCCTAGGCTCTGTGGTTTAACCCACATGGGGCATCAAACCTGTGACTTTGGTGTTATCAGCACCATGCTGTAACCAACTGAGCCATCCAGGTTCGAAACTTGGTATTCTTAAATAGGAGACCAGCTTTTCGGGCCTCTAAGGGAGCTTCCTGACTCCACTTAGGAAACTAAATATCAGTCTATTTGTTGCATGTTTCTTTAAGCACGCCAGGTTGTTTTTCAAAGACATTTTTTCTAAATAAAAATAAATGAATCCATGATGTCCCACAGACATGCAGTCTAGCGCTGTCTATAGTCACCGAGTTCTGACTCAGCTGCTGTCAGTACATAGTTTTTGTTCATCAGTTTCCCCATTATCTTTCCATTTTGAACTGACGTATAATGCAGTTAAAAGATTTTAGTCATTGATCAGCACTAAGTGGCTGGCTCCTGTTAGGTGGTTCCTCCTGTTCTGCAAATCCACTTGTTTCATGTCTGTGCTTTTATTTCTGTACACTCAGGAGCCTGGTACTGATCAGACAAAGCTGCTGATTTGCCTTGGGCATGTGACATAATCCAAAATAATTTGGGAGGGATCTTTCCACAGAACCGTTTCCTCAGAGTCCGGAATACTTGAAGAGGTGCATCATCATTGTCATTCCATTAGCAACAACAGGAGTTCTGCTTGCAGCTCCCAGGGCAAATCTGAGGAGTTTCAGGAAGAAACGTACACAGCTCCTCCATTCTGCCTGAGATTGCTTTTTCTGTTTTGTTTCTAATAAATCCTTGTGTGAGTTTGGCTTGACAGGCTTTTTCTCTGTTTAAATCAGGAACAAATATGAGGGTGTTATTCTGAGGACAATAATAATTCTGAGGACAATCTTCCATTACCTTAGATGTTATTAAAAAGGACATAACTTTATTTTGCCTGGGGGAAAATGCTTGGAAAATTTACCTAAATCCCCAGTGGATTGCTGCTGAATTTGTACAATTGTTTTTTTGAGACTTGGGGGTGTCCCAACTTATTTGATGCAGAAGGGAGAACGTATCTCTCAGAAGTCAGCTAGTTGCCTATTGCGTGGACAGGCGGAGTCACCAGATCCCGAGTGGTCCCCCCCCCCGTCATGTGGAATAACGACTCTAGACAACGTGCTATGGGATTAAATTGGCCACAACTTTATTAAATTTCAAATGTGGGTAGACCTTGGCTCAGGCATTGGGCGTTCTCCCTCCCTAGTCCCCAGCCGGGGACCTAGGGAGCATCAGGGTTATCCAGTGTGTGGGGGGGGATGGGCCGGCTCTGGAGAACATATGTTCAAGCAGAGATAGCCGCCCCCATTACGCCGCCGCAGGGGAGAGCAATGACGACCTTTCGGCGTACGGCCAAAGCCTCCCTTCAAAAACCCCTTTAACGGGGAACCCTGGTATCGCTGCCGCAAAGAGGAAGATGGACTAAAGGATTCCGCCCAAGGCCTGATACCGCCAAAGTTGTGACGTTTTGCTACGGGAAAGGCGAAACCTGCCAATGCAGGGAAATTCCTTTCCGGCCCTTTAACAGCGACCTTATCGTAGCAGCGCCCGCATACCTGTGGAGACAGGTTAACCTGCAAAACCTATGAAGAAAAGTTAACCTGCAAAAGAAGACATTAACTGAGGGTGGGTAGGGTGGGAGAAGCTCTGGAGCCAAGTGAGGATTACCAATTAAGATCCACCCTCTATTGTGTGGGCAGGTAATCCATCCCCCTACCTGGCCTGGTTTCCCTGGCAACGCTTCCCCCAGGTGGGATTGGACAACTCACTGGGGTAGGCGGGGACCTCCAGGTATCCCACCTGAGGGAAGGCAAAGCCTATGCTTATGGGGCCACTCCAGATCCAGGGCTGCACGCGTCCCCGCAAAGGGCGCCCCCCGTTTTAAGTGGGGAGCGGTCGTTATTAATTGATTGACTGGTGCAGACCCTGATAGTGTTTCTGCCTGCATTCCTTGTTCTCATCCTTCCCACAGGGAAAAAATGGTGTACATTGGCTCTGTGGAGAGAGACAACTGTCTGACTGCGGTAGGCCCTGATGGCGCTCTGTCTGCCTCCTGTTTTTCCAAGGGATTCAGGAAGCAATGAGCATGTTTTTGGGGGAAATTACAAGTTTTTTTTAGCAATATAGCAAGTGGTAGACAAAAATGCACATAAGCTGCTAAGCATTTATGTGCTGTTGGTAAATCCTTTTTTTTTATATAATATTTTTTATTAGTTTTATAAAGTACAGAAAAAAGAATAAAGAACGTGTTATAAAAGCCAAAAAGAAAAGTTACAAATTTTTCTTACCCTTTTTTCCAAATCTGTTGGACTTCCCCACATCCTCCCAACCCTGCATTCTCTGTGATACATAACGTCTGCAATTTGTTAACTTATTTCAATACTTATTGTATCTTCCTTTTTATCATGTTGCCCAATTTCAAATGTATTATAACCCAAATCATGTACATTTTCATTTTAACACAATAAAGTTGTTTCATTTTTCTATCTCTGGCTCCTTGTACCTTAATTTCCATTTCTTGAATTTAACATTACTGAAGCTAGAATTTCCTAAAAGGTGCATTTTTTAACATTCATACAACTTATAATGTTTTTCCAAATAGTCTTTAAATTTTCTCCAATCTTCCTCAAATGTTTCTTCTCCCAAGTCTCGGATTCTGCCAGTCATTTCGGCCAGTTCCATATAATCCATCAACTGCGTGTGCCATTCCTCCAGTGTGGGTAAATCTTGTGTCTTCCAGTATTTTGCAATCAAAATCCTTGCTGCTGTAGTGGCATACATAAAAAAAGTTCTGTCCTTCTTAAACACTCTCCGGTCCACCATGCCCAGAAGGAAGGCCTCTGGTTTCTTAGGTAAGGTAAATCTCAGTACCTTTTTTAATTCATTATGAATCATTTCCCAGAAGGCCTTCACTTTCGGGCAGGTCCACCAGAGGTGAAAGAATGTCCCTTCCGCCTCTTTACATTTCCAGCATTTATTATCAGACAGGTGATATATCTTAGCAAGCTTGACTGGGGTCATGTACCACCGGTATATCATTTTCATAATGTTTTCCTTCAAGGCACTACATGCCGTAAATTTCATTCCGGTGTTCCATAACCTTTCCCAGTCTTCAAACATGATGTTATGCCCCAAATCCTGCGCCCACTTTATCATGGCGGATTTGACTGTCTCATCCTGAGTATTCCATTTAAGCAGCAGGTTATACATTCTCGAAAGTAGTTTACTTTTTGGTTCTAACAATTCTGTCTCTAGTTTCGATTTTTCCACCTGGAATCCAACCTTCTTGTCTACTTTAAAAACCTCTTGAATTTGTGCATAATGCAACCAATCTCGCACCTTGTTTTTTAGTTTTTCCAAGCTCTGCAGCCTCCAATTGTCTCCAATCTTTTCAATAATTTCCCCATATTTAGGCCAATTGGCTTCCATATTAGGTCTCTTACGTGCCTTGGCCTCCACCGGTGAGAGCCACCTCGGAGTCTTACTCTCCAATAAGTCTTTATATTTTGTCCAGACCATTAAAATTGCTCTCCTGACAATGTGGTTTTTAAACAATTTGTGCACTTTAACCTTGTCATACCACAAATATGCATGCCACCCAAAAGCATTGTCAAACCCTTCCAGATCTAGGACATCAGTGTTTTCCAGTAAAATCCAATCTTTCAACCAGCAGAAGGCTGCAGCTTCATAATATAACCTTAAGTCTGGCAGGGCAAATCCCCCTCTTTCTTTCGCATCAGTTAGTATCTTAAACTTTATTCGGGGCTTTTTGCCCTGCCAAACAAACTTAGAAATATCCCTCTGCCACTTTCCAAAGCATTCCACCTTGTCCACGACCTGTAGGGTCTGAAACAAAAATAACATTTTTGGCAATACATTCATCTTTATAGCTGCTATTCGGCCCAACAAGGAAAGTTTCAATCTTGACCATGTTTCCAAATCTCTTTTGATTTCTAACCAACATTTCTCGTAGTTGTCCTTAAACAGATTCAAATTTTTGGAGGTCAGATACACCCCTAGGTATTTTACTTTTTTAACCACATTTAATTCTGTTTCTTTCACAAACTCATCTGTTTCTGTACTTGTCAAATTTTTTGCTATAACCTTAGTTTTTTGTTTGTTCAGCTTAAATCCTGCCACCCGACCAAAGTCCGAAATTAATTCTAACACTCTTTTAGTACTAGAGACAGGCTCCTGCAATGTTAATACCAGGTCATCGTATGTGCTGTTGGTAAATCCTTGGATGCGACAGCAAACGGTCTTCCCTGGATCTGGGTCTGGCTGATGCACAATGATTCCTAGTCTGTCTTTCTCTGTGTAACAGTGCTCCAGTCACTCATATTTTACTGTTACACCTGGGAACATGCTTGATAACCATGCTTGATAACCATGTTCCTTTGGTCAGCCTTGGGACGTACCAGTGGTGTCATCCTAAATCATATTCAGGAACATTAAAGGGTTGGTGAGCTGCCCCCTTACTCTGTTAGTGTGGGTCTCCTAGACCCATGATTCCCATGGCCACGGGGAGTTAACCATGAGAACTTGGCAATCTGCCAAGAGATCATCTCATGTTCTTGTAATTCAAGGCTATGTCAACAGCTTCGCTCTCTAATATTGACATTTAAGTCCGTGTTCCCTCTCATGGCCTAATACATTCTCATATAAAAGTAATTTCTCAAAGGATGCAGCCTGAAAGGACCAAAATATTGCAATAGCTGACCGTTAAGCAGTTCCAAGCCCCTACACAGGCCATAAAGAAGGCATCAATTGTTGGATGGTCCACTTACCTCCTTGTGATCACAGAATTTCTCTACACATTTCCAATACACCTCCCTTGAGCTTATCCTTCTCAAAGGGCAGAATAACAACAACAACAACAATTTTATTATTTATCTCCCACCCATCTGGCTGGGTTGCCCCAGCCACTCTGGGCAGCTTACAACACATCTAAAAACTCGTAGGGTTGCCATATGTCCTCTTTTTCTACAAAATGTCCTCTTATTCATGGGTATGTAAAATGAAAGTCGTCGTAGTTAAAAGTTGCTCTTCAAAAGTCAATGTTATCATAAGCAGAAGTAACAGGGTCATGCTTCCCCAACACTCTCTCTCTCTTTTTTAAAAAAAATAATAATATTTAATTAAAGTTTTAAGGGTTACAAAAAGCAAAAGTAAAAACACCATAATAAACAAAAGCAAATCAACACATCACAATAAGTAAAAAAGAAAAAAAAGGAAAAAGAGAAGAACAGAAAAATACAAAGAATTAAAAAACACAGCAACTCTTCCCATAACTTATCTTTCATTAGCTTGTTTCCTTGACCTCCTGACACCTCCCTTTTTTGTATTCTAGTTCGGTTAGCTATTTCAGCAAATCCTTCCCATCTTTTCCAATTTTTGTCCTGTAATTTATCTTAATATTAATGTAACTTTACTTTCCCTCCTTTCACCAATTAACAGTCCGTTTTTTCCTAAACCTTTATAACATTTCTGCCAAAACCACATAAATTCGCTCCAACATCATTCTAACATTCATTAGTTTTAGAATGTTTCTGTAAATAGTCTTTAAATTTCTTCCAATCTTCATCCACCGACTCTTCTCCCTGGCATACATAAAGAAAGTTCTATCCTTCTTTGGCACCAATTGGCCGACCATGCCCAGGAGAAAGGCCTCTGGTTTCTTCAGAAAGGTATATTTAAATACCTTTTTCATTTCATTATAGATCATCTCCCAGAAAGCCTTAATCCTTGGGCATATCCACCAAAGGTGAAAGAATGTACCTTCAGTCTCTTTGCATTTCCAACATTTATTATCAGGCAAATGATAAATTTTTGCAAGCTTGACTGGTGTCATGTACCACCTGTAGATCATTTTCATTATATTTTCTCTTAAGGCATTACATGCCGTGAACTTCATACCTGTGGTCCATAACTGTTCCCAGTCAGCCATCATAATATTATGTCCAACATCTTGTGCCCATTTAATCATAGCTGATTTCACCGTTTCATCCAGAGTATTCCATTTCAACAGCAAGTTATACATTCTTGACAAGTTCTTAATTTTGGGATCTAACAGTTCTGATTCCAATTTTGATTTTTCCACCTGGAAGCCATTTTTTTTGTCCAAATTATATGCTTCCATTATTTGGTAATAATGAAGCCAGTCTCGTACTCTATTTTTTAGTTTTTCGCTTCCCCAACACTCTCTAATGATAAAGGTACGCCCAAAGTTGATTTGGTTCTGAAACCAGGCTTGAACTCTGATTGCAGTGGATCTAGGTAGCTGGTTTTATTCATTCATTCATTCTTTTTTTCATTCCGTTTTACACTCTACATTTGGATTCAAACATTAATCATAATCATCAACATTTAGGGTTCCCTGAATCCTCAGACTTCCCCACCCTCATGGTCTCCATAATCAAAATTTTCCTCCTGCATTACATAATTTCTCTATTTTAAAAATAATAAGCAATTTTTACCTTAGTTTTTAATATATTACAAGCATTACTCAAATTCTGCCTGCCAAAGTTTTTAATTGTTTACAGTGTTCTCTTAAATTGTAAAAAAATTCCCATTCCTTCTTAAAGTTTCTATCTTTCTGGTTTCTGATCTTCCTGGTCGTTTTTGCCATTTCGGCGTAGTCCACCATCTTCATCAGCCATTCCTCTTTGGTGGGGCCTTTATCCTCTTTCTGTCTTATTATCCGCGCTGCTGTCGTCGCGTACATGAATAATTGTTTCTGCTCCCTTGGTGTCTCTGCATCTAGAATTCCTAGTAAGAAAAAGCTCATGGTTTTTTCCACAAGCGTCATTTTAAACGTTTTTTCAACTCATTATATATCATCTCCCAGAATGCTTTTGTTAATCTTGCACGTCCACCACATATTGTAGAATGTGCCTTCCTTCTCCTTACACTTCCAACATATGTTTGAAGCAGTTCTATACATCTTTGCTAATTTTGTAGGTGTTCAGTACCAACAATAGGGAGCTGGTTTTATCTAGGAACACCTGCAGTTTGGTCCTGCTCTGTAGTATTAAAGGTAAAGGCATCCAGGACCAATAGGTCCAGTCGTGGCCGACTCTGAGGTTGTGGCGCTCATCTCGCTTTACTGGCCGAGGGAGCCAGCATACAGCTTCCGGGTCATGTGGCCAGCATGACTAAGCCGCTTCTGGCAAACCAGAGCAGCGCACAGAAACGCCATTTACTTTCATGCTGGAGCGGTACCTATTTATCTACTTACACTTTGATGTGCTTTTGAACTGCTAGGTTGGCAGGAGCTGGGACCGAGCAACAGGAGCTCACCCCGTCACAGGGATTCGAACCGCAGACCTTCTGATCGGCAAGTCCTAGGCTCTGTGGTTTAACCCACAGCACCACCCACGTCCCAACATCTGTAGTATTATGATGTATTAAATTTGTTTGCTAAAAAGCAAACAATGTGTAAGTGGTTCCTTAGGGAATGAAAGTGTTTTTGAAATACTTTGTTAGCTTCTGTTTTTCTCTGAAAAGCAGCATGCACAGAATTTTTTTAGCCTGATAGCGTAGATGTGGATGAAAAAAACCTCCCGCTTGTGTGGTGTTGCTTTATATATTTATATACCCTGCTGGTACTTGCACAGGGTCCTGTTCACTTAAGTTTCAAGAACATGTTACGCTGTCATTAATATTAATCCCAGTATTCATATTAATAGCCTGCAGTCCCAAAGCCACTCAGTCATACTGGTAGCAGTTAACATGTCCATCTCTAAAAGATTAGACGTAGGCTGCAAATACACAGCAGTATTTTATTTTAGTTTTCAACTGGCGACTAAGGTGTGATTCTTTCTCAGGAGCTGTGAATATAGTGTCAGCTCCCAAATGTGCTTCTAGAGGAAGCAAGCCAAAAAAGAGAATTTGTCAAAAGAATTTCCAGCCTGCCAAATACCCAGAAACATTTTAGTTGTATTTATATCTGTGCGTATTTTGGGAGAGTGAGTGAGTGAACCCAATGCATGTTGGCATCTGGGGAGAAAACTCTAAGCAACACCCATCTCTGTGGCATTTATATGTGATATGTAATTAGGACTGCAAGGTTTTAATTGCTTTAATGAGTAGATTAATCAATTACTTGGTAAGAGCCAGTTATAGTGGTGGGCCTACAAACGAAGAACATGCATGCATATTTCTGAGGCGATGTTGTTTCTTAGCTAGTCCTTTAAACTTGCTTAAAGTGGTTTTCCCAGTAGTGATGTATGGAAGTGAGAGCTGGACCATAAAGAAGGCTGATCGCCGAAGAATTTATGCTTTTGAATTATGGTGCTGGAGGAGACTCTGGAGAGTCCCATGGACTGCAAGAAGATCAAACCTCTCCATTCTGAAGGAAATCAGCCCTGAGTGCTCACTGGAAGGACAGATTGTGAAGCTGAGGCTCCAATACTTTGGCCACCTCATGAGAAGAGAAGACTCCCTGGAAGAGACCCTGATGTTGGGAAGGATTGAGGGCGAGAAGGGGACGACAGAGGACGAGATGGTTGGACAGTGTTGTCAAAGCTAGCCGCATGAGTTTGACCAAACTGCGGGAGGCAGTGGAAGACAGGAGTGCCTGGTGTGCTCTGGTCCATGGGGTCACAAAGAGTTGGACACGACTAAACAGCAAGAACAAATTGGCAATGGAAATCTAATTGTGTTTGAATTGGTAGTGATCCACTGCCATCTTCCCTGACTCTTAGCGTGGATGTCTGCCAGCTGTTTTCTCAAGACATATCCTTGGACCAGCTGGTGGGGCCTGCCTATTCATTGTTGCTGTGTCCCTGAGAAACCTGCAGAGCAAAACTAAAAATGAGATCTACCGTGCTACCAAATGCTATTGCAACTCAGCAGTAGCTCATTTTTTCTGCTGCCAGGCTGCTGTTGCTATGGCCTGACATACATCTATTTCTGTAAAATGGAGGAAAGGTTTGTTACCTTGGAGAGTGTGGTTTCCGCTCAATCGCGGCTCTCCGTTTTCCATCAATGATGCCCCCAATCATAAGATACCATCTATGTCCCGTCAATCTTGCAACAACAAATTCCTATGGAAACGGCACAAAAGTCACATTTAAAGAACATGAATTGGCATTGTGTTCTGTTTTCTGTTATTTTTGTTTTCTGAAGGCCCTCTTGCGCTTTTAATGTTCACATTGACCTTGCTAGTTTTCATTGAAGTAGCCAGTGTGATTTACACAATTTATTTTAAGTTGGGGTGTGGGAAGAGAAGCAACAGATGGTTTTTCTTACTGCATAAAAATCATATATTTAACATGTACTTCTACTTAGAATTGGTAAAAGTATATAGAAAATATAGTGGCTGGCTTCATTTTAAATCCACGCTATGATTGACAGTTAAGGAGTGATCCTGTCAAGAGAAAGGGGGCAGGGCTGCACATACTAACACCACCCTATACCTGCCAAGTGCCTTGGAGTAAATACTGCATCTCATTTTTTCCATGCATTATTACGGCAGCCATTTTGGGTGCCGTGACCCCACATGTTCTCGTGCTGTGCTCCTGCCCCTCAAAACACTTTTTCGGACCCTATATTGCGTGGCACCCGAAAACATGTGTTACTGGGTTCCACCTAAAATCTCATCCTGAAAATAGCGCTTCTTTCAGAGCGCGCGAGAGGTGCAGGTCATGTGACTCACCTGGGAGAAGATGCACATCCTGGTTTGGGGTCTGAAAAAGTTGGACAGTCTGCTACCCTGCATCTTCTCTCATGCTCCTTCCCAATATCTGCATGGGGGGGGGTGTGCCTGTAATGAGGAAGATTGCTCTGTATGTATGGAGACTTACCATGGGGTTTCAAACCCTGATCTCCACCCCCATCGTTCTGCCCGGACACTGAGGTCCAGCGCCGAGAGCCTTCTGGCAGTTCCCTCACTGCGAGAAGCCAAGTTACAGGGAACCAGGCAGAGGCCCTTCTCGGTAGTGGCACCCGCCCTGTAGAATGCCCTCCCACCAGATGTCAAAGAGAAGATGACTTTTAGAAGACATCTGAAGCTTTTAGGGAAGCTTTTAATGTTTAACAGACCACTGTATTTTAATACTTTGTTGGAAGCCGCCCAGAGTAGCTAGGGAAACCCAGCCAGACGGGCGGGGTATAAATAATAAATTATTATTATTATTACATGTATTATTATTGCACAGAGCTCCAAATCATGGGAAAAGACAGCACCTATAGCATATACTCTTCCAATGTGTAGATGGTAGAATGGGACCCCTTTTCAGTCTGAGGGCCATATTCCCTTCTGGGCAACTTTACAGGGGCCGTATACCAGGAGAAGGAGGGGCCTGAGGCAAAGGTGGGCAGAGTGACTTGTGTGAATTTTCCTTCCAATGAGAGGCTAGTTTCTACACACACCTCTTCATCCTCCATCTCGGCAAACAAGTAGAAAGACACATTCAGGCAGGCAGAAAACATCCAAGCAAGTCCAGTGAGGGGTGTGGCCTGTGAGGAGGGGGTGTGGCCTGGCGAGAGCCCCATACAGAGCCTTGGAGGGCTGCACTTGGCTTCTCAGCCTGAGGATTTCTATCCCTCCAACAGAGCTTGTGTGCGTGGCCCTGCTCCCCCCCTCTCCCCCCACACAATTACAATTGCATGGAGAATGATGACTGAATAGGGATGGGGTTATAGCCCACTATGGGATTTTTAAAAAACAGAGACATCACCTTGCCAACCAAGGTCTGTATAGTTAAAGCTATTGTTTTCCCAGTAGTGATGTATGGAAGTGAGAGCTGGACAATAAAGAAGGCTGATCACCGAAGAATTGATGCTTTTGAATTATGGTGCTGGAGGAGACTCTTGAGAGTCCCACGGACTGCAAGAAGATCAAACTTATCCATTCTGAAGGAAATCAGCCCTGAGTGCTCACTGGAAGGACAGATCCTGAAGCTGAGGCTCCAATACTTTGGTCACCTCATGAGAAGAGAAGACTCCCTGGAAAAGACCCTGATGTTGGGAAAGATGGAGGGCACAAGGAGAAGGGGACAGAGGATGAGATGGTTGGATAGTGTTCTCGAAGCTACCAGCATGAGTTTGACCAAACTGTGGGAGGCAGTGGAAGACAGGAGTGCCTGGCGTGCTCTGGTCCATGGGGTCACGAAGAGTCAGACACGACTAAAAAACAACAACAACAAATGGGATTTTTTATGGGGAGTTTCAAGCTAACAGGAGATGTTGATGGCAGCCGAGGGTGGTAGAGTCTGAGGGGGAAATCAAGGGCAGGATTATATTAAGAACAGAGAAATGGGGGGCAGTAAAATTACTGAGTTATTGTAGGTAAGCATAATGGGATGCTGCTATGAAGAGAAGAGGGAGGCGTTGCTGAAAATGAGGAGCTAAATTGCTAGACACTTATCATGCTCAAGTGACGACTTGGGCTTCAAACTCTATGAGAGACTTTCATGTCAAACAATTTCAAAGGAATACATAGCTTACGGTCCTCTTCAAAGCGACCTGAAAAGGTTTCGAACTATGGTAATTTCTCTTTAAAAAGTCAAGCTCATCTGCATTATTTCTGGCACAGAGGATGAGTATATTCCCTTTGAGTGGTTTCCTAAATTAATTTCTCCTAGGTGAGTTCCTGTTGAAATGAATTGCCTCTGAAATAAAAGTCAATTAATATTAGGTTCAAAGATGGTGCCTATCAGTCAAATCAAAATATTCACGAGACATTAATTATACAATTTAGCTGGGAGCACGGCAGAGCTGTCAGAGAAGTGTGACAGATCTTCTTTACAGAAAGTTGCGAAGTTCTTGCGATAGCTGACCTGCGAGGGGGGTGGGCTTTAAAAATAACCAGAATGGAATGCTAGGTATAAAGAAATAAGTACTTTCTATAAACTAGCCACTTATATACATAAGCATCAGAATGTCCCCAGATACTTCTGTCTCAAACCTCTGTTGGTCTTCAAAAGTAATTTTGAATAGTTATGAATAAGTGCAAATTCCTTCAAATCTCTTAGGTTTCTGCTCTTCCTTATGTGGAATATATTCACAAAAATAGGTGATTAACATGCAATAAAGCATACAGTTGAAGTTCTGTATCTATAGGTTTTTCACAGGCTTGAAGGCAGTGGTACCTCGGGTTACAGACGCTTCAGGTTACAGACTCCACTAACCCAGAAACAGTACCTCAGGTTAAGAACTTTGCTTCAGGATGAGAACAGAAATCGCGCTGCCTTGACACAGTGGCAGCAGGAGGCCCCATTAGCTAAAGTGGTGCTTCAGGTTAAGAACAGTTTCAGGTTAAGTACAGACCTCCGGAACGAATTAAGTACTTAACCCGAGGTACCACTGTATGATTTATCAGCCCATTACATATGTCCACTTTTTAGCCCTCTCTTGGTGTAGTCTTTGACCAACAGGTTTTGCAGGTTTTGGAAGCAGTACAAAAACCTGCACTACCTGTTTGGCCCTTTAAAAAAGGGTGGGTGGGTGAATGTGTGTACCATAGCCATTTATGATGGTATCATACTGCCTTCAACTCGCTGAAAAGTTATCATAAATAGATAGCCTCATACTGTAGTGATGGATAAATAGGCTGTCCTGTGGCACAGAGCTAATCCTGATCCAATGACTGCCTTTATTTGCCTGCCCCATTGTCAGGGAACTGCCATCAGCTCAGAGGCGAGAGGTGGAAGAGCAGTTGTGTTACAGGGAGCCTCCAAAGATCTTGTGAAGCAGTTCTTCCTCTGGCGAGGAGGGAAGCCCCACCTCCAGTGGGGAAGGGGCGCAGGGATCAGAAGATGCTAGGGAGAGCCTCAACACCGAGCCTGAGCAAAGGGGAGAGGAGGCAAGTCCCCCTTTGCCAGCGCCCATGTTGCATAGTAGGTTTACGCGCAGAGAGAGGAGGAGAAGGATGGGGGTCACAGGACTGTTATGCTGGGGAAGGTATAAGGACCTATAAGATTCTGCTAGCGACTGAGCAGACATGGACTTGTGACACTCTGCACTGTAAGATAGTTTGTACTGATAATGAAGCCTGGAAAAGACAGGTTGGAGTCTTGCCTGTTTGCTCTCGAGCAACCACACCAGCACCTGACACCCGTATTTAGCAGAATCATACTTTTCAGCATCCTGATTATTGAAGGAAGCTCATAGAGCTGCAGATATAGGAAATGGATGGGAGGTTAAATAGGAGAGGCAGTATCCTCTTGGAGCGTAGTGTTTTGAAACCCACCATCATAGGTCCAGGTTGTCTTTATGTGTAAATAACACATATACAGTGAAACCTTGGCTTTCGAACGGCTTAGTTGCTGAACAAATCGGCTCCCAAACACTGCAAACCTGGAAGTAAGTGTTCCGGTTTGTGAACGTTTTTCAGAAGCCAAATGTCTGACGCGGCTTCCGCTTGAGTGCAGGAAGCTCCTGCAGCCAATCGGAAGCCACACCTTGGTTTTCAAACAGTTTTGGGAGTCGGAACGGACTCCCGGAATGGATTAAGTTCGAGAACCAAGGTACCACTGTATGATAAAGGTACCTCTCCAAAGAAAACACAAACCTTGCATAAGTACCATAAAAACCCCTGGAATCTCACACCATTGTGGAGATTTGGGTGGCGTTTAACAATATAGGGAATAGTGAAATTGTTTCCCTTTTAAGTCATTTGTGTTGCTGAACATCTTCCCATCGTGTGGAAGTAAATGCACTTTGCAGTGTGTGAAGAAGAACTTACTCTAATCTGCCCTGAATCTTCCATCATTCATCTTCATTGAATGATCCCAGATTTTAGTATTATTAGGGACTGCTTTCTGTTCATTAGCCAGTTACCACTCCACATGAGGACCTGTCTTCTTAACCCTTGGCTGCTTAGTTTGCTCATGAGTCTTTGATAAGGGACTTTGTCAAAACCCTGCAACAGGCCAAAGGGGTGGCTACTCTGCCATCAGAAATGGATACTGAGCAATTTAACCTAAAGAGATGCTACACTGAATTTAGCAAACTGTTCAGCGATTCACAGAAATGAGTTGTGATATAGTTCATAGAGGACATTTCTGGAAGAAACAAAGCAAAACAGAGATTAACCTTAACTTGTTCTTTTTGCTCAAGGCACTTTAATATCAGAGCAAAAATTCAAGTTGACAATTTATCCAAACTACTTAAGATGCGTTTCCAACTCGCAGAGAAGTCCAACAGGAGAGTGTTGAGTTTTTATGTGAGTGATTTCCTTGCCAGACTGAAGAATAATAGTTTTAATCTTCCGCTGTAGCTGTGTGCAGAAAATACTGCTGTGTTTTCTTAAACCACAATGGCCCTTTTAAAAAAATGATGAGGTTTTGTAAATGTTGTCATAAAAACATCCAGTTGCCCTCTGGTCACAATAATGATAAATATGATTGGAGTACCGAAATAAACAGAACTGAACAAGCCCCTCCTTCTCCAATCTGGGTACCATTTTGTTGAAAAAGGCTTCATATTAAAACATTGTCTCACCAGCAAGATCAGAAAGTTTGTCAGGCAATGTGGTATAACAAATTCGCCTTAGCTACCGAGTTTTTCAAGGCTCTGTTCAAGGTAAGGACCTTGCCCTCTTTGCTTCAGAATTGCTGTGTGTTTGCCTTTTTTGAGAAAAAGAACAACCTAGCTGCATTTTAAGCTGGTAATGTGCACACAGCCCAGCTATAGAACTCAACAGAGACTTTTTAATCCCTCTCGTTCCAGTCTATTCTTCTCAGGTCTCCAAAGAGTTTGGAGACTTAAAAAGAAATCTGGTATATGGGGGAATTGTCTCTGAATGTTTCAGCTTAAAAACTCCTTGAGTGGTTCTTGGCTGATAGTTTCAGGCTCAGTGTGGGGTTCAATCTGGGTTCAGTGCCTAGGAGATTCACACTGGCGAACCTGATAAAACAGAGTCCTGATTGCTCCATGAGGTTGAGGTCATGAAAATTAAGAGAATTGTCAGGACAGATGGCGGCCAGAAGTTTCTAATAATTGTGTAGAATATATAACTACATAGCAAGAAAAAATGAAATGTATCTCATTTGTCTATTTTACAGATAGGTTATATCCAGTGCGGGACGCAGGTGGCGCTGTGGGTTAAAGCCTCAGTGCCTAGGACTTGCCGATCGAAAGGTCGGCGGTTCGAATCCCTGCGGTGGAGTGCGCTCCCGCTGCTCGGTCCCAGCGCCTGCCAACCTAGCAGTTCGAAAGCACCTCCGGGTGCAAGTAGATAAATAGGGACCGCTTACTAGCGGGAAGGTAAACGGCGTTTCCATGTGCGGCTCTGGCTCGCCAGAGCAGCGATGTCACGCTGGCCACGTGACCCGGAAGTGTCTCCGGACAGCGCTGGCCCCTGGCCTCTTAAGTGAGATGGGCGCACAACCCCAGAGTCTGTCAAGACTGGCCCGTACGGGCAGGGGTACCTTTACCTTTACCTTATATCCAGTGCTCTTTTTCTGGAAAAGGGTGAGGGAACTCACCACAAAGTTTGTTTGTTTATTTGTTTGTTTTTGCAGTGACATCACCTGTCCCCCCTCCCCCTGGGCAGTGGCTAAATGTAAGATGTGATTAATAAATTCAAGCAGATGATTATCTGGATTAGAAACAGCCACAACTTTATTGATTACAGTTATAGGTGGATTTTTGGCTCAGGCATTGGGTGTACAGTGGTACCTTGGGTTACAAACGCTTCAGGTTACAGACTCCACTGACCCAGAAATAGTACCTCAGGTTAAGAACTTTGCTTCAGGATGAGAGCAGAAATCGTACAGCGGCAGCACAGCAGCAGCGGGAGGCCCCATTAGTTAAAGTGGTGCTTCAGGTTAAGAACAGTTTCAGGTTAAGGACGGACCTCCGGAACGAATTAAGTTCTTAACCCGCGGTACCACTGTATATGTTCCAGACCCCCTCTCCCAAAAAAAATTATATAATTTTAAAAAGTTAAGGGAACTCACTTCCCTTGAGTTCCTGCTAAAAAAATCTGGCCACATCATAAAAAAAATATATTAACATCAATAAGATTTGAAGTGTAGTCTATTACAGAAGATTGCAAGACTAATGACTTTCATATGAAAACAGCAAACTTTCAAATGACTTTACGAAGCCAGGCTGTTTTGCTCATGCCACAGATCATTTATGTGAATGGAATGATTTGAGCCGTTCAACATGACATGATCTGACTTGACGCGAATCACGACATTGTAATGACTTTCATGGAACATCAGACTGCTATAAAAACCATGGCACTCTGAAGGCACAGCAGGTCATCTGTTGGAACTTACACTCTGTTCTGTTCTAGATTTATATACCTAAACAGCCCCGGCCACAGGTGCAGGTGAGGAATCCGAAAGCACAAAGTCCCTCTAGATTAAAACATGCGGCACATCTGGCTGAAAAGGTGTTGTTTCCCCCCCAAAGGCTTTTGCAAAGGGAAAGGTGGCTGCCGGCTCCCAAAATGAGCTAAGCTATTTCCATTTGGAAGGGGAAGTATGTCAATTCATTTTCTGAGCCAGGCCAATGTGAGCCTCAGGACAGTGTCCCTTCTCTCATCCTGACAGTTACCATTTGACACTTGTCTTTAAAACCAGGAGATTCTGCAATGTCCTGCTACACTGGACAGATGCAAGCTGTTCTGTCACTGAACAGCACTTATAGTTTAATGACATATAGAGGTGGTGGCTACCAGACCTTTCACAATCCCAGTGCTGGACAAATAACTTCTTTGTAACGGTTAATTTTGTAGGAATTATTAGGGAGTGATTATTATAATAAAGCGGTGTGTGTGTGTGTGTGTTTAAAAAACAAACCGCCAAGACACTTAATATGCAGTGCATTTTTGAAATCTAATCTTGAATTCGGACGCGGGTGGCGCTGTGGGTAAAAGCCTCAGCACCTAGGACTTGCCGATCGAAAGGTCGGCGGTTCGAATCCCCGCGGCGGGGTGTGCTCCCGTCGCTCGGTCCCAGCGCCTGCCAACCTAGCAGTTCGAAAGCACCCCCGGGTGCAAGTAGATAAATAGGGACCGCTTACTAGCAGGAAGGTAAACGGCGTTCCGTGTGCTGCGCTGGTGCCGGTTCGCCAGAACAGCTTCGTCACGCTGGCCACGTGACCCGGAAGTGTCTGCGGAAAGCGCTGGCTCCCGGCCTATAGAGAGAGATGAGCGCACAACCCTAGATTCTGTGAAGACTGGCCCGTACGGGCAGGGGTACCTTTACCTTTTTTAATCTTGAATTTGATGCAAAGGTCAACCTTTGAATCTTGCTGAGAATGCTAACCCCTTTCTGAAATCCCTCTGACCATCACCTCTGAAATGAGACCCCAGGGATGTTGTTTTTCTTCCTACCTCAGTTAAAATGATGTTTTATGATTACTTCTTCTAAGTCTTCACCCTGGTTTCCGCTTATTAAAACGATGCGCTTTCAAGCCAGATATTTGACAAATCTTCCATCTGCCTCATTAAGAGTCGCTTCCACAGAACTACGCTTTCATTGTCACTGTCGTGAAGAGAGACTCTGTCTGTGTGGGCAACCATGTGTAGAGGACATTTGCCATTACTTACTACAATGTCCACTATATATAGACCCAAGAAACCGATTCATAAAACCCATTTTCATGTAGGAAATGACTCTAACCAGGGCGGAGAGGGTGAAATGGCTGCTGAGTGATACTGATGACTCTGTGACTTATAAGGTGGCTGTCTGTGCCTTGGCAGCTAGGAAGATTAGGAAGAAAGAACTGGATGGGCTAGCGGTCAATTGCAAAGGGGACTCTGAGATCTAATTTGCACATTTTATTTGAAAGTTACTTTTTATTCTGTGTAATAAGAAATTTTGGTGGATTTGGCCATGGTTTTACTGCGTATGCAGCAACCGCTGGTTCCCTCCACTCCCCTTCTTTGGATATTGCCATGACCTTTGGCTAGCGCAATAAAATGTAAATATCTAAAAATGATGTTTGTAACTGCTGCTTTCTACATTTGCCTTCCGCATTTGAAGCGTTAATTATACCTTTTTTCGAAAAAGGACTGCAGTATTCGCTATTTCAAAGCCTGAAAAAAAAGACTGATGACCAGCCTTGTGGTTTGGCATTGTGAAAATGTGTATTTTGCCTCTTGATATATTGCTCTATTCTCTCATCATTCAGTGAAATGATCTAAATGCATTAAATGCCCATTAGAGTGCCCAACGTCCTCAGAGATAAATGAACATCTTTACTTATCACATTAATATATTTTGCACTTATTTTCCGATCTTCTCTTAAAGACACCAACACAGTGTTGATTCCAACAAAGTCACAGTCAGACTTCAGAATCAATGCACTTAATTCTCATTTGAGTATGTGTATTGGATATAACTCACAAAATATATTTGGGCTTGGGTCATGTATGTGCAGTATGTTCATTGTTTACTGACTGCAGCATCCACTGAAGCTTTGCATATCTGAAACAGCCGTCTATGTGCAGTCTCTGTGAAGTCTGGAAAACACTCAACAGGGACAGTGTTAAGTTGTGGGTTGACATAACAGACGGCACAGCGATTTCTCCAAGTAGCTCTTACTACATAACAGACAGAGTTATAGGCATGAACAATGCTTCTTTTCAGCCAGAGCACAGTTTGGGCACCTCTCAGGTGGGCGCCATTATGAGCCAGCACTCCCCCTGCCCACTTCTTGCCTTTACAAACTTCTGTTTCCTTTTCTTTGCCTGGAAGATTCCAGGGATTGAACCCAGGACCTTGTGCAAGAAAAGCAGGTGCTTTGTCACTGTACTACAACCTTTCATGTAACATACGAAGGTTGTCTGAAAGGGGCTGAAACAGGCTTTTTTATTCAGCCGGAACTTGCCGGAACTCAGAACAAAGGTAAATGCAGGTGGTGCTGTGGTCTAAACTACTGAGCCTCTTGGGCTTGCCAATCAGAGGTCAGCAGTTCTAATCCCCATGACGGGGGGAGCTCCCATTGCTCTGTCCCAGCTCCTGCCAACCTAGCAGTTTGAAAGCATGCCCAGTGCAAGTAGATAAATAGGTACCACTGTGGTGGGAAGGTAAATGGCGTTACCGTGCGCTCTGGTTTCCATCACGGTGTTCCGTTGCGCCACAAGCAGTTTAGTCATGCTGGCCACATGACCTGGAAAGCTGTCTGCGGACAAACACCGGCTCCCTCAGCCTGAAAGTGAGATGAGCGCTGCAACCCCATAGTCGCCTTTGACGGGACTTAACCATCCAGGGTTCCTTTACCCTTTTTCAGCTTTATAAGAGAACAAGGGAGGCATTCATGGTGAGTTACAACATCTCTTTTTCTAGAAAGATAGCACTGGGCAGAATAGTACAGGAACGAAGAGTACAGAAATCAGGTTGATGCATGTGTGTGTTTGACTGTAGTATTTGTACCCCCAACAATTAGGATTTATGTCTCCCCAAACATGCACAGCACCAGGGTACTCCTATTTCTTCCTTTTTAGAGACACATGCTTCTCACAAAGGTTTTAAGAGGAATAATGAGCGAGGAAAGGTAGGCCTGGCATTTTGAGCCTTCTTTTTTCATGGGTAAATCTTTGGGGAGGCCGTCACCAGCACAAAATGCATTAATAGATTTGACACTTACCATAGAGCAGACAGCAATAGCCGGCTGCCACTTGCTCGCTAATAGCTGCACTGGTGACCGGTTTTAGTGCAGTATTAGGTTTTACTAGGTGTCCAGGGAACAAAATGGCAAGTTCTTTTATTTTATGCTCCGGGTATTTGCAGAGTTCTCATTAAGACAGGTCAGGCTATTACAGCTGAGCCAGGCAAATCTGCTATAGCAAAATCCTGGCCCAACTGTACCGGCTGCCAATTAGTTTCCAGGCTCAATTCAGAGTGGTGGTTTTGAACTATAAAACCTTAAACGGCTCAGGACCACAATACCCCAAGGACCTCCTCTTCCCATACAAACTAACCTGGACCTTGAGATCATCATTTGAAGCCCTTCTTAGTCTGTCCTCTCCAAGAGCAGTCCAGAGGGCCTTTTCTGTGTTGGCTCCCCATCTGGGGAATGCTCTCCCCAGGGAAGTTTACCTGGTGTGTTTTTGTTTTGTTTTTTTACATATCTTTAGCTGCCAGGCGAAAACATTTCGTTTCACCCAGGTCTTTGGCTAATTAAACAATCTATGGCCTTTTAAACTAGAGGGTTGCTGTTTTTGTTTGTTTTGTTTTTACTTTTTAAATCGGCCTGCAATCCTCGGATGAAGGGGATATAGAAATTTAATAAATAATAACAACTGCAAAAGAGAGTGCCCCCCCCCCCCCGGTAGGAAAGGGAAAAGTCAGAAACCATGGGATCCTTTCCAGGGTTTAACTTCCCTTTCAACTGCTTCAGTTCCTTTTTATTTTCTACACTTCACATTCAGGCAGTTGCTTGTATACTGCACCTGGGTGAATTGACATAAATTCACAGCAAAGGCTTCTTGTTCCCTTTGGCTCCTATGGTTTGGCCTTTATTATTAGTGAACCCTTAGTCTGGCGAGGGAGACATGTGCCTGGAAGTAGCTTTCTACATAATGGGGTCCTGGCTTTCAAAGTGTGCCTGTTTTCCAGGGACTGTCCCAGATTTACAGAAGCCCCCCCAGTTTCAGATCCTGTAATGTCCCACATTTCCTTAGGATGTCCCTATTTTTATCAGAGAATGTTGGAGGGTATGGTGGGGCCATCCCTATTTTCATCAGAGGGTATGGAGTTCTGCAACACACAAACCAAGGAGATAAGTAACTGTACAACCTTTAGAAGACATTTGAAGGCGGCCCTGTATAGGAAAGTTTTTTAATGTTTTATTGTGTTTCTATACATGTTGGAAGCCACCCAAAGTGGCTGGGGCAACCCAGTCAAATAGGTGGGGCAAAATAATAATATAGTAATAGTACAGTGGACGCTCGGGTTGCAAACATGAACTATGCGGGAGGCAGATTTGCAACCCGCAGCGTCCGCAAGCCACAGCAGCACATTGTGCATGTGCGGGTTGCAATTTGGCACTTCTGTGCTTACGCAAACATGATTTAGCGTTTCTGCGCATGTACGAATGCCGAAACCTGGAAGTAACCCGTTCCGGTACCTCTGGGTTTTGGTGTGTCCGTAACCCGAAAACATACAACCTGAAGCGTGTGTAACCCGAGGTATGACTGTAATAGAATAAAAAAGGTAAAGGACCCCTGACAGTTAAGTCCAGTCGCAAACAACTCTGGGGTTGCGGCATTCTTTTTTTTTTTTAATAGATCTTTATTAAGATTTTAAAAATTACATGAATAAAAAAAGAATAAAAAAACACACCCAGTTAAACAAAAAGAAACCAAAACAATGCATAAAAACAAAACACATCACAGAAAAAAATAAAAATAAAGAAAACAGACCCAAAAAAACAACTCAAACCTTTACATAACTTTCTTTCTTTAGCTTTTTTTTTCTTGACCTCCTCACACCTCCCCTCTTTGTATTCTAGTTCAGATAGATATTTCAGCAAATCCTTCATCTTTGTTTTTATCCTAATAATTTATCTTAATATACTGTAATTTTACATTCTCTTCTTTCACCAATTAACCATCCATTTTTACTTTATTTAATCTTACTTCTCCTTAAAACTGATATATTTGAACTTAATCTCTTAAGACATTTCCCCTAGGGTCATAAAAATTTCATTCCAAGATTTTTCCAACTCTCATCAATTATTTTTTTAAAATCTTCATATATACATTTTAAATTCCCAATTTTCTTCCACCGTCCCCCCTCCCCGGTCTCGGCCCCTGCCGTCAGTTCCATCAACCTCCAACAGTCCATCAACCTGGAGATCTTATGTCCGAGGCTCTTAACTCTTCTTCATGTCCCATCTGCCGATCTTCTTGATAATCTTTGGTGCTATAAAGCAGATCTCGGGGGAGCTCCAACCCATTGATGCTGATATTCCTTCTCAACAGGTTTGCCAGATTTCCATAGTTAAGGCTAGGGCCCATAAAGTATTCCAAATCTTGTTTCACGACATTCATCTCACTTTACTGGCCAAGGGAGCCAGCGTTTGTCCGCAGACAGTTTATCCGGGTCATGTGGCCAGCATGACTAAGACGCTTCTGTCAAAACCAGAGCAGCATACGAAAACGTCGTTTACCTTCCCACCAAAGCGATACCTATTTATCTACTTGCACTTTGACGCGTTTTCGAACTGCTAGGTTGGCAGGAGCTGGGACCGATCAACGGGAGCTCACCCCGTCGCGGGGATTCGAACCGCCGACCTTCTGATCAGCAAGTCCTAGGCTCTGTGGTTTAACCCACAGCGCCACCTGCGTCCTAGTAATAGAATAGCACGTCCTTATTTTCATCGAAGAAATGCTGGAGGGTTTCTTGCACACAGTATGAAGGTGCCATACACTGAGTTAGGCCATTGATTCCATTAATCTGGTATTATCTACTCTGGCATCCAAAGATTACAGGCCAAGTTGTTTTCCAGCCCATCAGTCTACTATGATCATTTTTCACCATACACAAAGCATGTGCTCTGCTACTGGGTGGGTAGCCTTCTCCTGGCAAGTGTGAACGTAGATAAGGTAGGAATGTTCATCTGACTTTGCTTCAGAATTCGACACACCTGGTGCCATCCCTATTCAACCTACAAGTTGGATATAGCATAGAAGGGACTGAGGGAAACCAACAAGACTCTCAAGTAGCGCCAGAATAATACTGAACAATTGTTTGGGTTGTCTTGGGCAAGATAAAGTGACTAACAGATTCAATAAATAAGAAATAAAAATCCAATGAAACATAGGTCAGAAAGGAAGGGAGAGATATGCCAGGCTCTTACCTTCAACACTGTGCCAATTCTTGCTATTTTATTCCACCTTCATATTGACATTCTCCTTGCTCCACAGCATGCTACAGAATCAGAGACAGAATTATATTATTTACTGATGTCCTCACAACAATTCGCTGTATTTGGAAAGCTTCACAGCTGTGAGTCATAGATGACCCATTGGGAAGATGGACTAAGGGCTCTAGCCAATAATGAATTTGTCCTTGGAATTGTCAACCAGTCTTTTGGATCCCCTGTGATGTGTTTTGTGAAGATTGGGGCTTTAATATCTATGTGTGTTCCTGGCGGCATGATTTCTTGTAATCACTGTTCAACTACGACATATCCATGCATTGCTTCCTAATTCACCTAGCAATATAATTCCCACGATAGATAGCGTAAGGCTGAATTTATTGTGCCATGCTGAGCTAAATCTTGAATGCCACAGGCAGACACAACAGAAGCCTAATCTGAACAGGGACCGAGTTGATGAAGAAGAAGAAACTCGTCATTTGTCTTCAGTGCAAAAGAATAACCATCTAGCCAAAATAAAATCTAGCTGTGCCAGTATTGCCATTTGGCTCTTTCTACAGAGGTTGGGTTCTTTGGGTCAGAAATCCTCCACATCCTTTAAGCTACTTAAGCGCCCACCCAGCTTGTGTTGTTTCACCAGATTGTTTCACATTCTTGAAAATGATCAGGCCAGAGTTCAGACTCTCAGAATGTATTCTTCAAGCAAGGTCCTTTACGTCATTTGCTCGTGCTGAGAATCCAAAATACAGCAGGGAAAGTGTACCTCTTCATTGGCAAGGCAAGAGTGAAGACCAAGATCCTACCAGGGATGGTATTTTTTCAGTTAGATCCATTATAATTAATTAATTAATTAATTAATTAATTAATTAATTATACCACCCTTCACCAAAAGATCTCAGGGCAGTTCACAGAATAAAATAAAAGATAAAACACAAATAAATAATTAAACCAAAACAACAAAACAATACCCCCCCTTCCCACAGAAGAAGAGTTTGGATTTGATATCCCGCTTTATCACTACCCGAAGGAGTCTCAAAGTGGCTAACATTCTCCTTTCCCTTCCTCCCCCACAACAAACACTCTGTGAGGTGAGTGGGGCTGAGAGACTTCAGAGAATTGTGACTAGCCCAAGGTCACCCAGCAGCTGCATGTGGAGGAGCAGAGACGCGAACCCGGTTCACCAGATTACGAGTCTACCGCTCTTAACCACTACACCATACTGGCTCTCAAGACACATTTAAAGGCTGCAGGACATTAAACAGCCAAAGGTCTGGTTGAAGCGGAATGTTTTTGCCTGGCCTGGTGCCTCAGGCAAACCTCCCTGGAGAGAGCATTCCACAAATGAGGAGCCACTACAGAAAAAGGACCGTTCTCTTGTTGACATCCTTGAGAGCTCACATGAAGAAGGCACACAAAGAAAGGCTTCTGATGATGAACCGAGTCCGGGACGGTTTACATTGCAGTTCAGTCAATTGAAGTTGAATCCTGACAAGGAGAAGGCATTGCAAATCGGTGTTTCCCAGGTTCCAGAATGAGGTAGACGGTCTGTTCTGAGTGAGGTTGCACTCCCTTTGAATTGAAAGGTTTGTCGCTTGGGGTGGGAGACCAGCTCTGTCGCTGAAGGCAAATCAAGAAAGAAGCATCTATTCTTGACCACCAGCCAACGTGGAGGCCAGCTGATGGGAGTTGCAGGGGCTGCTGAAAATTCAAAAACACCTAGAGAGAAGCAGGTCCCTTATCCCTGATTTATGCCAGACCTGGTCATTTCAGAAGCTTCATATAACCTACTGGTTGGAGGTACCCAGTTTACTTACACACCTGAAGAGGACTTTATGGCGTGAGCATGCCCAGTCTCAGGTAGCTCACACAGCTACCTCTGTCCTCCCCCGCCCCGGGCCACATCCAACAATTCAAGAGGAATGGAAAGAAAAAGTGTTTTGCTTCTTGTCTCGGTGTTCTCCATAGCTGGTGAAAAGGAGAAACTTCTCTTGCTGATATGTCATTGTAGGGGCAGGTGCTCAATGTCTCCTTCGTATACAGTGGTACCTTGGGTTACATACGCTTCAGGTTACATACGCTTCAGGTTACAAACTCCGCTAACCCAGAAATATTACCTCGGGTTAAGAACTTTGCTTCAGGATAAGAACAGAAATCATGCTCCGGTGGTGCAGTAGCAGCAGGAGGCCCCATTAGCTAAAGTGGTGCTTCAGGTTAAGAACAGTTTCAGGTTAAGAATGGGCCTCCGGAACGAATTAAGTACTTAACCCGAGGTACCACTGTATTAAGGAGAAGTGCAAGAGTAGAGTGTGAGCCACTTTCACAATCTGTTCTGCCTCACCATCTCCATCCTGTCTGAAAACCCTAAATGGATGAATTTATAAAATGATTTATCTTACTTAATGCCACTCTTAGCAGGATTGCATTCTCCTTGGGGCAGAGATCTGTCCTTTTTGTTTGTCTGTGTTACTCCACACAGCACCTATTCCCTTGGGGGCACTGTATTTAATAATAATAATAATAATAATAATAATAATAATAATAATAATAGGCGCATTTGCCAAAGTGACGATTGCACCCAATATCACCAATTTCTATCCCCGTTTTGTAGAGGACATCAACATCTCAGATGTGTCTAGTTTTTCCAGAATTTATGTAAAGGAGAAGCAGAAATGACATTTGTTTGAAACTAAGAGTTGAAATTGTAAATAAATGTAACTCTGAATGATGTAAAGATGACTTCTTGTTCGGCTTGTACACTCTGTTAACTGAATGGCGTTGTATCTCTCTGCTGTGATATCTTACACTGTAGGTATTTCATTTTCAGATGTTATTTCTGCTGGAAAAATAGCCTTTGGGGTTTGGACTTCTTTTAAAAATATGATTACGTTTCCCCCTCTCTGCTCTTATATGACCTCTTCTGTCATTAGTTCTCAGGGAGGGCATTGCAATGAAACCTTTTTGTGCAGTTATAAATGGAATGACAGCAGAATAGATTCTAAAAACAATTTACAAATGTGCCCCCTTCTACTTTCTTATCATGATCAACTGCAAACTACGAGGAGGCTAAAAAGTGTTGCTTCATTTTTCATTTGGTTTTTCATCCATACGAAATGGTGCTCCGGGTGGCATTTCCAGCTAAGGGAAGAGAAATTTATGATTTTAAGGTTTATTCATTGCAATATTTTTACAGTCATTTTAACATTTCAAAACTTGACTTCCTTCTTCTTTCTGCAGTTCCTTAAATATATTTTTAATATAAACTGCATATCCAAATTAACTTAATTTGTTCATTTATTCCTCTACTTTAAATATATACTGTTATGAAACTGCAGGTTATTACAATAATCCTGCCAATGTTCTTATCTGTTTTCAATTTGTTTGTAAATATTCAATAAACCATTTCCGTTCTTTTATAAAAAGTTTGTTATCTTGATTTCTTACTTTTCTGGTAAGTTTTGCCATTTCTGCATATTCTGTAAGTTTTAGTATCCACTCTTCTTTTGTTGGGGTTTCTTCTTCTTTCCATTTTTGGGCAAGTAACCCACCCAAGACTGGCACTGAGAGTGACATTTAATGTTTGTGCTACTGGCTTTTAGATTTGCAAGCCGCTTAGAAACATTAATTAATTAATGGTGATGGTGATATTATTACAAATAAACACATCATCACACATCCTTACACCTCTGTCTAAAAGTAATGCATCTTCTACACACACACCCTTCTCAAGGTTTACACAACCACAGAGAAACCCAGAATGTGGTAATCTCCTGACTTGGCCAGATCCTATAGATAATTAGGTTCCCAATAAGTCAAAATATAAAATACTTTTAAGCAGTAGTGGGGAGGGGGTCCACAGGGGTAGTTGCCCCAAGCGCAAAATTGTTAGGGGCGCAAAATTTCAACACTCGTTGCTGCCTCAATGCAGCTGTGCGGTTCCATCAGTGGGCTCCATTGAAAATGACTTCTCCATGTGAACCAGGAAGTGACCACTCCAGATGACAGAATGACTTATCTTTGTGGCTGAGAACTCCCGGGTGATGCGGATGCTGTTAGACAGTTAGACAGCATACTCCATCCGTTTCCCTCCCTCCCATCCCCCGTCCACATAGCCCCGGGTACTGGCAGCCCTCGCTATGCCACTGTTAAGCAGTGAACCTAAGCCATCACCACTTCCCAGAATGAGGCTGCAGTCCTAAGCACATTTACTTGGACGCATCCCTTGAAATCAGCAGGGCTTGCTTTTCAATCAATAAACTTATTGCCACGCTGTAAAGAAACATGAAGCAGACTTTGTAGAAATTTGATGCTTTCTGCTTCGTGGGCAATTTTGAGATTCTCCAGAGATAGGGGTCATTCAAGCTGACAATAATTTTCTGACTGGTTAACTAAGGACATTTTATATTTTTAAGCACAGGGTGACATTTTAATGTTCATTAATTTGTTTAAAAGAAATCGTCTGGTGGGAATTAAATCTCTTAATATCCGACGCTTGGATATTTCACAGTTACTACTAGCATGCTTTCAGGCCGTTTATATTGGGCCATCATTCATCTGTGATACCTAATAAATATAGCTTTATTTTCACGTTGTGAATAGTTTGCACAACAAGCAAAGAGACGTGTGTGCTTTACAACCTTCCATGGGCTGTCATACACTGAGTGCGTTCCAGGCAGTATGAGTGGAATTTAAGACGCCACTTCAAATAAACTGAGTAAATCAAATACTTAATAAGAGGATGAAACCTGCCTGCTAGTACTTGCTGTGGCACACACAAAAATAAGGAACCCTCTGTGTAAGAACATTCATGAATAGAAAAAAACACACACACCGGGGGTTCAGGCCAGTATAAGGTAAAGGTACCCCTGACTGTGGGACGCAGGTGGCGCTGTGGGTTAAAGCCTCAGCGCCTAGGACTTGCCGATCGAAAGGTCGGTGGTTCGAATCCCTGCGGCGGGGTGCGCTCCCGCTGCTCGGTCCCAGCGCCTGCCAACCTAGCAGTTCGAAAGCACCTCCGGGTGCAAGTAGATAAATAGGGACCGCTTACCAGCGGGAAGGTAAACGGCGTTTCCGTGTGCGGCTCTGGCTCGCCAGAGCAGCGATGTCACGCTGGCCACGTGACCCGGAAGTGTCTCCGGACAGCGCTGGCCCCTGGCCTCTTAAGTGAGATGGGCGCACAACTCCAGAGTCTGTCAAGACTGGCCCGTACGGGCAGGGGTACCTTTACCTTTACTTACCTCTGACTGTTAGGTCCAGTCGCGGACGACTCTGGGCTTGTGCGCTCATCTCACTCTATAGGCCAAGGGAGCCAGCATTTGCCCGCAGACAGCTTCCGGGTCATGCGGTCAGCATGACTAAGCCGCTTCTGGCGAACCAGAGCAGCACATGGAAACGCCGTTTAGCTTCCTGCTGGAGTGGTACCTATTTATCTACTTGCACTAGACATGCTTTCGAACTGCTAGGTGGGCAGGAGCAGGGACTGAGCAACGGGAGCTCACCCCATCGCGGGGATTTGAACCGCCGACCTTCTGATCAGCAAGTCCTAGGCTCAGTGGTTTACAAAGACACAATATATGGCAAGCAAAGTACAACGAATGTATTCTTCACAATATACCTGCTATTACAAGGCATGCAGTATATACAAGCGGTGCTCCACAATAAGTACAATATTACAATTAATGATATATTTTCATTATCTCTGACGCAAGGGAATTCTTGGAAGTGGCGGAGCAGCTGTAGAAACAGGACTGGAGCCCGGTGATGCCAGTTTTGAAGAGAAACTCCTTCTTCAGCTGACAATATAAAGGAAAACCCAAGCTAAACAATATAATACAATGTCAACTTTTCCAGAACATGAGCAGGCTGACTCACCCTGTAAAGTTAACAAGGTTCCACATGGGGTACAAGTTGAGACAATTGCTGCGTGTTGGCCATCAGAGCACAGAGGAAGCCCACTAGTGGACATTTATGAGTAGAGACTGTAAATAAAGCACCAAGGGTTTCTTAAAGAGCTACTACAAGAAACAAGTGGGACACAGGTGGCGCTGTGGTCTAAACCACTGAGCCTCTTGGGCTTGCTGATCGGAAGGTCAGTGGTTCAAATCCCTGCGATGGAGTGAGCTCTTGTTGCTCTGTCCCAGCTCCTGCCAACCTAGCAGCTCGAAAGCACGCCAGTGGAAGCAGATAAATAGGTACCGCTGCAGCGGGAAGATAAACACTATTTCCGTGCGCTCTGCCTTCCGTCATGGTGTTCCATTGCGCCACGTGACCCAGAAAGCTGTCTGTATACAAATGCCGGCTCCTTCGGCCTGAAAGCGAGATGAGCGCCGCAACCCCATAGTCGCCTTTGACTGGACTTAACCGTCCAGGCATCCTTTACCTTTTACCTATCACAAGAAACAGTCCAAATCAAAAGATGTATTCAACCCACATGGTGTGATTGTATTGAGAAGATGAATAAACTTAATTTCTTGTCTCAAGAGTACCTTCTTAGTATTATTTTTCCATGTATAAGACTAAGTCCCCCCCCCCCCTAAAAATAATGTTGAAAATTAGGGGGCGTCTTATGCTCTGGGCCATCGTCCGCCATTTTCTTAAATATGAGTCTCCAAAAATAGGGGGCGTCTTATACTGGGGGCATCTTATAGACGGAAAAATATGGTAATTCTGTTGTATGGGTCAAACGTCATTTGCCAAATGGCGAAAAATTGTATGTCAGTGTCACTGTGCTTTTCTGGAGATAGTGTTCCATCAGAGGGACACTTGTCACAGCACTCCTAATACGAGATCTATGTTCCCCAATCCTAGTCCTTAAAGGTCTAGAACATTACAAGGGCACCAGATCACATAAATAGTGTTTTGGTGATGAAATTCAAAAAATGCTTTAATTGAAACCTAAAGCCAGTGCTGATGTCAGAAAACTCCTTCACATGCAAGGCAAAGGGGCAGGCCAAACCACCTGAGCAGCGGTAATGTCCCCATGGCTTCTGAGTAGTCCTAGAGCTAGATGTTTGGGCAGTGTGTACCAAAAGGTCCCTGATGGATCTAGTGAGTCACAGCCCCAAAATGAGTGGTTGTTGACAACTTGGTAACATGTCAATCAAGTGTGTATAAGCTTCTTGAAGTCTTCCCTGTCAGTGTAATCCAGGGAACAGAATAGCCTGCAACTGGGCTATCTGACCCTGTTCTGAAGGAGTTCATTATGGGACAGCCTATCACAACGTTCGTGTGTGCCTGCCTGAATTACACTGGCTGGATAGCCCCAATGTTTCTACAGCAGGTCGGCTGCTGCATTATAGTCCTCAAGGTAAGAAGAATTGCGTTTCTGCCTAGTAAATTGCCCATATGGCAAATTCCTTCGTAGCTGTCTAGGATGAATGTAATGTAAATAGTAAATAATGTAAATAATGTAAATAGGAATTACGCTCAATGTCCTTCTCAAAGAGCCGAACATGTAGAAAATGCTCATGATCAAAAAAGACCACAGTGCCAAGAAAAGGTAAGCCAAACATGCTCATGGCACCAGTAACTCTAATATTGACATCTGCAGCGTTAAGCCAGTTGACAAAGGTATTTGCCCGCTATTCACCATCAATTACAAATATTAGGTTGTCAATATATCTTCGGTAGAACAATAGGGACCCCTTAAACTTACTGACAGAGCCATCATGGATGTATTAGTGCTCAAAAGCTGACATGCATATATGTGCTATCAATGGGGCACAAGCCAACCCCACCAATATCCCTTAATCTGAAGGTAAAACTGATCTTTATGCCAAAAGAAATTCTTCTCCAAAACAAGATCCAACAGATCCATCAAAAAAGGAGATGGAGGGTGTGGATCTGATCGTCCATCAAGCTTGTTTTTAATGATGGCTCGTACATCTGCAGTGGACACATTGGTATATAGTACTTGCTGTTTCACCTTCATCAACATTATCATAACTTTATTATTTGTACCCTGCCCATCTAACTGGGTTGTCCTAGCCACTCTGGGTGGCTTCCAGCATATACAAAAACAAAAAATGATTCAGAAGATCATTTTTTCCCCTCTCTCTCTGTTCTTTTAGACATAGCAACCATTTTGTGATATGCCTAGTCCACGCAGCAGCAGCCAAACAGCAAGGAGAGAACAACACTAGGTTCAGGATGAAGGAGCCAGAGGCTTGGAACTAGAAGCAACTAAACAGTTTCCCAGACCACACCCCAACCACAGCTACTGATGGGAAAGGTACAGTGGTGCCCCGCAAGACGAATGCCTCGCAAGACGGAAAACCCGCAAGGCGAAAGGGTTTTCCGTTTTTCGAGGCGCTTCGCAAGACGAATTTCCCTATGGGCTTGCTTCGCAAGAAGAAAGCCCATAGGGAAATCTCTGGGGACCTCTTTTAAATGCTGGCGGTGGGGAGCAAAGACTTCCCCCCCCCTCCGGCCTTCAGAAGAGGTCCAGGAAGGCCGGCGGGGGCCGAAAGGCTTTGCTCCCCACCGCCAGCATTTTAAAAGCGGTCCGGGATAGCAGGGAAGCGCTTCCCGCTATCCCGGACGGCTTTTGAAGGCAGGCGGGGGGAGCAAAGACTTTCGCCCCCCGCCGGCCTTCAGAAGAGGTCCTGGACCTCTTCTGAAGGCTGGCGGGGGGCGAAAGTCTTTGCTCCCCCCCGCCTGCCTTCCCGGGGGCTTTAAAATCGCCCCGGGACAGCGGAGAAGTCCGCTGTCCGGGGCGATCTTAAAATGCTGGCGGGCGGCAGCAAAGCCTTCGCTGCCGCCCGCCAGCAAAGCCTTCGCTGCCGCCCGCCAGCATTTTAAAAAACCCCGGGACAGCGGAGAAGTCCTCTGCTGTCCCGGGGTTTTTTAAAATGCTGGGGGTGGGAAGAAAAGCCCTTGCCCCCCCAGCCTTCAGAAGAGGTCGGGGGACAGACTGTCCCCGGACCTGGTCTGAAGGCGGTTTCCATAGGAACGCATTGATTGATTTTCAATGCATTCCTATGGGAAACCGTGCTTCGCAAGACGAAAAACTCGCAAGACGAAAAAACTTGCGGAACGAATTAATTTCGTCTTGCGAGGCACCACTGTATTTCTGGAATCCCTTGTTCTTGAAAAACTCCTGTATCATGAGTCCTCCAGTAATGGGTTGAATATTGATTCTAGGTCTGTAAATATATATTGTGCCATAGATCCTTGGCCCACACCCAGAACTTTTGATGCCTGCATTCTTGAGTGCAAGAGGTCCACCTCCTCCTCGGACGGCACTAGGAGTTCTTCAGTAGATCTCTTCCCCTGCAAGAACCTCTCAACTGGCTGCCCAGCACTGGTTTTGGGGGACCCTGCCAAGGTTCTTGTTCTGTGAACGGCCTCTGAATGGCCTCACCCCTCTATACCTGAAGGAGCATCTCCACCCCCATTGTTCATCCCAGACACTGAGATCCAGCACTGAGGGCCTTCAGGCAGTTCCCTCGCTGTGAGAAGTGAAGTTACAAGAAACCAGGCAGAAGGCCTTCTTGGTAGTGGTCTCCTTCCTGTCCCACCCTGTGGAAAGCCCTCCTCCCATGAGATGTTAAGGAGATAAAGAACTGAACAACTTTTAAAAGACATTTGAAGGCAGCCCTGTATCAGGAAGTTTTTAATGTCTGACGTTTTTATGTGGTGTGTGTGTGTGTGTGTGTGTGTGTGTGTGTGTGTGTGTTGGAAGCCACTCAGAGTAGCTGGGGCAACCCATCCAGATGGGTGGGATATAAATAATGAAATTCATCATCATTCATCAGGGCTAGGGGGCTAGGTATGGTGTTGGCTGTTACAAAGGCAGTACATAATACTTGTTTCCTCCCACCGCCTGCCTCAGTCAGGCAAATTTTTCTTCCATGTTGGCCATTCTGTGGTCTTCCTATAGGGCTTGATATGTGGAGCCTCAGACCCTTGAGGCAAAAGATCCCCCAAACTCTTCAGAAGGGTCCCTCCCCCTTCTGTGAGCCATTTAAGAGAGCATATGCAGTTGGGAATCCAAATTTAGCATTAAATAAATCATTTTTCATTAAAGCTGTGCTTGCGGGGCAGGGCAAGAAGACATGGCAACATGGAGGTGGGAGTGAACCCTTTTCCAGCCTCTCTACAGTGGACAGACATTTTCACCCTGAATCACATGACTCCTGAAGATTCTTCAGAAGGGCATGCCTTCTTGTGGGGAGGCGTCGATTTTTTTCCACCAAAACAACTTCCCGCTCTCATTTTGGCTCATCTTCCTCTAGCTTTTGGCTCAGCTTCCTTTGCAAATATTATGTAATGAGCCAAATTGAAATTTGACATCAGGAAGGCGTTGATGCATGTAGAATCATCTAAGTTCACCTATGCAAGCCAAATGCTACTCAAATTATATATACCCCCCCAAAAATAAAAATAATAAAAAACCCAGCATGTCCTTAACTGACTTTTCTAGAACTGTGAGCCAATGGTGGACAGTTCTCATCCATCAGTAATATTTGGCTCTGCTAAGCAGAGTCCTTGGGCAGCTTTGTTGGTAACCTCAGATTGGCTCTCGGGACTGTCGCTTGGAGTCCTGAACCCAAGGATTAAGCTTCCATTTTTATCTGACTTACTCATGGCTGCTAGGGAGCTGTGTAATTGTATTTGTCAGTGCAAAGGTTTCCAAATACGGTTTGAATGACAGCTTGTATTTAATCAATCAGAGCAACTTTCTCAGATGTATTTATTTAGACATTAATAATGCATTTGGGTGACTGAATCCTACTCAGAGTAGTCCCACTGAAACCAGTGGACTTAGGTCCTCTGAGTAAGATTTTGTCATATACTACCTAGAGTCTCTAATTTTGATTTGTTCTTGTGGAGGTCCTTTATTATTGGATTGTTCTTGTTCTTGTTTTTATTATGTATTTTGTGTTTTTATATTGTGATTTTATGCTGCGAACCATCCTGAGACTTGTGGGTGTTGGGCGTTATACAAATTTAATAAACAACAACCTTGTTTTGTTCCTGCCACCTTGGAGTCACTAAATGCTAGAAGGGAGGGAGGTGTGAGCTGCTTAAGTGGGAAGTCTGTGCTGGTTCAATGTCCAGGGTTGGTCCAGAATGCTGGTGCATTGTTGCCGATCAGAATGGGATGCTGCTCCTGTGCCCGACGATCATCTTAATTTGCTTCTTCTGTAGCAAAGAGGCTCTTTGTCTGCTTCTCCTCCTCCACAGGTCCGCTGCAGGTGAAGTTGAAGCAGGTACTGCTCAATGGCTCAAGGATAGACCAGAAAAGAGAAGCTCCCTTTTTGGTCCACCACAAAGCCAACTGGCCCTCACAAGCTAAGGGATGGACACGAGATGCTCACACACTTCTCTGACCCTAACTGTTCCCCATGAAGAATTTCACCACACACCACTGGGTGTACTTCCTGCTCTCGCCCAATTGTGGGCGCAAATCCCCCCCACTTTGGTAAGTGGGTATCTGTGATTGTTGTTTAGTCGTGTCCGACTCTTCGTGACCCCATGGACCAGAGCACGCCAGGCACTCCTGTCCTGCACTGCCTCCCGCAGTTTGGTCAAACTCATGCTGGTAGCTTCGAGAACACTGCCCAACCATCTCGTCCTCTGTTGTTCCCTTCTCCTTGTGCCTTCCATCTTTCCCAACATCAGGGTCTTTTCCAGGGAGTCTTCTCTTCTCATGAGGTGGCCAAAGTAGTTCTTCAGACACTCTTGGAGAACTATGGAGTATCTATGATAGAATATCGTAATATTTCCTAGCATCTGGACTTTCGTATTTTGAATGCTCTCCAAATAGTAATGTAGCTGATCACTGCTGCATCTTTTTAATAGCCTGTCGCTCAGCTGTCTGGAAGCTGGCATGATGATAGAAGGAATAGCATTATCAAAAGAGTAAGGGGAGCCCAACACGAGAGCAAAGCTTGCCTCCGCATTGAGGAATGATTCAGTTGCCCACCAACTGTTTTCCAACTGCATTACCACAAGCATAAACAACATTTCCTCTTTTATCTGGTCGCCTGGTGAAACAAAATAAAAACAGGGAATTTGCACATGGAGATGAAGTGTCATGCTAACCACATATTTGTAAACCTTCAAAAGATTTAGTAAAAAAAAAAAAAAAAAAAACATTCCCCAAATAAACTCCTTAGCATTTACTAGTCTTGCTACATATAATTTTATAGCACTAAAGTAAAGTGTTGGGAGATGTCTCAACTCTGCCACCAAGTTCATTGCCCCAATCCAAAGGTGGATATATGCTTAGATTTCTATCCAAATAAGTTGTACAGTCGTACTTTGGTTTTCGAACAGCTTTTCCACAAACCTGGAAGTGACTGTTCCGGTTTGTGAACTATTTTTGGAAGCCGAACGGACTTACGAAATGGATTCCATTCGATTTCCAAGGTATGACTGTACTTAGATCACATTCACATCATACATTTAAATCCATATGATACCACTTTATGGCTTCGCCCAAACAATTATGGGAGCTGTGGATTGTTAAGGCTGCTGAGAGCTGTGAGGAGACTCATTGCCATGGGAATTGGCCAGGTAGAGTTAGGACCGCCCACACTCACAACTTACCTGTTGGTCCTCAGTCGGCTCCTGAACTTCCCCCACCCTGCCCACCCCAATTTATGTCTTCTTTCACAGTTTAATCTTCTTCATGACAGCTATGCAGGCGCTGCTGCAGTCCTAGATGGGCCGCTGTTGAGGGACCGGGAAGGAATTTCCCTGCATTGGCAGGTTTCGCCTTCCCCGTAGCAAAAAGTCACAACTTTGGTGGTTTGTAGGCCTTGGGCAGAATCCTTTATTCTATCTTCCCTCAATGGGGGGGGGGGGGTTTGAAGCGGTGACCCATGCCTCCCCTGTGGCAGCGATCCCAGGGTTCCCCATTAAAGGGGTTATTTTGAGAGGAGGCACAGGCCTTACGCCAATGGGTTGTCAGTGCTCTCCCCTACGGCATGGTGAAATGGTGGGCGGGCTTTCTGCTTGAACAGACATTCTCCAGAGCCAGCCCAATCCCCACACACTTCGGATAACCATGATGTTTCCTAGATTCCCGGCCGCAGACTGGGAGGGATAAACGCCCAATGCCTAAGCCAAGGTCTTCCTACATCTGAGAATTTGTGGCCAATTTTAATCCCATAAAACGTTGTCAGGTGTCATTATTCCCCCTGGGGGTTGCCTGGGGCTTGGGGGTTCTCTGTCCATGCAAATGACATTGGAGAGGGTCTCAAACATAGGAAGAGACATGTAGGTTCCTGAGGTGGCACTTCGACTCCCGGCCTGTGCTCAGGTGAGATGGCCTGACACCACTCATCTCGGGTTGCCAGCAGGATTCCTACGCCACTGGGTGACTCCCACAGGCATTCCCCAGAAGCCATATGTGTCAAATGTTCAATCTGGGAATAGATTTATGCCATAGCAACATGCCTGCCTTGCTGTAATGAATTAAGCTGTGGCCTGTTCCACATGTCCCTTGACATGCCTAATGCTCACACCACAAAGTAGCCTTTATAGAACATAACAACACTTTCTTCTTTGACAAGTCATGTGAAGCTGAGTGTTAATGATAAGAGCAGTGAAGTCAGGACATATCCAATATGACATTCATAACAGGGACTGATGTACTGGGTTCGTGCATCTATATTTTCCTCTTGTTTTTAGTTTGTTTGTTTTTTGGGGGGAAACATCTCTCACACAAAATAAAGTTTTGCTGCTGTGCATGATGCCTCTTGGGTGAAACTCAAATATAACCATCTTCTGTATTAGCGTTGTCAAATTCCCAGTTAGATTTTCTGTCGTTCTGAGTAGGCTTCTATATGTCATGGAGTGTGACTCTAAGCAACAAAACAAAGCAAAGCTTGTACACATGCACATGGGCACACTCACACACAAAATGCATGGGTTTGTCATGGTGTGTGCTATGTGCACAAAATACAGCCACATACTACCCTGCAGTTCACTTTTCCCCCCCTTTTTGGAAATTCCTAAAGACGGAGAGATGCAGAGATAAGGTGGAAAAAGAAAGAGTGCTACACAATTTTGCAGTGGTGAAAACTGCCCACTTTTTTTAAAAAAAACAAAACATCATTTTTATTTGATTTAACAAATGTCAGTTTATAACAATCCAAATGCATATCAATATTTAGAGATTACTCTGAATCTCACCACTTCCCCCCAACCCTTCCATGGGTCCTATTGTCATCATTTACAGCTGCATACTGTTCCATAGTCTATCTTTTGTATCCATCCATATTATCCAGTGGTACCTTGGGTTAAGTATTTAATTCGTTCCGGAGGTCCGTACTTAACCTGAAACTGTTCTTAACCTGAAGCACCACTTTAGCTAATAGGGCCTCCTGCTGCTGCTGCGCCGCCGGAGCACAATTATTGTTCCCATCCTGAAGCAAAGTTCTTAATCTGAAGCACTATTTCTGGGTTAGCAGAGTGTGTAACCTAAAGCGTATGTAACCTGAAGTGTATGTAACCCGAGGTACCACTGTATTTGTTACATTACAAATGAGATTAAATTCCTGCTAGTGTTTCTATCTGCTTGCATTGGTCTCTTAAATAAATTATAAAATTTTCCCATTCTTATTTAATGTTTTTGTCCTCTTGGTTCCTGAGCTTTCCAGGCAACTTTGCCATTTCAGCGTAGTCCATCAGCTTGGTTTACCATTCCTCTCTGGTAGGGACTCTTCCTTCTTTCCATCTCTGGGCTAGTAACATCTGAGTGGCTGTTGTCGCATACATAAAAAGTATTTACTGCTCCTATGGAATGTTGGTACCTGTAATTCCTAATAGGAAAGCTTCTGGCTTTTTAATAAAGTTATTTTAAAGATTTTTTTTCATTTCGTTACATATCATATCCCAGAAAGCTTTTATTACCTTACACGACCACCACATATGATGAAAGGTACCTTCTTTTTCTTTACAGTTCCACTAACTTAAAGGTAAAGGGACCCCTGACCATTAGGTCCAGTCATGGCCATCTCTGGGGTTGCGGCGCTCATCTCGCTTTATTGGCCAAGGGAGCCGGCGTACAGCTTTTGGGTCATGTGGCCAGCATGACTAAGCCGCTTCTGGCGAACCAGAGCAAGGACCGAGCAATGGGAGCTCACCCCATCGCGGAGATTCGAACCGTCAACCTGATAGGCAAGTCCTAGACTCTGTGGTTTAACCCACAGCGCCACCTGTGTCCCTCCGCTAACTTACTAGGAGTCAAATGCCACAAGTACATCATTTTCATATAATTTTTTTCCAGCGTGCAACATGCCGTGAATTTCAGATCTATTTTCCATAACCTTTCCCAATCTACCATCTGAATATTATGTCCCGAATCCTTTACCCAGTGTATCATTACAGATTTAACCTGTTCATCTTTTGTATGCCATTCCAAAAGAACCTGCCCACTTCTTACTTGGATTCTACCCATACGAACCAACTCCTCAGGCTGAGGTCCTTTGGGTTCCCCCAATAAAATATTTGAGGGGGCTGCCCCCCCGCAAAAAATGGTGGGCATTGCTATTCAAATGGTGTGTGTGATCCATTAGGCAGGGTGGGGCTTTAGGCTTCCCCAATATTTTATTCAAGTTGGCACCCCTGGTTCTACCCAGTTTGGACCCTGTCTCCACCCCCTACCAGCTGCCACTCCCAATTTACTTTTCCCATGGCTCAGCAATCCTTCATAGGAATTAGGTTCCTCACCTTTAATGCTTTAATAACTTGGGACCTACCAACCTTCTCCCCTCACATTGGGAGTTGCCAGGTGCTTAACAGTCCTATTGTGCAAGACACAGCGACAGCTGGTTGCCTCCAGACTGGCAGTATTTTGCAGGAGGAATTTAAGATTTGTGCAATTAAAGCACTAAATCCACTTTTTAAACGAGGTGCTTTTGCAGCTAGAAAAGTGACAGGGAAGCGCACTGAAAAGTTTGGAGTGAGGGAATGATTTAAGCAGAGATGCAAAAACCCTGCATGAGCAAATATAAGATGGATGCCATAGCTGTCAACTTTCCCCCCTTTTTAAGGGAAATTCCCTTGTTCCAAATAGGATTCCTCGCAAGAAAAGGGAAAAGTTGACAGCTATGATCTGGATGCTCATTGTCGTATGGTTTCCCTGTAAGCAAATCAGAAGACTGGACCTAGTCTAACCTCCAAGTAAGCTTTATGCAAATGAATCAGGATGAATGCTCAATAAACAGGCTGGAGCTTCAGTGGCGTAGTGTGGGGGGTGCAGGGGGGGCCGGCCACACCGGGCGCAACATCTGGGGGGGGCGCTTGCACTCGCAGCGCTAAAATCCACGGGTTAGGGGGCGCAAATTACTTGCCTTGCCCCGGGTGCTGACAACCCACGCTACGCCACTGTGGAGCTTTATCAAGCTCTGCCATTGATTGCAAGTTGTACACACCTGTCTTAATGGAAGAGCTTTTGTGATCTTACTCAATCTTCCTTCAACGAGTCGATTCTCTTGTATATGACCCTAGAATAAGCAGTACAACCAAGAAACAAATTTGCCGTCAATGGCTGTTTGCAACCTTGTGGCAGTTCACTTTCAGAACAATGCCTCCTGGTTGTTTGTTTTAAATGGAGGGGGAGACTGTCTGACTGCATGGACAACCTGAAGCTTGTGCCCCCTTGAAGATTCATTGCAGTCATATACATAATATTTACTGCAACATTTGCACTTGGGGGGAGCGGTTGCACAAATGTTTGTGCGTGCCTGCTGCAGATAAGACTGGGCCCATTGAGAGCTATAGAATTATGTGGCTGTTATGTGGCACAATTTTCTATCTTACTGTAATTTATTAGGAAGACCCTCCATGTGTGAAATGTGTGTATCTTTCAAATGAAAGGAAATTTATCTGGCTCTTAACAGAAAGGCCAGCTGTAGCTTTTGTAACATGCATAGAATGTACTTCATGCAGTGCTTTTATTTCAAGTAAAATAGGTGCCTGAACTCACCATGATGTCGTTACAGTAAGTCGCTGGGTGGCTCAGGACGGCCCTGAACTGTTATGTACTGAAGTTCTCACCCTGGGCCAGCAAGGGATACTGTAGATAGTTTTCACTCAGGTCCACATATGCAAATAAGGGATTGAAAGTGACATTCAGTGATTGGGTAGTTATAGAAAGTGTTTACTGTTGCATTGTAGTGGAGCTCTATATAAGCAGGCTGGCTGAACCCTTCAGTTCTGTTCTGTTCTGGCCTGTGAATAAACAAGAGCTGTTTGACGAATCGCTCTGTCGTCTGATATGTTCACCCACAACTTAACATAAACAAATGTTGGTTTGACAACAGATGCATTCACCTCTTGCGGAGGTGCTAAAGACTGTGTCAAGCTATCTCCCTAGCTGGTTGGAGGATCGCCCCTGGTTCTGGTGCAGGTCAAATAAATGCACCCCCACTTCCCTTTTTCTCTTAGAAAAAAAGCACTCACTATTTAGCACATTGCTGTTAATTGTAAATGTGCTTTCTGCCTTTTGCAATATCATCACCTCCACTGTGATCACACTTACACAGCGCCTGTGGAAAAACATGGAGAGCTTGTGTGTATCATGGTGAGAGCATCAGACCTGAAGCTAGGAAACCAGGGTTCAACTCCCCACTCAGCCATGAAGCTCACTGGTTGACCCTGGGCCCATAACTGACTCTCAGCAGACAAAATAGCTGCTCTTCTTCTGAGCTACAGTGACATCTGATTGGCCCTTCATTAGCCAGTGGGCCCTGGTAGGTTTATCTGCCTGCAGGAACAGCATGCTGAACAGGACTGAGTAAGTGACCCAGGCACACTTAAATGTTTACACAGTGCCCCAAAGCAATTCATAGGTCAGAAACATTGTGGGAAATGTAGATATATTCATTCATTCATTCATTCATTCATACCCCATCCATCTGGCTGTGTTTCCAGAGCCACTCTGGGCAGTTCCCAATCAAATATTAAAAACACAATAAAACATCAAACATTAAAAACTTCCCTAAGCAGGTCTGCCTTCAGATGCCTTCTAAAAGTCAGATAGTTGTTTATTTCCTTGACATCTGATGGGAGGGCGTTCCACAGGGTGGGCGCCACTACCAAGAAGGCCCTCTGCCTGATTCCCTGTAACCTCACTTCTCGCAGTGAAGGAACCCCAGAAGGCCCTTTGCACTGAATGATGGAGTTGGAGACGCTCCTTCGGGTATACAGGACCAACGCCGCTTGGGGCTTTAAAGGTCAGCACCAACACTTTGAATTGTGCTCGGAAACGCACTGGGAGCCAATGTAGGTCTTTCAGGACCTGTGTTATATGGTCTCAGCAGCCACTGCCAGGCCCCAGTCTGGCTGCTGCATTCTGGATTAATTGTAGTTTCCAGGTCACCTTCAAAAGTAGAGCACATTGTAGTAGAGAGGATGGTTGGAGCCATCTGTCTGGTAATAATAATAATAATAATAATAATAATAATAATAATAATAATAATTTATTATTTATACCCTGCCCATCTGGCTGGGCCTCCCCAGCCACTCTGGGCGGCTTCCATAGAAAGCAAAAATAACAGTAAAATGGTACTGCTAGGCGTGCTAGGTCAGGGGGACGAACTACTAAGGACTTGAATTGCCACCTTTGTTCTGGCAAAATACAGGACAGGGCAGTTTGGGGGGTGATTTTCACCTCATCTGGTGCTGAAGTGACTTCAAAGCAATGCATTGCAATCTAACAGAATGGTCCGGAATTCGTCACACATATACATGCGTGCACGCATACATACACATGAATTTGTAAATCTATTTGTGCTTGGCTACCCAGAGCTTAAATACATGACATATATACACACCCCCATGCATATGGAGAGGATCCATAACTTGGCAGAGAGAGAAGACCTGCAATACAGGACAAAACTGTATCAATACAGGACGTAGCATTCTACATTGAAATACGGGATGATCCTGTATTATACGGGACAGGTGGCAACCTTACTAAGGACGCCCAGAAGAGGCATCAGCTGTGGACCTGCTAGACTAATGGAACACTAATACAGTCGTACCTCGGGTTAAGAACTTAATTCGTTCCAGAGGTCTGTTCTTAACCTGAAACTGTTCTTAACCTGAAGCACCACTTTAGCTAATGGGGCCTCCCACTGCTGCTGCTGTGCCGCCGCCATGCGATTTCTGTTCTCATCCTGCAGCAAAGTTCTTAACCTGAGGTACTATTTCTGGGTTACCAGAGTCTGTAACCTGAAGTGTCTGTAACCTGAAGCGTCTGTAACCCGAGGTACCACTGTAGTTGCCAAAGGATGTCAGATGCTCACCCTGACTATGATCTGTCCCCTAGTCTGAACCTGGGATAGGGAAGGGAGGTGGAGACAACCAGTCTTGAGGTGGCAGTATAAATCCATCAAGGCCCTTTGTATTAATGCTAGACAAAGACACAAGGAATATTACTGATGTTGGTCAGCAATGCCTACTCCATTGTGCTGACGAGAGCAAACTGGAAGTCCTGCCCATATATAATTGAGGCATATAAATAATGTTCCCAGACGCTCTCAATGATTTATTACAGCGTCTATTTTTAATGAAAATCATACTTAATAAAACAGTTTTCTTTGGGTCTGACTGCACACAGGATGCACTGTAGAGAAAACTGTAGGGAAATGAGGTCTTATTAATTAAAAAAAAGTGTACGGCTGATTCATCACTTGCTGTTTGGCAGGCTTCACGTCGCCCACTGAAATCAATGATTAATGTGGGAACCTGCCATTCGGCTCAGATAGATTTTTCCAATATAGTCCAGTGCAAACAAAATGCATTCTGCTATTTTTACTGCTTTATGTCATTTTGAAGGAAAGAGTAAACACACACACACGCACACAAACATTGATTTTATTCCCTAGGCCAGATTATTCAGTGCCCTTCAACATTGCATGAGTAGATCAAGCTATGAGTGGGCTTTGGTAGCCCAGGAGCTCCTAGCCTGGTGGGCAATTGCATTCCTGTAAAGTGGCAACTCCAACAAAGGGCTTCCAGTAGCACAATGACTTTTTCTCTCTCTTTTGTCCTTGTGTGCCCCACCCACTCATCCCCTGAATTTGTTCTGGGGCGCACCTGTCTAGGGAGGAGAAGTTCTGCCGAGCAAATGGAAATCCTTACCTAGAGGAAGCCATGGTCCAAAGGTCCTCCTTAAAATTATTTCTTTTAGCCTGGCAAAAGATAATTAAGGTAGGAGGCGAGCTGAGAGCCTGCTGTGGGGTTCTGCGGACAGATGTTTGCTTGATTCTCAGTGGCTCCCTTTCATGTCTTTGGGGCTATGGATTAAATCCTTTGTCTGCCAACTGGGAGCAATTCTACTGAGTTGCTGGCCTTCTCCACAACGTGTCGTGGTAGAGGTTCCCGGAGAATGTCTGTCCTGCCATTTTGTTTATCATACTTTACTCCAAGAAGTGCAAGGTGGTGTAGCTGGTTCGCCCCATCTCCACTCCCCCCCCCCCACAGCAGTGCTCTGAGGTAAACTGAAAGCCTGTGACTGGCTCAAGGTCACCCAATGAGCTTCATTCATGGAAGAGTGGAGATTTGAAGCCTGGTCTCATAGGCCCCAATCTGACACTCTAACCACTACCAATCCACTGACACCCATATTTTTCCTCACAACGCACCTCTGAGTGATGCTATGTGATGAGTTAGCATCCATGGGTGGAAGATCTAAGGAAAGTAATGGTTATCCTCAATGGTAGCTGTTGCCTGGTGGCCGCCAAAAGGAGCTCAGCTGCCTCAAGGCGATAAGTTTGCCCCCCATAAAATTCAACGTATCCCTCCACTGAAATGGGCCCCATTTCATTTGCATGAATGGGGCAACAACTCTAATAAAACTACAAAGCACCTGGCATGGATATTATTCTGTTTATCAGCTTGCACGGTCCACAGTTCAGACAAGCAGTCAGTATCTGATCAGAACGCCAGGATTATTTTTTCATTGCAGTTACATCTGCTTACTGAAGATTTCTTTGGAGACTTTTCACGTTATCTTACAACTCTGAGGAGAGTAGACATTCTTTTCAGCATTTTTTCAGCATCAATAACAGAGAGATTGCCAACCCTTTGACAATTGTCAGAGTCTGAAACTCTACTCAGTTGAAATTGACACCATCCTGGTATAGTGAAAATGCTGCTGTTATTTTCCCGCTTTCCCTGCCCTTATCTCTGCTGCATAGAATTAAATTAGATTTCAGACGCATTAAGATGCACGGCACATCCTGCGTCTGTTTATTATACACTGTATTTGACAACTTAAAAATGACATTCATTGTTAGTCTTTAGGAGCCATCCAAGAGATTGTTTACAAGCTGCCAGCTACCATTAAGTTGAATTATGTGCTTATGCGGCCTTTGATGATGCCAATTTTTATGTACAATGGCTAAAGCCGGTGCTTTTAATATTTAGGTGGCATAATCAGGTTACATGGGGATAGAAATTGAAGAATCTACTTATTTATGAGACATAAAAGGTTTGATCTCATCTCCCCATATTTTATTAATCTTCCTCTCCATCATTTTGTTTCAGGTTTGCTTTCTTGTTTCAATGACAGAACACTAATGTAATGATAATGCAACAGTTTGGATAATCAAAGGCTACCTCTGCACACGGAAAACGGCTACACAATCCTATGCATTTCTGCTTAAAATAAGTACCATTCAATGAGTTAAATGAAGGTAAGTAGGTATAGCAATGCATGCTCAAGAGTCCAATCCACACTTGCATTTATCCTATGCTTTCTTAGAATTTGCATCAGATCAGCAGCACTGATCTCAAAGCTTTTCATTTACATCGTGATGCAGAACGTGAAAAACCGCATTTGCCACTCAGTTGGAACAAATGAAAAACCCCTTACAAAATTTGTTCCCCTTCCAATCTGATCATTTTTGGGGGGTTCCTGAATGGAAAAACATGCACTTGTGGCACATCGTGTGGCCATTCCTCTTTCACCTCCACCCCTTCTGTCTCCACTCACACCTTGAGTAAAATTTGCCAGTTGTCTCTGGAGTCTGTTGCTGTGTATGTCCAGTTTTCTGCCCCATGTTTAATAAAATAAAATAAAATGCCTGTTTGCGCACATACAGGCACTGCGATTAACTACATATATGAGAGCAAAAGCAGTTGGAAAGTTATATTTTTCTTCTATAAAGATGTTTGAGATCACTGTAGATGGAGTTTGTAAGACTGAAACAAACGTAACTGTTTTATTGTTTTCGTAACATTTCAACCAAGTTTCCACAAGTAGAGCTTTAAAACTTATTTCTACTTTGTGCTGAGAACGTATTTCTACCCAAATGGGTCAGATCGGATAGGTCTTCCACTGGCTACATTAATAATCTTCACACTAGACAGCTTTATTCCCCCCCCCCCAAAAAAAGCTACACGAACCTCTGCATTTGAGGTATGATAACTGGCTACTTCCTGTTTTGCATTATGTAAAGCTGCACATACATTATTGCAAAACACATCAGTGTTTGATTTCAGTCAGGTTTCAGGCCCTGATTTGGGATCAAAGCAACTGCGATGGACAACATCCTTGAGGAGACAAGGAGTAGGCGACTGCTGATTCTCCTGAGTATCTCAGCAGCTTTTGATATTCTCAACCATGGTGATAGCTTACCCGATTGGCTCTTTGAGTTGAGAGTGGGAGGCAGTGGTACAGTGTCTCCACTGCTACTTACAGGACTGGTTTCATAGGATAGTTCTGGGAGACTTCATTTGATCAATTCATGGAATCAAAGAGTCCACCAGGGTTGTCTTCTATGCCCAATGCTATTCAACATCTGTATGATGTTCATAGGGGAGGTCATCAGGGAATCTGGAGCTGGATGCCATCAGTACATATTTCTCTTTGTAATCTGAGTCAGGTGAGGCAGTGGAGGTTTTGCAATGGTGCCCGACTGCTATAACAAGCTGAACAAGGGCTAATAAATTGAAGCTCGATCTTGACAAGTCACAGATGTTGTGGTTTGGTGGTTCTCAGGTCTGGGAATTAGTGAATAGCGGTTCTGCACTCTTGTTGACAGGGCAGGTTCAAGATTGAGGCTTCTCAATGCATTTGACACAGGGAGCTCTTGAAGATGTCCTGAAATGGCAGTTAGTGCAAAATCCATGAGGTTGGGTGTCAAACATGAGTAAATCACACCATGCAAGTTGAACTTGACTCTTTATTAGCAAAAAACAAACAAACAAACAACACAGGAATGTCAGAGCGCAGCAACTCATCTTTAGTAGGTCTTGCTCCCATGAAGCAGTTGCTGAGATGGAAGGTCCCTACCTCCCCACAGCTGCCCTCCTCTCTCCAGTATTTTTTCCTAAGCAATCAGAGATGGTGTCTGTGCATCACCAATCTCTCCTCTGCTCTTTTCATGCCTCTTCTGGTTCTGGGAGACAAGGGGGGAAGGGGGAGAAACACCTGTGACTCTTCACCAGCCAAATTCATCTCTGCCTCTTGGCCGCCTCTCCTGCTTCAGCTTCTGTGGATTTCTCTCTGCCACAGACTCTCCCAGCTCACTAAGCCCTGCTGCCTCTTCAGCCTCCAACACCTCCTCCTCCCAGTCTTCTCCCTCTCCATTGTCCCATGACCAGTCCCTGGACTCTGAGAGATTTCTCAATAATATATTTAGATAAGAAAATATCCACTCAGAGGGCAAATCTCTGAAACCTCTAACTTGCCAGTGCTCTAATCTCAGCACCTGGCTTCAGACACAAATGAGGATATGCAGAAGTAAGAAAATCTGAGAATATCTACAGTAACCGTGAGGACGATAAGGGCCAGGCCAAGTAAAATGGAGCCCACTGTGACATTTGGGACTGCAAACCATCATAGATCTTTACCTTCTGATCCTGCATAACAGGAAATCGGGAGTACTAGAAATAAGAACAAGAGAGCAATTGACATTTGAGACCAAATGAGTACAGCTTAGAGAAGCCAACAACTGAGAATTAACTGGAGAAGGTTTTCACAGCTGGGCCCTACCAGCTGTGAAAAGACTGCCTGCAGTTGGCTTGGCTCAGGAGGACAGATGGGGGCCACACAATCTGTTGTACTGTGAGCAAGTGGCACAAGTTTGTGATGGCACAGCAGTGAGATGAATGAATGTGGGGGGTGGGAATGTGGCTTTAGTTGCTTGCAGGCACCCCAGTGTTTGGATTCTCTCTGTGTCCTGGGAAACACATATTCCCTTCCACTAGCAAATCCAGACCCATAGCAAGCCCATATGTACTATGGAAGCCAACATGTTGTATCAAATCACACCACTCAAGCAAATTTACATGATCGGTTTTAATTTGCCTAATTTACTTTGATTACAACACCAGGAATTTAAGAGTGGAGAGAGAGTGTGTGCCAATGACTGATTGGGTGACAGTATGGGAGGAGCTGGAGACAAAAGCTGCGAAGGACTCTTTGAAGAGAGGTTGTTATGGACAGAAACAGGATGCTTGAAAGAGTACAAAGAGTGCCACTCTTTCGTCTGGTTCAGTCAGCCTTTGGTTTTAGAGCTCTGCAATGGCAGGGCTCTGTTTTGTGTCCAGAGGCGGTTTTAGGGCCGTGCAACCAGTTCCCCCACACTGGGAGCTGAGCAAAGTAAGAAGAAAACTCCACTAAGGGCTTGTCCACAACTCCATTTGCCCCATGGGAAAACCCATGGTTTACTGCTCGGGTTTACTGCATATTGCTGTAGGTTTTGATTCAGCGGTAAACAGTGCTGTTTTCCAGGGGAAAGTTGTGGGGCAAATGCAAAACTTCTTCAGCCTCTGCCTAAAAAGCAGGGGACCAGCAGAAAACTGCTTGGATCTGTGCTTACTAGGGGCAAATGTGAACGATCTCCAAGATTACAGTGGAGCTTATTCCCGGTTATGTAACATACTGGCTGAATTAATTTTTCCTTCATGTCTTCAGGCTTACCCTCCAGTCGCAAGGCATCAGGACTAGTAACGTGTCACATGAAATTTGAAATGATATTGTGCAGCATAATTATGCTGGTATTTAGAACCTCGCCTAGGGGGGAAATTCTATTATACATCAGAGGAAATAGCAGGTCATGGAACTAGATTAAAGCACACACTGTAATATCGCACAAACTCCGTGGAAGATTCACAGCCTACAGGTGTTGTTAGCAGCACTCTGTTTCTAGTAAACAACAGCGCACTAAAGTGATCACAGCAGAAATAAATTGCTCATGGTGGACATAATCTAAGATAATCAACATCAGTGCAGAGGAGAATCTCGCGAACGCTAATGGAAGCTGGATTCCCTGCTTGTAGTGAATAGAGGCAAAGTAACGTGACTCATCTGCCTGATATTAGAAATAACAATTACAGTTAAGAGTGCACAACAATTTGGGAATGAGTCACCAGCTACTTGAACCAGAGGAGAGAGGAATAGCTTGTTGTGATGCAAAACAGGAGTCAGGCTAGAGGGGAATGACAGAAAGAAGGATCCAAGAAATGGAACTGAGAATCAAATAGTTTGCATTTTTGAGAGAAGCCACTATTACAATTTCTTGATTTCTCTTTGTTTAAGAAGAGGAGGCCTGTGCCCATGGCAGTGAATGGTGTTTATGCCAGTTCTGTTTCGCGTGAACTGCTCTGCTTTTTTGCTTTACATTCATCTGATTCCCCCCCCCCCTTCTTCCAATGGAGACCATAGTGGAAATTGGGAAAAGCAAGTGCCAAACCAGGCAGAACACGCAAACATCACAGATCTGGACCCATCTCTGGGGGTTGCATGAAGAACAGAGTCCTGGGCAGTACTGTGCATAGTCCTGGTTGCCCTGTCTCAAAATGGATATCTTACTGTTAGACAGGTGACAGGGAAGTTGGAGCAAATTTTCATGAGCGTTCACAAGTCTTCTTTGTGTGCTAGAGGGAAACTCTATTAAAAACATCATCTTTTATCTTCCCAGTCTCTTGGGTAGAGGTGACTAACAATCGCAAAGTCCCACATCAATGGTTGTCCAACCCTCTCCAAGGGCCACTTGTCACAAAGAGAGTGCAACTACATAAATGTACACACACACCAACACCATGTTTATGCATCCCACATATGTACACACCACCCATTCTCTGTATGTCTGTCTAACTCTCACACATGACACGCCTCTCTCCCTCTCTCAACAGAAATATGCAAGTAATTATTATACAGTGGTACCTCAGGTTACATATGCTTCAGGTTACATACGCTTCAGGTTACAGACTCCGCTAACCGAGAAATAGTACCTCGGGTTAAGAACTTTGCTTCAGGATGAGAACAGAAATTGTGCTCCGGTGGCGCGGTGGCAGCGGGAGGCCCCATTAGCTAAAGTGGTGCTTCAGTTTAAGAACAGTTTCAGGTTAAGAACAGACCTCTGGAATGAATTAAGTACTTAACCCGAGGTACCACTGTAATATGCTACAACAATATACAGTGCAGTGGTGTACAACTATAATTAATACTGTACAGTTCCTACAAATATTATTTATAGATACTGTTTTAAGATGTAATAAATAATCACATCCATCATAATTTAACTAAAGGTAATTAGTCCTACAATCTTGAGAGGAAAAAGACCTGACAATAATCTTTCCCCAGCTAATTTGTCTACTCCCTACCCTTAAACTTCCCCCAACAGAGTTTATGGATTTACTGAGACTTGCACTCTATTGTTCCAATGTGAAATAAACAAACTACATACACATACATCTTTCTCTCACACAACACCTACAGACAGACCATACATGCACCTCTCTTTCATGTATGCATATATACAGATATGTATACAGAATATATCTTTCACATACACACATAAACGCACATTTATACAGAACACGTCTTTGTCTCCCTTCACATAGATACATGCTGAATGAACAGACTGAGAGACACCCCCACCCACAAACCCTCTCATACGCACAATATAAAAAATTAGGGAGAGGATTCACTTGAAGAATCACTAGCTAAAAGTGCTTGCCTTGCTCCACCAAGAGTAACATTTAAGGTTCAAAGTGCTGCTGAAGCACTTGTTCTCAGGTTCCCTCCTCTCTCCTTCAGCTTCCCTTTTTATTGCATTTACATTCCCCTTTTTCCTCTCTGGGATAACCAGCCTCATAACCATAACCATAACCAGCAGAGAGCCAGTGTGATGTAGTGGTTAAGAGTGGTAGTTTTGTAATCTGGTGAACCAGGTTCGATTCCCCGCTCCTCCACATTCAGCTGCTGGGTGACCTTGGGCCAGTCACACTTCTTTGAAGTCTCTCAGCCCCACTCACCGTGTTTATTGTGGGGGAGGAAGGGAAAGGAGAATGTTAGCCGCTTTGTGACTCCTTAGGGTAGTGATAAAGCAGGATATCAAATCCAAACTCCTCTTCATATAATCAACATGCTTAAGTATGAATAACACACAAAGAGCTTAATAATACTGGGCTTAGCTAAGTCCATTTCCCCTCACCTTGGGAGGAGCTAGGTAATCAAGCCTTTCTTCTCCCCAGTCTACCCGAGAAGTTCAGCGTGCAAATAGGTTTGAGCTGGTTGCTCCAGCTCAGACCACATGGCTCTCACAAGCCACTCTTGAGTTCCTATACCAATAACTTAGGAACTTTCACCACTTTTGAACTAAGACACGTTTCACTGCCTGCACAACTTTCTGAAAAGTTTGGAGAGTCTGTAAGTAAACCATTTTTTTAACTTACCAGATGTGTGGTCTTTTTCCTATGCTGGGGAAACAGGGAAGGTTTGGAACTCAAACTCCTTCTAACTAGCAGCTGGTTAGTAAGGCTGTCCAACTGCAACAGAAATAAATGCTGGGTCCCTCCTGGAAACTGGTCATGAATTAGTTTCCTTGGTTCTGTGGTTTATTTAAAAGCTGGTCCCTCACCTGAGTAATGAACAAGGTGGTATAGAAATAAATTCCTACCACAGGAGCACCCTACAGAATTAACTGCTCTCATATGATGTGAGGTTGGGTAAAGAGATACATTTCCATCCACCCCCTATCAGCCATTAGGGTTATTACTTAATTTATTTTTTTTAAACAACCCATCCCTAATTAAACATTAGCCCTAGTGTCTTTTCTGGAGTTTTCACATGTGTAACGTATACAAAGCAACCTTTTTTGTGTGCAAGCAGACAGCTGAGTCATTTTGCACCAGGCTGAAATTTAGATTAGAACTCAAGATTCTGTCTGTAAGGTGGAACCCCAAACAAGCTAAACAAAGCCCGAATTCTTCAAAGTCTTGGTTGCCTTGCACATTACTTGCTTAAGCAGCATATTTGGATTGCACCAAAAAAGATGTTTCATGACGACAACAGGAGATTTTTATTCACATCTGAGAGTATTTGGCTACATAAAAACAGGAAATCTGGCAAGACCTCCATGTGTTCTTTTTTCTAATAAAGTGTAACTTTCCCCCCTGCTTCATCCTGATTTCTTTTGACAGCAATTTCCTTTGTGTAAAGGTTCATGTTTCCCAAGGATGACTGCACTGATTTCACCTGTTTCTCCTTTATGTAACATTAGTGCCATCATGGGATTTGGCTGCAAGGAAGAAGAGAGAAAGCTGCAAAACTGTAAATCTGACAAATAGAAAATAGCAACAACTAAAGGGTTTCTCCCACCCTGTCCCAATACCTTTCAGGTTGGGATGACCCCCTGACAAAACCCACTAGTCTTTGTGATATATTTCTTAATGTCTCTCAAAACTTCCCGATTAAAAATCTCCATAGTCGCCTCAGTTTTGCTTTGGGTTACATTTTGTGGCTACTGAAATGGGACCCTCAGTCCTTGAGAATTTTCACCAGTTCTATCAGAATACTGTGCACGCTTTCCTCAAATATGCTAGTCATGGACCTAAACCAGGAATCCCCCCAAAAAATTGGGGGGGGGGGCAATTCTACTTTCAAGCTTTCTATGGGACAATCAGCCATGCATATCAGTTTTTGTTTTATATGGATATTATGTGGAAAGGCCTGGTCTCTCATTTGCCTAGGCCCTATCTCCATCTGTTAAATTTCCTGAGTCGGGCCCTGAAGTCCCTGATTGCACTGTAGAAATACCCCATTCCCAGATACCACCAAGCTCAGTATCTAGCAAACGTTTACTTGCATCTTCCAGTAACACAGTGATTTCAACAGACAGAGCCGTATTACCTCAAGGTACTTGCCTCTCTCCATATTAACCTACTTGGACCCTGAGATCATCTTCTGAGGTCCTTCTTTGTGTGCCTCCTCCACAAAACGTCCAGAGGGTGGCAACGCAAGAATGGACCTTTTCTACCATGGCTCCCCATTTGTTGAATGGTCTCCCCAGGAAGGTTCACCTGGTTCCTTCATTATACACCTTCAGGCGCCAGGCAAAAAAGTTCCTCTTTAACCAGACCTTTGGCTGATTGACATCTTATGCCCTTTTCAAAATTTGTTGTGGTGGTTGGGGGACTATTGGGTTGTCTTTGTCCTGGTTTTTCTTCTGTATTTTCTGTTTTTTTTAATATTGTGATTTTATGTTGTGAACCATCCTGAGATCTACAGGTATAGGGAGGCATACAAATTTAATAAACCATAAAGGGACATCTGATTTCTCCTAACCATCATTTTGTCCACATGGAGTAAAATGGTACCAAATTAAGATGAATGTTTGAAGGTTTGGGACAGGCAAAAGAAAGTATTTCTCCAAATAGGTCAACTCTGAAATTCATTCTCACAAGAGGCATCCACCAACTTGGATGGTTTTAAAAGAGGATTACAGTGGTACCTCTGGTGCTGGAGGAGACTCTGGAGAGTCCCATGGACTGCAAGAAGATCAAACCTCTCCATTCTGAAGGAAATCAGCCCTGCATGCTCACTGGAAGGACAGATCCTGAAGCTGAGTCTCCAGTACTTTGGCCACCTCATGAGAGGAGAAGACTCCCTGGAAAAGACCCTGATGCTGGGAAAGATGGAGGGCACAAGGAGAAGGGGACGGCAGAGGACAAGATGGTTGGACAGTGTTCTCGAAGCTACCAGCATGAGTTTGACCAAACTGTGGGAAGCAGTGGAAAACAGGAGTGCCTGGTGTGCTCTGGTCCATGGGGTCATGAAGAGTCGGACACAACTAAACGACTAAACAATAACACAGTGGTACCTTGGGTTACATATGCTTCAGGTTACAGACTCCGCTAACCCAGAAATAGTACCTTGGGTTAAGAACTTTGCTTCAGGATGAGAACAGAAAGCGTGCTCTGGCGGTGGCGTGGCAGCAGGAGGCCCCATTAGCTAAAGTGGTGCTTCAGGTTAAGAACTGTTTCAGGTTAAGAACGGACCTCCAGAACGAATTAAGTTCTTAACGTGAGGTACCACTGTATACATATTCACAGATGATAAGGCTCACAGTGGTTATACTCTGCCCCCCATTGTTGGAGGCCATATGCTTCTGAATACCATTTGCTGGAAGCCACAAGAGAGGAGAGCACTTTGGTACTCATGTCCTGCTTCTGGGCTTCCCAGGGGCATCTGGTTGGCCCCAGTGAGAAGATGCTGGACTAGATCGAGCAGAGCTGTTTGTATGTTCTCCTGTTACATTCAAATTACATGGAAATGTGATGCTTTGCCACATTAATGGGGGAAAGTGCCGCGGAATTAATAACGAATGCAATGATACACCGTAGGTGGTCCTCAGGCACAGCGAGAAGTTTCCACTGCATCTTGTTTACTCCTCTAATTGGATGAAAAATTGATCACTCACCTACATGTCCCATGCTGGCTTCCAAAACACATCCAGCTCATCCCAGTAATTCGTTTTTATAGATAAACCAGCAGGCAGAGGAGAACTGCCACAAACACCTTCCACCCTTATAGTGCAACCCATACAAAGCAAATTAAGAAAAATGTTACAGCAGTTACTGGATAACAATCATTTAAGCATCTTCCTTGTTTATTTTTCTTAAAAGATTTGGCAGTGTCAGGGAACTGACATTGGAGCCAGAGGCGGAGGGAAGGCTCCAGAGCGATGCTGGAGAGGGGCCCAGCAGCGAGAGAGGCAGCCCATCAGCTGGGGAAGGAAATCAGCGTAACACCAGGGGTGAAGGGGGGCAGATGGGGGAATCGGAGAGAAAGCTCCAGGACTCTTCCCCGGAGACCAGTGGGGAGAGCATGGGTACTCCACTGCCCACACCCTCCCTGTGCAGAAGACTTCCACGCAGGGAGAGTAGCAGGAGACTTGGCGTCAACGAACTTCTTTGCTGGAAGAAGTTCAAGAAACGCCCACTGATGGATTCTGCCAGCGAATGAGACAGCCACGAAGTGAAGGGCTGTCCAGACAGAAAGGGCTCAACCAGGTAACCTAGCCAGGAGTGGCGGCAACTTATGCACGAGCAACCCCTATAACCATTACAGGCAGCATACCCTGTTTAGCTCTTTATCCGTAGACGGTGGATTTTGGAAATGGAAGGCGTACATAGAATGTGAGCTTCCACAGCTTGGATGTCTTTGAGCCATTGTGAGCTGACCAATGCTGTTCTTTGAGTTTTGGCTTGTAATGGTTCCTGTCTCCACTGAAGGCTTCTGAGCATGCTTGAAGCCAGGAGTGCCTGCTTGGCCCCACAACCATGGTTTCCCAGGGCCATGGGTATCATACAGCATGCATGGGCCTGGTACTGAAATTTGTGGGTGTCCAGCTCCTTCATGAGGAATTTTGTGGGTGCTCGGCCACCCAGGGCCCCAGGGAGTTGGCACCTATGCTTGTAGCTGCCGTCCATTGCCAACCAGAAGTCTAGGAATTGTAATGTTTGTAAAGGAGGGGGAAAAAACTGCAGTTCTTAAGAGTTCTCAGTAGCACTGAAGGCTTGGAGTGAACTCAGAAGCTGGAAAAAGGAATGCACAAAATCAGAAGTGGAACCAGTAGGGATGAGGATATTAGAAGGTTCAATGTGCCCTTTCGTGAGTCGTCTAACTTTCGTGAGTCGTCTAACTTCTGTTCTAATCTGACTATCCAAGTGTCCCTATATTCCAAGGACAGTCCTGGATTTACAGAAGCTGTCCAGGTTTCTGATTTGATCCCAGAATGCCCTGCTTTTCCTTAGATGTTCCCTTTCCTTAGATGTTTTCATTGCGACCTGCAAGCCAAGGAGATAAGTAACTATACAACCTGAAGGCAGCCCTGTATAGGGAAGTTTGTTTGTTTGTTAATTGTTTTATTATGTTTTTGTATATGTTAAAAGCTGCCTAGAGTGGCTGGGGCAGCCTAGTCAGATGGGTGGGGAAATAATAATAATGATGATGATGATGATGATGATGATGATGATGATGATGATAGAATAGGATGTCCCTCTTTTCATAGGAGAAATGTTGGAGAGTATAGTATTATAAATACATTTTCTATGCTGCTAAGTATAGTAAAAAGTCTCTATGCGGTTTACATAAAAACAATAAAAATACAAACAACATTCAAGAGATTTCCTAAAAACTACAAGAACATAATAAAAATAAAAATGAGGAATCGGAGTCCATAAAAGCTTGGGTGAAATGTATATATTTTAAAGAGACATTTAAAGGTCATTACTGTCTCTGCCTCATGATTTCCCTGAGGGAGAAAACAGGGCTCATCATGATTTCATAACCCTCATCGCTATCCCATCATTTTTAAACAGTGAATCCGTCTTCTCCCTCCCAAATTTTTATAAGGGGTTTCCTCACTGAGTGTAGGGCTATTCCCCCTGCCCCACATGTCGGTCTGGTGCAGGATTCAAAGTAAGTTCCAAAACAGCAATACTTCAGTTTACTATCCTAACAAAGTATATAATCATACACAGCAGCAGCAGCTCTTGGAAGTGAAGAAATTTAAGAAGTGCCCATCAGCCATGGTGAATAATGATCCTGAAATTTGCACAGCATTGATCTGTGTGCATTTAAAATATTTATCACTCCTCCTGTTGCCTTGTTGCCGCAATTAAAGCCAGAATAAGGAGAAGAGTTCTGAACAGCTTCCAGCTGCTGCTGAAATGGAAAGTGGATTTCATTTTTCACTTTGGGGAATATGATTGAAAAATGGTTCTTTGAGCAAATAAGTAGCAGTATTTTTGTTTTTGTAATCACATCTGCGTCTGGCTGCATTGCCATTGCTAATATTGTGACACCTCTCTCCCCCACCCAGAGGAGGAAAAAACCACCACCTTTCACTGAGAAACTTAAGAAAAAGCATCCTCACCTCTTACAAAACGTGGAGGCAACATTCTCAAGTTATGTAATTAAGTAGGAAAATTTTTTTTTTCAATAGGAAAAATGGTTACGGCTTTGGAAGAATAACATGAAAAGCATGACTCATGTGTTTCATTGAACGTGTTATGTCGCAGTTTTCTTTCCAATAATTGCCTCTGCTCTGTAGATTTCCACGCCAAATAACATCTGCCCCACTGCTTTTTGATGTTGTGGAATCATCCATGAACACATCTCCATTCTGTTTTTTCACCTTCAAAGTCAGTGGGGAAGTCCCTCCTCTGTGCATGTGATGCCATTGGTGTGATAAATGTCACCTACAGGAGCCATTCCATCAGGCTATATGGGATTGAGATATGCGACTGCAGGCGCTCTCTATTGACTGTGCTAAAAGAGCTCCTACCTTGACTGTCACAGGTAAAGGTAAAGGACCCCTGGATGGTTAAGTCCAGTCAAAGGCGACTATGGGGTGTGGCACTCATTTTGCTTCTCAAGCCGAGGGAGCCAGTGTTTGTTCACAGACAGCTTTCCGGGTCATGTGGCCAGCATAACTAAACTGCTACCGGCACACGGAGGACTGTGGCAAGTGCCAGAGCGCACAAAAATGCTATTTATTTCTCCACCACAGTGGTGCCTATTTATCTACTTGCACAGGTTTGCTGTCAAACTGCTAGGCTGGCAGGAGCTGGGACAGAGCAACGGGAGCTCACCACCATCACGGGGATTCAAACTGCCAGCCTTCTGATCGGCAAGGCCAAGAAGCTCAGTAGTTTAGACCACAGCGCCACCCGCTCCCTTTTAGCTGTCACCTACAGCGGCCATTCTATCAGGCTGAGAGAGGGCAAGAGATGGGACTGCAGAGTCTCTCCAACATCTCTGCTGGTAAAAAACCAGGGACTTTTGGTTCCTCTCCAGATTTTTCCCATTCCTGCTATTCACTGCAAGATCTCTGTTTCTAAAAATTAGTGCCTGGGCTTATTTCCCCCTACTCTTTCCCAGATGCTTTTTCTTTTGTGATCCCAAGGGCAGAAGATACTTCCTATAGGTATTTGTAGGCCATTCTCTGGGACGCGGGTGGCGCTGTGGGTTAAACCACAGAGCCTAGGACTTGCCGATCAGAAGGTAGGCGGTTCGAATCCCCGTGACGGGGTGAGCTCCCGTTGCTCAGTCCCTGCTCCTGCCAACCTAGCAGTTCGAAAGCACATCAAAATGCAAGTAGATAAATAGGTATCGCTCCGGCGGGAAGGTAAACGGTGTTTCCGTGCGCTGCTCTGGTTTGCCAGAAGCGGCCTAGTCATGCTGGCCACATGACCTGGAAGCTGTACGCCGGCTCCCTTGGCCAATAAAGCGAGATGAGCGCTGCAACCCCAGAGTCGGCCACGACTGGACCTAGTGGTCAGGGGTCCCTTTACCTTTAGGCCATTCTCAGAGCCTTTTCTAGCTAAAGACCAAGACAACATGGTCTATCAAATTAAACATTGTGGCAAAAATGCGGCTGCTATCTATAACACCATTATGGTGTCTCATTCTCTGAACAGAAAATCACGTGAAAGTTAATATGTGTGATGCGACATCAACAAAGCTCTGCCATTCTGCAAATCATTGGGCAGCGTTAACCAGGGTGATCAAGACCTCCATGTTGCAAATGGGGGTGCTGTTTGGCTTTACCCTGGGGCCCCCCTCTTCCCAGACTGACCTTGCCATCTGCCTCCTTGTGGGTAGTTGATGTTGTTGCTGGATTTCAAGCATGCAGCTGTTGCTGCTACCTTCCTGTTGCAGAGAGAAGCTTGGGAGAAATGAAAACCTTATTTCTTCCCCATTTCTGAGGATCTAGGGTTAGCATTGTGACCTAGAAAGGTAAAGGGACCCCTGACCATTAGGTCCAGTCACGGATGGCTCTGGGGTTGCGGCACTCATCTCGCTTTACTGGCCGAGGGAGCCGGCGTACAGCTTCCGGGTCATGTGGCCAGCATGACTATGCCACTTCTGGCGAACCAGAGCAGCGCACGGAAACGCCGTTTACCTTCCCGCCAGAGCGGTACCTATTTATCTACTTGCACTTTGACATGCTTTCGAACTACAATGTTGGCAAGAGAAGGGACCAAACAACGGGAGTTCACCCCGTCGCGGGGATTCGAACTGCCGACCTTCTGATCGGCAAGTCCTAGGCTCTGTGGTTTAACCCACAGTGCCACCTGTGTCCCTTCAGCATTGTGACCTATATGTTAACAAATGACAGGTAACTGTAGAAGCTACAAACCTGAAGGACAACATCTCTGTTCGTGGAAAGCACCAGTCTCTGATTTAAAAATAACAATGTCAGCATCATTATATTTCAAATTATTTTATAATGCACATCTTATATGAGATAAATGTGTGCCTTCTATCCCAATCAATTATGTCCAGTCTTTGTATCCCCAATGAAGATCTGTTTTCTCTACTTTGGTATTCAAAGGCATGTATAAAACTCATGTATTTTTCACAGCAAAAACTGGGACAATTAATTTCTTGATCTTGTTGTAGCAAGATGGATATGGGTCAGAGATCAGGAGAAGGGAGGGGGACACTTTCCTGTGGCCAAGGAAACAAGGAACGTCCCTGGATAAAAACAAGAATAGCGCAGCACACATATGCTGTGTACGTTTCTCCCAGATGGATTTTGTCTTCTTGCTTAATTTTGAACTGTTGTCTCTTTTTTTCCTGCTGCTGCTGCTGCAGTAGAATCTTCCCTAGAGTACACCATAACCAACTGCATCAAATTATCTGGTCGTTTTGAGTCTAGTGGGAATTAAGGAGGAGAATGTTTAGTATATCATTTATTTATGGGTTGCAACAGGCATGAAAACAGATTGTTCTTTTTTTTCAAAAGAAAGGAGCCATCTTTGGGAATGCCTGTAAAGGAAGTAAGGAAAGAAGGAAAGAAAGCTTCAGAGAAATTTGAGTCCCACCTTCAGGATGTTAAATTATTTCATGTAAAAAAGCTAAAAGCTTTTGGGAAATGATATATACTGAAATGGAGAAAATGTTTAAATGGGCTATTCCCAAAAAACCAGAAGCTTTTCTTATGGTTAAAACAGGGACGGGTGTTAGAAAAAAGGTGACTAAACTATTTATGTATGTGGCAACAGCAGCTAGAATATTATATGCACAGAAATGGGGAAAAAGAGAAGGTTCCAATGAAGGAGGAGTAGCTTTTGAAAGAAATGGACTATGCAGAAATGGCAAAGCTGACATCAGAATCAAGAGATCAAAATGATGAACTTTTTATAGAAGAATGGAGGTATATCATGGAGTGTTTTTTAAAAAAAGAAATTACAGTCAAATGACATCGCGGGCAGGTTTCGAGATAAAAGCAGCATCAGAAAACTGATAAAATAATTACAATAAGAGAATTTTTGTGATAGATAAATATATAATGAAGTTGAAATGGTTTGAATCAAAACACTGTGGAGGTGAGAGTGGAAATTCAACTTATGAAATATTGCATTTGATTTAAAGGTTACTGTGAAAAGATTTGAAAAAATTAACAAAATTATATACAAAAGAAGGAGCTTAATATTTTTGCCTGTCCTAGCAAACAGCCAGGGGCAAAAACAACAGCCAATAACATAGGTTCATCCTTTCCCAGAATCTGTAAGCATTCAAAGCAGATTCTGGAGCAGGGCTCACATTCAGTTTGTACAGGGCACTAGAGTCCTAAAGGCTTCTTGACACTTTCTGCTATTCTGTGTATCAGGAAAAGATCAGCAGCAGTAGCAAAGTCTGTTTTCCAGAAGCCTTGTTTCCCGTTATTGGTCTTCTCATGATGAGGGGAACTCCTGCTAAGCTTCCAAGGATCCACAGGATTTCCTGCTCGAACACAGTTTAAAAGCTGCTGCTGTGAGGAATTTGTTTCTCTCAGATCTTAGAAGACACTCTAGGCATATATGAAGTGCAGCCTTCAACTGTTTCGTGTGTTCTGTTATTTCTTGGAGATAAAAGGGAAGTTTGAGAGGGGATGCCAACGGCATTGCCTAGATAACTCTGGAGGATGAAATAATGGGAGGAGAAGACCCGAATGAAGCCTACAAGGGTGGAATTCTCAAAAGAAATCCAAGTGATCACCCCCACCCCATGTTTCTTTTCTTGAAACATGGTAGATAAGTGCCATGTTTTCAGCAGGGCTGACTCCCAAGTAAATGCACAGAATTTCAGCTTCTGAGCTCAAGGATAAGGCAGCACTGAGGAAGAAGGAGGCCTACCCAGAAGATTAAATTGAGCACAATATAAAGAATAAGAGGGACCACTTAGTAGTGCTATATGCTAATAATAATAATAATAATAATAATAATAATAATACGTTTCCAAGCACAATTCAAAGTGTTGGTGCTGACTTCTAAAGCCCTAAACGGCCTCGGCCCAGTATACCTGAAGGAGCATCTCCACTCCTATCATTCAGCCCGGACACTTAGATCCAGCACTGAGGGCCTTCTGGCGGTTCCCTCACTGTAAGAAGAAAAGTTACAGGGAAGCAGGCAGAGGGCCTTCTCGGTAGTGGCGCCCTCCCTGTGGAACACCCTCCCACCAGATGTCAGAAGTTAGAAGACATCTGAAGGCATCCCTGTTTAGGGAAGTTTTTCATGACTGATGTTTTAATGTATTTTTAATCTCTTGTTATGGAATGCAGGTGGCGCTGTGGGTTAAACCACAGAGCCTAGGACTTGCCGATCAGAAGGTCGGCAGTTCGAATCCCCGCAACAGAGTGAGCTCCCGTTGCTCGGTCCTGCTCCTACCAACCTCGCAGTTCGAAAGCACGTCAAAGTGCAAGTAGGAAGGTAAACGGCATTTCCGCGCGCTGCTCTGGTTTGCCAGAAGCGGCTTAGTCATGCTGGCCACATGACAAGGAAGATGTATGCTGGCTCCTTTGGCCAATAAAGCGAGATAAACGCCGCAACCCCAGAGTCAGTCGTGACTGGACCTAATGGTCAGGGGTCCTTTTACCTTTAATCTCTTGTTGTAAGCCGCCCAGCATTGCTGAGGAAACCCAGCCAGATGAGCAGGGTATAAGTAATAAATTATTATTATTATTATTATTATTATTATTATTATTATTGATAGAAGATTCTTCCTAGATTCTTCCATAAGAGTTCTTTCATAAAGACTCTGAAGAGGGCAGAGACCATCTTGGCTGTGGGTCCTGGAAAACCTCCTTGTTTAGCAGGGCTTTTCCCACCTGGTCTGGGAAGGTGGGCCTCTGATTGACTCCAGCTACAAAAACTGAGACTGCTGAAGAGTCCAGGGGCCATCTTGGTCACTGAGCCTGAGCTTCCACAGCTGCTGCCATGATCCACCATTATACATGCCAATTATACAGTTTTAAATATGTTATACTTTAGTTTCGTGTTTACTATGTTGCTTGGGATGTACATTTCTTTGTTGTTGTTTAGTCGTTTAGTCGTGTCCGACTCTTCGTGACCCCATGGACCAGAGAACGCCAGGCACTCCTGTCCTCCACTGCCTCCCGCAGTTTGGTCAGACTCATGCTGGTAACCTCGAAAAAACTATCCAACTATCTCGTCCTCTGTCGCCCCCTTCTCCTTGTGCCCTCCATGTTTCCCAACATCAGGGTCTTCTCCAGGGAGTCTTCTCTTCTCATGAGGTGGCCAAAGTACTGGAGCCTCAGCTTCACAATCTGTCCTTCCAGTGAGCACTCAGGGCTGATTTCCTTCAGAATGGAGAGGTTTGATCTTCTTGCAGTCCATGGGACTCTCAAGAGTCTCCTCCAGCATTTCTTTAGCAATCCTTTATACTGGATTGTTTCATTTGCTGTTTTAATGTAGGTTGTAAACCACCTTGAGGTTTTTCCCCCTCAAACATATAAAATGGTATAAAAATGAAATAAAAATACTATTAATATATTCATCATCATTATATCCAAAAGTTCATAAAATACATTTTCAAATATTTGCCATTATTGTCTGTTTTAATATAAATTTATATTATTTTACAGGAACATAGTATATGAAAGGGAATAAATGGTATATATTGTGGATGACCCAGCCAATCCTTGTTTCTTAAAAAAAACGTATTTTCTTATTTCACAATGTCACCACTTCTCCCTACAGTCCACAGATGGCATTTCTTTTTAATTCCACTCCTTTCCCAACCATAAAATCTTGGCATTAGTCAAGCTGATTTTTAAAAAAAGATAAAGGGGGATGGGGGAGAAGGAAGGAAGGAAGGAAGGAAGGGGAAAACAGTTTGAAGAGTAGATGTGCTAAATTATATTAATTGAATCCTAATTGTCAAATGTGACATTATCAAAGCTGTCCATTTTTTAAATTGCTTGGGGGATTAACATCTGACATGTATGTGTGAAGGCGCATGAAATTCACACACACACAAACGCAAGCACACAAACACAGCAGAAGTATTTATTCTGGCAACTATGTTTACAGAGACCATATTAAAACAGACAACGGAGGTTTTTGGATTTCAGCACCTCTGACCAAACGCCAGCAAGGATAGATATTTGTCATTCAATTCTGTTTCAGAATTCAATCTGCTGACTGTCACCCCTACATGCCTTTTGTTGCATATGGATGAAACAAACCCTTCCAGGGTTCTTCCGTGTGATTGATTGCTGAATGCCTTCACAAACCAATTTGAACCACTCTCTCCATACACTCTGACTCCCTTGTTGTCCCTTGTGCAGTATGTTGAAGGAGGATCACACTGTTTCTTTTGTAGTTTCGGAAGGACTGATTAAGTAGAGCTGTTCTGATTTGCTTGAACTACCTTTCTATGCAGATAGCTCCTGGCTTTCCTTTTGACCAAATTATCCACGAGCAACCAGGCATTACACTGTGTGTGTGTGTGTGTGTGTGTGTGTGTGTGTGTGTGTGTGTTACCTCGGGTTAAGTACTTAATTTGTTCTGGAAGTCCATTCTTAACCTGAAACTGTTCTTAACCTGAAGCACTATTTCTGGGTTAGCGGAGTCTGTAACCTGAAGCGTATGTAACCTGAAGCATATGTAACCCAAGGTACTTCTATCTATCTGTCTATCTATCTATCATCTATCTATCTATCTATCTATCTATCTATCTATCTATCATCTATCTATCTATCTATCATCTATCTATCTATCATCTATCTATCTATCTATCTATCTATCATCTATCATCTATCTATCTATCATCTATCTATCTATCTTATCTATCAATCATCTATATCTATCTATCTATCTATCTATCTATCTATCATCTATCTATCTATCTATCTATCTATCTATCTATCTATCTATCTATCTATCATCTATCTATCTATCTATCTATCTATCTATCATCTATCTATCTATCTATCATCTATCTATCTATCTATCTATCTATCATCTATCTATCTATCTATCTATCTATCTATCTATCTATCATCTATCATCTATCTATCTATCATCTATCTATCTATCTATCTATCTATCTATCTATCTTATCTATCAATCATCTATATCTATCTATCTATCTATCTATCTATCTATCTATCTATCTATCTCTATCATCTATCTATCTATCATCTATCTATCTATCTATCTATCTATCTATCTATCTATCTTATCTATCTATCTATCAATAATCTATATCTATCTATCTATCTTATCTATCTATCAATCAATCAATCAATCATCTATCTATCTATCTATCTATCTATCTATCTATCTATCTATCTATCTATCTGATCATCTATCTATCTATCTATCTATCTATCTATATCTATCTATCTATCATCTCACTCTTTCCTCTTGTTGACTTTGCCATAGACAGGGCTGCCTATCTTCTAATGTGTGTTTGTTTCAATTTATGTGAGCCACGTTGAGCTCCAATTCTGGAAAAGAATTGTTGGGATATACATAAATAAATTATTTGTTTAGTTTGGGATATATATAGGGCTGGAAATAAATAAATCATCCTTCTCCAACTCAAAAGAGGCCCGCCCATTCCTGTGTTGCTTGGCAAAGGGTACCAAATACATTTTTGTCATCTTTCTTATGATGCATTGATTACCTATCCTGTTAAGGAGATGGTGTAGCCTTTTCCAACAATAGACGATTGGCAATTAAAATTGATGGAATACGCAGAACTGGCAAACTTACTGGAAGAATGAGAAATCAAGAAGAGAGACTTTTTATTACTGACATTTTATGGAGACAATTTATGAACTATTTGAAGATACACTGTAAACAACTTAAAACATTAGCAGGGTTGATATAAACTGGTGTAGTTAGAGACAATTTTAAAAAAGAAGAATTGGATGTTAGGATTTAGATATAAATTTGATATGTAGTAGAGGAAAGGTATAAAATATGTAAGCGCAGCAAGGAGGGGAGGGAAATTGATGGAAATGTAGTGAGGGATTTTTTGTATACACTTGTTTTTCTTTGTTAAATGTATGTAAAAGAAGAAAATGGAAAATATTTTCTTTTAAGGCAATGGTGTAACCTTTTGCCAGACATGTACTAGCTCTTAAACTAGTCACCTGAGGTGAGTTAAAATTCATTTCCAGGTAACCAGGCAGGAAAAGTCATGAAAGCTGGAAAAGAATTGGAATTTTAATTCCAGGCTGTAGGATAATGATTATCCGTAAATAATGGTCTCATTTTGAATGCTAAGGGTAAATCAATCCTACAATAAGCCTTTGTTGAGAAAAATAGATAAATAATTGCATATAGTTCTGTACATTTTCATTACAGAGATTCACACAGATTCGCTTTTTAAACAAGCAGCCATTCCCTTGCCCCCAGTTACTACTGCAAACATTTTTGTGCCTCTTTCAGTTCTGAACTGCAACACAGGCATGTCCCCATCTTATGTAGAATTAACCCCCACTCCCTTGTTCAAAGTGCCATTTAGTTATGTAACTCTGATCCCGGGGGGAACATCAGACATCCAGCAGAGTCAGAAAGAGACTCTTTCTGTGGCAGTTTTATTCCTCAATTGTTCGCTTATACCCCTGTTCTTTTCTAGTCACGTACTTCAATATCGATTTCTATGACCCATTTTCTTTTTATATATATATATAATAGTGTATTCTGATTACCTATGGTGGGGTCGCCAAATATAGTGAATCAGACATGCCATTTTGAACGACTCACTTCAAAAGACCCCGAGTTTATTAGGTTGCAACCTGCTATTACAGCCATGTGGTAAGAGAAGGCTTCTGTTTCCAAATGCTTCAAAGTGGGATCTGTAATAGACAGAAAAAAACAGGGTCGTTTTAACGTTAACGAACCGGTGTACAGTGGTACCTCTGGCTGTGAATGGGATCCGTTCCGGAGGCATGTTTGCAACATGAAAAGTGCACAACCTGAAGCGCTGTATCTGCGCAGTGTGATTTGGTGCTTGTGTGCATGTGTGAGCGGTGAAACCTGGAAGTAACCCTTTCCAGTACTTCCAGGTTGCCACAGGACACAACCTGAAAAAAGTAACATAAAGCAAACGTAACATGAGGTATGACTGTACAGTGGTACCTCGAGTTACATACGCTTCAGGTTACAGACTCCGCTAACCCAGAAATAGTACCTCAGAGCTGGAAAGGGTTTGCTGAAATATCTAACTGAATTAGAATACAAAAATGGGAGGTGTGAGGAGGTCAAGGAACTAAGTGAATGAAAGCAAGTGATGTAAAGGTTTGATCTGTTGTTGTTTTTAACTGTTTGTATTTTTTCTATATTTTTTCTGTCTTTTTCTTTTTCTTTTTTTTTCTTTATTTTTTCTCTTTGTAATTTTTAAAATTTGAATAAATATTATTTTTTTAAAAAGAAAGAAAGAAATAGTACCTCGGGTTAGGAACTTTGCTTCAGGATGAGAACAGAAATTGTGCAGTAGGAGGCCCCATTAGCTAAAGTGGTGTTTCAGGTTAAGAATGGACCTTCAGAACGAATTAAGTTCTTAACCCAAGGTACCACTGTATATGTACCAAGACATGACAGGACTCAGCAATTTGTAATTAGGTCCTGCTTTCGTCAAGTGCTCCCTCCAGTGGACATTCTTCTCCATCAGTGGGCCTCTCTGGTCACCCACATGCTAGTCTACCTTCTCACTCACTTTTTCCTCCCTTTTCTGGTGCCCTGTAGCCATGGGATTACCCAGTCGCTGTGAAAGAAACTAGAATCATAGAACTGCAGAGCTGGAAATGAAGGTCATCAAATTCAACCCCCTGCAATGCAGGAATCTCAACCAAAGCATCCATGACAGATGATCACCCAACCTTTGCTTAAAAACCTCCAGCGAAGGAGAGCCCACCACCTTTCCACTGTCAAACAGCTCTTACCTTCAGAAAGTTCTTTGGCTTTGCCTGGCTGCTCTCCAACATCCTTCTGCCCACAGTCCTGGGTGTTGGCTTGAATTCCCACTCTGCTCGTTGGCCTTGCCTATAATCTGCACCTGGAATGGGACATACTGGGCATGTACAAAAGAAGTCTATTGTCAGGGACTGGCTGGATGAGGAAGAGTGGTGGGAGCTACCCACCCTAGATCCCGCGCCCCCAAGATGAAGAAGACTTTGATCCCAGATCGTGGTGGTGGGACACTGAAGAGCAGTCTGCAGAAGGTACAAACTGGGAGCTGCTAGAAGCAGGAGGTTTGAGCGATCAAGAGGGGTCAGGAGAAGGAGGGTTAGAGGCTGAGCATCACAGTGTGAGCGCCGACTCAGACAGAGAGGAGTCAGAGGTTGCCCTTGCTAAGCAGCAGTAGGACAGTGTCAGGAGTGCGTGCAGGAGCCAGGCCCTGTGACCAGTAGGGCTTGGCAGGACTGGGGCCTTCCTAAGCTTGTTCTGAAGAGGCAAGGTGTAGCCGCACAGGTGAGGCCACTTGGTAACTCACTGTACCTGGAGGCAAGAGCCAGGAAGGGATATAAGGTCAGCATTTCCCTTCGGCTCTTTGCCACAGCAACACGTTTTCTGCCTTGCTGCGTTTGGCTTCTTGCTTCCTGATCCTCGGACTTCGGCTTCTTGTCTCCTTGCTTCTCAACCCTTGGACCCTTAACTTCATGACTCTTGTTCCTGCTCCCACCCCACCATCTTGCCCCCGGTCTTGACTTCCTCAGCCGGGACTCCGATTGCCCGTAGACCGGACTGTGACAGACAGTCCCAGTCTTGCTGGCTCCTTCCCCTTTAACACCCTGCTTGAGGAGAGTCCTGAGGAGGACCCCATCCCCTCGACTCAGCCTTTGTCTGCTTGGAGGGATCCAGAGTGAAAGACTAGAGAGGGCAGGGCAGGGCTTGTGGTCAGTTTCAGCAACGTCTCAGCTGGTTTAAGACGAACGAGAGGACTCTACAGTACTGTGTTGTTATTTTCTGTTAATAAAACGCCAATTGCATTCCGCGCCTCTTGTGCTTCCCCGCTCTGTCGTTGACCTGGGCTTGCTTGACAGCTCCTTGACATCTATGTAGTAAAAGTGTCATAAAAAACAAGCCCTCAGTGGCTAAGTGCAATCATAGACAGAACCATGGATCTCTGGCCTGCTACCACTGCAAGCCAGGAGGCTCAGTTTCAATGAGATGCTGCCTACATGGAATGCCCTGTGGGTAAAAAAAATCTGCACCCCCTCACTGTTATGTTTAAATTGGGCCCCACATGAGGAATATCTATGTGCCTCCAATGAATATTGTCTGGAGGGGATCTTGCCATCATGACAGATGTGGAAAACAAAATGCTAATTCCATAGGCATGGCATGATTTCAAGCTGAAGTCTCTGGGAAATATGATTGCTTAATGTTGCTGTAGACATCCATTAATATAGACCTCAGGCTAACATTGATCTTAGTATGTCTGTGTTAGAGACATCTCATGCATTTTCTGAAAACAGCCGGATGCCACATTAAAATGGTAGAATTCACTGTAAAATTTGACACACACATGATGCCAAAAAGGTAAAGTAACCAGTATTTATTTTATTTTAAAATACTGCTTACCTCCTCTTAATTATTAATAGTTTTTCCAGAGAGGGTTGCAACAAACTTTGAAACAAGAACATTGTAAAACATTGGAAATAAAACTAGGAAGAAGCAGATTCAACAGGTCAACAGACACTGTCAGAGGCCTGGGCAAATAGATAAGTCTTCAGCTAGTGCCGAAAACTCATAAGAGCCCTACTGTAGCCCTACTGTACTAAGAATGCCTACTCCTGTGTCACCATGTATCAAATCCCTGTTAAGTGTGACACTGACAGGTGGGCAGCCCCCACTAGTCTTAATGTATAGGCAGGTATGGAAATGGGTGGTCCATCAAGTATCTAAATCCTAAACTGTTTAGTGTTCTGTATGTATCTGGAAGTCTGTGGGGTTCCTTTAACACAGGAGTACTGTTCCACAGGGGTGTATGGGATGTTAGGGGACCTCTGGTGGGGGACACATTGTGCTTCTTCTGGGGTCGTACATCCACCTTTGGTCCCCAACTGCACTCGGCTCTCACCTGTGCCTCTGAGAAGCTGTCAGCATGCAATAGCAGCCACACCCCAAGAACGGCTTCAACTGTCTGGCTAAACCAGGTGAGGGTAGCTGATGGGCCTCAAACCCTTGATGAGTTAGGGACTTCCCCTGCATGCAAATACCATGCTCTGGTGGATTGAGTGGACAAGACCAGGAGTGGGTCTGATAATCATGAAGATGGCTTCTGAACGTCCTGCGGTGAGAGGTTAGGGGCAGCTGGCGCTCATCAACTTTGGAAGGTAGTCCATCTAGGAGAAGGAAAACTGATCCTAAACCTATGCAGCCTTGTGATATATCTTTGGGAGAAGAAAACGTTAAGGAATAAACCCTACACAAACCAAGTGGAGTCCCTAAGATGGCTGCTTGGACGGCTCCTTCCAGCGACTCCTGCAACTAAGCGGGTGCCAAACCTGTTGCTCTGCTTTTTTTTGGACTACATCAGCAAGACCAAGATTGAGGTCTTGTCAACTGGGCAGCCCAGGACCTCCATACACACTGCTCTGGCTTGTACCAAAGGGACTTCCCTTGGTGCCCCAACACAGCAGTCTGACTCCCCCCCCCCCCCGGAGGTGGGTGTCACTTGAGACAGACAGATGCCAGCTGTTCCACATGACAGCCTAGCCACCTGCACAAGCTATTGTTTTCAGGACACCTTCAAAGGACCCTATAGAGCGCATTGCAGTAGTCCAGTTTTGAGGTTACCAGAACATGGGTCAGACTGTCCCTGCTGAGAAATTATAATAGTTGGTTGACCAGCTGAAGTTAACAGGAGGTGCTGTCAACATGGAAGGCACATGTGCAATGGTAGATTGAGGAGGTCCCACAGCCCTTCCTGTTCCTCCTCAGCCCCTGATGATCCTGAGGTTACATATAGCCTACATAATCAGTAGCCACTGATATGCATTTGGTTGCCTCTGTGGCCTGGACTGAGTTTTCAGTTGTGTGATAATGCAGTCCTGGCATAGTTACCTGGAGAGCACAATCAACTGTAGTGTGTGTGTGTGTGTGTGTGTGTGTATGAGAGAGAGAGAGAAAGAGAGAGTTTATAATAGTGATTCTTCATCAAGAATGTGTGTGTGTGTGTGTGTGTGTGTGTGTGTATGTATAGTTTCACCTGTCCAATGTTTGCCTACTATTTATAAGTACTAGGAAAAGAAGAGTAATAAGCCACTGAGGGAGAGGTTTTGTAAAGCTGGATGAGTTTGCAATTATTCTGGTTCACAGCCACCTAGGACATTCTCCAGCTTGTGAATATTTCAGTAGTCAACATCCCATTCATGCTCTAATGAATGGGATCTCTCTGCTGACAGTTGCCTTCTTTTCTACCTGGTGCCTAAGGCAAAGTGAGCCTGTGGCTTCATGTGTTAGTTATATAACCCACAGGATATTCCCAAGCAATCGTTTCTAAAGCTGTACCTGGCTGCAAAGCAGACATCTCTTTAAGGAACCGTTACAGTTGTTAGTTAACCTTGGCAAATGCTTTGGAACTGCTAATAAACATCCCCATAGGCAGGATGACAAAGAAATCCATTTGAGTTTTGTCGCAGTGATAAATATTGTGCCTCCTCACATACAAAGCTGCTGCTAATTAAGACAATCTGGGAAGACCTTAGAAATTAAAGGCCTTTTAGATTAAAACTGGAAGGTAAAACTGGTAAAACTGGCAACAAAATAATTGAATCTTATGCAATCTTATGCAATCATATAATTGTAGCTTTGGAAGGTTCCCTGAGTGTCATCTGCTACAATACCATGAAATGCAAGAATCTTGCCCATAACTGTCCCTGGGTGGACTTAAACCACCAAGCTTCTGTTTAACAGCCCAACATGCTGTTCTACTGCACCACAGAGGTCTTCTCTAGGGAGATTCTGTCCCTTGGAGTCTTAAAAAAAATCACATTCAGCCAAAGCTTTGGACAAAGCTGACTTCACAAGTTCTGTTTGCTCTGGGTGGCACCTTAGATGTGTTTGCTAGAAAAGCAGCCTCCATAATTTGCTCATTCTTGCTGGCTTCTTAAAAACTAGTTTTATCATGACAGAAATCAAATGTTTCTTGATTAAAATGGATTGATCAATGGGGGCATTGGAACGAGACATACAGCAATGTCGATCCTGGTTGTCGTATTATTTTTCTTTAGCAAAGCAGGGAGTGTAGAGTACGGGGTTTGGAGGTTCACTGTGAATCCAAAGTCAGGACTAGCTGCCTTTGGGAGCCAATGGATACATCAGAAATTTTGAGAAAATATCATTGGTGCCAATCATGACATGGCGGCCATGGGGGAATACCATAAGACAACATGGCTGTCACATTTTAAAGAACAAAAAATGAGACAGGAAAATGGTGTGGGGATGCTCCCTTTTTAAGCCAACCCATCAATGAGGAAAAGGGAACCTACATCATACCTCAAGGACCTCCCCTTTCCATATGAACCTACCTGGACCCTGAGATCATCTTCTGAGGCCCTTCTTCATGTGCCTCCTCCTCAATGCCCTCTTAAAATGTGGTTTTTTGGGGGGAGGATGTTATTGGGCTGTTGTTTTTATTTTTATTATATATTTTGTGGTTTTATATTTCGATTTTGTTCTGTGAACCGTCCTGAGTCCTCTGGGTATAGGGTGGTATATAAATTCTAATATATACCATATTTTTACTCCATAAGACACACTTTTTTCTTCCTAAAAAGTAAGGGGAAATGTCTGTGCATCTTATGGAGCGAATGCGTTGTCCCTGGAGCTGAATTGCCCAGGGGCAAAAAGCAGATCATGCTTTTTTTTTCTTCTTTTTTTTTTGAAAGAGGGAAGGGGGTGTTGAAACAAAGCCGCTGATTGTTTGCCTATCGGGGAGAGCGATAAGGGACGTTAGTGATAAAGGAGGCTGCCTGGGAAGGGGGAGGTAAAAGCCCATGGATCCTCAGGATTTTTACATTGGGTCACTGCAAATTCACCATCAGATCACATAGCGTGTCCATGGCTACAGCCTGCACCCAAAAACCCACACATCCACTGTTGTGTGGGGCCGCAATGGCGCAAAAACGTGTTTACAAAGCACGGATCCACATGGATCCTCAGGATTTTTGCATTGGGTCACCCCAAATTCACCATCAGATTACATGTCTGTGGCCACAGCACGAACCACAAAAATCATACATCCACGGTTTCGTTCAGAATATTTTTTTTTTCTTCCTCTAAAAGCTAGGTGCATCTTATGGAGCAGAAAATACGGCAATAGGAATAGGAATAAGAATAAGAATAATACATCAGCCACTGCCATGTTCACTTATTCTAAACGTACTCTGTTGAGAATGTTTGGGGTGGTGGACATACCATCCGGTTAGCCAATGAAATGCAGGCATATTTAAGGGCCCATGTTCATTGTAAGGGAGGCTGAACCAATGTAAATGGAGAAGAGCTGGAATAGCAAACAGGCTCTCATATATTGTGGGGTTTTTTGAGGTGATACTTGCTGAGACCTTTTGCAGGTGCTACAGGAGATGCTGGCAGGTGCTTTGGGACCTGCCGGCAGCGTGCGATGACATCTGGTTTAAAGGATGCCCTCCATCCGGACTAATTGCTATAGTAACATAAATGACGCCAAGGACCATTTTTCCATCCTCTGTGACAGCAGCTGCCATTATGAAAGGAGATGAAATCGTCCCGGAATAATTTATCAGGTGCAATATCGAAAGGTGAGCCTAGGGTATTCTCATTAAAACAAAAACAAAAAAAAACCTCTCAGGATGTGTCTTGGTGATGGATCATCATTTGTAAAAGTTTTGCTCCCACCTCCAGCAAAAATAAAAAAATTAAAAATTAAATTAACTGCTATCAAAGTGTAGAAATTAATTGCTGAAACGGAACATTGCAATTAAGCTTAATGGCCATAATTCTGCACAACCCTGCTGCTAGAGGTTGCTTACGTACTGCCTGATTGCAGTAGCCTCCTTCCCCACCCTGCCAGCCTCCTGTACTTTAAATTACTCCATGTGGTTTGTGGTTCAATGGAGGACAGCTAGAGTGAAAAACACTTGGCTCTGAGCATTTCTCTCGGCCATAAATGTTAGAAGTTCTTTAGACGTTGACAATTTTTCCATGCGTTTATTTTGAACTTAAACCCAGGAGCTGGAACTTTTATTTGAACCTTTCAGAATTCAAATGGAGGAGACCCAGAATTTGTGTTTTTGCGACACCCCCTTCAATTGTTCCTTGAAAACTTAGGCCAACACATTGGCTGCAATGCACGGTGCATGATTTCCGTACATCCCCTCTGGGAGCCATACTGTACAACATCTGCGACACACATCCAATGGAGCTGTGTGCACACGTTAGCAGAGTTCAGCAGAAAGCCAGACTGTTTAGGAATGTGGCATCACGAATTACTTTATTATTTACAGCAAATTAAAACAAAATAACATGGCTAGTGTGAACAGCATCTCTCTCACACACCCTCTCTTCGGAGAGAAGAGAACAAAGAAGATGGAAGTTCTCAAGTCTGAGTTCCATTCCCATACTTACAATAGTAAGGAATGTAAACAGAGGATCACATGATCCAGCAATGAGAGAATCAAATACTGACACACATTGTGTGTGTTACACTATCAACATTGCCATTGTTTTAGATCCACAAATGTGTCTGTGATTGGGATGGACCAGAAGTGGCTGGGGCAGAGTCACTAGGCTAGTATCCTGGCAGGTGGGTTGCTGTTGCTTACCTGAAGGGAAAAGGGAAAGGTGCCAAGGAGCTCAGTTTGGTGCAAATCCACCAGCAGGAGCAGCAGATTGGCTCTGCTGGTGTGTTTGCACTACGCTGACCTTCCCACCACCTTATTCCTCGCCCTGCTGGTAAGCAAAAGTGACTCACCTGCTGGGAAGCTATCGTAGTGACTCTGCATGACTTGGCAACCCGCTTCTGGAATGGACTCTGTATGCTCTGTCCTGCCCTCTTCCTTTTAGCAACTACAGCTTTCTGGGATACCAGGACACAGACCACTTTTCACAGATAAGTGTGCTTTCTTACATGAGGTTGTTGGACCTTCTTTGCCAGCCGAGTTTGCGCAGCGACTGGGGCGATAGGATAAAAGCTTGCCTGCAATATCTTTGCTTATCTTTATTTTTAAATAATTATCAAACAGCTCCAAAACACCCCTTCTCACCACCTTTCCTCAACAGTTCTTGACAGCAGTCCCTAACAGTATAACAGTATACACTACCACTTGATCAACTTAAATACAGTGGTACCTCGGGTTACATACGCTTCAGGTTACATACGCTTCAGGTTACAGAATCCGCTAACCCAGAAATAGTACCTCGGGTTAAGAACTTTGCTTCAGGATGAGAACAGAAATCGTGCTCCGGCGGCACAGCGGCAGCAGGAGGCCCCATTAGCTAAAGTGATGCTTCAGGTTAAGAACAGTTTCAGGTTAAGAACGGACCTCCGAAACGAATTAAGTACTTAACCTGAGGTACCACTGTACAATTTTCAAATAATCAATTACCCTATCACATTGCTGCATTCAGTGCAGTAGGTAAACAAACACACAACACACCTCTGAGTAGCACCATTGACCACATTAATATCAAGAAAACCCAACAGAGGTATGTACAGATGAGTCCAGACCTGGGACCTTGATGCCTAGTTACTTCATTGCAGGCCTCTCTTCCTTTTTTTTTTTAAAATATTTATTAACATTTTAAAGACTGCAAAAGAAAGGCAAAGAATTAAACAAAACAAAACAATACAATACAAAAACAAAAACACCACACAACCAACCCCCAAACATTAAATTAACAAAACCAAACAAACACAATTTAAAACACATCTAATAAGTTCATTATCTTAACTTTCATTTACTTGTTTCAGCGACCTCCTCACACCTCCCTTTTTGTATTCCACTTTAATTAACTGTTTCAGCAATTCCTTTCCATCTTCCTCTGTTTTCTGTCCTGTAATTTATCTTAACATATTCTAACCTTATTTTTCCCTTTAATATATAATTGTCTTAACATATTTTAACTTTATTTTCCCTTTAATACTCTAATAATCTATTTGTGCTTAATTCCTTGTAACATTTCTACTAAAGCCATATAACTCCTTTCCAACATTTTTCTAACACTCATTAATTTTACAATATTTTTATAAATAGTCTTTAAACTTTTTCCAATCTTCTTCCACCGACTCTTCTCCCTGGTCCCGGATTCTGCCAGTCATATCAGCCAATTCCCTATAGTCCATCAACCTGGTGATCTTCTGTCTGATGCTCTTAACTCTCTTCCAAGTCCCTTCTGCAAGTCTTCTTCATATTTATACATGAACTTTACTTTGTCTTCCTCTGATCTTATTTTCATTTTCCTTCCTTTGAGGCTAAAGAGTAGATCTCGGGGAAACTCTCACCTAAAGATGATTTTATTCCTTCTCGACAGGGCAACCAAATCTCCGTAGTTAAATCTAAGATCCGAAAGGTATTTCAGGACGTCTTTCAAAATTTCCACTCTTGACTGTTGTTCTTCTAAGTTCCCCTGGTATTTCCAACAGTCTCTTATTTTGTTCTTCTCTTTTTTCCCTCCTCTTCCAAGTCCAAGAGCCCTCACAGTTTTAATCTGTTCTTGACCCAAGTCCCGGTCCCAAAAGTCATCAAATTCCTGTGTAAGGAAATCTATCAAACTTTCCTTCTCCAGTTCAAGTAGGGCTCTGATCCTCAAAATCTGATTTTCTTTAAATTCAATCATAGCAGGCATCAACTTTTGGTCATCAAATTGCATCTGTAAGGCTGGGACTCTCTCTCTCTCCAATTGTGTTACTTTAGGTTCAACGGCAATGACTTTCTCCCTAGCCTTCTCCGCAGTTTGCCATGTCAAAGTAGATTCCTGTGTCAGTTTCTGAATAGTTTCTATATTGGTGTTCACTTTTTGTCCCAAATTGTCAATTTTGGTAGTTACCACATCCACCTTTTTGTGAAGCTGTTCCAGTGAGTCACTTATCTTACATAATACAACCACTAAGGTCCCCAGAATCTCACAGGTTTTTATCTTGCAGCTGGAAATTTCCCCAGCTCAACTCTTGTGACAGTTTCAAAAGCTTCCTCTAGAGGGAAACAGTTCCTCTAGAGGAAAACAGTTTCTATTTGTATTAGTCCTTTTAAACTCAATTCAAACAATAAAGTTAGTTTCAATTTTCTGTTACTTTTACTCCTTTTTAAACGCAGACGGTGACCATGGAAACAATGTATTCCTCTTATTTAACTAACTGTCAGTGAACGTTCTAATCACGGTCAGTCCTGTTGGCAGCCCGTTTCCAGGATCGGAGCGGTGGTATATTAACTCTGTTCACTCTCTCCTGCAGGTATACTCAGTCCAAAACTTTCCCCCCTCTTCTCCTGCCACCAAGGGGGGTTTAGTATTTTTTACTGATGGAAATTTAGTCCTTTACAATAGGCTTTCCGAGACTTCAGCTTGCAACCTCATTGCTTCAATCTATTTACAAAAGGGGAAGGTGGACTTCCTGTTTTAGACCTCCCTGTTTCGGCACCAAATTAAGACGTTTAAAAATCCAGTTCTCCGCTCTACTCACGGGTAGTTGCTTTAAGATCAAATTGTCCACAGGAAAAAGTCAGCGCTCTCCGGCAACAGCTATGCGGCTTCGCTCCGTGGAAGAAGCAGTCAATTCGAAGCACCGCACCGCTCACCCCACGTCGCTCCGGATCCCCGAAACCGGGTTTCCCCGCGAGTAGGGGAGGCGCAAAAGGTGCCAGCCAAATCCCACATTCACAGGCTTCACCCGCCTGTGATTTCTAGTGGGTCTCCACCTTCGCCGTCGCGGCCAGACCCAGATTCCTACGAAGCAAATTCCTCCCGATCATTCGAATTCCGCCATTACCAGAGGCGCTAACCCAGACGTCCTCTTCCAGTCAGCTTTGCCATTTTAGTTCCTCTCAGGTTGCAGTTCCTCGATAGGTTCTGCTTCTTTCCTTCCAAATGGGAGGATTTAATTAGCTCAAGTCAGGGATCATCTCTTCATCCACCCAAAACACCAGCAGGGGACACTGAAGGCTACACACTTGCCATGTGCCCTGCTAGTTGTGTCTCCACAGCCACAACTTCTCACTCCTCTCTCTTGTCATTGACCAGATGTGTGTTTAGCCTTTACTCAGTCCAGTCACTCTTTCCTTCCCTCTGATTTTTGTTTGGACCTTTTAAATCCCCAGGGACGCAGGTGGTGCTGTGGTCTAAAACACTGAGCCTCTTGGGCTTGCCGATCAGAAGGTCGGCGGTCCAAATCCCTGCGATGGGGTGAGCACCCGCTGCTCTGTCCCAGCTCCTGCCTACCTAGCAGTTCGAAAACACGCCAGTTCAAGTAAATAAATAGGTACCGCTGCGGTGGGAAGGTAAATGGCGTTTCCGTGCACCCTGGTTTCCATCACGGTGTCCCTTTGCGCTAGTAGCAGTTTTTTCATGCTGGCCACATGACCCGGAAGCTTTCTGTGGACAAACGATGGTTCCCTTGGCCTGAAAGTGAGATGAGCGCCGCAACCCCATAATCGCCTTTGACTACACTTAACCATCCAGGGGTCCTTTAAAGGTAAAGGTAAAGGGACCCCTGACCATTAGGTCCAGTCGTGGCCGACTCTGGGGTTGCGGTGCTCATCTCGCTTTATTGGCCGAGGGAGCCGGCGTACAGCTTCCGGGTCATGTGGCCAGCATGACTAAGCCGCTTCTGGCAAACCAGAGCAGCGCACGGAAACGCCGTTTACCTTCCCGCTGGAGCGGTACCTATTTATCTACTTGCACTTTGACGTGCTTTCAAACTGCTAGGTTGGCAGGAGCAGGGACCGAGCAACGGGAGCTCACCCCGTGGCGGGGATTCGAACCACCGACCTTCTGATCAGCAAGTCCTAGGCTCTTAGCTTTTCCTTTTTAGCCCTATTTGCCACAGCTGAGACATATTCTTTCTCCAGCTTCCTCACTTACCATCAATGACATTTATCCGAAACCCCTTTTCCTGCAGTGACACACAATTTTCTTTTCCTTTTTTTCTTTTTCTTTTGCCATGTAAGATTTTTTTAACTCAGAGACTATGACAACGAGAAGTTTTTAAAAGAGTGGGAATTGTTAATTGTTTCTGTGCAAAAAGTACTGTAAACAAGTTGATGCATCCGCAGGATTTTAAGTAAATGCTTGCAACTAGCAGAAAATTAGATAAAATTAAGGGAAATAATAATTGGAAAAGTATAAGTATGGAAATGCAGAAGAACTTGGTTAATATAAGGAACCAGAAAGGGGTATGGAAGGAAGTCCAGAGATTTAAAGAATCTCAAAGAGAAGGGTTGTGAAAAGGTGCTTGTATAAATTTAGATTTGGTAGAAATGTCAGTTAATTACTGTTTTTATTTGTGAAAATGTAACTGAAAAATTAATAAAAAATTATTTACAAAAAAAAAGACTTTTTTTCTCATAATACAGTAAAATTATAAATGGAGCATTTTCTTCAGTGCTTCCTAGACTTATCTTGGATATCATCAAAGGGCAGCAATTTATTGTTTATTTAACTTAATTATTGTTGCATTTTTGCTGCCAAGGATTGGAAGAGGTGCTTGTGGGGCTTTTGTGCCTCAGTTGTCAAAATAACTTGACCGGCCTTGGGTACTACACACCTTGTCCTCTTTGCCACTCTGTCTTGGGCAGTAAGATTTTTGAGACAGCCCAGTTGAATGCTGCCACTGCTAGGACCACGTGAAGAGGCTGCAGGAGTCGGGGAAAATAACTAAATTGGGGTGAGCACAAAACCCTTCTCCTCCCACTCAGCTCTCTGATTTAAAGCACACACACAAAAAAGTTATCAAAAGAATGTTTGCCTTGCTTCTACTTTATAGTTTATCTCTCTTGGGAGTGCTTCAGGATGCATGATAGCATATTTTTATAGTAATTACTTGTAAAGGACAGTAAATGATGCCGAAATACTATTGGGAAATATTACTTGGTTCATGTTATGTAACCATAAAATGTGTGTGTGTGTGTGTGTGTGTGTGTGTGTGTGTGTGAGAGAGAGAGAGAGAGAGAGAGATGAACAGAGATGGAGTGGAAGGACAGCAGTATGGAAATAGCAGCGGTAATATGTGTTTATAATAATGTTGATGATGGTTGGTATTCCTTAAATCACTGTATGTATTTTACAAGATTATTTGTTGAATGTTCTTTCTTTCTTTCTTCTTTTTAATAGATTGATGCGTTTCATTGCATGTAACTTTTAATGTGTAAATAAAGCACAAGAAATTTTAAAAAAAGGAAATACCAGTGTTGGAGCAGAGAGAGGTCCTACTGATATTACTCACCATACTTAGAAAGCAAAGTCTTTTGTGACACCTTAAATACCAATACAGTGGTACCTTGGGTTACAGATGCTTCAGGTTACAAACACTTCGGGTTACAGACTCCGCTAACCCAGAAATAGTACCTCAGATTAAGTACTTTGCTTGAGGATGAGAACAGAAACCGTGCGGCTAAAGTGCTACCTTAGGTTAAGAACAGTTTCAGGTTAAGAACGGACCTCCAGAACGAATTAAGTTCTTAACCTGAGGTACCACTGTAAATGTTTTATGACATAAGCTTACCATGGGGGTTGTAGCTTATATCAGTTAGCCAGAAAGGGTGGCATTGGTTGGTCTGATGAACGTTGGGCTTCTGTTCAAAAGGTCCAGCATCCATACCCAGTCCCTCTCTTCCTACACACTAATAGCCTCAATCACAAGATTGTTCAGTTTATTAGGAACATGGTGTTACACCACACGTTCATCCCCCAGTGAATATCCCTCCGGCAATTCCAGTTGTCGGGCACAACCTGCAGCTCAGCAGGCCCTCAAGTTCCTCCCTAGTGGCTTCTCTCTGCTGGGACTCCAGACAGGTCTTCCATTCCTCCTTAGATATCTCTGAGGCTTCACTGTTAATAGCTGAACCTACACTCTACACATGACAGCATAGGCACTGGGTTCTGCCCAACTTTGAGGGGTCTGTCGCAGCCACAGGAAGGCCTGATGGGGTAGGCTCAATGGCTGTGGGTAGGCTCAATAAGGCCCATTGCGGCTGCCGGGAGGGCCCATTGTAGCCTTGGGGAGACCTGGCAGGACCTGCCTCAGGCCGCAGAATATTGAGGGGTCCCAGCCCTCTGCATGAGAGAAACCCGTGGGGTGGGGGTGTCCATTCCCTGACAATTATTAACACTGAAAAATAACAAATTTGTAAGTTCTGAGAAGGCAGATGTGGTTGGAGACCAGCAAAATAATAATAATAATAATAATAATAATAATAATAATAATAATAATAATAAATGTTTGTAACAGGTACAGTGGTACCTCAGGTTGCACATGCTTCAGGTTATAGACTCCGCTAACCCAGAAATAGTGCTTCAGGTTAAGAACTTTGCTTCAGGATGAGAACAGAAATTGTGCTCCGGCGGCACGGCAGCAGCAGAAGGCCCCATTAACTAAAGTGGTGCTTTAGGTTAAGAACAGTTTCAGGTTAAGAACAGACCTCCGGAACGAATTACGGTAAGTACGTAACCAGAGGTACCACTGTATAGGGAATCTTTGGCTCTCCATCATCCCTTGTGGCCACTGCCCTTCTTTTTTTAAAAAAGAAAAAAACACCACTTATTTATTTTTCAGTTATTTGCTTTTCACTGGCCACGTTGACACCTAGTCCTGACATCCAGCAAAATGTGGGCATGTTTAAGGGGGTGTATTCAATGTAAAGGTAAAGGTAAAAGGACCCCCTGACTGTTAGGTCCAGTCGTGGCCAACTCTGGGGTTGCGGCGCTCATCTCGCTTTATTGGCCAGCATGACTAAGCCGCTTTATTGGCCAGCATGACTAAGCCGCTTCTGGTGAACCAGAGCAGTGCACAGAAACGCCGTTTACCTTCCCGCCAGAGCGATACCTATTTATCTACTTGCACTTTGATGTGCTTTCATACTGCTAGGCTGGCAGGAGCAGGGACTGAGCAATGGGAGCTCACCCCATTGCGGGGATTCTAACCGTCAACCTTCTGATCAGCAAGCCCTAGGCTCTGTGGTTTAGACCACAGCGCCACCCGCTTCCTGTATTCAATGTAGGAAAGTCCAAACAGGAAGAGCATTGTGAGTGTTTGAGAGGTTGCTTACTTGACCATTTGTGGGTGCTGTAGAAGGTACTGGTGGGCGAACCACCACAAAGTGAAAATCCAGCAAAGTTGTTGAGCTTTTTCCTAAAATAATAATACTAATAATAATACTAATAATAATAATAATAATAAATAATCTTGGGGCTTTTTCTTGGATTTTTACAGCATTTGAATTGATACCATCAATGTATCCCTTTCGCTCTTCCTACAGGTAGAACAGTTGCTTTTATTCCGGTCTCAATTTTTTTTAATGAAAGAATGGCATGTGTGATTGTTACTATTACTCCAGATGACAGATTTGCTACGGGTGGCTTATAATGAGTTAATCAGTCTAATTCAGCCTGCTAAAAAACGACAGACTTCATTATACCATTTCACTAATTATTCCTTCTTAAACAGATACTGGTGATTGGCCACATGTAGGGATGAGAATTTGGCAGCCCATCCGCATTATGACTCGGGGCAAAAGCGCTGATCATTTTTGAGGAATTTGGCATTCCGTCTGTGCCTTGTTAATTTGAACCATTTTTATATTCCATCCCACAAGCTCCTTGTCTATAGCATGCCATGTATAATTAGCAGAAGAAACAGCTCCTGCCTCCCTGTAAAAATACATACAAATGGCAAGACTGAGCAAAATAATATCTGGTAAGGTGGCCAATTTGGCTCTACTTTTAATGTTTATGAGAAGAAAAGAAAAAGAGGCTGTGTTGAATGATGCAGATAAAAAAAAGATATTTTTTTTAAAGTTTTATAATTGAGGGTTGGTTTGCATAGGCAATTAGCCTGCATGCATACTTTCTTGACTATTCCCAGGTACAAAGAGGGCATGGAAAATAATGTATTATGTGACATACAATAGATACGTTGTGTGATTGCAGGGGCACACTTTAAAGTGGCTATGATTGCACAAATTACAGTGAAGGTGACCTCCTTTTCTGAAGGCCATTTCCACATGGACGCTAAGTTTAAGTAGAGGGAATGGACACACAATGAACTCCCTACTCTTCGTGATGCTCATACGTACATGGCAATGGGATGTATTTGTGTAGGCTTCCTTTTGCTGATGCCCCACTCATGGACATTGGAGTGGGGCCTAGGAAGCACACGACATAACTATTGTCAGGAGCTTCTGCTACACTTGAGAAGAACCCTGGTAGAGATACATGCCTGACTGGCATGTTGTCTCCCTCCTGGTCGATCGTTCGGGAGCTTGAAAAGCTTTCTTCAGCCCAAACATCACAGTGCCCAATGCCAACAGATATTGGCACACTTAGGGTTCTGCAGAGTCTTCGCAGATGCATAACAGAACTCAGCAACTCAGCATTTTGGCTAATCTACTTTATTTACCGTATTTTTTGCCCTATAGGACGCACTTTTTCCCCTCCAAAAATGAAGGGAAAATGTGTGTGCATCCTATGGGGCGAATGAAGGCTTTCGCTGAAGCCTGGAGAGCGAGAGGGGTCGGTGCGCACCGACCTTTCTCGCTCTCGAGGCTTCGCGGACCTCTCCTCAAGCAGCAGGAGTGCTCCCGCTGCTTGCGGAGAGTCGCCTGCATGCATAAGCCTGCGCGCGCTGAGCTCAGCACATCCAGGCTTCACGGACCTCTCCGCAAGCAGCGGGAGCCAGCGCTGGGCTCCCACAGCTTGCAGAGAGCTGCCTGTTTGGGGGCTGGGGTCGTGGGAAGCTCGGACCTCCCCCGCCCCCGCGCCTGGGGGGAAAAAACAATTTTTTCCCTTTATTTCCCCCCCCCAAAAAAAAACCCTAGGTGCGCCTTATGGGACGGTGCGTCCTATAGGGTGAAAAATACGGTACATATACATATAAACACACACAGAGCACTGCAACGGACAAAGGACAATAGTCCCACTTCACGGAACACAGTAACACAAACATCCTGTCTCCATCACTTCCCGCTTTATGGAGTCAAAACATACACTGTCGTGTGATAGACAACAATTCCATGACTGCAATCACAGAGCAGGAATTCTATCTAACAGGCCCCACCAGACCCTCCAAGTGTCCCTATCTTCCAGGGATGTCCCTGATGTGAAGACTCTGCGGATCCCTAAGTGTGCCGATGTCTGTTGGCATTGGTCGCTGTGATGTTCGGGCTGAAGGAAGCTTTTGAAGCTCCTGAACAATTGACCAGGAGGGAGCAAACATGCCAGTCGGGCATGTGTCTCTGCCAGGGTCCTACTCGAATGTAGGACAAGCTCCTGACAGGACCAACAGGAGGAGTTGTTCCCTCTCCACATGTAATGGGCACACATGGAGGGAACCTTCTGAAAACAACAGCTGGGGATGGCTAAGAGGAATCCCGTGCAGTGCAGGCCTTGCGGGAACTGAGCCTTAGTAGCATTTTCAAAAGAAAGAAGTATTCAGTGTGCACAGCCATGTGGTAACACCATTGAGAATGGGACAAGAGGTGCAGATTCCCTTCCCATGTTTCAAACGGCATGTGGTCATTACAGTGGTACTTCGGGTTAGAGAAGCTTCAGGTTACAGACTCCGCTAACCCAGAAATAGTACCTCGGGTTAAGAACTTTACCTCAGGATGAGAACAGAAATTGCAGCGGGAGGCCCCATTAGCTAAAGTGGTACCTCAGGTTAAGAACAGTTGCACGTTAAGAACGGACCTCTAGAGCGAATTAAGTTCTTAACCCAATGCAGCACTGTACTCAGAGCAGCTGTTCCAAGCTGTTACTTATCTCCTTGGCTCAGGGGTCACATGACTCCATACTGTATGATGAAAATAGTATGCAGGAGGTACTTTAATCCACATGTGGTGGCAGTGTAAAAGGGAAAAAGAATTTTGGGGAATGGTCCATTAAGAACTTAAGAAGATGCTCCAATGTTCACCCCCCCATTAGAAGCATTCCTGCTAGCCCCAAGTGGACAAAAACTCTCAAAACTAAAAAACTAAAAAACTATTTCTCTACGTGACAGCAGCATGAAGGATAAACTATGTGAAAATGTGGAAAGAGAAGGCAATACGGACAAAATATCAGGGGCTGTTTAAATTAATAGAATTTATAGAATTAGCCAATATGATGGCTACAATAAGAAATATGGTTATGAGTGAGAATTACTAGAAAAATATATTTTTAAAAAGTGGAATAATGTTAAATATACAAGCAAGGATAAATATATGAACATCAGCAAAAAAAAAAGGGTAAAAGATATACAATCATACCTTGGTTTTCAAACAGCTTAGTTCTCGAACGTTTTGGCTTTGGAATGACACAAACCTGGAAGTGACTGTTCCGGTTTGTGAACTATTTTTGGAAGCTGAACAGCCGACAGGGCTTCCGCAGATTCTGATTGGCTGCAGAAGCTTCCTGCAGCCAATCAGAAGCCGTGCTTTGGTTTCCGAACATTTTGAAGTTGAATAGACTTCCGGAATGGATTCCATTCGACTTCCAAGGTATGGTTGTATAAGAAAAGGGGGCGGGGGCATAAAACAAGGAGTCGTAGCAAAACCAAATGGAAATTTAGTATGTCAAGGCAAGATAGGCTGGGAAGTCTTCTTTTGATAGGAAATAACTAGAGATGTTTCATGGCTGTAATCAATAATTATCATTGTATTAGATATTGTATTACTGGCTCAAAAGAGCTGATGGGGGGAACTAGAATATCACAGTGAAAGAAATGAATGTTTGTAATGGAAAATGCAAAAAGAAAAGAAAAAAAGAAAAGAAATAGGGATGTCCTACTATACCCAACGCAGGTGTTGCTGTGGTCTAAACCACAGAGCCTAGGGCTTGCCAATCAGAAGGTTGGTGCTTCAGATCCCTGTGACGAGGTGAGCTCCCGTTGCTCGGTCTCAGCTCCTGCCCACCTAGCAGTTTGAAAGCACGTGAAAGTGCAAGTAGATAAATAGGTACCAATCTGGCAGGAAGGTAAACGGCATTTCCGTGCGCTGCTCTGGTTTCGCCAGAAGCGGCTTAGTCATGCTGGCCACATGTCCTAGAAGCTGTCTGCGGACAAATGCCAGCTCCCTCGGCCAGTAAAGTGAGATGAGCGCCACAACCCCAGAGTCGTCTGTGACTGGACCTAACAGTCAGGGGTCCCTTTACCTTTACCATACCCTCCAAACCCTCCAACATTTCTTCCATAAAAATAGAGACGTCCTAAGGAGAAGTGGGGCATTCTGGGATCAAAGCAGAAACCAGGACAGCTTCTGTAAATCCAGGGCTGTCCCTGGAAAATAGAGGCACTGGGAGGGTCTGCTAGTCTCGACAGTGTTTGTGTGTGGATGTTTGTGACAACGGTGAAAAGTGCTATAGAAACAACACACCAGGGAAACAAACAAACATTATAGTAAAGTTTACCCGTAAACTATTATGGTGTAAAAATATGTTGTGTGCATTCCCAGCCCCCTTATCTAGGACTTTGGATTAATATGCACCACACATGTGACAGAAACCACTCCACTCGCAAATGTATATTCAGCAGGCTGCTTTATCTGCAGTTACCAGGTAACACCCAGAGCTCACTCCCTGCTTTCCCTTTCATCCTTTTCTGTTTGCACGGGAGGTGGGTAGGGTGGGGGTAATGCAGCAGCTAATGTTCTCCAATCCATCACAAAAACCAGCCCCAGAGTTAATGTGGGAGGAAAGGGGTTATAACATGAGTAACTGCTCTGAATATTTTTTGTCACCAACTGAAGAAAAGACTGCCAGCAGTGTGCTACTGTGGGTAGTGAAAAGAACCGGGAGCTAACCAAGCCCAGGCATAGATAGGCCTTGGCGTGGGCTGAGAGACAGTACCTCACAGTTAGACCGCAGGCAAGCAATTTAAGCTAATTCAGTGCCTTGGTCATATTACTGAACTACAAAAAGGCCCCAAACACAGCATGTCACCAAGAATCAGATGTGTAAAAAATAAAATAAAAATAAAAATTCTCTCAAGAAGGGAAAACAAAACCAACAAGCTGAGATTTTCTGTGTGCATACCCTCCAACATTTCTCCAGTGAAAATAGGGATATCCTATTTAATAATAACTTATTGTGGTGGTGGTGGTTGTTATTGTTGTTGTTGTTTTATACCCCAGCCATCTGACTGGGTTGCCCCAGCCACTCTGTTTGACTTCCAACATATATGTAAACATAATAAAACATTAAACATTTTTTTTTAAAAAAAACACCTTCCCTATACAGAGTTGCCTTCAGATGTCTTCCAAAGGTTGTATAATTACCGGTACTTATCACCCTCTTGGAACCAACAGGACAAAAACTTTTTAAAATGAATGGGGAAAATGTATGATTTATTTAAGAGACCAGTGCAAGCACATGAAAACATTAGCAGGATTTTAATCTCTTTTGTAATGTAACAAATGCTATGGATAATATGGATGGATACAAAATATAGGTTATGGAATAATATGCATTTGTAAATGTTGACAATAGGACCCATGCAGCGGATGGGGGAAGTCTCGAGATTCAGAGTAATTTCTATATATGGATATGCATTTGGGTTGTTATAAATTTATTTTTGTAAAATCAAAATGATTTCAAAACAAAGAAGTATAGTAGCTTATCTTCTTGGCTCGGAGGGTCGCTTAATGGCATAGCCTCCAACATTTCTCCGATGAAAATGTTGTTTAGTCGTTTAGTCGTGTCCGACTCTTTGTGACCCCATGGACAAGAGCACGCCAGGCACTCCTGTCTTCCACTGCCTCCCACAGTTTGGTCAAACTCATGTTGGTAGCTTCGAGAACACTGTCCAACCATCTCGTCCTCTGTCGTCCCCTTCTCCTTGTGCCCTCCATCTTTCCCAGCATCAGGGTCTTTTCCAGGGAGTCTTCTCCTCTCATGAGGTGGCCAAAGTATTGGAGCCTCAGCTTCACGGTCTGTCCTTCCAATGAGCACTCAGGGCTGATTTCCTTGAGAATGGATAGGTTTGATCTTCTTGCAGTCCATGGGACTCTCCTCCAGCACCATAATTCAAAAGCATCAATTCTTTGGTGATCAGCCTTCTTCATCCTAAGGAAAAGCGGGACATTGCTGAATCAAATCAGAAACTGGGATGGCTTCTGTAAATCCAGGGTTGTCCCTGGAGAATAGGGAGATTTGGAGGGTCTGGGATTGGTGCTGGCAGCAATCCTTGCTGGCCAAGGAACAAGCAGAAGCTTTGATGTCAGGTGTGGAGCAGGTGGGACATGGTTTGGGTAAAATGACCTCATAGGCAAAATTAAGACCCATAATTTGGCCTGCAAACTGGAGGTCCCCCCCCCCCCCGATGTAATGTCTTGTTCTGGCTTTTTACAAAATCTTACCAATAGCAATTCACCTCCATGACCACTGATTTCCTTTTGTGTTGTGTAGACAAAAGCTGTGGCCTTTTGCTCATCTAAGAATGTTAACATCCCACAGAGGACATTGTGCAGAGGACTGCCGGCAAAAACATCCAGCAGCAATAGCTGTGGCAAAAATCCAGATCATGACAACAGCTTGAAGCTAGACATGAGGTAAAATGTTTTGCAAGCAACGGAATACTAGGGAGGCACGACATCTCTCCCTCTCCTTTCCTTTTAAAGCAGCTTTAAAAATTATTCTGACCTGCTGCTTTCACCATCTACCAGTTTTGGTAAAGCTCAATTCTTACTTTGCACACCCACAGACCATCTGCCTCAATACAAAGTTAGCTTATAGTTCAGACTCTCCACTGCCTTAGAAAATAGCAACATAACAGATTCCAAACAACAGAAGAGTAGTCCCCGTAGCCTCAGCATGGATGTAGATGTCCCCGGGGTTCTGGTAGCGCTTTGCTTCGCCTGATTTCCTCTACCTCGAAGAGAACCAAGCAAGAGCAGAAAACTGCAATATCTCAAAGCACTTGTTACAAAAAGAGGCACATAAGATGCAGATCCTCTGAGTGTCCCTATTTTCTAGGGACAGTCCTAGATTTACAGAAGCCGTCCTGGTTTCTGATTTGATCCCAGAATCTTCCGCTTTTCCTTAGGATGTCCCTATTTGGAGGGTATGGAATTATGTGACCGTTGTGACATGGAGATAAGTCACTACACAACCTTTAGAAGACATCTGAGGCAGCTCTGTATAGTATTATTATTATTATTATTATTATTATTATTATTATTATTATTATTATCATATGCTGGAAGCCACCCAGAGTGACTGGGGCAACCCAGTCACATAGCCAGAGCATTTCATTTATTATTATTATTATTATTATTATTATTATTATTATTTTATTATTATTAATATGCCCCCATCTAACTGGGTTACCCAGCCACTCAGTGTGGTTTTCAACAAATCAAAACACAATACGACACCTAATGTTAAAATCTTTCCTGCGTTTGAAATACTTGAAGTATATATTTTAACCTTTCAAATTGTTGCAAATATAATGTATTCCTTCCTTTTAATGAGACTGTAGCATGTGATGTGTTATTTTATGGTTTTTAAGATTATGAGAATGTTTGAAATATATGCTGTGACCAATAAATTATTTTTAAATGAAAAAAGAAAAAAATCCCTGAACAGGGCTGCCTTCAGGTGTCTTCTGAAAGTCAGATAGTTGTTTATTTCCTTGACATCTGATGGGAGGGGGTGCACCACTGTTGAGAAGGCCCTGTGCCAGGTTCCCTGTAATCTTGCTTCTGACAGTGAGGGAACTGCCAGAAGGCCCTTGGGCTAGATCTCAGTGTCTGGGCTGAATGAGAAGAGTGCAGACGCTCCTTCAGGTATCCAGGGTGAAAGCTGTTTGGGCTTTAAAGGTCAGCACCAATACTTTGAATTGTGCTTGGAAACGTACCGGGAGCCAATGTAGGTCCTTTAACCGATGGTCCCAGCAGCCTCTTCCGTTCACGTAGCCCCACGTAGAACACATTGCAGTAATCCAAGTGGGATATATTACCAACAACAACAACATCAACAACAACAATAATAATAGCATATTTTCTTTTCTTGTGATTTTGGCATTTATGCCAGAAGACAATTATTAGAGGCCTTACAACTCAATAGGCTGATTTCTACGCTACCAACGGTTCAGGACCTGCTTTCGGACAGTAATGATCAAATTACTTTAATAGTAGCTTAATTCTTGAGTGCTGTCCGTGTAGAAAGACTGGGCCATTATAAAGAGATTTAGTGGTTGTCTTGTATTATTTTTGCAAATTGATTTTTTCTGGAGTTAAAGAACTGACTGGGACAAGCCTTGTTATGTTGAGCTTGTATTTTACACAATTTGTATACGGTGTTTGTTTGATAATGTGTGGTTTGCCATGCCTAATAAAGGATATTTGAGAAATAATAATAGTAATGCAGAATAGGACATCCCCATTTTCATTGGAGAAATGTTGGAGGGAAAGAACCATGTTGCATCAGGCTGAGGGTTTATTTAGTGCAGCATCCAGGGGCTAGACAGCCACCTTTGGGAAGGCAATGAGTATGGCATCCAGGGCAACACAGAACCTATGAATCTAAAGCAATGTAATTATCAGAAGGGCCAGGTCATTGCAGCAACCTGGGAGCCCTAAAAAGATGAAGGTAAAAGAACCAATGGTCAGAAGTGAGGTGGAAGGGGGGATATGGACTGAATTTGGAAATATCAGACTTTCCCCCACTCCCACTTCAAGCAGGCTTCTAATAATCCCCAGTAATACGCAATATTACTTTAAGATTTAGAGCATAGTGACTCTTGAAAGGACGCCTAGTGATGTTATAGCAAAGATGAGATTTGAAGTAGGGGCTTTCCTGCTGCTCTCTTGCATAAATACAGACACTCCTCACTTTAGGTGTGCATGTGTATGTAAAAGAAAGATGCATTATATACTGCCTAATTGGAGATAATTCTTTTAATCTGTTTTCATTACTGAAGAAACAACTGAATCTGAAAAATGAGAATGACATTTGAAATGTGTCCCGCTGTCTTTCCTCATTTGTGGCCTAATGCTTTTAGGAGTTGAGCCACTTGGAATATTTGTGTTCAATTGCCCTGAACAATAACAGAGTTCTTTTCTGTTGCAGATATTGGTATCATGCAGTTTGAAGTGAGTGGAAGCATAATAACTGACTCCTTTTGGAATAAATCATTGTCCAGACCCATAAAAATATTATTCAAACTTTTACTGACAGAACTCTTTAAAATAAAACAGAATGCATCAAATGATATGTCCAAAATATTCAGACAATGTCTTGTGATGTCCAGCACAGGCTCAGCATCTTGCAAAATATGAAATAAACCAAAACAGGCCTAAATGTAAAGGTCCCTTTCTCTTCAGAGTCTGCATTCCAGCCTCCATACTGTTTATTCTCCCTTCAGGAGAGCTTCTTTTACATCTTCATACTTCATACATCTTACATACTCCATTGCGTTTGGGAGAAAAGATGCAAAGGCAACTCCCTTCAAAATGGAGATTTGCAACTCAGTACCTTTATCACATGATATAAGGTTACAACACTCACATGTTAGCTACCAGAGAGCAACAATCAGTTAGTTAATCATTAACTTAGCAAGAGCTCTCCTTGGTTTTAATACAAACCCAAGGGGGGGAAAACCAGGTTAAAGTAATATATCTTCAGTCATTTTTCATTTCTGTGTCAATTTAAACCATTATACCTCTCTTCTTGTAGGTCAGTATTTCATTGGAACGATACAGCACTGAAAATACTATACATTGACAATGCCTGTGACCCTCCACATCAGTGATGGTCAGGGAGGATGGGAATTGCCCATCTGACAGCCTCTGGAAGAGCACCTATTCCCCATCCCTGTTGGACATGATAGGTAGAAACTGACTAAGTTTGAAAGAAAAAGTTAAAATGGAAATGTGAGTCACCATTAATCTTACATTTGAATTAAAGCTGGATGCTATGTACTGCTTGTGTTGAGCTATTTTGAACTTCAGAGGCAGGATGAAGGATAGAGAAACTCCACCGTGGACTCTTCTTCTCTGGCAATCACTTGTAGCCGAGTCATATTGTCTTCCAAACATGGTCTTAACAGTGAGTCCATAAGTGACTGTGGAGGCCAGTTCTGGATCCACATGTTCTTCCACAGTGGGGACATAGTTTTCTGGGCAGGAGTTGTTCATGGTGAGGGTTTGCCAAACGTGTCTTCCTCTTAGCATGTTTTCCCCTTTCGTCTTGAGTTCGAGCGTCTTCAAAGCCCATGGCACATTTGGTAAAGGCTGTTCTCCAATTGGAGCGCTTGCAGGCCACTGTTTCTCAATTGTCAGTGTTTATACTACATTTTTAAAGATTTGCCTTGAGAGAGTCCTTAACCTCTTTTGTTGACCACCAGCATTATACTTTCCATTTTTAAGTTCGGAATAGAGTAGTTGCTTTGGAAGATGCTAATCAGGCATCCGAACAACATGACTAGTCCAACGAAGTTGATGTTAAAAAATCATTGCTTCAGCACTGATGATCTTTGCTTCTTCCAGTACACTGGCATTTGTTCACTTGTCTTCCCAAGTGATATATAAATTTTTTTGGAGACACCATTGATGGAATCTTTCGAGGAGTTGGAGATGGCGTTTATAAGTGGTCCATGTTTCACAGGCATACCATAAGGTTGGTAGTACTATAGCTTTGTATACATACTCTAGTTACCTCCCGCTTGGACTACTGCAACACGCTCTACGTGGGGCTACCTTTGAAGGTGACCCGAAAATTGCAACTACTGTAATCCAGAATGTGACAGCTAGACTGGTGACTAGGAGTGGTCACCGAGACCATATAACACTGGTTCTGAAAGACCTACATTGGCTCTCAGTATGTTTCCGAGCACAATTCAAAGTGTTGGCACTGACCTTTAAAGTCCTAAATGGCCTCGGCCCAGTATACCTGAAGGAGTATCTCCAACCCCATTGCTCAGCCCAGACACTGAGGTCCAGCGCCGAGGGCCTTCTGGTGGTTCCCTCACTGCGAGAAGTGAGGTTACAGGCAACCAGGCAGAGGGCCTTCTCAGTAGCAGCACCTGCCCTGTGGAACACCTTCCCATCAGATGTCAAGGAAATAAACAACTATCTGACTTTTAGATGACACATGAAGGTAGCCCTGTTTAGGGAAGTTTTTAATGTTTGAAGTTTTATTCTGTTTTTAATATTCCGCCCAGAGTGGCTTGGGAAACCCAGCCAGATGGGTGGAGTAGAAATAATATTTTGATGTTGTTGTTGTTGTTGTTGTTGTTGTTGTTGTTACAAGCATTTTGGTTTCCCAGCGAATGTCCCGGTCCTCAAACACTCTGCACTTCAATTGGGAGAAAGCTGCACTCGCAGAGGATTCAGCTATGCAGCTGTAAATAAAATGTTTTAAGTGTGTTTTAAGTGCAATATACAAATGTGACACTGGATGGTGATGGTGAGCTAATGGCAAATTCAATGTATATTTTAAAACATTTTTTAAAAAAGCATTTTTTTAAATATATGTGTAGATTCAGCCCATGTCTTCTCCACTCTAGAAGATGCAGTCCCAGACAGCCAATGTTTACAGCACTATTCCAAATTGTTGGAAGCAAGATGCTGTCTACCTGTACTCCATTATATGCCTGTTGTCTTTGTCCATGGAGTTTTCTTGGCAGGGATACTGGAGTGGCTTGCCAGTTCCTGCTCCAGGTGGCTCATGTTTGGTCAAAACTCTCCACTATGACCTGTCCATCTTGGGGGGCCCTGCACTGCATAGTTCATAGCTTCTCTGAGTTATTCAAGCCCCTTCGCCATGGCATGGCAGTGATCCATGAAGGGGGGGCAGTGATCCGTGAAGGGGAAACCTAGACAGCATCTTAAAAAGCAGAGAAATCACCTTGCCAACAAAGGTCCGTATAGTTAAAGCTATGGTTTTCCCAGTAGTGATGTATGAAAGTGAGAGCTGGACCATAAAGAAGGCTGATCGCCAAAGAATTGCTGCTTTTGAATTATGGTGCTGGAGGAGACTCTTGAGAGTCCCATGGACTGCAAGAAGATCAAACCTATCCATTCTTATGGAAATCAGCCCTGAGTGCTCACTGGAAAGAGATCTTGAAGCTGAGGCTCCAATATTTTGGCCACCTCACGAGAAGAGAAGACTTCCTGGAAAAGACCCTGATGTTGGAAAAGATGGAGGGCACAAGGAGAAGGGGACGACAGAGGACGAGATGGTTGAACAGTGTTCTCAAAGCTGCATCATGAGTTTGACCAAACTGCGGGAGGCAGTGGAAGACAGAAGTGCCTGGCGTGCTCTGGTCCATGGTTCATGAAGAGTCAGACACGACTAAACGACTAAACAACAACAACATACTCCATTAACTAAGTGTGGATGTCTATTTTCTGTCAGAGGTTGTGCATCCACCTGGTGGATCACACTATTCCTTCCTGTCACAGAGGAGCATGGAGAGTATACAGCCATCAAAATGTGGATGGGTTTCATAGGGAGGAAGAGAGAGCAATATTTAAGACCAAAGGGGCTATAGTGGCAAATATTTGGCTCCAGCTTAGTTTGAAAGTCATTGGCAAGTTGACTCAACCTCATTTTCAATTTTGATGAGTAATAAGAACTTTATTTCACTCACTGCCATCTATCACTTGGTTGTTATTGTGGGAGAAGCTGAGAATTTGGATTAAAATGATTTTTGAAACTTGTATAGACAGTGAAAAAGGACATCTCAAATGAACATATTTACTTACAAGTTTAATCTTCTTTGAGACAAAGCATATTGTAGTATTTACAGAAAGTCTGCAGTAAAAGAAACTTCTTTTTTGCAATAAAAAGGGCAGTATTGTATCTCAGAAGTGGATTTTATTGTATTCCACCTTAACTATTTCAGTTGATATTGGCCTGATTCTGCTTTCATTGCTGGGTAATAAAAGCACAATGAATAATCTATAGGCCAACAGTTTTAAAACCAAATTATCATAACATTCAGTGTAAACACAGTATAGGTTTTGAATACTTTACTGTAGCATTGGTTTTTACCAAAATACCTAGGGGAAAGATGCCAATTAGAGGTTTAAAAGCATCCTATCATTTTTACCAATTCTCTAGTAATGTGAAAAAACAGTTACTAAATTCCAGAATTATATGGTGCCATCCACTGGTCACAGGAACGAAGCAGCCTAGCATGTCTCTGAGGGAAAACATGTGGTCCAATGAGGAAAAAAAAGCAATTTCTAATTATCATTGAGAATGGGAAAAGTAGGCTGCCCTAATATTTACAAGTCAAATTTTAGAGGTATTTCATATTCAGTAATATGTAAGACCTGTTCTAAGGACTTACGAGTCATTATTACTTTTCCTTATGTCTTGACATTTGAACTGTACGTGACACACATAATAGGACAGAGACTTAAATTGAGGCATTCAATACCTCTGTCTATGGCATGGATTCACTGAGGACTGGCTATAAAACTTATTAATTGATTAGTGTAAGTCAGGGGGCCAGCAAACATTTTCAGCAGGGGGCCAGTCCACTGTCCCTCAGACCTTGTGGGGGGCCGGACTATATTTTGGAAAAAAAATATGAACAAATTCCTATGCCCCACAAATAACCCAGAGATGCATTTTTAATAAAAGGACACATTCTACTCATGTAAAAACACGTCCGTGGGCTGGATTGAGAAGACAATTGGGCCGGATCTGGCCCCTGGGCCTTAGCTTCCCTACCCATGGTGTAAGTAATACAGACACACCCTTGTTATGTTTTCATTCATGAGTTGTTACACATAACCAATTGGGTATGGTGGGCATAAATATTTGATCTGATACCCATTTAGATTTGAACATTTTGTCAAGTCAGATGTGAACTGTATATGTAATATGATGATGTTTTGATTTTTTTTTAAAGCACACAAACACATACATTCAGTTTTCAATATCAGGAATGGGGAAGGTGGGCAAGCCTCATGTCTTAGGGCTCTTTTCTTTGCCTAGTAACAGAGATACAGTGTCCTTTCATGACCCAGTTGTAGAAAATGGAATGGGGAAAGCTGTTTGTTTTATCATTTCAAAGGCACCTCTTCCCATGGAGATTATGCCATCACAGCTTGCAATTTCATAGGCTCTCTGTCAGTGGCTTTATTAAACCTTTATCCTTTTTTTAAAAAAAAGTTGCTCGCATGTATGTCCCAAGTGCTTGGATAATACAATTCCAGCTGCTTAATTGAATGTGATTGTGTAACAGCTCAGCAACCTAACCTTGCAAAACCTTCCATTTCCAATAAACCACCATGGTAGTTAAGAGTTTCTCAAGCCTAGAGCTAAAATATGCTCTCTGGGAGCACACCTCTCAGTAGATTCTTGCTGCATCCACGATCTAATAAATATTTGATCCAAAGTTGTTGCTGATTTTGTACAGCGTCTCCTGCAGTCCTGTGTATTAATGCAAGTTGGCTTTATCAAAGAATACTCGGAGAGCAATTAAAAATATAAGGAGGTGCTTCCATTGCTCTCTACAATGACTTAAGAGAATGTGTGCTTGTGTTTTAAAGTTTATGTAAAGGCTGATGAAAATGGTTTTGAATTTGCTGCCCAACTTTCAGTAAAGGTTTTAACTGCATGATTTCTTTTTTGATATGATATTAAGAAAACAATATCCTTTGGGGAACGTAGGAACATCGGAGGACGTGCAAAGCATGTTTTAGTAGTGGAATAGAGATCATACACCAGGCTGCCTTACGTTACAGCGCAGGCGAGATTGAGGCGAATGCCTTGCTGACGATTCATTTAAAAGGACGTGGAAATGTGTTATAAATAATGAAATCAATGCGTAAGCTCTGTTTCAGTAGGACTTGTTCCTAAGTGTGGGGTGGTGGTGGCATATTCCTTTCCAAATACTGGAAAATTTATCTAGGCAGAGGGTTCTTGATGCCTGGCTAGCAATATCGTGCCTGCCCCCTGCGCCCCATAAGGTCATTTTCAAAAAATTGAGCAAGATTCCTCTGTGCACCAAGACACAAGCGGAGAGATATTTGACAGCCTCCTTCCTGGTGGCAACAGCAGCAGAAGCTTGGGCCAAATTCTCCCTTGATTGTGCACTTCAGCCATTCACTTTTATTGATTGTATGTTGTGGCATAAATGGGAGCAAGCAGCTAAGGCACACATAACCATGGCTGTTATGTACTGAAGTTCTCACCCTGGGCCAGCAGGGGGATACTGTAGATAGTTTTCACTCAGGTCCACATATGCAAATAAAGGATTGAAAGTGACGTTCAGTGATTGGATAGTTACAGAAAATGGTTACTGTTGCATTGTAGTGGAGCTCTATATAAGCAGGCTGGCGGAACCCTTCAGTTCAGTTCTGTTCTGGCCTGTGAATAAACAAGAGCTGTTTGAAGAATCGCTGTGTCGTCTGATATGTTCACCCACAACTTAACAATGGTATTCCTCTGTTGACATTTATTCTTGGATTTTGTGTTTAAGTGTTTTAATGGTCCCTTTCTTTTGCCAGAGCCAAACTAGACATGATGCTAAATTTGTAACTTCAAATCACATCAGTTGAAAAAGAAAAATGTTTTACTTAGTGGGGTTTGTATTGCTTCCTTCACCAGACCACTACTGACGGTGATTTTAATTTCTTGTTATTTTAATGTGAATTGAGAAAAGCAAAGTATTTTTGAAGCTTCAGTTTTTTATGACTCCATAAATCCAGGACTTATCTAAAGGAACTTTGATGCCATGAATGTCATCTAGTTCTGCCAAAATACAAAATGTCAACAACCCCCAAACCCATCCCATACCCTTTTAAAATGTGGCTTTTGGGGTTATTGGGTTATTGCTTTTCATTTTATTTTATATACTGTGATCATTTTATACAAACCGCCCTGAGACCTCTGGGTATAGGGTAGTATATAAATTCAGTAAATGATGGCGATGACAACGACGACGATGACAACAACAACAACCCAAAACCCATCATAGGCACTTGTTGTTCAGAAACTGAAGCAAAATGCAACTCCACATTGGATCTGACCCAAAATAAAATGTCCATCCAAACCAGTTCAATCAGGCATTCAAGTCCTTCTTTCTCTTTCTTTCAAAGCTATTAAACTCTGAGAATATGAAGCCCGGCTGAATCATTATCTGGATACTCTTCTTATCTAAAACTCCGCTTTTCCTATTTTCATCCACTGTTATTCCAAAATTATTTCCAAATGGTTTCTCTTTTTGTCACACTGGTTTCTTTTTTAAAAGTTTCTTCTGAGTTTACCTTTAGTCTCCAACTTTTGTTTCCTTTGAAACTAGTCTGTGTTTATTTTCCCTGTGCTTGCTTGTTCATCTGCGTGAATGACTTGAGGTTGTCTGTCTTCTGGGTAACATTCTTTTCATCTTAAAAGCATAGTGTTTTTCTGCAGAGGTTAGTTTAAGCTTTTGAGTGTCCTCCATGGAACTAAACATGGTTGTGGGAATATAGCTAGCTGAACAGGAGAGAAGGGGATAAGAGGCATCATAATGGACCAATCCAGCTTGTTAGTTCCATGGCAAACATCAGGTTTAGTCAAATAGACCGTCATTTGTTGTTTCTGCTTTATGATCCTATTGGACTCCTCTGTTAAATTAGCAATCTTGGCTCTATTCAAATGTCATTTAGGCAAAGCTGAGCACTCATTTTGTCTGTGGAATCCACAGAGCAGATTTGATGCAGGTTCTGACTCACACATAAGTGCAACCTATCAGTATAAATTATCGTGAGTGTTTTTCATTATTAGCTTCTCAACCAGGATACATTTAAGTGAGCGTTTATTAGGAGGGAGTGACAAGATAACTCTTGAGGTATTAAATAATTGGTTTCCCACCCTCTCTGTAGGGAGTAAACTAAATCCATCTTTCAAAGAGGGGCAAAAAGCTGTTGTAGAAAAGGTCAATACAGCACTTCTCTGCAACTTCGGGTATAGCACAATATGTGCCAAAACCATCATTATCATCATCAATAGGAATATTATGATAGCTCTGATGTCACTCCACAAGGAAATCTCAGCCAAGTAATAAACAGTCTCTCAGCACAATCCTATGTGTGTCTACTTAGAAGTCAGTGCTACTGAACTGTGAATGGAACCCACTCACAGAGTCTCTGCTAAGTGTCAATAGCTGCAATGGGAAATTTGTGGCCCTCAAGACTCCAGACACGGTCAGGGATGAAGGGAGTTGTAGTCCCCAAAATGTGGTGGACCACAGGTTGCCCATTCTTTTTGTATAGGATTTCAGTCTCAGTCTCTCATATGCATTTCATGCCCCTTCCACTACCATACAGTAGAAGTAACCAGTGGACTGGGCTATACTGTATACATTTGAATCTGAGAGGATGGACCTTCCTGATTCCACAATCCATAACTCCTTTTACAATCTGGAGATGGATTGTGGAGCCAGGGAGATGCCATGCTACCTGAATGGCAGAAGCTGAATCATCTGAGATGGAGGGGTGGCACACAGCACCAGTGGCAAGGCCAGGGCCTGATCAGGAGTTTAAAACCCCTGATACATCAGCATAGGTAAGGGACGAGAGAGTCAGAGACTGCGACCTTTCCTAGTGAGCTGCTACTAGTATATTCTTTAGACGTCAGAGGAAATGGAGATGTCAGAGATTGCTAAACAGTTTGAAACTTCTGGGTTCAGATCTCAGACAGAATGAGTCTAGCCTTCTGCCTTTGCCTGTGCCACAGAGCAGTGCTTTCTGCTTTCTGCTCTCAGCTTTGGCTGCTGATATCAGGAGCACTGTGCTATAAAGTGTATGGTCTGGTACTCTAGACTAGGATGCAGCCATCCACAGTCTCAGCCTGGGCTGATCCCAAGAAAGCCCATAATCTGTTTTCAGAGCTCTGAGGATTCAGCCAGGTTTGGTCTGAAACGGAACTAGAGGCTCTCATAAATAATCTCAAATGAGATGCTAACCTTTACTAATCCTGGATTTTGGCACTATGCATCCCTCCTATGAATTTCAAGGTAACAGCAAACAAGGTACCATGCAGCTGCAGTTTAGTCTTGCAAAGCACTCATTTTTTGCCTTAGCAGAGCACACCAAATAGCCTAGGCTCGCTTGCCAAGAACCTCTAGCCCTTTGGATTGATGGATGTCCAAAGGGTTTAGATTCAGGCTAATTCAGGTCTTATCTGAAGTGGCACGTGCAGCCCCGTTTATCACTGGAGTAATTGCTACCATGTACCACAAATTAGCCATGCCGTGTTCACTCGCTCGGTTGCTGCGGCAGTGGCGAGGAAGCAAAGTGCAGTGACATTTTACAAAAGTCACCGAGTGCAGCTTGGAATCGCTGTTAAGGTTCAGCGTCGACATACACAGCCTGGAGCCGATAAACAGAGAGGCAATGGCAGCATTTTTGAAAAGCAATCCTTTCCAACAACAACCCAGATTTAGGAAGGAAACAAACGCTGCAACAGACAGCCGCTGACCATTCACCAGCAGCTCATAAAGGGCAAGAACCTTGTGGGAATCATTTGTTAATTTGGGGGGAGCTCCTTAGATCAGAGGCAGGGAATCTTTTTCAGGCAAAGGGCCACACTTGCAGTGGCTTCACCTTCCCAGGAAGCAAGGCCTGAGCGAAGAGAGTGAACAGACTGGACAAGACAATGTTCTGGGATTTAAAAATTGACCACAACTTTATTGATTCTGTATGTAGGTTGGACTTTGCTTAGGCACTGGGTGTATACCCTTCACAGCCTCCCTTGTGGAGGACAGGGTCAAGCCCAGGATTAACCACTCATCCACAAGCCACAGGTCTACACATATGACTCTCCAAAGCCACTGAAGGAAGCTCCATGGCCCATGGGGTCAGTTGCAGCCATCCTTTATAAGGTCCCATGCCCTTCTCACCTGGCCTGGCCAGGAGTCAAATAAGGCTATGGCGGGAAAGCCCTCAGCCAGCCTGGAAATTCTTCCATGTCTCACCTTGATGTTGCTCTCAAGGGGGAGGAGGCTGGTACAACTGGTTGCAACAGCCACCCACCCTGTGATCAGGTAAGCAGCCATTTGCATCAGGGTAGCCTGCCAGTGGTTAGTGGGTTCAGAGGCAATAATAATAATTTATTATTTATACCCTGCCCATCTGGCAGGGTTTCCCCAGCCACTCTGGGTGGCTTCCAACAAAATATTAAAATACAATAGTCCATCAAACATTAAAAGCTTCCCTAAACAGGGCAGCCTTCAGATGTCTCCTAAAAGTCTGGTAGTTGTTTTTCTCTTTCACATCTGGTGGGAGGACGTTCCGCTGGGTGGGTGCCACTACCAAGTAGGCCCTCTGCCTGGTTCCCTGTAACTTGGCTTCTTGCAGTGAGGGAACCATCAGAAGGCAAATGTGGGGGAAGGAACAAGTGTGAATTTTACTTTAGTTTAGTAAAAGAAAAGGTAAAGGTAAAGGACCCCTGGATGATTAAGTCCAGTCAAAGGCGACTATGGGGTTGCGGCGCTCATCTCGCTTTCAGGCTGAGGGAGCCAGTGTTTGTCCACAGACAGCTTTCCAGGTCATGTGGCCAGCATGACTAAATTGCTTCTGGTGCAACAGAACACTGTGATGGAAACCAGAGCGCACGGAAATGCCGTTTACCTTCCCGCCGCATTGGTACGTATTTATCTACTTGAACTGGCATGCTTTTGAATGGCTAGGTTGGCAGGAGCCAGGACAGAGCAATGGGAGCTGACCTTCTGATCAGCAAGCCCAAGAGGCTCAGTGGTTTGATCACAGTGCCACCTTTTTATAGTAGGTTCATTTCTACATGTGCCCACATGCACCTCTACTCACCAGGCAGGCAACCAAAAGGCAATCAAGGATATTTCAGCCAGGCAAAAACATTCAATGGGGTAAAAAGTATGGCCCCTTTTACTTTTTATATCTGACTTGATGTAAAGTCCTTCCAGATGTTCAAAGTATTATTATTTTTTAAAGAACTTTGCAAGACATTTATTTAGTTTATTATATTTTTCACTGCCAGGGACAGTGTGTTTGAATTTTTCTTTCACCTCGGGGATCAAAATGCTAAGTCTTTTCAAATCCCGATTCAAAATGATCTTATCTGCACTTCTCAGACTACTGTACAGATTGGAACCTGAGTTAGCCAACAGATTTTTGCACTTCTCTGAATGTTGCGATGCAGTTTTGAAGTATCAAGATGCTCATTTGCTAATTTAAATATGTATTTTGGGACTGATGGCGGCAGAGAACAGGGTAAGGAACTCACCGAGTTTTTCTTAAGTCCTGTTGCCCAGCTAGAGATTTCACCAAAAGATGTTTCCTTATTGAAAAATACAAACTCAGATGAAGGCAAGCACTCTGAGGCACTCAGAGTGAGTTGGGCATCTAACCAACCATCTCACATTGCCATCTGGCTCATAGCAATGCAATATGATATTTCTGGGACCTGGATGGCCCACCCTGCTGAACACTGCGCAACAGGGGCAGAGTGGTGAAAACAGGTGCCTCCTCAGCTCATTTTCATGGTGAGTTGGCAATGAAAGGCTCACAAAAGTCTAACAACGTATCCCGGGCTTTGAGCCAGGTTGATGTTCCCCTTAGGGAAAAGAGAAAGAAAATGTATCTCAACCCTCGCATGTAGTGTGTGCTTATCTGAAGCCTACAGTCTTCAAATCTCTTGGCCATTTCATTTGTACGATTCTCCCCTCAGGGCTATGGGTCCCCAAAGGCTTCCTCCTAGGATAATCTCTCCTAGTGGCAATGAGCAGATGAGTGGGATAACTGGATGCTCATTATTTCGATCAAACAAGAGCAGATTTGAGTAGAAAATGAGAGCGGCTGAATGAAAACAGCAGCCGTGGGACAATGGGCTTTTGTGAGGAGGAAACGATGAATGGTTTTTGCTGAAGCAAATGAGCTGATGAAGGCCTTGCCTTTGAGCAAACCTTTAACCACTGGATTTAATGGCACTCAAAATCAGAAGCAGGGGTCAATGCAGCACAGTGGATGGAGCCATATGGAGATACGGGCCAATTCAAATGTGCAAAATTGGCATGCTTTCTCACATTTAAAAAAACAAGCAAACTTCCCTGCCTTTGGAAAACTTGCGCATCCGAGAGGAGGTTGAGACAATTAGATCAACTCCAATGTCTTATTCATTGACTTCAAGCTTTCTTGAATAGTGTTGTAGGGTACCTTTCTGGGCTAATACTGTTCTTCCAAATTCACCCTCCATGTGGCTGCTTGAATTAGTCAGTCAACCACCTGATGCTATTGACTACTATTATGTAATGTTGACTTGTAGACTGTAATGAAGTGTCATTTACCTAAATCTCATTTGTATTAGAACTCTCTAACCATTTGGGGGACACACGTGACGTATTTTGTTTCAAGGCAGCAGTATGCAATGATATTGTGTTTAGATTTATTTAAGGAAGTAAGACTATCCTCCACCAGGGCCAGGGCCTTTTCAGTGATGGCTCCGACCTGGTGGAATGCTCTGCCCCATGAGACTACAGCCCTTCAGGATTTAACCTCCTTCCGTTGGGCCTGTAAGACAGAGCTATTCCGCCTGGCCTTTAATTTGAATTCAGCCTGATCTTTTATTTCTCTTCTCTTCCCTCCCCCTCCCCTTTTATGAAGATCACCTGCTCTGAGACCCCACAGCTAATTCTCCCCTGGCCTCCTTGTTGGCCCAAGTAGGACCAATTCAACCAGCTAGCCCTGGGGATTATCTAATTGATTTATAAATTTTGAATTTTATTGCTATTCATGTTTTTATACTGTATTTTATGATGCTTTTATAATTAAGTGTTTTAAAGTGTTTTAAATTTGTTGTTAGCCATCCTGAGCCTGGTTTTTGAACCAGGAAGTAAAGGTAAAGGTAAACCCCTGACCATTAGGTCCAGTCGTGGACGACTCTGGGGTTGTGGCGCTCATCTCGCTTTATTGGCCGAGGGAGCCGGCGTACAGCTTCCGGGTCATGTGGCCAGCATGACTAAGCCGCTTCTGGCGAACCAGAGCAGCGCACGAAAACGCCGTTTGCCTTCCCGCCAGAGCGGTACCTATTTACTTGCACTTTGATGTGCTTTGGAACTGCTAGGTTGGCAGGAGCAGGGACCGAGCAACGGGAGCTCACCCTGTCGTGGGGATTCGAACCGCCGACCTTCTGATCGGCAAGTCCTAGGATCTGTGGTTTAACCCACAGCGCCACCTGTGTCCCTGAACCCAGAAGGGCGGGATATAAATAATTTTTATTAGTAGTAGTAGTAGTAAGCAATATGTTTCTGACTCCGTGTGCACCACATTTTTTGCCTCTAGCTGATAAGTTAGTTCACTAGTAGCTGGGTAACCCCCGTCCCACCCCCAGGGTGAGTGCATGTCCCTTTGTATATGATGAGAATTCTCGCACAAGCTTGGAGCAAGACTGTGAGATGTTTTGCATATTTATTAGTCAAGAACGGCTTCATGAAGTGAAGGCTGATTGAACTGGAAGCTTCATAATGACAACAATGTAGTTTTAAAATGGAAATGCCTAAGAGAATTGAGGCTAGTTTGCATGTGCATTTTAATATGCACCCACTTGCATGTAGTGCTGCATATAATGAGCATCATTTTAATTTTTAAATATTAAAGCAGATAAAAACTCAGTAAACCTGATCCACGTTTGCTTTGAGCACGCTGATTCCCCCTGACTCAACAGACCTTTATAACCATATCCGCTATTAAACACCTTGGCTGAGACGATAGGCCTGTGCAGATAAAGCTGAGGCAATGTGCATGGAATAGGAATCCGTAATCACTTGCTTCTGTGGATTAAGAAGCAAGTGACAGACTTTATACCAACAGCTCTGCAAGCATCTCTTCTATTAACTTTCTAAACCTCACAAATTCATTTAGCTTCTCTACGGCTATGTGAACTATATGTAAATCTGGGGCTTTCCAGACCGAAATGAGTTTCCTTTTCACAGAGCCAACCATCTACCTATTATCTATTCCTTCCTTCCCCTCTCCCACCCACCTATTCCTTAGGCTATGAATAGGTAACAAACAACACACTTTAAAACATAGCACATAAAGTTCTAAGAAAAAGCATGGGCTTATCCCCAGCTACTAAAAGCTTCAGGGGTTTCCCCTACCCTCTCTCACACACAAAAACATATAAAGTATTTGTTTCCAGAAAATGCTCAGGTTGACTTTGGTAGACTTCCAGATGGACAGATGTTACAAGCCTTGCCCACTGCCTCCTTGGCTAACCATATTAATCATAATGGGTTATCAAGGAGGCTATCAGGGTCAGCATTGAATTTGCTAAGAAGGGTGAACAGTAGACCAAAATTGAGAATAAAAAGAACAACTGTTTTTCTAAGAGTCTGCTCTTTAGGAATCAGGTGACCCATCCATCACAGGTCCTACAGCCTTTCTCAGATGATGGGAAATTTCAATCACCACCAGGCCCACCTTCTTCTTTTTTAAATCTCCCCATTCCTATCCAGTCAACCACAGCTTAGACACTCAGATTTGAGACTGGTACTCACAGGTTGATGGGGAAAGAAAACAAGGATTGGAAAACACCTATGACCCTTTGCTCTGAACTTCTTGGTGATCTTTCCTAGTGGCTTCCCTATGAATATTAGACAACAAGGACATGGACCCTGGAGGAATGTTGTGGGAAGATATCCATATATGATCATTCTCTTCATGGTGTAGATGGTGCTTCCCTTGTAGAATTAAGCAGGGTGGAGGTCATGGACAAAACTAGAATTAGTTGACTCTGCTTGTGATTGGCTCTGGCTCAACCTATTCTTTGGTCTGCCTGGCTTCCTCTGCATCATTCACAGTGGCACCAGTTCAGCACCTAGCCTGTAGCAGGCGGGGGCGGGGGGGCGGGCGGTAGGTGCGGTCCGCCCAGAGGGAGATGACAAAATGGTGGGCGCCACTCACCACGGGGCCTGCAGTGCGCCCGAGCCATGCGTCTCTCCTGGGAGTGACGCGGTGGCTTGAGTGCCCGCAGGCTCCGAGCTGTCCCAAACAGTCCGCCCATTGCCTCCCCCTCAGCTGTAGGGTAGCTGAGTGGGAGGAGGCAGGCAGACTCCTCAGCGGCCCCGCGGTGCCCCCGTGGGTGGGTGGCCCTGTCCCCCTGGGCAGCTGGCTCTGCCTGATCGGCTTGCTCTGCCGCTGCACCTAGCTCCACCGGAGTGTTCTGGCTCCTCCAGATGACACGATATCTTGTGTGCATGCCACACACCGGGCACCCTCAATCTTGGGGGCAGCCTGGCAAATCTGCCGGAGTTGTTATTTTGATGATGCATGTTTCTTTATTTTAAATAGCACTCAGGCCCACTGAGGAGAGAATACAGAATTACAGTGAGGTCTGAAATATGTGAAGGCATTTGTAGTTGCACACCATGGTGAACAGATACTTAGGAAAAGTGCAAAATATATATTAGTCAAAGCAAAGAAAGTGTGGTTTGCACTAGATAATTTCTTAGGGCTGAATAAAATAAATTAAACCTACAACCCAATTAAACGGCAGGCTTTGGATTTAAGCCTACAGTGGTGCCCCGCAAGATGAATGCCTCGCAAAACGAAAAACGCGCAAGACGAAAGGGTTTTTCGGTTTTTGCGTCGCTTCGCTAGACGATTTTCCCTATGGGCTTGCTTCGCAAGACGAAACGTCTTGCGAATTCTTGTGAGTTTGTTTCCTATTTCTTAAAGCCGCTAAGCCGTTAATAGCCGCTAAGCTGCTATGCCGCTAAGCCATTAATAGCCGCTAAGCTGCTAATAGCCGTGCTTCGCAAGATGAAAAAACCGCAAGATGAAGAGACTTGCGGAACGGATTAATTTCGTCTTGCGAGGCACCACTGTATCTGAGTTCATCCACTTTGGATAGTCTTTGAATAGTGGATTAAATCTGTTCATTTAGACAACTGCTTCAGGAACTTGGGTTGGCAAGCAGGGTAGAAATTTAATAAATCCATGAATAAATTTCACCACAGTTGAGCTGTGGAAATCACAGCATAAAATGCATCACAATTTTGACTGGACTGCTCTTGTAACTGCCTCAGTCTTGGGGGCAGCCTGGCAAATCTGCCGGAGTTGTTATTTTGATGATGCATGTTTCTTTATTTTAAATAGCACTCAGGCCCACTGAGGAGAGAATACAGAATTACAGTGAGGTCTGAAATATGTGAAGGCATTTGTAGTTGCACACCATGGTGAACAGATACTATCACTAACTAGTAGACCCTTTGTATGTTATTAGACTTCATTTCCCATCAACCCAAGGCAGCTTGGCCAAAGGCCAGGGATGATGGGAGCTGTAGTCTAAGAATGCCTGAAGAGCCACAAGTTTTCCATCCCCATAGTATATCTTTCTGCTGGTGCTGGCATCTTCAAGGGCCATACAAGAAGGGAGTCTGAAAAGAAGGATTCAGTCCAAAGATTCAAGTTGACTTTTTATGGGTCCTTTCTCCCATCTTAACCCCTCTCCACAGAGGACCGCAATCATGAACTTTCTTTTTTTAAAGTTTATAGTTAAGGGTCTTCAACTCTACATATTTTTCATCAGGTGGATATGGAGTTTATTTTGGCTCTTCGCCTGAATCATGCAGTTATGTGTCGCTTTTAAAATCCCTAGTTTAAAATGGGCACATAAATCACAAACGTGTCTTTACTGAAGAGAAAGGAACACACATTGATGTTCCTGGTAACTGGCTAGACAGATGTCCCCTGAGCAAACTTCACCGCTATTCACAATCTGTAGTAGTGCTTAGTGAAAATAGGCAATATAAACTGATATCCCACTGGTGAGTGCCTATGAGGTATTTATGCCTGTAAATAAAATAGGCAAATCAGCAATGAAATGATTGTTCCACATTAAATGTTGAAATATATCCTGCATGTGTCGTTGAACAAGTATTCCAGGAGACATTTTCTTCAAAGCATTTCTGGAGCAGAAAGGGAGGGCTATGAGATTGAAGTGGCATATCAGTTTTTTTAGAACACAATACATATCTACACATTAGCATTTACTTTGCTCCCACAACATAAATACCAGGGTGAATCATAAAAACATTTTTCCTGGTTTCTCTCTCACTCTCAGTATATCAAAATGCAAAACTGCTAAAGTATTGCTAAGGTAAAAGTTGGAGAAAAATCCTGTGTGTGTGTGTATGTGCAGAGCAATATGTTTTGTACCAGCTTGGAGGGCTACAAGGTGCCATTAAACCATCTTTTTAAAATAATAATAATAATTTTTTATTAAATTTTCCATTTTAACAATTCAATCAAATCACATTAAATATTCCAAATTATACAAATACATATCATATAGTCCAAATATTCTGCCAAATTATAAATTTTTATTGGGACTTCCCATGCTTCAAGTTCAACCATCTTAGAGACTCCACTCCCTAAGATTTGTGTAGCGTTTGCTCCTTAGCCTTTTCTTCTCCTGAAGACATCCCACATGGCAGGGGAGATTTAGGATCAGAGTTTTCCTTCTCCTAGATTGCCTCTCTCCCCTGATTGACAAACCCCACCTGCTCCTCACTTCCCTTTACAGTTCGTGCAGAAATTGCCTTGTGAGTCGAGGACCTGCATAGGATTATAATAAGACACAAAGACACATTATTTTAAGTTAATGGGCAAAATTAGGCCACAACTTTATTGGTTACAGCATGTGAATGGCATTGGCTTAGGCAGTGGATAAAACAGCAATACATGACCCCACCCCGCACAGCAGGGAGTCATTTCAGGGGTTAACAACCAGTGGGAGGAGCTTGTTGATGTACAACTGGAAGCTTCTCCATGACATCACCGGGGGTCGTGCCATGGCCCTAGCCACCAGCAGGGCATCGGACAGGATCCATGACCGCCAGATTTTTTTAACGGAATACCCAAAAGAGGAGGTGTAGATGATGGCCACACCCAATTCTCCAACACAGTACACACATTCCAATGCCTAGCCGCCAATACCAGGAAGTTGTGACGAGTTGCTACGAGGTAGGTGAACAAAGCAAGATGCTGGTGCCAATTTGCCCAATGGAGAAAAAAGTCCTACCAGGCCCCTTGGGCAACCAAGGCAACCAACTTTGTCCATAGCAAGGTCAATATGCAGAGGAAGTTGACCTAAAGGGAGGGAGGGAGGGCAGGAGATCCGATGCAAGCAGGAACCGACTGGGAACAGAGCGCTGCCGCAGCTGCTTAAATGCAGCTAACCCCACCCACCAGCTGGCCCTATTGGCCGGTTGGAAGGCTCAGCTGCAGCAGCAGAGGCAATCAGAGGCAGGGAGCTGGATACATCTCCCTGCCACTGTGGGAAGCTCCTCCCACTCACAACCCTTCCCTCTGGGAGGAGGAGAGGTCTTCTCAACCATTGGACCCATTATCAGTCTTGTCCACTCAATCCGCCAGAGCCTGTCTTCATATGCAGGAGATGTCTCTGACTCACCAAGGGCCACCCTCACTTGGTTTAGCCAGCCAGTCAAAGCTGTTTCCCTGGGTGTGGCTGCTGTCGCATGCTGACAGCTTCTAGGAGCCTCAGGTGAGAGCTGAGTGCAGGGCGTGGACCAAAGGGGGACAAACTATCCCAAGAAGATCATGGTGTCCCCCCCACCAGAGGAAATATCCCACCCCTAACATCCCACCCTGGGATGCACATCATACTGCAATAAACAAACTCTGATTATGCAGACGCAACCACAAGCCAAAGTAAGCCAATAAATGGGCAGCAGACCTAGCTGTGACTCCATTATAGCTCTGTTTTGCTTTTTTCAACGTTTGTCCACCTCTATTTTCTCCCGACTAACAGTGAAAGGGCACTTCTATTTTGCTGTCCTGGGGATACTTGAGAGAACAACCGCTGACCTTTTCAAGAGCTCTCTTGGGCTCATTTTACCCATCCAGAGAATCTGCAATGGCTTCAAAACGGAATTCTTCACAACAGTGTGGGTTGGTGGAGCTAATTTGCCAGATCATGTGATGTGGTAAAAGTACATCTTGTTCTGTCGAGTTTAAACATGAAGATATGCCTCTCTCACACACATGCAACTACAGAAATTAGACAGGGATCCCCAACTTTTGAAGGACAATGGGACATTTTCAAGCCAAATGGGGGCAACATACATGGCAACCAATCACACACCATAACCTGTTTGTGTGAGTTGCAACAGATGCTTCTTTCAAGCCTAATTTCAGTAGGGGGAGGGGACCGTGTGGGTGCAAGTGAAGGCCTTGGTGGATGCACAGGCACCACAGTGGTGACTCCCAAATTAAGGCATCAGGGGCACAAGAATGTCCTAAGATGTCAGGAAGTGCTAGGAATTTGCAAGCTGACAGACAGCACGCTGAATTTGATTAAGTGCTATCAGCTCCCATCTTCTTTAGATCTTGCTGAAATTAATCCACTGGAAATAATTGTCCAGCAATATGCACTATGAACTTCCTTGCAGGATATTTTTTAAAATTGCAGCCAGCAACCCCCCACATTCAAGGATAAAGTAGAAGTTCATTTGTATAGCAATGGATGGTTCAGTTGGTTAGAGCGTTGTGCTGATAAGGCCAAGGTTTCAGGTTTGATCCCTGTATGGGACAGCTGTGTATCTCTGCATTGCAGGGGGTGGGCTAGATCAGGGGTTGGCAGCCTAAGGTCCATGGGTCACAAGCGGCCCATGGGGGATGTTTAACCAGCCCATGGACCTCTGCCACCTGCTCAGTCGGCTCCCATGAACTGCGCTAAACCGGCACAGAGCAGAGTGAGGACTACCTTCTGCAACGCTGGCCGGCTTCCCATTGGCTACAGGAGCCAATGGGAAGCTGCACACATCTCCTCCATGCCAGAAGGAGCACTGGAAATAGCAGAGGGCCTTCTCCAGGGACATTAAATGAAATCCGGGGACATTCCGGGGATGGATTTTGTCCAGGGACAGATTTGTAGCATGCCACAACTATTGCTGTCCCTGTGGCAGTGTCAGCAACTGTGGATGATGCATTCCTTGGATATTCTGCCCCTGAGGGTCCTGCCGCCTGAGGCGGTTGCCTTACTTTGCCTCATGGGTGGGCTGGCCCTGATGCCAATCAAAGTAGGCTAGGTATATGGGCTTTGCTGCTGTTGAATGAATGAATCAATTTATTATGGTCACAGACCAGAAATACGGACATATACAGTGATAGCGAACATAGGCTAAAATTAAACTATGTAAGCTAGAGCTCAGTAAATACAGATACAAAACAATTAAAATATGTAGGATAACCACTAATTAAAAATATGCATGTTAAGACATTGGCCATTTACTGCTGCGGTTGTGTTTTTAAGTTAGATGGGCCGCCAATTTTACCGCCCTCCATTTTTAATTGTAAGCTGCCCAGATAATTTTTCTTATACTGAGCAGCATATAAATATGGGGTGGTATTCAACTAAGTTTTACTGTTTAAACTTAATGAATGTGACTTCAGTTAGGCCCATTAATTTCTGAATGAAACGTAGCTGAATGTTGCACATCATGAAAAACAAACAAACAATGGCTCGATTCAGTTTGCCTCATTTTTTGTGCAGGTAAAGAGCTTTCACAGGTACATCTGCAGGGAATCAGTGGGTGGCCTTTGGCAAGTTGCTGTGTTTCAGCTGCTGCTCTTCTCCATCTGTAGAACAGAAGGGGATGTGAAGCACAGATCAAGCTCATAAGGTTTCCACGAGGGCAAACAAGCTGCAGACAATAAAGTATTTCCCAAATTAGAAGAGTTGTAATAAACAGTAGAGGTAGTTTATACAAAGCCTCCTACTCTCTGCAGAAAATGAAGATGGGACCATTATCTTGCACACTATACGATGATTGTATCATAACATTTAATATTTCCGTATGGCCAAATATCTGTTTCTTAGACTGAATGCCAGGATAGATACCCTTGATGTAGTGAACACAGGAGATGAGAGGAATATTCGAAAACATGAAGAAAAGTGATTAAAATCTGGCAGTTAAAACTTGTTTTTCTTTAACCTTTGAAAGTACAAGCAAAGATGCCAGGCAAGTTTGGGAGATGATACTTTTCAATGTCTAACTGTGGAGCAAGGTTATTTCATGACTTTATATCAATCTTGAGCATGTCTTTAAATGGACTTGTGTGAAGGCATGAGATGTAGAAGCATGATGAATGAACATACCCTTTAGGGTTGAGCAAAAAATCAAATCATTTTTCAACAAGTTTTTCACTACATGAGCTTTAGCTTTTGGAATACATTTACACCAAAGGAGATGTCGTTGTTCATTAAAGGCAAGGAAGCTTTAACTAGATAGAAGCCCACCACCATAATTTAGAATGACGTAACCCAGTAGAGGGACGCGGGTGGCGCTGTGGGTTAAACCACAGAGCCTAGGACTTGCCGATCAGAAGGTTGCGGTTTGAATTCCTGCGACGGGGTGAGCTCCCGTTGCTCGGTCCCAGCTTCTGCCAACCTAGCAGTTCCAAAGCACATCAAAGTGCAAGTAGATAAATAGGTACCACTCCGGCGGGAAGGTAAACAGCGTTTTCATGTGCTGCTCTGGTTCGCCAGAAGCGGCTTAGTCATGCTGGCCACATGACCCAGAAGCTGTACGCCGGCTCTCTCGGGCAATAAAGAGAGATGAGCGCCGCAACCCCAGAGTCGGCCACGACTGGACCTAATAGTCAGAGGTCCTTTTACCTTTACCCAGTAGAACATTTTTGATATTACATTGATTAGATCAGGGAAGGGGGCCACAGCTCAATGGCAGAGCGCATGATTTTCATATATTGGACCCCAATCTCTGGCATCTCCAGTTAAAGGATATAGGGTAGAGTTGGGCAATTTGTGCTGTTCAACTCCCAACTTGCATCAGCTAGCATGATCAATGATGAGATTTGCAGACAAACAACATCTGAAGGGTCACAAGTTCTCCATCTAGGAAACAGGGTAAGGGGGTTTTCTTGAAGAATCTTGAAGAGTTGTTGCCAGACAGAAAAGACGGGACTGAGTTTGAGGAATCAATAATCTGACTCAGCATGAGGCATCAAATACTCTGGAAGTTCCATGACTTCTATCTCCTCACACTTTCCCTTCCAGCTTTTGAACAGCCCCCTCCTTCTAGCTTCACATATCTTCTATTGCTTCCCCAAGGGCCTTCAAAGCCTCCAGTGTTCCATACATTGTTCAGTGTCTGTATTGGCTTACCCACATACATCGTAGTTGAAAATGTCTCCTTCAACTGCAGTCTCTTCTAAGGATATTTCCATAGCAACTGTCACAGAGGTGCACATTTAAACTAACTGCAGTGATTGGAAAGACAGGTAATTCAAAATGAAAGAGTTTCTGCTTTTCAGCATGTAGGTACTATGGAGGTAGAACACAAGGTTAATAATGGCCACATCAATTTTGTATACACTTTTTTGGGCAATTAAAAAAAATATAATCCTGCCTAAAGTATACTGTTTCGGTTACTCTGTGTGGAAGTCTAGAAGGAATGTAAACAGCTTACATCTGCCATGTTTAATATTTTGGATTTTTAAATGGGAAGCAATACATTAATTTTAATACTAGCCACAGGTGATTAAAAAGTGATGCTTCTGGAAATTTTAGCCTGAAGACATTGGACTGCGAATGAAATCCTCTCAGGATAATGATTTTGTACTGTGGGTGAATTTGTATATTCTATTCAGGATGATGATCAGGCGGGGAAAACACAATATGATTCAACCCAACAGCATTGCCAGGATATTTACATATGCTTCCCAGTTGTGTGGTCGTCACCTTAATTTTCTTATTTTTAAGGGTCACTCAGTAATCCTACTTTGGTCTAATTTTCTTAGAAATGATCTTATCATACTTGTGTTTGTTTTGTTGAAGAAAGTTGATTTTGGCTTAATCTGACTCTTATACCACAATCCGAGGTAAGGTTACATAGAAATAAGTCCCAAAGGTTTTTGACTGGAGTTTATGAGTCCCCCCCCCCCTCCAAAGCAAGGATGGGAAATCTGAGGCCATCCAGATTATGCCGGATTGTGACCTTCATCATCAATGACCGTTAGTGAAGCAGGCAGAGGCTGATGGGAGTTGGTAGTCTGACAACATCTGGAGGTCCCCAGGTTTTCCATCTCCAACCTAAAGTGAATTCAGGGTTAATGTAGAGGGTCCTTTTCAGGTGAACTTTCTGTAGGCATTTCAAGCACAGATGTTCATGAGATAATATTTAAGTCCTATTCAGCCTTCTCACAATTAGAATTATACCCTCCAGACACTGGGAATGTTCTAAATTGCATGGGAGCCTATGAACACAAAGCAACCTCCTCACCTCAAATCATCCTTCTCCCCTTCTGGTGTTGGGGTGGGGCGCTGGGATGGGACTCAACAGCAAAAGTGGGTGGTCCCATTCTCCCCCTCAAAGCATAATACTTGAATAGGCTTTAAATGATTCTGGGGGATAGACCTGATCCTATGTACATTTGCATCACTTTAATCACACAACCATTGAAGTCCTGTGGGGTCTGTGGCTTCTCTTATCAAGATCATGGAACACTTCCACCCTGACCCTCAAATTCAGTAGTATTTGTTGATTTCCTACCCTTCCCCATCACAATAGGAGGGGGGGAATGCATTTTATGGGCTATGCTCACCCTGAGGGGTGAAGGCGAGCAAGTGTTTATATGGATTGCAGGCCTGTTGAACAAGGACGAAAACAAACAAGTCTGAGATTCTGATCCCCACAGTAGCTAATGAGATGCCATTTGGAAGCCCACAGGTTGGAGGAGAGCATAATAGCACTCCCCTGCTCATGTTCCCCATCAAATTTAGAGCTTGCTGCTTCTGATACTGGAGGTAATATATAGCAGTCATGACAAGTAGCCATTGATAGCTGCCTTCTCCATGAATTTGTCTAATCCCCGCTTAAAGCCATCCAAGTTCTGCATGCTCAAGCCAAGCAGTAGGGATGTGTGAGATTTTGAGTGTTTCGTTCTCCTCCATCTTCTCACAAGGCTTCTATTAAAATATTGGAAGGGGGAATCGAAGGGCAATTTGCTTTAATAGCATTTGCATTGTAGAAGCATATTTGTACTGGTTATGCGTTTAAATTTGATTATTTTGTGTCTTGCGGTTTCATTTTCTGAAGGTTTTGTTCTTTCCTTACAAATGAGTGACAAGGGTTGGGATTAACTGCTGGTGCCTGCTCCGACATTCTTAGGAAGATGCAAGAATGAAATTGTCAGCCAAAATTAAGTTAACAAAATCAGCGTCGGAAAAGAAGCTTATTTTTTCTGATGACACATTTCTGCCAGCTTTCCATTGTCAAAGTTCTTCTTTTTTTTAAAAAAAGGAGTTAAATTGTGTTTCAGTGTTTAAAGGGATTGGTGCCACTAATTTATAATCTATTTTTGAGGAGGAAATGAACACAAATATATTCTATATCACATGTATATTATAGCAGTTTAATTACTGTTCCACTTATTAAAAATCTTTGCCTTAGGGGAGAATAAGTATTTAAAGCCTTTACAGAAAAATGTGAGATGCATTGATTTAAAACAAAAATCTCTCTGGTTATTTGGGAACATATTTCAGCTGTTAACTTCAGTGACCTAATCCACACAGGCTGTTTGGGTTCAGGACTGACCACACTGTAGGGTGGAAGTTAGGAATAATCCTAGTACGGATGAAGGGGAAATTAATTCAGTTCACATTTTCAGGCAAAGTGATCAAATTCTCCTGCACAGGACTTGTCTGTGGATTAGGTCACACCTACCAATCAGAATTTTGTGGTGCCAGTTTCGGTTTTTAAAAATGTGAAGGTGAATCTAAGCCCTTTGAAGTGCCTGGGCAAATGTGCCTGGTGCCAAAATAATTGTAATGTTGACACTTGAACGCTCACCTGGTTCCTAGTCCCAGCCAGGTGAGTTCAAGTCTGCCATTCCACCTACCACTCATAGGCTTGGGCTGCTACCTGGTCTAATCTCTTCACTGATCTGGTCCAATGTGTGAATTAGGCCCAATTGTGTTACTGACTTTGGCAAGCAATTATCCCTTCAGTAGAAAGCTGAGCACTTCTACAACCCTATATGGTGTAGCATATATATATATATTTAAAAAGAATAAAAATCTGTCACCCCAAAAGGAAGCACTCCTGAGGATTCAAAATTACAAGGGGGGAAAAGCTTTAAAGTAAATATGAGGAAGATCTTCCTGATGGCACAATGCACTTGACAGTGGAATAGAGTGACATGGAATGTGGTGTAGTCCTCTTCATTAGAGGTATCTTCCTTCATCAACATTGTGTTTGAAGTATCTTCGAACTCCATGAGTCGATGGTTTCCTATACAGTGGTACCTCGAGTTACATATGCTTCAGGTTACATACGCTTCAGGTTACAGACTCCACTAACCCAGAAATAGTGCTTTAGGTTAAGAACTTTGCTTCAGGATGAGATCAGAAATTGTGCTTCGGTGGCACAGCAGCAGCAGGAGGCCCCATTAGCTAAAGTGGTGCTTCAGGTTAAGAACAGTTTCAGGTTAAGAACGGACATCTGGAACGAATTAAGTACTTAACCTGAGGTACCACTGTACATGGAAAGTCATGTGTTTTGGCCTTACTTAAATACATGTGATTTGACACAATATTGTACCATTAGCACAAAACTCCTTAGCATAACTAAAAATGTGGTACAAGAAATCTGTTTGTTTTACTGCGCATCTTACATGGTACATTACAGCCAAGTTGTCAAAATATAAGGCTGTATTCAGCTAAGCCCTAACTCAGGGTTCACCCGCTGAAATTAACAAACCCAAGTTACTCATCTCCATTAATTGAAATGGGCCTACTTTGAGAAGGACTAGCATTGAATAGCATCCTTGGAATAATTTCTAGCTTACCCCAAAAGTCACTGTAAATCATATCAGTGAAAATTATCAATAAGATCACTAAATGTCAGGGAAATTGTATTGAAAAGTGACATTTAGAAACCTATTTCATGTCAGTCTTAATTACTTCAGCTGTGTAGCTTCATTTGCTTATCTCAGCTTCTTCTTTTAATAACACCAATATGTTTTCCAGTGGATAGCTCTTAGAACTTCAGGCACCAAAGTACCAAGCTTGACATGAGCTTAAGAATCTTTGGTCCTGTTGAAACATTACCATAACGCTGTGGTTGCCATTATCCTCAGATTGTTTCCACGTGACTCTTCTCATGCCCAGTATGATTAGAGTGGATTGTGGATTGTGTATCACCCATTGGGATGTAGCCATGTAGCTGCATGGGAACAACCATGGAACAGAAGATCTCACACATCATGATGTTCAGATTTACAATATTGTTACCAGCCACCCTAAGCTGTGCTGAGAAGTCCACGAGATTTCAGGGGTCCTGGCACTCAACCAGGCTGTGTGTTCCTTTGAAACAAGACACGGCAGAGTGCGTGTCTTTAAGAAATATGGTTTATTTACCCATATTTACACCTGAGTTTTGATGGAGAGAGTGCTAAACGTTACATTCCAAGGGTGTCTCTTGTGGCTCTGCTCATAGCTTCATCAGGCTAGGGTCCTGAGCAGATGTCAGCCATGCTCCCCGGTCTCTGCATGCAGCCTCTTCCAGTCAACTCTACATGGAGTTGTGATGGCCTGGGACTCGGGCTTGGACTCGGAACCAGAGGAGTCTCAGTCTGCACTGGATCTTATGCCTCAGGCATCAACTGAACCAAGTCTGGGGTCTGACCCTGAAGTGTTCCAGTCTGCACAGGTTCCCCTGCAACAAGCACCAGCTGGGCCGAGTCAGGGGCCTGAGCCTGCCCTGGCTCCAGATGCGGGGATTACCTCGTTGCCTTCAGCTGGGCCATCACTTACAACTGTTCCACTACCGGTTGGGTCAGGGGAGGCTGAGGCGGCCCCTGGGTCTAGTAACCCACCGACGTCTCCCGAGCTGCCGAGACTAAGGTCGGAGAGAAGGAGAGAGCTGAGTACTCGCAGGAGGAGTGCTCACCTTTGGGCAAAACAGGGAGGTGAGTTGCCGGGGGATCAGGACCGGCCATTACCCCGACAAAGATAAAAGGCTGTCGGACCCCACCCCAGGTTGCGGGAGCAACATTGCTGTATGCCAGATCCTGCACCTGTCCTTGCCTGGTCTCCTGCCTCGTGTCCTGCCTTGGCCCTGTCAGACTGACTCCTAGCAGAACTTCCAGATACTGGACCAGTCCTGGACCGCCTTTCATGGGTTACCCCTGCGCCCAGCACAGGCATTTTCCTTCTGTCCCGCACTTCAAACCTAATTTTAAGAATGACCCAATTTCCCTTTAGCCAGTGGCACCACCCACTGCCCACCTGGAACTTCCCCTCCCAGCTTACATCATCAGACACTGAAATCCTAAACCTGGTCTTTGCTTCTGCTGACCACCCCACTTGGGAAGAGGGGCTCACAGTCCCTTGCTGCCTGGAACAGGGTAACTGTTTGTATCAATCACACATTACTTTCCTTTGTACTACATGATGGTTCTTCTCCCTAGGTGATTCCTGGCCAGGAGACGGATTCAGCCTGTGTTTTTACGCTGGTAAGCTGTCTAGCTGGGTGAAGACTTCAAGCATATAGTAATCTCCAACATTTACTAACTCTCGAAATTATTTGGGGGGGGGGGACGACTGTTGCCAAGGACTTTCAGGGAAATCTGCCCTCCCCCACAAACTTATAACATCACCCCTTTTAGAACGTGTCGTCTGACTCCAGATGTGCACAGAAAACAGGCATTTTAAAACAAAGCATCAGAAACAAAGCAAGAAACACAATTAGATTTTTAACTCAGCCCAACGTGGTAAAAGTTTCATCCAGTCCTCCTTTCTTTCTGGGTACGTACTCCAGTAAAACCTGCGTTTTAAAGACAGCTTTCACACACAATGATTATCTGAGTAATTCTAACAACAACAATTATTTATGAGCCCCCCCCAAAAAAAAACATGTCAAAAGCATATAGTTAACATTTCCAGACAATCACTAACTTTCAGAAAAGAATTCCCCACAGAAATAAGTAAACCACCTGTTCCTTCATGACATTTTATACTGAGACTTCCAGGGTTCTTCGTCTTGAGCGAATCACATGGCTACACAGAGCTCCTTGTGCCATTTTCACAAAATTCTGAATTCAAGCAAATTGAACAGCCATTTTGGTGCTAAACTCACAAGTTCAGCTTCTCTGGTTGTGGGTCAGGAACTTTAAACTCACACCCCAGTTCCAAAACAGCTTCTGCAGCTGCTTCAAGATACAATTTCAGGAGTACTCACTTATTCAGATTGATTCATTACTTGCTGACTTAATCTCCATAGACCCGTAGGGACGCGGGTGGTGCTATGGTCTAAACCACTGAGCCTCTTGGGTTTGCTGATCAGAAGGTCAGTGGTTCAAATCTCCGCAATGGGGTGAGCTCCCATTGCTCTGTCCCAGCTCTTGTCATTTAGCATAGATCCATAGTACATAGTACACAGTCAAATTTGATCTGCTAGCAGTGTCCTGGCATCAGTCTGTTAATTATGTGGTCTTCAATGGCTGATATCACCCAGCTCACTTCAAACCAGCTTCATTAATCCTCCTTGTCCCATCTTCTTGAACTACATCCTCTTTCCTATATATTCCCCAGATTGGTGGGATCATAAATGTGACTGGAAAAAGTGGCGCCAGCTGAGAGGAAAAGCAATGCCAACAAATAATGAAAACAAAAGGAAATTCTTACAGTTTAGGATTTGGGAGGAAATTTAAGCTCCCCCGACAAAAAAGGCAGTACTTTCAATGCAAATGTTGAAATAATTGGACGCTAGCTTCCTGGATATATCTTGAAACAAGACCATGAATGTCGAGAGAGACAAGAAAAGCTAACTTTCTGCAACCGATACTCTGGAAATGGGTGTCCATTTTTACAGCACACACAAATAATCGCAGTTGAAATTATTCTGCTGACAACTTTGAAGACATCAACACAAAAGCTCCTGAAGCAGATCGGTTTGTAGATGGGCACCCATATTTAATAGCACAATCCAAATCACATGCGTTGCGCTGAGAGCGATTATTTTCATTCAGGGATGTGTTCATGGGGAATGATAGCACCTTTGCCCCAGAAATCCCTGCTGCTGCTACAGGCTCATTAGTTGGCTCCCCAAGGTCTTTGAGGGAGGCAATCATTGTTTTATTTCTGCTGTGGCAGCGTGGGCCCTCTTTCCTTCTGTTCTGAGGCAATAGCCTTTCTTGCTCTGGCTGTAATTGTGCTTTGGATTTATTTTATTTTTTTAATTGCAAAATTGCATTTGATTGCTGTGAACCACCTCGGGGGCCTTTCTGAGGAAGAAAAGCAGCGCGGAATTATTATTATTTTTTCCCAAATGAATGAAACAACCCAGAGATCTGAAATAATACTCCCAGATCCTAGAAAGGAAGCTGTCTAAACAGGCCATTATCTTTTAATCCCCTAATTATCTGCAGACAGTTCCCAGGAGACCCCGTACAGTGAAAAAGACAGAACATCAGGTTCAAGAGAGAGGGGAATTCAGCATACTGCAAGAACACTAGAAGCCCCACACACTTTGGGTCAATTACCGCTATGTTACTGAAAGGAAAGTATTTTTAAGTATGTGTGCTATTTGACCATTTTGTTTAATTACCTGCAGCCCCATTGCCTTCAGCTTCCACTCATAGTCTTGTTCCTTTCGTTACTCTTTTGTTACTGTTTCGTTCTCCTTTTAAAAAAATAAAACGTAATGGCTACACTTATTACAGTGGAGGCCCAACCTTTTCCACAATAGAATCAACTTTGGCAATTTCCCTCCTAAAGGCACAAAATGTTCTGTTTGTACAACTGGCCTTGGGCAGACAAAGGGTCCTATTTTATTGGCATTAGGTGACATCTCCTAAGCCAGGCATGGAGAACCTTGGTTCCTCCTCCAAACCTCTCTCAACCTAAGCATCAATGATAGATGGCCATCCAGGCTCTGCTTAAAAACATCCGATGAAGGACAGTCCACCACCTTCTGAGGAAATGTGTTCCACGGTCAAACAGCTCTTACTGTCAGTTCTTCTTGGTGTTTAGTCGGAATCTCCTTTCTTGTAACTTGAAGCCGTTGGTTGGGTCCTACCCTCCAAAGCAGTTGAAGACAAGCATGCTCCAACCTCCATGTGAGAGCCCTTTGGCTATTTGAAGATGGCTATAATAACAATAACAACAACAACAACAATAACAATACTACAGTGGTACCTCGGGTTAAAAACTTAATTCATTCTGGAGGTCCGTTCTTAACCTGAAACTGTTCTTAACCTGAGGTACCACTTTAGCTAATGGGGCCTCCCGCTGCCACCGCCACACGATTTCTGTTGTCATCCTGAAGCAAAGTTCTTAACCCGAGGTACTATTTCTGGGTTAGCGGAGTCTGTAACCTGAAGCATCTGTAACCCGAGGTACCACTGTAATATAATTTATTATTTATACACCCACCCATATGGCTGGGTTTCCCCAGCCACTCTAGGTGGCTTCCAACAAAAGATTAAAAATACATTAAAACACCAGTCATTAAAAACTTCCCTAAACAGGGCTGCCTTCAAATGTATTTTAAATGTCAGGTAGCTGTTTATTTCTTTGACATCTGATGGGAGGTGTTCCACAGGGTGGGTGCCACTACTGAGAAGGCCCTCTGCCTGGTTCCCTGTAACTTGGCTTCTCTCAGTGAGGGAACCACCAGAAGGCCCTCAGTGTTGGACCTCGGTGTCCGGGTTGAACGATGGGGGTGGATATGCTCCTTCAGATATACTGGGCTGAGGCCGTTTAGGGCTTTAAAGGTCAGTACCAACACTTTGAATTGTGCTTGGAAACATACTGTGAGCCAATGTAGGTCTTTCAAGACCGGTGTTATGTGGTTTTGGCAGCCATCATATCTCCTCTCAGTTTTCCCCGTTTGCAGGTTAAACATATCCAATTCCCTTAACCGTTCCTTATATGTCTTGATTTCCAGACCCTTGGTCATCTTGGTTGCCCTCCTCTGCACTTGTTCCAGCATATCAATATCCTTCTTAAATTGTGGTGCCCAGAACTGGACACAGTACTCCAGGTGTGGTCTGAGCAAGGTGGAATACAGCGGGTCTGTCAAAATGGTAAACGTTAATACACCAGAACCCAGCCCTCCTATGACAACAGTATGCTTAAAATACAGCAAGTGTTCTGCTCTTTGTAAATAATTTAGTTCTTGTCATTACACAGTAATTCAAAAAGATTAAAATGTTAACAATGAGACCATTATTCATTGTAACAAAACAATAGAGTTTGGTAAATACTATTTACTTAGGGCTTTTTAATTATTGAATATTGAAACACATCGGCAAACAACAGTAGGTTATTAATTTGCCCCAAACACACACTGATAGCGATAATGCTCTCACAGTACGAAACTCAGCAGTTTTAAAACCAATTGTCATAGATTACCTTTTGGAATATTGACACTGTATGTCTCCCAGGAAGATCTTTATAGAAAAGTGTTAGCTCTTCTTCCATAGCTAAAACAAAAATATACTTTTAATTTCCTTTACAACACCAGTAGGATTAGAATTTTCCTTCACTCTGTTTGTAGGCAGAGAAGCGAGGCCGTTCCACCAAATTTCCTGGGTGTGAGGAACATCACCAGCAGTGGTCATAACACAACTCCCTTCAGCTTTCTTATGAGCTTTTGTGTGTGGCTGCCACAAATAAAAACTGCGGCAAACATTTTGGAAGCCTGGGAACCATTTTGTAATTAAATAAAGTATTTATATCCCACCTTTTATCTGGTCAGACAGCAGGGTGAGATACAGCACATTAAAATATATAAAATCACATAATACACAAGAATAAAACCATAAAATACCTTGTATACAATAGGAGCAGGTAAACAGCAGGAGCAGCTTAAACCATAGAGCAGGACTGACCCAATTCTAATTTAATAAAGGTAAAGGTACTCCTGACCGTTAGGTCCAGTTGCGGACGACTCTGGGATTGCGCACTCATCACGCTCTATAGGCCGAGGGAGCCGGCGTACAGCTTCTGGGTCATGTGGCTAGCATGACTAAGCCACTTCTGGCGAACCAGAACAGCGCACGGAAACGCTGTTTACCTTCCCACCGGAGTGGTATCTATTCATCTACTTGCATTTTGATGTGCTTTCGAACTGCTAGGTTGGCAGGAGCAGGGACCGAGCAACGGGAGCTCACCCCGTCACGGGGATTTGAACCACCGACCTTCTGATCGGCAAGCCCTAGGCTCTGCAGTTTAACCCACAGCGCCACCTGTGTCCCGCTGCTAATTTAATAAGCTTCTATAAAAAGAAAAGGAAAGAAAATGTGGGGGCAAAGAGATAATTCTTGGCTTGGCACCCAACTGATATAAAGTGTTGGCTTCAACTGTATTTCAAATGGGAGAGTGTCCCCTATGCAGGACTCCATTGCAGAGATGTCTCTCTCTTGTGTCACCATATAACCTGACAGCAGGAAGAAGAGATGAGCCTCCTCTGAAGGTCGTAAGACATGGGAAGGATGATAAAGGGAGATGTGATTTGCCAGGTATTTGGGTCCCAAACCATTTAGTACTTCAGCACCAGCTCATTGAATCAAGAACATAAAGAGCACCTGTCTGGATCAGGCCAATGCCCCATCGAGTCCACCATCCTCTTCTTACATTGGCCAACTGGATGCAGCAGCAGAACAAGCTGATCGGGCACCTAGGGCGGTGCACATGCCCTGTGCCTAGGGGCAGGGCCAGCCGTCCGTGGGGCGGGGCCAGCTGGCACAGGACGCTCCGTGTGGCCTACGAGGAGTCTGTCTCCCTCCTCCCACTTGGCCACCCTACAGCTGGGAGGGGGGGAGGCAGTGGGTGGACTGTTTGGGGCAGAACGGAGCCTGCGGGTGCCCAAGCCACCACGTCACTCCCAGGAGAGACACATGGCTCAGGCACGCTGAGTGCTGCCTGGCATTTTGTCACCCCCCCAGTGGTGACACCCGGGGCGGCCCATCCCCACCACACCCTCCTTCCTCTGCCTCTGACTGGATGCCTACAGGAAGCTCAGACGCAGCCCTGTCTGCACTTGTGATTCCCAGAAATGGTGTTCAAAAGCATACAGAATTGCACAGTGGAGGGAGAACAGCTAATAAGCAGGAGGATTTGATTCCTGTGCAGTTCTGGCTGCTTCTCCTTTGCTTTCCTGCCTGCTGCTCCTTCTCTGGAACCTGCCTGCTCTCGGTTGGGACGAGGGAAAAGACACAGCATTTCCTCCTCCCCCCCACTCCCTCCTATCCATGTTTTGGAGAACCACTAACCCCAGCCCTGAATTGCTTGGGAGATGAATCTAGGGCAGGGCAAGTGATCCCTGGGTTGCCACAGGGCCACATCTCAGGGCCACAGGGCAGAATGGAGGGGCCTGTGCACAGTCCTAGCAAAGCCCCTCTCTGGTTCTGCTTGACTGGGCTTTTATATCTTTTCTTTCTTTCTTTTTTTTTTTTTTTGAATTTAATTTTTATTCAAGTTTCCAATAACCAATCCATTTATAATTAAACATCCAATTTAACTTATACAATCTTTTTGACTTCCATCAGCCTATCTGACAATTTTCATCATTGCTTTGGTGACTTCAAACATTCGAGATGAGAGTTTGTCAGAAGGCTTTTCAAGAAAAATGTGTTTCGCTTTAGAACCATTGTTGCTTGAAGGCAACTTTGCCTTCCTGTCTTAAAATGGAAAGAAAGGATTCGCTGTTAGGTTGAGGCTTGGTAAACAAACAACGGCAGAGGGTCATATTAATCATGACTTCCCCTGGTGACTTCTCCTTCGCTCAGCCTGAAATGGCTGACTCCCCACCTTTCAGGAAGCATTATTCATTTTGTTATGCTCACGCAGCATTTGTCTTGAGTGGCCTGTGATCTGCAATTGGGCGAAAAAAGGCTTCCCATCATCTCCACAAATAAGCTTTCTTGTCTTGTGGGTAAATTAGGTGTTCAGCGGCAGGCGGCAAAAGAGAAAAACCCAACAACAATCGGTGCACGCAAGCAAACACCATGAAACGGGAGGGGCTGCAGGGGAAAGAAATGAAACACTCGGATGAACACAAAAGGAACGGCAGTAAAAAGTCACAAGAAGTTCAAATCCTGGTGTGTGATAATGCAAAGGTACTTGAACTGTACTGCTGCATTGGAAGGTGTGAGCAAAACTGTGACAGTCTCCCTCCATTATCCGGGGGGGTTTTCCATACAGCTTTCAGTGTACCAGGAAATGTCTAACTCCATAATTCAGGCATTATTTTCCAATGAGTTTCTCTCTGTGTATATGTACAAGTATATAATCCCCCTCTCTCTTCCCTTTCAAGTATTGCTGCTTTAGCTGGAGGATGTCGATGTAGCAAAGGAGCGCAGTCGTGTCTCTGTATGTAAATAGAGTGCAAATGAAAAGCTGGCGAAATTGAGGGCTCTATGAGTCCCTTCTGATCAGGGAGTTTAGGATGCTTGATGTGTTCATTTGCATTTTGCAATTTGCATTCCAATGAGATAATACTAGATTTGGGGGAAGGAGGGGGGGGGAGATAAAGAGCTCCTGGAGAAATTGGCTATGCTTTTATTTAGATGCTATCAGAGGCCACTGGTGAGTTTCAGAAAGCTCAGAAATGGGAGGAGCAGCACTAGGCAAAATTGAACATACCCAGTGTGGGATTAAAACTTTCTTGCGGAGATCACTGTCAATGCGTGTCTGCTATTTCTGGAGTCTAGGGGAAGACTACAAACTGATTCCCCTTTTCTCTCTCTCTAGATTTTAATTAGTGCCCTGCCCTGTGTTCAAAATCAGTGTGTGCAATTGGCTATTTTCAAATCTCATCGGTTTCCTCCTCAAAGCTTATCCTACAGGATGTTCAGAACAATCCCAAGGTGAGTGTGAATATTGTTCAGGGGAAGTTTATCACTATGAGCAAAAACAGTCCCCAAGCAGATTGAAATGGCTTTTCAAGGAAGTGGGAGCCTAGGCTGAAAAGAGAAGCAAAGGAATGCAATTTCCAGGATATCTTAGATCCAGTGGGCAGGAATGAGGAAAGCACTTTCATCTTTTTAAAAAATCATTTTTATTAGTTTTTGCATATATTTTCCAAACAAAACTTCACATCGCATCACACCATCCTCATTTTGGCTATTATAGCCTGAGACTTCTCTCAATCCTGTCTAGTGATTTTCAAGTTTGTTATCTGATCTTGCATTTTATTATTATAATGAATGCTTTTAAACTTTGTTTTCCTAATTATTTCCTTCCTAAATCATTTTACAATAATTTATATAGTCCTCCTTACAAAACTTCTTGTTTTGTAAGCGATGTTAGATTAATGCAATTGTCTTTCAAATAAATCATATATTTCTTCCAATCCTTAAGGAAGTCCTGGTCTTTCTGGTTCCGAATTCTCCCAGTCACCTTTGCCAGTTCTGCATACCCCATCAGTTTTATTTGCCACTCCTCCTTCATTGATAATTCTTCCCGTTTCCATCGTTGGCCTAATAGTACTCTCACTGTTGTAGTTGCATATAAAAACAAGTTTGTATACAGTCTATTAATTTCTGTACCTACAATGAGGAGGAAAGCACTTTCAGCCTGAGTTCTATGATGGGGTAGGAAACTTCAGGCTGTGGGTTAGATGTGACTTTCCAGGCTTCCTTTTGGCATGATTTCATACCCTCCAACATCTCTGATGAAAATAGGGACATCCTAGTCCATAAGAACAACAACAACATTTTTTAAACCCCCTTCCATCTGACTGGGTTGCCCCAACCACTCAAAATGGCTTCCAACAAATGTAAAAGCATAATAAAACATCAAACATTAAAAAAACTCCCCTATACATGGCTGCCTTCAGATGGCTAATTCCCATGGAGGTGGTAAACCCAGGGTTTTGGTTTTTTCCAGCTGGAACTCACCGGAATTCTGGCATTGCCAATACAGTGGTACCTCGCAAGACGAACGCCTCGCAAGACGGAAAACCCGCTAGACGAAAGGGTTTTCCGTTTTGGAGGCGCTTCGCAAAACGAATTTCCCTATGGGCTTGCTTCGCAAGACGAAAATGTCTTGCGAGTTCCTGCGGGGTTTTTCCCCTTTTTTCCCCCTTTTCCTAAGCCCTAAGCCACTTATCAGCTGATCCGCTGATAAGCCGCTAAACCGCTAATAGCACTAATCCGCTAAGCTGTTAATGGGCTTGCTTCGCAAGACGAAAAAACCGCTATACGAAGAGCCTCACGGAACGGATTAATTTCGTCTTGCGAGGCACCACTGTATTAGAGAACAAGGGAGGCATTCATGGTGAGTTCTGGCACCTCTTTTTCTAGAAAAATAGCACTGGGTGAACCTGAATCTGGACAGCACCATTTCTGGTTGCAAATGGGGGCTTTTTTATGGGATGCTGCCTTTGTGAAGAAGGTTTCTACAAGACAGAAGCCGGAACAAGAGTGTTGGGAGGGGGAGAGGGCACTTCTCTGGGCTATAGATTCAGGGCCTTTTCTCTGTTATCTGTATGGATGTGTGTTCAGAGGAGACGGCAGGAATAGGAACCTGCTTTTGGCATCTTTAAACAGCATTCAGCATTCATTCAGCAGATGCCTCCATGGTTTACTAGTTCCATTTCCCACAATAGTGGGTGTCAGCCTGAGAGGGGGGGTGGAATCCAAGGCTTAAGAGAGCAGAAAATGATCTTTATGACAAAGTAGGAGAAAACTGCAAATTGAATGGAATGTGCATTGAGCTAGTAATAGAATGAAATTATTTGGAAGAAATCTATGGTGGAATCCATTTTTCACGGAGGCATAGAAAAAAAAAGGCATGCTACTGAGTGGGCAGGAATCTCCTGTCAACCTTTCCAGGGTGACAAAAAGAAATTATCATATCGAAAGATGCAGCAACTGCAGAGAAGCAGCGAGATGAATAATGGTCTAGATGGCGTAGGAATGTAAGGCGGCCCCTTCCAAACTCAGTCCAACACCGATAGCTTGGGAAAAGCCTGATTCTTATCACTGCTCTCTCTATCAGCAGGTATTTGTTCATTCCCATTAATCTAACATGGGGCTTGTTGTATTTCCTCCAGGCGTATTCCCTTTCCTCCCCAACACATCCTGTCTTTGATTAGATTGCAAGCCTGTGGGCTGTCTTATTTTTTAATCTTTATAATGCGCCTAGCTGTTTTAGGCATAAGCATTGTCAACGAAAATAAACATCCCTTTGGGCTCTGAGCAGCAGAAATTTCCACTCAGATTTGAGAGGTAGGAAAGTTCAGCACCGCCACTGCAATGGGGGCTGCTGCCTGATTTTCTGTTTTTATTCATGGAGAAAGCTTAAAATTTGTGATCAGGTTAGGGCAGGGCAATTCCCCCTTAGATGTACTGCCAACTTCCTTCTTTATAAATAGAGCCACTGTGGTGTAGTGGCTAAGAGCGGTAGTGATAAAGCGGGATATCAAATCCAAACTCTTCTTCTTTTTATATAAAGTCAGCAGCAGAGTAGCCCCTGCAATAGCATCGACATCGTTTTCTTTGCAATGCCTTGGATAGGCATAGGCAAACTCAGCCCTTCAGATGTTTTGGGACTACAACTCCCTTGATCCCTAGCTAACAGGACCAGTGGTCAGGGATGATGGGAATTGTAGTCTCAAAGTATCTGGAGGGCCGAGTTTGCCTATGCCTGGCCTTGGATACAGCATGGTCCCAGCATTGTGGGGGTAAAAGACATTTGCCACACAAAAACCACACACCTCAAATAAATGGTAAGAAACATCTCTGGTGTTATCCACCCTCCCCCCAATAAGGGAACCCTGAGATCCTCTGGGAGGAAGGCAGGATATAAATTCAATAAACAAACATAATTTAAATGTAAGGTAAAGGACCCCTGGACAGTTAAGTCCAGTCAAAGGCGGCTATGGGGTTGCAGTGCTCATCTCGCTTTCAGGCCGAGGGAGCCGGCGTTTGTCCACAGACAGTTTCCGGGTCATGTGACCAGCATGACTAAACCGCTTCTGGTGCAGTGGGACACTGTGACGGAAGCCAGAACGCACAGAAACACCATTTACCTTCCCACCGCAGCGGTACCTATTTATCTACTTGCACTGGCATGCTTTTTTTTTTTTAATAATTTTTATTAACCGGCCAATCAAATCAAATTAAATCACATCACATAAATTCCGAATTACAAAGCCGAATTTTAAATTTTGTTGGGGGGACCCATATTTCAAGATCCGAAGGGGGATTCTGATAATCTTCTTGCTACTGCGTTAATGTCCAAATCAATCCAAATCAGTCCAAACAGAGTTCATAATTCTATCCAGTCTTGTCTTGCTGTTTCCACATCACATCTTGTTCATATATTTTCTCTTTTTTCTTTATGATCTCTTCTGATAGTCTCCTTAAGCCGATAAACACCAATAATAATCCTGTGTGAATTTTTCTGTTCTTCCAATCCTCAAATCGGGATGGTTTCCATATATCATCGCCTTCATAGATAACATCGCTCTTTCCATCATGCAAAACTGTCGCTCTTAAGTCCCTCTGAGGAGTTTCACCCACAATGTATAAACAGCTCTATTTCTCTCTTTCTCCTCCCAGACTCAAGACCTCCAACAGAACTTCCCAATATGGCGACGGCATTTTTAACTGCGTCATTCCAAAGCTCTTATACATTCCACGCTCTTCTTAAAACATGCTTTGGTTCAAAAGTTTATCTCCACACAGCCTTAAATCCACAGTTTAAGTCCTTAAAACGACATTTCTGACGCGTGAGGGGAGGGGATTCTTGTTTAATCACATAAGAAAAGAAAGGAAAGTTTTCCCCCTCCCCCATCAGTCATTTGCCATACCGTATCTTGGCATATCTTCTCATGTTTTATTCTTGTCTTGTTTTATCAGAGATCTCTTCTGTTAGCAGTCTTTACTCCCCCTCCTTCCTTGAAATATGTGCATTCCTTCATCCAAATTGTTTCTTTTGAAGTTCTTGCAACTAGTGGCGTGGATCAGGGACGGCGTCCAGGAGCGCCGGAATTCCACAGGAGGGCTTTGTGCCTAGTGCCCCCATCCCCACAAATTCGGGGGTGGTATAGGGCACAGCAGGCAAGGGCAGTCCCCCCCACTATCGGGGGGGGGGGTAGGGAGGCTAATTACTCCCATCATAGCCTCCAAATTACCTCGTGTGGGTAGGAGAGATGTTATTGTCAGCCATCTTCCGATGCGCCCCCTAGTGGCCCCCTCTGCACTGGCATGCTTTTGAACTGCTAGATTGGCAGGAGCTGGGACAGAGCAATGGGAGCTCACTCGGTCATGGGGATTTGAACTACCAACCTTCTGATCAGCAAGCCCAAGAGGCTGAGTGGTTTAGACCACAGCACCACCCGCGTCCCACTCAAACATACAATGAGCTCCCCCCAGGCATCTGCCAGAGCTTCCCACTGTGAGGATGTTGGATGAGATGTGCTATGGGCCTGATCCAGCAGGCTCTTATTATGTTCTAATGTTATATAGCTCCAATGCTCTCTTGAGATGGTTTCTGTAACTCCAAATGGGTTTGTTTTAGGAGACATGTGCATCTATCACAAAATATGTGGTTGAAGCCAAGGGGCGATATCCACTTGTCTGCCATCAGAATGAACTTCCTTTGTGGAATGAGATTTCTCCTTCCTATCGAGGTTGGGTTCCCATGGGTGCACCCAAACCTCAGCACCATCCTGCCCTTCCCTGCCCCAGGCCTGCCAAGATAAGAAGAAGCGATGCTGGTACTGAGAGGGTGTCTCTGGTCCAGCACACATACTGCCACTGGTTTAAAGTATGCAGATGCCATGATTGGGGGTGCATGCAAGCCTCATCACCAATGTCCCAATGCACTTGGGCTTCTCTCAGACCTTTGCACATTGAGTGCAGAAGTCTGGAACTTCTCTGTGCATTCAAATGTTCATGTTTAGAAGCCTTCCCACAACCCAGAGTCCTAGGATACCCGGTCCTGCTGTGGCTTCTCAAGTATGTCCGGCTAAATGTGTTGAGAAGATGTGTTGAGAGGTCTGATAAGAGCCCACAAGAGTGGAGCCACTGTGAGTGTTGTTTGCCCTGCTACATAGTTTTAACCCTTGTGTGCCCAGGTGAACGCCTGAGATAACTTCCAATTAAAAAAAAAATACAGAAGGAGAAAGGTTAATTTTTAAAATTTGAGATTTAAAACAAGTGTATCTTCATCTCTCTCAGGAATGTGAATTGCGAGAACTTTGTGCTTAGATTGTATATTGTACAACTCTTGAAATGCAATTGCATTTGTGCTTAGATTGTATATTGTACAACTCTTGAAATGCAATTGCATTTACCTGAGATACCAGAAGATGTAAGTTTTAGAATTGAGTAGTGTGTGTAACACCTACAAAGGAAAACGAGTATATTGCTAACCCCAGGAAAGAATATAGGGCTATAGGGCTTTACAGCTGCCACATTTGGGCCAGTCCGACCATATGTCTCTGTTCCTGGTACCAGCATATATCCCACTCAGGAAACGGGCTCCCACAATATCAAGGACTGTTAAAATCTGGCCTGAAGGTGCTATCCATCAGCTGCAGGACTGTTTTGAGAGAACCAATTGGGACATTTTCGATCGTTCAGACCTGGAGGAGCACACGGCGGCAGTTCTGTGCTATATCAATCACTGCACAGACACTGTCACAGTAAATAAATCCATCCGGTTTTACCCCAATCAGAAACCCTGGATGAATAGAGAGGTCCAGTGCCTGTTGCGGGAAAGGAACAGGGCTTTTAGGTCGGGCGAGGTGCTGCTTTACAGTGTGGCAAGAGCAAACTTGAAGAGGGGTATTCGACGGGCAAAACTGGTCTATAGGCAGAGGATTGAGGATAATTTAAGGAGTAACAACACAAGACAGATGTGGCAGGGGATTCAGCATATTACCAACTACAAACCTAACCTTGGTGCTGTCGACGGTGACCCTTTGCTGGCGGAGGAGCTTAACTTCTTCTTTGCTCGCTTTGAGAAGGAGCCACCTGAGACGCCGGTATTACAGCCACCAGCCCATAGGGGCCCCTCATTCACTGTAGAGGAGCATGAGGTGAGACAGGTATTGAGGATGGTGAATCCGAGGAAGGCTGCTGGACCTGATGGCATCACGGGAAAGGTGTTGAAGGGCTGTGCGGATCAGCTGGCGAGGGTCTTTACTAAGATCTTCAACAAGTCCTTACACCAGTCTATTGTCCCACCCTGCCTGAAGTCGTCAACTATTGTTCCTCTGCCTAAAAAATCCACAATCAGTAGTCTGAACGACTACAGACCAGTTGCACTGACTCCAATCATCATGAAGTGTTTTGAGAAACTGGTGCGCCGTCACATTATTTCCTGTCTTCCATCAACTTTTGACAACTACCAGTTTGCATACAGGGCAAATAGATCCACGGAAGACGCTATCACTACCACTCTCCATGCTGCTCTGTTCCATCTGGAGCAGCCGGGGAGTTATGTGAGGCTGCTGTTTGTGGATTTTAGCTCTGCTTTTAACACTATCCTCCCCCATAGACTGGTGTCCAAGCTAGAGGCGATTGGACTCTCCAACTCCACCTGTCTCTGGGTTTTGGACTTTTTGTCAGAACGTTCTCAGAGGGTTAGAGTAGGGTCACATATGTCCACAGCCCTTAGCCTTAACACCGGCTCACCACAGGGTTGTGTGTTGAGTCCCCTGCTCTATACTCTCTATACGTATGATTGTACAGCCATTTATTCCAGCAACAAAATCATCAAGTTTGCTGATGACACTACGGTGGTGGGGCTCATTTCAGGAGGGGATGAGTCCGCCTATCGGGACGAGGTGGAGCGGCTTTGTGCTTGGTGTGGAGAGAACAATCTGGCTCTTAATACGACTAAGACCAAGGAATTGGTGGTGGATTACAGGAAAAAAAAGGCGGACATTCAGCCCTTGTATATCAACGGGGAACGGGTGGAGAGGGTGGCGGAATTCAGGTTTTTGGGAGTGACTATCGATCAGGGCATGACTTGGAGCGCAAATACCACTGCTCTGGTGAAGAAGGCCCAGCAGAGAATTTATTTCCTCAGACTTTTAAAGAAGAACAATCTGAGTGAGAGACTGCTGGTGTCCTTCTACCGAGGCTCCATAGAGAGCATTCTCACATACTGTATTTGTGCCTGGTTCTCCAGCTGTACAGCTAGGAAGAGGAAGGTGCTCCAGAAGGTCATAACCACAGCCCAAAGGATTATTGGTCATCCCCTCCCATCTTTGGAAGAACTGTACGGTTCCCGTTGTCTTAGGAAAGCAAACAATATCCTGCAGGATGCATCTCACCCGGGACACAGTCTGTTTGTACTACTGCCTTCTGGCAGGAGATACAGAAACATCAAGTCAAGGACAAATAGACTGAAAAATAGTTTCTATCCAAGAGCTGTGGCCTTCTTAAATGCAGTAACTCGATAGTGTGACCTGGGAGTTTGATGGGTGTGGGTGTGGGTGTGGCTGGAATGTGGTTTGTTTGGTTGTTGTTGTTGTGTTGCTTTTGTTGTTTTTAAGGGATGGCATCCAATTTCGTTGCACTTGTGCAATGTTGCACTTGTGTAATGACAATAAAGAATCTATCTATCTGAATACAAATACCAGCATTTCTAAAGCTGCTTCAGCAACTGTCAGAATAATAGCCTTTTTTCCTTATTCACACCATTTTTTTGAATATGCAGCAATTTCAATGAGATCCTTTGGATAATAATATTTATTTTATTATAATAATAATATTTTATGCATATACGTTTTGTGGGGTCTGACATTTTCTTGATTTTCTCAGTGTGATTTCACAGTTGTGTGTATTTTAAAAAAAAAACTTGGTTGATAGCAAGATTCACTGTATCAAACTGGCTTTGGGGTCAAATGAAACCCAAGAAAGCATAAAACTAAATCTCTGACAGATGGTAATAAGCACTACTCCTTGTCAAATTTTTTTATCCCCCTTCCAGATGTTGGACTCCAACTCCCATCAGCCACAGTCAGCATAGCCAAAGTTAGGAATGATGGATATTGGAGTCCTAGGCTATCTGGAAGCCACTGGTTCCTCAGCCCTGCTTTAGTGTAACCTTTATTTTGCTATTAAAACAGTATGTTTGCAAAGGTGTAAGGTGGCTCCATCTTATATGAATCTATTCATAGGAAAACTTGAACAACACACACCCTCAAAAATCCCATTCACAAGCCACCAATATAGTGGAGATTCATTGTGGATATATTTGTCATCTGGACAAATGGCAAAGAGAACTTAGAACAGTTTATAAACTACATTAACCCTGTTCTTCCAGCTACCAAGTCAACATTCAATAGCACCAATGATGATCCACACATGCTCTTCCTTGATGTCCTCACCGTTGAGAACAACCGGATAATCAGCAGTCTCTGCAACAAACCCACTGATTCCCACACTTACCTAGACTGGAAAACCTGCCATCCATACCTCTCATTCATGAGATTTGGGAGTAGTTACTGAAACACCACACAGCAAGACATACCTCATCATGGCTGAGAAACAGATGAATTCTGGAGTTGCATAAGACTTACTTAAAAGTTTTAATAATTTTTAAAACACTCTGAGTCTGTTGTTGTTGTTTAGTCGTGTCCAACTCTTCATGACCCCATGGACCAGAGCACGCCAAGCACTCCTGTCCTCCACTGCCTCCCGCAGTTTGGTCAAACTCATGCTGGTAGCTTTGACAACACTGTCCAACCATCTCATCCTCTGCCATCCCCTTCTCCTTGTGCCCTCCATCTTTCCCAACATCAGGGTCTTTTCCAGGGAGTCTTCTCATGAGGTGGCCAAAGTATTAGAGCCTCAGCTTCATGATCTGTCCTTCCAGTGAGCACTCAGGGCTGATTTCCTTAAGAATGGATAGGTTTGATCTTCTTGCAGTCCATGGGACTCTCAAGAGGCTTCCCCAGCACCATAATTCAAAAGCATCAATTCCTCTGCGATCAGCCTTCTTTATGGTCCAGCTCTCACTTCCATACATCACTACTGGGAAAACCATAGCTTTAACTATACAGTGGTGCCTCGCAAGATGAAAAGAATCTGTTCCGCGAGTCTCTTCGTCTAGCGGTTTTTTCGTCTTGCGAAGCAAGCCCATTGACGGCTTATCGGATTAGCGCTATTAGCACTATTAGCGGCTTTTAGCGGCTTTTAGCGGCTTATCGGATAAGCGGCTTAGCAGCTTAGAAAAAGGGGGGGGGAGGGAAAAAACCCTGCAGGAACTCGCAAGACATTTTCGTCTTGTGAAGCAAGCCCATAGGAAATTCATTTTGCGAAGCACCTCCAAAACGGAAAACTCTTTCGTCTAGCGAGTTTTCCGTCTTGCGAGGCATTCGTCTTGCAGGGCACCACTGTATGGACCTTTGTGAGCAAGGTGATGCCTCTGCTTTTTAAGATGCTGTCTAAGTTTGTATTGACCAGGAGTTAAGGGTGATTTTAAAATCATTCCTGCCTTGTCCTTCACACATGGACATATTAAAATTCATGGTCTGAGCAAGGATCTAACTTGCCTATCTTAAAGAGATAGACGAAAGCTTCTTGCCGTTAGGAACACAAATCTTCAGTATAAAGAAACTGTATATTTCTGTTCCTACAAGGAAAGGAATCTGGGTGGCAGGATAAACAGGAAAACAATGTGAATCTGTGCACAAGAATTTCAGCATTTTGTTGCGTATTTTCAATCAGTTCTCCATTACCCTGTTCTCGGGGTGGGGGTGTATCAGTGACAGCACTGATGAGAAGATAACTGAAAACAGAACCCAGGAAATATTTCTCTTTCCTGGGAGAATGTCTTCAAGCCCATCTAGGGAGGTTTAAACTGCAATCCTATGCCTGCTTCTGGCAGGAGTAGAGGATGCTGCCGTATACTAAATCAGACATTGGTCTATCTCATTCGATTTTGTCAACCCGGAGGATTATTATCATTGTTACAAAAACCCACGCCTGCCCCCTCTCTCTGCCAAGCAGTGGCCAGAGCGCATGGGGTCACAGGCACACACACCAGGTCTGTGTCTCTTTGGAGAACAGAAGACACGGCGGAGGCTGTTGTGCTTTAAGAAATAGAGTTTGTTCGCCTATTTACACCCTCCGTCTGCATAGAAGGGGTCCAGATCTTACAGCATGGCCCCAGAGCATTGCAGGCAGTTCTTCCTTCACTGTCACCAAAATGGATCTCCCCCTTTCTTCTTCCCAGAAACCCCTTGCCACCCCCCAGCGCAGTTACCCTGGCAACCTCCAGTCTATGGTCACACCTGGGACAAGGTAAGAACCCTCAGTGGCTCTCTATTGTAATGCTAATGCTCTTCCCTCAGCCACTGAGCCAGACTGGCTTGCATAAGGCAGCCGAGGAATCCCCTTGCAGCTTATATTCTCCCTGCGTATCACAAAGAATCCAAAATCCCAGCATTTATTAATTTCTAGGCTTTAGGGCGATCCCCCCTATTTTCATAACATTATTATTATTTCAGATAGGGGTCTTTCACAGCCCTACCTGGAGACGACAAGGATCAAATTTGGGACCTTTGACATGCAAAGTGAGGGCTCTATTAACGCTGACCCTTCCAGTGTGGTGTAGTGGTTAAGAGCGGTAGTCTCGTAATCTGGTGAACCGGGTTCGATTCCCCGCTCCTCCACATGCAGCTGCTGGGTGACCTTGGGCCAGTCACACTTCTCTGAAGTCTCTCAGCCCTACTCACCTCACAGAGTGTTTGTTGTGGGGGAGGAATGGAAGGGAGAATGTTAGCTGCTTTGAGACTCCTGAAGGGGAGTGAAAGGCGGGATATCAAATCCAAACTCTTCTTCTTCTTCTTCTTCTTCTTCTTCTTCTTCTTCTTCTTCTTCTTCCACATTCAGGTTGCCTCTTTCGGAAAATTCAACATTTCACAAGCATCAACAGTTTTTATTCCTGTACATATTTTGGTGCTGACAGGCCAGGCCATATGCATCGGACAAGTCTGTGCAGCTTCATCCCATACATCTTTAAATGCACATATCTTGCTTTCTGTGCATGTTCAAAAGGCCACTGTTATTGCAGCTCCTATCAGCTAACAGCTCACTTCTGCGGTGAGACGGAGTGGGAGAACAAGCAGAAAATTATATACATTTTTTCCCCCTGCCGGGCTGCTTCTGGAATACTAATGATGTGAAACTGACAGAGCTACCAGCATCCTCTGGTTGCTAATGAATTCCTATAATGCATTATGTACCTGGGCACCAAAGAAAAGGATAAGCAGATGAGCTGAAAATCCAGTTTCCCAGGAGACAGCCTGGGAAACATGTAAGAAATATTTAGCTAGGTATCATCAGCATCCACAAACTAGTGTTCCAGTGGTTTCCCTTTTGGTCTCTCCCCTCCCCCCTCTAAACAGTGCTAAAGAAAACAATATTTGAAAGATGGTTATGCCCTTTGGGACATGTTCAGTGCTATAGGATTTTGTGTGCTTTTCTTGGATTCAGCCACACGTTTCTACATGGCTTGAGGGAGGGCATGTGATAGTCTGTGATTGGAAAGAGCATCTAATCTGCCAGATGGGTACTAGAGTGCACATGGGCCAGCACAAATGAGCAGCCTACATATTGTCTCTATAGAACCATCTCCATTTGCTTTCCTTTGCTTTCTCGTTGCTGCTTGGAAATCTGCGTGGTACGCATCCCAGCTTTGTGTCTGCTTTCACGTTGCGTGTATTTCTGCAGTAGCTGCTTCGCCTCCTTCACAAAAGGCAATTTATGACCCTCATTTAAACCTTCAAACCCTCTGTCAGGGAACTGCCATCGGAGGGACAGGTGGTGGACAGGCTCCAGGAGAATAGGAGAGAATCTGCAGCAGAGGAAGGAACCAGCAGGGGGAGTGCAGGAGTCACAGCGGAGGGGAGGCTCTGGGATACTTCTAGTGAGAATAGCGAAGAGGTAACAAAACCCCCATTAGGAACTCCCACCCTTCGCCGGAAACTGTCACGCAGAGAGTCACGAAGGCACATGTCCGTCAAACAGCTTTTATGTTGGCGTAAATTCCGTAGACGCCCACTGTCAGATTCTACCAGCGACTGACGGAGTCATGCTTTGGGGGCTCCGTTAGTGCCTCGGTTTGGATGACCAGCCAAACCCCAGAGGGATCAAGCTTTTACGCACAAGCAGCTCACTATCCCATCATACCCTCCAACATTTCTCCGATGAAAATAGGGACGTCCTATTGGCACTGTGGGTTAAACTACAAAGCCTAGGATTGCCGATCAGAAGGTCGGCAGTTCGAATCCCTGCAACAGGGTGAGCTCCCGTTGCTGGGTCCCTGCTCCTGCCAACCTAGCAGTTCGAAAGCACGTCAGAGTGCAAGTAGATAAATAGGTACCACTCCAGAGGGAAGGTAAACAGCGTTTCCGTGCGCTGCTCTGGTTCACCAGAAGCGGCTTAGTCATGCTTCTGTAAATCCAGGACTGTCCCTGGAAAACAGAGACACTTGAAGGGTCTTAACCTTTCCTTAAAAATCCACTTTCCTGGAATCATTGCTCCCTTATTCAGCATGGTATACCACCAGTTAGACATCTTGCGCTACAATCCTTGCAATCTCCCATTTAGTCTCTACCCCAGGACTGCGCAAACTGGTGTTCCACCAAGCAGAATGCAGTCCTGATAAATCTCCTGTTTTTGCTTAGTGGACTACAGTACATGGCTGGCTCTTTTAGCTAGGTGGGTGACCAAGGGTACAGTCAAAGTGAGGATTTTGGATAGCTATGGTTTGCATATAGTATCAGAAAATGTGAATTAAATAACAACAACAACAACAACAATATTTATACCCCACCCATCTGGCTGGGTTTCCCCAGCCACTCTGGGCGGCTCCCAGCAGAATAGTAAAAGCACGATAAAACACCAAACACCAAAAACTTCCCTAAACAGGCCAGCCTTCAGATGCCTTCTAAAAGTCAGATATTTGTTTATTTCCATGACATCTGGAGAGAGGATGTTCCACAGGGAGGGCTTGTGGGATGGGTCCCCACAGAACTTTAGGTAAATGTAAAGAGACCCCTGACCATTAGGTCCAATCGTGGCCGACTGTGGGGTTGCGGCGCTCATCTCGCTTTATTGGCCGAGAGAGCCGGCGTACAGCTTCCAGGTCATGTGGCCAGCATGACTAAGCCACTTCTGGCGAACCAGAGCAGCACACAGAAACACCATTTACCTTCCTGCCAGAGTGGTACCTATTTATCTACTTGCACTCTGATGTGCTTTCGAACTGCTAGGTTGGCAGGAGCAGGGACCGAGCAATGGGAGCTCACCCCATTGCGGGGATTCAAACCGCCGACCTTCTGATCGACAAGTCCTAGGCTCTGTGGTTTAACCCACAGTGCTACCCGCGTCCCTAGCTTTAGGTAGGTTTCCCTTTAAATGCAAAGTGGATTGAATTTCTCCTACTTCTCTCTCCATCCCTAACACACACACACACACACACACACCTACCTCTGAGCATTCTTACCCCCAAGACCACAGCTCCAAATTATGAAGGGATTTCACAGGAGTTGCCTATTCTTATCTGTCAGTTGTTGCAAAAGTTGCGAAAAACAGTTATGCATTTTTCCAGCCCTTCCTAAGTCTCTTTGAATACAGGAACCACTTTTTCCCCCCAAAAGAAAAAAGAAATTGTGCATGCACAAAACTTATAATTGAGCTGTGAGGGATAGGAATTGTAAACTCCTGTGGATTTTTCGAGGGCAATGTAAAGAATGTTTTGATAAACATATATTTTAAAGTATATATGGCAGCCTGAATCTAGGGGCTTTCCCAGCATTAAAAAAGGAGGGCAGCGGACAGATTGATGTACTCTTTTCTCCCGAAGCCCATTTATAATATTTTTTTTAAAGCAGGTATGTTTTTAAAAAACAAAAACAAAACAAAAAAACCCAGGAGGCGGAGAATTCATAATTCATTGCATTGCACATTGCAAACATCAAGTAAATTGTCGGCAAGTTAAAATGTGTGCTGAATATGAAATGATACTTGTTTCTTGCTGGGTGTGATGCATGTAAATGGACTTCAATCAAATACTTAGGAAATAATCCAGTTCTTTTTGTTTTATATGTAGGCATGTGACGGTTTTCCAAAGTACCACTTGCAACGGAAGTTCTTTACTGTGGCTCTCTCCCCTGAGGAACGCCCCCCCCGCGCCCCCCAATATCTGATTGCAAGCCTTTTAACTTGGCTCAGCAGTTCTACAGGTTCACTTTGCTAGCTCACTTTGAATTTTACTTCAGTCAAACTCTTGCGTGCAACTCAATTTACCATCGCCAGTGACTTTGTTCAGCGTATCTTCAAAATACCTATGCATAGTTCATCTGGAAGCAATTTCTCATATTTCATGGCGGGTCACCAGTGCTGGATTTATGTACAGTGGTACCTTGGATTACAGATGCTTCAGCTTACAGACTCCGCTAACCCAGAAATAGTACCTTGGGTTAAGAACTTTGCTTCAGGATTAGAACAGAAATTGTGAGGCGATGGGAGTGGGAGTGGTATTTAACAATAATATCTTATGTTCTTTAAAGGAGAAGTTGTGAATTGCAGAATTTTTTAAAATCATCATGGTATTTAACAAAAATATCTCATGTCCTTCAGAGGAGAAACTGAATTGCAGAATTTTAAATACCGTATTTTTCGTTCCATAGGGCGCTCCGTCCCATAGGACGCACCTAGTTTTTTGGGGGGGAAATAAAGGAAATTTTTTTCCCCTTTATTTCCCCCCCCCAAAAAAAAGCAGGTCGGGGAAACCAAACCAGGTCGAGGAACAGTGGGATGGCGGCGCTGCGCCTCCCTGCTGTCCCCTGAGCTTGTGGGGCTGGCCGATGTCTGTCCGGTGTACGGGCGCTCTGCTTCAGGGTGTCCCACCCGCAGGGCTGCCTAGGCTGCGGATGTGTTCCCGAAGCACCGGGCGCTCTGCTTTCAGCGCGCCCGGTGCTCCGGGAAGCAGGCTACTATCCGCAGCGGGAACTCTCGCAGGGCTGCCTAGGCTGTGGATGTCTTCCTGAAGCCTGGAGAGCGAGAGGGGTCGGTGCGCACCGACCCCTCTCGCTCTCCACGCTTCAGCGAAAGCCTGCATTCGCCCCATAGGACGCACCCAGATTTCCCCTTCATTTTTGGAGGGGGAAAAGTGTGTCTTATAGGGTGAAAAATACGGTACCCATCATCATCCTTGGCTTCACTCCATTTTGTTTATAACACTCTTTCATTTTCTTCTGCTTGTGAGGGTGGAGGATGGGGAGGGGCCTCACAAGTGGAGTAGCCTGGGGCCTCTCTTCATCTAAATTCGGCCCTGCATGCCACACCTGCACAACCTGTGAAGAAGAGTTTGGAAGAGTTTGGATTTGATATCCCGCCTTTCACTCCCTTTAAGGAGTCTCAAAGCGGCTAACATTCTCCTTTCCCTTCCTCCCCCACAACAAACACTCTGTGAGGTGAGTGGGGCTGAGAGACTTCAAGGAAGTGTGACTGGCCCAAGGTCACCCAGCAGCTGCATGTGGAGGAGCGGAGACGCGAACCCGGTTCCCCAGGATTACGAGACTACCGCTCTTAACCACTACACCAACTACTAAGCTAAATGTAGCCCTTTTATGTGGCCTACCAGGTGCTTGAGAAACTCTCTTTTTGAAGTCTAACACAAGTAGCAGAAACAGGAGAGTTATACTAACCCTTTGCAGTTGCAGAGACAACCTACATTTACTTCTCTCCTGTCAAGAGGACACTTTAGCGCAACAGGGCAACTACAGATGGGAAAATCTGTCAACTGCAGCATCTCTCCATTTCTCATTTGCACATTTCTCCACATTTCTGCATCAGTTTCCTTGAAAAGAGAAAAAAAAAACCTCGATTAATTTCATCAACATTTTACTGCGTAATTCTACACATTTTTATGCAATTTTGTCAGACGGAACAATTTCTCTGAAAATAATGCATTTTTGTTGTTTTTAATAATATATGCATATTTTCACTAATATATGCATTTTTGCACAATTTTTCCTACTGTATGTGTTTTTGCACACATTACTGGGTTGTAGAATTGTACTGCAAAAATCGGAGAAGTTTGCATTTCAAAGGACCACAATGTTTCAGTTTGCATATTCCTTTGTGATGTGCAAATTAGAGAGATTTGCCTTTAAGTGTAAACTGAATTGACTTTCTATCCCATCCTTTGGGGCACCCCAAAGAAGAAGGGGCAGACAACAGCCAGAAGGGAATAGAAAGTCCAAGGAAAGGGGAAGCTCCTGCAACAAGCAGAGCCATTACTGGTAGTTTACCAGTACAACTAACAAGAACTACACTAATTCTGGAAACTGCAGAAAACGTGTGGTTTGTTCTGACTACAGCATCTCCTTGCGGGGCTGGCCCATGATATTTTGCTGCTTGAGACAAAAAACAAAATAACACTCCTCATTTCACATACAGAAACAGACCAGAATGTCAGCTGAATCTTCCTTCCATACTACAGTGGTACCTCAGGTTACATACACTTCAGGTTACAGACGCTTCAGGTTACAGACTCCTCTAACCCAGAAATAGTGCTTCAGGTTAAGAACTTTGCTTCAGGATGAGAACAGAAATTGCGCTCCGGTGGTGCAGCAGCAGCAGGAGGCCCCATTAGCTAAAGTGGTGCATCAGGTTAAGAACAGTTTCAGGTTAAGAATGGACCTCTGGAATGAATTAAGTACTTAACCCGAGGTACACTGTACTAGCAGAACAGCATCCTCCAAGCTCAGTCTGCCAACACCTTGCCACCTCTCAACAGTATCCATTGCCTGAGGCACCTGTCTCACTCTGCCCAATAGTAGGGCCGACTTGCCACTTTCCTCTCTTCTCCCATTCAAGGCCAGATTTAGGTTTGATGACGCCCTAAGCTACTAAAGGTAATGGGGCCCTTTCTATGTCCAGCTGTCCTTTGTCAACAACAAATTGTCACTGTTTTGTGTGTTGAATATATGCTATATGAGAATTTATGGATCTCATAGGTATCTAAAGCCATTTGCAACCAGGTCCATTACTTACATCATAGGAGCCTACACAACACAAAACACTGTTGCTGTATGTAGGTTTTATTTTATTTGTTTCTTATCTTATATTTTGGAAATGCATATCCAGTCCCCCACCTTTGTTTATCAGGCACTGCTCCCATTGTATGGTTTTAAGGAGGTGCCTTAGATGCCCTGTTTGAGTCCTCTTCTAATGTCCTTAGGGATGAGGAACCCATTCTACAGATCTTTGAACATACAGCAATAAGCTGCATAGTTGCAGCTGTGTGCCAAGACCATTTAATAATAATAATAATAATAATAATAATAATAATAATAATAATAATAATAATTTATACCCTGCCCATCCGGCTGGGTTTCCCCAGCCACTCTGGGTGGCTTCCAACAAAACACTAAAATACAATAACCTATTAAACATTAAAAGCTTCCCTAAACAGCCTTCAGATGTCTTCTAAAAGTTTGGTAGTTATTTTTCTCTTTGACATCTGGTGGGAGGGCATCCACAGGGCAGGCGCCACTACCAAGAAGGCCCTCTGCCTGGTTCCCTGTAACTTGGCTTCTTGCAGTGAGGGAATGCCCTCGGCGCTGGACCTCAGTGTCCGGGCAGAACGATGGAGGTGGAGACACTCCTTCAGGTATACTGAATCCGGTCTAACAAAACCACAGCATATTACCACAGCATATTACAGCATATTACACAGCATATTAGAGCCAGTGTGGTGTAGTGATTAAGAGCAGTAGTCTCATAATTGGGGAACCGGGTTCGCATCTCCGCTCCTCCACATGCAGCTGCTGGGTGACCTTGGGCCAGTCACACTTCTCTGAAGTCTCTCAGCCCCACTCACCTCACAGAGTGTTTGTTGTAGGGGAGAAAGGGAAAGGAGATTGTTAGCCGCTTTGAGACTCCGGAAGGGGAGTGAAAGGCGGGATATCAAATCCAAACCCTTCCTCTTCTTCTACTGGCACAAACCTTTGTAGTGCAGTGACTTACACATACCAAACTGCACCATTGCATATTATTAGCACAAAGTTTATACTATATACAGTACTTTTATTTCTAGCGTTCCTGCTGAATGTTTACATCGTCACTAAATACAGACTCAGATGAAGTCAGCTGCAATGCTCTTTGGGACATTGCTTGCATAGACCTGCTGCTTTCATAAAAGAAAGTGCGGGAAAATCCGTGAGAGTTTATTTTCTCTGAAGGAAATGACACATGAGAACCTGTCTTCCAGGCAGCTTTGTATTTCTCACATTCTAGGTGAAGTAATAAGAGGCTGAGTTTGAATGTAAAACAACAACAACTCCCTGAGACTATGTCAGATGCTACATTGTTATGAAACAATGACCTAATATATGTCTTACTGTATTATTTTAGGATGCACTTATGAGTCATAATGCGTATGAAGTCTTGCCCTGTGGACATCATGGAATTTTTGTTCCTCCCACTTTTTTTCTAAAGCAGAGCTACTTCGGATGCATGTTTGCAACAGCCAAGCATTTTGAGGAAAGGTGCACATTAACGATGTTACTTAATAAAGGAACTAATTTGCCTTTAAAACAATTAAATAGATTTGTGTGATAGCAAAGCCTGAATACGGACACAGCTTTGATATATTGAAAGAAATGGAAAACATTGGATAAGACAGTGTTATGGGTTTGCAAGGGGCAAGGATTCCGTAAAATTTCTAGGTGTCAGGTTAGCCCCATAATTTCTGAAATTAGTAAATGTGGGGTTTGAAGTCAAGCCAGCTTCCTAGGGAGCTGGGTTCAGAGAGGTGCCATCAGTCAAAACTGGTTTTTAAAAATGGTCTAAATTAAATGAAAATAAGGTTTGCAAAATAAATTGAAGAAATGGAAGAAAGAAGAAAAGTAAAATAACAATATGTTAGAATAAATTATTAAGTTAAAGTGGAGAAATAAGTTAAGGACTTGCTGAGCTGATAATTTAAATTGGAATACAAGAAGGGGAGGTGTGAGGAGGTCTGAGAAACAAGTTAAAAGAAAATAAGTAATTGAAATCTTATGTGTTTTTAATTGTTTTTAAGTTTTGTATTTTTGTATTTTTTATTTTTTGTCTATTTTTATTTTTGTGTGGCTTTTGAAAATGCTAATAAATATTCATTAAAAAAAAAAAAAAAACAGAGAGGTGCCATCAACGGCAGGTGAGGACAGAGTCATTTCCCTGCGCTGTAAATCTCGTGCACTGCCAAGGAGGATGTGGATCCTAATTCCCAGTGTAATCCTGTACCCACTAAGAAATGAGTCTCAGGTACAGGACTGCAATCTAAGATTATTCATATTGGCTTCTTCAAGCATGCAAGCATCCAACTACACTGGGGCCATTGGTGCACCAATGGCAGTCTAAGAGCAATTGACTACACAATTAAAAAACCATCAAGTTAAATAAGAAAGTTCCTCTCCAACTTCTAAGCCGCAGTATTTGTCCCCTGTCCTTCAGATGGGATGTCACTATAAGGCTGAATAATATTTTCAATACCTTTTAGACAGAATTAATTTAATTCTTTTTTGTTCTTTACGATTCCTAATTATCTCATTGCTACATCTGAGGTTTCCAGATGGCGCAAAAGAGGATAAAAGGTGTAGGGAAACTTCCTTAAAAGCATGCTACTCTGACTGATATTGTCACCCCCATAATATCTATTTAAAGGTAAAGGTAAAGGTACCCCTGCCCGCATGGGCCAGTCTTGACAGACTCTGGGGTTGTGCGCCCATCTCACTCAAGAGGCCAGGGGCCAGCGCTGTCCGGAGACACTTCCGGGTCACGTGGCCAGCGTGACAAAGCTGCATCTGGTGAGCCAGCGCAGCACACGGAAACGCCGTTTACCTTCCCGCCAGTAAGCGGTCCCTATTTATCTACTTGCACCTGGGGGTGCTTTCGAACTGCTAGGTTGGCAGGCGCTGGGACCGAGCAGCGGGAGCGCACCCCGCCGCGGGGATTCGAACCACCGACCTTTCGATCGGCAAGCCCTAGGCGCTGAGGCTTTAACCCACAGCGCCACCTGCGTCCCGTCAATATCTATTTAGTTTAGTGTAATTAAATAGCAAGGAAGACACTACCCATTTCGTGATATTTCAGCTTTGGGGAAGGAGAAGCAGCAATATCCAGAATCTAAAAAGGGAAATAAATAATTTAAAGGGAAAATGTTACTAATTGTTATTCAGATTGTTGCAGAGGGTACATTGGTTGCCTCAGAGTAAACTGAAAGGCATATATATACCATGCAAAATACATTTTGTGTACTGGATGTTTCTACTGCAAATTCCAGGCTGAGATTCTTGGGCAGGTAATATTAAATCTGGGTCAATCAACATCTGAAGGGGCAATCAACAAAATGGAGAGGGGAGCAGGACTGTACCTGCTGGCCCTCCTCCTAAGCTCCAGCCATTGATTATAATGCCATGCTTCATGGAAAGCTGTCCCTGAATAAGTCTGGCCCAACTCATAGCCTTGGACCTGGTGTTCACCTCATGCCACTGCCAAGAAGGCCCTCTGCCTGGTTCCCTGTAACCTCACATCTCACAGTGAGGGCACCGCCAGAAGGCCCTCAGTGCTGGACCTTGGTGTCCGGACTGAATGATAGAGGTGGAGACGTTCCTCCAGGTATACTGGACCAAGGCCATTTAGGGCTTTAAAGGTCAGCATCAACACTTTGAATTGTGCTCAGAAACATACAGGGAGCCAGTGAAGATATGAACATGCCAGTTCAATGGGCAATTCATTTGATCTCTTTTTTGAGGATGGAGAATCATGTCCATTGGGCATCCATGTAGAGTGTCCAAACCAGATACAGTACTGTCTGTGTGGTGGACGGGAGAACACATAACACACTTTTCGGCCACTGAAGATGCACCCTAATTGCCACTGAAATTTGAGAACAGCTTAAAGCATAAAGATTCTGAAGATCAGCACTCTCTTCATCCGTGATCTCCCAGATGGTTCTATTTTTAAAAAACAAGATTTTATTAAAGCTTTTTTGCAATACAATAAAAACGCCTTACCTTTAGAAATTAATGAAGAACTATCCTAGGCTTCTTTCAGACATGTCCTGGAAACTGCGCTGTTTATACAGGAGTTCACAATATGAATGTTTCTTTTAACCAACCGTTATCTACTGGTCCAATTATGTTTTGAATTACATTTTGTGGATATTTATTGACTGGTTTTCCTGCCTTTCCTCTGTTGTAAGCCACCTTGTTTTATTTTATGTAAAAGGAAGATTATAAATTTTCAAATTAAAATAGGGATAGAGGATGCTACATATGGCTTCCTTGCATTCCTTGGAGCAAGAGTGAAATAAAAGGTACCTGTTTCAGGTGTAAGCATTAAGATTGCATGTGATTCAGAAAAAAGTATACCTTAGCTATTAGGAATTTTGGGAAAGGTGGAGTTGAGTAGCAGGGGTAACTAATGTGATGCCACCCAAATATTGTTGGAATACAACTCCCATCATCTTTGAATATTGGCCATGTTGCCTGGGGCTAATGGGAAGGCCGTGAAGGTTCCCCATCCCTGGTATATAATATCTAGAGCAGGCATAGGCAAACTTTGCCCTCCAGATGTTTTAAGACTACAATTCCCATCATTCCTGACCACTGGTCCTGTTAGCTAGGGATCATGGGAGTTGTAGTCCCAAAACATCTGGAGGGCCGAGTTTGCCTATGCCTGATCTAGAGGTATAGAGTTTCTAGAGGAGCTATAATGTGCCAAATATGTGACCTATTGGTTTTTGGACTTCCAAATTCCAAGAGATAATGTCAGCTATTCACAAGCTATTCTCAGTTAATAATCAAATCTGGTTGGTTGGCTTCCCTCTGTCTTGGGAGACAATAGAAGAGTGCTTGACTCTAGCATCTGGTATTGACAGGGACATTGCCTCTGTATATTGAATTCTAGCAGAGGTTTGCACCGATGTAATCAGACAGGAGAGTTTAAGATAACAAGATTGCTGGCTAATATCTAATTCCCCATTCTCTCTTTTCAACCAGATGGCACTTTAGTTTTCCCAACAAGCACGTCCTCCCCTCTCCATCAGAGAGCAGATTTTAGGAGCCAAATCAAAAGTCAGCGTAAGCTTTGCCTTGTTTTTAAGACAGCATTTAAAAACCATTACCTTGTGTGCACTGGTCTGACATCTGTTTCCATGGAAGCGGAACTGGTAATGGAAGCAGCCCACTAGAAGATGAGTCAATTTTTGCTGCTGTGTTCCCCCCCCCTTCTCACTTCTGTTTCCATGGAAACAGATGTTGGACAAGTGAAAAGGATGGTAGGATTTTAAAAAAACCCAATAATAATAGACGCGCACATGCAGACACACACAACCATGTCTGGATGTTACCAAAAACACCTTTCTTTCCCCGCCCCCTATGTTTCCATCAGCTTACAAGCAATTCTCCCAGAAAGGCAGGTGACGAAGTACTGACAATAATTATGCACTTTTATAGCCTGTAGCAGCTGCTCCTGCAAAGAGTGCAGCGTTGAGCCACAGAATTCCAGCATCAGGTTGTCTCATCATGTCTGCAGCATTTGAGAACACAAGCAGTATGGAGGAAGGCTTCTGCTGAGAATACTTTCAAATAAGAGTTTCTTTTTAAAAAATACACAAACGCCATGCACACACATTTTTATTTAATAGCCAATTATATGTTAATTCTATTCATGCTTTGTTTCCCCTGTCCAAACTTGGAAGCTGAAATAAGAGAAACACCCAAATATGTCAATTAACGCATAACAGCAGGATTTATTCTTTTTTAATCAAAAACAGAAAAATCCGTTCAGGGTTTCCCCACCAGTTCTCCGGAGAAGATTGTCAATGTTTCTCTTCCTCCTTTGATAATTTCCTAATGCAATTTATTTTCTCCTTAATTGGTGTAGAATAGTAGGGGGGAAATATGATTTTTCTTGGCATGCCACTGGTGTAGACACGCCCCCCCAAAATTATTGCCACTTGTTTCATTCAACCCTCCTCCCCAATTGGGCAGATTTTCAGCATTTTGAAAGACACTATTACACCATTATATAATGCCCCCCTGGTAACAAAATATATTTAGACTAAAGGCATTTGCTGTTATTTAATAGCCCCTGATAAAACTTTGGAAGTCACTGGAAACTCTTTGGAATTCATCATGAATCTGATTTTTAATAGTCGGTGGAACCAAATGGTATTTTCATTAAAAACATAGGTGCCTTTCCTCCCTCCTGGTCTTTAAGTCAATAAGACAGGGAATAACTGACTACCACTCAAATAGTAAGGAAAATGAACACACATAGGACAGTTGCCTCCAAATTGCCCATAGTGGTCCATTCATGGTTTGAGAATTGTATCAAAATAAAGGGCCTGGATCAATAGCTGCAGACATCTATTAATATTAATTTGAAATAGCTTGTACCAAAGCTGATCTTCTGCTGATAAGGTCAAAGGATGAGAAGAGATTGGCAAAGGCAGCATATAAAAATCTTCTCTTGTTAGTGGCACAGTTGTAGATCCCCGCGGGACAGAATCAAACCATTATTGACTTCAGATCAGCCTCCTCTCAACTCTGCCCATTCCTTCTGTGGGAAAGTTATTTAAGTCAGAGCAAAGTTCCAAATTGCTTAATAGAAGAAGTGTATATATATAGACAGCCACATCAATCAACAGGTATGACAGTCCCAGTTCTTGTGAACGAGGTCAATGATAATGAGTTTTCAAAATTCAGTGTTATTGAAATTGGCTTGGATCTAGACTATGTGAGTTGCACTCAGGTCTCGCTGAAATAAATGGGATGTCTAAAGTGTTTCATTGCTTTCAGTGGGAAGAAAGTTCAACTATCTTTGTGGATCCAATAATCCAACACACTATATTTTAATAATAATAAATTATTATTATTATTATTATTATTATTATTATTATTATTATTATTATTATTAATACCCAAACCATCTGGCTGGGCAGCTTCCAACAAGAGATTAAAAATACATTAAAACATCAGTCATTAAAAACTTTCCTAAACAGAGCTGCCTTCAGATGTCTTCTAAACATCAGGTAGTTGTTTATTTCTTTGACATCTGATGGGAGGGCGTTCCACAGGGCAGGCGCCACTATCGAGAAGGCCCTCTGCCTCATTCCCTGTAACGCCGCTTCTTGCAGTGAGGGAACCACCAGAAGGCCCTCAGTGCTGGACCTCAGTGTCCAGGCAGAACGTTGGGGGTGGAGATGCTCCTTCAGGTATACTGGGCCAAGGCCATTTAGGGCTTTAAAGGTAAACACCAACACTTTGAATTGTGCTCAGAAACACACATTAGATTTATATCTCACCTTTCTTCTAAGATATCAAGGCCAGCATGCATAGTTTCCATTGACTATTTTGATACAACCACTACCACATGAATTCAGACTAAGATGAGAGAGAGAGAGAGAGAGAGAGAGAGAGAGAGAGAGAGGAAGGATAGCTCAAAGTCCCCAGTGAGCTTCATTTTCAAGTGGGAATTCATAAATATATAATTAATTTTTAGGTAAGTAGACAGCACCCGCAGGGTATTGAACCACCCGTAGTGGAAATTTGAACCTGGGTCATACACTCCTAGTCTGCCATGCTAACCACTACACTGTACAGTCGTAACTTGGATCCTGAACACCCTGGAACTCGGACGTTTTGGCTCCCGAACGCCACAAATCCGGAAGTGATTGTTCTGGTTTGTGAATGTTCTTTTGGAACCTGAACGTCTGATGGAGCTTCTGCGGCTTCTGATTGGCTGCGGGAGCTTCCTGCAGTCAATCAGAAACCATGATTTGGTTTTTTAATGTTCTGGAAGTTGAACGGACTTCTAGAACGGATTCCGTTCTACTTCCAAGGTACAATTGTACTAACTTCTAATATGGACTGGTGATATATGTAGATAGACTGGCAAAAAATGTAGGTCTTTCAGCCAGACCTTCGAGAGCCACATATAATCTGCTTTTCTAAAGGAAGGGTAAAATATAAGATAGATAATAATAACAGAAAGCTAATTTTCAATCTTCTCATGAAACATTGTTTTCTAATTGCTAGCGTCTATGGAAGGGTGGGAAACCTACCCACAGGCTCAATGTGGTCCTCTAGTCCTCTATACAGTGGTACCTCAGGTTACAGACGCTTCAGGTTACAGACGCTTCAGGTTACAGACTCCGCTACCCCAGAAATAGTACATCGGGTTAAGAACTTACTTTGCTTCAGGATGAGAACAGAAATTGCGTGGCGGCGGCGCGGCGGCAGTGAGAGGCCCCATTAGCTAAAGTGGTACCTCAGGTTAAGAACAGTTTCAGGTTAAGAATGGACCTCCAGAACGAATTAAGTTCTTAACCTGAAGTGCCACTGTAATCAGTTCTCAGGATTCCTCCACAGTCCCCCCACTCACTGACCCTGCTTTGAACACTCCCTAAGTGCTTTAGCCTTTCTGGAATGTCTTCTTGAACTGTGATAATGCATCTTGCCTACTTGGATGTTTTGTGTGTGTGTGTGTGTGTGTGTGTGTGTGTGTGTAAACCTCTGGTTTCTGTGTGACTGTAATGCAACCCACTGCACAAAAGACAGAGTCACAACCATTCCCCAACCCACCACTTCTCTTGGCCTCACCCAATTTTTGCTTCTGGCCATACCTATTTGAGCCTCTGGCCCCACGAACCACTGGCATGCAGACCCCAGGTGGCCCGTGATGGAATTTGGCCCTCAGGTTGAAAAAGGTTTCCCTGCTCCAGCCTATGGTGTACTCTCAGCTGCAAAGAGTGAGACCAAAGATCTGGTAGATCATTGGCGCCATCTATGGGGGGCCGTGGGGGGCCAGCCCCCCCAATATTTTCAAGGAGACCCCAGACTCTAACCCCCCCTCCATTCCACTTCAGTCCTCAAAAGGACACACCAGAAGGAAGCGTCTTCACCCGGGTGCGCCCCTATAATAATAATAATAATAATTTATTATTTATACCCCGCCCATCTGGCTGAGTTTCCCCAGCCATTCTGGGTAGCTGATGATTGCCAGAGTGCCTTCCAGGAAAGAGCTCTGGCAATCTCTCTCTCTCTCTAAAATTTTATTAGTTTTTAACATATCATTTTCAACAGTAATTAAACATACTTTAACATCTTATACAATTTTTTCACTTCCATCAATCACGTGTGAAAATTTTCCAATCTATTCATTTAATATACATTTCTTACTTTCACTATTACCTTTAAATCTCATAACTAATACTTTCTCTACTTTGCAATATTTCATATATTTCTCCGTACAAAACTTCTTGTAGCGTAATTTGTTGATTACAGTTGCTCTTCAAATAATTCATATATTTCTTCCAATCTTCTGTAAATCTCTGGTCTCGCAGGTTTCGAATCCTTCCTGTCATTTTGTCTAATTCTGCGTAGTCCATTAATTTTGCCTGCCATTCTTCTTTCGGCGGAATTTCTTCTTGCTTCCATTTCTGGGCTAACAATATGGTGGGTAGATGAGGGATGAGGGGCCAAGTTGGTCTGGCCAGATAGGGGGGTGGTGTGTGTGTGACGTCACATCATGTGATTTGTTGTTTATTCATTTAGTCATGTCCGACTCTTCATGACCCTATGGACGAGAGCACGCCAGGCACTCCTGTCTTCCACTGCCTCCCGCACATTGGTCAAACTCATGCTGGTAGCTTCAAGAACACTATCCAACCATCTCATCCTCTGTCGTCCCCTTCTCCTTGTGCCCTCCATCTTTCCCAACATCAGGGTCTTTTCCAGGGAGTCTTCTCTTCTCATGAGGTGGCCAAAGTATTGGAGCCTCAGCTTCAGGATCTGTCCTTCCAGTGAGCACTCAGGGCTGATTTCCTTAAGAATGGAGAGGTTTGATCTTCTTGCAGTCCATGGGACTCTCAAGAGTCTCCTCCAGCACCATAATTCAAAGCATTAATTCTTCAGTGATCAGCCTTCTTTATAGTCCAGCTCTCACTTCCCTACATCACTACTGGGAAAACCATGATGGGCCCCCACAATGTTGGTGGCAACTCGGCACACCTGTGGTAGATAGAAGGAAAGGAGCATTGTGCATGGCAAAAGTGTGTTCTTACCACATTTTATTGTATTTCAAAGTGGCCACAGTTCCACCATCCAAGCATGGGATCCAGGCTTGATATGAACTGAGCTCTCTAGCAGAGTTCCAGGTGGGACCTCCAGGGTTTCTGTCAGTTCTCACTCTCTGATCATGGCATCCTTAAGCCCCTCAGCCAGCCTCCAAGTGAATATAGGATTGTTCTCTTAATGTTGTCATAAAAAGTCATAAATCTATTTTTAAGAACCGAAAGGCATGAAATAGATTTGATGGTTTTCATATGCATGACATAATTAATGCTATATACTGCCTAAATTGGGAGCAGTTTGATGTGAAAAATACATTTCCCCCCCAGGAGCTATATAAAATATACACTTACCTTCGCTCCTTCAGAGTTCTGACAATAAAGCGGTGATTTTCAAATGTAGCTATAAATGGTTATCTTTTAAAAAACCCAGTGGTTTTACGAAAGCCAAATGTTCCAATCTTTCTCATTCTTATGTGAATATATACATTTATGAACACTTTCATTTGGGCCCAGTGTCCAAAGCAGCAAAGAAATGAAGAGACTTGAAAGGATCATTTAATTTTTCTTGCCAGGGCTGTCATCTGAGTTTAAAAACAAGAAATGCCTAGATTGCTTCAGTTCTGTTGCTTGGGGATTATGTTTGTTTTCTTTGGAGAATCAAGGCATTTTGTATTTTTAAAAGATGTAATATTTGAAAGGAAATGATCAGTTATGTATTTAAAATACTCGGGGCAACAAATGTTGCTGTCTTCAGACCTAAAGGTGAATATTACCAGTTTAAATTGACCCCCCAAATTCTGGATACCCCTGTCCCAAGGAAGAACACAGGGGTGCCACGCCTATCTTCCCTTGACGTTGCCCCTCGGTTGCACTTATCTCCCTTTGTTAGTCTAGTACAGGCATCCCCAAACTCGGCCCTCCAGATGTTTTGGGACTACAATTCCCATCATCCCTAGCTAATAGGACCAGTGGTCAGGGATGATGGGAATTGTAGTCCCAAATCATCTGGCGGGCAAAGTTTGGGTCTAGTATTTAAAACAAGGGTGCTCTCTTTTAAAGAAAAACCACCTGCGACTAATATAGAGATTTTAAAGGGAGGAAATAGTTGGGTATTTCTTATTCACATCATGAAGCCTGGGATAGAAATGTAATCAAGGTTCATTCTTATCACTTCCTCTACATATTCCACTGATATCCTCCGCTGGTAACACCATGTGCTCTGGTGCAGTCAGTAGAACTGATTAACAGCAGCTGAAGGTCTGATCCCACACACATGAAAAGACAGCAAATGACAATGAATATGTATTCTGCTAATGGCACGCCACACTGACTGCTTCACAGCAACATAGACAGCTCCATTACGTGACAGTGTTCCGTTGGGTGCTGGGAAATATAAGGGTTCTTCTAGAGAACGGGCATTCATGTGCTCCCAAAAACAACCCCCAAAAAAACAAAAACAGGGGACATGCCCAAATCTGTGTCAGGGCCTGGTAGTTCTTGTGCTGTGCCATCAGATTAATGCAGAAGCCACTTTGTGCAGGTCATCTGAAGAGACCAACTTGGTTTGGATGGTATCTCGGCTTCAGAAGCCTACATGTGAACGAGCCTTTTCTTCACACATCGTCCCTTGTCTCTCCTCCCTTTGCAGCGCCGTTGAATTCAACACGGAAGTCTCCAGTTGACCATAGTTTCCAATTTCATTCAGACCAGGAAACTATGATCACCAGCTTCAGGACAAATCCGGTTCTTAAACCAGAGTATGATGTTGGTTTAATTCCACTGAATTGCAGGAGTTAAATAAAAACCTATTATTTATTTCATTTCCTATATGAACACTAGAAAGTCAACATTAGATCTCATTAGATTTTCAGGGACAGTCCTGGATTTACAGAAGCCATCCTGGTTTCTGATTTCATCCTAGAATGTCCCGCTTTTCCTTAGAATGTCCATATTTTCATTGGAGAAATGCTGGAGGTTATGGAGTTAGGCGACCCCCGAGCCAAGAAGATAAGTAACTATACAGCCTTTAGAAAAGGCTTCCTCAGGCTTGGCCCTCCAGATGTTTTTGGCCTACAACTCCCATGATCCCTAGCTAGCAGGACCAGTGGTCAGGGATGAGGAAGGTTGAGGAAGCCTGCTTTAGAAGATGTATGAAGGTAGCCCTGTATGGGAAAGGTTTTTTTAAATGTTTAATGTTTTATTATGCTTTTATATATGTTGGAAGCTGCTCAGAGTGGCTGTCAGATAGGTGGGGTATAAATAATAAAATTATTATTATTATTATTATTATTATTATTATTATTATTATTAAATAGGACATTCCTATTTCCATTGGAGAAATGCTGGAGGGTAGGAGAGCAGCCTTTTAAAAATATCTGTATAACAATTTTCTATCTCTGTTTCACAACTGTATGATGTGCTTTCCTCACAAATGGCTAAATATATAACTAAGGTAATAAGCTTAGGAAACTAGATTTGAAGCATTGGCTCTGATCCCTAGCAAGAAAAAAATTGCAGATGCGATTGTAAATAGGTGTAAATCCACAGAATGAAATTGCTACACAGATTTATTAAATCAGATTAAAGCAGCTGATATAATATAGAACACATGGTATATAAAACTCAGGCGAAAAGATGAACAACTGTACTTTATTGTAGCAACTTCAAGTACTTAATTTTCATTTGCCATCTGACTAATGTACACCACGGCAACAGCAATGGAATAAGATTTACTTCTGCATCAAACTAAACCACTAAAATATTAAAGTCTGATTCATATACTGCTATTTCTAGCCTTTATTGGCGTAAGTTAAAACAGTAAAATCATAAAATCATACAAAGCCACCCAGATACATTGACACTCCAAACACATACTATATAAAAAAAGACTAAATAGCCACCATTGAATAAATCAGGCAACTTTAGATTTAGCTTTAAAGATCTCGGCTAAGTACCACGAAACAATCTTGGTAGTATCATCCTTCAACAAATATTGGATTACAGGCTCTTCGTAAATCAATATTTTGAGCTGTAAGCGAGTCACTAGGATATCTCTGCAATGGGTGTTGAGAAGAAGGCAATCCAAAATTATGTGATGTATTGTATTTGTTTTTTTCTTATTACAGGAACATAATCTGTTCTGGAAGGGGATTTTTTCAAACCTTCCAAGCAATACAGATGAGGGGATTGCATTTAGACGAGCTAGCATAAAAACTCCGTGGTGGGGCTGCAGATGAACATGCAAAAGGCTGGGGGGAGTAGAGTTTTTGGATTTCATGAACTAGCCACCTCTGCTTGATGAGAGAGAAGATTTGGGACTCATCCTATAGATGAAGGGAATCTATTGTAATCCCTATTTGCCTGGGTTTGAGGGTAATATAAAAAAAAACATGTAGAATTATGTGTACAGTGGTACCTCGGGTTACAGACGCTTCAGGTTACAGACTCCACTAATCCAGAAGTAGTACCTCGGGTTAAGAACTTTACTTCAGGATGAGAACAGAAATAGCACCGCCGTGGCAGCGGGAGGCCCCATTAGCTAAAGTGGTACCTCAGGTTAAGAACGGACCTCCAGAACAAATTAAGTTCTTAATCTCAGGTACCACTGTATATCTCAGTAAATAAGTTAGTAAAGTTTTCGGGTCTGTATTAAAATGATTTTTAGCCAGTTTTTGAAAGTCATAATCCAGCCCCTAGATTCTAGGAGATACTGGCCTAACTCTGCACATATAGCCAGATAGGAGATACATTTTGGAGCTCCTAGGATTTGTCAGAAGAAGGATGCCTGTATGCCCTCGACTTTGTTGTTAAAGTCAGTTATCCATAAGGGAATCCCATAAATGAGTTTCAGAACAGTTTTTTGCACTATAGGCCCTAACTGCTGCAGGGACATTCTGATTACCATCAACAAAATAGGTAAAGTAAAGGTAAAGGGACCCCTGACCATTAGGTCCAGTCGTGGACGACTCTGGGGGTTTGGCGCTCATCTCGCTTTATTGGCCGAGGGAGCCAGTGTACAGCTTCCGGGTCATATAGCCAGAATGACTAAGCTGCTTCTGACGAACCAGAGCAGCGCACGGAAACGCCGTTTACCTTCCCGCTGGAGCGGTACCTATTTATCTACTTGCACTTTGACGTGCTTTCAAACTGCTAGGTTGGCGGGAGCTGGGACCGAGCAACGGAAGCTCACCCCGTCGCGGGGATTCGAACCGCCGACCTTCTGATCAGCAAGTCCTAGACTCTGTGGTTTAACTCACAGTGCCACCCAAATCATTTAATTCGTGCTGCAAAGCATTTAGCTAAGTTGATTATCTTGTTATGATAGATCACCTATTTTAGATTGCAATAAAAGGTGATCCCTAAGTATTTAAAGCTTTCAACTTGTTCGATTTCTTGATCTCCAATACACCATTTAGATGGATGCCAACTCTTTGAAACTACCAAGATCATGGATTTTGAGTAATTAATCGCTAGGTAATGACAGTAATGAAACAATGCTTTTAGATGCCTTTGGAGCCCAACTCTGGTGCAAGAGAAGAGGACAGTGTCATCTGCATATAAAAGTATGGGAACTGCCGTAGATCCTAACCTAGGAGGGTGGCCATTCACAATGAGTAGATTTATCATATCATTCCAAAATCGATTAAATGGGTGTAGGGCAAGAATACAGCCTTGTTTGACTCCTTTAGTAGTTGTAAAGCTAGGTGATAAGTGGCCATCCAGGGAGATCTTCACCTGACACATAGTGTTCATCTGCAGCTTTTTTTTATCAAGAAAAGTCATCAGGGTTCTAGCCCAATAGCATTCAGTTTCTCCCATAATAGCCCTCTGGATATCAAGTCAAAAGCACTTTTTGGATCAATAAAGGCCACATATAACTTTCCCCTTTCAGATTTCATATATTTATCTGCTAGAAAGGCATGTGAGAGACAGTGATCAATAGTTGATTTCTGTTTTGTAAATCCGATCTATTCAGGGCCAATAATTGTATTCATTTTAATCCAATCCAACAGATAGAGCTCTAAATGTTTAGAGTAGAGTTTACTTATAGTGGACAGGAGACTAATAGGGCGATAATTACACGCCTGCTCAGGATCACCTTTTTAATAAATTGGGATAATTACAGAAGTTAACCACGATTTTGGTGTAATTCCATATTACTCTATAAGTGCGATGGCCTGGGATTCAGATTCAGATGCTGAACCTGAGGGTTCCCAGCCTGCACAGGATTCCCCGCCTCCAGAACCAGCTGAGCCAGGGCTGGGGCATGAGCCTGAAGGGCCCTCACCTGTGCTGGATCCTCAGGTGCAGGCATCAGCTGAGCCTGCTCTGGCTCTTGAGGTGATGGAGGACCCATTGCCTGCAGGTGCTCCACTCTCAGCCCTGTCAGAGGAAGCTGAGGTTGCCTCTGGGTCCGGTAACCCTCCAGCCTCTCCTGAGCTGCGGAGGCTCAGGGCAGAGAGGCAGAGGGAACTAAGTTCCTGCAGGAGGAGTGCTCGCCTCCAGGCCAGGAAGGACGAGTCACCTGTGGATCGGTGCCACCCTATGCCTTGGGGCAGATAAAAGCCAGCCAGCCCCAGTCCCAAGTTGTGGGAGCAACTTTGTAGGTTGCCAGTTCCTGCCTGAACCCTGTCCTGCTCTCCTGCCTGCGTTCCTGACCTCACCTGACTCCCTGCCCTGCACCCAGCTTTTACGGACTGCCTCCATATTGCTCCTTCGACCTCGGACTGGACTCGGACCTTGCCTCTCAGTTGGCCCACGCAGCAGTGTTCCAGAAGATGAGGTGAAGAATCCCAGTAGGGGCACCTGCTGATTGACTATCAGGTTCTATAGTTTGATCCAAAGGTCTTTAACTGTCCTGAGAGACATAGTCATTTATTTGAGGGGCACTAGGGAAGGTTGAGGTAAGTTCCATATCCTCTGAATTTAGGCCTATCAGTGGGGTTTGCATGTTACAGTTCAGCTGTGGGGATTCTTAGTTTTCAAGGAATAAAAACTTTGTACCATTGCTCTCACTAGTTTCCCTCAATTATTGGGGCTGGAAAATTAGGTGTATTAGCAGCATCTTTCGCAGATCTAAAGATATCAGTTTGAAAGGGCACTGCTGAGCTGTTCCATTTAATATCTGAGTCACAGATTGGTCGATTCGTAGATGGCTTCAGAGGGTTTGGAGATTTCTCTTTACTCGTGGGTAGGCTTTCCTTTAACAGGTCGTGTTTTGCTATAATTCTCTGCTGCTCCTGCTCAGAAAAGGTCTGTGAAGGCAGTGGCGTAGCGTGGGGGGTGCAGGGGGGGCCCGGCTGCACTGGGCGCAACATCTGGGGGTTAGGGGGCACAAATCCATGGGTTAGGGGGCGCAAATCCACGGGTTAGGGGGTGCAAATTACTTGCCTTGCCCCGGGTGCTGACAACCCATGCTACGCCACTGTGTGAAGGTTCTTTGAGATCTTCTTCCAGGATCTCATTTTCCAATGCCATGTTTATACCCAGGCCTGGGTCATCTGTCCAGGGAGCAGTGTCCTTTTGGGCAAATTTTATGGTAGTTTCAGGAGGGTCACCTTTGCCCCTTTCTGCTAGAATCACAAAGCAGTTGGAAACAGATGTCTGTGGTGGGTAAAAGTCTTCAGTTCTTAGCTGTTTAGCAGCAGGAAGGATGTAATCCTCACAAACTTCCAGGTGTTTTAATTTAGCTTTGGATTTGTGACAATTTAAAACTTGTTAGTCCCAAGGCAATGTATTTTTAAGGTTTGCCCATCTTTGTTGCAGCTCAATATAATTTTTTTGGTAGTTTCATTACTCAAGGTAGTATCCTGGATATTCAATGCTTTCGGTCCTTGGGCATTTTGTACTCACATTTATAATGACTGGGCCATTCCTTTCTAAATTGGTCACCAGAGTAATTTCCTTTTGTGTTGATCCAAATTCCTCATCATCTAGGTATCTCATTTCTTTCCAGAGCCCAGGATTTGCCATCTCAGAACTTGTTTCTGTCGCAGGAAGTAGTAAGTTTTCCTTCTTGTTACTTTGTACATTATTATTTTATAACAGATTTATCTCTGCCATAACCCATTGCTTTGCAGGGTCATTTTGGGGAATGATCTGGCCATTCGCTGTACCATCATCCATCACATCTCTGGGTTCGACTTCCCCAGGACTTGTTGTCTCTTTTCGATTTTTTATCTCCTTTATCACTTGTGACTTAAATTCCTTTAATTTTCATTTCAAGTTCATTGCTTCTTCTGTGTTGCACAGTTTATGTCCTGTTAAACAGCTTCTCAATAAGTCTAGCCCTTCCAAGTTTTGTATTTGGGCCATGGTTGGCAAAGTCCAATATTGACGCATGAAGGCTTTCTCTTCTGAAGTAAAATTTTCTATCCACTTGATAATGGAGTATTGTGGATCGTATGTAGGTGGTATCTTCCATTCTGGTTTTTATGTCTCTTGTTTGTAATACACATTTTCTTCCAGTTGTTTTACAACATTTAAGAAAACTATAGAACAGTTTCCTTGGGAAGTGTCATAAAATGAGCTCCTGCTTTGCAATGGGCCGACATTACCAAACATTATCATTTCAAATTAGGCTAGTTCCATTCCAGGCTCTGAGTCATCTACTGTCTTTATAACTGCATAAAGTGTTTGCTAGCAAGCCTGAATTAGTACAATTTACACTGATAAATATTTATGGGCAGTTCCATGCCCTCCAACATTTCTCCAATGAAAACAGGGACGTCCCATTCTATAATCATAATTTTACTATTTATAATTCCACACATTTTACTGGTTTACCCCAGCCACTCTGGGCAGCTTCCAACATAAACAAAAAACATAATAAAACATTAAGCATTTTTTTAAAAAAACTTATACAGGATTGCCTTCAGATGGCTCAGGAGTCAAATAACTCAATATCTTCCAACATTTCTCCAATGAAAATAGGATTAAATCAGAAATTGGGACGGCTTCTCTAAATCAGGGATGTCCCTGGAAAATAGGGACATTTGGAGGGTTTGATATTTGTCCTACAGTTAGCCAGACATTTTCCTGACTTGTGGAAGGTTACTATGACAGAGTCTGAAGATATCATAATTCTTTCAATTGGAGATATATAAATAGATATATAGATAGATAGATGATAGATAGATGATAGATGATAGATGATAGATGATAGATAGATGATAGATAGATAGATGATAGATAGATAGATGATAGATAGATAGATGATAGATAGATGATAGATAGATAGATAGATAGATGATAGATAGATAGATAGATAGATAGATAGATAGATAGATAGATAGATAGATGATAGAGTGATTATCTCTCATTTAAAACACACAGGGACAAATGCTGTGTGACTAATAAAGCCCATCTTTCAAAAATTTAACACTTGCCTGCTGTCTCACTGTTTTACAAGGCAAGCACTTCTGAGGTCGACCAGGTTTTCTTTTTTTTCTTAGCACAGAAAGCCTGCAAGATTTAACAGTGACATTCTTCGGGAGGTATTACCCAGCCAAAATAAATATGGCTATTGTGCTCCAAGTGCTTCATATAAATCAATCTGACACAGACAAAAAAATATCTGTTTCTGCTAGGACAGGCAGAGGGATGGATAAAAGGAAAGCAACGATTTTCAGTCTGTTTATCTATATTCAATATTATATTGGCAATTCCGCCGAGGTCAGTGTTACCACTTTTCAAGGAGGACGTTGACCTATTCTTAACATTTAGCGAGTGCCAGAAACACTCATTATTTCTGCCAGAATAGCCAGTGCAGTCTATGAATCAGACGAGGACAAATTCTCAGCCAAAAATAGATGGGCACCACTTAGCGTTTCAAAGTACGCTGACCTTTCTTGACATAGGACTCAGCACATCGTTACACAATAATCAGAGCTTGGGGTTTTTTGCGTCATATTGAAAAGGAGCACCTCAATTCACCAGCGTCCCCACCCTGAGGCAGCTGGTGTTCTCTTTTTTACCCATTGCTGGTCTGAACTGGGATATAATGCAGTTGCTGTAAGGTTTTTGTTTTTGTTTACAGTGGTACCTCAGGTTAAGAACTTAATTCTTTCCGGAATACTGTTCTTAACCTGAAACTGTTCTTAACCTGAAGCACCACTTTAGCTAATGGGGCCTCCCGCTGCTGCCGTGCTGCAGCCGCACAATTTCTGTTCTCATCCTGAAGCAAAGTTCTTAACCTGAGGTACTATTTCTGGGTTAGCAGAGTCTGTAACCTGAAGCGTCTGTAACCTGAAGTGTATGTAACCCGAGGTACCACTGTATATGTAGTTCACAAGTATTTTTATAGACAGTGGTACCTTGGGTTACAGACGCTTCAGGTTACAGACGCTTCAGGTTACAGACTCCACTAACCCAGAAATAGTACCTCGGGTTGAGAACTTTGCTTCAGGATGAGAACAGAAATCATGCTCCGGCGGCGTGGCGGCAGCAGTAGGCCCCATTAGCTAAAGTGGTGCTTCAGTTTAAGAACAGTTTAAGATTTAAGAACGGACCTCCAGAATGAATTAAGTTCTTAACCTGTGGTACCACTGTATATTCTAAACTGTGCTTACGATGTCTATGACATTGTATGTAAAATGTATTTTATGTTGGTTGGGCTGCATAGAAAATTGGCGTGTGGAGGTGGTTTGCCTAGGAAAATGGGGTAGAAACATTTAAAATAGGAACGGGGAATCAAAGAATTGTAGAGTTGGAAGGTACCATGAGGGTCATCTAGTCCGGGAACTGTAGTCCTCCTAATGTTGGTAGACTCCAACTCTCAGCAGGACCAGCCAGCATGACCAATAATGGAGGACAATGGGAGATCACCCTTGGGTGGGTCACGGGTTCCCCACCCACAACTTTCATAAATACATAACAACTAAGGGGGAGAGAGGTCAGAGGATATGTCAGGGGACTGCCATTGGAACAGGGGAGGGAGGCAGGGGGATACAGAGAGCCTCTGATGCTGCTGAGGAGGAGCACCTTGTCCAGCGGTGGGGAAAGCCACACCTCCAGTGGAGCAGAAGGGAAAGAGGGCAGCCAAGCGAGGAGAGGGCTCGAAGATGCTACTGGGAGCCCAAGCGCCTCACCTAGCCCGGCTGGCCAGCAGACAGACACGCCATTTCCGTCGCCCAGTTTACACAGAGGGGTGAAACATAAGGAGGGTAGGAGGAGATTTGGGGTGTCAAAGTTCTTATGCTGGGGGAGAAACCGGAAGGGGCCACTCCCGGAATCTGCAAGTGACTAAGACGGACATGAACTTTGTGTTTCTGCACTGCAGTGGCATAGCGTGGGTTGTCAGCACCCGGGGCAAGGCAAGTAATTTGTGCCCCCTAACCCGTGGATTTGCGCCCCCTAACCCTAACCCCCAGATGTTGCGCCCGGTGCGGCCGGCCCCCCCCTGCACCCCCCACGCTACGCCACTGCTGCACTGTATACAGTTTGCACCAATAAAACCTGTAAAAGACAGGTCGGAGTCCTGTCTGGTTACTCTCGAGCAACCACCAGCAGCACCTGACAGGATAAGTCTGGGCCAGCCCAGAACCCACTGTATCCTGAGACACCCCTGCTGCTGTCGTATGATAGCAATGAGCCCAGCCTGGGAGGTGGCACAACAAAACAGTATCCCTGTCCCTCTTCCGTCCTGTTCAATGTGAGCAGTGGGGCTATGGATGCAGTGAGGACTACATTGCAGGGGGCTGGACCAGACAGAGAGGGTCCCTTCCATCTCTAAATTTTATGATTCTATGATTGAAAGCGACAAAAGCCCTGCAAATGATTAGGTGTTTATATACAGCTATGCCAATTTTTTCCCCTACTGAGAGACCACCCCAATGTTTGTTTGTGTGCTTTTTTATTCAATCAATTTTCTCAAATTGCAGATGCCTGTGGCAAATTAAAGCTGGGCTTAATTCCCTACTATATCTCAGAAAGCATTATCTCCATAGGTATGAATTTTTTTCAACAGAAATTTTCTTATTTTCTCCCTTGGCAACTCAAGGTGGCACGTTTAATAATGAATGGGAGTCCTGCCCCAAGACATACCATGGTATTCCTTAAAAACAAAATTATCCATTGTAAACCACTGCATAGTACAATAATGTGTTTAGAGTCACCTGCTTTGCTCTCCCTTGATTTCATTTGAAAGCCATTTCCCCATCCTACTGAAAAAAATTCTTGTATCTGTATTTTGCCAGCTTCTTCAATTGTTTGCCTGATATTGATCAAAGGAGATCAAAATGTCTCTGTGTATACATAAAAATTAGGACATTCATCACTCTCAAATGTTAAGGATAGTTAAATGCACATAACTATTGTGCCCAAACCAGCACTGCTCCTTGAGGACAGTTGTTTTTGTTGCTTCTGCTTCTGCTGTTGAAATTTATTATTACATAATGTCGGGGTTGAGGGGAAATCTTGGATCTAGCACACCGTTCAGTTAGTTGCTATATTAGGAAACTCAAACCTGGTTGTTTTCCTCCCTTGTTCCAGTCTCCAAAGCATCTCAAACTACTGCCAGTGAATTGGATATTTGATTATTTCTTAGAGGAACGGAAAACATATTAAAATATATCTCTGTTTTATCTCCTCTCCGAAAAGAGCAAGAAAATGAAAGCCACCTTGAAGCAACCTTTCAAGGAATATGGAACAAAGCAGCTCTTAACCACTTTTTACTTACTCCCCCGCCTCCAACCCAATTTTGCATAGGAAAGGGGGAGGATTTAGGCCTTGATAGCGCAAAGATTTCCTCAGAGGATTAACTTTAAGCAGGGAAGTATCCTGCTTGAGTTCCGCAGGGCACTGTACATGCTTTTCCTTGCTGTCGACATTTCCATCCATGTGAGTCAGTGTAGACTGAGTGACTGCAAACTGCATCAGCTTAAGGCAGGCTTCCTCAACCTCGGCCCTCCAGATGCTTTGAAACTACAATTCCCATCATCCCTGACCACTGGTCCTGCTAGCTAGGGATCATGGGAGTTGTAGGCCAAAAAGGGCAGAGGTTGAGGAAGCCTGGCTTAAGGGGTTACAAGTTCTAATATGACAATGCAGAGTTGCAGAGGCCCATGCAGTGAGAAGCAGTGGCGTAGCAAGGTTAGGTGGTACCCGGTGCGGAAAATTTCTTGTCACCCCCCCCACCCACATTGAAATGTAGTTGGACTCCCAAGAGACTGTGACCTATTCATAGTATAAAAGGCCAGTTGTTGTTGAGGGAGGGTTGGCCAAAGTTGTTGAGCTTTTGGGGGGATTCCAAGGTTTGGATTTAGAACTGAAGGAGGTTTTGCTGTTTTGCTTCTCCTCTTCCCTCCATCTTCCTCTTGTTTTCTCACCTGCCTCCTTCCTGTTCTCTCCCTGCCTGCCTCCTCCAGCAGCCTGGGAGTGCAGGGCTGTCAAAATGAAGAGGGAAGGGGGGACGCCGCAGCTCCCCCTTTCCACTAACAGCTTGGGGGAGGCAGGAGTCACAGGCGTGCGGCACGCCAAATGTTTGCCCATTCTTTTGAAAATGTCTGTACAGGGGAAGAGAAAGAGTTAATAGGTAGACCAATAGGAAAGCCAGAGGCGGAGCCTACCTGTTTATAAAAGGGCTTAGCCTAAGGTTTGGTTAGTGAGTTAGTTAGTTGGGAAAGGCAGTTGGGAAAGCAGTTGGCAGAGAGATGGAAATAGACAGTTAGTGCAGTTGGTTCTTGTGTGAGGGGAGGTAGAAGAGTTAGAGACAGAATAAAACAAGAGTAAGAGGGAAAAGGGTAATAGCGTTTCAAATATTTGTGTTTGCAATAAACTGCAATCTTCATTGTTAACTTAAGAAACTCACTGAGACTAAGTGATTTACCAGGGAGGACATAGTTGGTGGCAGTGGATTAGTGGTGTATGGGCCAATAGTCTGTGAGATGACGGGGGGCTCCGTATGAACACCACAGTCACCCCCCTCAGGGATGACACCCGGGGCGTTCCGCCCCCACCTTGCTCCACCCCTGGTGTGATGTACAGAACATGACAACACCCATGTGAACCAAGGAAGAGATGTATGTATATCAAGAGACATACATGCAATGACACAGAGGCATATGTTTCAGCTGCAGTAGCACAATCCAATAGCAACATGAACTGGAATGGAATATTGCCCTGCATAGATTGCTAGAGCCTTCCAGGTAGGCATGGTCTGGCAGTGGCAGCAGTTCCACTGTGCAGCCTGACTCTTGCTGTGTGCTTTGGCAGTGGTAGTCAAGGCTGGAGCTCAGAGGTCAAGCATCTGTCTTGCATGGCTCAATCTCTGGCATTTTCAGGTACGGCTGGGAGAAAATGGTGCCTGAAACCCCAAAGGACTGCTGCCATCAGTGTCAAGATGGACCAGTGGTATGACTCAAAATTAAGCAGCTTTGTAAGTTCTGCTCCTCAACAACCATGCACACTGCTGCATGGGATGGCGCTGGATGGGGGCAACGTGGAATGCCCATAATCTCCAGACTACAATTCCCATCAACCCTGATCATTAACCGTACTGGATCTGGAGGAATGCAGTCTCCTCATGCCTCCTATACAAGCACATCCAGGGACTGCCTTCTGCATGTGAGGACCAGTGAGGAGACTTCTTGTTTGGTGATCACTTGTAGCCGAGTAAGATTGTCTTCCATGAACAGTGAGTCCGTACATGACTGTGGAGGCAATTCTGGATCCACACATCCTTCCACAGTGGGGACATAGGTATCTGGGCGGTCGTTGATCATTGTGAGGGTTTGCTAAACGTCCCTTCCTCTTAGCACGTTTTCCCCTTTTGTCCTGAGTTTGAGTGTCTTCAAAGCCCATGACACCTTTGGTAAAGGCTGTTCTCCAATTGGAGTGCTGGCAGGCTGGTGTTTCCCAGTTGTTGGTGCTTATACTACAGTGCATAGCTGAACTGTTGAATTTGCTCCCCCGGGACACCAACTTGGATGGCCTTCAAATAAAAGCAGGCAAATTCATGGAGAAAAACGACAGTTATTGGCTCCTAACCATGGTAAAGGTAAAGGGACCCCAGACTGTTAAGTCCAGTGATGGGCGACTCTGGGGTTACGGCACTCATCTCACTTTACTGGCCAAGGGAGCCGGCGTTTGTCTGCAGACAGCTTCCGGGTCATGTGGCCAGCATGACTAAGCCACTTCTGGCGAACCAGAGCAGCACCCGGAAACACCATTTACCTTCCCGCCAGAGCGGTACCTATTTATCTACTTGCACTTTGACGTGCTTTCGAACTGCTGGGTTGGCAGGAGCAGGGACCAAGCAATGGGAGCTCACCCCATCACAGGGATTCGAACCACCGACCTTCTGATCGGCAAGCCCTAGGCTCTGTGGTTTAGACCACAGCGCCACCCGCGTCCCATGGTATCAATGGTAGCTATATTCTAATTCCACTGTCAAAGGTGCTATGGCTTTGAAGACCAGTTACTGGGAATGATAATGGAAGAAGTTATGCTCATGTTCTGCTTAAACACATCCCATGGGCATTTTGTTGGCCACTGAGAGAAGGTGTTGAACTATATGGGCTTTTGGCCTAATCCAGCAGGGCTCTTTTTATGTTCTTTGGGGGGGGGTGAGCTCTTGAGCAAAGGACAGATATGCAGCTATTGGGGAGGGGAACAGGGCACCTTCTTTCTGTTCAGTGGCCAAAGAGAAATGAGAAGACCTCCTTTAATTGACAAGAGGCCATGGACTGAAAGGCAATGAAAGCTAGTAGTCCTTGACATGTTAAGTGGCAGGGAAGTCCATAAGGTAACAAATTTAATAAAGATAAAGAATGACTTTGTTTTTGCCTGTTTTTAATCTACTGCCAATCGAAGGGGATGGGACTCAAAAGCGCAACACTCAAGTGTCTTCAGAACTCTTGGAAAACACTGAAGGCAGCCTAATTAAAATGTAAGAGTAATTCATTAACCTCCGAAGCCTATGTAAAGCCCAATAATATTTAGAATTTCATTAAGCGAGAGAAAAAAACCTAATTACGCATTATCGTTATTTTTATAGCTTGAAATTACCGTTGCTTTCATTTAGCGTGTTTATAGACCCTCACATATTTTGCTTCTTTTTCAAGTTTAAGCCTTTCTGAACATCACGGCAGAATCCTCTCCCTTCCAGCTTTCTGATTTTATGTGTAGGCTGTGGGGCGGGGATCCCTCTATGCTTCTCTAGGGGAAGGAATGCTGCAATGCTCAAAAACATTCAATCAGAATCATAGAACTGTAGAGTTGGAAGGTACCCCAAGGTCATCTAGTCCAACCCCCTGCAATGCAGGAATTCTGCCCACAGCTGTCCCAGGGTGGGCTCGAATCACCAACCTTTTCGTTAACAGCCAGATGCAGAGGCGCTGAATGCTTTGGATGGCAGGTAACTTTTGCCATACTATCCTATACACATCAATGCAAAAGCAAGCCCCAGTCACTTCAATGGGGCACAGTCCCCTAAGTGTGAATAGGACCGCTGTCAAACTCCCTTCTGCCATTTCTTCCCTTTGGCAAAAGGTGGCATTTTAATACAAGCTCAGTGTTAAATAGGGACATGGGTGGCGCTGTGGGTTAAACCACAGAGCCTAGGGCTTGCCAATCAGAAGGTCGGCGGTTCAAATCCCCGTGATGGGGTGAGCTCCCATTGCTCGGTCCCTGCTCCTGCCAACCCAGCAGTTCGAAAGCACGTCAAAGTGCAAGTAGATAAATAGGTACCGCTCCGGTGGGAAGGTAAACGGTGTTTCCGTGCGCTGCTCTGGTTTGCTAGAAGTGGCTTAGTCATGCTGGCGACATGACCTGGAAGCTGTACGCCGGCTCCCTCGGCCAATAAAGCGAGATGAGCGCCGCAACCCCACAGTCGGTCACGACTGGACCTAACGGTCAGGGGTCCCTTTACCTTTACAGTGTTAAATAAATATAAAATTCTGGTAGCGGTGCCTATGTGGCCTATTTATTTATGTTGTACTTATATGCACACATTGCCCAATGGCAAAGGTTATCTGGGCAGTTTACAAGTAAAAGCAGGGGCGGGAGGAGAAAAGGAAGAAGCATAGTTTTTGCCACTGAGATAATGCCATATGTCATCAAAATTTTGCCATTTGTATTGCTCACTTTTTTTGGGTAAGTGTGTAAAGAAGATGCTAGCTTGAATGTTTGTCAGATATTATCAGCATCTTCCCTCTCTATCTTCTGAGTGATACTCCCTCCCTCCCTTTTCAACTTCCTTTTCCTGTTGTGGGCAAATAAGATTTGACACAAACTGCAAAAAGTTGACCAAGAGAGAAAGAAAAGCCCAGGATTACATAATTTCAAACCCCCAACCCCCTTGGGCTGTCTCTGTCTCCCCTTCCCCTCTTTTGTACAGGTCAAATAGACATCGTTGGAAGACTTCCATGCACATCTATGGCAAACTGGAAATTAAGCGGGAGAGACACAAACAAAACAAACTGTATCTAACTTGACAGCATTACGAAGCTGAGCATTGCCTAGACAGGGAGCACATTTCTCCATCATGTCAACCATATGAGAGGCATTAAATGGGCTGACATATTGTAGGGCCTGTATAGTGGAGCCACACTTCAATGACAGTCTATTAATGAACAGTGCTTTCGAGTTTAAGATAATGGGTGACATATAAGTCCATTCAAGGAGAAAGAAAAAATGCAATGATGCTCTCTTCCAGTGTCATGACTATATGCAGTCTCTGCTGACAATGCCGGAGAGATGAACTATTCCCATTGCTAGCTCTTAAAGCAAACCAAAGAAGAGCCATGAAACTTATTAATGCGATGTGACTACCAGAAAGTGATGGACCTGAAAAAAAATTCATTTGTCCTTTTCTTCTTGAAACCCCTCCCCGGAACCCATTTTAGAGCTCTCTTGACTTTAATGCCTTGTGTTTCTTACTGTGCATCCATGTGGAAACCTGTGTCTAACATTATTTAAGATGATATGGGGAAAGACATTATATGTTGTTGTTTAGTCATTTAGTCGTGTCCAACTCTTCGTGACCCCATGGACCAGAGCACGCCAGGCACTCCTGTCTTCCACTGCCTCCTGCAGTTTGGTAAAACTCATGTTGGTAGCTTTAAAGATGATAGCCATCTTTAAATATCAGAAGATGGAATATCCAGGGGAAGCTGGAGCAAGTTTGTTTTCTGCTGCTCTGGAGGGTAGGGCCCAAACCAATACAGTGGTACCTCAGGTCACAGGCGCTTCAGGTTACAGACACTTCAGGTTACAGACTCTGCTAACCCAGAAATAGTACCTCATGCTCCAGTGGTGTGGTGGCAGTGGGAGGCCCCATTAGCTAAAGTGGTACTTCAGGTTAAGAACAGACCTCCAGAATGAATTAAGTTCTTAACCCGAGGTACCACTGTAGATCCAAATCCCAAGAGAGGAGATTCTGACTAAACATTAGGAAGAACTCTCTGATGGTAAGAGCTGTTTGACAAAGGAACAGACTGCCTCAGAAGGTGGTGGACTCTTCTTCATTAGAAGTTTCTAAACAGAGGTTGGATGGTCCTCTGACATGGATGCTTTAGCTGAGATTTCTGCATTGCAGGAAGTTGGACTAGATGACCCTTGGCCTCCCTTCCACCTCTACAATTCTATGATTTACTGACATTTTAAATGTATATTTTATTTTTCACCTAAACCACTTAGAGGTTTTGAAGATTAAGTGGAACACAAATCCTGTTACATAAATAACATTAAAATAAGAGACGGTACCATTCAAAGTATGGTTGAAATGTTCAAAAGGAATGTTGGAAATGGAAAACATTTTTTTTCAAGCACAGCAAAATCATTAAAAAAAAAACACTTCAGGATGCAATCCTCAACTCATTAAACCTCATTAGACACAGTGGATTTTACTTCTGAGTAAACATGCATAGGATTGCCCTGATAGATTTAGTCCTATATTAAATAAAACTTGTATGACATTTTAGGGGCCCAGTTCTTTTCTTGCAATAGTTTAATTTAGTACAGTCTCTTATACCTCTCTGTGCCATTATTGCTGAATCAGTCTAACATGACTAAGAAGACATTCTCCCCGATACTGTAACATCATGTTTTTGGACCAATCTTGGGAAATAATTTTGCTTGCATTTCCAAGTGCCAAACGAAATTAGTTGAAACTGCATAAGAGTTGACTGCTGTGTATCCTCAGAGAATTCCACACTTAATTACCAAGAAATAACACCGCCAGTTGTTAATAAAGAACAACCATGCCGAATAATACCAGAAAAGAAGCAAATCAAATTCCATTCAGATTAATAAAATGAAAACACTTGAAAAGCAGTTGAAAAGACATTATAACATAAAGCTGGATTTTTGTAGAAAGACAAGGAAAGGTTTCTTACCCTACTTTTTTATTTCAATATTTACAGAGAGATAGAACCCAGCCTCTTGGAAAATGGTGTTGTCCCAAGTGATTCTCCAACCCCACCCGCCGTCTCTCCCACTTCCTCATTCCTCACTTCTACGGGTCCTGCTACCTGCCCTCTGTCTTTGAGCTCTTTGCTCTCCTACTTTTAAGGTTTGCCGTGTCCTGAGAAATGGAGAGTCTGGGATGCTTTCTAATGACCCAGCTGTCACCCTGGTTCTGCCTCCTCCTCCTCTACCATTATTTCCCAACTTTCCCCCTCATCTGCCTCTCAGCTATGACCTCCCGCAAACCACTGTTGTAAATCTATACTGTTTTCCTCCTCCTCCTCCCTGGAAGGGTCAGGATGGGGAGGTGATCTCCACCTTTCCTCCTCTGCCCAGTCCCTGGCATCCACACTGTCAAAGAATTTTCCCAGATGGAGGCGGGCAATTTGCAATGTCTCAATTGCCCCCACACCTGGAAAGAAGACTCAAAACAAGAACAGCCGTACCTTGGAAGTTGAACGGAATCTGTTCCGGATGTCAGTTTGACTTCCAAAACATTGGAAAACCAAAGCAGAACAGTCATTTCCTATTTGTGGCATTCGGGAGCCAAAACGTTTGGGAACTAAGCTGTTTGAAAACCAAGGTACGACTGTAGTTAGATTGTCAAAAAAAGAAAAGGCTATATGTATTAAAATATCACAAATTGAAGGATCTGCCAATTTGCCAGATGATTAGGTACAGGCAGGGGAATCAATAAGGAGGAGGAAAGTATCCTGCATCCCCTGAGCATGTAGGTTCCCACATTATCTGCTCTCAGAATGGGAGAAGTGTTTCACTCCTTGTTGAGTGAGCCTTGGACAATCGAAGCCCAACCTGCGTTTTCTGGCCCAGTTGGTTGACCATGGCACACAAACCAGGAAACAGGCTCATGGGTGCCCCTTACCCTCATAATACCTCAAAGTGGCAGTGAATTAAGGATTTACTTTTCCTTAAGTGCCCTGGGTGAATACCAAACAGCATAACTGCATCGAATCAAAAGAGAATACCCTACAGTGTGAAGCAGGCAAAATCAGAGTCCCAGGTGCCTACCAGGGGCTCCTCACAAAATCCTACTTAGCCCTGGAAAATGGTGGCTAGCCAAAGCCCACACTATTGAGGGAAGGGGAGAAGAAGAAGAAGAAGAAGAAGAAGAAGAAGAAGAAGAAGAAGAAGAAGAAGAAGAAGAAGAATTTATTATTTATACCCCAACCATCTGGCTAGGCTTCCCCAGCCACTCTGGGCAGCTTCCAACAAAACAGTAAAATACAGTAATGCATCAAACATTGAAAGCTTCCCTAAACAGGGCTGCCTTCAGATGTCTTCTAAAAGTCTGGTAGTTGTATTTCTCTTTGGCATCTGGTGGGAGGGCACTCCACAGGGTGGGTGCCACTAACTGCTGAGAAGGCCCTCTGCCTGGTTCTCTGTAACTTGGCTTCCCACAGTGAGGGAACCGCCAGAAGGCCCTCGGTGCTGGACCTCAGTGTCTGGGTAGAAGGCACTGCAAGGCAAAAAATGGAAAAAAGGTGGGGAGGCCAAGCCATCCTGTCCCATTGAGTCCTCCTGCCCAAATCTAGCTGGGAGAGACCAACCTGAGTCTTTCCAGTTAGGAAGCAGTTGAGGCAAATTTGCCCGGACTGACAGCAGGGGTGAAGAACTGCACTAAAATAACTGGTGAAATGTGAATTTTTAAGGACAGTTGTTCTTTGGTTTGCATATTGTTCTGGAAAGTGTATATTAGATAGGTTCACCTTTAGACAAGAACTGAATCAAATTTATCTCCCGTCTCTAGTGTGAATGCGGCCTATATACATTTGCAAACCCTTAAATCCAAAGCTCTTGTCAGGAGAACTTTGTGCATTCAATGAGCATGCATAGCTTCTCAGACCTTCCAAAGAACACATGCAGGTTCAGGCACAGTCTTCCAAGTGCAATTTCCCCGTTCTGAGTGTCTGCAAAGAGCTACTCAATAGGGGTGCTGTGATTGCGACAACTCCCTGTTGAGTCGTCAATTGGTGGTGACCTTAGATGCCTTGGTGTGTAGTGTGTGAAACAGACTTGGCGCCCCTGATATGTGAGTGTCTCTGAAGTACTGAATATGTTATGACAAATGCAAAATATTAGCAATCGCTTTGTGGGCAATGTTACTCATTTCTTTCCGGGGTTGGGGTTGGGATAAAGGATGGGGAAATCCACAATTTTGGAAATCAAGGCCTGGAGGAGGAAGGGAATATTTCTATAAGCAAAAGCTCAAGAAAATGAAGACATAGATTATGAGGAGTTAAAATCTGAGCCTACAGGGAAACAGAAAGAGACTGCAGATAATCACCTGATTCCAATAATCAAGATGAAATGGGTGTTCTGCTGTGTTTTGTATCAGACTGTTATGAAGGTACATAAAGATGTGGAACACAGGTTATTTTTGCCTTTGTAACAATGCAGTAGGAAGAAGTTTCTTCACAGGTTTATTGATTTTCCTCACGCCTTCATGTTTCATTATTGTTAGCCGAGCCATTTTTCCACCAGTAACACAGGCAACTGATTTCAGGTTTGAACTTAGCTAAAAGTACAAGCCAGAGAATTGAAAGCATTGTGTGTGTGAAAAAGTACGGCTTGGCCAAAAAGTACTCACTAGAAAACATTCATCCAACAGAGCCAGCAGTGTGCTGCATGCTCAGTGTGGAACCAACAGGAGACTCACACCCTGATAATCACTTGAGGAGGGTGCCATTTAACATTCCATTAAATATTATTTTCCTAATCTTGAAAAGGAAAGAAAACGATTGTTGCTTTAGGCTGCAATCTTGACCCAGTTTACCTGGAAGCAAGCCCCACTGAATTCAATAGGGCTTTCATCTGAGCAGGCATGGTTAGGATTGCACTTTTAGGCTGCAACTAACTAACGTGGGTGGCACTGTGGGTTAAACCACAGAGCCTAGGACCTGCCGATCAGAAGGTCAGCGGTTCGAATCCCCATGATGAGGTGAGCTCCCATTGCTCGGTCCCTGCTCCTGCCAACCTAGGAGTTCAAAAGCACGTCAAAGTGCAAGTAGATAAATAGGTACCGCTCTGGCGGGAAGGTCAACGGCGTTTCCGTGCTCTGCTCTGGTTCGCCAGAAGCGGCTTAGTCATGCTGGCCACATGACCCGGAAGCTGTACGTCGGCTCCCTTGGCCAATAAAGCGAGATGAACGCCGCAACCCCAGAGTCGGTCACGACTGGACCTAATGGTCAGGGGTCCCTTTACCTTTACTTTAACGCTGCACTACCACTGTCAGGGTTCTGGAGAAAAGTGGAGTCACAGCACAATATACAGCCCAGATGTTCTTGATGGCCACAGCTAAGGAGGGATGAATCTGATAACTTTGGTTCTCTCACTTTCTCATTCTTTCGAATCTTAAATTCTGTTTCTCACATATATTCAGCAATCTGCAGATACAGTGGTGCCTCAGGTTACATACGCTTCAGGTTACAGACTCTGCTAACCCAGAAATAGTGCTTCAGGTTAAGAACTTTGCTTCAGGATGAGAACAGAAATCGTGCTCCGGCGGCACGGCAGCAGCGGGAGGCCCCATTAGCTAAAGTGGTGCTTTAGGTTAAGAACAGTTTCAGGTTAAGTACGGACCTCTGGAATGAATTAAGTACTTAACCCGAGGTACCACTGTATAAGGATGGTATAGAAATATAAGAAATAAATAAAGTAACCCGAGGTGCCACTGTATAGAGATATAGAGATATAGCCTGGAAAAGAGGAGACTGAGAGAAGATATAATAGCCATCCTTAGACATCTAAAAATGCTGTCACATGGAAGATGGAGCAAGCTTGCTTTCTCCTGCTCTGGAGAGTAGGTGGCAAACCAATGGATTCATCTTACAAGAAGGGAGATTCTGACTAAACATCAGGAAGAACTCTCTGACAATAAGAGCTGCTTGGTGGTAGAATGGATTCCCTCTGAAGATGGTGGACTCTCCTTCACTGGAGGTTTTTAGCAGACATTGGATGGTAATCTGTGAACTAGTTGAAATTCCTGCATTGCCGGGGGTTGGACGACACGAACCTTCCAACTCTACATTCTATTTTTCTATATCATGAAAATTCACCAGCATTTTAGTGCAAATACCTCCTACTAAACACATTTCTATATGCAATTTTGCAAAGCCGTTTCCCGCAACACATTGCACATTTGTATCTCATTTCCAAATATATTCCTTGGCTGGAGAAATGCATTGCAAAATTCAGTGAAGCGTGAATTTTGAAGAATGGCTATGCTTTGGTTCACACGTTGTTCCAGAAAGGGCAGATTTGATAGGTTCTCCTTTAAAGGTGAATTTAAATCAAATGCCTCCCCCATCCCAGCCGGAGCAGAAGGGGAGAGGAGGGGGAGATCAAGTCCAAATGGAAAAGCAATCTGCCTGGATCCCATGGCAGCCCTGTGCCATCAGAACGCCCCATTTCACAGCTTTCCCACCTCCCACCCGCATGCATGTTCAGGGAGGTTTGCCACTGGTGGAGTGACTTGTGTGACTTGTGTGATGCTGCTGGCAGCCAGGTTACCTGGGTAAACCGAGTAGAGAAACACCTCATTGCAATGTGTGCCACACTACCAGAGAGCCAGTGTGGTGTAGTGGTTAAGAGCGGTAGTCTCATAATCTGGGGAACCGGGTTCGCGTCTCCGCTCCTCCACATGCAGCTGCTGGGTGACCTTGGGCCAGTCACACTTCTTTGAAGTCTCTCAGCCCCACTCACCCCACAGAGTGTTGTGGGGGAGGAAGGGAAAGGAGAATGTTAGCCGCTTTGAGACTCCTTAAAGGGAGTGAAAGGCGGGATATCAAATCCAAACTCTTCTTCTTCTACCAGTCCAGTGTAAGCAGGGAGAAGGGGTTGAATTGCTCTGCTATGTTTTAATTTTTAAGTCCAGTTTCAATATCAGGACCTGACAGTGAACAATGTTATGTCACTGACCAACACTGGTCATGAAGTGCCTTTAATATTAGACTATTTGGCGGTCCTGCTTCCCTTGAAATCTCATCCTTTTGATTTCCTTCCTGTTCTGCTACAGATGCCTCCTAGCATTTGTCCTCAGCCGCATCATGTTAGGAGCCAGGTAGCAGAGCACAACATGACTGATTCAACTGAGAAACTTCAAAAAGATGGTTTTACTGATTAGCACAATTAAAGCATCTGCGCTTTCCGTTAGGAAACCACTTCAGTCACACCAAATTCATGCGCTTTTTTGTCTGCTGGGACCACATGGTGCCTCTGTTATATTTTAGAATGACAATCATTTTTACATTTTTAGAATATCTTCCCCTCATGATTTGACTGATGGGGGCGGGGGGGGGAGAGAATACTCTGATATTTGGGCTGCCTAAGACCAGCATCCTACTTGCTTCATTATAGTTCGGTGCAGTTTATTCTCTGATGCAAATCATTCCATACACAGAGAAAGAATGAAGCATCCATAAATTTTTGTTATTAAGACAAGCTCATTAAATAAGGATGCCAGGGTGAAATTAACGAAGATATATTTTAAGTATCCCAAGCTGAAATGGCTGGTCTAGTGTAAAATGTATTACATTTGAGGAAAGATCCACATTGGTTTTAAGATGCAATAATCTCATGTTGAGAATCAGGATGTAGGGAATCCTTTAATGTGATTTATCATGGATCATCAGTTAAAATCAGTTGCCCAGATTTCTGTATCTATACAGAAAGGCCATGATTTGTATCCAGTGAATTTTTACATTTAGATATATAAGAACCGAAGAAGAGCTCTGCAGCACTAGGCTAAAGAACCATCTAATCCAATTTCCTGTTCTGACAGTAGCCAATCAGATGCCTACAGGAACCCTCAAAATAGGACCTAAGCACAACAGCATTCTTCCCACTTGTAATTTCAAGTAACTGACACTCAGAGGCACTCTGCGCACCGGAGGAAGAACATAGTGTGGCTGGTAGCTACTGATAGCTTTAAAGGTAAAGGTAAAGGGACCCCTAACTGTTAGGTCCAGTCATGGATGACTCTGGGGTTGCGGCGCTCATCTAGCTTTATTGGCCGAGGCAGCCGGCGTACAGCTTCCGGGTCATGAGGCCGGCATGACTAAGCCGCTTCTGGCGAACCAGAGCAGCGCACGGAAACGCCGTTTACCTTCCTGCCAGTATTTATCTACTTGCACTTCGAGGTGCTTTCGAACTGCTAGGTTGGCAGGAGCAGGGACTGAGCAACGGGAGCTCACCCCGTCATGGGGATTCGAACCGCCGACCTTCTGATCGGCAAGCCCTAGGCTCTGTGGTTTAACCCACAGTGCCACCCGCGTTCCTACTGATAGCTTTACTCTCCATGAATTAGTCTATTGCTCTCTGAAAGCTACCCAAGTTGGTAGCCATCACCTCGTCTTTGAGAAGCAAATTCCATAGTTTACCTATGGGTAAGATTAAGTATCTCCCAGAATCTCCCAACATTTAGTTTTGTTGGGTTCTGGTATCCATTTTCTATCCATTTACTCCATGTCACACATAATTTTATTCACCTCTGTTATGTCCCTCTTATTTACCTAAATAACGAAAAAGCCCCAAATGTTGCAACCTTTCCTCACAGAGGAGTTGTTCCAACCCCGTGATCATTTTCATTGCTCAGACAAAATTCCGATGTTAACCTGTAAGCAAAAGCATGTGTTGTAGAGATGATCCAGATATCTATTTCAGGCAAGCCAAAAAGATTTGAATATGCCCGGTGATATTCTTGACAGTTCTCCTTTAAAAGACAGAACTCCAGGTTACAAACTCTTTGTGAAAATGCCCTCACCTTCAGAACAGGTTTAATCATGTAGCATTTGGGGGGAGGGGGAAAAGAAATGCATGGTTCTTTAGATTATGGCCATCTCTTCAAAATATTGTGGAATGTTAGGAATGTTTTACAGAGCTTATTAAGAAAAACACAAACCATCTGCATTCAAGGTGTGGTTTTCCAGGTAATCTGTCCATGGGTTCTGGACAGAACTCATGAGATTGTGCTTTAAGTCAGGAAAAGCTAACTTCTGGGAGTGACTCTATTCTCTTAACATGACCCATCATGTGGTAAGGCTGTAATCTAAGGAACTGCATAATTAGTTCCACCTCCCCAATGAAGTTTCGTCTCTTAGATCACATGGGAAAACCTTTTTACATCATTGGTGGTATGCCATCATTTGTGACCACTGTCCTTCAAAGAAAACAACATGTCACTGGCCTTGGGCATATCTGAATAAGCTCCTTCGATTGGATCCCTCTGAAAGATCATCTCACCCCCCTTATACACCCAATGTGATCAATGTGCTCTACAGGAGAGGGCGACTGCAGATACCATCTTGGCTTTCATTCTTAGCACCAGGTGGTAGATGATCTTCCACTGGTAGGAATTTTGCAAAGGATACAGTATGTCTGCCTGTCTGTGAAAAATGCATATGCTCTACACCTGTGCATACACACACCTTTGCAATATACAAGCTCATGACACTCTGTCCATCCTAATGCTAAGCATTCCCTCACCCTGGCATTCTGATAATTAGGAGAATGAAAATGTGGGAGATAAGCAGCCAAACCTATCAAATGCATATTCTTGCTAGTTAGCATGAAAAGGAGATACGTCCATAGAGGAGTTTTGCTGATAGGCAGATACTCAAGACTATAGAAATCCAATTGGTAGAGCGGGCTCTGTGTGATGTCATTATCCTTTCTCTCCTGGAGAGGAAGGAGCATAGAGTACTTCCTGTTCCCCTCTTTCTCTTTGACCAGTCATGAGGGCAGACATGCCCAGTGCTTGCTCCAGCTCAGGCAGATGCCTGAAGCAAGCTGTACTGTAACTTTAAGTACCGTATTTTTCCGTGTATAAGACTAGGTCCCCCCCAATAAATTACGTCAAAAATTAGGGGGCGTCTTATACACAGATAATGCTGAGGCCATTTTCTTAAATCTGAGTCCCCCAAAATAGTCTTATACATGGGGACATCTTATAGATGGAAAAATACGATCTTTTGCCTGTATAATTTTTACTGCTGTCATTGCTGTGAACCAATGCAAGATTATAAGTAAGTTTATATTTTTAAACTTACTTCCCAAGTTGTCGTCTGATTCTTTGTTAAGTGCGGTAAGAAAGGGGAGTCAGCTTACTTCATAGCTGGACTTGATCAAAACTAGGTTTTACAGCTTAATTCCTATGCTTTTAATTTTTCTGTCAATGGTGAGATTTTAGAAGTCTGTTCAACCCACACCTGGAAGGATAAATTGCAATTAATATATCCTCTTCTACCAATTAAAACCCATCCCACAGAAAAGCACTTCAATAAGCTTTCTGAACTTGTCAAATAAGTCTCTTGAGTTTTTTATTTTAATTTATTCCAAATATGAGGAAATAGGAATTGACAGATTGGCAGAAAGGATGAAAATCAATGTGCTTAGCTCCCATCAATAAAGCCGCTTTGTGGCAAGCAGGGGGAATATTTCATCTCTTAGACACAGATGTAATAGCTATTTTTGCGCTAATTTTATTGATACCTTAATTCACTTTGGCTGCATTCAGAAGGCACTTTATCCTGTCTTCATGATGTCTCCTTGCCTGATCGTTTTTGCATTTTATGTGATCTTTCACATGCCATAAAAGCCACTTCTGGAAATCTACTGGAATCTAGCAGAAGTTTACTGCTCATGCAAAATATAGTGTGTCACTAGGTTGTTAAAAAATATAGCATGACATTATATTGATTAAAAAAATTCACCATTATATAACACAAGGTACTGAAGTGTAAAAGGGACATTAGAAATTGGGACAGAAGTGCTAGCATTATAACCAGCAATAACTCCATGCATGAATACTGCCTTTTATAGTGTTTGGGGGGGGAGAGACAAGAGAACTCAGTGTTCTTAATGAAGGCATGAACCCAATAAGTGTATAGGGTCATTAAATGGCACACATCTTTATATTTTATTTTTATTTTTTAACAAAAAAAAATTCAGTAAAAAGACAACAAAAAAGAACAAAAAACAATACATAGCACTGTAAACACCCTTATATACATATTTTCCAAAATGAGAATAAGAAAAAGAAGAAGAAAATTTATAAGAAACAGACAAAAGGAAAAGGAAAAGAAGAAAAAAGAAAATATTACCAAATTGTTGCTTCAAACACCACAGTATATAATCTTAGTTAAAATGTTTTAAAAGGCTTCCACCGCATTCACCGCATTCATGTCTCTTAGTTATCTTCCTCACATTTACATCTGTTCTTCAGTCATTTCCCTTCCTTGAATTCTTTCATAATCAATCAAATCTTTATGTTCTCTGTATTCTTCACAAGGTTAGTCTAGATACAACCAAACTTTCGTATTTGAGCCCTGCTTGTATAAATAATCATTTAAACATTTCCATTGTTTCTGAATTATAATTTTTGATTTATGCCTTATTAAATCCATCAATTTTGCTAATTCCAGGTACTCACAAAGTTTACTTATCCATTCCCCCTTTGTTGGAATATAATTTCATTTCCAGTGACTGACTACCAACATTCTCGCTGCTGTTGTTGCGTACAGAAATATGTTAATTTTGTCTTTTTTTTTTACTTACCTGGCAGGGCACACATCTTTATATATGATTGTCTTGGGCTTCTACATGTACATTCTTGGACTCAGAGTACTGGGGATTATCATCACTGGATACCAGACATGGTCCAAACCCTAGCAGGAGACCCACTGCTGACCCAACAGCCCTGTTAATTTTGACTTAATAATAATTTTGTTATTTATACCCCACCCAACTGGCTGGGTTGCCCCAGCCACTCTGGGCGGCTTCCAACACACATAAAAACATAACAAAACATTGAACATTTGAAAACTTCCTGACACAGGACTGCTTCCAGATGTCTCCTAAGAGTTGTGTAGTTCTTTATCTCCTTCAATGCTTGACTAAGAACACTGACAAGCTGGAGAAGCCAGGCGAATTTATTACACAGAAATTGCTTAGAAGGGTACCTGTACATTGCACTTCATACCTTTTTTCCAGGAGGACTTATAATTTCTAAATTATGATTGAAATCTCAATAATTTATGGGGCCTCTACCTGAGGGTACCAATAAAGGCCTCTGTGGGTGCCATGGCACCAACTTTGAGTGTGGAGCCCACCAACACTACAAGCTCCCAATCTCAGAAGTAGATCTGTGCTCTTGGGTGAGTTTAATCCTACTTCATTACACTACACATGGGACTAGACCAAATAGTTCAGTGAGCAGCACGTTAGCCAAGTCTAGTATGGTGTGAATCAGCTCTCAGTGTCCTTAAAAGATAGGGAAGCCAGAGGTTCACTCACCCCTTCCTTCACTTTCCACAGTTTTCTTCCACTTTTAAGGGTGCTTGTTTTTATTGATTTCTTTCCCACTTTTTTATTATGATTAAGAAAGAAGCTGCCCCCCATCAACTGAAAATAGGATTGTTCACTTTCTTTATGCAGAGGGGAGACCATAGAAAATAATAGCAGAAATCTGTTTTCCATACTATTAGGTAGTGGGTGGACATAGCAGGCAACACAGATTTCTTCAAGTAGTTCTCTATAAGTAAGCTGGAACTGAACTGAACTGAACTGAACTCAGCTCAGCCGGCCTGCTTTTATAGGCTGTCAACATTGTAACAACAACAGCCCAGGGTTTTCTGCCTAAATTAACTTACGTGGACCTGAGTGAAAACTATATACACAATACCCCCTGGTGGCCAGGGTGAGAACTTCAATACATTTGTTGTTGTTTAGTCATTTGCACTCCTGCCTTCCACTGCCTCCTGCAGTTTGGTCAAACTCATGCTGGTAGCTTCAAGAACGCTGTCCAACCATCTCGTCCTCTGTTGTCCCCTTCTCCTTGTGCCCTCAATCTTTCCCAACATCAGGATCTTTTCCAGGGAGTCTTCTTTTCTCATGAGGTGGCCAAAGTATTGGAGCCTCAGCTTCAGGATCTGTCCTTCCGGTGAGCACTCAGGGCTGATTTCCTTAAGAATGGATAGGTTTGATCTTCTTGCAGTCCATGGGACTCTCAAGAGTCTCCTCCAGCACCATAATTCAAAAGCATCAATTCTTCAACAATCAGCCTTCTTTATGGTCCAGCTTTCACTTCCATACATCACGACTGGGAAAACCATAGTTTTAACTATACGGACCTTTGTCAGCACACATACTATTTGTAATGCACCAAGGAGCCTGAGTTTCGAGCTGTAGGATCCAGGCACCTTAACACTTTGAACCTCTGCGCCATTTTGCTAGAGGAAGTGACTGTTAGCCCACTCCAGGCTGAGCTGTCATTGCCACAATGTAGATATTGATCCCTTGTGTCAGCTGATCCGTTTTGTGGGTTCAGCTGACACGAGGAGCCTATAGTCCTATAAAGCCAATGGTTCTGGCCTGGTTCTTCAGTCTCCTCAACTTTTCACACATATATCGCCTTCAGAGCAGCACCAGCCCAGCACTACTTTGCTCATAAGAGATTTTCCAAGGGGCACAGAGTATAACAGGCTGTTGTGGTTCGAGGACCCGACCCCCGCGAAGTAAAATGAAGACACAGGGACACATGATATAAGGTTAATGGGCTAGAAAAGGCCACAACTTTATTGATTACAGCAATGAAAAGGTATTGGCTTAGGCATTGGATCGCGAAACAAGTGGGTTTATTCACCAGGGGTTCATCACCTGTTGATGCTAATCCAACTATAGGCTCACCCCTGATGTCACCGAGGGTCGTGCCATGGCCTCCCGCCAAGCAGGCTTCGGACGGAATACCCGACCGCCAGATTCCTTTAATGGAATACCCCTAGACATTGAAGGCATAGGCGATGGCCACACCTAGCACTTCGACACACCACACCACATTATTCCAATGCCTAACCTACCCACCAATACCACCAAAAAGTTGTGACGATTGCTACGAGGTAGGCGAAGAAACCAAAAAGCCTAATGCCAAATGGAAAAAACTCCTACCAGGCCCCCCCGGGCAACCGGGGCGACCAACCTAAGGTCCATAGCAAGGCCAATGACCTAAGCCCTAACTCAAAGGGAGTGGAGGGTGGGTGACTCGCACAGGACGACAAAGAGAAATGAGGCCAGGGAAATGGCTGGCACTGCAGCATAAAGGCTGCTGGACACGCCCCCCCCCCCGTGGCACCTGGTTGGACGGCCACCGGGGGGGGGCGTGAGTGCCAGCCAGGTGAGCTGGAGGCAGGGGGCGACGCCCCCTGCTAGGAGCGGTGTTTGGGCTCCCGTCCACAACCACTCCCCTCTCTTTCAGGGAGGAGAGTCTTTGTTGATATGCAAGTTGTCATTATTTCCATTATTGGTATGTAGCAAACCAGTCACACCTTCCTCTTCTCACTTGTCCATAGCAAGACACACACACACACACCGTATAGGCAACTGAGGCAAAACTGATAGTCAGTAAAAGAAAATTTAAACAGACATGTCCATTAAAGTGTATGTTGCTCATTCATTCAATAGTTAAAGGATAAGGGGTATCTCGGCAACAAAAATAACTGTGTAAAGATAATGCATTATTCCATTTTTAGACCTCCAAAGCTTTTAGCTGTGCACTCAGACCAAAGGACAACCTGCAAGCGTAATGAGCTTGGTGAGCTTGAGTTGTCCTTTTCAAGACTCTTAGTAATCATGGATTACGAAGTTGATAAACAAGAATAAACTGCTGGCCAATGTCTATATTTGTAATGACCTCTCAGACTTATTCATCCCTCCATTACCACTAATGGAGACTAATCTTATTTGAGACAATCCATGAGGAGTTTTTTATGGCAAATAAGTGGCCCAGGTAGAGATAAAAGATGTATGTACTACTACGTAGGCAGCCATAGCACAGGCCAGCAGCCTGTTTAATAGGAGTCATAAACTATTCTGGTTAACCTAGTTTAATGTGCATTAATGTTTTAGTCACACACAAAAAACATTATTCAAAGATGTGAATTAAAATATCAATTCACAAAACTGATATCTTAAAATTGTTTGCTCCTTTAGAAAACAGGCATTCAGATTGCAAATAGCTGATTCAAAATCACATGATGTTTGTTAATTGTGAACTGAAAAACAGTGACACATAATTTATGTAATGAACCTCATGGGTGTAAGTTCAGACAGAGATGAGATGAGACATTGTCAACACACTGATCAGGGAAGAGGGGTTATGGTGCTAGCCATGACTAATGTCATGGGAATCTGTCACAAAATTCACAAGCTATCAAGCTGTTGGGTAATAAATAAATGGAGGGGAAATATTTCTTAATGGGAAGCTGCCATGGCCTATGTGGCTGCAGGCCTTGAAAACACACTTTCCAGATTTGAAGGTATTGGTACTACTGCTAAACAGAGGGCTCCACGTCCAGAAATGGTTCTATTGGGTCTGTGGAGAAACACTGGCTCCCTCGGCCTGAAGCAAGATGAGCGCCGCATCCTATTCTTAACCTGAAACTGTTCTTAATCAGAAGCAACACTTTAGCTAATGGGGCCTCCTGCTGCCACAGCACCGCCACTACACTAGGTGATTTCTGTTCTCATCCTGAAGCAAAGTTCTTAACCTGAGGTAATATTTCTGGGTTAGCAGAGTCTGTAACCTGAAGCATATGTAACCTGAGGTACCACTGTAAAAGGTCCAGTCCAGTCGTGACCAACTCTGGGGTTGCGCGCTCATCTCGCTCTATAGGCCGAGGGAGCCGGTGTTTGTCTGCAGACAGTTTCCGCATCATGTGGCCAGCATGACTAAGCCGCTTCTGGTAAACCAGAGCAGCACACGGAAATGCTGTTTACCTTCCCGCCAGAGCGGTCCCTATTTATCTACTTGCACTTTGACGTGCTTTCGAACTGCTAGGTTGGCAGGAGCAGGGACCGAGCAATGGGAGCTCACCCCGTCACGGGGATTCGAACCGCCAACCTTCTGATCGGCAAGTCCTAGGCTCTGTGGTTTAACGCACAGCGCCACCCGCGTCCCTTCCGAGGTACCACTGTAGAATGAATTAACTAGTACATTCCAAACGAGCCCTGAGTGGCAGTCTTATATACCCTTAATGGAATTTAGAAAGAAGAAGAAAAATCTACTTGTATAATACTGTATTCTTGGCGGTGGAGATGTAGCTTTGCTTTCTTCATTTTAAATTAGTTCCCCATTCAAGACACTGCAGAGTGAGCAAGCCTGGAATCTCCTCTCGCTTGGCTCTTTCTATGCATGATAAATGTGATTCCTCTTGTAAGGTGGACACTGTGATCATTATGCCGCTTGCATTCTGAATGGGGATCTATCATTCCCATTAGGCAAACACAGACACACTGCATTCCAGGGAAAAAAGAACTACCTGAGCGATGCCGCTTAAGGAGGTTCATTTTTCAATGAAGCAATAGGCCATGCGGCATGTATATTAGGCATCTTAAACCGTAAGCAGTAGATGCATAGTAGTAATGACAGCCATCCATCTCACAAAAGACAGTGACTGGTGTTGCCCTCCAGTTCTGAGCAACATGAACATCAGAAAGCATTCAGTCTCACAGCATCATCGCAGGAATCAGGCAAACGGGCCTGTATATGTGGCCCTGAAAATAATCAATCATTTATATGCTTTCTTTGCCCCCCTTCCCTTCAGCTCTTTTAGCAGGCTGGAGAAATCTACTGAAGGAGTATAAATAATTGTTGTCATAAAGCTGAAATTTGATGCAGCCGAACCAAAGGCATACGGGCATATTTTGAACGCTGCGCTATCAAGAACTCCTAAAGACGCGCGGCTATATTTAGAGTGCAATTTTGGGCCGTCTGCTTGGGCAGTCAAGATAAGGAGAGGCGATTGCTTCTGAACTCTTTGAAAGGCATATGGCCATAATGCATTTGAACGCTGGTCTATCAAGATAAGCTGGGGAGTTTGCTTCTGAACTCTGGCGTGCGGCCATCTTGATAGCGCATATTTATTCAGACGTACGTCCCGATGAGTTCAAAGGGTCTTGAGCCTTCGTAGATGTGCTTAGGTGGGGTGCAGCCTTAGGTGCAACATGAGTAAGCTGATTTAGATTGTATGTTGTTATAGGCTTTTAAGTTAAAAACAAAATTTAAATGCTAAAATTAAAAACAAAATAAATATTTTATGTACTGCAACAAATTGCATTTTCTCCTCCTTTTCTTTTTTAATGGGAGGGCTGTAGCTGCTTCAAACACACAGGTTTCCAGTTTCAATTCCTGACATCTCAGACCCTCCATGTGTCCCTATTTTCCAGGGACAGCACTGGATTTATGGAAGCCGTCCTTGTCAAGTTGTGGGTGAACATATCAGACAACACAACGATTCTTCAAACAGCTCTTGTTTATTCACAGGCCAGGACAGAACTGAACTGAAGACTTCAGCCAGCCTGCTTATATAGAGCTCCACTAGAACGCAACAGTAACCATTTTCTAAAACTATCCAATCACTGAACGTCACTTTCGATCTCTTATTTCCATAACTATCTACAGTATCCCCCTGCTGGCCCAGGGTGAGAACTTCAGTACATAACAATCCTGGTTTAATCCTGGAATGCCCCGCTTTTCCTTGGAACATCCTTATTTTCATCAGAGAAATGTTGGAGGGTATGGAATTAGGCAACCCCCAAGCCAAGGAGAAAAGTAACTATACAACCTTTAGAAGACATCTGAAGGCCGCCCAGTATAGGGAAGGTTTTTTTTTTAAAAAAAAATAATAATGTTTTATTATGTTTTAATATATGTTGGAAGCAGCCCATAGTGGCTGGGGCAATCCAGTCAGATGGGTGAGGTATAAATAATAAAATTATTATTATTATGGAATAGGACATCCCTATTTTCATTGGAAAAATGTTGGAGGATATGACATTTCCAGGCAGAGTTCAGATTATACCTTTTACTGAAAGCCTAGAGTACCACTGCCAGGCCATATAGACAATACTGAGCTAGGTAGACCAATGGTATGACTGTAGACAACACCTTTCTAGACTCCTAAATGCTGTAGAGTAGATTGAATACAGCCCACTAGAACATTCCACACCTGCTTCTTTGACAGAAATGGGAGATTCACCTGACAGCTACCGTTGCCACCTCTCCACTCCCCCAAAACATTGAGGGGCTTCAAAAAAAGAGTGGCAATGGGGTAACAAACATGGTTGGAAGCTTTAGGTGGCAGCAGTGTGAATATAGAACACAAGAAGTAAGCTTTTGGGTAATTACTGGATGGCTTGTGTTCATCCAAAGCCGCACTGAAATTAAAAATGGCAAAGAGGTTGGGAAGAAGAAGAAGAGTTTGGATTTGATATCCTGCTTTATCACTCCCCTTCCGGAGTCTCAAAGTGGCTAACAATCTCCTTTCCCTTTCTCCCCCACAACAAACACTCCATGAGGTGAGTGGGGCTGAGAGACTTCAGAGAAGTGTGACTAGCCCAAGGTCACCCAGCAGCTGCATGTGGAGGAGCGGAGACGCGAACCCGGTTCCCCAGATTACGAGACTACTGCTCTTAACCACTACACCAATATGTATGGAATGGAAGTATTGTATTATAAAACAGCACTGTTAGAGGAAGGTACAGTCATGAATTTGCCCATCGAGATACATTCTTTTGGTTATTTAATTTCCCCATTCCTTGGACTCAACACTGTGGGGTCTTAAAGTGGCTCATGACGTATTTTTCAAAAAAGAGAAATCACTCAAGCAGCATAAATGCAACAAGACCAACGGTCTCTGTTGTAAAACCATCAAAGAGCAAGCGACTCCATAAAATAATGTGAAAACACACAGAGAGGCAAAGCCGATTAATTCTGCCTCCAGTATAGCTCAAAAGACTTTCTAAAGAAAAAGAAATTAATTGTGCTTCTAAAATTAGCCATCTTCCAGAGGAGTGCCAGAGGCAGGGGGAACACCACAAGCACATCTCATTTCAGTGAATAAACAGAAGAAGTGCATTCCTCACCCAAATATTGCCAATACAGTGGTACCTCGGGTTACATACGCTTCAGGTTACAGACTCTTCTAACCCAGAAATAGTGCTTCTGGTTAAGAACTTTGCTTCAGGATAAGAACAGAAATCATGCTCTGGCGGTGCAGCGGCAGCAGGAGGCCCCATTAGTTAAAGTGGTGCTTCAGGTTAAGAACAGTTTCAGGTTAAGTACGGACCTCCGGAACGAATTAAGTACTTAACCCGAGGTACCACTGTATACAAATAGTTCCTCCCTGAAATGTATATAGTGCAACTTCTCTTGTTTCAAATCGTTCCTCAAAACATACGTCCTGCGAATGTCTTTCAGCTTATTTATCCATTCCCATTCCCAACTGTAACTGAGTTTTAAGTAGGCGTAAACATATTTGCTCTCCTTCTGCCTTCATTGCCCTTAGTTTCCCTCCCTCCTTCCCTCTTTCGTTTCCCTGCTACATTATGGGAGCAGGGATTTTATAGGAATGTTGCTTATGGCTGTGTAAGGTCCCACATACGTGAATGGCACAATATGGCTAAATATGTCAACAATCTTATCACGGAAGGAGTGCATATGAGCACACTTTGGATGTTCTCCGGTAAATGTTTTTCCACATTTAAGGATCATACAGGGTCCAATATTTCTTGAGAGTTCAGTGATTTAAGTTGTAACATTTCCTTTACTAATATTAAAGGTAAAGGGACCCCTGACCATTAGGTCCAGTCATGGCCGACTCTGGGGTTGCTGCGCTCATCTCGCTTTATTGGCCAAGGGAGCCGGCGTACAGCTTCCGGGTCATGTGGCCAGCATGACTAAGCCGCTTCTGGTGAACCACAGCAGCACACGGAAACGCCGTTTACCTTCCCGCTGGAGCGGTACCTATTTATCTACTTGCACTTTGATGTGCTTTCAAACTGCTAGGTTGGCAGGAGCAGGGACCGAGCAACAGGAGCTCACCCCGTCACGGGGTTTCGAACCACTGACGTTCTGATGGGCAAGTCCTAGGCTCTGTGGTTTAACCCACAGCGCAACCTGCATCCCTTACTAATATTACAGTATGCTTAATTTGAGGCCTACACTAAAAAATAAAAAAATAAAATTGAGGGTTTCCTCCCTGCTGAAGAAGGTCCTTGGTTGCATCCTACATTGGGACCACAAACCAGTCCTCATATTTAAGGCTCACATAGGCTTCAATATTTCTTGAGAAATATTGATCATTTTCATTGCTAATATTGCAATAATTGGTGCTTAAGTTTACCTGAACATCCAGAAGGAAGAGTTATTGGCTGCATCCTACATTTGGACCACCATTTGGTCCTCATAAAAGGATTCTTCCTCTTCTGTGTTTTTTCTATGGCCGATAACATTGGCTGAAAATAGCAGATTGCTAATCATAACTCCTTTGCTAAAAACTACTCTGTTGTTGTCATCTAAGTCTGTGGACGTCTGGCAGCCTTTGTGATGAACTGTACATGAGAAGCTCTGTTTAGCAAAACGTCCCATTTCCATACAGCTTCACTATTGGAGAAAACCCATAATAGGTTTGCCAAAAGTTTTTTTCCCCTCCCTGTGGCGCACCATATTTTAGTAGAGCACAGTCATTCACTCAGTGCAGCAGTTGGAAGGTAGCCCACACCTCTTTAGAGAGAGCATTGAGGCATGCAGTGGCAAGATCTCTCCAGACAGACTGGCAGTGCTGACAGCTGCTGCCAATAGCTTTTGCTTTATGGGTTTGGAAACCCTCATATTTAGGTTGTTGCTTTCTAGATAACCGTTGAAGCAACCCTCGGTTTTATTTACTTCTGCCGAGCGGCAGATGGATGACTTTGGCCACTATCTGCAACCTACATTCACCAGGGAAGCTGAAATGGCTATCGCAAGGCTAATCTGGAGATCACAGGTGGCAGAATTCCAACTGAAGCCAGAGATGTTTGCAGGGCTGATTTGGGTAGCCACTCAACTTTTTCCTCTTTGATACAAGGCAATAAACTGGAAAGTGAGTGAGACAATGAGAAAGTGTCCCTCCTAACAGGACACTTTAAATGATCAGAGTTCAATTAGCAGATTGGCTTTATGCTAGAGATGTGCCAAAACTTTGAAACATTTCTTTTTTTATCACTCATTGGCAGTGCTGGATTTACGTATAAGCTAAACAAGCTATAGCTTAGGGCCCCACACTCTTGGGGGACCCCCAAAAATTTAAAGGGAAAAAAACCTGGATGTGCATTTCCAAAACATAAGATAAAAAATAAATAAAAGGCTCCCCTTCCTGAAATGGCATAGGATGTTGTCTCATGTTGTACCACGTTGCTCCCAAGACATTCCAGGAAGTGTGGTCAGCAGAAGGTTTGGTGAGACTCTTTCTCCAAAGCTGCGCTTCCTGGTGGAACTTGGTTTTTTATAACTTGAAAATTTGAGAGAAATCCCCCTTAGACTTATCTACACAAAAGAATGAGATGAGAAGTTTTGCCTCCACTGTACTGACTTTCCTCCCTTTTGCGCTCTTGGTAAGCACAGAGCAGTGATTGACAGGAGACCAGCAGTAGACAGGAGGCCATAGTTACATTACATTAGATTTCTCCACTCCACCCTTCCTCCTCCAAGGAAGCCAATGGTATTCTCCACATTCTTTTTCTCCTTTACAGCAACCCTTTCAGGTAGATTGGCTGAAAGACAAAGGTTGCCTAAGATCACACAAAGAGCTGAATAGCAAGCAGGAATTTGAAGCACAAAGGAATATATGGGAAAATATTGTTTTGGTATTGAAATATTGATATGAAATCTAAGATATCGCAAGGAGAAGAGATAGAGTAATAACAGGCATAACAGAAATGGTGGTATAAGATAGCATAAGAACACAACAAGAGAAGTAAAATTTAAAAGGAAAAGTCACATACGGGTGGAGGGAAGTCGTTTTTATTCTTTTTATGTCATCATATTTTGTATTGATTATTCTAAGTGATATGTCGATATTTGAAATTTGTTTTTGTTTTATTTTTGCATAATAAAAATCAGTAATTAGAAACTTCCCTAAACAGGGATCCAATTAGAAGCTGAGATAGTCATTTGCTGAAGGCCTCCCATTATTTTCCCATATATTCCTTTACGTAACTCCATTCTTTCATTATTTTTTGGTTTGATTTTCCTCTTATAATTGCGGTCAATTTTGCCATATTTATAAATTCACAAAATTTGCTCTGCCAATCCCTTATTATTGGAGCTTGTTCCCCTTTCCAATTTTTGCGATCAAAACCCTGGCAGCTGCTGTTGCGTATAGGAATATATTTTTCATACTTTTGGGGATCTCTTCCAATACTAAACCCAGAAGGAAAGCTTCTGTTTTTTTTCTTAAATGATATTTTAAATAACTTTTTTAGTTCTTCATGTATATTGCACCAAGATTGTTTTATGATCCCACATCCCCACCAAATATGGTAAGAAAAGCTAAAGGGACCCCTGACCATTAGGTCCAGTCGTGGCCGACTCTGGGGTTGCGGCACTCATCTCGCTTTATTGGTCGAGGGAGCCGGCGTACAGCTTCTGGGTCATGTGGCCAGCATGACACAGCCGCTTCTGGCGAACCAGAGCAGTGCACGGAAAAGCCATTTACCTTCCTGCCGGAGCGGTACCTATTTATCTACTTGAACTTTGACGTGCTTTCGAACTGCTAGGTTGGCAGGAGCAGGGACCGAGCAATGGGAGCTCACCCCATCGTGGGGATTCGAACCGCCGACTTTCTGATCAGCAAGTCCTAGGCTCTGTGGTTTAACTCACAGTGCCACCTGCATCCCAAATATGGTACATTGTTCCTTTTTCCATTTTACATCTCCAGCATACATTGAATTAATGATTGATGCTTTAATGTATTTTTTAATCTTTTGTTGGAAGCAGCCCAGAGTGGCTGGGGGAACCCAGCCAGATGGGCAAGGTATAAATATCATCATCATCATCATCCCAGGATGTCCCATTTTGGCCCCCGCGAGAGCACAGCCCCCCAAAGATGCTTGTTTTAGGGGCCATGCTCTTGTGACAGTCACCAGACTCCCGCAAGAGCGTGGCCCCAAAGGATGCCCTTTTGGGGAGCTGTGGTCTCACACAAGTCATGTGACTCATGTGGGAGCACAGCTCTGAAAGATGCCCATCCTGATTCCCCTCTGTGCCATGTTGGAGGGTATGCATACCTCAGAGGGTTGGTATGAAGAAACAAACAAGCGAATCCCTATATGTGCCACCTTGTGCTCCTTCAAGGAAGTGCAAACGGTATTATTTTTTTAAAAATGATCAAAACAACCTTGTGTTAAAATATAATTCACTGGCTTATTTCAGTACAGTATTTATTAAAAATTATTATACAAATTTTCAGACCACTTTAGGGAACAAAACCACTGAAGCTGTGTACACAGTACACAAAATACAAAAAAAACCCCTACATTTTAGGTGGGAGAACCAGACGTTTCAGGCTCTGAGAAGATAAACAGTGTTCAGTCTTCCACTTCCTGTATATCACTTTCTCTGCACGGTGTGTTTGCTGGGCCAACTACACAAGGAAGTGGATGGAGTGGTCTTCTTCAGGCAGAACAGAACATACTAAAGGAACTGACTTTTGCTTTTTACAAACAAGCTTCTTTATGCAGCAGTATCTGATTTCATTCTGATTTCTTCTTCTTCTTAAAATGTGCAGCTGTTTAAAGCCAGCAATGTCTCTGTGTGCATTCCTGCACATGGGTGGTGAACAAAAACGATCACACAACATGCATCTATTAGCTCCTATTTTTCTGGAGAATTGCATTTTGGAGACTAGGGCAGAAGGTTTTTTTTTCAGCTGAGCAGGTGAGAGCGTACCCACCTATACCCAAATTAAGGAAACAAAAGTTCAGCCTCCATTGTGAACAGAGATAAGTTGCAAATTAGAGCCAAACTACTTACAGTATTTCCAAACTATTTTATTTCTGAAAAGAAATCTTTCGTCAAAGGAGGGTGTGCATCTCCAAGAGCGTGTCTGTTATAACTGCAGCACTTTGATGGATGTTTCTACTTTGTGCAAGTCAAAATGTTGGAGCGCTGGATGCAAGCCTCATTAAAATCAGTGGGAATCTTTCCAACAACTACAGTGCTTGGGGAATACAAGCATTTATCCAGCGGATTTCTTTTACATGCAGTACAAATATCCAGCATTTGTATTTCTCCAAAAGTGAAAAGCGGTCCGGATCAAAGAGGCAGATGGCCACTCTGATTAGCCAATATAGACAAGTAACAATTTCCCTAGCCCTGTTCAATGTTAAAGCAATTTGTATTGTTCAGCTATTAGTCGGCTTCTGCATGCCATTTGAATTGCAGCTCTTGTTTAATGTTCATAAATGCCTTTGGCAAGTTATTGATCTGATTCTGTAAACTTCAAAATCTGCCTCTCTCTTTTTGGTCTTCCCTCTGTGTAAAATAGAAGCATTTTTTAAAACCTGGTTGAAAAAGAGGACCATTAGCAGAATGAAGCATTTTTAATGATGTAGCACGAATCCCTCTAAATAGCAAATGAAGCTTCTTTAGTGCCGTGCTATCTCTGAGGTGAATTTTACAAGATCAAAGAAGAGATAGCAGCAACATCAATTGCACAGTTTTTTTACAAAAGCAATAGGCACAGGAGGACAGAGAATGCAGCAGATCTGCTTTTTCAGAGAGCCTGTTTGCCACACAGGATAGTCTCTGTAGTGTTCTGTTTGTTGCCATCCCTTAACAGAAATTGCAGGGTATGTTCAGATTACTGCTTGCTCCACAATACGTGCGCTCCCACTGCTAATTTTTCTGAAGGCACATTCACACAACTTTCGCCACAACCCGTGTCAGTCCTATAGTTCCTTGACAAATACTGGATATTGATGTGCATTTTCTTGAACCATGTTCACTCCATCTAGAAAAAATGCAAACCATATGCATCTTCTTCTTCATCATCATCTTCATCTCCTCCTTCTCCTTCTCCTTCTTTAAATTTGTATACAGTGGTACCTCGGGTTACATACGCTTCAGGTTACATACACTTCAGGTTACAGACTCTGCTAACCCAGAAATAGTACCTCGGGTTAAGAACTTTGCTTCAGGATGAGAACAGAAATCGTGCTCTGGCGGCGCGGCAGCAGCGGGAGGCCCCATTAGCTAAAGTGGTGCTTCAGGTTAAGAACAGTTTCAGGTTAAGAACGGACCTCCGGAACGAATTAAGTACTTCACCCGAGCTACCACTGTACTGTCCTATATCTATGTACCTGAGGGCAGGTCACAACATAAAAGGACACAAAATACATAATAAAAACAAAAACAAAGAGAACTCCATAATCCCTCCTTTAAAACCGCATCAGATGTCAATCAGCCAAAAGCCAGGTTAAAGACGAATGTTTTCGCCTGGCACCTAAAGGTATATAATGAAGGCAGTAACCAAACCTCCCTGGAGAGAGCATTCATTTCAGAATGGTGCGAATTTGAGGCAGCCATTGTGCATACACAGATGTGTGTGCATGCGCAGATGACAGATTCATGAATTGCAGTTTGAGGCGAACGGATGTTGTTGTTTCAGGAGCAAGGAAACATCCCCATCCCCTCTTCTGATGTGAACACGCAGTGGGGCGAAACATTACTGCATTATATTTTTTCTTTTTGCCAGTCCTGAACCTGCATGTCCACGAGAGAAACTTCTTTTCCTTTTCAAAACCTTGTTTGTAGTTTTATAACATTATGTCGTGCCCCCACAGGTGTAAAGGGGGCTGAAAAAAACGAGGGAGCAGGAGGCATGGAAATGAGGGGGAAAGCAGGGTCACGAAAGGGTCTGCAGCATAGGGTGGCTGGTTTCATAACTGGGCAGAAAGTTGCAATGTGTGTGTGGGAGGGGGGAATAGATGCAGGAGGTTGCCATGAGGGGTGGTTTGTGTACTTCAGAAATGGGCTAGGGAAAGTGAAAGGGGGGGTTGGTGAGTGGAGCAAAGAGTGTAAAAAGGTAAAGGTATCCCTGACCGTTAGGTTCAGTCGTGGACGACTCTGGGGTTGTCCGCTCATCTCGCTCTATAGGCCAAGGGAGCTGGTGTTTGTCCGCAGACAGCTTCTAGGTCATGTGGCCAGCATAACTAAGCCACTTCTGGCAAACCAAAACAGCGCACGGAAACGCTGTTTACCTTCCCGCTGGAGCTTTATCTATTTATCTACTTGCACTTTGACATGCTTTCGAACTGCTAGGTTGGCAGGAGCTGGGACAGAGCAATGGGAGCTCACCCCGTCGTGGGGATGCGAACTGCCAACCTTCCAATTGGCAAGCCCAATTGGCAAGCCTAGGCTCAGTGGTTTAGACCAAAGCGCCACCCACATCCCTAAAGAGGTGTGTAGCCCCTAGTAATAACCAGTGCTTTTTTTCTGGCAGTACGTAATGATACACCTTTTATGGAGGAAGGCACAGGGAGAACTCTCGGACCTCGTCAGAGCATCGCACCTCCTTCTCTAAGCCCAGGAAGCATTTGCCCAGCTTAGGGAAGGAGGTGCAATTAGGGCCGGATTAAGGTTTGATGAGGCCCTAAGCTACTGAAGGTGATGGGGCCCTTTATATGTCCAGCTGTCCTTTGTCAACAACAAATTGTCACTGTTTTCTGTGTGGAATATATGCTATATGGTAATTTATGGACCTAATAGGTATCTAAAGCCATTTCCACATGACAAAATATGTATTTTATCAAAGTAATTGTTGAACTGAAATACAATTAAGAAGTACAGTGGTACCTTGGGTTAAGAACTTAATTCATTCTGGAGGTCCGTTCTTAACCTGAAACTGTTCTTAACCTGAGGTACCACTTTAGTTAATGGGGCCTCCTGCCACCGTGCCACCGCTGCACGATTTCTTTTCTCATCCTGAAGCAAAGTTCTTAACCTGAGGTACTATTTCTGGGTTAGTGGAGTCTGTAACCTGAAGCGTCTGTAACCTGAAGCATCTGTAACCCGGGACACCACTGTATACTAATAGTGAAATACAATTAAGAAGAAGTATATATACTTTATCTTAAATTTTGGAAATGTACATTCAGTTTTTCCCCCTTTACATTTTTTGGGGCCCCCCAAGAGAGTGGGGTCCTAAGCTATAGCTTGTTTAGCTTATACATAAATCCGGCACTGGGTGCAATGCTCTGACAGGAGCTTGGAGCCCTGCTGCCTGCTTCCCAAATCTGGGCGGGGGAAGCCTCTTCACCTGGGCGGCAGCACCCAGGTGTGTGGGCGGGTTGTCGGGCGAGAGAGCATCAAGCTGCTAACATACCCTCTCCACCCAGCTTGGGCCTCAGGCCATGCTTGCTGGTGAGTTCCGGCACTTTCCCCCCTTGAAATAAAGCAGTGGTAGTAACAAAAGATCTCAGTCAGAACCAGTGAAGGCGGTGAATGTCCTTTGTGAGTGCCCGGAGGCAGTTGGAGAATGGATGGTGGCTAACAGATTGAGGTTAAATCCTGACAAGTACTGTTTTTGGGGGACAGGGGGCGGGTGGGGGTGGAGGACTCCCTGGTCCTGAATGGGGTAACTGTGCCCCTGAAGGACCAGGTGCACAGCCTGGTAGTCATTTTGGACTCACAGCTGTCCATGGAGGCACAGGTCAATTCTGTATCCAGGGCAGCTGTCTACCAGCTCCACCTGGTACGCAGGCTGAGACCCTACCTGCCCACAGACTGTCTCACCAGAGTGGTGCATGCTATAGTCCCGCTTGGACTACTGCAATGCACTCTACGTGGGGCTACCTTTTAAGGTGACCCGGAAACTGCAATTAATCCAGAATGTGGCAGCTAGACTGGTGACTGGGAGTGGCTGCCGGGCCCAAATAACACCGGTCCTGAGAGATCTGCATTGGCTCCCAGTACGTTTCCGAGCACAATTCAAAGTGTTGGTGCTGACCTTTAAAGCCCTAAACGGCCTCAGTCCTGTATACCTGAAGGAACGTCTCCACCCCCATCATTCAGCCCGGACACTGAGATCCAGCGCCGAGGGCCCTCTGGCGGTTCCCTCATTGTGAGAAGTGAGGTTACAGGAAACCAGACAGAGGGCTTTCTTGGTAGTGGCACCCGCCCTGTGGAATGCCCTCCCTTCAGCTGTGAAGGAAATAAGCAGCTATCCTATCCTATCTTTAAAAGACATCTGAAGGCAGCCCTGTTTAGGGAAATTTTTAAATATTTAATGCTGTATCGTTTTACCACTCGATTGGAAGCTGCCCAGAGTGGCTGGGGAAACTCAGCCAGATGGGCCGGGTATAAAATAATAATAATAATAATAATAATAATTATTATTATTATTATTATTATTATTATTATTATTATTATTATTATTATATTGAGTGGCAGCCTATGATGGCAGTGCTCAGCAGTGTAGGAGGAGGATCAGAAACTCATTCCCTCAACCCGGGGAATGGGTAAAGAGGTAATTTTTTTCCAACTCTGGTGATGCTTCTTGGAAGTTTCCCGGAGCATCTCCTCCGTTGGCTAGACATTACCCTAACGTAAGAGAGCACACGAACTAACGTGATCAACCTTGTCATTTCAATTCTTCATGCGTTGTCTATTGTCTCCTGGATTAGCGAGTGAAGTCTCATTTCCCTAGCACATCGCCATAGGCTAAAAGTTTTTGAAAGAGTGCACTTGCAAAAGTGTCAGATGAAATAACAATATGTCATGAAGAACACTGGCCTTAGATACTCCTAGATGTCTAACTTTTAAGGTGCCAGGAGACCTCCTGGTTTTCTTTTAATCGCCCCAATAGCTTTCGGAAGGCCTGGCTGCCTAGCTGTTCTGCAGTCAGGCCATCTTTGCAGGTCATCTGTCAAGGTGTCTGAAAACTGGAACCAATCAGTCAATGTCCCAGACAGTGGCAGAGTGGATGCAGAGTGTCATTTGGCAATCAAAATCGGGCTCAGATAATAATTGGTGGCAAAGGAGGGGGCAAGTTGAGTCAGGAAGTGCAGTGGCTGCTGTGGTGCACCTACAAAGCAATATTTAATGGCCACTGAGGACAAAGGCTTCCTTGAAGGGTATACACCACTACCCCAGCCAAATTCACAATCTATCCATGTGTCTCGAAAATAGGCATACCTAAGTTTCCTGAGAGATTTTACTTTCTTGGGGTCCATGATCACTGCAGATGGTGACAGCAGCCACGAAATTAAAAGACACCAGCTTTTTGGGAGAAAAGCAATGACAAACCTAGACAGCATCTTAAAAAGCAGAGACAAATCACCTTGCCAACAAAGGTCTGTATAGTTAAAGCTATTGTTTTCCCAGTAGTGATGTATGGAAGTGAGAGCTGGACCATCAAGAAGGCTGATCGCCGAAGAATTGATGCTTTTGAATCATGGTGCTGGAGGAGATTCTTGAGAGTCCCATGGACTGCAAGAAGATCAAACCTATCCATTCTGAAGGAAATCAGCCCTGAGTGCTCACTGGAAGGACAGATCCTGAAGCTGAGGCTCCAATACTTTGGCCACCTCATGAGAAGAGAAGGCTCCCTGGAAAAGACCCTGCTGTTGGGAAAGATGGAGGGCACAAGAAGAAGGGGACGACAGAGGAAAAGATGGTTGGACAGTGTTCTTGAAGCTACCAGCATGAGTTTGACCAAACTGCGGGAGGCAGTGGAAGACAGGAGTGCCTGGCATGCTCTGGTCCATGGGGTCACAAAGAGTCAGACACGACTAAACGACTAAACAACAACAATAGTCCTTTCATCAGATTTACTGCTCCACCTCCAGTAGTGCCAAAAGTGCTGTCCAACTAAACCATAAAAGTATTTCAGGAAATGGCACACCCTCACTTCCCAGAGTAGTCCCTCATTTTAGGCCTTACATTGCTGCCACCTTACCCCTTTCCACTGTCATTACCACCACCACTTCATTAAACTGAGGCTATTGGACTTCACTTACTTGGGGGTAATGAAGATTTTGCATGCTACCCTCATTGTAGTGAATGTGTGTAAGAAATCACTTCCCACTTTCAAACTTCACGAAACAAGCATTCAAACTTAATGGCAACGGTCCTTTTCAACTTCTAGATCTGTTCATGGGCTCGATCCCAGATCCCCATTTGTGGTGGGCCTTCAACTCGCCTTGCATATGGCACAAAGCTGGGGGCTGCTGCTTAAAAAACACATATTCAAAGTTCTGTTCTGAATGTAGAAGTGATTGCGCCGTTTTTGCTTCCTTGCCATTGAGTTTGCTTCACACACACACCCCACATTTTTACTGCGTTCTTTATTTAAAATATGCTTGTTGTTTTGAAAATGATCTCTTGCAAATCCTTGAAAGACTGCTATTCAATACAATCTCATCAAATATACAATGAGGGTGTCGTGAAAAATCTTCAAATGCATCTTCAAAGCTAATGAAGCCCAACAGATTCTAACAATTTGAGAAACATCTGCTTTTTTTCACCACATCAGTTGAATGAGAAGAAGCTAGTTCATTGGAACTTTATGTTCTTCATGCTTCAAGAACTTTCTAAAATATAAAAGCAGTGTATTGAAAAGACAGATGTTAACTTCACCGAAAGCTATGGAATATGGATGCCAGCATCCATAACAAGTATTTGACAACTGCGAGAACATTATATCCCCATTCACTGGAGAACCTACATTGCAGCAAAACAAAAATAATTAGTAACGAAATAACCCAGAGAAGAACACAGCATAATTGTGATAACTAACAGATTCAAATAGTGCCACAGGTATCCTATTCTAGTATCAAGAATAATTTCGAGGCAGAGAGGGCCTTTATTGATGGGGGTTATCAGGAATATGATTCAAGGATTAAATACTGCCAGCTTGAGATCCAGTTGAAGAGAGAGAACTCTCTACCTAGAGGATCTGATGTTTGATTTTACACCTGGGCTGGGAATTCAAATCCTCCAATGAAGAACATGAATCCAAAGTAAATCCAAGGCAGTGTGCCTAAGACCCCTCATTCCGCTGGAAACTTCCAGTGGGGAAGGTATCCAGTGTATCTGGAAGTCATCTAGTTAGCATCAGAGTGCAAAGCTACAAATGAAAGCATCACCCTTTTAGATTCTTCTTAGTTTTCAGCCAAATGTTGGGCTTCCAACAGTAGACCTTATTTCATATGTAGGTGATGAGCCCTGCTCAGACCACCTTTGAAGCAACATTCATCTTAGCTGGAAGCTTTCAGCAGGAGCTTTCCATGGTCCTGAAGAACTTGACTTTCCCCTACTATTTGCATTACTAGAATCTGAATCGCCTGCCTGGTTCCTGCTGGCCAGGATTTGATGAACCCAACTTCAGCTAAGCCTCATTCAGGTCCTGTGTGTCACCAGGCAACCTCACACCCTGGCCCTACCATAGGGCAATACACCAATGTCAGTGATACATCAAAAACTCTTGAAGATGCAGTTTCTCTTCGCAAACAGCACAGGCAATGTATTGTTTGGAAAGAGAGAAACATCATACATGCACTGAATGAAGTCAAGAGAAATAAAACAACAATCCCATTAGTTCTCAACATCTGTTTGCAAAAAAAGACGGGTCCCATTAAAATATCATTAAAATCACATTTTAAACTTTTGATTAATAAATGTATAAATTAATGACCTCAATTAATCAATTAATATTTCTGCTGTTAGTGCACCATTGTATCCTGGTGCAGTAATTTATAGTGTGTTATTCCTTATCTTGGCAATTTATAACCCAACGTGCTCATGGAATCATAAACTGTAGGGCTGACAATTCTGTGGGATGCAGTGTTCAGACAAAACTGCAAAGGTTCAAGAAGTCAGAGGGACTTGCACTGGTGCAGAAATTCAGAATGGTTTAACTGAGCTGATTAGGAATATACAGATGTCAGAATGAGTGGGTGGGAACAGAGCAGTGGAATGGAAGAAATTAAAAGGAAGTCTTGTCCTGTCAAATAGAAGGGCCGCAGAAACCATTGTCTGAGAATCTTGAAAGCTGTAGCAGCTGAAGTAGTATGAGACTAGAAGGACCCACAACTTGCCTCAATATGATGGCCTTCTAACCCCTTGATTGGTCTGTCATGTGTAGGGTTGCCGGCAAAGGAGCCTTGTTACTCACAGTACAGTATAATATAAGCAGCCCAAAAACATCAGAGTTGCACCAACGTGACTAAGGAAGCGAATTTTGGGTTTCCTGCTTGGATGAATCACTTAAGGCTCCCCCCCCCCTTTCAAAGGAAAGTATGCAATATTTCAACCAAACTACTGTATTGCAACATCATTCTGTTCCATTTGGAGTTGTTGTCCTTGTTTTTATAATTTTAGATCTCATTGTTGCAACCCAACCTGGGACCTTATGGCGAAGGGCACATAAGAAAGCTGAATGGATAAAATTTCTCAGGAAGGTTCTGTAAATTCATACTTTGATTTTTTTTAAAGCTATATACTCACTAATGTGAACAAACTAAAAAGAAGATAACACAACATAAACATTGCTGCAGCATTAAAAGCTATGCTAGACAAAGAAGCAGGCTTCCTGTACTCACTCTTCTCTTGTCTAAATGACCCCTCTCTTCACCAAAGAAAACAAACACATCTTCCCTATCCCATTCCCTGCCCTGAACTAAAAATAATCCTAGTACAGTAAAATTCAAGACTTGCCAACAAAGCCCTCAGCAGCAGCCATATGAGTAATTATATTAAATATAATAATAACTTAAAGTGTTGATTTGTCTTGTATTATTGGAGGGTTTGCAACTTACTTTTTGTAAGCAGCCTTGATCATTCTTTTAATGAAAAGGCAGGGTAATTATTATTTTTTAATTAATGAATAAAAGGACCTTGCTTGCTATTCTTAGGGGGGATGGGGATTAATGGCCTATTTTGCTTGTATCTGGCAGAAAATGACAGAAGTGTATATTAATTTCATGCGGTCCCCTTGTGGGCAGAGATCAACATGGGTAGCCCAATGGCCACCAGTTTGCCCCTACTTTAACTGGTATTTCTTCTTACAAATGTAGCTCCACATGATGACCTCAAATATAACCATCCTTTAGTGCAAATTGTGGAATTTCTATTGTGGTTCTTTCTTCCCCTTCTTTTTTCCTGATCTTACCAAATTTGCCTTTTTGAGCGCAGTAGAGGGAATAGTTGAACTGAAAATACATTGCCTTCCAAATCACTCGGTGCACATGCTTATTAATTCAAGATTTAAAGCCATTAATTTATGACAACAGGACTGGCTTGACAGGTTGGGGGATGACAGCCCTAATTTGTATAGGGAACGATCAATTTATTTTGGGCATGAACCATTTAGAGAACAGGACATGTCCACTATTCCAGCAAGTGTGCTTGTTTCTAGAGTGCTGCAATTGTACCTGCTCAGAATAACTTCATGTTCATTTTCTTTTTGACTGGGAGGAAATGGCTTACTTTTAAGAGGTTGACAAATGTTAAAGATTTCCACTTTAGTGGTTTACAATGATATCAAAGTGGCATTCCATCTTTCCACAGATCAGTTTCCTTGGCAACCGGAAGCACACAGTTCATTTCAGAGGTGACTGCAAAGAGAGAGTAATTGAGGTGTGTGTGTGTGTTAAGTACAAAAAAAAACCCTCCTAATGTGGATAATGATACTGTACATAATTTACTGCTCAGCTATGCTGATTTTAAAAAATCCTCAATAAATTGTACAAACAGCCATTGTCAAACACCTGTAACTTTTAATTATTCATGGTGTGATAGATTCCACTTCCATGGAATCGAATTATCAAACACTTCCATGAATTTGATAGGCACACAATGCTCAGATTTCAGCACTGCTGCCGTGGAACAAGGTTCAAGGAATACAGTCTTTGTCAGTAGTCTTTGAGTAGGGATGTTTTCTGAAGGCATTATTGAGAATAATTTCATATTATGACATACACTTTTCTCTCCTCCCCTCACCCCCCCCCAAGGAACTTGGGGCAGGACACATTTAGTTTGCCAGTTTTATTCTCACCATTGCCTTGTGGCATGGGGTAGGCTGAAAGCGGGTGACGTCTGGCCCAGAGTCACACAGCAAGCACCTGGGCCGTGTGAACCCAGTTCTCCTCCAATATTCCATACCCCTGTGGTATCCAACATGGAATAGGAGCCAAATCCTAGGGGCTTTGGCCCCCCTCTAAAATATTTGAGGGGGCCAGACCCCCCCCCCAAAAAAAGTTGTTGAGCATTGCCACTTGAATGGTGCACATGCACCATGTCTTGTGATCGATTATGTGAGGCGGGGCTTACCTGGGCCCGCCCAATATTTTGTTCAAATTAGCACGCCTACAACATGGTGCCATGGACTCCAACTCCCATCAGCCACGGCCAGAAGAGCTAATGGCCAGGGATGACTGGAGTTGGAGTCCAACCACTTCTGAACAGCACTACATTTACTATCGCTGCACTCTACCATCTTGGTTTGAATATTGGGCTTGTTGGAGGTTTGTGTCAATGCCTGTGGATAACAATGCCTTTAAGCCTTTAGAGGAAAGTAGATTAAAAGAAGGTTATATTTGTATTTATTGCTTGGCCAGGAAGAATAAAAGGTTAGTTTGTTGAGCATGTACATTTTCAGTCATGGTAAACTTGCCAGGCAGTCAATATTTTATTTATGAGGCGAGTATAACCATATCAGATATATGGTAGTGCTTCTTCCCAGTTTATAATTTAAAAAGGTAAAGGTAAAGGGACACCTGACCATTAGGTCCAGCCGTGACCGACTCTGGGGTTGCGGCACTCATCTCGCTTTATTGGCTGAGGGAGCCTGTGTACAGCTTCCAGGTCATGTGGCCACCAGCGTGACTAAGCTGCTTTTGGCGAACTAGAGCAGAGCACAGAAACACCGTTTCCCTTCCCACCAGAGTGGTACCTATTTATCTACTTGCACTTTGACATGCTTTCGAACTGCTACGTTGGCAAGAGTAGGGACCAAGCAACGGGAGCTCACCCCATCGCGGGGATTCGAACCACGACCTTCTGATCGGCAAGTCCTAGGCTCAGTGGTTTAACCCACAGCGCCAACCGCATCCCAGTTTGAGCCATTTAAATGCAACTGTCTCTAAGTAGTAGACAGAGAGCTTAACAAATACAGCATGGTTAATATTAGTTAAAAACCAACTATGGGGTCAGAAATGACTTCGAATGCCTGCTGAAATTAAAAGGTCCTCACAATGCACCAGAAATTCAACAGGGAGGGGGCTTGTCTGATCTCAGCTGGAAAGGAAAGCCACAAAATGGGGTCTAGAATACTGAAAGCATGACTCCTGGTAAATATGAGCTGCACATTGGAGCCATGGGGGACCCCGAACAGGGGCTTCCCCAAAGACTTCGGTGCTCAGACAAGTATTACAGTTTTGGGGGAAATTATCAGTGCCAGTACTATCTACAATCCTTATCGGCCCCAGCCAGCATGGATCTTGAGGAATGCAGCTATAGCTTATTCCATGTATCTGATATAATTTTTTGCTATGCACTGAATAACTTTGAATGAAGAAAATTGCTTTTCCAATCTACGATTAATGTAGATAGATTATCTACCAACCATTGAAGGGAAAAACATTTATTCCAAGACATAACGATATTAAACAACAATTACATTTAACAGAGCATTAAAACACAATGAACTCTCTAATTAGAGAATATGTTGATATTCATTTCACTAAAAAAATGTTTAAGAAACTTGACTCACATTAATCCTTGAGATTTTTATACTAACATTGCAGTAGCTACTAAACAGTGAAGATCTTTTATAAATGATTACTCTAAACTGCGGTGGTTTTGTTTTTGATATTTTTTCTTTTAAGCTCTGCTCCACCATATAATTTAATCAGCTAATGAGTAAATTTGATTCAATTTGATTATTAAATTTAAAATGTCAAAGTTTGCAGTGTTCCTTTCATGCATTATTGCATAATAAATGTTCTCCATATTGAGTGGCTTATTTTCTGGAATAACATGGCTGTTTCTACGCCAATGTATAGCAGAGTGGAAATAGCCAGTGTTCTTGCCATACAAAGAAACTGCTGCAGTCTTGGGGAATCCAAGCAGGGAGACAACTCTGAACATAAGAGCCAACTCCTAGGGGCTGAGGTCCCTTCACAACCCCCAATAAAATATTTGAGGGGGCTGGGCGCCCCCAAAGTTGATGGGCCATTCAAATGGTGTGCATGCACATGTCATGTGACCAATTATGGGGGTGGGGCTTACCTGGGACACCTAATATTTTATTCAAGATGGCACCCCTGACTCTGAGACTACCTTAAACAAACTGTCCATTGGTTACAGAATCACGTGCTCTTACTAGAAGACGGCTTAATAGAACAATATACAGTGGTACCTCGGGTTACATACGCTTCAGGTTACAGACTCCACTAATCCAGAAATATTACCTTGTGTTAAGAACCTTGCTTCAGGATGAGAACAGAAATCGAGTGCTGGTGGCGCGGCAGCAATGGGAGGCCCCATTAGCTAAAGTGGTGCTTCAGGTTAAGAACAGTTTCAGGTTAAGAACGGACCTCTGGAATGAATTAAGTACGTAACCAGAGGTACCACTGTATTTGAGCAGAAGGGAGTTCATGAAAGGAAACTTTCCTATCCCTCTACCAGCCATCTGTCAGCATCCGGGGATTGAAAGGCCAGCTGGCTAGCTCCCAGCTGGATCGTCTCCTTCTCAGCTGTGCCGCTGCGAAGATCCATCAACATAAATCAGTGACTCAAGCCTCCCAGACTTGAGCACACTATACTTAGCAGTGTAAACTGCACAACAGAAGAGGCTGAGGCTTGTGGAAACATACTATGAACTACAGATTTATTAAACATAAATCAAGACAAAGAAACATATCGTCTCTCCTTGCCGTCTTCTCAGAGAGAGAGTCAACACAAAAGCAATACAGCAGAAGTTCCGCTTATGTCAGCAAACTGTGCTGGAATGTAAACAGACATGTGACATGTAACAATCCCATGTCTGCAACTAAAGGTGGAACGGAAACTCCCAACACCATCTTGTGCCCTCGCATCAGAGGATGGACTGCCCTTCAGAATAGCCTGTGATGGCACTTGGAGAAGAGTTGCAGCAGGTAGTGGAAAATCACACAAAATTGGGTGCAGACATGTTGCACCATCACAGCCGAAGAAATATCCTGCAACTTTGGGCTGGTTCATCGTGTAAGTTCCACATACATTGGGGACACAGGAGCACTCGTTGGGCTTATGAGCCTTCCCTCATAGTGGGTAGAATCAATCAGAGGGAGAGAGCACCTTCACAGTCCCTTTAGCCCAAGGTTGGGAGTGTATGCATCTTGAAAATGGGCATAGGCTCTGATTTGCACAATAGGAGAAGGGGTGTGAACCAGAGTCTTACTTCCATTGCCTACATGCCCTTACCACATGTTGGGATGATGTATGAACAAGGCCTTTTGCAGGGCAAAGTACCACAAAGTCTTGTGAAATATGTCTATCCTTCATGTTGAGAATGATCCACTGACCAGCTTCTGGTGCCCAGCCTGAATCAAAAACCTTCTCACTTTAGAAATTATCATACTTTTCCGTGTATAAGACTAGGTTTTTTTCTTTAAAAATTACGTTAAAAAGTGGGGGTCGTCTTATACATGGATAGTGCATAGGGTGGATGTTTGATAGGTTGCTGCCGCAGTTGTCAGTGGCTATTGGGCTTGTTATTGGTTGCTGCGTCAAGGGCTGGTGTTGATTGGCTGATGCTGCAGCAATGGTGCAATGATAGGCAGCTTCTGCTGGAGAGGGGACAGCCACGTGCAGGTCAGCGATTTTCGCCATTCCCCCCTTAAAAAAGCTCGACAACTCTGGACAATCCACCCCCAAAAAATAGCTCAACATCTCCCCCATTTTCTTAAATTTGAGTCCCCCCAAATAGGGGGCGTCTTATACATGGGGTTGTCCAATACACGGGAAAGTACGGTAGATCTTGATAGAAGTGCCAGCTTGTTTATTGACTGATTTATAGCACTGTACAAAATAATTGCAGAAACGGAGACAAAAATCTCGTATATGCAGTAAAATATTTAAAGGCATTGGACAAATGTGATGTGTCTAAACTAAAATGCTGATAAGCAGAAGAAAATATGCTAGATGTTGCACAACTGGGGAGAAAACAAAATAAAAATCAAGCCGGAACACTAAGCCCTGAATAGCTTCATGGTGGATATATGACTGTGTATCATCCAAATGTTTTGTCTTTTCACATTTCTACCATTTGGGTGGCTTAGTGGGGAAGGGAACCTTCTTGTGATTGGAGGAAGGAACAGATGTTAGGATGTAGAGTTCAGGTGGATGGTGTCAGTGGTGCTTACACTGTAAATTCTGTGTGGGTCTGAGTGATTTTTTATTCCCACCTCCCGCCCCCGCACTTTTTCTTAGCTGAAAAAGGCTGCCACAGTACTCAGCTTAGTCTTGGCCAGCAATGCAGCTCCTGTACACTTTGAAAATGGGTTTTCAAATGTCCCTGGAAAGTCACCCCATGATTTGTCATACTCCAGTCAAATAGGTCATCTACAGAGCATTCTTCAGAGAAAAGATGGCTACCTCCATGATGACTGTTCGGCCAAGCTGGAGCATCACTTTTAAAGGTAAGAGAAAACAGAAATAAATAAAAACTTGGACCATAATGTTTGAAGATTGGGAAAGGTTGTGGAGGAAAGGGGGCAAGTTCACTGCATGTACGGTGTTAAAGGAAAACATTATGAAAATGATGTATAGATGGTACTTAACTCCAGTAAAATTAGCAAAGATTTATCATAATGGTGATAATCTATGTTGGAAATGTAAAGAAAAAGAAGGTACCTTTTATAATATGTGGTGGACTTGCCCCAAGGTGAAAGATTTTTGGGAGAAGATTTACAATGAATTGAAAAAAATGTTGAAATATACATTTATTAAGAAACCAGAAGTCTTTCTTCTTGGAATAATAGGTTTGGAATTGCCCAAGAAAGATTTAGACTGTTTTTGTATGCCACAACAGCAGCTAGAATTTTGTTAGCTAAGAATTGGAAATCACAAGAAGTCCCAACAGTAGAGGAATGGCAGATAATAATAATAATAATAATAATAATAATAATAATAATAATAATAATAATAATAATTTATTATTTGTACCCCGCCCATCTGGTTGGGTTTCCCCAGCCACTCTGGGCGGCTTCCAGCAGAGATGAGAAATACACTAAAATGTCACATATTAAAAACTTCCCTGAACAGATGAAGATGATGGACTTTTCGGAGCTAGCAAACCTGACTGGAAGAGTCTGCGACCAGAAGGAGGAGGAGTACCAGGAAGAATGGATGAAATTTAAAGACTATTTACTTAAATACGTTAATATAACTTAATTGGGGGAAAAACTTGCAAATATCAGATAGGCTTAGGATTTAAATATGTCATGCTAGAGAATAATATGTTTAAAGGTAAAATTAAAAGAAAGAAAGATGTTAAGTGATTAAGTTAATATTATTAGAAAAATTGGTTTTGGAAAACTGTTACAATGATACACACTGAAATTTAGCTAGGGGGATTTGAGGAAGTTACATAACAATGTCACTAAGATTGATTATGTTCAGATATGATTTATGTTTGTTTGTTTGTTCAAAATTTTGGGAAATTAATAAAAAGATTTGAAGAGGGGGAAAAAGAACTTGGACCATCTCATAATGTGGTCCATATAAGCTCCACATTCTCCTCCACCACAAAAGGTCTGAAGAAGTTTTCTCCCCCTCCCTGACAAAAAGAATAGCTATGGATTTCCACTCTCAACCTTCACTGGAAAGAAAGATCTGACAAAAGTGAGGAAGGAATTTTGCCCAGTACTAAGGAGAGCACAGCCAATGCCCATTATTTACTGCAGCCTTCAACCTCCATAATCTCTTACCATTGGCCCTGCTGGCTAGGGGGGAGGGGAGCTCTAGTCCAAGACAGCTAGAAGCAAACAGGTCAGAGAAGATTGCTTTACAGAATAACATGGAAAAGAAAAGGATCAACAGCAGCAAATTGTAAATGTTTGTACTCTGCCTTTTAAGACAAACAAAGTAGCTTCTAGTTACAGCTAAAAGCAATACAATTACAATACAAATACAATACATCAGGTAGCCTCAGCAATATCAGGCCAGCATACATGAATCAAGAGGGTTTTAAACCTAAGAAATCAGTCCACAAAGGATAAGCAAAACAAGTAAGTCTTTAAGAGTCCATTTATAAGCAACTAGAAAGGGAGACTCAGTAAGGAGGTATTTCTGTGGCTGTGAGGCCACCACTGAAAAGGCTATGCCTCTGAATAATAATAATAATAATTTCATTTTTAATACCCCACCCAGCTGGCTGGGTTGCCCCAGACACTCTCGTAGTTGTCGGCTAATCACAGAAACAGGTATTGATGAAATTTTCTCACTGTAATATAGGACCTCTTGAAGACATTTTCTTCAAGTAAAAAGTGAACTGGTACTGAGAGTTAAAAACAAAGCAAAAGGGAAACTCAGCAAACAAAATATATATTTTGATTGCTATTCAGACACTGTCTTGCTTACCTCCCCCCACCCTGCTGGTGCTGTTGCAGTTCAACAAACTGCCATGAATAGACAACTCTAGGAATATTTGCTTGCATGCCATTTCTTTTTTTAAAATGAAAGTTATTATAAAACTGAAATTAGAATGTTAAAGAACAGTATCAATTACTTACGATATATATATATATACCATCCATATATATATATATATATATATATGCAGGTTTTGGTGTCCTCGGGTGTTTTCCCGTGTAAAACACCCGAGGACACCAAAACCTGCATTCCTGTACCCGTGAAAATCTACGAAAGCAAATATATATATATATATATATATATATATATATGGTACACCTGGGACATGGTTGGCGCTGTGGGTTAAACCACAGAGCCTAGAACTTGCCGATCAGAAGGTCAGCAGTTCGAATCCCCGTGACAGGGTGAGCTCCCGTTGCTTGGTCCCTGCTCCTGCCCACCTAGCAGTTCAAAAGCACGTCAAAGTGCAAGTAGATAAATAGGTACTGCTCTGGTGGGAAGGTAAATGGAGTTTCCGTGCACTGCTCTGGTTCGCCAGAAGCGGCTTAGTCATGCTGGCCACATGACCCGGAAGCTGTACGCCGGCTCCCTTGGCCAATAAAGCGAGATGAGCACCGCAACCCCACAGTCGGTCATGACTGGACCTAATGGTCAGGGGTCCCTTTACCTTTATACAGCGATCATACAATTAATATCCATATCAATTTCATAGTGCATATTCCATTGGTCCAGTCATGTAAAAGAATAAACATAATGTGCCAATTGTTATATAAATCAGTTAGGCATAGTTTCATAAGATACCATTTACCACAGTGATCCCTCCATAATGTTCCATGTGCTGGGAATGGGCTCCAGCCATGTTTTCCCTGAGGTAAATATGAACTAAAGCTACAAAATAAATAAATAAATAAATAATAATAATAATAATAATAATAATAATAATAGATTTCAGTGACATTTCTGAACAAGATGTTGGCCTGCCTAGCCCCAAACTTCTCAACAAAACTTCTTCTATATCCAGGGATTATTTGCAGACTTTGACCTAATTCCGGCTAAAGCACTTTGTACTAAAGTAACAAATGAGAGAGGAGAGCGAAGCTAATCAGAAGAGGAGCAGTCTTTTCATTCTTTTCTTTTCTTTCTTTTGCAGAAGTGATTAAAAACAAAAAAGCATTTGGGGAATCGTATTACAGACGTGTGACCTGCTCCTAATGCAGCAAGACAAAAAAAATGAAAAAGTCTTATGAGTTTGCTTTATATAACTTTTTTTCTTCTTCTCCCCAAACTTGGCAATTGTTTGTCACAGATTCTGGCAAGCGCTTCCAGGAGAAGGAGAGCATCTACTATATCAACACTCCTAATAATTAGGGTGGCATCCTGGAGTTCTGCATTGCACCTTTGCATTTATTGGTGCAATGGGAAGAGTCAGCTGCTTCTTATCGTTTTATTACTCTGTCCAGGTTGTCCAACATCCCCTTCAGCTCAGCATGTTGAGCTGAAATGCACCTGGTGGGAACCCAAGATGGGGTCTTTGGGGTGTCATTGCCCTGGTTCTTGAACTCCCTCCAAAAAGAAGCAGATTAGTCCTTCAGTATTTTTGAGCAAGCAGTTAAGATATTTTAATTCCACCAGGATTTCAGCGTAGTTCAACCTTGCAGACTGTGGCTTTTTAAATTTTTTAAATGACTTTTTCTGTTCTTAATTTTGATTGTATTGAGATGTATATTGTTGAAAACTGTCGCGACACCTTATTTTTTTGGGGGGTGAAAAGACAATACAGTGGTACCTCGGGTTACAAATGCTTCAGGTTACAGACGCTTCAGGTTACAGACTCTGCTAACCCAGAAATAGTACCTCAGGTTAAGAACTTTGCTTCAGGATGAGAACAGAAATCGTGTAGCGGTGGCGCAGTGGCAGCAGGAGGCCCCATTAGCTAAAGTGGAGCTTCAGGTTAAGAACAGACCTCCAGAATGAATTATAGAAAAATATTTCTATAGACAGACATATAAAGAGGTGAAGGGTCTCCCTGCTCCCCATTTTCTTTCTTTGTGACCCCCTTGAGGGGAAAGCCCTGCAAAGTCACAGAGAATAGGAACTTTTATTTATGATGGACTTCAAATGCTTTAAATAGAAATGTGGAGTTTAATTACATTTGCACTGGCGCATTGAAAAGACTAAAGTGCCAAGGGACTTCAATAGATGTGTACTGTACGTCCAAATAAATAAAACAAGCCCAGTTCCTTTCAGAGGAGAGCATTGTTATTCTGAATCAGTCCTGGCAGATGCCTGGCAATGAGCTGAATTAACTGCTGGGGGGGGGGGGAGCAGGGTTCTTTCCCCCTGACTGTTGTTTCCTTTTTTAAAGGACTTTTTATGCCACAGAATGCTGAAGGATACATTTGCTGATTCACTTAAGACAAGTCCCCTGTTACCTGAGGTAAAGTCAGGGCAAATTTTTGTGACAGGGAAAGGTAGCCAGAATTGCCACACTGAAATTTCCCTTGAAAGTGAGTACGGAGGGTCCTCAGGTAAAATATCAGTAGTGTTTAATAATAATAATAATAATAATAATAATAATAATAATAATAATAATAATAATAGTAATAATTTATTACTTATACCCCACCCATCTGGCTGAGTTTCCCCAGCCACTCTGGGCGGCTCCCAATCAAGTGTTAAAAACAGTACAGCATTACATATTAAAAACTTCCCTGAACCGGGCTGCCATGGGATGCCTGGAGAGTTCTGTTAAAGATTTGGATAATTTCTCAAGGGGTTTCCACCACCACATACTTATGTTGGATGTATAGTTTCACAGCACAGGAAGGAAGGTTGGAAGATGGATGGCGACTAACAGAATGAGGTTGAATCCTGACAAGACAGAAGTACTGTTTTGGGGGGACAGGAGGCAGGCGGGTGTGGGGGACTCCCTGGTCCTGAATGGGGTAACTGTGCCCCTGAAGAACCAGGTGCGCAGCCTGGGAGTCATTTTGGACTCACAGCTGTCCATGGAGGCGCAGGTTAATTCTGTGTCCAGGGTGGCTGTCTACTAGCTCCACCTGGTACACAGCCTGAGACCCTACCTGTCTGCAGACTGTCTTGCCAGAGTGGTGCATGCTCTGGTTATCTCTTGCTTGGACTACTGCAATGCACTCTACGTTAGGCTACCTTTGAAGGTGACCCGGAAACTGCAATTAATCCAGAATGCAGCAGCTAGACTGGTGACTGGGAGTGGCCACCGGGACCACATAACACCAGTCCTGAGAGATCTGCATTGGCTCCCAGTACGTTTCTGAGCACAATTCAAAGTGTTGGTGCTGGCCTTTAAAGCCCTAAACGGCCTCAGTCCTGTATACCTGAAGGAGCGTCTCCACCCCCATCATTCAGCCCAGACACTGAGATCCAGCACCTAGGGCCTTCTGGCGGTTCCCTCATTGCGAGAAGTGAGGTTACAGGGAACCAGGCAGAGGGCCTTCTTGGTAGTGGCGCCTGCCCTGTGGAACGCCCTCCCTTCAGATGTGAAGGAAATAAGCAGCTATCTTCTCTTTAAAAGACATCTGAAGGCAGCCCTGTTTAGCGAAGTTTTTAATATTTAATGCTGTATTGTTTTTAACACTCAATTGGAAGCCGCCCAGAGTGGCTGGGGAAACTCAGCCAGATGGGCGGGGTATTAATATATTACTATTATTATTATTATTATTATTATTATTATTATTATTATTATGAAACAGATTCTGTTTAAAGCCTTAACAATGCCATGCTTGACTAAATGAAAAAGGACCACACCAAAAAGTGAAAAGTGTAACGACTATAATCAGAATAATTCTCCCACTACAAAATGTGTCCCCTTCTGGTAATGCTGCAAAAGGATGTGACAATTAAAATGTGGTTAACCCGGCTTCATTCACTCCCAGTGACATCGTGACGCAGCCCAATCTGATTGGCTCTGTGCTGATGTGATGTCATCATCATGTTCCCTTTGAGATTCCTGGTTGGCTGGGATCACTCAGTGAGGGGGAGAGAAGAAGAAAATGGTTGCCAAGCAGCATCAGAGAGAGGAAGCCGTGACTAGAAACAGGCACAAATATGTCAGGTTATGGGGTTTTAGTGCATTGCACCGAGTTGGATTTGATGACCCTTTGGGTCCCTTCCAAGTCTACAGTAATATGATTCAGTGCTTCTGATACCTCCACCTTATGTGTGGGTGAGGCCATTGTGACATTGTTTTCCATTCCTCCCTATAGTCATCACCTATGACCCTGAAAACAAGAGTCTCACGCTCTACTGACTGAGCAGGCACCACTGTTTCCATTCCACTGCAGTTCATCTTCCATCTAAGACTACTATTCATCTCACTGCCCACTGTGGTAAACTTATGAAATAATTACATAATTTATCCAAGCTACATTGTCATTGTGTTATTCCATCCCCTTATTTTCAGTGCCAAGGAAACACAGTGCAAAGAGGCTGGGATGACATGTAATCAATCAGGCATCGTTTCTGGGTGGAAAGCAGCAAGAACAGTGGATGCTGATCCTAATAGCAGGATTGATTTCCATTCTGGACATGGGACAAAGAAGGAAGCACCAGCAATTCCTGCTTCCATTACAGACTGAACATCAGAAATAGGAGCAATGATTAAAAAGTAGTTTGGATAATTACTCTTGAAGCCATGACTCTGAAGCAGGCCCTCTGTTTCCTCACTGCCTGGCTTTTGAGCAGAATGTTCTTAGGGAAGTTGTAAAAGCATTCTTTTTAGATAACATTAATTTAGCCAGAGTATCCCAATGTGTTTCTCCAAGAGGGGTGAATGCCTAGAAATGGGGGACATTGAATCATTTCAAAGAAAGAATAAATAATAATAATAATAATAATAATAATAATAATAATAATAATAATAATAATTTATTATTTGTACCCCGCCCATCTGGCTGGGTTTCCCCAGCCACTCTGGGCGGCTTCCAACAGAGATGAAAAATACACTAAAATGTCACATATTAAAAACTTCCCTGAACAGGGCTGCCTTCAGATGTCTTCTGAATGTCAGGTAGTTGTTTATCGCTTTGACATCTGATGGGAGGGCATTCCACAGGGCGGGCGCCACTACCGAGAAGGCCCTCTGCCTGGTTCCCTGTAACTTGGCCTCTCGCAGTGAGGGAACCGCCAGAAGGCCCTCGGAGCTGGACCTCAGTGTCTGGGCAGAACGATGGGGGAGGAGACGCTCCTTCAGATATACTGGACCGAGGCCATTTAGGGCTTTAAAGGTCAGCACCAACACTTTGAATTGTGCTCGGAAACGTACTGGGAACCAATGTAGGTCTTTCAAGACCGGTGTTATATGGTCTCGGCGGCCGCTCCCAGTCACCAGTCTAGCTGCCGCATTCTGGATTAGTTGTAGTTTCCAGGTCACCTTCAAAGGTAGCCCCACGTAGAGCGCATTGCAGTAGTCCAAGCGGGAGATAACCAGAGCATGTACCACTCTGGCGAGACAGTCTGCAGGCAGATAGGGTCTCAGCCTACGTACCAGATGGAGCTGGTAAACAGCTGCCCTGGATACAGATTTGACCTGTGCCTCCATGGACAGCTGTGAGTCCAAAATGACTCCCAGGCTGCACACCTGGTCCTTCAGGGGCACAGTTACCCCATTCAGGACCAGGGAATCCTCCACACCTGCCCGCCTCCTGTCCCCCAAAAACAGTACTTCTGTCTTGTCAGGATTCAACCTCAATCTGTTAGCCGCCATCCATCCTCCAACCGCTTCCAGACACTCACACAGGACCTTCACCGCCTTCACTGGTTCTGATTTAAAAGAGAGGTAGAGCTGGGTATCATCTGCATACTGATGAACACCCAGCCCAAACCTCCTGATGATCCCTCCCAGCGGCTGCATGTAAATGTTGAAAAGAATGGGGGAGAGGACAGAACCCTGAGGCACCCCACAAGTGAGAGCCCAGGGGTCTGAACACTCATCCCCCACCACCACTTTCTGAACACGGCCCAGGAGGAAGGAGCGGAACCACTGTATGACAGTGCCCCCAGCTCCCAGCCCCTCAAGACGGTCCAGAAGGATGTCATGGTCGATGGTATCAAACGCCGCTGAGAGATCCAGCAGAACTAGGAAACAGCTCTCACCTTTGTCCCTAGCCCGCCGGAGATCATCAACCAGTGCGACCAAGGCAGTTTCAGTCCCATGATGAGGCCTGAATCCCGACTGGAAGGGATCCAAATGGTCCGCTTCTTCCAGGCGTGCCTGGAGTTGTTCAGCAACCACTCGCTCAATCACCTTGCCCAAGAATGGAAGGTTTGAGACTGGGCAATATTTGGCCATCGTGGCCGCATCTAAAGATAGTTTTTTAAGAAGCGGTTTAATAACCGCCTCTTTCAGCGGGTCTGGGAAGGCTCCCTCACGGAGGGAAGCATTCACCACCCCACGAAGCCCATCGCCCAGTCCTTCCCGGCTAGCTTTTATAAGCCAGGATGGGCAAGGATCCAGGAGACAGGTGGTTGGCTTCACTCGTCCAAGCAGCCTGTCCACATCCTCGGAGGTAACAGATTGGAATTGATCCCACACAACTTGACCAGACAGGACTCTAGCACTCTCCCGCCCCGGCCCTGCTCCCACGGTGGAGTCTACTTCTTCCCGAATCTGAGCGATTTTATCTGCAAAAAAACTTTGCAAAATCATTGCAGGAGAACATGTGGCCCGTACTGGGCCCCGATGTTACAGGTGGTTCTGCTAAATTGTGAACCACATGAAAGAGTCTCCTGCTGCTATAAAGCTGTCCATGAATGGCAAAGTAACAGATTAAGCTTTGAATACCTTCATTTGAGTCACTTTCCGAAGGCTAGCCTTTAATTTTAATTTTGTATGAAGGACTCCTTTAAAAGAATCTTTAATTTCAGAAGGACCAAGATATAAGCTGGAAATGTAAAACATGACCTAAATTGATCTATTTGCATGTCGAGGTCCCCAGGCCACCCCCCAATAACTCACAACACACACATAAATTTTGTTGAATGTTTTTGGCATAATTTTGGCCACAACTTTATTGAAATACATAAACGTGAGTGGTTGTTTAGGCATTGGTTAAGACTATCTGTCCCCCCGCCTGGGGACAGAACTGACTTCCGGGCACCACTGAAAGCCAGTAAGGGAAAACAATATCGGGAAGAAATGAAGCTGAGTCACAGGCCCTTACCTCTCCCCTAATGCTCCCCGAGGCTTGCCGGCCCTAGCCCGATTCCAGGGATTCGGACGAAAAGATGACAAGCCCCTGGATTCCTTTAACAGAATTCCCTTTCCGCAGCAACCATGGAGGGGCAGGCCCAGCCTATCCTAACCCCTCCTCCAACCAATTTATAACCAATGCCTAACCGCAACCTTACAAGTTGTGACGATTTGCTACGCAGTAGGCAAAAACCAAATGGCCCAGCCAATAAGCCAGATGGACAAAATTCCTACCAGGCCCCTGCCCCACCGGCAGATGACTCCATGACAGGCATAGCAAGCTCAACGCAAATAACCCCTTAATTTAGGGCGGGTGGGTGGGTGATCCATTGCACGCAGCAAAGAGAAAGCTCCAGGCTGCGTGCAGAGTATTTAAAACATTTTACCCCTCCCACCCAAATTGCCACGTAACTTTTAGCCCAGCAACCCAGCCATCCAATTGTTGCCCTAGGCCCTCTTTAGCAACCCTGCCTGGCAACAGAGGGGTGGCTCAGCAGACCCCACCGCAACACGTGCTCTCCATGAGGGAGAACACGCTTTCTCATGCCCAACTTCTCTAGCTAATGTGTCCTGACTGGTAGAGTCCCCCTCTCATAGCCTTCATCTGAAGCTGGTAAACCACTGTGTGTTTCTCAGGTTTCCAAAATATGTGTTGCCAGAATGTGATCTATCACTGAGCCACATCCCTTCTCCAAGGAGCAAATGGGCAGCTCCCAGTCACTGCAGAAAGTGGTAGACAACAGAAGTCAGGCATAATTTCCCAGGAGCTTTCAGGGGGCAGGCATGGCCTTCCCAGAGCTGTAATACTTGGCTGCTCCTTATGTTGGTTAAGAGACATATGTCTGCGTTCACCTTAGGGACTGGCTTGGGAAATCTGGGGGCAATGTGGAGGCACAGAGATTAAGGTGACCCTGTATCTTTCTGCATGGTGTGAATGTGAATAAAATCCTAGTCAGTCCTGGAGCTCATTATCATAGCTGTCAACTTACAGATTAGAAAATAAGGGACCAGCAGCCTCGAAAATAAGGGATCAGCAGCCAAAATAAGAGATTTTAGTCAACCAGCTGAAATAAGAAGTTAAAAGGGACCAGATAATTTTGGAAAGATTTTTAGCTGGTTTTTAGCCCTTCATTTCCAGAGGTTGCTGCTCAAGACACCAGCTGATGAAACACCGCAATTAAATAACTACAAGCAGCAACCACTTTTCATGCAAAACGAAGTCCAAGCTATGAAGATGTTGCTGCAGTTCTGTATCTTTTCTCTCGTGCTCCATCTGCAGCTCTCAGTTCCATCAGGCGGGGCGGGAGGAAGAGAGGGGTGAAAAAATAGCGCCCGAAGTAAACCCGCAGATCAGACCATCTATGCTAGTCTACCACTACAAATCTATGGGAAAAGCGCTTGCGGTCCTTCCTCCGCTTTCCCCCTCTATGGCTACCCCTTGGGACACCTGCCCGCACCTCCACCTCCACCTCCGCCTCCTCCTCCTCTTCCTCCTCTCTCTGAACTGCTTTCTCTATGGTTGCCCTCTCTCTCCTCTCAAGGCTCCTCAGCAATTCATAGGCCGCGTCAGGCTGCCCATCTCATCCGGGTCCTTTGGTGGCGCAGCAGCAGTACGGCCCAGCAGGAGCGGCGGCAGTGGCAGCGGGCAGAGGGGAGGCCCCAGGCAGACACACACAGTTCAGCGGCTGTGAGGAGGATGGCGGCGGAAGGGCCCGAGGCTCTCACCAGCGGGGAGGGTCTCCTGGGAGCCAAGGCTGGTGAGAGGAAGCCGGAGGGGGGCGGGCCAGGCAGCCAAGCAACACAGTTGGAGCCTCCCTGGCTGGCAGGGAGGGAGGGAGAGGAGCTGCTTCCTTTGAAACCTGGGAAATTTAAGGGACATCATCAATAAGGGACAGCAGAGGGACACGGTGCTGGGATAAGGGAGTTTCCCACCAAATAAGGGACGGTTGACAGCTATGCTCATTATACTCTCTCTTGTTTTTCCTACACTGCCAAAGAATTTTGGAAATCCAAAGAAAAGATGTGTGTGTGTGTGTGTGTGTGTGTGTGTGTGACAACACTTTTTTTAGTGCACTAAAAAAAGTAACCAAATAATTATGGCACAGGAGAACACTCTAGAGGGTTGCAGAATAAAACAAAATGTCTCAAGCTGAAAGATTATCCTGACTTTCTCCTAGGTCCCTGCTTACATCAAGAATGTATGTGAAGTATGATTTCCCGGTGGGGATGCAAAGTTTGTTGGGGTGAAAATGCACAGGGTAAGCTTTGTGTTGCAGCCCTCCCAATATGTTTCTGTTGTATTAAAGGCAGATACTGTATTTTTAGAAACACTTATTCACAGGAAATTAGGCGTCCAATGGAGTGGGTTAGCAGGGGGGAGAATGACAGATGGCAATGGACTAACTCCAGCTTTTCATTACTGCCGTGCAACCCTCAAGACTTCCGCACTGCACCTCAACTAATGAGGAGACAGTGTGTCTATTGGCTCTTAATCACGAGTCACTTAGGGAAGAGATTGGGTTTTATTTCTGCCTCCCAGAGTTATACTTGCAGATTAAGAACGTAGAATGGATTTTCATGATGGTTTTGTGCGTATCCAGCCTGAGGGTCCTCTTCTCCCATTGGGCTTTTTAGGCCAATTCAGATTAATTTGCTGCTCTGCGTTACTTAAGACTAGAGCTGCAAAAAAGGGAGATATTAATCAATTACAGTAATCATATGAGTCTGAGGCTTCAGTCCTGTACACACACTTAGCTGGGAGCAAGTCCAATTAACTCACTGGAATTTACTACAGGAGTTATTGCAGACCCTCCAAGTGTCCTTATTATCCAGGGACAGTCCTGAATTTAGGGAAGCTGTCCTGGTTTCTGGTTTGATCCCAGAATGTCCCGCTTTTCCTTAGGATGTCCCTATTTTAATCAGAGAAAGGGTGGAGGGTACAGTAGGACGTCCCCATTTTCATCAAAGAAGTGTTGCAGGGTATGGAATTATGCAACCCCTGAGTCAAGGAGATAAGTAATTATACAACCTTTAAAAGACATCTGAAGGCAGACCTGTTTAGAGAAGTTTTTTAATGTTTAATGGTGAGGGTATGGAATAGGATGTCCCTATTTTCATTGGAGAAATGTTGGAGGGTAAGGAGTTACCCGACCCCCAATCCGTCTGAAGACAATCCTGTATAGGGAAGTTTTTTTTAGTGTTTAATGTTTTATTATGTTTTAACATAAGTTGGAAGCTGCCCAGAGTGGCTGGGGCAAACCAGTCAGATGGGCGGGTAAAATTATAATTATAATTAAATAGGACATCCCTGTTTTCATTGGAGAAATGTTGGAGGGGATGTTATTGGTATACAGAATTGCAGCCCAAGACCGGCAAGGTTCAGACATTATATACATTAAGTAGTTATGAAGAACAATGGAAAACAGTGCAGATTTCTCACCAGTCAAATGCTTTATCTTTGCCTTTAAAATACGTTAGATGCCAGGGTGATATTCCGTTAAAGGTTGCACATTGTGGGCAGATTGTGCCCGTCTCTGGGGTGACAGTGGCAGACACAAGTTCACTCCTCACTGCTCTGGAAGATTTCTTCCTCTTCAGTCTTGACATCCACAGAAGCATCGGTTTCTTGAACAGTGGAAGCTTGATATGAATTACGAAAAGCCCGCAAGAAGGCCTTGATGACATCGCTGAGTTCTAGGCTCTGAATGACAGGTTTCTTTTGAGACTCATAATTCTCTAAGGTGCAGTTTTCACTCAGCTGCTTGCAGATGAACACCAATTTATGCTCCTCTGTGCCTTTGACTTCTGCTTTGTCCTCCTTGAGGTGGAGATCTGTGTTCCAAGTGCTGTTGCTAGGTTGAACATTCAGCGAGACGATAGCCCAGGTTTGGTTCCTCACAGCGACCTGCATTATCTTTTTCAGTGAAAATGAAGAATGTAAGTTAACCAGCGACCTGTCTGATGGGTCAGTAGCAGTTGCCTGTCTGCTGGTCTGGGAAATCAAAATATAAATTGTTTTATAGGACAAGTGTGATCAGGGTTGCACAACCCAACCCAAAACTTCCTATGCCTGACAAACCTACCTTGTCTTAGCAGTTCTGGGCAAGCAGTGAAAACATGGTTGGTGGTTTCTCTTTGACTTGGTGTTTCACAAGTTCATAAATACCGTAATAAAAAATATTCATACAGCGGCTTTCAAGGGTTCAAAGCACTCCTCATATGCTCTCACAAATCCTTACAAAATTGTCTAAGACACACCAGTACTATTTATACCCATATTATAGTTGGAAGCGGGGTGGTGATCAAGGTTGAAACATAGCCACTTGCCTCAGAGTCTTTCCTAGTGAATTTTGAATAAGGTGAGACTTCAATGGGTAAATGTCCAGCTCATTCTCCCCATATGAACTGACCTGGACCCTTTGATCATCTCCTGAGGCCTTATTTGTGTGCCTCCTCCATGAGAGGTCCAGAGGGTGGCAACACGGTATTGGGACTTTTCTGCAGGGGCTCCCCATTTGTGGAAAGCTCTCTCCAGGGACGCTCGCCAGGCACCTTTACATGTCAGGTGACAACGTTTCTCTATAACCAGGCTTTTGATTGTTTAAACAAAATATTTAAATGTGTTTGTGGGAGTGGCGCTATTGGCTTGTTTTTGTGTTATGTATTTTGTGTCAGATTTTTAGGTTGCAACCGTGATCTTCAGATGAGGGGTGGTATACAAATTTAATAAATTTAATAATAATAATCATCATCATCATCTTCATCATCAACATCATCACCATCATCATAATGCTCCCTCACTCTATATTACACAAGCTGTGGCGCCTCAGACTCTCTTGTGCTGCAAGGCACACAGGAAGAAAGGTAGCTATGCTGGCCCTTCAGAAAAATTCCAAAATCACCAGTAGAGCAATACTTTTATTAGGATCATCCAAAAGCCCACAAGATACTGAGCAATAGTTAAGCACAAACTGCTGAAGAGTTCTGGAGAAGCTGAGAGTATGCTCACTACTATGTTGGACGCTGTCCTACCGTGGAGTTTGGAACTTTCCTGTAATGCATCTCTTTAATGAACACACTCCTCTGTTTTCTGAATGGTGTGCTCCACATTTATTTTTGAAGTATTTGGTTGCAGGAAATTACAGTGGTACCTCAGGTTACATACGCTTCAGGTTACATACGCTTCAGGTTACAGACTTCGCTAACCCAGAAATAGTACCTCGGGTTAAGAACTTTGCTTCAGGATAAGAACAGAAATCGCACGGCGGCAGCGCAGCAGCAGTGGGAGGACCCATTAACTAAAGTGGTGCTTCAGGTTAAGAACAGACCTCCGGAATGAATTAAATACGTAACCAGAGCTACCACTGTAATGTCCTGTAATGCCAAGAGTTTGGCACTGCATGATCTCTGCTTTCCATTTTTGTGCAAGCAAAGTTCTTGCTCTCTAGCTAAGTTGCTGTATATTGAAAGAAAGACAAGCATGGAATTGTTCACTGTGTGTGAGAGAGCTCATCATGTGCAGAAGCAGCCTCCAAGTGAAGATTTTAATGACAGCCGTGGAGTTACTTCTGCTCTCTCCCTGCTAGTAGGTGAGTGGTGTTTACAGCGCTGACCATCTGTTCAAAGGGTGAAGAGAAGTTGCTCACACACAGCAGTGGGAATACAGCTTTCTGCTGCTTGTGATGGTCTCTGGAGTGGGTCTAATGGCTGAAACACATGAATTTGGATTTATGACAATCTACTGTTATCTATTTCCCCCCTGATTAATTCTGCAAAGAAAAGAAGCCAAAATGGTGTTCTGTATTTTTCTTACTTTACTTAATGCACTGCCATGGGATCGAACTAGATGCAAAGAATAACAGACATGTGCTTCTTTTCATGTGTATACTCTGTGTACATATAAAGAAGATGGACATGTGTGTGTCTAGCAGAAGTACACAGGAGAAGAACACCAAACCTCTCCTCCCTTTCCTATCCTTTCTGGTTCATTGCTCCAAGCATTTATCTCTATTCTCGGATAACTTTTGGCACTGGAATTAAGAGGAGAGAAAGGTTCTTGGAGCAATGGAATGAGAGGAATAGTGCAAGAGGGGTGAGGTGGCCATATTCCTCTCCATAGCTCAATGGTAGAGCATGTACTTTTCATGCTCTGATCATCCCAGGTTACATTCCTGGCATCTCAAAGGTAGCTTAGCCTCCACCTACTTGGTGTCCTCCAGATGTTTTCAACTACAGCTCAAACCAGCCCTACCTACTATCGTCAGTGGTCAGGGATGATGGGAATTATAGCCCAAAATATCTGGAAGAGACAGGGATGGGAAAAGCTGGTGTGGATAATACGGAACTAGAAGGATCAGTGAACTCACTCAGTATAAGACAGATTCTGTGTTCCTCTCCCACTCTCTTTCAGCATTAAATTAAGATGACAAATCTCTGTTTTAGGTGTGAATGAGCGAAATGCCTAAACAGTGGCCCCGTTACATTTAATTTAGCCATCATATGGATGAACAAATGTAGGGAAGAAATGTCTATCTAAAGTATACATTTGAGTTAATCTAGATGCTAGGGACAAATATCACATTGGGAGCTTCCCAGAGCATCTGACAGCCCCTGCTACACTAGATAGGTTTTCAGTATGATCCAGAAAGTCAGTTGGCACATTCTTGCAAGAGGGAAAAAAAGGAAAACCACCCACCATGCCATAATTGGGAGCAATTTCTTTGACTAGTTTGGCTAAAAGCTCCGCTTCGTCAAATTCAATGGTTAGGACGGTTGGTTCAGATGTGACGATGGGCCTTGCAAATTCCGCATCGGGAGCCATTTGTTGAAATGTTGTGACCATCTTAGTTTTGCCCATTGTGATGGTTAATTTCGTGCTGAAGAGCAGGACGCAAGCCATGATGGTGATGCAGAAAACGAGGATAAGCCCAGCCAACAATGCAAATATCATAGAAAGGAGAGCATTCAGGATGTTCATGTTTGGAGAGTTTTCTGGCACGGCCTGGCATGACCTTCAGATTGTTCGCATGACTGTCATTTTGGTAGTTCCTCCTTCTGTGCTAGGCCAGCGTCATCTGTAATCAAATGACACCAAGCCTAGCTAGAACTTGGTTATCTGGGCAACGGTGCTACATCACAATGGGTGAGGTAAGCAATTGCAACAGCACACAAAGGACACTCGACCTACCAGTTTTCTCAAGAAAGGCATTTTTTTCAGATAGAATAGCATGCTATTTCAGTTCTAGCTGCCCTCTGTAGGAAGCAAGGAAGGTGTGAGCAGATCATTATGGGGAAATGGCTCACTTTAGTTCTTTTGCAAACTTTTTCAGTCGGGATGACAGTAAGTTTACATTCCAGAAAGAGCTTTTCCTTTGTTCAGTGAAAAAACACTATAGAACTGGAGCTATTCTTGGCATAATTCTGTAGGGTGTGAGCTATCATTAAGGTGTCATTATGCCTTTTACTTTGGATGGGCATAAGACGCACAACCCTGTAGTACAGAACATAAGATTATATGTGTTCTAGGACACTGTATTTACCTCTTAATTACATATCAGGAACATTTACTGATTAGTATAATAAGGATAAACATCTAATTGAAAGGTAATGTCTGCTATGTATGCAACATATGGGAATGAAAACAATGTCGTAAGGTGGATGAACAGTTAGGGGAAAGATAGATTTCACAGGAGACATGGGGTTCCTGCCAAAACATGTGACACAACCATCACACTCTCTCCACCACCGATCTACTTCATAGGTTGAAAGGATGTTACAATGAAGGCAATAATACTGCCAAGAAACCAGATTCAGGACTTGATGCAGAACTGGAAAAAAATCATTTAAAAATTACATTTACAGTAATTACTGAAAGCTTTGCTCATTTTGTGTGCAATTTGTTAAGAGCTGATTCATTTCCTGTTTCTTTCATTAGTGTTCCATTTGTCCTGGTATCCACATCCATTTTGACAGGTTGTGTCCCCCTCCCAATTCTTTAATATATTTTGCTTCCTCCTGGGGCAGTGGTAGCACAACAGCTGAAGCCCCTCCTACAGGTAGTGTTATGTACTGAGTTGAATAGGATCCAAAAGACAGCAGTCTGATTGGTCCTAGAGCAATAGGATTCAGAATGCAGCCGTCTGTTTGGTCCTAGAACAATAGGATTCAGAATGCAGCAGTCTGATTTGTCCTAGAACAATAGGATTCAGAATGCAGCAGTCTGATTGGTCCTAGAACAATAGGATTCAGAATGCAGCAGTCTGATTGGTCCTAGAACAATAGGGTCCAGAATGCAGCAGTTTGATTGGTCCACAGGAGCCACCCAATCCAGCTCCAGGTGGAAGTGAATCCACAACCTGATTGGCCTACAGGTGAATCCCAGAATTAGCCAATCACATGGGGCCCATTGTGTAAATAATGTATATAAAACAGACATTCTCGGAAACTTCCATTCCTCCTCACCACTATGAGCTGAATAAAGAGCATGAAATCCACTGTCAACTCAGAGTATATTTCAGGTAGCCATTGTCTTTCCCCCCAGAGTGCCTCCTAATTCTGGGGTATTGGAGAAACATGGCTGCTATAAAACAGCAGCCTCCCCTGACAACTGTCATTTCCCCCTGAAATGGACTGGAAGGGACTCCCTGCTAATACCAATCCCCCCCCCCCATTTCTTTCAGGACAAATGGGTTCTGTTCCGTTAAATGTTCCATTTTTGTGTCTGAAAAGAATGCACAGCCCTCGTTTTCAGAGGTAGCCACATATTTCTGCCCCTAGCATGTCAGAGAGAAGAGACAATGAACATAAAACATCAGGTCCTATGGATGGATGCCTCTGCAGCATCACATAACTATTTTCTTTTTTAAAAAGTTTTTTTTATTAACAAATTCAGCATAACAAATCAACAATACAAATCATCTTCATTGGTTTTCCCCCTCCCGTTTTATCCCCTCCCACCTCCCCAACAAACCCTCCCTCCCCTCCCAAGATTTCCCTCAGCTCCTCTCCCTGATTTCTCATCTCATATTGTTCTCTCCATATTATAAAATTGTATACATCCTTATATTATCTATCCAACATATTAACCCAATAAATTTGTGTATGTTTATTCAATACCTGCCAAGGAGTCCAGTTCATTTTGTTGTCTTTTTAAATAGAGTGTAAAAGGTTCCCAGTCTTCTTTAAAGTCACAGTTGTCTTTGTCCCGCAATTTACATGTCAGTTTCGCCAGTTCTGCATAGTTCATTAATTTCTGTTGCTACTGTTCTTTTGTCAGAGTTTCCTCATTCTTCCATCCTTGTGCTATCAAGACTCTTGCCGCCATCGTTGAATACATAAACAAATTATTTATTTTTCTTGGCGGGTCTTGTCCAACAATCCCTAACATCACATAACTATTTTCTGCTTCAAACCACCTCTTGGTCTGTTTTGGTTGTTACTTGCATGCACTGTGAATGAAGGAAGAACCTGGGGCTATGGAGAGCAAATAGGTGACTGTAAGCTTTAACAAACACACAATACTTTCATTGGTGTCACTCCAGCCACACATTTAACAGGCTGCTCAGTTTTTCAGCAATCTGCTGCACTTTTGAATGGAAATCTATAGGCTAAAAAAGAAAAGAAAGAAAGATTTACTCTGTCATTGAGATACATACACAGACCATGCATGGTCAGTTCTACCAATGGGTGGACCAGCCAGCTGCTTGATAGCTCAGTTGGTAGAGCATGGGACCCTCTCTCATGATCTATGATTCTGGATGACCCAGAACCATAGAATTGTAGAGTTGGAAGGGACCCTGAGGCTCTTGTCCAACTTCCTGCAATGCAGGAATAAGCAGCTGTCCTGTACGGGGATCAAACTTGCAAACTTTGCATTCTCAGCACCACACTCTAACCAACTGAGCTATCTAGCCTTAGCTGAATGTTGCTGAACTTGGTGATGGGTTTTCTTACCCTGCCATACTTAGGGTGTCAAACACTCTTGAAAACACAGTGTTGGATTTCTGCTTATGCCGCTGTGCAGTGCTTGGAGTCACAAGACTCTGTTTACATTCCAGACTGTTGGAAGTGTCACAGGAGACGGATGTTGATGTTACTGGTTTCCTGTTTCTTTGTACCAGTTGGTTCACTGTCTCTCACAGAGAGAGGATGTATATTCTTTTCTGTCTGTGTAGTTAAAAATAAAACGTAGCAATGTAGCTCATATATTTCTTGTCCTTCTTGTCTGGTTACTCTGCATAATGGGGGCATGCCTGGAGCATCATCAAAGGCTTAGGTTGTTAATCACCTTCGGAGGAGATTCCAAAAACACATTCCGAGGAGGAGTAGCTCGGCTGTACGGAGTTCCAACATATAGTAGTGACTTGTACTAATAAAATGGTACATACAGTGGCTTAGATCTTAACAAACAGAAACACTATGACAGCAAAAAAGATGAAATATAACCCTTTTATGGTGTCTCTCTGCCCTCCATAGATATCCCTTTTCTCTGTAAGATTCTACCTTTCCTTAAAAAGTGGCTTGCAGTGCAGATTTTAATGACAGCCACATCTATGAACAAAATCAAGAGCCGTTGCTTTCACAACACTTTCCATTTGTTAATTCTCTTGCGAAAGAAAGGAAGATAAAGCCACCGAACCAAGAAGAAAATGTTATATATCCAAGGACTTATGAATCATGAGCACAAGTAATGCTATTTGCCTTGGGCTTGTCATTATATTGTATGGCTATGAGCATTGTTGACCCTCTCCTTGTATTGATGTTGCCATTTAATAAGTTATTTCCAGTAGAAAGCTTTTGGAATTTATGTTGGCTATTTAGTGTGGTTCTGGCTTCTTGTCTTACACTTTTTGGGGGAAAGTCTATATTCCATCTGTGTCCAAGTGAGTAATGGGAAAGCCGAAGAAGTCAAAGGAGGTCATGAACACATACGTAGATCAATTGTCAAGTAGTGGATTACATATCTAGTGATCTGGCAAAGTTCCAGCTTTATAGATTCAGCTGCTCCATTTTGGCAATGCTGGAGTCATCAATCTATAACATCAGGTATACAGTGTTTTAGGGGAGGAATTCTGAACAGCAGCCTGTTAGTGTGTAGTGCACACAACAGACACATTTTAAAATATAACATAAAATAATTGTGAATAAAAAGAAGGAATATATAAGTCTGGAGAATCACACCCAGTGTTATACTAACCAAACAGCACAATTTTACTGAACATAGATGGTTCTTTATACATATGTTATCGTTGTGCCTTGATCCTGAATTTTCATATCTTTCAAATTAGTTTATTCAAAACAGAGGAACTGTCACTTTGGGGGTTTAACTAACTCTACAAAATCACACAGCAGTCATATTTAGCCATTTAACCCCAAATCCTGGAGCAAATCCTTAGGTAACAGCTTTGCATATTGGCACTTATCTAATCAGCTGACCATGGCTCCTTAACATAACGGGACCATTCTAATAGTACAGCTACCATAAAGCACATGGTTATATGTATCTCTCTAACATGGAAATAGCAAACTGATGGGCCCAGTGATTGGAGAGGGAACAGAGGGAGGAATAGTATTTTGGCATAGTATTACCTATACTAAAAGTGGACAAATCTGACTTTGTATGCCATTTCTCATTTTTCAAATCTAAAATTTAATTTCAAATCTTAAATTGAGTTTCCCACGTTTCTGCAGTAATTTCCACACACACACACATTGCATATTCGGCATCATTTTTCAGTGACTTCCTCTTAAACATTTTTTGTATGCAGTATTGACTAATTTCTGCAAGCAGTTTTCCCTAATGTAAAGCATTTTTGTATGCCATTTTGACATCTATATGCATTTTATGTACATTTCCCCATATTATATGCATTTCTGCACACATCTGTTGGTTGGGAACTGCACTGCAAAATTCAGAGAGCTCTTGTCTTGGTAAAGAGTAACCAAGCTACTTGGGGTTCTCCTCCAGCCACCCCACCCCCTGCAAGGGCAGCTAAATAGCATCTTAATCATTAACTAAAAAATAATCACACCATTAATTTTTATTATTTCCACAGCTTTCTCTACCACTATTAAAAAATCATTAGATTCCATTATTTATGGCTTATTTAATTATTTGTTTAATGAGTTGTTATTGATTCATTATTACAGTTTTTCACCCTGCAGAGTGCTTGGCGATTCCTTATCTCTTGTGAGGAGAATGTGAGAGGAGTCCCATCAAAGCCTCATCTAGTCCTGTTTCCCACAGCAGTCAACCAGGGGCTTATGAGAAGCATGCAAATAGGACATGAGGGCGATAGCTTTTCCTCTCGTTGTTCACTAGTGACTGGTATTCTGAGGCAATCCTGCCTCTGATTCCCAATGCTCCCCCACCCCAACAAGCCTGAGAAAGAGCCTAAGCAGAAAGAAACTGACTTCAGGGCACATTCATGCCCAACACATTTAAAGCACTCTTCTACCACTGCAAAGAATCAAGGCTTTCCCCCAAAGATTTATGGGAGCTGCAGTTTGTTGAGGATGCTGAATTTTTTTAGGAGACCCCTATTCCTCTCACAGGGATGTGGGTGGCGCTGTGGGTTAAACCACAGAGCCTAGGACTTGCTGATCAGAAGGTCGGCGGTTCGAATCCCCGCGACGGGGTGAGCTCCAGTTGCTCGGTCCCAGCTCCTGCCAACCTAACAGTTCGAAAGCGCGTCAAAGTGCAAGTAGATAAATAGGTACCGCTCCGATGGGAAGGTAAACAGTGTTTCCGTGCGCTGCTCTGGTTCACCAGAAGCGGCTTAGTCATGCTGGCCACATGACCCAGAAGCTGTCTGCTGACAAACGCCGGCTCCCTCGGCCAATAAAGCGAGATGAGCGCCGCAACCCCAGAGTCGGCCACGACTGGACCTAAAGGTCAGGGGTCCTTTACCTTTATTCCTCTCACAGAGCTACAATCTGGGCTCCCTCAGTTCTGGCACCTCTCAGGTGGGTGCCATTGACATTATAAGAGAACAAGGGAGGCGTTCATGATGAGTTCCGGCACCTCTTTTTCTAGAAAAATAGCACTGACTACAATTCTCAGAGTGGTTTAACAATCAATCCCTCTTCACAGTGAACTCTGGGAATTGTAGTTGTAGACATATGCTGGATCAGAGAAGTGTCCCATCTAGTGCAGAACTCTTCTCTCCCAGGGAAGTGCACTCTCTCTCTCCCACACAAACACACACAGAGCAAGATGGAGATAGCCTTTGTTTACTCTTCACTTCTGGTAATTAGAGCTTTATTGCTTCCGAATATTGGGACTTCCATTTAGCCCTCATCACTAGCAGTTATTGCTAGATCTATTTTTCATGAATCATCTGCCATTCAAGTTAAACACCATTCTCAGGTCTCCCCCCCCCCCCCGGGAGAATTCACCGGAACTCAATTCCGGGACCTCTTAGGTAGGCACCATTGTCATCCTAAGAGAATAAATGGAAAAATACCACTGAGCATTATTATCTTTCTAGTCATGAATTTCATGTTAAGTGTAAGTTGTGTTAAATAGAACCTATTGCCATTATCTGTCCCAAACCTATTGCTAATCAATTTCACCCAACAACTCCACATTCTAGAATTAATTGATTGATTGATTTTGTTATTATTGTGAGAAAGATCGCAAGCACTCATATCTCATCATGAAACTTCGTACTCCTAGGAAAAGATGGTTTTAAGAAAGGAAAACAGATACCACTGAAGAGATCGCAGCCTCATGGCTTCCTTTTCATGGCTGCATTTTCAAATGTAGATACTAACATTGACTGAGTTGCCTAATACAGGTGGTTATTTGGGTTAGCAAAAGACTGGGACTGCAAAATGCCTGTCTCCCTTAATGCACTGTATAAATGATGTATATCATTTGTGTAAGTGGCTGATATTAGAGTTTATTGGTGGATAACATGGTAATGGAAATCTTCAAATGCTTGCAGGTTTTCTGAAATAATAGCAAAGACTTAGCCAACAGTGTGTTAAATCATAGACTGTTGCTCTCCTTAAAAACAAAGCACACGTTTAAGATTCATATTAATGCTATGAAACAAAGAATCCACATAGCAGCTTAGTTCTATTTGCTGCAAATTCACCTTGAACCATTAAGCAACCAAACTTAGTGTATATAGATAGGGATGACAAAGGCTGAAATAATGACCAGAGATGATGATGCAGGGTTTTGTTTGGGGGGGGGGGGTTGGTTTTGGTTTTGCAGGGAGAACCAGCAACTGGAAGTTAAGTATACATAGGTAAAAGAAGGGGTGAAGCACCTCACTTCACAAACCACTTCTCCCCTACAAATGCCCTCCATCCTCAACACAGTGGTGTAGCGTGGGTTGCTAGTGCCCAGGGCCATGTTAAGGAGAGGGTGGGAAATGGATGGAGTATGCATGTGCATTCAACTGCCTAACAGCTACCGTGTCACCCAGGAGATGGCAATCGCAGAGATAAGAAAAAAAAGAGTCATTGCATTGTCTAGAGAGGTCACTTCCTGGTTCGTTTGGAGAAGCTGTTTTCAACGGAGCCTAGCAACAGAAGCACGCAGCTTCCATTCAATAGAGGCAGTACAGTACTGGGTTTTGAAATTTGTGCTTCCAACAATTTTGCACCCGGGGCAACACCCTGTGCCCTCTCCACACTATGCCACTGCTTCAATGCTCATAGTTTTGGCAAACAAAGAAACAGGAACCCCATGCTCTCCATGCAGTGTCTAGTTCTGATGTAACAGCAGGTCAAAGAGTGGCCATCTTCCTCATCTCCAATCTCACATAAATTCCCATGTTCAGCAGTCCTTGCCAGACTTCTTCATGAACCTGAAGACAAACCGTAAGTCCCAAAAAAGCAATCTAAGTGAGTGAGACTTGCCATTATTATCTCTGAGCTCATTCTCCTCGTTCTCTGCTATGTAGGAGATGACTTCAGCTGTGTTGAGGCAAATAATATTCTGGTGAGTTTCTGATGAGCATTTCTAGGAAATACTTTTGGTTCTGGCTTAGTTTGAATATGCTCTGCCTCTGTCAAAATAGGGGCACTTGTACCTTTATAGCCGAAGTTCCTTTAATCTTTCCTGCTTTTATAGCTGCATGGAGCCTCAAATAACTCTTATGCAACTGAAACAAGCGCCTTACAAGGCTCTCCTAATTGTCTACCTAGATACTTCCCAATTCCTAGCTAAGACTGTGTTCTAATGCAATGTGATGCAAAAATCGGGTTACATTAGCAGTTTAAAGAAATGTTGGTAAACAACTCGCCTTGATAGACAATGGTAAACACATATTCTACTATCTGCATATCCATGCCATATTATAAAGTTGATTATCCTACTAATCCTGCCTATTTTAAGCACCTAGTCCATCCACCACTTTTTACACATTTTGAAAATAATCACAACAAATTTTACCCAGGACAACTTAATAGTCATTCTGAAGGAAGAGAAGAATGACAAATTAATAGGCTTTCAGCAAGGAGACACACTAACTTCACTTGCAAAGTGAACATGCCTGTAGTGTTTTCCCCCCCTCATATGCGGTGAGAAAAGGTGAATAATAATTAATTGCATATATTTTAAATGATAGTAGGTGCCTTTGCCTTTGTAGCCTTGTGATTTTAGTTCAAGGAGTTGGTATCAGCGAGTTTCTTGAAACACAGGAGCGCATTAAAGCTCTCCAGTAAAATAAAGCTTTAAAAATAAACCAAGCAGCACTTTGGAGATGCTTTGAACTATTTGTAAATACCCTTTAAGTTTGGTTTTCTAACTCAGTTAACAACATGGACAACAAAACATTACTAGATGTTCTCTGGCCTCTTCAGCAGCCTTGGCTTTTGTACCTGGAGTCAGTCAGGGCCCCTTCCTCCCAGGCCAGGTGGGAAGAGGCCTGCAAGGCAGGTCCTCCAGGACTTATAGCCAATATGAGTTCTTCACAGCCAAGAACAGCGTTTTCTAAGGAACTTTAAAACGCAGTCAGTTCATAAATTGATAATGATAAGAAGATGACTTGAAATAAGAGAAGTTAGAGTGTCAAACAGCAGAAAGAGAATATTTAATAGGCAGGGCTTCTTCAGGAAGCAAAGAAGCAAAATGGGAAGAATAGATAGAAGGAAAGCTTCTGTCAAATTTAACTGGCGTACACATTGCCCAAGGTCCTCCAAGAGTGGTTGGTTGCTCAGCAGTGGAGCAAGATGGCTTCACCTCACGGCAACCATTTTAGGAATACCATCCATGTGCTCAGTACCATTTTGGAAGTGCTTCCTCCTGTCAGAGAAGTCTAACGCTGATTAGATTGGGGCAAAATAAGCAGCAAAATGAGCAGCCTCTAAATTGTGCTTCTCGGTGGTGTGACGTGGTTTGCTGGTGCCCGGGATGGGTGCGCACTGGGGGTGCAAGGCACGGGGGATGAACAGAGCCTACCTCACTAGCCCAGCCCTCACTGCTGATGCTGCGAGAGTGAAAACCCGACCCCTGAGCCAAGAGGGGAGCCCGGTCAGCTGACATGGCCCTTGATTCATCAAAGTGAGGGTGAGGCTGGGGTCGAAGGTCACATAACGGTTGCGTTCTTCTCACACCACCCTGTCATTCCTGTGCTGCTTTGCGAGGCTGGGATCTGATCTGAATTATTCACTCGGCGGATCGTTAAGCTCCGATCCCAGCCTTGCGACAGGAGGAGCCAAATGCACAGAGCCCCCTTAAAATATGAGCCTGAGACCATTGCCTGGGCAGCCCCCACCTTACAACTTTTTGTTTGACTGAGCATTTTGGTCTTTAGCTACCTCAAACATTTCCCATGAGCCTCATAATTCCAAGCACTGAGAGTAATATCAAGCATACTGTAAATGCCTCCATTTCAGTATCTCCACTTTTAAAAGACAGCGCCATTATGAATGGCTACCCTAAGTGGTCATAAGGACAATTTAGCTTCCACTTATAATTTTCCCCTAGTGTTCTTTAGGAACGGTGGAATGACAGCACATCCCCATTCATCTTCATTCTATCTGCTGGGAAATGTGAAGGTTGTCTGTATAACAATTTTCCTATTTAGCTCAGTAATCACTTAAAGGGTTTTGCCACCTTCTCGCCTTAACAGAGCCACAAATCTTGCCTCTAACAGTGTGTTGCTAGCCAGTATATTAGAAGCCCTCTTGAGAATAGCAGCCTAGGGTTATTACAGCTGAGCTATACACAGTTTTTACCATTTGCCATGTGCAATTATTTATTTAAAGCGTTTTTACTCCATTAATCAGCCAAAATGTCTCCTAGAGCAGCTTGCATAACAGCAATTAAACAAGGCAGCTTACAATCTAAAAGATGCACATAGAAATGAAAAGGAAAGAGGAAAACACCAGCACCAGTCTTGCTTTGCTGCAACCATGGCAAATATTGTTGCAAGTTTAAAGATCTCTGCTAAATTTTAATAGCGACCACTGGTTTATAAACAAGTTAAAACCATTGCCCTAAGCAGGGTCTCTCTCTTTGCGGCACTTGAAAATCACTGAAATATTACTGCTCATGTAAATTCTGCCAATTTCTCTCAAAACTCAGAGCCTGAAATATTTTTGTATCAGTCCTGCTAGAATGACTCTGTTGACTGCTCTTTGTCCTAAGAGCTGCATGCCCTGGAATCTCAGCACATGGTTATCCATAAACCAAACCTGAAACCTCAATTTAATATGAAATCAAATTAAAATTGATTTCATAGGAAACTAAATAGAAAAATAATAATCTTTGTCCCCCCCCCATCCCTGTTTCCCACCCAACATGTTAACTTGAAAGCAATAATCTCTGGCTTTACAAAGTTGTCTTATCGGCTTCTTCAAAGGGGAAAAATACATAACCCGTGTCATAAACAAACATTAAAAGACTAGCTTTCTAGGTTCTTTTCCACTTATCACAGGATGACCAATCATCCAATCACAGGATGACACCAGGCAGAAAAGGAAGCATTACAAGGAGATTTCTAAAGTGTGGTGTTTTAACTGCACTCGATTCTTATCACATTACTGTCTGGAACATCACAGCGTAGTCTTATCGGTTTCCTTTGTTGAAAGGACACAGTACTAATAGCTTGATTTAAACTCTGTAGCTTTCTAAAACAGCTTTGCATTTGGCAAACTTTTATCTCTGCTTGTATGAATGATGCAGATTTCCTCTTGGATTCTCATGAGTCTGGTCTGACATACATGAGCAGATATAGAAAAAAGGCTAACACCAGCTGTATTGACACAGGTAAATTAAGGGAGAAGGAGGTTATTCATATTACTCTTGAAGATTACAGGTTCAGTCCTCAGAAGGGGTTGTAGTTAGGTGCAAGAGCACATGTTTTGAATGTCATTGTGATTATTACTATCAGTGCCATTTTTCTAGAACTCACCATGAATGCCCCCTTGTTGTCTTATCATGGCAATGGTGCCCACCTGAGAGGTGCCAGAACTGAGTTCTGGCTGGCTGGGGGGGGGGTACCCTGTGTGGCAATCACACAGGGTCCCCGGACGTTTAACGGTCTATTGATCCCTGTGCCACCACTGTGCTCACTTCCCCGCTGCCACCAACCCGTTACTCTCGGGTACACACTGAATCCAGACAGTTGTTAAACTTGAACCAAATAAACAAGTTTATTTTATAAGTATTAACATGTTTATGGTTTCTCAGATAATATTCTTGTCAGTTTCTTAACTTTAGTTTCTTTACCAGCCTATACCTTCCTAATACCTTCTAACTGATTATCTCAACTGTTTGACTGACTCCTCTTAACAAATTCTCTCACTCTCCCACATCAGACTAGCCCAACCCACAGACTTATCCTCTCTCTGTCTCTTCTCTATCTCCAGACTGACTTCTTAACAACTCTAACTCTAACTCCTCCCCTTGGGTTCCTATTGGATAGTCATTTTACAATTAGTTAACCCGTTCCTTATGAACCCAGTATGATGTCACACACCTAGGAGGACAAACGCCACACTCTGATTAATGTTATTATTTAAATTTATATGCTACCCTTCATGAAAAGACCACACAGCAATTTACAACATGGAAAAATCAAAAGAGTTTTATACCTGCTAAAGGTAATACATGACAGAAAACAGCTTCTCGTGAACGATAGCTTTTTATAACAGCAGCAACATAAAAAACAAGAAAGGAGAAAATAAGCAGCAGGGCACCTAAAATACAAAAAAAGTGCACAAATGCAGAATTTTCTCTCTATCTAAAGTAGCTTCTAATCTAAGCCAGCCATAGACAATGATATATGCTCATCTGGGAGCTTTGCTTTCCTCCCAGGCCTTATCTGTGCTATGGGGAAAACAACTCTTTGGCACTCAATCGGAGCAAACAGCAATTTGGGTTTCCCCCAGATTGCCATTTGTTCCATTCTATTATTGAAGAGTGGGTTTTCTCTTGGAAAATAGCAGGGTAAGGGGGAAACTGCTCAGATTCATGTTTTCCAGCCACGGCACAAGCGGAAGTGTGGTTGACCCCCCAGTCTCTCACCCTGGCAAACCCTCACTTCCCCCACCTCTTGATTTGGGGGCCTTCCACCATCTATTTGCCGCTTTCATGCCCCAAGTGATATCCCATGCAGAAGGTCTTCTCAATTCCTGGCATCTCCAGAGACGGCTGGAAAAAAATCAGTTGTCTGAAATTCCAAAGAACTAGTCAATGTGGACAAGACTGAGTGAGATGGGCCAGTGGTCTGACGCCCTAAGTTCATGACTTTTGTTTCCAGTGTTCCTAAGGACCAGTGAACCCCATCTGCTGAAGAAGACTTGTACCTGCTCCACCTTTAAGGCACCATGCAGCTTGAAAATTCTGTATTTCTCCGTAGTGGTATAGACCTGAATTGTTTTTCTTAAGTGACTCTCTGGCGGATTGCAAGAACAATTTGTTGTGCTGCGTTTTTAGACTATTTTAAGAGAATGTGCCTACTTCACTTAATTACACCCCCTTCTCCCCTTTTATCCTGCACACCTGCTGCACACTTCTCCAAAAGGGAAATAAGACGATGAGAGGCCATTCAGCAGGCAGTCACTTTGTCTGGATAAACAGATTGTTCATTTTCTGGAAATGATGTGTAAATGCCACAAGTAACTTGATGGCCCATCTTTAAACACCCTGTCCAGATCCTGTCTCCATGATTACCATGTTTTAAAAGACCTATTAGCAATAATAGTCCAAGAGCAGGATATTGAGTTCAAATTAATGGCCAGTGAGAATTTAATGGCCTGCAGCTTATTTCGCTTGGTCATTAATCCCTAGGCATTGGCCAATGCCTTCTGTTTATTTATTTGTTTATGTTTAAAGATCTGTCATGGGGGTTGTATTTGTTTTCTTGCAATTTGACAGTGCTGTGCAGTGGGCATGACTGAGAGAAAATAAGCTGTACTTATTAGGTCACAAGCTTAGCTTCAGTTCAGCAAGAGCTTACTGATGTGGTATGAATAGAATTAATAAGGGCAAGATAGTGATTTGGTGGCAGATGAGTGGCCATGTGTTCTCCTGAGTTGTCTACCCCTTGTATCTTGTTCCATCACACTGAGCAGCTGAGGTGGAGCAGCTGAGGTTGGCTTTGGATAGGGGAAGCTTACACAATGGTCTGGGTGAGGGGCAAATCACATAACGACCAACATTTCTCTGCTGAAAATAGGGACGTCCTGCCATACCCTCCAGCATTTCTGCAATGAAAATAGGAATGTCACTATCTCTCAGCCTAGCCTACCTCACTGGGTTATTTGGGATCAGGGTGTGCATAGGTGTGAGATCCTTGAAGGAAGGCAAAAAACATGTGAAAGAAGCTGTAACAAGGATGCGGGTGGCGCTGTGGTCTAAACCACTGAGCCTCTTGGGCTTGCTGATCAGAAGGCCGGCGGTTTGAATCCCCACGACGGGGTGAGCTCCCATTGCTCGGTCCCAGCTCCTGCCAACCTAGCAATTCGAAAGCATGCCGAAAAGTGCAAGTAGATAAATAAATACCGCTCCAGCGGGAAGGTAAACGGCATTTTCGTGCTCTGCTCTGTTTCACCAGAAGCAGCTTGGTCATGCTGGCCACATGACCTAGGAAAACTGTCTGCAGACAAAAGCCGGCTCCCTCGGCCTGTAAAGCGAGATGAGCGCCGCAACCCCAGAGACTGCGACTGGACTTAACTGTCAGGTGTCCTTTACGTTTATCTTTTTTAACAGATCTACTCCTTGTAGAAGATTCTCTCCAAGTGACATATTCAAAGGGGTTTGAGGGAAATGAAGCATTTTGATAAGACAAGCAAGCAACAGTTCTTGGGATCATGGTAGGTGGTCCATTTGGAAAGTGTTGGAACTTGGTCCATTTGGTCATCATTGACTCTGGGGACAGGAAGACTAAAGCAATAAAGAGAGAAATTAAAAGAAAAGGAGGAGCAAAAATCTGCTCCAGCTAAGGAAAAGATACTACACTAAGGCAAACAAGAGGGAAGAGGGTGTTGAAAGGAAACAGCTGATCAGTGGGATCAGAAGAGAGATAAGGGATGCTAGTGGAGGCTGCCTGGGAGGGGGGAGGTAAAAGCCCATGGATCCTCAGGATTTTTGCATTGGTTCACCCCAAATTCACCATCAGATCACATGTCTGTGGTCACAGCATGAACCACAAAAATCATAAATCCACTGTTTCGTTCAGAATATTTTTTTTCTTGTTTTCCTCCTCTAAAAACTAGGTGCGTCTTATGGAGCAAAAAATACGGTATGTCCGAGCATGCATACACAGGAAGCATAACAAGGGATTGATGGAAGGGCAAGATGAGATCAAATGGTGAAGGAAAGGAGTTGTGCTCCAGCATAGGAAGTTGCCTTATACTAAGTCAGAGCACTGGTCCACCTAGCTCAGTAATGTCTGCTCTGACTGGCAGTAGCTCTCCACGATTTCAGATCTCTCCCAGCCCTTCCTGGAGATGCCAGGAATTCAACATGGGGCCTCCTGTATGCAAAGCACATGCTTTGCTATGGAGCGTTGGCCCTTTCCCAAATCCCATCAGGTTGCAATGCATCTTTGAGCCTCCTTTTAAATCACGTAATACGACACCTAAGAAGCCCTCAAACATGACAGTGAAATGGTGCCGTGTGCTTTTATGATGACACAACAAGCCAGGCACAGCTATTTGCCTCAAGACAGAACAAAGCTCAGCTCCGTAAGAGGTATTGACTCGCATTGTGTGAAACCCGGGACACTGAAGTCATGGATCTCTTTTTACACAGAACAATAGCGTTTGAAGATTTCAGGCACGACCAGCTCAGATGAGCCCCATTTTGCTGCCCTAGGCAAAAATCAATTTTCCTCTCCCTCACATACACACATAAGCACACACGTTCATCCACATTGTGCTTCATATAACAAAGGACTGAAGACTACCTTATCTGTTCAAGAAATGGCTGCTCATTTTGCCTGTTCCTTTTTCCAGTCAAGTGAATTGAGTAAATGGAAGGAACTTGAACAGAGTAAAAGAAATGGGACAGCATTCACACAGAACTCCTGGGATTTTGCAACTTCATGCAGACACCCAGACTGACTGACAAGCTCTGATTTCCAAGAAAGGGAAGAAAAAGAAAGGGATCAGCTGGATATACAAATCTGGAGATTTGATGAACAGTTCTGGATGGTACAACCAATGATGATAATGATGACAGCCAGTGATGGACAAGTGAGAGCCAGTGTGGTGTAGTGGTTAGAATGTTGGACTAGGATCTGAGAGACCAGGGTTCAATTCCAGTATGTTTCCGAGCACAATTCAAAGTGTTGGTGCTGACCTGTAAAGCCCTAAACGGCCTCGGTCCAGTATACCTGAAGGAGTGTCTCCACCCCCATCGTTCAGCCCAGACACTGAGGTCCAGCACCAAGGGCCTTCTGGTGGTTCCCCCACTGCAAGAAGTGAGGTTACAGGGAACCAGGCAGAGTGCCTTCTTGGTGGTGGTGCCCGTCCTGTGGAATGCCCTTGCATCATATGTCAAGGAAATAAACAACTACCTGACTTTTAGAAGACATCTGAAGGCAGCCCTGTTTAGGGAAGTTTTTAAAAAACAATTTAATTTGAAATTTCATGCAATGGACATGCCATGTGACAAGCCTTAATATTTTAATTAGTCCTGCAGGCAGATACGGTTTGGGTTCTACTTCAGGATGGAGGAGCCATACAGGGAAATGAGTGTTCAAGCAATCCCTGGATTTGCTGCCTGCACAATGCTATATTGTTAGTGTTCCTTCCTTGTTTTTCCTTCAAGTCAGTAGCAGCTGGCAGAGTTGCAATGTTTAACTGACCTCCTGTCACCAGCATCACTGCAGCTTACCAGGAGGGAGTGGACACAAGCTTGGCGCAATGCCAGTGTATCACTGGGAGCACCAGATTAGCTCTGACACTGCATTTGCACCTTCCTGCCTCCCCCTCCCCCCCTGATAAACCACAGTGCTTCTGGTGGTGGGAGGTCAGGTCAGCAGCCTTGCGCCGCTGACCGTGATTGCTTTTAGTCTCAGCCTAACCTACCCACAGGCCTGTTCTGCGGATTAAATGAAGAGGGGGGAACCACATATGCTACCTTGTGTTTCTTGGAGAAAAAGGTGTGATAGAAATGCAAGAATCAAAGCCAAACCAAACAATTGCACAAGGTACTTTTCATTAAACCTTGTAAAGAATGGTGGGAAATGCCATTTCAGGTGTCTAGCCTCTGGCGTATTCCTCAATAAAACGGTGCTACGAAACCTAAGCCGTCTCCCACACTTACTGATGTACCATGATATCTACAAACCTTTTGATGTTGAGAGTGGAACACTTGATTGGTGTTATAATGGTGGGACAATACATTCACTGAACATTTCTCCTGAACGTTTATTTGCTGGGGCAGTAAGACTTAAAACCCAGAAACACCAACCGCTCAATCTTCTCCCTCCTTGTTTGCCGGATTTGGGGAAGTTTCTGTGAGAGTCTCTCATACCCTGGGAAATGGTTTGCAGGCAGATGAAAAAAAAGGAAAGCCATTCCAGGTTCAAGTAATACATTTGTTACCTGCCAAACTACGGTTCATTGCATTCCCATTTGTGTCTACGCTCACAGTACTATGAAGAGCCGAAATTATTTCTCCAGGAAACAAATGAGTACAAAGAAAACTTTTGTCAACAGACTGAAGCACTGTGTATTTATAAGCCAAGCAGCCAGAACTGCTTTAATATGCCACCCCAGTGTTTTACAGAATTTAGAGACAGTTGTTCTTCTTCCACTTTTCTGCCAATTATTTCATTATTATTATTAATTGAATTTATATACCGCCCTATAGCCACAGCCCTTAGGGCAGTCCACAGGATAAAAACACAAACTACATAATCAATATAAAAACAAGAACAACCCAATAACCCCGGCCCCCGCAAATAATCAGAAAGGGGAAATAAAATTTAAAACACACATACACAATATTTGTAACAAAACATATAAAAATAAGCACCCATCAGGTATCATCAAGGAAGAGATTAAAAGATCAATTTAGCTGTCTTTTCAAATCAAAATTTAGCTGTCTTTTCAGCCACTGGTTCCCCCCCCCCCCCAATTGCAACCATTCATAGAAGCTCTTTGATCCAGTGGAGGCTTCCATGAAGGGGTGCTGGGAGGCAACTTTCTATTACTCCCCCTCCCTTCAGCAGCCCTTGCCCCCATTCCCAAATCTGATCCAAGGGTTGAATTTCTCTAATTCAGTCACTGGCACCTCACAACCAGATAGAAGGGAAATAAATCACAGAGAAGTGCCAAATGAAGATGAAGTAGCCTTGGCTTGTCTGCATCTTCCAACAAGAGGTTGAGCTCCTCCATAAAGGTAAAGGTACCCCTGCCCCTACGGGCCAGTCGTGTCCGACTCTGGGGTTGCGCGCCCATCTCGCTTAAGAGGCCGGGGGCCAGCGGTGTCCGAAGACACCTCCGGGTCACGTGGCCAGCGTGACAAGCTGCATCTGGCGAGCCAGCACAGCACACAAAAATGCTGTTTACCTTCCCGCTGGTAAGCGGTCCCTATTTATCTACTTGCACTTAGGGGTGCTTTCGACCTGCTAGGTTGGCAGGCGCTGGGACCGAGCAACGGGAGCGCACCCCGCCACGGGGATTCGAACCGCCGACCTGACGATCGGCAAGTCCTAGGCGCTGAGGTTTTACCCACAGCGCCACCCGCGTCCCAAATTCTATCATTGAACTCTGTGCTACTAAAATGATGATGGCCGACGTTACCTAGTGGTCAAGGACTGATCTGCACTACATAGAACATGTTGGAATCTGTGGACCTAAAGATGTTATGAATTCAAACTCCCATCAGCCCCAGCCAACATGGCCAGTGGTTAGAAACTATGGGATTCCCCCCAACCCAGCCACATCTGAAGAGCCACTGGTTCCCCAGCCCTGTTATACAACTTCAGCTGCTATGGCTTTCTGCGAAGAATGCAGGGAATAATAATTTGGGGGTGTGGCTGCTTGTTTATTTAATCATGTATTTATTTAGCATTTCTATACCACCAACACTGAAGAACCAAATATCATGGCAGCCAGGAAACAGCATAAAATTAACAATAACATTATATTAATAAAGCGAGTAAAAGTGCATTGCAGCTTGGTAGACCAGCACCCCTCAGAGAAGGCCTAGGTGAAGAGATGTGTTTCAGCAGCCACCTAAAGCCATGGTGTTTGTGGATTTAAGACAACCCTCAGAAGCACACAACACTAGTAAAATTGCCCTTTTGGAGGATCAAATTGACTGGGCAGGGGTATACAAGGTAAGGTGGCCCTTGGTCCCAAGTTCTTGAAAACTCTGAGTTATTATAGGTAAAGGTAAAGGACCCCTGGACAGTTAAGTCCAGTCAAAGGCAACTATGGGGTTGTGACGCTCATCTCGCTTTCAGGCTGAGGGAGCCGGCGTTTGTCCAGATAGCTTTCCAGGTCATGTGGCCAGCATGAATAAACCGCTTCTGGTGCAACGGGACACCGCGACGGAAACCAGAGTGCATGGAAATGCAATTTACCTTCCCACCACAGCGGTACCTATTTATCTATTTGCATTGGCGTGCTTTTGAACTGCTAGGTTGGCAGGAGCTGGGAAAGAGCAATGGGAGCTCACCCTGTCACAGGGATTCAAACTGCTGACCTTCCAATTGGCAAGCCCAAGAGGCTCTGTAGTTTAGACACCAGCGCCACCTGCATCCCCTCAGTTATTACAATCTAGCCCTCCTCACAGAATCACCCTTCCCAGGGTTTGCAGCCAAGAAAGAAAGAGCCAGTGTGGTGTAGTGGTTAAGAGCGATAGACTCGTAATCTGGGGAACCGGGTTCGCGTCTCCGCTCCTCCACATGCAGCTGCTGGGTGACCTTGGGCCAGTCACACTTCTTTGAAGTCTCTCAGCCCCACTCACCTCACAGAGTGTTTGTTGTGGGGGAGGAAGGGAAAGGAGAATGTTAGCCGCTTTGAGACTCCTTCGGGTAGTGATAAAGCAGAATATCAAATCCAAACTCTTCTTCTTCTCTTCTATTGTCTGTTGCTGTGTAATGTGAATGTGCTGGAAAGTATCTGACACACATTTCACCTGAGCAGTGGCCCTACTGGATAGACTTTTCTCTCAGCTTCCCACTCCACTCCCAATCTGTAATACGTAATGATACGGTCATTTAGGGATTGGCATGTTTGAAGTATGGACATCCCCAGTTAAGGATTTCTGTGGTAATTAGGAGCCTATCAGATTTGACCACACTGATAGCAAAGAAACATATAACAGAGAGAAATGTCAATGAAAATTTTTACAGGCGTTGCTCCAAAATTATCAGAAGATAATAGTAGTAGTAGTAATAGTAGTAGTAGCATTAATAATAATAATAATAATAATAATAATAATAATAATAATACCCCTGTCCATCTTACTGGGTTGCCCCAGCCACTCTGGGCAGCTTCCAACGAAAACATTATTCAAACAGTTTGGTTAAGCCCTAGATCTATGTGCCAGCAAGTTAATGGCCCAGTTAATCAGAAAGGATACACATTACATTATCAGAAGCAATTATTACAGACTGTAGAGACCAAAGTGGAACATTTGCAGTAATACTGTGACTTTAAAAAATGTTTTTAATAAAAGGAGCAAATCAAATAAAATCTATCTCAAAACTTCCAATTAAATATTTGAATAGGCTGATCCATCTATTGTAAATGCTTTCTATGAAGATACTTAAGGATGTATTGCATTAAACGGGTGCTGAAGGCCCAGAGAAGAAGATCTGGCTGATTGATTTATGAATTGCAGCCTTCTGCTCCCTACCACTCCTGGATCTGGTCCTGCTTACCTCTCCTCTTGGACCTTTCTGACCATAGGAACATAGGAAAGTGTTATACAAAGTCTCAGGCAGGGTTTTTTGCCAGTCCTACGTGGAGATGCTGGGAATTGAACCATAGCTGTCAACATTTCCCTTTTTATAAGGGAAATTCCTTTATTCCGAATAGGATTCCTCACAAGAAAAGGAAAAAGTTGACAGCTATGGATTGGACCTGGGACCTATTGTATGCAAAGCAGATACTCTACCACCAAGCTATGGCTGTTGCCCTTGTTTTCATTCCTGTAGACCACTCCTTGCTCAGCTCTTCTGTCTTGAGCTCCCATTCAACTTCCATGGACCTGCATCTAGTTACTTAGGTGCCCATCAGCTCCTTTTCCTAGGCCTCGGAAGCCTGTTTCTCTTCTGCGTCCTTTTGCCTTCTCCCTCTCCAGCACCTGAGCAGCTAATTCAACGGCAGCCAATAAAATCTCGGCATTTTCCGATATTTAACTGTAAGTGGCTTTGCAGCCACCACTACTCCTGCAAATTATCTGAGCGCATCATAATATAGATAGCAAATCAGAAGAGGTAAAGTGGTATATTTTATTAGATCAGTCTCTGTAGGTTAAGGAATACTGAAGACAACGAGTTCACAGAACTCTCCACCAGGAAGAATAGGAAAACCATACAATTCTCTGCCTATATACAGCTAGAGAATTCCGAACATCGATATTTTTTCAGTCACTTCAGACAGATAATGGACTAGTCACAAAACACTAGCACATCAGACCATTTTATTACAAAACATTAAACCAGGAAGTAGTTGTTGAATGATTCTAGAAGCAAAGAGATGTACTTAAACTATTTTCCTGCACATTTTAACCATTTTCTTTTTCCCAGCCAAATATTCCACGGATGTTTGCCAGATTGTCTTAGAAGACCATTTAGGGCATCTCAAGTCCACCTGTCTTCCACAGCAGACATAAAATGTGAAGGGAAAGCATACATCTCAAAACCCACAGTAGACATTTGCCATTGGGCCATGACCAGTCATAGCTTTCTCAAACACATTCACAGCCTGTCCCTGAGTTTAGGGCTGGGTGTTTTTTTACAGCAAACGAAATGCTTGCTCAGGCAACGACATGAAGTGTAATGCCAGTAAGTGATTCTCGTTGACAAGGTCGCTTGTGGGACAAGGTGTGTGACTTCATAGAATACGCTGGAGGCTATCTGATTTTTTTATTTATTTACACCATCGCCAGTCGGCCATTTTGTGTCCCACATTTAGATACATCACAAATAGTTACAACTGTCATACCTAGATTCTGTATGACGGGATTTGTTTTCAGGATATAGGCAGCTGTGGTGGAGGCAGTGTACCTGTATGAAACACACCTTCGTTCTGTCATCAGATCCAGTTCTAGTCAAGCCACAGGCAAAACAAGGTGAGAGAAAATGGAACGAGGCAAAGGAAAAGCCAGGAGGCTCAAAAGATGTAAAGCCAAAAAGGCACCAATGGGTCTGTAGCCAGATGTAGAAACAGAGTTCCCAAAATGCTCAGATTAATGAGCAAACTGAAACTGGGAGCCTTTGTAGGATCGAAGAGTATCACATTCTGTAACCCATAGTTGCTGAGAAGCTGACATGATTAATCTCTCCAGAGCCAAGTGGTGTTGTGCAGGCCGAACCACAATTGACAACGGCATGGCTCCAAGTGACTGACAGAAAATCCGTCATGAGAATACACTGTTTTCCTAAAAGGAACTGTTCTAAAAGCCTTTACAAAAAGTTTTAAAACCTAACAAATCTGGTGGTTGGTGGTTGCCATACAATGGTGAGCCCAGGGCAACTAGTCAATCACAACACAACAAGTGTGGGGCAAGCTGTGGTGACATCCTGTGGTAATTTCTGCCCCTCCTCTTCTAGAACATCTTTACATCTAAATAATTATTAAATGAGCTCTTTGCATTTATCTTTAACTTTCTGGCCCACATCTCAGCTCAGACTGGAACCCATGAGATGACTTTAAAGAAATCTCATCTCTGTAGTTTTCTGCATTTCAATGTAGATTGTTCCTTGACAGGGCGACCTAAGACATTTTGCTTCCACAGATGAAAAGGTGAATCACTCTCCCATTGCCAAGCCAAGGTGCACAACGCCCAAGGCTGGCCAAGTCATGTTGACATCTGAGGGAGACAATATCTCTCACCTATGGATTTGTATGAGGGATTTTCTAGTAACTTCTATTGCTTTCCAACACTCCACTATAATATGACATATAACTTTTCCTAAGAATAGCATTTCATCATCTGTCTTGTGTGTCCAAATCTCATGGTTCTTATGTTTCCAAATGTATTTGCCACCTCTGCATGGTCCTGCTCTGTGACATGACTGGAACTGATGACATCACTTGGGAGAAGCTAACAATGGGGTTATATATCACATTAGTGCTGCCCAGACCTCTGGGAGGGACAATGCTAATGGGAAGCAAGATTGTGATATCACACCCTATGTGATCTCCTCGATTCCAGTGTTCCTGAAGATGTGGCAAATAGCATAAAGAATTCCTTGAGCTGACGCGATTCCACATTTCGGTTGCCCATGAAGACGAGTGACCTTACACAAAAAGTATCGGGCCTGGGGGGAAAAATTGTTTTAAGTGCACCTTTTGAGGCATTATTCTGCTGCTTTCTGCTTTTTGCTTCCTCGTGTGACATGACCAAAGAGAGGCAGCAACAACACCACTTAAAAGTAACACAGATCTTGGATTTCTGGTGCACTTCAGTTTATACTAAAGACAGCTGGGAGAAGTGGTCTTTTCTGGGATGTTGTGTTCTGTGGCAGGAGTCTCTCAAAAGTGATGACAAGTAGACTTTTTTTTTTTTTTAAGGAAAACATGTAACAAATGTGACATATAAACCACTTTGAGCTCTCCCCCCCCCCTACAATCAAGTGGCATATAATTTTTATGAAATAAATATAAGGCAGAAAGCACCCAGAAGTATCATGATTTGATGTAACATGCTGGTTCCATGCTGCTCTCATCTCTTTAGGCAAATGAATATCTTGTTCTTGGTCCAACATATTTCCATATGAAACAATATTACACAGAGGAACAGAGAGCTAAAAACGTGAGAGGGCTGGTCAGTTAGCAAGGCCAAACTACTTGTGGGAGATCCAAGAATGAATTTCCCAACCTCTTATTTAAAACTTGAGCATTTCCCAGTGGGATTCTCTCTCAGACTCTGAATGGCCCTGATGGAGTTGAAGGATATCTGCAATACAGATACAGATCCTTCCTTTCCCCATCTAATAGCAACCCAATTCCAATGATGTCAATCTCCAGGGCTGCTTTTAAAGGTTAAATACAAATACACCAGGGAATACGATCATGAATTACCCCCACAGAATCACATGTAGTTTGGTCTTCAGTGTCATTTTTCAGCCCTATCCAAAAGTTGGTCTGAGCAGGATGAACTGGTTTGAGCTGACTTCATCACATTAAAGTGATTTATTTGTCAGTGGGCTTAAATGGGCTTAAATCCAATTACTCTGTGAACATAAGCTGTTGACTAAATCTTTCTTCAGAGTGGTCTCGGTTTCCTAAGGCTTTGTCAGCTTTGGTGTAAGAGCTGCAACAAAATTATCCACTTCAAACAATTATTGTTCTCTCTAAACAAATTATAAGGAAATTCCTAGTCTAGTTTTTAAACCACGGATCTTTGTAGTGCAAAAATGATGGAAAACATTAAAAAAAAAAACCAACTTTCCAAATGGGTTTTCAACCAGCTTTGTAAATGGTCAAGATAGAAAAGTTCTAGTCAACATTTTCTCAATTACATTTCCGCATCTTGAAATGTCAACATAAAAACAAAATGAAATGATACGCTGGGCTTTAACCTTTTAATCTTATTTACTGCGGTGTGTTTCAGAGTGTCAGTTATCCCCTTTTTCAAGATTGTCAAATATCTGGCATTTATAGGTAAAGGTAACCAATCCAGTAGACAAGGTTGAACAAAGCGAAGGCCGTGGGAAAGAAGATCCGGGAATAGGAGTCAATTTTGGCCACGCGGATGTGTATTCGTCCTTCTCTCCACGATCCTGTGCGGCAGTCGTCGAAGCAACAAAAGAAGCTGGTGCAGTCTTTCCCTTCAAGGCACTCATATCCATAATTGCCATGATGTTCTTGAAGGTGACGGAGATTGTTGATTGGAATTAACGTTGATCCAGGGCGGACAGGAAGTGCAGGAGTCTAAAGAAAATGATAACAGGCTAAGGATCAGCTTTTAAGAACTAGTTAAAAGCCCGTCAGGTTCAATGGAGAGAGGAGAAAAGAAGAAGTGAACTTCTCAAACCCACTCTCTGTTAGGAGTCACCACTCCCCTACCTCTCTACCCCCACTTAATTCACCTTCAAACTCCTCATTGAGAGCAAGGGTTAGTCAATTATTCCAATGTCCTGGTCATGTTCCTTTCTCCTCTGTTTTATTTCTCCTCAAATGATGCATTGCTTCATCCGCCTCTCCTGGTATGTCCCAATGGGGGGACTTCTTTAAATAAAAACATCTTGGAGATCCCGGGCCACAGGGAGGTTAGGGCTGGCCTCAACCAGAGCCAGGGCTTTTTCGGCCATGGCTCCAATCTGGTGGAACGCTCTGTCACAAGAGACTAGGGCCCTGTGGGACTTGACATTTTTCCACAGGTCCTGCAAGACAGAGCTGTTCCACCAGGCCTTTAGCTAACGCAGTCTGACCCCTCCTTCGATAATCCTCATAGAACTCTAGCCCAATGGTTGCCATTAATTTGATTTTGAATTGATTTTAGAATGAATTGATCTTGGAATGCATTTCAATTAATTGATTGTGATTTTATGTAAACTGTGCTACTTTTATTGTTGTTAGCCGCTCTGAGCCCAGCTTCGCCTGGGGAGGCTGGGATATAAATAAAATTATTATTATTATTGTTGTTGTTATTAAAGTTATGAAGTTTATTATCAGCTTCTTTTCTCTCTGGACTCTGTTATTCAAGCGACTCTGCTAACACATCACACATTATGTTTTTTGGTGTCTAAGTTGGCCCAGCCATTAGACAGGGTGGGCCTGCTGCCTCAGGCAGCAGAAACCCCTGAGATGCCGCTCCCATGGGCACCCCGCTTGCACTGCCACTTCCACTAGTGGTGGAGAAGCACTGCCAACAACGGTGCCGATTTCGGGCAAGCTCATGTCCGTTTCAAGTGAGATTTCACCTGAAGTTGGTGTGATCTGACCTGAAATCAGTGTTGATGGCACTTCTCTGTCAGTGGTGGATGAAGCAGACTGAGTGGCAGAAGGTGGCAGTAGCGGCGGAAAGTGGTGGCAGGTGTGGTCTCAAGCAGTGAAATGGAACACGCCGCCCCTGTTTGGTGTACACCTCAATGTACACATGTCAGCGCACAGCAGTAAACAATGTGTCAAATGAACACTCCGTGGGGAAACCTGGGCTTGTTTCCCAGCAATTAAGCAGCCCTGCTTTCATCATTTGTCCTCCAAGCCATTATTTATCCTTATCTTCTTCATGTTTTGACTAAATCTTCAGTGCTATCTTCCTAATGTGGATGATGCATTGTTTCTGAACTTAGCAGTATCACTACAGTTCATATATTTAAATGTCCAAGGAGGAGCATTATGCATGCCTAAAATAGTTTGCTGTAGGCACATTTTACTGTAGACACATCAGATGTCAAAGAAATAAACAACTATCTGACTTTTAAAAGAGATCTGAAGGCAGCCCTGTTTAGGGAAGTTTTTAATGTTTGAAGTTTTATTCTGTTTTTAATGCTATGTTGAAAGCCGCCCAGACTGGCTGCGGAAACCCATAAATATAAATATAAATATAAATATAAATAAATATAAATATAAAAACTTAGTTCCAGTAGAGAATGAAGTGGGATGCAAGGGACCTTGCTCACAACAAAAATCTTAAGTAACAAGATCTGCAAAACAGTGCAGTTTTAATAGGTCCTAACAGGCTCAAGGGTAAGACTTTTTAGAGAGATAAGTATGTGGTTAAGTTCACTATCCAATACGCATGTCGAAAGACCAAATGCTAGAATAATGGAAGGTTAATGCTAAAGATGTATTTGTTTAATTTAAGTGTATTTACATCCTACTTTTCTTCCATCATGAAACTCAAGGTATACATGAGATTATAGGGTAATATAAATGCAAGGATTAGGAATCAAATAATATGGAGCCTAATAATTCGAGTTACAATGTTCTTAGACTCAAGAGTTTGTGAAATGTTGACTTTCCAGAGATAGTGCCGTGTCTCAGAATGAAGGTCTTCAAAGCCTGTTCACAACCCAGGAATGGAGCTGAAATAGTCCAGCAACCATTAGAGCTACTCAAATTTACTGAAATTATATGATTAAATTTTAAATAGGTATTTTCATACAAGCTGCTTTTTCAGCATTCTTGGTAGCATTTAGGATCTAACTGAGCCAATTACCATTTGCAGTGTTGTTAAAATGCAATGCTCAAACACATTTTAATACAGCAGGCAGATAATTTCCTCTTGGTGTGAAGAAATAAAAAGTTTTGGATGGGACACATTTCTGACATATTGGTTACTAAATGGTGATATCTTGCCAATAGAAAGAATCTAATCTCCTTAATTGAACTGTAAGTGTTGCGGAAAAGAGGTGGCATCAAAGATGGGTATAATTCCTCCACCACCAAATGGCCATATGCCATTAACTGCACCTGTACAATTTATGCAAGTTTTTTTTAATATAAAAAAGCATTAAAGGAGCTCTTATTACAGCCATTATTTCATTGTATAAATGCTATTATTTCCATGGGATTATCATATATACTGATAGCAATCTCAGTTCTCTCTCTCAATGTGGCAAAAGTGGTACCATCCATGCACAAGGGGGACATATCAGTAAGCTTGGGATAACCCAAAGGTTTTCAGAATTACCAAAAAAAAAATAGGGGGAAACACCTAAGGACTGTCATAAAACGATTCTCCACTACACTGATGGCACAGAGGGGACCTGGAAGCTGCTCTTCCAGTTTGTGCAGGGAGCTATCTGTGCATGAAATAATGCACAAATCAGAACTGGGATATTTCTTTTTCTGTGGTAGGCATCCGTCAGATTCTGCTATTTTGGGCAGCTGTCCAGATAACAAGTAAGCAATGAAAGAATAGGTGTTTGCTTTGGCAATAATTTAAAAATTACCAGCAACGAATACACACACAGGGTTGTGTTCAACATTGGCCTTACTCATATTAATTAGTAATGCGGCAGCTAGACTGGTGACTGGGAGTGGCCGCCGAGACCATATAACACCAGTCCTGAAAGACCTACATTGGCTCACAGGATGTTTCCGAGCACAATTCAAAGTGTTGGTGCTGACCTTTAAAGCCCTAAGCAGCCTCAGTCCAGTATACCTGAAGGAGCATCTCCACCGCCATTGTTCAGCCCGGACACTGAGGTCCAGCACCGAGGGCCTTCTGGTGGTTCCCTCACTGTGAAAAGTGAGGTTACAGGGAAGCAGGCCGAGGGACTTCTTGGTGGTGGCGCCCGCCCTGTGGAACGCCCTCCCATCAAATGTCAAGGAAATAAACAACTACCTGACTTTTAGAAGACATCTGAAGGCAGTCCTGTTTAGGGAAGTTTTTAATGTCTGATGTTTTATCGCTTTATTATTATTGTTTAGTCATTTAGTCGTGTTCGACTCTTCGTGATGCTATTATTATTATTATTATTATTATTATTATTATTATTATTATTATTATTTTAAAATTAGAGGGCATGAGCAATGTAGGTCCATTAAATTCAGTGGGTGTACTGGAGCTTAGATACAACCCTCTGTGTGGAAAGTGAAAATGTGGTGAATTCAAGCTGCTGTAAAAATTGGTTTCAACATTAAGGTTTGATATAATGCACAGTGAATTAAATATGAGACGATGCTTTCTGTCCTAATTCTTAACTTAGCCATTCTTCCATTTCAGAAAGCTCTTTGCAGTCCTCATGATTCCAGTTCAGTGATCCTTTATTATGGTGCTTGGGAATTTCCATATTTTTTAAAAAAAAATCTCAACATCATAGTAACGAAAAGTAACTTCTTATTTATTTATAGGAGAGGGCTAAATTTATATATTGCTTAATGATATGCTCCATATTAATATTTTAGTATGTTTACCCTCTGGGGATTATTAAATGTTCATGTTTCTGTGCACTGGTCTCTTTTGAAGTTCAAAATAATTGAAGAGACGAATGGTAATTGTTATTTAGAGTGACGGAGACAGTGGTATAAAAAAAGGAGCTCTCTCCAAACATAACAAAATGACTACAGAACATCACCCAGGTACCCTGTGACAAATTTCAAACAATATCAAAATGATTAGAGGACGGGAAGAAGCATGGGTTCTTTATTACTCTCTAGCTGAAGTGCATATAGATGAAGAAAAGGAAAAATCTAGAGTGTTTATTATGTTTTGGCTCCAAGTGGCAACCTTATGGGAAATTTAGTACCACGGAAATCAATGGTGGAAGTGAACATAATTATGTGCAAGTGTGTGACTGCCAAGTATTGATATACATTTACCTGAGATTTCTATCTCACTAAGCAAGGTTGCACGGCATGCAAAAACTGAAAGCCAGCTTCAAAATTCTGTGCTATATGCAAAATGTATGTCGCACAATATTCAGCAATCAGCTGTCATTGCATTCTTAGCAAAGAACTGAAGACATCTCTCCAAAACTGTCTCTGGGCTCTGCTTTTATACAGTGGTACCTCTGGTTAAGTACTTAATTCGTTCTGGAGGTCTGTTCTTAACCTGAAACTGTTCTTAACCTGAAGCACCACTTTAGCTAATGGGGCCTTCTGCTGCCGCTGTGCCACCAGAGCACGATTTCTGTTCTCATCCTGAAGCAAAGTTCTTAACCTGAAGCACTATTTCTGGGTTAGAGGACTGTATAACCTGAAACATATGTAACCCAAGGTACCACTGTATTGACCAAAACTGCCAGCTCCACCTCCTGTTCTAGTTTGTACCCCTTAACACAGGGCTCTCCCCAGCCCCAGGCAGATACCAAACAGATTTTTAAAAATATGTCTCTGTACACATTCGCAACTTAACATGCAGTGAGGTCCTTATTCTTCACTGTGTTTGAAACTACATTTGCACCTTATTGTACACATGAGCATGGTTGGAAATGGTTGTAAGTTGTCCACTATGTATCTGCATCAGTGGGTGAAGATGGGATGGTGATGGCTTTAGCCAATGAGCCATTTGGGTCAAGGCTGGGTTTTTGAGTGGGAAAGCATTAAAATGCAGTAGTTCACAAGAAACGACAGGATGGATGTGGATTGTGACTAATGCCACTTGTACACAGCTTCCCAAGTCAGTGTTAGGAGCAATGGGGCTGGCCCTGTGATGAAGCAGAGTGAGGCAGCTGCCTCAGGCAGCAGAAGCTGAGGCGTGGGGACTGGACAGAGGTGGGAGTGCTATGTGGTCTGCCCTATACCCCCTACGCTAGCCTCCTGTCCCCAACTGCAGTGGAAGACACTGTCCTTTCACCAGTATTGGAGTAAGAGTCAACTAGAAGTCCAGTTGGCTTCTGTTTGTACCTAGAGGAAGGGTGCCATTTGCCTCAGATGGAAAAATGTCTTGAGCCAGCCCTGGGGAGCACACTGGAGTAAATGGGAGTGTGTGGACAGCATATATAGAAAATGGGCACCACACAGGACCACACAAAACAGAGCAGGCACCTGTGATCATAGCCTGGTGAATGAACTTTTCCACTTGCATTTGCAATGACCAAATACCAGCTCATGTACTGACACCACAGTGAACTGTCAGGATCTCGGCCTACACTCGAGTAGGACCCTGGCAGAGACACATGCCCGACTGGCATGTTCCCTCCCTCTTGGTCGATCGTTTGGGAGCTTCAAAAGCTTTCTTCAGCCGAACATCACGGCGACCGATGCCAACTGCCACCGGCACACTTAGGGATCTGCAGAGTTTGCGTAGTTCGCGTAACAGACCTCAGCAGCTCAGCATTTTGGCTAATCTACTTTATTTACATATAAACACACATAGAGCACTGAAACATGGCTCCCTCTCTCTCTAGCATCAGACAGCAAAGAGAAAAAGAGCAAAAGACAATAGTCCCACTTCACGGAACACAGTAACACAAACATCCTGTTTCCGTCACTTCCCACTCTGTGGAGTCAAAACATATACTCTCATGTGATAGACAAAAATCCCATGACTGCAATCATGGAGCAGGAATATTGTTCTGCTATACTTGCAATGAGTTCCTCCCCCAGGGCAGTTTTTTCCAAGGCAGGAAATGGACAGACATGGATATGGTTGGCACAGTCCTTTTTGCACCATCCAATGGGCTGATAGTCACCTTGGAGTCAGAAAAAGAGTCAGGTGAGAGCAGTGGTGGAGCTTCATGCTCTGGCACCAGGGGCAAAAAGCAAGTGGGGGCACGGCTGGCATGCATCCCGGGGGCATGGCACCCGCGGGGGGGCAGCCCTGATGGCACCCCATCGGGATTGTGGGGCCGGGGCCGGTGCGCTCCCCCCGCCCCCTCTTCCTCCGCCGGTGGGTGAGTGTTTTTCCATCTTTGCTATTTGACTCACTGTAGAACATATATTATTTTGATACAATTACAAAGACATAAACAGAGACAGACCCGTGCTATGGCTATCTCTCCCGTAACTAAGCAAACTGCTGATTCACGGATAATTTGAGTTTGTTGCTGTTGTTGCAAACAAAATTGCATGAACAGATGGAGGTGTTTTGCTAACTGAAGAAGCAAAATGTATACCCGGTAGATGGTGCTGTCACTGTTATGGGAACTAATGCTGAGGTGTTTGCTTGTCAGGATAAAACAAACGGAGGGGTTGAGTCAGCCTTGGAGTTGGCGGGTCCTGAGCCAGCTCCACTGCTGTCACATGACTGCACTGCCTCTACTCATGATTGGCCTTCGCCACCTCCATCTTCCTTCCTTCCTGGCTGGTGTGCTTGGCAGGGTTGCAGAAATGAAGATGGCCCCACCACTCCAGGAAGACTACTAGGCAGCAACTGGGGTTTGGATTAAAACCTTACCAAGTTTTTATAAAAAAAAAAAAATAGAAAGGAGGGAGGGAAATGGGCTAAAATGAATTGTTCTGAATTTTGTAAGAATGGGTGATATTTTAAATACAGTTATTGTCAGTATTGAATTTGTAAACAAGATTAATTTGGTTTTCCTTTGTAAATTTTGATATCAATAATAAAGTTTTTAAAAAACTGTTTTAATATTACAGAAGAAAGTAATGGGCTTGGCCCCAACCACCCCCATCCTTGCAATCAAGGATGTAGAATTTGGGAGTCCATTTTCACTCAGCTTTATGGTACAGAGTGCTTGGCCCAATCCATCCTGGGATGTGAAGAGATCCCATTAGCACATGGGTGGGGAACATGCAGCCCTTTGGTTGTTGTTGTGTTTCACTCCTGCGAACTCCCAGACAGAATTATGGGATTTGGAGTCCAATAATACCTGGACGGTCACAGGTTTCCCCATCCCTGCCTTAGAGTATATCAGACCTCGATTTTTCCTACTCCCCATGCAATATGAGAACTGGGAGGACTATGTACCTGTCCTTTATTCCTGCTATACTCTTCCCTTCTGCTTGGTCACGGAATGGAATTTCTAGCTATGATATTACCCAGCATCATACAACCCAAGGACATAGCTGTCAACCTCCCCCTTTTTTGCGGGAAATTCCCTTATTCCAGCGCCTTTTCCTGCTGCTTCCTGCTGCTACCCTGGATTGTTAGATATCCCGTAGACTGTCCCCGGGACAAGTGAGGCTGCTGATCCCTTATTTTCGAGACTGCTGATCCCTTATTTTCAAATCTGAAAGTTCACAGCTATGCCCAAGGATTGTATCAAATTAAACACGTAGGTTGAATTCAGGTTAGACTACAACACCATTATTTAATCATTCCCAAGGATCCTGTCTGTAAACGTTAAAGCACAGCATTGTTGTTTGCTAAAATGTCAGGTCTGCAAGCTTGCTCCCGAAACATTTCCTTCATAATCAAACGTTAGGATCGAGGAGATAACAAATGCTAGAATTCTCTAGCTATTTACACTTACTGAGGACTTGTTTTTTGATTTCTTCTCTTTCTCTTTGGCCCCCTTTTTGTTGTTGGTGAAATAATGCAAGGTGCCATACTCCACCAGGGCAGCAAAGACAAAAATGAAACACACAGAGACAAAAAGGTCCATTGCTGTTATGTAGGAAACCTTGGGAAGAGACTTCCTTGCAATTGTACTCAGCGTGGTCATGGTCAACACAGTGGTGATGCCTGTTAAAAAATAAATGTAATGACAGTAATGGTTTCACCAAGAGAACTCGCAACAATGCTTAGGCTGTAACCCTATACCGCCTTGACCTGGGAATAACCCCCACTGTGAGTGCTGGACTAGATAGACCTTTGGTTTGAGCTAGCGGGGCTCTTCTTAAGGTTCTTAGGAACTCAGTCGGGCTTACTTCTAAGTAGACACACACAGTAAAGGTAAAGGGACCCCTGACCATTAGGTCCAGTCGTGACCCACTCTGGGGTTGTGGCGCTCATCTCGCTTTATTGGCCGAGGGAGCTGGCATACAGCTTCCGGGTCATGTGGCCAGCATGACTAAGCCGCTTCTGGTGAACCAGAGCAGCGCACGGAAATACCGTTTACCTTCCCGCTGGAGCAGTACCTATTTATCTACTTGCACTTTGACGTGCTTTCGAACTGCTAGGTTGGCAGAAGCAGGGACCGAGCAACGGGAGCTCACCCCGTTGCAGGGATTTGAACTGCCAACCTTCTGATCGGCAAGTCCTAGGCTCTGTGGTTTAGACCGCAGCGCCACCCGCTTCCATAGACACACATAGGATTACAGTAACATCTTGGTTCTCGAATGGCTTAATTGACAAAAAATTCAGCTCCCGAATGCCACCAACCCAGAAGCAAGTATTCCAGTTTTCGAACATTTTTCGGAAGCCGAACATCCAACACAGCTTCCACTTGAGTGCAGGAAGCTCCTGCAGCCAATCAGAAGCCGCACCTTGGTTTATGAATGGTTTCAGGAATCGAATGGACTTCCAGAATAGATTAAGTTCGAGAGTCAAGGTATGCCTGTATGCTGTTAGGTGTTAATATTCCAGAGAGGATTAAACTATGGAAACATTTGTGTGAAGTAGATACCAAAGGCAATAACAATTTGGTTCTATAAGGAAGCAAACTCATGAAAAGATAGACCCAATTCTGGTTTTGGTTACATATTTTTAGTGTTTTAACTGGATTATTTTGGTCAGTCACTTTGCAAAGTGACTGCTTTGCAAAGTGACTGCTGGCTGGAATGCAGGATAAAAATAGAAGCAAGCAAGCAAAAGAAAGCATTGTTACTGTAGGCATCCTTTCTCTTTCTTTCTCTCTCTCTCTCTCTCTCTCTCTCACACACACACACACACACACACACACACAATATTAGGCTCTGTGTACTTCTGAGAATAATCAAAGCAGTACTCATATTTATGTTTTAAGGTTGCATATAGCTCTAAAGACATTTTCACCCCACTAATTTTTCTATTTCATTCATTATAGAAAAAGTTGCTGCATAGGTTTTGGGTCATTCTTCACATTTGTTGTTTTAAGGGTATTTTAATAACAGGCTTGATCATGTTTTACTATAGAAGGCTTTGTGGCTGAAAAACAAAATGCAGCTAAATATAGATTTCACCTTTATTGTGTGCCTATTCCTCCGTTTACCATTTTCTCAAACAGCACAAAGGACTGATGACCCTGTTCACATGGTGTTTTCTCAACAAAGCAACCTATTTAACAATTAAAATCACTATTGCGTTCAGTTATTTAATTTGGAAGTCCAAAGGAGCTCAAATGGGGTGAAAACAGGGGACAGAAGACAGAATTTGGTACCTAAAGGTATATAGTTGTCACCAAATGTTCCAAGATATGCCTTACTCATATGGCCAGCATGGTTCCTGTTTTAAAATGAGACCACATGGATGCCTTTGTGGGAAGTCTTTGTGTGTCTGTACTAGAGCTGAGAGGGACGTGGGTGGCACTGTGGTCTAAACCACAGAGCCTAGGGCTTGCTGATCAGAAGGTCGGCGGTTCGAATCCCTGCAACGGGGTGAGCTCCCATTGCTCGGTCCCTGCTCCTGCCAACCTAACAGTTCGAAAGCACATCAAAGTGCAAGTAGATAAATAGGTACCACTCCGGCAGGAAGGTAAACGGCGTTTCTGTGCGCTGCTCTGGTTCGCCAGAAGCGGCTTAGTCATGCTGGCCACATGCAGGCCCATGGCCTGTAAAGCGAGATGAGCACCACAACCCCAGAGTCGTCTGTGACTGGATCTAATGGTCAGGGGTCCCTTTACCTTTACCTTTACTAGAGCTGAGCCAAGAGTTCAGGTTCTCTTAAAAGGTGAGCAATGGGGTGGGGGTTGGAGGGGCAGACTGGAAAAGTAGCCAGTTCTTTTCTTGTTCCTGAAATTTTCTACGCCACAGAGAGAGAGTATAATTTTTAAAAAACATTTTTTGTTGTTGCATGCCAGCACATACAGGAGCGTACATGAAGATGGGTTTGCAAAGAAAGTAGCTACCTAATGATGTCCTCGCGGGCACTGCATCTTTATTAATCCAGAACGAGACCCAGGAAAGGACGACTGTCAATATGCAAGGAATGTACGTCTGAATGGTAAAATACCCCATACGCCTACTCAGAACAAAGAAAATCGTCATGACAACGTAATCCCCTGCAAGGAAAAGAAAAGAAATTTGGTCAGTTATATCCTGAAAGATCTCTTGTTATCTCTTCCCCTCTCCCACTAAAAGAACACCTTATAATGTGGATGGGAATTTACTGCTGGTGAAGTGCTCTCTGATCAAATATCCTCAATGTTTTATGGAAGACCAGTGGACACAGAGCCTGTGGACCAGGAGAAGCCAAAGAAGGTGAGAACTGTATGTTTGCTCTAATTGCCACAGAAGGTCAAAGTGAGCAGCTGGGAGGTGAAGGGAAACTGTAATTATTTTCTTGTTGTTCTTAGGAATGAACGGGGTTCTGTTCATTGTTTTCTGTATCATGGAAACTCAATAAACCCATAGGTTATTAAAAATAAGTTACTAAATCTTTGCCTATTTGGCTTCTAACAAAGAGGTAAAGGTAAAGGTAAAGGTACCCCTGCCCGTACGGGCCAGTCTTGCCAGACTCTGGGGTTGGTGCGCCCATCTCACTCAAGAGGCCGGGGGCCAGCGCTGTCCGGAGACACTTCCGGGTCACGTGGCCAGCGTGACATCACTGCTCTGGCGAGCCAGAGCCGCACACGGAAACGCCGTTTACCTTCCCGCTGGTAAGCGGTCCCTATTTATCTACTTGCACCCGGAGGTGCTTTCGAACTGCTAGGTTGGCAGGCGCTGGGACCGATCAACGGGAGCGCACCCCGCCGCAGGGATTCGAACCACCGACCTTTCGATCGGCAAGCCCTAGGCGCTGAGGCTTTTACCCACAGCGCCACCTGTATTTCTCTAGTTAGTATAATAGAGAAATACAATTTCTCTAGTTAGTATAATACAAGGGACGCGGGTGGCGCTGTGGTCTAAACCGCTGAGCCTAGGGCATGCCGATCAGAAGGTTGGAGGTTCGAATCCCCGTGACGGGGTGAGCTCGGTCCCTGTTCCTGCCAACCTAGCAGTTCGAAAGCACATCAAAGTGCAAGTAGATAAATAGGTACCACTCTGGCAGGAAGGTAAACGGTGTTTCCGTATGCTGCTCTGGTTTGCCAGAAGCGGCTTAGTCATGCTGGCCACATGACCCGGAAGCTGTATGCTGGCTCCCTCGGCCAAAAAAGTGAGATGAGCACTGCAACCCCAGAGACGTTCACGACTGGACGTAATGGTCAGGGGTCCGTTTAACTTTACCTAGTTAGTATAATATCAAACCCACTGTGAAAGGGTGTGTACTTGGTGTGCCATGTGGTGGGATCCTTCCTCCCTGTTGACCCAATAAGACACAGGTGCACCCAAACTGCACGGAGGTGCCTGCAGTGGGGGAGTGGGGTGTGGTACATGGCACACTGCTCCCAGGTTCTTGCTACTTTCTCAAGCACAGCAGAGAGCACCGTGGAGGAAGGCTGGAGGCACACAATGGGAAGACTCTGGAGGGACTGCTTAGGGGAAAACACTATGCAGTGTGGGAACTAGACACAGGTATGAGGGAAGTGCACTCCCTATGATGACCGGAGCTGCTTTGGTCTGAGGTGGGGGGGGGGGAGAGACTGAGTAAGGTTCATTTTCATTCAACTATATGAGTGAGAATAGCAGAGTCTGAAACATTACTCTGAGGTTGTTACAGGTAGGAAACACACACACACACACACACACACACACACAAATCTTCCACCAAAAAATGAGTCTAGAATAGGAATGTCAGAGAATTCTGACAAATAAGGACACAGGAGTAGAAACCGCCCAAGTCAGCTTATTCATTCCACATCCAGAATGGAAATCAATCCCGTGAATACAATTGGTATTAGTTGTTGTTTTCAGTCTGCAAACAATACTTCCTCCTTCGCCCTTAGCATTTTTGTTTCCTTTACACTGAAGTGGAATAACATCACAACTCAATTTATATAATCAGTTCCATCAATTGTGTAAGTTATGTGATTTCGTTGCAGCAGACATCGAGATAAATACTAGTTTTTAACAGAAGATGAGCTGTAGTGGAACAGAAACAGTGTTGCATGTGATGAAAACAGGGGGAAATAGAAAACAATGCCTACTTGCATCCATAGTCCAGAAATATCTAGTTTAAATAAATGTGGTTGTTTCCTTACCGGACTGTGTATGGGAGATATCTGTTGTATTACGTAAGCCTACAAATGCAAATTGATACAATCTCCAGTATTTGGGATCTGCCACTTCCACAGAGGACTTTTTCCATTTGTATATAATTTCATTCCTCGGATATCCATCTAGAAGATAGTAGCACAACAATTGTACAAAAAATCAAGCACCCTGTAGCAGTGAGGGGTGGTGTAATTCTGATACAGAATGTTTTAGCATGTTGTATATAACTACAGAACAACTTTCAGAAAATAGTCCAGTTCCACTAATGGGTAAACAGCTTGTGGAGGTAAATACGGAGGCTTTTCCAAGTTATTGCTAAGAGTGATGGCAACAGGAAGACAGCTTTCAATTAAGATGTTAACCACCCTTTGCAGTAGATTTGAGTAGATTTCAGGGCCGTGTGTGTACCTTGATTCCATTATTAGAATATATATATAAATATATTCTTGGAAGTGTTACAGGCAATGCCTGCTGAAATCTCGGAAGCTGAAAGGGGCTGTTGAATGTGATTTACCGAAGTTAGTAAAACCAGCATAAAGTATGCAAGCGATAAAAAAAGAAAATCAGAATTATGCATACTACAAGGAAGTATTGATTTACATGGGGGGCGGGGGCGGTGCTTGAACATGGAGTGGAGGACAGTAAGTGTGAATAAGCCCTGCGTCTTTGAAGGGAACGAATTCTGAAAGCAGTTCCCATCTGGAGGACTAAAATAAAGGACAGCAATAAATCACAGTTTAAAGACATACGTAGTAGTTACATTTTATCCGCAATTAAGTTTAAGAACTGGCAAGAAACTGTTTAGATGTACTTTGGGTTGTTGTTTTTTTCATTCTGCCCATGACAGTGTTATGTCCTTGTGAGCAGATTAGTTTTATAAACTTATTGCCTTTTATAACACTGGGTATAATTCTGAAAACCACTGAAGCTAGAAATTCTTAGATAAATTTAGGATCAGCGGGAACAGCTATGATGGCAAAAGGGCAGAAACTCAGCGCTGGAACAGCTGCTTCGCATGCAGAAGGTTTCAATCCTTAGCATCTTCTGGAGACCCTGGAGCCAGGTATAATAATCTTTATTTCTTCTACATTAGAACCTGAACCTAACAAACTTCCTTAGCAGGGATTATGGCTCATGTGTATCAAAGCTCTGGATCTGTATAATAGGTTTCCATCCTTGTTGGTGGCCTTGAGGTGCAATGCCATTTCCCCATAGGCGAGTCGCTTCACCTAAACTGGAAAGAAGTGATAAGCAATACCAAAAGTGCTCATGACACTTCAAACCTAAGTTGGTGCAAAGTGCAACAAAGCCCTCCGAACAGCCTGTTAATCAACGGGGCCTCTATTTAAAATGAGAAGAATTGTATGAAATGCTTTACCACCTACAGCTTGAAAACTCCAGGGGGCAGGAATGCTCATCCATGGGAAAGTTATGAAGCTGGAGATAACATTCGGCATTAATTGTCAACCTGGTTAGAAAGGGGAGAAAAGCGTGAGAGAACAAACTGGAAACAATTGGGCACTTTAACTAAGATGTCAAAGTCATTTCTCTTCAGTGGCAAAACCTTCCCACCCAAAAGAGGCACTATTGTCATGTTCTGCGCAGTCCCAGAAGTCGTTTCCGAGGCTGCAACACTTTACTGCATTGGGAATGGACACAGCACACATAATTAATTGAGTGTTTCACAGGTTTTAAATGGACTTACACAAGTAAACATTAGCTGTGATAGATAATAGCCTTGCTGGGTGGCTCTCTTTGCCGAAAAGCAGACAGCAGTGTTTCTGTGCTGCGTGATGAGAAAGGAAGCCACGGCAAAGCAGAGAAGGTACAAGGTATCTCCTCCCATTGTTAAGTGAGTGTCTGGGATCAGGAGCAGCAGCCAGGTATGGGATTCTCACTTATGTCCCAGGTCTACTGCCACCACTGCAACATCCTTTACCTGGAAGATGTGTTGCCTAAACTGCAAGGTGCAATGGGGGGGGGGGGCTTTTCCAAAAGGATGCAGAGTTTGTAAGCCCACAAGCCCAGCAACGGAAGGCTGTCTACACAGTACAGTGGTACCTCAGGTTACATACGCTTCAGGTTACAGACTCCGCTAACCCTCGGGCTAATAACTTTGCTTCAGGATGAGAACAGAAATCGCTCTTCGGAGGTGCGGCGGCAGCAGGAGGCCCCATTAGCTAAAGTGGTGCTTCAAGTTAAGAACAGTTTCAGGTTAAGTACGGACCTCCGGAACGAATTAAGTACTTAACCCGAGGTACCACTGTATACCTTTATAGCACATTTGAAACATATCTCTCCCTGCTCCCCCGAGAATACAGAGTAGGGTTATCGGACGTCCCCGGGGACAGTCCCCGGATTTGCAAATCTGCCCCCGGACAAATTCCGTCCCCGGAATGTCCCCAGATTCACAAATCTGTCTCTGCAAAACGTGGCAGCGGCAGCCTCAACAGCCCAGAGCCAGCCTGGTAGCACAGTTGGCTCTGGCTGGCTTCAGGAGCTGCTCGCTGCTGTGGCACCCACCATTTTTCCTGCGCCACAGCAGCTCCTGAAGCCAGGCTGGCCCCTCCTGGGCAATGGCCACTTGCCTGTGACTCCCGAGCCTCCCCTGATCTGTCAAAACAAAGGGGGAAGGAGATTGGGGAAGGCTTAGGAGTCACGGGCGTGCAGCGCGCCATTGCCCAGTTTTTTAAAAAACTGTGCATTTATGTTTCACAGGGTGCGAAAGAAGGGCTTTGCACTTTTATATAATATGCATGTGTGCTTGGGCCCAGGGTCTTTTGCCTCACCATCCCCACTACTGACTCCCTGTCGCTACTCAGCTACCAAAAAAAAAAAGTGTCTCCGGATTCATTGAAAAAAATCTGGTAACCATAATACAGGGTACTGTAGGCACCCTCACAGAGCTACAATTCCTAGCAACCCTTAACAAACTGCAGTGCCCAGAATTCTTTGAGGGGAAGAATGTGCCTTGAAGGTGCTTTAAAGGCCTAGTGTGTATGCAGGACAAGTCCAAGCAGTGAATGGAGAAAGGGTTTCTTCCCCTTTTAGCAGGCGGCTCAGTGTGACCCCATTTAGCTACAGGGGGTGGGGGTCACTTTGAAGGCACGCCACACGCACCCTGGCATGCACGCCCCCACCCTGGGCGCCAGCAGTGAACGCTTTGCGGGATCTCTCAATGGCTCCCTAGAGCCTGTTATCTCTGTGCAAAAATGCGCCACAGACCTGCGCGAAAGTGAGTCCCGCAAGTCGGTCAAACCATGCAGGTGTGCAACAACAGAGAATTTAAAATGTCACTGAATGCAGATTGGTTGTGGGTGCCAGTCATGACGCTCCACAGGCATGTAAACAACTGGACTCTGAGGTGTCGGGTTGGTGTTACCAATCGCAAGGTGTGATGGCCTGGGATTTGGACTCGGAGGCTGAACCTGAGGAATCCCAGCCTGCACAGGATTCCCTGCCTCCAGAACCAGCTGAGTCGGGGCTGGGGCATGAGCCTGAAGGGTCCTCACCTGTGCTGGATCCTCAGGTGCAGGCACCAGGTGAGTCTGCTCTGGCTCCTGAGGTGATGGAGGACACATTGCTGCAGGTGCTCCACTCTCAGCCCCGTCAGAGGAAGCTGAGGTTGCCTCTGGGTCTGGTAACCCTCCAGCCTCTCCTGGGCTGCAGAGGCTCAGGGCAGAGAGGCGGAGGGAACTAAGTTCCCGCAGGAGGAGTGCTCACCTCCAGGCCAGGAGAGGCGAATCACCTGTGGACTGGGGCCGCCCTATGCCTCAGGGCAGATAAAAGCCAGCCAGCCCCAGTCCCAAGTTGCGGGAGAAACGTTGTTGGTAGCCAGTTCCTGCCTGAACCATGTCCTGCCGGATCTCCTGACCTCGCCCGACTCCCTGCCTTGGACCTAGCTTCAGCTTTGACAGACGGCCTCAATACTGCACCCTCGACCTCGGACTGGACTCGGACCTCACCTCACGGAAACCCATGGAAACCCACACAAGGAAAGAATGGCGAGGACAAACCACAGGGAATGCACATGCAACAGATCAGTTTTTTTCTGGCCAGAAAGGACACGGGGTAAACGAGCGGTGACAGACAGAGGCACTGAGTTATTTATATTTTTTTGTGGGGGGGAATGGGTTACATTACTCCCAGATGGAGAGAGAATGGCTATGGCTGAGGTGAGTGCAACCCACTCTGCTCATAGCAACTAGCTGCTAATGCATTACCATCTAAAAAACGCATTCCAACCCCTCAGGGAAGGCCTTTAAATTTGCAGTTTAAAACTGTCTGTGTGTGTTTGTTTTTTGTAGCGGCCCAGTCAGCAACTCTCCTTATTTCTCCCTTAACTCCCAGTCTGTGTTTTGCAAAGTACACTCTTTTATACCAATGAAACATTAGAACAGGAATGTCTCTCAGTTTGGCAGCACAGCAACTGGCTGGCCTTAGGGGAGCAAAATAAGCAAATTATCAGCCTGACAACAAAAGAAACAGGTTTGAGAATTGCCATCTCTCCCCTCCAGCCTTCCATGGACAGAATGCCATAGAGAAAGGGAGGGTGCCAGAGATTCTTGGTGAGCCAAACAGCCCAAAGGGTTGTCAGATACTTTTACTGCTACTACACTCGCTCACATCTGAACTTTGCTTTGTTTTCCAGAATGCTCTCACCTTGGGCAAGTCCCCTGTGCACAAAAAGGCAGTTGGAAACCATGGGGCTACGTGCTCAATTTAAGAACTCAATTTACCAGCTTGTCTGCTGAGTTAATGAAAGCTGCATGTTAGGTGCAGTTTTGTCAATCAGGACTGAAAACCCTAAAACCCAGGGGTGGGGAGCCTCTGTCCCACTGCTGGACTACAAATCCCATCATCTGTGGCTATTAGCCATATTGGCCTGGGCTGAAGTCTGGTGGGAGAGGTACGGGTTCTTGTCCCTCAGGGCTTCTTTTCTGTATTTGCAGCTACAGAAGCTTGCTCTGTAGACATGATTTGGGAATTCAAAAGATATTTTGGTTAAATCAATATAATTAAGTTTTGTTTGATAAGTAAGATGTGTGTAAAATTGCATGGAAATAATTAAAAATAATTGCCAAATACTTGCAGTTGTTTTATTATTATTATTATTATTATTATTATTATTATTATTATTAGCGGCAGCTAATTTTCAGAAGGCAAAATTAAAATTCTTCGGTTTTCCAAAAGCAGTTTATGTGCTTCTTCATCAAAGATAGACTTTCCAAGCTGAATGTTGTGCAATAACAAAAATAATAGCAGATTTGAATTCCTCACCCCCCACCCAAAAAAAATATTTTAAGACCCCTCGCTGGAGAAATTTGCAAAAATTAAGTTTCACACCCCCCCCCCCATGGCACTCTCTGCTGCTGCAGTTCTTTCTGAATTACTTGCTTCTGAGTACACATGAGTAGGGTTAGGCTACAAATCCTGTAACTTTAAATTTTCCAGAGCAATATGCAAAATTAGCAATTAACAGGAAGCAACAGCGGAGAGAACCGAAAATTCTCAGTGGGTGGTTAACAACTCTACCTTAGGGTATATAAAACACGTCCATCACTCCAAATGCGAAGCAGGCGATTTGGAGTTGTGATCCAATGGGCATCTGATTTTCTTGAGTTCCGGAAGAAAGTGTCTGGAATCCAAATTTTTCCAACCATATTGCTATTTAGCATAAGTACTTTCATGGTGCTGTTAAATTTCAAGCGACTGTCATACCAAGTCTGGGCAAAAATGATATCAATGGTGTACTCCTGGAAAAGGAGAGAGAGAATAATTTCAGCATAAGATATCAAATTGGGGGCTGGTCGACTGTCCCTCAGCAGGGGGCTGGTCGACTGTCCCTCAGACTTTGTGGGGGGCCAGACTATATGTTGAAAAAGAAATATGAAAGAATTCCTATGCCCCACAAATAACCCAAAGATGCATTTTAAGTAAAAGGACACAGACTACTCATATAAAAGCATGCTGATTCCCGGACTGTCCGTGGGCAGGATTTAGAAGGCGATTGGGCTGGATCCGGCCCCCGGGCCTTAGTTTGCCTACCCATGGTTTAGGTTCAGATCCTATGGGTAGTATCCAACTAAAGTGTCCTACATACAAGCAGGGCTTTTTCCAGCCGGAACTCACTAGAACTCAATTCTTGCACCTCTCAAGTAGGCACCATTGTGCATTTTAGGATAAATTCACACTAAACTGCTGACAAATATCAATGAGGTCTTTTAATAAAACAACAACATGAATTGCTGTGGAAATGTGGAAAAAAAAATATTTTCAGATGGGGAAAATGAGAAACTGAAATTGGTAAGATTCATCCATCCCTACTTCTGAGCAAAGACACATAGGGTTTGGGTTTTCTGGTTTTCACCCCTCTATGCCATTTGAAGCACAGGAGGGAGATAGCAGGCTAAGGATCTCAAGGACTGCCTCTTTCTGTACGAACCTACCCGGACCCTGAGATCATCTTCTGAGGCCCTTCTTCATGTGCCTCCTCCTTGAGAGGTCCAGAGGGTGGCAACACAAGAACGGGGCCTTCTCTGCAGTGGCTCCCCATCTGTGGAATGCTCTCCCCAGGGAAGTTTGCCTGACGCCTTCATTACACACCTTTAGGTGCCAGGCAAAAATGTTCCTTTTTCACCAGGCCTTTGGTTGACCTGATCAACATCCCACACCTTTTAAAAAATGTGGTTCTTTTGGGGGGCATGTATTACTGGGTTTTTGTTTTGTTTTTCTTTTATATACTGGGATCTTTTTATGTGAACTGCCCTCAGACCTCTGGGTATAGGTAAAGGTAAAGGGACCCCTGACCATTAGGTCCAGTCGGGACGACTCTGGGGTTGCGGCGCTCATCTTGCTTTACTGGCCGAGGGAGCCGGCATACAGCTTCCTGGTCATGTGGCCAGCATGACTAAGCCGCTTCTGGCGAACCAGAGCAGCGCACGGAAACGCCGTTTACCTTCCCGCCGGAAGCTTCGCTACCTATTTATCTACTTGCACTTTGACGTGCTTTTGAACTGCTAGGTTGGCAGGAGCAGGGACTGAGCAACGGGTGCTCACCCCATCGTGGGGATTCGAACTGCCAACCTTCTGATCAGCAAGCCCTAGGCTCTGTGGTTTAACCCACAGTGCCACCTGCATCATCATCATCATCATCATCATAGCAGGAGAAAGCTCACTGCCACCTTCCATCACATTCCGATTGCTTGGATCCATCACCCTTCTCACACATCTGAAGGGTTATGTCTGCAGAAGGGAGCCTGTGTGTGATTTAGAACCTCGGATGATCAGCTTCCATGAACAGAAAAGCCTATGGAGTTATTTACATGCAATTCCATGTCTGGCTCCTTCATCCCAGGCCAACGCGTGAACTTCTAGCGGTGAGGCTTCGCTACCACACATGCAGTACAATATGAGATAAACAGGAAATAAAATGTAATGCCCAATGACCCCCTATAAGCATCTGCAACAAACTCTTAAGAAGGAGCTGCAGTCAATCAGAGCTCCCTGGTTTGCAAAGCACGTTTGCAAATATAGGTATAGTTCATTTACACTTTGCAGATTCAGGGGTACACCTTAAAGATTCTTGGTGTACACCTCAAACCTGTAAGGTGTGAAGAGGCCCTGAGATGGCTGGCGTCAACAGCAAACATTGAGCTGTCTGTATGCCACAAACGTAGGAGTTCACCCTCTGAATTTAGTTCTAATTAGGTAATCTGGTTTCTACATGAGGAAACTGAGCTAAGTAGCACACACTGTGGAGCCTCTCTAATCACAGTTGCCAACATTTTTTTTTTTTTTTTAGTGAAAGCGGCTGGGTGCCAAACTCTTGAAAATCAGCTTCATTCAATTACAGATCCCGCTTCTAACTTTAGGCATCTAATTCCAGTAACCCTGCCTGCATTCTATGTCTGTAAACTGATGAATTCCTGTGGTGTGACATGGTCACATTGTTCCTCTTTCAAGAAGTTGGATTAATATTTTTAATACAGTAGGAGCAGATCAAAGGAGGAACATCAGTCATTTAGATTTCACTGAGAAGTCTGCTTTGACTGCCAAATCACCTTTATTTTTGCGTTCCAATTCCGGAGACTTTCACGCGACTTTTTCCATTGTTCTGCAGCCTTTTTCAATATAATTATGACTTCCATGGCCCGTATCTTCACCCAGTTCCTGAGCTTTGATTCAAATAAGTTTTCTATGTGCCTAACAATGGATAGAACTGCCTTTGCTGAAGTTCCTCCTTTGAGCAAGGAGATGTCAGCAGGGAAGCCCCAAAGTATTCAGAAGCACAAAACCAGCTAGCAAAAAACTGAGAGGGGGAACCCCGAAAACAGCCCAGCAATGGCTATGCGCACTCAGTGGCCACAGAATGCCAACCAATGATTGTGTATGCTACAAAGCCAGTGATGAGGGGGAAAGGAATGAAGTATCGTGGAAAAAGGCATGTACCACTTGGGTTTTTCTGGCTCAACTTCATGACAATAGTTGAAATGAAAGACAAGAGACTTGAATAATAAGAAATAGCAAAATACCACACTGGCAAGAAAGGTAGTATATTTTAATGGCTCCTTGGGTTGCAGTGTGCTTTTCTGTGGGTCTAAAAACACACAGTAAACACAACATCTTTGAGTCTACACTATTCCCCATGACCGAATGACCGTCAATTGTATAAAATAATTTAATAACTGGCTTTTACATGTTCCTCAGGGCAATTCACAAATATGTGTTCTTAAGGGTAAGTTTCCTAATACAGTGGTACCTCAGGTTACATACGCTTCAGGTTACATACTCCGCTAACCCAGAAATAGTGCTTCAGGTTAAGAACTTTGCTTCAGGTTGAGAACAGAAATTGTGTGCCGGTGGTGCGGCGGCAGCACGAGGCCCCATTAGCTAAAGTGGTGCTTCAGGTTAAGAACAGTTTCAGGTTAAGTACGGACCTCCGGAACGAATTAAGTACTTAACCTGAGGTACCACTGTAGTATAAGAAGGATGCCTGCATGAGCCTAACATGAAGAAAGGCTGCTTCTTTAGAAAACTGTAGGGTTGTTTACTACAAATGATATCCTTTTTAAAAAAAATAATACCCACCTGTTCACTACATCTCTCACACTGCATTCCTAATTTTCACATGGGGAATTTTCTTTTTAAAAGGCACATCAGTCACCTTTACATTTGGATGATACCTATCAAGCAACCTGATCGTAGCAAAGTTCTCCATGGATGACCCCCCTGTCCTACAAGGCTTGGGTGATGTGGCACAAACTTCAAGAGCTGAAGAAGAAGATCACTCCAATGTAGTGGGGGTGCTACTTAATTTGACCTTTACAAATTCTGATATGAAACAACCTGATCTGCATCTCCTGCCTGGATGAGAACTTAGCACAGGGTCAGACCCTGTGTGAAGCCAAAATTTGGTGCCCCCCTCCTCTTGCCTTCCATTCTTCTCAATTCATGATGTCAAAGTCATTATGCCCTGCATAGAACTAATTGTGCTGCCCTAAATCGGCCCCTGCTTAGCTGTTCATTGGCTTTTCCACTTCCTGAATGTTCAAATGCAAAGTATATCAAAAATGCATTTAACAATGTGCAAAATGTGTGTGTTGGGATGTTATGTACTGAGCTTGGATGCTAGAACAATAGGTAGCTAGGATCCTAGAATGCAACAACCTGATTGGCCTGCAGGAGCAGACCAATCAGGCCCCAGGAGGAAGTTAATCAGCCTATCAGGTCGGTAGGATTCTGGAATGCAACAACCTGATTGGCCTGCAGGAGCAGACCAACCAGGCTCCAGGAGAGAAGCAGAGTCAGCCAATCACATGGGACCCTTTGTGTAAATAATGTATATAAAGCCTGAGGTTTGGGGGGGGGGGAATCAATCACTGTTCCTATGAGCTGAAATAAAGAGCATGAAGTCACTACTCGACTGTGAGTATACTTCATGGGAGCAAATGCATTTCTTTAAATATGTATTCTAAAGCAGGAGAAATGGGAACGATGTGAGCGAATGACATATGAAAGTGACACAGATGAGAAATCAGTCCATCAGATGAAATGGGTTGGAACAGATTATGTGCACCTGCAAGAGCCATCATTCCATGCAGTAGAGGTTTACAAAGCCGTTAGCACATAAATGGGCAGAGAGTGTCCACGTTTTCTAGTTTGCCTCTCTTTCCCTGCGGTTTGGCAGCAACCATCTAACATCTGACCCAAACATCTGCACCAATGCTCTGTGTGCCGTACCATAATTGCAGGTGTGGGTACTGATTCATCAGACTTTGGGCAGAAATTCTTACTCGTATAACATTCTCTTTTGATTTCATATCCAGACACTGTTTTTCATCTCCCACATAAACTGTAATAAGACATCCAGACAACCTCATTCTATTTATTCTTCTCCCAACAGCATTCAGATCCATCACATTAAAAAGACTGCCATGCTTATCAGTAGGAGGGAAATTACTCCTCCTGACCAAGGCATGCATTTCCTCCCAATATCTTTCTCTATTCCTTAATGGAGCATTAGACTTTACAAATTGGCCACTTCATCTTGCAGAGCCTCTACTGGTCAGTAATTGAGTTTCTATTAATTTTAATCTCATGACAAAGGTAACATATTCATCTGAATAAATTGCTGTGCTGCCCAGAATAAGCAAACATTGTATCATCTTATGATGTTTACTCTGATAAATGCCACCATGCCCTTTATACAATACAAATAAAAAGCATTTTGAGTTCCCAGGGAAGTGATACCAAATGCACTATGGCAGCCATGCAGTATGTGGGTGGGTGGGTACAGATTCCCATGGGTCTGAACTGATCCTTGTTTTCCCCATTCTTCTTCACGTCACCTACACATGCACACATGGCCACACCAAGAATGAAACAGCTGTGAGCATCTCCCACAGTCTTCTGTGCGTCTGCATCATGCAAGTTACTCATCAACATCTGGAAGATTGCTAGAAGGGAATATGAGAGGTACACATGAACCTGCCATGGTTCTTCAATGCTTGGGCATTAATATAGCCCTAGGCGGGTGGGCCTGTTGTCTTTGTGGAAGTGAGAACTGGACCATAAAGAAGGCTGATCACCAAAGAATTGATGCTTTTGAATTATGGTGCTGGAGGAGACTCTTGAGAGTCCCATGGACTGCAAGATCAAACCTCTCTATTCTGGAGGAAATCAGCCCTGAGTACTCACTGGAAGGACAGATCCTGAAGCTGAGGCTCCAATACTTTGGCCACCTCATGAGAAGAGAAGACTCCCTGGAAAAGACCCTGATGTTGGGAATGATGGCGAGCACAAGGAGAAGGGGACGACAGAGGACGAGATGGTTGGATAGTGTTCTCGAAGCATGAGTTTGACCAAACCGCGGGAGGCAGTGGAAGACAGGAGTGCCTGGCGTGCTCTGGTCCATGGGGTCATGAAGAGTCGGACATAAACGACTAAACGACTAAACAACAACGACTAAACGACTAAACAACAACAGGCAGGTTGGCAGGTGTGAGACAGGACTTTATTTCGTCTTTAGGAATCCTCCACATACAGCTAATGCACCTACTTTCTGGTTCAGCTGAACCTGGAATATGTCCTGAAGTTGCCAAGTAGAAAATACAAGCTGTATCGCTTCAATGCTTTATTATTATGAGTCGTGTCAAATGTGTTGAGCAGGCAGTTATGCACATTTATATAACAAATGCTGTTGTGTTTATTTTTATATTGCTTGGAAAAGTGGTTTGCTTCTGTGAGAAGGCAGTGGCAGCAGCAGCCACACAGAAACGAAATATGTTATTTTTAAATATTTTGGGGCACGATCCCACACCGCAGGTCTGCAGGTTGAGGGATGCAATATGTCGCTGCCATGATGGATACAATGGTGGGGAACTCAGATATGCTGCTGGAACACATTGCGGAACAGTTCTGCTGGCACAGACAGGCAAGCAGGAATGCTAAATTGGGACCAAGCTGAGGAAGATAGAATTTGGAGCAGCACAGTGGAGAATCATACACAAACTATGCCACTTCTGTCCACAACAAGGGAGCCAGTGTGGTGTAGTGGTTAAGAGCGATAGACTCGTAATCTGGTGAACCGGGTTCGCTTCCCTGCTCCTCCACATGCATCTGCTGGGTTACCTTTGGCTAGTCACACTTCTCTGAAGTCTCTCAGCCTCACTCACCTCACAGAGTGTTTGTTGTGGGGGAGAAAGGGAAAAGGAGACTGTTAGCCGCTTTGAGACTCCTTAGGGTAGTGATAAAGCGGGATATCAAATCCAAACAACACATTGGTCAAAGACAAAACTTTAGAACAGAAGCAGACTTAGTGCAAGAAATTTCATACTTTCTGACTTCAAGGGGAGCTTTTCAAATAAATAACCCACAATGCACCAATGTTTTTCCCACCCATTTCACTATGGCAGAACTCTTGGAACTTTGAAGTGCCAGGCATAGCTCTAATGGCTTTAGCCCAAGCATAGCAGAGTTTTCCTGCACAGCGAAGAAGCTAGTTGAGGTGGAAATGACTAGTCAGCTAGACTCAGAATAACTATTTACAGGATTTATTAAAAGGAAAAATAAAACCAGCAGAGTTTCTGCATACAAAACAAAGCAAAAATAAATCCTTTCTTTCTCTCTCTCTTAACCATACACAGCACTTCTACTCCTAACACACCCACCTAACACAAACTGTGCTAGCATTCCTAGATAACAGAGTTGAGTACTGGTCGTTAACCAATCAGAGTAGTTTCTAGGTCAAGCAGACCTTGGCTTTCTGCCAAGAGTAAATTGACACTGCCTTGAGTTAATTGTGTGAAGCCAGAATCTGTAAGTTTTCGTGAGGATCAATTAACAGAAACTGAACAAGAACATAGGTTATGGGAGCAGATCTCCCATCCAATGATGGGAGCAGCCATCATTGACTGCCTCACCTGATTCTTTGTTGTCACCTTTCAACTTGCCTGATGCACAGCAGGGTGGAAGAGGAGCTGGTCACCACCACCAGTTGGGGGATAGGTCCTGCAGGTATGTGCCTAAGCCCTTTCTATTGCCACATGCATACAGCTCCTTGCCTGCCGAACCACTTCATCAGACAGATGAAGCAAGCCTACATTCAGGGTGAGTGACTATGGTAACAGGTGGATGTTGAAGCTGCCAGGGTAAGGTGCCTGCGGGGGGGGGGGAGCAGAAGCAGGTGGCAGGTTTTGCTGTTGCCCTGGAGGGCTTACAAAGTCTCTGTGGTGGGAGGCTGGATGCAGCCCTTGGCTGTAATGACCAGCTGGCCAGTCAGTTTTCCAGGGTCCTAAAACAGGAAGTCTCCATGAGCTCAGAAAGCCTTCACCTTCCACAAGTTGGAAGGAGATGGGGACAGAGAAGAAAGAGATGGAGCTAGCTACTCTTCCTCACTGCCTCAAGTGTTTACTTGGCCGTCACTGGAATGCCTGAAGAGGGCTAAGATGTGACAGGTTTTTCAATGGCCTTAGAAGTGGATTGGACAAACCTGTTGTAGGTGTATCTATGTACAATACACAGGCACACATTGCAACTCTTGAAATCTTCACACAAACAAACATTTCTCTCCCACCACCTCGCAGCATAATGAAGGACATTATGTAAAGTAAACAAGCCACACATGCTGGAATGGACTGATTGTTTTCTTCATTGCTTTTCCATTCTTGCATCTCCAACCTTGAGCACATAAGAATGATTTAGGAGGCAGGCTGTGCTGTAAACATCAAGTAAACAAACTCTGTTGAGTGGCAGCACTAGAATTTTTTGCGTCTGAAGCCCACCTCCTTGATCCACACAGAGCACAGTCACTTAGACGTGTTGAAGTCTTTACTAGGGATGGGCTTAGCAGCTAATACTGTTTCCTTTCAATCTTGCCGGCACTCAGCCATACCTCTGTTCTGTTCCATTCCATTCCGTCCTGTTGTGTGCCACTGCAAGAATTTTGTGATCAATCTTTTATGTAAAACCCACAGTTTTTACATAAAATATACACTTTCCAAAGCAGCTATCCATATGCATTTCTTCACACAGCTTTTACATAAAATAGGTATTTTTGCGCACACTTTTTGCACAGTGAAAAAGAATAGTAAAACTCAAAGAAGTGCATGAATAGAATGGGACTTGTGGTCCGATCCAAAAGCAAGTTTTGAAACACCAGGCCGGGATGAGCCACTGCAAAAAGAAGACCAAAATATTTTCCTGTCCCTAGACCAGGCATGGCCAAACTTGGCCCTCCAGATGTTTTGGGACTACAGTGGTACCTCAGGTGACATACGCTTCAGGTTACATACGCTGCAGGTTACAGACTCTGCTAACCCAGAAATAGTGCTTCAGGTTAAGAACTTTGCTTCAGGATGAGAGCAGAAAATGTGCTCCAGCGGTGCGGCAGCAGCAGGAGGCCCCATTAGCTAAAGTGGTCTTCAGGTTAAGAACAGTTTCAGGTTAAGAACAGACCTCTGGAACAAATTAAGTACTTAACCTGAGGTACCACTGTACAGGGTGGCACTGTGGGTAAAACCTCAGCGCCTAGGACTTGCCGATCACATGGTCGGCAGTTCAAATCCCCGCGGTGGGGTGTGCTCCCGTCGTTCGGTCCCAGCGCCTGCCAACCTAGCAGTTCGAAAGCACCCCCGGGTGCAAGTAGATAAATAGGGACTGCTTACCAGCGGGAAGGTAAGCGGCGTTCCGTGTGCTGCACTGGCTCGCCAGATGCAGCTTGTCACGCGGGCCACGTGACCCGGAAGTGTCTGCGGACAGCGCTGGCTCCCAGCCTATAGAGTGAGATGAGCGCACAACCCTAGAGTCTGGCAAGACTGGCCCGTACGGGCAGGGGTATCTTTACCTTTACCTTTACCACTGTACAACTCCCATCATCCCTGACCACTGGCCCTGTTAGCTAGGAATGATGGGAGTTGTAGTCCCAAAACATCTAGAGGGCCAAGTTTGGCTATGCCTGGTCTAGACTTTACTTCTCGCTATGTAGAGCCAGCTCTAGGAGCAACAAAATAGCAACATCAGGCACTGCCACTCTCACTAAGACTGCCCTCAAAGAGGACAGTGGGAGCATGAAAAAGTTCCCAGGTTAAGGAGAGGGGGGGTCCCCACTGGAGATCCCATGCCAAACCCCCCAGAATTCCAGTTCTGGAGTGAGCATCCTGAAGCAGCTCACAAGCAATTCAAGATAGATGCTGTGGAGTTTGTCCCTAGGATGCATCAAGGAAAGAGTTAAAAATGGGTGTGATGTGATTGGCCAGTGAGAATGTGAGGGGGGAGTAAAAGATAGAGTGGGAGGTTTTGAAATGACAGTTGAGGTTTGGGAGTTGAGAGTTGAAGTATGTCTGTTGGGAGTTGAGGCTTGGGTGTTGGAGAAGGAAGAGGGTGGAATAGGCAGTGGATTGGTTGAGCTCTATTGTGAGAGAGTGAGAGGAATTGTTAGGGAGTTAGATAGATAGTTGGGAATAATTCAGTTTGAAGTTGTTAGGAACTAAGATTTAAGAAACTGACAAGAGAAAAATAAACCGAAACCATACGCTTATTCCTGCACTTAAAAATAAACTTGAATATTTGTTTATGTTAACAACTGTCTGGACTCCGTGTGTCCCCGTGAGAAGCGGGGTGGTGGCAGCAAAGAGAGCAACCGCAGTGGTGGCACAGGGTCAATAGACCGTGAAATGTCCGGGGGCCCTGTGTGATCGCCACAGATGCTACCAATGAAGCATGATTTTATACCAAGTTTAAATTAAGGGTATTTCTATGAAGAGGTGTCTAATTTAGGAAGTGATAAGAAACCAAGACCTACAAGTATCTCACGTTGTGATTATCACGGGCAGACCTCATTAGACATAAATTACAATGACCTTCAGTGGCACCTCAGTCACCTACGGGATAAGGATGCTGTACTACCCTGTCATTTTATTAATAGAGTATTGGGGGGGGGGGTAATGAAAAAGATACAACGCTAATGCCCTATTCACAGATAGTACAAGATTGTGTAGACGAGCCTTCCTCAAACCTGGTATCCTCCAAATATTTTGCGCTGAAACTCCCATCAGTCCTCGTCAGGTGTCCTGATCGCATGGAGCCTTTACCCTTAAGGAGAAAGATTTGCTTTGGGCTTTCTTTAGAGACATCTACACATATGGCATGATTGTTGAAATACAAAGAGGTGACATCAGGGTAGAACTAAAAGCATGACCCCCACTCCATGCTTCTGAGTAATCATGTTACTTTAGGTCAGGGGTAGCCAACACTGTAGCACCTTTCAGCTTGCTGTTAGACTGCAACTCCTATTATCCCTGACAATTGGCCATCCTGGCTGGGGTTGCTGGGAATTGTAATTCATAATATCTGGAGGGCTACCTCTTCCCTAGATACTGTACCTTTTGCTTTTGGTAAAATATAAAGGTCTGATTAGGGACGTGGGCGGCGCTGTGGGTTAAACCTAGGACTTGCCAATCAGAAGGTCGGCGGTTCAAATCCCCGCGACGGAGTGAGCTCCTGTTGTTCGGTCCCTGCTCCTGCCAACCTAGCAGTTCAAAAGCACGTCACAGTGCAAGTAGATAAATAGGTACCGCTCCGGCGGGAAGGTAAACGGCATTTCCATGCACTGCTCTTGTTCGCCAGAAGTGGCTTAGTCATGCTGGCCACATGACCCGGAAGCTGTATGCCAGCTCCCTCGGCCAATAAAGCGAGATGAGAGCCGCAACCCCTGAGTCGGTCACGACTGGACCTAATATTCAGGGGTCCCTTTTACCCTTTACCTTTTAAAGGTGCTGATTGCCTGAAGACTCACACATTTATGACAAACTAAAATGTTTGAGGGATTTGTGGTAAACTTTCTTACAGTACATAATTCTGCACAGGGATTTGCTATAGGGTGCAATCCTGTATACCCTTACCAGGAAATAAGTTTCATTGAATTCAATGGAACTTCTGTCAACTATGCTCTGGTAACCTCTGAAGGCAGTTTGGAAACTTCAGCTGGTGCAAAATTCAGCCTCCAGGTTGCTTACAATGGTTTGCGCATATAACGCTATCCCGGCTGCCAATTAATTTCCCATTAATTCCCATAACCAATTGTCATGTTTGCCACGTTCATTAATTTCAGTGGGTCTACTCCGACTCGGACCAATGTTAGATGGGCAACCCACCGAGTAGTGTACTAATTGTGTTATTGATTACTTTGATTGATAGATTGCATTTATATACTGCCTTTTTGCTAAGGCACCCAATTTATAAATGGTATCAAATATATAGCAACAGAGTCGTCTCAATCTGCTGTTATCAGAAGCTGAACCATATGTTCTCTCTGGCCTGGGCCTCCTCTTTTATGCCTTTCCTCTGGGCACTCTAATTGGTTTGTTGTACATCTTATTGTTTTGTTTTAAATTGCACTGTAAGCCACCCTGGGATAAGTATCATGAATGCTGATAAAGAAATACCTTTTTTTAAAAATCTAGTGGTCACTCTAAGTAAAGTAAAGGGACCCCTGACCATTAGGTCCAGTCGCGGACGACTCTGGGGTTGCGCACGCTCATCTCCCTTTACCGGACGAGGGAGCCGGTGTTTCTCCTCAGATAGTTTTTCTGGGTCATGTGGCCAGCATGACAAAGCCGCTTCTAGTGAAGCAGAGCAGGGCACGGAAACGCCGTTTACCTTCCCGTCGGAGTGGTACCTATTTATCTACTTGCACTCTGATGTGCTTTCGAACTGCTAGGTGGGCAGGAGCAGGGACCGAGCAACGGGAGCTCACCCCGTCGCGGGGATTTGAACCGGCGACCTTCCGATCGGCAAGCCCTAGGCTCTATGGTTTGGACCACAGCACCACCCACGCCCCCCTGGTGGTCACTCTACCACCCACCATATTTGTCCCTTTCCCTGGACTCTGTCTTCCACAACATTTCCCCTTTAAATCCAAAAAATGAGAGGCCTCTGAATAAGGATACAATATTATACTGTGGAAAGGACAACAATGAGAAACAACAACATAAAATAAATGATTCAAGAGGGAAAATATATTGAGTAACGATGAATCCAGAACAAAATTTTGACCATAACTGACCTGGAAAAATGGTGTGAAAGAGAGCTCGGAAGGCTTTGTGGGTAAATATTTGGGGTAGCTTTTCAAAACAAGCCAACTGCAAAAGTTGGCAAAAACCCAGAAATGAATCTAAAAATTATTTCAAGGTCTTATGGTAATTTATTGAAGTAATTAATCTTTTAGCACTAACTATTCCCACTTACAGCTAAGTGTTATGCAAAGTTATCAAAATATTTTAGCAAACAAAACTCTTACCTGGAAATTATCATCTATTTTGAATGTTTTGAAAATGTAAGCTGTGAACTACGGTGTTTGGCATCAATCCCTGAATGCTAACACAATCACCTTGCTGATGCAGCCAAAAACATGGAAACAAACTCAATGAATTCTCGTAAAAGTTTGCTGCATATAGATTGTTGAAGCAAAGAGAAATAGGCAGACACTTAACACCTTGACAAAAATCAATCCATTGTGTCAGGGTTTCTTTTCCCCACCCCACCCCGCTGAACACTTACTTTTCTTTCTTTATTTTAAAATTTCTAAACTCTCTCAATCTGAATAGCTCCTCTCAGGGTGGTTTACTACAAACACAGCTTTCTGAGCCATGGTTGCTATTCAGTATTGAGGGTTTTACCTGAGAGGGTCTCTTAAATCATTATTTAGGGGTGTCAAAGGCATTATGCATGATCCATAGGTTTTCTTCCTATGGCCATGGGAGTCAGTGTAGCTACAAGATCAGAAACTCTGAAAAGGTACACACACAAACACACACACACAGAGAGAGAGAGAGAGAGAGAGAGAGAGAGAGAGAGAGAGAGAGAGAACACAGAGCTGGCCAGAGCTGTGCTCAGAGGAGATCATTACTAGGGATAGACAAATGCCACCATTTGATTTAATCTTCAATTAAAAAAAAATCTTCATGAAAATTCACATCTAAATAACATATCTGAAAGTATTATATCTCAAAATACACATTTTAAAATACATTTTGATTTTTTAAAACAACAACAACAACAACGACTGCACTACAACATTCAAAGAAGAGAAAAATCTGATTGATAGCAACATTTGAATCAGCGTTTTAGTCCAGAAGTCGTGAATCTCAGGACAGTCTGTATCAGAATTCACGAAGATGAAAGCCCTCTTTACACATTCTACATCAGTGTTAAACAAACATGTAAAGTGGGGTCACAGTGACCCTTCTGATCACCCTCCACAAATTAGAGAGTGCTCTTTTGCCTATTTTAGAATCCTAGAAAATCAGGGCTCTAAAAGACAGTATGATCACAGTATGAACAGAATGTTGGTCACCCTCCTACAATCAAAACTGCCTCAGTCCCAAATTGGAAGTCAAAAGCTACCTTACTAAAGTTTCAGCAGCATACTGTTTTCCTACCTTGCATATTTTAATAGCATAAGTACCTAAACAGTATCTGTTCGTATTTAAATATACTTAGATCATATTCCATTTTAGCGTAATTTAGTTTTGATCTGCCAAGCAGTCATTTCCAGATTGTCAGGAGGATACGAACTAAAAGGGAGTCATTTGAATAAGGTTAGTGTAGTTCTATTTCAAATGTTGCCTTTGTCTTCTATGACTCTTAATTCGGCTAGATTTTCCTTGATAACAAAAGTAGCTTCTAAAGAATACTTGATGTCTCAGCTATCTCAGTCAAAATAATAGTCGCTTTTCAAAAGAACAAGGTTACCTTATCTCTTGATAGTGTGAGAGGCATTGGAAAGCAGATGGATATCCGAAAATAATCTTACCTTGGAAGTTCTATTATAACCATAAACTTACCATATTAATTGGATCGACCGGACCAATGCTGTTAACATAGACATCAGTTTCAATTACTGTAGTTCTCACTAAACAAAACAGTAAGCATAATTCCATGTGAAATGCAGTGTTTCCTTTGTTGTCTAGTAATGCAATTTTTTTGTGAATCAATAGAAGACCACACCATTAGTCTTCCTAATGCATCTCTTTCTGTGGACACACAGCTTCATGGGCATTGTACACAGCCTGGTATTGGCATTCAGATGGTATGCTATGCTATTATGCTGGGCACACTGCAACATGCCTGGCCATTTTTAACAATGGGGTACCCTTCCACACCTCATGCTGGCATCCAGTTGCCCACTACTCTTCAGGCCCAAAGCAGGCTATTCTATGGGAGCTCAAGCTCTGCAAGCCCAACGTCCCAGGTTCAGTACCCCATAACTCCAGGTTACAATGGAACAGATAAATGATGATGCACCTAGGCCCCTGAGAAACAGGTGTCACTCAGAATAGACAATACACTCTTGTGCAAATTAATTGAAACAAAGCATGTTTTCTATCTGACTCGTAATCCTGTACTCAAAACAAACACAAAAAGTCAGTTGATCATTATGGTGTCGGAAGCCTGCAGCCAGTAGAAGGAATGATGCGCTCGCCACAATACAGTGAGGTTCTACAAAAGAGAGTTATTCCAGAGCTGAAAAAGAGGTATCCTGATGGTACTGGGATATTGCACTAGGACCTAGCCCCCTTTCACACATCGAAAGTGGTGAAGAAATTCATGACAGAGCAGCAAATACAAGTACTTGATTGGCCAGGGAATTCCCCGGACGTAAATCCCATTGAGAATTTGTGGGCTATATGCAAAAGTCGCCTCTGTGCTGTAGTCTGTACGACTATGGAGAAGCTCATTTAGGCGCTTGTTCAAGTCTGGTACAGGGATACAAAAATCAACAGTGACTGTTCGAAACTAGTAGACTCCATGCCAAACCGTGTTCAAATGTTGCTTTAAAGTAGTGGAGGTCATATCCGTTACTAATGTACATACAGTATATGTGAGTTTTGTACATGTACATGTGAGTTTTGTAGAATAAACTACATTGTTTGTTTCAATTAATTTGCACAAGGGTGTAAAAGGCTACATGGACCAATAGTCTGATGGTATAAAGGAGTTCCCTATGTACTCCAACATGGAACATTAGAGGAGCACATAGAGGAGACAGCTGTTGAATCCCCATTTGTGGTGCATGGAAGGGTTCCCTGCTATATAATGTAGCCAGCTAGGCAGAGGTTTTGATGGCATATCAGCAGCAGCCCTGCAGAAGGTTGGCAGAGGAAGAAGAGAAAGGATTGGCACTATTCAGTGCCAGTCAGCATCTCCTCCTGAAAGCACAGAGTTGCTTGCCTACTGCTCTGCACATTTGGGAGGGACCCAGTGTACACAGAAGTCTCACTGAATTGAATGGGTCTTATTCCTAGGCAAGTACTGTAGGATTGCAACCTTAGTTGACATAAAATATTGTTTATTAACATGGATCATATTAAAACATTGGGGGGGGGGGAGATAGGGTTTTTTAAGCTTTTAAAGCTGGGGCACGGGAACGGATGGCAAGCATTCATACTCCAAATTGTGATTAATGCATAAAAGTAACAAATGGGTAAAACCAATCAAATGCACCACTAATTATGCAGCCTGCAAATTAATACATTGAAAACACAAAACCAATTCTTTCCTCTCAATATGTTCTTAGCAAAGATAGGTTTAGAAAATCCATTAGCTTCTTCAGCCCTCGTAATTGTATCCCGACCAAAGCACAACTCAGGTTTATTAATATCTTTTCAGCTAGACTCTTGATCAATACACTACACCGGGCACAAAATCAATCACTTATATGAAAGAACAGTGACTCAGAACTTAATTGTTATGTTGCAGAGTATTTTCAAACTTAACTTCAAAGAAAATATCTTCACCGGCCCACTCCCCTGTCCTTGTCTGCCTGAGCAATAATTCATTTAATTGTGAATTTCTCTCTGCCCGGGAGCCACCTGGGACATACACGTAAACTTTAAAAACTATAATACACATTTCACAACCCACCCCAAATCTAACAAAATGGGGTGGGTAGCAATGTTATCAATGTCATCTCCAGATAACCTCAATAGCTAATGAGCAACAGTTGTCATTTGAGCCTATCTCCTTGTGCCATAAGAAAAGTGGTTCCTCACTTTGAAAGCAGACTTTAATTATTTTTCAGGTATCGTATGCAAGCAGCGTTCATTGCTGCAGTTGGGGTGGGATGTAGGTGTGTGGCTTCAGGTTGCTTTCCCTATGTGCAAAATAGGATAGAAATGTGACTGTGATCAATTAAGCAATTAAAGAAGTGTAATCAAAAGAGAAACTTTCAGCACAGAAGAGTTTAGTGATTTGTTTGTCTTTTTATCTGGACTTTGGGGGTTGTAGATAAGTCAGGAATAACTTTACAATAAAATCAGTATATTGAATCTCTGCTTTTAATAGACACACAGGTCCAACTTTCCGAATGCAATGCATTCCCAAGAAATTGTTCATTAGGCAAGTGTTCACATAATGCGCTGAGGGTTTCCACTATTTCCTATGGGAACATTTCTAATTTGTTGCATCTCCCTCCCGGCCCTGGTTTCTACCAGAAACTGCTCCAGTCAACCAGAAAAGGCAAACAAAGGAAAGACTGATTTGTCCAAGCGCTCCTTTCCCCTCCATGGTTTCGGCCCAATATGGCTGCCACTGACCAGCAAAACACAAAGTAGGGAAGTGGGCAAATCCCAGCTGTCCAGATAGCTGAATCCTCAGTTGTTGTAGTGAGGTTTAGGTATAATTATTTTTGTTTGGATAACTGAAATTTTGGATAATGAGTGTTCCAATAGCAGGTAGTACACACATTACATTAAACAGACACATTGTGATAATTATCCCAGAATTAGAGGTCTGATCCAGTATGCTGCCAAGATACGTCAAGAACAAAAACAGCTGTTGCCAAGACGTATTCAAGATATATTCTTTTAAAACTGAAATTTTAATACAGTGGACACTCGGGTTGCGAACGTGATCTGTGCAGGATGCACATTCGCAACCCGCAGTGTTCGCAACCCGCATCTGCATATCTGCGCAGGTGTGGGTTGCAATTTGGCACTTCTGTGCATGCGCAAAGCGCAATTTAGCATGCCAAAACACGGAAGTAACCAGTTCCAGTACTTCCGGGTTTCGGCAGTCCACAACCAGAAAAAAAAGCAACCTGAAGCAGAATCAACATGAGGTATGACTTTACCACTTACCTCCAATATCTGGTCGGAGTTTATTATCGTAGCCTTGGAGTAAAGAGTTCAGTATATGAGTGACATCTCCTTCGTGAATCTTTGGAGCAAGCACCCATGTTTTGTTCACAGTTAGGTCTTCGTCATCTTCATCATCTGCTTTATCCATGCTAATGGTAGTTCAATGAAAGGTTGGGAGAGGGAAAATAATGGAACTTAGCAGTGTGAGGAATGAAATATTCAACAATCAGTGCGGCATAAATATGCAAAAGCATTAAAATAGCAACAGTTAGGATCACAATGAAAGAAAAAAAATTGGTTCAAAAATAAATTTAACTGTTCATTCCTAGCCCAACTACCTTCATTTTCCTGAAAAATCAGTCAACTTGATCCCAGTGAAGTTGTATAATTGAACACTGTGTGTTTTAGTGACATTAGCAGAACTAGAGGGGGATAGTACCACAGGTCTGTTACAGCAACTCCCAATATAATTTATTTGGGGTTTACTCATGCATGTTTTCCTTCACCTTAAAAACTCCTGAATTTTTTTTTTAAAGAATTTTATTTAAAATCTGTAACTATTTTCTTTTGACACAAGTGAGTAAAATTTGCAAGCCCGCTAGACCCTCAAGAGTAGATACAACCTGCCAAATTATAGGCAAATATGTTCAGGGGTTTTTGTGTTGTGTAGTTTCAAATTTTAATTATTATTTTTAAGGAAATGTTGACAATATTTGTTTTATTCTGAAGCAGAATTGAATGAAATTTATAGGCAAGGTCACCCCTTCTGAGGACATGGACCATGCCAAATTTCCAATGGATGGCCGAAGTATTTTTCTGCTAGGGCAGCCGTTGCTGTTTGGGGGTGGGTAATCTCCACCAGAATTCTGTGAGCAATGAGTCTGAAAAGTTCAGGCAAGACAGAGGCACTCATAGCTAAGAAATCCACTGAACTGCAGTTAAAAAGACTCAGGGGCTTTTGCGCTAGATACCTTTTAAAATTGATTTGTGAATGAGACGAGCCAAAAGAGATTTGGTTTCCAGGTATAATAATTCATAATTCACCCAGATTACAAACTTGCCTGTCAATCGCAATGGAGTTCTCCTTTTCCAAATCATCCCACCCTGGTATTCTTCTATATATGAAATCTTTCCTTCAACTCAGGCCACCTTCTGCTGATCCCACTTTGCCCCAGACAAGCCACAACTCTTTCTGAGGTACCCTGCATGGGCTCTGGATTCATCTGAATCAAATGCGCATCCTAACTATTAAGGTATGTACTACATTTATGATCCATGTTTCTCCATGTTAAAATAGTGTTCTATTCTAATATATGAAATACAAAAAGGGAAGTGGGATGGGGAGGAAAGCGGAAGACAAACAAATCCAGGTATCAGTTTTTACACAGTTGTATTCTCAATTTTTATATATGCATAGAAGAGGTAAAAGTTGCTGTCCTTCATTGAGAGAGATGGCATATGGCACCCGCTATGCAGAGACATATCCTTCATTTTTTAAAAAAAATCCCCAATTTTTTAATATTTACACCTTATAGATTTTTACACTTTTAAATACAAACTTGATATCACAAGGTAGAAATTTTTTAAAAATGAAGATAATGTATATGTAATGCTATTAACAAATTTAGATTGTTGCAAGGTAATCAAAATGTAATTTTAGCATTTATGTACATTAAAAAAAGTCAACGGATAAAATTTGTTCTTTCCAGACTGCTGAGTAATCTATTTTGTTATTAAGTTATTCCAGGTTTTCCTATACCAAAGTACCATAATAGGCAGCATACACTTTTGTTCTTGGAATGAAATCCTACATTTAATTTTGCCCGTTTCCTTCATTTGGCCATGGTTTTTTTCCCTTGCACTGCAGCCCACAGCCTTCTAGCATCCCACTTTAAGCTGTGGCATGCTGAGCACTTTGCTCAAATTGCTCCAGGACATTCAATCATGTTAGAAGGATTATCTCACATTCTTCCCTCAGAGATCCAAATCATCACCTGAATGGCTCTCCAGGCTGGCAATGGCAATGGTTATCAAGCCAGAAGCTTCCATATGGAAAGTACAAAGTTATATCAGCTGCGTGTTCAAGTTTGCCTTGTTCCCACTTCCAAAAAGTATTTTAATGGATTCATAGGAGAGGGTCCAAAAACCCAGGCAGATAGTTTCATACTGTTAAGTTGTGGGTGAACATATCAGACGACACAGCGATTCTTCAAACAGCTCTTATTTATTCACAGGCTAGAACAGAACTGAACTGAAGGGTTCAGTCAGCCTGCTTATATAGAGCTCCACTACAACGTAACTGTAACAATTTTCTAAAACTATCCAATCACTGAACGTCACTTTCGATCCCTTATTTGCATAACTATCTACAGTATCCCCCTGCTGGCCCAGGGTGAGACTTCAGTACATAACACATACTTCCAACAGGGCTGTGGATTTGTGTTTCTTAAACAGCTGTCCTCTTACTCCAAGTGGTAAACTGTTTTTGAAATGGGGGTGGCATTCAAAAGTAGTTGGCTATATGGGTGGTGATGGGGATTAGTTTAGTGTTCAACGAAAACAAATCAAACACCCCTCTTGGCATGCACATGCTTATCTTTGAATCTTGGACATTATTATGATGTCCCCAAATGAGGACAGTTAGCAAGTAAATTAGTTGTTCACAAATACATTACTGCTAGACTCAATATAATTCTGTTGAATTATTATCTGCATACTCTTATCAAGATGGAAAAAAGGAAGGAGCTGCAGAGTGAAAACAATTGCATGTCCATTTATTACTTACCCTTCAGTTGGATAAAGTATAAATTGCTGCTTTGCAAATACACGCAAGGGGGGGGGGGGAATGGACAACAGCTTGAGCGTGTCTGCAAATTCATTCAGATGATCCCCTCAAAGGTCAAAGAATGCCTAGAAGTAATTTTCTCTCTATTTGAATCAAATGAGTGCAGACTTTAAATATTCCTCCAGTGCTAAAGTTTGCAATCTCCATTACTCATTCCAATATATTTTCAAGCAATTGCTGGAGGCTTGAAGTCAAACAAAGTGCACCCAAACTGAAAGTGGTAACCATAGCAGTGATGAGCATATCTTGACAGGCAGACAATGGTGAGCATTAATTAATGCGCAGAATGCACATATAGAATGGAGAGAAAACCATTATAAACCTAAGTTAAGCATAGTTATTTCTGAGGAGTTGGGGGGGGGGAGGAATCCTAATATTTTGTAAACATATATTATTGCTGCTTCTTAGTTTCAACAGAGTACTGCCTGATCCAGAAATCTCTCTCTCTCTGTGTGTGTAAGTCTGTTACAAAGTGGTACAACCTTTACCAACTGATAACAAAGAAATGATTGCATGGATCTGCTTCCTCCACCAAAATGAGTGACCCAAGAAGAAATCAGGGCCACTGTACTGCAATTGCATCCTGCATTGTAGATCCTTCATTGAGTAGAGGGTTGGATCCTTTAAAGAATGTCTTGAGTATAAAGTAGCATATAAATAAATTAAACAAATAAATAGGTGACCTTCGAACTCCCTTCCAGTTCAAAAATTCTATTATTCTAAGGCAGTTCTGTGCAGGTTCCCATATCTTGGAATGAGGGCGTCTAAAATATAGACACACTTTTACTCTCGCAAGATTGAATGTATTGACCTCGGCTGTACTTGAGGGACAATTCCAACAGATTCCACATGGAAAACGTTTACGTCCCTGTGGAGATGGCAGTACCAAATCAGTGGCGCATGTCCTTCTGGCTTGCACTCTTTATAAAGACCTGAGGGAATGAGGTTATCACCCCTCTTTTATTGTCCATTCTGGGTCACCCAGCCACTGCCACAGTGTCCTTTCTCTTGGCTGATCAAGATGAGCAGGTGACAGCAAAGGTTGCAAGGTTTTTAGCCAGGGCAATCAGAATAAGATCCACTATTTGACTATTGATTCAAAAACCTTAAAATGTATTTTATATAATTGACTTTTTATTTCTATTCTTTGTATATCGTATTGTTGTTTTATTGCTATGGCCGATGGCTGACGCAAATAAAGATTCATTCATTCATTTCTTGAACTGATGGCTGGATCAGGGTGTTTGACTTTCCAAAAGGAATAGCATTACGGATTCACTGACTGTGGGAGTAGTCTTTTATTCATACAATGGTTTTTATTTGGGTAGAATTGCACTTCCACAAAATAAATTAAGTTTCCATGTCTTTTTAAAGGATTAACAGAGAGCTAGAAAACTAACCTGAACATTGTATGAAGAGTGGATGCAAAGAGAGGCAATACTGTAGAAATATTCTGTAAAGTCAATCCTGCATCTTGAATGTTTTTGATTTTCAGTGTTTATTCTTTTTGTCTGATGCATAAGCAAACTGCATTGTTGAATGCAATTTCTATTTAGCACCACATCTTTCCAATCTGTTATCATCCCTTATCCCACCCTCTCCCATCCCCAATATCCCACTACAGTATCTTTCCTTCCTCATTTCCCACAACATCCCATCATATCCCACTCTGTAAATGGGCAAAAGAGGAGGGTTGGAGGAAACAGCCGGGATATGTGAATATAACTTTACATAGCAAAGCAACACTACCAAACTAATGGAAAATAAGATGTTCAAATAGTTTTCTAAACTATTAAGCTGTTTTTAAGTAAAATAAAAATAATAGGAGATAGACAGTGTAACGACCAAATGTGTTGCTGGCAGTTCTGTTTTTGAAAGTGTGAAAATAACTTGCCTTCTAACTACCTGAGTGATGCTACATAGCACTGAGAATCATGTAGGCATGTATAAATATAAATTGCAAAGTGATTGCACGGATTACTGAGATGGGGATGTGATGCTTTACATACTTGTACACCTTATATTTATTATTGTTATAGTGTGTGCTGCTGCTGTTGCTAATTTGTTGAGAAAGAGAAGGCTGGAATACAGACTTCTGACTTCTCCAGACCCCATTCACCCCACACAAAAGTACTAGCATGCCTGATCATGTCCTTTGCTCCACCCTTTACAGTTGCAATATCCCCAGTAATCAATGAGATGGTGAGCAGGTAATTTTCTTCTTTTTCTAACCCTCATCACCTGTTCCTTAGTGATTTATCCATCCCCACTGGGGATGAATGGTAAACATTTATTTACACAAAGCCATGTAAAGCAGTATATGTTGGGTGGCTGCTCTAAGAGCTGCTCCAAAGTAACTCCTATTGGATTCAGCGGGATTTACTCCCAGGTAAAGGTGGTTAGGACTGAAGGCCAGGTCTGTTCTCCCTTTCCATGGTGAGACCCCTCATTTAAAACGTGATCCTGTCTGCAGTTCCATTTCTGGAACGCAGGGAATGGTGAGCTGCCCACATAAAACTCTTTGCAATTGAATGAATAAGGGATAATCATTGCCGGGAAAGTTCAGCTTCAGAATATGACTGCTGCGTAGACTGCAAATTAATAATAATAATAATAATAATAAAAGTATGTGAAGTCTAAATGAGGAGGGTGCCTGTGCCATATCTTGAGCAAAAGTAGGGCACTCTTGGATGCAGGTTCGCCAGGGGGATTTTGAACCACCCACAAGGCTTTTGAGAGTCTCTCTGCTGTTCCTTTGAACGAACGAGATAATGAGTATGATTGAATTAATGACAAATGCATATTAGTAAATCTCATCACTATAGCCACAAAATCAGCATTCTGCATTACTGGGGCGGGGGTGGCGGGGAGCTAATCCTCCAACTAGTCATTTAGAAACAGGCCTTCATTGTCTGCTGCACACGTCTATGCCTCGAGGATGCTTCAGCGAGTGCCAATTTATGCTTAACGTTTTGAACGCCGGTAGAAACAGACCCTCGATTTTAAATGGCCCAAAAACCCCAAATGCAGGAGTATCTTGTAGATTCCTGCTCTGGCAAGTGAAGGGCGGGATGGGGAATGAGTCGTGCCAGGAGAAGCCAATCAGCAAAGCTGGCCCACTCTCCTTCCTGTAGGGGACAACACACACACAGTGCTGCCACACTGCTTTGTGGGTTGTGGCCATAGTTCATTAGCAGAGCCAGGGGCTGCTCTGGCACCCAGAGTGGGAGGCTTAAACTAAAGATGAAGCTCGCAATATTGATTGCATGTGATCTGCTTTTCAGGGAACACAAAATACTGTATTAACCTAGATCACTTAATCATTTGAAACCAGTATTATATCTGAGGTGAGAAGAGCAAGGGCTCAGTCACATCTCCCTATCCTTTTCCCAATAAATAGCCAACATATTATTATCAATAATAAAACCAGCAGCACTATGTGGCCATAGTACATTAGCAGAGCCAGGGGCATAGCTAGCTGCTCTGGCACCCCGAGTGGCGGGGGCATGGCAAGCTGCCCTTGGGGGTGCCACAGTGACCAGAGCATAGGGGTGCCACAAGGGGGCACTGCAGTAATCTGTGCATGGGAGCGCCATTGAGATCCACATAGGGGCGACACGGAGATCCACCAATAGGGGGCAGCACAGCAATCTGCCCAGGGGGGTGGCATGATGAGCTGCCCACGGAGCTGCCATTTCAGGTAGAGCGGAGCCCTGAGCCACTGTGTCACTCCCAGGAGAGACGCGTGGCTCAGGCACGCTGCAGGCCAGGCCCCGCGGTAAGTGCCGCCCCCCACAGTGTGGCGTTTTGTCACCCCTCTCAAGGATGACACCCGGGGTGGACCGCACCCCCACACACATACCCCCTTCCTACGCCCCTAAGCAGTGCACATGCTTCATACACAGCAAGCCTGGGTTCAATCCCTGGTATCTCCAGTTAAAGGACAGCAGAAGTATGGCTGGGAATACCATTCCCTTTGATTGCAACTTATACCTGTCTTCTGACCTTCTGATCCTGGTGTTTTCCTTATGCTAAAGATGGGTGCTCCCATTTGGCAAAGTAGCTACTCCTCCACACAGAAGCCTTAATGGTTAAGCTTAAAAACTAAGATTTGTGTTTTACAGAAGCTTGTCTGCAGGCTTTTACAAAAGTGTCTGGATTGTGGATGGCCACAAAGCTCACAGGGGTTTCTTGTTTTGACTTGTGCTTGCCTTGCAAAGGTAAAGGAACCCCTGACCATTAGGTCCGGTCGTGACCGACTCTGGGTTGCGGCGCTCATCTCGCTTTATTGGCCGAGGGAGCCGGCGTACAGCTTCCAGGTCATGTGGCCAGCAAGACTAAGCCGCTTCTGGCAAACCAGAGCAGCACATGGAAGCAACATTTACCTTCCTGCTGGTGTGGTACCTATTTATCTACTTGCACTCTGACGTGCTTTGAACTGCTAGGTTGGCAGGAACAGGGGCCTCACAATGGGAGCTCACCCCATGGCGGGGATTCGAACCGCCGACCTGATCGGCAAGTCCTAGGCTCTGTGGTTTAACCCACAGCCCCAGATCAATCTGAGGCAGTCCATCATGGCTTATTATCCTGGATTTGCAGGAATCTTCTGCACACCTCTAAGTAGGCATGCCCAGTGGTTTGTGGCCAGCACCTGATAATCCGAGATATGCAGCCTCAGTCTATGCTGACAGTGCTGGTGGCCTGAAAACGAGCTAATGGTTTGGTAGACAGTGAACAGGCTGGTAATCAGGGATATACTGTTACGTGAGAGCAGTTTAGTCTGCACCTGAGACACATTAGTCAGACGGAGGAGTCAGCTTCATAGGGCCAGATGGGACCTTATTTGTTCCTTGTGTCACCTGATCCCTGCCAGGCTGACCCGTTTTCCCATCCGTTAGATACTCGCAGTTGTGCCAGTGCAGCACAGCAGGGATGTAGTGAGTTTCACAGCCAGCAACCACAGTTTTTGAGACCCCACGATCCTCACATCTGTCTAGAGATAGCCTGCACTGATGATAGTCATTGTAGCTGAACTGGGTTCTACACAGTCACAAAAACAAATTACTGGTAACTGAAAAAGCCTCAAAAACGCAAAATAAATAGCAAAAACAAAAGCCCCAAACTTAATCCATTCCGGAAGTACGTTTGACTTCCAAAATGTTTGAAAATCAAGGCGCAGTTTCTGATTGGTGCAGGAGCCCCGGAAATAATAGCTGACTGCCGCATTGGATGTTCGGCTTCCAAAAAACGTTCAAAAACTGGAACACTGACTTCCCGGTTTTCGGCGTTTGGAAACCAAGGCGTTTGAGAACCAAGGTACCACTGCACAGTGAATGCGCAGAGGACAAGGAAGTTGGATCACAATGACAGCATTGCCTGCGCACATTCATTGGCTCACCTGGAAAGGCCTAAGCGCATACAAGCAGTGTGCAGTCTCTGTCAGCATGACTGGGAACACTGCTTTGCCAGACAAATTACAATGGTACCTCTAGTTATGAACTTAATTTGTTCCGGAGGTGCGTTCTTAACCTGAAACTGTTCTTAACTAGAGGCGTGCTTTCGCTAATGGGGCCTCTTGCTGCCGCTGTGCCACCGGCAAACGATTTCCATTCTCATCCTGGGGCAAAATTCTCAGCTCGAGGTAATTCTTCCAGGTTAGCGGAGTTTGTAACCTGAAGCGTTTGTAACCTGAGGCATTTGTAAGTACAGTGGTACCTCGGGTTACATACACTTCAGGTTACAGACTCCGCTAACCCAGAAATAGTGCTTCAGGTTAAGAATTTTGCTTCAGGATGAGAACAGAAATCGTGCTCCGGCGGCATGGCAGCAGCAGGAGGCCCCATTAGCTAAAGTGGTGATTCAGGTTAAGAACAGTTTCAGGTTAAGAACGGACTTCCGGAACAAATTAAGTTCTTAACCCGAGGTACCACTGTAGTAGTAGAAGAAGAGTTTGTATTTGATATCCCGCTTTATCACTACCCGAAGGAGTCTCAAAGCGGCTAACATTCTCCTTTCCCTTCCTCCACCACAACAAACACTCTGTGAGGTGAGTGGGGCTGAGAGACTTCAGAGAAGTGTGACTGGCCCAAGGTCACCCAGCAGCTGCATATGGAAGAGTGGAGACGCGAACCCGGTTCCCCAGATTACAAGTCTATCACTCTTAACCACTACACCACACTGGTTCTACTGTACTGGACGTCCGGGTTGGAACCCCCCTCTCACCCTTCACTGTGCTTAGTTGGTCACATGAACTGGGCATGTTATCCATGGGTAGCATTTTCTAGAGGCCAATTGTGTGCTTCACATTTGAGATTTTGTTTCCTTTTAACTTAGTGTCCTATTATGCTGAGTTAGTGAACAAAGAGGTTTTCAAATATGCTTTCCCCTCTCCTCAGAATAATTCAAGGCATGCTAATCAGATATGGAAAAAAGTAGCAAATGAATAATTGATAACCGAGTTCAGTGAAGCAAACTACAGTATACCGAGGTTAGGAGGAGAATTAATAGAAAGGCTTCATGCCTAATCCTCATCTACATGTTATTCTAATAAACTTCTGTGATGGTCTCATCTTCCAACTGCTTTAGGAAACAACTCCACATGTCAGGGTCCTCAGTTTTTTTCGCACGCGCACACACACACACACACACACACACACACACGAGCTGGATGCCCAAACTAGAGTTAAATGCTAGTACAGTGGTACCTCGGGTTACATACGCTTCAGGTTACATATGCTTCAGGTTACAGACTCTGCTAATCCAGAAATAGTACCTCGGGTTAAGAACTTTGCTTCAGGATGAGAACAGAAATTGTGCTCCAGCGGCGCGGCAGCAGCAGGAGGCCCCATTAGCTAAAGTGGTGCTTCAGGTTAAGAACAGTTTCAGGTTAAGTACGGACCTCCGGAACGAATTAAGTACTTAACCTGAGGTACCACTGTAATTCCACTATCCAAATCTGGGCTTGAGCAATTGGTAAGTATTCATTTTGAGAATTTTTATGCCTGAATAAACAAATATCCCCCCCCCCTCTTAATCCATATAAACGTTGACTCTTGCCACAGGTACTTGAAGCAGTCAAATGTTTACAAATTCATGGCATAAATTAAAGAAGTTTCCTGCATATTATTCTCCCCAAAGAAACACACGTTTATAGTGGTTTCACTCCTAGCCAGACTATTAACCACACGTTGCCCTCTGGGATATCTTTATTACAGTTTGCTCTCAGGTTACATTGTCAGTGATGCTCCTTCTTAATGAGCCATTGTATATTAACTTTTGGTAGCAAGAAGCTGGACTTTTAAGCTGCATTAACTCCATGCTGAGGGAGACAGCACAAGTTAAGTAAATTGCAAAATGCCTATATAAGAAGACTTTGATACAGACTGGTTCGGCACTGTCTGAGCCCGGAATGAGACACTATCACAAGCACAAGATGTGAAGGAATCTAACTGCTATGTCATTTTGGGTTTGTTTGTTTTTTGTTCTAGGCTGTAGAACGGTTGCTTTTCCTCGGAGTAGACTACTCACAGCAGGGCCAAAGGTTCAGTCCAAGAACCTGATACTTAAGTACTTAAGGGTGGGAATGAAATTGAAAGGCTGAAGGGGGGGGGTGAGGAAACCCAAATAAATTATGAGAAAGTGAAACAGAAGCAGTATTCCTCTGGCTGGCCAAAAGCTTGAGGTGGGAAAGTAGAATTAATTTATTAAAATAAAGCTGGTATGGATTAGCTGCCAAGCATTAGCTTATGTAGAGAAACAGTTTGAACTAGGCTGAGCAGGATATTTCCTATCTCGTTTTAATTCCCTCTATTGTTTACATGTTATTGCTCAAAGTGTTTTAAAATTAGTTTTCTTCCCCTTTAAAATATTTTCTCATTGTCTCCTGGGACATATGAATGCCAACTACGTGTGTGTGTGTGTGTGTGTGTGAGAGAGAGAGAGAGAGAGAGAGAGAGAGAGAGAGAGAGAGAAATGTTATTATATTTTGTTATTTAGGTAAAGGTAAAGGGACCCCTGACCATTAGGTCCAGTCATGACTGACTCTGGGGTTGCGTCGCTCATCTCGCTCTATTGGGTAAGGGAGCCGGCGTACGGCTTCCGGGTCATGTGGCCAGCATGACTAAGCCGCTTCTGGTGAACCAGAGCAGTGCACAGAAACGCTGTTTACCTTCCCGCTGGAGCAGTACCTATTGATCTACTTGCACTTTGACATGCTTTGGAACTGCTAGGTTGGCAGGAGCAGGGACCGAGCAACGGGAACTCACCCTGTCGCGGGGATTCGAACCGCCGATCTTCTGATTGGCAAGTCCTAGGCTCTGTGGTTTAACCCACAGTGCCATCCGCGTCCCTATTTTGATATTTACCCCATGCCTATACAGCACAGAGTTGAATGAACATACCATACAGTGCAGAGTGTAGGACGGGCCAGTAAACAAGTTTCAGGGGCCAAAAGGTTGGTTAGTGGAGACAGCAAGGGAATAAAGAAATCTCCTTGGTGATGGAAGGTTTGGATTAGCTCGCTTGATCCCCTCCTCTCTAGAGTTCATGCTTTTGCACAAGGAAATGAAAATAACTGCTCCAGGCCTCCTTTTTCTCTGTTCCTCATATGACTAAGGCTACTCAACACAGGATGTGATGTAATCAGGCTGTGATTTCTCTCTCCCCGCTTTCATTGGCAGAACTCACAGTCTGATGACATCACACTGCATATTGATTTTCCCAACTACGCAATACGAGAGAGAAAAGGGGAAAACAAAGCATGGAGCTGTTACGGTTTTTGGCACCAGCTTTGTGTTTGCGACAACATCTAGTTCCAGACAGAGTCTTATGATAAAAACAGATAATATTTCATACTCAAGTGGAAGTTGTACTAGGCAAGGGGGGGGAGAACTGTCCTAATTATTATTTCCAACTAATTAGAAACAGCAACATGACTAATAAATCCCCAAGCACAAAATGACTAATGACTAGGTATTTTCACTAGCAGGCAGCATGTTCATCTTTAAACATGAATATTGGAGATCTTTGTTCTATTTTCAATATGGAGCAGGCCAATCAGCTGAGTTTTAAATTGTAATTAACACCTGTCAGATTATGCAGTGGATAGCACAAAATAAGAAAGCAATGGTCTTTTGCTGCTATCCACAGTGTAAGTGAGATCCAGCACCAAAGTTGGGTTTTCTGAGCTCTGTAAATCTGAGCGCCCAAATTAAGTTAATGACCATGAATTTTAAAAGGCGGCAGCTGAATGTGACCTCCCGGTTTCAATAAACAAATCCTATGGCTGAGATGGCATTTGATTCCTTATTTTTTTATTTCTTCACAGAACTGGAGCTTATGAGTCACAAGACCCAGGGCAGTATGCTGATGTTCTTGTCTGATCAAACATTTAATTGGGCAACAACTCCTGTGATTTAAGGCATGGAAAGAATGAACACAATTATTTGTCATTCCTGTTGCACTAGAAGCATCTTCTTTGAGACTAAAACATCCTCATAAACCAAGGGCATGGAACCGTTTTTGGCACCATGGGTCAGATCCTTATCAGGATCAGCCTCACCAGAGGGGGGGATTTGATAGATGGGTGGCCACGTGAACCTCTCAAAATCCCTTGTGTGGAATATCAGATAGCCAGCTGGGTGTCAGGTGCTTGAGAACCAGCAACAGCCTCAAAGACCTTTGGCTGTTTGCAAAGGGCTTTAAGATAGCCCCCACGTTATCTTATGTAGGGTGGGGGTTGGGTGCTGCCTGACAGGCTTTTGCAAAAGCACTCTTTGAAGCAGTGCCCCCTCCATTTAGCATCACTTGGCAGTGTTTAAAGGGAGAAGAGCCTGCTTCAAATAGCACTTTTGCCAAGCACTTTAATACAGACCATGCACTCCTGTCTGAGCCTCTGCAAGGACTCTGCACAGGGACTGCCTTAAAGCCCTTGGCACAAGTGCTCTTTGAAGATGCTCCACACTCTTTAAGGCAGGTGGATCACTGTATTGTTTGAGTCCTTTGTCCTCTTCACGAGCATTGCTTGTACCAGTGATGGCAGCTGATGGGTGCCCTGGTGTGGTTTGGGGAAAATGGCCTTGCAAGCCAAACTAGACACCCTGGTGACCTAAGATTGACCTACAGGATGGAGGTAACCCCCATGAAGTTGGTTATCACTGTGGATGCAAACTTGACCAGATCTTTGGTTAACCTGGTCACAAGGGAACAACATCGGAGGAATGGCGTCACCTCAGATCACTCTCATCCTATCCCATAGGAAGCACCAGATTGAGGTTATGACTTGTCACACTTGTCAGACCATATATTAGCTGAAACAGGTCCATAGATGCCATGACTTCCAGCTTCCTGGCTTTCAGTTGCCTTCTCCTGCAACAGTGGCGGTTGGAGTGCCATTGTGAATGTGAAGATAGGAGGTAATTGTAAATGTAGATGTCCTCCCCTGGGCACCATAAAATGTTTTTATGCATTTCATCTCACACAACTGCTTTTGGGGGTTCTATGAAACGAAGCATTTTCACACTATCTAGGACTGCTATCTCAGTTAAACTCAGCTAGTTAATACAATGTCTTAACACCACATTAAAAAACCCCACCGAGGGTTTGCTTGTCTCTTTTTAATGACAAGCTATGATTCTTCCCTTTTAATACCAAGACAAATTATCCAGAATACTTGTGCTACAACGTGGGATGTTTCATGCCTAGGCAAATCACATCGACTAGCCTCCTATAGCTTTTGCAGAATGCCTTCCTTGCAAGAGTTTTTGCTTGTCGCACTCAAGAATTATTACCCTCCTCCATAGGAGTGTAATTACAAGCCTTCCCTATAGAAAATTAATATCCCCATGTCCTGCTAGCAAGGCTAAAATAGTTGCAATGTTCAGTGTTCTCACCCAAGAGATGAAGATGACAACCCACAAATCTGAGACTCAAGCTGCCACTGCATATTGCCCATAAAGAAATTTCAAGGCTGATGTGCAAGTTTCCTCTTAGAAGAAACATCGGAGTATTTTTTTTGAGGGGGGGGAGTTTTGAGCGAACTATCAAATTTCTCAGTTGGGCAGGGGTCTACACATCACTGCCTGTAACACAGACACAGCTTTAATGCATGGTGCCAGTCAACTTGTGAGGGGGGGGGCGGTCATCCACCTCTCACCAATGGTTGCAGTCAGGGAATTTCACACACTGCTCTTATGTCGGTCTCCATTTCAGATGGAAATACGCACTGATTCAAAACATAATAAGCCAGCCTTACTTTGTTTGGTGGTCCTCCTGCTCATTCCACTGGGTCAGGTCCTGGACTTTTGTCTTGCCCTGAGAGCACCACTGCTTCTCACCAGCACTGGTTCCCTTGTTAGGAGTCATTGTGAAGACACTCCTTGGGCAGTGGGCAGAATCAATGAGACCTGGGACTAGAGTTGCTACTGAATTTTATCTGGAGTGAAACTGCAAGGCTTCAGATTTGGAGGTTTCTGCTCAGGAGAAATATTCAAGGAATTTTAAGGAAAGCAAATGTGGTAAGTCTAGCAAAATTTATTAGGAGGCCAGATGTCCTCCGGATGTTTATAAACTACAACTCGTTATTTCCTCTGCCAATTGGCAATGTTGGCTGGAGTAAATACAAATGGGGATGGGGGGGTTACCAGTTAAGATTTTATGTCAAATACATTATGCAGACTCTGCAACGCTCAGTACTGATTTAAACAAACAAACCCAGATGCCTCAAAGCATTAGATCTCATTCAAACACTGATTGTCCACAGTAACACCTTCTGCATGGTGAAGACCAGAATCAGCACTTGGCAGTGGACCCACAATGTGGATTACTTGTCTGAAGTGGGTAATTTCATGTACATGTCCTTTTTGGTTGTGCTGAAGAACCTATGAGGGCTCAAACTGCACAGAAATACATGCTGCCCCCAACCATGTCACCTCTGTGCAATCAGGGTATCTTATTGAGCAGGAAGAACCTTTGTTGGAATCTCAATTCATATTCAATGCATGAAAGGTCAGGAGAGGTGGTGATGGGGAAACGGCCAGCATGCATGGGGACTTGGGAGTCTGCTTCCTTTGGATGTGTGGACAGAGCTTCCATTTGCCTGAGATGTACCATCTTTCAGTCCCTTTGATTGAAGATGCAGGCCCCCAATAGGCAGAGGGCAGCCAATATCTCAATCCTGAGCCTGAGGTCACACTCATTTTTCTTCGATTTGCACTGAAAAAAATGGATCTGATCCTTTTTTTTTTATTTCCTTTTAACAGGCCATCAAACTTGTGGTGGCTTGATGGATACAGCAGGTGCCAAGAAGATCAAGTCTCTTCTGAATCACTACAGCTGTGAAGCACATCTCCAAATGACATTAAACATTTTCTTCTCCACATGATAAGCTCAGTATAATTAACTAAACTCCCAGCAAGCGGCTCACTTGAAAGAAGAGTTCCTGTTTTTAAAGTGAAATTATTTCCAGCACATCAGAAATATTCACAGAATGCAAACGGTCTCATCAGAAACAACTTTCACAAATTCCGTACTTATTATGTTGGTGAGTTACCTAAACTGAAAGAAGACAAAAAAGTCTAGATGCATTGCTACTCTTAGTTTACCTGGTGCAGAATAAACCCCAAAGAATAAGTTGTTTGGGAGAACAGTTATAAGAACAAAGACAAGAATTAGGTTAGACCAGAGCTGGGACGTTTTTATGAAGAATGCTCCCAGATAATAAGAGAAGGTGAGTTGATCATCTTTTATTGGAATTGCATCTGTTAAGTTAGGAGTTTGAAAACTTTATGTTACACTGAACTTTCAGAATGGAAAGGAAAGCAATTTCCTACTAGAAACAACAAGAGAAACTTGTTTCAAATGCAGGTTTTTCTGATCAATTTTAATAATGCCCTAAGCAAATGACTTCCCTCCTTTATTCCAAATAGGAAGACCACAAATTGATATTTGAAGTTTGCCAGTTCTGTCAAAAAACTACTTTGGCTCCCTTCAGAATGTCCTGCATAAGGAACCTCAGATTGGCTTTGTATTTATGGTGGAATTTCTATGGGAACACCAATAGTATATTGATCATTGTGCCCTTTTAGCAGGGCTTCTTATCCCCACCATCATGACTACTGTAGCTCCCTGTGTTGCAATGACAGATGACACTAAATGGCCCTACGTCCGGGAAAGGGAAAGGGAAAGGAAAAGGACCCATAGTCCAGTCAAAGGTGACTATGGGGTTGTGGCGCTCGTCTCGCTTTCAGGCCAAGGGAGCCGGCGTTTGTGCACAGACAGCTTTCTGGGTCATGTGGCCAGCAGGACTAAGCCACTTCTGGCGCAAGAAGACACCGTGACAATTGCCAGAGCGCACAGAAACGCCATTTCCTACACCTGGGACACCTGGGTGATAAGAGCAATCCAATCTCACCCAATTAATCAGACTTAACAAAAATAAATAAGTTTCTGTCAATCCCATCAAGTATTACAAATTTAATATTGGTTCAAATTAAAGATACAAATGAGTGGTACTATAAGCCATAGGCGCCAACTCTAGGGGCCCCTGGGTGCCAGGGCACCCACACCTCAGAGCTCCAACGCGACTTCTGGTTTTGACACTACCCTGAAATAACTTCCCTGGAGATGTTTGAGGCTGTGCCAGGTCTCCAAACATGACTTCCAGTATAAACTTGAAGTTGCATCAGAGGTCTCGCAAGGCCTCGGATGTGACCTCCGAGACCCTGCGAGGCCTCAGAGGCAATGTCTGAAGCCATACCAGGCCTCCAAACACGATATCCAGTTTATATCAGAAGTTGTGTCCAAGGTCTCACAAGGACCTGAGCTCTGAGACCTCGCAAGGCCTTGGAAGCGCCGCTGCTGACATAACATGATGTCACAGCATCATGACATCGTGTTACATCGCATAACATGGGCCCAAGTCAGCTGAAGATGCGCACATTAACAAAAATGCAATGTTTCAATATAACGCCACACAGAATACACCTGAGCTACATTGTTATAGTCAATGTTTAGTCAGTGTCACTCTGGCATACCCCTGCAGTGCACAGCCTGATGCCTCCACCTACAAAATGAAACAGGTGGAGGCGTTGCCCCAGTAACAATTCATTCAGCCTCATTCTGACTACTAATGGAAATAACAAAAAGGCTTGTCAGCAAGAGCAAAGGCAGCTCAGCTCCAAAATGCCAGCAGGAGCAAAGGATAGTCTTAGTATGGAGTGGTAGATAAGATATCCTCCTGAAGACAAGCCAAACAGTAATTCCTGCTTCCACTCTCTGCTCATCACATAGTTCTTTAACACTTGTAGCAAAACTTTATGAATGAATGAATTCATACAGCACGTAGAATAGTCTGGTGTCCTGTTTGGCTAATAGGTCACTGCTATAATTTGTATAACCTGTATTTTCCCACATGTTCTGATGTTATTTGTTATGTGAGACCAGGTGTGCTAGAATTAGTTGTCATGCAAGAAGCATCAAAAAATGCTTTATGGCAGGCATAGGCAAACTCAGCCCTCCAGATGTTTTTTGGGACTACAACTCCCATCATTCCTAGCTAACAGGACCAGTGGTCAGGGATGATGGGAATTGTAGTCCACAACATCTGGAGGACCAAGTTTGCCTATGCCTGCTTTATGGGCAAATATACAGTAGCACCATATAATTAGTACTCTGGGGCAGAGCTGGTGCACATAAGGTTCTTTACCATGTGATTGTGTGTGTGTTTGTCCACTGTTCATGGCCCCAGCTATACACACTGTGTCAAAATAATGCATATTGGAATGTTATTGCAAGGTGTAAAATGTTACCTACATGGCTTATTCTGGCACCACACCTTCATGCATATGAACAATTTTGCTGGGAACCAATCCAACTCATGCGTCTGAGAAGCGAGCAAATTAGATTTCCTAGGACCCTGTTGGACCACAGCCATTTTTTTTTGAGACCCATCATCTCTCACTGGAAATTTCTCTTCCCTTCAGCGTGATCGACACTGTCATTCATTACCTCCACTCCACCAGACTACTTGGTCAGGATTAGATTAAATATATTTATTAGATAGTAGCCTACACATAATGTGGAAGTACAAACACATTTGTAAGTTAAGATTCATAGGTCTGATTCTTGCTGATGATTCTCCGACGATACATCAAATGCAACTGGAATTCAATTGATCTGGTTCTACCTATCGATCTGCTCCACTTATTCATAGCAAGCTTGCCTCCGTCAGCCAGACGCAGCATTTGTCCAGATAGCCATTACTGGGTTCAGCCAAAGCATGAACACCTGTAGCTTTGTATTTAAAGTGAGAGACAAAAATAGATGTCACTTGTGACAGAGTGAGATTCTTAGAATGGGGAGGACTCAGAGGCTGCATTCACACGGCTATTTAATCCATATTCCATTTCCCTAACTGTTATACTTTCCACATTATATTTGAGACTTCACACAACATCAACACCACTTCCAGAAATGCAATATAACAGAATTCATTGGAAGTTTAGCATTCATTCCTATGTTATTTACTTCCAGAAAAAGAATATGTTTGCAAATAACATGGAAATGTGAACTAAACTTGTGCTGTATTCTGCTGTATTTCCAGAAGTGGCACTGCTGTTGTGCAAAGGCTCAAATGTAAGGTGGAAATTAACTCTTAGGGGAATGTTGAGGAAATGGAATACACTGCTGTGTGAATGCAGCCAGTCTGTAGCTCATGAGGGTGTGGAAAGTGGAGCATGTAAGTAGCCCATCAGAGGAGGAAATTAGCCCAGGAACGATCAAAGACCCTTAAGTAAGAATGGTGCAATGAAGGAAGAGTCATACTGAATCCGTATCACAATGATTCCAGAATTAGAGTTTCTGAGATTTTCACCCATTTCCTATAAGGAAAAGACTTCTGTGCAGGAAATCACGTGAAACCCACATCGGTGGTGATGAGTCCACATTTCATGTGCATATTCCTTTAAAGTATGGTATGTCATGGTTTCACACAATTCCCTACATTCTAGTTACAGGTAGGTAGCCATGTTGGTCTGTCATAGTCGAAACAAAATAAAAAAAAATTCCTTCCAGTAGCACCTTAGAGACCAACTAAGTTTGTTATTGGTATGAGCTTTTGTGCATGCACACGAAAGCTCATACCAATAACAAACTTAGTTGGTCTCTAAGGTGCTACTGGAAGGAATTTTTGTTATTTTGTTACAGTTCCCTACAGTTATTTCCATTTAGGAGTGAAACATTCGAAGTAGTTGTCTGAGGATGCAAACAATTTCCCAGCTTTTTGCTTCGTATAACACACATCTAGAATATACAGAGGCCTGGGCTACAAACATTTTTATATTCCTTTTTTAGTCATTTGTTTCTATTGCAACCTATTCCATTTCTCCCCTCCACCTTCATTACCATAGTTATTTGTGTTCCTTCCAACAACACTATGTAATGTGGCCAACATCTGCTGCTTGAAATTCATTTTCTCTCATCCTTTTCATGGAAGATGGCTGTTCATACACCATAGTGGCATGTTTCATAAAGTTGGGAGAGGGGAGGGGGAGTCCTCCTTAGTCATATAAAGATTTTTGATTGTGTTTGCAGGCGTACACTATTTTTATTCAACATTTCCAATAAAGAAGCCAAGTGTGCTGGTGGCACAGAAAATTTCTCTCTCTGCTGCTCATTCAAGAAGAAGCCAAGGCTTTGGCTGCTAGATTCTTAAATGTACAGTCAGATTCTTCTTGCGATATGAAAGCTACTGGATTCTGTGCTGTTGCTGCTTTTGCACAGGAAATTGGGTTGCAGGGACCTTCGGCCATAAGCACCCTCAGCCCATTTTCAAAAGTCCTCTGCATGCAGTGAGTTCAGACCTCTTGCAATAACAACTTGCCCCTCCTAAGCAACCTGCTGCAAGCAGGAGGAGAGATAAAGACTGCCACTGCCCTGTTTGGGCTCCGGTCCCATGCACTGCCAGCATGCACTCACTCTCTCAGTTACCTGCAAGGGACTCTGTGATCCTTAGTTCAGTTCCCCATTCTTGATCTAGGTCACTAAAGATCTCTTCCTAGCTGAACAAGATGGATGGAAAAATTGACAAGAGCAATCTATCAAAGTAACCAGTAGTCTAGATTATTTATAGGATGGCCTGCTCACTGAACTGGGACTGACTCAAAACCAGGAATGCAAAAATGTAGATATTCAGTATGCACTGGCTCCTAAACAAACAAACAAACAAACAAGCAAACACACACACACAACTGGGCTTGGTTCAGCAGTCAGAAGACCAGGCTTCTTTTATCTAGCTCCTAGAGAATCTCACTGACTTTGCCATCTTTCACAAGACTATTCATTTATGTCTGCAACAACACAATTTCATTAATCAGCAGGACATCTGATTCACATAAATGTGCAACTGACTTATTTAGCCTACCCAGAAGAGTATGACTACAGATTCCATTGCAATTTCTTTGTCCACACTATGGCAAGAACAAGGGCAGCTGTTTGTCCCATAGCATATCATTGCTCTTAAAACAGGATGAGGGTGACTTTGGTACACAACCTAACTGCAGTCTTGGTTATGACTAAGGTTAAAGGTATAAATAAGCTGCTTCTGGGTACTTGTGGGCCTATTGAGAGCACCATGTTTGGCCTTACTGAACAGCATCAAGAGGAGGGCTTCATATGTGTAGCACAGATAGAAAGGCTTTCAGGTTACTTGTAGCCTTATTTTGTCTCTCTTACCCTATGTAAATGGAGCCATGTAAAGCCAGAGGTGTCATGCATGACTGGGGGGGGGGGGCGTGGTTCCACCTGAATTCCTACCTCCGGTATTCTTCATTGTGCAATGCCACACAACTTCAATATCTCAGCAAATACAGGACAGGATTCAGAATACAGTGGTACCTCAGGTTAAGTACTTAATTCATTCCAGAGGTCGGTACTTAACCTGAAACTGATCTTAACCTGAAGCACCACTTTAGCTAATGGGGCCTCCTGCTGCTGCCGCGCTGCCGGAGCACAATTTCTGTTCTCATCCTGAAGCAAAGTTCTTAACCTGAAGCACTATTTCTGGGTTAGCGGAGTCTGTAACCTGAAGTGCATGTAACCCGAGGTACCACTGTAAAGGGAGCCAGGCATCACTTTTGTGGTCCCAAATTTTACTTTGGTGCCATTGTACTCAGAGAATTACGGTAAAGGTAAAGGTACCCCTGCCCGTACGGGCCAGTCGTGTCCGACTCTAGGGTTGTGCGCCCATCTCACTTAAGAGGCCGGGGGCCAGCGCTGTCCGGAGACACATCCGGGTCATGTGGCCAGCGTGACGAAGCTGCTCTGGTGAGCCAGGACTAGTGCAGCACATGGAAACGCTGTTTACCTTCCCGCTATAAAGCGGTACCTATTTATCTACTTGCACTTAAGAGTGCTTTCGAACTGCTAGGTGGACAGGAGCTGGGACCAAAAGATGGGAGCTCACCCCGCCGTGGGGATTTGAACCGCCGATCATGTGATTGGCAAGCCCTAGGCGCTGAGGTTTTACCCACAGCGCCACCCAAGAATTACAGTAGTCTATTCCTAAAAACCAGGTGCTTCTTTCAGAAAACATGTGCATACATTCAAACGGAAAGACCAACATAATACTAAGGAGAATTATCTTACCAAATATTTTAACTTTTTAACTGAATTATACACCAAGGCAAACGTTTCATAAGATACCGAAAAATGATTCCCCCCCACAGATGTTCTCTGCTGAATTATCAAAAGACAGAGGTTTCAGAGCATGTTCTAGGGAACTCTGGTATTCTTATCAGAGGTTCCTTAAAGAGAAGGTCAATAGTGCTGGAAAACCTGTTCTGAATGGTGGTAGTGGGAGCAAGCTGCCTAGGTTCTCTGGTAACGGGAAGCTACAAATAAGCTTTGGCTATATTCTAGAGTACCCTCTTTAGTATGCACTAGGTAACTTTAAAGGCCATTAGGCCTGGCCTCTATGTAAACTGACTGTGCATTGTAGAATATGCCATGGAAATATTTGCAATGCACAGGCTAGGGTTTTGATCCAAACCCTACAAATATATAAATTCATCAAACCAGTATATAGATTTATGATTTAGTCTGCTGAACCACAAACCTTTCTGCTGAAGAGAGGGTGGGCTTCCTTGCTTGCTCTGTCTTCTTTCTTCAGAACTGTAAGTTTTGACCAATGTACATTGATTTTCCCTAATATGACACATATTTGTATGTTATTTTCACATATATATTAATTTTTATGCACACTTTCCTCTAACATGTGCATTTTTGTAAACCCTGTCTGATTGGGGAACTGCATTGAAAAACCCATATAAAGTGAGGATTTTGAAGGATGGCTGTGTTTTGGTTCACATATCGTTTTAGAAAGTGCAAATTTGACAGATCTGCCTTTCAATATGAACTGAATCAAATTTCTTCCCCATCCTTGATGGTGGCAGACCCCTTTGTATGGACACACGAAACCATGTGCAGTTTCCTCCTGCACCATTTTGAAAAGTGTTTGTACCTAGTGCACCAGAGGTCCTGTTCATTGAAGCTGCTCCAAGCAGCTTTGCAATGTGTTAAAACAAGAAAAGGGGCAAGAGATCAAACGCTTGATACACCTTGAAAGGACTCCTAATTTGCCTCTTCCTTTCGCTGATTATTTTTAAGGTTTCCCCCCAGAATTATTCCCCAAAAAATCTGCACAGGAATTAGCCCCAAAATATTTTAAGATGTCTATGTATTGGGAGGGGGGGAGATGGGGCAGCCTGCAATATAACCATCCATTCCTAGTGCAGGAGCTCCAGAAGAGATGGACTTCAGCATATAAATGTAGAGCCAGTGTGATGTAGTGGTTAAGAGCAGTGGACTCGTAATCTGGGGAACCGGGTTCGCGTCTCCGCTCCTCCACATGCAGCTGCTGGGTGACCTTGGGCCAGTCACACTTCTTTGAAGTCTCTCAGCCTCACTCACCTCACAGAGTGTTTGTTGTGGGGGAGGAAGGGAAAGGAAATTGTTAGCCGCTTTGAGACTCCTTAGGGTAGTGATAAAGCGGGATATCAAATCCAAACTCTTCTTTTTCTTCTTAGGTGACAGGGGTCCTTTGAAAGTGGAGAATTCATAGAACACTTTACAGAGCAATACTGAAGGGGCAGAGAGAACTAAAGACAGATGAACTGCGGTATTCAAGCCCTGTGGGGTTTACACCAATAAGGAAGAAACGGGGGGGGGGGCAAATTTCCTTCCCTCCCAGTGTCTTAAGTTCCCTCCCATGGATTCCAATGGGAGGGCAAAAAACTCTGCTTGCTCCAGAGCTGACATTGTCTCCCATTACATAGACAACTGGGGCTTCCATTTTGGCCATCCTGCCCCCTAAAAAATCACCAACACCAATATGAAGGATTCTGGTGGTCATTGTACATGCTGTCAAGATAATAAAATCCATTCTAAACTTTTTTTCAGTTGGCAAAAGTATGTTTAAAGGGGGAGGGGAATAGTATAGCCTTGTGTCAATCTTCCCCAATCTCATGCCTTCCAGATGTTTGGACTACAGCTCACATCAGCCCTGCTGGGGCTGGTGTAAGCCGTAGTCCCAACATCTGGAGAATGCCAAGTTGGAGGAGGCTGACCTACTGCCCAGGCATTGTAGAGCTATGAACAAAACCGCTAGAGCTTTAACAATTCTAGGAGGCAAAGTCTAGCTCTGAAAACCACTCACTTCACTTACAGCCATTTTATCCATTATCCTGTGAATGGGGCTGGAGGTGGGGGGAGGTGTGCCTTTAAAGAAAACCAGTTGATGCAGGTGTTGGTGTTTACACTGAGCATTCAGCTGAGGAAGTGCTGCCTGGAATCAAAACGACAAGTCAAGCAGTCCCCCCCCTCCCCGTTTCCCATTTAATAGTTTTGTAATTTGAGGATAATTGCACACAAACTGCAAAAATCAAGCGTTCTAAGTGCAGTTACAGAATACTCCTCTAACTTTTGTCTCTTCGCTAAGGAATGCAGTAATAGTTCATTTCCTGCTCTGCCCCATTTCCAAACTACTTCCCTCCCCAGTCCCTGCCTTTCCCCTCAAAGTCTGTCAACTAGCTAAATGATCACAGGTGATTGTTCTCTCTCCCCTCTGCAAACAGAATGTACCCACTTGAATATTATTATTATTTTCTGAGGAGCAACTCGTTTCATTAAGATTCATTCACAAGAAGTCTTAGCTGTGCTGGTGTCATTTTCATCAATGCCTTTGAAACGTTACCATAACCTGACAAGTCTCCTCCTCCCACCAGCCTTTGAGAGGGCTCAAACTACAGCATATGCTATAATAATAATAATAATAATAGATAATCAGAGATGTTTCTGGCCAATTTCCTACAGCATCCTGGTAATGAAGCTGAGGCACACTCTTAAGATTCACACACTTGACACAGATGCATGAATGATAGCGCAGTGTGGATGAATTCAAATACTTTTTAACACTTTTTTATATAAACCCCCCCCCACCCTGGATACTGCATATCCGGAATATTCCCCCACCCTGCTTAATGATTTGGCCTACGTCATTAAAAAAATGGCAATGGATTGCAATTTAATATCTTTATGCATTGCAATTTAATATATTTATGAGAAATGCAAACTGATGGCACAATGCCCATTACAGTATCTATGAATTATTCAAGAGATTGAAAAGGGACAGCTGATTTCCTTTTCTTCCCCTAAAAAAATCTTAGAAGCAGCATGCTTGCCTTCCTCCGCGAAGTGCTGCTTCTTTAGGGTCAACCTGGCAATCCTTTTACATTACCAATCCATCAGGCTTCCAAAATCTCTGAAGGAGCACCCCAGCTGTTCCATGTGTATTCACAAGGCACAATATTTCCAAGGCTTCCTATCCAAAATGTATCCCATTGCTAAAGACATAGTGAAAGAATCAAGGGGAAAGGAGGGGAAAGGAGGGTAAAAAGCTGTGGCTGTAGTTTCCCCGGACCATTAAAGATCAGGTTTAGCCAAGCCGCGGGCTCTGCAAGTAAACACTCTTTCGAACAACCATTTTCTGTAGTTTTGAGAGATCACAGGAAGACAGTCCGTGCACACAGAAGACCAGTTGCTTTTCACCCAGAAGTGCTAGCGGTGCAGTGCAGAATTTTGAATGACTCGATGCTACAGAAAGAAAGAGCATAAAACTTCTGCTCCCAGTTACAATGCCTTCCACAGCCCTCTGGCAAAACCAGCCACTTTTCAGGACAAAACCCAGAAGATCCTTTCCTGCAGAAAACTCCCAGAACTACCCCCACCCCCATGTGAACTGTAGTCCAAACATCTGGAAGGCACGGAAGACTGACACAGGGGTTATACTCCCCCCCCCGCCCCAGTTAGTTGAAAGCAAGTCCTGCTGATCTCAGTGGAACTTATTTCCAAGTGCTTCAGGCTCCCAGCCTAATGCTAAACAGGGTTACTCAGAAGGAAGTCCCATTAGATACTGTATGACGTATTCCCCAATAAGTAAGCTTGCATGTTGCTTTGCATGCATGCTTCCTGAGAAAGTGCTGTTTTCAAAAGGCTTTAACTTCCAGCTGAATGTGCTTAGGCTTTCAGCGCTGCAACATGATTCCCCGTGCATTCCTACCCCAAAATAATTCCCATTTAGCCCCATCCTAATATACATGCTTACCAGAAGAACCTTAACCTAAGGGGGATTTGCTTAGGGGAATTTACTTCAGAGGGAATCGGGCTGTTAGTCAACACGTGGCTGTTCACCACTCCAAAAGAAAAAAAAACTTTCTACTAAAACTCACCTAGGCTAGGGGCTCAAGTCTGCCACCCTACCTTGGTTTCCTTAGATAGAAGTGACCTGGGACAGCTCAGTTGGTAGAGCATGAGACTCTTAGATCATTGGTTTGAGCCCCATGTTGGGCAAAAAAACCCTACATTACAAGGGGAGTTGGACTCGATGACCCATGGGATCCCTTCCAACAGTGCAATTCTAAGATTTACTGTTTCTAAGCAGACACACTTAGGGCTTCGCAGCTCCCAATAACCCCAAATCACACCCCTCCTTTTAAAGAATAAATCTCAGCAACCTGTAGCACAATGGGTCAGTGTGCCTAACTGTTAACCAGAAGGTCGGTGGGTTCGACCCAGGGAGGTCTGTGGGGAGAATTCCCGCACTGCAGGGGGCTGGACAGCATGACCCTTAGGGTCCCTTCCAATTCTAATTCCCTAGGGACTTGCTTCAGAATCGACCCGGACTGGATCAAGCTTCGCAGAGAAGAAGTTCACACTCGGAAAAGGAGCAGGAGAGGAGAGCAGCGGTTTTTGTCTAGGTGGCGAGTTGCAACAGCTCCCTTCCAGCAACGCGGGCGCTCGGTCCTGGACCAGAACAGAAAGTGATGGCAGCGTGAGGATGATGATGATGATGATACTATCCAAAGGACCGAACCCCCTAAGCAGGAAAAAGCACAGAGCTCCCTTTGCTTTCCAGATGCGCCGATCGAATGCAGGGTTAAATTAAGTTTTACCAGACTGTATGCATGCATGCATACAGTCCCCGGATTTGCAAACCAGTCCCCATGCAAAATCCATTGAAGTTGAAAAATGTCCCTGGGAAAAAATAAATAATCTGGTAACCTTAGGTTAAGTGCAGTGCAGCGAAGTGGCCACAGGCAGGACCGGGCGGGCACGTGCGGAGGGAGCCTCGGCTACTCACCAGCTGCCCAGGCGCACCGTCAAGAGCAGCAGCAGGAGCCTCGCGCCGCCGCGGGGGCTCCACGGACGCGAAGGGAAGCAGGCACCCAACTCCGGCTCCATGCGCGCTCGGCGCTCTGGGTCCAGCTGCCACTGCTGCTGCTGCGGCTGGCGCGCCGGGTCCACAGACTCCCGTCTCCACTTCGCAAATGGCAGCAGCAACACCAGCGCCGCCGCCGCTACTTGCCCTCCGGCTGCTGCTGCTGCTGCTGCAGCCGCTGCTGCTTTCGCGATAATAGTTGTAGTAGCGGCGGCGGCGGCAGCAGCAGTTAAGGAGAGCGCGAGAAACCCCTCAGCAAACAGGTAGCCGCGGGTCCGGCAGCGGAGGAGCCGTCAAGGCGTGACTGGCCAATCGGCGCCTCAGCCCGCGCCATAAATGATCGAGCGCGCCAATCAAGCCGGCCCGGGGGCGGGGTTTGCTTTCCGTTCGAAAGCGGGGCTGAGGGGAGAGAGGAGAAATTGGTGGGCTGCTGCAGTAATAGGGAGCGGGGCTGCTGCTGGGAAAGGGCTCCGGGCTTGCTGCCTGTGGAGGAAAGTTGGAGGTTATTCCTGTAAATTGGGGAGTTGCTCCCTCCTCCAAGTTTTTAGAATGGGGGGGGGGGTGTGCTTTCCTAGGGATATTCTCTTTCCAGCAAAACTCTCACAGGAAAGAGCGAGGGGAAAACCTCCCCTCAGGAAAAGTGGCGGGAGAGTTTCTCCCTCTGGATCTGCGTTGCCAAGCTCCGAAAAGGGGTCTCGGCTGAAGCAAATTATTATGCAGCTAATCCTGCGTTCCTTGCTTGATCAAGAGATTTCTTTCCACCACACAACAGATTCATTTCTCTGCCTCCCCCACCCCCGCCATTTTTCCCCTTTAAAGTTTCCAAGCACAGTGGTTGTAAGAAAACACATTTTTTAATCAAAGAAGAAAACACATATTTTAACGAAAGGAGAAGAAAGTGAACTGCAGGTGCAAACATGTAGCTACTAAGGCTTTATTTCAGTTACTTACACCCCCCCCCCAATATCTGTATTCTAATTCTTTATTCTACACCCTAGATATGCAAGTTCACATGGTTGTATTCAGTATTAATTAATATTGCCGCTATTCACTATACCTGATCCTCCATCTCAAGGGTGCCAATTTGAATAAAATATTGGAGGGAGGCAAGCCTTCAAAACTGATCACAAGATGCCCATCACATTTTGAGAAGGCCTGGCCCCCTCAATTATTAATTTTTTTTTTGGGGGGGGGAATAACCTTGGCCACTAGGAGTTGGCTCCTATGTCTATCACTTCAACTGAAACCAAATAGGTTTTTAAAAAAGATTTGGCTAAGACACACCTGAATACTTCTATGCAGAGTCTAGCAAGGAGAGGAACAAAAATAGTTTCTTTATAATATAAAACGTTTGGTCCATGGTTCTACCAAGATATTCGGAGCATGCTTTGCATGGGGCCAAATGGGAAATATTTGGCATAGTGATGGAGGCACAAACCCATCACTCTACTTCACCTTCCTGCCCCAGCTCATTGTGATTCCTTGTCGCTCTTTTGCACTATAGAGCCTGCTCTTCTTGTGCTAGAGAGTGTAGATGAGGGGCCGATCCTTTGATGGTGGTGAGTGGAGCTGTTTTCCGCTTTGGACCCCCTTTCCTGTGTAGGACATATCCTGAAGGCAGCTCTGGTGAACAACGGGGTGTAGGGCTCTTTATCTCAGGACCACATATTCGCATAAAGACTCAGCTGCAACGGAAAACAAGGTGAATTTGAACAGAATCAGAGAGCAGGCGGATCCAGAAAGAAAAATGTGCAGATGAGGTTGCCAACTCTACAGTCTTGGAAGGGTGCCTGTGCCCTTGGAAGCACATGGCAGAGTACGGCGTGTGGGTGTTATGTCCCTTTCTTGCTCCATTAGGTTTGCCAAGGAACAAGGACAGTACAGCTGGCAATCTCTCTGAATTGTAGGTGGCAGTGGTGGTCAGTCTGTGGGCCTGACCTCTGGTCTTTATGGTACCAACAAGGTTGCTGCTGTATCTACTGGACCGCTGCCTCTGGAAAGCTGGGAGACAAGGATAGTTATGAGCACCAGTTAAGAGCTGCAATGGGTTGCCTTTTAGCTAAACAGATGCGAGGGGTGAATTTACAAAAAAGAGAGGGAAGGGAACAGTCATAAATGGGAGTGGTGCTTTGCCTCAGCCCCTCTCACTTGCAGTGTGCTTCTGGGGCTCCGTCTCTTTGGGGTACTAACTGGCATGCCTACAATACTTACCTGTTCCCTTTAGGGTTTTTCAGCTGAACTGTGTATGCAGTGGCTAAATGTTAAGCTCCACAGTGCCTGCTGCAATATTACAAGGCAAAAGGGATTGTGAGTATTTGACAAACAGTGGCAGTGGAGTATTTGCTACTGCTGCACCAAGTGTCTGTTCTCATATTTACTTTCAGTAGTACATGGTGAGGTCATACCTGCACATGAACATCTATGAGCAAAGATTCCTCTTCCCACACAGCATATAATATACTCAAATTTCTGGTAAAGAGTCTTGGGTGCCCATTGATGGCATATCTCCAAGGTACAATGATAGAGGATGCTAAGATGTGATGAAATGGACCCCTAAAGAGCTCCAGTGAACATTATTACAGAATGGAATTGTGCTTTAAAGTGCATGCTGCAATCCTTCATGTATGTATTGGTAGGATGAATTCACAAGAGTCATTTTAATGCACTACTGCATGCATACAGGCCAGAATACATCTATATGACTAGATCTATGTTCATTTACAAGTAAATTAGTTTCATGGAGAATTGGGAGATGGCTTCTTTTTAAGTTCTACTGGGATGAGAGCTCAGAATAATGTGAACGCTTACATGTTCCATCACTGTCGTGGTGTCAGGGATGGGTTGTCGACAGTTTATCTGAGAGGAATCATGAGCCAGGAGGTGAAGCAAGGAATTGGATCTGGGGAGCAACTCAGGGCTGAAGACAAAGCAAGAGTCAGGGCCGATCAGCAATCAAAATAACACACAGGAATGCACTTGAGCCAGGAAGACATTGTTGTGCAGGCACGACCTAACTTAAGCAGGACCTCCTTTCATAGTACTTCATGTACAGGAGGGTCCAATGGACAACTTGGGTGGGCTACCCCAGGTAAGCTGTCCAGGAAGATGCTCCAGCTGCACAGATCTGCATGTTTTCCTGTTTGAGACCTGGCAGCTCTTGCCACACAGCCAAGCTGACTCAAATGCTTCTCTCTAGCAATGTTGAAGCTCTGTCCTCAGATGTAACATGATCAGGACGGGTGTTTAATACTGATGCAGTGAAATATCACAAACTATAATATCATACGGACATTAAAAGGGAGTGGGTGGCGCTGTGGTCTAAGCCACTGGTCCTCTTGGGCTTGCTGACTGGAAGGTGGGTGATTCGAATCTGTGTGATGGGGTGAGCTCCCATTGCTTCTGCCAACCTAGCAGTTCGAAAGCACACCAGTGCAAGTAGATAAATTGGTACCGCTATGGCGGAAGGTAAATGGTGTTTCCATGCGCTCTGCCGCTCATCACAGTGTCCCATTGTGCCAGAAACAGTTTAGTTATGCTGGGCACATGACCCAGAAAGCTGTCTATAGAAAAACGCCAGCTCCCTCGGTCTGAAACGAGATGAGCGCCGCACCCCATAGTCACCTTTGACTGGACTTAACTGTTTACCTTTACTGTATTGACATTGCAGTAGCAGGGATCAGTAACAAGAGCCTCACATTTGGTATTCAGGAGGTATCATTGAGTCCTCCTTCTTAACAACCTACAAATGCAAAAAGTGTAATATTGTGTCAATAAAATTTGGCAGCAAGCCATTGGAGGGAGGACAGCATGTGTTATTTTGGCCCAGTAGCAAACCTAGCCACTCACCAGGGCACAGTAGATATATTATCTTAATGCTGGAGGCCACCTTTTAGAGCTTATTATTTCTGGCAGGCTCTAAGGCACTTTACCCCTTTAGATTTGTGTAATATACACTTCCCATAAAAGACACTTGAATTTCCGCTTTAAATGGCTTATGCCAGCTAATCCACCTTCCCTGGCTTTAATCTCACACGCTCACAACCGAATGCACCAGTGATGGGCAGATTGGTACCCAACCTAATCTCTGAAGCAATGTTAATGAGCAGCATACCGCTGAAGCTTTTTAAGGCTCGGCTGTTGCTATGGGGATGGAGAAAATCTGGCAGGAGCAGGAGCCACCACAACACGTTTATAGTAACTGGAAACTTTACAGTTTGCAGGGTGCCTAATCCTTGCATCCAGGAAGTTCTGCATGGGCCACAGAGTTGTGCTTTTGCTGGTAGCTCAATTAGTCACAACACAAAGATGACTGCAGTTCACCAAACTTCTTGTATGAAGCAGAGTGACACATCCTTTGCTGTCTGTTTAGGGTGAGCTTGCAAATAGACTTTCAAGTCCAAAGAGTTGGAAGTAAATTTCACCACCAAGAGTATCTATCTAGCTGGTCTCAGAATGAGCACAAGAATGAAGGTATTCTCATTGACTGTCCTGCTGAGATATTCCTTCTCATTTAATCTCTTTAGTAAAATTCTCTCTCTCAACCTTCAAAGGAGCTACATTGTTCTTCGAGCCATTTCTCTTAATCCTGTGTTCAGATACTGTTTCGGAAACTTCATTGTCAATCACATTTCAGTTGCAATATACACAAAAACGTCCATGGCTTTTACAATCATTTTGGGAGGACATGTTGTGGCAGCAATCAACAGACTGAGAAAGAAATGCCCCCCAGGCCTCATTCCCAGGTGGCTTGGTCTTCCCAGTAGGGATGCTGAAGAATTTGCTCTTTGTGAATTGTGATAGAGACTGATCTGCAGTCTCTACGTGACATCATTGTTAAAACAGCTGCACTGGCTGCCTATCTACTACCGAACCAGGTTCAAGCTTCTTGCATTCATTTACAAAGCCCTGAACAACTTGGGTCCAGGATACCTCAGAGGTCACCTGAACCCTTATATCCCAGCTCAGGCACTGAGATCATCTGTGGAAGCATCTCTGGTCATTCCATGAGTTGGTGAGGCTCATTTGACAGCAACCAGAAACCGAGTCTTTAGTGTCATCAGCCCAGTCCTGTGGAGCACCCTGCTAACAGAGATTCAGCGGGTGCCTTCTGTGCCAACTTTTAAATGCCAGCTGAAAACTTTTCTATTCCTCCAGCCTTCACAGGGGACCTGTTTCCTGTTTCCAGGAAGAACTGTCGGAGGAGAGAGACCTAGAGCTGGCCATTGGGCAATGGCTTTTTCCACCTGTCTTGCCCCACCCTCCAGCCCTAGGAGCCTTCAGAACGGAGTTGCTGTCATGGGCATTATGTGTCAATGTCTTGATGAACTGAATGGAACATTGCTTAGTTTGTTTTTGTGGATTGCTCCATCACCTCTCAGGTGGGCAACATTGCTGGTATAAGAGAACAAGGGAGATGTTCATTGTGAGCTCTCACGCCTCTTTTTCTAGAAAAATAGCACTGGCTGTAATGCTTTGATAATCTTATAACAGGACTTTTGTTGTGGTTGTGCTGTTTAGCTTTTTAAAAGTTATTTTAAATAGTGTTTCATGGAATATGGTTGTTTTACTGATGGTTTGTTAATTACTATTCATGATTCATGTTGTATTTGAGATGTTCTACTATGTTGTTTGTGAGTTGCTTTGTTATTTTTGTGAGTGAAAAGCAGCGTAGAAATATAACAAATAAAATGAAAGGCTTATGCAGGCAATTAAGAGCACTCCTCTACAATTGCTTACTGATGTTTTATTGTATTGCTTTTAACTTGTTTGTAACTTTATGGTTTTACTGTCTGGTTTTATGTTTTTATGTTGCTGAAAATCCCTGTGATATATTCTTATGATACTGCAGTATACAGATAGGTTTATAAGTATATAAGCTGTTAAGAGGTCAGGTGAGTGCCGTCACAGCACAACACTATCCATTACTGATTTGGAAATTGTCCAATGGCTATTGTGTTTCCCAAATGTTTCAATGCAGTTATTAGCTCTCATATATATATATATATATATATATATATATATATATGCATTTCAAATTGTATATTTTGACAGGCGAAACTTTGTTTAGTATACTCATTTAATGTAGTCTCTCTCAAAATAAGCATTTCTAAAAGTATCATTTTGTACTTCTCTAGTTACTAAACATCTGCAAATGGTTACACTTAACAAAGATTGTTTCAGTCTGTAAAAATGGTTGTTTTTGCTAGCAGCAAGCTTTATCAAAAGTAGGCAACAACACTAGCTTTTTATTACTTTTATATAACAAAAGTTTAGAAAGCCTTCCATAAATGTATTTTAAAGATAGCATAGTTACAGTTTCAAGAATGCATAACGTGTCAGGTGAGTGAAATGGATTTTTTATTGTTCCTGTAATGACATTATCATTCTCCTACAGCAAAAATCATTCTGATGCAGGAAACTGTGAAACTTGCATGTGTTCTTCACTGTGATCACTATGCACACATAAGTATCTGCAGCATGTATCTTAAATTGGTTTCACACAGTGCTCTTTTGGGGGGGATGGTGTATTCACAAAGCAAATTTCAGATGCAGTAGAAATCTGTTATTTGTGAGAATAGATAGAAAAGAGAAGCAACAGAATCCCTGCTTGCCTAATACAGACATGTCTTGGAACTTCTCAGAGGGTGCCATTTTTAAAATTATGACACAGTTCCTTTCTTCTTTGGAGAGAAACCTTAAATGTAAAAAAATAAAAATTCCAGAATGTAACTGCCAGGTGGAAATTGCATCTTGAGTCAACCAACAGCAACACTTATGCCAGAAACCACTTTGTTTGGCTGATGAGTCATAAATGGGGCCTAAATACAGTCTTCAACAACTTTTGTAGAAGTCTTGTCCTGAATCTTAAATGTGCTTAAAATCAATGTGAGTCAAGAATGCTTCTGATGTTGTTATTCTTGTACAGATACTCAGATCTTCCCTTTTTTAATGTGCAGATTTCTCTACACACTGTAGTCTTATTGCTAGGGCTTAGATTTCAGTGGTGAGAAGACTGGGATTCACACCATGGTTTGAATACTGGCACACACACACACACACACACAGAGAGAGAGAGAGAGAGAGAGAGAGAGAGAGCGCTAGCTGTGCAACTTAAGGTTTACTTTTGCACCTCATAATAACCAGAGAAAGATTCTATTGAGTAAAAATCATGTTTTGTCTGAAACACAGCAGGGGATGATCATCCCAACTTATCCTAAATAACATACCTCTTATTAGCGCTTCAGACTAATTAAGACCACCATTGGGGAGCAATCCTTCTGGCAAGGCATTTTCCATGCTTTTGGCAGAGTGGTTTGTGCATGCAGGTCTTCTGCTCCTAATTCAGTAAATCCAAAACCCACAGTAGGGCATTCCCTCTATTAAGACTCATCAAAACAGCGAGCAAAGGTTTGAGTTTTCTGGAGCACTTCATCAGGCTGCATACCTTTTTATTTGTGTGTGGTTTCTCATTGCATCCCTAGATATCACAATAATCTAAATGATTGTTTTATTCACCTATTCGTTTTACTTTTTTATTTTTTAAAGTATTTTAACCAAAAAGGCTATTATTGGAGCATATCAATTAAACAACAACAACAAAGCAGTCCCTGCCCCCGGACTTAAAAAAAAAAAAGACACAATGACTGCTCCCACATTAAATGGGGGGCGCCCTCTGTGTGGTCGCGTGCAGCCCGCTGGACCCTATGCGGCACCATTAGCACAGGCTTGGCTTCACATCCCCCCAGGTGGAATACCTGGAGGTCTCCGCCTACCTCAGGCAGTTGCCCAATCCCGCCTGGGGAGGCGTTGCCAAGGTGATCAGGCCAGGTAGGGGGAGGGACTACCTGCCCACACAATAGGGGGAGGATCTTACCTGGGAATTTTCAATTGGCTCCAGAGCTTCTCCCACCCCACCCACCCTCAGCTAAGACTTCTTTTGCAGGTTAACCTTTTCTCCACAGGTACGCAGGTGCTGCTACGTCATGGTCGCTGTTGAAGGGCCGGAAATGAATTCCCCTGCATTGGTAGGTTTGCCTTTCCCATAGCAAAACGTCACAACTTTGGCGGTATCAGGCCTTGGGCGGAATCCTTTAGTCTATCTTCCCTGAATTGGGGGGGGGCGTGCGGCATTGACCCACGCCCCCTTCCTCTTTGTGGCAGCAATACCAGGATTCCCCATTAAAGGGGTTGTTTGAGGGGAGGCTTTGGCCGTACGCCTAGAGGTTGTCATTGCTCTCCCCTGCAACGTGGGTGTAACGGGGGCGGGCTCTCTCTGCTTGAACATATGTTCTCCAGAGCCAGCCCATCCCCTGCACACACTGGATAACCCTGATGTTCCCCAGATCCCCAGCGGGGGACTGGGAGGGATAAACACCCAATGCCTGAGCCAAGGTCTACCCACAGATGAGGTGGAGCGGCTGACAGAGTGGTGCAGAGCTAACAACTTGCTCATAAATACAAGGAAGACAAAGGAGCTTGTGGTGGACTTCAGGAGACAGAAGAGCAATGTCCAGCCACTTTTGATTGATGGGGTCTGTGTGGAGAGGGTAACAACGTTCAGATTTTTGGGCATTGAATTACAAGAGGATCTGTCCTGGAGTGTCAACACAAGAGGGCTTGTGAAGAAGGCGCAGCAGAGACTGTACTTTTTGAGAATTCTAAGGAAAAACCATCTTCCGCAGAAACTGCTGCTTGCCTTCTATCACTGTGCCATTGAGAGCGTGCTCACTTATGGCTTATGTGTGTGGTACGGAAGCTGTACTACCCAGGACAGGATGGGGTTCTGCAGAGTTGTTAAGGCAGCAGAGAGCATTGTTGGCAGCCCACTCTCCACCTTAGAGCAGATTTATGCCACAAGGTGCCATAGGAAGGCACTGGAAATAGTAAAAGATCCATCGCATCCTGGTCACTGTCTCTTCGAGCTCCTGCCGTCGGGACGGAGATACAGGACGATGAAGACAAGAATGAGCCGTCTTAAGAACAGCTTCTTCTCCAGAGCGATCTCGGCCCTGAATGGGAAGCCTGGACTTTGAAAGTCATCTAATCTTCCTTGCTGTATTATACTGTATTGTTTTAATTAGTGTTTTTATAGTTGTTTTGATTTTGTGTGGAGTGCCCTACCTGGGTGGATGGAGCAGCCAAGTAATTTCGTTGTCCCCGAGAGGGGGCAATGACAATAAAGATATTATTATTATTATTATTATTATTATTATTATTATTATCTGAAAATAATAAAGTTGTGGCCAATTTTAATCCCATAGCATGTTATTCCACATGGGGGCCGCCCAGGGCCGCCCAGGGTTTGGGGGGCTCTGCCTGTCCACACAAAAGGAAAAGGGGATGTGGGGGTAAGAGGGAAAATGGGCAAATACAGTTATGTTTTTTATAGCTTATAAACAGTTCAGGGAGATGAGACAAAAGGAGCGGGCTTTTCAACAGAACTGATTGAAGTGGCCATTTTTCCCATTTCTTCCTCTCTGCTGAAGCATGAGCGGAGAGCACTGCCTCTAGGTGACAAAAAGGTGGAAAGGAAGGGCCAAATGCAGCTAGTATCTCAGAGTCAATGGAATGGCCCTGCTTCCCATCTCTCCCTCTACTGCACCTTGGTGGGATTTAAGTATTTTAGACCCCACTTTCCTTTATCAAAATAAACTGCAAAACAGCGAATACAATAAAATCAAGAAAACATCCCAGAAATTTAAGATTGCAAACTATAATGGAGCAAAGTTAAAAAAATAAGAAGAAGAAAAATAACCTAGCAAAAGCAGCATATAAACAAGGGATTGCAATAAAACAAAAGCACTGGAGCTGGATATCTGTGAAGTTTTTTGCGAAAGCCTGCTTGTATTGGGACCTGGCAGAGACTCCTCTGGGGATGCCACAAAGTAGGTGCCACTACCAAGGAGGCCCTGCTCCCAGCGGATGCCTGCCGAGCATCAGCTGACAACAGCACCCAGAGCCAGGTTTCAGATGTCGAAGATCTGAGTGTAAGCAAGGGCATATATAGCAGAAGGCATTGAAATCAGGGCTCCATGGCATAATGTAAACAGAGCGTGCAGAGGGTCTGCACAATTAAATAGTGAAAATGCCATCTTGTGGTCTTAGATATTTTGTTCTTTCCCAGTGATTGCTTATACCAGGGGTCAGCAAGGCTTACCTTGCCTGGACCGGTTCACTGCTGCGGAGCCTCCTCCGTGGGTTGGATCATTGGCGCACATGAGCGGGCCTGCCCACAATTTCCGACGTATGCGTCTGCGCAGATGTGATTTCCGGCGTCTGCACATGCACAGATGCGATTTCCAGCGCTGCTCAGTGAGTCCCTGCTGTGTGGTTTAGCATAGAATTTGAAATTGGAGATAAAAAAGAAACATGTTTGCTCTTTACTGGGTTTCAGTTAAGGTGGTAAAAGGTGTGGAAAGATATGCCAAATTCTAACTATCACAAGCTGACTATTGCCTGCTCACTCATCACTATCTATTTAGGATGAGTCTAGATCTCTACGGTTCAGGGGCAGCTTGTGGGCCAGTAAAATGACCCCTGTGGGCCGCTTGTGGCCCATGGGCCTTAGGTTGCTGACCCCTGGCTTATACCCTTAAAAAAAGAAGAAGGCGCTGTTCATGCATGTGCTGAATTGAGAAGAGTGTGGTAGGGCAGAACCTCCTGGTCCCATCCACATTGCCATATCCATTACAGACCCCGTTCTCGACACCTGTGTGTTGAGAGTCTGCAATGGACTGCTGCACTGGCTCCCGGTGGAGTACAGGGTCAGATTTAAGGTGCTGCTTTTGACCTTTAAAGCCCTTCACGGCCTAGGACCCTCGTACCTACGGGACCGCCTCTCCTGGTATGCCTCACAGAGAGCCTCAAGGTCCATAAATAGCAACACCCTAGTGGTCCCGGGCCCTAAGGAAGTTAGATTGGCTTCGACCAGAGCCAGGGCCTTTTCAACTCTGGCTCCAGCCTGGTGGAACGCTCTGCCTCATGAGACCAGGGCCCTGCAGGATCTGATTTCTTTCCGCAGGGCCTGTAAGACAGAGTTGTTCCGCCTGGCCTTTGGCTTAGAGCCAATTTGATTCCCTCCCTCCCTCTCTCTCTTTTTTTCTTTTCTTTTCCTTCTCCTCCTGCGATGAGGCTACATTTTAATATTTTAATGTTCCATTATTTTAATGTTGTATTTTATTTTTGTTTTTAAGTTTGTAATCATTCATCTTGTTTTTATTATTGCTTGTAAGCCGCTCTGAGCCCGGCCTTGGCTGGGGAGGGCGGGGTATAAATAAAAAATTATTATTATTATTACTAGTGGTGTGAGCAGCTGCCCACACAGAGCCCACCCTTTGCAAACACCTGCTCTGAGCATGCAGGTATAGGGGTGCAGACTGCTTGGAGCAAGTCGTCAGAGGCAAGAGATACGGCCTCACTCCACTCCTGCAGACATGAACTCTACTCATGGAGGGAACATCTTTCTGCACACGTCATTGGCTTCTGGTGTTCAGGCGCATGGAGCAAGCAGGAAAGGTGTAATTCATTGTTATTAAAAGTTTGGCCTCAAGTGCTTCTTGAAAACAAAAAGAAAAGAAGCACTTCTACGCTAAGGATTACCTCCTTCATTTAAGTGTTGCCGTAGTCGTGCTGCTAGTAATCATGTTAATGAGTAATGTAAGCAATCGAGGCAGCTAATCAATGACATCTTAATTAAAATGGTATTTAACTGTAGGAAATAAGAGCTTTATACAATTTCTTTTATAGCAGACATATTGACTATTTGGTAGAATGCAATTGTTTCGCTTATTTTTCACCCTGATACAACAGCAGAAATGAAAAATTAGGCTTTCATAGTCTGTTTTCTGTGCCCTTTAAGCTAAACTTTCCTCTTCTTCCTCTTCATTTGTTCAAGTACAGTTCAATAATCCAGTGTAATGCTTTATGTGCAGCTACTAACAATATGATTGTCCAGTAATTTCTTTAAGACCAACTTTATAGGACAATAAGGTTTTTCTTTATACATATTTTTAAAAATCTCATTACCCTGTATTTAACCAATCAGTGGTTTTTCAAAGTGATATTTAGGAATGCTGGGATCATTAAATTACCTGACTGGAATAGCTCAGTTGGTACAGCATCAGACTCTTAATCGCAGGGTTAGCTCCAGCATTATTTGTAGATCTTTATACAGAACCAACTTGCTTGGGTTTTGAAGATGCAGGTAATAGGGCTAACAGGTCCGGTGTACATTTGTAGGAAAATAGGCCTTTCCTTGTTTGAACTGACATATTAACAACCTTTGGGCTTATGCTCAATCCTAACACTTACTGCCTAATGAAATAGCCAGTGAAATATTTATTTGAAAATATTTCAATTGTGGATCAGGGCCAGTTGTGGATCACTTGTTTAATAGTGACTCGTTCTTTCTGGAGACAAGACAAATGGTCAGAAATATCCCTCTTCAAAACACGTGGAGTTCAGTTTGTTGGCTAGTACAGTTTGTTACTTCTTCAGTGAGGCACATTGGAGATCTAGGCTCATCCCAAATAGATAGTGATGAGTGAGCAGGCAATAGTCAGCTTGTGATAGTTAGAATGTGGCATCTCTTCCCACCCCTTTTACCACCTTAACTGAAACCCAGTAAAGAGCAAATATGTTCATTTTTTATCTCCAAGCACAAAACTGTCACACTCTTCTAGTTAAATGTTATCCTATTTTAATTTATTTAGTCATGAAATCACCAATTTCATATAGAAAAATATTTTAGGTGGAAAATCCTAATTTACATTTTTTTTTCACCTAGTAGATTTACAGATGTTTTGCTGGGATCTATACAGAAACAATGAATTGCAGTTTCAGAAAATTGGCCTCCTCCTCCTTTTAAAAAAAAAGCTACATTAGGATAGCCAGTCATGAATTTTTCATTTTAATCTATGTGTTTATCAATATATATCAGTGAAGCTTTATTAACAGGTCCATTGTTACCTTGGAAAGCAATCTTCAACATGCTTAGTAGGAAGCATTTACACTGAATTTAGTGGCAGGATTGACCTCCCCATCTCTGTCTCTTATACTTTCCTTAAAATGTCTATGAACTATAATATCATCTACTCTTCAGTTTAACATGTGAACTAACTCTTGAGTAAATTCTTTTAAATAACAGTAATTTGCATTGGAATCCCATTGTATGTGCCGGGATGTGTGATTGAAAGCTGGACAATCCCTTAATAGGTTATAATTTTAAGTATCATAGTTTATGGCAACATGACCCCATCCTTCTTGCCATTGTGTGTCATGAGAATATCCAATCAAGTAGAAAAACTGAAGGGTTGAAGAGAAAGGGCCTTCACTATAGCCTTTTAAAAAGCAGCAATTGTAGGTCTCTTCTGGAAGTTTTAAATAGCTTCTATGTGTACAATATGGCATCTTATGTTCAGAGAGGCTGAATATTGGAGAGGACAGATAACTATTTGATGCCAAGCTGACTTACTCTACAAAAACTCACTAAGTGTCACTTTGTTTTAGGAGCAGATCCATTCATCTACACAGGAGCGCAGTATGATCCAAGAACCTTGTGCTAATATACGGTGAGTTTGTTCATCACACCAGCTAAGCCTTCAAATGTGTAGCTTCTAATTTTGATCTTATGATCTGCCTTAGTTTACATAACATCAGTGAAAATGTTCTTGTAGGCTTGAAAGTTAGAACTGAAAGTTAACTTCTAATTCTACTGATCTGAAGTTTTTAAAGTCATTTTAAAAAATCCATTCTTATGCAGTTTTGCCATTTTCGAAATGAGTTCAAACGTTTCGAATTGTGTGTGTGTACAGCAGACATCATTGGCATACGGTATCTAAATAATCTTGACACCATGGAAGACAAATCTTCAGTAAACAGATTCAAAGGGACAAAGCAAAAAGACCCAAATTGACTTTGACAAGTACATTAACTTCTTTTAGCCAGTATTTTTGACATCTTGACCAGAAGACAAGAATGCCAGATGGTACTGCAGGTGCTGAATCAAGAAACACCGTCTTTGGCCCTGATCCACAAATCTTTGCGGAGAAGTACAGATTGTGTGCGTGAGAGAGAACACAGAGTTTATTATGTGGAAATCTGTCAAACCAATGGCTTGTGTGGTCAACTTTGACAACACTGATCAAGAAAGGGAAAAGAAGGGGTTTCTGGCTACATCATGAGTCAATGGTGGTGGGAGGGCAACGAGGAGGTTCAGGCAGGGGAACGCCAGGATTTATGAGGCAAAAATCCTGGCAATGTTCCCCAGTGGGGTCTAGGGAGCTCACTGGATCCCGCTGTGCTGCTCAAGCCAGTGTCTGTCAACTTGAAAGGCAGAACAGGTGTGACCTGGGAGTGTGTCCCTGCCATGGAGGAACCTCTGTCTCTGGCATGATTTGTGGTTGGTTCCTCCATAATTTGGACAAGTGACATCAATCAAGAGGCATTTCTGGATCAACATATGCTAATGGGCTGCAATCAGCCAGCTGCCTAAAGGACTGGGATTGGCTCTTTGAAGGTATCTGAATGTTTTCTTTGAAGCTTGAGAACCCTTACAACAGCTGGGAAAGGAGGGGGAAGGACAAGGCTTTGTGTTTTCTTATGCTTTCTTACTTTATTTAAAATTATTCCTGGACTGTTGTTGGAGGAATGCAATGGCGGACAAAATGATGAACTGGTGCTGAACAGATGTGGCAAAGGGGCTGAACTTGAGAAAAGATCTGTGCCGAGGAAGAACTCCAGAGCAGAATTTTAATGGCCGAGTTTGGAAACGCACTCTGAGTTATTTGTGGCTGCAGCTCATATGCTAGTCTGTAAACAGCGGAAAGAATCTCCCATGCTAATACGATAGCATATGAATCATAGTCCAAGACAAAACAAAACATAAAGGGACAAGAGAAGTTTTATGTTTTGTTTAAAAAAAACAACCCTCACACCCTCCCTTTGATGCTTCAATCCTGCTCTGTTTAAAGTGAACCAGATATCCACATTACACCCAGAATTAGTAACTCTGTTTTAATGTCAATTTATTGTCCAGTAACTTGAACCATAATATGACCCTCATTAGTTAACTTGGCATTCAACCAGAGTACCCCATTTTGGATGCAATCGGGAACTCTGGTTTGCACAAACCAAAACTGAAGCACTAAAGCTCACCACAAATGGAGGATGAAAAGAGGTGAGGAGCAAGTCCCAGAAGCTTGCTGCCCACTCCCAGCTCAATAAACTATGGTTTATTAATAAACTATGGTTTATTAAGTCTGGAATGTGACATCTGAAAAGGCTCATTGTACCCGAGGTGTTATGCTGTTGTTGTCATTATGGCTATTCATGGATGCACTGGACTGCAAACTATTTTTTAAAAGCTGTGCAAAGATTAAAGTGTGTAAAAACAGGGAATCTCCACTTCTTTGTTTGATGTGTCCAAGGGATGCATAGAAACCGCAAATTCCTGCATGATGGGAAACTGTGAGCACATCGCTCACTGATTCATCTCCCTTGTCTGCCCATAGTTCAAAAGAAAGTCTCTGGTGATGATTTACTAGACAACATCACTGGTTCTGAACGACAGCCAATTTTCCTGTAAATTTTCACCTGATATGCATGCAACTTCTTCCTTCCTTGAAATTTAATTGCCAGATAATCCGTCCCTCCATTTCAGAGACTTATAGTTTATGGAGGCATCCATTTAAATATTAAATTACTGTGACATAAAATCACGAGGAAACTCCAGGAAGGGACAACACGCTTTTCCACCCTAGCAGGGTTTTAGAATATGGTGGTATCTGCTGCGATCCTCCCTGGCCCCTCATTGGGCTTGCTCTGCCCATCTGAATTGTGAAGCCACAGTGAACTGATTTAATCTTGCAGATAAAGCAAGCATTGAAAAGCACCTACTGCAGCATATCAGTAGTGCACAACAGTCTAAACCTTTTAAGAAGATAGAAGTAGGGTTATTAAAGCCCAATATCTGCAAGGAAAAGAACACTGCTGCAGAAAAAGCAAAATTTAACGAGTAACTAAGTTCTGAACTAAATCCAGATTGATTTAGCAAATTAAATTATTTAAGCGACCAGACTTCTCCATTAGCACATTCATCTTAATAGCACTTCACTGGGCTAGCCTGAGTTTCTTAGCCATTCCCATAGTATTACTATTGCAATTTTTTACCGTACCTTAGGGATTTGTAGGTTTCAGCAGAACAAACTCCCTTAGTGATGACTTCTTACTCCTATGCTTTTTAATCTGATCCAGGGAGTATAATGTGACATGGGAAATTTCTGAAGACATAGATCTTAATGCTTTCCACCTTTAAAGCTCCTTTGTGGAACTGGGTTTGCAAAGGACTCCTTTTAAAATTGTTCTCCCGGTGTTTCCAGTGAGAATTTAATAATGGGGCCAGAATGAGAGATCCAAATGTGGGGTATGCGTGTTGCTTCCTAGTCAAAGCAGAATATACTCAGTATAAATAGTTACAGCTGATAAATCTTCTAGTGTCATCTAAGGGTGGCTTGCAATCTTAAGAACAGAAGACCAAGCCCTTCTGGGTCAGACAATGAGCCACCTGCCCCAGAATCCTGTTTCTCATACTGAACAACCAGATGCTTATAGGAAGCTGACGACATAAGCATGATACAGTGGTACCTCGGGTTACATACGCTTCAGGTTACAGACTCCGCTAACCCAGAAATAGTGCTTCAGGTTAAGAACTTTGCTTCAGGATGAGAACAGAAATCGTGCTCTGGCAGCGCGGCGGCAGCGGGAGGCCCCATTAGCTAAAGTGGTGCTTCAGGTTAAGAACAATTTTAGGTTAAGAATGGACCTCCAGAACGAATTAAGTACCTAACCCGAGGTACCACTGTAACTGACTCCTGCTGGTGTCCCATGAACTGGTAAGGATAGAAATATCTGTCTAGTTCTCTCAGTTTCTGTCTCTCTCTCTTTACAATCTTAAATTTAGTTCTCTACATTTTTCAGCAAAAGAACCCCACAAAACCAATTAAAACCCTAATGAAAATTTATCCGTATTCTAGCACAGCACTCCATTGTCTCTCAATTTCCCCTAATATGATGCATTTATGACATGTTATTTTCAGTAATAGCTGCTTTTTATGCAACCTTTCCCTTAATATTCGAATTTTTGTAAACATTGGCTGGGGAACTGCCCTACAAAATTGAGTTAAGTGTGAATGACGAAGCGTAGCTATGTTTCAATTCACATAATCTCTGAGACAGTGTGGATTTGAAAGATTTCGCTTTAAATGCACACTGAATCGAATTTCCCCTCCATCCCTAGTTACTGAGGCTGCGTACACACTCCTGTTTACTCTGCATCCAGTGTGCTTCCATCGCTGGCTTAGGAAGCGTTGTACACACATTAGCTACAAACCATAACTATTCTGCCATTTCGTAGGAAATTCTGCATTACATACTGTTGTGACGTGGGGTTTGCGATTTCAGCTCTCTTGACATAATATGCTGGAGACAGTTCTCTAGTAACACTTCTTTATTAAAGCAACAAGACTGAGACTTGAGGAGGGGAGAGCTACATTTATAGGAACAGGGAACAAGCTAGAAAGGATACATTTTGGAGGGAACAATCTCAGGCAATCACAGTCCTGCCTTTTGGAGGCAACCAATAAGACAGAGGATCCAAATACAGCAGCTTAAATGAACCAATAGTAGCTGTACCCTCTGGAACCAAAAGGCAGTTACTTTACCCTAATGCAAATACAGACAATAATAATGCAGATATAAAATCCTTTGACTCAATACACAACACCCCTCCCCCCCTAGTGAGCACAGCAGACGTAATCTCTCAGGTACTGTGGGGTCTACAACTTCTACTTGATCTCCTGACAACAGGTGTTGCCAGTTCTGGATTGGGTGTCACCCGTGGTAGGGGGGCTGCTATAGGAGTTTCGTCAGGAACAGAAGGAGTCCCAGACATCTCAGGGTCCCCTACCTGTACCTCGTCATCCTGAGGACTAGCAGACCCTGGTTCATTTGCTGAAGCCCCTGGTGATTGCACCTCTGGGCCATTTTCACTCTGGTCTTGCAGCTCTGCGTCGTTAGTCAGGGATGAATTATCAGACTCTTCCCTGCTGAGCGCCCGGCGCCTCAGCTGATCTATATGTCTCTTCCAAACTTGCCCATTTTCCAAGGTCACATAATAGGACACAGGTCCACTGGTGTGGGTGACCACACCACCCACCCACCGCGAACCTCGTGAATAGTTCCTCACCCAGACCAGATCTTCAGGGGCGAAATCCCTTGTTCTATGTTCTGGTCCATTCCAGGCCACCACACATAACATTGGGCTAGCGACTTCATCCTGACCATTCCCGGGTGTCCCATGTGAAGTGTCTCAAGAACCCTGTTTCTCAGTGGTGCTGGGATGATCACCCTATCTCCCCACAGGAGACAACCCTTATGCATGGATAACTCGTGCTGCCTTGTCGCATAAGGCCTGAATTTGTCTTCATGCGGACCATCTGGCCACCCCCTCCCCACCCAAGTGAGCACATGGGAGAGAACAGCATCTTTCCTCGTTTTCTCAGCAATATCAGTAGCCGTTACAGGAGCCCCAGGAAGTGTTTCCAGCATCATTATGTGCTCCGCTGGAGCAGGATCCTCATTGCTCCCGCCAGGAAGGGGCAATCGACTCAGCGCATCAGCGTGGCACAACCGCTTCCCCGGCACATGGGTCAAGGTGTATTGGAACCCGTTCAGGAATATAGACCAACGCAACATTCTGGGGGAGAGAATTTGTGGCGTTTGTTTGTTCGGGTTGAACAACCACAACAGTGGTTTGTGGTCCGTTTCAATGGAGAAATGACGACCGTACACATAATCATGGAACTTTTTGATTCCTGCCACAATTGCAAGCGCCTCTTTGTCAATTTGAGCATAGTTGCGCTCCGTGGGCGACAACGTACGGGAATAGAAAGAGATGGGCTTTTCCGATCCATCCGGTTCCCTATGACTCAGCACCGCCCCCAGGCCGTATTGAGAGGCATCACATGCCAGGACCAGCGGCTTCGATTCATCATAATGAGCAAGGACGCTCTTGCTACTCAGCATTCCTCGCAAAGAGTCAAAAGCCTTCTGCTGCTCCTGCCCCCATCGCCACACATTCTTTTTCTGCAACAGTCTATGTAATGGTTCAGCTACCAAAGCTTTCTGGGGTAAGAACGAATGATAAAAGTTAATAAGTCCCAGGAATGACTGCAACTCCGTCTTGTTCTGTGGTCGTGGTGCCTCGATGATGGCCTTAACCTTAGCATCTGTGGGGTGGATACCTGATGCATCAATTTTAAACCCCAAGAATTCCACAGTTGGCACCCCAAAACTGCATTTTTCCTTTTTTAGTTGCAACCCCACCTCCTTGAACTTGAGCAACACTGCACGGACACGCGCAACCAGTTCCTGTGGGTCTTTTCCAGCAATCAAAACGTCATCAAAAAATGGCAAGACCCCCGGCAGACCTCTTAACAGGCGTTCCATGAGCCCTTGAAAAATCCCTGGGGCCACACAAACTCCAAATTGTAATCTGTTAACTCTGAATGCCCCTTTATGTGTGACAATAGTCTGTGCTTCCGCTGATTGTGGGGTTACTGGCAGCTGTTGGTAAGCTTGTGCCAGGTCAAGTTTGGCGAACACCTTGCCCCCAGCCAGTTTAGCCAACAGATGTGATACGACTGGAATGGGGTATGAGTTTCCCCTGAGTGCCTTATTGATAGTACATTTGTAATCAGCACAGATCCTGACTTCCCCATTTGCTTTAAGGGGCGTGACTATTGGAGTCTCCCACTTAGCGGAGTCCACGGGTGAGAGAACTCCCTGCTTGACCAATTTATCCAGCTCTGCTTCGATCTTGGGTTGCAGTGCAAATGGCACTCGCCTTGGTTTGAGTCGGATTGGGGCCACCCCAGGGTCCAATTCGAAGTCAACTGGGGGCCCTTTATAACAACCCAGTTTTCCATTAAAGAGACCAGCAAATTCTTTGCATAATGCCTCGCTCATCTCAGGGCAGGTTTGGATTGAATTAAGCCCTGATATACTCAGTCCCAGGGCAGGAAACCAGTCAGTGCCCAGGAGACTGGGGCGACTGCCCTTCGCAATCACCAGTTTGAGTACCGCCTGTTTGTCCCGGAACTGTACTCTCACGGCACACATTCCCATGACATGGATGCGGCCCGCTGAGTATGACTGCAAAGTTGCCGGGAAGGGCTCCAGAGGGGGCAACTTACCCCTGGGGAAGAATGTCCTCGCGGTCTGATCCGACATGATAGTGAATCCAGATCCGGAGTCCACCTCCATGTCGCACAGCTGACCCTCAATCTTCACCTTGACGTGTGCCTTGCCTTGTGCTGGAAACTGCACGACCCTCCCGTTGATCTCCGTTACGTAGTGGCAGTCCTTTAGAACATGGTTCGCTGTGGCTGATCTGCAATGCTCCAGTCTAGGTGCTCCTGTCGCTCCCAACGCCGCCGATCTACAGACCCTGGCGATGTGACCTGTCTTTCCGCACGTCCGGCACATAGCATCCCGGAAACAACAACTCTTCCGCTCATGGTTTCCGCCACAACCAGGGCACCTGCCTCGGTGATCTTTGTGCACTGTGCAGGCCTGACGCACTGACTCGACCCCACGGACTGGGCTCTGGCTCGGAGTAGCCTCTAGCTCGTCCATGGCATGCGCAACTTCTATCTGTGGCTTAGGGACCCTGCGACTGGCATCAAACTCCTCTCTTTCATAATTCTCCGTGGTGGTGGCCTCCTTCAAGGCTGAAGCAAGGGTAACCTCTTCTTTAGCCACGATGCGTCTTCTGGCTTTCTTGCTGCTCAGACCACCGATAAAACGATCCAGGAGAGTCTCTTCCAGATCTTGGAAGTCGCAGTGCTGAGCGAGCTTCCGCAGTTCAGCTAGAAATGCAGATACAGACTCCCCAGCACGCTGCTGCCTCTTATGAAACTCCATCTGCCGGGCCATCTTGGTCTCAGTAGGTGCTAAATGGCTTGTTAGGCAGGCAAGAATATCCTTGAGAGATGTCTCACTTAGCTTCGCTGGGGCAAGCAATGCCTTGGCCAGCTTGAAGGTCTCAGGCCCACAGTAGCTCAGGAATGTGGCCCTTCTTTTGCTGGCATCGGTGATCCCTTGAGCCACTGCGAAGAACTCGAAGCGTTCGACGTAGTCTTCCCACGTGTGGGGCTCTGATGGCTGGAAGGGCTCCAATACCCTTGGACTCTCCATTGTCCTGTGGGCAGGGTCGTCTTCTCAGCTGGCCAGTGAGTCTTGTTCTTAGCTACAATCCGGACTCTGAGGCAGGGCTGCGTTTAACCGCTCCTCAGCATTCCGGATCCCACCTTCGTCGCCAGTTGTTGTGACGTGGGGTTTGCGATTTCAGCTCTCTTGACATAATATGCTGGAGACAGTTCTATAGTAACACTTCTTTATTAAAGCAACAAGACTGAAGACTGAGGAGGAGAGAGCTACATTTATAGGGACAGGGAACAAACTAGAAAGGATACATTTTGGAGGGAACAATCTCAGGCAATCACAGTCCTGCCTTTTGGAGGCAACCAATAAGACAGAGGATCCAAATACAGCAGCTTAAATGAACCAATAGTAGCTGTACCCTCTGGAACCAAAAGGCAGTTACTTTACCCTAATGCAAATACAGACAATAATAATGCAGATATAAAATCCTTTGACTCAATACACAACACATACTGTATTGTTTGCTCTATAAGACTCACTTTTTCCCTCCTAAAAAGTAAGGGGAACTGTGTGTGCGTCTTATGGAGCGAATGCAGGCTGCGCAGCTAACCCAGAAACCAGAACAGCAAGAGGGATTGCTGCTTTCACTGTGCAGTGATCCCTCTTGCTGTTCTGGCTTCTGAGATTCAGAATTTTTTTTTACTTGTTTTCCTCCTCCAAAAACTTGTGGTCTGGTGCGTCTTATAGAGTGAAAAATACGGTACTTCCCCTCAAAGCAACTCCATTTAGAATTGAGGGAAATAATGACTTAGCTGTGTTTTCATAGACTCTTAGAGCTGGAAGGGACCCCAAGGGTCATCTAGTCCTACTTCCTGCAATGCAGGAATCTCAGCTCAAGCATCCATGACAGATGGCCACCCAACCTCTGTTCAGAAACCTCCAGGGAAGGAGAGTCCACCACCTCTCGCGGGAGTCTGTTCCACTGCTGAACAGCTCTTACTGTCAGAAAGTCTTTCCAAATATTTAGTTGGAATCTCCTTTCATGCAACTTGAAGCCATTGGTTCGAGTCCTACCCTCCAGAGCAGGAGAAAACTAGCACCAACAGAAGTTATAGTGTCAAGGGAAGTAATGGTACCACTCTAAGGCAGAATAGAGTGGTACTATTACTTCCCTTAATCTGGACACTATACTTCTGTTGATGCAGCCTAGAACTGCATTAGCCTTTTTTGCCGGTGCATCACACTATTGACTCATGTTAAGCTTGTGGTCCACCAAGATTCCTAGATCCTTTTCACATGTACCGCTAGGAAACCTGGTGCCCCCTTCCCCATCCTATATTTCTGCATCTTGTTCTTCCTGCCTAAGTGCAGAACCTGACATTTGTTCCTATTGAAATTCATTTTGTTAGCTTGCGCCCAGTTCTCCAATCTGTTAAGGTCATTTTGAACTCTGATTCTGCCTTCTGTGGCATTACCTACCCCTCCCAGTTTTGTGTCATCTGCAAATATGATGAGCACCCCCTCAATTTCTTCTTCCAAGCCATTTATAAAGACATTAAATAACAAGGGCCCAGGACAAAACCCTGTGGCACCCAACTTGTCACTTTTTTCCAGGATGACGAGGAACCATTGATGAGTAGTCTTTGGGTCGGTCAGTCAACCAGCTACAAATCCACCTAATTCAACCTACATTTTACCAGCTTCCTCATGAGAATATCATGGGGGACTTTGTCAAAGCCTTACTGCAGGCATAAGCAAACTCGGCCCTCCAGATGTTTTGGGACTACAACTCCCCTCACCCCTCACCACTGGTCCTGTTAGCTAGGGATGATGGGAGTTGTAGCCCTAAAACCTCTGGAGGGCTGAGTTTGTCTACGCCTGCCTTACTAAAATCAAAATACACTATGTCCACAGCAGGGCCCATTATTTACACCATAGGAGTCTACACAACACAAAATACTGTTGCTGTATGTAGGTTTTATTTTATTTGTTTTTATCTTATATTTTGGAAATGCACATCCAGGTGTTTCTTTTTCCTTTAAATTTTTTGGGGGCCCCCAAGAGAGTGGGTCCCTGAGCTATAGCTTGTTTAGCTTATACGTAAATCCAGCACTGCTTATACCAGAGAAAAGAGAGAGGGAGGTCTTACCTCTTTGTTTTTGTGTGTTCAGAACTGTTCTCGTGCACAGTACAGGGTTTGTTTTTTAAAATATTCATATGGAATTATCCTAACAATCCACACGGGGATGAACCAGGATACCCAAGTGGAAAACCAGTGTGGGACAGATTTGCCCATCCCCTACATAGAACCTACTTTTTTTAGATAGATATAGATAGATAGATAGATAGATAGATAGATAGATAGATAGATAGATAGATGATAGATAATACGGTACATCTAGAGTTTGTAAGTAATGTGAAGGAGATTATGTGTTGAAATATTTTAGTTGATATTTTAGAATGTAAAATGCTATTTTGTTTATTGATTTGTTTTACCTTGTGGGCTTATGGCCGAATAAAGTATTATCTATCTATCTATCTATCTATCTATCTATCTATCTATCTATCATCTATCTATCATCTATCTATCTATCTATCTATCTATCTATCTATCTATCATCTATCTATCTATCTATCTATCTATCTATCATCTATCTATCTATCTATCATCTATCTATCTATCATCAGTGTGGGACAGATTTGCCCATCCCCTACATAGGACCTACTTTTATATCTTTCTTTCCAAATCAAACCTCCTAATTTGAGGCCCATACTTTAAGGTGTTAGGGCGTGCGCAATAACCCAGTTTCAACTTAGCATCTGTAGGACTGTCTTATGGCTATTGCTTCCAAGATAATAGCAAGATATCCAGGCTCTGATCCAGCCACAGTCATCCTGGGCAATGAGTCAAAGGCGACAGCATGTGGCACAGGATCCAAGTGCACATCAGCATATGCATCCAGGCATTTCGATGAGGTCTGGATGAGAATCAAGATGTGCATCTGCCCATGCATGTCTACATTTAAGCTAGCAGTGCACACAAGATTGCTGCTCGTGTCTACGGATCAGGGCGGCACTTGTAGTTATTGAATCTGAGAATTGTAGGACGTGCTTAGTGCTCCAGTCTGTGTAAATGTGCCTTCCACCATAGAAAGCATGGCCAGAAAGACCAGGGTGGGTTGTGACTCTTTGTGCCATGCGAATCCATTTATTTTTTAAAAGGTATATTGGTGCAGCCAGTCAGACAGTAGATGAAATTCTAACACTTACAACAATTCAGATGTACCTTGATCATTATGCTGACCAATCTCCATGAATTTCAATAAAGGGTTTAAAATTAAAATAAATAAAAAATTAAGTTCCCCATGTTCTTTTTAAAAAAGAAAATTCTTCACATTTTAGTGTGAATATCTCTTAATAAACACATTTTATATGCAGTTTTGAGTAATGTACGCACCCTCCCCCTAAAATAATGCATTTTTGCATGTCGTTTTCATGAATACCTTCTTTTTATGCACACTTACTCACTTTAATTTTATTTCATAAAATCAACACATTCCTTGATTGTAAAAGCATCAACAACCTGCAAAGCCATTTACAAACGTCACCTATTATATGCATTTTTGTAAAACGTGGTTAGAGAACCGCAGTGCAAAATTTGGATCAGCGTGAATTTTGTCTTTCAGCTCACATATTATTTTTTTTAAAATGTGGTTTTTGACAGATTTGGCTTCAAATGTTCCCTGAACTAAATTTCTCCTACATCTCCAGTCAAGAGGTCTACACACTTGGGCATACCTCTCCACCCAGGCAAACAAGAGAAATTCCCATAATTCAAGGAGCATCTCAGCCAGGCAAAAGCACTGGAGGATGGTGCAGAAGAAGGCCAATGAAGGGGATGGCCTGGGAAGGAATCATGGCCAGATAGAGAGATGGGCTCCCCTATGCCAGTTTTAGCTCTTTGCAGCTTCTACAAAGATACAGAACTGAAAGCACGTAAAGCTGCAACTTAAGCAATTGAAAATGTTTTTGTTGTTACTATGAGGAAGGCCTGGGGTGGAGTGGGGGCAGGGAGGTAAATCCAGCAGACTTAGAAATAATGGCTCTCTCTTTAGTTCCATATGATTTCAAACTCCATGCAATATTTAAGAAGCACTGGGGAGTTACGTCTGATAGAAAGTGAACACTCCATGCTGCTAATTAACAGCCAGCGAATTAAACATGTCCAGAGGAGGGCAACCAAAATGGTCAAAGGCCTGGAAACGATGCCTTATGAGGAACGGCTAAGGGAGCTGGGCATGTTTAGCCTGGAGAAGAGGAGGTTAAGGGGTGATATGATAGCCATGTTCAAATATATAAAAGGATGTCACATAGAGGAGGGAGAAAGGTTGTTTTCTGCTGCTCCAGAGAAGCGGACACGGAGCAATGGATCCAAACTACAAGAAAGAAGATTCCACCTAAACATTAGGAAGAACTTCCTGACAGTAAGAGCTGTTCGACAGTGGAATTTGCTGCCAAGGAGTGTGGTGGAGTCTCCTTCTTTGGAGGTCTTTAAGCAGAGGCTTGACAACCATATGTCAGGAGTGCTCTGATGGTGTTTCCTGCTTGGCAGGGGGTTGGACTCAGTGGCCCTTGTGGTCTCTTCCAACTCTATGATTCTATGATAAAGCAGGCGGCTTCCTCCCAGGCGGCTATCAGTGGAATCTGTAGAGACATGACAAACTCCAAAGGCTTGCCTGACACGAAAGGCAGAATAGCTTGATGCTTGCAAACTTGAGGGCCTCTCTCATTTATATACCAACCCACACTTATTCCTATAGTCAATTGCATTTTTTAAATTGGCACGCATTTTCTCAGTAGTGTTGTATGGAAGTGAGAGCTGGACCATAAAGAAGGCTGATCGCCAAAGAATTGATGCTTTGAATTATGGTGCTGGAGGAGACTCTTGAGAGTCCCATGGACTGCAAGAAGATCAAACCTATCCATTCTCAAGGAAATCAGCCCTGAGTGCTCACTGGAAGGACAGATCCTGAAGCTGAGACTCCAATACTTTGGTCACCTCATGAGAAGAGAAGACTCCCTGGAAAAGACCCTGATGTTGGGAAAGATTGAGGGCACAAGGAGAAAGGGACGACAGAGGACGAGATGGTTGGACAGTGTTCTCGAAGCTACCGGCATGAGTTTGACCAAACTGCGGGAGGCAGTGGAAGACAGGAGTGCCTGGCGTGTTCTGGTCCATGGGGTCACGAAGAGTCGCACACGACTAAACGACAAAACAACAACACAACAACAAGGCCAGGCATGGCCAAACTTGGCCCTCCAGCTGTTTTGGAATTACAATTCCCATAATCCCTGACCACTGGTCCTGTTAGCTAGGAATGTTGGGAGTTGTAGTCCCAAAACATCTGGAGGGCCAAGTTTGGCCATGCCTGCATTAGGCTTATCTGGCACCCTCAAAGGTTCTGGAGAGCATTTCAATTATCCTATAATAGCTTGGTCATTTGGAAATGTTAATGAGGTGGATCTAGAGTTCATCATGATTCTCTTGATGCCTGTTGATTGCAGTGGGTGTATTCTAACTGTGACAAAATCTGGATCCAACCCAGGGTGGTTTTATGAATCCCTACCTGTTTGGGTGTCACATTCCAGCAAACTCTGGTCACATAGCAGAGAGAAATCAGCAGAACTTGAGTTAATCTCATTCACATGTAATTGAGAGCAAGTCTCATGGAATTTGTTGGGACTCAGGCTCCGTGATGCATTCCATTCTTGCAGCGGGACTTAGTTGCAACAGTTAGCTTTTGCTAGACTGCATTGAGCCTTCAAGAAAAAGCCAAGCAAGCAATCTAAATAGATTACTATTTCAGAAATAAATTATATAACATCCATATGTTAAATGAGTCCTGGATAATTTACTTCTAGGTTCTTTGCAGCGCAAGCCTATGAGTGCCTACTCAGAAGTAAGTCTTGTTTTAAGGTGAAAACTTTGTCGAAGAGTGGAGTTTCTTTTGGGACTATTTGAGAACTAGTCCAATGAAATCGTGAGCAGGATTTGAATAATAGGCAAGGGAAGGAGAGGAAATAAATGATTGTAATATAAGTTATACTACAACGGAAAATAAACAGCAGATATGAAAGCAGATAAAGGAATACAACAGGAACATCATGGGTGTAAGGATGGGAAGTCAAAATGTAATGAATTATTATACTGAAAGTGAATTGAATAATGTCACATTTTGTGTAAAACACGCACATACACACATATATATGAAGTAAGTATGAAACTAAATAGGACTTACTTTCAGGTAAGTAGGCATAGGGTTGCAGCAAATAGAATGGAAGAAAAACAGTGGACACTTTATGCTAAAGTGATCAGTAGGCACCCACCAATTAATTAGCTAAATGTTTGCCTAGGTGACCCCCCCCCCCCCAAGCAGAGCATGTATAATGTCAAGGTGAAAATAAGCTTTTTAAAAAATATCTGATTTGGCTAGTGCCTTCTCCTATGGATTCCCCACAGTCCAGTAGGATTTAGCTTAACGCCCTGTTTGATCAGCATTTATAACACACACACACACACACACACACACACACACACACACACACACACCAAAAGCAGCCCTCTCAAACTCATGGCTATAGATTTATTTACTTTTTCAGTAACCAATTACAATTCTTAATCAGTAGTTCTTAGGTTTATCTGACACCAGTGCTTTCCCCCCCTGGGGGTACGCATACCCCTAAACATTTTGTGAATTTTTGTACTTTTGTCCCTTTACTGTATTTATTTTTCCCAATTTCAGCTATAAAATGGTGATTTTCTTGAGTCAAAATGAGAGTACCCCTAAACATTTTTTAAGAAAAAAAAAAAAGGACTTTCTGACATGATAAACTACCAGGCTTCAAGGACTGTTTTAGGCAGCTCATCTGTTTGTTACTGTCACTGAGAGTTAGGGAGCTATTAAATTGCAGAAATTGCATAAAATGTATAAGCCTGTATGAGACTTTGTTTAAGTAGAGCCCCCAAGTTTCCTTCCCATCCATCCTCTTCCCTAAGGGCCAAGAGGGTCTGTTTCTATGCATTCAGAGTGTTTATTGCCTGCTCTTCACCACAGTCAATTCTATGACGGGGTACAGAATACAAGTTAAATAAATCACATAAAAACAATAATACATTACAAGACCAGGGGGAACAATAAAAGCTAACTAAAACTATGCACCTAACATGTTGCTATGGTGGACTGACCTTGGTTCCACCTCTGTGTGGAATCCCCTAGAACAGGTTTCAAAGGCAAGATGTTATGAATGTCTCAGTCATGTAAAAGGCTTCTTCAGTTGGAGCTCACAAACTATGGAATCTATGCTACACCTTGGTAGATTGATTTTATTTCTACATTTCTGAGACAGCTAGTGCCTTTTGTTATGGATTCTCTGCAGGTAGGATTTAACCAAACTGCTTATTTCATCAACTACTAGGTCAAGTGTTGGAAATAAAACCAACAACTTTGTTTTGTTTGTTTCACTGACTGCGTATCTGTGGTCTTTGTGGGTTGTTAATACGCCTGGCTTGTTTGCTGAATTAAAACTGGTATATTGTGATCTGGGTAGATTTTGAGTAATCTCATCCTATGCCAAGTGAATGCCCTGGCCTTGGGCAAGGTACGAATGGGGTTAAGTGTATGTGAAACCTCTGGATGAGTTGGGTGGATGGAAGTTGGAAGCTGGCGCAGAAATAATTTGGGGTTTCCAAAGATCAGATGTTCTGAGAACCCCATATGTGGGGTATGAAGGCAACTGTCACCTGCTGCTGCTTGCCCCTCCCCTCAAACATACTGACTGCTGTTATGTACTGAAGTTCTCACCCTGGGCCAGCAGGGGGATACTGTAGATATTTATGCAAATAAGGGATCGAAAGTGACATTCAGTGATTGGATAGTTTTAGAAAATTGTTACAGTTACATTGTACTGGAGCTCTATATAAGCAGGCTGACTGAACCCTTCAGTTCAGTTCTGTTCTGGCCTGTGAATAAATAAGAGCTGTTTGAAGAATCGCTGTGTCGTCTGATATGTTCACCCACAACTTAACAACTACCATTCAAAGGAATACTGATTTTGGTTTTACTCTCTTGCGACACCAGTGGACTCTAGGCCATCTCGCGCATTTCAAAAAAGGATCCCAGCTTTGCTACTGTGTACATTTGACAGAAAAATCTAGCCAATTCCAGATCTCTGATAAGTGTACTGTACAGTGGTACCTCGGGTTATATACACTTCAGGTTACAGACTCTGCTAACCCAGAAATAGTACCTTGGGTTAAGAACTTTGCTTCAGGATGAGAACAGAAATTGTGCTCCGGCAGCACAGCAGCAGCAGGAGGCCCCATTAGCTAAAGTGGTCTTCAGGTTAAGAACAGTTTCAGGTTAAGAATGGACCTCCGGAACAAATTAAGTACAAATTAAGTAACCCGAGGTACCACAGTATAATGGTTCAATTTGCATCTACACATATTTATTTAAGGGTGCTGTTGCACTTGGTATGTGTGTGATACTTGCTGCTGGGCACCCATCCTTTGAAAACCTACACTGCTCCTGTTTAAATTTGGTGTTTGATCACAGGAGGTTGCTTTGAAATTTTCAGGTGCATGTTGCAGTTCAGAAGGATTCTTACATACCTTTGCTTGCAGTCTTCTGGCTGCTTAGACCAGCAACAGCTAACATGGTGCTCTTCAAAGATTTTGGACGACAATGCCTGTCATCCTTGGCCATTGGCCATGCTGGCTGGGGACGATGGGAGTTGTAGTCTTCCACCTAGAGGCCACTAGGCTGATTACTCCCTAGCTTATAAAACCTTCAGTAGGACAAACGTGAAGCATGCGGTTTAAGGTCAGCCACCTTAAGCCGAAATGAGAGATTACTTTGGTAGCTCGGTGCCTCGAGTCTGTCTACTGGGAATTCTTCTTAGAAGGCTGTTTAAATATAGCAAATGCTTATCTTTACTTTCCCTCCTCGTCTGAGCTTTGAGCATATAATTATTTATTTGCTCTCTCTTTGCCCTTCAGCAACTTCTGAGGGTGCTGTGCCTGCTCACCTAGGTTGGGAATGAGGTGGAGATGGATAGAAACTATGGCCTCAATGGAGGTAAGAAGCCCAGGTCAAGGAGCTTAGGCTGTCAGATCCTGAAGGTGAGTGACCAGGTCAAAAAGAGAGAATCCTGAACATTTAATGGCTCTGCAGAAGAGAAAATGTTAGCCAGGTATAGCTTGTTATGCAAGACTTGCTGACATTCCCAGTTCTATGCAACTGCTTAAGGGACAGGAGCCTCCTGCTGACATTTTTTTTTTCCACCAGCCCACCCTATCCTGAAGAGATCACCTCTGGATTTGTTGTAGGAGGATCTCTCCCCACATTCCTATGGACTACTTAAGAAAAATCCCACCTGATTCTCCACCTAAGAATCGGGTGGAAAGAAGTTCATTGAATGTTTGGTAAGAGTCTATATACATGGCAGGGGACACGGGTGGTGTTGTGCTGTGGGTTAAACCAGAGCCTAGGACTTGCTGATCAGAAGGTCGGCGGTTCGAATCCCCATGACGGGGTGAACTCCCGTTGCTCGGTCCCAGCTCCTGCCAATCTAGCAGTTCGAAAGTCAAAGTGCAAGTAGATAAATAGGTACCGCTCCGGCAGGAAGGTAAACGGCGTTTCCGTGCGCTGCTCTGGTTCGCCAGAAGCGGCTTAGTCATGCTGGCCACATGACCCGGAAGTTGTACGCCAGCTCCCTCAGCCAATAAAGTGAGATAAGCGCCGCAACCCCAGAGTCGGTCACGACTGGACCTAATGGCCAGGGGTCCCTTTACCTTTACTTTATATACACGGCAGTTAGTCTGTGTTTGACAGGTTGTACTGATGTGTATTACACCCAAACAAATTTCTCTTTCTTTCTTTCTTTCTTTCTTTCTTTCTTTCTTTCTTTCTTTCTTTCTTTCGCTAGGCAGCTGTGTACTTTAGCCCTCCAGCAGCGAGAGACCCAGCTGTGCATCTCTTCTCCTTGATACTTCAGTTTTTGACTTGTGGGTAGCTAGCTTACAAACAGAGAGAAGAATGCTATACATTGGTTGTGGCATTTCAGGGTCTTTGCAGAGTATTTTAATAAAATGATGGCATTTAAACACAATTGAAGTCTCCTTCCCCTTCCTTCTCTCGGTACACATCGCAGTGCAACCTTCATGCTCCCTTCCCACATATCTCAATGATTTCCTTCTTAGGAAAGCCAGGAATTTTCAACATTATTTTTCTGGAGCATCCTTGCTACCTTTTCTGACTCTCCTTTCGGTTGAAAGTTATGGAATCATTACTGAGCCTTGAATACCATGTAAAAAACTGTATTTTTAAAACCCATTGGTTGAAGCTGTAGGCTTTAAAAATATTAGCCATTTTATTAAAAGCAGAGATTCAATTTCAGGAAAACAAGTGTCATGTTAAAAAAAAGGGTTTTCCAGCTAATATAACATAGATAAGACACACTATTTGGAAGTCCAACAGCTTGCATAATGACATTGCAATCCTATTCACGTCTGCTCAGAAATAAGCCCCACTGAGTTCAGTAAGACATACTGTGCTGGAATGTGCTGGAATGTGTGTGCATCAGTTATATACCTCTCCATATCTTAAATATTATGACATATCATTAAAAGGTAAAGGTAAAGGACTCCTGACAGTTAGGTCCAGAAGCAGACGACTCTGGGGTTGCGGCGCTCATCTCGCTTTACAGGCCGAGGGAGCTGGGGTTTGTCCACAGACAGTTTTTCTGGGTCATGGCTCCAGCATGACTAAGCCACTTCTGGCGAACCAGAGCAGGTAACGGAAACGCTGTTTACCTTCCCACCAGAGCGGTATCTATTTATCTACTTGCACTTGGATGCTTTCGAACTGCTAGGTTGGCAGGAGCTAGGACAGAGCAATGGGAGCTCACCCCGTCATGGAGATTCGAAGCGCTGATCTTCTGATTGGCAAGCCCAAGAGGCTCAGTGGTTTAGACCACAGCGCCACCCGCATCCCTATGATATATCATTACACACACCCAAATCCTCCAGCCACCGTCCATGCAAGCAAGGTAGATGAAACATGGCACAATTATAATTTTTCTAAAAGTAGTAGTGGGAAAAAATAACAACTCACAAAACTCTCCTCCTGCAACATTTCGGAATAGTGTTGCTGTCTAAGCGATGCTGGATGGGACTGATTAGATTTGTGGCCCAAGACATCTGAAGGGCACAAGGTTGGGGGAAGCTGCCCTAGAGAGATAGGATTCAACATTCTCTTTTGAGCAAGGAATATGCCATGGACTAGTTACATTCATGGACTACTTGCATTCTAGGGGTTACTAAGATTCCAAACATTGTACCAAACAAAAAGCTCTGTGCTTTAAGATCTCCATACACCCAAAAGGTCCTGATATCTATTGTCCTGACTGTTGTCCTATAGTCTTACCCTAGTGAATCATTAGTTTGAATGGAGAGGGGCTGGCATATATTTATTTTGAGAATTCAAGACTGTAGGATTTGTTTATTTGCACAAGTAGTAGCACATTACTATTAATTAAAGATTGTTTTGAATCCAGGCTTAAATAGCTTGCTAATTGCCTGCTTGGATGGCAATTAATGGAGCCTGAAGCAAAACATAATATTTTCAATAGGGAAGTTTTTAATGTAGAATGTTTTATTAAGTTTTTGTATATGCTGGAAGCCACTCAGAGGGACTGGGGTAACCCAGTCAGATGAACGGGTACAAATAATAAAATTGTTATTGCTGTTGTTATTATTATTACAGTACAAGACTTGAAAAAAAAATCACTTTCATTGTCTGATAGCACAATTGTTAAATAACTGAATGCAGCCTGTTGGTTACCAAGGTTGAGGCCTTAATATTTATCCTCCATCGAGAAGCCCAAGAAATGTACTTATGGGCAGGTCTGCCTTATTAATCAGATACCGCTCTATCTTACCATGAAGCAAATTCCTCCCCTTTTTGAGATGGGTACCGAGGCTTGAAAATTTCTCATCCAGAAAACTGAAAGTTGCCATGGTTGAGTATATGAGGAGTTGAAAAAAATATTTAAACAAACATTTGTAAAAAAAGAAGCATTTCTACTGAGCATAATAGATTCAGACATTGCAAATGAAAATAAGAGAATATTCCTTTATGCAACATCCGCAGCAAGAATACTAATTGCAAAAAACTGGAAAAGTGAAACAGTACCAACAAAAAAAAAGAGTGGCAAGAGAGATTTTTTGATTACCTTGAGTTGGCAGAAATGATGGATGCAATTAGGGGATAGTCTAAAAAAAAAAAAAATTCAAAAAGAGTGGGGAAAGTACAGAGATTATTTTTTTAAAAAACAGTGCCCTCAAATTGAAACCTGGTCTTGCTTCGAATAATTTTTTGCAAAACAAAACAAATACAACATATGGAGAAGGGTCGAAAAGACAAAATGTGAAAGAAACAGCTTATCAAGTTTAAAATCAGACCCGCGTTGAGGAGGAGGTCTATTAGAATAGAATAAGAACTAACAATTGGGTAACATAAGTCCGTGTGCAGATACTTGCAGATTTATGGATATATGTTTATCATTTAGTTTGTGTTTCTTTTGTAGTTTGTTTTTTAAGTGCTGTGTGTGTATGTGCTGTAATAATAAGTTAATAAAAAGCATTTAACAGAAAGAAAGAAAGAAAGAAAGAAAGAAAGAAAGAAAGAAAGAAAGAATTGCAATGGTTGAGAGGTTTTTTCCTGTCTCTTGGTGGGTAGCACAATTGCAAGATGTTCTGCTTATGGCTATCTGCCAAACCTTTGGTGGAAATGGCATTGGGTGGCAGAAACAATATGGGGTGCCTCGTTGGGGGGGGGGGTATTGAGAAGGAGTACCAGCTCCTGGCCCAAGTTTGGATGGGATTGGCCTGGCACCACTCATCTCAGGTTACCAGCTGCATTCCAGTCATGTGGCAGAGGGAACACAATGGCCCTTCTGTGTTGGTGAACTGCCACTGCATTCTCCAGAAGGCAAGCTGGGATGGTGTATTGGGCTTTAGATCAGAAGTCTTAAAAGGTAAAGGTAAAGGACCCCTGACAGTTAAGTCCGGTCGCAGACGACTCTGGGGTTGCAGCGCTCATCTCGCTTTACAGGCCAAAGGAGCCAGTGTTTGTCTGCAGACAGTTTTTCCAGGTCATGAGGCCAGCATGACTAAGCTGCTTCTGGTGCAACGGAACCCCGAAACCAGAGCAGCGCATGGAAACGCTGTTTACCTTCCTGCCGGAGCAGTACCTATTTATCTACTTGCACTGGCATGCTTTCGAACTGCTAGGTTGGCAGGAGCTAGGACCGAGCAACAGGAGTTCACCCCATTGTGGGGATTTGAACCGCCGACCTTCTGATCAACAAGCCCCAGGCTCAGTGGTTTAGACCACAGTGCCACCTGTGGTGTATTGGGCTTTAGATCAGAAGTCTTAGGGGCTGACAAAACCTGACCCAATGCCATGGTAACCCTGCTTTCCAAAGTGCAAAAGTGCTGCCTGTTTTCACCCACCCCCATGTCCTGAGTATTATTTATCCCCCTCCCACTCGACCCAGGAGGCGGCATCCATAATACCCCTGCCACACAAAATGGTACAACAGAACACAGAGAATTTTTTCTTTTCTTTTATGTGAACACCTTTCATTATAGTGCTTCCATTCTTTCCGTTTTACAGAACACAGAGAGATGTGGAGAGGTATGCCGTCAGAGCCAAAACAAAACAAATACAGTCTATTTAAATTATTTTAATAAGTACGAAAAAGATAATATTTAGCAATATTCTGTGTGGGGGTTAATAAATATTCTTTTAACAGCAAGCAGAGTGACACATTCAAACATTGGTCAAGTTATTTCTTTTACATTTTCATGAAAGCAATAACTTTCCCCCCAGCTAAACAAGGTCACAAATTACAGAATATTATAATCCCACTTTGTTTTTGTTTTTTGTTTTCTCCTTATCTATAGAACACTTAAAAGTGAACTGCCACCCAGAGATTTTTTTTTAATGACACTGATGTTCAAAATTACATAGACTACATTTATCATGCAGATTTTTTTTTAATGTGCAAGTGTTTAATTTGTGTGTGTTTGTGTTTGTGTGTGTGTTTCTTTAGAAAAGCAAACAATTCACCACTGATGCTCCTTTTTCACTCAACAAAAAAAAATCAAAAAAGTCTCATCAGGGTCACGTTTTAGGAGTGTCCCTGGACCCAACACTGCCCTTGGATGCCCTGGTCATAGTGGCGATGAATGTGAGTACTTTTCCCTAGATTAGGGTGGTGCCTTAGTGGCAACATTTTCTGGAAAAGTCAGGCCTTGTCACTAACACACACAGGACAGTTATCCACTGGATCACAGCAATGCACTCTACATGGCTCTGCCTTTTAAGTGTGCTCAGCTCACGGGAGCTACTAGATCACTACCTAGGGTGCATTATATGGAGCCTGTAACTCCTAGATTGCACCATCTTCTCTGATTTCCAATTTATTCTCTAGCCAAATTCAAAGTGCTGGCTTTGACCTCAAACAGCTTGGGTCCTATGTAACTCAGATGGCATTTGAAAACAAGCTGGCTATAAATGAGGCTTGCTCAACTTTCGATCTCACCAAGGCAAACAGTCCACCAGCTAGGCATGATTTACAGAGTCCTACCAGTGGTTCAGTGAATCTGTTTTTTGCTGTCACCGAGGGACACAGAAAAAGTGTGCTTGTCACACACATCTGGCAGGCCAAAAATAATGGCTAGTGGATTGCACATGGCTTGGTGGGTCAAAAGTTGCAAACTTTTTAAGGTATGTTTGATCATTTCTTTGGCCTAGAGAAGCCACTTTATCCATATCACAAACCTTGGTTTTGATGAAGCCAAATGAATTACTATTCAGTACTGAATAGAAGTCCCATCAAATCTTCCCTTGTTTTCCTTAGCAGTTGGCTATTCCCCCCCCCCCCGAGCATGTATTTATACATGTATCTTTTGATGAATAAGTAAATTCCATGTTGCATCCTGTGCTGAAAGCTAAATACTGTAAACCCATGACTGCTAGATACAACTAACATGATAATCTGAGATAGAATTGCCAAAAACAAACAATTTCTTCTCTAATTCTGTGTTAATTTAAATGGTTATGAGAAAGAAGTCTAACACACTAGATCAGGCATAGGCAAACTCGGCCCTCCAGATGTTTTGAGACTACAATTCCCATCATCCCTGACCATTGGTCCTATTAGCTAGGGATCATGGGAGTTGTAGTCCCAAAACATCTGGAGGGCTGAGTTTGCCTATGCCTGCGCTAGGGCTCCTCTAGGCCAAATATGTTTAAGATCTAATAATTACAAAAACCTTAATTTAGTGCAATCCTGAGCACCTTGAACACAAGTTGCATGAGTTGCAGGCCAACAGAATGGTGTGACATTATGCAACAATTAACATTTAAGGTGTATGATAAAAAAACAAGTTACAGAGCTTATTATAAGTGCACCAGGAACTGCCCTGTGATCTTCGGATGAAGAGCAGTATACAAATTTAATAAATAATAACAAGCCATCTTGCATATTTTCAAAAACACATTTTGTAACACTTTTCAGAAGTACTAAATCAAGCTATGGTGCACATCAATCTCTAGATATCCCTAAATGTTTATTTTTTTTAAAAAAGTCAGTTAGTTGAATTAAACTGAGAAAGGAGGAGTGACACAGATATAAGATGTTTCAAAGTAAATTAGTTTCTTTAACGTCAGAAATTCAAACTGCCAAATGAAAAGGCCTCATCCACATTTCCTTTTGTATAGTGTTTCTAGGCACAGGTCTGAGATTTCTAGGTTTGTGTTGGAGTGGGTTGCTGTTGGGGTTTCTTTTTGTCCTGGTGCTTTCCCCAGGAAAACCTGTGTTTTACTGCTGAATCAAAGCAAATGGGAATCGGGTTTCCTGCGGATCTGCATTTGCTCTGATTCAGCGGTAAAACAGGGAATTCCCAGGGAAAGTGCTGGGACGGGGGGGGGAGGGGGGAGACAATGCTCAGACCTGGAACGCCCAGACCTGCGCATAGAGAGCACAGGGCAAAGTTAAGTGTGCATGAGCTCAAAATCTATGTTGACTGAATTCAAACTGGCATGCCCATTGACTCCCCAACTCCCATCTTAAAGGCTACCATACTATGTTTTGTAGCACAGAAGTAGTGCAATAAATCATAAATGATTAACCACACAGAGAAAGTTAATACGCTTTCCTGTATCTGAGAAAGAGAACGACAGAAGTGTGCAAAAGAACCAGAAATGAAACCTATATTGACAGCTTGAGTGGGAATGCAACTGGAGCATATTCCAGACAGGCAAGTCCAAACACCCAACTGAGTCTGGAAATATCAGTTTGCAGAGGCTTCAGATCGGGGTAGCTGTTACGGCAAAAGCCTATAAACATCCAAACGCCAAAACCTCAGCACAAATAAGCTCTATGAGTACTTAGCAGCCCACATTATTGAAAAAACAAAATGCATCCCAGAATTACATCCCAGAATTACATCCCAGGTGTAATTCTGGGTTGGTTCACAAACACCTGTTCATCTAGAATACATGAATGAGGTGAGGTCACAGGAAACAAAGTGCTTTTCAAGTGTTCTTTAAAAGTTACAAGGAGCACTGATTTTCTGGCAAGAGTTCTAATTCCATAAGAAAGACGAACATATCTGGCCATTTCCATAACCTTGTAGGCCTTTAAACATTACAGTAGCACTGTATGAGGGATCCATGGAAAAGCACTTCCCACAGTCTGAATGGACTGTTTAAATGACACCTCAGATGCAGAATGATGTGCTTGTGTAAATCAGCCCTAAGTTTCACTGAAACCCAGTGGCGTAGCGTGGGTTGTCAGCACCTGGGGCAAGGCAAGTAATTTGCACCCCCTAACCCGTGGATTTGCGCCCCCTAACCCTAACCCCCAGATGTTGCGGCCGGCCCCCCCTGCACCCCCCATGCTACGCCACTGCTGAAACCAGCAAGACTTTCACACCAAGTCTGTACATATTTATTCATAAGTATTCCATTTAGTTAAATGGACCCTTCTTTCTATAAAAAATACAATTTTAGCATGGATTCACCTACACGTGGGTAGCTAACCCCATCAGCAACCATTTATAGCACAGTTGGGTTTGTCTACCCACACAGATGTGGCAAATCATTTGAAGTAGTTGTTTTCCTTGTGGATTTTACCCTAGCCAACAGCAACTTTAATTTTCATGTTTCCTAATTCCTGGTTAGCTTCAATAACTCAAAACTGCCTAGACTCGGGTTCTTAAAAATCCGGTTGTAAAATAATTTTCTGCTGATCAGATATCTGGGTTTAGAGTCAACAACGTATGGAAAAATAAGATAAATGAACCAAAAGGATACTTTAAGAAACTGGAACATTATTAATTTCAAATTAATAGTGTTCCAATGGAAGACACATTGGCCAGATCCACAAGCCACTTACAGTGACAAAACCCCATTTCTTCAAACAGGATTACTCTAAAGTAAATGTGGTCTGGTTTGCAGCTATTATAAGGCTTCTGAGAGAAAATGCTCTACATGTTTCAATAAGTAGGTGCCCTTTTCTGAGGACTCCAATTAACAGTTTCTCTCAAGTACATTCTTCTTTTCTCAAGTAAACATACAATAATCGACGGCCAGCAACTACTCATTTTACTTTTCTGCAAAAGAAAACAAGACCTTATTCATTCATTCGTGATATTCCTCCCATTAAAGCATTTCACAATTTCCCACTCAAATTCAGATTAAACACTAACCCTGCTTCACTCTCTTATAAAAGCTATATCCATTAAATCTCTCAGTCCAGAACCATGTCAACTACGCATTTCCATCACAAAGAGCAGTTTTTGACTGCCTTAGTATAGCAGTGTTGTGTTCTGCAGGGAGTGCTCTGTGTAGCCAGAGGGCCATTTCATACACAACACAGTAATAAACCTGGGTCTCTCACCCAGGGAACACTCAGCAGGGACAGCTGTAGCCAGTCTCTGCTCTAACAAGCATACCTATATAGAACACATATTTTCAGATATTTATTTTCCGCAATAACACCTTACATTTTGAGGTGTACATTTAGGTGTACTCATTTAACAATGTGAAGACGGTGTGTGTCTGTGTCTATGTGTGTGTAGTGCAATTAGGCAATGTTAGATTCTGGACTTGATGGGGGTCACTTCAAAATGTTGTTCACCAGCCCTGCTGCTCTTTGAGGCCCTTCTAATAATTCTGCTGAGTTGGACACTGGATGTCGGCCCCAAAGTCCTGAATTGATGACATCGCTGCAGAACTATGATTCAGAATAGTGGATTCTGCAATCATCACAGCAGCAGCTGTTCCAGACAAGATTTTAATTGCCATACAGATGTTGAAGACACAGTGACCACTTTGCATCAAGAACTGCTAACTCTAGCCTTTGACCAGCTATTTAAATTTAAATTAAGTTTCATTTGCTATTGATCAATATAGTTGAACCTAATGAAATCCATGCAAAGTTCTCACCAAATGTACCACCACATCCAGCAATTTCTCCCTGCAATCTTTTCAACACAGATGCAAAATTCAACAAGTAGAACTGCCACTACTCTTTTGCTGCAGGGGGTTGCATTTTTTTAACTAGCAGAGGAGCACCACAAACCCACCAAGCCAATTTTATTTAAGTGTTGAACAGGACATTTGCCCCCCAAATAATAACTAAAATTCTCTCTGCACAAGGCAAAATTTCATGCAACCTGAGAGAAGTTAGGAGCCTGCTGAATTCTAAAATTGCAGCAGGTGCATTAGGATTTTTTATTTAATTTTAGTATAGCTTGTCTTGTGAGTTTGACTTCTTTCCCCAGATTTGGACTTAATATTTGATCTGGTAAAAATGAAATAGAAGTTCCAGGGGAGAAAGCTTAACTGCAAACAAGCTAAAGTTGTAGCAGCTGCAGCATTTTCACTTTCTCTTTCTGTTATCAGAAAAAGATTGCACCCAATAAAAATTATAATATGTACCATACATTGCATTAAGGAATTAAATTATGTGCCTAGCTAAAGCATAATGAGACAGGACACAAAATAGGTTCACTTTCTATCCACTCTAAATAAACCCAAGGACCACATTGTACTTCTTTTTATGTGCTCAGAAAAACACACAAATCAGTCTCTTCCTTGATGGTCAATCTACTGAACACTATCCTAGCTCTCTGTAACTCCTAGATCACCTACATTTTCAGATTCTGCCATTAAAGCTTCCCTATACTAACTCTCACGTTTTTCCTTCTCCCCTCCCCCCCCCTTACACTCTGATCCAACTCACAATTGTGTACCAATTCAGCAAAGATGGCCTGCACATACAAACAAGGCTTTATATCTAGACTAGCATTTTGGATGCAATCCTAAAAGTGTGCAGTTTGCACAAGAAGAATTGACACTGAGCACCTGTTCAAGGAATCCTCTGAAAACAGAAAATAAAACAGGAGATCAGTGTTAGAGCACCTCTAAGGTTCCAGGCTCAATCCCAGACGACTCCAGGTAAGGTGAAACCCTGGAGGGCTTCTGCCAAGTCTGTGTAGATAATAATGGTTTTGATTACTCAACATAAGGCAGTTCCTTACCTTTATAAGTGGCTAATAATATTTTCAACTGCCTGCTAACACTTACCATAGTCTTTGTGACTTAGTGCTATGCAGTGTAATGCGCCCACTGAAGTCATTCTTAATTCCTTCGTTGGAGCCTCTGATCCAATTGCCAATACAGAATAATTTTGTACCCAGTTGTAAATGTCAGCGTCCAGCTGTGCTGATACGATTCCTCAGCAGTGCAGGAAGCTCAGCCTAGCAAACCAGACACAGGTTTGGAAACACACGGGGCCTAGCAGTCGTTGCAACAACTATCAACGCTACTGTGGCAAAGACAAACCACCACCAGCTCATTGTGTTTGCCTCATAATCAGAGCAATACAAGCACCCATATTGCATTAGTTCTTTGGATTACTAGGCACAAATGCAAGGAGATTAACTACTGATGGACAACAACACAGAGGGACTGGTCATTGCTACTACGACATATTGCCCATCTAAAGTCCCTAACCTTTGGATCTAGGAGTAGGCAGAGGCAAACTCAGCCCTCCAGATGTTTTTGAGACTACAATTCCCATCATCCCTGACCACTGGTCTTGTTAGCTAGGGTTGATGGGAGTTGTAGTCCCAAAACATCTGGAGGGCCGAGTTTGCCCATGCCTGATCTAGGAGACTTACTTTTTTCTGTATAGGGTTGAAACTTTAGGCTAAATACTGGGGGAAGATAAAAGGCTGCCAAGGAAAATAAACACTACGTCTATTTAACAGTGTGTTTATTGAAAACTTGAATTTCACACTCAATTAAACAGAGGCCACTTAAAATTGTTACCGCTAATCATTTTAAAATAATAACCAGAAAATAATGACAATGGGTAGAAAATAATTAAAATCATTTTCATTTGAAAAACTAGGAGGCAGACTAGATCCTATGCATTGCTACACATGCAAACAAGCGAACCTAGCAGCAGTCAGAAAAAGCCATTATGATCCCTGTGCCAGAACAAAGTTTTTTTGGGGGAGGGGGCCCTGACCCAGCATGGTCATGGTCAGTTGAAACTGATCCGTGTGGCACTGCCAGATATAGAAGAGAGTTTTATCACAGAAAACTACTAAGGCTGGAAGCAGATGATAGGATATTCACCACCTCACACCTGAAGGTGAGCTAATATTACTTTCATTGCATACTAAGTGTACATATTCGCCTGCTACCATCTCTGTTCACAGGTTTCTTTTGGTGTTTCGAAAATATGGAAAAACTTGTTGGATCGAGACGATAGCGATCAAAATGAAACGAAGTATACAACAGGCAACAATGGTTCTATCATGCAATCTCCAACTCTCTCTCTCTCTCAAAAAACAACAACCCCACACACAACCCCCCCCAAAAAAGCATTATAATCTTTCTCCTGCTTTTGAGAATGGCTGCAAAGGGAGGGGAGAGAACTAATTAGCTAGGAGCTAGTGATATAACCACCAAAATTACTACTTAACATACATTCAGAAAGTGCTGGACACAGTGCCATCCACATGAGTGCAACTGTCCTCATCTATATCCTATTAGAATGCAGTCACAGTTCACAAGCATCAGCACCGGATGGACTGATATCATTTGCTGTGTGAAGGACATAGCTGTAGCTCTGTAGTTGTAGCCAGCACTGGGCCACCACTACAGCTACCCATAACTTGAGAATCAGGGTATTATTGTTGAATTTGGAGGCATTAATTTTTCCGTGAGGTATGCTTTTGCTAAAAACAACATAACAATTACCGCCTCATCTACTTAAGTAGGAATGGGATGGGTATAAGGATGGGTAGGCAAACTAAGGCCCGGGGGCCCAATCACCTTCTAAATCCAGCCCGTGGATGTTCCGGGACTCAGCGTGTTTTTACATGAGTAGAATGTGTCCTTTTATTTAAAATGCATCTCTGGGTTATTTGTGGGGCATAGGAATTCGTTCATTCCCCCCCATAGTCCGGCCCCCCACAAGGTCTGAGGGACAGTGGACCGGCCCCCTGCTGAAAAAGTTTGCTGACCCCTGGGTATAAGCAAAGCTATGGTTTGTGCCTTTGCAGTGAATCTACTAATATTCTACGGTGTTTATTATTATTATTAGTGTGGATGTAAACTACTTCCACTGATGGGGACATACTACTGCACTGGCTGCCCGTGTGTTACCAGGCCAGGTTCCAGGCTCGAATTTACAAGGCCCTTAACAACTTGGGTCCAGGATATCTTAAGGACCAGATGATGCCCAATCACAGGGATCTTGGGGAGAGTCTCTGTTGGTGGTCCCTCATGGCTCAGAATCACAGCTTGTAACTACTAGAAGCTGTGCATTCATTGTTGTGGGCCCAACTCCCTCCCAACTTAGATTAAAGGGCCCTCTCCTTGCTGAACTTTAGGTGCATGACAAAGACTTCCTAATTCTAGGAAGCTTTTAAATGTGATATTTGAATTTATGTTCTATTTAATGGTGGATGTTCATGGTTTTATTCTCTGTCTGGTTTGTTTTTAAATACTGTGTCCTGTTTAGAAATGGTAATGAATAGGTGGTGTGTGAATGCCTTAAGTAAATAATAAATGTTTGCAATAAACATTCACATTTAGCTCAATTTTTTTAATGCATGTTTTCTTGGAAATAAGTTCCATGATGTTCAAATGGGCTTACAGTTCCAGCTAAGCGTGCATAGGGTTGTATACTAAGTGTTCAGACATATGACAGACTGTATTAAATAGTTCTGTTTAAGTCAACATTCCTAGCTTTGGCTTCCAACAGTTCTGACAACTGCAGCAGGGCGAAGATCGGTCCCTTGGTGCAGACTGAATTTACAAAACGAACAGTTATCCATAAATAGGAATTGAATTTTTGCACATATATTAGCACTGATCCAAAGGAAGAACAGGAGGGACCTCCTTGATTCTGTAGGTTCTTTATGGGTCTACTGTCCCTTAAGAACATGTGCCTTACTGAGTAACCAATGCTAAACTCATCCCTCTGCCAATTACTAGAAGACAAAGTTCTGATTTTATACTGTTTAAGAGAAAAACATCTCAGCTGTCCACCTAGATTACATGATGTAAAATATAGTCATTGGCCTTCTTATTTCAAGGCCCAGTCCTATGCGGTACTGAGAGCTGTCAGCTCCCATGGTAATTAATGAGACTGAAAGCACGTAGCATTTGGCAATAAAAGAGCTTGCACACCGCACACCAGCAACAAAGCTCCAATTATTACATTCCTGGGTGCTCTCACAACCCACTGACCACAAACTCTGGATCTCCTGTGCTCTTTGTAGTGGGAAAAAAGCAACAAACGAACTGGACTGTTTTCATATTACTTGGGTAAATTGTGTCTCTAACCACCTGGTCCACCCTTGGAGTGAATCTGAGTTGGGTAGCCAAAAAAGAGAGGTGTCACAGCCAACAAAATATGGTAGTTATTTTCTTCCCCTGACGAGCAGCAGTGGGCTTGTATATGCCCGATATTAATACAGATTGAGAATTCTCCCAAGAATGTAATGTTTAAACAGGACAAGAACTGATGAGATGGGCCTTGCTTTAAAGTCATGCTGTCAGAGCCCTTTGCCAAAATCAAAGATAAAATTGAATAAAATTGTCTATATAACTAGTATTTACAAGTGCTTTACATATGTACATATTTATATATTTATTTGTACCTGGAAAATGTAGCATCAAAGGGTATATTTATATTTTACAAATAAAACATTTTTTAAAAGATATGTATAACTGTACCATGAATAACTTTTTTTTTATTGCTTGCCTTCAAAACTTGCACAACTTTATCACACATTTCTGTACTACACAGATCTACGTTATATATAAATAGGTATGAAAATAAGGATTTTTTTCTATTTTAATGTTTCAAATAAAGTGCTCATTTCCCCCAACTACTGTTACTGAAGAGGATGAATTGATTAGAGGGGATCAAATGTATACATTATGGGGAAGGTAATGTTCTATTCTTTCAAGCTATTCTCATTGTGTTAAGTATCTTACCTGATTTTGGCTGCAACCCTACACATGGTCACCTTTGGAGTAAGTCCTGCTGAACTCAGTGGGGTTACTTCTGAGTTTACATGTAAAGGATTGAACTATTAATCTCAGAAGATCTATTTTACCTCAATGTTCTAACCAATAAAATGCATTTGTGACCTTGCCATCAATATTTCTCATGCAGAGTAAAGACCATAACCACATTAAAGGAAAATGAAACAATACAGAAAATAAAACAGCAAATGGAAATATTGTTTGATTTTGTGCATGTGTGTTTCCACTTCTTAAGGTAATTTAAAATTGTTTTAGAAATATTTAAACAGTGTTGTTAAACTTTGCAATATCTAGTTATGCACTATACTCAAGTACTGTACAAAACTGCAATAAATGACACTATACGACTACATATGCTTCTACTATAAAGCCACCATCAGAAAGGTGGATCTTTTTTTTAAGGTCAACTAATAACTGCTAATATGTACGTGAATCAAAATACCTTTGACTGGCCAAATGTATTATTAAAATCTAAATACAGTACACAATTATTTATGGTAGTATGATTTACAGGGCCTTTTTGGGGGTATAAGGAATATTTGCAAAGGTTTCATGAGAAATAGTTAATGGATCAATATTAAATATTATACAAAATTTGCAAACAGAGGCTCCAGTTTTGTTTCCGTTTGCATTTAAGTACTGATGATGCACTGGATTTTCTTTTCTTAAAAAAAAAAAGACCTCCTCTTAGCAAAATTATTTCTAATATATAAAGTCATTGTAAATTTATGCCAGCAAAGTGTAAGCTTTCAATTTACAAAAGCAGCAATAATCTTTAATCATGAGGACCCCCTCATGAAAACGAAATCCCAAAGAACGGTTTCCAGTGGCTGCTATGGATAGACAAAGTTAACCTTTTAAGGCAGATTTCATGGAAACTGTACTTCAGAAAAGTTGTACACAGAAGTTTTATATTACTAATATGCTTAAACCCTGAAGAGTAACTGAAAGCTTTTTTTTTCCTGGACATTTGGCTTTTCTCTCTCTCTCTTTAATTTATAAAAGTTTCAATTCACAAGACGGGATTAATACTTAAAATTGTCTCGTGAATGGCTACTATGTGCAATATGTTACTAGGTAACCTTGTAAATCTACAGCTAAGAATCTGGAATGTTGCTCTTTGCGAGATTTCAAAGAGCAAATTGAACCATTTGCAAAAAAACATGTTCCCATCTGTATTGGGTCCCTGGATTTTTTTGTGGGAGCACATCTGGATGAATGACTTGCCTTTGTGAATGCATGGTCACTGCCGATATAAAACACAGCTATAACATTTCTCACTATCGCCTCAAACAAACAGATCAAATCCAAAGACCCACAAGCAGAATTAAAACAGCCAGGGCTTATCCACACAACTTTTGCTCCACCCTTTCCAGGGACAGATCCATGCTTTAAAGTTTCATGTCTGAGAGCTCTTTTCCACCACCCCGGAGCATAAATCCACTCTTTAAAGCTGAGTGCAACAAACAGCAGTGGAAGAAAGGTAAGTGCAGATAAGCTCTCACTTGTGTTGACCTGCAAATGTTTGCAGTTATTTTCCTAGTGCTATCAACAGGTAGGTTTTATAGCAGCTTTCACGTTTCCGCTACTACAAGAGCTTGCACAAATGGAAGAGTGTATTTGGGTTCAGTTTTGCTTTTCTCATACGACACTCTGGAGCATGGTGCCAAACAGCCCCTCCATGAGCAGAAGACAGCTTCTGCATGTAGGTGGGCAAGCTTTGAATCAATGGATTCCATTTGTACATTCAGCTGCAAGTAGTCAACTGCACAGCAACCAAGTGTAGTAACATTTGAACCAGCCCTAGGACTGCACATCCGAAAGATCCAGAGTTTACCATTTATTTAGGAGAATAGCTCTCCTTCTGCATATCAACGAATTACAAAACAACAACTCTAATACCTGATCTCACCTTACTGTGCACTATTTACACCCCTGACCCTGAATGTTTATTTGGGAGTAAGTTCTGCTTCTCTGTGCAACTGCAGCAAAAAAAGAAATATCCTACTTTGATTGTTCTGTACCACTTGCCAGACAAGCATCCCTTTCTTGCTATATCTACCTGAATATATCAGAGCCAAAACAGCCCATGCAATGCTATGTAAGGAAGTGCCTGCAAAGCTCACCACAGAAAACATCTGTGATTAGCCAAAAAAATAATGTATGAAGTCATTGTTATTAATTAACACAGCCCCTAATCATGTTTTCCCCCCATATGATTCTTTTTTTCATATTGAAAAAGAGCCATATGACCCACCCCTCCTGGGCCCAAATCAGGGAACTGTTAACAGCTAGAAGAACTATTAAGGACTGAATGAATATTGGCCAATGTTTTTCACTAGGAGCAAGCAGGTTTGTGTTGATTACTTTGGTGTATCATCACTTTTTTATTTTTTAAAAAGTATGTTGTCAACTTCTACCACAGTGTGGCATGGAGAGGTTGGCTCAGCATCAATTCCCTTGCCCCCGATATCCCTCCCCCCCCCCACATTGCACAACTGCTTTTATAAAACACTTTAGCACTGGACACAAAGAAAGAAAAAAACACTTTTGCTACAATGATTGATAGGAATCCAGCTTTGGGGCTAGGCTGGAAACTTTTCTTTTCTTGTGAGACCCGCCCAAGCACCCAATCCTTTTGCCTCAGGAGCAGAGTGCTGACCATACCGCAGATCTAACTGTTAATCAGCAACTTCAGCGCTTGACTCAAAAGTAAAGACGTGCTTAACCCTGACATTCCAATAGCCTTTACATATATCTTGCATTCATAATGGTTGCGAATAAGAGAATACTTGAGCTCACCACACACCTGTAATATTTACATGGGCACTGCTACCGTAAGAAATTAAGGTTACTTCTTATAAAAAAACCCTTCTCTTTTAAATGATAGTTTCTTTGCATTAAAGTAGAATCAGTCATTTTATAGAAAAATATCTTAAACTTTAAATTAAAAAAATAGTGTTACTAAATAGTTATGTAGGACCATATGCGGTTGTATGGATATAATTCAGCATTATTTGAATACCAGTTTAGGAGAACTCACACGGATAGGAGAGCGGGCTATATTCGCCATGGGTGCCATCTGTTTACAGATCCCATGAATAAACTCTGTGCACCTCCTTTGGAGATAAATGGACATGATACCTATATACATTCTGTACATCTCGGTTCACGGGTTAGCAGTTATTAGTCGTACTGTACATAGGAAAACAATCTGATTATAATGATGTTATACGCCCTCAGCATAAAGTTAAGGTTTGCTCCTAAAACCCATGTAAGACAGGCTCCCTGTTTAGATATGTTGCCCAGTACACTAGATTGAAAGTACCAAATAAGACTGGAAAAACTATTCTCGACATCCTGTCGATTTTACTAACACTGTTGAAGGTTTTCTTTGCTTCCTGTGGCTTGGCTTCCGGCTTGGCTTTGTTGGGTTCTGTTGTGGTAGCGCTCTTGGAGATTGTCGGGAGAACAGAGTCCTTTGTGATATTTGGTGCATAATTGGCAACTGCCACTGCATAGGCGTTGTTTTTCTTAATAACCGATGCCTTTTCTTTTTTCTGTGGGGGAACAAAAAAGGCATTTGATTACCCAATCATGGTACTTGGCTGGCTAGTAGTTTTACTTACCCTTGCTTGAGTCCTCCCCCTCCCCCTGGTTGTATGAAATACTGTAAGCTCCCTTTCAGGGGCATGTATACACTGCAGCATTGCACAGGCACACTAATAATAATAATAATAATAATAATAATAATAATAATAATAATAATAATAATAATAATAATTTATTTATATCCTGCCCATCTGGCTGGGTTTTGCCAGCCACTCTGGGTGGCTTCCAACAGAATATTAAAATACAATAATCTATTAAACATTAAAAGCTTCCCTAAACAGGGCCGCCTTCTAAAAGTCTGGTAGTTGTTTTCCTGGTAGTTGTTTTCCTCTGAAAATCTTGCCCAATGCATACATTTGTCTTTCCTCTGTGCAAATGTATAGCTGAGTGGGGATACATCCAAATTTCACCTGCCTTCTTAGACTACCTTAGCATACCTTCGGGTCTTGTTGATACATAGCAACTCTAATCTCAGGTGTTTGCTCTAATAATGTGGAGCATGTGTAATTCCCACATCGGCTGCAATGTGTGCCTAGATTCAGCAAGCCTCTTGGTAATCTTTCCAATCCTTCTCTTCTCCCCAACACACAAATAATACACATCTACAGAATCAATTGAGAAAATCAGCGAGTTGCCACTGACAAATACAGGACAGAATAGAAAATGATGCCTTGTATAAGTGATGCAAAATCCCAATAGGCTTAGGAGGGAGACAGATGTTGCAAGGAATCTGACTGCACAGTCAATAACATATGTTCTCATAATGTTCCAGTGTCCCTTTGGAAACTTCAGAATCTCCCCCCCCAAAAAAAAGATTTTAGTGAGCTAGTGCTTATGCTCAAACATAAGGCTATGTAGGGCTGAAGTGAGGAAACCATCCCCAATAAAAAATATCTATTGCCTCCAATAGTTGCTGCTTTAAATGCTAATATATCTTCCAAAATATCCAATGAAGATTTCCAATTTCCATCTTTTGTCATCCATGAGTATTATGGGACATACCCAGAAGACCTCTGTGATGTTCCTAATCTTAGAACTTCTCTGATGTTCAGTACAATCGGATTCCTTAAGCCTGCAAATTTAATCTACATGTAAATTCTACTTTCACATGAGACATGTATGTAGCAAACTAGCAGGTTGAGCAACAAGTTGGCAAAACAACAACAACAAACACACACCCTTTACCTGGTTGGTGTGGTGATTAGAACATCTTGGGCAAAGTCCTGCCTCAGCTCTGAGAGTTGAAGAAAAGGATGACCATAGGCCCCTATCTCTGCCCCACAGAATATCCACATTACATTGCCCTAGCTTCTTGGGAGGAAGTGTGGTAAACAACTATAATAAATACGTAATTTATTTGCGTCGCACAGGGAAAAATAGCCCCCATGAAGAAGATCTCTATTTTCTGTGGTGAAGTGAAAGGTTCCAAATGGGGAACTGGAGCAGGGCTCTTAAGTAGGGTTTAATGCAGCTTTGCAGATTAAAATGGAGTAAAGTAAGAGTAAAATTGCTGACTTTCTACCACTAACTGGTTTGAAACTAGCTCCAATGTGAACTAATTATTTTGATATTTTTATGCAGGTTTTCAGGGCAAAAAACCTCTCTCGGTGCAGTTTTCAGAAATAACATTTATTTTTATTTGTTTTTATAAAAAAGAACCAAACACACCAGAGAAGTGTTTAAGCTAAAACAGCAAGTACCAGGTTTCTCACATAACAGCATAAATGTGGGGCTGAAATATGAAGTGTGGGGTTTCATTAATCCTGATTAAGGTTCGTCATAGGAAAGTAGCTTTGGCCTCATTCATTTTTGCGCAACAAACTGACGAAGATAATAAAATGCTGCCTAAGATTATTTTGGATAAATGGGCTATTGTTTAATTTGTAGGCAGCCTTGGGACAATATTTGTTTCTCCAAGATGAAGCAGATGGAGGAGACTCCATATGTACAATTTAATTTCTGCTGAAGTGTGTGCTCAAACTGTCAGCTACTTTTCCTTTCCTCTCCTGCGTCAATCTGCTCTGCCTTTATATTGGTTTTAAGACTTCAATTATTTTTCAGTAATAGAAAGCTATCAGCTGTAGATGCTACTAAATTGATTTCTTAGAATTGGAAGGAACTTTAAGCACTTTCTTTATCACTCACCTTATCGTTGACTACGCTTTTCCCATCCCACGCCCATCCTCTTTTTGTGAAGTAATTTACAGTGGCAAATTCTATCAAGGCAGAGAATACAAATGCATAACAAACAGCAATAAACCAGTCCATAGCTGTGGCATAGGCTACTTTGGGCAGTGAATTTCGAGCACTGATGCTTAAAGTTGTCATTGTTAGCACAGTTGTGACTCCTGGAGAAAATGGAAGAAAATAAAAGTGTTGGTCAGGGTAATTCAGAATTATTATTTTTTTTTTTTAAAAAAAAGAATATTTATCATCAGGAGCAAAAACTAGTGATTACAAATGATTAGTGTAAAGCTGCTGATTGCAGCTGATAACAACACTATGGGGGCTTGATCTAGAATTCAGTGGAGAGAGATAAAGCTCTACAGAAGTCACAGTTAAGATGCACATTGTGACTAAGAAAGTATGCAAGATTATATGCACAAAACTTGATACTATAGTGGTACCTCGGGTTAAGTACTTAATTCGTTCCGGAGGTCCGTTCTTAACCTGAAGCACCACTTTAGCTAATGGGGCTTCCTGCTGCCGCCGCGCCGCCAGAGCACGATTTCTGTTCTCATTCTGAAGCAAAGTTCTTAACCCGAGGTACTATTTCTGGATTAGCAAAGTCTGTAACCTGAAGCGTATGTAACCTAAAGCATGTGTAAACCAAGGTACCACTGTATCTTTGTGCAGATACATTCGGTGGTAGCCAACTAAACAGTTCCACTTATACAAGGGCTTTCCTCTTTCTACACACTGAGTAAATCTGCCCCAGAGGATTGGGGAATCCTCCAGAAGAGATTTACAGGTTCCGCAGTGCAGTGTGGGTATAAGAGAGGATAAGGAAATTCCACTGCACTGCTAAGCACCCTTGTTTAGTTGGATACCACCCATTGCTTTTTAGGGTAGCAATAATGTGACAAAATAGCGCCAACAGATAATATGCAATTCATGCTGTCTTCCCTGTGTATAACACGCAAAGTGGAAACTTCTGCTTCTCTCCTGCAGGAAAATGAATGAGCTTCACATATATCTGGCAAAATGAAAAGCCAGATGAGTAGGTTTCTGCTTGACATGTTTCACAAGTTACAGATAGGTAGCCGTGTTGGTCTGCCATAGTCAAAACAAAAAAAATTCCTTCCAGTAGCACCTTAAAGACCAACTAAGTCAGTTCTTGGTATGAGCTTTCGTGTGCATGCACACTTCTTCAGATACACTGAAACAGAAGTTTCCAGACCCTTCTATATAGTGAGAAGGTGGGGAGGCGTATTACTCAGAAGGCTGGTGGGAATGGGTGATTGGCAGATAGCTGTGATGAGCCTGTTGACGACTCTTAACGACTGCAATAGGTCTTACAGGAAGAAGCAAGGGGTGAAAAGGTGAAAAATGGCTTTGTCATGTATAATGAGATAAGAATCCAAGGTCTTTGTTCAGGCCAGGTTTCTCCATGGTTTTAAGTTTGGTGATAAGTTGTAATTCAGCAGCTTCTCTTTCCAGTCTATTTCTGAAATTCCTTTGTAGTAAAACAGCTACTTTGAGATCTTGTATAGAATGTCCTGGGAGATTGAAGTGTTCTCCTACTGGTTTCTCTGTCTTGTGATTCCTGATGTCCGATTTATGTCTGTTTATTCTTTGGCGTAAGGTCTGGCCTGTTTGTCCAATATAGAGAGCTGAAGGACACTGTTGGCATTTGATGGCATACACAATGTTAGACGATGAGCAATTAAATAGTCCCGAGATGGTATGTGTGATGTTGTTGGGGCCAGTAATGGTGTTGTCCGGGTGTATGTGGCAGCAAAGTTGGCATCTGGGTTTATTGCAGGCTCTGGTGCCAGTGTCCGTGTTAGGTCTGGTTGTAGTATTATTGTGGGTTAGGAGTTGTTTCACAAGAACTACAAACAAGGTGGGGGTGGGCCGGCAGCGGTTGGGTGAGCACAAGTCAATTATTTACTATTTTTCAGGGGTTGTTTGAGATATCAGGAGTTATCCCTCTGACCATATCCAATACATTATTTGAACCGCTAATACACAGTGGCTTGAATTCAGTGCTCTATGAATCTGGTGCCTTTCCATCCTAAAAAAGGTACAACAGGGTAAAGCACTAAATTCAAACAATATTGAATTAAATGCATAGGTGCAAATAAACAGTCACACATTCCCAATATCTCCTTCGCAGCCATGGGTCTATTGTGGTACTATTAGATTCTAAGGTTTAGAGTGCATTCCCAATTATACCTTTGAAACTGCAGCTTTACCAATCCCATGTTTGACATCATATGACAGGCATCCCCAAACTCGGCCCTCCAGATTTTTTGGAACTACAATTCCCATCATCCCTGACCAATGGTCCTGTTAGCTAGGGATGATGGGAGTTGTAGTCCCCAAACAGCTGGAGGGTGGGGTTTGGGGATGCCTGCCATATGACATCAGGTGATGGGCAGGTGGGCGTGGCTTGCCCCAAAGGCCTTGTGGGCCAAATGGAGAGGCCTGCCATGCCTTATTAGGGCCAGAGCTTCCCCACTAATGTAATGAAAGCTCAAGAGAAGAACACGCAGGTTTATTTGTTAGGTTGCAGGTATCTGCTATTTGTAAATTAAAGTGGCATTTGCCCCCCACCATCATATTTAGATAAACAATTCTAATTCTTTTTTGTTCTTGGGATCTTTCTGTTGTAAGCCAACCCCATACCTTTTGTCTAAAATTTGTAATTGCTTTATATGTATTTGGGGAGGAAGACTCAAGCTTCAACAAATGAGTCTGTATCAGTTATGCGTAGTTTGTCCATAAAGTGAAACTCGTGAGGTAGTTTTCTGGCAGGGATTAGGAGAGTCATTAAATAAATTACTTGATGCCAAGAGTCTAGTCTCCTCCAAATGACAAAGATAGTAATCTGAAAACAGCAGAAGTCCAATATTTAATACTCTTTCCATTTTTAGCTGCGATTTTTTTCATTCAAATCTAACATACTTTGATTAAGTTTAATTAGAATAAGAAACTCTCCACATTATCTGTCTTCCCCCAGGACAGAGAACTATGCAAAGATGATTTGCCTGTGGCTTACTGTCTGACCTGCCTTTGTACGAAAATTAGCAATGCTGAGGAAGCAGGCATAATTAGTACAAAAACAAAACAAAAAAAAATCTCTATTGTATCGCAGAGATGGCAATCTTTTAGAAAAAGTTCTTACCACAAAATATATGTATACCACTACAAACACACACACACAAACACACACACGGATTAATTCAGTGAATTTCGTAACATGTCTCCATATCTATCTGAGTATTCTTTCTAAGCAACTTGGTGATCCTGTTAACATTTCTAACAACTCTAGTTTTCAACTGAAGGGCAAAGAAAAGAAGCAGCAGTAGTAGTCACTATTTGGTCCTCATATTTTTTAATAGATTTCTCAATGCTAACAAAATTGTGCAATCGGATTATGCACTTGACCTCTAAAATTGAAATATTTGTGATCTAAGTCAAAGCCTAGGGACGCGGGTGGCACGGTGGGTTAAACCACAGAGCCTAGGACTTGCCGATCAGAAGGTTGGCGGTTCGAATCCCCGCAACGGGGTGAGCTCCCGTTGCTCGATCCCTGCTCCTGCCAACCTAGCAGTTCGAAAGCACGCCAGTGCAAGTAGATAAATAGGTACCGCTCTGGTGGGAAGGTAAACAGTGTTTCCATGCGCTGCTCTGGTTCGCCAGAAGCGGCTTAGTCATGGTGGCCACATGACCTGGAAGCTGTACGCCGGCTCCCTCGGCCAATAAAGCGAGATGAGGGCCGCAACCCGAGTCGGCCATGACTGGTCATAAATGGTCAGGGGTCCCTTTACCTTTAAGTCAAAGCCTGCTCTTTGAAAGAACATTTTGGTCAGGAATGACCAATGGCATGCAAACTATTCTATGCACAAAAGGTAAATTTGGACTTGTGCTTCCCAAATACCAATTTGGAAAGGAAACTATTGTTGAACCCAAAACAGATTATGATAAGCTGCCTCTGGCATGTCATGGGGTAAATTGTACCTGCTCTTCATACAAGTCAATATTCAGCACATGTAGCCCAGGACTTTAGATCCTATACCTGAAAAACTACTTTGTGTACTAACAAAGGTGGTGAAGGTTTTGACTTAGATATCCTTTGTATGCTTATTTAATATCCAGTGTATTTAATGTGTCTGTATTTTGCAATTTTTCTTTTTAAAAAAATAGTTGGCATTTAATTAGCAGCACAGAGTCATTGACTTACATTGCTGAAATAACACAAATGGCACAGATACCTTAAGAAATAAAAACAGATTGGAATCTTGAACCAAACAATTTTGTGCCAGCTTTATGCCTAGTCCCTGAAGGCACAATCAAATGCTTTTCAAATGCATCTTCTATGAAGAACATAGTCAAGATTTATCCAATTAGCAGCACTGCAACTTTTTACACAGGCTAATTTGAAGCAAGGCAAAGACAACAAATCATTTGGTCGTAATTCACCATGGACACTTTAGGTCAACCACATTAAACAGATGTCATAAATGAAAGGAACTGGAGAGAGTGATTATTAAAACTGCCTCATTATCCCAAGTCCTTAAATGCAACCTACTGCTTATAAGTACATTATGTGAGCAAAGTGAAATAGAGAGCAGTTCTCAGACAATAAATACCCAACATCTCAGTTTTTAAAAATAGTTTCTTTTTAGGCTGCTTCAGGGCGTGTTCCAATACAGAAAGTAAGCTCACTCAGGTGCATAATGCAGAAGAAGAAGAAACTTTTCATGGAAAAGCACAGTTGTAATAGTCCACATTTGGCTCATACCTCACTGTGGCGCTTGCCTCCTAGGTGGGTCATAAGGAAAGGGTTAAATGAGTGTGACGTGATTGGCCAGTGGAAACTGATAGGAGGAGTTAGAGTGAGAGTTGGAGTTGTGTGGAAGTCAGTTGAGGGTTGGGAGTTGGAGAAGGAAGAGGGAGGAATAGTCTGTGGGTTGGTTGAGTTGTGTTGTGAGAGAGTGAGAGGAATTGTTAGGTGGAGTCAGATAGTTAGTTGGGATAATCGGTTTGAAGTTGTTAGGAACGTTGGGTCAGTAAAGAAACTAAGATTAAGAAACTGCCAAGAAAAATTAACTGAAACCATAAGCTTTTTCATGCTTATAAAAATAAACTTGATTATTTGTTAATGTTAACAACTGTCTGGACTCCGTGTGTACCCATGAGAAAGGGGTTGGTGGCAGCGAAGAAAGCAATGACAGTGGTGGCACAGGGTCAATAGACCGTCAAACGTCCGGGGACCCTGTGTGATCGCCACACCCACTATTCTGCAAGCATATCTGCTCTTGGGTTTGAGAATGGTCCCCATGCAACTGCTCTTTTGATAATTGTGCTTGGATGTATTCCTAACCCAGTGCTAGCACAGGGAAGCTACCAGGGTGTTCCCCTGCCTGCCCCAGGCAAACGCACAAATGAGGCACAACTTACATTTCTCCACTGTAACTTTAACTCAAGTGGCATTCAAAAAAAGAATGCAGATTGGACATACAGTGGTACCTCGGGTTAAGTACTTAATTCGTTCCAGAGGTCCGTTCTTAACCTGAAACTGTTCTTAACCTGAAGCACCACTTTAGCTAATGGGGCCTCCTGCTGCTGCCACGCTGCCGGAGCACGATTTCTGTTCTCATCCTGAAGCAAAGTTCTTAACCTGAAGCACTATTTCTGGGTTAGCGGACTCTGTAACCTGAAGCGTATGTAACCCGAGGTACCACTTGCCTCTGCATGGGGTTTTCACTGGGCTGAAACTGTACTCCCCTCCATCCACTCCTTGGGAAGGTTGGATTGCTGGTACTGAAAATCCCTATAAGCCCTGAAATCTCTCTCTCTGTGTGTGTGTGTGTGTGTGTGGGTGGGTGGGTGGGTGGGTGATGTTTGCCAAAATGGGAGTGGTGTAGGCTGAGACACATAGAAAATATTATGTTGAAAGAAAAAAAATGTAATGAAGGGATATGACTGCAATGAAAGGCGCAAAAAACGAGTTCTTAAAACTGGGCTGAGTGGGGGAAAATGATATGGGTTCAGTTTAGAAGAGGTTGCCATTGGCAGCAGCTTTCTCAACTTTTCCTCTTCGTTAGTAGTGATGAAACTCCTTTCGGTGGCAGCTGGCTGGCAGCTGTCATTGCACCCTACTAATGCCCCTGGAGGAAAAGCAAGTAATGATGTAGGATCGTTCTAATGGGACTTTGACTGGAGGCAGGGGCACACGGGATGGTAGGTCATCACTTTGTACACATAATAATAGCAAGCCAAAACATCCACCAGGCTTTTCTCCTCTTTTACAACAGGAACATGATTGAGAAATGTACCCCTGCTGGTACCCAGACTCTGACATGGAGTCATCCCAATCTCAAAGCTGTATGACAAGTTCCATGTTGCATTGAAGCACCAAGCTTCCTTTGGGCACGGGAGCACTCCTGATATGGACTGTGGTCTCTACTTGCATGGCATAAAAATGGCAGACCAGAATTCAAGAGAGAAAGCTGGACTTGAAAACATTTACCACCAGAACTTTCCTAAAACCAGGCACATTTTTTCCTCCTGTATTTTAATGCCAGTAGAATATTAGAATCATAGAATCATAGAGTTGGAAGAGACCACAAGGGCCATCGAGTCCAACCCCCTGCCAAGCAGGAAACACCATCAGAGCACTCCTGACATATGGTTGTCAAGCCTCTGCTTAAAGACCTCCAAAGAAGGAGACTCCACCACACTCCTTGGCAGCAAATTCCACTGTCAAACAGCTCTTACTGTCAGGAAGTTCTTCCTAATGTTTAGGTGGAATCTTGACTCTACATATTGACTCAACATGCTTCGCTTTCATATGTTAATCCCCTTCCAACTCCCTGGAGCTCTGCGGCCTGTACCTGAAAGTAGTATTAGTGACAAATAGCCACAGTTTGTCACACTGCATAATGAACTTCAATCACAAAAAGAGAATGCATTCTTAAAAGAATGAAAAGATAGATGAACTAAATGTGCTATAGCTGGCACCTGAAATGCTGAGATGCCTTCAAGGCAAACTAACACAACATCCAGGTGTCTATCACAATACGCACCAAAGACCGTCCTTGCCGGGACAGATTCTCTGTTCAGCCAGAATGACACCTGGGACAGGATGACTGTCATGATGCAGGGGAGGTAGGTCTGAATCACAAAATAACCGATCTTCCTCTTCAAATGAAAATGAGCTGTCATTACTTTGTATTCACCTAGAAATGAATGGATCAAATTAGGAGGAGCGCTAGAAATAATTATGAATTGCCTCCACAATAAACCATTTTTCATGACAAGACATCTGCTTTAACAAGGCAAGCATACTGCAGATTTCCACACAAGCCCCTCTCAAAAAAGCTATATGTTGGTAAATCCAAACAAAGATTGAGCCCCACAAAAGCACACCTAAGAATTAATTTCAGCTAATTTATACTTTTGCTTTCTATGCCTTGCGTTTTATAGTATGATACAGTTACTAGTGATGTTATTGTTATAGTTAGTTACTTTGTTTTGATACTATTTTATATATTTGGACGAAGCTTCATTTTGAATATTGGTCATTGACCATAGTAGTAGTAGTAGTAGTAGTAGTAGTAGTAGTAGTAGTTATTTATACCCTGCCCATCTGGCTGGATTGATTGAGAGTTTAATTTTGAGCAGCACACCCTCAAAGCCTTAAAAGCTGCACCTAAAGCTCACTTTGGTCTAAAACGTGATTTGCGTGATGGGGAAGAGTACAGAACTAAATGCACAATTCTTTGGATCTCAACATTTTCCTTTACTCTGCAGTCTCTACAAAAGTGAATGTTGAATCTACTATTGTTGAATCATCCAGAACTATGACTCCAGATGCTTCCTAGACGGGGGTTTATTGTACAGCTCATGCATGGAAGTTTCTTGCAGTGTCCACCTGACACTGACATCATCAAAATGGCAGCCCATTTTAAAAAAAATTATATTTAATCCAGATTTCTGCTTACAATGGAAACTCTGTTAAATAAAAATAACCCATGTTGTTGCTCCTTAGCACACTGTTTTGGGTGTATGGTTTGTCATGTGTGTTAACTTTTTGGAACACATTCCAGCCATTCTGATTCTGGTAGTCCAAGTGGTGCAAGCAAACATTTTTGTACCACTTGCCACATGCAGAAGGTACATCTGAATTTGAGCAATCCAGTTCCAAGGACCTATTAATTTTTTTTAAAAAAACAAACCTAATACAGTGGTACCTCAGGTTTAGTACTTAATTTGTTCCGGAGGTCCGTAATTAACCTGAAACTGTTCTTAACCTGAAGCACCACTTTAGCTAATGGGGCCTCCTGCTGCTGCTGCGCCGCCGGAGCACGATTTCTGTTCTCATCCTGAAGCAAAGTTCTTAACCTGAAGCACTATTTCAGGGTTAGCGGAGTCTGTAACCTGAAGCGTATGTAACCCGAGGTACCACTGTAGAAATAGATAACCCCCCCCCAAAAAAAACACACCCTTGAAACATGGTAAGTAACCATGAAACATGATAAGTAAAGATTGGCAATGTTTGCTCTTGTGAATGTCTGGCAATTCATTTATTTTATGTGCACAGGGACACAAATATCTGTGTACACGCCACAAATAGGAAAAGCTAGTGGAGGGTAGGGAGTAATGATTAGGGCAAGGAGCTACAAAGCACAGCACAGAAAAATTCAAACAATGATGATAGGTCACTCAGAAATACATCTAAAACTAAAAAATGGAGTATGTGGACGTTCACATTCCAATTAACACAGAGAGAATTATATCTAAACGAGCCATTTTGCAACCTAGAGCTCCCATATGGAAGCCCTCTATGATATAGCATATTATAGTAACATCACTTAGAGACTTTGGTAATTCAGTGGTATATAAATACTTTAAATTAAGTTATCGCATCTATAATTTCCTGTGTCCTCAAGTCAACCTGGCAAGGCCACAGAGTGTAGTCTGCATGTATGGCCAAAAGTGCACCAGTGGCTGAAGGAAAAAGGACTCAAATGGTTTCTTCTTTGTCTTACTAACCTGTACTTGATTTAGCTGTTTCTTCTCCAATTGTTTGCCCTATGAGATCATACTGATTCAACCTCGAACCGTCCGGGGCCACTTCTACTGAATTAGATGCATTGAAGGTCCACTTGTAGGTCACTTCTGAAGATGTATATGCATCTACAGGGGGGAAATAAGAATACACGTTATCAGCTCAAAAGAGAGCAATTATATGGGCATAGCTGCTCAGAGAATTCAGCATAGCCTCTGATATTCACTGACTCTCTTGATCTCTTAAGCAGTAGGAACTTGGAAGTGCTTTGTCTATATAAGACAGGGGGGAAAGAACCTATGCAGGCCTTGGCCCAGTTTCATGAGGGTAGGGGAAATAGGATGGGAAGGGGAAAACCTGAAATGGATTGAGTGATTCAGGGGAGAAGCTGTCAGCAAGCAAATCCATTGAGAGCCCTGGCCCTCTGCCATCAACTTAGCTAGGAGATAGGGAGGGAGACAGAGAGGGAGGGGGGAAAGGGGTGTCCGTAAAAGGGAGAAGGGGCTGGCCCCACCCACTTTGAGCTCTGGACCCACCTATTACTGGCACGTGGCTCTGACAGATTGCCACTAAGGGAATGTGACCCTCAACGAAACAAAACTCCCCAATCCCTGATGTAAGAGTACACATAAAGGATGCAAAGCGGTTCTCCATGTGCAGAGGACAGGATGCAGAGATGGTTACAGATCAGTGCTGGCACCAGTGCAGCAACCACAACCTCCCACTACATCCATTAGGCCTGCAGTGTTCCCCAGGGGCCTGCGCTGCTTGTCTCAGCAGAGATGAGAAGCCAGACTGGGAAAAGAGAGAGGGCATAGGCTGGCTTCCTTCCCTTAACTGTCACTCAAGTGATGGCAGGCCCTATGTACATACGTCCAGCTGATACCTGCTCAGAAGCAGGTGAGAGAACAACATGGGAAGAAAGGGGCATATGGAGCACATAACTGCATCCAAAATTCCTTGCTTTGTGATTGTGAAAATACTGGATATCTGCTTTCAAAATAGATTAAGGATGTAACATATTTATCTCAAAATTGATTTAAAAAGACTGCTCAGCATAAACATCTCCCATTAACATCTTAGGGCAAGTGTCAGGAACCTCTGGCCCTCCAGATGTTGCTGAATTGCAACTCTAGTCAGTCCCAGTAAGCATGGCAGACGGCCAGGTATGATGGGGGTTGTAAGATCAGCAACATCTGGGGGGCCAAAGGTTCCCCACATCTATTCATGATTTCGCCCCCTAGAAGTCTGATATCTGATGGGCCTTCAGGAGATGCCATGGAGCAAAGATATTTAAAGAATGGGATACTTCATTTATGTTATCCTACAATGGAAAACATGGATTCAGTTGTATAAAATTTTTAGTTTTTCTTATAGGCAATTGTTAATTTAGATTTAAGGGAATTCATGTTATTGTATCTGCATTAAATCACATTGGTTTGCAGTTGGGAAAGTAAGTTACCAGATTTGAATTACAGGAACTTTTGACAGCATGGACTCTGCCAGAAACTAAAACTTGCAGTGTATGAAAGCAAAATGTATTTCCATAACACAAACAATCCTGTATATACCAAGAAATGAATAAGACTGCTATTATGTATAATTTTTTTAAAATACTTATACGCTACATATTTCATTAAAAAAGCAAAGTGGTTTAACAACAACTATACATTGCTATTACTATAGCTGATCCAGAATTCTTTGACATTGTGAGATGCCAGCTATAGGCTCTCACTAACCACAGCAGAATGGCATATGTCTGATCACTAATAATAAAGGGCTTCATGGACACATCATCCAGAGAAGAAATTCCTGCTTCAATATGAATATCAATGTGAAAATCAGCACACCTTAATGTTGCCCAGAGATACCGACATAGACAACTGCAAACTATAAACCTTTAGCATCAGAGTACTTGGATAACTATACTATCATAATTCTTGTGGATGCAAAAATCATCACAATTTCTTTGTGCCTTGATTTCTTTGTGTCCTTATGTTCTACTCATGAGAAGTCCAAATCAAGGAATTCAAGCATAACCTTATCCTTAACCCCTAACATGATCACATCATCTAGAAAATAGCTACTGAAGACTCAAACCACTTCACAGAATACCACATAAGCAGTATAGAAAAACACTGCAAGCAGGTTGCAGAAGTTCTTATAGCCATAGCTTGTGCAATTCTCTTCTCCACAGGTATAGCAAACCTCTTCTTTGTACCTGCAATATTAGGGCCATTTCCAGGCCAGATATTAGAAAACTGCCCCCAAAGAACGGGAAATTTGTCCTAAAACATGTATTCCCTCTGTGTAAATTTCAGAAAGCCATCAGTAATTTGGTTTTGGCAATGATCATACTCTAGGACATCCAGCCTTCTACACCATGAGATTGGCGTAATATGCTTAAATTAATTGCTTGGATAAGCTAACTGATTGCCAAATTCTGCACCTGTTGAAGTTTCCAAACCTTCTTCAGAGGCAGCCCTACACATAATGCATAGGGGATAAATTTGAACCCTGAGGAACCCCACATTGAAAGCTACACAGAGCCGAAGAACACTGCCCAAGGATTGCCCCCTGGAAAGGAGCATCCAAGGAGGACTGGCATCACTGCAAAGCAATGGCACCTACCCCCAGTCTTGAATTTGAAGTTGGAGGCTCAGAGAAGCCAATCTCAAATGAGAGCTGAGCCTTCAAAGCCCCTAAATTCATTTCCAGCTACGATCAAAATGTGAATTCCCAGCGTCCCCATTCTATACCCTTTACTTACTTGTCAAGCACCGATGGCTGTACATGGGAGAGGAGAAGAGGGAGGTTTTCCGCCCCATCATGGAGGGAGAGAAAGAAGGAGAACACGAAGCAAAAAAACACCCCCAATGCTTCTCCTGTCTCTGTTGTTGGGTTGCCCTCTGCTGCGGTTCTCTTACTGACCCCACTTATTGTTTATAGACATTTAAACAATAAGCTTAAACAATAAGCATTTATCTTAAGCCAATCGGATTAAGGTTGCTCTGCACTTTCTATTCAGTTTCATCCATGAATTGTTGTTTCTACAGCGCCTTTTCTCTTGTAAATCGAAACATTTTTGTTTCAGTTGAACAACGTTGACCAAACTATGTTTTCAGTTTGCTTGGAAATAGAGAGAGTGGATGTTTCATGACCCACAAACGTGGCAAAAGACAAACAAACAAACAAACAAACCACCGGAGGTGTTCAGTGAAACAGCCCTTTATTTATTTATTGTTCATTTAAATTTACATAAACAATAACAGTAAAAACAAAGAATATATATAGCACAAGAGTAATTTTGAAATACCTGACCCTTCCATTTTCAGAAATAAAAATGCTTGGTTATCTTATCTCCAAAATATGGCATCACATAAATATCCATGAGCTCTTTATTGTCTTAACTGTACTTTTAAACACAAAGGATCACAGTTAAGATCAATTTAAAGCAGCATTATAATTTATTAAATATTAAAGTAAATAATAGCATGCTGCAATCAATGTTTGGGGCTTTCAGGGAAAATAAAATGACATTATCCAGGACATGCTGATAAAATCAGCTTTGTTGTCCCTACCTTCCAAACGAGTGGCACAAATGTAATAATGGAAATGGTACCTGTTATGTATTAAGATGTTAGTCATGGTGTTGTTGTTTTTAATTTGATTAAATAAACAAACCATATCTCTGTGTCTTATTTGTATCTGCTCATGTAAGAAGCTGAAGCTTTCACCTGCCCTTTGCCATTTGATGACCAGATCCTTCACAGACATCATTATCTACTTGCCTCCTGTTTCTCAGGTTGACTGCTTAATATGAGTATTTAGTTGGCCACTCTATCTAGCACCAGGAGAAGGTGGGGCTAGTTTGGTTTCTGCATCTTGGGGTGTTTTCTTCTCCAAAAAACTCCGCTTCCACAGATCGGGGTGTCGCGAATACTTTTCTATCTGGGACATTCCATTCTGTTTCTTCCACGTTTGGGTTTACTTCGTCTACACCTGTGCATAAAATAAAGGACAGGTCAGTAGGCTACACCCTCTCTATTTTCAGTGGATAAACAGTGTTCAAGGTATCTTTGGTTTCGGTTGCAAATATGGTAAGCACAGCAGGTTCTCTATTGTTAATGATGACTCAGGCATGCACTTCAGGGCTGCTTGTTTGAGGGAATGCAGGGGTATTTCCGTGAGTATTTCCATGAGTATAATGGAACCCCTATATTTTGTGAGAGATGTATATGCTGCAACGGTTATGTAGGAGTTGTCAGCATCTTTTGAGAAACACTACATTCATGGCGCACCTAGGTGTCATGAAGTTGCTGCAGTTTGAACCAGGTTCTTAAATTTCACATATAGCATTGGCAATAAAGCAAGGAGGAGGAGGGCATTTAAGAGAGGTGTAAAAAAACCAAAAACCACTCACCTTGTAACTCTGTGAAACTTGAAAGCAGAAGAGGCTGACCAGGACTAAACTGTGGTGTGTGCAGGGACTGCTCTCATCAGAAACTATGTAGAATTAACTCTGGAAAGTTAAGAATAAATCTTCAAATGAGAACTGGAGGTTTAGAGAGAGATGACCCACACATCTGGTTCACCAACATTAGGCAGCAGCAATGTTGGATCCATCTTGTCATTCCAAACCATGGGTTGCATCTCTCAGGCATCATGGCACAGGGTGCTTTCCACTGTTGCATTCCAGGATCAACAGGACCTCAAGTGATCCTGCCTAGAGTGATGGAGGCTTTTCCCACAGTTTCACCAGCGAGAGTTACTGGTGAGCAGGAGCCTGAACGACATGTTAGACCAACATATAGCTGCCACTGTTGCCCCATGCCCTTTTACTTTCTTCGGGAAATCAGTGTACCTAGTCCCTAACATCAGGTGCCTGTCATGATCCCCGAGCCTACAGTGTCACTGGCCAAGGAGCTGGTCTAGGTTCCTGACTATGAGTCTCATGCTGAAGATCAGGGATCATGAAATCCAAGGCTGGCAGGCAGAAGAGATCCCATAGTACCAGGGCCTGTAGAATCGAAGACAGGATTCTCAAGGGTGTGTTGAGTGCACCAGACACAGGAAATGCATTAGGTTGGAGACTGTGGCACTCAGGGAACATACCTCCATTTAGATGAGTGTTGGCCTTTTAAGAGACTCTAGTTCTTCAGAAGGGAACAGGACAAAGGAGAGGCAGATGCAGGCAGAGAGTCGAAAAGTTCACCAATAGCTATTGTTAGAGCAAGCTGCTCACTAGGAGCTCCCCTTGCACTGACCTACTGTGTCCTATAGGCTCCTCCAGAATAGTTCCTGGTGTACAACAACCTTCTGCAATGTGTGCTGCTGTGGCTTCATTGCAGGATGTGTTAGCTGTTGTAAACGAATAGTTGCCTCTGTTGGATCAGTGCTGGGAGACATCTCAATGTCATCTGGGCCAAGGGTAATGGGCTAAAGACTCATATTGCTGGTCCTTGGATGTTTCTTCAATCGTTGTCTCCTGCTGCACAGGGATCATTTTTCTCCCATCCAACAGGAATGGTGCTAGCTTCTTATAGAGCTTCTTACTCATTTTTCCCTCAGTCCCTGCATGCATGGCGAGCTCTTTTTTTGTTGTTTTGAAGACCTTCACTTTTTACCATCATGGGACAGAGATTATGGAACATCCCCTCTTGCACACTTTTTAGGACAGTCAATTGAAAACTACCTCATCCCTGAACTGAGAATGAAAGGTCTCCAAGGGCTGGATTGCTCAGCTACAGGTCTCAGAAGCCCATACCCTATACTTTGGATATATATGTGCCTCTCCCAGCTCCACCCCCAGACTGAGGTGTGAAGCATTTGACAAACAAATATTTGTTCATCTGCCTTATTCTAATCAAATTCAGAAGTTTTATTGTTGTATTTTAATGACGGCTGATGTATTTAATGATTGTAAACCACTTTGGGAGACAATTGTTCTGAAAACATGGTATCTGATACTTTAAGATGAATAAATAAACACCATCTCATCTTATTGCTCAAGCTCAGCTTCAATAATTAGGTGTGAAATGCAATAACAATTACATTCCTATTTTATAAAGCATGTTCCAGGTATCTGTGAGTAGACCACAATGTAGCATGATTGAATTTTACCCCCAATATAACTTGCTCCATAATTTGAGCATCTAAAACCCACCTATGCTGGGAAATGCCGTTTTCAAAAGCTAAAATCTTTTCTTTTCCATAATTGAACTTTAAACAATTGTGCTTACAGTAGATTAAAAACTGAGATAACAGGCATTTTAGCCCAAGTATAGAGCAAGAGGGGAAAACTGCATAAAGTAAGATACAAATTTTCCTATTACCTGCTGATTCAGGACCCTAAACTGTGTTTTATATAATTTACTTTTTATTTTGTTCTATGTATATCACAATGTTTTTGGTGCTATGACACAAATAAAGTTTCATTCATTCATTCCTATTACCTAGTTTTGGTAGGAGTCCATCTGGGTCATTTCAGACAGTTCTGGGATCATTTAGGAACAAATTAAACAAAGTAGCAGCAAGTATACATCCTTGCTTAACTCCCTTGCTTGTGGGTTTATCTTTAGTAAACTGTCCCTTATTACCACATCTGATTTGTGAAAGACTATTGCAATATAAAGGCAAAAGAGGAAGAAGCGAGAAGTCTTTTATCAACAAGAATTTCATCCACTTTCTGCCATAACTTGATGCTGGAAATATAACCAAAAGCTACCTTTAAATCCATGAAGGCAGCAAACAGTTTCACTCACAAGGTTCTTGTATATTTTTCAGGAAGGTGACCAAGGATCAGACAGTGATCAAGGGTTGAACAATCTTCTCTAAATGCTGCTTGAGAATCAGTAAGTATATTCTCAGATTCTAAGAAAGAAATCATTCCATTGCTTAAGAACCTGGCATACAACTCCCCCTTGATTGATGGCAGGCTAATAGGTTTACAGTTTCTCAGATCACAAGCTTGACCCTTTTTTTAAAAAAAAGGTACCACTATTGTTTCTTCCAGCTAGAAAGGATCATGCCAGAACAATTCATTGTAGTAAAAAGGGCATCCAACAATTGTGCCCACCAAAGTTGCCTTACTTTTATAAGTTTCAGAGGGATATTAATCAATCCTTGGATCCTTCCCACTCTTGATCTGAGGAATCACAGGTAAGACTTCTTTTACAGAAACTGGGTTCCATTTTGGTGTGACTCATAGCACAGCATCAAGTAGAGAGCCTAAATAAGATGTAATAGTATCATCTGTGTCTGTAAAGTTGGCTCTAAAGAGGTCCTCAGACATAGAGCTTGTGATCAAGAATGCAAAACTCCAGAGACCACTTGCCAGAAGGTTTTATGGTCTTTATTAAGGAAAGCATTTAAAAGCAGCATCCATGGATCACAAAAACCTGGTGCTCTTTGTGTGGTAATAAGGCCTTTAATTTTTTTCCCCTAATTGAAAATAACAAAAGGAAAGATTGCTTAGCCCTGACTTCCTGTAAGAAAAACAGGAGCCTTTTAGAGCCTTTCCCCATCAAACTGCACTCCTCATCAAACCATTGGACACTCTCAGCATTATACATTAGCATTTTCTTCTTTTAAAAAGGAAGCTTTTCACCCAAAGAGATGCTCTCAGCAAAAATTCAAATTAAAGATTCAAACACATCAGTGTTATCTACTTTTATTTGCTCCGTAGATCTTAACCAGAGCACATATTGTTTTTTTCTTTAGGTCGTGTCCAGGAATTAAAATCTGAGGCATCCAGAGCCCTTCCTTAACTGACTAGACCAGGGTTTCCCAAACTTGGGTCTCCAGCTGTTTTTGGACTACAATTGCCATCATCCCTGGCCACTGGTCCTGCTAGCTAGGGATGATGGGAGTTGTAGTCTAAAAATAGCTGAAGACCCAAGTTTGAGAAACCCTGGACAAAACAATGACCCTATTCAGTCACCAATGCCTCCCTTCCCTAAGGCCCTTTGAGGCTCTCCTGTTTGTCTGTGTCCACATGTGGACTAAGAGTGTCAACTAAGGATTCTTTCATTATGTAATTCTTAGGTGACTCAACCTATTTTACCTTGAAAACTTGCAAGAGCATTCACATCAAAAGAGACATCCTTTCTCCTGGGTGAGATGTGGTTGCTTAAATCTAACTGAGAGGCTGATGCCTAAGTTCAAAGCACAATGAATAAAACGTAATTCACAACCACAATAAAAATGTATATTATTACTACTTTGGTGAAGGACATTTTATCACAAAGGATTACACAAAGTGTGATCTGCAAACTAGCTTCAAAGCAAAGTTGATTCACAAAATGTCTGCTCAGAAGTCACAACAACCCATGTGATTTTACAAGCCATGGTTTTTTGTGTAGTGTCTGAGCCAAGTCTATACTTCTCAAAGGAAGAACAAAATATTAGTGAGATATATTGTCACCTTTCCACCACACAAACAAACAATTAAGCATGGACTCATACCAGTTAGCCTATCCTCATATTAGCCTGGTTCACACATCACTTTAAACCATAGTTAAGCTTAAGCACAGTGTGCTGGTACACGGGTTGGAATGGTTTGGCCCGTTTCTTTCTACAAAAAAAGTGAGCTGTAACCAAGGATTGTTCTTCGCTTGGGTTGAACATAACACTGAGCCAAACTATAGCAAAGCTCCAAACAGCCCTTTTAAATCATAGTTAAACTAAACTTTGACTTAAAGTGATGTGTGAACCAGCTCACTATTTAGTGCAAATGCATTTTCAGTTGCACTTATTTTGTACAATTTAAAAAGAGTATTTGTTGCATTAGAAGAGTATTGTAGAAGATTTTACTTGCTACAGCCTTCATACAAGTACAAAAGAACAAAACATTAAGATAAACTTCAGCTTGTGTAGGGACTGCATTGGCGTAATTTCAAAGCACATGTTTTTCAGATATTTTATTTCATATTCCACGCTACATCAGGTATGTAATTATTCTTATCCAGGTGCTGTATTAACAATTGTGTCACTCTGCTACTATAACGATTTAAACCTATTGGTCAATAAATGACATTACTTATGATGAATGCTGCAATTAGGCCATAATATCTTCTGGAAAAACAAGAACCCAGGGAATTAGCTAACATGTTCAAATACAAAAGCACTGGAAATGAATTATTTTAAATATAAAAAACCCCCAGAATATATAATGCAGCACAATGTTGCTGAAGCATACATAAATTGTGAGCAAGTCCAAGAGCAGAAATGAGATGTTGAACTACGTAAGATATTTACTAGCTATAGGCTGCGCTTTTAGCCATGTTACTTACAGCTGCCAAATTTCAATGGGCACGAATGGGCATCCATAGGGAAGTCTTCTAAGTGCATTGGACACTCAGCCTGGACAGTAAGCCTAAAAGGGAAAAGACCACTATACTTAAGTCTGCTGTTAAAGAGTCATGAAAAACAATTCCATAAAAATAAACTGAATTTACAGATTGCAGAGATTAATTACACAAAACGAATTAAAACTTAACCCTCTATTTGTCCTTTATTTGTTTTATTTCATCCTTCAGAGGACCCTGCCTCATCACAACAAAACAGATCCCAAAACTATAAGGCCAGCTGAATGAAATGGTGAATTATGGAACTACAGGTTACCCAGAAACATTCAGTTCAAATATATGTGCCACATGAACACAGAAGTCCAATTAAAGGCACGTACCTAAAAAATAAATAAATAAATATTGGTTGTTTCAATAAAAGCAGCCCCAAAAATAAATGAATCAAAGCAAAGACTCATCTAGCAAAACTAGAAACATGCAGCAAACTGGTTTGCATGAAACACTAAGTCAAACCATGGCTTAGTATGAACGTATAAGCATATGGGTTCCCATGGGCAACACACTAATTCCTTGGACCTCTTGCTTTGGGTTATTGATTCATCTGAACTCAGGCTCATAGGTGTTCTCATTCTAGACAAGCCATGTGCTGCAAACAAGGTTTGTGCTTGGTTTACAGCTTGTGGTTGGGCTGAAAAAGATGAGCCTAGGTTCAAATGCTAAGCCCTGGATAGCGCAACAGCAGAAATATCAGTAGAGGAGTGCAGTGGCTGCAGTCTCCTTTTTTTAGAATCCACATGTTCATGCAAAATGAACCAATATTTGCAAACTGATAAGTTTATGTATTTTTTTTGCAAATGTAACTGATCTCTGATCCACCTGTATTGGGGCATCTCAGAACTATTCATCTGCTAGTTTCATAGCATGCAATGGGTGGTATGTATGTGTGAATAGGCTACTAGGGGGGTCTTTAGATTAACAGGGCCCTGGGAAGGATGCAGTTCTTTTCTGCATCCAGTACCTCTGAGAAATGGATGGCGTATTTTGCCATGTTAGGAGTCTGCTTACCCGAGTGTTTGCTGCAGGATGCCGTGAAATGAGAGTGTTAATAATAGGGATCATGCTGGCTTGATGCTAAAGTGAGAACAGCTTACCAGGACAGTGATCAAAAGACAAAATAAAATGTGCACCTCATGGTATATAAGAGAGTCCCGTCATCTTGAATTCGTAGTAGCTTATTTGGCATTGTCATGTTGTGAGCTACTGACTTCTTTCCATTATGAAAGAATGTATCTGGAGTCCAGATTTTGCTGGCCATTAAATTGTTCAGTCGAAGAATGTTCATTGGACCCTTAAACTTTAATCTCTCATCTTTCCATCTTTGGCGGAAGAAAACATCTATTGTGTATTCCTGAAGTGGGGGGATAGTAAAAGTGTTTTAAAGTTAGTTACTATCAGTCCATCTCAATAAAGTGAAAGTAGCATATTACCAACCTGGAGAAAAAGCAAGGAGAGGCAGAACAATCAATACATATTTAGAAATTGTGTGTGTGTGTGTGTGTGTGTGTGCGCGCGCGCGCGCGCATACTTTCAAAGTTTTGCTGCATGTCTGCATGGCTCATGAAGTTTGCTGTGTACAATGCTTCCAAACTGTGTTTAAGTTTGGACTTTGGTGAGTGTAGTGGATAATATAGCATGAAGGGGAGAAAATAACCAAAAAATGATTCTCTTCATGCCATGACTTCATGAAGTTTCTGCTATCATTAAGAAGATATCCTAAACAGATCAGCAAGATCATAATGGGACTCAATATATGTTTAATATCTTTATTCACTTCGCTGCATTCATAAAAAACAGGTGCAGAAAAACTGGCCTATACATTAGATGCGATATTTTCAGACAGCAATAAATTTATTCTATCCTTCAATTTTATTACCTCCTTCAAAACATGTTTCTCATTTTTGAATGTTTTGTTTTAAAAGGTTGTTTTAAGTTCTTTAATAGGATATCCCCCAAAATACAAAAATTTTAAATCCTCAAAACTATGCTAAAGAATTTTGTTGCCTTAGCTATTCCCCTCATTAATAATTCACACAACGATAAACATACAGCTTCATTTTACTACCTAATGTGTTCCAACTTAATTTTGCTAGCTAATGTGATTCTATGATGGTTGCTTTGCATATCGACAGTCCCAGTTCCTTGCAATTCAGTAGAGTAATTGCAAAAAAAGTGAGGTCTTCTTGTTAATTTGTGCCACAGTAAATATTTTTAATAGGAGTACAGTGCAGCATTTGATACACTTCCATTCTGGTAATTTTCTTCTGGTAATGCAAACTTCAGTTTCAGCAGCCTGGAAAACAGGGAAATATCATCAGAATAGGTAAACCTGGAATACAATCCTCCACACACTTACCTGGGAGTAAGTCCCATTGAGCTCAATGAGGCTTACTCTTTTGTAAGAGTAATGGATAGGATTGCACTGTTGGCATGGATATTGTTTGCCCCTCTAGCCCCTCGAGGACAAGTCATGACAAACGCTTGATGTTTCAATGACTGTCTCACCAGAGTGGTGCATGCTCTAGTTATCTCTCGCTTGGACTACTTCAATGCACTCTATGTAGGGCTACATTTGAAGATGACCCGGAAACTGCAATTAATCCAGAATGCGGCAGCTAGACTGGTGACTAGGAGTGGTCACCAGGACCACATAACACCGATCCTGAGAGATCTGCATTGGCTCCCAGTATGTTTCTGAGCACAATTCAAAGTGTTGATGCTGAGCTTTAAAGCCCTAAACGGCCTCGGTCCTGTATGCCTGAAGGAGCGTCTCCACCCCCATCATTCTACCCGGACCCTGAGGTCCAGCGCCGAGGGCCTTCTGGAGGTTCCCTCATTGCGCGAAGTGAGGTTACAGGGAACCAGACAGAGGGCCTTCTCAGTAGTGGCACCCACCCTGTGGAACGCCCTTCCATTAAATGTCAAGGAAATAAGCAGCTATCTTATCTTTAAAAGACATCTGAAGGCAGCCCTGTTTAGGGAAGTTTTTAATATTTAATGCTGTATTGTTTTTAACACTCAAATGGGAGCCGCCTTCCTTTTGATCTGTGGATAATGATGATAATGATAGTGATAGTGATGACAACAACGTTATTGTTTATACCTCACCCATCTGACTGGGTTGTCTCAGTCACTCTGGACAGCTTCCAACGCATACAAAAACATAATAAAATATCAGGACAACAGGCACAGTTAGCAGGATTCCAGAGAAAGGATGCGTTGGGGGAGCCATAGCAGCCAGATGGCAAATTCCTGGCTGGAGTTAGGAAGATTGGGTGGGTGCCTGTGGCAGAGGTGCTGGATGGGCTTGGGGCTTCCCAGAATTGGTAACCTGTCTAAGTAGATCCAGCAGCTATAACCGCTGCCTATGAGTGGATGACAGGGACGCGGGTGGCGCTGTGGGTAAAACCTCAGCACCTAGGACTTGCCGATCGCATGGTCGGCGGTTCGAATCCCCGCGGCGGTGTGCTCTCCCGTCGTTCGGTCCCAGCACCTGCCAACCTAGCAGTTCGAAAGCACCCCCGGGTGCAAGTAGATAAATAGGGAACGCTTACCAGCGGGAAGGTAAACGGTGTTTCGTGTGCTGCGCTGGCTCGCCATGTGACCCGGAAGTGTCACGTGACCCGCTGGCCACGTGACCCGGAAGTGTCTGCAGACAGCGCTGGCTCCCGGCCTATAGAGTGAGATGAGCGCACAACCCTAGAGTCTGTCAAGACTGGCCCGTACGGGCAGGGGTACCTTTAATTTACCTTTACCTTTATGAGTGGATGAATTTAACCACTGCAGCCCTTGGGAAAAGATAAGCAGCCTTGGCAGTGGGCTGGCTGTTTCTGCCTGTGATGAAAATGCAGGGAGATGACTTGAAGGCTTTGCAGGAGTGGATGAAGGCCATGGAGGAGGATGTGGTTCGGGAAAGAGATATGCAAGCTACCGTCTGTGAAGTTGTAAGGGATTCAGGTGGAAAGTTAGAGAAGCAGGAAAAGGAGCTTCTCACACTGGCTTCTCAATGTGCACAGAAAAGGGGACACTGTTTGCATAGCCCTAGGGTGCAACTATTCTTGGTCAACCTGCTTGGTCACCATCAGGGTGGGATGATAAAGCTGAGGACAGCCCCTTGAATGAGGAAGGGGAAGTAGTGATGATGATGAGGGAATGAGGCTGGCTGCACGTCCTTTGATGCAGGCTAAAGTGAAATAGTGTAGGGTTGGTGCTGCCCCAGCCTTGCCAATCTAGGTGAATACTGTTCAGGATGATAAATCTGGTGAGCTCATGGAGCTGGCTAAGTAATTTCATCAGTAGCCACACAAAACACTGTTGGCCTGGCTGTTACATTTGTGGGTTGAAGGAGATGGCAGTTTGAGTCTCTTGCTGGGAGAGGCAGTGAGCAATGTGGCTGCACACCCAGCCCCAAGGCAGCAGCTGCATGGGTCTCAGAAGATGCAAGGCAATCACTGTTTGCTTGATTGGATTATAGCCATATATCAAGATACTTGGGGAGCAATAGCAGAGGTGGAGGCAGAACACCCCCATGGCATACACAGGCAATGGCAAGTCCGCTCCACTTACGACTGGGACTCCTACTGGCGCTTATGCAAGAACAGCCCCAAGATCTGGGTGGGCCTTGAAAGCAGTGCAAATTCTAGCAGGTGTGATAGACCCCTGACTACCAAGAAGAAGTGAAACTGATCCTCCAAGCTCCACAGAAGTTGGCCTATCAGGCTGGGGAAAGGTTGCTTCAACTCATATTGGAACAGGCTGTAGTGGCTGCAGTGTCAGGGGAAGCAAAGGGTTTGGCTCCACTCAGTCCACTGGTGGAAGCACTCTGGCCAATTGCAAGTTGCTGAAATGCTGAGCCCAGCTGGGACAGCTACTTGTGTAGTGCTGCTCCAAGGAGACAATGTGCCTAGAATTGTGCCTAAATGATATCTGTCTGCTTGTTCAAAGGTTGTACCTGGAGTGGACAGCGGCAGTCACAGCCATCATAATCTGGAGGGTCCCAGGGTTCCTCTACTGACTGTATCCACACTTGTGCCAAGATGTTCCTGTACCTCCTGTAGACCAGGAGCTTGGCTGTCATCAACTCCCACAGCGGCAGTGGAAATCTCTACCTCGATTGGACCCATCGATCAGCAGAAAATACTGGCTATTATAACTGCTGGATCAGCACACAGATGCCAGTGCAAGGACACAGTGGCTTCCTCAACATATTTCAAGCCATTGGATAAAAATGATTATTGTGTGGTGCAATGTTATTTGAATGCTATGCTAAGCAAGTGCACCCTGTCCTATCCATCAGTACCTCAGTGTGTACAAGAGCTGCTCTCTGATCTTACCTTCTCAGTCAATGCAATGAGACGAGAAGGGATAAAGTATCCTGAAGGTATTAGGGTCATACTAAGCAGATGTGGGATGGGGTCATATGGTTAACTCCTTTATATGCCATCAGTCAAGCTGGAGGGATTTGTTGGGACCAACAAAATGCAACGTACAGTAGACCTGGTAAAAGGGAACCTATATGGAGCATGGGATCAACACCCTTGGGTTGTTTCCTGGAGCCAGGACCACTACAGACATGTTATGGCCTGGGACTAACTGGACCAGACCCCTGGGATTTACTGGGTGAGAACAAATGGTACCTATTGGGTATGTGGGAACTATGCCTGGCTGTGGTTGCCCCCAGGGTGGCATGGATGATGTTACCTGGGTCTGCCTTGGGTACCGTATCAGATGATGCCAGCCCTGTCTAGTGACAGGGCATTAAATTGGCGAACCTGGAAAGGAAGATGGACTTTGATCAGTTTTTAACCATGGTGATTATTTAATAGTATTGATTCCACCTGCTGGAATTATATTCACCATGATGAAAGTCAATGAGTTTGCTGAGATAATGCAGGCAGCTTTAAACACACTGCACTGGGGTTGGCTGCCCTCAGTGAGGACGCCTCTGCCATGAAAGCAGCTGTCATGCAAAACAGGCTAGCTTTATATATGATTGCAGCTGCTCAAGGAGGGTGTTGTGCTTTTATAAAGCAGGGGCGCTGTATATATATCCAGATAAACTAGCTTCCTAAGTAAAAGGATGCATGCTTTGTATCAAGATAGCACTAAGACAGCCAACATGGAACAAGAAACATGGAGGATTGTGATATAGGTTCCAAAGGCTTGGAGGATGGTGGCACTGCTTATTAATTATTATTGTAACAATTACAGTGATACGGTTGATTTTTGTTGTTGTTGTGGATTTTGCTTGCAACTGAGTAACAAATGCACCACAAATGCCAACTCCCCTCCTTTGAGACCCCAAGGGAACTACGGAAGAACACATGGGGCAGATTGTGTAGATCCAAATGGTGCAAATGTCCTGGGAGGCCTGTAAATGTCACCTTGGTAGTCAAGATAACCCCGGGTTTGAAACTTTGAAGCCTTAGTTTTGGTTTAGTTAGTTTGGAGAGGGGAGGCTTCTTGTGCTGACTGCCTTATCTGAGAGATGGGTTGGGAAGGTGCCTCTAAGCAAGGGGTGTGTTAATTGGGCTATTATTTCCTTTAAATAATCAGAACCAGCGAAGGCGGTGAAGGTCCTGTGTGAGTGCCTGAAGGCGGTTGGAGGATGGATGGTGGCTAACAGATTGAGGTTGAATCCTGACAAGACAGAAGTACTGTTTTGGGGGGACAGAGGGCGGGCAGGTGTGGGGGATTCCCTGGTCCTGAATGGGGTAACTATGCCCTTGAAGGACCAGGTGCGCAGCCTGGGAGTCATTTTGGACTCACAGCTGTCCATGGAGGGGCAGGTTAATTCTGGGTCCAGGGCGGCTGTCTACCAGCTCCACCTGGCACGCAGGCTAAGACCCTACCTGCCTGCCGACTGTCTCACCAGAGTGGTGCATGCTCTAGTTATCTCCCGCTTGGACTACTGCAATGCGCTCTATGTGGGGCTACCTTTGAAGATGAAACTGCAATTAATCCAGAATGCGGCAGCTAGACTAGTGACTGGAATTGGCTGCCAGGACCACATAACACCTGTCCTGAGAGATCTGCATTGGCTCCCAGTACATTTCCGAGCACAATTCAAAGTGTTGGTGCTGAGCTTTAAAGCCCTAAATGGCCTTGGTCCTGTATATCTGAAGGAGCGTCTCCACCCCCATCATTCATCCCGGAAACTGAGATCCAGCACCGAGGGCCTTCTGGCGGTTCCCTCATTGCGAGAAGTGAGGTTACAGGGAACCAGACAGAGGGCCTTCTCGGTAGTGGCACCCACCCTGTGGAACACTCTCCCTTCAGATGTGAAGGAAATAAGCAGCTATCCTATCTTTAAAATACATCTGAAGGCAGCCCTGTTCAGGGAAGTTTTTAATATTTAATGCTGTATTGTTTTTAACATTTGATTGGGAGCCGCCCAGAGTGGCTGGGGAAACTCATTATTATTATTATTGTTGTTGTTGTTGTTGTTGTTGTTGTCATCTTACTTAGCTTGTTTAACATATTAGCCCCTCACAGACAAGTCATAATGAATGTTTGCTGTTTCGGAGTGCAGTAGGGCTCTGGAGGCTGTCTTATCAGTTTCACCTTCTTCTAATAAAGCACTAGCACGGATCACTCTGATGTTTTTGACATCTGTTTTTGGAACCCCTGCACCAACCCACTCACACTGGCCCTCCTTTTGGGCTTGTGGATCAGGACAGTTCTTGTTGAACTGCCACCCTCTTCAGTTATAGAACAGAGTCAAACTTGTTCAAAGTCAGAAGTGCTCTATAAGGTGAAATCTATGAAATATGGTTGGGCGCACACACCACTGAATTCAAAAGTAGACAACTAACCTAAAAGCCTCAAGATGAAATCTGGCTGAGCTTTCTCTATTCCTGTATGCAACATTCAATATAAGAGATATTCAGTTTTGGATGTGAGTGTGGGATGTGATGTTCCAAATTTGATTCAGTGTAGGCCATGGCAACATTCCCACCTTGAAAACTTCTCCTTTCGTTGCAGATGTTCTGTTATGCATTTGTATTCACTAAACAGTATCTCATAAATCTACTTGGTACAAGTAGATGTGAAATATTGGCATGTGTAAATTTCTGTAAGTGATAAAAGTATATGCCCACCTCCCTTGTGGCTGATAAATCAGAGAGTGAAATCCAGCTGCTCATCAGTTTAGATATCAGTGCTCTTGGATGAGAGGATGAATCTGGAGACATGCGAATGACTAGTCCAAAATCACTGTAGCCACGCCATTTCATGTTAGGGGTGTTTGGATCATACTTTTGGTAAACACAGACATTTTCATACATATTTTGCTTACAAATTATTGCTTCTCAACTTATATATACATATAAACAACACACACACACAATTCCTTGGCATACCATCTTCATAGTCATAAGGCAAATTTAGTGATAAGCATTTCTAATTTAATTTTGCCTTGTTTTAGTTTCAGAACTTTTAATAGCATTACTGTACTGTATCAGAAACACATCTAGGAAGCTAATTAAGCTCTTTTGCGCAAACAGCATTTTCAAGAACAAATGTTCAAAGCACACACTTCTGCCAGGTATCTGAGCATAGATGTTTTATGATATATACCTGAGTGAGACACACTCAGAAAAAGTGGTGTGGCTCCCTCAATTCATTTTGTTGATGAGTAATTCCTTACTGCTCCCTTTTAATGAATTCTAACCTTTGTGCCAAACATCAATAAGGATTCTGAAGAAAGTTCCTTAACAACAGTAATTAATCAAACTGGATTTAAGCTTGTTGGTGTCTTTGGTATCTTATCTCTCTTACATCGTAGATGTTGATTCATATTATGGATGCTTGTTCGGTATTATTTTATTAACACTATTGCTACATGTTTGTCATGGTCTTTTGGCCAGAACAATAAACTTACAAACTTGAACAACAGTAATTAGAGATAGACAAATCTGTCCATTTCAGTTTCTCACCCCCCCCTTAAATGCATTTTGCCGCGTTTCTGCATCAGTTTGATTAAAAAAAGAAAAGGTCTCACAAAAATTCATCAGCATTCTGATGCATATTTCTTCTAATACACACATTTTGCAAACATATTTTCCATATTATGAGCATTTCTGTTATCTGCACTAATATGTACACTTTTTTTGATACACTTGACCCTAATTTAACATTGAGGGAGGGGCGGGTTTGCAGAACCAAAATCACAAAATTAAAAGAGAAGCAAATTTTGACGGCTACTTGCATTTCGGTTGATGCATTGCTTCGAGAAGCATGGATTAGGTAAGTCCGTGTTGAAAAGTGACCCAAACTGAATTTCTCTCCCATCCTTAATAGTAACTGTGTATTCCTCAAGCAATTCCCAAATGGCGAGAAGTTTCAAGGATGCAACACATACTGAACTATTGAAAATTCCATACATCTCTCTCATATATTCAGCACAGGGGTCTTTCCAGTGTCCCAGTGCACTCTTCAGAATTGTCATCGGGACCTCATAAGTGCCAAGTAGCAAAAGTATGACTGGGTTTTCACCAGAATAGAAGTTCTAAAAGCCTATTCTACTACAGTCATACCTTGGTTACAGATGCTTTGGGTTGCGCGATTTTGGGTTGTGCACCGCGCCGAACCCAGAAGTACAGGAACGGGTTACTTCCTGGTTTCAGCGCTTGCGCATGCGCAGAATAGCCGAATTGCAACCAGTGCTTGTGCAGGCATGGTGGTGTGGGTTGCAGATACTGTGGGTTGTGAACGTGCTTCCCGCACAGATCACGTTCGCAACCGGAGCGTCCACTGTATTACATGAGCAGCCTGGGAACAACTGAGGCACAGTCCCCACTCCTCCCCCAAAATACCAAAGGGGTAGAACAAGAGGTTTATGTGGGAAGAATCTGTAATATGCCTCACTATAACACCATCTGCATCGCCAAAACTCTCCAATGAATTGCCTAAACTTCAGTCTGGGCAACTGCAAATATGACTTGCATGGCCAAGACTCCTCTAATACACCGAGGGGTCAGTAAAAACCCTCCCTTCCTGTTGCAGTGAAACTGGGGCTTCAGAAAGAGTCCAATACATGATGGATTTAACAGTTAAAATACTTGGGACAGCACTGAATTCCTACAACATGGCAACGAAGAGAATGGGGGCAGGGGATACCACACATTTTTTATCCATCCTTCTTTTTCCTGATTGTAAGGAAATGTGCTGTACATTTTTCTAAATGAAGTGAATGTGCAATTAGCTATTTAAATCAGGACTTAATGTTATAGGTTTCCTTTGTCAATTATGGTGATTAACTGTTCAGAGTTCCTGATTTGTTTTTCTGTTTTGTGTTTTAGGGGAGTAACTTTCTTTTTAATTTTTTAAAGTGAACACAGCTTTTCCTCTCAGGCTAATGTCAGAATAAATTTACATCACTGGCTTCTTTGCAATTCTTTAGGGCTTTTTCATCACAACACTAAGCTTACACATTTCATAAAAACAGCTACAAGACAGCTGAATCTCCAAAGGTGCAATCTGCTTCATCCTTGCACTTTGCCTTCCTTTTGATGGTCTCTATTATTCTACATAATAAAGCCGAAAATCATCTCTGCATCCTTCACTCAAAGCATTGTTACTAATGCACTGAGCCTAAACTTGTAAAGCAGTGATTGAAAGTAAGGTTAGATTGGGAACAAATAGAGACATCCAGCTTACTTCGAAGGAGTCTGGGGGGCAGAATACCATGCAGTTGCATGTACCTAGTACACCGTGAAGTGAAAAGCAAATGGAGAGAAAAAGACTGCTTAGCTTTTGCCCTTTAGTCTATTTCCCCCCGAAACTGCACCACACCACCAAGCAGCTTTTATCTCTGCAAAGTTCTAGATCTAGTGAGATAAAATGGGTCTAGATCTAGAATACTGGTGGGAATACACAGCTGAGAAATACAGAGTTTCACTGCATGCAATTGCAGGATAACATGTAAAGGTAAAGGGACCCCTGACCATTAGGTCCAGTCGTGACCGACTCTGGGGTTGCGGCGCTCATCTCGCTTTATTGGCCGAGGGAGCTGGCGTACAGCTTCTGGGTCATGTGGCCAGCAGGACTAAGCTGCTTCTGGCGAACCAGAGCATTGCAAGGAAACATCGTTTAGCTTCCCGCCGGAGCAGTACCTATTTATCTACTTGCACTTTGATGTGCTTTCGAACTGCTAGGTTGGCAGGAGCAGGGACCAAGCAACAGGAGCTCACCCCGTCACGGGGATTCGAACCGCCAACCTTCTGATCGGCAAGTCCTAGGCTCTGTAGTTTAACCCACAGCGCCACCCATGTCCATTTTAGTATAAGATATAGTTTTTACCTAATGAAGTGAATCTCTTTAATGCTCCAGGCTGACACAGATGCATATTCCTGCATTACAGGTGGTTGGACTAGATGATCAGCAGGGTCCCTTCCAATGCTACAATTCTATGATTACATTACTCTAGGCATGAAGCAAGAGGTGTCTACTAATATGCAGGGCAACCTATATCATTTGATACTCATCTTAAGTAAGACCATTGGGGTTCTTACCTGTAAAGGGGATACCCCTACATGTAAAAAGATGGGCTCAGTGGGACTTGAGCTCCACCTGGTGGTTGAAGGCAAATCTGTAGCTCCAAATAGAGTCTTCAAAAATCCCTATCACTTTTGAAATTCTCAGTTTTCCACTATGACAAGCCAGAGAAGGAGAAGCAGAACAGATAACAGGAACAGCCAACGAAAAACAAACAAAGAAACAAAAAACACTCTCCTGGGATAAATAACCAATAAAAAGTGGGGGGGGGGACGGGACTCAGACAGACTGGACCATGCGTAGGTCAAAAAACTCAGACAGGAAGAAAAAAACTATATAACAAGGTGAGGCCTGGAGGTCATATTGTTACATGCACAGAAATCCCCCTTTGTGAGGGGGGTAGGAATGTCAATTCCAGATGAAAACCCTGTTCGATGGTCTCCAGGACCCAAAGGTCTGACATGATGGCCTGACATCTGTAAAAATGAAGGGAGAGAAGACCTCCTATAGGCTGGTTTCAGAACTGATGCTTGTATCTTCTGAACTAGTTGAATGAACGAAATCTAAGGAATGTTTCTTGTTGCTGGCTTCCAGTTCCCCTGAGAGCTTTATTCCAGGAGCAATAGGAGGACCAAACTTCTCTTCCACTTCTGTTGAGTCTGAGAAATCAAAGGGCCTGGTAGGATTGTTGGAGGATCTGGTAGGACTGGTAGGATCTGAAAGGAGCACTTGTCATCCTCCTTATGGGCTTGAGGGCAAGGCCTTATTTTCATCCTTTGATTCCACAAGCACATCCTGGAGTGCAGCAGCTCTTAAGAGCATTACCCCCCCCCCCGCCGCCATAGATTTTCATAGCTGAACTGGAGCAGAAGAGAACAACCACCTCCCAGTGGCACAACCAGAGAACTCTCCTTACCAAGTCACTTGCCACCAATAAGCAACCTGAAAACTGAATCACATCTGAAATAAATGCTGCCAACTTTTAAAGCTTAAGAGAGTATTGAGCTATGGGTTAGCCTCATCCAGCAGGTCCTCCAGTCTCAAGAGAGAAGCTTTGGCAAATATGGGGGCAGAAGAAGTTACCCACACCACCGACTCCCGCATGCACTCACTTGAGACCCAAATCCAGTTCCTGCTCTGTTGTGCATCCAAGTCCTTAGGATGAAGTATGTGATGGGCTGATCCTGTCACCAGTGCATCAACAAGCAGCAATTTATCCTTGCAACTGATCCATGACTTGTTGCTCCAACCTTTAATGATCGTTGCATTAGCCACGGTTGTGTTGGAGAGGTGTATCCAGTTCAGATTCAATAACCTTAGGGACTAAGGCAGGCAACTTCACCATCTTGGACTTGGGTTTAGGATCCAGACATACAGAACTCTGCTCTCACCCCACTGCTGCTGCCTCCACCTCCCAGCTTGTATAAATTCAGCCTGGACAGTGAAGACACCACTAAGAAGCCTTGTCTGGCACTCAAAATGGAGGGGGGAAAGCTATTTAAAGGCACTCCAAGAACCAGGGCCTTGTGAGGCTTCCACAGTTGCTTTTTGATGCAAGGGAGGCAGGAATTAGTGGAAATTACTATGTCTGCCTTTTTTTTTCCTGCACAGGGGCTGAAGTTGAAGCTAGCTAGCACCAAGAGAGCTGAGAGGCCCACAAATGCTGTTTGCAGGGAATGGAAGACTTCTTGAGAGCTTTCACCACGTTGTGTGGCAGTAACTGAGAACAAATGGGGTTGGAGAAAATGGAATATGGAAATGAAATGCCCGCACACAGATAAGGATCTTAAGGCTGAGGTAAAAACAGCTGGTCCTGCCATGGAGACAGAGAAATATTGGGTCACAGAGACAAAATGAGAATGGAATTCAGGGCTAAGGAAAATGGCTGGCAGGAGGGAAGGGAAGGAGAAAAACACTACTCTTCTTTTCTATTTTTCAGAAACAGAAGGAGGCAGCACACAAAAAAAAAAAACCCAAACACACAAAAACAGAGAGAGGAAACAAAGAAAATAAAACTACAAGCCTGAACCAACAAATGAAATCTCAGAGAGGTAAAAAGGAACCGCTTTATTGAAGGCAAAATTGAAAACTGAGGATTCCACAGGAGACAGTAGTAACTTTTGAAGATTCTATTTCTTTTGCCTTCAAGAGCTTGGTAGAGTTCAAATCCCACTTGCGGTCATCTTTACAAGCACAGAAAAATATCTGACTTACGTTATCTCATTTCTGTCTCTGAAAAACATGTAGCACCCATACTCCCCCTGTTCATGTGGTAGATGTCAGGAAACACAAGCTGCCCATGTCCTATGCAATCTGCACAGGAGGAAGGAAGAGAAGCAACATGGTGAAGCCAAAGCCTTCGCTCCAATTCCTTGTCTCCATTTTCCTTTCCCGCCCCATATATTGTTTTAGGATTAGCTTAAAAACATAAGTAAGCATGTGTCTACATGCCAGATTCTGGATTTCTTTCATCACTTTGCCCCATTTTACTGTATTCAAGAAATGAGAATCCAGAGGAGGATAAGGAGGAGATGAATTAGCAAGACTAGAGTGATGGGCTGGTTTCTCTGTGGTTCTCTCTTGAGTTCAATAGACAAAGGTTGCAAGTTGCAATCCAAGTCAAAAATTGCCACATCTAGGATGGAGGGATGGGGAGAGAGTTTCCCCTGAACTTCTCTGTTGCCTCCAACCATCATAATGATAGGCATTTTCTTCAGGACTCTAAACAGTTGTAGATGTGGGAATGTTCAGGGTGGAAGGAGAGGATATATTGTTTATTAATATCCTTCCTAACTTGCGCTAGCAAGTTCCTTTACTTAGCAGAGTGCATTCCCCTTTACACAGCAGAAAACGAGTTGCAAACTCGTGTGAGTTTCTTGAGACAATACACAATTCAATCTGGCTTGTCCTGGAAAGACCCCTTGAATCCCTCCTAAAAGGATAAAGACACCACAGTCTTATTCATAAGCAATGATTAGGCAGAGCACAGCATGATCCCTGAAGGCAGGCTTAAGGTTTAAAGTTACAAACGTATAAAAACAGGTTTACCCCATAAGGGAGATGGCCTGAGGGACCGCTTGGCTGGAAGTTTGCAGGATGAAAAGAAGATGGAAAAGGGGAGAGAGTGGTAGCATGCCTTGGCCTTTTACCAGGTCTGGAAAGGTCAAGCCCTCCCACTAGTCACATGCAAGGAAGGATGCTCCAGGCCAAGAGGAACCGTTTCGACTGGCTGGACCATGGGTAGGCAACCTAAGGCCCATGGGCCACAAGCGGCCACGGGGATTGTTTAACCGGCCCACAAGCTGCCCCCAAACTGAGCTGCCTGCCCGGCGAGTCCCCTCGCACTGTACTAAACCAGCGCAGCGTGGCGGGGGACTCACTTCTGCGGTTCTGGAAAAAATCATGTCTGCGCATATGCCGGAAATCGTGGGCACGTACACAATCCGGCCCACAGGGGGATCTCCGCTGGAGTGAACTGGCCCAGGCGAGGTAAATCTTGCCAACCCCTGGTAAACCTTGCCAAACATTCCCTTGCATGCCCACTCTAGGAAAACAAGGAATGTTGTACTTGACTGCTCTCAGTGGATTACATCCCACAATAGAAGTAATTCAAATAGGGGGAAACATGGCCTTGTTTATCATAGCTTCATCGGTAGCTTACCAGTTTTCCCGCTTCTATTTATGTATTAGGCTCACACTTCATTAAAGTGGTGTACAGCAACAACCTCTGAGGTAAATAGCTCAACTGGTAGAGAATGAGACTCCTTAATCTCAGCATCATGGGTTCAAGCACCATATTGGGTGAAAGATTCCTGCCTTGCAGGGGGTTGGATAAGATGACCCTAGTGACCCCTTCCCAACTCTACAATTCTTTGATTCCATGTCTGGCTGACAGATAGGGACTTGACTGGAGCCAACATGGGAGCTTTGTGAGTAGGGGTTTCAATCTTGTGTTTCCACCACTAAATGCATATGAGGTGGCTCTGAACAATGGATAGTCAGAAAACCAAGGAAAGACAATGCCAAAATAATAATCTTATGCTATAAAACGAAGAGGTTTTGTTTTTGTCTTTTTAAAAAACTTCCTTTGAAAAATAAAAAGAAGCAAAAATTAAAACTAATTGCATCTCGTTTCCAAATAAATGTTTATTTTCCAAACTATACTGAGAAGCTGAACACGGTATTTCTGTGTCACTGCACACCAAAAGCAATCCTGCTCAGAAGATCTCTCATTAATTTCCCCTTTTAAAGTATGGGGTATATTATTTCAGGCTTGTCCCTGCACAGAATTATCTGGAAGCTGGCTATTCAACATTGCCAACATTTTTATTTTTAAAAAGTGGAAAGTAACTTTCACGTTTTCGAGTTAATGTCGGCCCTTGGCATTAGTAAACACTTTAACCACTTTTATATAGCTGACTACTGAGACCTACAGCTAATGACTGTGGCTGTCATTTTGAGGCACAGATTTTCATTTCCATAAGTGCTCTCTGGAGAACAATCATTTCTGTAAATGCTAACTAGGATTCTGTTATCCATTGCTGTGTGTCTTATGTTCTCATTTACACCCAAGCAAAGCAAGTGCGAAATGCTGCCAAGTGAATTCTCCACCCACCTCACTAGATTTTTTTTTAAAAAAAATGTGTTTCACACTTAACATGTGCCGCAATGGCAAATCAGGCCCACAGTGACCAATATCAATAAAATAATGCGTCTGCTAAAGTAAGATGTAACGCTTTGTGTCATATGGATAAAATTTTGCTATTCACTTGAGTAACTGCTATACTTAATCATTATGCATAAACCACATATGCTCTATAGCCAGTTGTCTTCTTGAAGTGTATGTTACTTCAGCAGGGATTTGAGAAGTGTAACAAGAGCCCTTCCACTAATGAGAAATGCCCTGGACAAATTCAAATGGCATATCGTTTAACACTTGTCAGGCGAAACGAGCAGCACTGGTGTAATAAAAAGGAGCTCAACATGATACATCAATAATCTGTGTTCATGTTAGTGAAGAACCCATTTTGACTGAAATCAAAACATGTGACAAATTCAGCGACAACTGGTGACAAGAGTTGCATTAGATGTAACATTGGCTAAGTTGAGTCGTTTGTATTTTTTGTTTAACAAAGGGAGCACTGTGATTAAGGGAGCCAATGCCCTGATCTCACTATCTTCTATCAAACAGCTGCTTCAGTAAAACTATGAATCTCAACAGTCTATTTATTGCTGAGGTTTCTAATAATGAAATTCATAACAACATGTCATCAGCGTAGTAGTTTTTATGGGCTCTTGCAGTTGCTTACTACTGTATTATATTTGTATTGCACACTTCTCTATAGCAATTATGCATGGATCTGTGGTGTTTCTAACTTTGGTCTACAGACTAGAATGATTAATTACTTTTCGGTAGATGGTAGAAGTATGTACTTCCTGGTTGAAAAGCAAATGTCATCATGTAATGAAGCTTCCTAGTCAACAAATTAATGAGGCCATTTCTTGTTTTTTATTCTGATCCTGGTAAGCTACTTTGCATATCATTTACCCTTCCTTGGTAAAACTGTCACACTCTTCATCCCACCAAGAGAAGCATTCTGACTTCACATTAAAGCCCTTCAAAATAAGCTGTTAGTTACAACTCCAAATATTTTATTCTTGCCCATAATGGCCTCTTCTTGCGTTGATCAAGTACACTGCCTGCTGCCCATGGTTTTCTCTAGCAGAACATTTGATTCTTTCTTTGACACCGCATGATATTAAGATCAGCTTCCATGTGATCCTTATGAGAGGAGCTCAAAGTCTCATGGACTCCAGGATGGCAACCTTCTCAAACTGCCAGATTGTAGATTACTTAAAAGGCATGTCCTAAGCTGCCTGCAGGGTCTTCAGTCTTCAGCCGTGCCTGACAGAAAATGCTGCTGTAATTGGATTCTGTGAGTCTGACACTGGGTCAGGCTTGAGTTTTGCTCTCCAAGGTTGAAAGAGTAATTACTACCGGAAACAAATGTGTAAGTGCTAGTTTGATATCTTGGACCTTTACCTTGGACTGATATCTCACCCCGATGTGGTAAAAATGGTTGCTTAGTTTTACCTGTACGGAAATGAATCGGTAACACACCATGTGTGTGTCACACATTTGTGTACCATGTGCTTCCTGAAAAGTCAAAATGTCATTACTAATCTTCTTTTGAGTGACTCTTTCAGAAATGGTATTTTTTCCCTCTTCCCCTCCCACAATCAATGAATTCACCTCTTCAAGCACATAAGCCTCATATGCCTGTAAACACCCTTTATAGCTAAACTATGTTATCTTTTTTTATTAGAATCAGACCGTTTGTGTTCTAGCCCCAATATATGCATTTAGAGAATGGTGCCTCCAAATGGTTCATTCTTGGAGGCTGAGAGATCTCACTAAATGTTCCTCAGCAGCTCACCAATATATATTGCGAGTTCACAGTACACAGTACACAATATATATTGCCAGTGATTGAAGTTACAGCCAGTCTATTATTGGAATGGGAAGCTGCCATGCTCAGTGGCTGATTCTCATTTTCATAAAACTAGAAGCCTGAAGTCAACAACACTGGCTGATAAATTCCAGCACACCCGTTCTCTCCAACATCCCCACCAGATAGTCCATCTGCAGACTCATTCACTTTATACCACAACTGAAAATGAGGTTACAACTGAAAATGAGGTTGGCCAATCAAAGTTCCTCATCTTCATCGAGCTTTGTTTGATATGGCATGGCAACTAGCCCTGAAGTCTGGAGTGCTTCTCTGATACTCAGATTTCATAGCTGTGCCTTGGAAGTTCCTGGCCATCATCAAGATAATACAGTAATACAATTTAGCATACTGGTTCCTTGTGAAATTTCTGTAAAATGGTTGGGGGGTATATATTTTTAACAAAATAATTTCATGCCAAAATTTATTTCGCTTTGGGGAACTCACCATGTCTGTATCTGAAACTGGTCCAAAGCTGGTCACATATATGTTTGTGAAGACTTCAGTTGTACTGTCTGGCATAAGAAAATAAAAACAAGTGTGAGGATGTAGGTTTCTCCCTTTTTACAAGTATGCTGAGAAAGATCCTATGGTGTATTTTCTTCAATAAATGAAGCATTTTATTATTATTATTATTATTATTATTATTATTATTATTATTATTATTAAATACAGACGTGAGTAACTTGGTGGCCACTGAAACTGGACCCAGTTAAAATTCTGGACTTCTTGTTGCAGGAAACTAACAGCCTTAAAATACCATATTTGCATAAATACATTGAAAAGCAAATCACCCCAAAGGCCAATAGATAGGTAGACTGCATTCATGTTGTTCTGTATCTCTTAATTCAGAATGTGAGATATCTAGGGATAGCCTTTTAAAAATGCTGTAGAAATCTCAGTATTTTATATAATAATTAATAATAATAATAATAATAATAATAATAATAATAATATATTACTTAAACCCCGCCCATCTGGCTGGGCTTCCCCAGCCACTCTGGGAGGCTTCCAAAAGAATGTTAAAATACTGTGATACATCAAACATTAAAAGCTTCCCTAAACAGGGCTGCCTTCAGATGTCTTCTAAAAGTGTGGTAGTTGTTGTTCTCTTTGACATCTGGTGGGAGGGCGTTCCACAGGGAGGGCGCCACTACCGAGAAGGCCCTCTGCCTGGTTCCCTGTAACTTGGCTTCTCGCAGTGAGGGAACCGCCAGAAGGCCCTCGGTGCTGGACCTCAGTGTCCGGGTAGAATGATGGGGGTGGAGACACTCCTTCAGGTATACTGGACTGAGGCCGTTTAGGGCTTTAAAGGTCAGCACCAACAATTTGAATTGTGCTTGGAAACGTACTGGGAACCAATGTAGGTCTTTCAAGACCGGTGTCATATGGTCTCGGTGGCCGCTCCCAGTCACCAGTCTGGCTGCTGCGTTCTGGATTAGTTGTAGTTTCCGAGTCACCTTCAAAGGTAGCCCCACGTAGAGCACATTGCAGTAGTCCAAGCGGGAGATAACCAGAGCATGCACCACTCTGGCGAGGCAATCCACAGGCAGATAGGGTCTCAGCCTGCGTACCAGATGGAGCTGGTACACAGCTGCCCTGGACACGGATTTAACCTGTGCCTCCCAATATAATTATTTTGGGCTCTAGCTTTTGAGATTTAGAATATGTATTTACTATAAGCACATGCCTGGAACAATAGGAGATGGAGGCTTACTTTTAAAGTAAAATTTAGGAAAATCAACAAGAGACAAAATATGGCAGAAAGGTAAAGTGAGCATGTTTCCTCCCTTTCAGGGTACAGTAGTAAAATTCCAGACTTTTTCTCACTCTCAGATGCTCCAGTTTAGATTAACATATTTCCCATTTTAACCAACACCAAAATAATTTTCAAGTCTGGTTAAAAAAGGTAAAGGGACCCCTGACCATTAGGTCCAGTCGCGGACAACTCTGGGGTTGCGGCGCTCATCTCGCTTTATTGGCCGAGGGAGCCGGCGTCCAGCTTCCGGGTCATGTGGCCAGCATGACTAAGCCGCTTCTGGCGAACCAGAGCAGCACACGGAAACGCCCTTTACCTTCCCGCCAGAGCGGTACCTATTTATCTACTTGCACTTTGATGTGCTTTCAAACTGCTAGGTTGGCAGGAGCAGGGACCAAGCAACAGGAGCTCACCCTGTTGCGGGGATTCGAACTGCTGACCTTCTGATCGGCAAGTCCTAGGCTCTGTGGTTTAACCCACAGCGCCACCCGCGTCCCACCAAGTCTGGTTAGTGCACTGTAATAATAATAATAATAATAATAATAATAATAATAATAATAATAATAAACTATTAGTTTAATTCAAGCAAGAAAACTTACAAACTAATTTAAATTAGCTAATTTTCCTCATTAATGGCTCATTAAAAAAGCATCACACACTTTTATTGGCTCATTAAAAAAGCATCACACACTTTTTTGGATTTTGGAAATAACAGGAGACTGCTGCATCAGGTCAAAGGCCTGTCCAATCCAGTATCCTGTTCTCGCAATGGCAAACAAGATGCCTGTGGTTGTCACCATGCAGGACTGTGTGTAAAAGCAATTGTGATTCCCAGATGCTGGCATTCAGAGTCAAACAGTGGAGGTAGAAGAGATCCATCATATACACGTTGCATCAGATTAAGAACAGTTTCAGGTTAAGAACAGACCTCCAGAACGAATTAAGTTCTTAACCTGAGGTACCACTGTATTTTATTATTAGTATTTGCACTTATCATATGGGAGCCACAAATATATACTGAAAATGAAGAATATTTGTACCATCTATGATAGTTCATTAGCACAGACAAAACGTTCTACACTAGCAGCTGTATGAAGTGCTAGGAAATGTATGAAAATGGCTATAAAGGGTGGGAGGGAAGAATGGAGCACAAGAGACTGTGAAATCTGTCTTCTCCTGTAGGCACAGTACCACTTAACAACTGGACAGGGACGCGGGAGGCGCTGTGGTCTAAGCCACTGAGCCTCTTGGGCTTGCCAATTGGAAGATTGGCGGTTTGAATCCCCACAATGAAGTGAGCTCCCGTTGCTCTGTCCCAGCTCCTGCCAACCTAGCAGTTTGAAAAACACGCCAGTGCAAGTAGATAAATAGGTACTGCTATGGCAAGAAGGTAAACGGCATTTCTGTGTGCTCTGGTTTCAGTCACGTTTACGTTGCGCCAGAAGCAGTTTATGACCCACATGACCCAGAAAGCTGTCTGTGGACAAACGCCGGCTCCCTCAGCCTGAAAGCAAGGTGAGTGCCGCAACCCCATAGTTGCCTTTGACTGGACTTGACAGTCCAGGGATCTTTTACCTTTACCTAACAACTGGATGCAAGAGAAAGGAAGTAAGGCAAGCAGATTTAATTTTATCGCCGTCATACTAGAACAGTAATATTAAGCAAAACCATAAAACAGAATGGAATAATTCAACATTTACTCCACTGTAAAATGAAATCTGAACATGACCCAGTAAAGAAAATTCACAGTAGGAAGTTCTATCTTTCCATGTGTTTTATGAGCCAGTAAAAACAGATAAAATGCATCCAACCACATCTCCCAAAATAAGACACTAATTACAAATAAGCCCTCTAGAACCATGATGAGGAGCCAAATGAGGATCAATTAGTCTTTAGGTCTGATTTGACTTGGAGCAATAAGGTTCCCTGTTCTTCAATTGTAACTGAGCCTCTACCTTAGCCACAGGTTCTAGATACCTTAGATACACAAAAGCTCCACATAAAGAAATCAACAAATTCAAAATAACACAGCTTTGATGTAAAAAAAAACAACAACTGTCTATACTTTTAAAGTCCATGGTGGTGGGGGACAAGGCTAGATCACTGAGGGGCAGTCTATCTAGCCCAGGCTTCCTCAACCTCAGACCTACAACTCCCATGATCCCTAGCTAGCAGGACCAGTGGTCAGGGATTATGGAAATTGTCTCAAAACATCTAGAGGGCTGAGGTTGAGGAAGCCTGGGCTAGGTAGACTGTCCCTCAATGATTACTGAATAGCAATGGATTTATGATTGTCTCTCTTTTTAAAGCAGAGATGGGGAACCTGTGGCCTTTCAGATGTTGTTGACCACAATTCTCATAATCTCTGGCCATTGGTCATGCTGGCTGGTGTGACTGATGGAAGCTGGAATCCAACAGGGTTCTCATCCCTGACTTTAAAGAATTGGGGGGAATTGGATTCAAAGGATACCCGCCCCATGGGTTCTATATACCAAAAGACCAATTCTTTCAAATACAAGGAACATGCTTGTTTGTATACCCGGCATACAATTAAAATGATGATGGTGGTGGTGATTTGACCACTGAAGCCTTCCCTTCCCTTGCAGGTCACTCAAAACAGAACATCCCCAAACATTTCCCAGGCAATAATAAAACTGTTCTCAAGAAATCTACATTAACTCCCAATATGTTCCTTTGTACACTTCTCTCTCTTTGTTCATGCACTTTTTCCTATGTGGCTAACATTGTTCAGAGGGAGGGAGGGAGGGAGGGAGGGAAATTATGCTGGTCCATAGAAAAATGCCCAAAATCTACAATAGGACAATACCTTTATTAGGACCTTACAAAAAGTCCCAACACAGTCAACTAGCTTTTGAGTTTTCCAAAACTGTTCATTTTCCTACATGTTAGTCTAACCAGAAGGATGAACAAAAAGATGGCATGATGTTAAAGCCACAATTCTGCAAACTGAAACAGTCTTAAAATGGATTCCAGCAGTTGTTGTGCAGACCTAATTAGATTAGCCTCTGCTGGGTGATAAACAGATTTACAGGTTGCACGAAGGGCTACTAGAACAAACAAACACAAAAGGCTGATTCTGCCATTTTAAAGATCTGCCTATAGCACTAATCGGAACACAGAGATCCCTTGAGAGGCAGAGAACAAAGGTAAGTAAAGATTAACATAGTATTCATTATGTTAGCAAAGCTAGAGATTAATTTCAGGTGTTCACTAGGTAAAAAGTCAATAGAAACTAAATTGGGTTGCCTAGGAAACAGCATCTCCTTCTTTCTTGCTACCTGATACAGATCGCAAAGCCAGTATAGAAACATCACAACATTGCCATACAGCCAGTCAGATCTGGCGATTGACAGATTTACAGTATTTATTATATTTATTTGGGCTATTTATATATCATTTTCAAGCAAAATTATTTTTTAAGTAGGGAACAATTAAAAATAAAAACAAATGGGGGAAAACACAATACAAGAACATAATAAAACAATAACCTAGCATTAAAACTTATCATTCAAACTCTGACCATAAATGAAGATAATATGTGCCTGCTTAAAAAGGGCGCACTCCCACACATGCCACACAGTATTGAGAAGATGGGGTTTCAAAGCTTAGAGGCCACCACCAAAAAGGCCCTGGCCACCAACTTATGGTACTTGTCCAGTTAACCTATAATGCTAAGTCAAACTCTGAATGTGTGAGCATGAGAGTACTCACAATAATAATTATGGCACTTTGCTTCTTCCCCAGTTGTTCTGTTACCATGCTACCCAGAGCTAAGCCATGGTGTGGTTTACCATTACAGTGGTACCTCGGGTTAAGTACTTAATTCGTTCTGGAGGTCTGTTCTTAACCTGAAACTGTTCTTAACCTGAAGCACCACTTTAGCTAATGGGGCCTCCTGCTGCTGCCGCGCTGCCAGAGCCCGATTTCTGTTCTTATCCTGAAGCAAAGTTCTTAACCTGAAGCACTATTTCTGGGTTAGTGGAGTGTGTAACCTGAAGCGTATGTAACCTGAAGCGTATGTAACCCAAGGTACCACTGTACTTCTGAACATGGGGTCATAGTTTGTCTCACTCCACACAAACCACGAAGATCATTCTTGGCTATCCACGCATAGTAACCAAATAACCAATCAGATTTAGCTACATAATGAAGCCAATTCAGAGTAAGAGAACCAATCACAAAACTGGAACGCAGGCAAAAGGGGGGGGGGGAGGAAGTAGAGGGAAGGAATTTCAGGTGCTTGAAATGATATTTATGCCAGGCCCAAAGCGTTTCAAAGCAAATCTGTCCTTGGGGAACATTTTTAGCAGCAATTCTTATCAACTGGGCTCTGGAATGAATCTGATTTCAAACATCTATTCTTCCTTGGTTTTTGTTTTTGTTACCAATTCAGAGTAAGGGCAGGAACCATTGCCCATGTTATGAATTGGCATTATATTAGAGGCAGCATTGTGGTTGCTGCATTGTGAAGACTTCCGCCTCTGTTCATAGCCTTTTTTCTTTCCTCATGAAAAATCATCAAAAAGTGACAAACATTTCACACGGAGTGAAAATGTTTGTCAATTTCCTTTCAGCCACTTCAGAGTTCAACCCAGAAGCAAAAATGGAACCCACCCCCCTTTTTACAATGTCCCTGGAGCTCTTGAAGAAGAACAAATGTACAATTTGCAGCTTGTAGTAGAAAGGGAGGAACTGGTGCTAAATTCACAGCTTGGTTTTAATTAGGGTTGAATAGGTGGAGTGAAGGGAAGAACACAGAGGGAAGGGGGAGAGTTGCCAATTTTCTTTCTCATACCACAACTTCAAAATAATGCTTGGTGATCAAACTTTCTCCCTTTACCTCTTGGCTCCCGGGCAAAGCCAAGCAGAGCATGAAACAGCAAGGCAGGGAGAACAGCTTTTTCGGACTGCTGCAGATTACCCCTCCACTGCTCACCTCTTGGAATTGCAGGGAAGTAGAAACAAACACACTGTTTCACTTCTTATCTAAGTAATATCAGTTGGGAAAGGAGAGGGCGGTGGGTTTTTTTTTTGGGGGGGGGGGGGTTCCAGGAAGCATACGTGGTTCTCCCCATCTTCATTTTACTCAAAGAACCTCTGTCTGGTAGGTTAGGCCAAGAGATAATTGTTAGGATATACCATATTTTTTGCTCTATAAGACTCACTTTCCCCCTCCTAAAAAGTAAGGGGAAATGTGTGTGCGTCTTATGGAGCGAGTGCAGGCTGCACAGCTATCCCAGAAGCCAGAACAGCAAGAGGGGTTGCTGCTTTCACTGCGCAGCAATCCCTCTTGCTGGTCTGGCTTCTGAGATTCAGAATTTTTTTTTTCTTGTTTCCCTCCTCCAAAAACTAGGTGCGTCTTGTGGTCTGGTGCGTTTTATAGAGCGAAAAATACGTTAGTTCCGTTCCACCTTAAAGGGGAACAGGCATGACTGTTGTGTGTCACATGCCTGTTTACATTCCAGCAGTCTGCTGGGAGCTTCTGTTTGTATATTGCTTTTGCTTTTAGCTGTTTAGCTGGACACGAAGGGAAGCAGACATGTTTTTTCCTTTGTTCCTGAACTATGCTGAATAAATGCTGTAAATATGTTTATACATGACTCTGTCCGCCACTTCCGTTGTGAGAAGATTTATTCACTCTGCTGATAGAGCGTGCACAGCTTCTAAACGTATCTGAGGCTCGTGTCGCTGATCGATGCTGTTCCAAGGGAGACTGGTGATCACCTGGCTGCCTGATGCCCCTGTCTCCCCAGCAGTATCCCAACAATAATGACTGGCCCAAGGGCACCCTGTGGGCTTCATGTGGGGAACTGAACCCAGGTCTTCCAGGCCCTGGTCCAACACTCTAACTACTATGACACACTTGCCATGGCAAGCAGCACGGCTGGAAACATGAAGTGCTGGTAGGAGCAGTGCCAGATTTACATATAAGCTAAACAAGCTATAGCTTAGGGCCTTACTCTCTTGGGTGCCTCCCAATAAGTTTAAAGGGAAAAAAAACCTGGATGTACAGTTCCAAAATATAAGATAAAAAAACAAATAAAATAAAGCCTACATACAGCAACAGTGTTTTGTGTTGTGTAGGCTCCTATTATGTGCAAACGGCTTTAGATGCCTATTAGGTCCATAAATTACCATATAGCATATATTCAACACAAAAAACAGTGACAATTTGTTGTTGAGAAAGGACAGCTGGACATATAAAGGGCCCCATTACCTTCAGTAGCTTAGGGCCTCATCAAACCTAAATCCAGCCCTGGGTGGGAGCAAGGAGAATCTGCAGGGAAAGGCAACAGCAGCATATGTCAGAGGGGGTCAGGGTGGGCATGTGCCCTATTTTATAGAAGACACTCCTCTCTTTAAAGTACTGTCAGGTTTTAAGGTAAAGAACCATCAGAAAGGAGATCAGGGGCTTTGAAATTGCCCATCCATAGTTAGTGCTTGGACAGCAGGCATACAAGTCTTCTCCCACTATGGTGAGTTCGTATTTATTAACCACTTTGAGTTTTTTCACAGTCGAGTGGTATATAAATTTTATGAAATAAATTTGTTGTTTTTTATTCAATTTATATACAGTCATACCTCGGGTTAAAGTTCATCCTGTACTATCCTTCATCCAAGGTTCACAATACCTGTAGTCATTCTCTCTTTTTTAAAAAAAAAAATAATAGCACATTTATTTTTTTGTGCCAATCTGCACCTGCTTTGGGGATGATGTGGCTCAAGTGGCAACCCCAAAGGGAGTTCTTGAAGGAAAGGAAGCCTTAAGAAATACATTTCACAAAAGTGAACATAGGAAGCTGCCTAAATAGCTCAGTAGAACATGAAACTCTCAATCTCAGGGTTGTGGGTTCAATGCCCACAATGGGTAAAATATTCCTGCCTTGCAGGGGGTTGGACCTAGATGACCCTCGTGGTCCCTTTCCATTTTACAATTTTATGATTCTATTATTCTAAACCAAGTCAAATCAACTGCCCATCTAGCTCTGTATTGTCTATCCTGCATGGTGCTGGCTCTGCAGGGTTTCAGGCAAGTTTCCCTTTCAGCCCTAACCACGGATGCCAGGAATTGGACTTGAGACCTTCTGCATACAAAACATGTGGTCTACCTCTGGGCAATGCCTCTTCCCGATCTGCTATCCCATTCTGTTTGTTCAGCACACAAGTCAAAGGAGTTTGGCAGCCTTCGTACTGATCTGCAGGTTCATCGGTCAGTGGTGTTGCAGGAAAAAGAGAGAGGCCCTATCGTATTAACACTCATGGTATTAACACTTATTTCCACCTAATTGCCTGCGCAGCAGCCTCCAACAGGACAGGGAAGTGAGCTATCAGGCTAAGAGTGAGCTATCAGGCTTCATGGATTAGAAGCTTAGTATCCATGATTCTGCAACTCACCACCTGCCGTGTAGCACTGTGTGTGCTGTTCGTGATTTTTAAAAAAGAAATTTAAAATGGAACATCTGGAACACCATTCGAGAAGTGATGTAGTCGTAGCAGACTCAAGGAAGACATCACTGCTAGGAGACTATTTTAAAAACAATAAATAATTCAATATCTGCCTCCTGAAACAGCCTACGTCAACCAGCTACCACAGTGTTACAGATGGCAAGTTCATGCATTCTTTACTTGATGACCTGGCTATCAAATGATGGCATGCATGTTTCTGTAGAATGGCATTCCTGTCAAGATATGGCAGGTGCCTGTTATCTTCACTTTCTGTAAACAGCTGAAGACCTCTTCTTTTTTGTTCCATCAGCCTTTCCTAGCTGTCTAAATGGGACTTTCCCACAAGTGTGAACTTGTTAGGGACTTAATCTTGGTTTCAAGGTATTTGTTGCTTTTGTGTGTTGAACAGTTTTTAATTATTTTATGTTGTTTAGAAGGTGATTAGTAAATCAAGTCTAATAATAATAAAAAATGATGATGGTGGTGATGATGTATGAAAACTTCCCTCGCTTGTGGAGCTTTCGTAACACCACAAAACAGTACTTTCCGACGGAAAGAGTTCAAGGGCATGACGAGATATCAGGTGATGGGCATGCCTTTGCGAATCAGCTTACAGGCACCACTAATTCTAGCCCTGTCTGCTGGCACCCAACTATGTTCCTTCCGAACACAAGCCCCTACCAACCAGACTTAAAGGCCAATGACACAGTTGCACTTGCTCGATGAAATTTCACTCACGGTGAGTGCAAGTGGCAAGGAATTAGAGATGAGAGTAAACTAACATGACAAGAAATATGAGGGAACAAGGTTAAAAGATACAGAGAGGAAAGAGGCAAATCAAGAAATAAACAAAGAGAACAAAGGAGGAAAGTACAAAGGAAAGGAGGAGGCAGCATGCCAGGTATACATCTCTGCTCCTCAGTACTCCACAATTATTTAAATAAACAGCGTAAAAGCACCATTTAGCAGGGGAAACAGGTATTTCAAATCACGTGTGATTATTTGTCAGGGAGATCTATATTGATCACGCCAGTGTTGCACATTGAATGGCTATTGTAAGAAACAATAAAGCAGACCTATGTATGCATACCCAAAACACAAATATATTTGCTTTAAAATGGAGTGACTCTTGTTGCATCTATTGCTAGAATTATTATAATTCATTTTTAAAAAATAAATAAATAAACGCAACATCTGAGCTTTAAATAATGGTAACATATGACCAGGAATGGTCTTTGATACTTCCTGTGAATCTTGTAGCCTCCTCCATAGAGATTTCTCCTCCCCACTCTCCAGAATTAGAACTGTTGTGCCTGGTACACTGTTTCCTTTACTATGTTAAATATATTCACTGTGAAGGAAAATGGTTGCTTTCTGAATAGTGCCCAAATTGTTTTGCTACGCTACTAGAAAATTAAATGCAATGGATTTACAACTGTGCCCACCCTATGCCTGTGATTAAGCCCAGTAAGTTGTTTAGTACAAGCAAGAACATAAGTAAATCTTAGGGAGAAGATTCAGTCCCTATTTTAGCAAAGATGGCAAACACTTTTCATGCTGCACTAGGAAATGGAGAGTTCTAATTTCAAAGGGTGATGTAGGAAATAGAGAAACAGACAAGCAAGATTCCACACCCCACACTTTTTTAACGTACACTTAAACTAAAATAAAATAACACAGAGATTTCCAAGAGTTTTAATTATCACGCAGGCATTGACAACCACTGCAGTTAATGCAGAGCATCACTTTTCACAAGTTATGGTTTGTTTCATATTTCACAGCAACCCCTTCAGCAAGTGTGAGAAAATATGTTTCACTGCTTGCCTGGATATTAGCCCATGCCACCTTGCAACTAATATTGGATTTAATCCCATAATGATTGACAACAGTCTGAAACTCCCACCAGCCTGTTCTACCGTTTCCTTCACTATCCCTTATTTAGGTCTGATAAGAAGGCTGATCGCCGAAGAATCGATGCTTTTGAATTATGGTGCTGGAGGAGACTCTTGAGAGTCCCATGGACTGCAAGAAGATCAAACCTATCCATTCTGAAGGAAATCAGCCCTGAGTGCTCCCTGGAAGGACAGATTGTGAAGCTGAGACTCCAATACTTTGGCCACCTCATGAGAAGAGAAGACTCCCTGGAAAAGACCCTGATGTTGGGAAAGATGGAGGGCACAAGGAGAAGGGGACGACAGAGGATGAGATGGTTGGACAGTGTTCTCGAAGCTACCAGCATGAGTTTGTCCAAACTGTGGGAGGCAGTGGAAGACAGGAGTGCCTGGCGTGCTCTGATCCATAGGGTCACAAAAAGTCGGACACAACTAAACGACTAAACAACACCACCAACAACAAATTTCATAGAAAACCATGTACATTTCACCCAATGCCCTCTCTCTGGTCTATCCTACAGCTCTAAGAGTTATGGAAAGCTATATTAATTTCACCGACCAGTGTTTTGTTTTGTTTTGTAAAAAATGAAAATACTACTAAGTGTAGTAACATGGTGTGCTTATACACTTTTGATACATAGGGACACATGCACTTCTATATAAATTATACTAACAAGCCTTTTCTCCAATCTTGTCAGTTCTGCTGACAGTGGAAGACAGTGGAAATAAATGGCCATACCATAAATGCCAGTGAGCATGGAAAAGGTGGGAAAATTGGGTAAAATCGGGAGCTGTACATTGCAATAGTGGCCAAGAGAAACCTCTCTATAGAGACAAAAATTAACATGGGAAAAGTCTGTTGGAAGGATGGTGGATAGAAGAAGTGCTTTTAGGGATAATGCATCTGTTCACAGGGCAACCAAAATTAAAGATGTTTAAAATGTGATTATAAAGTGTCCTTCCTTCATGCACATCAATTTAAAAACCTGAAACATATACATTTTAAATTACATTTATAACAGAAGGAAGTCTCATAAGTGCTTTAAAGGGCACACGTGAAATCTGTCTGTTTCATAATCATCATGTTTTAAATATCATTTTAAAAGACTGTAAAATTTCAGAAAGAGGAGTCTTTCTGAATGGGAATTACTATATCAAAGCATAGTTTAAAGGTTTTTTACAATTAAGGGTTGGGGGAGTTCTCCCAAATTACACTCTAAATGCAGAACGCCTTACTGCAGTAGTGTTTCATTGCTTTAACAATCTGTTATGCAATCTGGACACAGTTGGATTTGATGTCTTTGAAAAACCTCTTTCCACAGAAGTGCAGTTCTGCCCCACTTTTGCCTCTCAGCTTTTTGTCTCTCCTTAGAAAAAAAATCTGCCTTTCAAGAGTAGCATATATTCTGCTGTATCTGATAAAAATCAGTGGGATATTGCTGATGTCTTGAAACATGTGAAACATCTATGTCTTGAGACACAAAAAATATTTACGATTACTAAAATGTTATGAATGACCTGATTGGAAATACGGTAATTCCCTCTGAATAAGATTCGAAGTCTTCCATACTTTAACATAGATACTTTAACATAGTATAATGCCATATTATACTTATTTTTTGATTCCCTTCCTAACATTTGGTACACTGGAAAACTGTTATTGAAATCACACATATATTCCACAGAATTCACTGAACAAAGAAAGTGGGTGTTAAAATACATAACCAAAAAAAGCTCTTTTTAAAAAATGAAGAAAAGCAATCAATGACCCTTCTGGAAAGAACATTTTGAGAAATGGATACCCAAATATATTTCAAAGTAGTAGTAATAATAATAATAATAATAATAATAATAATAATAATAATTCATTTATTTATACCCCACCCATCTGGCTGGGTTTCCCCAGCCACTCTGGGCGGCTTCCAACAAAATATTAAAATACAATGGTCTGTTAAACATTAAAAGCTTCCCTAAACTATGAAAATGAAATATCTATATTAATGAATTATCCTGTTTTTGTTGCAAAATGATGCTAGAAAAGTCTAGTTGCTGAGGTGCAGATTTGAAAAATTATATTAAAAAATTGAAGTAGGGACTTGTGGTTCAAGTTGTCCTACCCAGAAAATCACTATTTACCCAAAGTTTGGATAAAAATCAGAAACATCATCTGTAATAATGACATTTGAACCTGCTTATCCTTGCATGGTCTTGTTGTTTAACTTCTCAACAAATCATAAAATTTCTACTGATCTCCTGTCATTGGAAGCATGGAAACACTGTACCTTCAAACAATATCAAAAGCTAGCCTTTTAGAAAAAAAGACTTCAGGCTTAGATGAGATATTTCTGCCTCTGCTTGAGTACACAGAGTATTCTGTGCATTTCAAAAGCTTATTTCCAATTAGTTTACACACTGTTGCTAGCCCAGCAAATGCTAACATTTGGACTGACTCCTTCTTCTCTTTCAAGTGGAAGATAAATCAGTAATGAAGTAATAAGCCTTTGTTGACAGATTGTATCCATTTATTTTCTTGATGCTCATCCTCACAAATAAAGGCCTGACATTTCTTTCTGCGTCGCTTGGTTAAAGGTGGGGCATATACTTCACAGATTTGGAGGCAAGAACAAATACCATCTTTGTATGGCTGAAGAGTGGGACGCAGGTGGCACTGTGGGTTAAACCACAGAGCCTAGGGCTTGCCGATCAGAAGGTCGGCGGTTCGAATCCCCGTGTCGGGGTGAGCTCCCGTTACTCAGTCCCTGCTCCTGCCAACCTAGCAGTTCGAAAGCACATCAAAGTGCAAGTAGATAAATAGGTACCGCTCTGGCGGGAAGGTAAACGACATTTCCATGCACTGCTCTGGTTCGCCAGAAGCGGCTTAGTCATGCTGGCCACATGACCCGGAAGCTGTACGCCGGCTCCCTCGGCCAATAAAGCGAGATGAGCGCCGCAACTCAGAGTCGGCCAAGACTGGACCTAATGGTCAAAGGTCCCTTTACCTTTATGGCTGAAGAGTATCGTGTTTTCTTCTAATAATAATAAGGTATGGATGATGGCAAACTAACATCTGGATGAACATCACGCAACTACAGCTTCATGGAAGTCTTACAAAGAATTTTGTCCGACCAAAAATTGCAACGGCTGGTAAAACCCTAACAAAGGATTCTCCAGGCTTTTGCAGACGCTTCCACTTCCCATACCATTTTAATTATTTTTCTTTTCAAATCCCCAAGTACTATTTAAGTTCCTTTGACATTGTTCTGACATTGTCATATGATCTTCATGAGCATACTTCACTAATTCTGCCTACAAGTAGTGGAAAATGTCGCTCAAAATATGTTCTCAAAACTGTACAGGTGCAACAGTCCAATCCTTAAAACAGATCCCCCCTCCCAAACTTACTTCTGAATCAGTTCACTATGTGCAATGCCCATCTGGCAAATGTGTAAGTGTGGCTGTGCATGTAGCAATTTGCAAGCACCACAGTAAATAGATCCGATGATTTGAAATGGTGAGGAAAACAAGGATAATGAAAAGCTTCATATGCAAAATATTGTTAAATCAGGGGTTGCCAACCTTTCCATGTCCATTTGCAAACTGGAGAGACTGGTGTTGGCACCACAGGGCAAGGCGCAAGCTATTCTATTGGCTGCAAGATAATAATTCTTTTAAGCCAAATTTCAGTGTGGCAAGGGGCTCTGTGGGAGTCAGGGAAGGGTGCTACACTGCTGGTGACTTCCATGTTCACTTCACATAGAACTAATGTTCAAAAGTTAACAAGGAGAATCATGCAGTTGGCAGAAGCTTGTGGAAAGGTTTGACAGTCTTTTTCTAAGACATTTTCCTACAAGGTTTTGAGGACAGCATATTGCTGTGATGTACATATACCACAGATGTACAAAGAAGTATGCTTAAACATACCAGGAAGCAAGACACTGGAACTACGATAAATATGTTTGGGATCAGGGTTTAGATCAAAAATAAATATCCTCTTTGGAATTTCAGTGTGCCTATATCATCCACAAGATGGAGAGTGTTATAATCCTTCAAAACTGCAATTTTATATCCCCCCCCCAAAAAAAAGATGAGAAATAGAAATGGGTTTCTTCTTGGTGTGTTTGTGGCTAACTAACTTCCATTTTATGCTGATTTACGGTGGCATTCCAAGATTTACGGCGGCTACTTGGCCCCTGTTCAATTTGGCCGTGAAATAAAAATATTAGCTCCTTAAATATGAAGTGGGATGGCTGAAAGCATATTTGCCTAATGCTCAGTATGCAATACTGCCATACTGAAGTTTGAGAAATAGCATAGGCACATTAACAGAGTTTAACCAGGATGGAGTAACGTGAATCAAGGAACATCCATTAGGTACTACTTATGATGGCAACAGACCTATTCGTTTGAACTAGAGGGCTTCTCCAATTATGTATAAGGTAGAACATGGGTATTTTAACATGAAAGACCCCAAATTCAAGGAGGTCACATAGCAGCTGATGGGAAAGACCTCTGCTTTAGACATTGTAACGCCATTGCCTGTAAGAGTAGATAACCAAGTGGTATTATATATGGCATTTTGGTCCAAGAGGATGACCCCTCCTTTGATGACATACCACTATACAATTTTGTTGGGATTTTGGCTTGTATGACAGAATGTTGTTGTTGTTTTACTTCCTGCTGAGCTTTCATTACAGCTTTCTGTGCCTGTCATCGATGTTTTGGACTCTTTTTCACATACTTATTCTAGACCCTCCAAGTGTCCCTATTTTCAAGGGACAGCCACAGATTTACAGAAGCTATCCTGGTTTCTGAATGTGCCACTTTTCTTTAGGACATCCCTATTTTCATCAGAGAAATGTTGGAGGATATGTTATTGTCTTATGGTACATTAGCAATGCAATCCTATGCATGTTTTCTCAGAAGTAAATCCCATTATGTTCAATAGGCCATACACTCAGTTAAATGTACAAAGAATCACAGCTCTATTGCTTTTATTGAGACTGATTCCATCTTGAAAGTGAACGATAGTGACAAGAATAGAATTTAATATTTTTTTTTCCTACTGAAGAAATAGTATTCACAGGTTAGTAAATATTGCCTGACTGTGATCCTAGTTGTTGTAGAGATGTGTCACGCCTAGCTAACTGTGGTTGTAATAAAAAAAGCCCACACTTGTCTTATCATAGCCATTCACATGAAGGATTTCCTGTCACTAGAGGTCAGCATGAGCACAACATTAGATCAGTGTATACAGTACTAATCCCATCTTTAGAAAGCTTGCAGGTCCTATTCTGGAAAACCTCACTTAAAGAAAACAACTTCAGTGATCATATGTCCTATGGACAGGGCAATTTTAATATGTCTATTTAGGAACTGCATATTGTATTGATCAGTACATTGCAACTCATAAATCGGTGCGTAATCTTATTTCAGTGCTTCAACTAGAGCAAAATATTTTGATCATATTTTAGGCAAATAAATAAATAAATAAATAAATAAATGTGGGAGAGTGGAAGATACAATTGCTTCTAAAGCTGGCTTCATTTGTTAGTTCTAAAATTAGCAATATTGTAAAAGTAAAAAGTATGACATTTCAGGAAAATAACTTCTGAATTCACCCATCAGCTTCAGCGGCACGGATTTGACAGTGAATTCTAGTTTACTGGCTGTCATGAGCATTTTAGTTTACACCTGAACCAATTAATTGTGGTGGAATCTACGCACCTATATTTTTTAAAAAACAACCCGCTGTGAAAATGCTTTTTTAAAAAACGTTTTGAAAAATACATTGAAGTTGGCATGGCTCACTGCCACCATCTAGTGTGACGTTTGTATATTGCACTTTACAACACATTTAAAACATTTTATTTGCAGCTGTATAGCCGAGTCGTTTTTCTTCTTCATACTGCAGAAGCAAGACATCAACTTAAAGTGAGAGTTACTATAGGCAAGCAGAATAATGGATCTGGTTGTGGGAAACTTATAAGAGAATTCCTTCACAGTGATTAATTTAGACATGAGTGATTTCCTACTTTGCACCTGCACCTTTGCAATCGCGCTCCAGAAGGTGGCAGATTCTGTAGAGTGTACCATCTATGAGCAGTGCTCTCTACCCTTCCTATATGCCCTTTATATTCCAGTGCCACCATTTTGAGTACAGCTGTGCAGAATTTTTAAAAACAAATAGTTTTGAACCACTTTACAATCAAAGCAGATTAACATACCACTCATTTTTTTCTCATATTAATATAAAGTACAGTACATGCTTTCACATGTTAGTATGTGCTGCCCTTGATTCCCAGAACTTCCTTCAAGAACACCTAATCCCTGCCTCTTCCTCAAAACCGTTTTCCCCATGCATTTTTTGGCCTAATCCCTCTACCACCAACCCTTGAAACTGAGTTTCCATTTACTGTGTTTTGCTCATATCAGACCCATGTTCCCCATGGCCCTCTTTCCTTTCCTTCCTTTGATGCTGGTGGCGCTGTGGGTTAAACCACAGAGCCTAGGACTTGCTGATCTGAATGTCGGCGGTTCGAATCCCTGTGACGGGGTGAGCTCCTGTTGCTCGGTCCCTGCTCCTGCCAACCTAGCATTTCGAAAGCATGTCAAAGTGCAAGTAGATAAATAGGTACCGCTCCGGCGGGAAGGTAAATGGCGTTTCCATACGCTGCTCTAGTTTGCCAGAAGTGGCTTAGTCATGCTGGCCACATGACCTGGAAGCTGTACGCCGGCTCCCTCGGCCAATAAAGCGAGATGAGCATCGCAACCCCAGAGTCGGTCATGACTGGACCTAATGGTCAGGGGTCCCTTTACCCTTTACCTAAGCAGAGGTTGGGTGGTCATCTGTCATGGGTGCTTTAGTTGTGATTCCTGAATTGCAGGAGGTTGGACTAGGCAACCCTTGGGGTCCCTTCCAACTGTATAATTCTATACTTCTATGGTTCACTTACCCTAGTTCACTGCCCTGCTCACAGTTGTGAAGACTATTCTTATGTTATGAATGGTTTGCATTGCCATTAAGAAAAAGAGGTCAGAATAGGCCAATATATATGTGGACTGCCCCTGGATCTTCTTCAAGTTCTCAAAGCTCTTAACCTAGATCAAGATTGTCATCTGAACTAGACATATGTTTAACTGATAATCAATCAGATAATCAATCAATCAGCCCATCATTTGAAAAATAAGACTTGCGCAAAAATGGCAACTAGACATTCTGTTTTGGTGACTGTAACCTTGGTTTGAGGAGCCATTTGGCGCCTAGATTATATATCTGAGTTTCTAACTAAAACCATCCTGTTTAGGTAGCCTTTCTGGCCACGAAGGGCTTTTAGTTCCTGTACTGATATGTTTTGGTATTTTAAGTTTGTTGTACTGAACTGTTTTTATTGCTCTGGTGATTTCTTAAGACTACCCCTGATTAACCATGCTGGTGATGTATCTGTGTGTGGTTGGATGGGGGAAGAAATAGCTCTGTCAACTTCCGCTGGCCTCCACCATGCCTCCAATGTAAAGCTCTCCCTTTCACGTTCCAAAAACATGGTGGGTAGATTTACTGCTGCTGAAATCCCCCCCTACTGGTAGCCCATGGAAAGCTCCAAAGTTAGGCATTATGAGGGTAGACCCAGCCCAGGATCTACTGCAGGCTTCCTCAAATTCGGCCCTCCAGATGTTTTTGGCCTACAACTCCCATGATCCCTAGCTAGCAGGACCAGTGGCCAGGGATGCTGGGAACTGTAGTCTCAAAGCATATGGAGGGCCGAGGTTGAGGAAGCCTGATCTACTGGAACTTGAGCCATCCTTACTGCCACCACTTGACAGCAATGTGCTGAATGTGAGCCTGGCCAGTATGCAAGCTCCAAGCTGGCACAGCTCATAGCAGGGTTTTGCCTCCCAACCCAACCTCCATCCTGGTCAGTATGAGCAATGGGGCTACAGATGCAGTACTGCTACACTGCTCCACCCTGGAATTAAGATTACTCTGTAGTTGTTTTTAAAGCTGTCCTGTGTCTTTTTGTATTCAGCTGCTATGGGCACTTCTTGTTGCCACCCTCACATTTATTTTTATTTTTTTACAAGGTAGGGTCTAAATGTTTTAAATAAATAAATGCATTTTCGTGGAAATAAAGATGGTGGTTACAACTGGAGCTATCAAGAAGGCCAAACTGGGGCACTTATTCAGTGATGAGCACCATACAGTGGTACCTCGGGTTACATACGCTTCAGGTTACAGACGCCGCTAACCCAGAAATATTACCTCAGGTTAAGAACTTTGCTGCAGGATGAGAACAGAAATCGTGCTCCGGCGGCGCGGCGGCAGCAGGAGTCCCCATTAGCTAAAGTGGTGCTTCAGGTTAAGAACAGTTTCAGGTTAAGAACAGGCCTCTGGAACGAATTAAGTTCTTAACCTGAGGTAACACTGTACTGGTGTCAGACGTTTGTCTGGCACCTCCAGATGGTAGTGCTAGGCCTGGGTGTGTCCATATTCACACATCCATCTCAATCGCAATTTTAATTTTTTGCCATGAATAGATAGGATAGCACAAAACATCTAGCTTTAGAACTTAACAGTAAGGCAAGCTCCTGGTTTTTTTGTTTTTTTTGTTTAAAGAAACTGGGTGTCCCCCTCCCAACAGAAAGAGAATAAATCCAAAGAGACGGGGGGGGGTGTAGGAAATTACTGAGCCCTTTGTAGTAACACTGTTATCAGTATGAACAAAACGTTAAGACTGTGAGAACATATTAAACCATCTACTTTCTTAAACAAAGAACCAGGAAGTTGTGACAAAGCCGTACTGCAGCAATACATGGAAGAATACATCGGTTCTCCATGGCAACAGAACTACTTGGTAACTGGAGTGAGCAAAAGCAACCACAGAATACTACAAAAACAGGCATAGTCATCTATATTGCTGCACTGTAACATGCTTTGGCACACTTCTAAGAAAAGAATGAGGAGGCTTCCCCACAAGGAAAACTGGTCTTCTATATTCACCCATCATCAAAGAAGAAATCAATCAGCTATTTCAAATTTGTGCACCAACAAAATATTCTGTTTATCTTATTTTCCCCACCGTGCTAAACGCCATGTATTTCCAGCACATGCAGAATAGCTTTTGCCTCGCCTCCTTGCATAAAAATAGCACTTGTTGGTTTCAGTTCTATTCTCAGCAAAACTGCTCCAAAGACTGCATCCAAGTGAGGTTGCTTACAATTTTTCTGTTTAGATTTCATTGCAGGATTTCCATCAATAAGGGGGGAAAGAAATCAAAACCAAGGAAGGTTCATATATAAGGAGTTGGCATTTCATTTCAGGTTTCCACCCCCACCCCCGTTTTTTTAGTACTCCTGGGTTAGAAAATTCACCTAACCATAGCAATTTATCTAAATTTTATTTAAGCCAGCATAGCAAAAGTGATTATATGATCATTATCCCTTTTTGCCCACCTTGCACATTTATAGTATCATCATCTTGACATGCTCGTTCATTGCAACTTAAGTACTTCCAAAAAAAAAAACCAGCTTTCACCCCTGCATTCTATTATAACAGCTGGTGAACCCAGCATCTGGTGGGGGACAAGTAGTCCTCTTGTACATTTCTGATTGCGGACTGTGGTAAGCAAGCTTCTCGGAGCGGTTTGGTTTTGGATATATTCAAGATGAACTTGCAACAAACAAGCTACACTGCATTTTTTAAAGTGTATTTTATGCTTACTATTCTACACCTCACAACAACTGTAATGGTTTCATAAGCGCCAGTAAGTCATTTATTTTAAAGTAAAGGGATCTGTGTCTTTGGTACACCAGGGAAGGGAACCCATGGTAATGTTTCATGCCAACTCCTGCGAGCGCCAACTAACATGGTTAATGGTGAGGAATGAAAGCAGTAACATCTGGAAGGCCACATGAGTGTCCGTGCTCAGGTCAAGTGCAGGGCGGGCCATATATCTTGAGTGTCACCATTGCTTCATGAGAATTAAGAGCGTTCAAGAGAACACACCCAGCACGACTCTGCAGCTGTGTGTTGAAAGGGAGGAACTGATAGTGGTGGTGGGCAACTGAGGGAAGCTTTATTCATCTTCACATTGAGGAACTCCTGATAAACTTCTGAGGAACGCTAAGATTCCTTGGAACCATTTGAAAACCACTTAAAGCTGGGGTAGATTAGCTTGTTTCAGCTAACTGTGCCTGGGTTGCTTTGCTTTTGATCCTTGCACAAGGATGAAGAACAACAGCGGGAGCTCTTTTCTGCTCGAAGACTCTTCTGCTGGCTGCAACTGTATTCTGTGCTCCCCCCCCCTTTGCTTTGCTTTTGGGGATGACTGCTGTTTCCAGGGCTGCCATCAACAGTCTGCCTTGCATTGATTTGAGAGCTGCTTGGGCCAGAGGCTGGTGTGGAAAGGGCAGGAGTGGAAACACTTTGAAGCTGGAAGCTGAGTTTATTTGTCTTGCTCCTGTCACCCTGCAGGTAGGTAGGTAGGTAGATATGTATTCATGTATGTATATATCTGAGAGCTGCTTGAGGAAGAGGTGAGAGCCAAAGGGCTCTTGTTATGTAGATCTTTACATGCAGTATGGGGCCTGTGACAAGAATCTAAGGAACCTCACAGTGGCGAAGCGTGGGGGGTGCAGGGGGGGCCAGCCGCACCGGGCGCAACACCTGGGGGTTAGGGTTAGGGGGTGCAAATCCACGGGTTAGGGGGCGCAAATTACTTGCCTTGCCCCGGGTGCTGACAACCCACGCTACGCCACTGGAACCTCATGCTTTGACACCAAGCTCTGCAGTTCTAGCTCAAAATAGTTTTGATCTTGAATCTATGGCACAAGCAGCTCTGTGTCCTCAAGATGAAAGAGGTTTGGGTAACCTAAACATCCTGCTGTGGTCCCACAGGATTGGAGGGGGGGGGAGTGACCTAGTTGATCTTCTTGAACAGTCTGTGCCATTAGCTATTATGTTTATACACTATTAACCATTGTAATTGATGGAGGCGATTGAATAGCAAGAGATAGGTTGCCATTAAGAAAGTTTAGCTTTTCAAAAAGAAAAAAGAAAAGTTGTTTGACATCTAGGAGAAAGATGGACATGTAAATAATTTGTAGGAGCCATTTCCAAATTTCACCCTCTTTCTTTCTGAGCTCAGGCGAAAGGTAACCCATAACAGAGCTGCCATTTATTGACCTTAACAAATGCTTATAAAGGGAAAAAAACCACACTGTTATTTCGCCATGATGTTATTGGGAATCCTTCCAATGATTTCAGAGGCAGTTTAATGGTCAGAGGCTCGACCCCTGTATAATACAAAGTACCCACATCAGACCCTTGGGGTGATTATACTATTTATATAGGATTACTCAGCTGTAATGATCTCCTGTGCAGTCAAAACCAAATAGATGTACCTTTCCCTGTTTATTTGTTTTGTAACATAAAAACCCTTAGTAAAAACTATTTTCTTTAAAAAAACACAATCAAAATAATGCAGGCTATGAACAAAATGGCAAACATCAAATGCTACAAAAATGTCACACTTTCAGAAATATAAACAGAATCAATTTTCCTAAACCTAGTATCAAAATAGTAGACACTATTTGGGTTGAAGAACAGGTCAATATTCTCAGGCAAAATTATCAACATGTTAAGCACCAGAATTCTAATTACCCAATGAGGTCTTTTGTTTTTCAAAATGAAGTGTTATTCATTACCTCCTAATCCAGGTCTTAGACGATTATCATAACCATCCAGAAGCCTATCTAGAATTCTTGTAAAGATGGTGATGTTATTTTTTGCTTCATCTTCATTGGGGTCAACCGATGCTGATCTAAACAAACATTAAAAAAAAGTTAATTATGTTCTATGTACATTTAATACACTGTTAGTATTTATTAGCTTTGAATATTCTGTATATGCATTTAATACAAATTATTTGAAGATTCCACCTTTTTCTTAGCGAATAATCAGCATTCTTTAGCTTTTCATTTTTAGGACCCAACTTTAGCCACCACACTTCATCATGTGAGCAATGTTAATATTTACCATTTCCCTTTTCTTATTCATTCGCCATGTCCTTTTCTGTTTTATGTATGCTTGCTTCCTCAGCCAAGCCTATCCAAAACTTTCCTACTAGATATTTAAAACCCCACCCCAGCTAGGTATGCTTTTTCTCTTTCTTCCAATTTCTTCTCTGGCAGTCAAAGAAAATAAAGTGGCTGTTGGAGACAGAATACTGGACAACTTGGACCCTTGGTATGATCCAGCAAGGCAACATGTCTGTGTGTGTGCGTGTGTGTGTGTTTAAAAAACTTAAAACAAATGAAAATAGTAGCAAAATCACTGGTGCAACCCATATCACTTTTGTCCACTTCCTTACAACTTATCTGAGGATTGATTACTTGCCAACACTTGAAATAAGTGCTGCAAACAAGATCCAGTTGTATGTACCTGCAATACCTGAAGCACAGAGTAAGGTGAAACCTGTAACAGCAAACTCAAGAGTAGATCTTTGTCCACTAAGCCCAATACACCATGGAGCACAGGAAGTTGCCTTATATGGAGTCAGGTCATTGGTGTCTAGCTCAATGGTGTCTGCCCTGACTGGGGATTCTGCCATCCCAATCTAGAGATACGTACAGGGATTGAACCTGAGACCTTCTGCATAAAGTAGATCATAGAATCATAGAGTTGGAAGAGACCACAAGGGCCATCGAGTCCAACCCCCAATGATGCTCTACTACTAAGCCACAGCTTTTCTAATAAAAGTTCAGGTCCTTCCAAGAATTGGATCACTGTCAGTCAGGACCTCCTGCTACCCACTTCCTTTTCCAAGAAACTTTGTAGCAAAGCAGGGAACGAACACTGGAAAGAATTGGCCGGTAGGGACCTTATAGGACTCATAGGCCTTGATGCATTCACTGATTGACAAGGCCTCGGAAACAACAATCCATATGCATCCCAACGACATGGGTTACAAACTGCAAGGTCTTTGCCACTGACACCTGCTATTAGTGCTCTTTCACAAGGAAATGGAGAAATATAAATATATTTGGGAAAGCGGGGCGGACCAGCAGGTAATATTTACGTGCTTATTTTTTCTATAAAAAGTTTTTTTAAAAATAAAGCAGAACTGCAATGTAACTGGAGCACATACTACGTTTGTTGATGAGAAAGACATAAAATACTGGAATTTTAGAAAAGACTGGAAAATTCTGGTTTTCTTCATTATGGTTAAATACAATTGCACTGTTAAATACAATTAAACAACATACTGCAGCTATTTCTTTATAATGAACACTTGCATGGGAAGGAATATCAGGATGTGAAAAGCATGGTTTTCATCCTGGACCACCTTTGCCATCTTCTGAGAAGGCATTCTGACTATGCTTTCACTCAGTGACCATGTAGCACACAAGACATGGAGAAAAGCTGTTGTGATAAAACTGACTTCTGATGTTTGTAAATCATGGGTAGTTGCAATGAGATAGAAAAGCAGCAAACCACAAGAGAGTCTAAAATATGTATGGATCTTAAAACGAATCCTGTTAAATTATGGTAGCAGTAGTGGTAAAAGTATTAATTCAACGGATTTCCAGGCTGATAAACATTGGGGGAAAAGAAGAAGAAAAAACTTAAAATTCAGTTTTGAAGATGCCATGGAGAAAAAAAGGAATGAAAAGTAATCTGATCCCCCTTCATCCCATTCTGAAAATCAGCAGCAAACACAGTGACTTTCTTCATTTGCTGTCCACTTAAGACTGGTGCTGAAAAGCGAATGTCTCTTAAACTGGGAAAATCCAAACCAAGGCCTTGTAGTATTTCTTTGAACGTCAGTTCTGCTCCCTGTACGGATCTTTCCCATGAACCTTACAGTAACAACCAAATTTTTGCTTGAAATTTATGATGCTTAGATGCCCCTTTCATACAAGTTCCAAGTATTCAGCTAGCATAAAAAGAATATGATATACATTGTCTTTCCCCAACAATCTACAGTTATTTATGACATTTGGTGGTTTTTTTTGAATGCATGATTAATGCTATCCTCCTTCTGAGGCAATTTCTGTAATGTGAACACAGTTTGGACTAAAACAAAATAAATAATCAAGAAAGACAATATTACTTTTATATGGATAAACCATTATTGAGAAATTAAGAAAATAGGAATATTCAACAACATGGACAAAGCATTTAAATGTTTATGGGTTGTTGTTTTTTGCAGTTTGTGGTATTTCAGGACCCTTCGCTTACAAGTAATTTGACTTTAGTATTTCACATGTGAGCTGTCAATAAGATTTAAGATACTATTGTTAGTACTTGCATGTTGTATACAAGCAAATATTTTTACCAGTATTAAAGAAATACTAGTTTTGTAAGCAAATTATTAGATAAAAACTAACACTGATAATCCTATTAGAGTCTAATCCTGAAAATTGTAGAAGAATGTAGTAGTCTTTAGGTACACATGTTGACTCCTTGGCAGCAATGAGACTTACTCACTTGAGTAAAAGGACTAGGCCCACTGTGGCTTAACTAATACTGCAGCATCCTTGCTGGCTAGATAAACCTCAAAACCTCAAAGCAGCATTTAATTCTAGCCACTGAAATATATTGCCGATTACTTGGCTAAAATTGGATGCATTGCTATTCACTATCGGATGAGTTTCTTATGATTTTGAGGAAAATAAAAGACAGAAATATGTTATATGTTATATGCTACTGCAGCCCAAGCTGTGATCTATGAGCAAAATGAAGTTAGAAATCATCATTAATTGGATGCATAGAGGTGCCAGGTAAAATCAAATCTAAGCATGCATTTTAGGTTGCCTTTTATAATGCTATCACTTTAGATATATAGTTTATTAAGCAACATCAAAAGTTGATTAATGAATCAGGTTATTGTTTTATTTTATGGGATTGTGGAATTGTATACTATCTCCACCTAGAGGTTTGAAGATTAAATGTCTCCGTGTTCTGTTATGTTGACCAAAAATACTCCCCATTCCAACCCACGTCCACATGCAAAATATCCCACTATCTTCAGTGTTTTGGTTTCTTTCCTGTTCCTTATTCTCCATGAGGACTGGTGTGATATAACTAGAGTGACACAATGACTCCAGAAAACATTGCATAGCTTCAAAGGCTGCACAGAAAGATCGTATAGTGCTCTTCTTTTCAGAGGTAATCACGAAACTGTCATTTGGCTTTTAGAAAGACTTGTTTGACACAAGTTATTAACATTTCAACAACCTCAGGACTTCCTCCTTTACTTCACCTGTGCTGCGTACCAACTGATCTTATATTTAAAGAACAGCCAGTGTACATGAGCGGTGCTAACTAGCAGCAAACAAGGCAATCTCTGTTGCTGTTGATCAAGAAGCAGAACCTCCTCTCACCTTGCAGAGAAGCACGCCAACAAAACGAGAACCAACTGCATCATGTAGAACATCAGTTTCCTTTTCATAGCTGCTTCCTTTGCTTTTCCTAGCGATGTAAGAGGAGAAGAGAGAGAGAGAGAAAAACACTTGGCTTTGAATCAGTTTCCAACCAAGCGATGCCTTCAATTCAAACCAACAAAAAGATGCCACTTCAATGAAGACTTTGGACCCATGGGTCGCTGAAGCACTCCCCCGCTTAAAAAAACAACAACCACCCCACACTAACAAGTTATTACATCTCCGTCCTCCTCCCAGATCATGTGTTTTTCTACATGCAGTGCATAATCAAAACTGACATATGAGCAGATGCAGCAAACGTTGCTTTTCCTCCTCATTCCCATGCAATAGAAAGAAATCCAAGACTTCCCCCTATCTTTTTCTTGTATATTAAAAAAAGTCCATCAGTAATTCCTCGGCTGGTTTCGCTACATCTTCAAGCAAAAAATTTTTTAGGGAGATGTGGCAGGTGGGGGGGTGGTGGAGAGAGGCATTTGCAAAGGGGTTCACTGACACTGCCGTGAACCGAGGCAGCCCAGCTCTTTCCGAATGCTGAACATGTTTGACAGCTGCTTAAAGATAATAACTGCCACAGTCACGGAGATAGATGTCCAGGGAGAGAATTCATAGAGAGGCGGAATTCGCAAACAACAACAACGAAAACAGTCGCGGCGCAGCGCAAAGTTGCAGAAGCCTCCTGCCCCCCCCCCCCAGCTTCCAAATGTCTCACTCAAATAGGCTGAAGGGGGGAGGAAAGGTTCAAAGCCAAAGCATCCTCCATCACCCCCCCCTCTCCCAATGCAAACCACCCATAAACACACATCTCCTTTTCATTCTGGTACATACCCCTGGAAACCACTCACTCCCCACTCATTCCAAGGGAGGGGAGGGAGAGGGACAGAGGGAAGAAGGGAGGGAGAACAAGTAGGGAGCCTACCTTGGGAGCACCAGGAGGCGCTCAAAGGAGCAGCCAAAACATAAAGGATAATAATAATAATATTAATAAGGACTTGGCGAGCTTGAGGAGGGAGTCCTCCTTAGCGAGGCTCCGGAGAGTGGGGGGGGGGGGGAGCTCAAGAAGAAGGAAACTTAGCAGAGGGAGGGGGGAGGCTTCCAGACGACTGCAGCAGCCCCTGCGAAGAGAAGCGGACCCAGAGCGGCGGTGTGTTTGCGTGCGTGTGTGTGTGTGTGTTGTGCATGTGCGCGCGCGCGCAAAGCAGGCGAGCAGTAGCGCGAGGCGGGCGTAGAGCAGCAGCAGCAGTCAGTCAGTCAGTCAGTCCGGGGTATATGGGTATGTCTCCCTCTCTGCGTGTGTGCGACCGCGTGCGTGTGTGTGAGGGAGTGAGGGCGAGCGCGCCAAACGCGTGCTCGCGCAGGCAGCGGATGCAGCTGGCACGCGCCCCCGGGGGCTCCAGCGAGGAAAGGCGGGAGGAGGAGGAGGAGGGTGCGTGGCGTGGGGCGGGGGGGACGGGGAACAGTGAGGGGGCGGAGCCGCAGAGAGAGAGGGAGAGACACCGTGAGGGGAAAGAGCCGTTTGTGGTCCACCGGCGCCGCTGCTGCTGCTGCTGCTGCTGCTGCTGCTGGAGCACCGCGGGGCAGGAGGAGCCCCGAGGCACCCGGGAGCGGGGCGTGGGCTCGGCCGGGCCCTAACGCAGGGCGTCGTATCGCCCCCCCCCCACCGCCTTCCTGCTTGCCTAGCAACCGGGCGACGGTGGAGTCGCCGTCTGGCGGGGCTTTTTTTTAGGGGGGGGTCTGTTTGGTTGTGAGGGTGAGGTAGACGCCTCCGCGTCGTGCGTGGTTCTAGCTCGCGTGGCAACGGCCCGGCCTGAGGCGAGCGTCGTCTCCCCGTGAGGGAAGGAGGAAGCAGCCGGCGCCGTTCCCACCCACTCATTTAGCCCCTGGCAAAGCGGGCAGAGACAGCGGGGTTAACCTCCCAGGGGTAGGGGGGGGAGAGATGGGGAGGCCTGTGGGGAGAGTTGCGCTCCCCCCCCCCCCGCTGCCCAATTGCAGCTGCTCGCCCCGCACCCCCAGCCCCCTTGGCGCTTGCTCGGCTGCTTCCTCGCGCATCCCTTTTCTGGCTGATCTATCCAGACAGGTTACTGCAATCCCAGCCGGCCGCTCACACACCCAAGAAACGTGCTCTTCCAAGAAGTTTGCATCGGCACGAGATTTGGGGCGGGCGGCGGGAAGCAAGGGGGGAGAAGGTGGCTTGGGGAGGGGGGGACTTCCCTCTCCGTGCCTGCTTTGCACTAGCAGCAGTTGCTGGAGATGTTGGAGAATAGATGGGCTGGAGGAGGAGGAGGAGGCGGCTGGGGCTGTTGCTTAATTTAGCCTTTCACTTGTCAGATCCATGTGCACCAGAGAAGCTGTTTCAGGCTCTCTGGGTCTCCGCCACCCTGTTCTCCTCTGCTTTGCCTCTCTTTGATCTCGCTCCTCTGGAGTCTCGGTGTGTTTTTTTGTGTGCTTTCCCCCCCAGGTGATGAAATGCAAACGAGGGGAAAGTGGGTCTTGCTTGCAGCAATGTAGACTGGCATTCATAAGGTGCACTCAGAAGGGAGGGCGAGCAAAGTATAGAAAGAGCTGCTTCCATTGCCTCTCTCATTCATCCCCCCAACAGCATAACAGGAAGCTGTAAAACATGCTGGTGATGAGAGAACAGAAGACTTAAAAAAAGAAGTAGTAGTTCCCCATAAAAAAAACAGGTCATTATGACCTCCCTAAGTGCTGCTGATTCTTCATCAATCTAGTAAACCATGAACATTGTATAAAATGGAATAATATTGTTGCACTCCACCACAATCTCTGAGTGGTGCAGGATTCCAGGGGTTCCAGATGCACTTTACCCAGGGTTTGTGCTTCCTTTTGGAAATGTGGCACAGTGGAGACTGTGGTGTTTTTATGAATCATGGTTTATTTACACATACAGTGGAACCTCGGGTTGCGGACATAATCTGTGACGGAGGAACGTCCGCAACCCGTACCGTTCGAAAGCTGAAGCGCCGTGTCTGCACAGGCACCGGAACGATTTGGCACTTCTGCGCATGTGCGAAGCATGATCTAGCACTGCTGCGCATGCACAAGCAGCAAAACCCAGAAGTAACCCGTTCCGGTACTTCCGAGTTTCCCATGGTCCACTACCCGAAAACATGTAACCTGAAGTGGGTGTAACATGAGGTATGATTGTATATACAACTTATGATGGAGGGGTTCACAGCATTAACACCCAAAAAGGGTTTTGCTTATCCAATAGTTGCAGTCTTGAATCCAAACAGAAATCAGCCATTGTACTCTTGACCGTCTACTCCAGTTTACTCCCTTTTACAGCCTGCAGCTTTTTGCTTTCAGCTTCTACCTGACACACTAGCAAAAACTCCAAGGACTCTCAGCTTTTGTCTTTCTAACTAACTAAACAGGTGGAGGGAGGTGCCCCTCCTATTTGTCCACTCACAGAGCCCCTCTCATGTAGCTTTCTTAATGGGCCCTTACCTTCCTTTTGTCTTCTTAGTGGATCATCTCCCATGCCATTACCTCTTCAAGAAACTGGCCTGGCTTATATTTTAATCTTTGCTGAATCCAGGGGTTCAGTGTTTGGTACTCAGAAACTCATAACAGGGGGGAGTCTAAAACTCATAACACAGGGAAGTCTAGCACACACAAACTCATAATAAAATATCCCCTTAATTTTTAGATTTGGATGCACTCCCCTCAACACCTTGTAAGTCAAGAGCAACAAATTTGGATGCAGCAGGAATTAATTCTTATTAATTCTCCTTAGCTTTTGTGTTATGTGTCCCTATACCAGAAGCCTCAAAGCCAAGGATAGGGAATTGGGAGTTCTTGGTAGTAAAAGAGAATGCAGAAATAATATATAGTGTGTATATCAGAAACTGAGTATCAGTGAGATACAGCTGTGCCTTGATATGAAATCTATTGAAAGAAGTGTGAAGTGCATATTAAAGGAAGTATACAGTTGTGTGTCAAAGGGCATGTGGAATCCCATAAAAGGGAACAAATACCATCATGTGATCGTGGGTGGAAATACTAAGCCTAAAAAATAATATAGTACTGGAAACATATTATTGCCCCCTAACCCAATCTCTCAAGATGGTGTCACTGTGGAGAAACATATTAGGAAGGTAACTAAATAAGAAATAATGGGTGGCTTCAACTACCCACATGTTGGGTAAATGTTCATTCATGTTATGGCAAGCAGACAACATTTCTAGATTGCACAACATACAGTATGAGTTCTCCATAGAACAGTGACTTATGGACCTAATGAGAGGAAAAGATATTCCTTGACATAATCTTAACTACAACCTGGGTCTGGTAGTGAAATGTACATGTAACCAGTTACTTAGGAATGATGATCATAGTACTGTCAAGTTCAACACATATGTAAATGGAAAATAATCCAGGAACTCTAGCATTATACCTTCGTAAAAAAATTAAAAGTGGGAACACCAGCTTCCTTTTTGGCTCAGATGTTAGTGTTTATTAAAGCAAACATTTGATAGGGTAGGCTAACAAGCTTTCAAACTTCACAGAACTGTTCACGGAGAGGCGGGTTGGGGGGAAAGGCTCTGTGCTGCTCAAAGATTTACTACCCGCCACTGATTCCAATAAAACATCATTTGAATTACATTGGATTCCTTTTGTCTTTTGCATTGGCTCCTATCTTATTATTGTATCTGTATGCTGCTGTGATTATGATTATAGTTTAGGATTCTATTTCTCCTCCCCCCCCCCCTTCTGTTTAAGAACAGTTCAAGGCTTTCCATATCAAAGAAAAGGTCTTTAATATGAAGGAACAGTTGAAAGGAAGGAGACTGAAAGTGTTAGGATACTTAAATCTCTTCAGACTGGTTGAAGGCTATTTAAACAGTATTAGAAAAGGTTAAACAAAATCAGTAAAGATTAAACATAGGATGTTAGCAAGTCTTGCCCAGATGAAAAAAATCAAAAGGGGCACAATCTCTGGCAAAAAAACTGTGTAAATAAATGTTAAAGGAAGCAAAGTAGAATTTGTGGAGCACTTTACCAAAAAAAATTAACATAAGCAATAAAATGTTGTTTTATGTATGAAGCAGAAAATGGGTGGGGTAGGTGCAAAATAGTTGTACCATTATTTGAAATGTGATGAGATTAAAAGGGATAGGGAGATTGCAGAGAAGCTGGATCATTATTATTTTTCGCCATGGGTCTTCACTGAAAAAAGCTTGAAAGATACACTTGGAACAGAGATGTCACCAAGTTTCATAATTTTTTGACTGAGAATATGAAACTCAGTGATTTGTAATGTTTACCTTAAAAACAAGATGGATTATTATGCCCCTAGAGCTCTTTACAATGAGCTGGAGAAGAACTCCCACACGTACACTCACCCTCTTAACCTAGCTGGTATTCTCCAGCTCATTCTTCCCCAGTTTAGATCTCTGATCCCTGGAATACTGTTACAACCATGACTCAGTTGCATTGCACTGAGCAGTATTGGATTTTCATCAGTGCCAATATTATGAACCAGAAGAGAATCCTCAGGAGTCAATGAGCTGCTTTCCTGAATACTCACTGGAACAGCTTGTAAATACTGAGCCAGTTCTGAGCAGGGCTGAGGAAAACTCCTGTCCATAGAGGGAAGTAAACACTGAAGTTGATTAAGGCGCTGTGTTGGGACAGAGGCTATTCAATCTATTCATAATGGTCTGGAGTCAGGAGTAACTTAGCCAAATTTGAAGATGATAGCAAATTAAAGGTAAAGGTAAAGGTACCCCTGCCCGTACGGGCCAGTCTTGACAGACTCTGGGGTTGTGCGCCCATCTCACTTAAGAGGCCAGGGGCCAGCGCTGTCCGGAGACACTTCCGGGTCACGTGGCCAGCGTGACAAAGCTGCATCTGGCGAGCCAGAGCCGCACACGGAAACGCCGTTTACCTTCCCGCTGGTAAGCGGTCCCTATTTATCTACTTGCACCCGGAGGTGCTTTCGAACTGCTAGGTTGGCAGGCGCTGGGACCGAGCAGCGGGAGCGCACCCCGCCGCAGGGATTCGAACCGCCGACCTTTTGATCGGCAAGTCCTAGGCGCTGAGGCTTTAACCCACAGCGCCAGTAATTTGATAGCAAATTACCGGTACTCAAAACAGAAACCCCAAGCAGAACTGGATTGTTTGGGCAACAAAATGGCAAATGAGATTGGATTGTAACTAGATGCAAAGAGATTCATGGTGAAATGTTAAAAACACCAGCTTCACATATAAGTGGAAGGGGTCTGAACTAAGGCAAGATGGTTTGAACATATAGCACCGATCCTGGCCCAACTGCAATGGCAGCCAATTAGTTTCTGGGCCCAGTTCAAAGGGCTGGTTTTGACCTATAGAGCCTTAAACTGCAATACACCAAGAATGGCCTCTCCCCATATGAACCGACATGGACCTTGCAATCATCATTTGAGGCCCTTCTTCACATGCCTCCTTTGCAAGAGGTCCAGAGGGTGACTCCCTGCTTATGAAAAGCCCTCCCCAGTGAGGCTCACCTGATGCCTTCATTGCATATCTTTAGGCACCAGATGAAACTGCTTCTCTATAACCAGGCCTTTTAGAAGTGGGAGGGATATTTTTAATGTATTTCTCTTTACTCTTGGTTTTAATGTACCTAAGTGGAGTTTAATGTACCTAGGTGGGTTGTCCTGGGCAGGATAAAGCAACTAACAAACTTAATAATGAGAAGAAGAACGGCAGCTGAATTCCATATCAACAAAACATAAACTAAAACAGTGCTAACAGAAAAGTATCTCTAAAGTAAATAAGAAGTGGCATTGTCAGAATATCAAATAATCTGCATACATTCAAAAAAAAATTCCTTAACTGACTTCTCATCCCCTGCTTCCATGGTTCCTCTTATCACTGCTTTTTCTCGTGTTGTCTTGGTTCACCCCGTCTATCGCAATTGCTTTTGTAAACTTACGTTATTTCTTTCACTGCTGAAAACCTTTGAAATCCTGTTGATTGTTTGCTTATAATGCTTTTCCATATATTCAATAAACAATATCCAGTCCTCCTTATATCTTTTGTCATTTTGATTTCTTATTTTAGTTGTCTTCCCTGCTAGCTCCGCATACTCTAACAGTTTAATGTGCCATTCCTCTTTTGTCAGTGCCTGTAATGGTTCTAGGGGTTGCTCGTGCGTAAGCTGGCTGTATCTACCTCGTCTTTCACTTCAGGTTCCAAACCCGCTTCAAACAGGATTTGTACTGGTTCAGAGTCCGGATCCCACCCGAGCTTGTGGACTAACATCGCAAAACGCGACCAGTAGTTTCTGATGGACAGGCTCCCCTGCTTGCACCTCATCAGCTCCCTCCGTGTCACACTTTGCTCAACCTCGCTGGAGAACATCGCATCCATTGCCTGGTAGAATTTCTTAAGATCTTTCAGTGCGTCATTCCCCGTTGCCATTAAGGGCCTGATCCATTCCCGCGCCCCATCTTGCAGATGTCCAACAATGTAAGCCACCCTCTCCCTTTCATCAGCAAAGTCATTTTTCTGCAATTCCAAAGCGTATTGAATTTCTGTTCGGAAAGCATTGTAGTCTTGGGGCTTTCCACCAAACTTGTTTACCAGCCCCGGGACCTTCCTCCCTATCGGGGTGGCTCTGACCTGTGCATCCTGAGCCCGCTTCTCCTCCAGCTGCGCTGACAGGGTAGCGACATGTGCCTCCAGGTCTCAGTTCCTCTCGACCAAACCTCGCACCATGGCTTCTTGCTCTGTCTCTCCAGCCGGCCCTGTTTGGCTCATCGTGCTGCCTCTCCGGGGCTGCGCACAAGCAACGTCAGAGACTGACAGATTGCTGTAATGGTTCTAGGGGTTGCTCGTGCGTAAGCCGGCTGTATCTACCCGGCTGGGTGCAAACACCTGGCTGGGTTGCCTAAGTGAACCTTTTCTGTCCGGACAGCCACTCACCTGTGGCTGACTCAATCACTGGCAGAATCCGTCAGTGGGCGTTTCTTAAACTTCTTCCAGCAAAGAAGCTCTTTGACGCCTAGTCTCCTCCTACTCTCTCTGCGCGAAAGCCTTCTGTGCAAGGAGGGTGTGGGCAGCGGAGGACCCCTACTCTCCCCGCTGGTCCCCGGCAAGGAGTCATGGGACCACCTCGCCACTTCCCCCATCTGCCCCCCTTCTCCACTGGTGCTACGCTGATTCTCTTCCCCAGAAGATGGGCTGCTCCTCCCGATCCCTGGACGCTCTCTGGAATCCCTCTGGCTTTAGCTCTCTCCCTCCGGCACTGATGGCAGTTCCCTGCCAGTACCCTATCTGTTTTCCACTTTTATGCTAATAACGTACAGCCATTGCTGCGTATTGGAACAGATTTCTCTCTTTTTTGGTAACTTCTGTTGTTATTAACCCCAACAACAATGCTTAGGGGTTTTTAGGAAAGGATTCCTGAAACCTTTTGTAGTAGCCCACCATGAGCCCATTTGGTCCCTGGGCTTTTCCAGATTTCCCCTGGCTTATCACCTGATGTACTTCCATCCTGGAGATGGGCATATTTAATAGCTCTGTAGTTTCACTCTAAATATTTCCCAACTTACTTCCCTCTATATTCTCTATAAGTTTAAAGTCTCATTTCTCTTTTTTTATACAGATCTGTGTAAAACCTCACAGATTCCTGTCTGATTTGTTTTGCATTGTTTATGTGTACTCCGTCCTTTATCAATTCATTAATTACTCTTTGTCTACTCTCTTTTTAAAGTTGCCAGGCCAGTAACTTTCCTGGTTTATTTGCAAATTCAGAATTCCTTTGTTTTGCAAACTTAATTTTCCTTTCTATTTCATGGTTTACAAGCATTGAATATTGTATCTGTAATAATTTAATCTATTGGAGTTTCTCTTTATTTCCTGGGCCTTTAACCAATTCTTTCTCTTTCTTTATTAATTTGTCAGATATTTCCAATTTCTTGCATTCCCTTACTTTCCTCTGGTATGCACTTTGCTGGATTAAATAATCTCTTAAAACTGCACCCCAAATGGTTTTTAAGTCAACAATTCATTTCAAAATATTCTTTAATAATTTTCTTGCCTTTCTCTATCGTATCTTTATTAATCAGTATATCTTCCTGTAGCCTCCATCTTTTATATGCTAGTTCTTCTCCCTGGAACGTAACTAGTGTAGGATTATGGTCTGAGAGTGTTCTGGGTTGTATTTCCACTTTCCTTGCTCTAAGGGCCAGATCTTTTCTAACAACAACTGAATTATCACGGATGAAACCTTGTGATCTTGGGGTATGTCTTGGTTATGAAAAAAGCAAATTCCATGTTAGGGATTCTTTTAAAAATTCTGTGTTTGGGATTATAAAACAGCCAGAAGAATAATAGCTAAAATATAAATCTGCTACATTTGAAATAAAGAACTGAACTTCCCACTTCAAAGAAGATTATAGATCTGAAAAAAGGGTACAAAATCAAGGAGCCTTGTTCATGTGTTTATCGCGTTGCGATGAGTGTGGGTGTGTGCAGAGAAACCTGTATGCATAGCCCTGTACTAAGGATATGCACTGGATATAGAGAAATTCTGAGATGAAGCAGAATCTGGGATCTGGTACATTGCAGGTAGCAAAAAGGGGCCAAAAGTTGCGGGGGCGGGGAGATACATATACAGTGGTACCTCAGGTTAAGTACTTAATTTGTTCCGGAGGTCCGTACTTAACCTGAAACTGTTCTTAACCTGAAGCACCACTTTAGCTAATGGGGCCTCCTGCTGGTGCCATGCCGCCGGAGCATGATTTCTGTTCTCATCCTGAAGCAAATTTTTTAACCTGAAGCACTATTTCTGGGTTAGTGGAGTCTGTAACCTGAAGCGTATGTAACCTGGAGCTTATGTAACCCGAGGTACCACTGTAAGTGATTGCTGGAAGTGAAAGTCATATTACTTATTAAAAGCTTACTATAATGTCAGGATGGAAAGCTGGGGAAAGGGACTGCGGCAAGAGTATTGTTAGCCCAGAAATGGAAACAAGAAGAAATTCCAACAAAAGAAGAATGGCAGACGAAATTAATGGACTACGCAGAATTGGACAAAATGGCAGGAAGGATTCGAAACATGCGGGACCAGAGATTTACAGAAGACTGGAAGAAGTATATGAATTATTTGAAGAGCAACTGTAATCAACAAATTATGCTAGTAGGACTACAAGAAGTTTTGTAAGGAGAAATATACGAAGTGTTGCAAAGTAGAAAAAGATAGAGATATTGGTTTGAAATGTAATAGGGAAGATAAGAAATGCATACTGAGAGATTAGATTGGAAAATTTTCAGACAGGATTGATGGAAGTCAAAAATTTGAATAAGATGTATATGTTTAATTACTGTTGGAGCAACCCCCGAAACGTTGAGGGAACCCCGTAAGGGGCTCCGGATCGCAGAGGGGGCAGCGGCGCTGTGGGTCTATGCGCATTCAGCGGAGCGAAGCCGCGCTGCCGTTGCCGGTGAGCGCCGACCTTTCTTCCTGCAACACAAGATCCTAAAATGCAACAACCCGTGAGTAACTGAGGACTTTATTAAATTTTGGGACTAAAAATATTGAAAATAAGCTGAAAGCGGAGAGACGAGGAAAAGGAAGTCCGTCTTCCGCAGCCATTGACCTTTAAAGCAAAGAGCAGGAGGAGTGGAGGCATAGAGAGAACTTTTGACAGCTCAGATTGAGCACCCGCAGAAATTACTTTCAATCCCTTTAAAGACCGTAAGCAACTGAATTTTGGACTTTGATCAGGACTTATATATTCTCTTCTTTGTGGATTACAATTTTATTTAAGAAGCCAAGGTGTCAGAACTGCCTGAGCAGCAGAACTGTCAGACTGCAAATTTGGATACATTGTACTTAAACTTTGAGACAGTCTGAGGGAGTTCAGAATGGTTACGTTCTTGCATTATGGAATTCCAGTAAGCACAACTTGAAATATTGTGGCAAACCTAAAACCAACTCTGCTTAAACTACTTTTGTGAAGATCCCTAAGTATTGGTCCAGATTTCGTATGATTGGAATGGACTCTTCTTCTTAGGACATTTTATGCTCCCCCTAGAGGATTGAGGATTTATAACAAAAACATTGTTTTACTTTCTATTTCCCGGCCCTCTGTTTGACTGTTACCATCTGGGCCGTAGCTTTCTCATGGGAACAACTCAGCTTGACCTTGACTGCTAGATAACTTTGGAATGAGTGGCGCAAAAAGAAAGGGATTAAGAACTAGACAAACAACTCTGACAACCTTAACTGCAGCCTCACAAACACGTAGATCATCTGTGCCTACTCTGCCCTCGGAGGAAAAAGCTACCTCCCTGTCACAGGCAGGGGAGGGAGAAACTGAGGAATTACAACTAGAAGAGATGGCTTCAGGAGGATCTGGTTCTGTACTAGAGAGAATTCTTGAGAAATTGGAATCTTTGGACAGGAAAGTTGACCAACAAACTGCGAAAATTGACCTTAATACAGAAACTTTAAACAAATTATCTGGGCAAGTTGCACAGAATGCACAAGCAATCGGACAACTGAAGGAGGCTGCAGGTGAGAATCAGAAACTGGCCGAAGAGACCAGCCAAAGAGTGGGAGAGTTGGAAAAAGAAGTAAGGCCGCTCAGCAAGCAGGTTGGGGAACATCAGACCTACCTCTCTATGTTGGAACTTCGGAACAGGGAGACTAACTTAAGGATAAGATCGATACCAGAAGTGGAAGAAGGTAATCTAGCTGAGTTTTTGACCAAAGAATTCTCCAAGTTCTGGGGTCTAGAGGAGGAAGACTTTAAAATTGTGTCAGCCTTCAGACTTGGAAGACTTACAAAGAGAGAAAAGCCCAGAGACTGTTTGATTACGTTGAGATCAAAGGAGGAAAGGGACAAGATTTTGGGCCTGCACTACGGAAGATCTCTGAACATTTCGGACAAAAGAATTGAGATTTTTAAGGACATTCCTAAACAGCTGTTGGATCTTAGATCTGAATATTTAGACTTAGTAAAACTGTTGAGAAACAACTCAATCATCTTTAGGTGGGACTTTCCCCAAGGATTATCCTTTACCTTTAGAGGGAAGAAGATTAAAATTAGAACTTTGGAAGATAGGGATAAGTTTTTGACTGCCTACGGAGAGGACCTTCATAAAGGACTTGAACTACCCTCAGGGCCTGAACCACCACAGGTACCTGTACCTCAGAACCCTGAAGACTCACAGAACAAAACACCATCCCAAGGAAACTAAACAGATTTATCCAGGATGTCTCTGCAACTTTTAAGCTGGAACATAAATGGCTGTAACAGCCCGGAAAAAAGGAAGAAAATCTTTCACATATTAAAGAAGGAGCAACTAGACATCACTTGTCTACAAGAAACACATGTGACTAGGCTCCACAGAAAAATATTGGTAAATAAAAGGTTAGGCCAAGAATTTATATCTTCGGATTCAGTTAAGAAGAGAGGAGTGGTGATATATGCAAAGGAGAGCCTTTCACCAAAATTTCTATTTAAAGATGAACATGGAAGAATTTTGGCAATTGAAATACAGCACCAAGGAGAGAAAATTTTGATATTAGGAATCTACGCTCCAAATGAAGGGAAATCAGAATTCTACAAGAAGTTGCATGAGATTATGCTGGATTATCTGGACTATGATAACATCATCATGATGGGAGATATGAATGGGATCGTTTCAACGAATATGGATAGGTCACAAAGCCAAAAGGTTACTAAAGATGGCAGACTACCAAAGACATTTTTCGAAATGACAGACAACATGGACTGGATTGATATATGGAGGACAAAGAACCCCTTGGGGAAAGAAGGAACATTTTTCTCTGAAGCCCAACTGACTTGGACAAGAATTGACCAAATATGGATTTCTAGAGGTCTGGCTCCTAAGGTGAAGAAAGTGGAAATCTGCCCAAAGACCTGCTCCGATCATAATGCGTTGAAAATGGATATGACATTATTACCAACCGGCACCTTTAGATGGAAGATGAATGACAATTTGTTTAGAGATCAGGAGATTATTAAGAAGGCCAAAAAAAAACAATAAAGGACTACTTTGAGATAAATTTGAACACTGCTGTGGAAAAAAGAACAATCTGGGACGCAAGCAAAGCTGTGATGAGAGGGTTCTTGATACAACAGAACGCTATAAAGAAAAGACTACAAAATGAGAAAAAGGATAAGATTTTGGGGAAAATTAAAGAGTTAGAGAAGAAACTAAGAGTAAACCCGAAGTCACAGCCGATCTTGAGAGAAATTAAACTTCATCAGGCACAATACTCCAAACTGATAAATCAGGAAATAGAATGGAAGATTAAATTGATGAAACAAAAAACATTTGAATCGGCTAACAAATGTGGGAAACTGCTGGCTTGGCAGTTGAAGAAGAGACAAAAGTTGAACATAGTAACAAATTTGGAAATAGAAGGAAGATATATTCAGAACCCGGTGGAAATTAGAAAATGTTTCCAGAAATATTTTAAGAAATTATACACTCAAGGGCCACAAAATGAGGAAGAGATTGCAAAATTTTTGGAGAAAAATGGACTTAAAAAACTATCACAAGAAAATAGATCACTCCTGAATAGTAAAATAACACGTTTAGAGATAGAACATGCCATTCAGAATATGAAGCTGGGCAAGTCTCCAGGGCCAGATGGCTTGACCTCCAAGTATTATAAGACATTAAGTGACTTTTTGATCCAACCACTGATGGAGGTCAGCAATGAAATTATGGAGGGAAAGAAGGCGCCTGAATCGTGGAAGGAAGCTTTCATCACATTGATACCAAAATCAGAAACTGAAAAGACACAACTTAAGAACTACCGTCCCATCTCCCTTTTAAATGTGGATTATAAAATATTTGCTGACGTTTTGGCAGGAAGACTCAAAAGAGTTTTAAATGAGATAATTCATAAAGACCAGGCAGGCTTTCTCCCAGGAAGACACTTGTTTGCTAATACAAGGAACATTATTGACATTTTGGAACCTTTGCAAACAAATATTAACACTAAAGCAGCTTTAATTTTTATAGACGCGGAGAAGGCCTTCGATAACATCTCTTGGAAATTTATGAAGGGGAATTTAAAAGAAATGGGAGTGGGGCGGGGTTTTGAAAATGGGATTGATGCCATTTATTCAGAACAAAAGGCAAAACTGATAGTCAACAATGTGGTTACAGAAGAGTTTAAGATTGAAAAAGGGACACGACAGGGCTGCCCGATTTCCCCCTTGCTGTTTATTTCTGTCCTGGAGGTGCTCTTGAACTTGATTAGAGGGGACCGGTTGGTGCAAGGGATTCAGATCGGAGCGAAACAATATAAACTTAAAGCTTTTGCAGATGACCTTGTTTTGACATTGCAAGAGCCAGAATCTAGCACAAAAAGAGTGTTACAATTGATTCAGGACTTTGGTCGGGTAGCGGGTTTCAAACTAAATAAACAGAAAACTAAGGTGTTGGGAAAAAACTTGACAGATGCAGAGTCAGAACGGTTTCAGAGAGAAACAGAATTAACTGTGGTTAAAAAAGTAAAGTACCTAGGGGTAAACATAACAGCAAAAAATCTGAGTCTATTTAAGGACAATTATGAAAAATGTTGGTCTGAAATTAAGAGAGACTTGGACAGTTGGTCAAAATTGAAGCTTTCTTTGTTAGGCCGAATTGCTGCTATTAAGATGAATGTATTGCCTAAGATGTTGTTTTTGTTTCAAACATTGCAAATTGTGGACAAGACGGAGTGTTTCAGGAAGTGGCAGAGAGATATTTCTAAATTTGTCTGGCAGGGCAAAAAGCCCAGAATTAAGTTTAAGATATTAACTGATGCGAAAGAAAGAGGGGGCTTTGCCCTGCCAGACCTAAGGTTGTACTATGAAGCCGCAGCTTTCTGCTGGCTAAAAGACTGGCTACTTCTAGAGGACACCGATGTGTTAGACTTAGAAGGTTTTAACAATGCATTTGGTTGGCATGCATACTTATGGTATGACAAAGTTAAGATCAATAAGGCCTTTAAGAACCATATTGTCAGGAAAGCAGTGTTTAATGTCTGGACAAAATACAAAGACCTATTGGAAAATAAAACTCCAAGATGGCTATCACCTCTGGAGGCTAAGGCCCGAAAAAGACCCAATATGGAGGCCAAATGGCCGAAATATTGGGAAATAATAGAGAAAGAGGGCAATAATTGGAAATTGCAGAGTTTGGAAAAAATGAAAGACAAAGTGCGAGACTGGTTACATTACGCTCAGATTCAAGAAATTTTTAAAAAGGATAAAAAGTTAGGATTCCAGGTGGAGAAATCGAAGTTGGAAACAGAATTGTTAGAACCTAAGACTAAAGTACTCTCAAGAATGTATAACTTGCTGTTGAAATGGAATACACAAGATGAAATGGTTAAGTCGGCTATGATAAAGTGGGCACAGGATATTGGGCATAATATTATGTTTGAGGACTGGGAAAGGTTGTGGACCACGGGGATGAACTTCACGGCATGTAATGCTCTGAAGGAAAATGTAATGAAAATGATATATAGGTGGTACATGACCCCAGTTAAACTTGCCAAAATATGCCATGTGCCAGACAATAAATGTTGGAAATGTAAGGAAAATGAAGGAACATTCTTTCACCTCTGGTGGACTTGTCCCAGGGTGAAGGTCTTCTGGGAAATGATATATAATGAGCTGAAAAAGGTATTTAAGTATACCTTCCTTAAGAAACCAGAGGCCTTCCTCCTGGGCATTGTCGGCCAGATGGTGCCAAAGAAGGATCGAACATTCTTTTTGTACGCAACAGCAGCAGCAAGGATACTTATCGCCAAGAAGTGGAAAACTCAAGATCTACCCACTCTGGAAGAATGGCAGATGCAGCTGATGGACTATATGCAACTGGCTGAGATGACTGGCAGAATTCGAGACCTGGGAGAAGAGAGGGTTGAAGAAGATTGGAGGAAATTTAAGACTTATTTACAAAAATATTGTGATTTGGTGGAAGTTAAGTAGGATGTTTGATCATAAATAATTGGCCACCACAAAATCGGATCGGAATGGGATGTAAAGTGAGATTAAGAGAAATTAATTTGCAGAGGATTATATTTAAATAAGTGGTTATAAAATTTGCAAATTAGATGATAAATTGCATGGGAAAAAAAAATCTATGATGATGAAAATGGTAGCGGGAGATGTGAGGAAGTCCAAAGAAGTTATGAAACTCTGTTAAAAGTAAGGTTGTTTATTGTCTTTGTACTTTATTCTGTAAAAACCCCTAATAAAAATTATATTAAAAAAAAAAAGGATTGATGGAAGTCAAAAATTTGAATAAGATGTATATGTTTAATTACTGTTGAAAATGATATGTTAAAAAAAAACTAATAAAAAATTATTTATATATATATATATATATATATATATATATATATATATATATAGGAAAGCTGGGGAAAGGGAGAACAAATGCCATTGTACGGGAGGGGCAGAGGAAGAGCTGCATTATAAGAGTCAAGTCAACCTTGTAACCTGAGATAATGACTTTAACCAGAAAACAATCTCTTTCTGTTCTTCCCAATCCAAAATCAACTTTAAAGGCGGCTAGCACTAAAACTGACAGATCTATTTGTTTCCTACTGGCCATTTTCTTGCCCCAGGACACCTGTCTGGTGGTTGCAATTTTCAGACCAATTGCCCACAAAGCAGTCAGAGACACTATGATTTACCAACCATAAAAACTGTAGTGGCTGCCCATGTGCAAAAACCATGGCAGCTATCCTTCTGAAATTTGGAAGTGATTCATGCCTGCAAAATGGACAACCTTGCTTGCAAATTTCATCCATTTCTGCAAAAAAAAACCCCATAGTTATAGACATTTCCTTTAAAATTACAAATGTTAAAGGTGTTTAGCGCAAAAACTCCTGTATCTATTTGTCTGTGATTTCACAAACTTCTTTCCACACTGAGGTGGATTATAGTACTCAGAGTGGTCCCTGATAATAATACTATCCTGAGCGCCCTTTAACCTTAAACTGGCCTTTTGTATTCCTGTGCAACATGGTCTAGCAAAAAAAAAGACAAATGATCTATAATTAGCTAAACTAAAATGGTTCCGAAAGGTTTTGTTCTCATCTTTTATGAAACTTACTGTGCCAATTAGCAAAGATGCATTAAACATAATGGACTTCAATAGAATCAATAACATTAAAAGTATGAGTCCTAGAGAAATTTGCATTTGTATAAAACCCTTATACAAAATTCCAAGAGACTGTTGCAATCTCTCTCCCTCCCTCTCTACACACACACACACACACACACACACACACACACATACACACACACACAGCCCCCACCCCTACTCATGTTGCTTGCCTACCCCCCAACCCACCCCACTGACACCCCTCATTCCTTTACACCTGGCCAGGTCTCCTTCCCATCCCTTTTCATCCCAACCACCCACCCATCCAGCCACCACCCCACCCCCTCACCACTCACCCCTCTCCCATGACCTCACTGCTCACCATACCCCACTGGCTGGAGAAAGGGAAAGAGGTTCTTCTTCCCTTCCTCTCCCCAACAATAAATAAGGTGATAAAATAAAATAAACCAGGGCTCAGAATCTCTTCCAGACATCTCTGTCTCAAGGCAAGGGACAAATTTCAGCAGCTATTAGCAGTCGAGGGACTTATATGATGCGCCAATGTACCAGTTTTCCAAGCACTGACAATTTAAGTCAAATGATGAACATTTTGTGCAGTAGAGGGCAGTGCAACGCACACACAGACACACACACACACACACACACACACACACACACACCACAACCATCATGAAGGATGGTGAAAAAGACAACTGGGTAAACCTCCTTGATTCAAATTGATTTCCCCAGATGTCTTTCCTGTAAAGCATGGGAGAGTGTAGGTGGACCTGTAAATTCTCATCTAAATATTTCTCTATTTACTTTTTACACTTGCATACCAAATAAAGTTCAGGGAATTGTAATTAGGCAGCCCACACACCAAGGCACATTTTGATGTAAAATTACAGCATTAAGATGGCTTTTCATAGTGGAAATGAAGCCCAAATTGGTTTTTTTAAAGCCCATTTTCTAGCATTGTATCTGTCATCTATCTATCCATCTATCTATGGAGAATTAGTAAAAAAAAACTTTGTAAAAACAACAAGATTGTTTTCATTGTTTCCACTAGCCCCACTTGGACTCAGTTGTATGTTGCTCCTAAAATAATTACCAATCGTCAATTTCAGGTATGTGTCTGAAACTCTTCCCTCTGAAGAACAGTTTTCTGGATGGAAGGACCTTTTTGCTTAGATGAGCATTTACTTCCATGATCCCTCACCTATAGTCCGAAATGGTAGAGTCCAGCTATAGATTTGCCACTTAAGTGCAACAAAAGTAATTAAAAGCAAAAATATAAAACTAAGTTCAGTGTTTAGTCCATCCCTGGGACCAGGATGTTCATCTTGCAAAACCTGAAGAACTTGCTATATGCTTTGATTCAATATGGTGCATATATACATGGTGGACAAAAGGATTTGTGACAATCTCTATTTCAAAGATGCAAAAAGGATAATCCTGCACTTAAGCTTCTTATCTGAGATGCACACGACAGATCAGGAAGAATCAGCCTTCATGATTTGCTTCATTTTGCTGGGTAATCCATTTTTTCAAATTGAACACAAAGGATAAAAATATATTTATATATCTACTTCTTTCGTAGAGTCATTGAAGAATTGCTGTTGGCTTAACTTTGTGAATGTTCTTTTTAGGGTGGAGACAGTTTGTTTTTTGGACAACACAAAATATATCCCACTGATTCAAAATCCTATGTCTTTACATTGTATCTACAGTCCCCCAACTGCTACCCACATACAAGCTGAAAGGAAAGAGATAACAGCTGATTATCAATCATTATTTTTAGATTTTAGATTATTTTGTGTTCTTCAAAATGTCATCCTAAGCTAAATGGGTAGATGTTAAGGGCAGGCTGACACGTCATAAAACAAAACTAAATTCCATTATCAACTATATTACAGGAGGCTATACAACGGTACCTTGGTTCTCAAACACCAAAAACCCGGAAGTAAGTGTTTCAGTTTTCAAATGCTTTTCGGAAGCCGAACGTTCAATGCAGCTGTCTGCTATTGTTTCTGGGGCGCCTGCACCAATCAGAAGTCACGCCCTGGTTTTCAAACATTTCAGAAGTCAAATGGACTTCCAGAATGCATTAAGTTCGAGAACCAAGGTACCACTGTATTTGGCGATTTTGGTTTTACTATTTATTTTGCTGCTTTTTTTTAAAGGCTTTTTTGGTTAATTTGTTTTTTTGACTGTGTGGAACCCAGTTCAACTGATTGATTGATTGATTGATTGATTGACTGTGTGACTGAGGAAATGGATAAAAGTCCCGCCCTCCAAACAATGACTATCATCAGAGCAAGTAAGAAAAAATAATAATTTTAATTTTCATCATCTACAATACGGTCCTATTTATTTTATAGTATAGTACATTGATTATTGCTTTCATTTTATGGATCAATGGTCTCATTAGAGAGTAAAATTCATGCTGTTTTAGGGGTTGTTTTTAAAAGTCTGGAACGGTTTAATTTGTTTTGCATTACTTTCTATGGGAAAGCACACCTTGGTTTTGGAATGCTTTGGTTTTGGAACAGACAAATGGATTAAGTTTGAGAACCAAGGTACCACTGTATTCAGATTTTACCATGGCCTATTGGTGAATCAGTGAAACTGCTTTTTGACCAATCATTTGGGTATGCATAATTTCATCTCTGTTTTCTTCGTACGGTGGTACTTCGGTTTAAGAACAGTCCAGTTTAAGAACAATTTGATTTACAAACTCCGCAACACCGGAAATAGTGTTTTGGTTTGAGAACTTTACCTTGGTCTAAGAACGGAATTTGAATGTTGGAAGGGCACCGGTGGCAGGAGGCCTCATTATGGAAAGCACTCCTCGGTTTAAGAACGGTTTTAGTTTAAGAACGGACTTCTGGAACGGATTAAGTTCGCAATCCAAGGTACCACTATACCAACATGTGGGCAGACAATGCTTTGAACCACTCTGATCCATTCAGACTTGTCTTACATTTTATCTCTCAAAACCTGACACTTCTTTAGCCTCTCTTCCAGAATCTGTTCTTGATTCCAAATTCCCCAGTTCTTACTGAAATGCAGTAGAGTCTGAAATCTCTAGAGGCTTCTCCTTTACTGTGAGCCATGGCTCACCAACATGGTGCATGCAAGTGCATCAATAATAATAATAATAATAATAATAATAATAATAGGACCCTTGTACCTACGGACCGCCTCTCCTGGTATGCCCCGCGGAGGACCTTAAGGTCCACAAATAGCAACACCCTAGAGGTCCCGGGCCCTAAGGAAGTTAGATTAGCCTCAACCAGAGCCAGGGCCTTTTCAACACTGGCTCCAGCCTGGTGGAACGCTCTGTCTCTTGAGACCAGGGCCCTGCAGGATCTGATCTCTTTCCACAGGACCTGTAAGACAGAGTTGTTCCACCTGGCCTTTGGCTCAGAATCAGTTTGATTCCCTCCCCCTCTTTCTTTTCCCTTTCTCCTCCTGCGAAGAGACTGCATCCTAATGTTTTAATGTTGTATTTCAATCTTGTTTTTTAAATTGTATTTTAATCAACTTGTTTTTATTATTGGTTGTTAGCCACTCTGAGTCCGGTCTTGGCTAGGGTATAAATAAAAATTATTATTATTATTATTATTATTATTATTATTATTATTATTAATGCCCATTGTTCCCCCCTGGAGTCTGCAGGGGCTCCCCTGATGCTGAAGTTGGAGCTGAAAGAAGAATTGTAGAGTAAGCAATAGAATAAGTTGCAGTCTGTTCTTGGTTGTGGGGTGTATATGGTGCCTATTTGGGATGTAGGTGGCGCTGTGGGTTAAAGCACAGAGCCTAGGACTTGCTGATCAGAAGGTCGGCAGTTTGAATCCCTGAGACAGGGTGAGCTCCCGTTGCTCGGCCCCTGCTCCTGCCAACCTAGCAGTTCGAAAGCACGTCAAAGTGCAAGTAGATAAATAGGTACCACTCCAGCGGGAAGGTAAACGGCGTTTCCATGCGCTGCTCTGGTTCACCGGAAGCGGCTTAGTCATGCTGGCCACATGACCCGGAAGCTGTACGCCGGCTCCCTCGGCCAATAAAGCGAGATGAGCGCCGCAACCCCAGAGTCGGCCACGACTGGACCTAATGGTCATGGGTCCCTTTACCTTTTTATTGTGCCTATATCAGTTCCGCCCATTTGCAAATGTGGCCATGGGCTCAAAAGTATTGCATGCCATTCTGGGTGTGTGCAGAAACCTGTCAATCCACTACCTTCAATTCTGTTTTCAGCAGAATAGAACTAAGCCAAAACTGTGAACCTAAACTCATTAGTGCTACGTACGTCCAAGATGATATTTAAAGTCATAAAAGTTCAAAGGAGCTAGTTCGTTTCCTCTGTTGGACCTCAGCATAGTGCTATATTCCTTTAATGCACAATGAAAAAAGCTCTGCATGAAAGTGTGCCCCAGATATAACTGCAGAGTAAGCCTTCATTCTCAAATCTAGTTCATCAGAGTACTTAAAAGAGATCGTAACCTGAACTTTAATTCCCAGTTAGGATTTTCTACAAGCCATTTTAGGATATAAAGCCATTGTCTCCTCGGTCATTTCCAACATCACTGCAAAATCCCCTGTTGATGAACTAGATTAATATTTTTTGCAGCATATAGGATTTTTATGTCAGGTGTTAATGTTATGCAACTACGACACTAATGGCTTGCAACTGATCAGCCTTTAAAATCAATCACAGAAGTGACACAGATTAAGAAACTGCAGTGTTCATAATGTTGCGAAGTTCTCTCTGTAGCATTTATTAAGCTGTTAATCTGCTGATATCTCTGGCAATCTCTGTATTGGGTGGGGAAGGACTGTAAAATAAAAACATTAACAGATCAATCACAGCTGGGAAATTCCTTTATGGCACTAAAGCATTAAAATACTGCTGCTATATCAGGGGCAGATTTGGGGTGGGGGGAGGTTGTATTTGGGTTTTTTTCTATTAAAAACAACAACCAGTAATGTGGATTTTTAAAATGTAGTTCTCAAGTTACTACGTGTCTCTGGAGTTAAGATGGGGAGGCTGTGGGTCTCCAGTTGTCATTGGACTCCAACTCCCATCACCCCCAGCCAGCAAGGCCAATGTTTCCCATCACTGCTCAAGATGAACAGGCCAGTGGGAGATAAGGACAGTAACAGCGACACTGAATAAGAAGCCAGTTCAGCCTGGAGACTCCATCTAAGCAACATGATCAGACATTCCTATGCACTTGTTCTTTTGATAGCCTCTTTGCTCAATACCAGCCTTAAACTCAAGGCGATTACAACGTGGTCAATGAAAGATTACAGAAGACCTTCCAAGTGTTCCTATTTTCCAGGCACAGGTCAATTCTGTGTCCAGGGCAGCTGTTTATCAGCTCCATCTGGTACACAGGCTGAGACCCTACCTGCCCGCAGACTGTCTCGCCAGAGTGGTGCATGCTCTAGTTATCTCTCGCTTGGACTATTGCAATGCGCTCTATGTGGGGCTACCTTTGAAGGTGACCCGGAAACTACAACTAACCCAGAATGCGGCAGCTAGACTGGTGACTGGGAGCGGCTTCCGAGACCACATAACACCGGTCTTGAAAGACCTACACTGGCTCACAGTACGTTTCCGAGCACAATTCAAAGTGTTGGTGCTGACCTTTAAAGCCCTAAACAGCCTCAGTCCAGTATACCTGAAGGAGCGTCTCCACCCCCATCGTTCTGCCCGGACGCTGAGGTCCAGCGCCGAGGGCCTTCTGGCAGTTCCCTCACTGCGAGAAGCAAAGCTACAGGGAAGCAGGCAGAGGGCCTTCTTGGTAGTGGCACACGCTCTGTGGAACGCCCTCCCACCAGATGTCAAAGAGAAAAACAACTACCAGACTTTTAGAAGACATCTGAAGGGTGTCTTCAGGGAAGCTTTTAATGTTTAATAGGTTTTTGTATTTTAATATTCTGTTGGAAGCCACACAGAGTGGCTGGGGAAACCCAGTCAGATGGACAGGGTAATAATAATAATAATAATAATAATAATAATAATAATAATAATAAAGATAATAATTCCTCCAGGGATGCCCCTGATTTAGAGAAGCCATCCCAGTTTCTGATCTGATCCTGGAATGTCCCACTTTTCCTTAGGATGTCCTTGTTTTCATTGGATCAATGTTGGAGGGTAAAGAGTTATCCGACCCTTGAACTGTCTGAAGGCAATCCTGTACAGGGAAGGTGGTTATTTTTTAATGTTTAATGTTTCATTATGTTCTTATATATGTTGGAAGCTGCCCAGAGGGGCTGGGGCAACCCAGTAAGATGTATGGGATATAAACAGTAAAATTTTGATTACGGAAAATTTTCATTGGAGAAATGTTGGAGCGTATGGAATATATATGGCATTATGATTTTAATGTATTTTTAATCTTTTGTTAGGGATGCAGGTGGCGCTGTGGTCTAAACCACAGAGCCTAGGGCTTGCTGATCAAAAGGTCGGCAGTTTGAATCCCTGCGACGGGGTGAGCTCCCGTTGTTCGGTCCCAGCTCCTGCCCACCTAGCAGTTCAAAAGCACATCAAGTGCAAGTAGATAAATAGGTACTGCTCCAGCGGGAAGGTAAACAGCGTTTCCGTGCGCTGCTCTGATTCGCCAGAAGCGGCTTAGTCATGCTGGCCACATGACCCAGAAGCTGTCTGTGGACAAATGCCGGCTCCCTCGGCCTATAGAGCGAGATGAGCGCCGCAAGCCCAGAGTCAACCGTGACTGGACTTAACGGTCAGGGGTACCTTTACCTTTAATCTTTTGTTGGAAGCCACCCAGAGTGCCTGGGGAAACCCAGCCAGATGGGCGGGGTAGAAATAATAAATGATGATGATGGTGATGACGACGACAAGTGTTGACCAGAGTTTGTAGCAATGTTTACAGCCAACTGTTATTGTGACCATTTGCAGCAGTGCCGGATTACCAAATAGGTAGGCTTCCCTGTACAGGACTGCCTTCAGACGGCTTAGGAGTTAAATAACTTGTTTTGTCTTCTGGTGTGGAATTACACAGCATTAGGGAATTATATCCTTCACTGGTTCTCTTGTTTGTGTTACCTTTTCTTTTAGATTAATTTGCTGCCTATAGAACTCAACGTTGCCACTGCATGTTGCTGTATGTGGCTATCATTTGAATTAATTATAAGAAAATGGCTTCTTTAGCAGGTTTCACACAAATTAAATTAAATGTAATGGATTGAGACTAGATTTAATCATAATAGTTGGAGTGAGCTCACTGATTTTGATGGGTCTACTGGATCAGTCTACTGGAAGTGAGAGCTGGACCATAAAGAAGGCTGATCGCCGAAGAATTGATGCTTTTGAATTATGGTGCTGGAGGAGACTCCTGAGAGTCCCATGGACTGCAAGAAGATCAAACCTCTCCATTCTTAAGGAAATCAGTCCTGAGTGCTTCCTGGAAGGACAGATCCTTAAGCTGAGACTCCAATACTTTGGCCACCTCATGAGAAGAGAAGACTCCCTGGAAAAGACCGTGATGTTGGGAAAATGAAGGGCACAAGGAGAAGGGGACGACAGAGGACGAGATGGTTGGACAGTGTTCTCGAAGCTACCAGCATGAGTTTGACTAAACTGCGGGAGGCAGTGGAAGACAGGAGTGCCTGGCGTGCTCTGGTCCATGGGGTCACGAAGAGTTGGACACAACTAAACGACTAAACAACAACAACAACAACTGGATCAGTCTGCATCTGAACCTGTAAGATGATTCCAGTATAAATGTTTTACATTGTTTTTCTGATGTGTGAGGGGAAATACACAAAGCTTTTTAGACTGAGGACTCAAGCCACGTTTTCACCTGCATTTTGAACCCAGCCCACTTTGTTATGGTGTGTCACACAGCACTGGAATCGCATGCTCGCTTGAGAGTATGAAGCATCCTCTGAATTATCAGTGATTATTCACCACGGTTATCTTAAATTCAAGCTGAATCACTAGAATATCACGACTGATCTGGTGTCCTTAGATACGCGATAAAGCTTCCTTTGAGAAATAATTATAAAACAAATCATAATGTAGGGTATGAATTATGTACATTTTGTTCCATCTCTCCACTTAAGACTTGCACAGAAAGTAATTTACCCAGTTCAACCATTGTGGCTCTGAGGGGATCTGCTATCTTTCCAGTTTGAAGAAAAATTGCCACAATTCCATTTTGTGGGCACCTCTGCTATTAGGATCGAGTAATAAGAACTGTAAAATGTTTCTCAGTTGAGCTATTTAGAAATAACATTGACCTCTAGCTCAACAGGAATCATTTAAAATGAGCCGAGCTTCTGTAATGTAAAAATTACTTAATTTTGTATGAGGAGGGCAACATTCAGGTCACAAGTAAATAGTTTTAACACTAGGACATTTGAATCTCAAAACCGCTGGAGGCAGTAGTTTTAAAATATATCTCTTTGGAGTACCCTTAGAACATAATGCAGAAAGGTGACTTGTTATGCATTTCTGGCCCCAGCCTTTGTAAATCGAAGTGTAATCTTATTTTTTTTTAAAAAAATAATTTTTATTAATTTTCCCACATACATTTATAATATCCAATCTAAATTTATCACATATTTTCTCTTTTGGACTTCCTTCAGCCTCTCTAACAATCATCCATTATTCAATTTGTTAATTACACATTTCCTAATTTTTATATTGCATTTTATATACCTTCACCGTCTTATTTTTCTTCAACACAATATTCCTCAAACATTCACAGAGCTTCTTGAAATCCCACTCGCGTTGTTTGCTCATCACATATACATTTCAAATAACCTGAAAATTTTCCCCAATCTTTGATGAACTTTTGGTCACGTAGGTATCTGATCTTCCCCGTTAGTTTATCTAATTCTGCATAGAAGTGTAATCTTAGAGGCACTTTCACTTGCATATGCTAGTTTGATCCAGCTTACCTTCTGGATTTCCTCACTATTGGGGTCTCAATCCTTATCCCCATGAGGCTGCTCATGTTGCCATCTCATGAAGAACGTGATGGTCCTGGAGAGTGTTTAACAATTATCACTCACTGGTGAATATCCTCACTTTGGTCAAGGTGCTTGGAAGGGTAGCTTCAGGAATTCCTGGCGCAAAAACTATTATCTGGACCTATTTCAATTCAGTTTCTATTTTTTTAATAGATATTTATTCAAGTTTCAAAAATTGTATTAAAAAACAAAACATAACAACAGTACAAACAAACACAAACAAAAAAACAAGTATAATTTCATTCCCTTATTTTCTTATACCTTACTTCCCCGACTTCCTCATACCTCCCCTTTCTGTATTCCAATTTCTAATTATTAATTCAGCAAATCCTCACCCTTATTTTTCATCTAGTTTTTAACCTTTCTTTTCTATTTACTTAAACCATTACAGCTGGAAACCACATAATTTCTAAACCAATGTCATTCTAACATTCATTAATTTTGCAATGTTTCCTAAGATAGTCCTTAAATTTCTTCCAATCTTCTTCCGCTGTCTCTCTTCCCTGGTCTCGGATTCTGTCAGTCATTTCTGCCAGTCCCATATAGTCCTATTTCAATTCAGTCTCAGGCCAGATTGGGGCACCAAAATTGCTACGGTCACCCTGATTGAAAACATTTGTTCAGACAGAGATGTGGATGTCAGGACAGGAGGGCATGTCCTCTTTGATCTTGCAGTGGCTTTTGAGACAATTGCTTATGGTATGTATATATACATACAGTGGTGCCCCGCAAGACGAAGGCCTCACAAAACGAAAAACTCGCAAGACGAAAGAGATTTCCGTTCTTGAGTCGTTCCGCAAGACGAATTTCCCTATGGGCTTGCTTCGCAAGAAGAAAGCCCATAGGGAAATCTCCGGGGACCTCTTTTAAATGCTGGCAGTGGGGAGCAAAGCCTTTCGCCCCCCTCCGGCCTTCAGAAGAGGTCCAGGAAGGCCGGCGGGGGGCCGAAAGGCTTTGCTCCCCACCGCCAGTATTTTAAAAGCGGTCCGGGATAGCAGGGAATTGCGCTGCGCTTTCCCGCTATCCCGGACCGCTTTTAAAATGCTGGCCGTCGGGAGCAAAGACTTTCGCCCACTGCCAGCCTTCAGAAGAGGTCCTGGACGGGGGACGAAAGTCTTTGCTCCCCCCCCCACCTGCCTTCCTGGGATAGTGGAGAAGCGCAGCGCGTTTCTCCGCTATCCCGACGGCTTTTGAAGGCAGGCGGGGGGGGGGGAGGAAAGACTGGACCTCTTCTAAAGGCCGGCGGGGGGCGAAAGTCTTTGCTCCCCCCCGCCTGCCTTCCCGGGACAGCGGAGACTTCTCCGCTGTCCCGTGCGATCTTAAAATGCTGGCGGGGGGCAGCGAAGCCTTCGCTGCCATCCCCCAGCATTTTAAAAGCCCCCGGGACAGTGGAGACTTCTCCGCTGTCCCGTGCGATCTTAAAATGCTGGCGGGGGGCAGCGAAGCCTTCGCTGCCATCCCCCAGCATTTTAAAAGCCCCCGGGACAGTGGAGACTTCTCCGCTGTCCCGGGGCGATCTTAAAATGCTGGCGGGGGGCAGCGAAGCCTTCGCTGCCGCCCGCCAGCATTTTAAGATCGCCCGGGACAGCGGAGAAGTCTCCGCTGTCCCGGGAAGGCAGGCGGGGGGGAGCAAAGACTTTCGCACCCCGCCGGCCTTCAGAAGAGGTCCAGGACCTCTTCTGAAGGCCGGCGGAGGGCGAAAGTCTTTGCTCCCCCCCGCCTGCCTTCAAAAGCCGTCGGGATAGTGGAGAAACGGCAGAGAAGTCTCCGCTGTCCCGGGAACTTTTAAAATGCTGGGGGTTGGCAGCGAACGCTTCGCTGCCGCCCGCCAGCATTTTAAGATCGCCCGGGACAGCGGAGGCTTCGCTGCCGCCCGCCAGCATTTTAAAATCGCCCCGGGACAGCGAAGGCTTGGCTGCCGCCCGCCAGCATTTTAAAATCCGCTGTCCCGGGGGCTTTTAAAATGCTGGCGGTCGATAGCAAAGCCCTCCTGTCCCCGGAGCTTGCGGGGCGGGAGTTGGGGAGAAGGGCTTTTCTTCCCACCGCCAGCCTTCAGAACAGCCTTCTGAAGGCTGGCGGTGGGAAAAAAAGCCCTTGTCCCCCCCCCCCCAGCCTTCAGAAGAGGTCGGGGGACAGACTGTCCCCGGACCTGGTCTGAAGGCGGTTTCCACAGGATGGCATGCATATTTGTGGTATGACAAGGTTAAAATACATAAGGCCTTTAAGAACCATGTTGTCAGAAAAGCAGTGTTTAATGTCTGGATAAAATATAAAGACTTACTGGAAAACAAGACCCCAAGGTGGCTATCACCAATGGAGGCTAAGGCCCCGAAAAGACTCAATATGGAGGCCAAATGGCCGAAATATTGGGAAATACTAGAAAAAGATGGAGATAACTGGAGGTTGCAGAGTATGGAGAAAATAAAAGATAAAGTGCGAGATTGGCTACATTACGCTCAGATTAAAGAAGTTTTTAAGTCAGACAAAAAGATAGGATTCCAAGTGGAGAAATCAAAGTTAGAAACAGAACTGTTAGAACCCAGCTCTAAGATACTTTCAAGAATGTATAATTTGCTGCTAAAATGGAATACACAGGATGAAACGGTTAAAACAGCTATGATAAAATGGGCACAGGACATAGGGTATAACATTATGTTCGCTGACTGGGAAAAGTTATGGACCACCGGTATGAAGTTTACGGCATGTAATGCCCTGAAAGAAAACATTATGAAAATGATGTACAGGTGGTACATGACCCCAGTCAAGCTTGCAAAGATATACCATTTGCCTGATAACAAATGTTGGAAGTGTAAAGAAGCTGAAGGAACATTCTTTCACCTCTGGTGGTCCTGTCCTAGGGTGAAGGCCTTCTGGGAAATGATATATAATGAGCTGAAAAAGGTATTTAAGTATACCTTCCCTAAGAAACCAGAGGTCTTCCTTTTGGGCATTGTCGGCCAGAGTGTGCAAAAGAAGGACCGAACTTTTTTTATATATGCCACAACAGCAGCAAGGATACTTATCGCTAAAGGCTGGAAAACTCAAGATTTGCCCACATTGGAAGAATGGCAGATGCAACTGATAGACTATATGGAACTGGCAGAGATGACTGGCAGAATCCGAGACCTCGGAGAGGAACTGGTGGAGGAGGATTGGAAGAAATTTAAGGACTATTTACAAAAACATTGTAAACTGTACGAATGTTAAGAAAGATGTAAGATTTGTAATTATATGGCTCCAACAAATTAGTAATAAGGGATTAAATTTAAAGGTAACTGAAAGAAAAGACAAATTTTGGATAAATAATATGCCAGAATTAAATTTTAAAGAATAAGTGGGATTTAAATTCTAAAGTTTGAGATTTAATATTGGACAATTACATAATATAAATTGAACTAAGTAAATAATTTGCTAGAAAAATGTATGCGTTGAGAGTGCAGCAACAAGAGATGAGAGGAAGTCCAAAGATGAGAATGAAATGTGGTTATTGGAAAAAAATATGGTTTTTTGTTTATTGTTTAAAAATTTAATAAAATTATTATTAAAAAAAGAAGGCGGTTTCCACAGGAACACATTGATTGATTTTCAATGCATTCCTATGGGAAACCGTGCTTCGCAAGACGAAAAACTCGCAAGACGAAAAAACTTGCGGAACGAATTAATTTCGTCTTGCGAGGCACCACTGTATAGAGAGAGAGAGACTGCTAATATGTATATAAAATATCAAAGCAACTGTACATAAAACTGGTAAAATTAAAAGCATATCAAAAAGTTATAATCAGAAATCAAGTAACTATTGTCATCCTTTTAGAGCAGCTCTGGGAGATGGGGTATTGACTTACAGTGTCTCCACTATTACCTTAGATGCTGCTTCCAAAAAGTAGTTAGGGGGCACTATTGCTTTGCCAGGGACACGGGTGGCGCTGTGGTCTAAACCACTGAGCCTCTTGGGCTTGCCGATCAGAAGGTCAGCGGTTCAAATCCCCATGACAGGGTGAGCTCCCGTTGCTCGGTCCCTGCTCCTGTCAACGTAGCAGTTCGAAAGCATGCCCAAAGTGCAAGTAGATAAATAGGTACCACTCCGGTGGGAAGGTAAACAGCGTTTCCATGCACTACTCTGGTTTCAGTGTTCCGTTGCGCCACATGACCCGGAAAAACTGAGGACAGACGCTGGCTCCCTCGGCCTGTAAAGTGAGATGAGCCCCGCACCCCATAGTCGTCTACGACTGGACTTAACTGTCAGATCCTTTTATTGCTTGGCCCCATGGGAGTTGTCTTTCATCATCCAAAGGGTTCCATCTTGTCCCAAAGCTACCATATTTTTCCATGTATAAGACACCCCCATGTATAAGACAACCCCTATTTTTTTAACCCAAAATTAAGAAAATGCACTATGCAATATCAATGTATAAGATGGCCCCTTATTTTAAACTTCAAAAATTTAGGAAAAAATATAGTCTTATACACGGAAAAATATGGTATTTAACATGTATTTGAAGCCACTGGGATCTGTCATTAGGAGATCTGGAGTAAAGTGTCATCAATATGCAAATGACACCCTGATCTATCTCTCTGTTCCATCTGAATCAGGAGAGGTGGTTGAGGTGTTAGACTGGTGCTTGGACGTGATGATGGGCTGGATGCGGGACAATAAATTAGAGCATAATCCTGAAAGACAGTGGTGTTATGTACCCCAGGGTCTTACATTAGGAAGGTAGGGAGACAGCCTGCTCAAATGGGGTTGCACTCCCTTGGCAGGAGCAGGGCTGCAGCTTGGGGCTGCTCCTAGATTCAGCCCTGTCACTGGAGGTTCAGGTGACCTTGGTGACTAGGAGTCCCTTTGTCCAGATGGCTGTGCTGGTTTACCTTAAAACAGGACCACTCCATGTATGAACCTCCATCCAGAATGTAGCCCATTATTCATGCATTGTGGCATCTCAGGTGTTTGAAGGTGCCCCCTGCAACATAATTTTGCTCTTTTAGGTAGGCAAGGTGAAATATTCCATGTAGACCCTGGAGAGGCACCATACATGGTTGTTGGCCTACATCTAACAGAGAGGGTCACAAGTTGTGCAGATGTGCTTCAAATACTATTACAGTAATGAAACAACAGGTTGCAGCAGCACTTGGATCTTGCAGAATAACCTGTGCTTTGAAGACCAATTGAAAAGTGATTGGGAAAGAGGGCGCATCAAAAAATGTCCACCCACATAACTGTAAGTTCTCAAAATAATGGTCTTTACTGGATGATTTGTGTTAATCTAGTGACTCAGAGGCATTTACTTTTGCAAGAGCTCAGGATGAATTATTGTCACCATTGACTAGGGTGAATACATTTTATTACCCCTGTTCTTGCACTTAGTCTGATTATTATGCTGCTTCAGACTTCTGCTACCTCTCTCTTGTCTTATGCTTTGGCTCTAACTACAGCAGCCTCATAAAAGCTTTGCCTTCTGCTTTGTCTCATTTGAACAGAAGTCAGCTCTTTTTCTTCTTCTCTTTCTGGTTTCTCCTTTCCCCCCCTTACATCCATGCCCATGTGGATTATAAAGCAGAAGTCTGGGAGCCATACATTGGTTCCTTTCTTATTTCAGCGTGTCCTCATTTACAAGGGCATTCAACAGTCATGAAGAACAAACAGAAATTTTAAGAGGCAGAGAATCAGCTTTCACTATTTCTGAATCTCGTTCTCTGCATTTACAAATGCAGTATGACTTTCAAAGGTACAAGAGAGAATTGCTGCTGCTGCCACTTGCGTGGTGGACGACAACAAGTTACCTGGACAGGAAGATGGCATTCTCACCAGCTCCACCCAGGAGGTAGTGTAGCATTTAAAGTATTGGACAAGGACCAGGGAAACCATGGATCAAATCCCTACTGAACCATAGAGCTCACTGGGCCAGTCACTACATCTCTGAATCGCAGCCTAAGCTATCTTGCAGGCTAAAACGGTGCGGGGGGAAAACCACGTATGCCAGCTTGAGCTCCTTAGAAGAAAGTTGGGATATACGTGTAACAATAACTGCATTAACCATAAAACACCAATCCTGAAAGACCTACATTGGCTCCCAGTACGTTTCCGAGCGCAATTCAAAGTGTTGGTGCTGATTTTTAAAGCCCGAAATGGCCTTGGCCCTGTATACCTGAAAGAGCATCTCCACCCCCATTATTCAGCCCAGGCACTGAGATCTAGCTCCAAGGGCCTTTTGGTGGTTCCCCCACTGCGAGAAGTGAGGCTACAAGGAACTAGGCAGAGGGCCTTCTCGGTAGTGGCACCCACCCTGTGGAACACCCTCCCATCAGATGTCAAGGAAATAAACAACTACCTGACTTTTAAAAAACATCTGAAGGTAGCCCTGTATAGGGAAGTTTTTAATTTTTGATGTTTTATTATGTTTTTGTATATGCTGGAAGCCGCCCAGAGTGGCTGGGGTGACCCAGTCAGATGGGTGGGATAAAATTGTTATTATTATTATTAACTAAACCTTTAGTGGTACTTAACTAGGAAACTAGGGACTCATAAGGTGAACAGGCTCACCCCATCCACCTTGTCCAACCCCCCAAAAATCATTGATTTCAGTGCCTGGGCTATATTCTTCCTAATTATTTTCTTCCAAAGCAACTACTCTATTGCAAACTTAAGAATGGAAAGCAAAATACTGGCGGACAACAATAGAGATTTAAAGATGCTCTCAAGGCAAATCTAAAAAATAATAATATGCAGTATAAGCACCGATAATTGGGAAACACTAGACCGCAAGCTGGGATGTGGGTGGCGCTGTGGTCTAAACCACAGAGCCTAAGGCTTGCCAATCAGAAGGTCAGCAGTTTGAATCCCTGCGACGGAGTGAGCTCCCGTTGCTCAGTCCCTGCTCCTGCCAACCTAGCAGTTCGAAAGCACGTCAAGTGCAAGTAGATAAATAGGTACCGCTCCAGCGGAAAGGTAAACGGCATTTCCGTGCACTGCCCTGGTTCGCAAGAAGCGGCTTAGTCATGCTGGCCACATGACACAGAAAAACTGTGGACAAATGTCAGGTCTCTTGGCTTATAGAGTGAGATGAGCGCGCAACCCCAGACTCGGTCACGACTGGACCTAATGGTCAGGGGTCCCTTTACCTTTAGACTACAAGCACTCCAATTGGAGAATAGTCTCGACTAAAGGCATCATGGATTTTGAAGACACACGAATTCAGGATGTATGGGAGAAATGAATTAAGAGAAAGGCATGTTTGGCAAATCCTCATCGTGATTGCCCAGAAACCTATGTCCCCACTGTGGAAGAATGTGCGGATCCAGAATTGTCCTCTACAGTCATTTACGGACACACTGCAAAGACAGCATTCATGGAAGACAATCTTACTCTGCCAGAGTAAGACAACACACACACACACACACACACACACACACACAAGATGCCCACCAAGCAGAGGGAATGTGTATTCAAATGTAGCCATAAAGCTGCTGAGTAGTATTTGGGGCACTAACTATCCCTCCTTTCCCTTTGCAGTTGGCTTTGCCCTACATTGCCCCCTATTTCCATCTCTTTGGGCTGTTGCCTCTGGCCATTGCTTTATCATAATCTTTATTGAAGGCCCCGTGCTTCTTCTGTTTGACACTTCCAGGCACTTAAATAGCTCCCTCCTGGCCACTGTGGAAGAAAGTGTAATCCTTTGGAGTGACAGACACTTCTGGACATTTAAACGTGGCAATTCCCTCTCTCTCTCTCCCCTTCCATGGGCCTGCACTCTCCTAGCCTTAAGCAACTTCTGCATTCTAGAGCCTATTGCCCATATGTGCATTACAGATTCCGATGTATATTTTGTGACCATCCAGCCTAACTACTGATAATCATGCTCTGTGCCAAGGGGATTCATAGTTAAGGAATATATTTTATTTGGTTCTTTAAAAAATAATAATTTCCTGCCCTTTTTTAAGTTTGAAGAAATTTGTCCTGTGGTTTCCAAAACACAAACTTAGGCTCAGTTGGTACAGCGTGAGACCTTTTAATCTCAGGGGTGCGGCTTCGAGCCCCACATTGGGCAAAATATATTCCTGCAATGCAGGGGGGTTGGACTAGATGACCCTCGTGTTCCCTTCCAACTCTGCTAGTCTATGATTTGAGGATTCAGTACAGTGGTACCTCAGGTTACATACACTTCAGGTTACATACGCTTCAGGTTACAGACTCCTCTAACCCAGAAATAGTACCTCGGGTTAAGATCTTTGCTTCAGGATGAGAACAGAAATCAGGCTCCGGCGGCGCTGCGGCAGCAGGAGGCCCCATTAGTGGTGCTTCAGGTTAAGAACAATTTCAGGTTAAGAACGGACCTCCAGAACGAATTAAGTACTTAACCCAAGGTACTACTGTATATTTTTTAATTATGGTGCTGGAGGAGACTCTTGAGAGTCCCATGGACTGCAAGAAGATCAAACCTCTCCATTCTGAAGGAAATCAGCCCTGAGTGCTCACTGGAAGGACAGATCCTGAAGCTGAGGCTCTAATACTTTGGAGGCCCATCTAGTCTATTATCCCATTCTCACAGTGGCCAACCAGATCATAGCTGTCAACGTTTCCCTTTTCTTAAGGGAAATTCCCTTATTCTGAATAGGTTTCCTCGCAAGAAAAAGGAAAAGTTGATAGCTATGAACCAGATGCCTCTCTGAAGCCTACAAGTAGAACCTGAGTGCAATGGCCCTCACCCAACTTGTGATTCCCAGCAATTGGTATTCATGGGCAATCCACATAAAATAATCTTTATGGTGCAAGGACAAAATCCCTAGGAACTAAAGCATGCTAAGACTGCAACTTCATTGATCAAGTGCCTAAAGTGAAAATAAAGAAACTGGAGCTGTAACGTACAAAATATATAATCAGACCCAATCCACCATAGACTTAGGCCTGCTTATGTCCAAACCCAGTTTGACATGCTGTCTGCAAAGTCATCTTCGGCTGCCAGCTACCGAAGGAGGCTGCCCTCATTTTCTTAATTTGCACTATCTTGCAGGGTGATCCTAGCTATGTCTACTTAGAAATAGGTAAAGGTAAAGGGACCCCTGACCGTTAGGTCCAGTCGCGGATAACTCTGGGGTTGCGGAACTCATCTCGCTTTATTGGCCGAGGGAACTGGCATTTGTCCACAGACACTTTTTCCGGGTCATGTGGCCAGCATGACTAAGCCGCTTCTGGCGAAACCAGAGCAGCGCACAGAAATGCCGTTTACCTTCCCGCCGGAGCGGTACCTATTTATCTACTTGCACTTGACATGCTTTCGAACTGCTAGGTTGGCAGGAGCAGGGACCGAGCAACGAGGGCTCACCCCGTCGTGGGGATTTGAACCGCCGACCTTCTGATCAGCAAGCCCTAGGCTCTGTGGTTTAGACCACAGTGCCACCTGTGTCCTCTACTTAGAAATAAGTCTCATTAAATTAAATAAGACCTACTCCCAGGGGTTAAGATTGCTGCCTTGGTAATTATTTTATACAGTTTGATTTTGTTAGCCACCTTGAACAGTTGAACAGAAACAGGGAAACATTTTTTTAATAAAGGAAGAAAATGTGGTGCTCTCTCTATTTGGGCGGGCGTCCCAAGCCTAGCTCATACACCTTGAGCCTGCTAGGAGCAGCTGCTAGGGGATGTGTGCTAGGCTTGTTTGTGGAACAGAAGAGTAGCAGTTCTGAAACTGATTTCCCAGTGAGCTAGGTTGGGAAGGAGAGAGGGGGTATACTGGGCTGGCCTTCTTCTCCATCCTTCTCCTCCCCTCCTTCCCCCTGCCACTTAGCAACCATTGATTTCTGTAGTCATCCAGTGATGAATATGGATACGTGAATCAGCTCTAACACAGCTTTAAAAGAAAGAAAGAAAAGTAGAAATAAATTCAATAACAGAAGCTGTAAATACATAATAGCAGAACTGCATGTTCTGAAACTTGGGCGTTTACACGCTTGTGTGAAGTTAATGCTAATCACCCTGGGGGTTTGCTTTCATCATCTTCGCCTTCAGCAAGAATAAGAAGCGAATTGTTTCGCCTTGCAGCATGTTGTTTTCTGAGTGCATCTAGCGTACAAGTCTATTGGTCTTTATTAATCATTGATTCAGTCTGTCTGGCTACAGGGGGCAAAAAAAGCTTAACCTTTGTCAATATTTGTTTCAACGAGCTGTCTCTCATGTACTGATGTATTATTTGCTGTTTCCAGTAATTGGTTGCTTTGCATTCCATTTGTCAACCCACCAATTTTCAGGGAAAAGGTGTGGTATCAAAGTTACATTGGGCCACCAAAGCTCGGTTATTCATTTCCTGCAAGATTCTCCAAGTCTTTAAATCAAAACTTGTCAAGTGTTAATCCCTTCTTCCTTCATGGTGAGGAACTGCAGAGAACTCCACTTCAGCAGCAGAGATTGGCACGCCCAACTATACGCCATACATATTTGTCTTTCTACCTAGGACCCAGGTGGCACTGTGGGTTAAACCACAGAGCCTAGGACTTGCTGATCAGAAGGTCGGTGGTTCAAATCCCCACAACGGGGTGAGCTCCCGTTGCTCGGTCCCTGCTCCTGCCAACCTAGCAGTTTGAAAGCATGTCAAAGTGCAAGTAGACAAATAGGTACCACTCGGGTGGGAAGGTAAACGGCGTTTCCGTGCACTGCTCTGGTTCGCCAGAAGCGGCTTAGTCATGCTGGCTGCATGACCCAGAAGCTGTACGCCGGCTCCCTCGGCCAATAAAATGAGATGAGCGCCGCAACCCCAGAGTCGGTCATGACTGGACCTAATGGTCAGGGGTCCCTTTACCTTTACACCTAGCTGAAACAATTTGCTACTTTACCAAGTCAAATGAAGGCCACCAGTCATGTGCTCTGGCCTGCCAGGTGATACCCCCCTTTCAGAGGGTATAGAATTGAAGCCTTGCAGCAAGAATGCCTGGCTTGCATACCTTTCCACACTTGTTGTTATCTCTGAGAAACGTAGAAAATAACAGGATATATTTATATGAATTCTTCAAACTTGCACGATCCTTTAAAAATTAGGTAAGGAACCAAATGTTATATAATACTGTTTTACAATTTATGACTGTTTTACAATCTATGATACTTTAGAATTTAAATGTATTTGCATGTAATATTTGATACTTCCAGCTGATGAAGGTGAAAACATCGAAACAGGGCCGTGTCCTGGTTTCTGATCCATAATTGACTTCTAACTTCTGCTCAATGATTGAAACTAAGACCTTCACATCGAATCTGACTATAGACTAACATGAACTTACTTATTTCTGGTCCATAATTGGATATACATATCCTTATGAGTTTGAGTTTGTAATCTCTGTTTGAATTTGTAATCTCTATTTGAGTTTGTAATCCTTGTCAGAATACATACTTTTGAATGGATTAGTTTTTGTTACAATTGACTATTGATTTGCAAGTAGGGACCACTCCCACTATTGAAACTTATATTGGCCTGAGTTCTTGGTGTCCTTTTTTCTCTTGGTATAAAGGAACAGGTGGGCAGGGTGGTTGAGAGAGTGGTGGCAGGTCAACCACAGACACACCAGGAGGATATACAATATCTAGACCCATTTTAGCCTGGCTTCAGACTTTGGTTTGGTTCGCCTTACTCTCCTTGATAGATGACTTTTTTTCAGGAGGCAGAAATGAGGAGACCCTCCTGTTGATTGTTGTGGATTCCTCAGTGATGTGCCACACTGTGATATCTTCCTAGAACAGCTCAGTGGGCCAGGAGTTGGTGGCACTGTATCAAAGTGGCTGAACCCATCAATTTCAATTTCTCTCAGTTTCTCTCTTTTTTTTCAAATCTTAAATTCAGTTCTCCACATTTCTGCACAAGTTTGGATTTTTTTTTTAAAAAAAAGACCTAATGGAAATTCAGCAGCGTATTGGAGCAAACTGGTTCTTATATACACATTTTGGATGCAATAGACACACCTTTGCAAGCTCTTTCCCCTAATGTAATGAATTTTAGGCTACTTCCACTAATATGTGAATTTTGATGCATACTTTCTCCTAATATACACATTTTATTTGGCTGTAAACCTGCATCACAAAATTGGGAGGAATGCAGTTTGAAGGTTAGGTATGCCTTGGTTTGCATATTGTTGGGGCAACTGCCAGTTAGGTGGGTTCTCATTAAAATGCAAATTGAATACATGTTCTCCACCTCCTCAACCAGAACCAAAGCACTGGAGGGCTTCTGTCAGGCTCTTGTGCTGTCGCCCCACAGGGATCATCTTGACCTCTGTGCTGGTTAACCTCTATATGAGACCGTTGTAAGATGTCAACCAGGAATCTGGGGTGTAGTGCCATCAATAGGCAATATGCTATTTTTCTAGAAAAAGAAGTGCCAGCTCTCACCATGAACATGTCACTTGTTTTCTTATCATGGCAATGACATCCACTGGAGAGGGGCCGGAAGTGAGTTCTGGTAGGTTCTGGATGAAAAAAAGCCCTGTCAGTATGTACTGTATATGATACTCTTCTCAATTTCTCCTTTGCCTTTGAATCAATATAGACTGGACCAATGCCTGGAACCAGTAAATGGCTGGATAAACTGAAGCTGAATCCCAGCAAGATGGAAGCGTCATGGGTAGGAAGTTCTCAAGTCTCAGAATTAGAAAGGCAGCCTGTCCTGGATGGGGTTGCACTTCCCCTGAAGGATGAAATACATAGATTGGAGGCTCTCTTTGAGGCTGGCACTCAGTGGCAAGGAGTTCCTATGCCCAACATTCCCAAGTCTGCCAGTAACAGCTGTTCTTGATTGAAGTAACCTGTCCTCATTAATCCGCACTCTAAATGACCTCATTGTTATTTATTGGCTGGAGGTGTGGAAAATAAATGGGGAGACTCATCTCACACGGGCAGCCTTTGAGCAGGGTTGGCCCATCTATGAGGCAGACTGAGCTAGCTGCCTCAGGTGGCAGAATCTTCTGCCCGAGCATCACAGTGACCGATGCCAATCAACACTGGCACACTTAGGGATCCGCAGGGTTTGCACACCTTGTATGACAGACCTCAGCAACTCAGCATTTTGGCTAATCTCCTTTATTTATGCACACAGAGCACTGCAACATGGCTCCCTCTCTCTCTAGCTTCAGACAGCAAAGAGAAAGAACAAAGGACAATAGCCCCACTTCACGGAACACAGTAACACAAACTTCCTGTCTCCGTCACTTCCCACTCTGTGGAGTCAAAACATATACCGTCATGTGAAAAACAACAATTCCATGACTGCAATCATAGATCAGGAATTCTAACATCTCTATGGGTGTGCCCTCCCCCATCACTGGAGAAATGAGAAGCAGCTGCAGCGGCTTCCAGGTTCTGGCATGATCTCACAAGAGCTCCATGAAACTGCATGTGAGATCTTCTGGAACCCAGAAGCTGCAGCTGTGTGATCCCTGTTAAGTGAGGGGCGGCAAGGAGCACATGGTGCACGGCACACATGTAGGATAGCATCTTCCTGTTTTGCCTCAGGCGGTGAAAAGGGATGGGCTGCCCCTGTCTTTGGGAGACTGTGAAAAAAATTAATCAAGCAGCTTAAGAAGATACTTTGAAGAGGTAAACCTGGAAAGAGTCTGGAACTGGAAGCAGTTAAAAGTCCAGAGAGGGGCTAGGAGCTGAGGAATCCTTGTGGCAGCAGGCAGCTGATAAAGGGGAAGGAGCCAAGTCTTCAAGCTGAAATCACTGAAAACAAAAGCTAATGTTTGCAAGAGGAGAAAAAAAAGACTCCAGCAGCAGTCCTTTGGGAAGAACTAAAGCCAGTGTCTCACCAGCTGACAGTTAATCTGAAGAAACAATAAGTCCCTGACCAGAGAGAAGACTTCTGGTAATATTGCAGTGACTTCTGAGCACTTGCTCTATTCCGACGCAATACTATAAAAACAACCATCATGCCATGTAGACATAGCTTCCTGTTTCATCCTGCCCTTAATGTGTCTTGTTTGCCCACGGTGACATTCTTGCATAGCCAGGAATGACTTGGCAGGGTTGTGACATCATCATGATAACTGCATGGTCCCCTCATTGGCTGGGATCATGTGACCCAAAAAACAAAAGTTTGCTATTCCAAAATAGCAGACAGGGAAACAGCCATGAACAGTAGTGAAAAAAGACATAGGATTAAGGGTTATTTTTGAGGAAACCGTTGAAGATATTTTGAAGATCTGGATTCTCCTGTTGGGAACTGTTGCAAAGTGTGATGAATCAATGAACTGCAGCCTTCTCAGTGAAGAATTCTTCCAGTTCTGAACTGACTCCGCTCACCCAGATTAGCCATTGGATCCTCCTGGGCAATAATTCAATGAGGTTTACATACTTCTGAGATGCATAGGCTTGTGATATACCATAACTAATACATAAGAGTCAAAGCAAGATCTCTTAACACAAACTGTAATCTGAAAAATTCCTTCCAGTAGCACCTTAAAGACCAACTAAGTTAGTTCTTGGTATGAGCTTTCGTGTGCATGCACACTTCTTCAGATACACGTGTGCATGCACACGAAAAGTGTGCATGCACACGAAAGCTCATACCAAGAACTAACTTAGTTGGTCTTTAAGGTGCTACTGGAAGGAATTTTTTTGTTTTGACTATGGCAGACCAACACGGCTACTTATCTGTAACTGTAATCTGAAAGTAACTTAACATGTATTTGCTCAAGTCTTCCTCATTTGCACATTGTTTTTTCCCCTCCCTTTGGCACCCAAGCAAGATGAGGTTAGACAATAATACAATCCCATGCTTGTCTCATAATGTTAACATGTCTGTTGGATCAACAGGCATCTTCTGGTCTCAACAATGGTAGTCATAATTTATAATAGGAGTCACATTTAATGTCCTCCTGAGGGAATTCTCTTTCTACTCAGAAACCTCATCTGTGAACTGAATGTGGCATTCATTAATCATTTCTACTTAATCACACTTTCATATAATTGAACCTTGAACTACATGGGTGCCAATAGCTTAAATTCTTTTCTTCTTCTTTTTTCCCAACTGGCTAATAACAACTAAATTATTTACCAGTTGCATTTTTAAAGAGGTGCTATCATTTCCAGTGCTTAAAAAAAAACCCCAGCTATGCTAGAACTTTTACTACTGCTTACTATTATTGCTGCTAGTGTATGGCCACTGCGGGGGGCAGGGTGGATTCTATGTTAGAGATCATTAGGAAGGATATTGAAAATAAAATGGCTAATATCACCATGCCGTTATGGTGAGATCTTACTTGGAACTCTGTGTCCAGTTCTCGGCTCAAAAAGGATATTGCAGAGGTAGAAAAGGTTCAATGGGCAACAAAAATGATCAAGGAGTTGAAGAAACTCCCCCCTACAAGTTCAATATTTGGGGCTTTTTAGTTCAGCAAAAATGTGAGTAAAGGGGGACATAATAAAGGTGTATAAAATTATGTGTGGTGTGGGAAACAGGATAGGGAGCCATTTTCAGCACTCCTTCATAATGCTAGATAGAACTCAGGGTCATCCAATTGTTAGGATTCTTTCTCCGTGTTTGCAGTCATGAGATTATTGTCTGTCACATGACGGTGTATGTTTTCATTCCACAGTGTGGGAAGTGACGGAGACAGGATGTTTTGTGTTACTGTGTTCCGTGAAGTGGGACTATTGTCCTTTGTTTTTCCTCTTTTTGCTGTCTGATGAGAAAGAGGAAGGAATGCTCCGAGTGTATTATATGTAAATAAAGTAGATTAGCCAAAATGCTGAGCTATTGAGTCTGTTACGCAAACTGCCAATACTCTGCAGGATCCTAAAGCGTGCTAATGCCTCTTGGCATCAGTCGCTGTGATGTTTGGGCTGAAGAAAGCTTTTGAATCTCCCAAACGATTGACCAGGAGGGAGAGAACATGCCAGTTGGGTCCTACACGCGAGTAGGACAAATTGTTAAATTATGGACTTCACTCCCACCAGAGGTAATGATGGCCACCAACTTGGGTGGCTTTAAAAGAGGATTAGACAGAACTATGGAGGAGAAGGGTATCAGTGGCTGCTAGCCATGATGACTATGTTCTACCTTCACTGTCAGAGACAGTACAGTATGTTTCCAAACGCCAGGTCCTAGGAATCACAAGATGTCTTTCCTGCTCGTGGCCTTCCTATTGACATCTATTTGGACGCTGAGAGAACAGGGTGCTGGACTAGAGGGGCATTTGAGCAGGACTCTTCCAATGTTATTATGTTCTACTACTGTACTCTTAACATCTAACATTTATTTACCAGGCTGAGGCTGCAGTCCTATACACGTTTACCTTGTACAGTAATAAGTCTCATTTGACTCAACTTGGCATACTTTTGAGTAGATATGGATAGGACTAAACTGTGAGATAGTTATTGTCCAAAAAATATAGGTGTGATATAGTCATGCCACCAGTTTAAAAAGTCAGTGTTTTCAGCTCTGATAGCTGTAACCATTAATTGGAGAAGGAGGATTAAGTCAACACTGCTAAATTAATCAAGAGAGTGACATTGGAATGAAATTTTCAAGCATGCCCACAACTTCTGAGGACACCTTCTGAATCTGGCCTTCAGAAGGATAGCTGCAGTGGTTTCCTAGCAAGGGCAACCATTACATTTGTAGATAAAAAAGAGAATCAATTTCCCCTAGGGTTTCCTGGGCAATTGGTCTGAAATGTTAATTATTTAACTTGACATGGGATGACTATGGTGTACTTGAGAGTGATGGTCTTAGATGTCAGATATGTGGGTTGAAATTGCAGATGACTCTTGAGCCTAACCCAGGATTCCTTGAAGTTCCTTGAAAGAAAGTTTGCAGACATGTGAGAAATAAAATACTCAGAGTTAATAAAAGTAACAAAGAATTTTGAATAACAGGGGTATTGAAAATGGAGTTTCTGCTGTGAATCAAATGTGAGAAATATGGATGAGTATTCAAGTTTGCACAGCATGGACATGTAAATGCTCAAATCCTGAGAAGATTAATTTCAGCTATATGTCAAATATTTTCCACACTATATTTCTCCTGGCTTTCTAATATCTCCTTATTAGACCTTCCTTGACTTCTAACTATAAACTACAGAGAAAATGTGATCTTGGTGACAGTTATGCGCTGGCATATTGGCCTGTGGGCTAAGCTCATCCCTTGTGTAGGAGCAATTGCAATGAATCTATACTGAAAACTTGAGTTAAATTCACAGCTGGTGCAAGTCATGAAGTACTACTATACCGTGCACACTGATTTATTTCTCAGTGAGCATGCAAAATGAATAAATTACATCCAAGATCGCTGAAGCAACACTTCACAAAACTTATTTCACTTTAGAAAGTGCAACTCAGGCTTAGGTTTCAACCATGCTGTCTCTACAGTTTTTTGCCCGTGGGGTCAAATGCTCAAATTCTGCAGCTCCCCTACCCCATGGGGTAGTCTTTATCTGCAAAAAAATGTTTCTTTTAAGTGGAGGAACCACCACTTAATGGTAGAGTATGTGCTCTGCATGGCAAAATTTCCAAGTTCAGTCCTGGTGTTTCAGGTTAAAGGAGTATCTGGTGGCTCCCTCACTGTGAGAAGTGAAGTTACAGGGAACCAGGCAGAGGGCCTTCACGGCAATGGCGCCCTCCCTGTGGAACCACCAGATGTCAGGGAGATAAAGAGCTGCACAACTTTCAGAAAACACCTGAAGGCAGCCATGTATCAGGAAGTTTTTAATGTTTCATGTTTTATTATGTTTTTATATGTGCTGGAAGCTGACCAGAATGGCTGGGAAAACCCAACCAGATGAGTGGTGTATAAATAATAAAAGTGGTGTTGTTGTTGTTAATAGATCACCTGCTAGGTGTGTGTGGAAGGCTACCCCACCTGCGGCCACACCTGAAGCAGCACTATCAATAGCAAGGCTGAAGGAAAGAATTTCATCCTCCAGCTTCACATGCAGTTTCACAGATTGGGGTTACAGTAAATATGCCGAGTATTCTGAACATATATCCAAAATTAGAATACTGCATGAAAGTGCTTTTTCCTTGCAGGGGAGGAAACAAGTAAGGTTGGCTTTCCTTTAAAATATGTGTCATTACCAAGGACAAATTGGAGAGAGGATAAGGCACTTTATTATAAATTTATTGCACTTGGTAGAGCATGCTAAGTCAATTTCACCTTGAAAATTATAAATCCTGGTAAGCATGATATTAATTTATGTCTCGGCAGCAGTGTAAAACACTTTTTCTAGTGTTGAAATATTGATGTGAAAGGACTTTCACTGGAACAAAGTTTCAGTGAAAGTTTCTTCTAGCCTATCTAGAAGGCTCAAAACAGTGTGCGCCTATGCAACAGGTGACCCACCAAGCTGAATGCAGTCCACTGGGCATTTATTGTGGCCTGCCACAGGCTCAGTGTTTGTTTAGTGGGGTTTTTTTTTAGAAGTCTTATATCCCACTTTAGGGGATGCGGGTGGCACTGTGGGCTAAACCACAGAGCCTAGGGCTTGCCGATTGGAAGGTCACAATTCGAATCCCCATGACTGGGTGAGCGCCCGTTGTTTGGTCCCAGCTCCTGCCCACCTAGCAGTTCGAAAGCACATTAAGTTCAAGTAGATAAATAGGTACCACTCCAGTGGGAAGGTAAATGACGTTTCCGTGCACTGCTCTGGTTTGTCTGCGGGTCGGGGTACCTTTACCTTTTATATCCCACTTTATGTCATGCCCACCTCAAAGTGGTTTCCTTATACAAAATATTTCAACTACAACCAAGTCAAGAACATAACATACAAAACAAACATAATAATTCATAGCAATTTCATTCCATTTAACAACAGTACAAAAAAGGGGGAAGAAGAGTGACAGAGAAGCTGGAGAAAAACAAAGTCGGCCTGCAGATGTAGAGAATCCCTACTAGCAAAAGAGAACAGCACCTCTTGGCAGAGAGTTTTCCATTCTTGGCAGCCATCTTGGTTGTCAGGCTGGACAGTAAACCGTGGACTGCAGATCAGAAGAAAGTGAATAGATTCTACAAGGTGCAGAGGGGCTGATGTAATCACTGTGTGATGGCCTGGGACTAGGGCTCGGACTCTGAACCGGAGGAGTCTCAGTCTGCACAGGTTCCCCTGCAACAAGCACCAGCAGAGCTGAGTCAGGGGCCTGAGCCTGCCCTGGCTCCAGATGCGGGGATTACCTCGTTGCCCTCTGCTGGGCCATCACATGCAGCTGCTCCACTACCAGCTGGGTCAGGAGAGGCTGAGGTGGCCTCTGGGTCTAGTAACCCACCGACATCTCCCGAGCTGCAGAGACTCAGGTCTGAGAGAAGGAGAGACCTGAGTACTCGCAGGAGGAGTGCTCGCCTTTGGGCGAGACAGGGAGGTGAGTCATCAGGACCAGCCAATACCCCGTCAGATATAAAAGGCTGCCAGACCCTGTCCCAGGTTGCGGGAGCAACATTGCTGCTTGCTGGAACCTGCCTGTTATCCTGTGCCTGACCTAGCCTGGTTTCCTGCCTTGGCCCTGTTGGACTGACTCCTCGTGGAATCCTTGGATTCGGGACTGGACCTGGACCGTGTTGCTTGGGTTAATCCCCAGGCCCAGCACACACTGTAGGTTACCAAGCATGATCTTCACCCCATGCGGGTTGCAAGAATAGCACCACAAGCATGACCAGCTTGCTAGATCTCCATTGCTTGCTGGGTTGGAATAATTCCGTACCCCATTGTTTTTCTGGGATGGCACAAGCATTTAAGGACTCAAGTAAGCCAAATCACTTTTCTCCACTAATCCCCCATTTTCCACTTTTCCTTTCCCATTGACACTCAAACTTCTGTGGCTTTTGGGGGTGAATGAGAAAGCTCATGTGTGTCTTGCATATTGATTTCTGTTTTTGGAGCATGCCTGTTTGTTTATTTATTTATTTATTTGGAGTGGGCAGTTTTGTACTTCTGCATAACTTGAGATTCACCTGGATAGACTGATACTTCCCACTTCTTTGTTGGTGGCCCCAATTTGGCATGGGGGGTGGGCACTGAGTCCAGTATTATAGGGAGTGATAGCACCACCCATGTACACATAGCTTCCAAGCACACAAGAGGACAGTAACCAGATCTCACTTTCTGGTCTAATGCCAGATCCAGTGGGGAAAGTGGCAAGGGAAAGCCCGGCCAGATGTTTCTGAAACATGGACAGCTCCAAGTCAGCCACTCACTCTAACCAATGAGACCTGATTTTTGCAGCTGAAGGCAGGTAGCAGAAACCTGGACTGAGCCCCTGACAGGCTATCATAAATAGTTAGGGAGGCTGTGCTCAGCCCCTTGGAACACGCATTGTGTGGGACTGACATAGTGAATAATAAAATGTGAGTGATTTTGAGGACATATTCTGCAAGTGTTTTCCCTTGTAAAATGTGGACTTTGTGTTTGTCTTCTGACTCCAGCAATTTAATGAATATTACACATTATCCTGGATATCTGATTACTTTTCTTACTCTGTCCCCAATGCCTGTGTAGTGATCACACAGGGTCCCCGGACCTTTAACGGTGTATTGATCCCTGTGCCACCACTGTGCTTGCTTCCCTGCTGCCACCAACCAGTTACTCTCTGGTAAAACCAGTTACTCTCTGGTAAAACACTGAGTCCAGACAGTTGTTAAAAGTGAACCAAAAAAACCAAGTTTATTTTACAGACATTAACAAGTTTATGGTTTCTCCGATAATATTCCTGTCAGTATCTTAACTTTATTTTCTTTACTGGCCCATACCTTCCTAATACCTTCTGACTGTTTATCTCAACTGTTTGACTGACTCCTCTTAACAAATTCTCTCACTCTCTCACACCAGACTAGCCCAATCCACAGACTTATATTATCTGTCTCTTTTAACTCCACCCTAACTCTAACTCTCCCCCCCAAAACCTCTGTGCTTAAACCTGATACACAGTTAACTCCACCCCCTGGGTTCCCATTGGTAAGTCATTTTACAATTAGTTAACCCTTTCCCTATGAACCCAGTATGATGTCACACACCTAGGAGGGAAAACGCCACAGCCTGCAACTTAAAAGTTATGGTAAAAAATAATTTCAACCACATGTGGTCTGCAAAGTGCCTTCTCCCATTTCTTCTGCCCCAGACTCTGCGGTTAGCAGGGGAATGGAGGGCCTGCTACATAGAGCTGCATGGTGTTCCTGCCCAACAGTAGAAATCTATTGGGATTCTGCCAACAAGTAAAAGCAATCTTGTTCTCCTAGGCATTTGGAATCAAGGAGTAAAACCACTCACTGGATGGTTGCATAATTACATAGGTGGATGGATGGTTGGGTTGGTAACCAGGTAGGTAGAATACTTATGTAATTAGGACTATCACTGTCAGCTCCCTTGTGGCAATACTTGACCAGAGTTTTGAACTTGATAAAGGAGTGTTAATAGCCTGTGATATTCAGGTAATGTGTCTCCATCAGAGTGAACTCTTAGATAATTGCTTCTTCATGCAGGACCACTGTGGAATGCTCAGAATAGGAAAAATTATAAAAAGGGAGGGGGAAGGGCATATTTTTCCTCCCACATCAAAGGTAAAGGTAAACCATGGGTAGGGAAACTAAGGCCTGGGGGCCGGATCCGGCCCAACTGCCTCCTAAATCCGGCCCACGGATGGTCCGGGAATCAGCATGTTTTTACACAGGTAGAATGTGTCCTTTTATTTAAAATGCATCTCTGGGTTATTTGTGGGGCATAGGAATTCATTCATTATTATTTTTTCAAAATATAGTCTGGCCCCCCACAAGGTCTGAGGGACAGTGGACTGGCCCGCTGCTGAAAAAGTTTGCTGACCCCTGATGTAAACTAAGTGTGTGGATCTTTCATGTGAGAAACAGAGCTTAGCTTTGGAATCTAAAAACACAGAGGATGAGCTTCTTGGGAATAACTCTCTCTCTCTCTCTCTCTCTCTCTCTCTCTCTCTCTCTCTCTCTCGATCACCACTTGGAAGATCTCACCATTTGGAGAAGTGGGATAAGCGTAATTCCATGTATATCAACATATTTTGTTATGCTCACCCCACTTCTCAGAACACACATACACACACAACTCAAAATCTACTACTACACACTGATATCAACATTTTAAAAAGATAATTGGAATAATCCGCATTAAAATCATAATCACTGCAGTGGAACTGATTGAGGTGTTACAAGGAAAATATCTATTAATTTTTCTCTAAGTGACAACAGTTAATTTGATGTTCACGGTAATATTATCAATCACTATTAAAAATGGCAACTTTGCAATGTGCTCCTTCTACCAGCTAATGTCCCATAGTTTCAATCTTTTAACAAACTGAATGGAATAAGATGTTAAAAATGGAGCTAATGGTGGGATTTTCTGTAATAATAATTTTGTGATAATAATGACTTCATTTCCAATTACAGTAGGTGAAATACTTGTTCCTGAGATATCTTTTTTTTATAAATCTCACCTCTTAGGATCAGAGTTGAATTGCCTTCCTCCATTTCTATCGAACACATACACACACAAATTTATATATCCACACTTTATTTACAGCCTAACAAAATTAATTTTTTTATTGTTGGAACAACATTGGAAACTGAAAGGAATTGGAAAGTTTGAAGTTCTGGTCTAGTCTATAATAATGCAATAAGAGTACAATCCTATACACGTCAAGTTAATATGAATTCAAAGAAAGTGGGTATATTACAGACTTGACCCCATAATAATGGTTAGTTTACTACTGTACCCTTCACCTGATTTCTTAAGTCCAGCAACCAAAACTCAATCTAGTCTACAAAGACCGTTTTCACCATCTATTAGATAGCCCTTGACAAACTCAAAACCAGTCTTTGTAAGACTGTTGAAGGTCAGCAATCAGGAAATGTAGGCACAAGTCCCCTGTTCATTTCCATCCCTCAACCCCATAACCCCAACTCCCTGTAACCCAACATACCCTCTTCTTATCCAGACATTGACAGACAGATCTTGCATTCTAACTCCAGGTCAGTGGCAAGAAGTTTGATCTTGGAACAAAGTGGATAGCTAAATGAAAACATTAACTTTGTGTGCTGCAGCTGTAAGAAAGAAAAAGGCAAAATTCATTTTAGGAGCTGTTGGGAAAAGAACTGACAATAAAACTGTCAATTTTGCAATGCCTTTATCGAAATTTACGGTGCAACCGCCTTTGAAATACTGTGTGCAGTTCTGGTTGCCACCTCTCAAAAGGGATGTTTTAGAGAGGTATAAAGTGTAGGTGAAGGGCAATCAAAGTGATTAGTGACACAGGGTAAGTCCCCTAAGAGGAAAGGTGACAACATTGGCAGCTATTTAATTTAGAAACAAAGGCCAGCAAAGGGGACATGTCAGAAGAATAGAACAATATCCATGGGCAGAGATGTGGGTCTCCCTTCTCTTGTAATCTTAGAATCTGGGGTTATCCAGAGAAGCTGAATGGTGGAAGATTTAGGACAGACAAAATGAAATAATATTCCCATTTCCCATAATAAGGAATTTGGTACCATAAGCCATGGTGATGACCATGAACTTGGATGGCTTGGAAAGAGAATTATACAAATTCATGGAAGATAATGCTATCAATGGCTTCTTTACTGTCAGAAGGAGCATAACTCTGAATACCAGTTGATAGGAACAGCAGGAAAAGGCTATTGTGTTCATGTCCCACCTATTTTGTGGAATGCTTGTATATGGGCTTCTCAAGACCTGACAACCAGGTGATAACTGGGTCATACTAAGCTCCTTTTAGAGAGCTAACATGTACAGTGCTTTGCAAAGCACTCTGCAAGTCCCATGCAATAATAATAATAATAATAATAATAATAATAATAATAATAGAATGCTCACCTGACATTATTGTGTCAGCAGGTGATTAACAGGTGGGCAGCTCTGTCAAACTTGGCCAGACCCCTGCTTTACAGAGACCAAGAAGCTTACCATCTAAAATTAAACACAGAGGGAACAAAAGTGGAGAGATGGGGAAATAGAGAAGTAATATCCCATTGTTTCAGTTGCACGGACTTAGGCTTAATTACAGTGGGAACTAGGGGGTCCATGAAAGGTTTTTTTAGAATGATGATTTGAATGAAGTAGAGGGGGGCATCAGACAGTTCTGAGAAACAGCTCCAAGAATACAAGGCAGCAAGGGAGCAAAAACAAGAGCCCATTGAGGGAACACTGCTTGCCAAATATCCTCCAGGTGCTTTCTCGTTCATAATGTGTAGATTTTGCTGGTAAATGTGCTTTCAGCATAGTATTAATGATGCTGGGAGACAAAAGCGCTGGCAAGTTTCAGTACACCATGGTCTTCCAAAAACACATTAAATCCAATGGAGAAGCATAATGGAATTTGGATCAATCATCGGTAATGGACTTATGTATAATTCAGTTTCTCTGAATTACCTGAGCCTTGCTACGCCATTTAGCAGGGGTGATATTCCACTGACATTTATCAGCAATCATATTGAAAAAGCAGGACATTCAGAATGGGAACACTTTCTTTTTCCTTGGGAGAGTGGGTAGTAGATTTTATGCCAGTACAAAGTCTAGATTTGGGGGCTTGATTCTAAAATATTTCACCAAAAAGAATAAAACTGGCAAATTTGGGGTTAACACCTGGCAAGTCATGCGAGCTTTGAGAAGATATTTACAACAAAGGTGTGCTGCAAGGAACCACATTTATGTTGCATAACCCCCCCCCCCCCGAAAAACACACACCATTGCAGCAATACTGGAAGGCAATGCTTATGATGGAGCAATAATTTGAAACATAAAGGAAAAGGGCCGAATATAGAAACAAGTGAGTTAACAATAAGTAGGTAGTGTTGCCTTGTGGTTGCTGATAGTAAAGCTTAAGTGGATTTGAATTGTGCAGAATTTATGGCAGGCCTCAGCAAACTTTTTCAGCAGGGGGCCGGTCTACTCTTCCTCAGACCTTGTGGGGGGCCAGATTATATTTTTAGGGGAAAGAAAAGAATGAATTCCTATGCCCCACAAATAACCCAGAGATGCATTTTAAATAAAAGCACACATTCTACTCATGTAAAAACACAATTTTGCTGGATTTAGAAGGCAATTGGGCCAGATCCGGCCTCCAGGCCTTAGTTTGCCTACCCATGATCTATGTCATTAGCAGAGTACTTTAATTTTTTATTACATTTTTATCCCATCTTTCCTCCACGGAACTCATGATGGCTTACAGGGTTCTGTTTCTCCCCACTTTATATTTTATGTTCACAATAACCCTGTGCGGTAGGTTAGGCTGAGAGACTGTAAATGGCATTAAAGGCATTAAAAATGTGTCTTTTAGGATAAAATACTTTGAAAAGTATGTACACTGGGATAAGAATACTATGAGGGTTTTATATATATATATATATATATATATATATATATATATTAATGGATGAAGTTATAAATATGTGAAATTGTGAAATTGACACAGACCGGAAATAGTCTGTTCCATCCACTCCTACATGACTAAAGAAAGAAAAAACAAAAAAAAATCCTTCCAGTAGCACCTTAAAGACCAACTAAGTCAAGTTGACTTAGTTGGTCTTTAAGGTGCTACTGGAAGGAATTTTTTTTGTTTTGACTATGGCAGACCAACACGGCTACCTATCTTTAAAGAAAGAAAGATGAGGACCTTCAGTCTCAGTAACTGCTTCATGGGGGCAAGAGCTACTAGAGATGTGTTGCTGTGCTCATTAGGCCTGACACGCCTGTGCAGAACGTATTTTTGCTGATAAAAGAGTTAGCTCCTGCTTGCACAGCGTGGTTTACTGCTAGCTTGCTCTGACAAGTGGCTACCTACAGCAGTGGTACTCTCCAAGGTGCTGAACTGAAATAAGCATCAAAGGCAGGTCTGTGAGAAGTTTGCAATCTTAATTTCAGCCAGGGAGCGGAAGATATGGGAAGGGAGAGGCAAGGATAACAAACAACAGGCAGTGGAGAACACTGAGAGTGAGTTAAGATAACATAGTTCAAATGGAACAAGTTGCCAGTCTTTAAGTTTTGTTTCAGTTGAGGAAGAAGATTAAGGGCCAAGATGGGGGAACTTTTTGTGATGGCCTGGGATTCGGACTCAGATGCTGAACTTGAGGGATCCCATCCAGCATAGGATTCCTCACCTCTAGAACCAGCTGAGCCGGGGCTGGGGCATGATCCTGAAGGGTCCTCACCTGTGCTGGATCCTCAGGTGCAGGCATCAGCTGAGCCTGCTCTGGCTCTTGACGTGATGGAGGACCCATTACCTGCAGGTGCTCTACTCTCAGCCCCATCAGAGGAAGCTGAGGTTGCCTCTGGGTCTGGTAACCCTCTCCTGAGCTGCAGAGGCTCAGGGCAGAGAGGCGGAGGGAACTAAGTTCCCGCAGGAGGAGTGCTCACCTCCAGGCAAGGAGAGGCGAGTCACCAGAGGATCGGGGCTGCCCTATACCTCGGGGCAGATAAAAGCCAGCCAGCCCCAGTCCCAAGCTGTGGGAGCAACATTGTTGGTTGCTAGTTCCTGCCTGAACCCTGTCCTGCTTTTCTGCCAGAGCTCTTGACCAGCCCCAACTCCTTGCTTGCATGCCTGTTCCTGACTTCACCCAGTTCCCTGCCCTGCACCCAGCTTCAGCTACTACGGACTGCCTCCATGTTACGCCTTTGACCTCAGACCGGACTTGGACCTCGCCTCTCAGGTAACCCATGGGACCAGCACACTTTTACCGTCTGAGGACCACATGCCAGTGGTGGGCAGAGCCAGAGGAAAAAGTGGGTGGAGCAAGTTATGCAAATTTCACGTTTGTACAATAGGCTAACTTCTACACACACTCATACATTCCTCTCCATCCTCCTTCCAGGCATGCAGGAGCATGATGAGAGTTCAAGGACACATTCCAACCAGCCAAAAGCAATCAAGGAGGGTGCAGAGCAGGGCTGTTGAGGGATGTGGCTTAGGGAGTAAAGTTGGGGAGGGGGTGCAGCCTGGGAGAGTCATGAGGGAAAGATAAAAAGGACTGGAGGTTCTCCATCACTGTGTTAAGGATTATGCCCAAAAAAACTGAACATCAAAAGGAGGGAAGGAAGAGAAAGAGGTGATGCTGCTAGGCATTCTGGGAGGAAGTCTCATTAGTGGCAGAGTCTAATAGAGCAGAAGAGCTTTGAGCATGTCTGTGATCCAGATAGGCAAATCATCCACATGAGAGAGGGAGAGAGAGAAAGAGAGAAAGAGAGAAAGAGAGAAAGAAAGAAAGAGAGAGAGAAAGAGAGAGAGAGAGACCACTGATCTGCTTTGTGAGTATGGTAGAAGAGACATGAGAGAAAATTGGCTCTCTGATTCCCTTTATAAACACAAGCCAAGCAGGTACTTTTCATAATCTCATCCACTATATTCTTGCTTTTAGAGGAAAGAAAAATGAAATGTGCTCTTCCCTTCTGCTCCTTTCATTTTTTTTAAGCAGCCTGTGCTCTTCCCATTGCATTGCTGTTAAAAGCTCCCTTGCTTTTAAGTTCTCATGTGACTAGAGGTCCCTCTTTCTCTTTCTTCTTCATCTGTTCACTGGGTTTTATTTTATTTTTATTTTTGCTCCAGCAAATGAAGATGCAGTTTGTGGACCCACACAAATAAAAATTAGCAGAGCTCAGTAAATTGGATATCCGTTTTCTGTTTTTCACCTGCTGTTAGAATGACCAGACTCGGGGAAATATCAGCAGTTGCTGGCCTCTCTTCCCATCCCCACCACCCCACAATAGAGACACAGTGATGTAAAAACATGGAAACCCACCATAATCTGATTCATGCACAAGGTCACCTACTTTTCACCACTTAGCCTAACCAAACTTGTAGGGTCTGCATTAAAGAACAACACATTCAGTAGCATGGACATGATCCTATCAAAGTCCAGCACTTACTGCACATTGATTTCAAGTAGGAAATGTTTAAGATTGGCTAGCTGTCCCAATACCACAGCCACTTGGAGCATAATAGATGGTCTTTAGTTCTATATTTCGCATTGCTTTCTGACATACGGGTTCCTCCTATTTCAGACAATTGAAAGAAAAAGTATGAACACTTAAAATGGACAATCTAATACTTTGCTTTGGAAATGACCCAGACTTCTATTTCTCACTGTAATCCTTGCTGTTGAAGCTTGGGGTGTGAATGGATTGGATATGGGCGTGGGAGAGGAGGCTCCATTGTTCATTCTGACAACAGAAATCCCAGATGTAGTTCTTGGGTCAATAAGCTGAAGAGGATGTGTATAATTTCACAGTATGAAAAAGTGTTCTAGTTGATATCTTGTCAGATGAGTTACTTTCCTCTTTGCAACTCTACCTATCTGAACTCGTTTCAGAAAAAGCACCCCACATATGCTGGAAGTGTGAGAAATCTCATTCCTTTTTCACAGCAGGAGCACAATTCTGCCAAGGTTATCAACACTTTGAAGATCCATGGATTTCAATGGAAGGGCTAGAACATATTATTGCGCAGTGAGAAGATGTTTCATTGGTGGTGTTTAGGGGTTTGGTTCCCCTAAGGGAAGAGGAATCACTGGGAACGTGAACATTTGAAATATATATATATATATTCTATCCTATGATAGACTATGCTGAAATGGCAAAGATGACCTGGAAGATCCGTGACCAAGATGAAGAAAAGTTCGTACAAGACTGGGGAAAAATTATAGAATACCTTAAAGTTCATTGTAAAGAGTTAAAAACATTAGCAGGATTTATATAGCATCTATGAAGTACGTGTATTAAGGTTATTAATGGATTTGAGATTGAATGGAAAAGATAAGATGTGTAAGGGAACAAAGGGGAGATATTGGAAACCGGGGGGTGGGGGAGTCCAGAAGGCATAAATTATTGATTAGTTTTAATTTGTTTTATGTTGAAAATGTCAAATAAAAACTATTTTAAAAAGAGAAAAAAGTATGTATATTAAAATACAAAATCAAAAACACCACAGAACAAAAATATCACGGAAAATATGTATGAAATATTGAAGCAGAAACAAAGAGAGGACCAGAGAAAACTGTAGTAAATTCCGGACTTTTTATATAAAGAAAATAATAGAAATTATACCAAGTCTATAAAAATCCATTTCCATGGATATCCTTTGTTTTCCAGGGGGATGAGTTGCATGCATTGCCAGCAAAGCTTTGTTTCTGAAGATCTGCACATATTGCTACTTTATTGTATTATCCACAGTCATCTATAGGTTGAGGTGCGGTGGGGAGATTGGTTATGTTTTGCATTATTAACATAAACAATAAAATCATACCAAAAATAAAGGAATTTGTACTTACAGTACTTATTTTATCTCTAGAGGGTCTCAGGTTATGTGAATTTTTCTAGCAGTGCTCCTTCCCATACCCATGTCACATGTACCAGTGAGAAATATCTGCTCCAACTAGATCCCTCCAAAATTAGGCCATTATGGAGTTTAGTGTACAGATAATCAACATATTACACTGTAATCATTTATCATTCACTTCAAAGATGTTTAGAAGAGCCAGTAGTGGGGTGAATGTTATGTTACAGTTTGTAACTGCATTAATTAATTGCAGTGGTACCTCGGGTTACATACGCTTCAGGTTACAGACTCTGCTAACCCAGAAATAGTGCTTCAGGTTAAGAACTTTGCTTCTGGATAAGAACAGAAATTGGGCTCCGGCGGCACGGCAGCAGCAGGAGGTCCCATTAGCTAAAGTGGTGCTTCAGGTTAAGAACAGTTTCAGGTTAAGAACGGACCTCCGAAACGAATTAAGTACTTAACCCGAGGTACCACTGTATTCTTTTGGAACCAAATCTGTGGTCAGCTTTTGAACTTTGGGTCATTTCAGCTTATTCCTTTATTTCCATCCCCGGGAAGGCAGAGTGAAAAATTATACAGCATATAAATTGTTGTGACAACTCAAAGAAACTGCAACATCTATTCTGAAGGCAGTGCTTTGCCTTTTGGAGTCCCCTTCCCCACACCCACCCCAAAATAAAATATGTCCCAGGGTGCTTTTCAGCTATCCAGCATCCTTTGCAGTTTGCTTTTTTCTTGATCCTGGTGTTGAAAGGTCTTAGGACAGTTAAGAGGCTATTCTCGCTGCCTGCCCACCTTGTTCCTAAGTGATATTACTGATTCCAGAGGAGGAGAACGTGCTTTAAAAGTGGCACTGCCTTACTCAAGATGCCCATAGGTTTCCCTTGACCTAGATGAAAATGTTCCCAGGTTAGATTTGTCTTTTCTCTGGGAAAATACTGCTCCCATCATCCCTGACCATTGGCCACGCAGGCTGGGCTGATGGGAATTGTAGTCCAAAACATGTAGAGTGCCATATTGGGGGAGTCTGCTGACGCTGCTTTTCTGATATTCACTGGATATGAAATGTGCCCAAGTTGAATGTATTAAAAACTGGAACAGCTGAGTGCATTCCAAAAGGATTGTCTTAGAAAACTCTGTGAGTGCTAAGAATTTCATAATGGGCTTCTTGGACTATGTGGCCTGTATCACATTACAGCCCCACTAAATTGGTTGTCAGCTCCTGGCTCCTCACCCCCATGCCCACTTTTAATAATATATGAAAAAGTAGTGCAAAAGTGCAGAACAAGATGCTCAGGAGATATCAAAGTATCTAAAACAACAACATCCATAATTCAAATCAGTTTAAGAAAATGCAAATCTGATTTTAGGTCAAATAATCCAGCTCTTAAAATTATACTAAAAAAACTAGCAATACCAAACGCATTCATTAGGAAAATATTATTAAAATAGTATTAAAAGCATTAGATTCCTAGCAGATCTTGGTGATGTTACCAGCTGAGGTTTTAATATGTGGACTCTTAGCAAAGCAAAATTTCTCCATTATTATTATCATTATGCCTTTTCCATTCTATCTGCTTGGCCTATTTGCCTGTCATGACCTTCTCTTCTCTGCTGTGATGCTGCCATGGGGTTCTGCAAGCAGAAGTCATAGTGTTGTTGTTGGCACCACAAGTGGCCTTTGACCCAGCTATTCGGATGCCACAGAAGGGTAAGCAGCATGGTACGAGGCAGATGAGTACTCAGTAAGTGAAGTTTTTAATGTGTGACATTTTAATGTATTTTTAATCTTTGTTGGTCCCAGCCAGAGGTCCTCTGGCTGGGGCGGGACGATATGGGATTGAGGGGGCAACTCCCATCTCTTGCGGGGGTGCAATTAGTGCCAGCATCATCCGTTAAGAGTTTGGGTGTAATCTTCGATACCTCCCTCTCCATGGAGGCGCAGATTACAGCTATAACAAAGGCGGCATTTTTTCATCTCCACCAAGCTAAGCAGTTGGCTCCTTATCTCTCTCGCCCTGACCTAGCCACTGTGATCCACACAACGGTCACCTCCAGACTGGATTATTGTAACTCACTCTATGTGGGGCTGCCCTTGAGACTGACCCAGAAACTCCAGCGGGTGCAGAATACCGCGGCGATACTCCTTATGGGGTCTTCGCTGCGAGATCATATTCATCCAGTATTTTACCAGCTGCACTGGCTCCCGGTGGAGTACAGGATCAGGTTTAAGGTGCTGGTTTTAACCTTTAAAGCCCTATACGGCCTAGGACCCTCGTACCTACGGGACCGCCTCTCCTGGTATGCCCCACAGAGAAATTTACGGTCTGCAAATAAAAACATCCTAAAGATCCCAGGCCACAGAGAAGTTAGGCTGGCCTCAACTAGAGCCAGGGCTTTCTCGGCCGCGGCTCCAATCTGGTGGAACGCTCTGTCACAAGAGACTAGGGCCCTGAGGGACCTGACATCTTTCCGCAGGGCCTGTAAGACAGAGCTGTTCCACCAGGCCTTTGGTCAGGGCGCAGCCTGACCCCCTCCTCTGGCAATCTGCACAGAATTTTGCTTGATGGTTGTCATTAATTTGATCTTAATTTGATTTTAATTAATTTTATAATGAATGTTTTTAGAATGTTGGACTATTTTGATTGTTGTTAGCCGCCCTGAGCCCAGCTTCGGCTGGGGAGGGCAGGATATAAATAAAATTTATTATTATTATTATTATTATTATTATTATTATTATTATTATTATTGGAATCCACCCAGAGTGGCTGGGGAAACCCAGCCAGATGGGCGGGGTACAAATAAATTGTTATTGTTGTTGTTCAAAATAAAAGATAAAGGGACCCCTGACCATTAGGTCCAGTGATGACCAACTCTGGGGTTGCGGTGCTCATCTCGCTTTATTGGCTGAGGGAGCCAGCGTACAGCTTCTGGGTCATGTGGCCAGCATGACTAAGCCACTTATGGCGAACCAGAGCAGCTGCTTTCGAACTGCTAGGTTGGCAGGAGCATGGACCAAGCAACAGGAGCTCACCCCGTCACGGGGATTCGAACCGCCGACCTAGGCTCTGAGGTTTAACCCACAGTGCCACCCGTGTCCCTATTATTGGAAATAAACACACCTATAATAGCTGCACAAGCCTTTTGCAAAGAGTTAAAATTTCAAAAGAAACTAGTGCAGGATAAAACCACCACGTGACAGACAAATTCTCTTTTAAAAACATCAGTTTACATTCTTTCAGAAATTTGTTTGCTCTTGGAACCTGAATATTAGTTGCAAGCAAATGAATGGGTAGCCATTCTGCTTTTATATTAGGGCTGAGCTGAAAAATAGCTATTTCCTCAAAAATTTCTTCCTTGCTTGGCTTTTCCTTTTTCAGAAAATGTGAATGTGGGAGAGAATTAAAAGAGGACAAGAATCATTGCCCTCCCTTGACTGCATAATGTCTTCATTTAACAAATAAAATGTGGGTACATGTTATTATGAAGCTAATTCAAAGACGACAATCTATCTCATCCATGAAATGATTGGTTTGGAGCACATGAGCTAAGAAAAAATGGTGCTGAAGCAGATGATTGGGGAAAGAAGCAGTCATGAAGAAAGAGAAAGGGGAAGGAAATCAGGAAACATCTTGCCCATGAAAGCCCTCCCTTGAATATTTAGCAAAATACTAGTTTATATCAATGGTAGTTAAATCTAAAACTCTAGTTTGAAGGATCTGGGAAGATTGTGAAAGACAGCTAAGGTGATGTTTGTCATTGCCCTGTCTTTTTGACCTCCATGCTCAGAACTCTTGTTGGCAGCAATCCACAAGAAATCCACTTAAGTGCTGACAAGAAACCAGATTTCTTTCACTTTTGTCTTGAAATTACCATTGATTCAATGCACATCAAAAAAGAAGACAAACTCATGCTTTCTTCTGTTGTTAACACACTATTTTGCCTAAAGCTAAAATTTCAGACACATTTAGAAGGTCTTGCTCAGGACACAGAGTGTTCTTTTTCATTTTGCTTGCTTGCTTGAAAAACAAACCCTCTCTGATTTCTTTCTTGCAAAACAGAACACTTACCATTCTGGAGAATGCCCAATGCCCCCACAAAGGTAGAATCAAGCTAATCTCTAAAGGAGGAATAGCCATTTTCTTAAGGCCAGGTGCAAAAACAGCTTTAGCACTCAGCTGAAAGGGGGACAGTGGGTTCATTCAAACATCATGCTAAGTGGAGTATTTGGGGAACACTCTGAAATAGCCTTTTAATAGCCTAGGCTCACAGAAGATGAGTGGAACCTAGTAGCTACTGAGACTTGAGGCAAAGGTTGTTGCTACTGGGGGAGCAAACGGCTTCTGCAGTATGAGCCCAAGACAGTGTTGCTTCAGGCTCTTGAAGACTCATGAGAGGGCCCTGGGATGAGGAGGATTTTATTCAGTTCACACTTAAAGGTGAACCTCCATAATTCAGTTTCTGGAACAATATGAGAACCAAAACACATTGTTTGAAATTCACGCTTCCCCAGATTTTGAACTGCATTTCTCTGGCCAAATAGTGTATACAAAATTGCATATACTGTGGTAAGGTATGCGTAAAAATGCATGCATTAGTAAAAATAACATTAAAAATGCATTATATTTGGGGAAGTTGTTTTGCAAAAATGTGTATATTAGCCACATTTGCATATAAACGTGAATAGTGGGAGACGTTTGCACTAAAATGCTGATCACTTTTTATGAAGACTTTCAAAATATTGATGATGATCATTGCAAACAGATGTGGAAAATATGGAGAACTGAGCATAAGATTGAGAAACTGAGGAAAAACTCAAATTAACAGATCCAGCCAACTTTATGACAGGCAGATTTGGTCCACAACTGGCCATCCTTAGTTGAAATTTGCTGAAGCCATTCATATGTATGAAGAAACCCCATCTAAGCTGGCAGGAATGCTTAGTTAAATTTCTCAGGGGATAAGGAATATAGACTGTAGGGTTTGGAATACTGAAATATATAGCACCTAGGAAGTTTTATTCCCTCTTTTATATTGCTGCCCCTGAAATGTCCTTGAAAAATACTGTAGGTCTTGGATCAGGTTTGTGCCCCACAGCCTGTAGGAAGTTAATAGGTCTGCTAACATCTGAATCAGAATCCAAGTAAGCAGAGTGATTTAAAACAGCCTTCACTTGGCAGCTACTACATGTAAACTTCCCTAAGCTGTCCATTTAAATTTCTACTGATGTTGTTGGAGGTGGGTGAGAAATCATCTGATATGAAAGTAACTGGTCCAGTGAATGGTCTGAGCAAATGATACCATTTTACTGCTGGGCCTATGTGAGAGTGGGCCTGAATGCATAGGAGACTGCCTGAGACCCATCTGCAAATGGTTGAAGCTCTAGAATAAATAGTGGCACATACATTCAACTAATAATAGCTGTAGTAAGATCTGTGTGCAGATGTTCTAAACCTGGTTACTGAATATCATGTTTTGCAATTCCCAATCCCACCCAGGCCTCATAGAAAGACCCAGATGTGGGTGTGCTAAATAGTGAAGTTTCTGTTCTCAGCTCTGGGATCCTGCATGCCAAAGGATGTTTTCATCAGGCGCCTCAGACTCACAAGAAGCCTTTCCAATACATTCCATGTTGTCCCCATGCAACAGGAAACAGTGCCACAACCCTGGACAATGGTCCCTCAGAAGCACTCATAGTTTCTCAGAAGAGACAGCCTTCCAAAGACGGCAAAAGGTCTCTGCGCTCTGCTGAGACAACAGTTCTGCTCCAGAGAGAAGCTACACTGCTCTGTCCAAGGTCCTGATGTGACGCTGCTTTGCCTCATAGGACTCTGCCTTGCCTGCCAGTAAGTGCCACAGACCAAGGCTTCCCCCTGTGAGACTTAAAGCGGGGGCAGGACTCTGAACATGCAAAGAAGGGGGATGTTAACTGTGCCCACGCCTTCATTCAGATTTAGCACAAGACCTGAAAGAGCTTACACATGAATGGGGATCCTGCTTTTGGGAGGTTCACAGGCAAAGCTCATTAGTATTTGTATATACATATGCTGTAAAAAGTCATGCCAAATGTGCCCTCCCAGCAGATGTCAAACAAATAAACAACTATGTGATTTTTAAGGCAGGCCTGTTCAGGGAAGTTGCTTAAGTGTTTGATGTTGTATTGAGTTTTTACTGTTTTTGTTGGGAGCATCCCTGCTCCAGAATCAGGTATTTTTGTTTTTGCCCAAAGTGGCTGGGACAACCCGGTCAGATGGGTGGCATATTATTATTATTATTATTATTATTATTATTATTATTATTATTATTATTATGCCAGTCAGTGTGTTTCTGCTCACCCTCTACTCACATCCAGTAATCCCACATTTAATATCCACACGTGCCTCGAGATACGCTGCATACAGATACAGGGCCCAAATTTGTTAAACTGGCTTTTTACTGGAGAAGCATGACATTACAAGAAAGCAGCCTCTGCCAGCAATTGCTCACTTGCTTGATGGAAAGTCAGATGCATAAATAACAGGCTAAGTGAATGAAAGAATCACGTGCAGCGAAGAGAAATAAATAGCAGAGAATGCAGACAACAAAAGATGATGCTGGATGTTGTCTGGGATTCCAGAAACGTGCCAGTTTAAGCTACAAGCCAAGAGCTGTGAAGGAAACTGTAAACAGGAATCAGCATCAAGGACCAAAAAGCAACTAAGTGTCAGGATGGTAATTAAAATCCATAATGTTGGAGAGATGAAAATGGATATAGTGAAAATGTACTGAAAGTTAAAATGATGTTTTGTGCCCAGAAACATGGGGGGGGGGTGTTATTGAAGAAAAGGATGCTGAAAAGATCCTGTTTCAATAAAAAAGACTTTTGAACAGACAGCGGCCATCATATAATGATTTGTCACTGATGTTCCCAAAAGACTGTGGTGCAATTCATCCAGCTGCTGCACTGACACCAAGCCACCTCAAATGCCAGCTACATTTGGTGTTAAACCTGTTAGCCCTCGGGGACACAGCTTTGAAGCAAAGTAGTTTTAGTAGACAGGCATGTTATTTGCTTGCTTGGTCATCTAAATTGCCAGATAGACATGTACTGGCGTCCTCTAGAGGCCTGGCATGGAAGCTGCTTAAGATCTTGCCAGATATGCTTTGCTAAGTCCAAGCTGTTTCAATATAAGCCGTAAATGGGTGGCAGGCTATTTCTGGCCAGGAGCTGTAGCAACCATTTCAATTAACTGTAGCAGTGTTAGTGGTTATTGCCATCCTTAAAATATCCTGGCTTCCAGGGATACCTGGCTTTTGCTGGGGCTTACGTCTTCGAGGCCTTGTGTCGCATCCTTTCTCCAGATGGCTTTTCTCACTATCTCATTCGTTCCACAAGATGATTCTACAATGGCTTTTCCTGTCCTCATTTCTTTTAAATGTTTATCTCTCTCATCTGAATTTCCCTCTGCTTCATACTGCCACACTGTCCTATTATATCCCTATTTATTAGGCTATTTCAGCCGGAAATTCCACATCCTTGCTCCAGAATCAGGTGTTTTATTTTTTGTTTTTAAAAGAACTCTGGAATATTCCCCCCCCCCATGTACTCTGGACACTAGAGACATGACTTATTTACCCCTCTGGAGCATGTAAGTTTGCCCCTGGGATCTCCACATCCTTGGTTATCGTAGTGTTTGTTCTTTTCTCCCACTGCCAGTCGGCTGCCACACCCTGTTGGCTCATAGTGCTTGAGGGAACATGTTACATCTCTGTGCCTCTCAGACTAAAAGCCCCAGGGGAGGGCCAGGACTAGCAGTTTACTATTCAGAGACTTGTTTGTTCTGACACTGTTACAAGATCTGGAAATACGGATGGTGGGGAGAGGAACAAACACAAACAAAATGAGGCTCATTTTAGCCTCATCTTCCTCTTCATGTTAAAGGGCAACCAACACACACTGTGTCCCATCCAACCTCTGAGCTTCAGTAAAGTGTATCTGTCACCCAGCTCCATGCTTGGACTTTCCACCTCCCACTGTCCTGAAGCAGCAATTCTTTCCCACCCAGACTGGCATTTCATTTCTTTCACTGCATTGTTTCTCACTGTAAATATTAAGTTGTGGGTGGACATAGCAGTCGACACAGAGATTTCTCCAAGTGGTTCTTTATAGTAAGCTGGAACTGAACTGAACTGCAAACAGCTCAGCAGGCCTGCTTTTATAGGCAGCCGGCTGTCAACATTGTAACAACAACAACCCAGGGTTTCCTGCCTAAATTAACTTATGTGGACCTGAGTGAAACTATATACACAATACCCCTGGCGGCCAGGGTGAGAACTTCAGTACATAACAGTACAGTGGTACCTAAGTACTGTACTTAATTCGTTCTGGAGGTCCGTTTTAAACCTGAAACTGTTCTTAAGCTGAAGTACCACTTTAGCTAATGGGGCCTCCTGCTGCCACCGGAGCACGATTTCTGTTCTCAACCTGAAGCAAAGTTCTTAACCTGAAGCAAAGTTCTTAACCTGAAGCACTATTTCTGAAGAAGTGTGCATGCACACACAAAGCAATGGCCATAAAGGTAAAGGTAAAGTGACCCCTGACCATTAGGTCCAGTCATGGCTGACTCTGGGGTTGCGGCACTCATCTCGGTCTATAGGCCAAGGGAGCCGAAGAAGTGTGCATGCACACGAAAGCTCATACCAAGAACTGACTTAGTTGGTCTTTAAGGTGCTACTGGAAGGAATTTTTTTTTTGTTTTCACTATTTCAGGGTTAGCGGAGTCTGTAACCTGAAGCGTATGTAACCTGAAGCATATGTAACCCGAGGAACCACTGTAAACTCATTCATGCTCTGCTGTTGCAGTTTCTCATGTGGTCTCCATGGGTGCCAATGTGCCTACCGGCACTTCATATGGCACTCCCAAGAGGTCTCAGTAAATATCCCCTCAAAAACACACGGTGCGTGGGAGACTCTCTGCTCTTCCGGCTCAGTTCCTATTTGCATTGGCGCAGTCTCTCCTGCACTGAGCAGGGATGCAGGTGGCGCTGTGGTCTAAAGCACTGAGCCTCTTTAGCTTGCTGATCAGCGGTTTGAATCCCCGTGATGGGCTGCGCTCCCGTTGCTCTGCCCCAGCTCCTGCCAATCTAGCATTTCGAAAGCACGCCAGTGCAAGTAGATAAATAGATATCATTGTAGCAGGAAGGTAAACAGCATTTCCGTGCCCTCTGGTTTCCGTCACTGTGTCCCGTTGCACCAGAAGCAGTTTAGTCATGCTGGCCACATGAACCGGAAAACTGTCTGTGGACAAATGCCAATGTAGGTGCCTTTTTTCCAATTAATTGGGCAGCCGATGGGAAGTCTTGCCCACACTATTCTGTGTTCCTGTCTCTGTTTCTGCTCTTTTTGATGTGGCAGCCATTTTGCATTATGCCACAACCTTTGGCAGCCATTTTGTGGCTTAAGATGCATGAGCCATAAAAAGGTTAGCCATTCCTGAGAGTGTTCAGGAACATTCCATGGTACTACAACAGCGGAGCCAATGGCTAGGAAGCTCACACACACAAAGCAATGGCCATAAAGGTAAAGGTAAAGTGACCCCTGACCATTAGGTCCAGTCATGGCTGACTCTGGGGTTGTGGCACTCATCTCGGTCTATAGGCCAAGGGAGCCGGCATACAGCTTCAGGGTCATGTGGCCAGCATGACTAAGCTGCTTCTGGCGAACCAGAGCAGCGCACGGAAACGCTGTTTACCTTCCCTCCAGAGCGGTACCTATTTATCTACTTGCACTTTGATGTGCTTTCAAACTGCCAGGTTGACAGGAGCAGGGACCGAGCAACGGGAGCTCACCCCATCATGGGGATTCGAACCGCCGACCTTCTGATCAGCAAGTCCTAGGCTCAGTGGTTTAACCTACAGCGCCACCCGCATCCCGCAAGCAATGGCCATAGATCTAAGTTATTGTGTATAAATTATATATGTATGTATTCTATTTTGGCTTTTCTTATCCCACCTTCCACTCCAAATCAAGTTCCTATGATGGTTTACAATGTTTAAAGCAGAACATTTAAGTACACATATAACAGATTTATATAGATATGGTAAATATTAAATTTAATGCTACATTTCATCTGCTGCTCTCAGAGTTATGGACCTGTTTTTATACCTTTGAATTTTATTTTACTGTATTGCGTTTATATATTTGTATTGATTTAAACCACCCTGGGGCCTTATTGGCAAAAGGAGGTATATAAGGTTGATAAATAAAGTAAATACTGCAGTAACATAAATAAAAACAGAGAACTAAAAACTGGAAACATACACTGTAGTGTATATAGGATATGCATTAAAATAAATCTAATAATTATGCAAAACATCAGATTTGAGTTTGCTTTTTAGATCTGTCATGGGAAGAAATAGAGTATGGAGAGATACTATTACTATATATTTTGATATACTATTACTATACCTATTTTGATATTGTTATGAAAACCCTTTGTCTTCCTTGGCTTTAAGGGATATGAAGAGAGATTCGGTTTTCTCTGGCCCTTTTGCGTCACTGTTAATGTTATTCATCCTCTGATTCATTTCCTAATTTTCTCAGATTTGGCCAAGTTCAGTACTACCAAAGGCAAAGGTTGGATTATACTGACTGACTGACTAATTGCACTGAAAAGACCATGGCAACTCACAGATAAGTGGCAAGGGAGAGCAGTAGCAGAAAGCATCATCCTCTTTAACAGGGCCTTGCTGCAATCCGCATGGGGCTGACCTGGGTTACGGTGTAATGTGATCAGAGTTATGGAGCTATTTATATATAAAGAGCTTCTCCAGCACATTATTCATCATTCGTATTCCATCTCCAGCCACTCTTCTTCCTGGGCTCAAGTGCTCTTATTCATCACTTGGGGGCGTCCTTGGCTGATCTGAAAGAGGTGGTGGGACACAGCAAAAGGCAATCGCTTGGGTATGCATTCTGCATCTGTTGTACGGCTAACATTTCTGACCCCACATTTTGTTTCAATTCTTTGAAAGAGGAGAGTGTATAACAGGAGTCAGCAATCTTTTTCAGCAGGGGGCCAGTCCACTGTCCCTCAGACCTTGTGGGGGGCCAGACTATATATATTTTTTGGGGGGGGATAATGAACAAATTCCTATGCTCCACAAATAACCCAGAGATGCATTTTAAATAAAAGCACACATTCTACTCATGTAAAAACACGCTGATTCCCAGACCATCCGTGGGCCAGATTTAGAAGGAGATTGGGACGCATCCGGCCCCCGGGCCTTAGTTTGCCTGCCCATGGTGTATAACATATGCAGTATCAACATACGGTAGAAAATTAAAGTACAACCAAAAGAAAAGAAGGGGAAAGATTACAGAATCAGACTCACAAAACGCTGAGGAAGTTTACACGTCACATTAGGTAAAGGTAAAGGGACCCCTGATCATTAGGTCCAGTTGTGACTGACTCGGGTTGCAGCACTCATCTCGCTTTATTGGCCGAGGGAGCCGGAGTACAGCTTCCGGGTCATGTTGCCAGCATGACCAAGCTGCTTCTGACGAACCAGAGCAACGCACAGAAATGCCGTTTACTTTCCCGCTGGAGCGGTACCTATTTATCTACTTGCACTTTGGCATGCTTTCTTATTGCTAGGTTGGCAGGAGCAGGAACCGAGCAATGGGAGCTCACCCCATCACAGGGATTCGAACCACTGACCTTCTGATTGGCAAGTCCTAGGCTCTGTGGTTTAACCCACAGCGCCACCCTAGGCCCCACACGTCACATTAAACCATAGTTAAAAATAAGCTTTGGTTTAATGTGAGTGAGTGACGTGCCAGAATGGGGGCAGAGGCAGACTTAGGGCAGTATGAGCAGTGTGGCCGCTAGGCACACAGCCAAGGAAGGCACCTTCTCAAAACTTGGTAAGCATTTGCCCAGTTTTGGGAAGGAGGCGTGGGGGCTCTGGCGGGGTCCTAGAGTCCTCTTGCCTCCTTCCCAAAGCTGGGCAATGACCAGGCTTTAGGAAGGTGGTTGGAGGGCTCTAGGACCCTGCCAGAGCCTCACACCTCCTTCCCAAAGCCTGGCTTAACCAGTGCCACAAAGGCTTGGGGAAGAGTGTCAAATGTTTGCCTTGTACAGGGAGGGAGGGCAGAGGCTGGCTTTGCATGAGAAGATTGGCTTCTAGATTGCAGGTTGCTGGAGGAAAATAAATCACAAGTGCTGGTTTCACACATAATGAGAAGCCAACTTCTGCTTAGCTTCCTCCCCAGCAGGAATGGCAAAGGAGCAACAGGGCAAGGAGTGAGATTGGCATGGTACACTACCAGAACTACAAGACTGGTTCTGCTAGTCACCTGAAGTCTGTTGACCTCACCACCATCCTGCCACACACCATCAGGGTGTGCAGCAGTGACACCATAGTCAGGTCTGTGGTGGCAGTGGTGGCAGTGGTGGCAGTGGTGGACTTTGGGCTCTCAAATTTGGCACCCCCACCACTCACACTCTGTTCTACATTACTGTTGTGGCACTGGGGTCCAGTGTAGCCAGACCAGTTGTACTACCCTAAAACCACCTCTGGTGACAGGGGCCACTCCTTCTCATTGGCTGCTTCTAAACCCCACACATACTTTCCTGGAAGTAAGCCACACGGAACACAGTTGTAGCAACATCTGAGCAAACTTGCATAAGAGCTGTGCTGTGTAAATGTTTATGAACATCCTAGTAGGATCTGGGGAAGAAATCTCACTGGACTCTTTGGGAATAGAAGCCCATAGCATAGGTGGCTAACCTATGACCCCAGATGCTACTACAGCTCACACCATCCCTTGCCATTGCCCATGCTAGCTGAAGCCGATGTGAGTTGTAGTTCAACAACACCTGGAAGGTCACAGTTAAACACCCCTACCATATGTCAGGGAGTATTGATAACAAAATGAGCGGAGTTAATTAAAAGGAAGATTTATTGCAAAAACAACAAAGTTCATCAGAGCGGTGAGCACAGCCATCCATCAGTAAATCAAAGATGTCCCTTCTAAGGAGGGTGTTTCCGGCGAGACCAGAAACAAGCGAACTTCCTCTTGTGACGTAGTCTTGAAGAGCCCCTATACACCTAGACCTTGGGGAGAGGGGGTCAGCTCTCACCTCTTCCTCATTCTCTGAGAGTTTACTTCCATGGACTTCCCCACTTTCTAAGTTGGGTTCATTTCTAACCCCTGTATCTTGCTCTTCGCTAGCACGCTGGCAAGCTGCTGGCTGGCTCTCTAATAAGTTGCTATCAGTTGGCATTCCTACGGGTGTGGGAGTTGACTCATGGCTATAATCCTCTTGTCTTGTAGTTAACCCTCTCTCCTCCTGGCTCCTGCCTTCACTGGGAGCTAGCTGCAAACTTCTCTTGGGGTCTGGCTCATTCATGACACCTTGGCTGGTATGCATGGTCCTAGCTTTTGGGGGCTTGCCTGATTACATCTTCAATTGTTGTGAGCTGTTTCAGTGCAAGCTAAAAGGAAATCTGCGTCTGCTTGAGACGGCTATATCCATGCTCCTGCTAATTCACACACACTAGCTAGGAATACTCTTTGAAGGAGGAAGCAGCAAACACCCTTTGAACTCCAGCACTGAAGTGAAGCCAAGCATTCCATGCAGAAGCTGGATTTGTGCATTACCCCTCAAATGGTAAGGAAAGCTCATGCAGCTTAGGCCACCACACATACCAATATTCACAGGAGGCAGAAGCAGCCTCAAACAGGATGCTATGTGCCAGGAAGAGGTGAGGAGATGCTGAAAGGTTCATAGAATCATAGAATCATAGAGTTGGAAGAGACCACAAGGGCCATCGAGTCCAACCCCCTGCCAAGCAGGAAACACCATCAGAGCACTCCTGACATATGGTTGTCATATGCAGGTTTCTAGGGTCCCCTGCAATGCCAAGGGTTTTACTGCCCAGGAACTGTGTGAACTGGGCCCAGATCTCAGAGTCTTGCTTGGTAGTTGCATATTTGTAGATAATATTGAGCATTCTTTTATACTACGTTTCTGAATGCATGGATATGGGAATGTATTAGAATGGGAAAGAAGATTCCACGATTCCACTCAGTAGATGAAGTCTTGAGTAATTTAAGTGCAACTGAGGTTTATAAGCACTACTAAGATAGTGTTATGTTCCTAACATCCATTGTAATGATATAGAACCATACAATACTTTTAGATCACCGACTACTATATGTCATGCACAGTTCTGAAATTTACAATCTGCCCATTATCATTAGATCATATTCTTCAAATGATGCCTCTCCATTTTTTAAAATCAAATTTATGTCAGGAATAAAAACACTTTAACAGACACATTAATGGATGTTGAAGACTGGACAATATGAAATCTCAATTAAAATGGGAAATTCATTTAAAATGGGAAACACATCTATTAAGAGTAGACAGCTGCTATTACATTCCAGGCAGATGATGACTTGATTAGTCTACTATTTCTTATATCACCTTTTCTTTTCTTTTTAACCTGAGGAATGATTTTGCTTCCATATATGAATGGAGTAACAGCAAGTTATCTTCTGCTGTGATGGAAATAATTATAGATTGCACATGTACATAAAATTATGTTAGGGGCCAGGTGTTCTTCATTGGGAAACATTAATGAGTGATCCTGAAGGCATCTAATGATGAAAACGTCAGTAATATTGATCAAGAAGATTTAGAATTCAAGAGAACCACAAATTCCACCACTGTGAGCTGTGGATTCCTAATGAAAGATTAAAGAAGACCTTACATCCCACTGCCACACAGTAACTATGCCACTACAGCACCCATAAAAGACAATTAGATGGCTCCTGATCACAGTCCTTTACCTAGAGCAGGGGTCTGCAACCTTTAAGACAAAAAGAGCCACTTGGACCCGTTTCCGAAGAAAAAAAAACACCTGGGAGCCGCAAAACTCATCATTATAAAAATAACTTTTTTGTCACTTTGTTATTATTTCTTTGTTTGACCCCTCAGAATTACTCCTCCTCATAGAAATAAACGTTAAATTAACAAGTTACCTTTGTGTGTGTGTGTGTTCTTCACTCCCCTTCAAAACAGTGACCAGCGTACATGTCCCCTTTCAATGCAGTGACCAGCGTACATGCCCCTTACAATGTAGCGGGCGGGCGGGAAGGTGACGTCGGGACGGTGCGTGACTAACGCACGCACTGCCCCCATGCGACGTCACAGCCAGTACAGCGCCCGCCACAGTGGGGAGTGTCGGGGCACACAATGCGCCTCCTCCCCTCGCTAGTATCCGCCCCGGAGCCGCGGCAAAGGTGTAAAAGAGCCACATGCGGCTCCGGAGCCGCGGGTTGCAGACCCCTGACCTAGAGCAGCTTTGCTCCACAGTTTCCCAGCTCAGAGAGCATCAATCAATCAATCATCTCCTTTATTGGCATAAAAAAGTGCATCGTATACATGGATCAGAACACAATAAAGTTAACGAAGCATAGTAGAAGATACTTTAAGATACAACTGTCCAGACATCATGAGGTACAAAGATGGCTCTTAGGACCTATGGTGATGTAATTTCATAGCGCCACTCTAAAATCTTGCCACATTGTCATTACTACAATTGTTCAGCAGATAAGACACCCTGGAAGAATCAGTGTGATAAATCCCTTCCTTCAATAAGGGGGTCAAATGCTTATGATATATTTTTTGCATAAAATGGGCAATAAAATAAAACACGTGTGGTGGATTCAACCTGTTTTGTGCCACAGGGGAAGGATCTTCCAGAGTATGGGATTGTTGAGAATCTACCTTGCAAAACTGCAGATGGTAAGATGTCAAATCTTGTGAGGGAAAGATCTCTGTGTAGATGGGGATCATAAAGCTGGTGTAAATATGGAGTGTCCTGGCCAAAGGAGGGTGGAATTCCCAACACCAATGAGGAACAGGTTTTGTTGGCTGCATTGCAAAAGGTTTGGAATTCAGTCTCTAGGATTCTGCACTTGTTTGTCTGGAATGCTTCCATTTGCAAGAGCATAAGCAGTGACTCGAGTGATAGGCCACAGGTTCTGATTTTGCTCTCAATGCAAGCCTAGCCATTTGGAGTGGTAGGATTCTGCCAGCATGTGGAAAGTTAAAGAAGATGGATCGGACATGAAAAGTAGGCATAGCCAGAATTTTATAGTGATGAGCCATGCTTTTGGAGAGTATTTTGATTTATTTATTTGTGCAATACAGTGGCATCTCTGGTTACGTACTTAATTCGTTCCGGAGGTCCATTCTTAACCTGAAACTGTTCTTAACCTGAAGCACCACTTTAGCTAATGGAGCCTCCCACTGCTGCCGCACCGCCAGAGCACAATTTCTGTTCTCATCCTGAAGCAAAGTTCTTAACCCGAGGTACTATTTCTGGGTTAGCAGAGTCTGTAACCTGAAGCGTATGTAACCTGAAGTGTATATAACCCAAGGTACCACTGTATGTTTATACTCCATGTTTCCTTCCAGGAGGAAGGTAGGTTTGGCTGAGAAGTATGACTGACCCAAAGTCACCTAGCGAACTTAATGGCTGAGTAAGATTTCAAGCAATGTCTAACCCTATAACCACTACATTATATTGGCTCAATCCGAGGCAGGGTATCACTGAAGATCTAGCAGCTCAGCGCCTGCTCTCTAAAGCACTCCAGTGACAAGCTGATAACAGACAATCCCTGACAACATCAGTGCATCAGACCGTGTTTCCGAAACCTCTGAGGTGTGCTGATTTTGCTGATATGGACGGTGTGCGTGGACGTTGCTTTTATAGATTTGGTTTGTGTTATGTTATGTACTGAGTTGAATAGGATCCAAAAGGCAGCAGTCTGATTGGTCCTAGAACAATGCAGCAGTATGATTGGTCCGCAGGAGCCACCCAATCCAGCTCCAGGTGGAAGTGAATCTGCAACCTGATTGGCCTACAGGAGAATCCCGGAATTAGCCAATCACCTGCAGCCCATTGTGTAAATAATGTATATAAAGCAGATATTGGGGGGGGGGAGACTTTCATTCCTCACTACTATGAGCTGAATAAAGAGCATGAAATCCACACTCGACTCCGAGTATATTTCAGTTTATAATAATAATAATAATAATAATAATAATAATAATAATAATAATAATAATTTATTATTTGTACCCCGCCCATCTGGCTGGGTTTCCCCAGCCACTCTGGGCGGCTTCCAACAGAGATGAGAAATACACTAAAATGTCACATATTAAAAACTTCCCTGAACAGGGCTGCCTTCAGATGTCTTCTGAATGTCAGGTAGTTGTTTATCGCTTTGACATCTGATGGGAGGGCATTCCACAGGGCGGGCGCCACTACCGAGAAGGCCCTCTGCCTGGTTCCCTGTAACTTGGCTTCTCGCAGTGAGGGAACCGCCAGAAGGCCCTCGGAGCTGGACCTCAGTGTCCGGGCAGAACGATGGGGGAGTTTGTATTATATGAACGTATGAACTCTTGCTTGGGGGTTACAGGGTTAACTTGCTATGCCTGCCCTAGTGCTCAAATTGAAGGAGAGAAATTCACTGAGGGTGTAAAGGTGGCAGGGCCGACCCAGAATATTTTGGCACCTGAGACAAACCACAAAATGGCATCCCTTTCCCCACCTAGGGAAGAAAGGGCGAGTGAAGATTTACATCACAACCTGCTGTTTCTGTGGTTTCCTGGTGCCTGAGGTGGTCACCTCACCTTGGCTCGTGGCCCTAAGAGGTGGGCATGTAGCTGGCCTGAGAGCTGGGAACTAAAACCCACAAAAGTTACCAGAGCCTGTGATCTGCAGGGACAGGTAGGTTGAGTTTATTTCTAGAAGTATCTTGCTTTGAGAGAGTTAGTTCAAGGCAGATCTCAACAGTATAAGGAGGAAAAGCACACCGTTTAAAGAACAAAGAAGGAAGAACTGCAAAGATTCTTTAGAGAGAATGTTACTGCAATATATCATTTAGTTTTCAGGGAAAGAGGATTTGTGTCTAAACCTTTGTTTGTTTTGTTCCTTCGCTCCACGGAAAAGCTACTTGTATGCTAGCAACCTTTCCTGGTTATGCCTATATTATAAGAACCTCTTTATTTGTCTTGCTCCATTACAACCCTGCAGACTCCATTATTCCACCACTTGTGCCTTCAGCCAAGATCTGTGCTACTTGAGTTGTTCTTGGGGAGACACAAGGGAATTTTTTTAGTCTGGTTAAGAAAAAGGGAGACTTGTAGAAATATTCCCCCTTTTTCTGGGTGGCAGGAAGTTCCTGAATGGGGAGGGTGCGCTTTGTTGTGGCTGGATCTCCCTCCCCATCATGGCACAATATCTAGGGTGGCTGAGGTCCTGTCACAGAAGCCATGTTTTTTTCCTGACATAAAATAAATTGGAGACACGCTGTGCTATTATCCCCAAAATATTAATTTTTTTAAGTGTGTGAATGTAAGAATGAGCAGTGACTGGAAAGAGACAGGCCATCACCAATGATAGGTGCCTCATCTGAAGAAGAATTCAGTTGGATCTTTTTATCGGGAATGATGTAGTGCTGTCAATCACAGCAGAGAATGGTAATGGATCAGAAATGGGCATCTTGGTGGTGGAACATCTGCTCTGCAGGCAGAATGTCCCAGGTTCAATCCCCTGTCTGAAACCCTGGAGAGTTGTCACCAGTCAGTGTAGAAAGTACTGAGTAGATAGACCAATGGTCTGACTCAAATATAAGGCAGCTTCTGTGGGATGTGAAACACAAGAGCAGTTGAGTACAACATTCCTAGAGTGAACATGTTTACACATGGGGAGGAATGTTTGTCCAGCCAGCAGGTAAACTTCCTGTTTCCTTCTGGGCTGGGACAGACGTCCTCTGCATGTGACTAGAGGTGGGTGTGGACTCACCTGTGCAGGTTAACAACAAAAGCACAGGGCAGGGCAGCCATCTCTCTCTCTTTGACTACATGCATTGAAGAAGCAACATCTGCTTAGCCAAAGATGCTCTCTTGGTTGGGACTATCTCCTTATGAGATAGTTTCCAGGTATATGTTACTTTTCTAAGCTAAGTCTGCCTTCTGGGATCCGATTGTGAACAGAATGTGAGTAAACTCTTTTTATACTTTTATAGAAGATTATGTCGTGTCTTATCTTTTATGAGGGAATAAGGGGAAAATACCAAAACCGTTATTATAGAGGCTTTAGCGAGCCTGAGCAAACACATCCGCTGCAAGTTTAAAAAGGGGAATGTTACTCTGCTAAATTGCGAACTTGTTAACACAAGTTGGAAAGGCTATAATCAAACAATATATCCTCTCCCACATCCCTGAACATCCCCACAGCTTCCTATGCTCCTGTGACTTGCGCAGGCGTCTATTCACACATACGCATGAACCTATAACAACAACCAACAAACACCTATATAAACGAATACCAAATGTTTCATTTGCGCAACATGGTGGTCATTTTACAGCTTGAAATGCCAGTATACAAATAAAACCTAGCAAGATAGATAGTTTTTATGACTTACACAGGCTACCCAACCCACTTTGCATGGACCATAAACTTTAGTAGTTCCTGAGATAGGGAATAGAAATTGCCTTATTGGGAGTTTTGGCAGGTGCTAGAGAGCCAAGCAACTTGCTCTGGAGGCTTAGGTTTGATGCCTCCAAATTTGAATCTGGGCTTTCAAATTCATTTTATTGATGCTCTGAAAAAAGATCACATAGGTTTCTCCTTGTGCAAGTGTCCAATCCTTTGCAACTTTACTCATAAATAACTTCTTTTTTTTAATTTTAATGAACTTGCTACTAAGTGTGCCTAGAATTGCAGTGTTCGGCAACTTGACCACCCAGATATTATAAAAAGAGGCCTTTCTAACAGAGTTACCAGTTATGTCGGAGGCAAAAGAACCCCAGCTATAAGCTATATATTGTGATCTACTTATAACTTTTGTTGATATCTTTTCAGATGGATATGGGCCAAAAGCAATGCACTCGTCGATAATGCATTAGCTAAAAGCTTAATAAGCACAGTATAATCATGAGATAGGAAGTGCTTTGACATCGCTGGCTGTAATATGGAGAGTTATCCTACACATTTCACACAGAGTTGGGGGACCAATTGTCTCAGTCCAGCCGAGCTTATTCTGTGTTTAGAATCTGGCTTCCTCAGGCAGAGCTGCAAGCACAAACAAATGTTGAACCACGACACACACTCACACACATACCTGCAATCCAACACTTGAACCTACGCTTTCCAAAAGGTTAACGCTTTGCCATTTTTTAAGGAGTGGGGCTGGATCCAGCCTCCCTTGCTCCTCTTTATGCAGGAAACAGTTGACTGCCAGGTGTTCAGCTTCTTGGAAAGGTATCACACACATGCAGAGAATAAGATAAGTCTCAAAAAAGAAGACAAAACAAGAAATAGTACCCATGTAGGGGGGGAGAAGCGGGTGGCACTGTGGGTTTAAACCACAGAGCCTAGGACTTGCTGATCAGAAGCTCAGCGGTTAGAATCCCCGCGACGGGGTGAGCTTCCGTTGCTCAGTCCCTGCTCCTGCCCACCTAGCAGTCCGAAAGGACGTCAAAGTGCAAGGAGATAAATAGGTACCGCTCCGGCGGAAAGGTAAACGGCGTTTCCGTGCGCTGCTCTGGTTCGACAGAAGAGGCTTAGTCATGCTGACCACATGGCCCGGAAGCTGTACGCCGGCTCCCTCTGCCAATAAAGTGAGATGAGCGCCACAACCCCAGAGTCGGTCACAACTGGACCTAATGGTCAGGGGTCCCTTTACTTTTACCTTTGGGGGGGAGAAAGATATTGTGTACATTACAGAAAGGGAGGACGGACTCACTATTGTAGTTAAAGGTAAAGGTAAAGGTACCCCTGCCCGTACGGGCCAGTCGTGTCCGACTCTAGGGTTGTGCGCCCATCTCACTTAAGAGGCCGGGGGGCCAGCACTGTCCGAAGACACTTCCGGGTCACGTGGCCAGCGTGACTAAGCTGCTCTGGCGAGCCAGCACCAGCGCAGCACACGGAAACGCCGTTTACCTTCCCACTATAAAGCGGTACCTATTTATCTACTTGCACTTAGGGGTGCTTTTGAACTGCTAGGTGGGCAGGAGCTGGGACCGAAAGACGGGGGCTCACCCCGCCGCGGGGATTCAAACCGCCGACCATGCGATCGGCAAGCCCTAGGTGCTGAGGTTTTACCCACAGCGCCACCCGCATGTAGTTAACTAGATCTTAATCTAGTATGGTATTTATAAAAATGAATTCCCAATATTGTTTTTTTTATAATAATAATTTTTATTAAGGTTTTCCAAATTAAAACAAATCAAAACAAATTAAATCCAATCTGCAAACTTTTTGCCAATAACTAGGACTTCCCCTCCCTACCCCCTCTTGTGTTCCAAATCTTCCAAATAAGCAATTAAATTCAACAAGTTCTTATCCCCAAATTACACTCATCATCAATAACCCAATTTAACCAAATTCCCATCCCCTAAGATCGATCTATACCCTTCCACGAGTTTCCCCCTTTCAAACATAGTACAGATGGAAATAAGATAAATATGAATAGTAATTTTACAGCCTTTGGATTCCAATTTTCCCTCCCCTCTTTCCCCTTTGCGTTTCACCTATCCCTCCACTTCTAATATCTTCCTGGAGTTCCCACATTACACTATGTCCCTCAGGTTCTTTGCCAGTCTTTGATTACGGATGTCCAATCGTAGAAGGAGTCTATCAAAAAAGGGCCCATTTCTTCTATCCAGGTTTTTATATCCAGGAGTAAAAACTCCAATTTTGTATCCATAAGCTTGTCAAACCTGAATATCCCAAATGTTCCCCCAGTTCTGTCCAGTTCTTGTTATTTCCTTGTTCTTGTCAATCATTCTCCTCCTTTTTATTTCTCTGTTCTCCCACAGAAATGTTCTTTTTCCAAAAGTTTCTAGTGTCTCTGCAGAGGCTTGTTATTCCTGGAGCAAAGCATTGCATCATGTTCCTTTCATTTTCCAACAAATAGTTCCATTGTTTCCTGTAGTGTGTAGACCTCTGTAGACAAAATAATGTTCCATTCCTGCAGTTTCCCAGGAGATTAAAAGTTCCATTCAACTGTTCAAGTTTCCTGTGAAAAACACATGCAGTATCCCTCGGTTCCTCTAGGTGCATTGCAGTAGCAAAGTTCCCTTCCAGAATCACATCCACCAGACCAAGTAACTTGTTGACCGACATTTAAAACAGTTTATATTCAATTTATAACAAATATAACCGGCAAAGTCCTCATAACAAAGTCTCTATTTTAATCTTCCTTTTTGACAGCTCTTTGACAGCTGTCAAAACCTCCATCGCTTTTCTCCAGGCAGTTTCACGAATCGCTCCAGGGATTCGGGGGGGGGGGGGTTGCTTTTTTTTAAAAAAAAAAACAATTCCACTTTTCTCCTCCAGCTCAGTCTTATAATTTTCCCTCGCGAAGTTGCTGATTCGGCAAGATAAGGTTACACTCGATCTTAGTTGTCCAGTCCTTTGTTTTGGCTCTTCTACAATTTAGGGGTGGGCTGACTTCCTTTTTTCCGCCTCCCCCGTTCGCTCCGAATTTTAAAAATTTATCCCCTTTTTTTTTTAGTCCATATTCCAATTACTCACGGGTTCTTCTTTAGAGCCGAATTTTCAATAGAAGAAGTCAGCGCTCTCCGCCGGATGGCATGCGGCTGCGCTCGGCAGGGATAGCAGAGAACTCAAAGCACCACGCTTCTCCCCGGCACCCGATCCGTAGCCTTTAAAAAGGCTCCTTCACGAGTCGGGAGAGCGCTAACGGTGCCAGCCGAGTCTCCATGTCCACGGCCTCCTCTGGCCGTGGTTTTTAAGGGTCCCCGCATCGCCGGTGCGGTAGGACCCAGCCCCTGCCAAGCCGGATCCCTCCGGAGCTCGGAGGGAGTCCGCCATTCGGCGATGGCGCCGACCCGGAAGTCCATGAATTCCCAATATTGTTAAAGTTGTCCATGGCAAGACTACATTTGTACACAACTTGTTCAAGTGTAGCGAGTTTGTACATAGCTTCAATCAGAGTAATGAAGTGAGATTTTAAAGCATTTTTATTTTTACAGTTTACCAGTTTGTTTGCTGTAGTAAGGGTGTGGACAGTCCATTCATATTGTCCCATTGTTAGATTCCATGTCTTGGGATACACGATGAAGTTAAAGTGGGGCTTCACATGGCTTTGAGCCAATTTTTGCTTCTTTTTTTGAAATGAAAGTTGCCAGAAGCTAAGTTACACTGAACGCCATCGGCCTTAAGTTTTTGCAGGGAAAGCACTTTGGCAAAAAAAAAAGGTGTGGAGGTTTAAAACAGGGACCATACCTGGAAAGTCTGGAGGAAAGGTAATTGTGGCTAAGCCCTTAAAGTACATTTTTGTTTAAGTACATTAGGGAGATCTGCTTTGCAAAAATGTTTATATTTGGATAAATTTGCAATAAAATCCTGATGCATTTCCATGGGGATTTAAAATAAGGAAAATCACAAATTTATATGGGAAAATGGAGAAGTGAATTTATGTTTGAAAAATGAGAAACTCGGGGAAAAAACAAAACTGACAAAGTCACACATCTCACACTGCTAGTGCTGCAGAAAGGTGTTAACTATCTCATGCACATATGCCAAACACAGGCACCAAACCAAATGATTAAGGTTGCCATAGATTTACTGGGTCTCTTGATTTACTGGGTCTCTTGAAAACTCCCAGGCTCTAAAGCTCCAATAGACACCCACAACTTTCTCTGTTAGCTGAAGAACTGAAAATCACATTACTATCAGAAGCCAGCCACCTTATTAATAACAAGAGAATGATGACATATTATCCACACACCGTGTGCCACCATCATTCAGGCACACCTTACTGCCTCTGCTCATATTTCTTTCTGTTTCGTTTCTAAAACAGGGGGTTGGGAAATAAGTTCCTCCCCAGTAAGAACAGCGATGAGATGCTTTAGCAATTACCCACCATGCTTAAGGACTGGAGGGCAGAGCCCTTATTCAAAGGCTGCCAAATTATGCACATCCATCAGACAGATCTTTAATTACCATTACAGCAAACCACTTGACACATCTTTAATTAAATCTCTGTTACTCTGGTGATGTACAGTTCTAATCACCCAGCACTCTAAAGATGATGTATAATAAAGGTAGTTGTCTCGATAATATGCAAGCGGCCAGCTACAGACTAGGGATAATGATAATTAGACATTTTCAGGTACATCTTTTGGAGATGAGTGGCTCTCACGATTGATCTTCTAACTTTGTGGGTCTGTGCGTGAGTGAAAAAGTCTACTCTCTCATATAGGCTGAAATAATAATAGGCATCTAGTTAGGGAGGCTGTGGCTTAAAGAGCCTGTAGAGCAAGAATGGAAAACCTCCAGCCCTCCAGGTGGCAAGTTTTCAAGGCTAAGGCCTAGTGAGCCTGGCCCTTTTGCCTCCACCTTGTTGCTCTACAACCACAGCAGCTTTCTTGAGAGCTGCAGGTAAGGCTTGCTTACCTGCAGCTCTCAAGACAGGAACTTATGAAGCTGCCGTCTTCTGTGACTGGCCATTTGTCCACCTCCTCCTCCTCCTCCTCTTCTTTGCGATCACTCGTAGCCAAGTAAGATTGTCTTCCATAAACATGGTTTTAACAGTGAGTCCATAAGTGACTGTGAAGGCCAATTCTGAATCCACATATCCTTCCACATTGGGGACATAGGTTTCCGGGCGGGAGTTGATTACAGTGTGGATTTGCCAAGCGTGCCTTCCTCTTAGCATGTTTCTCCCTTTCATCTTGAGTTTGAGTGTTTTCAAAGCCCATGACACCTTTGGGAAAGGCTGTTCTCCAACTGGAGCACTTGCAGGCAAGTGTTTCCCAATTGTTGGTGTTTGTACTACAATTTTTTTTAAAAAAAATGCCTTGAGACAGTCTTTAAACCTCTTTTGTTGACCACCAGCATTACGCTTTCCATTTTTAAGTTTGGAAAAGAGTAGTTGCTTTGGAAGATGATAATCAGGCATCAGCACAACATGACCAGTCCAATGAAGTTGATGTTGAAAAATCATTGCTTCGACACTGGTGATCTTTGTTTCTTCCAGTACACTGATATTAGTTTGCCCGTCTTCCCAAGTGATGTGTAACTTTTTTGAAGACACCATTGATGGGATCTTTTGAGGAGTTGGAGATGGCGTTTATAAGTGGTCCATGTTTCACAAGCATACAGTAAGGTTGGTAGTACAATAGCTTTGTAAACAAGCATTTTGGTTTTCCTGCGAATGTCCCGGTCCTCAAATGATCTACACTGACTGACATTACCTCTCCAGAGTTTAAGGCAGGAATTATTCCCACGCCTACCTGCAGATGCTGGGGTTTGAACATGGGACCTTCTGCATGCAAGGCAGATGGTGTGTCACTGAGCTTCACCCCAACGTTGTTGGATTCCAACTCCCATCAGTTCTATGAAGAATGGCCAGGGATAACGGGAGGTGTGTATTCCACACCTGCAAGAAACCACATCAGCCATCCTAGTGCACATTATTCCCCAAAGATGGAGGAACAGAGGACCTGGAAATTATGAGCTTAGAAGAGGAGGCAGCCACTGGGTGTTCCAGTGTCAAGCACAAAGGGTCTTTAATAGAGCCATTCCACATCCTGCTTCCTCTGCCCTCTGTTATCAGGGGAGATGCCCTTTCAGGTTCTTTCCTGACTTAGAAAAATTACTTCAAGTTATCATGAGCCATATAGATTGATTTTTTTTTTCCTCCCAGAGAGAGAAAGAGAGAAACTGAAGACTCACAGAAGGAGACTTCCAACACAATGACAGCAACACATTAGGGAAATTATTGCTTGCTAGTGTGATCATCATTGTTCTTTCTTTGTAGTGACTTGAAACTAGCAGGTTCTAGGCCTTGTCCCGAGCTGAGCAATGCACACAACGGTGGGGGAATTGCCCAATATCCTGCCATACAGCATAAACCTTTCCAAACTGAGTAATGCCTATGTCCTTCTTATAAATAAAGCGATGACAAAAGAGCACAGCTTAAATGCTATTTTAAAAGTCACTGGTAGCAATACATGCAGGTTCCCTGGAGAGTGTGATTTTCGACTAATCCGCAAAACATACAATGAAAAGGAACTGGCTTTTGGAGATAATGCAAAAGATGCAGATTCATTAACCTACACTCTCAGCAATGATGGGCACTGCTCTTCTCTTCCTTTGCCCTTTCTTTTTCCCCCTTTTCTTTCTTTTGTGGAAATGCAAAGTCTCACTTTTCCATGAGCAGAGCAGGGATGGAGAAGCTTTTTCAGCTGAGGGCAGCATTCCCTACTGAACAACTTTCCAGAGGCTACAGGCCAGAGATGGGCAGTAGCTCACAGGCCTACTTTCATCCATCCAGGTGAAACAAGAGCATTATGAGAGTTCAAAGACATGTTCCTGTCAAGCAAAAACACTCAAGGAACCCTCCTTGAACAAAGAAGGCAACTGGGGCAAGTCCCAGGGGGCAGGTAGAGAGGCCTAGAGGGCTGAGATCCATCCTTCTCCCCAATCTAGCCCAACTATGATTCCAGATGCCTCTTCAGGGATGTAGCAGCCACATCTGGCTCTTCTATGAGTGCTATTCACCTCCTGTCTGAAATCAGCTGCTAAGGGGTGCAATTTCTAATTGGGGTGTTAAGGAGTGGGTGAGATTAGAAGCAAGATTCAATGGATTGTTCTCGGGTGCATTTAGGATTAAACTGCAAATGGTTTCAGAACCTTCATTGTTGTCACTTTTTTATATCTCATAATCACTGCAGCAAAAATATCAACAGAGGTCAAACAGTCCGAGATGGGGGGGGGGTGTTATGCACTTGATTTGAATACCTATGACACAGGGCACCTTTTACTGTTTATAACAACACTTTCTCGGATTATTAAAGTGGTACCTTGGGTTACAAACACCTCAGGTTACAAGCACTTCGGGTTACAGACTCCGCTAACCTCAGGTTAAGAACTTTACCTCAGGATAAGAGCAGAAATCGCGTGGCGGCGGTGTAGCAGCAGCGGGAGGCCCCATTAGCTAAAGTGGTACCTCAGGTTAAGAACAGTTTCAGGTTAAGAACGGACCTCCGGAACAAATTAAGTTCATAACCAGAGCTACCACTGTATTTTAAAAGAAACAAACCAGTAACATGGCCTGTGGTGATCTTCTAGAATCAGGTTAATGTGTAATCTGATAGACTATGGAAGTCATTGCTCCTCCTGTGCCCCTTAAATGGTAACCTTGCCAGTCCACAGTAATTTCCAGTTGAAAAGTGTACTATTTTTGTTACTCGTGTAGGGTACGCCCAGTCGTGCTTGGCAATCTCAATGTTCAACATGGCAAAGTATTCAGCACTCCAACTTGTTGCAGGTAAGTGATAGAGATGGAATCTCTGCCTTCCAAGTATGTAAGTCAAATGAGGCTGAACTGAGATTCTTGGTATCTGAAGAAGTGTGCATGCACACGAAAGCTCATACCAAGAACTGACTTAGTTGGTCTTTAAGGTGCTACTGGAAGGAATTTTTTTTGTTTTGAGATTCTTCAAATGCTGATATAAAAATATATCTCGTCTCTGCTGCACACTGACCTGACTGCTGTGCTATTTGTTTCTTCAACAACACCTGAAAATAGGGGCATAACAGTAGGTGGGGAAACCCCCAGCACTAGGTGGGGAAGGATCACAACATGTCATGGGGAAGGAAGAACTCGACTGATTTGGAGCTACCATTTGTGGCATCAGTCTCATGCCTCTTCCAACATTTAGTTGCTGGGTGGCCAAGGCAATTAGCGAGCTGTTCTGCATGGTTTCCCTGGTGGTAAAATGGGAGCAATAATAACCACCTACCTGAGAGGATGGAAATGAAGACTGAAGTCTTTGGCACAGTCAAAGTGCAGTATAAATGATTAATAGCAGCACAGAGACTGGAGAGACCTAGCAATCTAGTTTACCCTATGAAAATGGGACAGAAAACCATGTGGTTGAACAGCACAACATCTGCAAATCACCCCACTTACCAGAGGTGACAGAGGTCCTTTGCTGGTGGAATTCTGGCTCCCTCTTTCAACTTGCATTGACCTTTTATATTTAACAAATTGGAAACTGCACCGCTCCCCCGCCCCACTAAACCTCAAATCTGGAAACCATAGAAACCAAAGCAAAAGTGCAGCTAAGAAGTTCGTCATTTGACTCGCTTGCCGATCTCCATGGAAACGTTTTGGTTGCCTGTTTTAAAATAGGGAAACTGAAAGACTTTCAAAGCAAACACATGACCGTTGCTTGAGAGGCCTATGATGTCATCAGAAAAGCTGTAAGCAGAAGTAAATAATGCAAGGTATTCCTGGAATGCAAAATGCCTCTCACAGCTAAGAGCTATTCATAACTAAGTTTTAAATTGGTAATTATAACAATAACCTTTCTTGTGTTATGCAAGTTTTCAAAGAAAGGTCTGGAGGAAAGACGTAACGCCACTTTAAGACTCTGCCTACTAATTGCGTGTCATGTATTTGTGGAGGCATTTTAAAAAAATAAAAATAATACCACATTTATATTTTCTTGGTGAGTATTATATCTTTGACACCAGGTGGTGGAACTGCCTTTAACACTGAATAGTGAACACTTAAAATGGCAGTCCTCATGAGGTTTTTTTCTCCTTCATCGTAATGTTAAACAGGCTTCACAGTCTGTGTTTCTACCAATATGGCAGCAGAATGGTGGGGAAATGTATGATGACAACATGACCTAAGTAAAACTGTGGGTGCTCCCTAGGAAGCGCGGACTTAATTTGTAAATGGGTTGTGAAGAGATCAGAGCCGGATTTAGGTTTGATGAGGCCCTAAGCTACTGAAGGTAATGGGGCCCTTTATATGTCCAGCCGTCCTTTGCCAGCAACAAATTGTCGCTGTTTTTATATGTTGAATATATGCTAAATGGTAATTTGTGGACCTAATAGGTATCTAAAGCCATTTGCACATGACATTTGCAACCAGTCCATGCAGAATGTAGGCACCCTATATATAGAAATGAGCAAACCAGTGATATTTTAGGGAGCAGGCTAGCATTACTTACATCATAGGAGCCTACACAACACAAAACACTGTTGCTGTATGTAGGTTTTATTTTATTTGTTTTTTAACTCATATTTTGGAAATGCACATCCAGGGGTTTTTTCCTTTAAATTTTTGGGGGGCCCCAAGGGAGTGGGGCCCTAAGCCATAGCTTGTATAGCTTATACGTAAATCTGGCACAGGAGGAGATCACAAGCCAGTCATTGGCAGCAGGTGTACATTCCCCCCAACTTATCAGATTTACCCCCTAGATTTCCAAGAGAAATCCCATGGAAGGTTCTGATGTTACCTTTCCCCCACTGTCTAGTCTTCCTACCAGTGCTGCTGCTGCTCTTATGGGGGCAAATGGGTATCGTCAAGTGAATTCCATTGACTGGCATTCATTTCTGTTGTTTCTTTCGTTCCACCGAGAGGGGAGGGCTCTCGTAATGTGCATTCTAATCAGGGACACACTTCACTGGGCATTTCCATAGCAACTGAAAACACTTCAACTCTTTTTTTACATGTACTTTTCTCGCAGAGTCACTTAACCAGATCCTTTCGTAGCCAAGCTAACCATAAACAAATATTTAGCATCATAAAGGAGATGATATTCATGGAAAGATGAAAACCGTGTTTTTTTTATGCATCCGTTGTCGGTGATGGATTTTTTTCACTCAGTTCTAGAAGCTTTGTTTAAGGTTATGTCGTACAGTTAATGTGGTTTTAGTTGTTTTATCCTGAGGAATTATTTCAGAACTTCTTTCACTTTAATTCTGCCTGTTTGTCCACCTACAGTATTCCTGGGATCCGCAATATGGCAACTGGACATACCATGATGCCCTCAGAAACTCCCTTAGGTGCCTGCCAGTGACTTTTGTCCCTCCCAATTTTATTTTTATCTTAAAAAAAATGAAATTGTGGGTTTTGCCTGTTTGATGAGGCATTGCCTGTTGTTTGGGGGGGTCTCTGGGTTTTTGGTTTTGTTTTAGGGGCTATTTGCCTGTTTATTCTGGGGTGGGGTGGGGAGAGTCTGATCATTACCAGTTTTTCTTCTTTGAAATTGTGTTTTGTGGTGTCCCCAATAATTTATTGAATTTCCAAATATGCTCCTGGGCCCAGAAAGTCTGAGGACTTCCAATCTCATCTAGTTATCTTAAACCACCAGGCTCAATTGGACAACACTGCTGGCATCCAAAATCCAGAGCAAAAATTCTTAAAATGTTTCTGCAGTCAGAGGTACAATTTGTATAAAAATGCCATCACAAAAGCATAAACATATTTTAAAACTAAAGAAATGAGGGTTGTTGTGCATCCTGAATTCCCTGGACATGTCCAGGATTTAACTGGCAAAAATAGCGTCCTGAAAAATGTTCAGGATTTTTACTTCTAGAAATATGGCAGCCCTAATAAAATATTAACCATTGGATGTTGGATAAAGAAAGTCTGGCAAGTGTCTAACTGATCAGGTTAAGGGTTGGGAAACAATTAAGATCCATATCTGAGGAAACATAGCTGCTTTCCGTTCTTTAGTTTTGGGGGAATTAGATATAAGATTAAGATCAACTGCTTCTCTGTTATAGGATATAGGTGTTGGCCTGGAAGGATATTACTAATGTTTATTACATTTTTGCATGTTTATTTGAATTCATCTGGACTTTATATAAAACAGGAATATGTTTAGATTATTTTTATATTTTCATACATTGAATCACACATTTATATATTGATCAATTTAAAAAACAAACCAGCAGGAATAATTTTTAACATGACATCCTCTTCTTGTGTTTGATAAACCACCACCATTTATGGTTTTGAATGGGTGATGCATCCGCTGTTCCCAGTGCCTTTTTGTCCAACTCATCTTTTTCCCTTGGCTTTTTGAGAGAGCCTGTGATTGTTCATTAATGAGATACTTTAGTCCATTCAAGCAGATAAGCTCCCAGGCCTCTACTTGCCTCTGACATTAGTCATCCATTCAACAATCCTTTCTTTCCCAGTCAAATAGCACTGATTGTAAGTGCAGAATCTTTTTAAAAGGGAAAGGTGAGCTTCCTTCACTTCACTGAGGTTTCTCCTTCGAGAGATTGCAGAAAACTCTTTGCCACTTCTAAATGCCAAAAAAGGACTATTGTGTGCCAGACTCGCACACAATTCATTTCAATCCATTCAGAATTCCTTGAGAGCATAAATTTGCTAAAGTTGCTCATTGATAACTTTCTTCAGGCTCTTTTCCCCCCACCTATCCATTCATCCTTTGTTCAGCTGCTTTTCCTACCCAGCTGAAAATGACCAGATCATTATTCATTCTTCTCTTTCTCGTTGGCATGTGATTCTGTCTCAGGGAGGAAAATATCTCCTTTTATTGCTTTGGAGTAGGATCTGCAGTATTCCACCCACAAATGGAGGCTCTGCTTTTCTTCCCAGATTCATAAACCTGAAGAGTGAGGTTTCAAGTGGAGCACAAATTGAGAAGAACAGGTTGATCCGTGCAAGTGATGAGCTTTGGAAAGAGGCAGCTGATGAAGGTGAGATCCCGCAGGGTAGCAAGTAGGGAAGAAGGAAAACCCACACAATACCAATATTCTGGTACCATACAAGCACAGATCTAACTATTTGCACTCGGTCATAACAGCTTATAGGAGCGACTACAACAAGAGCAAATATTGGAAATCATCATCACCTTGGCTGAGTCAAACCATTTGCCCATCTTTGTCAGTACAGTGGTACCTTGGGTTAAGAACTTAATTTGTTCTGGAGGTCCGTTCTTAACCTGAAGCTGTTCTTAACCTGAGGTACCACTTTAGCTAATGGGGCCTCCTGCTGCCACTGCACCACTGCTGCATGATTTCTGTCCTCATTCTGAAGCAAAGTTCTTAACCCGAGGTAATACTTCTGGGTTAGCGGAGTCTGTAACCTGAAGCGTATGTAACCTGAAGCGTATGTAACCCGAGGTACCACTGTATTGTCTATACACCAGGCATGGCCAAACTTGGCCCTCCAGCTGTTTTTGGGACTACAACTCCCATCATCCCTAGCAAACAGGACCAGTAGTCAGGGATGATGGGAATTGTAGTCCCAAAACAGCTGGAGGGCCAAGTTTGGCCATGTCTGATCTACACTGTCTGATAGTGGCTCTCCAGGATTCCAGTCAGGATTTCTCTTCCAGCCCTACCTGGAGATACCAGGAATTAAATCTGAGGCCTTCTTCACACAGAATAGATGCTCTACCACTGAGCTACAGTCCTCCCCCAGTTGCTCTTCTCTGAACTTTGCCAGTTTGTCTTCCATGAAATGGGCATTTTATTGTGTTGTGTGGAGGTCAAACATGTGGTTACACATTTGGGGCTCAGACCCAGCCTTTGCCTTGGACTCAGCTTCTTGTGCTTTGTGACTTGCCGTAATCCTCATGGCAGCCATTTTGTGACTAACCACACTCTTCACGGCGGCCATTTTGTGATGGTGCCCTTGATACTTCCGTAGATTTCTAAATGTGCTGGTGACCCCATTCTGGACATTCTCCCCCAGTGGTTTCATGTAGATGATAATGTTTTCCTTGCCTCAGTTCTCCAGTGCTTAGAATTCCAGTGTGTGTTGTGTTTTTCTCACCCTTGTTGTCACTAGAGCCTCGTTTATACAATGTTAAGGGTGTGTGTAACATTTCAAAGGAAGGGAACAAAAAGGGAACTTAACTTGGAATTTTAAACTAAACCTGGCCCTTGCAATTGCCAGACCAGGGCAAATGTGGAGCAGCTTTAAGGATTCCCTCCACAAAGACAATAAGTCTAGGAGATAATGTAGGGGGTACTTAGATTGGTAGGGTTACAATAAGTTGCATTGCCCCTGAAAACTGATTGATAAACCTACAATGTGCTGTATTATCTATAGCCATTCATTTCAACAAGTACCTGCTGAGATCCTTCTCTCTGTATTCTTCTGCATATAGGTTATTCCTCCGGTTTTCCTTTGAATATTGTAATGCAGCATTTTTAATTAAAGAAAACTGTCCTTGATTGATCAAACAGGAGTGGTGTTTTATTTACAGCCATGATCCCATTTCCAAGAATTGTCAGCATCTTCACATTTTCCCCCTTGCTATTTGTCATCACTAAATCCATTCACCTTTGATTTTTCAAACTATTCTTCAATTTCTTTTCATTCTGCATGGAGGGATTTACCAAGTACAAAGGAAAGAGCTTTCTAAATTGCCTTTTTATGGTATAAGAAATCAATGTGCTTTTGTAAATATACTTTTCTTCATGTCCTCAACATCCAGTATACTAAATCTCTGTAGCCAAAATGCTTTAACCAGTGAGACATAAAACTTTTGCAGAATGTGTATGATATCAAACTAGAAGGCAATTTCCCATCAGCTCCAGCCAGCATGGCCAGTGGTCAGGGTTGATACGAACTATAGTCTAAAATATCCAGAGGGCACGAGATTAGGGAAAGCTGATCAGTCCAACCCTCTGCTCAATACAGGATCTGCAATACAGTGGTACCTCGGGTTACATACGCTTCAGGTTGCATACGCTTCAGGTTACAGACTCTGCTAACCCAGAAATAGTGCTTCAGGTTAAGAACTTTGCTTCAGGATAAGAACAGAAATCGTGTTTTGGCGGCGCAGCGGCAGCGGGAGGCCCCATTAACTAAAGTGGTGCTTCAGGTTAAGAACAGTTACAGGTTAAGAACAGACCTCTGGAACGAATTAAGTACTTAACCTGAGGTACCACTGTACAGGGCAAAACTACATCTTCTCTATCAGATGTCAATTCAGCCTATAAAGACCACCACCTATGAAGGCATTCTGCTCCACCGCTGCCCTTACTGTTACAAAGTTCATAGAATCAGAATCATAGAGTTGGAAGGGACCAAAAATATCATCTAGTCCAACCCCCTGCAATGCAGAGATCTTTTACCCAATGTGATACTTGAACCCTCAACCCCGAGATTAAGATTCTCATGCTCTACTGACTGAACTTCTCTTACTGTTTTGCTGAAAGGTGCTTCCTTGTATTTTCCTTGCAAAATTATTTTAAAAATTTAAAATATGACTAGACCACGCTTCATCCACTCAGACTCCCATGCAGTATACAATGGGCATAAATAAAAATTATTCATTCCACATACAGAGTGCAGTAAAACAATAAAATATAACAATGCATTCCAAAGTCAGGGTGCCATCACAGAAAAGCCCCTGTATTGTAAATCCAGAACATACCTTCACTAAAGGAAAGCACTTGGGGGAAAGCCCCTATAGATTTTTGTATTTTATTCTCAAGAATACGTTGTATGTAAAGCAACAAGAATTAAATGGTTGGCCTTTCTTTCCTATCATTCCCCCCCACTCCTATCCTTGAATGTCTAGATTTCTCATTACCTGCATTCCGTATAAATTCCATACTTGTTTGGATGTTCACATAGTGTAACATAACTCATCTTATACAGTATTTATCTCAACAGATCCCTCATAATTGACAAGTGTTGCCAGTGGGACTCCACTCCACCCCATCTTCTGTCTGTCCAATGGGGTCTCTCTTCTCTCTATAACCTGAGGTACCACTGTACAGGGCAAAACTACATCTTACATTTGGGAGCCAGTGTGGTGTAGTGGTTAAGAGTGGTAGTCTCGTAATCTGGTGAACCGGGTTCAATTCCCCACTCCTCCACATGCAGCTGCTGGGTGACCTTGGGCTAGTCACACTTCTCTGAAGTCTCTCAGCCCCACTCACCTCACAGAGTGTTTGTTGTGGGGGAGGAAGGGAAAGGAGAATGTTAGCCGCTTTGAGACTCCTTAAAGGGAGTGAAAGGTGGGATATCAAATCCAAACTCTTCTTCTTCTCTTCTTCTATAAGCCCAGAGCTCTGATGTGGTCAAAGACAGTGGGCTTTGTGCTAACTAACTGTGTGCTACTGTAGACTATGTGTGCTGAAGTCCCATAACCTCCTTTCAATCTAAATGAATCAAGGGTGTCAAGATCAGTCTCAGAAATTATCAGGTAATGGTGGAGCCTGGATTGGCCAGACCTTTGTGAAATTCTAGGAACCTGGCCCTCTCCCTTTGCTTTGGTAATAAGGCAGCAGCTCCTATCTGCTGAGCTTCCAGCTTCTCTGACTTCCATCTCAGGGACTCTGAGCAGAGGAACACAGACTTCAAGACTGGAGTGGGCATGGTTTAGCCATGACCCTGACCTAGCCCTAATGACGACAAAGCCACTCAATTCCCAATGCAATCCCTTGTGCTCAGACATTTTATCCTGCTTGGTCTCAGTGATCCTGGCATATATAGTAGATGATGGATATGTGAGAGAAATAGTAAGTCTAGAGGATAATATGGGGGAAAGATATGGAATAATGAACAGACAGCATCCAAAGTAAATCACAGTGAGACAAGCTGTCATGGGAGCTGAAAGAAAACCTGCTGGTGCTTTTTTGAAATATGGATGAATGTTAGAAAGATTTTCATGAATTATAGAGTTATAGGAATCAGCAGTCACTTGTTTTATAAGCTTTCACCTTGCTGACATTTACAGGTCTTTCCATCCACATGAAGGTGATATCTATCTATCTGTCTGTCTATCCATCTATCTGGTACCAAGATGAATAGTCTGTTTAGAAGAACAAAATAATAGGAAGGGCAGAAATCTAGTACTATTGTTTTTCTTTTAAACAAACACAGCAGTCTGTGTCTACTCAGAACTAAGCCCCACTGAGTTGAAAGGGACTTATTCCCTGGTAAATTAGTACACGATTAATATTTGTTTAAGGAATAAAAAGAAATGAATGACCTGAGATAGTCATATAAACCTGGGCTGAGATATGGAGAAGAGACGTTCCAAAGAGACAGCCTCTACTGGCAGCTGCCACACTTTAGAAACAAACTGCTCAAAGATTGGCATCAGTTATATGTGTGATAGATATAAATTGGGAAAGGGGCTTTGTCATGTGGTGGGCAGTTCAGGGTGCTCTTTAACACAGCCCAACAGCGTCTTCATAATAAGCCATTCTGGGCTATCCAACCTGATCTGTAGCTATCCGTGGCTGTCTCAACCTACCTTGGTCAATGCCCATATCCTTCCAAGTAGACCCATTTAAGCTCAGCCCTAATAAGCAATGCACCTCAAAATTCAGAAAAAGTGTATTCTGAATTACGTATTTAGTCCTGGAGGTGAGAATCACGTTAGTTCACTTTTAAAGGTGGACTGAACAAAATCCTTGAGCATCCCAAGAACGAACCTGTGAGCTTCTGCATACAGTGTTTGTGGTTGCCCATTGAATTATAGTTCTTCTCTTGATGTTTCAGTCTCTGATTATTCTAGTCCTCCTCAGCAAATTGCCCTCAGCTTTCTGCCACCCTGGCACTGACTCTGGGTGGTGGCAAATTAGTTACAGTGTTACAGTGGCGTCTCATCTATATTTCTGGTTACCTAAAGCTGTCTCTCCTATTGAGTCTGGGGTAGAGCAGCTTCTTGCAAGGTTGAATAAGGCCTACAGCAGATAACTCATCCATCCATAAATTTTTAATGCATTATGACAACATATGAGCAATCCGAAGGCAAAAATAGATTCCCTGCTGTTTTTATTAATCCATTCATTTTGTTTCCGTGACTATAATGCAAGAAGGTGGAAGAGATACTATTTGTCTAAAATGCCGACAACAAACCTTTGTCGAGAGTTAAAACAAGTGTTGTGTGTTGCTTTTGCCCTCTTTTAATAGACTCTTTGAATTTTGTACAAAATTCGCTTCTTATCGTCTCTTACATATTTCCTTTGCAAGACAGCTGATGCCTCCACATAATTATATCTTAGGATATTTTCAGATAGGAAGCTCTGGGTGCCATTGTTGAAGAATGGAAAGGGCTGTAAATAACATTTTTAGCTTTAAGGGATGAGAATGATGTAAATGTCATGTCAAGCACATATCTTATAAATGTAACTTTAGACTATTAATCGCTTCCTGTTCGAAAAAAAAACTTCCCATCACCTGTAAAATTATTCCTGGAACTTTCACTAGCTGAATTTGCCTCATATTTTGTAGGTACCATGTAAGACTGCAACTGGGAGGTACAATTTCTAAATCCCTGCATACAACCCCATACCCTATATGCAAGAAAAGACCTGCCGCAATCAAAATAATGTGCATCGTATACTCTTTTCTCCACCATTCTAGTTCTTTACTTGTAGGATTTCAGGGGTGATGTATTTGTTTTGAATGTGCATCTGAGGTGTCAAGTTGTCCACTATTCTGTCATCTTAGGAAAATTCCACCCCATGCCTTCCTAATTCTGTGACAGGTGTGGATCCAATTTAGGGCACAAAGAATTATGAATCTTTTAGCTTTAAAGCTGTGTACACATTGGACTGAGTCACATATCACAGCAAGCCATGGTTTAGCATGAGGTGTAAGGTAAAGGACCCCTGGGCGGTTAAGTCCAGTCAAAGGCGAATATGGGGTGCGGCGCTCATCTTGCTTTCAGGCCAAGGGAGCCATCATTTGTCCACAGACAGCTTTCCAGGTCATGTGGCCAGCAGGACTAAACCGCTTCTGGTGCAACAGAACACCATGACAGAAACCAGAGCACATGGAAATGCCGTTTACCTTCCGCCACAGCAGTACCTATTTATCTACTTGCACTGGTGTGCTTGAACCCTGCCCATCAGTTTAACTATGGTTTGCTTACTGTCAACAAACCGCAGCCTGAAATCATGGTTTGTTGTCGGTTTACAAACCTTGATTTTTACTATGGTGTAGCGTTATGTGTAAACTCTGTACCCTTTCTTAACCATGGCTTGTTTGCCAACCTCACCACTGACACCCACCAAATGACAAAGGCATGAAGCAAGAGTAGCTGGAACACAAAACACACTTTGGAGAAACAAACCATGGCCTGTTTGATCATCTGGGGACAACTCGAGGTTAAGCCATGGCATGAACACAGGTCACTTTATTATTCTTGGGCATTTGTGGCTCTCATCTGATGTCAAAGACTCTGCTATGTCATCCAGAGGCAAGAAAAGAATCTGGACCAGCCCCAGTAATGATAATGGGGCTCATAAATCCAGTAAAGCAGAGAAACCGATGAGGATGGACTCCTATCTCACCACTGTAAGGTCAACGCCAAACGTGAGCAAAAGAATAACAGCTACAGGACCCCCTCTAACCTCAAAGAATAAGACTCCACAGAAGGCAGCTACAATCCAAGCTTCTTCCCCAACCCTAAAAAGCTCCAGCCCAGGTCACTCCCCGGAGGAGGAGGGATGCAGAGATACCGTATTTTTTGCTCTATAAGACTCACTTTTTCCCTCCTAAAAAGTAAGGGGAAATGTGTGTGCGTCTTATGGAACGAATGCAGGCTGTGCAGCTATCCCAGAAGCCAGAACAGCAAGAGGGATTGATGCTTTCACTGTGTAGTGATACCTCTTGCTGTTCTGGCTTCTGAGATTCAGAATATTTTTTTTCTTGTTTTCCTCCTCCCAAAACTAGGTGCATCTTGTGGTCTGGTGCATCTTATAGAGCGAAAAATACGGTAATTTCCCGGACCAAGTCTCCTGCACCCCCCGCAACTATATCACCCAACCTCTCCAAGAGATTTGTTTTCTGTCTGTGGAAACTTTGATCCTTATATTGCAACAGCTAAATAACACAGACTGTGTTGCAAAACAGCTGCAAATGAACACAAGTGCAGCTGTTTGGGCAATGAAAATGGGCATTTATTTTGAGAGCTGCTGATATTGCGGGAATGGTGTAGTGCGGCCGTCATGACCACCTCTTGATTACTGCCTGAAAAGCATGACAGGGTTTTTGATATTCCTGCCAGAAGATCAGGAAATTCTGAAATTGCAATATTTGACCACAGTGCCATTTATTGTTAATTTTGATAATGGGTCTAAATAACCCCACAGCCACACTCGTGTTTTGCTTGTGCGCTGTCTACCGCGATTGGTGACTCTAGTTCTCACTGTTTTGTTTTTGGATTTGCATTGCAAAAGCAATAAAGGCTTGAAAGAGAAGAATTTGCTAATTGCTATCTTAATGAGAGGCATTCGCAGAAAGTTAATTAGGTCATTCCCCTGAGCTACAGTAATTATGTTTGGGGGTTTCTTTAAGAAAAGAAAATCTTTACAAATGTCCGTCCTGTTGTTTGTCAAGGAAGAAGGCATTGGGTTCATTGCAGAGACCCCTTTTATCAGGGATAACAGTTGCCAAGCTGAGAAATCATTGATAGAAATATGCTATTCAAGAAAATGAAATCAGACGTGCTACTTGTATATGCAGTGTTTATTCTCAAAAATTCAGCAGCTAGCAAGGCAATGATGGTGATTCAAGCAAATAATTATCAATGCTATATCTTAAAATTCAAGGTGCTGCAGTCCTATACCCACTCTCATGTGAATAAGTCCAAATGATGTTAGGATTTTCATCCACCCGTGCTGCTCCAGTACGTAGCACTATGTTGTTTATATCATGTGAGTGTCTGAGAGCGTGAGACAGGAAGTCTCCGTACTGTTGGGAAAGTTAGTTTCACTTCTGTGTGTGATGCTTTTCCTGTGCTGATGCTGAGAGAGCACAGACATGCTGATGGATTCTTTGTTTATAGACTGTAAAATAAAGTACAGTGGTACCTCGGGGTTAAGTACTTAATTTGTTCCGGAGGTCCGTTCTTAACCTGAAACTATTCTTAACCTGAAGCACCACTTTAGCTCATGAGGCCTCCTGCTGTCGCTGCACCACTGGAGCATGATTTCTGTTCTCATCCTGAAGCAAAGTTCTTAACCTGAGGCACTATTTATGGGTTAGCAGAGTCTGTAACCTGAAGTGTATGTAAGCTGAAGCGTATGTAACCTGAGGTACCACTGTAGTTTAGAGCTACTGATTGACTCTTTCTACTGCTATGAGATGCAAGAAGACGAGTGTACTCCTCTCAGGAGGGAGGGGTCGCTTATCACCAGCCTCTCTGGACTGAGGAAGATTTACAGCCAGAGAGTGACCACCGGAGAGACACCCCGGTGTCTTGGGAAGTTGGTGGTCTTCCTGGGTGCTTTTCCCAACAATGAATTCATGGAATCTTAGAACTGGAAGGCACCCCAAGTGTCATCTAGTCCAATGCCCTGCAATGGAGGAATCTCAGCTAAAGCATCCATAACATATAGCCATCCAATCTCTACTTAAAAAGCTTCAAGGAAGGAGAGTCCCCTGTCTCCTGAGGGAGACCGTTCCACTGTCAAACAGCTCTTACTGTCTGAAAGTTTTTCCCTATGTTTAGTCAGAATCTCCTTTCTTGTAACTTGAAGCCGTTGATTTGAGTCCTACTCTCCATAGGATTTAGTTCATAGGCCCACATAGGTATGCACTGTAAAGGGCATATAGTACAAAACCTCAAGGACCTACTCACTCATCATTATACGGTTCTATCATTTTGCAAAGTTTGATATAAAGAATTGAGGGGAGGGGGAGTTGAATAATTGGCTTGATCAAACAGAAGGGGAATAGGCTGCTAGTTTTCTCTCCTTGGGCTTTTCCACACTTCTGCTCGTCGCATGCCTAGGATGCACAGGTCTGAGCAGTTTTCAGTTTCTCACACGATTTCTAGGCAGTTTTGCACCTGCCCCACAGCTTTCCCCTGGAAAACGCACTCTTTGCAGCTGAATCAGAACAAACAGCAGTCCCCATAAAACTGGATTGTTTTGATTCAGGGGTAAAAAGTGTGTTTTCCCTGGGTGAAAGCGGCAGGGCAAACTGAGGTGTGGATGAGACATATCTCTCTCTCTTTCTCTCTCTCTCACACACACAAAAGCACACACACACACACACACACACAGAGAGAGAGAGAGAGAGAGAGAGAGAGAGAGAGAGATGTTAAAGTGGTTTTCTTCCATGTCGTCTGGTAACAAGGCTGATTTTAGACACAACTTGCATATTTTTATTAGAATTTCATTTTTTTCCCTTTCAGGTTGGGACAGGTTGATGGTCCCTGATTTAGGTATTTGAACTGTGAACGTGATATTGGACAGTATTTCAACAGCTGGAATGCAGTGGCATTTCATATTTAATGGTATTGACCATTTAATGTTAGATAGCCACTGACGATCAAAAGAATAACCAGATGCCAACAAGAACTCACATTTGGAGATAAGATTTCATTTAAAATTCACATTCAAAACCAGAATGGCAAAATTGGGGAGTCGGGCAATGTTTGAAGAATCCTAGATCATTGTTTCAGCTCTAGAAAAGAAGTACACAGATTACCCTTCTAATAATAATAATAATAATAATATTTTTTTATTTATACCCCACCCTCCCCAGCCAAGGCCGGGCTCAGAGCGGCTTACAAGCAATAATAAAAACAAGATGAATGATTACAACTTAAAAACAAAAATAAAATACATTAAAATAATGGAACATTAAAATATTAAAATGTAGCCTCATCGCAGGAGGAGAAGGAAAAGAAAGAAAGAGGAGGGGGGAAAGAGAGAGAGAGAGGGAGGGAATCAAATTGGCTCCAAGCCAAAGGCCAGGCGGAACAACTCTGTCTTACAGGCCCTGCGGAAAGAAATCAGATCCTGCAGGGCCCTGGTCTCATGAGGCAGAGCGTTCCACCAGGCCGGAGCCAGAGTTGAAAAGGCCCTGGCTCTGGTTGAAGCCAATCTAACTTCTTTAGGGCCCGGGACCAATAGGGTGTTATTATTTATGGACCTTGAGACTCTCCGTGGGGCATACCAGGAGAGGCGGTCCCGTAGGTACGAGGGTCCTAGGCCGTGAAGGGCTTTAAAGGTCAAAAGCAGCACCTTAAATCTGACCCTGTACTCCACCGGGAGCCAGTGCAGCTTGAAAAGCACTGGGTGAATATGCTCCCATGGCAGAGACCCCGTGAGGAGCCTCGCTGCAGCATTCTGTACCCGCTGGAGTTTCTGGGACAGCTTCAAGGGCAGCCCCGCATAGAGCGAATTACAGTAGTCAAGCCTGGAGATGACCGTCGCATGGATCACTGTGGCCAGGTCGGGGCGGGAAAGGTAAGGGACCAACTGCTTGATGCGGCGAAGGTGGAAAAATGTCGCCTTGGCTGTTGCTGTAACTTGCGCCTCCATGGAAAGGGAGGCATCAAGGATTACACCCAAACTCTTAACGGAAGGCAATGGCACTAATTGGGCCCCCGCAAGAGAAGGGAGTTTAAAAGCTCACCCCATGTTTTCCTAGGAGAACCTGTGGCTCTTCAAATGTTGTTGGACTCCAACTTTAATCATCAACCTCAGCTAGAATAGCAAAGAGTCAGGGATGATGGGATCAGTACACTTAGAAACATCTGGAAGATCATGAGCTCCTCAATGCTGTTCTAAGATTTCAATCACAAACCTTCTTTCCCAGCCTTGTCACCTTAGATCCCTAAAATAGGAAAACCAAGAACTGAACCGTAGGGCTTTATGATGCAAAACATGTGCTCTACAACTAGAAAGACAAGTATGAAATGATGCTATGAAATTTATAGTTCTTTGCTCCTGTTTCTCCTTCCAAATAGGGAAGCTTTTGTGGCACAACACATTTTGTTTTTTGTTTCCCCATATTTCTACATGCAAAATGTTGTCACATTCTTGTATAAACTCTCTTCAGCAAATCCTTAGAGAACCAAACACCTTTTTGCAGTTGAAACCATGCCCAGAATTTCTTCCTCTTTATATTCAGAGCAGTGTAATGTTTCCATTTCCCCAAGAATGCTGTACATAATTACACCTGGATTATTTGTATGCCATGAAGATTTTTATAAAGCTTCATTTGCTAGGGTTACCAACCAATGCCCTTGTGTATTTCATCCATCTACTCCCACTGTCCTGGAGCTATTCATAAAAGTGATGGCATTTCTCATGGCCTTTGTGATTCCTGATAAAACCACATTGTAGGAAGCTGAAGCTGGTGAGAATGGAAGAGGAATTTCTGGAGAGTCTTGGGACCAAACAACTCTTGACATGGAATGCAAAGCTTGCACTTGTGTCGAGAAGCAGCAGCAACAGCTACCTGAGATTCGCAGTATTGATTATGACCATGGCAGGTGTGTGTTTAAGAAAAATCCTGGTCAGCTGCTGTTTGCTTGATTCAAACATATTTGGATAGCCAACAAGGGTGTAAGGGATAGGACTAGATTTCATTCAATACTCCAGGTTCAGTGTCATACTTGCAGGTGTGAGGGTATTGGCGGCAAGCCTTCGGCTCGAGTGGTTGTTGTTGTTTAGTTGTTTAGTCATGTCCGACTCTTCATGACCCCATGGACCAGAGCACACCGGGCACTCCTGTCTTCCACTGCCTCCCGAAGTTTGGTCAAACTCATGCTGGTAGCTTCGAGAACACTGTCCAACCATCTCGTCCTCTGTCGTCCCCTTCTCCTCGTGCCCTCCATCTTTCCCAACATCAGGGTCTTTTCCAGGGAGTCTTCTCTTCTCATGAGGTGGCTAAAGTATTGGAGCCTCAGCTTCACGATCTGTCCTTCCAGTGAGCACTCAGGGCTGATTTCCTGCACAATGGGTCGGTTTGATCTTCTTACAGTCCATGGGACTCTCAAGAGTCTCCTCAAGCACCATAATTCAAAAGCATCAATTCTTTGGTGATCAGCCTTCTTTATGGTCCAGAACCTTGTTTGGGGGATGGGAGGTGTGGCCATCACCTGCCCCTCCATACTAAAGGGTATTCTGTTAAAGCAGGCATGACCAAACTTGGCCCCCCAGCTGTTTGGGGACTAAAATTTCCATCACCCCTGACCACTGGTCCTGTTAGCTAGGGATGATGGGAGTTGTAATCCCAAAACAGCTGGAGGGCCAAGTTTGGCCATGCCTGTGTGAAAGGAATCCCAGGGTTGTGGTTCCTGTCTGAAGCCCGGGTGGAGGCTAGGGCCATGGCACGACCTTCCGGTGCATCAACAGGGCTCCCCCTACTGGTGGTTAACCCTTGTGAGACTTCCTGCAGGTGGGCAGGAGTCAGATATAATCAGTTCAATTCCAGTGCCTAAGCCAATACCGCTCATATTCTGTAATAAATAAAGTTGTGGCCTAAATTTTGCCCGTTTACCTAAAATATGGTGTCCACGTGTTATTATTCAACATAAGGGGGAGGCTTCGGGGTCTTGACAAGCAATAGTAGTAGCCCTTGCAGCTGGCTGTGCAGGGCTCCAACTGCTGGGCGCAGTGAAATTGTTTCACCTGTGCCTTGACGAAGGGGAGCCATTCCGGGCCACAACCACTACCCACCTGGAATACCAGTGCGTGGTCCCAATGTGAAAGGGCTGCCCGTGGTTTCTGGTGTTTTTTAAAAAGGTAACGCTAAAGGGACCCCTGACCATTAGGTCCAGTCGTGACTGACTCTGGGGTTGCGACACTCATCTCACTTTATTGGCCGAGGGAGCCAGCGTACAGCTTCCGGGTCATGTGCCCAGCATGACTAAGCTGCTTCTGGCGAACCAGAGCAGTGCACGGAAATGCCATTTACCTTCCCGCTGGAGCGGTACCTATTTATCTATTTGCACTTTGACGTGCTTTCAAACTGCTAGGTTGGCAGGAGCTGGGACTGAGCAACAGGAGCTCATCCCGTCTTGGGGATTCGAACCACCGACCTTCTGATCAGCAAGTCCTAGGCTCTGTGGTTTAACCCACAGCGCCACCCGCATCCCACAATGTTTTTTTTTTTAAACGCACAAAAAAAGACACAATGGAAAGCCACACGTTTCAAATGATGTAAAATGCCTCTCCAAAATGCCTCTTGTTCGACATAGAAGAAAAACTGCTTTAGTAGCACTCATTTGTGCCTGTGATTCATGCAATCCATCTGGGGAAATGCACACAGAAGCCTTGTCTTGCGCCCATCAGGCTCCACAATGGCCATTTTTTAAAGCTGCCTTTGAACAAAAGGCTTCAGACAACAACAGCTACTATTATTTATTGCTATTTGTTTCTATGAGCAAATTATCTGCGTTACACATTGTCTCATCTCCTTGTCAAATAGCACAATCCAATATTCCCCGGGGGGAATATAAGGAAGACCTAACCTAATTCTGAGCACATTTACTTGGAAGCGAAGCTCATTAATTTCATTAGACCTTACAATGAAAGGCTTATACCAGGCACTTGCACTGGAGATCAAAGCCCTGTCTGAGAAAAGAGAGTCGCCACTCATGCAAATGGCAAATGTAGCCTTAATAAGAATAAGAACACACAAATTATTCCCCAGTAACTTTTCAGGTAAACCTTGTTTTCTGGGTGTCTTGAATTCCTTTGGTGATGAGCTGAAATCCAGCAGAGTAAAGGTTGTTCGCATTACTGCAATTGTTTCCCAGGAAGAGTCCAACTGTTGCATCGTTCCCTGGTCCTGAATTCCCTGGTCCTGAATGGGGTAACTGTGCCCCTGAAGGACCAGGTTCACAGCCTGGGAGTCATTTTGGACTCACAGCTGTCCATGGAGGTGCAGGTTAATTCTGTGTCCAGGGCAGCTGTCTACCAACTCCACCTGGTACACAGGCTAAGACCCTATCTGCCCATGGACTGTCTTGCCAAAGTGGTGCATGCTCTAGTTATCTCCCGCTAGGACTACTGCAACGCGCTCTACGGGGGGGTACCTTTGAAGGTGACACGGAAACTGCAATTAATCCAGAATGTGGCAGCTAGACTGGTGACTGGGAGTGGCCGCCGGGACCACATAACACCGGTTCTGAGAGATCTGCATTGGCTCCTAGTACGTTTCCGAGCACAATTCAAAGTGTTGGTGCTGACCTTTAAAGCCCTAAACGGCCTCGGTCCTGTATACCTGAAGGAGCGTCTCCATCCCCATCGTTTAGCTCGGACACTGAGATCCAGCGCTGAAGGCCTTCTGGCAGTTCCCTCATTGCGAGAAGTGAGGTTACAGGGAACCAGACAGAGGGCCTTCTCAATAGTGGCGCCCACCCTGTGGAACACCCTCCCTTCAGATGTGAAGGAAATAAGCAGCTATCCTATCTTTAAAAGACACCTGAAGGGAAGTTTTTAATATTTAATGCTGTACTGTTTTTAACACTTGATTGGGAGCCGCCCAGAGTGGCTGGGGAAACTCAGCCAAATGGCAGGGTATAAATAATAAATAAATTATTATTATTATTATTATTATTATTATTATTATTATTATTATTATTCCTTTTCACTCAGCTATTTATGGAAGAGGAGCCCTGCCGGTGGAATAGCTGGCAACCCTTGTTGTTTTGTGAACAAATAAGCTATAAGGATTCCTGTACAATTGAAGGCTTGCTGAGATTCACTAAGCAGGCAAAGGTGAAATGGAAGGAATAAATTGATTCTACTCAATGCAGAATCAATTTTCTACATCGGTTTTCTTGTTAATTGAGTTTTTAGCAGCAAGAAAGCCGAAAGAAGAAAAAACGGAAATAGGAAATTTTAATCTGAGTTTATTACAGATATATTAAGCAGAGAACACTAAGCCTTTGAAAAAGTACCAAAAATAATTCCTTTTTTATACAGAAAAAAGCACCTCTCTTTCCTCCCTCAACATCGTTCCCACTTCATTATATAAAACACTTTGCATTGGATTATGCACCATTTTTGGTGGTGAAAGTACTGCCAAACACACCAGGAGACTTTTTCCTCTGATTAGTGTGATAGGGGAGGGTGGGGTGGGGAGAATATCTGTTTCCATAGCAAATACTAAACTTGCTGCGCTGCTGTACCGTTCTGTCAGTATTGGGATTATATAAGAACCTGAAGCATAAAGGTTGAGCAATACACTGGAATCATTAAACCCTGTCTGAGAATTGGAATAATGATGGCTTTTTGTCATTATGGAATTTAAGTTGCGCAAACCCCCTTCGTAAGGAGTTGACATCGCACGGTAAAGCTATTCCAGGCCTCAACAACTTCAAATTACAGCTGTTGGTCGGGGTTCTTTATAGGATTGTTTCAGTCTTCTATGGAAAAAAACTTCCCTGTATATTGAAAACTAGTATTTTGGGGGAGCAACCTAGCCTAGGTTACTGCCCCTTCCCTTGATACCAAGTCTCTCTCTCTCTCTCTCTCTCACTCACTCACTCACTCACACACACACATCCCTGCTTTCTTTCAGTTTTCTTTTAAAAACTGCATTGCTGTATTCAGACAGGCCATTCAAACCACATCTATGGTGCTGGTGCTGTCCATATATCAAGTGCTGAAAAACTGGTAAACTGCTGCATATCAGTGCATCATAAATCTGCCCTGCTTTTAAAAAAGGCTGGAAGACAGAACACCCTTTATGTCAGCAGATATTGGCCATAGTTCTTAAGTGCAACTATTACCAACACAGCAACCACAGAGGCCTTCCTCAGTGCCCAGAGGGTGCCCATTCCCTTGGTTGTGGTGATCAGGACAGGTGAGTTTGAAAATATGCCCGCACGTCCCCAAAAAGTAGGCAACCCTTGCTTTAGTATGTTGGCTTTCATTTCTGGATGTAAATTGAGAAGCTTTTCAAAAAAAACAAAACTGTGCTGTGCATTGTTGAAAAGAAAAAGCATGTGGAAGTCACACACTTAACTACAGTGGTACCTCGGGTTAAGTACTTAATTCGTTCCAGAGGTCCGTTCTTAACCTGAAACTAATCATAAACTGAAGCACCACTTTAGCTAATGGGGCCTCCCGCTGCTGCCTCTGCGCCGCCGGAGCACGGTTTCTGTTCTCATCCTGAAGCAAAGTTCTTAACCCGAGGTACTATTTCTGGGTTAGCAGAGTCTGTAACCTGAAGCGTATGTAACCTGAAGCGTATGTAACCCAAGGTACCATTGTATATTACACATGTAGAGTTGCCCTTTAACAGATTCGTGCCAGGAATTACCGTACTTTTCCGTGTATAAGACTATGTTTTTTTCTTTAAAAATCATGCTAAAAAGTGGGGGTTGTCTTATACATGGGTAGTGCATAGGGTGAACGTTTGATTGGTTGCTGCCGAGGCTGTCAGCGGCTATTTTGCATGTTATTGGTTGCTTCGTCAATGGGTGGTGTTGATTGGCTGATGCTCCGGCAGTTGGGCGGGCAATTGGCAGCTTCTGCCGGCAATGAGACAGGCGGGAGGTGGATTATGTGACACGTGTGGGTGAGCAATTTTCGGCAATCCCCCCTTAAAAAGCTCAACTAACCCTGGGTAGTCCCCCCTAAAAAGCTCCACAACTCTGTGCCATCTCCCCCCATTTTCTTAAATTTGAGTCCCCCAAAATAGGGGGTGTCCTATACATGGGGGCATCTTATAGATGGAAAAATACGGTAAGCAGGTGAAGTGCAGCTGTAAGAAAAGTTTTGGATTAGACTGAATGGCTTGGCATGTAGGTTTCCAGAGATTGGCTCCTTATGTTGTTGACTTACTTCACTACAATCCTGGCAGCAGCACCTTAACTCTTTATGTACAATGTGTTACTATAAGTACTATAAGTAAGACAACACCTCGTTGGACTATATAACACATCACATGATGATCTGACCTATATAACACATAAAATGATGCTCCATGGCTTGTTGTTCTTCCCAAACTGTAGTGACACTTGTGCTCTTGTATAATGCCTTTTTTGTGGGGTATCTGGGCTTTGAACATGCTGTTCCCCTTGCACAAACCAGTGGTGCCAATTCCTAGGGGCAGAGGTATGTTTGGCCCCCTCAATATCCGCTGGCAGGGGACTGGGCCCCCTCAAAGTTGAGGGGGGCAGAGGAGGTCAAACGTGGAGCTGAGTGTGGTGCAGTTCAGTGACTGGCTCCTGGGCGCATGACATCGCACACGTCATACGTCGCGCACATGACATACATGCTGGGCCTCCCCCCCCCAAAAAAAATCTTGGCCACAATACACCGCTTCTGTAGACAACTTACATGGACAATAGACTATGTCCATTCTTTATTGACCATTTGCACTAATTAGTTTGTGCAGAGGTTATACAACATCGTGATTTGTTTGGGCAGCATTCATCTTCCCATTAACCATCCACCCACCCACCCCATGTTATTCAGTGCATTTCCCTGCAACATTCCAAACTGCAAAACGTCTTTTTTCAAAAGTAAATTTGTTGTGCTAAGGGTGACAGGACACCTTAACCCATTTTCATTGTGCAAACTTAAAATTTTGGCGTGCATATGAGCCCCTCCTACAAAAGAATGATAGCCTGGAGGCCACCAAGTCTTCCATTCAAAGGTTTGTCTGCTGATTGCCAATAAAAATGTGAACATCGGCCAGCCTCTGACACTCACTCACTCATATGTACTTCGCCTCTCTGCCCAGTGTCCATAGATTTTGTGCCTGAAATTGCATTTCCTTCCACATGCATAAGCCCTTCCCTTCCTCACTTGAAACCATATTTCCCTCCTGCTTCCTGTTAATGTCATGTTGCCACAATAGGCACAATAACTACCAGCATTACTCTCAGCAGAGGTCAATAACTAAGCACAACAGCTCATTTTTTTAAGCAGAACTGTTTCTCAGTCAGAGTTGCACTGTGTCCCAGTCACTTCACACGTAAGTGTGAAAGAACGAGAGAGTAGAAGCATAATGCGTTGCGACTGGAGAATACTTGGAAGCATTGCAATGACCACACAAGACACAAAGTAGTCTGCTACCAACTTTTTGCTTCTTTAGAAACATCTCTCTTTTTAAAGGAAGCCCCCTTCCCTTCACCTCTTTTTAATAACATTTATCTACACCAAGGAAAATTTACTTTTATCTACAAACACTGGACGAACAGGACAATTGACTTAGCACAAAGCAAGATCTCCTACTACATTCTTGCTTGGTCATCAACATTAATGCAAGTGTGTGTGTGTGTGTGTGTGTGTGTGTGTGTGTGTGTGTTGCCATGCCATCTAACTTGTGTGGAAAGCTGGAAACTGATAGAGTAGTAAGCCTCCCCCCCCCATCACAATTTGGTAAAGTATTACTAATAAAATTCACAGCTGATGACAGTTAGTGGGGGACCCAGTACTCCACAAACAACATAATGTTTTGGTTAGACCAAGTCTTTTAAGGAGCTGCTTGTATTTTCCTCTCTGTCATTTTTAGACCTTAAGTTCAGATTTCTGTTTCAGGTATGGTTAGTGCTGTTTAGGAAAAATAATAATATCTGCAGTTATTTTTGAGGCATTTTTATTATTTCAGTATGCTATTGTGTTGTTGTGCTTGAGGGTTTGTTTTTGTTTATAGCAAGAAACTATAGCCTTTTTAATGAAAAGGTGAGATAGAAATACACTTAATAATCCTTGGTGATGTCAGTCTAAGTCCATTGATTTCAATGGGCAGTATGATTCCAATTTATGATTGATATTGGATTAGTGATGGTGGTGGTGACAACAGCGACGGGAAACAGAGTTGTGATAACACACTGCAGCAACGGAGGAATAAGAAGGCCGTCATTCCATAGCAACAAAACTGATCAGTAACTAAGGATGCAGCAAAAGCAAACACGACATCACTTGAAGCCAGCCACAGTTATCTCTATTACTGCACCTTATCGTACCTTTAAGAAGCAGACAAATTTCCTCATATTCCCCACATATTTGGACAGCCCAATACATTTTGCCAGATGAAGAGAAAGAGAAGATGGTCCCCCCCCCTTCCAGACACAGAACCAACTGAACTAGCAGCTGAATTTTATTTTAGACAACATCCCCTACCTGAGGCTAGCCTAGGGCGTGAAGAATAGGCCGCCTGCCTGCTTAAACTGCCCCGGACAGTGCCAAAACAGTCCTAAAGGCAAGCAAAATCTGGTGAGCTGCTAAGTTCTGATCCACATATTAGCCCGAGAACAGCAAATCAGTTTGCTTTTCTATAAGAATTTGTGAATTCAGTTTGCACATCAGTTTGCTTTTCTATAAGAAACTGGAATTCCTCCAGCATTCTTCCTCCTAATCCTTCATTATCTAGACTGTGGCTTAAATGGTTACTTGTGGCTATAACAAGACCTTTCTGCAACACACTGAATTTCAAAAATATTCTAAGGGAGTTTTTTTTTTTTTGAGGGGGTGGCAGTGATTTTCTTTCTGGCTCCCTCATCACCTTTGGCTGCCCAGTTTCATTTGTCATTTTCACCTTTCTCCAGGCAAAGTTGGACGAAGAAGAACTTAAGTAATACAGGAAAGGTCTCCCCTGCCGTCCAGTCAGAAATAGAAAGTATCAGAAGTATCGCCAGAGAGACTCCCATTAGTCTCCATCACAGAACTATTAAGTCTGTGCAGCTCCTGGAATTCAGATGGTCTGGCTTTTCTGAACTTTCCCTCGTTTAGAAATGGATGTGCAGGACAATGTTGAAGGTCAAGACTGAAGCACACAGTGACTGAGAAAATAGGCAGGTAGCAAAAGCCTGCATCACTATAGCTGCACCAGAGAAGCTGGGAGAGGATGGATGAAGTGTTCCTTGTGTAACCCCATCGACATTGCCTTTACATAAGCACTTGGAGACCTGATTGACCTTCTTACTTATATCCTGACTCCTGAATCAGCTGCCAGCAACATCTGTGGAAACCTTTTAAGGACCTGAGAGTCGAGGGTGCAGGGAGGGCGCTGAGAAATCGCCAAGAGCAGAGAAGTATTATAAAATATTTAGTGTTTCTAAATTAGTCTTGAGGGTATTCCTGGGGCCAGGAAGGGACAAGATGAACTTACTGAAGTCACGATCTCAGCAATTCATATCTACTGGTTCTCCAAGTGACCCTATTTATCTCTGAAGTCACTATTTTTCTGGAAACTGACCTGGTTATGAGTCGGGGAGATTTTGGAGGCATCGTTGTTGTTTTTCTATTTAAAAACATCATTTTAGTGTATGTACCAGAGTTGTCAGTTTTCAGGTTCCATTCACTTCCCATCTCTAGAGCAGGGGTAGCTAACCTCACCTCAGGGGCTTGATCTGCCCACCTACCCATTTGTTCTGCCCTTTCCAGACCCCACCAATTTTGGCAAAAAGAAAGAAAGAAAATAATAATAATGATAATGATAATGATAATAATAATAATAATAATAATAATAATAATAATAATAATAATAATAATTTATTATTTATATGCCACCCTTCCAATTGTGTTACCCCAGCAATGCCAGGCAACTTCCAACAAATTAAAACACAGGAAGACATCAAACATTAAAAACCTCCCTATGTAGGGTTGCCTTCTAAAAGTCATTTATTTCCTTGACATCTGGTGGGAGGGTGTTCCACAGGGCGGGTGCCACTACCGAGAAGGCCCTCTGCCTGATTTCCTGTAACCTCACTTCTCACAGTGAGGGAACTGCCAGAAGGCCCTTGGAGCTGGACCTCAGTGTCTGGGCTGAACGATGGGGATGGAGACGCTCCTTCGGGTATACTGGGCCGAGGCTGTTTAGGGCTTTAGAGGTCAGCACCAACACTTTGAATTGTGCTCGGAAGCATACTGGGAGCCAATGTAGGTCCAATGTACCATAAACACAACTGTGGGTTGGGTGGAAAGATTTAAATCTCTCCACTGCATGTAAACTGCCCTCTCCCCCCCCCCCCATCAAGAGATCAGTCATTGGTTGATAAGAGAACAGGTGATAAATGTCATCTGTATGTGTCAGGGAACTGCCATCAGAGCCAGAGGAGGAGGGAGGGCTCCAGAGGGATGCCGGAGAGTGTCCCAGTAGGGAGAGAGGCAGCCCATCTGCTGGGGAAGGAAATCAGCGTAGCACCAGTGGAGAAGGGGGGCAGACAGGGGAATCGGCGAGGGGACTCCATGACTCTTTGCCTGAGACCAGCAGGGAGAGCACGGGTCCTCCACTGCCCACACCCTCCCTGCGCAGAAGACTTCCGCACAGGGAGAGTAGGAGGAGACTAGGCGTCAAAGAACTTTTTTGCTGGAAGAAGTTCAAGAAACGCCCACTGACGGATTCTGCCAGTGATTGAGACAGCCACGGGTGAGTGGCTGTCCGGACAGAAAGGGTTCACCCAGGTAACCCAGCCAGGTGTGGCGACGACTTACGCACGAGCAACCCCTAGAACGATTACAGTATGCCTACCACATATGGAAATGGATCGCTAGGTGGGAGTGTCTGTCCTCTGTTCAACTGGGTCTCTGGCTCTTGCTAAATTATCTTGGATGTTACCAGTATAAATAGTAGTGCTCATCTTAGACTTGACCTCTTTAACATTCACTGTAGTTCCGAATAAAGCAGTTGCTTCCTCGTTCCAAGGCAACAGAGTCATGACCATGTTTACAACCATAGTAAAATGCACCGAATGTTAAACTGCTGGCAGGATGTCTTCTGCTTCACAGAGGATTTCAGGGACAGAACAGTCGGAGTTCAGTGCTGTCATGCTTTAAACTAGTCTGGCTCGTGTGTCTTTAATAGCGGCCTGATTTAATAGCAGGAATTTAAGAGACAAAAGTTCTTTTCCTGGCATGATGGAGGTGATTAATTTCAAGGAGCAAGGTGCTGTAAAAGACCCAGGAGCGAGACCGTTGAAAAGAAATGGCATGGTAGATAAGGCAGGTGGGAATCAGAGAGGACCTTAGCAGATAACTCCATTTGTAGGTGAATATTTGGGAGAATATGTGATGTATGAGCCAGAGACAACTGGAACCCTAAAACACAATTCAGCCTACGTCCCCACCTCCTTTTAGTATGCCTCTGTGGCCGTCTTTTCATGTTACATTAGACTTATTTTTTCGTCTTCATTTTTACCAGGCCCTCTTTCCTCCCAAAAAATAAATAAAAGTAAAGCAATGCAGCTCTCAAAAATAAACATTAAAAACAAAGATAACAACATGGATAAAACAACCTAAAATGCATAATTAATATAGGTGTATAAAAAACAGATCTGACTCCATGCACTCCCAGTGCCCAGAAGTGGAGATATTGAGTTATATCCAGTGTCAGTCCTACCCAGAGTAGACCTATTGAAGTTAAGTGATGTGAATAACTTGGATCCATTAATTTTGATAAGTTGACTCAGAAAAGGACATAGCTGAATTCAACTCTTTCTTCCCTTCTCTCTTTGTAGTAACTGCATGTAAGTGGGTGGTACTACTCACACCTAAATCTCTCTCCCTTTTGCCCATGGAGGACCTCCGCCTGCTAAATTGTGGCCTTTCAGATATTTAAATAATCTCCAGATCTGAGATGATAGAAATGCATCTGCTCCACCTGCTCCTGTTATGCAAAACATTTCGCACATCTGGACCTCAAAAGCATCCTTAAATGAGATTGGCACTAGAGGGAGTAGTAGCTACAATTTTTATATCATTTAACTTTTAAATTTCCCCCTCATCCTTCTCTGTGTCACAGCTTGCTCTTGTTCTGTCACATGCACACATTCTCTGTCTCTCTGTCTGTCTGTCTGTCTGTCTGTCTCTCACTCATTCACACACACACCCCAACCCCACAATGTGCACCAGGCTATCAGACTAGCAAACAAACCACAGATCTTTCCATTCAATGGATAACCGCAGCTCCAACGCCACTTCTGACAGCTTAATTGCAGGCTTTAACTAAGCAACCTCTGGGCACTTGAAGTAAGTCCTGCAGCTAGGGCTGGATATTGACGTTTCTAATCTATAAGGATTTCTCACTATTGCACAAATATGGCAATCAGTTAATGAGTTGTGTGTCGTTGCTCTTTCCGGAATAGCCAGAATAAATTACTGTTATGTCAACGACACCATTTGCCTTGCAGCAGTGGTAAATTGAAATAACAATTAATGCGCAAGGGGAGTGATTTGGTTGGTCTTCTTTAAAAAATATCAGCCTTTTGAGAAGCCAGGAAATGGAGAGCCTGGTCGATGTAGGGGTGCCCCTAAAAATGGCACAAAGGTTCAAAGGGCAGGAGCTAAAAAAAATCAAATCCCTCCCCTCGCTCAAATGAAGACTGGCTTCAACCCTGGACTGGTTGTAAATTAAGAGGATAAGAAGAAGAGTTTGGATTTGATATCCCACTTTATCACTACCAGGAGGAGTCTCAAAGTGGCTAAAACTCTCCTTTCCCCTCCTTCCCCACAACAAACACTCTGTGAGATGAGTGGGGCTGAGAGACTTCAAAGAAGTGTAACTGGCCCAAGGTCACCCAGCAGCTGCATGTGGAGGAGCGGAGACGCGAACCCGGTTCACCAGATTACGAGTCTACTGCTCTTAACCACTACACCACAGCAGGTTGGGGGGTTGACTGAGGGCAAACTGAGGTTGGTGGTGCCCCTATGGACCAGCCTCTATTGACTTCTGCTACTATCAACCTTCCTTTGGGGGGGGAGCCTTATCTTTAGGATGGGGGATAATTTCAGTTCAGTTGGCATTCTTACTTCATAAACCAATACACAAACTGGAACATAAAGGGTAAAGGTAAAGGACCCCTGACAGTTAAGTCCAGTCACAGATGACTCTGGGGTTGTGGCACTCATCTCACTTTACAGGCCGAGGGAGCCAGCATTTGTCTGCAGACAGTTTTTCCGGGTCATGTGGCCAGCATGACTAAGCCGCTTCTGGCGCAACAGAACACCAAAATCAGAGCAGCGCACAGAAATGCCGTTTAACTTCCCGCCAGAGTGCTACCTATTTATCTACTTGCACAGGTGTGCTTTCGAACTGCTAGTTTGGCAGGAGCTGGGACTGAGCAACGGGAGCTCACCTCATCACAGGGATTCGAACCGCTGACCTTCTGATCGGCAAGCCCAAGAGGCTCAGTGGTTTAGACCACAGCGCCACACAGCTACCCTTTTAAACTCCCACTTCTGTGAATTTTGCAATGTAATTCTCCAGCCAAGTAATGAGTACAAACATGCATATACTGGAGGAAAGTGTGTGTGAAAATGTGTTAACTTAGAGGAAGTTGCTCTGCAGAAATGTCATGTTGGGCAAAATTGCATACAAAAAAAATCTGTGTATATTAGGAGAAATTCATACAAAGATGCTGTTGAATTTTCAGGAGAAATGCTTTCATATTCCGAAGAATGAACTGTTTCTGTTGCATCACAGAACAGACTTCTATGCAAGTTTTGTCTCTGGTGACCACAGAATTTTATTTTTCAGTGCTGTTGCCCCTATTCACCCACTGGGTCTGTTTGACATAGTATGCCTTCATTAACCCTTTGCTTATTTTCACTTTAAGCTGTTCTGCTTTGTTTAAAACTGTTGCTGGGAGGGAAATCCCCTTTCCTCCCCTATGACAAGAAAGTTATTGACATGCCAAAGAAGATAGATGCAATGGCCAAGAGCAGGAACAGAAAAGATCCCGCCATGGATGCTAAGAGGAAATGGACTGTGCTGCAGAACTAACACTATCAGGGCAACAAATTTCACCAGAGACCAACTCTGACATTAGTTTCTTGAGTTTCTCCCCAGTTGTGCAGCATGTCCGATTGACTAGAACTGGGGTAGCCAATGGGGTGCCTTCTAGAGATTACATTCCAACTCCCATTAGCCCCAGTCAGCATGGCCGATGGTCAGAGATTATGAGAGTCCAATAACATCTGAGCAGAGCACTGTGTTGGCTGCTCCTGGACTAGAATGAATACTTGATTTTACAGTGACTCTTCCACTTCCAATTCTGCACAGATAATATTCATGTGAAATGTATCCTTATTGTTGTTTGTGAAAAACCCTGTAGGCTGATGGCTTTCAACTGGTAGGTGGGTCATGACAGTGGCACTACAAATGTTTTCTTTTGCGGTGATGTTGCTTAGATTTTTTAAGAGGAGGAGAAAGGAGGGAAGAAAAGGAAAAAACACCAAGAGAAGGGGAATAATAGTCGTTAAAGCGAGAGAGTAGCAGGTACTTATGGCAACCAATGATAAGTGGATTCACTATTGAAACTTGGGGTTAAACATGGGCTCCAGAACCTTGACACTTATAAAGGACTAAAGTTTTGTGGCAACAACAGTGATTCTTGGATATCTGACAAGCCAGGCATTTAAAATATAGCCTTCCAAAATTCTGCATTCAGTTTATGAGTGGCACAATCAGAGAGGAGTGGATTTGGTCAAATATCCTTGGGGAGAACTTCCCACCATCTCCCAAGAAAATCATCTTCTGGGAAATTTCTGCTCACATTAGGAATGAATGACCCTCTACTTCACATTGGTGGGTGAAGGAAGGAATGGACTAAGAAGGAATGCTTCCATCAACAATATTAAAAGATATGCAGTTCAACCCAAAACTCATGAATGCAGAAAATGGGGAGACCATTTCGCTGAATATTCTTCAGGGAAGGCCTGAGATTCCCCAACAGTTAGGAAGAGCTCAAAAAAGAAAGAAAAAGAAAAACCAGCATAAAACATGGGGGGGGGAGGGGGAATCTAAAATTCATTCACATTTTTTAAAGGCATGATTAAAGCATCTCACCCATTGAAAGAGTCCACAGTGGACTCAGAAATATTATCATTACCATTATTTATATTTATAAGCTAACTTCCAATCTGAAGGTTTTCAGGGTGGTCCACAATGCAACACCAGAAACACCATTAAGCCAATAAACAACACAAGACAGTAATTCAGCACCGGAGAAACCAGTTCATTGGCTGTTGTTTGATGTAAAAAGAGCTCTTCATAGTTCCAAAGGGACTGTTCATAATGGATGTCAAACATCAGTTGCGACAAAGGGGGCATTTTGTTATAGGTTGCAATAGGGTGACGGATTTCCTAATTAAGCAATATAATTCATTACAGATGTGTCTCAAACACACACACACACACACCCCAAGAGCCTTGCTGGAGCTCCTGCGTTTCTCCTGGCTAAACTCCCTGTGAATTTAATTGGTGCCTCTGTTGCAGACAACAAATCAGGATGATGATCCCTGGGAAAAGAACAAAAGATGAATTATAGGGAAAAACCAAAGCCAGCTTTCATCGGAGAAAACTGAAGTGCCAGGCACATTAATTGAGACAAATACAAGCTGTGGCATCATCAAGCATTTTGAGTAGACAAGAGCGTTCAGGTAAGAGTGCCAAAAACATCCCCATATGTAACTTTCTTAACCAAGCTATGGACAAGTACAGAACTGAAGGCTTTCCTCAAAATTGCTAGAGGGGAAAACAAGAATAACTCTTCATGCAGCAGACGTGTAAAGTTGTTATCTATTCACATCCATAGTAGCCATAGTCATAGGAGTAGTGATTTTGGCTGTTCAAAATGCTTTACATAGACACATTATTTTCTTGTAGTTTTATGACGACTCTGCAGAGCAAGTGAACCTTTTCCATCCTCTTGTGGGGGAGCTTCTGTGGGGGACGACTTGCGTGTAAGGGGCGGGGCCAGAGACAAAAGTGGGTGGAGCAATGGATGTGGCTCCTATCTCTGTTGAATAGGCAATACTGCAGCAGAGGGAGGGAGGTTTCTGTGCAAACTCCTGCCTCCATCCAGACAAGCAAAAGGCATTCACCAATCCAGGAGACATTGCAGCCTGACCAAAATGTGCAAGGGAGCTTGGCTGCAGGTCCAGTGAGGCGTTGGGCCTTGGGAGAGTCTGGGAAGGGCAGACAGAGATACCTGGAGGGCCCCTGAGATGGAGATTCCCCATCACTGCTGTGAAGTATGTTAGTACAGGTATGTCCCGACTGAGGACATCAGTGAGGTCGGAGGACGCTAAGGCACCATGGAGCTTTGTTTAGACTGCTCCATTTCCCTGCCTAACAGCTGGCACACAGGGTAGCGCAGCAGCAGACGACGACGACGACACTTTCCCACATGTCCTCTAGCCTCCAGCCAGCCCCAGAGCTTCAACTCTAGATATTTTGGTCTGGATTGGAGAGAGAGCTGGAGAGTGGGGGGAAATAGGCATTCAGAGGCTTTTCAGATGGTGCTCCCCACTTTATGCCATTTCACTTATGGGTGTAGAGTCCCAGAATGTAGCCCTTGTTTAAGTAGGGGGCACACATGTACTATTATTCTCATTTTACAGATGGTGGACTAAGGTGGCTTATCTACTAAGTTCAGGGTAGAGATGAGAGTTGAAGGTGGACCTGTTATAGTTTAAGTCATGAGCAGCTAACCTGTGGCTTTCCGAATGTCACTGGACTGCAGTCTAGCTAGTCAGCCTGACATGCAGAAATCACCAGGGGAAGCTTTTCATTGCATGGACATCAATGTTATCACTGGCTCAAATGACACTTAAAAGACTAACAGATAAATAGTGGTATCGGCTTTCATGGTTGAAGTCAGCTTTTGGTGCATGGAAATATATTACCTAGCTTTTTAAAGGCACCACAAAACTCCTTGTTTTGCCCCCATACTGCTCACATGTTGGAGGAAGCTCTGAAGTGGGGAAGCCTTCTGAATGTGCAGAGTTCCACCGCATGGAGACAGTCTGTGTGTATTCAGTAGGCTTATCCGCTTCTGACCTTTTTCCTGATGCAGGGGCAGTGTGGAGGTGGGGCCAGCAGTGTTAGTGCAGTCTCACTCTTCCTTAATCAATCCTCTCTCTTTCCAACTGCAATTGGAAAGCAAATGACTCACCATTCTACAGTTATTCAGATGTCTTGGCCAACGTTAGAATCTCCCTAAGGGACAGGTGATTGGACTAGAATCAGTGGTGTCCAAACTTTTTTCAAAGAGGGCCAGATTTGATGAAGTGAAGGGCCGTGAGGGCCAACCAAAGGGCCAACCAAAGTTGTTAGGGATTGAATTTGTTGAGCTTTTTATGATTTTACCCCAAAATAGTTGAGCTTTTTGGGGGGATTGAAGTTGTTGAGGTTTTGGGGAGATTTTACCCCAAGAAATGAACTGCCCCAGGGGCCAGATTAAATGGATCGGCGGGCCGGATTAGGCCCACGAAACGGACTTTGGACATGCCTGGACTAGATGATCCTCAGGTCCCTTGCAACTCTATGATTCTGTGTGCAGCAGGACTGTGGATGGAGCAGTGGTCCTGGGGGAGAGATGTCAGGATCGCTCAGGTGGCTTGTCTTTCTTTGAAACTGGTAATTCTGAGCCAAACAGAAGCTACATTATGATAACAAGGATCCATCAGGGTACGATGGATCTTTACCAAGGGAGCGTTCAGGAAATTTGCTAAGAACAGCAATCACTTCATGGTTTTTTGTGAGTGTGTGTGTGTTTCTTTTTCTTCCCCAAGATTCTGCATTGCAGTAGATTTTTGGCTTTGAAAATCCCGGGGAGGCAAACTTGCAACTGATGAGCATTCAGCATTAGATAACCTGCATGTGTCCTTTCAGAGCGACTCTGAATTGTTGTTAGCTTTTGTACTCCCGCTGGCTGGGCGACAAAGGCAGCGATGTCATTGTCAGATGTAGAAGAAAACGGAGAACAAAGTCAAGGCGGCAGGAAACGTACCTGAACAAAAGAGGTGTTTGACTAGAGAGGAATCAGGTATAAGTGGCTATCCATTTGCACAAATGAAGTAAAGGAGAAAGGAAAGGTAAACAAGGAAGTGGACCAGAATCCTTAGATATTTAAGCTTCCCCTCTTGCAGCCCCCCACCCTTCCATCTGGCCATGAAGCATGACAGGCTTCTGGCAACAGCAAAAGACGACCATTGCTCTCATGAGCTGCTTTGAGCTTGCAAGAGACATCTGGTTGGCTAATGTAGGAATTAGACTGCTATGGCAGTCAGATGCAAAAGAGGGAGCTGCTGCATCTTTAATAGCTGTGTCAAATTTCAGCACCTTGCAACCCCATTCAACTCAGAGGAGGAGGAAGAAATTTCAGCAGCACCTTGCCATGCTATTGAACTCCAAGGAAGAAGAAATTCCAGCAAGTTCTGAAGTTCCCTCTTCTACACAACATCGTATTGGGCCACAGTCTGAGAAAAGATATGATGCAAGAAAACAAAACAAAAAAGAATGCCTCCCAAGTTTATATGTTTAATGTACTGAGTTGAATAGGATTCAGAATGCAGCAGTCTGATTGGTCCTAGAACAATGCAGCAGTATGATTGGTCTGCAGGAGCCACCCAATCTGGCTCCAGATGAACCTGATTGACCTACAGGAGAATTCCGGAATTAGCCAATCACGGTCAGCCCATTGTGCAAATAATGTATATAAAGCAGATACTTTGAGGGGACTTTCATTCCTCCTCACCACTATGAGCTGAATAAAGAGCATGAAATCCACTCTCGACTCTGAGTATATTTCAAATGTGCTCCAGATAAAGTTTTCCTTCTTCAGAGCAATCTAAAACCCATGCAAACACCATTACTAGGATTGTTCTGTAGCGTTGTAACATAAAGAGTAAGCAGGGAGTGAAGTATTTATTTTGCTCTCCACTCCCTTTTTTGTTGCTTTCTGAGAAAGCATATTTGTAGTTCCTGACATAAGGGGATTCATTAAGACTTAATAGGTTTGATTTATGCCAGCAATGGCTTTCTGTTTCACAGTTGTGAGTGAGAAAGCAGTGCAAGGTTTCACAGGCTAGTCTAAATTGCATTTGTTCATTAAGAGGTTTTCTAAAAGTTTTTGAGACATTCCAATTTTTAAAAGAAATTTCACTTTATCATAAAAAATGAGCACAATAATATCAAACAGCAATCAACAGCACATTGTACAATGGTGAATCTTGGGGTTGGGAGAAATAATGAACAGCAAATGCAAATGTAGTCAGTTGTACCTTGGAAGTCAAACGGAATCCATTCTGGAAGTCCGTTTGACTTCCAAAACGTTCGAAAACCAAAGCGCGGCTTTTGATTGGCTGCAGGAACCTCCTGCAGCCAATCAGAAGCCGCAGAAGCCCTGTTGGACGTTTGGCTTCCAAAAATAGTTCACAAACCAGAACTGTCACTTCCGGGTTTGCGATGTTCAAAAGCCGAAACATTCGGGAACTAAGGTGTTCGACTTCCAAGATACGACATTAATGGTCACATGGAAAACAAAATAGATTAGGATTGGCAATTTATGAAGTTCTTTCTACTCAGAAGAACAATACACAAGATTAAAATTAATTACGACTCGTTAAATTGGCCTACCTAAACACCACTAAGGGACACGGGTGGCACTGTGGGTTAAACCACAGAGCCTAGGATTGCCGATCAGAAGGTCGGCGGTTCAAATCCCCGCGACGGGGTGAGCTCCCGTTGCTCAGTCCCTGCTCCTGCCAACCTAGCAGTTCGAAAGCACATCAAAGTGCAAGTAGATAAATAGGTACCGCTCCGGCGGGAAGGTAAACGGCGTTTCCATGTGCTGCTCTGGTTCGCCAGAAGTGGCTTAGTCATGCTGGCCACATGACCCGGAAGCTGTACACTGGCTCCCTCAGCCAATAAAGCGAGATGAGTGCCGCAACCCCAGAGTCGGTCACGACTGGACCTAATGGTCAGGGGTCCCTTTACCTTTACCTTTAAACTCCACTAGCCCTCAAGTTAAAGCTTACTATGTTATCCCACCCAAGGCCTTTTAGTCTAAGAGAAGGACACACCTACCAATCCAGAGAAGTCCAACAACATCTGGAAAGCTGCAGGAACAGCTTTCATATGCACACTCATCCCAGTTTGACAATGCAAATATATTCCTACCAACTTCAGAGTCTGAGAAAGATCTGTTTTTCTTTGTAGGTTCAGAAACAGATTTCTCTCTGTATCTCTCTCCTGCTGACTCCATTTCCATTTGCCAGAACACACCAAATCTGCACTCGGTTGGAAACCTAATTGTGTTGTGTTTCTCTCCCTGTTTCCTTATAATCAGTCAAATATGTACAGCTGGTGTTCTATCAGTGATAAATTTATTGTCACTTCCACAAGGTCCCTATTTTATTTTATTTTATTTTATTAAATCTGATTTCAGTGTAGCCCCAGTAGGCTGTGAAAATGGTAGGATTTTCTGGGAGAGCAGAGAGTGTGCAAAAACTGGTAAAAGATAGTGATTTTCATCTTTCTGACGATCCCTGGCAAGGGATTTGTCAGATTTCCCAAAGAGCAGCATAAAATGAAATGGATGGATGGATGGATGGATGGTTGGATGGCATCCTCTTCTTCCTAAAAGGAGCCTAGCCCTTACAAGCATTCGCATTGGATAATGCCTGTAAAACACCCACTTGCAAAAAGGGCTGGCCCACCCATTAGGCAGGGTGAGGCAACCACCTCAGGTGGCAGGATCCATAGGGACAGCAGATCCCGATGTGAATCTTCATTCTCTCCTTATTCCTGATTTGACTCTTCACTCATCCCTCCTTCTGTATGTATGTATGTATGTATGTTGTTTGGTAATTTAATGTTGTGAACTGCCCTGAAATCTATGGGTATAAGGCGGTATACAGATTATTGAATATTACTTGGATTATTGAATATTATTTTATTTGATATAAGTTGTTTATTTTAAGGTCATATTTTTATTATATTTTTGCATTGGATCAGATAGTTACAAGGTGTGCAATCTTTGTTGTTTCTTCAGCTGGTAAACCCTCTTGTGCACAGAAATACAGAAAGGTGGTATACAAATTAAAAGTGAAGTGAAACGAAACGAAATGAAATTGTAATAATAATAATAATTTTGTAGTTCGCCTCAGGTGCCAAAATATCTTGGGCTGGCTCTGGGTGCTGGGGATTCTGGGGCTTCTCATCAGAAGAAAAGACACTCGGCTGTAGACTAATCTACATTGGTGAGTTATAACTTTAAAAATGTGTTATAAAAATGTGACACCAGTGCAGCAATCCATCGCCAATGGAAAACTGCACTGAGAGCTATATTTTTAATAGCGTTTTTTATAGTGTGTTTCAGATCAGTGTAGATCCAGCCATCACAACTTGCCAGGGCTGGTTCAGGTACAGGTCAGCATGAAGATTCAGAAACAAGCAGTAAAGTTGAATTCTTATTCATGGAAGTGGAATACAAACAGAAAAACCTGCAAACAAGACTGGCCTGCAGTAAAATAGTTGCCAGAACTGACGATCTGGGCCTCCCACTTCCCTCTGCATCTCCTAATTGTCCGGATATTTTCCAAGCAGTCTTAAACTCCTTTGAGGAGGGGGCCTCTCTGTGCTCTTTGTTCTGCTACATGCTAGGCCCTCTGTGACTTTAGAGACAAGGAAGGAGGGGAGCTGAATATTACCCTTCTCTGTCTGAAAGTTGAGTTTTGGGGATCTTGGGGCAGGGGAAGAGAGAGGGTGCAACAACTTACAGAGCTGAAGTCAGCACAATCATGCTTCCAGCATGCTTCAGGCACCGCTGGGTTTGCAATCGTTCATCTATGTGTGCACCCCTGCTCAGACACTCACAGCACCTTCTGCTTTCTCTTTAAAGATTACAAAAAGTGGATAGATTTTCTAGCTGTAAAGATAGACTTGAAAGCAGACAGGCAATGGTTGCTGAATTCTCAGAAGTCAGAGGAGCAATAATAAGTGCACAAGCTTTTTAGTAGTGGGGTCCAGGGCTCCAGGGCTCTTCATAACCCTTTGCCCATCTCCATGACTACAAAAAGCAGAACAAATGCATTCATAATAATACAAGAAATTATAATTTCACATCCACTCTGTGTCCGTCTGTTCCATATTTAATGCTGCGTTGCCCTGCCAACAAGGGTATACTTTTATTGTTTCATTTAAATAACATGTAGCCAAAATGATTGCCACATTAAGCGTGACTCATCCACAAAGGCAGGGCCAGCTCTGTAATGTAGCAAAGTGAAGTGGCCACCTCAGATGATCAATTGCAATATTATTAGGATTTCTTTACCATAGGATCCCAGGGTGGGTTTAAAGAATATAAAAATATAATATTTCAAACAGATATTGGACATCAGCAAATGGTAGAAAATTTGCTTTTGCATTGTTGTTTTTAACCAAAAATAATAATTTTGGCATACAGTGGTACCTCGGGTTAAGAACTTAATTCGTTCTGGAAGTCCATTCTTAACCTGAAACTGTTCTTAACCTGAAGCACCACTTTAGCTAATGGGGCCTCCCGCTGCCACCACCACACGATTTCTGTTCTCATCCTGAAGCAAAGTTCTTAACTTGAGGTACTATTTCTGGGTTAGCGGAGTCTGTAACCTGAAGCATATGTAACCTGAAGCGTATGTAACCTGAGGTACCACTGTATTTGTGCACATATGTGAACCTAAAGGTATTTTCTTTGATGCCTTTCAAGCATTTTCAACCCCAGCTCTCCTACACACAATATTAAATAGTGGTGCTGTAGTAAAATTAAATAATAAATAATAAATACCCCATGTCTGTTCTGGGTTTTCTCCAACTCTCCTGAGCAGATTGGGGAGAGGGGAGGGGGAGGGGGAGGGAAAGTTCCTTTGCAGAAGCGAAAGTTCTTGCACAACTGGTACAACTGTCCGCTTTCATGGTAAGGCCTTGCATCCCTTTCACAACAGCATATCAGAGTCCATTCATTTGGTAATTCATTGCCCTACCTAGGCAGCTAGAAATGCTAGCCATTCAGGTTACTCCTCTGTTGCTTAAAAAAACAAAGTTTCAGGGGCTTCAGATCTCACCAGAAATTGTATGAGAGCACACAAGCTCCCACATGACTTTGGGCAAGATCTCACCCAAAACTGGCACAAATCAGTGCCGATAGTGGTGCCACTTCTCCACCAGCAATGGATGCAGCCGGTTTCATGGCGGCTACAGGAGCAGGCAGGCGGGGGTAGCAGAGGCAGCAGAGACAGGGCAAAGCAACACTTCCTGTTTCCTCACTGTGGGAATGTTCAGGGAAGCAGGAGAGGATATATTGTTTATTCATATCCTTCCTAACTTGCACTAGCAAGTTCCTTTACTTAGCAGAGTTTCACATTTCCCTTTTAAACGCACAGCGGGTAGCTGGTTGCAGGCTTGTGTAAGCCTCTCAGTACAGTGGTACCTCGGGTTAAGTACTTAATTCATTCCGGAGGTCCGTTCTTAACCTGAAACTGTTCTTAACCTGAAGCACCACTTTAGCTAATGGTGCCTCCTGCTGCTGCTGCGCCGCCAGAGCACGATTTTTGTTCTCATCCTGAAGCAAAGTTCTTAACCCGAGGTACTATTTCTGGGTTAGCGGAGTCTGTAACTTGAAGCGTATGTAACCCGAGGTACTACTATATCAGGTTCCTGGTAAGTTCCTTTATATCCCTCTTAAAAGAATCAACACGACATAAAGTATATAAAAGTAGTTTACTCACATTCAGTTCACAGATGGATCCCTGAAGGCAGACTTAGTTACCAAGTACATACATGTGGGGCTATCCCATATGGGGATAACCCCAGTGTCCTCTGGAAGCCAACAGAGCATCTCTAGCGAAAAGCTGCTCCAACGACAGAGGAAGTCATAAAGAGGGAAAGTGCTGTGTGCCTTGTCCCTTTTGTTACCTGAACAGGTAAGGTCACACCCACCTCTAGACACATGCAAAGGAAGTATGTCCCAGCCAGGAGGAAACAGGAAGTTTTTGACTGGCTGGACCAAACATTCCCCCGCTTGTCCACTCTAGGAAAACAAGGAATGTTGTACTTGACTGCTACTTATGTATCACACCCCACAGTCACAAGCGCTGAAATGGAACACACCTCCTTTGCAGAGCCCTACCAGGCAGGTTGTGAGAGGAGCCCCCTCCCTCAGAGCCCCCACTTGCAGAAGTGATTCCTCATCCAGCTGTGAATGTGTGTGGACGCTTGCATACCCTCTAACATTTCTCTGTTGAAAATATGGATGTCCTGTTTAATAATAATAACAATTTTACTATTTATACCCCACCCATCTGACTGGGTTGTGAGAGCCACTCTGGGCGGCTTCCAACATATATAAAAACATAATAATACATTAAACATTAAACAACTTCTCTATACAGGGCTGCCTTCAGGTGTCTTCTAAAGGTTGTATAGTTTAGGGCTGCCATATTCCGGGGATCAAAAACCCAGACATCCACACACACACCATCAGGACATAAACCCCACCATCCCTCATCTCCCCCGCTTGCCCCCTCCCTGCCGCTAACCCCTTCCTTGCCCTTTTGCCCCCCACTTCCTTCCCCTCTCTTACCTTTGTTGCCTTCAGCCTTCTGCGCACAATGGGAGGCTGAGCGGCCCTGGGGACATCGCGCAAGGCTTGGTGACGGCCGGGAGCAGCCCAGCATGGCCCCAGGAAAGCCGTGCCAGGTTTGGCAGCCACCGGGAGCAGTGCAGGGCCTAGCACGGCCGCAGGAAGGCTGCTTCAGGTCACCCAAAGCCCGCTTCCTGTTCCGGGGCACAGCGCCTTCTGAGCATGTGAATTAAAAAAACGTAAACATAAACATAAAAAAACACCAAACCCAGACATTTATTCCAAAATGCAAAAATCCACCCGGATGCAGGTGCTGGCCCCCGCAAACCAGACATGTTCGGGAAATCCCAGACATATGGTCACCCTAGTATAGTTACTTTTTTCCTTTGCTCAGGGGCTGCATAACTCCATACCCTCCAACATTTTTCCAATGAAAATGGGGACGTCCTAAGGAAAAGCGGGACATTCCGGGATGAAACCAGAAACTGGGACAGATTCTGTAAATCCAGAACTGTCCCTGGAAAATAGGGAGACTTGGAGGGTCTGTGATTCTACTGGTCCTTGCCTATCTTCCAACTTTCTTACTTCCCGTCTCTCTTTTGCTTCTCCATCTCAGTTTGGCTTGACTTTCTTTAAGAATGTTTCAGCAGTGCCCCTTTTGCAGCCTTTTGTTTTACCTCCCCACGGCCACACCTGCATCTCATTTTTGCGGCACAATCACTAAAATAAGGCATAGCATTAGTTGGTTGACATCTGTCACCATCCCTGGGCTTCTTCGCTCATCATTATATTTCTTAGGTAATTGCTTCAGAATATTTCTGCTCCCAGAATAGTCCTGCTATTCATATTTGTTCCTGAATGCTGCGTACCGATTTAGAAGGGCCTATTTTCAGCTCGCATTACTTTGTCATCATGTGTCAGCCGTGTCAGGATCCCCCTCAAAAGATAAGACTTCTGAATGATTCAGTGCATGGTGGTGGAAGAGGAGGAGTGGGACTGGAAAAGAACTCAGCCCCTTTAATTACCCCCCATTTTGGGGGGGAGGGAGTGTATACAGTTCTGAATTTCCTGAAATGACAATCCTTGCTGTCACTAAATAATTCCTTGGTAGTTGCAAACAAATGTGAAACTTATTTGATATATCTTGGCCTGTTGCATCTCAGCAAGAATATGTGGGGCAACTTTGGAAGGCGTGGGGAGTGAAGAGGGTGAGCTGAAGAAGCAAGATTGCCTTCCTCTATTCTTCTTCCCCAGAAAGATTCAGGGCAACCAAAAGGAAGGACTTCTTCACACCATGCCTAGCTAAACAACAGCATTTGATCCTGCAGCATATAGTGATGGCTGCCAACTTAGATTGCTTTAAAACACGATTAGACAGGTTCACTAAGGATCAGGCTAGTGATGGCTACTAAATCAAACACTCTAGCTTGCAAAATATCAACAGAAGCCAAACGTGTTTTGGCGTTGGTGTTTCCTCTGTGGTTTCTGTTGTGTGTACGTAAATGTTACTTGGCATGAAAGCAAATGTAAATGTACAAATACGAAAACAAATTAGATAGATAGGCAGAAAAGGTGTACCCCAACCATTCTGACACTGGAGGCAAACTAGAAATTATGTGTGTGTGTGTGTGTGTGTGTGTGTGTGTGTAGAGATAGATAGATAGATAGATAGATAGATAGATAGATAAATAGATAGATGATAGATAGATAGATGATAGATAGATAGATAGATAGAGAGAGAGAGAGAGAGAGAGAGAGAGAGATAGATGATAGATAGATAGATAGATAGATGATAGATAGATATAGATGATAGATAGATAGATGATAGATAGATAGATAGAGAGAGATAGATAGATAGATAGATAGATGATAGATAGATAGATATAGATAGATAGATAGATAGATAGATAGATAGATAGATGATAGATAGATAGAGATAGAGAGAGAGAGAGATAGAGATAGAGAGAGAGAGAGAGAGAGAGAGAGAGAGAGAGAGAGATGATAGATAGAGATAGATAGATAGATAGATAGATAGATAGATAGATAGATAGATAGATAAATAGATAGATGATAGATAGATAGATGATAGATAGATAGATAGATAGAGAGAGAGAGAGATAGATAGATGATAGATAGATAGATAGATAGATGATAGATAGATATAGATGATAGATAGATAGATAGATGATAGATAGATAGATAGAGAGAGAGAGATAGATAGATAGATAGATGATAGATAGATAGATAGATAGATAGATAGATAGATAGATAGATGATAGATAGATAGAGATAGAGATAGAGAGAGAGAGAGAGAGAGAGAGAGAGATGATAGATAGAGATAGATAGATAGATAGATAGATAGATAGATAGATAGATAGATAGATGATAGATAGATAGATAGATAGATGATAGATAGATATAGATGATAGATAGATAGATGATAGATAGATAGATAGATAGATAGAGAGAGAGATAGATAGAGATAGATAGATAGATAGAGAGAGAGAGAGAGAGAGAGAGAGAGAGAGAGATGATAGATAGATAGAGATAGAGATAGATAGATAGATAGATAGATAGATAGATAGATAGATAGATGATAGATAGATAGATGATAGATAGATAGATAGATAGATAGATAGATAGATAGAGATAGAGATAGATAGAGATAGATAGATGATAGATAGATAGATAGATAGATAGATAGATAGATAGATAGATAGATATAGATGATAGATAGATAGAGATGATAGATAGATAGATAGATAGATAGATAGATAGATAGATAGATAGATATAGGTAGATAGGTAGGTAGGTAGATAGATACATAGATATAGATACACACACACACACACATACACACATCAAAAGCAACACCACTTGGAAATGCAAAATATAATGGTTAAGATATGGTTGAACATTTAAAACGACACTCTGGTTTAAAATAGACAAGTATTCAAATTTAAAGTTTTATAAGATAGTTCAGAAGTCAAATCCTGCTGATTTTAGTGGTGCTTTTGCGCAGTTCCAGGTTCCTTTTTGCTCTCTATTAATAATATATATTTTCCTACCTGATTCTAGGCTGGTTTTCTCCAAAGTACATTCCACTGATTTCAACGGGACTCACTTCAGAGCAAGCTTGCACTGGATTGCATCCTTAGTAATAATTCAAAGTTTCCTGAGGACCTTGTTCAGAGGCATTCTATACAAAACAAAAATGAGCATGGAATGGCTTTTGAGGGAAAGGTACTGCTGTTTTATCAGCCCCACTGCAGAAAACAAATACCCACTACTGGAAAAGGACTGACAAGAAGGAAGAAATTAAGAGAAATGAGGTGTCTGCCTGCCTGTGAAAACCACTATTAGGAAAACTGACCCAGAAGGATACAAAGATGATAACCCGATGGAACTGTTGCCTTGATTTGAGTTTATTTACTGTAAACTGAATCACAGTCTGTAGTGCCCATTTCCTGCCGTAGGGTTTTATCTCGTACATATGACCTTGTCTCCACTAAATACAAAATTATGGGCAATATGTTGTTTGGTCTAGCTATAAACAGCTGACTTCTATTACTTCTTGTTCTACCAAGTTAAGTCTTCATGCTAGGAGTATATCATGTTCCGTGAAAATGTACACATCAGCCACCCTCTCTGTCCAACTCCTGCTTTTGAATCACTTTTTTGGTAGGGCTGGGAAAGAGACCCTCAGAAAAATGTGAGGCTGTGCTTGGGGAACCTGCCAAATTTCACTAGGAAGAAACTCCGCCCCCCAAAAACCCTCTTCCTCTTAGAAATATGGAAATATCACTGCTTCCCCATCCTTAAGGACGACACTAGTGCCATTGTGACATCAGGAGCCATTCTACCAAACCCCACCCTCATCTCTGACCTATTTGCATGCCTACAAGGCTACACACCTCAGACAGAAGCTGTGTACGTGTTAGCAGCTTAACCCATGGCATTTCAAATAACATTTGCACATTGCTGTACACATCAGTAGTTTGATGTGTTTGCAATTTGCCCGCAATCTGTCCAAACCACTGGGTGGAGACAAGGTGTGGATGTCTTTGTGTTGCTTTCATTGTCATATCAGATCAAAGCTGGCTTGAGGGGAAAGGCATGAAGATGCAGTATTTCTCAAGGAGCTATAGGAAATATGCGTCTTGCAGCTAACTAGTGTGGTGTGCACACTGCTTCACAAACTAGCAGCAGGAGTGCGCCGGAGGCAGAGTAAACAGGGGTGTGCATACAGCCTTAGGGTAAAGCAGGTGTAACGTTAAGCACGCTTTTGATCATATGCTTCTGAGCGGCCAGATCTTCTTCTTTTCGAAGCAGGGTCCCCTGATCCAGAGCTCACATCTCCCACCCACCCACACCACACCCTGACATACTATGTTTGTTAGCTTTTAATGGGGCATATATATTATCTATCATTTTCACTTTATCACCGTGTGTCAAATTATAAGAGGATAAATTGCTGGTATTTTTAACTGCACAGCAGTTTGCAAATATTGATCCTATTATACGGATCTACATGTATTTGGTGCTGGAGGAGACTCTTGAGAGTCCCACGGACTGCAAGAAGAACAAACCTCTCCATTCTTAAGGAAATCAGCCCTGAGTGCTCACTGGAAGGACAGATCCTGAAGCTGAGGCTCCAATACTTTGGCCACCTCATGAGAAGAGAAGACTCCCTGGAAAAGACCCTGATGTTGGGAAAGAAGGAGGGCACAAGGAGAAGGCGACGGCAGAGGACGAGATGGTTGGACAGTGTTCTCGAAGTTACCAGCATGAGTTTGACCAAACTGCGGGAGGCAGTGGAAGACAGGAGTGCCTGGAGTGCTCTAGTCCATGGGGTCACGAAGAGTCGGACACGACTAAACGACTAAACAACAACACATGTATTTAGCAAGGTGAGGTCCTTCCCCAAGCCTCTCTAATATCAGGAACAATGCCGAAGTCTAGGTATGAGGCAGTGGTGTGTGGTCACTGTGAAGCAACTTGTACCTGCGAAGTGGTTCTAAATAAGATCAGCCAGACAGCAATGGAGAATAAGAAGGTGAGGTTTATTGCCAGGCAATAAGGTACCCAGTTGGAATAGTTTCCAAAGAACTGGGACCCTGATTGACAGAAATCCAGAGGTCTTTATACCTGAGCAGAACACAGCAAATCATTGATCATAAGACAATCACGAAGGATTCACAATATTGTCAGCAAGAGTCAGCCAATCAGCAAGCGGTTGTCACGCTACTTGACCCCCGGTCAAGCCTTGGTCAGCACCGGATTCTAGTTCTGCTTTCCGATGCTTATAGTGACGCTTGTCTAACCTTTCCCCCAATTATGACAGGACATGGACATTTTGGACATTTTGTGGTTTTGCTCTTCCTGTTCTGTGGATTTATTTTAGCCTGTATCTGAGGGGATTTTGTACCAGAATCTCTGATTCATGTCTTTCCCCCTTGTTCGGGGTGCGCAGATGTTTAGGGGAAAGGTCGGCTCCAAATTCCGCTGTTTCAAGCATTTTGCAGTTTGCTAAAGCACAGCTTCCCTTTTGATTCAAAATGGATTTTTAAGTACTGTAATCCTTGATTATGTGTAAGCATATATGAATATATTGATTATATTGGTTTCTGATAACTGATTATGTGGATAGCATAGGGGTAACCCTTCTCCCTTGCCTCAACTGGACCAGGGGGACCAGGCTGGTCCCCTAAATATTCCTGGTAAATTAATTTACCTCTTAGGAGGGAGGTGCGATGCTCCGACAGGGTCCAAGAGCCCTTCTGCCACCTCCCCCAAGCCCATCCTGTTTTGGGAAGGAGGCAGGAAGGCTCCAGCATCCTTTTTTTAAAAAAAAAAAATGTTTTTATTAAGCAATTTCAACATAACAAATTGTCAAATCATATAATCCCATACATTATTTCCCCCCTTTTTTCCAGCCCCCCTTCCATCCCTCCCCCCTCCCCCCAAGGACTTCCCTCAGCTCCTCTCTCTGATTTCTCTGCACATATTATTCTCTGCATGTTATAAAATTGTACATATCCTTACCTTATCTGTTTATCTATCTATCTATCTATCATCTATCTATCTATCTATCATCTATCTATCTATCTATCTATCTATCTATCTATCTATCTATCTATCATCTATCTATCATGTTCTCAACCAAAAAAAATGTGTATGTTTATTCAAAACCTGCCAAGGAGTCCAGTTCATTTTGTTGTCTTTTTAGATAATTTGTAAAAAGCTCCCATTCTTCCTTAAAGTCACAGTTGTCCTTGTCCCGCAGTTTGTATGTCAGTTTGGCCAATTCTGAATAGCTCATCCATTTTTCTTGCCACAGTTCTTTCCCTGGGATTTCCTCATTTTTCCATCCTTGTGCTATCAAGACTCTTGCCGCTGTTGTAGCATACATAAATAAGTTCTTTGTGTAGTGGTGTAGTGGTTAAGAGCGGTAGACCCGTAATCTGGTGAACTGGGTTCGCGTCTCCACTCCTCCACATGCAACTGCTGGGTGACCTTGGGCCAGTCATACTTCTCTGAAGTCTCTCGGCCCCACTCACTTCACAGAGTGTTTGCTGTGGGGGAGGAAGGGAAAGGAGAATGTTAGCCGCTTTGAGACTCCTTCGGGAAGTGATAAAGCGGGATATCAAATCCAAACTCCTCCTCTTCTTCTTCTTCTTCTTCTTCTTCTTCTTCTTCTTCTTCTTAGCCGTCTTGTCTTACAATCCCTAACAAGGAGGTCTCCAGCATCCTTCCCAAAGCCTGGGAAGCTTCTGCCCAGCTTAGTGAGGGAAACAAGATGCTCACATGTGTGACATCATGATGCTGCCCCCACCCCCAATTACCCTTGCAAGCTGGCACCTCTGGCCTTACTGTTCCCCTACACACACACAAAATCACCGCACTCCACTGGTATGAGGAATTCTTCCAGATTCTTTTCTGTCCAGTTCCTATTCTAAGACAGCAAGTTCTTCAACTGGACTGTTAAAAAAATCACATCAAATTTCATGCTTACATTTATTTCAATTGAGCCATGCCATCTCAATTGACATTCACAGCTCTCATTTTTTCCAATGGGCCTTCAGATAAGGACTCATTGTTTCCAATGGGCATTCTTGCCATTTGCTGTAGTATGTCCCCTGTCTGTGTGGTGCTGTATGCAGTATATTTTGGAGAGGGAAGTGTGAAAAGGGCATTGTGGGGCAGTTGAGTTTACTGAGAAGGGCACAGGATGTGACAGATGGGCAGAGAAGCAAAAGAACCCATGTCCTCATACTCAAGAAGGAAACCGAGTTAAGTGGAAACGACACTTTACTGGTGCGGAAGTTTGAGTTCACTGGTGAGGAATTCATGAGGGCTGGCAGGGAATTTTATCCACTACTTAATATATTTTATATATTTTTAAAATTCTTATAGATTCTTTGAAAACTGAACCGTGACTAAAACATTCTATTTTAGCCAGAAACTTAAGAACAGGGGGGAAATGTTATTTGACGCCACATGATGCACACTAATAATGCCCACTGATGAAAGTGTGGTTTAACGAAATATGGTATGTCACTATGATGTCCAAGCTTACAGAAATTGGACAGCTTAAGATATAGGAAAGAGAACCATTTGAAACATATTGGTCTTCCTCTATTACTTATATAAAACAAAGGTTTTATTGGGAGCTTTCTCATTGCTGAAGCAATATAGTAGATAAAAGAATGTATTATGGTAACATAAGAGAAGATATATGTTTCTGTTTTCTAGGGAAAGTCCTGGATTTACAGAAGCTGTCATGGTTTTTTATTTGATCCTGGAATGTCCTGCTTGGCCTTAGGACGTCCATATTTTCATCAGAGAAATAAATGTTGGAGGGTATGGTAAGACGTCCCTATTTTCATTGGGAAAATGTTGGAGGATATGGAGTTATGCGACCCCTGAGCCAAGGAAATAAATAACTATACAACCTTTAGAAGACATCTAAAGGCAGCTCTGTATAGGGAAGTTATATTAATGTTTAATGTTTTATTATGCTTTTCTATATGTTGGAAGCTGCCCAGAGTGGCTGGGACAATGCAGTCAGATGGGCAGGGTAATAACAATAATAATAATAATGGAATGGGACATCCCAATTTTCATTGGAGAAATGTTGGAGGGTATGGGAAATTGGTGAACATAGCTCCAGGGAGAATTTTAGCAGAGAACAGCATGGGAGAAAGGATTAAATCCCCCTTCCCACCTGTGCCACAGTTTCAGTTCAGTTCAAGACTACTTCGAAGGGAGGACGAGACATGGGACTCATCTATACAGCTGCAAATAAAACGTTTTAAATGTGTTGTGAAGTGCAATAGGATTGTCCAGCGTGCACTGGTCCATGGGGTCATGAGGAGTCGGACACGACTAAATGGCTAAACAACAACAACCAAGTGCAATATACAAATGAGAACACTAGATGGCAACAGTGAGCTATGCAAAATTAAGCATGTTTTTCAAAACTTTTTTTTCCAAAGAATAGCATTTTCACAGAGTTCTTTTATATGTGTGTAGATTCCACCATGGTCTAATAAGCATGATTTTTAAAAAAATGCTTAAGGCCATACCTGGTGTGACCCTAAATAAAGGCTAAAAGAATGGAATGGAATAACTGAGAATGCTGGAACAGTAGCAAAAGAGATAAGGAAAACTATAGGCATCTGTAGCAGTCAGTGTGGTGGGACAAAGCTGCCAATGTCCCTTCCCAACACATTCATGCAGGATGGGACTGGATTGGGGCAGTGTAATGAACACACTGGTGGGTCAATCTGGTGGGTCCACCTGGCACTCTTGACTGTGCAGCCGCAACCTCGCTCCACTCCAGTCACAATGATAAGAGTCACAGTGTCCAGCCCAAATTCCTTTTGTTTGTTTGCTGACAAGTCTGTGCCTTCACTGCAATATTCAATCTGCTTCCATCGTTTTGTGCTTCTCCCGCCACTAGAGGACATAATGAGCATTATAAAACAGGGGACATTTGACAAAGCGTCGCCTCTGACAGGAATAACTTCAGCAACACTAATCACTGTTTTGCTTCAAATGTGAGGCATTATTTCTCCATTCTTTGCTCTGTAAATCAGACAGAAAAGGTGTACCCCAACCATTCTGAAACTGGAGGCAAACTAGAAAGAGTGTGTGTGTGTGTGTGTGTGTGTGTGTAGATAGATAAATAGAGAGAGAGAGAGAGAGAGAGATATGAGAGATAGATGATAGATAGATGATAGATGATAGATAGATAGATGATAGATAGATAGATAGATAGATAGATAGATAGATAGATAGATAGATGATAGATAGATAGATAGATGATAGATAGACAGATAGATAGATGATAGATAGATAGATAGATAGATAGATAGATAGATAGATAGATGATAGATAGATAGATAGATAGATAGATAGATAGATAGATAGATAGATGATAGATAGATAGATGATATAGATAGATAGATAGATAGATAGATAGATAGATAGATAGATATTGATAGATAGATAGATGATTGATAGATAGATATAGATAGATAGATAGATGATAGATAGATGATAGATAGAGAGAGAGAGAGAGAGAGAGAGAGAGAGAGATAGATGATAGATAGATAGATGATAGATAGATAGATAGATAGATAGATAGATAGATAGATAGATGATAGATAGATAGATAGATAGATAGATAGATAGATAGATAGATGATATAGATAGATGATATAGATAGATAGATAGATAGATAGATAGATAGATAGATAGATAGATAGATATAGATAAATAGATGATAGATATAGATAGTAGATAGATAGATAGATAGATAGATAGATAGATAGATAGATGATAGATAGATAGATAGATAGATAGATGATAGATAGATAGATAGATAGATAGATAGATAGATAGATAGATAGAGATAGATAGATAGATAGATAGATAGATAGATGATTGATAGATAGATGATAGATAGATAGATAGATAGATAGATAGATAGATAGATGATAGATAGATAGATAGATGATTGATAGATAGATATAGATAGATAGATAGATGATAGATAGATGATAGATAGAGATAGATAGATAGATAGATAGATAGATAGATATAGATAGATAGATAGAGATAGATAGATGATAGATAGATAGATAGATAGATAGATAGATAGATAGATAGATGATAGATAGATAGATAGATAGATGATAGATAGATAGATAGATAGATAGATAGATAGATAGATAGATAGATGATAGATAGATGATATAGATAGATGATATAGATAGATAGATATAGATAAATAGATGATAGATGATAGATATAGATAGTTAGATAGATAGATAGATGATAGATAGATAGATAGATAGATAGATAGATAGATGATAGATAGATAGATAGATAGATAGATGATAGATAGATAGATATAGATAGATAGATGATAGATGATTGATAGATAGATGATAGATAGATAGATAGATAGATGATAGATAGATAGATAGATAGATAGATAGATAGATAGATGATAGATAGATAGATAGATGATAGAGATAGATAGATAGATAGATAGATAGATAGATAGATAGATAGATAGATAGATAGATAGATAGATGATAGATGATAGATAGATAGATGATAGATATAGATAGATAGATAGATAGATAGATAGATAGATAGATAGATAGATAGATAGATATAGATAGATAGATAGATAGATAGATAGATAGATAGATAGATGATAGATAGATAGATATAGATAGATGATAGATAGATAGATGATATAGATAGATAGATGATAGACAGACAGATAAATTATAGATGCGATAGCCTCTGTTGCATACCAGAAAAACAAAGTCAAATAATATGTGTTCACTGATAATGTTTACACATTTTTGTGTGTGGATACAACCTTTCTTAAACAAGGTCTCCCAATTTGCATTTCCTGATCATGATTCTGCTTCCACCAACCAAATCTCTATAGTCAATGCACATAAGATTTTTTTTTTAAATGTACACAACCAGTGTGTCCCACTGAAATAAATGAAGCTGGTGTCTGGTTCATGCACACATGGTCACCACTTAATAATTTGCAGATGAGAATGGGCAGTCACAGGTTGCACAACACAGACAGATATTCTTCAAAGTCCTCTCTTAGACACAGAGCTCGGTTCATTTACATTCACTTGCTAGTCATCAAATGCATAGAAATGAAGTGATATATGTGTGTATCAGAGTTAACTATATTAGTACATGTTAGCAAAAACTCTTTGGGTATCAAAGTGGAAGGGTTAATAGGTGAAAAGGCATGGGAATCTATATGGCATAATCCATCTCTAAAAACAATTTTGGCTCATCCCAGGGAATTACCCTTAAAATGAACTTTCAGTAGCATTGGAATCCCACATGCCTTGCAACTCCACCCTTAAATCTAAAGAATTAATTTCTTTCCTGTTCACAGCAGCTAGCCTACTTATTGCCCAACGATGGAAGGAAACCTTTAATATACCAACAGAGGCTTGGGTTAATAATATCTGGAGCATTGCTTTATCAGAACACTTCGCATACCATTGGCGACTAATCAAAGGCATCTCCAAAAAATATACCTTTGATACAATCTGGTCTCCCTTTTTCTCTTTTATTGAAGAATGGCAGGACATTTTAATGCCATCATCACCACAGAGGTGTCTGTGGAGGGGATATATTCATTGAAAATGTTACCTTTTTTTCCTTTCCTTTTTTAAAAAAGGAACCTACCTGTTAAGTCTGGCTCCAGATGTCCTTCTTGAAACATTGTTGCCACTCTGTAGGGTTTCTTAATAATAATTACCATCATTTATATGCCACCAGGGTTGCCTGGAGAGCCATGTGTGTTGTTGTTGTTTTTTTAAAAAAAGATTGCCCAAGATTTAAACTGATTTTATATATATTGCTTTTTTATTTTCACTGTTGCTATGATAACTGCTTTTGTTTCTGAAGTTTCTGATCTGTTTTATATTTGTTTTATGGTTCTCATTTGTAGGCTATCTTGAAAACCTAGATTAATAATAATAAGAAGAAAAAATTAAGGGTATCAAAGCAGAAGGGTCGATATTCTGTCAACTGAAAAAGGTAGGTGTAGATGATATGACATGCTACTGGACAAAAAAATTACACAAATTTGCCACCATTTTACCTGAAGCAAAATAATCTGAGGGGTAAATTGATAGTTCCTGTTTCAGTAAAATATTTGAAGCAATTTTCAGAGAAACTGGTTTTGGTAAGCTTAGGAACAAATGGAAGGGGTCTGAGTATCTAGACTGTGCCCTAGATTGTGCCCATGTCTGCAAGCTTCCAATCGAGAGGTTTGTCCAAGCTCACAAGATGCCTCCCAGATGGAAGAGAGAATCAGAGAACTTGACTGTCATCTTGTCTCCTTGATGGCCTAACTCTGAGAGAGGCATAGACTATGGCCCTATTGCCTGAAGTGTCAATTCAGCTTTATTTTATAATTCTTGATTCGTTTCATACATAATGCATTCCTTCTCTTTCCCTCTCACATAAGCCCCTTTATGTGAGAGAGCCACTATTTAAATGATACAAAGAGTTATTTTTAACCTGAATTGGCTGCTTTCGAGGCACTCTAATATTAGATCTATTTGTAGGGATAATGCACGTCTGCCGAGCAATGAAAGTGGACAGAACCTGGAAGTAGAAAAAGACAACGGAAGTCTCTTTTGCTAGATCAATGTTTTTCAAACTGTGTTTTGGAGAATGCTGGAGTTATTTACAACCTTCTCAATGTTCTTCTGTGAGAAGACCCACCACTATGGGGCATAGATTGCCACAGCAGAGTGTTGGATATGTTGTTGGACATACCCTGAATTTTTAAAAATATAATTTAAAATATAATTTCCATTTAACATTATACATTCACATCATCTTTATCCATTATACCTTCTTGGCTCTTAGAGCCTATCGAATTCCTTCCCTCCCGCCTCATGGCTTTCAAAATTAACCTTTATATCTTTGCAATCTATACATTTTCCAATTCTAATTACACTCACTACAGAATATCTTTAAAAATTAAATAAATAAATACGGAAAGATAGAAAATTTCTCCTCACATGTCTTCAGTCAACCCTGCTAGCAATGTTAATTGCTTACAATGATCTTTCAGATATCATCTAAATTTACTCCAGTCTTTTTGGAAATACTTGATCTTGCTGGTTTCGGATTTTTCCTGTCAGCTTTGCCAGTTCTACAACTCTTCTTCTGCCACTCTTCTTTCGTTGGTACTTTTAAAATTATTATTGGCTTAAAAAAAAATTTATACAGACAGCAAAACAAAGAAGTCTAAATTAACATTGCCTTCTATCGATAAGAAATAATAATAACTATTACAATAATGAAAATACTAAAAGTACATTTACTTCCCCTTTTAAACTTCTGTTCTGGTTACAATATATTACTATTCTATAAGAATCTATTATGAAGAAGAAGAAGAAGAAGAGTTTGGATTTGATATTCTGCTTTATCACTACCCGAAGAAGTCTCAAAGTGGCTAACAATCTCTTTTCCCTTCCTCCCCCACAACAAACACTCTGTGAGGTGAGTGGAACTGAGAGACTTCAAAGAAGTGTGACTAGCCCAAGGTCACCCAGCAGCTGCATGTGGAAGAGCGGGGAATCGAACCTGGTTCACCAGATTACAAGTCCACCACTCCTAACCACTACACCACTGCTGTCCCAGATATTATTTTATTTCCCAAATTCAACCTAACCCTCCCCTCCTCCCCACTGCTTCCCTTCACCTGTGTGAGATCTTCCCATCATAGTATTTATTTTCTAGTTGCTTTGATAAAATAGAATAACATGAAAACTGTTAAATTATAATTACTTCTTTTGTCCTTACACGCTTAACAATTGCCTATTAAGAGTTCTGCTTTAACACCGTATTTCTTCATGTATTCCCCTATGCATTCCCATTCTGTATAGAATTTTTGATTGGAGCAGCCCCTGATTGCTGCAGTCGTTTTTGCCATCTTTCGTTAGTACTTCTTGTTGTTTCCATTTTGGGGCTAAAAGAATTCTGGCCGCAGTTGTTGCATAGGACGTACACTGAATTTACATGGGAAGGATCAGGCCAATGGCCCATCTAGGTCAGCATCCTGAACTCAAATGGCGAACCAGATTCCAAATGGGATGCTCATGAGCAGGACCTGAGCTCAAGAGCAGTCTCTGTTGGGAAACTGTGTACGTGCAGCTACTCACACAGAGTCAATGAAGGTTTGGCAGAGAGCCAGAAGGTCACGTGAAGGAGTAAGTCTGCCTAGTTATAACAGAGACATGGAGACCGCTCCCTGATTGGTCAAGCTCTCTCAAGGGAGTGATAATTAATGGCCTACTAACTGGTAGTTCGTGAGTTCAGAAGTTCATTGCTTCAGTGTGTCAGTGTAGGAGTTGTGAGTCGTGTCAGAGAGAGCTAGCTAAAGATCCGTGTTCTGTTCCTGTAAATAGTCCACTGTATATAATAAACACCTAACTACAAGTTCCTGGTTCCTGTTTGCAGCCAAGTCGCCAATTGCTTCCGTGGATTCTGCGTTGACTCTGCTAGGTCTGGCTAAGGTCCTGCAACTAGTCAGGAAGTTGCGAAACACCAAATAGGTTTTACCAATAGTCTCTCCATCACAACACAATTAAAATAACCAAATACAATAAATAACAACCAAGAGGTCAAAAAACCCCTAGAGTTCTATAGTGGCAGGCATCAACAGCCAGCCCAAGACATGGTGAACAGAGATGTTTTCAGCCTGCGCCTGAATTGCCCTTGTTGGTGCATGCCTTATTTCCAGAGGAGGACTATTCTAGAATTGTCTTGAATTATTTTCTTCATCACAACCTTGATGGCAGAAAGTGAGGAGGAATTAAAGAACCTTTTATTGAGGATGAAAGAGGAGAGCGCAAAATATGGTCTGAAACCGAACATCAAAAAACAAAGATCATGGCCACTGGTCCCATCACCTCCTGGCAAATAGAAGGGGAGGAAATGGAGGCAGTGAGAGATTTTACTTTCTTGGGCTCCATGATCACTGCAGATGGCGACAGCAGCCACGAAATTAAAATTTCGCCTGCTTCTTGGGAGAAAAGCAATGACAAACCTAGACAGCATCTTAAAAAGTAGAGACATCACCTTGCCAACAAAGGTCTTTATAGTAAAAGCTATGGTTTTCCCAGCAGTGATGTATGGAAGTGAAAGCTGGACCATAAAGAAGGCTGATTGCCGAAGAATTGAGGCTTTGAATTATGGTGCTGGAGGAGACTCTTGAGAGTCCCATGGACTGCAAGAAGATCAAACCTCTCCATTCTTCAGGAAATCAGCCCTGAGTGCTCACTGGAAGGACAGATTGTGAAGCTGAGGCTCCATTACTTTGGCCACCTCATGAGAAGAGAAGACTCCCTGGAAAAGACCCTGATGTTGGGAAAGAGTGAAGGCACAAGGAGAAGGGAACGACAGAGGACAAGATGGTTGGACAGTGTTCTCGAAGCTGCCAGCATGAGTTTGACCAAACTGTGGGAGGCAGTGGAAGACAGGAGTGCCTGGAGTGCTCTGGTCCATGGGGTCACGAAGAGTCGGACACGACTAAACGACTAAACAACAAACAACTTCCCAAATTTGCTTCTTGCCCACTGTTTGTAAAACTTGGGTTGTCTTCTCTCACTGCCTAAACACAAACTGTTTTCCTATGGCACACAGACACATACAGGAAGCAGATTCCCCCCCCCCCATCATCCTGCCTGGTGGGTGTGACCTTCAGGTTCTCAGCTGCCAATGGCTTTTAAAGCAAGCAATTAAGCTGAACAAAGAGGGGTCGCCTCTTCACTTGACACAACAGAGTTGCATTCCCATAACGCATCACTTAATTCTGGAGCACAGCAACTTCCTTGCACCCTTATGCATGTTAACACTCACAGCCAACCTTTTGAAACAGAGAGATGCATTCAAATTGATGACAAGAATGATAAACAACCATTTTATATACACAACTTTAGCCGGAAAGTACATGTTTTGATGAATGCATAGAGCTCCTGTAAGCTTTCCAACATCACCTCTTTATACCTATTCAAAACAGAGGTTAAAAGCTGCACATCTAAGTAATGCCTACCAACAGCAAAGTTTAAGTGACACAAATATAAGCAAACCTTCTATTTCCCCCGATGATAGCTACATTCTGTCTGGAATGACATCATCTAAAGCAATACTGACAGGACTGGAGACAGCTTGCTTGCCGCATCCAGTGTTATTATTTTGATTATTTAATTTCCCTCCTTTATTTTATAAAATATTCCATTTTAGCTGCTGCTACAATGACACATTTTTGAAATATAAATCTTAAAACAACCACCACCATAGGAGTAGCCTTCAAATAATCTTGTTTACATTCTTTGTAAGGATTCTATTCTCTCCCTGTTTTGCTGAAGCAACCTGTTGCTCAGAGTTTAGTTCAAATGTTCAGCTCAGAATGTCCAAGATAATACGTTTGGAACCAGAACCAGAAAGGACCTCTATTTCATCTTCAATATGACTCAGTACAGCAAGTTTGGCTGAGCCCCTTGCCCTCCAGATGTTGTTGATCTACACAGTGTCTATAATACCTGACCATTTGGAGTTGAGTTTGACAACATCTGGAGGGCTACAGATTACCCATCGTTGTGGTCCAGGTTCTGCCATGGGTCAGAAAAAAAGCCCTGATGTGTGGAATTTAGCAACTATATTTTGTAGACGTTCATCACTTTGAGCCAGAAAACACTATTCTTTGCTTGCATTATCCTTTTTGGCCCATTCCCTTCTAGACAAGGGCCACGTGGTCACAGGCCACTGAATAGATATTCTGAAGTAGCGGAAGTCTATTTACATTTTTCAACTCCCAGCCATCACTTTTGTAAGCAAATGTACCTTTGGGATGGGACGATTAGGAGCAGAAAAGTGACAAGAGCAAGGGTGTTAAACTCTTCCTTTATTTTCTTCTGATCTCCCAGTCACGCACCTGGAAGCTACTCCCTGCTTTGGTGGTTTCCAAACATGTGTAGTTACTAGGACCTTGGAGGTCTATCATCAGGTTTAGGAGCTATCCATGGTGCTGATACTTTCCTTTTTGCCTGTGCATCCAGATCAGGGCAAGGAGAGGTAATATGGAATCATCAATCCAAACCCTGCTGTCCTTGCTTAACAGTTGAAGGATGAGCAAACAGCGACACCCTGGACCCTTAAAAACCCAGTGCCCTTAGAATAGGGGGAATGTTCTAACAGATTGAAACCAACACCTTGATCTTTGCCAATGCAGTGATTGGAACACTTTTGTGACCAGCCAATCTCAGGATGTGGATTCCTACACTTTGCACCATTTTCAGTCATAACAGAGACACAAATAGCAATTCTAAATGAAGCACTTTACTACAGATCTACTACAGATCTAGCCATCTCCTGTCCAAACTACTGCTCTGTCAGATAATCATGGTAGTTATTTATGAGTAAAATGGCTGATTTGCTCTCCCTTTCAGCAATGCATGCTGATGCTTGAGAGGTGTTAATACAGCACGGCAGATAAAACTTGATTTCTTTATCAATTCTACTCTCAGACTCGATATGTTTAAGTCCACATCTCATCTTTTCTCTTGGGCCCTTCTCACCTTATGTTCTTCGTATCCATTGAAAATGCGGCACTCCATTCTGTTATATATTCTTAAAGCCTTGGCTTTATTCCTGACTCTCTTCTCTCCCTTCAGTTCCCAGGCAATTGCCAAGTCATGTTGCTTTTCCATTTACAACACTGCAAAGCTACAGCACACTCTCTCCACCCTGTTGATGGAAACTCTGGTTCAGCCTCTGTTCATCTCTCACCTTCATTACCGCAATTTCGTTCCTTTGCAGACTCCCATTGTCTCTTCTCAGTTCCTTCACCTCTGTGGAACCCTGTTACACCATTCATTCATCTTTCTCATCACCACAGTCTGACCACATGGTGCTCCTTCTTAAATCCCCACTCTAGCCCTGTATTCTCTATATGCTCTGTATTCTTGCACATGCGTCCTGTGGCCCTCCAGCTCCTTCAGTCCTCACGCTCCACCAACCTCAGCCATTTGAAGGTATCCTGCTCCCCTTAATGCAGGGCTGGGAAACCTCAGGCCTGTCAACAAAGAGTGTTTGAGGAACCTGTAATCCATTCTTCTGGGACAGAACTGTGCCACCTCTGTTTCCTAGAAGAATACTATGTTTTGTTTTGATATCAGCACTTTTGTGTTGGCAGCAGCCATTATTCCAAGGCTGACCCTCATCTTGGAACTATTTGCATGCCTGTTAACATAGTTCATTTCACATTAAGAGGCAAGAGGCTGAATTGTTTCATTCATTCAGTCCTTTAATTTGTACTTTGATGTTCCTCTCAAAGAGCCCAAAGAGGGCACCAAACATAAAAATGTTAAAACAATACAATTTAAAATAAATATATATTTAAACTGTTTTAATATCACTTGAAAACATTTAGAGCACCTAAAAAATCAAGAACACCTACAAACATGATCTCATTGGATAGAGAGAGGGGGAGGTCTGGGCAAAGGTGGAGTAACTGCCACTGACATTCACCTTTCTTCTTGACTATAGAGCCATCTAAATGACCACATTTCTCTATTCATTTGTCTCTCACTAGTATGTGACACACACACACACACACACACACAAACTCTCACATTTTCCAACAGGTCAATCGCGATCTACTGGTCAATCCCTGGAAGGCTCTGATAGATTGTGGCCAACCACCAGCTCCTCCATCCGGCCCTGGCCCCTCTCCCCACCCTCTAGATCACTATACCAAAAGACGGAGCTCTCGTTGAGAGGCTTAGTGTATCATTAGTGTTCTCTTGGTGAGCGACTTTTTAAAATTCTCCATTCTTCCAGATTCCTGATTTTGTTCCCTAAAGAAAGCTCAACAACGTTGACCTCAACCCTCCCAAAACGTGATGTTCCTTCCTCAAAAAACTTTGACCTGAACCCCCCCCCAAAAGGGGTGGATCACTGCCAGTTTTAATTGTGTGAGTAGATTGCAGTTTCTTGGAAGTTGGCCGTCCCTGCAGTAAAGTATTCACAGGCAGGTTGCCATATGTCCTCTTTTTCTAGGACGCGTCCTCTTTTTCATAGCTATGTAAAATGAGAGGCACCATAGCGATCCATAGTTAAAAGTAGATGTTGGCAAGTGTTTTACTCTTCAAAATTTGCCTATTGAGAAAATAGTGCCCACCATTTTAACACACCTGTCATATCCACACTGTGTACTTTAACATTAGTTAGCTTGTAATCTTATGCACACTTGCCCAGGAGTGAGCCCCACGCAACTCAGACATGCCTAGGATTGCACTAATAGTTTTACTGCCTGTATCCTGGGCTCTCTCTCCTTCCCCACTGCCAGCTGCCATCTCAACAGGAGTTTGCATCTTTATCCATCTATTGTAGTCATTTAATTAGCTGCTATCTTGCTACTTCTTGTTTGAAGTTTGCAGTTATAGTGCTTTTTTCATTCATCCAGCCAGAAAGCTTAAATAGGTCAAGTTCTAAACTACTAGATAAGTTTCATTCTTGACTGACTCATTAATGCTTCTTTCTTCCCGGGAAGATTTCTCCAGCCTCTCTTTCAACAAAAAAACACATAAATAAATGTAAATCTTATTTTAGGTCCCAGTTTTGGTAGAATATTTAAGGGTTCCTCTCTCAAAGGCAAGCTGTCTTTCAGATTTATAACCACAGTCACCAAGGAGCCTGTTTATTAAATCTTGCTTGACAGCTGTTTCCTTACTAAGATATTTTGCAATTGAAATCAGGCTGAACAGCACTGGCCTGGTTAACATTGTGGGTAGGAATAGGTACGACCTAGGTGGGCAATCATTACAAGTGCCTCCTCCTTTGAACCTCTCATTGCTTAAAAACAAAAGATCAAGCAAGCCAAGGCTGCCTGAAGTACATTTATAAAATTAATGGATTTACCGTCTTCCATATAAAATCCAGCATGATGAAACCTATGAAGAAAATGTTGTTGTTGTTTAGTCATTTAGTCATGTCTGACTCTTCGTGACCCCATGGACCAGAGCACGCCAGGCACTCCTATCTTCCACTGCCTCCCACAGTTTGGTCAAACTCATGCTGGCAGCTTTGAGAACACTGTCCAACCATCTCGTCCTCTGTCGTTCCCTTCTCCTTGTGCCCTCACTCTTTCCCAACATCAGGGTCTTTTCCAGGGAGTCTTCTCTTCTCATGAGGTGGCCAAAGTAATGGAGCCTCAGCTTCACAATCTGTCCTTCCAGTGAGCGCTCAGGGCTGATTTCCTTAAGAATGGATAGGTTTGATCTTCTTGCAGTCCATGGGACTCTCAAGAGTCTCCTCCAGCACCATAATTCAAAGCATCAATTCTTCGACAATCAGCCTTCTTTATGGTCCAGCTTTCACTTCCATACATCACTGCTGGGAAAACCATAGCTTTTACTATAAAGACCTTTGTTGGCAAGGTGATGTCTCTACTTTTTAAGATGCTGTCTAGGTTTGTCATTGCTTTTCTCCCAAGAAGCAGGCGAAATTTTAATTTCGTGGCTGCTGTCGCCATCTGCAGTGATCATGGAGCCCAAGAAAGTAAAATCTCTCACTGCCTCCATTTCCTCCCCTTCTATTTGCCAGGAGGTGATGGGACCAGTGGCCATGATCTTTGTTTTTTGATGTTCGGTTTCAGACCATATTTTGCGCTCTCCTCTTTCATCCTCAATAAAAGGTTCTTTAATTCCTCCTCATTTTCTGCCATCAAGGTTGTGATGAAGAAAATAATTCAAGACAATTCTAGAATAGTCTTCCTCTGGAAATAAGGCATGCACCAACAAGGGCAATTCAGGCGCAGGCTGAAAACATCTCTGTTCACCATGTCTTGGGCTGGCTGTTGATGCCTGCCACTATAGAACTCTAGGGGTAGAACTCTAGAATGGAGAGGTTTGATCTTCTTGCAGTCCATGGGACTCTCAAGAGTCTCCTCCAGCACCAGAATTCAAAAGCATCAGTTCTTCGGTGATCAGCCTTCTTTATTGTCCAGCTCTCACTTCCATACATCGCTACTGGGAAAACCATAGCTTTAACTATACGGACCTTTGTTGGCAAGGTGATGTCTCTGCTTTTTAAGATGCTTTTTAAGATGCTGTCTAGGTTTGTCATTGTCACTGCCTTGCTGAGGTGAAGGGGCTTGAATAACTCAGAGAAGCTATGAGCTATGCGGTGCAGGGCCACCCAAGATGGACACGTCATAGTGAGAGTTTTGACCAAACATGATCCACCTGGAGCAGGAACCGGCAAGCCACTCCAGTATCCCTGCCAAGAAAACTCCATGGACAAAGACAACAGGCATATAAAATTTGGGAAGAGTTGCAAGTAAATGCTGTTGCTTTTGGGGAAACAAATGCTGCTGCCTCCAGACTGAGATGATATACCTCTGAATTGCTGGCAGCCACAAATGGGAGAGTACTGTTTCACTCAGATCATCCTTGCAGATTTTCCATAAGCATCAAATTAGCCACTGTGAGAACAGGATGCTGGACCTGATAGGTCTTTGGCTTAATCCAGCAGAGCTCTTTTTATGCTCTTCACTAGCATTGTCTGTCACAGTCTTGGCTTGTCTCCCCAGCTCAGCATCTATATGCAAAATAAACAGCTCTGACAGCTGTACAAGCTTGCCAAGGGGACTCTCCCCGCTAAAGCGTGCCCCAAAATGTCTTGTTAGTTGAGGAAGTGGAGAATGCAGTAAATAAACCAGTCAGTATATGCTGTGGCTGATGATTAGTGTGTTAATACTGAATTGGGGGGATCGAGCCAACCTCACATAAAGCCATTATTATTATTATTATTATTATTATTATTATTAATTATTATTATTATTATTATACCCCACTTTTCCCCCTCAATTGAACCCAAGGCAGTTTACAGAAAAAATAAGAAGAGGTAAAACACAGAAAAATAATAATTAAAAAAACAATTAAACATTGATCAAATATATACATATACCTATATTCTATTTAAAACATATATATAATTACAATAGGAACAGCATGGCACCAGCCCTTTCATTAACAGCAGTCACTCCCCCAAAGCTTGCTGGTACAAGAAATTCTTCAACCGTAAAAGAAGGACAACAAGGAGGGAGCCAGTCTGACTTCTCTAGGGACAGAGTTCCAAAATCTGGAAGCAGTGTAACTTTGGAATATACTTGGGTCTGGATATTCAGTACATATGTTGCAGTGAACCTTGCAGTGGATCAATTGGATGGCACTTTGGTTCAACAGACCTCTTTTTGTTTCTGGCTCATGCCCAATTCTACTCAAATAGATCATATTTATTGGTGAGCAACAGTGTAGCGCTGTTTGCCGGCACCCAGGGCAGGAGTGTGTGTGCTTGCACACACACACACACACCCCAGCAGGGCAGAGGGCGCTAAGCTAGCCCCCACCGCTTCCGCTGCCTGGCAGCTGCAGGCCTTAAAGGATACTCTTCACCCTCCGCACCCCTCCCAGCTAGCGGGCAGGAGCAGGGCAGGGCATTGCACTCACCCAGACTCACTGCTGATGGGTAGGCGGTCTCACTCTGGTGCCCGGTTCACCTGCCCCCGCCCCCATTCTGCACCCGGGGCCATGGCCCCCCTGACTCCCCACGCTACAGCAGTGGCTGTGAGCCCCCCCCCCTCCTTTCCACATTATTATTACTATTGTGGGTGACCCGGAAACTACAACTAATCCAGAATGCGGCAGCTAGACTGGTGACTGGGAGCAGCCGCCAAGACCACATAACACTGGTCCTGAAAGACCTACACTGGCTCCCAGTATGTTTCCAAGCACAATTCAAAATGTTGGTGCTGACCTTTAAAGCCCTAAACGGCCTCGGTCCAGTATATCTGAAGGAGCGTCTCCATCCCCATCATTCTACCCGGACACTGAGGTCCAGCGCCGAGGGCCTTCTGGTGGTTCCCAGCTGGTTCCCAGCTTCCCTAAACAGGGCTGCCTTCAGATGTCTTCCAAATGTCAGGTAGTTGTTTATCTCTTTGACATCTGATGGAAGGGCACCACTACCGAGAAGGCCTTCTGCCTGGTTCCCTGTAGCTTTGCTTCTCTCATTGAGGGAACCGCCAGAAGGCCCTTGGCGCTAGACCTCAGTATCTGGGAAGAACGATAGGGGTGGAGACGCTCCTTCAGGTATACTGGGCCGAGGCCGTTTAGTGCTTTAAAGGTCAACACCAACACTTTGAATTGTTCTCGGAAATGTACTGGGAGCCAATGTAGGTCTTTCAAGACCGGTGTTATGTGGTCTTGGTGGCCGCCCCCAGTCACCAGTCTAGCTGCCGCATTCTGGATTAGTTGTAGTTTGCGGCTCACCTTCAAAGGTAGCCCCATGTAGAGCCCCGCAAAGGCTCCAGGCAAGTCTCCCTGGGAAGAACGTTCCACAAGTGAGGAGCCATCACAGAAAAGGCCTGTTCTTGTGTTGCCACCCTCCAGACCTCTCATGGACATGGCACACAAAGAAAGACCTCAGGTGATGATTGCAGGGCCTGGGTAGGTTCATATGGTGAGATGCAGTACTTGAGGTGTTGTCCTTCTGAACCATTTAAGGTTTTATGGGTAAAAATCATCACTTCCCATGGGCGTAGTGATTCCCTCAAGATGGAAAAGATTAGCCAAGCCTGCGAATTCTGGAGGAAGCTCAGTGTCAGAACACTGGAGTCTATTTTGCTTCACAGCTAAATTTGCAAAAGGAGCTGTGGTAAAAACAGATGCAAAGCAGTCTAAAATTAATGGACTGCTTTTCAAGGGTAGCCTTTCTGGGGGGAAATAAAAAACCCAAATCCTTATGTTTTTCATCCTGCCTCTCATATTACAAATTCTGGTGACAGTCAGGATTGAAAACATCAGGATTTGAATTTTTAAAGATTACCCTTGCAAAAGAGTAATAGGATTCAGAATGTATCTAGGGCATTTTAACTTAGGTCTTATGTCATAATGTATCACACCTCTGAAAGTCTGTCCATCTCATCCTCTCAAAGTGTTTTTCAAGTGTGGATAGAAGAGGCATTGTCTGAAAGTGGAGAATGGGAAGAAGGTAAAGGTCTGGATTTTGAGAATTCTCAGTCTTTCACTTTGCCAAGAGCACCTCAAGTGCTATTTTTCTTGAAAAAGATGTGTCAGAATTCAACACAAATGCCTCCCTTGTTCTCTTATAATGGCAACAGCGCCCACCAGAGAGGTGCCAAAACTGAGCCCCACTGAGTTCAGGCTGGGAAAAAAGCCCTGGGCCTCCCCCACTAAGATTTGCTCTGGAAATTGCACTGTTTTCCTCTGGTTAAGGGAAACACCAGCCCCTTTTATGATATTGGCAGCCATTATACCAACCACTCACCTCCTCTCAAACTTATTTGCATGCCTAGCAATCAGCATACTTCGTGTTAAAGAATGGAGCTAGCAAGGAACACATTCTGCAAGGCTTCGACAATTAGGGTGAGTGAAATATACTCGGAGTCAAGAGTGGATTTCATGCTCTTTATTCAGCTCATAGTGGTGAGGAGGAATGGAAGTTCCCCCAGAATGTCTGCTTTATATGCATCATTTACACAATGGGCCCCACGTGATTGGCTAATTCCGGGATTCACCTGTAGGCCAATCAGGTTGCAGATTCACTTCCACCTGGTGCTGGATTGGGTGGCTCCTGTGGACCAATCAGACTGCTGCATTCTGGACCCTATTGTTCTAGGACCAATCAGACTGCTTCATTCTGAATCCTATTGTTCTAGGACCAATCAGACTGCTGCCTTTTGGATCCTATTCAACTCAATACATAACAGTGGGCATCTTGTGAGAATGGCCACAGAGCTGGGTTGAATAGGACTGAACTGAAAAAGAGGAAGGAAGGATGCAGATGAGGGAAGAATGGAAGAGGGCCCCAGTGGACTGAAATAGTGGACAGTGGGAAGGAAACTGAGGCCAAGCTGCCTGGGAACAGAAGCTGGGCCACATCTTATTTCCATTATCTATAGTTACCTTTATTATTTTCTGCCATCTTCTTCCAACAAGCTTTTAAATGGAGGTTTTAACCCTGGTCTTTCATCTGCATTGGACTAGAAAATGCGTTTGTGTTTTTACTGCTGATGTTTTTACTGTTAATTGCTTTGGGATGCATCATGCCAAACGATTCGCAAATGAAATAATACAAATAATTCATGCTTTAAATAATACTGTGCCTTGTTCTGTGGAGTACTATGAAGTCAGGTCAATCTTTTAAATGCCAGGGATAGTTGGCTATTTTAGTATAACACCTAGAAATGGCAGGGGAAGGGAGAGGATGTGAAAATATTTTGTCTGGTCTGGTGGGGTGAAAACAAAGAATGTGGAAGAAAATCTTTCTGGTACAATTTCATAGTTCCTAGCTTTACGGTGCAAGCCAGTGCATGTCAGTTCTGAAGTAAGCCCCAATGAGTTCAATGGGACTTACTCCACTGTAAGTGTGTATAGGATTGTGGCCCAAGTTGCACTGCTGTCATTTTGGCAGCCCCTATCGGGGCAAGAATTACTCAGCTCAGGAGGGTGACTAGAAAGAAGCAAAGCCAGAGTTTTGAATCCTGCAAAGATGCAGTGATCAACCTTATCTGTCGGTTGAACTTTGGGCTGATTGGCGCCGTTAATATTTCTTGCAGCGGTTCCATCACAGAACACAAGTATGCCTGGCACACGGTTTGAGGATTCCTATGAGAAGGTTAATCAGAAGGATGTCCTGACCATGTTGATGTTGGGAGGCAATTCTCAGGGCTACCTGGTGACATTTAAGAGAGAAAGCATTGAGACCAAATGTGTGTTCTGCCTCCGTCCCTGCTCTCCATTCTCCTGAGAGTTGCATCTAGGTTGGGATTACCAATTTCTTCCATATCTCTCCACTCCCAAAATGGCATATCCATTTGTCCAGGAACTAACATGACTAATTTCTCTTTCACACACATTTTATACGGTGCTATTTGTCTAGAAAAAGAGGTGCCAGAACTCACCATGAATGCCTCCCTTGTTTCCTCATAATGGCAATAGCGACTACCTAAGAATTGCCAGCACTGAGTCCCGGAAAGTTCCAGCTGGAAAAAATTAACTCTGATTTTATAATTTGTAATCTCTGGCTAAGACAAAACGGCCTCGGCCCAGTATACCTGAAGGAGCGTCTCCACCCCCATCATTCTGCTCGGACGCTGAGGTCCAGTGCCAAGGGCATTCTGGCAGTTCCCTCATTGCGAGAAGCAAAACTACAGGGAACCAGGCAGAGGGCCTTCTCGGTAGTGGCACCCGCCCTGTGGAACAGCCACCCACCAGATATCAAAGAGATAAACAACTACCTGACATTCAGAAGACATCTGAATGCAGCCCTGTTCAGGGAAGTTTTTAATGTGTGACATTTTAGTGTATTTTTGGTCTTTGTTGGAAGCCACCCAGAGTGGCTGGGGAAACCCAGCCAGATGGGCAGGGTACAAATAATAAATTATTATTATTATTATTATTATTATTATTATTATTCATCTTCTTTTACGGATATTTTTTAGTGATGCTAAATAATGCCTCCTTTCCTTAGTGCTTTGGAGGGGAGGGGTTGATGCTCCTTTAAACAATATTATTTATTTAAACTGCCCTCAGTTACCATGACTTCCCCCATCATTCCACAGCCAAATCTGATTTCATTTCATCTACTGAGGAAAATTGCCTTCAACCGGTGATATTCTGTGAATTCTGATTGGGTGGGATAGTCCATGTGACCACAATTCTGAAAAAGAGAGGAGCAGTAAGGGAGGAGGGAAAACAGGACCAAAATGGCAGAGAGGGTTACAGTGGCATTTGAGCAGATTTGGAGCAGAGGGAGGGTGAATATCCAAACACCGTTGCACAGGAGGAATTCTACGTCAAAACTGCAGCATTAAAAGCTAAAATTGAAGTGAATATTTAGCACAGATCTAGGACATTTGCATAGGAGCATTGATCATGAACTCGTTTCAAGATGAGAGGCAGCATCTTGAGACAACTCAGACAGAGATATTGGTTTACTCGTACTGCTCTTTCCTGAACACATCTTCAGATTGCGGCACATTATTTCCCTTCTCCTTCTGAGACTCCGTCCTGTAAAGAAGACAAACTGTAATAATACTTTCTGCCTAAGGGATTTGTTCTACCATCGTATGGAGCTACCAAATAATTTTAGCCCACCAGAGTTCATATCCATAGCCAACTTTTATGTCCATATTACAGATAAAGAGGGGAAATGACAATAGAAGGAGGCTGTACAATCATTGCTTATTTCAATTTACAGGAAGGAAGATATATTAATACTATATTTTCACACCCAGCTTTAAGGCTACTATGTTTTATTGATCAGCCATGCCTCACAGCTGCATCCACTGCTAGAGGACTAGAAGAGGCCAAGTGTAATTGAGGCTTCATTCCAAAACTGGTCATTTCTTTGACTAAAGCAGACTCCTAATTTGAACTTCTGCATCTGGATTTAACTCTGAACTGATGCCTTTGGAAACAACAGGATATGGCGAGTATCACATATTTCAAATTCACAAACTCAGTACAGTTTGTGCGCAGTTTGTACACAGTTTGTACACTTTCAGGAGGTGGTGGAACAGAGTCAGTGTGGTGCAGGAAGAGTCCCAAATGTCAAACAGAGAGACCTAGATCTATGATGGACTGGGAGAAGGGAGGAGGCAATGAGTTTTCTTCTCTCTTTAATTCTTTTAAACCTTCACCTGGCACCTACAGGTCATGACCACGCACCCCAAAAACTCCATATTCTGTTCACATACAAACCCTGTTTCCAAGTGGCCAGACCAGGAAGTGAGACAATGAAATGACCAAAGGGAGCTTGTTTGAAATTAACATGCATTCCGGCAAGGACATCAAATTTCTCCTAATTAGCTTGCATATAGAGAGGATAGCACACATCTTAAAAGAACACCCATCACACCTCCCTTAAAAGCTCTGAACAGAAAATGAACTTCTTAAAAATAATTGGGAGAGGGCAGAGAAGAATGCAATTAGTGCCCTCACATTAGAGACTCCACCTCAATTAATACAAAACTAGAATTATCAGTCTGGTTTGGCGGCAACAAAAAGCCCCGAAGAACAATGTGCCACCTTAAAGACTGTTAAATGTATTGTGGGATAAGCTTTCAAGAGTCAGATCTCACTTAAACTAAAGCAGGGATAGGAAATCTATACTTCTGGGGGTGTCCTTATCCCCAGTCATCTTAAATAGATATCACTTGCCAAAATGGCTTCTAAGCAGGTAAATAGGTAAGGGTAAATGACCCCTGGACGGTTAAGTCCAGTCAAAGGCGACTATGGGGTGCGGTGCTCATCTCACTTCAGGCCGAGGGAGCCAGAGTTTGTGCACAGACAGCTTTCCGGGTGCGTTGCTCATCTCACTTCAGGCCAAGGGAGCCAGAGTTTGTCCACAGACAGCTTTCCGGGTCATGTGACCAGCATGACTAAACCACTTCTGGCACAACGGGACACCATGATGGAAGCCAGAGAACACGGAAACACTGTTTACCTTCCCACCGCAGCGGTACCTATTTATCTACTTGCACTGGTGTCCTTTTGAACTGCTAGATTGGCAGGAGCTGGGACAGAGCAATGGGAGCTCACTGCCGTTGCACGGATTCAAACCGTTGACCTTCCGATCAGCAAGCCCCAGATGCTCAGTGGTTTAGACCACAGCGCCACTCGCGTCCCTCATGGTGGTCTGGGGAGGGGTATACATACAGAGAGAGAACCAGAAGGCCGGATCACATTATTATGTGATCAGTTTCATTCTGAAGAACTTCATTGCCCAATGTTGTGACCTGCCAAGTGTAATGCACCATGACCCACCAGTCATAATGACGTCCTATGTTCCTGAAAGCTCCTCTTCCCAGTTTTACAGTTCCCAACCAAAAATGAAAAACTGGAGGCTTATGGAGCCATTGGTGAACCACCGCACACGGCTAGTGTGCTGCTTTTACCCTGTGCATCACAGGATATGCAGGCTTGCTGCAGAACAATATGAAATGATAGTAACTCATGCATCTAATTTGTGGACAACTGGCACTCAATGGGACATGGATGTTGTGAAAGGAAACAACAGCCCATAGCCACAAATCTATCAAGCAGACAGGGTGTCATCTATATTGAACACTAATTAGCATCAGGGTGAGAGAGAACATATTGATCCTGAAGCAAACCACAGCGAGGAGTGTTCAGTAGCATTTCTAATTGTTTGGCTTACCATTTTTCATGCTGGCTGGCCTTGAGTGTACCAAAGAAACTTCTTTGTTTCTTTATTTGTAAGATTTCTACCCTGCCCTAATGGATCATGCCAAAGACCCATCTAGAAAAGCACTCTGATCTCACAGAGGCCAACAAGAGGCCCATGGGAAGCCCATATGCAGGACACAAGTGAAGTGTAACTGCACACTCACATAATTGTGTCCTTTGGTATACAGAGGCATACTGCCTCCAACTAAGTATTAGCTCATTTCCTGTGCTCCTATGACATCAGAACACATAGCAAATTGCACTACACATTAAAGGTAAAGGTAAAGGGACCCCTGACCATTAGGTCCAGTCGTGGCCGACTCTGGGGTTGCGACGCTCATCTTGCTTTACTGGCCGAGGGAGCCGGTGTACAGCTTCCGGGTCATGTGGCCAGCATGACTAAACCGCTTCTGGTGAACCAGACCAGCGCATGGAAACGCCGTTTACCTTCCCACCGGAGTGGTACCTATTTATCTACTTGCACTTTGACATGCTTTCGAACTGCTAGGTTGGCAGGAGCAGGGACCGAGCAACGGGAGCTCACCCCGTCGCGGGGATTCGAACCTTCTGATCAGCAAGTCCTAGGCTCTGTGGTTTAACCCACAGCGCCACCCGTGTCCCGCACTACACATTACAGACGCAGAAATCAATATTGGGCTGCTACATTCGGTAGTAGCATGGAGCATGCAAATAATAATAATAATAATAATAATAATAATAATAATAATAATAATAGAAGTATAAAACATTGAAGTATAAAGCATCATTTTCAAATTTTCACATATTGTTTTAAGGCAAAGAATGTATAAATGAGGGATGTGGAGAGAGAATGAAAACAACAATAACAGGAAATGTATTTTTTTCAGAATGATGTTGAAAATGCACATTTAGTGGTTTCAACTGCAGGCATAGAATTAGTTTAATTTGTTTAGCTTTTAGCTGATTAATGGACCGAGCTGCATCTTGACAATAATATTAGGATGCTCGCCAGCTTCTGTGCCACTTCAATAAATTATACAGCACGTTAACATTCATCATCTCACTGATGAAGCCCATCCTCTTACCTGTCCATCTGCAACATCTTAGTGATAAATCAGTGGGGTGTAGGATTTAACATGACTACAAAAAGGAGCTCTGAGACCCATGGTTACAGAAGTTTGAGCAAAAAATGTATCCTTATAAAGAGAAAAGGGATACTGCAAGAAGACAAATTGCACCCCTAGACGGATCCTATCGTTGTAGGCTTTGTCTCTGTCCTGATGCTGATCTCCAGAGCAGATGTTGGTGGTGATTTTCCATAGAACAGAATAGCACCTATTCCCTTACATGGGGGGAAATAAAAGGATGTACTTTGAATAGAACTGCACAACTTGTGTCTCACCAAGCCAAAAACATGCACACACCAGAAGGGGCCCTTTGATACAAGCTCCCTGGAACTGCAGACTTGCAAAGTGCCCCTGTTTTCCAAGGACAGTCCTGGATTTACAGAAGCTGTCCCCGTTTCTGATTTGATCCCAGAATGTCCCACTTTCCCTTAGGATGTCCCTATTTTCATGGGAGAAAGGTTGCAGGATATGGAATAGGACATCCCTAGGGCTTTTATCCCAGCCAGAACTCACCAGAACTCAGTCCCAGCACCTCTCGGGTGGGCACCATTGCCATTCTAAGAGAAAGAGGGATGTGTTCATGGTGAGTTCCAGCACCTTTTTCTGGAAAAAAGAGCCCTGGGGCTGTATCTAGACACATCGAAGAAGTATTACACGTGTTGTAAATTTAAACAGGGAAAAAAGGTAGGGACAAACAGAACTCCATTGCGCCATCTGGTGGCACAATGTTATATTGCATATACAACGCATATAAATTGCTTTTTCTTTGCCAATCTAGCCGAGACCTGGGTGTCCCTATTTTCATCAGAGAAATGTTGGAGGGTATGGCCATAGGATGTCCTTTTCATTGGAGAAATGTTGACGGGTATGGAACTGCCGCAGTGAGGGGGTGGACTCATTTGGGGAGAAGGTCCCATGGAAGATGTCTTGACCAAGGGCCCTCCAGAATCTGGAGCCGACACTGGTTAAGAACTCTCACAATATAGTATTTTATTGACATCAGCAGCATACATTGGAATATAATAGGAACAGTTTTGCACAACCTCTCCCTTTTCAAGATGGATTTCTTCTTTTTTTTTTCAAAAGACACAGATGTTCATAATACAGGTAAGGTAACAATTAAGCTGCACAATACCAAAACAAGTTTACAGTTATTTTCACCACTCTAGATTTTTGTGGTTCGGGTCACCTGACCGAGACTGAATGTATACATTCAGATTCAATCATTAGCTGGGTTATTTTATCATCGTTGTTATTATTTACTCATTAATCCTCTGGGCACATTGCTTTACCATGCAATCCTACACTCGGATCAACTCAAACATTTGTCCCACTGAGTTCAATGGGCCTTACTCACCAGTAAACAGGTATAGGATTGCACATGTACAGTGCAAATCTATACATGTCCACGCAAAAGTAAACCCCATTTGGTTCAATGGGACTTATAGGAAAGTGCATATAGAATTGCAACTTGTGATGAATGGACTGGGACACTTTTGGACTTGATGACTCAGATGAATGTGTTGTGTCCATTTCAAACAGCCCCCAAACTCCATTTTAAGAATCATCCCAGCTTGAAATTAGCACAACCAAACTAGACTGTGCAGAAGTTCAATTTCCTCTGCATTATTCAGTGCTGGGTGGACCTGTCACATCTCTCTTCTTGATCAGGTTATTTCTAGGATGTGGTTGTGTATTGTCTGCCTACCAATCTCAGTGTTTTCTCCCTTTTAAATGGGAAACAGCCTTGGTTAGCAAGCTGAGATTCAGGTATCCAACTTAATGTCATGTCTTAAGCTACTCTGATTGGCTTTTCACAAGCCCTAGAATCTTCACACACTTGAATAGGCATGAAGAAGAAGAAGAAAAAGAAGAGTTTGGATTTGATATCCCGCCTTTCACTCCCCTTCAGGAGTCTCAAAGCGCTAACATTCTCCTTTCCCTTCCTCCCCCACAACAAACACTCTGTGAAGTAAGTGAGGCTGAGAGACTTCAGAGAAGTGTGACTAGCCCAAGGTCACCCAGCAGCTGCATGTGGAGGAGCGGGGAAGCAAAACTGGTTCACCAGATTATGACTCCACCGCTCTTAACCACTACACCACTCTGGCTCTCTTTACATGACAGTAAACAGAGCTCTCTTTTTGCTAATTGTGAAGATTTTCCTTGTTATGAAGCAAGATTCGAGTGCCTGAGAAATTCAGAGTTCATATCCAGATAAGGTTTGGAGTTTGGTGATGCCATGGGGTACAATGGTACCTTGGTTTATGAACAGCCCTGTTTATGAACTATTCGGTTTACAAATTCCACAAAACCAGAAGTAGTGTTCTGGTTTGTGAACTTTACCTCAGTCTACGAATGGAAGCCAAACGGTGGAAGGGCACCAATGGCAGGAGGCCTCATTAGGGAAAGTGTGCCTCAGTTTAAGAACGGATTTGGTTTAAGAACGGACTTCAGGAACGGATTAAGTTCATAAACCAAGGTACCACTGTAATTTCTTGCAGGGCTGGGCCTACCATCATCCAGAGTGAGATTTGTCAACGTGACTGCTGAAAGTGCTATAAAATGGCAAATATTAGAAACCTCAGCTGTGGCCTTCCGTTTTTGATAATTCCTCTTTAACTCTGCCACAGTTCCAGGTCTACTTTCCCCACCCCGTCTAACATTTCAGCATATAGTTTTGTGTGTATAACATCACTGGAACTTCCAGTTAATGGCTATTTCAACATACAGCTTCTTGCGTACAAGATCTCAAGTTCAGTCACTGGCATCTCCAGTTGAAGAGGCCTGATTTAAGGGGTTAAGATAAGATGGCAGAATCTGGAAATGGTAGAGTGAACCAAACCACTGCAGGTAGTCAGTGCCACTTTGAATGGTCTCCCACACTAAACAACAACACCTTACATATACAAAACTATCACAGCAGGGAGAATGTTGCGACACAGCCCATTCCTACTGTGCTCATTCTCTAGCTGTGCAAGGTGCTTTTTTCTATACAGGGCGCACACCAAAATGTGGCCTTCTCTGCCTGCAGTGTAGTGCATCTTTCCCATCATGCCACAGATTCTGCTGCACATGTAAACGAGACTTCAGATAGTAGAGCAGGGAATGGCTTCAGCCTGAGCCCGTCAAGATCCGCTGGAGCCAGTCCACATCAATGTGCTACTTGAGGCATTGGTCTGAGTTAGTATTAAGAAGCACCTTTTACCTCTATTTAAAATACACATTGAGGGTTTTTTTGCTATTGATTCCAGCAGGCATGTAACTGGGCATAGGACGGCTCTTTTTTTCTGACAGTCAACACAATCTGCCCTGTGGAACACCCTCCCATCAGATGTCAAGGAAATAAGCAGCTATCCCATTTTTAAAAGACATCTGAAGGCAGCCCTGTACAGGGAAGTTTTTATTATTTAATGCTGTATTGTTTTTAACACTCGATTGGGAGCCGCCCAGAGTGGCTGGGGAAACTCAGCCAGATGGGCAGGGGTATAAATAACAAATTATTATTATTATTTTAAAAAAATAGTATTATTATCATGCCACCTGTGCAGGTTCAATGGGAATGAATGGGTGAATTGTATTAAAATGCTACAGTACTCTCGCCCAGGAGTTGTTCCTAATGAACATGGTACAAATATCTAGTTGCACACATTTGCAACTTGTTCATACAAGTTGTTTACTGGCTTTAAAACTAAATCCATGATAGTGTAGGTGAACCACATTTGTGATGTATTGGTGATATGCAGAAATCCTGCGGGTTGTGTGGGTCACGCAGAACGTTTTTGCTGGGGGGGGAGAGGTAAAAGTGTTTTCTATGGACAGGATTCAACCAATGAGTCCTGTCAGTGGAAGTTCTGCAAAAGGGTTTCTGCTAGAACAAGGGGCCTTTTCCATCTTTCCTCATCCTCCTGAACCCCTCAAAATTGACTCAAGGGTCAAGAGAACCACTGAAACAGCAAACAGGGAAAGGGGTGGGAGATTGTTCCATCTGGCAAGGCGAAATGTTTTCCCTGATGGAAGGATCACCTTAGGGCAATGTTGAATTCCTCCTTCCATCTTCAGTATAACAACCGTTTAACAGTGTGGGATATAACAAGGAAACATTGGCTGTGCCCTGTCCTCAATGGACTACCACCACAGCAAGATAGAAGCAACACCAGCTGATGTCTAAGAATGAGACCAAACACTTTGAATAACTATAAACTAAGTCTTATTTTTAAAAGTTTTTGTAGTGCTTCAAAACCCTGCAAAACCAGTTGGGCCAGAGGCAACAAGGAGAGAAAAGAAACCACAAATGCCTCTATCATACTACTGTCAGCTCCTAAAACGCTCTTGTCTCCAATATTTCCAACCCTAGATTTGAAAGGAACAGCAACAACAACAAAATAACCCCAGACAATAAGATTGTCTCTCTTCCAATTCAACCTAAACAATGAAGCACATACATAGTCATCTTTTCCCTTCTGAAAATACATTATTCATGGTTCCTCTTGCCATGAAAGCGAATAAGCTCTGAGCTGCTGGGGAGGGAGACTCTGACATTAATTGGCGCGGTGATGAGGTTTATAAGCCCCTTCAGCTGAAATGTGGAAGAAAGGAAAATATTCATGATTTCCAGGCTCCCTGGTTTCTTATGTTCTCACATAAGAGGACAACAAGCTGTCATAATTAAGAGTCAACAAGCCAAGCTACAATATTTTAACACGTAAAGTGACTGAGTTTGGGAGTCCTGTTGAGCAATTCATGCAGATTTCTGCCTTCTCCATCAATCTCCATTCCACCTCTTTTTTTTTAATAATAAAAAAAAACCAATAAACATGCTTATAAATAACAGTGACTTGAAAAGAAACACCTTTTGTTCTGTATGACAACCACAGTTATACAGTCCTTGTTTCTTTGTAGAATAAAACAGTGGCTTTTGATAAGTCACTCCAGAAGACAGATGTGGATACAGAATTTTGTTAAGTGTATAGCAAGCATGCTGAAACCAGATAATCGGAAACAAGTTTTAAAAAAAATCAGAGTAGATCAACAAACTAATCAAAGTTAATTATAGCAGTACACATAATACACATTAGTTCTCTTGTCTCATTATCTTCCACTTCTCAATGCCTGCAAGACATTTGATGTTGCAAATAGAAGTGTGGGGGGGTGGGGAACAAAAGGAACCAATTGCAAATGAGCTTTGCTTGCTAAGATGTACAACTTGTGGGTGTGCACACACTTTGTAACTCTACGTATCGGGAGAAAAATAGTTGTACTTAGGTGCACTGAAACCAGTGGGGGAACTAACTCAGTGCTCATTCCTTTCAATAGGACTTAAGCATGGCAAACCTTCTTGGGCTCCAGGCCTGCTAAAGACTATGAGTTGGATCTTGCCCTCTTGAAATGTTTGGGATGGGTGCTGCTGCTTGGAGGAAACTTTCCTTCCATGAACTTCCTTAATTTAGGAGCCAGTCTTGGTCTGAGGTGTTTCCTCCCTCTCCCACCTGTCCTCCCCTCACATCGTTTTGGAAGACACCCACCCACCTACCCCCAGCTGCAGGGAGAAAGAAGGGATGGGAGAATTGTCTTCAATTCAATCAACTTATTTTAGGGCCCAAGCCAATGGCCCTAATCCAACTCGTAGTAAGGACTAAGCCCCATTAAAAGCAACCATCCTTGAGTTAGTCACTACTATTTTGTTCCATTGATTTCAAGGGGAGTAAGTCCTAACTAGCAATCTACAGCTGGACTGAGAGCACTGTTGATGAAACATTCTACATTGGGCTGATCCCAGATATTTAGGCCCAGTTCTGTAGGCAGAGGGAGGATTCACTAGGTAATTCTGGTTGTGATGAAATTAATTCATTTATTGTTGTTGTATTTCTACTCGCAAGAAGAGGAGCTAGTGAGATTTTTTCCCCTCAAGTGCTGAAATAACTTGGCCACACTTGGGCTGGATCTACATTGATCCGTAAAAACATTATTAAAAATAATGTTATATAATGCTTGATGCATTTTTCCATTGTTGGTTGATCGCTGATCTTTAGCACCCTCAGGTGTCACATTTCTAACATTATACCCAATGGGTGTAGATGAGTCCTTAGATTCTATGCAACGTGACTTGCTCTGGCCAGGACATTTGCTGTGAAGGCAGCGAGACTCCTTATGGGGTCTTCGCTGCGTGATCATATTCATCCAGTACTATACCAGCTGCACTGGCTCCCGGTGGAGTACAGGATCAGGTTTATGGTGCTGGTTTTAACCTTTAAAGCCCTATACGGCCTAGGACCCTCCTACCTACGGGACCGCCTCTCCTGGTATGTCGCACAGAGAAATTTACGGTCTGCAAATAAAAACATCCTGAAGATCCCAAGCCACAGAGAGGTTAGGCTGGCCTCAACTAGAGCCAGAGCTTTCTTGGCCGCGGCTCCAATCTGGTGGAATGCTCTGTCTCAAGAGACTAGGGCCCTGCGGGACCTGACATCTTTCTGCAGGGCCTGCAAGACAGAGCTGTTCCACCAGGCCTTTGGTCAGGGCGCAGCCTGACCCCCTCCTCTGGCAATCTGCACAGAATTTTGCTTAACTGGTTGCCATCAATTTGATTTTAATTTGATTTTAATTAATTTTATAATGAATGTTTTTAGAATGTTGGATTATTTTGATTGTTGTTAGCCGCCCTGAGCCCAGCTTCAGCTGGGGAGGGCGGGATATAAATAAAATTTATTATTATTATTATTATTATTATTATTATTATTATTATTATTATTATTATTTGTCAGGGCCCTGGTGATAGCCCCTACCCCTTGTGGAAGCTGCTCTCAAGAAGCATCATGAGAAGGCACCATTTGTGAGAACCAGTAGTGCCCTGTTGTGTGCTCTTTGTGCAGCTGGAATTGGAAAAACCACACAAAACATGCTAAGCACATACACTGGAGGCTGGTCCACTTGTCAAAGAGGTACTGAGTCACCAACCTCACTTTGTTCTCAGCCAGCCTTCTACCTACTTACTAGAGGCTGGGGGCGGATACTGTCTTTCAGCTTCCTTCTCCTTTCCCATGCCTCAAAAGGGAGGGAAATGGGGACAAAAGATGAATTAGTTGGCCCTGCCTGTTGAGGTGCCTCCACCTACTGTTGGTCTCCCTACCTTCTGCCCTAACATTCCCATTGAGCACAGGGCATCACTGATCCTATACTGAACGCCTATGTGAAAGTACCAGTCCTCACAAAAGATGCCTTTTTATGGATGGAACCCACTGGATGACCCCCTTTATGTTCCCAAGGGACTCTTGATAACAAGGAGCTCTAGTTTATATAAGTCATATGTTAAAATAAAAAAAAATTCACACTGTTTCACACTGCCCTTTGAAGAATCTCTGACTGGATTTGAGAAGTTTTCTGAAGCCACCTTCACAGAATTGCATCTGTTCTTGATGCATTTGCCGATTTACAAAGGAAAAGAAGCTAATTTACAAAGAAAAGCTGATTTACCAATTAAAAGGGAGGATTCTCTCATTTGCCTTCTTCAAAAGGATTGAAGACACAATCGACTTCGAATTTTACATTCCAATAGATTGATTTGCTTTGAAAATCCTTATAATGCAAGAACACAGAAAGATGTCCCCCAAAAGTAAATCAAATTACATATTACAAAGCAACACAATAGAAAATATTTTTAAAGCATATCTGTTGCATCAGCAGATTCAGTACTGGAAACCAAACATGCTCAGCTGGCGGTGCTTATACATCAACAAAAAAAAATACATTTTGCTTCTCAGAGACTTAAGCTCAGAACACTTAAAAAAACACTGTATAAAAATGATAAGGATGGTTGTTCCTTCTTGACTTGGAATAGAATTATCTTTATCTGTGTTTTTTGGATGTAAGCACACAGGTGTTGAGAGGTATTTATATGATCCCTTGTAAAATGACAGATTAAAAGGGGAAAGATTTGAAAATAGCCTCAGAAACTTTCTTAAGAGGGAAAGGAAATCTTGCTCTGTATTCAAATTTATAAGGGGCTACTTCCATTCTCAAATTGTACAATCCCAGGGAGATATTGGTTGTCCTATTTCTTTGCCACTTCCTGGACACTACTGTGTTTGATCCCAGAGTTGGAAGGTGGGGAACTATAGGGAATCTGGGGCTTCACTCATGATTTCCCAGCATTTTTTAAAATGGCCATTGGTGAAGAATGACAGCATGAAAGGACAATCACCATTCAAATGAAGAAAGAAGCACAAGAGGGAGGGCACATGTCAGATGAGGGAAGAATGTAGATTGGTGATGAAAGCTACAACAGCAATATTGCAGGCTTCTGAGGCACCCAGAAAATTTGTCTCCTCTGACTAGAAAATACTTCAATGAAGCCCAGGTCATCTCAAACAGACGGGAAGCAAGCAATTTTGCATGTTTTATTGGAGTAACCAGTAAACAAGTTGTATTTGTGGGTTGTGACTCTGCCTGGATAGCTGAAATAAGGAGATTTGATTGTGAGTTATTAACTGCAGTGGGCCCAGCTACTTGTGGGGCTGAAGACAGATATGGTGCAAGAAGTGTGAAGAAGTCAAGAAATATGGCACCCATGGTGGGAGCATGGAGTGTAGGAGGCTGGGGCCTACTTCACATGAACAAACTATTCTTTTGCCACACACAGCCGTGTACTTGAGTGCCTGGCCATGTAAAGAAACTTCAGTGTGAACCTGCTGCTTACACAAGGTCAGCTGCAGCCATCTTGATGAGTGAATATAAGCAATTAGTTGACTCTCAAGAGAGGCCTGCACAACTCGTGACCCACCAAGCCAAACATAGCCCACCAGTCATGCACTGTGGCCTGCCAGATAGCTGCCATCATACTACAAAAAATGATAATTTATCAAGCCCCTGGTAGCCCACTAACTATGGCTAGCAGACTATATACAGCTTGTTTGCTTAGTCATTGTACAGGCCCAACTCCCAAGATGGCATGGAGGAAATGAACAATGTGATTTCATAAAGGCAGAGAAACAATAATGTAACTCAGCCAAAAAGCTTTTACTATATACTGCTTGTAGGTCTTTGAAATCTTTGAATCATTGTAGTGTACTTTCAGCACAGTCCAAAATTCACAAGGCATGATAGAGAAAAAGGCTTCTGTAAGTGCCATCTGTAATGCATTGATTTCCTCTGATTTCCCCAGTCTTTGCTTCATAAATGTACTACATGACTCAAAATAAATACAAAACATTCCAACCGGACAGCTACAATATTGAAATTCCCAGAATGTGGAGGTGGACACAGATACATATTTTACCGTGAATCTGTACCTGAATGATTCAAACAAGTTTGCCTCAGAGTGAGAGGACTCAATTAAGGACAATTTGATCACCTGTATGGGCTCAGGCTTAACTCTGATTACCACCTCCCCCTCTCAGAATCTAACTTAGATATGGGGCAATAATAAAGCCATTAATTCATTTCACTAGTTCCACCATCTATGGAATTCTAGTAACATTGGGCTTACCAGTTGTAGAGTCTGTTAAGCAAGAAAGGTGTCATTTAAAGATAGTATTCTAGCTAACTGCCACGCCATCTGTACCACAGTCAGAGTTACTGTCATGAAGGTCACCCAGTCACACCTTTAGCTCTGCTGTTCCTTTTGACTGCTCTTCTGTTTGGCTACTACTTCTGAAATGAGGCACCTCCTATACTCACAGAGATGCCCCACATGTTTTAAAACCCTGGAAGATCAGGATTCACAAATGCATGGGGAGCCTCCACTAGAACAGCAGCCCCCCCCCCCATTTCAGAAGTAGAATTATTTATTATTATTATTATTATTATTATTATTATTATTATTATTATTATTTATACCCCAGCCACACAATAAAAGATCAGACATAAAAAAACTTCCCTAAACAGGGCTGCTTTCAGATGTCTTCTAAAAGTCAGAGAGTTGTTTATTTCCTTGACATCTGATGGGAAGGCGTTCCACATTGCGGGTGCCACTATCGAGAAGGTCCACTGCCTGGTTCCCTGTAACCTTACTTCTTACAGTGGGGGAACCGCCAGAAGGCCCTGGGAGCTAGAACTCAGTGTCTGGGCTGAACGATGGAGGTGGAGATGCTCCTTCAGGTATATTGGGCCAAGGCCGTAAGAATGCAAGTAACATTAATATCAGACCAAGCACCCATCTAGTCTAGCACCCTGTTCTTATAGTGGCCAGCCACACCTGAGTGTGACAACACTCTTCTCTGTCCTGAATCTTCCAACTTTCAGCTTCATTGGAGGACCCCAACTTCTAGTTTTTTTCATGAGAAAGGGAGGGAAACTTGTTTCAATTCACATTCTCTGCAGTATGCATAATCGAAAACAGTCAAGAGTCAAAACAAAAAAAATTCCTTCCAGTAGCACCTTAAAGACCAACTAAGTCAGTTCTTGGTATGAGCTTTCGTGTGCATGCACACGAAAGCTCATACCAAGAACTGACTTAGTTGGTCTTTAAGGTGCTACTGGAAGGAATTTTTTTTGTTTTGACTATGGCAGACCAACACGGCTACCTATCTGTAACTGGAAGTCAAGAGTCATGCAGTGATGGGCAGTGCTTCTTCATGGCACTGTAGAAGGCTCCTTTTAGAACTGTATGAAACCAGGTGAACTATAAGAAGAAAACTTGGAAACAGGCTTTTTTAAAGGGACTTTGTCCATATCTCTTGAGAAAACATGGGCAATAACAGCTGCCTGCTTTTAAAGGCACTGAAGACACTACTAGAGAGAATGCAGAAGTACAGTGGTACCTCGGGTTACAAACTTAATTCATCCCAGAGGTCCGTTCCTAACCTGAAACCTTTCTTAACCTGAGGCACACTTTCGCTAATGGGGCCTCCCACTGCCACTGCACCACTGGCCTGTGATTTCCGTTCTCATCCCGGGGCAAAGTTCGCAACCCGGAGCAACTACTTCCGGGCTAGCGGAGTTCGTAACGTGAAGCGTTTGTAACCCAAGGTACCACTGTAGTGTTCTAGGGGTGACCCTAGCAGGTTATTCATTCACCTGAACCTTCACAGCTTGCATTACACACAGACATACCAAAACGTTGAAGGAAGTATTCATAGCTACTTCCCGTGCCAATGTGCTGGCCTACTCCTCTTGTAACATATTGGCTGTCTGCCTTTTGGTGAAATATTGAATCCAGGGAGTGGGGAGACTCGTGGACAGATAAAGAAGAAATGCACAAATGAGGAGAGACATGAGGAGAGATACAATTTTCATGGAAACAATACTTTCCGAGCTTGATCTTTCTTTTCTTTTCAGAGTTGTAAGTCAAGAGAAACACAAACGGTTCTCCAAAGCTCACAGAAGTCGTAAATGTTTGCTCCAGTGCAATGTTATCATAATGTTGCCGCAGTGCTGCCAAAATTTAACATTTGTAGTTTGTAGCTGTCACTAATCCACATTCTAAATATTTATGGGTTGGTGCTGCAGGTTGTACAATTCGGCTAAACCAGTAAAGTGCTTAAAACACGGTACTCTCAGAATTGGCTCATTTCTTATGTTCTGACACTGGTTTTGGAATCGCTTTGCCATGACCCAGTTCCATGGTCAGACAGAGGCTGTTCAACATTCATGTGGGAAACATAGGTTCCTACATACAAATGTCACAGAAGTACCTAGGTTAAAATCCACAGGAAGCAGCCACAGTGCCACAGTGGAGACACCTGAAGTTACTGTGACTAAGGCCACTGAAACAGGAACAACAACCAGGCCCTGGTTCAATATTCACATATTCATACTAAGATGTATTAGAAATGTAAGATAAAAAAATCACAGCAAGTGAAGAGGAGAAACATCCTGGCAAGCGAGGGAAGGAAAAACAAAAATATCACGGAAAGTAGAGGGGCAAATCCATCCATTTGGTACTCCTTTTCTATAAAACAACTGTTGAAGGGTAAACATTAAGTAAACTTGAACCTAACATAGCTTAAATGGAAGAATGATGCTTAAATGATTTATGGAGGATACACATGAAATGCAGGGCAATGCAACTAGCAAGTTCATTTAAATGAGACGAGTTCCAGTTTACTTAGACAGGTTATACAATCCAATTCAAGCCTAGCACTATTGTGTCCCATTCATATTAGTGAAACTGACTTAAATTGGGCTTGGTCGTGACCCTAATTTGCCAGCCAAAAAGATTTTGTGCAAGTGTTTTACCTTAAGACCCACCCAAGCTTAGTTCAAAAACATAATTGCCTGTGCATTTTGTTTAGTGGAAATTATCTACCCCCTTATTTGCATAGCTCTTTTCTCCTAAAGCTTCCCCACGTACAACAATTTTTTTTGCTTTGCTTTCCACTACATGAATGCATGCTTTTTTTTTTCAGGGTGTGTCTTTACCAGCGAAGGTATGAATAACCTCCACTTCACAGCCATCTCAACTCACAGGAGAGAATACTGTCCTGCAGCTAGGCCATGAAAACATCAGCTTCTACTTACTGGTGCACACTTTCAGGAAAGCCGGACCACATTTATTGTATACATGTATCTGTATATCACTATAATATATTTGCTTCCCGTCTCTCTTCTTCCCAATGGCCCCATGCATTTTTGTTCAAACAGAACACCATTTCAAAAAGGCCTGGAAGACAGTGTCCATACTCCCTGCCCCTCCATTTTGCTGCGTTAATTTACCTAATAATACCTGCCCTTTACCATGGGAAAACGAGCACAGAGCTTTTTCTCTCTATCTTTTTTTTTTATAAAATAAGCATTAAAGGTTTCTTTTTTAAAAAATAGCTTTAAAAGAAGAAACTCTGCATTCAAATGTGTGTAGAATAAATTTCAGGAAAAAACCTACTACATAGCAGCAAGACTACATTAGACTTTTCGATTTCTCCATCGTGTCCTTGGATAGATACACCACCCAGTAGACCATATTAAATGCTCCAAAGGTGACGGGGAACAAAATGCGTGCATATTTGTCTATCTTACTGGTGCCAGAGCTTGAGGGTGGGGGAGGAGGAGGAGGAGCGATGACTGACGACTTTGAAGGCGCCCCCAAAGTATTTGCTGTAGTCTGAATCTGCTCCAGTCTAGATCCAAGTAAACGATGAATGGTTGGAGATCCAGTCGTGGCTTGCTGGGGTATATATCCTGTTAAAACTGGGGTAGAGGGAGGAGCTGAAGGAGTAGCTCTTGCAGAAGCCAATGTTTCAGATATGCTAATTCGGCTGAAGGGGTTCGGACTTGATGCTGAGGGAGATCGGGGCATAACGTCCGAAGGCCCCTGAGTTACCGTTGAAGGTGGCATGGAACTGTTTCCTGTATCAATTCTCCTGACGCTCTCCGTTTCTGCCTGTACGGTGGTATTAGTTCTTTTTCTCACATTTGAATTCGAGTCCGTACTCTGCAATATGAAAAAGAACAACATCAGAAAATATCGTGAGCAGATGAAATCGCGAGCAGGATTTGAAATATGAGCAGCGGTAGAAAATTTGGTAATATATGAAATCGAAGAGAATGTCCTAGGCGAAAAGTTTTTTAAAATGCAATATGTAAATGGGATGGGATTAAGAACAGCACAGAGGAGAAAGCAGGAGGTCAAAGTTTAAAGAGAAATGTGTAACAAATTTGGGATCTGGAATTTATATCTAAAGATTTTAAAGTTTAATAAAAAATTGACACAAAAAGAACATCTGCAGCTTTAGAAAGAATTTTGCATGAGCAAAATCCTGAAATTTAGGAATGCGGCTAGGACATTCAGTGCAAATTTGTTAGTCAACATGAAATCTCTTATTCCCATTACATAGCAACATGGCCAGTTAGACAATCACAGCTAGAAAACTATCTCACTGAATTTTCATTGTGATTTGGCAATGTAGACACTAGACAGCTATTTTGGTTGGGTTGCTGACGATTGAGAAACTATTCGGCATATTACATAAAGTTATATCATGGTAGAATTCCAGACTGTAGCACTTCATACTGCATAGTACAGGGAGTTATATGCTCCCTTACATAAAGACCTCCTAAAATGTAATAAATCAGTCGATCAAGGTCATGCTAAAACTCTCAGCCTGAAGAGCTACTTCATAGAGTAGACGGAGGTTACATACAATTGATAAACCTCTCAATGTAATGTGAGGGAACATTCCAATGTGTAGTCAGAAGTGGTACAGTCCATTATTCTACACTTCTGTCTACAACCTCATTCTTGTAATATGTTGACCCTGACAACAGGGACAATATCCATGGGAAAGATCCATGTAATGCAAGCCACATCGATATTTCTGGAAATAACCCAGGTACTCAGCTGTGTCCTAGCACAACTCTATGCCCATTTTAATCAAGCCCCGGGTGGGAAATGTTTTCAGCACACTGTAGTTTGCATAGTTCATGCGGACTGAATTTCAAATCTGGATGTAAAGCTTGTTCATAGAGATTGAACGTGCCAATCTTCCCTCTGGCAGCGCTTGTATGCTTAGCCCAGTGTGAAATGGTGCAGTGTGACTGACCTTAATACTCACAGCTATGGCTAAATGTGGCTCCAATTTTCAGGGAGTAAAACAAAAATAAAAATCTTAATGGAATCAATGCCAATGATGTAACTCATTTGAGCATTCTTTCTTCCTGACAAAATAAATCTCGACCCAAAGTAATGCTCTCTCTTGCAGTACCAAAGAACATAGGAATTTGATGAGTCTGTGAAATTTCTTGAACACTGTGGCTATCTTTTTGTATCCAGCATTGCTTCTGATGATAAATGGTTTTACAGCAGAATTCTGTATGTGCCTACTCAGACTTAAGTGTCTCTGAGTTCAAAGGAACTTACTTGCAGGTAAATGAGTACAGGTTTGTAGTCTTTGACGGGACATGGGTGGCACTATGGGTTAAACCACAGAGTCTAAGGCTTGCCAATCAGAAGGTCAGCAGTTCGAATCCCCATGACGAGGTGAGCTCCTGTTCCTCAGTCCCTACTCCTGCCCACCTAGCAGTTTGAAAGCACATCAAAGTGCAAGTAGATAAATAGGTACCACTCCGGTGGGAAGGTAAACAGCATTTCCGTGCGCTGCTCTGGTTCGCCAGAGGCAGCTTAGTCATGCTGCCCACATGACCTGGAAGCTGTACGCCAGCTCCCTCGGCCAATAAAGCGAGATGAGCACCGCAACCCCAGAGTCCTAATGGTCAGGGGTCCCTTTACCTTTACCTTGTAGTCTTTGGTTGCAGCCATGCATACATTTAAGTCCATACACACTGCCCAGGCCTGCAGCCACAGCAGGCGCTGTGATTATCCATCGGTTTGACTTCACCCCCAGAGGTGCACTCCATTGTCTTGTGAGACAAAAGGATGCCACCAGCCCTCTGCACGTACAAACATGCAGTTTGATGTATAAATCCATCTCCATTTTTCCAATGCGCTGATTTGTTAAGGCGTTTGTGGGCATTTTAACCAGGAAAAGGAGCTGTAAACACACTTGTTGTGAGCTGAGTGTTGATACAGTTGTGTCTGGAAGCATGGCTTTGTCGGGAATTCAAGCCCATATCAGGAGAAACTGGCAACAATCCCAGGCACCCGGCTTGATTCCCTGTTGACCTCCCTGGCTGCATTCCCCAGCAAGCACAGGCTAGGTCTCGATCGGCGATTCTTCTCAAACGTGGGAAGAACACCCCCCTCTTTCCTGCCCCCCCCCCCGGCAGGGGAAAGAGATAGACAGAAACGTATTTACATGCTTTTATTTCTGTCTTTGCAGCATTACAAAAAAACATGACTGCTCTCTTCAAACTCCAGCAGTGTAGTGACAAACACTTCCTGCACTTCCTGGACGGGAACAAACGGAAGAGCTCATATTACACTCTGAGGTAATTCCGGTGCTTCGCACTGTGAATTGACTGTCCCTCTGTTTCCCACGGACAGTCCCAACATTCCCATCATGTTTACTTTTCAAGCTAGGACTTTGCAGCAGCATTGCTTCAATATCGTAACAGGCTTCGCAATGGGACAGGGAATGACAGTGGCTAGAGCAGGGGGCAATATGATGCTCTCTCCAGATGCTGTTAGACTACAACTCCCATCACCACTGATCATTAGCCATCCTGGCTGGGGCTGATGGGAGCTGGAATCCATCAACATCCCAAGTACCACATTGGTTATGCCTTGGCTTGAGTATGTGGAATGGGGAGGGGAATTAAGCATAGGCAACGTTGAGGAGAGTTAAAAGAATGGCATGCCTGCAGAATGTCATACACTTAGTAGAGTCCCTTTGTTACACATACAACCTAACATGTGGCAGGAAATACACATACACAACTGAGCTTTTATCTCGAAAAGGGGAGAAGAGCAATGTATCATGTGGACATACACACAGGTTGTGTAATTGTGCATAGAAGTTTATAACACTCTGAGAGCAGAGCATTCACTGCTACTTAAGAAATTCTTGACAATACAGTGGTACCTCAGGTTACATACGCTTCAGGTTACAGACTCCACTAACCCAGAAATAGTACCTCGGGTTAGGTACTTTGCTTCAGGATGAGAACAGAAATCGTGCTCCAGTGGCACGGCAGCAGCAGGAGGCCCCATTAGCTAAAGTGGTGCTTCAGGTTAAGAACAGCTTCAGGTTAAGAATGGACCCCCAGAACAAATTAAGTACTTAACCCAAGGTACCACTGTAAAGCCTTTAAGCCTTCAAACATGCAGAGAAATCCAATGGCACTGTTCACATCTTTGAAAACACAGAGTAATTAAATGGTAAGAAAACTTGGTTATGCCATTGAGCGCTCTACATGATGGCACAATGGGGGTGGGGATATGTTAGGAAGGAAACATAATTTGTTTCCCGCACAAATCATTTACATTTGAAGAGGAACCCAAAAATATGATTGTGTGCCACCACAATAACGTATAATAAACAGGAAGAACTCTTGCATGTGGTCTTTTGAACCCTGCTGCTATTTAGCCTACTGCCAGCTATTCTGCCACTTGAGAATGGACTGCATGAAGAGACAGAAGAAGAATAACAGTGAAAAATAAAACCGTTAAAAGATAAAGGTTTGTTTCTAGGACCTCTGCCTGATATGTTATTATTGTTTATTTACTAGAGTGGTGATTATGCAGGGTTGGGGTGTTGTTTTGATGAACAGGATGGTGTTTTTTTTAATGAACAGGGTAACCTTTGATACTGTTTCCCACAGAAACTGATACAAAATACATTGAAATGCAAATGTTTTCCTTTCGAAATGGAATCCGAAGCACCTTATTGTGAAAAAAAAGAGAGTTTAATTTTCCTCAGAGGTGTTCTCTGTTATGCATTCAGCTGACATTTTGTTCCTGGCCTTTACTTCAGGTAGGCCAAAAACTTGCAGTATTAAGCAGAATTTACTTCCAGAAGCATTTAGTCATTACCTATCCAACAAAAAGTTTTGAATATTCTTTGTTTTGAAAAGGGGTGTGTGTGTGTGTGTGTGTGTGTGTGTGTGTGTGTGTTTGACAGCCAGAAACAGCAGAGTTTTAACTTTTTTTATTTCTCCCAAGGGCTCGCAAAAGATGCTCTTTTCATCAGTACAGTCACTTGTGGAAATCTTATCAGCTCTATTTGGCACAAAGGTATGATAACTAGGCAAACTTCCTTGCAGGCATGTATAAATATTGTAATTAATGCTGCAGCCGTCTCTTTCCAAATGGAAGCACATTTAATTGACCGTGTGTAATGCAATGGAGTATGCCGTTGGCATAATTTGCTGCAAATCTGTCTAATCTATTGTTAAACATTATGGCAGCTCTGTTCAATAAGATTGTGTGTCTCACCTTATGGTTCAAAATCCATCTTGATACAATAAGGGGCGGCGAGGGGTGGGGGGGAGAGGAGCTACTAATCTCTGTTTGCAAAAACAACTCACAGATCCTCCGCTGCTGCCTCTTCACCAACTAAACTCTCTAGGTGTGACCGCTTGTTATCAAGCAAACGTGGTGCTCAAGTACAAGCCAAACCATGCTCTTTGATTTTTAACAAGGTTTGCCCATTAGAAACAGCTGTTCACCTGCAGTGCAAATTTTGAAGAAGAAAATCCTCTGAGCCACCATAATCCTCCACTTGAGCCAGAAAAAGAAGTATTATATTGTTTTGCTCGGATTAGCAGCTTATGACAAGCAAGCCAATTTTGCACTCCAGTGAAGTCAGATTGCAAATAAGCATGAGCTGAAACTGTGCATCCCGGCAAAAGCTGAGATTGCAAAAGCTGAGATTTGCAGCAGGTAGCTCACCTGCCTATTAATCAGCACCACAAGAATTACAAACAAAAATTACAAACAATGGAACCAAATGAACAAGTAAAAAGCATATCACAGAAGATTTAGAGACACAGAATTCCAGAATATCATGGAGATGGTATATCTAAATGCTTCCCCATATGTCATGGCTTACAATGTGTAGGAAATATTTTACATGGAGGAGCATGAAACATAAAGCCATAGACTTAGAGGGCATCTCCTCCAACCTTCTGTTCAGTGCAGAAAACCCAAAGCTGAATCATACCCAAGTGATGACTAGCCTGCTTTGAAGTCCTTCAGCAAGGGAAAGCCTCCTATCAACCCTCTAAATCAGCGTTTCCCAGACTTGTGTCTCCAGCTGTTTTTGGACTACAACTCCCATGACCCTTAGCTAGCCAGTGGTCAGGGATGATGGAAACTGTAGTCCCAAAACGGCTGGAGACACAAGTTTGGGAAACCCTGCTCTAAATCAAAGATGAGTGTTGTCATCCAAAAACATCTGGAGGAACACTGGTTCCCCATCTCTCCTCTAAGTAATCGGTTCCATTGCTGAACTGCTCTAACCACCAAAAGGTTTCTCCTAATGTTCAGCTGAAATGTCCCCTCCAGTATATGGGACACTGATCCCCCCCCCCCATGTTTGAGTAATGGCTTCAAGTTACAAGAAAGGAGATTGTCAGGAAAAACTTTCTGACAATAAGAGCTGTTCAACGGTGGAACGGTCTCCTTTGGGAGGTTGTGGACTCTCCTTCCTTGGAGGTTTTTAAGCAGAGGTTGGATGGCCATCTGTCATGGATGCTTTAGATGAGATTCCTGCATTGCAGGGGTTGGAGCAGATAACCCCGGGGGTCCCTTCCAACTCTACAGTTCTATGATTCTATGACATCCAATTATATGAAGATATGGAGTAAATCTTTAGCTCTTATAATGTTGGAGATCAATGATGATGAGGATCCTATACATAACTTAAAAATTAAGCACTATACCAAAGCTAAAAGAAGACAACTCTGCCCACAGACATACAATCCAATATATGTATTATGATCATTACCTCTCACACATTGAAATAAATGGGACTTAAGCATGCTCAGCTTGGGCTGGATTATACCCCATGCATTAAGAGTTGTAGGGCATCTCTTGCAGGCATAGCTTGCAGGCTTCTGGGCAGAATCTGCCCAAGGTTTAGACACTTAAGCGGCCTAGAGAAACATTGCAGGGATGCAAGGCTGCTTTAGGTATGTATCTGCCCCACAAGCTGAACAACTGCAGAATTTAATATTTGGGATCTTCCTAGCAGCCAACACTCTTATTCTTCATTCTAGAATCTACCCTGCCCTCCCAGTCTACTTTAAGTCCTTCTGGGAAAGATTAACCCAGCCTTTCCCAATCTGGTATCTTCCAGATGTTGTTGGACTCATACCTGACCATTGGTCATGTTGCCTGGGGTAATGGAGCAACATCTGGAGAAGACTGGACTAGCCTATGATTATTCTAAAATGGTAACTTGAATGAAGGAATGGCACTGTTGCCGTAGTTAGAGTGACACCACATTCAGTGTTTTGCTCTCCGCCAGAAGCAACATGCACTGAACTGGCATGGAGATGGGGGTGGGAATGCACAATACAATGGCATCATGTTATTGTGGGAGATTAGTAGCCAAACCTAGCGTGCATATTCTTGCTAGTTAGCATGAGAAGGGGCTAATACAACAGAACTGCACTGGTGATACTCAGGTACTCAAACCATAGAAATACAATTGGGAGGGAGGGCTTTGTGTGATGTCATTTCCCCTCTGCTGCTGGAAAGGACGACGAAAATGGTATTTCCTGTTCTTCTCTCTCTTCTGTTGACCAGCAATGGATGCAAGACATGCCTCCACGTGCTCCTACTTTAGGTACATGCCAAAAGCTGTGCCTTTACCTTTACCTATACTGTAAGTATTTTCCCTGCATAGTTTTTGCTGCTGCCATTGCAATATTATAAGTGAGTAATTCATCTTTTTAAACTTACTTCCCAAGTTGTTGCCTGGTTCTCTGTTAAGCAGGGTGAGATAGGGAGAGCCACAGCTCACTCCATAGCTGGACTTGCTCAAAACAAGGTTTTACAGTCTAATTTCTATGCTTTTAATTTTGCTGCCAAGGGTGGGGTATTAAAGTTCCGCTCGGCCCCCACAAATGGGCACCTGGAGGGATAAATCACAATTAATATCCTCTCCTGCCCATTAAATCCCATCCCACAGTTATGTGTTTCTTTTACTAGACCTTATTTTTGTAAAGTGCCTAAAGGTTTTCTTACAATCAGGCAGCGTATGCATTTTATTAAATAAATAAAATAGATAAAAACCAGCAGGGAGATGGGTGGAATACTGATAGCAGACACATATCCTCCAAAAGAACTAGTTAGGTTCCCACTTGGGATTTTTCATGAAAATCATTATTATATTCTTCATGCTCCTGAGTTAGCTTCTTCTTGTTTTTATTCCATTAAATTGTATATTTAAAGATGTATGGATTTTCTTTTAAAAAAACCCAAAACAAATTCTTGTGATAAAGCATTTCCTTGCGAATCAGGTCAAGGCAAAATGTTTCCTTTTCTGGTAATCTCCTAATCTTTATTAGCACAATATTTAACCCTTGTCATGTACCCCTGGAGAGTACAGCTTAGAAACTAGGTCAGCTTCCAGCAAACCCTCTTCTAACATTCGGTGTCTGCTGCAAAGTAAATGATAGGATCCCCCCCCCAAAAAAAAAAACACCTAAAAGTTAGTGGCAATTCAAACTAGCAGAGTTTATTCTCATTATCTAGACTGGTTTCCCATGTAGCAACTACAGGTTGGGTTTTAACTTCTGTTCCGAAGCCAGCACAAAAGGAGGCATGCTAGTTCAGAATGTTTTCTGTTATGCTCATTATCTTTCACTCACAGTTGTCCTCCAATGCTCTGTTTGTTGGAAGTCCTCACAAAGAAGCCCCCTTTGGTGGCTTGGACAGGGTAATTTGGCACGGGGAGGCCGGGGTGGGACTGGCATGCGCGTCCTCATGCTCCCTGCTCATGTCTTCATTCAGGCACAACTAAAGGGTTAATTCCATTAGCGCTGAAGTCAACTAGCCAAAAGGGATAAGGCTGGAGGTGTTGCTTAGCAACCAAGAAGAGGGGCATAAATTTGCTGAGGTACCATGTGTCCTGATTAGTTCTGTAGTTCAGAGGGAGTTTTCCCCCTTGTATTGGTTGAATGTCTCCCTCTGATGTACAAAGTCTGAAATAAGAAAGACAAGTCCTCTCTGTTCCCTTCTTCTCAAATTATACCAGTGTCCTCAGTACTGGTGCTGACCTTTAAAGCCCTAAACGGCCGCGGTTCTGTATACCTGAAGGCGTGTCTCCACCCCCATCGTTCAGCCCAGACACTGAGGTCCAGCACCGAGGACCTTCTGGTAGTTCCCTCACTGCGAGAAGTGAGGTTACAGGGAACTAGACAGAGGGCTTTCTTGGTAGTGGCGCCCGCCCTGTGGAACACCCTCCCTTCAGATGTGAAGGAAATAAGTAGCTATCTTATCTTTAAAAGGCAACTGAAGGCAGCCCTGTTTAGGGAAGTTTTCAATGTTTAATGCTGTACAGTGGAACTTTGGGTTACGTTACCGGCATCCCTGGAAGTGTTTCGCTGCAAGCACAGAGGCGAAAAACCGTGCCATGTGCAGAAGCGGCACCTCCAGTAGCAAAAACTTCAGGATACGGCTGGACCTCCAGAATGGATCCCGTTCACAACCAGAGGTACCACTGTGTTGTGTTTTTAATATTAGATTAGGAGCCCCCCAGAGTGGCTGGGGAAACCCAGCCAGATGGGTGGGATATAAATAATATATTATTATTATTATTATTATTATTATTATTATTATTATTATGTGCTATCAGGTTTTAATTTCTCTCCAGTCTCCACCTGCATCATTTAAGTGACTTTGCTAACACTATTTACTCTCAGACTATACATTATGACTCACCAAGCCAGACTCACATGGCCAATCAACCTTCTATTGCAGCTTGTGAGATACTTGACAAACGTCCCTTTCTGAAGTCCAAAAAACCTCCTCAACCCCTAGGAGACTCATTGAGCATCTCTGTAGCATCCCTCTAGGGCAGGGGTAGCCAAAGTGGTGCCTTTCAGATCTTTTGCACTGCATCTTTCATCGGCCCCAGCCAGCATGCTTAATGAGAAGAGATAACTGGAATCCTGAATACTGCGAATAATTCAGAAAAGTTTTTTAGGTGAACACTCAGTTCATCCTGGCTGCCTGCAAGGCTTCTTTGGCTTCCTTGATTTCACCCTAGATAAACAGAGTACATGCCCTGGAATCGAATTATAAAATAATACCCCATATTCCCTGCAGATGCACATTGCAGGAGATGATGAGTAGTGATAGGCCTTTTGGAATAACTTGCTCAGCAATTCTGATCTTCTCATTAAGGATTCTCAATAAGCTTCGGAGGAACTCCAGGGTTCCACAGAACATAATTTGAAAACCACTGGGGAAGCCGCAAAAGATTGAGGGGTGTGTCTGTGTGTGTGTGTGTGTGTGTGTGTGTGTGTGTGTTACAAGACTGTTGGAAGGGTCAAAACAACCTTCCTCAAGGTCAAACCCCTTGTCACAAGGGAGAGCATCCATCTATCAGCCTCATACACAGAAGTCCATACAATCCAAAGCATGGTGTTTATAAGTAGCAAGTAGCAAAAATGTACTAAGCCTCCAGATAGCAAGTACAGTGGTACCTCAGGTTACATACGCTTCAGGTTACATACACTTCAGGTTACAGACTCCGCTAACCCAGAAATAGTGCTTCAGGTTAAGAACTTTGCTTCAGGATGAGAACAGAAATCGTGCTCCGGCGGCGCAGCAGCAGCAGGAGGCTCCATTAGGTAAAGTGGTGCTTCAGATTAAGAACAGTTTCAGGTTAAGTACGGACCTCCGGAATGAATTAAGTACTTAACCCGAGGTACCACTGTGAGTGCTTTTCCTTCTTAGAAACTAAATTTAGGGAGGGCTGGAACTCAGTGGCTCAGCATCTGCTTGTTGTTCTATTGCAGGTACCATCAGTTATGAATGGGAGCGACCCAGATCTCCAAGTGTCCCTATTTTCCAGGGACAGTCACAGATTTACAGTAGCCATCCCTGTTTCTGATTTGATCCAGGGCAGCTGTCTACCAGCTCCACCTACTACACAGGCTGAGACCCTACCTGCCCGCGGACTGTCTTGCCAGAGTGGTGCATGCTCTGGTTATCTCTTCCTTGGACTACTGCAATGTGCTCTATGTGGGGCTACCTTTGAAGGTGACCCAGAAACTGCAATTAATCCAGAATGCGGCAGCTAGACTGGTGACTGGGAGTGACCGCCGGAACCACATAACACCTATACTGAAAGACCTACATTGCCTCATAGTACGTTTCCGAGCACAATTCAAAGTGTTGGTGCTGACCTTTAAAGCCCTAAACGGCCTCGGTCCTGTATACCTGAAGGAGCGTCTCCACCCCCATCATTCAGCCCAGACACTGAGGTCCAGCGCTGAGGGCCTTCCAGCGGTTCCCTCATTGCGAGAAGTGAGGTTACAGGGAACCAGACAGAGGGCTTTCTTGGTAGTGGCGCCCGCCCTGTGGAACGCCCTCCCTTCAGATGTGAAGGAAATAAGTAGCTATCTTATCTTTAAAAGACAACTGAAGGCAGCCCTGTCTAGGGAAGTTTTTAATATTTAATGCTTTATTGTTTTTAACACTCGATTTAAAGCCACCCAGAATGTCCCGCTTTTCCTTAGGATGTCCCTATTTTCATCAGAGAATTGTTAGAGAGTATGGAGTTATGCGACCCCCAAGCCAATGAGATAAGTAACAATACAACCTTTAGATGACGTCTTAAGTTTCCTGTGTTCCTACAAATGGATAAGCCTAATTTGAAATGTCACCATAAGTGACCTTCAGATCAATCTTGTTGGATCCGTATTTCCTATCACAAATCTTCTGAGGCATCTTCTCCCAAGCTACACTCCACCTGTGTATTTTCTTTTCAATTATCTTCAAACTGCATGCTATAAATATGAACTCCTGCAAGCCAATTACTTCTTATGACTTCACCCCAGCAAAGAAACTCTGAACCTAGAAGCAATCAGAGGCGAAATGAACTCTTATATGTAACCCATTTTTATTTCAGATGAAATAAAGTTTGTTGCTGGAGTGGAGAATAGGGCCCATGAATTTTGCATGATTTTCCAGTTCGTGGAAACCAATTATTCACTTGTTGCCTCAAAAATATGGGTAACGAAAGAAAAACAATTTAGATAAAGCAGCACGGCAAGCTTTTTTTTTAATGCTATTATTTTATGAGAAGCTGGGGACAAATAAAAGAGGGGGAACCTGGGGGGAAATGCAAGAAAGGGTGATTGCTTTTGCAGTGTCCATAAGGAAAGGGCTAGTAAAACCAATGTAGGGCAGTATTTGTGCATAAACAATGAAGTAACCAAAGTTAAATTAGCTTACGAAGGGACATGTGAAACTTATAGCCTTTGGAGGCCTGTTAGGAGAAGTTATTGCATTGGGTTAACCAAGAAAAAAATAATAATTGCTTATGCTTTAGGCCAAATGTTGGTACTTGCGGTAGAAAGAGTGGGGGCAGGGAAAAGTTTAATTACAGAAGTACAAGTAAATCTTAGAAGCAACCAGAAGGTTTAAAATTATTTCCAAGTCCCATCAAACTCTTTCGTTACATTTGCATTCATATCACATGAGACATGCCATGGATTGTCCCAACAGGGTGCCATCGCGTCCTGCTTTACAGATGACAATCCTTTAACTGAAGGAGACCTCTATCTGAAAGGCTGCCTGGCCCAAGTCCAGTTTAAAAATGAGGAGCCATAAGAAAGGAGAACAAAGGCTTTGAGGTTGCCCAACAATAGCCCCTGAATAGGCATGTGGGCATCTTAAAAAGCACAGACATCACCTTGCCAACAAAGGTCTGTATAGTTAAAGCTATGGTTTTCCCAGTAGTGATGTGTAGAAGTGAGAGCTGGACCATAAAGAAGGCTGATCACCAAATAATTGATGCTTTTGAATTATGGTGCTGGAGGAGACTCTTGAGAGTCCCATGGACTGCAAGAAGATAAAACCTATCCATTCTGAAGGAAATCAGCCTTGAGTGCTCACTGGAAGGACAGATCCTGAAGCTGAGGCTCCAATACTTTGGCCACCTCATGAGAAGAGAAGACTCCCTGGAAAAGACCCTGATGCTGGGAAAGATGGAGGGCACAAGGAGAAGGGGACGACAGAGGATGAGATGGCTGGACAGTGTTCTCGAAGCTACCAGCATGAGTTTGACCAAACTGCGGGAGGCAGTGGAAGACAGGAGTGTCTGGCATGCTCTGGTCCATGGGGTCATGAAGAGTTGGACACGACGAAATGACTAAACAACAACAGGCAAGTGGGCCCCCTTGCCCCAGTCTCCTCCACTATGGTGAGATGTGTTCTTATTTAAATTATAGTAATTATATCTGGGGGACGCAGGTGGCGCTGTGGGTTAAACCACAGACCCTAGGACTTGCCGATCAGAAGGTCGGCGGTTCGAATCCCCGCAACGGGGTGAGCTCCCGTTGCTCGGTCCCTGCTCCGGCCAACCTAGCAGTTCGAAAGCACATCAGAGTGCAAGTAGATACCTTCCCAGCGGGAAGGTAAACAGCGTTTCCGTGCGTTGCTCTGGTTCGCCAGAAGCGGCTTAGTCATGCTGGTCACATGACCCGGAAGCTGTACGCCAGCTCTCTTGGCCAATAAAGCGAGATGAGCGCCGCAACCCCAGAGTCAGTCACGACTGGACCTAATGGTCAGGGGTCCCTTTACTTTTACCTTTAATTATATCTGGATTGACACCTATACATACACATTTTCATATTATATGCAAATCCATGTCCTTTTCGCTTCCTATTTACTTATGTACTTCTTCTTTTCTGGTGATGTTTTAATATGGGGCAGTCAAAGTGCTTTTCCTTTCCTTTCCTGCTCCCCACTTCCTTTTTTGGCCCCCACATCAAGCATCATCTTGCCTGGCTGCAGCAATCTTGTGGCTTTCCTGGGAATAAAATACCCTTGGGAATGATGCTATGTTATCATTCCCAGGAGTATTCATCAGGGGGGAGGGAGATGGCTGATCCCAAGGGGAGACTTTGAACTCCATGACGTGTTGGATTTATCAGCCCTGTTGTGTCTCTCTTCTTGGCTGATTGGCAAAGGAACCTTTTCCGCTTGGGATGGATCTTACACCCTTGTTCCTCACCCTTGAGCTGAGCATGCGCTGGATATGGCAGCTGTTCTGTTGCTGTAATATGTAATATTTTGCGTCCGAGTGTAAAGTACAGGCAGCAGCCTGATGCCCAGCTTTGACGGCCAGTTCAGATGGTGTGATAGCACTTTGATGATGTGGCTTTATCTCAGGGTCAGCCTAAATGAGCTGAGGCTTCATTTTATACACCAATGTCTCATGTGGATGTCTGCTTCCGATAACAGTTTAATGGAGGGTAATTTCCTTCAGATGCGTCAAATGAAAATAAAAGCCTCTGCATTTCCTGTTCGTTTTATCGCACCCTTAAAACATGGCACTAAACAAGGACTGTATACAATTCCATCTCTGCCTGCAGGATCCAATCCACTTTCCTTGGACTGGGCCAGGGAAACTTTTTGTGAATATGCAGCCCAAAGAATGATCTCGGAAACGATTTTCCAAAATGTTGTTGACACATGGTAGGCACCAATTTGAAAGATAGAATTGTGAGAAGCCTCAAAGCTTTCTAGCTTTGAAAATCCTGGTTAAAAGTGTACAGAAGAGTCACACCATGAGTCCCAGTATCATAGGTTGGAGTCAGTCCCAGAAACCAACCCCACAACAAGTCCAGATCCAATCTGTAAAGTAATCATGGCGGTGCAATGTAGACTGAGACCACAGCATGCAAAGAAGGGAAGTTTAATCGTTCCTTTCCCCACTATGATTTCCCCCAGAATCAGCCTGACACCAAGTAGTGAAAGGTAAGTGGAAGCTCCCATTGGTGCCCATGGGAGCTTTTTTCCATTTGCTACTTAGAGCATGGAGGCAACTGGGAGGGTGGGAATGCTGGTACAGGAGATATAAATAAACCTTTCTTCCCCACAAGCAGTGATCCTGATCTGAATAAGGGCCCCACAAGCTTACTTTTAAGTTTAAATATGCTACATGGAGCTGCCTACTCTTTAACATAATCTATAATTTTGACCTTCAGACCTCCTTGCCTATCTAGGAAAATGGCAACAAGGAAGTAAAGCAAAGAGGTCTGGTTTTAAGGGCAGAAAAAGAGTGTATAGGGGTATCTCAGTTTTCAAACGTCTCCACTGACAAACATTTCGGTTTTCGAACACCATAAACCCAGAAGTACATGCTTCGGTTTTCGAACACGCCTCAGAAGTTGAAGATGCCACGCAGCTTCCACTGAGTGCAAGATCCTGAGGCCTAGTTTTCGGCTGTTGAGTTTTTGGTTTTCGAATGTTTCAGAACTTGAACTGTCTTCCGGAACGGATTACGTTCGAAAACCGAGGTACCACTGAAATTGCTACTGGTGTTCCAGATGCACTGCTTTCTGCCTTAGTAACACTGAAATGTTACTGTAGTAACACGGAAATGTTACTGTAGTAACACTTAGTAACACAGAAATGTAAGACTGAAGGGAAAAGGCAAAGAAGTCAGTTTAAGTAAGAGTACAGTCTAGGTTGTGGACAAAAGTAATAGTCTCAAAGGAAGCTAGAGGACAATGGAAAGCAAGAAGGGTTCAAACCACCCTAGAATGGAAGCTGACCATGCACTTCAACCCTGACCCAGCTTTGAATGCCCTTTCGGCCCACATTTCACTAGTCACGTTTTAATGCGTATTAAATAGGCTAAATACCGTGTGTGCCTCTTCTGCACAGTTTTCCTTCTGCATAGGAGTCGCTGGAACTTCAGGAGCAGATCTCGCAGCCTTCCTTTTGGCTTTTTCCATCTGAATGTTAGTGAAATAGTTGACAGCTGCAAACTCAATCAGCGCAGAGAAGACAAAGGCGAAGCACACAGCAATGAACCAGTCCATGGCAGTGGCGTAGGAGACTTTGGGCAAAGAATGCCGCGCACTGATGCTCAGAGTTGTCATGGTCAAAACCGTTGTTATCCCTGTAAAAAGAAAAGAAGCAAAGCAACGCTGCTGCATTTGAGAATCATATCAATTTTTTAAAAATAAATCACTCCAATATATTTGGGGCCATAGCCAAATACAAAATGGTGCAAGCTGAAATAGTTTGGAAGCTTTTCAACACTCTCTTTACCAAAGGGGGGGTGCATTTGAGGATTTCGTTAAAAAGCATTGAGACAAATGAGACCCCAGCTGAAATTAAAGTGGGGAGGGTGAAACACCGCATGAGTGAGGTATTGACTGATTGATTGATTGATTGATTGATTGCAATCATATCCCTTTTCCCAGCCCAAGGAACTCAAGGTAGTGTCAGGGCTGGTTCCAGATGTCGGTCAGCACACAGGAAGCAGAGACTATTAGTTCAGTTAATTCTTTATTCAAGAATATGCCATATAACTTAGCAACACTCGCATCAGGACTTGCTCTGCTAGTTCCCAGGACTGACGGTCCTCACCTTCCACTTCCTCTAAGGCTCCTCCTCTGCCGGATGTTTTCCAAGCAGTCTCAAACTTCACCTGGGCACCTGTAATCTCTGCTCCACTCTACACATCGTCTTGCATGTCCTTGGAGACTAGTGGAGAGGGGAGCTTGTCGCAGTAGGAGAGGCAGGCTCCAGGGATTTTTTCTGCAGCCTCTTGCCCCCACCCCTTCTGCTTTAGTCTCTGAGTCAGAACAGTTCCCGGTCACCAACTCTCCCTGCTCACTCTATCCTGCTGCCTCTCAGCCTCCAATCCCTCTTCCCACTCTTCTCCCTCTGACCTCCATCAATTTCCTGGCTCTGAGCCTTCCTCCTCTGGGGTTTCCCATGGGGGTCTCCCGCCTGATGCTTCCTACCACTCTTTATCATCCAGCCAGTCCATGACAGGTGGCACACATGGTTCTCCCCCTCCTCAGTTAATCCCCACAACAGCCCTGCAAAGTAGGTTTGGCTGACAGGCAATGAGAGGTCAACCAACAAGCTTCTAGGTAGGTTTGGCTGAGAGGTCACCCAATGAGCTTCATGGTCAAGGGCAGATTCGAACCCTCTGTCTCCCAGGTACTAGTCCAGCACTCACTGGAGAGTCAGTGTGGTGTAGTGGTTAAGAGTGGTAGTCTCATAATCTGGTGAACCGGGTTCGCGTCTCCGCTCCTCCACATGCAGCTGCTGGGTGACCTTGGACCAGTCACACTTCTCTGAAGTCTCTCAGCCCCACTCACCTCACAGAGTGTTTGTTGTGGGGGAGGAAGGGAAAGGAGAATGTTGGCCGCTTTGAGTCTCCTTCGGGTAGTGATAAAGCGGGATATCAAATCCAAACTCTTCTTCTTCTTCTTCTAGCCACAATGCCACACTGACTGCTAGTGTCTAAGTTACTCCAGTGTGGTGAAAACTCTCCTTTAACAGCACCATAACTATTTTAGATTAATGCAGAAGTTAAAATTATGGCCTCACCCATTCCATATTTTTATTCCTAGCTACTAGAGATAGCCAGGATCCATGAGACATCACGGGAATTAACATGGGGGCTGCCATTACACATACACCCTAATATCATCTGAATACAGTTGCATGCACTCATTATAAGCACTGAAAACAAATTCATAATTTTACATTAAAATGGAGTTCATTACTTCAGTGAAAGAATGCTTAGAACTCTGATTGTGGTCAAAAAAGTTTTCATGCTTGAAAATTGATAAGGGTCTTGGTGGACCAGTCAACTGATGATTTTTCCGCCTGTTTTAGCAATTGAAACCTGCTGTGCTATGTGCTATATGATTTTCCATTGTATTTTTAAAGACATACCACCACAGATTGAAACCCTGGGTCCAATACATCTTGTTATTGCTTTTTTAAAAATCTTGCTTAGTTGTGGTCTACCTGACCCCAATAGCAATTAAAGTGTTTTATCCAAGGAGGGTGTGTGTGTGTTAAAAAGTACTGAAGGCAAAAACCTATTTTTTGCAAACCTAAAAGGCTCCACTGAAGCTCAGAGCTCTAAATGACAGTGATTCCACTGCAAATTCTGTTTATGGCTCTCTCTCTTTCTTTCTCCACCAGAAGGCAGAGAGGAAGAATGAACTCAATATTGCTTTAAAATAACACGAGAGACTATACATTTTAATAAAGCAGCCAAGGAGACAGCGGTATGTGATCAAATACAGCAGTACAGTGTTCCTCCTGACAGTTCTGTAATATAGCTCTAATGATATGGAACAATCCACTTACAGCTCTTGGACTGAGGCTGCAGCTTGAATTAGTACAGAGCATAAGCACCTCGGGGAAAGGCTCTCTGTGTTCTGCAATGCTGTGTGCATGTGTGTGCATGCACACATGTGCTCATTACAGCAAAAGGAAAGCTGTATATGGAAAGTTTGTATTTAGACTGTACACTTTCAAAACTGTATCTGTGTCACAATGCACACTTGAGACATTATTATTTTCTATTTCTACCCCGCCCATCTGGCTGGGTTTCCCCAGCCACTCTGGGCATCTGACAGCACATCTAAAAACATATTTAATGTGGATTCAGGATCAGCTGAAGTTTGGGTTTGGTATGCACATTCACATCTGCCTTGCGATGCAGAAGAGAAGAAAGAAATTAAGAGAAGTATCAAAATCAAGAGTATGGGGAAGCAGAGAGGAGGTGACCTCAACATTTGCTAGACCTACACTGAAAAGATCTACACTGGCTCCCAGTATGTTTCCGAGCACAATTCAAAGTGTTGGTGCTGACCTTTAAAGCCCTGAACAGCCTCAGCCCAGTATACCTGAAGGAGCATCTCCACCTCCATCGTTCTGCCCGGACACTGAGGTCCAGCTCCAAGGGCCTTCTGGCTGTTCCCTCGCTGCGAGAAGCCAAGTTACAGGGAACCAGGCAGAGGGCCTTCTCGGTAGTGGCACCCACCCTGTGGAACACCCTCCCACCAGATGTCAAAGAGAAAAATAACTACCAAACTTTTTGAAGACATCTGAAGGCAGCCCTGTTTAGGGAAGCTTTTAATGTTTAATAGGTTATTGTATTTTAGTGTTTTGTTGGAAGCCGCCCAGAGTGGCGGGGAAAACCCAGCCAGATGGGCGGGGTATAAATAATAAATTATTATAGACTACAGTCCATTGAAATGAGGCTGAGCCCAAGGGATCTTGGGTAGAAAACTCTCATTTCAGAGCAACTTTCCTTACTCAAGATTGGTGCCTCTAACAATGGCAGGCCAGATACCTCATAAAATAAAGATTGGATACTGTAAGGGGCACACACTACATCAGCAAGCCAGGTTCCAGCAGTCGACAACATCAACTATCTGGCCAAACTGGGGGCACTAAGAAACAATGCAGGGTCACTGAGGACCATTGGCAATGCATGATAACTGTTCTTCCTCCCCCCCCCCCCCCCCCGCCCTGAGGTGTGAATAGAGACATGGAATTTGGAAGATTGCCACGGAAGCTGGGTGTGATGTCACAAGAAGAGGTTTGGGTCTTTGGCATGAGGCTTGGGGACAGCTGAGATCTTGGCTGAAGGCAGGCTGGGTGAAATACCTTGGACTCCAGTGCTGTACGGCTGTGGGGAACAAGCCCCTCTTGAGCTGACCATGCTGACTAAAGGTATAAATATGTGTAACTAAACAGTATTTATGAAGACACATCCTAACTCTCATGTGAACACAGGCCCTGGGTGAGCGCCTGGAACCCCCTGGAATCTTGCCATAGCTTAGCAGAGTTTGGGGTGGCATCCAACCTTTGCAACACGATGTCCAAGGTGCTGATCTCCTTGCTGTGTCCGGCAGGGCAAAAGTTTGGAGACTTGGCCTCAGATCCATGAGGGATCACCCCAAAGAGTTGCTTCCCTTCTGGCAGCCTCCAAGAGGCAGCCACTTTCCAGATCTCATGCTGGGGAGTTGGGCAGTACAGGCAGAAAGCACAGGGGAGGGGAATTGTGTTGCATTATGTAGACAAGGATTGTATCCTACTGGAAGACAATTCCTTTATTTGGGAACTTACACATTTTATTTTGAAGGGGCCTTTCAGATTAAAATAGTAATTCCAAACATAACAAAAGACTACTGTTAATCCTTCTGATTCTCTCTGGGTATATACACAGAAGCACAGCAGAGAAGTGCTCCCCGGATATTTAATTGTTAAGTATTATCCTATCGTGTATTTCATTAAAAACTCAAGTCTTTTTAAAGAGAGTATCAGATTGCCTAATTGGCATATGAATGCTAATATATTTATGTTGTAGCCTAAACTGTGACTGTTCTTATTCCTCGCATAATCCAAATAGAACTGGTGACATCGATATTAATGGGAACAATTCACTTTGCTGCTTGGAGGGGAAATGGCAGGATTATCACTTGGCACTTTTTAAGGAAGCTCTTTATCTGTTAAATCTTTCCGCAGGAAGGCTACTAGGAATGAGATTCAACTGGGAATATGGAAAGAGAGCATACCCTCCAACGTTTCTCCAAAGAAAATAGGGACATCCTATCCCATAATAATAATTTTATTATTTATACCTCACCCATCTGACTGGGTTGCCCCAGCCATTCTGGGTGGCTTCCAACACATATAAAAACATAATAAAGCATTAAACATTAAAAAAAAACCTTCCCAGGTGTCTTCTGAAGGTTGTGTAGTTACTTATCTCCTTGGCTTGGGGTCACATAACTATATCCTCCAACATTTCTCCAATGAAAATAGGGACATCCTATTTTGGCATGTCCAAAGTCCATTTCAGTGGCCTAATCCTGTCCTGGGGTAAAATCCTTTAAAAAGCTCAGCAACTTCAATCCTAAAAAAAGCTCAGTAACTTTGGTCAGCCCTCATGCATGTTCACTTCATCAAATCTGGCCCTTTTAGAAAAGGTTTGGGCACCCCTGTCTAAGGAAAAGTGGAACATTCCAGGACCAGATTAGAAACCAGGATGGCTTCTGTAAATCTGGGACTGTCCCTGGAAAATAGAGACACTTGATTACTCTGCTTCTGGTGAGTAGAATAGCATAATAGTCACCTCAGACAGAGAAATGGCTTAGCTGGCCCTTGCCCTTCCTCTAGTCTCACACCTAGAACATCTCACTGTTTCATAAGCATTTTTTGCAAGGGAGGGGGAAGATGAAAGCCTGAACGATTGTTCATGTTTATTTTACATGAAACTGGCTCACATTAGCTATCCCTGGCTCTTGGCATCAGCTGTACTTATAAGAGCTTCCCATTGAAAACTTTTCACCCAGACAAAAGCTGCTGGGTCTCTGTAAACATTAAAAATATAAAGAGCTTCTTCATGCCTGCTTGAAGATGGAGAAATGTAATCTGAATGGCTGCGCAAGACCCTGCTTCTCATATAATCAAATCTAACAAGACAAAGGCAGGCCGCTGTGAGCCTGAAGCTCCTTTGAGGGGAAAGAGAACAAACAAACAAAGCAGAAAACACTGAACTGTACTTCTTGGAATGGTGGAATTTTCCAAACTTGCTAAAGACTGCTAGCTAGAAAAAAAAAATCCATAGAAACTCTAAAGTATTTTTTTTTTAAAGCATTTTCACCTTTGAGCACAAAGACCAGCAAATGATGGCTTATTGCTACAAATGTATCACTTCAGGGTGCGTTCAGATGGGGACTTAATACCACCAATGGTTTATTGGCAACTAGGTTTTCTGGTCCCATCACCTCCTTGCAAATAGAAGGGGAAGAAATGGAGGCAGTGGGAGATTTTACTTTCTTGGGCTCCATGAACACTGCAGATGGTGACAGCAGTCATGAAATTAAAAGATGCCTGCTTCTTGGGAGAAAAGCGATGACAAACCTAGACAGCATCTTAAAAAGCAGACATCACCTTGCCGACAAAGGTCCATATGCTATGGTTTTCCCAGTAGTGATGTATGGAAGTGAGAGCTGGACCATAAAGAAGGCTGATCACCAAAGAATTGATGCTTTTGAATTATGGTGCTGGAGGAGATTCTTGAGAGTCCCATGGACTGCAAGAAGATCAAACCTATCCATTCTGAAGGAAATCAGCCCTGGACAGATCCTGAAGCTGAGGCTCCAATACTTTGGCCACCTCATGAGAAGAGAAGATTCCCTGGAAAAGACCCTGATGTTGGGAAAGATGGAGGGCACAAGGAGAAGGGGACGACAGAAGACGAGATGTTTGGACGGTGTTCTCAAAGCTACTAACATGGGTTTGGCCAAACTGTGGGAGGCAGTGGAAGACAGGAATGCCTGGCGTGCTCTGGTCCATGGGGTCACGAAGAGTCAGGCATGACTAAACGACTAAACGACAACAAGGTTTTTTAACTGATTGGATTTGCCATGGAAAGGGTAAGTCTAGATTAAAGCTGCAATACCTGGTTTCCTGGGAGTAAGCCTCATTGAGTTAGGTGGGACTTCCAAGTAGACACTTCTAGGCTTGTTAGGTAAATAAGGGAAAAAATACAGGCTGGCATTTGGATGACATGTTGTGGACCTGAAGAAGCTTGCCTGCAGGAGCAGCACCCATCCTACAACAAACAGTTCTCTGGCAATACACACAGTACAGCAAATGCATTGCTAAATGCTCATCAGCCTTACTTACACAGGACAGTCAAAGGCAACAATGTTATTCAAGTTACCATGGATCATTTGCAACCTTCTGAACTCCACTTGGTATGGGTAAGCCAACCCCCTTCGTAATTGACAGCAACCCATCACAGCCCATTACAGCATAGACATCATCACCTGCTTGCTAGGTGCACATACAAAAACTATCCCACTAAAGATAGTATGTCAGCCATGGGGGTGGGGGGAGGGAATCCAAAATTCCTCCAATTTAGAAACCTGTCTCCCAGGTCATTTGTGTGGGGTGTCTGTGTGTGAGGGAGAGTCTCCAACCAACCCTCTAAATCAGGGTTTCCTAAACTTGTGTGTCCAGCTTTTTTGGGACTACAACTCCCATCATCCCTAGCTAGCAGGACCAGTGGTCAGGGATGATGGGAACTGTAGTTCAAAAACAGCTAGACACCCATGTTTGGGAAACACTGATTGAGTCATATTAGGAGTTCAGGGCAACTCAAAAACTTTTGTGACCTTTTGGTTAGCCTAATAAAGGCATTGCCCGAATATGGATTTCTGAATCCATCCCGCCATTATTTATTTATGCATGAATTTAATAATCTGCACTTTCGTAAAAATCAAGCAAGGTGGAGTACAACATATAAGGACAAAATCAACAGCAGAGCCATAAAAACATCGATGAAACATCAACGTCATCTCTGACAAAACCTATTTATCAGGCTTTAATTTATTATGGGAACCTGTCTGAGCAGAGACAACATAGGATTAGGTGGGGATAAATTTACGCACCGCAAGCAAAAATGGATCTATATCAAAGCACTTTCAATTCTGTAAAACCTATTACCTTTCTACAGCCTCAACAAGAAAAGGCGCCACTGAAGTTTTCTTTTGCGATTTCTTGCTGGGATGAAACGGAGGAGGGCTAAGTAATACATACATATTCAGATTTCTCTTTCAGATGGAAAGTCCGCCCCTGCCAGGCCTAATTTTAACCTCTTTTATTCATCTCTCTCTGAAATGTACTGCTTAATAGGTCTTTTGGTTCAATGGTCTCCACTTGATTAATCCTTCTCCAATGCATGGCAATGCTGAGGTTTAGAAAGATAACTTCTTTAGAAAATTGCTTCAGCCGTATCTGTATTCTCCTCTCCTTTGTCAGAAACCCAGATTTCCCCCTCAGCTCCCTGTGCGTTGCCTCCATGCCGTTTGTCTCCTCTTGCTTTCAGTGTCAATTGGAGCATCCTCTTTCAAATTGCATTTTAATGTGCTTCATTCTAATATCGCGTAATCGATTTTCCTAATTGCTTTTTCAATTCACTCTCGCCAAGGCAGGAGGAGAAAGGGGCCTGTATCAGCGAAGCTGACATTACAGATTCAGAGCCTGAGGGCATACTCCTTACTTGGCCAAATCTCTCATTCAAATCAGCTGGGCTCCTCAAGAAGACTAAAAAGACATACAAAGTCAGCGGTGAGACTTACCAAAAACAGTTCTGGCAGGAACAGACTCCTTATTGATCCAAAATGAAACTTGAGAGAGGATCACAGTCATGATGCATGGGATGTATGTTTGTATCATAAAATAACCCATTTTTCGTCTGAGGTGGAAGTGTACTGTCATAACGACATATTCACCTTAAAGGGGGGGAAAGCCAAAAGTGATTAAAAAAAAAACTTTCAGTACACCCAGATTTATTCATTTATTTATTTTAACATATTCTCCAGCTACTCAAATTGCATTCAGTTCATTTGACTCTGAAAACATGAAGTTTCACTAAAGTGAAAGAAGTTTCAGCCTACCTAAGACAGCAGTGGGAGCTCACATGAGTCACTCCAAGCTCCACATAGGAAGAACAGGATATATAATAATAAACAAAAGCCATACTGAGTCCAGGGAAAGTAAGTAGATCTTAAAATACTATCCAGGAGGTGGGATGTAAAACATGACATAATAGGGACTGTATGACATCCCTCATACTTTCACGTACCATAAAGATATGTAGGTATACGCTGGAGGGAGGGGAAAATAAGTATAAGTAAAATATTAGCTGTCTGTTCTGATACTGCAGCATCTGGAAAACATATAATTACTACTTCAGGGTTATATTTTCAACAGATGCACCAAGAAAATGTCTTCCTTTCATTGGTTTATTTAAGCCAATGAATACCAAACATAGTTGTTATTCACCAGGTGAAGTTCTCCCATTTAAACCCCATTGAAATGAATACGGCACAAAATCACCTCCCTGGGCTTGTGTAGTTGAGTACCCATTCATTTCAGTGGGGCCTGCAATGGAAAATTTTCCATAATAGTGACTGTATGGAAAGTATGCTTGGGACCTTGGGACCAGTCCAATGCTCAAAGCAGGAGGGGGGGAATGAAGTGAGGTGGTTATAGGTCCATCTGAATAGAAATGGAATGGCTCTCTATCCTACTTGGAGTCAGGCTTAAAGGTAAAGGGACCCCTGACCATTAGGTCCAGTCGTGACCGACTCTGGGGTTGCGGCGCTCATCTCGCTTTATTGGCCAAGGAAGCCGGCGTACAGCTTCCAGGTCATGTGGCCAACATAACTAAGCCGCTTCTGGCAAACCAGAGCAGCGCACGGAAATGCCGTTTACCTTCCCGCTGGAGCGGTACCTATTTATCTACTTGCACTTTGACGTGCTTTCGAACTGCTAGGTTGGCAGGAGCTGGGATCGAGCAACGGGAGCTCACCCTGTCGTGGCAATTCGAACTGCCGACCTTCTGATCGGCAAGTCCTAGGCTCTGTGGTTTAACCCACAGCGCCACCTGCGTCCCTAGGAGTCAGTCTTAGGGCCTACAAAAAAATGCTGCACAAGAGCAAATGAGTTTCAAAGCCAAGACAGTAAAGAGCTAAGGATTATCAAACATATTGCAGGCTTGCATGCCTCCTCCCATGCTCATGTCCTAGTCTACAGAGCCAAACATAGTTGACCAGATGTGTTGTAGCTGGCCACCTGCCTGTCACTGTTTTTCCATCCCTGTTTCTTCAGTCTAGGGCATGCATTAAGAACAAGAGGTTTATTAAGCCTGTGGTGGGTCAGGTCTGTTCCAAAGTGCAACTGTGTGCAGGATAGAACCGAACCAATCTTCTTCATTCCACACTGTGAAAAGAAATTGCCTGCCAAAACCCAAAGCATGATCAAAATGCTCAATTAATTGCCTCACTTCCACCCATCTTCTCCTCCCACGTACCACCCACCCACTTAAAGGAAAGCTATAAACAACCTGAGCCTTCTGGTGGAAATTCTGGTATGAAACCATCATTCTGGATTTGGGCTGCTGTTCAAACGCAATTTTAAAAGAAGTGGAAGGAAATGTAAAGGTATCTTGCTGGGAAGTCCATTACACTCCAGGATCTAGTTGTTTTATAATTACATACTGAGATTTTTTGCCAAGATCATGGAGACACCTTCTTAAGGAGCAATCTAAGAATCTTGGCCTGATATTCCATTATAGTTCAGTGATATCTCACTTACAGATAATATCCAATACATTAGGAAAATATTGCTTCATCTTGTTATCAATAACGACACTCGGAAATCTGTCGCCTACATCTGCTCCCTCTGTTGCTTAATTCTGTCGTGATCTCTGCGAGAGCATGTTTCAAACTGCACCAGTAATAGAGCGTTTAGCAATACAATCATATAACCAACCAACAGCCATCGTTTTTTAAAAAATGAAAAACAAAAACACCCACAGATCTTAAGCACTGCCACTTCTCACACTGCTGCCTGTTGCTATTTTTTATCACTACACAAAAATATTTTTAAAAAATTCAAAAACAACCCAGCAGTAATAGCTGTTATGTTTAATGTGTTTGCTCCAGCAGCAATTCTAATAGGGATTTAGTTCGACAATCTGCATGCAATTTGTAGCATGATAAATCACAAAAATCAACACTTGCTAGCAGCACGGCTATGAAAATATGTCGGTAGCTACAATCTTGCATTTTCAACCATTTTCACTTTGCTTTCCGAAGACAGACAGAACAGCATGCAGCAACAGGCTATCTGCTTTAGTGTAAGGCTGGAGATAAATGGTCTAGGATTTGTCATATGTTTATTATGCCTCTTAGGCTACACTGAGATTTCCAAAGCATCTTTGGCTAAAACGAAATTAGACCGCTAACTCCACCCCTTAAGTTGATGATCACCGACTAGATTCTTACCTGTAATGGATTTAACAGTATCAGTGGATGCTGTATGCCCAAGCAGGTCATACTGAACTAAACTGGAAGACTCTTCAGGAACTTCCACTGAATTCTTAGGTCCTTTTGTCCAGGTATAAATCATTTCACTCTTTGGATATGCATCTGGGTGGGAAATACATACAATTAAAATGTTGGGTCTTAACCTATGGATGCCAACAGGCCTTTGGATCGCTTCAGGGTTTGTTTGTTTTTACTTTGATTAGCCAGTCACCTTAATAATTATATTTTTATTTTTTTTACTAGGGAGTGAACTGCTGCTCAGCTCTGCTTGCCAGACCCACCACTGCCATTCGCCCCATATTAACCCCTAGAGCTTCCTCTTCCCACCCCATACAATTACTAAGCTAATTTTTCACCTTCCCAACCCCATTTATAATAATTTATAATAATAATTTATTATTTATACCCCGCCCATCTGGCTGGGCTTCCCCAGCCACTCTGGGCGGCTTCCAAAAAAATATTAAAATACTGTAATACATCAAACGTTAAAAGCTTCCCTAAACAGGGCTGCCTTCAGATGTCTTCTAAAAGTCTGGTAGTTGTTGTTTGTTGTTGTTCTTTGACATCTGGTGGGAGGGCGTTCCACAGGGAGGGCGGCACTGCCGAGAAGGCCCTCTGCCTGGTTCCCTGTAATTTCTGAAGCAGTTTCTCTCTTCAATTCTGCAGTGACTCCACTTTACAGCCATTTTCACTTTCACCCCTATATCCATGCCTCCTTCTCCTCTCCCTCCTTCTGTGCAACTTCTTCTTGAACACAAACTACCCTATTGGTAAACTCCTGAATCTTCCTCAAGCCACACATAGCAATTAGCTTCATTTTCACCTTCCATTCAGTTGTGAAACCACCACCCCATTCTATTCTGCATTTCTTTTAATGGCACTTCTCCCATTCCCTTACCCCCTTTCCCCTCTTTTTTTTGCAACACCCCATTTTTACCTGCACCCCACATTTCCTCCCCCTTCCTCACTTTTCTCAGCTCTTCTTTACACCCAGATCGCCCCCACAGCCATCTTTGTGCACACCCCCCCATTGTGAGATATGTTACTGGATCTTTAAGATGAAACAGAATTTAAAAAGCAAGTCTGCCATTGAACTTGTTCACTTAGAGAAGGTTAAGTTCAGTTGATGGGTGTTGTACACATATGGGTGTCTTCTTGTTAATGAAATATATATATTCTAAATTACTACATTGCACCAGGAACGTTGAAGAAAACACATGGTCCAGGAGTGAAATACATTGTACTATGGAATATTAGAGGGCTCCACAACCTTTATCTCTGTCACATGAACTGCTGAGAAATGGATGACGGAGAGCTTTGAGTACAGTGAGAAGGGAGAGATAGCAGAAGTTTGAGTAAGGCAGGGATGAAGAAACACTGATATGGTGGTTTTAAATAGCAGCACAGCTTTGAGTAAAGCAGGGATAGAGAAACACTGAGGGGTGGTTGTTTTTAACACACACACAAAGCTTTAACAAGGAGAAATGGCAGAGGTGGGTACCACACAGTAGCCAACACCAAGAAGCAAAACAGCAGAGCTTTTCCCAACTCCCTTCTCCCTTCTTTTAAGCTGCCATTTCAAAATCAGTCCAGTGATATCCCCTGCTATCAATTTCAATTGACCTAAGCCATGCAGCTCTGGATATTATCTGACCAGTTTCATACATAAGACGTTAAGTAGAGAAGGTCTGTGTGACTTACAACTCCCAAATTTCAGAGGACAGGCGTGACCATCCATTGGGAAATCGACCAATCTCATGGGGCACTCAGCACTTATGGTGAGCCTATAAGGAACAAAATGGAATTAGCCCCAGAATGATGTGTTGCCTCTCTCACGCAAAGTAAAATAAAAGAACGGAAAGATAGATAAATCAACTACCTCATTGTATAAAGGATGGTACCATTTCTCATGATTCTGAATAGTTTATTTGGGGCTGTCATATTATGTGAGACAGATTTTTTCCCATTCCGGAAGAAAGTGTCTGGTGTCCACACTTTGGTAACCATCAAGTTGTTAAGTCTTAGAATTTCAATGGGACCATCATATCTTAATCTTTTGTCGACCCACGTCTGACGAAAGAAAACATCCATCGTGTATTCCTACAGTAATTTGGAAGAGACACAAACTTAATATGTTTTATAAGCATATCCTTTCTATGAATATCCCTCAAGGACAAATTAGTCACTGGTAACTGTAAACTCCCTAAACACATTTCTATCAATTAAACAGAACTATGTACTCCTTTAATACTTTAATTTTCCACATTAGTCATATAAATAAATTGCTATACATATTAAATCAATCAAAAATAATTACTATAATCTAATAGAATGGCAAGAAGCACGCAATTAAACTTGTACTCTAGCACAGAACTGGAAACAGAATGATTAATTCATTAACATATGTTAATGGTTTTCATGTCCACGCTATTTTTTTTAAACAGATGGACAAATTAAAATATGCAGTGGGCCACATGATTAATTATATCAGCCAAAATCAAAGGAATATTATCTAATTTCAACAAATAAAACACAGATGGGATGATCCAAATGGGAAGTAGCATGTCACAAAATGATCATGCAGCCCTTTATTTGGACACCACTTATGTACACGCATCTTTCCAATGGCCTTCATAAATGTGTTCACAGGACTAAAAAATGTGTGCATGTGTAGATAAAGATCTATAGGTGCATGCATATGGCTTAATGCAGAACCCTATGTGAACTGCAAAGGTCACATGGACATCTAGAGCAAAGAGGCTCCAGAGCAAATGCATACAAACCTCAGCAGAGAGGGCAAGTCCATATGGAAAAGGATATGCGCACGAAGCTGATGTTTTCAGCTGAAATCAAGTCCCAAATAAATGTGACTAGGTCTGAAACCTTAGCGAACCAATTGTGAAATCACTGGGCACTTGAAAAACATGCACTGGAAGATGCACGGATTGAGCAAGAGCAAGGCATAGACTAGAGTCACGACTATGCATTTGCTGCAACTTCCAAGCAGGAGGAGAGAAAATGTGTGGAAGATGGAACTGGGTGTGAAACTCAACTACCTGAGAACCTCAGCTTGCACTTACAGTGGTACCTTGGTTCTCAAACGCCTTGGTTCTCAAACGCCTTGGTTCCAAACACCAAAAACCCAGAAGTAAGTATTCCAGTTTTCGAATGTTTTGTGGAAGCCGAGCGTCCAATGCAGCTCTCAGCTGTTGTTTCTGGGGCGTCTGCACCAATCAGAAGCTGCGCCTTGGTTTTCGAACATTTTGGAAGTCAAAAGGACTTCCGGAACGGATTAAGTTTGGCGCTTTTGTTTTTGCTATTTTTTTTGCGTTTTTTGTTTTTGAGGCTTTTTCAGTTAATTTGTTTTTGTGACTGTGTGGAACCCAGTTTATCTACTGATTGATTGATTGATTGATTGATTGATTGTGTGACTGTGGAAATGGATAAAAGGCCCCCCTCCAAACAATGACTATCATCAGTGCAGGTAAGAACAAATTTTAATTTTAATTTTTATCATCTACAATACTTTCTTATTTATTTTATAGTACAGTACATTGATTATTGCTTTCATTTTATGGATCAATGGTCTCATTAGATAGCAAAATTCATGTTAAATTACTGTTTTAGGGTTCTTTTTACAAGTCTGGAACGGATTAATCCATTTTGCATTACTTTCTATGGGAAAGCACTCCTTGGTTTTGGAATGCTTTGGTTTTGGAACGGACTTCCGGAACGGATTAAGTTTGAGAACCAAGGTACCGCTGTATTTGTTTATCTATTGGGAGGATTTATAGTCCTTACTGTTGGAATGAGAACAAGCAATACCTGATGAAACATCAGAAGATTAATAAGATTTCTAGTAACTGTGGGCACAGCCTTATAGCTCTGCATTAGCTTCTTGCCCCTCCCTGTGACTTAAAGGAGTAGTATAAATTGTGCAAAATGAGGCAACTCAGGGAAATGCACCTCTTTTGCTTAATATGTACAGTTCATAGACTTCAGACTTCCGTGGCTCAGACTAAGTCTTTAATGCCAGTATCTAATGCCTCTGTTCCTGCCACTGTTGTCCTTCAAATCCAACAAGGTTATATTGGGGTGACTATTCTCCAAAGAACTGGCTATATCATTTCCATAGCTGGTGTAAATCTGCTGAAAGTGATTTAAACAAAAACCAAAAAAACTCACACACATTGGTCTAAATCCTGCATGGGAGGACCAGAATCAGGGCTGCCACATCTAAAAATAGCCTGAAAATTAGGCTGCTGCTAATCTTCCCTACTTTGCATGATTGACAGTAGTGCACAAAGGCATCTGAATTAGTCGTTCACTCATTACTGGGGTTCATTTCCTCACCGCCACCTCAACCCTACAAAATCAAAAAAAGCGAGTGATACCTACCATCTCTACATCAGAAACAGGTCCAAAACTGGTGACATAGATATCTGTTTTGACTTCAGTTACAGGACCTAATATATATAAAAAGGAAGTAAGCAAGGAAAATTGGAATGTTTCAGGTTTAAAAGCAGGAAAGATTGTACTTGCAAAAAAAGAAAAACCACATCTTATGCAATTGTCACTTTGACGATTCATTTGACTAATCGGAGGAAAATGCGCAGGCAGCATGTTCTTCCAACCAAGCCTGCTGAACTTGGAAATTCTTGCATAATGTTAATTTTCATGCCATCTCTTGACTTACGTAAGTACACTGGTACAATTCAGAAATGCTTTTGTAATGCGTTGTCTCGGATTGACATGGGCAAGAAAATACATGCACATGAAGATCTGGAAAAAGCTCTTTTTTATAGAGAGAAAAGTGGTCTGGACCTTCAAACTATGTTTCAAATTAGGTTAATGGGAAATATACAACTGCATTTGCAAAGACTCAGTTCACATATAACACCAAACCATGGTTTGACACTAGAGGAGCAAACCCTATACTCAGTTGCTGCCTTGTTCAAACTCCCTATCTTTCACTTTTGTGCTCCATCTGCTGCAGACCATGCCGTTTGCCACAGACCATATTTTGCAGTTACATCCAAGCTGGCAAACTATGGTTTGTGCTTGCTTTGCAAATCAGTGTAACACCGTATGATCAAATACTATTTTACAGTCCCATTCTGCAACGTAGGTACATGCCATAGTTTGCCAGTTTGGATGCAATGGCAAACTGGTTTACCAATAATCAGGAAGTAATCAATTGATAAGGAAGTGTAGAGGGAGGAGGACAGGGTAAAGGTGTGGGCACAGAGTTCATTCCTGCATGTGAACCTTCCAGAGTGTGATCCAACTAACTACACGAGAAATAGAAAACATAAAGAAGTTAGAATTCCCAATGCAATCCTACCACACCTCACTCAGAATACACACAGGTCCCACTATCCACCTGCTCATTATGCGAAAATTTGCTTATCCAAACACAAATTATGCCAAAACCTTGCTGCACACATGGCTGATTCAGATATCCAAACTGCCAGAGTTTGCCCACTTCCTTAATTTTTTGTGCTTTGCTGGCTAGGGGCTGCCATTTTAAGGCAAAAACCATGGAGAGAAGGAGTGGGGAGAAAGATTCGGACAAATCACCAAGCAGGATAAGTCAGACAAATCAGGGAACAGGAGACATTAGACAAAATCAGATTTTTCCTCTGCCTCTCTTTTGCTAATTGGCTGCAGGAAGAGAGCTCATGGATTAGAAACGTTCCCATAAGAAATAATGGCTCATCAGCACATTATGTGAATGCTCACTTAACAAATTATTTCCTGGGAATGCATTGTGTTCAGATGGTGGGACCTGCATTTATTTATGAGGATACTGTGGCTCCCAAGCATTTGGGGGGGGGGGGGAGTTGCCCTCCAATTCATTTGAGTTTAACATCCTTGACCACAATTAATGTCCAGGCTAATCAGTTCACAGCAAAGGAAGGAGCAAAGTGGCCGTGCGTGCAGTCAAAATGCTCATACATATTTTGTCTTAATAAGCCAAGTTATGGTTTATTAAGCCAAGTTACATAGCCAGCATGTTCACATACTGAGCTGGAAAACAAGTCACCAGCATCTATTGTCCATTATAGCCTCTTAATACCCTATGCCCCATTTTAGTTTTTCAAATGATTATAGCAAACAAAATAGCAACAGTGTCCATGATATTTCTACAAAACAATTTATCCTTATTAGATTTTTTAAAAAATCAGCATACTGGCTGACATTCTTTGCTGCCTCCAAAAGCTATTTTGTCTCAAGTAGGTTTATTTGAAAGGCACAATCTATTGGTGTTGTTTGAGCACATCCTTCTGTCCCCTTAAACTATTATCCATAACACATTTATTACTTCAACCCCCCTGAAAGGCATACAGACTTACACTTAGGCAAGTCTGTGATTGGAAGGAATTGTTTAGCTAGGGAGGTGGGAACCTCCACCATGTTCTCTCCAGGTTCAAAATAGTATGATGGGGGCAACTTTTGGTCCAATCTATCAGAGCTTTTCTTATGATATTATGACTTTAGAAGGTGGACAGGGATAATAATATAGATGGGTTCTGCTGCAAAACTGTGTATCTTAAAAAAGACCTCAGGCATATACAATATTTATTTATTTTTATTTTTTTGGTTGGTTGGTTGGTTGGTTGGTTGGTTGGTTGGTTGGTTGGTTGGTTAGTTAGTTAGCTAGAATACATACACACCCCTTCATCTATAGATTCAGGGCAGTTCACAACATAAACGCCTAATGCAGGAATCTCAATGCTATCAGTGATGGACCTACATTTTGGGGGCCCTGAAGCTTGAATCATCATGGAAGCCCTTTCACAACCAGCAATGAGGTCTGGGCATAGCTGTCAACCATCCCTCATTTGGCAGGAAAGTCCCTTATCCCAGCGCTGTGTCCCCCTGCTGTCCCTTACTGATGATGTCCCTTAAATTTCCCGGGTTTCAAAAGAAGCAGCTCCTCTCCCTCCCTCCCTCCCTGCCGGCCAGGGAGGAGGGAGGCTCCAACTGTGTTGCTTGGCTGCGTTGCTCACCCAATAAGGAGTCTAAGAACGACTGGGGAGGTGGAGCTTGCATGCCTTGTGCCGATCAAATCGGCTGCATTGCCTGGGGACTAGCCTTTGCTCAGCGCTTCCCAACAGAGAGGTGACGGTGGTTTTCCTTGCTGCATCCCCTTTGCCGGGTTGCTGCGCTGTGGGAACCACTGCTTGAGGCTTCGTTTGGCTGTTGGCTGGGCTTTCTGCCTTTGGTTTGGAGGGGCTCAGAAGTCGAACACACCTGTGCTCGGAAAATCCCTTATTTTGGCTGCTGATCCCTTATTTTTGAGGCTGCTGGTCCCTTATTTTCAAATCTGTAAGTTAACAGCTTTGGGTCTGGGTAGCCACTATTATCTTCTGCAATAGGCTTGTTCCACGGCAGATCAGCACACCTTTACAACATCTGTGCTACTGACTCTCAAACTTTGGGATGGTTGAAATATATACAACAAATATATACAACTCAGATTGAGTCATGTGACTCTAATTGAGTCACGGTGTGGACTAAAGATGCTTCTGGGGCCCCACCAGGATTAGCGGCCCTGAAGCTTAACCTTCATTAGTTTCATTGTTGATTCGTCCCTGATGGTTATTCTCTTTGGCTATACCAAAGAGGAAGAAGTTCCATATATTTCGAAGCCTTCAAACTTCCAAGCTGTTGGGTTTATTGGGCTCTTTTAAACAACTCTTGCAGCCTAGCAGGCACAATGTGACAACATTGTGAAGATTTTGTTGAAAGGTAAAGCGCATTTGCCTTGTGCCTAACATTGTTGTGTGCGCAAATGTCATCTAGTGTCAAAATGCAGAAAGGAAGCATAAACAATGAGAAAAGTGAAATTATTATTTCCCATTGGCCCGATATGGAGGTTTCAAGCTGCTAACTGAACACAGAACAAAAGCATGTAAAATTACCTCACTTCACAGTTTGTAAATTACACCTAAGAGTTCAGTTCGGAAGAAGATGAATGCAGGAATCACGAGAAGCTTTTCCCAACAAAGCAGCAATATACAAGCTATGTTAGGATCACAGTCACCTCAATCAGCTCCTGCAATTTTCTAGTTCAAAAGTCTTCACCTTCTATCTCTTTTTTCTGACTTTCCATTTTTAATTCATAAGTCATCATGATTGTGCAGCTGCTTGAAATCAACTCCTGAAAGTCCCCACATCTTCTTGTTGGAATGACAGCTTTTCTGAACATGACTTTATTCACTTAGCACAGGGTTGACAAACCTCTGACCTATGGCCCAGGCCTCCCTACTTCACCTGCAAGGCCATTTTGGACTCACTGTACATCTGGCTTGCATGTCCTTGTTGTAAACTTATTGCTTATTGCAGGGCATTTGGTTCCATGTGTGTAAAGCTTTTGCATTGCTGGGTTCTCTTTTACACACCTGAAGATCTTGTATCAGTGGTCAAGCTAACATGCCAAAACACACAGAATTAATGCTTCAACTGTCATTGGAAATCCATCAGATTGCTTTTGTTTGATTCAAAGCCAGCGGACCTGATGGGATACCTGCCGAAGTCTTCAAAGTGGGCAGAAATGAACTGACACAACAACTTCACAAGCTCATTGAAAAAATCTGGGAGAGAGAGGAGATCCCAGCAGACTTTAGGGATACCAAAATTATCAACCTTTTTTTAAAAAAGGTGATAGAATGGATTGCGGAAACTATAGAGGCATCTCTTTATTAACTGCGGCCTGCAAAATTCTTGTAAGGATCTTAGCAAACCGTCTCCTAACTATATCCGAGGCTACCCTTCCTGAATCCCAAAGTGGTTTTTGACTTTCTAGGGGGACAGTGGACATGATTTTCACTGCTTGACAGATTCAAGAAAAATGCAGAGAGCAAAACCATCCCCTGTATATGGCATTTATCAACCTGGCTAAGGCCTTTGACACTGTAAATTGTAATGCCCTGTGGACTGTCCTTCTGAAAATTGGCTGCCCAGATAAATTTGTGAATATCCTTCAGTTCCTCCATGATAATATGATAGAAACAATTGCAGATAACAATGGCTCTCAAAGTGAACCATTCACAGTGGGAGCAAGTGTTAAACAGGGTTGCGTTATCGCCCCAACTCTATTAATTGCTTTCATTGCCATGATCCTACACATTGTCAAAGGGAAACTCCCCACCAGGGCAGAAATCATAGATCAACAGATGGAAAGCTCTTTAACTGGAGTAGACTGGAAACAAAGAGTAAGTTACCATAATTTCCATCATAGAGCTTCAATATCCTGATGACAATGTAGTGTGTGCACACTCAGAGGATGACTTCCAAACCATTCTAAATATCTTCACAGAAGCCTATCACTCAACATCCAAAAAAACCCAAAGTGCGGCACCAACAAGGACAAAACAATCCCTCTGCAGTGCCACAAATCCAACTCAATGGTGTAACGCTGAAGAGTGTCAATCACTTTTCCTACCTGGGCAGTTATCTTGACACAAGGGCCAACATTGATTCCAAAATTCAGCATCGCCTGAGCTCAGCAAGTGCAGCTTTCTCCCAATTGAAGTGCAGAGTGTTTGAGCACCAAGACATTCTCAGGGAAACCAAAGCGCTTGTTTACAAAACTATTGTACTACCAGCCTTACTGTATGCTTGTGAAACATGGACCACTTATAAACGCCATCACCAACTCCTTGAAAGATTCCATCAACGGTGTCTCTGGAAAAAAATTCATATCACTTGGGAAGACAGGCAAACTAATGCTAGTATACTGGAAGAAGCAAAGATCACCAGCGTCAAAGCAATGATTCTTCAACATCAACTGCTTGTGTTGTTCGCATGCCTGATTATCGTCTTCCAAAGCAACTACTCTATTCCGAACTTAAAAATGGAAAGCGTAATGCTGGTGGTCAACAAAAGAGGCTTAAAGACTTTTTCAAGACAAATCTTTAAAAATGTATATAAACACCGACAACTGGGAAACGCTGGCCTGTGAGTGCTCCAATTGGAGAACAGCCTTTACCAAAGGTGTCATAGACTTTGAAGATGCTCAAACTCAGGACAAAAGGAAGAAACATGCTAAGAGGAAGGCACACTTGGCAAACCCTCACCTTGATCAACTCCTGCCCAGAAACCTATGTCCCCACTGTGGAAGGATGTGTGGATCCAGAATTGGCCTCCACAGTCACTTACGGACTCATTGTTAAAACCATGTTTATGGAAGACTATCTTTCTCGGCTATGAGTGATCGCCAAAAAAGAAGAAGACATGTGCAATGGTAGAGGCCTGGCCGGAAAGATTAAAACTCACCACTGCTACACAGGAGACAGAATGAAGAAAAGGAAATACAAATTTGCTCTACCCTATAGCTTGACCAAATGTGGCTAGGAGCTAAGTGGAGTCATAAGGTAAAGGTAAAGGGACCCCTGACCATTAGGTCCAGTCATGGCCAACTCTGGGGTTGCGGCGCTCATCTTGCTTTATTGGCCGAGGGAGCCGGCGTACAGCTTCTGGGTCATGTGGCCAGCATGACTAAGCCACTTCTGGAGAACAAGAGCAGCAGATGGAAACACTGTTTACCTTCCTACCGGAACGGTACCTATTTATCTACTTGCACTTTGACATGCTTTTGAACTGCTAGGATGGCAGGAGCAGGGACCGAGCAACGGGAGCTCAGCCCGCTGCGGGGATTCGAACTGTGACCTTCTGATCGGCAAGTCCTAGGCTCTGTGGTTTAACCCACAGCGCCACCTGCGTCCCTCAAAGTGGAGTCATAGAACTTAGCAAAGTGTAGACTTGCATTTTGACTTGAAATGTCCGTTTTGAGCTTCTCAGAAGTATGTAAAGGCAAGAAGTGAGTGGGGAGTGCTGGCCCGCAATGGCGCCTGCCAGAGAGGTGCCGGAACTGCGCTCCAGTGCACATCAACTGAAAAAACACTGATTAAAGCCTTTATACATACATTTTTTTAAAGCCCACATTACTTCTATTGCTTCCCTCCCTCTGCTTCCTGCACTACTGATTGTTAGTTCTTTTTGGCAGAGACCTGCTCTCTCTTTTTTAATGTGTTGTTCTCTGGAATTTCATGTGTCATAAAAGCACTATGAAAATTAAGTAATAATAAACTTTTAACTACCCAGTGCATGCAACTTTTAACTACCCAGTGCATCCACATACAGTGGTACCTCGGCTTACATACGCTTCAGGTTACAGATGCTTCAGGTTACAGACTCCGCTAACCCAGAAATAGTACCTCAGGTTAAGAACTTTGCTTCAGGATAAGAACAGAAATCGGGCTCCGGCAGTGTGGCAGCAGCAGGAGGCCCCATTAGCTAAAGTGGTGCTTCAGGTTAAGAACAGTTTCAGGTTAAGTACGGACCTCCAGAACGAATCAAGTACTTAACCCGAGGTACCACTGTATAGTAAACAACCAGCAATGGGAAACATCCAGAGTAAGATCTACTAACTGAACCTCAAGCTAATCCTAAGGGAGTACACATACTCTGAAGCGTGAGACCAAAAGCAGTGAGAGAATTTTTTAGGAATTCAAAGACTAATTTAACACCATTTCAGACAGTACAGAACACCCTGGGTGCCAGCTTGCGTGCTGAAGTGTAAGACACAAACATGAAATGCCAGCCAGGACCTGCTTATCCTTAATACCTAAATTTATTTTGGTTTAGAACTTAACATACGCAGGCAAAGTGGCACAACAAGGTGCTACTGAGGGAAATTGTTTTATTACCACATTGAAAAGGAAAAGAAAACATCTGCGCATAATACAGATGAACATTCAGGTGATAAGGTATACAGTTATTACACAAGAGCAAGCTAATGCTGGGTTGGAGAAAATGAAAAACTGCTTCTTGGTGGACCTTCTAAAAAAATCCCCGTTTGCATTCTAGGAACTATTTATAGATTTAGTGGTGAGCATTTTTAATGTCAGCTAAATAGTAGGGGAGCTTTACACACACTGCAATGGGCACTGTCAAGTATGAATCACCGCTCAGAGGAACAAACATTCCAAAGAATGGAAAGCAACTGAGTGCAAAATTCAATTATTACTCAGTTTCACATCAGACAGGGAGAGTGTCCAGTGGCTGCCCCACCCCCCCATCTCACGTCGGCTGCCGAGCCTCACTCTGTGCCACTCACTTTCAGCTGAGATGATAACAGGCAAACTGGGAACAGAAGAACAGAAAAGGGAGAGTTTCGGTGTGGAAAAGCACGGCCATTTGGAGCAGGCAGATCGATAACTTCCCAGCAAATTACGCCTTTAAATTGATAATAAATATTTATGAATATAAAATGCTTTTATTGGTGGGCTGGGGGAGGGCAGTTGCACATCTCCCTCTCCTACTCAGGTATCTAGGCTGGTTGCTCAAGAGCAGCAACAGACTTCCAATTCGTTAGTAGTCCAAGTCTTCTTTGCCTGCACTAGCTCCTCCTTAGTTTCTCAGCCCAATTCAAGGGGCTGCCTTGAAAGCCCGCAAGAGCCTTTGTCCTGCGCACCTTACGGAGCATCTCTAATATGCTGCTTCCTGTTCTTTAAGAACTGGTGTCGCCTAGTGATGCGTAAGGATTATATAACCTATCTGAATCTCTTTGAACACTTGAAAGCACTAAGTAACACTTAGCATTTATAATTCTTTGAATGTGACCTTGGACCATGTCCCATTGCTGGTGCTAGGCACAAAGTCGGGACTTCTCTAAGATGGTATGGTAGTTCTTCTTTCTTCATAATGCATTTAATGCACACAAAAATATTTATATCCTGCTTCCCCAGTTCGTCTCCAGGATGCCCAGGGTGGTGAACACCATCAGAATTTAATAATAATAATAATAATAATAATAATAATAATAAATTTTATTTATAGCACACACATACAGAGATGCAAGTTTACAGAAAGAGCAAGTTTTTTTTATTTTAAAAAAGATAAATTTTTAGCATTCAGTAACCAGAAAGGCTTGCCACCACGCACACACATACAAAATTCACTTTGTGCAAAATACCAACACAGACGGCTCTCTTGGGAAAGAGAGTGCAATCAGCTGGGTGCTGCCACAGAGACGGCCTTTTCCTGAATCCCCCCCAACAACATGTATAGCAGACAAATGGGGGGAAGAAGAAGAGGAGGAGTTTGGATTTGATATCCCGCTTTATCACTACCCGAAGGAGTCTCGAAGCGGCTAACATTCACCTTTTCCCTTCCTCCCCCACAACCAACACTCTGTGAGGTGAGTGGGGCTGAGAGACTTCAGAGAAGTGTGACTGGCCCAAGGTCACCCAGCAGCTGCATGTGGAGGAGCGGAGACTCGAACCCGCTTCCCCACATTACGAGTCTATCACTCTTAACCACTACACCACACTGGGGAATCAAGCAGAGCTCCTAAAAAGTGCTGTGTGGGCCGACAGGCTCATAGAGTTAGAGCTAGTGATGACTGGTGCCCATTTGGGCTGGCAGGATGGGAGGCAGGAAGGTCAGCATTGGGTGGCACCACAGCCAGTAATAATAATAATAATAATAATAATAATAATAATAATAATAATAAATTTTATTTATATCCCGCCCTCCCCAGCCGAAGCCGGGCTCAGGGCGGCTAACAACAATCAAATAATCAAACAGTCAAATAATCACACATTCTAAAAATATTTCATTATAAAAATTAATTAAAATCAAATTGATGGCAACCGATTAAGCAAAATTCTGTGCAGGTTGCCAGAGGAGAGAGTCAGGCTGCGCCCTGACCAAAGTCCTGGTGGAACAACTCTGTCTTGCAGGCCCTGCGGAAAGATGTCAGGTCCCGCAGGGCCCTAGTCTCTTGTGACAGAGCGTTCCACCAGATTGGGGCCACAGCCTAGAAGTCCCTGGCTCTAGTTGAGGCCAGCCTAACCTCTCTGAGGCCTGGGACCTTGAGGATGTTATTATTTGCAGACCGTAGGTTTCTCCGTGGGGCATACCAGGAGAGGCGGTCCCGTAGGTACGAGGGTCCTAGGCCGTATAGGGCTTTAAAGGTTAAAACCAGCATCTTAAACCTGATCCTGTACTCCACCGGGAGCCAGTGCAGCTGGTATAGCACCGGATGAATGTGATCTCGCAGCGAAGACCCCATAAGGAGTCTCGCCGCGGCATTCTGCACCCGCTGGAGTTTTTGGGTCAGTCTCAAGGGCAGCCCCACGTAGAGCGAGTTACAATAATCCAGTCTGGAGGTGACCGTCGCATGGATCACAGTGGTTAGGTGAGGGCGAGAGAGATAAGGGGCCAACTGCTTAGCTTGGCGGAGATGAAAAAATGCCGCCTTTGTTATAGCTGTAATCTCCGCCTCCATAGAGAGGGAGATATCGAAGATTACACTCAAACTCTTAACGGACGGTGCTGGCACTAATTGCACCCCCGCAAGAGATGGGAGTTGCCCCCTCGATCCCATATCGTCCCGCCCCAGCCAGATGACCTCTGTCTTCAAAGCCATCCTCTGACTGGTTGCCAGTAAGAAACGAGGCAGCCTGGGGCTTACTGAGGGCACACTGAAATTGGTGGGTCAATACCTCATTTGCCATAATGAAACCCCTTCTATTCCTGGAAGTATTTGGGTCCCAACCATTTAGGGTGTAAGTATGGTGCTCTCCGATCTCCCCCTTTTTTAATTTAAGTTTTTAATCTTTCAGTTCGCTGTTAGTGTTTCTATGGGATTTTGAACCTGTGCATCGATTTGAGGATGGTTTATACAGTGGTACCTCAGGTTAAGTACTTAATTCGTTCCAGAGGTCCGTACTTAACCTGAAACTCTTCTTAACCTGAAGCATCACTTTAGCTAATGGGGCCTCCTGCTGCCGCTGCACCGCCGGAGCACGATTTCTGTTCTCATCTTGAAGCAAAGTTCTTAACCTGAAGCACTAGTTCTGGGTTAGCGGAGTCTGTAACCTGAAGCTTATGTAACCTGAAGCGTATGTAACCCGAGGTACCACTGTATACAAAGGAACTAACCTACACACACACACACACACAAGCAACTAGAAGAGCAAATGTTCGCCACAGCCACAAAACTATGAAGTCAGCGTATATTTGCCACTCGTTTTGTATAACTGTACACCCTACTCACAGAAAAAAACGATGTTTTGGTCTGCGTAGCTGCAATAATAGACTTGAAATGGTTTCTCCACACACGTTCAAGCCGATATATCTGTAGCCACACTACCTAGAAATTTGGTTGTGCATTTTTTAAAAAGACAACTGCAGTTCTCAGCAGGTTGTAGTCAAAGTGTATGCTTGTATGGCAGTTCTTCAGAATCACAGAAGCTCTGTAGCCCTGCTGCTGAGTAGTTTATGCAGTACCAAATAGACTACTTTATTGGTATGGTTTTGAAGCTGTGGCCCTGCATGTTCCTTAGGGAGGGAGGTCATAAGAAACCTCCTCTTAAATTTTGTATGCCATTATTCATTTCTCTTTTCTTCAGTGAGTAGCCTCAGACAAGTGTGTGGTGTTTAATATGATGGAAAGGCAGATATCAACCTCTCCGTCAAGTTCCCCTCACAAGCAGACCATTGGCCTGATGGGAGTTCATCTATAAAGCACCTCATTGGCCACCACATGCAGATATGTGCTGGGACACCTCAATAAACAAACAAAAAAATGTCTACATAGAAAGCATCCCCTGAGGAAAACATTGCTGTAGAGGTGATAAACTGAAGATCGCAACCACATCTATGACATCTTCCCGATTCAAAGAAGGTCATTTGAAGAAATTATGAGGTAATTTGCTTTTCACTGCTATTCAACACTCAGCCTATCAGCTAAAGATGCCAACAAGGTATCAACTGGGGCCAATTTCGTGAGCAGGACACCTGTCCACTGGGGACAGTGCTAAGAATACCATCTAATTTTGCCAAGGTCACTGAGCAGTAGACAGATGGTAATAACTTCAGTCACTACCAACCTGGGAAAGAAATCAAGAAAGACAATGTATAGGTAAATACTAGGCCCATATCTTTTTAGCAGTCATCTGAGTCATCCAGTTTTGCCATTTGGACAGCTGCCTGGAAAACCGATCAGCCTCGCTTCGTGGCTTAAATGACACTGACAATTTTGTTTTTCAGGTAAGCAGAATAAGTTTGTAACAAAAGTATGAAGCCAATTGTACGGATGGCTTTTTGGAACACTTGTTGTATGAAAATTATCTCCGAAGAATCGTAGAAAACCACATTCTTTCCATTTCCAGTTTTTCTCTTGTTTTCTGACAGGCTGGCTACCAAGGCTTAACTCAAAGCTTGCGCTGAGTACAGGTGGGGAGCATTTCGCATGGGGGTTCCATTCCCAGCCCCCCCCCATCGATGGAGTGCGTATAAGTGCGCCCCACCCCATTAGACCTGTTCTGCTCCACCCCCATTCCTTCTACAGTTCCACCCTCTTCTGGGTCCAAAAGAACCCCTGTGTTGGTGACTACATGTCATATATGACATTAGCTATAGGGCAGGTAAAAATATGACTGGGTCAAAAGCGGGCTAGAGGCTTCATCAGGTGATGAATAGCACACACAAAACATTTTGCAAGCACTAGCAAGTATTATTAAGGGAAGCGGGTGGCGCTGTGGGTTAAACCACAGAACCTAGGACTTGCCGATCAGAAGGTCAGCGGTTTGAATCCCTGCGTCGGGGTGAGCTCCCATTGCTCGGTCCCAGCTTCTGCCAACCTAGCAATTCGAAAGCACAAAGTGCAAGTAGATAAATAGGTACCGCTCTGGCAGGAAGGTAAACGGCGTTTCCGTCTGCTGCTCTGGATCGCCAGAAGCGGCTCAGTCATGCTGGACGCATGACCCAGAAGCTGTACGCCGGCTCCCCCGGCCAATAAAGTGAAATGAGCTCCACAACCCCAGAGTTGGCCATGACTGGACCTAACAGTCAGGGGTCCCTTTACCTTTTTAACAAGTATTATTATTATTATTACTATTACCCATTCTTCATTCTAACATCCCAGAGCGAGTGACAGCAATTCAAAATACAACATTTTTAAAAGTTTAAAACAATCAGCATCAAATGATGTAGTCGCTTCCCAGTTCACAAGCTCCTGAACCAGCCCTCATTATAGTTATCATTAACTGCACCCACGTACACACCCCTGCTGCAATTATCTGTCTGGTTACTGGCGAAGGAACTTAAGATCAAATCAAATATTTTTTAATAAATAAATAAAAGGGTTAGAACTCCTGCAGAGGAATGTCTTTTGATCCAGGGTAAATGCGGTCACGTTTTCCAAAGGGTGAAGTTCTTTGGAGTATTATAATTATTACATTTTCTCTGAACTGTCAAAGCACTCTGTGTACAATCATCACAGTAATGGTTAAAATAAGCCTTTAAGGTAGGTCAGTATATTTAAACCCATATTACAGATCAGGACTGGGGGGCAAAACTCCCACTACATAGAACAATGACTCGCCAACGATCTCCAAAATAATAAATAGGTAAGAAGGAAATCGAGGATTGGGCCATTTTGAGTACATAAGCAGCAGAGCTGGAAGAGGCGCTTAACCCATTTGTTAATGTCCCTAGCATAGCTGTCAACCGTCCCTTATTTGGCGGGAAACTCCCTTATCCCAGCGCTGTGTCCCGCTCCTGTCCCTTATTGATGATGTCCCTTAAATTTCCTGGGTTTCAAAGGAAGCAGCTCCTCTCCCTCCCTCCCTGCCGGCCAGGGAGGAGGGAGGCTCCAACTGTGTTGCTTGGCTGCGTTGCTCACCCAATAAGGAGTCTAAGAACGACTGGGGGGTGGAGCTTGTATGTCTTGTGCCGATCAAATTGGCTGCATTGCCTGAGGACTCGCCTTTGCTCAGCGCTTCCCAGCAGAGAGGTGATGGTGGTTTTCCTTGCTGCATCCCCTTTGCCGGGTTGCTGCGCAGTGGGAACCATCGCTTGAGGCTTTATTTGGCTGTTGGCTGGGCTCAGAAGTTGAACATACCTGTGCCCGGAAAATCCCTTATTTTGGCTGCTGATCCCTTATTTTCGAGGCTGCTGGTCCCTTATTTTCAAATCTGTAAGTTGAAGGTATGGTGCCAAGCTCCACCCACTGCTACAGGAGCCCACGAAGCTTGCAAAGCCACGGAGGGGGAAAAGCAGGGAACAGGGAGTTAAGTGGAGCAGAATGCCAGTCAGCAGAAAATAGGATAAGCACCTGTCCACCCAGACTTGGCCCTTTCAAAAAAAAAATTTCATTTTCAAATAAAAGAACACAGAGGCTTGGTTAGGCTCATTTGTGCCTAACACTTAGATTGCTCTTATGAGATACGGGTTTTAGTGCTGGATTTACGTATATGCTAAACAAGCTGTAGCTTAGGGTCCCACTCTCTTGGGGACTCCAAAAAAATTAAAGGAAAAAAACCTGGATGTACACTTCCAAAATATAAGATAAAAAACGAATAAAATACATACAGCAACAGTGTTTTGTGTTGAGTAGGCTCCTGTGATGTAAGTAATGGGCCCTGCCTGCTAGCCTCCTCCCTAAAATATCACTGGTTTGCTCATTTCTATATATAGGGTGCCTACATTCTGCACAGACTGGTTGCATGACAACATGTGCAAATGGCTTTAGGTCCATAAATTACCATATAGCATATATTCAACACAAAAAACAGTGACAGTTTGTTGTTGACAAAGGACAGCTGTATTTCGGCATTTGTCCTGTGTTCAGTGCAATCCTATGCATGCCTACTCAGAAGGAAGCTCAGTTGTGTTTCAGTGGGGCTTAGCAATCCTAGGCATACCACAATGTGAGTTCCGCTAAAAACGACAGAGTTTTCTCTAGAGAAAACATTTCTGCTTCTGAGTAAACACAAACAGAATTTCACTATGTATCATTTCTCTCCAGTTTTCTTTCCCACTTATCACAAGGGATCGTGTGGGTGTGAAATGGAGCCAGGGAAGGGATCATTCCCTGGCAGGTGAAATGTGTGCTCATTGGCTAGGTAGGTTTCTCTGGTAAAGCAGGGCTAAATCCACATCCTTTTTTGTCTTCTCTCAAAAGCACGTCAAAGTGCAAGTAGATAAATAGGTACCACTCCGGCGGGAAGATAAACGGCGTTTCTGTGCGCTGCTCTGGTTTGCCAGAAGCGGCTTAGTCATGCTGGCCACATGACCCGGAAGCTGTACACCGGCTCCCTCGGCCAATAAAGCGAGATGAGTGCCGCAACCCCAGAGTAGTCCACGACTAGACCTAATGGTCAGGGGTCCCTTTACCTTTACCTTTACACCATACGCTTAAAGTACATCCAGCGTGCATTACTTCCTCCAAAGAATGCTGGGAACTGTAGTCTAGCCCCTTACAGAACTGCCATTCCCAGCACCCTTAACAAACTACATTTCCCAGGATTTGGGGTGGGGGAGCCATGTGCTTTAAATGTGCACTGAGTGTGCTTTAAAGTGCACATTCAGCTTTTCTTGTTAAGGTTGCTTTCCTGTACCAGTCCCCCATCCTTTTTTTGTCCCAAATCCTTCACTTAGAAATTACTGAGCGCTTTGTGTGTGTGGCTATAAGCATCACTGCAGTCCCCCTGATTATTTCCTTCTGAAAGAACAGCAAACTCTAGTGATAAGTGGGAGTGGATAAGCTATGCTGTTGCATTAAATTAGTAACAATTAAAATGGCATGTTAAAGATTAAGGCGACCATCTGGGTAATACTTACAAGCTTGCAAATCCCATTGAAGAGAAGGCAAACTTGTAAGTCGTGTCAGGGCTACATCCTTTAATCAGTATCTGTGAGGAACAGCCACCAAATCCAACCTGAGAACACTTAACACTTAAATAAACCATAAAAAACCTTATTATAGTTATAGAATAACCAATCCATAATCACTCTTGGCATGTATATATCAAACTTCAAGTGGGCAAAGTGCATTGCATGCAACGTCTTCATAGATCTTACAACAACCCCAGAAGGTTGGTCTGTATTATTATTATTATTATTATTATTATTATTATTATTATCATCATCATTATCATCATCATCATCATCATCATATTGTACAAGGTTTGTACTCAAGGGGATAGTGGCTTGTCTAGTAAATTGACAGATCAGGTGGAACTTTTGGTGTGAATAATTCAGTAGGACAGGGATATGGAACCTGTGTCCCTCCAAAAGTTGATGAACTCCAATTCCCATCTTCCCTAACATTAACCTGTTAGGATTCTTTCCCCGTGTTGCAGTCATGGGATTGGTTATATCCCATGACGGTGTATGTTTTCATTCCACATTGTGGGAAGTGACAGAGACAGGATGTTTGTATTACTATGTTTTGGTGATGTAGGGCATTTGTCCTTTGTTCTTTCTCTTTGCTGTCTGATGCTGAAGAGGAAGGAGATGAGTTACGATGCTCCGAGTGTGTATATGTAAAGAAACATAGATTAGCCAAAATGTTGGGCTACTGAGTCTGTACGCTGGCTGCCTATACTCTGCTGATCCTGAGGTGTGCTGATGGCCACAAAATGGCTACTCCTCACAAATCCATTGCTGAAATGTTGGGTCATTTTTCTGAATTGCTCAATGCACTTTTTCTTAAAATAATAACCCTGACATTTCTGCTTCTTTCTGCCATTACTACGGACTGGCCTTCCTTCTGTTAGGGAGATTGGCCCAAGATGGTTGGCTGACAATTGATTTCCTTACTGAGAGCTCATTGATTTTGTTATCCATGAGTTTTGAGATGGTGGCATATCTCAGCTATGGGGAAAGAATTGATGGACGTGCGCGTGTGCACCGCATGCAAGCATAATCCGAAGGCGGTGAGAGAGAGAAAATTGAAGACGGTAGAACCACCAAGTCTTGCTGGGCTTTTTATAGCCCTCGCTTTCATTCAGGAATGTGTTGGGGAAACCACGAGCAGACTCATGCCCCACCAGCAGACCCTTCTCTCTATTTATGGAGAGGAGGATCAGCAGACTGCTATGACCCCTGGGATGCCCATCCAGGAACCATAGAACTACATTCTGAAAGTTAATAGTGGCATTGTAAATTTGAACAGCTGTAGTTAAAGGCCATAGTTTGCTGTGGTCAACACACCTCATGAGAAGAGAAGACTCCCTGGAAAAGACCCTGATGTTGGGAAAGATTGGGGGCACAAGGAGAAGGGGACAACAGAGGATGAGATGGTTGGATAGTGTTCTCGAAGCTACCAGCATGAGTTTGACTAAACTGTGGGAGGCAGTGGAAGACAGAAATGCTTGGCGTTCTCTGGTCCATGGGGTCACGAAGAGTCGGACACGACTAAACGACTAAACAACAACAAAGTTAAAGGCCCTTAAGAAAATAAGAAGCTGCCCTATAGCAAGTCAACCCACTGGTCTATCTAACTCAATATCCTCTACTCTAGACTGAATAGCTGTAGTTCTCCAGTCTTTCAGCTAGGGGTCTATTCCAGTTGTTCTGCATGTAACACAGTTGCTTTGCCACTGAACTATAGCCCTCCCCTGCTTCTAAGGTAAAGATATGGCTGATCAGTGAATTACTGCAGAGATGCCAGGCTTTCAAGGACCAATCAATACATCTGTGCACATGGCACCTATAAATATGAGTTCCTTCCCCCCCCCCCAGCAAAAATTGGTGGGTTCAACTCCCACTGACTTTAATGACCCCTACTACAAAGCAAACACAGGGTCTGAGAAACTATTAAAGAACTTTTACTCTGTTTGCGAGTAATCTGAAAATGAGCTAATATATTAAAATAGACACTTTAGCATGTTAATTCATGAAGAGCTTTGTTATTGCCTCATCTGTCTTGGCTCTCCCAACTCCAAATATATGGCAAATCCTGAAGACTTTGGGGCATTTTGCTTGTTTCTCAGATTCATATTCCCCCTGTACATTCATGATGAGAAGCTCGGAGTGTTTTAGAATTAAAGATAATAAAGCATCGCTGATGTATCGAACTGCTGCTAGCATGATAGTCAAAATACAAAAACATGTTTTTATATTTAAAAAAAAATACATAGAGGTTCTAAATCCTGCCGTCAGTAGAAAAGGAAATTTCCAAGTTCACAATGCATAAGTTCATTAGTCATAAATGCCCTCCTAAATCAAAGAGTATGTACCTATTCTTTTTATAGAGATAAAGCTCTTTCGGACAATCTGTATACGTCCCTTGTCCAAGGTTCTGAAAGGTTTTTCCAAAGCCTTGCTATACAGAAGATCAGCAGGCGATGGACAGCTCCATTTCCCCCAATTCTTAACTAGGATGAGCTGGCAGGGGAAGGCTCCATAAACGGAGCTATTCCTGCAGGTCCCTGCACCAGGCACAGAATCAACCATGTGAGGACACAGTATCGTCTTCCATGCAAGGAAAGATTAACCCATTGGCAGGAATCTATCAGCAAACTATTCCACTTAAGTTATCTGAGCGAAACTCACGCTTTCTAACTTACAGCTATACTTCATGATCATATAATGTGGTTGGCGAGAGTCTGACTTGCTTTCGCACATTGGAATAATGTAATGTCAGGTGTTTTGCTAATGAACAAGTGCTGTGCATCATCCTAAATTGTCTCAGTGAAATATGCCACATATATGACGCAGGTGGCGCTGTGGGTTAAACCATAGAGCCTAGGACTTGCCGATCAGAAGGTCGGCGGTTCAAATCCCCGCGACGGGGTGAGCTCCCGTTGCTCGGTCCCTGCTCCTGCCAACCTAGCAGTTCGAAAGCACGTCAAAGTGCAAGTAGATAAATAGGTATCACTCCGGCGGGATGGTAAACGGCGTTTCTGTGCGCTGCTCTGGTTCGCCAGAAGCGGCTTAGTCATGCTGGCTACATGACCCGGAAGCTGGACGCTGGCTCCCTTGGCCAATAAAGTGAGATGAGCACCGCAACCCCAGAGTCGGCCACAACTGGACCTAATGGTCAGGGGTCCCTTTACCTTAAGATAACAACTTCTTCCAAAGCAACGTTGTTAAGCCAAAGATTTTGATGACAAGAAGTCTTTCCTTTTATCTCATCTTCTCTCTTTTTTTCTAAATACAACTATCTCCTTAATACTACGTAAAATATAACTGGTGGCCAATAAATATTGTTTCCCACGGTTAACCAGAGTTAATTATTTGCTGTGAATCTACAGATCTCACCTGCCTTGCCTCTCCTCACTTGTGTGCAGAAGCAACAAACCCAAATCCCTGGCTTAATGTTACCTTCAAACTGGGTATCATAATTTGTTTCACTCCAAACAAACCCTGAAGAATAAATCAAGAGCAAACTCTGGCTACAGATTTAGGTCTGATTGGAATGAAACAAATTATGATGCTAAGCCAGGGATCATGGTTTGTTTCTCCCACACACCAGTGGGAAGGATCAAAGCATGCAGGGATTGGCATGGCTTACTGTGATGTACAAACCAGGACCATGTTTCTGTATTTCAGTAAAGTGTTGTAATGAAGGACTGATATAAATGAGTTTGTTCCAGATGTTGCGAAGAACCAATGTGACTCTTTTTAGCACAAACCAATGCTGATTTTAAACAATTCCTATTGAGTGATAAACTGACGACTATTAAGGAACAGCAGCTAGCAGATTACAAACATAAAATAGCAAGTGGTATGCGATTACAAAATATAGGCTATCAAATATTGATAATTAAATATGAAACATAGTGGGGGTTTTTAATGTCTCACATCAAGTCTCAAATTCTTATTTTTCCCCCCTTTAAATTACCAAACTAGTCATGCTTCGTGACTGGCATTTGTTTCACGTTATTATATAAGTCATTTATAACATATACAGTTGAAGGAGAAGCCAAAAATTATATATGTTTCTGAAAGAGACCTAAAGCAAATTGAATTCCTTTCTTACTGAGATCAGAAGCTATGATTGACCACATTTTACAGGAGTCACATGAATTGATCTTTATCATATGGCCTGCATCACCTTATATTCTGGCTAGTTATCCAATAGTTTTTTCCTTAAGCATAGCTTTAAACACAAGCCTAAATCCTTCCTTGGTATCCTGAAAATCACAGACTCTTGGGGGGGGGGGGGACTCGAGGGGAAAAGACCAAGAAAACATAATATTAAAAAAGGAAAGAAAAATACACAATGCCAATAAACACCGTCAGCTCACATTGATAAGACAATATCAAGCAGTACTTCCATCCAAGATTGAACTTATAAGTCGATAAAAGCCCTCCAGATGTCCAAACAGGTATCCAACTATAGTAGAACTGTAATTGCACAACAGCATGAAAATCCCAATCACTTACTATCCGTCAACATTACAAAAATATTTCAGGTAACAGCGCAGAGAAAACACAACTTAGTTACATTTTGAGATCCTATCTAGCTATAAATTAAAAGCTGGTCCAAAGTGCTCGTTAGGAGCACATGGGAGAGTCACCTACGCCAAAAAAGCAAACAAAGAGTGGTTCGAAAGCTGTCTTACACTCAATGTCCATTCCATCACAATACACTTCCTGCCAGATGAATAATTGGTGATCTTAAGGAATATCTATGTCCTGAGAGACGACGACTCTTTTCCTGCTTTGTTTCCCTTTTAACAATAGAGAAGGAAGGTCCAGCTTCAAAGTTAACTTCCACACTGGCTGGTCACTGCAAGTAACAGTAATGACTGCTCATTTTGCCCATCGAGGGGGCAGCGTTTGCGACCCACCACGGGCTCCATGGGCTCCTGGGGACACAGCTTGGCTGGCTGGCTGTTGCTCCATCATCTGGGATGGCCACTGAGGCTGCAGGGTTCCCGCCTGGCCCTGCTTTGAATTAGCCAATCGGCGGTGGCCAGGGGGGCGGATCCGGGGGGCCGGGTAAGGAGGCTCCTGCCGATGCAGTCCTCACAGTTGGTGCAGAGCATCACCCACCCTAAGTAAAGGGTAAAGGACCCCTGACCATTAGGTCCAGTTGTGACCGAATCTGGGGTTGCGGCACTCATCTCGCTTTATTGGCTGAATGAGCTGGAGTACAGCTTCCAGGTCATGTGGCCAGCATGCCTAAGCCACTTCTGGCGAACCAGAGCAGCACACGGAAACGCCATTTGCCTTCCCGCCGGAGTGGTACCTATTTATCTACTTGCACTTTGATGTGCTTTCGAACTGCTAGGTCGGCAGGAGCAGGGACCGAGCAACGGGAGCTCACCCTGTCACGGGGATTTGAACTGCCAATCTTCTGATTGGCAAGTCCTAGGCTCTGTGGTTTAACCCACAGCGCCACCCACGTCCTTTATCACCCACCCTACCCTCCCTCTAACTGTTTTAAGGTTGTTGCAGGCTAACCTTTTCCTTTTCAGGTCCCCGGCATTATTGCAGTCGCACGATGGTTGCTGTTTCCCAGATTCTGCAGGTTTTGCCTTCCCCATAGCAATTGTCACAACTTTGGTGGTTTTAGGCCTTGGGCAGTATTCTTTAGTCCACCAACAGAATGGAGGGGTAGCGTGGTTACGCACCCCTCGCGCAGTGCTGTTAGCAGGGCCCCATTAGAGGGCTTTTCGCAGGGAGTCACTGGCCACGAGTGCTCGGTGTATGGTCAAACTCCCAGAACCGGAGGGGGGGGCAGCTGCATAAATGTCCATTTTGCAGTCTCCTCCATATTTCCTGCCTTGCCCCTGTCCAGCCCCAGTCCCCAATTGGGGGCTGAGAAGGATACCCGCCCAATGCCTAAGCCAAGGTTTCCTACATCTGAAATTTAATAAAGTTGTGGCCTAATTTTAATCCTACTGCGTTGTGTCTTGTTTTTCCTGGCCTTGGCTCCCAGGGGGGTGAGGGGTCTGTGGCTGGGCACACAAAGCCCAACCCATTGGTCTGGCTGATCAAGAGATTTGAAGTAAAATTCACCTCTAAAGCATGGAGGAAGAGAGGGGGGATGGAGAGAGGATTGGAGAAGAGAATACCTATCATGGTTCCAATCCTGTTGTAATTGAATGGACATTCATACTTCCAAAATTATAAGTTCAAGCCCAGCAAATTATTATCAATGAAGAGTCGAAAGAGAAGTTAGGAGTTTTTTAATCATCTTTTTTCTTTTCTGTATTGACTGTCTTTTAATGCCTCTGTCTCTCTATGTTTCCCAGTTAAAAGTTAGGAGTTTTTTTATCATCTGGTTTCTTTTCTGTATTGACTGTCTTTTAATTCCTCTGTCTCTCTATGTTTCCCAGTTAAAATACCTCTTTTGGGTATGAACTCCTAGAAGAAGCAGAGGGTGGATAACCAGGGGTGGCTGGAACTCACAGTGCCTGGGGGTTGGGCTGATGGCTGTTAGAACCATTCATACGCCCACTTTGAAAAAGCAGGGTGGTACAAATCCCCTTCTCTAGATGAGCAAGCTGATAGCACTTCCTACTCATTTTTCAGCCTTTTACCCTACAAATGCTAAGCAGTGTACTGACGGGGACTAATTTTAAGAGTCTAAGGCAATGTTGCAATTGATGAAATCTCTACTGAAGCCAAGATGGTTTCAGATTTCTTTGAATCTGGGTACATGCCATCTTTAGGAAATCAACAGAAAGCCAACAGTATCTCCACATTCCAGGAAAACTGTACGACAAAATTACTGATAAGGAAATATTGATCGGGTTGGGGGGGTGGGGAGTTTGGAAAACATCCAGGCTTCAGCAGACGCTTACACGTCATTCTGCTCTAACCTAGAAAGCAGAATGTTACATGATGATCTGTTGTAATAAACTGGTCGGATTTTATTTATAATTCACAAGGGGCACAGCCCAGCCAAGCTGATACATTTAAGGCCCATTAATTTCAGCAGGAAATCCATGTGACTTAAAATTTGGCCGGATCCTACCCAAGGTGTTTATCAGCAGAAGTCGGCCCATTCTGTTTCAGCCTCTACATTTTTCATGCCAGTGCAATTTTAATAGGGGTTACGACGCGGATGGTGCTGTGGGTTAAACCACAGAGCCTAGGGCTTCCTGATCAGAAGGTCGGCAGTTTGAATCCCCGCAACAGAGTGAGCTCCTGTTGCTCCGTCCCTGCTCCTGCCAACCTAGCAGTTCAAAAGCACGTCAAAGTGCAAGTAGATAAATAGGTACCACTTGGGCGGGAAGGTAAATGGTGTTTCCGTGCGCTGCTCTGGTTCACCAGAAGTGGCTTAGTCATGCTGGCCACATGAGCTGTATGCTGGCTCCCTCGGTCAGTAAAGCGAGATGAGCGCCACAACCCCAGAGTCGTCCGCGACTGGACCTAACGGTCAGGGGTCCCTTTACCTTTAGGATGGAAATTGAAACTAAGCTAAATGGATACAGGCAGAAGTATGATAGAGGTATAATGTTGCAGTCCAATGGAGACAGAGAGAAAGAGAGAGAGAGAGAGAGAGAGAGAGAGAGAGAGAGAGAGAGAGAGAGAGATGGGGCATGGAAAAGTTGCTCTCTGGTAGTCTCTCCCAGCCCCCTCAAGAAAGTGCTTTCACCTTTTCTTTTTTTAAAAACAACACATATAGGTCTTAAGCCCTTGCAGATAAGTGTGCTCTTTGATATTGGATGTGGCCATGGTCACATGCTGACAGCTTCTAGGAGTCACAGGTGAAAGCTGAGTGCAGGGTGTGGACCAAAGGTGGACAAACTCCCCCAGAAGGAGCACAATGTGTCGCCAACAAGAGATACTACCCCTCCCCTGACACTAAATAAAAGGTTGAAATGAAATGAAACTAAAAAGAAGGTTTAAGCAAAGGCTTCTAAACTGAGGTTAGGTGGCCATCTGTCATGGATGCTTTAGCTGAGATTTCTGCATTGCAGGGCATTGGACTAGATGACCCTTATGGACTCTTCCAGCTCTGCAATTCTATGATTCTGTGATTTTATGAATAATAACAACTGCCCCACAGGTGCTTTCACAGAATCTGTGACATGTCAACCCAGCTTCTGTGAAATCTGTACAGAATTTAACCAGAGCTAAATGTGCTGGAGAACATGATTCAGCAGGATCATTAAATATTCCATTGCTTGTCAACCTGGAACACAACTTTAACATTAAATGTTCTCTTCTCATTGAATCTTGCCATGCTCTCTGACATTTGTTTACTTATGTGTTCATTGGTGAATTACATGATTTCCAAAAAGAAAAAAGAAAAGAAAAAAGTGAAACACTTTTGGCATAAAAGTTTGTCAGCAAAAAAAGAAAAACAAACGAAGAAGAAAAAGAATATTTTAATGATTAATCAGCTGCTGCTATTCTGAGTTATGTCAAAGAAACAAACCTTTGTACACTGCAATACAATCACGATTAAATCATAATATGAGTTCTTTCTAGCAGAAAGGTACCTTTACTGCAAAAATCGACAATACAGGGCTAGATATTATCTCCCCAAATCAGAGTCTTTTATTCAATCTGCTTCTTAGGAGCTTTAAAAACTGTTCACCTTTTTGAGTTTGGACAAAGAAGCAACAAAAATGGCCCAACACCCAACTTGTATTTCAAAGGTTTTCTTTCTAGGGCTTTCATTGAATTTTCCTTCCATTCCAAATGTCAACCTAAAGTAAACCCTATCTTATGCATGGTAGTTCTCCAACATTTCTAGTTTACAGGGTTGCTTCATTCATTTACATGGCAGCAACCCCAGGTCTGCTGCTGGATCTGCATTCAACAAGAAACAGCTGCCCCATTCCACACCTGAAGTGGTCTTCCACTGTTTCATCTTGGTCCATTATGTCCATCCATCATTCTGCCATCAAAACTTTCCACCTTCCTCATCACTCAAGACCATATAAAGCCCATCCTTAAATTCCTGCTTTGGCTTCCTGTTTGTAACGAGATTTTGCACAAGTGTCTTGTTCTTACCTTTAGAGTCCTCATCTCTCGACTACCAGAGGTCACAAAGAAAGGAATATATGATAAAACAAGAAGATGAGGAAAATAATAAAGTGAAGATTGAACAGAACTGTGAATACTATTTGGACAGAACTGTGTACATTAAAGCAGCAGCAAGAGCGATGTTTGGATCCCTTTCTGAGCTTGAAGCATGGGTAACCCCAACAAAAAATTCAAAATTTTGCTGTGTAATTTGGAATTAATGTGATGTGATTTGATTGGCTTGTTAATAAAAATTATATTAAAAAAAAGAGTCCTCATCTCTCTGTGCTTGTATCCCAACAAACCTTCACTTATCTAGCTTCACCACCCTTAGCTGTCCAAATGCTCCCTGAAACTCTTCTATCTTTTCTCCCTTGCTGCCTAGGATCCACTCCTAGAATACACCTAGGAGGCCAACTACCTTAACTTCCTCCAGATTCCTCCTCAAAACTCTTCTTTTTCTGCAAAGCCTTTGGAACAAACCCCTATTCACAATACCCTACTACTGCATCTAAGACTGCAGTCCTGTGCAGACGGCAATAAGGCTTAGTGGGACTGACTTTCAAGGAGACGTGCCTAGGATTGCATTGTCAGTCACATGTACCTAAAATAAGTGCATGCACTTGAAATAATTGCACATCCTTCTCCTGTTTACCCTATCTAAATTTCCTTCCTCTGCCTCTGCTGTTCCGCTTGGGTCTCTTTTGAGGTTGTAAGCCCCTTGGAGTAGGGCCTACCAAGCCTTCAGAGTAAAGGGATGGTGTTGCCATCAAACATACACCTTTGCCGCTCAAGCGGACATACCTGTACTAGACAAAGTGTTTCCAAACACATGCTTGTATCATTTACACACATTTCTCCTTAAGGTTTAAACCTATAACTGTAATTGTTGAAGCAGCCCAAATATCCACTATCTGCCCCATGTTGGACCAGGGTGGACAACCTTTTCTCCTTTTAATGGTCACCAACTTTCTGGGGGGGGGTGCAGGTGGCGCTGTGGTCTAAACCACTATGCCTCTTGGGCTTGCCCATCAGAAGGTTGGCGGTTCAAATCCCCGCGACGGGGTGAGCTCCCATTGCTCGGTCCCAGCTCCTACCAAGCTATGTTGCAGTTCGAAAGCATGCCAGTGCGAGTAGATAAATTGGTACCACTGTGGTGGGAAGGTAAACGGTGTTTCCATTTGCTGCTCTGGTTTCAGTGTTCCATTGCGCCAGAAGCGGCTTAGTCATGCTGGTCACATGATCCGGAAAAACTGTCTGCGGACAAACGCCGGCTCCCTCGGCCTGTAAAGCGAGATGAGCGCCGCAACCCCAGAGTCATCTGCGACTGGACTTAACTGTCAGGGGTCTTTTACCTTTACCTTTTTATCTTTCAGGGGCTGCAAGCCAGCTGTGGGTGGTGTCAAAGCCAGCAGTGAGTAGGGTTAGGAACTGAAAATGGATCAAACCACCCCTTTCCCCCTCTCTCTCTCTCTCTGCCACCCACTTTTCCCTCTTTCTGTTAGCCCTCCTCCACCCCATGCCTAGCAGGTCACTGGTAAGGAACAGGTCACACTTCCCACAGGCTTGAACAAATTGCTTGCAGGGGGATTTTGACAGAGAACGCCCATGCGCCATACTTTACAGAGAGCACTCCTCTATATGGAAGCACCTTCTTCTACATAGAAGACAACTCCTAGGGGCTAAGGCCCCTTTGCCCACCACCCAATAAAAATTTTGAGGGTGGCGGGGTGGCCCCCAAAGTTGATGGACATTGCCAGTCAATTGGTGTGCGTGCATCGCTTCCCGTGATCGATTATGTGGGGTGGGCCTTACCTGCCACTCCAATATTTTATTCAAGATGGCACCCCTGCTGCCCAGTGTGACCCAATTTAAGTATATATTTAAGTGAAGGCAGAACTTGTCCATCAGGAGTTATCATTAGGAGAGAAGATGAGCAAGTAGACAAGTCACCTGGTCACAGTCTTCTCCACTCTGGTGAGATGTATTTAAATTATAGCAATTATTTCTAAAATGGATTCTATGCATATATATCAGCCCATGAAAATTATACGTGAATCTCTGCCCTTTATAACTATTTTTATGTTATGCCTTTACTCTTTTTCTTGATGTTGTTGATGATGGCTGCCCTACTTTGAAATTAGGCAAACCGTCATGTGTGCAATCTTTTTGTCACAGGAATCCCACCCCAATCTAAAGTCATCTCAGTGTGAATCCTGCGCAGCAATACTCCTATTTATCTGAGCCACTGACTCTCCAACCATCAAATGGCCCCGAGGGTACCTCTCAATTATATGACTTTATGTGCCTCAGATAGATAATGTGACATATAATCATTTATGGGACCCTAAAATTGGCATTTATTCCAGAAAGATTAACAGCGTCTTTCTCAGCTGACTATGAAATCTGCACAAGATGTAAAATAGATGAGATCATGCATTATAGCAGGCCAGCGATGGTTTGTGGGACACATCATTGTGGAGCCAGAAGCTGATACATCTGTTCATTCAACACTTCTGTAGCAGATTCTCAGTCATGTAGGGACTCTAGTTGCTTATTAATGTTTGCTTCACTTTAGAGACAAAAAAGTTATCATTTTGAGAGGGGGGGTGTGTGGGTGTGGGTGTGTGAGTGTAAAGGACCTCTGGATGGTTAAGTCTAGTTGAATTTGACTTTGGGGTGCAGAATTCATCTCCGCTTTCAGGCCAAGGGATCTGGCATTTGTCCTCAGACAGCTTTCCAGGTCATGTGGCCAGCATGACTAAACCGCTTCTGGCGTGACTGGACTTAACTGTGTAAGTACACCATTTTTAGCCTTCTAAACATTTTTAAGATACATGGCCAGGGGACAGTCTAGCAGGAAGCAATTCCTTTTAGTTCTTGGGTCGGTAGAACATCATATAACTCAAAGACCTTAAATTCCTTAAGCGCCATGTGTGCTATTCAATAAGCAAACATGCATGTTTGAAGCGATTAAATAGTTGGGATGAGAGAAAATATTCTAAACATTACATGTAGTTGATGTTGTTCCACATATAGGCAAAAGAACTGTTTTAGGGTTGCAGTCTTAAACTCACTTACTTGACAGCAACCCCCACTGATTATAGTGAGACTTAGTTTTGAACAACATGCATAAGTTCATACTGTGCCTAAACAGTTGGGTCCAGTATACTTTTTTTTTCCTTTTTTTTTTCTCTTTAAAAAAGTCATGGCCCACTCTGGGGTTGCGGCGCTCATCTCGCTTTATTGGCCGAGGAAGCCAGCATACAGCTTCCGGGTCATGTGGGCGCATGACTAACCGCTTCTGGCGAACCAGAGCAGTGCATGGAAACGCTGTTTACCTTCCTGCCAGAGCAGTACCTATTTATCTACTTGAACTTTGACGTGCTTTTGAACTGCTAGGTTGGTAGGAGCAGGGACCGAGCAACGGGAGCTCACACCGTCACGGGGATTCGAACCACCGACCTTCTGATTGGCAAGTCCTATGCTCTGTGGTTTAACCCACAGCGCCACCCGGGTCCAGTATACTTTTTGATTCCTCCCCATCCCTTTGAATTGTCGTCTCCTTTGCCATCAGGACTGGCCTTGCCATTGGACAGTGTGGGGCAACTTCCTCGGGTATCCAATCATGAGAGCCAGGGAGTGGCAGCAAGGTCCTGGGGGGCAGAGATGTGTTTGCTCCCTGGCCTGGCCTGCACTCCCTAAGCTAGTCTGTTGCTCTCTATGGAAGCATAATGCCCCATCGCCAGTGTTGGAAATAAGATCCAGCTACCAGTCTGGTCATCTTATTGTCCTTGGATTCAGGCAGCAAAATATATCAGACTAGTCCTGCACGCCATATCACAAACCACTTTCATAATCTCCCTCATTTTCAAAAGGACTTTGCCATGTGACATGGAGAGCTGCTGTTCAAGAACCACAAATCCAAAAGCTCTCTTTATGTCTAACTTGGGCCACAGTTCTTTGGAGCTGAGCTAGAAAAAATTGACTGCCTTTAATCTTCTTGATAAAGTTTTCTCTTGTAACTCAAAAGTTTCCAGAACCCTACGCCAACCAAAGTGGATCAAGTAGAAGCTATCATCTCACAAAAACACATGCAAAACATCTATGTGATTTGTGATAGACAATATCTGTGCATGCATGCTGGAGAGAAATGTATAAAAGAGACGAGAAAACCATCCTTGTGTCACTGGTTGAGTGTGATGTTTTCATAAGGTTAACTTCATCTATGCTTCGTGTTCTTCAGCAGACCTCAGAGCAGCCCAACTCTACTGAAAAGATGTCTAAAATAAGCAGGAACTGATAGTGCCAAGTTGCTTCCCATTATGACTGCACTGGGTAACAGCATATCTGGAAATTACCGGCATAGATGCCAGCGTAGGTGTATCACATGTCTAAACTAAGCACTTAAAGAAAGAAGCACAATGTTTTCACAGAACAAGCCTCAGCAAAGTCTTTGCTCAGTGCTGGTTGCATAGTAGCCTCCGAAATAACTCCATCTCCTCATCCTACATTTTGACACATGCCCGTTTCCAGCAACAAGGAAGAGCTGCAGCCAGCCCTCAACACTTTGTCATGGAAGCAAAGGGGAGGCGTAGTGTTGCTTGATCCTGTGGGACTTTTTGCACCTCCTAGGTCACAAATCCAACCCACAAATCTGGCCATGGGTTGACTCAAAGTTCAACCAACCGAACCTTCTAAATCAGAAAAATGAACAAGTATAATTAATGCGGCGGCAAGGGCAGCAATTAAGCAAAGCCAGGATGAGCGGCTGCTACAAAAATCTGGAGGTCCCCATGTATTGGACTAGAGCTGAAAAATTTGAGGGGGCATAAATGCGAGCTAAAGAAGGGGGCGTTCGACTTTCTGCTGCTACCGCCTGCAAAGGATGGGGCTTTCGATGTGAACGTTGTTGCCAAGATCATCAGATGCAGGTGCAAGAATTCTTTTAAAAAACCCAAAAACCCTCCCATAGCCTCACTGCCGGAGTGTGCGGGTGTGTTTTTAATCAGAAGCAGCAGCTGCATTTGCTCTCCTTTGACAGAATGCCAAGCGATTGCTGCCCCCAAAGTGGCAGGATCCAAGCAACCAACTCTCAACTTCTCTCCTACCACCATGTACACAATCTGCAGATGAGGTTGGGCGGGGGGGTGGGGAGGAATGGGGGCCCAGCTGTTTTCTCTGCTTAATGTGGCGGAATCAGAGAGGGGCAGGGGAGAGGAGGTAGCCGAAACTGGCAGGGAGGAAGGTTCCCCAGCGCCGCCTTGCCACTGCTGGATCGCCAAGGATGTGAACTCGGAGGAGGAGACCAAACTTCCTCCCTACTCATGTTAAGCATGTAGCGGAATTTTGATTGACAAGCTGCTGCCTGAAATCCAAAACAGGACCCAGGAAACTGGTCTGAGCAGCTGTGCTAGAACCAGTGGGTGGCTGTGGCGTTTCTAAGCATCAAAGGAGCAGCTTTGGGTGCCACAATCTGGAATGTGGCTCTCTTTTTTTTGTAGGAGGGGGGATGTAAAGAATCAAAAGGCTCTCCCTCCCTTTCCCCCCCCTTCCCCATCCAAGTGATCAGATATAGCAGAGCTGGAGGAGGGAAATGGGTTCAACACGGTTTGTGGAAGGCACACAACAAGAGAAAATCAACCATCATCATGACTTTGTTTTTGTTTTGGTTTGGAAAAGGCACAGAAGCATACCTAGGCGAATTTCCCCCACAGACAAGACACACAGGCAGACTCAGCACAGACAGCAGGGACCGTACACAGTAACCATACCCCCAAATCCCGGACGCAGCCTGTTGTCATAACCATCCAGGAGACGGTCCAGGATGCGCGTGAAATTCTCCGGCCATAATTTCTCCTCCTTTTTGAGCTGTCCCGGGAGCACGGTGAGGCTACAAGGGAGTGGGGGGGGGTGGAAGCACAAAAGCATTTTAGTGGGAAAGAGGCAAGAAGAAAGGAGAGGCGGGGAGAAGGAGAGAGGTTTGATTTAGCCCTCGCCAACTCACCTTCTTCCTCTCTCTCTCTCCCCTTCCCAAATCCGGGGCATCAAGTAAAGGGGTGCCAGGGAATTGGACGGAGGGGTGGGGGGGTAGGGATGCTGCCCTGCTACTCACCAGGTCGTCAGGCACAGGAAGTGTAGGAAGGTGACAGACAGACCCCAAGGCATCGCGATCGCTGGCTCCTTGGCAGAAACCATCTTTGCTTGCCATACTTTAAGCCTGGTAGCACGTTCCCCCGTCACTAAACGCCTTGTCCAGAGATCACACAGCCGCGAAAAGGAGGAGAGGCGGGGTGGGGGGTGGAGAGAGAGAGAGAGAGAGAGAGAGAGAGAGAGAGAGAGAGACGGAGAAGAAGAGGAGCGGGGTGGAGTGGAGAGGAGGAGAGGGAGGGAAGCGAACCCACCACCACCACCACCGGCGCACCCGCTCTTCCCAGCCACAAGCTCGGTGTGCCTGCTGCTTGCCTTGGAGAGCCAGCGAGGGAGCCTGGCAGACGCCAATCGACCAAAGCAGAGGAGGAGGTGAGGGGGCGAGCCTGGGCTGGGCAGGGGCCCCGATTCCCTGAGCCAAACCCCCGCCGCCCCGATCCTACATCGCGTCGGTTTCTCCCGTTGCCAAACGCGTGGCGCGCTCAGACGCAGGACGCGCGCGCAAGTTGCCTCCGCTTCCAAGTCCCTTTCCCTCCACTCCAGGGGGCAACAGGCTTCCAAACCCCACCTCTTCTTCTTCTTCTTTCTCCTGGATGACTCCGCCCCGCTACTCCGCCCCAGGAGGATTTTTAATTTTTTATTTTATTTTGCAACATGGTTTCAGGGCCTCTCTTGTGGGTGTATGTTGTCCTTTTCTCTCTCTAGCGAGAGTTGGGGCGGCGGCGAGTCTTCCGTCAAGAGGCCCGCCCCAGAACCTCGGGGCTCATATTCTCTGGAAATCTTAAGCGATGGCAATGACATATTATTGATCCCGCACCTCTGAGCGTGTGCAGAGCGCCTTTTCCTCCAAGTGCTACGCCCTCCCACTTGGGAACATAAGGAGATGGTTTATAGCGAGGAGACTATTCGTTCTTCTGCCTCAGTATTGTCAACTGGAGACAATACTGTCTCTCTCAACCCTGACTGGAAATGTCTGGGATTGAACCCGGAACCTTTCGTATTGTGCTCTGCCTCTGAGCTACGCCACCATCAAGTCCGAAGGACTCCCTTTGCAAACCGGTTTAATTAAAGCTCCTCTTCTTTGCAACGGAAGACTTTCCAGAGATCCCATTTAGGCTTAAACATGAGTCTCCTTATTACGCCTGTTCCCGTGGCCAAGTCATATGTCCTGAAACATAAGAAACACTCAGAAAAGAGTGGCTTTCAGCATATGCTTAGCATCTTCCCTTCACAAGCCATGGATACGAAATGACCAACTTTTATACACCTGGGATCAGTAGGAAAGACTTCCAAGCCCCACGCTTTGGACAAGCTTCAGACTCCTTAGAAAACGCAACCTGATCAGCAACAGTCACTACTAATCTTTCCTTCCTTAATGTGGATTAAAAACTGCTAGTAGTATCCAGTGGCGTAGCGTGGGTTGTCAGCACCCGGGGCAAGGCAAGTAATTTGCGCCCCCTAACCCTAACCCCCAGGTGTTGCGGCCGGTGCGGCCGGCCCCCCCTGCACTCCCCACGCTACGCCACTGGTAGTATCCCTCAAGATCAATTTTTGTTTCCTATGGGAGAGAAGAGAGCACACACATAGCAATTGGCAAGAAAAGTCATTTTGCGAATTCCAGCAAGGACCCTCATTCTCAAACACACACACAAACACACCCCTATCTGTGCAGACGCCTCTTTTTGCCTTCCCTTTCCTCCATCACAATGGCCCTCAGGGACCTTCACCCCCCCCTTCCTGTCATTATCCAGCCTCATTGCCTAAGGGCAACGCTACCACTTTCACTTCTGCTTCGAAACCCCACATCCCAGAATGACGCAGACTTGCTGTCACAGTTTCTCTCTAGCTATTCTGCTGTGCATGCCTCTGTCTCTCTCCCATTCCTTCCCAGATGTCCTGGCCGTGATCATGGTGATGAAGTCTTCATTTGTCTTGATTGTCTTTTGGAGGGAGGGGGAGAGGGAGAGGGAGGCACACAAAAAAAGACAATGAAACCAGGGGAGAATAAAGAGCTGGGTTGAACACATGTGCGCTCCTTTGATAGGAGAGGCTGGGTGACAAGGCGATTTCTTCCTACAGAGATCCTGGCATAAAATTAAAGAGGAGGGGGCTAGAGAAAGAGGAGCCCTCCCAGTGTACTGCGATGCTAAAAACAGTGCTCTCCCTACCAAATGCATATAATCCGGCTAATTATCCCTGGCCACTCAAGAGAGAGATGTCAGCTTCAGAGAGGGTGGTAGTCAGATAAGTGCCTTTAGAACGGCACGATCAAGTCCAGGTTTTGGTGACCCAAATAATTTCCATCACACCAGCACCAAGGGATTAGGTGACACTTCCCCCAGATCCATTTTAGAAAGATTTCAGAGCTTGCTGGATTTCTTCTGGAAAATGTGCTTCATGCAAACAGTTTGAGCCAGCCACAGCAGGGATTCTTGGATCCAAAGGCCATCCTATATTTAAATGTTATTTAAATACAGGTGTGGAAGTAGAACTTGAATAGTACAATCCTGTGCATGTCTACTCAGAAGTAAGCTCCACCGAGCCGACTAAGGCTAACCTTCCAGGTAGGTCTATAGAGAACTACAGCTTAAATGATTCATTTATCCCTGCATCACCAACCAGCACACATGAGCGTCTCATTACTTTTTTCTTTTCTTTTTTGCCTTTGAAACGGAATCTGATTATCTTCAATACTGTTGTACCCTTGAATTCTTCCAGATTGCACTTCAGATCTTGTTCCTCTAAAGGTGTCCTTCTGAGTCCTTTGGATAAAGAACACACAGAGAGACTCTGTGATGCTGTACTTAAAATTTACTTCACTTTATTGTTCATTCAAAGGGCTTCCATCTAGATAAGCAACTCTTTAAAACAAAGGCCTGCTTGAGTTTGAGAAGACTGCAGGTTTATTTGCTCTGGTTGCATTTCTTCCTTCTTCTTCTTCTTCTTCTTCTTCTTCCTCTTCTTCTTCTTCGGAAATTCAGCTAGGTCCCATCTAGATTTGCTCTCTTTGCATACAGTATTCTGCGTGAATTCTATTACTGCTTTATGGAAGTGTATCAGTATTATTCAAAACAGGAAAATGAGATTTACAGTCTCATAGTCCTGGATGCACATTAGTTTGGGGATCAGCAACTGGAGGACCTATGGCCGAATCTGGCCTCCCTGTTCCTGCTCCAGTGAAGAGGGGTGTGGAGAGAGCAGTGACTGGCAACAGGAATGATTAGCAGTTCACTCTGGAATGATTAGCAGTTCACTCTGGGGCCTCTGCTGCACATCAAAATATTATGGTAGATCTTGGAAAAGTTCAGAAAATGGGCAACTAAAATGACAGAAAGGCTGGGAAAACTTCCCTGTGTGGAAAAGTCTGAAGCTACAATATTTGGGGCTTATTAGTTTAGGGTGCCGGAGGAGACTCTTGAGAGTCCCATGGACTGCAAGAAGATCAAACGCATCCATTCTTAAGGAAATTAGCCCTGAGTGCTCACTGGAAGGACAGATTGTGAAGCTGAGGATCCAATACTTTGGCCACCTCATGAGAAGAGAAGACTCCCTGGAAAAGACCCTGATGTTGGGAAAGATTGAGGGTACAAGGAGAAGGGGACGACAGAGGACGAGGTGGTTGGACAGTGTTCTCGAAGCTACCAGCATGAGTTTGACCAAACTGCGGGAGGCAGTGGAAGACAGGAGTGCCTGGCATGCTCTGGTCCATGGGGTCACGAAGAGTCGGACACGACTAAATAACAACAACAACAATTAGTTTAGGGAAGGGAACGAATAACAGTGTATAAATTTACACATGGATGGTATGGAGAAGTTGATAAGAAGGTTTTTTCTTCTTCTCTCGTAATACCAGAACGTGGGACCATCCAGTGAAACCGAATGTTGTAAGTTTTAAGACAGGCAAAGGAAACAACCTTTTATTGAGCAGTCATCCTGCTATGCTTGCATCAAGGGTAACAGCCATGACTGTTAAATCAATCATTCATTCTGATTTGTCTGCAGGGAGGTTAGACAATGTTGCCTCGAGCAAATGTTATCATCTCATGCTCCCCAGTGCGTTTTGCCATCACTTTCCTTATTGCAAAAAAAAATGGCGGGTGGGTTTTGTTACGCAAGAGTTCCAAATCAACTTTCTTGTGCAACCTGCCAGTATGTGATTGAATAGGGAAAGAGTGGCAGTCTGGAAATGCTGTGAGTTATTTGGTCATTTGGTTGGATGAGCTGGGAGAGAGATCTTCTCAACGAAACGCAATCCTTCTCTCATCACAAAAGCAAAGTGAGTGCTCTGCTCTGCTGCAGTCCAGATGACTCGGTTCTGTTCTCTTGCCTACAACTTACCCTGATGCTCTCTCTCTCTCTCTCTCTTATGCACACACACATACACCATTCAGGAATTAGAGAAAGCAGTGGCCTGCATTCTTGAGTATCTGTTTCAGATATTGACACAAGCTTACTGCACCTACAGCTAACAGGAAGGCTCCACCTGTTCAAAGAATGTCTAATTTTGACTTCTTCTTCTTGTACCATCCTTTTTGTACCCAAAACAATAAACCAGTGTGACTGTTTTCCAGTGATAGATATCATAGCCAAAGATTTCCCCATAAATACAAAAAATAAAAATAAAATATCCACTGGAAATAAACTCAAATACAACCAAATGGCATATAAAATTGTTATACTGGATTCTGTCATATAGAGAAAAATGCAACAGTAAATTCATCAAACACATCTGCACTTCACAAGGTGCAATAAAATAAAAAACATTATTTTAGTTAATTAATTACACACATTAAAAAAAACCAGAGCGGCATACAACGGAAGAATGCAATATACCACATGAAATTCAGAATAAAATAAAATCACATTGATCAATGTTGCATGTTGCTGGGGTCACATTTCAGAGAAAGGCCATGGAAACAGAAAACTCTGAAGGATGTTTAACACAGTTGGTGCTTATCTAAGGTCAGTAGGAAGGGATTTCCATAAGGCAAGTGCTGCAACCGTGAATGTCCTGCTCCTAATGTCTTTGAAATGCACAAAGTCACCCATAGACTGTATAATGGGAGCAAGCAGTCAACTCTCCTTAAAGTGGCGCTAGATTAATTCAGCACTAAATATTGTATGGAGGTGTCCTGACTGATGATGTTAGAAGAACTTGCTATTGGCCTTGTGGTTGCTATGCCTGGAAAAGACTGTGAGAAGGTATGATAGCCATCTGCAAATATCTGAAGGGCTGTCACATGGAAGAGGGAACAAGATTGTTTTCTCCTGCTCTGGAGGCTAGAAGACAAACCAATGGCTTCAAATTACAAGAAGGGAGATTCTGACTAAACATCAGGAGGAACTTTCTGGCAGTAAAAGCTGTTCTGCATTAGAATGGACTCCCTCAGGAGGTTGTGGGCTCTCCTTCACTTGAGGTTTTTAAGCAGAGGTTGGATGGTCATCAGTTATGAATGCTTTAGTTGAAATTCCTGCATTACAGGGGGTTGGACTAGATGAACCTTGGGGTACTTTCCAACTCTATGATTCTATGCTTCTAAAAGCAGAGACATCACCTTGCCAACAAAGGTCTGTATAGTTAAAGCTATGGTTTTCCCAGTAGTGATGTATGGAAGTGAGAGCTGGACCATAAAGAAGGCTGAGCACCGAAGAATTTATGCTTTTGAATTCTGGTGCTGGAGGAGACTCTTGAGAGTCCCATGGACTGCAAGAAGATCAAACCTATCCATTCTTAAGGAAATCAGCCTTGAGTGCTCACTGGAAGGACAGATCCTGAAGCTGAGGATCCTGAAGCTGAGACTCCAAGACTTCGGCCACCTCATGAGAAGAGAAGACTCCCTGGAAAAGACCCTGATGTTGGGAAAGATGGAGGGCACAAGGAGAAGGGGACGACAGAGGACGAGATGGTTGGACAGTGTTCTCGAAGCTACCAGCATGAGTTTAACCAAACTGAGGGAGGCAGTGGAAGACAGGAGTGCCTGGCGTGCTCTGGTCCATGGGGTCACGAAGAGTCAGACATGACTAAATGACTAAACAACAACAAAGTGTTCACAGACTGACTGTTGAATGATCTGTTCTAGGACCTTCCCTGGTGTCTTTGTCAAGCACACCAGTTGGTAGTTACCTGGGTCTTCTCTCCCCCCCCCCTTTTTGAAAATAGGGACAACATTTGCCCAGTCTGCACGGACCTCCCCTGTTCCCCAAGAATCATCAAATATTATATACAGAGGCTCTGAGATTACATCCGCAAGCTCCTTTAGTACCAGGCCCTGGAGATTTTAATTCATTTAAAATAGCTAGATGTTCCCTTACCACCTCTTTTCCTATCTTGGGCTGCAGTTCCTTCCTTACACTGTTTATTCTTTTATCACCAGGTTGGGCATCGCTTTCCTTTTGGGTGAAGACCAAGGCAAAGTAGGTGATGAGCAGTTCCACTTTCTGTCTGTCACCCAGTAGCAATTTTCCATCTTCTCCATGCAGAGGACCTATCGCTTGCTTCTTCTTCCTCTTGCTTTGACCATAGCCGAAGAAACCTTCAAAAATTATTTTTAATCTCTCTTGCAAGCCTGAGCTCTTTCTGAGCTTTAGCCCACCTGGCACTCACCCTGCAACTGTTGGCTACACATGTATACTCCTCCTTTGTGATTTCCCCTTTCTTCCATTTCATGTGACATACATCAGTTTGCTTTCAGGCTTATGCTTCCTCCAAAGGCCGTGTGCTCTCTGTTTGCTCCACCTTTCAGTGACCAAGTCTCTCTAATTCTAAATCAGTCATAGGGTTCATATTTTCTGTTCTTCAGCTACACCCATGTATTTTAATGTACTGAAAACATATTTGGCAAATCTATTTTGCTGACGATGGACAGGAGAGAGTAGAGGTGATTATGGCATCCATAGAAGGTGCTGTCATCTATGCATATCTCTGCATGTTATCCTTTGCTTATAACTCCCACTCTTCCTGGTTTATATGTCTGCAGTGCACTCAGAATACACGCAGGGCTGAGGGTTGTGGACCTCATGATCCTGCTGACTGAACATAGTGTTGTGAGTTTTGGGGTGTGGGGAGAGCCTGTACCTGAGTGCCTTCTAATTCCTGAATTCAACAAGACACATTTCTTGGCAATGCCCTCTAAATATGGGTCATTAAGGTAAGAAAGGAAGTGGTTCCGTGTCAGAGGAAAAATGGGTGGCGCCCTCTTTCAACTAGCTGCAAGTTACAGTGGCGTAGCGTGGGTTGTCAGCACCCAGGGCAAGGCAAGTAATTTGCGCCCCCTAACCCGTGGATTTGCGCCCCCTAACCCTAACTCCCAGATGTTGCGCCCGGTGCGGCCAGCCCCCCCTGCACCCCCCACATTACGCCACTGGCAAGTTAGAAGGACAAAAGCCAAGGTTGAATTGTGTGAGCTAGAAGCAGGCTGGGCACTTGAGAGTCAGAGACATGCCTGATTTCTGCTGGGAGCCAAGGCTATGGGAGAAGCAAGACCTTCTTGGGGTGTTAATGCTGTGAGCCTCTCCATTGTAGGCTCAGGTTGTATATATGTGTAAATAAACCATATATCATAATGATACCACAGTCTCTGCTGTCCCTCATTCTGATGAAACTGAACCTTGGGTAAGAGGCCTGGAACCTCTGGAATCTTGCATCGCTCAGAGATTAGGGTGGCAGGCAACACTATCACACCACCCATGTATGGAAGTCCATCAGGACAAGGCTGAATGATAATGGCCTCCCCAAATTGTCCACCATATTTGTGGTTAGTGAGACATGGAGGGAAGAGAGGTTAGTGGAGTATACTCAAAGTGAGTGGCAGAATTCTTCTACAATTTGAGAGTGAAACCATCTCTGAACATTTTTCATTGGGGGTGGAGAAAGAGAGAGAGAGAACTCCTCTACCGCAAACACTTCAGCTCAGTTCATAGTGAATGGAACTGTATTTCTAGTTCATACTGGCGGATGAAGGAAGCGATATGTACTAAGGGCTGGAAGAGGGGTGGACAGAGAAAGTGATGCCGGAACCAATCCTTCTAAATCATCCATCAGAGGTTGATGGGTTGATCCAACAGGTCAAGCCAACTGCTTCCTTCAACAATGTTAAATTAATATTAGATAGTATCAAAACTAGAGTCATGGATGCACCTGAAATTATTCACTCGGTTTTGAGGCACCTTCCGGAATATTCTCCTGGGAACTGAAATGCCTCAACAGTTTAGGCAGAGCCTGAAATGAAATGAGCCTCGGAGTCCCAACTGACAGTCAAACCAGTTGTGCCATCCTAAAGCTCATCCCCTCACTAGGGAGGAAGCTAAAAAAACTAGCCTGGCCAGGGAAAGTGGAAGGAGCTGTTTTTGGTGTAGAGGTTTGTCAAGATAAAAAAAACAAACTGAAAGCTTTTCTAAACTTTCAAAGCCTTGAACTCCAATGGATGGTACTGTTGTTGATGGGCCTGATGCAGATTAGGATTGGCTGTTGTCTGCTCAGTCTCTGTCTTTCAAACTAAAGGATTATTACACAACATGGCATTTTTGTGCCTTCTTTCTATTCCATGGGAAATGGATTGTGTAAAGTTGCCCTGGAGATTTTACTAGTACTTCAGGTGGGTAGTTTTGGACTCTGGTCTTCAAAGAATTGTGAGAGGGGCTCTTTAGATGATAATGTGCCTTCACTGACTTTAAATGTAGCTGGGGAGGAATCAATTTCAAGTTTCTCTCAGTTTTCCTCCCCATTCTTAAATTGAGTTCTCCACATTCCAGCATCAATTTGGGGAGGGAGGGGGGGTTAAACACACACCTTTTTTTTTTTTTGCATGCAGTTTTTCCTAAGATGTATATTTTGCAAGCAATTCCCCCTAATATAATGTGATTTCCCCTAGCATACACCTTGACATTCCCTGAGTATAAGCATTTTTGCACACCTTAGTTGGTAAGAAAACTCCATGGCAAGCTTGGAGAACTGCGGACGTTGAAGGATTGCTGTGTTTCTGTTCACATATCATTTCAGAAAGTGCAGATCAGGTTCATTTTTTCACCTATTAATGTGCACTGACTCTGATTTCTTCCCCATCCATAAATGCAGCCTTGCTGTGCTTAGGGTCCCTTCTGCTCATTCTGCTGGACCTCTGCCCCCCAAGTCTTGCTCCAATGGTACCTCTCATTACTGCTGGCAGTCATCACAAACAAGATGAATTTTAATAGGGAGAAATGTAAAGTATTGCACTTGGGCAAAAAAAATGAGAGGCACAAATACAAGATGGGTGACACCTGGCTTGAGAGCAGTACATGTGAAAAGGATCTAGGAGTCTTGGTTGACCACAGACTTGACATGAGCCAACAGTGTGACATGGCAGCTAAAAAAGCCAATGCAATTCTGGGCTGCATCAATAGGAGTATAGCATCTAGATCAAGGGAAGTAATAGTGCCACTGTATTCTGCTCTGGTCAGACCTCACCTGGAGTACTGTGTCCAGTTCTGGGCACCACAGTTCAAGAAGGACACTGACAAACTGGAACGTGTCCAGAGGAGGGCAACCAAAATGGTCAAAGGCCTGGAAACGATGCCTTAAGAGGAACGGCTAAGGGAGCTGGGCATGTTTAGCCTGGAGAAGAGGAGGTTAAGGGGTGATATGATAGCCATGGTCAAATATATAAAAGGATGTCACATAGAGGAGGGAGAAAGGTTGTTTTCTGCTGCTCCAGAGAAGCGGACACGGAGCAATGGATCCAAACTACAAGAAAGAAGATTCCACCTAAACATTAGGAAGAACTTCCTGACAGTAAGAGCTGTTCGACAGTGGAATTTGCTGCCAAGGAGTGTGGTGGAGTCTCCTTCTTTGGAGGTCTTTAAGCAGAGGCTTGACAACCATATGTCAGGAGTGCTCTGATGGTGTTTCCTGCTTGGCAGGGGGTTGGACTCGATGGCCCTTGTGGTCTCTTCCAACTCTATGATTCTATGATTCTATGATTCTATGTCAGATACAGCCTCTGTGCAAATCTAGACTTATCCTCAGCGGCAGGTAGCTTGACATCTGTCTCCACCTTGGATTTCTGTGAAAGTCCTGCTAGATGATATTTTGTTTGGCTTGTTTGTTTGAAAGAAAATACAATACACTTGGCAGTACCCAGAGCAGGGGATCATTTCTTCTGCTAGTGCTCAGGGAAGCAAGAACAAAAGAGAAACAGAAGGAAGCCGATGAAACAAAGGAGGCCTAAAGGATATGTCCTGTCTACTTCCTGGTTGCTCCCAGCTGTTTCTTAATAGGCTATTTCAACTGCTGATAGCCTGCAGCAAGAGAGAGAGAGCGAGGATGTTTGGGAGGAGTCTTGGGGAGAGCTGTTCAGCACACAATGTTCCCCTTCTGAGGCTTCTAAATTATGATGCAAAACGTATCATAAATTCCTGTTGCCCTGAGCAACTGTAACAATCCCTCTACAGTTTTCACACGCTGCTGCAGGGCTGTGGAAAAGGGGCTGGCAGGCAGAGGCGAGGCAGTGAAGGGAAAAGGCCACATTTCCTCCTGTGACCGTGAAGGTGAGAGCAAAGAGTGGGGCGAACGTAGACCTAGAGTTAGCCTTTGCCCTCAGCTAGAAGCAAGAACTGGTGAAGCTCCAGAGCTTTCAACCTGGCTCCCAGCTCCCCTTTCCCTAGAGGAAGTGCCACCTGAAATGTGAACTCCAAGATGCACCAATAAAGGCAAAGCACTTGATTCTCATGCAAATTTAGCAAGGGGAGCGCATTATTGCTCACACTCCATGAATAGAAACAGTGACCCCAGATCAGGTGCCATTCTGAGCCAAACTCTTAAAATATGGTGGTTTCAGGTGCTTCCAGGCTGTTGCCACCTACAGCTGGGACTCAATCATGTTCTGGCAATCTCAGGCTGCGCAATTGATTTGGGCACTCTTGCGCAACAAACCCACTTTCTGCAAAGATTGGGCAAGGACAAGGAAAGTGTGGGGGGTGTGCTTGCTTAAAGCCATCTAGAGCCTCCCCACAGGCCAATTAGAATGAATGCTTGATAAATAGCTGAGGTTATCTAACCTCCATGCAATCTTCGTGCGAACACATCGGGATGAATGCACAATAAGCCGCTCATCTGGAAGGGACCTTTCACTATTTGAGCCAGCAAGTTTGTCTGCAATCCAGATCCCCGTTTCAGCACTCTGCTTGTAGCTAAACCCTAGCCATGAGCAGAGATGAGCAGGTTGAGCTCACACATGAACATACCATGCTGCTATCTCCATGACTCTCCAGCTCATGCAGGGTGACTGTGTGAAGCAGGACGCCTCTGTAAGTCGAGGAGGCTACTTGCTTTAAACAATGGCGTTTAAGAGAAAAGGCTGAGCTTACTGTGCTCATCCATTCCGCGCTCACCTGTGAGGTTTGCACACAAGTGCAGCATGCAGCAACCTGCAGCCCACGGAGGTCGTTTGACCGGCCCATGAGCCGCCCCCGAACCAAGCTGCCTGCTTGCGCGCTGTGCTAAACCAGCACAGTGTGGCACGGGGACTCGCTTTCACAGTGCCGAAAATCGCATCTGCACACGCAGATGCCCAAAATCGCTGAAAACCACAGGCAATCTGGCCCACAGAAGGATCTCTGTGGGACCGATCCGGCCCGGGCAAAATAAACGTTGTCGACCCCTGCCTATTATGGCGCTCTTGAAGACCCCTTGTTTTTCATGGAAGAAAATATAGATATAGTTTTGCCCTTGTAAGTTTGCACTCTGTCCATAGTTGGTAAATAGTATTCAGTGGTAGCTGGTGTCTATTAAGCTTGGTGGTGTGGAATACAGGGAACCCGGACAGTAGGTGGAGCCTGACCCAGTGACAGACAGAGTCAATTGATTCTAATTCCCACCCATCCCACATCCACTTCTCTGTTGAGTTCTACAAGCACAACAGTGAGGCCAAGGAAGAGAAAGACTGACAGGCAGGAAGATTGACAGGCTGAGGTCAATGGGGCAGTTCTCAATTTACCCTAATGGACCAAGCTCCATGGATAGCACCACAAAATGTCAAGGAGAAATATTCACACAGCCAGTGCATATAATGGTTAACCAAGGTAATTTGCTATATCGAAGGGGAATATCGGATTTTAAACACTATATATTAGGATAGTTTACCATTTGGCTTCAAATAACATTTTCTGAGCAGACATATTAGGTCCAAGAACCAGAATCCCTTATTTTAGAAAGTAAACACTGTTCATACCTCCATTAAAAGTATTCTGAGAACACAGTCCAATTTCTTTACAACATTCTAAATCTTAAGATTTAATGCCACTATTTTATATCTGGCAGTATCCATTCATACTCACCAGTTTACTGGACCAGAATGACTACTATCACATTTATTGCATCCTGTAGTGAAGGATCCCCTCCTCCCAGACCAAAATCTTACCTCTTATAAGTTGTTCATGATGGAATATATGTTATGCGTTCTCAAATTCAAGCCATTCCTCAGTCGGGACAGGCAATCAGTTCGCTTTGCAACAGAGCGGATGCTTTGACAGCAGATGTAAACTTATTTGACATCCCAGGGGAAAAAAGGTCTGTAATTCCAAATAGGCCAGACAATTCAGACTCCCGTACACTTCAATGAACTAGAAAGAGCTGAGCAATCCAGCATTTAGAACTGAACTTGTAAACTGTAACTTCATTTGGCAAATGCTCAGTATGCCACAGAAGTATTGTGCTTAAATCTCAACGGACAGGCTTCCAATCTACTCTTGATTACCATCTGCTGGTTACTGAACAGAGCAGTGTTTGCAAATGTAGCTCTGAAAAGAACTCCATTATAGTATCCCATCAGAAAAACAACAGCGAAGGATTTTTCAGCAGTGTGGTCGGCTCACAATAACAGTGGACTCAATATGGGATTTGTGAGTCTGATTTCCAGCTTAGAATGATTGCTAAAGGGTCCTCACTACAAGATAAAATAATTCCTCTTCCCCCCCCCCCAACACTGTGCATAATGATCAGTCCCACTATGGTGAAAGGACGCATTGAATGGAGTATTGCACTCAGATGTGCAATTGCCTGGGTTCAGATGTCTGCTCACTTGTAATAGCAAATCGCCACGTCCCATCTCCAGTGCTGCAAAATTGTAAAATGGTAATCCTAAAAGGCTATTCTGAAGGTTGTAAAATACCTGCTCTGTTAAAACTTTTTTTTTTAACAATACAAATAAAATTCCATTCTAACAATAAATTAAAGGAGAGTATAGAACAGGGGTGGGACGTGGTTGGCGCTGTGGGTTAAACCACAGAGCCTAGGACTTGCCAATCAGAAGATCGGCGGTTCGAATCCCTGCGACGGGGTGAGCTCCCGTTGCTTGGTCCCTGCTCCTGCCAACCTCACAGTTCGAAAGCACGTCAAAGTGCAAGTAGATAAATAGGTACCGCTCTGGCGGGAAAGTAAACGGTGTTTCCGTGCAATGCTCTGGTTCGCCAGAAGCGGCTTAGTCATGCTGGCCACATGACCTGGAAGCTGTACTCTCAGCCAATAAAACAAGATGAGCGCTGCAACCCCAGAGTTGGCCACGACTGGACCTAATGGTGAGGGGTCCCTTTACCTTTACCTATAGACTATGGGTGAGGAGAGGTGGGTTAAGGTATTTTGGTTGCATGGATTTGGAAAGACAAATATATTGGGACTGCTGGCCACAGCCCGTAAACACCTGTACTCTTAAGCTGTTCCCAAAACATACATGCATGCCCAGTGTTGAAGCTGGTTGGTCGAGGCACTAAAAGAGAGTGAAAGGGAGGGGGGAATGAAGTGGAGAGGATCACTGCCATCACAATGGTAATTCTCCATTTGACAGATCCTTTCAATAATCCTTCACACCCCTGAATAGCTGGACTGAGCAGCGGATTTGGGGAAGGGGATTTTTGCTCAGTCTTAGACATAACCTTATAAGATGAGTTGTTTAGCACACACACTACATATTTAAAGCACATTTCCCCCAAAATATCATGGGAACTGTAGATTGCTAAGGATGTTGGGTTTTGTAACCCTGTGATGGGTAAATTACAGTTCCTGGGATTCTTGGGGGGAGGTGCTTGAAATGCATTGTGTTCCTTAATTTCAAATACTATAAGACTTCAAAAGTCAGTGCATCTTCGTAGAAGAAAACTGTTCATCTGAATCCAGCCAACCAGGTGATCCTACCTCCTGTTTTTTTTTAAGTGACAAACTGACCACTAAGCAGCACGAGGAACCTCAAGCCAGATCTGCAAAACGTCTATTAAAACAGGAGTTGCTTAATCACATTACTTCAATTCCCAAGCAAACCAGTTTTAAACTGGCAAGGTGGTAGCTGAAGCACCAGCTAATTCAAAAAGCAGAAAAAGGAATCATGCTCATATGCTGGGATACAGAACTGAATATTATTTAAATATATTTCCATTTTAAAATCAAATTAATCCCATTTTTTGTCTTACTCCTCAAGGGTACATCAATCCAACCGTGCGTGTGTGTATGTCTTCATCCACCAGTCCTGCTTTCCACTTAGACCAATTCTTAAGCTCCTGGGGATGTCTTTTCCACAGACGTATTATTAATACTTATTAATTGCTTTGCTAATAGCCCAGTTTCTGTTTCTCCAACTTTCTCCATTCACACTTCCCTGTCCCCAAAGTGCCAGAACAGATTACTATCTTTTCTTTGGTGTTTCCTCCTTCAGATCCACGATTCTGTTTCATAATCTGATGCTGATCTTGCTAACTTTTTCAGTGATTACCTGACCCTGTTCACCTTCAACCCCATGATCACAGTCCTTTTTTAAAAAAAAATAAAAAAAATAAATTTTAATGCAAAGCAAGCCATATTACCCAAAGAAAAAGACAGTGAACGAGAAAGCCAGTTAGGATGCATGGGGACAAAGAATGGTACAAATCACATACAGTGGTACCTCGAGTTAAGTACTTAATTCGTTCCGGAAGTCCATTCTTAACTTGAAACTGTTCTTAACCTGAAGCACCACTTTAGCTAATGGGGCCTCCAGCTGCCGCCGCGCCACCAGAACACGATTTCTGTTCTCATCCTGAAGCAAAGTTCTTAACCCGAGGTACTATTTCTGGATTAGCGGAGTCTGTAACCTGAAGTGTATGTAACCTGAAGCGTATGTAACCCGAGGTACCACTGTATTGTATTCAAAAATGAAAGTTAACTCTAGAGTTCCAGATCTCACGGGAAGGCAGTATAAGTTGTTATTGTTAAGTGGGGTTTATTTGTGTACAAGATAAAATTCTGCCAGATGGCATAAAGATTTTCCAGTGTAACCATGCCTTGCAATGTACAAAGATAGAGTGTAACTTTTTGTAACTCCTTGCTGCTTTCAAGCTTCAGCCACATCTACTTCCTGTAGGAAATGGATTATATCTGTAGATTAAAATGTAAACCTCCTTTCTTAGATGTGCGGAAGTCATACAAAAAGTAAGTGGCTTTAGAAGTCTGTTAGTGGAGTAAAACACTTGCACCTTACTAAAACTTGGAATTAGGCAATCACACCCTTTTATGCCCTTTTATTTGTGGTCTGCTGACCTCCCCTTCTTCATCACCATTTTAGCATGGTAAACAAAAAAAGATTTACTTACATTTCAATGCAGGCAGCAAATATAAAAAGTAGTACGCAGAAAAATAATTCTAAATTAAAGTAAAATAAATGTTGGTAGTCTCAGAAACACTGACTGAAGCCAGGAGCATCAGCAAAACATGTCTGCATAGCTTGAAAGCATGATGGAAAGAGAAACAGAAGGAAGTGTAAAAGATTATCTCGTTTGTTACAGAATTCTCACCCAGAGGAGGCAGGGGAAGTAGGCCACACAAAGGATCCTATCTAGGAAGTTTAAGAACTCTCTGTGTACAATGGATAATTTATGTTAAGTTAGGTAAAGGTAAAGGGACCCCTGACCATTAGGTCCAGTCATGACTGACTCTGAGGTTGTGGCGTTCATCTCGCTTTATTGGCCGAGAGAGCCGGTGGCCAGCATGACTAAGCCACTTCTGGTGAACCAGAGCAGCGCAAGGAAACGCCGTTTACCTTCCCGCCAGAGTGGTACCTATTTATCTACTTTCACTTTGATGTGCTTTCGAACTGCTAGGTTGGCAGGAGCAGGGACCGAGCAACGGGAGCTCACCCCATCGTGGGGATTCGAACCGCCGATCTTCTGATTGGCAAGTCCTAGGTTCTGTGGTTTAACCCACAGCGCCACCCGTGTCCCATGTTAAGTTAAAGATTATACAAATATGCAGTCAACAAGGAAACGAAGGACCCATACTGAGGGCGAAGGAAGTCTCAACATATGGAAGAATTTTATTTTATATGTAACATTTTCTTTGTATTTGGTGGGATCTGTTTTTGTTGTTCTTTTTGTGGTGAAGGGACTTAATATTTAAAATCAATAAAGATTAAATTGCACGCACACAAAAAGAACTCTCTGTGTACTAGCCCTGTGATTGCCTAGCAAAACATACATTTGTGATTTGGCTGCAAACATCACACTTCCAGCATCTGAACCATCTTTTCCTAGTAACCATTACCAGAACGGCCCCTCAACTGGTTGAGCCAGGACACTATATGCACACTTGGATGGGAGCAAATCCCATTGAACTCAGAGGAAATTACTTCCCAATAAGCATGCATTAGCTAAGGGTGTGAGCAGTTTTTCATTATAGCCCCTTCCCCCATGCCTATCTTCATATCTCATTCATTATCATCTTCACCCATAGGGGAAACATACTGGGGTTGCTGGCTTCTGACAAGTTTTGACGCACTCTCATTAATCAGCTGCGATTCCCTGAAGAGCTTCCTCATCTCCAGTGCTCCAAGAGAGCCAATAACATGCTGATGCAATTAAGGAACACCAGGCTGTTAATTTAATGTTGCATAAAGTAATGATATAGCATGGTTCTGAACAGATCCTGCAACATGCTCGCCATTTGCCACGAAGTTTTTTGAGCACCAAAACCCTCTGTCATGGAATCACTGAACATTAAAGGCAAATTAAGCCATCTTCAATAATTGGGCTGCAGTTAATAAATTAGGCCCCCAGACTCTTTTCCCCCACACTGAGTTGGAAATGTGAAGCATGGAAGGCATGTTTCATTGTGATCAATGTGCATACATTGTGTTGTTGTTTTCCCTCCCCAAATTGACCCCTGAATTTTTGAATTCTGTTGATATTGATGCTGCATTTTATGTTGTATTTTATGCTGTTTTAAAGTTGCATTCTAATCCATGTTTTATATTGCTGTTAGCTGCCCTGAGCCTGGTTTTTCAAGCGGGAAGGGTGAGGTATAAATAATTTATTATTATTTTGTTGTTGTTTAGTCGTTTAGTTGTGTCTGACTCTTCATGACCCCATGGACCAGAGCACGCCAGGCACTCCTGTCTTCCACTGCCTCCTGCAGTTTGGTCAGACTCATCCTGGTAGCTTCAAGAACACTGTCCAACCATCTCGTCCTCTGTCGTCCCCTTCTCCTTGTGCCCTCCATCTTTCCCAACATCAGGGTCTTTTCCAGGGAGTCTTCTCTTCTCATGAGTGGCCAAAGTATTGGAGCCTCAGCTTCAGGATCTGTCCTTCCAGTGAGTACTCAGGGCTGATTTCCTTCAGAATGGATAGGTTTGATCTTCTAGCAGTCCATGGGACTCTCAAGAGTCTCCTCCAGCACCATAATTCAAAAGCATCAATTCTTCAGCGATCAGCCTTCTTTATGGTCCAGCTCTCACTTCCATACACTACTGGGAAAACCATAGCTTTTACTATACGGACCTTTGTTGGCAAGGTGATGTCTCTACTTTTTAAGATTATATTTATCATTATTATACCAAAATAGAAGGCTTTGGGTGATGGTGCAAGACAGTCAAAAGCCACAGCTAAAGTGGTCCAGTATAAAGTAAGCAGCACATAAGCGGCACAGGAAACACTACCAAACCATTCTACATTCTAAATCTTATATTAATAATTCAAAAATTGAGAGAGCAATGTACAAGATCTACTACAGAAGCCACAAACAGAAAGCTCATTCAAATTGTGTCCAAAATGAAGATTCAGTCTTTAAAGTTCCTTTAGCCCGGCGCCTGTAGATATCAACAAAGGTAAGTTTGATAAGCTTACTTTATACTGGTCTACTACGAGAATTGGCAGCATAGGTTCATTTCCTCAGTACAGCTAAAGTGGTAGCTCAGTGAAAGAACATCTGCCTTGCAAAATGTCCCAGTCTGAATTCTTGGCATCTCCAGGTAGGGCTAGGAATTGCACCCTGTCTGGGACCCTGAACTCCAGTCAGTGTACAGTACTGAGTTGGATAGTCCAATTGATCTGAGTCCGTAAAAGCCAGTTTCTTATGTGTCTCATGCATTTCCTTGCAGAAGCTCGGAATTTAGGTCACATTAAGCCCACAGTTGTAAGTCGCTGACCCAAAGGGCAGGTCTCCCTCCCCCATTCTGGCATTTATGAATTTGGCAGTGCAGTGATTGCAGCATGTATAGGGTTGCCATATTTCAAAAAGTAAATTTCCTGACAGCTGCAAAGTTGTTGAGCTTTGTTAAGCTTTCTGGGGGGGGGGGGAACAAACCCAAATTAAATATTTTGAGGGAAACCTACCCCCAAAATAGTGATTTTAAACATCATTTTTACACCCCAAAACCAGGACATGTTAGGAATTTTCCTGATGTATGGCAAGCCTGGCATGTAAAAATGGTGCCTGTTGCACGCAGTTGCCATTGGCACTGTCCTCTTTCATTCCCAGGAATTAAGCACATTGGCACAGTCGAGAAACAGGAGTGCTCTGATGTTCACATTGTGGGGTGCATTATTACTAGAGCAGTCAAATACAACATTTTCCTGTTGCCTAGAATGGACACACGGGAATGTGGCTCCAGACAGGGAGGACTTCCTGTCATACCTGCTCTGGAGCTTCCTCACCCTGTGTGTGAACAGGTAGATGGACGTGACCCTAGCTGACCAGAAAAAAGTGTTGGCCACACAACCATCTCTCTCTTGGACCCTTACTCTCTGACTCTTACTCTTGGACTCTTGCTCTCCTGGCTCTTAGCCAGCGCATGGCTCAACCTTCACATAAGATGGAGCCCACAAGCAGTAAGTCTGAGGTGTAGCTCAGACTTCTTTTCACTTTAACCACAAGATAAAGCTTGCCTCCAGATCACTGCTGTGAACTGAATGTGAGTAAAACTTTATTCTTACTTTTAAAGAAGACTGGGTTGTGTTGTTGTTATTTTAAGAGGGAAATGAAGGAGAAACTTAACGAGGAACAAGCCAGACTGGATTGCTTAATTAAAGGATACTAATGAATCATCAACTTGCTTCCTATAAGTTGCAAAGGCGTGTTGCTGTGCTGTTTACTCACTAGCGCAAGTGAGGAGGGATAATATCAAAACAATATATCCTCTCCTACCTTCCTTAACATTCCCACACACATCACCAGCACTCTGATGCACCAGAGCAGACTCTGTTCTGCTTCCTGAGCGCTTTGAGTGTTAATGCACACACGGGTCACACAGATCCATTATTTCCATGTGCACATCCACTCACACATTAACACTTTCTTTTCTTTTTTTTAACATGATTTTTATTGAGTTTTCCATATTTCATTACATTTTCATAACACAAATCCATAACTTAAAACATTGCTTACACAAAGCATCGACCTCCTTCCCTCCCTCTAACTGACTTCCACACATCTTTACCAATTCTTCACATTTCTGTTACCACTTTTTACCTTATATCTTTTAGCATTCACCTCCTTATATGTAAATCAGCTCCTTATTTTCACATTACCAAACATTTCATCTCAGACGTACAAATGTTTTCAGCTGTTTACAGTTTTCTGTATAAATTTGCTCCAGTCCTTTTGAAACAGTTCGTCATGCTGATTCAGGATCTTCCCCATCAGCTTTGCCAACTCTACATATTCAACCATCTTTATCTGCCAATCTTCCAGTGTAGGAAGTTCCTGCTGCTTCCATTTCTGGGCCAGAAGTATTCTTGCAGCCGTTGTGGCATACGTAAACAAATTTACATTGTTATTTTTTTTAATTTCCTCACCAACTAACCCCAACAGAAAAGCCTCTGTTTTTTTACTGAAATTATACTTAAATACCTTTTTCAATTCATTATATATGATGTCCCAGAAGGCTTTGACCTGAGTACAAGTCCGCCACATATGGAGGAAATTCCCCTCCTTCTCCTTGCATTTCCAACAAGCTTTGTCCTGATTTCTATACATTTTGGCAAGTTTACTCGGTGTGATGTACCAACGATACATCATTTTCAATAAATTCTCTTTAAGTGCCACACACACGTTAACACTTTCAACTGAGCTTTATCTCACTGTTTCCCATCCACATTAATGTGTTGGCACTAAACCTGAGGTCCATTGTGGGCACGCACACATGAGCAGAAATGCTTTCTAGTGGGGCAAAGCTACTCCTGGATACAATCCCAAACGCCTAATATTTCCAGTAAGAATTCTAAAAGTTTGCCTGCTCTAGGCAATTTAGGTGTCTAGTCAATTTAGGGATGGCTCCAGATTTGAGAGCATCCTGAACAAAGTGCTCTATGGTGGGTCCTTTCTTTCCTTCATCAGTGGGTTCTGGACAAGCTGGTTGGGATGGCAACATGCTGAGCAGCTGCATCCATGCAATCTTTACATTCCCCACAAGTACAGGGTTTCTCTGAGGTATTGTGGGAATTTCAAAATGGCAGCCGGAACTGGACACCCACCTCTGTTTAGAGTGCCAGTCTGGCAGGGGCCAGTGATGGAACCTACCAATGTGCTGAGGCCACAGCAGTGGCCCAAGAATGTCACAGTGTTGATGGAGTTCTCAACTAATCCATATCCTATGCCTGGCTTTCTACAGGTTGCAAACTGGAGACCAAAAACTATACTTACATAATTTGTAAGCATGCAGATGAAATCAGAATCATGTGATATTTGTAGAGTGACTTGAACATGTAAATGCTGAATGTTATTACCATAGAGGTTGGTATTGAACCCAAACTCTCCATATTACGAGTTTTGTGCCATCCCTCTGGTTGGTTAATCCGTAATCGGCTTTCTGAACATTTCTTATATGGATATAGGCCATCACAGCACATGAGATTAATGCTGTGCAAGGATATAAACTGTCTTGGGCTGAAATGGCAGACTTGGAACGGCTTAGTCACCAGGCTGCCTCCACTAGAAGAAAACACTCTGCCACTTCGCTGATTACTTGGCTTGAAGCTGAGATAGAAGAAATGGTCTGTCTGGCTGCCTCTCTCTCTCTCTCTTTCTCTCTCTCTCTCAAAGACGAAAAAATCACAGGGTACTGGATATAGGACAAGTAAATTATGCCAATCTATTTAAAAAATGCATTTAGAAGTGCCTTGGGCAAACTTTTAACGGATGAATTTTAACAGCACAGCAGAGTCCTGCATACATGGACCTGTCAGTAGGTTTGCCAACTTTTGATATAAAATGCCAATCCCCTCAAGCGCCATGCTTGCAGGCTACCTAAAGGGCTACAGGCCAGGCCATGTGGCGCACACAGCCCTGTTCTGCAACACCTCTCACTGCCCCTGCATGCTCACCCAGCATCCGCCGCCTGAGATGGTTGTCTCACTGCCTAATGGTAGGGCTGGACCTGAATCTTTGACTAGGTAAAGGTAAAGGGACCCCTGACCATTAGGTCCAGTCGTGACTGACTCTGGGGTTGCGGCGCTCATCTCACTTTATTGGCCGAGGGAGCCGGCGTACAGCTTCCGGGACATGTGGCCAGCAGGACTAAGCCGCTTCTGGCGAACCAGAGCAGCGCACGGAAACGCCGTTTACCTTCCCACTGGAGCGGTTCCTATTTATTTACTTGCACTTTGACGTGCTTTTGAACTGTTAGGTTGGCAGGAGCAGGGACTGAGCAATGGGAGCTCACCCCGTTGCAGGGATTCGAACCGCCGACCTTCTGATCGGCAAGTCCTAGGCTCTGTGGTTTAACCCACAGCACCACCCGTGTCCCTAGAATCTTTGACTAGTAAGTAGCTAATGACTCACTGTGAATTGCAAGTGGGGAGAGCACTGTTGCACCTAGATACCTCTTGCAGGCTTCCTATAATCTTCTGGTTGGCAACTTTGAGAAGAGAATGCTGGGTTACAGTGGTGTAGTGTGGGAAGCTGTTGGGGCGATTGCTCCAGGTACGTTTTCCTGGGGGCACACACAGCTCATGCTGCCGCCCCCAAGCCGCTTTGCGAGGCTGGGACGTGGCAAAATGGCCCAGGACAGGCTCAGGGAGGGCAGCCTAAAAAAGAGGCCCGGTGCCCATCAAAGGCACCCGCAAGGGGCTGGGATCGAAGGTCACATTCCTGTTGTGTCCTTCTCACGTTGCCTTCCCCGGACCCCAACCTTGTAAAGTGGGGCCGGCTTGGGGAGCGCAACGTGAGAAGTTGTGAATGAGCCATACACTCTTCAATCCCAGCCCCTTGAGATTGGGATCGAAGGGCACATGGAGTCCTACTCACAGTGCCCTCCTTGAGCCGCTTTGCAAGGCTGGGGTCATTCCAGCCTCACAAAGCAACTCAGGGCTGGTGTAGCTGCAGCAGCGTGGGTGGCAAGAGCTGAGCTGGCTGGTATTGCGCTCCTTTTGCCCTCCACACCCCATGCCCCACCCACCTGGCGTGCACGCAACCCACGCACCATTAAAGCACACTTCTCCACTGCTGGGTTTGATGGGATTTTCTATGTTCTTCCTATGCTCTTATGTTCTCTGTTTTAACTACAGTGGTACCTCAGGTTACATACACTTCAGGTTACATACGCTTCAGGTTACAGACTCCACTAACCCAGAAATAGTACTCAGGGTTAAGAACTTTGCTTCAGGATGAGAACAGAAATCGTGCTCTGGCGGTGCGGCAGCAGCAGGAGGCCCCATTAGCTAAAGTGGTGCTTCAGGTTAAGAACAGTTTCAGGTTAAGAACGGACCTCCGGAACATATTAAGTTCTTAACCCGAGGTACCACTGTAGTTTGTTAGGAAGCCAATGAAAGACACACAACCTTCAGCTGATTGCTTGGCTGGGGTATCCATATCCCCGGCTTTAACTAGTATCCTTCAAGATAAATCTGACAAAGAGGACGTTTCATTCTAATTGCATTCTAAGCACTCCAGCTTCAAACGGCTATGTCGGAAACATCTCTCTGCGAGTGATACTTTGAGTAATACAGGCCTTCTCAGGAAGCAACGTGCCATCTGCTAATCAGCCTTGGACAACAAAACTGGGGCAGGGACTAAATAGAAGTGTGACACACTTTCTCATATGAGGACAACTGCATTTGCCTTCAGAAGTTTACGTGCTCTGTTAATAATATAGCACGTCAGCTAGTTATTAACCCTTTTTTCTATTTAAGTGGAAAATATAAGGAGCTCAATCTAGCCCATGTCCAACACTTTTAGGTCCTATTCATTTCAGCAATATTGAAATCGATGGATCTGAAAAGTGCGTAAGAATGAACACCAGAAATAAGCGACCAAAACACCGATGAGAATAAAATAGTTTTTGTCTGGCACCAGAATGATGACAAAGTCAGTGCCAGGCAGCCCTCCTTGGGAAGATGATTCCACAATTTGGGGGACCACCAGAGAGAAAAAACCTGTTCTTTCATTGCCACCCTATGAACATTTCTCAAAAGCACACAGGGAAGGGCCTTGAATGTTGATATAAGAGATCAGATAGGATTCATACAGGCAAAGGCAGTCCTTGTGTCATGGACTGGCTGGATGCAGAGGAGTGGTGAGAAACATCAGCTGGGGAACCCCCAAGGAAACCCCCAGGGGAAGAAGGCTCAGAGTCGGGAATGGTGTGAAATGAAGATAAGTGGTCAGAGAGGGAAGCGGGGGCAGACTGAGAGGAGGAGGAGGTGTCAGAAGCTGAAGAGGTAACAGGGTTTAGTGAGCAGGAAGAGTCTGTGCCAGAGAGCAGTCCAGAACCAGAGGCAGAAGCAGAGGCTGGAGAGGCAGCAATGAGTAAGACTAGTGAGGAAGCCAGGCTGTCTCCCCTCCTGTGGCGACTAGCTCCACTCCCCACTGGTGTCTCAGAACCTAAAGAGGGACCAAGAGAGTGAGGAGTCTCAGATTGCTTGGGAAGGAACCAAGGGAGGAAGAGACATAGAGAACTGTGGGAAGGTAGAGACCTCCCAATGGCCTCATTGGGACAAGGACTACTAGCAAGAGTTCCTCTGCTCAATAGACCTAGCCTCCTGAGCGGTTTGAGTTGATTTCCCTGTGTGAATTATCACTAACCTGCTCCTGGCTCCCAATCCAGACACCTTAAGGTATTGAGTTTCTAAGCTGTCGAAGGCTTTATACATGGTCCTGAGCACTGCTGAGAAAGACAATGGCTACAATTTTATACTTGCTTGCCTAGGAGTAAGTTCAACTGGGGAGGGGGGAGAATCAGGCGTGTAGTAGAAGGATAGCCATTTGCAAGATACACCATCAGATTCATAAAAACACCACATTGTGTCAATCTGGGTCTGAATGTAGCTGTGTGATAATGCCCTGCAAGAAATATTCTGGAGAGAGAGATTCTGATGTGGCTGGAAGACATTTATGTTGAGCACTATGTGTTATTAAATAAATCTGTTCCAAGGAAGAGTCTGAAAGGGGGAAGGAAATCAAGGCTTTGTCTCATCTTTCGCAGCCAACCCTCCCACACGACTACACAGACAATTATCAACTTGTCAGCAACCGCATAAATAAAATACATTTATCCTGGAAGAACCATTTGCTGATATCCTTTTATTTTGAAAAGGCTTCAACTTCCTTTTTTCTATTAAAAAAAAACACCTGAATTTGTTTGCATCTAGTTACAGAGCTTAATTAAAAAAGAAAGAAGGAAAGAGGTACTGAGGTCATGCCTGCTTGAAAATCAGCCCACTTCCCTAGAAACCTTTTTCATGGCTTCTCCTTTAAAATGTGCAAAAATAGCATATGGTACAGTTGTTCTTGGAGCGAACCACTTTAGAGGGGGAGTTGGATATTTAAATGCTCTCACATTAAAAATGCCCGGAGAGAACTCTGCCTTCGTTGTAAATGAGGTCCTTTAAAAAAAATGGGAGAGCTTTCAAACACATTGTTTTACCAACTTCTCCATCTTAAGTGAGCCTATCTAAAAAGGAAAGTATCGTGCTCTATTTAATTTTTTTCATATTAGTGGGGAAAGGGCATCATGTCCATGTTGAAAAGCTATGCTATTAGTACTTCCAGAGAAAAATAGGTCTGGGGAACTAAGCATTTGAAAACTTTGACTCTGCTTATAATTCAGTCCTGCTCTTAATTTCCCCCAAAGCAGCACATCGCACAAGCAAGTACATAGAAGTAAATATAGTACAATATAAACCTGGAATTTGGAGCACCGGGTTTGACTGGATTTGTATCTTTCCCTAAAACAACAAGAAGAAGAAAGGAGTTGTTGCGTATGCTGTATCTTGAAAGTGATAAAGAAAATATTATCAATCATTTGGTGACTGGGAGGTGGGTGTTGGAGAAGGTGAAATCTTTCAAAATCGCAATTCCACATTCTCAGGTCAATGTGCAGGGAAGTATATGGTGCATGGATCAGGGAGGTTGAAACTGAGAGGAATAAATGGTATCTCTTTAGAGCTACTGAGCGGAGAAAAGAGGCAGCAACATAACAGATTGTGAATGTTCTGAAAGTGGTATATGGACCTTAGTGAAGCCCAGGTGGTGCATCTCCTACGTGATATATCAACATAAGGGATTGCATTGCCAAATCATACCACCTAATCCAGGACTTGACAGAGCTGGAAGGTGATGTCCAGTGTCTATTGCTTGTCCCAAGGTTCTGGCTGTGATCAATATGCTACCTCCAGACCAGACTTCACAAATCCAGTGCCTTCCTGATGCTTCAGACTGCATCTTCCTTCAACCCAAGTCATTGCAGGTTGTGCTGCTTGGGGCAGATGGCAGCTGTAGTTCAAAACATCTGGAGAATGCCAGGTTGCAGAAGGCTGCACTCAGTTGCCCTTTGTTGCAAATATTATTCTGCCCTTTCAACTTCTGCTTTGGGAGAGACAGGGAGGTAAGTGAACATGCCCATGAGGACAAACTGTGGTCATGGATCATCGAAACATCTGGCATCCTGGCAAGAGACAGCTCGTTTTTTGTTATCTATTCCTTCTTCATTAGTATTCCACCAATGTTTGGAAGCAGAAGAATACATTAACCTTTCCAAAGGATGCATTCTTCCTCCATGCTCTCAAAAACCATGTGGAAGAGTCCTATATGGCTTCCTCACATTCCTCCTGGAGACTGAACATTGCAGGCACTTCTTTGCTCCTCATCTTCTAACCCCTCACTTTTTCCTTGTCTACTTTGCACCATCTCAGTCCAGCTATGGCCATGCCCCATCTTTAAAGAAGCAAACACCATGACATATAGACATATGACACATTATATTAAGTATGTCTTTATGAGGCAGGTATTCATGTCAAGTATTCATGCATGTTCTTTCTTTGTAAGGTAAAGGTAAAGGTACCCCTACCCGTACGGGCCAGTCGTGACCGACTCTAGGGTTGCACGCTCATCTTGCTCAAGAGGCCGGGAGCCGGCGCCGTCCGAAGACACTTCCGGGTCACGTGGCCAGCGTGACGAAGCTGCATCTGGCGAGCCAGCACCAGTGCCACACACGGAAACGCCTTTTACCTTCCCGCTATAAAGCGGTACCAATTTATCTACTTGCACTTAGGTGTGCTTTCGAACTGCTAGGTGGGCAGGAGCTGGGACCGAACGACGGGAGCTCACCCCGCCGCGGGGATTCGAACCGCCGACCTTACGATCAGCAAGTCCTAGGCACTGAGGTTCTACCCACAGCGCCACCCGCGTCCCTCTTTCTTTGTAAGAGGCCTTTAATCCTTCCAGTCCAGTTTCTGAGTATAAACTCCACCCATTTTCTTTGTAAACTGCCTTTACCTTCCTTCAATATTGTCCTCAAGTGTACTAGAAGAAAAAGAGGAGTTTGGATTTGATATCCCAATTTGTCACTACTCTAAGGAGTCTCAAAGCGGCTAACAATCTCCTTTCCCCCACAACAAACACTCTGTGAGGTGAATGAGGCTGAGAGACTTCAAAGAAGTGTGACTAGCCCAAGCTGCATGTGGAGGAGCGGGGAAGCGAACCCGGTTCCCCAGATTACGAGTCCACCGTTCTTAACCACTACACCACACTGGCTCTCAATGCCCTCAATGCAACACGAGTCAGTTTTGAATGGTGTAAGTAAGACGTGCATGTTTAAGGACATAAAAGGACACTTTTCCACCAGGAAAGAAGCAACAGGCAATTCCAGCTCTGTCACATAGGTTGGTATTCCAAAATCGCAAAGCAAAACTGGCTGCAGGCACATGGCTAAGCCTTAAATGCCTAACGTCCTTGGAATCGTAAGAAACAGTATTCAACCACACCTGCATGTATAACATCAGCCTGGAAGAACATGCCATGACTGGTACATACAGAATCACTGCTGTCTCTCTGGCCATGTGCAGACAACCTGTGATCAAGATAACACCAAGTGTGAAGGAGGCATGGGCAAATAAACCCAATAGCTGGGGGGAAAGAGTATAAGAGCCACACAGAGTCCACTGGTTATACAATGAATTCATTGGGTGGCAGTCAACTAAGTTCTACTCACTGTAGACCTGTTGGAATTAATGGACATAATTTAGTCATGCTCATCAGGTTTCCACCGGTTAAAACTTAACTGAATGCCACCCATTGTCTTTCTAGTTCACTCTGGAAACAGTGGCTTATTTTAATGGAGAGCCAATTGGTTGTAGACTTTGGCCAAGCAATAAGGCAAGCATTTCGATGCTTCCACTTCTTTCCAGATGGCCAGAATGGATGGCTGGTCAGTTTTACCACATGGCCAATGGCTTCACGCTCCTGCTTCTCTCTACGCAGCTTCAACAATGTGATTTTTTAAAGCAGTTGTTGTTACCCCACCATGAATGCTCATCTGAAACCACCTTCAGGCTTGATACATATATTCCCATGTGTGGGAGCTATTTTGTGCTCCCAGTTCCCCAAGTAGATAGATTTTTTCTTAATAATTTTTTTAAAAAAATCAGGCTGAAACTCAATTAAAGGATTTTTAACTTTTGAAATCATCGATTTTTAGTCAATTTAGTTATCGATTAAATTTTAATGTCAGTAAAAACATTTGTGCCAAAGGAAGTGTCACTCATTGGGCTAACAGTAATTTCAGGTGGGGCACGTTTCATTGACACCACGGTGGTAGGAAAGGGTTAAAGCCCCTTTCTGGCCCTGATCCTATTTGGGCCCTCAGCACAGCTATTTCTTTTTTAAAAAAAAATGTGTGTGCATACTAATTACTTCCCCCGCCACCCTGGGTCAAGCTAGATGTGATATCAATTTCATATAAGCAAACATCTCAAAAAAAAACCCCGATACTGGTCTTTAAAGTAGCATCATCCCTAAACCTCACTCCCACAAGCAAGCAACATGCATTGACAACCTCCCCTGACTCCAAGCTGTTATCTGCCAACTTTGCCAGCTGCAAAACTCACACTTCTGTCTCCTTCAACAGCAAACAATTTCTCACCAGCCTCCACCTAAGCCGGTGGGTTGTCAGTATCATGCAATCATCAGCCATCAATGATTATTTTAACAGATCTCTACTAGCCCTCAATGCTCATTAAAGAAACATTGTATGCTATTAGATTCTTTATTTTTTAAAAAAGTTCCTCCTAATAGATAGTTATTTTTTGATATAATGCCGTAGCATTTTTCTCAAATTATGAATGAGGCTTCACTGTATCAGAGGGATGCTTAGAGCAAGTTTGTCTCTATCAGGATCTTGCCATTTTCTGGCTTCAATTTGATGCTACAGATCATTTTATAAGCTCTTAGTACTAGCCATACGACTGTAGTGGTCTTTTTCAAATAAACTGATGCAGAGTAACAAATCTCTGTCCAAATGGGCTGTCATCGTATTCAAGAAATCTTAACCAATTAATCATATGATTTAAGTCACTTAATTGATTGGTTGATTAAATTGACAGATGGGTTGAAAGAATTCTGAAGCGAGAAGCATACTTTCTTGGTGTATATCTTCCACACACTTAGCATTCAGCAGAAACAGCCCCCCCTTTTAATGGGCCTACTCTGAGTAGGGTTGGAAGAAGCATTTCATGCTCACTTTTCTGCGCACACACCTTATTGATTAGCAGGAGCTGAAGGAATATTTAAAATAAAGAAATCACATAAAACTGTATGTATATCTAGCTTGCAACCTGATTTAGTTCATTAAAAGGTTTTAATTGATTAATGTAACAAATTGATCAATTGCATGCTGCAGCCCTACTGTTGAGTGATCTTCAGTGTGTATTTAATGTTCTCTCTCTGCAAACTCCCTTAACCTCCCAAGGGATCACCTTCCCACCAGGGACCCAACTTGAATAAAATATTGGAGGGGAGGTAAGCCCCACCCCGCATAAATCAATCACAACATGTGGTGCATTGAAATATACTCGGAGTCGAGAATGGATTTCATGCTCTTTATTCAGCTCTTAGTAGTGAGGAGGAATGGAACTTCCCCCAGACTGTCTGCTTTATATTTACACTATTATTTACACAACGGGCACCACATGATTGGCTAATTCCGGGATTCACCTGTAGGCCAATCAGGTTGCGGATTCACTTCCACCTGGAGCTGGATTGGGTGACTCCTGTGGACCAGTCAGACTGCTGCATTCTGGACCCTATTGTTCTAGGACCAGACTGCTGCATGCTGAATCCTATTGTTCTAGGGCCAATCAGACTGCTGCATGCTGAATCCTATTGTTCTAGGACCAATCAGACTGCTGCATTCTGAATCCTATTCAACTCAGTACATAACATGCATATACACCATCTGTCCATTAACTTTGGGGAGGACTCCAGCCCTGCTCCCTCAATTAGTTTATTTTGGGGAGCGAAGGGACCTTGGCCCTTAGATTTGGCTCCTACGCTTTCCCCATTCCCCCCCCAAAGCCCACACTCCAGATCACAACATGAATTTGCTCCAGCTGTGGCAGCTTACCTGCTGTTCTCCCCTCCCCCACACACACACCTTCCTACAAGGCACTCTTTCAGTCCCAATGCAGTCCATGGGCATAGCCAGTGGGGCAGGGGGGCAGCTGTCCCCTCTAAATCAAGTAAATAAATAAAAAGATGTAACTAACTGACAAATTGCATGGCAGATAACTCGGTACTGTCCCCCAACATAAACCCTGCCCCCTAACATTAATCCTGCCCCCCTAAAATAAATCCTCGTGACGCCCATGCCCCCCTCCACTGCAAACCCTCTTCTGGAAAGACCCCCTCCTTTCCCCATTTCCACAACTTCCCATTTATAACGCATGAAACCCTTCATTGTCTTGTCTCCTCCTGTCTCAGAAACAAAACTCTCTGGGTTGGATCCAGGCAAAGTGGGTGGACCTGCGGTCCCATTAAAACCAATGGGGCATGCTAGGCATGACTTAAGTTTCCGCTGGAATCAATGGAACTCCAGTGTGTTCCATCCCTTCATCCTTCCCCTGGAAACGAAACCACCAAGAGCCCTTGGAGAGCAAGAAAAAACCCAAAAACAGTTCATTTGGAGCTTCTCTAAGCAAGCAAGCGCGCACAACCCCACACAAAAGCGGGAGCGTCATGCTGTTAGTCCTACTCGTTGCCCCTAGACTTGGCTTTGACAGTAAGGTCTGGCTCTGCAGCTAAAGACCTTTGCCACGCGCCCCACCTCCCGCCAGTCCTAGGCTAGATTCTCCGCTGGGTGAATGGGTGGCGTCTGCTATGTTCTTCTCCTCCTTTGACGGTCACACCTGAACGCTGCCGGTTCAAAGTGCCTGCCTCCTTGGGCATCCCTTTGCTACGGGAAGGGAGGTCCTGGAGGGCGCGCAGGGGAGGCGATGATGGCATGTGGAAGGAGGAGGCTGCGGGTTAAGGTTGGGGAGGGGGCGGCTGCTGCCATTGGACAACTTCCCCCCCGCCCTTGCCCCCGTGGCTTTTCGGAAATCGGAGACCTCTAGCAGCCGAGGCGCTCCGTAGGGAGCTCGCTTTCCCCTTTGGAACCAGCCGGACCACCCTGCCCAGACAGGCGGGGAAAGCGCCGGGTGCGCCCAGGGCGCAGGACGAGGGAACTCCCCAAGGTCCCGCCGCCGCAGCTGTTGCTCGCTTGGCCGGACATTGCTGGCAAGGCGCAAAGGTGCCTTCGGAGACTGGGCCAGCTCGGCGCATGCGCCGCTCTCTCCGGCATCACAGCTCTGCCTGTGGATTGAAAGTTACATCCCTTGAATCTTCGCGGGAGGGGGTGGGGAGAGGGAAGGGGGAGAAAGAGGCAGCAACTCTCCACCCGGAGGAAGGAATGTGGGCAGCTCGGCCGCGGGAGCGCGTGGGGATTCTGCTCTTCCCTGCGATGATAGCCATGGTCTGCTATGCCAAGAGGTGAGATTGGCGCTTGGGCGCGAGAGGACGTGTGTGTGCGTCTGTGTGTATGTGATGGGCTGAATGATGGACCTCATCTTCCGGGGAGCTCAGCTCCGTGGATTTCTTCCTCTGCTGGGAGGCTTGTCGGAATCCTTCTTGTGGCTGTGTCGGTGCCTGTGTGTGTGCGTTCAAGCGCTCGCTCTGAATCCTTTTCCTCTCCCTCAGCCTGAATGAGCCCAGCAACATGTCCTACGTGAAAGAGACCGTGGACAAATTACTCAAAGGATACGACATTCGCCTGAGGCCAGACTTCGGAGGTGAGTCTCCTCGGATTTGTTTACAAGGGGAAATCACCCGGCTGCGTGCCGGTCCCTGCAGGGTCAGAGGCAAGGGCCGCTTAGAATTCTAATCAGCCGGGAAAGGGGTCCCTTTGGTAACCAATTCCTTTCCCTCAAAATGGGCACGTTCTCTTTTCTCTTCCCTCCCCTCCCCTCATATACACATTCGGACATCTATAGACATGCTCCAAACGTGTGGGCTCTAAATTGATTCAGTAAATCGATGTCCTTATATAAAAGGATTTTGCTGGGGTCTGGTGGTAGACTTTCAGATTTCACAGAGCTCTTCTTCAGACATGAAAAAGAGCACACCAACGTTTAAGCACGTGAACAGGTACAGGACGCACTTGAGGCTCAGAAGTCCTGACCTTCCAACCCTTTTGACTGCTGGCCATTAAAAACAAACACCTGTTTCCGTTTCCAGGCTCTCCCGTTGACGTTGGCATGAGAATAGAGATTGCCAGTATAGATATGGTCTCGGAAGTCAACATGGTGAGTACTCTCTTGGAATAAATAGCATTGGGCGGAGGGGACGCAAGGCGCTCTCTGAGATTGCAGAGGGCTATTCAGGAGAGGTTGGCCGTTTGTCGAGTTTAATGTCGTGGCGTCCTGTTGTGAGGTGTGCTGGAGAAATCAGTTTGGGGAAGACTTTGGCTGCTGCCCCCTCGTTCGCCTCACCTTTTCCAAATGTGGAACGGCGCCACCTGCCGACCGCCGCAGGTCACGAACTGGTTTCAGCACCGCGGACAGCGACCTGTGCCTAGGCTTTTAAAATGGTATTTCTACGCTTCTTCCGCTCTCTCCTTCTGTAGCGTTTGATTTGGATAAGGAATTAAACTGCAATTGTATTGGGGTGAAATAGAATAAAAAGAGGGGTGCTGAATGAATAGCCAGTTGATCGTTCGGAATCAAATGCTGAAAGGATGCGCAAGCGCAAAAAAGGGGTGCAAGCATGGAGCTTATAGGACTTTGTATGCAACTGGTAGCTTGCTGTAATCTAACGACTGCGGCTCTCATTGCAGTGATCTAACTTGGCATGCGAGTGATGGGGGGGAATATTTATAATAAGAAGCCATATTTATTTTATTTTACTTTAAGACTGTGCTGATCTTATTTAGGTAACAAATTCTTCCTGCTATTCAGTGATGGGCTAAATCAGTGTTTGGTTCATTAGGAAGGGTTGGCAGCTGAATTGCTACTGGAGATACAGAAGCCTGTTGATTCCACTCCCCGCCCCGCAGTGTTTTGACAGTCTCTTGTGAAGATGAACTGCTGAGTGATGATTGCTGAATATCAGTGCTGACTTGAGGGACTCCTGCTGAGTAATAAAAAAACAATGACAAGAATTAAGTTTGAAGGTCTGGATGACTTTATTCAAGAGACAACTCAGATTATGGGTTTGAAAGCTTACTAGAATATGTCCCTTGGTGTGTCTTGTTTGCAGCTGAGAAATTAGGGCCATGCAATATTTACTGTCGATTTAGTAGATTTATATGCTGCTTTATGACTACAGTCCTCAAATCATCTCACATTTATTTGCTTACAGTATTTATACTCTGTTCAGTGACAAAAAAGTTCTCTGGGTGTCTTACAATAAAACAATTATATGCAAAATTAAAACCTAGAAATAATAATTAAATATCGCATAAAAGATCAGCAGCAGCACCAAACATTTCACAGATTTCAAAAACTCCAGAAACAACAAATTTATAAACAACAAAACGGTTTTAAGATTTAAATGCCTGGGGAAAGAAAGGCATGGGGAAAGGAAAAAAAGTATTCACCTGGTTCCATTTTTTCAAAAGCCAGAGTATATGCATCAAGCAAGACTATCTGGGCTGCTACCACTGGGGTGTTCCCTAGTAGCCAACCACCCGACCTTATTTGTTACAAATATGAAACTGATGCAGCTAGAAGCATGCACTTGAAAACAAAGACTGCCCCACTCTGCTTGAGCAGGAGCTAACAGCTGATGTTATTTCCCACAAGGGAGTTGGGTCAGATGGCCCCCTGTTGAGTGGAGGGGAAAGTCCAGCTGGCACAGACCCAGGCATTTTGCATGACTCTTGCTCCTGGATTCCTTATCACAGGCCAGTTGGCCTTAGATGGCCCTGTGATGGGGAAGAGGAAGTCCAGCTGGGGAAGAAGCAGGCTTCTGGTGTTTTACTTTGCCTGCCTGCCTCCTGCCTGCCTTCCTCTATATGCTTTAGTTTCCTGCGTTGAGTAAATAGCTTTGCACAAAGAAGTCTTGAGGGCCAATTTGTACTACTATTTTTTTTCAGTGCTGAATTTAATCCAATATTATTTTTAGCAGTCATGGTTATAGATATTCACAGTCTCCCCCCACCCCACCCCCATCTTTATTGTCTTTCTATATCATCAGGTCCCTATCCCCTGGTTGTTCCTAATTCTAAACAGCACAAGCCTTTGCAGAAAATGGCACATGGACATCTCTTCTACATGTTCCTGCCCAGAAATCTGTCCTAGCTGCCTGTTGCTTTGGTTATACAGTGGTATCTCGGGTTAAGTACTTAATTAGTCCCAGAGGTCGATTATTAACCTGAAACTGTTCTTAACCTGAAGCACCACTTTAGCTAATGGGGCCTCCCGCTGCTGCCATCCCATTTCTGTTCTCATCCTAAAGCAAAGTTCTTAACCCGAGGTACTATTTCTGGGTTAGCGGAGTCTGTAACCTGAAGCGTATGTAACCTGAGGTACCACTGTACATGCACACATGCATACAACTTATCTGTTGTATACCAGCACTTATACAAGACAAACTACCTAACTCACAAGAAAAGCTACCTAGAGTTTTCTAGCTATAAAATCTCATAGGGTTAAGGTTTGAGTGCTATAGCTTGTATGTCTCACCACATGTCATGTGGTACATCCCAATGTTTCTTTCATTAAGAAAACAATGGTCACAGCTGAAACATTTTCCAATCTAGATAGAATTATGTTTCCCAAAGGACAGGGCTTGAAACTATCCCAACCTTTCTAAGGAGCAAAATTATGATTGGTTGACAAAGGTCAGGATCTCTGAACAGGGCAATCGGCTCCTTCTGACTGTAAACAATGCTTTGTCAAGCCTGACATGAGTTTGTATTAACCTCCTTACCTGGGTGTGTAATTGCACAGTGAAATAATGCTGTCCCTAGCAGAGTTAAAGGCCTTGTTATAAGAGATGCTCGTGAACTTCCAAGCATTGGGAGTGCTCTGTTAACTTTACTGGGAGCTGAAGGGACTCAGAATGTCACTGTGGGACTCTTAAGAGTGCTGTGGGATTTATTTGTGTTGCTTACACCAGCAATATTTTTCCTAGGTCTTCAGGACAGCATGATTCATAGCATGCCTGTCCTATGCCAAGGTTTCACATTACTCCTTGCTGAGGTGGCAGAAACATGCCTTGTAGCATCTGAGGATGTGCTCACCCTAGGGCAATTAAATTGGTCTAAAAGGACTTATAACATTTGTGCTGCCCAAGCTAGCAGATTAGTTTTACTAGTAGAAATGCAAAGCGCATCACTTCCGCCACAGCTGGGTGCAATTGAGTTTCAAGCGAGACAAAATTAGCTCACTCTTCCCTGTTCCATTAGGCAAAGCTCTGCCCCTGCCCTTGCTGTTGAATATTCCTGGAGCGTCCATACATTTTTTTAATGGATATGCCTGCCTTTTCTACTGGATACACCTGAAGCACACCTGTCAATAATATTAGATGCACCTGGCCCCAAAGTCCCATCGATAATGCATGAAGGAGCCAGAAGAGATCTGCAGAGGGACAGCGCTTTGATATATTTCTTTCTAGAACACGGGTGGATAACTTTGGGCACACCAGGTGTTGTTGGACCACGTAACTATTGGCCATGGTTGCTCGGGTTGATGAGAGACGTAGTTCAGCAACACCTGGAGGCTCAAACGTTTTCCACCCCTGCTCTAGAGGGAATTGGCAGCGGGCCCATGAGTCAACCAGCTGCATCATTTTAACTATTCTGGCATTTTGTAACAATAAATAAATAAATAAATAAATAAATAAATAAATTTTTATTTATTTATACCCCGCCCTTCCAGGTTGTACAGAGGCCCATGCTTTCAAGTGAATTTCTGGTCCACAGGCGAGTGGGAATGATAGCTCAGTTGGTAGAGCATGACTCTTCATCTCAGGATCATGGGTTGGAACCCCACATTGGGCAAAGGATTCCTGCATTCCAAGGGGGTTAGACTAGGTGGGCTTTGTGGTCCCTTCCAACTCTACAATTCTGTGAGTCTATGAATGTGCAACAAGCAGCACTCTTCATTCCTTCTCCCCCGTAAACCTACCCAATTGTTTTATGGGTGTTCCCGATTGTTTCAGTTGGAGAGACTTAGAGTGTACGATGCCAAGAAGATATGTTACTGCACAAACTGAGAGCCCCACCTGCATGCCCTAAGAAAAGGCTTCTCATTTTACCCCCTTCAATGGGAGGAGCAACTATGTTTCCCTTTGTATGTATCCCATTGTACTGCCAGAGCCAGTCTTTCACTGGAATGAGTGGCAAAGTCTAAGTGTTTGGATTAGACTACAGCTGGCATTTAAGTTCAGCCAGAATATTTTATAGTGACTTTTTTCAATTTTTACTAGAATTTAAGAGCTGCGGGCTAAATGTTTCTGTGTTCTAACTAGACAACTGCTATTGAATGTAAAGCAAAAAAGCTGGTTTTCTGCAGTAATAGATAGTTATCATCACAGAATATTTGCCTTATGAACAATGCATCATAAAAGTGGAGACGCTATCTGTTACTCACCAAAATAATTAATCTGTCACTTAGGAGCAGGTGAAAGTGATTGATTCATAAATGGTCTACAGTTAGAAATGGGCAGTCAGGTTTGCTGATGATATCAAATATATCAAATTGTTCAGGGTGGTTAAAACAAAAAGGGACTGTGAAGAGTTCCAAAAGGATCTCTCCAAACGGAGTGAATGGGCAGTAAAATGGCAAATGCAATTCAATGTAAGCAAGTATAAAGTAGTGCACATTGAGGGGGGGGGGAGAGAATGTCTAAATTTCACATATATGCACACATGGAGCCTGTAGTTAGAGTAACTGACCAAGAATGAGACTTTGGTGTTGCAGTGGACAGTTTGATGAAAACGTTGACACACTGTGTGGCAGCTGTGAAACGGGCAAATTCAACGCTAGCGATCATTTGTAAAGCGATTGAAAATGAAATAGGCAATATTATAATGTCATTTTCAAAATCTGTGGTGCTACCAGACTTGGAATACTGTGCACTGTTCTGGTTGTTTCACCTCAAAACAGATATCGTGCAGCTGGAAAGGGCAGCCGACATGATTGAGGCAATGGACCAAGTCCCCTCTGAGGGGCCATTACAACATTTGGGACTTTTAAGGTTGGAGAAAAGTCAAGTAAGAAGGGATGTAAGCAAGTAAGAGGCATGGTGAGGAGAAACTGAAAAGAGAAAAGTTTTTCTCCTGCTTTCATAGGGTTAGAACTCGGAGACATCCAACGAAGCCAGTGTGGTGTAAGAGCAGTGGACTCGTAATCTAGTGAACCGAGTTTGATTCCCCGCTCCTCCACATGCAGCTGCTGGGTGACCTTGGGCCAGTCACACTTCTCTGAAGTCTCTCAGCCCCACTCACCTCACAGAGTGTTTGTTGTGGGGGAGGAAGGGAAAGGAGAATTTTAGCCGCTTTGAGACTCTTTAGGGTAGTGATAAAGCGGGATATCAAATCCAAACGGTGGAAAATTCAGGACAGACAAAAGAAATATTCACTCCCACAAAGGCAGTGATGACCACCAACTTAAGTTTATTTCCCTCCCCCCCCCCCCGATTTTTTTTATTCGTTTTATAACACAAATAAACAGCACAAACAGAAAAACAAAGAATGCAAACAAATTCTTGTCTTGCCCTTATTTTTTCTAAACATTGTTAGGTGGGCTTCCCCAAATCCACCCTATCATTTTACCTCATCTTTAGCAGTTACATATATCATAATTTCTAACCATTTTTCTTCATCACACTTACTTTAACCATAAAAATCTTCACATTTCATTACTTACAGATAATACTATTTTAAAATACACTATCTTCTACTTCTAACCCTACAGCCTATACCCACTTCCAAAGCTATTCTAAGATTTAAATATTAACATATTTTTTTTTCAAATATTCCTTAAACTTCTTCCAATCTTCTTCCACCGTCTCTTCTCTCTGGTCTCGGAGTTTCCCAGTCAGTTCAGCAAGTTCCATATAGTCCATCATCTTCATCTGCCATTCTTCGATAGTTGGTAAACCTTGTTTCTTCCCATTCTTCACTAGTAATATTCTCGCAGCTGTATGTTGTGGCATACAGAAAAAAGGGACATCCTTTTTGGGGATTTCACCCCCCACTATACCAAGTAAAACCACCAACTTAAGTTTAAAAGAGGGTTAGACAAATTCATGGATGATAAGGTTACCAATTACAGATAGGTAGCCGTGTTGGTCTGCCATAGTCAAAACAAAAAAAAATAATCCTTCCAGTATTATCCTTCCAGGTTACCAATGTGTATCTGAAGAAGTGTGCATGCACACGAAAGCTCATACCAAGAACTAACTTAGTTGGTCTTTAAGGTGCTACTGGAAGGAATTTTTTTTTTGTTATGATGTGGACATAAATGAGATGGCAGGAATATGCTTTTCTACTAGAACTAAGAAATAGGAAAGGAATGTTGGACTTCCATGGATGATTCAATCAGCCTTGGTAACAATGGGCAATCAAACTGCAGCACGAGTGACTCAGTTAGTAAAGGCATTAAGGAATCCCTTCAGGAAAGTCCATGAAAAATGGATAAATCCCAACACGCAAGGCCGAGAGAATCCAAAGAACCCAAAGCCAATCATTTCTCCTTTGACAAGGAACATGATTATGGCATCTCTCATCTCAAATAAACTTGATTAGCATTTAGCTGCTTGGGGCACTCTTAACAATGGAGTCAAATTGATGCTTTAAAAGTTCCAGGGATTGTAGAGAGCAGCTAATCAACTTTTCTATTCTGATGCGTCCATATTCTACTTCATGTTCTGCTTCAGTTTGGCACATGAGACTCTATTGCGGTGCTCTAACGCAGTCCTCTAATGCACGGTCACTAGATCAGGGTGGGAGAACAAAGTACTCTTAGGCTTCTGCTCCTACCACCCCTGACCACTGGCCATGCTGGCTGAAGCTGATGGGAGTTGGAGTCCAGCAACAACTTGGAGGGCCACAGGTTCCCCATCCCTACATTAGAGATCCCTGCACTAGTTTGTCAGATGTTGCACAGCAAAGTTATTTGTATAAGAAGGCTGGTATTTATCTGTACCAGCCCCAGTTTCTCCACAGTCCCTTCATTCTTAAGGGCCATGCTTCCCTCCGCTGCCTTTTCCTCAAATCCCTACTCTGTAGTCTGTGTTGCTTCTGACTTCTATCTCACCCTGACTCTCAGGCAGCCTTGCTCAGTAGGAGGGATGGAAGAGTCTGCCAGTTTCAGTCCTCTCAGTTTCTGATTTTCCCATCTTTAAATAGGTTCTCTGCATTTCTGCAGAAATCTATGGATATTTTAAAAAAAAAAAATCCTCATGAAAATTCTTCGGAATGTTAGCGTGAATTTTCGTCTTTGCCTTCTCGGTAGTGGCACCCGCCCTGTGGAACACGTTCCCACCAGATGTCAAAGAGGAAAACAACTGCTAGACTTTTAGAAGACATCTGAAGGCAGCCCTGTTTAGGGAAGCTTTTAATGTTTGACGGACTACAGCGGTACCTCTGGTTGCAAACGGGATCCATTCCTGAGGCCCGTTCGCAACCTGAAAAGAACGCAATCCATGTCTGTGCATGCGCAGGTCACGATTCGCCACTTCTGTTCATGTGCATGATGTCATTTTGCGCATCTGTGCATGCATGAGCAGCAAAACATGGAAGTAACCCATTCCATTACTTCTGGGTCGCCGCAGGACGCAACCTGAAAACACACAACCTGAAGGAAATGTAATATGAGGTATGACTGTATTGTATTTTAATATTTTGTTGGAAGCCGCCCAGAGTGCCTGGGGAAACCCATCCAGATGGGTGGGTATAAATAATATATTATTATTATTATTATTTCATACACCACTTTGACTAATGTACACATTTGTGCAAGGAATTTCACCAAACGCTTTGCATTTTTGTAAAGTGATTTTCACAAATATGACACGTGTGCTGTTTTCTGAATGTGGCAAACCCTTGGAAGCATGAGTGACAGGTGTGCATCCTTAGATACTTATGCATGGTTCTTCGGTTCTTTGGAAACTAGAAGCAGATTAGGGGAAAGTACCCCGTTGCTCTGCACATCTTCCCATCCTCTGATTTGATCAGCCACGGTGACTCATGCCAAGCAAACCATCATGAGATCAGGGCAATGTCAGCACAGTTATTACATGGCTTGCTGGCACTGGATGCCCTCAGTTAGTCAACCTGAAAAAGAAAGCAAAGCTCTTCATGGGTATGCTCCATACAGCCAAATGATTAAAGGAATGTCCAAAATCAAAGACAGTATGTCAGCATGAACCTCAGGTGTCACAATCCCTTGCTTTAGCCCACAAACACACCCTGTGTCCTAGACTACCATGAGACATATGTTAATGTGAGTCTATTTCACCTCTGCTTTCTGGACACTCTCGCTGCCGTTTACAGAGCATCTTTGGAATCTACAAGGTGACCCTTTGGCATAGCATCAATTAATAGCAATTTAACAGAATTTAGCAGTAACAAAAGGCTTGTGAAACATTTACAAGACTCGGAAATGAGTCCATTAGCAGCAGGGTTATGACTACGACAAAATCTATTAGACTCCGTCAACATGAGCTGTCTGCTTTCTGGAAGCAACTTGCTTTGAGTTAAACAGGCTGTTTATAAGAGAAGCCGGTGAATGCTTGTAATCTTGCTATGCACAAGAGAAAGTAATTGTGTACAGCAGTGGTTCCTAATTATAGCTAATTACCAAAGACCCCCTATTTTTCAAAAGCCAGGCCAAGGACCCCCTACTTTTGAAAGTTTTGATAACTCTATGGCATGGGTGTAGCCAAGGGGGGTAGCTGCCCCCCAATCAATACAAATCAATACAAATCTAAGGTTCTGCCCCCCAACAAAAATCCTGCTCTATGGTAGTTACCTCTGCAAAGCAATTTTTTAAACAAAATGTGGGCTAGCCCCTAATAAGCAAATGATTTTAGGTATAGTTTTTTTTTAAAGACCATAAAGTGATATTACCACACAAAAATGACAAACAAATAGTTGGAGGGGGAGGCAAGGGATGGGGCTGCGGACCCCCTGGATGCATTCTGCAGACCCCCAGGGGTCCCCGGACCCCTAATTGGGAACCACTGGTGTACAGAGTTCCCCCAAAATAGTGAACATTTTTATTCATGAAAGTGTCCTTGTCACATAATTCAATAAATTGCATACAGTCAATAAATGATATAACACAGAATAACCAGCCACAGCAATATCTGACGTAGGGGTGTGCAGTTTGGTTACTGGCGTAGGAGAGCATTTAGTGAAAGGGAAAGGGTTGGCCTTTTGTTGTGGCTGTGTTGAAAAGGAGAATGAGTAGCGTCAGTGCAGAAGAAGCTCCTGCCCAGTGTTTGGATTTGGTGGTTTAGTTTTAGTTTGTCATTCTTTAATTCAGTGCTCTTCCTCGACCTTGCGTAAGTGAGAAAGTTATTGTGAGGTTTTCTGTTGTCATGCACATTGAAATGAAATACACAACACACACATGTGTTGGTGAAAATTTTAGGTTGTTTTTACCCTTGTTTTTATACTTCTTTCTGTTAGTTTCTGTTCTTATCACTGAGCAGCTGCTTGGAGTCACAGGACTCTGTTTACATTCCAGAGACCTTCAAGTCTCACAAGAAAGGAGACGGGATGTGACATTAGTGTGGTTTCCTGTTTCCTTTGTTCCTTTGTTCCTTTGTTCAGTTGCTCTCTGCTCTCACAGGGAGAGGCTGTACATTTCTTTGCTCTCTGCGTAGCTAGAAAATAAAGCATAGCAATGTAGCTCATACTATCTCATCCTTCCATGTGCTGTTTTGATGCTCTGCTGGGACGATGTGCCTGAGGCCTTATCAAAGGATAAGGTCATCAATTAATTGTCGGGAGGCGATTCCGAAGATGAACCTTATCAGGTCGGTCGAATGGAGATTCCGACAGTTGCAATACGTTGCTTTGAGTTAACGTTTGTGAAAACAACTATGAAATAAGAAGAAGAAGAAGAAGAAGAAGAAGAAGAAGAAGAAGAAGAAGTCGTCATTGGAATTTAAGTTAATTTGAGTTCCACGATGGAAGAAAGGTGGAATATGAATGTACTAAATAAATAAATCTAATAAATGACCTTTATCTAAAAGGTGCCTTCTGCAAGGAAGAATGGCAGGGCTGTTTGGAAAAGCTAGATAATTGGAAATATGGGGTTGCGATACTGAAGAATGAGATCTCGCTCCACTCCAAGTATATATGCAACCTCCCCATATTCTTCACAGATTTCAACAGCCATCGTGTGTGTGTGTTGCATTTTGTATTCCCTAAGGACAAATTCATCTAAGTCCCATCACATCCTCTCCTTAAAAGAATACTGAGTGCAGTCTCTTCCATCTCATCTGGGAGTAAACTGATTTAGAGGACAGTTCTAAACACAGTTTTACTACAACTACCAATAATTGATTCATGACCATAGTTGTGCAGGGTTCTTGAATTTCAACCAGTTGAATTTGTGGCTACCTTATTCCTTCTGTCTTCCCATACTTCTTTTTAATGGTGATTGGAAAGGGACAGAGCAAATCTCCAGGTTTGCTCCATCTGACAAGCCTACTGAGAGAACATGGGCATGGTGTTGGTGGTTGCTGTGATGGTGGTGGTTGGTTGGTTATTTGGTTGCTAGGCACAATAGAATGGGCTGCTTGTTTCTTTTAATGTGGAGGATGCTTCAAATATTCACACACACACCCCACTTGCAGGCTGAAGGCCCAGCAGCAAATTACATGAAATGAACCTGCTGGTTATGGATGCTAGTTCAAATGTCAAGCTGACCATCCACATGTCAAAAAGGGAGAAAAGGGGGGCAAATAAAGGGGAAATGGAAATAGCTTTATCCATTTAAACAACTAAGAGCAGGGTAGCATTGGAACCTGAACCACTTACCTGGGGCTGTGCTTCATAATCATCGTGAGTCACCAAGTGTTGCCATGGAAACAGCTACATTACATGACACAGTCTGTCTCAGAAATACAAAAATAACTGCGTAGAAAAATATTCATTTATGCATTTTGCAGTCCCCCCACCTGCTTTTAGAAATTGGCTTTCCAGCATTAATTAATTCCACCAAACTTCTGGATGTGATGAGCTAGGTGGGCACTGTTTGCTAAGTGGGCTTTTTGATAAAGATGCGTGGCGTTCCGCAAAGGCAAGTCTGCTTTTTGCTTTTAACAAAAAGGAAAAAGAAGAATGATGGATTCCACCAAAAACCTGAATGACATTCTAGGATGGCATAGATCTTTAGCTTGCTGCACAGGAAAGGGCAAAAGATTGAGATACAGGAGATTTAGATAGAAAACTTTCCTTAGTAACTGAAAACACTGGGCAGATTAGATGTTCCTGTCTTCACACAATTAACAATTGTTTCCCCAGTGTTACTGATCAATATCTGCAGTCCTAGGGAAGTGACAGGGACGCGGGTGGCACTGTGGGTTAAACCACAGAGCCTAGGACTTGCCGATCAGAAGATCAGCAGTTCAAATCCCCGCAACGGGGTGAGCTCCCGTTGCTCGGTCCCTGCTCCTGCCAACCTAGCAGTTCGAAAGCACATCAAAGTGCAAGTAGAAAAATAGGTACCGCTCCGGTGGGAAGGTAAACAGCGTTTCCGTGCGCTGCTCTGGTTCTCCAGAATTGGTTTAGTCATGCTGGCCACAGGACCCAGAAGCTGTACACCGGCTCCCTCGGCCAATAAAGCGAGATGAGCGCCGCAACCCCAGAGTCAGCCATGACTGGACCTAATGGTCAGGGGTCCCTTTAGCTTTAGGGAAGTGACGTCACTCAGACCTCCTGGTGCCTGTCATGCACCCATAGCAAAAACCAGGCATCAAAAGGTGGAGGGAGACTTTTCTCCCTCCTTTACCTATTGATAGAGCAGCACTAAGCACCACTAGATTATTAAGATTCAATCTGGACTACAGCTTTCGGTCCAGAATACTAGCCTCGTATTTCAGGTGAATATCACAGATTGGCTAGATTCGTATTTTCAGTTCTAGAAATATGAATGTTGATGCCATCTCTAAGAACATGGCCTTTTGAAAAGCCTTGGTGGATCAGACCAAAGACCTGAATATATCATGCATTCCCTTCTCACAGTACCTAAACCAGATGCCTATGGGAGGTCCACAAGCATGACCTGCAAAAGATAAATAAAAATCCACTCTCTAATATTCCCCTTATATTTTGCTTCCTATCTCCCACCTTTTTAAAGTACCATCATGTGTTTTTATTATTATTTAATCACATTTTAACCTTCTGAACTTTACTGGGGGGGCAGGGAAAGAGAAATTCAAGGTGGTGTAAGGCCACATGTAAAAGCCATTGAATAAAGTCAGTTGAACTGACTTCTGAGTAAGCCCATTTAGGGTCAGGCTAAAAGGACAGAAGGGATGTGGACAGCACTGTGGGTTAAACCACAGAGCCTAGGACTTGCCGATCAGAAGGTTGGTGGTTTGAATCCCCACGACAGGGTGAGCTCCCGTTGCTCGGTCCCTGCTCCTGCCAACCTAGCAGTTCGAAAGCATGTCATGTGCAAGTAGATAAATAGGTACCACTCCGGCGGGAAGGTAAACGGTGTTTCCGTGCGCTGCTCTGTTTCGCCAGAAGCGGCTTAGTCATGCTGGCCACATGACCCGGAAGCTGTCTCTGGACAAACGCTGGCTCCCTCGGCCTATAGAGCGAGATGAGCGCCGCAACCCCAGAGTTGGTCAAAACTGGACCTAATGGTCAGGGGTCCCTTTACCTTTACCTTTAAGAGGACAGAAGCTGAAACGTCAACATTTCTTTTTTTAAAAAAACAACCGGTTCTATACATTTAAATTGACCTGCTATTGAGACAATTTTTAAAAATTGCACATGCACTCATCAGAATTTTAGAGGGATGCACACACACACACATACATGCAGACAGAATAAAATGCACAGAAATGATAAGATATAATGGAATGCTGCCAAATCAGAACGATTTGTCCTCCTGTTACATCAACAGCACTGTGTAAAGAAAAGCAGACAGGAGGTGATAGGTAGGTTAGATTTTATGCCTATCGGTTTTGACAAAGCCCTGCTAAATGCTGGCTTTGTTTTTAACTGAATCTCAGGCATTTAGGTGCCTTTTTCTGCCTCTTATTTTCCCAAGCCCACATTTCAGCTCAACATGTGGCACTGTATCCAGCGTTTAAAATATATCAAGAGTTCAAAGATAAAGACAGAACGGACTGTGCTGCTCAGTCAGCTAATGCTGCTCATCATTTTTAAAAAATAAATAAATTATTTTCCTCGTTCACAAAAGCATATGCTTCGTCTCTTTCTTCAGGTTGTGTTTTCTACAGATCAGTTACACTTGTCGTGAGACACTGGTGTTATATGGAAGAAAATGGGGGGGGAGGCGGAGGGGTGGTAAAGACTGTGTTCTTTTACTTAGTGTGTGTGTGGTGGTTTTGTGTCAGCGTCACTTGGGTAGGATCTCTTTCTATTTGTTTGTTATGTCTCCTTGGTAGTGAGAGAGGTTGGGGTGGTCTAGGGTGTGGTTGACTGCCTTTGGTTGGCTGCAGTGGAAATTGTTTGTGCCTGTGTGAGGGTGGTGGGTTGATGGGTTAAGTTTTTGTTGTTGTTTAGTCATGTACGACTCTTCGTGACCCCATGGACCAGAGCCCACCAGGCACTCCTGTCTTCCACTGCCTCCCGCAATTTGGTCAAACTCATGCTGGTAGCTTCGAGAACACTGTCCAACCATCTCGTCCTCTGTCGTCCCCTTCTCTTTGTGCCCTCCATCTTTCCCAACATCAGGGTCTTTTCCAGGGAGTCTTCTCATGAGGTGGCCAAAGTACTGGAGCCTCAGCTTCAGGATCTGTCCTTCCAGTGAGCGCTCAGGGCTGATTTCCTTAAGAATGGATAGGTTTGATCTTCTTGCAGTCTATGGGACTCTCAAGAGTCTCCTCCAGCATCATAATTCAAAAGCATCAATTCTTTGGCGATCAGCCTTCTTTATGGTCCAGCTCTCACTTCCATACATCACTACTGGGACAACCAAAGCTTTAACTATACGGGCCTTTGTTGGCAAGGTGATGTCTCTGCTTTTTAAGATGCTTGGGTTAAGTTAGCCATATTGAATTGTATACTGCCGGTGGGTTCGTGTTGTTGTCTTGCTCGGCTGTGTATGCCAGAGGTAGGCATCCTAAGGCCCATGGACTGGAAGCGGCCCATGAGGATCACTTAACCGGCTCATGAGCCAACCCCGAACCGAGCTACCCGCTCGGTGACTCTCCTCGGTGACTGCACTAAAGCGGTGCAGCGCAGCACAGGGACTCTCTTCCACGGCTCCGGAAATTGTTTCTGCGCATGCCCAGACACCGGAAATTGCGTCTGCACATGTTTGTGGTGCTGAAAATCGCTTCTGCGCATGCCCAGATGCCGAAAATTGCTTCTGGAGATAACCAGTTCTAGGTTGGGGGCACATAGTGAAGATACATTTATTCCATCTAATTTTTTTTTAATATTTCCCCTCTTTGGAGAAAGGAACTCTGTGTATATGCTCAGAAGCACTTAGTCTATAATGCCAGATTGTCCGTGAATGAAATGTAACAAATTGCTTTATAGTGCATCCTTCAGATCAAGTCCCCTGAAAAGGTATCTCAGTCCTTCAATAGACAGGCTAGCTCCAGTTCAGATATTCATGCTTGCACTTCAAAATAGTCTTTCAGCAATTGGTGGACAAAAATGCACCTAGATCACATTGTGATGTGTGCAATATCTCTGCTGAGTATTCTGAAGTCTGGCCACAAACTATATGGCTCTCTCTTACCTTTGTGAATTGGTTACCAAATCAAAGGCCACCATTTAAACTCATTTTACATCATTGTACACAAGAAATATGAAACGGCAGCCACATATTCAAATGATAGCACTGACACAGATCATAATTTCTAGCGTTATTAACGGGAAGTAAATCTATGTCCATTTCTGATATCAAACAAGATGGAGATTGTTTTTCTGCTATTAGGCAAGGAGGGGCAATGATTGCATTCAATTCTTCTGGGAGAGATAGAAACAAATGGTCTGTCCGGCATGAGTAACAGACAGACCCTATTGCATTACATCATGGGAGATTTCAGCTGTGGGATGATGCCTGCCAGCATTGCACTTCAAGGCCCCAAGACACCCCCCCCCCCAAAAAAAAAAATAACGTCACACAGACACATATTTTAGTTAAAGTTATTGGGCAAATTTTGGCCACAGCTTTATTAATTACAAAAGGATGAGCAGTATTGGCTCAGGCATTGGCACAGACTATAACTGACTCCGCCTCTCTGGCTGGTAGTCTGAAAGGGTAAACACCAAACGAGGGAGCAACATCGATGAAGACCGTGCGAAGCTAAGCCCGGGGTTCCTGTGGTCCTGGCATGGCCCTAGCCCCTCAAACGGACTTCGGGCGAGAACCAGGCCCCCCAGATTCCTTTACTGGAATCAGTGGCGTAGCGTGGGGGGTGCAGGGGGGACCGGCCGCTCCAGGCGCAACATCTGAGGGTTAGGGTTAGGGGACGCAAATCCATGGGTTAGGGGGCGCAAATCCACGGGTTAGGGGGCACAAATTACTTGCCTTGCCCCGGGTGCTGACAACCCACGCTACGCCACTGACCGGAATAACCTTATTCCTCGAGGGGCAGGTGATAGCCGCACCTCACCTCCCCCGCATTCCAAAAGCCAATGCCTAACCGCCAAACCTTACAAGTTGTGACAATTGCTGAAGGGGTAGGCGAAAACCAAGTAGCCAAAGCCAATCTGCCAAATGGAAAAATTCCTACCCAGCCTCTGTTCCAAAACAGGCAACCCAATCCAAAGCAAGGCCAACGCAACACAGCCTAACATAAGAGGGAGGGAGGGCAGGTGTCTGGCAGCGTGAAGCAAGTGCCCCAATTGCATTGCATAGCCGCCTATATTGAGCCCAGGGATCACGCCACCTCATGCAATTGGCCCAAACAGCCTGGCGTGATCCCTGGGCTGAGGGGGCTGGGGCTAGCTACGCCCCTAACAATTTTAACCCTGTAGGGTTATTCGCGGGGCCCGTGCGCAACCAGGACCCTCTGTAAGGAGGATCCTATTTATTGCACCTTGGTGCGAATTCCGGCAACAAAGGAAAGAGAAGAGGGTGCACTGGTCAGGGAGTTAGACTGCCCCAGAACGCAGTTCATCAAATTGCCCCAAGGATCTTCCACTCAGCGATGCTCACGAGGCTCAGCATGGCTGTTTCCACAAGCTCCAGCACGCAATATTCCTTTTCCCTGACAGCTATTTACTCCCGGCTTTACCTTGCAAGTGATTCCAAAGCAGTGCAATCCTGCCGCATGATAATTACACTCTGCTCAGCGGGGCTGCTGACTGACACGCTGAGATATAGCAACAGGCAACTGTGAAGGTTTAGCTTCGCTCGCTTCAGCTGTCCGCCGCAGCATGTTTACAAGTGAGCACATTGGCAAGATGGAGATGAAGAAGAGCTGTTGCTAGGTGCTTGGCAAAATCACACTGAGTCACGTCCCACGGTATCATGCAGCAAGACCAATAGAGAGGCTCTTATTTGTCTACACAATTGGAAGAAGGGAATCCAAATACTTTATACTAACACAATCCGACACATGCCTACTTAGACATAAGCAAAGGCAGACTTTAGACTCTCAAATTTCAGCAGTGTCCTGTGCGAGGCTAAAATTCTGCACCCCATCCTGCCTCTCATGCTCCATTCTACAGCATTTTTGGGGTGACCCCTGCAACATGGCACCCAGTATACTAATACTAATTTATTATTTCTACCCCGCTCATCTGGCTGGGCTTCCCCAGCCACTCTGGGCAGCTTCCAACAAAATATTAAAATACCATAATACATCAAACATTAAAAGCTTCCCTAAACAGGGCTGCCTTCTTCTAAATGTCTGGTAGTTGTTGTTCTCTTCGACATCTGTTGGATGTTCCACAGGGCGGGCGCCACTACCGAAAAGGCCCTCTGCCTGGTTCCCTGTAACTTGGCTTCTCGCAGTGAGAGAACTGCCAGAAGGCCCTCGGCGCTGGACCTCCGTGTCCGGGTAGAATGATGGGGGTGGAGACGCTCCTTCAGGTATACCAGACCGAGGCTGTTTAGGGCTTTAAAGGTCAGCACCAACACTTTGAATTGTGCTCGGAAACGTACTGGGAGCCAATGTAGGTCTTTCAAGACCGGTGTTATGTGGTCTCGACGGCTGCTCCCAGTCACCAGTCTAGCTGCCGCATTCTGGATTAGTTGTAGTTTCTGGGTCACCTTCAAACGTAGCCCCACGTAGAGCGCATTGCAGTAGTCCAAGCGGGAGATAACCAGAGCATGCACCACTCTGGCGAGGCAGTCCGCGGGCAGATAGGGTCTCAGCCTGCGTACCAGATGGAGCTGGTAAACAGCTGCCCTGACCAGTATGGCCATACTGGTCACACTACCACAGTCTCTGATGTAAGCCCCATTGAATTCAAAGGGATTTGCTTCCAGGTGAGTGTGTATAGGATGTGCGGCCTAAAATGCCTAATAATTAAATCTATTATCCTTCATAGGGAAGACAAGACTGATAAACGAGCTGTTTTGTCATTCTCTTTGACAAAAGCCAGGCTTGGTGAGAAATGTAGCGCCAGCCCAGGAACTATGCATGAAAGTAGGCTGTCAAGTCACTCCATGTGATAATGCGCATTGGCACACAACTGTGTGGAAGGTTTTATTTACCCAGCTAGTTATACGATTTCTTGTCCACCTTTCACAACAAGTTCCCAGGACAGGATACGACGACACAATAATACAGAATCAAAATCCGTTAAAAGAAATTGCATTCTAAAAACAACAGAAAAAAACAGAACATGTTCTGTTAAATTGACTTAGCCCACAACTCATGCCTAGCAATCGATGAATATATCCATTTCAGTTCCTCATGTTTCTTCAGATTAGTGTTCCTTGTTTACAAATTTGCAATTAAAAAAACCCCAAAACCTAGTGAAAGTTCATCAGCATTTTAGTATAAAATTCTCCTACTATACACATTTCTGCAAAGCACTTTCCCCCAATATACTAAATTTTGTATGCTATTTTCACTAATATATGCATATACAGTCACACTTTACCCTTCATTTCCTCCCTCTCCCCTTTTTATAAAGATTACCCACTCTGGGATCTCACAGCTAATTCTCCCCTGGTCTCCCCGCTGACTCAAATAGGATTAATTTAGCCAGCTAGCCCTGGTGATCATCTAATGTTTATTGGATGGATTTCCCCCTAAATTGATTTTTGAATTCTGAATTTATTGTTATTCGTGTTTTATAATGTATTTTATGCTGTTTTTTTCTGCATCAATTAAGTGTTTTAAATTTGTTGTTAGCTGCCCTGAGCCCGGTTTTCTGTACTGGGAAGGGCGGGGTATAAATAAAAAGTTATTATTTTTTATTATTAATAATATATAAGCATTTTTGTACATGTCACTTGGCTGGAGAACGGAACTGCAAAGTTTGGAGAAGTGGAAATTCTAAAGAGAGGGTGTGTTTCAGTTCACACATGGTATTAAGGTTACTTTACCTTTTAAAGGGCCCCTTTACCTTTTAAAGGGACCTCTGAACATTAGGTTCAGTCGTGACCGACTCTGGGGTAGCGGCGCTCATCTCGCTTTACTGGCCGAGGGAGCTGGCGTACAGCTTCCAGGTCATGTGGCCAGCATGACAAAGCCGCTTTTGGTGAACCACAGCAGCGCATGGAAACGCTGTTTACCTTCCCACCAAAGTGGTACCTATTTATCTACTTGCACTTTGACGTGCTTTTGAACTGCTAGGTTGGCAGGAGCAGGGACTGAGCAATGGGAGCTCACCCCATCGCAGGGATTCAAACCGCCGACCTTCTGATCGGCACGTCCTAGGCTCTGTGGTTTAACCTACAGTGGGACGTGTTAACTGGGTATATTCACATTCAAATGTGAGTAGAATCCATCTTTTCTCCCATCCCTAACCCTGTTGGAAGAAGAAGAAGAAGAAGAGGAGGAGGAGGAAGAGGAGGAGGAGGAGGAGGAGTATGGATTTGATATCCCACTCTATCACTACCCTTGGGAGTCTCAAAGCGGCTAACGTTCTCCTTTCCCTTCCTCCCCCACAACAAACACTCTGTAAGGTGAGTGGGGTTGAGAGACTTCAGAGAAGTGTGACTGGCCCAAGGTCACCCAGCAGCTGCATGTGGAGGAGCGGGGAATCGAACCCAGTTCCCCAGATTATGAGTCTACCGCTCTTAACCACTATACCACACTGGCTCTCGCACTGATGGGCACGAACCATACCATTTGCCCTAGATTGGGTGCTTTCTCTTTGCAGAACTAACCATCGTGGGGGCACCCAGCCCCAGTGGTCGTTATGGGTGCGTAAGTGGCACTCCAATTACCAGCTTCCTGCATTCCTGGGAGGAGGGAATTATAGACAGTGCAGAGGCAGGAGCAAGCTGGGAGATTGGTTTCCAGGTGGCTGGCCTCATTAGCTTAGAGGGAAGTAGGCATAAACACCTGCCTGGCAAGCGAAGAGAGGGGGGAAACCTGGCAGCGTGTAGGGGAAACGCTCAGCATGAATTTTAGTTATGGCTTTTGCAGCAATGCTTTGCCTCCTGTGAGACATTTTGAATGACGTTCAGTGGTTTTATTTGGCCAGGGGGAAAAGACTGATGACATTTTATAATGGCAGTCGATGCGAAGAAGACAAATGGTAAATAAGCTTTAAGATCAGCAAGCAACACATGGTGCAGCAGCAGAGACTAATAAGAGCATTTCATTTAAATAATTAAAAAAACCACCTCTTGTTTTCTACATGCTACAGCATGATAAGGGGAAAGAGTTTCCAATAAAACCATATTGCTTATATTTGTTGACGTGCTATTTAGATGTAGAATTGTGGCAGGGAGGTGGTTCACAAATCCTGTCCAAGTTTGCCAATAAGAGGGATGAAAGGATTTACATCAAAGGATAGAAGGTACAGAATACGGTCTGGAGGGCATGAGATTGTTGAGACTAGATATAGAACAAACGTACCCCCCAACCTACATCTCTGGTCCCACAGCAAGCTCTTTTACAGGTTTCCAGCACCCTCTAAACTCCACTAGGAAAACCTCCAGTTCCTTCTTGCAGAAAAAGACAAATGCTGACTCATCAAATGTTTGGTGGCTATTGCATGCACCTATAGGCTAGCACCTGTTACGCTAGACACAGAGGCCAAGTGACAAACTTCCAATCTATTTCACAACTGGCATTAAAGTTTTGTTTTTTTAAAAAAAAGTTTGTTTATATGTAGATATTGTCAGGAGCCATCCTACTCACGAGTAGGACCCTGGCAGAGACACATGCCCGACTGGCATGTTCTCTCCCTCCTGGTCAATCATTCAGGAGCTTCAAAAGCTTTCTTCTGCCCGAACAAACTGACATCAGCACACTCACGGATCCGCAGAGTTTTCGCAGTTTGCATAACAGACCTCAGCAACTCAGCATTTTGGCTAATCTACTTTATTTACGTATAAAACACTTGGAGCATTCTGACTTAGCTCCTTCCTCCTTCTCATCAGACAGCAAAGAGAAAGGACAAAGGACAATAGTCCCACTTCACGGAACACAGAAACACAAACATCCTGTCTCTGTCACTTTCCACTCTGTGGAATGGAAGCATACACCGTCATGTGATAGACAACAATCCCATGACTGCAAGCACGGGGAATGAATCTTCAACAGATATACATAAACATTCTTTAGCAAATGAAGAGTGAATACATATCTGCCTGTTCGAAACATATAGCGGTATTGGCAAGGCTACTTGATTTCCCATCACAACTATGTGTCCCACCATTTCAAGCTTGTGTCGTCAAAAGTTATTTTATAGTGGACAGCAATGAGGGAGGCAGAAGGATGGAAGGCATGTGGAGGGTGGAAGATCAACAGAACATGGAGCCAGAGCCACTAATTCTTGTTTTATCCCTATCTGCCTACCTGCTGAGTTCTACAGAGGCAACAATGAGACCAAGAAAGAGGAAGCTGGCAGCCAGCGCCACCCTCTGGACTGTCTGAAAGTAAGAAAGTAGGAAGTTGAGAGATGATGAAGGGCAGACTGATGTTGTTGGAGCATTGCTCCATGTACCCTAATGGTCCAGCCTCTGCAAGTAAATAGAGTGAATTGCCCTGCTTTTTCACTGGAGCTAACTGAATTGCTATGTTTAGGATGGTGGTACACAAAAAATGGGGATGCGGGTGGCGCTGTGGGTTAAACCACAGAGCCTAGGACTTGCCAATCAGAAAGTCAGCGGTTCGAATCCCTGTGACAGGGTGAGCTCCCATTGCTCAGTCCCTGCTCCTGCCAACCTAGCAGTCTGAAAGCACGTCAAAGTGCAAGTAGATAAATAGGTAGCGCTCCGGCAGGAAGGTAAACGGCGTTTCCGTGCACTGCTCTGGTTCGCCAGAAGCGGCTTAGTCATGCTGGCCACATGACCCGGAAGGTGTACGCCGGCTCCCTCGGCCAATAAAGTGAGAGCAGCGCCGCAACCCCAGAGTCAGTCACGACTGGACCTAATGGTCAGGGGTCCCTTTACCTTTACCTTTTACACAAAAAAGGACAGGCCTCTTGCTTCACTGACAGAACTCAGCTACATTAGAATACAGTCATACCTTGGTTGATGAACACCTTGCAACTTGAAGGTTTTGGCTCCTGAACTCCACAAACCCAGAAGAGAGTGTTCCGGTTTGGAAACGTTTTGGGAACCCGAAGGTCCAGCGTGGCTTATGCGACATCCGATTGACTTCAGGAGCTTCCTGCAGCCAATCGGAAGCTGCGCCTTGGTTTCTGAATGTTTTGGAAGTCGAACAGACGTCCAGAACGCATTCCGTTTGACTTCCAAGATACGACTGTATAAAAAAAGTGTTTTAAATGTGTCAAAGTACCAGATGGTGCTGTAGAGTTTGGTCATTTGACAATGGGATTTTCCATTATGAGCTTTACAACGCGTTTCTCTGAAACTTTTTTTTATGTTTCTAGATCCAGCCACAGTTGTGCAGAAGGGAGAATTTCACTAAGTGTAGCTTGTTGCGCCCTGGTTCGCCCTCTGGCTTCTCACAGTTCATAGTTTTGCTCTCGGCCAGACATTACTCACAAGTGGTGCAAAGAGGTGCTGTCTTGCAGGGAGACCAAGATTGCTCTTATCTACTCCCAACGCTTTTCAGCTGTAATGTGACTCATTGGAACTTCTGATGGTGTCTGATAGCACAGGCGTGCTGTTCACCATTTCTCTGAAAATCAATGAGAATTCTCTGTGGCACATCATTCTTTTTCAAAGCAGAATAAATTTGGGGACCAAGTCTGAAGTCACACGGCTCACTGGTTGTTTTGGAGTGTGGAAATGCTCTAATGATGCTTCTCCTTCTTTGGGTCATGCATTCATATTAGAGATCTGGCCCTCAGCTTACTTGCCATATATCACAGACGACCATAACATGCGTATTTGGCACCTAAATCACAAACACATGTTATCTTAACTTGTTTGTAACAAGGAGGACAGAGATGTGGGGAGGGGCCTTTGCTGCAGATTCTAAAAGAATCTGGTGATGATAGAAGGAGCAGAGGTGGAAGGGGGAGATATACCCCATAAAGCCCAATTTGCTTCCCAATGCTTCAGTTAAACGGAAGCAGTCGTATTTAAGTTACTTCCAGGCTGTTGCTTTTGTATGGGTGCGGTTCAATCACATACCAGCAAATACAATTGCACAATTAAAGTTTATTAGTACTCTTGAACAACAATCCTGTTTCTCTCCAAATCAGACTTCTCATGATAAGGAAATTGATGGGGGAATGCACTGGGAAGTTTGTAGGATTGCACTTGCTTGATGCAACAACCTCTAACCGCGCCACAAACGAATCAAATTGAATAAACAGATGGCAACATCTAATTTCCATGCAAACAAATCAAGATGAAAGCATAATAAATAGGTTATCTAGAATATTAAAGGTCTGATAGATAGATATAGATAGATGATAGATGACAGATGATAGATGATAGATAGATAGATAGATAGATGATAGATGATGATGATAGATGATAGATAGATAGATAGATAGATAGATAGATAGATAGATAGATGATAGATAGATAGATGATAGATAGATGATAGATAGATAGATAGATAGATAGATAGATAGATAGATAGAGATGATAGATGATAGATAGATAGATGATAGATAGATAGATAGATAGATAGATAGATAGATAGACAGATAGATTGAATTATTTATTCAATTAACTAATTAGCCAACTGCCATGTAAGTCAAGAAGGTCCGTATAGTAAAAGCTATGGTTTTCCCAGTAGTGATGTATGGAAGTGAGAGCTGGATCATAAAGAAGGCTGATTGCCAAAGAATTGATGCTTTTGAATTATGGTGCTGGAGGAGACTCTTGAGAGTCCCATGGACTGCAAGAAGATCAAACCTAACCATTCTGAAGGAAATCAGCCCTGAGTGGTCACTGGAAGGACAGATCCTGAAGCTGAGGCTCCAATGCTTTGGCCACTCATGAGAAGAGAAGACTCCCTGGAAAAGACCCTGATGTTGGGAAAGATGGAGGGCACAAGGAGAAGGGGACGACAGATGACAAGATGGTTGGATAGTGTTCTCGAAGCTACCAGCATGAGTTTAACCAAACTGCGGGAGGCAGTGGAAGACAGGAGTGCCTGGCGTGCTCTGGTCCATGGGTCACAAAGAGTCGGACATGACTAAACAACTAAACAACAACATGTAAGTCAAGACACACTGAAGCCTAAATAACTGTTGATTCAGCCCCTAGTTCTAAACAACAAACTCATTATTTTTATTTAGGATATGGAGCCTCAGACATGTTCGCTCAAAGTCTTAGCTGTATGACTGTAACTTCTGCTCCCACTTCCATATATGATTGTAGCCTGCTACTTCCACTCATGCTGTACCACTATAACTTTAAATCCGAAGCATCTACTTTCACAGTGGCCATTCAGGTGCTTATGGGAAGCCTGAAAACAACTGTAAGTTGCTGTTCCCCAATTGTAAATTCCCAGCAACTAGTATACAGAGGCAAGGTGTCTCCAACAGTGGAGGAAGAATGTAGCTGAATGGACTGGTAGCCATTGAAATGCTTATCAGCTATGAATGTGGCCACATTGACTCCAATGAAACCTGCTTCCAAATAAACACCCTTAAGTGGTAGCTTTCGTAAATAAAAGCAGCCCTCTATATAGTTTCTCACGGGCTTATTGAAGCTGCAACTTCCCAGTATCCCTCATGTACTGCCCATAGCCTGAAATGGGGCTGCTGTGTCTTAAATGCCAGAGCAATTTTTAAAATCTTGGGTCCATTGCTGTTCACATCTAGTTCAACCCACATATCAGCAAATGCCTGCCATTCATTCCTACAGGAGAAAGTAAAATGCCATGCTAGGAGGACAATGTTGTTACTACCTGCAGCACTCTGTGGCTCTGTTCTAGGGTAGCTAGCTACAAGTCCTACTTAACAGAGGGCAGTGATCTATTTGACTGGTCTGTTCTAGTGGAAGGAACACCCATCCACATCCAGTTTAAAGATATAGAGGGAGCACGGTGGTTGCCTACCAACAGTAAGCTTTTGGACAGCAGAGCAAGCAGGTACACTCATTACATGGTCGCAGTCTTCCACCACAATGGTGAGATGTTTTGTGTTTCTTTTAAACACCTATACAGTACATATAAATCAGCATATGCAAATGTTATGCAACTCCACACCCTCCGTTTTTGGAGAGGCATAAATGGCTGCTCTACTCAGCTTTCACCAACAGGAGATCCATGAGAAGTGTGATGCGTATCTGCTCACACATTCTAGGGTTCCTATAATCTGAGTCTTCCTTCCACATACTGTATTTTTCAATCCATAAGACGCACCTGATCATAAGACACACCTAAATCCTGCAAAAATCCTGAGGATCTATGTGGATCCGTGCTTTGTAACCACATTTTTGCACCATTGCAGCCCCAGGAAAAAGTGGGTGCGTGATTTTTTTGGTGCAGGCTGTAGCCATGGACATGCTATGTGATCTGATGGTGAATTTGGGGTGACCCAATGTAAAAATCCTGAGGATCCATGGGCTTTTACCTCCCCACTCCCAGGCAGCCTCCTTTATCGCTAGCGCTCCTTATCTCTCTCCCAATCCCACCGATCAGCTGTTTCCTTTCAACACTCCCTTCCCTCTTGTTTGCCTTAGTGTCTTTTCCTTAGCTGGAGCAGTTTTTTGCTCCTCCTTTTCTTCTAATTTCTCTCCTGATTGCTTTAGTCTTCCTGTTTCCCCCCTTTGCAAGTTTGCTGTCTTTACCTCCCCCTCCCAGGCAGCCTCCTTTATCTCTAGTGTCCCTTATCTCTCTCCCCGGTCAGCAAACGATCAGCGGCTTTGTTTCAACACCCACTTCCCTCTTTCAAAAAAAAAAAGCATGATCTGCTTTTTGCCCCTGGGCAATTCGGCTCCAGGGACCACACATTTGCTCCATAAGACACACAGACATTTCCCCTTACTTTTTAGGAAGAAAAAAGTGTGTCCTGTGGAGCAAAAAATACGGTATATACCATCCCTCAAAATGATGAGCATTTTGCTAGCAAGCACAGACCTCCTCCCGCTGGATGCATCTCTTCGTTTCATAACGACATAAGCCATATTACTTCTTCTCGAAGGCCTCTGCCTAATTTCACACTTCCTTATGCACATCAATATACATCAATTAGTCTGTCTCTCTGTTAGGGTATTTGCTGGAAGACAATTAAAATAGACATGGTGAACTTTGTGGAGACAGTTTTCAGTGCACAATGGGGCACAGGGAGAGAAATTTGCCAGTGACCTTTGGGAATGTTTCTCAGCTGCAAAATGCATTACTTCCTATGGTAGGGCTCATGTCACCTGTTATAAGATCAAATGAATTAATCATTATCAAATGGTTACAATGAGCACATTACCAGCATGATTGTTTTAAATAGGGAGCACCTTTGTGTTAAGTTGACATGAACTACAGAAAGCTTTCTGACAGCACAGTTTATAAGAACCCCAGATCTCGAGGTCTTCTTTTTTATTGACACAGAGATGGCAAAGGAACACCTAGCTACTTTAAATGAATTCACATGGAAGATGGCACAAGCTTGCTTTATCCTGCTCGAGAGAACAGAACCTGAATTAATGGCTTCAAGTTACTAAACAGGAGATTCCGACTAAACATCAGGAAGAACTTTCTGACAATAAGAGCTGTGGAATGGACTCCCTCCGAATATGGTGGATTCTCCTTAATTGGGGTGCTGTGGGTTAAACCACAGAGCCTAGGGCTTGCCAATCGGAAGGATGGCAGTTCAAATCCCCGCAATGGGGTGGGCTCCCATTGCTCGGTCCCTGCTCCTGCCAACCTAGCAGTTTGAAAGCACGTCAAAGTGCAAGTAGATAAATAGGTACCGCTCCAGCAGGAAGGTAAACGGTGTTTCTGTGCACTGCTCTGGTTCACCAGAAGCGGCTTTGTCATGCTGGCCACATGACACGGAAGCTGTACGCCGGCTCACTCGGCCAATAAAGCGAGATGAGCACCGCAACCGCAGAGTCGTCCGTGAGTGGACCTAACGGTCAGGGGTCCCTTTACCTTTACCTTTAAGCAGAGGTTGGATGGCCATCTGTCACTGAGATACTTGAGATTTCTGCTTTGTAGGGAATTGGACTAGATGACCCTTTGGGTCCCTTCCAACTCTACAGTTCTATGATTCTCTGACTGCATCACCAGTTCGTCTAGGGCAGGCATGGGCAAACTTGGCCCTCCAGCTGTTTTGGGACTACAATTCCCACCATCCCTGACCACTGGTCCTGTTAGCTAGGGATGATGGGAGCAGCTTTTGCATCTCATTTGGAAACCATGGACCCAGAGTCTCGAAGAAGAATGGGGAGGCACACAATGCCAGATGCTTGAAGTCCAGTGTGAAGTTTCCACAGTCTGTGTTCATCTGGGGAGCCATGACATTAGCTAGTGTTGGTCCACTGTGCTTCATTGAGTCCAGGGTCAACACAGCCGTCTACCAGGAGATTTTGGAGCACTTCATGCTTCCTTCCGCAGATGAGCTTTATGGGGATGCTGACTTCATTTTCCAGCAGGACTTTGGCACTTGCCCACACTGCCAAAAGTACTAAAACCTGGTTCAATGCCCATGGGATTTCAGTGCTTGATTGGCCAGCAAACTCGCCTGACCTGAACCCCATAGAGAATCTATGGGGCATTGCCAAGAGACAGATGAGAGACATGAGACCGAGCAATGCAGAAGAGCTGAAGGCTGCTATTGAAGCTTCCTGGTCTCCCATAACACCTCAGCAGTGCCACAGGCTGATAGCATCCATGCCACACCACACTGAGGCAGAAATTGATGCAAAAGGGACCCAAACCAAGTACTGAGTACATATGCATGCTTCTACTTCTCAGAGGTCCAATATTGGTCTATTTGCAATTCTTGTTTTGCTGATTTCATTTAATATTTTAATTTTCTGAGATTGTTAATTTGGGGTTTTCATCAGCTGTTCGCCACAATCATCACAATTATAACAAAGAAAGGCTTGACATATCTCACTTTGCATGTCATGAGTCTATCTCATATATTAGTTTCACCTTTTAAGTTGAATTACTGAAATAAATGAACTTTTCCACGATATTCTAATTTTCCGAGTTTCACCTGTATGTGTTCATAGGTCTGATGAGTGTGTTGGGCAGAGGCTCTGTACATTTTCAGAAGTGAAAGAGAAGCACCACCTGCAACTTTCATCTGTGGTGCTGAATACCAAACCTTCAGTGGGATAGCCTTCAAACTAGCCAACAGTTATTCCAGGCATAGGCAAACTCGGCCCTCCAGATGTTTTGGGACTACAATTCCCATCATCCCTGACCACCGGTCCTGTTAGCTAAGGATGGTGGGAGTTGTAGTCCCAAAACATCTGGAGGACCGAGTTTGCCTATGCCTGAGTTATTCTGCTCTTAAAATGTCCAGTTTTTCGATCTGGAAACAGAAGCCTTGCCAGATTTCATGATGTATCTGCTGTGGGCTTATTGTGTAAGAATAGGATTGGAATGAATAAATAATATCAGAGGGAGCAGGTGACTCATCAGCATAACTTTCTGTTCTGATAACTATAGCAACAATGCAAATATCAATCGGGTAGGGAGAGGGGATTGCATGCTAGTCAAAATGTAACTTGGCATTGGATCTGTATATAAGTGCCTGTCTATTGACTTCAGATTGGTGGGGCTTCTTGCGGTTCAGTCCAAATTAAATCACTTGCTAGGATCATACCTGCCTAGTCCTCCTCTCGTTGGCTTAGGAGTGGCTAAGCTCTGCTCCCCATATATTGGTGGACTCTAACTCCCATCAGCTGTAGCAACATCTGAGGGCCAAAGGTTAAGCCAGCCCGCCCACCATAGTTGGAAGAGCAAGAGGAGGGTAGGAATCTGTACAGTTTCTAAGGGTCACATTTGGTCAAACACCTATTGCAGAATCCTAGCATTTTTAATTTTTGCACAAATCCATTCCCAGTTAGAGCAAAACCAGATGAGCAGAGGCCTCATAGGATATAACGGTCACTGAGCTGTACCACTTGAGACTGCAGATGAGATACTGCATGTTTAAATGATTCATGCATAAAATATTCTTTGCACCTGCAAAATTGACATATCAAAGTTCTAGGCAAGGTTTTCCCTGGCCATGCTAGCTGTGACCCCTGGTGTAAAGAATATTCTGATGTAATGGCATGTTTGAACATTCACTTCCCCATCCATGATCTGCAATGGGACATAAAGCTCCGCAACAGATACATCACATGGGGGTTTTAAGCTCATCTCCACTTTCCCTGCAAGTCCTGCATACATAATTTTCACACATATGTCCAAATTGTGGAACTCTGGGCTGGTTCACAAACTCAGTGGCTGAAAAATTTGCATGCACAAGGCTTTCATTGGGACCATGTGTCTTGCACACACATACACACACATAGTCTACAACAGGGATGTCCAACAGGTCGATCTACTGGTCGATCCCCGGGTAGGTCGCTGTCGATCGCTGATTCCTCCATCCGGCCCCGCCTCCGCACCCCGCCCTCTAGATCGCTATACTGGAAGATGAAGCTCTCACTGCAATGCTGACTGTATCACTGTATCATTAGCGATCTTTTTTTTTATTCCTTCGCCCTGATCCCCCCCCAAAAAAAGCTCAACAACTTTGATGTGAGCCCCCCCCAAAAAAAATGTTCCTCCCTAAAAAAAACTCAACAACTTTCACCTGAACCCTCCAAAAAGGGGTAGATCACTGCCAGTTTTTAATTGTGTGAGTAGATCACAGTCTCTTAGAAGCTGGCCGTCCCTGGTCTACAACAATGGGGAGCAGTGAGATGTGACCCTGGAGAGGTTGCAGGACTCTTACTCCCATCAGCATGGTCAATGGTGATAAGAGCTGTGGTTGAACAAAATCTGGAGAGTCACATATTCCCATCCCTGGATTCAAACCATGCCTGCGGAGGAAAATGCCAATCTGCAGAGGAAAAATGTCCCTTTGCAGGCAGGGTTTGGATTCAAACAGCACCTGCAAATACGTAAATAATGTAAGGCTCATTGTGCCCCGAGGCCCCCAAGCCCTTCCCCTGAAAATAACTTCACACTGACACGTAATTTTAGTTTAAGTTATTGGGCAAAATTTAGGCCAGAACTTTATTGATTGCAGCAAAGTGAGCGGTGTTGGCTTAGGCATTGGCAACAGACTATAACTGACTGCTGCCCCTCCAGCTGGAAGTCTAGAAGGGTAAACACCAAATGAGGGAGCAACATCGATGAAGACCAATGATGTTCACCCTCCCACACACTTCAATAAGCCAATACCTAAGAGCCAAACCTTACAAAGTTGTGACGATTGCTAAGGGGGTAGGCGAAAACCAAGTGGCTACAGCCAATGTGCCAAATGGAAAAATTCCTACCCAGCTCCTGCTCCAAAGCAGGCGACCCAATTCAAAGCAAGGCCAAAGCAGCAGTACCTAAAATTAGGGAGGGAGGGCAGGTGTTCGGCAGCGCGATGCACGTTCCCCCAGTTACGCGGCGCTGCCGCTTTTATAGGCCCCAGAAATCGCGCCAACTTCCCCGATTGGCCCAAACAACCTGGCGCGATCTCGGGGCCCAACAGGTAAGGCTTGGGCCATGCCTGGCAACAACTCTCCCAGTGGGGGTGGCTTAAGGGCCCACACACAACCAGGACCCTCATTAAGGAGGATCCCATCTGTTAGCACCAATCAGTTGGTCAGTGCTGGCAACCAGACCCTTTGAACTCACCTGATGTCATAATGGCATGAAGTGATTGACAATGAGCAGACCCACCCACCTGATAAAGTGGCTCATGGGGGAGGTTAGAAACTGTCCACTAGCTGAAAAAAGTTCCCCAATCCTGCTTTAAGTTATATACCAGTGGTCCCCACACTCCCCCCTAGACCTCTGAGAGTCTTGGCAGGCCGTCTAATGATTTTTCTCCTCTTTAGCAATTGTAATGCACTGTGCAAGATGCAATGTGATTTTCGATTGTATTTTTATTGCTTCTTTTATTTCTTATATTGTATTTTATGATATTACGATTTGAATTCCAGGTACCCTCCAGCTGCTCAGTTCCACAGAATACAATACAAAATGCATTAAGAAATAACAAGAATGAATAAGAAATAAAAGAAACAAAAAATATACATTTAAAAATCAATGGGAATATTTAATGCTCTGCACCTGCCACTGCTTCCATTCTTCATTGCAGAAGCACCACTGTTCCCTTAGGCCTCCAGAGGGGTTGAAAAGGATGAAATTTTATTTTTAAAAATATGCAATCTTATCAGAACAGATTTTTAGCTTTAAAATATGAGTTACTTTGCTTTTGCTTGTTTCCGCTTAGACACATTTGTATCTGCTCAGTATACTAGCCTTAATGTCTATGGATTCCTTTAAAATGTTGAAAAGAGACATCAGGGGACTTGCTGTTTTTAAGATGGATTTAAAAATAAATAAAGCTCATTGGAAAATACATCCCACGATACATAACTGCCTCTGTAGCAGGATTTGATATATCCTAAACATGTGCTTTATGAGCCTGCTAATCACTGTTCAGATTTGGTATTAAATATTTAACAAATGCAGCGTGGTGAGTGAAAATCACTTACTAAGGAAGATGCATTCCACTGGGAACTGTTCTTCAACGAGTGCTATTGAAATTAACAGGAGAGTCACAAAAGCATGATGAATTCTCATTCATTTCAACTAGGGCTGCCTCAAGAGACAGTCCCAGCGAACGGAGCCCAAAATAGCTGGCTCCCCCAAATGAGAAGGCATAGATAATTTGGTTTTGGCGTTTCTTCCATCCTTCACCTAAAGTAAACTGCACCGTTTCCATTATTGATATATTGCTAAGCATTCCCCAGATGGCGAGAAGTTCCTGGGGCAATGCTTCCCCAGGTTTCGTTTCCTTTGGAAGGAGGCGTAATTGGGAGACTTGCGGCGTTTTGTAATGTTTCATGTTTATTTACAAATGCACAAGTTGAGCATAGGTCCATGTCAGATCTCGAGAGAGAGAGGCCGTGAAGTAGAGTACCAAAGTGCTTTTTTGGGCCTTCTGCTCACCGTCTCAGCGTCCCTCCCTCTGCCTCTCATTCTAAGACTGTAGTTCCCACGTCTCTCTGTTCCCATAACTGCTTCTGTTCTTTTCGCACACAAACCAAGTTTACATCATCCTTACATCATCACTCGATATTCTGTATTTTCCTTATCAATCGTGCAAATGACCCACCCAACTTGTACAGATAAACCACCAGAATAACAGCAGAGTGCTATAGATATATGTCTACCCAGAAAATTCCATTGAGGCGTATTCTCAGATAAATCGATACAGTGGTACCTCGGGTTACATACGCTTCAGGTTACAGACTCCACTAACCCAGAAATAGTGCCTCAGGTTAAGAACTTTGCTTCAGGATGAGAACAGAAATCATGCTCCGGCGGTGCGGCAGCAGCAGGAGGCCCCATTAGCTAAAGTGGTGCTTCAGGTTAAGAACAGTTTCAGGTTAAGTATGGACCTCCGGAATGAATTAAGTACTTAACCCAAGGTACCACTGTACCGGAGTACAGGCTGCAATGCTGTACCCACCTACCTTGGAGTATGTCTCATTGTACACAATGGGACTTACGACTGAATAGGCCTGTGTAGTGTACTGTAAATCTCGATTCCTCCCATTGAATTTTCTTTCAGAGCAGGGAAGTTCATGTATCATAAATCACACAAAATCAACCCACCCGTGAAGACAGAAAGTTCCTCATTTTTGTATAATTTTCAGGCTTTCATCTAGGAAACTGAAATAATACTATATGACTGAAATGGCCATGGCGCTCACGACATATCTCAAAATGTTTGTGACTATCCCATGGGCTGAAATTGGTCACTGAATACATTATTAAAGCCTTTTCCCAATCGTGAATCCATTCGTGAAAAATCAAAGCCTGCTCACAAATAATTCCTCCGTTTGCTGGATTAATTTAGCATCATTGGTTGTCTTCCCTTTTTTTTAAGGATTCCCATTCAGTTTTTAGGTAGCTGTATTTCCTTTCCTTTCCTTTCCTTTCCTTTCCTTCTTTCCTTTCCTTTCCTTTCCTTTCTTTCCTTTCCTTTCCTTTCCTTTCTTTCCTTTTTTTGCTAGAACTTGCTATATGCTCCTAAAATCTGCTTGAACCCAGTGAAGTTTCATAGCTCTTATGGCTGATGTCAGGGCAGGTATCAGGAGTAGGTAAGCAATAAGATGTAAATACCAAATCTGCCTGATCTTGAGTTCAGCTCAGTAAGATATGTCTCATTTTCTGTTTCTCGTGGCTCAGTCCCCTTGGTTTATCAGGGAAGCAGTGGAGGTGGTATGCAGAAGGGCTGCAGCACAGTGGTAGAGTAGCTGCTTTGCATGCAGAATGCTGCAGGAAGTGACCTCTCCAGGCAACGGAATGACTCTTCTTTTCTTAAATCCATGTTTGTGATGCACATGCATACTCCATCCATTTCCCTCCCACCTACCCCTTCACACAGTCCCAGGTTCTGGCAACCCATGCTACACCACTGCCTAGATATAGTAACATAGGAAGCCGCCTTATACTAAGTCAGCCAGACCATTAGTCCATCCGACTGGCAACAGTTCTCCAAGATTTCAGGCATAGGTATCTCTCAGTCCTGCCTGGAGATGATTGATATTGTCTGGAGAGGTCACTTGCTGGTTCACATGGAGAAGACGTTCTCAACAGATCCCAGCAATGGAAGCGCGCAGCAGCAGGTGTTGAATTTTGCACCCCTAACTATTTTGTGCCCGGGACAACTGCCCCTGTGGCCACTCACATGCTTCACTTGCATGGAGGTTGGAGGATGGATGGCGGCTAACAGATTGAGGTTGAATCCTGACAAGACAGGAGTACTGTTTTGGGGGAATAGGAGACAGGCAGGTGTGGAGGACTCCCTGGTCCTGAATGGGGTAACTATGCCCCTGAAGGACCAGGTGCGCAGACTGGGAGTCATTCTGGACTCACAGCTATCCATGGAGGTGCAGGTCCATTCTGTTTCCAGGGCAGCTGTTTACCAGCTCCATCTGGTACGTAGGCTGAGACCCTACCTGCCCGCAGACTGTCTCGCCAGAGTGGTGCATGCTCTAGTTATCTCTCTCTTGGACTACTGCAATGCGCTCTACGTGGGGCTACCTTTGAAGGTGACCTGGAAACTACAACTAATCCAGGTCACCTTGGGACGGGGAGCTGCTGCCAAGACCATATAACACTGGTCTTGAAAGACCTACACTGGCTCCCAGTATGTTTCCGAGCACAATTCAAAGTGTTGTTGCTGACCTTTAAAGCCCTAAACAGCCTCGGTCCAGTATACCTGAAGGAGCGTCTCCACCTCCATCATTTTGCCCAGACACTGAGATCCAGCGCTGAGGGCCTTCTGGAGGTTCCCTTGCTGCGAGAAGCCAAGTTACAGGGAACCAAGCAGAGGACCTTCTCAGTAGTGGTGCCTGCCCTGTGGAACACCCTCCCTCCAGATTTCAAAGAGAAAAATAACTACCAAAATTTTAGAAGACATCTGAAGGCAGCCCTGTTTAGGGAAGCTTTTAATGTTTAATAGGTTATTGTATTTTAGTGTTTTGTTGGAGGCTGCCCAAAGTGTCTGGGGAAACCCAGCCAGATGGGGGGTATAAATAAATTATTATTATTATTATTATTATTATTATTATTATTATTATTATTATTACTATCTAGGTTTCCATTTGTCCATGTAAAGTTAGGTCCCTGCAAATGTGACTGTGGAAGGAAGGCAAATGGATAAACATTTCTCAGTGAACTGCTCATTACCTACAAAAATCAGAGCAGAAGACCCCAGCAGGTTGCTCCCATTCTCATAACTAACAGAAAATAATCTGCCTGCTGCATAATGCATATTACAGCAGGAGCTGCCTGCCACCCTCTATCTGCTAGCGGTAGATAGAATGAAAAGCAATTTGGACTTATCGCATACGCAGGTGAGAGTTTGTGTATATTTGCATACTATATTTATAATAATCCGTCTGTTGCATCATACTGTTGGTAATGCTAGAGTACCCTCTTCAGCAGAAGGCATTAAGGATGGAGGGGGGTGGAGAGAGAACTCAGCTCCAGAGGTTTCAAATTACAGCACAGCTGGGTAAAAGTGATTAACATAAACTATGGAGATTTGCCCTCAGCTCCTGCCGTTTCACACCAGGACTGGGAATGTGAGTAGCATGAGAATGGGTTCCTATAACCGTTTTCTTATTAGGATGTGACTCTGGGGTGAAAATCCTCATCTTGTGACTAGGCTCACTGTGCATCTACGGTACTTGCCATGATCCCATTTCTTGAACTTCAGAAAGCAACCTGACGTGTAATAACTCTGTTCATAAAACCCTATTTGAGACACGTTTCCCTGTAAGAAAACAGTATTTGGATAAGTCTACGCAGGGCTCTTTTTCAGCTGGAACTCAAAGGAACTCAGTTCTGTCACCTCTGCGGTGGGTTCCCAGGTGGGTGTCATTGCCAATCTAAAAGAATGAGAGAGGCATTCATGGTGAGTTCTGGCACCTCTTTTTCTAGAAAAAATAGGATTAGATCTAACTGCAAAGTACAATTAAGGTAAAAAGGTGAAGGTAATAATAATAATAATAATTTTATTTATACCCCGCCCTTCCTGGTTCAGAAAACTGGGCTCAGGGAAGCTAACAACAAATTTAAAACACTTAATTGATGCAACAAAAACAGCATAAAATACAGTATAAAATGTGAATAACAATAAATTAAGAATTCAAAAATCAATTTAGGGGGGAAATCCATCCAATAAACATTAGATGATCACCAGGGCTAGCTGGCTAAATTAGTCCTATTTGGCCTGGCGAGGAGACCAGGGGAGAATTAGCTGTGAGATCCCAGAGTGGGTAATCTTCATAAAAAGGGGAGGGGGGAGGAAGGAAGGGGAATAAAAGATCAGGCTAATTCAAATTGAAAGCCAGGCAGAATAGCTCTGTCTTACAGACCCTGCGGAAGGAAGTTAAATCCTGGGACAGAGCATTCCACCAGGTCAGAGCCATCACTGAGAAGGCCCTGGCCCCGGTGGAGGATAATCTGAATTCCTTAGGGCCCGGGACCTCTAAATTATGATTATTCATGGACCTTAAGGTCCTCTGCAGGGCATACCAGGAGAGACAATCCCATTAAGTCCAGTCAAAGGCGACTATGGGGTTGCGGTGCTCATCTAGCTTTCAGGCCAAGGGAGCTAGCGTTTATCCGCAGACAGCTTTCCGGGTCATGTGGCCAGCAGGACTAAACCGCTTCTGGCGCAATGGGGCACCGCGATGGAAATCAGAGTGCACGGAATCAATTGCCCCATCTGTGCTTTCTACTTGTAATAAATGGGACACAGCTTCCAAAATATGACCAACATAAAGAGGTGGCAGTGCTAAGTCACTTCTTACAGGCTGGTCATCAAATCCACCCTAAAACTCTTTGTTATCCATGGCTGAAATGTGGATAACTCTTTCTTAGGCTCCGCCTGTCCTACTGAGCTTTGCAAGTCATTCCTTTATATCCTGTACATTCCTTCTTGTAGCGTGGAGCCTTTTGATTTATTAAGAGTGGTGCACTGTTCTCTGGCCCAGATGAGCACTTGACAGTTTACACAGAAATTATTCTCTTGGCAGTGTATTATTAAACAGGACATGAAAGCTTCTTTCTGGAATTAGCTTCTTTGAGGATCTTAACTGAATTGGTCCTCTGTTTTAAAAGTGCTCTTCTATCACAGGGGTGACCAGAAAGACCACACACAGCCCCTCCAAGTGTCCCTATTTTCCAGGGACAGTCCTGGATTTACAGAAGCCATCCAGGTTTCTGATTTGATCCTGGAATGTACCACTTTTCTTTAGGATGTCCCTATTTTTATTGGAGATGTTGGAGGGTATGGAGTTATCAGATCCCCAATCCATCTGAGGCAACCATTTACAGTGGTACCTTGGGTTAAGTACTTAATTCATTCCAGAGGTCTGTTCTTAACCTGAAACTGTTCTTAACCTGAAGCACCACTTTAGCTAATGGGGCCTCCTGCTGCTGCCGCACCGCCAGTGGAGCACGATTTCTGTTCTCATCCTGAAGCAAAGTTCTTAACCTGAAGCACTATTTCTGGGTTAGTGGAGTCTGTAACCTGAAGCGTATGTAACCTGAAGTGTATGTAACCCGAGGTACCACTGTATAGGGAAGGTTTTTTTTAATGTTAACTGTTTTATTATGTTTTTATATATGTTGGAGGCTGCCCAGAGTGGCTGGAGGAACCCAGTCAGATGGGTTGGGTATTACTACTACTACTACTACTACTACTACTACTACTACTACTACTACTATTGAACAGAATAAATATTGGAAAGCATGCAAACAGGTCTGTTTTTCAGACCTGTGTGAACAATTCAAGGAACTGAAGGTAGATTCATAAGCCTGGTGGAGACATAACAAACTTGTTGCTTAATTACAGTAATGCCAAAGACTACAGTCAATTGACAGCAACTCTTTTATCGCCTAAAGGAAACTATACAACAGCCCTAACAAACTCACTGGGACGCGGGTGGCGCTGTGGGTAAATGCCTCAGCGCCTAGGACTTGCCGATCGAAAGGTCAGCGGTTCGAATCCCCGCGGCGGGGTGCGCTCCCGTTGCTCAGTCCTAGCGCCTGCCAACCTAGCAGTTCGAAAGCACCCTCGGGTGCAAGTAGATAAATAGGGACCGCTTACCAGCGGGAAGGTAAACGGCGTTTCCGTGTGCAGCTCTGGCTCGCCAGAGCAGCGATGTCACGCTGGCCACGTGACCCGGAAGTGTCTTCGGACAGCGCTGGCCCCTGGCCTCTTGAGTGAGATGGGCGCACAACCCCAGAGTCTGGCAAGACTGGCCCGTACGGGCAGGGGTACCTTTACCTTTACCTTTAACAAACTCACTAACACAGACCTTCCTTGTGCTTTGGTCCTTACGAGATACCTATAATTGTATTTGTTCACAGTAAGCCACTTGGCACTTTTACTTCGATAATGTGATAAATGGCCTGGTTTCCCCAACAATTTGTATGACTAAAAAAAGGTAATAACTATAGTGAACTCTTGCTTATGCACCTGCCATGTTTTTAACCTGACCAAGTTTCATGCTCCTAAATTGGCCACAAAGGCCATCTCGGTCCTACTATATGCAGATGACGTGGTCATTGATGAGGGTATTCACAAGATACAGTGGTACCTCGGGTTAAGTACTTAATTTGTTCCGGAGGTCTGTTCTTAACCTGAAACTGTTCTTAACCCGAAGCACCACTTTAGCTAATGGGGCCTCCTGCTGCCGCCACGCCACCAGAGCACGATTTCTGTTCTCATCCTGAAGCAAAGTTCTTAACCTGAAGCACTATTTCTGGGTTAGCGGAGTCTGTAACCTGAAGCGCATGTAACCTGAAGTGTATGTAACCCGAGGTACTACTGTACTGCCAAAAAGAACAACTGGCTGTGAATTACAATAAAACCAAAGTTACGGTGTTCTCATGAAACTATAGGGCCTATGGATGGCAAATGGATACTGAGACAATTGAACAAGTCAAAGTCATGAAATATCTTGGACTTGTCTTTCAGTCAACAGGGTCCTGGGTAGCATATCTGAATTATATAAAGGAAAATGCATCTCAAAGTGGCAAAATCTTATCACGGTTTTTCCACACAAAAGGCGGTAGCCACATACCCTCAGCACTAGAAGTGTTCAAAGCTAAACCCCTGGCCCAGCTACTAAATGGGGCACAGATTTGGCCTAATACTCACCTTGACTCTATAGAAATTGTTCAGTCCAAGTTCTTAAGGCAAATTTTCTCAGTGCCATCTTGTGTTCCAAACACTTCATTGCAGTTGGAGGCCAACCTTCCCTCAGTTGAATTACAAATTCCATACAGGACAATTTACTTATTAGCTTTGTCTGAATTTCACCCCCACCGGTCTATTGCCCTTAATATTGCAAGACCGTCACCAGAGTGCTTGGACAAAAAGCTCTATTCCTCTGGTTTATCACCCCAACAGTTTAACATCGGATTTTGATAAAGCAAAGAATTTAATTAGGCAACACCTAAACGACATTGAGCAACAGAATAATTCAGCCACCATAAGAAAATTTTGTCCTTGGTACCATTTTTTCCGCACCTAGTCTCCTCCACACATCTGTATCCTATCTGCAAAACTTAACAGTTTTGGAATACAGACGTGACTTCACCTATGCAAGACTGAACATACTGCCGTTGGCAGTACTCAAGGGTGGCTTCCCTCAAATTCTGCTTGAAAAATGATTATGTCCATGCGTATATGGCAGTATCGAATCTGTAGTGCATGTACTCCTAGCTTGCTCTCTTTATACAGATCTGTATGACGAGGTTATTACCCCTCTTCCATCATCCATACCAGGTTGTTCATCCATTGCCACAGTCTCCTTCCTTCCTGAAGATTACCAGGTGACAGCCAGCACAGCAAAATTTTTAGCTGAGGCAATTAGAATTACACCTGCCACCTGACTAACCCGTTGAATGCCTAGAGAAGAAAGCCCACTAGTTCATAAGTTTCACTTACGGTCAAGGACAGTTATTAACTCTTCTATTTGTACAGTTGTAAACTTTCAGAATGCATTTTGTATAGACGACCATCTAGCTATATCTGTATTGGATTGTATTTGATTCCTTTGCTATGGCTTGTGGCTGACACAAATAAAGATATTATGATTATGATTATGATTATGATTATGATTATGATTAACCTGAACAGAAAAAGAAAGGCAGACAACCTGAAAGGCTCCAGTCTACCAGAGTAGCATGCACATCTTAGAACACAGGTAGGGTTAGGGTGAGAGAGATGGTCTTACTATTATCCTGTGAAAGAAAATCTCCACAAATATGCAGGTGTGACAGAAACCAGAGCGCACAGAAACGCCATTTACCTTCCCACCACAGCAGTACCTATTTATCTATTTGCACTGGCATAATTTTGAACTGCTAGGTTGGCAGGAGCTGGGACAGAGCAACAGGAGCTCAATCCATCGTGGGGTTTCGAACCGCCAACCTTCTGATCGGCAAGCCCAAGAGGCTCAGTGGTTTAGACTACAGCGCCACAGGTGCTTATTAGTAGGCTGAAGATGCTCATTTATCCTAGCGCTCAGTACCTTCTAAATGCTATACATTTCCACAGTATGTTTGGCCTAGCGAAGTTGCCATGGCAATTACAAAGGAAGGAAGGAAGGAAGGAAGGAAGGAAGGAAGGAAGGAAGGAAGGAAGGAAGGAAGGAGGTGTTATGTACCGAAGTTCTCACCCTGGGCCAGCAGGGGGATACTGTAGATAGTTATGCAAATGAAGGATCGAAAGTGATGTTCAGTGATTGGATAGTTTTAGAAAGTTGTTACAGTTACGTTGTACTGGAGCTCTATATAAGCAGGCTGACTGAGCCCTTCAGTTCAGTTCTGTCCTGGCCTGTGAATAAACAAGAGCTGTTTGAAGAATCGCTGTGTCGTCTGATATGTTCACCCACAACTTAACAGGAAGGAAGGAAGGAATTGTGCATGTTAGGGAATGAAATAAGAATAAAAGAGAAAGATTCCAGCTTCAGACCCCAGAAGTTTCTTGTTCGAGACTCAGGGCTTGTTGCATGCCTAGAAAGCACAGGTTGAAGAGGTTTTCCACTTGCCCCATGCTTTCTAGGCACAAGTCTGATCGGTTTTTGTTTTTCCCACCGCTTTCCCTTGGAAAACCCACTGTGAACAAGCCTGCAATATTGCTGGCATGCACATAGTTTTATCTGCAATTTTAGGTTCTGATTGACTCACTTCTAGCTTCTGCATTTTCTAGCTTAGTCTTCTCTCTGACACACAAATGGGTGCCTTCGAGGGGAAGGGTGGGATATAATTTCAATAAATAAAATATATTAGTTATTGATGATGATGTGGCAGATCAAAACATTGGCCCGTCACCTGTAACTGGAAATTGAACAGTGCATCAACACAGTACTTTTGACCATGCAACTTGGCTCTTTGAAGAGCAGTAAAAGGAATAGCTACATGCCATGCCACAAAACAAGACATTTACTAAAGCATTATGTAATCTTCTTGCTGGTATGCTGTGCCATGGTAGATGTTTGAGCAACCATTTATCACTGAACTCTGCTCTTTGCTAAGAGCTGTCCATAAAGATTTCAATCAAATGTTTGGAATAAATAGCTTTAGGATGGCCTCACTACCACTCAGTCTGAACAGCAGAAAATGTATGTGAAATTAATTATCACTGTATACAGTAGCATGAACATGCCATTTCCCTGGCCTGCTGAAAAGGGAATGATTAACAACTCTGATTAGCATGCGAACAGATCAGACACTTCTGGCTAAATAATAGTGGCTTTTAAACCAAACCAAACACAATTCAAAGTGTTGGTGCTGACATTTAAAGCCCTAAACAGCCTCAGTCCAGTATACCTGAAGGAGCGTTTCCACCCCATCGTTCTGCCCAGACACTGAGGTCCAGCTCCTACAGCCTTCTGGCAGTTCCCTCACTGCGAAAAGCCAAGTTACAGGGAACCAGGCAGAGGGCCTTCTCGGTAGGCACCCGCCCTGTGGAACACCCTTCCACCAGATGTCAAAGGAAAAAACAACTACCAGACATTTCAAAGACATCTGAAGGCAGCCCTGTTTAGGGATGCTTTTAATGTTTGATGTATTGCGGTATTTTAATATTTTGTTGGAAGCTGCCCAGAGTGGCTGGGGAAGCCCAGCCAGATGGGCAGGGTATAAATTTATTATTATTATTATTATTATTATTATTATTATTATTATTATTATTCAGTCTTTTGAAAAGGATAAATTTAAAAAGTACAGTCAGTACACCCCGCGACCCTGATGTATGGAAAGTGATAGGCAAGCTCAACTAGAATAATTTTTCTCTGCAAAGATAGTCAAGAATCACAGCTGATTCCCACATGATATATTCTGTTTAGAGGGGTAACACAAAAATAGTGTAAAGCCAGTGCAAATCATAGCCTAAGGCAAGGATGTGAAACCAACAGTCCTCATCAGCCCCAGCAAAAATAGCGGGGTTGTATTCCTGGCTATTACACGTACAGTGGTACCTCGGGTTAAGAACTTAATTCGTTCTGGAGGTCCGTTCTTAACCTGAAACTGTTCTTAACCTGAGGTACCACTTTAGCTAATGGGGCCTCCCACTGCCGCTACGCCGCTGGAGCACGATTTCTGTTCTCATCCTGAAGCAAAGTTCTTAACCTGAGGTACTATTTCTGGGTTAGTGGAGTCTGTAACCTAAAGCGTCTGTAACCCGAGGTACCACTGCATAAGCAAAATCGGGTACAGCCAGAATGACCCATACAAAACCATTTTTTAGATCGCTGCACATACCGGTGGTGGGACAAATGTGGTTCCTAGTCTTCCTCCTCCTCTCCAACCACCTCTTCCTCACCCAAACACTCCCATGAAGGCTGCTAGGATTGTTGGCCATTTTTTCCTGCTCTCCTATCCCATCATTTCCTCTCTCCCCCCCCCCCCATGCACACAATTTTTAAGGTGTGTAGAGAGTGAGGGAGAGGGAGAGAGAGAATAGAGAGAGGCAGCATGCCAAAATCTGTGAGTGCATATGTTTAAGAAGCATAAGATGTGAGTGGTGCAATATGAGTTAGAACCTGGTTGGGAATCCAAGGCTCTGGCTATGGGACAAGCAAGTCCCTTTTTGGGGTGTTAATGCTGTGAACCCCTCTATCGTAGGCTCAGGTTGTATATAGGTGTAAATAAACCATATACAGTGGACGCTCGTGTTGCGAACGTGATCAGTGCGGGATGCACGTTCACAACCCGCAGTGGCGTGTCTGCACACCCGCAGGTTGCGATTCGGCGCTTCTGCGCATGTGCGACTGCCAAAACCCGGAAGTAACCCATTCCAGTACTTCTGGGTTTTGGCGGTCCGTAACCCAAAAAAACACAACCTGAAGCGTCTGTAACCCGAGGTATGACTGTATTATAAAGCCACTACAACCTTTGCTGTTCTTCATTCCAAAGAAAACACGAACCCTGGGTAAGCACCAGAAACCTCTTGAATCTCGCACCGCTCAGAGATTGGGGTGGCAGGCAACAATATTCTGTTTGTGTTGATGGTAGCATATTACTAGAAATCCTAAGCCAGTATAAGCTGTTGATAAGAACAAGTTGTATTAAAAGGTGCACTTCTGCTAAGACTGCAAAAAGAACCAGTTAGGGGATTGAGTTAATTGTCTTTTTTTTTTTAAATTTATATTTATTAAAGTTTTAACAATAGACTCAACAATCACAATCACAATAACAATAACAATAAAAACACACTACACACTAATACAAAAAAGAAAAAAATACAAAACAAGAAAGAAAGATGAACAATCAAACGCGTAAAAGGAAAAAAAAAGCACATAAAATTATACTTTCCAAAATGTCCTTTCATTAACTTGTTCCTTTGACTTCCTCTCGCCTCCCTTTTTGCATTCTATTTTAATTTGTTGTTTTAGCAAATCCTTCTGATTTAACATTGCCTGCTTTTTCATAATAATATATTACACACAATCTTAAAAACAGCTTATGCAAAAGTCAAATTATTTAATGCCAGTCTCTTTCTAAACTTCTTTAATTTTGCCGTATTTCTGTAAATAGTCTTTAAATTTCTTCCAATCTTCTTTCACCTTCTCTTCTCCCTGGTCTCGAATTCTGCTGGTCATTTCTGCCATTTCCATGTATTCGATCATCTTCATCTGCCAATCTTTGCGGATGGGTAGATCTTGTGTCTTCCAATGTTTTGCAATAAGTATTCTTGCTGCTGTCGTAACATACATTAAAAAAGTTCTATCCTTCTTTGGCACCAATTGGCCGACCATGCCCAAGAGAAAGGCCTCTGGTTTTTTCAGAAAGGTATAATTAAATACCCTTTTAATTTCATTATAGATCATTTCCCAAAAGGCCTTGATCTTTGGGCATGTCCACCAAAGGTGAAAGAATGTTCCTTCAGCCTCTTTACATTTCCAACATTTATTATCAGACAAGTGGTAAATTTTTGCTAGCTTGACTGGTGTCATGTACCATCTGTAAACCATTTTCATAATGTTCTCTCTTAAGGCATTGCATGCCGTAAATTTAATACCAGTGGTCCATAACTGTTCCCAGTCAGCCACCATAATATTATGTCCTACATCCTGAGCCCACTTAATCATAGCTGATTTCACCGTCTCATCTTGAGTATTCCATTTCAGCAGCAAGTTATACATTTTTGACAAGTTTTTACTTTTGGAATCTAATAGCTGTGTTTCCAATTTTGATTTTTCCATCTGAAAACCAATTTTTTTATCCAAATTATAAACCTCCATTATTTGATAATAATGGAGCCAATCACGCACCTTGCTCTTTAACTTTTCAAAACTCTGTAATTTTAACTTATCTCCTTCCTGTTCTAAAATTTCCCAATACTTCGGCCAATTGGCCTCCATATTGAGTTTTTTCAAAGCTTTCGCTTCCATTGGAGACAGCCACCTTGGGGTTTTGTTTTCCAATAAGTCCTTATATCTTATCCAAACATTGAAGAGGGATTTTCTAACAATATGATTCTTGAATGCTCTGTGTACTTTGACCTTATCATACCACAGATATGCATGCCATCCGAATGCATTATTAAAACCTTCCAGATCCAAAACATCCGTATTTTCAAGAAGTAGCCATTCCCTCAGCCAGCAAAACGCAGCTGATTCATAGTACAGTTTAAAGTCCGGCAGGGCAAACCCACCCCTTTCTTTAGCATCAGTTAAAATCTTAAATTTTATTCGGGGTTTCTTGCCCTGCCAGACAAATCTTGAAATATCTTTCTGCCACTTGATTGAGTTAATTTTCAGGCTTGCAAAACCTTATTTGCAGTCAAATATATAATCACCACGTGAGCCTACTATTCTTCTTCTCCACAGTAGTGTCTTTAAATTCGATGCATGTTTATTTCCTAATTCAACAGCCCAGTCTAGCTTTAAAGTAGGATCAGAAATTATCTGTCATTCAAACTACAGTATTCTCTGCCATTTTTTTCCAGAAGAACTTCCACATTCTAGTATGTCTGTCGTACCATAGTAAAGGTAAAGGTAAAGGTACCCCTGCCCATCAGGGCCAGTTGTGACCGACTCTAGGGTTGCGCGCTCATCTCACTCAAGAGGCTGGGAGCCGGCGCTGTCCAAAGACACTTCCGGGTCACGTGGGCAGCGTGACTAAGCTGCATCTGGCGAACCAGCACCAGCACCAGCACCGCACACAGAAACACCGTTTACCTTCCCGCTAGAAAGTGGTCCCTATTTATCTACTTGCACTTTGACGTGCTTTCGAACTGCTAGGTAGGCAGGAGCTGGGACCGAACAACAGGAGCTCACCCCGCCGCGGGGATTCGAACCACCAACCTTTCAATCAGCAGATCCTAGGCTCTGTGGTTTAACCCACAGCGCCACCCGCGTCCCCGTCGTACCATAACTGCACCATAATGACAATTCTAAGAAAGCTTGGTCAGTTCTGGCACAAACTCTACTTCTTTATCTCTAAACCTTCTCAATTGTGAGTTACATTTAAGTTTCATAACACATGTCATTGGCAACTCTTCAAAAGTTCAAGATTTTGAGGGATGTAGCAACGTTCTCATTGAATTGTTAGTGCAAGCTCCCACACTTATGAGTAGAGTTGCTATTTTATCTCCGTCTATTGTATCATTAGTAGTGAAAAGGTGAGTCAATATTTCAGAGTACTCTTAGATTTCCTCCTGTTGAATAAACTGTGAAGGAGTCAGCAAAGTGGTAGGCATTATATTTCAGCAGGTAGAAATACTCCTGTTCCTTTCACTGAGCAAGGTTATAAGTTCAGCTTCTACTTCTTCACTGTATGTTGCAGCATGGACATAGGAACACTTTGGTTTTTAATTGCAAAATATGCTGTGACAAAAATTTGTCAGCGTGACAGTTTTGGATTACTTTGTAAGGAGAGACTCCCTTGATTAGATGCTGGCCAGTGAAGGGACAGACCGCTGCAAAGTTCACCAGGGGAGTACAATACTTGCTCCACTAGTGTGATGTAGAGCCAGTGTGGTGTAGTGGTTAAGAGCAGTAGTCTCGTAATCTGGGGAACCGGGTTCGCTTCCCCGCTCTTCCACATGCAGCTGCTGGGTGACCTTGGGCCAGTCACACTTCTTTGAAGTCTCTCAGCCCCACTCACCTCACAGAGTGTTGGTTGTGGGGGAGGAAGGGAAAGGAGAATGTTAGCCACTTTGAGACTCCTTAGGGTAGTGATAAAGCGGGATATCAAATCCAAACTCTTCTTCTTCTTGCTCCAACTCGGACACCAGCAACCCACGTTACGCCCCTATATGTGGGTGTTTTTTAAATATGAATATTCAATAATATGAGTCCCCATCAATAAGCAGTCTGAAGTGTTACAACGTACCACTTCATCTGCCGTTTGGGAGACCTTGACCTACTTAGTGCAACAGAAGAACTAATTTTGCATACACTTTGTCTCCCATTTTCTACTCTCATTCGGATTTTAAACAGAGCTTTCTTAATACCTAGCATGTCATTAATGTCATGTTATCAACACCAGCCTCATCTCCACAACTTCCCAGTGGGGTTGGAAAGTTGTCTTAGAAACACAGTTGCCATAGCAACCGGATAATAATGGACGTTATAACAACTTAACACAGTTTTGCTGAAGGACACTGTCAGACTTTATGAATTTGGTTTATTATTAGAAATACGCCGTGTGATCCTACAATGACTGCTTGTTGTGTAACTTGCCAACAATGGCGGGGGGAGCACATTTGAATTATTTCTCTCTCCTTCTCTCTCTCTTTAAAAACTCGTTGCAGTTTTTACAGTTACGATGAACACGGGGCACCTGGTGTCTTGGGCTGTATACACATTATGCATTTAAATCACAGGACTCCACCCCTCAAAAAAAGTAATCCTGGAAACTGTAATTTATCGTAGTCAGTTGCTTATCAGCTGCTTGTTCCTGCAGTCCAGGGCAAGGAGCAAAACTGAGCACCTGCTGGGCTATTCAGTTATACATGACTGAGGAGTTGGTGGCTCACAAAATGTGCTGACCAAGAGAAAATTATATATAAGAAGTTTGCACAGAACCATGGTATGGTTATTATTCTGGATGTTAAAATGTCCAGGCATTTTAAATGGTTATGTTTAGACTGCATTGTTGTTCTGTTGTCATCTCTCATCTTGCTAATTCATCACGAATGCTGATGTGCTATTGTTTTGTTTTGTTGTACAGTGGTACCTCGGGTTACATACGCTTCAGGCTACATACGCTTCAGGTTATAGACTCCGCTAACCCAGAAATAGTGCTTCAGGTTAAGAACTTTGCTTCAGGATGAGAACAGAAATCGTGCTCCAGCGGCGCAGCAACAGCGGGAGGCCCCATTAGCTAAAGTGATGCTTCAGGTTAAGAACAGTTTCAAGTTAAGTACGGACCTCTGGAACGAATTAAGTACTTAAGCCGAGGTACCACTGTATTAGTATTTGGAACCAAGTTTATTTCATGCCCATTGTACATTGCCCTGGCATCTGTTTGCATTAAATATTTTTAAGTGAAGAAATAAAATGAGGTTCAGCTCAAAGGGTGCCTCCAGATGGGTGTTTATTGTAGAATAGCTGCTGATCGGGGTCGTTTTTTTCCACCATCCACACAACATAGCTTCCCCTTGTGTAATCCATATTCACCCTTTCTGGGGAATAGGAAAACAAACAAACAAACAAACAGACCCTCCATTGCCAGCATCCAGTTTGCAAATTAACACCCCCCCCCCCCCGTCTAGAAGACCCTTAGTCATGGATCATATCAATTTCTTGATATGCTGACATTCATTTTCTCCTCTTTCGAAGAGCAAAGTACTCTCTAAGTATTTGTTACCACTTTTGCTTTTATAAGAATGGGAAGTTATTGCAGGGTTGAAAATCTTCCGAATTCACAAAAGCAGTAGAAAAGAATTTGGTTGACTTAGATGAGTTTTGAATCGCACTCCTTTAGGATGAATGTATAATGGGCTGCCTTACATTGTACTCCGAAAGTGTAAGGGCTGTCAAGGAAGTGTTTATTATGATTGCTTTGAATTTTTGACTCTTTATATGGCAATGAAAGGTTTTGAAAGGCCGCAGTTTTGCAACGGCAACTAAATTATCACATTGCCTTTGATATGTTCTGTTATTTGTCACTGCAAATGTTTCTGCACAAACCTACGAGCTTTGATGCAGTGTAATGTGTTTTTGTTCCTTTTCCGTCTTTGCCTCAGCTCAGTTATTATGGAGAAAAGAGACACTCAGACATAAGGCTAAAGGCACTGGTACAGGTGAATACTGATATCCAAGCTAAGCTTGTTATGCATCGAAAAATCCAATGAACACGTCAAGCGTTAGAGAATTAGCTTTCAAGTGTTTGTGGAAATTCATCTGCTAGGGCTTTGATATGAGACGGCATTGGCATGAAGGCATAAAAGATAGATGGCAATGCACTGAATATCAAATTAGGGTTGGGAGGCAAGCTCAGAATGGCATCTGCATTTAAACTCAAAGAGGGGTACTGATTTTGGATCACATCAAATGAAATCACCAGTTTCCAGGTCATAGAAAACAAGTTGCAGGATTTTCTCATCACTGAGGCATTGGTTTTAAAGAAAATCCGATCTGTTCCTTTGTCATTTCTGGGTGCCAAAAGTTAATTAAAATGCATTCCATTCTCAGGAGGAAGAGGGAAACCTCTGAAGTTCTCTTAGTTTCATCTTCAAGGACTGACAGATTTCAAAGAACAATGAAGTGTTGGCAGCATTATCAATTGGACCTGGTGAACTCTAGTTCAAACTACAGATTTCTCATCCAGGCCCCGTATATACTTTATGAAAATGATTCCTTCCTTTCAAAAACATGATCTAAAATGTTTCTTCTGGTCTGGTGTTATATGGAATGTAAAGGGGCGGGCTGGTATAATATGCAGGGGTTTTTAACAGTTGTCATTAGGAGAGCCAGTGTGGTGTAGTGGTTAAGAGCGGTAGACTCGTAATCTGTTGAACCGGGTTCGCTTCCCCGTTTCTCCACATGCAGCTGCTGGGTGACCTTGGGCTAGTCACACTTCTCTGAAGTCTCTCAGCCCCACTCACCTCACAGAGTGTTTGTTGTGGAGGAGGAAGGGAAAGGAGAATGTTAGCCAGTTTGAGACTCCTTCAGGTAGGGATAAAGCAGGATATCAAATCCAAACTCTTCTTCTTCTCTTCTTCAAAAATTCAAGCAAGTTTTACCAATGTATTTTAAAAGAGAGCATGAGTTTAGTCACCATCTACAGCTAATATGTATGCAGTGATAAATGTTATAAAATTTGTGAATATTGATGCTTACTGATAATTTTTAAGAACTTTGGAGGCCAGTTGGATGTTAGCTATAATTTTTTGCATATCTTCTCTCTAGAATGTTATGGATATCTTCTTGGACTCTTAACTGCCATCCCAGGCCATTGGCCATGTTGGCTAGGGCTGTTGAGAGTTAACGTCCCTCATTATCTAGACCAGAGCTTTCCAAACTGTGTGTCGTGACAGGTTAGTGTGTCACCTGCAGTGTGTAGGTATGTCGCACAAATGCTCCTCACACTGCTCCCAGGGCTGGAAAGGGGCTAGTTTAACCTCCGGTTGGCTAGTAAAACTGAATCACTGTGTCACAAAATGATGCAAAACTAAATTACTGTGTCACAAAAAGATACATAACTAAAAAGTGTGTCACCGACATGAAAAGTTTGGAAAGCTCTGATCTAGAGGGCCACAGGTTTTCTATTCCTGCTTTAATTAAATCACTCTTGTTTGCTGTAACACAATCTGATTCTTCTATGAAATATATTTGCAGTATTTTACAATGGGTCATGTTTGTTTGATGGTTCATGAGCAGGGTTAAATGCAGAACAGGCTGACTTTGCTTACAGTTTCATCTGTCAGATGCATAGCTGTCAACTTTCAGATTTGAAAATAAGGGATCAGCAGCCTCGAAAATAAGGGATCAGCAGCCTCACCTGTCCCAGGGACAGTCTATGGGATATCTAACAATCCAGGATAGCAGCGGGAAGCAGCGGGAAACGGCGCTGGAATAAGGGAATTTCCCGCAAAAAAAGGGAAGGTTGACAGCTATGCTCAGATGCAACCTACAGACCTGTCCATGCTATTGATGACATTTAAGCGACATATGTGAAAAATTGCACAATTTTTAGTAGGTTGTAACTCCAGAAAGACTAATAGCTTGTTTGGGAGGATGAAACATTTCCCCTCACACTATTCAACTTCCTTTCATCACAGTTCTCCATGTGAAATCGTTCTGCCAATGGGGCAACAAATTCTTCCTTAGCCAAAGGTGTCAGCTTGTATTGAGGAGAAAATAATCACCAGACATAACAAAACAACTTGATTGGTAGCATATTAGAACTCTACCAGCAGGAAGGTGACTATGTCCTTGATATGGAATCTAATATGAAGCCTAAGAGACTCTATGAAAAATGACCCTAGAAATCTGTTATGGATACATATTTCTGCAGCCTTTTGCTTTTTTAAGAACTTGTCTTTAACTGATCTATTCATTATTTTAAGTGCTTATTTTCATCAATATTTGTAATGAATATTTAATATTATTACTTAGAGATCATTCATTTGATTAAGCAATAAATAAAATGTAAAGGGACCCCTGACCGTTAGGTCCAGTTGCGGACAACTCTGGGCGCTCATCTTGCTTTCCTGGCCGAGGGAGCCAGTGTTTGTCCGCAGACAGCTTCTGGGTCATGTGGCAAACATGACACAGCCGCTTCTGGCGAACCAGAGCAGCGCACGGAAACACAGTTTACCTTCCTGCCAGAGCAGTACCTATTTATCTACTTGAACTTTGACGTGCTTTTGAACTGCTAGGTTGGCAGGAGCAGGGACCGAGCAACGGGAGCTCACCCCGTCGGGGGGATTCAAACCACCAACCTTCTGATCAGCAAGCCCTAGGCTCTGTGGTTTAGACCACAGCGCCACCTGCATCCCAAGCTATAAATAAATCAAGCTAAATAAATAAATATCAGAGGTTGTGCTGCTGGCTTGAATCAGAGACTTCAGGCAGCTCCTAAAAACTAATAAAAATTAGGCAAGAACAGGTAATTAGGTAGGCACCCTGGGTAGGCCGAATGCATGAATAGATTTTTTTTATCCATCATAATTTTATAAAGAATATGGAGTTTTGGTTGACTTCTGCATTGCAGCAAGTCCCCACGAATGGGTTTCAGTGCTAATTGCACTGCTATAGGTATATGTAAATGCATCTTTTCATTTAAGGCCATTGCAGTTAATGGCTTTATAATAACAGGGTGAAAGGATGCCAGGACCGGAACAATTCATTATTTTGCACAGGCTTGTGGGCCCAGCCTTAAAGCTGGAACAGACGTAGCTTTTCATTCATCTGCCCCAGCAGTCCCCTCCACCAGCCCCCTCATATCACCACTGTGTTATGCAAAGGGTTTATTATTCGGACAAGACAAGTAGGGGATAAGACTAGCATCATGCCATGGCCAACAGATCATCAAAAATGTCACTGAAGCAGCCTCCACCCCTTGCAATAGCAGAAGCCTGAAACTAAAGCAACATTATCTTAGGCAGCCATAGGGAAACTGTGGCCCTCCAGAGATTGTTGGACTCCAACTCCCATCAACTCCAATTTTGAATTATGGTGCTGGAGGAGACTCTTGAGAGTCCCATAGACTGCAAAAAGATCAAACCTCTCCATTCTTAAGGAAATCAGCCCTGAGTGCTCACTGGAAGGACAGATCCTGAAGCTGAGGCTCCAATACTTTGGTCACCTCATGAGAAGAGAAGACTCCCTGGATAAGACCCTGATGTTGGGAAAGATGGAGGGCACAAGGAGAAGGGGACGACAGAGGACAAGATGGCTGGACAGTGTTCTCGAAGCTACCAGCATGAGTTTGACCAAACTGCGGGAAGCAGTGGAAGACAGGAGTGCATGGCGTGCTCTAGTCCATGGGGTCACAAAGGGTCGGACACGACGAAACGACTAAACAACAACAACTCCCATCAACTGCAGGCAGCACAGTCAGTGGCCAGGGATGATCGGAGTTGTGGTCCAGCAACTTCTGGAAAGCCACAGGCGTCCCACCCCATACCACGCAACTATCCCATTTTGAGTGGGACATCCAAGATTTACTAAAGCCATGACGGCATCTGATCGCAATCCCAGATGTCCCATTTTGGCTTCTTCCTCCTCCTCTGCTGTAGCCTCTGCCACCAACGCCACCACCAGTCATACTTCAGGAGTTGCCACCACACTTCCATAGGCACCAGGTTCTGGAAGTGATGCGCAGGAAGTACAGCGGAGGAGGAGGAAGTGGATGTTGCAGCCATGGCAGAAGAGGAGGCAGAAGCCATGGCAGCAGAGGGAGCAGGAGAGAGAGAGGGAAGGAGGGAGGGAGAGAAGGAGAGACCCACTGTTGGTGCTGAGAAGCCCACCCAAGATGTCCCCATGCAGTTGCCATAGTGCGCTCACTCTAATAATGATAACAATAATACAAAAATATTATTTCTATCCCACCCTCCCCAGCTGAAGCTGGGTTCAGAGCAGCTAACAACAGTAAAATAATACAGCATTCTAAAATCAATTCATTATAAAATCAGTTCAAATCAAATTAATGGCAACCATTGTGCTAGAGTTCTGTGAAGAATTACCAGAGGGGGGTCAGGCTGTGCCCTGGCCGAAGGCCTGGTGGAACAGCTCTGTCTTGCAGGCCCTGCGGAAAGATGTCAAATCCCGCAGGGCCCTAGTCTCTTGCGACAGAGCGTTCCACCAGATCGGAGCCACAACTGAAAAAGCCCTGGCTCTGGTTGAGGCCAGCCTAACCTCCCTGTGGCCCAGGACCTCCAAGATGTTTTTGTTTGAAGGTCCTCCGTGGGACATACCAGGAGAGGCAGTCCCGTAGGTACAAGGGTCCTAGGCCGTATAGGGCTTTAAAGGTTTAAACCAGCACCTTAAACCTGATCCTGTACTCCACCGGGAGCCAGTGCAGCTGGTATACCACTGGGTGAATGTGATCCCGCAGCGAGGACCCCGTAAGGAGTCTCGCCATGGCATTCTGCACCCGCTGGAGTTTCTGGGTCAGTCTCAAGGGCAGCCCCACATAGAGCGAGTTACAATAATCCAGTCTGGAGGTGACCGTCACGTGGATCACAGTGGCTAGGTGAGGGCGAGAGAGGTAAGGAGCCAACTGCTTAGCTTGGTGGAGATGAAAAAATGCCGCCTTTGTTAGAGCTGCAATCTGCGCCTCCATGGAAAGGGAGGTGTCGAAGATTACACTCAGAATGCCATGGCATGTGCCGGTGAAGGTAAGGCAGAGGGGGTAGATGGGAAGTGGCAGGGAGTGATGGCAGGCAGACAAGGGTGTGGTGTTGGTGGGTGGGTCCCAATTTGCCCTCCCAAGATGTTGGATGCCACCTCTGTCAGAGGGAGCAAATCTTAATAGCAGCTGCATCTGTGTTCCAGTTGCCAGAGGCACTGAACATCAATACTAGTCTGAAAAAAAACTGAAGGGATGCCTCTGGCAATACGATGCCATCTGGCAAGATTATGCCAACCTCACATGAACTCATTTTAGATGTGGAATGCGGGTGAAGAGTAGCCCATCAGAGTTGCAAAATCCCTTCAGTACCTATGTATATTTATAATTTATTATATGATTAAAAACAAGTGTACTCTATTTAATACAACTAATACTGGTATGGATAAAATAAAGTAAAATTAAAAGGTGTGTAAGCAAAATTGAAGACTTAGGCTGGATCTAGATACATCAAAGAAGTGTTTCAGTTAAAGGTGTTTTAAACCTTGTATGAGAAATCAGGTTGGCAAAAATAGAACTCCACAGCGTCATCTGTTGACACAGTGTTAGAATGCATAAACAACACACATAAAGTGCTTTTTCTTTGCCAATGTAGCTGAGTCCTTAGTAATTTAAAGGACAGATAAATGGTCTATGTAGGCCGGGTAGGGAAAAACGACTGACGCATTTTGTAGGCTGTCGTGCAAAATTGTGCTGTTTGTCCGCAATGGTTCCCTTTGAAGAGGTTGCTCCAGTTCACAAGTATGAGAAATTCAGTCAGAATTAGTCACTCACAAAGGTTTTTTGGGAACTATTCCTAAGCAGGAGTCTAGATCCACGTGCTACCTCCTGATCACATTTCTTTTCTGGACAGAATTCAAGTGAATGTTGCCTTCTAAAGACACAATCTTTATGAAATATATGTCTCTGTGGAAATAGAGGATTGCAAAGGAGACAAAGACTATGTCAGAAGAGGTCATCGACACTACAAATCTGCCCCTAAAACATGGCAGAGGCGCTGGAAATGGCAGCTTTAGAAAGTAGGGACGTGTGAATTAGTAACAGGCAATCCTGAACTAAAACACAATCATGAAGTAAAATATGAAGTAACCTCTTAATGAAGTAAACAGGATCTACTTACATATGAGAATGGGTTTGATGGCAATGGATGCTACTGGTTCTCAAATCCTCTCTGCATTTTTCATTAAAGTCCTTACAGGAGCCCAGCTGTTCTCATTTCTTTGCCTTTTGGTTCCCAGTTGCTTTTCTTGCCCCAGGCAAGCTTGCATGGAGCAGTCACAACATCTAGTGAGACGGAGAGGCTTGTCGGGGCGGCAAGAGCTGGCACTGAAGTCCCTTTTCTGAGAAAACCTGAAGAGTCACCATATGGCAGCAATACACATGTTTGGTGCACTTGCAAGCAATTAAAAAGCTCATCATGGTTGCATTAGTTGACATCTTTCCAGGGAAGGAGGCCTAGCGTCACTGTAATAAGTGACCTTACCACTTGTAGATCCAGATTCCTCTGAGCCTACAAGTACAGTTTATCCCTGGACGACTAAGCACATCCATTTATATAACCCAAATTAGGAGATCCTAATAAACTTAGCATACACACACACTCTCCAGAACTGAGGAATGGTTATGAATGAAAACAATTATAAATAATAAGTTTTCACTCCAAAATCCACAGTTTATTAGGGCGACCAAAAATGTCACAAAATAGTGGGCAAGCTTTTTGAGTTCTGTGATATTTTTGGCATTGCCCAAATATGAAGTTGCAGGATGTTGTCAGTAGGTTTCTATTGAACATAACTGTATTTACATTTTATGTCACTTAGAGGTAGTTTTAAAATACATCATTATTGGGGGAGGTTTATTAACAACATACATAAGACCAGGGCTTTGGGTAGTGGAGGTGACACTACTCACATAGAGAATAACAGCTCCCCCCTCCTTTTTTACGACCCATGGCAGCCATTTCATGCTAGCACCCAGGTGTGGTCGCCATATTTCAAAAAGTGAAAATCTGTTGTTGAGCTATTTTTGCAAAATCTTCAAAAAAAATTGAAGTTTTTGAGCTATTTTTAAGGAAATTCGCCAAAAAAATCAACACTTCCAGCATAGGTTGCCATTTTTAGCCTGGACGCTATTTCCAACGGATGTATGGCAGCCCTACACCCACAGCACTTTTTATCAAAATACGAGTGCTGTCCTAAACCCAGTTACTTCTTAAGCTTCCAACACTTCCTCCTCCCAGTCTGCTCTCTCTTCTCTCTTTGACCACTCATGGTCATCCCACCAGCAACCCCGTGGCTCTGAGCCTTTTTCCCCTGCTGGTGCAACCAGTCAGTCCATGACACTCACTGACACATACATCTTTTGAGGGCTGGCACCCATATTAGGACCTCATCCTTAAAAAAGTCTTATTGAAGCTTGGCCAAGATGTCTTAACTATCTAGTTGAATTCAAAGGTACCTGACATTCTCTGCGTTGGGATCTGGGGCTATATAAGATTTGGATAAACAATGACGTCAAGCCTCCGGTGTAGGTTTGACCTTAAGCTGAAGAACATGAAGATCTGTTTTGCAAAGTCTGAATGGTCACGCTTAAGGCACTGTGACACCTTTGTACAGGATGTTCTCAGTTAAATCTTGGAGTTTAAGCAAGTCCCTCATGGAAAAGGTGGACACAAGATTGTTCACCGTACCACTTGTAAGAAAAAAGCTCGTGTCAACAGGCCAACAGAAGCAGCATTCATGACCCTCACGGTTGTTTGTTTTTTTCAGTGAATCTCATCATACAGTGGCAATAATTGCGCTCTTCGGATCATAAAACATATTAGAAACTATGCAAAATTCACAAACACTGAATTACTATTTTTCTTTTCTTCTTTGTTCCCAGGACTACACACTCACTATGTATTTCCAGCAGTCCTGGAGGGATAAAAGACTATCGTACTCTGGAATACCTTTGAATCTGACGTTAGATAACAGAGTGGCTGACTATCTCTGGGTACCAGATACATACTTCCTGAATGACAAGAAGTCCTTTGTTCATGGAGTTACTGTGAAAAATCGAATGATTCGGCTACATCCAGATGGCACTGTTCTTTACGGTTTGCGGTAGGTAATGCTCTATTTAAGCTTACTGTGCAGCTACGTACTGGGGTGTAGCTCATCATGGGAACTGGAAAACCTGGTGACAGGGACGTTATCTCTAGGGGGCCCTGGAGGCCTGAGCACTCTCAAAACTTTTTGTTCTGGGTGTTCAGCGTCCACACCGCAGGGCCCCTGACGCACCTTCTGTTGCCTCGCGATGCACTGGAAGTTGAATCCGAGGCCTTGCGGTGCCACCGGAAGTCAGGTTCTGAGGCCACAGGGTGCATGGTGTCATATCAGTGAGCTGGGCACTCGTAACCTGGGGCCCAAATCGGCGACCCTGCCTGATGATTTATCAGGGGGGAAATGTTTACCTTTAACCTGTTCAGAAACTCCTCACAGACGCACAGCCAAGCAGTTTTATCTGGCTCTTGGTAGTCCTAGCAAATTGTGATTTAAGGAATGGGGCAAGTGTCCTGCAAACTTACTGCTTAGGAAATCTGTTCAGGATGGTGACATTCAATGGTTAGATCGTTGTGTGAGCAATCACAGGTGTCTGCAGTCATTGCAGCAGTAGCAAAATTCTGGATAGCAAATATAGGGAAGCTTGAAACAAACTGAAGCCACAATAGTAAGAAGAAGAACTGCACTCTCATTAATTTTGCCCCACACTTCTTGCTTCCTCTATGAATGATTCAAGCAAAAAAAAAAAAATGCTATTAAGTCTCCCTTGGGGAATGGTGGACCACACTGGTGTGCATAAATGACTTTTCTCAGGGGAGCGGGGAAACTGGTGTTTCAGCAGCGAAAGAGAAAACAGGGCACTGGGGAAATGGCTGATAAGTTCCAGAATGTGGTTATTATTTGTTAAACAGAGCATGCGGAAAATGTGTCTTTCTAATTGCCTTCAATCTTCATGGCTGTGGCTCCTATCCATCAAACTGGTTAATGAAAATCAGCTTATAAGCCGTTGTATAGTTTGAGGGATATTTAGATGCATTTTGGAAATATGCAACACTTTAAAAAAATACGTTTAGGGGTACTCTTATTTTGACTCAAGAAAATCACCATTTTATAGTTCAAATTGGGAAGAATATATACAGTAAATGGACAAAAGTACAAAGATTCACAGAATGTTTAGGGGTATGCGTACCCCTGCGTACCCCCAGAAAAAAGCACTGGAAACATGTTAGGGTGCCTTTCCTGCCTTGCTGTAGCTGGACAGCCATACAATTATTCCGATACGTGAGATGGGAAGCTCTAAAATTTTTGGCCATGACATTAAAATGGCATTGTTATCCTGGCACAGAAAGGTTTTGATAAATAAAAGTGTACAAAGATGTACTAGGAGGGAAAACATTTCATAGCTTCAAAGTTTACAACAATTAGGCAACATAAGGCAAAGTATATGCAAAGTATCAGTTCAGCTGATCTAGTATATTGCCCTGTTGAAACACTTATCACAATGATATTTCAATACGATACAACGATTTATGGCACAGCCCTAGCCCACAGTTTTCCAACAGTCATCTCTGATTTTCCTGATCCAGTGATGATCTGAAAAGAGGGAAATAAATTCAGTATACCATCACAGCTTTCCTGGAGTGCATTATGTGGGTAGTTTCTAGTTATGCTTCTGCAATGCTGTACATCAACACATCTCCTAGTTCTCTGTTGTTTCTGACAGCTGAAAGGAAAGGATCTGGGTTCATTTGTGCATTTAAAATAATAATAATAATAATAATAATAACAACCCCAATTTCACACTAACAACTCCTTTGAATTTTGACTGCTGCACCTGAATTCCCCTGAAAAATCAGGCAGAGCTTATTCACACTGGAATCCATGCTGCTAGATTTCTCTTGATATATATTAGTGTTGTCACCAGTATGTCAGGTAATTGCATGCAAATTGGAAATCCAATGTAAGGTACAACTTTAATTACTGCCCCTTTCATCTTTATTTCTGCAAGTCTGCAATAGATTTCTCCCACAAACACACACACACACACACACACACACACAATGCTTTTAATGAGTTCTAGAGCCACAATCCTTAAGCCACTGACTCTGGAGGGAGAGGAGGAAAAATCCACTGCAATAAATGGGTCTTCTCCAAAATAAGGAATCTAAGAAGATCAAACTGATCCAAAGGAAAACATTTGCTATTCATATAACAAATCCATATCAACCAACAATCAAAGGTGACAAATCGGTGATACACCTTGATGCTAAATGTCAGAATGAATATAATGGGAAACAGGGATTGTTCTGAGGTTCACATACAGCCAATCAATATAGCTTCTTGGAGCCTTTCCAGGTGAAATGTAATAATAGGTTACTTTTGCTTAAAGAGTTTTATTGCAAGCACATGCACTGAACCCTGTCCGTGGAGCCTTCCCCCCCCCCAAAAAAAAATGAGGCAAGAGACCAAAGTATGGGTTCAAATTGGCCACAACTTTATTGAACTTCTGAATGTGGGAAACTTGGCATAGGCCTAGACATGTAACCCTCTCAGCCCGACTGGCACTGAGGATGTGCAGGGCAATGAGGTGCAGTAGGAGGGGACTGTAAAGGATGAACTTACACAGCGTGCCCTCCCACTTTACCTCAGCCGAGAGTTTGACCTACATGCCACCGCTCTAGGGCCAGGGACTCCCGCAATCAACCCTTTAACTGGCCCTGCAGCTGCCGCCACATGGGGGTGTGTGCATGGAATGCTTCTCCCCCCCAACTCGAAGATAGACTAAAGGATACCTTGCCAAGGCCTAAAAACCACCAAAGTTGTGACGAAATCCTACGGGGAAGGCAAAACCTGCCAATGCATGGAAAATTCCTTCCCGGTTCTGAATACAGCAACCATCTTACGACCATAGCAGCGCCTGCTGACCTGGAACGCAAGAAAATATTATTAATTTGGGATGGTTGGGTGGGTGAACCTGGAAGAGGAGGAAACAAAGTGAGGTTTGGCCGGAGGGGTCGGCCTCTTTGCCCTTGGCACTCGCCCCACCCCCAGCTGGCCATCCATTGTCCTCCCAGGCCGGGGGTGGGACGATGGCCACCCTATCGCAGGTGGGAGGCATCCGACCAGGTAAGCTCGCTCAGTGTCGCAAACCCCACTCACCTGTCAGGAAGGGAGGGTAGAAATTGCAACCCAACACCAGCAGCATTATAAACCTCCACACATAATTGGGTGGCAGGTTAGCATTACTAATCTTCCACCATTGTGTAAAAGTAAAGGGACCCCTGACCATTAGGTCCAGTCGTGGCCAACTCAGGGGTTGCGGCGCTCATCTCGCTTTATTGGCCAAGGGAGCCAGCATACAGGTTCCGGGCCATGTGGCCAGCATGACTACGCCACTTCTGGCGAACCGAGCAGCGCACGGAAACGCCGTTAACCTTACCGACGGAGCGGTACCTATTTATCTACTTGCACTTTGATGTGCTTTCGAACTGCTAGGTGGGCAGGAGCAGGGACCGAGCAACGGGAGCTCACCCTGTCATGGGGATTCAAACCACCAGCCTTCTGATCAGCAAGTCCTAGGCTCTGTGGTTTAACCCACAGCGCCACCCACGTCCCTCCACCTTGTATAGTATAGTATAAAATAGGAACCGGGGAGGGTCAGGAGTTAATCCAGACATCAGCACAATAAGCTGTCAGCGCTGTCAGAGCACTTGTTGCCTATTTCAGAATGGCAGGGGGGTCTTCAAGAAACTTGCAGTGCCCCCCATTAAGCACTGAAATAGTCTTCCCATCACTGAGAGCATGGCAGACACTTCCTCTCTTCTGCCATCTTTAACCCCCCGCCCCAACCCTTCTGATCCCTAGAACATAGACCGAGAGCAGGGAATATATGGACTAAAGGTGCTTGAAGAATTTGGTTCCTGTGAATTCTGCTGCAAAATGGACCTGATCTGAAAATAATTATCCTTCAGCCTTGTTTGGGGAGGAACACACACAGGCGTGCATTGTGTTCTCTCAACAGGCCGACACCTCGTAACGTAAATACTTCTCTCCCTTTTTGTAAATGTGGGCCAATTTTGGGGGTTCCTAAAAAGTCCACCCATAAACGAGGCAAAACAGAGTTGTTGTCTTTTGCAATGGTAATGAAACCAGCTCAGGACAGTTCTATATAAGGATCCATCCATCCATCCCAAATTAGGAATCATGCTGGATCTTACGACCATAATGCCTTGGCCTATTCTGACACACACGGATTGGAGCCAATGTTATAGACCCTCTTAGAAATGCTCTCGCACAGATCCACAAAAGGGCTACACCTTTTGCAAAAGCAGCATGACCTTTTCTTGAGCCAGAGTGTCAGCCTGCTGAGAGAGCACAATGCACTCCTGTGTGTTTTTCTCCCCACACAACCTGCATCTGACGACATAATAGCTCCTGCAACAGCAGAGCAGAAAAGAGAAAGGCTTTGGTCCATTGTTTAGGTGAAGCGCACGGTGTCAAACCAGATCCAGACAGCATATGCCAAGAACAGTGAAATAATTCCATTGTCGGTAACATGGGGGGTGCCACATTTTCCAGAACAAATACACACATCGTCCTAAATGGCAAGGTGGCATTCAATAGAAATCTAGGCATTCCCACATAAGCTATTTGTCATGGTAACAAAGATGCCCCACTTTCCCAAACTGTACTCCAGCTAGTTTACCTTCTCAGAGTAATGAAATGACACACATAATGGTTATTTCATATATAGAAGTGGTTCACACATAGCACTTGAATTATTGTCTTTTTTAATATAGGACAGCTGCATATTCCTGTAATGCAGGGGGGTTGGACTAGATGATGCTCAGGGTCCCTACCAACTCTCCAATTCGATGATCCTATTATCACTGTGAAGATAAAAATGGGAAACAGTGGGTAGAGCTTTTCCACAAGTGCTTTATAAATGACAGAACATTTAATGCTTCTTATTCTCCGGAAGGTTTGAAGTATATTCTTAGAAGCCAGACTTAGAGCCTATTCAGATGGCCAAAGTAGCTTACCAACATCCCATGCAGAGATGTGCTAAAATGTGCAGTAAAACAGGCATCTGAAGCTGGGCTTCATCCATTTTTGGACTCCCAAGCTGCTATAACTGTAGCAAGTTAAACTAGCCAGCCACCTGACATATTGGAATACACACACACACATTTGCACAGTATCCCAAAGCAATTGGAAGGGAAAGATGGCACGGATGACTAGAGAGATGTATGAAAGCCAGAAAGCCACAGGAGGGCAATAATAATGTTTAATGGTTGGTAAGCAGCTTTCCATTTTCTGCTGCACTCGTTTTCGTCTTGAACTGGGGAGGGGGGGAGAAAATGAAATCCTTTAAATATCAGTTTCGTACATCTGGAAGGCATGAAATATCACTATAGACATAATGGAGCTGCGCCCAATGAGAATTAAACATAGCAAACATCCTCTCTGTTGATTTTATTTGAAGAGTTTCCTTGGGGTGATGGATAGCTTTGAAAGGAGAATAAATGAGGCTATTTATAAAAACTTAATAAACTCTGTGCTTTAATGTTGTAGAGAAATGGCTGTTTTTGCTGCCTAAAATTCAGGCTATCATAAATGTCAGAAGAAAATTGCTCAGCGTACTACTCCTGTCTTATTTATTGTTTACTAGAAAGAAAAGTGGAACCCTGCCTGCTATGCTCTGCCTTATATTACTGCTTATATTTTCAACTGTAGATGAAAATGAATGACCCAAGGTATACATTTTCGGGTTGTTCTAGTTTGCTGTAGCCCATCACATTTGTCAATAAAGTCTGGATCCTACACGTTGAGCATAAGAAGATGGGGATGAAGTGGTACTTGTCTTGCGGGGGTGCAGAATGGACTGCTCTACCGCAGACTACTGATGGAGGGTCAATTTTTTATGCCTATATAGAAAAAGAAAATCCCTGTGTGTAAAAAGCAGCCAGGGGAGAACAGGATTAGGACTTTTCTCCCTGATACTTTGTTGGGGTTTTCCTTGCATGGAATCTTTTAGGCAGAGGGGATTTGGATTTGATATCCCACTTTATCACTACCCTAAGGAGTCTCAAAGCGGCTAACATTCTCCTTTCCCTTCCTCCCCCACAACAAACACTCTGTGAGTGAGTGGGGCTGAGAGACTTCAGAGAAGTGTGACTAGCCCAAGGTCACCCAGCAGCTGCATGTGGAGGAGCGGGGAATCGAACCCGGTTCACCAGATTACGAGACTACCGCTCTTAACCACTATACCACACTGGCTCTCTGGGCATTCAGAAATGGCACTTGACACACACATACACACTCGCAGCAAGTGGTAACGTAGATTCTGCCACCTCAGGATTCTGTCACTTCATTCTGCGGCACATACAGACCAGGCATGTACCACATACCCCGCAAGTGTCCTGGAAAAACACAATGAACACAATGGTCATTTTGGGCACCGTGATATCACGTGATTTCATGCCAAGGTCTCGCCCCCCCAGCACTTTTTGGAGGGGCCGCGATCTCTACTTATAGTATTCATTTTTTGGTACTATTAGAGCATGCCCCCCAAGTGTGTGCTTTGGGCTCCATGATCTCATAAGGGTCACGTGACTCATGCAGGAGCACAGAGATAGGAAGGTGCATGTTGACTGGCTGGGCTCCCCCTGTGCAAGTCGCTGTGGCGGCATCAGCAGTGAGGGCTGGGCTTGCATGGTGGGCTATGTTCACACTCCGCGGTCTACACTGGCCTGGCATGATTGCACCTGTGTGAGCCCCAAGCACCAGCAAACCATGCTATGCCACTGCAATAGATCAGAAGTATCTACACAAATAAACTGGTGCCATTTCCAGGTGCCAATGAGGGAAAGAGCATCCATCATGAGCTGGTTTTTGAGGAAATCATGTTTCAATGAACATTTAAAAAAAAAAAATATTGAACCACTAAAATTAATCTGTGGTTCCTCTTCATTTTCACATCTGAAATGCCTGTTCAGTCCTCAAAGCTTGCTTTTCTCTTCTTGCTTTCTTAAATTTGCCGTTTCCCACTCCCTTTTGGGTTTAAAACACACACATACATCTCTACCGTCTATTTGCTCTGTCAAACAAAACTGTTGTTTGCAATAAATTGTGCTTCCCATTCACAGACAACCTTTATTACTGCCGCTTGTTTGCAGAAGTGTAGTTATAGCATTGTCAGAATTTCTGCTATAAATTTTATTTGATTGTATTTATAGCCTCGCAGTGAAAAGGGCTAAGTGCGCTGAAGTTTCTTCAATAGATCTCAGTCCCATAGGATATTTGGTAAAATAAAAATTAAAAAAAACAGTGCAACATTACTTTGTATTTGGCATCTTCAGAACACCTGGCAGGTAGCCTTTATGGTACCTTGCAAAATAATTTACCTTGACCCAGCTATGGGCTCATTCTGCACACACATAAAAAAATGGGCTTCTGCCTGCTCTCTTTGCCTGGGGCATTGCAGAGATGGAGAACCTGCAACCCTCTAGTTGTGGTTAGACTCCAGCTCCCATCAGCCTCAACCAGTATGACCAATGGTCAGTGTGAGGAATGTAGCCCAACAACATCTGGAGAGCCAGCGGTTCCCTACGCCTGGTGTGTTGCGTTTAAAATGCTATTTTGTGTGTGTGTGTGTGAGAGAGAGAGAGAGAGGGGGGGGGGAGAGAATGAGACTATGAAAAGCTTTAAATTCAAATAGATCTCACCCTGAAAAAGTTCAGCTACAGCTTTTAGTTCAGCCATTTAGAAATACAGCTCAACGTGCCTTATAGAAGTGAGGGGTGCGGGAAACCTGGCTCCTTTGATCCATTAGCAAACTTGTAAGAGATATTACGCAAAAAATCAATACTGTCAATGCTGAATAAAAATTATTAATTCTTTAGAGAGGGCTGTTTTCTGAGCAAGTCTTAATACATAATTCAGTTTGAACAGCCAATTGCTCCTAATATCCCCAATGTGGCGTACAGGGGTTCCACCAAGGCTTCCTGTTTCTGCTGATTTTTTCCCCCTAATTAAGGGTTTGGTCCTTTGCTGCTGCTGCTGTTTGCCTTCCGGGGATCCTCCTTTTTTATTGTTGGTTTTATTTGTTTGGGGGGGTGTAGGTGGGTTGCCCTTTGTTTGGGGGGGGGTTCCCAGTTTTCCTGCTAATTTTCTGTTTTTATGGTACCCAAAACAGTACCTTAGGTTTCCAAACGTACCCACAGGTCCCAAAAGGCTAGGGATCTTAAATTAAGTTAACTGGCTCTTCTAGTGCTTCTCTACCTTTCCCCACGAAGTAGAAAATCCGAAGGAGCTATTTGTGTAGTCCATTTTCCTTTGGAGGAGCAAAAACTGGAGATTTATGGGAGATGCTTATAGCTTCATTTGTTTGCTTTAAAAAAATGTGCAGCTTGAAAAGAAACAGTAGGAATATGCAGAGCAAGCAGAGACAGTGCTAGCCCAAAGGCAGAATCCGAATCACAGATTGATTCATGAACTGCCGCCACGCCACAGAAATTAATAATAAGGAGCCCACACTCACACAGTGCAGTATGCAACTAATTACCTGAGAAACGACTTCCTTGCGTGGCACCAAGTATTATTCCATTAGCATTTCACACAGCTGGGCTGGAAGAAATCAACAAAGGGAATAGACAAGGAAAAATTTTCAAATCAGAAAGGGATGGACGACCTGGCTGGGACACTAGCTAGAAGGACAAAGGCTATGGAGAGGTCACACCTTTCCACCCAGTGCCAGATTTAAAGGTAAAGGGACCCCTGACCATTAGGTCCAGTCGTGACCGACTCTGGGGTTGCGGCGCTCATCTTGCTTTATAGGCCAAGGGAGCCGGCGTACAGCTTCTGGGTCATGTGGCCAGCATGACTCAGCCGCTTCTGGCGAACGCCGTTTACCTTCCCGCCAGAGCGGTACCTATTTATCTACTTGCATTGGCGTGCTTTCGAACTGCTAGGTTAGCAGGAGCAGGGACTGAGCAACGGGAGCTCACCCCATCGTGGGGATTCGAACCTCCGACCTTCTGATTGGCAAGTCCTAGGCTCTGAGGTTTAACCCACAGCACCACCCATTTCAGATTTACATATAAGCTAAACAAGCTATAGCTTAGGGCCCCAATCCCTTGGAGGCCCCCGAAAAAATTAAAGGAAAAAACAACTAGATGTACATTTCCAAAATATAAGATAAAAAATAAATAAAATAAAGCCTACATACAGCAACAGTGTTTTGTGTTGTGTAGGCTCCTATGTTGTAAGTCAGGTATGGCCAAACTTGGCCCTCCAAATGTTTTGGGACTACAACTCCCATCATCCCTAGCTAACAGGACCAGTGGTCAGGGATGGTGGGAATTGTAGTCTCAAAACATCTGGAGGGCTGAGTTTGGCCATGCCTGATGTCAGTAATGGGCCCCACCTGCTAGCCTGCTCCCTAAAATATCACTATCACTATTAATATACTTCTTCTTAACTGTATTTCACTATTAATATACCTTTTCATAATTGTACTTCAGTTCAACAATTACTTTGATAAAATACATACTTTGTTATGTGCAAATGGCTTTAGATACCTATTTGGTCCATAAATTACCATATAACATATATTCAACACACAAAAAAACCAGGGACAATTTGTTGTTGACAAAGGACAGCTGGGCATAGAAAGGGCCCCATTACCTTCAGTAGCTTAGGGCCTCATCAAACCTAAATCTGGTCCTGCTTCCACCCCCTGCACACAGCCTTTGACTGCTTTTTTAAAGTCTATTTTGATGGCATGTGAATTTGTCCTGCAAGGCAACACTTGATGCTTGGTAATTGTTTTTAAAGAAATTCAATAAAGTTTGCAATAATAATTCAAAAGCTTTTTAAGATTGTTAAAATGTTTGACCTGAGCTGCAAGTCCATTTATCCTTCTTTCTTGATCCTACCTTCTCTCTCTCTCTCTCTCTCTCTCTCTCTCTCTCTCTCCCTCTCCCTCTCCCTCTCCCTCTCCCTGTCTCTCTCTCTTCCCTCTTCCCTCTCTCTCAGGATCACTACCACAGCTGCCTGCATGATGGATTTACGCAGGTACCCTCTGGATGAACAAAACTGCACGCTGGAAATTGAAAGCTGTAAGTTGTCTCCCCATTTTCTACTGCTTATATAAAAGCACAAACTTGTTTTGTACTTTTGTACAATGTGCGGCAAGGAATCTTACAATGTATACCGCCATCTACACCTCAATTGCTACCATATTTCTGAGCCCAAATAAATTTGCTTATATCTCTTGCCTAATTTTTTGCAATATTGTCTAAAGTATAGTTTGACTATTAATGTTTTAAAACATTTTTGAAACATTACGCTGCCTCTTTACCGTATCTTTAAAATAGGAATATAACAAGCTGGTCACATATACAGTATGGTGGTGCATCTAGATTAATTACGGTACTGAATAGTTTAAATCGGTTAAATATACCATGTATAGATAGTACTGAGCTACACAGTCCAATTGCCTGACTCTGTCCAAGGCAACTTCCTCTGTTGCAGTGAGAATTCCTACTCCAGACTCAGTGTATCTAATGCTCCACAGCAGCGAACAGTGGTGTAGCGTGGGGGGTGCAGGGGGGGCCGGCCGCACCGGGCGCAACATCTGGGGGTTAGGGTTAGGGGGCACAAATCCACGGGTTAGGGAGCGCAAATCCACGGGTTAGGGGGTGCAAATTACTTGCCTTGCCCCTGGTGCTGACAACCCACGCTATGCCACTGGCAGCGAATATAGCTTTGCTTCCTGGTTGGTATCTTGCACCTGTGTGCATTAGTTCATTGGCTGCAATACCATTAGATTACTATGAAAAGGAGATAAAAACACTGCCCACCATCCTTATACGGAGCCCCACCAGGGTCTCAATAAACCTCTTGCACTAGTTGGACTAGGAATCTTGGATTTGAATCTCCACTCTGCCATGAAGCACAGTGTGGCTTTGTTAGTTGCAGTGTCTTAGCTGAATCTACTCCACAGCACTGATGAGATGATATGGGCATTTGTGCATTTGTGTGTGTGCTTTGTGCACCACCCTGAGCTCTGAAGGAAGATAGAATAAAAATGCAGATTGTACAAATAATACCTACTTAGGACTTCAAGAACAGAGTTGGGGGTGTTGTCCAGGGCTACATGAGGCTCAGTGGGTCACAAATGGTGCATTCCTGCATAAGCAATTTTCTGGCTTTCTTTTTGCCCTGACTGGTATCTCTTCTGTTTACAACACTTTTAGCATCCTTGTAATCTTTCGCAATGTTATCCACTATCGTCAATTACTATCAAACATAGAACAGCAGTCACTGAATACTAATTGCCAAATGTAAAACACTAAATATCAAATTGTGAGCATTCAGCGGGTGTCGCCATAGAATTGGCTTCCACGTTAAATATGAGATCGTGGGAGGAATAGAAAATGTCTCATTAAGGCATTTATGTTTCTGGAAAAGCCCGTCGCTGTGTTTTCCTTCTTTCTGCGGAAATAGATGCAATCTTAAATGTACACAATGGCTGAACAAAGACAGGGGTCAATTTGAAGAGGCATTGGTATGCATCAATAGAAAAATATTCCAGCCGCATGCTCAGTGGTTGGTTGCCAGGAAGCCAGGGGAGGACACTCCAATAGCTGCATTCTTATTTGAACTGTCATTGCCACTTACATTGGCAAAAAGTATTTTGACCGATTTGTGCAGAATCATTATCACTCCCTTCCTGAGACAATATACTGCACTGTTACAGTGGCTGCATATACAATACCTTGGGTTGAAAGGGTTTCACAGGAAGCATGAAAACACACTGCATATCATTGGGGGAGGCCAATTCTGCGGGAAGCTAAAGACCCCAACTGTTTATCTGGGCCTTTGGGAAAGAGTAGGTGTGGCTTATCTTTCACTCCCACTACACTGGCTACTGCTAATGTGATATTCTAGAACCCATACAGTCCAAGAGCACAGATAAAAAAAGGTAAAGGTAACCCCTGGATGGTTAAGTCCAGTCAAAGGCGACTATGGGGTTGGGGTGCTCGTCTTGCTTCAGGCCGAGGGAGCCAGCGCTTGTCCACAGACGGCTTTCCAGGTCATGTGGCCATCATGACTAAACCGTTTCTGGTGCAATGCCGTTTACCTTCCCACCACAGTGGTACCTATTTATCTACTCGCACTGGCGTGCTTTCCAACTGCTAGGTTGGCAGGAGCTGGGACAGAGCAATGAGAGCTCACTCCATTGTGGTCTAAACCACTGAGCCTCTTGGGCTTGCTGATCGGAAGGTTGGTGGTTCGAATCCCGTGAGCACTGATATCTAGTTATGGGGAACTTGGAAACAACAACAGCCATATAGCTCAGGAATAATATAAACCGGTCTACATAACTAAGCTTTCCTCCTCCTCCTCCTCCTCCTTCTTCCTCTTCCTCTTCTTTTTGGAAAAAGGCTTAAGGATAAACAGATGTTATTTGTCTGTTTATTATATAAATATCCCACTTTTCTTTCAAGGAGCTCAAGGTGGCCCACAAGATTCTCCCTCCTCTCATATTTTCCTTACAACTCTGTGAGGGGGAATAGGCCAAGGAGCTGCTTCATGCCTGAGTGGATATTTGAATTTAGGACAGTGACAATCCCTCACCTGACAGATATCGCAGCCATCTCAGGAAAACAAGTGCTTAAGGCAGCTCATCAAAAACCTTGTCATGAGCTTAGAAACTATGAATTTATGAATTGTAACTAACTTCTGAATGTCTCTCAATGCACTTCAGTGCTGCTCAGTGACCTGTAAATTCGATGAAAGTAATGCAGTCAGATAAGGATTGTCAAGTGATGTGTTAATGAACTTAGAGGAGAGGCCAGGGGGGCTTATGGATCCGCATTGGTCTGGGGGAGGGGGACAGGTAGCAGTTTTGACTGTTTATGGGCCAGGGGAACTTGACTCCAGGTACTGGTGACTTCAAGACTGGATTATTGCAATGCTCTGTATTTGCAGGTTCCCTTGTGCTTGAACTGGAATGCTGCAGCATGGTTGCTGGCAGGAGTGAGACCTGCTCAAAGATTTGCAATAATTGCCGATTTGTAACTGGTCTAAGTTCAAGCTGTTAATAATGGTATTAGAAGCCCTCAGCTGCTTGGGACTAAGTTTCTTGCGGGATGTGCCCACTAGACTGCTTTGATTTGTGAGCTGACACTCTTGCAATATGAATCAGCTGCGAATGCGTCATTAAATTTCAACTCAAGTCCTGTGCAAGTTTACACGCTGAACCTCTAGTTACTTTGATGTTCATTCATTCTCAGGGTACGACAGCCATACTCCTAAACTCCAAAGGCTGAATTGCCTACATTTTCCCAGCCGTACCTAAGAACCCAGGTCTTTCATAAAGTTCTGGCAAACAAAGCAGATGTGCAGGCAGGCCCTAGCATGTGATGCTGTAAGAACCTTGGAACTTCCAGTCTGTTGTGTGATAGCCCTTAGCAACTTTTTATTCAGTCAGCTCACAATTAAATCTCTATGAGCAGGCAGCTGAAATTGTGAATCTTGTCGTTTCACTTTTTTTTTGTGGGGAGAAGAGGCAAGGACTGTTTGATGGTAATGCATTCATCCTCACACTGTTGGCCTTTGGCACAGTTTATGCATTTACTGGTTTTCTGCCAATGTGTGAACAGCTGCCTGAAGCACAGACTCTAAGCAAAGAATTAATTTAAAGGTTTTCTTTGTCTGTTGGTGAGCTTGCTGCAGCATATGATAAATTATTCCAGCCCTCGCCGCAATGGGAACTCCATTTTCATCCTCCATTTTTATCCTCAACTCTTACTTAATGAATTCAACATGTATCCACAATTATAAACACTCTTTAAAAAAAAATACAAATGATATAGCAACCAGTTAACAACATGTCTGAGTGAGGCAACACACTGTGTTTGCAGTAATGCTGTGTTTGTAGCAATCCTTGCTTAATGTTACATGAATGTGCCCGCTCACCCCTCTCCTCTGCTATGGTATGGTCACAATGTGGTGATCGAAAGCTTTCACTTCTACTTTTACAAACTGCAGTTTAGAATTATGTTCAAACCAAGACAAACTATTGCTATTCTAACCAAGTTTGGATAGCTCCAGTTTACTGAAACAAGCCAACTTCAAAGCATAGTTTATAAAGCTGTCTTGTTTCAGTAACAAAACAGAAGATAAACCACAGTCTACGGTTCAGAAATAACATTAAACACAGTTTACTAAAAACAAAATTTTCCGTCTTCTTCCGTGTGGAAGGGGGGACATGTGAAATACACTTTGTTTTATTCACATAATTCCAAACCATAGTTTGGCATTATGATTGAACATTCAGAAGATGTTCGTTCTCTTGTACAACGCTTGTGCAATGCTCACATCTTAATCATGTTTTGTACTCCCCAGTTTTCTAAGCAGTGGGAAGTTCCAGGGACAACCTTATAGGTTCAATTTTTGAAATGTTGGAGGGTATGAAAAAACAAAAAAAATTCCTTCCAGTAGCACCTTAAAGACCAACTAAGTCAGTTCTTGGTATGAGCTTTCGTGTGCATGCACACTTCTTCAGATACACTGAAACAGAAGTTTCCAAACCCTTCTATATAGTGAGAAGGTGGGAAGGGGTATTACTCAGAAGGGTGGTGGGAATGGGTGATTGGCAGATAGCTGTGATGAGCCTGTTGACGACTCTTAACGACTGCAATAGGTCTTACAGGAAAAAGCAAGGGGTGAAAAGGTGAAAAATGGCTTTGTCATGTATAATGAGATAAGAATCCAAGGTCTTTGTTCAGGCCAGGTTTCTCCATGGTTTTAAGTTTGGTGATAAGTTGTAATTCAGCAGCTTCTCTTTCCAGTCTATTTCTGAAATTCCTTTGTAGTAAAACAGCTACTTTGAGATCTTGTATAGAATGTCCTGGGAGATTGAAGTGTTCTCCTACTGGTTTCTCTGTCTTGTGATTCCTGATGTCCGATTTATGTCCGTTTATTCTTTGGCGTAAGGTCTGGCCTGTTTGTCCAATATAGAGAGCTGAAGGACACTGTTGGCATTTGATGGCATACACAATGTTAGACGATGAGCAATTAAATAGTCCCGAGATGGTATGTGTGATGTTGTTGGGGCCAGTAATGGTGTTGTCCATGTGTATGTGGCAGCAAAGTTGGCATCTGGGTTTATTGCAGGCTCTGGTGCCAGTGTCCGTGTTAGGTCTGGTTGTAGTATTATTGTGGGTTAGGAGTTGTTTAAGACTGGGTGGCTGTCTGTAGGCAATGAAAGGTCTTCCTCCCAGAGCTTGAGAAAGAGAACTGTCATTGTCCAGGAGAGGTTGTAGATCTCTGATGATGCGTTGTACTGTTTTAACTTGGGAGCTGTATGTGATGACTAGAGGTGTTCTGTTATTTTCTTTTTTGGGTCTGTCTTGCAGCAAGTTCTCTCTGGGTATCAGTCTGGTTCTGTTGATCTGTTGTCTAACTTCATCTGTTGGGTATTTTAGTTCTAAAAAGGTTTGCTGTAGATCTCTTAGGTGAGAGTCTCTGTCTGTAGAATTGGAACAGATGCGGCTGTAACGCCAGTTACCTCCTATCTGTAACTGGAGGGTATGAAATCCTGATGCAGCACCCTGCTTGTGGTTAACGCTTAGCTGGAATGAAATATTCAACGCAGCAATAGAGAAATTAAAATAATAATTTATTTGTCAGACAAATAAATGAGAGGCACAGTGGTATATGGTTACCAAGCTCTGGCCTGGCCTCCTGCCATTATGGCCAGCACTTATATTTCCTTAACCCAGCCCCCTTGCTCCTCCTGTGGCTGCCTCTGTCCAATCAGCCTGGTTGAAATTCCTATTGGCTGTTTGCTAGAACCAATCACAAAAGATACACCCATTTCCTTTTGCCTTTTATGGAAAATAAAAAGCTATATATTCTTCTATCTATAAATGACAAATAAGTAGTCATATATCTTACATTTGTCTCAACAAGGAACCTTAATTACCAGCTCACCTCTTGCCCTCCTTGCCCTATTGCCCTCCAAAACACATGGTTAATCTTAAATTTTTATCTTAAACAGATGTCAAGGATCTTGAGTTCACATCATCATTGAAAGATCTCCTTCTTTTGGAGGTCTTTAAACAAAGGCCTGACAACCATATGTGTGCTCTAATGATGTTTCCTGCTTGGCAGGGGGGCTGGGCTGATGGCCCCTGTGATCTCTTCCAACTATATGAAATAAGAATCTAGCATAAGGATTTAACATTTCTTAGTTTCTAAATCCTTTGCATAATTACATTTAAGCCAATATATTTAATACATAACATAAATAACCTTTTAAAAGGAAAAGAAATCTTAAAAGGATCTCAGTTTAAGAAAGAAACAACTTTAGAAAAGACTTCCCAAAATACTCTCTCCCTTTCTGCCAGCCAGATGCTTTTCCATTGCTCTTGACCTTTTAACCTTAGGAAAATATGGCTCAAGTTTAATGGGAGGCACATGGTTTTATTTTACTATTTATCAACTCTTAATTATGTTTTCTCAGCCTTTTTTATATTCTGTAATATGTAGGGTCAGTGTAACCTTGGCTCTCAGCCTGTAATTCCCTTTTTACGACTTTGAGAATTGTTTTCTGCTATAAATCAGGGGGGCCCCCTTGTCCAGGAGGATAAACATCTTGCCAAGGTTCTTAGGCAGCTGGTCTTCTGCCTGGCATGAAACATTTGAAAATCTTTAAGCTCATTTTAAAATACAGGCCCTAATCAAAAATATAAGCTTTGATAAAAATGCAGGCTATGATTAGATGCCTCACTGATAGGTGAATATCTTGATGGGCAGCTAAAATATTGCACTCTACAAACTAACAAACAAATATGTATTGTGTTTGGATTGGGTCTGAAACCCAGTCAAAGCCCTTTTCTATAACCAGCCATTTCCCAATCCACCGGTACCTGATTCAATCTGGCTGCTATTTACTTTCACTGTGGTTGCAGAGTTTAACATGAATCTTGCCTTCAGATGCAAAGTTTGCAAATGGTAGTGATGCAACATTCACATGTGGGATGAGTGAAAAATAGGTGTGAAGCGTAAGCAAACCGTAAATTGAAAACTGCAGGGATTTTGATTTTATTTTTAAGTCAGATAGTTCTTGCACAAAGCAGGGAGGTATCTTGCAAGTCATGGCTGCCCCCTGCAGCTGGTTTCAGGGCTCATTCAGATCCTGCTCAGTCAGAGAAATGCTTATTTTGCAGCATGTTTGCTAACCATTCCTTACTGCTTACCTAAGCCACGTGTTTCACTTTTCTACCGGGACTAAGAAAAGCCTTGCTTTAATTCTGAGTATGGTTTCACTGTTAAATCTGTGAGAGGCGCAGCACAATCCTATGCATGTTTACTCAGAAGTAAAGCCCAATTGCATTCAGTGAGGCTTACTTCCAAGAAAGTGTGCATAGGATTGTAGCCTTATAGACATAGTGCCCATCATTCCAGTGACAACTTATGATTCAGGCCTAAATGCCCAAGCCCAGAACAGTTCCTCTGTAATATTTTACAGGGCTATCTGTTCTTCATCAATTATATTTCTTCCATTTACTATTGTTGTTGTTTTGTATATTTTATACAAATTGAGATCTATAATTTTATAATTTGTTATACTGTAATTGTGAAATTCCATTTTAAAAAATATTATTTAAATTAAGAAGAATAAGAAAGCCCAAGTCAGAACTTCTACAATATCTTCATGTTGCCTTTGATAGAGAGCTGGAGAAACATTTAAATAAATAGTCTTCAACTTTGGAACGGATGCTTTCTTTTATCAAAATGCAATGAACATTATATAAAAGCACAGACATAATATTTTGTTACTTTTGTTAATCTTTCATTTGTTTCTCATGAAAAATAAGTGGCTTGGTATAAAATCTGGTGATGAAAGCTTATTTATAATTTCTAACCATCAGAAATTGCCCAACAAGAAATAAAATTAAAATGGCGGACATTCACAGTAATGGTCAGTAATGTTTGTTCTTATTTCATTTTATTGACATTTTATTGGCTTTGATATTTAATTTTACTCCTCAACTAATTTATAAAACATTTGGTCAACCAACTAACATACTTGGGTATATCTTTCCTATTGCAGATGGATACACAACGGATGATATTGAGTTCTACTGGAATGGAGGGGAATCTGCTGTAAGTGGAGTTAATAAAATTGAGCTCCCTCAATTCTCAATTATCGACTACAAGATGATCTCAAAAAGAGTAGAGTTTGCAACGGGTAAGCAGTGAGCATCCCGAGACATACTCTGGGAATGGCAGTAGAAAAGAGACATGCTGTGGTTTCACTTTTCCCTTTTTTATTTTTTAAATAGGGGCATACCCTCGGCTGTCACTGAGCTTTCGACTTAAAAGAAATATCGGCTACTTCATTTTGCAAACCTACATGCCTTCTACTCTGATAACGATTCTGTCGTGGGTATCTTTCTGGATCAACTATGATGCATCTGCTGCACGAGTTGCACTAGGTAATTTATTATTTGGACAACGAAGCTACTTATATATCCTTGGTGTGAGAGATTTATTCTTTTCATTTATTAATTCATTTTAGCATGTTAGAGGGCTCTATGTGCTCCATGTGTTGTGTTGTGTTGTTTTGGTTTTCTTTCTTCTTCTTTTTAAAAAAACCCATAATGGCACCTAACATCCTGGCAATTTTATACTACTGGTCATGTATCTCTTTTTTTAAAGTAAATTTCAAGTCCTTACAGTTGTGAAGATAGCGGTTGAAAGTATGGGGGAATTTCAGTGTATCCCAGAAACTGGAAAGGGAGGGTGTAAATAAGATTTCCAGAGCCATAATATATGAGTCATACCCTCCCAGTTCTAGTCATTGTGTTCTATCTTCTAGTTATTGCGCAAAACAAGCTTAGTTTGTATAATTTATACAGTTGCAGACCTTCTCTCTGCCTGGATCTCATGAGAAAATGATGGTGACTCTGAAAAAGAGTCATAAAAGATAATGTGCTATGTTGGCAATGCATCTTTGGCTGACCAAACAAAAAGCTTTTCCAGTTACAATAACCGATAGCTGATGGCAGTATGGGAAACTACCTTATATTATCCTTAACCAGGCTTCCTCAACTTCGGCCCTCCAGATGTTTTTGGCCTACAACTCCCATGATCCCTAGCTAGCAGGACCAGTGGTCAGGGATGGTGGGAATTATACTCTCAAAGCATCTGGAGGGCCGAGGTTGAGGAAGAAGAAGAAGAGGAGGAGGAGGAGGAGAAGTTTGGATTTGATATCCCGCTTTATCACTACCCTAAGGAGTCTCAAAGCGGCTAACATTCTCCTTTCCCTTCCTCCCCCACAACAAACACTCTGTGAGGTGAGTGAGGCTGAGAGACTTCAGAGGAGTGTGACTGGCCCAAGGTCACCCAGTAGCTGCATGTGGAGGAGCAGGGAAGCAAACCCAGTTCACCAGATTACGAGTCCACCGCTCTTAACCACTACACCACACTGGCCTTAACAATGTTACTACTTCCAAAAGTCTGCACCCTGTGCTCCCTATGAAAGTGCCATCTTCCAGCATGGGATGTAGCAACTATGCTGCTACAGTGGTGTAGGAATGCAGGGATTGGATGTCTATATATTTGTAAAATACATTTGCAATGTACAGGTGGGACCTGTTCAGGATTCTGCCAGATAGGCAGGTAGGATTCGGGATGCTCCATTCCATTCACCCCTCCCTAGTTTTGTCCCCCCTCTCAATAGTTAGCATTATATGCATATCCTCATTTAGCTGTTTCTGGTGAATAGGGGATAACTCCAAATGAAGGTGTATGGTTGTGTTGCTGCAGATGCACCGCATCGTTCCTTCTCTCCGCTCTCCTCCCAGCGGTCATTCCTCCTGTGGTCACTGCTATGGATACATGACCTGACTGCCTGTCTCTAGGCACTGTGGTCATCTTCAAGGGACTTCCACGCAGCAGGGTTGATGTTGCCAGCCTGTTCATGTCATGTTTGCGTACATCTTTGTAACGCAGAGTTGGTCTGCCAATGGGAAACCAGCTCCCTGCAGAGCACATCCTTGGGGATCCTGCCATCTTCCATTCTGTGGACACGACCAAGCCAGCGTAGAAATAATAATAATAATAATAATAATAATAATAATAATAATAATAATAATTTTATTTATTTATTTATTTATTTATTTATTTATACGCTGCCCATCTGGCTCGGCTTCCCCAGCCACTCTGGGCGGCTTCCAAAAAAATATTAAAATGCTGTAATACTTCAAACGTTAAAAGCTTCCCTAAACAGGGCTGCCTTCAGATGTCTTCTAAAAGTCTGGTAGTTGTTGTTCTCTTTGACATCTGGTGGGAGGGCGTTCCACAGGGCGGGTGCCACTACCGAGAAGGCCCTCTGCCTGGTTCCCTGTAACTTGGCTTCTCGCAGTGAGGGAACCGCCAGAAGGCCCTTGGTGCTGGACCTCGGTGTCCAGGTAGAACGATGGGGGTGGAGACGCTCCTTCAGATATACTGGACCGAGGCCGTTTAGGGCTTTAAAGGTCAGCACCAACACTTTGAATTGTGCTCGGAAACGTACTGGGAGCCAGTGTAGGTCTTTCAAGACCAGTGTTATGTGGTCTCGGCGGCCGCTCCTAGTCACCAGTCTGGCTGCCGCGTTCTGGATTAGTTGTAGTTTCCGGGTCGTCTTCAAAGGTAGCCCCACGTAGAGCGCATTGCAGTAGTCCAAGCGGGAGATAACCAGAGTATGTACCCCTCTGGTGAGGCAGTCTGCAGGCAGATAGGGTCTCAGCCTGCGTACCAGATGGAGTTTGCTATTCGTATATAGGATTTTAGCAGGTTTGTTGGTGGCATCTTTCTGCATGAAGCGTTGCCTTGTATACCGAGCTCTTTCCTTCCTCCTAGGGATCACCACTGTGTTGACTATGACCACCATCAGCACTCATCTCAGGGAGACACTGCCAAAGATTCCCTATGTGAAGGCAATTGACATCTACCTAATGGGCTGCTTCGTGTTTGTGTTCCTTGCCTTGTTGGAATACGCGTTTGTGAACTACACCTTCTTCGGCAAAGGCCCACAGCATCAGAAGAAAGCAGCTGAGAAGGCCAGCAGTGACAAGAGGAAACTGGAGATGAATAAAGTTCAGGTAACTGGTTGCCTGAGTTTTCATATATTTCCATTTATGTATATCAGGGTGAGGTTGAGAAGGAGGAAGGAAGCAGTACCTCGGGAAACCCTTCCAGAGCTATTCTCACTTGTGCCATATGACAGAATTCCATATGGAATATTTGTATGCAGCACAGGACAGGACAGCGATGAAAATGTTGACCTAGTACAGGGGTCAGCAAATTTTTTCGGCAGGGGGCTGGTCCACTGTCCCTCAGACCTTGTGGGGGGGATGAACGAATTCCTCGGCCCCACAAACAACCCAGAGGTGCATTTTAAATAAAAGCAGACATTCTACTCATGTAAAAACATGCTGATTCCTGGACCATCCACAGGCAGGATTTAGAAGGTGACTGGGCCGGATCCGGCCCCCAGGACTTAGTTAGCCTACCCATGACCTAGTATGTGGCATCTGCGAAAAAGGCAAATTTCATGCTAGGGATCAAGAAAGGAACTGAAAATGAGACTGCTAAAGTCATAATGCCATGATATAACTCTATGGTGCAAGCGTATTTGGAGAACTGTGTACAGTTCTGGTCACCTCAGCTCAATAAGGATTTTGCAGAGTTGGAAAAGGTTCAGGAGAGGACAGTCAAAATGATCCAGGGGAAGGAGTGACCTCCCATATGGAAAGGTTGCAGCCATTAGGACTTCTTAGTTTGAAGAAAAGGGAAATAAGAGGTGACATGATAGTCTATAGAATGGAGTGGCATGGAGGAACTGGATGGAGACATACCCCCTCAAATAATACTAGTAACATAAAACAGTTGTGCAGGGAATATGCATGTGGACCATACTGTCAACCCCAGCTGCTATCATGCAGGAAGAGAAAATGCAAAAGCAAGTCAGGGCAGAGCAAAGGTGAAGGCAAACCACAACAGAGTTGGAAGTTCATATCAGTCAGGCAGTAGGACATGACCCATTTGGCCTTTTTGCTGTTGAAATGCTTCCTGGCCATCTTAGTGGTTGTAACCACAGGCTGAATTCTCACCAGTTGCCAGTCCCGACAACTTTACTCTTTGGTGAAGATACACTGAAGCAGTGGCGACTGGCACCAGTAAGGCAAAAGGCAGGGAGACCAGCAGCCAATGCAAGATCGAACCATTGAATTCTGGGTTGTTCCCCAGAATCCTCCCTGCTGAGTTCTACAAGGGCCAGTCTGAGTCTAAGGAGGACGTAGTTAAGAGCTAATGCTGCCACACTCTGTGCTGGTTATAACTAAGAAGACAGGCAGGTGGGGGGCTGGTTGAATGCAGCATGAGGTTGGTGGGTCAGTGTCCCATTCCCCCTAATGGACCAGCCTCCAATGGGTCATTTTCTTTTACGTGTGGATTCTGAAATGGACTGGATTGGTGGCCTTTGATCTCCCAGATGGGGCCATTTTGACAATATCATCCTCTGCCTTCTTTTTATTTCTTTTTTGCTATTGCCATATCTATTTAGATTGGCCTTCCCCTTTTGTCTCCATTCATCTTTCTCCTTCACTCTACTTTTGTAGAAGTCTCTGAAATATGGGATCTGAAAAAAGCTCTGTGGGTTGGATCTCCCTACCCTTAACCTGCGCGGAAATGTCACATGCTGGATAATTGTGACGTTCTTTCCTTTTGCAAGTTATTTATCAACTGACCTAAGGTTGGAGATAATAGTTCTTCTAGGAAGATGGGCAGTCATTTGTGGGTATGTGGGCAGTTGAATAATAATTTCTCCCTGTTCTTTTGGTCACCAGGCCATTTAGCCTTAACTAGGCACATAATTTTCTATCCATAGCAATTTTGTCCTGAACGTAGGACACCCTGTACATGTTTCTTCACAATGGAAAAGGACCACATTATCTACTGAATCACTTTCCATTGCCCAGTCTGTAACACTGGGCAAACAGAGAATTTGGGCAAAAAAAGGTGCACCAGAGAAGAAAAATAGAGATTATTATCTCCTTCCGTTTGGGTGAATGTGTTAATTTGTTAGCAATCATGATAAACTCTTTGTTATGAATTGCAAAACTTATAATTCAGAGAAAATGAATAGTCTGATGATTTATACAGAACAGGGGTCTCAAAGTGATTTAGAAACTCATTTTAAAATGTAGCAGGCTCATTCATAACACTTTAAATTAAAGCAGTAATTCATCCAACACTTGCCTTGTAATAAGCAATGAGTGCACAGTACTTTAAATGAGGGGACTCACATGAATCATCAATATAAACCATTAGCATTTGTCAGTTATTAGTCTTTACAATGGAGAAAAAACAACAGAGAGATATTAATGCTATTTGCGCTTCTATTGCAGGTGACTATATAACAAATCTGGGAAGGCCTTTAATTTGCCAGTTGAATTGTTCAGTAATTAAAAGACTATAGATGTGCAGTTCATTCAGGCAATAATAACAACAGCCTGTGGTATTCTTGTTGTTCGTTCCCTGCATCTTATATTCCAGAATGGAGTGTCTCTGAATATGGAAGTTTAGCTATCATGGCTTAATAGGCACTGATAAATTCAATCGATGAATTCGTCAAATCTTTTTCTAAAGCTAGACACCATCACTAAGACTTTTTCCTATTAAAACAAAAACAAAAACCCTTCCACCTTGAATTATCTGCCATGAAGTTCCTGCAGAAGATTCTGAGGAAAGTTATAGGGCAGAGGTGGGGAACTTGTGGCTCTACAAATGTCATTGGATTACAGCTTCCATCATTCCTGACTATTGGCTCTGGTGGCTGGGAGTGATGAGAGTTAGACTTCAGCAGCATCCAGCTGTTGGCAGGGCAACAACGTTCACATGAGCTCACATCACTGGTGTCACTGTGGCTTACTGGGAAGGAAAGGGCTAAGATGGCAGTGTGGTTGGCATGGTACGAATTAACTGGTGGACCCAATCCAGCATACTCAGGCTTCGCTACCACCTCACCCCTCTCCCTCCTACTAAGCCACAGCGGCACTGGTGATGGGAATTTGGGCAAGTGCCACCACCCCACTGTGGTGATCACACAGGGTCCCCGGACATTTCACCATGTATTGATCCCTGTGCCACCACTTTATTTCTAGCTGCCACCACCCAGGCCCTACCTGGTACAATACTGAGTCCAGTCAAGGTTAAATTGGAACGTAAACTTCTGTTTATTTACTGCAGTTTAACAAGCGTGTGGTTTCATAAACGGTATCAGTCAATTACAATCATGGGGTGCCTATCCAGACCTATAACTTCCGCTACCTGCCCTCACTCACTAAACCACCTCTCAGATATTTGCTTGTCTTCCTAGCCCCTAACTGTTCCTGACTCAGCTTATTTCGCTACACTAACTCAACCTCCCCACAGACTCTATCCCAATTCACTCCCACTCCAACCAACCACCCAACTCCCAATGAACTCCTCCCTTCGCGCCTCCCAGAGCTGGTTTTATAGTCCCTCTGACTCCAACCCCTGGGTTCTGATTGGGTAACCTGTTTAACTATTTCACCTCCAGCCCTCTCATATGTTAGCGTCACACCCACCAGCAGGTTTCCCATTCAGGCTTATTGGGCAGCTGTGCTTGAACTGAGAATGCACACTGAATTCTGTGACTGAACACAGCTGGGAGAAGCAGGGGGGTCACCATTACTGGGCCAGCCATTCTTCAGGAAAGCTTGCCATTGTTACCTATATTCTCTGCAAATATTCACCGATTAGCTTCCAAGGAATCCCAGAGACTCCCAAATGCAGTCTGGAAAACCCCTGCAATAATTACAGGTTGAGCTACTGTCCTGTGGTCAACAATAATGGCTGCTCGTCCCAGTACACTGCATTTCAACCAGCGCAACATTTATTTCACTGCACATTCCTTCCTTAGACTGAATCCTTAAATGGACACCTGGCAAGGGCTATGAGGCTGCTGGGTGACTCTAGGTCCTGTTTCTTCGAGGGAGATAATGACTGTGAACCTCACAGAGACTGTAATTTCAACAGTAAACAGTTCAATTACACTGGGCCATTAAGGTGGACACTACTGTAGGTAGTGCTGGGACGCGGGTGGCGCTGTGGGTAAAACCTCAGCGCCTAGGACTTGCCGATCGCATGGTTGGCGGTTCAAATCCCCGCGGCTGGGTGAGCTCCCATCGTTCGGTCCCAGCTCCTGCCCACCTAGCAGTTCGAAAGCACCCTTAAGTGCAAGTAGATAGATAGGTACCGCTTTATAGCGGGAAGGTAAACGGCGTTTCCGTGTGCTGCTCTGGTGCCGGTTCGCCAGAGCAGCTTCGTCACGCTGGCCACGTGACCCGGAAGTGTCTGTGGACAGCGCTGGCTCTCGGCCTCTAGAGCGAGATGAGCGCACAACCCTAGAGTCTGTCAAGACTGCCCCGTATGGGCAGGAGTACCTTTACCTTTACTGTAGGTTACGTGTGTAGCACAGGTGAATATTACTTACCGCCTTCCTACCACTTCACTTACTTCTAGCAACTTCTGTTAATTTTTAAATTTTAATGAGGGGTGAAAAACCCATAATAAATCCAAGTAAAGATTTCATTAGCCATTTGACTATTCTGAAGCACTAGTACCTTCCTGATGTTCTGTGAAGATAGGCAGTGGGAACCAAAGAATAATCAGTATTATTACAGACAGAAATGACTGAAAAAGGGGGCGGAGACTGGAAGGTTACAAAATACCAGTGTTCCCATTAACTAAAACAATATCCAGGTTCTTTCTCAGATTCCTTTTTCTCATTTCCTCACCAACGTTGGCATTGGAAGGCCCTCGTTGTCATTTCCTATCATGCATTTTGTTCGTTATCATCTCACTCATTTGCCAGTGTGCCAAACATCACCAGTGGCGTAGCGTGGAGGACCCAGGGGTGGTTGCCCCAGGCTCAAAATTGTTAGGGGTGCAAAATTTCAATACCCAGTGCTGCCTCAATACATTTGCGTGCTTCCGTTGCTGGACTGCATTGTAAACGGCTTCTCCGTGCAAACCAGGAAGTGACATCTCCAGACAACGGAATTACTCTTCTTATCTCTGCAGCTGTGATCTCCTGGGTGATGTAGACAGCGTTAGGCAATTGAATGTGCATGCGTACTTAGTTTCCCTCCCTCCCACCCCTTAGTGCAGCCTCAGGCACTGGCAACCCGCGCTACACCACTGAGCACCACTAAGGGATTAAGAGACCTTCTCTAAAGCCATGCTCCTTCTTTAGATTGACGCCCGTGGGAATATTCTTCTTACTACCCTGGAAATGAGAAATGAAGTCAGCAGCGCCAATATGCTGGCAACTTTGAATGACCCGAGAGCTACCATGTACTCCTACGACAGCGCCAGCATCCATTACAGGAGGCCTGCCACCACAAGGGACCTCTACAACAGGAGCACTTTGGATAGACAGACAACCCATCAAAAGGGACGCCTACGGAGAAGAGCATCGCAGCTCAAGGTCAAAATCCCAGATTTGACTGATGTCAATTCCATAGACAAGTGGTCCAGGATGGTTTTTCCTATCACGTTTATCCTTTTCAATGTGGTCTACTGGCTTTATTATGTGCACTGAGTTATGCTGTGATCCCTCCACCTGCCTAGCCCAGACTCCTGTTCTCAAATTTGCCAACCTTAAAGACTGTTGTAGCCGCAGTGCTACATATTCAAGGTACAATATTCAGCCATTCTGTGGGTTAGGGTGCCCTTTTAACCATATCCCAAAAATCAAACCATGTTTACTTCAAAAAAGAAGACAGTATCTATTTGAACACGTGCTCATCCTTTTAGATCTGCTTTCAAAGAGCGACACTGAAGAAACAAGTGCTACCCCTCTGTTTTGTTCTAAGGTTATTTCTGGTGATCTTTCCTTTCTTTTTTCTTAGCATTTAAAACATGGCGTGAAAATTCTGCCTTATTTTCCAAAACACATACATTGTTCCTAACCATAGGCTTGTTCACACATTACACTGAACACAGGTACCAGCTCTCTCTACACATGTACAAGTGTTTGTGTAAAAGAGTGTGCAGCTAATTTGTTGATTTGTACATCTCAGCACAGGTATACACTCATGGAATGTTACATGTTTGTGTGTACAGCTCAACTATTTGTGGACACAGATTGTACACTCACGAAACATAACGTGTGAACATTCCTAGTACTACAATACTATTTGCCAAACAAAGCTCAAGTGTTATTCAAGAAAAGGCAAAGCTACAGCTGTATGCGGATTTAATCAATAATCGATTTAATCTCATACAATTATTTTAAGGGAAACTCTGTTTGATTAGGTGACAAGTCTAGACAAAACACCTAATGTGTGTCTTTGGGATCTGGGCTCGATGGCTGGTCTACAGCACAAATGAAGCTGTACCAACATTACATACTAAGGGTTGCTGGAAGAAAATAAGTGCCAATTCAGATTTTGCCTTTCCCGCTCTGTCATGGTGTTAGTTTTGTGAGAACACACTGGAGTCTTTATTAGCAATTCCTGGCCCCTATCAGAGGACGTTTTTCTCACTTTTTAGGAGCTAAAGTAGATGTGGTACTCCATCACAGGTCACCAATGACTGGTGCCTGAGGGCACACATCAACTCACAGGCGCCCAAAGGATTCCCTGCTCCCCACCCCCAATTGAAATTAGGCTTGATAAAAGCATTCTAACGTAGGCAATAGAACAGACTGTGGTGTGCGCTTGACTGTAATATGTGTTTGTGGTACCTGTAGCAGTTTCTCTGGTATGCGGGTGTGCCCATGCGCCCGAAAAGGTTGGTGACCCCTGAATTACACAATTGGCCACTGTCTGCTTGGGTTCCTTTTCCCCTTTACTTAATAGGCATCCATGGCCTTGTGGAAAGAGGGTCAGCAAGAAGGAGGCTTGCAGTGCTGATCTGGATAGTCACCCCCATCTCCGTGGCTGCTGCTTATCCTAGGAGGGAAGCTGTCATTGGTACCAGTGGGAATTTCCCTCCTAGTGCAAATGGAAGTCACAGGGAGCAGGGTGCAATCCAGTAAAGGGGATAAATGCCCCCTTCTGCAACTCCATGGTACCCCAGCCCCACCCCAGCATGCAAGGAACCCGAGCTGGAATACAAACTCCATCACCCTTTATTTTTGGCCATGCTGGATGTTGGTGCAGAGATAGAGATAGAGATAGAGATAGAGATAGAGAGAGAGAGAGAGAGAGAGAGAGATTAAAGGAGAATTATTGGGTGCCACGATCCAAGATTGGGGCAAGTACTCTTTGGTGAGAGAACCCACAGGGATTTATTATCTCAAAATATGCCTCGGAATTAAATGTGGAGATATAGGCTGTTAGACCTTTAAAATATGTGACCCTCCAAGTGAGTTCATTATTTATTTGTTACATTTATATAATACCTTTATCTTCCAAGATCTCAAGGTGGTGTATATAGTTCTCCTCTCCCCATTTTCATCCTCACAAAAACCCTGTGAAGTAGGTTAGGCTAAGAGATGGCGACTGGCCTACGGTCGCCAGTGAGCTTCATGGCTGAGTGGGGTTGCTGGCATGGCAGGGTTCTAAAATGTCCCCTTAATAGATCTCTTTTCAACGTGTCCCTCTTTCCCCAGGCATAGGAAAAGACCACATACTTGGTAAGTTTAAAAATGGTTTGCTTACAAACTCTCCAAAGATCAAATTCACCTGCTTTAGAAAGTTGCACAGGCATTAAAACTTGGCTTAGATAAAAATTTATAGGAATAGAGGCATGTGGCTAAACTGGAGTAACCAGCTCAAACCTTTTCACATGATGAGTTCATCAGGTAGACTGGAAGACAACAGTGACTTGATTACCCAGTTCCTCCCAAGTTGAGGGGACATTGGCATATATATATATATATATATATATATATAACATACCACACTATATCTGGAGGTTTCAGGGCGGTTCACAGAATAAAATCAAAATATGAATCCACAAAATACATAATCAAAATAAAAACAACCCTATTGCCCCCCCCAAAAAACCCCCACACATTTTAAAAGGGCATAGGATATCAATCAAATCAACCAAAAGCCTGGTTAAAAATGAATACTTTTGCCTGGCGCCTAAAGGTGTATAATGAGGGCGCCAGGCAAATTTCCCTAAGGAGAGCATTTCACAGAAGGGGAGCCACTGCAGAGAAGGCCCCGTTCTCGTGTTGCCACCCTCTGGGCTCTCAAGGAGGAAGTACACAAAGAGGGCCTCAGAAGATGATCTCAGCGTCTGGGTAGGTTCCTATGGAAAGAGGCGGTCCTTGAGGTATTGCGGCCCTGAGGCGTTTAAGGCTTTATAGGTCAAAACCAACATTTTGAATTGGGCCTGGAAACTAATTGATAGCCTGTGCAGTTGGACCAGGATCAGTGTAACATGCTCAAACCGTCTTGCTCCAATGAGCAACCTGGCCGCTAAATTCTGCACTAGCTGAAATTTCCCAACTTCAGAGGCAGCCCAACGTAGAACGCATTGCAGTAGTCTAACCTTGAGGTTACCAGAGTATAGACAACAGTAGTTAGGCTATCCCTGTCCAGATAGAGGCATAGCTGGGCCCCCAGCCGAAGCTGATGGAAAGCACTCTGGGCCACTGAGGCTACCTAAGCCACGGGCAACAGCAAAGGATCCAGGAGGACCCCAAGCTACAAACCTGCTCCTTCAGAGGAAGTGTAACCCCATCAAGAGCAGGCAATCTCCCACCCATCCGGTCTAGGAAACCACCCACTAACAGTGCCTCAGTGTTATCTGGATTGAGTTTCAGTTTGTTAGCTCTCATCCAGTCCATTACATCCAGTCCAATGGATCGCTGAAATCTGTGTGGGTAAACAGGGTCTCAATCAGCTGTGTCCACCTGGGTACCCAGTGCAACATCAGGCCGGACTTGAGGGTCAGGGAGTGGTAGTTGCTGTGGTTTATAGAGATCCTCTCTCTATCTCCAGGCTCTCTGTCCAGTCGGGGGGGCGGGTCTTGAGTGTGTTCCTGGCATTGGGCAATCAGGACAGATTAGGGATTCTGCTGGTTTACTGCCCACCCGGCTGCCCAGCTGTCTCCCTGCCTGAGCTGACAGAGATGGTGTCAGAGGCAGTGTTGAGGACTCCCCGACTGCTGGTTCTGGGAGACTTCAACATTCATGCTGAGGCAGCTGGCTCTGGGGCAGTTCAGGACTTCATGGCCGCCATGACAACCATGGGGCTGTTCCAACATGTCACCGGCCCAACGCACATGGCACACCACACTCTGGACCTTATTTTGTTGACTTGGCAGGAAGAGGATGATTTGAAAGTGGGGGACACTGACATTAGTCCCTTGTCGTGGTTCAATCACTTCCTATTGAGATTTAGGCTGTCAGTACCTTTCCCCCTCTACAGAGGCAGGGGACCTATTAGGAAAGCCTGCCCTCGGAGGCTGATGGATCCAGTGGGATTCCAAATAGCTCAGGGGGTGTTTCTGGCTGATATGACTGATACCTCTGTGCAAGCCCTGGCTGACCTCTTGAACATCCAAATGGCTATTGACACAATCACCCCTGAATGCCCTCTTCCACTTCATAGAGCCCGTTTGGCCCCCCTGGTATACTTCAGAGTTTAGGGCGAGGAAACAAGCTGGGAGACAGCCTGAAAGCAAGTGAAGGAAAGATCCAAACAAATGCAACTGAACACTGGTAAGAGCTCAATACTGAGCCTACCTAGTGGTAGTGAAGGCAGCAAAAAAGGCATAATTTGCTGCCTCCATTGCATCTTCATTATGTCATCTGGCAGAGCTTTTCCAAGTAGTATGAGGCCTTTTACAGGCTGGCCCAAAGGCGGTGGTAGAACCATCGGTAGCTCACTCTGACTTGTTTATCTCACACCAGCTAGGTCTGATGGGAGCTGGAGTCTAGCAACATCTGAAGAGCTACAAATTTCACATCTCTGTTCTTTGTTGTTTTAGTGAACTCATGCACATGCGCCCAGATCATGCATTCATCATTATGTGGGACTGATGGAAAGGCAAGTATGTGTGTATACACATATACCCAATGCCTACAGTACTTTTACCATTACCACCCTTTTTTAGTAGGATGGACATACACCCATATATGCACCTAGTCATGCATGTTATTTGCAGTGGGGGGTGATAACTCATCCAATGTGGAGGATCATTAGTTTGGTGAATTCATGATCGGACAGTCTCCCAAGACTCTATTGACACTTTCGATTAAGTCAAAAGCTATTTTTGCTCATCAGTTTCAAAGCTTGCCATTTTCCTGCCCAATATTGCCTTCAGTTCATGAGCATTTAAGACCTACTCCTGCCCAATTTTTGGTACTGCTACTCTTTTCCAGGTGTGGTATCAAAAGTCCCATGTGCTTGATATCACATATAAATCTGGTTACTACACATGCATCATGAACATGCCAGGGTTCTGTGCCTCAGGAAGGTGGAATGTTCGGTAATAGTTTGGATCTTCAAAATGAATCACCAGCTCTTCCCATGCGTAATTTAAGTTGAAGTCGCTCACAACTTTTTGCATTACTTAAAATGCTATCCTACTGAAATAAGCAGGACTTCTTATTAAGTATCCATGGGGATGGGGCTGAAAGTGCCTTACTGACAATGGATAAATTGTTCCCAATAAACAAAGCAAGAATCCACAAATATATGATGTTGCTCGCCTCCTATCTCCCAGGACATTTGTTTTAGCTGAGCCTCTTTCATAGAAAGTGATGGACTTCCATATATTCAGTCTCACTAGTGAACATCTTATCAGAGAAGTGAAAACCACAGCTTGGGTTAATGCAGTGCTAACATCATCTAGAGGGATGCGGGTGGCGCTGTGGGTTAAACCACAGAGCCTAGGACTTGCTGATCAGAAGGTCAGTGGTTCAAATCCCCGCAACGGAGTGAGCTCCCGTTGCTCGGTCCCAGCTCCTGCCAACCTAGCAGTTCGAAAGCACGTCAAAGTGCAAGTAGATAAATAGGTACCACACTGGCAGGAAGGTAAACGGTGTTTCCGTGCATTGCTCTGGTTCACCAGAAGCAGCTTAGTCATGCTGGCCACATGACCCAGAAGCTGTACGCTGGCTCCCTCGGCCAATAAAGCGAGATGAGCGCTGCAACCCCAGAGTCGGCCATGACTGGACCTAATGGTCAGGGGTCCCTTTACCTTTACCATCATCTAGACCTAGAGTTACTAGACCAGAACTTTAAGAAAAAGAAAAAGAAAAAAAGAAAGGACATTTTGAAATTGTAATGTCTAGAATAGGAGGCCTTCCGTATGTGACTTGAATGATCTCCTTAGAGCCAAGAGTAACAAGACACATCATCACCTCTCTCAAACCACACCCAACAGACATCTAACACGTCCGCTGCATTTCGAATTCCCTCCCAAAATGCATTGGGCCAGCCCTGGTTTTGCAGTGTTATCCCAGCAAGACTCCCATTCCTTATTTATCTGTTATAATGTTCTCCTAAAACCCTGACAGAAATACCCAAAGTGCCAAACGGGAAGCAGAATCTTAAGCTCCTTTTTAAAGTAGCACTAAATTTGAGCCAAGAGGTTTCATTCACATTGTGCCTTTCTATGCATCCATGCTTGAGTATTATCTAAATCCATGAAAAAAGTATCCATGAAAACAACATATCCTCAAGGTGCCTTATTCATACAAACCTTGGTTCAATTTTCTTTGAACTGAGACAAACTTTTTATTATTAAAATGAGGGTAATTGCAGGGGGTGGAGGAGGTTTGATTCCTAAAAAGATAGCCCCCCCCCAAAAAAAAAAATTGTTCTACGCAAATGGACCCTGAAATATTTAATGTAAAAAGCTAATTTACTGCCATGTGCTGTCAGTTTGGAGCATATATGCAGATAGATAATACAGGACAGACTCAGGAAAATGGTTGGACGATATCCCATGAAGTAACTGAGTAACGCCAATATTCTTGATGTTGAAACAGTATGAGGCTTTGCTGGAATTTCAGTTTCAATTTATTATTTTTGAAAGCCTGCTTCTTTTCCAAAACGATTGTACAAATAGGCATGAAAACACAGCATCTTAATCTTCTAAAGCTGACATTTACTGGAACGAATTCTTCTCCATTGCCTAGTTCTCAAATGCTGGACTTTCATCTGTTCCTCTTTTTTTTTTTTTTTTTTTTTGGTGAATATGGAGATGCTTAAATTCTTGTGGCATTGAGAAAGTTAGCTCATACATCTGGATACACCTCTAAAAACTTAATCAGTGGCTTTGAATTAAAGATTCAGCAACAGGGAAAATAGCTCTATAGCTTGATTCACCATTGCTGCCAGCTTTTGGAAGTTGGGGTACATATAATCAATACAAGGAGCTTAAAAAAAAAAAAAGAATACAAGTAGCTAAATTGGCACTAACGGCTTGCTTTAGAATTTCCAAATGAAAAATGCTCTCCTACCATGATAAAGAGAGTGTGTGCTTTCATTCCTCTTTTATTTACCACCCCTTTGAGAGCCAAAGCTTGTCTCGGGTGCCACTCTAAGATTAAAAGCAAAGTGGCACCAACAACTAAAGAAATCCATCAAGTTGTACGGTTGATAAGAGTGATAAGAGTTTGAGGAGCACAGCTATACATTCCATCTCTTGGACTCTAACTGTAATATGAGGGGCAGAAGTTTATGGAACAAGAGACCATCAGGGTCAAAACACTTTAAAATTAAGATGAAGCACTAATCACCATTTGCTAACCTTCTAGTCTCTTCAATCCCCCTTTCCACCAATTCCTAGCTAGCTGCTTATACAATTGTAAGGCTGCAAATCCTAAACACATTCATCTGGGAGTAAGTTCCAATGAACTTAACCAGGATTTGCTTCTGAATGGAAATGGATTACATAGCAGAAATGTCCTTTTAAAAAGTCTACCCTGACTAGAATCACTAATGGGCTTTATCTAACATTTTCTCTGCAGATATGAAATCATACAAAAGTGTGTATCTTATCAGCTAATTCCATGAGAGATACATCATTTTGCCACAGATAACAAGGTGGTAAATCTACTTGTGCCATTTCTTGCATGAGTCATTAGGGAGTCAGGTGGCAATTCACCCAATATGTAAACCCAGCAAGTCATTACAGCATACATTCTGTGAAATTGTTTAACCATTGCTTGACTGTGAGAGTCCCACCTTTGAAATTACCCTTCTTGCATAAAAAAGGAACAAGACACATTAAATACAGGGTAGTAGAACTGAAGGAGGAAAGAATATACGAAAACATTGATTATATAGTTTTATTAGCGTGTGGAAGGAACAATAAAATGAAGCTTTGTTCTTGGTCAACAATCTGCTCTGTATTCCTTTTGCTGAAAATACATTTTCGTCTACATGAATGCACACAGAAGAACATGGTAGGGTAGGGTGGTGGTAACCAATACAGTGTCCCCCAGTTGCCAATGTCCAAAAAATGAGGGCACCACGTTGGCTTGTCCTGCAGTCAGGTCTCTAGAGCTTGTGTTCTGCTAAGCCTACTGGTTGTATCAATAATCCCACCCTTTTGTGCAGTCACAGGCAGGCAGCAAAATTTGAGGTCTATCAGGTTCTTGGCTAAACAGCTTGGTGGGTCACAAGTTATGCAGACAGGTTGCAGTATGATGGTTTATATTCCTATCAAGTCGTATCATTAAGCAATCAGGACCTCCTTGCATAAGCATAGAGCTGCCCATTTGGCACCTGGTTGCATTTGCACATGATGGAGACTTTCTCTGTCTTCCATCATTACTCTTGGTCTACCATTGGTGCCTTCAGACACCAGTGAATCAGCCTGGTGCAACCTCTTGTTAGCCAGGACAGCTTGGGTTGACCTTGTACAGTACTTGCCAAGTAAGTTGAAGAACAATTGCATAAACCTTTTGTATATAAACTTGCCAACTAATTAAAAATGAAATGGGGAGGATTGCCGTTGTGGCTTGAGCAGCTGATTAATAATGGAAATATACCAGGGATGGAAACTGAGACAACGTATCTGAACTCTACAGGCCTCAATCCACAAGAAATCTAAAAATTTGGCCTAAACAATTTAGAGTATTAGGTGTCCATTGCTGCTATTAGGATGAGGCCATCAAGGTGAAACTCTTATCCAAAGGCAAAGATGAACCACAATACGGTGGTTCAAATCTATATAAAACATCTACACACCGAGATTATATTCCCCAAGCCAGCTTCACAACTTTCTATTGTTCCTGACCAGCTTGATGTGGTCATCAAAACGCACTTCCAGCAACAAATGAACTATTTCCAAGTAACTGTTTTTCATTTTTGAATTTGTCTAATAAAAACAAGGCTCTAATACAATTACACACATTACAGGATCTCCTTAAGAAGGTGGGGGGCAGCCTTTCTCTGTGGCTCGTTTCAATCTCATTTACGTATTTTAAAGAAATATTTTGACTTAATTTTTCATAAAAACTTATAAATTCCAGCTGAATTTTCATTGCAAACACATTTTCGAAACCAATTATTCGACATGAAAGAGCTTTTATACATGCAGTTTCTGCAGTTCACTTGCTAAAAGGATCCCTTTAAATATTTGTTTTCTAAAACGAAAGGAAAGATTTCTAGGAAATAAAATCAACAAAATGCCAAGAGAGGAAAAATAGACTAATTTTTTATGATTAACTTTTCTATTTTGTATACAGATATGCTGCATTTTCTGATTAAAATTCCTGATCTGTTAATGCAATGTGAATTTATGTACTTGCTTTTTACACATCCCACGTCTTAACTTTTTAGAGTGTGCGTATTTTATAATTTTTGTTAGGCTTCTGTTTCCTTACTGTATATAACTGCATGTTTGTTTTTGCACATTCTGCATAATGTAGCACTAGACTCTATTGCTGTCAACACAAATGTTCTTTCAAATATTTTTCCAAAGGTGTTTTCTGGGAGTAACTGTACATTTTTGTATGTTTTGAAAAAGAAACCTGTAAAGCCCACAATACTGTGATTATTTTCATACGCTGATTCAACTGATCTAGTATAGGACAAAGGGCACCAGGAAGGTGTCCTCTACAAGCTCCATTTATTCCTGCTGAGTTCTCATTCATTGCAACAGAGCAGTGGCATCTTTTTACTGTGAGGTGCAAAGTTCATTCTTGGCGATCTTAAAAGTTAAACTGCAAAACAAGAAAAAGCAGTGTTTTCCATAGCAGCATTTGTGAAATTTTCTTCTAAACCTTGCAACAGCTAAAATGGTGTTATCACCATCCTTTGCTTAAACAAAGTTTTCAATGTTTAATATTTGTGCTAGATTTTTGCCTTTGGCATGCATACTGGACTCTGTTTATAACAAAACTCAGTGTGCAGGTGCTGTGATTTGGCCAAGACGACACTCCTGAGAAATGATCACATGTGCGGAAAACACACCTTTCTGTCCAGCAAAGGAGGACTAGTGCCAGAAAAATCCCTAGTTTGTGACCTTGTTCTTGCAGCCTTCATTCAAACCACTGCTTGGGGGGGGGGGGGCATATTTTGTACATATTTTGCAAGCCACGCATCATGGCAAAAGAAACCCACAAGAATAACAGCTGTGTGACAGAGGAATCATCCTTTTCAATAAACTATGTCTATCATATTTATCACCCCATAACTTACATTGTGTGAAGTACTTAACATTGTAGTATCTAGTGTCTGTAGATAAACAGGCTAAGCGCCCATATCCAATAAAATATGAATCTGCACAGAAAGGGCACTTTTTTAACAGCCTTAGGTGAACAGAAGTTAGTTCAACCAAGACAAAAACAAGCTATATTTCTTCACCACCTTTCATATGTTGCTTATTTGCCACCAAAGTGAATGCACATTTGCTTGCTCCCTAAACATTAATGGATCATGATCCTTGTTAAGGAGACAGTATTCACTCTTCGACGCCATTCTTCCCTATTGCTTGTTCTAAACCAACACGCAGTTGGGAGTGGCATTCAAAGTAATCTTCATGTGGCTAACTGGGTCTCCTTGTAATGACAGCCATTTGTAGTTTAGAATTGCTTATTTACAAAACCTAAATTGCACCTTATATTAAAATGATGGCCTGTGTTCACCCATTGCTCTCATTTTTAGTATACACTTTTGCAGTGCACAGGGACGCGGGTGGCGCTGTGGTGTAAACCACTGAGCCTAGGGCTTGCCAGTCGAAAGGTCAGCCGTTCAAATCCCTGCAACAGGGTGAGCTCCCGTTGTTCGGTCCCAGCTCCTGCCCACCTAGCAGTTCGAAAGCACATCAAGTGCAAGTAGATAAATAGGTACCGCTCCAGCGGAAAGGTAAACGGCATTTCCATGTGCTGCTCTGGTTCGCCATAGCATAGCTGTCTGCGGACAAACACCGGCTCCCTTGGCCTACATAGCAAGATGAGCACACAACCCCAGAGTCATCTGCGACTGGACCTAACGGTCAGGGATACCTTTACCTTTTTGCAGTGTACACCTGGGATAATCCTACCAGCAATCCTACAAGACAAGCCAGGTTGATAAATACTTACTTTCTCAAACCCATCCAGTGACCTTCATGACCACGGAAGGATATGGACCCAGGTCTCAACAGTACTGACCACTCACTGCAACATCACAGACTGATCAGGGGCATAGTCAGATTGCAGATCTTTAAAATGGCCCAGGATTGCATCATTCTGATCCAATAAGCCGCACAAGAGCCATCCTTCTTTATATCACGCTCTTCATTTACAATGGACTATTAGTTCATCCACATATCGGATGCAACATAACATTCAGGTTCACATATATGGCTGTTCCTTTAACTATGAAGATTTTTCAGCCTCTCCTTTTAAAAGTGTCAATATGCCTGGTGCCGTCTCTCACTCCCCTTCCCCAGTCCCAACTTTGATTTTTCACATATTTTGATTTCAGTCTTTATGTATGTTAGAAAAAAAATCAATTCTGAAACACAGTACTCAAGAGAAATTGTGGGGGTCTTTTGTTTTTTGCAGTATTACAGAAACTACCATCCCCTTGGTTCTTTTACTCAGTATTTTATTTTCCGGACTTCCCTTTTAAATGCTGCAGGAATGAGCGGGGGACGGGGGAGAGATGAAACGAAGTAGCATTATTTACGTTTTATCATTAAACCAGTTTTCATAGCTTCTGAAAATGTAATAAAATGTAAATTTCATTAGCTGATGTATTCCTAGTAACCAAATAAACATTTTTTAAAAAACGTTTCCATTGTACAGCTTGAAATTTTGTATGGAGATTTCAAGCATGCATTATGAGGCTGTGTGTGTATGAAAATAAAACAATGAACAATTTGTTCCCCATACCTTTTTTAAAAAACTCATGAAAAAAAATGATATTGCTACATCTCTTCTCAAGTCATGTTTTAGCAGTCAGTCATACAGACACTTTAAGCATTTGAAAAATACTCCTTTCCATACTGGCATTGAAGTACTGGTAATAATGGATCTTCTCCATAACTCAGAAGCATTTTGTATATAGGAAATGATATATTACAGTGGTGCCTCGCAAGACGAAATTAATCCGTTCCGTGAGGCTCTTCGTATAGCGGTTTTTTTGTCTTGCGAAGCAAGCCCATTGACAGCTTAACAGATTAGCGCTATTAGCTGTTTAGCAGCTTTTAGCGGATCAGCTGATAAGCGGCTTAGGGCTTAGAAAAAGGGGGGGAGGGGAAAAACCCCGCAGGAACTCGCAAGACATTTTCGTCTTGCAAAGCAAGCCCATAAGGAAATTCGTTTTGCAAAGCGCCTCCAAAACGGAAAACCCTTTCGTCTAGCGGGTTTTCCGTCTTGCGAGGCGTTCGTCTTGCAGGGCACCACTGTACCTTATTCCAGCAATACTATACGAAGGGGGTTGGACTCGATGGCCTTTGTGGTCTCTTCCAACTCTATGATTCTATGATTCTATAGCTATTCACCAATTTGTGAGTCTTTTCTCCAATTCTCAACAAAATGGATACACAAATAAAAATCTTAAGAGAAGTGTGGCACTATCCATCTACCCAGATACCTTTGCAGCCAACCCAAAGACCATCTCACAGGTAAGTTAGGGTTTACAGAGACAACAAAACAAGTGCAGTATCAAAAGCCATCATATGATGGTGGCTCTTGCAGACAGAGATCTCCAAGGCAAATTCCCACGGCCTTGCAATCCACAAAAAAGTACTGACTTCCTTTGAACTAGTTCAGAATGGTTTAGGGTGCTTTGTAAGGCGAAAGGTCAAGTGCTTTGGAAGTTTTCTTTCAATAACTTTCTTTAGTGGGTTACATAGATACATGTACTTTATAGAGCAAACTCTAAGTATGCAATCATTGTTTGCAATCATAGGCTGACATCATGTGCTCACCTAAACAGTCTACCGGCAATTATTCTGATAAGCAAATATAAGCTAGATCACACCAATCAGGGGTAGTTGTGTTGGCTTAAACTGTACTGTTTCACAGCCTGACTTTAATATTTAAGAGAAATCAATTTATTTCACACAGAAGCACATTACAAGCTACAGCTAGGTAGAATGCTTAAAATGGTCTGGTAATAGGCATGTTCAATCCACTACACTTAATTGTAGACACATTCTATAGTGTTTAACAGAGCTCAGTCTGCAAAACAAAACCTCTTTTTATGCAGTTCCAAAATATAACAGCAAATTGTGTCTTTGGGTTTAAAATAGTTTTCACAGTCCTGGTCTGCAATGTAGTTACATAAATCCCATGAAAAGAAGAAAAGGAATGTTTGCATCAAGTTATTTCAGGTAACTGTTGGCTGCTTGTTAGTAACACGATAAGGCAAAGTCCGCCCTTTCTTCAGGATCTCCAACAAATGCTTTAACATGGCACTCAAAACTTCTCAGAAATGCAGCAGTCTATCAAAGTTATGTTCACCGGTTAGCCACAACGCGATTTTGCATTTATTTTGGCCTAGCAGAGATCAAGAGTTGTTCTCTCAGTAAGATTATGAATAACATCTTTCTGTCTCTCACTTTAATGCGTCAACCTCAGCGCTTCAGAAGCATTTCAGTTCCTTTTGACTTGAAGAATACACATCTATTTTCTTATCACTGACACGTCTGATAGCGGAATCATTTCAGCTGCAGAACAACCTTCAAGAGGAATACAAAAGTTGGAAGCAATAAGTCTAAGTAGCAACGTGTAACAACCATGCAGGTTCTCATGCTCAGACAACGGCTTACACAGCCTTTTAAAATGTTTGAATACATTTCAAACTTACACCCACACATTTTTTGCCTTTTTGCCTTCTCATCTAAAGGATAAAATAAGTCTCTAATGGCTTTCACACAACTAAGGGGTGGATTGGTAATCTTCTTGCACATGAAAAATAGTAGGCTTTCACTTTCATAGCACTTTCTGCCAGAAGAGACATTTCCAAGGCAACAAACAAGGGCAGGAAGTCAGAACTGAAAGGGACTCCAAAGATCTTGCCACCCATAGTGAAGTATTTTGAATTAAAGACAGCTGAATAACCCCACTGCTAACACTAGCAAGCCTTCCCATTGCATTTGAATTAAGTTATGGAGGGCCACAGGTTCCCCATCCTTGTCCTAAGTCAAATATCTTCTAACTGATATGACCTAAAGAAGTCTCTCCTAGCCCCAGATAAGGTTCTATTACATAATGAGGGCTTTCCCCCAGCAAAGTTGTCCTATTGCACAAGGACTTCAATCTGTGCAACAGGATTTCCTTTTCCTCTCCCTGTGCCCCCCAATCTGTTATGTGGGTTCCTCCAGCCCTCCAGAGCAAATGGGGAGGGCAAGAGGCAGGCAGGAAGAGGAGAGGGAGAGGACATCCTGTTGCACAGGCAGAAGTCCTTGCACCAAGAAACAGGACAACTTTCTTGGCTACATCCCATAAAGTGTACTCTTTACATACATGCTAGTTTTATCAGGGAAATCATTTGGGTAATTTCAGCTTTCTAAAATAATGTGATACACACCTTATTGGCTGCTTCCAGTGAACTTATTAGGTTCTGTAGCTCTTCCTTATTCATTTCTATGGAGTACGGCTTGAGGTTACCATTCTCTGTCAAATCCAGATCAAGGTTTAGAAGTGGCATTTGCAGCATGGATAGTTTATCACTAGAGAGGGCAAGCTATACAGGAGAATAATTAGGGGGAAAAACAGCTTAGGCCAGTTATGATAGCACTTTTACATCAAAGTGAGCGGATTCTGAAAGGCTGATAAAAAGTTATTTATACTAACTATATAGTCATGAAAATGTACATTCAGGGTATCCTCCTGTAACTGAGAACCCTGGACCAAAAATATTTAATCAGAAACAACAACAACAAAGATCTGAACAGCTTTCTATATGGAGAAATGCACAGGTTTCAAATCAGCTGGAGTGAAATTTCCTCTGGAAATAACCCAGTTAAAGGATGTGAATTTGACTTTCGAAAAGCAACAATAAAACAGAGGCCAAGAGTTCCCCCACTGATAATGGCAAGGGAGGAGAGCAACTGCAACATGTCTTCTTCTAGGAGAATTCTAGCTGCCATCAGGTGAGCTTTCTCTAGGAAGAGCTGTGTGGTGAGAGAGCCCTCAATGCAGACACTGTTATTAAGCTCAGATTTGCAGAAAGGGATCTGCCCCCAGATCTACCAAGGCCAAAGCAGCCAGTGCCCAAGTATCATAAATGGATCTGTTCCTTTGTTCTAGGGTGGGAAATACACTTGTGGAAGCCCACCCCTGCTATGAAAACTTTACTGAAATAAGATTGTAAGCCACCTTGTACAGTGTGAGAATGTGTTGCCTTGTTGTTGAAGAGCAGTATGTATCCTAAATAAATACACTAATTCATATTTATACATATAGATTGTTGTGAAGTAGAACTGCCAAAAATATAGCAGAGGGTGGGATCCCCAGTGTGACCCATAAAACTGCACACATTATGGAATCAGCTGGGCTTGGATACTATGTCCTTAGCAAGGCAGTATAGAAGCACTCAGAAAAGAAACCTTGGCCAGACAGAAGCTGTCCATGTGTAATACATTGCTTATCCCAACCTAGCAAGGGAATAATCCATAATAAAGCAAGACTATCTATTCAGAAAACATTCTTACTCCATCAGAGTAATTCTTTGGTTTCCAGGATTCAATGCGATTTGTCACTGGCAGTACTAATACAGTACTCACTGGCAGTGCTAATACAACCTGTCAGACCATATATGCCTCTCCAGCCTGCTCAGTCGCTTTCAAGAACAGAAAACCAGCAAATACTCCCATAGACTTCAAAGGGTCTCACTTCTAAGGAGGTATTTTTAGGGTTTGAATGCAAACATGTTTGGTGGGGTTTATAATCAACATATATACCTGAAGGTACAGAAGGTGGTCTGGCTGTAGGTATTGTTCACAAAGGCTGAAAATATGCACACATAATGAACTCAAATTAGCCAGAGGGGAAAGAGAACTGCAGATTAACCAGATTTACAGTATAAATTAAACCTTAGCCATAAAGAAAAGTTACAAGCCCTTCAGAAATGAAGAGCCACATGTGGCTACAGATTAAAGGCTCACAATTTCTCAATTAAGTTCCTACTGAAATGTTCACATTCAACAAATAATGCTTTTAAGAACTCCAATAAGACACAAAAAACCACCTCTCTTTATCTAATGGCTTCCAAAACAAATTTAAGCAAGAGGCAATGTATAATCACAGTGAAGCAAGCAGAAGCACATTAGAAGAGTAATCACTCTTCTGAGCAAACATTTTGCATGATGGCCAGATGTTCTGCAAACTACCAGCTGCATAATTCTCATTAACGTGACCAAACTACTATAATAGATTTCACAAAGATCCTCTTATGCAGATCTTATAAACAACCTTCTATATATGTTCTATATAATGTTCTATATATAATCCAAGCAGAATTGTAGGTTATATTAGCATGTTACATTGCTATAACCTATTATGCCATACAGTAAATATGCTGTAAACCAGTCCAATTCAGGAGAGTGAAGAAATGCTGCATTATGTACATTGTTCATTTGTTGCATAAGACAGGGGTCAGCAACCTAGAGCCCATGGGCCACAAGTGGCCCACGGGGTTTGTTTAACCGCCCCACGAGCCACCCCCGAACAGAGCTGCCCGCTCAGCGACTCCCCGCGCGCTGTGCTAAACAGGCACGGCGCAGGGACTTGCTTCCGCAGTGCCAGAAATCGCGTCTGCGCGGATGCCGGAAATCACAGGCGTGCGCGATCCAGGCCACAGAGGGATCTCCGCTGGAGTGAACTGGCCCAGGCAAGGTAAACCTTGCTGACCCCTGGCATAAGACATAATAGCCAACTTCCTTTCTATGGCTCATCTCAATCTTACGAGAAACAAACTCTCATGATTATACCAATAACAATTGTTTGGAATCTTTACTACATACTATACAGCAGAGATGGGGAACCTCAGGCTGCCTCCTCTCCCCTCAGTTGATCTGCTATAGTCTGTTTCAAAGTCTCATAGGCCACATATATTTGTCTAGATAGTCAGCATGGTACCCCCCAGATGTTGCTGGATTCCAACTCCCATAAGCCCCAGCCATTGTAGCCAATGCTCAGGGTTGATGGAAGTTGCTGTTCAGCAATATCTGGAGAGTCACAGTTTGGCTACCCTTGATCTAGCAGTCTTATACAGCTAGGAATGAAACTGTTAGCCTAACCTTCAGCTGCCAGTCAAAATCCAGGAGGCGTGCCGAACAGATGCCGTTTGTTCTTTCAATCAGGGCATGCCTGATGTCATGCTTTCTGCCTTTCAAGCAAGTCACCACAGCTTTTTGAGAGTCAGAACTCAGCTCGTCCAATGGCTGAAGTGCCTACAAAACAAAACAAAAATGGAAAAAAACACGTAAACCTAACAGGCTGTACGATAACAATTGGCATTGTTTGTACTTGTAAATACAAGAGTTATTTTTTAAAGACCGCATCATTTCTGGGTCTGTTTTGTAGGCACAATCAAAACCACCAGAATGCCTATATTACGCCAGTTCTACTGCTATTATAAGTACTGACTAAAATATGGGCCTCAGCCTTACAGCTGAGGACCACATGCAACTGGGTACCACCGATACGCAGGCAAGAGCAGCTCCTACTGCTTTGATAACCAGCAACAAGCAGCTGGGCCCGCAAAACCCTTCATGTGCTCAGCTGTGAAATCATAAACTGCCTCCCCTTTGTCAAAGCTATGGTGTAGGGGAAGTGCCTGAAAGAGAAAATGACTATGTGGCAAACTGTAAGAAAGGCAGGCTAGGAATGACAGGGCATCCAGCAGCATGGCAAAACTCCAACTTGGGAGAAGGCAAACGCAAAGCTGCTTGGTTTGGCTGCAGGTGTCTGCACCTGGCCCCCTCTTTCCAGCTGTTTCATCATCCCTGATCATCTGATTACAAGTCCTTTAATCATGTAGCAGTGGAATGACTGTGTGGTTGTTGGCTGTACAATTATAGCAATACACTCCTTGTTGGGGTAATTTCCCTCCCCCCACTTTCATTTTTGGGTTTCTTAAAATATATACATACTATTATTTTTACTTCTGAAACCCTTGGGGGTCCCCCATGCATATTAGTACCTCCCTCTTGTTTCTCAGTGCCCCCATTTTGGCTTTGTTTATGTTGGCACTCACCAACTGGGTTCGCTATCAGAGTAAAAGATGTTCTAGAGCATCAAATCAAAATCAGAAAAATGGTAACCATTTCGGGAATACAAATCAAGTACTGGCAGCTCAACGACTTTTACCAGCTGTAGGTTAATAGAAAAGTCTTTAACTGAACATTATCCAAAATGAAAGATTTAAGACATATTAAACTTCATTAGATTATTTTCATAATCTACAAGAATTACAGAATACACTGGCTGAAGTACTAATGAAGTACTAATGCAGAATCTGTTTTAATTGAAAAGTGCAAACTGAATTTAACTCTACTTAATTTTGAAGCAGATACCTGTTGCAGATACACAAAGGCTCTGCTTATAACTTTCTCATAAAAGTTTATATTACATAAATTAGAATAGCAATACTGAGTCTTTATTTACAAAGTCGCAAAACAAGTGCGGATACCTCTTCATCTGAGCGATCTTTGGCAACGGTACTTTTGAAATATGCCGAGGTTTGTTCTAGAACCTCCATCCATTCTGTCAAATTCCAAATAGTGTTATAGTCTTGATATCGAGGGTATGTGCGGCCACAAATCCCATCAATTACTTTGTGAAAAAACTGGAAGAAATGAGCATAAACAAAGCTTTAAGAGACAGCTGGTTCTACTGATGTTGCATGTTGTTGGTTTTATGATGTTGTATTTTGTGATGTTTGTAATTATAAGTAGCGAACAGGATATTTGCACATCTACTTTGCTATGCAACACCACATCATTTGCAATCAACAGTTTGATCACTCCCAAACGATAGCATTAGCAAAATTAATTAAAATTAACAAAACGGTCCTGCAGGACTCCGGGTATGCCTCTGTCCAGCAAGGGGTTCTGTTCAAATTACTGACTTAACAATCTGATCACCCATCCACCCCATATAGAGACGGTTCAGAATCATCTGTCCTCAGGGTTGGCCCAAGACATGTTGGCATCTGAGGAAAAAAACACAAAATGGCATCCCCCTCCCCACCTGGGAAGAAGAGGTGAGTGAAGATCTACAGTACATTGGGAACAAGGAAGGGCCATAAAGATCTACAGCAGGATCTGCCATCCCTGTGGAAACTGCTGCCTGAGGCAGTCGCCTCATGGGTGGGCCAGCCCTGCCTGTGAGATCACCTGCTGCTTCTGTGCCCATGTCTGTGTTATGAACACACTATATTTGAGCCTTTTCAGGTGCATTAGTGAAGAACAAGGGGTGCCAACTTGAATAAAATATGGGGGGCAGGTAAGCCCCGCCCACATAATTGATCACATGACACACACACACACACACACACTACTTGAATGGCAATGCCCAACAATATTAAAAAATATTTTATTGGGGGGGTGCGAAGGGACCTCGGCTATTAGGAGTTGACTCCTATGGCGAAGGGCAAAAGCACCAGCTCATGCTGCGGAGGCCATGCAGTCAGTTCAGGGCTCCACCAGAGAAGCCCGCATGGCAGCTTCTGCCTGCCATCAACCCTTCAGAAGCTGGAGCACTGCTGGCATGAAGCAAATGGAGCCTCCATGAACAGGAGCAGCGCCGCTCCTCTGAAACCCGAGGGACGTTGGGGTCATTCGGGAAAGGGGACGGCCCATCTTTTCCACGCCCTGCTTGTGAACCGTCACACATATGCTGGAGGCAAAACTCTGGGCTTTCAGGCACGGCCAAACTTGGCCCTCCAGATGTTTTTCGGACTACAACTCCCATCATCCCTAGCTAACAGGACCAGTGGTCAGGGATGATGGGAATTGTAGTCCCAAAACATCTGGAGGGCTAAGTTTGGGAATGGACCGCAGTCGCTCCTTCAGAACCACCTCGTTGCCTCAGAGCAAACCCTCCAACGCAGGCAAAAAGGAGCGCGCCTTTTTTAACCAATCAGCGGCCAGCCATCTCCCCCTCCCCCCACTCCTCCCCGCGTTCTCACCTTCAGCCTTTCCTCGGCCGGCAACTTTTCCGTCAGCTTCATCTTTCTGTCCCACCCATCCAAGCTGCGCACGCGCGGAGGTCTCGACCCGCTTCCCCAGGCGAAAGCTTCGAACGCAGCGGCGCTACGTGACCGCGCGCTGGCCAGGCTTCGCCCTATCAGAGCGCCCGAATAAAGCCGCTTCCGCCATCGCGTCATCCTCCTCCTCCTCCTGCTGCTGCGCCAGGAGCCTGCGCAGCGACTGAAGCCCCGCCCCACTCTTTCAACGCATTATGCCCCCTCCCAGCTTCAAAGGCGTGGCTCTCCTTATATTTGAGTTGAAGTGCTAATCCGGACCCGGCACTTCCAGAAGGGAGGGCAGTTGGTTAGTGGTCCTGCCCTAAGGCAGATCTTTATATCAGTGTGTTTATGTTTCAGCAGAACAAGCTGCAAACCAGGTCAAAAGACAGCTGGTATATAATAAAAGTACAATATAAATTAACAAAATCACAATATACTAATCGATCACATTAGATGATGCGAGGAACTTCAATTAACCTTGTGACAAGAAATAGAAAAGCATCAATCAAGCCACCTCATCTCTCTCACCTAGGGTCTTTCGCCTGGAAGGACAGGTTACACCCACACTCTCACCTGGGGCAGAAACCGCATTTTCCTCTCACTGTAGCCAACCAGCTAGCAGACAAAATTCTCATTAGCCCCACACTAGAATAACCAGAGGCTGGTGAAAAAAGGGTGAGAAATCATACAAACTTGACCTATAGCACCCACTCCTGTCTCCTCTGTAAGATCTACAACAGTGGGTTCTTTTCACCCTGGAGCATGAAACATTTTTCATTCATTCTCCCTCTGCTAGTGTTCCAGCCATCATGCACAGTGCAGAGGAAGTGGATATGGAGAAGTTTTGCTTCATCATAACTCTAGAATTCAAGGCCATCCAGCTAAGCAGAGAAACTCTCAATTAAAATTGCAGGACAAATGTTACAACAAGCTGAGTGCAAATGTGACGTGGCAGCACCAATTTGCATTTTATTTAGTGATAAGATGCTGCTGCATGAAACTGGAAGTTGCAGTACAGTGAATGATAAAAAAACAAACAACAGCCCCTGCTTGCTTGCCTGCAATCTAGTTCAAGATTGCAAGGCTGAAGTTGGTGCCTGGTTTCTCATATGAAACAGCAGCTCTTTCTGTCCAACAGACAGTAGCTCCTCTGCCATCCCAAATACCGCTAAGCTTTGAACAATCCCAGATCATACACATTCATGAAGTTTGCGCCCTTTGAGATGCATAAGCATCCTTTTCCATCCAAGGAGTTGTTTTTGGTGCTTCAAGTATCATGGTATTCCTATGTCAGTGGTTCCCAAACTCCACACCCCCACGCCAACCACTTGAAAATTGCTGGTGGTCTTGGAGGACCACTTAAAGATTTTTATGTCTCTTGTCACAATTGTAACGTGCTGTGCCAGACGCTATATTATTTTTCATTGTATTTCATTGCTTCTTTTATTATATTGTATTTTATTGTATTGCATGTTTCATTCCATAAAATTCAAATTACAGTATAATAAAATACACTATAAGAGTTAAAAGAAGTAATCAGAATACAATGAAAAATCAATGTGGATATTTAATGGGGACATGCCACAAGCCACCTGCATGAAACTCTAGGAAAGTCCTATTGGTTTCAGTGGGAGGCATTTGTGAATGTGTTCTTAAGGTTACCAGATTTTTTTCAATGAATCCGGGGACACTTTTCAACTTCAGTAGGAATGATAGGATTTTGTCAGGGGACTCATTTGTAAATCTGGGGACTGTCCCCAGGAAACGGGGATGTCTGGTAACCTTAGCTTAACTCTCACTGGCATAAAAGGTTGGGGATCTTTTGGGTTCATACTCTCATACTCAATTAATTCTGGTTAGTTATCACTTAACAAACTTAGTACCTTATGATATTCCCAACCAGGCAAAACACACCAAATGGTATTTTATCTGAAATACAACAAATGTGGCATATGTTTTGTGCCAGATGGTTAAAGTAGTCTATAAAGTTTGTAGGTATATACCTATTGGGAGAGGGGGATCTTCATAGTACAGCCAAAGAAAATGGTTGAGGATTCTAAAGTGCATTAATGATATTAGAAGTGGAACTAGCAGGGTAGTCACTTTCGTTCTAAAGTCATAAATAAGAGTGTGACCTTCTGCTTTTTGCATCAGAGACTACTGATTTGGGAGCCTGACTATCTGAAGGACTATCTGTACCAATATGAGCCTGCCTGTGCATTAAGATTGATGTCTGAAGGCCAATGGGTATTGGGAGCATGGCTTTTTAGGGTGGTAGTTCCAAATTTATGGAATTTTTTTCTCCCTGGAAATCCATCTGGCTCTGCTCCATCATTATTAGTTGTTTTTAAAGAAACATACTGTATTTTTCCATGTACTGTATAAGATACCCCCTATTTTGGGGGACTCATATTTAAGAAAATGTGGGGGGCCCATGTATAAGACACCCTCTAATTTTTTACATTATTTTGTAGTAAAAAAAACCCTAGTCTTATACACAGAAAAATGTGGTATTTTAATTTTCATCTACATTTTTCATAATTGCACTTTGGTTTAACTTATACTGTTAATTTTAAGGGGTTGTGAATTTTCAGAAAAATGATTTCATGTTGTTGTGATTGATTCTGGAGTTGTACACCACAGTGTGAAGATTGTTATGCCCTGAGAGTTGATTAAGAAATATTTTAATAAATATTGATATCCAGATATTAATTTGGCATTCTAGCCAAAGAATGTCTTGTCATGATACAAGGTGAGGCAGTTACCTCAGCAGGTTTGGGATACCACTGAAAGCAATAGTGTGGGAGATTGTGTTTTGGGAATCAGATTGAATTGATAATCTGCCCAGAAGACTCCCACTTATTTGCCAAGGGGTGGTACTCTATATTAACTAGTAACAGAGGTTGTTGTTCTGAGTTTTTTTGTCTCAGGCAACAAAATGACTTGGCTGAGTCCTGATCTTAGTGATTCCCAATGTGCAGTGCCTGTCTGCCAGGCACCAGCAGAAAAGTCTGGAGAAGACAATTTAGGGGGACTATGTTAAGTCACATAGAATAAAATGTGGAGATCTCATTTCTGTCACAGTTGCTGTTAAATAAAGTGGGGGGACGGGACTAATGGGAACTCCTGGATATTCAAATACAAACAAATACAGTGGTACCTCGGGTTAAGAACTTAATTCGTTCCGGAGGTCCGTTCTTAACCTGAAACTGTTCTTAACCTGAAGCACCACTTTAGCTAATGGGGCCTCTTGCTGCCACCGCGCCACCGCTGCACGATTTCTGTTCTCATCCTGAAGCAAAGTTCTTAACCCGAGGTAATATTTCTGGGTTAGCGGAGTCTGTAACCTGAAGCGTATTTAACCTGAAGCGTATGTAACCCGAGGTACCACTGTATTGTAAGGCACTGATCCTAAACAAAGCACTGATCCTAAACAAGAGTTACTAGGATCTCAGCGGGACTTAGAACTAATGAAGACAGAAGGAGTAAAAAGGGGGAAATTAGACAGAAGTTAGCAGCTGCAAAAAGAAATATGTGAAAGAGAAAAGTAAACACAACGACTCAGAAGTTGCCACGGAAGCCAACGCCGCATTGCTCTAAACGGGTCCTCGTGGTGCAGAAATAAAACTGCTGGCACATTTGCAAAGCAGGGTCGGGTATAGTTTTGGGGGACCACGGGCTGAGATTCCTGCTTTCGGGGGGGGGGTTGTGGACTAGATGACCCTATGGGTTCCCTTCCAGCTCTGCAGATCTGTGATTTCTGTGCTAAAGTTGGGAGAAGAGAAATGCCTGAAGCAGGCGTCAGAAAGGGCGGAGGCCGGGTCCTTGCAAAGATTGGCTTTTGTGGAGACGATTCGCTGTCCCAGCCTTCCCCCCCCCCCCCGCCCCACATTGGTTGGTTCTTCCTACTGCAGCCGGCGAAGTGGGCGGGGAGGGGATCTCCTCCCAGCTGCAGGCGGCTGGCTGCGAGTCTAGGTTTCGGACCGTAGTGGGAACAGCGGCGGCAGAGGGAGATCCTTCGAGTGCGCGGGGAGAATCGAGGCCGTTTTTGTGATGCGCCCAGGGGGAGAGGTAGTAAGAGGCATCTTCTCGTGCGAATTCATTCTCTCTCGTCTTCCCCTTCCTTTTGGTGCGTTGCTGATTCCCTTTCTATCCAGAGCGTTTTACCATCCCGCTCTGTCGGAATCCCCTCGACATAGTCAGAAAGTTCTATTCTCCTGGCTTTGCTTTATTAAATCAGGATTTTACTGTACTTGTTATTCATCTAGAAAAACGAACGTAAGTATTCCTCAGACGCCCCTCTCCAACGCTGCAAGTCTTGTGCATCTTTATTATAATATACTGTATACACCTTTCATCCTAACGTCCCGGGGGCAGGCACGTCACAACATTACAGTACCTGGTACACTGAACTTTTAGGATTTACTTCTGAGTAGGCAGAAGTAACCTAAGGAAGGTTTTATCATAGCCACATGAGGCAAACCTGTGCTTCGCTCAGAATGATTGATTCTGTTTTGTCGTTCAGTTTTGTATCTTCAAAATAGACCAGGACAGGTATAGGTGTGTATTTGAAAATTAGGTTGGTGTCCTTCTATTTGTTGAACTTTATGGGAAGTTAGAACAGTTTTGGGGAAACAGTTTAGAACAGTTTTATTCTAAAGCCTCATGTGATCGTTGTAATTATGGATGCAGGGCAGAGCTGTGTGGAGTTTGTAAGCTGCAGTTCAACGTTTGCATTTCATTAGGACATTTGATGGCCATACTTTTAGGCTTATGCGTGGTAAGTCAAATCTAAAGTACAGTGGTACCTCAGGTTACATACACTTCAGGTTACAGACTCCGCTAACCCAGAAATAGTGCTTCAGGTTAAGAACTTTGCTTCAGGATGAGAACAGAAATCGTGCTCCGGCGGCAGCAGGAGGCCCCATTAGCTAAAGTGGTGCTTCAGGTTAAGAACAGTTTCAGGTTAAGTACGGACCTCCGGAACGAATTAAGTACTTAACCTGAGGTACCACTGTATTGGTATTTGGAACTTGTCCAGGTGTGCCACAAATCCCCACTGCCTATGCCACAGCACAGGTTCTCCATCCAGGTATTGGGGCTTTAACATTTGCATTCAGTATTAGGGTTTGGTCTTTGGGAAAGTTCAGCCTGTGGCCTCATGGCACAAGCAAGCTGGATTTTCTTGTTTTGCCCCTATTGAACATAGTCACAAAAGACTAGGGCCCTGCGGGACTTGACATCTTTCCACAGGGCCTGCAAGACAGAGCTGTTCCACCAGGCCTTTGGCCAGGGCACAGCCTGACTCCCTCCTTTGGCAATCCTCACAGAACTTCTAGCTCAATGGTTGCCATTAATTTGATTGGAATTAATTTTAGAATGAAATGGTTTTAGAATGTTTTATCATTTTACTGTTGTTGGCTGCTCTGAGCCCGGCTTCGGCTGGGGAGGGCGGGATATAAATAAAATTTATTATTATGAAGTAAAGAGAGGGAATTAAATTTTTAGACAGAATTCCAAACATTTATATAGTACTTCCATACGTTTAAAGAGCTTCCCATGCATTATCTTGTTGCAATCCCAGTTAGTGTTATTGGTCCCCATATTGCAGGGGTAGAGGAGATCAAGAATGAGAAAGAGAGTGTGGCTTGCTTTGAGACCAGCAGCTGAATTCATTCCAGAGGCAAAATTTGAACCAAGGAACTCCTGACTTGTAGATCATTCTCTGCTGTGAACACATCATGTGATTTTCCCCAAATAATCCTGGGAACTGTAGTTTAAGGTTGCTGCAAATTGTAGCTTTGCGAGCGATAAACTACAGTTCCCAAGATTCTTTGGGGGAAGTCAGGTGCTTTAAATGTATTGAGTGTGTATTGAGCCTGGTGGTCTTACGGTTTTTGTTTGGGTTTTTTTTCGTAACGGATTGGCTTTGATGTTGATTGTACTTTTAACAGAGATGCTTATATATGTATTTTATTATTAATTGTCCTGTGTTTTGGATTGTAAGTTCCCTTGAGTTACTTTAATGATTAGGCAGGGAACTATAAAATATTTTTTTGGGTGTTTTTTTAAAAAAAAGAGTACCCAGGAGGCCATTAAGAGTTCCCTAGCTACAAACTAGAGATTTCCTTTGTGCCTTTAAATCTCCTGGGAGATGAGGCTGTTTTGGCTTCTCCCATCTGTTTTTCATGTGGGCATTTTCCATCTACTTCCCTCTCCTACCTGTTGCATTGTAGCCTAGAGACCTGCTTGCTACAGCAACCTTAACTAGGAGACACTAGCAAAATGGCAGCAATCAGCATTGTATGAGTATTTTGCTTATGGGATTCTTGTAGCAAAAATAACAATGAAACCAGATGCTTAACTCAATAAGCTGAGTGTCAGTAAAGCATGTAGGATCATGCCCTGTTCTAATACTGAGTGAATAATTATGCGTCAGACCACGCTGCCCTGCACAAGATAATTAGGCTTCCCATTTTCTGAGTTGATTTTGTCAGATCATGTGAAAAGGGTTTTGATTTTGTTATATCTTCCCCACTCCCAGTCCCAATGAAAGATTCATAATCAGATTAACACATGGCTGATGACAGCATAGAGACCTGAAGTGCCATGTTTGTGCCACAGCTTGTTTAAAGTGGAAGAGTTAATAAGCCTCGCTATGACATTGAGTTAGGCCTGCATTTCTACTTGATATACTGGCCTGGTTTTCACAAAATACTAAACCATGATTTAGTGCTTAAACCACCAGCCCTCTGGTTAACAGCCAGATACACCGATCCATTGTGCCACAAGAAGCATCCCCTGAATGAAGTATCCCCTCTCTTCCTCCTGTACAGTTGGTTTGCAGGAGGTAATGCCATTGATCATATTTTTCCCTTTCTTAAAACACTCTGGGTTCAGTGTTTTGCTCACTATACTGTAGTCCTATTGAAATAAACAGGTGTTAACTATGCTATGGGACGCAGGTGGCGCTGTGGGTTAAAGCCTCAGCGCCTAGGACTTGCCGATCGAAAGGTCGGCGATTCGAATCCCTGCAGCGGGGTGCGCTCCCGCTGCTCGGTCCCAGCGCCTGCCAACCTAGCAGTTTGAAAGCACCTCCGGGTGCAAGTAGATAAATAGGGACCGCTTACCAGCGGGAAGGTAAACGGCGTTTCCGTGTGCGGCTCTGGCTCGCCAGAGCAGCGATGTCACGCTGGCCACGTGACCCGGAAGTGTCTCCGGACAGCGCTGGCCCCTGGCCTCTTGAGTGAGATGGGCGCACAACCCCAGAGTCTGTCAAGACTGGCCCGTACGGGCAGGGGTACCTTTACCTTTACCTTTAACTATGCTACATTGTGATTTATCTGCTAAGGTCTTATTAATTATATACCTTATAACCTTCAAACACAAGACTGGAGTTTTCTTTTTGTTTTGTTTTACTATGTATTATATCTTTGTGTTCTTTTTTCCCTTTTTTAAAAAAAATATTGATTTTTTTTTCATTAACAACAATCCAATATAAGCCACATTAATACAATACCAAATCTTAATACAATCAAAAGAGCCAATTATCCAATTCCAAATTAAACATTTTGGGTGACTTCTCATTTTCTGTTTCTCAGGAGATGATGATGTTACTTCGTCCTGTTCCAATCCTCTTATTTAATCCAAATAAAACAGTTCTGATCTTAATCCTTTATTTTAACAGCCACTGATGTGATGACTTTCGTTCGTATTTAACTATGCAAGAAGAGTTTATATCTTGTAACTTTCTGTGTAAAATGTTTTGGTTTTTTTAACATTCGTCCTTCCCTTTATTTTGTAATCTATCATTTGCAGCATTCCCCCCCCCCCCTTCAAGGATTCAATTCTTGTTGCACCACAGCCTCACGCCTTCTTGCTTTTCCAAACTGAAAGAGATCTGGTGTTTGTCCATAGCTCCGGACAGACTTTCAGCATTGTCTTCTTTGATTTCTTTCCCATCTGTTAATAAGCTGTTGTCTCGCCAGAGCCATAATAATTCAAAGTTAGAGTCCTCTTTAGAGGGTAATGCCACAAATCATTCTGATGTTTTCACACAGTTCCATTCTTTCAATTAATCCGTAAATATTATGAAGTTCTTGTTAATTCCCTCTTGCGTTCCATTAATAATTGCATTCCATTAGTAGTTAATTCTTTCTTCAGTGAAGGTTTGCCGACTCATAAAACAGCATATATAGAGAGAACAAAGGCTCCCCTCCACCTACATACTAATCCAGTTATGGCGAAAATCCTCTCCAGATCAAAACCTTGGCACTCAGTGGCTGATTCATTTAGCAGGTTATCTTGTCTTCTTCATCCAGAACACATCTGTTTCTTAAGTTCAAATTCAGATCCATCTTAAAAAACAGAAGTATCTCTGCTCATGGTGGCTGCGTTGAAGAGTTTCCATTACTTGCAGTGCTATGCACTCAGTGTCCTGTCCTGTCCCGTCCCCCCCGCACTCCATCGGAACGAGAGGCAGGTTTCAGACAACCTGCAAGTGAAAGCTCACCCCCCAACCCTGGGGAGGGCTTGCAAGGATTATCCTTATTATTAAATTATCCTTAATTTGCTACACAGCCGGTGTCCGCTAGTGTGGGATGCGCTGTTCACCATGGCAGCGAGTCCTGGAAGTCCATGTTTGTCTTTCTTCAAAACTGTACTATTACAGCTCTGATTGATAGTCCTTTTACTGGTGGGGCTTCAGGAGTTGGTAGGCACTCTCTCTATTTCGGTCTTCTTGTGTTTTTTAAGCTGTAAATTCAGCTATAAGCAAGGTATTTTCTTGGGCTGTCTGTGGGACAGCTAGTATGAGCAGATTGTTCATTTTTTAAAAAATCTAAGAAAGACCACCTACACATCAAAAAAAGGGACACTCATCTCCATAAATAGGAGGCAAAAAGAGGCCACATATCTGCATATGCCAATTTATTTTTGCATATATACTAATCTGTGAATAATTACTATAATTTCAATGGAAACCCAGTACATCTCACCGTCATGAGGAAGAGTGTGACCAGGTGACCTGTTTGCCTATTGCTGTTAATAGACAAGGCTGTTAATCTCCCTTATTAGACTGGACTTCAAATTTTCATTCAAATAGAGGCCAGTCCTCTGGCAGCTGTCTTCTGTAAGGTGGGACACATAGCCCTTCCCCACATATTCCACCAATTTAATCGTCTTCACGGTGATCCCCGCAGTACACATTCTCCTTAGTTTTCCTCAGAAAATCAGCTTGCTCTTCTTAGTTGTCTGTGTAAGGAGACTGGGCCTCTGTCCTCCTTGATACATTTTAGTATTAAAGTAAGGCTGTGGAAGGGGGTCTTGGAGTCAGAGATTAAGCGTGTGGCTGATTGAGGATCTCGATAGTCTGAAGTTAATGGTTCTGGGGAGAGGAAACGTTCTGAATCTGACTTCCTACAGACTTCAGGTTCTCTAGGGTCAGTCTTCTGAGCCTAGTAACAATTATTTTTTGGGTCCAGAAGGGAGGGACCAGCAGTTGTACAGGTGTGGGGGGGGGCTGAGAGGAGCAGGCCAGTGTGGGAGCCATGGAATTCTGGAGCAGCCATCTTGTGGGTCACATGACTCTCTTTCCATCTCTTCTAGAATTTGAGAACAGTGGGAGTTAGTTTATAGTTCTGAAGAGGAAGTCCCTGAGCTTAAGGAAGGCGGTTGCAGCTCAGGGGCGGCCCAAGTTTCTGTGCCAAAGGAAATCCTGCCAATATCTTCCAATGGTTGAGAGTCGCAAGGCACAGCCCCGCTGCTGTTTCTCCTTCTGCAACGATCCCCATACAGTACCCTCCCTAGTTATCTCTTCTCTGTCAACGGACCTGGCCGTCAACACTGCTTCCTTATTCCCCCTATGATTCCCACCCCCTTCCTTTGCCAGGGCTTTGCTTCCCCCTCTCCCCTTTCTCAGCTTCTGCCAGGCATAATACTATTCCTTTCTCTCTGCTTTCCAGCGATATTACTGCTTCCTCCTGAGCCTTAAGCCCTACCCCACGCTCCCGGGATCCATTTGGCCACTGTGTGGCTAGGGAAAGGGATGAGAGAAGGAGAAAAGGCACTCTTAACTCTCTCACACATTTTTTGACTTACCCTTATAGATCAGCTTCTTTCGTTCATCTTTCTAAACCTGTCGGGAGCCGCACCTGAACTGCACAGCAGCCATATATGATTTGTGAGAAACGGTTTGACCGCCTAGGCCGCAGTCCCGTAATACAGTATTTTTTCATTTAAGAATTATGTTTAGAAAGCCTGCTGTGCTGCTCCTTTTGCAAATCCCTTCAGCGGCGATGGCTAAAGAGTCGCTAAATGTTGTTGCATGAAAATAATGTTACTTTGCTTTGGAGCTGTGTGGATCCAGAATAGGTAAGGTGCTATTTTGCTTAAACTACTTGATGTGTTGTAGCAGTTGCTAGGCTGGAGAAATCGTTATGTGTCTGGTCGTCTAAAATGTGGCACCAAGCATTTGAAAGGCATTCAGCCTTACTAAGCGAGTGGCACTGTTCCCCATAAGTAAGGGGAGCGTGGGTGTAGCCAAGGGGGAGCAGGGAGGGGCAGCTGCCCCCCAATAAATAAAAATCAATAAAAAATACATAGTGAACTGAGGTTCTGCCCCCCCCCCAACAAAAATCCTGGCTACACCCATGATGGGGACACCAATTGTCCCCCAGCAAATGCTACCACCCAGATATCTTTGGCATCGTCTCTTTGGGATAGTTTTAGGTGTTGTCCAAAATGTGGTGGGATGTGGGATGTCTTGTGAAGGGCTTAAGGCTCCTTGGTAGCTCTAGCTACCAAGTTTTGTGAGAAGGCTTTTTGGGGAGGGGGGGAAATGTCCCAGTTCATTTGCACAATATCTGCTGAGCATCTGCTGTTTATATCCCTTGCATCAGCAACATTTTCCAGCCATGGGCCGGTCCACTGCCCCTCAGACCATCTGGGGGGCCGGGCTATATTTTGAAAAAATATATGAAAGAATTCCTATGCCCCACAAATAACCCAGAGATACATTTTAAATAAAAGGACACATTCTCCTCATGTAAAAACACGCTAATTCCCGGCCCTTCTGCGGGCCGGATTGAGAAGGCGATTGGGCCGCATCCGGCCCCCGGGCCTTAGGTTGCCTACCTCTGGTGTAGGGCAAGGAAATATTTCCTATCTGAATCTCTGGATGGCTGCTGCCAATCAGTGCAGACAGTACTGAGCTAGGAGGAGTAATGATCTGGTTCAGTATAAGGCAGTTTCCAACTCTACTACTTGGGTCATTGCAAACATCAAGACAGCAAAGAGGGCCAAGACTCTTCAGAGAGTGGTCATGGGGATTATCAGTTTGTTTTTGTTCTTATTTTTATTATGTATTTTGTTTTTTATATTGTCATTTTGTGTTGCAAACCGCCCCAAGATCTTTGGGTATAGGGAGGTATGCAGATTTAATAAATAATAAAACAATACTAAATAAAACTTTATGTTGGCCCTTACCGTGTTATTAGCTGGCCGAAAGGGCCTTGTTATTTTCAGGTGTGCTTCTCGTTTTTTAGTCAGCAGTGGCTCTGTGCACTGAGCAGTTTCATTTCTGGCAGAAATGTAGCAGTGGATGGCTTTCCTCTTTGTTGGGTCTCCTTGGGCTGCACCTGATTTTCTACCTGTTGTTGAGCTGTTGAATGCTCAGAGCTGCCCTCAGGGGCCAGGGAGGCAGCACCCTTATATATACTTCTCTATGGTGAGGTTTGTTATCTGGAGCCAGTCCTCCTCGTGCAGAAAGATTGCGTAAGCTGCTTATCGACTTTCTCTGCACACTGAAGAGCAATTTTGCAGTGTTCCTTGTGGAAGAAACAACTCTATTTGGGTCAGGTTAGGGAATGCAGCCCACCAACAATTTGACTTTCTTGTTCCTGTATGTATTACCTGAGGAAGTTCTCCACACTTAGGGCTAGAAGGTTATATCCTTACGAAACGGAAGCTGCCTTGGTTTAGCATCAGTGATTTCAGGACATAGCCTGAAATTACAGGAGAGATTTGCTGGCATGAGTCAAATATTTTGGGTACATAAACAGAAGGGACAAATGTACTGATATGGTATCTCTGGGTGTCCTCTCAGCTAGAGGGCTCTGAAGTTCCCTTACTAAATGTGCATGATAGACTGCAGAGTGGTCTAGAATGAACATATAAGCAATCTGCAGGAAAACCCCAAAGGAATATTTTGGCAAATCCATATTGCTGAGGTTACACCTACACGGCAGTTTTTGAAAGGCACTGAGCTTTGCACTTTACTTGTTAAACAAGTTTTGTTTGCTAAGTAGCCTTAAAGATAAGCAGAGCTGTGGTAAAGAAGTACTATAGATGCTTTGGGTATGTACTCGAAGACTCGCACCCATATATTAAAAAGGTACACTAATTAGAATTTGGACTTCGAGCACTCAGGATGTGGGAGGGAGGGAGATGCAGACTTTCATTATTTTACTTCCCATTATAAATACTAGTCACTCCTTCAAGTGCAAAAGGAGTGACTAGTATTTGAAATTGAATTCTGAGGTACTGATTAGGACACCTAAAGGCTTTAAAAATTACCGTAATAATAAAATATAAGAGCCCCTTGAAACAGGCATTGGCCATTATGTCTCTGTTTTTAAGTATATTATAGTTGATTGTTAATAGGTTATATCTCTTTATTATTGTCCTTTGAGAGACTATGAAGTGATTGGGAAGAGTTTGGTATTATCTTCCATTTTAAGTGGGACCAGTTCTCACTGCCTGTGCTATGTTGCTTTTGGTTTTTCCTTGCTATTCTTATGGTTCTGTGCATGTGTTGAGTAGTGGATCTCCACTGTCGGTGGGGGGGAATTATTTAACCACAATCACATTAATTCCCTGGAATTAATGCAGACCATTGCAGGGAATTTAGCCCTGAGAATTGGCCTTGAGCTGTATGGGATTGATCTCTGTTTCAAATTTTAAACTCACTGTCACAATATGTAAAAACATGACTAAGTTAGACAAAACAACACTTTTAAAACATGATAAGTTGCTCTCATACAGGTTAAGCATGTACAGTATTAAGGTGGATAAATAAGTATTTACTAGACTGTAATTTTATGCATGCTAATTGCCAGAGTCACACCATGTTTACTGTACTTAGAAAGTCCAGTTGATTTTATTCTACCTTTATAGCTTTGTCTCAGGTTATAATGACAGTTAAGATCAGATAATATGCTACTTTATTTCTTTTAGGGTGATATCCATCATTAGTCCTGTTCAGAGTAAAAGGTAAAGGGTAAAGGGACCACTGACAATTAAGTCCAGTTGCGAACGACTCTGGGATTGTGGCACTCATCTTGCTTTACAGGCCGAGGGAGCCGGCGTTTGTCCGCTTCCACAGACAGTTTTCTGGGTCATGTGGCCAGCATGACTAAGCCGCTTCTGGCGAAACCAGAGCAGCACACAGAAACACTGTTTACCTTCCTGCCGGAGTGGTACCTATTTATCTACTTGCACTGGTGTGCTTTTGAACTGCAAGGTTGGCAGGAGCTGGGACCAAACAACGGGAGCTCACCCCGTCGCAGGGATTCGAACCGCCGACCTTTCGATTGGCAAGCCCAAGTGGCACAGTGGTTTAACCCACAGCGCCACCCACGTCCCTCCGTTCAGAGTACACCCATCTAAATAAATGGAAATCACTACTACTATGTGTAGGACTAATCTTGGATATCACCATTAAAATAATTCAATTCTGCTCAGTGTATGTTGGTTTAATTTTTAACTTTTAATGGTTTAACTTTTAAAATGTTTAATGGTTTAACCTTTAAAATGCATTAACAAGGTTTATATAAAGACATAATTTGTGTTCATAAGGATTGCCGTGACTGTGAAAGATGCAGAGATAAACTCCAATTGATGCTGATTAGTATCTGGAATGGTAGGTAGCTTTGGGGCTTGTTAAGACAAGACCTGGATCAGGTTATCCACAGATGTTTATACAGGTTCCAACATCTCTGTAATGTTTCACAGTATCAGAAGCACTTTTCTATTTAAACCTTGCTTGTGTGTTCAGTTTGGTGAATGATAATTCATGAACTCTTCTGTAGACAATGGATTCTATGGTTTTCCTGAATAACGGAATCTAACAAATTGTTAGGGCTTTTTAAGGGTGAAAACTTGTTTAAGAAGGGATGGATTTCGGATACCTTTCTGTTTGTAATTAACAGTTGATTTCTATCTCCCCCCGTAATGTAACATTTTTTTATCTCGACCTTCCCTTCCTACACACCCTCCGTTTACCCTTCCCTTCATTCATCCTTGCCATCTCTTTCTCTCCCCCCTTTGCAAAATGAGCATAAGTTCTGCCTCAAGTATTTATATGCCATTTAATACAGTATTCAGAATTTCTAAGAAAAGAAAAAGTTACAGAATGGCTCCACTTTCATCCATTGCACATTTAAAATATAAATGTATAGGACATAGTAACATCCTAAGCTTCACAAATAAGGTACAGTAATGCTAATATAGAACCAAACATCTACCTGCACCACTCAAATTGGTAAATACAGTGGTAGTTGGTAACTGGAAAGATTGACAGCCAAATCTAGAATAGAGCCCAGGAAGTGAAAGGGCAAGTCATCTCCTCCCACCCTTCTTGCTGTTGCTGGCATACTCGTAGTTGCAAAGAGCTCAGTTGCATTGTCATTCCTGAGATGTTGGAGTAGGCTGAACAAAACGTGGCTGCAGCAAAGGTTGTTGGTTTCTGGCAGTTTGCCCCGTCTTCCCTGAATGAGATTAGTTCCTTGAAAGGTTCTTATTTGGCCCTAGGAAGTTATAGGTAACTAATGAGCTATCTGGAAAACTAGTTCATGGGCTGCAGATAGACTGCATTGGCAGTTGTTTCAAATCAGTTGCATACTTCTTCAGAGGCCCTTGTCCACATACCCTGCTTTCAGAAGTTAGGTGGGCAGCTGCTAGAGAAAGGGCCTTCTCTGTGGTGGCACCCAAGCTCTGAAACTTTACACCTAGCCGTGTTCACCGGGTGCCTTCACCTCTCTATCTTTTAGGCATCAGACAACGTCTGCCCTCTTCTTACAGTGGCAATTGGGATAGGGTGTACTAGAGTGTTAGAAACTCAGATATATGGTAGGTGCCAAATGGCTCCTTGAACCAGGGTTATAGTCGCCAAAACAGAATGCTTCGTTGCCACTAAGGACGGCTACACAGTTGAATTTTTGAATATGACGTTTTGGTTCCTGAAATTCATTCTGATAGTGCAGAGAAAATATAATGGATAGAATTGTACAGGATGTGTTGCTAGCGTGTGAAAACAGTCAATAATATCCAAGGATGCCCAGGCATGCACCTCCAGATGGTGGAGATATCAGGTGCTATCCTGGTACCCAGGTGTCTTCACTTGGTTGCAAGTGGCTGATAGGCAGGTGCAAGATGCACCTGGCGAATTTCAAATGCTGCTAAAAAGAATGGCAAAAATACCCACCAGAAACAATGGAAGCTCCCTGAAGGATCACAAGAAATAATGGGAACAGCAGATGTCAATTGATATGACCAGGCTCCATGGAAATAAATATAAGCTACAATAAGAACAGGGAAATGGCTCCCATTGGTTCCAATGGACATTCTTGTTATTTCTTTTCATAGATCAAATCTGAAGTAATTCATTTTAATGCCTATTTGACTGATAATGAATTCCTGTCAAGAGATTTGGGCAAGGCCTACCAGCGTTGTAGGGATTTAAATTCGAGTCCCTGATGTTTCAAGTGCAATACAGTGGTACCTCGAGTTACAAGCGCCTCAGGTTTTTAAGTGCTTCAGGTTACAAACTCTGCTAAGCTGGAAGAGTGACCTTGAGTTGAGAACTTTGCCCCAGGATGAGAACAGAAATCGTGTGCCGACGGCGTGGCAGCAGCAAGAGGCCCCATTAGCAAGAGCACGCCTCGAGTTAAGAACAGGGACGCGGGTGGTGCTGTGGGTTAAACCACAGAGCCTAGGACTTGCCGATCAGAAGGTCGGCGGTTCGAATCCCCGCAACGGGGTGAGCTCCCGTTGCTCGGTTCCTGCTTCTGCCAACCTAGCAGTTCGAAAGCACGTCAAAGTGTAAGTAGATAAATAGGTACCGCTCCAGCGGGAAGGTAAATTGCGTTTCCATGCGCTGCTCTGGTTCGCCAGAAGCGGCTTAGTCATGCTGGCCACATGACCCAGAAGCTGTACGCCGGCTCCCTCGGCCAATAAAGCGAGATGAGCGCCGCAATACCAGAGTCGGTCATGACTGGACCTAATGGTCAGGGGTCCCTTTACCTTTAGTTAAGAACAGTTTCAGGTTAAGAACGGACCTTCGGAACGAATTAAGTTCGTAACTAGAGGTACCACTGTATCCTATCCTCTGAACCACATACAAGACAGATATCGTTCTGCACAAACACTGCAGGTAGGATAGCAACTGAAGCTACCAAGGACTGGGTTATCAGTGTCATTCCGTCTAAACTTTATATGTGATTTATTAAAAAAAAAAAAAAAACTTCCCGGTTGCAGGTAAGGTGGTGGAGAGAATGGTGACTGAGCCATTTCAGGAGGATATGGATTACTTGGATCTGTTTCAGACTTGGTTCAGGCATTGTTTGGGACTGAATCAGCCTTGGTCATCCTAGTGAATGATCTGTATCAGGACAGGAGGAGTGTATCTTTGCTTCTGCAAATGTAGCTAGTAACAACTAAGTGACTGCTGTGGGTCTTACCACAGTGGTGAAGCTAAGGTTAAGAAAGAAAAGAGTGGCGCTCCTCTCTAATTCAGTCCCAAACAGTGCCTGAACCAAGTCTGAAACAGATCCAGGTAAAACCAAGGTAATTTGTTTTTTTTTTCTTTTTTAAAATTGGATTCCATTGAGTTTTGTACACTATTAAGTGGTGCAGGAAAGAGTAACGATAACAACAAAAGCAAAAATATCAGTCTCTCGTGATTTGTTATAAATAAACTAATGTATGCACAGGGAGGAGAGAAACAAGGAATGGAAACTAAAGATAGTTAATCTTATTAGTTAATCAAATCTCTCCAGAAATCTGAATCTCAGTCTGGTGGTTTGGGACGTACAGATAAGGAAATCATGCAGGCAGAGGACCTTTTCGGTAGTGGCACCCGCCCTGTGGAACGCCCTCCCGTCAGATGTCAAGGAAATAAACAACTCTCTGACTTTTAGAAGACATCTGAAGGCAGCCCTGTTTAGGGAAGTTTTTAATGTTTGATCTTTTACCGTGTTTTTAATGTTCTCTTGGGAGCCACCTGGGGAAACCCAGCCAGATGGGTGGGGTATAAATAATAAATTATTAGTATTAGTATTGGTATTATAAATGACTTTCCCCACTGCCTTCTTTATCTCAGTCAAAACTAGGCATGGACAGTCTGTGGTGTGGATTCAGTGAGCTGAACTAATGGCGAGGTTTCATTCACCAGATGCCTAGCTGCCCACAGTGGTTAAGCTGGAGTAGCTCAGTTAAGACCACATTTCCATTGTGGCTTTGGCCTTAGAAAGGTGTCAAGACTGCCAGCACTTTGTTATGCCTCTTCCTGCCCCCACTCCCCAGTTCATTGAGAACAATTCCTTAGGTAACATGATCTTGGTGCACATTTCATAGATCGTGCCCCTGGGGCACAATGTTATCATCTCTCCCTTAACAGCAGTTCCTTGCATTGATGCTGACTCATGGATTTGGGTGACCAGCTGGGAGTTTAAATGGCTTTTCCTTTCAAAATGCTGTTATCAGCTCAGGCTCACACAGCTTTAACCGTGCTGCTATCCAGAGTTGGCTTCGAAGCCAGGTGTCTTTAGTGCTCTATCTGCAGGCTATCGGAACAACTGCAGAAGCGAACATATTACAATACCTCTTCATGGGGACTATAGCGGATAGGAGATATTCTGCAGTGGGGAAGCAAATCCCCATTCGCCACTGTTTTTGTATCGGAAAAAGCCAAACCGGGTAAAGAAAAACAGGAAATAGCTTTGCAAAAAAAAGAGAGAAGAGAGAAAAGTCTGGGTGTGATAATACATTTCCTAGGTATTGTTTATTTATAGGTAAAGGTAATGGGACCCCTGACCATTAGGTCAGTCGTGACAGACTCTAGGGTTGCGGCGCCCATCTCGCTTTATTGGCCGAGGGAGCCAGCGTACAGCTTCTGGGTCATGTGGCAGCATGGCTAAACTGCTTCTGGCGAACTAGAGCAGTGCATGGAAACGCCGTTTACCTTCCTGCTGGAGCGGTACCTATTTATCTACTTGCACTTTGACGTGCTTTCGAACTGCTAGGTTGGCAGGAGCTGGGACCAAGCAACAAGAGCTCACCCCATCACAGGGACCCGAACCACCGACCTTCTGATCAGCAAGTCCTAGGCTCTGTGGTTTAACCCACAGCCCCACCCGCGTCCCTATTATTTATTTATACATCCTAGGTATTATTTATTTCCTACATTTTTCTAATGGTTCATGACCATTAACCCATCTCCTTCATTCTCACAACAACCCTGTGAGGTTGGACGCAATCCGATAGGAACTGAGCAGGACCCTTCAGCACTGGTTGAGCATTGACTTTGGCCTGCACACTTTATTGCAGGCAGTTATGTCAAGCAGAGCCCTTCCATTCTTTGCATAGGGCAATCCAGCGGTCCAGTCACCCTTTGCATCATCCCAGTGTCCAAGTTGGGTATATCTAAGCAGGAACACAGCCACCTGCAGGACCTAAGGACAAGCAGGCTTGCTAGATTATCCTAAGTGAAGTATGCAGTGGTGCCTGCTTGCGATGAAGTGCTAATGTGTGATGGAGCTCTCAGATATATGTATGGTTATAGCTCACCCATGCGGGACATGGGTGGCACTGTGGGTTAAACCACAGAGCCTAGGGCTTGCCAATCAGAAGGTCGGCGGTTCAAATCCCCGCAACGGGGTGAGCTCCCGTTGCTCGGTCCCAGCTCCTGCCAACCTAGTAGTTCAAAAGCACGTCAAAGTGCAAGTAGATAAATAGGTACCACACTGGCAGGAAGGTAAACGCTGTTTCTGTGCGCTGCTCTGGCTCGCCAGAAGCGGCTTAGTCATGCTGGCCACATGACCCGGAAGCTGTACCAGTAAAGCTAGATGAGCGCCACAACCCCAGAGTTGGCCACAACTGGACCTAACGGTCAGGAGTCCCTTTACTTATGGCTCACCCACTCCAGTTCTAGCAATATTGGATAGGTTCTGTAATCTGTGCACACAGAGAGGGATGCTGGAAAAGTAGGTTGCACAGCTGACTTCTCTCTCTTTTTTTATTTCAGCAGTTGTCAAGCCACGGGCTACAAGGAAAGAAGGATTTCTTGGTAGGCTATCTAACCTGCTAGTTGGTGGAAGAAGCTGGTTGTGTCCGTTCCTGCAGGGAAAGGGGGATGTGTTGAGTGAGAGGTCAGTAGGGGTGTTGGCAGATAATAGGCCGAGAGAGTATCTTGTTGGTCTCAGTGATAAGAGAATTATCCTGTTAGGGATCTTCGTCAGTGCTCCCTTTTCCCTGCCTATTAATACATAGAGCTCTCCAGTCAAACACAGAAGTTGAGGGGGCACATTTTGGGAAAAAACGTCTTGCACAAAGACTTTGGCTTTTCTTTTATAACAAACCCATCCAAATGAATAGCTCTGTAATGTCATTCTGCCATTTAATCAATGATTTCTGGTCTCTCTTAATTGCTTAGTATCTTTATTATGGTTTTATATGGGCATTAAGCCAATCCAGACGAGTGGGGTATAAATTAATAGAATAATAATCACCATCATCATCTAAAGTTACACTTCAGTGTTAATTTGCTCTCATAAAGTTAAAAACTGGCTTTGGGTGAATTGGATGTTTCTCAACACAAAACAGCAGTTTGTCGTCACTTGTCATGTGCATTTCAACTTCACCCAGCTTATTCTGCAACTCTCTCTTTTTATCTTAACATGCTGCAAAGTAAAGGACACGACTTGGTTTTCACGAGAACATGGAAGAGTCACTTCAGTGGGCCAGGTGCAAATGGCAGCGCATGGTTTCTTCAGAAGGCAATAATGACGTCACCTTCCAGCAGCCAGCCAAGACCATCAGTAAACACAGGATTGTTATACCATGTCTGGGGCATTTTAAGGAAGAATACGAAAAAGTATCCCACCTGTATCAAAACAACAGAATACGGACTACAAAGTACCGACTTTGGAACTTTATACCGAAGAACATATTCGAACAGTTTCACAGGTAACGTGCACAGTTGTGAAATTAAAGGATAATTAGATAGTATTGTTTGCAACATTCAGAGTGAAAGCAATGGTAGTTTGTTACAGTAATGAACAGTAATGAATTACTAGATAATTTTGGGGATAGATAGTTCCAAATAATCTGCTGGCCCCTTTGAATATGTAATAATTGGTACCCTCGTGGTCAACATTTGCGATAGTTTAGTTGCATGAGATACTGGCATAATGTCACGTTTTGAATTTAATGTAACTGTTGATGTACCCCCGGGTGTAGTCAATGTGGTGGACTACAACTCTCATCATTCCTGGTCATTGATCATGCTAGGTAGGGGCAGGTGAGAACCATAGTCAAGAAGATTTGGACGGCACCTGGTTGGCTAACCCTGGTATACCCTATCCTAAGCACTTACGTCCTGATGTAGGAAGCCTTAGTTTTGGACTGTAATTTTAAACATAATAAAACCGAAAAGAGAAAACAGAAAAGGTGATTTGGAAGCATAATGGTTGTGGGAGAAGAGCTGCATTTTGTGGTTGTGTGTAATGTTGCTTTGATTAATTGGGACACGTTTTCTGATTTTACTCTAGTGTTGTGGGATTTTTTCTGCCATTAGCCCCATGAAGTAAATGCCTAGTCATAACATGCATGCCCTTACTTTGCTTTAATATCAACTTACCCATCCTTAATGAGATGAATACTAATCTGAAGTCAACTGCTACTCACTTAGATGTGTCATATCAAGCTTCAGACACTTTTTTTTATAATTGCGTCAATGGCTGACACTAACATCCTGTGGGTTGTTGTGTTTGTGTTTTCCAGAGCTGCCAATTTATATTTCTTATTTATAGTTCTGCTGAACTGGGTTCCAGTGGTGGAAGCTTTCAGGAAAGAAATCACCATGATCCCTCTCATTGTGGTTCTCACAATTATTGCTGTGAAAGATGGTGTCGAGGATTACGCAAAATACCAGTTGGACAAAAAAATAAACAACATAGTGACTCAAGTCTATTGTAGGTAAGAAAATCAGAAATAATATTACCATTGCCTTTGACAAATACAGTGGTACCTCGGGTTACATACGCTTCAGGTTACATGCGCTTCAGGTTACACACTCCGCTAACCCAGAAATAGTGCTTCAGGTTAAGAACTTTGCTTCAGGATGAAAACAGAAATTGTGTTCCGGCGGCGCAGCGGCAGCAGGAGGCCCCATTAGTTAAACTGGTGCTTTAGGTTAAGAACAGTTTCAGGTTAAGAATTTACCTCCGAAACGAATTACTGTATTTTTCGCCCTATAGGACGCACTTTTCCCCCTCCAAAAATGAAGGGAAGATGTGTGTGCGTCCTATGGGGCGAATACAGGCTTTCGCTGAAGCCTGGAGAGCGAGAGGGGTCAGTGCGCACCGACCCCTCTTGCTCTCCAGCCTTCAGGAAGCTATCCGCAAGCCTTGCAAGCCCGGCACCAAGCCGCGCTGGGCTCTGGAGGGTTGCGCAGAGCTGCCTGTGCTCCCGGGCTCCGCGCAGCTCTGCGCAACCCTCGGGAGCCTGGCAGGAAGCCACGCCGGGCTCCCAAAGGTTGCACAGAGCTGCCTGTATTCCGAAGCTTCGGGCGTGCTGAAGAGCGAGCCCGGGCTTCGCGCAGCTCTCCGCAAGCCTGGGGAGACCAGCGCGGCTCCCTAGGCTTACAGATAATAATAATAATAATAATAATAATAATAATAATAATAATTTATTATTTATACCCCGCCCATCTGGCTGAGTTTCCCCAGCCACTCTGGGCGGCTCCCAATCAGTGTTAAAAACAATACAGCATTACATATTAAAAACGTCCCTGAACAGGGCTGCCTTAAGATGTCTTCTGAATGTCAGGTAATTCTTTATCTCTTTGACATTTGATGGGAGGGTTTCCACAGGGCGGGCGCCACTACCGAGAAGGCCCTCTGTCTGGTTCCCTGTAGCCTCACTTCTCGCAATGAGGGAACCGCCAGAAGGCCCTCGGCGCTGGATCTCAGTGTCCGGGCTGAACGATGGGGGATGGAGACGCTCCTTCAGGTATACAGGACCGAGGCCGTTTAGGGCTTTAAAGGTCAGCACCAACACTTTGAATCGTGCTCGGAAACGTACTGGGAGTCAATGCAGATCTCTCAGAACCGGTGTTATGTGGTCCCGGCGGCCACTCCCAGTCACCAGTCTAGCTGCCGCATTCTGGATTAATTGCAGTTTCCGGGTCACCTTCAAAGGTAGCCCCACGTAGAGCGCGTTGCAGTAGTCCAAGCGTGAGATAACTAGAGCATGCACCACTCTGGCGAGACAGTCCGTGGGAAGGTAGGGTCTTAGCCTGCGTACCAGGTGGAGCTGGTAGACAGCTGCCCTGGACACAGAGTTAACCTGTGCCTCCATGGACAGCTGTGAGTCCAAAATGACTCCCAGGCTGCGCACCTGGTCCTTCAGGGGCACAGTTACCCCATTCAGGACCAGGGAATCCTCCACACCTGCCCGCCTCCTGTCCCCCCAAAACAGTACTTCTGTCTTGTCAGGATTCAACCTCAATCTGTTAGCCGGCTGTTCTGGGGTCGGGGGAATTTCGGGCTTCCCCCACGCCAGCCCCGTGCCTGTGGGGAAAATAATTTTTTTCCTCTTTATTTCCCTCTCCCCCCCAAAAAACTAGGTGCGTCCTATAGGGCGGTGCGTCCTATGGGGCGAAAAATACGGTAAGTACTTAACCAGTGGTACCACTGTATAAATATGAAGTTAAATAATTAGATCCATTTCATCCTGGCTTCCAGTCCAGTTTTGAAGCTGAAACTGCATTGGCCGCCCTGGTAGATGGCCTGTGTTGGGAGATTGATGTGGGAAAGTTGAGGGTGGCAGGAGAGGATATATTGATTAATATTATCCTCCCTAACTCACATTAGCAAGCTTAGCAGAGTGCACCCCCCTTTTACACAGCAGAAAACTGGTTGCAAACTCGTGTGAGTCTCTTAAAACAAGAAGCAATTCAATTTGGCTTGCCCAGATTGAGATATGTTCTGTTATTCCTGGTAAGACCCCTTTAATCCATCCTAAAAGAATAAAGACACAACAGTCTTATTCATAAGTAACAAAAAGTAGTTTTACTCATGATCAGGCAGAGCACAGTGTGATCCCTGAAGGTAGGCTTTAGGCTTAAAGTTACAAACGTGTAAAAACAAGTTTACCCCATATGGGAGATAACCTGGGGGACTGCTGGCTGGTAGCCAGCAGTACTGTCCAGGTGAATCAGGAAGTTCACAGGACGAAAAAAATATCAAAGAGAGGAAGGTGGCTGCATGACTTGGCCTTTTACCAGGTCTTGAAAAGTCACGGCCACCTACTAGTCACATGCAAGGAAGGGTGCTCCAGGCCAAGAGGAGCAGGAAGTTCAGGTGACTGGACCAACATCCCCTGCATGGCCACTCTAGCAAAAGAAGGAATGTTGCACTTGACTGCTCCCAGTGGATAACGTCCCACAATTGATGGGTGCAGTCAGAGGCGTGGGGGTGGGGGCGTGGGCCCGGGCACAATTTTGTGCGGAGGTGCAAACAGGCACCCCCCCCTCCAGCAGGCTCCTTCATCGGAGCCTGGCTCTAAGCGAGAAGGAGCTGCACCTTGGCTGCGGCCACAGCTCCACCCTCGGGCCCGGCCACAGCTCCACCCTCGGGTTGGGCCTGACCCAGGGTAGGGGAGCAGGAGAATGGGTGGCAATGTTGCCGCCCACCCTCCTCAGTGCAGGGTGATACCCTGTGGCTCTTTGTGGTTTTCAGTCCTATCTACCATGGGTGGGTATATGAGTGATTGTGCATTGGGCATGCAGCTGCCGGTGTTTGCCATAAGCCGTCCTATCCCAGTCTGGTGCCCTCCAGATGTTTTGGCCTCCAGGAACATGAGGACCCTCGTCCCTTCCAACTCTACGTTTCTATTATTCTATGGTCGCCTTGTAACTATCTGGACATACAACAAGAGAGGCCTCTGTAGGAGATTCCAGTTCTTGGGTAGGTTTATATAGAGGAAGGCAGTCTTTCGTGAAACCTGATTCCAAGACTTTTAAGGTTTGGCAGGTTAAAAAAAATTGCAATGTGAATAGTTGTCGGAAATGTATAGGCAGCTTTTCCTGTTTGGGGATCGGGGAAGAGAATGAAACAGTGCTCACGTTCTCCTATGCTTAAGCTGATATGCCACAACGGCCATTGACTAGCTCCACACCTTGCTGCCGTTTAAGGGCTTGAATCCCAATCTGCTTCTGAGGAGACATAATTCAGGTTGGCTATATGTTGAAGCAATTGGTAATTCGCTCTTTATAGATGATTGTGCCGTACTACATTTCCGAGACGATAATGTACCTGCCTTAGCACTGGGGTGGAGTGGGAATATACATTGCACCGGATCCAGCTCTCCCTCACACTGGGCTGGAAAATGCAGAAATACCAGCCAGGTATGGAGGGTGCCGCAGATACCAGCCCCCTTGATTCCCCTTCATACTGGCTTTGCACATTTCAAGGCAAGATTTGGCTTTGAGTGTATATTAACATGCGTAACATTGGCTGTGTGCAAATTGAATTTAAAATATTTTCAGATTGAGCTCTTGATAGGGCCTTGAACTCATTATCCGTTTTAGGAAATGTGCGCTGCTTAAAAGTGGTAATTACAGTTTAACGGTATTGTTTTGGGAGGCAAGAGGCTCTTGGCAGATGTTAATGCAGCTTTAGTGTGTTTTGTACCTATACTGCTGTATCGATTTTACACATTGATTTTTATGTCCTCTTAGAAAACCAGTGATAACCATCTAGGAAAGGAAGTAGGCAACTGACTTGTACTAAATATTTTTAGGCTGTGCTGCTCCTCCATGCTCCTTTTCTCTGCTTTTGATTCCCTTGCCTTTTTGGGAGCAGGAAAATACAAAAAAGTGAATGTCCTCTTGTCCTTTGTGGCCTCTCCTTTTAGGCTTGCAGTCTGTTGAATGTTTGCTGATACAGATTTTTGACCCCAAGGGGGAAAAACTGTTGTTTGTTTGTGCAACGGTTCCTCTATCCTCTTTTTAAAAACAAACAAACATACCACGAGCCTTTGGGTCTCAGCTAGTTTTCATATTCTACTTAAGTATAATTAACATGCTTTCCGTCTTGTTTACATATTATTTCCATGATGCTGACAAATGCCAAGTTCTGGCTGACAGAGCAGTGGCATGCAATTTCTAAGCAAGTTGTTGCATTTGGAGTATCAGGAAAATCAAATCTGGAAGGAGCAGGTCTCTCAAATGCAATTGCCCTTTATTGCTACATAATAAGAATAGGACGAGAAACTCTCCAGCATTCAAACTACAGGAGCTCAAGTGGTTTTGACTATTTATTTGTTTAAAATAATTATGTACCGCTGTATTGTAGAAATGTATCGCAGCGGTTTACAACGATATAAATATATAAAACCACACAGTAAAATCATTTTTAAAAGTTTGAAAAATAAAAACAAAAGTGTTTTTTTAAAAAAAAAAACTTCAGTAGACCGTTGTGAGGGATGGACTTCTAATTGTCAGATAGCTCGGTCATTTAAAAGTTGGCACATAAATTCATTCATTCATAACCCAAGTCTTGTGGGTAGAGTTGCCCTTGAAATCATTGTACAAGGATTGAATGTGATGGGGACATGAGCAGAGAGGGGATTGTAGGAATGGGTGGTGTGCTCTGGATATGGAGGTGCTTGTTCTAAAAATCAAACAGACATTCAAACATACTACTTAACATAACCTCTCCACTGAGGATGTTGATCAGTTGGTATAACAAGGTCTTGATTTTGGTCATTAACATAAAGAAAGGGGTCCATGTTTCTTGGAAAATGTCTCTGTTCGTTATGCCTCTATAATTGGTCTTCCGTGTCTGGCGAGATGCTCAAACATTGCTGTATCCCAGATATTATTTTCCCATATGTTCAGGGGTATTTCAGTCTGGTTCCTCCATTGTTGAGCTATCACTAATTGTGTTACAGTCAGTAAGAAGTCTACTAGTTCTCTGTGGTGGAGCCCACAGAGATAGTAGGGCTAAGGCAGAATTTGGAGGAAGGGGTTGGTCTGTGATTGTGGATATAATGGACATATAAAAAACAATGTATCCAAAATAAAACAGTACAAACAATTTAAAAAAACAAAAAAATACAAAAGCGAACAAACAAAAACACACATCTACAAATAAAACCATATCATCATTCTAATCATTATGTACATATACAGATATTGACTTACTTCCTTTGTTCTAAGACCTCAAAATTTTTACTCTTTCTAAATTGTTGTGTGTAATGTAGATTACCTCTATCTTTATACTTTTTGCACCATTTTTCTCTTTCTTTAACCCTGCAAAGCTTCATTTGCTACATACCGATATGTTTATTCCAGAACAATGTTTTTTCATATACTCTTTAGCACATCCCCATTCTTCTAATAATTTTTGGTCCGATTGTCCCCTTACGAATGCTGTGAGTCTTGCCAGATTCAGCCCAATTACCTTCTAAATCCGGCCCACAAACGGTCCAGGAATCAGCGTGTTTTTACATGAGTAGAATGCGTCCTTTTATTTAAAATGCATCTCTGGGTTATTTGTGGGGCATAGGAATTCGTTCATTTTATTTTTTCAAAATATAGTCCAGCCCCCCCCCCCCAAGGTCTGAGGGACAGTGGGCTGGCCCCTGCTGAAAAAGTTTGGTGACCCCTGCGGCTACAGAGCCTCACCTAAATGAAACTCTATTGTGTGCAAGCCACAGACAATCCAGACTTCATTTTAAAAGGTTTAAAACATTAACACTTTTGTGTTTCTTTATACCAGGAAATACTCTGAACGTGCATAGTTAGATGTGATTGTTAATATCAGATTTTCCTACGCACATGTAAAGTCAAAATTGAATTGACTGCCTTATAAATGCTTTTGTTTAGTTCCTTGAGAAACGGATGGATTTTTTAATGCGTGGTGGTTTATTGCTTTTTGTGTTTTCCTTCTATTTCGTTTTATCATTTTTTAAAAAAATGGGTCTCGCGCCCCCCCTTCCTGTTTTTTCCTCTCCAGAAATAAAAAGGCATATGTCGAGAAGTTCTGGAAAGATGTTAAAGTTGGTGATTTTATCCGACTGTTGTGTAATGAGGAGATTCCCGCTGACATGGTGCTGATATATACTAGTGATGGAGATGGGATCTGTCACATTGAAACATCAAGCCTTGACGGAGAGACCAACCTGAAACAGAGACAGGTTGTGAGAGGATTTGGCGAGCAGGTATAAATGGGCACTTCTTGGGAGAAAGTCTGTGTATAATCCATATCAGGAGGAATCCTATAAACTTCAATAGTTTTTGACAGCTCTCTTTGTACTGATTTCAGACTCCTGGCTCTACTCATTTTGTCTCCAGGATACCTCTCCTCCCAGCACACACAGAAAAACAACACCAATTTTGTTCCTTCTGGCGGCAGCCCTTGTGATTCACAATGTCATTCCAGAAACACAAACAGGGCTTTTTTTCCAGCCAGAACTCAGTTCCGGCACCTCTCAGCTGAGTTTCTGCTGAAATGAGGCTGCATTTTAATGCTGTTTTTAATCTTGTTTTTAAGTTGTATTTCAATCAATTGTTTTATATCTGGTATTATCCGCCCTGAGCCCGGTCTTGGCTGGGGAGGGTGGGGTATAAATAAAATTTATTATTATTATCAGGTGGGTGCCATTGCCATTGCCATTATAAGAGAACAAGGGAGGTGTTTGTGGTGCGTTCCGGCACCTCTTTTTTCTAGAAAAAACACTGCATACACACACAAAGGCACACACACCTTGGTGAATGTTGACATTCACCACAATTTGGACATTCACTGCCACTGAGAATGTTCCTCATTATTAGTTCTTTTGTTGCATAAGAAGCTCTCCACGAAGGTGATTTATCCCACAACTATGAGATGCATTAATACTATATCCCGTTTCACAGAGGGGAGAACAGTGGCTGAGGGAGAGGTATTCTGTATAATTGGGGTAGGGGAGAGTACAATGTAATAAATAGTCCAGCACAGGATCTGACCAACCCATGTATATTTTGCCTTATATTAATACACTTATATGCAATGACTTGTTAGATAGTCAAAGGAGTCACTAACAGGTGGACTCTTCTACCTTAAAAATAAAAACTCCTTCTTTCTTAGAGATGGGAAGGCCTGGAAAAAAATTGGGGGGAGAAACAGATCTTTTTCCAAAGCCGTTTCCCCCTGGAAAAAAATGAAAAAAAGAAGTTTGATATAGTTTGAATATTCCATACACCCCCCCCCCAATTTTTCCTGAAAAAAAAAGGCCTTGGGGGAAAACCCTGCCCCCCCCCCAATTTTTCTGTCCCCCCCCAGTCCTTCCAGCCCCCACACTTTGGAGCTCCCTGCTGACGGACACCAGGCAGGTGCTCTCACTGTACTCTTTCCAGCAACTACTCAAAACATTTTTGTTAGGGCCAGCCCATCTGAACACGTAGAAGCTGCATGCGGTTTACTTCCTTTTAACCACTGTTGACTTTAATCATATTTTGAATACTCTTAAATACCTGCTTTTAACTGTGTTTTATCAATCGTTTTAATGTTCTGTTGTATATTTTTGTAAACTGTTTAGAAGCTCTCTTACCATCATGCAGTTTGTAATATATAATAACAAATTCAATTTAAAAACACACACACACTCCATTTTTCTTTCAAACAGAGTTGGAGCCTTAATATTCAGTAACTGGATGTTGGTTACTTCTGGGCCTGGCATGCAAAAAAATTGCCTTACGCTTTGCCCCAGCTGTCCTTGAGTAGAAATGTGAAGGCCTGGGGGGGGGGGGGACGGAAAAATTGGGGGCGGGGGGGGACTGGTTTCCCCCCGGTTTTTTCCCAAGCCGTTTTTTAGAAGTCCATGAGAAAAATGACAAAGAAGAAGAGGAAGAAGAAATGGAAAATGATAGCAGTAGTTCAGGAAATGAGATAGAATAAACTACATGTATATGTTGTGTCTTCTGTTTCTTTTCTTTTTTTAAAGCACTACTCAAAGGGTAGACCTTCTATGGAGCCTAAATATTGAGGTGGACATTAACTTTATTTGCTGTTGGTGCTAAGGGGCAAATCTGTTTATTTTTTATGTTGATGGTTTCTTGCTTTTGTTTTTTGCTTGTGAGGGAAAGGGGGGTGGCTACCTGTTTTATTGTGAGCATGATACTTTTATATACGCTGTGTTTCACACAATTTGTAAAACTACTCCACACTGAACTTTTTTTTCTTCAGTTTTTCCAAAATTTCTATATTTTTTATGGGGGGGAAAACGTTTTTTCCTCATGGCTTCAAAATTTCCGGAAATTTTACATCTCTATCCCTTCTCAGTGCTTATTTGTCAATTACATTTCTGTCACGATGTCAAAAAGTAACCAACCAATTCTTATTTATGTGGCATATGGGGTTTGATTAAACCGAGTGAGGCCTTGGGTCTGTCTGAGCCATTTTCTTTCCCTCTGATAACACTGGCTCACAAACTTTCTTGGGCAGAGGTCTGTACCAGCAACTTCTGCCCTTTTTTCAGCCATTCAAGAGACTCTTCTCAGTCACCTCAGAGCGGGTTTTACTTTTTCATGCACCCAATAAGCAGGGAAGCAGGCCTTCCTGTGAACCTGCTCAGTTCTCTGAGAATCTAGATTTAGCAGTACCTGGATTTTTACCTCAGGTTGTCATGCCAACCAGCGTAGATAGACATTACTTTAACGAAGTTGCTGCATCCCACATTTGAGCTCCATTTTCCCCCTTCTCCCCCCCCCCCCCCAATTTGTATCTAGGAAACTGAAGTTGATCCGGAAAATTTCGCAAGCAGGATAGAGTGTGAGGCGCCAAACAATGATCTTACCAGGTTCCGGGGGTTTATGTAAGTAATTTGTGGTAAGCTCTGTCTGCTCTCTCTGCTTGATAAAATATTATAGCACTCGTATTAAAGTGAAGAGCAGCAGCTAGCAGTCTCCAGGCCATACCTAGCCACTTTCTGGCTATTGATTATTCCCCTTGCAGAGGTGACTGGGGTGGGAGGCACAAATGGTTATGGGATGTGACTTGACAGCAGATTGCCTTCACGGACAAATTTTTGGGCCTTCACTCCTTCGTCAAAGTGGCTTCCTGGCAAATCTTGTTTGCCAGCTATGCAAGCTCTTGATCCCATGGAAAGCCCTCGGCTTCAGAGTCAAGGGAGGCTCCCAGCTTGAAGTTGGAAAGCTTATTAGCAACTTTACGTTATTAGGCTACATTATCAAAGTATTTGTATCACAGCCTGACACCGTATGCCAATGAATTTGATTTACAGTGGAACCTTGGTTCTCAAACACCTTGGTACTCAAACATTTCCGAACGCTGAAAACCCGGAAGTAAGTGTTTTGGAACGTTTTTCGGAAGCCAAACGTTCAATGCAGTTGTCAGCTATTGTTTCCAGGGCGTCTGCATCAATCGGAAGCCACGTCTTGGTTTTTGAATGTTTTAGAAGTCAAACGGACTTCTGGAACGGATTACGTTTGAGAACCAAGGTACCACTGTATTACAATTCAAACACCAATGAGGGATTGCACTGAAAGTGCCCTTGTCAGGCTTTCCTCTCAATCACTAGCCCAAACACACCAAGCCTCCTCACTTGGAGATGTTTTCAATGCAGGCGAGATGCTCTAGGACAGCCTTCACAAACCAGGTGTCTTCCAAATTCGTTGAAAATCAGATATATAATCTAGGCAACAAATGGCTCCTGAAGGTTGCAGTCACAAAAGCAGAATATTTAGTTGCTGTTTTAGGGCAAGACAGCTCTAAAGTCTTGTTTTTCAAATGATGGGCTGACTGCGATTGATTCTCCGTTAAACTTCTGGTTCTAGTTCAGATGGCAACCTTGAACTGCGTTAACACCTTTGAGAACTGAAAGAAGGAAAGACACTTGATCCTGGGACAGTGCACATATATTTTGTTGTATTCCGACCTGGCGTCTGGCTAATTTTGGGCACCGGTTGGACTGCAAGTCCCATCAGTCCTAGCTAGTGCAGCCCAACAGCATCTAGAGGGCACCAGGTTGTCAAAGAGTGCTCTAGGATATATTCTTTTGAATGTCTTGTCCGTGGATGTTGGCAGTATTTGCGGAGCCTTTGTGAACATGAGTGCATCTTGAGCTGGATTTGTCTTTACAGGGAGCACCCAGATAATGAACGAGTGGGCCTGAGCAAGGACAACTTGCTGATGAGAGGGTGCACAATCAGAAATACAACAGTTGTTGTTGGCATTGTGGTGTACGCAGGTCAGTGCCCTGTCTAGATGTCGCTGGTTTGCAGGGCCTGAGAAATGAAGTCGTTCATTGCCATCCCTGGCAAACACAAAGGGTTGTCCCCCATTGTTACTCAGAGTAAACCCATTGAAATGATAGACACAGCTAATTTATGCCAATGAATTTCAGGGGACTCTACTCCTGTGGAATGCTCTCCCCAGGGAGGTTCGGCCAGTGCCTTCATTACATATCTTTAGGCACCAGGCAAAAATGTTCCTCTTCTTCCAGGCCTTGGGGCTGATTGATATCTGATTCCCTTTTTAAATGGGAGGGTGGATTATTGGTTCGTCAACATTCTTATTTTTGCTATGTGTTGTATGATTTTCATATTGTAATTTTATGTCCTAAACTGCCCCGTGATCTACAGATGAAGGGTGGGACACAAATTTAATAAAGAATAAGTAATAATAAAAATAACGTTCTAAGGATTTGGTTGGGTGCAGCCTAATACTTTGTGCGATAAAGTCTATTCTAGGGGTGTAACTGTTAAATATGGAGGCTTAATCCATTATGATGCCAAGTGAAGGTTGGAAGGGAGCTTCAATAAATAGCAAAGGCTCCTAAAAACAGTGTCTCCTCACATCAATTTCTCCTCCTCCCAGTTGTTCCACAGAATTCTTTATATAAAGATCAATATTTAAAACATTCCTGTGCCTTCCTCCAGTTCAAAATGTCTTGGGGATTTCATAGCTATAAAACAGTTTACAGCAAAAAAAAGCACAGTGCTATAATTTTATCATAGCGGGTTAAAAAAACAACTGTAAAGTTGTTAATCCTTGGGAAATAAAAAGGATTTTGCCAGGCATGCAAGAGATGTTAATGTCTTAGGCTCTAGGCTAGCCTCCCTGGAGAGATAAGAGTGTGTGTGTTTGACAACTAGGGCACCATAAACAAAAATGCCCTCTTTCCAAGGAGCCACTGGGAACAGAGTCTGCCCCTATTTGCATAGCATCCAGGTTTTGGTTTTGGTTTTACTTCCTGGTCAAATGGGAGTAGCAATGGGGAACTGGAAAGCCCAAGGACTCAGTCTGGCGCAGGTGGCACATTGTGACTGGCTGCAGAAACAACTTCCTCCCCAGCCCATTATTTAACTCAAACTACTTCCTTAAGCTAGCACAGGCCTTCTGCAGCTTTGATTTCTGCCTGGTTAGCTATATGCTGACTCTGTGTAACTACCATCAGGCGTCCAAGTTGGGAATTTGGGCCTTTGGGATTTTCTCCAGTCCAAGCGGCCATTTGCATCTAGTAAGAATCATGGGACTCGGGGGCCAAACTTTGCAAAAGTTATAACAACCAGTGTCTATCCTTGGCCCCGGCGGGGTGCAGTTTTAATTGTTTCAGTTTGCATTAAAAGCTCCGACGTGTTTTGTGTTGTCGAAAGGTCACGAAACCAAGGCAATGTTAAACAACACAGGGCTTCGGTACAAGCGAAGTAAGCTAGAGAAGAGCGTAAACAAAGACATCATCTGGTGTGTTCTGCTTCTAGTTGTGATGTGCTCTATAGGGGCCGTGGGTAAGTGAAGAGTTAAGATCCACTCTACAAAATAGGATATTCCCTCTCTATACGTCTGTTCAGGACTCTATGTTTTAAGGGTTTTTCTAATGGAGTTTAGCATTTTTATTTTTGGGTCCCAAGACCTTACGTTGCCTGAGGTGAAAAGCAAAATGGCGTCTCTCCCTTCCCACTGGGATTCCATGCACAGAAGTTGACCAGACTGGCAGCCGATTCTTATTTCAACACTGCAGATGGGAAAATAGGGGTTCGATCTGCATCCTAAGCGGCCTCTATTTGACTCCCGTTTATGGAGAGCTCTATTCTGAAGTGCCGTTTTTAGTTGTATGGTTTACACTGGCCATATCCGCACCATGGGATGCGGGTGGCGCTGTGGGTTAAACCACAGAGCCTAGGACTTGCCGATCAGAACGTTGGCGGTTCGAATCCCCATGACGGGGTGATCTCCCATTGCTCGGTCCCTGCTCCTGTCAACCTCGCAGTTCGAAAGCACGTCAAAGTGCAAGTAGATAAATAGGTACCACTCCGGCGGGAAGGTAAACGGCGTTTCTGTGCGCTGCTCTGGTTCGCCAGAAGCGGCTTATTCATTCTGGCCACATGACCCAGAAGCTGTCTGTGGACAAACGCCGGCTCCCTCGGCCTATAGAGCAAGATGTGCGCACAATCCCAGAGTTGTCCACGACTGGACCTAACGGTCAGGGGTACCTTTACCTTTACTTTTATGTATAGGATTGCAACCTTCATCAGCTTATTTTTTAGATGATTTTTAAAATATAAAGCCAGGGCAGTTTAGAAGCTGATTGATAACTTTGTTATCTGCGTTCTCCAACCTGGTGCCCTCCAGATCAGCAGGACCTGATTAGAGTTGTCCAAAACATCGGGAGGAGGCACCAGGTTCGGGAAGCCTGTACTACTTTGGTCACTGCCTTGGAACGCAGTGCCATTCATAGTTTTGATTTTATTAATGGATTCTTTATCTTCTTTTTAAACAGGTCACGGGTTTTGGCTAGGTGCCCATCCAGACCCACCTCTCTATAGTAGCGGGAAGCAAATTGCTCCAGCAATGGGAGCGTTTTTTATGTTCTGGACAATGATAATTTTATTGCAGGTAAGTTTGTGGTTTGGTTGGTGCTGCTTTCTTTAATACTACCGTACTAGAAAGCCAAAGTAACTTGAATTTAGGAGGTGTGTTCCAGAGCTTTTTTAAAAGAATTGTAGAACCGTGGAAGGGACATTGGCGCTTGTCTAGTCCAGCGCCTCTCTGCTCAGTGCAGGATCTGTAATGCAAGGTGCAACTTCCCTGACATATGGCCATCCAACCCTCTGGAAACCCCCTTGTTTCTCCGCGCCCTTCTTAAAATGTGGCACACTGAACCTAGAGGCAGTACTCTGGATGCACCTGAGAAGTACAGAAATAATAATAATTATAAATAGAACGGAACTACTGCCTCTTATGATCTGGGCCCTGTGCTTCTGGAAAAGCAGCCAAAAATTGGATTAGTGTTTTTTCAGCACTCATGTTATATAGGTGACTCATGGTCAACTTAGGATCAGCTGAGATGCTTGGATCAGGATTAGCTAATGGGCTGCCCTTGGGATGTTGTGGCCTACAGCTGCAGTTGGCCATAGGCAGCATGGCCAATGGGCAGGAATGATGGCTGTATCACCTATAAGTTTCATAGTCGACAACATCTGGATGACACCACAATGGTAATCCCTGGCCTAGATCTTTTATACATTCTCTACTTGTTTTCGTTGTTCTTTTGTAGCTAAATTCAGGACTTTGCATATACGGAGATCTCCTCGCTTACGTGCGTTCGACTCCCGCGCATATATGTGCAGTGCCGGGAAATAATTAAATCAATCTATTTTAACTGCAAAAAAGGGCAAAAACGGCAAAAACGGCTTGAAAAGAGCAGAAAAACCAACTACCAATCCAGGAGCATTTGCACCAACCTTTCAGGCCCATTTTTAATAAGTGTTTTTCAAGGGTTCCCAGAGGTTTTGATGATGTTTACAGGCTTTTTAGACGGTGTTCCCCACTATACGTGATTTCACGTCTACATGCACCACCTGAGAACGTAACCCCCACATTAGTAGGGAGACACGTACATCATAGTTGGGTAACAGTCTGAGTTCGTATTTTAATCCTGGTTCTGTCTAGTGCCAAGCTAGTTGTCCCAGCTTTGTATCAGCTGCATATTTGATAAACATCTGGCTATAGGATCTGATAAACATCTGCAGGATCTGTAAGACAGAGTTATTCCGCCTGGCCTTTGACTTGGAATCAACTTGATCCCCTCCCCCTCTTTCCTTTTTCCTTTCTCCTGTGATGGAATTCCTATTTGGGGACTTCCCTGGCTTTTTTCTGGCCCACGTAGGACCAGTCTGGATAGTTGGCCTTGGTGAAGACTTGACGTTTTCATCCCCAAAAAAGTTTTTGATTTTGAGTTTCTACTGCAATGAGGCTGCATTTTAATGTTGCATTTTAATCTTATTTTTAAGTTGTATTTCAATCAATTGTTTTTATATCTGGTGTTAGCCACCCTGAGCCCGGTCTTGGCTGGGGAGGGCGGGATATAAATAAAAAAAATTATTATTAGTCTATTACATCCTTTTCCAAGTCACTTAAAGAACCCTGTGGCACTTCACTTGGGACGTTTATCCAAGTTAATGTAGCGCTATTAACAAGCAGTAGTTGGGTGCAGTTGTTCAACCAGCTGTGAGTTAACCTAACATTAATCTTGGCAAGCCCATGACAGACTTTCTCAAATGATTTGCTGAAATCAAGATACACTATGCCCACGGCCTTCTCATGGTCTACCATACCAGTAACTATCAAAACAGCAGATGTGGTTGGTCTAGGGTAACTTATTTTTGATAACGCCATACTGTCTGTTCTGTTGATTTTTAGCAAGATACACCCTTCCGCTAGCCGACTCCAGATGTGAGCCTCATTCCGCTAAGTCTCAGTGATCCCTATCGGATCAACCTTACCCCCTCATATTAGGATTTCGGGTTCGTTTTCTGGTGCAGTTGAGGGCAGGATCTGTCCTCATGAGCAAGCCATACTAAATCCGCTTCTTGCCTTGACAGGTTTTGATCCCGATTTCTCTTTATGTCTCCATTGAATTTGTCAAATTGGGTCAAATCTATTTTATCCGGAATGATCTTGACTTGTACCATGAACCGACGGACACCGGGATCCGGTGCGGATCGCTGAATATAGCCGAAGACCTTGGGCAGATTGAGTACGTTTTCTCTGATAAGACCGGAACCCTCACTGAGAACAAAATGGTTTTCCGAAGATGCAGCATTGCGGGGATGGAATATGGTCATGAAGAGAACGGTAAGGCTGCGGGAGAAAGCTGCTTTTGTACCAGGAGCTGGACCTCAGTGGTATTCGGGCTGAACGATGGGGGTGCTCCTTCAGGTATACTGGGCCGAGGCCATTTAGGGCTTTAATGGTCAGCGCCAACACTTTGAATTGTGCTCAGAAACGTATTGGGAGCCAGTGACAAGCATCTTCTTATAGCCCCCGTGGCATCTCTTTAGTAGTCCACTTTTTAGTCCACCTTTTCATGTTCTGTGCTCATTACTTGTAGTCTGTATAAAAGGATGCACTAGAAAGCGACAGGCATTTTGGGCCTGTAAACACAAAATTCTTTAAAATGTGGAGTATGCCTTTTTAGCCCATGGGGCCCTGTGCATGCTAAGGAAATTCATAAAACCTTGATGAGGATGGAACCATAGAAACAAAACTGTAAACATGCATACTGCAGGTTTTCATCCATTCAATCATATATATACATATTTATCAGTAAGGCTTGTATTGGGTAAATTAAGCTGTGCTCGTTCATGTACTAGATGTACTTTATAAATCAGTCTAGCTCTGCAGTGATCATTGAAGAAGTTTGCCCTTTCAAGCAACAAGGCCTAAATCTGCATGAAATCACAAACCAAATCCATGACAATGGAGGATGACTCACTGCGCAGTCCCCGTGTAAACTGGCCGGTGTATCTGAGGCCGTTCATTTAGGAAGACGGTGATGCCCTCCAGTGGCACATTGGGAAATTGCTTGAAATCAAACAAGCCAACGCCGGAAATTTAACTCTGGAAAGCTTTGTGTACAAGTTTCAGTAATACTGCTAGGAAATGCATGCAGCAAAAGATGGCATTGTTGAAGATTCAAGCACATATCATATAAATATTATCAGTGCTTTATTCTGGAGAAAAAGGTGGGAGAACTCACTATGAAGTTTGTTTGTTTGTTTGTTTATTGCAGACCCATCTACAGTGCCTTTCCACCTCACCCTGGGCAGTGGCTAAGCCCTTTGTGGCTTAGGGCCCTCGTATTTATGGGACCGCCTCTCCTGGTATTCCCCACAGAGGACCTTAAGGTCCATGAATAATCATAGTTTAGAGGTCCCGGGCCCTAAGGAAGTCAGATTATCCTCCACCAGGGCCAGGGCCTTCTCAGTGATGGCTCCGACCTGGTGGAATGCTCTGTCCCATGAGACCAGGGCCCTGCAGGATTTAACTTCCTTCCGCAGGGCCTGTAAGACAGATCTATTCCACCTGGCTTTCAGCTTGAATTTAGCCTGATCTTTTATTCCCCTTCCTTCCCTCCTCCTCCCCTTTTTATGAAGATTACCCACTCTGGGATCCCACAGCTAATTCTTCCCTGATCTACTCACTGGCCTAAATAGGACCAGCTAGCCCTGGTGATCATCTAATGTTTATTGGATGGATTCCCCCCCCCCCCCAAATTGATTTTTGAATTCTGAATTTATTGTTATTCACATTTCATACGGTATTTTATGCTGTTTTTTGTTGCATCAATTAAGTGTTTTTAATTTGTTGTTAGCCGCCCTGAGCCCAGTTTTCTGAACTAGGAAGGGCGGGGTATAAATAAAAAATATTATTATCATTATAAATGTAATATGTGATTAATAAACTCAAGCAGACACTGATCTGGATTAGAAATGGCCACAACTGTACGGATTACAGACCAGAGTGGTTGAGGCAACCCTGTCAGATGGGTGGGGTTAAATAATAAAATTGTTGTTGTTGTTTTGGCTCTGGCATTGGGTGTATATCCGTTCCAGCCCCCCATCCCACAACAACAACAAAACAATTATTTAATTTCTAAAAGGGAAGGAAACTCCATTCCCTTGAGTTCCTGCTAAAAAACCCAACCCCTGAATATTATGATCACATCAGAATATTTCTGACCGCTATGAAAGAAAAAAAAATAGAAGTGGGAAGTCACTGTTTTTGTTGTTTTGCAGCTCTTCGTAATCCTGTAACTTGGTAAATAGAAGAGGATATTTGATTGTAGATCTGAGTTTTGACTCCCCCCTCCCCATGTCAAATGCCAAATACAGTCGTACTTTGGTTCTTGAACGGAATCCATTGCGGAAGTCTGTTCAACTTCCAAAAACGTTTGAAAACCAAGGTACGGCTTCCAGTTGGCTGCAGGACATCCTGTACTCAACCAGAAGCCACATCAGACGTTGGGCTTCCAAAAAACATTAGAAAACCAGAACACTCACTCCAGGGTTTGCAGTGTTCGGAAGCCAAAATGTTCTAGAAATAAGCTGTTCGAAAACCAAGGTACGACTGTACGATTCATGGGAGGAAGTCCACTAGGCCAAGAAGTCCTTGCCTTTGCTTTCGCTGTTGATTTGGGACTGCTAAAATGGGGTTCAGTTGAGTATCTCGAAGGTCACAATACAAAGACCAGCGGCAGGTGGCGGGCAGCACATAGCTGCTGCTCATAATGGCTGTATTTGTTTATTTCGTACCACCTTAGGCTCCGTGATGCAGGAAAGGTGGGGGTATAACTAATAAATACATTGAATTCCTTGGGTTGAGAATATGGGACCAGTCATAGATTCATTATTTCACTTTAAATAATCGTGTGGGTGATCTCTTTCTCTCTGTCTGTCTAGCTAAGAGGCTAGAATCATACCTAGATTATGATGATGAAGAAGATGAAGAAGGAATACGCGCTTCATATTCCTCTTTGAAGCGTCCGTCAAGGTTTTCCACCTGCAAATCGGGTTATTTCCAGAGCACAAAGTCTTTGAGCCGCTTGTTTAGCTCCACCTCCGCCTTGCGAACTAGTATATCACGCACGACACAAATGGCCTTCAGCAGCCCAATTGTAAGTGTGTTCCTTGAGCCTATGCGGGACTTGTGTGTGGGCGTCTTGCTGACCTATTCATACATATCTATGCAGGGACATGGGTGGTGCTGTGGCCTAAACCACTGAGCCTCCGGGGCAGGGGGCAGCAACCTTTTTCAACTGAGGGGCGGTCCATGTGGTGGGCCGGACTATATTTGGGGGGGGGAGGGAATGAACGAATTCCTATGCCCCACAAATAACCCAGAGATGCATTTGAAATAAAAGGACACATTTTATTCATGTAAAAACATGCTGATTCCTGGACCATCCACGGGCCAGATTGAGAAGGTGATTGGGCTGCATCCGGCCCACAGCCCTTAGGTTGCCTACCCTGGCTCTGGGGCTTGCCGATCAGAAGGTTGGCGGTTCGAATCCCCATGACGGGGTGAGCTCCTGTTGTTCTGTCCCAGCTCCTGCCCGCCTAGCAGTTCGAAAGCACACTAGTGCAAGTAGATAAATAAATACTGCTGTGGTGGGAAGGTAAATGGCGTTTCTGTGTGCTCTGGTTTCCGCCGCGGTGTCCCGTTACGCCAGAAGTGGTTTAGTCATGCTGGCCACATGACCCGGAAAGCTGTCTGTGGACAAACACTGGCTCCCTCGGCCTGAAAGCAAGATGAGCACCGCAACTCCATAGTCGCCTTTGACTGGACTTAACCGTCCGGGGGTCCTTTACATATCTATGCAGTTCTCACAGTCCAAAAGTGACCTGGCAGTGGCTGTTTCACGAGACTCTTCTAAGCAATCCATCTGCATTAAGGGATGATTTTTTTGCAGGAAGAACTTTGAGCCTTTCAGCCTCGGTCTCCATTGGCATGCAGTTACAATGGAATGTTCATTATATTTATCACTACTTGCTATGTTTTAATCATCATTGGTTTTCTGATGACTTTAAAATGTCATTTGATGAAATTTAGTTATTTGTCGGATTGCCTTGTCATGTTTTGAAACAATTTAGTACTTGGTTGCTGTTGTAGCAATGTACGGATTTGCATTTTTGTTGTTGTACGGTTGTGAGATGCTGGAGAACTGGCTTGCGCACTTGAGTTATGAATGAATAAAATTTCTGAAAAGCTGGGTTTTCCAGGAGCGTGGGCTCATTCCACCTTTGGGGAAGGGGAAGATACCGTATTTTTTGCACCATAACACTCACTTTTTTCCTCCTAAAAAGTAAGGGGAAATGTCTGTGCGTGTTATGGAGGGAATGCCTACGGGTGGCATGCCTACGGATTTTCCTCCTCTAAAAACTATGTGCGTTATGGTCGGGTGCGTGTTGTAGAGCGAAAAATACGGTAATTTCGACGAGAACCTTACCGTCCTTGTTTTTGCTTGACCAACAAGGAGACTGACGTTGTGCCAGATGAACTCCTTGAAAAGAAGTTGAGGAGAATCACTTTCAAATCCTATACAATATCTGAGACGGTAGGGCTAACCCCAGAGATAGTGTACATCGCCGAATTCTTCATTGCTCTGTCGATTTGCAACACTGTCGTTGTTTCAACGCCTGATCAACCACAGCGAAAGGTAAGGCAGGGGAGAAACTAGAGATGCTGCTGGTGCTTATGTGTGTGTAGTAATTATTATTTATACCCCACCCATCTGGCTGGGTTTCCCCAGCCGCTCTGGGCAGCTCCCAACAAATATTAAAAACACGATAAAAGATCAAACATTAAAAACTTCCCTAAACAGGGCTGCTTTCAGGTGTCTTCCAAAAGTCAGATAGTTGTTTATTTCCTTGACATCTGATGAGAGGGCGTTCCACAGGGCGGGCGCCACTACCAAGAAGGCCCTCTGCCTGGGCGGCCACTCTCAGTCACCAGTCTTGCTGCCACATTCTGGATTAGTTGTAGTTTCTGGGTCATCTACAAAGGTAGCCCCACGTAGAGTGCATTGCAGTAGTCCAAGCGGGAAATAACTAGAGCATGCATCACGCTGGTGAGACAGTCTGCGGGCAGGTAGGGTCTCAGCCTGCGTTCCAGATGGAGCTGGTAGATAGCTGCCCTGGACACAGAATATATAATGCAAATTAACACACAGTAAGACACCAAACATTAAAAACTTCCCTCTACAGGGCTGCCTTCAGATGTCGTCTAAAAGGCAGATAGTTGTTTATTTCTTTGACATCTGACAGAAGGGTGTTCCACAGGGCAGGTGCCACTACCAAGAAGGCCCTGTGCCTGGTTCCCTGTAACCTCACTTCTCGCAATGAGGGAAACTCCAGAAGGCCCTGGGAGCTAGACTTCAATGTCTGGGCTGAATGATGGGGGTGGAGACGCTCCTTAAAGTATGCAGGGCCAAAACTGTTTAGGACTTCAAAGGTCTACACCAACAATTTGAATTGTGCCCGGAAATGTACTGGGAGCCAACAAAGATCATTTAGGACCAGGGTTATATGGTCCGGGCAGCCACTCCCAGTCACCAGTCTGGCAGTCGCATTCTGGATTAGTTGTAGTTTCTGAGTCACCTTCAAATGTATCATTATTTGTACTACTTTTAGCTCTTTTCTTTTCCCATTCATACATATACCTTACATTTTTATTCTAAGCATATTGGCATATCTTTCTTAGAACGATACTTTAACATGTAGGAGTCTTAAACTTTCATTTCTTTTGGCGTTGGCTGTAATACAGAGGCTTTGCTTGTCTGTTTTGTGTACAGGCCTTTGGATTGTATCTTTTGTGGCTGCTGATTATATTATTATTATTATTATTATTATTATTATTATTATTATTATTATTATTCCTGTTTTTACAGAGGCGATGGATTCCAAAAAACCGAGTTCCCACTTCACACTTTATGGACCTGAAGCAAATTTTCCATAAGTTATCTGCCCGAAAAATAAGCCCCACCTCCGCTCGAAGCTCAGGTATAGCCGAATCAGAGTCTGAAAGCTTGCGTTCACAGAAGCTGTCCATTTTCCGTGTGAAGTTTCCGTCATCTCTTTCGAATCAAAGCTCTTCGTCCGGAAGCCCAACCAGCTCCATACTTTCAGGGCAGGACCAAACGGAGACCTTGAGTAGATCAAAAGAATTGGCACCCGGAACCGGGGCTGGGTCATCTCCTGAAGGCGATCTGTTCTATGAAGCAGAAAGCCCTGACGAAGCGGCCTTGGTTTACGCTGCCAGGGCTTACCAATGCCGTTTGCAGTCCAGGAGTCCCGAGTTGGTGACGGTACACTTGGAACCTTTGGGACTGTTAACATTTCAGCTGCTACACATCTTGCCTTTCGATTCTGTCCGCAAACGGATGTCCATTGTGGTGAGGCACCCCATTTTGAACCACATCGTCGTGTACACCAAAGGAGCAGACTCTGTCATGATGGATTTGCTGGAGAAAGACCCAACAGGTATGGAGGACGCTCTAGTCAGCTTTCTAATAAACACTGGCAAACACAGAAACCTTTAACCTCCAATTCAGATGTTTCATAAACTTCAAGAGCCTGGCCAGTGATGTACGTAATCTGAGAAATAGCCAATGGAGTGTTGTGTCAATCCCATCTAGAGGCTGCCAGTGCATGGACAACAGTGGCCAGGCTATCTCAATCCAGGAATGCCCTTAATGGTCTTACAAACTAAGGGTTGTAAAAGGCACTCCTAACAACTGAGGTCACTTGGGCCTCTAGCCATGGTGTATTCTGATGGAGATATTGTACCCTAGGGAATAGTCATGCCACTACATTTTACATGAGCTGCTGCCTTGCTGTGGGAAAACCACGTTCATGTTCAAGGTATATCCACCGCCAGGCAGAAGACCTGCCCAATGCAAGGGCCACTAATATCCAAGGCAACACAATGACCAAGTACAACAATGCAGTATCAATATAAACTCTTTATATAGTCTATACGGAACATTGAACAATATGAGAAACCAAGTAGAAAACATAGAACCAAATAAGCACAAGCCTTTAGGTCTTTGAAAGTCTATGAAATGCAAGGGCCAGTCAGTCAAGTTTATTTACCGTTGGCCACCACAAAAATGCAAACAATATTTTGGTACATTTTAGCATAACTGGGCCCCAGGGCATTGGACTCCATAGATTGCACGAGTAACACCTGTCAAAATTGATTCCCCTGTTATATCTCAGGATCCCACTCAGAATATTTTACATAGCTCCCCACCGCTGCCCACCCTCAGGAATTTGATCCTTTTACATAGATGACCCCTATGTTGAGCATTTAACATTTCTTGCTTTTCATTATCTCAAATCTCAGGTATTAAAAAGATTGACGCGCAGATGCAAAGAATTAAGGAGAGAACTCAGATGCATTTGGATGATTATGCTGCACAAGGACTGCGCACTCTCTGTGTAGCTATGAAGGTGATATTTCTTTTAATGGTTAACGGTACAGAATTGGCAAAACCTTGGTGCCAGCAATAAAACCACTAGCACGTTTGCAAAGCTAAGCAGAGTCTGGTGGGGTTTCAGATTGGATGGGGGGGCCATTGTGTTGAGATTCCTGCATTGCAGGGAATTGGGCTAGATGACACTCGCGATCCCTCCCAACTCTACAATTCTGCGATTCTGTTTTTTTCTATTTTTGAAAGAATAGGGTGCTATTTATTTTACAGTTCATTCCTAAACTGGGTGGAGGATCAGTTGCTGCTTCCAGAGACCTGCCATCAGAGCTTCAGAGCTATCTGTGGGTGTAGCAGAAGGCTCCACAATTGCTGTGGTCCTTTGCGAGTCGAGCTCTTCTCTGCTGATGGAGAAGCCCCTCTGTTTCTTCCTAACTCCTAGCCAGCAGATCTGGGGTTTAGGCTCGTCCAGTTGGGTGGGGACACCTTTTTCTCAGTTTAGGACGTAGTCAAAGCACTGGTCAGCAGATTATACATGGAATATTTAGAATTTTCAAACATCTCTCCCCCTGATCTGTGTCCAAACCACAGTTGAAAGCATACGGATATGGTCTGGCCACATGGTTTCCCATCACAAACTGACTTCAAAGGAAGGGCAAGTTCTTTTTCTACAAAGGGATGGTTAAATGAAGCCACGCCCAACATTTAAATGAACGAGTAAACTGCATGCACGTGTCAGGACTTTCTTTAGCTATTTTTTAGTATCAATATTGGGAGTTTTTAGGAGGGATTTGTTGTTATTTTAAGCCTGTTATTTTACTTTCAATAGATGGCAGTGGAGGATAGGCGGTTACATAGCTTGAACGTTCCCCAGGATTTTGCTCTCAAAACCTTGGTTTGACATAAATTGCATTTGTCAAGCAGTGCTGTGCCAGGGAAAAAAACTCACTTCGAGAAACAAAAAAATAGGGAACTTGACTGATTTGGGGGGTTTGTTGTAATAGTGGAAGATGCCTGTCTCAGTCGTATAGTTCTGTAGCCAGCCCCATTGTAACGCACTCTGTTATACCCTTTAAATGAATTAATGTTTTAATTCTTGCAGCACCCCCATTCTCTCAAATACTGAGCTTGGTAGTTATGTAAGTGACATCGGGCCATCTCCAAAATACTGTAGATTTGGTGTGCATGTATCATTGCTGGGCATACGCTCGGTTTATATCCAGCCTGAAATAATTCAGCCAGTACATGGGCTGCGAGGGAGAAAGCAGCAAAGACCACCGTCTTTGTTGAGTGCAGTTCAGAAAACACATAAAAAAGCAGGGATGGGTGCATTGACTGCCAGCTGGCCAGTCTAGGAGCTCAGAGTGACAAGGCGGAAGGAAGGAAGGAAGGAAGGAAGGAAGGAAGGAAGGAAGGAAGGAAGGAAAGAGTTGGCTCTAGTGTCACCTCCAGATTTGATTATTGTAACTCGCTCTATGTGGACTGCCCTTGAGACTGACCCAGAAACTCCAGCGGGTGCAGAATGCCATGGCGAGACTCCTTACGGGGTCCTCGCTGCGGGATCACATTCACCTGGCTCTATACCAGCTGCACTGGCTCCCAGTAGAGTACAGGATCAGGTTTAAGGCGCTGGTTTTAACCTTTAAAGCCCTATACAGCCTAGGACCCTCATACCTACGGGACCACCTCTCCTGGTATGTCCCACGGAGGACCTTACGGTCTTCAAACAAAAACATCTTGGAGGTCTGGGGCCACAGGGAGGTTAGGCTGGCCTCAACTAGAGCCAGGGCTTTTTCGGCTGCGGCCCCGATCTGGTAGAACGCTCTGTCACAAGAGACTAGGGCCCTGCAGGACTTGACATCTTTCCGCAGGGCCTGCAAGACAGAGCTGTTCCACCAGGCCTTTGGCCAAGGCACAGTCTGACCCCCTACTTTGGTACTCCTCTAGCCCAATGGTTGCCATTAATTTGATTCTGAATTGATTTTAGAATGTATTTCAATTAGTTCATTGTGATTTTATGAAAACTGTGTTACTTTTACTGTTGTTAGCCACTCTGAGCCCGGCTTTGGCTGGGGAGGGTGGGATATAAATAAAATTTTATTATTATTTATTATTATTTGGTGCATCATACTTCTGCAAGTGGATGGCAAGTTTTCGCCTCCCACCTTGCGCCAAATGATGCTGTCTTCTTGCTCTAGCCCTTATCTCCCCCCCACACACACCTATTGGTATAATTTTCACACCTCTCCATCTGTCACATATTGTGTTGGCCAAAGACCGCTTGCAAATGGTCAAAGGGACTCTTAAAAAATATATCTGGATATATAATTTGCTTTAGAGAGATGAATGCTGTGAATTCTTTATTATTTTAAAATGGCTTTATTTGCATGACGTTGATCAGTACAGTGATGTCGGCTCTTTGCTGATTCTGCAGGTGTTGAGTGATGACGAATACAATGAATGGTTAAAAGGATATTATGCCGCGGAACACAACATAGAGTGCCGGGACGATCTGCTCCTTGAGTCGATGCAGAAGCTTGAGAACAAATTAACACTGCTTGGTGAGTTGGGAAGAAGATGGTTGTTTTGCTAAACTCCTAAATATACAGTGGTACCTCTGGTTACATATGCTTCAGGTTACATACACTTCAGGTTACAGACTCCGCTAACCCAGAAATAGTGCTTCAGGTTAAGAACTTTGCTTCAGGATGAGAACAGAAATCGTGCTCCGGTGGTGCGGCGGCAGCAGGAGGCCCCATTAACTAAATTGGTGCTTCAGGTTCAGAACAATTTCAGGTTAAGAACAGACCTCCGGAACGAATTAAGTACTTAACCCGAGGTACCACTGTAGGAGCCACTGTATAGGCTCAAACCTTATCAATGAATGCAGCACCATCAATTGCACTTAGCCCAGTGGGCTTGGAACATACTTAGCATTTGTGTTGCACTGTATCCCCGTATCACTTCAATTCCCTGAAGTTGCAAAACTAATCTAAACATTTCTTTTGCTGCTTAATGGGGTTCGGAAGAAGGAGCATAAATTGAGAATGAAGAGTAGACGACTTAGGTGCAATCTACCGGCTCCTGGGAGCATTCACTGTGCCGCCACTGATTGCCAGCAAAACTTCTCCAGAAATCAGCGCTGATGGCGGAGGCAGCAGGGTGTGTGGGTGCCACCTTGTGGGTTTCTGCCACCTGAGGCTGTGGCTTCACGCTGTCTAATGGCTGGGCTGGCCCTGCCTGGGAGGGCATCCCAGGGGCTATCAGATACCACAAAATTCCCCCTCCATGGGCTGAAAGGGGAAGGCCTCTGCAAGGAGTGCTTCTGATCAGGATTCCAGACGTTGCATTGCATTTCCCCTCCTACCACCCAATTTTTACCCTCAGCCGGTATCTGAGGGTACTCAGTACTCATACAGCTGATTCGGTAGGCGTGGAGGAATTCCATCCTGAGGGGTTTCCCCCCACTAAAGGTTGTTTTTGTTACTTCCACCTTGCCCACATAAGGTGGGCCACGTTGCCCACATAAGGACCAGCACTCAAAGAAACTGAGGTTGCTGTTAGGATACAGTGGTACCCCGCAAGACGAACGCCTCGGAAGAAGAAAAACTCGCTAGACGAAGGAGTTTTTCGTTTTCTTAGCCGCTTCGCAAGACGCATTTCCCTATGGGCTTGCTTCGCAAAACGAAGCTTGCCCCGCAAGCTCCGGGGATAGCGGGGAAGCGCAGCGCGTCTTCCCCGCTGTCCCCGGACCTCTTTTGAAGCAAGGGGTGGCGGGGAGAAGATTGCTTCTCCCCGTTGCCAGCCCCGCAATCTCCGGGGACAGAGGGGAAGGCGCGCGCGCCTTCCCCTCTGTCCCCGGACCCCTTTTGAACCAAGGGGCGGCAACGGGGAGAAGCGATTCTCCCCGCTGCCCCTTCCCTTGCTTTAAAACAGGTCCGGGGACAGAGGGGAAGGCGCGCGGCGCTTCCCCTCTGTCCCCGGACGGTCTCCATAGGAACGCATTGATTGATTTTCAATGCATTCCTATGGGAAAACTCGCAAGAAGAAAAAACTTGCGGAACGAATTAATTTCGTCTTGCGAGGCACCACTGTACATGATTTCATAGGCTTTGATTCTGTTAGAGAAACTACTCCATATCCTTTACGGTTCAGACCAAGGCATCACAAACTCATCCTGGTTCCATATTATTTCACCTGATTTCTCTAACATTTCAGGAAATTCTCTCCCATGTAACATCTGTTAGGTTGTGAATCGGCACATAAGCTCATTCCTCACCATTTACCTCATGTTAGGAGTTGGGAATTATAGCTACTTTGCCTAGAAACCTTTGGTAATTGGAATGGTAATAAGTCTTTTGCAATCCCACTTGGAAAAAAATTATGAACCTTAAATCTCAGCATATTTTTGCTTAGGAGAAACTTGGCATTTCTCAGCTCTATATATAGCCGCTCCCAACTGCTGAGTAGTATTTACATTTAATTGCATTAAAAAAAAAATCTTCTATTGTTATTGATTTGATTTATATCCTGTCCGTTATCTAAAAATCCCAGGGCGGGGTACAAAATTAAGAACATAATTTATGTAGCATAATAATAAAAACATAATACAGAGCCTAATGGTAGATAGAAGAAGAAGAAGAAGAAGAAGGAGAAGAAGAAGAAGATATTATTTATACCCAGCCCATCTGGTTGAGTTTCACCAGCCACTCTGCACGACTTCTAACAACACAATAAAACATCAACATAATAATAAAATAATCATAACAGTCCCCTCCCACACATTTAGCAGGCCCTACATTATTGAATGGCCAAGGGCCTGGGTAAAGAGCAATGTTTTTGCCTAAATATGTGTAATTACGGCACCAGGTGAGCCTCTCTGGGGAGAGAGCATTCCACAGATGGGGAGCCACCACGGAAAAGGCCCATCATTGTGTTGCCATCCTCCAAACCTCTCGGGGGCACAGAGAAGGGCCTCAGATGACAAGTACAGGGCCCAGGTCAGGTTCTATGGGGAGTTGCAGCCCGTTAAGATATTGAGGTCCTGAACCTTGTAAGGCTTTATAGATCAGCACCTGCCCTTCGAATTGGGCCTGGAAACCAACTGGCAGCCGGTGCAGAACAGTGCAGTTTGACCTAATCCCACTGATTGCTGCTTTGCAGGTGCCACCGGGATTGAAGACCGATTGCAGGAAGGTGTTCCAGAAACCATAGAGGCGCTCCGAAAAGCAGGAATTAAGATCTGGATGCTGACTGGCGATAAAAGCGAGACAGCCATCAACATAGCACATTCCTGTAGATTACTGGCGCCGAGTGATTTCATCTTCATCCTGCAGTCTGATCGCCTGGTGCGTGTGGCATTTGGTTTTTCTGTAGCTGGAACTGTTTGCATTGCTGTATGACCGCAGGGCCAGAGAAGACAACAGCAGCAAACTTACCCACCAGACCACTTCCGGTTTTTGCTTTGGGTTAATTCATCTTGCAGTTGTCTTTCCCATCTTGCCCCACTACTGCTGCTGCTCCTCCTTTCCTTTTTGGCCAATGGCTTCACACTAGTCTGTGCAGCTGGGGTGTTGGCAGTGTGTCAAGGTTCCCTTCGTGTCTAAAAACTGCAGTTTTTTGTAGGATGACCTTTATAAATTCAGGATTTTATGTTAAATGTGAGTGTCTAAGCTGCAATTGTACTCCTGAACAGAAGCGTAAGTGGCAGTTAATTATTTAAATGCAGCCCGCCAATTCATTTGTCCTTCCGCCTTGCGCAGAAAGTTGACACACTGCAAAACGTTGTTAAAATGCTTCCAAGGGCTAAATGCTAAACTACACTAGCTCTACGGATGTCGGACTAGGAGCTTTGTCTTGGAAATTGGAACAAGTTCAGTTTTTGCAAGTTGCTCTTTGTCGTATCTCCCTGCAGCCGTGTTTGATTACCATTAATGTGCTAAGAATTATCTCATTAAAATGGTATTACATGCAGCATTCCAGAAAGTTAATCTACTTACATTTCCTAATGCAGAAAAAATCTTGGTGTTTTTGTGTTCTCTCTTAAAAATAGTCAGTGTTTTCAAATGGGAAGCCAGTTCCCTTTTATGTGATGGAAATATCTTTATTCACATTATCCAGTACTAATCCTAGCCATAACTTGTTAAAGATTGCTTAAAAATTGGGACAGAGAATGCTTTGCCGTTAAAAAAAAACCAACAGGTTGAAAAGAATATTGTATGATGGCAGGAATGGATATTTTGTTTGTTAGAAATTCAGGCCTTTGTCTTCACAGATGACTCACCGCAAGACTGATGAACTAATCACAGTAAAAATGTTGTCTAGACAGTGTTATGTTTCTTTTAATTGCACATTCATAGAATCTTAGAATTGTAGAGTTGGAAAGAACTTAAATAACGATCTAGTCCAACCCCCTGCCATGCAAGAATCTCAACTAAAGCATCCATGGCGGATGGTTATATTTAATTATGATTTTGGGGGAGGAAAGGTCCTTTCAGTTCAAACCCACTGTGTATTATTGAGAAAGCAGCATACAACTTCATGTACAGCTCCCATTCATTTTAGTGAGCCGTGTGTCTATAAACTCTCAGAAATTTCCCTTGCACTTCTGCAGATCCCATTTATTTTAGCTGAATTATGTAAGATGAGTTTATTTTATTTCTTTAAATAAAAAAACTAACTACTCACATGCATATGGATCACGATTTAATAATACAGCCCCTTCCATTAATCAGATTTTTTTAAAAAACATTGCAAGATATATCTCTTTCCAGTGTTTCTTTCAGCCATTGGATTCCTGCCCCTAGCTAAATGTAAACTCTGTGTGTGGCTCATTTCTTAAGCATTTAACGAACCCTTGCTCACGTGACAGTGAGCTGCTTTGTCTAAGCCATGGTTTATTGAAACAGGAGCAAGCCACAGTGAGTCTCAGAATTTTAAATGCATTCCTGCTGCAGACATGAAACGAACAGAAACCTTTGTTTCCATTTTGATTAACCATATTGTTGCTTCATCTGAACCTGACAAACAGTGTCTTAAAATATGTTTGAAACAAGCCAAGTTCAAGGTATGGGTTCTGAAGTTGGCTCCTTTCCACAAACCATAGTTAAGGTAGACTATAGTATAGGGTTTGGACATATTGCAGTTAATCAAAAATGGAAGTGAAAGCTTCTGATCTCATGGCTGTGCTGGAGAGTCATTCCTTTGGCTTATTCCCCCTTCCATCATAAACCAGTTTATGGTAATATCCAAAGTGGCCCAGAATCTTTGTGAAGAAGGCTTTCCCTATCATGGCCTTGCAGGTCTTTTGCAGAATTAAAAATGGCGGATCATTTTCATTAATGAATGCACTCAAGATACATCTATAGCTGACAAGCTGTTAACAGTCATTGAGATGTGACTTGTAAAGCGAAGCTTTAATACGTACTTAAAAGAATCTGATCCTAGATAAAACCTACCAATACCCTTTTCCCAACCAGGAATCCTGTTCGTTGAAGATGGACAAGATTTTGGAAGACATCAAGTGGAAAGAAAACTATGAGGCAAACCATTTGAGAATCCCAACCTCATCGGTTGCTCAAATTCCACATTTCACTGCTGCCCTAGTTATAGATGGAGCAACATTAGAATTTGCCTTGCACGACAGTGTGGCGAACAAGTTCCTGCAGCTCACAACACGTGTACGGGCTGTCATCTGCTGCCGAGCCACCCCTCTGCAGAAGAGCCGAGTGGTGGAAAAGATCCGAAAGGAACTGAAGGTGATGACATTGGCTGTAGGTGAGTCATCTCTCTCTTGCAAGGGAGCAGCATATATGTTATACAGCATCACCTTTGATTTCACTGTAAAGCAGGGATGGGGGATATCTGATCTCCATCATCCCTGACCACTGGCCATGCTGGCTGGGGTTGATATGAGTTGTAATCCAGCAACAGCTGGAGGACCACGGGATCCCCACATCTGCATTAAAGGTATGTTTCTTAGATTTTCCTTGGGATAACTATTGACACAGACCAGCAGGCAAATGGTAGAACGTGGCTGTAGAATCCCAACTGGGATCTGCTAGTTGAAAAGCCCTGCTGCTCCATAGGTACAGACAGACAGACAGTCTGATGTAACAACTGCACCAGCCAGGCATTTTCACTCTAGTTGCCTCCTTCCGATTGCAGTAAGCAGGGAAGCTTGCTCTATGTACGTCAAAATATTTTCAACACTCTCATTCAGAATAACAATTTCAAGGTGACTTTATATGTTATGTGAAAACACCACAGTGGGAATTGTGAGTTAGTCACACTTCCTCTGTCCAAACTCTTCGGATTATTTGCAACCGGGGAGCGGGGGGTTACCATGCATTTCTGGCAACCACATACCTTTCTCCTGCAGCCCATGTTCTACATACTTGGGAGATAGGTGAAAAGGAGAAGCATGACTCTCACCTCCATATAAAGTTCACTTGCTTGTTCAAAATATTTTTGGCCCGCCTTCCCGTTATAAAAGCATCCACAGGACCTAATTGTAGCAGCAGAACATCCGTCCCATAACACTAGAATTTGTAGACATACAGTGATGCTGAATGTTGGAAGATCCAGGACAGACAAAAGAAAAGTACTTCGTCACACAACACACTGATAATTCCACAGCTAACTCCCACAAGAGACAGCGATGGCTTCCAGTATGGATGGGTTTATAAAAGAGGATTGGACAAATTCATGGAAGATAAGGCTGTTCATGCCTGCTAATCCTGATGGATGCGTTCTGATAGAGTAAGATAGATTAGATGGGCTACTGATCTGATCCAGCAAGCTCATATCTCAAAAGTGCTCATGGAAACAGCTTTAAAGGTAAAGGTACCCCTGCCTGTACGGGCCAGTCTTGACAGACTATGGGGTTGTGCGCCCATCTCACTTAAGAGGCCAGGGGCCAGCGCTGTCCGGAGACACTTCCGGGTCACGTGGCCAGCGTGACAAAGCTGCATCTGGTGAGCCAGCGCAGCACACGGAAACGCCGTTTACCTTCCCGCCAGTAAGCGGTCCCTATTTATCTACTTGCACCTGGGGGTGCTTTCGAACTGCTAGGTTGGCAGGCGCTGGGACCGAGCAACGGGAGCGCACCCCGCCGCGGGGATTCGAACCGCCGACCTTTCAATCGGCAAGCCCTAGGCGCTGAGGCTTTAACCCACAGCGCCACCCGCGTCCCGGAAACAGCTTTACCTGGCACCAAAACACGAATAGCGTTGGTGCCTGTTTCCTTTGCCCGGGGAGCGCATTCACAGATTAGATGCCATCACACAGAAGGCCATCAATATGTGATGCTGTCGTCATTCCCCATCTGTGCAGGGTAGTAATCCAACCGACAAGCCTCTGAGGTAGATCATGAGCTGTGTTGGCAATATAGTTTTATTGCACTTTTCAAAAAATAGTAATTCGTTTATAAGGTTTCTTTACATCAGATACACCAATTTCATGATAAAAACATTTATTACAATGCCCAACATATACAGATACAGGTATAATGCAAACTTACAAGTGCCCTCTAAATAGCCACATAAACTATCAATAAAAATTGTGTATTTTATAAATCTGCTCTCCTAAAATTCTCATTATTACATTATTACATTAAATATGCCAACATGAACCCCCCTATCTTCAGGTTGCACTTTATAGAGTCCTTTTAATAGTGTAAGCATTACTTGACAATAATTCTAAAACTGATGAACAAACTAGACATAAATTTGCATTTGACGTGCAGCAGTAGGGAAGGAAAAGCTTCATTTCCTCTTTTGATGTCTGCAGTGATAATTACCAGCCCTCCCAGCTGATGACATTTGCACTTGTATTTAACATCGCATCTTGTGGGGCCATGAAATTTCAATTTATTTTTCTCTTTCGTCAAGTCTATGTGCAGTGCCCCAGCCCAAACCAGTTTCACTGCAACGTTGTTCTTTTCCTTCTCCTGGAAGGTGATGGTGCCAACGATGTTAGTATGATCCAAGTTGCTGATGTTGGAATTGGAATTGCTGGCCAAGAAGGCATGCAGGTAGGATGGATTGAGAGAACTGTACATGGAAGCAGTGTTGCGTATAGATTGATGACTGTGAGAGCCAGGACATTTATCGGTAGCAGAATATATTGTTGGTGGAATCAAAAGCTGAATACCCCAAACCCTAGAATTTGCAAGAGGTCTGATCTGTTGGAAATACAAGTACTATGGTGTTGTAGGGAACCTGTGGCGCAATGGGACAGTGTGTCTTGGTTGTTAACCACTCAGGGATGGCTGTGGACAGAATTCCTGCATTGCAGGGGGTTGGATGACCCTCCTGGTTCCTTCGAACTCTACAATTCTATTATTCTATTGCAAGGGCCTTGAGAGCCATATTTACACTGTATTAGGTTCTAATATGGACATACGTTCCTAAGAAATCAGATTATATACAGTGGTACCTCAGGTTAAGTACTTAATTCGTTCCGGAGGTCCGTTCTTAACCTGAAACTGTTCTTAACCTGAAGCACCACTTTAGCTAATGGGGCCTCCTGCTGCCGCCGCGCTGCCAAAGCTCGATTTCTGTTCTTATCCTGAAGCAAAGTTCTTAACCTGAAGCACTATTTCTGGGTTAGCGGAGTCTGTAAACCTGAAGTGTATGTAACCTGAAGCGTATGTAACCTGAGGTACCACTGTACCAGGAGAAAGTTCCTGGAAATCAGAGGACCTAGGAATTTGTACAACCATGGGCATCTTCGTGGAGCATGTTTGAAGCAGTTTCAGGTAGATATCTGAAGAGGTTTGAAGAGGATTCATTCTGGCGGCTTTAGTTGTCACAGAAGTCATTGACTCATGGGAACAGTGTAATAATTTATGAGTTGGTCGTGCAAAGATCTCCGTTCAACAACTTCCTTGATTCGTGAGGAACTAAAATATGTTCTCGTGTTAAGAGGGTGGATGAGTTGGCATGTAAGAGACTGCTCAATAAATGATGATTAACGAGTGTGGGGTCCAAATCAAGGGAAAGAGAGGATGAGTGGAGGATGAATTAGAAAGGGAGACAAGTATAACAGTATACACAAGACCATGACTTCTACAAGGAAACCTTTGTGGAGACATTTATTTTTATTTTTGGCCAATGGGACTTGTGCCGTCAGCTTCAGTGGGATGCAGGAGTGTCAAGTAACTCCGTGGTCAATGAAAGCTCCTGACTTCATTTTGTAGGTATTTTCTCGGTTGCTGTATTTCATTTATTTCATGTTCATTTTCAGGCTGTGCTGGCGAGTGATTTTGCGCTTTCTCAGTTCAGACACCTCAGCAAGTTGCTGTTCGTACACGGCCACTGGTGTTACACGCGATTAGCGAACATGATCCTTTACTTTTTTTACAAGAATTTGGTATGTAGCTTCCGGGGATGCCTCAGTGGGTTTGACCTTGCGGAAGGACAGTTTCTTAATGATTAGAAACAGGCGAAGGACGCTAGTAAATTCTGTACTCTGAATCTACAGCAGCAGAAATGGAGTCTGCCCACCCGCCTTGGGTTAAGGGTCACTGCTCCAGAGGCATTTATAATAAATTTAAATACGGTCTATGCCAAAAAGCTGTCTGTCAGCACTAAGAAGATTGTGACAAGTTGGCTCCACTATTGAAACCTGCAAATTATCAAAGGATTATTTTATGCCGTTTCTGCCTGGGGAAGCGTGTCTGAAGCAGACAGGCCTTGCCAGTTTCGATGCTGAGCATGAACTTTGAGGTTTACTTCTGAGCAGTAAGAACTCAAAATGAGTTCATTATGTTACAGAGTTAGGACAGAGGCAAGCAGTAACCACATGGTAACTCCTGTAAAGCTTTCAGCTCTAACCACTGGAGAGCTGATAATCTGTAACCTCTGACCATGGAATAAAGTAAGCATTACTAAATATTGGTAACTATTTGAAATTCTGGGAAAGCAGGAATCCCTTTTTGCACACAGCTTAACAAGGCAAGAGGCTACAGCCAGCCTTCTCTCCAGGCAGTTTTTAACAGTGGTGTCTTACTATCCTCGTACTTCCAGTTACAGATAGGTAGCCGTGTTGGTCTGCCATAGTCAAAACAAAAAAAAATCCTTCCAGTAGCACCTTAAAGTGTGTATCTGAAGAAGTGTGCATGCACACGAAAGCTCATACCAAGAACTGACTTAGTTGGTCTTTAAGGTGCTACTGGAAGGAATTTTTTTTGTTTATCCTCATACTGGTAGTCAACATTTTCACCAAATTATCTTAAGTGTTTGGTGCTGAGAAAATGCAGTATTTGCAATCCTGAGCCCTTATTACCATTTCTAGGGCAACAGATTCGTATCATTGGCATTCAACATTTGTGTAGCCCACTTTAAGAACCATTTGACATTGCAGTTCTTTCCCGCAAAGGGGCAGAACCGTACATCAGTAGTGGAGCAAGGAAAAGGTCCCAGATTAATCCAGGTAGGGTGGAAAACTCCAAAACTCTGGAGAGCTTCTGCCAGTCAGTGTAGACACAAGTGAGCTATACAGACCAATGGTCTGACTCAGTATATATAATTCCTGTTGGCTCTTTTTTATAGATTCTCACCTTTTAATTCCCATCTCTGTTCCTAACAGGCATATGTAAACCTCCTGTTCTGGTTCCAGTTCTTCTGTGGGTTTTCAGGAACACCCATGACCGACTACTGGAGTTTGATTTTCTTCAATCTGCTCTTCACATCGGTACCACCTGTCATTTATGGTGTTTTGGACAAAGATGTCTCCGCAGAAGTCCTGTTGCACTTGCCAGAACTTTACAAGGCTAGTCAGAGAAACGAGGTATTTCTTGGCTTCTTACAAATATTTGAAAGCTGAAGTGACTCACATGTTCTCTGTTGTGCATTCCTTACCAGTTAAACGTGAACATTCCCTCCTGTTAAATAATCTGGTGGAGATGAAAGGCATTATTCTTCACTGGCTTTACAGCCAATGAATGTAGGTGGCCTTAGGAGGGCAACATAGTTTATACACAAACAGTCATTTGATGGATGCCCTGTTACCATTTTCTACCACGTAGACTGCTGTTGCTTATTTGTGTTTCTCCAGCATGGCGAGGAAGGCCTCAGCAGAAATGTGGGGATATTGTACGCTGTGTGCTGAACATGCATGCTATCAAAGTTAAGCTGAAACTCTCTAGGAGGGGTTCCAGATTAGATCGCTGTACTGTCTCACCAGCCTGGGATGGGGCCACCCCTGCAGCTCTGACAATGAGTATCTCTGGTTGGTTGGTTCGTTGAAAATACAACAGTTTTTTTTATTGAACCAATTTTTGTTCAGAGGTTCAAACACTTCCTGCCTGACCATGCTATTTTTGGTAATTTAAAAGCTGCATTTTTATATACCAACAAGTGTTAGTCTTATAACTAGACTCGCCTCCTCCCTTTAAGCTCTCATTTGTGACTTGGGCATATTGCAGACGCGCTCAGGCTCTCTCACTGAAGGTTGAGACCTGGATCTTAGATGGTGATCCTGTATGTGTGAGCTTTTGGAAGCTCAGTAAGGCGTTCAGTCCAAACATGCAGACAAGGCAAAATGACTAGAATCTGTATCTTCCCAAACTATGAGTAGAATTCAAAATAACCCTCTTCTCGGGGTTCTCCTGAACCCCCTTAACCCAATTTAAGAGGTGGGGGGGAAAGACCCATTGCAAAAGTGCTTGTGTGGGGCTCATTAGATGAATCCTACCCTCAATAAGTGTTTCTTCTGTCTTTCCTTTTCAGCCATACCTGTTTACAACCTTCATAATGAACTTATTAGATGCTTTTTACCAAAGTCTAGTTTGCTTTTTTATCCCTTACTGGGTAAGTGTTAGGATATTTTACTCCTTTGTCTCTATCTTTTATTTGCCTTTTTATTTGATCTTTAAACTTCCTTCATATTCAGGAAAACAGTAGACTTACAGTACTCATGATCTGGAATACAAGCACAGAGGACTTCCGGTGGGTGGGTGGGGCATGGCAGATTGAATGTCTGTTGTCAGCAGTCGACGGAAATAATTCCATGATAATTGATGATAGCCAGGCGTAAGCTTCGACTGTCAAATTCACTCTGGAAAAAGAGTGAATAGGGGTCCAACCTCTGATGCGCTGAAAAAGCTGTTTTCTGTGTCAAGAGACCAAGAAGCTGTCAACTCCTGGGAGCTCTGGTGGGGTTAAGTGACTTAAGAACCAAGGAGTCTACATCTTGCCCAAAAGCCACATAAGAGCCCTGATGTGTGTGTGATCTGCAAAAGCCTCTCTTTCTTAATTATTTCTGGAAATTTATAATTTATAACTCAGAGAAATTTATCCATCTGCCAGTGGAAATTTACATTTGATGCATGAGCTGCTTTTTGGCTTCAAGTAGAAGGGAAGAGAAGTCGATTGTTAAAGGGTTGAAGGCAGAACCAAAAGCCTGTTTTAATGGCTTGAGTAAAGAAAGTTGCAAATGAACAGGACACTTGTGTGTGTCAATAATTTTTATTTCATGTTGTTTATTTTTGTTTTCTCAATGTAAATGTTGCTTAGAAATCAAAAGTAAATGTGCACTTGATACTTCCTCCACGGGAAAGGAACTTCTCTATTCTAATAAGAGATATGGCTGCGAAGATCTTAAGGTGGGGACAGGAGATGTAATGAGACTGAATTGTAAATAAGATCATGAAAATTCAGTCTGGCAAGTATACCTATATTTGGGCATTCCACTGACTGTTGGCATGCTTCAGCAAATGTTTGATGAGCAAATAAAATTGACTAAAGTTCCAATGGGGTCTAATCCAGTGAGGAATGAAAATAAACCAGGAATGAATGAAATGAAAGGCAGAATCAGAGACGATACAGAGACTTTGGAGAAGAATATGGATAAAGGTCTGGCAGAATCAGAGAGTGAAATGGTAGAGTTGGAGGGATTAGATGGTGCATTGGAAAAGTCCTTTACACAAGTGTTTGGAGGAATAAAACAGCCATATGGTGTTATGATTCTGGAGGAGTAGAATGAAGTCATGGATGGAGACATGGATAGACATCTGGATCTGGCATTGATAAGAGCTGAGAGAGAAAGGGCTCTGTGTACAACTTGGAGTGAACTCAGAGGGGAAAGGTACTCTGGTGCTTTCCTTGGGAAAAGAGTAGAAGAAATGTAAATGGAAGAGGTAATTTTTTTAGATAAGGATGGAACACAACAGGAAACGGGAACTGAAGATACAGAACTGGGTGCAAATTAATGGATACGTAACAAGAAAAGAACTATGGAATAACATCTCAATATATGATCACCGTGGAGAGACTCGAACATGGACAAAGATGGAAAGATTTATTATTGTTTAAGATCAAGTGGACGTTGTGGTTGTGGAAGACCAAGTGGTTATGTTTGATTGGAGAAAAATCATTACAAAATTTTATTAACAATAGAGAATCATAGAGAATCCCTTTTGAACTTCTTGTGTGAAAAGAAAAATGAACAGATTTCACACATTTGAGTCTGAAGATTGGGAAAATATTAACAGAAAGCAGAACAGTTGGATGTCATCCTAGGGCAAATGTTACGAATATATATATATATTTAATGTAGTGGGCAGATGTAAAATCAGGAGTCCTTTTATTTATTTTTCATTCTTCTTTTCTTTTTTTCTTTTCTTTTCCCCCCCTTTTGTGTCCTCTGCTCTGACCCATTATTGGGGTCCAAGGATTACACACACATGAAGGTGGTGTATGGTTGGTGGCAGGACCCAGAGTGAGAGGCAGGGAAGTGAAGATCTCCCAGGCTGAAAGACTGGGAGAAGAAAGGAAAGCTCCCAGGTGAGAGCTGGGAAGGTCCATCATTTGCTGTTGGTGACAGGGATTAAGAGCTACATTTAAGAGAAGACTCTTGTGTTTTCTTTTCTCTTTCCTTCTTTGTTTTTGTTATTTAGATTAGTTTCTTTTATCTTATTGTCTCATGAAAAAGCTTTAAAGAAATCTTAAGGAATAAAGGGGGAATACAATCACAGAATACATAAACTTTAAATAATTGTTCCTTTGCAGACCTACAGTGGCTCTGATATAGACCTCTATTCTTTTGGGAGTCCTATTAACACCTCCATGTTTTTTACAATATTATTACACCTCGTGATTGAAAGCAAATCTTTGGTGAGTACGTTGTTCATTCTAAGGTTCACTTTGCAAATTGCTCTTGGACAGGGTCAAGTTAACATTTATAATCTTGTCACATGGTGGATGTTGATGCTTAAATGTGCCCGCACAAAGTGTGGGGTAGTATTTTCACCACCACAGCAGCCTTCAGTAGTTGATGAGATAGATACCCATTCTAACCGTGTGAGTGCATAGCATTTGACATGTTAAATGGACACAATAAAAATCATCTTAGAATGATGTTGCCATGTCCAAAACTAACATGAGAATCTGGCCAATTCTTACCAAAAGTGTTTTCCTTCCTTTATGCCAGTATTGAGGACATGAGCTGTCTTGCACCTGACCCCATAGGGTCCATTCTTTAACATTTGTTCGTGAGTTCCCTTCACATGAATGAGTGTTTGGGGTGAAAGCTGAACACGATCAGTTTGGGTAGTTACTTCCAGGCGAGGGAGAGGCCTTCACTTCCTTTCACAAAACGTGAAGCAAAGTTCCTGCAGGAACCTTGGTGGGAGAAGTTTGAAGTTTCCACTCTCCATGTTTCTCTCTAAATTTATTGGATACAGAGTATTCATACATACACACCCAAGGTGAAGTCTTATCTTGCCCAACATCTCATCGTTCTGCCTCCCAGTTCTTTTGAGCAGAACCTGTGAACAGCCCCTGAGAAAAAGGAAGAGGGAGGCAGGCAGGGAACTAATTGTTAATTTACTCCTCAGAAGCCAGCTTGTCCCATCTGCAAGTTCCTCCCCTGAACCATATTCCTACCTTTAGAGCAAGTGTGGGGAATCTTTGGCCCTTCAGATGTTCTTGAACTACAGCTCACATCGGCCTCTGCAAGAATGGCCAGGGATGATGGGAGTTGTTGTTCAGCAAGAGTGTCAGTGGTTTCCCACCCACACCTGCTTTAGAGAGTATTAGCAATAATGTCATAACAAGGGCAGTGCTTTTTGTAACAGAAATTCTTGCCCAAATTAACTAAAATTGTTGTTTTTAAATGGCAGCAGAGGAGAGAGGCAGAAACTGGGGTGGCTGAATAGCTGCCTCTTATTACTGCAGAAAAGGAGACTGAACACCGAGAAGGGAGGAGGTAGCAAGGATTATTTTCCTGCCAGGGCAAGCAGAGGATATGACTTTCCAGACTGCCCTTTCTAGGAATTTAAAGGGAAACGCCCTGTGTCTTAACCCTTTGCTTACCTAATAAAGCATGGGAAAAAATGGGGGGGGGGGTGCTGCAAGATTATTTCCCACATTAACAAGCCTGATGAACTTCTTTCTAGCTCCTCTATTTTAGACCTTTCCTCCTTGTGAATCCCAACACAGCGAGGTAGGGTTAAGAAAGAACCCTAGTGAAAGAACTTCCCAGTGGGTGAAGAAGAGGGGAATCTCCTTAGAACATCCTCAGCCTCCCTTAATCTAAAGGTCTGCTGGGCCAAGGCAGCGGCAAAGGGCTGTGGCATCTCCTGGGTCTTGGCTTCTGTCAGGGCACTGTAGCCAGAAAAGGCCAATGAATGGCTTTGGTGCCTCAGACCTGGGTGGCCACAGCAGGAGCAATGAAACCACCCTTTCTGTCTTAGCAGAGAATGAGCTGCCACTAATAATAATAATAATTTATTATTTATACCCCGCCCATCTGGCTGGGTTTCCCCAGCCACTCTGGGCGGCTTCCAACAGAACATTAAAATACAATAACACTAGGCAACAATTTTTTACTTTTTGAATGTTGTCTAGATTTCTACAACTGATTTAGGGTATTTTTGCACTGCTGAATCAGGAAATGGCATCCGTTTCTCTCCATCAGGTCAGGTTTACTGTAAACTGAATGGTGGGCATTGATAAAGATAAGTATACGTAAAATGCATGTTGCTTCACCATTTTTCAAACTTCAGGGCTTGAACTTCCATTTCTTGGAACTCCTGGAATGCTCAGCGGCAGGGAGGTCTCTCTTCAGAGTCCAACAGTAGTCAGCCATCATGACTGCGTCCCAGCGATCCTGATACCTGGTCTCCATCTCTTTCATGTCCTGATGGAATCTCTCCCCCTGCTCGTCACTCATTGAACCCAGGTTCTCAGGAAACCGGTCCATATGTGAAAATAGGTAGTGCATCTTGACGCTCATGTTGCAGCCCAGGTTTCTGAAAGCAGTCAGCATGTTGTTGACAAGTTCTGCGTAGTTTCTGGCCTTATTGTTGCCAAGAAAGTTCTTCACTACCAGAACAAATGCCTTCCACGCTTCCAGTTCCACTTCTATCATTGAGTTTCCGAACTCTGGATCTCTGATGAGCTGACGGATCTGAGGACCGTCAAAGATGCTAGCTTTCAACTTCTCCATGGTCAGTCCTGGAAAAGCCTGGCACAAGCAAGTGAAGCAGTCACCATCCTTGTCCAGAGCCTTGGTGAACTGCTTGATTAAGCCGAGCTTGATGTGCAGCGGTGGGAAGAGTATTCTGTCTCTGTCCACCAGAGGGTCGTTGATGACGTTCCTTTTTTTGCAAGGCACCAATTCCTCCCGCACAGGCCAGTCCTCCGTGTAATGCTGAGCACAGTCCCTACTATCCCACATGCACAGAAAACATGGGTACTTGGTGAAGCCAGACTGTTGTCCCAACAAAAAGTTCACCATCTTCAGGTCAACACAAATAAACCACTTATGCTGATCATAACCAATTTTCTCCAGCACATACTTCACCGTTTCATAGTTCTCCTTCAGTGAGAGAGTGAGCCAGGGGTATAGAGGCAAACTGGTTGCCATTGTGTAGCAGAAGACATTTCAGTGATCGCTTGCTGCTGTCAATGAACAGTCTCCAATCTTTGGGTTCGTACTGTGGCACTCCAAGCTTGAGCAGAAGCTGCGCAATATCTGCACAGTACACCAAGTCCTTCTCTTCCGAGAGAAAACGGAGGTACTCTTGATGCCTGTTGCAGAAGAAGCTGATGCGAGCACTGTCAGAGAGGAGGTTTTTTTCCTTCAAGCTGGATGCCAACAGTTCGGCAGAGTCCTTTGACAAGCTGAGGTCACGAACTAGATCATTCAACTCCTTTTGGGAAAATGGATGTGGAACATCATCTTCAAGAACCACTTCTTCTTCATGTCCTTCAACACTGGAGGCATCTTCGTCACTAATGTCAGGAAGTTCTCCGAAGATAGGCATTGGAATTTCATCACAATGAGCTACAGGACGACGTGCTGATTGAATATCAGGATACTTCATGGGGTGGCTGCCCCGTTAACTTAGTTTTGATCCCCCAACTTTATGCTTTGCCGCACAAATTTATGGAAGATTTCGAGGTTTTATGACTTCAAACTGATCCCTTTTCGACATAATCACCCAGAACTATCGGACCTGAATACTTCTTGTCATTAAAATAATCATTTCCAATCAAAACAATTATTCAACATGGCATTTTACCCCCACCAACTTCTTCTAAAATGCTCCACACATGTGAACAAAAACATAAAAAAATGACATGTGGCCATAGTTCAAAAACTTGACCTGATTGAGCAAAACCAATGTGATTTTTTGATTCAGTGCATCAGATTCGTCCTAAATCAACTGAAAAAATGCAGACACCAAATTTGTTGTTGACCAGTGTAATCTATTAAACATTAAAAGCTTCCCTAAACAGGGCTGCCTTCAGATGTCTTCTAAAAGTCTGGTAGTTGTTTTTTCCTTTGACATCTGATGGGAGGGCGTTCCACAGGGCGGGTGCCACTACCGAGAAGGCCCTCTGCCTGGTTCCCTGTAACTTGGCTTCTCGCGAGGGAACTGCCAGAGGACCCTTGGCTCTGGACCTCAGTGAGCAGCATGCCTCCCCCACCTCGTTGGGCGTGGCCATGTAATAGGTGGGAACTTACCTTTGATGGGTACTGTATGGGACCTTCCTCAAATCAGAAGAAGCTGCTTTTGCAGCCTTTGTTCACATGAAGCCCATCCACCCATGGCCACTTGGAAATCTGGAGAAGCAAGGGGGGGTTAACCCTCAGCTTAACTGCATGGGTAGAGTCTTCAGACAACTGCTTCCCCAGTTAACAGGTGCCACACAGTGACCTTTCAAGCAGCTGCCCTGCAGCACAGTTACCTGAGCCCACCCTTAAACATTAGGGGCTAAGAACCATGGAAACAATGCTAGTTTGGAATGGTGAATGAATATGTGATTCTCTGAGCTCGTACCGCTGCCTTTCAGTTCTTCAGAAATGGAAGCAGATTCTGTCTCACTCCGTTTGTTCTTCTGTGGTGTGTGTTGTTGTTTTTTAATTTCAGAATGTGGCACACTTCTCTGTTCTAGCTGGTAGCGTCTTCCTGTTCTTCAGTATTATTGGGACCTTTGGAGCTACCTGCATCCTCTGCAACCCACCAGCCAATCCATATTGGATAATTCAGAAACATTTGTCTACTCCAAGGTTTTATCTGGTGTGCATACTTGCAACTCTTTTGGCTCTTCTTCCAAGGTATTTTATTGGTTTGGGACCCAGCATTGTGGTGTAGATAGAAATTCATTGTTGCTGTGATTCTTCTGTCACATGTGACAGAGCAACAAACCTGTACGTAAAGTCAGTAGGGAGCTGCAGCTAATTCTGTCCAACTGCTGAATATGATACAAACACATGTTGGACAACACATGTAACATTCACGCTTTACATTTTTACTTGTTCACTTTAAAAAAAAACCTTAGCAGTACTAAAGATTTATTGACCATTGTAGAAAAGCTATGCTGAATCAAGCAAAAAGAGGTCATTCTTCACTTTAGGTCTAAGTCTCATTGGGGTGGTAAATGCGTGGTCTGGACTGTACCACTTCAGACTCCAAATGGGTGCTCACATAATTGAATTATCCCAACCTGACCTCCCCAAAATCATTCCATATAGGAAAGTAGATGTTAAAAAGAATAGTTCTAGCCCATCCTGCCTTTTGATAGGCTTGTTTTCCCCAAGGGAGAAATGTCTTCCTCCCTCGGGGAAACATTCTGCTGCATAACCTCCACTTGTAGGCTAAAACAGTACTACCCAGACATTTTATCACCTCATTGGGAAATAGGTTAGTGTCTCCAATACAGAATACCCTGGACTCTGGAATTACCGTATTTTTTGCACGATTGGACGCACCGGACCATAGGACGCATCTAGTTTTTTGAGGGGGAAATAAAGGGGGGGGGAATTCCCTTTATTCCTGCAAGGCTCCCCACGCTGCGGATGTGTTCCCGAAGTGCCGGGCGCTCTGCTTTCAGGGCGCCCGACGCTCCGGGAAGCAGGCTGCTATCCGCAGCGTGGGGAGCCCTGCGGGGAACTCCTGCAAGGCTCCCCACGCTGTGGATGTGTTCCCGAAGCGCCGGGCGCTCTGCTTTCAGGGCACCCAACGCTCCGGGAAGCAGGCTGCTATCCGCAGCGTGGGGAGCCCTGCGGGGAACTCCTGCAGGGCTCCGCACGCTGCGGATGTGTGCCCGGCGCGAGGGGCGCTCTGATTCAGGGCGCCCCACCCGCCGGGCGGCAGGCTGCTATCCGCAGCGTGGGGAGCCCTGCGGGGAACTCCTGCAAGGGTCCCCACGCTGCGGATGTGTTCCCGAAGCGCCGGGCGCTCTGCTTTCAGGGCGCCCGAGGCTCCGGGAAGCAGGCTGCTATCCGCAGCCTAGATGGCTAGCGGAGACCTTGCCGGCACCCAGAAGCTTGGGGCGCGCTGAGCTCCGCACGCCCCAAGCTTCGGGATTATTGCAGCGCTCCACTAGCCGTGGGAGAGCTGGGTCTCCCACGGCTAGCGGATAGCTTCCTGAAGCCTGGAGAGCGAGAGGGGTTGGTGCGCACCGACCCCTCTCACTCTCCAGGCTTCAGCGAAAGCCTGCATTCGCTCCATAGGACGCACACACATTTTCCCTTGCTTTTTAGGAGGGAAAAAGTGCGTCCTATAGTGCGAAAAATACGGTATTGGCCAAGATATCCAGGGTAATAAATTACAGCACTTTCCCATCAATTTTTTTAGTATCTTCGTAGTTTGGATTCTAAGAACCAGACCACACCCACACACACTTTTTTCAAGTTTCTGGTCAAAATGGTTGAATAGTGTGTAACATTAGTTCAGACACCTCCTTAAAAACTGAATATTGAGTTCAGGGCAGTTTCAGTCAATACCCAGATTTTGCCACCTTGGGCTCTGAACACTTAAGTCAGGAGGAGTCTGGGGGTAATTGGGATTTTGTCCTGCTGGTTTTCTATTATATTACATTTGTATCCCGCAGTTCCTCTAAAGAACTTGAAGAAGTGATCTATTGTCATAGCAAGTCTGTGATGCATGGGAGGTGGCTAAATGCCAGTTGTGATTCATTGCTGATTTGAGGTTTGAACACGGGTTTGAAGACTACTGTAAGAGCACAGTGCCATTGTAATCAGGGTTGCCATATGTCCGGAATTTCCAGGACATATCCAGAATACTGCAGTTGGAAGCAGTGTCCAGACAGAAATTGCTGAAACGTCCAGGAAAATCCGAATGTATGGCAACCCACACCGACAGTGTCATTTTTGGTGATTTTCCTTAAAAATAGCTCAATAACATCCAGAAAAGTTCAACAACCTTTCTGAAATATGGCAACCCTATTGCGACACCGTAGGATCTCTGTGTTGCTGTTGCCAACATGAGCTTTTTTGTGTGTGTTTTTTTGGCTAGAGTTAGAACAGGCATCCTCAACCTGCGGCCCTCTAGATGTTTTAGCCTACAACTCCCATGATCCCTAGCTAGCAGGACCAGTAATAATAATAATAATAATAATAATAATAATAATAATAATAATAATAATTTATTATTTATACCCTGCCCATCTGGCTGGGCTTCCCCAGACACTCTGGGCGGCTTCGAAAAAAATATTAAAATACTGTAATACATCAAACATTAAAAGCTTCCCTAAACAGGACTGCCTTCGGATGTCTTCTGAAAGTGGTCAGGATGATGGGAATTGTAGTCCAAAACATCTGGAAGGCCGAAGGTTGGGGATGCCTGAGTTAGAATATAAACTTTGCCTACATCCATAATCCTTAAACCATTCTCCAACATTTAGTTTGGCATTGGTTTCAGTATGATACATTTGTTAGGACAAACGTAAGTAATTCTTTTTGGTAACCCAAATCCTTTCACTAATTGATTGAGATAAAGGTGGGCGGGAGGGAGGGAGCTTTATTACCACCTGGTTAATAAGAGCACACTGTTGAGAATAATGCGTTTTTACAGGAGGCTCTTTGCCCCAAACCAGCTTTAAGCCATGCCTACACAGCTTATTTTAATCCTTCCTTATACTGTAGGTATTTGTTCAGGGTGATCCAGGCCACAGCATTTCCAACTCCACTGCTAAAGGCCAAGAACTTGGAAGGTCGGATCCTTACAGGACGGAAGAGTCTGCTGCGCAGTGCAAGTGTAGCCCCATCGTGAGGGGCAGAATTGATCTCCAAGGGACAAATGGGGATTCTGGGTCTGCTGATTCTGAAGACTCAGCAAAAGAAAACAACATCAAGTGGTGTGGTTTGTTGCTGTTGCCAATACAGCTAGTGTCATTTTGTCATAATGTTGGAGACAGTCTGAACAGGCACCCAAGGCACATCTGAAAATGGCAGCAGGCTGAATTGTGAGGGCACTGAAATGTTTAAGCCCCTCAAAGGAATTCTATTCCATCACATATGGAGCTAGTGATTCTTAAGTTGGAGGGTTAGACTTTACTTCTGAAGAGGACCACACTGATATTTCTCTTGTGAATAAGGCTGATTTGGATTCTGCCTAGAGCATATAGGAGGGTTTAAAACACTGCCAAAAATAGAGTGTTATTTATGCTTTAATGTCCAAAAGAAGAAGGGTGGTACATTTAAATGATCTTTCTCACATGACTTTTCTTCTTTTTATATGAAATTCAGCCACCACCCACTGCTTGTGCTTTTTTATAGACAAAAAAGTACTTAGAATAATTTGTTCAAGATATAAGCAAACAAAGAAATGCTGCCCCTTGTTGCACGATGGATAAATCATTTCATATGAGCCTTGATAGCATGGGAAGAGATATTTAAGCCTGGCCAGGCAAGGAGGTTTTGGGATTACTGAATTTTGACTTTATTCTTTCTACTGTTATTATAATGTTTGGTTCTGGGGCAGTCAGTGTTAGAGCAGCTCTGTCTAACAAGATGCACAGTAAGTAGTTCCCTCTGAAAACAGCTGTGCAAAACCTAAATCACTTTCATAATAAAACAGTATTTGTAACTCTTCATGGAAGCAAGATTCATAGATGAAAGGAGCCACTTCTCTGGAGAATAAACTAGCTGAGGATGCAGGAAAGACATTTCTACACAAGCACAGCATTTTTGTATATATGATGATTATGTGAATGTGAGAAACTGTCTGCGCTTTTATTTCCTTATGGAAGGAATACTGTTAAATTTGTTCTTTTAGAAATGAATATTTGTACTGTAAACGGTGTGTGGTGCGGCTCCTCCTTTCTTTCCCTCTGCAAACAGATTGCTGTTTGCAGATAACAGACTTTTCACTACCCTTGCTTAAAAGAATGTTCCATAAAAAACTGATGTTAAATTGTTTAGGATTTGGAAATGGGGTGATTCTGTTGGTTCAGTACTCTGCTAGGCACACAGCAACACTGAACATATTCTGAATTAATTTACCAAGGTTCTGAGGAAATCCCTGAGAGGATGAAAGCACTGCATAGGTAATCAAAAACACTTCTAAACAAGATTTACTGCACAAATTTCCTTAAGACCTTTCCTCATCATATCCTTGATGTTAAGAGAAAGACCTTCCATTTAGTCCACATGTGAACCATTCTGGCACAGCTTTACCTGTAGCTCAGACCTTTTGGGGAGGGTAGCCTGATTTTAACTATAAGCTGTACCCACTTAGCATCCCCCATCAGAGTTAAAATGCCGGTTTCTTCCAGCTGGCATTCAAGATTGCCCTGCCATAACAAATAGTAAGCTCTATTCAATATGCAACTGTATTTTGCAGGATAATGATTCCAGGTTATCATGACCTAATTTTGTGTCACTGTGTCCAGTTGAAACATGCTCTTTCTGCTATGCTCTCCACAATGCATGTGGAAATATATAAACAACAAATATTGAAAGTAGTGGTTTCTAATCATGTGTCACATTTTTTAAGGCAGGGGTAGGAACTTTTGGCCCCATGGGCCAGATCTCTATCTCCTGCCCACTTCCCCTTGCCAACTTCGGCAGGCAGGTGGGCCCTGTCAATCATCTGATGCCATAGTGGCATGTGATTGACATGCCACAGCCCAGCACTAAATGCTCAACTATCAGTTGTGTGTCAAAAGGCCCTTTTCAGCCAAGCCCTGCCCTTAGCTGCTGTGTAAGACTGGTGCATGTGGCTTGGCCAAAGTGACTTTGCCGACCCAATGGGGAGGCCAAATTTGGCTTGCAGGACAAGAGATTCCCCACCCCTGTTTTAAGGCTTATTTACAGTGCACGACGTGGAATAAGTCCCATGGGATTCAGTCCAACCTATTTTGGAGTAACCACACAGAGCACTGCCCTGCATCCTTCCATGCTGCTGGTGCCCCTCTTGCCTAACAGCAGTGGAAGATGCCTGCCTCATGGGCATCTTTCCATTCTTAGAAGGAGAAGTAAGTGCCAGTTCCCTGGCTTAAGCTCTAGAACAGGGGTCGGCAACCTAAGGCCCACGGGCCACAAGCGGCCCATGGGGGTCGTTTAACCAGCCCATGGACCTCCACCGTCTGCTCAGGGACCGCCTTCCGCAACACTGACTGGCTTCCCATTGGCTGCAGGAAGCTTCTGCAGCCAATGGGAAGCTGCGGACGCCTCCTCCGCGCCGGAAATAGCGTTTGTGCATGCATGCGCACACACTCCGGCCCACCACGATGTCTGCTGGACCGTAAACCAGCCCAAGCCACAGAATCTTTTCCGACCCCTGCTCTAGAAGTTTCTGTGCACAGATGCAGATCCTGTGATTGTGACTGCACAGACCACCATTCAAAAGACACAAGTAAGCAATCTATTTTAAGTCATGGAGCCTGAATCATATGATTACTTCATACATGAGCACCATTCATCATTCACCACTGGCAAAAGAAGGAAGTGTGTACTTGATTTGGGCAACCCTTCTACATGCTACTCAAGCAACAAACAAACTGGTCGCAGTTTTTTAAGCTGATAATGTGATTTTGGACTAACCTGAACTGGAGCCAAGTCCTGCTTTCCTAGATGTGCCAATCTTATTTTTTTATATTCCTTTTATCTTGCTGGACCGCACATGCTAAAGAAGAATGCATGAACCACTTTACCATTTTCTGTTCCTTTTTAGTACAAAAATAACAACAAAAGAGGGACCTGAGGAAAAAAAGAAAGCCAGATGTTTTCTATAAAACAAATTATAGGAACAAAATCCAGTATTGTATTGTTATCCGAGTCCACAGTGGGAGCTTGATTTGGGGAATTTAGCACGCCTTCTTGGGGAGGGAGGGAGAATTGCCTGTTTTTGAAAGTTTGTTGTTGCCTGTTTGAGCCATACAGAAACTGCAGCCGCTGACAATAAATCGCTAAACATTGAGCTCCATTTTAGTATTCTCTTTTTATGTTTGCAAAATGAATAAATTACATGAGACAAACTTTAAACTGCGGCAGGCAGGGTGTTGCAGAGCTATGTTTAACTTTCCTTCCTAAGTCTGTAACCAAACACTGTGAGGTCTCTGAATAACACTCGCAAACTGAAGCTTGAGGACCATTTGGCGTTCATAGAAATTGTCATTCCTGCATCTCACCAAAACATTTGTCCAGTGCTATTTTTCTAGAAAAAGACGGGTAATGGCGCCCGTCTAAGGTGCCGGAATTGAGTTCCGGTGAGTTCCAGCTGAAAAAAAGCTCTGCGTTTGTCACTCGCAACTAACTCATCTTACTGCTTTCAGTAGGATTTACAGTAAACTCCAGTTAAGTTCAGTGGAGCTGACTCCCAGGTAAGTAACCACAGCATTGTAACCTGAGAAAGGCTGCCTCAAGTTTTAGAAGGTCCTTGGCAAAGTAATTTCTGGTGAGCCCCTTCCTACATCAATGCCTGCCAGTCCCGTGGACTTACCTGGCAGCAGTAAGCAGTACTGTTTATTTCCAACAGTGACATAGCACCAGTCTGGAGCATGGAAGATCTGCAAGTTGGCTGTCGCACCATTCTTCAAACTGGAGTTGCAGGCGAAAGGAAACCCAGGGCAGGGTAGGAATCAGTAGTGGTCCCAGCAGACATCCAAGGCTATTGGCAGTCCTGCATGTGAACAACAAACTTTGGTTCAGGTCATTTATAGGTGAATGATAAATCTTCATAAAGTCACTTATGGCAAAAAAATCTAGCACGTATGTGCAGCTCCATGTTACCTTAGTAGCACAGGAGTATCCCAATTCACAATTATTTGCTATATAAACATCAGAATGGGATATACTCTATCAAGGTCTTTGATGCATCCATGGAAGGTATGTATGTGGTCCAGTCTACCCACATGCTTCAGGACTGCCCATTTGTTTGAAAAAGATTAAGTGCCCTATATGTTTCAGTTCCACAGTTGAGGGGGTGACTGGAAGAACATTACTAGCCAAAAAGCAATTGTAATTTGCAATTATATCCCCATCATCGATTCATTGGGATTTTTCTTAAATAACACCGAACCCCCACTATACTTACAACTTTAAGCATTTTAGCAGCTACTGAAGCGCTTAAATCAATTTTCTACAGTCTCAGGTACTATGAAGTTGTGGTTGCTTGACTGCAAAGCACATATTGAAAGGTGATTGCTTCATGTGCCCTTTCAGCCTGTTAGGAAATGAGTGAAAAAATGAGGGAAAGCACCACAGGGAAAAAACATTTCAGGAAATGCCTCCAAAAATAGTCCTGCATAATACTGCTCAGCTCTGCAATGCTTTTTTTTAAATGAATAGTGATCTCTTAATTTGCAAGAAAGTTTTTTCACCTCATCAATGACCTTGAAGAGCAATCAGATTGGTACAGCCCTGGCTTGGGGCTAGAGGTCCCTATATCAGTTGCCTGGGTTCCTGGCCAGTTCTCAGGCCTGCCCTCCTCTTCTTAACTGCCACAGGAGCAGAGGAGACAGCGAGCCGCACAAAAGCTTCAGAGCTACCACTGAGGTGCCAGGCTAGTTGCATGCTACTGAGAAGTACCGTATTTTTCGCTCTATAGGACACACTTTCCCCCCTCCAAAAATTGATGGATCCCGCTCGCTGTCTTGGCTTCTTTGCTCTTTGGGGCTTGGGGGGGGGGGAATAATTTTTTTTTCTTTATTTCCCCTCCTTAAAACTAGGTGTGCCCTATGGAACGAAAAATACGGTGCGTGACAGACTTTCCTGGATTTAGGGTTGGTCTGTGAGAGTTAGGAAAAGTTGGAACCGCTAGCTCCTAAATAAACTCCCATTCTGGGCTGCTTCACTGCCAAAGCTCCAACCTTGCTGACCTGGAGGAACTCTACTAATTCATTAGTTAAAAGATGATAAAAAAGAATTGTTGCATAACGTGGTCACTCAAAAGATTTGAGTACCCCTGGCCTAGCATACATTCATCTTTGATATCACTATTTACCTGTACCATAGGTGCTGGCCATGTTCTAAAACAGCCTCCCCCAACCTGGTGCCCTCCAGATGCTGTGGCCCACAACTCATGTTGGCTGGGGCTGGTGGAGGTTGCAGTCTAAAGCACCCAGCGGGCACCATTTGTGAAAGACTCCCGTAACAATGCATTGATCATGCAAACTTTTGCCCATTTCCTCATTTTTTGGAAAACTATGTAGTCAACAGCAGTTTCTATGATCACAATAGTTTCGGATTTAAATGTAAATCTTTTAACCATTATGCCCAGTGATGTTATTTCCAGCACGCCACAAAATGGTACATCCTAATATATGTTAAAGTAACTGAGAAATTCTGCATTTGTGTAACTCATTTCACAGCAAGTCTTTAATTAATGTGCTGTGGTTATGCACATGTATAGAGTGACAACCTTTTTATTTTAACTTTTTCTGCTGCTGAAATTAGCGAATGAAATTAGCTATGGACACAGCAAGGAAATAGACTTGGGGTGCATTCATGACTATTGCATGGTGAAAATGAGATTTCACATGGTCGTCTACAATGAGCCAGGCAATCGATACAAAGGCCAGGTTAATTAAAGTCTTACCTTCTGAAATTGTCCAGTATTCATCACTCCATCCATATATTTGTCAACAATGCACATCAGTGTTGTTCTTCGTTTAAGATGATGGTCTTCAAGATGTTGGTCTAAAACTCCCATCATCGCTGATCATTCTCCATGCTGGCTGGAGCTGATGTGTGTTGGAGTTCACAATGTCCTTTACAACAGAGGTAAGCTATGCAACAGCTTTACCTATTGACCATTAGATAAGCATTCACAATACACTGTTTTAAAAGCCTGCTAAAACCTATCTTTATTATTTAAACAAGCCTATCCAGATATATACTTTAGTATTTGCTTTACTACTGTATTATTAGTAATTATTTTATATTACTTTATCTACACTATTAATTTGTTTATAGTTGCATGATGCTCCTAAATATATGAAATGGAGCCCCTGAGACTCACAGGTGTTCTGCTAATAAGATCTAAATAAGATTCCTTTACATGACTTGGCCAGTCTACGACATATCTCTCCATTACAAAAAGAATACCATATCTTAATAGATCCCATATGTTATTACTGCATCAAGGCCCCAACAACTCAGTGGGTATTAAGTTAACAAACTCACTCCTTTTCTTTCAGTGATATGAGAGATTCCAGTTGATCTGCGCTCCAAGAAAATGGCTCAGAACATCTATTCAATCTGATACGCTATTGTGAAGGGAGAAGGGGAGCTGAAACAATTTTTGTTCACAGAATTTATTTTGAAAAAATAAATATGTGCATTTTTGCTCACTTTGGGTTTAAATTAAAACAAATCATTTCGCTTACATGACATTGGTTACATATGCTGCTTTCCTAGCGGCAGTAAAACAACATTGGGAGTACGAATCTCATCAAAGGCTCCTTTCTCACAATTGTTGGATACATTTGATTGTCTCTCTACAACCACACATCTGGAGACATCTGGTACTTTAAAAACCACACTTCGGATGACATCTGGTTCCTTAAAACCCACACCACATACAAATATTTGCATAAGCATACATAGGAGGGGGGAAGCAGTATAAAAATACCATGTATAAAATAATAGAAATATATTTTCTCTACGTGGAATGTTGTGGGGAAAATGAGAGTAAAATGAGAGTACTGTTTTCAGGAGAAATATGATATGAGCCCTAGCACACAGTCCCTCAAAGAATGGCAAAGACAATGCAGAGCTAATAAGAGAGGACCTAGAAGATGAGCAGGCAACCCTTTTGCCTCTGAGGGTCAAATGCAATGGTGGTCTGTGAATTGGGAGGCTGCATGCAGGCGGTGGGGGTGGGTGAGGCCTGGGTGAGCCCCCTCCCCAAGACACTTTTCCTCCTCCCCGTCCCCATCTCTCTGTGCAGGCATCAGGAGATCCTATCATGCCCCTCCTGCTGCCTCACTTATCAGTGCTAGGAAGGTTGAGAAGCTATCCCTAGGGCTAAAAGCTGAGCAACAGGGAGGGAGGAATCAGCTGGAGATTCCAAAAGGATTCACAAAAGTTGGCTGAGGGCTGCATGAAGCCTGCACACCACAGGATGACCACATGTAAGGTAGGGGGGAAACCTAACAGGGCCAGGGAACAGGAATTCCCATGTATTTTATGCAGTGAGTGAAAATTGGGGAAGAGTAGGCTGCAGGGAGGGGAGACCAACTGGAATAGGGCAGCCAGAACCTCACATACTGAATTGAACCAGTTAGCTAGATCCAGGACTCGGCTACACAGCTGCAAATATAACGTTTTAAGTGTGTTTTAAATGCATTATGCAAATATGGCACTAGATGGCGATGGTGAGCTTATGGCAAATTCACTGAATTTATGAACACTTGACTTTTGTTTTTAAAATGTGTCCTTCAGGAATACTTTTTAAAATCTTAGTCTAGGATAACGAACGTTAAATATCTACTTGTGATTTGTAAGATTCATTTCTAAAAGTTATTTTAAAAGAGTTTCTTCGAGAGTTTACATTTTGATTTATGTAGCTAAGGATTTTTTCCTACATAGATCAATGTACAAATGACCTACAGATCAGTCCACAACTGACCTATGATAAACTCTAGATTTTCTCAACTGCAGCCATACTTGTATTTGAGTTTTTGGTGGTTCAGTACACACAGCAAAGGGGCTACACACATATATATTGTATACTGGGACAAAAACTGTCTACAACCATGATTTGAATAAGAATACAGCTATCCTGTTTGTGTGATCATGTACATGAAAGGAAAGGCTAGCATAATACAGGCTGTACACATGGGAAACTGAAGCCTTTTTCATGATAATGGTTGCATTTTTCCAGCAGCTGAAAGCACGAAGATGGCAACCATATACAATCTTCCTTTATACAGTAGTGTACCCACATACAGAGTCACACGGTAAAATTTGTCAGTGTGGACTGGACCTTCATTATTAACCAGTTGTGGTTCAGACTACCTGTATTCAAGACAATAATGCCTGCAACCTACCTTATCCAGGGGAGAAATTTGCTCAGTTTTTCTGTGCCCCAATTCCACAGAATGAACAAAAACATAGAAAAGCACAGCGTTTTCTTTGTGGTTAAGAAAGTAGAAACAATCAAATACAGCTTTTCAATGCACATAAATAGCAACATTTAGTACTACAGTGGACATTTGTCTATTACAAGCTCCATAAGGTGCATCAAAAGAGGAGGCGAGGTTATGAGTTCTGTAACAGTAGTCAAGAGTATGTGACTGATAGTCCTGCAGGTTATGACCGAATGTTTCAAACAGTGTTTCAAAACCTCTTTCAGCTTTGAAAAATGTGTTTCAGACCTCTCTGTATGTAGACTTAGAAAGGCTTTCACTGGGTTGTGTTTCCAGTCTTCTACGGTTTTCAAAGGAAGGACTGCAAAACAGCTGCTTCATTATATTGTTTCAGGTGCCACTTCACAAAGATGGGTTGTCCCAAAGCAGTACACACTTCTATAAGCGTGGGACAAACTGCACTGAATTAATGAATGTTCCATGAGAGATTAGAAAACTAAAATTGTTTGCCTGTCTTGTATAGCCTTTGCCCAAATGCAGACTGAAGCGAGGCAGGCAAGGTTTTCTCTCCTATAATTCCTCAGAAGGGGATGATGGCCAAGTAGCTCCCCTATACAACCTCACCAGGAAACTACTGCTGTGTTAGACAGTGACCTTTAACCTGTGTTTTAGAAGCCCCAGAGAGGCCTTATAGAATTCAATAATGCACGTTTTCTGCCTGAATGTGGTGCCTGTTCTAAAACAATCTTTCCTGAAGCTGAAAGACTTATCTGCTCTCCAACCATCTGGTGTGTGCCGCACCTTTTCCTGCAGATCCTGTGGGATAAGGCAGAATTATGACAAAGCTAGATCTTGAAAATTATAAATCACATGTCACCATGGGCTTGGAGCCTGGGACCAGAGAGGAAAAGCCTCCAACTTGGATATTCTCCTAGTCGGAAAATATAGTCTTACTAAGCAAGGAGGCTTTGTGAATGATTTAACTATAGCTTTTAGGACTGATTATTTATAGTTTTTAGGAACAAATTTAGATTCCAGGAGGATACTTGTTGACTTACATTTTTCATTTTTCATTGTAAATCCTATTCTGTGATGCCACAAAAGTTAGGACTACCTTGTTAAGAGCAATGCAAGGATTGGGATGAGGTGCTAGTCCACACAATAAGCTATAGGGACACTTCCTGCTTAAGAGGCGATTTCATTTTGCATCTTGTAATTTGGGAAGGAAAGAAACCATTATATGACATTCTTGCTGGCACATGGATCTATTCATTCAATGAAACCACCCAGTTCTATTGCAGCCACTGTGGTTAGGATCTCCATGCAAAAGGATCCAAGTCTTAAGTGCTTTCTTTAGGTCGTTCAGACCAGAATAATTAGCCATTAAGTTGTATGGAAATCATTTTAACCAGTTTTGTGGGTTATACTGGTGGTTCCTGATTTTAAATCTGTTATTCGTTTTAAGGCAATCTTGTTTTAAAATGATTGGTTGACTGTTGCCATAGAATTAGGTTTGCTTTGTCTGTATTGTTTTGCTTTCCCTTGTAATGTGTATGTGATAACCACTGGTCATTATTAAGCAATAAATCTGTATCCAAAAACATGCAAAATTTGATAGCATATGAAACACCCAATTCTCTTAAAGTGAGTGGAGTCCAGATTAACTGGGTGGAACCAAGAGGACAAACTAGAGTTTTAAAAAGGACTACTTATGAATAGATGTGCCCATCACCTTTGCAAATTTACAAACTATTCACTGCAAGAGATAGAAGCTGAAATTCTCTATCAGCAAATATATGTTTTCCTCTTGGTGTTTTAGAAAGCTAGTACTTCTACACAACCCCTAATGGTTTCTCTCAAATACCACATTAGAAATGTGTTTATTTTTTCCTTTACGCATTCTGTTGTGAGTGTATGTGAAAGGTAACACAACACTGCTAAAGAAAAAATGCCAGAAATGATTACAAAAATATTTGACCAATTACCCAGAAGCATCTTTGGCACCAGAGGATATACCCATTCTTTTACTCTGCTCTGTTGCCTGTCATCTGCAACCCACAGAATTTATAATTCAACAGGTTTCTTCATTTCAACATCTTCATTGTTCTGGTGCGCTGCCTTTTTGTCAGTCAGCACAGAATTCCTATCCTGAAGAATTAGTGGAGAAGAAATGTGTGGATGTAGATTTGCCTTTCAATCCATTCAACGAAGTGAGACACGTTGCTATAAACTCCAGGTCCCAGAATTTTGGAAAAGCAGACAGAGCCCCAAGAGGTTAAGCCATACAATGTCCAGCGTCCAGCAGGCTGCTCACATACAAGAGGTCCTCCACTGTCACCCTGTAAAGATATAGAGGTTATTCCACAGCTTAAGGCTGCCCTTGGGAGTGAGCAACAAAGCTGGATGAACTGATCATAGAAAATAACACGATCAGGATGAATAGTTCCTGTGATCTGTCATTGATGGGGGGGACTGGCATCACCTAATCACTCATGTGCTCCCTTAGGTATATTTTGACCCCTCACTGTATCAAGGTCTTCACAATTACCAGCAGTGTAGCTATACAGCCCTTTCTTGATTTTCATGCAGTTGTTTTGGAAGAGGCAAATGGTAACAACACATGACATCCTGTCTTTTAATGAGGATGGCTCACAGAAAGAACATTACACAGTGAGGCTCCAGCACCGACATTGGCTTTCCAAAACCCTTTCAGGTACAATTCAAGGTTTTAGATTTGGCTGTATCTGCCTCCTAACCTATATCCCTTCACATCTCCTAGGATCAGCCAAGGTGGTATCAAGGATCATTGTGAGGGATGCTTGAAAGATATGGTTACTGGACAAATACTCTAGGATTTTCTAGAACCACCACCCAGCTTTCTTTGTTTGCTTGCTGTTATATAACCTGACTTTCCTTCAGGGAGCAAGGATAGAAGTTCAACATCACAAAAAACCCTGTGAAGCAAGTTGAACTAAGAGCCAATCTCTCCAGGTCATCTAATGAGATTTCAAGCTGAGAAGGATTTGTAAAAAAAGGTACAGTAACTTTTACCTTTATTTAGGACTCAAAGCCAACAAAATAGCCATTTCCATCTATCATGTGATCTAGTTGCTTTTTTGTTCTATTGGGCTAATTTGGGTAGAGTACTCATAATCTGCAGCTATAGTTTTCATAAATTTCTCTCTGTGTGTGCACATGCTTGTGTTTGTGTTTTTTTCTTCCAGAACTGTCTTACCATGCAAGAGTCCACAGTGCCAGATTCATAGCCTGCACATAACATCCTGGCCGTAATGGTTTTCATGTCGAAATACGACTGGCACTGTTCTAAGGAAATAATACGAACTTCTCCTTCCTGAAGTTTGAAAGGCACTAAATGGGGTGGGGGGAACAACTTTAGTCAAACCATATACAGCTATGCAAAAATACCATCAAATCCACACTTTTTTGTTGTATAAAGTGAAGAGATTATTAACAGTCTGTTTATTGAGGATTCAACCTGGCTTGGTTGCACCAAGCTTAAACAAAGATCAGACTATGTCCAGTCTTTATTTAGCATTCTTTCTTATCTATTTACATGACAATGATCCTGATGCTCATTGCTTGTTGGGTGTTTCTATGTCTTGTTGCCATAAAACATTCATTCATTCCACATTTAACAATACATTTCTCTTGTCATTTTCCTAACTGCAAAAAGTCTGTTGAGTATCACCATCATCATCATCATGATTTTGTCATGCTAGGGTGATCAAGCACTGCCCCTTAAAGCTCTTTCATGATAGCTTGCTGCAAAATCAATTTCTTATTCTCCGGGCATATTCAAAACAATCTCCTCTTTGACTGCACAGCCTCTGGCCAAATTATGAATTATGATCTCAGATTAATAGTTTTTCCAGGGTCTATGAACCTGCTTTGCGGGGAACTGATGTTACTTTGGAACTAATATGATCTGTACATGTGCCTGCTGGCTGACCACCTGCTCAAAATTTGAAAACAAAACATATTTTCCCCCGAGCACAATTCAAAGTGTTGGTGGTGACCTTTAAAGCACTAAACAGTTCGGCCCAGTATACGTGAAGGAGCGTCTCCACCCCCATCGTTCAGCCCAGACACTGAGGTCCAGCTCCGAGGGCCTTCTGGCGGTTCCCTCACTGCGAGAAGTGAGGTTACAGGGAACCAGGCAGAGGGCCTTCTCGGTAGTGGCACCCGTCCTGTGGACCGCCCTCCCATCAGATGTCAATGAAATAAACAACTGTCCAACTTTTAGAAGACATCTGAAGGCAGCCCTCTTTAGGCAAGTTTTTAATGTTTGAAGTTTTATTCTGGTTTTTAATGTTCTGTTGAAAGCCGCCCAGATTGGCTGGGGAAATCCAGCCAGATGGGCAGGGTAGAAATAAATTGATATTATTATTATTATTATTATTATTATTATTATTATTATTCTAGTACAAAACTTTGAAAAGTTTCCCAAGGAAGTTAGAGCCTGCACAACCACCTGCCATAGATTTTTCAGGTACAATTTCCCAGCACTATGTCTTGCTCTCCTTACTTAAATCTCTATTTAGATTTTAATCTACTGTCTTCAATATATACTTGTTTATGCTCTTTCCTTTCCCAGTGGGTCACCTCTCACTGCTTTAAAACATGATAGCGGCAGTATGGGCTGCCACCACGCGTCACTTCCACATAGCTGAACAGGACTAGTTCAGAAAACTTTGCCATCCCAAGAGCAGGATCCCTTGGGGTGTCACAGACTCTCAGCTCTCACAACACTACCCAGTATGGAAGGTACACCCCCTATATTCCCTATAATGTCACGTAAGATGACAAGATGCAGATTTCAAATCATGCACAATATGGAAGATAAGCCCTAGCATCACTTTTCAGATCACAGGCTGCTTTCACTAGTGCCTCTGAAATATAGTGCCAACCCAAGTGACTGCAAGTCCTGGCTAATGACTGCAAGCCGTCACAGATTCCAATTAGCACTGCAGATGTTGCTACCAACCCCCAAAGTTCCTGGACATTCTGAGAACACTACTTTCCTCGGCAGTATGCTTCCCACCTCCAGGAAGCCTCATACACACACATCGTATGCAAGGACCTAGGGTTCTTATTGTGGCTAAACAGTAATGAAAATGCAGGTACATGTACAGTTCTCTCCCTTCTTTGTATTCCAGTCCCTATTCAGTTCAGTCAGAACAAGCTGTGGACTTTGGGTTTATATTGTGCGTTCTAATATTCCATAATACCCAGCAAAGATTTGTCATTAGTGTTGAAACAGTAAAATTTCCACTAAGATAACTAACAGAAGTCAATGGAAGATAAACAGATTTGTGTTTAAATATGGAAAACATTAGTCTTACTTTTGTTGCCCATGTGTCCCCAACCAGTGATGTAGCAATAGGTATCTGGCTCAACTAGCCGCTCCCTGCTGGGTAGACAGATTGGCCTTACATAGCTTGTCTCATTGATGTCTTCATTGAGTTCCACAATGCTTATATCATAATCCACAACAGCACGGTTATAACGGGGGTGCAGAATAATAGTCTTCACCATGCGGGTCTGCATGAAGCCTGAAGGATGATCCAAGTTGTTGATGCCAAACACCACTTTCCACACAGCAGGGCTTTCTCTCCTTGTGAAGAGGAAAGAAATAATATATGCTGTTAGTTCTGAATTTATCACTTTCCAAAGAAGCAACTTCAAATGCTGACGTTCTTGGAATAAGCAGATTTCTTAGATCTACTTCAATCAGGGTCCAGGCCTCGTTATGGCATTAAAACTGCCTTGTGCACTATGTGGACTAATCTATGATGTGAGAATTACTATGGGAGTGTTGATTCTTCTAGACACTTTGGCAGGCTTTCAATAGTGTTGATCATAATACAGCATAACTGTATAACCCATGCCCATGTTCCACTTGAGGACATAATCTTTCCTTCTAGAATGTTTCCATATCCTTAACTCTGAGTCATGGTGCACTATGAGGAGATTAAGGTAAAGGGACCCCTGACCATTAGGTCAGTTGTGACCGACTCTGGGGTTGCGCGCTCATCTCGCTCTATAGGCTGAGAGAGCCGGTGTTCGTCCGCAGACAGCTTCCGGGTCATGTGGCCAGCATGACTAAGCCGCTTCTGGCAAACCAGAGCAGCACACGAAAACGCTGTTTACCTTCCCGCCGGAGCGGTACCTATTTATCTACTTGCACTTTGATGTGCTTTCGAACTGCTAGGTTGGCAGGAGCATGGACCAAGCAACAGGAGCTCACCCTGTTGTGGGGATTCGAACCACCGACCTTCTGATCAGCAAATCCTAGGCTCTGTGGTTTAACCCACAGCGCCACCCGCGTCCCATGAGGAGATTACACTGCACAATAATATATAGGGGGAATAGTATTGAGACAACAGACCAGAGAACAAAAGAATACACTACTTTGTAAAACAATGAAGAAGAAATACTGATTATTATGCAGATTGCTACAGAATGAAGGAGGACTGAATGAAACAGTATTCAAATCAAACCAGCAACTCAGTTGTAATGCGAGATTAGAATGTCCCAAATATGGATAAAAGGGAGATAGTGAGAAATGTTAGGCAAGCAAGCGGAGCCTAATTGGTATAATGAAGGGAAATAAGTGTGTGCAACAGCATGGCTAAACTTAGAAATGGGAGAGAGGAGAAAGAGCAGAAGTGGAAAAGGAAAGAACTATGAACAGATACAGAAATTGCTCTATTATAGATTCTGTAACTTATCTCTCCTTTTTTAAAAAAAGAATTTACACAGCAGATGCCACACGGGTTGAATAAATCATTGGTATCTACAGAGTTTGAGATGCAGGCAATACTGAGACAAACATATTAATGGACTGCTTGCCCACCCGCAAACAGAACTAGTGTTTCAAATGCCTTTAAAGTGTTTGATTATAACACAAAGGCTATTAATAACATGGCATGCAGAGGCTGGAAAGTCAAATCATAAAGATATTTCTCTCCTCAGAAATTTGTTCCATTTTTCAATCCCCTGAGCCCAAACAAGGAAATACTTTTCAATTTTAAATGCATATCCTTGGGCCAATAAAAAGTCATATTGTGAAAGTGTTATCTAATAATAGCAAACTAACCATGCATTTAAAAAATCTCAGACATCATATTATGAGTGCTGCGTTTCAAAGTGATGTTGATAGTAAGCATGTGACATTTCTGAGTGTGAGGGGCAAACATAACTGTACTGGATTTATAATTCAGGAATTAAGAGGGGGATAGTAAATCTCCCTCTTCCTACAGTTTGGGCTACTGTACAAGCTAGAAGACATATTTGCTGCTCCACCCACTTTTTGACGTTAGTTCCACTCACCACACTCACATATCGGCCCTGGAAAGTTACCCATGAGGAAATGCTTCTAAATGCAAGCTGGGATTAGTCACCAGAGAAAAGCAGTTTTCAATAAGATCAGTTTAACATTTGTATTGGGAAGCGGGTGGCACTGTGGGTTAAACCACAGAGCCCATGACTTACTGATTGGAAGGTTGGTGGTTTGAATCCCCGTGACGGGGTGAGCTCCGGTTGCTTGGTCCCTGCTCCTCCCAACCTAGCAATTCGAAAGCATGCCCAAAAGTGCAAGTAGATAAATAGGTACCACTCCGGCGGGAAGGTAAACAGCGTTTCCGTGCGCTGCTCTGGTTTGCCAGAAGCGGCTTAGTCATGCTGGCCACATGACCCGGAAGCTGTACGCCGGCTCCCTCGGCCAATAAAGCGAGATGAGCGCCGCAACCCCAGAGTCGGTCACGGCTGGACCTAATGGTCAGGGGTCCCTTTACCTTTTACCTAACATTTGTAATACCTCTTCCAGCCCACAGGATTTAATCCATGGGCTTGCTGAACATTATGCAACACCAGTTTAGGAATGATTTATGTGCCTCTAACAAAGCATTCTCAGCACCACTCACCCTTCAAAGCAGTGTGCCACTGTCAATACCCATTTCTTTGCAATGAGGACACAGCCACATATATGCCCACTTGGCTCACTCTGCAGGGAGCACTGCCATGGCCATCGTCCTGGGCGACTGGTCCTGCCACCAAGGATCCTCTTGCTCATGCGAGCTGCAGGGCGACGGCCACAGTCTGTTAAGAAACATATAAAGCATTTTGCTGCTAAGGACCAGAATATTCAGTTGGCCACAATATGCTGAAGAGCCCATCTGAGGAACAAGGACTCCTCGGCAGTAAAATGAAGACTTATGAATAAGCTACTCCTCATGAGTAGACCAAATCTGCATGCAGACGGCTTGCAGCTGTGTTCTATACAGGGAGCACCCAGTTCAGCTGCAAGCACAGTGTGCTGGAACTACGTATTTTCATCAGTTCCCTGATTTGCGTTTCCCTGTCACCTAGGTGATCACTGGAATACAGTAGTACCTCAGGTTACATACGCTTCAGGTTACGTATGCTTCAGGTTACAGACTCTGCTAACCCAGAAATAGTACCTCAGGTTAAGAACTTTGCTTCAGGATGAGAACAGAAATAGTGTGGCGGCAGTGCAGCAGCAGCGGGAGGCCCCATTAGCTAAAGTGGTGCTTCAGATTAAGAACAGTTTCAGGTTAAGAACGGACCTCCGGAACGAATTAAGTACTTAACCCGAGGTACCACTGTACACACACATCATGCTTGGACATCAGACTGTTTCTGGACCTTGTTTCTTGTACTTCCCAGGTATTTGGATTCTGGACCATGGACGTAGCCAAGGGGGGTGGGGGCCGCTTCCCCCCAATCATTTAAATCAATAAAAATACTGAAGTTCTCCCCCCTAACACAAATCCTGGCACACCCATGTGTACCACCTGAAATACACAGTGAAATAATTTGGTAGTGTGGTATCATCTTCAGAATTGGTCACTTCAGTGCTCACCCTTAATGCTAGATCATTTATCTCTGTAAACACCATATACTTTGCTCCCTTTTTTGGGAGGGGGGAACTATCTCAATTAAGCCCCAAGGTCTGCAAACTCCCAAAGTATGTCAATTGACAAATATTATGTGTTTTTTGTCAAACTATTTATGAAGCCAAAATTACACCACTCATGCACAACAAGGTCTCAGTAGACTTGGGGTAACCTCAGTTTTCAGAAGCACAAAAAACATTAAGGAACCCCCAACACACAATAATGAGAACCAAGTGTGCTCAGTGACACAGAATTCTGCCTGAGAGGGGGGAAACTGAAAACTTAGTAGGAGGCAGAATGGAAAAGAATAGTGGAAGAATATATTTAGAAACAGAGGGAGTCATCACATTGTTGGGGTAGGTCATTTTCTGGTTCACAATGAAAAGCTGTTTTTAGATGTCCCAAGGGATGGAAGTGAGAGGTGTCCGTAAATATCAACAGCAAATTAATCAAGGATCTTAACCAACAGGGAGTGGGAACAGAAGCATCTAAGAAGCAGGTATGGCTGAAAAAGAGGAGCACTCTACATTGCAGCATTTTGTGGTAGGTCCCACTAGTCAATGGCTATTAGTGTAGTAATGATGGTCATATGGGGCTTCCAGGTTCAGGGGCACTAAGTCACTGAATGCAAGTTTCTAGGGAGTCACAGCAGAGCTTCCTCATGGGATGTATCCAACCAAGTCATAGTCTGAGGAGACCCACTGAAATCAGTAGACTTGACCAACTTAAGCCTACTGATTTCAATGGGTCCATTGGATATATCCTGTTCCCTTTAAACCCTGATTGTGGGCTTCTTGGGAGGAACCTGTTTCCCACTGCGGAAAGCCAGGTGCTGGTCTGGGTGGATCTTTCAAGGAAATTCCTAGACTCTTAAGCAGCCATGTGTATTCTTAGAAATCAGTGGGACATGTTGGTGATTTCCAAGTTACCTACCCAATTTCCTTCTTCATAGTTAGATAAGTTATGTATCTTACCTTCTTTGGTGCAGAGAAGGGAAACCATACTCCTGCTTCTGCATGGCAACCTACAGATAGAGATACAAAACTTTTGTGAAGAACAGGGTCTTTACACATACACTCCACCTGTTTAATATATAAGCACATGGATCATTTATCCACTGAATTTCCAATGGTCTTCCTATCTTATTAAACAAAGTACTTCAAAATTGGAGAGCTCTTGATTTTTAGAAGCAATATTTTTGTATTTAATTTACACCAGCAGACTATGTGAGTTTGATCTGGCAAATATCCCTACATTAGTTTTATCACTGTCAATGAGATTTTGGAATCTGCTTATAAAACTTTCAGGTGGCTTTGTATACAAAGTGTTTAAGTGCTAAAAGGAATGTGAAAGGTCACATTTCTGACATGAACTAATAAACTATGAATTTGAATCCTTCAGTGTGAAATTTGAAATTTTATACAGGCATTCAAAATTCCAAGTGTCAACATCTAAATCCCCAAAGTTTCTGGTTTGAAAAAAAATACCATTTTTAAAGCATCATTTCATTTTCACTCTATCTACAATAGAAGCACAGCTATTTCTCACCCTTTCACCAAAAGGGCCTGCAATGTGGATATATTTTTTGTCTCCCAGTCAGAGTGTAGATTTAGCCATTTCTCATATGGTTGCTGCTCATACTCTGGGACGATTTCTGTCACAGGTGGGCCCCTGAAATAAACACACATTGAAGGTAGCTTAGTACATTTGTTGATATTAGAATCTGAAACTTTTTCATGGAAAGAAAGAGGATGCCTCAGTTGCAGAGGAAATATATTCCATGTGCACTCCATGGAAAACCCTTATTGTTGCTAAAGCTGAAAGCTCATCATTACCATGTGCTCACTGCTTAGTATATAGGGTATTTGGACACCAGAGCCATTACCACCAGATGCTTTCAGCATAGGCAGGCAGAGGCTATATGTAAAGTGCTTTTAAACATTATCCTCCCTGTACACAGGGTTGGCACAAGTAAGGGCTTTTCTGTGGCCTTCAAATGGGATAAGTAATTTCTAAGACAGCTCTCAAACAGGCAATTGAATTATATCCTACTTCTGCATATGCTTCAGGGAGAGATTTTTCCAAAGTTGGACCAGATAACATTTTATTATATTATTACAGAGAATATGTCTGACTTCCTGAAGAAGAAATGAGACTTGGAAATGGAAATTGCAAGAGTTCTCTCTAGTGGCTCAAAGCATAGCTCATTTTTCTTTACATCTGTCTAATGCATTACTGTTTTGTTATAATGTTAATGACTGCATTCAGTGTTTGTGGTCTCCGTGGATTTCTTCTTCCTGGCCATTCTTCCCTTACCCATTATGTGTCTGTCAATCTAATTCCCACTGCTTTTCTAATAAGATATTATCAGGCGTATTCATAGAGAGCAATGCTCCCCCCCCCCTTAAGCTGATCAAGGGAACCATTCAGATAGAAGAATATCTCAGATTGTATTGAAATCCAGAATCTCTTTTTAAAAAGGCTCAGAAGCAAATAATCAGATCTGGCAAGTCAGCAAGTCCAGTTTCTGCATCCCTTTGGGTTTTGGGTAACTAAATTTTCCTTCTGTATTCAAAGCTCTCTATTACAAGGCTATTCATGCAAACACTTAAGCCCTAAGGGATGCTATTGATTCATCAGGTACTAACATTTCACTAAATTATTCATTCTCCCTTTGTGCTCCCCCAAATCAGTTAATTCACACCTGGAAGGGGCAATGAGATCCAGCCTTAAAAAAAAATAAAAAATCCTTAAAAGATTTCTCTTAATATCTTTTGTCAGACAGATGTCAAAGTTGAATTTTCAATAGAGCATAATAAAGTCATGCTAAATAATTTCCACACCACTCCAGAATACAGAATCATTTTGTTGATAAAAGAAGTTGTGGGCCCAGGTGCAATGGAGCCGTGGTGGGGAGCACAGGCAATAAATCAATACCAGGAGGCATGTGTCAGATTTAAGTTGGCCACAACTTTATTGATTACAGATGCAAAGGTTTGGTTAAGACATTGGACATGGATCCAACGATCCACCAGCTCACCAGCTGGCAGATGAATTGGTGTTAACCAAATTTAGGGGTCTGCCTATGATGTGAACCGAATCCATAAAACCCATTTGATAGCTAGTATAGGCACTGTGGCCCTTCCGCCTCTGAACTGGGTGTCTGGAAAGAAGTGCCTCCCTTTAAGATCCCTCAGGGAGATTTCCCCGTTGAGCAAGGGTAGGTGGGCCCACCTCCCGGCTGCCTCTCTTGCTTCAGCCAAAAGCCTGTTCTGCCACTCAAGTTGGCTAGCTCAGGCAACCCACCACCAAACTTACTCCACCTGCAACCAATCCAACAAGCCATTGCCGATTGCAAATTAAGTGCTCATCATCTGGTTTGAACAGGGTCCCATCATTATGTATGATTTCAGGGAGTGGAACCAGCCTTCTGTCACGGGCCTGCACCACCCACCACATCACTCTGTCCCCTTTGCTCTCTATTTACTCAGGTGGGCCTGAAGCATCACTCATCAGCTTGGACCAGATGATTGTCATGGTGGGGTATTTGGAATGTAAAATGTTTATGGCCATGATAGCGATTAAGGAAGCTGCTCCCAGTGAAAGGGGGGGAAATGGGACCTATGCCTAGCCTACGTTCAACTATGCCAGGTTCTTGGCTAGGATTAAGAAAGACCTATTAGTGCCACTTTTCACACTGCAGTTTTAGCTGTACAAAATACAGAAAACAGGAATACAACAAATGTGTGTTTGCAAACTTTGTATCCGATATATGCACTCATTTAGGAGCTCTGGTTGGCAACCTGCTGATAGCGGTTTTGGTGGCAAATGTGGGTTTGCATTGACATAATGCACCACCCCGCCACTGGCTGCCCTTATACACCACAGCCACTGCTTCACCAGCATCCCACTGCCAACTGCCCTTACCTGAAAGACAGCTTCCTCCAATATGTACCTACTCAGACCTTAAAATCCTCCTTGGAGGCCCTGTTCCACATGGCCACACTGAATGAAATGAGGTGGGTAATCATCAGGGAGAAAACTCTTTCAGTAATAGAACTCTACTGAGACCTTTTAAGTAAGTTTTGCAGTCTGGGCCTCTCCGTTTTTAAATATGTGGTATTATATTGTGGGTGACTGTAGTGTCTGCTGTATTTCTTTAGTTTTTTATGGTTTTACAGTGGTACCTCTGGTTACGTACTTAATTCATTCCAGAGGTCTACTCTTAACCTGAAACCATTCTTACCCTGAGGTACCTCCGGAACGAATTAAGTACTTAACCCGAGGTACCACTGTATCGTTGTTGCTGTTTTTATTATTCACACTGTGACACTGCAATTTTAATTAAACTTAATTACTGAATCAATTAGTAAGGGCCAATTTTTATTGGTGCATTTAAGACTTAGAGGAACACTTGTATATTTTTACAAGGCCATCTTAGCCCTGATATGTAAGTGAAATAGGCTATGGAAAAGCAAATATTATTAAATACTGCTTTTTGTTTATTTAATTGTAAGTGATCTTCCATACTGAGTTTTGGGTGATTATTTAAACATAGCCAATCAAATAATTCAATGGTTAGAAGAGAGATGATTAATGAACTGAAAAAAATCTACTCACAACGTATCTAGAACCTGATAATATATTTTTTAAAATGTTACAACTAGCCATGTACTTGTTTGTATCTATTAAATCTATATTTCCTTCCCTTCCTTCCCACAGAGCTCAGAGTAGCATTTAATTTATGCATTAAACAGGTCCAGGGAGTCTGCTTCTGTGAAGAGTGCACCACTGGCATAGGAAACTCAGCAGCAGCACAAACTGCAACTTCAATGAACAGCGATTTCTGTTTTCACACTTATCACCAACATCACTTCCCATGATGAGAAAAGCTTCAGGGTTATGATGGAAAGGCTAGTTGTCTGGGTGGATTTGCGACATTCCACTAAAGCAATGAGAAAGGAAGCATGAGTAATTCACACTTCCTCTGTCAACTATTCCATACACAATCCAAAGAGCTGGAGATGCATATTCATCCCATGAGGAGATGCCGAATCACTAAGTGCTTTCTTTCAAACTAGTTGAGTACAATATCTGAAACCATCCTCTGTACCTGCTGAACAGGCAACTGAAAATGGATTAGAATTACCCTGTAAAGGGCTGATTCACACATACCTATTGATGTCTTGAAAACCATCCATTGTAGACCCTCCAAGTGTCCCTATTTTCCAGAGGCATCCCTGATTTAGAGAAGCTGTCCTGGTTTCTGATTTGATCCTAGAATACTCCACTTTTCCTTAGGATGTCCCTATTTTCACTGGAGAAATGTTGGAGGGTATGGAATTATCCGACCCCCGAGCCATCTGAAGGCAATCCTGTATAGGGAATTTTTTTTTTTAATGTTTAATGTTTTATTCTGGTTTTTTTATATGTTAGAAGCTGCCCAGAGTGGCTGAAGCAACCAAGTAAGATGTATGGGGTATAAATAGTAAAATTATCATTTTGGAATGGGACGTCCCTATTTTCATTGGAGAAATGTTGAAGGATATGCCATTGGCTGGCTTGCATGTATGAACTGAGTAATCACAAATCATAAAAGGTAAAGGGACCCCTGACCATTAGGTCCAGTTGTGGCCGACTCTGGGGTTGCGGCGCTAATCTCGATTTATTGGCCGAGGGAGCTGGCGTACAGCTTCTGGGTCATGTGGCCAGCATGACTAAGCTGCTTCTGGAGAACCAGAGGAGTGCACGGAAACGCCGTTTACCTTCCCGCTGGAAGGTATTTATCTACTTGCACTTTGACGTGCTTTCGAACTGCTAGGTTGGCAGGAGCAGGGACCAAACAACGGGAGCTCACCCCGTCGCGGGGATTTGAACCACCGACCTTCTGATCGGCAAGCCCTAGGCTCTGTGGTTTAACCCACAGTGCCACCCGTGTCCCTCATATCACAGATCATATGTTGTGGCAAAACAATCACAACCCCTCAAATTCAGTGCTTTTCCATGGATTCTGTTCACACATTCAGGTATGAATAATCAAGCCCTCATTCACACATGCATGTACATCACTTGATTTTTCTACATTTGGTAACTGGTTGTTGAATGTTTCTCAACTCCATTGAAAAGCACTGCATTTGAGGACATTTGAAGTTCTTGCTGTACTATTAGATCTGAGATGGCCCATGCAATTACCTGAGATTGTAGTCGTCAAGTAATGAATGGACATGTGTGAACCAACCCCAAATATTGAATAATCAAGTGATGAGAAGTCAAGGGAACTAAATGTAATCTGTTTTGACACTGTCTTTATAACTACAGTCAATACTGACTGCAGAATAGGTTGTTTTAGATGCTTGATTGCATAAACAAACAAAAAAGGATCTTAAGTGACTGACTACACTCTTTTTTGCCCTATAAATTTCAGTTTTTAGGTCAACATTAATGACGTGAGACTTGATATATATCTGTAACAAGCAATTTTTTTCCAAACAGTGCTCCTCCTTAGCTGATATAATAATAAATATACTTCTGCAGAAAATGCTTCAGGAAAGGAACTGGAGAATCAAGAAAAATACTTCTTAAAATCCTCTAAGTTCCTTAAGGAGCACCACTACATTCTGCAGCTGATCAAAATCTATTTCTCAGTTTCAGCTAGATTTATTTTAGAATGATTTAAAACAGGTACTAAGCTTTTACCAAGCACACTGCAGATTAATGAACAAAAGTGATATTTTGGCAAGGCTTGTATGTCAGAGCTGCCAAATGGAAATAATCTGAGCAGCACTGGTGGAATGAACAAGATTCAGGTCCTCCCTTTGGATGTTATTGACTTCATGGCTTATTTATCATACATTTCTCTGACGTATTAAATAATTAGTTCTGCAAGAGTGATCTAGCATATTGCACATGGTGAACTGTTTATTGCCTGCAGTTAGCGTGGTATAGTTTGTTTTCTTCTACTCTTCATTTCTGAAGTTTGGAATTAGGGGAATTTACAAAGTTTGTACTCCATCCAAAGTCATTACAAGCTGAACCTAACCTCCAATGAAGTTCTGGCCTTCTAGTAATGAGTTCACAAACATCAACAGAAGCCCCCTCCCCAGCTGTTTCTTTCCCTTCCACCAAAAACAGGCCTGGCAGTGACAAGACAATGTAAAACCCTTCAGGAGACCTTTCTTGAAGAACTCCATTTCCCCCTTGCACCAGAAACGGCAACATCTCAGCCAGGTGCCAGGGACTCTGGGAATCTATGTTTCTTAGGGTCCATGTTCATCACGCAATAAACTGCTGCAGAGGAGAACGGTCCCATTGGGATTACTGTGATTGTCATGAGTACGTTTGACCAGTTAGGCATGAAATATGGGAATGCTGGTATATATAGTCTAGGATAATATGACAAATTGGTTTTGAGAAAGGGGTGTGTCAAAGAGAAAAGTTATGTAGTGTAAAAAGAGAGAGGTACACTAGAAGCAACATAACATTTTACAGAAGGCAGCAACTCAGATGCATCTTGTCCCACAACTGCAGAACAAGTATTATGTGGCATCTGTAATGGTGCCAGTTCTGCAGATCAAAGTGCAGTGGACACATATGGGGAAAGCTGCTTCTTAGATGCTGCTTTTGTATCTGCCACTTGTATCTGCCACACCACAATTTCTTTTTCATATAGTACATGAGATGCGTAGAAATATGAAGTGTAAGGCTTTGGATCAAAGTGCACAGTAAGCAAGTTTTGTGATTCCACAGTTTTTTAAAAACCAAAGCAACCTGGGGAAGGCTGTGTGTGAGCAGAAGACCCTGAATCTTTCTCCTCGTGAATGAAAAAAGAGCTTTCTTATCATGCATTTATCTGGCATATTTACCACCTGGAGGGCAATTCTGAGCTGAGGGGAAACAGATTTCTCTTCAAGTGCCCTTGTGCTCAGCAAAGGCTGGTGTGCTTTGGATAAAAAAAAGGGAAATAATTCCATATATTGTGCAGTTTGAGCTTAAGAATAAACAGATAAACTATTAAAAGCAACTGTAGGCTGATGTAATTCAGACTAGTTGTAGTAGTACACATTATAATGTACTGGTTTTGGAATAATAGTTTTGGAAAACTTAACACACTGCTAAGCAATTGGTAACATTCAGAGAATGAAATGAATCCCACTGAAACCCAGTAGGGAAGCTATTCATGCAGGAGTAATTTCCACATGGTGTTTTCTTTTTTCTGGAGTAGAAACTGCATGCAGAATGGAAGCAGATGCACATCTGCATTGCAATATAATTTATGATGGAAGGCCTCTAGCACAGACCCTGTTGTTCTACAATGCAAATGAGGTTCTGCATTCTATCTACACTGGAATTTAGATGGGAAAGTGTGTTGACCATTGCTGCTGGGAGTAGCATGGTTGCAAATGACTATATCTGAATAGGAGCTAATTTAGTGCAGCTAAATTTGCAAAAGAATTGGAACACATTTAGCTAACATGTCTAAAATAACTGATTTTAAGTGCCCCAGAACCTCTGGTACGAAGCACAGTTGATAAAACTCTTAGTGGCTGACATTTAAGACACCTTTGGGTGATTTTTGAGAACATCCACATGTACATGCATACCATGCTTTACATGCATTTGGTAAATCAGTTGTTGTTTTACCATAGCAGACTAAATTACAGATTGCTGTACTATTTATTCATTACACAAGGTGCAGGAAATCAGCAATATAATATAGACAGTATAGCCCATGCAGAGCATGCTTTGATCCACACACCTTCAATACCTATGAGAGCTTTGATCAGTTGAAAATCTACAAATGCAGAATTTAGAGCCTGCACTGTTAGAGATCGTCAAAATCCAAAACACATTTTTCTTCTTCCTTGATATTTCTGAGAAGATGGCATGGCACTAAAACATTCTTCTATTCTCTTTTTTGATGAATGTTTTAGCAGCAGCTAAGAAAACATGCAAAATAAGTAAATCCATAAGCCAAGTCAACTCACATACAGCAACAAATTCCACCATTCATCATACAATTTCACAGACCACACCCACAGCAAATGAGAGGCACCTGGAAGTACTGCCCCCCCACTCCAACATTTTTCATACATTTCTTTCACCTACCTTAAGAAAAACAGTTTTGCAGATTCACCTCTCAGTCACCTAACCTGATTTTCCTCAAGGACATAGAACTCCCATGTTCACATGTCTTTAAAATATGCATTTTTAAAGATTGTTCCTTAATACTTCCAAGCAAAGGATAATTCAGAATAGGCATCACAAAATCACTTTTTTAAAAAATGAGAAAGGTAAAGGACCCCTGGAGATTAAGCCCAGTCAAAGGCAACTACAGTAAAGGTGCTTAAGAGGCCGGGGGCCAGCACTGTCCGGAGACACTTCCGGGTCATGTGGCCAGCGTGACAAAGCTTCTCTGGTGAGCCTGCACCAGTGCAGCACACGGAAACACCGTTTACCTTCCCGCTATAAAGCGGTACCTATTTATCTACTTGCACTTAAGAGTGCTTTCGAACTGCTAGGTGGGCAGGAGCTGGGACCGAATGACGGGAGCTCACCCCGCCGCGGGGATTCGAACCGCCAACCATACGATCGGCAAGTCCTAGGCGCTGAGGTTTTACCCACAGCACCACCTGCGTCCCCTAACTACAGTGGTACCTTGGGTTAAATACTTAATTCATTCCGGAGGTCCGTTCTTAACCTGAAACTGTTCTTAGCCTCAAGCACCACTTTAGCTAATGGGGCTTCCCACTGCTGCCACGCCGCCATAGCATGATTTCTGTTCTTATCCTGAAGCAAAGTTCTTAACCTGAAGCACTATTTGTGGCTTAGTGGAGTGTGTAACCTGAAGCGTATGTAACCCGAGGTACCACTGTATGGGGTGTGGCGCTCATTTTGCTTCCAGATGAGGGAGCCGGCTTTTGTCCACAGACAGTTTTCCGGGTCATGTGGACAGCATGACTAAACCGCTTCTGGAGCAAAGGGACACCATGACAAGTGCCAGAGCGCACGGAAACACCGTTTACCCTTACACCACAGTGGTACCTATTTATCTACTTGCAGTGGTATGCTTTAAACTGCTAGGCTAGCAGAAGCTGGGACAGAGCAACAGGAATTCACCCCGTCGCACAGATTCGAACAGCCGATCAGCAAGCCCAAGAGGCTCAGCGGTTTAGACCACAGTGCCACCCACATCCCTGTGACTCACGGGACTAGAGATGTATTACTGTAATGATAAAGGTGCTATAAAAGGGCACTAACCTAAGCTGCCTTTCCTGGCTATTAATTGGCTTCTTTATTACTTATTATTTAGTACCAATCTACACATTCAAACAGGGACGCGGGTGGCGCTGTGGGTTAAACCACAGAGCCTAGTACTTGTCGATCAGAAGGTCGACGGTTCAAATCTCCGCGACGGGGTGAGCTCCCATTGCTCAGTCCTAGCTCCTGCCAACCTAGCAAAGCATGTCAAAGTGCAAGTAGATAAATAGGTACCGCTCCGGCGGGAAGGTAAACGGCGTTTCCGTGTGCAGCTCTGGTTCACCAGAAGTGGCTTAGTCATGCTGGCCACATGACCTGGAAGCTGTATGCCAGCTCCCTCAGCCAAAAAAGTGAGATGAGCACCGCAACCCCAGAGTCGGCCACGACTGGACCTAATGGTCAGGGGTTCCTTTACTTTTTTACACATTCAAAACAATTCACATGGGACTGTAAATGAGACCATAAGAAGACCATAAGAACTACATTTTCCAACCTTTCTGCCTCTTCACAGTGACCTGGAAAAGGCAGCCTTTCCTCCAGGAGGCTAGAAATGCAGAATAGGAGTAGAAAACAGCCAGGGACTGAGAGAAGTCTACCAGCTGAGTCTATGTCTGTGAGGACTGGTGAGGTGCCAGTGGGGACTCTGACAGCTGGAATGGATTGATTGATTGATTGATTGATTGATTGATTTTTAAATACAGTTATTTCATATATTCTGTGTTTTTTAGGTAACCAATAATCAATTAAAATAATAAAACAATAACAAAGCTTAAAAGGGACTAAAATAATAACTACACACAACAGCACAGCACAGCAGTATAGAAATTTTGTTAAATAAGCAAACTGCATGTTTGTGGTACACTTTGTTCCCAAAACATCCTCAGATGTAAACATTGTATAATAATGTATTAAACGACAGAGGGACAATTTGAATTTTTAGCCAAAATATTTAAAAAATATTTAAATATTTAAATATATTTAAATATTTAAAAAATGCTACACCAGGAGCATGTAATATTTGGCCACTTGAATTCAGCATGTATGGTTATCTAAGCAGAAGTGTTTCATATCCTGTCTGCACAGAACAAAGTACCCCAAATCCTCTTGCCTAGATTAAACAGTGGTACATCTAAGCCACACACACATACAATACTTCCACAAAAGAGCCTCATCTAGCATAAAAGAGTTTTCTGCAACAAAATATTATACCAATGTGTTTTATGCTGTAAGAACTGTGGTTAAATCAGGATCAACAGCATAAGATTTTAGGAATTCAGTTTATAGGGAAGAGAACCACTCAAGTTTTACAAAACAAACGGAAAGGGTCTTTTATGTCCTCCCAGCTGCTTCAAAGGTCAGGTTTACAATGGGCATGCAATAATTTCAAACATATGGATAAAATAATAATAAGAGCCCCACTAGATCAGACCAAAACCCTATCTGTTCCAGTATTTACTTTCCCACATTGGTGAACCAGATGCCTTTGGAAGGCCAGAAGTAGGACAAGTGGTCAATAACCCTATCATTAGGGGGGAAACTGTATTTATTAAATGTGACTCACTTGATCACTTCATCATGCACAACCAAACCAATCCTAATAATCCCCAAACAAACTTGGATGGCACTGAGATTCCCACTTTCAACAAAATTCCCCTTAAAACCCTAGCTTATGGATTCTCCACAGAAAGCCTCTCAAGTTATGAAAACATTGATTAGCTGGTTAATCATTTACCGTTCATAGAATCAACTGATTACATTTAGATAAACTGGCTTATGATCAAATCCCCAACATGCATGGCTTTATGCAGTTTTGAAGGAAGTGTGAAATTACGTACATGTTAATAACAAAAAGCTACTGCTCACTGTCAAAAAGAAGTGCTTAATCTTTTTTTTTTCATTCACTATTACAGTAACATACCAAACCTGCCTCATAAAATAAACAAGTGCACCTTTCACTTGTAGCCTCATTGATTAGATTTGGCTTCCCCCCAATTAATCAACTATAGCTTTAGTTTACTAATCTACCCATTTATTATTGGTTACAGCTCATGGTTAGTCTGAAGAAAGCCTAGCCACAAGCCCAGGTTTGGATGCCATGTTAAGCCATACCCTGGCTTAGCTCAGCATGGTATGGTAGCAAAAAGGTCCAGTGAAGAACAAAACAGCTATAAGCTCCACTCTTGCAGCCCCACTTGGCATGGTGTGATGCGCAAACCAGGTCACGTCAGAGAGTCTAAATTGTTTTAAGTAAACAGTCAGCAGAAGCAAAGGAAGAAAATAGCATTTTTGCTAATTAAGAAATTGTCACAGACTCAATCAGCTTCACCCAGACTCATAGTCACACCTGGAAAAGTTGATCAATGCTACAAACTACTGACCTTACCCTAAACCCATTTGTTTGCATGCCAAATGGCTTAAATTTTCTTCCCATTCATCAGCGCATACATGGTAATTGGAAGCTGACTTGTGAACAGTCAGGAACATCAAGGAGCTGCTGTTTTTAGACAGGGTCACTGTGAAGAAAAAAAAGGGAAATGTAACTTCATTGAGCCTGTAGAGGTCTGAAGATTAGTCATTAGTTCCATTTCTGATTAATCATATATGCAATGACTGAAGAAGAAAATTTACTTTTAGTGATGGCACAATTAAACACTCCACAGTGGACCATATTCCCATAGCTATGAAATATGTAATGAGCTTGATTTGAAGACCAAGCAATTTCCATTGCCAGAAATCACTGTTTCAGAATAGTTTCCTGCTTGTCTCCAGGGATACGCAAGAGATATGGGTTTAAAAATAGTTTTGCTTTACATACATCAGATGAAAACCATTCTTTCAAGCTTCCCCCAACCCCCATCCATTGGTAAAGACCAGTACTTAAACACATAACTTATGTTGGCATATGTTACACCATCTTTCTGTAGTTTAGATTGTTCCTTAAAACACCACTCATTCAATACTTGTATGATCTGTGTGAAATTTTTGGGTCTTAATTGGTTTTGTTACTCTTGAGAACCCTGTTTTCTGGACTTATGTACTGAGAAGGGAACATATCTGTGTTCATCTGTTTACCCGTTCTACACACAGACATGGTGGACTCATCTACAGAGCAATGCTAACTATAGAATGCCATTGTAAATTGTGCTGGCATAAGTTACCCCTGTTCCAAACGTTGCTCAGGAGGAATTCAACTTATACCACCATTTTTTTGCCAGTGTAAGTTCTGCTGGGCCACTAGGTCATGTGATAAAGCTGAAAAACATCTGAAATAGGTGGAAGTCTCTCCTTGCCCAATTCACATCCCTGGAACACTCCTGGTTGAGGATTTATGTCAGCGTAACTTACGGTGGCTTAAGTTCTGTTGTCTGAGCCAGAATGAGAGAATTATGCTGACATATCTTCAGCTCAGCTGGGATGAGGAATTTATACAAACATAGCCCCAGCTCAGCCAGCTCAAGATCTGCCATGTCCAAAATCTCTCATCCAACAGATTTTGAGTTTGGGCCATGCTGTAAATAGTTTTCTGTTTCTGAGTTTTCTGTTTTTGTCTCTATTTCTGGGTTTTTGGTTTCCATCTATAAAAGTGGAAAGGAGCAATGATGCACCTTAAAAGGGATAATGCACCTTTCCATGCTAATTCCCACAACCAGCCAATTACTTCAAGCACTGTTGAAAGGTTTCCCTGAAATTAAGATGGGAAACCTCATATTCTGACTTTTTGTGCATATGTTAAAACTTACCACAGTTCCATTCATCTGATTTGTCAGCGCAGTCTATCTGCCCATCACACCATGATTTTCGAGGCACACAGTCATGGTTGGCACATGGAAGTTCATCCTTTTTGCAAAATGCTGCCATGAAAAATGCAGACAAAGACATAAGTAAGTCCAGAAGTAGAAATAGCTTCATTGCAGAACTGAGAATGACATTATCTATGAAAAGGAGAGCAATAAAAAATGTTGTTTTAACAATGCCCAGAGTTGCTTTGGAGGGGGGTGTCTAATGAGTTTTCTTGCCACTATGAACTGCCATTCTGTTGATAAAGTACCCCTTCAAGTAGAACAGTTCCATGGTGCCCACACTCCATGGGCTGTGGGGTGGGGGAACTATTCATCTGATTCCCCTCTAAGATTTGCCATGGAAAGGAACAAACAGTTCTGTATTATCTTGTTTACATCTTTATGGCTATGGTTCCAACTTTGTGGAATTAAATTTTTCACAAACAAGTCAAACTAACACAAAATTCCAAGTAAGGAAAAATAGTGCAAGATTGCCTCCCGCTAATGTGAATTCTTCCAGAACCAATTGAGCAGGGTAAACAAAGCAGACAGTCCTTCATTAAATCTTGACATGTCTTTTATCAAATAACCCACAATAAAGGCATTACAAATCCATGAGCTCAGAATGCTTTAAGTGACATATAAAACTATAAAAGAAAAGCAGAACCCAAAACCAAAACAAAACAACAATTGGAGGAGAGTCTTTGGATAATCATCATCATCATCATGGATGACTGCAAAAGGAACAAATATCAAAAGCATGGAAAAAGACCTCTCCACCCTCCTAGTCTTCTCTAGAATAATATTTTTTTAAAACCAAGATTGACATAAAGATAGATTCAGGTCAGTTTCATTAATGCTTAAATAAATGCATTTAAGGGATCAGAGCTATACCTGTTCTATCACTTGTGGAAATGACCTTAATATGAATTGGGTCTCTCCTCCTCGAAAACAAAAGTAATTTTGTACATCTAAAATGCCAGTTTTGTGACCAGAAACACAAGTTCTGCAGTTGATACACAGATGGAATAAAGTACATGGATTCATTATAAGCACCTAGGAAGAGCTCGGATGATCGATCTAGTTGAGCATCTTGTTCCCAGGAGTGGCCAACCCAAAGCTTCCATGAATACCACAAGTAGGGTTTGAAAGCATAGCTCTTGTCTGCTGTTTGCTACTCAGTAAATAGAATTAGAAATGTAATTGGCTACTGTCTTTGAACCTGGAGATCCCACTTCCTATGTCTTTTTCCTAATATTTTGGCCACTGCAGTCTTTTTAAAACTCAACTGGCAAAACAAAATGTCATCTGTGCATGTTGTAGCTGACCATTTTTTTCTATTTTATCCACAGTCCTTTGTAAAAACCTATGGCCTATGATGACCTACAATGGCCTATACAGCTTAGTTCCAAGCTATATGAAAGACCATATTCCTTCATATGGATTATGACTAGGTTCTGAGATCTTAAGGAGAGGCCCTTCTCAGTCCCACCAACCTCACTGGCACACCTGCTAGGGGTGTGGGAGAGAGCCTTTTGGGTGGCTGTTCCCAGAATTTAGAACTCCCTCCCTAGGGAAGCTAGACTGGCAGAGACTTCATAATAATTATAATAATAATTTATTATTTATACCCTGCCCATCTGGCTGAGTTTCCCCAGCCACTCTGGGTGGCTTCCAATCGAATGTTAAAAACAATACAGCATCTTTCTGAAATGCTTTGGGGAACTGACTGCTTTTAACAAAAGAGCTTTTTTTTATTGTAATTTTATTGTAATATTTGTATGGTTTTAATGTGTGTTTTAATTCTATCAATGTTTAATTGGTTTTCCTCCCTATGTTTTTAGCTTTTATTTTTATCTGTAAGCTGCCTTAACTCCCTGCCAAGGGCATACAAATAATAATATTGATTGGTTTTAAAGAGAGATAAATGTTACGGTTATAGCTGTAGAAATCTGTCTAGAGGACAAGAGAGTGGAGAGAACATATTTTAAGCAACCCAGGAATATATGAGTAGTATGTGCATGTAGCGCACCAGATACTCAAATATAAACCCCACCCATCCAAAAATCATATTATTGGACCCTTTAGCAGGGACAGACTTTTGACAGATGTATAGATGCTACAGAGATCAGAGTTCTGGTGTCACTATTGTCACTCCAGGGTAACTGTAATCATTAAATTCTCCTACAAGTTTAATGGGCTGAATATTGCCAGCTTTAGGGGTCCAGTTAATGCCTGGCAACCTTGCCTTGAAAACAAGCAGCTGCTGTGAGTCTAAAGTGCTGTGCTGATGTTAGGAGAAGAGAACCTAATCTTCATTGGAGGTTTTTAAACAGAGGTTGGATGGTCATCTGTCAGGGATTCTTTAGCTGAGATTGATGCATTGTGAGGGGTTGGAGTAAATGACCAGTTCAATCCCTTCCAACTCTATGGTTCTGTGAATGAGAATGGGACAGGGACATCCAGGCATGAATTCATTATGAGGTACAGAAATGGAGGAAAAGAGCAAGGAAGTATGTAATAGAGGCAAATGGAGCTAGAAGGACAGCTAATCCAAGAGAGGAAATTAAAGGGGCAGAAGGATATAATCCCTGCCTCTTTCTTTTTTTTTTTTTTTTTTTTTTTTTTTTTTTTTTTTTTTTTTTTGCCCAGAGTGGGCATGTTGTGCTCTTGTCCTCTCAAGCACTTACAGCAATTAGTTTCATCCACATTGTCAGGACAGTCTGGAAATCCATCACATATCATGGTATATTTGATACACAGTTTGTTTGCTGGACATTCCCAAAGACCTCTTTCTTGGCAACCTAGAGGCACAAAATTAAAGACATTAAATACATTTAGCTTCAACAGCATATCAGTTAGAGCATGTGGTTGTTGTGAATGGCTCAACAACTAAGAGATACAGAGAATATAAAGGCATAAATGTCAGCATGGCTTCCTCTGCTGTCCTTTGACCTGTGTTTTACATAGTCATCATATGCCTATTACAAATATAGCTTAAGATAGCACTTCTGTCCAGAGAGAGTTTTAGGAATGTGCTTAAATTTAAGAAACACACATTCAAATAATTTTGAAACATGAAATTAAACTATATTATTAACCAAATTTAGACGTGGAAAAAAACCAGATGGACTTCTTTAACAGCACAATCCTATGCATTTTTTACTCCTACTTAAGTCCAATAACGCTTACTCCCATACATGTGCGTAGCATTAACTGCGTAGAGCAGTATCAGTTGGAGGAATAAAGTGATGGATAATCCACCACTACCCAAACCCTGCTAGCTTATGCCAGCGAAGGCAGGAGATGGGGACAGCATTTTTAGCATAGGAGAGCAAAGGGGTTTTGGATTCAGCTTCTCCAAGCCTGCATCTGCCCTGGTCCCAGAACATCACTTTTGGGGTCTATGCCTACCAGAAACACTAGTGGCACTACAGCTATTTCTGCAGAGGTTTTAACTCAATGGAAGTGCCCAATCATCAATGGTGTTCTTCCCTGTCAGTAGAAAACCACCTCTGATCCATGCTAGCCCACTCCAGCCAGCAGCTCTACTGGTTAAGCTTGCTCTCTTTGGCTACAGTTCTAATCCCATTTACAGGGAAGTGACAAACCTTAGTGGACATAGTTAGGATTGCTCTGTAAACTGTGTAACTTTCATATCACTAAAATTACACCACATCACAATTGTGTATTCTGTATGTGGATGATAAATAACGTGTGCAAACTATGTAAGTAAGAGGGACTAAAACAAGTTTGTGCCTTTGGGTTTTTTTGCTGGAGTTTTTTAACATTCTAGTGTTACTGTTGTGTATATTTATTGCTTCTTGTGTGTGGTTATTGCTTTAATGTTGTTTGCTACCCTAAAGGTTTTTCTGCTGTAAGGCCATGGCATATTAGTTGGTTGTTTAATTAGACAGATAGATAGGCAGACAGACAGACAGAGAAACACAGTCAAAATGAAGAATTTAGAAGCTTTCCACACAATAATCAGCACATTACTTTTCGCCCAGCTAACACTGAAAATAGCATGTTCTAGATCAGTGTTTCCCAACCGGTGTTCCGCGGCACACGCCGCGAGACTTTGCCTGGTGTGCCGTGGGAGGGAGGCGGGCTCCATGTGCTTAGAGCAACAGGCTGCCGCCCCAAGCCTCGCGCGCCCGACGGGAGCTCCTGCCGGGTGCGCAAGGCTTGCAGACACTCGCCCGAAGCACGGGGCACCCTCCGGAGGGCTCCGCGTGCTTCGGGCAACAGGCTGCCGCCCCAAGCCTCGCGCGCCCAGCGGGAGCTCCTGCCGGGCGCGCAGGGTTGCAGACACTCGCCCGAAGCACAGGGAGCCCTCCGTAGGGCTCCCTGTGCTTCGGGCAACAGGCTGCCGCCCCAAGCCTTGCGCGCCCGGCAGGAGCTCCTGCCCGGCGCGCAAGGCTTGCAGACACTCGCCCGAAGCACGGGGAGCCCTCCGTAGGGCTCCCTGTGCTTCGGGCAACAGGCTGCCGCCCCAAGCCTTGCGCGCCTGGCAGGAGCTCCTGCCGGGCGCGCAAGACTTGCAGACACTCGCCCGAAGCACGGGCAGCCCTCCGTAGGGCTCCCTGTGCTTCGGGCAACAGGCTGCCGCCCCAAGCCTTGCGCGCCTGGCAGGAGCTCCTGCCGGGCGCGCAAGGCTTGCAGACACTCGCCCGAAGCACGGGGAGCCCTCCGTAGGGCTCCCTGTGCTTCGGGCAACAGGCTGCCGCCCCAAGCCTTGCCGCCTGGCAGGAGCTCCTGCCGGGCGCGCAGGGTTGCAGACACTCGCCCGAAGCACGGGGAGCCCTCCGTAGGGCTCCCTGTGCTTCGGGCAACAGGCTGCCGCCCCAAGCCTTGCGCGCCTGGCAGGAGCTCCTGCCGGGCGCGCAAGACTTGCAGACACTCGCCCGAAGCACGGGCAGCCCTCCGTAGGGCTCCCTGTGCTTCGGGCAACAGGCTGCCGCCCCAAGCCTTGCGCGCCTGGCAGGAGCTCCTGCCGGGCGCGCAAGGCTTGCAGACACTCGCCCGAAGCACGGGGAGCCCTCCGTAGGGCTCCCTGTGCTTCGGGCAACAGGCTGCCGCCCCAAGCCTTGCGCGCCTGGCAGGAGCTCCTGCCGGGTGCGCAAGACTTGCAGACACTCGCCCGAAGCACGGGCAGCCCTCCGTAGGGCTCCCTGTGCTTCGGGCAACAGGCTGCCGCCCCAAGCCTTGCGCGCCTGGCAGGAGCTCCTGCCGGGCGCGCAAGGCTTGCAGACACTCGCCCGAAGCACGGGGAGCCCTCCGTAGGGCTCCCTGTGCTTCGGGCAACAGGCTGCCGCCCCAAGCCTTGCCGCCTGGCAGGAGCTCCTGCCGGGCGCGCAGGGTTGCAGACACTCGCCCGAAGCACGGGGAGCCCTCCGTAGGGCTCCCTGTGCTTCGGGCAACAGGCTGCCGCCCCAAGCCTTGCGCGCCTGGCAGGAGCTCCTGCCGGGCGCGCAAGACTTGCAGACACTCGCCCGAAGCACGGGCAGCCCTCCGTAGCGCTCCCTGTGCTTCGGGCAACAGGCTGCCGCCCCAAGCCTTGCGCGCCTGGCAGGAGCTCCTGCCGGGCGCGCAAGGCTTGCAGACACTCGCCCGAAGCACGGGGAGCCCTCCGTAGGGCTCCCTGTGCTTCGGGCAACAGGCTGCCGCCCCAAGCCTTGCGCGCCTGGCAGGAGCTCCTGCCGGGTGCGCAAGACTTGCAGACACTTGCCCGAAGCACGGGCAGCCCTCCGTAGGGCTCCCTGTGCTTCGGGCAACAGGCTGCCGCCCCAAGCCTTGCGCGCCTGGCAGGAGCTCCTGCCGGGCGCGCAGGGTTGCAGACACTCGCCGGAAGCACGGGGAGCCCTCCGTAGGGCTCCCTGTGCTTCGGGCAACAGGCTGCCGCCCCAAGCGGCATATAGTCAATATAGGCACAGAGTTAATTTTTTAAACATTTTCTAATGGTGGTGTGCCTCGAGATTTTTTTCATGAAACAAGTGTGCCTTTGCCCAAAAAAGGTTGGGAAACACTGTTCTAGATGGCAGTGCAAGCAGCAAGGGAAGAAATGCCATAAAAGTATCCCCTTTTTTACTCTTTCACCACAACATCTCAAAGGATTTCTGTGGAGGTTTCTGCAAGTTGCAGTAGGAAAGCTTTCTAGCTACTGAAAGAATTCCCTCCAGTACGGTAATTAAAAATCTTCTGAGAGTTATCAGAATATTTTATTGTAGTAGAATACCTTATGTCACTTCCTGCAACAAGTCATACAGTAAATTCCCAATAAATTATAAATGTGAAAGCAGCCTTTGAAATCTGGCATTTCATTTAAAATTTTAAAAAGATTATGTACACTAAAACCACCCACTTTACACGTTTTCAAAACCGTCTATGTCAAGAGATTCCTTGCTTCCTTGCTAATAGTTAAAAAATTGTGTGAAACCCTAAGTATTTTCTAGCCAAACTTAATTCTTTATTATTTCAATGACAGACTTGTTCATATGCTTTATTCTTCCACTGAGATGAACAGAACCTGAATTTGGATTAATACATCAATGATTTTCTGCATTTCCCTTGAAATATCTTAAAATATTATAAATGATCATTTAAAGAACAGAAAAGGAAATAGGAAAACCCCCTCAAAAAACACATAGAGATGGATCATTGACACAGCTGAACTGCATAAATGTCAGCTTTCTGACAATGATATACACCTTTCTAGAGGCTCATCATTATTCAACAAACACAGCCACTGTCTCCTCCAAGTGTCTTTAATCAGCTGTACTGGTTTTATAATAAATTCAATATGAACTCTTGTATAACTGTGTCAGTCTTTTGATATTAAATTCTTGGTTCATCATATGGAGGAAATTAAGGCACAGCACAGATCTATAAAATATTTATCTCTCTACAGATTTTATACATATTGTTTTCTTAAAGCAGCTCAGTTCACTATCAAGATGTAGGAATGGTCAGCTCTGCTGAAGCAGAACACTGGTAATTGTGCAAAAGACACATTTTACAAAGAACTTTGGCTTCTCACATTCCCCAGAGTATAAAAAATACTAAGTACAAGAGATATTAAATTAAAAGTAGTCACACCAATGATCCAACTATATCCTCAATATTAAGTAAAGCAAACATGCAATATGGAGGGGCATAAGAACGTAATCTGTATTTATGTGTGGGAGGCACTAGGACTGGAAATACATTCACATGCACACACATATAGAAATTCATATACATGAACTGGATTTCACAAATTCTTTGGTTGCAGGTATAATAAATTGTGGCAAATATAATTAGGCCGAAGGACAACTTGACTTCTGTTTCATTATAGCATTCGTCATTTCCACACACAAATCCATAGATCAGCAGTGTGCACTGTTCTGCGCTCTTTTCCTATACTTCTGAGAAGTCACTATAAGCCTGAATTAATATTACAATAATCCCTGAACATTATTTAATAGCTAAAGAAAGAGATTCAAATTATTTTACCGAGCGCAAACCCTCTTCTAGTTGATCAGTATGGTCTGAAATAATCCAGAAACCTGACCACCAATTGATGCTGGCTAGGATTGAAATGTTTAATCTCTCCAGTATGAAACTAGCACATATTAGTGGTGGCAGCAGATTCTGGCAAAACAGAGAAATAACTTTTGAAAGAACGCTATCTATTGTTAATTGACCTAATATAAGTCAACAGAATACAGTGAGTTCTCCACCAAGCAATAAAGTGCTTGAGGCTACAATCCTATACACAGTTACCTGGAAGTATGTCAATGGGGGTCTTATATCTGAGTAAACATGCATAGGATTGTGCTGTCGGTGTTCTTGATTTCAATGGTATGTATTTTGGTGCACTGAACTTTATCCAGATTGTGCCCATCTACACAATGTCATCTACAGAAATAATTCTCAAAGACCATTGATTTTTGTCCTCCAGTTAAAAAAAGAACATGAATGAGAACAGAACAGCTTTCTAGAGCTCTAAAAGCATTGGCTGTTCTTCAGTAACAACATTAGCCATGATCAAAGAAATGTCATTCTGACAGCTGTAATTTTCAAGCAGATGCAGTCTCCCATATTTATAGGCGCTGATAAGAATTCTGTTGACCACTAAACATTTGTCTAGGAGACACAGAGAGAGCAAAGACAATTTAGTATTAAAGAAATTCACTTCATGTAGTAACTAAACAGAATTCCATACCTTAAAGTCAAACAGCAGAAAGCACTAGAAAAATATGTTGCTCATTTATATTTCTTCTTCAACAAAAATAATGTTGCAGATGGAATATATATATAGTATTTTGAGATGGCAGAGAAATTAATAAGGGGGGGGGGCTTTCTTGTCTTAAAAAATAATAGAACAGGAACACACAAAGTGTCATTGTTTTCTATTCAATTCATTCCCAATGCAGATATTCAGATACAGATACAGAATGTTCTCTCATGATAGGCTTGCCATATTTCAAAAGTAAAATTCCTGATACCCCCAAAGTTGTTGAGCTTCTTTTAGGAAACCATCAAAATTGTTGAGCCAGAGTTGTATGAAGGAGACCTCGGGACACCTCACACATCCGCCCCAATTGAAGGGCCATAAGTGAGGCCAAAGCCATGTTTAGAATACCTGGAGAATGGCGGCGGGGGGCAGGGGGAAGCACTGAGAGGAAGAAGCCGAAGAGGAAAAATTGTCCGATGGCCAAACCACTGTCCTGCTGGCTATGCCCCTCACATACAGATGTATTGTGAAGGGCTGGCAATTATTTCCTGCATCAAACTCAGTCGCGGGTGTAGACATTGGCTACTCCCTCCTACTCCTGCTGTTGCTGTGAGGCAGCCTAGAAGGGCAGCAGAATACAGCCCGGACTCAGCAGAAACCCATGCCCAGTCCGAGGCAGCAGCCTCCTCTCCACGTTCAAGGGATGAAATGCGAAGGCCTTGCCAGAGCAGTGACACCAGAGGTTGGATGGAGATGCAAAGGTGGGGAGTAGACCCAGAGACCTCTGGGGAAGAAGAACCGAAGAGGCCCTCAAGGATGGAAGATGACCCCCCCTCGCTGCACACCCCAGGAACCCAGAGAGAGAGAGGTGCCCAAGGAAGGGAGGTGCTCCATGCCTGGCGCAGGCCCTCTCCAATTAATGCTTCACCTCACCCATGCCTGCATGCATCCATTGCTCTCTCTTCCCTCCAAAGGCAGCAATATGGTGGGCAGGGCCAGAGCGGAGCCGAAAGGGAAGCCAAAGGCGGCCGAAGCAGAACATAAAGCCTCAATGACACACACACACACACACAAACAGAAACCCGAAAAAGAAACCCGGGTTGCCATGCATGGGGGAAATTCCGGACATCTCTTAAAATTCAAAAATTTCTCCCAGTCACCATTTTAGGCATCCGATTTCTGTATATGTCTGGAATTTTCCAGATGTATTGAAGCCTATCTCATGAAAGATTAAAGGCCAAACTAAATGAGACAACGGGAGATCCATGACTAGAGCTCCTGCAGGATTTTTCACATCTAAAAGCAGTCGCAGCTCAAGGGTAGCCCTGGTTTGGATCAGGGTTGCAGTGCGGGGGGGGGGGGGAGGGAAATCTGATCCTTTCTTCGGTGTCCTTTTCATCATCATCATTGTCGTCATCATCATCATCACAAAATTTACATGCTTAATGCTGCCATGTGCTTTCCCTAAACTACCACCACTGCTGCTTCAAACACAGAGGCAGTCTATTTGGACAAAATGTTTTCAAATTTGCTACTCTCAAATTCTGGGGGACGCAGGTGGCGCTGTGGGTTAAAGCCTCAGCGCCTAGGACTTGCCGATCAAAAGGTCGGCGGTTCGAATCCCTGCGGCGGGGTGCGCTCCCGCTGCTCGGTCCCAGTGCCTGCCAACCTAGCAGTTCGAAAGCACCTCCGGGTGCAAGTAGATAAATAGGGACCGCTTACCAGCGGGAAGGTAAACGGCGTTTCCGTGTGCGGCTCTGGCTCGCCAGAGCAGCGATGTCACGCTGGCCACGTGACCCGGAAGTGTCTCCGGACAGCGCTGGCCCCTGGCCTCTTAAGTGAGATGGGCGCACAACCCCAGAGTCTGTCAAGACTGAACCATACGGGCAGGGGTACCTTTACCTTTACCTTTACTCTCAAATTCACCATCTGAAGAAGGATCTTCAGCTTTTCTTGCAACCAGTGACAGTCCTCATAAGAAAGCACATGTTTAAAAATGTTCACAACAACCTACCAGTAATGAGAAACCTCAGAAATGTAATTCATAATATAGTATTTAGAATCAAATATGCACAGTGTTGTAATTAATGATTTGAAGAAGAGTTTGGATTTGATATCCCGCCTTTCACTCCCTTTAAGGAGTCTCAAAGCGGCTAACATTCTCCTTTCCCTTCCTCCCCCACAACAAACACTCTGTGAGGTGAGTGGAACTGAGAGACTTCAAAGAAGCATGACTGGCCCAAGTTCACCCAGCAGCTGCATGTGGAGGAGCGGAGACGCGAACCCGGTTCCCCAGATTAGGAGTCTACCGCTCTTAACCACTACACCACACTGGCTCTCTTGAAGACTAGCTAGTTAAGAGAAACTTAGATTAGTCCTACAAATAGCATTTAATATGTATTACATTTGGGGAATGATCCAGCCTAAATAAGTTTAATCAATGCCAATGACAGAAATGTGAACACATGTGTACATTCACATATGAAATAATTGGAATATAGAAGTGCATAACTTTAGCTAGACTGCCCTTGGTGTGTGTGCTATGCTGATTATTTCAGTATGTATTGTTGCTAATTAAGAAAGGTGCAATCCCTGGTGTCAATTATGTAACTTTGGGAAACAAAGCTTTCTTCCAGTTACTAACAACATATTCAAATAGCCCCAGGAAGGGTATTCATAATGTTCTCATTATCGAAGATGAACGCAATGTCCATGTTCATGAAGGACTATAAGACACACTTTTTCCCTCCTAAAAAGTAAGGGGAAATGTTTGTGCAACTTATGGAGCGATTGCGGGCTGCACGGCTAAGCCAGAAGCCAGAAGCCAGAAGAGCAAGCGGCAAAGCCTCTTCAGGGCAGGGGGAGCCTTCATCCTGCTGCGCAGAGGAGGCTTTGCGCGGCTATCCCAGAAGCCAGAACAGCAAGAGGGATTGCTGGGCAGCGCTCCCTCTTGCTGTTCTAGCTTCTGGCTTAGCCCCTCAGTCCCTTCCCCCACCTCCCGGAAAAGCCCCCAAGAGATGCGCTCCCTTTAAAGAGCCACACAGAGCATGTGTGCAGCTCTTGGGGGCTTTTCTTCCTCCTGGGGAAAAGCCTGCAAGCGCCGCACACACGCTCCACGCGGCTCGTGAAAAGGAGCGCTGAGCAGAGCCTGGGATGCATACAGGCTCTGCTCAGCGCTCCCTTTAAAGAATATTTTTTTTCTTGCATTCCCCCTCTAAAAACTAGGTGTGTCTTATGGTCAGGTGCGTCTTATGGAGCGAAAAATACGGTATATCTGCACTACAGTTGTAATCAAGAATGAATTACTGAGAGCATCCATTTGGATCACACTGTTCACTCACATAATATTGTTATAAGCTCACTATCTGATCGCTGGAAAAGATAGACTCCAGAGATGTAACAGAAATGGGATATTGACCGCTTAATGTTCCTTTCTGGTCAAACTTGACAGCCAATTCTGACTATACCTTCAATTTGTTAGGGAGATTGCTGGATAATTGCTCCCAATAGCCAGGAAATAGATGGAACCTTGATTATTCTTAATGAGGGGAAGCCACAGGGGTAGGGTGAAGTCATTTAGGTCTCGGTGTGTGCATACAGGAACAAAATCTGACCCAGTTTGAGTCAAACTCAGGTAGAGATAGAGGGGGGGAAACTAGATTTGAGCTCTGGGAAGCACTTTTTGGGACCCTGCAATCATCATCTGAGTCCCTTCTTTGTGTGCCTTCTCCATAGGAAATCCAGATGTTGGCAACACAGGAGTGGGCCTTTTCTGAGATAGCTCCTTGTTTGTGGAACACATTCCCCAGGGAGGCTTGCCTGGAACTTTCTTTAGGCATGAGGTGAAAACATTTCTCTTCAACCAGGCATTCAGCTGTTTAACATTCTATAGGGTTTTTTAATGTGTTTCTGGGAGAAGGGTTGAATTGATTTGTTTTGGGTTTTGTTTTATTACGTATTTTGCATTTTTTTTTTTTTTTTGTGAACTGCCCTGGGGACTTCGGATGAAGAGCGGTATACAATTTTTAACAACAACAACAATAATAATAATAGAAGATCATTTACCACAGTTCTCTTCATCACTATCATCTTCACAGTCTGCTTGTCCATCACATCTTCTGGAAGACAAGACACACCTTCCTGAACGACATTTGAAATGGCTGGGAGAGCACTCTGCCAGGAAAATTACAAAATCCAGTCAATTAAAATGCCTTCATCATTAGTATGAAGAGAAACATAAAAGAAAAAGAGCACTCACAGCTATGAAAAAGGGCCTATTGCTGTTCAATTTGAATACTTCTTTGAGTTCCTACAGTGCTGTTCAATTATTTTAAAATTGCATGGAATTTTGACCTTATGAAAGTTTCATAAATACCTGGATTTGCTTTCATACACATCTAGTGACAACTTTATACTCTGGCTGCCATTTGCAATCTAAAACTGAGTAGCACTGACCCCCAATTAAGAGAATAACAGCCTTCATTCCATTAACTTATTATGCATATGATTTAATTAGAAAAATAAATTTAAACATAAGGCAATGAAATTCTAGCCCTCCATACCAGAGTCCCCCTCAAGTACGCAATGTCTAGTTTAAATATTTAGTAACCTTCTACATCTTCATCAGGTGTTAGACAAGTTTGATTGTCTGAGTTTTCTTCTGGGAACTGAGAACAATCAGTGTCTTCTGGCCACTGCAAGCCTACAATTCCAAGTACAGACTCACATCGTTCTTTGGATTGTTCACAAAGTGCTCTGAAAAGATTATGTGGAAAAGAATTATTTTGGATGGGAAAATTAGAGACTGAATCAATTCACACTTTCCTTGAAAAAGCCATTGGCCAAACCCAGCAAAACTAGTTAAGAAAATTAATATTTTTTTGAGATTCTTTCAGTCATAATTATTTTCATGGGGTTTATTCTTTATTCATTACAACTATGTAAGATGGAGTAACCAGAAACAGAACACACTGTTATTAGGAACAATATACCATCAGTGCCTATAAAGGCTCTAAAACACTTTAACCATTATTTCCCCCACATTTCAATTGCAAATCAGCAAGAAATAATAGGAACTAAACAAAACACACACTTCCAGTTCATAACATCCCAGAGTGCCTTGCGGATTCCTTTGAAGTTATTGCCAATGCCTATCATTATTTAAATTATACTTGTGACCAAACATGGGTGCTGCCAGCCTGTTCTTTTACAAAGCTGCAATTCACAACCATTGACTCTATCCAGTTAGGGAAAGGACAACCAAACATATGTTTTCTCAGTATCAGACCAGCAATCATGTCACTTGTGATGCAGACATGCCCTAACAGTAACAATATCTTTTACTTAAATGAAGACATGATGGGCTTGGCAATGCTACTAGCTTCCTACAGGTAAGGACTGAATTAATATTAAGTTACTGTGCATCTGACTTTCTCTATCTGCACTGAAAACTTCTTGGGCAAAGTTGGGAAGATGGTTACAGACCAGATTCAGGCACTCTTGGATGAGGCTGATTTTTTGATCCATTTCAATTAAGGTTTATACCTTGTTTTGGCACTGAGACCACCTTGGTCACTCTCATCCTCTTATCAGGAGAGTGATCCTGTTGATCATTCTTCATTCTCAACAGCTTTTAATGAAATAAACACAGTATCCTTCTGGAGCACTGATAGTGTTGAAAGTGAGGGGTTCTGCTCTGCAGTGATTCCACTACTACTTGGATAGTACTCTAGAAGGGGGTGCTTGAGGAGGTATTGTTCAGCCCCATAGACCCTCCAGTATGGGGTTCTGTAGGATTTGATCCTATTCTCCTGTTTGATCCTATTCTCCACGTGCCAAACTATTCATCTTCTACATAAAACCACTGAGTGAGGTCATCCAGCATTCTGGAGCACATTGCCATCAAGAAGGTGTGGTGGTGGATGCACTGAACTGGTGTCTGACCATAGTAATGAACTGGGTGAGAGCCAACAAACAAAAGTTCAATATAGAGAAGACAAAAACACTTTTAGTAGATGATTCTGGATAGCAACAAGTTCTGGATGGAGATACACTTCCACTGAAGGTTTATGTTCACAATTTGGGGTTATTTCTGCAACTATAATTGTCACTGGAAACACATGTGGTCTCTGTGCTGCAGAGCACCCTCTATCAGCATCAGTTGGTGGTCCAGCTGCAGCCCCATTTGAACAGGAATAGCTATGCTCTGGTAACTTCTACGTTAGATTAATGTAATGTGTCATATATAGGGCTGCCTTTCAAGACAGTTTGGAAATGGCGCCTACTGCAGAACTCAGTGGCCAGATTGCTAACAGGGAGCAGATGAGATGAACATACAATACCAAATCTGGTTTGTCACAATATTAGTTTCTGAGCCTAATTTAAAGTGCTATTTTTAAGCTATAAAGCCTTACATGGCTTAAGACCCCAATACTACGTGGACCACCTTCCCCATACAAGTCTAGCTAGACCCTAAGATAAACTGTGTGCCCCCTCAAGGAGAAGTCCAAGGTGATAATGAGAGGAGAAGCTTTTTAAGCGGCACCCACCAGCTTGTGAATACTCTCCCCAAGGAAGCTCACCTGATAGCGACATATTATTGATGCCAACTTTTCATGTTTTTATTTTGGTTCTTACAGCTATTTTAGCTGGCATGTTTGGATATTATCCTTCTGTAGGGAAGGGTATACAGTGGTACCTCTGGTTGCAGACATGATCTATTCCGGGGTGCCGTTCACATCCTGAAAAGTCCGTAACCAGAGCAGCGCTTCTGCGCATGTGCGAAGCGCGATTGAGCACTTCTGCGCATGCACAAACAGCGCAGAACGTTTCTGCACATGTGCGAACCGCCTAGAACACTTCTGCGCATGTCAAAACCTGGAAGTAAACACTTCCGGGTTTTTGCATTCTTAACCCGAAAAAACGCAACATGAAGCGTTCGCAAGAAGAGGTATGACTGTATATGTTTAATCATTCCTTTTAGTGGGTGATCACTTTGAGTAAGTTGTTGATTTTTAAATGTGTAAATTACATCAGTGTGAATCTTAGTTAGAAAGTACCTAATTAATTGAATAAACAACAACAACAACTTATGGAAATAATAAGCAATAGGAACCTGTATTGTCATCGTTCAAATTTTATCTTTTTGGTGAAGGGTCAAAATCCCATCGCCTTCTACAACTGTTTCATTAAACAGAAATGGGTGAGGATTCTCAGTGTAGGAAACCTTAACACAGAGCTCAACCAGATGCTTAAAGTAACAGGATATGTTTAGAGGTGTGCCTGAAACAGAGTCTATAGATATATGATAGATAAGCAGGAAGGAGAATTGCATGTCCATTTTAAAGAAAGACCAAAATAAAAGAAATCTATTAAAATGCCATAAGAAAAAGAACACCTCAAAGAGTAAAAGATAAGAATTGCCTTACTCAATCAAACTTCATTCCATCTAATCTAGCATCCTGTTTCTGACAGGAACCAGCCATATACAACGCTACAACTTCTTGAGCAGAGTGCAAATATAACAATAATGCTCCTTTGTTGTGACTCCAGCATCTGGTGCTTTTAAACTATGTATTGCTTCTAAACACAGAAGTTCTATTTAGTTCTCATGACTAAAGGCCATTGAGAAGAGTTTTCTGTGAATCTGCTTAAAGACAAACAGCAATAAAATTAGTGTTCGCTGAACATAGGGTTATTATAACTAAACTAAATAAAACCAACATGTTTTAGTTTACACCATAAGGATTGCACTGGTAATACTACAGCACACTATAAGCAGAATTACAGTTGCACTGAAAGTTTTGTGGCCTGCTTTAAGCTAGTTATCAAGTGTACCTGCATGGTGGAATGCGCTGATTTGTTTGAAGATCACATTTTGGCACTAAGATTGTGCAGGCAAAAAACATAAGGTATTTGTAACAGTTAGTTTGAACCAAGGCTGGGAACAGAGAGGACTCCCAGCTGATGGAGGCTTCTTTCTGTGTCCGATGGCCCAAGTAGTTGGGGTAATGAGTATAATTATAAGGAAGGTTCATGCAGAGTTCCAGTATAATTGGCTCACACTGACCTGTTAAAGTAAAAAAAAAGTTTTAAAATACTTGAAAAATATTACTGCATTTTCAAACAATTATTACATTGGATTATAATTTTACACAAGGGATTTCTATTTTATTGAAAATGTATTATTTTATAAAACTAAACCTAAACCATTTTGAAACATCAAAATGATATGTATGTTTCTGTTGTCAATTACAGTCATATACAGAAGTCTATTTTGTTCTAATTCAGAGCTGGTTATATTAAAGGATATGCATTTTTTTGGTTAAGTTACAGCTATTTAAAGAATGAAAAGCATTTGGTTAAGACAAAGACAGGAACATCTGTTACTGCTCTATCTTTTCCATTTCTCTTGGAAGATTTAATTTATCCCCTTGTTTCTACCAATTTTCAAGTGTCTGGTAAGTAAATATTCTCTTTTCACAATGGGAATTGATAGGGCACCCCAAGACCCTTGCAGTATAATTCTGTTCCACAAAACATTTCACTTTCTTTCTTACCAATCTCAGATTCTTCCAGCTTTGTATTGCCTGGCCAGTCTTTTTTCATCAGTTTCCCTTTCAGTTAATAATTCTTCTCCATGCCATATGTAAGTGGATCTAACCTTCAAAATCAAGTTTGCAGACCTAGGCTGTGCCCACATTACTGTATACTCCAGCTCTGGCACACTCTCACCACTGATGTTTGAAGCCAAGTACACATGCCATTAGGGACGCAGGTGGCGCTGTGGGTAAAACCTCAGTGCCTAGGACTTGCCAATCGCATGGTCGGTGGTTCGAATCCCCACGGTAGGGTGAGCTCCTGTCTTTCGGTCCCAGTTCCTGCCCACCTAGCAGTTCGAAAGCACCCCCAAGTGCAAGTAGATAAATAGGTACCACTTTATAGCAGGGAGGTAAACAGCGTTTCCGTGTGCTGTGCTGGTGCTGGCTCGCCAGAACAGCTTCGTCACGCTGGCCACGTGACCCGGAAGTGTCTCCGGACAGCGCTGGCCCCCGGCCTCTTAACTGAGATGGGCGCACAACCCTAGAGTCGGACACGACTGGCCCGTACGGGCAGGGGTACCTTTACCTTTTTTACACATGCCATTAGCAACAGATTCCACAGGTCTCCTGTAGCTTCTTGAGAAATACTCCTATTTGATGCAGCTTCCCTCAAACCAACTTCCATTCAGTTAGAAAATGGAAGGTGCAATTAAGTTGAGGTGTGTACATTTCAAGCAGCCATTGATGGCAACTTCAGTGAATTAGAGCTTAGCATGGGAAACAAATCAGGTTATGGGAAAATACATTCCTGCCCCTTCTCTGGTGTGAACAGCAACTTTCAACACAGTGCAGGGAAATGAGCTCACTACATTTCAAGCCTCTAATGTGTACATAGATCTAGTAGGGCTTATCTACTAGTTATTTGGCCCTTAATATTATATGCAGGCTGAGATTACAAAGGAGTTAGACTCATATGTTCCAATCTCCCTCTCTTTCCTCAATCGCAGATCATGAAAAGAGAAGGCAACAATGGTACCAGGAAATTCATTTTCAACTTGACTGTAGGATCTTCTTACTGCATCAAAATCAGCAAAAGATAGACTCTCCGTCTCACCAGGTAATAAGTGAATTCATCCTTTGTGTGGGCTCATTATTCCAATAGGAACATGGGAAACTGCCTATCAAGTCATCATGTTCAGTATTGTCAATGTTATCTGGCACTGGCCTTCATGTGGAAGTTTTCCTTAGTCCTACCTGGGGATGGCAGTGGCTGAACGTAGGACCTTTTACAGGCAAAGTATGTGCTTTACACTGAGGCTGTGTATACATTACTGGCTTAAAAGAAAGCAAGGTCTTTCTTCTTCTCATTTTGGATCAAAGCTGGTTTGAGGGGAATGCATCAAAATGCAGTATTTCATAAGACATGATAAGATAGATACAGAATAATACATAGTGTGGCTAATGACATGTTCACACCGCTTCCCAAACCAGCAGAGTAAACAAGAGTGTGCTCATACTCAGAGCTACAAACCTTGCAACAACTCATTTCCATGAGGAGGTTCACCATAAAAAATGAATGAAAAAAGTCACTGTGTAGTACAAAATATATGCACATAAACCCTGGTCTGTTATACATTCTTTTCATCTTATTGTTTGGACAACCATGCAGATCATGGGCCAACTCTAGTTCACTTGCTTGCTTGTTCTTGGGTTCACAATATATTTTGAGAATTTGTAACAATGAAGGCATATAAAAGACAGAAAGCATGTGAAGAACAAGTAATGGTAATTAAATCTGTAGTCATGATGAAAGCTCATGACTAAACACCTTTGTTTTTTGTTTGATCTGATCAAAGCCATTTCAACAGAGACATGTGATGATTAATCATCAGAAGTAACTAAAACAAGGAGATCCTTTTCTTCTGAATACTGAAGTACACCATTATCTTTGCAAGGAAGATACTGGAATATCTACAAGATATAATAATTATATAAAGTAATACCCTACTCACTACAATTTGTTCCGCTATTATTCATGTTGCAGAGAGGAGAGTGGGTACAGGAATCAGGACAGGAAGCAGAAGTACATTTCTGATCTCCCTCATGACATGGCATCTGACCTGGAAGAACAAAATAAAATCTTACAATAATTGCCGGATTGGATAATGCTTTCATCAGTGCAAGACAGTGCTTAAAGCCTGTTCCCAACATTCCATCTCACTGATACACTCTATCTTTTTCTTTTTTTATATAAGATATTTATTAAAGTTTTAGAAGTACAAAAAGAAAAATCAAGAAAAACATCCGTTTAAACAAGAAAATATAAAATACAAAAAAGAAAAAAAGACATCAAAAGGAAAAAACAAAGAATTGAAATCCATTAAGCAAAAAGAAGAATCAAGAAAAAAAATAAAAAATACAACAAATCTTCCCATTACTTTCCTTTCATTAGCTTATTTCCTTGACCTCCTCACACCTCCCTTTTTTGTATTCTAAGTCAATTATCCATTTCAGCAAATCCTTTCCCTCTTTTCAAATTTTGTCCTGAAAATTTATCTTGTTTTTAATATAAGTTTACTTTCCCTCCTTTCACCAATTAACAGTCTATTTTTCTTAAATCTTTGTTACATTTCTGCTAAAATCACATAAATTCATTCCAACATCATTCTAACATTCATTAATCTTACAATACTTCTGTAAATAGTCTTTAAATTTCTTCCAATCTTCCTCCACCAACTCTCTATCTAGTGATAGACAATAATTTTTAAAAAAGGATTTGGGTTCAGGAAGAAGACATTGGTTGATCAGGTATCCCTAAGCCACCTGACTTCCAGGCTGTGATTGCTTCTGACTAGAAAACACAAATAGGGGCAGAAGACCACACACTATTTTAATAGGCTGCCCAATAACGTGGCAGGGCATACTTTGACAGTACATGAGAGTGCTGTGACAGGAGACAGAATGGTGGCAAGCAACCTCAATTATTCCTTAAAAACCTCATCAATCCAACACATCATCATCACTTATTGTCAACATGTATTCTAAAAAAATAAGTATCATTACAGCATTCTTGCCTTGCATATTATCTCAAGTACACATATCATTAGAGAAGGAATTTAGCCAATACATTAACTTTTTAAAAAATCTGCTTATGCCAGTCTACTTTAACTGCAATACCCCGCACCTCAGGTTTTACCAATGTGCTTACAAGTTCAAATTCTACACCCGCCCACACCAAAGGGGACAACTGTATCACTGACAGCTAGTGTGGTGTAATGAATATAGGGCTAGTGCCAAGTTTGCTGGCCTCTCAGGATAGTATCTATGTTGCCTGCACATATGGACCATACTGGTGATAGCATTGCTATCCAGCAGCTATCATCTGAGTCTGTTCTTCCCCAATGGCTGATGGCACACTTCCTATCAGACTGAAACAACCATTTGGCTCTGACCAGATACCATATTTTATTCCCATAATGCAATGCCATGGAGTGTACCGGGGCATCTGACTCTTCTAGAGGAATTGGACTGTTGCTTCCCCTTCCTTCTGTGTAAGGCCCTGAGGTTAGGGCTAGGAGAATAATGGTGATGGTCTCCTCAATATGAATTGGAGTGGTAGCAAGAGCGATGGCAACCCCTGGACTTGCTAAGTACCCTGTGCAGGGGGGTGAGGGGTAGAAAGCTCTGCAGCAGCTCCTGTATTTGTGCCTATCCCTAGAGCAAACCTGCTTCAACCCCTATGAGGAAACCTAACCTTAAGAGATTATTTTCTGCCAGGGGGAAATGAGGTGTGCCTGAACTTTAATACACCTAATCAAACCCAGGTAGATAATTCCACCCTACATCACCAGAGACACCCCTGGAGAGGTGGACAAAGATGGACTGTGGGCTCTTCTTCTCTGTCCCAAAGGATAGTACTAACTGCATCCTCTGGCGAATAATTACATGTCTGTGTTGGTTGGATGGTCATATTCTCAGTGGCACAGCCTGTTCCTGGCACTGCAAAGGGTGGATGAGGCTGGCATATCTGCAGGGTAATGCCTGTGTAGCTCAGGATGTGTAATGAACTGCCAGATAAGCACTGGCTAATTTGTGCAGGCTTTTCAAAGGCAGGTTTGGAGATATATTACTTTAATTCACATCTATTTCTAAAATTACATTTGCAACGCTTTCATTAGATACCATGAGGCTGTGAAATGGAACTCATTTTGAAAAAACTTAATCCCTCACCCTCACCCTGCTTCCCTATGGGAGCTCCTCTCTCAGTTCATTATAGAGCTAGAATCTGCATGAAACAGCACACAGATTTTTCCTAATCATAGCACAGCCTAAACAGAATTCCTATAAACACCATGTCTTTGGACAACTTCATTGACGTAGCCATGGGGACCCTGTATTGAATTTCTATTTCCACAGAATGAATAACGGCAGTTATTTCAGCCTATGCCTTAATTGCATTTCCTTAAGGACCCTATGGAAAAGAGACAGCTTTACTCATTCAACCATGTAGTGAGCTAATTTCATTTGCAAATTACACAGATGAAATACTAGAATACTTAAAGGACTCCCTTCCAGTTCTGCTTATAGTTTCACATGTACACTGTCCCACCACCACGCCATTTCTAAAACCAAACCAATGCATTTATTTATCAAGGAGATTTTTTGATTTAGGTTTTAGTCCTCTCTGCCTCTTGTTTATTCATTTAGAGTGGATTCATTATTGTAGCTCTTAAAAACAGGCTCTAATCTCAAGGGCCTGAAGTGTAATACAAATACAGTGGTACCTTGGGTTACATACGCTTCAGGTTACATACACTTCAGATTAAAGACTCCTCTAATCCAGAAATAGTACCTCGGGTTAAGAACTTTGCTTCAGGATGAGAACAGAAATCGTGCTCCGGCAGCGCGGCGGCAGCGGGAGGCCCCATTAGCTAAAGTGGTGCTTCAGGTTAAGAACAGTTTCAGGTTAACAACGGACCTCCGGAACGAATTAAGTACTTAACCCGAGGTACCACTGTGAAGCCATACTTAACACATACATGTTCATCATTTGTTGACTGCAGTATCAAGTGGTGACCTACATCGGCTAATAAAGTCCTAAATAAGCAGTACGTGATTGCCTCTCCTGGGTTTGTTCATATTTAAAAACAGCCACCACATGGAGGCAGCAATCTGAATTGGGACCATGACACATGGTGGGAGCAGGACTGACATTTCTTCTCAAGCCCTTTCCTTGCAAAAACTGCCCTCAAACTCCAATTCCCCCCTGCAATTTGCCATTCTAGCATATGAAAACTTGGAGGCAAATAGCTGCTTCAGGGAGGATTTTTTTGTTAGAAAACAGTACATGGGGAAGGTCAACTGCCTCCCTCTTTGTGTCTTCCATCGATCTGGTGCAGACTTGGTCACTGAGCTGGAGGTGAAGGGGAAGCTAGTTCCCCAGAAAAAGGTTGCTTTCCAACTCCAGAGGGTTAAGGTAGTAGTCATATATCAGGGAAATCCAGAAATACAGAGTCTTAAAGAAAAGGTCAAGCAAAGTGATACAGTCCCAAAGTGGGCATGGTCTAAGAGCAGGATCATGAGTCAACACAATTAGAATGGTGTTTTCCTGAGGGTCCTCTAGGAGTTCCTGGAAAACAGACTCCCAGTGCAATTCTCTCTCGTCTTACAACCAAGTTATCCCCACCAACTCATTTACCTCACTTAATCTTCCCCTCTGATTGTTCATATACACATGCAGAATTGCAGCACAAAGTTGCCTCTCTTACTTAGCTTTTCCACAAGCAGTGAGGCTCATTTTACATATCAGGGTCTATGTTTCCTTCCACCTTTAGAGGCAGCATGACAGAATACTCTTAAAAAAAAAATACTAGGGGTGTGGGTGGGTGGGTATGGTTAGAGAGAGGAACACATACAAGCAAAAAAAAAAAGAAGAGGAACCAATCAAAATACAACAGAACTGAAAAAAATTGCAGCAGAGGATCTCTGGTGTGGAGATACTGTGAGACAACAATCCCCTAGGGTCATAAGCCCCATTTAAACATGTGGGAGCTCTGCAATGAAACCTGCAAAGGATAATCTCTCAGTGGATAGTGCCTTATAACATAAAAAGGCAGACAGAAGCCAAGAAGATCAACAGTCCAGAGGACACTTTCTAATAAAATTATGGAATTTGGGAGATGAACAGTCTGAATTATCATCCTTAAAAAAGTGCTCTCCCATAAAATACGGGAAATTTATTCCCCACATTTGGTCTTCTCAATAAGGTAGGTAGCAAGTCACATGTGGCATACCCTTATTTTCAGCGCAATTCTCTTCATCACTTCCATCCTTACAGTCTTTGTCTCCATCACACTGGAAGGTACTGGGAACACATTGCCCATTTCTGCATTCTGCCAGTCCTTGACTATGGCATGCTGGGGGGAAACAATCAATTATTTTGATAGTTTTTAGAGGCTCCCCATTTTCTATAAACTAAAAATGTGTGCTAAATCACAACTTAATTTATTATTATATTTCAATGAATGTATCATAAAAGCAGTATGATTACAAATAAGATCCTATGAATTTTATATCAGATGGTTGGTTAAAATAACAAACATGAGGAAAATACTATACTTAATGCACATAGTTATAACACAGTAATAAACACAGTATTTATTAGCTTCTAAATTCGAATCAAGTTTCACATGGAAATCTAGCAGAAATCAACAAGCATGACCAGTCCTTTTATTTCTAGTAATACTGTTCTTCACTGCATTTAAAAGTATTGATCTCAAGAGGCTTACAAAATCAGATAACTTACAACAGTTGACTTCATCCGATTTATCTGTGCAGTCATGGTCACCATCACACACCCAGTCCATTGTTATGCATCTCCCATCTCCACATCGGTGCTGAGTTACTGGATCACAGTCTTTATTAGAACATGGACAAAAAGAGCAGCAGGGAGAATGAATGAAATAATGCCTTGCATTCAATACACATTCGATATTCAGTATACAGCAAACTAATGACCCATGTGAAAATTGGGCCGGGGGGGTTGTCATTGACACCAACAAGATGAGGGAAGTTGTGCCTGCCAAATTGTTCACTATCTTGCAGTTGTTAAAGTCAGGCACTAGAAAAGAACCCTGACCGGAATTCTATTATAGGTGTGCATGGCAGGATTTCTTGTGTTATACTTCCAACACCAGATCCCGTGGAGTATTTTAAAATGTGTTTCTCCAAAACTAAAGCAGCCTGCTTTTGAGGCCATAGGGTGCTTCAAAACCATTGTTCTGAATTCAATTTCATTTTAAAAGACCACTATGCAGCCCGGAGGGCCTGCCATTCAAAGGCCAAATACATGTTCCACAGCAGGCAACTAGGAATATATCCACACTTCCTCTTGTCCCACTGCTTTCCCCCATCCTCCACCATCCAGGGAAAACTGCTATTTTGAACTCAATCAGAGCTGATAGGGTTTTCTCCAGATTGACGTTTGCTCTCATTTAACACTAAAGGCATGGGACCATTAGAAGTGTGGATGAGCTCTCTGTCTCCTGTCCTGACATCTTTTTATTTGAGTCAAAGGAATCCACAGCTCCAGCCCAACAAACCCAACAAAACTGCTGCCCGTTACGGAGGGGGGAAAGGAAGGTACTTGTATCGTTCTTAGGTTTTCCTCCCCTCCAAACCTAATAGCAGCCTTAAGGGAAATTAAATCTGGAAATGTTATGAAGGGAAAATGACTTCCATTCCATGCCACTATTCTGACTAAAAGAGATGTCAGAGATTCCTTCACAGATCTCCTGTGTCATGTGTAACTTGGCCATGAGAAACAGAAACAGACACAGTCCCTGGAATTCTGGCTCCTTCTTTCACAAGAAGTTCTGCAAATGAACATGAAACAAACAAAACAAAAAAAGCTGTTTCCAAATGTTTCGTTCCCAGAGAAAGACTGGAATCTTTGATCCCAACAGGGACTCCATGCATGTAAAAGCTACATGATAGCCATAGCCCTTATCATGAATTTCACTATAGCCTTCTCAGTCGTTGCATCTTCCTGCCAAGAACAGTTGTCTCTGCTGAACTTCTGACTTTCTCAAAGTTGTTTAAAAGAAGTGTAAAGTCTCTGTCAGAATTTTAAAAGGCAGTCCTAACACTAACCTTTTCATCAGATTTATCACTAGGCTGCAGGTTAAAGATGACAAAATAACACCAACAGTGCAGTTACTATCTGTGTACTGTTTCTGACAACATGTCTGAGAAAAATATGACATTTGTAAAATAGGAGATGCAAACAAAAACTCACACATATATTTATATATGATGGGGTTAATAGCAGATAAACCACTGCATAAAATTAAATCAAAGAGGCTTAAATAGGAAAAGGTAATATCAGAAAATCCAGGATATTTAGAAAGGTTTGCTGGAATCAGTTGAAATCTGTGAAAATCTTATAAAGACTCTTAGGGACAATTGCTGCTTTAGCTCACAGCAGGAGACCATCTTGATGCATTTGTGAAAATGCTATTCCTTACTATTTTATGCATCCATCATAATCTGTTATGTTAGCAGAGGAAGAGGCATACCAAAACCTGGCTCTTGATACACAAAGCCATTCTGCTACGCAATGTTTCATTTACATGATTTAACACTTGTAATCTGACAGCATTTTTTTTTTTAGCAACTTTTCAGATGAATTGAACTGGACAATGCCAATCCTGTATTCATTCCCTCAGAAAATGTTGTTTTTGGGTTTTTTGTAAACCAGATTAGAATAAATCATCGTTATATTTACATAGTATTTTGAACACTTTAAAAGTGTTTTGCATACAATATCTTACTGCGATTGTTACTAAATTGAAGTAATACACCAATATTATGACCCCCATATTGTGATTGGAGAAGCTGAAAGTGAGAGACAATGGCTTGCTTAAAGCCACCTATTAAATTGATGACAAAGACAAGGATTTCCTGATCTGTAGCTCCATATCTCTAATTTGACTGTCCCTTGCCTATTTGGCTGCATACTATTCTGCTGGTGGTCTTTGGGAAAATAACAAGTCCCCCAAAAGGAAAAGCTTCCTTCCTTAATTATAAAAAAGACATTTTTAAAAATTTGTTGTTGTTGTTGTTGTTTAGTCGTTTAGTCGTGTCCGACTCTTCGTGACCCCATGGACCAGAGAACGCCGGACACCTCTGTCCTCCACTGCCTCCCGCAGTTTGGTCAAACTCATGCTGGTAAACACTATCTAACCATCGAAAACACTATCCAACCATCTCGTCCTCTGTCGCCCCCTTCTCCTTGTGCCCTCCATCTTTCCCAACATCAGGGTCTTCTCCAGGGAGTCTTCTCTTCTCATGAGGTGGCCAAAGTACTGGAGCCTCAGCTTCACGATCTGTCCTTCCAGTGAGCACTCAGGGCTGATTTCCTTCAGTATGGAGAGGTTTGATCTTCTTGCAGTCCATGAGACTCTCAAGAGTCTCCTCCAGCACCATAATTCAAAAGCATCAATTCTTTGGCGATCAGCCTTCTTTATGGTCCAGCTCTCACTTCCATACATCACTACTGGGAAACATTTTTTAAATACCATACTCTAAACTACTGAGTACATACTTTGTAACAGAGCTATTGATGAAACATGGTTGCTATAGGATTGTTGGAAATCAATTTTTCAACTGACTATAAAAACAACAACTGCTCTGTGGATCACCAGTCATCAAACCAGAGATAGGAAGCAATTTTTCCCATCCCATTATTGTATTTCTAACCCACCCTTCCACAGAAGGTCCCAGGGTGGGTTATAGCATATTAAAAACACAGTGCAAGCGAAACAATAAACAACAAGCCCACCAATAACATCTAAACAACAATTCTATACAACATGTTACAAGGAGGACTCAATATCTAATTTTCAGTTTTCAAATGTCAGGATAAAGGGGTGCATCTTCAGCAGCCAATGAAAGCTGTGAAGGGGCAGTGCTAGTTGCACCTGTGGAGAGGACATTCCACATTAGCCTCTCATGAGCCCCCTCCCAAACCTCTGAGGGTGGCAGAACAAGCAGGCTGGTCAGATTAGCCTCAACCAGAGCCAGGGCCTTTTCAACACTGGCCTGGTGGAACGCTCTGTCTCATGAGACCAGGGCCCTGCAGGATCTGATTTCTTTCCGGAGGGCCTGTAAGACAGAGTTGTTCCGCCTGGCCTTCAGTTTGGAATCAACTTGATTCCCTCCCCCTCTTCTTTTTTTCCTTTCTCCTCCTGTGATGGAACTCCTATTTGGGGACTTCCCTGGCTTTTTCTGGCCCATGTAGGACCAGTCTGGAAAGTTAGCCTTGGTGAAGACTTGACATTTTCATCCCCCCAAAAAAGTTTTTGATTTGAGTTTCCATTGAAATGAGGCAGTATTTTAATGTTTTAATGTTGTATTTTAATCTTGTTTTTAAGCTGTATTTCAATCAATTTTTTTTTATATCAGGTGTTAGCCACCCTGAGCCCGGTCTTGGCTGGCGAGGGCGGGGTATAAATAAAATTATTATTATTATTATTATTATTATTATTATTATTATTATTATCCACTCTTACAGACTTGTCTATAAGAAACCACTCTTTGAGAGACGTGTCTACCACACGTGGTTGTGACCATTGTTCACCAACTAGTGGCAAGCACTGTATAGCTCAAAGTCATGCTGACACCTCATGATGATGGTGAGCAATGGGACTGCACTGGTCAAGGTGGAAGGGACGAAGAGGGAGGGGAGAGTTTGGCTGGCTCACTCAGCTCACCTTTTTATTGTTTAATCAGCAGTGGTGAGCAGGGATGGGGCAGAAATTCATTTTAGTTGTTGTTGTTATTTATGAAATTTGTATAGTTCACATTTGAAGCTGCATTTATCAAATTCACACATTCCAAAACAATGAGAGAATTAAAACTCAGCCATCCTTCAAAATGTGCAGTAATCCAAATCCAGGGTTTACTATAGGAAGTACAGGGAGTTCAAGCAAAACCATTATCCAGAATGTAAGCCATTCTTCCTAGAACTGATTCAGCATGCTGTTTTTGATGTGGTATTCTCCTCGCAGACCTGTACCACATCAGAATGTAAGTATAACCCATATTATGTAAGTGGGTGATGAAAGTGGAAAGGTGACGTGAAAGGTTTCTCACCAATTCTTTAACATCATATGTGTGGAGTTTCATTTGAAAGACTTCTATCAGTAATAAATAGCAAAACAATGAAACTTTTTAACATTTCTGAAACAATAATTTCACCTCAGACCACATCACAGGAAAATGCAAAATGGCCTCCAACAATGCAAGAGACAAACTTAAACTTATTGAATGTAACAGGCTTAAGTGTGCCTAACTACACTCTAGATTTTTGCCTCCATTTTCTCCAGAGTTGTCTCTCTCCACCAACTGTGATTTCGTAATAACCCAGCTATGTTTCTTATTTACCACAATTCTGCTCGTCACTTAGATCTCCACAGTCGTCATACCCATCACAAACAAAGCTGTAATTGAGACACTTTCCCATCTTGCAGCGGAAAACTCCTTCACTACAGTCTGAAAAACAAACATATTTTAAAACTTTCTTTTGCTTTAAATACACAACAACACCATATCGCAGAAATTATTTTGAGACAGGTTTCAGTGCATCCATATTCCAAGTTAATCTCCCTGGCCACCTTTTAATGTTCTGTGCTTTCAAAAGCTGCATAATAGGCAGAAGTAACAAGTGAAGCAATTTCTAGCACAGAATTGCAGTAACAGGAAACATCGCCTGTTGATTTCTCAATATTATGCAGAGCCTCTGTTCATATAGAATATAACTACCTTAATCCAATCCTCCTTGGGCAGTGTTGCATAAACAATAGCTAATTATGAAAATGGTACATACTTTTAAAGAGACTATATGGCTCAAGCCAGGGCGTATTAATTGAGCTAAAAAGAAAGATTAAAATTCTGCACCGAGAATTTGCCTGTATAAATTAGGCAATTTACACACATTTGCATAGAAATTCCTGGTTTCTTTAATTTATCCAACTTCTCCTGGTTATATGGAGGGGGAAACAGCCATGAAGGGCTCTGAAATCCCACTCATTGGCCATTAGGTATCCTACCGAGTTTCAAAGATTTCATCAGAGTCGGGTGGCGAACTCAGGCAAGAGATTTTGGATGCCTTAAAAGGGCAGCAAATTTTTAGTTACTGAATTTTATTTTATTTTTACTGCCAAGAAGAGAGAGAAGTCTCAGGTATCAAAATAACTCAGCTTTCCTTGTCTGGAGATAGAGGAGGATGAAACATTTGCTGCTATAACTCAGGCAGCAAAATGTATTGGGCCAGTGCTGCTGCTGATTTAAAATACATAGCATCTTTATTATTATCCTACTATACTCCAAGAAGCTCAGAGCATTTTACACAGGACTATCTCATTTAATCCTCTTAGCAACCTGTTAAGGTTGGTTGGATGGAAAGAGAATGGCTTGCCTGCCATCATCCAGTGAAGACCTAACTAAACAAAAACGTGCTTAATAAAAACCTCAGCAGTCATAAGTTTTCTGGCTCAGGAGAAAAATCCATTTGGAGAATATGAGAGTGGGATGTCCACAAGCAACTTTTCCCCCTGCTGTGTTCAAAATGTGTATTTTCAAGAGTGAACACACATTAAGAAGCCCAATGCAGGTGGAAAGAAACATTTGGGGAGAGTAGTTTGAAGGAGTGATAGGCAAGGAAGGGGTGAAACCACTCTTCCACTCCAGATTACCAGCTTCCACTTTAGTTATGCTCATGGCTGAACTGGATTTAAACCCATGTCACTGAAATCCAAGCTCAGCATATTGCCCAGTACACCACATCAAAGCTAGCTTCCACTGCCGTTTAAGAGGAAGCAATGCAATAGTTCACACTATCCTGGATTTTCCAGAGAAATCTATATTTAGCTCTGAAAGAACACAAAGAATGAAAGGACAGTAAATACCAAAGACATACAGTCCTTAACATTATAAACTAAATGAAAATCTGTGTACTCTGTAGATCATAGATGATTTCATAATGAGTAATGTGGTACCCAGCTGAGTTTAAAATCTGAACAGCATGAAGTATCCTGGCAGATCTCAGTGTTTATCCATCCCTCTGTTGTATCAAAGACTGCTACTCCTTAATGCACAGTATTAGTTTTTCTTTCCTTTCTTTGCTGAAAGTCTGTCATTTTGTCGGAACAACTCCTCTGACTTAGGGCACGTCCACCTAGAAAGCATAAGCCCAGGTGGTTTCCCCCTTGCTCGGCTCCTTTCCAGGGAAAAATCTGTGGTTGAGTGATAGATGAGAACAAATGGCAATCTGGGGGAAACCCAAATTGCTGTTTGCTCTAACTGAGCACTAAAGAGTGGTTTTCCCCAGAGAAAAGCAATAGAACAAGTGTGGATAAGCCCTTAGATTGCACTCTGGTTTGCATCTACACTCAGGGCTCACCCACGCTTCTGCCTGCCTCGCAGCTTTCCCTTGAGGAAACCCAATCTTTAACACTCAGTCAGAAGAAATGTCAATTGGGTGTTCCCCAGACTAATGTTTGCCCCTATTTAAAGCTAAAGAGTGGGTTTTCTCTAGGAAAAAAGCAGAGGAAGAGGGAAACTGCTCAGACCTATGCTTTCTAGGCACAAGACAAGCAGAAGTGTGGAAGAACCCTCAGAAATCCTATTTACATAAGTACCTCACAGAGCTAAAACTGGACTTGAGTCTCAACAGGTCACTAGAAGTGCTGTGGTTGTTTTTTTAATTGGTAATAGCTGCCTGGGGCCTCCAATAATTATCAGAACCATGGTAAGCAGGAAGAGGCTAATCCTGTCCTCTCCTGCCACAGCTCTCGTTACAGTTATTAACCATTTTAAAACTACAGCAACACACTTAACGTGATGTCTATTTCCACTCCTAGTCACAACAAATAAGTGACTGATATGCCCTTGGCCTGAGGTATTATGTCTGTGAAGCTGCTGGCCTTGCTCCTAGAAAAGGTTTTGTAATAGACCTTTCCATCCTTTTACACTGGAAAATAAATATAAAAGACTTCTTTTTCACCCCCTGCCTCTTCAAAAATGCTCAAAGCAGTGCTCTGCTCCCACATTGGAGAGCCCACAGCTTTCCTGCTTTTCTATAAATCTGCCTCCCTATGATTTATTTCTTGCAATTGGTCTTCTGCTCTTGTTCCAAGGAATTCCAAGTCCTGGTGTGGAATGAGAGACAGGCACAATTCATTCATTACCCTGTGATATGCTAACCCTACTGCTCATTGCCCAGCTTTGTGCTGCTTCAGTAAAATAGGAAGGTTTGGATCACATAGGATCACTTGAATTATATCAAAATTTCCCAAACTTGTGTAAGCAACCAGATAGAGTGCTGCTCATGCTGAAGGTGAGTATATAAGAGGAAAGGGGAGGATTAGACAAGTGCTCTCCAGTCTTCACTGCCTGTAAGGGTAGCCGGTGGAATGGAGCTTGCTTTCTCTTTCTGGATTTCAAAAAAGGCAGATGAAGATTTGCTTATATGTGGTCAGTCATTAAGTGTGGAATGTATGTTCTAGCCTTTAGCTCCTTCTCATATACATGGAGAAGGATGTGGTTGAACGCACCATACACTAGAGAAACCACATGTTCTTTTCCACAGCACTTCTTCCATTAACAAATATTTTTGTGACCACCTTCTCAGGGGCAGATCAAAAATAATTTTGTAAACAGGTTGCTTTGCATGTGTTGTAATATAATGTGCCAACAAATACATGGCCAAAAGCTTATAAACCGAGGGCTTGTTATGCGGGTTATCTCTTTACAAAGATAGCCTTTGTGAGTGGATTACTCAGACATGTAAAAAACAAGTAAAGATCCCTGTGTGTCTTTGCAGAAATTTTAGCTGTTCAACTACTAATGCAATTATGCTTTAAACTTTTTTAAAGGTCTACAAGCACATTCTGTGGCCTAGTTGGGCAAAGTTAAAAAGGTCCCATTAACTTCTGAAGGACAGGACAGAAATGGGCATACGTAAATCCTACGCAAAGCTGTTATTCTGATACAATATATGACTTTTATTTCTAAGCTCATCCAAACAGTTGAAGTGTTGTTCTTGCCAGACATGTGTTATATAATAAATTTAAGTGACGTACTGCAATGTGTCTCGTCGCTCCAGTCATCACAGTCATTATAGCCATTGCACTGCAGTTTCCTTGGGATGCAAATTCCACTTGTACACAAGAAGCTCTCCTCCCCTTCACAAAGTACTGAAAGGTGAAAAGCAAGGTAGAAAGACATTTTTATCAGAGTAAAAACCAAATTCTAGACTCCATTTCTTTTACAATGTAATTTTCTTCAGATTGATTAAAGCTGCTGTGAAGTGGTTTTAACCAGCAGTGGTCCAGACACATTGTTATTGGGGACTGAAGAACAAGAATTGGATCATAGCTAATGTGTAGAAACTACCATAATATCTCTACAATGCCCTTCTGTGTTTTACTTAGGGCAAACCAGACACATAATGTATGCAAATTACACTTTAAAAATGACAACACATACCTTGTGGTCTCCCAAGACATTTGATTTCTGGCATCAAGGTCAATGCTCTTAAGCCAAAGATATTTAGGGAGAGAACACACTATAAGGCTGACTAAAGATCACTGATCGATTTCACATTATCATGTGGCTTTAAGGGAGGTATGATCACTGCCCAGCATTCTCACTTGAATAGTACAGCCATGATGTTTCCTTTCCAAATTGTGCTGCTTTATATTGTTATGAGTTTGGGAGTAGGGATGTCAGTCTGGATGATAACCATGGGATCCTATGTATATAGGGGTTAGAATCTATGAGAGGAAACCTGCTGAATCAGTCAGCTGAGTCTCCTTTGTTAAGGTAATGAATGGCCTTGGCTGAGTTTGGGGGCTGATGCTGGCAGCGGCAGAGGAAGCCGCTCAGATGCCTGGGGCAGGGCGTACCGCAGGGCCTCTGGAGTCTGCCTGCCTCCTCCCACACAACTGCCCTACAGCTGGAGGGGAGGCAGCGGGCGGACCGTTTGGGAAGTGCAGAGCCTGCCTGCGCACAAGCCACCGCATCTCTCCCAGGAGAGACGTGAGGCTTGGGCACACTGCAGGTGCCGAGTTGAGTGCCGCCTGGAATTGTCATCCCCCTCAGTGGTGACACCCGGGGCAGCCCGCACCTACCGCAGCCCCCTTCCTCTGCCCCGGATGCTGGAAACAGGAGATGTCGAGACATGCCTTGCTCTATACTTCCCAAGAAACCTAATAGGGAGCCAAGATCTCCTTGAGCGTTAATGCTGTGAGTCTCTCCATCCTATGGTCAGGTTGTATACATGTATAAATAAAATGGTAACCCTGGGAACTCTGGAGTCTCTTGCTGCTCAGAGATTTGGGGCAGGGCGGGCAGCCTGGGGTGCAACACTATTTTTCCCCCTCCTCCCCTCAAATGCAGAGACTGGGAATCATAGCAAGGGGGCAGGATGTATTTAATGCTACACACACTGCGGTTTATTATTATTATTATTATTATTATTATTATTATTATCATCATCATCAACAACAACAACAACATCATCAAACCCTTCACCACAGCATTTGTGCTTGAGCAAAGGGGAACTGTCCACCCAGCTAAAGATGATTATTTGGATTCCAGAAATCTGGAAGCAGATTTGCTATTCCACTTGCAGCTTAAAGCAAAACAGCAATGATCGAGTCGTGCTTAATTGTTCACCTCAGGAAGCACCCTCAGTGTCAAAGATAAGTTACAGTTTATATGGCATGCTTCTTTCATATGCTAAAGAGTTGCTCTGGGGTCAGGAAAAGCAATAACAACATTGCCCTCTTGCATGTATCCGCTCTGAATTTAGCAAATTGAGGAAAGTCACTGGCTTTATCGATTTTCTTTTAAAAGATTATGCATCCAAACTTTTTCTATCAACAATTTTTTTTCCTGATGTTTCAGTGAATACTTACATGTATCTGGAAGGACTGTAACATGGCAAAGAACTTACTTTTCTCAATAAGATGCAAATTCTGTTTTATAGATCTGTAACTACAGATTCTTGCCAAAAAATATTTTGTGTGAAATATATTTTCTTTATAAATACATTAAATACTGCTTTAAATATTATTCAGGTTATTTAATTTATCTTTAATATTTATATATTTCACTCTCTGCTCGGAGGTTCCAGGGTGCAATATACAGGCTTTAATTATTAGGAAAATAATGTATCAGAGATTGAGAAATAGTTTGTGCAATTAAAAAGAAAGAAAGAAAACTTATCCCATCTATTATTCTTCCTGGTTGCCAATGTAGGAGACATCTAACAAATTAATCACACCACATAGCAAATACTCATTTTTGCAAGTTTGTCTTAAAATTTACCTTGCTTTGCTTTTAAAGTTACAACATAGATCAACTAAACATAGAACAGCCTTTTCAGTCATTACACATAACGTGGTGCACTATAATGAAAAAATGCAAAAAAGAAAAAGAAAAAAGAGAATGTCTACCACAAATCTACAAGTGTTTCATCTCTAGATTGTCTTTACCAGCAACTCAGCTGTATTCCTTCCTACATTATCAGATTTAAGCAACTGAACAAACTGGTTATAATTTCCCATGACTTAACTGATCCATTCAAAAGAGGTGAATTTATGAAAGCTACTTTTCTTTTCATTTCATTAATTTCATTGCCATATTAGTGAGCTTACTTATTTGAATGCCACTGTTCATCTGAATGTACAAGAAGGCCTGAATATAAATGACTAAAAGATAACGTTTTCCAGTCAATAAGGCATACTGCACATTAATAAAATCAGACACCAACATACTTTCAAAAATCCTGTAATCCTTTTCCGGCCAAAGTTTGCAAAAGTTAGAGCTGCAAAGCCTTAACATTTTCCCCATGCTTTCAATATATTAGGCTTCTTTTCAGCATTTTTGGGGGATGGGGCAGGAGTTAAATCTTAAGATGAGGAGCCAAAAGAGGAAAGTTTCTCTCCTCAGATCAGTTCCACACTCTTCTCTCTGATTCTAAAGTTGAAACAGCTCGCTATTTTTTAAGCCTGTTCTTTCAGTCTCAGTATCTTCCTTCCATATACTGTCTGTGGCAGCAGACAGTGAAACTGAAAGCTAGACACCAAGGCAGGGATAATAAATATATTCTAAAAAGAGCTAGGAAAGAAAACTGTAGCCCTACCCTGGGAATTAGAAGTGAATGTTTGCTGGAGGAATGGGGGGAATATTATTGAGAGCTTTCATAATCTTTTGTCTGCTCTGTCCAAAGCTCTGACTCTTGAATCTACCTGTTCTCAATATGATATCCCTAAACCTTTCTTAAGATATTAAAATAGCTCTTGTTTGGAGATCCAAATATTATACTACTACTCTGGCTTTAGTCCTGCACAAGCAGCGCTCTTTTTCTCAGAATAAATGAGCTCCAGACATTCTGTAGTACATATGCCTCTCTCAGTCTGGTGTTTCTTCATGGAGCAAAAACTTCTTCACAGAATCACCCATTTTTGAGCTGAATTCTTCCAAATTCCAGAGTTTTCGGCGCTTGTTCCTCTGTTTATTAATAAAGACACACTGGAACAAGACTTTCCTTTCTTAAGTAGACAGATGGTTTTTACATGAAAACATGACAAAGATATATTTAAAGAAAACAATAACAGGGTCTATTTGTTTTAATTCAGTACATTAACTCTCCACCACCCATCTCATCTCTTTGCCCTGTAGGAGTTGTTAGATGAAACTGTCTGTCAGATGATTCTCCTCAAGCCCCATGTGACTGGAGATGAAAGACTTCATCCAAAAGCAAAATATCACCTTTGAGCAGGGTTCCTTTCTTCATGCTCTTCTTCTTATAGAATGGTGCTCATGTTTCCTCATGGTGGCAGGTGGAAAACCCTTTATCTTGAAAGGCCCCTGTGGCTTTAACAGTCACATAAGGCACAGAAATGTAAACTCACAAAGCTTTCTCCATCATCACAACTCTATTCCAAGTCAAATTCACCTTGTGAATTTCTGCCTATCACAATGGCAGGATTACAGCCAGAAATACCCACTTGTCTCAATATTTCTTTCTTATCTTTTGCGTGAGACCTCCTGTACAGCCCCACTATGGCTGAAACAGGAGGGGGAACATTTGATCAAGTTATTACTGCATCTTAGAGTAGCTTCCCTCCACCACAGAGCTTCTATGAAATCTGAAATCCTGTTCAATTTTTTGGCAATCTTAATCCTGCTGTTGTTTGAATCCAATTCCACCTTTTCTCCAGACTTGTCTTCTTTACATGTATTTACATACCTAGGTCTTTCCTAAAACGAGACAGGGAAGGAGGAGGCAGAAGACCTCACCCCAGATGCTTGCTAAATTGGCTGCAAAAGAAGGGAGGAAAAGCTGGAAGAGAAGAGGAGGGGGCACCAATACAACACAGAATGAGGGGCAGCAGAGGGAGGGAAGGGGCAGCACAGCAATACTGGCTCCGGTGGCACATTCTCATGCACTGTCCCAGTTGGATATGATGCACCATGACTTGTGGGGATGGATGTGGGAGTATTTGCTGCTCTGCCTCAGGCAGAAACATTGCTTCATCCAGTCTTGATAGTCTGGCTCAAAGAGGACCAGGCTCTCCACTCTACCCTGAAAATATTCATAAACCCAAAAAGTTTGTCTTCTTTAGGTGTACTGCTCATATGTTGTCCTTCCAGCACTACTTTCCTTTAGACTGAGTTACCTCTTCAGAAAACCCATCTTTATTGCATTGGCATTTTGTCAGTGCATATGGCATTTCCGTGCGCTTTGGTTTCCGGCACAGTGTTCCATTGCGCCAGAAGCGGTTTAGTCATGCTGGCCACATGACCCAGAAAGCTGTCTGTGGACAAGCACCAACTCCCTTGGCCTGAAAGCGAGATGAGCGCCGCATCCCACTGTTGCCTTTGACTGGACTTAACCGTCCAGGGTTTTTTTTAACTTACCTTTTACTTTTACTCCATTCATTGAAGTTTTAAATGAAAGTTATAACACAAGCCTTTCTATCTGTCAAGTTTCCAACACAAGAAGAAGAAGAAGAGGTGTTTGGATTTGATATCCCGCTTTATCACTACCCTAAGGAGTCTCAAAGTGGCTAACAATCTCCTTTCCCCTCTTCGCCCACAACAAACACTCTGTGAGGTGAATGAGGGCTAAGAGACTTCAGAGAAGTGTGACTAGCCCAAGGTCACCCAGCAGCTGCATGTGGAGGAGCGAGGAATTGAACCCGGTTCACCAGATTACAAGTCCACTACTCTTAACCACTACACCACACTGGCCTTTCCAACTACTGAAAGATGGAGCAGATGTGTTTTGAGGGGAGAAATATCTATTCCTATTAAGCAAGATAATCTCCAGTTTCCCAGCTGACATCTCTTGAGCATTATTGTTATACACAGGAGCAACAAAAGTGAGCAGCCACAAGATTTAGACGCATAAGGAACATTATGTTGCTAATTAGAATGATATCCTAGACTTTTTCTAGCTTGGCAGCTTTCAAAATGCTTATTACAGCTCAGTCAATCAATGTATTGAACTGGTCACAGACCTCACAACTAACATTTATCCAATCAGGATATCTGGGTATATGTACCAAACTTCACATTTGCAGATACACTGTGTAATACATAGGAACTCTGAATTTTGTATACACAAAAACCTTAACTGATTTAAAAGCCCCAAAGCACCATCCCTCCCATTCCTGCATATTGAAGGCAGGGTGTTACGGATGCCATGTAGAAGGAGCATTGCGAGTGGGAGAAACCTTGTCACAGTGAATACTGTAGTTCCCCCAGGCAGATGGAAAGCTACAGTCAGTGGTTGCCTCACCAGTGATAGAGACTGGAAAGCAGGAATGGACTGTGAAGGCAGGGATCTTGCAGCTTTGGGTCCACTGGATCCAATTCCCCACAGATACATACATACATGTACGCATGCATGAATGCATACACAATTTTATTTGTATGCTGCCTTCCCAGATCTCAAACCATGCTCAAGGTGGCTTACCATTTGAAAAAATACACCACTACAGCATAACGAAAGTAGTCATCGACAGTAAATAAAACATTTAAAATGCACAACTAGACTGAAGAATTTCCACATAAATCACAAGAAGATCTAAAATAAAGGTTAAAAAAACCCAGCAACAACCCTCACTCAATCAAGACACCCCAGCCCAGGAATCTGTTCAGCAAGGAGCAGGTCTTCCAGGACTCACAGTCAAGATCCCCTGCTCTTCAGCTATACCAGCCTGGAGATGGCATGGCAAGATTGTGAAAAACTCACATTGCTCCCACCTTCTGCCTTACCTGCTGTGAGCTGGTAGGGCTTGGGACATGTTTTGAGCAATGTCCTCAGCTGTATGAATACAAAGCACCATGGACAGTTCCATTCAAGCAGGAGAAAAGTGTTGTTTCAGCAGCAATTCTACTCAAGAACCTTAAATAGGAACTGCAATTGTATCTCAGTATCTAGTTCCACCTTCCATGAGAAGAACCCCTTTATTGAAAGGGTATCCATCTGCTTTTGAATTCATTGATTCAAACAGAGATGGGGAGATTGTGGTTCCACTAAGACAGGGGTGGTGAGGGAGGAGTGGTGAACCTTTTCTGAGTAGTAGATCAGATCATTATAGTGGGCCAAATTAGAGAGGTGCGTGGGATGCTCATCTGATGTCACTATGACCCGGTGCTTTGAAGCTCCAGTTGTTAGGACTCCAAAGCATAGCATGGGGCTGTTTGAAAGCCCTTTTGCAAACAGTCCCTTGCTGCTCTTTAAAGCTCTGACTTTCAGAATTTCAAAGAGCAACATCTGGCTGTTTGCAAAAGGGTTTTCAAACAGCTCCCAGCTGCTCTTTGAATCTCTGGAGTGGAGACTTCAACCCTACTCTCTGCAGGCAAGGTTTAACCCACCCATACACTTGCTAGCTGATGGGAATTAAACACTGTTGCTTTGCTTTGGTTCCCTGTGGGAACTGGTATGTGCAACCAACTAAGAAATGAACTTCAGCTAGCATTGCCCTCACATTAGAGTGACACCAGCTGATTGCAAATGGACATGGTTCTGGGGAAATGGCCTCATGGGTAAACTGGGCTTCCTAGTACACCAAGAATATCTCATTGACTGGAGGTCCCTCTCCACTGTACTAAGGCTTCTGGAGGGGTCCTCAGATTCAGAGAAGGGCAATGTCCTTGGCTCAGAGAAGCAATGATTCCACAGACTTCTCTTGTACCAGTGTTCTGCTCCCCTGAAGGGATCCCATGGCAAGATGTAGTAGGTATACTGGAATGAAACTCAGACATTTTCCTTGCTCACTCCCTGGTCATGTTCACACAACACACCAAACCATAGTTCAGGGTGCAATGCATGAGTGGAAAGTAAACTTTGGATTCATGCTATGCTATGCTATGCTCCCCCTGTCCCACACAGCTATATGAGAGCAACCCCAAAGCCACCATCCTATTTCCATCTCTTGTTATGATGCTCCAGCAGTCTCCCAGCTCTAGGAAAGCATCAAACTGATGACTTGGAAAGACATTGAATTTCCCCCCATTTTGTTATATATATTCTACATGTATTCTATCTACAGTGCACTGTTGAACATTCATGCAAATATGAGCTATGCAAATACAATCAGTCCCTCATATATGAATTTAAAACTATTTTGATTGCAATATGGATTGCAAGTATAAATGTCTCATAGGCACCTATTGAATATTATTTGTGAGTGACAAACACCACAAGGCAGATAACACTATGCCATTTTGTAAACCTTTTTCAGAGCTTAAGCCTTACTAATAAATATGTGCATTTTTGCTGTTCAGCTCCCGAATAGTGATATCTAACCTATTTTAAGTGACAAAAAGAAGCAAAGCATAGAACCAAAACACAATTTCTGTCCCATATATCTACAGTTGCCATCAGAAGCTGTTTTGCAGGAAATACAACAGAGTGTGCAGCTGAGGCAATAAAAAATTAAAGTCCAAACCCGGTTGAATTTTGCTCTTTCCCTTATTGAAAATTTAAAATCCAAGCTTCTCCCCTCATCTTATATATCATTCAGACAGAATTTCATTAAATTATTTCTGTGTCTCCTTCACATGGTTAACAACTTTTACTTTTCAAACAGTTATAGAAAGAAATCTACTTTTCTGCACGCAGCAGATTGGAACTACATGCAGGGAGAGCAAATTAATTATCAGACTGAGCCATCTGGTATCCACACAACTGGCTGCAACATGTTAGAACAGAAGTCTTTAAATATTTTCCAGGCTTATGCATCACTGTTACAACATATAGACTATCAAACAAACTTTTCAAAGAACAAAAAGGTATTTTACAGTTTATTTATAAAGCAGTTTGCTTGGGGAAAATAGTTCTAAACAGTCTTCAGGTCCAGATATAAACTGGTAGTAATTTTAAACAAATTGTAAATCCTTCTTGCTAAGTCGGGGCCTCAAGAATTTAAGTTACATGAAAAAAAAATTTTTTTTAGCATGCAACACGGCCTCAGTTGGCTTCCAATATATATCAAAATGAATATTTCCACATATAAATTTTCTTTCCTTGTATCCACCGATTAGAATAACTCAGCAGGAATTGATATAAAGCCATTATTTTTGTCAATAGGCTTGCAGATGTGCCTGACATACAATACATGTCAAAGAGTACAGAAAAATAATCCAGTATTATAACAAAAGACATGCCTAATTCTTCTACTGAAAACCAAATCCTCCTACATACTTTTTCATGTTCCAGAGGGTATGCATACACTAGATTTAAGATGTATTTGACTGCCTTACTTCATCTATAAAACATTATCTTGACCAATGTTGTGATCTTTGTTCTGCATTAAACAGCTAACCAAGTCCCACTAGAACATGGGCAATTATTTCCTCACCATTGTTTTAGCACTACTAGGGCATACACATTTTTGTTGACTTAAACAAAGGCTAAAAGAGAGAGGATAGACTTTCTTCAAGAGAAGGTGCAGTTCATATTTTTGAAGGTTTGTGATACCACATCTAACACTATTGTAATTACACTACTGCAAACCTAAGACTATTGTGAGTGGTGTAACTGCGTAAGACCACTGGCACAAAAGTGGCTGGAAAAAATAAGTGGCTCTTCATAACCAAAGTGGCTGTGCAAATCAATCTTACTCACTGAAGTAGGTCAGCCTGTCAGTGCCAAGATGTGTGTTTGCTTTGGAGGACCAAGTAACTAGTAAAGAGCAAGATATGTGTAATAGATAAATAAAAGAGAAAGACACTAAAATGAGAAACTATTATATCTCTAAGAAAAAATATCTTACTGTTGCCCATGAAATTAATCAGCATTAGTGAGAATTAACTAACCCACACAGTCTCAAGTCTATTAGGATATATATTAACAAGGGAGGACATTGTTTTCTTAATACACAGGATCTTTACAGATACTGTCATCGTAGGAGGAAGAGGTATGTTACATTCACCCATGTCCAGTTTAGGAGGGCTTTCCCATATTATTAAAATTCCTGAATTTTATACACTATACTTACATTACAGTGGTGACACCAGTTGTAAATATCTCTCCTATATACAATCCCATTATCACCTTCTGTCTCAAAAGAGCCACTTGCATTGTTGCCGTTGCTTTCTTACTTTAGCATTTACCATTATGCAATCTAACTCTTATCATTTTTACACCAAGCTAGTAACACCTTTGGTCCTCATATGGGAAAGCCCTCCTAAACTGGACATGGGTGAATGTAACATACCTCTTCCTCCTACGATGACAGTATCTGTAAAGATCCTGTGTATTAAGAAAACAATGTCCTCCCTTGTTAATATATATCCTAATGATATGAGTTAGATTGCATAATGGTAAATGCTAAAGTAAGAAAGCAACGGCAACAATGCAAGTGGCTCTTTTGAGACAGAAGGTGATAATGGGATTGTATATAGTGCCTTCATGGTGAAGTCAAGAGTTACAGTGCCTGCTGTGGCTGTAGAAACCGATAGGGGGCATTTAAGATTAATAGATCCTTAAGCACAAGTCTGTCAGTTAACTTGGTAAGTTAGAGAACGTTAAATAGATGTTGTACATATATATGTGCTTGCTTATTAATAAAATGCCTGTTCTAAACCGTTACATTGAATCTGGAACTTTATACAACACAGATGGGGCCTGCCTAATTTTGACAGGTGTTGCATTACATTACATTACATTACATTACATTACATCCAGGGCCACCAGCAAAATGCTTTAATCATGTGTGCTTGCCGGTTGAAACAATGGACACTGAGGCCCTCTGAGCTAGATCTTAAGTTACTGGTAGGACTATACAGATATCGATTGTCCGTTAAGTAATCTGGTCCCAAGACATTCAGGGTTTTATATGTAATAACATGACATTTAAGCACCAATAAGTGCCATGAAATTTTCACAGTGACATGCCACACAGCAATCAGAAAATAATAATGGACATGGATTAGAAGAGATATAATGATCAGATTTTTTCCCCAGTGCAAAATGCAGCAGAAATGGAGGGGAAATATCTCAATCAATACAACAAGGGATGACAACAATGCATTTACTGCTCTAAAAATGGATCAAATGGATTCAGAAAGCAAATCAAATATTTTGTTCCTTAGTCTTTTATCTGCTTTTCTCATTTATGATTTCTATATTATCTACTGCTGTTTTAAACGCAGTTCCCAGCTTTGGCTACTTAAAATAACACAAGATATAAAAGATATGAAGGGAGGACTAGAAGAAAAATAACTGAAGTATTTTCATTGCTAGGGAGGTGTACTTCTGACCCAAAGGAATGCCATTTAAAGACTGTTTTTCCAAGTCGGTGAACAAGGTGGAGTATAGGTTAAAGGGATCAAGCAGAAGGAAAGACTGATGAAAGCTTGACTTTCACTCCCTTGCATGCTGACATCAGAGAAACTTGTAGAAATATTTATTCCAAATCAGCTAAATTCTCAGTTCCTTCTGTTCCCTTGTGAATGTCTTTTGCAGACTTCATAAAGCAGACATTTATTTATCTGTAACATTTATAGACTACTGTTTAGTATAATTCTCTGAGCAGCTTACAATAAACAACACACATACACCACAGTCATAAATGCACTATCAAACACAAAAGGAGAACAGAACCAAGTGCCTCAGCCCTCAGGTCTGCCCTCATCACAGGGCAGCTTTTAGCCTCTTTCTCCCTCTTCCTCCCCATCCAAATACTAGCACTAGAATTGATATATAATAGACAGCTTCTGTTATAGACTCTTATGGGGACCAATGAAACCCGACTTACTTCCAACTGCAAGGGGGAAATGTTTCAGTTGCTACCAAGTCTAACCTACTTCATGGCTTCAGAGCAGAGGCACCAACTTGTGCTGAAGATTGAGAGGGCACAACGTGAGTCATGCACAACACTGCAACATGACGTTGGGAGAAGCCAGGGGCAGAGCCAAACACAGCTCCAGCAAGGCTTCAATGGCCAGCAGCAACTCTTCTCTGGCGCTCAGCCTTCTCCTGCTGCTACTGCTGAGACATTGGGGGGTCCAGCCTCCCAACAAAAATGGGGGCGGGGTAGGAAATGGCACCTGTGCTTCAGAGACAGTACCATTAAGCTTATGTGAATTTCAATATTGCTTTCCAGATTCAAAGTCCAAAAGCAAGATTAATGGAACATATTTGTTTTGAAATAATAGCATGAAGCATGAAGGACAACTCCAGCTAATAGTTTGCCTTCTCCCACCTTACGTTTTTCCTCTTCTGAATCTTTCTATGATTTATTTAAGGGACCTGAAAGTTCATTGAGGTTTTCCCCATCACTGGGTCAAGCTACATGTTTGTCTGTCTGTTTGTTTGTTTGTTTGTTTGTTTGTTTAGCTAATTATTTTTAAATAGGGATTTTTAGGATATAGCACTTACATAGTGGTTTACATGCATACAAATATGGTTGAAATATCCTTATAAGAAAGAAATCACAGTTGTAAAAACCTGCTACAACACAATATAAAACAATTTAAAACAGGAGCTTTAAACCAATGCATAGGCTAGATCATGCAATAAAAGCTATAAAGAATACAAGCTGAACTAAAACATTATCAAAATTGCAGCATCAAAATCGTAGGAGAAAGAAATGAGCCTTTAACATGTTACACACAACTGGATGTATCCTCTTTCTTGCTTTTCTTTTGTAACACAAAAGCAGCTTCTGAGACTGCATGTTTCAGCAGAGGAACATCTGGGGATGGGACTGTTTATCTCTTTCCATTCCAGTCAGTTACTCCCTCCCCACAGTGGAACAGATACAGCTACCTCTGAGATTCATTTCAGTTAAAATAATTGCCCAAAAAAGACATGGCTGTGTGTAACATGCAATTTGGACATTATATGTAGAACCTGAAACAAGCTGCAGCACTTTAGCAAAAAATTTAAAGGGAACTTACATCGCTTTCCTTTTTCTTGTTCTGGGGAGAAGCATACCCTGGTGGTGTTGTTATTTTCAGTTTTGTTTTGGAACTGGAAACACGCTAGGAACTCTGGCCATGAAGAATTCACCATCCCAAGAACTGGCTCACAACCTTCCTTTGCAGCTTCACAGAATGATCTGCAAGGCAGGAGCCCGTGACTAGAAAGAAAAACAAATATTTCTAAGATTATTATCCTTCCACTATGCGTATTTATTTTTACTTTTTAAATGAAAAGCACAAATAGAGAGCTTCCATTTTAAACAACAAAGAGGTTGTCCTTCCTTGCCCTTTGCCCAGCTAGGAGACTTAGGGGGGAAAGTACAGTGGTACCTCAGGTTAAGTACTTAATTCGTTCCGGAGGTCCGTTCTTAACCTGAAACTGTTCTTAACCTGAAGCATAACTTTAGCTAATGGGGCCTCCTGCTGCTGCCGCGCCGCCGGAGCACGATTTCTGTTTTTATCCTGAAGCAAAGTTCTTAACCCGAGGTACTATTTCTGGGTTAGCGGAGTCTGTAACCTGAAGCATATGTAACCCGAGGTACCACTGTACCCATTTCCCAATGGGCTCCTATAGTGGGGTAGGAGAGCTGAAAATAATGGCAATATATTTCCCATCTGGCAACCAATGCGGCCCTTTGGTTTCAGATAGGACATAGGTAGACGAGTCTAAAAAGCCCAGGACCCACATTTTCACGCCCCTCTAGAAGCTATGGTGGCTCTTTTACCAGAAGTAATATATTTAGCATTCACTACGGAAGTGTAAACTCAATTCTGACCAAACTAAGCCTTCTAGAGCAAAATATACATCATGTATTGGTTGCCAAATGTGAAATTTTTACCCCACCCCCCAAAAAGGACCAATCTCCATTCCAAGCTCAGTAAGAGAATGAAGAAATAAAATCTCACCTTCCTGTGCACTGCCTTCATTCCACAGTGAATGCTAAGCCAAATTGTAGCTTTGCATGAACAAGCAGAAACGGGCTCCAGGAGAGGAGATTGTGGCCACTTGGCCTCTCCCCTGTCTTTTTGCAGCTGTGCTGTGTTGAGCTAAGCCACAGTTTGACTTAACATGTCATCTGAATCTGGACTTGTGGTTTAGTTTTATTAGGCAAACTATGAGCTCTTAGACTATTAGGAGAAAGCCAAGCCATGAGCCCAGGTTCAGAAAAACAAGAGGATAAGAGCTAAGACTGCAATCTCCTCTCTGGAAGCCTGCATACTTGCTTGTTCACACTAAACTATGCATGCATCTAGTTTGGCTCTTAGAGGCTATTATAACTTTCCAACTTTTTCATCTGTAATCCAGAGCACACATTATGGTCCCTAGAGAAAAGCTGCCAAGAACAATCTTCCTGTAGCAAGTAGCAAACAACTTCCACTGGGCATCTTACACTTGTAAGAATTCAACACGTCATGCCACATTATCAGTTTTACCAGTTCTGCTCCAGATTGTTGGTGGCTGCTGGGAAGTGTGAAAATTCATAACATAATTAGGGGAAGGTGATTTGTGTGATATTGAGCAGTACTTGTTGCAAATATTGCAGCCTAAATGGAGATAACTTGCTATGGAAAAGATGTTTCTTAAGGTATTATTTCAGATGATTGCAATAGGGCCTAACTGCAGCATATAGCAACAGCTATATCCATGTTTCCCAGGACAATCTGTTTGCCCAGCAAGGGTTATGACCCTCGTCACATGATGGAAGCAGGAGAGCAAAGAACTCTGGGAGGCAGGCACAGTTCCCTTCAGTTTTTTCCAATTCACCAAGCAACATCAGATGTTGAACATATCTGGAAATAAAAACTCTATACTACTGCCTCCCTTCCTCTCAGCTCAGTTCAAATAACCAAAGGAAAAATTACCCGTAATAATTCATCATGGAATTTATGTAGAGAAGGAACTGCAGACCCCAGTACTAGGGATGGGCCTCATTCATGTCCTCAGAACCTACCAAAGACCAAGCATCCTATTTGATATGGTTACCGAGGACCCAACTGGGTTGGGACATACCACAGCATTCCCATCTGGGTGGGTTCCAACTGCATTTATTGAGACTAAAGTACCTATTTATGAACTTTGCACCCAAAGTCAGCATCAGCTGAAGCCAACAGGGCCATTCTGTAGTGCCTGGTATATATACAGTGGTACCTCTGGTTGCGAACGGGATCCGTTCCGGAGCCCCGTTCGCAACATGAGCAGAACGCAACCTGCGTCAGTGGGTCGCGATTTGCTGCTTCTGAGCATGTACGTGACATCATTTTGAGCGTCTGCACATGCACGAGCGGCGAAATCCAGAAGTAACCCTTTCCAGTACTTCCGGGTCGCCGCGGGACGCAACTTGAAAAGATTTAACCTGAAGCAAACATAACAAGAGGTATGACTGTACTTGGAGAAGGAGAATTAGTCACAATAACAGTTGTTGACGGTGACATGATGGAGTGAGCCAATATTTTTGTTGGCTTGGCCAACCTTAATCCACCCTGCATAGATAAAGGAAGATATTTCTCCCCAATACCCGCTAAATGAAAGGATACAAACAAGCAGGCAGTGGACCTAATGACCTTTGTTATTTCAAAGTGCACCTTCGGAGCATAGTGAACATCCTTGAAATTCTGCACTTTCCTCCATGGATGCTTTGGATCTCATCAAGAGGAAGGTAGCTATAACTCTTGCTGTGTATGGAAATGAGAAAATACCTTGCAAAAGGCTGAGGAGCAGATGTGTTTGAACACCGCATGTTTTGTGAGAGATGCCTCGATGTGTAGCCACAGAATAGAATTTTAAAGAACAGATGCATCAATACATCTTGTGTAAAGGTGCAAAGGGTGATCTATGCAACACCACAAGCACTGTGACCCACTCTCTAAGGGGGGGGGAATGTGCCACTGGTGGAATTTACATAGAAAAATCCTCCTGAAAGCATTAAATCATCAAGAGTTGAGAAATTGGCACAAACAACCTGCAACCCTTTTAGCATTAGAGTTATGGTTTTTAAACAAAATATTTGCATCCTGCAACTGAAGACTCATGCGAAGTTCAGAAGAAAGGAAGACAATAAAAACATATTTAATGTGCTCAATTATACCCGCTGGTAAACTAAGAGTGGCAAAAGTCAGGCAAAATCTGCACTGCAAAGCACCAAGCCGCAAAGGCAATTCAGGTTGTGATACATAACTGCAACATGGGAGGTGTATGTGATGTCAATGTGGTAAAATGACAATCGTATCTTACCCTTAGCGATTTAGTCTGCTGCATTCAAATGCCAGACAGTCAGACACAGACACTGTGGATTTAGAAGGAACAATGGCCCTTAGCAACTTAAAGATAATATGGAGCTGAGGTGGCTAATGCCTTCATGGCACCCATGGCTTCCGCTTGACTGACCTTGAAACTAAAGAAACCACATGGAAGTTGACGGTGGGACCTGCTTGCCAACCGATCCACTTGGTAAGGCTTATACGCTCCTGAAACCCCGTTGAGACAGGTGCCACTCAGCCAGGACAGCTGAACATCACTGTACCCCGCAAGGTGTCCCAATATGATAATAAGTATCTTTCTTTCTGGCCCGCTGATTAGGAGCAAGGAGTCTTTTGGCAGGTGTTCCACCTTAGTGACACATATGTGAGTTGATGTATTGCTGAAACACAGCAGCACATGGCCGATATGTAAGGAATGATATGTTGTATATTTCAGTTTGTTTCAGGCTAATGTTCAAAGGATAAGCTTCAAATGTGATAGGAGAGTATATTAAGTCTAAAAAATGATTAAGTGAATAGATCCAGTCTAGATATAAAAATCCATTTGTAAGTGTCCAGTAAGCCAAAAATGTTATCATTGTGTAATGATGTTTTTCCATACTACTATGGATTAAGAGTTCTCTATAAAAGAAAGAAGAAAGAAAGAGACAGAAGAGAAATAAGCACCTATTTGTCTTGCCTAGTTTCCTTCTGTGGCTTCCAGGACCTACCCTAGAACTGCACATTACACACTGACAGGCTCCAAAATATTCTGAGGTCTTTGACTCTCCAAAAATAAAGCTCCCTCACAAACAGGAAAAGAGTTATTGGGTGACTTGTTCTGAAAAGGTGTTACTGGCTCAGATAACAGGGCTTTAATTGGCAGGACAGCATGCAAGCAGCAATGTGGGTATATACTGATAGCTAGCTGCCCTTGTCAGTGGGAGAAGTTGCAAGTCATTTATTGTTGGTATTGCATCTGCTACTGGCAGAGACCTTTTACATAGTTCTGGAACGTTTCTGTCTTTCATCACATCACAAAATAGTGGTGAAAGATACTATTTTGGAATGTGAGGGCTCCCTATCCAAGTATCAAGTAAGCTGCTGTCAGAGATTAGTACTAGGCAAGGCTCAAGATAAACCCATCACCTTCTGATATGTGATAATTTCCCTAGTGTTGTGCATAGAGGGCATTTAATATTGTTACCGGCCACCTTCCAGGGGTCTTGGCACTTAACCAGAGTTTATGTTTCTTTTGGGAAAAATGAGGCACAGTGAAGAATATGGTTTATTTACACATATTTACACCCGAGTCTGGATGTAGAGAGGGTTCTGAGCACTGCATCTTATGAGGGGCTTACTCCCCACAGGAGAACAGCATAGGATTCAAAAGTAGCCAAAACACTATCTATGTGTCTCCTCCACACAGCTTGTATGATCCTCAGCCCTCATGGCCTCTAGCCCCACCCTTCTTTCTCTCAAAAACCCTTGATAAAATGCAATTCAAGCTTGTGCAAAAAGGACACTTTTTCCTGTGGTGACACCATGCCCCTTGCAATGCTGGCAACCTCACCTCCCCGCCCCCTTCTTGTCTGACACTGAATGTCCTGATGGTTCACCTTTTGTCATGGCATTGCCTCTGCTATCACCTGTTTTGTTCCTTGATGGCACCTCTCTCAGACAATCTCCTGAGGAAGCTGGCTTGACCTACTTTTTAAAGCCTTGCTAAATCCATTGATCAAACCCCACCTTTCCTAATTTGCTAATTTCAGAAATTATGAGGAGAACCTGGCACCCAGAACTTTTAAGGGATCCTTGGCCCCCTGCGAACCCACAACAGTATTATATAAACAGGATTTCAATTAACTTGAGAAAGCATTTAATTTAAAATATGTAAAACATACTTCTTTTTTTAAAAGGGGAGACTTTTTCCACTAATGCAGAAGACTAAATTGATAACAGTTCACTTGGTTCTCATAAAATCAGTAGAGGCAAACACTTCAGTAAAAAAAAATATACATTTAAAAATAAAATAAAAACAGAAGGCCCTTCATTCATTCTGGGTGGTACAGAAGGACTTTTCAACTCCATAGATCAGAATACAAAAATCCCAATAAATGATCCAATAAAACTATGGTTTTCCACCATGTTGCTTTTAATGCACACATTTAGAAACCCACTAATTACACTGAATATTAAAAATGTAAACAAATCCATGTGGCTCTTTTGTTGTATAAATTCATTCTTTGAGTGGGAAGCTGCACAACTGGAATTCATTTATTGGATTGGTGTGTTCTTCTAGATTTGAACCGGGATTCTGGATGGGTGGTCCTTTGTAGCTTTGTGACATTGCTTTGTTTTCCACTCCACTTTATCAACTGAGTTAATGTTTCAATGATCACATCCACACAGTGATAAGTTTAGATTTTCTAAATGAAAACCTATGTGTGTAGGAGGAAGATTCAGCAAATTAGTTCAAGCATAACTATTATAAATCAGTCTCTTTTGCAGCAGTATGCTTACATGGGTTATACTAACAACTTGATAATAATTTAGAAATGACTGGGCTCATAAAAGGAGAAATTTATGATACTTAGATAGATTGGCCAAGTTTATGGTCTGGAAGCAACCAAGAAAACGCTAATTCTATGCCATACCATTTACCACAACACTTGCCACAACTACATTTGGTCCTTTAAGCTCAGTAAAGCAAATAAATATGAAGCAGTGATCAAATTTAATACAGGCCTATTTGTTCCCCCTGTCAGCAATGATATTATGGTTAAGCATCTACATCTTGATTAATCTTTATATACCAGATGTTAAAAATAAATGAGTGCTACCATTTATGTTTGTTTTTTTAAAGCCATCATAGGACACAGGATAATGTAACACAGCATGTCCTTGTATTCCCTGACTAAATTTCTTTGGATCATGAGATAAAATCAACTGTGATTTTAAAAATAAAATAAAATCTGTGTGTCTTATCTTTTGCACATTCCAAAATGGAACCCATTAATGCAGGGTATTTTCCCTGCCTGAAGATCAGTTCCACAATGATTCCTATGATAAAATTCCTATGAAACCGTCCTGTGGAATGCTACAGAAAAAGGAGCTACCTGCCAGCATTGTTCTCTGAAATCAGATTTCTTCCTGATCTGTTCTAGACCATGATCCTGCCTTTGACAAGTGTCATGTGGATGGAAGCATGAATGCACTAGATGTGTGAAAGATCACCTGAAGACTATTCAGGCAAGCACCATGTGCTGCTCAATCCAGACCCTGGGGATACTGCACTTATGCTAAAATAAAATAATATGCCAAGGATGTATTATAGAGGAGGTCTTGCTTTCACTCATAAACACACTTTGTGCACCTGGAGTGCATGACAGGTATGCACCACTAGTGCACTCTTTAGACTCTAAAGCAGTGATGGCCAAGCTTGGCCCTCCAGCTGTTTTGGGACTACAATTCCCATCACCCCTGACCACTAGTCCTGTTAGCTAGGAATGATGGGAGTTGTAGTTCCAAAACAGCTGGAGGACCAAGTTTGGCCATCACTGCCCTAAAGTGAAAGAGGGATATTTATAGGATGACTCCTGTGGTATCTTGTAACCAGTATTATCCAATGATAATTAAGAGTAAATTGCTCTATGGTTTTGGAACATTACCTAAAATGCTTGATCATTCAAGGTCTCCAAACCGGTAGTAGACTAACTATTCTTTATCTGAAATGTTTGCTCTTTCATATCCAACATTGGTATAGTATAACCGTAATGCACTATTCTCGTAACACATTTTCACACAGCTCATTCTATCATAAACATTGTCACAAGAATGTTATCTTGATGGGGAAATAGTCTCAGTTTGACTATCATTATGTGTTATGCATGTGCACTGAGACCAGCGGGATCTTCTGGCCCTTGCCATCAATTTCCATGCATTCGTCAGGTGCTTAAAAGGACTGGATTCAAGATTATGTAGGGCTTCCAATCACATGGAATACCATATGTGCATACAACTGGATGCACTGTACATGGAAAAAAACCTTTTACACCTACTGTATGGAGATTGCTTGGGGATGAACCAGCAAGCATGAACCCCACTCCTACACACATTCTTTCCCTCAGAGGATTCTGAGCTCTGAAGGTTGTGAAGGGTTGCTGGGAAGGGGTAAACTACAGTGCCCAGAATTATTTCAGGGGAAGGATGTGTTTCAAATGTGCTTTAAAAGTGTGGTGTGTACACAGCCTTAATCAGTCGAAACATATACTATGAGAATGAGGCTGCTAACTGAAGTTGACAACACTACACGCAGCAAATTCTGGACAGAAATAGATGAAAAATAGAGAGGATATGTTTGATGCACATTGTACATAGTATTTCAGTGTGTGAAAGGGTGTGTAAGATGTGGCAATGCTAGGGTTCATATTTCACAGCTTGAAAGTTTAGGAGAAGCCTGCTGTTAAGTCTGGACAAGAGTTTTTAAAGCTGTACTGTGTTGACATTCCTAAATACCTGAAGTAATTTCTTGTTCAAACTGAACATAGTTAACACTAATTACTGCCATTTGTTCAGAATTTAATAACTAAAAGAGTGCCACCAGTTATCATTGTCTGCTTCTCAGCCAAATGACCTCACTACGGCTCATTGAGTGTTTTCTGTCCTCATATTTAAGAGGAATCAAGTTAATTACAGAAAGCCAAGTGTTAGGACATAGAAAATACATTTCTAATATTCAGCAGCTGACTCTAACCGGAAGAATTATCAGGAATAGCTGGCCTATCACAGTTTTTCTGTACAAGAGAAAAGTATTTCAGAATGCCATCAATTCTGGTCTGTGTTTTCTGTAAGTCTTTCATACTTATAGAATACTTTCATACTTACAGTACTTTCATAAAGTACAATGTAGTTCAGTGGACTGAATATCAGACTTGGGTCAGGAGTGTTGGGCTATGACTACCAGAGCCGTACCACATGAGCTTTCTCAAAAAATACCTCAGCCCTAATGATTTATTGTCTATTAATATGTGCATGCTGTCACATCCACAAGCACAGCATAAAAATTATCTGTAAAAAGCCCACTGGGTACTCTGAAATAAGAGTGGCAAGTTCTTTCAGCTTTGTTTCTTTCAGTTTCTCGTTTTTCCAATCTTAAATTTGGTTCTCCACATTTCAGTAAAAATCTGCAAAATTTCTTTTGAAAAATTCTCATGAAAATTTTTAGCCATTTTGGTACACATTTCTCCTAATGGAATTTTATTATTTGTGCGGGGGGGAAACAAAAAAAAAAACATCTGCCCCAGCAACTCTGGGTGGCTAATATATGCATTTTTGTAAACATTGGTTGGTTGGAGAAGTGCATTTCAAAGAATGACTATGTTTCAGTTCTCATGTGTTATAGAAAGTACAAAATTGATAAATTTGACTTAAAATGCAAATGGAATTGAATTTGTCCCCCATCCCTACTCTGGAATAGATGGGGATCAGGGAAGAGGAGAGGGAGTGATTCTATTACCCGTTCTCTTTTCCACCACCTCACCCCAAAGTTCACTGCAGAGGAAGGAATACAGCTTACCTTTGATCAACTAGCCTCCCCTCAAATATCCACCAACAGAAAGTTCACTTCCGTTCCTCAGGGACAGTGGTGGTTGTGACATTGTGTAGCCTCAGTGAGCTAAGCTGGGGGGGGAGGGCATTCCGTCACCCACATAGCCTTGGCTGACTGTTGGGCCTTTTGGTAAAGGTAAAGGTAAAGGTAAAGGTACCCCTGCCCGTACGGGCCAGTCTTGACAGACTCTGGGGTTGTGCGCCCATCTCACTCAAGAGGCCAGGGGCCAGCGCTGTCCGGAGACACTTCCGGGTCACGTGGCCAGCGTGACATCGCTGCTCTGGCGAGCCAGAGCCGCACACGGAAACGCCGTTTACCTTCCCGCTGGTGTGCGGTCCCTATTTATCTACTTGCACCCGGAGGTGCTTTCGAACTGCTAGGTTGGCAGGCGCTGGGACCGAGCAGCGGGAGCGCACCCCGCTGCAGGGATTCGAACCGCCGACCTTTCGATCGGCAAGTCCTAGACGCTGAGGCTTTAACCCACAGCGCCACCTGCGTCCCCCGGGCCTTTTGGTACAGCCTATTAAATGTTGTTTGAATTGGCCAATCTTGGCATTTGGTGGGAGGAGCCAGGACCCTTTAAATGCCAGCCACGAATGATGCACTCCTCCAAGACGAATCAGTTAGGGAAAGGAGCCACATTAGGGAAAGGTCCCTGCCTTTCTGAAGGTCCACTACTCATTCATAAGGATGATGCCTACTTATCCAGATACCAGTTCACTGCAGTTCTCAGAAAAGCCATTATGGAATGCGGCCTCAAGGCTAGAAAATTTGCTTCGCATTCCTTCTGCATAGGCATAGCCACCACAGTCCTCCAGTCGGGCCTTCCACCAGCCCACATAAAATCACTGGGTTTCTGGCAATCATCCGCATGAAAGTGCTATGTGCCCACTGGAATGGCTGAGATTACTGCTTCATGTTGATGTTTTTCTTCCAGGCACAGGCCACAAGCAAGTTTGGATCTGTGGCACAGCATAGTGCAGTTTGTTCACAGAGCAGCCCCCCCACCCGCCATTTCATTTCCATGAAACATGTACTTAAATCCTTTCTAGCAGAGCTTGCTTTTTTATAACATTTGCTCCCTAGTCCCTAATCAGTTGCAATACAAAATGGAAGATTTACTGGCCTGCATTATCTCATAAAAACATTTACACCAATCAGCAGTGATAACCTTGTAATCAAGGGATCTATTTAAAGGCAGAATTGCCAGGTGCACTCTGCAGGAAATATGCATATCAGACTAGCTCATCCTGACCTCTCAAATATAGTTAATGTAGTTTGAAACACACCTGGCTGACTGAAGTTGGCCTCCCCCGCCCCCCGACCCCACAAAAAACACTTTTCACCTGCTGTGTCAAATGAAATGCATTGGTTTCTTAACTCCATTTAGTCAGAGCTATTCTTTCTACAGACACTGCCAGTGACTAGAATTATCATTAAAATTAAATTATTATTATTATTATTATTATTATTATTATTATTATTATTATTATTAGAGAGCTTGCCCAGGCCCACTCATTTATTTCTGGAGACCTAGATGCTCTTTTCCTCTTCTGTTTGACTATTCATGTTCCTCACCAACCCTGTAATAGGTGCTGGAACTCATGTTTCCTCTGTAACAATGGAGGAAAGGTGTTTTATGTGTCCTGACCAAACCTTTCTGCTTGTGATATGGACAATAAAACTCCTGGAACATGTGCTTAATATCATGCTATAAAAACAACAAATGTTTCAGATTTCTAATGCCAAAAGAAATACTTAATTATAACAGAGAACACATTTTTATATTTAAAAAATCAAGATTAAATAATTGAACCAGATGTCAAAATTAGACTGTTTTTACACTTGACAATACATATGTTAATACTTGCCAATCATAATTAGTGTTCCACAAATTCCCTCATATCTTAAGAACAATAGTTTTCTTTTCACTCATCTCCTTGTCAGCTGCCCTTATCACTCAGCCCTCTGCTTTCTTACCACTCTTCATTTCACACATAACGAAATTCCCAGCTATTAAATTCTAGTAGCTTTTAATAGCTATACCTTTGGTGTGATTTCCTTCTGTCCCTTCAGCACTCATAGGTTTAGTACTTCACAGTACTAAGTGATATCAAGAGCTTTCTTTACTGTAAAAGTAATTCATTTATTGAGCCTGCAATCCTATACATCATTGATGTTCTTCGACTACAGTTCCCTTCATTTCTGCCAATGGGCCAGGATGGTTCAAGTTGGGATGGGAGTTAGAATCCAACAGCTTTAGGGGAGTCACAAGTTCTGCATCCCTGCCATGCATACTTATCTGGGATTAAGCTCCACTGAACTGGAGGTTACTTCCAAGTGGGCATATCCTGATTGGTTACTCCTTCAGGGTTGCGCCTGGGTTCAGGTATCTCCCCAAATGAGGAGTCCCACCAGGCTGCCAGTAGACAGCTCTCCCTCTAGACTCCTTTACTGGGGTACCCTGCATTTTGATCCTGATGAGGCTCCACTCCCCACCCCAACACTTAGACTATGGATCCAACCCAATGTCTTTTTCCGCCAAAGTTATGACAATTGCTATGACAAAGGCAAAACGCCCAGACAGGCTCAATAGGTCCACAGGCAAATTCCTTCATGGCCCTGAAGACAATGATCAATTAGCTCCACAGCAATGATACGGGTAGGTAGCCATGTTGGCCGAAATATATATAAAAAAATTGTATGTGCCATACATGTGCGTTGCTCCCCTACCTCCAGGCAGACCAGACATATGGGGTGAATATGCTGCCCACTCCCAGTGCGTCCAGCCTTTAAAGGGTCTTGTCTCCTCCCTTCAAAGGCCATGATCGGCCAATTCAAATAAAACTGAGCAGGCAATTCCAACTGCCTCTGCAGCCAGCTGAAGCCAATGATGACATCAGCCAGCCATGTCGGTGATGGAATGCCCTCTCCCTGTGGCTCACCATGCTGTGCCGCTGTCCCCAAAGGAGGTAAGCAGTCTTTACTGAATACAATTACTAAATACAACAATTAAGTGATTGTCTAGTATAAAAAAACTGAAACCAAATATAATCAGACTCCAAATGTTTGGCAACTAGGTGAACATTTAGGTATTTTATGTCAAAAAATTGCAAGAGTATTTTAAGAAAAATATGGAATAAAATACCTTACTATCTCTTCATTTTGTTACAATGTAAGGTATATTAGGGATTGTGTAGATGAACAGTGACAGGAAGCCCCAAACATGCCTTTAAACAACTAAATGAATTAACCTCATAAAATGATGGGACATTGCTTTGGGCAAGTGGGGGAGGGTGACTTTGCTGGTATCTGCCACTTCTTTTTCATGTCATGATGAGCACTCCCATACTGGAGTGGTGCAACAAAGAAGTGTTCAACTGCTAATGCACTAAAACAAAATACACACACATAAATATAAATCACAAAAAGGCTTGGACATGGGAAACGATTTGAAGAAAAACAAAGCAATCATATTCCATGTAGGCAGACTATATATTTTTCCACAGCTGCCACATGGAGAGGGCATCATCACTTGGGTATAAAAAGGTAAAGGGACCCCTGACCATTAGGTCCAGTGATCAATCATGATTAGTGGGTCTCAGTACCACAGGAGCTAATGGTGGCATGGAGGGCTGTCAAATGTGGTTTTATATGATACACCTATGTACCTGTATTTGCCATCTTTAAGCAATCACTGACATTGCACAGATGAGCACTGCATATGATTTAGTGTGTAATCACATGGAAACATTATGTGTGAATCAATGCTAATCACTCTGTGAAGGAAGAGATTTCTTTACTCTGAACTGATTTCCACTCAGATATACCAGCACACCTGCAGCAACTAAAATTCACAACGTGGAAAACGATAATCATTAACATTTATTTATTTTAGCTTATTTAAATATAATTTTAATAGCCTTGAAATAAGAAAAGCAGCCAGCACCCTGATTTGGAAACCTGAAAGGGACTGCAGCCTAAATAGGGAATAAGGTTGATTGGAATTTGATGAATTAGGTTTGCTAGTGTGGTGCGGTGGATACATTGCTAGACTTCCTTAGAAAAACTTTCTAAGTCTATAGGTATGCATGAAGCTCATAAAAATAAGGGTTCATCCACACATCCATGTTCATCACTTGTTGACTGTAACATCAAGGTGGCCCAAAGAGTAACCAGAATCAATACCATTATTTGACTGTCTCTTTTTTCATTGCAGGTCAAAGCCCCTTCAAAATCATGTATCCATCATCCTTTATTATGCAGCTCATCTCACTCTCTTGTCTGTAAAAACGATCGTGATTTTCTCCTCCTTTTCTCTTTGCACTGGATTCTTGCCTTCATCACATTCACTTAAATTTCTTTGTACTTCTAAATGCTTGAACCTCCTTGCTCCTTTTAATATTTCTTGTTTAATCTTTATACTCCTCCTAGAGCTGCATGTTCCTCTGGTACTAATCTCTTACTTAGATCAAAGATTACATCTGTTTTTCTCATGCCTCTGCCTATTTGCTTTGGCAGTAGTTTATCTCTGGAACTCATTGGCTCCAGAGTATCATTTGATTCAACCCTTCTGCTCTTTAACAAGTGCTTCAAATAATATCCATTTTCATGTAACTTTTCCAATTATAAAAATTTAGCAATCTATTTTCTCTTGCTGTCCCACCTTACCCACTCCTTCTTTCCTTTTCCACCTGCACCTATTTAGATTGCAAACCTGCATACGTGGCTCAAGGGGATATGAGCCCCAGACGGCAGGTGAGAGGCGAAACAAACAGCACCCTGCCCTAATGACATTTACCAGAACCACAAAAAAAAGTATTTCTCCCCTTTGTGTCCCAAGACACAAAGAAAAGAAGGCCTTCCTTCTCTCAGTGGTGGTGGTGGCGGCGGCAGGGAAACATGAATAGTCTTTCCTCTCTTCATCATCCCTTTGTCACTACCGCCACTAAGAAAAGGAAGCCTGCACAGAACAGAAGGGGCTCAATAACCCATGAACCACAGGGCTGGCTTGCTGCACTCAAGTCCTGGTGGCATCCAATGGAACCAAAAGCCTAGGAAAGCTGGAACAACTTGAGCTTCCTTGCCTCTCTAGCAACCTCCTAGCCCCAAGAGAGGAAGAGGTGGAGCTACCATCACCATGGCACAGCATGGAGCTGTAGCAGACAAAAGGGAGGTGCCCAGCAGCAAGCTAAAGTGGGGGAGATCTGTGTCAGAAGCAGCCCAAGGATGCTGCAGAGGTGAGCCAAAGGAGGGAAAGGAGAGAGGAGTTTCAGAGAACCATCTATGTGGTGGGGGGGGGGATTGGCTGGTGTTGGCACACTCTGCACATGGGCAAGGGCCATGGTGCACTTCCCCGCCTCCCCAAGATGACCCTGGCACTGGGAAGGGAAGGAAATTGGGGAGAGTAAGGTGTGGAGGCTAAGCCTCAGGACATGTGGGTGACCTCCTGGCTCCCATTCACCCTCCTGTGTTTCTCTCCCTTTGCTCCAGCAACTGTCCAGACTTCTGCCCCCTGTGGCAAAATGTATAGATCCAGGACTGTAAGCCTGCTAGTTCTGCTTAAGACTTGAAAAATCATAATCTTCAATATTATGTGGTGTCAACACAAAACACAGTATTTTTCAAGTGTTGTCCTTATTAAACTGAAAAGCACAATTATGTGAACATAACAAGAGTAGGGTTCCCCGTGCCTGGCCTCAAACAAGTCTGTGTCTTTATTGGCTACACCAATGGAAAACTTAACCTTCTTTTGCTGGGATACCTGTAAGGTATTCAGGGTGAAATAATGTGTGGAGGGGGTGGCAGTAGCTGGCCCCACTGAAACCTTGCCACAGAGCCTAAAAACCACATGCATGATCTAGGACTATAGAAACCACCAAATATTCAGCTGCAGGGCTACTGATGGGAGAAATGGAATGTATACTTTGCATAAAGCAACTCAAAGTACAACACATCAGGCAAAAACTACCTCAGATAGGTAAGAATTCATTTACATTTAAGGTGAGCTGTATTTTCTCGGGAAGAGGACAAATGCTTTCACAGGACATTTCAAAATGCTGAATATTGAATTCTGCCGCTAAATTAAATGTGGATTAAGATGCACCCAACTGGCCCATAATCTATAACAAAATCATTCACAAGAGTTAATGTGTTCAAACTGTTATAAGAATACTATTTACTTGTCCCTGAGTAATACATTGCAGCTTGTTCCTTTGAGCTCGTTTAGCTTGGCAAAAATCTGTTGGAGACTGTCATCCACAGCTAAATTACTTCAATAAAAAAGGCCATATGGTTTAACTCTAGGCTGCATTGCCATGATTCAATATTTGGTTGTAGTTAGTTCTAATCACCCCATTTTAGTTCCCAAATACCTGTCATCACCATCACTGATGCACTCAGGAAGAGCAAGGCTACAGCCGAACAGCATGATGTGTTGATAGCAGCTGAGGCGGTTGAGATAACCAAAGAACTTGAGAAATTTTTCGATTTCAATGCTTTTGACAATGGAAAGGACTGGTGTTAAAGTGGTGTGGTTATATGGCAGCATTTGGCACTGGCTGTAGGTGATACTTATGCAGGAACCTGTGAAACAAGAACATATGCGGGGGATGAACAACATTATTGTACTACAAAGCAAAAATTGGCTGAATAGTTCAAATAAATATGTGACATTTACTGCCTCTTCTGTTAGTACACTACTTTCTTGTTTTCTCTGCTGTTGTTTTTCTCACTTCAAACCTCATTTACATTTCCTTCTTTTTTATATATTGTTGCCCACTCTACACCCTGCCAACACCCGTTTTGATCTTGGGCACATGGAGCAACATCCCTCCTCTATTGTCTTCCCTTCAACAGCTGGTATTCAGGATTTTACTACATCCGAACATACAATGCCTAATAACCATTGATAGAGACTCTATGAATCTCTCCAAAATTCTTTTCAAGTCATCAAGGCCATTGGACATCACCACATCATATGGCAGTGAATTCCATAAATTAAATATAATATGCATTGTGTGGAGAAGTCATTTCATTTGTCAGTCCTGGTACATTAATTTCATTGGGAGAACTTGACTTCTAGAATAATTGAAAGAAAACATATATTCCACACTATGAAGAGTTTTATTACCTAATTTTTTTCCTTTGCAACCTTTTTTCTAAACTAAAAAGTTCCAAATGATTTCTGCTTTTGTCAAAGGGAAAATGCTCAAATCACTACTACATTATTTGAATGCTGTTCTCTACACCTTCTCTAGCACTATGCTTTCCCAGTTCACTAAATTCAGCCACACCATGGATTTACATAAAGGTATTATTATATATCAGCAGTTTTCTTTTCAATCCCCCTCTTTGTAATTCCAAATATGGGATTTTCCTTGTTTTCCAACCTTCCAACTCTACTTACAACACAAGTAAGTGCCACTGAGTTCAATGGGTGTATTGGATTGCAGCCTGCCTAAGCAGACTCAAAATTAACATTGGTTTGTCCTTCCTTCCTTCATTTTAGTTTATTCAGAGTATTTATAATTCTTTATAAGAATACAGAAATGTACAATATGCTACAGTAGTATAGAACTATAATTAATACTGTGCAATTCCCACAAAATATTATTCATAAATACAGTTTTAGTATCCAGTACTGTAATTAATTACATCATTAAGCATTTAAAGAGGAAAAACGAACCTAGTAATAATCCTTCCTCAGCTCAATTGTTTCATCTATACATTGTACTCTTAAATTTTCCCCAACAAATATTATGAATTCACTGAGTCTTGCACTTTACTGTTCCAATATTTTTTTAAAAAACTCAATTTTTCTATAATATAACATTTTCTCATTGTCTGCCCTCTCTCGCTTTAAGCAGATTTGTTAATTTTACCATATGCACCACATCCCAGGCTTTAGCTAGGCAAAGAGGTGGTACTTTTCTAGTTCTGAAATATTATGTTGATAGCAGCCATTTACAAATAAGTTGTCATATGTATATCTACTGGTATTCCATGCCCGCCCGCCCCCCACCAGGATATCCAGATAATATTATCATTAGATCTCTTGGGAACTTGTATCCCATTATATTTTTTATTTCTGATAATACTAAATTCCAAAATATCTAGGCCTTTGTACATGACCACATAATATGGAATACATACACACCCACACACCCCAGTATTTTACATTTCCAACAATGATCTGTAGTTTCTGGGTATATTTTAATTAACCTAGCTGATGTCATTTGCCAATGAAATCCTTCCTTCATCATTCAGAAATTGATCTTATCTGTCAGAACTTGTCTGATTCACACTGCAATCTGATGCCTGGGAGAAAGTCCCACTGAACTTGATGAGCAGATATACATAGGAGTGCACTGTTTATAGAATCATAGAATCTTAAGAGTTGGAAGCGATCAAGGGTCATCTACTCCAACCCCCTGCAATGCAGGAATCTCGGCTAAAGCATTCATGCCAGATGGCCATCCAACCTCTGCTTTAAAACTTCCAAGGAAAGGAGTGTTCACCACCTCTTGTGGGAGCCGGTGTTAATTATCTTGTTTTTTGAGTACCTATCAACAGCATTTGTTTTCAGTCTATGAAATTCTGTATTCTTTTAGCATCTCCCATTTTTGTATTTCTACATATTTCTGACCTCTGTCTTACATGTGCCTCTGTAGGTCATGCCAAGAATTCATTGATAGCACAGTTCTATAAATGTCTACTCAGAAGTAAGGCCTGCTGGAATCAATGGGATTTACTCCCAGGTAAATGGTATAGAATTACTGTCTTATTTTAATTAGAAGCATCTAACATTTCAGGGTTTAAACAATCCTTGTCATATGTTGCAGACTCCCACTGATTGCTTTCCAGAGTTTTTCTTACGCTGCCTGTAGCAAATTCTATTTATTTTTAAAGTGACAACTTAACTAAATTTTCCTTTCAGTGTTCCTTTCTTTTATCTTCCCTCTAATTTATGTCCAAGTTTCCATAACATATTAGAGTCTCTTAATTAAATAAGCAACTTATAATAACATCACTTAGCTTTTGCAGTTCTTGCATTTTACAATGCAAGGGTTCCCCAATGCTATTCCTAACACATGGATACAATATTTATTGCAACATGTTTTGCCTCTGTTAATATATTTAAACAACCAATTTCATACTATATGTTGCACATTTTTGCAATTAAATTCTCAGAGACCACCTCTTCCACTATAAACCCCCACACTTTGGCAATTAAGATATTCTAGCAATGTGCTGTTCAAAATCCCTTCTCTTGAGAGGTTAGAACAGCAGCTGGGAAGAACAGGGTTTTCCACTGCATAACCTGAGGCTTTACAACCACCACACAGAGGAGATAAAGAATAGTGTCTAAAGGACATTTGCCAGTCATGTCTAATTAATATCCAGAAATACCACACTTGGTGCAAGCATACATTGGTCCAGCCCATTCTTGAAATACTGTAAAAAAATAAAACTGTGCACAGGATTATCCCCATTAGTTTTGATTCTATCCAATGAGCTTGTAACCATTAACCAACTTGGCACCATTAAAATAGATGAAGTGAATTAGCAAGATAAGTTAAATGTAAGAAAAAACAATTTTTTGGATAACTATTTGGATAAGTTTAATTTTTTAAGGAGTAAGATTAAGGTATCTAAAATTTGAGACATATCTAAAATTAAGGTATCTAAAATTTGAGACATAACATTGGAAACTAGACAGTAAGGATGAAACAAGGTGATAAATTGCTGGAGTAATTTTATATCTTGGAACGTAGGAGCGGGAGATGTGAGGAAGTCCAAAGGAAATAAGAAAATATGTTATGATATGTAATATTTTTGTTTGTGTTTTTATATTGTAACCAAAAAACCTTTAATAAATATTATTTTAAAAAAAATAAGAAGAAATAGAAACCTTATGCGTTGGACCCTGTCCAACAGATTTCCAGAGGAAACAGAATCGGTTGTTCCTCTTGTAATGTTTCCAGTTTGTGACCCGGGATTTAGATTTCTTAATCCAAATGATGATAATATTTCATGTTATTTTCTTTTTCCCTTTTTGGATTAATCTGTTTTTATTGTAGTCTACGGTGAAAGGTTTCAATAAAAATTAATTTTATTAAAAAAAATGAGCTTGTAACCCCATTCTGCAGACTACTGGGAGATACTTCTGTCTGAATAAGCTCTGGGGCTAAACCAATTTTTATATAATGTTCAACAATGGAGTGGCTAAATCTTTGGAATAAATTACTTAAGTTTTATGTGGTATTACACACACAAACACAATTTCCATTTCTTAAACTGAGCCATGTTGTACTGACTCACATTGGAAACAATTGGGAATCCTCTGGTCTAGGATCTTCCAAAAATATTATTGGCCAGAAGCTAAGATGAACTGTACACATGCCTCATAGGGACAAAAGTATTACTTTCCAATAGTCATTCCTTCTTCACTTCAGAATTGTGAAAACAGCAATTCTGAAAGGGGAATGTCATCTATTCCCCTTTCAGTTTAGTCCTCACCAAACTATAGTTCTCAGGATTAGGTAAAGGTAAAGGTACCCCTGCCCGTACGGGCCAGTCGTGACCGACTCTGGGGTTGCGTGCTCATCTCACTTTAGAGGCCGGGAGCCAGCGCTTTCCGAAGACACTTCCGGGTCACGTGACCAGCGTGACGAAGCTGCTCTGGCGAGCCAGCACCAGCGCAGCGCACGGAAACGCCGTTTACCTTCCCGCTATAAAGCGGTACCTATTTATCTACTTGCACTTAGGGGTGCTTTCGAACTGCTAGGTGGGCAGGAGCTGGGACCAAACGACGGGAGCTCACCCTGCCGTGGGGATTCGAACCGCCGACCATGCGATCGGCAAGTCCTAGGCACTGAGGTTTTACCCACAGCGTTATTATTAATCCGCGTTCTCAGGATTATTGGGTAGCAAATAGCTAAACTGGTACAAAACCAGAATATATTTGTAGTATAGATGCAGCCAAAGAACTTCTCCAGACAATCTGTTTAGGGACTAGTCACCCTGATTTGCTTGCACACAGTGCTATATTTCTAGATTATAGGATATTGCATCATGAAATGGAGCTTTGGATGGGTTGTACCAAGTGCTATATTTTCTAGAAAAAGAGGTGTCGGAACTCACCATGAATGCTTCCCTTGATCTCTTATCATAGCAATGGCACCTACCTGAGAGGTGCCAGAACCAGGTTTTGACAAGTTCTGGCTGGAAAAAAGCCCTGCTTGCATAAAGCTTACTAAAGACTATATTTGCTCTTTATTGAGCATTTGTTCTGATTGATTTGTGGGGTAGTTACATGACAATTAACATTCATCATGATTTGCTTGTGGGGTGTTTGTGTCTTCCAATTTATTCATCTCACACTTCTCAATACACTTTCCCATCACTTTCCAATCTTCTTTAACTGTGCAATCCTAACGTTTCAGTATGCACTTGAATCTGTCCTGCAGAAATACTAAGTTTAGAAGCCCCCTAAAAGTCTCTACAACCAACAATCCAGGTGTCTTCTGATTTGCAGTATCAATCAAATTATCAAATAATGTGTCACGTGACTAACATGCTGATAATGCAAAAATCAAACTAACACCACAACTTTTCACCAAACCACCACCTCCCTGATGTTATTTGAAAATACTTTTTTCACATATAAAGTAAATTTTAAACCAACTTTTATATCACTAGTGTTAGCCTATCTTCCCCTTTGGTGTAAAATTATAGTAACAAAGAATGCCAGAACAGCACTTGGTACAACCCATCCAAAGCTCCATTTGATTATGCGATATCCTATAATCACTTGAGATTATATTCATTTTAATTTATTTATAGCGTTTCTATGCTGCCTATGTGTTCTATGGAAACACAATGATGATCTTTTCCCATGAGCAGATTTTTTTAACATATAAATTGTGTGTCTGGTTAAAAAGGTGTGTGTTTACAAAAATACCAAAATATTTTTGAATGTGTATGCATTTCAGTTCCTCTGTTGGAATCGGAAACTATTTTCTTTCATATCATTTGCTTCTTTCTGGAAACACTTTTTCAGAACAAAGCATGACAGGCTGCTGGATCAATTATGACAGCCAATAAGCTATACTATAAAATGAACACAAATGCACTCTCATATCATAGCCTCTAGTCCAGATATGGAGCAAAACCAATGCTGCCATTCCAACTGTAGAAGGACTTGTGATCCAATGGAAGTGTCCACTAACCTAAGAGAAGGAGGAGCAATTTCCCCACTGCAGTTCTGTGCCCTCTGAAAATCTTTTTCCAGCAATGTGGAAAGTGGCACAAAGGCTGCAAGAGAGGAAATTAGCAAAAACTGCCTCCCCTTCAGCTGGATTAGAAAACATTCTGCAAGAACAGCAGCACTGAATCTGCAAATATTTTCTTTCATGAGATGTAAAACTTACAATTGGTCTTTTAAAAATCAATTGGTTTTTTATATTTAAAAAACCAGTCATACACAACTCTCAGCAAATAAGAGTTTATACTCTATAGGCCATAATCTTTGTCAACAATTTTATAAGGCTGAATTAACTAAATTCCACTTAATTTATGTACTTAGTAAGCCACCCAAAAAATAAAAATAAAACATTAAGGAAAGTGAAAGATTATAAGTAAACAGGTTGAACTATAGATGCAACACTATTGGCTCAAGACTGAAAGGAGCTCTTGTTCTTTACATGAAATTGCTTTTAATGGTACTTCTGTTGCACTTCAAGGGCTTTTTCATGCTGTCAAATTATTTCAGGCAATCATATATGTGGGTATAAAACTGTGTGGAAAAAATATCAGGATGTAGGAAACCAGTAGCCATCTCTGTCTTCATGGTTGCTGGAAAGCAACTGCCTGCAATCTCGGAAATGGCTACTGGCTCTACACAACCTGATTCATGCTTGACTTCTGACGCTCAATGTTGTGCCTGCAATACACAATCTCAAGAAGGAATTTGACATTGTGAACCACCTCTAACCTCACTGAGTGTTTGGTAGCAGATATGCACAATATGATGAGTTCAGGACACTGGGTAGAATTTTTTCTACATGCTTTAAAATAGTGGGTAAGGGAAGAACTCAATATGTGGATACTCTTTTTTATTATTTCTTACATTTGTTAGTCGCTTGACACAGAAGAGAAAGAATGACATGCTGGGAAGGTTTGCACAGTCTAGGTCAACAGCCCCATGTTCTGTGTGTGCCTATGGCTTCTCTTCTTTCTTTGTCTTGGATAAAATTAGCTCTGATAATTTATCCATCACAGTGTTCGGTTGCTCCAGAAGTAGTTTAGTCATGCTGGCCACATGACCCAGAAATCTGTCTTTGGACAAACGCCGGCTCCCTTGGCCTAAAAGTGGAGATAAGCGCCAGACCCCATAGTCTAATTTGACTGGAGTTAACCATCCACGGGTCCTTTACCTTTTACCTTACCTATGGCTACTCTTCTTCCTTTGCCTTAGTTAAATTATCTTGGAAGGAAATAGAGCATTACAGGTAGACTGCTGTAGTAAATGTTTGTGCTTGCTTTAATCTATAAACACACAAAGCACATGTTCCACAAATATTTCTATAACAGAGCTGTTCCCTAAGTTTACTATAGAAAAAATGTTAACTTCACTCTAACTAAAATTAGGTTTAGTCAGCCTTTGCCAGGGGCCAAGTCATTTTTTAAAAAACATTGTGTTTTTCAATTATACAGAAACAAGGTATAACAATAAGATGAAGACACCAAAAGAGAAGAACCCCATTGCAAAAATGAGGGACTGGGCTGTTAGAGTTGCAGGGCCTGCCCTGTGGAACTCTTTGCCCCCCAAAATTTGGCAGGAATCCTTCCTGCTTTCTTTCAGATGTCTTTTAAAAACTGTATTGTTCTGACAGGCTGTTGTAAAGACATGCAGTTGAGAATGAAGCAATAGAAGGAGCTTTTTGTTTCTTCAATTTTGAAAGGTAATAAGAGGTCACAGAGAATTGCTAGCAACTGCTTGGTATGTATGTATGTATGTATGTATGTATGTATGTAACCATGCATGTATATGTAACACAATGGATATAGGGAAGGAATATCAATTAACTTACGAGAAATTAAAAGAAATCACTTAAAAGAAGAATATACCCCCCTCTGTGTACACGTTAGAACCAATAACTATCCCAGCCAGGGCTAGCCCTACCTTTAGACAGAGTGAGGCAACTGTTTTGAGCTGGCCCTGATCTCTTCAATGAGGACTGAGTCCATGCCAAGTCTCCCTTTAGTGCAACGTTTCGAGGTCAAGTTGCAGAACAACTCAGATTTTATCTACCTTTATCTGTTTTTGATCAGATATTTACATCATATTATTTTTATTAAGTTTGCAGTTCCTTACTTTCACCCTTTTATTTGCAGGATATATGTAGTGTAAGCAAAATGGTCGCTGATAAATAACTGTCATGCTAAGTAGACTACCTAGATGTACTAAAACTATGAAAGGTAAAACAAGGAATGACATTTTATTCAGTTTGATATTTTCAGTTCCAGTTTTCAGGGCATTTCAGAATGTCCCATCTGAAGTCTATAAGCCGCCCTTAAATATATTCTCTCTCTCTCTCTCTACACACACACACACACACACACACACACACACACACTATGGAGGAAGTGCCCAAGACACATATAAAAGTAAAATCTTCACATTTGAGAATAGATGCCCCCTACAATACAAAGACTTCAATCCAGCCAATTGTGCTTAAGTACCATTTAAATCAACAAGGCTTATAACCAGCTAGTTCTACTGATTACAAATGAGATTTAAATGAGACTAATTTTCTTGGACGGGACGCAGGTGGCGCTGTGGGTTAAAGCCTCAGCGCCTAGGACTTGCCGATCGAAAGGTCGGCGGTTCGAATCCCTGCGGCGGGGTGCGCTCCCGCTGCTCGGTCCCAGCGCCTGCCAACCTAGCAGTTCGAAAGCACCTCCGGGTGCAAGTAGATAAATAGGGATCGCTTACCAGCGGGAAGGTAAACGGCGTTTCCGTGTGCGGCTCTGGCTCGCCAGAGCAGCGATGTCACGCTGGCCACGTGACCCGGAAGTGTCTCCGGACAGCGCTGGCCCCTGGCCTCTTGAGTGAGATGGGCGCACAACCCCAGAGTCTGTCAAGACTGGCCCGTACGGGCAGGGGTACCTTTACCTTTAATTTTCTTGGATTTTAGCTATTGACTACAGAATTATCAACAGCCTTCCAACAAGGCAAGTCAACAAATGGAAAATTTTAAAAAGTGAACAGGCTTATCACTTTAATATGATGTACTTAATGTACTTACCCATGCTTGTTTAATGTATCTTGCTAAGCAGTGATCTGTACAGTATTTGCTTCTGATTAAAGAGCTTAGTCTGCCATACTGGCAGGGATCTTCAATAACCCATGTTCAGAACAATTATTTAGCCAGCTAAATAATGATTCAACATTAAACAAGGTCCAGATAAGGACTTATATGTCTGGAATTTCCAGACGCATGGCAACTCTTGTCGTATTGTGCAACAACGCTGGGCAAAAGTAACAAAAAAAGCTCAACAACTCCCCCCCCCCAAAAAAAGATGAGAATTACCTGAACAAACTGATATTCCTTGGTAGCTATTGATTTAGGAAGTATGCAAATTATAACACCACAAAATTATATTATATTTCTTGCATCATAATTAATTAAGGATCCATATTAATATAAACTTACTTTTTTTCAAATCTATTTGCTGCACAGTAGATGGACTGGTAGGTTTCAGGATAGAAAAAGATGAATTCTTGCCTATGATCTTCACTGATGTGTCTGTGGACTGTAGAGTTTCGTCTCCTGTATTGGTTGATGACCAGGAGTTGTCTCCGGGAGTTTTGGTCAAAATCTTTTCACCTGTAGGACTAGTTTTCAGTGATGGGGTTTGTGAGGCAACCTGTGCAGCTCCCTTATGTATACTGAAGTTTTTATGTATTTGGTCAAGGTGAAATAATGGGTTTGTGGTCCAAGATGGTGGTTGTATTTTGTTCCCCATAGATGGAACAACATTTGAACGACCTTCAGTCATGTTTGGAAAAAGAGTATCAGGCATTTCAGTGTCACCATCAGGGTGAAGTAAGTCGCTTTCATTTGAATGTAAGCATTTTTTCCCCAACACACCTGAATGGAAGGAAAAATCATAGAACATAAACCAGAGAACCTGACAAAATTCACTGAACAAGAATGAACATCCCATACACTACCTACTGGAAGAGATCCTGTAGGTAGTTGGAAGCTCTAGAATAGAAGGCAGCAGAGGACAAGGGTTTTTTGTTTGTTTAATTCTAGGTATCAGTGTTCTGATTTTCCTTCAATTGTGTACATTGCCATCTGTATCTTTTAAAAGACACTTTGTAGCTCTATAGACAAATGTACTTACCCCTTAATAAAATTTAAAATGAACATATGGGAAAATAATATCTGGGATACAGCAATGTCTGAGCATCTCACCAGACACAGAAGGGCAATTAAAGGCATAACAAACAGAAATGTGGAAACGGATTTCCAAGAAATGTGGACCCTTTCTTTAATTATGTTAATGACCAAAATCAAGACCTTGTTATATCAACTGCTCAATATTTTCAGTGGAGAGGTTACATTAAGCAATATGTTCAAACCTTGTTTATATCTAGAATCAATTGATAGAACAAACACCATTCAATGTACTGCTGGACTAAGTGCTTAATGGTTTTTGTATTTGTTTTTGTATTTGTATTTGTTTTGTTTAAAAACCAATAGAAATTTAAAAAAAAAAAAAAACATTTAAAATGCCAGACAGACACTGTTTGCTATATACAGCATTATGCAGTTTAAAGTTCAAACCTATAAATGACTTATTTGGGTTTCCATTTTCATATTCTAAATTATTTTCTTTCTTTTTTTCAAAAAAATAAAATTGACATTCTCTAAAACATCCCTTTATTCCGGGGTGGGGGGGGTGAGGAGTGGTAAACCGTAGGGCAGTGCAAGTCAGTCCCCAATTCAGTTCAGGTCTCAGTATAGCAACTCTGCTCTGGTCTTTTTCTGACCCAGACCCTATTCAGGCCCTTAACTGAAATGGAGGCCTTGCACAGTCCTAATGTTTAAACAGGGTTTAAAGCCCCAATTAAACAACTCAGTCAGCATCAGGGGATAAGGGAAGGAGGAGGAGACCTGAAGGCAGACACTGTAACCTGTACTGTCTCTTCCCTCCCTTGCCGCCTGATCACCCCCTTCTGACAGCTCAAGATCACTCTATGGGGATACGAACCCAGGGTATCTAGGACCACCTTGACCCAGTCCAGACAAATACTATATCAGCATGAATCAGCATATTTCTTACTGAAATCCAAGATTTGTCTGGAGCAGATGCACAACCCTAGAAAACAGGGCCCTGTGTGATTCCTCTGGGGCATTCAGGTTCTGTTTTTAACCCACAAATGCTTTGTCCTTATAAGTATCTACTAGGCATATTACATGAAAATGTGTGATCAACATAAAAAATACAAATGGGGTTTTGTGTATTTTAGTCTTGCCAGCTTCTGATAGACTTACAGCATATGTTTTATTTGTAAAGAAATTTCAACTGTATTGAGGATTTCTTAACTACAATCTCACCACAGCACACTACTTGATCCCATGGTAATTATCTTTATTTCTAAAACTGTGTAATTTATTTCTAAAAGCATGTGCTATTAATTACTTATTCATATGTATTTACTAAATTCTTCCTATCTTTCTTTTTAATATTTCTTTTAATGTATGAGCCAACAAGACAGCCTACATAAAATAAATGTGTTGATGTGGGTAATAAAAGTAACAAAAGTATAAAGTTTTTTTAGTTGCAGAGCTCTTCTAACTACAGAAATTCAACATAAATTACTCCTATTCCAAACTGTGTAGGAAGAATTGGATTTACACCACCTTTTCTGTAGCCTAAGTTCCATTGGGTTGCTAAATCACATGACTAAGCTGAAAGGTGTTGGAATAGGATTCTCATTGCCCCACCTAACTCCTATCAGGCCCCCAGAACACCCCTCTTTGGGGACTTACATCCGTATAAGTTACATCAGCTTAAGTTCCACAGTCTGAGACAGGGTGCGGGACTTATGCCATCATAGACCCAGCTCAGCCCTGACTTAGCTGAGAAAGCCCAGCACATGTCAAATCAAAGCTCCCTCATCCCAGCGAATCTTGGGTTTGGATTATTTTATTCCTAGAAATACACTTTGAATATCATGTTTCTACTTTGTTAGCTTACTTGATCTTAATTCCCTTCAGTCTGTTCTCTGTTTAAAGACAGATCCCTAGACTCAGTTATCAGACAATACAGTCTGATGCTCACCAATCATAGAATCAGAGTTGGAAGGGACCACGAGGGTCATCCAGTCCAACCCCCGGCAATGCAGAATTCTTTTGCTCATCTAAACAAAAAATGCAGAGGCTATAAAAATGTTTTATTGCAAATCATCTCCTGGGCTGAGCCCTGAAAACTAGGTCCTGGGCTGCCCTGAAATCAAGACACACGCTCCTTTGGCCTTGCTGATGTGATCCAAATACGTTTGGCACCAGCTTGGCTGCAGGAGTTGCCAGAAAGAGCCATAGCAGACACCATCCAACCATCTTAGGGACTCCACTCCAGATTTGTGTAGGGTTTACTCAGTAGCCTTTTCTTCTCCCAAAGTTTTCCCACAAGGCAGTGGAGATTTAGGATCAGACCTTTCCTTCTCCTAATTGGGCTACCTTCCCAGGTTGATTAACTTTAATGCAGGATTCTCATGAACATTAAAGCTCAGACCTTAGTGCAAGCATAGGTGGTTATCAAGTGACCCATGGGTCAGAGATATGAAACCCCAAAATATGCTCACCATACAACTATTAATGCGGTATTCCTCTTGCCTACCAAGAGAAGAAATTAATAAGTGAACATCTTTTCTCTTAAATTACAGAATGCTATCGGTGCTACTTTACATTATTAAGTTAAATTACTAGCAAGGTCCGTTGCACTGATCGTTTTGTCCTTGCATATGAATGTAGTACTTACCCACAAATGTAAGAAGGATCACCAACAAAAGTATAAGAGCACAAATGCATGGAATCAATATTAGCAACAAGAGTCGAAGGTACTTGGCAGAGACAAGTTTCTGAGAGCAACCATCCTCCATGTTATCTTCATCTGTTACAAGGGCCTGAAACACAGAGAAGGCTAGTTTTTAAATTTCTAACATAAAAGTTGCATCTAAGTATGGCTACTCCATGACATAATAGTGACACTAAAGCAAAATATACTCAACAGAATATAAAAAAAATCTCATTATACATGACAAAGCCATTTTTCACCTTCTCACCCCTTGCTTTTTCCTGTAAGACCTATTGCAGTCGTTAAGAGTCGTCAACAGGCTCATCACAGCTATCTGCCAATCACCCATTCCCAACACCCTTCTGAGTAATACCCCTCCCCACCTTCTCACTATATAGAAGGGTCTGGTAACTTCTGTTTCAGTGTATCTGAAGAAGTGTGCATGCACACGAAAGCTCATACCAAGAACTAACTTAGTTGGTCTTTAAGGTGCTACTGGAAAAGGAATTTTTTTTTTTTTACTATGGCAGACCAACACGGCTACCTATCTGTCAACAGAATATATTTATTAAATAAATTTATGATGCATTTGCAATGATTGGATAACATGCTCTTATAAGGAAACACATGTCTGGAATGCTTTGAAGGCCTTGAGAGGGAAAATATTTTTCTAGAAACACAAAAAATCTATATATTGAGGGGCTCAAAAGCCAAATAGCTGTCCTAAAAGATTTAGAAGTGCTAATATAAAATACATTTTTCCCTTTTAAAAAGAGTCTATATTTTTTGTTTTTCCTAGGATTGTAGGGCAAATGCTCAACCTTTTACAAGGTGTTTATTAGAATAGCAAAATTATTAATCACAGATGCTGGGGTCTCTGCTGAATACAACTCCTCAAATTATACAATTTCTGACGCAGGAACAACAAGAACATTAAAACAAATTTATTTTGTACTAGCTGGAGGCAAACAGCGATGGAATAAAAAGAGGGCACATTTACCCACTGCCAAAACAATGCCCAATATATGGAGGCCTTCTTTGGGAGACAAATTCTATGTAATAAGGACAATATCTCTCATAAAATCCAATATAAAAGACTCTTATAAAAGTCAACAATACTGACTCAAGTTACATGGTTCATTCTAATGTATATATAGTGGTTTTCACAGACTCCAGCCATCCACCAACCAAACCTGGGAAGTGAGTATTCCTTCATCCTTAAAAACCAATTCCTCTTCACTAACCTAATACTATCCCCCTCCTCCTTACCACCCACAAAATCTGGGCATTTCTCCCAGTCCAGTAAATCAACTTGCTATCTTGTTCTCACAACAAGGCTTCATGTGGTTCTGTTGATTTAGAATGTGCGGATTTAGCCCAGGTTTTGAAGACGATTTCATTGTTTTGGTTTGTTCATTACAATGGAAACAGCGAATGAATGACAAGAATTGTATTGGAGTCTTCCTTGAAGAATTGGAAAGGATATTCAGAAGCTCAACATAGTTATTGGTGAATATTAGGGCTTAGTAAACTCTGCTGTTGCTTTCTTAAATTTCAAACATTGTTGTATAGCTTCAGTAAAAACCACAAAGGATAAATTATTTTTGTTCTTTGGCATTCTTATGAAGTGAAATATCTATGATGGACAAGCATTAATCCTTGCATTAAACATGTGCTTTAAAAAAATGAGTAAAGGCAAAATGCTCAGAAAGAAAGAAATAACTTGGAACAGAAGTTCCATTATTTTCTCTGTTGCATTATAAAACGTAATGCAGAGTTAAAAGACTACTCCAATTTTTTCATTTTTAAAACAAATCCAATTACAGGATATCATTTTTATTAATAACCTATATAATAAATGTGGCTAATATTTAGGGGGTGAAATAGTTCTGAAAATAGTGTGAATTCCAAAGCCATGAGTACAACATGAGGGAGACAATACTGAGGGAGCAGTATGTGTATGGAAGCAAGATATTGAGACCGATTTCCTTGTGAGCCTGGTCTGGTTGACAAAAATGCAATGTTGTTTCAAAACAATTCTGTGAAAATATGGAATAATGTTAAAGTGGATTTACAGAGATGGAGAAGAATGCATCTGTCCCTCATGGGTAGACGATTTTCCCTATGGGCTTGCTTCGCAAGACAAAAACGTCTTGCGAGTTTGCTTCCTTTTTCTTAAAGCCGTTAATACCCAGCGAATCCGCGCTCCGCAAGACGAAAAAAATCGCTAGACGACACAACTCGCGGAACGAATTAATTTCGTCTTGCGAGGCACCACTGTATTACCTAAAATGTTGTTCCTCTTTCAGACCGTGGCAGTAATCAGTTCAGTAATATGTTTTAAACAATGGCAAACAGACATTACTACAATTATTTGACAAGGGAAGAGACCAATAATAAGTTTCAATAATTTAACAGATGTAAAAGAAAGAGAAGGCTTAGCCTTACCAAATTTAAAATTGCATCATGAAACAGCATGTTTAACTTGGTTAAAAGAGTGGGTAACATTAATGAAGATTAGATTACTGGATTTGGGAGGAATTGAAAGAAGATATGGGTGGCATTCCTATTTGTGGCATGACAAGTCAAAGTACATAAAGACTTTCTTAATCATTATATAAGGAGGAGTCTGTTGGGGGTGTGGAGGAGGAATAAAGATCTTCTGGAACACAAAAAAACACCTATGGATATCACCAATAGGTGAACATTAAAAAAATGATTAAGTGGGCAAAAGATGTTGGACACAATATAGTTATTGCTACCTGCGGAAAGCTTCGGAAAACATGTATGAAATTTACAACATGTTATAGCTTGAAAGATGATGTACAGGTGGTATTTAACACCAAAGAAGCTAGCTCGATTCTAGAAGAATGTATCAAACAAGTGTTGGAAATGTAAGAATTGAAAGAGGTCATTCTATCACATGAGGCTGACCTGCATGGAGGCCACGGCCTTTTGGGTCATGATATATAATAGGAAAAAAATTCAAACTGATCTTTCTCAAGAAAGCCTTCCTGCTGGGGATACTGGAAAGTGAAATTCCAAAGAAAGCTTAAACTGTATTTATCTATGTAACTACTGTGGTAAGGAATCTCTATACACAGAAGGATGAGAGAATACCCTCAAAAGAAGAATGGCTGGTGAAAACCTTGGAATATACAGAGATGGCAAAACTGACGGCACTGATAAGAGACACAATAAACAGAATCCTTTAAAGAGGACTGGAAACCCTTAAAAAAATTATTTTCCATAGGTGAAGTCCACAGCAGGGTTTGAATATTAAGAAAAAATAGCAGAACATATTGAGAAACCTGTTAAAGAGGATGAAACTGGATATGGTAGAATTATAAAATGCCATTGTCTATAATCTTGAATATAAGCATTGATGATCAGTGAGTGGGAAGTCATTAATATGTAGAACTTAATATAAGTGTTGAGTAACAAAATGTAACTTTTAAGCTATATATATATATATATATATATATATATATATATATATATATATGAGATAAATGCATGGTGATTTGAGGTGTCCAGGTGTTATTTTTACTGCATGGGGGGGGCGCACACTTCCATCTGCATTGCAATACTGATGAGAATGTGCATCTCTAATCATTGCCTCAGGCTGCATATGCAGTATTGCATGCTGTTGTATGTAGACTAAAATCCTAAAGTCTAACCTGGATATAATAACCTACTTGGCGATGTTGTTCCACTTTTTGCCAGTATGTGGAACATAAGAATAATTCTGTCCTCTCTTTATTTAAGAAAAACCTTACAAATTGTAATAGCACAGAAAATGGCAGATATTTCTAAAAGGGACAAAGTACCATATATTTTCACTTTTGGTATTAGCAAAATCACAGAAAGAAGCTGTCCCAAAATGTTGCTGTTTCCTAAATCATCATTTCAATAAGTAAGTCCTCAATTATAAACAACATGTTATGTTTGTTATGAGAATGTAATTAGTACCATGTTGATAAATTAAACAAGAAATATGTCTTTGTACAGTTGAAAATAGCTGAGGAAATTCTATATGACAAGCTGGTTTTCACATACTGCTATTGTTATCTTTACATCTGTTATTAATAATTCCATTCATTTCAAGCTTTTCGTTTAAAAATATAAACAGATGTGTAAACAGTTAACCTTTTATAAACTGCTGAGATTAAGAGAATTAAGAAAATGTAAGGGCAATGATTAGCAACTGGCAGTCTTGGTGCAAAACACTGAGATTATCATCTAGTTTCCAGTTCAGTGAAGTATATAGTGACAGGTGAACTAGCTAAGCAAATTAAAAAGTTTGCACATGATTTGCTTAAAGATTGGAGAAGGCTCTAAAACCACTGGAGGCCTCCATAAAAGATATATCAAGCAAGGCAGCAGACACATCTGTGACAGCTAGTGAAGTGCTGGACTTGGGGCTGCAAACCCAGACCCATCTTGGAAAGCTGACAGATGCGATACTTCAGATGAAGCTGAAGGACCAGCAGGACCAGAACTGCTATTAAAAAATTCACTTATCTGAAGTCCCTGAATGAGAAGAGAAGTGCAAGAAAATAGACTTTCTGATCAGGTTCCCCAGCCTGCTGTAAACCAACAAGTGCAAACCATAGCCCCACTGAACAGAGAACTCTCCCTGAATGCAACTGCCTGAGGCATTTGGCTCAACCAACAGAGGCAGTAAGACAATAACCACAAATATACATACAAGAATAGGCTGATTAAATCATTGATATACCAAAATAGAAGTTGCTTCAAGTTTGGAAACAAGGACAACTGTTGTTAACTAGAGCAGCAAAATGTTCTTACTACAAATAAAATAGTGCTGATAAGATCTGCCCCACAAGAGCTGATAGGATCTGCTCAATTAAGTTCAGGCTTTGCAGCCCCCTATGAATGCTTATATACATACAACTCTCCAGACAGACATAGCTTACAAAAGAGCCCTTAAGTCCAGAAAACAGTGAATTTTGGAACAGAGCAATCTTATTTGATGAAACGGCCACAGCAATTAAAGAGCTACAGAATTGAAAAACCACTGGGAAATATGGGCTAGGTGGAGCATTCTATTAGGCTTTTTGCAGGCCCGAATTTAAATGACGAGAGGCCCTAGGCTACTCCATTTGTGAGGCCCCTCCCAATCCCCCACTCACACAACTGGAAGAAAATGGAAGAACGTTATAAACAAAATTGAGTGAAGCCAAGGATGAAGACAGGTATTTAAAATTCTGCAATTCACAATTTCTCCTCTAAAGGACATAAGATGTCATTGTCAAATAGGTAAAGGTAAAGGGACCCCTGACCATTAGGTCCAGTCGTGACCAACTCTGGGGTTGCAGCGCTCATCTCACTTTATTGGCTGAGGGAGCCAGTGTACAGCTTCTGGGTCATGTGGCCAGCATGACTAAGCCGCTTCTGGCAAACCAGAGCAACACACGGAGACGCCGTTTACCTTCCTGCCAGAACAGTACCTATTTATCTACTTGCACTTTGACGTGCTTTCGAACTGCTAGGTTGGCAGGAGCAGGGACCGAGCAACAGGAACTCACCCCATCGCGGGGATTCGAACTGCCAACCTTCTGATTGGCAAGTCCTAGGCTCTGTGGTTTAACCCACAGCGCCACGGTGATTTTAAAAAATGCATAAATGTTAAAATTAACACTGAAAAACTTTTGCAATAACAGAACTTTGTAAACCTTTTGTGGAATAAGCATTAATTTTTAGGAAAATGAAGTTGTAATGTTATTCTTTTTTTAAAAAACCTTTAGTTTACAAATTATATTACCTGGGAAATGTAAATAATATGATCATGATTACCTGACAGTATGGAACTTTTAGAATCTACTTTATGTTTCCATTAAACAGTTAGTTTTTAAAAACATATTATGAAGTAAACTACAACCATCAAATACAGTAAGACTAAAAAAATTTTTTCTAGCCTTCCTTATAGCAAAATCATCCAAAACGTCATCAAAAAATTTTTGTCTAAGTTTGTCACTTTCAATGTACAGAATGCTCAGTGCGGACAACCTCTCTTGAGACATCGTGGCCCTTAATTCATTTAGTCTTGAAAAACTCCTCTCCCGAGCAGTTAGAGACCATAAAGCTAAGAAATAGCCACAATACTATTTCCACATTAGGAAAGGCCATCTGAATTTTTTCCTTGTATATAATTTGATAAAAATAATTTAAACGCTTTCTTTGCCCATCTTCGAAACAAGAGAAAGAACAGGCAAGTAGTAGATCCTGTGCATGGAGAAGATGGAGAAATGCTATTGGGAGACAGAAAGGAGGAGGAACTGCTCAACATTTACTTTACCTTCAAACTTTACACAAAAGGAAAGCAATGCCCAACCTGGTGATAATAGAATAAATGATGCAGGGAGGGAGCTGCAGCCCAAGATATAAGTATAAAAAAGAGAGGTGGTAATGGATCACCTTGCTACTTTAAATGGATTCAAATCCAGGGCCTGATGAACTGCACCCAAGGATGTTAAAAGAACTTGTGTTGTGTCAGAACTAGTCTATAAGCTTTCAGAATTCTTGGAGAACAGATGAGACCCCTGTGGACTGGAGGTGGGCAATGAGGAGTCTGAAAGGTAACATGATAACAGCAAATATGTAAAGGGCCGTGACATGGAAGATGGAGCAAGCTTGTTTTCTCTTGTTCCAGAGGGTAGGAACCAAACAAACAATCTCAAATTATAATAAAGGAAATTCTGACTAAACATTAGGAAGAACTTTCTGACAGTAAGAGCTGTTTAGCAGTGGAACGGACTACTTCAAAAGGTGCTGAACACTCCAATGGAGGTTTTTAAGCAGGGGTTGGATGGCTATCTGTCAGGGATTCTCTAGTTGTGGTGCCTGAATTGCAGGGGGGTTGACTTGGTGACCCTTGGGATCCCTTCCAGCTGGACAGTGCCATGATTAAAAACAAAACAGTCCGTGCCTATAGGCTTACTATTGAAAATGTATGGTATTAGTATATGGATTGTAACCTGGCAACACTTGCAGAGTGTGCAGAAATTAAGCAGATAATTATGTTCAAATAAGGCATGTCAGAAGGTAGGGGTAGCTAACTTTTTTGTCTAGAGGACTGTATTCCCTCTTCGCTAACCCTCCAACAGCTACATGCCAGCAGCAAGTATGCAAAAATAATTGTGGCCACCCCCCACCGCATCCTCCTATTCACACATACACACAAAGGTACTAACACAACCCTCTGAGTAGAGGAGTTGTGGTCCCCTCTCCAGTCAAATGATCAATCTGATGACTGATGACACTGGACTTCACCCACCCCAGTACTGTGGCTACTACCATTTGGGTTTGAAAGAGAGTGACAACTGTTCCAATTAAGTTTTCTAAATCACGAAAATATTAAATACTGTTAATGTGTGAAGGATTATTTTTAATTGGGGTATTGGGTCCCCACAGTAAATTTGGTTCTCTGGTATGTAGGTATCTGACAAGAAAGGGTTCTCATTCTGTAAAACCTAATACTCAACTTCAATTTCTGTAGGGGAAACAGCAAAAGAAATAAATTCACTGGTGCAGAATAACCAAATCTTCATATGCCTTCTATTCTCCAGAGGATGCAATAGTCTACTTGAAGCCTAAATTAGGACCCATTCACATATGTTTTCTCATTCCTGGCAGCATGGAATTCCTGTACAAGTATGTAGTTGGAATAATGCCAGTAAGGGAATTACACATCAGTGATTCCAGGAAGAGAAAATATCTTTGGTGTGCAGTTCCCTTTTGGTACCATCCCAACAAACATTTGAAGGGGAATCCCATTACACGACTCAACCTATAATGGAGAATTAAATGTCTATAATGAATCCAGATTTTCTCCAAAAGCAGTCCTCATTGTTAACAAGGAGGAAAGGAAGAAATGGAAGCAGCTTAATTACAGTGGTAACTAAAATAGACAAAAACATTTATGACCACAGATTATTATTGTTGTGTACAATACTGCAGTAACTGAGATACCCATGTACTTGGGAATATCAGCTGAATATTGATGATACATGCACATTTTTTAATGTATGTTTTGCCATAGTATCAAAAAGCTTAACAAGGCACACACAATAACATATTAGTTAAAATATTTGTATCTGAAGCTGTCCTAATACAAGTTAAAACAATTAACAAGGATTTCTGTTTCTAGTCAGTTGTACAGGTTCATAGAAATTCCACATACTTGAATGTCTAGAAATAACTCTGAACTGGGTCTAGTTTAAAATTACCCTTAAATCAGAGTTGAGGGGAGAGGAGGGGGAAATTTTCAAATTTAGCATGATGCCTTTAGTCTCAAATCAACAATAACTTATACTCTACATTTTGTTAGATATTGATGCTGAATGACTGAACATGACCTTGTTCTCAGTAACATAATTATTTCTTCCTTTCTAAGGTTATGAAAAGATGCAAGCGTTTCTGACCATGTTTCTCAGCTGATTGTTGAGAAATTACATTTTAGTAAGTTTTTTATTTATACAACGCTTATGTGTCCCCAATAACACATACATCCTCTCAACATTTCTCCGCATCTATTTTGGGCATAGCCCTTCTTCAGTTTAGTCTTGCTTACATGCCTTTATTTTTGTTCCAAATTGAAACTTTATATCGAGGCAATTATGGAAAGAGAAGACATGCAAAACCTGAACAAAGGCACTTCCCCTTAAAAACAGGCGAGCATGGCGGGATTCCTAAAAACTTGTTGCATTAAAAAAAAGAGAATAGAAGAGTAAAAATCTATTTGCTGAGTTACAGTTACCTTTGGAGACATTTCCTTTTGGATTTTGCAAATGCAGAAAAACGAGGAAGTAGCAGTAAACTACCATAAAGCAATATTTTTAAAAAGGGGGTCTGGCCACCCTGTTTCACCTACCAGACAACAGGGCAACTGGGTAGGCACTTGGTGACCTCATGGAATCCTCATGGCTCATGGAATCCATTAGATTACAAACCATGTGGTGGTGATAGTGAAAGTCTTACTAGCTGGCGGGCGGGGGTCGGGTTAATATGGCAACCTTACAGGAGTCACTTCGGTGGCCTTTGACAGGCAGAAATGAAGCAGACGAAGCTTTAAAAATAAATTAAAAAGTTATGTGGAAAGTTTCCTATCTCGCAGTTGTTCAATTCCCCAGAAGGCGCGGCGGTGGAGCGGGGAGAGAGAAATATGGCTGCCCTCCCTGGATGCCCCCTGTCCTCACGTGAAGCAAAACTCGACGGCAGGCTTTGGCAGGGACATAGGGCCTCTTTCGGCACCCGGAGAAAAAGCCTGCCTCTACATGGATTCCCGAGGGCCGTGAGTGAAGCGAGGCTTCTTCCCTCAGCGGCGCCGGCGTCCCCGGGCGCTCTATTTTTACGGCGACATTTTTCATTATTATTTTTTACCTCAGACTTTCCATTGCGCGGGGGAAGCGCTGAGGCCCCGGGAATCTGACATCTCAGCTTCGCTCCCGCTATTTATAGCGGCGGGGTTGCCCCGGCCGGCTGCTGTGCGCTTCTTTCCCCTCAGGGAAGAGAAAAATAATATGACACCACCGACAGGTCAGGTCTCTCTTTCAGCCGACATCTCTGAGGGAATCCCCTTCTCGTCTTCCGACGGCAGCCCCCCCGCTCCACCGGCCTCCTGTTCCCGTTGCCGAGCTTTTGCTGAGGTAACAACTTAAACAGGGGCTTGGATAACAAGAGTTATCTCCGTGTGCTGGTTCGCGCCCACTTCCTTAGACGTTATTTAGGATGCCCAAAAGTGTCCAGAGAAAGCGACCCCTCGGCCCAAATAAGCTTTTTGCATAGCAGGGTCTGGGGTGCGTTTGCCAATACTGCAGGAAACAGCAGCAGATGCTTAAAAAAAAAATCAACAAATTTATTATTGCATAATAATAAAGTCTCCATGGGTTTGGCTGCCTTTTGAGGCGCTGCAAACTTTCGTTGGTTTTGTAAATTTGCAGTCTAACGCAGCTGCTACTCTGGATTTCGCAATTCGGATTAATGTACCCCCTCCACCCAATAACTGAGACGGATGCCTAGGGAATTTTTTCCCACACCTGTGAGATTTATGTGCATCCTACGGCAATCACTGGAAAACTTGTCAAGCAGGCACCCCCTTTTCTGACAGGTAAACTCCCCCCCCCCCCAATATCAGATACTTGGAGGCTTTTTGTTGTGGTTAACTGTGGTAGGAGAAGAAAGCAGTGGCTTTTAAAAATAATAATCTTGTTTTCTTGGGATGAGCAAAAACGTCTGAGGTTCAGCCCGCACCCCCAGCTCTGTGCCATTTATAAGCTGCATAATGGACACACATCCAACAGATGCCGTCCCCCCAGGATGGTGATGCACTTATTATAAAAGCTACTCTGGATTTCTGTCCAGGGAGGAAGTGAGATTGGGACCCAGTAGGATCAATCCCTGTATCTGTACCTAAATTCGTATGATCATAGAATTGGAGTTGGAGTGGAGGGTCTTGTTGTAGGCTGTATAGCCCAGCCACCTGCTCAATGCAGGAAATCCAGAGCTAGAGTTTCCCAAACAGATGGCTACCCAGCTTTAAAGAACCTCCTGGGAAGGAGAATTCATCACTCCCCCCCCCCCCCCGTTATCTGGTCTTGTTGCTGCTCATTAAGGTATTTCCCTAATGTCCAACCACAATCAACCTATCCATGTTACTCAAGTCCTTTAGATCTAGCCTTGCCCTCTTTGACAGGCAAGAATAAGCATTTGTCGTCTTGCTACAGTGACAGCCCTTCCAAGTATTTGAAGAGGGCTTTTGTGCGCTCCCTCAGTCTTGCCTTCTTTTAGGCTAAACATCTACAGATCCTTAAGCCTTCCCTTAAAGGACTTACTTTGCTGACCATCTTCACTGCCCTCCTCTGAACCCATTCCAGTTTATCTACATCCTCCTTAAATTGTGATGCCCAGAACTCAGCACATTACGCCAGCTTAGTTATGACTAGTGCAGAGTAACATGGAACTACTATTTTTCCTGTGCGTTGGAAACTCCTATTAAAGAAGACTAAAATAGGCATGTCTTTTTTTGCAGCCACATCACACTGCTGGCTTGTGGTCAGCTCACTTATGGTAGCTAGATATTTCCTCACCTATTCCTTATCAGTCATGTACCTATTAGTCACACTGGTTACATGCAGTTGTACACCGTTTTCTCCCTTGGAAGAAAACAGGAGCTAAATTAGAGTCCATCTTCTCTTTTTGTGACCCGCTAACACCCTTACTGAGACGCGGGTGGTGCTGTGGGTTAAACCACAGACCCTAGGACTTGCCGACTAGAAGGTCGGCGGTTCAAATCCCCGCGACGGAGTGAGCTCCCGTTGCTCGGTCCCTGCTCCTGCCAACCTAGCAGTTTGAAAGCACGTCAAAGTGCAAGTAGATAAATAGGTACCGCTCCGGCGGGAAGGTAAACGGCGTTTCCGTGCGCTGCTCTGGTTCGCCAGAAGCGGCTTAGTCATGCTTGCCACATGGCCTGGAAGCTGTACGCCGGCTCCCTCGGCCAATAAAGTGAGATGAGCGCCGCAACCCCAGAGTCAGGCATGACTGGACCTAATGGTCAGGGGTCCCTTTACTAACACCCTTACTGCATGACGGCCTATGGTTCCCTTCCACTTCCTTCCTGTTGTAGCACTTGTAACCCACATTAGGTCCATAGTATTCAGCTACAAATTGGCTGAATAAATACAGAGTGGTGGAATGTGTCTGTGTGTGCGTATGCTCGTGCACTTGTGTGTGTCATTATTTTTTTTAATGAGCTATTTTTAATTGGGAATTGACTGACTTTATATTCCAGAATATTATTATTGGCTATGAGTCATTGTTAACAGGTCCAGCTAGTTCACTAGCTATGGCCCCTTTTGGATGGACATGACTTGGCCACAGTACTCTATCCTCTGGTAACTTCCAGACTGCATTATTGCAATGTGCTCTGTGTGGGGCTGCACTAGACGACCACTCAGAAACTTCAGCCGATTCAAACTGCAGCAGCCAGATCACCAGCAGATCCCAGAGCAGGTGATTATTAATATTATTTTGGCTTTAATACTCTGCAATAATTCCACAACATTCAGTGCAACTACCCCAGCTCAAGGATAGCCCTCCATATGGCTGTTTACCGACACCTTTTAAGTGACAAAAGACTTCCCTACTGCCAAGTGAATAAACATGCTACAGTTGTAAACTGCTTTGGGAGCATAAGAGAGAATAACAGGCTGTTTTTCACTGCTTGAATTGCCAGGCCAAGGGAGGAGGAATGTGTTTCCTCTTTGGGAGAAAAATAGTGTGGACAGCTCCAATGAGGAATAGCTACTTATTTCCCATAAAACTATACTGGCCTCTGGGGTAGATTGCAGAAGCATTCTGACCCAGAAAGAAAAATACTGATTATTTAAAACTGGGAATAGATTGAGGTGATGTTTAAAGACATAAACTGCAGGGCTAAACATCAAGGTCTTGCACAAATAACTCTTGAATTTACTTTTTATCAACTGTAGTTCAGACTTCCCTCAATAGATGGACTGGAAAAAAAACACCAGACCTGGCAAAATTCCAGAACATGGCTTTATCAAACTGGAGTGATCGCATACGTTTCAGTTCTGGAAAATTCTAATTGTTTCAGTCATTCATAAGATACTCCTGCAAGAAAGAGTGCTATCAATTGGAATGGTTCCATTACAGGATAAATGATACTTTAAAAATAAACAAGATAGGAAAGCTTCATTCAGTCACAGAAAAGATTCCACGTAGAGAATGAAGCAAAGGTACCAATGACTTCTTTGTTCCAAAGTTATTTTGGTGCATGAAGCTTTAAGGCTCACACTGCCCAGTTCAAAGTGTTGGATTTAACCTACAAAGCTTTATACAGTTTAGGATCCCAATACCTCATGGGCTACCTTTTCTTATATGAACCACCAAGAACTCTATGTCCCTCTCCCCAGAGAAGTTTAGAGAGCGGCAAAGAGAAAACAGTTTTTGGGTGGCAGCCCCTCATTTGTTGAATGCTGACCCCAGGGAGGTGCCCAATGAAGTACTTAAAAAAATCTGTAGGCATTTGAGTATTAATACTGTTGTGGTTTTTATGATCATTTAAGCAAGATTTTGGGGTGATCAATCTTGTGCTGTACGTGGAGAGGATAAATTCATTTATTATTATTAGTGCCTAATTAACTTGTTATTGCTAATTTTAAATGCTACATTGCTATCACTTACATTTGTATAGTTAGTATTCTTGTACACCACTTTGAAACTTTTGTAGAAAGAAGCAAGTAAAATAATATATTGGCAGCTCCTCCATATTGGGAAGTCACATAGATATGGGATGTAAATAAGAAGGTATCCCTTTATCTCCTCTTACCCATAATTATTAACATATCTTCATGGGAAAAATCAGTTATACAAGTACTGCTGCTGCTACCATAAACATTATAGCATCTGGATCTGTTATGTGTGCTATGCAGTAGACCCCAGACAGACCAAAAGTATTGTTGCACACCACCCCAATCTCAGAGCAGTGAGAGATTCCGGGGTTCCAGGCACTCACCAAGGGTTGGTGTTTCCTTTTGTGAGTGAGGCACAGCAGTGACTGTGGTCCCTGTATTTTACAGTTCATTTACGCATACAGTGGTACCTCAGGTTACATACGCTTCAGGTTACAGACTCCGCTAACCCATAAATAGTACCTTGGATTAAGAACTTTGCTTCAGGATGAGAACAGAAATTGTGCTCTGGCGGCATGGCGACAGTGGGAGGCCCCATTAGCTAAAGTGGTGCTTCAGGTTAAGAACAGTTTCAGGTTAAGAACGGACCTCCAGAACGAATTACCCGAAGTACCACTGTATATACAACCTGAGCCAATGATGGAGGGGCTGACAACATTAACACCCACAAGGGTGTTGTTCCTCTCACAGCTGCAACCTTGGATTCAAGCAGAAATCAGCTGAGATTCTCTCTGCCTTTCTAGCCTGCAGCTTTTTCCTCCAGGTCACATCACAGCAAACTCTGCCCTCCAACTCAGGCTTTGTCCTCCTAACTAAAAGTTGAAGAAGGGCCCCCACCCAGTTGCCATCTGCCACAGAGCCCCCTTTCCTCTGTTGTCTCAATGGCCGGATCACCCAGGCGATTACGTACCTCATCAGGAAGCTATCCTGGCTTGATTAGCTTTTAACACTTGCTAGGATTATAGGAGTCTGGCACCCACAATCTCATAACGCTGTTTAGATTTGATGAAGATTCATTTGTCACTGAAGTTGGTTGGACCAGATTGTTTGAAGAGTTGTGGATCCAAGCGTTATTTGGGTATCCAAATAAACCACTTGTTTGTATGAGGACCTAAAACTTCAGTCAAATGCAGGAAAGCAGCAGTAGGTTTGTGGCCTGAGCATACTTTCTGTGCAAGCTTATACTTGTCTCCTCAAAAGAAAATGCCATTACGCTCAGTGGAACTTACTCCCATGTAACTGAATAGGATTTCTCCCTTACTTAAGTGCCAACCTCACCAAACTCTGTGGAACTCAAGAAGCCTGCATTGTACCATATTTCTTTAAGGTACTTTGTGGTTCAGGAGTGTTTTTCAGCATTGCTGTTAGACTAGTGTACTGTGATTGGAAGCAGTTAAATGTCAAAACCAGGTGGTGCTTTGCAGGTCCTTTCCAACCTATGAGGTTTAAGGTATTGATCGGGAACTATCTCTTGCCAACTTAATTGGACATAAGCGGTTGGGTGAAAACAAGCGCTAACAAACAATTTTCCGCTTTAGTTTGCTTTGCTACGTGTAACTGTTCACCTCTTAGGAAATTAGGAATTACCCTTGTTGCTGACTCTCTATTGGAAAGAGAGAAGAAAAAGCGGACTGACATAAGACTTACATAAATCACTTTGTATTCTGAAGGCGCTACGGAAATAGGGAACACGATAACCCCTTTGCTTTGTTAAACCCTGGATCCACGCTCACTGCGGGTGAAGGTTTCGAAGAGAAAAGGCCGATTTTGGAAAGACAACGCTACAAAAGAAAAGCCAAGTATCTCAGCGGATCAGTCCTCCCAAAGAATTAAGTGAATTGGAGAGGAAGAACGAGCAAAAACTAACTCAGGGGACAGATCGGTTTTGTTCTGATCTCTTTGTCCCACTGAAGAAAGGAAAAGTGCAGACACCACGGCTCCTGTCTACAACCAGCAAACTAGTAAACTAAATTCTCCTTAAAACCCGTCCCCCTTTCCTAAGGCAGTCCCAGCAGCTCCCGCGCAGCCCGGGGCGCAACGCGCAAACCTGTTGCAGGCGCTACTTTGTCCAGAGACTTCACCGCGACACAGTAAAAAATCAGTTTGTTTCGTATTTCTCCCCACGCTTTTCCAGACCAGGCTATCCATGTTTGCAACTGCTGTAGCAGGACAGGCGTACCTAGGGACCGCAGCTTTCCAACAGCGACCTGCCCAACTGGCTAATAACTGGACCTCCTGGTGGCTTGCTGGTTTCAGCACCACCAAAAGACGCGCGGCCACTTGCCTCCCCACGAGAAGCGAAAGGACGGAGGGGGAATCGGGAACCAATCGCGGCTTCTAGCCGGCTACACCACCGCCCCGTGTCATTTCTGGATACTTAAACGCGCCCCAAAGGCCTCCTACCCGTGCGCTTGAGTGTGTGTGTGTGTTTAGATGGACTGGCAGACGCACCAACTAGGGATAAGTACAGGACGACGCAGCGAAACCACTTCCCGTTAGGCTACTGATTAATTAATATTTGTTTAGTTTGCAAGCGTTTGGCATTTATTCCCAGAGTCAAGATAAATAATGTCTCCAGCAACTGGCACGGTAACCTCTCGCTTCAAATTAGAGATTGGCTAGGGGAAAGCGCGTTTCTAGGTAAATAACTCCCATGGAAAATCGCTTGCTTCTTCCTCCTCTCACGGGCCCATTCCAAACATTACCGGGCAGCAAACTCCGGCTTCCTGAGAGCGTCCACTTTCCAGGAAGCTGCGTCCAATCTTAGTGAGCTTTAGTCCTACATGCCGTCAGCGTTGCATTCACACTTCAATTTTTAAGCGCGCGCTTCAATTGCACCGTGTGAAAGCGCAAAAGGCCATCTTTCTTTAAACTGGAACAAGTCCCGCTTCTATAATCTACAATCCCCACACCCGATTAAAAACCCCACTCTGGGCATAATTGAGAGAGAGTGGAGGAAATTCACCGTTACGTGTTGACCCCACTTGGGGTCAGAGCGGCTTCAAAGGTGCGAGAAACTTACCCGCGAGGTTTAAAAAGAGAAAGACACAAATAAGCAGTAGTAGTAGTAAAAGGGCATCGCTTCAGGCTCGGTTCTACCGGGAGAGCCTTTCCATCCGCTGCCGCGTACGCGCACCAGCAGAGCGCGCGAGGCTGCGATCCTAGCATTTTTCTAGGAGGGTTTTCCTTCCCCGGCTGCCTGCCTCCATTTACAGCGTTGGGCTCGGGCTGCGCCAAGTGGCCAAAGCGTTTGTCTTACCCGCTGATTGGCAAGGACTTGCCGGTAGCGCTCTTCTTCCGGAGGGAGCGGCTGCAGGGCCAACATGCTCCGGCTCCTTCGCCACCTTCGCTGGCTACGGGTCTCTCTGGGCGCCTTGGCTGCAGAGCGCACCGTCAGGGCTGCGGAGTGCCCCCACGGTAGGTAGGCAGGCAGGCAGGCAGGCAGGCTCCTTCCGAGTGGGGGTGGCTCGGCATTTTGTCCGTTCAGCAATCCACACCCAACTCCTCCCCACGATGATCGAAATCAACTCCGGGAGAAAGCCACCCATCGCCCCCCCCCCCGCCCGTCCCTTCTCTTTCGGCAAGGCAGCCAGCTTCGGAGGAAGAGGAGAGCCCGGGGAACCTGTGCCAAAGGCGCAAAGGATGAGAAAGGGCGCGCGGAGATGGAGAGCTCGAAGCCACCCCGTCTTCAGGGCGCGCACCCACCCGCGCCCCAAAAGAGACCCCACGAAAGGAGAGCAGGAGGCTGTCACAGATCAGCTTTAAAAAAGACGTGGCTCTCGCTGCCTCTGTCCCTCGCACCTTTGCCGCGTACCTGCTGCGCGCCTTGGGCGTCTTCAGTCGCCAAGTTGAACCTCGAAGCACCGGCGCCAGGAAAGCAGGAGTTTCGCCCCGGCTAGCCTGTCGAGAGCTGTCTGTTCCTTCGTCCACCGGCGACCCTGCGGAAAGAGACGACTCTTTCCTCAATACCCTCCTGCCCAGCAGCACCCCCTTCTCCTTATGAAACAGTATTAAGTTGTACTTAGTACGAGTTGGACGTAGCGAGGCTTATATAAATCTCTTTCAACAAAAGTTTTCTTTCTTTCTAAAAGCCAGCTCCCGTGGTGGAATGCCGCTGCCTCCGATTTTAGCTGCAGCAAAGAAAATACTCTGAACGCAGGTAGTGGATAGATCTCACGGACCATAAGGAGATGAACTACAAAGTGAGGCCTGCTCATGGTTTTTGATTGTCACTTTTAAAGTTCTCAGTAGGTTCCTAACAATCGCATAAAATCCACACCTTTTCTTGCTTACTGACACTTTTGTAAGAGCCGGGAGCACAACATTTCGGACCACACAGCTTTCTTCCCCACAGTAAATTCTTTGATATTGGGGTCGCTATATGCAATAGGTCTAGGATGCTTAGAGGTGAGTGCCTGCACATATTGCGCACTCAGTTCAAATGGGATTAAAACAGTGACTGACAACTTCTTTGACAGACGTACCACAAATTAAATCCAAAGTTTAGCATGAGTATGCATTTGGTTTAAGGTATTTGTATGCCACTCTTCATAATATTTAGGCCACAGTCATTGGCACACTTCAAAACAAAACAATAGGCCACTTAAAAGTAACAAATAAATAATAAACAGTACAAACTGAAACGGTGACTGAAGCATAAATAAATTCCAGTGTCTTAAAATATAATGCAGTGGGCACTAGGCGAGTCTCATTCAGGATAAAGTTATGAAACCACAGTGCCACAGATGAGCAAGACTTGTTCGTTGCTGCCTTCTTAGCCTGCGTCCCAGTGGAAGATCTTAGTGCTTGGGTTATTTGTGCATATGTGAAAGACCATATGCTTTGGAATGTTTTGCCTTTTATATACTGAATTAGGCAGCAAGTACCAATGAAATCCGTGACCGGTGAGCTCCCGTTGCTCAGTCCCTGCTCTTGCCAACCTAGCAGTTTGAAAGCACATCAAAGTGCAAGTAGATAAATAGCTACCGCTCCAGCGGGAAGGTAAACAGCGCTTCCGTGCGCTGCTCTGGTTCGCCAGAAGCGGCTTAGTCATGCTTGCCACATGGCCTGGAAGCTGTACGCCGGCTCCCTCGGCCAATAAAGCGAGATGAGCGCCGCAACCCCAGAGTCGGCCACGACTGGACCTAATGGTCAGGGGTCCCTTTACCTTTTACCAATGAAAGGATAGGCAGGCAGAAGTATAGGTCCAAATCTCTCATGAATAGCACCCTCCTGCAAATGAGATGAATTCTCAGAAGCATCACTATGAACTAGCTACACAGCGTGACAATAATACAGAAGGTGTACAGGCCAAAGCCACATACGACAACTGCTTCAACCTTGCATTATGATGGTTGTATGAAAGAAAAAATTGAGGAGTGACGGCACCTGCCTCCCAGAACTCTTTGCTCTCCTGCCTCGGTCACATGACAAGATAATACCAACCCATTCATGGCATCAGGAAACGACTCTAATAAACATTTCAAATGCTTTTAAAGTTACATTGCAGTACAGGCAGCAACCATTTTAGGCATGTCTAATAATAATAATAATAATAATAATAATAATAATAATAATAATAATAATAATTTATATCCTGCCCTCCCCAGCCAAAGCCGGGCTCAGGGCGGCTAACAACAATAAAATAATACAACATTCTAAAATCATTTCATTATAACATTAATTCAAATCAAATTGATGGCAACCATTGGGCTAGAGTTCTGTGAGGATTGCCAGAGGAGGGGGTCAGGCTGTGCCTTGGCCAAAGGCCTGGTGGAACAGCTGTCTTGCAGGCACTGCGGAAAGATGTCAAGTCCCGCAGGGCCCTAGTCTCTTGTGACAGAGCGTTCCACCAGATCGGAGCCACAGCCGAAAAAGCCCTGGCTCTAGTTGAGGTCAGCCTAACCTCTCTGTGGCCTGGGAACTTCAAGATGTTTTTGTTTGAAGACCGTAAGTTCCTCTGTGGGACATACCAGGAGAGGTGGTCCCATAGGTACGAGGGTCCTAGGCCGTATAGGGCTTTAAAGGTTAAAACCAGCACCTTAAACCTTAATTATGTGCACAACTGTGCACGTGTGCATCACACCGAACCTGGAAGTGACCCGGAAACGTCACAAAAACATCACAAAAAGAGGCAGAATGGAGTGTTTGCAGGCTTTCTCAATGGAGTTTCAAATTTACGTGATTTCACTTAAACACGCAATGCCTTGGAACGTAACCCCTGTGTAAATTGTGGTTTGCCTGTATTGCAATGTAATCTTGAATATATCTAAGAGTGAAAATTTGAACATTGTAACCATAGGAGCCAACTCCTAGGGGCCAAGGGGTATTTGCCCCCCACCCGCCAATAAAACATTTGAGGGGGCGGGGGGCCCCAAAGTTGAAGGGCACTGCCATTCAAATTGTGTCTGTGCACTGTGTCATGTGATCCAATTATGCAGGGCAGGGTTTACTTGCCCCCGTTTTATTTAAGTTGGTACCCCTGATTGCAACTGTGCTATCATATTAAAATCTGAAGTGGCATGCCTGTTTCTTCACACCTCCTAGAGAACATACACTCATGAATGGGGTATCTTACTGTAGTGACCCAGCTTCTACCCCAAATTTTAAAAGGTACAGTGGTAGGCTTCAATATGACATGGAGAATAAGGATCTGTCCCCTTTTACAATATAGTTCCACAGGGAAAATCAGCCACATTAATCTTGAATGATTCTTTGTGTCCTTTGGAGACTCCTTAAGAGAAGGATAAATATTGACTTTGAAAATGCTCATGGGGAAAAAATGTCATTTATTAACATAGTTTCTGACTTTATTCTCTGCATCATTTTTCTTCCCTGTCAGAACTGTTGACAAAAATGTCAAGAACTGCAATTGTACAGGATAACACTTAACAGGAGGAAGCGCTTTAGTAATTTGAGATGACTTCTGGATTATCCATCTTGTTCACTTTGCTCTTCTATAAACCCCATATGGAGCAGTGTTGACCATTTTGTAATCCTAACCAGCATGTAATCCTTAGATAATTTGGCATACAGTAAGTTACATGGCTGTAGAAAGCAAGGGCTTGAGAGTTCACAACCACCATATTGGTTATCAGGGTTGGGAAACAGCTAGTCTGCAGGGCACATGCAGCCTGTAAAGGATCGAAACATGGCCTTCAAACCATGAAAAAAAAAATTGGTTTCTAAAACAACTGTTTTTAGTTTATGAGTATGCTCTTTGGAATTACAGTTGTACCTTGGGTTAAGTACTTAATTCGTTCCAGAGGTCCGTTCTTAACCTGAAACTGTTCTTAACCTGAAGCACCACTTTAGCTAATGGGGCCTCCTGCTGCCGCCGCGCCGCCGGAGCATGATTTCTGTTCTCACCCTGAAGCAAAGTTCTTAACGTGAGGTACTATTTCTGGGTTAGCGGACCTGAAGCGTATGTAACCCGAGGTACCACTGTAGTCACTGTCTACATGCTCTGCTTGCCTACAATGAATGAGTCATAGGAGAAGGAGACAACAGAAAGTACAGGAAGAATGTTGTGGTCACAGTAGATACTGTAGTAGTGTTACTGACTCAGTACTCATACTGCACATCACTTCTGGCATTACAGTGATAACTTCTTTGCATGCACCCAAAGCCAGGACATTCCCATGCTCCCAAGTAAATAATGCCTCCTACGGTTGTAGTGGGATAATACACTGTTCTGACCTTTGAGCTCTACTGCAACACCAGCTGTAAAACACAGGATGGCTTATTAATGTACCATTTTATTTATTTTTCAGAAGCACCCACATTTAAAAGATATTCAATTTCCAGGGCTCATCGAATTGGAACCGAACCAACACAGCTAATTTACAGGTAGAATGCAATTGTATTTCTGGCTCCAGATAACCAATAACAAACAACGTGTATTAATAAATTATGTTGTAATCACTTTTTTTTGGTAGGAACATTAACCAATATAACTTTAAAGCATACTGGGGAAGGGAGTAGCATTTTCTAGTACTGATGTCACCAATTAAAACCACAAAGTGCTTGGAATTTGTGTAGCCGTGTGACATTACAAAGCTCAACTCTCCATAAATGGGAAGTTTAAAAAACAACCACCCAGTCATCACTTCACTATGTTGGCATTGGCAGGCCATTCAAGGTGTTGTTTTTCACCTTTACATCTCAAGCCCCCTATATTTAAACATGTCCCCCATAGGAACTAACCCATTCTATTAAGAACAGCTGGAAAAGCCTTTCCCAGGTTGCCTTATGATACACTCCACCCTTGTGGGTGCCAACTATCTGGAATTCCCTTCACAGAGATATTACTCTCTAAAAGAGGCTAAAACCTTCAACGTTTACTGCATACAAATCCAAATACTGTACATTTAAAATCCACCACTACTTCTTCAGAAAAAAAGCAAAATTAAAGAATGTCTTTTAGGTCTTTCTCTTTTTTAAACAAGCGGCATGGAATTCTAACTAACAGAATCATTATAATTTCAACTTAATTCTGCCAATGGAAAGTATTTCTATTTAATTGTACCTCTGGATTCTCCAGCCCCATTTTAGAGTAAGTTAGTCACATTTATTTAAAATATTTTTAGCCCACTCTTCATCAACAAGCGGCCTTAGGATGGGGCACAACGGCACAATATAAAACCACTACAAAACAATATGCCATAATTCAGTATTCTAGGATTCTATCAAAAGGCAGATAATTCACAGTCAAAACAAATAACCAGGTCCATCAGCACTAATACCCCATAGGCCTTCGATTAAGCATTCCTCCTCTACTTGGACTATGCTGCCTCTTTTGTACCTGGGGTTATTGGTTCCACCCTCACAATTTTCTAATTGTTCTGTACTCCAGCTTTCAACTGTCTGGCAAAACTACAATGCTTTGCCATTCCAAAATACAGTGGTACCTAGAGTTACAAACGCCTCAGGTTACAAACGCTTCAGGTTACAAACTCCGCTAACCTGGAAGAGTTACTCCGAGTTGAGAACTTTGCCCCAGGATGAGAACGGAAATTGTGTGCCGGCAGCGCAGCGGCAGGAAGAGGCCCCATTAGCAAAAGCACGCTTCTAGTTAAGAACAGTTTCAGGTTAAGAACAGACCTCCGGAACAAATTAAGTTCATAAGTAGAGGTACCACTGTACAACCGAGCCTTTTATAATGCATGTTTGTAAATGAGTCAAGAACTGCCATGGCGATATATTATACCAAGATGTTGTTTTGACTATTTTTCTTAAAGCTGCCTCAAGCCTATTTTGAGGAGACAGCACAGAAATATGGTGGGGCCTGCCAAATATATGTTGCAATGTGTAGCTCCCTCTGACTGATCCTGTTCCTCCTCATCCTGGAAAAAAGAGATAAGTGGGGTGCCGCAGGGTTCTGTCCTGGGCCTGTTGTTGTTGTTCAACATCTTTATAAAACGATTTGGATGAAGGAATTGAAGGAATGTTCATCAAATTTGCAGGCAACATGGATGCTTTAGCTGAGATTCCTACATTGCAGAGGGTTAGACTAGATCACCCTTGGGGTCCCTTCCAACTCTACAATTCTGATTCTAAAGTGTGGGGAGCCTTTAGCCTTCTGACATTGCTGAACTACAACTTCCAGCCACTGAGTTCCTCACTCCTGCCAGATACCCTGGAAGCTCACAGCTTCTTATCAGCCTCCTGTTGAGTTTTTCTGTTAGTCTGCAAAGTCATATACTTCTGCATATCTAGCATACTCCAACAATGTGCAAACTACTACTTTGTTTTTGGGTGGCCCTGTTCCGTTCCTAAACCAGTAGATACTTGACCACTGAATTCACAATTGGGAGAGAATGATACATCAGTAAACAACAGGTAAAAGAAGACAGTTGGCATAATCACATTTCAAATACTTACTTTTGCAAGAGGTTCATTAGCTGAAGAGGAGACCTGAACTTCTGGCTGGGACAAGAGAGTCAAGTTAAAATGCTGAAGCATATATAACCAATATACAACATCTACATGAAACTGCTAAGTGGTGTCAGCTGGAGTTTTGGAGTACGTTATCAGCAATATGCTGACAACACACAGCTGTTCCTTCTCCTTTACATCTACAGGTGTGGCCATCAGTGGAAATGCTGAAACAATGTCTTTCCTCAACAGTGGACTTTATGAGAGCCAGTAAACTGAAACTCAATCCAGACAAGACTGAGGCACTGTAAGTGGGTGGATCCGTAGACTGGATGTGTAGGAAGTGCCCTGCTCTGAATGGGGTTATACTTCTTCTCTAGTAGCAAGTGTGCAGTTTGGGTGTACTGCTGGATCCATTACTGTCATCTGAGAGTCAAGTGGCTTCCGTCATGCAAAACCCCTGCATCCGCTTTAGCTGGTGGACACGGGTGGCGCTGTGGTCTAAACCAGAGAGCCTAGGGCTTGCTGATCAGAAGGTTGGCGGTTCGAATCCCCATGACAGGGTGAGCTCCCGTTGCTCGGTCCCTGCTCCTGCCAACCTAGCAGTTTGAAAGCACGTCAAAGTGCAAGTAGATAAATAGGTACTGCTCCGGCAGAAAGGTAAATGGCGTTTCCATGCGCTGCTCTGTTTCGCCAGAAGCAGCTTAGTCATGCTGGCAACACGACCCGGAAGCTGTACGCCAACTCCCTCAGCCAGTAAAGTGAGATGAGTGCCGCAACCCCAGAGTCGTCTGTGACTGGACCTAACGGTTACCTAATCTGCACTCATCTGGACAGGGGCAGCCCAACCTCTGTTGTCATGTGTTGTACATTGGGCCAACTTTGATGATGGTTCAGAAACTGCAGGCGGTGCAGCATTTGACAGACTGAGGACAATGCAAGACGGTCTAAGCATAGAAAACCAATTCTGGCAAGACTGTATTGTCTACCAATTAGTTTCCGGGCTCAATTCAAAGGGCTGGTTTTGATTTATAAAGTGTTAGGCGGCTCAGGGTCTCGATACCTCAAGGACCACATATCCCCACATGAAACAATCTGGATCCTGCATTCTGTTTGCCGTCTCCAAACTTTATCCAGAGGTAGCAACACAGGAATAAAACTTTTTCAATGGCTGCTCCCTGCTTATGGAATGCTCTCCACAGGGAGGGGTGCCTGGCACCATTTCTGGCTATTTTCAGGGGAGAGAGAAAAATGTTTCTTTTCAACCTTTAACTTGGAAAGTTTATACACTGCAGCCTCTTTCAATGGGTTCTTATATACGTGTGTGTGTTGCTAGCTTTTACTTTGTTAAAATTTCTGTATTATATTGCAAGTCATTCTTTACATTATGTAAACAAAAGTGACTAATAAGGCCAATAAAGAAATAAAGTGTGAATACAGGCAAAGTCATGTGGAAAATCTGCAAATTTGCATGTTTACTGAATGAAAAACTGAATAATCTATATAAGCCTAAATGATTCAACCTTTAGTTCTAAGTGTTTTTGAATAAAAAGTGATGTCACAAGTAAGTATAGGGGTAGCCAAGTTGGATTTAGGACTAATGTGGAATATTTGGACTGAGCTCCTTTTCCAGTTTAGACTATTGGCCATGCTTACTGTGTTGTGAATTACTACCCCCCCTCCCCCACTTTCTTGAAAACTCATCACAGGCCTATCTTTTATTCTTATTTAGGTATGTGAAACATACAACTGGCAAACACACAATACGATACCTGCAAGACTACTGATTTCATCTTAGCTTCTGCTTATCCAGCTCTAACACAGGAGATTCCTAAATTTAGGAAAACGGAATTCTGAGATGTGTAAAATTATAAACACATGAACACATTTATATTTACTTCTTTTCATAGAATTTATTCTGCTAGCTTTGAGAAGCAAAAGAGCTACTTCTGTAAAAGGGAAACCCCATCTAAATCTATCCAGTCAGCTCACCACCACTGCCCCAAGATAGCATAGCTCATACAGTAGAGCATGAGACTCTTAATCTCAGGGTTGTGGATTCCAGCCCCACATGGGGCAAAAGATTCCTGGATTGCTGCTGGCTGGACTGGTGGCCCTCACAGTCCCTCCCAACTCTACAATTCCTATGATTTCACCAGCACTGTTCACACACTTTCAACTCTGAACTTTATAGTCATATACTGTAGCTTAGAAACGTTATCAAAAAAGGAAAGCTGAGATTTTCTAGATGCTATATTGAACTGAATGCCCAGTACAAAAATATGTTATTTCATGGTGCGGAAGACCTGGTGGCAGCCATAACATGGAAATCTGCCACTCCAGAATCTCAGGAAGTGGTCTTTCATATCCTGTGCAAACTGGGATCTTTCCAACTGGTGATGCCAGAGACCAAACCTGGTATGTTCTGTGTGCAAAGTATATAACTCTGCTCCCCTCTCATTCATATCAAGAAATGGCAAGTGATTCTGAAGGCCTTACCCCACACTGAAATTGTGCCTGCTTTTCTCATCTTCCACTCAGCTGAACATCCAAAACATTAAAGGAGCAACTCTCTTTCAAATGAAGGTACATTTACACATAAACAAAGACAAATGTTTTAATACAAGTGCTGAAGTAGCGAAAACCTTTTAGCTTTCCAGTTATTTGTGTTGAGAAGCTAACAAATCTCATCAACATTCAAACCAAGAGAATGCTGATTTACTAACACACTTAATACATAGTAAGACTCAAACAGGTATCAGTTTTCACACTATTTATCTACATTGACAGACGGATTTTCTCTTTTTTGTTATAACAGTACAAAAATAAATGACTCATGCTAAAATATCCTAAAAGTGAAATCTGACAACCTAAGGTGATATTAGTATCAATTATTCATGTGGCTAGGAAGTAAGCTACTGACCAAGTTGGAATTCTTAAAATGTACAATTGCAGGATGGATTTCTTCAAGTTACTTTCTTAAATCAATGGAAAAACAAAAATAACTGTACTCTTTAGTAAATATAACAAGTCCAAAGTTACAATATTTTGTGGTTTTTCCTTTCCAAAGAACATTTTAGAATCTGCCAGCATACATCTGATCAAAATATCCCTTAACAGTAGATATATTTATCTTATGTGTAATCGTCATAAGTAGATAAGACCCACTGCTGGAAATATGTGAAAATATCAATTTCAGATTATTTGAAGGTATCCAAAAGGCATTCCTACCAGACTTCACCTGGGATGTTTGCCCAAGATTCGGGGCTTGGATTTAGGTAATTCTTACAAAGACCAAATTTAGACAGGAAATTAATAATCAGTAATATTTATTTAGCATTTTAAGCACTAGCAAGCAAGTCAGAAGAACTTGCACTCCCTCATTTGATGTGACAATAGTCACTATATAATTAAATACAAAAGTAGTTCAGGAGTAAAGTTTATTCTTCACTTTTGAAGGGGTGAAAGCAGGGATGTCAATTTGTAAACGGAAACAATGAACAGGTTAGCTGGGACATTTGCTACTTGATTTGATATTTAAATTCCAGCTCTGAGAGCATCTGCTTAAGACAACATTTCATATTTTTCTATGTATCTGCACACCTGAACTAATAATGAACTTGCCACATGTACATACACTGTTTTCTAAATTGTGAATGCCACTTTACACACAGCAAACACAGCTACAAATTTATTTGATGTAAATTTTCTTCGAGAAAGCTACATTTCAGAGGGAGAACAATATCCTTGAATACTATTTTCTTTTTACTAGCAAAAAACAAAACAAAACAGAACTTGAAATAAAAGGTAAATAAAATTGACAACTAGCATATGACCAGTTTTGCAAGAGGCCCTGGAGAAAAATCTGACAACTTCCCTTTAGAAATATGTTATTCAACAAAAATGTATCTTGGAGGTACAGAACACCCGTATTGTATTTTAAAAGATACGTTTGACAAAGTATGACTAGGACTGCTCAGCATCAAGAACGGTTTAATGGTTTATTCTGAAGACCCACAATAATATAGCTAAAATGAAAACATTAAAACATTGTCTTCTATTCAAATAACAGCATGATTCACAACCCAGTCCGTGCATATGATCTGAACGAAACAAGGGTGCTTTTTCATGCAAGACTGCGCTGTAGTGTGCATGTGTGCTATAGGAACTACATCTTAAGGGATCAGAGTTTCAAGCATCCTCCAACAGATGGTAGGCATGGTCATCTGTGACAGTATCAAACCATCCATTTCCTGCTTCCATCTGCCAAGAGGTTAAAAATGACTACATAAACCAAGTGCTCATCTGGTGCACACGTGGAACAAAACAAATGGATGTAGACAAGAATGGTACTCGGTGGTTCTCAAATTAGACTTTAAAAATATAATCTGGCACAATTGCTTAGCATAGTTCAACCAACTATACTGTAGAACTTTCAATCGAGTCACCTCAGTATTTTAAATTGATTTGGGAGCAAAGTATAGGATCTGGGGTTGGTTCTAGCTTTCTCTAAATGAACAGGAAAATTATAACGAACTACAGGCAGCAACCACATCAGGTGCGTCCGATATATGCACAACCATATTGTGCCAATCCCGAACTGACCCAAAAACATCACAAAAAGGGTTCAACAGGATGGGGCGGCCTTACGTGGGCCCCGCTGACGTGCCAATCAGTCGCTACCTATACAACTGAACATTAAATCCTAATTTATATCAGTTAGCTTTCTATAATCATATTGAGGTGCTTTGAAATGGAATAGTTTAGTCATTGTAGGCTATGAACCACGCAAGCATTACGACAGCAGCTCCACATACTGGCAATACAATCATGTTCTTATATTTTTGCCATGAAGATAGTTCAACTTCAACCTCGTCCTTTTTTCTCTTGTTCTTCCGACGACCTTTAAGCCTGTTCTCAAAAGCCTCCAGCTCAGCCTGGATAGGAGGAAAGCAGAAAGTTTTAAAAATAAATGTGGTAAAAGGGTTGGGGGGGTGTCATCTTTTTTCAACTGTCTTAAAATAGTGCATATTAAAACTTTATGTGCATGGTACAATAGTACTGTAACTAGAATTTTGTGAGCTCATCATTCTGCATTCAGTTGCCTTCATTGAAATTTAAGCAGCCCAAACTAGGTACATGTAGGATTACAGTCCTAGGGTTTTCTGCACTTTAAGAGAAGCCTAAGTTGGTGGGTACCTGTTGTCTTCGTTTTTCCTCTTCAAGGGCAGCTCTGGCCTCGGCCTCTTTAATCTGTGTGAATATAAAAATAATGCTTAGCACATAATAAGCTACAACTTACTAATTGCCAGGGGCACCAACTATAGGGGTGCCTGAGCACCCAGAAAAACATTGTTGTGGGTTCTCAGCACCCAAACACAGGGCCCCTGATGCAACTCATCAGACCTTGGAACCTGACTTCCAGTGCCAAGAAGTTATGTTCTGAGGCAGGGGGTGCACATGAGGTCATGCCACAACATGACGTCATGAGGTCACACGCACTAGGCACCCAAATTTGCTCCCCTGTTAATTGCCGGAAGCATCATTACACTTTTGTTCATTTATTTCGTTATTCTTACACTGCCTTTCAAGGCCTTGGCCCTCTTAAGGCTGTTCACAATTAAAATCGTAAAAGCAATTTAAAACTTAGGATTCAACGCTATGAAACGATCCCACACAACACCACGGATCAAATATAGGACAGCATCTGAATTCAAATAAAGGCAGTGTGGAACAGGCAAATACTTACGATGTGGTTGAACACATCCAAAGGCGGCCCAGCTGCACATCTCTGAAGGGAACTCCAAAGTGATAGGACTGCCATTAAAAAAAGCCCCCTCTCTTGTACCTGTTATTTATATGAACTGGAACATATGCTATTCCCTGTGGTTCATGTGAATATATGAGATGTCCCTATACTGAGACTTGCATTGTGTAGTCCACAAACAGCTCCTCAAAGGTGCATGTGGAGGTTTTCCCCAGTCACGCTACTTGAGATCCCGAATATTCTGAAGCATGTTGTTACCATTATATTATGGACTCTTATTCCTTCAAGAACTCATTGTGGTGCGCTTGATGGAATTTTGAGTCATGAGCTTTTGTAAGGAACAGAGGCCAGCTGACCAGGAACCTCATTAAGTGGCCAGGAGAAAGTCACCAAGCTCTGAACTACTTTGAGACAGACACTGTAAAGCAGTTAGGTGTGTGGTTTTTTTTTAATAAAAAAAATGCACAGTATTATAAGTGGTGTATGGTATTTTGTCTATTTCTGTTCCATAAAATCTATGCACCGCTTGATTAAAAAACAAACAAACCTCAAAGTGGTTCACAAAAAGATAAAACAAGAACATCGGGGGGGGGGGGATTCCAATACTTTGAAACATGCAAAATGTTAAAATACCAAAAAAAAAATTAAAATTCACCTCAACTTTCTAAGCATCTGGGTAGGCTTACAAGAATTGTTTCCAGCAGGAGCTGAATACAGTACGGTGAAGACACCTTTAAATTAAATAGCTTAAATTAAACTACACAGTATTTTAAATGGTGGGCATGTTATTTTACACAACTGAAAATTCCCTGCCCAGCTTCACAGACACAATAATATTTAGAGACTTGTTGCCTCCCCTTATACATCCCAAACCAATCATCAAGATCTTCAGGATACAATCAGTGAAATATCACATAATGACATCAAGGAAGTGGGCCATCTCAGTGGTATAACCCAGCCTCTGAAACACCTTTCCATGTGCAGTTTTTGGGAGGGGGCAACGGTACTTCCCTTCCCATGCCCCTTTTTACGCAGGATTTCCCTGGAGATTTACCACACTCTCTTGTTTTTGCTAGTGTGCAGAAACTTTTCCATTGCTTTATTTTGTGGTAAGTACTCATATTTTGGTTTTTAACATCTTTTGTAAACCACTTAGGAACCACATATATTGAGCAGTTCAACATTAACAGTAGTAAATAAAGAGAAAACATCTGCCCGTCCTCTGGCAAGGAAGCTCGTTTAGTGGTCAATTATATATTGTATTTCAAGAACCATATACTTCACACAGGAACTGAAAGCGCCTTTGGGTTTCAGTAATTCCAACTTAACTGAACAGAAGCAAACTGTACACAAGCAGAAACAAGAGCACAATTGTGTGCTATAAAAAGCCATGAATAGTACAGTGGTACCTTGGTTTAAGAACAGCTTAGCTTATGAACAACTTGGATGAAGAACGCTGCAAACCCAGAAGTAGGTGTTTTGGTTTGTGAACTTTGCCTTGGAATAAGAACATGTTTCGCTTCCTGTTGAGTGTGTTCCATTTGTAAATTGAGTCCCCCGCTGCTATGGGAAAGCACGCCTTGGTTTAAGAACGGACCTCTGGAATGGATTAAGTTCGTAAACCAAGGTACCACTGTATTGACTTCCAAAACTTTCCCTCACATTCTCCTTGTGTCTCATCGTTCTCCTTCATTACATACCTTTAGGCATCAGACAAAAATGTTTCTCTATCACCATGCCTTGGGCTGATTAACATTCTATGGCCTTTATGAAGTGTTTGTGGGAGTGGGGTATAATTGTTTTGCTTTGTTTTATTATGCATTTTGAGTTCTCATTTTGTCTTTTTAAGTTGTGAACCACCCTATATTGTTCAGATGAAGAGTGGTAAAAAAAATTAATTCATCATCATTGTCATATTTGTCGCCCTCTTTCCAAACCAAACTAATGCTATGCTTGCAGACAAATTGAAACATTTCCTTTCTCACATTCCAACTCTTTTCCATCTACAAAATACTGACAGTCTCCCGTCATACACCTGTAGTAGGACTCCCCTCCATTCATGCATAATTTGCATTTTTACAGTTTTGCCCTCACCCATGCTCAGGTAGCCAAAATTATACATGTGACTTTTTGCCCAGTCTTTTTTAGTTAGCCAATGGCCATCAACTGGGCATAATAAATTGTTCAAAAACATGATAAAAAAACTATACACCGAGCTTTCTACACTACACCAATACTAACAAACAATAGCACATTACACAAAGGAAAGGAAATGCTACAAATATTTGTAGTTTAACTCTGTACTTTTAACTCAGACTTAGCCTCCAGCTTCCCCCCCATCCTCTTTCTTTCATCCCCATATTCATCACATTGGCAGTCAACCATGTGAGATTTGGCCCATTACTTTTTAATAGAAAGGACTGCAGCTAGGAAGCTGGCTAAATAAAATACGATTTGATGGGTCTGGGTTGTCAGTAGGAAGACCAATATATCTTATTCTCCCCAGTCTTTTTTTGTATCTCAGCCACTTTACTATACATACATTTCTATCTTGGATAGCTATACAGAACTGCACTTCAGCACTCTGGCTGTCCACACTGATACCAGTGCTCCTCCAAGTCAACTGCCCTCTGAATCGTCATGATCTAACTGCAGAAGGAAAGGTATTCATTCCTGTTAAGGGAATCACTTTTTTACACTTTGGATAATTAAGTTTTGTTACGCATGTGGAAGAGAACTTTCAACATCTAGTCTTGAGTAGAGGGGAGATACCGTAAATTTCGCTCTATAACACGCAGATTTTTTCTCCTAAAAAGTAAGGGGAGATGTCTGTGCGTGTTATTGAGCGAATGTGTGGTCCCTGGAGCTGACTCGCCGGAGCGCAGGGGCAAAAATAGACAAAAATCAGGCAAAAATAAGATCGGGCGGGCGGGCGGAGGGAAGGCAGAAGCTGCTGCTTTCCTGCATTCTGCCTCAAGGTCTTACTGCCCACCCGCTTCTGTTGCTGCGTTTGCTCAAACTCAACAAAGAGCAGGGAATCCCCTGCCCTGCTGGCAAGCAGAGGGTTAAGGAAAGGATCAAGTCCTTCCTTCTAATTCTGTCCTAGTCACACTGCGTGCAGGCTCCAGCCCACCACCTCCTCCTCTCCGTGCTCTAGGGACTCGCAGGCAGCCGAAAAACATGCAGGTCAGGGGGAGAGAGAGAGGGGGGGGCTGGCTTGGGGGGGGACTTTTGCCTTCCTTTCCTCCCCCCCACCCTGTTAAACTCCTCCCCTGCATTCTTAGCCAGCTGCTTCTCCGCACACCCCTCTTGTGCTTCTTGTCCCTTCTGTATTTTTCCTTCCCTCCCCATTTAAAACGTGGTGACAAAGCACGGATCCACATGGATCCTCAGGATTTTTGCATTGGGTCACCCCAAATTCACCATCAGATCACATTACATGTCCATGGCTACAGTCTGTACCAAAAAAATCACGCACCCACTGTTGCCTGGGGCTGCAATGGTGCAAAAACGTGGTTACAAAGCATGGATCCACAGGATCTTTGTACTGGGTCACCCCAAATTCACCATCAGATCACATAGCATGTCCATGGCTATATCTTGCACCAAAAAAATCACGCACCCACTGTTGCCTAGGGTCACAGTGGTGCAAAAACGTGGTTACAAAGCACGGATCCACATGGATCCTCAGGATTTTTGCATTGGGTCACCCCAAATTCACCATCAGATCACATAGCATGTCCATGGCTACATCTTGCACCAAAAAAATCACGCACCCACTGTTGCCTAGGGTCACAGTGGTGCAAAAACGTGGTTACAAAGCATGGATCCACATGGATCCTCAGGATTTTTGCATTGGGCTACTCCAAAATCACTGTCAGATCACCTGTCTGTGGCCACAGCATGAACCACAAAAATCATACATCCACTGTTTCATTTAGAATATTTTTTTTCTTGTTTTCCTCCTCTAAAAACTATGTGCATGTTATGGTCTGGTGTGTGTTATAGAGCGAAAAATACAGTATGTTATATGTACATTAATATCCGCAAACAATTCGTGGAAATCTAAATCCAGAATACATTGCCTCACCAGATCTATGGCTTTCTTTTCCCTTTGCATTACCAAAAAGTCAGGTGGAAATCTTATTACATTCTTTGCATATTATGTTTTATCTGTGTTGCACATGCTCTTATCTGTGTAAGCACATGTGGCTTTCGGCCCAATGCCTCCTGAAGATGCCAATTCTTCCATCCCTTAACAGAGTTCCTTACTTTAATGTGTAATTTTTTATGTTTTTATGTATGTTTGAAGCTACCTGGAGTGGCTGGGGCAACCCAGTCAGATGGGCGGGGTATAACAACAACAACAAAAACAACAACAACAACAACAACAGGATGCAAAATTGGCATCAGAAATGGCAATTTTCAAAAGTGGTGAAACATGTCAACTTCCCAGGACACCCTGTAAATGACCTTTGACTAGTTATCCTGGGTCAAGGAACTAAAAGGGACATGGCAATATGAAACAACTTAATTATAACACACTACATGGTTCAATGCGATCACTTCTGGACTGAACACAGACAAAAATATTTTGGCACACTAAGTGTATTTGCTTACTGATGACAGGATGTCTGTGTTTATCAGCAGCTGCTTTGTGAATTTCCACTGTTAATTATAAAACCTTCGTTGTCTACCCTTTTCTGCATGTTGTTTCTAGTTGACCCCGCTGTTTGCAACCCCTCTCCCCAACTCAGGATAACACCATGTATCTAATGAAGTGGACTGCGGTCCGCTTATGCCAAAACAAATTTCATTAAAGTGCCACAAAACTCCTTGTTCTTTTTGATGCAACTTGCTCTCATATCCAGCCAAGTAGTCATCAAGTGGTAAGAGATCAAGAGAAGCATGTGCGCACACATGAGCATTAAACTACTTATCAGATTTTTGGAACTTTAAATAGATGTATTCATTACACTATCCTAACTTCAAATTAGCAAACTGGACAAGGCAGGGCAACTCATTTCATGCCCCCTAGGCCCCAACTGAATGAATGTGTACCTTCTTCAAGAAGCATTCCAAACTGGGGGAGAAAGGTAGGAAGCAAGAGACATAAGCAACATTATTCTAATACAGCACGTGTAGAGGCTCATAGTATTAACAGTTTATCATAAACAGCAAGGCAATATGACAAACTTTCCACAATACATAAAGAGCAACATTTAACATGTAACAGCTGTTGAACAGGGAACATCGGATTTAATTGCATTCTATTTCTTGCACAATAATTTTAGAAAATAACTCTGCATGAGCCTCTTGAAGCAGTGAGGATATATTGCAACCACAAAAGGAAAATTACCTCAGAAGCTTTCCGTTTCATTTCCTTGCACACAGTGTCACATTCTAACGTAACTAGGTCTCCTCGAACCTTACTGCACGGCAGCTCCTAGAAGACAGGTCCAAACAAAATATATTATTTTTCTTCATTAGCCTGATCGCAAAACACACATGCCTAAACAGTTTCCTATATAACCGAAGAATCCTTCTCCTGCCATTTAGCTTGCAAACCATTTTCTTCCCGTAGTAAATGAATTACAAATAAAAACACTCACCACGAGATACGTTCAAACCATAACCAACATTTATATGACAAGTGTTTTGTAAATACGACATACGCTCTACTTTTGGAGGTGGACAAATGAATAACTTAAAAATAAGCTCAGGTGGTGGGAAGTTACTGCCCCCCAGATGTTAAGGGAACAAGGCAACTATACCTTAAAAGAAGTGGAAGAGGAGGGCAAACGTAGAAGCAATAAAGGTAAAGGTAAAGGACCCCTGGACGGTTGAGTCCAGTCAAAGGCGACTATGGGGTTGCAGCGCTCATCTCACTTTCAGGCTGAGGGAGCTGGCGTTTTTCCACAGCCAGCTTTCTAGGTCCTGTGGCCAGCATGACTAAACCACTTCTGGCGCAATGGGACACTGTGACAGAAGCCAGAGCACACGGAAACACTGTTTACCTTCCCGCTGCAGCAGTACCTATTTATTCATTTGTATTGGTATGCTTTCAAACTACTAGGTTGGCAGAAGCTGGGACAGAGCAGCAGGAGCTCACCCCGTCACATGGATTCAAACTGGCGACCTTACGTTTGGCAAGCCCAAGGGCCTCAGTGGTTTAGACCAAAGCGCCACCCGCGTCCCTGGATGCAGTATAGTAAGAGCCCAAAGAACACAACAAAAAATTACTTTCATGTGTGAAGTCATTTCTTGAAGTAGCACAGACACTAAACCTTGATGTTCTTGCACAAAACAACAACAAACCAGTTAAAGGACTGGTTTGTACGTTTCCTTCTTGGAATGAATTGAACCAGTATACAGTTAAATTATAAACCTACAGGAATATTTACCACAGTTAAGATGTAGCTAGGATACATCTTATGTTGCTTTTTAATAGTCTCTGCATTCATGAGAACACACTACATTAAGAAAAAGCCCTACTATAAGTACTATCTCATCAATTTTGATACCCAAAATAGGACTTAAGGGGTGGGGGGGGGAGTGCCAAGGAATCTTTTCTCTCTGTCACAAGACTTTAACGCTTTAGGTTACGAATTACATAAATCAGATGGTTATAAAATTCAGCACAATCCTACATTTCATTGAGATTTGAATAGCTGCTTTTCTTTCAATAATAAATGAAATTAGTTAAGCATCTGATATCTAGTTCAGATTGTTTTAGATGGAAATTTGTAAGCCGCCCTGTGAGTCTGCTGGGTAGGAAAGCAAAGGTAAAGTAGATTTTTCCAAAATGTACTTCTCACCACTGAACATTTAATACATGGTAACTGACTATTCACATAACACAAAGCAACAGCCCACTTGTCTTTCTAACCAAGCAGAGTTTGCTGAAGTGCTAATGACCAATGAGCTTTCTCTTCATTGCTGCCTGGCTTCAGAACAGACTTGCTCATTTTTTAAACCACATTTCTCCCGACGTCCAAATTGGGAAACTTGGACTTTAATCAGGAAGCCTGGTCTAAATTTGGGCATGAAGGGAGTGCTTGAGCTCGTCTTCATGATTTCTTGGACTGGGGAATTTACATCCAAAAAATACATTTTTCAAGGCATGTATTCACAGTTTAACCTTGAGAACCTAGTGAAAGCAATAATTGTACTACAAAGACTAAGAGGTTAAAGGTTTCCCTATTGATTTATTTTTTAGATTTTCTTTTTTTTGTATGTCATGTGGGTGCTCCTTCTTTGAATAAGAAACTCTTCTCCTCACATACTGAAATTACACAACTCTTTGCTTCACAACTCCAGCCACGTATATGCTTTTCTCACTGAAGTGGATAAGCAAGCCAAATTCAGAATATTCCATTAGCCTTGTTACAAACACTAATAAAGAGATTAATACTCTTTTGTGGGTGAGAAGCTTGGACTAGTGTCTTTGTTAGGTGTCTCACCCTCACAAATGCAATTTCACCTTCTTTGTCTCTCCCCTTTCCTTGGTAACACCGGTCTAAAATGCCCACATCTCTTTGTGTTGATCCAGCCAGTGTTCAACACTTCTGTGTCGCATTGATTTCAGTGGCGAAGCTAAACTTAAATTCTCCAACACTGAAATGGACTAACATTTTGTGTTCTTTATAGTGCATTAACCAAACAGCTGATTTCTTAAGATGACTTTCCAGCATTTCCTAAATGAGCATTATATTTGATAGAAGGTGCTGCAATTAACACAAAACGTTTTACGGACTCGCTCTAATCAGATATGCATAAAAAAAAGATAGAAGAAAATGAAAGCAGACATATATGAGAGAGAGAGAGAGAGAGAGAGAGAGAGAGAGAGAGAGAGAGAGAGATGGGTCCCATGTTGCAGGCATGGATTATGTGAGCATCTCAGATCCCAAAAGATGACGTTATACACTATTTGTTTGTTACATTTATAAATTGCGTTTCCTCAAAAAGCCAGACACTACTTGTGCCAAGCAATTCTTCTTTTTCAGAAAAGTGTTATTAAGAATGAAACTTATTGCTTTCTGGCAAAAAAATTAATAATGTCATGTAAGAGGAAGTCATTTGTCCATTATACTGTCTGCTTCAGGGGTGATGATGACACCACAGTTGCACTGAGACTACGAGAAAGTCTTCTGTAAAATGCATTAGGGATTCACAAGTTTAACAACTGTTCTTGGTCCAGTTTTTTATGTAATTAAATATGCTTTTTTCTGATTCTGGCCAGGAAAATGTATTTCCTTTTCTTACTCTGGACTAGCCATACTTGAGCTAAACTATACCATATATTTCCCAGGATAATGCTGAAGTCTGAACACATTTATTTCAATTAACTGTGTGATGATTTCTTTTAAGGCTATGATATCTAAGCAACCATCTTCACTCTAAAATCCCCTTGTGTTATAAAGGTAGAAATTCCATAGTATTTGCCCCATTTCAGAATTATATTTGCATCACTGCAGTTCATGGGAATTTTGGAATTCACATTAGAGAAAATTTTTATTTATCCATTTTTCAGAGACGATTTATCAAGGAGGCTCACATTAAATGTTAAATGATTTTTAAATAATTTCAAAAACTAGCAAAGGTTATATGGAACTAGCACCCACTGTTATAGCTTAGGCGTCAGGTAAAGACATTTTTATTTTCTCAGATATTTAAAAAACTGGAAGGATGTTGTGTCTTAAACACCAGAAAGTTTTCATTCTGCCATTTAACTGATACACAATTTGCGCCCTCAGTTTATTGATTTTAATAGTTTTATCCTATATAACTTACTGCTTTAACACATACCACAAATCCATCCTGGGTCAGATATTATGAAGAGTGGTATAACAATACCATATTTTTTTTAAAAAAATTGAATAAAAATATCAAGCAAATATTTTAATAGAAAAGTACAGATTTCAGAAGAGTATGAAATTACCTTTTTGAGTCTCTTGCAAGGACACCTGACTTTAACCTTCTGGTTGCAATTCTGAGGACAGTCAGAAGAATGACAGATCTCTTTACATCGATGACCACAGGACAACTATAACATGGGGTGGTGGAAAGAAAATGATACTCTGAAATGGAGCACCAGTACGACTCTTGAGTGGCATTTCAAGACTGCTAAATAAATGCTTCGTTACTGTTGATTGCATTTGCTCCTTACATATTTATTCTGCTCCTAATCCTTGAAGATTTTGGAAGCTATGATGCAAAGATATCTTCTATACAATTAATGCAACAATTACATTCCTGTCTTATCATTTGTCATGCTTTATCTAGCATGACCGCTGTTCAGAATGTAGTTGCTCAAATGTTGCAAACGTCTACTGGATTCCAATATCAAAGATAAGCAATCCAGCTCCCAGTTCTGCACCCACCTCAAACACGTCTAACCTATGCAGTTGTACCTTGGAAGTGAAACGGAATCCTTTCCTGAAGCCCGTTTGACTTCCAAAACGTTTGGAAACCAAAGCACGGCTTCTGATTGGCTGCAGGAAGCCCTTGGTGTCTCCCCACACCATGGCATGATTCAGGAGTTCCTGAATTCAGTGAGAAGGACCGAAAGGGCTTCTAATGTTCCTTAAACCTACACATGTTCGCCCCAAATGCCTGAACATGGCCATTCTGGGAGGATTCCGATAAAACATCCATTATTTCCCGTATCCTTTTTTCAAAAACTGAAGTAACAAGTTTCACTTTCAGATACTTTTTAAAGAGTATTTTTTAAAAACAAACAAACTCAGAAGCAAGGACCTAAACTCTGCATTGAAGTTCATGATTTATAGAGATACTTTTGTTTCCAGTAGGTTGGGGGGATTTTTTTTTATCTGGAGAACCTCATTTTTAATGTGAATTTGCTTCTGCAGACTGCTCTTGGGGGGGGGGGGAAATGTCACAGGGGCCATAATTGTTTTAATATTTAGGATGTCTGTTTTTGACATTTTCAGTTTGCTAGTAAATGTATTTTTATGTTAATAAATCAAGAAGACTACTTGCATTATACAATACATGATATAACCAAATGCATAACCAGATGGGGGTATATAAATGCTTTCAAGTTCAAATTTATGTTTAGGTATTAGCATCTGCACATTTGTTCAACAAGTTTTTAATACAGTGATTTTCGCTTCCGTGGGCCGATTCAAACATGGTGCTGAGCATATATGCAATAGTCTGGTGGACACAGTGGAGCATGTGTGAACATGTTCCCACACAGTTCATTTAAAGCTGGACAGACTCCTCCTGCACTGAGAGATAAAGTGGGTAGCCAACAGGGATTATGGGATATCATCCCCAATGTGGCTTGCCTTGTACTTAAGTTAGTATCTTTTCGTCACCACATAAAGAAAGACCTTTCTATTCTCCTAGGATTTTTAAACCATCCATGACTTCTTGGGAGCAATTAATTTGAGCTGAGTTGCATGAGTAAAAGTAATAATAATTTATTATTTATACCCCACCCACCTGGCTGGCTTTCCCCAGCCACTCTGGGTGGCTCCCAACAGAAAATTAAAAGCACAATAAAACATCAAACATTAAAAACTTCCCTAAACAGGGCTGTCTTCAGATGTCTTCTAAAAGTCAGATAGTTGTTTATTTCCTTGATATCTGATGGGAGGGTGTTCCACAGGGTGGGTGCCACTACTGAGAAGGCCCTCTGCCTGGTTCCCTGTAACCTCACTTCTTGCAGGGAGGGAACCATCAGAAGGCCCTCGGCGCTGGACCTCAGTATTATATTATATTAAATTAATTGTATTATTTATATTATTAATATGCTGCCACTCTGGGCAGCTTCCAGCAAAATATAAAAACAAAATAAACCAGTAAACATCAAGCATCATTCTCAAATATTTCACCATGACTTTCTAAGTGAGCAGTGGTTTTTGTGTGTGGTTTTTTTAAAAAAAATGTAATGCTAACATTTTCTTATAGGAAGCTTTAATTCACATTGTTTGGAACTTAAGCATAAAATAATATGACTCAAATCACATGCCACATTCTGCCCGTCAAAACAATATTCTATTCACTGCTCAAGAAACAAGCATTTCTCTGACATACTGTGTGCCTTATACAGTATATTTTTATAGCTTTACATCAAAGTGATAAAAAGCAAATTAAATACTATGAAAGAGCTCAATGTCTAATAACTTAGCAGTAGGCTGGTTCAGATGCCACACTAAACCATAGCTCAACAATATGACCATGAGCCGAGGCTACCATGAGGCTTACACATCCCCCACATTTGTATTTGATCCATCTGATGATTGGGGAGAGGGTAATTTGGTTTTCCATGAGGGTGTTGAGGTTTAAACCTCTCTGTCTACCCTATCCCTGAATGCAGACAAACAATCCAACTTCAAACAATAGTTTATGAAGATACTTGCTTTTTTACTAACCACAGTTAAGAATAAACACAGTTTAGGGTTCAGACAACGCATTAAAAATGTGGTTAATCTAAAATGCAAGCTTCAAATCTCTTTGCAGCCACAACAGAAGGAGTAGAGAGTAAAATGCAAACATGGAGAGGGACTAGGCTGATTCTCATAACACTGGAACACAACTACTGCCTATTTCTATTTAATAATTTATACGCTGCATTTTAGGGTGCAATTGCCCATTTAAGGTGATGGGACAAAATGTCATAAAATGCAAAATACTTACAAAACATAATACCATCTAATTAAATTTACATTACACTGCCTTGAATTCCATAATAGCAAAATGTCAGCATTAGTTGCTGTTTCTATAAACTTTCTGTTAGAGGACACTGAAAGTTTTGCCTCTGGCAGCATCAAAGTTTGCTTGAACCCTAAAGCGAAAAGGAGAGGGACACTAAAAAGGTATCACTTGCACCAGACAGTGAAAGCTCCTTCTGTGCTTAGTACTACTGTAGCCAAACAAATGTCTCAAAACCTCACATTTTTAGAGAATTATTATTATTAAAAATTTAATTGGATTGTTTAAATAAATAAAAATGTAAATTCTAAGTTTTAAAACTTAAAACTAGGTTAATTTTAAATAACATGGAAATAAACTTGTTAGACCACTGTTGCTTTTAAACGCTAGCCTCGTAGCTATAGGGAGCCAGTAATTGCATGCAGCTACGTGAGTGTGTTAGTGGAGGAAGTGATGGCTCCAATAGGCTTAGGGAGAAAAGCCGCCTATTGTAGCCTAGTTGTTACAAAGGTGGATGATTTTACTGGATGGCGAGGGGAAAACCGTGGCTAGTAGGAAAAGGGTCTACTCAGTGGCAAAAACCTTATTTATTTCCCCAGGCTTTAAGATCTAACCTCTTTAATTTGTCCAAGCCTAATTGCTAGGGACAGGGAAGTGTGTGTGTGTGTGTGTGTGTGTGTGTGTGCGCGCGCGCGCGCGTGCGTGAATACACAACTGGTGTGTGCTTGGTGACCATGACCGTTTCTCTGGTTTGTAAATCTGCCCATGAGCCCCAAAAAGGTTGTAGACCTCTGGTTTAGAGATTAACAAGCGTTTAGCTTTTCTCCACAAGCCCTAATGGGAAGAGTTAATTTCCCCTTGCCAACAAGAAAGAGAAAATAAACTCTGCATGTTCTGGCCTTAAACTCTTCCGTTTTGTAAGAAATGAACACTTTTCTGTGCGTTCTGCAATTTCCATTTAGAGGTTAACAGTAGGGTTAATGTACCCTTCTAATAAGCCCCCAAAAGTTATTTGTCAATAATAATAATAATAATAATAATAATAATAATAATAGCCTGCTGGGTGCTGGTGAAGGTGGGACAAAGAGTCCATCCCTCTTTTTTTACTCCATCCCTCATCCTCACGCACCTGCCTGGAATTCCTGATTGCCTGTTGTTACAAGGCTAGTTCTTAATTACACAAGCTAAGTAAAGTAAAGGTAAAGGACACCTGGATGGTTAAGTCCAGTCAAAGGTGACTATGGGGTTGTGGCGCTCATCTCGCTTTCAGGCCAAGGGAGCCGGCGTTTGTCCACAGACAGCTTTCCGGGTCATGTGGCCAGCATGACTAAGCCGCTTCTGGCGCAACAGAACACTGTGGCGAGTGCCAGAGCGCACAGAAATGCTGTTTACCTTCCTGCTGCAGTGGTACATATTTATCTACTTGCACTGGCATGCTTTCAAACTGCTAGATTGGCAGCAGCTGGGACAGAGCAATGGGAGCTCCCTCTGTTGCAGGGATTCGAACTGCTGACCTTCTGATCGGCAAGCCCAAGAGGATCAGTGGTTAGACCACAGCACCACCCGCATCCCTTTTACAAGCTAGGCAGCATGCTTACATCCAAATGACCCAATATTATCCAAGTTATTACTTAAGAGGAAATTAGTATCTACAAGTTTTTTATGTTATTAAATCATTTTTTATTCATCTTGCATAACACATATATCAGAATAATATACTTTTTCTCTATTCTTCCCTACCAGTTTAAAGAACGACAACAACAACAACGAACCACCACCAGAGTTTTGCACAGTGAAAATTGTGGCATAAAAGCACACTTGCAAATGGGAATACACACTTAAGTACCTCATGTGATTTTGCCAGTGTTTAACAAGTAAAGAAAACCACAAAAAATAATTTTTAAGAAGTGGGGGGGGGATTGCAGTACTTATTAAATATTTCCCAAAGATTTTTAATTCATATATAACTTACCTCTTTTGGACACTGATTTTTGCAGGAACTCAGCTCATCTTTTTCCTTTAAGTCAGCACAGGTGATTTTTCTGAAGAAATAAGAGTTAAATCGAGGAAAAACAACAACATTTAAAAAGGAGTTAAAATGAACAAGTACACACTGTTTACAAAGTGCGTGAGAGAGAGAGAGGGGGAGAGAGCACATCCTGTCCAATAAAGGCAACATGTCACGCATCTGAGAAAGTGGGTTTTAATAAACAAAAGATTATGCTGTAATACATTTGTTAGTATTTAAGATGCCACCAAACTTGGTTGTTTTCATCTTTGTTAAGTAGCTCATAAAAACGGTAGTACTTTGTTCTTAAAAGTCTGCATTATATTGGGGGACGTTGAAGCACAACACTAATGCATGCTATTATTGCTCTTGCCACTTTGCCGGCAGCTGAACGGGGCTCATTAGCAACCCAATGTTTACTAAATGATTTCTTCTAATGAAAAAAATGGCTTGCATGCCACGTATGTGTCACTTAGCCCCCAAACCAAATGTGATGGCAGCATAGCTCGTGGGTTGGAAAAGCTTAGACTTTTGCTTTGCTTCCTTAGGTGCGGGCTGGCCCGGTTCCCTAGGCACTAGAAATAAGTCAGTTATAGAGCACAGGTGGCAAAACAAAAATATTGCACTTAGAATGCGGGAAGAAACCCACTGAAACAGGCTCCGCCGATCCCCCAATGCACACAGAGAAGGCAATAATTAGCTGCAGCCATGCAGCACACCCAGGTCTCTCTCTCTCTCTCTCTCTCTCTCTCTCTCTCTCTCTCTCTCACACACACACACACACACACACACACACACACACTCGGAGTGCTGTTGGAAGTAGGAAGTAAATAGCAGAAGCTGTCAGCAGAAGACGACCTTTTCGGCTTAACTGTTGAGTGGCAATTGTTTACGCTGGAAACCGTTGTGTAATCCAGCCCCAGGAAGCGGAAAGTGGCTGTTGCACTTTAAAGTAGTGGGATCGGCTGTTTGAAATGGAGGCGGAAAGTCCCCTAACAGCTGTCTCATGGCCAGAGCCGATTGCGGGCTCACGCAGGAGCGATCTGAGGCAGTAAAGATGGCGTGCGGTAGAGCAGCAGCTGATGCGCAGCCACTATATGCCGCAACCAATCAAATTTTGTCCGCTGACGGCAATGGTGGACGAGAAGAAAACGGCCAGCGGCTTCTCCCAACTGGCAACTGTCTCCTCAGAAAGTATAGGAAAGGGACGGCCAGTAGAAAATACAGCAAAGCAAAGAAGGAATTACAGTCATACCTCGAGTTGAATGTGCTTTGGGTTGAGCGCATTTTAGTTGCGCTTTGCGGCAACCCGGAAGTAACGGAGCGCGTTACTTCCGGGTTTCGCCGCTCATGCATGCGCAGATGCTGAAAATGACGTCACGCGCATGCACAGAAGCAGCGAAATGCGACCCGTCGCATCTTACGTTCCGTTTGGAATGCGAACGGGGCTCTGGAACGGATCCCGTTCGCACCCCGAGGTACCACTGTATACACAGAAACAGAAAGGCACAATACAACTAAGGAGAAAGCAGAGAAAGAAAGACAAGCAAGTTTTGTTTTGTTTCTTTCCAGCAAAGCAGGGAAAGCAAGATGACAAGACACAGACACAGTGTGTTAGTACAGACACACTGTGGCAACAAATAGAAATAGGGAATGACTGCAGAAGAGAAACACTTAACTGACAGAAGAACAGAGAGAGCTGGGAGGAACAAACTGTTTTTACCAAGGCAGGAGGGAGAAAAACTGAGGAGATTCACTAAACCCAGGCTTGTAGTTTCGCTCTCTTCAGAGAAACCATAAGCTGTAACTTTGGTTACAGCCCATGGTTTGTCTGGAGTAAACTAAACCATGAGCCCAGGATCAAACAACATGCAAAGCCAAATCATAGCTTTGCTTAGCATAGCATAGCAGAACCACCAGAGCAAAGTAGCTGCAATCTCCCCATCAGGAGCCAAGATGCTTGCATTAAACCATGGTTTGGTTTAGTGTTACACGTGAATGAGGTCAATGTGTGTTCAGTGAATACGCTCTTATGACAGGGGGAAAGCACATTATCTCAGAACGGTTAGCATATGTGGCGCTTATGTCAACATCCGGGCTTCTTCACAGATGCAGATTTAGGGGAGGGCAACTGGTTTGCGCTCACTGGGCGCAAAGCAGAGAGGGCACAGGAGGGAACATCACAACAATGACTCAGAAAAGGGAAGGTGGGGGGGGGGCAAATGTTAGTATCACACAGGGCACCACGGAAATTTGAAAGCTCAAAATCTGCCACTGTTGTTCAACACCATGCCAAGATATGCCAGCAACATGGATGTAGAGCAAGATCCTACAAGCTGGCTGTCCAATGGGCCAAAGGTCCCTGCTACTTTATTGGCTAGCATGATCTCCAGGGCAAACATTTTCCACACCTCCTTGTGTCTTTCTCTCTTGGTTAGAATTGCTCAAACAAGCCTCAGGTTGCACCAGTTTCTCAGGGTTTCTCTTCCCAGCATCCCAGTAAGTAGTCTGCAGAATCCCCTTCAGGAATGGCTCTAACTGCATGCGGCAAGGCAGTTGCTAAAACCAGCCTGCCAGCACAGGAACACTATGGATATGGGGCCCTATATCATGTGCAGATGTTGGAACCAAGCAGGCAAACACAGTTGCCTCCAAGCCAGTTTAAACAGGCTTTTTGCTGCACCGGCCTAGGACCCTCGTACCTACGGGACCGCCTCTCCCGGTATGCCCCACGGAGAGCCTCAAGGTCCATAAATAGCAACACCCTAGTGGTCCCCGGCCCTAAGGAAGTTAGATTAGCTTCAACCAGAGCCAGGGCCTTTTCAACACTGGCTCCGGCCTGGTGGAACGTTCTGCCTCATGAGACCAGGGCCCTGCAGGATCCGATTTTTTTCTGCAGGGCGTGTAAGACAGAGTTGTTCCGCCTGGGCTTTGGCTTGGAACCAATTTGATTGCCTCCCCTTCTTTCTTTTTTCTTTTTCCTTTCTCCTCCTGTGATGAGGCTGTATTTTAATATATTAATGTTTCAATATTTTAATGTTGTATTTTAATCTTGTTTTTAAGTTGTGTTCATTCAACTTGTTTTTATTATTGTTTGTTAGCTGCCCTGAGCCCGGCCTTGGCTGGGGAGGGCGGGGTATAAATAAAAATTATTATTATTATCCAACATCCCAGAAGAAAGGCAGGGGGGAGAAAAGCTCTTCCCTAAGGCAGCATACACACTGCATAGTATTTTACATTTTCAAAACTGAAGCAGAATCTCCTTTAATTACTTACATGCATTCAATGTACAAGCTTGTGAGTTTGCAGTGACACTTCATCCGTATCATCTGGGCACACGGTGGGCAATCTCCAGGGTGGCAAGGCAGGGGGCATGAATGAGGGCACCCAGGTGGTCGTGGCTTGGAGCATTCTTCTTCACACTGAGAACATTCTTGACTTGCCTAGTAACACGGGAGAATGAAGTGGTGGAATTATTTGCTCTTTGGACAATTTATTCGTTCAATAACCCTTCTTTTTTTTTAACCATGGTTGCACTTGGTTAAGTAAACAAACCTAATTACCCTTTTTTTTAAAAAAAAGGAAGGCAAATCACAAAATCAAGCTGCAATGTTTCAAAAGTACACAAAAAACAAGGGTATAAAAATAGCACACTATTCTGGTTTCTAGGAGTCACAGAGAGCAGCTTCATAGGTTACTTAGAACTGCAGGCAACCAACAGCACTCTCTTTCACGGTCATCTGGCAGCGATTCCTCGTTACATGTGAAGCCTCCCCCCCAAATCATAGCAAAATATACCTGCAAGATCCTTTCCCTGTTGCTAACTGTGGCTTCTGCATTTGGCTAGAATACAAGTTTTAAAAAATGCAACTGAACAGCAAGTTAAAGGTAATACAGAATTACCCTGTCATTGCACCTTCTCACGACGAACTCAGGTACCAAATGCCAATAGGACTGCAGCCCCGAGAAACTCAGAAACAAGAGGGAAACATCAAAACATTTGGAGGATGCAAATGGGAAATGCAGAGTTTTCAGAAGTACATTTTTTTAAAAACCACCTTCCAAAAACAGCCCGCGAGGACTAAGAATGCTCAGCAGCCACAGAATGTGGAACAGAAAAACTGAAAACTGGATGGGATGGTCTGCTGAGGGAAAGCATGACTGGCTGGCTAGCACCCTAAACAGGAGCACACCTATTAGGAGGCAATTAAATACTGCAACGTTTTGTTGCAGGTTGTCATGCCACCCACCCACCCCAAATCCTGCCTCTGCCATGAGATGCTCAGGCACTCCTCACACTCCCTCTTAACAGGATGCATAGGTCTGAGCTGGGTTTTTGATGGGTATTTCTAAAACTACCTTTTATTCCTGCTGCCACCACAGATAATATTTATCTGACTGCTCCACCCTAGTGTACCTAAATAAATGGTGTGTGGTATAATGCAATAATTTATTAAATGGAAATTACCAACAAGGGCTGTCTGATTACTTGGGTGTACATAAACGTATGGTTTCAGCCTTTATCTTAGTTGTCACTTTATTAAATAGACAGCAATGGTTACTGTAATAGGTAAAGGTAAAGGGACCCCTGACCATTAGGTCCAGTTGTGACTGACTCTGGGTTGTGGCGCTCTTCTCGCTTTATTGGCCGAGGGAGCCGGCGTACAGCTTCCGGGTCATGTGGCCAGCATGACTAAGCCGCTTCTGGCGAACCACAGCAGCGCATGGAAACGCTGTTTACCTTCCCGCCAGAGCAGTACCTATTTGTCAACTTGCACTTTGACGTGCTTTCGAACAGCAAGGTTGGCGGGAGCAGGGACCGAGCAACGGGAGCTCACCCCGTCGCGGGGATTCGAACCGCCAACCTTCTGATCGGCAAGTCCTAGGCTCTGTATTTGTCACTTTATTAAATAGACAGCAATGGTTACTGTAACACTGGTGCTCTATTCATAAACTAACCCTGCTCTTACACCATCGACCACAGACTCCCAAACTCCACTCTCCATGCAACTCTCAAATGAACTCAAACTGTCCCACCATCAAACTCCCCTTTAAACTCTCATCCTCTCACTACCATTCCAAACTCAGCCCCCACCCCACCAAGCATTTAGCTTAATTCCTCTACTAAGTTGCATTTACCTTAATTACTCTATTATTACATATGCATGCAGTATTAGATACGAAACCACTAGAACACCACACAGGACCCTCTTGTCAGTCACAAGTAGCTGAGCTAGTGTGCACTGAATTTCAAAAGGGGAATTAGAACAAGAGCTGAAGTAAAGGTGGAGACTAAGCAAATGACATTTAATGCCACCAAATGTCAATCTCGGAAAGGTTAAAACGAACAAAATTGTTATGTGATTGTAACTATGGCATTTGAGCACAAAGCAAAACTTTTTCTTGCTTTTCACCTGCACAGTACTAAAAGACATTCATTTGAGTCATTAAGGCATCACTTTTCAAATATATATTGGATTCAAGAAGTTAAAAAAACAACAACCCACAGAAAGCCAAACATTACTACTCAAGAAAGCCTTCTGTTTTTAGTTTCTGCCATAAAGTACATAGTATCAAGGGCAGTGAATGACAACGCAACACACATCATTCATCAGTATGATTTCTGTACTTTTATAGTCTTCTTAGCAACAAATAATTTTTCGAGACAGGAATCTATTTGACAAACAGCTGAAAAGGAGCATGTTAGAGGGATGGCTGGATATTCCTCACCACAGATAAGAGGACAATCTTTAAAGGTTAAATATCTTTATTTGTAACCACTGTAACTAGGTATAACATTATTTCAACGGGGCAATTTACTTAAGAGATTTTAGCCTCCCTTAGCACAGTGTCCAGGAAACAAGTCTGTTTCCACAAGTGGTTCAATTAAAAGAAAAAACCTCATTAGAGAATGACAGTTATTTAGAGTCACACGCACATAAAGGAAGTGAAGTTGCTTGCCAGCATTCATTCAATTAGGTGGGTTTGCCAAAGTCTTGTGCACCCCCCTCTCCCCAGCAACTGACTCTCCCCTCTCATCATATTATCTTCATAACAACCCTATGAGATAAGGTCAGGCTGAAAAACAGTGACTGACCTGGTTCATATGTCACGTTAAGACAAACTATGGTTTACTGCAGGCATGGCCAAACTTGGCCCTCCAGCTGTTTTGGGACTACAGCTCCCCTCATCCCTAGCTAACAGGACCAGTGGTCAGGGATGATGGGAATTGTAGTCCCAAAACAGCTGGAGGACCAAGTTTGGCCATGCCTGGTTTACTGGGACCATGAGAATGTGTGGGCTCCGGGGGGGGGGGGGGAGGGCTCACAGGCACTTTGCTCCCCCTTGGTTCTTTTCATTCCCACACCACGCTGAGGTAAGCCAAAGTTTGTCATAGTGTTTTGCCCAAACCTGGGGTCGTGGTTTCACTCTCTTTACTAACCACAAGCTATAGTCAAAAATTTGATTGTTACCGTGTTTTTCGCTCCATAAGACACACTTTTACCCTCCTATAAAGTAAGGGGAAATGTGTGTGCGTCTTATGGCGTGAATGCAGGCTGCACGGCTATCCCAGAAGCCAGAACAGCGAGAGGGATCACTGCACACCGCTCCCTCTCGCTGTTCTAGCTTCTGGCTTCGCCGCGCGCAGCCACTTCAGGGCAGCAGGGAGCCTTCATCTCGCTGCCCTGAAGAGGCTGCGCAGCTATCCCCGAATAGTTTTCTATACTGTACACATATTTGTAAATATTACATGAAACAAAAATGATCTAAATCAATACCAGATCAGTAATAAAAACAAAAATGGGTATCAGAAACTTGTGCTGTATTGCTCTTTTTATCTGATGTTTATTTTGTTTCGGTATTTGTAGTTTAAACTGTCAGAAGCTAAATAATGATAAAATATTAGAAGAATAAAGTCATATCCATATCTTTATCTTTATAATGAACAAAAAGGGCTTCCAATTTTTTTTAAAAAAAACTGACTTCACATGTACACTGATGATGTCTGAACTGGCAATTGTTGCTGAGGAAAGAGGTCTTATGGGTTGTGGTGGATACCTGACATCTCTCCGGTCAAGAGTTTAAAAAGTAGAGCAATAATGGTATAAGAAATAATTGTCACAATGGTAATATGAAGTGCTATTGCTTTCCATTTCATATATTTTGCTTGGCATTATCAACTGACTCACACTATTAAAATTCCAACAAGAAACTTCCATGAAGACAGAAACCATGCAAGACTGTTACATATTATTTCTGGATAAAATTTTAACTCCACAAGAGTCCACAATCCACGGAAGAATGGGCATATTTTATTATTTAATGTACAACCAGGTGCTTTCTCATGCACACCCATCGCCATTTAATATGAACAGTCAAACCTAACTGAACCATACACCAAAAACATTTAAAAGCATGTGAGCTGGTTGCATTTTGCAGCACCTGAGAGCAAGGTGTTTTTGCTCTGCTGCAAGAAAAATCAAGCTTACCTTATGGACATCATTGTTACTATCTGTTTCAGTAACTTTATGGCATTCCTTCGTGCAAGTATGATTCTGGCAGTCAAGGAGTCTTCCACACAACCTTTTGCAGGAGTAGGGTCCCACAGCATGACATGCCAATGGGCTCACCTGAAAGATGGAAGACAACTTGTATGGGGACCACTGTGGACAACTTTCAACAGTTTCCATAAAATAAGAATTAAAACTTGGCCCCACCCCCACCCATCTTCCCTCCCTCCACCCCTTCTTTTTTTTCCCTCCCCCTAATGTCTCAACAAATGAAATGGATTTGTAAAAATGTTACATGGAAAAAATATGAGAGACATTACACTTACTTCTGTAAAACAAGAAAATAATTTTTTTAAAAAAAAAACTTGACCATGTGCACATGGGCACAACAGAATTACGAAACAGAATATGAAAACGCCGTATCAATTCTGCTTTCAATAAGCATCCAAATCAGAACTAAAGATACTCCAGACAAGGCAGACAATCCATAATTCTCTCTCTATCTTTTTGAGACAGAAGGAAAAGTACAGAAACATGCACAAACAGGAACTGGGGTGAACTTGACTTTTAAGTAATGCTGACAATAATTGGACTCCTCAAAGGTTTTCTGAAATGTGGCAGATATATCGCTGGAGATCAGTGATTATGATGAAATACACATTCTGGAGTTTGCCCTCTGATAACTTGTTTTGGTATAAGGTTGTATTCTTGGAAGCTGTGCAACTGAAACTCTGGAAAAATATTCCCTTCAAAACTGTCACTAGCTTACATGTTTGCATTATAAGTTTTAAAATCCATAATAAAGGTAAAGGTGACTGGACCATTAGGTCCAGTCGTGACCGACTCTAGGGTTGCGGCGCTCATCTCGCTTTATTGGCCGAGGGAGCCGGCAGACAGCTTCCGGGTCATGTGGCCAGCATGACTAAGCTGCTTCTGGCGAACCAGAGCAGTGCATGGAAATGCCATTTACCTTCTCGCTGGAGCAGTACCTATTTATCTACTTGCACTTTGACGTGCTTTCGAACTGCTAGGTTGGCAGGAGCAGGGACTGAGCAACGGGAGCTCACCCCGTCGAGGGGATTCGAACTGCTGACCTTCTGATCGGCAAGTCCTAGGCTCTGTGGTTTAACCCACAGCGCCACCCGTGTCCCATTATAGGTTTTAAAATCCATAATAATACCTGATAAAATAAGCTTGAACAGGCAAAATACAATTTTATACTTGTCTACTCGGAAGTAAGTCAAACTGAGTTCAGTTGGAGGTACTCCCAGGTAACTGTTTGCTAAGGTTTGTAACTAGGATTGCAGCCCTAGTTACAAACCTTAGCAACGACTATCCCATAAAATCCAGTAGATAACACAACATCCATCAGTTCAATTTGCCATGGGACAACTGAAACTTGTTAGTGTGGGATGATTCTGCATCAGGCAGTTAAGTCCAATCAGAATTAAGAAAATCCTCCAGATGTACACATTTGGGTATACATTGCCTCTTTTATCAGCTACATTCTTAAAAGTTTATACTCTAAAAAAATCCAACAAAAACATGGCACTTTTCTCCAAGGAGCTCAAGGCACCATACATGCCCCTATTGCTGCTATTATTATTATTATTATTATTATTATTATTATTATTATTATTATTATTATTATTATTATCATCATTATTATTATTTTATATCTCCCTTTATCTGAATATCACAAGGTAGTTTGCAATATAAAATAGAAAAAAACATAGTAACAAACAAAAACACCACCCCACAACACAGTTTAAAAGGCCAATGATTGTTTAATTAGCCAAAGGCCTAGAAGAAGATGAATGTTTTTGCCTGGTAATGAAGGCACCAGGCGAGCCTCTCTGGGGAGAGCATTCCACAAACTATATTCTTTGGTAGGTAAAGCTGAGAAATAGTGACTGTCCCAACCCAGTGGGTTTCAAGGCTTAGTGGGTATTTGAACCTGGATTTCCCTGGTCCTAGTCTTATACCCTATTCATTACATCGCTCTGGCTTTCCAATTAATACCTACTTCTGTAGTCGATGGGCATAGTGGCTTTTTAAAAAAATCACTCTATACAGTAGGGTCCTGCCAGGGGGAAATGTTCAGCTTATTTATTTAGCCCTACACTGGAATAGGACAAGATGCTAAATCTACTTTGCTTAGACCTTGAGTGATGTGTCAGAAAATAACTTTGGGTTTGGTCCCATGAGGTTCCAGGAACATATGAAAACTTCTACATGTGCTTTTACTTTAGAGCATGTTAAGAAACATGCTGAAAAGCCATGAGAAGATACTGAACCACAGCTCCTGGAACATACTGGTGAGAAAGCTTGAAGGTCAGAATTGACTGCATTGTCTCAGGAACATGTAGTTCAGCCTTCCCCAAACTGGTGCCCTCCATATATTGTACTGTAATGGCCACCATACTTAACCATTGGCCATGATGTGTGGGGTCGATGGAAGGGCACCAGTTTGGAGTAGACTGTACAGGGGTCTAAGGAGGAGGTAAAATAGAGAAATCAAGTCACGGAAGGAGCTACACAAAACTCTCCTGCTAAAAAAATAAATTAAGGTGTAACTAGATGGCTGGCTTCCTCCAAACTACATCTGCAAAACCCCTCAGAATCTGCTTTTTAGTCAGAGAATTGTGTACAGTCACATCCACCAAGAGCACTAGCGACTGGGCTGTGTCAGACTTTCTGCTGTTAGCTTCTAACACCAAATCCATTTCCATGCCTGAAAGAACAGCATGTAAGGAATGCTTTGAAGTTCCAGTATCTTCTGCTTAGCTGCAATTTCTTCAAATTATTACTTCCGCTAAAAACAAACAATTTCACAAATCCAAAACATCAAGGTAACTCACAAAAGGACCATAAGAGGTAGAACAGAGGAACCAGCCAACATCCATTTAGGGAGAGGTGAGAATTAGCAACAAAACTGAAGAAAATGTTTCCTTCAGGAGACAGATTGCAGGGGGGGAAACTCCACGTTCATATAAATAATACATCCTCCTCCAATATAAATTTATATGTTCCTCTTTCAGCAAACATTAGGCTTGTTATAAGCCAACGACACGGGCAGTGGAAGGTGACAACAAAATGAAGTCAGGAACTCTTGGACTTTATGTCCAATTTGAGAGAGGGGGAGGAGGGAGGGAGGGAGAGAACAACTATAGAAAAATACAGTGGTACCTCGGGTTAAGTACTTAATTCGTTCTGGAGGTCTGTTCTTAACCTGAAACTGTTCTTAACCTGAAGCACCACTTTAGCTAATGGGGCCACCTGCTGCTGCTGTGCCGCCACTGCACGATTTCTGTTCTCATCCTGAAGCAAAGTTCTTAACCTGAGGTAATATTTCTGTGTTAGCGGAGTCTGTAACCTGAAGCGTATGTAACCTGAAGCATATGTAACCCGAGGTACCACTGTACGTTACAGCGTACTTTTTAAAAAAGACTTAAGCTTCCATTCCAAAATTTGGGTTTACCTTGAGATACAAATTAAGTTCCTGGTTTCCTTATGAAGAATTGAAATGCTAGATGGACAGCAACTTCAAGTGCAAGGAGTGTGGTTCAAGAAGGTGTCTGGCCTTGGGTGAGTCCCCAAGGGCCAGACAGAGGCCTCGAGAGTCACTTAGGTTCCTGGACCTGATGTGTCATAAAGGTAAAGGGACCCCTGACCATTAGGTCCATTCATGGCCAACTCTGGGGTTGCGATGCTCATCTCGCTTTACTGGCCGAGGGAACTGGTGTACAGTTTCCGGGTCATGTGGCCAGCATGACCAAGCCGCTTTTGGTGAACCAGAGCAGCACACGCCGTTTACCTTCCCGCCGGAGCGGTACCTATTTATCTACTTGCACTTTTTGGTGTGCTTTTGAACTTCTAGGTTGGCAGGAGCAGGGACCGAACAACGGGAGCTCACCCCGTCGCGGGGATTCGAACCGCCAACTTTCTGATCGGCAAGTCCTAGGCTCTGTGGTTTAACCCACAGCGCCACCTGCGTCATAACCCCTGACATAATGCTTAGTAATGCAGCTTCATCTCATTGCAAGCTTTCCTGCACCTTCTTGTCACGGACTGGCTGGATGAAGAGCAGTGGTGTGAGGCAACAACTGAGGAACCCCCAGGGGAAGAAGGCTCAGAGCCAGGGGATTGGTGTTGGAACAACGATGAGAATGAGAAGAGGGAACAGACAGACCGGAGGAAGTGTCAGAAGCTGAAAACAGGGTTTAGTGAGTGGGAAAGGGCTGAATCAGAGGTGGAGGCTAGAAAGGGGGGGGGGGTCAAGAGGCAGAATGGAGGCAGGCAGCTCCCCCTGGTTTCCCATGAGGGGGGTGGAGCAAAGAGAAGCATTGCAAAGGAGCCTCAGGTTGCTGGGGAAGAACCCAGGGAAAGAGTCTTAGAGAGTGGTGGGAAGGTGGGGACCTTCAGTCCTTGCAACTGCCTCATTGAGGCAAGACCTTTGGGGAAGAGTTGCTGGGCTCACGAGGCCTGCTTTGATTTGGTTTCTTTGAATAAAGAGCTAACTTCACAGACAATAGTGGTTGGGGGTGCAACAACGTATTGGAGTCAGCATCCTGGAACACGCTCAGAAGTTTGAATTAAAACATCACTCAGAATAGCTTTTCAGCTAACGAACAAAAAGCCTGGCTCTATATAAGCAGCAGGATAGCAAGAATAATCCTATTATAATGAGAAAGCAGTATAAAAAATGACTTCTACTGGAATGTTTACAGCCTAACATTGAAATTTACTGTGCCAGCAAATTGTTCTGAAAAGATGTGGAATTAATGGCATTTCAGCATGATATTACAACACAAGTGTTCAGAAATGGGGAATAATTTATGCAAACTAGATAGCATGTTACTGAAGTGTAGCTTTTTTGTTGTTTGAAATGGACAAGGGCGGCTACAGTTTTGGCACCTATTTCTGCATAAAGACTACAACTCCCATCATCCTTGAATACTGGTCACGCCGGCTGGGGCTGATGAGAGTTGGAATTCAGCAACATCTGGAGGGCACCATGTTGGTTATCCCTGCTTGAAATACTGGTGATGTCACAGCAAAACAGAAGCAGGGAAGAAGAAATGTAATGTCCTGAAAATGTGAACTCACTGGAGGAAAAGACAAGCAATGGAAAAGAGGGAGCAGCAAAAGGCAACACATCAAAATCATGACCAGAACAAGGAAGATGAACAACAGAAGGTAGAACAGGTGTTAAAGAGGATGGAGATGAGAAATCAGAAGATACAAAATAAGCTTGCTGCTATTATCCAGACGAGTGCTAATTTTAAGTCTTAGTAGGGGGGGGGAGGGAGGGAGAGAGAGAGAGAGAGAGAGAGAGAGAGAGAAGGGAGATGAAGGCTTCAATCAAGATGGCAGTGGAAAGGTTACAGTGGTACCTTGGGTTACATACGCTTCAGGTTACAGACTCTGCTAACCCAGAAATAGTGCTTCAGGTTAAGAACTTTGCTTCAGGATGAGAACAGAAATCGTGCTCTGGCGGCGCGGCAGCAGCAGGAGGCCCCATTAGCTAAAGTGGTGTTTCAGGTTAAGAACAGTTTCAGGTTAAGTACGGACCTCCGGAACGAATTAAGTACTTAACCCGAGGTACCACTGTATAAGGATCACACACTTATGGAGGATTGTAACAGAACCAAAAGACAAAAGGAGGAAGAATGTGCAAGGTAATGAATACAGAGGTAGCAGTTTAGCATTACTTGGCTCTAGTGACAAATTAGCTGTAAATCATAATCTAGAATGATAAGTTTTTTCAAGGTTGTGCAAACTTCCCCCGATTTTATAAAAGTTCCCAGATTCCCTTATGTATATATATATATATATTCACTGGAATAACTGACACAGAGATGAGTCAACCACAGCTCCGTATTTGATGTTAAACTTTTTCAAAACATTGCAATTGCCAATATGGTCTGCACTGCATGTTATGTCTTCTTCTTGTTTGTATGTTTGTGTAACAGAAAAGTAATTAAAAAAACATGAAGTATCTTGCTGAAGTCTGGAATAAAAATGAAAGGCCACACTCTGTGCCAAGAAATGTAAACAACATTGAACAAGAAAGTAGTCTGAGGGTATCTAGCTAAGAAATATACAACTCATTTCTTTCCCCTGTACCAAGAAGGGCTTTTTTAAAAATCTGCATTTTTAAAAGTATAAATTTAGAAAGTTTGTCAAACCCCACTAAGTTGATATGCACACTATTATACATCTATGAGAAATTGGGTTTTTGACCAAATCAAAATTAAAAGCAACCACCATGGAAGCAAAGCATCCCCTCTGGCAGCATTTATGATTTGGTAATTTCATTACTGGCTTATAGGCCAATAATAAAATTGGTATGCTTTCTTTGCATTCTTAGAAATCGGAAAATGAATACGTTATAAACCAGCATCCTAAGAGGTGCAATTTATGCCAAAGAGGAAAATAAATCATAGGCATTTACAGAACATTAGAATTTGATAGTAATTTCAATATGATAGCAAAGTGACCCATAAAGAATCATAATTATGTAATCAAAATGCACTGAATCAAATGTTACTGTTATTATTAATGGCATCCATAGGAAGCTACTGTTGTAGTACTTAAAATGACACCAAGATAGCTTGAGTCCAGTGAAACACACAGGTTCTTTGGTAGGATAAAAATAGGAATAAGAAAGGTGTAAGTTTCATCTAAGGATGGAGACAGATCTGAGTAACAGATGAATATTATATTCTCTAATATGGATGGATGTTCCTTCTTCCCAACATCCACAAGTGCAACCTGAACCCTGCCTTATACCAACAGAGCCTGCTGCCTCCTCCCATCGTCCATTTTAAGACTATTTTTCAGATGCAGACTCCATCAACGGCCAACTTTTTCCTCCCTTGTCTCAGTCTGTTTACCATCTATCCCGATGACAAATTCTGGAGAACTTGAACGTTTACATTATATTGTCTGCCTAATAAACACATTGCCCTAACACAGATTTTGACATCTGTCTCATGAGTCAACACAGCTACCTTGACTTTCTCGACGAGAATGGGGTAATATGACAAGACTAGTAGGTCCATATCAATCCACCCACACTTGTTTAAGGATGAGCTTGTACACAAATGGTATTCTCTGTAGCGGACCAATGTAGCTTACAACACTTGCAGACCCACTAATGTGACATTTAGAATACTAGCCTTCTAAGTGGCTGGTCAATTACTTTCAGACTGTTCCATCTAAGCATTCGTTTCAAAGCATGGAGTAATACATGTCTTGAACAAAGCACAAGAGAATAAATGTTTTGTTTGAGTCCTACACATTAGCTGATGAGATCTAACACATGATTTTAGAAGATGTTATAGCCACATGGCATTCCTGAATTCACTTCCAGTAGAGCTTGAAGAAATCTACAGCCTAAGCCAATACTAGGTAAAGGGACCCCTGACCATTAGGTCCAGTTGTGACCAACTCTGGGGTTGCGGCGCTCATCTCGCTTTATTGGCCGAGGGAGCCGGCAGACAGCTTCCGGGTCATGTGGCCAGCATGACTAAGCCGCTTCTGGCGAACCAGAGCAGCGCATGGAAACGCCGTTTACCTTCCTGCCGGAGCGGTACCTATTTATCTACTTGCACTTGACGTGCTTTCGAATGCTAGGTTGACAGGAGCAGGGACCGAGCAATGGGAGCTCACCCTGTTGTGGGGATTCGAACTGCTGACCTTCTGATCGGCAAGCCCTAGGCTCTGTGGTTTAACCGACAGCGCCACCCGTGTCCAAGCCAATACTAGTTTGTATTAAATAAACTTTCAGTTTTCTAAATTCCCCCAAGTCATCTGAAATCACATGGTCCACTGCTCAAAAGACTGTACAATTGTGCATAACTGTTAAAGAGTTCACTTAAATTCATTTCTGTTACATTGGACTACTTGGAAGTCTAATAAATCACTCCTCCTAACAACTAATTGAGGTTGAGAGAGCTGCCGGCACTGTGGCCCAAATCAGGCAACTGAAAAACAAAAGGGAAATATCAGCATGCTTGGGAAGAACCTTAAGGCTTGCACAAACATAACACACACATTTTTAGGGGGGGGAATTGGGGGGGGTGGGAGGGAAGAGAGAAGAACGAGACAACAACCCTTACACAATCCATTAATCATGTGATTAATCAGGGTGAGAAAAGAGTGGGATGTCCTGATCGGAGGAAATACCTGGCTGGAACCCTGAACGGGAAACTCCATTAGGAAGGAGGATATACAACAATGTTTTAGTGAAGTCCTCACTTTTTTATCACAATTATGGTTTAGCTGAAACTCAATCTTACATTCATATAGGCTAGCTCACCTGGCTTGCACAAACTGCATTGTTCAGAAGCCAATAATGACTACTTCACCAGATCAAAAGCCTGTCAATCTCATTCTCATCACATAAATGCATTTCAATAAGGGAACAGATTTTCATTTTAGCTCAACCATTCTGAGGTTTTGGCCTTTTTAAAGTTTAAGACCTATTTATATTTAATTTTACTGCTGAAATTGGTTTTATACTGTTAATTTTTCTTTTACCGTGCATATTGTACTTTAACCATTTTTATGTTAACTACTGAAAGAACTTAAGTTAGCAAAATATACTTAAAAAATTAATTGCACTTTTATAAAGTTGCCTCAAGAAATTTCATTTATATACACACATTTTTAAGCTTCAGTAGCTATCGCCACATCAGAATAAGTCGTGGTTCAAACTTGATACCATCTCTACATTAACAATGAAAAAGTATAGATTTTTCCCAAAATTATTATTTTTCTAATGTATTTGTTGTGCCTAGATTGTCAAGTCACTTCTCCTCTGCACAAAAACCATAAATCCACTCAGATCTTCATTGTTTTGTAACTTCCCATAGAAAATTATTACCATTGCTTAATTCAAGACAGTGTTCATGCTTGTTTTCATTTATACTACCAAATGTTAAAATAACTTCAGACAAAGCTCTCAGATCACCACAGGGCCTCACTGTGTAACGTTCAGCTGAAAGTCATAACATCCCTGCCTTACAATTCGAGCTCTCATATTCCACTTTCGGCATCATACTAGCGTAGGTGATAGTTAATATCAATTACAAAACATATTTCGCAGATGTTCCTCACACAGCAACAGAACGTATCAGGCCAGCGATATAAACTGCATGAGAAGAGATCGTTTAAACATTTCCAAACATTTTGGAAAAGCCATAAAATAGCAAGCGCTATAAAACCAGAGCTCATCCTAAATCATCCCAGTAAACACGAACAGAAGAACATTTTGCTAGCATTCCACATTTCTTGAAATGCGATGTCAAAAGTTTAAAGTTTCATCAAGGTTAATAAGTAGTTCACTCTTATAAATTTCCTAAAACAATTTTGCAATAGTCTTGATAGAAATCCCAGCAGATCTCAAATGACAAAACAATTTGTCGCTTTCAAGGGGGAAAAGCAGAATACTTCCAGTTGCAAACGAACCTCATGGCAAACCAATTAAACGCAAACACTTCATTTCGAAACCTCCGATTAAAACCAAATTATGCATTTTTCAGATTTCAGAATATTACACTGTTTTTATGACTCACCTCATGTTTCCCAAGGCATTGCCTGTAAATACACAAAAACAAAATAAAGGAAATAAATAAATAAAAGGCCAAACAATTTGAATATCACTCCCTGAATTAATCAACCACCTGAAATTCATTGGCCAATTAGAAGCTGCAAGTATGGCCATCAGAATGTGGCCATTTGTTACAATGTCAATTGAAAGAAAAGATGTGTTTTCTTCTAACAGTGAGCTATAGCTTTTACAGTACAGTGGTACCTCGGGTTAAGTACTTAATTCGTTCTGGAGGTCCGTTCTTAACCTGAAACTGTTCTTAACCTGAAGCACCACTTTAGCTAATGGGGCCTCCTGCTGCTGCCGCGCCGCCGGAGCACAATTTCTGTTCTCATCCTGAAGCAAAGTTCTTAACCTGAAGCATTATTTCTGGGTTAGTGGAGTCTGTAACCTGAAGCGTATGTAACCTGAAGCACCACTGTACTAAGTAAATTGTACATAGTGATGGTTGACCCAGTTACATTCATAACTGGGCTCCCCACTCCAACCCCCCAAAAACCCCTGGAAGGTGGTCTCTCGATAACCAAGTATGAGCTCCCAGTTATGTCACTGAAAGCACAACAGGGTCTGATTTCACACCCAAACTCGTTACATGGTGGCAGGCTCCAGTGTTGTAATTTCCTCTCCTCTTCCCAACTCCCTCAGATGCAAGTACATCTGAGAAATTTAGAAAACTCTTATTTATTTACTTAGTCTACTTGTCCCTGGCATGCTACATAGACAGATGAAGGATTGGCCAGGGTTGTGGTGGGGGGCTGACACGGTATGGTCTGAAGGCAAAGGAGGCCACCACGATGCTGTAGCTAAGCGGGTCTGACTCTGGTCAGTATCTGGATGAGTGACCACCTGGGAACCACATGCACGATACCTTGGGATATATAACGGAAGAAAGGTATGATAAATGTCATAAAAATAAATCTATTGTAGCTATCAGACAGATAAGCGAGCTGTTGGAGTGGTACCCTCTTTTGTTTAGCGAATAGAAAACTCTCAGATATACTTCGTGTGTATAAATATGCAACAAACGCAATTCACAGGTTGTGGGCAAAGTCCAGTAATGCTGAACTTTGCACACAACTTAACACTCTCAAACAGGCACAATCCACTGGGAAGTTCTTCTGCGCAAGCTCCACCAAGTCAACACGAACTCTGCTGGATTACCGTGAGCAAATGTTGCAGCTGACAGCCAAACATGTACAGTCGTACCTTGGAAGTCGAACAAAATCCATTCCGGAAGTCTGTTTGACTTCCAAAACATTCAGAATCCAAAGTGTGGCTTCTGATTGGCTGCAGGAAGCTCCTGCAGCCAATCGGAAGCTGCCACATTGGACATCTGGCTTCCAAAAATAGTTCGCAAACCGGAACAGTCACTTCCAGGTTTGTGGCGTTTGGAAGCCAAAACATTCGAGAACCAAACTATTTGAAAACCAAGGTATGACTGTACTAGACTACGGATCTCCAACTATTTAGTCTTTTTAACTGATCTGGCTTTACCTCTGGAAACAGCTTTAAAGAAAATGCATAACAGCAAGTCACAGCACAGGGCCATGCCACCTGAACACATAGAAATATGTCATTTCAATGCATATTTTCATACTCACGTTGGAATAGGGACTTGACATGGAGGGCAAGGCAATGCTGTCTGAATAAATGTAGGCTCAGTTGACTGTTCCCAAGGGCCTGCTGGCTGATGCTGGGATGAAAGAAATTTGTTGTTATATAGCACATATTATAAAGGCTAAACATGCCTAAATGGTCTAGGGTTACTCATACCCCCAATCTCAACAAACATCCTTTACTTATTAGAACTCAACGCACCACAACCATTAAAGTCGTGAAAACCAATCACCAGTTCTTAATGATAGCAGTACGGCTGTGTCAGGCAGTAAATAGGCAGATCAAACATAAGGAGCATTCTTACCAGTTAGTTTCTTTAACAATCACAGCGAGAGACAAAGGAATGCATCTCTCTCCAGAAATGGCGTTGCTCCCAGTTAAGGTTCACCCCCTCCGTCCCCATTTATCTACGTCACTCCTACATCTGGTAATCTGAGCTTGTTGCTCTCTGTTCTATCACTCTCAAAGCCCATCCAGTCTTAGGTGAAGGGGGGGGTCAGGAAAGCTGTCCAAGGACACTGAATCTGCCAGCTGTCTCTCTCCTGGTGTTTCCTCTTCTAGCTGTTCCTCACCCAGTTTTTCCCCTCTGGATTATGCGCCTCTGCAAACCACTGTTCTAAATCAATACTGTCCTCCTGCCCTTGGGAAGGTTCAGAAAGGGGGGAGGCTCCCACCATTCCTCCTCAGTCCAGCCCCTGACAGGCTGTCACTTTTGGAGGGGTTCCAGCAACATCTCAAGTGGGAAGATTATATGGAAGGGGATAATCACAGAATCATACAGTTGGAAGGGACAAGGATCATCTAGTCCAAGCCCCTTGCAATGCAGGAATCTTTTGCCTAAAGTGGGGCTTGAACCTCTGACCCTGAAATTAACACTCTCTTGCTCTGCCAGCTGAGCTATACCAACTGACTGATTCCTGTGGAATCAGAGCACTTCTCCCTGAAAGTGGTGACACTGCTATGGGGAGCAATCACATTGTTCTCTCACCGAACCAGTCTGTTTTACAAGTGCTTCATCATGGCAAGGAGCAGGGCAGGAGTGACCACACTTCTCAAAGGTTTTCTTGCAGGGCTGGCGGCAAGGAGGACAAGGGCCGAAGTGGCAGCTGTGTTTCTCTCGAGCAGGATGATGGCAGGTAGGTGGCTGCCTAAAACGAAAACAGGAACTGTCAATTATTGCTACAAAAACTGGTTTATAGTCATTTATTTAACAAAACTACTTACTAGAACAAAAGAGCTCTAAGTGGTTTACAACAGTCGTATACACAGTTGCTTGCTTTGTGTATCTCTTTTCCAAACGTGTTATGCTCCAGGCATGATGGAATGAAAAGATACATAAGCATATCGCTATCCATATTATCTCCATAGAAAACCAAAATTTTAAAAAATGGTTTCATAACATTCATAATCAAGTAACCTATGAGAATAGCTCGGTTCTAGCGGGAGAAGAATAACTCATTTCTGGCTTAGGAGGCACTAGCATCCAGAACGGCAGCAGGAGAATGAACTCTTAAAGAACCGCAGAGTCTATAGCAAGGACTAGGTGAAACCTAGCCTACGTGGTAAACAGCAGCCAGGCAATGGCAATGGTGATCATATTTCACTACAGTTTACTTATAGAAAACAAATGAAAATAAAAGAAAGCAACAGACAAAACAAACCACTTCTCAATTGTTTTAAAATTAAAACAGTTAAGATTTAGCAAGCTTTAAACTTACAACCATATTTTCAAATAAGTGTAGGATTTGTTGGGACAGATTCAAACATGCTTGGTAGATTGCCCACTCTATTAAATCACATGAGCTGGAGCATCCAGCCAAGGATGCACTTGTAATGCATGGATGCCAAGTCTGTGAGAGGGTAGCTCTTATTGAGTCTTTACTACAGTTATGAAGATGACTTCTCCCAGATACTAATAAAGCCCTCTCTCAGAAGCAGTACAAAGTTCATTTCAGGGCTTGCTTTTGGCAGTTTGGATTATATTAGCACCAAACACTTCGATTTGATGTTTTCCCTATTGCTATAGGCATGTGGCTTTAGCGTTGGTGTGGCTTTAGCGTTGACACTATAACCACATAAAGTTGTGCCCTAAGAGAATGCTTGAATTTGGACAAATAAGCATAATCATAATAATTATTTATATGCCATCCATCTGACTGGGTTGCTCCAGCCACTCTGGGCGGCTCCCAACAAAATCTTAAAAACACAATAAAGCATCAACCATTAAAAAGTTCCCTGAACAGGGCTGCCTTCAGATGTCTTCTGAAAGTCAAATAGTTGCTTATCTCTTTGACATCTGATGGAAGGGCGTTCCACAGGGAGGGCGCCACTACCGAGAAGGCTCTCTGCCTGGTTCCCTGTAGCTTCATGTCTCACAGTGAGGAAACAGTCAAGAAGATGCTCCTTCAAGTATACAAGGCCGAGGTCATCTAGGGCTCTAAAGGTCAATACCAAAACTTTGAATTGTGCTCGTAAATGAACTGGGAGCCAACATAGTTTCTTTACACTGGTGGTTTTTCAGAGCTGGAATGAATAAGGTGCCTTGGAACTTTAGGGGTGCTGCTATTACTATGGGAATAATTCAGCTTTGGGACTAACAGCCTTACCTGTGTAGCTACCATACCACTTCCTGCTCAACCTGTATAACCTTCATAATTATTATGAAAGCTTTAAATTCAATTGCTCCCTCTCCACTACAAAGGAAGCCGACCTTGACACCCCATCGCCCACCCTACTGTGCTGCAAGATACTAAGGGAAGCTTGCTTCAAGTTCTACTGCTCTTGTAAAACTATTTGGAACTCAAAGCAGCACCTTCCTATGGCAACACCAGCCTTTGAAACACCTCTCAAGAGTTGCAAGTTGCAGTCTTACAGTGCACTGCATACTTCTTTCAAAACACTAAACTGTATTAATGTAGCTCCACCTGCTGAGAAGCCAATAATCTCAAAAGACCTAATTACGCCATTACAGAATTAGACCGTTTCCAACACTAGTTTCAAAAGCTAAGGGACTTTCAAAGCGGTTTGCGATATCACACGGTGGTCTGATATTCAGGGGGAGTAAAAAATTATTTGCATTAGATTGTTATTTAATACTAACCTGCATGGCTCCTTGCACTTGGGAGCCTTGGTGGTACGTTCTCTACCACATGGCACTTTGAGAGCAGTTTTGCCGCAATTGCACTTCACATCTACAGTCTCGGGACATGGATAGCAGCTACCTACAATGAAGACAAGCAAAACAAGTAGCCAACCTTGGAAAAACTTAACACATTTTTAGACGCAATCTACAACAGCAAAACTACTTTGCAATTAATTACCTGGATCCAAATAAGAAGTTATCCATTTAGTACAATTAAAATTAACCATGGTATTATGAATTCAGGAGGCATCGGTCTGGACAAACTCCACCCAGAGAACATGCTACTTATGTTCCCCGAATCTGTTTTGAATGTCAAAAGAGTTAATGCCTTTCTCTACTTTCTGAAAGGTCAAAAGTGAGCATCAGATTTCTGACATTTATAAGAAGCCATTTTTTAAAAAAAGAAAAGAAATTACACTGCAGGGATGCAAACATTTCCCTTGCCCACACAAAGGCTCAACATCTGTATTTGAGTATGTAGGAACAAATATGAATATCCTCTCATAATATGAAAAATGTGGAGTAGGTGGAACTGATAAAGCATATATAGCAAAGAAAAATAATTTTTTATCACACTTTAGACAGAGATGGACAACTGGTTCATCCCCAAACAGTTCAAGTGCTCAAGAAGCCAAAGAGTAACAACTGATTATTTAATTCAAGGTATAATTTCTACCACCATGACTAGTGCTAATCAACACATTACACTCTGTTTTTATGAAAAAACATTAATGTCCTGGATTGGACCCTCAAATATATATATATAGGTTCAGAAATGCTATGATTTGAACATTAAAGCTATTGGCTGTAATCAGAGATTACAATATTCCTTTTTATAACAATTACCAACAAAGACCCAACTACATAAAGTTTAAAGTACCATTCAGGATGAAAGACTTCAAGCAAGATTGCCTGCTCAGTCTTACCTCTGTGGCACACCGAAGGACACTTGTGATTCCGACATCCTAAAGTTCGTCCACATGCTTGATCACACGGTGGGCAATTTCCAGAACAACACTGAAACACACACGCAAGTGTTTTGAAGTACAGAAACTTTAGCTAAAGTGGCATGCCTATGAATTACTTGGGAGTGAGCCCTAATGAGTAAGCACACAAAGGATTATACTGTCGATAAGAAAACAGTAACGGTTTGTTTTTAAAATGATAAAGTATCGAAGAAAAAGAAACATGTTGAAATGTCCCTTTCTTAAGGAAGCGCCTTCAGAATATTCTCTGCCACTTCTAAAGCATTTCAGCAGTTTCACGCAGGAAGATGGAGTGTTTGTCCATTTTAAAGCAGGGATAACAATTTTCTGACAATAAACTGATAGGAAAGTCCCAAGTAAGGGCAGGTGGCAAGTAGGAGCTAAAAGCATAAAGCTGGATAGTCCAAATCTTGCCTTGGCTAATAACTAGCTAGTAAGTGTTTCCCAGTTGTTTCTGGACTACAATTCCCATCGTCCCTAGCTAGCAACACCACTGGTCAGAGATGATGAGAATCGTAGTCTGAAAACAGCTGAAGTCCCAAGTTTGGGAAACACTGAGCTAGATGGTTTTGAGCGACTTTTATTTCAACTTGAGCTCTATAACTTCATTATGGTGGAAACACAGAGTTACGTCACAAGGGTGTTGTAAATATTACCAAGGTGATTCATGTCAAGCACCTCAACAATCTAAGGGCTAAGTATTACAGTGGTACCTTGGGTTACATACGCTTCAGGTTACAGACTCCGCTAACCCAGAAATAGTACCTCAGGTTAAGAACTTTGCTTCAGGATGAGAACAGAAATTGTGCTCTGGCGGCGCGGCAGCAGCAGGAGGCCCCATTAGCTGAAGTGGTGCTTCAGGTTAAGAACAGTTTTAGGTTAAGAACGGACCTCCGGAACGAATTAAATACTTAACCCGAGGTACCACTGTATTGTTAAGCATTTTGTTTGACCTGTGTATACTGTACTCCAAGAAGACCTCACAGATTCTACATGCAGATCTACTATTCTGCTTCAACAATTCTACCTCACCAGCACCTACAGCAGCTTCAAACAGTGGATTTTCAGTCTCAGCACATTCACCTCCTTCTTGCTTTTGAAAAATCTCTTTAGTTTGGCCCTAACACAAAGCACATTGCTATATACAGCTGAATCTCTCTTAACTACATTTCTTTCTATTCTTGGCCCAAAATGAAGACTTTGCTATTACTATTTTTATAGCACCTACAACTAAGCACCTGGTTTTAGCACGGTTTTGATGAAACTGCAATTATATTTTGCATGTTACCTTGAATACATTTGAGTTAATCAGCTTCCTTTCTACCTCTAAAAACAGTTCTTCTTCAAAAACCTATAATCTCAGACACATAATAGACATGGGGAGGGACAGGCTAACAAAGCTCAGGAAAATGGTTCATCTGAAAAAGGTTGGGAGTAAAAAAAAAGGAAAAAATGAAGACATCTCTTAAATACAACAAGGACAAGACAGAGTTAAGGACCAATGAGAGACCAGTGTTAAATGTTTTCTTGTGAGCCATCCAGAGAGCATGGAGAGAGATACATATACTGTAAATGAAATAAATGAGTAAGGAAAAGTGCTCCAGGAAAAGGGGTGGGAATAAATGGAATATAAAAAGCAATGCTCCAGCAAATAAAGCTTTCCAGCACCAACTACTTCACCCTTCAAGTTTCTCCTGTATATTGGATTTTTGGATTTGAACTACTACATTCATTCAGCACCTAAAAAGAACATCTCTTCTTCATTACTCCCCACCCCCTTGCTCCTTTAAGCCTTTGAAAGCTATTTCATCTCTGCCTGAAGGAAGATCATACATATCAGAGAACTAGCATATTTCCTTTCTCTGACTGCTCCAACAAGCTAGTCCAATAAGAATCACTACTGCCACCTTCTGCAGGTATTTCACAGTGTAGGTATTGTAAGAGCATCAGTTTCGAATTAGACCATTCTTAAATACAGTGGTACCTGTACGCTTCAGGTTACAGATTCCGCTAACCCAAAAATAGTACCTCGGGTTAAGAACTTTGCTTCAGGATGAGAACAGAAATTGTGCTCTGGCGGCGAGGCAGCAGTGGGAAGCCCCATTGGCGAAAGTGGTGCTTCAGATTAAGAACGGACCTCCAGAACGAATAAAGTACTTAACCCGAGGTACCACTGTAACCCGATTTCTTTCTCTGTGAGTGGAATGGCAATACAGTGGTACCTCGGGTTACATACGCTTCAGGTTACAGACTCCGCTAACCCAGAAATAGCGTTTCAGGTTAAGAACTTTGCTTCAGGATGAGAACAGAAATCGTGCTCCGGCGGCACAGCGGCAGCAGGAGGCCCCATTAGCTAAAGTGGTGCTCCAGGTTAAGAACAGTTTCAGGTTAAGAACAGACCTCCGGAACGAATTAAGTACTTAATCCGAGGTACCACTGTACAGAAGAACGAAGAAATCCAATATATGGGGGGGCTTTTCCCCCCCATAAAAGAACAGCAAAACAGCCATCACAGGCTACGTTCACAAGTAATGCTAAGCCAAACCATGACTTGACGTGTGCTCCCAAGCAGGAGATGACAACCCTTTTGCTCCTTCCCAGTTTGTTTAGCTCAACGCAGCATGGCAGCAAAGCCAAGGTTTGGCTTAGCTGTTGTCTGAGCCTGAGCTAGTTGTTATACGCTTGAGCCTCGATAATCGTGAGTTATAGCTAAGGTTTGTTACTTTCTACAACTCATAGTTAAGGAGGAAAGAGCTTAACCACAAGTGTGGGTTTGGACAATGTGCTAAGTCAAACCTTGACTTAGCTGTTGAACTGAGTCCAAAGGACTACAATGGTAAAGGTAAAGGGACCCCTGACCATTAGGTCCAGTCGTGGCTGACTATGGGGTTGCGGCACTCTTTTTTTTTTTTAATAAGTTTTTATTAGTTTACAACAAATACAAAAACACATATTAATTTCACATCAAATTTTTCACAAATTATTCCTTTTCTGGACTTCCTTCAGCTTTTCCGTAAATCATCCATAGTCATTATTTAAATTACACATTCCTTAGATTTATATTGACATTATTTATATCTTTCTTTCTATTCCCTTTAGACAATACTTCTTAATTTATCACAGTGCTTCTTTAAATCCCTCTAGCGTTATCAGTCCCTCACTTGTATTTCCCAGATATTCCACAAATTTCCCCCAGTCCTCGATGAACTTTTGGTCTCTTAAATATCTAATCTTCCCTGTCAATTTGTCCAACTCCACATAGTCTAACAGCTTCATTCTCCATTCTTCCACTGTCGGAATTTCTTGTTGTTTCCATTTTTGGGCCAGTAACACTCTTGTGGCTGTCACTGCATATTGAAAAAATTTACAGTCCTTTCTTTTTATCTCATTTCCTAATATTCCTAACAGAAAGACCTCTGGTTTCTTTATAAATGTATATTTTAAAACCTTCTTCAATTCATTATATATCTTTTCCCAGAAGTCTTTCACTTTTTTACATTCCCACCACATATGATAAAAAGAACCTTCTTTATCTTTACATTTCCAACACTTATTACATGTCTTATACATTTTCGCTAATTTTACCAGTGTTATATACCATCTGTAAAACATTTTCATAACATTTTCTTTTAACATCATACATGCAGTAAATTTTAAACTTTCCTTCCATAGTTTTTCCCAGTCCTCAAATTGTATGTTATAACCAAAGTCTCTGGCCCATGGGGTTGCGGCACTCATCTCGCTTTATTGGCCGAGGGAGCCAGCGTACAGCGTACAGCTTCCAGGTCATGTGGCGAACCAGAGCAGCGCATGTAAATGCCGTTTACCTTCCCGCCTATTTATCTACTTGCACTTTGACGTGCTTTCAAACTGCTAGGTTGGCAGGAGCAGGGACCGAGCAACGGGAGCTCACCCCATCGCGGGGATTCGAACCGCCGACCTTCTGATCGGCAAGTCCTAGGCTCTGTGGTTTAACCCACAGCACCACCCGTGTCCCTAAGTCAAACCTTGACTTAGCTGCTGAACTGAGTCCAAAGGACTACAATGGTACCTCAGGTTAAGTACTTAATTCATTCCGGAGGTCCGTTCTTAACCTGAAACTGTTCTTAACCTGAAGCACCACTTTAGCTAATGGGGCCTCCCGCTGCTGCCGCGCCGCCGAAGCACAATTTCTGTTCTCATCCTGAAGCAAAGTTCTTAACCCGAGGTACTATTTCTTGGTTAGTGGAGTCTGTAACCTGAAGCGTATTTAACCTGAAGCGTATTTAACCTGAGGTATCACTGTACAGCGATATGAAGCTGGTGCAAGCTCCTCTCTTGAGCCAGTATGTTTGCCTGGTCTCAGTAAGCCATAGTTTGCGCTTAGCGTGATGTGCAAGCCAGGTCACTGCAAGCTGAAAACCGCTGTGGTTTTCTCAGCTGCCCCCACATGCTTACAGGCTGTGTGTCTCAGAAACAGAAGCATTTTTTGAAGCTGAACCAAACTTTTCCAAATTACTGTAGATACAAAAGGATGGTGATGCATCCTCAATACGTACTCACCTTCCTCTTGCACTGGTGTTTTTGACAGTCCCGGATTTTGGCACACTTTGTTTCGCAAAGGTATGGCTTATGGCAGGGCATCTGTTTTGTATGCTTTCCACAGCGGCACTGCTTTTCAACTTCCTGTTAAGATACAAATGGAAGGAAACTAAAGCTATGAGTTGTACATTCAGCATGTTAAAATTATTATTATTTTTTATATAAATAATTTTTATTGAATGATTTTGTTACAATACAGCCATACTACCACTAAATATAATTAAGAAATAAAAATTACATACATCAATATTTAGTTTGTTATTAGTTATTTACCATGTTATCTCCTCCCAAACATTGCATACAAAAACACACATATGTGCAGACACCCAAACACCCACACCCGCACACAAAATGATAATGAAAGTAAATATTTTCCCCCTTTTATCTTCCAAAATCTTTTCTTCATTTCTTCAACTTTGACTTCAACTTTATCTTACATTTGAATGTACACAAAACAATAAACCTTTCTATATAATTTTTCCAATGCATTCTGAAAACATAATACCGGTAAGTCCTTAATGGTTGTCCATCTCCTTTTAGTTCCTTTATCACTCGAATGCTAGCACAGAGTCAAAACTATTATTGTATTTTTGAACATATCTTCTATAACCATCCCATTTTTCTGCAAATTTTTGCTTTGAGTTTCCTCTGAGTTTACTAGTCAGTTGAACCGTCTCCACCAATTCCTGTAATTTGATTTGCCAATCTGTTATTTTTGGAGCCTTGTGATCTTTCCATGTTAAAATTTCAGCATGTTAAAATTAAGGCACATAACTGATAGCAAAAATGCATGGAACTCATCACAGATTAAAATTCAGGAGGGGGAAAAGTAGCATATAAAAGAATTCAATGGTGGAAATTAAGCTGCATAGAAGAGTCTAGTATGTTGTGTGACAAGAGGCCGGAAAGAAACTCTTTCACAGGCTAGAGCATCTGTACAGGCCCCTTCATAATAACAGGAATAACAAGAATCAAAAAGATGTGGCACATCCTCATGGAAACAACAACTTAATTTGACCTGACCTCAGGAAAACTGTTTACCTTCTCATCTGTTTGTATGAACTAGGCCCAAGAAGAGACAGTAGAAAATGCAGGAGGAAAGAAACATGAGATTATTGGGAAGGCCACCGTTTTCAGAAGAAGAAACTGTAGTTTAGAATATGCAAGTAGCAGCCAAAATGATGGTGATACAAGCCGATACTATCAGAAAAAGGAAACTTAAGAGGTAGAGGAGATAGCAGAGGTTGAAATTAGGGGCAGCAGCTACCAGTGGGCCTGCAGAACATGGAATCTCGCAATGTCCTCTTAGAATTATCCAAGTGGATGTCAGACTTTGGGAAAGTTTACCTTTCCTGCTTCGGTTGTTACAATCATCAAGCTTATTCTGAAGGACACTCTTCAAAGGGATTGTTTAAGGCAAGGGCATTTTGAATCCTCACAACAAAAAGCAGATAAGCCTATAAAAACAGGCCACATTTAAGCATGTTCCCACACATAAATCCAAGCCAATACAGGAACTTTATCTATTCCCCAGATTTGAAGGACAGAAGCTAGGGGTTGTGGTAGCTTATTTTTTTGGTTGAGGACACAAAGCAGTGGAGACAGCATGTTTCCTGAGCTCAGAGAGGAAAAGGACAGCTAAAAGAAGAAACGTATCTTTATTTTCTCTGCCTCAAGAAAGCTCGTTGGAGATAAAGGCCTTCAGAAGTCCTGAAATAATGAAAAGTTATTCAAAAACATGTGACCGAACTGGAAGAGAAATGCTAACCTGTCTACAGATTTCACAGGGACCTCGGTGGCAGCGCTGGGAACATCTATGAATCCCACAGTCAAGAGCTTTGTCACAACTGTCTCCACATGTAGGCACATCCTCCGTACACGGTAAAGAAAATTCTAAGTCAAAACAAAACAGCAAACCTTCTGTCACTTATTATACACAATTGAAAAATGAAAGCTACATTTTTGTGTCTCTTGTTTCATGAAACATCAAGAAAAGGAGTTACAGTTTTTATATAACGGGCCCAATTTAATTAAGCTAGGCAGGTCTTGTGTCTAATCTCCTTCTGGGCAAACTTTAAATTTAACAAAAGTCTATTGTATTACTTTAACTTGTATTTGAATGCAGTTTAGATTTTAGGAAGCTTAGCTATATTGATGAACTGGATGCATGCTAGATGGGCAGAAAAGAAACACCTTCTTACTTGATTTTCCACATGGACAACTCCTTTTGCCAGATCGGGGACACTCCCCACAAGAGCCAGCATGACAAATCTGTTCACAGGCATGATAACCACAAGGCAATGTTTTGCCACACACCTGTTGGGAAAACACATACAGCACATGCAAGTGAGGAATTTAACAAAGCAACGAAATACAAAAATCCAATGGAATGCAAGAAGGAAAAAGGTGATCACTCCCTGAATTCCATGTTAAAAAAAAAGGAATAGGTGAACTCTTTCTTATAAGAATTAAACATCTTTCGCAGCAAAGCTTTGTTCACGTTACATCAGCCTTATTCAACAAGAAAAGATGACAAGCAATTACAGACTGGCCATATTCCAGCAGCATGCTAAGCCACAATTTAGTGCAATGTGTATCTATCTATCTATCTATCTATCTATCTATCTATCAGTAGTGAGCGTGCAATTTCACTCTTCCTTCCTATGTGGCTGGGAGGAGTTTGGAAGCTTTTACTTAACCACAGTTTGTAGTTTCATCAGAACCAACAAACTCTGGAATAAATCAGCTTGGAGGCATAGAAGCTTCCGAACTCAAAGTTCATTGAACCTCATTCCAGTTTCTTCTGGTCACACCAAACTATGGTTTAGTGCAGGCATGTCCAAAGTCCAGCCGGGGGCCAAATCCAGCCCCCTGGTCAATTTAATCCCCCCCCAAGCAATTCTGAGAAATGAATCTGTTGCGGCCCCCGAGCGCCGGCTGTTCGGCTCGTTCTGCCCAGGAACCAACACATCGACGGAGAGCTGCCCCCCCCCCAATTGAATAAGTCCGCCAACAACTTTAATCCTTAAAAAAAGCTCTGCAACTTTGGGTGAAAATCCTTAAAAAAAGCTCAACAACTTTGCTCACTTCATCAAATCTGGCCCTCTTTGAAAAGTTTGGACACCATCGGTTTAGTATGATGTTTTTTAGTATGATGTTTGGCCATTGAGGGTAATTTTTTGTGATGTTACATTTTAATCACAGAGCAACGAAAGTTGGCTATTTTGCAAAAAAAAAAAAAAAAAAAAAAAAAAAAGAATGACGCAGCTTTCATATTTCACTACTGAAGCTCTCATCATTGAAATAGCTCAGGGAGGGAACTGTAGACTGCAGATGTAAAATGCATCTCAGCTCTACAGGCAGAGAACTGCACTGTACACACAGCCCTTTGCAGAGGCAAGACTGTTCACTGCCATTGACAGTATGAGCAAAATTATTTATTTAATATTCAACAAAAGTAATACAGCACAAAGATATAATCTAAAACTTTCGAACTCTCAGGAGGGAAAGCCTACAAGGTACTAGGAGGAGCCCTCCTCTTGTTTCGTAACAAGTGCGGCAAAAAGGAAAATTCCTGCAGGTGAAGCTTGCTATGCCGAGGCCGAGAGAAGCTGAACGTGCTGAAATTTCCCCGTCCTCCTTCACGTGTAACCATGCCACAAAGGAGACAACAGAAAAAGAGAGAGATGTTTATTTTCGCATTTTTATGCCATAAAACGAGCAGTTCTAGGCCCTCAAAGGGGCTTTGAGACGTATAAATATTGGGTTACATCCAATGACGTCCCTCTGCTGACAGAAGGCTCTTTGATTCAGTGGATACTTCAGTCAGTCAGCATAACAGGGAGGGAGGCCATTTTCACCAATTCCTTTCCCCTCAGCAGCTGCAGATCACCGTCCGCAACTGTTGAACAGAACTGGGTTCATGTGTGGGAAGCTGCAGAGGGGGAGGAAGATCAACAAAAAGAAGACGCTTCTTCGTGTGCTGATGACGGAAGCCTACACTGGATCAAGGAGCGTTCCGTCAACAAGAGGGCACTGCTGAATGCAACCGACTGTATTTTGTAATAACCACTGCGTCAAACGCACGCTAAACGAGGAATTATTGGGCTCTCTTGTAAAACCTTTTATTCATAGTCACTTGCATAAAATGTGGCCACAGACTCTAGTCTAGAAGCTATGGCATGGATCCAGAACTGTTCTAGAAGCTGAAGGTTCTTCTGGTCACAGAGGGCAGTCTCCCAATTTCTCCTTCCCAAAGAAGTACCCTACACCATCTGAAGTAATCCCCATTCCCTGAGTAATAGGGTTTTCAAAGGGTGAGGGTGGGATCAACAGGGAGCTGTGGTGATGAGGAAGGGCCAGGAAAGCTCCAGCGCATAGCATGGATACCCTTGGGATCCACGTGTAGCAGCATTTGCAACCAAAGCAACACAAAGTGGCTGCAGCACAGAAGCGATGATTCAGACAACCAGCACACCTATACCCCAGCCTGTAATCCCAGCTGAGTTGCAAGCCTGCTGGTAGGTCTGCTGCTAACCATAAAGGTAAAGAGGTAAAGAGACCCCTGACCCTTAGGTCCAGTCACGAACGACTCTGGGGTTGCGGTGCTCATCTCGCTTTATTGGCCGAGGGAGCCGGCGTACAGCTTCCGGGTCATTTGGCCAGCATGACTAAGCCGCTTCTGGCGAACCAGAGCAGCGCACGGAAACGCCGTTTACCTTCCTGCTGCAGTGGTACCTATAGGGACCGAGCAACGGGAGCTCACCCCATCGCGGGGATTCGAACTGCTGACCTTCCAATCGGCAAGCCCTAGGCTCTGTGGTTTAGACCACATACAGTCATGTTAAAAAGGAAGAAGGTGCTCTTTGAACTCTGTGGTTTTACCTGTCAGGACATAATTACAACCACCTGCTCCTTAGCAGGTCTTAAAATAAGGTAAATTAGTGGCCGCTAGAACACTAATAGCACAAAATTGGAAGACATCAAAAATCCCAACTATAAATGAGTGGCAATCTAAATTATTTGATTATATAGAATTGGCAAAAATGACACAGAAAATAAGAAACCAAAAAGGTACAAAGTTTAATAATGAATGGAATAAATTTATGACATATATTGAAACAGATGTAAAAAACCTAAAAATCACAGTAGGCTCGATATAACGCTTGCGACGTAAAGAGGTTTAAGAAAACGAAACTGCAGATAGAAAACTTCTTGTAACATATTCCAAAACCGAGTTGAAGGGAAGTCAATTATTGTTGTGTGATTTAGTTATTTAGTTACTGTAAGTTTAATTTATTGGTGTCTTATGTTATGTAATGGTTTGTGGGGTTTTTTGCTGTTTTTTGTGTTTTGTTTGTCTTTTTTGTTGTTTTAATGTCTGGTGTTGTATAATGAATTAAAACTAATAAAAAATAAAAAATCAAATAAGGTAAATACAACCTCTGCTGAACAACAACACATGGCGTATTACCATCATTTATTTAACATAAATAAAGCCAAAATGGAGAAGCCATGTGTGAAAAACTAAGCACACACTACTGCTTCCGTAGGAATGAAGAGCCTCAGTGGGTAGACAGGTGCTGCAAAACAAATGTCCTTGCTTAATTGTATAAAGTGGGACCAAAATTGCTGTTTTTCCAAATGACGCCATAAACCCCTTATACTTCTTCATGTTAACACATAAGATTTCTTGCTAGAGGTTGGGCTGGGGGACAGAGTCAACGCTGGTAACACCTGCCACCCTTCTTATATAACGAAACCCTATATGTGATGACAAAACATGGCAACATTTAAGGAAACTTACCTGATCGCACTGCCATACAGGACTTGCACAAAGCCTCTCTGCTACTTGCCTACCGCAGATGCAAGCTTGTTTACTGACTCTTGGACAGGGCTGGCAGTCTCCTAAAGGTAAGGCAGAGTTAAATATTAGAATACAGCTTGGACAGAGATTGTTTTAATTTCTTCACCCAGCTGGGAATGTTAGAAGAGGAGCAAGAGAAAACTGATCCTGCTGACAAAAATGAGAGTCAACCTGAAGTAACATCCAACACAGAAACATCTACCTGGATGACAAGGTTTCTCACAGTTGTGCTGTCCACAAGGCAGCTTTCGCCCACAGGGCAGCTGACACGACCACTCTTTTGTGCTGCATCTTCGTGGCACAGGCTTAGCCTTCTTGCAGTAGCAGGTTATTGTGACCATCTTTGGACAAGGCGGACAAGGACCTAGAAATAAGAAAAAGGAAGGTTATCACAGAAATGATATTCCAGCACAGAACATCCGAGTTGTCGAGTCAGAATCAACAGGGACTGGGGAGACCTTGATTCGAATCCCCTCTCTGTATTGAAATTTGCTGGTTAACTTAGGGCAGCCTAAGCTACCTCACAAAGCTATTGTGATGACGCATTGAGAAATCCATGTGTGAGATTGTATTATATTGTATTTAGTATGTGCATGTTAGTTATACAGTAAGTAGTGGCTAGTATCTCAAAGCTTTCACTTATTGGCAACTTTTTAATGTGCCACCTGATGTAAAAATTCAGTTCACTCACATGTAACCATATTAGTAACCATATTATATTTTTAAATCCGCACCATCCTAGGCTTTTAATTACAATCATACCTTGGTTCTGGAACAGCTTAGTTCCCGAATGTTTTCGCTCACAAACACCACAAACCTGGAAGTTGCTGTTCCGGTTTGCAAACTATTTTTGGAAGCCGAACGTCTGACGTGGCATCCACAGCTTCCGATTGGCTGCAGGAGCTTCCTGCAGCCAATCAGAACCCACACTTCGGTTTCCGAACGTTTTGGAAGTCGAACGGACTTCCAGAACGGATTCCGTTCGACTTCCAGGGTATGACTGTATAGCTTACGTACAGTTACATTAACATCACATACCTGGGTGACAAAGTAGCAGGCACCTGTGTCCACAGGGAGGCTTGAAATCTCTTTCACATACTTGGCCACAGGAATGTGGAACTAGCCAGGGATCAAGTGGCGGGTCCTCTACCTTTCTGCAGTAGCAGTAGTAGCGAGTGGGAGTCTCCGATCGCTTGTACTCAAATCTGCACTTTGGACTGAAAGATCAGATGAAAAATTCACAGAGACTTTGGTAAAGTTCAGCTGAAGTATACAACTTTACTGCAACCGCAACAGTGATGCAGCCACAATTATGGATGCTAAATGCCGATTCAAAGTCCAGTGTTTACCAACAATGGGGGGGGGGGGGGAAACTGTGACACTATAACATCAACCATTAGCAACTGAAATAGATTTATTTATTTACAGGATTTTTTACACTGCCTTTCAAAAATGGGTTTCCAGGAAATTTACAGAGATGCATGTAAAAACATAGTATTAAAAATACAGGTTCCATCCAAATGCATTCTTAAACAAATAGCTCAGTCAGTAGAGCACGAGACTCTTAATCTCAGGGTCATGCGTTTGAGAGCCACATTGTGCCAAAGATTCCTGCATTGCAGTGGCTTGGTCCTACGGGACCGCCTCTCCTGGTATGCCCCGCGGAGGACCTTAAGGTCCACAAATGACAACATTTTGTAGGTCCCAGGTCACAAGGTGGTTAGACTGGTCTCAACTAGGGCCAGGGTCTTTTCAGTACTGGCCCCGACTTGGTGGAACGCTCTGTCACAAGCGACTAGGGCCCTGCGGGACTTGATATCTTTCTGCAGGGCCTGCAAGACAGAGCTGTTCCGCCTGGCCTTTGGTTTGGACTCAATCTGACCCTTATGTTTCGCTCCCCTTATGGTCTCAATTTATCGGCTACTTTTAAAATGAGGCTGCATTTTAAATTGCATTTTAACTTGTATTTTAAATTGGTTCCCCCCCCCCCCCTATTATGTTTGTACTGCAATTTTATTGGTGTTAGCTGCCCTGAGCCTGGCTCTGGCCGGGGAGGGTGGGGTGGGGTATAAAGAAAAATTTATTATTATTATTATTATTATTAGACTAGATGACCAAGTCCAAGTCTACACTTCTATGATCCTAAGTGAAAGCAGCATTAAAGAGAGAAAACGGTTTAAGCAGCCCCAGAGAATAAAAGTATTTACCTGTTGCCAAAAAGATACCAGCATAAGCACCAGGTGAACCTCTCTGAGGAAAGAGTTCTACAGAGAAGGCACCACAATCAAAAATATGTTTTCCCTGGCTGCCAGCTGCCTCACTTAGCAGATTGTCTTAGTTCATGGAAGCTTGATAAGGAAGCAGGTGTCCCTTCAGGTAGCTAAGGTCAAAGCCATGTAGGGATTTCAAAAGTGAAGCCCTTGAGTTGTGTTTTGCAACAGACTGGAAGCCAATGGAGTTCTTTCAATATCTATGAGATGTTTTCCCAGCAACTGGTCCTTGATCCTACCAGAGCAGCTCTATTCTGGACCGGAAATGAGTTTCTACCATCTTCAAGAGCAGTCCCATATAAGAATAGTCTAACAATAAAGTTATCAACCCACAGATGAAAGTTGTCAGGCTCCCTCTATCCCAAAGAGGTTGCCTAAGCTGGTGAAAAGCACTCTGCGCCACCAAGGTGCCTTGACCCTCCAGTGATATAACAGGATGCAGAGATATCCATCCCACAGGGAGGAAACCAAACACTGTTTCTTCAAAAAAATAAAAATAAAAATAAACCACCCACTCAAAAGAACTGCTGTCTTCTTCAGTGTATGGACTTCCATCCATATTGTACCCAAATAAGACTTTTTTTTGTGATACTTCAACAAACATTATGATTACAACTGTGCACTGAATGAAGAGGTTAGAGATCAAAATTATCACACGGAAATTTCACATTTCCATTCTACTGCTGCTGTGCAACTGCTTAACCCTAAGCACCACTCAAAAGAACAAAACAGGATCACATTTGCCATTAAACAAGGCTAGAGGCTAAAAGAATTCAGGTCAAAACGCAAGGGAAGAGCAAAAGGGCAGATTATACCAACCAGAGTAGCAAAAAGGAGGAGGAAATTAGGCTTTCTGTCCTCAGACATTATTTTATTTTTGGTTATGTTATGTTTCAACAGGAGCATTTCCCCAGCTTTAAAGCTGTATATACTAAAAGTTCTTGAAACAGAGAACTTTCATCTGAGCAAATGGTGTGGGATTCAACTGATTTACAATGTTTTAAGTTCACCCATTACTACTTAAACGTGTTTAACTTTAGTTGGCTGTGCTCACAGAGCAGCCAAGTCCTCCGTCACGGAGATAGTATTTTTCATGCACACAACACCAACGTACCCTGGGATTGCTAAAGATACTTAAATGCAAAGGAATTTTTTCATTAAATGCAACATTAGAGCACACATTTTACAGCTGTCTGGCTCTTCTTTTAAGTACTGTTTTCCCACCACATAAAGGAGCTTTCAAAATAAAACCGTAAAAGCCTACCAAGGCCATGGATAATCCCTCTTCCCGAAATCATCATCTGTCAATGGAGAAGATATTAGAAAAAGGCTATCCTTAGCCCACTTCTGAATGCAAGGCATGTGAAATATGCAGAAACATCCAGAACAACTCCAGACCTAGAAGGCAGATAAAGATGTTTCAAAAGCCTTTCCAAGTAAACATGCTGATTTGGAGTATAAAATTCAACACACATATGCAACAATCCTCCTCTCCCACCGCCGCAAAAAAAAAAAAACCTAAGGTGAATATTGGGTTTTATTTATTGTGCTATGTCCTGGTGTAGATCCTGTTATCAGGCTGTGTAAAGCAGCATTTTATTTATTCCAAAAAATATATATATTGTTAGCGTATTTACATGAATCGAATGCTCCATTGAATCTAATGCGCACCCTAATTTTCGCAATGTGATTTGGCCAAAAAAGGTGCATATTACATTCAAATAAATACGGTATTTGAATACAGGGTATGGAGTTTAAACAAATGGAGCACAGACTTATTAGTAGTTTTTTAAAAATGTGGTCAAAGCATGACAGACACAATTTCACAATTTCTGTATTTCACAACAATCCACAATATAGTTTACCAAGACCGTGTGGCCATACTGACTCCTGGAGAGCATCTTGAGCCCACCGTGTTCATCAAAGTGTTGGTGCTGACCTTTAAAGCCCTAAATGGCCTTGGTCCTGTATACATGAAGGGGCATCTCCACCCCCATCATTCAGCCTGGACGGTGAGTTCCAGCTCCAAGGGCCTTCTAGTGGTTCCCTCACTACGAGAAGTGAGGTTACAGAAACCAGGCAGAGTGCCTTACACCTTCCGGTGTGCATGCCCCCCCCCCCCGCAGGTGTCAAGGAGATAAATAACTATACAACTTTTAGAAGACATCTGAAGGCAGCTCTCTATAGGGATGTTTTAAATATTTGATGTTTTATTATGCTTTTGTATGTGTTGGAAGCTGCCCAGAGTCGCTGGGGTAACCCAGTCAGGTGGGCAGGGTACAAATAATATATTTATTATTATTATTATTACTATTATTATTATTAAGCATAGTGCAATGAAACAGATAAGCCAAGGTTTGGCTTAGTGTGTCATCCAAACACAGGATTGTGGTTAAGGTCTCTCCTCCTTAGCCATTAACCAGGGGACAAACCTTGGGTACAGGCAGTGGTTAAGGAGGAAATACCTTAACCACGATCCTAGGTTCAGATGACACACTAAACCAATCTTGCATTGCACTAAAAAGACCAGGAGAGGAGCCTTTCTGGGAGCCAACACATTCTCACATTCCTGGTAAGCCGTAGTTTGCTTTACTGTGATGTGCAAACAAGCTCAGAGTGCAAGAAAGGTAGGTATCTCTTCTCCCATTTGTCCTTCAAAGAAGTCACTCTTCCTTGGACCTGACCCCTTTCAGAGTATGCTTGTCCTGGCTAGGATCCATTCCGAGCAAGAGTGCACAAGTGAGAGAGTGCTGAAGGCCAGGAGCTTGACTGATGATTTCAACGCGTGGCAATTTTAGTATCAGAAGTGGTAATTTCAATTGTACCAATTACTGTGGTTTCTTAGGCGGGGGAGGGGGGATGTGTTGATGATTCCCTAAATAAATGTAACAGGATGCAGAGAACAGGTTGGATTTCTGCAGCTGGACCCAATTCAGGCAGTCAAAGTAATAAAACAAAATTACGTTTTCATGCCCAGCCACAATACGAATGTCTGTAAAATGAGAGGCTTTTGATCACTTTCTGAAGCTATCAACATCATTTTGAAAGGAATTCCAAAGATGAAGTGACAGCACAGTCGAAAGCATACTTCTTTATATGCCCTCTCTAACTGAAGAGCAAATACATTCCAACTAAACAGCAAATGTTGAAGAAGTGGTACTGTTACAATACTCTATAGTGTAAGATGCTTACCGCTTGGTTTCTCTTAATTGAAGCAATACATATCAAGCACGTCATTGCCCCAGACTGAAAAGCATCATTCATGTACTGCCTTGTGCGTTCCAGTTCACTTGCATCTCCATCTTTGAACAAGACAGGAAGACAATTTTGTTTTTTGTACAAAGCAGTAGTCAGTGCTATTTTATCCTAATGTTAGAGGACCGGTGCCAAAGGATAAATCAAAAGCTTATTTGTGAAGCTCTTATTTCCATGTAAAACAAAATGCCACGCTAACATTTACTGGTCTGAAAAGGAAACCATACATGAATCAAGGCCATACCTCTCTAAACCCCAACATATAATGACTACTAAGAGACTAATGTCTGTGGGAAGACTGTTTCATAATCAGGGGACTATCAAAGAGTAGGTCCTTTTCAAAGTTTCAGTCACCCAAATCTCCAGTGAATCTCAACTCACAGGCTGAATGATACAGGGAGAAGGGCTCCCTCTGTTAACTAGGTCCCAAGCCATTTAGGCTTGAATTGGGCTTGGTAGTGAATAGGCAAACAGTGCAGATCTTTTAAGAACAGTGTTATATGGTCTCCTACAGCTACTTTTGTGACAGATTGAGCTATAATTCTGAGCATACATACATACATACTGTATGGTTCCTATAATATAAACATTCATTAATGTGTTACTACCCCAATTATAGAAATCATTATCTGAATAATGATCTCAGTGTAGTGATAGATAGGTCTTTATAAGGCAAGGGCATGTGAAATAAATAAATAAAAGCTTTACCAGTTTGATTTGTATAAGTGGTAAATGTCTTGGCCAATATTTTTCCATGTTTTCCTTTGATATCTTCATCTTCTTCTTCTTCAGAGGAGGAACTAAATTGATCTTCAACAAGCTTTCTAGCTGCAGCTTGGTTAGCCTTCTTAATTTCATCAAATTTTTTCTGAGAGGTTAGCTCTGTTAGGGGAACAAAGTTTAAACAGAGTTTAAAATGTGACAGCATCTTTCAGAAAAATAAATGCAACTAATAAAAACTGTTTAAATAACTAACAAAGCGAACATTAGATGCTTTAAAAGGAAGATTTTTTTTTACAAAGGCCACACCCGAGCACGGTTTCGATTATCTTCTGGCATTCTTGGAAGGGGCACATGACTCTTCACAGCTGGTTTCAGTATTTTCTTGAAACACAGACTATACTTCCCTGGTTCTTACTGCATAAGCAATGTATACAAGCTCATTTACATTTGCACTTCTGCTGCAAAGGTGAAGAAGGCATACAATGGATTGTATCTAAGGGCCCAACTTATAGTTACACATAAATGTGCATAATCAAACCCTTAACAGCTTTCTTTCCTGCTTCAGAAGGGGCCATTTTGGAGCAAAGCAGCAGTGGAAGGGAATGCCTAAGTCTTCATACATCCATTGGCTGCATCTCTACTCCAAAGAGCTGCTTCTATTCTCCAGTGTGGGGATTCCACATCCATACATTTAAAGGTCATTGCTTCCCCCCAAGAATTATGGGAACTGCAGTTTTAAGGGTGCTGGGACTTCTAGCTTTGTGAGGGGTAAACTACAGTTCCAGGATTCTTTTGGGGGAAGTCAATGAACGTCATGTAAGCACATTTGCATATAATACTTGTCTAGTTTTCAAATAAGTTCAGCAATGTAAAGCACAGCAACAATATTGCAAATGACCTAAATGTTCAATAATTACAGCAGCAGCCACACAAATCAGGCATGCTAGCACTTCTTAGCTCCAATGTCTCAAATAACTGAGCAGGCTTTGGGAAACCGATTGCTTTTAGTGAAGGACTGGTACCTTTTTATTGTAATTATCTGTTTTAATACATTTTATATTTGCCTTAATTGTATCAATGCTTAATTGGTCGTTGCTTTTAATGATTCCCCACCCAACAGTTTTCAACTGCTCTTATTGTAAGGTGCCTCGAGTCCCTGTTAGGGAGAAAGGCAGGGTATAAAACATAGTAACATTAACCTTAATACGGATCAAAACAAGCGTACACTGTACCTGTTAAAAACACAGAGCTTAAGAGAGTCCACCTTAGATAAAAATGGTCCCTATTATGAACTGGTTTGTATCCTGATGGAGATATATATATATATATATATATATTTGCTTTCGTAGATTTTCACGGGTACAGGAATGCAGGTTTTGGTGTCCTCGGGTGTCTTCCCGTGTAAAAGTTGGGGTGTCTAGGCGACGTTTCGACGAGGTCTCACTCGTCATCTTCAGGCTGGTGCTTTCGGCTTCTTGTTACTGGAACAGAGCGGGATCTCAATGTTTGAGTTCCTATAAATACTGTAGAGGGGGTGTGGTGTCTAGCCTCCAATGTTCTGGGCAGAGAGGAAGTTCCCAGGCTAGTGTGCCTTTTCTTCTTTTGTTCCTTAATTACTTGAGAGATACCTTGAGTGATTTCTTGAGTGATATCCTGAGTACCACTTAGGTGGGTCATTAGGTGTGGATTAGTTGCTAAAGTCTTTGTGTCTTGACCTCTTGAACTTTGTGAAGAGTTTTCCTGAGAAGATGGCTGTATTGCACTTAGTTGTGCTTTGGCTTGGCTTCGTGTATAGGGGCGAGCTGTGGTTTTGTGGCTTGTGTCAGCCAGATCTGTGTAGGGATTGCAGGGGGGTGCAGCATCCGGAGGTGCCACCATGGATTGGCTACTGGATGGTGTCAGTAATTCATCTGTGGAGAGGGTCTGGGTTTGGGTCTGGTGTGGTTGATTGGTGTTGGCGTTCTGTGTGCCTCTGGATCTGGTGTCAGTTTTTGTGGGGAGGGCTAATTTCCAGATGTCTGGCAAGCGGGATGTGTCGTCACGCTTGTTCATGTTGTGAGGGTGTTTCTCTATCTCGATGGCTTCCATGATTATTCTCTTGTGGTGATGTTCCGTGTTAAAGAGCAATTTGGAATCTGCAAAATTAATTTCGTGTCCTGTTTCTTTCATGTGTTGGAAAAGAGAGGAAGAAAAAACTTCCTCTCTTTTCCAACACATGAAAGAAACAGGACACGAAATTAATTTTGCAGATTCCAAATTGCTCTTTAACACGGAACATCACCACAAGAGAATAATCATGGAAGCCATCGAGATAGAGAAACACCCTCACAACATGAACAAGCGTGACGACACATCCCGCTTGCCAGACATCTGGAAATTAGCCCTCCCCACAAAAACTGACACCAGATCCAGAGGCACACAGAACGCCAACACCAATCAACCACACCAGACCCAAACCCAGACCCTCTCCACAGATGAATTACTGACACCATCCAGTAGCCAATCCATGGTGGCACCTCCGGATGCTGCACCCCCCTGCAATCCCTACACAGATCTGGCTGACACAAGCCACAAAACCACAGCTCGCCCCTATACACGAAGCCAAGCCAAAGCACAACTAAGTGCAATACAGCCATCTTCTCAGGAAAACTCTTCACAAAGTTCAAGAGGTCAAGACACAAAGACTTTAGCAACTAATCCACACCTAATGACCCACCTAAGTGGTACTCAGGATATCACTCAAGAAATCACTCAAGGTATCTCTCAAGTAATTAAGGAACAAAAGAAGAAAAGGCACACTAGCCTGGGAACTTCCTCTCTGCCCAGAACATTGGAGGCCAGACACCACACCCCCTCTACAGTATTTATAGGAACTCAAACATTGAGATCCCGCTCTGTTCCAGTAACAAGAAGCCGAAAGCACCAGCCTGAAGATGACGAGTGAGACCTCGTCGAAACGTCGCCTAGACACCCCAACTTTTACACGGGAAGACACCCGAGGACACCAAAACCTGCATATATATATATATATCTACACTTCAAACAAGATTTCAGCTTCTGCTCAGGGCGATTAGAAGCTATGCAAGGGTGTATCTAAACCTCCTATCCCACCATACCAAGAAGCCTTTTTGGAAATATAAATATATATATACACACACAGACAAACACACATATACACACAGTGTAAAATAATAAATTAAATGCACTCATTCTTGAGGCAGCTGCAGGAATACATTTTATTTTATTTTTAAAAAAAAACACCGCCTCATGCCTTTCCTATTTCACCTGGGCCCCAAGTGGAGTATGAGAGGATTCCCCCCCCCCCTACGGTAGGTGTGTGAGGTTGTGAAAATACTCACCGCGGGCTCCTGAGGCGTTATTACTACAAGCCCCGGCGGCCAGGGAGGCGCCTCCCCTTCCCCTTCCCCGGCCGCCAGGTCCGCTGCCTGCAGGGACCCCGCCAGCTCCGGCTCTCCCCCTTCCCCGGCCACGGCCGCCCTGGCGCCAAGCCGCCTCCATCCTTCTTCCTCCACCTCCTCCCTCCCCGCCGCAAGGCCCGTCGCTCGCTCGGAGCCGGGACGGAGCAGCCCGTCGCCGCCCGCCCGCCCGCTTTCAGAGGATGAGGCGCAGCAGCTGGAAGGATCCAGGTGTAGCCGACGTAGCGCTTAGCACTTCCTCGGCAGCTCGCGGCGTGCCGGCGCCTAAACTACAACTCCCGGCATCCCTCGCGGCAGAGAATCGGAAGTGGGAAGTGCAAACACCGGAACCGTGGTGTGGCAGGACTCCTCCCCCCCCTCTTTCTGTGCGGCGCATAAAGAACCGGCGGCCTCCGAAGTGATCCACGGAGAACTACAGCACCCAGAATGCATCAGAAGGAGTGCCGTCGAGCGCTTCCGTTTTGCGCAACTATATGTATAATTTATTATTATACATATATATTTTAAATTTTATTATTATTATTATTATTATTATTATTATTATTATTATTATTATTATTATTATTATTCCACGCCCATCTGGTATTTAGAACCCGCCTGTTTCCCCCCGACAGGGAACTGTGCAAGGTCTCATTCGCCCGGGGTCAGATATTTCAGTGTTTTTCCTGCAGGGTCACATTGGTCTATACAAATTTAATACATAATAAAAGTATTTCTCCACAACCAGGCGTTTGGCTGATTAACATTCTGTGGTTTTTAAAATGTGTTTGTGGGAGGGGGAAGTTATTGGTTTGTTTTTTATGAAGGGCAGTAGACAATTTTTATTATTATTATTATTATTACTACTACTACTACTACTACTATGTTGCCATTAGTTACTACAGCTAAGTTTTGTTCCAGATTTGCTCAGCGAAATGTTACTGGGCGTTTATGCTCTCTGGACTCCCCAGCCCACCCCTCCAGTTTGTGTTACTTAGCAAAACCACTTGACATTAATCACATTCAGACAATCAATTTGCATGTCAGGCTTCTTCAGAATAAAAAAAGTCCCATGGCAAAAGAAGAAGAAAAGCAACATGCAGAAGGAAAAGTTTTGAGGGCAGTTGAAAAAAACTTTTTTGTGTGTGCATACACATTTCGGTACTTCAAAAGTGCTGTTTTTCAGGTTTCAGCAGTCTCTCCCAAGGACTGAAAAAAGCAAGCAAATTCCTCAAGCCCCTTTTTTAAAATCAGGCAACCTAATCCAGACTGTAGCTAACTGATTATTTGCTTCTTTAAACACAAAATGCCAGTGTACTACAAAGAATAGTCACTAATTGTTGCAGTACAAGTTCTTTTTTCTGTGTAAACCAAGAGTTAATAATTTTTTTCCTCCTATTTTTGGGATGCCTGTATAGACCAGCGAGAGCACAAATATTAAATATACACAACATGTTTTGCCAAAACAGAACTGAGACATGGAATGTGCTTATCAAGAGGTTGCAGAACACTAAGGGCTGCTGAGAGATTACCTCACCTCCCTGCATCAAGGTCACCTACCAAGACAAGATCCAAACTACTGACCAGAGGGACCCAGGAAGCAGTTGTACCTGCACAGCTTCCCAACCACAGTCCAAGGAAAGAACACAGGGTTAAAAAAACCACATGACCTTTATATGAATTTCCAGATCAAGACTGCTGAATGGAAAGCCTTGCTTTATTAGCAGACTGACAGAACAGTGCTGCATTTTGAAATGTACATGTTCCAAAATATACCTCTTCCTGCTGCCATTTACAAACTGATGTCTTTCTTCCACCTCATCCATTTTTTACGGAGTCAATCTTGCTACCTTTGGGCAGGGCTTATGCCTTTATTTTAATCTACTGTACCTAGTCACCATATGCAGTCTAGAAATAATTTAGCTCTATGTTTAAAACTGTTGATAATCACAGAATACGAGGTCTCCTGGTAAGAATTTATAGCTGCATCTCAATAAACCCCTTTAGGCACACGATCCTCAGAGGTTATTTGTAGCCAGTCAATACAAACGGCAAAATTTTTCACAAGGATTTAATTAAATATTTTATTAAACAGTGTGGAATTTTATCGCATCACATTCTCCCGATAACTTGTAACTGACTGTTTATAATTACTGCTAATTTTCTGGGCTGTTGCTACAAAACAAAGACGTTCTCTCAGCGGTGACTTTGTTCTGAGTGGAAAGTGCAGCAAACTTATCATCTGTAAATCAAAATGACTGCTGAGGAGTCCAGCCAACTATCTTGATACTAGGTGCATTGTACAGGGCACAATATAAAATGTAATCATGCAATACAACTGTACAAAATGATTCCTGTTCAAATTAACCTAAAATTTGATCCTTTGGGATTTTAGCATATTTATCATCTAGATTAAGTGATATTTTCTGAAGTCACATAACAGATAAAATGTAAATTATTGAAAATACCCTTCATGCTTGGCTTAAAAAGAAAATCAGCCAAGATTAACAGATTCCATGTTCAATGAAGCCTTCTTATTTTGTCTTTTATTAGACTCTTTATTACAGATTCGGCAGTGCTTACAATATCTACATTTCTATTCTTTTGATTCTTCAGTTTCTTCTAAATTTGATAAATCAAAATCCATAGGCGCTTTGATGATGCTCTCAACTTGTGTTAGCCTTATTTTCAATTTTTGCTGTGCAGCACCATATTCAGCCAAAAGTCTGGCAAACCTTGTTTGTAAACAGTCAAGCATTACTTCTATTTGGTTGACCTTTTCCTCGATATCTTCAGGATCTCTTCCTGCGTTTGCAACATCTAAATCCAGCAGTCCATCTTTCATAAGGACTTGCTTTCCCTTCTCTTCCAACAAGGCCTTTGCATCTGGGTATTCTGTTAAAGCCTCCATTAGGTCATCTTTAGACAGACAAAACAAATCTGAATAACCAATGCTTCTAATGTTAGCTGTTCTCCGATTTCCAGCTTTGCTACCTTTAATGTTAAGAATGCTAATCTCCCCAAAGTAGCTGCCATCACTTAGGACCACATATTGAGTAACTCCATCATCAGCAACCACAGCAAGTTTCCCTTCTTTGATGATGTACATTTCTCGCCCAATGTCACCTTTCCGACAGATATAATCTCCAGGACTGTACACCTGAGGCTGTAGTTTTAAGACTAGCTCAACCAGTAAGCCAGCTTCACAATCTGCAAAAATCTGGACTTTCTTTAAAGTTTCCAGATGAACATTGATGGCAATTTCTGCTCGTAATTTATCTGGGAGATACTTCAAGACTTTTCTTTCATCTACTGCCTTCTTATTTGTCCACAAATAATCAAACCACTTGATAACTCTGTTTTCTAAGTCTTTGCTCACATTCCGAAACTGCATGTACTGTTTTATAGCATCAATCCTTGCTTGAAACTCTTCCCTGGCGGCATTCATATTGGAGATCATAGAACCAATATTACCAACAATGGTAGCAAAAATTAATATACCAACTAAGAAGTCAACAACGACAAAGAAATACTCAGCATCTTTCACGGGAGGTGGTGTTTCACCAATAGTTGTCAAGGTCAGTGTGGACCAGTAAAGGCTGTAAAGATACTTTCTAGCCAGCCGGCCAAATTCAGGATGGCTAATATTGGGATAGACCCATGTGTCTGTTCCAAAGCCTATGGCTTTGGAGATTGAAAAATACATACATGCATTCCAGTGGATAATAATTATAATATACATGACAAGATTTGAAATTCTGAATATATTTGGGTAACTTGTTCTTGTTTCTGTTTGCTGGAAGAATTCAAACATACGTGATATTCTAAGTAATCTGTTTATTCGTATTTCTGGGTAGTTCAAGCCTAACCTGAAGTAAAGTAGATCAGTTGGAATGATGGAAAGTACATCTAATTTAAATTGTACTGTTCCCTTATATTTTTTCTTAAGTTTAAGTTCTTCTTTCACCAACAAACCTTGTTCCAGGTAACCTAAAATAAAATGCAGAAATAACTTTGTGATACTTTTGTTTTATTTTTACTGACATGGCAAAGGGCAAATATATATGATAATTTAGTAACTCCTGGGTAAACCAGTTATCTGTATTATCCTGCCAACTGCTGAGAATTTTATCATACAGTATTTCCAGTTCCACACCAAATCAGGAATCTAGAAGCAGGTAAATGACAGGTAAACGGACACCAGTATTCACTCCCCCCCCCCCATTTTTTCATAATACTGTGAACTCCAATGGAACCATAACTGGGTGAAAATTCTGAACTATTCTGTTTCTCCTGTCACCAATTCTACAGTGGTACCTTGGGTTACAGATGCTTCAGCTTACAGATGCTTCAGCTTACAGACTCCACTAACCCAGAAATAGTATCTCGGGTTAAGAACTTTGCTCCAGGATGAGAACAGAAATTGCATGGCAGCGGTGCGGCAGCAGTGGGAGACCCCATTAGCTAAAGTGGTACCTCAGGTTAAGAACAGTTTCAGGTTAAGAACGGACCTCCAGAACGTTTTAAGTTCTTAACCCGAGGTACCACTGTATCAATGGGACGCGGGTGGCGCTGTGGGTTAAACCAGAGCCTAGGACTTGCCGATCAGAAGGTCGGCGGTTCGAATCCCCACCACGGGGTGAGCTCCTGTTGCTCAGTCCCTGCTCCTGCCAACCTAGCAATTCAAAAGCATGTCAAAGTGCAAGTAGATAAATAGGTACCGCTCCAGCGGGAAGGTAAACGGCGTTTCCATGCACTGCTCTGGTTCTCCAGAAGCGGCTTAGTCATGCTGGCCACATGACCCGGAAGCTGTATGCCGGCTCCCTCGGCCAATAAAGCGAGATGAGTGCCGCAACCCCAGAGTCGGCCATAACTGGACCTAATGGTCAGGGGTCCCTTTACCTTTACCACTGCATCAAGGTGTACAGAATCATTGCTTAGGAGATGGGATGGCAAACTTAGTGCCCCTTTCGTTTATCTTTACAAACATCCTGAGGACAGTCAAACAGAAGAAAGGAGTTGGTTCAAATGGAATGTTCCTGGTCCAGCCCTGCGGTTAGTTGGAACAGGAAGTAGTGACAAGTTCAAGTGCTCTCTCCTGTTCTCACTTCTCCAGATGGCAGAAGAAACTCATTTGGTTTGGAAAACCTCACAGTTTTTCCATGACATGCAGATCACGAAATTGTGGGCACTGCTTGATTACCCGTTTATTGGGAGTTCATCCTGCTCATCAAAGCATGTGTTACCCCACACTTTCCAGTGCATGTTTGCTCCATCACGTCCTTAATCACAAGAAAACCAATGTTTTTGAGAAAGCGGGGTTATATCAAGTATAACGATGCAACCCAAATTCACCAGTATCTGATGGAATCCTACCAAATCCAAACTTCATTCAGCTGTAGGGTGGCTGCTGCTGTGCTTGAGTCTGGCAGAGGGGAAATGAGCTTTTAAAATAGTGTTTTATATTGGGTTGCCACATCCATGACTGGGCTGAACAGGCTTAGGGTCCAACCTAAATCCCACCCCCAGCCAGTGCTGCCCGCCCCACACCCCTGGAATCTCCTGTTTTTGAACTTAATCCAGCCTCAGCTCAGCAAGCTTTGGTTCAACCAGGTGAGTCAGGATGTGCAAGTTATACCAGCCTATCTTCAGCTGAGCTAATGTTGGTGACCAAACACTGGCTGCGCTAGGAATCAGCTGGCTGAGCTGGAGATCTGCTGCATTCTAAGCAGCTGCTGTTAAGAATTTACTAGGGCTGCTTGATTTTATTTGATTGTTGCATTTCGCCTTTGGTGGTTTGTTTGCCCACACAGTCATTTTAATCACTTAAGCCTTAAAAGCACACTTTACATTTTCTAAAATAAATAAGGTGGTACTCCGATCCTGCCTTAATATGCATTGTCACTTATTAATGAGAGCAACCAAAATATCATTCTTCCAATAAATGCTATATAAAGGGTCTGGTGACTTCTGTTTCAGTGTATCTGAAGAAGTGTGCATGCACACGAAAGCTCATACCAATAACAAACTTAGTTGGTCCCTAAGGTGCTACTGGGAGGAATTTTTTTATTTTGTTTTGACTATGGCAGACCAACATGGCTACCTACCGGGTATCTAGAACTATATAAAGAGACAGCCTTAAGTTGGCTGGATAAGGCAATGTGGGATGTTATTATCAGAATGTGATAGATAAGTTCTGGTGATGAAATAGGTGACTTTTTAAGATGGGCCATTTTCCACATAGACACTTTCAATGTCTTGCACAACCCTCCCTAAAGAAAGCTTACTAGGTTACCTTGTCTTTGCTATTCATTTTAACAAGGTGGTATAACAGACAAAAAAATTACTGACCATATGATTCAGCAGAGCATACTCTTACCTGTCCTTGTACGTACAAACATGTCAGCAACATAGAGAATATCTGATATATAGTCAAAAATGAACCACATCTCTAGATGGTTGCTTTGAAGTTCATCAAAGCAGGCTCTGGGTAAGAAAGGAAACAGAATTTCAAAATTTAGAATTTGGAAGTAAGCATTTTGGCAATGCAGGCCTTAAACTAGGGATAACGAACCTGTGCCCCCCCTCACCCCGATGTTGTTGAATTGCAACTTTCAAAAAGCCCCAGTCAGCATGGCCCAGCATCAGGGATGATGGAAACTGTTGTCCAACAACATCTGGATGGTCATAGTTTCCCTACCTCTGTCTTACACAAAAGAACAAAGGGTATTCGGGTGATCTATAGAAATCTACTTCCATCAGTATTAGGCAATTCAATGGGACTGAGGGAAGATTCTCAGTTTATATTTCCCATGATTTGTACACAATAAGTGACCTTTTCACTTCACTCTTGTCCAGTGTTAAGTGCTTGTATATATTCCACTACAAACCCATACCACGCCAATGCAAAAGAACACTTCCCCAAAGTTTATGATGTTTTGCTCATTTGTGGTCTGAGCTTCTAGGGGAAATGGCAAAATGCAGCCAAAAAGAGGTTTAAAAATCAAATGAATCCCAACATTGGTTAAAGTAATATAAGCGTCTCCCAACACAGGTCAAAGTATCTGTGAGAACTAGTTGAAGCATATTTTTTGTATCTTGATCTGCTTGCTCATCAGTGCTTAGGTTTAAAATAACCAAATTATGATATGGTGATGGAATGGATGGCAGAGCAATCGCATCATCTTTTCGCTGTCCGCCTGGCTCAAATCAAAATTCTCTCATCCCACATGCAGCTGAGGCTAAATCAAATTTAGGGCAACACTCACTACACAGAGAAGCTCTGCATCTAAATTTATCACAACATGGTTCAGCAAATCATCAACATTTGTATACATTTTCCGAATGTCCAAAGCTGTTTGCTTACATGATATCTGCAATCATTACAGACAAGTAAGCACTGCTTTCTCCACACTGCAATAAGTGAGGGGAGAAATGGCACCGATGTTTATTGTGGCCTGCCTAAGTTTCAAGTCAGATGTAACATTTTGAGCTGAGGACTTCCTTGTTCACAGCTCAGATTAGCCAAACACATTAGTTAGCTGCTGAACCATCTAATGGGTTTCCCCTTTAGACACTGCAGAATTGTTTTACTGTTGAAAGAGTCTTGCTTCCTTTCATTTCTCTGTTTAAGATAGAGCAAAATGCCTAATATAGATCAATACGCTGCAGCGCTGTGTTGTTTTAAAGTACCTAGCAATGATCATTATCCAATTGTACATGACAGGCAGAGTGATGCAAAACAGCCAGTTGTAATACAAGCTTCCCGAGGGATCAATAACAAATACCTCTTTCTTCTCCCTAAACAGCAAGCAGAAGGAAATTAATATATTAAGAAGCAAGCGGTACATAACAGCCATAATAAATGAAAGCCAGCAGCATTTTCCTATTGATTTTAAGGAGTTTACTGAAACATATGCTGCAGTCTAGTACACACTTCTCTGAGAGTAAATCGGACTTACTTCTTGGCAGACAGGCATAACTACACTATTAAAAGTACTTAACTTTGGATGGATCATCATGCTATCTCCAAATCAGGGGTGGCAAATCTTTTTCAGACCAACGGCCAGATTCTTTAGTGGGCAAATGTCTCGGGCTGGCTGGATGCAGAGGAATGGTGAGGGGCACCAGCTGGTGAAGCCCCAGAGAAATCAGGCACAAAGCCAGGGGATCGGTGGTGGGACAACGATGCATTGTCAGAGAGAGAAGAGGGAGCAGACTGGGAGGAGGAGGTGCTGGAAGCTTAAGAGGCAACAGCGTCAAGTGAAAAATAGTATGGTAACTTCCTATGGTAGCCCATAAGCATGCCATTGGCCTAGCCCACATGTTCCTGGGTAGCAAAGGGAGCTGACACATTTCCTTCCAGATGTTGTGAACTACAAGTCTCATCAGTTCCAACCAGTATGACCAACAGTCATGGATGATGGTAGTTGTAGTCCACAGCATCTGGAGGGCACCCTATAGGCTACCTGTTAGGTTGTGGGTGAACATATCCAATGACACAGCGATTCTTCAAACAGCTCTTCTTTATTCACAGGCCAGAACAGAACTGAACTGAAGGGTTCAGCCAGCCTGCTTATATAGAGCTCCACTAGAACGCAACAGTAACCATTTTCTGTAACTATCCAATCACTGAACCTCACTTTCGATCCCTTATTTGCATATGTGGACCTGAACTATCTACAGTATCTACAGTACCCCCCTGCTGACCCAGGGTGAGAACTTCATAACACTACCCATGCTATATAGTAGTGTCACTAGTACACTGTGAGGCCCAGCCAAGTGAAAATTATAACGTATTTTCAGCCCTGAAGAACACTTACTCCTCTTCCTTATTTTTCTTCTCAGCTTTATCTTTCTGTCTCTCTTGGCTGTCCTTATTTTCCTTGGCCACTGTGTCCTTTTCTTTTTCCTTTTCGCCATCAGATTTGCTGAAAGAGTGATGGAAATTATATGACTTTTACAATAAAAGTAGAACCATCCCTTTAGAAAAGTCTTATTACATATCGCAGTATATATTTAATTCTCTTACCTTTCCCCCCATTTCTTTGTACCAAAGAAACACCTTTACAATCAATTGAGGAATACATTTTAAGAACTGATATTTGCCACTATTATTGTAACGGGGGGAGGGGAAATAGGTGTGTTGTTGGCATATAGGAGATTTGCTGCTGCAATCATATAAAAAAGTAACATTTATATTTTGGATAGGTGGAGTGTAGATAGAAACAACAAAACTATCAGGCTCGCCTAGTTGCCATACAGGTTTCAGTTTATACTCAACGATGGCCAATTTCCCCACATTAAAAAAATATTGTTTCACTTGGCATTCTCATGGCCTAGTAAAGACATTTCTTGTTAAACTCTGATGAGTTCCACTATTTGTTGTTGTTGTTGTTTAGTCGTTTAGTCGTGTCCGACTCTTCGTGACCCCCTGGACCAGAGCACGCCAGGCACTCCTGTCTTCCACTGCCTACCACAGTTTGGTCAAATTCATGCTAGTAGCTTCGAGAACACTGTCCAACCATCTCATCCTCTGCCGTCCCCTTTTCCTTGTGCCCTCAAATCTTTCCCAACATCAGGGTCTTTTCCAGGCAATCTTCTCTTCTCATGAGGTGGCCAAAGTATTGGAGCCTCAGCTTCAGGATCTGTCCTTCCAGTGAGCACTCAGGGCTGATTTCCTTCAGAATGGAGAGGTCTGATCTTCTTGCAGTCCATGGGACTCTCAAGAGTCTCCTCCAACACCATAACTCAATAGTAAAGACATTTCTTGTTAAACTCTGATGAGTTCCACTATAGTAACCAGCAATAATGGCTGAAGCAAAGGGGCAAGGCAGAACCCTGTAAATACAAATCCTATTCCTTCCTCAAGAATGATTTGCTCCTTCTGTAGGCAGGTGTCATGTATATGGTTCTCCCAAAGGTCTGTTTCAACCTACGGCAAATTATACTGTACTCTATAAAGCAGCAGTCGGCAGCATTTATCCAGCCGTCCTGCAGATGGCAGCAAGGTCTCAGCTGTTTTTAACAACTAGTGCTCTGCACTGGAATAAAAATTAAAAACACCTTTCATCTACACAGCTATGCGAAAAAGCGAAGGTCATTTGTTTATGAAAAGCTATACGCTTTGCAGGTCTATCCAAATCCATTAAAATCAACCAAAATTTGCCATTTACTTCGATGGGATGGAAACGGTATTGTTTTCAAAGGAATTTTCAATCTACATAATTGGATGTAGGGAGATGTTTATGGTGGGGTCAGTGCTCCTCGTGCATGGAAGTTTGTTTGCAGCATTCACACAATGCCAGCACATATTCGCCCCGCCCCCCAGGTATACCCCAGACTTTCCATTTCTGGAGGAAATCTAATTACAAAAAGCCTGACGGCAACAACCCATTTATGATATCTCGGCATGCCATTTGCAACAGGGTGCTTCTAGGCAATCCTTCTCAGTGTTGGATTGGGGAAGGGACTTAGCTCAGTAACAGAACACCCGATTGCATGCAGTAGGTCGCAGTGTGGTGTAGTGGTTAGAGCATCGGACTAAGACCGGGAAAGCCAGGGTTCAAATCCCCGCTCTGCCCATAAAGCTCACTGAGTGACATTGGGCCTGTCACTGCCTCTCAGCCTAGCCTACCTCACAAGGTTGTTGGGAAGATAAAATAGGGAGGAGTTTAGGGATTTTAAAAAATAGTTTTATAAATGGTGTATCTTCGTTTCTCAATTTGACCCTTTTACAGGGTTTTGTATGTACTGAGGTATTTTATACATTGTGACTTGCAGTTATTTTTATCGATCATAGTTTAGTAATTATTTATTGTCATTGCTAAGAGTGAATCTCTGCTCAATTGTTATTTGCTGATGTTTGGAGAGTTAAATTTATTGTGTACTGCTATATTCTCATAGATTGTTTCTTTACTTGATTTAAGTCGTTCCATTAATTCGTTCCATAGTATGTTGTATTATGACTTTTTGTATTGGATCAGATTATTATAAGGTGTGTGTTGCATATTTTGTTGCTGTAAATTGCGTTATGCATAGTAATACAGAAAGGCGGTATACAAATTAAAAGTGAAATGGGGGGGGAATGAAACCTATGTACTGCCACCTTGAGCTCCTTGGGGTAGGATATAAATAAAATAAGTAAGCAAACAAACAAGCAGGTTCAGCCCCCAAATAAACCTGGGGGAGACCTTGGCCTGGAATCCTGGAAAGCCTCTGCTAGGTAAAGGTAAAGAGAACCCTGACCATTAGGTCTAGTCGGGCTGACTCTGGGGTTGCGGCACTCATCTCGCTTTATTGACTCTGGGGTTGCGGCGCTCATCTCGCTTTATTGGCCAAGGGAGCCGGCCTACAGCTTCCGGGTCATGTGGCCAGCATGACTAAGCCTCTTCTGACGAACCAGAGCAGCGCACAGAAACGCCATTTACCTTCCCGCCAGAGCGGTACCTATTTATCTACTTGCACTTTGATGTGCTAGGTTGGCAGGAGCAGGGACCGAGCAACGGGAGCTCACCCCGTCGCGGGGATTCAAACCCCCGACCTTCCGATCGGCAAGCCCTAGGCTCTGTGGTTTAACCCACAGCGCCACCCATGTCCCTAAAACCTCTGCTAGTAAGGTAAAAAAGGTAAAGGACCCCTGAATGTTTAAGTCCAGTCAAATATGACTGTGGGGTTGTGGTGCTCATCTCGCTTTCAGGCTGAGGGAGCCGGCGTTTGCCCACAGACAACTTTCCGGGTCATGTGGCCAGCATGACAAAACTGCTTCTGGAGCAACAGGACACTGTGACGGAAACCAGAGCACACGGAAATGCCATTTACCTTCCTGCCACAGGGGTACCAGTTTATCTACTCGCACTGGCATGTTTTGAACTGCTACGTAGGTTGGCAGGAGCAGGAACCGAGCAACAGGAGCTCACCCCATCGCAGTGATTCAATCCGCCGACCTTCTCATCAGCAAATCTGTGGTTTAGACCACAGCGCCACCCGCATCCTCTCTGCTAGTAAGTATACATCTGAGGAAGATGTACTCTGTATAGGCAGTTTCCCAAGTTCTTATTGGTGTTGTGTCAACAAGACAAGAAGAGTCACAAAACTACAGTAAAGAGTGTTTTCAGCAATCATACAGTTACAATTAAAGGATGTTCAATATATAAGGTGGCATGGCATGGCCTAGCCAAGTAAAAAACAAAGTTCAGCTGACGTTAAACCATTATAAGCCCTCCTAATTTCAATTGCTGGATTGTGCCCCATGTTAAAAAGGCTGCAGTCCTAAACACACTAGGAAGTATATTTCACTGAACGTAATGGGACTTAGTGGCTAAATATGTTTTGGATTCCATTGCTTATAGGTAAGTACACATTTAACTAAATTGCGACGGTAAAATGTGATAGCAATATTAGCGAAGGACTTAAGAAGGTCATTCACATGCAGATCGTCCATTAAAAAATTAAAAACCAGTCAACTGGTTCATACTACTCACCTGCTTTCACCATTTTCCACTCCTTTCGTACTTTCGTTTTCACCCTGAATAGGCAAGCTGTGAACATCTGAATGTGAGTGATGAGTTTTGATCGCCTCTTTGGTCTTTGTGGTCATAATTGAAAGGTATTATCTGGGAGAGGACTGCAAAATGGATCCAAGATTGAAATTCAGACATTAAAACAAAGCTTGATTTCAATCTGCATAGGCATGATCCAGAGAAAAGAAACCATGTCTCATTGATTTCAGTTACAGATAGGTAGCCGTGTTGGTCTGCCATAGTCAAAACAAAAAAATTCCTTCCAGTAGCACCTTAAAGACCAACTAAGTTAGTTCTTGGTATGAGCTTTCGTGTGCATGCACACTTTATGTGTATCTGAAGAAGTGTGCATGCACACGAAAGCTCATACCAAGAACTAACTTAGTTGGTCTTTAAGGTGCTCATTGATTTCAAACACCCTCCCCTTAAAACCAATGGGATTTAAAAGTGTTTGTGAGGCTGCATCATGACTGGTTTTATTAGAGTGAATAACAGAAAAATAATCAGAAAATAGAAAGAAAAGGGACTTGTGCGTATGATCCAGCCAAATCTAAGCACACATAAATCCTATTGATTGCTATAGTTTAGTAAATACATGCTTAACTCTCCCTCAACCCCTGAAATCAGGGGGATGTAGACAATTAGGAGTAACACCCTTAATAGGGATTAAGCCCCATGTTGGAAACTGTGCCTATGTTAACTTGGATCAAACCAATTTGATCACTGATCTGGTTTCTCTACAACTAATCATTATGCATCTTGAAAAGAAAAAAGCAATTTCTCACAGTATAGGCATAGTCAGTGGCGTAGCGTGGGGGGTGCAGGGGGGCCCGGCTGCACCGGGCGCAACATCTGGGGGTTTGGGTTAGGGGGCGCAAATCCACGGGTTAGGGGGCGCAAATTACTTGCCTTGCCCCGGGTGCTGACAACCCACGCTACGCCACTGGGCATCGTGATTGCTTCACAATGATCAACAGCCTCAGAGAGGGCTTTCTGTTTTTGTTTTTTGCACAATATATTGCAAAATAAACACACATTGTTTCTTATTTTGTAATGCATAGTTTGCGCGTGTTCCTTCCAGGAAGTTGCCAACTTCAGCAAAACGGCCTTTCAATATTGCCCACTCCTTGAATTCCATGTAGCATTCCCAGGCAAACTTACAACTACTAATAACCCACCACCACTTTCATTTGTGACTTTTAAACAAAACTGAGCAATGTAAATAACACATACCAACCTCATTCTATTCATTCCATGTGCTGCAGTAAATCCTGAACGGTAATGAAATTCTTCGCTTTCTAAGGAAAGTGTATATCTAGAACAAAACGAAGAGGAGGGGAAGGAGGGAATAAATTAACTCTAGTGAAGAGGATGCCAGCAATACCATTGCAATAAGATGGTATTACAGGGCCTGCGTGTGCTCACCTTGGAAACGTAATCTGCTGTTCTGTGTAATGAAGGCAATCCCTTAAATCGCCTCACTCTAGCAGCCATCGCCATAATGAAAATCCAAAATGAAGCTGGGAACAAATTACCCTTTTGAAGTGCAGTACGTACTTTCAAAATATGCAATGTACCATATTTTTCCGTGTATAAGATGCCCCCATGTATAAGACGCCCCCTATTTTGGGGGGCTCCAAAGTAAGAAAACACCCCTCAGCACGACCCGTGTATAAGACGAGCCCCAATTTTAAACCTAATTTTTTGGTTAAAAAAAACACTAGTCGCATACATGGAAAAATACGGTAAGTAGCAACATTCCAAGGGCAGAACACAAAAACCTAGTAAAACGTATTTGACCCCATTGTTGATTGAGATTTTGAGCTAGAAAAAACGATAAACACCTTTATTTATAGCTGTCCCTCACCACACCACTCCCAGGCACTCTGTATGTCTAGCAGCTGTGTCAGGCAGAAATTCAACACGTTCAGGTGTTTTCCCATCAGGAGTAGGAAAGAAAACCCCACCTGCAGATTTCTGTATGCCATACAATTTTCAGGGACACAGAGGGTTTTAACCAGTGCTATTCCAACTCAGAGCAGACCCACTGAAATTAATAACCATTTCATTAATTGTCCATTAGTTTCATTGGGTCTACTCTGAGCAGGATTAGCACTGGCTACAAACCATAGTGTCCCTTAAGAAAATGATAACAACCTAGCATCATCTTAGGAATATTAATAATATGAATATTACACATGGGCACTGTGAAAGACTAAGGTTCTTAGGACGGTCTCAAGTGACAGCTATCATCCATCTCTGGGTATCATATCAGCTCCGATTTGCGCTTCACCCCATAATGGTCAATAAGGGCACAGAACAGTAGGGATACAAAATAGGACATTCCCCACTTGGTTCTATTGGATATTCTCTCATTGCTTGTTCTAGAAACAGAGAAGAACAGAGAAGAAGTTTCAAAAAGAAGCAGAAGGCTGATTGTTTTGTCTGTGCAAGGACATTTTCTGTGGGAACTGTTCTTTGAACATGCGCAGTATGACAGGAAGTGCTGATAACAATGGTTCTGTGTAACTTGTTGTGAGTCTCTTGCTTGCGTCTTGTGGTGTGAGAAGCAGAGAGACTCTTGAACTTTGTTAGGCTCTAAGCCTGCCTTGACCATGGCAGTGGTGAATGTCTGTATATATTTGCTACCAATATGCTATTATGTCCATCAAGGAAATCCCTACACTTGACTGAATCTTTAAGGCTTCCATGAATGTTTATTGCCTACTGTATATACCTTCAACCCTGAAGATGCTTCCAAGGAAGGAGATATGTTGAGATGTAACTCTTCTGAGTATGGATACTGGCACGCACACTCAGAGAAAGTGATGCCAGACCCAATCCTTCTAAATCATCCATCAGAGGTTGATGGCTTGACCCAACAGGTTTAACCACCCTTTGGGACACTCTATCCAGGAAACAGAGGCCAGCTCATACCTTGTTTAGCTTCCACCAGCAGCTAAAGGTATCTGTAAGTTAGTGCTGTTTTATATTATGTTTTCCTATCATTGTTATTTGGCTTTTTAAAAACAAGATATCATCACTCTTGAGTTCTCTTGGAACAGAGCTGGACTCAGAAACTTTATAGGGCTGGCGGACTGGCTGGTTGGGCTCCCATGCCCGCTTGCTTGCTTACTGTGATGCTACCTCAGCTCCAACCCCCCCCCCTGGCCAGCCCCAGAGGCATCGTTTGCCTGAGGAGCTTGTAGCTAGGGCTGCTGCAACAAACAGCTGTGCAAGCCTTTGGGGGGAAGAGACGTGAAAGGGCATCAGAGGTGGGAAGGGAAGAGGGACAAAGGCCAGTGTTGCCCACAGCACCCCTGACCATCATTCAAGGCACCCCAGGGTGCCATGGCACTTTGCTTGAAAACCACTGCTGTACATCTTTCTTTTGAAGCACCTGACTCAATGTAAGAATGGGGTACTTATCCCTTTGGATGTGACTCCTACTTGGAGTCACAGTAGTAGCCTCTGAAAAGCCAATTCTTTGTAGTTTACTCTCATATTGCCTCTGTAATGAACGAGTCTCCAATTCACATGTGATTTCACTGAACACATCATTCTTTCCCACAGCAGCAGCAGCACCTGGTAGAGCATATGCGTGCATACACAAACACATGTATCAGCCGTAGTGGGGAAGGAAATGTGGTGATCAGTGGCACCCCCCCACAGGAGTGTGAGCTATGAGTGCCAGTGTTTGTGTTACTCTGAATATAACATCCACGTGCCTTTGGCAGAGGAGTCCAGGACAAAAGGAAATTAAAACTTCCAGGACTAGTAAACATCTCTGCAAAAAAAAAAATTCAAATTAAATGCTCCTCCACCTGCCATGCACACATCATGAAGCTTGTAATCTTGTATGAACTGGAGAAGGATAGCAGCAGCAGATTTTTGTTTTTATTTAAAGCTATCTTTAATCTCTTCTTACATCTCGCTTAGTCAGGTCTTTTCTAATTCCTCTAAATCTCATTAAGGCAGCCACCATTCAGAAGCTTCTAGGCATTTGCGAGAAGGCAGAACTCCAAATTGTACTGTGCTCCTGGACAGATCCTAAATGTTTTGACGATTGACTTAGAACAATTCCTAAAGGTATTGAAGGGGTGCAATTGTAGAAAACGCCTTCATTTCACACACTCCTTACGCCTGACTGTTAATTAGATGTCTATGTGTACAACCAAAAAATACACCATCACTCTTCTTTTAAATATTCTTTTATCGATTTTCATCTCGTATAGCCCAACAAATATATCTCAATATAAAGTACTCCAAAAGAGAGGGGGAAATGGAGCAGGAGGAATGGGATGAGAGTGCTGGATGCTGGAGAACAGCTGGATAACATCTGGGAGTGCTGAGCTTTGCAGTAGGGAGTGGCTGAGTGGATGGAAAAAGACCTCCCAGCCCTAATGTCCCAGCAGAGAAGGGATTGCTACCTCAACCAGGCCCTGCTGCTTTTAGTGTGATCTCCCTGGCAACCAGGGAAGCATAGAATCCTAGAACCATAGAGTTGGGAGGGACCACGAGGACCATCTAGTCTAGGGTTTCCCAAACTTGGATCTCCAACTGTTTTCGGACTACAATGCCCATCATCCCTGACCTGATAGCTATGGATGATGGGAGTTGTAGTCCAAAAACAGCTGGAGACCCAAATTTGGGAAACCCTCATCTAGTCCTACCCCCTGCAATCTGGGCTCGTATTGGATAATGAGCTGGTTGGACAGATTCTACCCTGGTTGACAAGTGCGTCAGCACAAATAGTCCCAACCTAACTCAGTACACAAACTGCACTAATGACTGTGCCTGCCTCCCTCTTCCAAAGAGGATGCGCATCAGGTGTTGTCTTAGTATGGGCCTAGTCAAGTACCGCAGAGCTCTGCTTTGAATGTTTGAACTTTGTAACCTGTTCTATGTTTAGGCCGTGTAATGATTTGGAGGATAAAACCTTTGGTAACAATTGAGCAGGGTCTGAGTACTGCATCTCAGAGTGGGAGCTAAGACACCCTAATACAGTGGTACCTCGGGTTAAGAGCTTAATTCGTTCTGGAGGTCCGTTCTTAACCTGAAACTGTTCTTAACCTGAAGCACCACTTTAGCTAATGGGTCCTCCCGCTGCCGCCACGCCGCTGGAACACGATTTCTGTTCTCATCCTGAAGCAAAGTTCTTAACCTAAAGCACTATTTCTGGGTTAGCGGAGTCTGTAACCTGAAGCGTCTGTAACCTGAGGTACCACTGTACAAACCACCAGAGCAGCTGACCCCAAAGAGGTGTTGCGGATGTCAACAACAAAGATGTGAGGCAAAAGACAACGGGTTATACATAGTTTTTTCCTAAACAGCACACAGAGATGACTTGAGCTTGCCAATCAGACAACTTCTAGGCCAGAAGTTGTACCATGGCGAATGTGAAGTTCAGCACAGAACTTCGTCAATTTGTTTGCCTCAAAGGATTGAGCAGTAGACTTCATGGGCGTAGCCGGGAGGGAGCTGCCCCTCATTTAAAAAATCAGTAAAAATACATAGCTGAGGTTTTGCTCCCCCCTAAAAAAGGGCCTGTCTTTCCCGCAACAAAAATTCTGGCTATGCCCATGGCAGACTTTAGTTAACGCAGGTGCTGGCACTCATGAGTTCATCTCCAATTACCAGGAACAAAAGAACATTTTCTCTGAGGCCAGCTTTTTACCCAGAGGGCTGAGCACAGGAACAATTTTCTTGCATCAGGAAAACCATTTTCTTGACAGACACTGTTCCAGAAATACTGAGCCTGAGGACAGAACCACCCCATATTGGGACAGAAAACGAGACTTTTCTAAACTTGCTTCCTTGTCAATCAGAGCTCAGCATTGGGTCTCTTGAAAACCTTAGCTGAGGGGAAGAAGAAATAGAATAGTTTATGCTAATGTGTTCAGAATAGATGTTATTTTTTTCTTGTTGGATATCAGAACTGCCATTTGTAAAAGGGAAAAATATCTAATGCTTCCTTGTGAGTCAGTCAAATCTTTCAAATGCCAGAAGGAAGCCTATAGAAGTTCCGTCTAGAAGTTCCCTCCCTTCTGAACCCAGATCTTGCTCCCCCCCCTCCACCATGAAGCTGACCACAATTAGGGCAGCCAGCTCTGGCTGAGAAAATTCCTGGAGAGGCTTCCGAGCGGACATCAAAATTCTACATGTTGCTTTACCCCTCTCAATGCTGGTCAGAATTCACAGGCCCAGTTCCACCTCTTCAACTCCCCTTTATACTATAAACCTCAGGGAGAGGGGTGGGTCTCTCCAGGCAACCACCCATTTCAGTTACCCTCCTAAGTATTCTCCCTCCCTGAGGCTAGTGGCCAGCATGACACTTTCATCCTGAAGTACTGGGAAATACAGTAAATGTCAAGTTTTTACCTTAAAGCTGAATTGGCTTGCTCTTGGCTTCCTTCCAGCTGAGTTGAGCAGCAGCAACAGCAGGAGAGGGCTTTTGACTTCCTGCTCTGCTAGGGGTTCCCCGGAGTGGTTTGCTATAGCATCCAGTAAGATGAGATAACATCTTCTGTTTCTCTCTCTGACAGCATCTGGAACAAGGAACTGTCAATACAGGCAAAAGTGCCTATGTTTTTAAAAAGCTACTTGACAGAACAATGGGCGGCTGCTGCTGCTGCCAGGGACGGAAAACAATCCTCCCTTGTTACAATCACATTAAAATCAAGCATTCTGTTTTATTGGTTTGCCAACACAGCTGCCTCAGTTTATAGACACAAGAATATTCATGTACTGCATCTGTAACCCAGTGTCCTGAGCCAATACCAGCAACTGCAATCCTCCATATGGCTTGGCCCTCCCAGATCCCTTTTACAAGTGGTCATCTTAATTCTCATTCAGTATGTACACGAACTCTAGAACAAAGGCCACGCTTATGCCCATTGATTTTGCTAGGTTTGTACCTCTTTGCTTTTAAAATTACACAATTTATGCCTCTGAAACAATGTCTTGTGTTAAAACTAGCGTAGAATATTGATTTGGAGCAAAATGCGTGGCTATGTTTTCTTCCTCTGTCACAACTGGAACTCAAATGCAAGGTGGAAATTAAGGATGCAATGGGACTTGTTTGTGAGTAGACATTTACAGGCTTATACTGTAAAAACAGAAGGGACGCGGGTGGCGCTGTGGGTTAAACCAGAGCCTAGGACTTGCCGATCAGAAGGTTGGCGGTTCGAATCCCCGCGACGGGGTGAGCTCCCGTTGCTCGGTCCCTGCTCCTGCCAACCTAGCAGTTCAAAAGCACACCAAAAAGTGCAAGTAGATAAATAGGTACCGCTCCGGCAGGAAGGTAAACAGCGTTTCCATGCGCTGCTCTGGTTCGCCAGAAGTGGCTTAGTCATCCTGCCACATGACCCGGAAGCTGTACGCTGGCTCCCTTGGCCAATAAAGCGAGATGAGCACCACAATCCCAGAGTCAGCCACGACTGGACCTAATGGTCAGGGGTCCCTTTACCTTTACTGTAAAACACATACATAGCCTTTTTCCATGCATCTGCTGCCTTCCTATTTGCTGTCTATGATGCCTGGAGCCCTGTTCACTACAGCAGGTGCAAGAGGGGGCAAATGAAGGACTTGGTCGCTTTGTCTTCCATTTAACCAGTAGTTTGAATTGGATCCTGGTAACTCTGGCTTAAGGCTTGTGAAATGGAAGTGTTGCGGATTCAGGCAGCAAATTGGCAGACAATTATACAGTTGAAGGTGGCTTTGTCTGGATTGTTAAAGCTTGGGGAAATTACTTTTGCTATTTCATAACTATTCTTAAACCAGAAAAACAAGTTGTGAGTTTCTGATGGATAGACGGAGGTAAACAATATAAAATTCATAGTGATTAACAAGACATTTGGAAGCAACACAGCTCATGCAACATTTACTAACGGTGCCATCCTAATTATATCTGCTGGAGGAGAAAGTTCCATTGAATTCAATGGTGCTTACTCCCAGGTAAAGCAGGATTACGGCTGTAGTATTAATTCCCAGTCAATTTCTTTAGGGAGAGGAAGCATAGATCATATGGATTTCACACACACCTACCCATGCATAGAAGCTGAGTTACTTACAGTCAATTACTGGAGATGCTGCAAACCTGCAGCTTTCTGTTGTTTCTCTGAGTAAATTGCAAATTATTTCTCTACTCATGCTACCCTCTTAACCAGGAGTTCTCTCTCATATTGTCTTTATTTGCCTAAATCAGTAGTTGCATAAAAATTATGACATCTACAAACCACTTAAAAATTTAATGAAGCAATTCTCACTCCATTTATCAAAATATAAACTTTAAAAGTACTGTGTTGTTCCTGGAAACATTAGTTTGACTAGTGCTCCTGTTGCTACATTTGGTTCTGAGAATAGAGCTCTACATTTGTTATCTTCCTATGTACTATTAATCAGTGTTTCTCTCATTTTCCTACTCTTATTGAAATACTGCCCCTCAATGAGGCCAAACTTAGATTCACAAAATGTTTAGGGGTATGCGTACCTGTGTATGTCCCCAGAAAAAGCACTGCTATTAATGCTTTGAGGGGGTATTCGGGTAGGACGGTATGCTTCCAATTGCATGACTGCCACTATATAGTTTTTAAATGGGTTAGGGGCTAGTAGCCATGAAGCATTGTGTAGCATAGCAGGAGAAGAAGGGAATATTCTTTAAGGCTTTCCACTGCCAGGACCAGGAAAACTACTCTGAGCTGGTGTGGGATGCACTTCAACATATATTCAACATTATATTCAACAACTTAGAACTATAATAATGATTGTTTCATATTCACCGCCTGCCTTGGTTATCATAGAGCTACATATTTTCCTAGTAAGGAGATGGACATTTCTCCTACATTTATAGGCAAATATGTCAATCGTTTCCGTGCGCTGCTCTGGTTCGCCAGAAGCGGCTTAGTCATTCTGGCCACATGACCCAGGTGCTGTATACCGGCTCCCTCGGCCAATAAAGCGAGATGAGCGCCGCAACCCCAGAGTTGGCCACAACTGGACCTAATGCTCAGGGGTCCCTTTACCTTTATGTCAATTGTTGCAACAAGTCAGGTTTCACTTATGGGTTTGTGCTTAAAACAGCCACCTACACAGAGCTGTAATAGCCATTTTAAGAGTTACTGAGGCCCAAGTAAGTAACCTTCAAAACAAACCTCCAGAACCAGAAACAAGACCACAATCCCAAAACCAATTACAGATGATCAACTAGTTTTAGAATTACGAAAGACACAGGCGTGTACTACTCTGCTCCCCAATGGCAGCATAGTTCAAAATAAACAACAGTCCTAATAATATGCCCTTTTTTTCTCCTGGACCCCAGAATCTTCTTCAATAATGCTCAATATGTATGAACTATGTATTATTTGCTGAGCCTTCATTGTTGAATTTGGTCTCGACTTAGCAGTTAGCAATACACGGGACTTAACTCCATTGAATTCCACGGGACTTATGGTACTTCTAAACAGACATGGATGTGGTTGTGCTGTTAACTGATAACAGATAAAACAAAGTTATACTGTATATGGTTCTGGGCAGAGGCCCCCATGGTGGTTTGTGAATCAAATGAAGTTTACCGGTAAGTCTGCTCTGTAGTTAAAAAGGCACATTGTAAAGTTAACTCACTGTACCAGACTAATAATAATAAATAATATAATGTAAGTACCATTAGCGTGTATGACACCTAACAGTGGGCAATAGGATACATCTCTGCCTCAACAAGTTTATAGTCTAAATTATTACTGGGAAAATTAAAAGGAGAGGAATCAGTAAATATAAAAGGAATACACAGTTTCAGTTAACTAGTTTATGCTACCGTTGTCTCTACACACACACAATATTAACACAATCCGATATCCAAAATGGCAATATCCAAAACCAGCAGAGAAACATTTCAGCCTTTGAGATAGGTACTTTAAACGAAGACTGCAACATGAAACCACAAATTACTGTTGCTCAAGAGTTTCAGTGCTATCACTTTTGGACTGAAGGGCGTCTTGCGTTACATCTGCTAACTGGCCTACTTAAAGTCGGTTATCAACTGACAACAGGTTTTTGTGAATGGCCACAGTTAATAGTATAATCATCACCTAATGCACTTTCTGTATTTCACTTCATTCTGACCTGATCACAATTTGCCTCCACCATGTGATCATATTCTCATAACTTCATGCTTCTGATTAGTCTGTACCATAATGAATACCACAATAATACCCACCACAATAAATTAATATTGCTATTCCTCTGGAAATCCTACATGTTAAAAGACTAAAGGTGCATACAGATGCAACTCACAGAAATTTGCTGACTTTTTTTTTTTTACTGACCTTTGTGCCTTTAAGAACAGTTGGAACTTAGGTGGTAACACTTATCTCTTGGGTTGTGAAAAGTCAAGGCTCCCTCTCCTCAATCTGTTTACAATCCTGTTTAGTTAGAATGGATTCATTGCTTCCAACACAAATTAACCACCTGTTTGTACTTAGAACAAACTAAGGATGCTCAGGGATCATGGCTCCTTTTCACTTTCTGAAGGCAGACTTAAGACAGCATTGATACTAATCCCTGCTGGTGGCAGAGAGGCTTAAAGTGGTGTTTGCTTACTGGATTACTAACACACATGGAAAGCCTCTATTGACAGTGTAACTCTGTATACACAACAGTATATTTTTATTAAGTTAAATTGAGTTTACTCCCTTGGTAAAGGGTTCAGGATTCCAGCAGCCTCAGCAGTCCTTCCCACACTGATGATATTTACACATGGAACAAACCTGTCTCTGTGTGTTTAGTAATAAGGTAAAGGGACCCCTGACCATTAGGTCCACTTGTGGCCGACTCTGGGGTTGCAGCACTCATCTCGCTTTATTGGCCGAGGGAGCCAGTGTACAGCTTCCAGGTCATGTGGCCAGCATGTCTAAGCCGCTTCTGGCAAACCAGAGCAGTGCATGGAAACGCCGTTTACCTTCCCACCGGAGTGGTACCTATTTATCTACTTGCACTTTGATGTGCTTTCAAACTGCTAGGTTGGCAGGAGCAGGGACTGAGCAACAGGAGCTCACCCTGTCGCAGGGATTCGAACCGCCGACCTTCTGATTGGCAAGTCCTAGGCTCTGTGGTTTAACCCACAGCGCCACCTGCGTCCCATACGGAGAAATACTCAGGGCTTTTTTTTTTTAGGTGGGTGCCACTGCCATTCTAAGAGACCGAGGGAGGTGTTCATGGTGACCTCCGGCACTTCTTTCCCCAGAAAAATAGCAGAATACGAATGGTATGGTTGTGGTGTGGGTGCATCTTCTCAATTGCCTCTTGAGCTAGAACATTAAGAGAAAGTAATTCAGATTAATAAACAAGAATAGTATTATTTATTAAATCTGTATACTGCCCTTCGGCCAATGATCGCGGGGGCCGTTCACAACAGAAAGACACAAAATGAGAATACAAAGTACATAATTAAACCAAAACGAACCAATAACCGCCCCCCTGCCCCAAACACATATGAGTGTGTTAATCAGCCTGGTTGAAGAGAAAGGTTTATCCTCCATGACTCTGGAGAAACTGGTTTTGGGTAGAGGCTCGGATGCCTCAGCCTTGAAGAAGTGGGTAATGGAAATGAGGCGAGGCTCATATCACTTATGCAAGGAGTTTCGCCATACCAAGAACGCGGGCTAGCGCAGAGTTCCCTCGCCGGCCAACTCGCCATTGTTGCGTCACAATGGACCGGCGAGGAGGAGGATGGGGATGTGGAAGAAGCGAGAGGCGCTTGGGAGGTCGGCGCGCTCTGCCCTACACTCCCGCCCTGGGGCTGCGATTGGCCGGCGAGGGAGAGGCGGCGAGAAAGTGCTCCTTCTTCCAAGCGGAAAGGGGGCGGGCTCGCCTTGGAAGCGGCGAGAGCTTTTTGCGTTTGGCACGGTAGCGAGAGCCGTGCGTAAGGGGACGCGATTCTGGCGCAGCGCGCCTTTGGAGAAAGTGCCATGGGGGAGAAAGCGGCGTCCCTCCGGACCGCGTGCCGCGAAGGTCAGTAGCTGTCGCGCGGGGTACCCCTCCCCCCGAAATCGCATCCCATCCCACATCCCCTTGTTGATGCCTGATTTCCACATCGAGAGGTGGAAGGGTGGGGGGGGGATGAACACCTGAGGATATTCTGCTCCAGCCAGGGGAAGTTCTTTCTTTTTGTTTAGAAGCCCTAAATCTGCGAGTTGCTCGAGGTTTTGGAGGCAGCATGGTCTCTGCCAGGAGTGCCAACTTGGGTGCCCGAGGCCGTGAGGGCCATGCACCGAAATTTGTGGGTGCCTTACACTTTCATGGGGAATTTTTGGGTGTTCAGGGCCTCAGGGAGTTGGCACTAATAATAATAATAATTAATAATACTAATTTTATTATTTGTACCCCGCCCATCTGGCTGGGTTTCCCCAGCCACTCTGGGCAGCTTCCAACGAAGATTAAAAATACATTAAAATATGACACATTAAAGACTTCCCTGAACAGGGCTGCCTTCAGATGCCTAAGATATCAGATTAAAACGGCAGAGTGGAAGGAAAGGAGGACCTTTTTCTGCCTCCCCATTTCCAGCTACTCTCTGAAGACTGGAGAAGAGACCCTCTTAAGACTATTGGGGGGGGGGGTTGGCAGAGAAAGGACTAGCCCATGTGAAAAATGAGCATAAGATTTTAGCTGCAGTTCATTCATTTTCAGCCTTGTATTCTTGTTATTTAAACAAATGTGCCTAGACATTCCATTGTGGCGCCCATAACCTAGGTTTAAGGTGCCATTTAGCTCCTAGCTTTCATATCTCAGTTTCTAACACTGCTCTGCTGGGAGCAGAAATGCAACAGGTTAAACTAACCTCTGGTGTGTGGTGCAGTGGTGGGAAAGCTGTCCCTGTTGATTTGCTGTCTCTATAAAAAGGGTCGTGGGCAGCATTATAGATTATTTGTTGTAATTACACAGTACACCACTCTTTATAATTTTTGTGGGGGGGGGGGGAAATCAAAGAGCAGCTTGCAAGTAATAATATGAAACGCATGAGCCCTACCACTAATAAAGCAATACCCTTAAAATTTGAAGAAAGCACCTCTGTTTCAACTGCAGTGAAATAATGCATGCCAAAGATTGTATGGATAGCCATATTTCAGCTGTATTATATTGTTTTGTGCCACACCAGTCTCTGAGCAGTGTGAGATTTCAGGGTTTCTGGCCACATACCTAGGCAGAGGCAATTTAGGGGAGTGCGACCAGTTCGGCTGCACAGCTATTTAGAATGAAGCATGAGAGCAGTGGGGTGCCCAGTTTTGGCAGTGCGCCACTGAAATTGGAGACCCCCAAGGTCCTCCACTGATTCGGGGTTCGTGTTTCCTTAGGAATGAGGCAGCAGAGACTGCAGTGTCTTTATGATAGATGGTTTATTTACACTTATGGTAGAAAGGCCCTGCAAGAGTAGGGCTTGAATAAAAATGTAGTTCCATGAGTGTGGGATCACAGTAAAAAGGATGAAATAGGATAATGAGAGGACAGAAGTGGTTTTGCTCAATACACTGTACAGTCAAACCTCAGTTTTTGAACATCTCTGCTGCCGAACCAGGGCCGGATTTAGGTTTTGATGAGGCCCTAAGCTACTGAAGGTAATGGGGCCCTTTATATGTCCAGCTGTCCTATGTCAACAACACATTGTCACTTTTTTGTGTTGAATATATGCTATATGGTAATTTATGGACCTAATAGGTATCTAAAGCCATTTGCACATAACAGAATATGTTTGTATCAAATTAATTGTTGAACTGAAATATATGCAGAATTACATGCAGAATTCAGGCACCCTATATATAGAAATGAGCAAACCAGCGATATTTTAGGGAGCAGGCTAGCAGGCGGGGCCCATTACTTACATCACAGGAGCCTACACAACATAAAACACTGTTGCTGTATGTAGGTTTTATTTTATTTGTTTTTTATCTTATATTTTGGAAATGTACATCCAGGTTTTATTCCTTTAAAATTTTGGGGGCCCCCCAAGAGAGTGGGGCCCTAAGCTATAGCTTGTTTAACTTATACGTAAATCTGGCACTGTGCCAAACTTTTCAGAAGCCGAAAACTGAAAACCAAGAACTGAATGCTTCCGTTTTCGAACATGCCTTGGAAGTTGAACAGACTTCCGGAACATATTACGTTTGAAAACCAAGGTTCTTCTGTACAGAGGTACCTCGGGATGCGAACGGGATCCGTTCCGGAGCCCTGTTCACATCCTGAATAGAATGTAAGACGCGACAGTGCCTCTGCGTGTGCGTGGGTTGCGTTTTGCCACTTCCGCGCATGTGCATGACGTCATTTTGAGCGTCTGTGCATGTGTGAGCAGCGAAACCTGGAAGTAACGCACTCCGTTACTTTCGGGTTGCCACGGAGCACAACCTGAAGCACATTCAACCCGAGGTATGACTGTACAAGAAACTACATAGGGTGATGTTTGTCACAGGGTGGGGAAATGGTATAATATGATGTAATTTATTACCAGGTGAAAAGGTACTGCCCTTTGATATTTATATCAGCAATATAATGGATGTAGTTCACGTGCTAACTTTCAGAATTGCATGATTACCTAGTGAAAGGTTTGCCACTTATTAAATTACCTTTTATTCTTACCTCGTCAGGGAGGCATCCATTGAAAGCATGATAGCAGGTCACATGATGGGTGTTGTCAATTGAACTGAACACATGAACATCTCTATAAAGCACTGGCAGAACCACTTTGGAGCTAATGGCTTCTTCCACTGTGGGGCACAGCGCTCAAGTGATGTGAAAACGATGTGTGATTTCTGATCTGAGACTTTTAAGCAGAGGTTGGATAGTCATGGGTCATGGATGTTTTAGTTGAGATTTCTGCATTGCAGGGGGTTGGACTCTGTGACCCTTGCCGACTCTACAATTCTGTGATTCTGTAACTGCAGTTGTTCCACAAAAAAGCTCATGTGACTATGTTATAAGCCCTCGATTTAAAGCCGCACAGAACGTATATTTGAAGCGGTGTTGCTGTGTTGATTCTAGCAAATGAGAGCCGTGCGTTTCATAGGAAGTGAGTTGGCAAATGTCTGGCACCGAAAGCAAGATAAGTCTCATTGAAATGAAAATCTGATCTGACTCAATCTGACTGGGCACGCACGCACAGTTATTTTGTGTTGAAACTGAGAGTAGTCATCAAAGCAATTTAAGCAATGTGGCCCTTCTGTCAGTGAAACTGCATTTGAAATATGTAAACACTGCGAGTCATTGTTCACTGCAGTCTGCCCATTAACCTCTAAGGTTCTAGGTGGCAGGTAGTTCAACTTGCAGGCTGCTTTGAATGGAACTTGGCAGGCTGCAAATTTTGGCGGGAATGTGAGATGGAGGTGCTCATGAGGAAAATCTTTCTTTATCTGCCCTTCTAGTTTTGAGCGGATAATTGCACATTACAGTACTTTATTTGAAGTATTTATTTCTATTAAGAAGGGAAGGAGTACATCGACCCTTGCTAACTTTGTCTGCTATTTACCCTTTCTGAGGAAAATCTGATGTTAAAGCTAACATGCTGCCAGTGATATCTGAACAGGCCATGTATAATATTAAGCCCCCTTTTGAAAGCACCAAAACACTGCTGTTGTTTTACCGGGTATCATTTTCTTTTTTCACACAACAATTGAAGTCTGCTATTGTGATGAGTGAAATTTGGATTTTATATCAAATTTTAGTGTAGAGGAAGAAAATGGTTATTTATGCTGTCCTTGGTTTCTGTCACACATGTACACAGTAAATTAGACTTACGTTGAATTCCTAGCTGAAATATCTGCTCAAATAAAAACCTTGTCATACCACTTCCAGAAGATGAATTCAGTGTGCTTTGTGACTTCAATAGCATTTTAATATTAAAACTTCTGTATTCTTCACAAGACAAGATATTCAAGGATTCAAATCTATAGCAATAATATAAAAGCTTAACTTATTTAATTACAGTATTTGTGAGAAAAGAGAAGTAACCAAAGACATAACAAAGACATTTAAACAAAAACAACACACAAAAATTAAGCTGCTACCCAGCTGATCTCCACTTAATACTTTCCGTTTATGTATTCATTTCAGAAGACTATTGAGAGACCACTGGTCTAATAGGATTTTTCTACTGCCCCCAGCAACAACCAATATTCCTCTCTCTGTCTCTTTCTGTGTGTGTTACTCCAGACTACAGTTCCTTTTTTTTAAGATGCAATCTTTTGCCCTGCAGATACAAGTAAATGTGTATTTGACTTCTGAATGGTAAATAACTTTACCTCAGAAATGATGAATAAATAGCACTTTATACCTTGGGCATTGAGGGGACCTGTGCATGTGATGAAGCAATCTTGCTTCAGAAATGAGATCTATTCAAAGGAATACCATGTGGAGAAAGATTGCTGAGGAGGCTTCTTGTGGCGACATTAGTATGTATTTAGTATTTGAGTGCCTTTGTCCATCTACCGTTGCTCCTTGACTCATGCTGTTCACCTCCTAGCAGCTGAGAGAAGGAAGAAACTGGATTCTGGACTCCTCTTTAAAGAGGAGCAATAACTTCATTATTTAACTTTTTTTGACAACTATTAATGCAGAGCCTGCTTCTCCTCTTTTAAGGGGACCTCTCTCTCCACAACCAAGAATATGCACTGTAAGTTGTGGTGGTATTTCCTCTCCACCCTCCGCCAATGTGTTTTTCATCCCTTCGTTGTGCCAAGAATTGCATCGCTAGCTTAAAAAATATATATAATAATTTTTTTAAAAAATTGCATCGCTAGACGTAGGTAGCATTTGAAAAATTGGAACGAGCAGCACTGTGGTCTACAATCTCCTCTAGCTGTTAAACCACCACCCGGACATTGTGCTGTTGCCCGTCTGTCACCAAAACCATTTGCTTAAAAAAAAGGGAATCTGGTTTACGCTCAAGTCCTTGCTGAAATGAAGGGACCATCTGTTTCCCGCTGCCTCCCATTCCCCACCCCACCCCCGGTACGGCAGGGGATCATGATGAAAACTTCATGAATGAATGACTTTCTTCCGGGGAATGTATATTCATGAAGGGCCCACCCACCCGGTGCCAATTAACTTTTCCCCTCCAGACTAAGTAAAGCCCATATTGTTGTCGTTTAGTCATGTCCGACTCTTCGTGACCCCATGGACCAGAGCACACCAGGCACTCCTGTTTTCCACTGCTGCCCGCAGTTTGATCAAACTCATGTTGGTAGCTTCGTGAACACTGTCCAACCATCTCGTCCTCTGTTGTCCCCTTCTCCTTGTGCCCTCCATCTTTCCTAACATCAGGGTCTTTTCCAGGGAGTCTTCTCTTCTCATGAGGGGGCCAAAGTATTGGAGCCTCAGCTTCAGGATCTGTCCTTCCAGTGAGCACTCAGGCCTGATTTCCTTAAGAATGGATCGGTAATCTTCTTGCAGTCCATGGGATTCTCAAGAGTCTCCTCCAGCACCATAGTTAAAAGCATCAATTCTTTGGCAATCAGCCTTCTTTATGGTCCAGCTCTCACTTCCATACATCACTACTGGGGAAACCATAGTTTAACTATATGGACCCATATTAGTTTGCATGAAATTCAACTAATGCGAGATTTGGCAACCGGTGTCTGATGCAATGCTCTTCTGAAAGTAACCTAGGACTCTGCTGATTATTTAGCTCCCTGTTTAGTCTTACGCATCTCTTGGGGTGCCTGCCTCTCTGGGACAGCCCTCTAAAAAGTCTCCCCACACTAGTCAGACACAAATTCTGCCTTCAGCTAGTTTCCTCCGCACGCCTCCCCCTCCCAGCTGCCTGTCAACGTCACTCTGCTGCATGCTAGAGACCCTGGGAACCGGTTGCCAGTCAGAGTACTTGACACAGGGTGAGATGGATGAGTGGTCCAAATCGGTTTGAGGCCCTCTTTTATATTCCTGTGCATTCTAAAGAAGACTCTTAGAAGTAAAATATTCTCTTTCGGTGAGGAGTAAGCTGTTAGGAAAATATGTTCATATTGATTATTTTATTTATTAGTGTATTTTATCTACCATCCATAATATTTATCCCAGGGCTGTTTAAATATCTCCCCAGTGTTAATTCCAGGGATGGTATTACTGGGTCAGGTTTTTATTTTTTGTGAGAAACTACATGCATACTGTTGTTTTTGTTTATAGAAATACATAGGTTGAGCAGATGCAGACTAGCAATTGTCAATTCAATGCTATCTGTATCAGTGCATCACTGTGGTATTCTAGAAGCTGCTTCTGAAAACTAGGAATCTCTCATCAATCTTTCCCCTCGTCTTCAAATTTAGAACTGTTTTACGTTGTTGTCAAGCCAAATTCAAAATTGGGAAAAATTTCCTTGTTTTGTTCCATTGCTCCAAGTGGGATATAAAGACAAATTCCAGAGGCTTGACGTAGTTATGGCCTTCTTATGCATTGTTAAGTATCACATTATTCTTTGCTTTCATTTTTAATGGATATTTTCAGTGATTATTAATTGCTTCCTGCCTTGGAAGCGGCAGTATTAGAATCTGGGCTTCTCAATGTAGTAATAAGCTCTACAAAAACCTGGAACGGGGGCAAGAGTTTTCATTTGTTACAGATGTGCATAGTTGCTTTTAGTCTTTTGTGTGTGTGGTTTTGATGTGCTTCAGTCATATATATAATTTTCTTCTTTTCCCAGGTGACGTGTTTCCTCTGGTCTGCCCCAACTCTCATCATGCCTGGTGTCAAATCCTCAATGTGTCAAAGCTAGAAGCTTCTTTCTTTGCCTATTCCGGCAGATATTCCAACGAAACCGAGCTGAGTGTTTCGGTGCCCACAGGAAGCAAATACAGCTTGTACGTAGGTGTCGCCTTGGCTATAGGCTCAAGTATCTTTGTTGGTTCCAGCTTTATATTGAAAAAGAAGGGCCTCTTACAGTTGGCTGAAAAGGGGTTCACTAGAGCAGGTAAGAAATACTTATTCTTTTATACAGGGCTTTTTAAAAAACTAATTCGCCAGACCTCAGTTCTAGCACCTCTCAGGTGGGTGCCATTGCTGTTATCAGAACAAGGGAGGCGTTTGTGGTGAGTTCTCGCACCTCTTTTTCCAGAAAAAAAATAGCACTGCACTTTATAACATTAAAAGTTGTAACCAGCCTCTACTTAAATGTTCAAAAGCTCAAGTCCAAAAGCACGGCTTGTATTTCTGAAATGTGTATTTGAAACTGTCATAATATAATTATAATTATAATAATTTAATATTTATACCCTGCCATCTGGGCGGCTTCCAACAAAAGATTAAAAATACATTAAAACATCAGTCATTAAAAACTTCCCTAAACAGAGCTGCCTTCAGATGTCTTCTAAACATCAGATAGTCGTTAATTTCTTTGACATCTGATGGGAGGGTGTTCCACAGGGCAGGCGCCACTACCTAGAAGGCCCTCTGCCTGATTCCCTGTAACCTCACTTCTCGCAGTGGGAGAACCACCAGAAGGCCCTCGGTGCTGGACCTCAGTGTCCGGGCTGAACGATGTGGGTGGAGACACTCCTTCAGATATACTGGGCCGAGGCCGTTTATGGCTTTAAAGGTCAGCACCAACACTTTGAATTGTGCTCGGAAACATACTGGGAGCCAATGTCGGTCTTTCAAGACCGGTGTTATGTGGTCTCGGTGGCCGCTCCCAGTCACCAGTCTAGCTGCCACATTCTGGATTAGTTGTAGTTTCCAGGTCACCTTCAAAGGTAGCCCCGTGTAGAGCGCATTGCAGTAGTCCAAATAGTCATAGTTGGAGTGCTGTGAAGAGTAGATAACAACTTCTGTGTTATGAATTTGTGAGTAGTTTGTTTTGGGAGCTTGCAATATTGACTAAATAAGTTATTGACGCAGCATGAAATTAATACAAAATGTAAATCTTTGTTACTGTTATTATTACTACTTTTCAATGTTGGCACACAGTAGAATGACTATACATTAAAATAACTTCCCTAGACTTTGGATTGTTTTACCATCCAGCTTTTCTCTTTGGCATTGCCAGGTAGAGTAATGGAGTAAAAAACTGCTTAGAGCAAGCATAGGCAAACTCGGCCCTCCAGATGTTTTGGGACTACAACTCCCATCATCCCTGACCACTGGTCCTGTTAGCTAGGGATGATGGGAGTTGTAGTCCCAAAACATCTGGAGAGCTGAGTTTGCCTATGCCTGGCTTAGAGGTTTGCTTGGATAAGAGTGCACTTTTTAAAAATATGAAAACAAGCAAGAAGGTATACCTCAAATATTTTATTCACTGAAAATACTGCCTTTCTCTCTCTTTTAAGGACAGGGTGGGCACTCTTACCTGAAGGAATGGCTGTGGTGGGCAGGGCTGCTTTCAAGTGAGTATTAAAGAGCTTCTCTATTTGTTTTTAAAGTATACAGGCAGCTCCACACACTGTCAAATGGCAGTTTTTTCTTGTAGGAATGCACTGGTGTTTAAAGCTTATGTGCATATACTTGTTTGGAAACCATTACTGTGCACACACCATACATTTAAAGTTGTTTAAAAGCACACTTCCTGGAAGCTGTAGCTTAAAGACGCTGGGAATTGTAGCTCTGTGAGGGTTAAGCTATAGCTCCCAGGATTCCTTGCTGGAGTGGGGAACAAGGTGATGTGTTTTAAATATATGGTGTTTTCCTTAGCCCACAATTTTGCCAGATTTCCTAGATGGTGCAGCAGACACCCTCACTTAAGATGGGTGCTGGGTAAGATGATTAGAGAAATCTCTCCCGGTTGTTCCCACAGCAGAGGTCTTCCATAAATAACTCTGGCAGCATTCATATCTCCCAGCAGCAAGGTATTACAATTAGATGATGGGGAACCTGTGACCTCTTAATCCTCACCCCGAGGATCTAAGTAAGGATGAGGCACTCTTAGAACAGAGCAATAACTTCATTTGTTTAGAGTCAATGAGGTTATAGCTTAGGGGCTACTTTTGAAAGGCACAACACTTTTGTTTCCAACAAACGCTCTTTGCACATATATTTTAAGATCTTTCTCAACTTATTGATTGATTTAATTTATATACCACCCTACACCCGGAGGTCTCAGGGCTGTTCACATAAAAGATCACAATATATGAAATCAAAATAAAAACAATAACCCAATAATCCCCATACCAAAAAAGAGCCGCATTTTAAAAGGGTACAGGATGACGTTCGTGTCAACCAAAGGCCTGGTTAAAAAGGAACATTTTTTGCCTGGCACCTAAAGGTGTATAATAAAGGTGCCAGGCAAACTTCCCTGGGGAGTGCATTCCACAGATGGGGGCCACTGCAGAGAAGGCCCCGTTCTTGTGTTGCCACCCTCCGGTCCTCTCGAGGAGGAGGCACATGAAGAAGGGCCTCAGTAGATGATCTCAGGATCCGGGTAGGTTCATATGGAAAGAGGCGGTCCTTGAGGTATTGCCGTACTTCATGCTTCAAAGTTGTCACTGGACGTATAAATTCTTTCTAGGTTGGAACTGTTAGCACACATTTACAACAAGATTCTTGCAACTGTCGGGAAATCTCAATTGCCTTGCTAACAACAGTTTCTTTTGCAGTGGGAATAGGGGAAGCAGCAAACTTTGCCGCCTATGCTTTTGCACCAGCCACCTTGGTCACCCCTTTGGGTGCACTGAGTGTTCTCATAAGGTCAGTACAAATTTATTTTGCTCATAGCAACATCCAGTACACTCTATTAAGCACTCTGAAATCTTGTCATTTGCCAGCTCTTACACTCTTGTTTTATTGTGGATATTTCTACCACATCCTTCAGGCAAGTTCTTGGGGCGCCTTGCCCCAGAAGCAACAAAAATAAGAGCAGCCTCCCTGAACCTGAGCCGAAGCCTATTTAGGCAGTCTTTCGAAATAGAAAAGAGAATGGTTATAAGTGTACAGGTAACATACTAAAAGCAGCATGATGAAAATAATAAATTGTAACAATTGGAAAAAAAGGCTTTTGCCTAGCATAAAAATTACATTGGCAGGCGCCAGGCGACTCCAATGATTTAATTGGTCCACAGGTGTCCATCTGGGGAAGGCCTAAGTGGTGGCAGTGGTTTTACAGTCTGAATCTGATACAGCTGAGAGCAGCTTCCTTTTTACATTTCATACGTAAAATACACAATATTTCTTCTGAGAAGAACATATTGTCAACTGCTTAAAAATCAGCTGAAACAAATGGAAATAACCCCATGTTTTCTGCAGAACCAAGTGCCTTTCTTCGTAATATGATATTTTACCACATATCGCATTAAATTCCTCATTAAGCCCAGTGGCATCAAGCTTTTGATTTCACTAGGTGATTTTTGAAATTCTGTGCTTCGGAAACAGTGAGTCGATAAACAAATTATGGGTGCTAATCCAGATGAGACGACGACTTGCCTTTTAGGAGAGCTAGTGTACACCTGCACCTGTCCAACCCTTTCATATGAGAGCCGTGTGCTGTAGTGGTTAAGAGCGGTAAACTCGTAATCTGGTGAACCGGGTTCGCTTCCCGCTCCTCCACATGCAGCTGCTGGGTGACCTTGGGCCAGTCACACTTCTCTGAAGTCTCTCAGCCCCACTCACCTCACAGAGTGATTGTTGTGGGGGAGGAAGGGACAGGAGAATGTTAGCCGCTTTGAGACTCCTTAGGGTAGTGATAAAGCAGGATATCAAATCCAAACACACAAACTTCTGTGCTGTAGAACAGGTGCATGTGATGCCGGCATGAAAAGACACATCCTTTGTATAGCCTCCCCCCTTTCTTTAAACGGAAAGGAACATAGATTGAAGGGATTCATAAATATAAAGCAGAGCCCATTCTTATGGGTCAGGGAAAGTGGGGAAAAAGATAAGTCTTTATAAGACATCGGGTGCAGCTGATGGTTGCTAGCTCATATATGGCAGAGGGAATGGCATTCCAAGGAATCGGCAAGAGCAGGAAATGCCCAATTTCAGGTCACTGCCCTACAATATTCTTTAGGGTGTGGTGCCAACGATATGTACACGAACTAGCCTTATCTTACTTTGCAAATATGCATTGTATTTTCCTTTGTTCTGATTCATTGTGGTTGTTCTGAACTTCACTTTTTCGATTTGTCATATTTATAGTTTCGACCTTCTAGATATTGTTACTTGCTATATTTAAGGTGGTGTTCTTTTCGTTTAAATCCAAATAGCGCCATATTATCTTCCTATTTTTTGAATGAAGAGCTCAATATTCATGGGAAGCTGGGCTGCGTATTGAGCATTTTGGGGTCCACTGTGATGGTGATTCATGCACCTGAAGAGGAACAGGTTACATCATTGGATGAAATGGAGATAAAGCTAAAAGACCCAGGTATGTCATTCAGATGATTAGCTTGGGACAAGTAAATGCAATGCGTACCTTGTTGGAGTTTCTGCTTTACTGCAGAACCTGCTCATTCATAGGGTTGATGGATTGTGGGCTGTGCATATTGTACTCTATCTACAATGCAGAGACCCCCATTGCCATGTTACATCCAATATAGGATATTAGATGGGCCTGGATGCTAGACTGGCAACCCCACTAGGTGGATGCATCCTGTTTCCCCACTGCTCCCAGGCTCTTTGCAGTTGTGATCTGTGAATGTTCAGATCGGACACTGGTATCACTTGACGTTGTCCTTTCACCCTCTCTGCTGCTAGTACCAAACAATAAAAGCAGGGGAAAGTAAACGTTGGGTGGGACGCATATTCTCTTCTGCCATGCAGACAGGTGCAGGGGTGTGTAGCTTTGCAGAGATCAGGAAACTAATTTTGTTAGGCAGTCAAGCTTGACATTACTGTGTACTCTGCCTGTTTAATTGCTTGAGCAAACATCCTTGCACTTTGGCTCTGAAGGAATTGAGGGGTGGAGGCACACAATGGCTTTCTCTTGCTTGTGAGGCAATGTTAGACATGCGAAGCACCCTTATACCAAAGCAATTTGGCCCATTAAACCCTGTACTGTTTATTGTGGCTCCTCCAGAGTGCTTTCCCAGCCCTCATCATGCCTAAAGTTCTTTTGGACCCAGAATTTTTGGGTGCAAAGTGCATTCCTGGCTGCTGAGCTTTCTCTTAAACTTCCCTTGGCTGAGAAATCCATTGTGCATTTGCTGTTTGCTTAGAACAGCAGATAGGAACCTCCAGCCCTTGAGCCTGTGAGGCTACATCAGCCAGACCTACCTTTGACGTCATGTCACAGGTAAGGACATGGCTCTCTGCCAGAAGTGATGTTTGCTGCCACTGCCTGTCAGCTGATCGTTGACAGTTGCAAAGCTCTACGTCTTTGCCTGCGCAGGCAAACAAAAATGCTTCATCTGACTTCATGGTGATGATAGGTGGGTGACTGTCCCCACCTGACAAAATGGGCCATAAGGGTTGGGGAGCCAGAGCATCCAGTCTGCCGTAGAGTACTGGAATCCATTTGGAGCACAGGAAAATGGTAATCAGCTTTCTTCTTAGTGTTAGAATGCAGTGTGGAGCCCCTTTGCGAAAGGTGGCTTCTCCTGCAGCAATGACCCTGCGTGCAGAACTAAATTTAGGTTTTTGCAAAAGCAAGCAGAGTTCCATAGAGAATTGGAAGGTGAAATATATTCCCCTCTGATCTAGAGCCCGATGAGTGCATACAACTCCCACTGCAGGAGTGTTAAGTTTGCACACCTCTGTACACAAGAACCCTTTCCTTGGTCTGCAGAGGATAATGGAGAGGTTTTAAATGTATACATGGAACTACATTTCCACACCAAAGTGGGTGGAGCTATGCTGTCTTTAATTCATGATTTTCATGCTGGCTTGAATCCAGAGCTAAAATGAATCACTCATGGAAGAGGAGGAGGAGGAAGTGATAAAGGTCCATCAACATTGCTTTCCATGCTGTTTGAAAATGTTATGGAGCAGGTTTTTGAGAGCTGCTGGGGGAATAAGCAGAAATGGCCCTCCCAACCCCCTCACCATATTCTGTGAGTTCATGGGTATCTGGATCCAGCCCGCTGAAGTGACCTGATTGTGATTTTATTAATCGCTTCTTCACACACATTAATTATATTCCTTTCTCTTTCTCTCAAACAGTGTTTGTTGCATTTGCCACTATCGTAATTGTGATCTCGCTGGTCCTCATTTTTGGAGTTGCTCCAAGACTCGGCCAGAGCAATATACTGGTGTACATTTCTATTTGTTCAGTGATTGGTGTGTTCTCAGTCTCCTCTGTCAAGGGTCTGGGCATTGCTATTAAAGACATGCTTTATCAGAAGCCCGTCTTCCGACATCCATTGGTTTATATTTTGGCAGCTGTTTTGGTGGTGTCTATCAGTACTCAGATTAACTACCTCAATAAATCACTGGATGTGTTTCATACATCTCTAGTGACACCCATTTATTATGTGTGCTTCACAACCATGGTGGTGATCTGCTCTGTCATCCTCTTCAAGGAATGGAATAGCATGGAGCTTGGTGATATCATTGGGACCTTGAGTGGCTTCTTCACCATAATTATAGGCATCTTCTTTCTGCATGCTTTTAAAAACGTCAGCACCACCTGGAGCCAGTTGACGTCTTCTGTTAAAAAGGAGTCGATCTTGCCTCTCCATGGTTATGAGGCTCATCATACTTTATTGGAGAATATGGAGGCTCCAGCCTTGACATGTGATGAGGATAACACTCTGTTCAGTCGAGGAAATGAACAAAGGGGTGGCCACCACTAAGTCATCTTTGGAAAACCTATACCAAAGCACCTCTGAGGGTACTCGGAAGGACAGAAAGTGGTTGTGATGGTGTCCTCAATGATCAGAAAAGGAAATAATGATTTTGTGTGTGTGCACTTCCCAACTTTGGCAACATATGAACTTCAGTGACAAATGTGGTCTCTTGGTAAAGAGAACTGAATTGTATACATAACATATTTTCACAGGTAGCACTTTATGGTTTCATTGCATTGGGGGGAAATAGTGGTTTTCTTGGCCAAGTTGCTGCTGTGTGTAAAAATCATGACTTCCCCGAATGTTGTCACCTAAGCATAGTGGATGTTTATTATTCAGAGTTTTTCAGCAAATGTCCAAAAGGGGTGAAAAAAGTATCTAGTTTTCAAAATTCTTGCATGTTGATGAAAGAGGTCTCATATGCCAGTTAGCATAGCACTGAATGAACTCGTATAGAAGCATATTTTCACTTACTGACATCTTCAAAGCTTTAATTTGTTCGCACATGAAGGAGGCAGTAAGAGAGATGGGGAATCAATTACACATTACTGGAGAACAGACAAGATAACCTTTTTTAGTAGTTTCAGGAAAAACCTCAGGCTACATTCCTACTTGAGCACTAATTCCATTTTTTCATAATATGTATGATCATTTTCTACAAAGTGTGCCAACTAAAGGTGACTAAAGATAACGTAAGTTATCTGAAAACGAGTCCTTTACATGCAGAGTAGATGCCGTAGATTAAAATTTATTTATTTTTGTAAGGTATGGCATTTGTCCATGTTATATTTTTTTTTTATTACTTAAACCTTTTTTTAAAAAAATCAGAGGAAATACCTTATTCGTTCTCACTCTTATTTACCCAGTGTTAACCTCCTTTTTGAAATGAACAAACATTGTATTTTAAAATGTTTATCAGAGAAGCATACTTTTATGTGCAGGGAAGTCTTTAATGTCATTCAGGATTTTTTGTGTGTATACAAAAATTTTGACTTGATACATTTGAATAAAACTTATTTTTAAGATGTTAAAACTTTCTGATATAAAGATTTTAAGTTTGATACTGTGGTGTCCAAACAAGGGGGGGGGGGATTATATTGTTTCAATAAAATGTGTTTGTGCCCACTTCTTCTTTTTAATGAGAAAGAGAAGTGTTTTGGGGAATTTATGTTGATTCCTGTAGGAACTTCTAGCAATGGGATTGATGAGCAAAGAGGTGGGAGGTCTGGTTCCATATGACCTGGCATAGTTGTTTTTGAATGAAGCAAATAAACAGATATGGGAGTATTTTTCATACAACAATAAAGTAGCCTTTCCTTGTGTACGAAAACCTGAACTGAGAAAATTTGGAGAAGGCTTATCTTGGCAATTCTCTTTTTCGCGAGTTAACGTGGAGAATACCGTATTTTTTGCTCTATAAGACTCACTCCACCCACCAAAAAAAGTAAGGGGAAATGTGTGTGCGTCTTATGGAGCGAATGCAGGTTGCGCATGCAATCCCAGAAGCCAGAATAGCAAGAGGGATTGTTGCTTTCACTGCGCAGTGAAACCTCTTGCTGTTCTGGCTTCTGAGATTCAGAATATTTTTCCTCTCCAAAAACTAGGTGCGTCTTGTGGCCTGGTGCATCTTATAGAGCGAAAAATACGGTACATAAAAAACCACTTTGCTGCCGTGATATCACTCTTATGAAGAGAGCTTTTGCATGGTTTAGTGCTGAATCAGAAAACAGTAATTGGGTTTTGCGTGAACTGCCAATTGTTCTGATTTAGTGGGTTTTCCGGGGGGGGGGGCAGGGCAAAGGCAAAGCCTCCTGCGTCTGTGCCTAGAAAGCATAAGACAAGCAGCAAACCTCTCAGACCCAGGCTTTCTATGCTTGGGACAAGCAGAAGATGGGACAAGCCCTATGGTGCAAGTTTGCAGGTTTGGAAAAAGCTGGTAGTGGATAGCATTCAGCATCTTGAAAATATGTATTTTAAGAAGAGCTGCTTTCTAGCTGTGCTAGAGATACACTTGAAAGTTTGCGTGGACACAGATTTCAGAAGCCAGCAAGGTAGCTGAAAAAAATGTCTCACCTCTTCCTATGACTAGAATTTTTCTAAGGTAATACAGCAGTACCTCTGTTGTTGAACGTAATCTGTTCTGGAAGAACGTTCGACTTCCAAAACGTACGACAACCGAAGCACAGTGAGCAGTTGGCAAATTCAATTGAGAAAATTGAGGAACGTGCCTCAGAAGCCGTTCGACTTCCGAGGCACGTTCGAAAATGGAAGCATTCACTTCCGGGTTCCGAAACGTTTGGCTTCGGAGACACTCGAAAACCAAGGTACTACTGTATTATGTAAAATAGCAAGTATTCAAATGTCATCTGCTTGAATTCATGCAGGTAATTCTGCTATCCTTGGGGATATAATTTGGATAATATGGAGCTCATGGTTGCAAGGAGTCATAATTTGATGTACTCTGTCAGGAGGCCTACCTTTTTGAGTTATAGTTTCTCTCCTGCATCTAAGGGTGTCTAGTAAGGCAGCACATGATCCCAGAGGTAGAATGTTGCAGAAGGCTTGAATGTTCCTTGTAATGTCACACTGTGTAGCACAGCAGAACAGAGCAGCGAAACATCTTGGGGGAATCCTAATGCGAAAGTGTTAAAATTAGTTCCAGACAGGTATGGAAATAAAAATCAGTGGGACAGCCTTTATCAAGATTTCAAACAATATGCAAATTATTTATTAGACACATTTTTGGTACAGTATTTTTTGAGGGTTGCGAAGAGCATTTTATCAACTGCAGCACACTGACCAAGAACTCTTCAGTTTATAATAAAGCTGAAACTTTACTCTTTCAGCTCTTGGCGATGTGTTCAACTACATGTGCAACATAAAAAGGATTCAACAAGTTGTACTTTTCAAATCTTTCAAGAAAACCTAAAGTCCCATTCATATAAATACATGTGTGCAGTGTATATATTTACAGGATGTGAACTATATATATATATATAAATATGAATGCTGTGTCAAAGTCCCCCCTAAGCAGGTTTTCTTCTTTATTTAATACATTTTCCTAATCCATAGGCTCAGGGTGAATTGCAGCAGCTTGTCATCCACTAGAACTTCTACATATTTTTATCCCACCCTTCCTCTAAGAAACTCAAGAGAATCTCTTGGCCTCTCTCTCTTTGGCCTCTCAACAACCCTGTGAGGTAGGTTAGGTTGAAAGATAGCAATTGGCCCACAATCCCCATAAGGGTTTCATTGGTGAAGAGGGATTTGGAATCTAGCCTCTGCTAATATAGCGCACTATCCAGTCACCAGTTCTCTATCCGCTAAGTGCTACAATGACCAGAGTAGCAGTAGTCGTAGACCAGCTTCTGGTCTGCCTCTACAGTTATTCTGTAGAAAAAGTCCAGGTGAGAAGATTAAAAGAACACGGCCCTTCATTTGAGGTGGCACAGCTGAGAGGTGCTGCAGTGCCAACTATTAAAGGAAGCAAAACAAAAGAACACTGCAAGATCATGAGCGAATGGCAATATTTAGAGCTTTGGTGAGCCAATGTTACACTGCATTTTCAGGAAAGCCTTGGAAACATTGAGGCTGAAGAATCTAGTCCTTGCCACTCCTCAACATTTGGTTGATAGAAGTGGGAAGAGACTTTTATAAAATCCAGTTACTGCTCTGCAATTTAGGGCTCAAAGTGTGGTTCCATCCTGTCTCTTCCCCCAGCCAAGAACCATGTTTTCCACCTCATCAACCCTCATCAGTGTCTACTTCACAGACTGTTTAAATGGCTGAGCAAACTATGGCTATCTTGGTAAAACACTTCCTTTTAAGGAGAAGGAAACTCTGTGTTGTTGTCCTCTCTCTGTGTGTGGCCCTTCGAAGCAACATCCAGGAGCATGGCTTTTCAGAATGCTGTCACTGCTGTGATCAACTTTGTTCCTCTCATGCCTTTTCAGGAAGCATCCTCTGCTATGGTATCAATCATCTGCAGCAAATCCTGAAATGTAGGGCGTCCCTCCGGTTTCTAGAAATTAATAGATAGTATTATTGTTAGCTGCCGATTCTTTAACTCTGATTAAAACAATATCTTTATTAACACAACAACAAAAAAGCAGGTAAAAGCTAATAATTCAGTAGTAGAGAGGATTGTTCCACCGCTCTACTACCTTTCCATTAATTCACCTGGTGAATTAGATGAATCACAAATAATTGGGGGGGGGGGGCAAATTGCAAATGAATAAAATAAATATTTTCAAAATAACATTAGAGACCTTCAGCCCAACCCGAGTTACAGAGGGAAAATAAATGGGTAAAAAGTATGGAGATTTTTATTTATTTTTTAGAACAGAAGCAAATAATTTCTCATTCTTCCCTGCTATTACTAAATCATATAGCCCATCCTCCAACTGAGCCCAGACTTTAGAAGTATCAGGATGGATTTGCTAACAACGATAAAGGTTTTATTTTGTTAGAGGGAAATCTTTTGCATGTATCTGATGTAAACAATTCTACTCAATCCCCCCCCCCCCAAAAAAACCCGAAGGTGCAATGTCCTATAAGAAGGCCAGTCACTTCTTGGTGTCACGGGTTCTCTAATTACTTCCCCCTTTCTATTTTTTGACGGCATCTCTCACCTGTGCCTCCAAAGTGATTCCATCAGGTAGGGATTGCTCATTCTTACAATTCAGGAACCATGCAAATTCCACTCAAAAGGCTTGTCCACACTGGAGCATGATGCCTTCCCTGTTTCACCTTTCCCCCTGTAAATGCAGGGCTCTTTGATCCTGGCCCCTTTGGACTTTCCAACGATTGGGGGGAAATAGCATTTAAAGAGGGGAAGGTCTGGGAAAACCATGGGATGCCCCTACATTAATGGGGAAACAAGTTGGTGCAAATCCAGTTTGCTCCAGTGTACAGAAACCCTGGGTCTGTACTAGATTTCTCCTTTCAAATGATATAGAATCAGGATTTTGGAGTTGGAAGGTATCCCGAGGGTCATCTAGTCCAATGTGGGGCTCAAACCCATGACCCTGAGATTCAGAGTCTCCTGCTTTTACCGACTGAGCTATCCTGACTTCTTTTTTTGCTCTGTTCTTTAGCCTTGATTCTTCTCTGTCTTCATAGTTAAGTATAAAACATTCCTATATTGTATATCAGGGATCACGTGGAGATGTACAACTAAAAGATAAGGTACTGTACCTCATGCCAGCACAACAACATCACATCGTAAATATTCTTAGATGCTAACTTTGGCCGAAATAGACGGTGTCCTTGGCTAACCATAGTCACTACTTCATAGTTCGTGTTTGTCTCAAAGGGCATTTTGCCTTCAGTAAATACTTCCCACATGAGAACACCTGAAAAATTAAGAGAAACAAAAAGACCATTGGCTGATTACCAGAGAGATGTTATCTAAACTAGAACATACATGTATCTGTAATGGCAAATATGTTAACAGGAAATAATTCCTTTAAAGTTACTTATTGTCCCTTATGCCTGCTGGTCCCAAGTCTTCTAAGATAATTTAGAACTGACACTGGAACAGTAAGAATGAGAATAAGCCATATGGAGAAAAATTAGTTGGACTGAAGAGATAAATTATGTGTAACATCTAAGAGAAGGTTTGATGGCCTATTCATGCAACCATGACTATCACATGATGCTTCGGCTTATCAGATCTTCAGAAACCCCTCTCAAAGAGTGCTTTGAAAGGGGCTGAGACCCTTGGAAGTAAAAAATGTCAGGTGATTGAGAAATGGCCGGTTCTGCCCACCTGTCAAACCTGGTCCACAAGGGGTAGGTGAGATAAGAATCTGGCCCACTAGCCAAAGTGTTCTCCACCCCAGTTCTAAAGAGTAAATACAAATTATGTGGGCGGTTTGTAGCCAATAGTAATAATACCTCCCCATTTAAAATAGAATAAAAACATAGCCAGCTTACCAAAAGACCAGACATCTGACTTGCTGCTGAACCTGCTATAATTGAAAACCTCTGGGGGGCACCACTTCACAGGAAACTTAGCACCTGAAGAGCTTGTGTACTGGTCATCAAGCACATACCTAAAAAAAGGAAAACACTATATGATTCCTCCAGTCTGAAACCAGCCCTAGAAGCCCTTCAAGAGGTAAGTGTTCACACCTCCATCTAGTGGCTACTTGTAAACTTCACAAACATCATTTGAAAGTTTTAACTATGGAACTAATATTTAAATCTGCAACAGCTTGTAATCTGTACTTGTACTCGCATTTATTGGTCACATGTATTAGGAGCTGTCAGGAATCTGACAACCGCAACTCTTTGGGTTTGTTTGTTTTTTGCAGTTTCAGGTATGCAGCTGCGGCAGGCCTCCATCTATGAGTGGAAAGACTTCTGAATCCACCAATCACAATGACATCATCTGATTCCCCACCCCTGGGAGTCTGCAGAAGTCCCTTTCAAAGCTGCATTTGGCTTATGCAGGCTCAGTCTAGGTACAAATTCCAGTCCCCTTGTAATTTTCACACATGCCCATGCAAAATGCACCAGTTCTACTTAATTTCCAGAGGCCAGTACCTTGTCATTCCGAAGTCAGACACTTTCACCACCCCTGATTCATTCACTAAACAGTTTCTAGCAGCCTGAGGGAAAACACAGGCATGTTATTATTTACAGTGATGATACAGCCGGATAAGAATGTGCTAAGCTTAAATTTTGAAAACTGCAACTGTGCAGAGGCAACCCTAAAGGTCCAGTTGCGGACGACTCGGCGGTTGCGCGGCGCTCATCTCGCTCTATAGGCCAAGGGAGCCAGCATTTGTCCGCAGACAGCTTCCGGGTCATGTGGCCAGCATGACTAAGCCGCTTCTGGCGAGCCAGAGCAGCGCACAGAAACGCCGTTTACCTTCCTGCCGGAGCAATACCTAGTTATCTACTTGCACTTTGATGTGCTCTTGAACTGCTAGGTGGGCAAGAGCTGGGACCAAACAACGGGAGCTCACCCCATCACAGGGATTTGAACCGCTGACCTTCCGATCAGCAAGCCCTAGGCTCAGTGGTTTAGACCAAAGTGCTACCCACGTGTAGCACACCTCAAGTGGTTGCCTCAGGTGGAGGCATATTTTGGATGCCATTGAGGGCAGCAGAATGAGAGGCAGGCGTATTTTTAAGGGACAGGAGCTGTAGCAAAGATTACAAAAAGGGATTGTAGACCCTAACAAATTTATTGCATAATAAGCTCTCTTTGGCCAGATTTCAAGTTCAGCTAGGACTGAAGTGTCTTTCATAAAATACTTAAGGCAACCTGAACATCACATACTCATATTTGGGGTGGCTAAAAATAATAGGTAGCTTTGATGCCTCATTCTCACACGGGGATACACCTGTCTGAAATCAGTCCCCAGTCTGAAAATCTCTTGAAGTTTCCACATGAAAGCATAAGAAAACGAAAAGGCTATCTGTTCTCTAATGATCTGAGAGTCAAAATAACATATTTATTAGTTACATTTGTATCCTGGCCCATGTCCAAAGATCTCAAATAAGTGCCATGCACGACTCCTGAGCTTGGCTACTATTTCAACAGAAAGCAATACTTAATGATGAAGACAAACAATATCAGATGTATCAAGGACTCTTAAATCATTAGTGACTGTATCCTGTAGCCTATGCAGGCATGGGGTAACCAAATGCAAAGAAAGCCAGGATACTAGCAGAGATGCCAAAGTGAGAATTTTGGCAAGTGCAACTCATCATGCAGGGTAAAGCATATGCCAGTGGTTTCTAACCAGTGTGCTATGGCACCCTGGGGTGCCTTGAATGATGGTCAAGGGTGCTGCGGGCAACACTGGCCTCTGTTCCTCTTTCTTTCCCTCCCTCTTCTGATGCCCTCTTGTGTCTCTGCCTCCCCAAGGCTTGCGCACCTGTTTATTGCAGCAGTCCTGGTTATAGGCTCTGCAGATGAATTGTGCCTCTGGGAGGCCCCTCTCTTTGGGGCGAGGGGGGGCAGCTCAGAGACCAGGGATGGCAACAGTGGCTCCCTGGAAGACTCCCAAGGAGAGGGGAGAGGCTGAGGGAACACTCCACAAGGGAAGGTGTTCAAAAAAGGGTGAGAGGCTGCCAACTCTGCAGGCAAGGGGTGATATAACTGGGCTCCTGAGCCCCACAGGGGTGCCGAAGAAAGAATGTAGTTGGTTAAGGGAGCCATGGACTCAAAAAGGTTGAAAACCTCTGGCATATGTTAAGGGATAAGAATCTTGCTTTCCTTTCCCTTTGGTCACCCCAACTGAGTCAGACAATATTTATAAACCACCAAAAACAGTGGCATTTTGAACACTGTTTCTTTAATAATTACGTTTTCTACACGAAGCAAAATATAAAGACTCTTCAGTATATCATTTACCAGATCTCTGTGAATAAAGCTGTTTCTCTCCAGGTACTCCATCCCTTCACAAACATCCTGGCACATTGTCAGCAGATGGTCTTTCGTAAAGTGGCCACGTCTTTGCCGAAGGTAATTCAGAAGGCAGCCGTGCTCCATGAACTCTGTCACTATGTAAATAGGTCTCTGCTGGGTGCAGACACCATATAGCTGGACTAATTTTGGATGCGTCAACTTCCTGAAAGGAATTAAAATCCATATATTTAATTGCCTCTGCTGAGCGACCAGCTGTCTTCGGCCATTCCCTAAAGCTGCCTGAACCATTTCTATCCCAGCTGGTCATTATAAGACTTATCACTATGACTTTTGACTTTTAAGAATTGTGTCTGAGTTAGATTTTTCCTACTCCCTCCATTCGCTTTTTCGTGCACATCATGTCTAAAAGACTGAGCTGAGGGTTTGACTCCTGATATTTGTGGGACACTATGAGAGTCTCTTCTTTTTAAAATTATTTTTAAATTATTTTATTTATTTTGACAAAGTAATAATCATAAATAAATAAGAATAAAAATGTGCACCCCACCACCAAGACCATTCTATTGTAACTATCCAAGCTTCCAATATTTCAACACCTCTTGCGATAGTTTGACCCCTTTCTGTATTTAACAGTACAAATTCTAAAAACACCCTCCATATCTCCTCAAAATAATTTCTCCTGCTTTGTCCCCATCTTACCTTAATGGCACATGCTAAGTTATCATTAATAGCTACACCCCACACCTCTTTATACCATTCTTCTATATTATATTCTGCCTGCCCCTTCCTCTTCCCAGCTATAATAATGTGTGCAGCTGTCAATAATTTTGTGAACAAGTACTTCATAGCCTACAAACCTTCCACTCCATCGTAAATTGATAAGAATGCTACCTCTGGACTTTCAGTCAGCTTTAACCCAGTGATTTCTATTATCTCCTTAAAGACCCTTTGTCAGAAAAATTGTACATATTTAAACCCCCACCACATGTGAACATAATTCCCTGTTCCCTGGCACCCACTCCAACAAAACACCAAATATACTCTAAGAGCTTTTTCAGCCAAAGGGTGGAATAAAAATACAGTGGTACCTCGGGTTAAGTACTTAATTCGTTCCGGAGGTCCGTTCTTAATCTGAAACTGTTCTTAACCTGAAGCACCACTTTAGCTAATGGGGCCTCCTGCTGCCGCTGCGCCGCCGCTGCACGATTTCTGTTCTAATCCTGAAGCAAAGTTCTTAACCCGAGGTAATATTTCTGGGTTAGCAGAGTCTCTAACCTGAAGCGTCTGTAACCTGAAGCATCTGTAACCCGAGGTACCACTGTACTTTAAATAAATAAGGTAAAGGTAAAGGGACTCCTGACGATTAGGTCCAGTTGTGGCCGACTCTGGGGTTGCGGTGCTCATCTTGCTTTATTGGCCGAGGGAGCCGGCATACAGCTTCCGGGTCATGTGGCCAGCATGACTAAGCCGCTTCTGGCGAACCAGAGCAGCGCACGGAAACACCGTTTGCCTTCCCGCTGGAGTGGTACCTATTTATCTACTTGCGCTTTGACGTGCTTTCGAACTGCTAGGTTGGCAGGAGCAGGGAGCCCACCCCGTCGCGGGGATTCAAACCGCCAACCTTCTGATCGGCAAGTCCTAGGCTCTGTGGTTTAACCCACAGCACCACCCGCATCCCTTAAATAAATAAAGCTGCAGGCAAATACCCTAGGGAGAAGATACATAAGGACTAGGCTCTTTAGGGTTTTAAAAGCAAAGCCTAGCACCTGTACACGTTACTTACATCATCACTTTAGCTTCTTCTATGAAGTCCTCTTCGTACATTGCACCTTCTCGGATTGCTTTGATGGCCACTTTATATTGCGCTCTCCATTTGCCAAGGCGCACCACGCCAAAAAGGCCGCTGCCCAACTCTCTCATGAAGGTGAGCTCGGCAGGATTGATCTCCCATTTCTCTACAAGGGAGGAAAATAAAATGAAGGTGTTCAGAGGAAGACAATGCTTATGCCCCACCCCCCCGTTCCCCTTTTCTTTTTCTGAAAGAGACCCAGCCAAAACCATTATCCATCCTTTCCCACTCGCTGCAGAATCCCCACTTCTCATTCTCAAAGCCTTCCTTAAAAAATGGATAGTTGGGACATCTTTCTCAAAGAAGATGACTCCACAGCAACTGGATCTTCAGGAATCCTCTCCACTCAACAGGTTCTTGTAGGTTTTGTTTTTTTTAAAAAAAATCTAAAACTTTTTATACCTAATCTCCCAACTTTCTGATACAGACAAATCTTTCACAGGAGACATTTTACTGAGGGCTCGTCCAAGCAGTTTTCTGCTTGACTGACACTTTCTAGGCAGGGGTCCAAGCGGTATCTCCTCTTGTCCCCGCTCCTTTTCCCATGGAAAACCCACTACAGTGGTACCTCGGGTTAAGTACTTAATTCGTTCCAGAGGTCCGTTCTTAACCTGAAACTGTTCTTAACCTGAAGCACCACTTTAGCTAATGGGGCGTCCCGCTGCCGCCGTGCCGCCAGAGCACGATTTCTGTTCTCATCCTGAAGAAAAGTTCTTAACCCAAGGTACTATTTCTGGGTTAGCGGAGTCTGTAACCTGAAGCGTATGTAACCTGAAGTGTATGTAACCCGAGGTACCACTGTATTCAGTTCTAAATCAGAGCAAACGTCAATCAAGAGAAAACCCGGAGCATGACAAGAGGAAGGTGTGGATAGGCCCCAACCAACAAAATGTAGATTGTGTACTGTAATCCACTTGCCCCTTCTGAAGCAATATCTCTCATGCTTCTCACACTTGACAGAAGCCAACCCAGCCTTTGTTTGATAAAATATAAGCACTGCTATCTGGTACTTCTCTGGGCCGCTTGTGTCACTTCTCAAGAAAGCTTCAACCCCTAATGTGTCAGATTATGCTTTTGTAGTTTAAGAATTTACTCCACATCCCATCTGCCATTAACATGGTGATTAATTCTTGTTCCAGCATCTTTCAGTCTAGTGCCAATATTTCCCCTTTCCCCTTAGTCTAATTACACTCTATTATATTTCATATGAATTACTGTTGGACCTAACCTATCATAATAATAAGAGCAGGGGAAGAGTAGCTCCTACTATATTGTCCTGGGAAAGGCTATTTTAAGGCCTAAACGAGACACAACCCCAATCACAGGATTGGTGCTTGTGTGTTTGTTTTCTTCTTTGTTGTTATTTGTTGCTTAGTCGTGTCCGACTCTTCGTGACCCCATGGACCAGAGCACGCCAGGCACTCCTGAATTCCACTGCCTCCCGCAGTTTGGTCAAACTCATGCTGGTAGCTTCGAGAACACTGTCCAACCATCCCGTCCTCTGTCGTCCCCTTCTCCTTGTGCCCTCCATCTTCCCCAACATCAGGGTCTTTTCCAGGGAGTCTTCTCTTCTCATGAGGTGGCCAAAGTATTGGACCCTCAGATTCAGGATCTGCCCTTCCAGTGAGCACTCAGGGCTGGTTTCCTTCAGAATGGATAGGTTTAATCTTCTTGCAGTCCATGGGACTCTCAAGAGTCTCCTCCAGCACTATAATTCAATAGCATCAATTCTTCAGCAATCAGCCTTCTTTATGGTCCAGCTCTCACTTCCATAAACCACTACTGGGAAAACCATAGCTTTAACTATACGGACCTTTGTTGGCAAGGTGATGTCTCTGCATTTATTAGAAGGCTCTTTTCCAAGAAGTGTAGGGAGGGGGCTCTTTTAACTCTTTGTTCCTGTGGCTGCTAGTTGCTCTGGGCTAACATTATAAGTGCCAATGTCAACTTCCCTGGGGCAAATAGCAACCATGGAGGTGAGGATCTAAATCAGGACTGTGGCAGGGGCAAAGAGTTAAAAAAAACCCCACCCTTCAGGCAGTGGTCCTCATCCAGATTGCCCCATCCCACAGCTGTTATTTAGTCAATTAAAAACAAGCATGTAAGGGCCATCACATGACTGTCATGTCTAATTTCATCAGTTGTTGGTTGAGAAGGCTTTTCAACACTGCAGATCCTGAACTATCTGTTACCAAGAACATAAGAAGATACTCAATTTCAAACAAAATTGCCTTTTCGTTGATTTACAGAATCTCTACACTTTCAAAATAAATATACCATACATACCATAACTGAATCCTGCCGTGGTTGGGGAGGGCTTCACCTTTGGAGTCACTGGGTATCGTAACCTTGTAACAAGACCTGAAAGTTTGGGGAAAATCCATAAGGAGACTACATCAGGAATTTGGAAGGGTAGTAATGTAGTCCTGCTATTATTAGTGCTTACCAGGATATTGGGTTGCCTCATTTTTGTTAATTCATTCACTTTGGTGTCAAATATGTTAAGATATAATAAAATAAGTGTTCTCAGAAGCTTAAAAAATTAGGAGCGGCCTGCAGTTAAAAATGTTCAAGGGTATAGCATACATTACAAGGATAATTTGGAACCACGAAGGTTATAAAAAAGGCAAATAAAAGGGGGAGCACAGGAGGGGTACAGAATAATAGTTTGCTTTTTTGCACAAATACCAAAGGTATAGTATCCAGGGAAAACACCCCAGTTATTATTTAGAAACTAAAAGTGTACATCTAACTTGTTTCTCGAGCAGCAGACCACCCCAAGACTGAACCGCAAATTCTTTTTTGAAACTGAAGGGAGTTTTAGGGGCAAGATGTGATATAGCATGGAATATTACCATAAAACAAATCCAAAAACCCCACTGGGTACGCAGGGTTCATCTGGACTTCCTTTCGGATCGCATTTCTAGGCACACATTCACACTTGCCCCAGCACTTTCCCCATGAAAACCCACTCTTTGCTGCTGAACTGGAGCAAACAACAATCCGTGGAAATCCCAAATTGCCATTTGTTCCGATTTAGCATTAAAGAGTAGGTTTTCCTACAGAAAGCGTCAGGGTGGGGAGTGCTCAGACACAGAGCTTGAAAGTGCAGACCTATGTAGTGGATGACAGGCTCTATAGCTAGGAAGATAGTACATCTCCCAAATTGTCTCCCAAAGTTATGCAACTAGATTGTTAAGCAGCATTCAATCAAGTGATAAGAAACTTGGACTCACTTACCTGCAGCGTTGTGTTTATGATACTCAATTAGCTCAGGAATGGAGTCAAATAAATGTTTTTCAGCTAGGTAGTACTGCTTTTGTGATGTCATCGTTTCTTTAATATGGTAGTGTCTTATTCCAGATAACCCTTCTCTAAAAATAACAATAAGAATAATTTGGTTTTTCATTTGCACTAGACATAATTATGTTACGTATCTTGCTAATAAAGTATTTTACTAAAACATTTACAGGTGTTTTTCAATCAGTAGAGTAATTGAGGAACAAACTTTGCCCTGAAACTGTTAACTGAAGTGAGCTGCTAAAAAACACTTACAGTCTTTGCCTCTTTTGTTCACAACAATTGTGAAAGCCTAGTGCATGCAGCTACAGTAGGCAGGTAGCTTAAGCCCAAGCACTCACACATGTGTGAGACCAACCCTACAAGCTAGTAAAGTTATTTAGTCTACCCCAGGCTTGCAATACCAGCATTTTAAAAATTCAAATTGAGAGAGAAGGAAGAATAAGAAGCAACGTTAGAGAAAACAAACAAATACATTTCTGGTGAACTTTACAGCTACATATGTATTTCTGATTATAGTTTCAGCAACTTACATTAGGTGTATCCTTGGTATGTGCAAAGGCAATGCACAGGATCCATTCTGAGGCTTAAGTGAACAAGGAGAGTTCCTCATGAAAATGGAGGCGAGGGGCTGAGGGACTGCCTTACAGTTTTATGGGAATTTGAGGTCAGAAAATGCCAGCCTTTACAGATGTGGATGAGACTTTGGACTGAAGTCGAGAGAAGCTCTGACTTTAATGTGGGTGGTCATATAGCCCATCAGAAATTAATTTAGAGACTGTTCCCACCTTCTTAATTATTCTAAACTTCCTTTACCAAAGAAGAGGCCAGTTCCAACTAGCTAGGATAATAAAACAAATCCTAGCACATCATTTGATCTAATTTAGTTGACGCAATGACCTGTTTGGATAATTGAGTGGAGGCACACGTTTCAGTTTACTTCTACAGAAAAGGTTTGATGATAAAATATGTGTGATTTGTCTTAAAAGAGGAAGACAGATGTTTACATACATACAAGCAACAAAATTGTCAGGGGGTGTAATCTGTGGACTGAGCAACTTACCCTCCAAATTTTGCATAAAGGGATACTGTATATAAACCTGGTTGGCTAGAGTCCCTCACCATGAAACCACCTTCTTTATCCTAAAATCCAATAAAAAAATGAAAATTTCATTCATCAAGCTTTTCCTATTTGAATGATTTATGATTCACTCAAGCATATGAAAGTATGTTGGTTTAAGTTTTTATGTTGTACTTAGAAACATTATAAAGCAAATGCTCACTTCGTTTCTTAGGAGTTGTTCAGCTTTGCTTCTGTTTAGATTTCGACAGTACCATCTAAAGAGAAAGGGGAGAAAATCAAAAGCTGTAATATGTTAGGCTGCTGACTTTGGATGTGACATCTGTAGTATGGCCATGTTTATACTAAAGCATAACAGGGAATAGATCCACTTCAGATATCCTGCTGATCCCTTAACCATGCTTAAGAATTTGGGAATAGGTTATAAGCTCCTTTGCCCATGCCATTATTCTCTCTTCTGTGTTTATTCCCTATAAATGCATACAGAAATACACACACCACATTTCTGTTTACCATGGTTTAGTGTTGAATATCTGCATTGTTAGAAAACGTTAATGCTAACCAGATTCTCTCTGTTAATAAAGGAGCATGATTAAGACAGACAAGGAAAATGTGTGGGAATGTTTGTGCTGAAGAGGTGTGAAGGGGGAGCTCAAAACCACATACTGCTGTTAATATCTTAATCATGGTAAATAAAATAGCGGCATTATGTCTGTAACAAGTCATAAGGAGTTCTGAATTAGTTTTATTTCCTTGTGATGTGTACTCATATATGCATATATCAATCTTTGTTAATGTAAAATGTGAAGTGGCCCTTAGCTACTCTACAATGTTGATTTTCTGTGAATAAAGAGGGTAGGTATCAGTAGGTGTTTTACAGAACAACAGCTTTTATGAAGTTTTGGAACCGGTCAGGAGTGCTTTTTTAAATGTTAGCTTACTCTCAAACTGGTGAAAGAAAAATACTGTAGAAGTGGGTGTCAGAGCTCACTTGATTCAGCCAATTATTTTTATGCAGTTGCCAAAATACATACAGAAGAATTTTCTCCTGGGCATTACATTTAAGTATTTACTTACTCATATTGATCTAGACTGTTGGACTTCTTTCCTGTTACATAGTTGCTTGGAATATATCCTTTGCTTCTAGAAGTGACCAAAAGAAACCCATTCTTAGAAAACACATATTATAACAATGTCAGAGTAATAAACTTGCATTTATAAATTCCACAGTCATCTATCTAGCCCACACAGGGTACTCAAAGCAATGCACAGGATAATAAAGAACAAATTATATATATATATATATATATATATATATATATATATATATTAGCTTGCTTTCAACATACGTATTTTTTTTAAAATGATATTTATTAAAGTTTCCAATAATGCACATAGCCACAAACAACATCACAAACATACAAACATACACAAACAAAAACAAGTATAATTTCCATCCTTTTTTTTCTTAACCCTTATTTCCCCGACCTCCTCATACCTCCCCCTTCTGTATTATAATTTCATTATCCAATCAGCAAATCCTCTCCCTTATTTCCCATAGTTTTTTATCTTTCTTTTCCTTTTCCTTAATAAACACCGCTGAAAACCATTAATTTTTAAACCCATGTCATTCTAGCCTTCATTAATTTTACAATATTTGTTGAGATAGTCTTTAAATTTCTCCCAATCTTCTTCCACTGTCTCTTTCTCCTGGTCCCGGATTCTGCCAGTCATCTCTGCCAGTCCCATGTAGTCTGCCATCTTCATCTGCCATTCTTCCAGGGTGGGTAGATCTTGTGTCTTCCAATACTTTGCAATAAGTATCCTTGCTGCTGTTGTAGCATACATAAAAAAAGTTCTGTCCTTCTTTAACACCACATGGCTAACCATACCCAGTGCTACTAACATTTTTCTTAACCAATGCTCATTCTCATTATAAATCAAGAAATTAATCCGAACTCTTATTCCCAGCATCTTTTAAAATATATTCTTTACAGCATGTTGAAGGTGCACCAATCAATTTCTGGATCCATCTATTTAATCTTCATGATAAACACAGAAGGCAGCATGTTGAGTGGAGCACTTATTGCACATATTACACTTTTGCTGAAGGAATTGGTACATGTTCAAAGTCTGGTTGCTAACACAAAAAGCCCTAAATAACTCAGGACCAAGTCATCTGAAAGACCACCTGTCCCTTTAGAGATGCTTAAATCATATGGGGAAATTCTACTTGTGGTACCACACCCTGCTGAATATGACAGGATAGTGACCTGAAAGCAGGTATTTTCTGCTGTTGCCCCTATACTATGGAATGCCCTTCCCTCTGCCTGTTAAGTTGCTTCAGATGTATTGGAAATACATCTCTTTTTCTCCAGGATTGCCCTGACCCATACGATCAGACTCAACTCTGTTTTATGTGTCTGAATTCCTGCTTTTCTACTACTGTTCATTGTTTTATGCTGTATTTTTATTTTAGCAGTATTATTTCTATGTTTTACATCACTTAGGAGATTTTTAAATATTAAGCAGTAGATAAATGGAAACTATGGACAGATACGCCCCTCCCTCAGGAGACATTTTTAGTCATATCTGGAGACGCCGTGCCCTGACATTTGTGCCATAAAGGTAAAGATAAAGGGACCCCTGACCATTAGGTCCAGTCGTGATCGACTCTGGGGTTGTGGCACTCATCTCGCTTTACTGGCTGAGGGAAGGGAGCTGGCGTACAGCTTCCAGGTCAGGTGGCCAGCATGCCTAAGCCGCTTCTGGCGAACCAGAGCAGCGCACGGAAACACCGTTTACCTTCCCGCCGGAGCGGTACCTATTTATCTACTTGCACTTTGACGTGCCTTCGAACTGCTAGGTTGGCAGGAGCAGGGACCGAGCAATGGGAGTTCACCCCATTGCGGGGATTCAAACCCCCAACCTTCTGATCGGCAAGTCCTAGGCTCTGTGGTTTAACCCACAGCGCCACCCACGTCCCTATTTCTGCCATAGTTGTTTATTTAAAAAATTATAGTTTGTTTGTTTGGAAAAGAAAGAGGGGGGGGGGGGAATCAAATTTACTCCAAGCCAAAAGCCAGGCAGAACAACTCTGTCTTACAGGGCCTGCGGAAAGAAATCAGATCCTGCAGGGCCCTGGCACACAACCTTTGGAGAGGTGCTGGCTCTTGAGCGAAAAAAGGTTGGACACCCATTCAGCAACAATTAAAATGTTAGTAATGACCATCATAATGTAGTTACATCTATTGGAATCATTGTACCATCCATTTCTGGCAGTATTAAAAAGCTGAAATAATGGTCACATTCCTTTGTTGTTGTTTAGTCGTTTAGTCGTGTCCGACTCTTCGTGACCCCATGGACCAGAGCACGCCAGGCACTTCTGTCTTCCACTGCCTCCCGCAGTTTGGTCAAACTCATGCTGGTAGCTTTGAGAACACTGTCCAACCATCTCGTCCTCTGTCATCCCCTTCTTGTGCCCTCCATCTTTCCCAACATCAGGGTCTTTTCCAGGGAGTCTTCTCTTCTCATGAGGTGGCCAAAGTATTGGAGCCTCAGCTTCAGGATCTGTCCTTCCAGTGAGCACTCAGGGCTGATTTCCTTCAGAATGGATCGGTTTGATCTTCTTGCAGTCCATGGGACTCTCAAGAGTCTCCTCCAGCACCAGAATTCAAAAGCATCAATTCTTCGGCGATCAGCCTTCTTTATGGTCCAGCTCTCACTTCCATACATCACTACTGGGAAAACCATAGCTTTAACTATACGGACCTTTGTTGGTAAGGTGATGTCTCTGCTTTTTAAGATTCCTTACCCGTATTTATCTCTTGCTTTCCACCAGTGAATGTCATTTTTTTCAAGGATGGTATATTCTTGACCTCTTTCCAATCTCAAGTCATGAGGTTCCGTGGGCTGAAAGTCATACATGGCTACTACTATTTCTTCCTCTTCCTCCTCTTCTTCCTGGGGAACAGGGGGTGGGGGCCTTCTCTGAAAATGAAACAAGGTATTAGAACTACTTTTACTTAAAGATTCTAGTCGTTATATTTAATTAAGTGTTTAATAAATGTCAGACTTTAATTGGAACTGATATGTTAAAACAGGATGTCAGATCCTTCTGACTTAAGACAGATCAGTGGGTCTTGTGTGAGACCAACCTCAAAGCCCTTGGAATTAGCATAAGTAAAAACTAATTAAGTCAGGCAGGCATCTTAAATGGAGACACCTCTTGATCCTAGAAAATTAACATGAGTTAAGTGTTAATTAAGTCACAACCAATTTACCTGGGAGGAAACCTCATGGGGGTAGCAAGCCATTAAGAAAACAGAAGGTTAGCACAACTGTGTTACAAAAGACCTGGGCTTAGGTTAGCAAGTTTAGAACAGGTAGGATGTGCCCTTTCTTTTTTGCGGGGGGGGGGGGGAGGCAAGCTGCAGGGTGTGGGTGTTTGGTTGCTAAGAACTGGCTTGGGAGTTTTGACAGAAGAGACAGAAACCTGTTTGCACAGATCTAGCATAAGCATATGCCTTTGAATACTAGCATTTGTATGGAAATACAGCATACTGATCTCAGTAGAATAATTAAGCATAGCATATGGTACAGCACATGACAGTCAGGGTATAATGATATGTTGCCTCAGCAGATACATGTTTCCAAACATGTGTATGCTGAGTCCATTAATAATAATAATAAATTTTATTTATACCCCGCCCTCCCCAGCCAAGGCCGGGCTTAGGGCAGTTAACAAACAATAATAAAAACAAGTTGAATGAATACAACTTAAAAACAAGATTAAAATACAACATTAAAACATTAAAAAGCAGCCTCATCAACAGGAGGAGAAAGGAAAAAGAAAGGGGGGGGATCAAACTGACTCCAAGCCAAAAGCCAGGCAGAACAACTCTGTCTGACAGGCCCTGCGGAAAGAAATCAGATCCTGCAGGGCCCTGGTCTCATGAGGCAGAGTGTTCCACCAGGCCGGAGCCAGTGTTGAAAAGGCCCTGGCTCTGGTTGAAGCCAATCTAACTTCCTTAGGGCCTCTAGGGTGCGGCTGTTTATGGACCTTAAGGTCTTCTGTAGGGCATACTGGGAGAGGCAGTCCCGTAGGTATGAGGGTCCTAGGCCGTGGAGTTGGAGCTTTTATTCAGACCCCCATTGGATTTGGATTGCCTATAATTCAGGTTGTATTACAACCTGAAATATATAGTTCCAATTATAATAGTACAGAACTGAATGTAAGTTAAAAGCATAAGACAACCCCTGCTGAATCAGACCAAAGACCCATAAAATCTTACAGTGAACAGCCAGATGCCAATAGGAAGCTCAAGCAGTACCTGAGCACAACAACACTTTTTTACTTGTGATCCACAGCAACTCAGAGATAAACCACCTCTGATACCGCTGGTAATACAGCCATCAGACTAGCAACCATTAACTCCTATCAGCTATAGCTCCTTAGTGCTCTTAATTCTCTCCTTACCTTACTTTTATCCGGCATTGATGGAGGCAAAGTCTTCATACCTAAAACAAACCATAGAAATCAAAGGGTCTGAATTTAGAGGTATCTGTTAAAGGCTTAAGTATGTAACATCAAGATTTTTGAAAGATCAGAATGGTTGCACTTCCCCTAATCATATCATGCTGCTGATTGATTAACCATTAGAAATGGTTATGGATTAACCAACACAGATGAAAGCGAGCCACAGGATTTCACGCATTCTTTCCCCCCCCCCCCCACTTCTGATGTGCAAATTTTCCAGACTGGGTCTAACCCATTAAGTTAATTTGGCAGCAACATTAACCATCATTGTGGTTCAAAGCAGAATCTGAAAATGTGTATGGTGACACTGTATGGTGTGGTGTGCTGAACATTCTGTCAGAAGAATTGTAGAATCATAGAGTTGAAAGGGTCCCCAAGGTCCCTGAGACCCCTGGGTATAGGATGGTATATAAATTCAATTAATAATAATAATAATAATAATAATAATAATAATAATAATAATAACAACCACCACAGGCAGAAGCATTTAAACAGGAATAGGAACCTTTATGGAGGTGGCAGCAATCACCCTGGTTATAGTATGAGTCTAAGTAGGTCCATAAATAGTACACAACAGGGATGACCTTAAGGTAGATTGGGATCTGCTGACATATCTCTGGGTGATTTGCACAAGACTGGCAATTATTAAACACAAGGGTTGCCAAAGCTGCATCCTTATGCATGGCCACAAAGTCTATGAACCTTGCTGCTCACAACTGCTTTCATCAGAGGTACCGTGTACGACGCCATGGACCCAGCACGAGTTGCATGCATGTGACATTATGCGCACGCATTGCGCACACATCATCGGGAGGAGGCTGAGCGCAGAGCCCAGTGAAGCACAGTTTCAGTGGTGGCAGGGGGCTCCTCCTCTCTCGTGTTCAGGAGAAGCCAGCCACTGAAGCCATTCTGCTCTTGGCTCTGCACTCAGCCTCTTCTGTCCCTTCAACAGATATGAGGGAAGAAGTAGTAGTAGTAGAAGAAGAAGAGGAGGAGGGGGGGGGAGTTTGGATTTGATATCCCGCTTTATCACTACCCTAAGGAGTCTCAAAGCGGCTAACAATCTCCTTTTCCCTTCCTCCCCCACAACAAACACTATGTGAGGTGAGTGAGGCTGAGACTTCAGAGAAGTGTGACTGGCCCAAGGTCACCCAGCAGCTGCATGTGGAGCAGCAGGAAATTGAACCCGGTTCACCAGATTTTGAGTCCACCACTCTTAACCACTACACCACATGCTATGGGGCGAATACACCTCAGCCTCATAGAGTTGGTCTCTTGGCTTTCATTATAAGCTGGCAAGGATCATTACCATCTACCTGCCTCCAAAAGTATGTTGTGGGACACGCTTCCCATTTCCTCGTTCATTTTTTGAAAGTTCATATTGGAACCAGAGCAGCTGAACATAAAGAGAAATAACTGAGAGGAGAGGAAGGGGAGCAATCTGGGAGGCTGCAGGGAGGGAAACCGAAGAGATGGGATAAATAAAAAAATTAAAAAATTGTCCATTAGCACCTTAGAGATCAACTAAGTTTGTTCTGGGTATAAGCTTTTGTGTGCATGCACACTTCTTCAGATACACACAGGTGGGGTTAGATTCCAACACAACAGCAGCAACTAAAAAGCTTCCCCACTACCACATTAAATTGCTGAAGAAGAACGCTTGGCCTTGTGAGCTTGGTTCTGATACGGATCAAAAAGTCTTGGGCTGAAAATGTGCTCAGAGCTTTTGACTCTTAATTCTTAGTGTATGTCTACCTACCTGAGCCACTAGTTTGCAACCTAGGTCCAGTTGGTGTACTTTAGGGTTCCGGGATATAAGGGTGCCTGAAGTCTGGCTACCCTGGCACAATGAATACAAGCACTTACTGTTTTCAAAGAGGTTATATTTTTCACATCCAGGCGCTAATTTTTCTGTTTGTCTGCAGCACTGGTAGATTCCATCTGTCCAGAATTTAGGGTGGTACTTAACCATTATATTATTGTTGTTTTTTATTTCTACAAAAAAGTAAAATGCCAACATTTCAGGCCAAAATGCCAATGTTCTGTTAGTAATTTAATCTTCTAGATTCAGCACTGTTAATATTTTAGCCTAAGGGAACCATCCTTATTGACACATCTCCACTCTTCAGAGATTAAGTACACCTGAACATGAAAAACGCCACCGAAATATAAAACATCTATGCAAACAGGCATTATCCAGACATTATTATAAGTCAAATGATCTACCATATCATTAACGACCAAATCATCTATGGTAAAATGAAGTTTTGGGCTTTGCTCTGAGTACTTCCTTATTTTGAGACACATTTGTGTGGGACACATTTGTGTTCTATTTATTTTTTTGGCTTCTATTTATTTTTTGGGGATTCTGCACAGTCAAAGACCTTAAATTAGGCCTCAACCTCTACTTGAAATTTATACGGAGTTTACATCAACTAAACTATCACAGTTTCTCCCAATGGATTCTGGGAATTACAATTTAGTGAGGCACTGAGAGTCCTCCATTAGAGATTCCTACTTCCTTACGGGCCCACACACAGGCCCTTACAGGCCTATTCTTAGGATGGAATTAGATGTTACTTAGCACCATAGCACTGGGAGTCCTATTTTGGCCCCATAACATAAACATGGGGCAAGGACTGCTAGGGGAACTACAAGAGAAAAAAATCAATGGGTAGAGGTGCTTAATCCCTTGTCCACTGATTCTCTCCTGCAAATACCTTTCAGCTTTAAAAAGAATTCACTGGGACAGTCTTCAAGATCATAAGAAGACCATAAGACGACTGCAGGGAAAATGTTTGCCCTTGAAGAAGGCACTTGCTGGTAGACGCAGGAAGGGTTAAGCAGCTTGTTATCTCCTGCATGTACCGTGCTCCAACATTAGCATTAACCAGAAGGGAAGTGTTTAAGGAAGATGCATTTGATGGTATCTAGATCTATTCTTAGGGTTCCCAAGAAGAGGGAAATAAGTGTTGAAGATGTTGAAATATTATTTCTTATGAAGACATGACTTGTACAAGTAGTTATGATCCCCTTCTCACTGTTCTACCCCACATAGTTTTCAATTGACTTCTCCTCCCTCTCACCAAGAAATATATCACTAGACGCAAATTGCTATTTTCTGTTTTTAAATAATGGTGGCTGGCGATGCATCAGTATGTACAGCATGCACATGCGAGAAAGTTCTTTGTTAGCCTTTTCGATCAGGGTTCTTTCCTTCTCTCCACTCATATGCAAATGTTATAAACAGCTGCAGTTACCTTCTTTCAAGTTCCTTACCCACTGATCTCTACTGTATGCAGTGGGAGCAAAAATATAAAGTGTGCTGTTTTCATACACAACCTGGAAAGGACGAAGAAGAGAAAAGTTAAGATAAGAGTGGCAATATTGGCTGTGCTATATTGACTACTATACAGCTCATATCTCCTCAATAAGTGCAAAATTGGTGCTTGGGATCCGTAACAGACTGGACCAGTAAACTAACGCTCCATTCTGTCAAGATGAAGGTACTGTTTCTGATTGTCTCATTCATCTGCCAAGATAGGTGGTGTTCATCCAAGTTGATGGCCATCACTACATCTTCTGGGAGACAATTCCATAGTTAAACAAAGTGTTGTGTGAAGTACTTATTTGTGTCTGTCCTGAATCTTCCAATACACTGCTTCAATGAGTGACCCAAACATCTCTCAACCTTCTCCTTGCTCACTTTCCCCCTTGAACTCACAAACAGGAAATGTTGTGTTTTTCCTTATAGGGGAGTAGTCCCACCTCCTTGATCATTTGGTTTTCCTTTTCTGAACCTTTCCCAGCTCTGCATATCCTTACTGAGGCAAGGTGTACACAGTATACAAATTTGTGGTTGCACCATAGATATGTATGATGCTATTGTGACACTGATATACCGTATTTTTCGCTCCATAAGACACACTTTTCCCCTCCTAAAAAGTAAGGGGAAATGTGTGTGCGTCTTATGGAGCGAATGCAGGCTGCGCAGCTATCGTTGAAGCCAGGAGAGCAAGAGGGATCGGTGTGACCCTCTTGCTCTCCTGGAGCTGTAGTCCAAACATCTGGACTAGACTGAATAAGTTTGTTTTGTAGTTATTTATGGAGTTGACTGCGTTTTCAACCCTAGAAACTTACCTGAAATGGGTATTTATTTTGACAGGGAATAACTAAAGCATCATTCTTCACGATTTCCACACACTTGATTTTGGAAATGTCAACTGATCCTTTTCGGTACTTTTTCTGCAACATGTCAAACAAATATGTAATGAGGTCACATTTTTTAAATGCATGAGATTACAGTACAAATTTCAGAGATATTGCAAAATTCAATTTTATGGACTATGCCAGAAGAGGGCACAGCACAATTCTTGTTCAAGTGAAACTTAACAACACATTGCTCAATGGCTTTGACATTCCTGAAGGTGGAGCACAAATGCATCATAATTACTGATAGCAGTCAACGACTGCAGAAGACACAGTAAAAAAAAACCCATAGGGTTAAATTTCTTACTCAGATTATTGAAGTCATTTCTTTGTGCAATTTTCATTACTAGGAGTGTTCTTGCAAGTGACTCCCATAAATGAATTTATAATGATTCATTCTTCAGAGACTGACATAAGTATGTCAAGAAGATTTCTGCATACCAATGTCTGATTCACAACTAGCCATGTGTCTTAAACTTTCATAAGTCAATATTTTAAGCAACAATATTATTTGCTGTCTAATCATATTAACTAAGTTTAAGTTAAGATTGTTGCTATCGTGCAAGCGGGATTCAATCACATGCCAGAAAATTAAGGTTGCATAATTCAAGTGGGCATGGCAAATTAGCCCAACAAATATTTTCCCCCCAAAAATGTAATTTTTTGCAGTAAGGAAAGTGAGGGGGAAATATGGCCCAAAGTGTGGAATAACGATGGTTTGGTTCAGTGTCATAGAACTTCCTCACAAATTATTTAGTTTGAACGGTTTGACTGTTTTTGTTTCTTTTTGAAAAATTCAATTAAGAAACTATTATTAAAAAACTAGACCGAATCTTCAGTAAATAGTAGACATAGTATAACTATGGAACAAATTTTGTACAAGTACAGGATGACTGTTCCTTTTGCAGGTCTTCTGGAAGTAGTCCAGTTATGAAGATGGAAAGCATCCCTCAAAACATTCGTAAATTTATATGGTCATAAAGGACCAAAACCAAAGGAAAGGGAAAATAAAAGCTGTTGGTGCACATGTTAACACCCAATTCACAACAAAGAATGGAGCAGTACACAAAATCTTTCCACACAATAGTTGGTGGCAATAAATATGCACCTTTTTTCCATTTACTATATACACTTTACATGGCTTTAACGCATTGCTCCCGGATATTTCATTTCACCCTTTTAAAAATCCAATGCACATCTAGCAAGAATTTTAAAGAGATAAACGGCTGTAAATAAAGCCCTCCTGCAAGCAATGCTCTGAAATCTTATGAACCATTTAAAGTCTGCTGTACAACTCCTACTCTATGTAGGAATAGCTGTTTATCTGTCGACTGGTGGGGAGTGAGGGTTGCAGCCTGGCGCAGCTGTGGTTGGGGGAAAATTCTGGCTTCAGCATGGCCAGAGAAGGGCAGAATCTCCTCCTCTGCCGGCTGTGCTGGCTGCTGGGGTTCCTCCGTGGTTGCGGCCAATTACAGGCAAGCTTTGGGGCACAATTTAGACAATGGACCAGAAGGAAAACTTCTTCCCTCTGGTTGACTCCCTGGCTATAACAGCCAGCCACACCCAGCCCTCAGCCTCAGTCAATGACACATTGCATTACTTTGCAGTACAATTCCTGTGTGGGAATGTACACCCAGCAAACATTTGTTTGAAGCGACAAAACTTTCTCCCTGTTTAGAAAGGCTGTTCTCTTTCCACTCTGCTACACTACAGCATTGTTGTTGAAAAGTCTCTTTGAAAATATTCGTAAACTGCATTTGTCGCATGCTCAATCAAGAAAATCCAACGAAAACCGTTTAGGAGCAATGCAAGGCCGAGAAGCAAAAAGTGTGAACTCAGTGTTCTCGCTTCACTGCTCAGAATCAGGAAGTATGTCAGGATGCATGAATCTAGATAAAGCTAAAAATACGCATGAGAAACACAGCCTACAGTTCTTAAAAATAAATGAATAAAACACCTCAAGTTGCGCACATATCAGCACCAGCAAACTTTATGGAAAATGTCAAGGAACAACTCTGCATGTTAGTATTATTTTAGAGTGTTTTACCTGTAGGTTTTTCCCCCTTACAAGTAGTTTGGGGTCCAATCAATCTGACTCCAATGAAAATAATGTGCTTTCTTCCCTCACATGAGCACATATATGGCTATGCAGACCCATCTTTCAACACAAGGGACCTGTGACCCTTTTGAGATATCGCTGGGCTCCAACAGCCATTAGCCCCAACCAGCATGGCCAGCTGTCAGGGAAGATGGGAACTGTAGCCCAGCAAATTCTGGAGGGCTATGTTGTTGTTGTTTAGTCGTTTAGTCGTGTCCGACTCTTCGTGACCCCATGGACCAGAGCACGCCAGGTACTCCTGTCTTCCACTGCCTCCCGCAGTTTGGTCAAACTCATGCTGGTAGCTTCGAGAACACTGTCCAACCATCTCTTCCTCAGTCGTCCCCTTCTCCTTGTGCCCTCCATCTTTCCCAACATCAGGGTCTTTTCCAGGGAGTCTTCTCTTCTCATGAGGTGGCCAAAGTATTGGAGTCTCAACTTCAGCATCTGTCCTTCCAGAAACTGAGACTCCAATACTTTGGCCACCTAATGAGTAGAGAAGACTCTGGGAGTGATCCAAGGCACATTCAAGAAGCACATCCCAGCAGAATCCGAACGCACACCCGGACAGCTACATATTGAAGATGGTGGACGAAAAAATGTTTCAGGCAAGCTGATCTCACGAAGAATCAGCGATTTTATCCTGCTGATTCCCAGGATATTTTACAGGGATAATTATATTAACGAACAGAAACAGAATAAAATTTGTACAGCATAGGTGCTGCCACTCATTGTCAAGCCACCAACAATGTTCTCAAGAATGCAAAGAAGATTAATTCCTCACAAAGTAGTATTTCCAATATGGCATTCGATATACAATACGTTACATGCTATTATTTGAGATGGAGGAGGAACCCACCCTATTCAATTTCCAAAGCAGATTCACCTGATTCAATTCAGGTGAATTATGACCCACACAAGATCAATGGACCACTTCAGAATGAGCAATCAGACTGGCAGCAACTTTTCCTAGTTTTATTACAGATGCTGGATGACCATCCATTGTTAAACTGACAGCTTGTTAATAATCACAGTGGGTTGGTTGATGCTTCCTTTGTTGGGGTTATCAAATGAAGCTTTTTAATGACTGGCAATGCACCTTCAATGTGTGTGTGCCGGGGTTGAAGGTGGAGAAAATCATTTTATTTTAATTTGAGTAGATATAAAAGGCTCAGTTCAGACAAGGCTCTCTGCTATCTGAAAGAGTTGCAAGTCTCTGTTTACACGATCTACACTCATCAATCCTTATTAGCACACAAGAGGAAGGGATTGAAAGAATATGTTTCTGATTTTGAACTAACTTCAGATTCCGTGCCACTGGATCTTGGAAAACTGTGGCTTATTTAAATAGCAGTTTATTTCAATACTGGTTTGAGACCAACAAAGGCTAAAGCTTAGTTTCGCTAGGAACTGTGGTGAGTTTAAAACCATAAACTTCTAGTTTCTTTCTCTGGTGCATTAAAACGGAGGATTGGGAAGGAAAAGAGCATGAACTCAGGCTTCACCACAGTGGCCAGAAGGCAAGCGTGAAGGCAAGCCAAAGGAAAACCAATTCAGAATGCCTATTTTAAAATGGCTTTTAGCTCAGGTTTCAGAGCACTCACTGGGGAGGAAAGTCCTATTAATTAGTTCCTTCTTGCCACCCTGTGGCAGAAATTAACTCAGGTGACTCAGTGGTGAACGTGCACATACACCCTCTAGTAGTAGAAATTATTCTTAGGCACTGATGGGCTAAGCAACAACTGCCTCTTGTATCCAGACCTTTTCTTATAAAAATGGTTCTGATCTTCTATCAGGTGCCCCATTTGGTATGGACATTGTGGATTTCAACACCTATATGTTGTTGGTATAAGAATTTTGGTTGCTGTGGTTTAGAGAACCCAACCCACTACCCATGTTTCCTACTTATAATCACTTCCGCATGCGCTGTTCCTGGCGATCCTGGGATCTCTTGACTGGTTGTTTAAGGCTGGCCTGATTGAGCTTTGCTTCCTCTTGTTAACCCCGCTGGACCTCCAATTATTTCCAGGCCCTGGGATCGCTGGAGGACTGGTGGCTCCTCCTGGCAAACTGCTTGGCGCGCACTGGATCACCAGTCCTTCCTCGCTCCCAGAATTCGGGCAACCAAATGTCCCTTCGTGCATCGCCATCTGTTGTAAACAAAATCTGCCCTTCTTCCCTTATGGGGTATCCAAGAGCCCATATAGAGTCCTTACGTGGGTTCCTTATTGGTAGGAGAAAATAACAGAGGCCAACCAGAGAATACTGAGAAGCAAAGCCGCTAGGAAGCCTGATCTTTATTGATCTGTTGCAACAGGGTGCTCCCCTCACATGCAGGAAAGGAGGAGGACCTAGAACAACGGTGTGCCTGCCCTTATATAGACATTTTAAATTCCCTGCCTTGGAGCTCAGGACCACTCCTCCATACATCACACATACATCACAGAAGGGGTGTAACCCAAGACCACCCCCCACAAACATCGTACCTACATCACAGAAAAGGCGGTCTACAACAGAAATTTGAGTGTTGTTGTTTTTCCTGTCTAGCAGGTTTTCTGATAATGCCTTATCTGATTGCCACTCCTGGTAGTCCGCCCATTCCTCTAAAATGGTGATCACCCACTTCTTGAGATAATGGGAAAGTTCCCCCACCCCCTCCCTCCTTGCAGAGAAAACATTTGGTCAGTTTGGGAGTTAAAATGGTTTCAGGGAGTCAAAATGGTTTCAGGAAGGTCTTCCTGTGCTGCTCCAGACATTGGTATATTTATGAACATTTATTATATATATATATATATATGACCTTAAAATTCTGCTGCTTCCTGGTTAAGTGACTCTAACAGTTAGTGCTAGGGTGAGGCAAGCTGGCTTTTGTTTTCCATTCTGTACGTACTCGTACCTCGTTTCTTGAACTTAATCCATTCCAGGAGTCCGTTCGACTCCCAAAACCGTTCAAAAACCAAGGCGCGGCTTCCGATTGGCTCCAAGAGCCGCAACACTTCCAGGTTTGTGGCATTTGGGAGCCAATTTGTTTGACAACTAAGCCGTTCGAGAACCAAGGTACAGCTGTACTTAAATTCTCAACTGTATTTTTATACTATTAGCCTTTTTCTTAATTGTCTTCTTATGGGTACTATGTTCCTATGCCTATAATCTCCTTAGGAAATTGCTTCGTTTATCTTGGTGTGGCTTCTTAAATAAATCTAGCTCTAAATTGGTACTTGACTGGTACAATGCTACCAAGTAATTTGTGGGCTTGGAGCTCAGAAGGCTTGTCTGTTTGGCTGTTGTTTTCATGAATCCCATGGATTTCCAGAAACACAATATTCCCCTGGCTCAGGTTGGGAAGCATGCGGGTGGGGACAGCGCAACAGCTCTACCTTGCAAGGTTGTTTTGGCCCGGTTATTTGGCACCCTGCTATAGTCCAGGGGATTGGCACCCAGGATTTAGGTACAACATTCCTGGGACTTAGTGAATGAAGAAGGGGGAACCCAGGTCTCACTTTGGGGTGGGTGTACTATATATCTACTGTTATTATAAAGACACAATTAAGTACAAGTGATCTGTCACCTGAATGAAAACTAAAGCCCTGGACCAGGCATAGGCAAACTCAGCCCTCCAGATGTTTTGGGGCTACAACTCCCATCATCCCTGACCACTGGTCCTGTTAGCTAGGGACGATGAGAGTTGTAGTCCCAAAACACCTGGAGGGTCAAGTTTGCCTATGCCTGCCCCAGACCTCACTGTCTGGGAACAGGAATGTCTAACGATATTATTAGCCTCTCAGCTTTACTGAAGCATTACTGAACTTGGAGGAAAGTGGACAGATACAATGCACAGTACTGTTATTTCAAGGCTTTGCACTGTTTTGAAAACACAAGAAGATGACAGTGAGAACAGAGCAGCCACTTTTGCCAGCACTAGAGATACAAACCCATTATATATCTGCCTTAATTATGTTGCTGTGTTTACAACGGATTTGTGTCACCAGTACTATGAAAACAGCAGCTTGGCTAAGCCACTGAATCCTACCTTTGACTATGAAAGTAATGAAGTTTAAGATTAGGAGCCCTGAAACTCTGTCGTCGAACAACCCCACTGAAGAAGATAATGGTGGTTACCATGGTTGTGAAGGAGCCCACATAACGGCTCGAGATTCAGGGCCCCCACTGACTGCTAGGCCAAAATTTACAAAAGCAGCTTTCTATTCATCTCTGGGAAGCCTGTGGTTTTGGTTACTAAGAAACATGGGAGCTCCCTGAAAAAGATCCACCATGATTTTGTTGCTAATTTAAAACAGAAATGGGGGATCTGTGGCCCTCCAAACGCTGCTGGTCTCCAGCTCTCATTGTGGGAGTTAAAGAGTCCAGCAAAATCTGTATTCTTTTCCTAGCTATGTACTGGATTTCTAGTTTTGCATCAGCATTTGTTTTCAATGAATGAAGAAGCTGAGAAAACAAAGGGTGTCTGAGCATTGTGCAAAGTGCCTTTCCTCGTTACTGGGTAACTAGAACCAACCCACACACCCAGTGCAATGGAGACCTTTCAAAGCCTTCTCCCCATCTGCTTTTGTTGTTGTTTACCAAGGTAATTATCATAGAATCTTCACAGTTCCTTTCCTAGACCAAGCAGTTCCCTTTCTAGACCAAAGGAGGACCATGAGAAAGATAAATGCACAGATTACTATTTGCAAAACAAAAGCAGGTTTGTGGCAGTAAAATATCGGACAGCTGGCTCAACCTGCACTGAACATGCTGACATTTTTTAAGTGACTACGTATACACACTCTGCATTCAGACATTAAGATAAGCCAGATTTTCTGGCTGATTGTGGCTTAACAGGAATGAGCAACATGCTGCCACAGGCTGCCCTGTTCCAGCTTCAATTCTCCCCTGGTGGAAACAGGCTAAACAAACCAGGAAGCCTTGGCTTACCATGACATCTAAAGCAGAGATTGTGGTTCGTTGCTCCCTAACAAGCCAAAATCAGAAAGCCAGCAACAAACCACGGCTGGCTTCGTGTTGGCCAGTGACCATGGCTTGTTAGGAAGTCACGAACCGCAATCACTGGTTCAGATCAAGGTTTGTTTGTCCCACTTACACCAGCGGAGTGTGAAAAGGGAGTGTTTGGGCAGCATGTCCTAGCATGCTGCTTGTTCTTGGTACACCATGATAGGCCAGAAAGTCTGGCTTACTCTTGCCTGCAAATGCAGACTGCATAAGGGCCTGTTTCAAATCAGAGGCTCCACATCTGCTGTGCAGATTGACGGGGAGTTCTTTCTACCGGAGAAGGGGGAAAGTGCTTGATTTCATGCTGGAATTGCTTTTAAAGAAAACTACAATGACTGCCACCTTGGATAGAAAAGAAGGATCCAAATATTTTGATTAAAACGCATATGGCTTTGAGACTCCAGCACTGAGACAGCATCTGTCAAACATCAGCATTTCATTGAGCTGCACTAAAGGTAAAGGGACCCCTGACCATTAGGTCCAGTCGTGGCCAACTCTGGGGTTGCGGTGCTCATCTTGCTTTATTGGCCGAGGGAGATGGCATACAGCTTCCGGGTCATGTGGCCAGCATGACTAAGCCGCTTCTGGCGAACCAGAGCAGCACACGGAAACACTGTTTACCTTCCTGCTGGAACGGTACCTATTTATCTACTTGCACTTTTGACGTGCTTTCGAATTGCTAGGTTGGCAGGAGCAGGGACTGAGCAACAGGAGCTCACCCTGTCGTGGGGATTTGAACCGCCAACCTTCTGATCAGCAAGTCCTAGGCTCTGTGGTTTAACCCACACTAAATCCTCTGAAAAGCAGGACCTATGAAATGCTTTAGCCAACAGAATCCTATGCACCCTTACATACAGTAAAGCAGGCATAGGAGTGAACCCTCAAACCAGCATTTCCTTTTCAAAATCTGCAAAATCACTTTGAAGCCTCTGGTTTAAATGGCTCTCACATTATAACGACACACAGAGTCCATCTGCACCAGCACAGCTCTGCTTAGCTGACATAACAATTCTTTTTCTTCACAATTTAAAAATGGATTTGTTGTCTTAATTCTCCAGAAAACATGTTTCCTTGCTCCTCAGCCTCCCAATACAGAACTACTGACATCTGGAAGATACCATGCACATTTAACTTAAGATGCTCTCCCCACCCCATGAAAAATTAAATCCCTTGTGAATTTTTAGCTTTAGTTTCTTGGTCTTGGGTTGCATCCATCCAACCAGGCACTGCTCAGTACAAGCTCTTACATCAATGCCCTTGTGAAGTTTCAGTACTAAGTAATCATTTTCCATTTTGAAACACATTCTGCATACAATAATGTAGCTGCACAAACGAAGAATACTGTGTAGGTATTCCAGTTGTCCCTGCTTTTTCTGTCTTACTTTATAGTCTCAGTAGTTCCCCAGTTTCTTCCTTAGTTTGTACTTGAAAATACTGCCAGTGCCAACCAATCAGGGATTACCAGTGCCAATGTCCACATACCATACACAACTGGAGAGAGGTCAAGAGCTCACAGGGTCAGGGATGCCCACAGTATATCCCCTGCACTCACATGGTGACATCAAAACACTCCCAGTTCATCAGCCCCACTAGTATAGCCATCAATAGGTTATGGGGTACTTCAGTATTCATACTGAGGCTGTCTTGACTGGGCTGTCTTGGGGCTTCATGGCCTCCATGACAGCCATGGGGCTGTGTCAAGTGGTCATTGGGCCAATGGGAAAAAAGCATCCCCTCAATTTATTCCATGCCTCATGTGAAGGGCAGCAGTCCTGGATATTAGGCGGAAGGGTTCAAATTACCCCACTGTCATGGTCAGACCACTATCTGGTGAAGTTCAGGTTTGCGATTCCAGTCCCCCTGCCCTTGCTAGGGTGGGGAGCCCATTTCTGCCCCAGAAACTTATGGGATCCAATGGACTCCTGAACGCTGTGGAATAATAATAAGCTTTCAAAGAGCACAGCTAAGCACAGGTGATCTAACTTCTTGACTGCTCTCGTGTGCTCTCTATGGGGCTGGCCTTGGGATTGGTTTGGAAGCTGCAGCCTAGTCATGCACTGTGCTGGCCAACCGTTCTACTGGGCCATTTTCAAGGATTTTTTGCTGGCCTGCAAAGTCATAAACCTGGGACCAGGGTACATAAACCATCACCTCTGTGCTATACAGATCTACTAGGGTGTTAAGATCCTCACACGAGGCCTTGCTAGTGGGGCCACATTTTACAACATGTTGCTTGGCGATGACACAGAAACAGTTCTTCTCTGTGGAACGCTCACTCTTTGGAATGTTCTGCTGCCTGCTCTACAGGAGGCATCCACGGATAAAAACACATTTTTTGCAACTAGCTTACTGGCCTATTTTAAACACTGTATCTCCCTGGTGTTGTTTATTGCTTGCTGTTGATTTTATGTATATTATTTAATTTTATATGTTTTTAACATTTGAGTGTTAGAATTTTATTCTGTAAACTGCTTCAGATCCCTTGAGTGGGAAATGGTGTGTAAATGATTTTCATGAATAAAAGCGACCCCGCTACTGCCAGGCCCCAGGCATCCCTACTGGAAGTGTTATGAATCCCCTTACACCCATCACAACCATTGTTTTTGGAGCATAGCACAAGAGGGGGAGAAAGGTATCCAGCAGCTCCGTGGGCAGGATTCGCATGCCTGTACAGAGCATATGAAACCTCCTGGGACAAGGGTTCAAGCAGGGAGGGGAAGAAGGGAGAACGGCCCATTTGCCACGATTCTTTCCATCGCAACGCAGACCACACAACCCACAATTTAAACGTTAATAAGGGTTTGTAAGGCTCTGTGGGTTTTGAATCAGGACATGCTTTTCTCCAGTGCCTTACCACGTCTGCTGAAGGAGTTGCAGGCTGTACTGTACTACCCAGTGATGCGTTTAAAGTCCCACAATCTGCGAGTGCTGTTAAAGTTGGCTATAAAAAGCCTCCCCTTAACCTTCTGTGTGGGACGCGGGTGGCACTGTGGGTTAAACCACAAAGCCCAGGACTTGCCGACCAAAAGGTCGGCAGTTCGAATCCCCACGACGAGGTGAGCTCCCGTTGCTTGGTCCCTGCTCCTGCCCACCTAGCAGTTCAATAGCACATCAAAGTGCAAGCAGATAAATAGGTACTGCTCCAGCGGGAAGGTAAACGGCGTTTCCGTGCGCTGCTCTGGTTCGCCAGAAGCGACTTAGTCATGCTGGCCACATGACCCGGAAGCTGAACGCCGGCTCCCTCGGCCAATAAAGCGAGATGAGCGCCGCAACCCCAAAGTCGGCCATGACTGGACCTAATGGTCAGGGGTCCCTTTAACTTTACCTAACCTTCTGAGCCCTGATGGAAGGCAGAAGTGAATAAGCCCATACCAGGGACACCATGCCATCAGTTCCTAAATGGACCACCAGTCCTCCTGAGGGAACTATCCTATAATTTGTAACATTTATTTCTTTGTTTTTTTATTATTTACACTACCTTGGCTGCTTACTGCTCTTTCTTCATACTCTGCCTCTTGGGCCTTAGACTACACTGCTTTCCTTTACCCTCGTTTAGCTTGCTTCTACCTGAACTTAGGATTCCAAATGTGTTACCCCATTTGGGATGTTGACTCTCAACAAACCCTGGCAGGATTTACAGTAAGTGCGTCACCGACTGACCTGTACCACTTCCCTTTGGCGCAGTCCTGTAACGCGGTCATGTGAGATAAGTTCTACGTCACATACAAAGTGATTTCACAACGCATAAATGTTACAGCCCCCTTTTTAAAAAAATGATCTTAAGAAAATGATATTCAACTCCAGCTAGTTCTTTCCCCCCATAAAACAATGCAGTGAATCAGCTTGCCATTTCCCTATTCTACCCCCTGCCCGCTACAATTTCGATGCTCAGTCCTTTGTTCAGGGCAGCTGATTTTGCAACAAGCAAAGCGTTTCCCAGCTTTGTCAGTGCAATCTAACTCATCTCACACAGACAAGAGACATACCTCAGCTCCCTTGTACCTTGGCAAGGAGCTGATCGGCACCTCCAAAACCAGGAGAGACTATGGACCAGAAACTTTAAACATTTGCTTTTGGTCGCCTTTTGTGCCAGTGACTTCCTCCATGGTCATTGGGGTCAGATCTGGTCTGCTCCTCCTCCCCTTCTCCTCCATCAGTCCATCTGCCTGCCTTCCTGCTTTCCTCCCTCCACTCGCTGCTTTTCCTTCTGCCTCCTCCCTTCCTTTTCCCTCCTCCTGCAACTCTCCACCTCAATGGACTGCTACTCTGCTGTGCAGCCTCCCTGGGTGCTCCACTCACATTTCGACCAAATGGAGAGGGGGCCCTGGAGCGCTGCTGTGACAGCCCACACCAATGGCTGGATTCCTCCACAAAGGTGCCCAGAGGAGCCTGTGCACCTTGCCTGGCCACCCAGAGCCATGGAGTAGCAGCCCAGGGAGTGGGCGGAAGTGTGGGCAGTAGTAGCCACTCCAAGCCAGAGTGTAGAGGTGCGCTTTTTTCGTGCCCGCACTGGGCATGCATCCTTGGCAAGCGGCAACCTGGCTAACCCCTAGGTATGCCCCTGCACACAGAAGGTAAACTACTAAGATAAAGGTTGTGATCCTTTCATCCGGTACCAACTGGATGAACTCAATATGACAAGTAGCAAATTTCAGCATCATAAATATTAAATCAGCAGAGCAAACATGCAATCACCATCTCCAATACACAAATTGGCAAAAAACGAGCAATTTAAACCCGGTTTCCTACCTCTGCACGACCTTCATAATACGCTAACATGGATTTTGTGAGCACAAATAGCCTCTCTTTGTAATTTAAAGGCGATGTCCTTTTCTTTTGTTGTGATCTTTTAATCAGAATCTCTTCCAGGATAGTGTTCATATTCATTTCAGCCACTTGATCAATCTTTCCCCAGCCATTGAAGATGCAATCCTGTTAAAAAGAATTTGAAAGCAAAGAATTATGTTGGCGTCATATTTTTCTGTAACGTAGTTTGCCTTATATTTACTGCCATGCATCTATCAGTTCATTATGCAAAATGCAGTGAAATTGCTCTTCTGACACAGTAACCCAGAAATCTAGAAAAGTTAAACATTAGGCAGAAAGGTCAACTTTTACCTTAGCAGAGGTCTGCAATGGCATGTTACCTCTAACTGGAGGCCTATACTCAGTGGGTATGAGGAACAGCCCATTTCAGCTGCTTTAGTGTTGAAGATGAGGTTAATATTGTAGAAAATATAACATGAGAGCACGGACTTAATGTTCTCTACAGTCATACCTCGGGTTAAAGACGCTTCAGGTTGTACGTTTTCGGGTTACGGACGCACCGAAACCCGGAAGTACCGGAACGGGTTACTTCCAGGTTTCGGCAATCATGCTTTGCGCATGTGCAGAAGCGCCGAATTGCAACCCGCGGGTGCGCAGACGCGGCACTGCGGGTTGCGAACGTGCCTCCCGCACGGATCACATTCGCAACCCGAGTGTCCACTGTATATTAAATGTGTCTTCAGGCAGAGTGGAATATTGTTTCCCTGCCCCCTACCTCTGCCCCCAAATGAATAACTGCTAGCTTCCTGCTGGAGGTCACAGCAGGAAATGATTGCACAAAACTATCTTATTTGTTGGGATTCATTTTTGTGTGTGAGAGAGAGAGAATTTGAAAGTCATATTGTTCATCTCTAATCTGGATACAGTCCACTCTATTAGCATTCCAGCATCTCATTCTGCAGCATATGTAGAGCCAGCCAGCATTAGCTTCCTTTAAAAGAGAAACTGACAGAAGATAGATGGTGGTGTATGTCTGACTGTCTCGCCCTTGTATGCAGCCCACACACAAGTCTGCTTGATGATTCCAGGTTTTTTTAATGTTTTCAGAAACTACTTTCTTTAAAAGAAGACATGCTATTACACAGTACCAATCTTCCCTAGTTTTATGGTTTAAATAGATTTTATATATTTATATAGTTTTAATTCTATCAACTTTTGGGTGCGAGATATGTCCTACAGGCTAGAAGTGCCTATACTATATTCCATTACATCTATGATACATTTATAATATTTTGCTAAACAATATGGTCTGCAATATTTGCCTCCTCAGGTAGAATTGCCTAGAGCTGTAGAACATAGGGGGAAATAGTTAAACAAGGCGAGGAACTGATCATCATCTTCCTTAAAAGAACAGCTTAAATGAAGGTGTCATCCCCCCCACATGCACACAGTTGAAACAAAAATCTCAGGTTCATCTACATGTAATAAAAGGTGTAGGATTCAACTAAGTTTTAATCAGAGTATATGCATTGGGGGTAAATGGAACTAACTTAAGTCATGTTTGTTAATTTCAATGGATCTACTCTGAGGAAAATTTAGTTGGAACACCACCCAAACGAAACAAAAAATTCTTTTCCATATATAGCATTTGCCTATGGAACTTATTTCCACATGACCGTAAGATGGCTGATTATTCATAACTGTCAGGGTTTCAGGGACAGAGAGCGAGGGGGAGGGGTCCCAGGGCGACGAGGAAGAGGACGACGAAGACCCGAGGTTGTCAGTGAGTCCGTCAAGTGAATCCGAGGATTCCCAAAAGGGAGCCCCCCTGGTCAGGCCAAGGGGCAGTAGAGAGGGAGGCAGTCAGAAGCAGGGGAACGAAGGGGAAATCCCCAGTGGGGGCTGGAGATCGGGACCGGCCTCTCCGTCGGAACGGAGTGAAGGGGGTGGAGTTGCCAGTGTGTCAGAAAGAGCAGAACAGGAAGCAGAGAGGGGAAGCAGTTCGGAGCAAAACGTCCTGCCGGAAGGGGAGGAGTGTAGTACCGAGAGTAGCGTAACGGTCGAAAGGAAGGTCAGAGGCAACGTACGCGCGCCAAGTTCAAATGTGGAGGCGCGCGGAAATGAGGAGAGCCCTGAGGAGGAGCCTGGTCCCAAAGCACGAAGGAGGGGGGAGCAGGCGTCAGAAGACTCAGCCTCGGGGGAGTCCCGAAGGGAGGGAGCACAGGGGGGCAGGAAGACCCTGCGGAAAAGGAAGGAGAGGAAAAGGTGGAGCAGTACAAGCCTCTTAAGCTGGTGCAGGGGCGGGACTGACTCAGAGGGGACTTCTAACATCTAAGGGTAATAGATGCGGAGCCACGGAGCTTGGATGTAACGACAACAATGTTCTTCAATAAAACCTTTTGTATATATCTTGGACTGGACTTTGGTCTCTTGTGAGCTGGGACCTCGGGTGGCTCTGACAGTAACCTTAAAAGGTTATGATTATACTTGGATGGATGATCAGCAATAGTTTGCCATGACGATCAAACCCACAATATATCCAGAAGCAGTACTCTTCTAACCACCATACTTCGCACTTTGACAATAGGAAATGGACATCAATCTCATGACCTATGTATGAAACCACCTAAACATCCTGTCTGGCAACTATTAAAGTGCAAAATACTGAGGTAATGGGTAAGTAATTCATCTTGGCATTCAAATTCTTATATCAAATCAGTGCCACAACTTCCATTGCAACTTTTGATGTCAAAAGAGCTGAACATTTACATTTTTACTTCTTAGATTACCCAGTGCAGCTAAACTTACCTGCATAGACAGAGTCCAGTCTTAATATTTCTGCTTTTAGTGTAGCTCCCTGCTGAAAAGCTCTCCTCACACAGCAGCAGTACGTTTTAATAACATCCTATAGAAACTGAGAGGCGAATGGCTCATCTCATTTGCAATAGCTGTGGGAGTTTCAGAGTGTGACCCGCCCCGAATTTCCTTAATTCCCAGCTCCACCAGCCCTTGCTTGGCCAGTCTGACTAGATGAGATACTAAGGACTTACAACCACAACTAAAGACGTCAGAGAGAGTTTCAGATGTTCAGCTTCTCTGGCTGTTGGAATATTTATGCCTCTTAACTTTCATTTTGTTTGTAAAAGCAGCATAGTATGAACACATATCTGGTGCAAGTTCCATAGGTGAAAATGTAATAGTGAAGCTATTTGGGTGTGCCAATGTGTGTATCAAAATACAACAGAAAGAAAACTGAAAGGTGGAATGCATTCAGCCCACGATACAGTGGTACCTCAGGTTACATATGCTTCAGGTTACATACGCTTCAGGTTACAGACTTTGCTAACCCAGAAATAGTACCTCAGGTTAAGAACTTTGCTTCAGGATGAGAACAGAAATCGTGCTCTGGTGGCGCGGCGGCAGCAGGAGGCCCCTTTAGCTAAGGTGGTGCTTCAGGTTAAGAACAATTTCAGGTTAAGAACGAACCTCCGGAAGTAATTAACGCGAGGTACCACTATATTCTGAATACAGTCATACCTTGGTTTTCAAAGAGCCTAGTTCTCGAACGTTTTGGCTCCCAAACGATCGAACCCCGGAAGTTGGCTTCCTGCAGCCAACCAGGTTTTCGAAAGTTTTGGAAGTTGAACGGACTTCTGGAACAGATTCCGTTTGATTTCCAAGGTACGACCGTATTGAATATCCTCATAATGGTTCATCTGGGCTTAGTGAGGCGTGCATTTCATACTTAAAAGTAATCATCAGGCTACTTGAACACTTGGAAAAACAACAGCAGCCGCCTTGCATCAAGAGAAAGAGTCAGCAAGTAACACTGATCTATGCTTGCCAAATGTAAATAAGTTGGATTTAGTAAAGTGATTTATATAGGGTTGTGTCCAGAGGTCGATTTAGGGCAGCGTGACCAGTTTCACCACACTGGGTGCTGAGCCTAGGGGGCACTGCAGGGTGCTGCAACTATGTCATAGTGAACTGAGCAGAACGGAAAGCGAGAGGTGAGGAGAACTGAATTTTGGCCTCTCACAGGGCGCCGCTAAAATTTCAAAGACCAAAGTCCACCCCTACTGTATCCAACGAAATCATTCCTTCTGTGCAAGGGCTTCCACTTGTCTAATGGAACTTGCCCTTTCTTTCTTTCTTTCTTTCTTTCTTTCTTTCTTTCTTTCTTTCTTTTTCTTTTTCTTTTTCTTTTTCTTTTTCTTTTTCTTTTTCTTTTCTTTCCCTCCCCAAAAAATCTGCTCTGGAAGGTAGGGAAAAACCCCAGAACAGATCTGGAGGCATGTGGAAGAGGGGCGAGAGGGAGGGGAAGTTTTGTTGCAGAAGTCCATGTGCGAACAGAGTGACTTCAATGGATACAACCCACAGTCTCTCAAAATGAGATAATACTACTGCGCTCCCTCCTACCCCTTCCTTTCATTAACCTTATAGTAATATAAAAGTAAGTTATGCGTACATGAACCTAAACATTCTCATCTGTACATCTAAAAGCCTCAAAAATAATCTTCTTAGGACACTCATTTTCCACACAGGAAATTTTAACACTGGGCTGCTGAATAATCTGAGCTGCACAGGATGACTCAATGGCAAAACCAGTTCAGGTCCTTAAAACACGGTCTTTTTGTCTCTTACTTTCAGCAATCTATGAACTGCGGCGAAAGAAATGATAGAAAAATCAAACAGACTTGCTTGCGAACACGGAAGAAGAACTTTACAATTCATGTACCAATTAATACACAGAAATCAGCCCAGCTCAGCATCAAATTCAGTGTCTTTCCGCAGTTACAACCACTATCAAACAAACAGGCAAAGGCACCTTTGCTCACTTGCAATCAGGTTTAATCTTGAAGTCGCAAACAGAGGACTCTGCACCAGATCTGACCCATGGAAAGACATTAGATAGCAAAATCTCAGTCACCAACATAAAGTAGCAGAACTCCACCACCTTTGCGCCCTTTTCAAAGTGGCACTTCAGGAAAAATTGCTGCTGATCACAGGTTTAATTAGACTGACTTGAAGGATGCAGCCATCGCAAGTTAGAAATGATTAGGCTTATTGTAAAGTTGAGGAAGGGATGTTGATAGCTGGAATAGAGCATGAGACACTTAATCTCAGCGTTGTGGATTCAAGTCCCACCTTGGGCAGAAAGTTCCTGCATTGCAGGAGGTTAGATTAGATGACCCCTGTGGTTTCTTCCCAACTCTACAATTCCGTGATTCTATTGTTGCCAGAAAAATCTGAGGGCTCCCTTGGACAAAAAGTAAAGACACCAACCAGAGTAAATTGGAGCAAATCAGCAGCCTGTAGGCTTGGTCTTTATTGAAGAAAGACTGTCGCGACAGGGTGCTCCCCTCACTTGCAGGTGAGAGAAAAGACACAGAAAAATGGTGTGCAAGACCTTATAAAAACTTTTGAAATTCCCATCCTGTAGGTCAAGCCCACCCCCAGAAACATCATGCATACATTTCAGAAAGGAGGGGTTGAGGGAGGCATACATTACAGAAAGGAGGGGTTGAGGGAGGAGTTGGTGGTAACCTGAGTGTCTTGTCACCTGGCTGGTTCCTCCTTTCCCCCTCCCCATGAGTCACTTCCAGGAACTTCCAGGAGACAAAGGGGAGTTTGCAGTTTCCTGCCCCCTGAGGGAAGATCTGATCAGTGTCCTTTGTTTCAGTCCATGCTGAATCCACTCCCATATGCAAGTTCTTTGTGATCTTGATTGTCTTCTGTCTGGGACCATCAGGGTTGGCATAGCAACTGGGCAGGCCACCTGTGTATGTGCTGGGATGCTGAAGGGATTATGGCTGCCCTGTATCAAACCTGCCCCATTTTGTAGTCCTTCCTTCATGGAGTAAAATAAAAGTGGAACAGTGCAAATCCAATGTATGGTTGATTTTCCATGAATTTATAACAGAAGCATAGCGTATGTAGTGTGTGAGTGTGAGTGTGTGTGAAGTTTGTACAAACAGAATGATTGGGGTGGGGGGGTTCCTGCTACACTATGAAGATGTCTGTAATCACGGTTCAAGCCTATAATTAATTCTTAACGTAAATCTCGTATATCTGTAGGGATAAGAACACAGACAACTACAGAAATATATTCAGTGGTACCTCGGGTTACATACACTTCAGGTTACAGACTCCGCTAACCCAGAAATAGTGCTTCAGGTTAAGAACTTTGCTTCAGGATAAGAACAGAAATTGGGCTCTGGCGGCGCAGCGGCAGCAGGAGGCCCCATTAGCTAAAGTGGTGCTTCAGGTTAAGAACAGTTTCAGGTTAAGTACGGACCTCCGGAACGAATTAAGTACTTAACCCGAGGTACCACTGTAAACAGTACACTGTTATAAGATTAGTCTTACAGAAAACAATGTTTCTCTTTCTCCTTAAGAAGATGTTAAATACAAAATGACTCTTTGTGGTGACGGAAATGGGGAAAAAATGCCTAAAATCAATACATCCCCTTCCAAGAGGTTCGTTTATACTGCAAACAAACCAGCCGAAGGAAGCCAAAACAGAAGAAGTAGCTAGTACAAAGCAGTGGGTCTGCCATGTCGAAATCCTGCTTGATCTTCAGCAAGAATAGCTTCCCCAGTTATCCTATCAAGTATGTCACTGTAAAGATACTTTGCATATAATTTGCTAATTACAGGTAGCAAGCTAATTCGTCTATATAACTAGCCCTTTTGTGGCCCAAACTTCAGGAAATAACTCGGATGAATAAATAAATGAGAGTATTACTGCCAGCATGGAGGCCCACCAGTCGATGTTAGATTTCAAGAGTTCTGGGGGCAAATAGTCTAAACCTGGTGCTTTATTATTATTATTAAACTGTGAAATAAGGTTATTGACCTCAGTTAGAGATACTGGAGGCCAGTCTGGTAAGTTTTCCAAAGATTCTGCTATTTGGTTGACCTCATTATCCTGCCCGATGATAAAGTGACATTTTGACACTTTGGCACCCTATCTGCAAAATTTAACAATTCCAAAATGCAGACGCACTTTCACTTTCGCAAGATTGAATGTACTGCCTTCGGCTGTACTTGAGGGCCGATTTCAAAAAATTCCACTGGAAAAACGGTTATGTCTATGCGGAGGTGGCAGTATTGAGTCAGTGCCACATGTGTTTCTGGCTTGCACTCTTTACAAAGATTTGAGGAGTGAGGTTATTACCCCTCTATTATTGTCCATGCCGGGTCGCTCAGCCATTGCTACTGTGTCCTTTCTTTTAGCAGATGATCAGGTGACAGCAAAAACTGCAAGGTTTTTAGTGGGGGTGATTAGAATAAGATCCATTATTTGATTATTGATGTGCACCTCCAAAATGCATTTTGTATAGTTAAGTATTCACCTCTATCTTCAGTACATTTCATTTTATTGCTACGGCTAGTGGCTGATGCAAAATAAAGATTCTTCTGAATGAAGTAGCTTAAAATTAGTTTAACATTACTGCTGTGTTCTCTGCATAGAAGCAAAACTCTGCACTAGTGTGTCAGATTTAGCAACAAAAGCTGGATGCTGCCATAGCTCAGTGCTTTGCATGCAGAAGGTCCTTAGTTCAATCTTCAGCATCTCTAGGTGGAACTTAGAATATTTCCTGCCCGAAATCTGTGTAGTCGGTGCATTCAGTACTGAGCAAGATGGTCCACTGATTTACTCTGTTATAAGAAAGCTTCCCATGTTCCTATAGCCAGCATGAATCATGCAAATCTGGGACCGATGAATGACTTCCCTTGTTTTGCATGATGCCTTTTACAATTTATTTACCGATCTGCATAATTTTTGCTGCTTCTGCTAACTGATGAGAAAGAAAGTCAAGAATCTATGCATGGCACTAATCCCCACCACCCCCATGCCTTAGGGACAGAAACACCGCCAAGCTGAGCAAATTCCTGAACTATACTGAGAATGGGTAAGGAAAAAATGGTGGGTTTTGGTTACAGAAATGGCCATCGGCATAAAATCTGCTATGTTCAGTGGTCTTTGGGGAAGAAGAAGAAGAAGAAGAAGAAGAAGAAGAAGAAGAAGAAGAAGAGTAGTTTGGATTTGATATCCCGCCTTTCACTCCCTTTAAGGAGTCTCAAAGCAGGGGGGGGGAGGCAGTGGGCGGACAGCATGGGGCCTGTGGGCACTGAGACGCGTGGCTCGTGCGTGCTGTAGAAGAAGAGTTTGAGTTTGATATCCCGCTTTATCACTACCCTAAGGACACAGGTGGCGCTGTGGGTTAAAGCCTCAGCGCCTAGGACTTGCCGATCAAAAGGTCGGCGGTTCGAATCCCTGCGGCGGGGTGCGCTCCCGCTGCTCGGTCCCAGCGCCTGCCAACCTAGCAGTTCGAAAGCACCTCCGGGTGCAAGTAGATAAATAGGGACCGCTTACCAGCGGGAAAGTAAACGGTGTTTCCGTGTGCGGCTCTGGCTCGCCAGAGCAGCGATGTCACGCTGGCCACGTGACCCGGAAGTGTCTCCGGACAGCGCTGGCCCCTGGCCTCTTGAGTGAGATGGGCGCACAACCCCAGAGTCTGGCAAGACTGGCCCGTACGGGCAGGGGTACCTTTACCTTTACCTTTAAGGAGTCTCAAAGCAGCTAACACTCTCCTTTCCCTTCCTCCCCCACAACAAACACTCTGTGAGGCGAGTGGGGCTGAGAGACTTCAAAGAAGTGTGACTGGCCCAAGGTCACCCAGCAGCTGCATGTGGAGGAGCAGAGACGCGAACCTGGTTCCCCAGATAACGAGACTACCGCTCTTAACCACTACACCACACAAACCAAGGTGTTCAAGTATTGTGCAACTTGTACAGAAACCAACTTTTCACTGCATATAAAAGTATAAATCATTGTTATGACTGCTGATTTCTGAGGCATTGGAAAACAACTTTCGATGGAAGTTACACAGATGATGTTGGTATATTATACAAATTATGCTAAATATATAATTGCATGGGTGAAAATATGGGCTCAATAACTATTTCCCTCCAATTCCTGATATACTTCTAATGTGACCTTTAGTGCTGAATACATTTCCACCAGTATTTTGTACTCTCCTCCTGCTGCCGAAAAAGGTCATTTAAATATATTTCTAGCAAAGACTGTCATATGAAGTGGAAACAGGAAAAAAAATGTACTAAAAGGAAAAATGTGAATGCACTATGGGACACTAAAAAGAAGAAGTCAGATGAGAACACATTCATCTGCTTTTAACAAAAGGAAATAAGACTTTGAAGCTTTCCTTTGTCTTGCAGATGCTATTCTGTTTTAAAGAACGACGAAATGATAAATAAGCATTTTCAGGTATGTTTCTAATTTCTGAACTTCAAGCTCCACCCTAAAATGGATTGCCGTATTCTGCCTACAAGATGAAGAATGGGCTTGATGAGTCTATGTCTTTACACAGGAATATGCAATACCTGTATGCATGGATGTTCATATTTAAACACGAAATATTTATGGTTGAATTATGCTGGTTTACTGTAATCGCGCTGGGAGTCTGTCACTCAGTTCACACACTATGCAAAGTCAAGTCATGGCTTAGCACACAAACATGCAAGTGTGCTGATTCCCAGAGAGGAGAGCTCCTCCCTGGTCTTACTGCTGCTTTCTACCTGGGGCTTAGTAGCATGTCATCTGAACATGAGGTCATTGTTCCTCTCGCTACAGACAAACCACAAGCTGTAAACCAAGGACAAACTCAAGTTCAGGTGACTCCTACAAAGCAAAATCATAGCTTAGACATCAGTAGCATGGCATCAGCAGGACCAGAGAAAGACAGCAAATGTGATCTGCCTTCCAGGAGCCTGCATGCTTGCATGTTCACACAATAAATGTAAAGCATAACAGTCTATAATATAACATTTACTGTTGTCTTGCAAAGCCCCATGCCTAGCACTTTGCAAGATCCATTAATCAGCTTATTGCCTATGCTTTGCAGGCTGTGCCTTTGTGTGCACCATTTGATTCCATACTGTGTAGAAGGAAATGGATTACCTGACACCATTGTGATGTCAAGTGACTGCCCCTGCCAGTCTATAAAACTTGCCAAAAGGTAGCTTGGCTTGGGGGGGCGTGTTTAACAAACTGGCCAGCTGTCTGGATCTAGTTCCCCACCCCTGATTTTAACCCTCTGTTTTCCTTCACCTTTAGCAAATCCCCCCCCCCTCAATTACATTTCTCTGTTTCCACAATGTTCCCAAATGACTAGCTCAAAGTCTCAGGCAAATGTAGTTGAGCCAGACAAAACGCTACACACATTAGAAAGAATTCTCCTTTTCAAGGCTGAACTTGAGTCTTATTTCACAACAGTTACACAGAAGACTATAACCAGGCTCTGGTATTTATACTGGGCCTAGCAAATAGAGGTCTTTAACTGCTTGCCTATGTTAATTTTTCTTGATTTTAGTTTTATCTTTCGTAAACCACTTTGATGTAGTTGGGTTTGCTTGTTTTTTTTACAATCCAGAGGCATATAAACTTTATGAAATAAATAAATATATATCAGAAGCTGATGTTGGCCATCCCTATTTTAAGGCTGCCTGCATGTTAACAATTCTGCAGAAGCAACAGCAGCATATGAATATTGTGGAATTGGTTGCAAAATCTGACTTCCTAAGGATCTTGCATCTCTTTTTTAGAAAGAGCAAATGTTGCAAAACAGATGCTTGAAAGCATGTCTAAAGACTAAAGGTGTGGTTACAGTTATCCTCATAGCTCTTTGTCCTTTACCATCAAAACTGATTATGCAAAAGGTAAGTAATTACGCACAGCTTGTTTAATTTGCATAACTTATATATGTTAACTTATATATGCTGAGGCTCCAATACTTTGGCCACTTCATGAGAAGAGAAGACTCCCTGGAAAAGACTCTGATGTTGGGAAAGATGGAGGGCACAAGGAGAAGGGGACGACAGAGGATGAGATGGTTGGATAGTGTTCTCGAAGCTACCAGCATGAGTTTGACCAAACTGCAGGAGGCAGTGGAAAACAGGAGTGCCTGGCGTGCTCTGGTCCATGGGGTCACGAAGAGTCGGACACGACTAAACGACTAAACAACAACATATATATTACAGTATTCAGTGCTTCTTGCATTATCTGGCCTTTGTTGATACTGGATTTTTGAAGCACACTGCTCCTGTGTATTACCAATTATTCCTGAACACACACAGTCCTATACTCTCCAACTTTTCTCAGATGAAAATAGGAATGTTCTATTCTACATCAGGAAGCTTCTCCTGCGTTTCATCTCCCACACACAAGTCATATACACATATACATCTGTTACCCTGAGCCAATTACAACCTCTCAGCCTAACCTACATCGCAGGAATGTTGTAAAGAAAAAAATATGTGAGGGAAGGCATTGGGTACAACACCTTCAACAGATAAATGGGATGAAATAAAATTTTAGCTGTAATCAGCCTTGAGTCGGGGAAAAGGCAGGAAATACTGTTGCTGCTGCTACTACTACTACTAATAATAATACAGCCAAACCTCGGTTTTCAAACGTCTTGGCTGCCAAACGTTTCGGAAGCCAAATGCCCAAAACCCGGAAATGAATGCTTCTGTTTCTGAACGCGCCTTGGAAGTTGAACAGCTTCCGAGGCGCATTTCTCAATTTTCCCCATTGAACTTGCTGACAGCCCTTTGAGCCTCGGCTTCTGAACGTTTTGGAAGTTGAACGGACTTCCAGAACAGATTATGTTCGAAAACCAAGGTTCCACTGTAATAGAAACTGAGAATGATAAGGAACATATGAGAGAGTAAATCCGATTGAACTCAGTGGAACGCACCTCTGAGTAAAAATGCTTAGTGTAAAACTGCACAGTCTTTACCCAGTTACCTGGGAGTAAAGACTATTGAATACAATGGGATTTACATCTGAGTAGACATGTAAAGGCTTGCAGTGTAAGGCTCAATTTACAATATAAACACTCCACATATTTCCTTTTAAAAAATGCTGGCTGCTGAAGCATTGCAATTAAAGGATTTAAAGTGGATTTGTTATATTTTCCTTTAAAAATAATAAAGGCTTTGTATGCCAGCTTCATTTAGTGCAGGTATTTTATTTTCAGGATAAACAGGACTCCCGTTTTTGCACCTACACACAGCAAAGGCTTCTGTTTCTAATAAGGACGGGTGGGGGGGGTGTGCGTGTGTGTGTGTGTGTAGGGGTGTGTGCGTGTGTGTGTGTGTAGGGGTGTGTGTGTGTGTGTGTGTGTGTGTGTGATCTCTTCACCACTTTTAATTGTATTCCAGAGATTTGGGGGAAAGGGAAAAAGAAAACCAGGACATTCCAGGATCAGATCAGAAACCAGGATGGCTTCTGTAATTCCAGAACTGTCCCTGGAAAATGGGGACACTTGGAGGGTATGCAGCCCTGGATAGCTCTCCTCAGACGCTGAGGTTCTGGGTCCCAGTTTTCCATTCCGTCAGGATATGATATAGGAAAATACAAAAAGAACTCTCTCACATTCCATCAATAAGTCCCTCTATGTTCATTGAAACTGTTCCTTAAGTTCCATGGGCTTCAAGTAGGTACCTGCTTACCTTTCCAAATGAAACCATTGGGGCTTAAGGCAGATCTGGAACTTGACTAGAATAACTGCAACACAAAATTACTGTGTCGTTAAAAGAAGTTACATTCTAGTCTGACTGTGGACTCAGAAGGTGGCATGTGACATTTCACACACTGATTAGAATCCTATTGCAGGGTGAGGCAATGCCATATCATAAAATCTGCTTAACTTTTCCCCCATATATGGCATTTGCAAGCACCAGGTTCCTCCATGCCAACCTCTAATCGTATCAAAATCTAAGATAAATTCCTGACAACAGCTCATGTTACCTACCAATAAACAGTTATTTATGCTAAATCTTCCACAACCAGCTGAGACCAGAAGAAGGGGAAAGGAAAGGACTAGAGTCTTCTGTGAAAACTGCATCATCAATTCCTCTGGTTGAAATTAATCAGGAGATCTTAATCTGAGTTCTTCTTCAGAGAATGCTGTCTACCACAGTATGTAGGTGCTGGATAAGATTAAGGCAGCCATTTTACAAGATCTTTTGACTTGTTTTCATACTTGTCTCCCCAAATGAGCTTCTGTAGAGTGGTACATTATTCCTAGGTGACTGAAATTGTGGTATTTTTTGCTTGCTGGAGGCAGCTGTGCCAAGCACGTGCAGCTATATATTGCTTGAAAATAAACTTAATAGAGCAACCACCCACGCAAAGTCTCGTCACACTTTATGGAACACTAAATTTGTCTGCAAATAGAGGAAGTGTCCAGAGCAAATGCAGAATATAGTATATGGGCATGCAGTTTCAAGAGATATTGGGTATTTCTAGAATAAAGAAAAGGGGGGAAATTCATAAAGTTTGCATGTAGGTCCAGTAACCCAAATCTGGCCAACTTACTTTGGATCCAACCATTAGCTATAAAATTTACTAATGCAATATATTCAAAACAAAACAAAACAAATAAAAATGATAATAAATGTGCATGCACACCAAAGCTCATAACCATAACTAACTTAGTTGGTCTCTAAGGTGCTACTGGAAGGATTTATTTGTTTATTTATTGTTTTGTTTTGTTTCAACTACGGCAGACCAACACGGCTACCTACCTGTAACTAGAAATATATTCAAAACACTTTCAGAAAGTAAAACAGTTTCCATCGTTACATGCTTCAGCCATTATATGTCCCTGATTCCAGTGACATTATGTTGGAAAATATAGGAATTCATTTTACCAAAAGTCAGATGCATGTAGGAGTTTCAGGATCAAAGCGGACATGTCAGTGACAAACCCCTTGTTCTTTTCATCCGTGTATCTCTCCTACTCGCAAATAAAGCAGTGCCTATGTTTTATTTTTAACAGTAAAAGTAGCCTGTAGGAGAAAGTCGTTAAACCTTCCCCCGCTCCTGCATTTTACGTCTCCTCAGTTAGTCCATTCCTCCAGCCACAGTTCTGAATTCCCAGCTCACTTGTATCAGAGCCAAGGAAGAGAAAAACATGATTGGCGAAATGGACTGAGAGGCGTATTAAGTAATTTGTGCACACATGGGAGCTCAGTGTCCCTGCCCTCGTTTAACTGTTTAAAGTATGTAATTAAGTTACATACAGACCATACACACGCTGTAAGAATCCTGAGAACTGTTGGTTAAGGGTGCTGGGAACTGTAGCTCTGGGGGATAAATTACAGTTTCAGGATTATTTGGGGGGGACAGATTTACTTTAAGCTTATGGTGTGTATCCAGACTTGAGCCTTCGCCCCACTTTATAAGTAGACACACAAATGATGGCCCCAGCATGTCTAGTTTGGCCATGATGATCTGGCCAAGCTTTTGTTATTGAAAGAGAGAAAAGAACATAAAATGCTTACAGGAATGCACAGTAATTGTACAGGCCAGATTTTAAAAATTGCTATTGTAATACCACTGCTGCCTCACCCACCTTTTTGCCTGCCCTTTTTCTCTTCCATTGGTCTCTGATCCAGCACGTCATGGCAGCTGCACAAATGGAGGGGCGATTCTGTGCCCACTGCAGGAAACTACATGGAATAGGATGGCTCTCTCTAGCAGGAAATCAGTCTCATGAAATTATTCTTCTTCAGCTCACTCCATAAAGTGACCAAGAGACGAAGCACATGGACAAAGAGGATCAAGCCTCAAGGGAACCGAGACTGAGATGAAAGACAATCAGGAAAAAACAGGGAGTAAGAAGAAAAAAACCCACAGAGGAGGAGGGGGGAAACCACCAGCATACCCTGTGACTATGAGAAAGAGGAAGTAGCAAGCAGTAGAGGGAGGAAGCCCTTCTCAAGACGGACACCCTGTGGTTTAGCTATCTGAGCACCCATATGAAAACTGCCTGTGATGGCTCAGCATCTATTTGCTAATCTCTTAAATAGGAACATATAAAATGTTGCATTTAGATTGTTACAAACAGCAGCATTTTAACCTCCATATGCTGAAGTGAAATTTCGGAAGTCCAAATCCACAACATGCAAAATATACGCCAATTTAAAATTATTGTGCGGCGTTCCCCTCCCCACCCCCAATTCATATGTCTTTATTTCATTCATACAAAACCTATCTGCGGAAAAACTGGCCAAGAACAAAAGGTTTATAGAATGCCATCTCCCCTATAATATGCTAAGGGGTTTTTCCTGAGATGGTTGTAAGAAGTGACTGGCTGCCATGTTCTGGTGCTACAAGAGAGTAGTGTAAGCAGTCAGATCTCCAGTTGCCATTGACTGTTCAGATCCTATAGAAGGTGATACAAATCAAAGGGCCTAGAGAGAAAAAAGCTGGAAGAACCCATGGTCTAAGAGATCATAGAAAGGAATGTGGGGTTCTAAGAGAGTCTGTGTACTGGTCCAGTAAATGCTTCCGCTGCGCAACCAGCAACAGTTCTCTTTGCAGAGTATTAATTAAGTCCAGTGCAGAGATTCTTGTTGCAGTACAGGCTTCAGAGTCTCAGCAGCAAAGAAATAACAACACAGGGAAGCCTGTCTTTCCAAAGACAGGTTTATTGCAGACAGATAACAGAAACACCTCCGGAGCTTTCAGACATTTTTGCTTCACGCCCCGCAGGCAGAGAAAACAAACACTCTTTATATACTGAGCAACTTAACAACTTAACGAGCTTGACTACTTAAAGTCACATGACATTGCTAACTTGCCAGCGTCTTAGGTTTCACACCCTAACACCCCCTCTCGCTGGCAATACAAAAACAAAATTACTTCAGACCCATTTCTTCACAAAAGTTTTCATGCCGCTGAAACCCAAGCGGTTTTGTAAAACCATCAGCTTGATTTTCATGACTGGGACAGTAATTTAATTTAACAATTCCTGCTTTTACCGTTTGACAAACATTTTGAAAGCGGATATCCAAATGTTTTGTACGACCTTTAAACTGCCCATTTTGTGCTAACTTAAGACACGGTTGATTATCACCCCATACAGTGATTGGAGTGATGGCCTTTTCATACATCTCTTGTGCCAAGCATTTGTAAAATTCTAGATCTCTACATAACTCAGATAAGGCACAGAACTCAGCTTCTGTTGACGACAAAGCAATCAGGTTCTGTTTCTTGGATCTCCACCCAATCAGAGAGTTACCAAATTTTATTACACAGCCAGACACTGATTTTCTATCCTTTAAATTTGCCCAATCACTATCTGCCCAACAAGTAATCTGTGCTTGTCCTTCAGCAGATAATTCAAGGCAAAAATCTTTGGTGTATTGTAAATATCTTAACACTCTTTGAATTCCTTTCCATGCATTTACACTAGGTTTTGAAGCTTCTCTGCTGAGTAAGTTAACAGCGTAAGCAATATCTGGTCTACTCCATTGCGAAAGATGAAGTAAGCTTCCCAGTGCTGACTGAAAGATTTCAGCACGCTTGAATTCAGCACTATCCTTGAACTCATTGTCTTTTACAAAACCCATTTCCATTGGTGTTCTAACGCCTGCACACTCTGTCATGCCAAACTTTTTCAACATTTGCAATATCTTGCCTTTTTGATTCAGTAGAAAACTGCCATTTTTGGTCCTATCTATCTGAACACCAAGATAGACCTTTACATCACCAAGATTCTTAACTTTGAAGTGTTTATTTAACTCTTTGGCTAGTTTTTTTACTTGTTCTTGTGTCTTTGAAGTATAAATCAGGTCATCTACATAAACAAGCAAAGATTCTTGAGCATCTCCTGAACCTCTGAAATATAAGCAATTGTCAGCCTTGCTCCTGCTAAAACCAATGCCTACCAAAACGTCATTCAAACACTCATTCCAATTATGAGCAGATTGCTTGAGTCCATAAATAGATTTATGTAATTTCCATACCTGATTTGATTTACCAACTTTCAATCCTGGCGGAAGCTCCATATAAAGCTCTTCAGCCAAGTCTGAATGAAGATAAGCTGTAGAGACATCCAATTGATTCACTTTGAACCCTTTCTGAGCAGCAACTGCTAATAGTGCCCGTAGGGTTTCACTCCTTGAAGTGGGTGCATAGACTTCGGAATAATGTAACCCCTCTCTTTGCGTAAAACCTCGAGCTACAAGCCTTGCTTTGTACTCTGGTTTCCCCATCGCTGTTGTCTTTATCCTGTACACCCACCTACAACTTACTGCCTTGGTACCTTCTGGCAGTTTGGTGATGGAAAACACACCCAGTTCTTTCATAGAATTCAATTCTTTTTGCATGGCCTCACGCCACCTACTGGCCTCCTCCTGGGGTAATTGCTCAACCTCCTCAAAACTTTCAGGTTCGCAATTTGCCAACCCAGCCCAAACACTAATAGCTTGGTACCTTTCAGGAGGTATACCTTTGTTGGCACGCTTGGAACGCCTTAACAGTTCCTGTGATGTTCCTTCAGTTTCCCCCTCTGACCCAGAATCACTAGTCGTCACCTGTTTGTCACTAGTAGTTGAAGAACTTTCTGATTCTGACTTTACACTCTCTTGCTGTACAGGTGAACTTTTAGAGCTAGAAGATTCTGACTTTACAGACTTGGGTGAACTAAACGATTTCTCACCCTTGTTCTCAGACTCAAATTCCTCAGCCTGTTCTGGAACTAATACCTGCCCTGGGGCCTGAGTTTCATTGTTACTGTTCACCACGTCAAATAGTATGTCAGGATTTCCATGAATTTTATTCCAACCATCCTGTTCACAAAATTCCGCACTTCTGCTGATTGTGATTTTCGTTTGATTGCCTTCTACATTCACAAATCTCCAACCTTTTGTGTTTGCTTGATAACCACAGAAAAGCATTTCTTTAGATCTAGGATCGCCTTTCCTACGTTGTGCCCTAGGCACCAGCACATAAGCACGACATCCAAAAACTCTTAGATGATCAATTTTTGGTTTTTTCCCAAATAGCATGAAGTAAGGAGTGTTGCCTACTGTGCTATTGTACACTCTGTTAAAAGTATAATTCGCATACAGTGCAGCCTCAGCCCAAAACCGCTGTGGAAGTCCAGAATCAAACAGCAAAGCAGCAATGGCTTCCTGTAATGTTCGAAATTTTCTTTCAGCAACTGCATTCTCCTGTGGTGAATAGGGATTGGTAAGTCTATGAACTATACCTTTCCTTTTTAACCACGTCTCCAGCGTGTGGTTCACATATTCCCCACCACGATCTGATTGTATTTTACGCACCCTGGTGTCAAATTTACATTCGACTTCTTCAATCCAATCCATCAGGATGGAAGCTGCTTGCGATTTTTCTTTCAGAAAGAAAACCCAACTAGCCCTTGAAAAATCATCCACCAAAATTTGCATAAATCTCGCACCTCCAAGCGATTTGACTGGCATAGGGCCACACACGTCTGTGTGCACAAGTTCAAAGGGTTTCTTGCTTACTCTGTCAGATCTAGGATAGTTACATGTCTTAACCTTAGCATGTTTACAAGCACAACAATCCAGAAAATTTGGACAGGGTTTAATGTTACACTCCTCAGCTAAATCTGGCATCTTGCTTACATACTTAAAGCATATATGAGCTAACCTTCTGTGTAGTAGATGTGCACAACCTGTATGAGGAGCCTTATTTACACACTTAGCTTGCGCTTCACCTGTTGAACATCTACCTGCTGCTAACTGCTCTTCATCCAAAACAAAAAGCCCATCCTCACAGGGAATTTTAACTAGCTCCTTCCCCTGTTTCGAAATGGTGCACACATCATTTTCAAACTCAACCTTAAAACCACTTTTTACCAGGCATGACACACTCAAAAGTCCATTCTTCATTCCTGGAAGAACAAAAACAGGAAGGTTAGTTTGCAAACAATTAACATAAATTGTGCCTTTAAGGTTCATTTCTCGTTTACTATTGTCTGCTATAGTCACAGTTTTTGCAACTGGCAATGTCTTGCAGTTCTTCAAGCTGCCACTAGATGTCGCTGGAACTAAACTGTGACTGGCTCCACTGTCAATTATCCACTTCAAGGTTTGTTGGCTCCTTTTAGGACTCCGTTGTGCTGCCATTGCAGATAGTCCCTTATCAGCACCTGCTCCCCCTCTGGATCGTTGATTCTTGTAGCTCTCACTTCGTCTTCCCCTGTAGCTCCGGAAACTGACCTTGGACTGTTGAAATTCCTGTTGCTTTTCAGGACACTTTGCTATCAAATGAAACCTGCTGCCACATCGAAAACATGACTTGCTGGCCATAGCAGACACTTGTGAGGCTTCCTTACAGCTCTGCCTGCTAGTTCCCCCACGCTGGGAATTATCTGAACATCCAACCCTTGGGGTATTTGAATTATCAATACGTTTTCGATGATGTTGATATTCTTGCTCACACAATCTACCAGTCACATAATTCATATTCAGCTGCTCCTCTGGCAAAACTTGTAAAGTTAGTACTAAGTTTTCAAACCCTGCATGCAGGCTGCTAAGCAGAGTATAAACTTTAATATTTTCAGGAAAATTCACACCTAGAGATGACAGTTGGTTGAAATACTCAGTCATCTGTGACGTGTGTTCAACCACACTATCCCCTGGCTTCAGTTTCAACTCATACAAAGCACGTATAATGTTCACCTTCTCTCCGGGCGTGGCTCTATGGTGAATTCGCCTAAGAGCTTCCCAAATTTCAAATGCAGACCTTAAATTTTCCACATGAGGTAATTGGGAATCGTCTATCGATACCATCAACATGCATCTAGCTTTAGTGTCCATTTTATCATGTTCCCTGTTCTGAGCATGTGCAGCAGCCTGTTGCTCTGCTGTGGCATCTGCTGCAACAGCCACAAACGGCTTTCGCCTCTGGACATAGTCAGCCCACACTTCTTTGGCTTCCAACCAGACTTGAGCCCTCTTAGACCACTGCACGTAATTAGCAGAGTTCAACTTTGTAAAGGGAACCTGGAAATTTTCCACTGCCATTCTTGGGGTTTGCTGCTACTCCCTCTGTGTGCCCTTGCTTCTCTTTCCCCTTGGGATTTGTTTTACTCACTTTTCAGACGCCTCCAGCCTCCTCTGAAGCCTTTTAAACTTTTTTTTCCTCCGTCTCTTCACTAGCAACCTACCACCGTCCTCTGTTTTTATTAACAAAACAAAAACAGAACGGGAGGTCAAGCTAGCCTTTTGCAGCTAATGAAGCTGTAAATCTTCACTTACGCAGCTCTCTCAACTTTCTGCAGCCTCTCAGTTCCTTTAAGAGCTGGATTTATGACCAAGCCGGTCTTCTCTCATCCGAAAGCTGCTTTCACTTTCTCTGCACACAATACAGCTGTAGAAACGTAGAAGGAGCCATAACCTAAGAGAGTCTGTGTACTGGTCCAGTAAATGCTTCCGCTGCGCAACCAGCAACAGTTCTCTTTGCAGAGTATTAATTAAGTCCAGTGCAGAGATTCTTGTTGCAGTACAGGCTTCAGAGTCTCAGCAGCAAAGAAATAACAACACAGGGAAGCCTGTCTTTCCAAAGACAGGTTTATTGCAGACAGATAACAGAAACACCTCCGGAGCTTTCAGACATTTTTGCTTCACGCCCCGCAGGCAGAGAAAACAAACACTCTTTATATACTGAGCAACTTAACAACTTAACGAGCTTGACTACTTAAAGTCACATGACATTGCTAACTTGCCAGCGTCTTAGGTTTCACACCCTAACAGGTTCTTCTGGACTTAGCATTGTCCCTAAATGCCCAGGCGTCAGCTGTGACCAAAGGAGCCTTTGCTTAACTGTAATGTACCAAGTATGCTTATTTCTGAGGACTGCAAATCTGGCTAGGTAGCTAACACACCCTTGTAATTAATAGCACATCAGGACTGCTGTTGTGTACTCTCCATAGAGTTGCCTCTGAAGAGTGTCCATTGGTTCCAAATGCAGAGTCTGGGTTGTTAATCAGGAACACACCTATTAATGTTATTTTTTTTAAAAAGTGTGTGACTTCCTTACTGAAACAACTGCTCAAGTTCCAATTTGTTTCCAGGTTCATATCAGAAATGGTGATGATCTTTAAAGTCCTTCATGGCTTGGAACCGGGATATTTGAATGGGATATTTCTCCCATTTGAGCCTGCTAAGTTCTTCTCCACAGACCCATGTGTGTATTCTTAGTTGAGACCAACAGTGCCAATTTAGGGAGGTGCGGGTGATTCCCATACACAGGGGACACAAAACAACCACCACCACCACCTCCTATATTTCTACAGATACCTACTGAGAAGATCTGTTTAAAAATGCAAAATAAAAATATTGTGAATGTAAGAAATATGGGGGGGGCAAATTTTATCTTTGAAAATTCCCCCTCACATCTTGCCAGGCTAGCTTCATTAGCTGCAAACACCGAAAGTTAGGATCCCCTCTATCTCATCTTGCTCCCTCTTTAACGGTTGCTAAAAGCTACCTGTTTAGGATGCCCGTGAATGGTTCTCATTTCCTGTACTGCATCACTGTTGTTTTAAACTTGCTGCATAATGAACACAATGAGAATTGTTTTCATTGCCTAATTCTTTCAGTGGCTGCATTGTATCTTTGTGTATTATGCTGTTTTAGTGCATTGATTTTAGCTTACTGTTACGTTAGCTTACCTCGAACTTTTTAAAGGAAGGGAAGCATATAATTTTAATGACTCAATAGATAGGTGCCAGGGTGGTGGTGGAAACAAGAACAAAGAGATAGAAGAAGGGATGGTCCAGAGAGATGAAAATAACAGAAAATCAAAGAGATGAGTTGAAGGAGAGAGAATGAGAAAGACGGTAGTTAGGAAAGGGACAAAACTTAGAAACAAACCAGTCAACAAACTACATATGGATTGTAAATTAATAACCAGCCAAATCTTTCATTCCAAGCTTAGAGTATAGTTGGGTATGTTGGTTACGTTTTGTGCTAATATTCAACATATCAAGCTTGGATTTCTTTCTTTCTTTTTTTTTTTTTTTTGATAGGCAAGACAATAATGCATCAACAAATGATAGCAGCATATTAATCATGCACAAGTCAAAGCATGATGCTCCTTTGAAAGCTCAAAAACTAAGAAAAACACAAAATTAAAACCCCAGAATAAGGTGCCTGCTTAAAACATTTTTGTTTAGCCAAACCATATACATAAATGATGATGCATTTTAATTTCTTTTACTGTTTGTTTTAATTATTTTTTTAAAAATTTAGCTGTTTTTATTGGCAATTTTAATATTTCTTGTAAATGCTTAGTTAGGGGTGTTACTACAATCAAGCAGTACAGTCGTACTTTGGAAGTCAAACGGAATCTATTTCAGAAGTCCGTTCGACTTCCAAAACATTCGGAAACCAAGATATGGCTTCCGATTGGCTGCAGGAAGCTCCTGCAGCCAATCAGAAGCAATGGAAGCCCTGTCAGACATTCGGGTTCCAAAGAACATTTGCAAACCGGAACACTCACTTCTGGGTTTGCGGCGTTTGGGAGCCAAAATGTTCGCCTCGCAAGACATTCGACTTCTGAGGTATGACTGTATATGAATTTTGTTAGCTAAATATTAGCATTTCAACCTTTCTGGTTACGGCATATGCTTCAGACACTACAGAATCATAAGAATATCCACAAAATACCTACATACCTATGTGCCTTTCCAGATATGTGTGTGTGTGTGTGTGTGTGTGTGTGTGTGTGTGTGTACACACACACACACACACACACACACACACCTGTTTAAGGCCACTGTGCAGCATTTGGACTAAATTTTATCTGTACCACCAGCAAGAGCCTTACCCTCACATAGTTAGCAGTATTATGTGGTGTAGTGGTTAAGAGTGGTAGAGTCGTAATCTGGTGAACCGGGTTCGAGTCCCCGCTCCTCTACATGCAGCTGCTGGGTGACGTTGGGCCAGTCACACTTCTTTGAAGTCTCTCAGCCCCACTCACCTCACAGAGTGTTTGTTGTGGGGGAGGAAGGGAAAGGAGAATGTTAGCCGCTTTGAGACTCCTTAAAGGGAGTGAAAGGCGGGATATCAAATCCAAACTCTTCTTCTTCTCTTCTATTATGCAGAAAAATCACTCACTACCCAATCTGTGTGGCAAGTTACTAAATGATGGAAGAATGAATACACAAAACAAGGAAAAGGTGAGGAAAGGGTTGTAGAGCCCTGCAGGGAAAGGGGATTATCTTGCTGGCATTTTTAGAAGAGGATCGGGAATAAAACTGCCAGTATTTTAATATCTTTATATCAATCTTTGGTGTGGCCACATTTGGAATACTGCATACAGTTCTAGTAGTGGAACCACAAAAGGTAAAGAAAAGGGGAACCAAAATGAGGAAGGACAGCTTGAAGAAACTGACTAGAGAGAAATATTTAATACCTAATACTCTGGATATTTAATTAAATTCATTGCACAGGTGATTCAAGACAGACTGGTGGAGGTATTTCTTCACATAGGGCATGAATTATGGAACTGGCTGCCACAAGTTTAGCAGTCATTAAAGATGGGAGTTGAGAAACCCATGGAGGATGAATTATCAATCACTCTTAGTAATGAAGGCTCTATCCAACTTCCAGCTGCTGTGATGGGAGAAAAACAGGGGAAGGCTTGGCCTTTGTGTTCCGTTTGCAGGCTTCCCAGAGGCCACTAGACAATCATTGGTCTGACCCAGCAGACTCTTCTTACACTCATGTGTTTTGGAGGTATTAAAGGACTACAACAACATTCTCCCACGCTCCAGAAGTGTGGCAGGGCAGCAACAGGCTTTAAAAGTTTACCTCCCCTCCTTTCATAGAATACAAAATGACATATTGAAAATATTTAAAGTGTCTGGGATTGGCAAGATGGGGATAAGTTGCAGCACGACTCGCTAATGATGTTCCTGCTCAGCTCTGGACCACCACCTGCAGTAGGTGCCTACCCAACCCCCACATACAATACAGTGGTATCTCGGGTTACATATGCTTCAGTTTACAGACGCTTCAGGTTACAGACTCCGCTAACCCAGAAATAGTACCTCAGGTTAAGAACTTTGCTTCAGGATGAGAACAGAAATTGCATGGCAGCGGCAGCAGGAGGCCCCATTAGATAAAGTGGTGCTTCAGGTTAAGAATAGTTTCAGGTTAAGAACGGACCTCCAGAACAAATTAAGTACTTAACCCGAGGTACCACTGTACTCAAGTGAAAGGTTGGCTTCTTTTTTTAAACAACCATGATGACAATGGGACTATAAATCTGCTTTTGTGTAGGGACGGTACAAGCAGTGGACAGTGCTGGACTGAGACACAGGGACAGTGGCCCCAAGTAGGATATCTCTTGGGCAGGCCCTGTTGGCTCACATTTTAGCACCTGAAGCCAAGGATAAGATGCCACCCACCCACCCCTTCATATACAGAAGCAAACTATAGTGGCAGCCAAAACCTACTTCGACACTGGTCACTACATACAGTGGTACCTCGGGTTAAGTACTTAATTTGTTCCGGAGGTCCATTCTTAATCTGAAACTGTTCTTAACCTGAAGCACCACTTTAGCTAATGGGGGCTCCTGCTGCCGCAGTGCCGCCGGAGCACGATTTCTGTTCTCATCCTGAAGCAAAGTTCTTAACCTGAAGCACTATTTCTGGGTTAGCAGTCTGTAACCTGAAGCATATGTAACCTGAAGTGTATGTAACCCAAGGTACCACTGTACTTGGTTGGTAGAATGTGGATTTTCTTGTATGGCATTAGATTCAACAATGATACAGTCATACCTTGGATCCCGAATGCCTTGCGAGTTGAATGTTTTGGCTTCTGAACGTCGCAAACCTGGGAGTGTTCTGGTTTGCAAATGTTCTTTGGAACCCGAACATCTGATGGGGCTTCCGCGGCTTCTGATGGGCCGCAGGAGCTTCCTGTAGCCAATTGGAAGCCACGCCTTGGTTTCTGAACGTTTTGGAAGTTGAACGGACTTCTGGAACGGATTTCATTTGACTTCCAGGGTATCACTGTAGCAGCATACACTATGCCTTTAATTTTGAAATGGTTTTGTTTGGAAGCTTGATTTACAGTACATGATTTACCACCAAAAAATGGACATGGGGCCTTTTTGTGCATGAGGCTTAAATCAGCACTTTCTTAATTCCATCTGTAGTCATGTGAAAATAAAATCTAAATTTGGCTCAGCAAATAGAGGCCTCTGGGCCAAAGATGATCCTGCAGATGTACTTTTTGGTCCAGAAACTAACAATCCAGAGGCCAAAGAGATGTGAAAGAAGTAGTATCTGTGGTATTAAAACTTGCTGGCAGGCCAGTTTGGAAAGAAAGGTGCTGCTGAGAATAGCAGCTTATACAAATTAAATAAGTTTAAAACCATACAATATGTAAACAACATAATCATAGTTACAGAAGCAGCAGTTAAAACATTTCAGATCAATATATCACAGACAACTAGGACTACTGTGTCTACTGCTTATAAAACTATCTCATTAAAATAAAGCCTAAAAATACATGTGTGGTCTAAACCACTGAGCCTTAGGCTTGCCAATTGGAAGGTAGGCAGTTCAAATCCCTGCAACGGGGTGAGCTCCTGTTGTTCGGTCCCAGCTCCTGCCAACCTAGCAGTTCGAAAGCACGTCAAGTGCAAGTAGATAAATAGGTACCGCTCTGGCGGGAAGGTAAACAGCATTTCCATGTGCTGCTCTGGTTCTCCAGAAGCACTGAGAAGCTGATAATATATCTCAGGGGAGAGATCTCTATAGTGGTGAGGCCAGCACAGAAAAAGTACTGTCACTTGATCTGCCCCTGCCTGAGTTCCCTTCCCAGAGTAAAAGTCTCTACAACAAATTCCATTTCATGCGGAGTAAGGACTCAGATGTGGGTGGTGCTGTTGGTTAAACCACAGAGCCTAAGACTTGCTGTTCAGAAGGTCAGTGGTTCAAATCCCCGCAACGGGGTGAGCTCCTGTTGCTCCGTCCCAGCTCCTGCCCACCTAGCAGTTTGAAAGCGCGTCAAAGTGCAAGTAGATAAATAGGTACCGCTCCGGCGGGAAGGTAAACAGCGTTTCTGTGTGCTACTCTGATTTGCCAGAAGCGGCTTAGTCATGCTGGCCACATGACCTGGAAGCTGTACGCCAGCTCCCTCTGCCAATAAAGCGAGATGAGCGCCGCAACCCCAGAGTCGGTCACGACTGGACCTAATGGTCAGGGGTCCCTTTACCTTTACGGACTGAGAGAAGACCCTGAGAACAATCATAGATTTTGAAGGTACAATCAAAAGCAACAGCATCGCTAACGGGCGGACTGAAGTTGCAGTAGGGGAGAGGTGGCACCATCCATTGGATGCCAACCATGAAAGGTTTTATAGCTAAGCAGCAGCAACTTGAACTGAACCATAGTGCCAGTTAGTGCTGCTAAAGCAAGTGTGACTGTATCCGACTGTGCTGTTCCCTATATGTAAGGAGATGTGTGGCAACATTTTGCACTAGCTAAAACCTCTGAGTTGTTTTCAAGAATGGCCCCATACAGAGTGCGTTGCTTGGAAGTTAAGAAAGCATAGATTAGTATTGCAAGTTCCTCTCTACTCAAGAAAGGTCAAGGCATTGCAACAAACAGAGCAGAAAGAAAGCATTTTAGCTACTCTGGCAACCAACTTACCAAAGAGCAGGGTTGGAACAAAAGCAAAAACAACTCCCAGACTTTCAACCTTTTCTGTTAGGGAAATTTAGAATCCCATCAATCACAGGGAGACCTATTCCCTCTACAACTCCCTCTATTTCTTCAAGAAAAAGAAACATGGGCAGTTTTATGGTTTATTTTTCCACTCCCAAGATGAATTCCAGTGTTGAAGAATGCCCCCAATCAGCCTGCATATATCATGTATAAGCACTTTTTTATCCCAATATGGTAATTCTTAAAAAGAAATTTAAAAATGGATGGAGTAAGTTTTATGGAATATTTTTCTACCTCAACCCAAATTCAAATTAATCATAGAATTGTAGAATTGTAGAGTTGGGAGGGACAGTTATCCAGTCCAACCCCTGTAAAACAGGAATCTCAACTGCATCATACGTGACAATGTGTCTGAGAAGCCATAAATGATGTGCCATAAGAAAGGTATTTTATCTGTTTCTCTGGGTCGGTTTTTGCTTAGGACCTCTTTTATGCCAACAAGTTAACAACTGTTAGGGCAACAAAGGATCCCATGTGAAAGATTAATTTGATTTTCCTGGGTTCTTCCTGCCACCCACAGTGCTGTAAATGGTAAATGGCAGAAATTGGATAAATTTGTGGACATTGTTTACCACTGTGCAGGTGACACTATTATAAAAGAACGACAGAGTAGTAATAAATTATTATTATTATTATTATTATTATTATTATTATTATTATTATTATTTATACCCCGCCCATCTGGACTTCCCAGGCCACTCTGGGCGGCTTCCAACAAAATATTAAAATACAGTAACGCATCAAACATTTAAAGCTTCCCTAAACAGGGCTGCCTTCAAATGTCTTCTAAAAGACTGGTAGTTGTTGTTCTCTTTGACATCTGGTAGGAGGGCGTTCCACAGGGTGGGTGCTACTACCGAGAAGGCCCTCTGCCTGGTTCCCTTGGCTTCTCGCAGTGAGGGAACTGCTAGAAGGCCCTCAGCACTGGACCTCAGGGTGGAGACGCTCCTTCAGATATGCTGGACCGAGGCCGTTTAGGGCTTTAAAGGTCAGCACCAGCACTTTGAATTGTGCTTGGAAATGTACTGGGAGCCAATGTAGGTCTTTCAAGACCGGTGTTATGTGGTCTCGGCGGCCGCTCCCAGTCACCAGTCTAGCTGCTGCATTCTGGATTATTTGTAGTTTCCGGGTCACCTTCAAACGTAGCCCCACACAGAGTGCATTGCAGTAGTCCAAGTGAGAGATAACCAGAGCATGCACCACTCTGGCGAGACAGTCCGCGGACAGATAGGGTCTCAGCCTGCATACCAGATGGAGCTGGTAAACAGCTGCCCTGGACACAGAATTGACCTGCGCCTCCATGGACAGCTGCAAGTCCAAAATGACTCCCAGGCTGCACACCTGGTCCTTCAGGGGCATAGTTACACCATTTAGGACCAGGGAGTCCTCCACACCCGCCCGCCTCCTGTCTCCCAACCTCAATATGTTAGCTGCCAGTAGAGTGATCTACTGTGTAAATTCTAAAACAAAAAGTATACATGAGATACATGAGAAACCAACACCCTTTTCAGTGGTTAGGGCTAGCTTTAGAAAAGTTTGTTATTTTCCTTTTCCTTGTAGATCATAAATGATTGACAAAGAAATGTGTGGGCTGGTATGCCAAGAAAGATTAAGCCAGTTTCTTAGATGAAACTGGTCAAAGAATGCTTTAGCAACTTATTAGTGACATATAAACCCATTAGTAGCTGAATTGTCAGAGCATTTTTACAGCAACCAATAGAGGCAATTTGCACACGAGAAGGGAGTACTGTGAAGATAACTGAAACTGTGTTTGACACTGTCAAGTCAGCACTTACTACTACTAAAAGCCAAACTGCCTTTTAAAGCTAACTTGTCTCATCAGCAGTGGAAACTGCTGTGGTAAAAGTTGTAGTTGTATTTGCAGTTTTCCTGTGCATGCATATTGCTTCTTTAAATTGCAGCCTTTAATATGTTATTGAAACACAACTTTACTGGAGAAGCAAAAATTGACTTTTCAGCACCTCTTTCTGCAGCAGCTACTGCCACTTTAATATGGCAGAAAGTGAAAGATGGGCCACAATATGCCATGTGGCAAAAAAACCGGTTTGGGATGGAAGGATAACACTGGCACTGTATTCTCCCAACTTGTGATCCCCATAAACTGGCATGCAAAGCATAAGGCCTCCAACAGTGCAAAGAAAGCTGCCTTATACTGAATCAGGTCATTTATACATCTAATGCAAACATAATACAGTGGTACCTCGGGTTAAGTACTTAATTTGTTCCGGAGGTCCGTACTTAACCTGAAACTGTTCTTAACCTGAAGCTCCACTTTAACTAATGGGATCTCCTGCTGCACCGCGCCGCCGGAGCACGATTTGTGTTCTTATCCTGAAGCAAAGTTCTTAACCCGAGGTACTATTTCTGGGTTAGCAGAGTCTGTAACCTGAAGCGTATGTAACCTGAAGCGTATGTAACCCGAGGTACCACTGTATAGCTGTTGTGGCTAGTCACCACGGATAGGCTTATCCTCCATGAAGTTGTATAATCCTTTTCTAAAGCTAATCAAGTTGGTGGGAGTGAATTTTACAGTTTTAACTTTGCGCTGTACTTTCATTTGCTTGTTTTGAATCTTCTAACATTCAGCTTGATTGTGTAGTCCTATGTTCCAGCATTATGAAAGAAGGAAAAAATCTCTCTCTTCACTTTCTCCCAGCATTCGAAACTCCCATTGTTCTAGGCCCATTCTAGACAGGGAATTTCATTAATGCGAGCAGTTTTTGAGCTCTGGGAGCAGTACTGTGCCTAAGATTTCAGATTAAAACTGCCACTGCTAGAAAAAAAAGGAGGAGCTTTTTCTGCCTCCCCACTTTCAGCCACTGTCTGAGGACTGAAGAAGGGACCCTCATAAGAATATTAGGGGGCGGGCAGGGGAAGTATGGCTTTGTTTTTGCAGTCTTCAGATGAGGACTAAACCATGTGAAAAATGAATATAAGATTTTAGCTGCAGTTCATTCATTTTCAGCTTTGTAGTCTGGTTATTAAAAAAGCGTGCCTAGACATTCCGTTGCGATGCTCATAACCTAGGTTTAAGGTGCCATTTAGCTCCTAGTTTTCATATCTCAGTTTCTAACACTGCTTTCTCCATACCATGTATAATGTCCGCCTTGAGCTCTCATATGAAAGCCCCTCCCAGCAAAGTACAATGGTACCTCGGGTTACATACGCTTCAGGTTACAGACTCCGCTAACCCAGAAATAGTACCTCAGGTTAAGAACTTTGCTTCAGGATGAGAACAAAAATCGTGCAGCGGCAGTGCGGTGGCAGCGGGAGGCCCCATGAGCTAAACTGGTGGTTCAGGTTAAGAACAGTTTCAGGTTAAGAACGGACCTCCGGAACGAATTAAATACTTAACCCGAGGTACCACTGTATAGCTTCCCTAGTCGAGCTGGAAAGCCAGGGGCAGCCATGTCAGGAAGGTATGGAAGACATACACACACAAAGTCCCAAAATGTGGTTGCATCAGGTTTGGAAATAGCCACTTGCAGTGCTTTCTTTTTTTAAAAGGTATTGGTACTCACCATGAAGTTGTTATAGTTAAGTGCCACTCTTTTAACAATGGGGGGGGTGTGTGGAAAGGTGCTGGTACTGCAAACCCTTGAGTACTCCCAGAAAAACACAACGCACTAGCCCAAAAAAATTCAATGGTTGCCTTGCTTAAAACTCCAAAAATGCCAGGAAAGAATTTGCAACCTGGGGTTGAAACGACAATGCTAACTCACATCACCCCTGACCATTCACCATACTGGCTGGGAATGGTGGGACTTGGGGAGTCCAGCGAACATTTGGAGGTCCCATTCCTGACATTGTCTCCCCACCCCCTTTTATCTTCACAACAATCCTGTGAGACAGGTTTGGGCCAAGAGCTTGCGAATGACCCATTGAGCTTCCTAGCCAGCTAGGGAACTGAACCCTCCTCAGCCCTTTGTCAAACATCCTCACCACTCCTGCGCCCTGCTGCCCTTCCACACAGCCCAGACCTCGAATGAACCCCAGGCCGGATATTAAATGCCACCGAATTTCTGCATCGGAGCCACGGAGATAATAAACGCGAACGGAGGAGCAGAACGTCCTACTATCCCCAAGGTTGCGCCCGCAGTTACTTCACTATCCAGCTGTCGTCTCGCAAGCCGAGTCAGGCACGTAACTTGTGAATTCAATCTGAAAATAGGGGGTATCCCTGATCTCCTTAGAGTTTTCCTTCCTCTGATCAGCAGAGCTTCCTTCTAGCCCAGGGTTTCCCCGAACTTGGGTCTCCCGCTGTTTTTTTGGACTACAACTCCCATCATCCCTAGCTAGCAGGACCGAGGGCAGGGATCATGGGAATTGTAGTCGTGTCCCCCCCCCCCAAAAAAACAACAACAACCTGGAGACCCAAGTTTGGGAAACACTGCTCTGCTGGGACTTATTTAACACACAAACACACACTTTAAAAAAGAAGGACCTGAGGTAACAGGTGAAGACTTTCGACACTTACAGAGCCGCTGCCCGACGCCGGTCCGAGGCGGCAACCCGAAGCCGACCGGTCTCCTCGCCGACTTGCAGCGCTAAGAAGTAGGTAGTTGTGAAAGGGGAGGAGCCGAGGGCCGTCGAGCTGCTCTTACCCGAAGATGGCTCCGGCCGGCGCCCGCGACGGGGAGCCGAAAGTGCGGCTCCTGAGAGAGGTGGAAGGCAGGCGGGCGGGGGCGAGGGAGCTCCGCCGTGTCCGTCCCCCTCAGCTCACCGAAGCGGGCAGCCGCTTTCCTCCCTTCCCCTCGCCCTCTCCCTTGCGCACGCCGTCCGAGCAGCTGGAGGAGGAGGAAGGAGGAGGAGGTTTCTTCAAGCGTAGGAAAAAGGAAGCGGCCGCCGCGGCTACGAGGTCTTCGCTCGCCGCGCTTGCAGGCTGCCGAAACCGAGCGCTTGGGTTTCCTGCCGGCGCAGTCATGGCGCCTCCTGGAGGTGCTCCGCGCAAAGAGCGTTTCGCGCGTGCGGATGGTGCGGGTCATAGGAGCCGACCGCTAGGGGCCCGAGGTCCTTTCGTGCTCCCCCAATAAAATATTTGAGGGGACTAGAAACCCCCCCCCCCCAAAAAAATTGATGGGCATTGCCATTTAAATTGTGTGTGTAGCGTGACATGTGATCGATTATGTGGGGCAGGGCTTGCCTACCCCCCCACCCCATGTTATTCAAGTTGGCACCTCTGGTGTGGGTGTAGGGTAAGATGTGGAGGAAAGCTGCTTCAAATTGTGTGGTCTTGGGCCTGAAAAGATGGAAGAGGATGCAACTCACAGAAGCTGGCCTATCTGAACCATTATTTGGCCCATTTTCTGTAACAGTCCAAACTCATAACCCTTTCCATTAGATTTTCACCTCCTCAAACAACGGCCACCTATTTATACAGTGGTACCTCGGGTTAAGTACTTAATTCGTTCCGGAGATCCGTACTTAACCTGAAACTGTTCTTAACCTGAAGCACTACTTTAGCTAATGGGGCCTCCTGCTGCTGCAGCGCCAGTGGCGTAGCGTGGGGGTGCAGGGGGGGCTGGCCGCACCGGCGCAACATCTGAGGGTTAGGGTTAGGGGGCGCAAATCCACGGGTAAGGGGGCGCAAATCCATGGGTTAGGGGGCGCAAATCAGTGGCGTAGTGTGGGGGGTGCAGGGGGGGCCGGCCGCACCGGGCGCAACATCTGGGAGTTAGGGTTAGGGGGCGCAAATCCACGGGTTAGGGGGCGCAAATCCATGGGTTAGGGGGCGCAAATTACTTGCCTTGCCCCGGGTGCTGACAACCCACGCTATGCCACTGTGCAGCGCCGCCAGAGCACAATTTCTGTTCTCATCCTGAAGCAAAGTTCTTAACCTGAAGCACTATTTCTGGGTTAGCGGAGTCTGTAACCTGAAGCGTATGTAACCCGAGGTACCACTGTAGTTCATCCTTGATCCTACGATTGTGATTCAAGAGCCCCCAAATGTGGTAGTCGGTACCACTTAAGCTATGACGTAATTTTGCTCACATCAGAGCAGACTTTTGTGCTTTTGTGGTTGTGGCGGCATGTTCCTTTGAGGATAAGGAGGATTTGGCATTTCTCACCCTAAACTGGATAGATTGCTCACTATAATTGAAAAGTGGGCACAATAAACATGGACTGTTGAGATGTCAAAATAGGCCCTGGGAGAGGGCAGGGTGGAAGCTCATAAACCTTTGGGAACCCTTTCCTGGGTAACCTGACAAAGTGGGCAAATGGCCAACTTAGGAGGTCCAAGAATGCAGATTGTAAAAGCACTGGGCTGGACCCCAACACCAAAACAAGGAACCCACTGAGTCTTCTTGACATCCTTGAACTGAACCCACCAAACCAGGGACTGCAGCTGGTTAGTCAGATTCAGTTGAGGGGCTGGTTTTCCCATGCTTCAGAGAAACCCATCACCAGCCTGAAGCTGATTAGACTGTACATATAAGTACTTTGTCTGCATAGATTTCCTGCTGCCATGGTTGTGAACCAATGCATTATACATTTTTTAACTTACTTCCCAAGTTGTTGCCTGTTTCTTAAGAAAGCAGAGCCAGCTTACTTCATAGCTGGACTTGCTCAAAACAAGGCTTTAATGCCTAATTTCTATGCTTCCCAGCATAACCGCTGCTCAGGAATGACGGGAGCTGTAGTCTAGCAACATATGCAGAGCCATAGAGATGCGGTCTGTAGGTTTTTTGTTGCATTCTATCAAGTAAATATGCTCCTGCCTTTCAGTGTTCTGAGCAATAAATTGAAAGGCTTTGGAATTTTGGTATTCACTCTTACGTAAGTGGAAATTATGAGTATAATTTAACCCTGCTGCTAGGACACGCACACATGCACACAAAACTTGCAGGGAAGGAGAGAGAGAGAGAGAGCTTTTAAATGGGAAAATATTTCTATACTTGGCACCCCATAAAAGCTTTAATAAGCTAACAAGAACTTTATTGAGAAATGTATGGATGGCTCTTGCGTCTTTATGCTACAATGTTATGAGAAATAAAGAAGTCTGTAAAGAACAGTCTTGTCCTTGTATTTTTAAACACAGGCATGTGTTTGGTAGCAGATATCTGTAGCATGACAAGAAATGGATCATTCCATTAACAGTTCACTCCTTAACAATAGTAGGAACCTAACCCAGAGGAAACACCTAATTCCTGCCAGCCAACCCACATTGTTTCTGCTGGGAAATCTTGTAAGGAAAATATGGCAACATTCTTCACTAAAAATAAAAGCAAGCTCTGCCTTTGATTCTTCCACCAAGGGTTTGGCTTTCTTGATCATTTTGGCATAGCATTTTAAGATGTGTACAATCACAGGAATACAATGCTTTTGTTCCCATCGTGCTGTACAACAACAGAACATGTTCATAAATCCTAGTAAACAGAATGCTATATTCTCTTTCCCACATCAGCTGTATTCCATCATTTCAGAGCCAAGAAGTAAATTTAGGTGTGCTGAGGTCAGTATTTAGCCACATTCTTTATAATTTCACAAAAGATTCAGTCTGTGCTGCATTCTGTGATCCTTTCTGTGCTATAATTCTAGATGGGGAACTGTGTATGAAGGCTTGGATTTCATTAAAGAGGTGCAAGCTGCCAGGCGCTCAGAATGAGGGACCACAAAGACAGTGGTAGTCTTATGATATATGGCTATTTTACACATATATACAGCCTGAGTCTGTGGAGGGGCTCATAGCATTAACAGCCCAGAAGGTCTTGCTTCTCCCATAGCTACAGCCTTGGATTCAAGCATGTCTTTCCTTCTTAGGCTTCTCCCTGCAGCCTGCTTCTAGCCCAGTGCGCACTCTCTCTCTCACGCACGTGCACACACACATACACACAGAGGTTCTGACTTTTGTTCTTCTAACTATGGATGGGAGTCTCATCCATTTACCCTCTGGAACAGAGCAGCTTTATTTCTAATACTAAGAACCCATACTTATGGTACTTGTCTGGCTACTTGAATATTTATTATTATTAATAATAATTTGATATTCTCCTCTCCAAACTATATTAAAAAATTAACCTAACATTTTCTTCTTCCCAGACGCTCCTGAACACTTTCATTATCAGTGATTTCATTTAAAATATTTCTACCTTGCTATTCAACAAAGCCAATCAAGGTTGCTTTTAATATAATTAAAATGATTATATGACTTAATAAAACCATCAAATAAGAACCAAAGAAACATAACAGTAGTTAAAATCATTAAGACTAAAAAGAGTATCACAATTAAATAGACTGACTAATCAAGTTAAATAGCCATTAAATATCTAGCCTACTAAAAATGAGTTCATCTAAAGCCTAAAAGGTACTACTAACTTCAGCTTTGTTCCTCCAGATGTTGAAGTACAACTATCAGCTCCAGCCAGTATGGCCAATGGGCCAGGGATGATGGGAGGGCTAAAGGTTCCCTACACCTGCCTTAGAACAAGGGCCAAGCATGAGATGGGGGTCTGGAGAAGCAAGAATAGTGGTCCAGGCTGCAACTCCTTTACTATCAGTGGTGGGAAATTGAGGATTGCTTATAGCTCAGAACCAACATTTCAACTTGAGCCTGGAAACAAAGTGGAAGCCAATGACATTACTTAAGTATTGGTGAGATACAATCATTTCTTCCTTCTTCAGATTCTCAGCCTAGAACCAGATGAACTTTCCTAACACTCTTTTAAAGGCATGTCCACATAAAGCACTTTATAGTACCCAAATCTGGATGGAATCACAGGAATGACTAAGTGCATATCACATCTATTAGGGTGAAAGTACATGTTCAGCAAGGTGTCTATAATAATTTCATAAGCTCAAAAAAAAAACCAAAAAAACAACGTTTAGCAGAAGCCAGCCCACATTATTTGAACTCAGCCATTGGAAGGACACAACCATCTCCAGTGGCCTTCATTCTACAGCAACCAAACCCGCTGTCACCCTCTGAAATCCCTCACCACTCAAAGATTGGGGGAATGTAACAATAATCTAGACATGGTTCAACAGTATGTCACGAGACTGCCAAAGGAAAACTGAAAGTGATGCTACTATGCCACTATATCCTTGTCAAATACTTCTCTCCATCCTGGGAACTTAAATTCATGAATAAATTTAGGAAACTTTGTGATATTTTCAGAGTTAGTTAACACACACAAATGGTTTTATATTGAGGATTTTTTCCCCCTGTGTACCGGTACTTTCAAGTATGCATAACTATGTATAATCTGACCTCTAGTGACAGAAGTGTAGTACTTGCCAGGACAACAGGCTCTATAGTCATTTACAGTGGTACCTTGGTTGTTGAATGACTTAGCTCCAGAACAAATCAGCTCCCGAATGCCGCAAACCCGGAAGTGACTGTTCCGGTTTTCCTAATATTTTGGCGAAGCTGAACATCTGACGCAGCTTCCGAATGAGTGCAGGAAGCTCCTGCAGCCATTTGGAAGCTGTGCCGTGGTTTTCGAATGGTTCTGGAAGTCAAACGGACTCCATGAACAGATTAAGTTTGACAACCAAGGTACCACTGTATATTGATTTGTGCATCCCAATCTCAGACCAGTGAGAGACTCCAGGGGTTCCTGCGTTTACCCCATGTTTGGTTTCCTTGGAATGAAGTTCAGTGGAGACCTTTAGGATATATGTTTTGCTTTACACATATATACAACCTGAGCATAGGATGAAGGGGTTCACAGCAATCACACTCCAGATGATCTTGCTTCCCCCTTAAGTTTCCAGGGAAGCCCAAACTCAGCTTTGGGTACAGCACAGGGCAGACACACCTCTCTGTCTCCAGCTTCCAGCTGCAGCCCAACCTCACACACATAACACTGGCTAATATTCTTCTACCTTTCAAGTTGAGGTAGTTTCCTACTAGTTGAGCACGGGTTACTCCCATTTGACTCTATGGCAACAGGACAGCCTCTTTCTAATGTTAATGGAAATACTTAACTGGCTGACTAAGGTTATTCTATTGCCTTAACAAAGGAAACTGGTTTGGCTGGTGTCCTCTTATAGAGCTTACCATCCCCTCTACAGGATCATATATCAGGAAGGAACCCTTGAGTGTCATCCAGACTGACCCCCCAAACCTATAAAACGATTGTGTCACATTTAAGAGCTACAGGTAACATAAAGGGTTAAAGGAAGCAGTTGACAAACTCAAAAACATTGCATGCACATCACAGATCCTTTGTCTCTGCAAGCAAAGAGGTTCCTGTTTAGGACTGTGTTACAAAATTATAATTAAAATTATGCTGGATCCTGTTTATATATGACATTTTTCTATAAATACATAGATTTCATCCCATAATACATGAGATAAAATTCCACTTTCAGACATTGGTCTAGATTTTAGAAGGTTGCAGGAAAGCATCAGAAACATATAATACATCACCAATTGACAACTAAACCTGTTCATGATCTTTTGCCTCATATAAAGCTCACATTAACTTTAGCTCTCATTAGCTTTTCAGAGAACAAAATGAAAACACTTGCATGATAAATAGGGGAAACCTCCTTAGAAAAACTTTTTTGCCATCTGTAATGTCAAACAGACCTGCTTAACATTACCATTCATCTTATCTGACATAAAATACTATAATTGAGGAAAAAGTGATCTGTATATAATTATGTGTCTCCAATAATTGAATTTCTACTTTTTATCCCCAGATGTCTCAAAAGGTCTTGTAATGTAAGTTTTGTCTGGTCAAATGTTCAATGCCAGATGGTTGTGAATATCCCTCTCATTCTCCTTGGGTAATTATTTAAAAATCATGATCTATCTTGATCTTCATTTGTCATGAAGCAAGACACTAATGGGGCCAGTGAGGTAAGAGGAAAGAGGAAGCCCTAAAGTGTACTCTCTTAAGAAAGAAACCATTAATTCTTCTATCATTTAGAGATAAAGAAAACATCTAGTTTATGTTGAAGAGACACCTGCTTGCCTGCATTGATAACATTTCATTTAAGGTTTAGGGTTGTCATCTGTTTACAAGGCAAAGCAATGATAATTCCGCTATATATCATGTCAATGGGGTAAAGAAAGTAGAAAACCAAGGGACTTCTTGGGATTGCTGTATAATCACAGGGATATTGTCACATTTTAATTATTTTAAATGGACATTTGGAGTTCAAAAACAGGTCCATGGTCTTTATAGCCCCTCTTTACAGATCAATTCCCCCTTTAAAATTGATAGTATAACTATAGGTAACTTATACTATATACACACATATATAGGTTACTGAGATTGATATTTAAAACTCCAAAATCCAGGGCATCCAGGACACACTCTCACACAGAGTATTGTGTTTATTTTTTAAGCTTAGAACAAAAGTGTGTAACAATTTTGATGTCTTCTATAGCAACAATATTTTCAAAGTCTATCATACATTCATTCCAACTCACCCTTTTAATCTGAAAAATAAATGGCTCTGCTGTAATGGTGGTATGTGACAGCAAGAGAATGGGAGCAGGTCCTAGTGTGGCAATTAAGCCCCTGAAGATAATTTCATATACCGCTACAGCTAAATTAATATTACCAAACTATACAATTTTTGTAATCAAACTAGAAAATGGCTTGTGTTCAAGTAACATAAGGATTTACTGTACCGTATTACTAATTCCGAGTAAATGACATTATGAACACTTGCCACTAGATGGTGCTTGATTACTATGGTTGTCACATTTTCTACACAAAAATATGAGTACAAATGCAAATGTATAATTTAGCATCCTCAGGTATTTCTAGAGGTTGTAAGGAAAAGCTGCACAACAATATAGGTTGTTTAGTACTGTATACAGTGGTACCTTGGGTTACAGACGCTTCAGGTTATAGATGCTTCAGATTACCCAGAAATAGTTCCTTGGGTTAAGAACTTTGCTTCAGGAGGAGAACAGAAATTGTGCACCATCGGCGCGGCGGCAGCAGGAGGCCCCATTAGCTAAAGTGGTACTTCAAGTTAAGAATAGTTTCAGGCTAGGAACGGACCTCCGGAACGAATTAAGTTCTTAACCCGAGGTACCACTGTACATTCTATGAAGTTATATATTAAAAATGCAACACCTTTATAAATTAGGATCCATGTGTGCTTATGACGTATTAGGTAAAAAGGTAAAGGACACCTGGATGGTTAAGCCCAGTCAAAGGTGACTATGGGGTTGCAGCGCTCATCTCGCTTCAGGCCAAGCAAGCAGGCGTTGGTCCACAGACAGCTTTCCGGGTCATGTGGCCAGCATGACTTAACCACTTCTGGCGCAATGGAACACCGTGATGGAAACCAGAGCACATAGAAACGCTGTTTACCTTCCCGCCACAGTGGTACCTATTTATCTACTTGCACTGGTGTGCTTTCGAACTGCTAGGTTGGCAGGAGCTGGGACAGAGCAACAGAAGCTCACCCTGTTGTGGGAATTTGAACTGTCGACCTTCTGATTGGCAAGCCCAAGAGGCTCAATGGTTTAGACCACAGCACCACCCGCAAATGATACCTTATGATGTATTAGCAATGTATCTGCACAGAAATGTCTCAATCTTCCCTCAAAGCCTAGACTGTAATGCTGTAGCTGGATCACCTGGCTGCTGCAAGACGGTAAGAAGGGGGAGGAAGAGGAAATACATGACACACTGCTGTAAAGAGGGCAGATTACCACATCATATGCGAGGATGTACTTTTGGAATCTGAGTGGAAATGGCTGGATCCTGGGGACCATAGTGCTGTAAGGTAGGTGGTACCATTGTCGTTTACAGCAAGGGAAGATATTTTCATGGCCAAATTTGCAACAAGGTTCAAGGGTCCTGCCTTGCATATATTCAACATTAATTTATTTGTTTTAAAAAAACCATCAGCCCATACATAGTAATGGAATTTGTTGTATTTAGTTCGCAAACGGTGTAATAAATATAGCAAAGTAATCCACCCAGGGCAATAACCTGTGCTGTTGTTTCTATTGAAGGGTAGAAGAAAGATATCTTAAATAAGTTAAACATAAATTCAAGCAAAGGGCCTTGGGCATGCACATTTAGGGTTGCATCTGATGTTGGTCATACTTAGGGTTGACCCACTTAAATTACTAGTCACTTGTATTAATTTCAATGGGTCTACCACTCTGAACAACTTTGAATACAACTCTTATATTCAGCCCATATAACTGTTTTATTAATAGTCATCTAGTATATAGAACCAGTGAAGTGGCCACAAAAATGAATGTTCCTGATAATCAAATGGGATCTGAAACACTGTGTGTTTCCCTGTACTAGAGATGGCCCTGTGAAAAGACTGCACAACCTTGAGTTGAAAGAGGAGCCTAATGAAAGGCTAACAGAATTAACCACAATTCTTAAGAAGCACACCAGAGATATTATATATTGAATTTGAATTATTTTTAGCCTTTTATTATTACATAGAAAGTATTCACACAATTTTCAATGTGGATAATTTTTTGTTAATGAAGGAATTTATGGATAAATGCCTTTTTTACAGTGTGATCCTGAAATGAGTTCATTTCCAGGTATATGCACGTGCATTTATTTAGATATACAGTATTTTAATTACAGAAAAATGCAGTAAAACTGGTCTTTTATTAATGAAGTTGCCAACATCCACAAAGGTGGAGCAAAATATTCTCACAGCACTGGAGGCCTGGGAAGGGTGGAATCTCAGATCGTAAAGTTGCCTCATAAGGGTGGGGTTCTAGTGCTTAGTACATCAGCAAATGAAATTATATAAACGAAGCTATAAATCTTTTTTAACAGTTCAGCTGTGGATTTAGTGCCAACAATTCTGATCACTTGTAATTCGACTATACAACCAAGTTAATACTGCTATCGTAATAACATATTTTAAAATTCTCTTCATTTCTTTTTAAATTTTGCTGTCTTCAATGTATTTTTAAAAAAAAATAAAGAAAGCCACAATAATTACCCATGATGCTGCTGAACAATTAATTTTGGAAAGAAATACAAATCAATCCTTTCTATTCAGAATACAGGTCTATAAAGCACTTTTATTGTTGGCCGTTTAAAGACCATCAGCTAAGATGCAAATTAAGTCTAATTAATCACCATGTCCTGAAAATTTAGCCATATTGAGATTCATCACCACATCCCAACTTAACATTTTCTCTCTCTCCAAAATTCCATACTTCCTTCAATGTAAATATTATCAGGGTGACTTAGACGGTACAAACAATAAATATAATACATAAACAAAGCAGCACAATTAAGAAGACCCTATCACCAGTCAACACCCATATTATACCTGGTGCTAGGAGACATTGCAGGAGAGCATCAGATTATGATCGAAGTGCCCAACAGGCCTATGTAGAAAAAGGTTTTCCTTCAAGCATCCTGGTTAACAACCCATACAGGCTTTGAATTCTGCAAGGAAATGAAGCCGTGGTCAGTTGAGAATTATATTTAAGACAACTATATCAATGTTCCCACCTACTGATCCTGTTCAAAAACCTTGCAGCTGTATTTTAAACTAGCTGAAATATTTGAAGAGTTTTCAAAAGCAGTTCCATGTACAAAACATTGCAGCAATATAACCAGGAGGTTATCAGGACATGTATAACTGTTGTTGGGTTATCTCTATGGAGGAAAGGCCACGCTGGTGTGTCAGTCTTTACTGAAGGAAGAAATTCAACTTCTAAAAATTAAGCAGGACCAAGGAGAACCTCCAGACTGCAAATCTGATCCAGAACATGTTGAACTCCACTTCCCTGGTCAGACCAACCACCTTTCAACGTACCTTAATCTTGCTGGGATTGAGCCTCTGTTCATTGGTCCTCCATGCTAACTACGTATTACCATTTACAGGCACCTGTTCAGCACTTCCACTGAACAACGATACAAAAGCTAATCAGTTGTTTTGACAACACTTCAGTCCAAATGCCTGGATAACCTTCCCCATCAGCTTCATGCAGTGAGTGTCAATCTAATTGCTCTTGTTTTGTTCAAGTGGGGAGGGGGGTTTGAAATGGCAGGCACTTCCTTCACCAGTGAAGGGGCTTTTTACCGTCTACCTGAAAGTAAAGCGGAATGGACTGTGGTAGCACTCTCCACAGTCAAAGAACTGCAACACCAAAGACCCTGTCCTGCATTCTTATCAGTCTGGCCTCTTAGAACCTCAAAGATAATATAGGCAGGTTAACATAGGAGGCGGCAGTCTTTCAGATATCCTGGTCCCAAGCCTTTTAGTGATATATATATATATATGTATGTGTGTGTATATATATATATATATATATATGTGTGTGTGTGTGTGTGTATATGTGTGTGTGTGTGTGTGTATATATATATGTATATATATGAGCAACATATTGCCGAAGAATTGATGCTTTTGAATCATGGTGCTGGAGGAGACTCTTGAGAGTCCCATGGACTGCAAGAAGATCAAACCGATCCATCCTTAAGGAAATCAGCCCTGAGTGCTCACTGGAAGGAGAGGTCGTGAAGCTGAGGCTCCAATACTTTGGCCACCTCATGAGAAGAGAAGACTCCCTGGAAAAGACCCTGATGTTGGGCACAAGGAGAAGGGGGCACAAGGAGAAGGGGACGACAGAGGACGAGATGGTTGGGCAGTGTTCTCGAAGCTACCAGCATGAGTTTGACCAAACTGTGGGAGGCAGTGGAAGACAGGCGTGCCTGGCATGCTCTGGTCCATGGGGTCACAAAGAGTCGGACACGACTAAACGACTAAACAACAAATGAGCAACACTCCTGAGTTGAGCCTAGCCCAGAAACACATTTGAAGCTAATACAGTTGAATAAGCTCAGTGTTATGCAGTATTGTCTGTAAATTGCACACCAAACAATAATCTGGCTGCAGCATTTTTGCACAAGTTGCACTTTCCTAATATGTACACATCAAGGGCAACCCTATGTAGAACATGCTGCAGCAATCTACATGAGGAATGACTAGTGTGGGTTGTGGATCCTCCCTGGATTCAAATGTAAAATGTGGTGTCCAAGATAAGGCAGATAGAGGTGATTTTTATCCTTCAAATGCTTAGCAGACCTATTTGTATGCCCCCCTCGTGTATCTCCCCTTGTGGACAAAGCTCTAAAACTCCTGAAACATTTGGAAGTGGCCCACTGGGCAACACTGCAAGGACACAATAGATATACTATGACCAACACAGTGTTGCTACTACTGTGTCCCCACTGTGGAAGGATGTGTGGATCCAGAATAGGCTTCCACAGTCATCTACGGACTCATTGTTAAAACCATATTCATGGAAGACAATTTCAGCTACGAGTGATCGCCAAAGAAGAAAGAAGTTGCTGCTACTCACCAACACAAAATAAGCTCAATAATGAACTTTTACATATGTATGACTGTATTTGTATCAAGGTTTCTGACACTTGTGCTTCCAGCATCCCTTCCTTCTTCATAGCTCTAAGCTCATTGGTAATCCAAGCAGCCAATGGAGCTTTGGACAGCAAAAGATGATTTGGAATGCTTCAACAGCCTGAGTCAGCTCTGTAGAATAGATTACAACTATTGATTAAGGAATGTCCAGCTACCAGGAACTAAGAGCTTCTGAACAAGAACATACATATTTAGACTGAGATCAGCGTATCAGTCATGCTCCATCACCAGCGCATGAGAAAAAAGAGTCAGAAAGAACAGAAACGGTTAAGAACCTGAATTATATTGAGTATTTACAAAAGGACTGTACACTCATGGTTAAACATTCAAGCTGAACAACCCTGCAAAGTTTACATAACTTTAAAAAAACATGCTACTAGAACAACCACCACATCCAGTGAGTACCCAAGCATTTCCTTCTTAAAAACAGAGTTGTGTTTTTTGAAAGGATACTTATTGAAATTCCAGAGGGGACTATTTATCCTCCCCTCCCCCCGCTTCCTTGTGAGCAGTGTATGTAATACAAAACAATTTTTTAAAAAAGTATATTGAAATAGCGCTAATTTTTAAAGGTCTGAATGTCAATTTATCAGTTAATTCACCGCTGAAGGTACTTACCGGTATGTACCAAATTCTGTAACTCATAAAAGACTTTATTTAAGGGTTTAGCTAAACACTTGAATGCATAAAAGAGCATGTTTAGACATGTTGATAACTTGTGTCTGGAGAGTTGGGGGGCAACAGTTTCCTATTTGGGAAGCTAAACAAACTTTTGATATAGTCCTCTTACATGGCTGTATAACCTCAAGATATATGTATGTGCAGTTTGTTTGAAAGTGCACTCATGTAAAAATGGTAGCATTGTGTCATCAGAGAAAGATTAAGAGAATTTGTAGCCTAGCTTTCATCCTGATAGCCAACTTTTTCATGCAGGATATATGTTGTGATATGGAAGTAATTTCAAACAAGTGGTCCAACTCACACACATGAATTCTGAGGTGGTCCAATAAGGTGTGATAGCTGTGTCAAATCAGCAGATCAATCAACTGGGGCTTTTAAACTACTGTTAATTTCCTATTAAAAAAAATTACTCTGTAGCTATAGTATTGTAGCCAAAATCTATGCTAATATGTGGCAGTTATTTTTGCTTATTTATAAAGCTAGTTATACACACCCCATTGCAATCTGTCTGAAGGGAGATTAAAATGATATAACAATAAATTGTGGCCAATTATAGCCACATTATATTGACAATTTTGGAAATTATACGGGGGTTAGGAACATGACCAAAGTTAGAAAAATCAATTTCTTTCTATTTAAGTCAGATGAATAATGTGCACAGTCAACCAAATGATACAGCTAGTGTGCACATTGTCCTGTTCTTCTTGGCTATTTTGAAATATGGAAACATGATCCAAGAGAAGTAATTCAATTTAGCTGGATAAAGATGGATAGTTCTAACTTAACATGTCTGTCATTTACTAATTATTTGTATCATGTGCACAGTCTCCAGAATATACTTTGCCAGGGGTGTATACAACTGAGGAACTCTTTCTCTATAGCATTTCATCCATTCCCTTCCTTCTAGGAGGGCATACATCACAGAAAAGTAGACTGTATGTATATCATTGAATACAATTACCGCCAATGATTTATAATCTTTTTCACATTTATTCACACAAGAGCTCAATGCAGTAGACTGTATGTCACTGTTAAAGAGTATGGAGAGAGATCCATATCTGCCTTGGACATCCAGTCCTAAACAAAGTAGGATTTCCCAAATACAAACCCATCAATTTATGGTATGCCCTGTATCAGCCTGATCTAGAACATTTGCAGAAGAGGAACATTCTTTTTCTAGACTCTAGCCAGCCAGAATAGGAACCTTACAGCACTGTTCTGGACTCTGCGGAGCGGGTTTCAGAAGGGGAGAGAGAGGAAGAAAGGACACCCATTTCTCCCCACCCTTCCCAATGTGCTATATAGAGTTAGATGGATCAAATTCAGAGCTGGCTGCAAACCCCAAACTTTATTGCTATACAGTATAGAAGTGAGGTATTCTGGAGAGTAGGAAATTGCTTCAGTTTCTTTATTCTCCCTACTGAACCATTATTCTAATCTATAGTGTAGGAAGAGGTTTTTTTAACTCAGGGAAATCATTCCTCCTGCATTCCCCCTCCAGAAATACTTACTAGAGCTTGTAAGGGGTTTCAGCAGACCAATTCTTCTTCCTTACTCCCCACTTCAACTGACACTCTTAGTCTTAACATCTCAAGTCTCAACTGCTCTCATCCATAAACTTAAGTTGATTGGAGTCTTTCTGCCTTACTTACATTGTGAAACTTCCCTGTGGAAAATAATGGAGAAATCTAGAATTTTAGCATGACTGTGATTTGGCAGAGGGCTGTTTGCCTTACTCCAACAAAAGTTAGTAGCAACCACAGAATTCCATTATTTGGCATTTGGTGTGATACTGGTAATTATATCTCCAAACAATGGTCTGAGTTACTCAATAAAGTTTTATACCTCCAGGTTCAACTGTCAACAGTGTATCATAAATTCAGGAAGCTCACAGTCCTTTTTGGCTTATTTCTTTTATTTTACTTGTGTTTGCCCAGGGGTTCCCTAATGATACAGAAATCACTACCTTGGTTTGGGATAATCCTGTTTTGCATCTGAATTGATAAGGCATTGATGCTGTTATCCTGTATCCGTTTACCTATGGAAAAGGACCCATTGCCCTCAAGAGTCTCCTGAGTAGACAAGTACAGGAATGCATCATCAATCACACAATTTCACTATAGTCAAACCTCAGTTGTCGAACGTAATCCGTTTCAGAAGACCATTCAACTTCCAAAACATTCAACAACCAAAAACTGAAAGCGGAAACTCAAAACAGAAGCTGCGTAGCATGTTCAGCTTCTGAACATCATTCAAAAACCGGAGCAGTTACTTCCGGGTTTTTGGCGTTGGGGGAAAACATTTGAAGATGGGGCTGTTCCAGAAGTGAGGTTTCACTGTATTAGGAGAAAGCAGTACTGTTGAAAACAGAAGGCTGGATTATCTTCATATTAAGAGTTCCATCCTTTATTAGTGCTCAAAAAGAACAAAACCCTGTACAGTATTGTCAAGAGGGCTTGCTTCTAATGTGCTTGTAGGACTGAATGCAGCCTTAATTGGTGGGGCTTCCTCAGGGGTTAGTCTGTAAAAAGAGAAGTAAAAAACAAGGAAAAGCCCATTCTCTACACTCCTGCCCTGTGCAATGCCCTCCCACCAGATGTCAAAGAAATAAACAACTATCTGACTTTTAGAAGACATCTGAAGGCAGCCCTGTTTAGGGAAGCTTTTAATATTCGATGAATTATTCTGTTTTAATATTTTGCTGGAAGCCACCCAGTGGCTGGGGAAACCCAGCCAGATAGGTAGGGTATAAATAATGAAATTATTATTATTATATTATTAGTAGTAGTAGTACTACTACTACACCCTACGAGCTCTAAACCGGTAATTCCGCATTTTATAGAGCAGTGTCGGGTTATGGATGGTGCAAGCGGTTCCCCTGCACAGGGTGCCAAGCCAAGAGGGTGCAAACAAACATTTTTTATAAAAAAAAACCCACCCCAATATTTATACTGGTACCTACTCCAAGTTGGGGAGGGCGCCCCATTTTGTCCCCTGTGTGTGCCATATTACCAAAATCCGCCCCTGACTAGAGCTGGAATGGGCTGAGCTGGCCTTGTGGTAAGGGGGAAGTAACTTGGCACATGCTCTGAGCCAACCTTATCGCCAAAAATAGGACCAGGTGCCGAGAACGCCTAGGAGTTATTTCTAAGTAAATGTGGGTAGGCGCGGGAAGGCACCTTCATGACATTTAAAGTCCGGGGGCGCTTTCCCAGCCGGTAGGGGGAAGGCTACGGCTGCCATTAACGGCTCCTGAAGCGGCATCAGCAGTGACTCGAGGACTTTGTACGAGTATGAAATCATCGCCCGCCACTATTGTCCAAGCGCCGCCCTGCGCGCCGCCCTCACGGCTCAGCCCCTCACGGCTCGGCCCGGTCTTCGCGCCTCAAGCCCAGCCAGGCCGCCCACCGGACCGAAGCTCGGGGCTGTGGAAGGGAAAGCTCCTCTCCACCCCCCCCGCCAACACACGGAGAGGGAAGGGCGGACATGGCGAAGGCCGCCGTCCTCAGGGAGGCCGCGGCCGGATATGCGTGTACGCCTCCCTCCGCTGTGGGCCGCCACCGGCGCAGCTGACTCGGCCCAGCCCAGCCTGCCGAGCAGGAGCCGAGAGAGGCGAGGCTGCGCTTCCCCGCCCGGCCATGTAGAGGGGGCCCGCCTTGCTTAGGCCAGCTCAGGAGACAGCCGGCCGCCTCAGCGTGAGGGGAAAGAAGGAAGGGGGGGGGGGGGAAAGCTTCGCCTGACAGAGGGAGGGACGAGAAGGCGGCGGCGGCAGCAGGAGCCGCGCTGCCTTGTGAGGCGAGAGGGTCGCGGGGGTTGGGTGGAGCCGCGGGGCGCCATGGAGGACATTAACTCCAACGTGAACGCCGACGCCGAAGTGCGGAAGCTGCAGGAGCTGGTGAAGAAGCTGGAGAAGCAGAACGAGCAGCTCCGCATTCGCAGCGCCGCCGGGGCTCCGGGAGGCAGCCCCAAACGGCTGCTGGGCAACAACCACGGCGGCGGAGGGTCGGGAGCCTGCACGCCGCCTCTGGCCTCCGCGGCTACCGGCGCCCCGCAGTCGCCTTCACCGCCGTCGCCCGCCGCCGCTGCCAGGAGCAGCCCTCTGCTGCTGGGGCTCGAGAGCCGCTGCCTCGGCCCCAACAAGGCCGGGCCCAGGCGGCCTCCGCCGAGCGAGGAAGGAGCCGGAGGAAGCGGCTCGGAGGTGTCGGGGGGAGCCGGGGAGAACGCCAGCCTCCTGGACGAAGTGGAGCCGCTGAAGCCCGACGAGCTGGAGCGGCTGGCCGGCTGCGGGGAAGACGAGACCGGCTGGTGAGAAGGAGTGGGACGCGGGGCTGGGTTGATTTATTCCGGTTCAAATGCGGTGCCTCCTCCAGCTTGCACGCAGTTGGGCCACGAAGGCTCCCTGTTTTGCGCTTGGGAGGGTTAGGATCGCACGCTGCCTCTCAGATCGGCGACCCCCAAGATCGAAGGCCTTGCCTTGCGGGGTCTCCCGGAGGAGAGCCATGGTTCCCGGTGCTGGCGCAGCCCAAGGGGCCCGAGAGAAGCGGCTTCCCTACGGGGCTCTTGGCGTGGTTTCTTGCACCTGGGAGGCTTCACACAAATCTGGGAGTTGCAGACCTTAACCTTCTCTTGGAGGAGAGCCTTGTTTTGGTTCCTTTCTAAAGAAGGGAAGGGAAATCTACCCAATACTCCCGAGGGGTGGAGAATCCCTTTGTCCTTTCTCCGGCAAGCGGCGGCTTCAGGGTACTTTTGTTATAGCAACCCAGAACCACAGCGGCAGAGGACACCCATTCAGATTTTTTTGCTGGGCGGTGCACTGGGGATCTTCAGATTTCTAAAGGATGAGATCCCCACTTGAGCGTTTAGCTTCTGCTTCTGTAGTCACAATTCACAAATTCACAAGTCCATAAATTCTCACTCTTATTTCTACACGTTCCAGGGAAAGGTGGTTAAATCCTTTATTCATGGGCATGCTGGAATTACCGGTACATGTTCTAGGTAACTAGGGGTGTGTGACGTATTCCAAGATCGTAGTAAGGTTTAGTGCTTTGGGTCCCTAAGCTATCTCACTTTAAAAGTTACAGGCATTTGTGCCCTTTCTGAATTGGCATTCTCATTCTTCTAGAGCGAAGATGCTCGACATTTCATTTTAGTGAAAAGAATGCTTGAAGCGAACTCAGAATATGCCTGCAAAGGATATGGAAGATAGACCAAGAAGACAGATCAATATTCTTTAAGACTTTTTGAATCCTTTACACACACACACACACACACACACGTACACATGTGTATATATTTTAGTGATTCCCAAAATGGTGGCTTAGAACTGATAGGTATATGAATGAAATCTCATGGGCAGGCTATCAAAGCAAACTACCTGACTACAAACTACTATGTGATTATCAGAGATCTATGTGCACATAAAATCATGCCTTTTCCCTTTAAAGGAGATGTATGGGATAACTTCCTCCTTTCTTGCCCACTGCTTGTGTATATATCAAGCTAAGTTTGTACAGGTCGTCCCCCTCATAATGTGTGTATATACATGCATTTTGCAGTTGTGTACAAAGTTCTTTTATAAGAACCGATCCTTATGTGTGATGCAGTGCAAGAGGGAGTTGCTTCTTCTTAAACAGAGAAGTATTTTTTAAAACAAAGCTTCAGCTTCTGGGGCATCACTTCTATGAAAAGTTTTTGGAGCTAGGCTGCATGATAAAGGAGAACCTTCAGGATTGTGTAGTATATTACAGTTGGTTTATGTTACGTTTGTAAATTGCCTTGAAACACATGTAAAATGTGATTCATAAATTGTGTTGTTTTAATTACTTATCAATTTAGTCATAGCTAAGAGTGGCTTAAAATAGAAATCCAACTAGTTCATTGATTCTTGGGTTCTTTCCAAGCCCCTCCTATTGCAACCTGGCTCATGTAATACTAAGCTTAACCATGGCTTAGCATGAACAAGCAAATGTGTAGATTCCTGGAGACAAGGTCGTGGGCTCTTTGCTCCTCTGCTTGTCCTGCTACTGCCACACTGCTGCAAGCAAAGTTGTGGTTTGACTTATATTTTGGTCCAAATCCGGACTTGTTTATCTTGATCCAGTAAAACTGTGACATGCAGTGAAAGTTTGTTCTTTGGTTTCCCACTAGTACTTTATCTGAGTGAGACAAACCATGAGCCTAAGTTCAGACATAATACTGCCAAACCATGGCTTAGCTCGCAGCAGCAACAGCAAGACCTGTGGAGAAGTGAAGTGACCATGATCTTCTCTCTCAGAACGTACATGTTTGTGCTAAGTCATGGTTTGAATTAGCATGGCATGTGAATTGTTCTTGTATGTCTTTATCCAGCCAGGAGACAGTGTAAATCTCCTTCTCCCCCTTCCTCAGCCACTGAAGGACGATGAGGTTGCTTGTTTTTGATGGACACTGAAATAACCAGACCTCTTTCTGCTCCTGCTGTGTCTTTCTCTTGAATCACATGGCTGTTTCCCCGCCCCTTTTTCCCTTGGACTACCTTACCTGATCAAGAGGGAGACTAAAGATAAAGGGACCCCTGACCATTAGGTCAAGTTGTGACCGACTCTGTGGTTGTCGCACTCATCTCGCTTTATTGGCCGAGGGAGCCGGCGTACAGCTTCCGGGTCATGTGGCCAGCATGACTAAGCCACTTCTTGCGAACCAGAGCAGCGCACGGAAACGCCGTTTACCTTCCCGCTGGAGCGGTACCTATTTATCTACTTGCACTTTGACGTGCTTTCAAACTGCTAGGTTGGCAGGAGCAGGGACCTGAGCAACGGGAGCTCACCCTGTCGCGGGGATTCAAACTGCCGGCCTTCTGATCGGCAAGTTCTAGGCTCTGTGGTTTAACCCACAGTGCCACCCGCGCTCCTTAAGAGAGAGACTAACCAGGTGCTATTTATATCCATTTTATTATCTTCAATACACTTGAAGTTCTTATTCTCATTTTCTTTAAAATTTCTAGATAATGGTGAATATAGTGACAAAGTAGGAAGTACAGGCAGCGACCATTTTGCACGTGTTCAAATAATGCACAGGCGCATCGCCACAAGCCCAGAAGTGGCAGGAAAAGTGGGTGGGACGGGGCGGGCTTCTGCATACTCCGCAGTCACATGTGTTGACCCAGAATGCAATCCCAGCACAAATCGGAGATTGCCTGTAATTCAGATATCTCTCATCTCAGCAGTTTGGTACTGCTGCTGCCGGGTGCTTCCATGATTGCTATGCAGAGTTGTAGGTGTCAATTACTCTGATAAGCATGCCTGACAGTGGTGTGTTTCCGAATGTGAAAACACAAAGATGAGCCCGTAGTCCAGTGGTAGGAAAGGTCCTTGATTCCTGACCTCTCCAAGTAGAGCTGGGAATGTCCCCAGCTTGAAACCTTCATGAACCGTTGCCATTCAGTGTAGAGTACTGGGCTAGGTTGACTGATGGTCTGATTTGGTATAAGGCAGCCTTCTTTATTTGTCAACACCAGGAAGTCTTCCTCAGTCATAATAGGCAAAAAGTATCCTTGGAAGTATATATTGTATCTGAAATTAGTTCCACCTTTCTTTCTGTGTTGCTTAGACCAAAGCACAATTTTGGTAAGCAGCATTTATCAGTTTTAATTAATTTAGTCATGTGGACTGCCTGAATGCAAATTGCATTTTTTTGGGTATCTTTACCTCATTTCAAACTAATTAAACCACATCACACACGTGTGTGTGTGTGTGTGTGTGTGTGTGTGTGTGTGTAAGTAGCTTTTCAGGCATACAACTCTGCTGTCCTCTTAAAATATTGCATTCATTTTAAATGGGTACAACCTTCTAATTAGACTGACATGCTTATAGTTGAGGTATTAGAGCAACTGTGCTGTCTCAGTTAACAGCAAAGATGAATCACTAGACTAATTTAGTGATTGTGAAGCAGTTTGTGGGTGAGCTTGTTCTAACTTTATTTTCTAACAAACTCACTATGTGTTTTGAATGCTCATTGTGAAATGAGCCACTCCAGTGCAAGGCAGATATTTCTCTGACATTTTGACTCGACAGTTCCAATGTGCCTTTGACAAGCTTAACTGAAAAGTGTTGGCTCCTCATTTTATGATGTGGCTCTGTTCCATCATTCCTTGTTTTATTTAGGTTATTTATGTAACTTGTTTTATTCTTACATATTAAACTGTTTGTTAACTGTTTTGGGGTCCCACATTGGAAGAAAAGGTAGCACTGTATATAAATGTAATAAATAAATAAGGCCTAGGAGAGTACAAATGTTTTCACCTGGCATTGAAAAGTAACATAGGCCAAAGTTAAGTCTCTCTGGTAAGAGAATTCCGAAAGTGGGATGCTACAACCGAAAAAGCCCTAACACTGATATTTAACCACAAGAGAGAGAGAAAGAGAGAGAGAGATGTAACTCCTTGGAAAGAGAGGCATTTTAAATATCTGCCTGTCTTCAAGCACTTCTAGACTAGAAACTAGAAGCTGAAGAATAGGAAGTAATATCTCTAAGAGAAACAGACTTCCCTTGTGGAGATTGCTCTTCTTCTAGGAGGGGGAGGAGCACAAGGCAAGCAGGAATCATGCTGGTAGAAGAGAATGAAATACATTACTACACATCACTGAGCATATTGCACTTATTAGGTGAGTATGTGTCTACTTGCTAGTCAGCTTCTGAGATTTCATCAGTCATCTCCTATCCATTAGCACTATCATCCTATGGGGAAGAACTGTAGAGGATGTTATTTGCTTGAAGTCAATGTCTTCATTGTGCTAACTTCCACACTCTTGACCAAAATCTTTTCTCATACAGAACCGCAAATCCTTGTGGTTGCAGCTGGGGGTGCTTTCACATAGCAGTTTTCTATGGACTGTGTACTCATTGAACATGCATGTTTCTTGCAGTGCCACAGAATAGTGCCTTCATCAAAGTCCCATCCCGTGCTTTCCAATTTAATTCGGATTTATTGTTTCAGGAGGTTTATTTCACTTATTGCCTTTTCCGGGTAAACAGTAAAGTCAGGTTAAATAGGAAAATATGGGATGGCATTTGGTTGAGGTCTATCATCTGTGACACTGCACAAAACCACATGCATTAGCAGCACCAAGTCCATAACCAATTGCCATGTGGGATTTTAACCTAGGTTGGTCTTAGATAAAACTTCTATCCCATGAATGCAATAGTGACTCAGTCTAACACTGTCACACAGATTTCTCTCAAAGCATGACCTAAGCCTTGATATCATCACACTAGTAGAAACACCCAAGTAATTGCATTCAAAAGCAAATACTGTCCTTAACTTATTTGTTTTGCTTTTAGTCATCATAAAAAGCAAAACTGAAATATTGGCCTTGCTGTACCACAATGAGCTTGAGGTGATGTAAATGGTTCTGCGCCTCCCCATTTCATCCTCACATTAGCCTGTGTTTTCGTTGGTGTTGTCTTTTGGGAACTGTTCTGGAAACTTTCTGCTGAAGGAGCAGTAGATAAATCCCTTAAATATGCCACATAAACATGGGCTCATCCAGGTTTACTTCCTAGTGACTTAAGTTCCGCATAAGCCAGAAATATTATCCATGTTTCAAAAGGGCTGTAACATTCCAGATATTAATACAGCACAATGTTACTAAGGAATGGGTGGAAACTTATTACATAAAGAGCAAATGACAGGCAATGTCAACACTGATCCTTCATTGGCAGTGAGGGATAGTTTGGAAATTTAATTGGTCCATGCCATTCGGTGACTTGCAAGTTTTATTTATTTTTACAAGCTGCTATTTAGTTGTATGGCCATGCTGATTCAAAAATACCTTGCAGCAGCACTAGTGTCTGTATCTTTAAAGACATTTTATAAAGTATGCATCTTTCTGCCATTAATGTAGTCCTCCTTCCCCTTTTACCTGACATAAATGCTCTGGAAATGTTGTTTAGCTTTTCTTTCACTCCAGGGTGTTTTCACTCATGATGTAACTAGAAGACATTTGCACCAGCTTGTCAGGTATCACCATCAAGCTATGTTATCATCATGCTAAAAAGTATATCGAAAGAAATATTAGCTAGCCAAGAAACTGGATCATTAAAACCCAGTTTAAAGTCTTGAATGTTAATTTTGGGAGGACCCAGGTGCAGATTGTAATATATGTACCTTTAAAAAGAAAAAAGTAGATGACATTTTTATCAACTAACTACAGTTTAGTGGAAGTGAGTGACTGTTGTTTTGGTCTTTAAATAGCTATAGAAACCCTCAGAGGTTATTTGTAGCAGGAAAAAGTTGTGGACAAGGACGGCTTGCTCATCTATTTCCCCACTAACTGCTTTTCCACAGAGGTTTGCTACTCCCAAGATGTTTCCCGGTTGTTGGTTTCAGCCCAATGTTTATTTTACAAACATGGGGCTGGAACTTAGGTAGTAAATTTCAGGATGAAAGTTACTAGCAAGTGAAAGGTTAAGCACTTATTTGTCTCCCACAGCTTCTTCAAGGACGAAATATCCATCAGGCTAATGTTACACACCTGTGACGTAACACTTAGATCTGGTTCATAGATCACATTAAACCATGGCTTACCATTACATCTGAACACAGCTCAGTGCTTTAACTATGGTTTGTTAGTGAAAATAAGCCAAAGTTTGTTGGCTTACTGACCTTAACTGTGGTTTGGTGTTTCATGTGAGCATGGGGACCATCTTAAGAGTGGTTAATTTCATTACCCTGCCCAAATTTCTCACCAAGCAACAGAGATGCGTGGTAAGAATCCTGGAAAACAAAGAAGTCCTCCTCTCTTCTTGCTGCTGCCTGTGCGAGATTTCAAGGTTTCCAGGCACTTACCTAGGGTTCATGTTTCCTTTGGAATGAGGCACAGCGGAGACTGTGGAGTCTTTATGCTAAATGGTTTACTTGCACATCTATACAATCTGACCCTATGATGGAAGGGTTCATAGTATTAACACCCTAAATGGCTCTTGCTTATCTCATAGCTACAGCCTTAGATTTCAGCAAAAATCAGGCATCTCCCAGCTGCCCAGCTTGTAGCCTCCCGGCTTCTAGCTCACATAACAACATTCAGCTCTAGCCTTTTTCTTTCTAACTACCAGCCAGTTGAGGGAGGGTCGGGCACATATTTTGTATCTGGCACAGCGCCTTTTCCTTTGTTACCTTAGTGGCCCATACTTGGAGGGCCATTACTTCAGCAGGAAGTTAGCATGGCTATTCCAGGAATTGAATCCATGCTGAATTAGAAGGTTGCTCAAGCATACAGCCTACCCCCCTCCCCAAATTCATAACATTCTTAACATTTGATTTTTTCCATTTCTGCTGCAAAGGGTGTAATTAGATTAAACAAAGCCTCATTCTATGGTTTATCTTTCTGTGCCAGTATTTGGAGCCCTCAGTATACTGAGAAGGTCTATTTAATGTTGTAATTTAGCTCCTAATATGATCCTGTCACTTTTATAATTGGTATTAATCACCAATATATTCTTCGACGTTAGCTCAGATATGTGTGTGTCTGACCCTCTGCCTAACTTGTTAAATGTTTGAGGATTCATTGCTGGGAAGTTCCGGCTTAATGAGATTTTATGTGGCTTTTTCTGTTTAAGCTGCTTTCATATAAATGTTCCAGATTAAAAGTTTGAAGCTGTAAGAGGCCCAAATATAGTTTCTGTGCTCCATTTTTAGCATGTTATGAATACTTGATGCATGCAGTGCTTAGTGTTGTAGCTATTGCTTGGTTTATTGGGGTTTTTTTGACTAGTTAAAAATCATATATTTCACAGATGTAAATATTTGGGTTTACAGCATGTTGGGCTATTTCTAGACTTGCACATGTGGAAGTCCTATCTGTGCAGTATAGCTTTTCTCGCCACCTTCTCCCTCTTCCACCCCTTAAATCCCTTTCCTGAGGGGGGGGGGGTTGGGGACATTTGGGACTTGCATGTGATGTGGCATACACGGAGCTCCATTAGGAGCTCCATTAACACATTCGGCCTGAACTCATTTTAGCCATTTCCTCCATTCCTGCTGTATCATCTCAAACCACCTCCCATGCCATTCCTGATAAAGCCACTTCCGGCCTGCCCAGGAGGTGGGGTTGCGGGCTTCACGCCCACCCCACGTGAGCGGGGGCTGGTCCCAGCCCCCGCGAGAGCAGGGGAATCCCGGCCGGGCTAGCCCCCCCCCCCAGCCAGCCAATCAGCTGGCTGGCTGGGGGGGCGTGGTTCGTCCTATTTAGAGCCCACACGGAGGGGGCTCGCCCTCTTTTCACCTCTTTTCACCGGCTCGCCCTCACGTTTTAGCCATTTCCTCCATTCCTGCTGTACCATCTCAAACCACCTTCCCATGCCATTCCTGATAATTTCCTAACCCTCAGGAGAGACTTGGGGGTGTGTGCTAGAGGCAGCAGCAGGAGGCAGGAGGCAGGGAAGCCCTGTGATGTGAACAGATTCCTGCTTGTGTTTGGAATCCACATTTTCTTCATTCAGATTTGACCTCATTCACACACACACACTTGAAGCTGAAGCTTGTTCTCACCCATACCAATGGGTATTCCCTTCTGCCTTTATCCCTGCATTCCAGATTGTTGATTCAAATACGTAAATCTGACAAAAAAAGGCTGTGTGTTCATGAATTAGCAGAGCAGTTTGCACACCTTTTTTTAAAAAAAAAAAAAATTGTGCCCACCTAGGAATTGCACAGTAGCACCCACATGGGAATTTCTAGTTCCATACAAATTTGGTATGTCGTCCGTTTACCTTATGTTCAGTTCTAAAACGGCAAGTATTTCCCTTTCCAAAACAGTAAGATGGTTGTGGGAGAAATCCATGCAGTGAAATCAAGGGGAGAGGGAATGAAGCAGGGAGATCTGGAGAAATAATGATTTTCCTGTATTGCACAGATCTGATTGTTGTTGGTTTTAAAAAACCAAAATCACAACAAAGGTGGTGCTCCCAGGAAATAGCCCGCCCCACTGGTGGGACAGAACTGACATTAAGGAGATAAGGTATATAAAAAAAGAAAAGGTAAAAGGATCCCTGGATGGTTAAGTGCAGTAAAGGTGACTATGGAGTGTGGCACTTATCTTGCTTTTCAGGCCAAGGGAGCTGGTGTTTGTCCACAGACAGCTTTCCGGGTCATGTGGCCAGCAGGACTAAACCGCTACTGGCCCACAGAACACAGTGACAGAAGCTAGAGCACACGGAAACACCATTTACCTTCCTGCCACTACAGTACCTATTTATCTACTTGCACTGGTGTGCTTTTGAACTGCTAGGTTGGCAGAAGCAACAGGAGATCACCTTGTCACGTGGATTTGAACCACCAACCTTCCAGTCAGCAAGCCCAAGAGACTCAGTGGTTTAGACCACAGTGCCACCCACTTTTTTAAAGGCAGCTAGAGATGCTGAAATATACAGAAAGTACTCCTTAAATGTAGACTCTTTTGATCGATTTGAATCTTTTTGGAAGCAGAAGCCATAGGCTTTTCCTTGTTATATATCTATTGAAAGTCACCTACAATCAGAAATGCATAGGTACTTCATTGGCCAACCATATCTGGACATTGTGTTGGAATGGGAATTTTCCTTATTTTATATTGTCTTTTGAGGCCATGGTTACCACAATCTGATACACATTTTCTTGCTTACATTCCTATTGTCATTCGGTAGTGTATCTGCTGTTGGTTATTCACCTGTTGACTTGTTTTCAGGAGTACTGAGGAAAGCATAGTACTTGACCTGTGTTCCCTTCTTAAAGAAAGAAAAATCATTCAAGTTCCAAGATTTTAATTTATGTATTTTCATTTAATATTGTGGTGTTTCTATCTTTATTAGGTTGTATGCTTCGCCAAAGAAGAAAGTGACTCCATTGCATAAATGTATTAGCCCACTGGTTTGGTGCAGACAGATATTGGATTATCCAACTCCAGATATTGAATGTGCTAAAAAATCATTGATCCATAGGCTTGAACAGACAATGTCAGGTGAGTTTGTGAATAAGCGTTATACTAATAAAATATACAAAATAATATCAGAACTTGATTTTTAAAAATAGTTATGATCCTGTGAGAGTTAGTTTTAAATTCAGTTGACTTCAGGGGGAATATATACTTGAAGTACTTGTAGTAATGTAAAATTTCTGGAAATTTTTCCAGGTTAAAAAAAACAAAAACAGGTATAGTTTATTTAGAAAAAAATTACAAATGGAATCTCTTTTTAAGGTTTTTGTTATAAATGGAGCTGTAGGGTGCTGAAGCATAAGGAACCTAGCATCTCTGTGGTTTTGCCAGTTTATGAGGAGCAGGCAAAAAACAATAAAACCTAAACGACCAACATTATAGTTAAAAATATATTATTTGCTCTGAAAAAAATCTCTCTCTAAGCTGTCACTATTGGTTTGTTACTTCATATTTGCCAACATATTTACCATGGACTTCTAAAAACCGAAGGTTTGCCCAAATTGAAACGAGCTTCTGTACTTTCATATGTCAGTTTATTTCTTTATCTGGTGTTTCCAAACATAGACCAGTTTAATTGACATGCTGCAGAAGATGAATCTGGAGTACGTAAAAATGCAAGAGGGGTTGGGGGCTGTGTTGAGCAAAACCCTTGCCACCATGTTGCAGGAGGGAGATGCTTGCCAGAATCCCACATTGCATTGATTTGCCAAATATTTGAAGATGTTCTATACTCTGCAGCACACATTTTTTGCTCTATAAGACGCACCTGACCATAAGATGCACCTAGTTTTTAGAGGGGGAATGCAAGGAAAAAAATATTATTTAAAGGGAGTGCTGAGCAGAGCCCGTATGCATCCCAGGTTCTGCTCAGCGCTCCCTTTCACGAGCCGCTTGGAGCGTGTGTGCAGCGCTTGCAGGCTTTTCCCTGAGGAGGGAGAAGGGCAGCCCGTCATTCATGGGCTGCCCTTCTCCCTCCTTGGGGAAAAGCCCCCAAGAGCCGCACACATGCTCCACTCAGCTCTTTAAAGGGAGCGCAGCTCTTGGGGGCTTTTGCAGGAGGTTGGGGAAGGGACAGAGCCGCGCGCTCTGTTCCTTCCCCCATCTCCCGCAAGAGCCGCACGCTAAACCAGAACGCAGGACAGCAAGCGGGATCGCTGCGCAGTAATTCCTCTTGCTGCCCAGGCTAATGGGATAGCCGTGTGCAGCCTCTCCCGGGCAGCAGGATGAAGGCTCCCCCAAGAGTCGCGCTCCCTTTAAAGGGTGTGCAGAACGTGTGCACGGCTCTTGGGGGCTTTTCCCCGAGGAGGGAGGAGGGCAGCCCTTCTCCCTCCTCGGGGAAAAGCTCCCAAGAGCTGCACACACGCTCCACGCGGCTCTTTAATGGGAGCGCTGAGCAGTGCCTCCCGTCTGCATTCTCTCCATAAGGCGCACACACATTTCCCCTTACTTTTTAGGACGGGAAAAGTGCGTCTTATAGAGCGAAATAATGGTACATTTCTAATATCAAGCTTCTTGATTTTCATCATGAAAATGGTTGAAACCTCATTGGCCCAGGACCCTTAATTCTTTTCCCTCCCTTACTGTCACAACTGTTCAAACTGAAGTAGCTCAGTACTTGTTACTTTTTATTTATTCCTTTTTCCTTTGATCTTCCTCCACTGAGCTCAAAATGGTTTGTGGTTCTCTTAATACTACATGAGATTAAGGCTTACAGCCTTATGACATTTAAAGTAAACAATTAGCACTGGAACACTGTTTTCCGCCCTCTCTTTTATACAGCTCTCAAGAGACACAGCCTTTATAGTAATCCGTTCAGCACTGTCAATTATACAAACTCCTGTAGTCCAAATGCTGGCAGTCCCTACAGCAGTAGCTTCAACTCTCCTTCCTCCACACCAGTGAAACCTCCTTTAGTAAAACAGCTCATACTTCCTGGAAACTCAGGTAAGGCTCTCAAAAATAATGATCAGATTGTAAAACAACTGTGTAATTCCTGTTTTGCTTTATTCTTGCAATAGTCCTGTGAAATATATAAGGCTACCTTAGACCACAACAAGCGGTCCCTTCCATATGGCCAGAAAGACAGCTTGGGCAACATTTATTTAAAGCTTCCTTTAAAGTCATATTTTTGTGTTCCGTGCCATTGCTATTTCTGAACAACTATGGTCAGTTTCAAAATGTGCCACCTTCAACCCATGAGCTATGAAGATCACTTGTTTAAACTAAACTGTAGTTGGTGATAAACCATGGTCCTGAGTTTGGATGCACTAATAAGGCAACTTTAAAGAAAAGTGAAAGTAAATTTTGCATAAGCTGCTGTCTGGCCACATGAGAGGAGAGGGAAGGGGGGAATGCTTGAATTCAATGTTCTCTCTGGCTTGTTCCACTTCATGCAAATTGTGTGCGAGATATGTGGATGTGAGTACTATGATTCTAAGGTGAGCCATGAACTTCCTACAAACCTGAGCATGTCCACACCCAACATTCCAGAGACAGTGCAAATGTGTTCTAGGTGGGTCACACTATTTCTTTTATTTGGGCAATGGGTGGGGTATTTGATTCTTACAAATTCATTCTTCTGAAACCGTGGAAGCATAATTTTGAATGATCATTTTTGTGACTGGATGCCCAGATCCAAGTTAGGGGCAAGTACTCTTTGGTGAGAGAACCTTGGCAGAGATTTAAAATCACAAAATATGCAGCATGGCAAAGCTGTATATCATTCTCTTAAAATATGTCTAAGTTCCTTCCGAAGTTCCCGCTTCTGTAGCACAGAAAAAGACCACATGTCTGGTAAATTTAAAACTGCTTAATTACAATTTCTCCAGAGGTCAGATTATGTGCTTTTCCATACAGCTTTCAGAAACACAGGCAGCAAAACTTGGCTTTGTTACAGTGGTGAAAGTTTCTAAGTTATTGGTTCAGGAATATAAGAAAGGCTTGTTAGAGCCATGTGGTCTTGAGTTTGGAGCAACCAGCTCACACCTCTTTAAAGGCTGTACTCAGGTAGACTGAAGATGAACAATAGGTTTGGTTACCTTCCCCCCAACCTAGTTAAGGCTGGCAGGACAGCTTACTTTGTGGCTATCCCATGGTTTACTTAATATCAAGGAATGGAGTGTAAATTAATGGAACCTGAATACACTTTCAGAATGGTGAATTGAGTTGAATTGAAGCCTGAATTGATTACATAAATTAATGACACTGTAAAAACATTTCAGTGTTTCATCCAACTTAATTCTGTTTCTTCACTGACAGCTCAGTGAAGTCTTCTTCATCTGCACTAAGCAAGGTTAATGCCATTTGACTCATTGTAAACTGATCTGCACCTAAACAAAGGAAAAGCGAATTTGTGGGTCAGCTAGCTTAAGTTGCTTTTTCTAGCACAATCCCCACCACCAATTAAATTACTGAGACAAGTAATATAGTACAAAACAGTTTTAGATTTTTTTCTATTTTTTCCTTTTTTTTATAGGTCATTACAAAAATTCAGCAGATAGAAATCCTCCGTTGAGCCCACAATCCTCTATAGATAGTGAATTAAGTGCTTCAGAAATGGATGAAGATTCAATTGGTTCAAATTACAAACTAAATGACTTAACAGATGTGCAGATTTTAGCACGGATGCAAGAGGAAAGTAAGTATGTTTGTCGGTCATTTCAGTCACCAATCTTGACTTAGATTTTTGGAGAACTTGATTCTTGCTCTTCGTTTCATATGAAAAGTATATGTATCATCATCCATAAAGTTATTATCTGAGCTGTCCTAATGTCTACCTATTTCAGAGACTGAGCAGAGGAAAGGGTGGAAGAATGCAGGATTGGCCCAATGGCCAGATCCAATTTCTTACTCCTCTCTTCAGCAGTCTGAATTATTCTTGACTGATCCACCTGTCTTCCAGCCACTGACATGCATGCCCTGGTCACATCCAAATTGGACTGTTGTAACACATATTACATAGGGCTTCTTCTGCAAATACTTTGGAAATATTAGCTTGTGCAAAATATGGTGGCCAGATTAATTTCTGAATCTGATTTATCTTATCATATCACCCCAGTTTTGTTTCATCTGCACTGGTTTCCAGTTCATAATTGGACAAAATCCAGTTTCAGTTGTCCCTCTCTTTTAAATCATGTGAGCTAAGGAGGCCTTTTTATTTTACTGAGTTTTGAATTTGGGTTAAGCTACTTACTCCTGGTTTTATGCTGAATTGTTTTACATTAGTCTTGGTGTCAGTAATGAAAACCGATGTTAGTTATTTGAACAGTTCTGTTTTGTTGATTGAACTGTCCTTGTGGTATTTATTTATTTTTTTGTAAACAGCTTTTGGTTTATTTTATGAAGAAAAGCAGGAAATAAAATTTTAAAATAAATAATTTCCAAGTTAGATGCCCGCCTTCCTTTGAGGAAGAGAAGCTCTTTGTTTATACAGTAGTACCTCGGGTTAAGAACTTAATTCGTTCTGGAGGTCCGTTCTTAACCTGAAACTATTCTTAACCTGAAGCACCACTTTAGCTAATGGGGCCTCCCGCTGCTGCCGCGCCGCCGGAACACAATTTCTATTCCCATCCTGAAGCAAAGTTCTTAACTTGAAGCACTATTTCTGGGTTAGCGGAGTGTGTAACCTGAAGCGGATGTAACCCGAGGTACCACTCCACTAACTTAGAGTGACTTCAGAATCAGATGGGATCAGACAAGCAAATAGAACTTGAGTTCAGACAATGTCCTTACTGTTGTTAGGTCTCCGGCAAGAATATGCAGCTACTGCTTCTCGGCGTAGTTCCGGCTCTTCGTGCAGTTCTATGAGGCGAGGTACATTTAGCGACCAGGAACTTGATGCGCAGAGCTTAGAAGATGAAGAAGACAGCTGCCATCATGCGGTGCACCCAGCTGTTAACCGGTTCTCTCCATCACCACGCAATTCACCGCGGCCTTCACCAAAGCAGTCCCCACGGAATTCTCCTCGCTCTCGATCACCTGCCAGAGGGATGGAGTACAGCAGAGTGTCACCTCAGCCTATGATTACTCGTTTGCAGCAGCCTCGTCTTTCACTTCAAGGCCATCCCACAGATTTACAGACTAGCAATGTCAAAAACGAAGGTAAAGGGCTTGGTCTCGAATTTTGTGTGTTGAGCGCCCTAGGAAGTTGCGCGGTAGGTAGTATTTAAAACCAACTAAATGGTGTGGCGTTTCTGCTGAATCTGCTGAGAGTCATGCAAGAACATGTAGAATAAGCATCTTGACCATTCTTTTCATTAGGGCGACTAGAAATCAATAAGCTTAGAAAGTAATTGAGCTAATTGAGTTTTGGGTAGATATAGATTATTGTCATTCTGTGGCTGCTTAGTTTTCAAATTTCTCTAGTGCTGAGCAGTTTATCAGAAAGGTAGAATATCTAGAAGAAGAGTGACACGAAACCAATGCAAATATAAAATATTTACTACACATAAAATGGCAAAATAAGCACAGTTAATGTGATAAAAGACAAAAAGAAGCAACAGAATGACAGATAAATAGAAAGTCTGGGTTGGAATGCTTTAGCAAAGAAAAACACACACAAATGCTTCCCTAAAATGCTATTTTCAAACTAGATGACAGAATGAGACCTAGCTGGGGTTACCTGTGGAAGGAATACTACAGGATTGATGTCAGATCTGAAAAGGACCTGCCCCTTGCATTCAGTCATTAGCCTGGTCCACACTCAACATGAAACCACCTTTAAAAATAAACTTTCGTTTAATGCACAGAAGCACTTGCTTCTCTCCTGCTTTTGACAGTGCCATGCATGGAAGGAAACAAGACATTTTGGCTTGTTGTGACATGCAAAGCTGGACTCATGTTTTTTTTTCTTCTGTAAACAAAACCGCAAAAGGAAGCTAAGGTTTGTTCTTGGCTTACTGTTTATGGTTTATGTGGACAAAACAATTCACTAGCCCAGTTCACATCAAGACAATCCAGACCCGGGCTTGTTTTCTCCCTTTCCGCTGCACAGTGAGGAGTAGGAGAGGAGCAAGGCGCTTAAGTACATTAAAGGTAAAGGGACCCTGACCATTAGGTCCAGTCGTGGCCGACTCTGGGGTTTGGGCGCTCATCTCGCTTTATTGGCCGATGGGGCCGGCGTACAGCTTCCAGGTCATGTGGCCACCATGACTAAGCTGCATCTGGCAAACCAGAGCAGCGCACGGAAACGCCGTTTACCTTCCCGCCAGAGTGGTACCTATTTATCTACTTGCACTTTGACGTGCTTTCGAACTGCTAGGTTGGCAGGAGCAGGGACCAAGCAATGGAAGCTCACCCGTCATGGGTATTCGAACTGCCAACCTTCTGATCGGCAAGTCCTAGGCTCTGTGGTTTAACCCACAGCGCCACCCGCTTCCCTTTTAAGTACATTAAACCATAGTTAATACTAAACTACAGTTTAGTATTAGAACATACGAAAGACTAGTATATATTTTCAAGCAGGGATGGTGAACCATTGTCTGCCTAGAGGCTGTAATCTCTTCTAGGCCACATGACTGTGGGTGGGGATAGAAGCCCAAGTAGGTAGAGTAATAAATACTATTTTTACCTTTATACAATAGACTTGTTTACACATACCTCCCTCCCTGAACTCCATCCAGGCAAGCAGGATTCATTATTAGAGTTCAAGGATACCTTCTAGCAAGGCACAAACATTCAAGGAGGATGCAAAACAGGGCCAGTGAAGGGTTTGGCGCTCCTGAGAGTTTCCTGGCCCTGAGGTTCCCCATCCGTGAATTAAAGCAACAAGTTCAACGTACGCTTGGCTTTTGGCTGATCTAACGTATGGGAAACATTGCATGAGGATTTAAATAGGGCAGCTTAATTTGATTCTTAAAACTCTGTTTCTAACATCTGAAAATGTAGAAGTTAAACTTGTGGGAGGAACATGAGCATTCTAGTATGGTCGGTTTTACAAAATACAATAAGAAGATTCATTAAAAAACACACATTCCTGACATTTTTCTAGTAACAAAGTTTCTCAAGTCATTTTCTCCGAAGGACACAATAGAATAAATATTGGTTAGATAGAGCTGTCTGTGTATGTTCCCCAAACCATAAGTTCATTACAGAAGAAAAAGGTCGCCAAGATGTTTGTTGCGTCAGCATTTCCATTTTAAAGGATGTTACCATTTTGAATGGAGTTTGACAAGGTATGTAGAACCAGCACTTGCTTGATGATCACTCAGCTTGGCTTCTCACTTATTATGGAGAGCTCTACCCTGAGCCTGTGCTAGGAGATCCCACAAACAATATTTGGCAGTGTTATTTTTCTGTTGTTGTTGGATGTTCCTGTTCCTCAGCTTTTCAATTGCTTTTGATATCTCAAGGCATGCCTTCAGATATCGTGCATTGCAAACTCTGCTTTGTGGAAGGGGAGGGGTAAGACCAGTTCACTATATAGTAAGTTTGCCTGTAAATGGATCCATTAACTCAGCTCTTTAAAGCTTCCATGTTCCTGTTCACTCCCTTCAGTTCCTTGTTTTTAAAGCTTTGAGTTCTGTACATCCTCTGCATCACAATCCTTGCTAATGCTGCCGTAGCTGAATTGCATGTTCTTTAGGACCTATGTTCAGGGCACAGCTTTAGAAATTGAGGCCTGGTGAAGACAGGTGGGGTATTTTGTCTTGTCCTCCCAGTCCCTTTACCCATGCCCATTAGTTATCGGTCATTTGTTTTTTCTTTAAATAATCAAAATAATCCTGTGGCTATGTACAGATGGTACCTTTCCCCCAAAGTTTGAAGGTTATAAAATATAGAAACATTATTGCTCACAATACACACATTCTCTCCTTGTGGTATCTATCTAAACAGGTTTTGCCATTATCTCCTGCACATGCTCTAAGCCCAGAATGGGTCAACTTTATAAAATGTAACAGAAGTCCTATTGCAGAAGTCCAGTAGAAAAGAATTTACAATTCTCAGAGGGGAGGGATGTGCTTTGACACTGGCACCTTGCTAACCTTGCACATGCTTTTAAAAATCGAACCTGGAAAAGCTATCCATTTAGGAGAAAATACTGGTTAAAGTCTCCAGCTTCTGGAGAAGGTTTCTATTCCACTTTCTGTGCTGAGGTTCTACTTCATCCTTTTGCAATCCGCTCTTTGCAATCATTATCAAATGTGCTGCCTGCTATTGACTGTTCAGGGTGGGTAGAATAGGGAGCCAGAAAGAAAACTGAGATGGACTCTAGGAAGGTGAGTAGCAGCAGTGGTGCTGAGGCATAAGATCAGGTTGTGATGTGTTGAACGGGGAGGGGAGGCAGATAATTGTATTCCTGTTCTGCAGAGTTCATCAAAGCATGTGGTCAGTGCCATGTTTGCTTGTTGCACCTTGTGGCTCTTGACACTCCTGATATAGCAAAAGTCATAGCGTGGCTGGAAAAAACAAAGCTTTCCCTCATTTCTTTTCACGTTTTCCTAGCATATCCCATGCTTTCTTGCATGCGCATATACCCATGCACCATGCTGCTGGTTGAAAGAATCAGACAATTCTGAAATCTGATTCAGACAATCGTCTGTTTCCTTCTCCCAAGTCTGACTAGACAGTGCGTTTCCTCGGTACAAATGAAAATGCATGTTGCTGCTACATTTTTTACTTTGGTTCAAGAAATGCCTATCAGAGTTAAGGGCCCTCGTCTGCTTTCTACAGTAGTGGACTTGGGAGCTAGGGAAAAGCTGACTGCTGCTACAGTTGTCTGTCCATAGAGATGTCAGAGTGTCCATGGTGATGCTGCCCCACATTTCTCTGATAGTGCGCTGCTGCTGTAAAAGGCCACAGCTTGTGTGGCAAGGGATCCTGCCCAGTTCTTTCCAACACTATAGCAATACAACTGCATGTGGTAGGAGTCCGTCTGCAGGGGTGGGATTTATTTTTATATATGTTAGGCAAATAAATGCAGCTTCTGTAATCTATTTCTAGTATAATTTTTGGATAGGATGAACAAAGCTTCTATGAACAGTCCTGCTAATCTTTTCTTTTCCCCTTACTTGCATTATTTTTCTTGCTTTTGAACTTTTCCATTTGTTTCTCCTATACTGCCCTCAAAAGCAGGGACACACCAACAACCAACAAGAAATTTTGCTATCTGTCTTAAAGAAATCCCACAAAGTAGATGGGAAATGGGTTTGTCACACATGAAAACTTGTGGAATCAAATGTATTTGAATGATGTAAATCGTAAGGAGACAGACATGCCTCCAAAGCAGCCAAGGGAGCTTGACTTCTTTATTCCCAAGTCTGTTAAATTTAAGAGGTCATTCAAGGAAGTTGTTGAATGTTATGTCAGCCCACAGTCTTACGTCTAATTCCATAGCTTTATTTTACTCAGTTGGCCAGTAACGGTTGACTTTTTCAATGTTCTGATGACCAATTCAGCACATGGCCAGATATTAAATATAAACATATTCAAGTTTGCACTTCAATTTACTTTCCAAGAATTTTCAGACATAGGGATATAGTTGTGCACTGTTCACTTTAATGTAAAACAACCATAACAACAATTAGAAGAATTTGCCTTTTGGAGAAAGCAAAAGTTAACATAAACCAGCATGTGCAGTTGTTTTGAAAGCATGTTTCCTTTTAGGAAAAAGTCAGAAAAGAATATAACTATGGTTGTTGAAACTGTTCCTTTCAAATGTGAATCTTACCTAAATGTTAACAGTAAATATCTTGAAGGATCAAAGTGCAGGTTGATTAGATACCAACCATAAAGTTGATTAGCACGAGCAAAGACTTAAACGTCTATGTTAAGTTGAAACTAAAATAATGTTAATTTATTGGATTCTTCATGTCTAAACTCAGATTTCATTTGAGGACAGTAGAATCTCTCTCATAATTTTAATGTGGTGCTTAAATAATAGTTTTATGCCATCGTGAAGGTGACTATTAGTGATATTGCTTCATGGTGGGACCTGTAAAACCTGAAATTTTACAGTGAAGTCCCATTTATCTGATAAAGCAAGATGCATTCCATTTTTAAATATTGTAAGCCACTTTGTGGAATATTTCTTCAAAAACCAGAGTATAAATCAGATAGATAGCTAAAATGTTTGTTTACTTTCCCAAAACAACAGTGACATGTGTTTTATGTGCAAAAATATATTCTTTGTCAGACATATTTCTTTCCTTGTCTCTCCTTTCATTGGTCATATTCTCATGAAATAACTGTCATGAGCAAATGATGGTGGGGAGAAGATGAAAGGGCAGGCCCTGACCTATCTACAGGGAGTCTGTATGCATACTACCGTATGTGTTTTTAGCTTTCTTAGTACACATTTGCTCACCATGGTTATGTTGAGATATTAGAATGGAGTAGACCAGCAGTTTTCTTACTTCTATAACCTTAAATTCTAACCCCTCCTACCAGACAGCAACGGTTAAGTAAGTTTTGCTCTGAGTGAAAAAAATAGACAAATTGCACTTGCTTTCTCCATCTCTGTCTTTCTCTTTTTACATTTTTAAAATCTCGTAATTTTATATCTTACTAGATTTAAAATTTCGTAGATGTCATTTTGATAATGTAACATTAGGCAGATACCATTTGTTTTATGCAGATTTTGTAGCAAACTTTGCCCCCTCTCGTCCTTCGGGTTTCAGGTTGCCATGATTTTTCAGTCTCCTGCATCAGATGGTATGTTGTGGTGTTCTTGTTATCTTTCCTTAATACAGAGAAACTAAGGCGTAGTCTTCCAAACCTGTCCAGGACATCTAACATCCAAGTTGAGTCTGTGAAAAACAGTAGAAGTGACTCAAACTTTCAAGTGCCAAATGGAGGACTATCTCGTATTCAACCTCAACCCTCAGCCAGTAAGTATCTTTACAGTGATGCTGTAAACACAGCTTCTGAGAGTCGGCTGAAAACAATTAGCAGCGTGTTTACAGTTTCATGGTAAAGGGATTAGACATTTCATGCAGATAATGCAAGCTTGGTCAGATCTGATGTATGTTGGGCAAACGAGCATTTCAAAGTACAGTACTTAACAATGAAGTATGTGTACATTGCCATCCCACATTACTTCTCAATATTGATGGTTTCCTTAATGTCTGCTGTCCTGAATAGGAAGCCTTTTCTGCAGCGGTCTATCTTGAACATTCCATAAGCTTGGTCTCTGTGGTGCAGTGGGTCAGTGGGTCTGGCTGTTAACCAGAAAATTGGTGGTTCAAGCCCACCCAGGGACGGCTGTGTTCAGAATTCCTGCATTGCTGGGAGTTGAACTAGATGACCCTCAGAATGCCTTCTAACTCTAATGATTTGCTAATCAAGTGTAACTTGCATTTTTTATATTTAGCTTGCATTCATTATCATATAACATCCCTAAGCAAGGAATTATAAAGCCCCTAGCTGTGTTGCAATTTGCAGCTACACACTTTTGATTCCCGTAGAGTGATAGTAAAAAGTGTACTAATGGTCCCCATTCCCATCTTTTGCCATTCTGCCTTGGTACAAATTTCAGTGAGTATCAAGCAGTTGAAGTGGATATGAAATGAGAGTCAGGATTTCTGTTACCTCCAACAGATGAATGACTGAAAATTATGACATCAAACTCGAAAGTGCCTGCCAGCCTGAAAGATGGATTATAAATTTTAAAAGAAAGAAGTTGCATTTTCATATCGTTATTTTCACTTTTCAGTATTCATAACAGAATTACTTGGATCAGCTGCATACATAAACATTTTCAGAGGCATACACTTTTATAGCCATAAGCTTGTCTCCTGAATTGTTTTGAAACAATAATTTTATGTAGAAAATATAAAAATATTCACCAGAGGAAAATGTCCTTTTGAACAAAGTTGGCACTCCTTTCTGCAAATGATAAATTGTAAATTATTATACATAATGCAACAACCTGAATATAGTAATAGAACTATGGGATCAAAGAGTAATAAGGTCTTGTATGAACAGGTTCTTTTATTAATAGAAGTTGAGGAGTAAGTGTTTACACATCCATGTTGCCAAAGAATCAGCCTCTCCCTTAATGGAACTTGTCTGAAAGGTGTGCCTATATAAATGGAGAGCTGATTTTTCAATTCCTGATCATAATTTCCTTGTTTGTAAGGAAGGATATGAATCTGGTCCCTATTTTGCAAAAATAATGTAGGAAGTGCTTTCCTATTTTGGGACTGAAATTTGCATTCTCCTTCCTTTTTGAAAAACTAACAAATGCTTTCTTGGAAGCCAATAGCCAAATTACACACAAATACATGGTTTAACATTGTGTGTACCTTTGTTTAACTGCAGTTAGCAACCACTCAGGTGGCCTAGTCAGTATTTGGCCTATGGTTGGTAGAGAGAGGGAGCTTAATCACCCTCCCTAGTCCTCATGAAAAATCCCAAAAAAACTTTTCATCCCAAGGGAAACTTCTCTGTGTTAATGGAAGCTTCTCTGTTTTTTAAAAAACCAGCATGTCGCGTATCGTTTTTGTGTTGATAAGGGATGGGGTACCTGTTAGTTGACCTTGTGGCTGGTATTTATAGGAGTTGACATCTGTAGGGCCACAGTTTCTGCATCCCTGTGTATATATAATTTTGCATATGGAGGTTCTGCTCTTTGGGGTTTTCCTGTATTTACTGGTTTTTATTTGCTTATTTTTGCAAAATACTACTGTACACTTGCAGTGGTCTTCTCACTCTTTCCTCAGGTTGGTTGCACTGCATGAGCTTAACTTGGGAGGGTTGCTTTGATTTCTGCCTTTTCTTGCTTTTAGTTCACTCCCTAATTTATACTTTCACAAGCTGCAATACCTAACGTATGGGTGGTGTTAATGAAAAGTATGTCGGCAGTGTATCAGTGCAGTTTAAGCTTCTATACACATAAATATATTTCATTAACTTACCTGTAGAAGTCTTGATGAAAATTATTTCAAACCTTTGCAAATGTAAGGTGAAATTTTGGATTTGTTTGGCTTCATTTTTTGTCCTGTTTAAGGCTTGTTCTAGCTCATGAAAAATGGTCACCTGAGCATTCTATACCTCTCGTACAAGTTAGTAACCTCCTTATGGTTCCATTTTCTTAAGTGTGGTTTATTCTGAAACCTTGTTTTAAACTATTAAGTAGCACAGAAGGCAAATTTTGCAGTCTTCTACCAAACAAATTGTAGAATGAAAAAGGTGTTAATTTAGCTATTGACTGATACAGGGGAATCAATGTGAGCAACTTTATCAAGAAATGTATTACTGAAGACATAAGTCATGCACAGGAAATGCCACTACAGCAGAGTGACATTCATCTGTAAGTTCTTAGACTCAAAACGTTAAATTTCTGATTTATTAATTACAACGCACAACTCGCTACTAAAATCAGCCTCCTTTCCAAAGGATTGGAAAATTGCCAGTGTAAAACAAAATGTTTATATTGGGGTCAGTAGTATTTAACTTGTTTTCCAAACTTATTTGGACGTTTTGCATATTACGCCAAGCTATTTCAAATGGTAAATGCTTAAGCAGATTCTGTGGAACTCTACAACTGAATTAGTTAGCAGTACAGTGGCAGGTGTTTGATCGTGCGCAAAGTGGCTTTTAATTATAACTTGACGTATACATCGAATTGATTCCAACTACCTGGGAAACAGATTGTGAAGTTAAAAGCTCAAGGAGGTGTGGCAAATTCAAGGTTAGGAATCTCTAAAGGGTTGGAAATAAAATAGCTGTACAAGTTGGTAGTGCACCAGTATTTGAAACACTGTGTCTTATTCTGGTCACTGGTCACTCAGTCTCCAGAAGGATATCTTAATTCTAGAAATGCCACAGAAAACGTGTGGCAAAGATGATTGGGGGCTGGAACAAGTATGGAGCAGCATGTGTGTGAAAAGAGAAATTATCTCGAACACTAGAACTGGGATCATCCAATTAAACTCCCAGTAGGTTTAGAATATACAGAGGAAGCATATATTAATGCAGTCTCTGGAATGAATGGTCACAAGATGTCTCTTTCTGAACCAAGACATACCTTTTTTGTGAGATTCCTAAATGCTTCTCTCTCCATCACTGAAGGCAGATACTAGGTGGGCTTTTTCTGGCAGTTCTTGCCATGAGTAAATACTTGATTTGAAACTGTATTTTGATGTTACTTGTCAGAGAAAGTGTTGGTCGGGTAACATACCCGTGGCTTTTTATACAGCATTAAAGCAAACAGTATATCCTACATGTCTTATCTATCCGCTATAGAAGGTTGTGGGCTGGACTATATTTTAAGGACTAATATTTATATTTAAATAGTTTTTTCGGTATATTTTTTAAGTAAGCCACACTTTTTAATGGCATTATTGTTGTTGTTTATTAGATTTATATATGTGACTTAATAGTGGAATCATAAATACAACCCCCCTTGGCTCTGTAAGGGGAGTTCAGGAGAAAACAGTGGGGGGGGAGGAGAGGAGAGATTGTTCCATCGGGGGAGCAGAAATGCGTACGCTGGTGGAACATTTGCAACAGTGCAACATTCAATTCCTCCCCACAGAATTGACTTCTGAATAGCCATGCTTAAGTTTGTACCGTCAGATAAAGTGGGCACATCCATTTATCCAAAGCAAAAAGAACGCATTTCTCCTTGCTGAAGGGAAGGGAGATGGGGAATCAAGGATAAATAAGTGCTGCTTGGTGTGTATTAACAATTCAATGTAGCAGTAGTAGAACACCATTTCCTCGGTTACACTTTTATCTAGGTACGGTAATTCTCATTCTAGTTCTCAATGCCATGTTGCTAAGCATAGTCATAAACCTAGAGAAGTGCAGGGCAGGTTCTTGAGAAACCTGCTTTTGACTTGATTTGCGTTTAAGGAGAAGGCTACAGGATCTAAATTCTTCTGCAGTGTCTCAATTCTTGCATGATTCCCCCCCCCCTTTGTATTCATTTATCTGAATTTTGTTATTTGCCAAGCTGAGTTAAAACAAAACTCAATGTGCTAGTAAACTGCTGAGAACCTGGCTTTAATCAGAATCCTTAAAATCCAAGCGGGCACATCTCATTTTGTTTTAACCTGGATTAGCAATTGCCGAGTGCAACACTGATCCTTGGTAATAGGGTATGACATATTTCACACACAAGGAAGAGGGGGAAGGCTTGGCTGAGCTCCATGTTTCTTCCCTTCAAGTCACTTCAGTTTCTTTATAGTATATGTGAATCAAATATATATATTTATTTTGACTTAAGTTAGAACTGTGTCTGAGGATGACAGTTGCAGAGGACCACCATATTGTGTTGAATTCTCAGCCATACTTGAATACTTTTCAAGCATTGATTTGCCTATATGGTCCTCTCTATGTGGTAGGCATTAATTTACAAGAGACCTCTTAGATACAGCAGCTGGCTTTAGATGACATTTTGTTGTTTGAGCTTGTTCCTGACTCTTCTTCATAGGTCAGAATTACAGTTTTTGATTAAAGCAGAAATACTAGCTTCAATAAGCGATCAGTCCTGTGTGAATTCCTGTGTATAAATATGCATATATATGTACATACATATTATGACACATTTTCTTCAACTTCAGAAGAAAGAAGCTCTGTCCCTGAATTGACTATTTGGAGCTGAAATTTTGTGTCTTTGTTGAGTTAAATGTGACCGTTGTGTTCTGAATTTAACCTTGCACTGATTTGGCTGTGGCATGTCTGGCTGGTGGTTTGTTTTCACTTCTGGGCGTGTGGATTATTTTTGCCTCCTTGGGCTTTGGCCTGCAAGAAGCTCTTTGCCTGCTAAAACGCTTAACACACTTTGTACCATGAAGCATCTGACATTTACCTTTGCAATCCTTCTTGGTGAGCATCACTTCTGTAAAGCAAAGCAAAGCACTCCTCCTCCACTACTACTACTACTACTGGAGCCGTAACAGCTTTTGAAAACTGTTATGCTTTTTTTGCTTCCTGATTTTTCCTAGGTAGATAAGGTCCTAAAATCTTAAGTGAACTTTGAATTCATTATCTTCTCTCTTTAGACAGATATGACATGTCTTTGTTTCAACAGCTCTGCAAAGGCAGAAAAAAATGCCCCGTGTTGCCTTCAAAACCAAACAGCTACTTCCTACTCCAGCTACCAAAGGAGGTAAATTAGCTTACAGCCATTTAATGAAATCCAGTTAAATTCAGAAAATTGTTGTGCTTAGACTTATGCAGTTGAAATAATGCAACTGGAGTCTAACAGCAAGTGCTTTTATTGGTGAATGTAATGGCATAAATGCTCCTTTATAGAACATTTCAGCATTGAGCTAGCTGTTGACTGTTGTGATCTTCCTTCATATGCTTCTTATGAAAATAAATGCTAAGTTTTAGCAAGCTTTGATTTTAAAACTTATTATCAGCACTGCTTTAGGTTTGCTTAAATACCTTAACTTATAAAATAATCAGTCATGTTAGAATTTATCCTATGTTCTGCTTTAGAAGCATAAGAGTAGGTTATATTAAGTTGGAGCAAACTTGTGTTTTCTAGGTTTAGAGATGGTGCCTATACCTTTATTTTGGGCAATAGCACTGCCCACTGTCTTGGAGTTCTCAAAAGACTGGGTATGATTTTAAAGAATTCATTGATTACTCTTACCTCTTAATGGTTTTACAATTCAAGAAAAGTTAGTGCTAGCTAAATTCTAAAGAGAACAGCTATTTAATTCAAGTTGCCCTCTTCTTTATTTTAAAGTAGCAGGCATATTCAGAACAGTTCTAAGGTTGCCTAACACTCTCCAGATAGACCTTTCATTATTGGTTCCTTAGTTGTCATTTTTATTCAGTCTTCTCTGTAGGCTGTTTGGGATAGCTGAACCAAATTCTTCAAGCCTGGAAAACTTGGATACTTTCCAGAAATTAACAACTGCTTATCTATCTATCCCATTGTGTTGCCCTTAACTTCAATATTCTTTGTATAAAATGAGCACACATCATTTAAAACATCTTAATACTTTGGTTCATAATACATAATTTCAAAATATAGCTTGCATTTGTCATTGCTAAATGAGATATTTTAAAGAACATTTTTTTCTAAGTATTTTGAAGCAGAAACATTTGCCAAGTGCAGTGCACTTGCACAATACACATGTAGCATTTTCAAAGAATTCTGCCTTATGTCTATTATTCATGTCATTTTGGTCTGGCTCCCTATTAAAAGTTGATAATCCTATCCAAATTATCTTTGGAGAGGCTTCTTCATGTTCATGTCGCTATGACTAGGTATGTAAAAAGTTTTTGTGGGTACAGTGTAAAGCTAGTCAGTTCAGAATTTATGTGATTTGTTACAATAGTTTTTTGAAAGAATGATTTCTTTAGACGCAAGGTCTTGAAGCCCATTATCTCAGTTCTTTTTGTTCTTGGACCATAGCATTGTTCTAATTATTTATTGATATTTTGTGATACACTCAATAGCAGTCCAGACTATTTGATCATTCACAAAGCACATTTTGTCTCAGAATTTTATTTTGGACTTTGGACTTTGGACTTATTTTGGCTTTCTGTGTCCTTACTCCTGAAACACCAGTCCTTTTTATGCTTAGAATGGTTAATGGATGGATAACCTAAATGTCTTCTTCCACCTAAGTTCAACAATATGCTACTTCTCTGGCCTTATAAAATATCTCTAACAATCTCTTGCATTTGTTTTAGAATACTGTAAATTCCTTTTTAAAGCAGGAAATGACAAGTTTAGGTTGTGTGGCATACTTCACTGCAGTTATTTACAAGAAGCTATAATTCTCCTTTCCTTCTTATATCAGGATGTTGCTTGCTGATCAATACTCTGGGTGGGTCGGTCGGTAGACACAGATAGATTATACCTATAGGGCTAAGATTACGCAAGGTATTTATTCTCAACACACGTGTTGTTGTTTGTTACTACATATTCCTCCATTATTATTATTTTTGCAATGCTTGCCTTAAGTGAAGGGCCATTATTATGGCATATACTGGAGACCATTCGGTTTTGCCTTGAGGTCATTAATATTGAAAAGTATCAGTGTGGATAGTCTCTCTAGAAGTGTGGATGTTCATAGATGTTTTGTAAGCAAAAGGCTTCTGTGTAATGGAATTAACTAGGCAGTCTATTAATAATTACATAAAGCTGATCATAGTTTGGAGCTCAAACAAAGAAATTCTTTTTCAGCCACATGCTTCCTCTTGTAAAGGACCTTTTGTTACAGCAAAATTCACAGCTGTGTGCAGTAAGTGGGCAGAGTGGGGTGTTGGAAACTGAAATATTGTATAAAGTGAGCTTGGATGGTCTTTCTTATAATTTGAATAGAAAGGACTAGGGAATCTAGTTTTTGTTTTATTTTAAAGGGTATGTGAGACTATAAGAATCTCCAAAAAAATTCATCTTCAGTTTTATTCATAAAGCTCATTTGATAAACATTGTTCAGTTGTTCCAAAAACCTTTTTCTGTAGCACACTGAAACTGCATCCATTATTTCATTACAGGTTCAATGCCTTTTAAATCCTGTGATTATATTTGAGGTTTTTTGTACATTTTACTTTTCTTATTTAGGAGTTTTTGTAGTTATTGGTCTCTTCTGAAACAGCTCACTTGCTTTTGGCTTTTTGCTGCCTAGGGTGTTTGTTCATTGTCTGATCATTGGCATGTCTTGTTCCATAATGCCACTGTGGAATGTTCCCCCAGAAACATGCCAATAAGGATTCTCTATACACCTTTATCTTTTCTCAAGATGCTGTATGTGTAATTTGAGGGTCATGGGAGTTTTCAGAGCTTTAAGAGCAATTCAGACTTGGTTCTGATGTGCACAATTATGTGAATTTAGATTCCAATAACTTCTAGTGTGAGTTTGTATTTTTTTTTAATTTATAAACCCTGCCTTCATCATATTGATTCCAGCGTGTAGTTCACCTCCGTGAAACAGAAGGTCTAGCCACACTGTCTGTGAACTATAGCTATACTTCCTAGATTTCTTAAAGGAATAGCATCTTATATTGTCTGTGATTAAAACCTTATCCATTGGGGTGCTTTTAACACTCAGACATTGCCTCATATTTATGGTATACTCCCTAATAAATGTATTTTCACAGTGTACAGAACAAATTCAGTAGTAATGGGCATTTCTCATACTAAATGCATGTTTTTTAAAAAATCTGCAGTGCATTACAAACTTGGCTAGGTTTGCTACATCATCTTATGAATAATTTGAATGAGAAGGACTGTATGCATAACACATATCTACCCCCAAAGAAAGTGTTGAAAATGGTCAGACCAAAATAGGCACAAAACTACTTCTCTGTCTGTTAGCACAACTGATGATAGGTGTCCATTTTTATACTGCCGCACATCAAATGTCAATCTCCTTCAGTAGAACATTGTGAGTGTGTATACACAAACTCTGACCTTATAAAAATATGTCTAAAACATCAATACCTCTGTGTTGTGTTGTGTGAATCTGTAGTACATTGCAGGTGCTGAAACAGTTTCTGCCTATTTTTTAAGCTGCATTTTGTTGTTTCTTCGTCATGGAAAATGACATTCTTGTTTTGCTGATTTTCCAGTTCCTTCTCCCAGTAAATTCCGGTCCCCAGCAGCACCATCTCCTCTGGCTCTGAGACAGCCGGTAAAAGCGTTTAGTAACCATGGACCTAGCTCTGCTGTTCCAGAAGCTGTCCAGCTTTCACATAGCAGCTCTTCACCAGGGCCTTTAGCAGCTCCCAATTCAGTCTCTCCAAGCCCAGCCAGCAGCATCAACAGTGCTACGCTTACAAGACCCGCAGGGACACCAGGGATGAGGAGTGGTTTGCCAAGACCTAGTGCCCCCTCCGCTGGGGGCATACCAGTGCCTCGTAGCAAACTTGCACAGCCTGTTCGCAGGTGAGTCTTGCTTTCATTTTAAGGTTTCGTACTGCAGAAGCAGTCTTCCGTAGAAGTGCTTGCATGTCTCGAACTACAATAGTGTATCATTTGTTCTGTGCGCTAATAGCAACCCCAGTTCTCATAGTTCTGTTTTTATGTAGGCAGAAAGGCACCACTGACCCACAAGATAGAGGTATTTGCAGGGGGGTCGGGTACAGGACCTAAAGACTGAGAATGAGTATTCTCAATGGTCACAGAATGCTGGCTGAAGTGGGGTGGGCTGTGGAAAACCAGGGAAAGGCATCTTTCAGGTAACCTGGTTGCAAGCCATTTAGAGCTTTATAGGACAAATCGTCACTTTGAATTGCACTCGCAATCTAAGAGAATTGGCAGGCAATGTGGGTGATACAAAAGGGGAGGAATATGAGCATTAGATTTCACTCCCATAAGAAGCCCGGTTGCAGCCTTCTGAACTTGTCGAACTTTCCAAACTGTTTTCAAAGGCAGCCCTACCTCAAGATAAGAGATGACTAAGGAAGGGATCCTGTAGCAACATTATGTGGTTTCAGAAAGGCACACAGCTCAGCTGGCGCACCCATCTTAATTGTATAAAAGAAGGCTAAGGCCCTAAAAGCCAGGTATAAGACTGGGTTGAATTCACCTGCAAACTGTGAATCCTGCCTTTTCTGTGGGAGTTCAGCCACTTTAAATGCTGGATGAACATCCAAATTGAAGCCTTTTGCTGTTTCGCATAGTTGTTGTTGTTGTTTATTAATTGAATTTATATACCACCCTATAACTGGAGGTCTCAGGGCGGTTCCCATAAAAAGATCACAGTATATAATATAAAAATAAAAGCAATAACCCACCAATACCTCCCCACAAAAGGGCTACATTTTTAAAGGTATGGGATGTTGATCAGGTCAACCAAAGCTCTGGTTAAAAAGGAACGTTTTTGCTTGGTGCCTAAAGGAATAATTGAAGGCACCAGGCGAACTTCCCTGGGGAGAGCATTCCACAGACACAGAGTTTCCCATTTGCTAGCCCTCACTGAGTTCAGTATTAACACCAAGCATTTACTTCTTCTCTCTCAGTTGAATGTAAGTGGCTTTTGAGCTAAAGAGGTTGCTGTTGCCACAATTAACTTCAACATAGAGGTACAGTCAAGCTTATGCTTTGTTATTTTCACTGGGCACAGCTCACCAGAAGCCACTCCTTTGGAACTCTTGTGTTTTAATGCAGTTCTTGTTCATTTCAAGATAGCTTGCACAGCACAAAAGCCCCAGTAGAATGTTCTATTTGTGGGTGGGTCAGTTTGGATTGATTTTGGTACTAGGTTAAATTTAAGAGAAAACAATTGGAGCAGTCTTTTCTGAAACCTGACCTCCCTAAACAAAGTGAAATGAAAAAAAGATCAGGCCGTATTTATGATAGTTGCCTTCCTGGATCAGGCTAAGGTTTTATCTAGTCCAGCATCTGTTCCCAATAGCAGCCGGCCGGATGTATCTGAAATGCTAAAACTGTTTAAATGTTAATGTTGTCTGTTAGTTACTCTAAGTGTATATTGTTAAAAGTTAATCTAATATTGGGGATAACTTATTAAAATGAACAATAGTTGGTGCTAATACCTTCAGTGAACTGTAATTTTAAAGAAGCAGTTGCACTTGTATATTATGGTCTAAGACTTTTGTGGGAATGTATTTTTGTGTTTCAGAACATTGCCAGCTCCCAAAACCTATAGCAATGTGAAAGATGAGAGTTGGAAGGACGGCTGCTACTGAAGTGCAAAGCAACATTGTTCAGTAGGTACTCCTTCCCCAGGCTAAATGACAGATCAATATGCAGACTGATCAGATAAGACTTTGGGGGTTTGCAAATCCCCAGACCTCTGTCCTTAATTAGCACAAGCTGGCAGAGATTATAAAACAGCACTTTAATGACATTAACATCAGATACTTGGTGATCACTCAAATCACTTTTACATGAATCACTTTTCACCTCCGGAGCTTTCTCTCCTCTGCTACCTAAAAATTGTTATAAATGCTCTCATGGATACAGTGGTCAACATCTGGGCAAACACCTAACACAATGCCAAAGAAACATCTATCCTGAAAAACAGCATGTAAAATCGTAAAAATAAAATTAAAAATAAAATCTAAAACATCCATATGTGACTTGATTTGATTTAAGGAAAATAATTTTCTGGAGCTGTAGTATCTAAACATTAACATATTAATCAAAGGGGGGGAAACGGCTTGCCAAGTGCTACTGTGGTAGTGAAATCCTTTTAAACAATTGTGGAAGATTTGAATGGAGAAATTGCTGAGTCACAGCAGAACCATTTTATCTGGAGTCTCATTTGGGAGTGGTAGGGAAGCCATGTCACTGTTTTTATCTTTTTGAGCAGTCTAGATGCAGCAGACCTCATATATCTGGGTTGGATAGGTTGCATCTTTTTATGTTGATTTCTTGACCCAAACTGGTTTTGTGTTGTTTCATTTGGATTGCCAAAAGGGCTTAGTATCAACTGTACAATCTTTCTAAACTTAGCAGTTCCTGGCTCAGGAAGATGGCCTTTGCTATCGCAAACGACATTTTGAAAAACACAGCTCACACAATTTTGAGAAGTCCTTTTTCAGATGAAATTTCCTTGAAAAGGGAGAAATTGTCCATTAAAATCACACCTCAGTGCTTACAGCCTGGAACTCAACTGAACATGCGTAGAGTTAACATAAAGAAAAGATGACTATGCACTTATGCCCTAGAGATACTAAGGAAATGAGTTGTACTGTTGATACCAAATGATTATATTCATGTGGGTAATGTTTCATGGTATGAGGGAGTTTTCTTTATCTTTTTTTAAAGAAAAAATAATTATTAGCTTCCTAAACTAATTTGTGTTTAATTGTAAATACTTCTTCCGAAGTTATTGCCCATGTTAGTATTTTAACTATGTACTTTGCCTTACACCTGTATTTTACATTGTTGGTAAGAGTTTAAAAAACGAAAATGAAAAAAACAACCCAGCCATATATGTTTACAAGATATTTAGTTCCTCTAGTGGCTGTCAGACTAACCAATACTTATCACTATTTTTACTTGTTTGCAGGGTTCCCTGCTCAGTTAAAATACAAAACAAAACCCTGCTGCTATTGACACCCTATTTCCCTCCCTTCACACACATACATACCTTTAAAAAAAATGTTTTTGTTTTTTGCTGCGTTGAACGACTGAAGATGTGAAAACAGCAAGTTGGGAGCAGGTCTGTTGTAAATGTCTCTATGGATGGGGCAGTCTCTCAGTATGACATCCGCTATGAGTCTGCAGCACTCATGAAGTACTTGTTAAAAAAAGGCAGACAGGATACTTTTTATGTAATGACTGAAGAATCCAACAGGCTCTGTTGGATTGTGTGGTGGGTTGCCTTTTAAACTCATTCATGCCTGCCTCATAATATGTGTGTTTTGAATTTTGCAGCAAATAGTAATTCATCGTAGAATTTCACAGTCCTCGGATTTTTAGTTTTATTAGCTTAGTGGATTATAAGCCATGCAACTTTTACTTGAATTGGATAAGTGAACAAGACAGACTAGGACCAGATCTCTGATCCAGCAGTTTCGCAATCCGCGGGCAGTCTTTATTGGTTAAACAAGAGGCCCTTCATTTTGCCATGTTTAAGTCACGGGATTCTTACTGCAGGAATTTTTAGGATGCTGATTTCTAAAGACACATTATGGGAAGAAAGGTTTATGTACAGGTCCAAGTACCCAAAAAGACTGGGCATTCTTTCCGATTCTCGGTTTAAACAGGTCTTCTAAGTAGATTTATTCACAATTCTTTCCATGCTACTTTTTTTCTATGGTGGAATGATACGCACTGCGAATCATAAGCACAGTCTGGGAATTCATTGTAATTAAAAAATACTTCCCCCTGATCTTTACATCCAGATAAAAGTCTGCCTGGATGAAATCTACTGATCTAGTGTGTCTTCCGAAATCAAAGTAGCCAATAACCTGTGGGAAACCTGAGGCAGGATTAATAGTGTTGTACTGTTAATCCAACACATGTGATGTTGAGCAAAAAAAAAGCGAGGTACCAAAATATTTTAGGTAAAACTTATCGGGCTTCATTTTTCAAACTTGGCTCTAATGAAGTAGATGTTGCAATCTTCAGAAGTGAGGAAATTCTAATTTTTGCTTTTATTAGGAAAATGTTTATTTTATGTTCAGAAATTCAGATGTTACCTTTTTAACTAAGGTGCATCGCCTTCTTTTATAAACCACTTTTTAAAAATCAAACTCAGCTGTTCAATCATTTTGAAGGTGTATTAAGTTCTGGAAACATCCTGCTGCTACATCGTAATAAAAATCCAGCAAATACAAATTCCTGAAAGAAGAAAACTGCCAGTTTACTAGGGGAGATTTTGTGCATTACCAGTTTATTTGATTACCAGGACATCCTAGGGCTTTATGTGTTTAGAGGTTTGGGTATATTGAAGAAGTGTGGAAACATGAATTTGATAAACTAGTGCCTATGATTTTCTTAATTTATGTTTGATAATAGTAGTAAGGGTTTTATGAATGTGGATTATTTTTAGTGCCAACAGCTCAGAATTGTTGTATGTATGTAGGCAGAAAAGAAAGGAATTCTGCTTCCAAAGTTATTTAATTTTTTCTCAGTGTTTGAATGTTTTTGTAAGTGTTAATAAAAAAGTAAAAAAAAAATGGAAAAAATATAAATATTCTTACCACAGCATTCTTTGACTCTTTTTAAAAAATAAAATAAAATCTGTATATACAATTCAGCATTTGAAGAAGTTTTGTTGAAGTTAATTTAATTACTCTGGTCATCTTCATTCTTTAGAGATGTACTTACTATTGGACATCTGTGATTTAGGGCTAAGCAGCAAAACAGGAGTAAAAACTTACAGGCACACAGGGTTGTGCTTGTTCATTTTGCTGGTTGGACCAAATAGCTCCCTACTTGCCACTTTGGTCTTCCCCTAACTGTGTTTTATAAAAGAAAAGCATTGCAAATTCACATCAAAGAACCTGTATATATTATATCTGATTTTATTGGGGGGAAAGTTGCTGCTTTGCCTTTTGTGTATGTTTGTGTGTATATATGCATGTGTGTGTGTGTTTCTGTATAGGTGTGTGGGTAGGAGAAGCAATTCTACATGGCAATGGTTCTTTTAACAAGAGAACACACATAGCTTTAGAACGACATCTACTGGCAATGTTTATCTTCCTTTCTGTGTAAAGCAAAAAAGGCCCACACATGGTTGCATGTCAGAATTAAGCAGGCAGATTCACATCTGCTTCCCTTATTCACCTAAACAGCTGCATTTGCCTTTGCCTATACAGAGCTTGTTTCGATTCAAATATTTTTCCTCAATTGGTTAATGTTGTCACTTAGAAGTGTCTGTTTGAAATAGCCACTATGTGTCTGTGAAAATTAGATTGTGCCCAACTGAAACAGATGCTGATAATATTTGTAATGGTGCATTTTAAGCAATGTTAATTAGAACTCAAAGGCATTTCTGGTTAAATTACCAGCATTCAGTTGATTTGTTAACAGTCAAACATTTCAGTGTTTCCACATAGCTGGCCCAGAGGATTGCTTAGAAGAGGCAACTACTTTTGATTCTTCATTATTTGGAAAACTTGAGTGAAGGGAAATGTACAATCAGTAGTAACACTGCCGGCACAATACTTAGTTTCAGAAGATGGAAGAAGCAACAATGAAAAATTCACATTTTCTGCCTACAATATGTTTGCAGCCAGAATATAAATACTGTGTTCCTTTTGTAGGCCTCATTTTAAGCAATACATTTACAGGAGAAGGAACCTTCAGTGAGAATGCACAATTTCAGCCGACAACAATTGTTTGTATTTTATCTGACTTCCATACCTCACAACCAGGCTAAAATCTTAATAGTGGGAAAAGAACCTTTATCAAATAGATTTAACGAATGTACTCTGCACTGAGTGCTGGAGAAAGAACCATGCTGCTTTGGGAATATACTACCATATGTGGTGGGGTTGCCCAAAGATTCAAGTTTTTTGGGGATAACTTGTGGGTGAAATGTAGCAAATTGGTTAACAAACAAAACTATACTATACAAAAATGTTAATCTTTTTATTGGTAGCAGCAAGACAAATAATAGCAAAGCACTGGATTTAAGAAAAAAAGAATTGTAGAACTATGTCTGAAATAATTCACCAAGTGAAGAAACTAACCAAATGTTAAGATGTCTCGAGTATGAAGATGATTTTGTGGACCTGTAGGTTTTCAGTGGGTGAAAAGATCGAAATTCTTCCCTCCATACATAGCACAATCTATTGGGGTGAAGGTAAGAACATTGTAGCCATCTCTCTCAAATCCTAATGTGCAATGTACCACATGGTACTGATTTAAGGGTTATAGGGAATTGTTTAAAATGTGAGCCTTTCACAGCCGCTGTTATACAGCACCATGTAAGCTATTGCCTGAAATGGGGCCTCGTAGCCCTTACCTGCTTCAGAAGATGAAACTGCAGATGAAACTGCTGTGCTTCAGGTACAAGAAGTTCCAGGGTAAGTTAACCACCCTTTGCCATCTCTTCGGTAGTGCCTTTTCCTCCTCTGTACCTGTCCACAAATGTATATGCAGCTAAACCTAGCCACTCTATAATAGCCTTGCCTTTAACTCTGAGATAAGGTTTCCAACAACAGCTGTATTTCCCAGTTCACAAAATACAGATCCCTTGGGAATCTCCTCTGGTGTTGGTCAATAGGTGACCATACTGCCTTCTAAAAATGCCATTATCTTATTTTCTCAGCATTTTTGCCTGATATTTAGTTACCAGAAGCATGTGTGTGTTCTGTGCCCCTTTGGAGCTACTGTAAGCTCATGCTTTGTCGCTGAGTGTGCTCAGGACAACAGGGAACTTAACATCCCATTTGTTTTCATTGGGGGAAGACGCCTTATAATTCTGGCCTGCGTGGAGCTGTGTGCATCCAGGGATGCTTGCAAGTTCTTCAGTCAACAAAATAAGAAAAAGGATGAACGTCAGCGGCCAAAATCTTATCGGGCTGAGTAGATAAAATGAGAGCAGAAATGTAAAACAAGTGTTGCACACATACCCAGAGTTTGTCTAGAAGCTACAGGGCTTGGGCAATATGAGCTCAAATTGATGCTTAGATGTAAAGGCACTAGAAGTAGTTGTGTCACTGCGCCTCAGTTTGCTGTTGCTTAAAAGGTGGTTGTGATGACAAGCAAACTGGAGAATAGGCCACTTTGGGGCGTTAAAGTGCTATAGAAAAGGTGAATCGAAATGCCACGGAAAAAAGTTACGCATCTGTTTAATATGGTATTAGTGGCCATGTTTTCCATTGGCTGTGGCACATTGGCTATGATACATAGAAATGCAAACAAGTGGCATGGATTTTGAAAAAAAATAAAAACCTGAAACTGTCTAAGGTAGCTGTTATGTACTGAAGTTCTCACCCTGGGCCAGCAGGGGGATACTGTAGATAGTTATGCAAATGAAGGATCGAAAGTGACGTTCAGTGATTGGATAGTTTTAGAAAGTTGCTATAGTAACATTGTACTGGAGCTCTATATAAGCAGGCTGACAGAGCCCTTCAGCTCAGTTCTGTTCTGGCCTCTGAATAAACAAGAGCTGTTTGAAGAATCGCTGTGTCTTCTGATATGTTCACCCACAACCTAACAGTAGCCTTCGACAGTTAATGAAAGAACGGAATGGGGGAGGGGGTTTGAGATTACACTTGCATATTAATCTGTCTTTTTAAAAAGGAGTTGTGTAGTTTCTGTACCCAGCAAAGATGTATGGGTCAGTTCACATTCAAACCGTGCAACTTGTGACCTATTTGTAGAGTTGCCGAGCATAATGTTGGATGAATGTCCCAACAGTCTGCGGCAGTGGGTCCGGGTCAAGGCAAGGCCAATGGAGACAACTCTGACCCCTTCTAAACATTTTCCCTGATACAATATCTTTTCAGGGCTTATATTAATTGCAGCTGAACAATTAAGGCAAGATGTCATGCATATTTACCAGGCAGTGAGACCCACTGAACACAAAGTAAATGCGCACAACAGCAGATGGCATGCTTGCTATATAAACCAATAATTGGCTTTGATTTTAGCACATGCTGTGAAATATTGCACCGTATGCTTCAAGATTCACAGCATTTTAGAAGTATTGTATCATGGAGATATAATGCAGCTTTTTGTTTTGCCATCGTAACCAGTTCTGTAGTAATAGTTCAACAGTTTGGTGCAGAACCAAAGGAGTTAATAGTAATTCCGGTGCATATGAATGCACTGGAAAGCTCTTAGTGACATCAGCACTGTTACACATCCCAGCAAGCCTAACGTCCCTTGAGACTATTGTTATAATTTATTACTAGAAAGACAGGAGCAATTAAGGACAGAGTGCTGTATTTCTAAAGGAACAAAGGAATGGGAAAGGTTAGTCATAGCTCTCAGCAGTGAGGTCAAGAGGGAGCAGTCTGCAATGCACTGATGCACTGAGTCAACATGTCAGGTAGTACATTGAATCCAGTGGCCATATGGCGGCTTTCCTTTTCAGGTGGAAAGGAGGACAGGCTCTTCCTTTCCCTTTGGCATTTATGCAGAAATCTCTCATCTGAATGTCCTTTGTGTGCAGTACTGTTTTACCTTCCTGCACAGAGTATTGAGATGTTTTTGCCACGCTGGTGCAGGAGACGAAGAAACCCAGAAGAATGTAAAGGGAAATCTTTCGTGGGACTTTCTCTGTGTGGTGGCGCTGTGGGTTAAACCACAGAGCCTAGGACTTGCTGATCAGAAGGTCGGTGGTTTGAATCCCCACGACGGGGTGAGCTCCCATAGCTAGCAGTTCAAAAGCACGTCAAAGTGCAAGTAGATAAATAGGTACCGCTCCAGTGGGAAGGTAAACGACGTTTCTGTGTGCTGCTCTGGTTCACCAGAAGCGACTTAGTCATGCTGGCCACATGACCCGGAAACTGTATGTCGGTTCCCTCGGCTAATAAAGCGAGATGAGCGTCGCAACCCCAGAGTTGGCCACAACTGGACCTAATGGTCAGGGGTCCCTTTACCTTTAAGTGGCCCAGACCAACTAGGCTCAGTGATTGTAGCTGATGACCTAATCCAGGGGTGGGGAAACCTGCATCCCTCCAGATGGTGTTGGATTCCAACTCCCTTCATCCCTGATCATTTGCTAGAGCAACTGATGAGAGAGTCCAGCAACATCTGGGTGGCTATAGGTTCCCCACCCCACCCCTGGATTTTAATCTGTTAGAACTATTTGGCATTGTGGCTCCTATTAGAAGATGGATTGATGTGTCATCTTGAGCCAATAATGAGGCTATAGGTTTTGATGGCACCTGAGTGACACTTTATCATAATTAAGAGTGCAGTGATGGATTAAAGGTTTTCTCCAGAGCTCCATAACGTTTTGATCATAACTTCCCATTCCTGTTCATTCTTAACACAGATTTGAATTAGAACAAGGGTCATCAAGCTGTCTTCATAAATTCAAAGGGGGTGAGGGACAGCATTCTCTGGAGCTAGCCTTTTATTTTTATATAGCAGCAGTCACAGGTTGCTTGCTGGCTCCTAGTCGAATCCAGATTTTTCACCTATTCTCCAAAATGCCTAGGCCTTCTTAGAGAAATGGAGTTTATTTTGGGGGCAGGGAGAAAGAAGCCACCCTTATCTGCAAATAAATCTCATGTAACATCTGCTCTCACAAACTTGGGTTTCAGTAGAGTTTAAGAGCATCTCACACTCCTCATTAGCTCTTGGCTTTTAATCTAATTCATACAGACATTAACATAGAACCCTGCTTCACAATAACATTTTTGTATATGAAGATACCTTTGCAGAGGAGAATAAAAGTTGAATGTAATGTTGACCTGTGCAATTACTTTTGCAACATAAATATATCAATTAGTATGGCTGACTCCTAATTTTCCTGGGTGCAGATTATTTTCCTTTGGAAAAAAACTAATCTCTGAAGTCATTTTTAATATAGAAGCAAATAAATATTTATCCCCAAATGCAAGCTTTACAGTAAGGAATAAGCAAGCAATTAAAAATAACTCAGATGAAATATTACTCGTCCCTCCCAGGCCTACAGCCATATAATTCTATTCTGAACATATGAACACAGAGATTCTGATGTTCATTTTATGGTATATTTGGCTTGTATACTCTCGTTCCGTCTCTTTCCCCATTAGGTACGTGTGCTTTGGGAAAGGACACAACAGAGGGAGCTATTGCTTTCCTTTTGTAATCTCTAGATTTCTGGTTGAGTTACAGAGACTTCTTTGTTTCAGTTTTTCAGATGTTGGGCACTGTCTTGTGCATCAAGTGTTCATGTTGTATCTCCCCTCCCCATGTTTTAAACTTTGCCAGAATAATGTGGCCACTTACTTTTACTTCAACAGCAGTGTCAGAATTATTTCCATCCTAGAGGTGCATTATTAATCTCACATGAGGCAGGAACACACTACAATAATCAGCTTCCAAAAATGAAACTTGTAAAAGCACCACATTATATTTACATCCTCTTTAGTTATACCTAAACTGCTGTTGCTTTTAGGTGAAAGGATACCACCCCATTTACATATCCCATTGTCTTCCCCTTGCTGCTCCTAAGGAGCCTGCTGATGATCTCTTGACCAAATGTCTCAAGATTCCTGAAGCTGAATGCTCTGCCATGGACTAACAGCAATGTTTTATATATATATATATAATAATTTTTTATTCATTTTCCAAACATTTTTATACAATCAACTCATATAACTCTCACATTCATCAATTTTTTACTTCCCTCAGTTTCTCTGCCAATCTTTCATTAAAATTTCTATTGTTAACGCATTTCTGAACTTGTTATTGCCTTTAACCATTCCTCTTCCTTTCTCCTACTTTCTTTTTTACAATATTTCTTAATTTTTCACAGAGACTCTTCAAAACCAACAAGCGTTGTCTGTGCATCACATATGCTTTTCAGATAATCTGTAAATTTCCCCCAGTCCTCGATAAACTTTTGGTCTTTCTGATATCAAATCTTCCCAGTCAGTTTATCCAATTCCGCATATTCAGTCAGTTTCATTCTCCATTCTTCCACAGTTGGAATTTCTTCCTGCTTCCATCTTTGCGCCAGAAGTATTCTTGCAGCTGTTACAGCGTACTGGAAAAGTTTACAATCTTTTCTATTAATTTCATTACCTACCAATCCTAGTAAGAAGGCTTCTGGTTTTCTAACAAATGTATATCTCAACATCTTTTTCAATTCCTCATATATCATTTCCCAGAAGCCTTTCACCTTTTTGCATTCCCACCACATATGATAGAAAGTTCCTTCTTTTTCTTTACATTTCCAACACTAGTTACATGTTTTATACATTTTACCTAATTTAACTGGCGTTATGTACCATCTATATACCATTTTCATTACATTTTCCTTCAGCGCGGTACACGCCATAAATTTTAACCTTTCATTCCATAATTTTGTCCAATCATCATATTGTATATTATAACCAAAGTCTCTGGCCCAATGTTTCATTACTGATTTCACCTCTTCATCTTTTGTATGCCATTCCAACAACATTCTATATATTTTTGACAATTTTTTATACTCATTCTTCAATACCTCTATTTGAAATTTTGATTCTTTTCCTTCATATCCACACATTTTACAGTCTTTTTTAAACATTTCACTAATCTGGTAGTAGTGCAACCAATCATAAATTCTTTCACCTCTTCATAAGTCTTCATTTTCCATTCCCCCCCTCTTACTATCAATTCTCCATAAGTTATCCACCTCCCCCTCATGTTTATCTTTTTCACACTCATCACTTCCAATGGTGAAAGCCAATGGGGGAGTCTTGGTTCCAACAATTTTTTATACCTCTCCCACACCTCTATCAATGATCTTTGGAAGATGTGGTTTTCAAATCCTTTATGAATTTTTTTCTTTTCATACCACAGATATGCATGCCACCCGAATCTATTATCAAATCCCTCTAAATCTAACAACTCTCCATTCACTAATTTAATCCATTCCTTTAACCAACAGAGGCATAATGCTTCATAATATAGTTTCAAGTCTGGCAGGGCGAAGCCACCTCTTTCTCTTGCATCTGTTAATAACTTAAACTGAATCCTTGGCTTCTTGCCCTGCCAGATGTATCTTGAAACTATTTTTTGCCATTCTTTGAAAATTGATGCCCCTTTTATTATCGGTAGTGATTGGAATAGAAATAACATCCTTGGCAGCACACTCATCTTTATTGTAGATAGCCTTCCCCAAAAAGATAGCTTCAATCTTCCTCACACCTCCAGATCCCGTTTTATCCCATTCCAAACAGGTACATAGTTATTTTGAAACAAATCAATATTCTTGGGGGTTAACCATATGCCTAAATATTTCACTTTGTTCACCACTTCCAGCCCTGGACTTTGTTGCATTTCCTCTATTAATTATTGGTCTATATTTTTCGCAATAATTTTGGTCTTTCTCTTGTTTAAATAAAAGCCTGCAACGGACTAACAGCAATGTTATTGATAATCACGTTTTCACCCAGGCACCAGCTTAAAAGAATCACACCATCTTTAAATTTGGGATTTGGCAAAGAAATAGGATGGTCTTCTTAGGGTTTTATTAATAATATTATTAACATGCACCTCTGAGAACAGAGCCTGCCAGTTTTTATCACTGGGCTCTGTTGCATGTTCTTAACAGATGGTAATTAACCTGAACATGCAGACTAAACACAAGCTAGTTTTACTTTTCCCAGTAGAATTGTAAAAAGTAGCCTGACAGATTAGAACAGGCAGAAAACTGACTGTTCTCTATAATGGCATTAAATTTAAATGCCCCTTAAATGCCCCCTTGAAAGCAGCAGTGCCTGTTAGTTCCTTCTCTTACAACTTCATTGGGGTGTATGTTTATATATTTAATAATATTCTACACAAATTAATAATTGCCCACATGTTTATAAGCATGCTCCATGCAGCCAGCATCACCTTAACATTTAGAACTCTGCTTTATGCACAAATTCTATGTTGCCCAGCCAGTAATATCATGCGTGCAATGCTTTGAGAGCAGCAATGCTCGTTTATTTTAAAGGTGAACCAACGTATATCCTGGACCTTTGGCAAGTTGAGAGAAGGCTGTATCAGACCTTACAGAAGAGGAAGTGAGAAGTGAGCAGTGAGAATCCATCAAGGGCAATTCTGCAGAAATTCACAGGAAGGAAAAATGGCAAGTGCCAAGAAAGGGTTACTTGGGGACAAAGAAGCTTGCCTTGATAAAGTGGTCCGATACTGATCTGTGCGTCAGTATGACTTGTCCCTATACAGTCTTTCTGTTTTTGACGTTTTGTTCCTAGCATTTCAATGTCCCCAGTCTCAACAGGACTTTTGGATGGCAAAACAACAATGGGCAAGGAACATGTGCTTTGGACTAAACACATCTCCTTAATTAAAAAGACACGCTCCGCGCTGTTCTTCGGTGCTACATCCTGTGCATCCTCGCTATTCATCAAATCATGCCCCTCTTCCTTGACTTGATAAGTCTCTCCTTCAGACCTCCTGATTCATCAATGGCTTTTGGCTTTGCTGGCTCAAGGCTTTCCTTTGAGCCAAAAGTCATCAAGGCTCAGCTCCAGAGCCTGTTTCGAGTGCCAGACTTCTTCCACCAAGGACATATTCAGTAGTAATAAAAATAGTTACTTGGAGCATGTACAGAGCATATTTCATGCCCATTGGCTAGAAGGAATTAGCACATATGTAGTATCTTAAGGGGAAAAAGCGGGTGGCGCTGTGGGTAAAACCTCAGCGCCTAGGACTTGCCAATCGCATGGTCGACGGTTCGAATCCCCGCGGCGGGGTGCGCTTCTGTCGTTCGGTCCCAGCGCCTGCCAACCTAGCAGTAAGAAAGCACCTCCGGGTGCAAGTAGATAAATAGGGACCGCTTACTAGCGGGAAGGTAAACGGCGTTCCGTGTGCTGTGCTGGCTCGCCAGAGCAGCTTCATCACGCTGGCCACGTGACCTGGAAGTGTCTGCAGACAGCGCTGGCTCCCGACCTATAGAGTGAGATGAGCGCACAACCCTAGAGTCTGGCAAGACTGGCCCAAATGGGCAGGGGTACCTTTACCGTTACCTTTAAGGAAAAAGATATTATGCTTTGTCCTTGAGCCATTTATTATACTGTGTGCATGGGGATGTGTGTGTATATAAATATTAAAATTTCCCTCTCAAAAAGAGAGGATATAATCCTAAAGTATGGATATTTCTGTAAATATCAAGATACATTATAATACCTAATAACTTGAGCCATTATTATATTATAAATTAAGCATATTCTTCACATTTTCTGCATGGTCTCTCCCAGCTTACCCAGACAGCAGTGCCATCGCTACAGGGGGGCTAGCTGGGTTTTTTGCACCGGGGGGAGCCTCCAGGGGGTGCATGAAGGGATGCCAAAATGGGTCTTTGATCCAGGTGAAATAAAGCTTAGTTTTGTCCCTGCATACACATATAAGACCCACTCTAGTTGCCATTGTACAGTGGTACCTCAGGTTAAGAACTTAATTCGTTCCGGAGGTCTGTTCTTAACCTGAAACTGTTCTTAACCTGAGTTACCACTTTAGCTATTGGGGCCTCCCACTGCTGCCGCACGATTTCTGTTTCCACCCTGAAGCAAAGTTCTTAACCAGAGGTACTATTTCTGGGTTAGTGGAGTCTGTAACCTGAAGCGTCTGTAACCCGAGGTACCACTGTAATTTGTTTCAAAATATATTAATCCTGTATTTTATATTGCTGGAATCCACCTGAGGACCTTCTGGTGAAGGGCAGCTAATAAGACTATTCCATTAATGGCTGAAATGCTTTATGCTCTACACACACACACACACACACACACACAGCCTTTTTGCTGTTAAACACAAGTGCTACCCACTCTCCATAACTGTGAGCATTACACCACATCTCGTTTGGAAATGACATTTCCTTTATCATTGTGGATCCTTCGCAAGGTAAAAGGTGACATATATTGCCCTTTCGTGGGCCTGACAAAAGTCCTGTGCCCAAGAACAGTATTGGGCAGGTGGCCATGGATGTAAATGGGAAGAACTGACGAACAGTTTTTAGAACACTGAGTCCTCCTGAGTCACTGTGTTCTCATTTGCTGATTAATAGTAGGATTTAAATATATATATATATATCAGGAAACCCTTAAATACGTGACAGCCATTCTTAGCGGCTGCATATGGGTGAAGAGCCAACGGCACATTAGGGACTGAGAGTGATGAATGAGAATAGGGTCCTTCCTCTACTCTTAAAAAGGGAGGCAGGAGAGGGTAATGGGCATTGTGCTCTAAGTGTCACGCTACCACACTGCTGTTGGTTAGCTGTACGCATGAATGTCTTCTGAATGTTTGTCCACAATCAGAGGCAGTTTCAAGGTGGCACGACCAGCCTGTTGGCACTGCGTCCCATGCTGCCGAGGGTGCCAAAACAAGGCTGCAGAATGGAGCGTGAGAGGTGGGGGATGGATTTTAGCATTGCACAGTGCGCCACTGAAATTTGAGATCCCATAAAAGAAGTGGGAGGAAATGATTAATAAAAGGACCCACAAAGGGGAGGGTGGAAGTCCAGGAGATTCCTTGGGATGTTGTTTTTATTATTTATGTTTGAGTGAGAGCTGGACCATAAAGAAGGCTGACTGCCGAAGAATGATGCTTTTGAACTATGGTGCTGGAGGAGACTCTTGAGAGTCCCATGGACTGCAGGAAGATCAAACCCATGTATTCTGAAGGAAATCAGCCCTGAGTGCTCACTGGAAGGACAGATCGTGAAGCTGAGGCTCCAATACTTTGGCCACCTCATGAGAAGAGAAGACTCCCTGGATAAGACCCTGATGTTGGGAAAGATGGAGGGCACAAGGAGAAGGAGACGACAGAGGACAAGATGGTTGGATAGTGTTCTCAAAGCTACCAGCATGAGTTTAACTGAGAGAGGCAGTGGGAGACAGGAGTGCCTGGCATGCTCTGGTCCATGGGGTCACAAAGAGGCGGACACTACTAAACGACTAAACAACAACACATCTCTGTAAAACTTTAAGTTAAAAAAGCAAAAAATTAAATTTATTTTTTTAAAATAAATTTGAGAGCCCAACTTCTGTCACTGCTGCAACCTCCCTTTCCACCATTTTTAGTTAAGGCCCAATATAGATGTTGCACACCAGACATGGTTAACACCCTCCCTGTTAAAAAGGAAGAGGGATTTAAGACGTTGCAGCCCTCAGAAAATTGGTGATGGAGAAAGAGTCAAATGCCCCAATAAGCTTCTTGAAGCTATGAGGGCAACAGCTTGAGGGGATATGTGTGCTCTGAACCCAATTCTTTTCCTTTGCAAAAACCTCATTTTTTTACTAGTGAATACCACAACCCCAGCTGGCTCATTAATCTTTTCCTACTTCTCTCTGTGGCACAGTTCTGGCCTCCCCTCAACCTGTCTCTTTTAAAACCTCCAGTTCCACTCAGCTTACATTCCCTAGAGGCGGACAGACTACATGGCATCCACCAAATCTTAGTACACAAATGGAAGAATGTTTGCTAACCCTCTGACAGTAACATATTTCCTTGCCAGTGACACCCTGGTCACTTTCTCTCCAAGCCCTCAAAAAGTATTATGCCCACTTTCTAGGCTATATGTAACTTCTGCAGTTGGCTGCTCAGAGCCAGTGTTTTTTCCTCCTGGCTATGCATATTTACTGTCTCTCCCTCTTACCCCTTTTTCATACTCCTTTTAAATTATTCTCTTTGGGAAGGGAGAGAAAGAAAGAAAGAGGGATGAGATCTCATTCACATGTTGGACCCTCAAATTTCAACACAAGGCAGAGTTTGGAAAGTTTGCCTGTGAAGGTTTGCCTACTGCAGAACACAAATGTAGTTTAGAACATACAGTACAGTGGTACCTCGGGTTAAAACTTAATTCGTTCTGGAGGTCTGTTCTTAACCTGAAACGGTTCTTAACCTGAAGCACCACTTTAGCTACTGGGGCGTCCCGCTGCCGCTGCACGATTTCTGTTCTCATCCTGAAGCAAAGTTCATAACCCGAGGTAATATTTCTGTGTTAGCGGAGTCTGTAACCTGAAGTGTATGTAACCTGAGGTACCACTGTATTTTAATAGTTAGAGAGCTAATTCAACCCAGGGTGTTGCCAGAGAACCCTTGCAAGCTTAATGTGCTGTGTTTGCTGACAAAAATTGCTCACGTCCAATCTGACGTATATTGCTTTTTGTCACATAGTCTAGGGTAGGAGTGGTCTAGGACATTGTCTTACCAACTGATCAGCTTCAGTTGTATTGTTACCTGTCAATGTACAGAGTGCTTTCCTTAGGGAGATGTTCCCTATCCCCTGATGGCTCAACCCTTACCCTGCTTGGCTAACAGGGCAAGAGTGCCTTGTTCTTTTCATTTCGATTTGCTTCTTTCAGTGGGGGCCATGTTTAATCTATACTGAAAGAACCAGTGCTGCAGTGGCTGTTCTTGGAGAGAGATTGCACAGACAGCAGCACAACCGATTTGTTTCAGCCAGTTCTGCTTTCTAAGGACAGCTGATTTCCCAGAACTGAAAAGATTAACCAGAGCTAAAAATGCTAATAAAACAGCATTGCAGAATAGTGGCTGGCTTCGGACCAGATTTGGCTCACAGGCTGCCTGTTGCACAACACTGCCTGTTTGATTAGCATACCCTTTTTGTGATAGTTTACTACACTGGTTAAGAACTGAATACTCAGGGTGGTATAGTGATGATTGAATCACTATGTAACTTTGTCCTTTAAAAAGGTAAAGGGACCCCTGACCATTAGGTCCAGTTGTGGCCAACTCTGGGGTTGCGACGCTCATCTCGCTTTATTGGCCAAGGGAGTCAGTGTACAGCTTCCGGGTCATGTGCTCAGCATGACTAAGCCACTTCTGACGAACCAGAGCAGCGCACGGAAATGCCATTTACCTTCCCACCAAAGCGGTTCCTATTTATTTACTTGCACTTTGATGTGCTTTTGAACTGCTAGGTTGGCAGGAGCAGGGACCGAGCAACGGGAGCTCACTCCATTGCGGGGATTCGAACTGCCGACCTTCTGATCGGCAAGTCCTAGGCTCTGTGGTTTAACCCACAGCGCCACCTGCGTCCCTCCTCTTTGTCCTTTTTGTCCTTTAGGGCGTATCAATTTCACAAATGTTCTGTTATTATACTTGCAAATGTGCTCTCACAGCTGAGTTACTTCTGCCCCCTTCAACATAACATTTACCCTACAAAACTCAACTGCAAATAATAAAAGGTAGGTTAGAAACTGGAGTGAAAGGAACAATTTTATTTACTCTGTGCAAAGCTGTCCTCGCTAAAATTGAGTGTAAAAGTTCCTCTATAGCAAATTCTGCAGAATATGGCTGTGCAAATATCTCTAACACCAGCCCACTTTTCAGAAGTTACATTCGTAGATAAAAAGGACTGTACACTTATCTTGCCCTCAGGGAAAACTGAAGGAACTGAGCATGTTTAGCCTGAAGAAACAAAGATTAAGTGGAGGGAGGAGGGCAGGAGATGGGTCAATATCTAAAAGATTATCAGAAAGAAATAGTAGAGGAGAGGGCTAATAACAGTAGGTTTAAATTACAGGAGGGAGGCTTAGAAAAGACAGGTTCAATTGGTGTCTATAAAACAAGGATAGCTATGTGCATCACCAAATAGAAATATTTTTTGTCTGCTAATGTTTCTTCCACACTAAATATATTGTGTGGAACACTTACAACTTTCCTTCCTGTAGTGATTCGATTTTGGAAATATTATTCAGTTTCCCCAGCAAATTTCACAGCAAAACAGTGGTACCTTGGGTTACATATGCTTCAGGTTACAGACGCTTCAGGTTACAGACTCTGCTAACCCAGAAATAGTACCTCGGGTTAATAACTTTGCCTCAGGATAAGAACAGAAATCGTGCTCCGGTGGCGCGGCAGCAGCAGGAGGCCCCATTAGCTAAAGTGGTGCTTCAGGTTAAGAACAGTTTCAGGTTAAGAATGGACCTCCGGAACGAATTAAGTACTTAACCTGAGGTACCACTGTACATTGCTGGCTTGAAAAAGCAATCTTCTCCTTTCTCATCCAGCCCAGCAAACATGATAATTATTTATTGCCGTTGACATAACAGAAGATCACTGCTTGACAGGCACCGATTGGATCATGCCTGTATCACATAGAGCAACATCTGCCCACATCATTTAGTGTTTAATTTGCCCCCCCTTTTTTCCTGGACATGCTGTCATATTCCTTATATTCTCAGACCCATTGATTCATCTAGTCCCAGCATGTCTACACACCAGGGGTCAGCAAACCTTTTCAGGAGGGGGCCGGTCCACTGTCCCTCAGACCTTGTCGGGGGCTGGATTATATTTTGGCGGGGGGGGGAATGAATTAATTCCTATGCCCCACAAATAACCCAGAGATGCATTTTAAATAAAAGCACACATTCTACTCATGTAAAAACATGCTGATTCCCAGACCATCCACGGGCTGGATTTAGAAGGCAATTAGGCCGGATCCAGCCCCCGGGCCTTAGGTTGCCTACCCATGATCTACACCAGTGTTTTTCAACCACTGTTCCACGGCACACTAGTGTGCCGCGAGATGTTGCCTGGTGTGCCGTGGGAAAAATTGAAAAATTCGAAAGATTTTTTAAAAAAATATCAAATTTTCGCCCACTAGGCTGGCGCCGGACTGTGTCCACCCTATTTTCCATCCGTCCTGGGTGGGGATCAGATCGGATGGGATCGGATAAGAGCGGACAGGTGGTCCGCTCTCATCCGATTCCCCATAGAGAGCAGCGGGGCTCTGACATCTCCCTCTCCGCACACAGAGCGGAGACGGAGCTGTCATCCGCCGGCTCAGCGGGGAATCAGCGGATCAATCCCCGCTGAGCAGAGAATGGTCCGCAACATTTTTGTTTGCCATTAAAGAAAAAAATATTAAACATTTTCTAATGGTGGTGTGCCTCGTGATTTTTTTCATGAAACAAGTGTGCCTTTGCCCAAAAAAGGTCGAAAAACACTGGTCTACACTAACTGCAGTACTGTAGCTGTCCAGGATTTCAGGAAGGCTTTCCCAGCTTTACTCAGTCAGGTCAGGAGTTGGGACTATTTGTTTGCAACAGCACACAAGGATGACTGATGCGAACATAGGAAATCGCCTTATGCCAGCTGTCAGGCATTGCCCATGTCGCCCCATCTTGGCTACTTTAACCACCAGCAGATCTCCAGGATCTCAAGCAGCAATGGGTCTCTCCCAAGACTTACTGCCTAACCCTTTTGGCTGAAGACAACAGTGTCTGACCCCAAGACTGTCTGCATGCAAAGCATATGCTATTATACCACCAAGCTATTGCCACCTGCTCCTTTTTCCAGCCCATGTGCAGGAGGAAGCCTTCATCCATGTCTGTGTTGTGAGCTCTTAATGTGCTTTACGCTTACGGCTGTAGTGCCATTCATTTCTTTAAAGAGACAATAGCACTATTTCTTGTAATGGATGGGGGCAGGAAGAGCATGGATTCGGAAGAATACACACACACACACACACACACACACACACACACACACTTACTTCCTGGAAAAGACCCTGATGTTGGGAAAGGACACAAGGAGAAGGGGATGACAGAGGACGAGATGGTTGGAACAGTGTTCTCGAAGCTACCAGCATGAGTTTGATCAAACTGTGGGAGGCAGTGGAAGACAGGAGTGCCTGGCGTGCTCTGGTCCAGGGGGTCACGAAGAGTCGGACACGACTAAACAACAACAAATATATATATATAATAGCATGTCTTTTTCTGAGGTTGGGGCAGATAGGTAGCATCACTAGCATTCATGCATTTTATTCCTGTGCTCAGGTGGCATTCAGCCTTAAAGGATAATTTTAAGAAAGGCTCAGAAAATGTTTTTATGCGCCCAATCTGCCAGGCGCTAAGTGCTCTTGCAGAGCCACTAATGGGGCTTGCACACTCGCGGAACCTCATTTCTCATGGCTGTCGTGACACTGTCGGATGGAATTATTGATTCCCCCACCTCTTGTATAAAAATACTATAGCTGAAGGATGGAGAACATGCACTCTCCCTGTCACAGAGAGGAGGACCCTTGAATCGATTAGGCTGCAATACTAGCTGTTCACCTGCGAGTAAGCCCTATCAAATTCGACAGGACTTCTGAGAAGTCATGATTAGGACTTGTGCTGTTAATAGTTGGAATTGCTGTAAAATTTTGCCAAGAAAGGTGAAATATCCCAAGCAAATTTGGATGGTCCTGCTCTGCCAAGATGCCAAAAAAAGTGAAACACCCAAAGAAAATTTGGATGGTCCTGCTCTGCCAAAATACCTGAATAATTTGGAGGGTGGGGTGGGGAAGGAAAGGCAGAAAAGGGAATTTGAAGGTTTTTCAGGGGAGTGGCACTAAGTTTTCTTCTCAAGCGCGAATTTCTCTGGAGGGTTTTAGTCATGGATTTCTCTCTCTCTGTGTGTGTGTGTTTTAATTTTGAAAACGAAATAGAACAAAAACCGCAGTTTGGAAACGAGATTGGGAAGAAGGCGCCTGTCCTTTGTAGAGAAGGAGCGCAAGGTACTCACTGACACGTGATGCGATGCAAGAAATCCATCCGCCGCCGGCGGCTTGAAAGAGCCAATAAAGCGGTGAGTTTGGCGCGCGAGAGCTTCCCAAGGATGCGGCCGCCGGCGAGCGAGGCAAGGTCCCGAAGGAGCGGCGGAGGGCGCCTGTTGCAGTGACTGACAGACGCACAGACAGCCTCCTCAGCTGCTTCCCCCTCTCATTCGTCCACCCGTCTGTCTGTCTGTCTGTCCCCAACTGACGGGGGCTCCTCAGGCGCGCCTCACTTCTCGCCTCACTTGAAGCTCAGCGTCCGAGGGAGACGCACGCCTGGAGAGCGCGCCTGGGGCCATGGACAGCTCCTGGGAAGAGCGCGGGAACCTGACGGTCCCCTCAGGCAGCGCGAGCGAGAGCCCCGTCCCCAGCCCGGCGACGTCGTGGGCGCCCACGGCCGGCTTGGCGCCCCGGGAAGACAGCGGCTCCGCGTCTTTCTGGAACACCCCTTTGAACCAGGCTCTGAGCGTCTTCGTGGCGCTGGCTCTCTTCGTGGCCATGCTGGGCTTGGGCTGCACGGTGGAGCTGAGCCAGCTGGGCGCGCAGCTGAGGCGGCCCCTGGGCTTGCTGCTGGCGCTGCTGTGCCAGTTCGGGCTCATGCCCTTCGTGGCTTTCCTAATGGCGCTGGTCTTCGCCCTCGACGAGGTGGCAGCCGTCACCGTCCTGCTGTGCGGGTGCTGCCCCGGGGGGAACCTCTCCAACATCATGTCGCTCCTGGTCAACGGGGACATGAACCTCAGGTACCCGAAGGGGAAGGGAAGGGAGGGCCAAGCTGGAGGCCGGGTGCGGGTCCGCTGGGCAAGAAGAACCAAACGGGCTAATAACAATACTGTTGCTAATACTACTACTACTACTACTACTACTACTAATTTTTTATTTATACCCCGCCCTCCCCAAGACCAGGCTCAGGGCGGCTAACAACCAATAATAAAACCAAGTTGATTAAAATACAATAATAATAATGGTACTAATAACAATGCTGCTGCTACTACTAATACAAATACATACATACATACATACATACATACATACATCTTTATTATTTATACCCCACCCATCTCTGGGGCAGCGAACGCCCCCTCTAGGGAAAAGGGTGGCAGCGAGACTGAGGGCATTTCTCCTGCAGGAGGAAGCGGGGAGGAGCGAGATTGTGGGTGCTTCTGTCTGAAATTGGTTATTTTCGCTTTAACGCACTGTCTAAAGTTGCATGGTTTCCTGGCAGAGCTCCAACTCCATTCACATTGGGACAGCGAGCAGACATTCAACAGGTGTAGCGCCCTCCTATCTCTCCCCCCCCCCCCATGGAAGCCAAGGCTTCCTGCGAGGAAAAGGAACGGAGAGATGAAATTTCGTAAAACTCCCGAGCAAACGTCAGATGAGTTGTTGTGTATGCCCTGTTCCCAGAGGGTGGGGCAAAGAGGCAAGTGCCACTGAGCAAGTGCAGAGTGTCTGGAGATATCTGCCTTTCCTAATGGAAGTTTCGCCTGCCGCTGCATCTCCAGCCTGAGAAAGGATGCACCTGTTGAATGTCTGTCTGTTACACACCCGTGAAAGGCGCAGGAATCACCCACAGACCTGTGCATTTGGGCTTGGGGAACAACTTTCCCTGCAGGCTTTAATCCCCACCAGCTGTTTCTATGAATTAAGAATTAATTGGGGGGGAGGCAAGACAGGGCTATGGGGTACAGCCAGACAATGTGGGCAGCCGCTAAGCTCTTGCTTCTCTCCCCGCTTTCCGAGACCCTCTAGTTTCACTTGCAAGCCGGCACAAAGAGGAGAGAGAGCTGTGCTGCCAGTGTGTGCTGTGAACCTTGATAGCCAGACACGCCCTGCAGGCAGCAGTGCTGGAAAACAGCGTTTGGGGTGGGGGGGGGAGGAAGTTTTTAACGATGGGGAGGGAGGGGAGAAAAGTGTGGACTGTGGGGAAGAGAGATAATGTGTTTAAGTAAAGCCTGCACTGGACAGATGAGAGACAGCAGCACATCATGTCATGGCGAGAACAGTGCATTGTAACGAATTGGGAAGGGTGCCTTTCTCTTTCAAAACTACGAGCTTCTGCTTCTACAACACACACACAGGTGTAAAAGTATAAAATTAGCAGCCGAGCAGGAGGTTCCCACTGACAGTGTGAGGTTGGAAAGACTAAAGGGAAGATGCTTCTGCAATAAAATGTGCCGTCTGAGCAGCCCGTGGAAAGTGAATGGGGCGGTGGAAGGAACTTCAGTACATCACGTATTTTTCCCTCTGGGAATTCTGTTTTCTCTCGTCTCTGGCAGTATAATCATGACCACATCGTCTACGTTGCTTGCTCTGGTCTTGATGCCTCTTTGCCTGTGGGTCTACAGCCGAGCCTGGATCAACACCCCGTTAGTGCGCCTGTTGCCCCTGGGGGCCGTCACCATGACCTTATGCAGCACTCTGCTCCCCATCGGCATTGGGGTCTTCATCCGATACAGATTCACCAGGGTGGCAGACATCCTGCTGAAGGTAAGCCAGGCCCCAGATACAGGGGATACAGGGAGGAGCCCTAATGCAGGCACAGACTACATCTAGCTAGAACCAAGAGCAGTGGTGTAATTAGAGTGTCAAACTATAGGGTCATGGAGACCTGGGTTCAAATCCCCAATTAGCCACAAAGCTCACTGGGTGACTGCCTCTCAACCTACTCTTTCTCACAAGTATGTCATGATTAAAAAAAAATATTAGGAGGAATATACCACTTTCAGCTCCTTGGAGCTAAAGTGGTATACAGTGGTGTCTCGGGTTAAGAACTTAATTCATTCTGGAGGTCCGTTCTTAACCTGAAACTGTTCTTAACCTGAAGCACCACTTTAGCTAATGGGGCCTCCTGCTGCCGCCGCACCACCAGAGCATGATTTCTGTTCTCATCCTGAAGCAAAGTTCTTAACCTGAGGTACTATTTCTGGGTTAGCAGAGTCTGTAACCCGGGGTACCATTGTATATGAATGTAAGAATGAAATTTTAACAAAGAAATTAAAGTGTTACTCTAGTGAGACAGTGGGAGAGCATATATGTCCTGAAGGCACAGGATCCCTTTGCATTATTTGTCGAGTGCCATGTTTGCTTTCCAAGTGAAGAACTGCTCTAGCAGGGCTGCTGGTATCTGAAGTCACCAAAGCAGGCAAGGCTAAGCTAGAGGGACCAACAGTGTCAACTGCAACCAATGATCCTCTGTCCAGTATTGCGAGATGAAATCCTGCCTTGAGAGCAATTTTGTTTTGTTTTGTTACAGAATTAACACAGAAGGAATTCACACACAGTAGTCCTCCTATGCATAGTAGTAAACAATATTTCTAAATTTCAGCCGCTTGCAGTTTTATTTCTGGGGGCGGAAAAGTTTGGCTTGTGACACAAAATGTGTGTTGTTGTTTTGCCGTTGTGGTGCCTCACCCCCCCCCCAGTATAAAAAGGTGGGGTAAAATAAATGCCCCATAGGATTTTCCAACAACACACATGGTTTTCTCAAGGGCCATTTTACCACCCCAAGATACACTGGAATTTGATTTGGAGTAGCAAAAGGTACTGCTTCAGTAAAAATAAATAAATAAATTGGTAGCAGATGAGGGCCACACTAGTAATTTGCAATTTATCCTGAATATTTTATTTATTTTTAATTATTTAAGAATCATATACAACCATTGCTCTCTAGGCGATTGAGCAACAGATTAAAATATAGAATAACATACATCATAAAAACAGTAGAGTATTAAATGTGACTAGATAAAAATGGCATTCTAGAAATGTTTGCTTAAATAAAAATGTTCTTATGGCACATAGGAGTCGCACAATGCCATCATCTGCCTCGCTTTCACTGAATGTTCCATATTGCAGGGGTTACTGAGCTGGGTACAAATATATTTGATTTCTGAGGCACAAGGTGCTTCTGAAAGCTCAGCTCCTTATGATATCAGTGATCTAGTTGGCCAACTGAGAGTGAAGCACTCTGATCCCAAGTTGTTTAGGCCTTTGTACACTAGTACCAAAACCTTGAACATGGCCTGGTAGCATATAGGCAGGGAGTGCAGTTCCTGCAGCACGGGTGTTATATACTGTCAGAAAGCTACCAGGCCTGAACCAAGACTGAGATGTGCTCAGATGATCAGTTTTCTCCAGCAATTCCTGCAACTGATCCACCATGACCATCCATTTTTGTTTTAAAAATGCTTTTGCGTTAATTACATAGATTGCTTGTGTACCTCTGCATAATTAGAATGGGGAGGTAGTGAGAGCACCCTTAATTCTTCTATACTGGGGTAAGTTTTTTGGGTATTTCTCATTGTTCAGTTTTCTAGCCCCAAAGCATGTGGTATATGAGGTTGTTAAGAGTGCCCATTAATTTCTAGCTACAGAAGGCTTTCATTTGGCCCACCTATGTTGCAATCTTGCTGTCTTATATTGTTATGGCATTTCACTGAACTCTACTGTATATTTTGTTTTAGTTTATCATTCATTGCTTCGGGGGGCCAAAAAAACCCAAAACCAGTATATAAATAAATTGGAATAAATAAGAAATTGAAACGGAACAAGCAGTTCTACTGTTAATGCTGCTGGTTCTGTCTGTGATACCAAATATACACCATTTATTTATATAACAGCACCAATACACATTCATATGCTTTGGCAAATGAAGCAGTCTTATGTGTCTGTTTTAACAGATTCCGTGCTTTCCTTGATGCTTGAAATATATTTTAAATAACCTGTATGCTTATTGATATAGTAATATGTAATTAAGAGCAGCGGTCCTCCAAAATCCTACTCTATCTAATCCAATGCTTTCTTTGCTAGGTTTCATTGTGGTCCCTCCTGGTATCCCTGGTGATCCTTTTCATTCTAACCGGTACCATGTTGGGACCTGATTTGCTGGCTACTATCCCTGCTACAGTCTATGTAGTAGCTGTGCTGATGCCCTTGGCTGGCTATGGCTGTGGTTATGGCATAGCAACCTTATTTCATTTGCCACCTCACTGCAAGAGGACAGTGTCACTGGAGACCGGCTGCCAAAACGTACAGCTCTGCACCGCTATACTCAAACTGACCTTCCCTCCAGAGCTTATTGGGAGCATGTATATGTTCCCCTTGCTCTATGCTCTCTTCCAGGCTGCAGAAGCTGGTCTGTTTGTATTGGTCTATAAGGTGTACGGCAAGGATTCCTACAAACAAGAGCCTCTAGTAGGGGAAGAAGAAGAAGATACAAACATTTCCTACAAAAAACTGAAGGAAGAGGAAATGCCAGATACTTCCTATGGCACTGTGACTGCCGAGGGCCATGCCTCAGTGCTCATGGAACCGATGCAGACTGCCCTCTAGAGGAAGGGAGGACCTGAACTGGAAATCCTGTTGTGGGATAATGTAGCAAACTGTTCAGTCAAAGCGGGAGGCAGGGAGATGATGGCACTAAGCAGTTGCTGTAATCTTGATTCCCTCAGCATATATGGTTTGTAAAAATGCCAATATTTTTGTCCACGAATAGCAAGTCACCTGTGACCACCTCCTCAGCTACCACAAAGAATCAATATGAGCCATCACAATAAAGTATACTGAAATGCAAGCAAGCAGGAAGGCTGCATGCTGAAGAGAGGGGTTTTATAAGGTAATTTTAAAGACTAGTATGAGAGGGAGGGAAGAGAAGAACAGGGGGATTAATGCTGATAGTATTTGTTCTTGTGTAACTGAATGTCACCAACAATTGCTGTTTAAAAGCTTTGTGTCTGTTTTACATTATTCAGCTTCTGTGTATGTGGAAAGGTTGAACTCATGTTGTATATTTACCACTGATTAAATTTCTTCTGAAGATACCAAGCCATTAAGAGGACTTATGAGACACTGTCTGCTTCATCTTGTTGATATCAAAGCTGTCACTCTTTTCACAGACAGAAGAGCAACAAGATCTCCCTCCCACTAAGCGGTAGTCAAGAGAAACTCTCTTCCGAATGAGTGTGGGCCTTTTTAAAAACCGAATGCTCCTTGGCATTATTAACTCTTCAGGGTAGATACCTGGGAGCAAAAATCTGCAATCTGTTTTAACAAAGGAGCTGGACCTGTGATGCAGATCTATTGTAACCATTATCTAAGATGCCAAGTAAGGGTATTTCTTAACCCTTTAACCAGAGAAGCCAGGAACTGAATTCTGTTCTGTTTGCATGCAAAGCATACATCACTGAATACAATATGTGCCCTCCTATTTCTGTAGGTCATGTGGACTTGCTTGGGAATCAAAGCTAAGATTTCATTGGTTCACCAAGGTTGTAATCCCAAACATATTTACCGGAAAGTAAGTTCTACTGAATTTAGTGGGATTTACCCAATGGTGGCGCTGTGGGTTAAAGCCTCAGCGCCTAGGACTTGCCGATCAAAAGGTCGGCGGTTCGAATCTCTGCGGCGGGGTGCGCTCCCGCTGCTCGGTCCCAGCGCCTGCCAACCTAGCAGTTCGAAAGCACCTCCAGGTGCAAGTAGATAAATAGGGACCGCTTACCAGCGGGAAGGTAAACGGCGTTTCCGTGTGCGGCTCTGGCTCGCCAGAGCAGCGATGTCACGCTGGCCACGTGACCTGGAAGTGTCTCCGGACAGCGCTGGCCCCTGGCCTCTTAAGTGAGATGGGCGCACAACCCCAGAGTCTGTCAAGACTGGCCCGTACGGGCAGGGGTACCTTTACCTTTACCTAAATGGGAATGTACTATGTGTATATTGTAAAATATTACTAAAGTCTGAAATGCCATAGCATTAAAGTTTGTGGGACCACTTCAGAGGTAACCAAGGTAAAATAAATCACGTGTGGAATGTGGCCTAGCGGCGAGATTAATAACTAATATACAGTACTTGGTATACATATAGCACAATCCAGTACATGCCCATTCAGAAATAAACCCATTGAGTTTCAGTCAGTTTACTCCCAGATAAGTGAGTGCAGGATTGCAGTCCTGAATGGTTTGAACAGCACTGATTTCAAAGTAACTTTTCCCCGTTTACAGGCGGACCTTTAGTACATTTACTGAGAAGTAAATTCTGCTGAGTTCAGTGGTTCTTACTTCCATGTAAACCGGCCTAGGATTACAGCCAAGTTAAGTTTACTGTCCCCTTTCAATGCATATTTGTCGACCATATGGGAATTTTAACGCAGGGCGCTTAAGCATTTCTGCTACTTTCTATTATTATTTGTATATGACATCAGAAAACCGGTTAACAGCCGAGTCCTCTGCATGCTTACACGGGAGAAAACCCTACAGCGTTCGGCGGTGTTCATTCCGCAGTGAGGCTGCAATCCTGCGGACACTCATGGCAAGAACGCGCCGCTAAATCGAGGGGCCTTTTGTTGCAGAGTAAACCACCTGCTGCTGCAACAACAGAGCGGGCCGCGCGCGTGCATGCATGCATGCTTCCTCCGAGGAAAGCACCCGACGTTAATTGGCGCTTGCTCCGAAGTAAGCGCTCATAGGTTTGCAAAGCTCGCTCCACGGGACCCGCACAGCTGTGTCGAGTGACTCTCGTGTGGGTCTCCCAGGAGAGGAGGCGGCCCGCCCAGCGGGCTATTTAAGCCTCGTCCGTGATGAGCGCAGCCCGGGGCAATGGCCGCTTTGGTGGACGACGCCATGGAGAGCTACTCGTCGTACCCTTCCTACAACCCTTACTCCTACCGCTACCCGAGAGGCAAAGGCGGGCAGGGTCCGTGGAGGCAGCGGGGCGGCTACTTCTCCGGTTATGGCGAGACGGCGGCGGTGGCGGCCGCGGCGGCCGAGTACTTCGACAACTACCAGCGGGCGCAGCTGAAAGCCATCCTGTCCCAGGTGAACCCCAACCTGACTCCCCGCCTGCGCAAGGCCAACACCAAGGAGGTGGGCGTGCAAGTCAACCCGCGCCAAGACGCCTCGGTGCAGTGCTCGCTCGGGCCGCGGCCGCTCTTCTTGCGCCGCCGCGCCGTCGAGCAGGAGCAAGGCAGCCCCGTCAGCGGCGGCTGTCGCTCCGTGCGCTTCCCCAGGACCATCGCCGTCTACTCGCCCGTGGCTCCGCGGCGCCTCACCACCTTCCTGGAGGAAACCGAGCCCCCCGACGGCCCCGCCGCGGCCTCGACGCCGCCGAAAGCCGACGAGGCGCGCGCCGGCGGGGAGAAGGCTGAGGGCCCCGCCGACCTGCAGGAGGAGCAGCGGCCGCCGCGCCCCAAGGCCGAGAGGAAGGAGGGCTCGGGCCCAGCACCCGAGGGCGGCCTGGAACAGCCGGAGAAGCCTCGGGAGGACGGCGAGGAGGCGCCGCCCCAGCCAGAGGAGAAGCGGGGAGACGAGGCCGCGGAGAAGCCCTCGGAGGGGCCTCGAGAGGAAAGCAAGGCCCGCGTGCGCTTCCAGGTGGGTCTCCCTCAGCTTCTTGCTTCTTCAGGAGACTCGCTCTTCCTTATTTCCCTTGTGCGCAAGCGGAGGGTTGGGTTTTCCTTTTATTATTATTATTATTATTATTATTAATAATAATAATAATAATAATGCTAATGTTTAAGTTAAATTTTATAAGAACTGTGATTTGGAAAACCGTTAAAAGGACATGCAATGAAATTCAACCAAGGGGAAGCGAGGAAGTCAATTAACAAAGTTAAAAAGTGTAATTTAATAAGCCTTTTAATGAGGCTATGAGTTATGTTTGTTTGTCTTATGTGTTTATAATGTTGCGAAAACAAATTTTTTGAAAAATAATAATATAAAATAAAAAAATATTTTTTTTATTAATTATACCCACCCATCTGGTTGGGTTTCCCCAGCCACTCTGGGCGGCTCCCAGCAGAACACTAAAAACACCATAAAACATCAAACATAAAAACTTCCCTAAACAGCGTTGCTTGATTTTATTTATTTTTTTGCTGTGCTTCAGTGAAAGTCTCAGGGTGGCAGTCAAGAATACCCGGAAAACACGTTTATTATTTGTTTATTGAATTTTTATACCGCCCTGTAACCGCAGGCCTATATGCAGAACAATAAAACAAAGCAGGAAGGCATACATAACTGGACATAAAAATTCAGCTGAGTGGAATGAAACTTAACCAGCCCCTTTTGCCCTATATTGTCTGGGGCTCCTGTGGGAGTCCTTATTTGTGGGATGGTAGTTGGTCTGCTTAGGCCAGGCTTACTTTCCTGAATGAAGAGTAGAGCTAGCCTTCCACTCTTGTAAGTGAAAACGAGTTTTAGAGAGCCTAAGGGCCCAACAACAGGTGGTGCATTTTTGTACATAACTCTTCTTGGACATGTTTGCTTAAAACCAGAAGCAGCCCCTGGGAGGCTTTAAAGTCTGGGCAAAAGTTTGCAGTGTAGGAGCCAACTCCTAGGGGCCAAGGGGCCTTTCTCCCCCCATAAAATAAAATATTTGAGGGCTTCAGCCCCCCCCCAAAGTTGATGGGCATTGCCATTCAAATCGTATCATGTGATTGATTGTATGGGTTGGGATTTATCTGCCACCCCAATTTATTACTATTATTTATTATTTTATTCAAGCAGCCCCCTCCCCGGACTTGTTGTGGGGGGTGGGGAGTTACCTGCAGGTGCCTTCAGGTTAAACAAAATGCACAAGGCTGTGTGCTATGCATCAATTTTAGTCTTGTAAGACTTGTAGAAGGTTGGCACCTGTCCGTTTTGGCATGAGGCAGATTGTGATGTGCTTCACTGGGCAAAGGCAAGCTGTCCTAGGCTCTTCATGCAGGCATAACGAGAATCCTTGGATAATTAAAATATCTGATTCAGAAGAGCAGAGGAATTACCTGCTTACGGCAAAGGGAGCAAAGTTGAATATTGGCGTAGAGTAGACCCAGTGGTGTTGGTTTTGTAGGAGCTTTTTGTGCTTTGTGGGTTGTTGGCTTGGGCCAGTGGTGGGGAACCTGTGACTCTCCAGATGTTGCTGAGCACAGGTAATGCTGGTTGCGACTGGTGGGAGATCAAAACACCTGGAGGGCCACACTCACCCCTGACTTTTTACAGTTGCTCATGTGCAAGAAGGAGCACAGAAATGCAGTTAATTGAAAGAATCCCTTAATAGTTCTTCGTAGCTGGGCTCTGAGCCTCATGCATTATTGTGTATGGAGAAACTAGACTAGCCGGGAGACATAGGATTGTGGGGTTGGTGGGGAGACCCAAAAGTTCCATTTAGTACACTCTCCCTGCCTCTGCATACCAAGCTGTATCCCCACTACTCCTCTGGTGTGGATTGGCCCACCACATCCTGAGAACATGTGGATGGAATGGAGAGCAGAAATGACTGGTTTGTTTTCCCCTTTGCAGAAACTTGTTTCAAGCTGTGACACCCTTTCTTCCTGTGGTGAGCAGTCAAGGTGGCTGGCAGTAGTTTACCAAGACAATACCAAAAAGCCTAAAATGCAGCCTGTGCAATCAAAATGGCAGAAGACGCGTGTACCAAAAAGCAGTGTCCAAGAAACTCACTGAACGCAAGTCTTTGCTTGTGTTCCAGTGGGTGGAAATGGAGCCAAACATCTTTGGGAAGGCTATGCCAGTTTCTGGGCACTGTAGGAATAAAAATGGGGCTGGGAGGGCCTGCCTGCTTGCTATTTCTCAGGGTGGGGAGGTTGGAGCAGGCCTTAGGCAGGTTTATGTGAAAGAAGCTGGTCTTTAAGATGCTTTATAAATAAATAAACAACAAATAAATTGGTTACCAACTTAAATTTGTATAAAATTGGAGTAATGTGACTTGATCTACTGCCTCTAGTCAGAATCCTGGTAGCTGTAGTTTAACAACCTGCAGATGATTTCAGAAGCTCCAGGCAGGCCCATTAGAAGTGTATTACAGTAATTAACCTAGAGGTGATTAGGGTATGGAAGACGCAGGCCAGGTCTGGCTGAGTTAATGAATAGGAAGCTCAGTTCATAGAACTACCTACATTGCTATGGGGCACTGACACTCTCCACCTCCTAGTGAAATAGTGTTGCTTTATTCAAGAGTGTCAAGAAAATATTGCAGGGAGAAGATTGGCCAGTACTTACCTTCAATATAGAAGGCATTGAAGAGAGACGAAACTCTCTGGACTTTGATTGAAAGTGTTGCTTAAGTTGGTGGTTAGTTGGTTACTGTTCTTCAAGGCAGTGTTAGAAACTCATAAGCTTGGTGCCAAATGGCTCCTTAAACCAGGGTTAGTCACCAAACCGAAATGTCTAGTTGCCATTTTTGGGCCAGAAACCTGAAAAATTGTATTTTTCAATACAACTTTTTGGTTCCTGAAATTCATTCCGATTGTGTAGATAAAATACAATGCAATGGATAGAATTCTAGAGGATGGGTTATGAAAAGTCATGATCCAGTGATCCCCAGGCATGCACCTATGGATGGTGGAAACGTGATACACCCTCCTGGCACCTGGGCATCTTCACTTGGTCACAAGTGGCCAATAGCTGGGTGCAAAATGCGCCTGGTGAATTATGGGCGCTGCCTCAAGCAATTAGAAAAAGATCCATTATTTGATTATTGATGTAAACCTCCAGAATGTATTTTGTATAGTTAAGTTTATACCTCTGTCTTCAACACATTGTGTTTTGTTTTATTGCTGTGGCTAGTGGTTGGTGCAAATAGAGATTCTTCTGATTCTTCAAGCTTGTGAGGGAAGCTGCTGCCAGTTGCTCTTAAGGCACACAAGGTCAGGGCTTGCAACAGGCTGTTCAACTTGAGATGTCAGTTCCCTTACTGTTTGGTTTATGCTCTCTAGTTCCTAGAGCAGAAGTATGGCTATTACCACTGCAAGGACTGCAACATCCGCTGGGAGAGTGCCTATGTATGGTGTGTGCAGGGCACAAACAAGGTGAGTATTGTCATTAGAGCAGTGGAGGGTGGTGGTCTTGCCCTTTGGTAAGGAGTTGCCTTCATGCTTTTTTCCTTCTCCCCACCCACCCTCAGGTTTATTTTAGGCAGTTCTGCCGAACTTGCCAGAAATCCTACAATCCCTACCGTGTGGAGGATATCACCTGCCAAGTAAGCAACTCTTAGGAGGCCATTGAAGGCAAAATACTGTCCAAACATACTGTTTTCAGGCATTGGATATCTCTCTCTCTCTTCTACTGCTTGTATTTGGGTAGCCATACTGCAGTATAGAATGCTTGTGCCCCTGTGAAAAACAGGTGTGCTTATATAGAACCAGATGCAGCATCCTGCTCAGTTGGCCCTTGCCTATCCCCTATCAGATTTTGAGATGTGCACTTAGTCATGAAAAGCATGAAAACCCTCTAAACCCACTAGAACAGCATTTATAGTTTAACGTGTACATTCTGCACAGCACATGCACATTCTGTACTTGAGTATGTAGATTTAATTGGTTCTCTTTCCTGTGCAAGATCAGTTCTCACTAGTGGTGATACCTGAATTTAATGATAATTTAATTACCTTTTAACTTTGATTGCACCAGGATGGCTAATAGGAAGGATAAGTAAATTGGGAGGATGGGGGAAATTAATTGTTCATTGAAAATGCTCTTAATCTGTTGTACAGTGTTGGTGATCTTATAGTGGTTTTGAGTGAACTCAAATCAGTTTCTTGGTTCAGAGGTCATGTGAAACACTGGCTTAAGAAACCAGGATATTTTAATTGAAGCTGGGTGGGTGATTGAAATGGAGGTGCTTGTTCCAGAACTACTATTAAACCATGGTATATTTGGCTGATGATTTAAGGTCCAAACTAGGCCATGGTGTATATCTTTAGTTAATGCGGCCCCATGATTGGTTCAATTTTGGATACTTTGTGGAGTAGTTTAGGTTTAATGGAGGCATGTTCTACATGGGGTGGTAGAATGAACTGTTGCTTCAGACAAATGGAGGACTTTGGAATGCTCCCCGTGTAATTGTTACAAATATAGTCCAGCCCTTTGCTTGCTCTCAATTTGCTTGCAATCGGAAATGAAGTTTTAATTATTATTATTTTTATGTGGGAAATTTAAATATCTGATCCCCAGCTGTGCATTCTGCTACATATGTAGACATATGTAGGGTTAAAGTTCAAGATGCATCATTTCCCCAATGGGCAGTCTTAAGAGCCTATTGGATCAGGCCCACCTAGTCTAGCATCATGTTCTTCCAGAGGCCAACCCAGCTGCCTTGGGCAAAGCCTGAACTCTTCCCACTTGTAGTTCCTGACAGCAGCTGATATCCAGAGATGTACAGCCTCCGACAGTGGAGGTAGGGGTAAGACACATAACCATGGTGGTTACTATCACCTGACAGCCTTACCTCCATGAATTTGTCTCATCTTCTTAATGGCATTCACCACTTCTTAGGGAGTCTTATACAGTACTTGGAATTGATCTTCCTTGTTCTACCTAGAGGGAAACTGTGCTTCTGTAGCCGGGGTGTGTGTGATGGAGATGCAACAATAATAGTAGCGTTCACAGTTTGCTTTAGTAGTTGTTGTTGCATCCTATTGTGCATGAGTCTTCCAGTCACTGAAGAAGCCCCCAAACAGAAAGCGGTGCTTAGGTTGGAGTTTAAAAAAGTCACGGAGCCTGTGAACCTTATACCCATGCAGGCTCCTAAAGCATATTTTATCTGCGGAACTTATACATGGATGCGTGTAGTAGTTTCAGATACTGTGCCTCTTTCTGTCCCATTTCAGAGTTGCAAGCAGACACGGTGCGTCTGTCCTGTGAAATTGCGCCATGTAGATCCCAAGAGACCCCATCGTCAGGATCTCTGTGGAAGGTGCAAAGGCAAACGTCTCTCTTGTGATAGCACATTTAGTTTTAAATATATTATTTGAACAGGATAGTAGCGAAAGAATCCTTAATATAGATTTGCAATGACGCAGATATTTTGTTTGGAAACAGCAGGCTGCAGCAGTGGAAAGCCTGCCAATGAAGCTGTAGTAAAGCAATTGTGAATCCTAATGCAACCTAATGCCCACTTCATTTTTTGTAATTGTATTAAGGGGGAGGGACTCTGCCTGGCATACTGTGACTCAGCTAGATTTTTTTTGGAGAGAAGAAGACTTGAAAAGCAAGTTCAGCAAAAAAAGAGGGGGGTGTTGCTGGTGATGGGAGAGCCTTATTTAAACCCTCCTTCCCATCTGTGTGGAGGAATGTGTACCAGTCTTCTTCCTTGTTACCCTCTTGCTATGAAATGCTTCTGTGTAGAACCTAATGCGCACTTAAGTGGCCCCAAACTGGGAAATGTAATTGTACGTATGAGTTTCACATTGACAACTGCTCTATACAGGGCAGGTAAAGTTATGGGAAATAGTTAAAATTTATGGAGAATCAAATATATAACTGATATGAAAAGGGGTGGAATAGCAGTGAATTGTTTAATGCTAGAAGTAGGAGGCAGTGATGTATAGTCCTTTAGATTTCTTCAACTGAGATGTACTTGAATGGTGCTGGGTAAAAACTAGACAATTGTTCTGGATCTAAGTTGTATGCATAACTGAATATTGATGGGTACAGTGGGTACAGTATTTGGTACAACGGGAGAACTATTTCTGACCAATGCCAGTTTAAGTTTGTAGGTGAGTGGCAGGATATGTCTAATGGCTGGCCATCATCCAAAATTGAGAGATTAAGATTCACTGTCTTGAGCCAAGACAGTGAATGGCATGCTTCTAAATATTACCTACAACTTTCATGATGATGAGGCGCTATCTGAGTGAATGTATAAATAAAGGGATTGTGATGCTTCATCACGGCTTGTAACTATTTCATTTCTCTCTGTGGGTGTTTTCATTCAAAGCGTTATTATTGTGAGTGACTTTTTCCTTTGACCCTTGCCTTTAACGCCCCCCCCCCCCCCGAAATGGAACTAAGACAGTATTTGTATAAAAACAGGGCTTTTCTCCTCCCTAAAGCTCAACAACTTTGACTTGAACCCACCCCCACCCCCACCCAAAAAAAAACCAGGGGTAGATCATTTGCAGATTTTAATTCTGAAAGCAGATCAGTCTCTCGGGAGTTGGCATTAGATGAATGGACCTGCAGTGATCCCTGGGCTTCCATGCCACCACTCCTGTTAGGAAGTGAAGCTTAAAGCTTCAATTTGCCATTGTTTCCCATTACATCTGAAAACAGGAGGCTGTTGGTGGTTGCAAATGGAAACTTTAAACTTTCTCTTCTAGTACAGTGGTACCTCGGGTTACATATGCTTCAGGTTACAGACTCCGCTAACCCAGAAATAGTACCTCGGGTTAAGAACTTTGCTTCAGGATGAGAACAGAAATTGTGCTCCGGCGGTGCAGCAGCAGCAGGAGGCCCCATTAGCCAAAGGGTGCTTCAGGTTAAGAACGGACCTCCGGAACGAATTAAGTACGTAACCCAAGGTGCCACTGTACTTGGACAGCATATGAGCCTAAGGCTCACTGTTGCACATTCTCAAATGGGAACCATGCTTTGCTGTTGTAACTGTTACATACTATACTATGTCAGTACAGTTGATATAGTATAACTATTTTTTATGGAGGGATAGGGATTTATTGTTCGGTTAAAGCAATTTAAGCTTATCAGAGGCAGCTGAAACTGCCACTGGCCACATTACTAGAACTACATGATCTGTGCTGCAGTCATTTTAAATACTAATATGTAGTGTTGTTTATACTTCCAAATTGCTGTGTATTGCTAAATACCTGCTTTCTAGTATCAACTTTAAGTGCTAAGGTTCTGAAGTTTCAAATGGCTTGTTTGATACACTTTATCCAGGGCTTGCTTCTGGATAGAAGCTAGTATGATTGCAAGAAAATAGGTTGTAGTGTTAACTGGGCACACTCCACCTCCTCTTTAATACCTCCCATCAAGCCTGGTCAGCAACGGGAATGGGGATGTGGGATATTGAATTCACAAAGGGATGGGAGATTTCTCAATAGTCAAGGCCATGTCCTACTGCTAATGATCCCTTCAGCCACTCAAGCGCCTTTCCCTAGTCTGTGTAGTAGCATCGCCTTAGGCCCAATCCAATGAAAAGCATCTCTGAAGTCCCAGTGATTTCAGTGGGAGAAACTTATAAATGAAAATAATAAGTTTATTATCTCACTGATTGTTCCAAGTACTTGCATGCAGATCCACCTTATGCATCTTACCCACCTTGCCTGCGTTTGAACTAGCACTCCAGGCTCCCAAGGTTATGGAGATCCTTTAACTGGAGGTACCAGAGATTGATTTATGCAATGGATTTATCTAATATATTCTACCAATGAGCTATGGATCCCCCCCAATTAGCACAAAAATGAGTTTGGCTCAATTCTGAACTATCAGTAACATATACAAATAACTCAGGAGAACCACCACATCATGCAGAGTTTTGCAGCAGCTCCCCCTCTACTTTTATTTATTATCTACACTTACACCTAGCAAGTCATGCAGTGCAATTACAGCACTGCATACAACATGTATGTTTGGTTAGAGGATGTGTATTGTATCTTTGTCACTTATAGCTTGTCTATTTTTAAGCATGCTAAGGTTGTCTTAGAATAAAGCATAAAAGTGATATTCCTATTTAAATGTTTGCACACATACCCCACAATCCTTTTCAGAAAATACACAAGGTAGCAGATATGATATTTTATTTTACCAACCCTCCCCAAAGCAAAAAGAAACACAAAAAGGCCAGTAGAAGATGTAAAAAGTATAATACACCACTAAAAACTACACAAACCCCTTTTAAAAGTGTATTAAATAATTAGGAACATAATCTACAGTACCACAGAGCCTTCAAAATAATTAAATTATATCAGGGTAAAAAATAATACAGTGATTATGAATGTGTGGATTTTGAAAAGTAACAGAACTTGTGTCAGCAGTCCAGTGGTATGCACAGTGCCTTAATTTAATGTATTTCAGCATATTTACATGTCTACTCCACTTCCCCAGTGGATAAAAGGCCATGCTAAGAGATTTCATGTCTACATTCTACACCCTGACATTTCAGAGCCCAATTTTTTTGCTTTAACATCAATCACAGTGGGTAGGAGAGATGCATAAAATACAGGGCATTTGTTCCTTCAGGAATCATGAGACATTCATACTTTTTTGCTTCTAAAAAAGTTTTGGTTCCAATAGAATCCAGTTTATTTTGTGCTACAAGATTTTAACAAGGAATTCTAAAGTATATTGTAGGTTTTGGTAGTCAGTGGTCTCTCCCTTCTACAGTCCCAAATTCCTAAGCGTTATCATGAAAATACAAGCAGGTTTACACCTTTTCTTGAACTCTAGAATACACAGATGTAGATCATGTATTCCATTAACAGCCACTATTCTCCCCCCCTCCCCCCAGTTTTATACACTATTCTCATGTAACAGTGCATTGCACAATTGTACAAGAAAAATACTGGATTTTACACTATACAATTTCTAGGTATGTACAGAATAAAATAAGTTAACTTTTCTAATGAGTTGCTGAGGAGCAACATATATCTTTTAATATACAGTTTAAAGTCTCTGCAGGCAGCTACTTTTTGGTTAGTCGTTATCAATATTTGTAATAAGCGCTGATCAGAGAACTGAGCAGCATTCCAAACGAGTTAGATATATTATTTCTTTTTGAAAACTGGATAATTCCAGTTTAAAATATTATTAAATGCCATAACATTTACAGACTAAGGAGTTAAATCTAATAAAATATTTTTTTTTCTTCCAAAAATAATCTTGCAGTGCTTTTTTAGGCATGCTCAGACCATATCAAACATCCATACCTTCAAAATGCAATTGTCAGATATCCATTCATTCCTACTTTCACACATAATTCACCATTATAGACGAAGGTAGAGTAAATACAACATTGATAAATCAATGGAGTCTGCAGTCTTTTCAGCTCCAGTATGACAGCACATTCCTCATGACATTGCCAAGTGTATTAATTTGGCATCACCTGATGATTTATTTGCTGCTTGAAAGCGAAGAAGCCTCGCAGGTCTTCAGCCAAAATAACCAGCCTTGATTTTTAGCCTCATTTACCTGCTTTTAATTGTCTCAGTATCAAGAGGCCATTATTGCAACAAGTCTTACATTTCTGTTTTTGAAGATAATAATGCATTTGTAGGCATTGTTTTTAGCCCTTTTCTTCTAATGCAGTTTGTATATAGTTATTTTCAAAAAGTGTTCATACTGTCCATACACAGCTACTGTTTAAGAAAAGGTTAAGATGATGGCTATGAGGTTTCAAAAACCTTCATTTCTGAATAACATAGCTTGCTCCCAGTACTTCACTGGTCATCACAGGTATGGTTTCTGTCACAAACAGCAAGTTTCAACAGATATGAAAAGGTGCTTGATAATATTGAGACCACTTCAGTTCTTCTCTGTGGGACAGTAGTTTTTAAAATCCAGTGCTCAAACTTCCCACTGCTGTATGTTTTGCCAGAAGCTGATAAGACTGCACCATGCGCAGTGACTCCCGGATCTCTAAATTTAGTTCCATTAGTTTTGAGCTGGCTTCTGACATATCTTGTTTTGAGCCAACTACTGCAAAACTGCCAGTCTGGCCCAGGGTCTGATGACGGAAATATATCTGCAACAATGTTTGTACTGGGTCATCTTCAGAACTGCCAAATATGTCATTGGGCCAAATACATCTGGAAAAACAGAAAAGATGCATTTAATGTTTTTGTCTTATAAAGAAGTTTATCATATTTCCATTTTTTTTAATAAAGTAGGCTTGCTTCAAAATTCTAGGTTAAAAACTATTATACCTTACAGTTATGAGAGAACTTAACTCCATGTTTGGAGTTACCTTACAATTGTATTGATAAAATAAGAAATATACTCATGTAAGTAGGCCATTGCATAAAGGTCCCTCTCAATTTTATCTTTTTCAAATGAGAATATTAGCAAACTGTACCTGAAAGCTTTGACCTGTACTATAGCAGACATAAACTCTTTATTCCTCAAAGTTTCAATGAGAGAATGAATGGCAGTCTCAGTGTTGGCTTGGGAAGCTTCTGGAATTTCCATTTCTTCAATACCACTGTCGGAAGCAGACTCTGCTTCCTTCAGAAAGGCTTCTAGCTGTGCAAGCTCCTCTGACATGTTTATTACCTAAAACAAAAGAAGATAAACTTAAGTTTTTGTACTAAAAGCAATTTAAGCAATGGGGACAGAGGGTTATTTTTTTTAAAATACGTAATTAGGGCATATTTCGGGTTAAATGCTTGCTCACAGAAGTACCTCAAGCACTTTATTCTGCCTTAATCAGACCACACCTGGAGTACTGTGTCCATTTCTGGGCACCAAAATTTAAGAAGGATATTGACAGGCTGTAAGGTATATAGAGGAGAGTGACCAAGATGGTCAAGGGTCTGGAAACCAAGCCTTGAGAGGAATGGTTGAGCATGTTTGGCCTGGATAAGAGGAGACTGGCAGCCATCTATCTAAAAGGCTGTCGCACGGAGGATGGAGCAAGCTTGTTTTCTCCTGCTCTGGAGCGGAGGACCGAAACCACTGGCTTCAAGTTACAAGAAAGAAGATTCTGACTAAGTGTCAGTAGGAGCTATTTGACGGTGGAATGGAGTTTTTAAAACAGAGGTTGGATGGCCATCTGTAATGGATGCTTTCATTGAGATTCCTGCATTGCATGGGGGTTGGACTAGATGACCCTCGGGATCCCTTCCAACTCTTAACTGCTCAGAATATAATATTGGCGATTTTGGTATATGTGTATCAGAAACTTTGACATCAATCCAACTGCAGCTGGGTGATGGTTGAAATTATAAAGTGACAATTGGTTATGTACCATTAAATATGCAGAATGCTCATAATGGATACTGATGTCCTTTACAAATGTGATTAACCTTGTAAGTCAGATTGTTTTATCCTCTTAAAACAAAATTGACAATCTCAAGCAGTTCACTTTTAACAAACACTATTAAAAACGTTGTGGCATTTTCTTTACCTCTGCCTCTTTTTTAACTACATCCACTTGGCTGATAAGTTTACAATATGCTTGGAAGAGAAGCAACAACTGGAAATGCAATTTATATAGCCTCCGGCACAACTCCAACTCCTATAAATGAAAAAAAAAAAAAGGTTATTATCTTAAATTCAGTATATTAATCAACTATATAATAATCAGACAATAAACACACTGCTTGTCTAGTGAATAATTTGCAATATAAAAAATAGTTATTTGCACAAGCTAATGCAGTAAGAAGCTGATGAAAGCTGTAGATGTATAATTAAAAAGTGGTGTCTTATAACTTTACCTTTTAAGAAGGGCAATTGTATTTACAACAAAGAAAACAGAAAGGGATTCTCATGACATTTCAGAAATGCCATGCTCTAGCAGGGAAGAAATTGCTTCTATTTCTACTGGTGATGTCAGTTTTAATTCTGGGCCACATATCAAAATATGGTATTTATGTTCAAGCACATTGTTTCTTCCCACAGTTAATACATTTATTAAAATATACACTCTTAGCTTTCCAGCTCTACAGTAGCATGACAACTGTAAAAGCAATAAATTCCTGAACAAAATTGCAATATTACTTCTCTGCATATTTTCACATGTATGTATCACAGGGGAGATGGGTGTTAAGATTGTTTTACACCAAAGCAGCAAAGCAAATGGTAATGGAATCACTTGCTACTAATCTACCATCTAAAAGGGGCTGGCATTTTAAGAGTTAGAACTATATAGGTAAGTGCAGCAAACACTATTTCTGTAATCTAAATGAGACACAGCTATATCACAAATGGACAAGAGACAAAAATGAAACCAGTTTCTTTACTGGCATGGTTAAATATTTGATAAATCAAGAGCCATCACTTACTGCTAGAATTTCCAAATGCTAAGCAAGAACGTGAGCAGGTCACAAAAATACAAAAAGGAAAAAAGATCATGAATTAGTATAGAAGATCATTTTAAATAGGGTCTCAGATGTCCCATATAAACTAAAAGAAGAATAACGTTCAAAGAAAGCTTCACTGTGTGTAAAAAGTCTAGGCAGAATTCAAAGATAACTGAATTTGTAGATGTACTACTTGTCTTGCTTTCATGCAATATGACAAAATTATATAGCGTAAAGTAGAGGGTATTTGTAAAATTCTCACATTTACCGTATTTTTTGCTCTACAGGACGCACCTTGTTTTAGAGGGGGAGAACAAGGGGGGGAAAACTCCTCCTCTCTGCGCAGCGCCCCTTCAGCGAAGCGGCAGGAGAAACGGAGCCCCTTCCATTTCTCCTCCCGCTTAGCTGAAGGGGCACCTACCCTTCAGTGAAAGGAACCCAAAACCTCCGGAGCTCGGAGAGAGCGCTCCCACTGCGCTTTGGAGGCTTCGCGTTGCTATCACTGAAGCCAAGGAGCCTGCATTCGCTCCATAAAACGCACACACATTTCCTCTTAATTTTTGGAGGGGAAAATGTGCGTCTTATAGAGCGAAAAATACGGTACTTGGAAAGGAAAGAGCTGCATGCATATATTCATTAAAAAGATAAAAAAAGAAACCTCATGCATTTTAAGGCATATCAACACAGCCAAATGATTTCCTATATTAGCAGACTACAGAGTTTATGTGCAGATAGACTGGGACCCAAAATGGAGGGAGAGGGAAAGGCAGGATAGGTTTTCTACGAGATAGCAAGTATTCATCCTTGCAGAAAGAAATACTGGGGAGGGATCCCCCCCCTTTCCCCTGAAACACACACATACAAAAAACAACTGGGGCTGGGGCTAAGTTTGGCTTGGAGGCTGTGCACCATAGAGCAAGCGTTCTCTTGGCCAAAAAGTTTCACTTCCAAAGGATCTTTTAATACCGAATAATGGAATCCCATGGTGTATGTGGAGAATTGATCTTAGAGGATGAATGGTCCCTAGAGACTAATTGTCCCCCTTCATCCACAAAATATTTTCTTGTAGATAAATATAGGTAAAGGGATCCCTGACCATTAGGTCTGGTCGTGGCTGACTCTGGGGTTGCAGCGCTCATCTCGCTTTATTGGCCGGGTCATGTGGCCAGCATGACTAAGCCACTTCTGGCGAACCAGAAACACCGTTTACCTTCCTGCTGGAGCGGTACCTATTTATCTACTTGCACTTTGACGTGCTTTTGAACTGCTAGGTCGGCAGGAGCAGGGACTGAGCAACGGGAGCTCACCCTGTCGCAGGGATTCGAACTGCCGACCTTCTGATCGGCAAGTCCTAGGCTCTGTGGTTTAACCCACAGCGCCACCTGCGTCCCCGTAGATAAATATAGCTTGCTTCTATTAAAACTCAAGTACTGGGCCCCACTTTTGTTGTAGGTTTGTCCCGCAGCCAGCTCTGCTCCCTAAGCCTCTCCACACACCTGTATTCAACATTACGATCTTTGGCACTGTGATTGTGTTTCAGTGTTAGCACAGCTGTGGGAAGAGCCCCATTTACCTAGAAACACCTCACCCATTTCCGCACTCTTTCTCCAACTGGTGGTCTTGCATTGCAAGGAACCTTTATCACTTACCAACAGAGCAGACAAACCCTGCTAACCCAGCAAAGGAGGCGATAACAGGGCCAGAGGAATGGGGCAAGGTGTCCCCCCCTTGCAAAAGATGCAGAGTATCAGACTCTGTTTCCCAATACATTTTTTTTGCAACAAGTGTTTTTCAATAAAAATTGGGGAGGGTGATGAAGCAAAACCTTCCAGAGTACTGGCTCTTTAGAAACTTCTGTACATTAACCTTTGGTCCGACCCCACAAATGTTAGAGGATAAGCACAGAAGACAATACTGTCACAAGCAGTTTCATCACCCTGATGCAATTATGCTCTATGCACCACCGGCATTCCACTTTCATCGTCAGCTTAAGTTATATTTATTTATCCTGGCTTTGGGGGTTTTCTAATGCCAGGTGCTGGGCCATTTGTTTCTCATTTTGCTACCACTTTGTGATTATGTATTATTTGGGTTTTAATGTATGTAGCTATTTTTATATTGTATTGATATATCTCAGGTTTTATTTGCAGTGGAAACCACTTTGTGATTTTCTTCTTTTTAGCGAATAGTCAACAAATACAATTAAATAATAAATACATTCATTAATAAGGGGAGAAGAAGGGGGGAAAAACAGAAGGTATGAAGTTAAAGTAAAAAATTGAAATGTCTGCTGAAAACAGAGCTCCGAGTAGCTCTACAAAAACCCTGCTTCTAGCTACATTTTTTGGCCCAAGCACAAGGGAAGCCCCATATAGAGTGCCTTGCAATAATTAAATCTTGCCTAGTGCCTGAACTATGGTGGTAAAGCTCTCCCAGTCCAGGAACGGCTGAAGCTGTCATGCCAAGTGCAGCTGGTAACAGGCCCTTCTAGGCACTGAGGCTACTTGGGCCTCCAGTGATAAGGCTGGATCCAGAAGCTGCTCCTTCAGAAGGAGAGCAGCCCTGTTCATGGCAGGCAGTCAACCAATTTCTTAGATGTGGGAACAGCTCACTCACAGTGCAACCATCTTGCCAGGATTCAACCTCAGCTTATTTCCCCTCATTCATCCCACCACTGCATCCAGGCACTGCATATCCTTTCTTGAGTCAAACACTAGAGAAATATCACCAAGCGTCATCTACCTACTGATGGCATCTTGCCCCCAAACTACGCCCAGCTGATTCATATCGATATTAAATACCATCGGCAGCACCCCACAGTGTAACCACCAGGGTGCTAAAGAGCACTATCCTCGTAATACCATGACAGTTGCAAGCATTTACTTGAAATATTGTTCTTGTTGCATACTTGGTAATATTGTGGTATTAAGTATTAAAAAGCCTTAGCAAAGTGTTCCTGTATTGCTTTCTTTCATGCACCTATTAGTTCCAAGTACTACAGCTGTATTGTTCTGGAAAGCCCTTTGCAAAAACAACAGGCAAGATTTTCATCACTCCAGTAATTGTTTTAAATGTACCCTTCTAGACGGGTCATAGGTATGTGCCCAGGACTAATCAGATTAGATCCAGCACGGCTTCTGGTCCAGACAGTAATTTATCTGATGAGCAGAGATTCAGCATACCAATTCTCTCGCTTGCAACAGCAGCTGCATAAAAGGCAGACGTGTTTTGGTACGCAGATGCTATCTGTCCTGCTTATCTGCTCAGTGTTATTAAGCCCAGACCCAGAGCCTGGCTCCTCACTTCAATAAAATGGAGAATCCATTATTCTCAGGCCAATGCTTCATAAAATTCCTCAGATAGTTGTGATAACTGAAATGAAAACCTTTACAAGTAATCTTTAATCAGTCTGGGAATATGACTGCTACTGTGGCATACACAAGGTGTTCATATTAATGAATGGCATAAAATGGACCCAGTGACCAGGGCCCGACACCTACCTGAGCATCTGTAGTGGTTCCATGAATACCATCATCTGTACCAAATGTCCTCTTGCAATCTTTCAGCCACTACAAAATAAAACACAAGCATGATTACAAAAAACAAGCACCCAGTGATGCTTGCAAGAGCCTGAAGAACAGAGAGATTGTATTTTGTGTGGACCACAAAATTATCATAAATACAGCCTGCTGATATAATGGACATTGGACATCTTGTCAGATAACATTCTTATTCTTTCATATTTGAGATGTTTATTAACAGGGGTGAAGGAAAGGTTCATTTTTAGCTGGGTAGCAGAGAGGACTTTGCAGAAACCAACTTTTGCCAACCCGCTCTTGCAAACTCCTTTTGATTCTCATCTCCCTGTCTCTCCCCCCATCAAGTACATCTCTGGGTACAGGGGGGCTGCATAGGGGAAAAGGAATTGGCAAAAGAATGCCCATCCCTTCTTCATCCAGTTGACAATGAGCCAATGTAATATTGGTTTCTTACTGATCTCTGAAGTATAAAGTGAAAGTTATAAAAGAGAAGAAAATATCTGCCATACACAATCCAAAAGAGCCTAATGGCAAGTAAGTGAGCTTGAAGCTGACCTCAAGAGGCAGACAGGATTCTCTGACATAGCTGACTCCTAGAGGCATATTAGAGTTTGATACCACCTGCTCTACTCCTGAACATTAGGCTGAGTTGGAGAGCTTGCACAGGGGGGTCTTGGCAGAATCTCAGCCTGCCCAAGTAAAAGTGATAGAAATACAAGGGGACAAGCAGTACTGCCAGCTGCAGTTAAATTACCGTATTTTTCGCCCTATAGGACGCACCAGCCCATAGGACGCACCTAGATTTTTTTGGGGGGGGGAAATAAAGGGGGGAAATTATTTTTTTTTTCCAGGCGCGGGGGAAGCCCGAGCTTCCCCCTCCCCCAGAACGGGACCCAGAGTGATGCCGAAGCTGCACGCAGCTTCGGCATCGCTCTGGGTCCCGTTCTGGGGGCTGGCGTCAGGGGAAGCTCTGGCATCGCTTTGGCATCGCTCTGGGAGCTTGCAGGGCTGGAGGAGGGGGAAGCCCAAGCTTCCCCCTCCCGAAGCCCCCAGAATGGGACCCAGAGCGGTGCCAAAGCTGCGTGCAGCTTTGGCATGGCTCTGGGAGCTTGCGGGGCTGGAGGAGGGGGAAGCCCTCCGCCAGCCTTCTAACCAAGTCGGGGGACAGCAGGAAAGGCGCGCTGCGCCTCCCCGTTGTCCCCCGAGCTTGTTGGGCTGGCGGTGGGGCTCTCCTGAAGCCTGGAGAGCGAGAGGGGTTGGTGCGCACCGACCCCTCTCGCTCCCCAGGCTTCAGCGAAAGCCTGCATTCGCCCCATAGGACGCACACACATTTCCCCTTTATTTTTGGAGGGGGAAAAGTGTGTCCTATAGGGCGAAAAATACGGTACTTTCTCCACTTTAATATACCAGAATGCAATACTGCCTTCTCACACTTGGACTGGTTGCAATCCAAGACACTCTGTTTGCCCAAGCTGAAATGCCCATGGAGTTGCTCAATGAAGAGGCTTTGCCATGGTTTTTAATACTGGAAGCAGCTGTGTGTGTCCTCTCACAGATCTGCCCGACACAATGGAAGAGCTTGCATACATAGCAGTTCCCTGTATACATCTATCTTCCTACCTGTTTAAGCAGCCTCTGAACTGGGTTAACAGTTCAACCGTAGCGAAAACAGTATTTCAGGGAACTAACACTTTCCTAGCAATATTTGCATTCTAGCACAACTAGGTTTGGGGCATTGTTATTTTCTGTGCATTGCTATTAAGTGACAGTATCCAAGTCATCTGTGTATTGTTTATGCACAGAGAGTTCGGTGGCTGGTAACTTCAGAATGACCTCTGTCATCCTGGTGTACCAGAAGCTCTCAACATGAGGTTTCTGTAGTGATGGTGTCAAAAGATTGCCCGCGGATCTATTCCTGTATTCTGCCTGCTTTTCAGTGAAGAAATGGTGAGTGATTAGGGCAGGGCAAAGGTTTGAGTGGGTCGCAGGAGTATTTTTGAAGCAACAGAAAGCCTTCAGGTTTGAATTAATTTCAATGCTTCACCCAGAAAAACAACCTCTGTTCTTAATGCAAAGCCTATGTCCTCCCAACGCTATCATTTACAAGAATTCTCCATTGTATCAGAATCATCTAACATTCTGAAAATATTTCAAAGCTCAAGGTTGTTTGCCTTTAACATTGTTACTTTTTAAAAGTCTTATGATACTATTGGTACTTGCCCTGAAGGGTTCTCTTGCACGTATGTAACATGTCATCAGGTAGGAGTAATGCTCCACCTAGTGGTTTAAGGTGGAAATTGCTGCTCCGATTTCAAAAACCTGAGACCTTACCATGATGACCTCCACCAGTTTTTATTGTAATAAGCCAAGACAGTAAGTGCCAAAAACAGAACAGTGGCATGACAAAAAAACCCCAACATGTGACACTCCCTATCCAGGAAACACAAAGTAACACTGAAAATGGGTCACCAATCACATGGAGAAAGGCAGCCTAGAAAAATGGTGAAGCCCTTATGTCATGCTACATGCACGTAGAGGAACCATTCAAGGGTAAGTACCAGTAGTATCTTTTCCACATATGTCATCACATCAGGTGGGACATACCCAATTTGACCTGTATAGAGTGGCAAACAATTGAGAGAATGAGGTGCTCCCTATTGGTCCAGGAGGACATGGCTCCCAAAGGCTGCCTCTGCAAAAGGACAGACATTTTGCCTTATAGGGTTTAGTAAAGGTATTGAGACTAACCCAGGGAGCATTTAAGGAAAACACTGTCCAAACAGATGCTGCTCTAGTCAAATGGGTCATGATTTTGGTTGGAGGAGTCAAATGCAAACAATTATATGCCAAAATACTACAGGCTTTCAACCATCGTTAAAATGGCAGAGGATACTTTCTTGCCCAGAAAGACAGGGGGAAATGAAATGAAAAAGGACTGAGACTGACGGAAAGGCTTGGTACAAGCAATGAAGACCTTCAGAGGCAACTCAAGGAAGAGGAGCAGAGGCAGGCTGGGCAGGAGGAGATGAAGGCTTAGCTAGATCTGCCAGAAAAGCTTCCTTCGACAGATGACGCACCCGGAGATCAACCTGTAAGGCATTCACAGGAGCAGCTGTGTAGTAGAAACAGGCAGAGACTGTTGATACCCTGCAGTGTGGCTACACAGGAAGTGTCCTGAAACCCGGAGAGCTCCTGTGGGGAAGCGTCCCTAGTAAAAAGCTGACCAAGGTTTGCCTGGCTTCCCTCCTCATCACAAAGATTATCAGCCACTTTCTGCTGCCTGTGCACCAAACGCTGAGTGGGCTCAGAACCCCTACCACTGCTAGAGCCGCCAATCTCCAGTTCAACCAAGGGCTCTGACCAGGCATGATGAAATGACAAGGAGCCAGCAGTTAGCACAAAAGAAGTGGATGTAACGGAGGAAGCAGCCATTCCTCTCTGGGGATCTGACACAGGGGCCATAGCAGAGGCCTGCGTCTTGGCAGGTAGACAGCAAAGGGTAATACAGTAACGGCAGATCTCTGTTTGTATTTGCCCATAGGTGTGCGGTGTCTTGCCCGGAGCAAATGGGAGCACCTGAAGATGAGACTTTTTTTTCAGTTTTAAATAAGGAAAGGAACAAAGAGAAAAGGTGAGAGAGCAAACATGGTGGCTGGTGGCAGGAGAGGCTCAGAGAACAGTGCAGCAAAAAACAAAGGGCAAAAAACCACAGAGCCAGATAGAGGAGGGGGATAAAGATTTCCAACATTCACAGGCACAAAAGGCAAAAAATTAACAGGCCTGAGCTGATGAGAAGGGGAGGGAGCTGAAGCCAACAACAGAGCAAGGTGAGGCAGAAATTGGAACTGGAATGGGGTTGTCATGGTAACCCTTCAGTTTTTTGCAATTAGAGCAACGATTTCTGCCTTCAACACCTAGGGAGAGCAGTACTCCCACCTGATTATCAGGATGTAAAATGTAATATTAAAAATCGTATGGATTGACAAGATATAGAAAAGACAAGATATAGATATACATCTCTTTGTATGGATAGAGTCATTCCTGGTTTACAGTGATAACCTTTTTTAAAATGTCCCCAAGGATGTATATGAGAGCTCCAGAGACATTAACGGTGAAATCAAATATTTTAATGTTGTATATTGGGCACACCCTACTAACCCCCCCCTTAACATGGAGCATCCCCTCCCCCCAAAGTGAGTAAGAACTGAGCATGCTCAGTGGGCGTGGAAAGCTTACTGAGTGTTGGAAGGAGGAAAACAAAAAGCACAAGGAACGAGAATGTAGTGGAGTGGCTCAAACCCGGAAGAGAAGCACTTCACACTGCAATTTTTTGTTATTGTGCTCCATCTATTAGAGCAGAGGTGGGCAACCTTTTTGGCCTGGTGGGGAAGGAAGATAGCAATAGCTAATATGAATCTAGTGTGGGGCAGCTGGGTGTGGCTTGAGAAAACTGCAATTTTCAGCTTTTTCCTCTTTCAACACAACGCAACAAGCCAGGTAGCACAATACATTTACCTGCTCTGCTGCCTCTCTTTTAGCATTGTACGTATCCAGGTGTTCTTGAAGCTCGAGCACACTGAATTTCAAGGTTTCCAATAAGCCATAGGACATCAGCTGTGATATAAAAATAGCCTTAATTATTGCTATGTATTCCACTTATGAATCACTTCCCATAAAGTATCCCAAAGCAATTTCAACAGTAAAAACAATTATTTTTACATATGAAGTTGTTTTTAATTTCAGATCCAATACAGTTTCAGACTGGGATAAATATCTTCACTTAAAAAGCAGGTTGGAAAAAAGAATGGTATTCAATATGCACTGAAAACACAACAGATACGGCACCTGCCTGAAGCGTAATGGGAAACAGTTCCAAAGGACAGGTGCTGCTACAGATGTTACAGGAATAGAACACATACACACTTATAATTTTGGTACTAAACATCTTCATAATCAGAGATCCACTGAATTTGAGACTTGACTTTCAATCTTTTAACTCTCAAACATTATTCAGATAGATGACAAAGTTCTGGATATTTGAAAGGAAAAATGTACTTGAAGCAACCACAGAGAATTTAGGAAGCCAAGTCACCTTCAGCCAGTATATGCACTGAAGCTAACATTATAATATTTTTAAGGGGAGTGATTCTTTGCACAACTCAAAACACAGAACATTCTGTACCTTAGTAGCAAAGCTCACTAGACATAGGCTCAGCATGTGTTAATAAACGTAAGATATTACCGTCTCTGCATCCACAAAAACTGTTGGGCATTCAGAACACATCATCATAACGTCCAGTGAACTTTTGAATTTTGTTCCAATTCGCTGTAGATTCTCCCCAAGAAAACTGATGGATTCATGTGTTATAGCTCCAAATTTCCTTTGAATGTTCTAGACATGGGAATATTAGAAAGATAGAGAAATATTTTCACTTCCTTTTCTTCAGCGTGGCAGGCAACATTGCTAAATGGGAGTTCACATGTAAGCCTAAATTTCCCTTTTTCCTGTGCTTGGGGGTGGGATTGTGCAGTCTTAACAGATGGGACAGGGCAAATCAGTTTATCCTAGGGTAGAGCTATCACCATATTACACTGAGAATATCTTCTGAAGCACTCTTCTAATGCTGCAATAAAAGGGGAATGGTTGTTTGAGTGTACAGTGGACCCTTGGGTTATGTAACTTTCGGGTTGTGAACGCAGCAAAACCAGGAGTGGGTTTGCCACTTCAAGCATGTGCAGAAGCGCTCTGCAGTGCCGCATGTGTGCGCAGAAACGGTCCTCCGGTTACGGAATTTTCGGGATACGGCCGGGCTTCTGGAATGGATCCCGTTTGTAACTGGAGGTACCCCTGTAGTGCCAATAATGCAAAGGTTGCAGGTTCGATCCCCGTATGGGACACCTGCATATTCCTAAATTGCAGGGGGTTGGACTGGATGATCCTCAGGGTCCCTTCCAGCTCTACAGTTCTATGATTCTATGGTCAACATGGTAATAGCTCTAGGTAGCAATAGCCAACTCTTATACATGGAGATGTCCAGGAACAATACCACAGTCACCTGACAATACATGATGTGGAAAGTCTCACCCCTAGAGACTGCTATCCCTCTGATGGTGGCTAAGGGAAACAAGTAGCTTTCTAACAGAGGAATTGTAAACAGTGACAATTTAACATCCCTGCCCCCCCCATCAGATACACATCAACACAAATGTTTCAGTACTAGATGTTTCAAAATAAAAATTGCTAACAAAGGGAGATTGCGGATAGTTACCTGAAACAACCTGGAGAACACATGAAATGTATAGACAGCAGAAGATCCATCAGTGTCCGAGAGCATCTGATTAACGTGGCAGCGCCAAGCTTCCTCTTCATCATCATATGCCTGTGGCTGAAAAGCTGCCAATATAGCAGAAAGAAATGGGGAAGGTGGTGGAGATGTCTGGACTTCTGGGAAACCATCCTGTTCTTCATCTTGACTGTAAATAAAGCGAAAACAAGCATGCTAAGTAAATGCTGTTTCAGATCTTTTGACTTATTGCCCTTGGCATTGTGCAAGGTGTTCTAAAACGGGCCTGTAGATCAGTTTGAAATGATGTCAAAAGCAGGGCCAAAAACAAAGAGCAAGTTGCTGTTTTGCTAACTTAATTATCTAAAGTTTCAAACATACATACAACAGATTCAAAAAACCAGAATTTTAGAAGAATGTTCTTCAACTTAACAAGGATTCATGGAAACTGAATAAATTCTTCCAAGCTGTAGGCTAGTCATTCATTACTTATTTTAGGACTTTATCTAAAAGCAGTTTAGGAAAGAATTATGGTGCCATTGTCATGTCATGAGCCCAGTTCTCATGTCATATTCAACCTTAGTTAAAAACAAACAATGGGTAATGTGAATGCACAGTGTGCTGGCGCATGTTATGAAAAAGTCTCCCACTCCAGCTGCTGCCACGAAACAAGCCACAGTTTGCTTGCCATGAGATCCAAACCTGGGCTTGTGGTTAGTTTCTCTAAACAGCCACAAGACGTTTGGCTTACCACTTGTGATTTGTTTGGGGAAGCAAACCATGAACCCAGGGCTTGGGCATCATGAGAAGCCATATTCTGGCTTTTTTCCTGGCGGTGCAGCAGCAGTAGCAGTGGGGAAGGTGCGGACAATGTGTGAACTTTTCAGCAGCACGGACCAGCAGTAAAACAACCCCAAAGCATCACAGAAATTAGAGGCTTGGAATGCCACTGGCAGCATAAAGGGAAAGGGACCCCTGACCGTCTCCAATCACAGACGACTCTGGGTTGCGGCGCTCATATCGCTTTATTGGCCGAGGGAGCCGGCGTACAGCTTCCGGGTCATGTGCCCAGCATGACTAAGCCATTTCTGGTGAACCAGAGCACTACACGGAAACACCATTTACCTTCCTGCTGGAGCGGTACCTATTTATCTACTGGCGCTACTGCAAATAAACTGGTCTCTAAGGCAATAGTGAATAAGTCAATACTGATATTACTTTAATGAAAGAAAATACATATGGATTCGAATCAATTTTACCTAGACAAACCAGAGAAGTCAGCTTCTTCTTCTTCACATCTTTCATCTAACTCTTTCAAGGCCAGGGTAACATCATCTTCACAGATTGATTCAGTATAACTATCAGCAGTGGGGTGCTCTGGAATTTCAGGAGTTTCTTCTAGTTCCAGGGGTTCTTGACAGATCAAGGACTCTTGCTGCTCTTGCAACGCAAACGATCCAGTATCTTCACTAGCTGTACTAACTTGTTCATCCTTTATTGGTGAACTGCCATCCTGCAAAGCAAGCAGCGAAGTCTTATAACTCACACAGAAGTAAAATGGGTTCATCAAATACTGCTAAGGAGCAGTGCCTCAAAATCCCAAAATGTTAAATTGCATTATTTCTTGACAGAGAAAGAATATTCTAAAACTCAGTCTAAAACTCAGTCTAAAAATTTAACAGAAGTAGGCAATGCAAACCTTCCCCACCATATTCTAAGGTAACTAATTATATTTAATGTATCAAAATATTGCTCACAAAAAAACATAATCCCAATATCTTTGTTGCTTAGTAAGCAGAGGAAAACAATCTTCTGCTGTCAACAGCAAGCTTCTCTTGTTAGAAGACTTCAACTTTCCGTATATAAACGGAATTGTGAAACAAGACAGCTAAATGCAAAAAAAAGTAAAATCCTGAGGATAGGACTTTGTTCCTTTTAGCATCATTCAACAGAAATTACGTCTGCAGCTTCTAACAGATGTGCCTTACTGACTGTATCGAGGCTACAAAGAAGAAACTGGCAGGATAAGGGGTGCATGAATGCTTCTCTCACAGTATGCACAATGGAATGCAACCATGCTTTAGTCCAAGCAACAAGATACAAGCTCACTTAACCAAAGACACCAAATATTTTGACAATGACTGTCATTATTTTTTGTTCTCCAAGAATAATGACATCTACTGTCTTCAAACAGCCTATATTTTTAAAAGGTAAGTGCAATTTCCTCAAACAAACCACACACATTATGTTTACCCTGTATCAAAACAGGATTCTTCACACTCATGACAATTTAAGAATCATAGTACTTATTGCAAAGGCCAGCAGGAAAAAGCCCTGAATATGATGGCTAAAGGTTTTTGAAGGATTCAACAAAAAGATTGTGGGTTGTATCCAGAACTATCTGTGCTGAAGTGGAACTGACACCTGCTTGCCCAGTGGTAATGGGACTCCCTCTTCTTCCCTTGCAGTCCCTTGTCGGCCTTCAAAATCAGTTTTGGAGGGTAAAGTGACCCTATGGAGCAGATGGGGGGGGGCTGGGTACTGCAAGGGGGAAGAAGAGGCAGATAAAGTCCTGTTGCACAAGTGGAAGTTAACTCTTGCAACATTAGAATCTGCCCTGTATATATCAGACTTTTTGTAAATGGCACTGCTCATCATGCAATGTAGCAAAGTTAAAGCTCCTAAATACTAGCTCTGTAGGGCAGCGCCCTGTCACAAGCTCCCTTATTCCTCTCCAATTGTTTTAGGGAGACTGCTGTGCTATCACTTACCTTCACCCCAGTTACTGATGCTAGTGCAGTTCGTGACTGCATCTGATCAAAGGCTGATAAAAGGGGCAAATAAGCTCTTTGCAACTGCCTGGAAACATCAGAATGAATTTAAGGCCCTATCACCTGCAGGTTAAGCAAATATGTCAAGTTGAAGGGGCCCATTTGATCTGACCCTCTAAAAGAGGGGTAGGGAAGTTCTTCATTTGGACTGACAGGAATCCTAACCTGGCCCACAACTCCGTTTCCCCCAAAATCATGGCCACTTAACCCCATAACTGATAGCCTATGAAATGTGAGGTGTGACAGGTATGGGAATAGCTCCAATGAAGCAGGATCCTAAAGTGAGATTGTTCCTTGCAAGTGCAGCTATCTAGAGAGATCCATTAGGATCAGCTGTGCTCGACAATTTGGCCCTGGGAACTCCCCAGTGCAGTCAAGGCAGCTCTTCTGAAGTAGGATGCATGGAAACCATTTGCTAAAACACAGCTTTCTTCCTCTGCCAAGCAGCTTGTTGCTGTGAGTGTGCTGTCAAAGAGGCATTGCTCCACTAGTGCAAAGCGGTTTGCATTGAAACGGCTTGCGGAAATGGGAGGGAGCTCTTGTTTGCACAAGCCGTTTCAATGCAAACCACTCTGTGCTAATGGGGGAACCCCCTTTGAAACTGCACACCTTCAAAGAAGGCCACTGCAACTGCCCATCAGCCGAACTTTGACAGGTGTCATCATCAGATGCCATTATGACGCCAGGTGATTGACTGGTGGGTGGCCACATCCATCTGTCAAAACTGGCCTATGGAAGGTGGGGTACTTAGGCCTAAATACAGTGGCTGGATCCAGTTCCCCACCTCTACCTTAAGAGGCCATGAGCAGCAGTTGATTGCTTAGTTTTCTCTCCAGAGCTGTTCCCCCCACCCTCAGTTTGACTCCCTGGCACTATATTTGTATAAATTAACCATCCCAAAATACAGATGTGCCTTCACATTGTCCAGATTGGATGTGATGCCCTCTGCCGTACTTGAGGGCAGATACCGAAGGATTCCAACTGAGAAGCGACTCTGCCCCTGTGGAGATGGTAAGCTGGAAATAGTGGCTCATGTTCTCCTGTCTTGCCCCCTTTATAAAGACCTGAGGAATGAGATCATCACCCCACTCCTACCTACCATCCCAGGCCACCCATCTGAGGTCACATCGTTCTTCCTGTTGTCAGATCAGAATGATCAGACAACAGCAAAGGTTGCTAGGTTTATCGAGGGTGCAATGAGATTAAGGGCCACTATTTGAACGATGGTCTTGGTCATTTGATGGTCCTTTTTATCCATTGTTATTGTTTTTTAATTGTATATATTGCTTGTTTTATGTTGCTACGGCCGTTGGCTAATGCAAATAAAGTTTATCTATCTATCTATCCATCCATCCATCCATCCATCCATCCATCCATCCAGAGTTGTCTTATGATGGCTCTGAGTGGCTCAGGAAAAGAGGAAAAACAATATGGCATTAACTATTCTTGTACACATTAGTTTAACTATTAACTGTTAGTTTTTTCCAGTAAGAACTACAGATCAGAGATGGACTGCCTCATCTTTGAAGTTATTGCATATTTAAAAAAAATGTTTGCAATGGCAAACACAAACTTAAAATACTCACTGATTTCTTATCAGCTACCAGGTGGGAATCTGACTTACTCCATATAGCATTTCCATTAAGAGAAAAAAATGCCACTAGCATAGATCTCCTGTTCAAATGGACTAGCTGAATCAACCAGTTGCTAACACAGCTGGCCTGAGGTTCAAATTTCAATTAAAGCACCCAATCACAAAGACAAAGCAAAAATGGGGGGAGGAGAAAGGGGGGAGGGAAGACCACAGGAAGATAATTGCTGCATCCAGAAAACCATCTTGCTTATTCAATTATTGTTCTGCACCACAAAATATCCACTATTAGCCCTCAAACCTATTTTTAATCTTTGGTGAACATCTTTAGTTCACGAAGGAAATGATTGGTTTCCAGAAAACATTCTCGTTCCCTTATGCCACCACAACCGGTTCAATTAAACAATCAATTACAGAAGAAAATGCTTTCGGAAAGGAAGCAAAGAGATACTATACAGTGCTAGAAAGAGCCCAAATCAGCCATGCACCAGCAGCCCACATTATTCCCCACCTCAGGCAGCTGGTTGCTAGCATTATCTAGAGGGGAAACCTCCAAACTTGGGGTCTCAGATCTGATTTGAAGCACTTCTTCCGTTCCAACACTGCTAGTGGAATCTTGAGACTGTAGCAGCGACCCAGAATTATCTAGTGCTGTGTCATCAGCAGCTGAGTCACTGTTTACCTAAGGAGACAAAAATAAAACAAGGATCAGCAGAAAAAATAAACACAAACACCTCCAGCTAATTACAAAGCAAAATACAGGCAAAGATTTGCACTAATGAATTCAGTTACCACCTTGTGTATATCTACCACATTGGAAACACGTATTGAGGATTGGAATGTTTTTATTCTTAAAGCAAAAGGCACATTTCCATTGATAAAACACAATGGAAACACACTTTCCATTTTTATTTATTTTTTAAAAATCTTAAATCCAAAAAGGAACTCAAGATGGCTGAAAATCAGAAACATCATACAATATTTAAAACATTTCTCTCAGAAATCAGGAGGACCAAAATTGTAATAAGGAATGGGGGAAATTTATGATTTATCATAAAAACCATTGTAAACAGTTAAAATCGTTAGTAGGACTGGAATAACACTTGTAGTTTAAAGTTGAATTTTGAATATAATGGAGATGGAAAAGATTTGGATTATTGTAAAATATGCAGGAGGAAACTGATTAACAATAGGACCCACAGAGGGAAGGAGGGAGGTCCAGGGGGTTCTTTGGAATCTTTTTTTTTATGTTGTATCTTGGATATGGATTGTAAAATATTAATCTGAAAAACCAACTAAATAATTATTTTTTAAAATTTCTCTCTCACATACCCCATTACAGTAGATCCTCGGCTTACGTTATCCTCGGGTAACGTAAACTTTGGGTTATGAAAGCGGCAAGCCTGGAAGTATATTTCCGGGTTTTGCCACTCGCACATGCGCAGAAGTGCTCTACATGCTGAGCACATGCGCAGAAGTGGCACCCCCGGTTGCGGAAACCTCAGGAACCAACCGGAGCTCCGGAACGGATCCCGTCCACAACCGGAGATACCACTGTACTAAAAAACAGGGTAATAAAACTTCAATATTACCATTGGAACTGAACAACAATTAATGGGACCACTAGTGAGAATTGGGTAGGTATTAAAATGAGCAGGAACCACAGAATATTTAACTGAAAGTCTTTTACAAGAGCCATGTTGTTGTAGCCTGACATATCTCAGTTGGCAAGGGGTGAGCAAGTTATGCCAGAGCAGCATTCAGTGGATCACTCCTGTTAGCTGTCATTCAGGCAACTAGGAGGAGGAGAGCCAGAGGCTGCATACCAACTTATCCAGTCACTGGGGTCAGTTGGTCAAGCCATCCAGGACGTGACACAGCCTGCATCTGGTGGAAACCAGGGTCTTTTTGGTGCCCTCTTTATGGAATCATCTCTCTGAATTGAGGCAGGTGCCAAAGCCAGAAGCCGCTTGATATGAGCGGCAGCGCTTGCTTCCCAATAGGAGTGCTGCTGCCCATTACTGGGAAAGGGGCAAGATAGGAGGGAAGTTGATGTGGTCAAAAGGGACGCAGGTGGCGCTGTGGGTTAAAGCCTCAGCGCCTAGGACTTGCCGATTGAAAGGTCGGCGGTTCGAATCCCTGCGGCGGGGTGCGCTCCCGCTGCTCGGTCCCAGCGCCTGCCAACCTAGCAGTTCGAAAGCACCTCCGGGTGCAAGTAGATAAATAGGGACCGCTTACCAGCGGGAAGGTAAACGGCGTTTCCGTGTGCGGCTCTGGCTCGCCAGAGCAGCGATGTCACGCTGGCCACGTGACCCGGAAGTGTCTCCGGACAGCGCTGGCCCCTGGCCTCTTAAGTGAGATGGGCGCACAACCCCAGAGTCTGTCAAGACTGGCCCGTACGGGCAGGGGTACCTTTACCTTTACCTTTTGATGTGGTCAATGTGCTTTGCAGTCTCTTTGGTGGAAGTGCCACAGGACCAGACCAGGGGAGCTGCTTCTAATTGACACTGGTATTAAATTTAGGCACCTGCCGATTACACCTGTGTAGGCCACATCTAGCTTTTAATACAGACTGGTTTCAATTTGCCTCGGATTGGTTGCTCCTCTTTTGTACATCTGTGTCCATTGTTGTGCATTCTTGTTAACTCTGTACAGTGGTACCTTGGTTGTCGAACGGCTTGGCTCCTGAACAAATTGGCTCCCGAACACCACAAACCCAGAAGTGAGTATTCCAGCTCGCAAAGGTTTTTTGGAAGCCGAACGTTCAACGCAGCTTCCGATTTGAGTGCAGGAAGCTCCTGCAGCCAATCGGAAGCCGCAGCCAAGTTATGCTAACTTGAGATTTTTACAGAAGGCCAGTACAGAAATATTTTAAATAAATAGATACTGCTGTACTTAAAAGACCACACTTCTGCACGCCTTCTGCTGAAGAGAGACCAAGTCAAAACTCTGAATAATTTACACACTTGATAGTACCATTCGAAGGTTAAAACAAGGAGAAACCAGATTATTATCTGAGAATAAATGTTTTACCATCTGTGATCGTGATAGTATCTGACTTGCGGTCAGGGCTTCTTCCTCTGAAGATTCATCAGTATCTTCCTGATTGGTCAAGTTCAAGCTCGGGGTACTACCAGAATACTGATATTCTTGGAGTGATGGTGTGTCTCCCTTGTCAATACTATCCAGGGAACGCCTGCGGACTCCCCAATTGAAGTTGTCCATACTTTCACCCTGTAATAAAGGTAATGTTTATTCTAAGCTCTCAGAATACACATAATACTGAAATGAACACAGCAAAACAAAGCCACACAAATACTGAATTAATTGGGAGCAGAGTTTCAATCAGCCCTTCAAGTTAATTGGATATATAAATTCAATTAATGTTGTTTGTATTCAAAGTGTTTTAATACATGGCAAAAACAATTTCCTTAATGTTCCCTTGCAGATACCTTGTGTCTGGATGGCAATAGCTCAGTGTATTATTTTCTGTAGCCATATATTCTTAGCAATACAAGGTATCTGACTACCAAGCACAGACAGACAAATACATCACAGATGACAAGAGATGAAACAAGCCACTGCACCAGGCTGCAACTTACCTGCAGCTCCTGGTTCGCAAAAAGAAAAACACACATAATTAGAACGAGGACAAACACTTAAAGATACTTTATAATGGGGGCATTTTCTATACTGTATGCTTGCCAACAGTAGAAGACTGATTCAAGCTCTGGAAAAGCTTTTGCCAAAAACCCCTAACATTTCATTTTCTCCACATTGCAGTAAAATCAGCTAAAAAAAACATTACGAGACAAACACTGAAAACAAGATGGCTATGGTACATTTTCTCGGTGTAACATATATTAAAACAAATTTAGCGAATTGTTTGAAGGTAACACAGATGAGATTTTAAATTGACTTTATCTACATTTACAGGACAAACTATAGAATGCATAAATTTTACTCACAGTGCAGGAAAGCATAAATGTTTTTAGATCGTGTTATGATTATTCATGTCCTCAAAACATGAATGTTTTCTTCAATCCTGAAGTAAAGAACTTTTTGATTCCTTGCTAGGAATGGGAATGTGTTTTAATAGCAGCTTGCTTATGGGCCTCTTTGAATGCTACCCCTATGTCAAAGGTGGCTAACCTTTGACTCTTCAAAGGTTGCTGGATTACAAACCATCATCCCTGACCCCTGGGTCATGCTGACTGAGGCTGCTGGGAGATGGGAGTCCAACAACATCTGGAAGGCCACAAGTACCCCTAGCACAGCTAAGAAATGTACCAATTTTTTCCATGTATAAGATGCCCCCATGTATAAGACGACCCCTATTTTTTGAGCCCAAAATTAAGAAATAAATATTTTAAACACCAAACAGAACAACTTTGATATTTTCTTAAATATTGAAAACACCGGTATATTTAGCACCGTATAGTTAAACATCACACTGTGAGGCAAGCTGTGTAATGGCGGCTGCTCCTGTCAGCTCAGTGTAACTCCACTGTAGCTGCAGCTCCAGCTGTCCCACTTGTGTGTTGCACTTTTGTCATGGTATTTACGGTATGTACCATATTTACTCCATGAGCGCTGGCAGATGTGAACGCTGATCGAGGAGCTGCGACTGCCAGAGCTGCCTGAGTGAGTGTGCTTGGGAATTGGGGGGTCTGGGTAGCCAGGGGGTGGCTGCGGGAACCAGGTGGAAGGGACAGTGTCCGGAGTGGGGACTGATGGGGGGGAGGGAGGTACCAGACCAGGGTTTGTCATGAGGCTGGGGGGAAAGAATATAGATGGCGGCATGTATTTATTTATATTTTAAATTGCAACATTCCGTGTATAAGACGACCCCAATTTTATACACAGAAAAATACGGTATTTCATCAAAAGCTGTGGTCCACCAGTAATACATTGTCCTGTCCTGTAGCATTATTATTATAAATATTTATGTATTAAGGAGTCTGAGCCCCCACCCTTTCCATTACTGTGAGGCTCCTGATGTTTGGAGGTCCTAGAAATGAGACTAGTCAACCTATTGTTAAATTCACTGTTAACAGGAAAGGCTGGAATGTCCCCTACAAACAAAACAGGTCAACTGCTCAATCACGGATGGTGCAGCTGGAAAGCCTCCATGTTTGCTCCTCAATGTTTCTGACACTCAAGTTGTACCCTTCCCACAGTTTGAGAACTCCTAGCTCTATTAATGAGATAAGTTCTCTTACACTCAACTGGTACGACTGGTCTAAGCCAACTGAACTTGGAGGTACTTATATAAAAGATAATGCAAATATCTTCCATAGCAAATGAATGTAAAAATAAATATATCCAATTTTTCTTTCTCCCTCTCCTACTCCTTGTGTGTGTGTGTATATATATATCTGCAACATATTCCACTTGCATGTGGCTTGTTTAAAAGTGAGAAAAAGAAGCGAAATTTTCCTTTAAGAGTCAAAATTAATAATGCTAGTGAGAATTTCATCTCGTATTAAGGCTTTGGGACACTTATGGGAAGGCGATTTCCCATGTTCTCTCTGATCTTGGGACCCTTTAAATTCACTATTATTTTGATGAATGCATGAGTGAGAGCTCCTTCACTGGCTTCAGTATCACTATGGCTTTATGCCTGCAACATCTTCACAGATGTGGAACTACCTGCAAGCAGGTAAACCTATTTTCATGAGAGTTCTAAATAAAAACTGGAGTGTTTATGAAGTTCTGAATTGTGAAGGAAATCCATAACTTCTTTGGCTAAAAATGTAATTGAAGAGGGTTCATACACATCTACTTGAAGCAAAGCTCTGGGTCCTGCAGCATCCTTATGTTACAATTTTAGAATAAAAATTGCTTACAGGCTATACCTGTAATTTAAACCTTCTGTGTGAGGATCAACCCTTTACCAGGGCTGTATGTATTCCATGATCACACTGTAAAATGCAGAAATAGCTAATGAACACCAGATAATAGCAACCTCATCTCTATTAGAAGCAAAATTATACAAATAAAGAAATATATACACTTTTGCCTTTTTAAAAATATAGAGACATGATTCTGCCTTCCTTGAAAAAGGAACTACTGGTTATTCTAATTGCTGAATATACACAACTCTGCCCTTAATCTTCCATAATGTGCATTATTATTTGAAACTAGCCCATGCCAGAAATATTATGTATAGCAAGTCCAATTATAAAAAAGATATTCTGCTATCTCTTTTTTCTGCCTGTACTTTTGAAACCTTTAGAAAAAATGTGGCTTACAGTATAGCATTGCATTGGTCCCTAAATATGATTTCCATGCACTGCAATGTTATCTTGCATACTGGAACAGTTAAGTTTTGCTACTTCAAAACAGAAAAAATGCAGATAAAGATGACAAATGCACCATGAAACCAGATACAGTGTGAATGGCTAAAGGTCAAAGCAATTCCAACATAAACCTTTTGCCAAGATAGTATTATAGCATACCATGAGAATAGCATTTCATTTAAAATGTTCAATGGGATAACTTTTGCTCAGGCGTTGATGGTACTAAAGGCTATACTTCATGCTCTGTATAGTTCCACTGTAGTTTTAGAAAATAACTTTTCTTGCTATGTCAAAGAGCATGGAATCTTGGACAACCTGCTCTTCCAAGAAAGATATCTCAATTTTGCTAAACTATGGCATTTGCTAGATTTATCAAAGGCTTTGATTAAATACAGTACATCAAAATGGAATGAATAAGGTCCCCAAACCTTTCTTTGCTTGAAGGATAGCCTTGTGGAAAAGTCTCAAAGTGGAACTACTGCTGTATGGACTTACCTCTGCATCTTCCAGTTCAACATCTAGAAAGTCAAAGTCTTTAAAAACTCCAAACTGCTGTTCACTGGTATTATCTTCTACAGCCACTTCCTCTTCCTGAATTACTTCTTCTGTTGCTGAAATAAGACTAGTTTGTTGGTCCCCAACTTCCAAGTCTTCATTAGAAGAAAAGACAACCTAGAAGGATATCCATAATATAATGTAACAATACAGACAAGGAGTTTTCTTTCTTAATGATGCACCACTGAAAAATTAGGAGTGAGTCAAGGCAACTTGAAATCACATTAACCGCTATAATATGTCAAACCTCAGCATCTGGAATCTACAGTTACTTACAGATGGATTTTTGGGAAGACCGGATTCTGGACCACACAGAGAAAGTACATTCATTAGCTTCTCCCTGGTTCTCCGCTGGAAAAAATGGAAACAATGTCACTTATCAGAGACAAAAGGGTTTTGATTATGCAGGTGTGCCCCCACCACACTTATGCGGGGGTTACGTTCTGGACCCCCACGTGCATAAGTGACTTTTGTGTGAGCACATTCTAAAAAGCCTCTAAATGCCTGTTTTTTCCTTTCTCTCCTGTTCTCTCTCCCTTCAACTCTGTCTTCAGCTAGACTTGAAGCTCTGGGGCTGGGCTGGAGACTGGAGGCCGCACAGAAAAGCTGCTACTGCTGTGCTTTTGTGTGTGTCAACTGCTAGGCAGGGAGGCTGAGCAGCCTAAACAAAGCCCCGCTGTGCCTCTGAACTCTTTAGGGCTTCCTCTGCCCTCGTTGCAGTCCTCTTTGGGCTCCAGGGAGGGTCTCCTTGCAAGCCATGAGGAATCTCCTGCTCTCTCCCGCCATTTCCTGGTTTGAATCTATATTTATTTCCCAGTGCCACATGTCTACACGGTCATGCACAAAGTGATTGTTGGGGGGGGGGGCACCTGTGCTATCATATTCAATTAGCTGATATTCCCAAATGTTGAAGTCATATTTGTTGTTAATAGTGCATATTACCATTGCTAGAGAAAATGCTATAACACCCCTCCCCCCGCAATATTGTGAAGACCTAGGGAATGTGATGTTACTTCCAGGTAACTCACCTGGGACAACTGTGGCCTCTTCCAGCTGACAGGTACCAAGCCATTAGAATTTGATCCTGAGGAAGTTGAAGAAGTGCTCCTTGTAACAGCAATGACTTTAGGCTTTCCATTTCTGCCAGCTGCACTGTGCTGATCGCCATACTTGTTCCCAATAATTGGTGTCTATAAAGTGAAGAAATATATAAATGTGTGCAAGAAGATCCATGGACTGCAAGAAGCGCAAACCTCTCCATTCTTAAGGAAATCAGCCCTGAGTGCTCACTGGATGGACAGATCCTGAAGCTGAGGCTCCAATACTTTGGCCACCTCATGAGAAAACTCCCTAGAAAAGACCCTGATGTTGGGAAAGATGGAGGGCACAAGGAGAAGGGGACAACAGAGGACGAGATGGTTGGATAGTGTTCTTGAAGCTACCAGCATGAGTTTGACCAATGTGCGGGAGGCAGTGGAAGACAGGAGTGCCTGGCGTGCTCTGGTCCATGGGGTCACGAAGAGTCGGATATGACTAAACGACTAAACAACAAGAAATTCTTCAGCTGAGCACATCTGCCTTACAATTCTCACTTTCATTGTGTATTGCAAGGCAGGGCAAAGGGCATCTTGTGGGGAGATGGGGACTGTTGGCATTATCACTTCTGAGGTTCCTCTGTGACGTTGCAGGGGGGTCCGCACTGCACCATGGTTTACTGAGGAATGGTGGGCAATGAAGCAAGCTGGGAGATGACTGCAGTGCGGATAAGAGAAAACTCACTTCAAAAATAAGCATTCAGTAATGGCTTGCCTAAGCACCACTGTGAACCAGTTCCCAGTATTTGTTTAGTTTTTACAAAATACAGCCCAAGACAAAATTCTAAGCACAGAGATGTTATATTCAATATGCCCTTACCTCTGAAATGTCAAAATGAAAATCTAACGTTTTCCCTGGTAGTTCTTTGGAGACATTGTTAAATATTTTTGTAAATGAGATTTCAGGAGAGCTTATGTCGCCACCGTAAGACTTTGGAATATCATTAGGTACCACAAGACTTGCCGATCGAGATACCACCAGTTTCAAAATATTAAGGGCTTCCTTCCAGTATGGACTCTAACAGGGGAAGAAAAAAAGCATACATACTGCAGTTAATGTCAGTAAAAACAGAATTATAAGAAATTGCCTAACCTCACCTTTAAATGTGAACATGATCTGCATTAGTCATTAAAAAGACTGAGGAAAAATATATTAATATACTTCTAGAGAAATGAAGTTAAAATACTCAATTTATGAAACAGGTCAGTAGACCTTACCTCATATTAAATATATGACTGGGAACCTTAAGATATGGTAGTTTGCCATCTACTACTGGAAATGTTGGAGAATATCCACTGTGTATGCTATAATGTCTAGCACTTCGTATGCTATGTTAGAATCTAAGAAGCTTCTATAGTCATTTTTAAATCATCCGATTTGTTAATGTAACAGTATGCTCACAACATGACAGATGGAATAAGTGGCTTTTATTTTGCTAGAATGGCTGCTTCAGTTGTCTTGGTGTGATTTAGAAATGAATATACTAGTTCACATGGGGTCAGACTTCAAATTTTCTGGGAGCAATCAAGACAAGAGAACACAACGGGAAGACTCTAGGCTAAGTGCATTCTCCTTAATTTCATTGTGACAAGCCTCTAAACAGTGGATTCATCTGATTGAGAGGTCAGTAAAAGGAAAGGAAAAAGCAGAAATCATGTAGTGAGAGAAAGAGAAAAGAAAAGAAAAACAACGGGGCTTGCTTTTAATTTTATTGCAATATTTTTGAATCCTACAATTGTAAAGACTTCAACTTGAGGTTGACAAAAAGTATTAAAAACTAGAACCTTTTATCACAGCATGCCTTATCACAACCAACAAGCGCGCGCGCACACACACACACACACACACACACAAATGCCCATCACATACTGTGCAGATTCTGATTATCATGTATGGGCTTAATAAACTGATATCAACAAGCCTTCTGCTAATAGGTAGAACCCCTTTGATTAAGCCATGATTAAACCAGGAAGTGTCTAATTAACCATAGTTTTCCAGTTCAGAATAAACGGAGAAATACTGTTACTAACTTTGACACAAGCCAAGATACTAAAACAATGACCCTTCTGGTTTAATTGCAGCTTACACAAATTGGGCAGTGAACAGGCTGTACAAATGGACAAAAGATTCATTCATAGTTTGTCTTATTAAGCTCAGATATGATTGACTGAAGTAGGGGACTCTCCTTCAGAGCTGTAAATTCAGAACTGAGTAGATTGATATTCATATATCAAAACATTATTTAGTATTCTATAAATCACTGCCATATAATATATATTTATATTTTTCTTCTTACCAAGAACAGCTGGCACCCACCTTTTTTTTACTCCACCTAATCAACTTAGACTTTAATATCAACAATATGCAGATTACCAGCCTTTTATCTAGCTGAAGTATTGATTAAAAATATAGCCAATGAAGCAAAAGGTCCCTTAATATTCCATAAGAAAGGTTAGAGGTGAAAGGAGCAGATGGCAGGCTATAAGATCTCCAACTACATTGATCATCTACTTTGCTTAATGTTTCCTGACTAGAATACAATAACTTAAGTGCTTATCTATCAATGGCCAAAAATGCACAGAGATAGACACTAACCATTTTTTCTGGTTAATTAGGATCAACACATTTGTTGTGCTGTAGTTCAAAGGTAAAGGATAAAATTGGTAAAATGTATTCTGAAGTAATTGTATGCTCCAGGCATTCTTAACAACAACAACAGCAACAACAACAACAACAACCCTTCTGCAAAAAGCCTAAATATCTCCCAGGGATTATATTTTCAATGAAATCTTGAAAGCTATGCTTCTAAATGTAAAACAATGAACAAGTTACTGGGGCACAAGTTGATGTGTGTGCTATCTAATAAAGCAATGCATTCGGATTTCATCACAACAACTTCAGTAGCTATATCTATATGAGAAATGGCAACACAGGAAATAATTCAAGCATGCTTTTAACTTCAGTGTCTCTTCAATGACCTAGTGAGCATGAAAAAATATTATGCAGAATGTGGTTTCATGCATACAGTATTCCTTTTCCAGAGTTGTGTTTGGGAAGCCAATTTGCACATCTCTCACAGCTGAAAAATTGTACAGATTAAAATTCAAATCTGTACATATTATATCTGTGCACGTGATATCTGTAGTGTCCCAAATATTATCAGATAATTTAGAATATACATGCATTATTGCTACAGAGATGCTTTATGGGAATAAATAAAATGCATAAAATACATGCATTGATAAAATAGAACTGGGGCCCCACTGTTCACTAGGAAATTCTGTCTAGCATCTTTGGTCTGAGTAAGCGCAAAATATCAGTGAAAATATATAGTATACACATTTTCAAATTAGGTACTTCAAAATACTCACCTGAACATATTTACCAATGATTTTTATAATTTCCAAATTGAACTGCTTCACTGGTGCTGCAGACAGGTCAATGTGACTCAAAAGGCTGTAAATGATTTGCAGTAAAGATTGCTGCATGCTGGATAGACCTTTCTCTAGCAGCTAAAAACAAATGTATAAAAATTGATTTAATCTGTTGTCTTCAAAATAGCAGAAATTTGCTTTAAATTTGTAGTTTTGATTATGTGACATTTTTTTCTGATACTGGAAACAGAAAGCTATAACTAAACTGTATTTTCCAAGTCCAATATTTTTTTTAAGCAGTTCCAACCTACCACCTTAAAAGGGAAACCCACAGAATTTACCCACCAGGAAACCTGTCTGCTTGAGATCTGAAGCATACGTGTTTCTGTAGGGGAGACCCATGCAAATCCAGTGGCAGGAGCAGTGGACTAGCATTTGTATCACCCTAAATTTGCTGCCACTGCATCTCTTCTACTCTCCATCTCAGTATGCTGCAGTATGCTGGCTGCAGACTCAGCCAGATGATGGTCAGGTGGAGAGCACAGCAACACCAACCCATCCACAGTTACAACTAGCTAAGAGTATTGGACTGTGACCAGGGAGATGAGGGTTCAAATTCCCAATCAGCCATGAAGCTCACTGGGTAACCTTGGGCTAGTGACTGACTCTCAGCCTAAACTACCTCACAAGGTTATTGTGAGGAGCTCTATCTTGAGCTCCTTGGAGGAAAAGGTGGCATATAAATGTTACAAATATAAAATAAATAAATAGACACAGGGTTCCAGGTAAGGGGAGGGGGAAGAAGATGAAGGAACTGTCATTCTGGACTTTCTGTGGATAGCAGGGTTCCTGTCTCTTTCCAAATCATGAAACCAGGAGGGAGATAAGCTGTTTCACTGCATTGCCAAGTCAATAACATGAACCACATTGGAGTAGATCAATCTCTTACACAAGAAGAAAATCCCTTACTCCAAACCTATTTGACATTTATCTATGAAAGGACTAAATGCTCAGCTTTATTTAAGTGGGAAATAGTATAGCACAGGGATACGGGTGGCGCTGTGGGTTAAACCACAGAGCCTAGGACTTGCCGATCAGAAGGTCAGCGGTTCGAATCCCCGCAACGGGGTGAGCTCCCATTGCTCGGTCCCTGCTTCTCCCAACCCAGCAGTTCGAAAGCACGTCAAGTGCAAGTAGATAAATAGGTACCGCTCCAGCGGCAAGGTAAACGGCGTTTCCGTGCGCTGCACTGGTCCGCCTGAAGTGGCTTAGTCATGCTGGCCACATGACCCGGAAGCTGTACGCCGGCTCCCTCGGCCAATAAAGCAAGATGAGCGCTGCAACCCCAGAGTTGGCCACAACTGGACCTAATGGTCAGGGGTCCCTTTATCTTTTTAGTACAGCACAGGCATATCCAACAAGTAGATCACTGGCTCCCCCCCAAAGAAGCTGAACAACTGTGGTTCCCCTCAAAGCAGCTCAACATTTTACCTCCTCCATGAAAAAACTCAACAGCTTTGACCTGAACTCAAAAAAAGGGGGTAGATCACTGCCAGTTTTTAACTCTAGATCGCAGTCTCTTGGGAGTTGGCCACCCCTGGTATAGCACAATTGAGAGAGACACTTTAAATCATGTAAAATTTTCATTACCTCTGCAAGGTATGTTATAAGATTAAAAGTAGTTTCTGAGAAGGAGTCATGCAAGTATCTGCACACGACATTTATCCAGTTAGAACAGTCTCTGGAATAACTGTGTGTACTGTATAAACTCATCATATGAGCCAAATTAGCAAGCGTTGGGGACTTCTCCTCTGCACAAACCTATGAAAGACAAAAAGCCAAAATATTTTTTTAAGTGAACACCTTTTAAGTATAGTTTTTGAATTTTAAAAAGGTGAGGCCTTATAAGAAGCTTATGGTCAATAAAACTGAGGACGTTACTATGAAAATCTGTAAGACTGCTGGTATGCAGCAATACTGTTGGAAAACCAAATCATAAAGGCTACTTCTAGGTTTATATCCAATGAAGTGGATTGTACCAAAAATATATCGGTCATCAAACAAGGGTTTGCACTGTAGCATCAACTATCAAATCATTCAGTTATTTATCTACATCCTCTACAATGTTTGTCTTGCACATTATTTCCAATATCTGATGGTGTGATTTCTATCCCACCCAGCCCGCCACACCCTCAATAAAAAAGTGCTCCACCACATGGCCACATTAACATAACAATCAGGCCTACTTTTATTATACAAAGTAGCCTGAACTACCATTGCTGAATTGTTGCATAACATATTATCACTATTATGCGTCTCTAAAATTTTAATATTAAACTAAAATAGTCAGTTTGAAGAAACTCAGCTTCCCTAGATAAACTTCAGAATTGTTCTTGGTTTTGTGATATTTGCATAAAGTTTGACTCACAAACATTAAAGAAACACTTCTCCCCCCTTTGACTATTTTAAGAATAAATATGCCCTTTGGGAAGAAATTTAATTACACTTTGGCACCTCATTTAATGTGGTTTCCCAAGTGTTCTATCATTCATTCAGGCAGACTATTACTGCCTCACCCCTCCCTGCCTTGCCAACATACTGGAGAACAAATAGCTCATTAGTAAAAGCAGATGTTTAATCACATTTCCATCTTTGCCTTCACTATGGAAGCCAAAAGTAATTTTCTGAACGGTGTCAGTCTGCTACGTACCTTGGCTATTCTGTCGGCTGTTTCTTTACAGAACTGAGTTGGGTTATCAAAATGTTGGATTAGATGAGGCAATAAACACAAGATGTTAAGAGGAAATCCTGCACGGAAAAATATGAAGCGTAATTTATCTGTACAAAAACATTCCCGGTGTTTTCTGACCACTTTCTCCAAGAATTCTTACCCGGAAAAGCTATCTAAAACCAGTTAAGTATGAAACTTAATTCTCTGAGAAATCTTACTATATCATGCCATTATTACAATGTCTCTCTGTATAATATTTGTCTTTTACAAAAACTAAGATGAGCCTGCTGGATCATGCCAGTGGCTCATTTAGTCCAGCATCCTGTTCTTACTGTGGCTGCCCAGATGCTTATAGGAAGTGGGCAAGCAAGACCTGAGGGCAACAGCACTCTCTTCTCCTGCGGGGTCTGGCAACCGGTCTTCAGAAGCATACTGCCTTTAAAGCTAGAGGTGGACAGTGGATTGTTGTCCTGGTGATTGTCTGAGCTGCTAAGGGAAGTAAGTAGTACACAGACTGACCCTTGCAGGAATCGACCTCAGCGCTCAAATGGGTCACCTCAGGAGGAGCAGGATGGAAGGAGGAGTAAGAGAGAGGAAAGAAATTGGGGAGCGGTGGAGAGGAGGAGAGATATTGCTGCCTTTTGGTAAGAAACTGTGGGAGGGAGAGAGCGTATTCTGGGAGGTGAGAGGAGATATTCTGCCCCTCGTGGGGTGAGATACTGTGATCTGAAGAAGAAAGGACACATTGCAGTCTTGGGGAAGGAAACAGAATCAAGGAGATGGAGGTCAGTGAGTGGAGTGACAAGGGAATATAGTCTTAATCTAGTTCTGGTATCTTTTTCCTCTGCACTGTTATGAACTCTTCTAGTGCACCATTCGTTTTTCAAGTCAGTTTTACACAGTTCCTCAATTATAACTCACAATTAACTAGCTTCACAGTTCAGTACAGCGTGGCTCCATACATTTACATTTTAAAAGTATACCTGCTAACTGGGAGGGATCCACCAACGTATGTTTGGAGACTGTGATAAGTTTGCTGAGCAAGTGAACAGTCATTTCCTGCGTAGAAACGGAGGTAAAACCTTTCAGGAACAGCTGCTGAAGGCCTGGAAAGTTATTCCATTTTAATTTACTCTGCATCTTCTCAATCTTTTCTCTACTCTCAGATTTATCCAGAGGCAAGTGAACAAGAAGTTTGTTGAGCAGCCTGAGAGCCAGGAGGTATTCGTATTCATAATCTGATTCTAGCAAAGATGCGGCAATCCAAAATATGGTAGCCATCAGGTTCATCGGATCAGTAGTGGGCTGCACATCGTGCATTCCTCCCTCTCTCAGGGAGGAAAGGCTTCTAGTCCTGGCTAAGCTGTTGGGATGATTAATCCTTCCATCCATTATATCCAGTGTGTTGCTCCTGCGACGATCGCTCTTCCGATCAACTATTAAACTCAGTCTCAAAGAGTTGCTTCTCATGTTACTATAATAGCCTAAAAAGTTGCCACTGCTAATGGGACTTGTGCTTAGGTTTATCTGACCAGTGCTTTTCCTGTTTGCTGCATATTTGTTTCCCAATAGTGGATCGTAATATGAAGCGCTGAAATGAAAAGAGAATATGGCACATTGAGAGTCACATCCCACACTCACATAGCACTAAAAAAAGGGAGGTTAACATCCTTTAATTTCAGATACTGAATGAGCAACCTTGTACAATCCAGTTCTTTTGCTTTCTTGATGATAATAGAATAAACTGCATGTTTCTTGTCTTGAACAGATCAACAAAAATTTACTCCCAACATTTTAAACACTAGCAGGTCTAACGAGAGCTTCAGCACAGGAAAGAAAAATGCTGATTTCTTCAGATCACCGTGAAACAGTGGTAATCTAGACACTTCTCTATTCAGAGAGTTAGCTCCAAAATCCTCGTGCACTAACAGAAGGAACATATGAATGTTTATGGGGATCATGTATGACACCCACCTCCCATTCTAGCTCAGTGTATTCTATCACATCCTCATCTGGAGCGTCTTTGACCTTCTAGAACTGTTTTTCAGGTGGCTTGGCAAAAATTCAATTTTTCTTTAAAATATTTATATCCCATCTTTTCAGATAAAATCCTCATGAGGTGCCTTATTGAATCATAGAATTGCAGAGATGGAAGAGACCCTCAGGGTCATCTGGTCCAACCCCTTGCAATGCAGGAATCTCAACTAAAGTATTCAAATGGATATTTTAAAAAACACTAAACTGAATACAGTATATAATCCAAACCAAATTATGCAATATACAGCACAAGCCGATTAAGAAAAGGCTTGAAAAAATTAAAACAAGTCTTCAGGGCCTCTCTAAAAACAACTGAAGAAAAGCTTTACAAAACTCTTGGGGAAAGGAGGTCCAAAAATGTGGGGCCACTGCAGAAAAGACCAGGGGGGGTGAGAAATCAGTTTTTGTTGTATACATGTGTTTGGATGCACTCTGAATGATAAAAGCGTCAAACTTATGCATAAGTACCTACATCCTTTGAAAAACAATGGGCCTTACTTGTGAATATATATGCATAGGATTTCACTGTAAATCCTACATTCTGAATTTACTAGCTTATGGTTTATGTGTATCAATCATGCCAGCTTCAGTCAGTTTTTGCACACTTCAGAATACTTTAGTCAGTGGAAAGGAAAGGGAATTGTGTGTGGCAAGCTGTGTTAAACAGTCACCCAGCCAACAGTTTTGGTCAACAATTCCATTCATGTTTGGGTCTGCAAGTAGATACGTTTGGTTTTTTTCCAACTTCTCTCTGCAACTACAACAGTCAGCTTTAGAGCCCATACATCCCTTCCCTATCCATTACAAAGCAATTTCATAGCCAAGATGTTGCAAGAAACATTTCGGAAACAAACGAAAGTAAACTACCAGCAATTCTTACTGGGAAAGCGCAGCGAGAAGATCATAATGCTTCATGGTGTCTGCTAGGGTATCAACAGCTGACTCCAAGGTGAGAAGTAGTTCTATGACAAAACCCTGTGGGGGGGGGGGGAGAAAATTAGTGCTAAAGACAGATGACAGAAAGTAAAGCCCCTTGCATATGATATATTCTATCAACAATATATATTTCTTCCTTTGCTAGAAACTGAGATTGCACAGCTTCTCTGACTTTATTTTTTGATACCGAGAACCCAGAGGGGAGAGTGCTCTTGGGCTTAAATCTGGCTTGCAGCTTTCCCACAGGTATCTGGTTTCCCACAGGATGCTGGACTAGATAGGCCATTGGTCTGATCCAGCAAGTTCTTCTTATGTTCTTAAGTTAGATGTGAATCCATCTGCCATTCTCTCATCCATTTAGGATGTGCAGAACATTGGGTCACATGACACACCAAACCATGATTTAGTGAGATAAAGGAGTCCCTGTAGGTCTCAGGGTTGGGCATTCTCCTTCTAGGTAGCTGGTGGTGTTTGGTAGCCCCTTCTCCCACCTTTGGACCTGAACAATATACAGTGGTACCTTGGTTCTCAAACACCTTGGTGCTCAAACAACTTGGAACCCAAACACTGCAAACCCGGAAGTAAGTGTTCCGGTATGCGAACTTTTTTCAGAAACCGAACATGCTCTGTTTTGAGTGTTATGCTTCCGATTTGAATGCCACACTTCCGTTTTGAGTGTTATGCTAAGGTCTGTCTGTTTTTGCTATTTATTTTGTGTTTTTGTGACTTTTTTGTTTTGTTTTTTGTGACTGTGTGGAACCCAGTTCAGCTACTGATTGATTGACTGTGTAACTGCAGTACATTGTTTATTGCTTTCATTTTATGAATCAATGGTCTCATTAGATAGTAAAATTCATGTTAAATTGCTGTTTTAGGGCGTGTTTTTAAAAGTCTGGAACGGATTAATCCATTTTGCATTACTTTCCATGGGAAAGTGCACTTTGGTTTTGGAATGCTTTGGTTTTGGAACAGACTTCTGCAGAGGATTAGGTTTGAGAACAAAAGGTACTACTGTAGTATCATCAGTAAACATGGCCATCTCACTGCTCACCCCTAACTCTAGATCAGGGGTCAGCAACCTTTTTCAGCCATGGGCCGGTGCACTGTCCCTCAGACCACGTGGTGGGCCAGACTATATTTTGGGGGATAAATGTGAACAAATTCCTATGCCCCACAAATACCCAGAGATGCATTTTAAATAAAAGGACACATTCTACTCATGTAAAAACACACAGATTCCCAGACCATCCGCAAGCCAGATTGAGAAGACGACTGGGCCGCATAGGAATTCGTTCATATTTTTTTCCAAAATATAGTCCAGCCCACCACATGGTCTGAGGGACAGTGGACAGCTGAAAAAGGTTGCTGACTCCTGTTCTAGAACGTCAACTCTTTTCACTACTATCTGCCTCAGTTCCTCAGACTTCCTTCCTGCAAAAGTTAGTGCAGTTGCTGGGATCTGCCCTCTAACTTCCACTGTGAAGACAGAAACAAAGAATTCATTCATCTTCTGTGCAATCTCTTTATCCTCCTTTAGCACACTTTAGACTCTCTCGCTCTGGAGAACTAAAAGCTGCTGAAGTTCTCCCCTCAATCTGTTTAGGAGGAGAAGGGGGAGCAAAGGAGCGTGAGCACTAAGTTTCATTTCTGCTTATGCGCAGCGTCCTATACCACAGTTTACTGTGATGCGCAAACTGGGCCTTTACCTTACAGAGTCGTATTTCTGCCTGAAGGAAACTTAGACCTGTTTCAAGCAACTGGTAAATCGCATATTTACACCATCAAGTAATGAGTGAACAAGGAAAAAAGGTACTCTTTAAAACTGATCCAAAAGAAACAATAAATAAATACCTGAGCTTCTTCTCCTGCATCTCCAACAGTTTCTACAAGCCTAGATAGAATGTCAGAAAGTGTGGCTGCAGAAAGAGGTTGCTTCAGTGCTCTGAAAATCTGAAAGGATCTTCCAGCATAATGCCGAGAGGAGCAAGAAAGTGCAGTTTGCAGAGCAACTTCGCTGAGATGGTGCTCTAACTGAAATCCAACTGTAAGATAAAATTAGTAGTAAGAATGTGGAGTGAGGACCGAGGTTCAGGAAGGATTCTGATTTCACGATCAGGCTTTACGGGCAGCCACAGGCTGTGTAGGCATTTGCAAACAGTGAGCGATACCTCACTCTCAAAGCTTGAAGCCAGGGGGCAGAGTTGCACAGGAGGGAGATGGCAAGAAACACAGATTACACATATATATATACACCTCCTGCCTTCATTCCCCCGAGTACCAGGGAAAATTAAACATATACAGTAATACCTCTGCGAACATCCACTTCGTCTAGCGTCTGGTTTAGCGAACGTCTGCGGCAAACCCAGAAATATTGGAATGGGTTACTTCCGGGTTTGCCACTCGCACATGCGCAGACATGGCGATTTGCCCTGCGTCCTTTTTAGCTAGCAGCCGGGGCTCCAGAACGGATCCCAGTTGCAAAACAAGGTACGACTGTATATCTGAATATATATCATGAACATTTTCTTATATAGGAGTTGTACAGTATTTATTTTTAAGGAATGTTCTTTTACTGAATTTACTGAATACTGTACCATACTTCGACTTTTCAACCATACCTGAACTTGACTGTTTAAATGCAGAAACAACATGCTTTAGGAATACAGTTAACTGCTCAGCGCTCTTTATGCTTGGATTCTTTGCTGAAACATCTTCATGGTTCCAAAGCGGTCCTCGTTTCCTAGGAGTAACAAATAACCAAGCCCAAATCTCATTTCTCAGAAATATTAGTAACATTCAGCATAAAGATGGAAGGCTTCCTGTTTTACCCACAAGCATTTTCCAATATAAAATGCAGTGGATGTTAACAAGTATACAGCAGTTCTGAAGACGTGTAAAGCCTTCTTGTCAGAAATGATACTGCAACATTTCTAAACACCGCCTGGCATATTTTTGGTACTAGAAAGTGTTTATCAGCACTTCAGAGAAGAACAGAATTCTAAGATTTTATGAGAAATTCAAGGTGGAGAAACATACCAGTAAGGCTGCAAAAAAAAAAAAAAAAAAGCGCTATGAAGGGCTTTACTTATGAAAGATAAAGATAATATACTTAGTAGCTTTCTAATAGCATAAGTGTCCTACAAAGCAAGATATGGCTAGCCAAACTGATCACTACTCAATGCAAGAGCTTTAAACCAGTGTTTCCCAACCTTGTGCCTCCAGATGTTTTTGGCCTACAACTCCCATCATCCCTGACCACTGGTCTTGCTAGCTAGGGATGATGGGAGTTGTAGGCCAAAAACATCTGGAGGCACAAGGTTGGGAAACACTGCTTTAAACCATAATGTACCTCCTAAAAGCTCTGATGTTAACGCACAAGCCTATTTGCCTTTTTCTCTTTACGTTCACAATGGGACTGAAAACATAGCATGCTTGTATTTTCATACAGATAAGTAACAGCAGCTGACTTTTAAATGTTACCTTGAAGTAATAAACTCCATAAGTGATTTCATTTTCTCCTCTTGCTCCCCTGAAATGTCAACTTCACTGAGGATGGTGCTATGCATATGAGAAATGGCAGCACTGGTATTTCCTAAACTGATGCTAGAAGAGGTAGAACTTGAACTGAGCCCTGAGTCTGTCATTGGGGAGGGCTGGTGATCCGGTATAAAATCATTAACACCTAATTATAGAAAGAAAAAATGAGTTCCCATACAGTAAAATGGCAGTCAAGATCTACTTTATTTATTCATTCAACTGAAAGCATTTTTAGCAGCTTGATTTTTTAAAATCTCTAAAAGAGATACAAAAATACAACAGAAAACAATAAATCAGTGTCAAATAAACAGAAGGAAACACAAAAACAGCAAAACAGTATTTAAAAAAGCAGGAATTCAGCAGTAGCAGGATTTAATCTAATGGGTCAGGGAATTTTTGAGCAAAACAATGCATCTTCACAAGTTGTTACTAACAGAAGTTAGAAGTGCAATTTATTTAAAATAGAAACAACAAAACCAAATATTTTCGTGAGATCAACTACTCTTTGTGATTATATTGTATGATAAAGTGCTGCCATCTGCTGGAAAGTAATAGAGAGCGCCCAACTGGTGGGGATATTACGAAGCCTTGGAGAGCTCTGGAGAGAGATCTTCTCCCCCGATTTGGTACCAGCCTATACATGCTTTGCACATTGCTCTCACCCTGATCCATTCTGCAGGAACAGAATTAATCTGTTTTGGAGGCGAATGCTTCCAAGCCTCTTTCCACTGTGCAGGAGGAAAAGAGGAGACAGAGGAGCAGACAGCCCCAAGGCTTGCCTAGGCTCATTTCCTTCTCCTAGATGGGCTACCTTCCTTTGTTGACGAGACCCATCTGCTCCTCACTTCCCTCTACAGCATGTGCAGAAACCACCTTCTTGACCGTTGGATCCACTGTTGGTCTCATCAGCTCAGTGTGCCAGAGCCTGTCTTCTGATGAAGAGGAAGTCCCTATCTCACTGAAGGTTTGAGACCCATTGGCTATTTTCACCTGGTTTAGCTGGCCAGTCGAAGCCATTTCCCGTGGTGTGGCCGCTGTCGCATGCTGACAGCTTCTAGGAGCCATAGGTGAGAGCTGAGTGCAGGGAGTGGACCAAAGGTGGGCAAACCCTAGAAGGAGCACCATGTGTCCCCCACCAGAGGTACTATCCCTTCTTAATGGATAATGCACCTTCATCAACCAGCTATGCACCAGCTGGGAAATAGCTTTTATTTTCAATGGCTAAAGTGTATGTTGTTATTGACAGTATAACACTTTAACCTCATTACATAATGTTGCATTATTTCTTCAGAAATATTTAATTCATTTAATGTACCTGTGAATATGTAATCCAAATGTGCTGTTTGTTTGACAGTGAGCACCCGGGGTTCATTAAACTCCCTGTTCCTGAGAAGGACAGAAGCCACAGACTGGACATTACTGTTAGAGCCCATTGCTATCAATAAATGCAATAGGAGGCGTTTACAGTGTTCGTATACTTCAGGATGGTGGTGATCAAGTCCTGTAAGCAATAAAGTTAATGTTAGATGTACCACCGCAACGATGACATCACCCTTATGATCTTTTGTACTATTGTAATTTAAATGCAAGTTTGCTACACTAAACGTATCAGAGGTCTACCATTTTGGGGGGCGGAGTTGGTGATGTATATGATCTCTCATTCATTATTATAACGTATAAATACGCAGGAGTTATAAATACAGTGGTACCTCGGGTTACATACGCTTCAGGTTACAGACTCTGCTAACCCAGAAATATTACCTCGGGTTAAATTAACCCAGAAATATTACCTTGCTTCAGGATGAGAACAGAAATCGTGCTCCGGCAGTGCGGCGGCAGCAGGAGGCCCCATTAGCTAAAGTGGTGCTTCAGGTTAAGAACAGACCTCCAGAACGAATTAAGTTCTTAACCCGTGGTACCACTGTATGTGTTTTCAGACTACAAATATTTTTATGCAATATAAAAACAAGAGTTCTCCCCTTGTGATCCTTGGCTACTCCATTTCAAAATTTGTGCTTTACCTCTGATTGCCAAAGTTGTCTTACTTTAACACAGATAAGCCATCTCTTTTGTAGTGATTAAAAGGCAAGAGCACAAAACAATGAGCTAACATTGTCTCTCATGTTTTAATAAAGATGTTATTACCTATAAAAACTGCATGAAGCAAGAGGTGCAGGTAGGTTCCCCAGTCAACCTTCACACTGTGGTCAATGATCAAGTCAGTCAACAAAATCACTGCTATGTTACACCTACAAGCAAAAACAATTAGTAAGGTTAAAAGAACAGAATGCAGAAGCAGTTTCTTTTAAAGATGCAATACTTTTAAATGAAACTTTGATAGTAGTCTAGTTACATTATTACTATTTCATATAAAGTTCCCACCAGTCAAAACAAATCTGATTCTTTCAGGAAAATTGACTTTAAAAATATTAGTTATGATAATACAGACAACATTTGAATATGAAGTATGCCTTAATATGACTGTGCCACAGCTTAACTGCTTCTATTTAGGAAGCAAATCTGAATTCAATTTTCTGATCATGTTCAGTGCCAAGGCAATACAGAATCAAAAACTTGTAAAGGAAGGTTTAGTACACAACTATTGTTACTACTCTTTCAGACAGGAGGGATACTCAGAATGTTGGTGGTCACTAACATCTTAACGCTAAGAGCAGCCCTGCAAAAATAGACCAAAAATCCATCCAGAATCAGAACAAGGGAATTGTTTCCAACAGTGGTTAGGCAGATGCATTTGGGAAATGCTCTCAGGTGAATAATTCAAGGGTTCTCTCATGCTGTACAGATCTAGGAATGAATATACAGTACCAATAACTCTGAACATGAAGATTCTATCATGATTAATAGTTGTTGATTGACAAGAATTCAGACCTAGCTTTGTCAAAGGACAGGTCAACCCGAATTTTTACTTCCACCATACTTTTGGGAAAACAAAAGTTAGAGCAAAAGGCCTCATTGCAGAAAGCGATTTGGAGCTGAGGAACCACCTGCAACCTGAGAGTCTTTCTGGGTGAGATTTCCCCAAGATAGTAACAAGACAATAGGCCCTCTGCTTTGGAAAATGGAACTTCTCGGTCGTTGCACCCGTCCTGTGGAACGCCCTCCCATCAGTTTATTTCAAGGAAATAAACAACTACAGTGGTGCTTCGCAAGACGAAATTAATTCGTTCCGCAAGTTTTTTCTTCTTGCGAGTTTTTCGTCTTGCGAAGCACGGTTTCCCATAGGAATGCATTGAAAATCAATCAATGCGTTCCTATGGAAACCGCCTTCAGACCAGGTCTGGGGACAGTTTGTCCCCCGACCTCTTCTGAAGGCTGGGAGGGGGGGACAAGGGCTTTTTTTCCCACCGCCAGCCTTCAGAAGGCTGTTCTGAAGGCTGGCGGTGGGAAGAAAAGCCCTTCTCCCCACCTCCCGCCCCGCAAGCTCCGGGGACAGGAGGGCTTCGCTGCCGCCCGCCAGCATTTTAAGATCGCCCAGGATAGCGGAGAAGTCTCCGCTGTCCCGGGAAGGCAGGCGGGGGGAGCAAAGACTTTCGCCCCCCACCAGCCTTCAGAAGAGGTCCTGGACCTCTTCTGAAGGCCGGCGGCGGGCGTAAGTCTTTGCTCCCCCCCGCCTGCCTTCAAAAGCCATCAGGATAGCAGAGAAACGCGCTGTGCTTCTCCGCTATCCCGGGAAGGCAGGCGGAGGGGAGCAAAGACTTTTGCCCCCCGCTGGCCTTCAGAAGAGGTCCAGGACCTGTATCTTTAATATTTTGTTGGAAACCGCCCAGAGTGGCTGGGGAAACCCAGCCAGATGGGCAGGGTATAAATAATAAATTACTACTGCTAATGCTACTGCTACTACTGTGGCAATGTGACCCCAAAGGCAGAGAGACTCAAGAAGCATGCGTTGGAACTTTTCCCCTACAAAGCCATAATTTAAAACACTTGATACTAACCATTTATCCTGTGTAAGGCACAAACAGCTGATCTTCCCATCTCTTGGGGAAGGGGAAATTGTGACGTGCATGCTGAATATCAAAAGGAGCTTGCATTTACTTTTATTGCTTACCTATGAAGAGACATGCCTGGGGAGGTTGTTTCAGGCAAATAATCTACCAGTGGTGACCAACAGCCCCCTGAAGGTGGAAATGGTAAAGGCTCCCCTTCATTGTGCTCCATCACTTTCAGCCGCCAGTTTGAGTACAGTGGCATTGAATCGCCTATTAAAAGTATTCATTTTATAGTTGAATATTAATGCATTCATGTTAGCAGAAACATGTTCTTTTCAAATATGCAAGTAGTACCATTGCATTCCATACAATTCCCAATACTGTTCTGCATTCCAAAAGTTGCTTCATACAGTCTCTCTCCCCCCAACACACACAAACCTATTATATGTTCTAAGCTGATTGCATGGAAGGATGTTCCCACATGTTTCTGGAAGCTATTACCATGAAAGCCTCACACTGATGAAAAAAGAACCCGCTCACAAGCAAACAAGAGAAATATAAAAATGGCACAGGAAGAAAATCCGTACATTCAACAACAGGGCAATTAAAAAAAAAAAAGACTCCAATGGCTTTCCACAAAAGAGAGTGGAAAAAAAGGTAACAGTAAAGGTAAAGGACCCCTGGATGGTTAAGTCTGATCAAAGGTGACTATGGGGTTGCGGCGCTCATCTCGCTTTCAGGCCAAAGGAGCCGGTGTTTCTCCACAGACAGCTTTCTGGGTCATGTGGCCAGCATGACTAAACTGCTTCTGGCGCAACGGAACACCATGATGGAAACCAGAGCACATGGAAATGCCGTTTACTTTTCCGCCAAAGTGGTACCTATTTATCCACTTGCACTGGCATGCTTTCGAACTGCTAGGTTGGCAGGAGCTGGAACAAAGCAATGGGAGCTCAGCCCATCACACAGATTTGAACTGCCAGCTTTCTGATCAGCAAGCCCAAGAGGCTCAGTGGTTTAGACCACAGCGCCACCTGCATCTCTTTTACAAAAGCGAGTAAGTTTTACTCAACCTGCTCCAACCATAGACAGGATTGGTCTGGTGAGGGGAGAGGCTCTTCCCCTCGGGAGAAGTAAGCAGAAGGCTGTTTAGGACCCTGCCTGTCACCCCCGGGAGGAGGTGTCATCCCTATCAGAGGAATGCCCTGTGTCTGGATCTAGCAAAAACAACAATTTTTGCCACAAACTCTTTGAGCTGACACTGTTCATGTACATAATTAAAACATACATTACTAAGGAGCCTGTAATATATATATATATTTACTTTTCTCTTCTTCATATGATCCTCCAGAACTGCTGCTATAACGAGATTCTAGTCTGTGGTGTTGGCGGTTCAGATTGCTGTTTAGTCCACTGTAGATATCTAGATGTACATAGCTAAAGGAATAAAAGTAATGGTGTCAACTAGAGATATACATTTGTTTCTTAAAATGTTGCACTGTCATCTTTTGTTCAAGGTTGGTATATAATATACATAATTATTCAACATTTTGTCTCATAATTTACTCCCATCCCCCTTCAGCACCCACGTTTTACTAAGGGACCCGCGATAAGTCATTTAAAAAAACTCTGCCTTGACTGGCTACATTTTTGGTAATAAAAAAGGCTTGTTTTTATTCCAATTCCCAGTACTGTTATTCTTTGAGGTACTACTTACTTTTCATCAATGCTATCTTTTGCATGCTTAATGTCAGGATTACCATCAGTGGGTGCCACCATTGTATTGCTACTGGAAGTGGTTCCTGAAATTTAAAGTAACAGCGTATTTAGGATGAAAAACATATGAGATGTACATGAATTATGGAAGTTACTTAAACATCCTGACCTATTACTTTGTTTTGATCTGCATATGAACTCTACTTATCAAGTCTGTGCAAATGAAAGATGCAAGGAGCCATGCAGCTAGATGTGCAAACCCAGATGTGCTTTGGATTTGTTTTTCTTGAAATCCCACCCCCCACCTCCTGGGCACAATATAACATGGCAAACCTTTGAAACTGAAATAAGTTTCACCAAACAGTTTGTGACTGGGTTTGCAAATAAATGGAATAAATACTTTCAGTGATCCTGTTCCTGAATTTTTTAATACATATTTTTAGGGACGAAGAGAAGGGCTAATGCTTAACTGCTCTTTTGTCGTTGATCTCTCAGAGCTTCCAAACATTATTTTGAAATAGCGCTGCATCTAGAACTCATATTCTCCCTTCCCCATTTCTTTGAAATGGTGAGGGAGGCAGCACCAGGTAAACTATTCATGTCACCCAAACTCCTCCCAAACAAGTATTTTCCCTCCATTGCTCATAACACAGGTATTTAACAATTCAGATTTTAAAAAATAAGGTTAAAATAAAGCTTCATACTGAAATAATGTAAAAATTTATACCAGGCTTTTTACCTAACAGTGATACCCGTGTTTATAGGGTGGTATATAAATTCAAACAATCAATTCCAAATATATCCACTTAAGTACAGCAAAATATTAGTTAAATTCATACCCTCACCTGAGGTGACAGAAGGGATTTTGTAACTGGAAGTGATGCGATAATATGGTGGATTATCCATATGAGTGACTCCAGAACTGACTGGATCAGTAAGCTGCAACTCAGTCACCAGCTCTTCCAAAAGCTGCATGGTTTTATCTCTACCCAGGTAAACAATGACTTTCTTCACCTGCCATTCAAACAAATCACTAAACATGATATCTGACATTGCTTGTGTTTAAATATTAATTTAGGATAACATTTATTTTTTATATTGGCAGTCAAATTGCATAAAACAGCACAAAAATACTCCCCCACCAACACACATAGCTCTTAAACCAGGGGTGGGAGATATATCTTGCCCCTGAAAAGGTTTTGTGCCCCACGGAAACCCCCTAAAATGTCATTGTAATTATTCTAGGGTGGGTTTTTTTAAGTTACTGATTTCACCAGTAGGTTCCCTCCTATGATGCCTAATTTTTTGTGGTCTCCACATTCCATTTTTCAAAATAAAAAACATCCAATTAACTTTATTTTTTACAGACCGCAACTGTGATGTCCCCAAAAGTTTTTATGAACGTCCAAGCATCCCTTAAATATGCTTGTTGCATTTCTTTTTTTCCATGTTTTACTGACTGCTCCTCTAGGTCCTTCACTTTGATGCCAAAAAGTTTTTTGGGGGACTCCAGTCCTCCCATTTTTATTTTTTTACTGACTACACCTGCAGATCCCTTGCTGCGATTCTGTGATGCCAAAAGGCTCTTGTGACTGCACCTAAGACCTTCCTGAAAATTCTGCTTTAAACTTTAAAGAAGAAAAAGTTTAAAAACTGAAATTAAGATTGAAAGACAATGATTTTACATAGTGTAGAAGACATGACATGTCCACTTTTATATGTGACTCCCCCAAGGGTTGCCCATGGGTTAACGTGGCCATTAGCCCCCAAAACGTTAATCTTCCTTGTCTTAAAACATCTTATAGCAACTGAATATTTTTCATTCTCTTTAATATTAAAGGATGTGTTCAATATAAAGAGAACAAAATAAGAACAAAAACCTAAATAAAACTCCACACGTATAATCAATATCAAAGATTTCTTCTTTACATCAAAGTGATTGATTATTATTAGTACACTTAGTTTTAAAATGTTATATGCAAACATTATTTCAGCCTTTGATGTTGTACTGCAATATTTCATGGAAGGGTCAATCAATGGCAATTCTGTAATTGACTTCAAAGGGTTATGGATTACATTCTCATAAAGGAAATACATTCTGGAAGTATTTTTCTCCTCCTCCAAAGGGTTCAATGTGGTCTACACAGAGTTATCCCATTTTATTTTTACAACCACTATACGAGGGAGATTGGACTATGTGTGAGAGAGAAACTACCTGAAGGTGAGCTTTGGTCAAGCACAGATTTGAACCCAGTTGTTCTCTGTCAAAAATTATCCCTTAAAAGTTATTCTTAAGTGAAACAGGGACATAACAAAGAGCTTCCATGTCACTTACGTAAGGCAAGAGGCTGGGTTCACTGTTCACTCCACAAATGCTGATCAAAAAATGCAGAATTATTTTCAAATTCTTTGGCCAACTGTCTGCTAGAGTAATCCAGACGTTCTCGATTTCTGACCATGCCACTTCATCACCATACTAGAAAACAATGTTGAGACATTCATTTCCAACAAGTTCAACAATCTCATTCGTGTGTGTGTGTGTGTGTGTGTGTGTGTATGTATCTACCTGAAGAAAATAATTTACTATGAGATATTGTAATGGGAAAAGGAGGCTGCTCGTGCGTAAGCGTTTAAGTCCTCCAAGCTTTACCATCAGTTCCTAAACTTTCCCAATCCGAGGAGCCATGGGTGCATGGCTACCTCAATCGCTGGCAGAATCCGTCAGTGGGCGTTTCCGGAATTTACGCCAACATAAGAGTTCCTTGATGGAAACTCTTCTTCTGGATTCTCTGCGTGACAGTTTCCTCCGCGGAGTGGGCGTTTCCAGCGGAGGTCCTGAACCCTCCCCGCTGTTCTCACTGGAAACATCTTGGAGCCATTCCTCCGATTGAGTTTCTGCAGGAACTCTCCCTCTCCCCCTACTGGTTCCTTCCTCCGCATCCGAAGGTCTCCTAGCCTCCTTGAGCCCTTCCACCACCTGACTCTCCGATGGCAGTTCCCTGACAGATATGTTTCAAAGTCAACAGTAAAAGAAACGATAAGCTTTATTTAAGCAACTTAAACCCACAAACATTTCTAGGACTCTGAAGTTTGTTTCACAAACAGCCATCTGTATTAAGTGTGTTAATTTTCACAATGTCATTGTTTGCCCTGAGCTGGCTTCCAAACGTGAGCCTTTCCTGTGCACACAACTTCTTCTGCCCTTCCTTCTCAGTGCACCACAATCAAACCCAGAAATCTTCAGATAACCATAGTTTCCTGTAGCATTCAAACCATAATTATAGTTTCCAGCATGTTCCAAAGCTGGTAACCAGTTTTTCCAATGTGAATGAAACTGGAAATGATGGTTCAACTGAAAATGTTCTGGCATATTTTGGCACACTGAGAAGACAGCAGCAAAAGGGTAGCACAAGAATGGGGTGTGCATGCAAAAGCATATCTGTGCTTATCTCCCCACCCTTTCTATCTAAATCCACGTTCTGAATCTAGATGAAGGCAAACAAATTGAAGCTTATCCCAGACAAGCTAGATGTGCTCCTGAGCAGTCAACCTGTATTGGATGGAGGAAGAAATCATATATGGTGGTTTAGGTGGGGGAAGGATGGGTCCCTAAGCTTGAACCACTGGGAGATAGCTCACCATGCAAATTAGCAGCACTATGATATACTAATGAACTTTCTCAAAGTAAGTTTTAGCCTATTGCGACTCCTCTGTAACTTTTAGAACAATTTTGCAATTGAAAGTGTGAAACATCAGTGATTTGAGTTACACAGTGAAGTTCAGTACCCAGTACTAGCATGCCTACTAGTAACAGTATCACCTCAAAATGGAAAATCCACTTAAGACCCAACCCTTTAGCTTACCTTTGCTGTCATATACATGAGGTTGTTCAAAACCAAAGCAGAAGCCTGTGGTGATCCCCAACCTTCGCCTCTTAGCCAGCGCCTGCTGTTCACCATCAGCTCTCTATCTTTCAAGGAATCCTCTTCATCTTCATCTTGCCGCCGAATTGTGGGCAAAGGTTTCAGATCCATCAATTCAATATTATTCATCCACGGTAGCAGATAGTGTAGCATCACCTGTCTTCCAGAGGGGTGTGCCATTTGAATTCTCTGGCTTACCTCTATATTTAATAATTAAAAGATAAAAAAATCTCTGTGTTATGAGAAAAGATGCATTTTTGTTCGTTTTCTGCAGAAACCCGTGTTGAAAAATGTGAACTACTAGACTGAACAGAAGCAGTAAGGAGAATTATGTGCTTTACTCATACTGGTAGAAGGCTTAGATCAACAGTCATGGTCATATGAAAAAAGATGCGGTCCCTCTCATTTGTATGAATTCCTGCCTCTAGAGAGAAAAGGCAGCTGTGCAAAACTAGTAGGAAAGTACAAGGGGTTGTGCTTTAGACAATCAAACATTGACTTAACAGGCTGAGAGATATAAAGAAGCATTTGACCATACACACAGCTCCTTTGTGTGACCCACAATTAAACCAGAAGTCTATAAGTAATAAGCTAGTAATAAGTTTCCCAAATTGAATGAAACAGGATGATCAAAGGGACTGTGCACATGGGCAAAAGGAATAATATGTGTTACCATTAAAAGCCCTTCCTTCTTAAGTGTCAGGATTTGATACTCCTTACAGATCGAAGGCAGGAAAAACTGAAATAAGGGAAATTGTTGGTGCTAACTCACTCCTTCGAATCTTCATTTCCTGCCTTTGCTCAAAGCCAAATACCAATTATAGACCAAAGGGAGAATCCTCAAATCTTATCTTGCTTGTTGAGGCATGTGTTTCCCTTCAAAGCAGGCCAATGACTTGCTACACTAAAATAATGCACAATTAGGACTGTGCTATGCTATCAGAAACCAATAAGACTACTGTTAACAATAAAGAAAGTCAAAGAGAGCTTGAAAGCACAGTAAAATGTATTCAGATAAGTTTAACGTTTCCTAAAAACAAACATCCTAGCATCAGCAAATGTTCTAATATACCTGAAAATATTGCAAGTGTTAATTCTGGGTATGTCCTTGCTAATTCTTCAGAAAGTTGATAATAGGACACAGAGTACAAATGTGGCAAAGGCGAAGGCTGGCTCAGTATCCCATCTGTTCTTTGAACCTCAAGTTTATGAGCATAGCGAAACATCTTCGGCTCTAAAATCTAGAAAAATAAGATGTACAAAAAATTGTCTTGGGATAGTAATTCAAGTACGAAGAATATTATTTTAAACAATAAACATGTAAGTCATTGTTCATTCATAGAAAACCAATTGGACATCATCAAATTGTATTAGGTTGGGGTCAGAATACTGATATTTGTTACCCTGTTAACATTATGCAACAATATTATAAATAATCAAACACTTATAGATCTTAATTTTCTAAAAGCCTTTCATACAAACCTGTAGGAGCTGCATAGCAACTTCGTAGATAGCCCTAGAAGAGTCAGCCGCTTTAAATAATATAAGATTGAGAAGAGTAACTGTGTCACATTGGTAATCCCTGTAAAGAAAATGAAACACAAACCACTTTGAGATGCTTAAAATGAACAAGCAAATAACATTTAAAAAATAGTAACATCCATCTTAACTGATTCCACGCCCCCCCCCCCCCAAGTAACTTTATCTAATACCTGTTTTGGAATACACTGGCTATGGCTTTAAAGCATCCAGCTGCTACCCGCTTAGAGCCTGTATAACAGCGATCTACAGCCCAGTACATGAGGTTACTCTGGTCGGGGTTGAGTTCCAACAGCAACATAACTGCCTCACAGCCAAGCTGATGAACCTAAAAACAATACAATAAAAAACTCAAGAGTTGCAACCAACAGTTTTAAGTTATTAACTGAACAAGAACTACAGAAATTTTATCTACCCATTTCCAGCAGTAAAGCTTTTAAAAAGAAGTAGACTGATAATAAAGGTTTCTGGAATTAATTTACAAAAGCATTTTGCCTTTTCCAATGTCAAGTCAGAGGTTAGATGAATTGATATTGTAAAGATGTTAACTTTTACATCAATATATTACAGCTGACACCCCCTCCATTGTTTTTTTAAAACCTCTTAGCAGATCTGAGATGGCAAGAGACCTCAACTCATCTTTAAATTTGCCGGACTAATTTTAGTGTGGCAAGAGAAGGTACTATACATTTTGCAGGTTCCTGAAATCTCAGCCAGATTATCTGACTACAAACCACTCTTTTTAAGGTCACTGGTGCTTATACATTACCTTCTTATCCTGCGAATCCAAAATATTATCCAGCCATTTATACAAATAGCCGTCTGATGAGAGACCTACATTATCTGCAACAGGGCCACAACAAAGTACAGCAGACATAGCCTTTAAAGAAATGGGATAAAAGAGGTTGTTATTGTTTTACTTTAAAAAACAAACAAACTAGGGTTGTAGTAGGGTTGCCATGTGTCTGGGAATTCCTGGACATGTCCTCTTTTGAGGGTCCTACATGCCCATCCAGGGGAAATTTTACATTTTTTAAGCAAATGTCCTGGATTTGGGATAAAATAAAAATAAAAATTGTGTGCAGGCAGCTCTGGCTCTGTTGGCCTGGGCTCTGGCTCTGGCATGGTCAGGTTGGGCTTGGCAGTGGGGCTATTGGGCGATTGTCCTAAAAAAGCTCATCAACTTTCTGTGCCCTGATTTTTACCTCTTGAAATATGGCAACCCTAGATGTAGCTAATGTTAGTCCTACTCAGAGCAGACCTACTGAAATTACTAACTTGGGTCCAGTAATTTCAACAAGTCTATTCTGAGTAGACAACCCTCCGGATTTTATTCCAAGGACTAATCAAAGTGAAACATTCTTTTTCTGTGTAAGTTGAGAACATTAAACTATTTACACAGAAAGCTGATTCTCTAGAACAATGATGGATCCTTGTCATTTAGTGTAATTGCTGCCTGAGGACAAGTTGCAGCAACTACAAACATGTGGGAACATTAATGTTTTAGGTGTGAGTGAAGGTTATCACAATCTTGAAATCAAAGCTAACGATATGGCAGCTGATGAAATATCACTATTAGTAAATATATGTTGGTAAAATATGTTCTTAAGAGTGTTACCTTTAATGCACAGTACTGATGTCTGTTTATTTGCATGTTTCTATCACTATATCTGTCCAGAGGAGTAAACATGATGCTGAAAGGTCCTGCCCAGTGACTGAACAACATAAAGAGGCTGTGTCGGAGGCTCTGCTGTGGAAAGACACTTCTTCTCTGGTGAACTACAAAAGCAACACAGATGAACAAAGCAAAAATCCTTTTACATAAACCAAATATACCAGCGATAGACAACAAAAACTTAGCTTGTCTTTTAAGAAATGAACAAACGTAAAGGTGAACTCTCTTAACCAGATTGCCTTCTATTCTTTACTGTCATCAAATCAAAGCTGTGCCTTAGACTGTTCTATGCAGAAATGTAACATTCCTTACCCAAGAGATAGATAAACCAACATATCTTTACAATGTGTAACCTCAGAAGAGAATGGAGAAGGTAAATATATAGATGAAGACAATGAACAAAATGCCTTTGAGTTGACTTGAAAAATGAGTGTCTACTGCCTTTACACTTTCATTGAATGCAAACACTGTGGCAGCAATTGTAGCTAGGCAGTGGCGTTTTTTGCCATTTCCCCATAAAAACAGCTCAAAAACAGCATTGTGGGGTTCTTTGTGATGTTGCCAAAAAAGTTCATCAATTTGGCCAAAATGAAAAATAGCTCAACAAAAAAACTTTTCTGTCCAGATTTTCATTGTTTGAAATATGGCAACCGTATTAGATTGGCTAACGAATCTTGGTTTGTTAGAGACAAACGAGCCACTATCCCAGGTTTGGCTGTAATACAAAGTATCATCTTCCTAATTTGTGTGAAGCAATGAGATAAGTCACTGGGCTTCATGCATCAGTGCAAACCATGGTTTATTCACTTACCACTACATGTGAATGCAACCAATGGAAAGCTGAACTGGAATGGATAATTTTAAAATATAGTAAACTCGGAAGAGCAAGATTTTAATGATAAATTTGATCATCAGCACACTCCTCAAATGTAGAAATAAAATCACAATTACTTATGAGCATGACCTTTATTTGGGCTTGATATACTAAAATGGAATCAATATGAAACCTTTTCTGAATAAATACCTGGAACATTCTGAATGATATTTGCCACTAAGGCACTAAAATGGCATCGGATATCTTTCAGTGTGTCAGAGTCCTTTTCATTTTCTGCTTCTAGGAGTTGCCTTGTTAGATCCACATACTCCAATAAAGTGTTGTTGAGGGAATGTGTTTCATTATCAAGGCCACCACTTGCACTATAAAGAAAACATGAAAATTACAAGATAAACATATGAAAACATAGTCTTCTGGAATTAACATTCCCAAAGTTTCAGAAAACGTTTTCGGAGAGACAGAGAGCATTTAGTAGGAAATCTTTGAGCTGCCAAGCACTTGAATCCTATAGTTGCTGCACTGCTGATGCTATATAGCAACTCTGCAACTAAAACCATTTTGCCAAGGATATTCCTTAGTACTATGCAAAGCAACTATGACCACAGTATGCTGAGCTGTTCTGCATGCCTTAGTACAAGACATATAGAAAGCTCATCTTCTTTTGGTGAAGGTAATCACCAAAGGTGGACTTCCCACTCTGCCCTGTTTCTGAATAGCTTGGCCTGGGGGGAAATGGGGTGAGCATCTGGCCAGAGTAGTGAGCTGACAAGGTCAGGGGGAATGTATAGGCTTCAAAAAAGAAAAAAGAAAAGGCTAGAAAAAAATGTCCGGAAAATGAGAAGGGTTGAGGCACACACAGGAGATGATAGACAAATATAACACAGTCACTATACAAACACCCAGGTGAAGGCAGCAATAAAAATTGATCTTAAAGGGTAATGATATGTAGAAAAGCTTCTTTAACTTTAACAGTGATTTCTGCCTTCAACCACTTGGGGGAGCTCAACTCTCACTTGATTTCATCTTACCTGCATGCGATACTAATAGAAATAGGATGTATATAGATTGCTTCGTACACTGAAGGTATACAGTGGTACCTCAGGTTAAGTACTTAATTCGTTCTGGAAGTCTGTACTTAGCCTGAAACTGTTCTTAACCTGAAGCACCACTTTAGCTAATGGGGCCTCCTGCTGCCGCCGCGCCGCTGGAGCACGATTTCTGTTCTCATCCTGAAGCAAAGTTCTTAACCTGAAGCACTATTTTTGGGTTAGCGGAGTCTGTAACCTGAAGCGTATGTAACCTGAGGTACCACTGTATTTAACTTTTACACTTGCACATCCCACACCTATAGCTATGCTCTGAACTCGCTGTCTCTCTCTCTCTCTCTCTCTCTCTCTCTCTCTCTCTCTCTCTCACACACACACACACACACACATACACACGGAAAGAGAGGAAGTTATCCTCTTTTCCTTGCACCCAGATGCCCCAGGTAGGTTTGGGCTTCCCTTTGCAGCATGTTAGTACTGCAGCTAAACCTAGTCGCATTTGGCAGAATCTTATTCAGAAACTTTGTCCTTACCTGTGACTAATGACACCAGCATCTGCCAACAGTTCAAATATCCGTACAAGCTGTACACGTAAAATATCTCGACGCCTGCGCCGTTTCATGTTCTGTCAGGAAAGATAAATAGAGCAGCACAGTTAAATTACAACTGAGTATGACAGAAAGCTTCAAAACACCTGTTTTAGATAATATGCCATTTGGGGCATTTATTTCCTAGCTGGACAAACTAAATGAAGCACTATGTTGACAATTGCAATCTTTCCTTGATATTGCTATTTCCTGGCATTAGAATTTCTAAGCGATGCGCTATTCGCAACGTGTTTTTTATACTACCAGAACGACTAGATATGTCTGCTTATATTTGCTACTAGGTTTCCAAGATATGTTCAGATAATACTTTTTAACATTTAGCATGAAACTTTATCAGGATAGGCTCTTACTGCCTATTCACTATTGACAAAGAGGGTGGCACAATAATTACAAATCCAACAAAACTCAAACATGTCCAAGGAAGTATTTATCTTAAGCTCATCCAACAAATGGCACATGGGAAATAGATACTGGGCACAGCTCCTCTCTTGGAAAGTGTTAAAGGGAGATTTTCAATCAAAGTTCCTGATGCAGAACTCTCAGAGCTCAAAAGTCACTTGTACAGCCTAGCAGTAATATAATAAAAGAGAAACTTGTCACAGTAGTAACCTCCAGCATAGTTGACTATAGAAGCTCAACTTAATCAGTCTATTTGATCTATGCTAGCGCCTAAGCACAGCTATGGAACAAGATTACAATAATTTAAATGTCATATAGCAGAAATGCACCCAAATTATGTATTACTACAGTCATCACAACAGTCTCAATTGTGACAGGTAGTAAAATAAGAACAGCAATGTCTGTCACTCAAGTGAATAGTTTATTTGAGTTTTCCCTAAGCATACAATTTGTCCCTGCTGTGCAAATGAAGAAAACTCAAGCCACACTCAAACATCTGCTTTGTGTATGGATGCATAACTCCATGTAAAATCTCACAGGCAAGCTTGTTTTCTCCTGCTCTGGAGGGTAAGACTTTAACCAATGGCTTCAAGTTAAAAGAGAAGAGATTCTGAGTAAACATACAAAAAAACTTTCTGACAGTAAGAGCTGTTCCACAGTGGAACAGTCCTCCCCCGGAGGTTGTGGACTCTCCTTCCTTAGAGATTTTTAATCAGAGGTTGGATAGCCATCTGTCATGGATGCTTTAGCTGAGATTCCTGCATTGCAGGGAGCTGGACGAAATGACCCTTAGGGTCCCTTCCAATTCTACAATTCCAAGATTTTATGATTACCTCTGGCCTTCTTTCAAGTGCTTCTTTAATTATAGGATGCAACTCTTCTATTAATTCCCTGGAAGAAAATTACAAATCATCATGAGAATACTGTAAAATCAGTAATTATGTCTCCAAATATTACAACCAAGCACATTCAGATATCAGTTTATGCTTTGATACATGTATTTAAATTCGCTTATGGTAACCTTAGGAACATATCTATCTATCTATCTATATCTATTGTGAATTTTCATTAAGGTATTTTTTAAAAAATTAAATACTTATCTGCCTTGCTAGCCAAAGCAGACCCAGAAACCTGACCCTGTTCTCAGAGGAGGCAGAAGAAAGACTGGATCGCTGCAGGAAATGGAAGATGTTGCCTATTGTAGGCCCCCAGTCTTTTGTTCTAGGAAAGAGCCTGCCTACTAGCAGACAGTGAAGAGAATAGCCCAGTGATCTAGAATTCTAGTGGTGACAAGTAGTGAGATGTACAGCTTATATGAGAATTGCATGACTAACACAAGCAAGGGGGGAATTGAATGTAGTTTAGATATTCAACTATGTTTGACAAAATATAGCAGGTTTCTAAATCCAGGCATTCCGTTGCTTTTGCCAATGGTGAGGAGTTTCTAAAAACATGCACATACAGATTTAACACCCAACAGTACTGGAACCCTCTTATGCTGATGGTATTATCATCTACTATCTACTTCACAGACTTTGAGAACCTTACAGAAGTCAATCTAAGCATGCAAATAGTGGCTCTCCAAAATAATCAACCAATCATCATCTTAAAACTCAGAAATCCTACACTGTCTTACTCTTTGTACAAGAAGAGTCATGAATCAATAGGATATATGGGAGACAAATTGCATGCTAACCAATACAATCTTTAGCCATCACAAAGTGCTGGCAGTGTCTCCCATTTTATAGTACTATTTTTAAATGCAAGCAGGGGGCAACTCTGCTTGAATTGTTCACCAACCCCACCCACTTCCATATTAACTCCTTCCCATCTCATGCTAGTACTTACTTTTCACTTTCCCAAGCCTATTCTTGAAGCTATTTATATTGTCTATTCCACAGCCCTGCTTTGCACATACATTCAGTGATGATGTATGTTTCTATTCATCTTAAAATATCTTAATATCAAGCCGGTCAGTCAGCTTTTTCATTCAGAGAAGGTTCAATTCAGTTGATGTACATATATAAGTGTTTGTGTGTTAATAATAATAATAATAATAATAATAATAATAAGAAGAAGAAGAAGAAGAAGAAGAGGAGTTTGGATTTGATATCCTGCCTTTCACTCCCCTTCAGGAGTCTCAAAGCGGCTAACATTCTCCTTTCCCTTCCTCCCCCACAACAAACACTCTTTGAGTGAGTGGGGCTGAGAGACTTCAGAGAAGTGTGACTGGCCCAAGGTCACCCAGCAGCTGCATGTGGAGGAGCGGGGAATCGAACCTGGTTCACCAGATTATGAGTCTACCGCTCTTAACCACTACACCACACTGGCTCTCTAAAAATACCTGTTCTACATTATTACACTCAATTGAGGGGTTCATGTTAAAGACAATGCATAATACATCATGTGAAGTTATTATTGACTATTTGAGGACTCTGCATCTGTTATCTCTCTCCCATGAGGCAGCTAAGAAATGTAACAGGTAGACATTTGAGTAAAGTAGAGATGGAAAGAGACTGAGAGGAAAAAGGGGGCTGTTTTAAACATGTTTTGAGTACAAAAAGAGTTGGGAAATGCTCTGATGTGTATTTTTCCTTCTTAAAACTGTTTTTTAATATAAAACCCTCAGTGCCTCTCCAGCGCCGCTTTATTCAAGCTTCTGCTGTTGTTTAAAACCACAATTTTCACTGTAGTGTATCGCTATTTCTGCTTTACTCAAAAATTCTGCTGTTGTTTAAAACCACTTTTTTCCTCTCAGTGTTTCTTCAACCCTGCCGCTCTTTTAAACTACCACTTTCCTCTGCTTAGTGGAGAAACTGTGATACACAGAGACCCGCCACCAAGGCCTTGCTTTAACCTGCCCATGTCATTTACCACAGACGTGAGTTCTCTCCTTTTCTGCCCTGCCTCCTTCTTCCCCTTTCTCGGCCTTTAGATCCTTGGGAAACAACCAATGAAAACAGTGTGGTGATGTGATATATTGTGTGGTGCTACTTTAGGTAGTTTTAGGAGCTTTATAAACGGCCTACTACATATACACCAAAATGAAAAGAATGTAAAATGGTTACCTAAAAGCACCTGGGCTGGTCCTGCCAAGGCCCAGCACAAGGGACTCTGTAATTTCCATGCTTTCAGAGCGCATCATTGGAACAATGTGCTTAAACAAGGATGAAGGGGATGGAGCGCCAATTATCTAGAAACAGAAAGAGGATATCAGTACCTACTTATCATAATTCAGTTTGTAATTATGTTTATATCATTATAATAAACAAGAGCTGATGTTCAAGACAAGGCAATCAATGATGGAAAGAGGTTAAGAGAATCTCACAATTCCCATCTAAATGGATACCGCTAATACAGGGCTTGCCAGCTGCTGTTAACATACTTTTTCTTCAGTGTTGGGTATCATCTTTGGAATACTTTCACAAGTAATTATGGTTTTATGATATCTCTAGTATTTCCAATGTATGCTATTTCCATGCTTCTCACAACGGTGTGTTATGAAACCTTCCAACAAGCAGACTAGAAAGAGGTCCAGAAGAAGTCGTCAGCTTCAAATATTTTTGCTAACAGCTTTTGACAGGCCTCAAATTTCTCTAATCATTTTTCAACCCAACTAGACCATTAGCCTTCACAATTTTCTACATTAATGAGTCAACAATGACTTTATATCTAATGCAGATATCCTTTCATTTGACTCCAAAAGACTGCTGCTTATTATTTTCATCAACTCTTCTAGCTTTTATATTTACCTATTTTATTTATTTATAGGAAAATTTATATCCTGCCCTTCTGCTGCTTATGTTCTGAACAGGGCAGCTTACAATTAAAATCAACACAAAATACAACAAAATCTTGGGGAAAAAGAGTGCCATTTATGATTGAGGATGGCTTTAGAGCAGGATCAATAAACCAACCTTGCACTTTGCCATTTCTTTTGTTATCATATGAAAATAAGGGAATCACAGATTACATTGCCTATGCATTTCTGATACTTCAAAAATTTTCAAGTTGCTTAGAAGCACTGAGTGAACATACTTTTGAATCAATGCTGTAGCCACTATCTGGAGTAGACGCCAGCGTCTCAGGAGGGGAGCATCTAACAGAACCTGCAGATGCAGAAGAGGATGCAGACGTTGCTGCACTGCAGCAAAGAATCAGGTAATTTCTCCAGAGCCCAATATAGGAGTCGCTGCTTATAGCAGTATTTACTTTCTTGGCATTGATAGGGCTGCTGTTTAAAAAAAGAAGAGAAAAGGAAAGAAAATGGATTGTTGTTGTTATTATTTTTTAAAGAGCTCTTGTAATGTACTGAATGTCTCTGGTTAATATGATCTCATTATTCAACAAAGATTCCACAAAACTAGGAATGTGCATAGTTTGCCTGCATACATATTACAAAGTCTGGCATAAGATAAGCCTTCGAAGAAAATCTTTACACACTGTTCTCAGGACTGCAGTGGGGAAATCCTCTACCATAGTTTTTCCCAATTCTGTATAAACTCCAATAATGAATCAACCTTTTAAAAAGTATGTGTATATTTTGTTCTAGCTTTCCACATACTTTCAAGAATGTCCTCTGTTTTTATATTGCTTTATCAAAATAAATTAATATTAACTAGGGTTGCCATATCCCACCAAAACAGGACATATCCGGGAGATCCTAGACGTAAGGCAACCCTACGTTAGCAAGCTAATGTCAATGCAAGACTTCCATGTTCATGAAAGAAACTGGGGGTATTTTTTTATTATTATTATGGTATGTATTTTTCTCTTTTTATATTGTATACCACCCTGTGCTCTTTGGATGAAGGGTGGTATAGCTGTTGTAAGAAGAAGAGAAAGAAAAAGTTATATTAAGAAAGGCACTTACTTTATGTCAACCTGTGGAGACAACAGTTGGAGTCTGGTATAAGCAAACATCCAGGCATAGCTCACGGCTGTAGGGCAGTGCTTTGGAAGATATTCCTGTTTCATAAAACTGGAGAGGCTAATAATCCAAGGGTCTTGACCCTGAGTTACATGTGCAAATATCCATATATGTGATGGACTGACAACATCAAACTGATGGCTGATAGGAGAGGAGCTCCAGTCAGCTAATGTTTGTAAATCTATTGAACTGGGACAGTACAGTAACGTAGTCTGTGTATATAAACAAAAATAAATCAGTTTAGTACACATGAATTTGTTTTAAAGTGTGCCTTTGTGGCTAAGAAAGAACATAATGCTGCCTCTCTCTTAACCATAAGTTAGCAAGTGGGCTACAGGATTTCCCTTCCCTGCTCCCTCTCCAGCATGGATTCTCCCCACTTCAACATCACTAGCCATGAGTAACAGTTTCTTTTTTTAAAAAAAGAACCATACCTGATCAGCACCAGTGAGATGTATGAAACTTTCAAGAATAGATGAACTCAGTCTGTCCATTACATCTATTGCCAACTCTTCATCACCCTAAAAATTACAAATACATGTTGCATGACAAAGTCAATGAATATTGATAAGACATTTCAGTACATGTGGCAATTAGCTTACCTTAGAAATGTCTAGGACTGTGAACAAGGCCCTTATCTCTTTAAGACAACTGACAGCTAATCGTCTAGTGGCAGATCTTGGGCTACAGAGAATGACCAATGCAAATCCTTCTACCACGTGGAATACACTTGAATAAGGACTCTTTTCCAAGGGAAGGGTAGGAGCTGTTCCATTGGCTACACCACGCTAAAAGGAAAAACAGGAGTTACTGAACTCAACGGGACTTATTTATCTGTATTAATTATTATTAGCACATATGCTCACTCTTTCCATTTTTATTTTCTGTGTATACTAGGACTACAGAAAGCCAGGCAAAATATTTCTGCTAATTACACTATTGTTATGATCCTCCTACTCAGAAGCAGCAAGATCAAAGAAACAAGCAGTACCAAAGCAGTTAAGGAATAAAGGAAAGGAGGGGGAATGCAATCTCTGCACCCCTTACAGCAAACTTTTCTAACATGGTGTCCTCCAGATCTACAACTCCCATCAGCCAGCATGGTAAAGTTAAGTAACATTTGGCATGCACCATATTGTGGAAGACTGCTTTTAAGCCTTTCTATAAGCAAGATATTAAATTGTTTCCTAAACAACTCAAATTCATCCTAAACTTCGTAACATGTTTCTTCTTCTACTTCGCTATTCCTGTGTCTACAACCTGCACCATTCTTTTTCTTATTTTTACCGGTATTTCCATTCTGCCTAGTCTCTAGAAATTTTTCTATCTGAAGAAAATATAACTTTGTGACACTGGTGGGGTTTCCCCCCCCCCCATATAATTTTTATTGAATTTTGTGTTTTACAATTTAAAGTACTCATTTACATCCTTAAGAAATCTATCACTTCCATCCTTCTCTTTCCATGGTTCATTTTACATATCATAAATCCCTGCATATTTTACAAAAAACTATACCATTCAGTATTCCATTCTTGTATCCATCAAAACTTATTTACACTGTTGAATCTATCTTAATGCTGCCAGTGTTTTCAGCTGTACATAATTATTTCCCATATATTCAATAAAAACTTTTCAATCTTCTTTAAACTTTAAATGTTCTTCTTGTTCTCTTATTGTATATGTTAAGTCTGCAAGCTGTACATTCTGTCAACTTAAGTTGCCATTCTTCTTTGGTTGGGACCTCGTTCGTTTTCCATTTTTAGGCTAATGAAACATGGGCCGCAGTAGTGGCATACATATATAACCTTTTTTGACACCTGGGAATTTCAGTCTGAATTATCCTAAACAGAAAGGACTCTGGGAAAGTACTTTTAAACATTTTTTTCCCAATTCATTATGTATTATTTCTCAATATTCTTTTACCCTTTTACAACTCAATGTGACACTGGTGTTTTGATAAATAGTGAAATATAATGCAACTTAGTCCCAGATAACTGTGAGGCATTTATGACTGTATTAAGTCATACACACTGACAATAGCTTCGTGCAGCACAGTTGTACCTGAGCGTCTTGGTTCTTATTTTGCACTTGGACTGCTTGTTTCCACTGATTGATTAGCTGCACGAGCATCTTGACTGCATTGTCCAGAAGTGTTGGATGAACATCAGTGACCTCACGAACAATAAAATATACAAATCCTGACAGAACATCTTCCCTCCAATCTGGAAAATCCAGCATTAATGCTTGCAACGTATTGAAAGCCAAGGCACGCAGTTCCTCATCCATGTGAATTGTCAACCTGTGGGGAACCAAAGTTGCTGTTTAGAACTAAAGGAAAGAAGTTAACACTTTACGGAAACATGGTTCAGGATGGGAAAGATGGACGGCAACAGTAGTAGGGAGCATGGTGGGGCTCTGCCTGCCCTCCCTCTAAGTCACTATTGCATACCGTGACAGGGGGCAGGGGAAGTGGTGACAATCTTATATTACGACTGTAAGCCACCTTGCAGACATTGAGTGGAAAGGATTGTATTAAACTAAATCCTACTCAGACTAAACCCACTAAAATCAGTGAACCCAAGTTAGTTTGCATTTCTTAGTGCAGAAAGTATTGATCCGATGTGTAAAGATCTTTCCTATTCTAATTAGTTCAAGAGGGGTCTGGAAGCTTCTCTGTGTGAAAGAAACAAGCAGAAGGTTCATGATGTTTGGGTTATACCTTCAGAGAAGTTGAATACAGCTAGCTTAAACTGGTTCTCTTATCTCTTCTGTCAAGGTCATGCTGACTATAAAAGTAAGGCCAGAAGGAGCCTGGGTTTCGCTTTCTATTTCTATATCTTTTCCTTCTGGTGTGGTGTTCTGTACATTGTATGCTTAGTGTTAAGGTTTAGACTTCTTATAAGTTATTTTAAGTTTAAGCTAGATCTGCTGTAACTGGATTTCTTATGGACAGTGCCAATTCTGAATGTATTGGATTTGTGACCATTATGCTCATTTGACTTCAGTAGCAGTAAAGCTCTACTGGATGAAATACAATTGCCTCTGGTCTATTTTTTGGGGATCCTGCAACGTGTTTAAGTTTTTATCCTGCTAACTATACATTAGAATCTACTCTGGATCAATATTGAGTAAATTTCAATAACAGTCAGGTCCATTCACTTCAATGGGCCTTCTCTGCATAGGACTAGCTTTGAAGACCACCCAAAAGGTTAAATAATCAATCTATTCTGCCCTATTGCAAAAATATTAATCATTCAAATAATATATTGATATTTTAACAACAGTTTCTGAAATTCATCTTTAATACTGTAAATGGGTTTTCTCATTAAAGGTTCAGTCTCTACCTTGCAAGCAGTTCAATAAGGTCAGTTCTGCTCATGCCATCTGGAATTAGCCTTGGGATAGCAGCAATACAAGTTCTAAATAAATCAATTTTCGGTTTTCTCTCACCGCTGTGAAAATAAAGCAGGTTTAAAACCATCAAAGGAGAGTTGACATAGAGCTCATTAGCGCATTAAATACATGCATTAGGAATTCAATTGTGGATTTTAAACATTTTTGATGATAAACTGATACACATTTTATTGTAACTTGATTTCTATAGGCGCAGTTCTAGAACTGCTAAGCCCTGTTGACTACAGTGGAGCCTAACAATGCTTAACAATGCAGGATCATGCATCAACTCTCTTTCAGATATAAGGAGTACTGCAATGAATCAGATATAAGCATGATTAATTTGTTACGTACGTGATCATGTCTTCCGGTTCCTTGTTAGACATCTGAATACTAGTCATGCACATTGGCCTTCCAACTTCTTTGTCTAGATGTCTAAGGATACTGTCCAGTGCTTTTCTTACTTGAGGATAGTATATTGACATTCCTGAAGAGGGAACACAGTTCAAGAGCGCTTGATCCTCAACCGTGTACTTTAGTTTAACTTTCACCTTTTTTGAGTCTTGCTAGATACTCATTTTTGCATTGATCCTGAAGCCACCGTTTGATGGTGAATTCCACTGAGGCTTAGTTCAAGTAAGGTGTTTTTTAAAGATAAAGGACATTCCAATGAGAAATAAATTAGCCTTGGGACAGGCTAATCTTTTAGAACAGAGATATCTTGGTAGTCAAACAAAAACTTGTGGATGCCATACAGGTCCCTCCAACTAGGTGGGGTGTGTTCCTGATTCAATTTTGTGCCCTGAAGGTCAACTTGAAGCCATAAAACTCTCTATTCTCAGGGATCTCAGATTTTTCTTGCAGTTGTAGTGTACTTTTTAAGAACTACATGCGCACAGAAAAAATGCAGTGCATGCACGCACACACACACACACACACACACACACACACACACACACACTTATTGGGAAATCCTTGGGCTCACTTGGATTGACAAAGACACCAGCCAGGAATATAGGAGCAAAGCAGCAGGCTGTAGGCCTGATCTTTATTCCAAAGACTCTTGCAACAGGACTTCAACCCACCACATGGAGGAAGAAGCAGCAAGAAGCCTCGAACAAAGGATAGCTCCAACTTTTATAAGTTTTCCCTTATACCCATAACACACTTAGTGAAGCATCATGCACACATCACAAATACATCAGGGTTATGGGATGGGAGGGGGTTTCTGGCAGAAACCTGATCATCAGGTTTGCCCCCATCTCTCCCTTGCCATATATTTACAAGTTCCTGGGTTTCCCAGTCAGGTAATCACACTTCTTTGTCCTGACTGAGAATCTAATCTGGTTAGGGGTTCTGACTTTGGCTACGTTAAGGCCTGACAGTCAGAGAATGAATGGGTATGGATGCGTATGATAAGTTTCTAGCTCTTAAACTGGAAAGCTCTGAGCAAGAGAAAGGAATGGATGGTTCATATTTCCACTTTTTATTATCTATTAATTATACTTGTACACTGCTCTTCAATGACGCTTTATGGATTGAATATGGGAGTATATTGTATTTAATTATGGGGTATCAGAGTTTTTAGGGGGTTAACCAGGCTGGGATAGCAGGCTTATTGGTTTCTGAATGTCTGATGTAGATTTTTTTCAATTTCGTTGTTCTGTATGGGCTAATGACAATAAATATTATCGTATCATGCAAGATATGCACTTCTACTGGCCCTTGCAGTAATAAAAAATATGATCCACAGGCTGATTTAATTTTAAAATGCACTATTAGATTTGTTAAGAAATAAAACACTGCACTTTTTTTGTACCATTATGATTCTTATACATTCCATTCTTCCCCTTCAATACCATCACCGACTAACCTATAACTTTTGCTTCTTCATCTGTCAGAGTTTTATTGAGAAAAATCTTCTTGACCCGGAGGGTGTTTCCTGAGGGAAGTACAACACCTGTAGTTGGCATAGGTGGTTCGCCGTCCTTCTGTTGTAAACTGTCTGCTATCACAAGGAAGACTCTGAGCCCTATATTCATTCTCTGCAGAAGGGAACATTTATTAGCAACCTAGGCATGCTATTGCAACTCATGTTCAGTTACATTTTACAATATGAATATTCTTCTCTCCTTCTGCAGAGGAAGTGCTCAACAGGCCAAACATCTCCACAAAACATCTTACTAAATAACCATTAAAAGTTTGCTGACCTTTGCAAAATAATGTATTCTAAAGAAGATATAAAAACTCAAGGGTTCTATTGAGTAAACCAGGAGTGGCCTATGTGATGCCCTCCAGATGCCGATAAGACTACAACTCCCATGAGCCTCAGCCAGCATAGCCAATGGTTGGGGATAATGGAGGTTGTAGTCCAATAACATCTCGAGGACACCAGGTTGGCTAACCTATTGGTTAGCCTCAAATCAGGTTCCTGTGCAAGTCAATCTCAAAAGGACACATTGCATGCGTGTACCAACCCAGCATCTGGCAGACAAAGATGCAGTCAAACTAGTCCTGCCTACATGGATTAGGAGCATATATGCTCAAGAATACAAAGACTGTAGACAGATTCTAGAACTGAACTGTCTGAAAACATTGGCAAAGTTCTAGAATTTCTAAGGAAACCCACTGCTGTGAACCTGCTTCAGAACTGCATATGAAATTGACCGCCTTACAAACAAACTTAAAAACACAACAATTATTTTTAGCTCCAATTTTGTTTTACCTCTGGATTAATAGTGAAGGTTTTAGGTGATTTCCCAACACTGAGAAGATCAAAAATGATTTCTTTCATTGCGAAATCCAAGCGTTCCTAAGAAGAAAAGCATGTCTTCGTAAGACTTTTTGTAAACTGTAGCACATAATCAAAGCCAATAAAGTGAATATTAGAGCTTTGTGTTTTAGGATAACTGGCTCAAAACTAGTTACTATTCTTAAGTGAATTCTCTATAATGCAGTGTACCAGTATTGTTTTTATTTTAATGCAAATTATTTGAAAGCAGTAAGTTTTTCACATGTAGATTGTTTTTAAATGCTCTACTACAGGAAAAAAGGAGTTTCTAGTGATATATTCAAAACTGTGGTGTGTGTGTGTGTGTGTGTGTGTGTCTTGCAAGTCTGCCAACTCTTTTGGCAAATAAGAGTTATGCAAAGAAAGGCTTTTGCTCTTGTTCTTGTCAAAAAGCAACAGCAGACTGCAATGGCTAGAGCAGTGGTTTTCAAATTGTACTCTGTGGAACTATGGGGTTTCTCAGAGGCTTATTATGGGTTCCTCAATTAAGATAGCGGCGGCGGCAGACAGGCTTCACTCAAAGACAGCTTGCCTATCACCATTGACTATACCTGCTACATGAAAAAAGGGGAGCACTGAGTGTGTTCTAGGCTTCCTTTTCAGCTTAATAATGCCTAACAGACCCACATAAAGCAAATGTGCGTTCTATAACATGTTTGTAAGTTCTCTGAACCTGCAGCAGGTTCCTTGGTAGGTAATATGGAAACGCGGCAAATTTAAAAATAGGAGTGTTATTATGCATTGAAACAAACTGCAGAAAGGCTCACCTGAGCAATGAATTGAATAATTTTTACAAATATGTTCAGAGGTGTGTCTCGAGGGACCACACTGCGAGAGCCTTTTGGGAAAAGTGCCGATACAATGCTCATGAGGCGGCTGCAGAGGAAACAATTGAGAGAGCCGCATTGAGAAAACCCAGCAAGAGTATTATCATAAAATAGTCACGGTACTTTTCAATTTGAAGGAAAAAGTTACAAAGGTTTCAAATATACTGAACCAAACCGCTTACCTTTGTGTCACAGTGTTGCTTTCACATTTTATTCTAATAACATAAACCCATAATAATCTATACAGCGATTCCAGTGCAACTCGAGACATTTTGGGATCTTTGTTCTGTTAAAAATAATTTTAAAAAGAGAAATATTATGTTATGTATAGGACTTCATTTTGAATGGAGATTTTAAAAACACTATTAAAACACTAATTTAAATAGATTACATTTCATTATTGGAAATCTATGCTGTAATACATTTGTGACCAAGAGCCCTTACCACAAACAGCATATGTATGATGCACCGGCTGCCACACAGGGCTTCTAGGAAACGACAATGTGACATAAGCACTGATGCAAAGCAGAAGGATAATCACAGGCCTGCCCTTCTACAACACTCAGCGAGCAAGAGCCAGAGCACTTTCTCCACCCCATCCCATGAAAACTGTACTAGTAGAATCTGAGTCCAGGTTCTAGGAAGGCAGGAGTGGTATTCTGAGCTGGCTGAAGCACCCACTCCCCATTCCCCATTTCTACTTTCAGGTGCATGGGGGCCATGTTGTAGCCGGAGTGGAAGTGCCATGTGCATTGGAAGCAGGAGCATTCCTCTTCCCCTCTCTTTCGCCAAGAATAAAAGCTGTCTGTTCCTTCCACAACACAACTGCTTTCAGTCCGGTCCTGGTTAATAGGTTCTATGAAAATTACTCCCAAGAATGTGTGCATAGAATTGTAGCCTTAGGGTGCAAGCGCACTTGAGATTAAGTCCCAAAACTGAATGGGACTTACATCTAAGGAAACAATCACAGGAACAGCTTTTTAGTTGTTCTGAGCCAGTGAAGGAGTGTCTTACAATTCTTACCTCCCTTGCTCCCTGTACTCTTAACTCCACACGACTCCCTTTCACTCGCTCACCAATAAGCTACTTCTTATTGGAAATGATACTATAGAGTTCTGACACACAAAGGACATTTTAGAAGGTGGGAGGCTCTTGGCCAGGAAGCCTGATATGGAGAGCTGTAGGGGACCCGGTTTCACATAACAGTTGTAATTTAGCAGCCATATCTTTGGTAGAAGTCCTTTGGTTAGAATTATTCTACATACGTATCACATTCACACTGAGACAACCTCACTAGTTCTCAATGCTGACTTTGTTGTGCAAAGCCCTGGTATGTTTAAATCACACATTCCTTGTTCACCATTTCTTGTCGTTATTTGCTTGCTCTGATCACCCACCTGCACATACCAGAGTTAGGAACCATTAGATGGACCCAAACTATGTTAGCTGAACATAGGTATCACTGAAATCAACCAGAGGACTTAACTCCAACTTCAGCTGCACTGAAATTTTAAGTATAGCTACCCTAGTTTGGACAATTATAGTTACAATTATAGTTACATACATACTAATGCATTGGGGACAATTGGACAATTATAGTTTATATATTATGCATTGGACAATTATAGTTACATACATACTAATGCATTGGGGGGTGGATTGGGGGGCAAATTAACCAGAGGTTACTTTTCTCCATTTTCAGCTCACTTCAGTCTGATGAACCTCTCTCTGACAAAGACACTCACCAAAATAAGGCATTTATCACCAAAGAGTAAATAGTGAAAATGTAGGTAAATATTTTAGCAAATATTTGGGGGGGGGGTGTGAAGAAATAGCTCTTTGTTTGCAAAATTAAATGAAAACAGCTAAGGTTCCCCAGTGTTCTGCCAACACAGAATAGTTGACAGTTCTCCCTTTTTCATGTTTTTCCTTAGGAGGGACAAGCTCCTGGAACAAAATGAAGCCAGTGCTAACACATTTTCATTCTGGTTAGGCTTCTCTCAAAAACATAAGCTATTATCCTTCTTCTAGAAGAATCATTCAGAATAGCAATCCATCAGGTACATCACTTAACATGTTCAAGAAGAAGAGTATTAATTTTTCTTACTTCATAAAAATTCATGGGCAGTCATTCACTGCAGAGCAGAAAAGATCTTATCAGTTTAGGGGGGAAAGGAGGAGATCTGAATGCTCAATAGCTTAGCAAGCTGCTAGCTTTCTAATGTTGTCTGCAAGGCTTCAGGTAGAGAGTGGGAGCTATCAGAAGCCTCAGCACCTGATGTGGGCAACAACAAGCAAGCTCCAAGCTCCTGCTGCTCTAGCAATGTATTTAACTCCTGAGCAGATAAAGAAATCTGACTACTTAGCATTATTTCTCTTTGGGAGACACCAGCCAACAAGGCACGTGTAAAGCAACTGACTCCATGATTCACTTAATCCCAGCAGGTTCTGCTCCACTATGTACTACAGGGAAGAATTGTACAATATCTAGTCCTAAGTTGTACCTACTTAGTTTCCACATTAGTTCACTCTTTAACATTAAAACTTGAAATGAGATAACAAATACATTATTGATGAATGGAGTGTGTGTTCATGGATGGATTACTGTGAGACATTTGTGTCTTGTTTTTTATGTGCAGGTACATGTAGAATGGAAGAGAATCAGAATGGATGGGGTGTACGTAAGAGACAGAACAGATGATGGATGAATGGGGTGTGTGCTTGTGTATGTGAATGGATAAACTGATGTGTGGCAGGAAGAAAATGAAGAATAAATGAATTGTGTGTGTGTGTGTGTGTGTGTGTGTGTGAGAGAGAGAGAGAGAGAGAGAGAGAGAGAGAGAGAGAGAGAAGGCAGTGATGATATGGAGGCATCAGGCCCCACCTACTGCTGGCATGCAGCAGATAGATTATCCCTGAGAGAATGTGGCCCTTGACAAAGGGCAACCACTCTTCCTTTAGAAACTAAACTCAGTCACTGCAAACAACAGCATTCCAAGAAATAGAGATTAAAAGGAAGCCAATATTGGTTCAATCCTCAGTACCATTCTCCCACTGGTGTCTTTCAAACATTTTCAATAAGCTCAGAGCAGATCCACAAATAAAGTTACGTAGTCTTCTTTCTTGATTAATGTAAACATGCTTTGTTTCACTCCCCTGCAATTGATCCAAGTCAACTACACATAATGAATGGTGGTGGTTTCTCGTTATACTTACAAGCCACACACTGAATCGGGGACCTCGGCATCATAAAATGCTCAGTTCAATCCAAAGCACAGGGATGAATAGAGCAGAGATTGGGAACCTGTGGATCTCCAAAGGTTGATGGACCTCAACTCCCATCAGTACTAGCCAGCATGGCCAGTGGTCAAATATAACGGCAAGTGTAATCCAAGAGCATCTGGAGAGCCACAGGGTGCCATATCTGGAACAGAGGATGCAGATATGAAAAATCATGCACATACCTCCTCATTCTTACAATGCAAAGGAGAAAGGGAGAATGTGGTATGAAAGCCATAGCTCTTCCCCCCCCCCCCCCGGAGAAAACTTATTTCTTTGTGCACTCACATACATGAAGCATTTTTAACAAGTGCAACAGGAATGTAATTAGCATTAAACTATACCATGTGTGCAGCTGTTTCTTCTATCCACTGAAACTAAATTACTCCTGATTTTCCTTTCAAAGATTAGCTACTATTTCTGCAGTTGCTTCTTCACACTGTGATTGCAGTTTGCATACAACTAAAGAGGACATACAATGCAACAATCAACCCCCCCAAATAAGTCAGACAAAGCTATTTCTTACTTTGCTAATACAACATATTAACTTACCTGGAGAGTTTCTATTTGTTTTCTGATACTGTTGTTAGATGGCATCTAAATAAAGCAATGCAAGACAGCAAAACATAACAAACATGAGAACGGGAAGCACATGCATGTTAGATGAAAAAATAAAATAATAAAAAGCACAAACAGAAAGCTGCTTACAGGGGCTCTATTCAGCAGAAACACTTTTCTTTTTGCAGATAAGACACCACTGCCAGCTACCTGCGGTAGTGGTGTGGGATGGAGGACATCTTCTTCCTCCTCCTCCTAGTGGCAATGGTGTTGCTCACTAGAACAGAGATAGGGTGGAGTAGGAGGGTAGTGAGGTTGCCACTTCCAACCAAAAGGTACCTGCTCTCACCCTGTAAGTGGCAGCCCCACTGCCACCAGGAAGACACTGATGCCATTCTGTCCCAGCCTTATGCGCATTAGCTCGGACTGCAGAATTGAAGGCAAGCGTACTCTGGTCTCTGCCACTAGTCAGGTGGCCATGGCAATTTGAAGGCTCCACTCCTGCCTTCCAGGAAGAACAACAAGCCAAAGGGATGACCAACCTAGCTTCATTCATAATCCAAAGGAGCTACAGACCATTTGCTTCACTCCTCCTTCTAGGAAGAACACTCTGCACCAGCTGCCAGTTAGCCTAGGGCTTCAGAACCAAAGGAAGATATACTCTAGTCTCTGCCATTAGCCAGGGCGCCAAGGACCACTATATGTTTTTTAAAAACATAAATAAAAACCCACCTTATATTTTCAAATTATTTCTGAAAGTGGAAGAGATTCAAATCAATTGTTATAGGCATTTGCCAACTTAAAAAAGAGAGAGAGATCAAAATCTCAATATACAGCAGGAATATTGTTGTAAATTCTAGTCTGAAAGTTTGACATCTGAGATGAAATCCTCATATACAGTTAGTACTGTAAATGTTATGTGCCATTTCTGTTGAACAGAGCCCCATAATAAAATGTTGTGTTGTTAAGGGTCAACAAAACTATGTTAAAGTATCAAACACATGCTTTATGAGTTCTAATTAAAGTCCCTAACAACAGAAATTTTATGCATCCATTGCTAGCAATAAGGGTTTTTTTCTAAATAAAGGAAGTGAGAGATACCAGCATCCCTCCTCTATATGCTACACAGAGAAAGCTTCAATAGCAAGTAGACAGAGACAAACAAAAAGTAGACATTGCAAAATAGCTGCAAATGTGTAAAGGAAATAGACAAAACCTTGACACGATATAAAATTATATGTGGAGATGATCCTACAGTAAAACACCTAGCTGCTAGATTTTGCATGTTTCACTATTATTTACGTAGTTTAAAACAGGTACAATTCTGAAGTTTTCGCAAAGGCAGATGCAAGAAACACTTATAACAAGATGAAACACAAGACTCCAGTTGTTAATATCAACCTATCACCAGCAGAAATTCATTAAATATTTTGCCTGTATACAACATAAAATTCTTGTTAAATCCATTTTATCAAAGGAATGAAAATATATATACCCTGTGAAGTCCTTTGAATTCAGTAACAGGGAAAACATGTTTTCAGCTCTTCCATTGAAATAAGCATGACTCAAAAGTGGTCAACTGTGACCAATTTCACCGTAAGCAAGTCTTTGGACCATACCCTAACAGTATGGAAATGGCATGTTTACTATGCCCATATGACTGAACCCACACCATTCTCTATAACAAAGTGATATAGAAACCATGTAGGAAGGCAAGATTATGCTGGAGAACCATCTTATACATAACCATTCTAGTCTCTGATGCTAGTGTGTTTCTTCATGTAGAATGCTCTCCCTTGTTGTCTTAGATGGGTGAACATAAAGTGCACTTTGATGCATGCACAGAGCGATATCCCCCTCTAGTGACAGATATTCATGCCTCAAGGAGCACTCAAGAAGGCCCCAAGATCATGAGCATAATAGATTGGTCACGAATGGTTTGTTGCCTGAGCAATTTAAGTTGGGCTGGGCCTTGGTGTACCTTTAATAGTTAACTTGCAAATAGCTAGGATCTCAACGCATACGTTATTTAGACTAATCAAATTAAGCTGATGGAAAAATTCACAACATTGGAACAAATATAGTTTCTTGGTTTGGTAGAATTTCAGTAATTAAAATGAAAGTCCTCCCAAAATTTATTTTCATCTTCCTGGCTTTAATGATTCCCATTCCACAGAACTTACTCAGTAAGAGTCAAACATTTTTAATCACCTCTTAATCACCAAAGAATTGGCCTTAATAAAATGCAGAAACTGAGGTTAGAGGGATTGCAGGCACCAACATAAGAATTGTGCATTGGTGGAAGAAAGAATGGAAGGAAAGACATGATGTAGAGCAAGAAGGAATGTGATTTTTCTTGAAAATATTGTATTTTAAAAACAACAAGAAGATAAGCAAAACAGTATCATGTATTGTTAAAATTTGGTCTAAATATCTGGATCTTTATCCCAGAAATTTCACCTGAATCTCTTCAAGTTTACTCTGATTTTATGGAATAAGTAATTTTACTGGGTGGAAAGTAACGTATCTCAAAATTAATGCATGTAGCTTTTTGACATTTGATCAGAGTAAATAAAAATTTCTGGAATTTATATCTAACATTGATATTTACAAAGCTAGGAATATGTTGTTGTATCCAAATAAGTGATACTCATAGCAGAACCAGTGAAATCAATGGGTTTAAGTTAGTCAATGGGTTTCAACAGATACAACTCATGATTATGATTCAAAGGCATGAGATTAGGAGGAATCTGACAGATTTTAAATCTCTATTATATAATGAACTCGCAGGTAAAGATATTATATCAAGGAAATACGCAGTTATTGATAAAGCGGGAAATAAAATCACAGAGAATCAGGACTGAAATTATGCAGATTTCATTTATTTTGCTAAACATGACGATAAAGGGGAAGTGTCATAAAGTTATTTACCAATGGTATTTTATTGCTGCAAAAGGTTCTGCTGCATGGGTGGAGGTCTGCTGCACTCACACACAGACATTCATAAATATTAAGAGAATTGTCCTTACCTTTAAATGGGACAAACAGTTCTGCAGGAAGATATGCCAATTATTTAAAAAAAACTGCTTCTGACTGACACACAACAAGCAGGTGATCAGTGGATACAAAGCCTGTTTGAGGAGGAAAATAACTTGTCAATTTTATCTTTCAGAATTACAGTATGCAAGAGAATAATTGAAAGATTTCCGTACAGAGTTACGGAGTTCTGCGGTTTAAAAAGCTGTTTCACTAAACTTGGGGAGGGGGAATAAATCAAACAATCCTCAAATCAAATAGACTACAGCTTACTGCTCTACTTCTCAGTCATTCAACTTCTGAGTCCTATGTCTCTGGCCATTCCTGATATCTTTCTGACTACTAACCTCCTAGTGGCACTGCATTAAAACTGCTAGCACATTTGCAAAGCTAAGTGGGGCTCAGTAGGGTGTCAAATTGAATGGGGGGGCTGCATGTTGAGATTCCTGCAATGCAGGAAGTTTGACTAGAGCACCCTCAGAGTCCCATCCAAGACTACAATTCTATGATTCTATGCTACTTTGCTAAATTGCATGCATGAGTTCTGTACAAATACTTAAAACATAAACATTTTCAAATACCAATGAATGCTTCTTTCTTGAGCTCAGGTCAAAGGTAGTCTGGTAAAGCATTTCCACAAAGTTTTTCAGACATGGCACATTCACTTCATTTTTAACAGCCTAATGTCAAATAAAGAAATAGACCAGAAAGAACTCTTTAGAAAAGGAAACGAAGACACTGAAATTCACAACATGATAAAAGGCTCTGAGAAATAAGCATTTAAAATCACCTTACAGATTTCATTTAAGTCTTGTGGCTCATATGAAATGAATGTGCAATAAATCACGCAGCACTAAAGTTAGTCATGCAATGAACATTTACATGTAATTAGGTTTAAAAATAATACAACCCTATCCATGGAGAAAAGTGATTCTGAATCACAGGCTCTTGTATGCTTCATTCCAATCCGCTAATCAGGACCAGGAGGAGAAAGGGATCTTATCAAAGTTGTACTGCATTTTTTAAGTGCTCGATCTCCCTGACACACCTGGCTGATACCTAGAAATAATGATATATGCTACAGCTTGGATCAGATCCTACTTTATCCCCATGGTATGGCTCCACACATGGCCAAGACTCTCAGTAGGTTCAAGTTAGTCTTAGTATGCAATCTCTAAAGAGGCAGCTGCATTTATAATAAAGCTATCAAGAGCTTTTAGTTGGTTGAAATTTGAATGCATCCACATAAATAAACAAACAATATTTTTTTTGAAGATCCTAAATCAACAGAGTTCTGTTTTACATAATAATAAAAAACAAAGCTGAAAACAAGGATTTTTAAAATATGTACAGTTTTGTAAAAATGAGTTTGCTTTCATTTAGATTCATCAGAAAAGGAAAAAGGAAAAAATATTATTTATTTCACCAAAGTTGTAAGAAAGGTAATGCTTTGGTCTTCTTTTATTTACAGGTTTAATGGAAGTTTTGATACAACAGAAGCAACTAACTTTGGATTAATTCCCACCATACTTTAAAGAATACACCTGCAGGCATGAACAGACCCACAATAATCACTGGTATGTCATGGGTAACAGAGCTGGTTCACATGTAACACTAAGTTAAACTATGGGTTAGTGTGAATCTGTAAGTGGGAAGCCTCCTGGAGAGAATATCGTGGCCATTTTGCTTCTCTTCCTGCTGCGCTATGTCATGATTTGGCTTAGTGAGTTGTCTGAACCTATGCTTGTGGCTTATCTTGCTTTAGATATACCATGAACTGTAAACAAAACTTGCAAACCAAGGTTTACAGTTTGTAGTTTACCTACAGAAGACAAACCATGAGCCTAGGTTCAGATGACATGCTAAGCCTAACCATGGCTTAGTTCACAGCAGCGCAGTGCAAGGGGTGGCAGATGTAGAAGCACATTAGCTGCAATCTCCTTTCCAGAAACTCTCATGATTACGCATTCATGCTGAGCCATATTTTGGCTTACTGTTATTACACACGAACCAGATCTTTGTCTAAGCAACACAGTCAAATGGGGGAAGAAAACATGTGCGCACGTGCTTACACACAAATACACACACACTTCTTCTGTGGAAGAATGAAATCTACTTACAGCAGCAACAGGAATGAGTATTTCTACAAACAAACCAGCCAGTGAGTGCTTAATGTCTTTGTCTTTTACTTCCAAGAAGTACTGTGCACATTCCTGTAAGAAAACAAGTTGACAGGTTGTGAAGACCTTCCCATGTTCATATATGAGAAATCCAAACACTGGCCTTTTAAAACCAAATGTGGCTATGCAGTGCCAACATTTAGTATGCATTAGCTGCAAATCAATTGAGCCCAATAAAGCTCTGACATGGAACCATTAGGAGCAGCAGCTTCTCCATGCTGTTTTTGGGAAGGTGCATGGCTCAGCAATACAGGACATGCTTTAAATGTAAAATGTCCAAGGATCAATCCCTAATGTTTTACAAGACTACAAAAGAATCCTGTCCATGACCTTCAATCCTCAAATTTCACCACCCCCAGCATCCAAAGGTCTCCTCCCCCCTCAAAAACTCTACCCTTTCTCCTTTGCGGGCCTATATGCTTGGAATTGCCTCCCTGTGAAGTCATTAGCTCAGCAACCTAGTTCCCATGCCTTACTGTTACAAAGCCTGTAGCTAAGCACATGCTATGGAAACAATCACATAAAATCATAGAAATGTAGACCATGGGCAGGCAAACTAAGGCCCGGGGACCAGATCTGGCCCAATCACCTTCTCAATCCGGCCCATGGACGGTTCGGGAATCAGCGTGTTTTTACATGAGTAGAATGTGTGCTTTTATTAAAAATGCATCTCTGGGTTATTTGTGGGGCATAGGAATTCGTTCATCCCCTTCCCCAAAAAAGCAGTCCGCCCCCCCCCCCAAGGTCTGGGGGACAATGGAGCGGCCCCCTGCTGAAAAAGTTTGCTGACCCCTGCTGTAGAGGATCATCCAGTCCAACCCCCTGTAATGCAGGAATATGCAGCTGTCCCATATGGGGACTGAACCTAAAACCCTGACATTATCAGCACCACGCACTAATCAACTGAGCCAGGTTAAATATTATTCCACTTCTCTCTCCCACTTGAATATCTCCTGTGTCTAATTTCAGATACAGTGGTGCCTCGCAAGACGAAATTAATTCGTTCCGCAAGTTTTTTCTTCTTGCGAGTTTTTCGTCTTGCGAAGCACGGTTTCCCATAGGAATGCATTGAAAATCAATCAATGCGTTCCTATGGAGACCGTCCGGGGACAGAGGGGAAGCGCCGCGTGCCTTCCCCTCTGTCCCCGGACCTGTTTAAAGCAAGGGGTGGCAGGGAGAAGATTGCTTCTCCCCGTTGCCTGCCCCGCAATCTCCGGGGACAGAGGGGAAGCGTAGCGCGCCTTCCCCTCTGTCCCCGGACCTGTTTAAAGCAAGCGGCGCCTTCCCCTCTGTCCCCGGAGATTGCGGGGCTGGCAACGGGGAGAAGCAATCTTCTCCCCGCCACCCCTTGCTTCAAATGAGGTCCGGGGACAGCGGGGAAGACGCGCTGTGCTTCCCCGCTATCCCCGGAGATTGCAGGGCAAGCTTCGTTTTGCGAAGCAAGCCCATAGGGAGATGCGTCTTGCGAAGCGGCTAAGAAAACGAAAAACTCCTTCGTCTAGCGAGTTTTTCATGTTCCGAGGCGTTCGTATTGCGGGGCACCACTGTAGTAAGTTCCTCAGGGGCAGAGACCTGTGCCCTTGTGCTCTGTTAAGTGCTGTTCACACTGAGGGCGCGAAAGAAGTAAAATAAAATAAGATAATTTACCTGCATGAACTGAAACGATGCTTCAAAATCTTCTACAGGATACATTTTTACTCTGAAAAACTTCATCCCCATAATTAAGCTGATGATACTTTGTACCACATGAGGACTCTGTTCCTTTTGTCGCAGTTCCTTTAATTCTGTGACAAACTTCTTTCTGACAGCCTGAAACCTAGATCGTGGAAAGGCAGACACAAAGGCTGTTCAATATTCTTTAGATTATTTATATTTAAAACAGATTTCCTGGTCCATATGTATTATGCTCTGCCATTAAAAAGCTGGGTAGCCATGGGCCTTTTGGACAATCTGGAAAAGAGTCTGAGACTGCTCCTCAACAGCTGTCCTTTCCCTACCATTCTACTATGGTCCAGTTCTCAGATCACAAACCATACATTGAATGAAACCATGGTTCACTGTGAACAATCTGAGTGCTACTCTATGCTGCTCAAAAGAATGTGCTTAGTGCCACCCCACTCCTTCTTTTCAGTGTGTCATGGGGGAAACAAGCTGGAGGATGGGCTGCCTTCATGGGCAAACCAGAACTTGTGGTTTGTTTCTCTCCTAACAAACCACAGTGGTAAACAAAGAACAAATCTTGATTTACCAATGTGGTTTGTTCGGAGAGAAACAAAGCACAAGCACTGATTCATCTGTAATGGCAAGCTGGCCTTTGCCCTCTTTCCTCTCAGCATGCTGAAGCGGGAAGTAGAAAGGCAGGAGCAACATAGCTGAGCAGTGTGCACTTTTGAATGATAGTTTCAAGTGATACGTGAACCAGGGTTACTTTTCAAGTGTTCTAAGAACTCGTTTGCACCTTTAATACTGCCATCTGTTTAAAAAAAACATGTTTTCTATTCAAAATAGGAAGCACTTCAACAGAGAAGCTGCTATGGCAATGAACTGCTGTTACAAGATGTCACATATTTAGATGCTATTGGTAAGATAAGGATGCACACAACCTTCAATCACCACTCATGAAAATTTCCATATGAAAATGAGTCACATGTTCCAAAGGAGAATGTTCCAAATCTTAGAAACCTCGTGTAAAAAGAGCAGCTTACTTTGATTGCGCAAGAACCCCTATTACTTCTGCGTATAAATCTGCAATAATATGCACATTTCCAGTGTTGGTTCCTGAATACCTGTGAATAGAAGGAAGTACACAAATAAAAACTACAAACTTCTTACTACTCAGTAATGGCTACAGCTGATACAATGCTGCGAGATGATAAGAGATACACCATCTACTAGAAGGAAGGTTTTAGATAGATAGATAGATAGATAGATAGATGATAGATGATAGATAGATAGATAGATAGATAGATAGATGATAGATGATAGATAGATAGATAGAGATACATAGATAGATGATAGATAGAGATAGATAGATAGATAGATAGACAGATAGATAGATAGATGATAGATAGATGATAGATAGATAGATAGATAGATAGATAGATAGATAGATGGATAGATAGATAGATTGGGGCAGGAGAGAACAGAATTATATTTGCACTGCCACACTGATGACAATATTTAAGCTAAAACTTATAATTAAGGTTTATAGTTATAGATCAGGGTGGGCAATCTGTAGCCCTTGAGCTAGTTTCAAAAGTCGTATGCAAGGATAGTTCAGATCTCTAGCAAGATCAATCTGTCCCTTTTCTCTGGCAGTCCACAGAGTGGAAATGGAAAAAGGGGTGGAGGGGAGAAGGTCCACCCATAACTGTATTCAGTTCCACCCATTACTGGCCTGCTACAGGAAATCCGACCCTGACAGAAAAAAGTTGCCCATCCCTACTAAAGATTAAAAGAATTGTGATGAATTTCTACACAGGATGCACTTCCATTTAGTAGTAAATACGGTTGGCAACCTGTGTATTGACAATTACATTTGATAACATGTACTGCATAGTTGGCTCCATAGAATAATGGTGTACACAGTGCACCAAAACACCAATATTCACACACATTTTATGTCATTCCCTACAAAGAAGTAGGGATTTTATCATATGTAAAATGGTTCAAAGCCACATTGATTTCAAAGGAATTTCCTTTTAGGCTTCAAATTAATATCTAAATAAATGGAACATAATAAGGATAGAAACAGAACTTATTTGAAATTGGGCTAAACTTCCACAAGCTGCTTTTGGCATCATTCTAAATAAGCAATATAATATTTCTTGTATATCCCTTTATGTTACGTATAGGCCTTATTAGATTTTGAAAATACGACTTAACAAAAACGTAATTAAAAATTAGCAAACCAATAACAATTTAAAAAATATATTCACATCTTAAACCTGAAGATTTGCAATAGTGTATCTTTATCTGTGATACCACAGTGACGAATGTCCACTGGGTAATCAAATCAGGGTTAAGAACTTTTGAAAGAAATGTACATTTTTTTCCCAAATGTGCTTACCCTTCCTTGTGTTTAAAGTGCTTAAAAGCCAAATTTAGAACTTCATGAACCAAAGGGTCAGGCACTGGATGAACAGGTATCTGTAACACAGAAGGCACATGTTGCTAAACATTACTTCTTAAATGTTGTGTCAGGAAATAACTTGCATGTTAATTAGATAAATACACATCAACTCAGAGAAGAGTGCTTTATATCACTTATACACCAAAATGGCTTCCAAAAAGTTTACAACTATATAATCCAGGCATGTCCAAAGTCCGTTTTGGGGGCCTAATCCAGTCCGCCAGTTGATTTAATCTGGCCCCTGTGGCAGTTTATTTCTGGGGTAAAATCCTAAAAAAACCTTAGCAACCTGGCCCTCTTTGAAAAAAGTTTGGACACCACTGATATAATCAATCCATAATTAAAATAGGCAATAACAAATCCATTGGGACATGAAACATCCTTAAGTAAAATAGACAATAAAACAAAAAATTAAAAAGCACAACCATTAAAACAGTTAAAATAACAACATCAGATGTTCAGTTTAGGAAAATGTTTGCCCAAATAGGTGTGTTTTCAGGAGATGGTGGGATGACAGCACTGATGGGGCCTCTCAAATTTCAGCAGGGAGAGCATTCATCAGTGGTGCCACCAGTGAAAAAACCCACCTCCATGCTACCATAGGACAATAATCATCAGGCTGTGGGAAAACTAACTGGGTTCCATTAGCCGGTCATAGTGCTATTCTTCACTGGGCAGTGAAGAGGAAGACACGTTTTTGAGACAACCTGGCCCAGTGTTACCTAGTGCTTTGTATGTAAGCAGTAAAACCTTAAAACTGGCTTGGTGGCTAATAGGCAGTCATTGCAGAGCCCCTCAGCGTGGGCTTGAGATGTGCCCAATAAGGAGTGCCACTCCCCGCCCCCCGCAATGGCATTCTGTACCAGCTGCAAGGGAAGCCCCACATAGAGTGCATCACAGTACTGTAGTCCAGATGTGCTGTTGCCAACTCATGTGCCATAATGGAAAGCAGGGATCTAAATAAATGAAGCTATATCCTACTACTTGCATCTCTTTATTCACTGACATAGGAGATTTGATTTAATGGATCTAGATTCTAAATTGTACAGTATAAGAGAAAACAGCTTAGGAAGCAAAGAATGTTTTGGACAGCTAAAAGGATTACTGTAATATCACGTGTCCTCTGCTTACATAGGCCTCATTTTTGCACATAAGCGTTTAGGCAGACTATACAAATACTCAGTTCATCAAACAATTAAAATAAAAAAGACTACTAGAGACAGCGCATAGGTTGCAAAACTTAAAGCACTTACCTGTTTTAGAACTTCAACTAAAACTAAACAAAAAATAAAATCTACAGCTAAGTCTCTCCTTTCAAGTAGATAATCCCTCTCACGCTGCTGCTCATCCCTGAAACAAAAACAAACATAACATAAGACTCTTTTCCTCTTAAAAAAGACATTTATATGATGCATATTATGGTTTATATTTTTCATTTGTTGGCACGACCAGTCAAGTGAGTCTTTTCCACTCTGTTGCGCCCCATCCTTCTATTCCACACTATCTGGAATTTCAGAGTAGCAGAAAAGAAAAATGTTATGAAGGAAAAACCTACAAGGAAACTCTTGGGAATCTACCAACTTTATTTTTAGAAGCAAAATTGGAAATCATAGCAATTATAAGATCATTCATTATGAAATGCTTAATTATTGAGGCAGCAAGTTTAACATAAGAAATCATTATATCCTAAATGTAATGATCACAGACATCCACTCACCCCTTGGATTTTGTGCTGGATCGAGGTCTGTACTCATAAGATTCATCTTCAGTTCCATTTTGGCGTTTGTACCAATCAAACAAGGTACGTAGTAAGGAGGGGAGACAGTGCTCTGCTACTGAGCTCATAGAGCTTATCAACTGTAAAGAGGAAAAGTTTGGGTGCATAAAGTGCTTTTATTTATATGCAGCATCTTTTCACAGCATTCCCCCTTCTTACTTTTTGGGGATATGACACACGTACTGTAACACATCAACACTACACATTGCAACAGCCTTGCTTTGTCATTTTTCAACCCTGAATAAAAATAAACATGTACATAATGGGAATTGGGAGTCCATGAACATACAGAGAGGCATTGGTTCCCCAGCCCTAATATAAGTAATCAATCTTCACAAATGTTGACAGAACTAATGTTGTGGCATTGCTTTCCTGTTATTTTAAAGATACAGGATTGCATCCAACAATGTCGCTCAGCTGTTGGCAAGTCTTCCATCAGCAGAATGGGAAGGAATTTTCATCTCTTCCCTAACACTTTGGAGAGGATTTGAGCAGGTATAATCAGGACCAAGGAGCTGAAAAGTGAGGGCAAAATCACCTAAAACTGCTTCCCTCCTTGTCTGGCTAACAGCTGCACAGGCACCTCAGTGGCTTATTAATGGGATTAAAAAAGCAAGGGTTTTTTAAAAACACACACACACATTCAAAACTCATGCTTTAATGCAACTTTAATGGATTAATTGATCAACTAAGTCTCTCATGTTTTAAGATGCCCCCAACTGAATGACTCTGAAATAATTTCAAGACAAGAAATAATCCAAAACTAGATTTGACCAACAAGTGCAGCCACACTTGTATTGGCCAACATCAACAGGAATTAAAATATCCTTAACTAAGCCACATCCATTAGATATTAGTCTTTGAAAGTCTTCTGTGATTTCTTCTGCCATGCCCTCCCTCCAACTACAAAAAATAAAACATTTGAAAATGGAACACAAATTTTAAATTTTCATTTATGTTTCGGACAAATTTTAGCCCACTTTATGGAGACAAAATCTATTTTCAAGGAAAGCAACAAATTGTAACAGAAAGCTTCTCTAACCTGGTCAAACTGAAGATCTTCACCTCTCTGAAGAGATCTGGACAAGAGCTTTTCCTAAAATTAGAATAATAAGTTAAAGCATCAAGTTGTACCCAACAGATCAAGCATCCCAAATGCCAAATAATTCAGGCTTATCCTTGCCTTCTTCTCAGATTGGTTGGGCACTTGAAAAGTAGAATGGTAACTTCAATTGTTGCATACACTCCATGTGTCTATTCCACATGGACAAATCTGGGACTTTGGTCCACCACACTGCCATTGACAGCCATCCAGCTCCAATGCAGTGAAGCAGCTGGAATTAACCACGGAATAGGATACCATACTATATCAATATTGCCTAAATGAAATGTCTGCTAAGGGTGTGAACCTTAACAGCTGTAATTTCCAGGCATTTTAGAGACTGAGTGAACATAAAAAGCCCCTAAAACAAAATGTTAAAATAGAAGGAATTTTTTGTTGGTTGAATTAGATGATGTTTTTGAGAAGACTGTAACTATAACTCTCTCATTATGCAAACTTGAAATTGAAAGTGCTAAACTCACTGCAAAAAGGAAGCAAGCAAGGAAGGAAGAAAGAAGGAATAACCTAATTAAATAAGAAATCACACACTATTTATGAGGGCAAGAATTCATGTGCACCGACATGCGCCTCAGCTAATGTCACCCAGTGAACTGGTTGTTACAGAAAAAGAAGCAGCAACAGCCAGCAAAAGTTGGCAACCCATTAAAAATGCAGGATCCTGTTATGGGAAAAAAGTTAGCAACCCTTCTATTTCACTTCTTAGAAATTTCACTTAATAGCCACATTGAAGGCATATTAGAGGAGTCACAAATGGATACCCCTTCATCCTCCATCCAGTTGCCCAAGAGGCATTATTGCCATTAAAGGACACATTTCAGACTGTGAAAGGATTTTTTTTTGTTTTGACTATGGCAGACCAACACGGCTACCTATCTGTAACATTTCAGACTGGATAGAGAGGGCGGGGGCTGTGCTATGGTTCCCTACCCCTGCTTTGAGGACTATATTAGGTTTTCCAAGGAACTATACGAACAGCTACAAAAGCCCACAGTGAGCATAGTAGGACAATAAAATTAACAAGTACACTGGGGGCATTACATTGAAAACACCAAGTACAAAATTCTATACAAATGCCTCCCCAAAGGCCAGTTTGTACCAACTCCACTTGAAGGGTCATAATTAGCTGGTTTTAGCTTACACTAAGCTTCATTTCGATTCTATGAGGGGCAGAGAAAACCATTAGCACTTATCCTTGTCAGAAGACAGTATGACCTTTGCAATGCTGACCGAATGAGGAAGAACATAGTGTTTGCCATTCTGAGAATTACATTCCTGTTACCTTTCCTCCTTGTCTTTTTTTCCACATGATAAGCCACTCATAGCATTCCTTTGAATCCTGAAAACAGATCTTTACATTGTTTGTTTGTTTGTTTAATAATACACAAATACAAAATGGGGGGGAGGGGGAATCCAGTATGAATTATTGCCTATCCCTCCCCTGCTGTTTCACAAAGCAGTTTTCCAGTTGCTTTTCATTATTGGTTTTGTTGTTGATATTCTGTTCATGCATTTGCCAAGGTACGATCTCCCTTTAGGATGCAACTTTATTGACAATTCCTACAGCGAGAGCAGACACTCCCTGCTGCTATCACTGTAGTCAGCACATGCCAAAGCAGCCAGCTGTGAAAGAGCAGCACAACTTGTTCTAGCAGTTCCGCCAATATGCACCAGGTCCCCCCTTCCCATGTTTTTTGCCTCTTGAGGAACATACTAGATTCTCCACGAACAATTTTCAACTCATTGAAATATTGATTCCATTATTACTTCCAGGGTCACAGTTAATAGAATGTATGAAAAAATAAAAGAAATAAAGCAGTCAGGAGTTGTTTTCTAGTTAATGTAGCCACAGTTCTTTGCTTCTTCCATCTCTCTCTTTATATTAGAAGAATAAAGCTGGATCAGGGAGCAGTGGAGCAGTGGTTTTAGATAGTGGCTGCATTTGAACATCATGATAAAAATGATGGCTAATCATAACGTGAAAAAGCTGCAGCAAATCTTGTGCTCACATGCTCTTCCTCTGTTTTCCACCTCCAGTATGGCAGCAAAGAGGGTTTAAGTGTTCTGTTCCATTTTTGATCCATCACAACTTGATGCTTTGTCTAAACCTGACAGACTGGATGGCTTGTTTGAAACGATCTAATTTCAAACCTTGTGTTGTGGAGCTACTTGTTTCCCCCAAAAAACATAGCTAAGATTAACCACACTTTACTATCTAGATACAACACTAAATTACAGTTAATAAAAATTGGAAGCAAAAGATTCTGATCACCGCATAGTCATGAAGAGAAGGTGGTGTAACATATGGGTTGTATTTAACTAACGTTTAGACAAAGTAAAGGTAAAGGGACCCCTGACCGTTAGGTCCAGTCGCAGACAACTCTGGGGTTGTGGCGCTCATATCGCTTTACTGGAGCCGGTGTACAGCTTCCGGGTCACGTGGCCAGCATGACTAAGCCATTTCTGGCAAACCAGAGCAGCACATGGAAACACCGTTTACCTTCCCGCTGGAGAGGTACCTATTTATCTACTTGCACTTTGTGCTTTTGAACTGCTAGGTTGGCAGGCGCAGGGACTGAACAATGGGAGCTCACCCTGTCAAGGGGATTCAAACCACCAACCTTCTGATTGGCAAGCCCTAGGCTCTGTGGTTTAACCCACAGCGCCACCCACGTTTTAGACAAAGTAGACCATGAATAATATCAGTAGGTAAAAGTTTGTTGAATACATCCCTATGAGAGTGGGGTCATGGCTCATCATAAATTCTGAACATATTTACATTAAACTGGAATAAGAAGCACTCATGGTTACTCAACTGAGATACACAGTAGTTCTAATATGATGTGGCATTTACAGATTTTGCAGTTAAAGATGTTCAATTGCTGGAAATTTTGAAGCATCATAAAAAATAAAGCTTGAAAACTACTTAGGATAGAAACAGGTGGCACATGAAGACGTTACAATGCCTATAATAAATCTATAATATTTTATTACTTTACTACTAAAATAGTAGACTTTTCTTTTAAATGTGAACTAAGGCCCTAATCAGCCCAATTATGGCCTTAGTTCACATGTAAAAGAAGTTACAACAGGTGAGCAAACAGTGGTTTATTGTACCTATTCTGTTTTTCAAAGAAAATGAATTATATTTCCTCTGATCACTTATCAGTGAAGAAGGCTGCCAAAAGTCAACCGTTTTCCACAATAAACAATACAATAAGGTTTTTGAAAAGCTGCAGCTTATAATATACATGCAAGATCATCAGTGCATATCATAAAATAAACCTTTGCTGCTCTGCGTTCTTGATTTTTTTTTGCCCTTAGTGTTAAGTTTTTTCATGTAGTAACAGAAATGTACCATGTGCAGCAGCTAATTTTCTCATACAAAGAAAATTAATTTTATCATGCAGGGGTTAAATAAATTGTCTAGATGGAACTATTATATTACCAAAGGCTGATACATTTAATCAATATGCTATATTGAAGGCTGAAATTTAGTTGCTTAAGACACATAAGTTGAAAAGTGTAATGCAATAATTAAAATAAAAAGCCGGTGAGTTACTAAAATTTAGTGATGAAAGAACGTGAAACTTGCAAACCACTGGTTGGGTCAATCATAACATGTAAGAAACTCTCTAGTGCTTGATTTACCTTACATGATATCTTACTTCTTGTAGCGGCCATATTTACATTTTGAAATTGATATGCTCACACTATGATCCAAATATTCACATTGTGGAGGGTCCTTCTACCCAAGTCAAAGCTGCATACCTCAGAGTCATACAGCTCTAACCCAAAAAACACTATAAAACCTGTTCCAGAAAAGACAAGTTTACAAAATTATATGCAACAGCTCTTTCTACATTTTTAACGGCTGCTCTTGTTGCACCTTTATCTGGAGGCTTGCTAAAGTACTGAGTTGTGTTGGTAGTGGGAGGCTGAGGTAGCACACTATGCCTTGTTTATAGTAATTCAATTCAATTTAATTGGATTCGTTAAAATACTTTCTAATATTATCCATCAAGGCTGGACAGGCTTGAGAGCTCCATCTCTCTACTACTGGACATCCTTCTAGTACCATTCTTATTTCCCCGGCTCAGGTTGGCAGTGGCCACAGTGTGCAGACCGCCCTTGCACCTCTTTCTGAGCTCAGGCTGGCAGCAGCCACAGCCTGCAGAGCTGCCCAAGCCACCCCATGCCCGCACCGCCCATACCCAAGCCAATAAGAAATAGAAATAAATACACCCCTCCCCTGAAATCCCAGATTTTGGTCTTTAAAATGTGAAAATCCCCCCCCCCAAAAGAGGACATGTCTGGGATTTCCCTGACGTATGGCAACCCTATTCTATTCAAATTTCAAAGTCATCTTGTTATCAAAATAAGGTTAAACCATTTCAGAAGAACATGAACAATTGAGTGAAGGCTATATAAATGAACTCACCAAAGGTTCAGCCATTACAACTTCAATTTTCTTTTCAGCTTGAATAGCGAACTCAGCAAAGAGGCTCTTGATGACATATTCACCAGGTTTGACATCTGGATCAATGGTTATATTAGACATGATGACGCTTCTCTTTTCCCAGGTAGAATTGATGCTGGGAGAAATTCTGCGTTTAGTAACACTTCTGGCTGGTGCTGATGCTAGATGGAAAAGAAATATTGATCATTAATAATAAAATCAGAAACATCAACACAGCATTTCTCAGAAGTAGCAAAACCTTTTACAAAGTTAACAGATTAATAAATGCCTCTAATAGAGGAAAGAAGCTCTAATTTTGTGAAGTTTTAATTAGCAACAAACAAGGAACCAAATACAGCCAGCAAAGAAAATATACTTGCAAGGTACTTCAAAAGTATGATACAATCATATTTTCATATGTGTAGTTCTTGTTGTTGATTATGTTTCTTAAATTCAAGGATATGAATCATAGACAAGTTTACATAATGAGGAAGCATAAAAAGGATTCTAGAGACAATACTGGTACTGACATATTAGAATTTGTTTCTTTCCTTTGAAAATCCTCCATCCCCTCTTATCTTTTTCATATCATAAATCTTGAGGCCAGTTAACACATTTTAAAAGCCAAGTAAATACAATTATTCTACGTGTCCTGTTCTCTGACTCCAAAGCTACTAGGGGCAAACAGATTTCTGAAATACTGTATAGTTGACTTCTCAATGTAAATTCTGCCTGAAATCATTTTCCTGTGAAAATCTTAGCTTTAGGCAACTCTACCAATATCACTTTGAAAATAGCTGCAACAGAGCTATTTTGAGTTGTCTTTATCAGAAAAACAAAGAAAAGTAAACAAATACCAAATAAAAGTCATTTCCCATGGGAATTTTAACACAGACAAACTCCTGAAAATATTCCTTTCTGGGAAAAAAATCCAGTTCAAATTAATACAAAAGAGGTATACTTTCTTTTAATACCATTTAAATACCATTTAATGCCATTTTAACATGACTTTTAATACCAAAGATAAAATTCTACAACTCCAACACCTATCTAAGCTACTCAATTAGTCAAAAGGTTGTTTTCAGATGTGCAGGTGCTGTAACATCTTAAATTGAAATCTGAGAGTTATCAAAGATTCAAGGTCAGGCAGACAGAATGTAATACAGCAGGGGTCAGCAACCTTTTTCAGCCGTGGGCCAGTCTACCATCCCTCAGACCGTGTGGTGGGCCAGACTATATTTGGGGGGGGGGGAATGAACGAATTCCTATGCCCCACAAATAATCCAGAGATGCATTTTAAATAAAAGAAAACATTCTACTCATGTAAAAACACCAGGCAGGCCCCACAAATAACTCAGAGATGCATTTTAAATAAAAGGATACATTCTACTCATGTAAAAACACACTAATTATCAGACTGTCCGTGAGCCGGATTGAGAAGGCGATTGGGCCGCATCTGGCCCACGGGCCTCAGGTTGCCTACCCCTGATGTAATAGAATAATTACTCAAGCTACTAGAGGCATCCTTTTATCAGAGACAGTAGACTAGCCCACTTTCAATGCTTTAAGGAAGCAGGAATGCCTGACAAGGCAGACCTCTCACAGTCCCAGAAGCACCTGTGATATAACCAAATATATGTTAAAGAGGAAAAACCCTGGAGCACAGCAGCACAAGTGGGCATGGGCCCCATGGTTGACAACACCATGCCAAGTCTTACATGAAAGCATTCCAGAGAAGCTGTGAACTGCCCTGAGATCTATGGGTGTAGTGCGGTATATAAATTTAAGAAATATGAATAAAATAATAATGCAGGCAGTCTGGTGAATAAAGAGCTCCAAATGGAGCTCAAGGAGAGCTCAAGTCATGATATGGGCAGGCCACACTCACTCAGACACAGTTTCCTACTTTTTTAAAAATGTAACTATTTATTGCTTTCAATAGTGTTAAGTTACAAACAACAGGCCAACTACACATGTGTATCACTTCTTTGCAGTTCAGGCAGTACTGTAACAAACATTTAATACTGCAGGATATCTTGCTGGACATTGTGCTGAATTTGCCTTGGGAAAAGATTCCTCCAAAATGCTTTGTGGGTCAGCACTTATATAAACAAGGGAACAAAAGTCTACAAAACTTTCTTTTGGGGCTTCCTCCACAAAACACTGTGCTAGCAAGTTAGCGCTAGCTGAAAAGTCACACACTTTATCAAGACCAACTTTTCTCTGAAAAGGGTGATTAAGGCCTCCAACAATGCGCTATTTCCGAGCAGGCTGCTGCTAAGAGGAATACAATTCAAACATTTCAGCATAACAAGTTCAAAGTGGTTGGAAAGATCAATTAACAGGGCCAGCACTGGGTCTGATTTTACCGTTTCCAGAAAAGTCAGAAACACTGGATCATTTAAGCTTATAAAAACGGATTAACAGCAGCTGCAAATCAGTATTTCAGATCACCTCTTCCTCTGAGCCTGGGTGATAAGCAATAATTACCATTAAAATGGTCCCTAATCTTGCAAATGAGTCTAACAGGAGAAAGTTATACAATCCATAATACATATGAAATGCTGGCATTTCCTCTAATATTGAAAAGAAACAAAGGAACAGAAGTTGGTTTGTTTTGCATTTTGCATCTTAGAAGAACCAGAAAGAGAACCTACCCAAGTGATGCTGACATAAAATCCCAACATATGTGCTATGTATTATCATCCCCTCCCCTTCTCCCCCCAACCTTATTCTGTGTACAACACTGATGTCTCACTTCAAATCTAAAAAAGACTCTACAATCTGAGACAATGCTTGTACTTTTGTAAACCAAGAAAATCTTCTAATAAAAAAGAACAACAACTAGCAATCCTGGCATCAATCTTGTATCCCTTCCAAAAATAGGCAGCTTTCCAATTGACTTTTTTTGGCATCTTTGCCTAGTTATGCAACTAGGTTGTTCTTTTGCCTATCTATTTTTTTGAAACAATGACTTCCCAACTATTTCATCTGTCCTGGGAACTGAATACAAAGATAGAATGTTTATCCTTATCCTTTGAAGTAACTCAGAAAGGAAAGGTACTCCACAAGAACCAATTCATTGCTGCTTAGAAATTTGTGTGTATATTTTGGAAACAATTCTCAAAATACATCCAAGCAACGAATAGTGGCAAAAGGAAAACTTTGTTCTCAAAATGTATCAAACTGTTTTAGAATAGTAGTGACTTCATGAAGACATTAAAACTAATATAATAATGATATGGTTAAGCAGTCTCACAGATGTATATGAGAGAGAAAGAGAGGAATGCACTAGTTATTGGAAGACAGTGGAAAACACTGGCTCAGACATGATAGTCACACTTCTGCTCCATAAGGGTTTGCTAGCATAGTCTATAAACTACTCTAGGACCACTTCTAAGTGCTCCAAGAATTGGAGCAACCTTTCATCATTGGCAAGCCTATGGATCATGAGACAAAACTGAATGGTCTAAATACTCTTCTAACCTTGGCTCCTATTGAAGAAATGTATGAAAACATCCTTGAAAAAGAGGCAAATAACTACCTTTGTATGAAGTGTGCCACCAAGGCAACTCACACCTTTAAGACACCTCACGCTTAGCAGTGCTAACATGAAGCCAAGAGGCAGTCCTGGCAGTCGTGAAAACATAACCATGCATGAGTGCTGGTTCGTGCACAAAGAGGTTAAGATCATAAAGTTAGATTCCTAGACTCAGCTAGGTCACACCCCTTCTCTTCCAATGAGGGAGGAAAATGAAGCCTTCTCTTCCTGTTCCCTTTCTCTCCACGCCATACTACTACTACTAATAATAATAATTTATTTATACCCCACCCATCTGGCTGGGTTTCCCCAGCAACTCTGGGTGGCTTCCAACTGAATATTAAAAACAGTACAGCATCAAACATTCCCTAAAGAGGGCTGCCTTCAGTTGTCTTTTAAAAGTAAAATAGTTGTTTATTGCTTTGACATCTGCTGGGAGGGCGTTCCACAGGGCAGGCGCCACTACCGAGAAGGCCCTCTGCCTGGTTCCCTGTAACCTTACTTCTCGCAATGAGGGAACCGCCAGAAGGCCCTCGGCGCTGGATCTCAGTGTAACTGATCCATGTAACTGATCAAGGAAGATGTGCCAATATGCCCATCTCAAAGACCAGTTCCATATTAGATGGCAGCACCTCTGTCTGTGTGCTTCTTTTTAAATAACTGTGTTCAGCTACTGCAGATCTGATAAAGGCCATGAGGTGTTTACCAGATTACACACCCAGGAATCAAGACTTGCTTGGCATAAAGTAGCATACTGATTCTTTGTTCCCTTCAAGGAGAAGAAAGAATCAGAGGCAGGTAAATATCTTTGAACAGTGCCATTTGGGCTTGGAGGAACAGAAAGATTGACATGACTCAGATGTGTTTTTCTTTTCTATTAGGCAATACCTTTGTATTATACCTGGGCCCAAGAATTAATGCCTCTAGCAATTCTCTGAAGAATTTAGAGCCTTAGGCTGGTTGGGTCTATATTCCAGTTTCAAAACTAGACACCCCTTCTGGCATCCACATTAGCCATTGGAGCTATGGATTGGAAGTGAACAACAGAGAAAATGTTTTCTCAGATCATTCATCATTTCCTTAGAGGTAGAGAGCAGAATAGCAAACTATTCTGCCTAAAAGTAGACCACCCAAGCAAAAGCAGAGTTAATAATATGAAATAAAGAAGATAAAATGTGAACGTCTCAGAAGTGCAAACACCATGCGATAAAGCAGGCATGTCCAACCGGTCGATCGTGATCAACCAGTCTATCGCTAGGCATCCCTGGTTGATCGCATGATCCTGATCTATTGGGGGGGACGATGACTTTGTGTCTTCCTCCCCCCAAAAAGCTCAACAACTTTGGCCAATCCAATGGGTACATTACTGCCAGTTTTTTTTATAGTGGAAGTAGATTGCAGTCTCTTGGGAGTTGTACATGCATGCAATACAGTAATAATTTTTTTAAGTGTGAAAGCCTAGGGAACATGGATAACAGCCTCTCAGATGCTAAAGAGCATCTTCTTTTGGTGCAGGCAAGATAGTATCTGTATATAGGCATCAGATTGATATGCACCCAAGTTGTCACCATCCTAGAAACTGCTCCAGGCCTGGCAGATGCAAACAGGACAGTGTTCCCTGGCTGCCTTACAAGAATGCAAGAGAGTAGGGAGGAAGCGTTGCCACACAAGAGTGATATGAGGTCAAAAGAGAGTAATTAGGAAAGGTTGAAGGAGTGGGTATGCTTAGTTTGTAGAAAAAAAGAACATGCTGACAGTTTCTTTTTTCTTTTTTTTCTTTTTAGTTTTCACCTTATCTACTAGGACATGCAAAATATAGAACAGGAAATACTGGATTCAGTTACAGGAAAGTGGGGCAGAGGGAGAGAAAGAGGCAGTTTTAACACTACAGAAAGCATCCTAACTATAAGAACAGCTTCCGGTATATCATGGAAATCCATGACTTCCATGCAAATCTAAAGAATACGCAGTCCTTTTTGAGATGTTTATTATTTTTACTGTATATTTATCTGACTTTTCCTCAAAGTAGCTCAAAGTGGTGCACAGGGTTCTTCCCCTCCCCATTTTATTCTCAAAACAACACTGCTATATAGTTTTGGTTGAAAAACAGTGGCTGGCTAAAGGTCAGTCAATGAACTTCATGACTCAGTAGGGATTTGAACCCTGGTTTTCCAGATTGTAGCCAAAAAACCCACACAATTCTAGCTCATTTTTTTATTCTGAAATCCCCACCACGGAACCCATGGCTTGCGCACCATTCACAAACTTTAGGCACTTTCCTAACCAAATCTCTTTTCAACTTAGTTATATGCAATCATAATATTTGTCACATGGAGTAATATGCCCTACTTTACAGAGGACAGTCTATTATTCAAAAAAATCCTTTTAGCAGGTGCAGTGGACAGATTCTTCCCCACCATGGTGAGATATATTGTGAGATATATTGTATTTCTTTTAAAAATTATAGTAACTATTTCTAAATGTGTGCCTATATATAATGTATCATATGCATTTTATTTATTTTTTTGCAAATCTGTCCTCTTTTTGAGTGATGTGCAAGTAGCCATCCTATTGCCACTATTATTAAAAATCATAACCTTAAGTTTTTAGGCATGCTAGTATATTAATATGAGGGCATACAACACACACATATAGAATATATAATATATAAAATATATAATACAATATAAGGCTGTGGAACAAACTTTATTAAACCTGGTTTCATTTGCTTCTTTTGCCTTCCAATTCAAACTTTAATATATCATATGAAAATGTTCCATATGCAATAGGAAGACTTCAATAAATATATATCCTAGCTCCTATGCTTTCATAAATACTTTAATGAACAGGCTAGTGTCCCTAGTAGCCAAATTAATGCTGTTGCAGATGCTTAAATCATTTCAACATAGCTATGAACAATGTGAGAAGATGAAAACACAACAGCATTTTCCTAAAATCATTCAGTGTGTGTTAAAAGAACTATGCATTTGCTATCTCATTTTTTATGGGCTGGAAGCTACTTTCCAGAGCAAGTTCAATGATGGTACAGTCATATTATCAGAAAATTCTGAATTTTTCATCAAGTATATCTGCTAAATAAATAGGGCAAGTGTTCTCTTGCTGAGGGTTGCGAGTTAGTGGCGCTTCAATATGCAAGATGTAGTTTTTTGCTAAATAGTCCTTCCCACTGCAGTGCCCAAAATCCACTCCAGAGTTGGAGACACTCCAGGATAGTGTGAGAGATTGTGCAGGTGGTTGCAGAGGGAATGTGGAAATGGGGAGAAATGCCTTCCCTGGTTTCCTCTAGCAGGAGTCCCAGCTAGTTCCCAGTCCCTTCCTCAAACAGTAGAGCCTCTTCTGTTTGCAGAAGCTGCTCTCTGGATTCAGCCCAATAAAAATTCAACATAAATGTAACAGAACTAAAAATAGCAGTTAAAACTGTTCTGCCCAGGGTTAAAAATACTTTGAAGAACCCAGAAAAATAAAGCATGTATCTACCCAGTATCAAAAAGAGAGCATTGAGGAAGGGAAGTGAGCACATGCAGCCCACCTCAGGGTGAGTATTCGACAGACAGCCCTCTTGCGGGTTACCATGTGTCATACTTTAGTCAGCAAGAGCACCCAGAGAGAAGCCTCTGACAATTATCTCAGTGGCCTTGTCTGCACGTCATGATAAGCAGCGGTTTATCTTAAACTACGTTCTAATCCTGAATTTGCCTCTCCCTAGGGGCCATTCTTTCTGATTTATTTCTGGCTTGCTGCTCATTGTTTGCAGACCAGGTTCAGATGACACAATAAGCCATAGTATTGTTTGTCTGAGCCATGTGGAGCCCTGCACAGCAAAGGAAAGACAGGATCACCATTAAACCATGGTTTAAAATAGAGTGTGGTTTATCATGCTGTGTGGCCAGTGAACGAACAGGCTGATATGGAAGTAGGAAGTCAATCAAAACTTAAGTACTTTTTTTTAGTCATGGAAAAATCTACTTAAGTCCTGATTCCAATCGTTTTTAGCTGTGGAAACATTGACAATTTCAGCTGAAATCTGTGGGGAAGGGGGTCTCTGTACACACTGTAAGGGGGGGATCAGTTTTAGCTTTACCTCTATGTAAGCATAGCAGGGACTATGTCCAATTAAACTCAGTGAGAATTGCACTCTTTCCAAAACATATTAAGACCACTAAGCTCTCAGGTTGCAACCATGAATCTAGCACTGGAATGTACTGTGGCACATAAGTTAATAAAGTATAAGAAGTAACTTGTTCACGTGCTCGCCTCGGCAGCACATATACTAAAATTGGAACGATACAGAGAAGATTAGCATGGCCCCTGCGCAAGGATGACACGCAAATTCGTGAAGCGTTCCATATTAGGAAAAAAAGAAGAAGAAGTAACTTGTTCACATACTAGCAGAAATTCTGAACCTTTCTTGATAAATGTTCAGATTTACCTGTTTCATATAAAAAGCAAAAGAAGCACCTGGGATAGCTCAGCTGGAGCATGGTGCTGATAATGCCAAGATCATAGGTTTGATCCCCTAAAGGGCAGCTGCATATTCCTGCATTGGACTTGATGATGCTCAGGGTCCCTTCCAACTGTATGATTCCATGAAGCATGTTGGTCCATGAGGAAAATGCGGCTTGTCCCTAATAATTCCCTCTCTGTAGATTTTCGCTTCACTGAGTTCACATACTGTGGTACCTTGGGTTACAGACTCTGCTAACCCAGAAATAGTACCTCAGGTTAAAAACTTTGCTTCAGGATGAGAACAGAAACCGTGCAGCAGCAGCGTGGCGGCAGCAGGAGGCCCCATTAGCTAAAGTGGTGCTTCAGGTTAAGAACAGTTTCAGGTTAAGAGAAGACCTCCAGAACGAATTAAGTTCTTAACCCGAGGTACCACTGTATACTACACAGGTAATCCCGTAACTTTAGCTATTACTGTCAACAGTAAAGGTCATAATTGCATTACGTAGCATTTGCTTATCAAAGATCAAATCTTTATACTACACAAGAACCAAGGAGGGAGGGACAGAGTTTGTTATTCATTAAACTGTCATGGGTTATGTACAATCTTTGCTCTAGAGAACTTGATATTGCCTCGTTTTGGTTACATTTCCCTACTTGTTCCACTGCCCATCTCCTCTTTGCCTGAACTGGCCTATAAGCCAGGGTATCCCCACAAATGCATAACCACAGGAAAACTACACAAGAGCAGCAGCACACCTCATGCAGCAATTGTTTGGTGCAGATATGCATGCAAGTTACAGCTTTGTGTCCTTAAAAACACCAATGCACACAGAAGTGGAAGCCTTGATCTAGTACACAACACATACCAATCTGTTCATACTCTATTCCCTTATGCTCTCTCTTGGCTTTTTCTCTGCTGCCCCATGAACAGAATTCTGTTCCTCTCAATATGCATTAAGTTTTGTTTCCAATTAATATAAATTTTATTTCCTTTTCGCATCTCCTCTTGCCTTCTATTATGTTTGGGATGTGTATGTTACTTTCTACAGTATTTCCTATTACTTTTCCTATGACAGTCTCTCCCCCAAATAAACAGCCATGTAAAATATGTAATCATGAGGATTTTCATTGCGATTTCTTCTTGCTAAACATTGTTCTAAATGAGGGCTAGCCAACACAGTGCCCTCTGCATGCTGCTAAACTATAAGATTCCCATCATTCCTTACTTATCACAACCTTGCTGGCCTGAGTTGCTGGAAGCAAGTTGTGCAACGACACTTACGGTAGATATCAGCACCTTGGCTTCTCACACTCTATGGTGATTGTGTCCCCTCCTCTTGTAGATGTATCTGTCATTTATTATATATATTCAAACATGCAGTCATTTCCAAGAATGTATTCTGTTCATAAAAATTAACAACTTTATTCTTCCTTAATATGATGAGGCGGGGCTCATGAAGAAGGAAGCTTTTCCAGCATGCTACCAGGAGAAAACAGTCTCAGCCTCCGAGTAAAATCTGCTTAGCAGTAATGTACAGCACAGGTGGGCTATTTATTCTAATACAATTGCTTTATTCAGAAATTGAATTTCAATATTTAAACAGCCGAGGGGAAAAACCTGAAGTCCCAAAGAGTTGTCTGAGGTCACATTATGCAGGTACCTGTTGAAGCGAAGTAGTCTTGAGTCTAGTTAGTGCCTAGAGAACTACCTAGGAATTCTGTGTACAACTTCTTAAGTTTCATGATGGACACAGGATTTAATTAACTCAGCTAAAATAAAATCAGTACCTTAGAGCTGGCTAAAGCATTTTTAGCTACAAAACTGAATTTATTAGGTTAACTTCATATATTATAACAAAACAAACATGTTTGCTGCTAGGAAATGCTTCCATGTGGCGAGGCTAAAACATGGTCCGTGGTCTCTATATAATTTCAAACTATCATGTGTAACATCTCCATGCCAGCTGTGAGGGCTATTAGCATGGGACTTTTCAACAAAATAGTGTCATTCCAGATGGTATTAACTCATGGCTCTTATTTACTTTGCATTTACAGATTAGTAATACAGGAGTGTTCCTTCAAGCAGTAGGGCAGGACCAATCAGTGGGTCATGCAAATCTTATCAGAGGATTACACAGAAGCTGGCAAAGTACCTACATTTTTAATTTGAGCCATTTCACAACTGAATTATATTAATCATTAAAATCTAGCAGACATAAAGTAAAACCTATCTCCTCACATTATGGTACTTCAGTTACTCAACCCTGAACAGTCAGGAAGTATTCTGATCTAGCATTTTACTCTCCAGTGAAAAGCATTGGTTAGTCTTAAAACTTTTCAACATAGTTCACCGGACCATGGTACTACATGCCAAAATCTTACTATTTCTAAAACCTTTCTATATATTCTCAGAGGTGTGCATATGTACTTCTGAATTTTTAATTGATTAAAAAAAATCATATTCAATTTAATTTTGTTATTTGCAGTAACAGTAGTGGAGGATTAACCACATTGTGTATGATAGCATAACTATTTGGACAGTTTAAATTTAGGAAATTGTCATTGGTCAGTTTAACAAAAAATGAATAGGGGAGGAGGGGAAGGAGCTCCACTGAGCAAACCAGAAGCCCCTGCGAAGTGTTTCCGCTGATTGGGCTCTTTAGGAGAATCATGCCTTTTGCTGTATTTTCCACCAACTGGCCATTTCATTCTTTGTAACCATTATGGGGCTTTGTAAATAAAGTAAAACCTCATGATCTAATGCTATTTCCTCATTGTAATTATATTCTGTCTTTGTAATTAAAACTATATCAGATATCTCAAGGCCCAACATAAGAAGAATGTTTCCAGCCACTTCAGTGCAAAACTGAAACAAAAAGGTTTCTTCCACATTCAAAAGTACTGTAGAGACTATAGTTTAGCCCTGTATAAACTGGTGCACTCTATAACATGCCTTTTGTGACAGGAATTTTGAGGTCTTAGATATATGGTAATGTTCATAACCACACGTACATAGATCAGCTCCGGAAGACCAGCCTGGAACCATTTTGATTCCTAAACTGACCAAATGTTTTCTCTGCGAGGTCAAAGTGGGAAACCTCCCCATTGTCTCTTTCCTCACAAATCCTGTCTTAAGGACACATTTAAGATATGAATAGGGTGTGAGCCTGTGACCTGGCCCAGGAACTAAGTATTTATCACTACAAAAGGATGGCTGGGCTCCCCAGGCAATCCAATCAAGTAACCTGCCAGACAAAAGATAAACAACAACAGGAGAAAAACAATATTCAAATTTCTGTTTTAGACCGCCTTTTCTGTGATGTATCTGAGGGGTGGTCTTAGGTTACACCCCTTCTGTGATGTATGTATGATGTTTCTGGGGGTGGTCTTGATCTACAGGATGGGAATTTCAAAAGTCTTTATAAGGCCTTGCATGCCATTTTTCTGGGTCCCTCCTCTCCCTTGCGGGTGAGGGGAGCACCCTGTTGCAAAAGATCAATAAAGATCAAGCTTACTAGCTGCTTCTCTGGTTGGCCTCTGTTATTCTCTCCTACCAATAGGAAACCTATGTAAGGACTCTATATGGGCTCTTGGATACCCCATATGGGAAAAGGGCAATTTTTGTTTACAACACTTTCAATTCAATCAATCCGATCAGCAACCCTGGAAAAAAAAACACCTATACAAAGGGCTGGTTTGCACATAAACCATGCTTTGTAGATGAGCCTCAGTATGCCAAGTGTACTGTTAGGCTCGTGCACTTCCCTTTTCCCTCTGCAGCCAAAGAGGAGGGCTCTGACAAGTTTCCTTTCAGTTTCAAAGAATGCTGGCTTGGTGTTATGTGCGATCCAAAATTTCCAACATATAAGAAACAATAGTTAGTTGTTAAACAAGCTAACTTCATATTTTATAATTTTTTATTTGATTTTCAAAAATATGAACATACAACAAAACCAATTCCAAATCCAAATGTCAAGATTGCTCTGAATCTCCTGACCTCCCTCCATACCTTCCATGGGCCCTATTAATCCTATTTTCAACTGCATATCACTACTTCTCCAATTTTTCTTTCTTTCTAAGTTATCCATACATACTGTTACATTACAAGTGTGTTTAAAATCCTGCCAATGTTTTAAACTGCTTACAATAATCTTGTATATACATTATAAACCTTTCCCATTCTTTTTTAAAAATCTTGTCTTCTTGATTCCTGAGCTTCCCAGTTAATTTTGCCATTTCGGCATCCTCCAGCAACTTGATCTGCAATTCTTCTCTGGTCAAAACAAGCTAACTTCAAACTATGCAAGCATTTCTACACATTTACCTGTGCAGTATCCAATATATGGTACATTACAGGATCAAAATCCAAGACATTTAAAGAACATTACCCTAATTCCAGATACACATTGATAGATTGTGGCTTTTCAATGTTAAGAAAGCAGGTTACAGAATAGGTAAAGGTACCCCTGCCCGTACGGGCCAGTCTTGACAGACTCTGGGGTTGGTGCGCCCATCTCACTCAAGAGGCCGGGGGCCAGCGCTGTCCGGAGACACTTCCGGGTCACGTGGCCAGCGTGACAAAGCTGCATCTGGCGAGCCAGCGCAGCACACGGAATCGCCGTTTACCTTCCCGCCAGTAAGCGGTCCCTATTTATCTACTTGCACCCGGGGGTGCTTTCGAACTGCTAGGTTGGCAGGCGCTGGGACCAAGCAGCGGGAGCGCACCCCGCCACGGGGATTCGAACCGCCGACCTTTCGATCAGCAAGCCCTAGGCGCTGAGGCTTTTACCCACAGCGCCACCTGCGTCCCCTGGTTACAGAATAAGGTAAAGGTAAATGACCCCTGGACGGTTAAGTCCAGTCAGAGGCAACTATGGGGTGTGGCACTTGTCTCACTTTAGGCCGAGAGAGCTGGCGTTTGTCCATAGACAGCTTTCTGGGTCATGTGGCCAGCATGACTAAACCGCTTCTGGCACAACAGAAGCCAGAGCACATGGAAACGGCATTTACCTTCCCACCACAGTGGTACCTATTTATCTACCTGCACTAGTGTGCTTTTGAACTGCTAGGTTGGCAGCAGCTACGGCAGAGCAACGGGAGTTCATCCTGTTGTGCGGATTCGAACCGCCAACCTTCCTATCAGCAAGCCCAAGAGGCTCAGTGGTTTAGACCACAGTGCCACCCGCGTCCATCTGGATTGTAGAATATTCACTGTTTATCCAGACCCTCAAAAAAAAAGTTTATCAGCTTAAAATTTATCAGCTTCAGCACTTCAAAGAAAGAGGAAAAACTAAGAAAATGTCTGAATCTTTCTGTAATATCTATTCAACATAACAATATCCAACATCTTTCCTCTTGGAGGTAAATTATCTTTAGCATTGACAGTAATCATCTGTCTTTCAGATACTGAAACTATCCCATAATCTGCTCCACTGACTGCCGATACGCTTCAAAGGAGTCAACAGTAGCTTGCAGACCTGATCTAAGGGGCAGGGACTGGGAGATAGCCAATGACACAAACTGACACAACTTAGAGAAAATGAGATTTGCTACCAAGGGCAGCTACCGGCAAATGGTACAGAACTAGATAAATGCCTTGGAATCCATGCCATAGGTTACAGCTCATTTCAGGCAAGAAAGAACACATGGTCAAATTTAATAATCAAATATCAGTATACTAAAAGAAACAAAACAATGAAAACATTATCTTCTTTTAACGTATACAGAAATTTGTACCAAGGTCACACCTAAGGAGTATGTGCAGATATTTTGTATAGTGATGTGCACAGCTACATTTTGCTTCCAAGTGCAGCATGAAACTGTAAAGTCCGCTTAGAAAGAGGCAGATTAAATCAGACATTTGCATGGAATAGGACCTTGTGTGATGCACAACACACATTTAAAAGTAGAGCTGTTTCTTCTACTTACAGAGCAATTCAGTAGGTATACTGTTGTGGAAAGCTAAGACAGAGGCTGGATCTAGACACATCGAAAAAGTGTTTCAGTTAAACACATTATAAACTTTATAAAGGGAAATCACAACGTCATCTGGTGTCACAGTATTGTAACGCATATAAAGCTCTTTTTCTCTACGAATGTAGATGAGTCCAGAGAGAATGACAGGCAAATGACAGGGACCTACAGGCCATTGCACTTTTGTCAGTGTAACCTCTGACACAACTCCGTTGAGTTGGAATGATAAGCAGAGAATGACCATGAACATTCCAACTGTTGGACAGCCTCAACTGGTAGTTTTGCATCTCTGATTTCTGTGTTACTCACATAGTATAATAAAGCCATGTTATACACTGTAAAGCAGAGTACCGTTTTATTCACGGTTATTCATTGTTTGTCTGGAAACATTAAAGACTAATGTCTGAACAAAGACATTAAAGCTGCAAGTCCCAAAACCTTTGGTAGGATCAAACATTAGCCATATTCAGAGTAGACCCATACACCAAGTATGACAAATGTTAGATATCACTCACTGTGATGTTCTTTATATCAATATTTATATCAACAGATTTACTAGCAGCAGTACCTGTTGCACCAGCTCTCCAATATAATTGACTTATTTGTCTTATGAGTAAAAATGCTCAAAATAATTGAGTTATCAAGTTCACATCAAGCGCAAGTTACAAGAACAGTGGCCCAAGTTGGGGAATCATATTGAGTAGCAGATAGGTATACATAATACTACTGAACACAACTTAGGAAGAACTATAGTCAAGTAATTTGCATCTATAACTGGCATTTTATCATAATTATATTATTGTGAATGACTAACGCTAAGGCCAACTACACTTGGGGTGAGCCCCCTTTCAGACAGTACCAAAAGGGGTAACAGGAACCATTAATTACATCATAAGGTACATGGCTGAAATTGGTACCACCTGATAAAAAACTTCCTCCTCTGGAATTATATAAATAATTCCACAACAGATATAGCCTCTTTTTTCTTTTACCATATGATGTTTCCTCCCACACCGTCTTTTGAACTTGAACGGGTAATCCTTCAGATACCTGGTCCTAAGCTGTGAAGTGTTGTAAAGGTCAGAAGCAGCACTTTGAATTTGGCCTGGAAAGCATGGGAGCTAATGAAGATGGCAGAAAGTACTGGTATGAAATATCATACTTCATACTTTCCATCATGCTTATCCACACATCCCTGCTAACTAGTGCTGGTGCTGACCTTTAAAGCCCTAAATGGCCTCGGCACAGTATACCTGAAGGAGCATCTTCACCCCCATCATTCAGCCCGAACACTGAGGTCCTCCTCTGAGGGTCTCCTGGCAGTTCCTTCACTATGAGAAGTGAAGTTACAGGGAACCAGGCAGAGGGCCTTCTTGGCAGTGGCACCCTCCCTGTGGAATTACCTCGCATCAGATGTCAAGGAGATGAACTACATAACTTTTAGAAAACATTTGATGGCAGCCCTGTATCGGGTAGTTTTTAATGTCTGATGTTTTTATATGAACTGGAAGCCATCCAGAGTGACTGGGGAAACTCAGCCAGATGGGTGGGGTATAAATAATAAAATTATTATTATTATTATTATTATTATTATTATTATTATTATTAAAGCACATTTAAACTACTGTACTTGCTCAGTTATAAAACTGAGTAAATACCCTTGGAGAGGTCACACTCCCCCAGTCTAAGTTACTTCACAGATTTGCTGTGAAGAGTTTTGAAGCACTTCACATTTTAGAAGTGCTACTGAATATAAGGGGGAAGGAAAGAAAAATAATAAACTACATTAAAGATTGAAATATACATAGCAAATAGCTAAGTAGAATCTATCAAAGTTGCCCATTTGTAAAAGTTAAATGTGACATTTGCTAGTACACTAGTGAAAACAAACTAGTAAAATACCATCCTTTGCTAAGGTTATGAATGAAATAAGGGGATAGCTTATCTGCTAAATATTCTCACTACACAGCTGGTTTAACAGAATGTTCCTGACTCAATGTAAAAAGAATGCTTCAAACTGTTGGCAGAGACACAGCATCCTGAATCTAGGCCGTATGAATGTCACTTCATTGTTGTTAGTGAAAGAAAAAAAGTGCAGCTACAATCAAACCCTAGCCAGCATTGCAACACCATTCTGCCAGTTAAGCAAGCCTTTAAAAAACAACAACAGTGAGATGAAGCAGTGTTTTGAGTATATACATTCAAGCATACATACTCATAGAAGGGATATCATAAAAAACCAAAAGTACATTGGGATTTCCTTTTGTAACAAGAAATCTCATTGATTGAAGTAGCTGGAGACAGTCTCTCAAAATGTAGCTATAGCACTAATTATATACTATTGTCATTCTGTGTAAATTATACAATAGAAAATGCCACACTGTACCCCATTTAAAAGGAACATTTGCATTTAAAAAAGCACTCACTACTGAGCAACCATTAGGAATTTCAGGGAGCTACATTACCACCAAAAGGATTACATTACATATAGTTTTCAAATAAGTAAAATAAGTACTTTGCAATTATAGTGTAATGTACAGAATAGAGCAAATGAATAACCTGGTTTAGAAAATTATAGCCTAAATAAGCATAATAATGCAAAGTATTCAGGATGAGCCAATCCCAGTCTTGAAGAAACCTTCCTGAACTTAATGAAACCAAACTGTTGATATTTTGAATCTCAGATAAACCAAAGAAAAAAAGACTGACCAAATGGAACCATATAGACCCATAATATATTTCAAGGTCACTGGAAGGAGAGATGTCAAGGAAAGTAGAATAAAGCAAAACCAGAAAAAGTGGAATAGTCTTCCTTAATTCTGATAACAAACAGGAAGGATAATGCACAGAATCTTCCGATATTATAGTAGATTGCAAAGGTTAGCACTTTGTTCCAAACCTCATCAAGGCATACTGAGAGGAAGTTGTAGGAAATAAATTGCATCCATTCCAGAAATTATCCACATCTCCCTAAGGTGACCTATCTCACAGCATGAACCAGTACTATGTAATATTTCTTTCTCCACTGCTCATAGAGGAAAGAAACTATTAAGACCTGAAATCCCAGTGATACAGAATACTGTTTTATATCTTAAGAACAGTTCTATTGGACCAGAAAAAAGATCCATCCAGGATAACCCATAAGTGATGACAAGAGGCCTAAATTTATAGGCAGCAGTACAATCAGTAAATAACTTGCCTTTGGGATATACTTATGAGGGGACATATATAATATGGACTATTTAAAGAACCGCAAGCAGCCTCAGCATACATATCAATTCGCAACCCAAAGCATACCTTAAAGAAAATAGCAAAAGTTTCAAATATATGTTTAACACACCTCAAGACAGAATATATATAAATCAGGAACATCTTTCAGTTGTTTCAAATCTCCTTTGGGTTGTTAAAAGGAATACATTTGAGCTTTGTTTGTTCATATACAAACTGAAAGCAGATATTTAAAATGTTACTAGCTTCTACTATAACCATGTATCACTTTTTTATAACCATGTATCACTTTGTTACTGTTTTCAACTTGCTCTGTATACATGATCTGCAATTCTAACATAGCCTGGAACATGTGAATGGTTAAAAATAATCTACTAAGCAACCTGTTGAATGTTTAATGCTATATAACCTACAAGGCTCAATAAGCAATACAAAAATCGGTATTTGAATATATTCAAACAGAATATCATTCGATACAATGTACTGCTGGGGTAAGTTAAATAAAAGGAAATTATATAAAATAAAGAAAAGGAAAAATATTGGAAACAAATTATAATTGATTCTAGAAAAGGAAAGCTTACCTCCAAGTTTTGAAAAAGCTCTTCTTTCTAAGGTTATTTCATGTTGCCATGCAATGGTTATTTGAAAACTGCCAATATATACATCACAGATAACAATACAGAAGTGTCAGACCCATATTCTGTGAACTAAACTATCATCCAAAAGAGATAAACTGAGTCAGAGATTCTAAAACTTTCTGAACTCTGTCCTGACATCTCACGTTGCTGATTTCTACTCTCACCTACTCATACTTAAAAGGGCCAACCACCTCTTGCAAACATGAGAGATCCTTGCATGCAGTCATGTACAAATAGTATGTTGTTGTACAAGAGGATCTGTGAATGAGGGACTAATTTCCAACTTTGTCACCAGAAGAGGATTTCTCTGACAGACTCCTAAAACCATTCACAAAAAAATCTGAACAGCAAAGCAGCAGTTTTTTCTTGATCCCTCTTCCTCTCCAAAATTATGTTTGAACAATTTGTTTCGTGACTGCACTTATGCTGTCAGGGGGCATTCAATTCCTGCTAAAGGGAATGGTAGGCTCCATCTGCTTCAGTATGACAGACATCTCAGGAACCTTTGAGTGACCATACACCCAGGTAGGGGCCCATCCTGTAATTTGGGAATCACCAAGTTAAGGATTAGTGTTTCATGCTTTTTAGCTAGAAACCTACTTTTGCTCACTTGAATTAGTTTGTATAAATGCACAGCAAAAAGCTGGGATTCATCTATATAATGTTTAACAATGAAATTTTCTTTGCTTATTATGGATAAATTACATTGACTAAACAGTTCATTTGTAAGTATGTTAATGTGGAACTTATTTATGGTCTGCAGGCCTCTGATTTTGCTTCAAAAGCATTTTGTGCTGAAGGGAACTATGGAATAGTACTGAGCAGATCTGCTGCAGAGCCTAAGATCTAGAAACTGTCACCTCTATTTTTTGCAAAGAACCGTTCCAAATGAAAGCAAAAAGCCTACCCACCCCCATCTCCCATGCACACACAGAGTTAGAAATTAAAGATAATGTTTTGGAGGGTTTTGCATGGGAACTAGGAAGCAGATATTCTAGTTGCCTGTACTTATCTATCTCTCCCATTTGTCTTACACAAAATACTCTGTCTTTCAGCAGCTTAACATTCAAGAATTAGCATGCAAGGAGGAACACCCATGATGTAGCTGTCTCAGTCAAGATAATATACTTACAGCTGCTGCTCCATGACTTCAGCAGGGATTTAATGTTAATTTCAAAAAGCACAGAATCCTGGAGGCTCAACATCATGTCTCAGAGAGCTGCTGCTGCAGCACCGGCAGCTACAGTTTTGGTGGTATGGCTTTCCTAACAGTCATCCTTTTTTGCTTGCAGGCAACAGAGTTTTGGCCCACAGCATCAGCGCTTCATTACCATGCAGTCTCCGAGTGACGCACAACTATAGTAGAAATGCTGCTGAATGCAGATGAACTCTCCAGTATGGGGGGGGGGGAATAAAAAAAGCTTACACGCTTGTCAAGACAGGATGCCCTTCAGGATCCTCATATTTCTCAGTGCTGACACAAATCAATCCCACACACCAGAAACAAAAATAGAAGAAAGCTATTCAGATATTAGCTGTTAGTTAGTCACCTTGTTGTTAGTAAACACAGGCCAGTGAGAGTTTGGAACTTTAGGTACAATTTATTGCAGGATCTCTAATAAAAAAGGATAGTGGGAAAAAGAACTTTGCCTACTTGCAAACTGAAAATGAAGTATTATGCTCTATTAGATTGTACTCTATTAGACACCAACATCAGGACTGCTGCCCCCCACATAAATATATAGTAATGCATTCTTTCTATTCCAAACAATCTGAACACAAGCACAGACCTCAACATGCCCCTGAAAATGCAGAGTACAACTTCCTGCCTAATCTATTGGAGATTATGACAGCTAATGGAATGGGAGGGGCATTGTAACTGTGCTATGAGCTTTCTAAAAGTACTTAATGCAATATTTCATATCTCATTTCCTAAACAGTGCCCACTTAGGAAAGAAAGAAGTCACAGAAGAGGCAGATACTGTATTTAGTTCACTTCCATACAGTATCAACATTTATTGTTACTTTGTTCCCATAAAAACAGACCAAAGCAATTCTGAAAGAAGGTTAAAATGTAATCATAGATTTCATTTGGCTCCTTGTTTGAGAACTCAGAAAACAATATATTTTTTTCCCCCAAAGTAACTTAAAATACAGCCATGAGGCACTCGATATTACATTGAACAAAAATAATTATAGGCTTCAAAATAAAATCCTTATAACCAAAGCACACATATTTGAAAAATCACAACCAAATGAGGTAGGCAATGCCTAGATGACAAATTATTTGTTTAATAAATTATCAATCCCTACCTTGCTTCTTCCTCCAGAGAATGGAGCAGAAGTAGGTTCAATTATATGGTTAAGAAGAGGCAACAACTTTCCATACAATACCAAAGTTGTGGAACACACTGTCACAGAAAAGGTGACTGCCAATATCTTAAAGCAGTGATGGCAATCCTTCGGTTCATGAACCTAATTTGGCCTGCAAGTTTTCACCCAAGCCATATCCACCAGCCCCACATATGATCTCATATATGTGACATCAAGAGCAGAGTAGGTAAAGACACAGCTCCCTGCAAGGTTTGCAGGCATCAATGGCCAGCAGCACCTGCAAATCCCATAGGCTTTGCCCACATTGTCTGATCTCAAGCCACATGGCCAAAGGAAACTGCTTCAACTGATGGCATGGTGATATTAGATGACTGACAAGTGGGTAGGCCTGGGCGATGTATCATCCAGGACCAGTATAAAGAGCAGACTGCAATGCTGGTGAAACCACCACTGCTCCTGAGTTCCTCTGTTAGCAGCGTCCGCTGGAAGGTGTCAAAAGTTCCTTCCTCCAGCGGGCGCTGCAAGCAGAGGGACTCAGGAGCAGCAGCACTTTCAGCAGCGATATACTGCTGAGTGAAGCTGACATCGCGGTCTGCCTCATACAGCACAGAGAGAGAAACAAGCTGTATTGGCAAGGCATGATACAGCTTGTTCTTTAAACTGCTCAGCTAAGGAAGTGTGCCAGCCTTGCATCAGCCGAGCAGTTAACTGTTTAACTATTACCTGCTGATATTTAGTTTGAGTGTTTACTATTGGATTCTAATGCATTACTGCATATTGCTTTATTTGGTATAACTTGTTTATTTAAAAGTTATTGTATTTTTATATAGGATCTGATTGTTAATATTAATGTTCAATGTTTTTTTATTATTTTTGTGTGTGTTGGAAGCCGCCCAGAGTGGCTGGGGCAACCCAGCCAGACGAGTGGGGTATAAAATAAAAAATAAAAAATAAAATAAGAGCCTTCAGCCCGGCATTGGCTCCAGCGAGCATGCAACAGTATGGGGGCTCCGGGGCTGGCTCAGTTGGGGAGGGAGAACTTTTCCGATCCCCAGCTGAGCTGAGTAAATAAGCTGCATTGTCCCAGCCCACAAGCGCCTGGGTAAAGCACCTTAGCTTCCAAGGTTAGAGCTGGGGCAGTTTCATCTGACACCTTACGGGCAGAGGCCAATGCAGCTGTTTTTTCAATATCGCTGTATACCGCCAAACTGCGATGTTTAGCTGGCGATACACCGTGATGTTGAAAAGCTGATTATCGCCCAGCCCTACAAGTAAGGGGCCGTGGCCATCTGCCAAAAGTAGGGGAGGTCAGGATCTGACCCACCAGCTATAACCAGTTCCTCACCTATTTTCAAGAGAGAAGACACATTTAATGAGATGCATTCAGACTTGAGTGTATCTCTTTACAGCTTTCAGGAACAGTCCCTGAATAGAATCTCACTGTTTAGAGGCAATATACTTCTGATTATCAGATACCTCAGGAAGATAACCATTACCTCTGCCCTGCTTGTGAGCTTCCAGAAGGAACACCCAAGCTTTTGTAATTTAGTTTAGCCTAAATGAAGATTTCTTTATGGCTCTCTGCAAACAGTAATATATGCAACCATGTGAGCAGAGTCCTTCTTCTCAAGTTCCAGGTTATTATTTTGTTCACTTACATAAAGATTAACACTTTGAATGGCCACTATATACCATCATTTCAGACTCAACAGCGTTCTTCTCAAGCCTACTAAGGTCTTTTCCTAAATTAAGACGGCCATTTTTATATTTAGTGCTACAACACCTATTTCTCAATATTATAATGGATGTGAGAAATGGATCTGTTACAGGGGAATAGTCCTACTGCATAAGCAGGGGATATATGACTAATTGTGGGGGTGGGGCAGAGGAATGCATTATCTCCAAAGGAGCAAAATCAGTTTGTTAATTGGTTCTTGGCTTAGTGTGACCAATTGATAAGACACTCTAGGAACTAGAACAACATGCTGAATTATAGCCTCACCTATAGGTGTGGGTTGTTTCTGGCTCTTTTTGTGATTTATTTGTAAACTGCCTTGACACACATGTAAAAGATAAATAATAAATTATGAAATAACAATAAATAAATACAGAATCTCTGGAGAAATCAGTTAATATTTCTACACCTCTACATCACTTTAGTGTGCCTGCCAAAAACATAAATTCAGATAGCAATCAGTTTGGCTACATCAGTCTTAGACTTAGCTACAACTACCATTTACCTATACAGTATGTGTACTAGATGGTTCATTTTAAAAGGGCATAACTCTTCCAGTCATCCTACGACTTGTATGGGATTGCTTGTATTTATCTGGAGGTTATTTGCTAGCACATACAGTTTTTATGGTTAAACCTATTGCCTGGTTGATGCACGTTGCTGAGGCCCCACAACTCCACCACATACTAGCTTTAAAATTTGTCCAGCTCCATTTAAAACACCCTGTTTGTTTGCCTCATAGCTCAGAGGCTGGGCTTCCTTCAGTAAAATCCAGAGTGCTCAAGTATTTCCATATATGTGCAAGCTGCATAAGCCATGAAAAAGTCCATGGCAAGGTAACAGGAGCTGCTACTATCAGATTATAATTAATAGAGATCTGAGCACAACAAAGTTTGAGCCACAGTGGACATAAGATTTAAGATATATTTTTTTAGCATTTCCTAGTAGGTATAGAAACAATTCTGAGGCAGTGGTGCCACTTTATGAAGGTGGACTGTTCTCAGGAAATATACTTTCAAAAGCTTATACATCCCATTTCAGGTATCATGGATGGCAGATAGAGTGGGTTGTCAATAAAATGCACATTGCCAAAGTACAATTGAGGGAATTTCACAATATACTTTACATTACTGTTTGCAGTGTTCCTCAAAAGAGACTTACTGTGAGACACCAACAAAAAGCAATCAGGACTTACAGACTCGGGTTGCTAGCCACACCCTTGCCAATCTGACTAAATTTGTTACCTATCGAGCAGCACTGCCCATAACGGTAGCTGGAAAGATTAGGAATAAGTTTATGTACCTTTGCAACAGCCAGAGGTGGGAGACTACACTGTTAACTGTCCTTGTACTTTGTTTATAATGCTACAGTTGTAACAACTTATGACCAAAACGAATATATTGACTGATATTTTCAAAGAGTACAAGGAGATCAAGAACAGAGACCCAATGTTTGTAGATACTGTTTGTAACTAAAAATGAATCTTAAAAAATAGGTAACGCATCATGCTTAGTTCTTCCCACGGCACCTTCCCTTCATTATTATTTTTACAGATGGCCTTAAGGTTTTTTGCACAAGTAGTCTGAATTTTGAAGACAGTTACCAATGACATCAATCTAAAAGGTGAACAAATCCTTTTAGCATATGTTTTCAGTCCAATATTCCTTTCTAATTAAGCACTACCCTGTTATCTATTTTAAGAAGACCACATCACTATTATCAATTCCATATAATCCTTAAGTACAAAATATTCTTTTTTGCATTTACACAACAGAACAATAATTGGTTGAAGTTGCACAGGTATCTCCCTTTATGAAACAAATAGGAATAAAATTCTGTTTTCTTATTATTGTTACAAGTTTTTGCAAAAGATCAGGTTTTCACCAATACCTATGTCAGTAAGTGCAGGTTATAACCTAAATTCAGCTTTCATAAGACCATCAGCAGCAACTTCCCATTGCATATCAGTAAGCTACTTGTACACAGAACAAGCAGACTAATACTGTACTTATTCAAGTTTACATAACTTTACTACAAATATCGTAACAGGTACAGCTATCTCCTATTAACAAGCCTTTTAAGTTGGGTTATATTTCACATTTAATCATTACCTGTGTCAGACCCCCATCTTCTATTAACATCCCACTGGTAATTCAGCAGTTCTCTGCGTGTGCTAGAAGAGCACTTCATTCCATTATCAGGATACAAAAATAGAAATAAGCAGATAATTTAAAGAGGATTCAGCTGCTGTCTACTATTGTAAAAAGCATGATTGTAGGATACTATAATCTGCATTTCATAAATGCCTACCTCACACAGTTCTGCAATAGTAGTAATGGAAACGATTTGGAGAAATTTCTAATGACATAGCCAGTTGGCGGCATTTAAACAGACCAAATAGAGAATTAATCTTCAACTGTAGGATTAGAGTACTTTATGCCTGTTATCTCAATTGCTCAACCAAGCTAGAGTACATCCAACATAAATGTTGAAAGACCTCTTTCATTTCAGCTGCTGCAGATTGCCACCTGCAGTCTCACTGTGTTACAGTAGCATCACTTCAATCTAACTGATTATCAGTACTTTCAATTTTAACTATGTTTAACAAGAAAACAAAGCTGCCAGTGAACCTCACACTAAATTATTTTTATGTGGAGTGCTGGCTGTGACTCTAAAACTTACACACCCACCCCAGTTCCTTAAATCGAATTAGAGGCAGTTGGTTGCTTGAATTTCAGCAAGTAGAAGATGGTAAATTGAATCAAAGCACAAATACGTCTGCATTTAGCAATAACAAATTTTTAAAAATCACAATGGCTAGACAACACCATGTTCACAAGCATAGCATAAGCTTTTTGAATTCGAGAAGATAGTATGATAAAATTAATGATGCATTAGAGTTACCTGTCCACACCAAAATAAACTTCCCTCCAAATACAGCATTTACTCAAGAACTGATACACACCTCTTTTTCACAGTTAAAGTGATGCATAATTTCTGTCTAGGCCGTTCTACTTAAAATACAAAACATGTTGGCTTCACAAAGCTGCGAAAGTGTAGCAACTGAGCTACAAAATCAAAAATCCCTAGTTCTAATCTTACCTTTTCTTTCTTGGACCATGCTCTCTGCTTCCTTGAGGAAGGACTTCTGGCAAGAGACAGGTCGCACATCCCAGTGGTTGGCAAAAATGTGTTTGCTAAGAGTCTCATGAACCTGATTAGGAGAGCTTTAAACTAAATCCTGAGGGGGAAGGGGAGGCAATATTACAGATGACAGGGGACCACCTGGTACTTGGGATAATAGCTTCATTGATACACAGGAAACTGAAGTGGTGCTACAGAAACTTGCTAATGGGCGAAAAACCTACAATACGACTGGAATGTAGAAATTAAGAGGTATACAGTGGTACCTTGGATTAAGTACTTAATTTGTTCCAGTGGTCCGTTCTTAACCTGAAACTGTTCTTAACCTGAAGCACCACTTTAGCTAATGGGGCCTCCCGCTGTTGCTGCGCCACTGGAACACAATTTCTGTTCTCATCCTGAAGCAAAGTTCTTAACCTGAAGCACTATTTTTGGGTTAGTGGCAGTGGCGTATCGTGGGTTGTCAGCACCCGGGGCAAGGCAAGTAATTTGCACTCCCTAACCCGTGGATTTGCGCCCCCTAACCCGTGGATTTGCGCCCCCTAACCCTAACCCCCAGATGTTGCGCCCGGTGCGGCCGGCCCCCCCTGCACCCCCCACGTTACGCCACTGGTTAGTGGAGCCTGTAACCTGAAGCATATGTAACCTGAAGCATATGTTACCCAAGGTACCACTGTAATCTGTTCAAAAGGAATAGACCAAACAGTAATGGTATAGCAGCATTATATGTAAAGGGTGTGTGCACTTGTGAAAAGATCCATGACCTGCACTGCAGTGGTTGGACTAGATGACCCTTGGGGTCCCTTCCAATTATACAATGCAGTTATTCTATGGCCTGGAGCATGGAAGGCAAGCTGAGAGTATATAGGGAAATATTGTAGGAGAGAAAACAACAGTGACCTTACTGTGGGTGTCTGTTACAGACTTCCAAGCCAGACTGAGGACTTGAATGATGCCTTCCTAGGGTAGATTGCCAAACACTCAAAAAGGAGAGATACTGTAGCCATGAGAGATCTCAACTACCCCAATATCTGTTGGAACTCAAACTTTGCTAAGAATGTAAGGTCCAACAAATTCCTCCATTGCCTCACTGGCAATTTCATTTCTCCAAAGATGGAAGAAGCAACAAGGAGGTCATCTATCTTGGACCTCGGAGTCCTCAAAAACAGGGAGGAACTGATTGACAAAGTGGAAGTACTGGGAACCTTGGGAGGAAGTGATAATGTCCTTGGGTTTCATGATACAGAGGCAAGTATTAGATTACATGAGAGCTCAACAACAGAAGATTTAGTATTGGAAAGTGTCAGTTACCGTATGTTTATTTCAACTGCCTAGAAAGATCATGGTTAATGTGGAAGACTGGAATTTATCATGAGGTTCCTAACATAAACCTGTGCTGCAGTAAGTACTAGATACCTCCCTTCCATATTGTTAAGAATGTTTGCCATTTCAATAGTATATTAAATTCATTTAGACAATAAATGCATTCTTGAGATGTTTTCACAGAAAAGAGAAGAGAAAGCATAGGGGTTTGGTCACCCATATTTTTATAATAGGATGGATTATTTTGGCAAAAGAATGGAGAAAATCTTTGCACCAAATATTAGAAGTATGGAAACCATAAATGTGGAATATTACACTGATGAACAAAATTACTTGCTATAAATTTATCTGGAGAGAAAACCAAAACTACAAACTGGATTACCAGAATCAGTTGAGACTAAAATAAGTAATTATTCAAGCTGTATTAGCTATAATATGAAAAGGAAACAAGGGATGGACTTAAAAATGTGTAACTGGGATTTTACTGGTCCTTATGTTCGACACAATTTAAAATGTTTTATTGTCTGCCATTTTTCAAGCCATACCAAATGACCTCAAATACAGAAAAAGAAACACTCACTGGATTTCACACAGAAATCTCATGCTATGAGGAACAATGTAACCAAACCACCAACTAATTCCACATTTAAGGCTCAAAGTCATCACAAGCTGTCATCCTCAAATGAGGCTTCATACGGGGCTGCCTAGTGGCGGGAGGTGCCTTGGGCTTAGAAATAGCTCCCTCAAGACACCCCTCCAAAAACACCCTCCAGCTCGGAGGGGGGAGGGGGGGCTTCCCAGCCAGGAGACCCCCTCCCCTCCCGAAAATCCCCTTTCCCCCACCAGGAAAATAGGGAGATGAGGACGTGTCCCATGAAAGGAATGAATCGCACTCGCGATCTTGGGGGGAGGCCAAAATGAGATTTACTGTAATAATCTTTCAGGAGACCCACCTACAAAGGACCCATGGAAAATGGTTAATCAATAAAGCCGCTTTGGGCCAATTAAAAAAAAAAAAATGAGGCTTCATACCAAGAAAAAGGGCAGGGAGGAAAAAGACAAAATAGAATAGAAGATTTCAAGCTGAACACAATCAGGCAAGACATGAAGCTGGAACTCAAGCACAAAAATACCCAATAAAGCAATAGGATCATGAGTTGCATCCAACATGGCAAGATTACATCTTTCGCATTAGTCATGCAACATTTCTTTTTACTATATTTACAACAGTCCAGCAAATGTGCAGATATACATTTTAATGGATCTCAATTCTACCCACGAATTGGACAAAATTATCTTTCTACAGTAAACAGTACAGAAACCTTACGATGTCAGAAAACTATTTGCAACATTTTAAAATATCGTGGCCCAACATGGAAAATCTAAGCTGACCAATAAAAACACTTTATTTATATATTACACTTGCCTTGAACTTCAAAAACTTACAGAGATACATACTGTAATTAGGATGCAAAAGATGAATGTCACCTTCTGTAGTCTGCCCTAAGGAGAGCAGGTTGGTACGTGTCATTTTCAGCAGCTTTGGAGAACTTTCACAAATAGTACTTCCAACATCCAAAACAACATCTCCTGACATGACGGAAGGCACCATTTTTTTAAAGAAATCCATGCTTGAGTTTTACCATTCCCAGAACATTGATTAAAGTCTCCAGTTTAGCTGCACGAAGTGCAAGTCCAGGTGCTTGTGCAAACTTCCTTGAAGAGACGCTAAAAGCAGCCTGTGTACTACTTTGCATAATGATGTCATCCCACAACTGGGTGGTGCTCAAACACCAGCAAACCTGCTCCTAACTGGAAAGTTTTAAAGCCATACGTTTCACTGACTGAAACAACTCAGTCATTAGATATACCCCTAAACTGGTAATTAATAAACTAATAAATTTAGCAAAATTATTGCTTTAATGATTCATAAACATGCCATGTGCATAAACACACAGGCATATTTCTATCCAATTAGCTGGAAGTTTTCATTTTATCTTGTAAAGGGAGGAGTATGCATCTGCACTCACCGATAGCAGTTATCACTGTGAAAAGTCTGCCAGTTACCAGTTTCCAACACCACATAGTCTGGATCAGTTCAGTTTGTGACATGACTGAGTAGAAACAGCTTTTTAAAAAAGCTTAGATTATTTGCCTCAAGCGGAATAATGCTAGTGAAGAATTTAAGTCACAAAGCTTTATATAAAAAGGAAGCAGAAATTTGTTTTCTGCAACAGTTCTTTATTCAAAGATGTCATTTATGTGGAAGTAAAGGAAAGACGTGTGCAGCTTTTATTTCTATACCATCTTGATTTTCAAAGGTATTGGCAAAACAGTGTACAACACTACATTATAACAAATTATTTCAACAAAACAGCAACACTGAAGGAGATTTCTTTGAAGAATTTTTCCTAAACATTTCCAGCTCCTTAAGAGATAAGCAGAACTGCAGCAAGATCTATGGCACTCTGACCAGTATATGGAAATGAGCTTATTAAGCACCATTTTTACACAATTAGCTTTTTTATATGTTTTCATGTAAAGCCTTTTTACAAAACTAGCCTTGCTAGCCTTATTTGCTACTATGAATTCTCTCCAATATCCACAATTGGTCTATTCAAGGTAGTTCACTCATAGACAATTAAGGAAATACATGACTTCAGGACTACTATTCTACTCCCCCCAGCCCAACACACACAGAGAGGGTTTTTTACCTTACTTAAAGTTTAGACTATCTGTACTGAGGTTAGATTCAGGCATGCTGGCATCACACTTGAATCATCTCTTAAAAGTGTATGAAAAGTCAGAAAGCAGAAGGAATGAACTGTTTGCTCATACTTTGAATTTGTCAACAAATGATGAATTCAGTGAGGGCAAATTTATAGCAATTTCCTTCCTGCAAGTACACTTCGTTGGTAAATATTGCTAAGAGGAAGCCATAAAAAAAATCAAAATGAAACCATTGCATTAAGCAACAATATATAAGCAACAAATCTGCAAAATGTTCCTTGTTCCATGTAATTGCATTTTTTATTAAATTCATGCTACAGACATATACACATTCAGATACATAGGGGATGGCATCTGAACAAGTTACATTCAGAGTAGACCAACTGAAATCAATGGCATAAATTATTTCATATATAGACACTTACCACCGTTTCAGTCAGAAAGCATCTAACTGGAGTTACAATTGTTGGGATGGCTAGTTGAGCTGAATTTTGTGATACACACCATCACAGAGGAAGACAAGAATTTTAGCTAAGGAGAAATAAAATAAAACTAAATTACTACCTGCACTGAAGTAAGAACATTGCATTTATTCCTTTTATTTTATTTTTAAGGTAACTGCCATCAAATGCATAGAGTTAGGTGAACTTCAGTACAAAAATGTGTTCAAGCCAGGGCTCCATCTCTTAATCACCCTTCATTTTATAGCTACTGAAATTCACACATTCAGAATACAGGAATAGGTACTTGAGGCGCTACTGGCTGAATGTCTTTCCTACATTTGGATCCACATACGTTACACAGTTATCTTTTTTCTGATTGAAATTTTTAAATTTATAGCCTTTAGTTTGTATCAGTCTTCCCAACCTAGTGGCCTTCAGAAACTTTGAACTGCAATTCCAATCATTCCCAGCCAGCATGAACAATGATCAACGAGGCTTCACCCTAAACATCTAGAGGGCATCAGACTGGTTTGGAAGATTACTGTACCTGGATTTGAACATGACAAAAATTAAACAGATTTCAAGCAGAAGCCAACACCCATCATCATGCAAGTGGACTTGTGCTTCCTCTCTTCCTGCTGTAGTCAACTACACCTTTTGCAAATCTGTTAGTGTCTGGAGCAGATACTGAGCGGGCAGAGACATTCATTCTGCCAACCATGCTCATTTTGCTGTTGACATTGATGCATTCCACTAGAAAGTTTGCATTATTTTCCTGCTAGATAATTTTAAAATATTTTATTCATATAAAATGTTAGTAGCATTCAGACAAATTGTATGAAACTGAGAAACCACTCACGTTGATGGTCCCAAGAATAATATACCCTGAGCACACACCATCCCATGCAAACTTCCAGGAAGGACGTTTGTCTTCCATTCTGAGACCCTTCTACAAAAGCTAGAAGTTACCAACACCAAGAATGGATATGAGTTAGTAACAATTCCTCTACTTCAGCCTGCCCTTGAAGGGACTCTACCCTTGCTTGAGTTAACCTGCTTATGGCAAGCCCCAGATTAACTAACACTACTGAGTTCACAACCAGGCAACACAACTATTGAAGTCCAAGGGCAGGGATTCTGCTTCCATGTATGCAGATATAAGGTGATCCTGACTGCTCTTGCAGCTCTTGCAAAAGAGGCTTTGGGGGAAGGTCGCCCCAGCTGTTCCTGCCACCTGCCATGCTGCTGAACCCCAGGACAGTCCATTATTTCACCAAAAAAACAAAACAAAAAACAAGTCTGTCAAGAGCAAGGCCAAAGGGCTATGAAATGTACAAGGTAAGCTGTAGTACTGTCATATTTCTATGCAGAGTCCAAATAGAGTTGACCTCATGCACATCAGCAATCAAATATAATAGTATGTTTCCTGCTCTGCACATTTAACACCTATAGAGGGTCAGTAGTGACAGATGTATCACCAGCTTAACGTGGGGGAATGGAATTTGCCAATAAATTCTATGCCAGCAATTTCATGCTACCTCTATTGTCTTTATTGGAATATGGTGAATGAATCCAGCAGCAGAGTATTGAGAGACTGAAACGTTACCCAATTTCAGAATGTTCCCATTTTAGTTAAATCCATGTTCACTGCATAAAGGCTGACCTGTATGCCCTATCAAAACAGTAGGAGGGCATTTTTGGGCAGGTAAGGTGATATGTAGTTGAATGAGCCAATGATTAAATTTATCAAGTCCAGTGTTCCCTGACCAAATATTTGGGGTGGGGAAATCTTAGGATCTTCGTCTTCTGAGTCAGCGTTCAGCTGCCAGATTGTTGCCCAGCCCTCTAAATCTCTAGTTCTGGATTATATTAATTGCCTTAATTCAACAGCGTCTATCAGAACTTTTATCTTCAGACACAACCATCACATTTCAAGAGAAGTGTAAGGAAAGGACAGAAACATATTAAAGTTTTTAAACACTGTTTAAAAAATGGGGAAAGCTTCCAAAAGATGGCTACATTCTGCTTCTGTAAAGTCATCCAACTGTTTCCAGTTTTCTCAGGTTTAGTTGCTAAAACCTCACAACAAAATACACTATAATAGATTATTTGTTTACCTCAGAGATCAAAGTGAATTACTTATACTGGCTCCAGGAAAACAACAATCAGATTCTGAAGAACTCTTAACTTACAATAATAAAATAAAATAAAATGTTGTTTTGTAAGGATTATTTTCTATTTGTAACAGTTGTCTTGAAAAAAATCCACTGTGTGATAACTTGGGATTTTAGCTCTGGACATTACTTTGCCATGCTGATTCATTTATTGTGTTTTATAAGATATTCCATGTTATCCAATGGAATATGTTTATAATTATATTCAATTATTTCCCCCCCATTTCATAAGACTTGAATTTCACTTTGACAGAACGTGAGTAATCCTCTTTGTAATTCTAACCTTATCCCCCAATTTCAGATGCAGAAAGCTGGGAGATGTATTATGCTGATGATTGTAATTACAGATTACAGTATGCCATCTGCTATAAAGGGCTTTATAAACAGTACTGAAATATAAGTATCTCAGCCAAGCTTCACCTGATAAAAATCTGGATCTTTGTGCTGATAAAGCAATGCTCCTTATCTGTAGTCAGAATGGCCAGCATTGTGCTGATTATACATTTTTAACAAGAACTGCAACTCCATTTAGTGCTCCAAGGATACTGCAAATTTTCCATTCACAAATTAAGAAGAAAATGCAATGTCATGCGGCCTAGTAAACAGAGAATAGCAGCACAATAGTGGTGAATATTTAAATGCATGCTGAGACTTAAGAAGGGGAAATAAGACACTCTTGATGGTCCATATCAGAACCTAAAATATAATGAAATATAAATTACTGCAGATTTCTTCCCACTTTCCTTGTCCATGGAGAGTAATGCTTGTCCATGCACAAAGCATTAAGAATTTTCTATTCTTAGCATTCTGTAATTTTTTATCAACCCCTTCTGCAATCTCTATAGTACAGTGGTACCTTGGGTTAAGTAAATTCGTTCCAGAGGTCCATTCTTAACCTGAAACTGTTCTTAACCTGAAGCACCACTTTAGCTAATGGGGCCTCCTGATGCTGCCGCGCCGCCGGAGCACGATTTATGTTCTCATCCTGAAGCAAAGTTCTTAACCCGAGGTACTATTTCTGGGTTAGAAGAGTCGGTAAACTGAAGCATGTGTAACCTGAAGCGTATGTAACCTGAGGTACCACTGTAATACTTTGTATTCTAATACTAATTTTGTTTCCAAAATAAAGCCTCCTAGTTTTTTTAAGTGTGCAAATCCTTGAGCTATACTCTCCAAACTGTACCATCACCAGCAGAGGAGCACGTGGGCTCACTGGCATCCTTGGCAAGGAGCTGTGCCAGCACCGCACCCCCCTAATGCCTTGTGCTCTTGCCAAAGGAGCCTGTGAGCCTCGCTCAGCCACCCAGAGCAGCAGACAAGCAGTGCAGCAAGTGCTCAGGATGGGCAGCTGGGCTCCTAGCCACTCTGAGCCAGAGTAGAAAGGCACGATTTTGCAGGGCTGACCACCAAACGTGCAAGGTTTTTGTATGGAAAACTGATGGATGGGAAAGTTTTAGTGTAACTAATAAACCAAACTCTCACCAGTGTTCGCTTTTGATTTGTAACTGAACAAAGTGTAAAAACAAAGAACTACCAGTCTTCTAAGCTGGGCTGATGAGGATAGATGATGGATGACTGGTGAAGGACCCTGCATGAGAGGCAGAGAAGAGAAAAACTCCCAGGGTGGGAGGCTAGGAGAAGAAATGGAAGCTGAGATCTGGAAATGTCCACCCCAAATTCATAAAGTGATGTGGATTTACTAGGTTTGACTATAATCACTACATTTTTCACAGTGAGAAAGTGAATTCAGTTACAAGGCTCAGGGAATACACTAATTTCAAGTTAAAATTTCTTGATTTCTAGTTTTACAGGACCCAAGTTTCAAAGACACACGGTTAAAAGGAGAATTCTAGGATTTTTCAGTGTTTGTCTGGAGGTTATGAGAGATCCGGGCTGGCCAATACGTATAGAAAATTGTGCCCCTATCCCACCTGAGGCAACTGGAGACAGCCTGGGGAAGCACCAACATGGTGAAGGAGAGAAAAACCAGGACAGAAAGAAGTGGCAGCTCCACCCTTCCTAGGTGATGGTGAACGGTGCACTCCTCTGGGGGCTTCAGAGTCACACTGGGAAGTGGAGGAGGAGGCAAGTCTCAGGTAGCTGTTTTTCTCTTTGACATCTGGTGGGAGGGCATTCCACAAGGCAGGTGCCACTACCGAGAAGGCCCTCTGCATACTGGGTCCAGCAACAGAGCTGAACACCCATCAATTGTAGGCCTGATCCTTTAGAAGTGCAATCTCATTCAAGATTCTGCATGACAAAGACTTGACAAAGACTTCACTTGAGGAGGTGGCAGGTGAGGAGGTGGCAGGAGATTTCCAGGACTCCAGGACCTGAAAGAACTGACAAAAGTCCTGAGGCAGTCTGAAGTGCCTTAGCTGATGGATAAAGCCATCTTTCTCACTCTGGCCTTGATAAAAAGTAGACAAAAGCAGCACTCAGTTGCCTTTCCACACCTGCATTAATGCAACTGCAGAAGCCATGGAGAAATTTGGAATCAAGCATTTCTTAAATACAAGCATGTGACTTGAAAAAGTGGCCAGACACCCAGCTAACATTTCTACCCATTGCAACAGAACAAGCTTTCTGCACTCATCCCTTCAACATCCAGTCAGACAGTAATAATGCCTGTTTGGTACTTTGAAATCCTCGCATGATGAGCCATTTATGTTTCTCTGTACAAACTACAATAGTTCCAAGCCTCTTACTCTTTAATATCATGACCATCTTCTTTAAAAGGGAAAAAACAATAAATTTACATCTATTTTTATTTGGCCACCAGATGGCAGTGCAAAATACTCCATGAATGAAAGGTAGATCTGTCAACGTACTTCAAGTGATACCTTATGTTTAATAATTATTTACTTCGAGCCCCTAAAAGCCTAGACTAAAATACACTCTCTGAAATTAGGTTTATGATTTGAGGACAAAGCACTAAAACAAGAGTCTTCAATGGTAGTGCACATGTTTTGCATGCAGAAGGTTGAATCTCCAGCTCGGCCTGAAACCCTGGAGAGCTGCTGCCTTAGTTAACAGACCAGGGGTCAGCAAACTTTTTTAGCAGGGGGCCAGTCCACTGTCCCTCAGACCTTGTAGGGGGTCAGACTATATTTTGAAGGGGAAAAAAATATGAATGAATTCCTATGCCCCACAAATAACCCAGAGATGCATTTTAAATAAAAGGACACATTCTACTCATGTAAAAACACGCTGATTCCTGGACCATCTGCGGGCCAGATTTAGAAGGCGACTGGGCCAGATTCGGCCCCTGGCACTTAGTTTGCCTACCCATGTTGTCAGGGAACTGCCATCAGAGAGTCAGGTGGTGGAAGGGCTCAAGGAGGCTAGGAGAGCTTCGGATGCGGAGGAAGGAACCAGTAGGGGGAGAGGGAGAGTTCCTGCAGAAACTCAATCGGAGGAAGGGCTCCAAGATGTTTCCAGTGAGAATAGCGGGGAGGGCTCAGGACCTCCGCTGGGGACGCCCACTCCGCGGAGGAAACTGTCACGCAGAGAATCCAGAAGAAGAGTTTCCGTCAAGGAACTCTTATGTTGGAGTAAATTCCGGAAACGCCCACTGACGGATTCTGCCAGCGATTGAGGTAGCCACGCAACCATGGCTCCTCGGACTGGGAAAGTTTAGGAACTGATGGTAAAGCTTAGAGCACTTAAACGCTTACGCACGAGCAGCCCCCTTTTCCCATTACAGCAATCCGTCAGTCCCTGACGCTGCTTGTGCAAAGGAGAGGCATCATGAGCAACCCAACCGGAGCCAGAGGAGCAGGAGGAGCTGGAGGGGGACCAACTCTGGAGGAGAGAAACAGCTTTGGAGCACCAGCTGGCACTGCTAACGGCGCAGCTCGAGGAAAGGAGGGTGCAGGATGCACAGGGGAAACCCACTCCCATCGGAAGGAAGGTACCTGGGTTGGTACAGAAATTTGGGGGTGATCCAAGGAACTACTAAGCCTTTAAGACAGAGATGCAGTATGCACTAAACCTGCAACACGATGACTTTGCCGATGAGGAATCGAGAGTGGCTTTTGTGATTGGACACCTCGAGGGAGGGGCTAGAGATTGGGTGAGACCCCTGATGGCAAACAATAATAGCGCCTTAAAAGACTTGAGGAAATTCTTTGGTGCGATGGACTTGATGTTTTCCAGCCAGATTGAACAGGGCGTGGTACGCAGACAGTTAATGGCGTGCAAACAGGGAAATCAATCAGTCAGAGAGTATTGGACACAGTTTACCATGCTTATACATAAATTGGGGTGGGATCTGTCTTCGGACCCGATACAAATGCTGTTTGAAGAAGGCCTAGCCCCAGCGGTGAAAGATGAACTTTCCCGCGCGCCCCGTCCGGAGTCCATGGATCAGCTGACCAAGGCAGCGCTTGCGATTGGTGCGCGCCAGGAGGCGAGAGCGCTGGAGAAGCAGGAAGGGAGAGGAGAGCGTTGGAATGATTTCCGCATTCCTGAGATGCCGGCGCAACCTTCCCCGCCAGTGGAACCGATGGAGATTGGAGGAGCAAACGTGCACGGAACTTCAAATGTTAACGAAGGGCGGAAGAAGGAAGGGAAGAGCGCCAAGAAATGTTTCCTTTGCCAACAGCCAGGACATTTTGCCAGGGTCTGCCCGCAAAGGAAGGGATGGCAAGGAATGGTGGGGGCCGTTGGGAGTGAGGAGGAGGGGGTGAAGGAGCAAGTAAAAGCCAACGCCTGGCTGCCAACGACAGGGCACAGCAGTCAGGCCAAGGATCAGTGAACGTGCCCAAGCCTGAACCCCCAAGAGCTGCTCTCGTCGTGGAGGTGCTGCTAGAGCTACCCAACGGACATCCACTCACTATAAAAGCCCTCTTAGACTCAGGCAGCTCCTGCAATTTAATGAGTAAGGAGTTTGCTTCAGAACACCAAATACAAACGCTGCCCTTAATTCCTTCCTTGCAGGTGACAACGATTGACGGGAGGGAACTGCTGGGAGGGGAAGTGAACCAACAGACGGTCCCCATGACAATGAGAGTGGCAAGGCACACGGAAGTCATTGCATTTCATGTAGCCACACTAGCGGGACCTCCCATCATCTTGGGAATGAGCTGGCTGGCACTACATGACCCACTAGTGGGATGGCACCAGCGGACAGTCTCTTTTGGGTCAGCGCATTGCCTACAGCACTGCAAGGGAAGAGAAATGCAGGGGCTGGCTAGGGCCAGTCTTGCAGGGATGGCGGTGGGGGAAAAGGGAGAAATACCCCGACAATACGCCGATCTGAGTGACGTCTTCAGTGAGAAGGAAGCAGATAGACTGCCCCCGCATAGACCCTTTGACTGTCAAATTAACCTACTCCCGGGAGCCCAGCTACCAGTGGGCAAGCTGTACGCCATGTCAGACAGGGAGATGCAGGAGTTAAGGGAGTTCATAGACAAGAACCTGAAATGAGGTTTCATCAGGGAGTCAAGAGCGGTGGGGGGCAGCCCAGTGTTTTTTGTGGACAAAACAAACACGGATAAACCCAGGCTGGTCGTGGACTTCCGGGCCGTCAATGCAGTGTCAGAACCGGTGGCCTTTCCCATGCCCAGGATTGACGACATTTTGACCAGGGTGAGGAAGGGAAAGATTTTTACCAAGCTGGACCTGAGGGGGGCGTATAACCTGATACGGATGAGGAAGGGGGATGAATGGAAAACTACCATGTTCACCCCCTTGGGGGCCTTTGAGTATCTCGTTATGCCCTTCAGACTACAGGGGGGCTCAGCCTGTTTCCAATCATTCATGAATCACGTGCTGGGACCTTTGCTCTATAAGAACTGTGTAGCCTTCTTAGACGATGTCTTAGTCTACTCAGAGGATGAAGAGCAGCATGTCCGAGATGTCCGAGAGGTCCTAAGCTGACTGCAAGCAAACCAGCTGTGGGTCAAGCTGGAGAAGTGTCAGTTCCATACTAGAGGGGTGGAATTCCTGGGGTACCGTTTGTCAGACAAGGGATTGGCTATGGATCCTAGCAAGGTCCAAGCGGTACTGGAATGGAAGACACCCAGAACCAGGAAGGACGTGCAGAGATTCCTGGGGTTTGGTAACTTCTATCGGAAGTTCATTAAAAACTTTGCCCACTTAACGGCTCCCATCACTGATTGTCTCAGTAGTAAGAAGAAATTTGCATGGACGGAAGAGGCGCAGCGAGCGTTTGAAAAGCTAAAAAAAGTGTTCGCTTCGGAAGAACAGCTCTTGCACATGGATCTACAGAAACCGATGAGGGTGGAAACAGATGCATCAGATCAAGCGGTAGGGGCGGTTCTGCTCCAGCCGGGGAAGGATGCGTCGAACTGGAGACCGTGTGCCTTCTTCTCGCGGAAGTTGAATAAATCCGAAAGGAACTACACAGTGTACGACAGGGAAATGCTCGCCATTTATGAAGCGTTTCGACGATGGCGGCACCTGCTAATAGGAGCGCAGCACAAGGTCCAGGTGTGCACGGACCACAAGAACCTGGAATATTGGCAAACGGCCAGAGTACTGAACCAGAGACAAGTGCGATGGGCGCAGGAATTTTCCAAATTTCATTTTGAGATTCGCTACGTACCGGGACCAGAGAACGTGAGGGCGGATGCCCTCTCTCGAAAACCAGAGTATATGGAGGGGGAGGGAGCGCCCAAAGAGAGACATGTCATCCCCGAGGACCACTGGGTGTGTGGGGCGGCATTGGTAGGGCAACGAGAACTAGTAGAAGGGACAGAGAATGATGAATACGCCCAAGAGAAGCTCAGAGGGCTCAGGAGAGCCGGGGAGATCACCGGGGGGGTTGAAGAAAAGAACGGGGTGTTGTACTACAAGGGGGCCTTGTACATACCAGAAGGGGAATTGAGGAGTAGGGTACTCAAACAACTGCACGACAGCCCCACAGCGGGGCACTTTGGGCAACACAAAACAATGTGTTTAGTTACTAGGCAATTCTGGTGGCCCAAGGTGAGGGAAGATGTATGAGAGTATGTAAGGGGGTGCGACCGCTGCCAGCGAGCAAAGGGGGAAAGGGCGGCACCAGCGGGGTTGCTGGAACCATTACCCACACCTGAACGGCCATGGGAGGCTGTTTCCATAGATTTCATGACGGATTTACCAAGATCCAAGGGGAAAACTGCGGTAATGGTAGTGGTAGACCAGTTAACCAAGATGTGCCACTTTATAGCTTGCTCACATGCGGTAACGGCGGAAGAAACCGCCAGGTTTTTTGTAAAACACGTTTTTAGGTTGCATGGCGCCCCCTTGAGGGTGGTCTCAGACCAAGGGAAACAATTTACGTCCAGGTTCTGGAGGAAGCTCATGAGCTTACTGCACGTGGAGGTCAATTTCTCAACCGCCAGACACCCAGAAACAAATGGGCAGGCGGAAAGGGCGAACAGTATTCTGCAACAATATCTGAGGTGTTATGTAAATGACAGGGAGAATGATTGGGTAGAGAAATTAGCCCTGGCCGAATTCGCGTACAATAATGCGGAAAATGTGTCCATGGGCATGAGTCCATTTTTGGCTAATTATGGGTGTCATCCCAGAGGAAGGGGGGAAAGATGGAGCGTACCGGCAGCAGAACATTTTGGGGAAGAAATGGAAGCAATACACCAACAGCTCAAAATGAATTTGGATAGGGCCAAGGCAGAATACAAGAAGCAGACAGATAGGAGCAGAAGGGAAGGAGAGACCATAAGGGTGGGGGACCGGGTGTGGTTGTCAACACAAGGGTTACCATTCAAGGGGGGTTGCAAAAAATTGCGGCCAAAACGACTGGGACCCTTCAAGGTTATACAGCAGGTCAATATGGTGGCCTTTAAACTCAGGCTGCCAGACAACATGAAATTGCATCCAGTATTCCATAGGTCATTACTATCACCATACAGGGAGGGGCGAGAATTTGGGGAACGCGAAAGTGAGGTTCCTGCGGCACCGCAAGTAGAAGAGAGGGAGCGGAGCAGTCATGTAGCAGAAATTCTCGACTCTCGGTGGAAGGGGAGACAGGTGGAGTACTTAGTGGCATGGGAAGGGGAACCGGAGTCCGAAAACACCTGGTTACCGGCAGAAACGGTCAAGGATGAGGTCTTAGTAGGAACGTTTCATCGCCGGTTCCCGAGGAAGCCCCAGCCCTTGGCTAGGTTCTGGGAGGAACACTCCGGCACCACTGATGAGGAAGAGGAGTTTGAGGGGTTCCCAGAATCAGGACAGGAAGAGGAAGAAGAATCAGATGGGGAAGAGTATGGAGGAAGAAGGGATAGTAGTAGGTGGAGGGCGGTTTTCGAGTCATCCGAAGATGAGGAGGATTCTTTCAGGGGGTTCCCAGCCTCACCACCCAGAGAAGAGGGGGAAATGGGGGTCCTGGAGGGGAGGTGGATGTCAGGGAACTGCCATCGGAGAGTCAGGTGGTGGAAGGGCTCAAGGAGGCTAGGAGAGCTTCGGATGCAGAGGAAGGAACCAGTAGGGGGAGAGGGAGAGTTCCTGCAGAAACTCAATCGGAGGAAGGGCTCCAAGATGTTTCCAGTGAGAATAGCGGGGAGGGCTCAGGACCTCCGCTGGGGACGCCCACTCCGCAGAGGAAACTGTCACGCAGAGAATCCAGAAGAAGAGTTTCCGTCAAGGAACTCTTATGTTGGAGTAAATTCCGGAAACGCCCACTGACGGATTCTGCCAGCGATTGAGGTAGCCACGCACCCATGGCTCCTCGGACTGGGAAAGTTTAGGAACTGATGGTAAAGCTTGGAGCACTTTAACGCTTACGCACGAGCAGCCCCCTTTTCCCATTACACATGTAATAGACAATACCAAACTACATCCAGCTATAATTGCAAATCTACCACTTTTTATTTCCCGTTTTAACTACAAAATGTTTTCAGTATTTGCCCACATGCTTCTGAAATATCTAGATTATTTTGACACCCCTAACTAAAGGCTACAATTTCCATGGAATTGCCCTACTCAAGAATGATAGGTTCTGCTGCAGAATGTTTTTTGTTCCACAATAAATGTTTTTAAAGGTTTCTCACTAATACTGTCTTGAGTTTCTTAAGAGTTTCCTCTTATTGCTTGTGCTGCACCTGCTATGAGCAAGCAATTCCACAGAATGTGCTTGCTCAAGAAGTGAGACAGCGTCACCTATCGTTTGATCCTTGTTTCATGAAATGTGAAATGCTTAAGAGAACTCTTATGGGATAAACCATGACTAACAGGTATAATTACCACCAATTACCCATTTTCAGGAACACAAGAATAAGCCCAAAAGCAACAGCAACTAAATTCAAAAGGGAGAGAACAAAAATAGAATTAGAGTAATCTTTTAAATGAGAGATCAATTTTAAAGAGACCAAGACTTTTATTTTTAAGTACTTCAGTTTCACTCAAGTAAATAATAGAATCATAAATAATGTTTGGATGTGTCCTTAGATCAAGGTCTCAGAGATACTTCTAATTTTCTTCCCTCATCCATCCCTTCCTATTAAGGAAAGTTCTCTTCTCTGTTATGCTTTCTGATGTTTTTGCCAGGCAACAGAGAAGCCAAATGTTCTCTCTTTTTCCAAGGAGAAGGGAATACAAAAAACTAAGCATCCTGAAAACAAGTGTATAAGAGTACGATTTTGATCACAGCAAACTTTGCTACTGCTAAAATCTATTATCAGAGCTGCAACATTTAGTCAGTTTGATATCCACTTTTTAAAAAGTCTTACAATCTTTGATTAGACAAGGATACATACAAAAATATTTACAAGAGATGTAGACAACTGGTGGCAACTTACAGAAAATCTTTCTGTTTCTCACACACAGAAAACAGTACGTATAAGACTATGTATACAGATGCCATAATAGGAATTAAGCATTCCTTTTTTCCTTCAGAACTATTACTTTTATTTATTTGCATTACATTACATGTTTATATAAACTGAAACTTGTAGGATGAGTCAAAAGCTAATTTAATCCACTATCAGCCCTACGTTTTAGTATTTGTACTTACCCCCCTAAAACCCAGATTTTTATTCCAAATCCCTGAATTTTACTAGTTATGCAACAAAAATGAAAAATGGAGAAGACATGGGGATATAATCACTTCATTTCAGATAAAGAAGCAGACTTGGAATATGGATATAGCAAAAAGCTTCACAAATATAGCATTTTCCTCAAATTCAGCTGCATTCCAAGTACTAACAAAGAACTTGTGGTGCAGTATATAAAGCCACAAAGACACGAATCCCATTTGGCCTGCTCAGTTGGTGACCTCTCTCAGGCAAATCTGCACATACTCCTGTGAGCTGGAAAGCTCTGTGTGCTGCAATGAGCTCCTTCAAGAAAGGGCAGAATACATCTGTATTATATACCCAAAGACAGAAATTCTAGTTAGCTCCTAAAACCATCTACATTGTGTCTGCAATTTTACATCCTGCTTTTCCAACAGGACAAGTTCTTAGCTGCTGTGATGGGTTAAGGGGCTGCTTGTGCGTAAATGGCTGAGTTCTTAACTCCTGCAATCAGTTTCTAAACTCTCCCCGTCCGCGGAGCCATGGGTGCATGGCTGCCTCAATCGCTGGCAGAATCCGTCAGTGGGCGCTTCCGGAATTTACACCAACATAGGAGTTTCTTAACGGAAACCCTCCTTTTGGAATCTCTGCGTGACAGTTTCCTGCGCGGAGTGGGCGTCCCCAGCGGAGGTCCAGAAACCTCTCCGCTGTTCTCACTGGAAGTATCTTGGAGCCATCCCTCCGACTGAGTTTCTGCGGGAACTCTCTCCCCCTGCTTGTTCCTTCCTCCGCATCCAAGGGTCTCCTAACTTCCTTGAGCCCTTCCACCACCTGACTCTCCGATGGCAGTTCCCTGACAGCTGCCGTACAGTAAAGAAAATTGATTCTACCCTGGGTTGGGGTAGAGGGAAAAGAGAAAAGGGAGGAAGGTAAGTTTACCTAACTGCTTGGCCGCATGCTTGCTGTCACCTGGATGCAGTCACACTGTTTGGACAGGCAGCCAAACACAGCAGATGTCTTGTAACCAAATCAGCCCTATGAAGATTGGTGCATTTACAGTGAGACGAAAAAACAAGAACGCAAACATCTGCTTGCAGCTACGGAACCTGAAGATAGTACAACAGTAAAATTGTTACCCACTTTGAACACACTCACCCTACCACCAGCTCTGTTCACAAGTCTTCATAAACCTGCAATCAGATATGACTGTAGAGCAAAAGAAAGCAAGTGTGCTCATCACAAGAAGGGATGCCTCCATCCTATTCAACTCTCTGACTCCACCCATGGCTGTCCTATCTTTTCTCCCTAGTTATTGGTCTCCTCTTTTCAATTCTGCAGTCCCAATATTCATTCTTCCCCTTCATGGATCACTGCCTTGTCGTGGCGAAGGGGCTTGAATAACTCAGAGAAGCTATGGGCTATGCCGTGCAGGGCCACCCAAGATGGACAGGTTATAGCAGAGAGTTTAGACTAAATGTGATCCACCTGGAGAAAGAACTGGCAAACCACTCCAGTATTTTGCCAAGAAAACTCCATGGACATAAAAAAAGGAGAAGCTTTGAGAAGAAAGTGAGCGTTTCCAAGGCATTCTCTGGTTCATGGGATCAAGGAGAGTCAAACACGACTAAGACGACTAAACAACAACAACAACAATATTCATTCTGACTATTGTTCATACAAGGGACATTCCATATGACATCTGAATAGGGCTAGGTAGAAACAGCTCTTTTGCTGGTTAGACACAACACAAGTAAGAGCTGTTTGCAGAGATCTAACTATAGCTACCAATAAAAACAAAAAACCTAAAGCAACTGGGGTTTTTTTATTAAAGAAGTTTAAATACACAAAATATTTTGTTTCTATAATTGTAGTATCTTGGACATTCTGGTTTAACAAAAAATTATAGTAACCAAAAGCTAAAGAAAGGATAGTTCTAAAATACGACTAGAATAAATAAAATTCACATGGCATTAAATACAGCATTCCTATGAAACCAAGAACAATACAGTTATTGAATTGGGCTACTCCCACTAAACAAAGTGTAGCATACAAGCCGATTCCCTCCCTACCCCAGTATGAAGGCCCCCTACGTGTGCTGCTGTTTGTTGCCCAAAGCAAAAACCAAGTTTTTTCGATCACTATATGTTCCCCTTGCAAACGTTGCCCCTGTTTTGGAGCCAGTGCTTCCCTGAATACTAAAGTAATTCACAAAAACAGAGTAAGAGAAATGCTTTCTCACACAATACTGGACTAGAATCATCCAATGAAGCTGAATGCTGTAACCTTCAGGACAGGCAAAATACTTCTTCACATAGCACATAGTGGGGAAAAATAGAATTCACTACCGGAAGTAGCAATGACCACCAACTTGGACAGCTTTAGAAGCAGATTAGATAAAACTTATGAAAGTTAAGGCTATCAATGGCTATTTGCAACATGCTACTTATAGAATGGGAGGCATTATGTCTCTGAATGCAAGTTGCTGGGGAACACAAGTTGGGAAGAATGCTGTTGAGCTCGTGTACTGCTTTGCAGACCTTCCATAGGGATCTGGTTGGCCTCTGTGAAAAGGGAATGCTGGACAGATAGGCCTTTGCTCTGACACAGCACAGCTCTTGTGACAACTTTATTTTTAAAAATCAATATTACAATTAGCAGATAGAAGTGTCCAACAAAAAGGCCTTTGTTTTGATCTACTGAGCTGTAGTCCTTGTTAATGACAAATGTTAGTTAATGCAGCCAAGCCTCTGAGATCATTATACATGCACCAAAAAGAGATGCTAAGAAGACTGTATATGTCAGACTGTAAATAAGGGGTGCCTTTCTTGAAAGTTTCCTCATGTAGAAACTTCCTAGACATAGGAAAAACACATTGCGAAGAAGGCTGTAGCCAGTGTAGTGTAGTGGTTAAGAGCAATACTCGTAATCTGGTGAACTGGGTTCGGGTCTCTGCTCCTCCACATGCAGCTGCTGGGTGACCCTGGGCTAGTCACACTTCTCTGAAGTCTCTCAGCCCCACTCACCTCACAGAGTGTTTGTTGTGGGGGAGGAAAGGAAAGGAAAGGAGAATGTTAGCCGCTTTGAGACTCCTTCGGGTAGTGATAAAGCAGGATTATCAAATCCAAACTCTTCCAAACTCTGCTGTATTAGTTTGTTTTTTAACAAGGGGGTGCGTTTTTTGAAAAGTGGCCCCTCTGTCCACAGTCCATCATCCCACTTGAATCATTCCAGTCCATTCCTACCTAATGAGTTGAGCCTAAGGATGCACACGTAAGGACATCATTGAAGGATGCCTTGCACATGTGAAACCACAATCACAGAACAATGTTTTAACATATCACTTCAAAAGCAACATGAGTACAATTGACATGTTCCAACTGCGAGCTGAATTATGCAAGTGCCAATCTGACTAGCTTAAAACATTTTGACACATCTTACTGTTCTTAGATTCCAGAAACAGACAGTTCCACCCCTCAAAATTTAAAAAACCCTCAAAAAAATGTCTTCTAAATACACTCAATAAAGTATCTGGAAAAGCAGAGTTGAGACAAGCAAGCTAGTTATTCTGCATTCTGCCCCTCTTACAAGGAGGACTGAGAAAAGTTCACAGCAAGCTTGTTAGCGCAAGATATTATGATTTGCTCAGGGCTGTCTAATGAGCTTCACAGTCATTTTTAGCATGTTATTTCATATTCATTCATATATATATATATATATATATATATATATATATGCTTTCGTAGATTTTCACGGGTACAGGAATGCAGGTTTTGGTGTCCTCGGGTGTCTTCCCGTGTAAAAGTTGGGGTGTCTAGGCGACGTTTCGAAGAGGCACTTTTGCACATCTACGAGTGAGACCTCGTCGAAACGTCGCCTAGACACCCCAACTTTTACACGGGAAGACACCCGAGGACACCAAAACCTGCATATATATATATATATATATATGGCACCACACCAAAGGCCTGTAAAGAAACAGCTGTTCAGAAGAACCTCAATAGCAGAGGCACTTTTGCACATCTATGGTGGAACTGTGGATGACTGAAAGGTATTTGAGGGGAAATATGCAAGAAATTACAGAAATAGTAGGTTCTGAGAATGTTATTGGGCAATGAAGAATACCACATTGGCCAAGGGACTTTTGTCCTGGTTGTTCATATGGTGATAGATGCTCAGTTTTAATAGCAAACATGTGGGAAATAGATACTGTACCACCAACAGACCTCTGGAAGGAGAAGATTTGGAATGTAATGATTATGAATAAAATAATGATATAAGCAGCTATAGGAGGGAACTATGCTATCAGTGGAGACTCTTTAAAGGAAAAAAATGCTTACCATTTTGTGACACTGGAATAAAAACAAACAGTAATTATAGATATAGTAAGTACAGCTGTATATATACTTATGATTATTGTGTATTATAAAATGGGGAAAATTAAAGAAACATGGCACAAAATGATTGCATAATCTCTGAGCTCTGTAATCCCTCAAACAGGCAGTCAATGGTGAGTGTATCTCAATGACTTTACTTACAGAGAACATTTTCAGAGGCAGAGAGAGTGATTTAACCATTTTCACTTGATTGAAAGAGAAGGCCCTAGTAGCATACAAATTATTGCATGTGAAAAATATGGTGACTACATCTAAAAAAACAACACCATGCACTAAAGTGATGGACAATGACTCCAGCTTACATGAGGAAGTTTCAGGCTCTGAAGCCAGCTGGGAAAATATTCCACAACCAGTTGGCAACTGTGTCTCAGGAGAAAATGGAACTACAGTATATTCTGTTGCCTTTCATGGTCACTGTTTGTGCTGTACCACAATGGTTTCTCTGGAATGCATTGTGTCCCATCTGACAGCACAGATAAGAAAACTATGACAGGATTTCCTATATGAATACTTATATTCATATACAGTGGTACCTCTAGTTGCGGACACGATCCATTCCGGGGTGCCATTCGCACCCCGAAAAGTCTGCAACTAGAGCGGCACTGCTCTGCACAAGCGCAGAGTGCAATGGACCGCTTCTGCACATGCATGCGCGGCAAAACCTGGAAGTATACACTTCCGGGTTTGCCATGTTTGCAAGCCGAAAAGACGCAACATGAACCTAACACAACACGAGGTATAACAGTACTCATATCTCAGGGGTGGGTTTGTTTTTTTCCTGACCAGCAGGCCAGATCTTTATCCCCACACCTGTGAAGGGCAAAATTTAACATATAATCACCTGGCGTTACTATGACAAAGGGACTTTGGAGGATGGGCTGTTGGAAAATCTTGTTGCAAGAAGTCCCATGCTGCTTTTCAAACCTGTGATTTTCAAAGGTTCAAGAAGCAGCACTGGGAGGGAGAAGTGAATAATAATTATTATTTATTATTAGCATCCATTTCATTTCTATATCGCTTTACATTTTAAAGGAAAAAAATCTCAAAGTAGTTTAACACATTAAAACATCAAGTGTGAATACTTGTTAGCCACCTTTTTCCTTTTTGTTACTCACCCCCTCCTGGAGCAGAGGAACAACTGGGAGCTCACTTTAAGCTCCCAATTGCCCCTTTGAAGACCTGCCCATAACTGCCCCACTGCACACCATGTATGACATGTGCTGTAGGGTGAGCATGGCTTGCCCAAACTGGCCAAACTGGGAGGTGTGCTGGGCTGTGTTGTGCTTTGGCCCAGAGGTTCTCTAACCCAGTCAATAAGGTAACAAATACCCATATGAGCAAATCATACTCAGCCTGACAATAAATACTAGGATAAGCATGGGTTATGACAGATTCTCATCACCTCTCCTTCTAGTGTTATTTCCTCTGCTTCAGAAATGAGCCATTTCTGCTTCAGTCAAGGTTAAAATGAATTATTTAAGAGTCTGAAAACCAATGACCCTCTCACTCCCACCCCATTTTAGTTTTCAAGAGCAGGACTGTAGATCAAAGAGAACATTCCAATTCATTGCTTAGAGGAAAACAGTGTGTACAGTTAATGCTTTGGTAGCCTTTAATGATAGCTGAAGAACAGTTGCTGAAGTTCCAGTTTAGAAGTTTTAAGATCACATGTAAAACTATACAGTAGTAGGTATAACTGGAAAAGACATTTATTAATTTAGGGGTGGTGGTGGTTGTTTACAATCAAGTGGTATATGAATTTTATGAAATAAATACATAAATAAAATGAAAGCTTTTAAGACACAAGTATTTAACCTGTGGCTTTTCTGATCTCAACTCTAGCTACCACAGCCAATGTTCATCAATGATCAATGAAGTAGTTAACCTGTGGCTTTTCTGATCTCAACTCTAGCTACCACAGCCAATGTTCATCAATGGGCCACACCAATATAAGGGGAAAGCAGAGATTAATACAAAGTAGCTATAGTTACAGAAGATTTTTCAGGGGGATAAAGTCTTACCAATGTAAAACCATTTGTGATCAACAACAAATGATGCAAGCCACCTGGAATGGACCTATCATGATATTTTTCTAGGAGCCAAGCTTGTACATTCACTATGTAAGAGCAGGTAAAAAGATGAAATATTCTTGGTCCCTTGCTGGACAAATACAGGTTACAAGAAACTAATATATTCAAGGCTAGAAAGAAAGAGGGGAAATATATATTTTTTAAAAATAGTAAAAGGTTCCTCTGAATTTCTTTATATCCTGTCTTCTTGTCCTAATACTACTACAGTGGTACCTCAGGTTAAGAACTTAATTCGTTCAGGAGGTCCATTCTTAACCTGAAATTGTACTTAACCTGAAGCACCACTTTAGCTAATGGGGCCTCCTGCTGCCACTGCGCCGCTGCTACACAATTTCTGTTCTCATCCTGAAGCAAGGTTCTTAACCCGAGGTACTATTTATGGGTTAGCAGAGTCTGTAACCTGAAGCGTATATAACCCGAGGTACCACTGTACTCTCAAGGTAGTTTCAGCTTAACTTGATTGGTCAGCGGGTTTGACATAGCCAGATATGTTTTATTCCACTTGCCATTTTCCCAAGCAGCAAACAGTCTGTCCTCTGTCTAGTTATATTCTACCTAGCAATGACCTCATCTGTTTTCTTTCCATTTACTCAATTCACAGAGGACCACAAAACCACAGTAGACTGTATAAATCCCTCTATGGAGATAGTCCTTAAAACAGGCTGAAGAGAATGTATATCTATTTCATTCAAGACGTTATACATTGTAGAATGTATAGCTCACAACTGGCTTCAAAATTACTAAGAAAGCATGTTATTTTAATAATAGAGGTAACTTGGAAAATATTTTTTCCTGCAGCCTCTTAGAAAAGGCATTTAATTTTATATATTTTAAGGTTAAATGCTATACATAAAGCATTCAAGAAAAGCAATCAATGGTAAAAGGTAACGGACCCCTGGATGGTTAAGTCCAGTCAAAGGCAACTATGGAGTGTGGCGCTCATCTTGCTTCAGGCCTAGGGAGCTGGTGCTTATGACACTACAAGTAACACCTACATTTTTAAAACCATGCCTCACTAGTGAATCACTGGAAAGGTTCAAGAGAGCATATTTCAGACTCCATGTCAGTTACAAACTTGTTTTAACTTGCTTAAGCTTCAGGGCTTCCTCCTGTTCCTCTTCCCTACTAGGAGCCACAGCAAGTGTTTTAAATGTTTAAGACTTATTAATTTCACACTGGAGGCAACTCGAATGCATTTTAACTGCTCACAAAAATTCAAGTCTCAGCATGCAATAAAAGGGTATTTCTAAAAAACAAAATATTGTTAGTTATCATAGTCTGAAAGTCTACAGATGTAAACAAAGCTGTATTCAGAACAAGTTTTATCAGTGTTCTGATGCAAGAATTTACTGGTTTCCTTTTAGAAGTAAACAATGGGAAACCAGTCAAACATGGGAAGCCCACTCCCTCTTAATCATCCTCCACATTTTATGCACAATTGATTCTACTTCCTGATTAGAGTTGTCCAGAAGAACAAGATAAAAATCTGTTTTCAGAACACACAAGATAGGCAATAGAAGAGCAGAAAGAGTTCACAAAACTTTAGTAAAATGCTTTTTGTAGCACTGAATGGGGCTATTCTAAACTAGTTATTGTAAATGGTAATACACTTTCAAAGTGACTTGAGAGAGTGCTTTCCACTGAAAATACCACAATAGGATGAGCATTTTTGCCATCTTTTGTTTGGATTAATTCAGACAAAATCCTATGAAAGTTATGCAGCTTATTTAAAGTTGCAAGGAATAATCAAATTTCCCCTGCAAATGTTGCTACAGTGTTTCCCCTCCAATATCTCTCAAGCAGTAATGATATAACTCATAGAAATTAAGAAAGAACTCTAGGTACCAACTTGAGTCCTCTAGAGCAGTGTTTCCAGTGTTCAAAACTCCCATTGTTCTAGGCGCATTTTGCAACTGGGAATGTCATTAGTGCAAGCAGTTTCTGAGCTCTGGAGTGCAGAGTGGAAGGAAAGGAGGACCTTTTTCTGCCTCCCCACTTCCAGCTACTCTCTGAAGAATGGAGAAGAGATCCTCTTAAGAATATTAACGGGGACAGCAGGGGAACGACTAGATCAGGGGTCAGCAAAAAAATTTCAGCAGTGGGCCGCTCCACTGTCCCTCAGGGGGGCAGGGGGCAGCTGCCTCCCAAATAAGTAAAAATCAATACAAATCAAAACAAATCAGAGGTTCTGCCCCTCTAACAAAAGCCTGCCCCCCTAACAAAAAGCCTGGCTACACCCATGCCCCCACCCATCCTACCAGTTAGAAAGGTTTTGTTTAAATGTTTTGTTTGTAAATAGAATTTAAATGTTTTGCTTGTAAATAGAACATGTTTTATTCATAATTTATATAAAATGCAATTACATAAAATGATAGGAACATAATGAATATTGTTGAAGCAGAAAAACAGAATCATGGAGCTGGAAGGGACCCCAAGGGTCATCTTTCTAGTGCAACCCCCTGCAATGTAGGAAACTCAGCTAAAGCATCCATGATGGCTCCCCAGTTGTGAAACACTGCAGAACAGACCTTCTCAACCTTAGATCCCCATATGGCGCTGGACTTCAACTCACATCATCCCTAGCCATCAGGGCAGTGGCCAGGGATGATGCGAGTTGTAGTATAACCAACCCTACGGACCCAAGGTTGGAATGGCTACTCTATAACTTAACTGATGTGTGCACTTTCCTAAACTTGAGAGGATACTACCCCAGCCTAAAAGATATACCATATTTTTCGCCCTATAGGACACACCGGCCCATAGGACGCACCTAGTTTTTTGGGGGGGAAATAAAGAAAAAAAATTATTCCCCCCAGCCGCGGGGCTGGGGAAGCCCAAGCTTTTAAAAACGCACCTACTTTAGTTTTTAGAGGAGAAAAGGATATCTGCCTGAAGCGCAGGGCACTCTGCTTCAGCGCACCCCGTGCTCCAGGCAGCAGGCTGCTATCCACAGCCTAGGGAGCCCTGCGGGAACTCCTGCGGGCTCCCCAGGCTTGCTGATAGCTTCCTGAAGCCTGGAGAGCAAGAGGGATCGATGCACACCGACCCCTCTCGCTCTCCAAGCTTCAGCAAAAGCCTGCATTCACTCCATAGGACGCACACAGATTTCCCCTTCATTTTTGGAGGGGGAAAAGTGCGTCCTATAGGGGGAAAAATACGGCGTGCTTTATATATGCAGCTATTGGCCAGTTGTGGCCACATTGTTTCATGAAAAGGGAAATAAATGCAATGCTTGGATTAAATAGAGGATTAAAAATCATGCTCACTCTCTTCATAGAATCTCACTACCACCCCAATTTCCAAATTCTTTAAGTAAGAGTGCTATTAAAAACACCAATACCCTATGCATCATTTAGGCCCCCCATCTGTATACACTCATCAACTGAAGATAGCATTTCATGCATCTAATGACATTGACTCTAGTTTGTAACAATGCCCCAATAAATAGTGGTGGTCTTAAAGAGCACTTTTATGGCTCTCTGTTCTTGTTGCTGCTAGACTAACATAATGATCCTTCTGGAATCTGTGGGTGTTATCCAAATACTCAAATACTGGCTATCATTCATTATCATTTACATATGTCATAACTTTTATTGACTAATACACATGACTGCTGAATTAGTCTATAATGTGCCCAAGTGCTTTCGTTACCCTGAAGGCCCAAAAGTGCTCCTTAAACCTGCCCTCCCAAGTATGCCATTGCCTCTGCTAGCATTAGGACCTGCTAGATCAGTGCTGGGCCCAGTGGCAGCCTGGGCCCTATTCTGGAAGGTTCAGAGCACAATCCACCCCAGCACCTAGTGGATCAGGGCCTTTGGATGTTGCTGAGGGGCACAGGGCCCATTGGCAGCGTCAGCCCAGCTCTCCAAGGCACAGGGTGAAATCCACCCCAGTGCCTAGCCGTGTGGGGTCATCTGGTGCTGCTGACTTGCATCTAGTAAATAACTAAGTGTCTACTCAAAAGTATTAAAACCAAAGGGGGGGGGCAGTTGTGATACCTTGAAAATTCAAAATGCCCATCACAGCCTCAAACTAAGGCCAGGACAACGAGCCTGACTATTCCCTAAAACATACCAAAACTTCAAAAATTCATATGAAATCAACCGTTTGTCCGATTCTCTCAATTCTAATGGTGTATTACTCCTAAAGGGAAGGCGGATCCAAGCTACTGCCTTCCTCCATAATCCCCTGAGCATATGGTCAAATGCTCCTTACTCCTCCACAAGGTGTGAAATCAAACCCCACAGTGGGGGCAGAAGGTGTTCATGAACAACAATGTTCCAGATAGAAATCCATTGGTAGAGTGGATTGAGACTAGATCCTTTGAAAGCTCACAAACAGGAAAGCCTGGAGGCCAGAGAAATGTGTAAATAATTTTATTATTCTTGGGAAAGCAGATACTTTAAAGGTGTTGGGAACTAGGATGGGTGACACATGTTTCTCCATGCCAACCATGCCTCTACTGTGACATATCTGTGATGTATTGATGGAAATGTATTATGGGGAAAGGGGGAAAGTCTTAAAAGTTCATGCAACTCCATGCTCAGGGTTCTTCCTCTTTGGTGTTTGAACCTTTGCTGCAACAAATAAAGATCCGGTCTACTGTCTGCCGATTTGCTTCTGTAACTTGGCTGGAGACTCCTTTTGCTGACCAGAGGGACCCGCAGGAAGTGGCAGCCTGACAAGCTGGGCAGTGGAATTTTTTCCTGATTAGAAAAAAGCTGTACTGAGTTCAGTGGGTATTACTACTAAGTAAGGGTGTGCGGCACTATAGTGTTTTATCTAAGCCAGGCATGTCCAAAGTCCATTTCGGGGGCCTAATCCAGCCGCTGGTCGGTACAATCCAGCCCCAGAGGGAGTTTATTTCCTGGGGTTAAATTGTAAAAAAGCTCAACAACTTGGGCGGGGGGGGGGGAATCATGAAAAAGCTCAACAACTTCAATTTTTTAAAAAGCCCTCCACTTCATCAAATCTGGCCCTCTTTGAAAAAAGTCTGGACACCACTGATCTAGGCAGTCAGGCCTCCTCCAGATGACAAGATCTTTTTGCACCAGGTTAGTGAGGATCACTTGCTTCTTAAAATTCTCCCATATATACACAATTCCCTGTGCTCCTTTTAGACTGTATCTGTGTCAGATAACTGGGGTCAAATAAGAGTTGTTTACATTTTATAAAACATGGAAGATGGATCTCCCTTGGAAGGTTCTGTACTCTCCTACCTTGGAGGTTTCCAAGCAGAGATTGGGTGGCCATCTGTCATGGATGTTTTAGCTGAGTTTCCTACATTGCAGGGGGTTGCACTAAAAGATGGCCCTTCCAGCTCTGTGATTCTATGATTACATGTTTTTCTGCTTCAACAATATTTCATTATGTTCCTATGACTTTATGTAATTGCATTTTGTATAAATTATAAAAATTATAAATAAAACATGTTCTAGGTAAAAAGGTAAAGAATGCCAGACAAATATTATTATTTTTTACTAATAATTTATTATTTATATGCTACCCATCTGGCCAGGCCTCCCCAGCCACTCTGGGTGGATTCCAACAGAATATTAAAAACATGATAAAATATCAAACACTAAAAACTTCCATCAACAGGGTTGCCTTCAGATGTCTTCTAAAAGTCAGATAGTTGTTTATTTCCTTGACATCTGATGGGAGGGAGTTCCACAGGGCATGTGCCACTACCGAGAAGGCCCTCTGCCTGGTTCCCTGTAACCTCACTTCTCACTTGGAGGGAACTGCCATAAGGCCCTCAGAGCTGGACTTCAGTGTCTAGGCTGAATGGTGGGGGTGTAGACGCTCCTTCATGTATACTGGGCCAAGGCTGTTTAGGGTTTTAAAGGTCAGCACCAACACTTTGAATTGTGCTCTGAAATGTACTGGGAGCCAATGTAGGTCTTCCAGAACTGGCATTATACGGTCTCAGCAGCCATTCCCAGGCACCAGTCTAGCTGCTGCATTTTGGATTAATTATAGGTTCCGGGTCACCTTCAAAGGTAGCCCCACGTAGAACTCATTGCAGTAGTCCAAGCAGGAGATAACCAGAGCATGCACCACTCTGGCGAGGCAGTCCACAGGCAGGTAGGGTCTCAGCCTGTGTACCAGATGGAGCTGGTAGACAGCTGCCCTAGACACAGAATTGATCTGCACCTCCATGGACAGCTGTGAGTCCAAATGACTCCCAGGCTGCACACCTGCTCCTTCTGGGGCACAGTTACCCCATTCAGGACCAGGGAGTCCTCCACACCCGCCCGCCCCCTGTCCCCCAAGAACAGTACTTCTGTCTTGTCAGGATTCGACCTCAATCTGTTAGCCGAAATCCATCCTCCAACTACCTGCAGACACTCACACAGGACCTTCACTGGTTCCGATTTGAAAGAGAGGTAGAGCTGGGTATCATCCGCATACTGATGAACACCCAGCCCAAACCCTCTGATGATCTCTCCCAGAGGCTTATGGATGTTAAAAAGCATGGGGGAGAGGATGGAACCCTGAGGCACCCCACAAATGAGAGCCCAGGGGTCCGAACACTCATCTCCCCACACCACTTTCTGGACACAGCCCAGGAGGAAGGAGCAGAACCACTGTATAACAACAGTGCCCCCAGCTCCCAGCCCCTCTAGACTGTCCAGAAGGATGCCATGGCTGATTGTATCAAAGGCTGCTGAGAGATCCAGCAGAACTAGGAAACAGCTTTTGCCTTTGTCCCTAGCCCACCGGAGATCATCCACCAGCGCAACCAAGGAGTTTCAGTTCAATGATGATGCCTGAATCCCAACTGGAAAGGATCCAAATGTGACTATGGGGTGCAGTGTTCATCTCGCTTTTCAGGCCGAGGAAGGCGGCGTTTGTCCACAGACAGCTTCCCAGGACACATGGCCAGAATGACTAAACCACTTCTGGCACATGGAGGACGGTGACAGAAGCCAGAGCACACAGATATGCCATTTACCTTCCCACCCCAGAAGTACCTATTTATCTACTTGCACGGGTGTGCTTTTGAACTGCTTGGTTCTATTTATAAGCATGTTCTGTTTACAAACAAAACATTTTAAAAGCTACCTTTCTACTGGTAGGACGGGGTGCGGGGCCACAGGAAGGAAACAAAGAAAAACACTGTACTGTTGAGACAGTAACACAGAATTGGGAGCATTCAAAGTGTTGTGAGTAGAAAAACCACCATCCCCACCCTGACATTTTCCCTTCTGAGAACATTCTCACAGGTTAAGCATATGACAAGCTGACTGTAAGGACTGCTCGCTCAAGATAGTCACTACCAACTATGCCAAAAGGCAGAGAACAATGTGGGCAGGAGGAAATCACAAATAAACCATGAAGATCACATAGCAGACTATGGTAACCAGTTGTAACATACCCATCAATAGCCTAACATTTTCACTACTATATCCAGCCAGTTTATGAAGTTTATACTGAAACCTTTGGGGAACTCATTGGGCCCCAATGCAATTCTAGACACTCCTGGAACAAACAAACAAAAATCTCGAAACCGTTTCAACCTCATCACTAGTCCAGCTTTAGTCATACTAGTGGGCAAGCTCCTTTATGGGAAAGAGGAAACGGAAGTGTTAACTTGTCCTAGACCTCTCATCACCTCTTGCTGCCATACTCTAGTGGTTCTGATCCTATCTGACAAAACAATTCTAGATGTTGGGAGTACTACTGTGGCATCTCAGGGTATCTTTGCTGCAAGTGTCAGAGGGATCCACTTAGGCCCTTCGTGATATTTATTATTTGCCCTCTAATTGTTACATGAAACTGTGTAATAACTCATTTGCAGGTTTTGAATGAATGTGAAGTTTCATCACAATGCAGCAGCTCAAATTCCAACTTTCCATCAACTTCAGATGTGACAATAGCTCTGTCTACAAGCCGTATTAAATCATAGTTAATATTAACTATGGTTTAAACTTAAACAAGCAGCATGTGCATGCTGCTGTAACCCCTCCGTTTCACTCCTCTCCCACTCATGGCCACGCTGTGCTGATACTTTTGAGCAGCAACCAGAAGCACTAACTATGGTTAATCTGACATGTAAACCAGGTCTGTAGGTGTTCAGTAAAATAATGACTGGATCAAGAGAAACCACCTGATACTTAGGCTATACAAGACTGTTTTGGGCAGGTGATAGAATGGACTATGAAGATTATGTATTCTGGGTGGATTTGCACTGTCCCAGGCCCAATTCCTTTACCCATCATGGCTTTTAGATTTTAAATCTATTTAAGTTTATTTCTAAAGTTTACAATTACAGTGGTACCTTGAAAGTTGAACGGAATCCATTCCGGAATTCTGTTAGACTACCAAAACTTTCGGAAACCAAGGCATGGCTCCTGCAGCCAATCAGAAGCTGCGGAAGTCACGTCAGATGTTTGGATTCCAAAGAATGTTTGCAAACTAGAACACTCCTTTCCAGGTTTGTGGCATTCAAGAGTCAAAACGTTCGACTCACAAGGCGTTTGGGATCCAAGGTACGACTGTAGACTACTGGCTTGAAATCAGAAGACCATAGAAAAGGGTTGTTATATGCACTGGATGTGTTTTTATATGTATTCTTTCATTTAAACCTTATGAACAATGTACAATCTTTTAATAAATAATAACAACAACAACAACAACAACAACAAAACAACAACAACAACAAAAATAACAATAATAATAACAATAATAATAATTTTATTATTTATACCCCGCCCATCTGGCTGAGTTTCCCCAGACATTCTGGGTAGCTTACAGCATATATAAAAATAGTAAAACATCAAGACATAAAAAAATCCCTGATACAGGGCTACCTTCAGATGTCTTCTAAAAGTTGGATAGTTGTTTATTTCCTTGACATCTGATGGGAGTGCATTCCACAAGGCGGGTGCCACTACTGAGAAGGCCCTGTACCTGGTTCCCTGTAATCTCACAATGAGGGAACCGCCAGAAGCTGAACCTCAGTATCTGGGCTGAACAATGGGGCGGGGGCGGGGGCGGGGAGACACTCCTTCAGGCTGAAGCCATTTGGGGCTTTAATGACTCAAAAATTCTTTAAAATAATTGGTCTAAACAAGGCTTCTTTTCTCCCTCTCCTCAATGGCCTTAATTTAACAGAAGAGGAAGAAAATTATATAAAAGCAACTACATATCTATATCAGATGACATTAGAGAAGAGCAATTTGTAGTTTTTATCTCTAGTAGTTTCTTCCCCATCTCCACATACCCTGCATCCAAAAACAACAACAGCAGGAGAATATAAGTATCTCTGCAGTTTTCCAACACTTCGTGCTCTCTAACCATCTATGGAGATTCTGAAGTTTTTCTACATAAACCTATGTAACTTACAATAGTAGTGAAGTATTGCAATATAGTAGCATACTTGGGGAAAGGGAAGTCCACCAGAGTACAAACCAGGTTGTGCTTATTGTAGCGCTTATTGTCTGGATACTTTGTTTCAGATGTGTTTGTTTACAAGTACAGAAGTAACAAATAACATGGATTATTCCTATGCCATTTGCCACTGCTTGTAGTACAAAATGCTCAGCGTTAAATAGTGTATTATTGGGTAATAACTCTTCCTGTTTCAATAGTTCATCTGCAGTATCTCACAGACAAATTAACTTTCTTCAACCTCTGAGGCCATGTGCCACTTCCTTCTGAACTTTTGATCAGAGCCCTGGCAGTCCCAGCAAACTGAGCAAAGCAAAGGGGGCAGGAGAAGGGCTTAAGCTCTCCAACACAAACATGTGAAGCTTGCAAAATACAAGGGGAGGAAAAGAAAATGTGCTACTTATGTGACCTGAAAACAATGGGCATCAGTACAAAAAGTTTGCATCTGGAATGTGTAATTTGTATTCCCAAGATGAGGGCACTTTACAATAGATCCTAGAAAAAACAAAAATCAGCAGTCTCAAGAAAACACTTGCTTTTCTAGCCAAACTTCAACTCCTTTGATTTGTGTTTATCTAACTATGCACCATCTATTATTTGAAGATCACATAAGATCGCCCAACAGAACTTCTGACACAAATATCAACATATTGCTTGCTATTCCTATTTGTGCACAAATTGAATTAAGATCAAGAAACTAGCCCCCACTGTCCACTACACAGCCATGTCACAGCCATGAGATCAGGGATTAGTTAATTCCAATTCAAAACAAGCTTCTCAAGCCCATATTTGGAAATCTTCAAACATCCCTAAAGGTGCCTTACATTTCATTTAACTGTCATGAGGCTTGCTAGCACAACAGAATGTTTCTTTTCCAGGAACCCACTGAGAAAGCAGCAATGCTCCACCATGGCAGATCCTGAAGCCAGTTTTCATTTTATATGGGCAAAGGGTAGCTTGGGTTTCAGAGGGAAAATTCTCCCTGCACTACCTGGGGCACCGGGGACTGAACCAAAGGCATCTTGTGCTGGCATAGGCATATGCTCACACTCTGCACCCTTCCTTTCAGCAACAGTGACCTGCCTGCCACCTGTCACCCCCTTGGGCTTCACACCCACTAGCAATCCGAAGTGTAACTCCCACAGCTATCATGTAGTGGGGTTGTCATATAAGATGTAACGGAGGTGCTGTCTGTAAAGTGGAAAAAGCGGCCAGCTGGAAGAATGGTTTAACAGCAAGTGAAGGATGTCAACTGGACTCAGTCTAAGTAAGAAACGATGCGGCTATGCAAGGAAATAATGATCATATGCTTGGAACCAGAGCAGGAAACCTGATTTTAAGAAATTGCATTAAATTAATTAAATTGGTTTGATTTGTAATAATTTGGAAAATTAATTTTAAAAATTGGGGGGGGGGGAGTACAGTTGTCGTAAGTCTGGATTTTCCTGGATACCTTCAGAATACTGCAGTCGGCAGCAGTCTGGGCAGAAATCCGCAAAAAATCTGACTGTACGTCAGCCCATGTCGGCAGTGCCGCTTCCCCATAAAAATAGCTAAAAAACAGCATTTATTTATTTTTAGCGATTTTTCAAAAAACAAACCAAAAACACCACACCTCAACAGCTTTGGGCAAAATGAAAGAAAGCTCAACAACTTTGCCCCCCCCCCACCTCCAGCTTTTCTGTCCAGATTGTCGCTGTGTGAACTATGGCAACCCTATTGCATAGCCTCCTTCGAGGCACCAAAGGGGAGCAGCTGTTGAACTCCGCAGGGGCAAACAGAGAGCCGAAGAGTGGTTACACCCACATCCTTAGGCACAAACTAACCCCTCTGCAGCGCCACAAACCCAACCCAGTGGTGTAACGTTGGAAAGTGTCAATCACTTCTTCTACCTAGGCACTTCTTCTACCTTTAAAATCTAGCATTGCCTGAGCTCTACAAGTGCAGCTTTCTCCTGACTGAAGCACAGAGTGTTTGAGGATATTCGCAGGGAAACCAAAATGTATGTTCACAAAGCTACTGTACTACCAACCTTACTGTAGGCTTGTGAAACGTGGACCACATATAAACGCCATCTCCAACTCCTCAAAAGATTCCATCAACAGTGTCTCCAAAAAAATCTACACGTCACTTGGGAAGACAGGTGAACTAATGCCAGCGTACTGGAAGAAGCAAAGATCCCCAGTGTTGAAGTGATGATTCTTCTACATCAACTGCGTTGGACTGGTCGTCATGTGCAGATGCCTGATGATCATCTTCCAAAACAACTACTGTACTCTATTCCGAACTTAAAAATGGAAACGTGCTAAGAGGAAGGCACGCTTGGCAAACCCTCACCGTGATCAACTCCTGCCCAGATGCCTATGTCGCCACTGTGGAAGGACGTGTGGATCCAGAATTGGCTTCCACGGTCACTTACGGACTCGCTGTTAAGACCGTGTTCGTGGAAGACAATCGGCTACGACAGATCGCCAAAGAAGACACCCACATCCTCAGGTTTGCAGGGGTTTTTTTGCCTGCGAGCGCGTCTCTCTTTCTCTCTTTGCGTCTTGAAGGAAGCAGGGCTAGAAGCGCCCCGCCGAGCGACAGTTACGAGAAAGTTGGCTGCGTGGGTGCCTCCCTCGCGGGAGGGAGGAAGAAAGAAAATGAAAGAAAGGCGCTCCCTCCCGGGCAGGCAGGCAGGCAGGCGACTCCCGAAGCCTCGCTGCGGTCGACCCCCCTTCCCCGGCCCAGCCTCCCCGCTCTCCTCCGAGCAGCTGCGCTTTCTCCTCCGCGAAACGCCCGGCGAACCCGCTACCTACGCTGCGAAAGAAAGGGCGGGAGATCGAGAACCCGCGGTCTCCCTTCTTCCTCGGTTTCCCGCGGGTGGGAGGAGGAGAACCGCCGCTCAGAACGCGCGCGCGCACACACACACACGCGCACACACGCCCCTCGGCTATAAACAAAAGCGCCTCACAGCAGCAGCCTGAGGGAAAGAAGCCGTTGCTCTCGCGCGCGCCCGCCCGGCCTCGTTTCCAGAGAGGGTCTCGCGCCGGCGGCTCCGTTTCCGTTGGGACCGGGAAACCGCCGCCGCCGCCACAGAACCCCTCGCGAATGGCGCTCAAACCACAATCTCTCTCTCTCTCGGCTCCTCAGGTTTCCATACCTGCTTAGTGGTGGCGACGCTCCTGAGGCGCTTTCTCCTCGCCCCGGTTGGCGGAGGTTTCAGAAGCAGCCCGGACGTTTTCGCCGCCGCCCCGAAGCAGCACTACTTCATCCTGTCGGCGACCATCACCGCCCTCCCGTCACGGCGACGCCTGGCCCGCCCGCCCGCTCCGCCCTCCGCGCGGCCGCTTTGAAAAGGATTCCGCCCGACAGGGGCCGCTCAGAACGGCTCCAATCGCCGCCGCCTCCCGCCGCCTTTATTACCCCGACTCTTTTCTCTCTCTCGATAACTCGCATAGCCCAGCTCCTTCTTCTCCCCGCCCTCACGCCACCCTCATTGGCACGTTCCTCTCAAACAGGAACAGGCATCCCGGCGGCTCGTTGGCCGGGCGAAGCGTCGCTCTCCCGTGCCCGCCTCCCGCCTTCATCCTCAGTGGCTACCTCGGCGGTAAGGCCCCGGCTCCGAGCCTATGCGCCAAGGCGGGCGACCTGTCCGGCCAATCGGCACGCCGAGGTGGTCAAAGCTCCACCCTCCCCACACGCTTATTGGTGCGAAGAAGTCGCTTCCTCTCTCTGGGAGTGGGTCAAGGTGGACATCAATCTTGGTTCTGTCCTCGGGAGCCCCGAGAGGGCTGAGAAAGACCGCCCAGCTGTTCAACGTTGATGCGGAGAATTCAGGGTTTTTTTTGGGCCCTTTAAATCTCCCCTCGTGGGGTTTTTCCTCGTGGGCCAAATCTCTGTTCCATTTTAAATGAGAAAGGTGGCGCTGTTCCTTCAGGGGGTTTAAAATGCTTTAAATTTCACATAATTTGGATTTAGGGATTTTTTCCCACTTGTTGATTGTGCCTTGGACCCGTCTGCACACACACTCTGCTTTTCTCTTACAGCTGAGCAACATTGGTTTTTTGCGTGTACCGCTTGATGCAAGTTGCTTGCAGACAGGAGCTTAATATTTAAAACTATTCATTTAAATATTGCTACGCTGCACTTTCATTAAAACACACACAATACCATGTATTATTATTTTTAAAAATAATAGTACAATAGCATCAGTAAATATTGGTTGGTATAAATAAATATCAGTCTACAGATAGGTAGCCGTGTTGGTCTGCCATAGTCAAAACAAAAACAAAAAAATCCTTCCAGTAGCACCTTAAAGACCAACTAAGTCAGTTCTTGGTATGAGCTTTCGTGTGCATGCACACTTCTTCAGATACACTGAAACAGAAGTTTCCAGACCCTTCTATAAATGTATCGCAGGTACAAGAGAGGTTTGAGTGGGTAGGAGTTTAGGAAACGTTCTAAATCTGCCATGAAGATGTTGGCATACTGTGGGGCCATGCGGGTGCCCATTGCTGTGCCGCTGATCTGAAGGAACAGGTCATCACCGAATTTGAAGTTGTTGTGGGTAAGGACAAATTGGCAGAGTTTGGTGGCAAAGTCCGCTGTGGTTTTATCTGAAATGGTGTTCCTTATAGCTTGTAAACCATCGTTGTGTGGGATGTTGGCCGGGCGTAAGACCTATTGCAGTCGTTAAGAGTCGTCAACAGGCTCATCACAGCTATCTGCCAATCACCTATTCCCACCACCCTTCTGAGTAATACCCCTCCCCAACTTCTCACTATATAGAAGGGTCTGGAAACTTCTGTTTCAGTGTATCTGAAGAAGTGTGCATGCACACGAAAGCTCATACCAAGAACTGACTTAGTTGGTCTTTAAGGTGCTACTGGAAGGATTTTGTTGTTGTTGTTTTTGTTTTAAATATCAGTCTGTCACTTTTAGGACTATGATCCCATGTGCAGAAAATGTCCATCCATGAGGAACACAAATCCTATAATCCATCTAGAAGCACCCACAAAGGCTAATCTGTACCCCACCTATTATTTCTGCCTGTTCGTCTCATGCTTTTCCAGAGCTGAGGTTATTCTGCTATCCGTGTACTGGTGATTGTGGTGTGCTGTAGCGTGCTAGGAGTGACTTAAGCCTGAAAAAAAAAGTTTTTCTACTTTCCCATTTCAACTTTTCCTTCATAATTGTTGGTGGATGTGCTTGCTGACCTGCAAGTTATCCACCATTTTCATTACTGGTCTTCCATTTCTCTGCCTTTGGCAAGTTTGAAGACAAACCATTTAAAATACTTTTGGGTGTGTCATTGGGCAGCTGTGAAGTTCTGCAGAGTATCAAAAAATGCTGCCTGAAGTACATTGGGGAAGGTAGCGGAAGTTCCCATTGCTGAAGGGAAAGTAGATTCAAGTCCACCATACAGCTTCAGGCTGTAATTCTGCTGGAGAAGGCCTCAATTGGAGTGGCGACAGTTAAGTGTAGACCCAATTTCAGTGGTTCACATTCTGGAATTCACTGGAAAATGTGCAATGGTAGCGCATTGTGTGGGTGGGGAATTTTCTTACATGTATGGTGATGTTTTGCTAGATGCTGCTGATTGTCACACCCCTTCTTCCATCTGGGATGCTACTCACCCAGTATTGTATGTAAGACTGCACACACAAAACATTTGCAACAGTTGTAACATACCTTTTCATGTGGGGTGATTTGTGTCTGCCTGCCACAGAATTGACTGATGTACTTGCCAGCAATTCAATACAGATTTCAGTCATCAATCTTACTTTCTCTTCCCAAGTTTCAGGCATTCAGTTCCAAGATGGCGGCGCGTTCATACGCTGCGGCTCTGAGCTCCCAATACCTCACCTACTCACGCACAAAACTGGTAAACATCGGGCTCACAAGAAAAATATAGATAGAGAGTTTCAAAGGTCCCACTGTATACAAAACTGCATAGTAAGACCTCCGGGATCTCTCTGGATTGTCGACGGGAGGGGGAAGTGCTGAAAGAAGCGAAAGAGAAAAGAGCGAAAGCAAAAACGTGGTTGCAGAGCTGGTCTGTTAACCCGGCTTTGAAAAAGACCCACCAGACCAGCACTGCCAAGCGCCTTCCTGGCCAACATCAGATCTCTCATCCACAAAATTGACGAATTACAGTTGCTGATGGCAGCAAACAAGCTTCTTTGTGAGAGCTGTGTGGTAATTATTACAGAAACTTGGCTACATTCAGCAGTACCGGATGCGGCAGTTGAGCTGATAAATCGAATAATTTATCACTCTGGTAGAAACAGTGATTCTGGTAAAGCTAGAGGTGGAGGAGTTTGTATTTACATACACAATGGTTGGTGTGTTAACAACAAAGTAGCTTACACATATTGCTCCCCAGATCTAGAATTGATGGCAGTTACATGTCGGCCATTTTATTTGCCTAGAGAAGTAACTGTCATAATTATTATAGCTGTTTATATCCCATCCGATGCTAATGTCAGTGCTGCAGGGTGTCACCGTCATTATTATTTTTAGTAGCCATCAGATGTGCAGACATTAGCTCAAATGTTTGTACAATTTGATTGCAATTTTTTTCCAAAGTTGTTAATGCTTCAGGGATCAGGTGGGAGATGACTGCATGGTGTCTCAACACATCAACACGGTGCAGAGAGATTGTGCAGCAAACTTGCAGAACCAGTTTTCTCTGAGCTCATTTTTTGATAGGAATTGTTCTTTTGCACAGACGACAGTGAGCAGGTTTCAAAAGTGGCTCCATTACTGTACTCAAATAATTGTTTTTTTTGTAGCCCAAATAACTAGAGAGTAATCATTACAGTGTAGTGCAATTATACATGTCTTTTCAGAAGCAAGCCCAGTTGACTTTAGTGGGACTTAGAGTAAATAATGTTGAGCTTGATTTGAATGTATGGTGTTCAAATCAAATAACAAAGTACAGTGGTACCTCGGGTTAAGAACTTAATTCGTTCTGGAGGTCCATTCTTAACCTGAAACTGTTCTTAACCTGAGGTACCACTTTAGCTAATGGTGCCTCGTGCTGCCACCACACAATTTCTATTCTCATCCTGAAGCAAAGTTATTAACCCAAGGTACTATTTCTGGGTTAGCAGAGTCTGTAACCTGAAGCCTCTGTAACCTGAAGTGTCTGTAACCTGAGGTACCACTATAGTAATAATTCAAATGACCGGTTTTGCTCTGAGAACTTATGCATCAAAACTTAAGAGTACCCAACATTCATTATTTGGTGTTAATTTTTTTAGAAATCAGGATCTACGTGGATCTCCTATTGGTGTTCGGAGTTAACATTCTCACAGAAGCTAAACAGAAATTGGATCCCTGTTGGAGGAGTATACCTGGAGGTTGGTATAAGTGAGGTTAGGAAAATAAGAAAGCTATATTTATTGATGGAATTACATGCTCAAAAGGAAATAGCCTTGTTCTAACTAAGGTGCAGGTGGCAAAAAAACCCCACAAAAAAAACATGCAAGAGACTCAAGGTGGTTCATTGCAGGGCCATTTCTAAGAATGGGGCTCACATTTTGGGAGAATGGGTGGTGCTGAGGGTGAGATGTATCTCTTGTGCATGTGGTCCTATGGTATAGCGGTTAGCACTCTGGACTGTGAATCCAGCGATCTGAGTTCAAATCAAGGTAGAACCTAAAATTTGAATTTCGAGAGCCAGTGTGGTGTAGTGGTTAGAGTGTTGGACTAGGACCTGGGAGGCCATGGTTCAAATCCCTGCTCAGCTATTAAACTCACTGGGTGACCTTGAGCCAGTCACTGTCTCTGAGCCTAACTGTCAGGTTCCCAGCGTGATAACACAGTAAGCGTAGATAATGAAAAGGAGGATTTATTGCAGAAACAAACAGATAGCTCCGGACGGCTCTAACGAAGCCTCCGGCGCCATTACTCAAGATGACCCTTCTGAAGAGTTCTTTCGGCATCTCCAACAGATATTGAACTTATGACTCTGATGTTTCTTGTTTTGCTTCTGATCTAACAGCACCCCCATTCAGCGACTCTATGGACTTATTAGATCAGATCCAACCTCTTCCAGGTCTAAGAGGGGTTTGTTTGCGTCTGATTGTGCTTCCATCAAGCTTTGGCTGTGTTCCAGACTTCTCTCAGCTACTGCCTTACCATCCGGCTCCTCAAGGTCAGGAAAAGCCAAAGTCTGCAACTGCTGGCTATCTCCTGCCTAACTAACATCAAAGCCTCCCTGTTGTTGGCTGCTTTCTGTATTTGGCTGCAAACCCTCACTTTGAGCTGGCTCATTCCTGACACTAACCTACCCCACAGGCTTCTTGTGAGGGTGCAGTGGGGAGGAAGAGAACCAGGTATGCCACATTAATCTCTTTGGAAGAAAGGTGGGATATAAATGCAATTAAATAAACAAATGTTGAGAAAGTTTGTCAGCAACATGCCTGTGCTCCAGATTGGCTAGTTCCTTCCATTTCTGGGCAAGGAGGGGGTGCTGGCACTGCATGGCGGGGTCATCAAGAATGCTAAGGTGCAGCTTGCATTCCTGTGATTATGTTTAAATTGTTTCTGTTCACTTTGTTCCCCCTCTGGTCTTGAGCTAAGCACATATTAGTTGTTCTCCAAGCATCTCTCTGCCCCTGCTATAATTACAATAAAGACTGCCATATACTTCAAAGTATGGAAACATTTCCTTTCCTTAAATAAAAGCAGGGGGGTTGCTTCTTTTTCTGCGTGTTTTGCCAAGATAATGTCAAATATGCAGATATTGTCCTTTGCCAGAAATTATTCACATTGTTTCACTGAGATAAACTACTGAATTTCCCAGGCTTCAGCTGTAGGTTTGCAGGAACTTCAGGGTTTTGAGAAAATGCTTTTGAAATATTTTTCTTATATAATTTCTCACAAGGGAACCTCACAAGTTTTGTACTTTTTCATCATGATTTGCTACCATGTGGATGCTTTTCATGCTCTTATCAAAACTATTTATAGTATATAGTATTATTGGAATGTACAGGGGACTGATCTTTCCAACAAATCAGTTTTCTGATTCCAAAATATCCAGATGTTCCCAGGGCTACAAAGTCCAGACCCTTAAAGTTCTTTTGATAGCTGCATAGAAGAAATAATTTCACCATGCTGCTTTAACCCTTATAGTGCTACAGTCATCACATACAATGGAATCAGTATGGACAGTAACACCATTTACTTAAACAGATCCACTCTTGACTTAGTGCTTTCAGACTTGCAGCAGAAGACTTCCACTTAATAAAACATAACAGAAGGATCTTAGCAATGGATGCTTGTTTCACAATTAGCATGTTAAAACTATTTTGGAAATTCTTGAGTCATGTTCATATCAAGCACATCTGCCTGCAGTTTTCTTTCTCATACTATTTATAGGTGCTCTGTAAAATCTGACATTGGATATTATAACTAGTTCCTTATTGCATTAGATCCAAAACTGTTTTACTATGAGAAGGAGTAGATTTGCTTGCTTTGAAAGGGACATTTATAATTTGCTGGACCTAGCCAGTCAATCCTCCCCTTCTTGATATTATTATTTTTAAAATAATTTTTTATTCCCCCCCTTCTTGATAATAATAAATACCCAGGAGTGCAAATAAGTAGTTGGCTACACTTTTCTAAGTACCTGATACATGCCATCAAGCCTCAACAAATGAAAGCCATCCCACAATATAGGACTAGGTGCTTTGAGCATGTTAACTACATGCAATGGAGTCCAGGTTCCTACAGATGTGAGCAACTGTATTGATGTAAATTTCCAGTATCTACAAAATAGTTGATGAACAAGTCACACTGGTCCCTTTTATCATTTTGTTGGTCAGACTGGAGAAGGCGAGGGACTTCCTGTAAAATAAATACTCTCCTGGACAGCATTGATGACAATGCAATATTGGCAGAGAAATACTGCTTCTACATTGCCTTTACCACCATAGAATAAGCTATAACATGAGTTATATGACTTCCTTTTACTTTATATATTCCGTATATGTTCCAGTTTCCATGCTAGGAGAAAACTTTCCAATGATATTTAAGAATCCAGCTGGATTGATATGCCTTTATATCAATGAATCCATTAATTTATTGTTTGGAAAGTTTATTGTGTTCTGCACCATAATGTAGAATTATTTTCCTACTAGCAAACAAAATGGCATTCATGCTGGAGGAAACTTTCAAAGTCTTCGCAAAATTCTGAAAGGAGAGCTTTTCAATTGCTGTGGAGGAAAACTTGGCGCTTGTAAATCAGAAAAATCTGGCAGTCATAACCAGTGTACTAATTTGGTTGCCTTGTGAGTGATCTGAATCCTACTATGTGGTGTTTTGGTCTTAGAACAGCATGCCTATTGTATTCACCACAAAGGCCACAGGAGGCTGCTGCCCCCACAGTGACCAGATCAACATTTTAAAATAAAATATCTTATGGAGCAGTTAAGTGTCCCCCTTGCATTTACCCAGAGGCAGCAGCCAAAATTCAGGATGGCAAGAGGGATATATAACATAATAACATAATATTGGGTCTTTTTCACATTTTTTCATGGGTGGGGTACATTGTGGAACTCAGAATCAACACAGCTCGCTCAAAAGTGGAATGGGCTGTTGTTTTGCCAATAGTGTGACTTGGACAATGGACTAAGCTGAGCACAGAATGTACTGCTGCTGTCCTCATCGTGAACATGCCACGCCAAGGGTGGAATCCCAAGCTGGTTGTCAGTCACTTGTAGGGACAAATCCACTTATGCATTCAAGTCTTTTGCCCACAAATCAGAGTTCTGCAACCTGCAGGATTAATGGACCTGCATGACTTTCGCAATCATGCACTTTTACCAAAGCCTTGTCGCTTTCAGCTTTTGTAACTGCATGCCTTTTGCCGTTTCTATATCTTAGTTTTGTCTTGGGGAATTTGGGGAGCTATATGGGCTGGCTGCCAGACTAGAGTGGGAGTGGGGGTGGGATGGGTAGGACCATAAGATGCAAGATGGGAGCAGTGAGCAGTCCTCTAGGCCACTTGGCTCAAATTGGGATGGTAGTGGTGGAGGTGAGCAGGAAAAGCAGCCAGGTTGGCAGCAGTTCTTGCTCCAGGCACTTTCATCAATGGCTAGGGCAACTGTAGAAGGAGCTGGGTAATCTTCAGGGCTGTTTCCATGACCTGTGCCATCTAGCCTCCCCTTGGCTGGTGGCCTAGCAGCAGCACAGCGGGCACCAGCTTCAGCCAGTGATCCTGAGTTCTTGTGCATTTCTCTGTGCTATCTGCTGTGTACTTTTTTCTTCATCTGCTATAAGCTGTCTTTCCTTTGACCCACACTAATTGTAAAGTTGTGGGTGAACATATCAGACAACACAGATTCTTCAAACAGCTCTTGTTTATTCACAGGCCAGAACTGAACTAAACTGAAGGGTTCAGCCAGTCTGCTTATACAGAGCTCTACTACAACACAACTGTAACAACTTCCTGTAACTATCCAATCACTGAACGTCACTTTCAATCCCTTATTTGCATATGTGGACCTGAGTGAAAACTATCTACAGTATCCCCCTGCTGGCCCAGGGTGAGAACTTCAGTACATAACACTAATGTTCATGGCGCTTGTGGGCTCTGCCATTGTCAGGGACTAGCTGGATACTGCAGAGGGAGCACAGGGAGTTTGGCTTGGAAGAAGGGATCAGTGATCCGGGGAAACTTGGGACAGCTGGGAGATGAGAGCTAGGTGCAGGAGAAGCTACAGGATTGGAGAGTGAAGAACAGGTGCAGGAGGTGGGAGAGAGAGGTCAAGCAGTTGTAGAGTCAAGGACTTCCACACCTCTTCCTCCTGCCTCCACCTCTCCTGCTCCACTGTCTCCCAGGACCAGGAGAGGATTGAAGTGGGAGGAGCAGAAACCAGTTACATGCAGGTGTAGTCTTTGCCTGCTTGCGCGTAGGTCGGATGGGGAAGCTGAGATTTGGGGTGGAGCCTCCCCGTTGAGGCAACTGCCTCATCGGGTGCACACCTAGACATAGCCAAGAGACATAGGGCTGACTGACATGCCTTCTTCGAACTTGTAGGTGTATTCTTGACAATAAATAATTCCTCACTGGACCTTCTTGCCTGACTGAGCTGCAACAGCCATGTATGTACCTGTTGGCTTGCGTAAGTAATCTGATGGTATTCTTCATCTATACAATGAGAAAATATATTCTAGGGTGTATGTGACTCTGATCCACATAGGTGACGTGATCTGTAGTCAGTAGATTGTCTCATTTCTTTGACCTACCTCATCTGCATGCTATCTGAAATGTACTCGGAGTCCTGCAGTGATTTCATGCTCTTTATTGCAGCTTGTAAAACAGTGATTCAAGTGCCCCCCAAACCTCAAGCTTTTATGTACATTATTTATACAACGAGTCCTGCCTGGTTGGCTGATTCTGTTTCCCTCCTGGAGCCTGACTGGTCTTTTTCTGCAGGCCAATCAGTTGTTTCATTCTACGATCCTACCAGCCTAATAGGCTGATTAACTTCTTCCTGGAGCCTGATTGGTCTTCTCCTGCAAGCGAATCAGTTGTTGCATTCTATGATCCTGCTTGCCTATTGTTCTAGGATCCAAGGTTAGTACATAACAATATCAAACCTGTGGAAGTTCGTGCCCGGCCTTCACAAGTCTCAGCCACAAGATGGTTAGGTTATTGGCCTAGGGAGAACTGGCTTCTAGTCTCAAGTGGGCAAGAAGCGTGTGCACAGGCAAAACCAGTCAGTGTTCCAGTGTTCCAAAATCAGTCAGGAATCCGTGATAAAAGAGCCTCAGTGAAAAATCAGAGGGGTCAACAACTGGTGTGTAGTCAGGTTGTTTCCTATAAAGTTGACCCCATCTAGATTGCAAATTTGACAGTCCTAGCCCTCTGAAACTCTGCCTGATCCTGTTCTGACTCCATTAATGTGTCCTATGTTGAACGAGCTAGTGTGCTGCAGTTTCTAGCTGCTTTCAGTTGGAATATTAATAATAATAATTGCTTCATGGTACTTGAGCTCCACCTAACCATGCTATGATTTTCCAGATGACTCTGCACGTACAGTACTAGAAAAGATCTGAATGTTAGGCCCCACTTATTACCTGTGTGAAACATGTTTATTTTGAAGTAAGCTCAGCTAAAACCACCAGAGTGTAAGAGAACCCACTGCCCAAACATTATTGCATAAAAAATAAAGTAAGTAAATGTGTTTCTCTTTTGCTATGCCTTCTAACAAGATTCAGGTAGGTAGCTGTGTTGGTCTGATGCAGTTGAAATATAAAAAATAAAAAATTGTCCAGTAACACCTTAGAGACCAACTAAGTTTGTTCTTAGTACTGTATAAGCTTTTGTGTGCATGTACACTTCTTCAGATACCATCTGCCGAAGTATCTGAAGAAGTGTACATGCACATGAAAGCTTATATCAAGAACAAACTTAGTTGGTCTCTAAGGTACTACTGGACAATTTTTTTTATTTTGTATATATTTTGCCCAATTATAACTTCTCTTTCCTGTTTCTCTAGCAAATCATGTATTCTGAATATAGAAAACATGCTTTGAATTCTTCATGTTGGATATTTCATTTTGAACTGAGAAAAACAAGCATCAAATGTCCAACAATGCGGTCCTCTACGTATCTAGCCAAAGTAAATCTCATTAAGTTAATTAAGACCGATGATGGCTGCTCCACTGACGCTACTTGGCTCAAGCCCTTTCTTGTCTCACACACGTTTTATACTTCCTTGAATTTAGAGGCATTTCTGTCATTCTCCTGCTCTCTGGCTATTCTGCTCTCTGTACCACTCAGCCAATCTTAATACAAAAGTATAGCTCTGGCCATGAAGTGCTTCCCATGTGCTTTAAGCAAGAAAAAAACATGTGAATGATTGGGCTGCTGGAAAGTCAGCCCTGGTAGGAAAGCTCCTACCACAATTCAAAGTGTTGGTGCTGACCTTTAAAGCCCTAAACGGCCTCGGTCCAGTATACCTGAAGGAGCGTCTCCACCCCCATCATTCTACCCGGACGCTGAGGTCCAGCGCCGAGGGCCTTCTGGCGGTTCCCTCATTGCAAGAAGCAAAGCTACAGGGAACCAGGCAGAGGGCCTTCTCGGTAGTGGCGCCCACCCTGTGGAACGCCCTTCCAGCAGATGTCAAAGCGATAAACAACTACCTGACATTCAGAAGACATCTTAAGGCAGCCCTGTTCAGGGAAGTTTTTAACGTGTGATATTTTACTGTATTTTTGGTTTTTATGGAAGCCGCCCAGAGTGGCTGGGGAGGCCCAGCCAGATGGGCGGGGTATAAATAATAAATTATTATTATTATTATTATTATTATTATTACTCCAGCTGTTGTTATGAGGCTTTCTAGCACACACACTGTAGCAGATATGGGGAGAGCCAGAGCTGCTTAAAAAGTAGCATTAGCCTATCAGAATACTACATTGGTTTTGAGCATAGTCAAATCTGTTTCACCGAAGGCCAGAGAAGCAACAGTGTCTCCTACTTTGCAATTTAGTTCAATATTTGTTTTGTTACCTTACAATAGAGCAAACAAAAGAAACAACAGTGAGTCTCTTTCTATAATAAATATTGTTTAATTAATCATTTTGCTGCTTTTAATTGGGGAACTGGGAGGAGACATAAGTCGACAGCTTTGCATATGTGTTGTAATTAACTGTGTTAACCATTTCCGTATATTTACTCCTTAAAAGCTGCAACAGCTACTGTATGGGGCAGGTCAGGTAGTTCTGGGTCACATGAAATTAGAATATGGATTTTAGTCTGGTATGATGAACTCTACACATGAACAGAGATTATTACTTCACATTTTGAGGACTGAGCCATGCATTGCAAATGTGTTCTGATGTGCCCTGGCTCAAATTAAACAATAATTTTTTCCACCCATTGGTGTGTTCTTTTAATGTATGGGAAAAAATGTTTTGTATAAGGAAGTGAAACCGATGCTGTCAGGAAATTGCACGCAAGCCGGAAGCAAGTTTTCCTCACCTCTACAAAGTTTTTGTGTGTCAAAGTTTTTTTTTGGCAACAGGTATGTAGGTGCAGTATGTAGGTGCAGTACATGAATTCAAAAATTTATTTCACATGGTCTTGGATGTAGCCAGGATTTATGTTGAGGGGGCAGGCTTCATGATAAGGGGGGTGGCAGATCCTCAGTATTTTTATTGATTTATTTGATTGCTTGGCAGCTCCCCCCTCCTCCCCCAGCTATGCTCATGGACATGTTGTGGTTTATTTCTTAGTAAGAGGTAAAAATCATACTTATGCCTTCATACACAGAAGCACTTTGCTTGTCCACAGATGTGCAGAGGAATTATTGAGTTGGGTTTTTTTTTTTTTTAGAGACTAGGCACTCTGCACATGTGCAAGGGCACCCTTCCCTTTAAAAAGTGCTGCGGGACTCCTAATGCTGCAAAAACAGTAAGTTGTTAAAAACTGCAGCTCTACCAAGTCAAAATGTTACTCAAGTCAGCCCCGAGGTAACCGTGTGTAGGACTGCAACCTCAAAACTCTCTTAAATAATTTTTCTCTCTTTTGCTTCAAGTTCAAACTAAACACATATGAGAAATATTCGGTGGTCCCCCCCCCCCGCCATACTTTCAGAATAAAAAATTGCTCGCAATGCCCTGATTTTTTTTACTCGTTTTTATTGGGTTTTTGTGTCTGTCACAATGCAAACGGGTACATCCATTGCCTCCACTTTAATTTCGTAGCATTTCTCACAGTTCGTTGACGGACCGATTTCCAAATACACTGGAAAGCAAACGGACAACACAGCTACTTTATAACACGATTGCGGGGCATCCGGCAAATGTAGAACCGTGCAGCTTATACAAAAATAGTAGGAATGATTCCCACAACATCCATATTCTGCACAGAAACAAGTATTTCAATACTACACTACACTTAAATGTCTCGTTTGTTCTTGGATCCTCTCCTGCTGCCACACCCTTTGGGAGCCTCGGTATTTTGTTTTGTTTTTAATTGGGTTTTATAAACAAGAATAACGTTATACAAACAAGCATGCCAAGTTTTCTCATGTCATTTGTATATCACAAAAATAGCATAATAAATGTGGGAAAATATCTACAACATATTAAAGTATCCGCTGCCTGTCTTTCGGAGCCACGGTGTTTGGTTTTGTTAATTAGGTTTTATAAACAAGAATAACGTTATACATAAGACAAACAAACATAAATCATAGCCTTATTCAAAATTACACTTATTAACATTGTTAAGTGACTTCCTCGCTTCCCCTTGGTTGAATTTCACTGCATATCCTTTTAACGGTTTTCCAAATCACAATTCTTAAACTTAATGACATTCTTAGATCTTCACATTATGAAATTAAACATATTAATTCACCCCTTAACATAAATAAAATCCTAAGCCAATGTTTGTTTGTTTATAATGATATAAAAAATTTTTTAGAAAAAAAGAAAAGAATAACGTTATACAAATAAGCATGCCCGGTTTTCTCATGTCATTTGTATATCACAAAAACAGCATAATAAATGTGGAAAAATATCTACAACCTATTCACGTATCCGCTGCCTGTCTTCTCCCCCATTTCCCTCAGGGTTCCGTTCCCACGGCCAGCGCCGCCTCCCTACCGGCGGAGGGGGCAGGAAAGGTTTCGCGGCCCCGGGGTTCCGGGAGGGAAGCGAGACCTCTAGTCCCTAGGGCCGCCCTCGGAGGCTGCGTCTTCTCCCGCCTCCTCCGACCCCCGTTCCGCCGGCTTCCGGGTTTCCCTTCTAGGCGTCATGTCGTCTATGGGAACGGGCGCCCTCGATGCCCTTCCTTCCGGTGTCTGGAAACCGCGCTTCCGGTTTCTGCGCGCTCCCCTCACGCTCCCTTGTTTCTCGGTCAATAGAAAGTCGCCGTTTCGTTTGCCGCCGCCGCCGCCGCGCTTCTGACAGGCCCCTTCCCACCCCACATGGAGCCCCCCGGGCAAGTGCGCGGTGGGGCCCACAGACCCGACCCCGGAGGCCCTCGCCAGGTACGCTCCGCCGCTTCGTGCCCTTCTGGCCTAGAGTCGCCATCTTTCAAAAAACGTCACTTTCTGGACGCCCGCAAAGGGGTCGAGCTTTGCATACCAGCCCTAGCAATGAAATAAAATGCAGTGTAAGAAAACCACCACAATTGTTGAGCTTTGTCTTTTCTTTTTTTTTTAGAAACCTAGCCCCAAGGTTGCCATATTCTTGCAAGAAGTTGTCAAGTTTTTTTGTGTTTTTTTTAGGAAGACCCCAAAATTCAGAAGTGGAAGAAGAATATTTACACGCACCAACCCCTAGCAATAACATAATTTTTATTTTATTTTGAGAAACATAGCCCTTTTGCCTAGGATTGCCATATTCCTGATGCCTGCAAAGTGGTCAAGCTTTATTTGCACCAACCTTAGCAATAAAATACAATGCAAGGAAACCGCCACAACTGTTGACCTTTTTTGCCTAGGGTTGCCATATTCCTCATGCCTGCAAAGTTGTCGAGCATCTTTTTACGAAGACCCCAAAATTCAGAATCAGAAGAATCATTATTTGCACTAGCCCTTAGCCTAGCAGCAAAATAAAATACAATGTAAGGAAACCACCACAATTGTTGAGCTTTAGGGTTGCCATATTCCTGATACCCGCAAAGTTGTCTATTTTTTTTTTTTTAGGACCCCAAAATTAAGAATCGGAAGAAGAGTCTTTACTTGCACACCAGCCCCCAGCCCTAGCAGTAAAATAAAATACAATGTGCTGAAGATAGAGGAGATTTGCATCAATAATCTAGTAATAGATCTTATTCTGATTCCTCAACATCACTCAGCGGGTTTCAGGGCTAAGTAGTGATCTGAACCCTAGTGTTCCAGAGCCTAGTCTAACACTTAACTGTTCACCATGTTGACTTTTTTCTGCATAAAAGATGTAAAATGTTTCCAATCCTTATTGGAGAGCATTTTATTGTTACAAACTTTGTACAAGTGTTATTAGGGCTGGTGTTTATATGACTGTAGGCATGCATATCAACTCATATGTTCTCATAACATATATAAATCAGTGTTCAAAACATCTATAGGACCATGGTCCAGAGTTATGTCAAACCAGATGTTATACTCGTTTTCTTGGGGCATTAGGCCCTATGTTATATTACAAGCTGCTTTGAGACTCTACCATTTTAAAGCTGCCTTTTACTATACAGCACAAACTGCACCTCAAATACTAATAATTCTGTTACAGTTCACTTCATGAGATGCACTTTATCTCATGTTATCCAGAGTTACAGATATGCATATATACACACATATATACAGTTGTAATTGAAATTATTCAACCCCAATTGCAAATCAGGTTTATTATAAAAAAATTATAGACTTTCAGCTGTTTGCAATGAGCAAATAAAAAAGAAGCAGCAATTGAAATAGATCAGCACAACATTGGTAGGTGTATATATTTGGGTACATAGGTAATACATATGCAAGTGTGTCTAAAATAACAACAATGTAAGAGTGAACAGGAAATGTTAGACTCCTATGCTTTAGTCACCTATTGTGGGTAAACAATATTCTCACTTGGTTTTCGTTTTTCTAAAATAATATGTATTGTGGACCCTTGATAAAAATGGTAATAAATGCTTGTATTTCCCATTTGACAGTATTGCTAGTGTATGTCACACACTGACCCTTTATGTTTGGTATTTTTCTATTAAAGGGCCAGTTTAGCCATTCCTATGTACCCACAGAGGATGAAAAGAGAGTCTTTGAAGAATGCAATACTGAGAGCCTCTGGTACAGATGTAAGTGAAATGCTCCAATAAGTAATCTTTACTTTTTCATGTCTGTTGTTTTGCCAAACAGTGTGTCAAATAATGACTGTCCAAACCTGTAAATAAAAAGTATAACTCACGTTGGGAAATTCATGCTATTTACTAAGTCATGTGAGAGAAACTTCAAACAGCTCCCCAGACACTTCCATTAATATTTAAAAGCTACTCTTTAATAAGCCACAAAATATCAGATTTTATTCTCTGCGGCATCCTGAAGTACACTTTTCACACCTTATTTGTAGGTCATACAGTGGTACCTTTGAAGTCAAATGGAAGTTCGTTTGACTTCCAAAACGTTTGGAAATGAAGGCGCATCTTCCGATTGGCTGCAGGAAGCTCCAAAGAACGTTCGCAAACCAGAACACTCACTTCCGTGTTTGCGGCGTTCGAGAGCCTAAATGTTCGACTTGCAAGGCATTCGGGATCCAAGATACAACTGTACTTGCATCCCACGTTTTTAAAAAGAAGTTGAATACAAAATAGGGTTACTCAGTTTATCCTTAAAAGAACCCTAAGAGAGAAAGAGAGAGTGACTAACCCAAAGTCATCTAGTAAGCTTCCTGGCTGGGGAGGAATTTGAACTCTGGTTTCTTTCGTCCAGTATTCTATCCATTACGGAGTGTACTGGGATAGTGCCTCTGTAGAAATGTTTCTGCCCATTTGCTTTGCTGAGTACTGCTTTGCTGTCTCTAGCAACTGTGACTGTTGTCATTGCAGTTGTGCTGGCGTGCATATTGTTGGATATGGTACTAATTCCCGCAACCCCGAACCAGGATAATATTCAGTTTACATTGCTCAATAAATCTTCGATGCTGTGAAAGCTAATAAAAAAATAAAATACGACTGTAAACACATTTGTTCTGAGCTGCACTTTCTCTTAAAATGAAACAAAACCCAAAGCTTTTTTTTTTGGCAGTGTGTACTTTAGAAAGGATTCTGTGCTGTACAAATCATAAGCATGTCTGCTGAGAAGGAAGTCCTACTGCACTCAAAGGGAATTTCTCCCTAATTTGCTTACAATTTGTTTTTGTTCCTGAAAATATATTCAGTTCTATTCTCCATATAAATACATATTTTCTCCTATTTCCACTCACAGCGCTGCCTTTTTCTGCTGTTGGCATGCTTGTCACCCAAATACTAATTAAAAAAGGTAAGTTTCAAGCAACTTTGACTGAATATGGATGTCTGCTATTTGGAAATATTTTTCATATATAATATATATGAATTAATTATAGAAAAAGATTAGACATATGTTTCGGGGGGGGGAGAGTTATTGAATGTAGCCTACCATACAAAGGAAAGAGTTGCATCCATTACTTGACCCACTTTGGCCCCTGACTGCACCCACCCTTGGCCTGCGGTCCCCAAATGGTTTCCCTTGACAGAATGTGGCTCCCAAGCTGAAAAAAGTATTATCCAACCCTGGATTAACAACATGTGCTTATGGAGCCAGTGTTTGAAAACACAGATCATACATTGACAACTGCAAAATAATAGACTTGTAAGGGGAAACTTGAGCTACTCAGTTTTCTTCAGAAATAGTCAACAGAGATAGTTCCAAAGAAAGACTTGGGCATTTATGGAAGACTATAATTTATACCATGGTTCAGGATTTTATAGTTTTTAAAGAAGGATATGCTTAAAAAAAGAGAGATCTGTTACTTTATGCTTTGATTTAGTATGTAGAATATTTCAAGTCACCTGCAACATGTAGCTCATTTGGGCTATGATATACCTGAATACTATTAAAAACTGTTGTCCTGATTCAGTATTGCACATTCCTTTGCATACATGGATCTTCTGCTTTTGTGGAAATGAATGGAGCCATCTACTTATCTGGCTCCTTCCTTATATTAAAAGCTGGCGAAGAATGGAATTGTGTGTGTGTGTGTGTGTGTGTGTGTGTGTGTGTGTACACACACAAGCACACACACTCTTTCACTCTCTCTCCATGTTATTTAACTGGAGTCTCCCAACTTCTTTAATCAAAGCATTTAAATGTAATATTAGAAAACTATTTTCAAACTGACGCACAACAGCTTTCCAGTGGTCTTCACTGTTCCCTCCAGGTCACATGTATAGTTGGGGAAAAAACCTAAACCAATCAATGAAACCCCAAGTGCCATGAATCGATTCATGGTTACGCATTTATCAGCTCAGGTTTCAGCTCATATTTTTGTATGGTTACTGCTCCTTACATTTTTTTATTATTATTTGTAGGAATTCTTACAACACATTCAAAGTTTGGCTCTCTACCAAAAGTTTTATGTAAGTATTAACCCTTCACTACTTTGTATCTGTAGTTAAAGGCTCATAGCTGGAAAAACAGACAGGACTGCTGCATATTTAATAGTTTTATGGACGAGAGAATTTTAGCAGGGATACCAGTCATGACTGAAATTCCCTTTTCTGCACAACCATTAAAGATGCACGAGCCCTGTTTTCCTTTTACCTGATCATCCTGCTCACAACTGAGATTTCCGTTCGCCACCATATTTCATGAAAAAGGCTCTGTGCCTTTCAGAGCTGTGCGATGGACATGGTGAGAAGAAGTCTTGGGCATCTTGAAATGATGCTTTGAGTCCTGGCAAAGCAAGGTTTCCTTGCCCCCAAAAAAGTTCTTTAGAGAGCCACTAAGTAAAGGTCTCTAAATCTATTGTCGTTAATATGTAACAACTGTGCACATATTGCAGGAAATATTTATTTTGCAGGAATTGAAGCTTTCACTGGAGATGAAAGTAGAGACAAGTAGCATGTGGTTTTGGAAAGTACAGTGGTACCTCGGGTTACATACGCTTCAGGTTACATACGCTTCAGGTTACAGACTCTGCTAACCCAGAAATATTAACTCGGGTTAAGAATCATGCTCCGGCGGCACGGCGGCAGCAGCAGGAGGCCCCATTAGCTAAAGTGGTGCTTCAGGTTAAGAACAGTTTCAGGTTAAGAACGGACCTCCGAAACGAATTTAAGTTCTTAACCCGAGGTACCACTGTAAAGGAAAGCACACCGCTTGCAAAGATACAGGTTTTGCTTCAAAGGAAACCTATGGCACATTCTTATCCATCTCTACTCAGAAGTAACCCTCACTGAGTTTTGTGGTCACCAAATTCAGTGGCAGGAAGTATTTATAGGTTTACAGCCCTGGTTTTATAATAACTCCTCAGAAGTAATTGTCACCCTGCTGCAGGGTGGATTTGATGTAAATCATTTTTTTACAAAAAGACTCATTCTTGCTGGTATAATCTTATTATTTACAACCAGATGAAGGTTTCATTTGTGGAATAATAGATGCTCAGAGTAGCTTTTACACTTATATCAAATACTAATGATTTGGTTATACTATTAGAAATACATAGACAGATAATTATGAAATTATTGTGAGCTTTAATGTTAACTGTTTATATTTGGACAACATTTCTGCATTACTTTATTGGAAAGAGAAGAATAATCATTCCCTTAATAACAATTTAAACAATTTCCTTATTTCCTGATGAATAGCCTTTGGACTTTAGAAAGATTTTCCCTCCAAAAGCATTTTATTTTAAAAATCCAATTTAAATTAAAAAATCCAATTTAAATTAAAAAAATCTGATTATTTAAAAATTAAATTAAGTTAAATAATAGATTTTTATCCACCCTGCCCTGCTTTTTAAATCGATAACTCATTTTTCTCAGTTTCTGTCTGATGCATTTGGTGATGACTTTCTTACCCTGACCACTTTGTAAGCCCTTTGTTTTGATGCCATGGAAACACAAGAGATAAAAACTGTAGACTTAAGAACTTTCTTTTTTTAGTACTAAGCTGAAGCTTTGTTTGGTTTTGCGTATGTTTTTATATATTTTATATTTAAATATACCTGTATTTTTCTTAAAGTGACAGAGCATCAGATGTCTTAAATCAGTCTCTGGTTTTCTTTATAATAAGTTGCTGGCTTTTGTGGCTACATTGGTGGAAAGTTTTCTTATATGAAGGCATGCCAAGAGAAGCTTAAAAGGCTAGAGAATTCACCACTGGGAGAAGCTCTGAGGAAAAATAAACCTATTCAACCTGAGTAAGTAATTTTTATTTGCTCAAAATTCTGAATTTCTGGAAAGTAAGTTCACTTTAAATATTAAAACCTGAAGCACTCATGAGCACTGGCGTTCCTTTCCCCCCCTCCAGCAACACACAGAGAAAAGTAGAACTTGTTTGAGCACGAACCAGCCAAAGTTAAGCACTTCAGAGGTCTAATGATTTTAAAGGGGAGTTGTGTTAAGGAAGTCCCTAACTCTCTCGTTGAAATTCAGATTTCTTCAAGTTAGGTTGCTCACTCTGCTTATGTTTTATGAAGAGAAAGGAAAGGGGGAAAGTTGTGGTCAGATTGCTTTTGCTTGTGTTACCGTATTGGCCTGAATATAAGCCTCAATTTCCCCCCAAATTCCGACCGTGAAAAGTTAAAGTGCGGCTTATATTCGTGACCTTACGGTATACAGCCGGGAGTGTGAGATAAACAGCGCCAGGAGTGCAACAAAGTGGGACCCACCCCGCATGTAGTCCCCCACATCTCTCCCTCAAGGCCGGGAAGGGAGAGAGCAAGGAAGGGGAAAGGCCCCCGGCAACACAGCGTGGCTGCCCTCCCCCCAAGTATGCAGCCAGGAGCAGCAAGGAATGGAGCAGCTTGTATTTGGGTATTTTTTCTTTCTCTCTACCCCCCCGTCCCATTTTAAAGGTGCTGCTTACCGTGGCGCTGTGGGTTAAACCACAGAGCCTAGGACTTGCCGATCAGAAGGTTGGCAGTTCGAATCCCCGTGACGGGGTGAGCTCCTGTTGTTTGGTCCCTGCTCCTGCCCATCTAGCAGTTTGAAAGCACGTCAAATTGCAAGTAGATAAATAGGTACCGCTCCGGCGGGAAGGTAAGCGGCGTTTCTGTGCGCTGCTCTGGTTCTCCAGAAGCGGCTTAGTCATGCTGGCCACATGACCCGGAAGCTGTACACCGGCTCCCTTGGCCAATAAAGCGAGATGAGCGCCGCAACCCCAGAGTCGGTCACGACTGGACCTAATGGTCAGGGGTCCCTTTACCTTTAGCCTAGTTGCTACGTGTATGCCTCCGCCATGAGTCTCTGCATCTCCAGGAAGCCACATGGAACCTGAAACGTGGTATGTGAAGCAAGACCAGCATGGTGTGGATCTCTACAGTGTAGAAGCTTCTGAACTTTATGGGTCACAAAAAGGCACGTGTGAGATTGTGAGCTCTGAATAAATCAGGCAAATCTTAGTGGAGGTCTTGGTGATTATAGCAGTGCTAAAAATTCAGTTAAATCAAGGGTAAGAATCTACCAGCCATGGGGCTGATCATTGCCTGTTTGACCCGCCAGACTGTTTTTCAAAACGACACCTTGCCTGTCAATTAGGTGATGTCAGTTGATGGGTGGAGGTTCAATCCTGCTTGGTTACTATCTCCTCCCACCCTTGCGCAATCTCACCTGATTGACAAATGTGTGGTCCTGTTCACCTGTCAGTCTTGGCCTGCAGAGGTTGGAAGAGATGAAGATATGGCCTATACTGTGTGAAAACGATTCTCCGTCCCTGTGTTAAACCAAATGAATCCTGTGTATCACATTAATTTAAAATCATCTACTTAATGGCTGTTAAAAGTCAAAGAGCAGAGAGGAAAAGGAGAAGAGCAGAGAGCCTTGGGTTAAGGCAGGAAATTAATGTGGGATTTTAAATATTTTTCCAAAGAAGAATTCGTCTTTGTAATAAATGTAGCAGAAGCTACAGAACGATAATTTTTGAGTCCCAATGTTAAATAAAGATTTCCACCTGCTATAACAATGACGTGAACCCCTCTGCTCCCCTTATCCTAGGCTCTTCTCCTGTTTTCATTCCCTTCTTCCCTTCTTTTGCTATAACTGATTAGTTTATCCTAATAATAGTTTGCCCCAACTATAATAGATTTTTTTTTTTATTATTCTGGATAGGGTGAGAGGAACCCACTATATCATTCTCTCTCTCTCTCTCTCTCTCTCTCTCTCTCTCTCTCTGTGTGTGTGTGTGTGTGTGTGTAAAATTGAAAAAAGAACTAAAGTACAGTTATTTTGAAAAACTGTCTTTGTCTTTCCAGGTATTACTCTAAAAAAACAGACGCTTCAGATGTGCCTTTACCTTTTGAAAGTACTCCAACAGCAGCAGCAGCACCACAAGCACATACTTCCAAGTACCATGTTGATAATTATGGAGCGACAGACTTTCCCTCTAGTGATGATCCAGTCCCATTTAGTTCTACCATGAATGAATCTTCTCCTTCTGGAATAACAGATGGTTCCCCTCAAGGTAGCGTTTGTCTTGAGCTCCATTAATACAGTGAGCTGTTCTCTAATCAAAAATATGGAATGGATTCAGTGTTTTTCAGACTTATAGAGGTGAACATTCCAGTTCTTTTTAAAGGCTGGAGCCTCATGTTACACTGGCAATCGTGTTTCCTGAAAACATGCCTGCCATTGAGAATACTGGTCATTTTGGGGGGTGGGGTGCAGATTTCATAGAATTGTAGCGTTGGAAGGGACCCTGAGGATCTGGTCGCCTCTGCAATGCAGGAATCAAACTTTACCCCTTTAAATTTTGAGAATAGATTAAGACTGTTTTGGCCCCAAGATCTCTAATTTGTCCCTTTAGCAGATAAAACTGCAGAAGTGGTGAAGTGCTAGTGATCCCGAGGGAAAACCTCAGAGGGAACCACCTACTAGATGCATTAGTTTTTTGCTCCTGTACCCGAGTCTGACAACTTGATTTGCTACAGGCCTCCACCAGAGTTTCCTCTGGCTTCACCATTTTAAATTTCCCTCCCCTCTCTGTGCAACAGCTGCTTTACAAAGCAGGAGAGTGTCTTTTGTAGATAACCTGTTGCCAGGCAGAGTTGGAAAAAGGGTGCGTTTTGGAAAAATGTGCCGGAACGAGCCGCTTGGCCTTGTGAGTGCTTTCAGTTTCGATCCATGCTTTTAACACACAGCTCTGTAGCTTTTGGGTGGGGCAGGCACACATACAGTTTTTGGGTATAGATTATATACAGTGGTACCTTGGGTTACCTACGCTTCAGGTTACAGGAGGCCCCATTAGGCCTCCTGAAGCGGTGCTTCAGGTTAAGAACAGTTTCAGATTAAGAACGGACCTCCGGAACTAATTACCGTATTTTTCGCTCTATAAGATGCACCAGACCACAAGACGCACCTAGTTTTTGGAGGAGGAAAACAAGAAAAAAAATATTCTGAATCCCAGAAGCCAGAACAGCAAGAGGGATCATTGCGCAGTGAAAGCAGCAATCCCTCTTGCTGTTCTGGCTTCTGGGATAGGTGCGCAGCCTGCATTCGCTCCATAAGACGCATACACATTTCCCCTTACTTTTTAGGAGGGAAAAAGTGAGTTTTATAGAGCAAAAAATACGGTAAGTACTTAACCCGAGGTACCACTGCATTTGCATGTAATGCTAAGCCATAGTTGATGTAAGTTCAAGGTTATAAACCGACAACAACAAATAAGAGTACAGCAATAGGCACTTCATCTAATTAATGGCTCATCTAACACAGTGCTTTGAGGATGACTTTTGACAATCTGAATGTGCACAAAACATAATGGTATGTAAAGTGCATCTAAAACTCAAACTGACTATTCCATAGTTAAATGTCAGGAGGACTGCTTCAAACAGAAGCATTCCCTTAAAATAGACATTTCCATCTACATGTATTGTTTGTTATCCATTGATTTCCCCTCTTTTCCCTTTAAGAACCTGCTTTGTTTCTGGAAGAACGTCCAAAAAGAAAAGGAATCACGTATGATGAATTAAGGAGTCGCAATAGAGAGATGTATGAGGCAGGAATAACACAGAAGTCAGAATTTCCATCGAAGTCTTCACAGGAAAAACCAATAAAGAGAGATGGTAAATTGTTAAATAACTTAAGTATTTGATGTTTAATCTTGCCTTTCCATTAGGGACTCCCAATATTCTAAGGAGTAGTAAACAAGAAGCAAGGTTCTTTTATTTTCATGTCCATCATTTTTCTTTGATGGGTGGGTCAGTTTTCAAGCAAGTTGACAAGTTTTTGCCCATGTATTTTTATTTGAAATCTCTGTAGCATATAATTACTGCAACTCTCCAGTTTGTTTGTTGAATCAGCAACCAAGGAAAATTTCATTTCTTCTGTTAGGAGAAAACTAGTTGAACATCAGCCTAGGGAACCTTTCTGTTGAAAGGAGTAAGCCTACAGGTCTCTTTCTGATCTGCGGGCCCTTAAGAAGCCAGAATAACATCTAGACCAGATGTTTGAACATAGCCAGGTTTTTTGGAAAGGCTTCTCAGGATTATTTTTTAAAAAACTAACTTAAGCATGCAGAGTATAACTCTGAAGGATATGCCATTTTTTTTCCTGTTTACTATTCTACTGGAAGGAAACTGCCCTTCGCACCAACCTCCAGACTGTGTTTTTTTTGGATAAAAAACAATACTGTACAGGGAAAGCTATGAAATGGAAGTGAAATTACCTTTCCTTTAGGAGAAAATGCATTATGCAAGAACAAGAGTTTATTCTCTCTTTCAGTGTACTTTGGTAGGTCAGTTTTTGAACATCCAGGCATTGTATTTTCATGCAGGAAAATAATAATATGAAACAATGCGTAAATTCAAAAGAAGTCACAATTGTTAATTTTATGGAAGGTGGAATTTTTAGTCTGATATGGTGGAAGGAAGTTGAATAGTGAATTGACTGGGATTGATAAAACACTACCCCTTTCTCAGCTGCATTAGCTTATGTGGTCACCTTGACAGTGACAGTAGTCTTCTGTGTTGGCTTAGCTCAACCATGTAAATAAATGTTCTGACAGAAGTACATCTGCATGTTGTGATATACAGATAGCTACAGTACCATAATGGTGACGTAGATGTTTTGTACTGACCATGCTGCCTTTAAAAATCTGAGAAAACCATAGTTAAAGTAACCGTCCAGAATTGCTACTTGCACATTTCATCTCACAATGGCGGCAGTGGAAATTTGCACTGTTTTGATCATCTTCAGTTGGCTTGAGCCAATTGTCAGGTCACATGATCTGCTGTCACATGGTTCTGTAGTGTTCTAAACATTTGTTAGTGCAGTAGACCTTGCTTCTCCTTATCTTCATTACAATGTTTCTCTTCTCCTGGCCTCTTCTTTTATAGTTAAAGTCAATAAATATGGAGATGCTTGGGAAGACTGAAAATCTTTACACCTTCTGAAGACATTTCTTCAATCAAAAATTTCAGCTTCATCAGTGTTGGTCCAATACCTGAATGTTTCTCTGTATTCTGAAATGCACTTGCTTTACAATAAAAATACTTGGGTCTTCCTTTTTGTTTTGGCAAACTATCAGACTGGATTGTTGGTCTAAACGTGTTTTGACCAAATAGTAACAAAAAGGAAGAAAGGAGGCAACTAACTGGAATTCACAGAAGCAATTATCTTGTGCCTATAGTTACTTGGATTGTACTGCTGCTGAAATGCAATAGAGAACCAAAATAATTTAAGTCTATCCCTCCTCACTTTAAAAGGGAATTCACTGTAGCGTTAACTTTTATTTTTTTCTTGCATGTTTCTAATTTACCTATTCAGGTGGTGAAACTAGAGCTGCAATCCAATTCCAGAAATGTTGATGGGGCATAAATTTAAGTCTGTCATTAAACTTTTTGCATGTGTACAAGTTACGTGTTCCTAAAGCCAGAAAGCAAGCAGCTTTCACCAAACTTGTGTCCTCCAGATGTTTTGACTACAGCTCTGGTCATGATAGCTAGGACTGATGGCGTTGTTGTCTAAAACATTTGGAGCATCAGTCTGGAGGCGGCTGTCTTAGAAAAAGCATTACTCCTGTATGTGAGAGGCTTTATAAGCAAGGTTTACATTTAAATACTGCAGTCCTGGTAAAAGCCACCAGCAAGTCTAGCATAAATATATTCATTTCCATTATATTCTATATCGGATTCAAGCACAATATCCGTACAGGAGAGGAAGACCTTATAGTAAGCTAAATCATGTACCTAAAGCTAAATGAATCAAAATTTACGTTTGAGAATACCGGGTCCAGATATTAAGTAAAAGAGATTTTGAAATGTATTGATGTTACATATTTATTTATTTTAAATACTTCTAGGCTGCCTTGCTGTCTCTTAGAACATGTTTTCAAGGCTGTAGTGATTTACAAAGGCTATGCGGAATGATGATGATGATTATATACCATGATCCCCCTTTTATCAGAGGCAATAAAAAAGGTAAAGGTAAAGGACCCCTGACAGTTAAGTCCAGTTGCAGACGACTCTGGGGTTGCGGCGTTCATCTTGCTTTACAGGCCAAGGGAGCCGGCGTTTGTCTGCAGACAGTTTTTCCGGGTCATGTGGCCAGCATGACTAAGCCGCTTCTGGTGCAGCACACGGAAACGCTGTTTACCTTCCCGCCGGAGCCGAACCTATTTATCTACTTGCACTTTTTGGCATGCTTTCAGACTGCTGGGTTGGCAGGAACTATCAGAGGTATAGTTTACTAATAATATGATTTTCTAGTTTTCTCCACTATGAACAACTGTCAACTGAGCATATCTACACTGGATATGCAAAAGCAATCTCTTCATTTGCAGCCTTGCCCTAAGGATACTGTATTTTTCGCTCCATAAGACGCACCTAGTTTTTGGAGGAGGAAAACAAGGAAAAAAATATTCTGAATCTCAGAAGCCAGAACAACAAGAGGGATCTCTGCGCAGCGAAAGCAGCGATCCCTCTTGCTGTTCTGGCTTCTAGGATAGCTGCTCAGCCTGCATTCGCTCCATAAGACGCATACACATTTCCCCTTACTTTTTAGGAGGGAAAAAGTGAGTCTTATAGAGCAAAAAATACAGTATATATATTAGCAGTATAGTACAGTGGTACTTGGTTCCCAAACATCGAAAACCCGGAAGTGAGTGTTCCAGTTTTCAAACGTTTTTCGGAAACCGAACATCTGATGCAGCTATCAGCTATTGTTTCCAGGGTGCCTGCACCAATCAGAAGCTGTGGCTTGGTTTTTGAACATTTCAGAAGTCAAATGGACTTCCAGAATGGATTAAGTTTGATGCTTTTGTTTTTGCTATTTATGTTGCATTTTTATTTTTGAGGCTTTTTCGGTTAATTTGTTTTTGTGACTGTGTGGAACCCAGTTCAGCTACTGATTGATTGTGTGACTGTGGAAATGGATAAAAGCCCCCCATCCAAACAATGACTATCATCAGTGCATGTAAGAAATTTTTTTTTTTTAATTTTTATCATCTACAATACTGTCTTATTCATTTTATAGTACAGTACATTGATTATTGCTTTCATTTTATGGATCAATGGTCTCGTTAGATAGTAAAATTCATGTTGAATTGCTGTTTTAGGGTTGTTTTAAAAAGTCTGGAACTGATTAATCCATTTTGCATTACTTTCTATGGGAAAGTGTGCCTTGGTTTTGGAACGAACTCCTAGAATGGATTAAGTTTGAGAACCAAGGTACCACTGTAATGGATTCAATTTGACAACTCATATACTTCCATTACAGAACATATGCTGAATAAGCTCAAACCTCTTACCAAGTTTTGCTGTTTGACAAATACTCTGAACTGCACTGCTAAGGTGCAAACCTGAAAGCAGAGTAACTATCTTTAAGCACTGCAGTGACAGTGATGCTGTTGCAAGTTGTCACGGCCTCTAGCTTTCATCTTCAGTTTAGTGTTCCAGAACTTGTGACAAACGAAACATCAAAGTAACTTTTATTATTATTTTTTTAAAAATCATATTAAACGTACAAAGAGTTTTGAATGAAAGCAGGTTTTTCAGAATTGCAGTCGTCGTGTAGAACAGGTACCATTACAAAATGCTTTCTTCCACATTATCTGAAATAAAAAAGTATTGGTTAAAGGGATTCAGCCCCTTTGAGGTGAGAATACAGGTTTGGAGGACAAGGTGTGACCTAGCTTAATGTTGGGGATCCCCCCCCCACAGTCAAGCAGTAGTAGTTGATCTAATGGACTTTAAGTAGTAAAACACCGTACAGCCTTTGGTTCAAAAATACATAAATGGTTAATCTAATAAATGTAGCATTTTGCTAAATGTACTTCTGGTGACTTAAATTAACAGACCAAGCTGCCATACAACACTCTTGGTTTTGAAAACTACCTACATGACTGGTGAAGCAAACAATATACAGTGGTTCCTTGGTAGTCGGAATGGCTTGGCTCCTAAATGCCGCAAACCCAGAAGTGAGCGTTCCAGTTTGCAAACGCTTTTCAGAAGCCGAACGTCTGACGCGGCTTCCGATTGAGTGCAGGAAGCTCCTGCAGCCAATCGGAAGCTGCACCTTGGTTTTCGATATTAAATTATTTAAATTCTTTTTTACATTTATCTACCACCTCTCTTTCATCCTGGAACCCAAGGTATCCTATATTTAGTTCCCCAGGTGGTCTCCCATGAAGTCACCAACCAGACCTAGACTGACTTAGCTCTAGCAAGATGGTAGAGTCATGTCCCTTCAGACCAAATACCCTGGGCCATATTCTAAGCTAATCTTCATGTACTGTGTTAAAGCAGCAGCTGCAGATGTTGCTGAAGAAGTGCCACATGTAGAATGCCGTTTTGGAAGAGACTTGAAACGCTGGCCACAGATGTAGCACAATTCTCTTTTAATGATAAAAACTCCACCATACTAATGAGCATGGAAGTGACAGCACCTACCAGCCTCACTTCCATTTTGTCTAAATCTGCTGTTAAACTGAGACTAAGGTCAGAGAGAATACTTGGCAGTGAAAGCCAGGGAGGAGTTTACCCCTCTGTTGCATTTTATCATTAACATAGTGAGTCATAATCCCTCAGAGCTAGCCAAGAGAGTACAAATAGGTAAGCAGCGTGGGGAGGGAATAAAACAGAGAGATGAAGATAAGCACACTTAATAATCTGAAGGAGAAGAAAGTGCTATTTCTGACCTGCCCACCACCCTACAACCAAGATGCCAACAATAGTCAAGTTTTTTACCTCTTACTAAACCTGATGTGGCAGTAAGCAAGATCATAACTCTTTCCATTGTTTATAGTGACTGATTTCCAAGATACTGATATATTTCAAAAAGCAACCAAAATCTTGTGAAAACTACAAAGCTGTGTCTACCTGTTTTAAGAAGCAGAAGGCTCTGGTTTTTCTGATGCACTTGATTCGAACTTAGCTTTGCATTCGTTGCAGACATGAGGACAGTGCCTAAAACATTAGGAGAAGGGGGGAGGGGAGTTAACGTTACACAAGATTCTTCCCAAATCAAGAGGGACTTTGCACATGGGGCTTTTTCACATGGGGCTGTGCACCTGACACTTCCACCTCCACCCTGAGTCCCAATGCACCAAAAATGTCAGCTGCCCTGTTATCCACACAGTATTTTGCACATGATCTAGCTACATGCAGAAGGATAAAGTGCTTGATATAAATTGATAAGACATGGTCACAATTCTAGCGTGGTGCAGATAGGCAGTTCTATTCCTTTCTGTGAAAGGAAGGGCTTTTGATCCAATGGATACTCCCACTAATAGGAGGGGAGACAGCAGGCAACATTTCTCACTGTGCACTTTCAAAGCTGTTCTAGAGGCCTCTCACCCCCTCCAGTTCAGATGTGCAGAGGAAATGGGAAATCACTGAGATTTTTGTAGAGCCCTTGTGACCTGGAAGAGTGGTTTTTCAACAGTGTTCTCATCACAAGGTTCCTTGATACAACCCAAGAGTCACTTGTCTATATTTATTCCAAACAGACCTTTTCCATCCTGGACCAAACGGTTTAAGACCAGCGCTTTCAAACTTCTTCTGACAGGTTCTTATGTATGACATTGTCCCAATACCATAGCCCAGGGCACCAGCAACTGCAGAGAGAGATCAAATTGTTGTCAGACGTAGAAATCAGATATAAAGGTATTCACAAGTAATACAGGCTTTGAAAAGTACAGTGGTACCTCGGGTTACATACGCTTCAGGTTACATAAGCTTCAGGTTACAGACTCTGCTAACCCAGAAATAATACCTCGGGTTAAGAACTTTGCTTCAGGATGAGAACAGAAATCGTGTGACGGCAGCACGGCAGCAACAAGAGGCCCCATTAGCTAAAGTGGTGCTTCAGGTTAAGAACAGTTTCAGGTTAAGAACGGACCTCCAGAACAAATTAAGTACGTAACCAGAGGTACAACTGTATTATCCAGATCAGATATTTTGGCTTGCTAATCCACACTGATCTGGGAAAGGAGGAAACCCAGAAAGAGATATCGCTTCATTGAGGATGCTCCCTTGTGTTTGGTGGCGAGTTTAAAATAGCCTACTCTATTACTCTTTTAATATCAGTGAATGATTAAAGTCACAATCCACGGCTCCTTGCAGGCAGCACACATTCTGCTACAAAGGAGGATCTCAATATGTTCACCCATAGACCAGATGGCTGGTACCACGTTGGGGACACCAAATGGCAGAGGGAGTTTAGTTTACTTGTACAGTGGAAGGAGTCCAAGGAACTTTGTGAAACTCCTGCATCAGCTTCTGCCTCCAATTCTGGACTTGTCTTGGCCACAGACTCACCCAGCTCACTAAGCCCTATTACCCCTTCCTCTTCTGATACCTCCTCCTCCCGCTCTTCTCCCTCTTGACACTCATTGTTCCACCACCAATCCCTGGGCTCTGAGCCTTCTTCCCTTGGTGGCTCCCCAGCTGCTTCCTCCCCACCATTACTCTGGTGTCCAGCCAGTCCACGACATGTTATTTGTTTTCCACTGCAGTAGCACTGGCTTCCACTTCACTCTGCTTGCTTGCTTGCTTCAGTCACCTAAAGAGAGTGACCCTCCAGCAGAAGCGGGGATTCTTTTTCAACCTGAGCCACTTTCTCTCCTAGGCAACTTTCCAGAGGTCACATGGGTCCACAGGCAACCAAGTGGGCAAGGCAATGGGCATGACACTTAAGATTTGTTCCGCAAGCCATATTCCAGCCACACAAATCCACACCTACATAACCCCACACCTCCCCACAGACACTTTCCAGCCAAGCAAGAGGAGGGTGTAGAGCAGGGCCCAATGAGGGGAATGGCCTGGCGATAGTCCCGGAGGCCTGCATTTAGCCCACAGGCCTGGGGCTCCCTACTCTGTTGGCATCCATCTGCCTCGGGAAACAACGGAGTGCGCCATGCGGGTGAAGCCAAACCACTGCATTGCCAGCACCGAAGTAGCCTCTGGGTTGCAAGCATGGGCAGTGTGTATGGAGGCCCTAGGCTGCCTCTTGGCCTCACTGATGTGGTCCAAAGGAAAGCAGAGTAGTATGTTTGCCACCAGCTTGGCTGTAGGAGTTGCCAGGAGGTGGCATAACAGGTGCCACCCAACCGTCTTAGGGACTCCACTCTGGATTGCGTAGGATTTTTTCCTTGGCCTTTTCTTCTCCAGAAGGTATGCTTCTCAATCCACTGGAGCCTGTGTTCACATGCAGAGCAAAGTCCCTAACTCGCCAGGGTTTGAGACCCATCGGCTACCCTTACCTGGTTCAGCCAGCCAGTTGAAGCCATTGCATGCTGACAGCTTCTAGGAGTGACACTCTAGCTCCACAGTAACATTTCAGTTGTGTATCAAGGTGTGGTCTGCACAGGTTTACTTAAGCAGATGTTCCCGAGTCGCAGCAGGATTGGACTTGAATATCCTTCCTGCTCTATTGTTTTGATAAAACCCTAACTATAGTAATTAATGATTACGTACTATAGAAAAGTGATCAGTATAAAGTTACAGCCTAATACAGAACCTTCCGAAACAACCGCATGATTCCAAAGCTCTCTCTGCAGTCATGAGGTCTACAAAACGGCTTTAATTTAAATGCTGAAAATTGACACTCGGGAAGCCAGAAGCTATACTAGATTCCACACATGCCCAAACTTATCATGCGAGCATGGCAACATTCCAGCATAATTACAATGGCCAGTTCTCACTTTTTCTGCTTAAAGAAAAAGAGTTTTTGGACTTACTTGCCAATTTAGGGAGTGATCCAAATTTAGGGCTTGGTTTGAGAACACCTGGAATAAAATGCAGTTATTAGGAAAAGCCTTTTAGACCGTCATTTGATGACACAACAGTTGTGCAGTTCTTCCGTGAAAGATATTGAAACATTATTATTATTATTATTATTATTATTATTATTATTATTATTATTATTAATATATTTCCTGCTTGAAACATACCAAGTGCTCCCAGTATAATTTCCAGTTATAACTTTGATTCTCAAGTAATCCCATCTGAAATAACTAATATCTAGAAGACTCTGAGCAAAATAAAAACAAAAATGTGAAGACTATTTTTACCCCCTAAGAAAGCTTACTTCCTAACCTGTTTTCCATAGCATTAAATTAACCATGCCAGCATGCTCAGCCAAGGCAGCACATTTCACAAGTCTTGCAAAAAAACCTCCAACCAATCAACCAACAACAACCCCACATTATATTTTAGGGGAACCCCTAAATGTAAGAACAGCTGGCTGTATCAAGCCAATGGCCCATCTACTCCAGCACCCTATTCTCACAATGGCAATGCTTGTTAGGAATCCCACAAGCACAACCTGAGCACAATAACACTCTCCCACTCGGCAGTTTCCAGCAATTGTTATTACTGCCCCTGACCATGATGGCAGAGCACAGCTACCGTCTTTTCCCGAAAGTAAGACATCCCCTGAAAATAAGAACTACTTCCAGTTTTGCCTCTCGCTGTAATATAAGGCATCCCCCCCAAAATAAGACCTCCCCGATAATAAAGCCTCCCCTGAACTTAAGGCCTCTCCAGAATATAAGGCCCCCAAAGCTACCGCAAGGTGTCTGACTCCTCTGGACTGTAGAGGTGGGCGCCGCCGTGCAGCTCACTGATTGGCCACAGCGCAGCCGGAGCTGTTCAGACAGTGCAAGGTCTCTTTAAATCTGGCTGACTCACAATTAGAGAATAAATGTGTACCATATTCTTCTTCATGGAAAAATAAGACCTAGCGCATCTTTGGGAGCAAAAATTAATATAAGACATTCTCTTATTTTCGGGGAAACAGGGTTTCATGACTAGCAGCCATTGATAAATACATAAAAAGCACTCTTATCAGGAGGCCATTGTTGAACAAACACACAACAGAGAAATGTACGCAGTGGCAAGTCTGGGCTCGCCTCTACACAATGTGTGAAGAGCCACCATATATTTCACATCACCTGTTGAATAAATCGAGACCTAAGAGTTGAAACAGCACCCAGACTGAGATTTCCAACACAAGATCTATTCTGGGTTTTTTCCCTCAGCATTCACCAAGCTTTAGCAGTGATTGACTGCTGCCTTGTCCAGTAAAGCGAGATAAGCGCCGCACCCCCAGAGTTGTTCACAACTGGACTTAACTGTCAGGGGTCCTTTTACCTTTACCTTTTAGCAATGATTGACTGGTGGTTCTAGAAAATTGTCCGTGTGTTTGTTTGTTTTTACATTGAAGAAAGAAAAAAAGCCACTTACCATTGGCTAGTAATCCTTGAGTGATCAGCATACCTCCCAGTGACAGAGGGAGAGCTGCATACAATGAAACAAGCAATTATAGCCTTTGCATAAATTCAGATGGATCTCCCGCCCACCCTACATGGTGTCGTTAAATGTGGTATAACAACTATTTCGCTTGTTCTAAAAAAATATATGAAAAGAGCAAATTAGAAAATCTGAAGCTGGAATTCTGAGGTGCTGACTTTGCCGAATACTGGGTTTGATACTCTGCACTGCTATACAGTTAATATTTTCATTTTCTGTGCTCACTGGCAGCTTCCACATTTAATATATTTAATATCTGTTAAATAAGTACAATAGGCTTGCTGCAACTCTAGTTTTGAACACCACTGTGCAACAAACTGGTGACATGTATCCATCTAGTTCAGTGTTTCCCAAACTTGGGTCTCCTGCTGGTTTGGGACTACAATTCCCATCATCTTTGACCACTGGTCCTGCTAGCTAGGGATGATGGGAGTTGTAGCCCAAAAACAGTGAGAGACCCCTGATCTAGTTCAAGGGGCTGGATGAGCACAATACACATGTGGTCCCAGATATTCATCTTTAACACATAGAGAAAACACCCATGTGCAGACTTAGGTGGGCTGTAGCCTGGGTGGGCAAAGGAAGGAACAAAGAAATCACCAGCTTTGCAACAACAAAAAGGCCATAAAATCAATAGCCCATAAAAACATTTACCATCATACATGCTCACACAAGATCATTCGGATGTTACATTTGTGGACCAAAGAAAAACAACTTTTAAGATTAGATTCTTCACAAACCACAAGTGATGCAGCAAACGGATGTTAAAAGCCCGATATACTCAAAGATTTCAGTCTAGTTCAGTGTTTCCCAACCTTGGGCCTCCAGCTGTTTTTGAACTACAATTCCCATCATCCCTGACCACTGGTCTTGCTAGCTAGGGATGATGGGAGTTGTAGTCCAAAAACAGCTGGAGGCCCAAGGTTGGGAAACACTGGTCTAGTTCGTACACCATATCTCAGCTTATTATGCTGAGAAATGAACAAGTCTTTTGCCCACATATGCAGCCTCCCTTTGTAGTAAGGCTCTGATTAATTATAATTTCCCATGTCATCTGAACCAGGAAACTAGGCTTATCAGCATCAAGACAAGCCAGGATCTTAAACCTTCAGACTATGGCCAAAGGCCTTGATCATATCTCAAGTCATTTAACTGAGATTATGAAAATGCAAACATGGCCATTGACTGTGGTCAGATATAATGATAAACCTTGAGCTCATGCACTCCTAGCTCAGCTACAAGGAGAAGCAGTTTTTAATTTCCACTTTTAAATAACTGCAATTTAGTGTTCTGTCTGAACCTGGACAAACTGCAGTAATTCTTAACTTTTTTTTGTAAATACTGAAACTGCCTTGGTCACGCTGGTTGATGATCTCCAGTGGGCTAGGGACAAAGGTGAAAGCTGTTTCCTAGTTCTGCTGGATCTCTCAGTGGCCTTTGATACCATCGACCGTAACATCCTTCTGGACCGTATAGAGGGGCTGGGAGCTGGGAACACTGTTATACACTGGTTCCACTCCTTCCTCCTGGGCCGTGTCCAGAAAGTGGTGTTGGGGGATGAGGGTTCAGACCCCTGAGCTCTCACTTGTGGGGTGCCTCAGGGTTCCGTCCTCTCCCCCATGCTTTTTAACATCTACATGAAGCCGCTGGGAAAGATCATCAGGGGGTTTGGGCTCGGTGTTCATCAGTATGCGGATGATACCCAGCTCTACCTCTCTTTCAAATCGGAACCAGTGAATGTGGTGAAGGTCCTGTGTGAGTGCCTGGAGGGTTTGGAGGGTGGATGGCAGCTAGCGGATTGAAGTTGAATCCTGACAAGACAGAAGTACTCTTTTGGGGGGATGGGGCGGTGGGTGTGGAGGACTCTCTGGTCCTGAATGGGGCAACTGTGCCCCTGAAGGAGCAGGTGAACAGCCTGGGAGTCAATTTGGACTCATAGCTGTCCATGGAGGTGCAGGTCAATTCTGTGTCCAGGGCAGCTGTCTACCAGCTCCAACTGGTACGCAGGCTGAGACCCTACCTGCCTGCGGATTGTCTCACCAGAGTGATGCACGCTCTAGTTATCTCCCACTTGGACTACTGCAATGTGCTCTACATGGGGCTACCTTTGAAGGTGACCCGGAAACTTCAACTAATCCAGAATATGGCAGCTAGACTGGTGACTGGGAGTGGCTGCCGAAACCACATAACACCAGTCTTGAAAGACCCACATTGGCTCACAGTACGTTTCCGAGCACAATTCAAAGTGTTGGTGCTGACCTTTAAAGCCCTAAATGGCCTCGGCCCAGTATACCTGAAGGAGTGTCTTCACCTCCATCGTTCAGCTCAGACACTAAGGTCCAGCTCCGAGGGCCTTCTAGCGGTTCCCTCACTGCGAGAAGTGAAGTTACAGGGAACCAGGCAGAGGGCCTTCTCAGTAGTGGTGCCTGCCCTGGGGAACGCCCTCCCATCATATGTCAAAGAAATAAACAACTATCTGACATTTAGAAGACATCTGAAGGCAGCCCTATATAGGGAAGTTTTTAATGACTGATGTTTTAATGTATTTTTAATCTTTTGTTGGAAGCCACCCAGAGTGGCTGAGGAAACCCACCCAGATGGGCAGGGTATAAATATTATTATTATTATTATTATTATTATTATTATTATTATTATTATTAACAACCACTTTCAGGGCTTTTTTAATAAATAAAAAATGAAGCAATAAACAAACTATGGTTCACTGAAACGAGTCAAGTTCAAACCGTGGTTTAGGAAGCTGGCTTGTTTTGATAAACCACAGTGAGGGTTAACTACAATTTAGGCTTCATATGTAATGCTAAACAGTGGTTAGTCAAAAATGGCTGCAAATTTTTGAATGGTGTATTTGCAGTGTTTAAAATGAGAGTGGAACAGGAGTGCACAAGCCCAAGCCTAGCCTAGCCTTATTCTAATGACAATAAGCCATCATTTATTACTACTTCTGAATGCAGCTATTGAAAATGATGTTTCTCATGTCTGCTTAATGTTACCGGTAAGAAAACCAGCAGGTTTTGGATTCAAATGCTGTGAAACAGAAGGATGTTCCAAGCAGGACTAGTAGTAGTATTTCTCAAACAAGATATAAAACATTGAAACAAATGCTGTAAGGTAGACAACACCCTGCAACAAAAAACCAATGCAATTATATTTTGCATTGCATTAAAAACAAATAGACCTACCTCTGTACCAGAAGCTTTCCTCTTTACATTGACGACGAATCTCTACAAATTCATCAGAATTAAGATTTGAGATTGGACAAGGGAGCTGGCTCTTAAAATAAAAACATGAACACGTTTATAAGAAAAATATGGTTTACCCTCTCACTCCTTAAGAGAATAAAGCATCTATAGTCTGCCATTTATTTCATTATCTTTGGTATCCATAATTTAAAAAAAAAAATCAACAAAAAATTTTAAAAAATAGAGAAGAAAACATTTCACTTTTCCAGATAGCACAAAAATGTTAGAAATATACTACCACTGTCATTAGCAATACTTTCAAGCATGCAATGTCAAAATGAAATGATCAAGCTTTAAAACTTGATGGTGCACTCTGACTATAATGTACTTGTTTGTGATTAATGTGCAATTCACAGGTGCTATGAAGTTTAAAATGCAGCAGAAATGAATGGTGCTAATACAGTGGTACCTCGGGTTAAGAACTTAATTCATTCTGGAGGTCCATTCTTAACCTGAAACTGTTCTTAACTTGAGGTATCACTTTAGCTAAGGGGGCCTCCCGCTGCGGCCGCTGTGCGATTTCTGTTCTCATCCTGAAGCAAAGTTCTTAACCGGAGGTAAAATTTCTGGAATAGCAGAGTCTGTAACCTGAAGCGTCTGTAACCTGAAGTGTCTGTAACCCGAGGTACCACTGTAATGGAGGGGAAATGTGTGGTCCTTCAGGTATCCTTTCTTGGAGGTTTCTAAGCAGAGGTTGGATGGCCAGCTGTCATCTATGTTCAGTTCAGATTCCCTCACTGCAGGGGGCTGGAGTAGATGACCCCCAACTCTACAATTCTATTATCATCCTTTAGCACTGAAAGTTCAACAACATCAGGAAACCCACAGACTCCCAGCGTCACCCCTGCTTTAAAGGGTTTCTTTTTAAAGTCTTTTTTTGTTCAGATGCTACATAATTTCATCTTCCCCTTTCCCCTAGCAGGTGCAAATTATGTTTCCATCTATTTACTTTGAGCCAAAAATATGTGCAAGGTAAGATATGAGAATCATTAGCTACAGTTCTTTAACTGCTAGCAGCATAAAATTAAGCTGAATCCTATTTAATCTCCCCAGGGTTTGTGGGATCTTCGACTTTCCATGAGAGACAAAGCTATCCTGCCTCCTCCTTATCCTCAGACCTGCACTAGATCATGTGGAGCACTTTTTGCACTAGAAAAGGGAAAGGTTGAAGTGCAGAGCCCCTTTTATTTCCACGTGATAATCAAGACTACATCAGATTTGCCTCTGCTAGAATGTAAAATAATAATAATAATAATAATTCCAAATAGAAAAAACAAACCTGGTTCTTTTGTCCTACCGAAGAGGCCTGAACTTTATCATCACCTGGGGCAGAAGTCATAGCTCCTGATAATGTTGCCAGCAAATATGACCCCCGGTAAAATGTGAGTTTCCTAAAACAAAAGAACAGTTATAAGAAGAATGCAATGTGCATTTCAAAAGCAACCTCATAAACATTTACTTTTTACCATATTGACATGTTAAGCTGTCTTAGAGACTATTGGTCCATCAGTTTAGTACAGTCTACTCTTATTGACAGCAGCATTCCATGATTTCCCTTCCCAGCTCCATTGTATGAGATCCATTTTAAACTGGAAATGAAAGGTGTTAAATCTAGGACTATCCGCATGCAAGGCGTGTGTTTTTAACCCCTCAGCAATGGCCCTCCTACCAAAGGAAATCAGAAGTAAGAGACAGTTATAGCCAATGAAAAATGTATCCCCCTCCCCCATTATTGCACCTTTATTATGACATTGAAAAGCGTAACTGTAGCACATTTTGATTTTGTAAGCCAACGTGAGCCAGTTGGTTAGAGTTTGGACCTGATAATGAAAAGGTTTCAGGTTCGATTCTCGAATGGGATGGCTGCATATTCCTGCACTGTAGGGGGTTGGACCAGATGATCCTCTGGGTCCCTTCCAACTCTACAATTCAACTGTTCCATGGGAATGTGGCTGAATTTTCGCAAATAGTAAATGCATACAATCATACCCCCACCTGCTTACATAATACTAATGATAAGTCATAATTCATCGAAAAGCCATCCTGTACAATAAAGCTTAATTCGAGCCAAGGATCATGCCCTGCCCCCAAACATTATAATGCTACATTTTAATGCAGCCTGGAACATACAGAATAATAATTGGGGGGGGGGTGTCAGAAAATATTTGCAACCCTGTTTCCAGTTAATATGTGTACATTACGCAATGCACACTAACAACTCCAAGTTCTCTGAAGATGGATGTGGTATCAATGGGACAAGTTTGCAGCTTCAGAAATTAAGCAATGAAAATAACAAGAAATTACAAGATGCATACCCTTCGACATTTCTCCGATGAAAATAGGGACAGTTCCATTCCATAAGGATAATGGTACTTTTATACCCAACACATCTTACTGGGTTGCCCCAGCACAACATATATTACAAAATTTAAAAAACTTTTTATTTTTAAATTTAATTATAGCATCCAACACTTCTCTGGTGAAAATAATAATAATAATAATAAATTTTATTTATATCCCGCCCTCCCCAGCCGAAGCTGGGCTCAGGGCGGCTAACAACAGTCAAAATAGTTCAACATTCTAAAAACATTCATTATAAAATTAATTAAAATCAAATTAATGGCAACCATCAAGCAAAATTCTGTGTAGGGACATCCTAAAGAAAAGTGGGACATTCAGGGAATTGGAAAAATAAAAATGCGGCTCCCTTCTACGATTGGATAGAAAACTTATACAAACTCGCAACATATGAACAACTTGCACATAAACGCCATGGACAAATTCAATGATATTTGGAATCCGTTCTTACAAATACTGTAATAGGTTAAGATCTGGTGAAGTACAAAAACCACCTTAGAAAATGTGCAGTTTTGGGTTTCCCCCGCTCCCCCCCCTTTATTTCCCCTTCTGCACGGGTTCTCTTTCTCTTTTATTTACCTCTCGCCATGTTTAGCGCACATAGAATTGTGTACTTTTTGGAACTTTCAATAAAGATTTTTTAAAAATTCTAGCACGTGGGGGGTCTCTCCCCCCCTTGATCTAAATTCTATAATTCGGCATTTGAACGACTGGCGTGAATAATTGCATTATAAAAACTGGTGTTGTTCTAATGAGGCTATGATTAGATTGTAATTGAAAACGAATAAACAAATTATTATCCAAAAGAGCCTAGCCGGGGGGGGGGGCTCAGAAGCCCAGCGCTGCACCCCCACCGCCCAGCCGCTTCTCTCCCGCGCCCCCAGCAGTCTTACCCGCCCTTCGCTCGTCCCCTTCGCCCTCTTCTTCCTCTGCCCCAGGGCTGCTCCGTCCTTCCTGGTCCAGGCGCCTCCCTCGTCCGGCCGCCCCCGCGCGCTCTTTGGCGAAGCGAGGCGCCCGCCTGTTAGGTAACCATGTCGTCCGAAGGCGGAGCCTTTCCCTTCTCCGCGCCCGGAGGAGAAAAGCGGACCGAACCGAGGGGAAAGCTCCGTGGGGCTGCTTCTCTCCGCGCCTCGTTCCTCTCACGACGCGTCTCCAACGCCATGGCCCGGCTCCGGCGACAGGCTCCCCTCAAATGGCCGCGCGCAACGCTTCTCTCACAGCCTGCTCGGAATAGGGCGTTCATATTGCCAAAAGTAAAGTTGTTGAGTGTTTTGTTTTTTAAGGAAACCGCCACAATTGTTGAGCGCTTTCTCCCCCCCTCACAGAAACCAACCAAAATTGGCCAAGGGTTGCCACTTTTCAAAACATCACAGAGTTGTCAAGCTTCTTTTTAAGAAGAAACCAAAATTAAGTGTCTGAAGAATCGTTCTTTGCGCAAGCAATGTAAGGAAACCACCACAAATGTTGAGCTTTTATTAAGGAAACTTAATTAGCTGTTGAGCGTTTTTTTTAGAATTTTCCTGAGGTATGCCCTGTTAAGTTCATTGGGACTTACTCCCTAGCACAAGGGTGCCCAAACTTTTCAAAGATGGCCAAATTGCATGTGTGATGCCTGCTTGCCCTAGCAAAGCGCTACTTTCGAATCATGGAATGGTCACATTTAGGACAAGGTAAAGGTAAAGGGACCCCTGACCATTAGGTCCAGTCGTGGTGGACTCTGGGGTTGTGGCGCTCATCTCGCTTTATTGGCCAAGGGAGCCGGCGTACATGAGCTCCCTCATGGTCATGTGGCCAGCATGACTAAGCCGCTGCTGGCGAACCAGAGCAGCGCACGGAAACGCCGTTTACCTTCCCGCCAGAGCGGTACCTATTTATCTATTTGCACTTTGACGTGCTTTCGAACTGCTAGGTTGGCAGGAGCAGGGACTGAGCAACGGGAGTTCACCCCATTGCGGGGATTTGAACCGCTGACCTTCTGAAGGGCAAGTCCTAGGCTCTGTGGTTTAACCCACAGCACCACCCGCATCCCATTTAGGACAAGAGCTGCAATTAAATGGGATTTCAAAGACAGAATTGATGTCTGGGGCAATTTCCTAAAGGCAGCATTTCGTATTGGATCTTTGGCAAGCGTCAATTGCGAAATCTTTTAAAAATCTCAGTATTTTTTGGGTTTTCCTAAAAGAAGCTCAACAATTCAGGGGTTTTCAAAAAAAGAGAGGCAACCCTACTCTCAATGTAAAATGTTAACACTTTTGAATTTCAGGGTGGAATCTACACACATATAAAAACCATTCTGAAAATGCTTTTTTTAAAAAAAGCATTTTTAAAAACACATTGAATTTTCCATAAGGCTTACCATCGCCGTCTAATGTCACATTGTATATTGCACTTGAAACACACTTAAAATGTTTTATTTGCAGCTGTATAGCTGAGTCAGTCTTCTTCCTTCCTTCCTTCCTCCCTCCCTCCCTCCCTCCCTCCCTCCCAAGTTAGGGATCATATCCAAATGCATGTGATTGAAAGGTGCAAAACAAAGTCATGTATCTGTAGCCAAGCTCAGACAAATTTACAGGTTTGTGTGCCTGTGTGTGCATGTGACCAATCCCAGAGGGGCCACCCTGTGAGGCTGCAATAGATGGTAATGGATTGCTTTGAAGCCACTTCAGCACCAAATGAACAACAACAACAACAAATCACCCCCACCCAACCTCCAAGATCTGTCCTGTATTTTGCCAGAACAAAGGTGGCAACCCTAGTTGGAAGGGACCGTGAGGGTGGGTTCTGGTGCCCTGTGCCCTGAATAGCTCCACTCCAGGAAAGAGCTTTATAGCTGCCGGAGTGCTGCAAAAAGAAAAAGGTACCGTGGTACCTCTGGATGCGACCGGTTTCCGTTCCGGAGCCCCATTTGCATCCAGAAGTGAACGCAACCCGCGTGCGTGGGTCGCGATTTGCCACTTCTGCGCATGCGCATGATGTCATTTTGACCGTCTGCGCATGCGCAAGCTGCAAAACCCTAACACGCTCCGTTACTTCTGGGTTGCTGCAGCGCGCAACCCGAAAATACTTATCCCGAAGCTACTTCAACTCAAGATGTGACTGTATTTCAAATAAGAAGGTTATTGGGTGCATGTAGCTACCACAGACACAAACTTATTAGATGCTGATTTAATGGAATAATATAATTGTAGAGTTGGAAGGGACTCTGAGGGTCATCTAGTCCAACCCCCTGCAATGCAGGAATCTCAGCTAAAGCATCCATGACAGATGGCCATCCAATCTCTGTTTATAAACCTCCAAGGAAGCAGCGTCTGCCATCTTGTGGGAGTCTGTCCCAGTGTCCAACAGCTCTTACTGACAGAAAGTTCTTCCTGATATTGTCTAGTTGGGATAACTTTCTGAGGCTGCGTAGCTGTGTTTCAGTCCTGACGATTGCACTGATCATTTTGCGTTTTAAAGATTTAAACTCAATTTTAAATAGGGACAAATAGGGAAGGGAATCTTATTCCAGAAGGGGAAATTCGTAGGCAGCCAAAAGGAAATTTGATGTGGGGTGGGGAGTTATGCAAACATACAGAGAAAGGCTTCCAAACTTTAGTGCGTGCAAACCTTTTGAAAACAAAAACACACCTTAGTCCGCCTGACTTGTTTGGTTTTGCCTTTAGCCTGATTTCTCCCTTAGTTACAGGCAAATCTGGAGTGCTAATAATCCAAGAGAGCAAATACTGGCACAGCTGCCGGCCTTGTGCTCCACTCCCTGAAGCAAATCTTGCAAAGGTATAGTACTGTCTTCCCGTTAATAGATTTGCTGCCTGATCCTATGCATATTTACTCAGAAATAAACTCTGATGTTTTCACTGCAGCCCAAAAGTGTGTGAAAGGTGTTTTCTAGTGCCCTGTGCCATGAAGAGCTCTTGTCTGGGAAAGAGCTTTATAGCTGCTGGAGCACTGCCAAAAAAAGTATACTATTGCAGATAAGTAAGTACTCAGGTGCATTTAGCTAGCACAGACACAAACTTATTAAATGCTGATTTTGTGGAATCATAGAATTGTAGAGTTGGGTTCTGAGGGTCATCTAGTCCAACCCCCTGAAATGCAGAAATCTCAATGAAAACATCCATTGCAGATGGCCATCCAGTCTGTTTGGAAACCTCCAAGGAAGGAGAGTCTACCAGCTTCCAAGGAAGTCCATTTCACTGTCTTAACAGCTCCTACTGTTGGAAAGTTCTTCCTGGTGTTTAGTCATTGATACGGGTCCTACCCTCTGGAGCAGGAAAAAACAAGCTTGCTCCTTCTTGCACATGTGACAGCCCTTGAGATATTTGACAATGCCTATCATATCTCCTCTTGGCCTACTCTTTTACAGTCTAAACCATGCATCCCTAACCTTCAGTCCTCCAGATGTTTTGGACTACAATTCCCATCATCCCTGACCACTGGTCCTGTCAGCTATGGATCATGGGAGTTGTAGGCGAAAACATCTGGAGGACCGCAGGTTGGGGATGCCTGGACAAACATACCCAACTCCCTCAACTGTTCCTCATTAGGCTTGGTTTCAACAAAACACATCAGGGATGGAGAATCTATAGGCTCTGGACATTGCTGAACTACAAATCCTATCATCCCTGACCATAGTCTGTGCCAGCTGGGGCTGACGGGGCTTGGAGTCAAACAAAGTCTGGAAGACCACAAGTTTGCCATCCTTGAATTACATAGTCCTATATTTTTGACCTGCGATTGTTTTCCCCTTCACTTTTTTTCTTCTCTCCCCGTGCGACATTTTTCTTCTCATGACATGCACACAAGCATAAATACCTCTATAGGAAACTATAATTAGCAAGCCTAATTCTTAGCAATAGCATCGTGATGCTGGGAATAACAGACAGAGCTCTTTTCTTCACCAATGAACAAAGCACATGCCACTCCTCATATTTGATTTATCACTAGCACCGATGGAGGTTCAACTGGTTTTCAGTTCAGAAAAGGCAATTCCTATTATGCTTTACTGCCACCTCCTGGCTGCCAATGAATATAATGCATACATACAGTGGTACCCCGGGTTAAGTACTTAATTCGTTCCGGAGGTCCGTTCTTAACCTGAAACTGTTCTTAACCTGAAGCACCACTTTAGCTAATGGGGCCTCCCGCTGCCAGAGCACGATTTCTGTTCTCATCATGAAGCAAAGTTCTTAACCCGAGGTAATATTTCTGGGTTAGCGGAGTCTGTAACCTGAACTGAAGCGTATGTAACCCGAGGCACCACTGTATGTATTTATCACCCCATTTTTATCCCACCTTAGAATGGAGAAAAAAACAAACTCAAGGCAGCTTAATTTAAATGCATACAAGAAAATGACAAGTAGTCCTCTCAATAAAACAGCAGCAAAAACAGCACATAGCAGCAGCAACAACAAAATAAAACAGAGATACCACATTTTTTTAATAGATAAAAATGCATCAGAATTGCCAACATGAACTTCCTGCCATTAGTTGGTTGAAAAGACTGGAGTAAAAGGTTGTGGGTCAGTTCACATTTCGCCCTGCTGAAACAGTGTGTAAATTGCATATTTTCAAGTGACATTTGGCAACTATAGTAGTGTTATGAGGTGGGGGTTTTTTAAGGGGGGGGGAGGAAGTAGTCTGTATGCAAGATCATCCTAACCCCTGGATCCAGCAAGTGTTAAAGTATAGGCCAGGCTAACTCCCTGTGTTGAGGGTGCAGCATGAGATCGCAGCCTTGAAAAAGTGCTTTTTTCATGGCGAGTTCTCAGCTCCCAAAATGAGCACTGTGCTCTCGTGTGAAAAAACAGCATGTTCAGGTTTTACCAGGACAGTTGAGGGGTATGGGATTAATGACTGGCCACCACCTTATTTTTCCTCCTAATGACCCACACTTCCCTATACAGAGCTACCTTCAGATTTCTTCTAAAGGTTGTTTAGTTACTTATCTCATTGGTTCAGGGGTCACATACACCCTCCAACATTTCTCTGATGAAAAGTGGGACATTCTGGGATCAGATCAGAAATTGGGAGGGCATCTGTAAATCTGGGACTGTCCCCCCCCCCCCCGAAAATAGGGACACTTGGAGGGTCTGGAATGTTTGCACAAGCCCTTGGATGGACTGGGTGTCTTACATGATTTGTAAGAAATCTGAACACAGTTTGGGAAGGCAGGTCCTATATAGAAATGCATTGTAGCTATGCAGAGAATATGTATTTTCATGACAGTACATTTGTTAAAACGAAAACTCATTTTAATTCCTTGTCTCCTGAGTAACAGTAATGTGTTTACATAGGTTTGTAGCTGAGTGAGCTGTACACTCTTAAAATCACGAAGCAATCCTTAAATTGTTATGACGTGGCATATTTAAGGGGTTATTATGTGAAGTGTCAATGTCACTGCAGGGTGAAAGGGGAAAAAAATAAGGAGCAAGCAGGCAATTGGTAAAACTGCAAAACAACAACAACAACCAGACACTAAACCTCATGGCTTCTGGTGCAAAATGATTGCAGACTAGGGCAAGGGAGAATGTCCCCACAGTACATTTTGCTAATTACTGAATTCTTCTGGCAATAAGTGATGGGCCAGAAATGAGGAAGTAATGCAAACCTAATGACATTGAGAGTGGACTTTAACTTCCTTTATCTTACAAAAAGCTTTAATTTCTGTTTTAGCTACATTTACAAGCTTTAAGTCCTGGAAGGCTACTAGAAGCAGACTATGTCAAACACTGAAATCAGCTCTGAATGTGCCTGTTATAACAGCCTGAACAGCTAGATAGATACAGGGTACGCCTCAAAGCTTGCCACTGTGTTTTCCTCATTTGTGACTGCCACGTGACTTAATCTGATTATAAATCAATTTATAAAATCTGATCCCGAGGGGATGTAGTACGTATTGCCAGCTTTACTCAAACATGCTACAAGCAGCGTTTTTTCCCTTGCTCAGATAGGTATCTGCCAAAACAATGACTTATACATATTTCATGCGTTCACATTGACACTGAGTCTGTGTACACATTACCCTTTACCCTGCCTCCGGTGTACTCCCATCCCTGTATTTTCAATCCATGTACACGCAGCAGTGCCCTCAGTGCGCAGGCATCTTGCAGTTTATCCAGAAATACTGCGTTTTAATGTGCTTTCCCCCCAGGCCAGCTTCAAACAGCTTCAAACAGACTTCATAACTTCATGAGCTTACTCTACGTGCAGTAAATCCAAAGTGTGTATAGTTAAAACACTAAATAAACACCTGCGTGCATATACAAAGGATGTGAAGTTTATTTCCAGAGGCAGAGACAGGGTCGACAGCTTCAGTACACAGCAAACTGTGTGGATGTGTACAGTGGACTGCAAATCTGTTTTGAAACACAACGAGAAAAAGTGACCTTGCAATGTTTTAAAGTGGTCTTTTGCACACAGCCCACAATCTGCCCGGCTGGCCTGGCTTGTTAGCCTAAGCCGAGACCATGGATTTCCATGTTTGGTACAGTTTAACCAAACTTTTACTAAATCCAGGATTGATGGGTGATTTGCACCCAGAGACTGTGGCCCCTAAAACTTATGACAATACTTTAGTAAGCAAAAAAGGTAATTAAATGAACTTGTAGTTAGCAATCCTAGGCACATTTTTCTGGGAGCAAGACATGTTGTATTTCATCCTGGACAGGGCAGCCTTTTTCAACCTGGTGCCCTCCAGATGTTTTATGCTGAAGCCGGTGGAGGTGCCTGGGTGATACTGTTAGATGGTAACTATCCTCCTCACAGACCCTCCAAGTGTCCCTATTTTCCAGGGATGTTCCTGATTTAGAGAAGCTGTCCCAGTTTCTGATTTGATCCCAGAATGTCCCACTTTTCCTTGGGATATCCCTATTTTCACTGGAGAAATGTTGGACGGTTGGAGTTATCCGACCTCTGAGCCATCTGAAGGCATAGGGAAGGTTTTTTAAAAATGCTTTATTCTGTTTCTATACAGTATATGTTGGAAGCTGCCCAGAGTGGCTAGGCCAACCCAGTAAGATGTGTGGGGTATAAATAGAAAAATTATCCATATGGAATGGGCCGTCCCTATTTTCATCGGAGAAAGGTTGGAGGGTATGTCTTCATTGGTCAGGGGTCCCTTTACCTTTAAGGAAAAGCAGGACATTCTGGGATCAAATCAGAAACTGGGACGGCTTCTGTAAATCCAGGACTGTCCCTGGAAAATAAGGACACTTGGAGGCTCTGAGCTTTCCGTTTCTCATAGAAACAATGCCAAGTCGGCTTGTTGTAGGAAAAGAGGGAAGATTCCATTGCCTGACAAGCTGAGAAACAACCCCCCCCAAAACTCTCACCTCTGCAATGCAATAAAATAACATGACTGAGGTTATACATGGGTGGGGCCTGCATGAGAATAAAGTAAATTGGCAGTTCGTCTCAAAGGAATCGGCAGTAAAAAACGCAGAAGGTGTGTAGCTCCATTCATGTTCCGAGTTCTAAAGTGTGCCAAATGTGGCAGCTGCTTGGCATTCACAGGGAATCGTCAGGAGCATCTCCTTTCTTTGACACTAGATGTTGCTGTTGGGCTCAGGTGCTTTTGGGTCCGCCCCACAAGAAGCAGTTTTACAACAGGTGTGGATTGGCTAGGGCAGGTCTAACATTCTAGCTCTGACATTAGCCTCCATAAAAACCTAAATCCATCTTGAGGAAAGTCTTTTCTCAGTTGCCTGAGTTTGGTATAACAAGTTGTAGACAGCAAAGGGAGAGAAATATATAGAGAAGGAATGGCTTATCTCTGGAAAGAAATCCTGATGGAAACATTCCTGGGTATGTAATATTTCCAGCCTATGTTGAATACTTAAAAGCTCCGAGATAATAATTGTAAGTGTCTTTTTAATTCACTGTGGTTTTAAAAGCATCTCCTAGTTTGATTTGACACTCCTCCCAGTTGATTTCAGAGTCTAAAAGTGTTGCTATGTTGACAAATTGCTCTGTTGTTGTTTTTTAAAGGGAATATTTCTAGAGCAAATATTCTACGTTCCAGGTTAGGGAAAAAACACATCTGCTTCAATTAATATTTTCAATCTAAATTGCTAATGAATAAGAATTGGAGAATTGGCTCTCCAAAAAAGTAGTAGTATAGTTGCTGCTGGATGAATGATTTCTTGTTTTGTGTAATTGAAAATTTACCTGTAAGACTGGGATCCCTAACTAGTGTTTGTGTGTTGCAGGGGGTGAAGGTTATAAAAGAATAGCAGTGTAAATTTGGAGACAAAGTCAGGCTCACAACTACACAGAATGGCTCAGGGCTTATCCACACTTGTTGCAGGGGGTGAAGGTCTTTCTAAGCATTGCATTTAAAGCTCTGTGTTTTAGAGTAAGGTAAAGGTAAAGGGACCCCTGACCATTAGGTCCAGTCATGGCCGACTCTGGGGTTGCGGCACTCATCTCACTTTACTGGCCGAGGGAGCCGGCGTACAGCTTCTGGTCATGTGGCCAGCATGACTAAGCCGCTGCTGGCGAACCAGAGCAGTGCACGGAAACGCTGTTTACCTTCCTGCTGGAGTGGTACCTATTTATCTACTTGCACTTTGACGTGCTTTTGAGCTGCTAGGTTGGCAGGAGCAGGGACTGAGCAATGGGAGCTCACCCCGTCGTGGGGATTCGAACCGCCACCCTTCTGATCGGCAAGTCCTAGGCTCTGTGGTTTAACCCACAGCGCCACCCGCATCCCGTGTTTCAGAATACCCCCTTTTTTTGCTTCAGAACTTGCCCCATGAAATCCCACTCTTTAAAGCTCAATCGGAGCACATGTGGAAAACGTTGATTTGACATTTGCTCTGATTCAGCTTTAAAGAGCAGGTATTCACAGGGAAAGCTCAGGGCAAAGAAACCAAAAATACAAAACCCACCAAGATATGGAGCATTCAAATACAGACCTCTGCCTGGAAAGAGCAGGACAAAGGGTAAACGCGATGAGCCCTTAGACTCAGCTGTTTAAACCCAGATCTAACCCAATCACATAATAAGTGAGCACAATTTTAAAAGCAAAAAGTGTATGTGGGTGAGGGATAAATTGACTTTGTGGCTTATATTCCTGGATAACTCTCCCTCCACTAGGCTCTCATTATATTATTGGAGACCATATGAGGTCTTTTATTGCCTTAGCAACATGTTGCAGCATACACCTACAGAAATAAAGTCTGGAAGGGCCCTAATTTTCTACATTACCTGGGAACACCTTGGTTTAAAAGATGAGTGTAACACCACCCTGTGTTCTCTATGCCTCTGACAAACAGCTGAGAATTTTCAGCTGAGTTACCTAAACAGGAAGCATCCATGAGCCACAATTATTCTTTGGGATCGAATGCAGGATTTGTGATTGAGCTACCTGCTTTCAGGGTCTGTTTGCTTCCAGTATGCTCTGCCTGAATACTTGCAAATGAAATAGCTATTACAAAGCACACGCATACACCAAACATACATCTCCAGTGCTCGTCATACAAAATAAAGCAAAACCTATAATGTTGCCCTTGTACTTCTCAGGAAACGTGGTAGCACTGTATTTTTTTTCTGTTCCTATCATGGAACTCCCAGGGATACATTTATTTCCCAGTTCATAGCATGATTTGCTCTTGAGAATGATCAAGGTTAGATTGTCTTCCTATCAGTATGGAGAGGCTTTGTTTGTCTAGGCACAACCGAAGATTTTTTCCCCTCATATTGAGTGTTGTGAACTGTAATGGTGAATTATACTGCAGTCCTATACATAATTACCTGGGTGTAGGTCCCGGTGAACTCAGTGGGATAGGTGTATCTGTTAATTTCAGTTTTTCACAGTATCTTATTTTTCCAATATTAATCGCAGCTCTCCATGTCTGTTTGAGATTTTTTTTAGTCCTAACGAAAATTCATCTGCATCCTTGTGCAAATTTCTCCTAATACAGTGGTACCTTGGTTCTCAAATGGCTTGGCTCCCGAACAAATTGGCTCCTGAATGTTGCAAACCTGTAAGTAAGGGTTCCGGTTTGCAAACTTTTTTTTGGAAGCTGAATGTCTGACACGGTTTCCACTTGAGTGCAGGAAGCTCCTGCAGCCAATCGGAAGCAGCGCCTTGGTTTTCAAACGGTTTTGGGAGTTGAATGGACTCCCAGAATGGATTAAGTTCGAGAACCAAGGTACCACTGTACAGACATTTTTGCAAAGAATTTCCCCCTGATACAGTGCATTTGTGTTGGATGCTTGTTACCTTAGAAGCTCTGAGGACTAAATCCTATTGAATTCAGGTAAATGGGATTAGGATTTTAGCCTAAAGCTTCAAACGCAGGTTTTGGATAGCTCAGTTGGTTAGAGCATGGTGCTGATATAATGCCATGGTGGCTGGTTTGACCCCTGCTTTACAGAGGGCTAAAATAGATGATGCTTGGGGTCCTTTTCCAACTCTACAATTCCAGGATTCTATGACATATAATCACATTTCTTATTGAAAATGTGTTCTAATGGTTTTGGGTTCCAATACAGGGACATTATCTATGGAGTGAAGGCTCTTTTTTCCTCAATCTTGGGTGGGCATGGTTTAAAATGTCTGTCAGTGGATGCCATGATCCTTGAATGCCAATGAATGTCAGCTCCTTGCATGTCCAGCAGAAGATGGGGAGTCAAAGAAGTCTTTCATTCCCTCTCTTCCCTGAAGTAGTTAAGCACTTGGACTACCAAAACTTTCTGCCAGGCTTAGTGTCTTCTTCTGAGTCAGGTGCCAGGACAATGCAGCTTCTGAAGCTAACAGAGACTGCCTGCTTTGGCACCATGTCATAATCATCTCCTTCAAGGACCCTTGAGGTACAGCTGCTCAAGTTGCACCTGTGTGTAAGATTTCAGAGACACCCAGACAGATTTTAAAATTACTTCTTAAGTTCATGGCTTCAGTTTTAAAAATGAATATTCACCCTCTTTTTATTAAAGGTTTTCTTGTTTTACAAAAGTTTGTGTGATGTCGCTCGTATTTTTTCCATGTAACATTCTTACAAATCCGTTTCATTTGTTGAGACATTAGGGGGAGGAAAAAAAGGGGTGGAGGGGGAGAAGATGGGTGGGGGTGGGGTCAGGTGGCGATGTTTCTATTATGCTTAATGTATGTAGGGTTTGGTGTCAGCGTTGCTTGTGCTGTTCACTTGTGTTCCTTTGGTGGTGAGAGAGGTTGGTGTTGGCCTAGGGTGTGGTTGTTTGTTTGTGATTGGCTGTGGTGATCTTTGTTTTTGAGTGGGGTGGGTGGGTGTTTTGGATCAGGTTAGCCATATTGATTTGTATGCTGTTGGTGGATTATTGTCGTTGTCTTGTTGGGCTGTGTATGTGATAAAGGGGAGCCATACTGGGGTAAAGGCGTCTTCTTCTGTTTGTTCCCGTGTCAGTTTTAGTTTATTGGTTAATTTTTCTAGTAGGGTTGTTTCCCATACTATTTGGTACCATTGGTCCATGCTTACTCCTGACAGGTTTCTCCAGTGTCTGGTTATGGTGTTTCTGGCTGCTGAAAGTAGGTGGGTTATGAGTGCTTTGGGCATTTTTGTCCTGGAAGATGTTTAGTAGGGCCAATGTCTAATACTTGCTTAGTTATTTTACATATTTCTCATGTGATATTCACCCTCTTTTGAGCAATGGGTCAACAACTCGGTCTCAGCAAAGCACAATACCTCATGGCTGAATTTAATGTAGGAAATGCTGCTAGGCCCCAAGTGGGAAGGTGGTAGATATTAGCTGAAGAACATAGTTTAGGAGGGTGATATCATGATGGTGAATCTTTCCCCCGCAATGAATGTCTACTATGGTTCTTTTCAAATAGCCAAGGGTTGTCTATCAGCAGACTGCTGCTGTCATCCATGTGCCCACCCACCCTTATTTCAACAAACGGTATCACAATAAACTTTTAATGCAAAGAAAAGTGATTGATTTATTATTTCTGTGACTGATTAACTCATATAGACTAGAGACCGGAGAAACTCTCCCACTGCTACGAAAGGCCAATACACTACCAGCAGAAAGAAATAATAGGTTTGTAATTTAATGTAGCTTTCAGGTTTGGTACCCAAATAATATTGTTGCATGCTACCCCAAAATCCAAGCGGTGGAAGATTCCAGGGGTTTCAGGCACTTACCCAGGGTTTGTGTTTCCTTTTGGAATGAGACTGTGGTGTCTGTATGATATATGGTTTATTTACACATATATACAACCCAAACCCATTGGGACATGGGTGGCGCTGTGGGTTAAACCACAGAGCCTAGGACTTGCTGATTAGAAGGTCGGCAGTTCGAATCCCCGAGACTGGGTGAGCTCCCGTTGCTCAATCCCTGCTCCTGCCAACCTAGCAGCTAGAAAGCACATCAAAGTGCAAGTAGATAAATAGGTACCGCTCCGGCGGGAAGGTAAATGGTGTTTCCGTGCGCTGCTCTGGTTCACAGAAGCGGCTTAGTCATGCTGGTCACATGACCCAGAAGCTGTACGCCGGCTCTCTCAGCCAATAAAGCGAGATGAGCGCCGCAACCCCAGAGTCGGCCACGATTGAACCTAATGGTCAGGGGTCCCTTTACCTTTACAACCTGAACCTAGGATGGAGGGGTTCACAGCATTAACATCCTAAAAGGGTCTTGTTTCTCCCCTAGCCACAACCTTGGATTCAGGCAGAAATCAGCCACAACTCTCTCTAGCTTGCTGCTTTTTTCTAAATCACATCATTGCAAAACTCTAATCTTAACCCTGCTTCATCCTTCTAATTTACTGTGAGCTGTTGGAGGGGGCTCACCCATTTCCCCTCTCGCAAAGAACCCCTTTCCTTTGTTTCCCTTAATGGCTCATCACCCAGGCTATCACCTCAACAAAGGAAGCTAACCTGGCTTATATTTTAACATTTGCTGGGACCAGGGTTAGAAGGCTTCCGCACAAAATCATAACAGTATTTAGAAAATCAGATAAATTTCACTCTGCAATTTTCTCATTTCTTTCAGGTTATGCTTCCTGGTCTCTTTATCATGGCCTTCCACCAATGATCTATTTTTTCCCTTTACAAACATTGGAACTTACTGGCTTAGAGGTTTTTGCTCTTGCTTTCCTCTCTCCGATGTTTCTGATGATTGGTCCACTCTGGAGGTTGGCCAACAAGAAGCACATTCTAGCCTTGCTAAGGCTGACCATGATTGGTAAGTCCACTTTTGAAATTCTAAAGTGTCTTCGAAAAGCTTGGCAACAACAAGGTGTCAGGCCGAACTTTTCAAACCATATTAGCATTTAAATGGCAAGATGGGCAATTATTTCATATAGACATCCAAATTCACAGTTTGTCTTTGAAGGAGGATTAGCTGAATTCCTGGAAGTAAAGCTATCAATGACTACTGTACATTTGCAGTCTTAACCAGGGTTAAGGCAATAAACCATGGTTAGTGCTAACCATGGATACTGCAAGAGGGGAGAGTTGTACCCACGTCCTGCTAAGAGGCTTCCCAAAGTCTTCTGGCTGCACAGGCGGATTCAGGGAAGTGCAACCGGTTCAATCACACTGGGCATGTAGCATTGGGGGCATCCCAGGGGGTGCTGCAACTATGATGTAGAATGGAAGCCCTCCAAATTTTGGTGTCACACAGGGCACTGCTGAAATTTGAGACCCAAGGTCCGCCACTGCTGGCTGGTTGCTGGACTAGATGAGCCACTGGCCTCATTCTGCAGGCTTTCCTTAGATTCTTCATCAGTCACTATTGCCACCACTAAAACACAGCTGAGATCTGAGTGGTTGCTAGCATTATGCCAAGGAAAGAACAGTAGATACTGCAGGAAAGAGAATGTTGTTGTTGTTTAGTCATTTAGTCGTTTCTGACTCTTCGTGACCCCATGGACCAGAGCAGGCCAGGCACTCCTGTCTTCCACTGCCTCCCGCAGTTTGGTCAAACTCATGCTGGTAGCTTTGAGAACACTGTCCAGCCATCTCGTCCTCTGTCATCCCCTTCTCCTTGTGCCCTCCATATTTTCCAACATCAGGGTCTTTTCCAGGGAATCTTCTCTTCTCATGAGGTGGCCAAAGTACTGGAGCCTCAGCTTCAGGATCTGTTCTTCCAGTGAGCACTCAGGGATGATTTCCTTAAGAATGGATAGGTTTGATCTTCTTGCAGTCCATGGGACTCTCAAGAGTCTCCTCCAGCACCATAATTCAAAATCATCAATTCTTTGGCGATCAGCCTTCTAGGAAAGAGAATAGAGACAGTTAAAATTCAGCACATTCACTAAGGCATTCCACAGCTACCGGTGGGACTACTTTCAAGTATCAGGGTTTATCCTACTTTCAAGTTTCAGGGTGTGGGCCTGCAGAATAAATCTTACTGACAAACATGGGACCAGGCCAGTGTATCTATTGATTTAACACCTTTCTATTCTGCCTCCCCATCATAAAGCTGTAATTGCCTTGTTTGGAATACAAATCATTCTCAGCTATGTTAATAATGGAGTGCCATTTCTTCTAAAGATTCTCCTTAAACTTGGAACGTAATATTAGATTATGCAAATATAGTATCACTGTTCACATAGCTAGTTGCTTTTAGGTGTATGAACAAAAGTCATTTCATATGAACTTCTAATATCCCAGTGAAACACTAATTCTTTTCTGTGTTCAGATCACCTGACAGTTGGACCAACTCACATTACTCTTTCTAGCAAAAAATAAAAATACGTCATTGTTCTTCTTCTAAGCAAGTGTCTCCCAATTTACACAGGGGTTACATTCCCGGTTATTGTGTGTACAGTGGTACCTCAGGTTACATACATCAGGTTACATACATCAGGATACATACGCTTCAGGTTACAGACTCAGCTAACCCAGAAATAGTGCTTCAGGTTAAGAACTTTGCTTCAGGATGAGAACAGAAATTGGGCTCTGGCGGCGCGGCAGCAGCAGGAGGCCCCATTAGCTAAAGTGGTGCTTCAGGTTAAGAACAGTTTCAGGTTAAATACGGACCTCTGGAATGAATTAAATACTTAATCTGAGGTACCATGTATACGTGAAATCATGTATAGTGGGGAACACCATCTAAAAAGCCTGTAAACACTCTCTAAAGCTCTGGAAACCCTTTAAAAAAGCCAGCAGTGCCTACCAGACTGGCATGAACGGTCACAATGGTGGCTCTCAGTTTTCCTCATCGCTGGAGGACGATGCGGAAATGACAAAAAGGAGGGTAGACCGGTACCCCAAAGTGCCTGGCTGTGATTCAGAGGTAGACAGGAGTGGCAGACCTACATTTCAGGGGCTCTGAAGCTCAAGCTGTCATGCCCCCCCCCTTCACAACCAGCAATGAGGTCTGGGTAACCACTGTTATATTCTGCAATGGGGTTGTTCCATGACAGATCAGCACACCTTTACAACTTCATTGCTACTGTCTCTCAAACTTTGGGATGGTTGAAATATATACAACAAAACATTAATCAATTTGTGTCGGGCAACTCATAAGGGATCTCCTAGAGTAGACCCAACATTTTAAAGCAATGTGAACTAAAGTCGCTTCAGGATTAGGAGTCCTGAAGTTTAAAAGCTTCATCGGTTTTATAGTAGATCCACTCCTGCCCTGAAGTGCATGGCTGTGGGTCAGATTTCACTTGCTGATGGTGCTCGTGCAATTTTTGCAGTTTTCCTGCTCTTTTCAGCCCGTTTGTTTTGCCCCTTTTGATATTTTAGTGTATTTTTGGTTTCTATGGAAGTATATGGAAGTATACCCCCTATGGGGGTATAAATAAATTATTATTATTATTATTATTATTATTATTATTATTATTATTATTTCACGCCTTCTTGCTATTCAAATCATTTTATTTATTTTTTTTCCGGCACCGTGCATAAGTGGGGAGACACCTGTATCTAAAATTCTCTTATCTTCTTTAATAGGAACATGCACATACACCTGACAGGGGAGCTTTCTCAGACAACAGAGAAACTTTTCCCCGACTGCACACTGAGAAACTTTGTTCTTACCGGGTTGGTTCTGAATTGAGTCAAGGGAAATTTGCTAACCGCTCATTTAGGAATTTACCCTCTCCCAGATTCACTAGTTTTCTACATGCAACTATTTATATATATATATATATATATATATATATATATATATATATGCAGGTTTTGGTGTCCTCGGGTGTCTTCCCGTGTAAAAGTTGGGGTGTCTAGGCGACGTTTCGACGAGGTCTCACTCGTCATCTTCAGGCTGGTGCTTTCGGCTTCTTGTTACTGGAACAGAGCGGGATCTCAATGTTTGAGTTCCTATAAATACTGTAGAGGGGGTGTGGTGTCTAGCCTCCAATGTTCTGGGCAGAGAGGAAGTTCCCAGGCTAGTGTGCCTTTTCTTCTTTTGTTCCTTAATTACTTGAGAGATACCTTGAGTGATTTCTTGAGTGATATCCTGAGTACCACTTAGGTGGGTCATTAGGTGTGGATTAGTTGCTAAAGTCTTTGTGTCTTGACCTCTTGAACTTTGTGAAGAGTTTTCCTGAGAAGATGGCTGTATTGCACTTAGTTGTGCTTTGGCTTGGCTTCGTGTATAGGGGCGAGCTGTGGTTTTGTGGCTTGTGTCAGCCAGATCTGTGTAGGGATTGCAGGGGGGTGCAGCATCCGGAGGTGCCACCATGGATTGGCTACTGGATGGTGTCAGTAATTCATCTGTGGAGAGGGTCTGGGTTTGGGTCTGGTGTGGTTGATTGGTGTTGGCGTTCTGTGTGCCTCTGGATCTGGTGTCAGTTTTTGTGGGGAGGGCTAATTTCCAGATGTCTGGCAAGCGGGATGTGTCGTCACGCTTGTTCATGTTGTGAGGGTGTTTCTCTATCTCGATGGCTTCCATGATTATTCTCTTGTGGTGATGTTCCGTGTTAAAGAGCAATTTGGAATCTGCAAAATTAATTTCGTGTCCTGTTTCTTTCATGTGTTGGAAAAGAGAGGAAGTTTTTTCTTCTTTTTTGACGGCATTCAGAAACCCCAAGGATAAAATCCAGTTGGAAAACCAAGGGATCTATGAAATACCCTGCAAAGTCTGCCCAGCCACGTACATTGGACAAACAAACAGACGAATAAATGCACGTATCGCAGAACACAAGAATGCCGTCAAAAAAGAAGAAAAAACTTCCTCTCTTTTCCAACACATGAAAGAAACAGGACACGAAATTAATTTTGCAGATTCCAAATTGCTCTTTAACACAGAACATCACCACAAGAGAATAATCATGGAAGCCATCGAGATAGAGAAACACCCTCACAACATGAACAAGCGTGACGACACATCCCGCTTGCCAGACATCTGGAAATTAGCCCTCCCCACAAAAACTGACACCAGATCCAGAGGCACACAGAACGCCAACACCAATCAACCACACCAGACCCAAACCCAGACCCTCTCCACAGATGAATTACTGACACCATCCAGTAGCCAATCCATGGTGGCACCTCCGGATGCTGCACCCCCCTGCAATCCCTACACAGATCTGGCTGACACAAGCCACAAAACCACAGCTCGCCCCTATACACGAAGCCAAGCCAAAGCACAACTAAGTGCAATACAGCCATCTTCTCAGGAAAACTCTTCACAAAGTTCAAGAGGTCAAGACACAAAGACTTTAGCAACTAATCCACACCTAATGACCCACCTAAGTGGTACTCAGGATATCACTCAAGAAATCACTCAAGGTATCTCTCAAGTAATTAAGGAACAAAAGAAGAAAAGGCACACTAGCCTGGGAACTTCCTCTCTGCCCAGAACATTGGAGGCTAGACACCACACCCCCTCTACAGTATTTATAGGAACTCAAACATTGAGATCCCGCTCTGTTCCAGTAACAAGAAGCCGAAAGCACCAGCCTGAAGATGACGAGTGAGACCTCGTCGAAACGTCGCCTAGACACCCCAACTTTTACACGGGAAGACACCCGAGGACACCAAAACCTGCATTCCTGTACCCGTGAAAATCTACGAAAGCATATATATATATATATATATATATATATATATATATGGACTCTACTGCTTGAGTTTGCTGAACATGGCCCTCAGCTCTTAGAGAATAGGACAATGAAAAGGTCTTTATTCAAGCTGAGGTAGAGCAGCCAATGGAATTATCAACCAACAACACTGTAACAACTGGATTCTGTGGGGGTTTACTGCTTTTGAGAAAGCATGCAAAGGACCAGGCAATGAAATTATTAAGCAGGGGGTAGAATTGCATTTATTTGTTTAGGGCATCATCTAAGAACCTCTAAGTTCACTGATTTCAAAGAGGGAGACAGTTGCATACTTTACTCTCCCATTGGAACAAATGGGTGTTAATAGCGCTCAACTGTAGCTATATTATACAATTTTTATTTTTATTTTATTAATGTGTTTCTCTTTACAGGGAGCATTCTTTCATACCACGCTCCAAATGCTTACCTTCGACTCTTGATCTTGGCCATGGGTGTTTCTTCATCGTTGGTAGTTCAGACAGTAACATGGTGGTCTGGCAATTCTTTACAAAGGTATTGTGAAAGAGGGCGCAAGTCTTGCATTATAAGTAGCAAGCTATCTTCTTTGACAGTAATCGAAAACCGTGAAAAAGCTTTAATCTTAAAGCAGATTTATACCTAATACTACAGCTATTTTAGCTTATTTGTTTGCGCATTTCTTAAAAATATATATGTTTAAATGTTCTGCTTTTACAGATACTGCAGAATCTGGGGATTTATACTAGGAAAAATTCTTCTTCTTGTTCTTCGGATTTGCTATACATCGTTAAACCCAGTATGGAACTGTACAACTGCCAATGTTACTATAACTGTCCTAGGCTTCGTAGCAGCACTTGAGCGAACATATACAGGTGACAATTCAAAATGAAGCCATTCCTTTCTTTGTATATCCTCAGCAGAATTTGGGGGGTGGTATGTGTGGAAAAGCATGACCATAAATATGAGCTACGACTGAGTGAGTGGGCGAATGGTAATCCTAATTTATCTTCCTGTCCAACCCCATCTTTAATTCCCCTTGCCTCTGTTTCATTTTCCTCTCTGTTCCTCAGGACTTTTGCCTTCCTCCGCTGTCTCACGGGCACTCTAACCTCCAACTTCCTCTATTATCAGGCCTGGCATCAGGAGGAAGCATCCTCAAGCAATTGCTGGGGACTCTGTGCCTCTGAAGGGATCACCCCTGATACCTGCCTCGATTCCTCCCATCACCATCACTCCTTCTTCTTTATTCTTTGGCAATTCCTCGTAGCCGAGTAAGATTGTCTTTCATGAACACGATCTTAAGAGTGAGTCTGTAAGTGACTGGGGAGGCCAAATCTGGATCTACACATCCTTCCACTGTGGGGACATAGGTTTCTGGGTGGGAGTTGATCACAGTGAGGGTTTCCCAAGTGTGCCTTCCTCTTAGCACGTTTCTCCCTTTCGTCCTGAATTCGAGTGTCTTGAAAGTCCATGACACCTTTGGTAAGAGCTGTTCTCCAATTGGAATGCTCGCAGGCCAGTGTTTCCCAGTTGTCGGTGTTTATACTATTAGAATTGCCATTAGAGACCCTCTTAACCGTGTCTTTTGTGTTATGTAAAAATCTTCTTAGAAATTTCTGAACACTTATAACTTCATACTCTTGGGTGTAATCTACACGCATATAAAAAAATGCAGTGAAATGCTTGTTTAAAAAAGTTTTGAAAAATAGATTGAATTTTGCATAGCTTGCTGTCGCCATCTAGTGTTGCATTTGTATATTGCACTTTACAACACTTTTAAAACATTTTATTTGCAGCTGTGTAGCTGAGTCCTTGATTTGCTGAATCAATGTTTTCCACTTTTTTAAGGTACTAAAAGCCAAAAACAAGAAGCAAACAAGATTGGAAACACAGCAAAGGAAGCCATTCATGGTTCCAACTGGTTTTTGTCAGCGACAGCTTTTGGCAGCCTAATGTTCCTCACCTTCTGGATTTTTGGAGAGGTCTCTCTAGTTTCTAGATGGGCAGTGAGTGGACACCCGCAACCTGGGCCAGATCCTAATCCACATGGGTAAAGTGTGTGCTCTCCTACTATTTTATTAAGCAAGTTAAAAATATCAAATCCCAAACAGGTGGAGCTTGGAGGTCATGAAATTCTGGTAACAACAACAAGTTCCAAAGCAACCCTGGACAGTAATCCCTACATATAAACTGGTATTGGCTTTAATGACACACATGTGCCTCATCCCCTTGGGACTAAAGAGATGCATGATACAATTGGGAGGGGTGGGGCTAAGTTCTCATTTGGGGTGTAGGGTGACAAGTGAATTATTACCATCATTGTGTTATTTAATTTTTTATTGCCTGAAGGTATCAGGTTACAAGGTTAATAAAACCATTTCCATGTTTTGTCTTTCATATTTGGAATGGTTACCAGCTCACATTCCTTGATAGCGAAGCTATTGAGGTTTTTAGGTAGTGTGTAGCACAATTCAAAGCATGTTTAGTTAGATGCAAGTCCCTACAAATTCAACGAGACTATATAACACCGATCCTGAAAGACCTACATTGGCTCACAGCACGTTTCTGAGCATAATTCAAAGTGTTGGTGATGACCTTTAAAGTCCTAAATGGCCTTGGTCCAGTATACCTGAAGGAGTGTTTCCACCCCCATTGTTCTGCCCGGACACTGAGGTCCAGCTCCGAGGGCCTTCTGGTGGTTCCCTCACTGTGAGAAGTGAGGTTACAGGGAACCAGACAAGGGCCTTCTCGGTAGTGGCGCCTGCCCTGTGGAACACCCTCCCCTCAGATGTCAAGGAAATAAACAACTACCTGATCTTTGGAAGACATCTGAAGGCAGCCCTATTTAGGGAAGTTTTTAATGTCTGATGTTTTATCGTGTTTCTAATATTCTGTTGGGATCCACCCAGAGTGGCTCTGGAAACCCAGCTAGATGGGTGGGGTATAAATAATAAATCGCTGCTGCTGCTGTTGTTGTTGTTGTTGTTGTTGTTGTTGTTGTTGTTACTATTACTAATACAGCCTTCGTAAGAGCATCTGTGTGTCTCAGGAGCCCTATTCAGATAACAGAAAACTGTGCTGGCTGGTCATGCGTACTTGGAAAATAGGATTATGTCCACTCCACTGGTTGCAGTTAAAAATCAATGTGAATATTGAATGCAGTGGATCTGCCATTTCCCATCCTCAACCACAAATCCACAGACATGCCATGGACCACCTGGGTGAAGCTTGTGGACTGCTGGTAACATAAATGGTCTGCAGTCTAGCATACAGTTGAAAGAGGGCGCAAAATCTCAGACACGGCTGTCAAATTGCACCTCCTTCCTGCTCCACCCTTCCTATAAACTCGGGCACTGCTTGGTACAATAAAACTGACTGTAACTGGCTGGGAAATATTTAGCTAGTCTATCCATAACAACTTGCTTATCCAAATCCTCTTCAGATTCAGGCCAGAGGAAAAAGAAAGGAATTAAGTTTAGCTTGTGCCTTCTTTCGAAAAATGCAATAATTCTCTGGTCTCTCATTTTTACAGAGGTGCCGTTCTCTTAGGACTGGCTCATGGACTAATGCTGTCTTTCTGGCCTTGGTCTACCTGCGCCCTGTGTGGTTGGTGCCTTATAGGTAAGAATAAATGTTCTGTAGTCCCTAAGCCTCTTAAAGACATGTCATTAGTAGGAATGGGGAAGGGAGACATACGTTCTTCATTTGCTGAACTGTATAGACTTGGGGATCTCGCCCATGGTGAAATTCACAGCATGAGTTCATCTGAGAGTCATTTTTAGGTGATATATATGGATGAATTAGTCATGGAATAGTTATTTCATTTTGATGTTGATACTCCACAGTAAGTGGTTTAAGCATCTACGCAATTACTTCTCCATCCAGGGAGCTTTCGTATACTGTCTTATACAGCAGGTGGCCAGAAGTATGTATATGTTTTTAGCTCATGGTTGGAGGAACAGAAACAACATTTATCATGTTAGGTGTTAGAACTCAAGCTTGCTTGGAAACTCTAATCCATAATTAGTTTACCATACTTGGGTAAGCTGATAGCGTCTAGGCATTGCGGGGTGAAACCTTGATCCCCATCAATGCAGTTTCTGCCCTAGTAGTAGTTTCTATACTGAGATCATCTTAGTCATCACAGTGGTTACCATTCATCTTGGATAATTCCACCTTCCTGACTTCTTAGCAATTTTTCAGAACAGTGTATTACCAAATGTTGGGTCAACTGCTTCAGAATCTCTTTGGGTTCCAAGAGATAGCAATCCAACAGAAAGTATTTAAATAAGTGGAGAACTATCAGACTGGTTTGAGGACATTATTAGTCTTGGGAACCCTTTACTGTTTACTCCGATCCCAGTTATAATAAGGTCTGTGATTGTTTTTATTCATGGGGATGTTTTATTATAATAAAGTGGATATTGATACTGTGTTATATTTATAAAGGGGTTGTTTCCATGAGATTTTATGGTGCCATATTTATCACTGTGTGTTGTAGCCAACATTAGTTCTAGTCAGAGCAGAACCATAAAAATTAATAGACATGACTAGCTTATGTTCTAGAGTACTAGACCTACTCTGAGTAGAACCGACAACCAAATGACAGTGGTGCCATATTGATCAGAATGACAATACATAGCAATGTTTCGTGACTTTGGCATCATTTTTTTGTCTGTTTTTTAATAGGTGCAGCAGGAGCAGCTGGTCTGCTTGGCTTACGAACGTGGTATGCAGCCATTGCTGGCGACCTCCTAGCTGTCTTTACAATGTGCGTGTGGCCTCGCATAACCGGATGCTTCGTTAACTGTTTACATCCTGGGAAAGTCATGAGTACAGCCATGCTCATACTTGTGCTAGAAACATTCTTCTGTGTGTGGTGCACAGCTTATAAATTTGTGCCTGGTGGAATCTATGCTAGAGAAAGCTCTCATATTCTTTTGGGTATGTTTGCCCTTCTTAGCCAAGAAAAATCATCAGATTTACTTGGTTTGGGTATCTAAAGACAATCGAGAATGGTTTCACAGTTCTTTCTGTACTTTGACAAAGTTGCAGCGTGGAGTGCCCCTGTTCAGTATACTCCATTGCATTCCATTCTCCCTCCCTCCCTGGTTTTCTGTCCTGCCCCCCGGCAAAAAATATTCAGCATTCCATGAGCACTGAGCATGCTCATTCCTCATTGGACTGTTTTCTGATTCCACCCCGTAAGTCCCCCCCAATTTTTTTTTTTTACTTCTGCAAACGTTGAAGTTTCTCCAAAGCCTGCTGATATCTTCCCTCCCCTTCTTGCCTCTCTCTGTGTGTAGTAGTGTCATTTTGGCTACGAAAGCAAAGTTGGGATCAGCCAATGGGGACATTAGATTTGATGGTGGCTGTTCCAAATGCCCACCTTGTCCTGTTTATTGTGTTGGCTTAATGCATAAGCGATGAATTAGGGATCAGCTTTGCAAATTGCTAAACTCTTCACTTTCTATGTACTTACAAGTTGGCTGACTGACAATATCATATTAGAGTATTCTTGTGCAAATTTCCCTTCCTGCTGGTCATAATCCCCCCCCATCTGTTATATTTTGATTACAGGGTTCACCATGCTGTTTATTGTCATAGGCACGCTAGTTGAATGCAGGAAGGATCTTCACTCTCTGTTTAGGGTAAAAAGTAATGATAAACCGTTCTTCCATGAAAGTGAAAAATACATCAAATTATGTAAGTATAACTTCGCTTCATTTCTCAAAAACAAATTGCCAGATAGACTTACAGGTCATTAAATGCACCAGGCTAGAGGGTTTGTTTGGGTGCTTCAGGCATAAACAAAGTGTTAGGCCACATCTGAATTTAGATGATGCACTCAAGAATCCTGCCTAAAAAGTCATCTATAACAACTGAATTATTGCCAAATTAGTGTCTTTGCAACATCACTGTATTGCTGAACATTGTTCATCAGTCCAAGAGTTCAGTGGATATGTTTGCACGTTCTTGTTGAGACATTGAGTATGTGCAGCTTTTGAGTAGACAATTAGTGTGTTGGCTACAAGCCAAGTTAAACAGAGTATGTGAGAACGTCTGCTTTGAGACAGGAAAGCCTAGCAACAGGTGGTGATTGGCTAAGTTCTCCCTTATGACACAGCAGTTTGGTTGTTGGAGTGTTGAGTTTGGAATAGGAGTTTGAATCTCGTCCGTGTATATATAGTAAGTTGTACAAAGCTGTGCTTTATTCTGCTGTATATAATAAAACTAAACAAAAATCAAGTTACTAGTCAGCTAGTTCTGTTCCTGGTCGTCGTCCTGGAATGCATTGATTTGGCAGCTGGTAGCAAGAGTTAAAGGAAATCAGCCCTGAGTGCTCACTGGAAGAACAGATCCTGAAGCTGAGGCTCCAGTACTTTGGCCACCTCATGAGAAGAGAAGACTCCCTGGAAAAGACCCTGATGTTGGGAAAGATGGAGGGCACAAGGAGAAGGGGACGACAGAGGACGAGATGGTTGGACAGTGTTCTCGAAGCTACCAGCATGAGTTTGACCAAACTGCGGGAGGCAGTGGAAGACAGAAGTGCCTGGCGTGCTCTGGTCCATGGGGTCACGAAGAGTCGGACACGACTAAACGACTAAACGACTAAACAACAACAACAGCAAGAGTTATGGTTATGATCCATCCACAGTTCTGACATACCACTTATCTGTGAGAGGAAACATATTTTCACCATTAAAATGTATCCCTTATCAGGAAGACTAAAGCTCCTAAGTTGGTCCAAAGGAGAACCAGGTTATGTCCATCCAAGGATGTTATCTTGCACAACAGGAAGCTCAGATGAAATTTTTAAGTGTGTGCGTTGGTATAAGGGTGTCCATAGATGAGGGATTTAAATATTCTATCTCTGATTCCTAAACCATTGTTTCCAATCCACACTAGTTGGCAGTCCAGGATGGGATGTTTTCACCTGGTGTGTCCATGTCCCCATTTAACGTTTTCCCCAAACTGGACATGCATAACCAATGCACACTCTCTAAAAAAAAGATCCCAGGGAAATGGGCAAGAGCAAATGTTGCCAGCATATTTCACAAAGGATAAAGTGAAGGACTGTGAAAACTGCCTTTGTAAGAATTTGCCAGCTCAATATAAGTTGGGCACTATTCCTGACATGCTATTAATAGTTGATATTTGTAGATTCCCCCAAATCAATTTTTATTATGGCTCCCTTATACTACCGTAATATACACCCTGTTGATTTTTTTTGTAGCTCTGTGGCTGTTCGTTGGGGTAGGCCTGCTGGGATTAGGATTGCGATATAAAGCTTATGAGAAAAAATTAGGACATGGGGTGAGTCATTTGTTTACTTTTAATCCATTTAAATTTGATTTTATCTGTTTATTTTATTTTGACAGATATACTGCTTAATTGCAATAATCTCTAAGTGGTACATACACAACTCACTCAGTTCAAACTGCAAAATCAGAATGAAATACAGTGGTACCTCCGGTTGCGGACAGGATCCATTCCGGAGGTCCGGTAGGATCCTGAGGTTTCCGCAACCTGAGGACTGCTTCTGTGCATGCATGTGGGGCAAAACCAATAAATATTTCTGGGTTTGCTGCACTCGAATCCCGAAGTTTATGTAACCAGAGGGTTACGTAAATGGAGGTATGACTCTATCATTTATAATACTTACATCTTGACATGCAAATACTAGTGCAGAAACAATCTTTAGCATGGGTAGGCAAACTAAGGTCTGGGGCCCGGATCCGGCCCAATCACCTTCTAAATCTGCCCTCGGACTGTCCAGGAATCAGCGTGTTTTTACACGAGTTGAATGTGGGGTTTTATTTAAAATGCATCTCTGGGTTATTTGTGAGGGACGTGGGTGGCGCTGTGGTCTAAACCACTGAGCCTAGGACTTGCCGATCAGAAGGTTAGTGGTTCGAATCCCTGCAACGGGGTGAGCTCCCATTGTTCGGTCCCAGCTCCTGCCCACCTAGCAGTTAGAAAGCATGTCAAAGTTCAAGTAGATAAATAGTTACCGCTCGGGTGGGAAGGTAAACGGCATTTCCGTGCACTGTTCTGGTTCTCCAGAAGCAGCTCAGTCATGCTGGCCACATGACCCAGAAGCTGTCTGCGGACAAACACCAGCTCCCTTGGCCTATAGAGCAAGATGAGCACACAACCCCAAAGTCTTCTGCGACTGGACCTAACAGTCAGGGGTACCTTTACCTTTAGTGGGTTATTTGTGGGGCATAGGAATTTGTTCATTCCCCCCCCAAAAAATATAGTCTGGCCCCCCACAAGGTCTGAGGGACAGTGGACCGGCCGCCCGGCTGAAAAAATTTGCTGACCCCTAATCTTTAAGGACGAATTCACAGTACTCAACGTGTGCTGTGCCTTGATTATTATACAAAATGATGACAATTCAAAGTTTCTGTAGGGCTTCAGCGCTCAGCACTTTTCGACGGAGCATGGTCACCCATTCAGCTACAAAATGATAGACGTACCTGCAAAAGTCACAGCACCCACAACAGATCCTAGACTGGACCTAAATAAGAGTTACTGAAAATAATTTTAAATCAGATCATTCCCCTAGCCTATACTAGGTCATAATTTTGGAAGAACCTATTTTTACAACTCCTCCATATTTTGTCCTTATTGTATGATGTACGTATCATTATATATGGCACCTTACCAGTTTTCACTAGCAAACACGACAGGTTCCTGTTTCAAAGAGCTTGCAGTGAGGAAAGCAATAGGGGAAGGAGATACAGGAGAAAGATATGCAACTGCAGTTACATGTACTTTGACTTGGATACATCTAGGGAAGATTATTTCCTTTTGTTATGCGTTCCTTTATTGTTTTCTATTTTGGGGCAAATGTTATGTGTATAAGGGATGCGGGTGGCGCTGTGGGTTAAACCACAGAGCCTAGGACTCTAGAACGTCAGCGGTTCGAATCCCTGCGACGGGGTAAGCTCCCGTTGCTCGGTCCCTGCTCCTGCCAACCTAGCAGTTCGAAAGCACGGCAAAGTGCAAGCAGATAAATAGGTACCGCTCCAGCAGGAAGGTAACGGTGTTTCCGTGTGCTGCTCTGGTTCGCCAGAAGTGGCTTAGTCCTGCTGGCCACATGACCCGGAAGCCGTATGCTGGCTACCTTGGCCAATAAAGCGAGATGAGTGCTGTAACCCCTGAGTCAGCCACGACTGGACCTAATGGCCAGGGTTCCCTTTACCTTTACCTTTTTATTATGCGTATATTATACCAACCTCTGTAATCCTATCAGCCACTTTTGTATTGCTCGCACACTAGTCAAAGAACGTGATTGTAAATGTAGTGAGACTGAACTTTTTGTTTTCCCTTCTGATTTATCTGTAGCCTCCAAAGAAAAACTTTTCAGCCCTGATTTGGCCATTCAGGTTTGGCTATGATAATGATGGGTGGTCCAGCTTAGAGCGATCGGTCGTCCTTCTGAATCAAACAGGTACTTTCAACAAAATCATATAGCTTGTGCATTATGCCTCTCTTGTCTTCTGTGATAGACTCTTCCACCTGCGGCAGAGGGGTATAGAACCAAGAAATCAGAACTCTGGGCTAGAATGGGAACAACCTTCAGTTGCCCTAAACGGCCTTGGCCCTGTATACCTGAAGGAACGTCTCCACCCCCATCATTCTGCCCGGACGCTGAGGTCCAGCGCCGAGGGCCTTCTGGCGGTTCCCTCATTGCGAGAAGCAAAGCTACAGGGAACCAGGCAGAGGGCCTTCTCGGTAGTGGCGCCCACCCTGTGGAACGCCCTTCCAGCAGATGTCAAAGCGATAAACAACTACCTGACATTCAGAAGACATCTTAAGGCAGCCCTGTTCAGGGAAGTTTTTAACGTGTGATATTTTACTGTATTTTTGGTTTTTATGGAAGCCGCCCAGAGTGGCTGGGGAGGCCCAGCCAGATGGGCGGGGTATAAATAAATTATTATTATTATTATTATTATTATTACTATAATTATTTTTGTTGTTAATTATGATTGCTATTATGTCATACCAATGTTGGGGGGAGGAGCAGAAATGTCATTCAGGTAAGCAACACTTGGAGACATAATTTTTTCTATTAGATATTTGTATTAGATATTGTCTTTCACAAAAACCAGTATTGCTCCTGTGGAGTGAGAAGATGAGATCATATTATTATTTTTCCTTTGCATACTAAAGCCTTTCACCCAAAGAGTCAATGAGACAATGCAGAGATGGCAGAATCAATAATATGCTTTGTTCTTTGTATTTTGACAGAAAAAATTGAAACGGTTGATGTTAAGAGATTACAACCCAGTTTCCCACTGTTTGCTTGCTTCTCTTTTCAATCAATCAATCAATCAATCAATCAATCAATCAATCAATACTGAAGGTATATTAATATAGCTACACTTCTCAACCCATTGTTTTGTTTTCCAGGGGCAGACTTTATTACTATTGTGGAGAGTGACGCTTCTAAGCCATTCATTGGGAACAATGATCCAACCATGTGGTTGGGAGAGAAACTTGGTTTTTACACAGATTTTGGCCCAAGTACCCGAGATCATACTTGGGGGTGAGTGAACTGTATTTGATTACAGAGGTGCAACAGGTGATTAAAGACATAGATATTTGATGCATTGTAATGAGGATGCTATTGTGTTGTATCATTTTTCTGGTTTTTTCCCCCTTTCTTTTTTGGATGCAGATATTTGTGAATTATGGCATTTCATAACATGCCTTCATTATCCCATATCCCATAGGGGCATGTCCTGCATCCTGAACATGCCTTTAGCCAACTCTCAGTCCTCTACAGGTCTAGTTTGGATTTCGCTAAACCATAATTTTACATGACATGAAGCAGTCTCTGTGAATTCCAGGCTTGCAAGTTCCCACCCCCCCTGCCCGTCTCTTCCTCCAGTGTGGCTATGAGATTTTGCTTCATATTTTGCTTAACCACAGCTTCTCATTTTATCCAAGCTGCAGTCTTGGTATTAAATGGGGTGAGATGTGGAGAAGATGTACCTTGAATTCTCATCTATAACTTCTTAGTATGATGATATGGAAGTGAAAAAGGAACTTGTTGGCTTACATGATTTCCCCGCCATGCCATAGAACATTATCTGTTCCTGGACCTAAAGCCACAACATCCCATATATTCACCCTTATCTTTTATTGAATCCTGCACAGGCTTTCAACCCTATTTAGCTATGAGATGATTACCCAGTTTCCTGAGTCAGCCTCTTTTGCCCTGTTCTCCCATCCCAGCTCATTAAGTCTCCTACCCAGTGGTGATACCTTGGACGACTGCCTTGGGTCACTGAACTGCAGGTGCTGGTTTTAGTTTGCATTGAGCTTTGGAACTAGCTCTGTTCAATAATTTTACTTTATTGTAATGCAGGATGATGGTTCTGTCAAGATACCCAGTCGTGAAGTCCAGGCACCACCTTCTCCCTTCTCCCGAGGGAGAGATAGCCCCAGCCATCTCCATGACTGTGAACTTCACAGGGAAACTGGTGGATTTTGTGGTTGCTCATTTTGGAAATGAAGAGTATGTATGAAAATTGCTTGCCTGAACAGAAAATAAGCCAACTATTTAAGATAATACAATTATTATTATTATTATTATTATTATTATTATTATTATTCCATCCACATCTGAGAAAAATACTGATATCGGTAATGGATGGATGTCATCCAGTACTGAAGATTAGAATCAACTGGAGTCATGTTCTTTTGAGTAGTTTTTTTAAAAAGAAAATTTATTTGGCTTTACAAATTAGTGTTTACATTCAAAGTCATGTATAAAAAACAAATAAACAAGATTCTTTCTGAGTGGCTTCCAACCAAATATTAAAAACACAATACAGCTTTAAAAGCTTCCCTAAACAGGGCTGCCTTCAGATGTCTTTTAAAAGTCTGGTAGTTTATTTCCTTGACATCTGGTGGGAGGGTGTTCCACAGGGCGGGTGCGACTACTGAGAAGGCCCTCTGCCTGGTTCCCTGTAACTTGGCTTCTCACAGCGAGGGAACTGCCAGAAGGTCTTTGGCACTGGACCTCAGTGTCTGAGGTCTCTCCCACCAGATGTCAAGGAAATAAACTACCAGATGTTTAGAAGACATCTGAAGGCAGCCCTGTTTAGGGAAGCTTTTAATGTTTAATAGACTATTGTATTTTAATATTTTGTTGGAAGCCGCCCAGAGTGGCTGGGTTATTATTATTATTAGGCCAGGCAAAATGTTACAAAATAGTGTACAAGCTTTGAGTTCTCCGGAATGCTTAATCAAGCTAGATGGTAAGCAAACCAAGGGTGGGAATAGGAAAAGAACTTGGCTGATATTGGAGCCCTGGAGTTGTTTGCATTTAGTTTCAATCTTTAATGGTGCTTGCTCATGATTAAAATGGCGGGGTGCTGGATGGGAGAAGACCTGGACTCAAATCTGTGCTCAACCATATAGACCATGTCTTGGGCATGTTGCTAATTCTCAGCCTAACCAACCTCACATGGCTACTGTGAAGATAAAATGGGGTAACTTCATGTGAACATTTTTGAGAATGGGTAGGTCACAAATGTGATCAGCAACAAATATAATGGATAGCAGTTGTTAGCAGAAATATTTGCGATTCCTCCACTCTCCCTAGAAATTGCAATTTCCCTAGAAAGATGAATTGTATTTTATGATTGCAATTCTTGCCATTTCCTTCAAATAAGAATCGTATCTTATTTCCCACCCCCAGAGACGACTCAGATAGAGAGCTTCAAGCAATAGCTGTTTCTAATTTATTGAAGATGAGCTCTAACCAGGTTGTGTTTCTAGGATACATCACTTCAGCTCCTGGTTCCAGAGATTACTTGCAAATAATTGAAAATGGCAACGTTAAGGTATTACAGTTATGATCCTAAATCATTTTTGTAACAATACAAGATCGGTAACAATACAGTTTGGTGGCCTGGGTGCATATTTATGGCATAATAGTAAATTAAAATGAAACTGTGCATGCATTGGTTTTAAAAAAGATGGTCGGAATCTTAATGTGCAAAAAGCACTGTGTGGACAATTACCCAGGCTGGATAGCAGAGTGCTCATCTAAAGAACAATGAAGAGAAATGCATAGTCAATGGAAGACTGAAATGAAAGTGATTAGAACAAATCATCTCCTAAACCCAATTTCATCCACGTCATCTGCTTTCTCACCTAACCACAAAAAAATCCCTATCCTCCATAGCTGCTGTTCCATGCTCCCTTCAGCTCTCCCACTTATTTAACATTCAATACAGTGGTACCTCGGCTTAAGAACTTAATTTGTTCTGGAGGTCCGTTCTTAACCTGAAACTGTTCTTAACCTGAAGCACCACTTTAGCTAATGGGGCCTCCCGCTGCCGCTGTGCGGTTTCTGTTCTCATCCTGCAGCAAAGTTCTTAACCCGAGGTACTATTTCTGGTTTAGCGGAGTCTGTATCCTGAAGCATCTGTAACCTGAAGCGTCTGTAACCCGAGGTACTACTGTACTCCAAACACAAACGTGAAAGTAAAGGTAAAGGGACCCCTGACCATTAGATCCAGTCGTGACCGACTCTGGGGTTGCAGCGCTCATCTCGCTTTATTGGCCGAGGGAGCCGGTGTACAGCTTCCGGGTCATGTGGCCAGCATGACTAAGCCGCTTCTGGCGAACCAGAGCAGCGCACGGAAACACTGTTTACCTTCCCGCCAGAGCGGTACCTATCTATCTACTTGCACTTTGACATGCTTTCAAACTGCTAGGTTGGCAGGAGTAGGGACCGAGCAACGGGAGCTCACCCCGGCACAGGGATTCAAACCGCCAACCTTCTGATCGGCAAGTCCTAGGCTCTGTGGTTTAACCCACAGCGCCACCCGCATTCCTTATAACCATAAACATAGTTCACTACATATTTAAATGCCAAGTCTTTATACATAGGATTGGTCTATATTGTTTTTCTTCCTCACCCCTCCCGCATATTCTTAAGCAGTACATGCTTCTGGTTCACATTTTTGGTTTTTCTATAGTTGTGTCAGAAGTCCATAAAAGGGGGGTTCCTCCCCACTTGTTTACTTACTTACAGCTACAAACACTCAACCACATCCAGTTTTCCTTCCAGGTTAACAAACTGAGGTGTCAGCAAAGAAGCATTCAGGCTTAGAGCATTCTTAACTACTGTTTACAACCACCTCTCCTCTCATGTGACGAGGTTGCAACTAATCACTCATCAATTATTGCTTCTGTCATTTAGCCTTTTTCAAATATCATCTGATACTAGAGCCATATCATAGATCAACTTCTGTTCTGACCACTTATGCAATGCTCTGTCAACCAATTTCTCCAGGGGCCAAATGTTCACTATCTAAGTTCCCCCCACTGCACCCTCAATCTCTCAGTATTCCATGCCCCTGAGTTCCTATGGGGCTATTTTGATTATTTAAGCATCTGCAAACTCTTGAGTCTGCTGATATCACTCTCTAGTATGTGGATGCTGTGATTTTAGCTAGAAAAGCATGAGCACAGGAAGAGTTGCCTCAATCTTAGAATGATTTGCCCAATCCCCACAGGCTAATATTTTAAAATGAAATAGTTCAATACCAGTAGTTTGTCTAGTTTTGCAAATTCATAGTTTGATCATGTGAAACATATAAACACAGTGACTTTGTTTGCATCTGCTGAAACCTTTTTCACGAACCATTTCCTCTTGCATTTGTTTTACTGCTGCTTAGGATATTGACAACACAGATCAAGATAGATGGTGCAGTTATATAATGTATCGTGGATTAATAAGGTACGTTAAATAGATACCTTGGTTATTTGCCTACGGACCAGTGGCGTAGCGGGGGTTGTCAGCACCCGGGGCAAGGCAAGTAATTTGCGCCCCTTAACCCGTGGATTTGCGCCCCCTAACCCGTGGATTTGTGCCCCCTAACCCTAACCCCCAGATGTTGTGCCCGGTGCGGCCGGCCCCCCCTGCACCCCCCACGCTACGCCACTGCTACGGACCCTCACTCTCTTCTTGTCTCATACACTCAGCTGCCATTTCATGTGCTGTGCATGCCTGTATCATGCTCTGTATTTTCAACTGACCAGTTTGAGGGGCAGGTTTTGTATCATCAGACTGTGACACAGGGTGTGTTCACATTAAAAGGTAAAGGATCCCTTGACAGTTAAGTCCATTCAAGGACGACTATGGGGTGTGGCTCTTATCTCACGTACCACCTTACCTACAGAAAATGGAAGTTGTTCTCCCCTTCCAGCTGTTCAACATCAGCACAGCTTTAATTCATTTCTGTTTGTGTACACACTGGGGTGGTGGCATTGATGAGGTGGGAATAGATTTACTCCATGCAAGGGTGTTCAAACCTTGACTAGAGATTAATTTGGAATGTGTGAAGCTGTATCTTATAATCAGGTACAGGATACACGTCTTTTGGATAGCATTGTGTGAACATGCATTAAGAACACAGTACAGTCGTACCTTGGTTGTCGAACAACTTGCAACTCAAACGTTTTGGCTCCTGAACGCCGCAAACCCAGAAGTGAGTGTTTCAGTTTGTGAATGTTCTTTGGAAGCTGAACGTTCAACATTGCTTCCGTGGCTTCCAGTTGAGTGCAGGAAGCTCCTGCAGCCAATCGAAAGCCGTGCCTTGGTTTCTGAATGTTTTTGGAAGTCGAACGGACTTTTGGAATGGATTCTGTCCGAAAACCAAGGTACGACTGTACTGAAAACGCAGTGAGTACACAGTAAATGGGAATGTCTCCATCTCTTTAACCTTTTCCTATAGAAATGAATGATTACCATTCATTTGTATTTGTTCAAAGTGGATGCAACATTCTTAAAATGGTATTAATTTTGTCTGCAGGTCAAATTATTCCTTACTGGTGCAAACTGAGCCCTCATCTGCACTATAAATTTAAAGCAGTATCATACCATTTTAAACAGTCATGGCTTCCCCCAAAGAATCCTGGGAAAGTTAGTTTGTTAAGAGTGCTGAGACTTGTCAGGAGACTCCTATCCCCCCCCCCCCTTGAGCTACAATTGCCAGAGTGGTTAACCATCAGTTCCTCTTCCCAGGGAACTCTGGGAATTGTAGCTCTGTGGGAGTCAGCACCTTCAACAAGCTACTATTCCCATTATTATTTGGTGAGGAGGGAACTACGGCTGTTTAAAGTGGTGTGTATAGCACAGATGGGGCCTGAGTTGTGCTTTTAGAGCAGCTAGTGGTGCAATGTTGTGCTGAGCAGCTAGTGGCGTGAAGCTGAGGCTCCAATACTTTGGCCACCTCATGAGAAGAGAAGACTCCCTGGAAAAGACCCTGATGTTGGGAAAGATAGAGGGCACAAGGAGAAGGGGATGACAGAGGACAAGATGGCTGGATAGTGTTTGCGAAGCTACAAACATGAGCCTGACCAAACTGCGGGAGGCAGTGGAAGAGAGGAGTGCCTGGTGTGCTCTGGTCCATGGGGTCACGAAGAGTCGGACACGACTAAACAACAACAACAAGTGGTGCAATGGCTCAGTGTGTCCGGCTGTTAACCAGGCGATTTGTATTGTGCATCAAGCTCACCCAATAACTGCTATGGGCTGGATTCCTTCATTGCAGGGGATTGGACTAGATGACCCTTGGGGTCTCCTCCAACTCTACAATTCCATAATTTTATTCTATTAATAGCTTGAGAAGCAGTTAATTAGATACCGAAACCTGCCGTTTATATTATCGAATGGCATACAGTCACCAAGGCTAGAAACTATTTGGAAATCTTGTATGAGTAAAAATTTAAAATGAATGAGATGTTTTACTTCATTGAAAAAAATTATATGCATTTATGGCAGGCTGGGCTATGCCCGAATTTCTCATGCTCATCTGAGTGATTCTGAACTTCAAATGGCAAAATTTAGAATCCCAGATGACCCAGATAATTATATGGACAATGACAAACTCACCGTTGACCCCAGTGAAGTATCGAAGGAAACACATTTTGCCAAAAGGTTAGTGCATTTACAATTAAAATGTGCCACAATGTTTTCAAGTGAGTGGCTTTGAAATTGCCATCAGTTTTGTGAAAATGAACTATGGGAATCAGTAAGTTTAGCAGCCTGTACTGATTCCTTTTCTGTAATTCTTTTTTTGAGAATCGCTCTCTCAGAGAATGAAGTCAGCTGGCGAGTGGCGAGTATGGGCAGGATTGTAGCCAATATGGGGCCACTGAGAAACAGAGTCAGCATATTTAGTTTGCCATATATATATTATTAGAGACAAAAGATGTCTAAGGGAGCACCTCACTCCCAAAGAGAATAGTGCATACTCAGAGTTTATGTTGGCATAAAATACAGAAAAGTGGCTTGTGCATGTGAAGAAACCGAAATTGAGTATCCTGGAAGAGAAAATGGCTGGCTAGTAACAGGTAAAGGGACCCCTGACTGTTAGGCCCAGTCGTGACCGACTCTGGGGTTGCGGCGCTCGTCTCGCTTTACTGGCCCAGGGAGCTGGTGTACAGCTTCCGGGTCATGTGGCTAGCATGACTAAGCCACTTCTGGCAAACCAGAGCAGCGCACGGAAACACCATTTACCTTCCCGCTGGAGTGGTACCTATTTATCTACTTGCACTTCGACATGCTTTCAAACTGCTAGGTTGGCAGGAGCAGGGACCAAGCAACAGGAGCTCACCCCGTCACGTGGATTTGAACCGCTGACCTTCTGATCAGCAAGCCCTAGGCTCAGTGGTTTAGACCACAGCGCCAACAAAAGTACTCAACACAGTTCCCATTTGAATGATAATTCTTCTATCATTGTGGATAGTTCATTATGTACCAAGTCTCAATGAAATCAAAGAATCATGTAGCACAACTACAGTATATGCATGTTTACTCAGAAGTAAGTCTCAGTGAATTCAGTGGGGCTTAGTTCCACCAGATATGTGTCCAAAGGCGGAAGGAAACCTGTGTACTGGGGCAGTGAGGGAGGAAAGTAAAATTAAATAACCTAATTTCAATTTATTTTCTACCCTGATATTACTAATTACATATTATTTTTTTGCTATAAAGCTGCACAGTTAGGGAAGAAAGATGCTTATACCATGAACGTCTCATGCATTATTTTTTTACAGGTTTGGATGCTATCAAGATGGGCACAATTATGAGATGAACCATCGTTTTCACATGAGCACACCAAAGTACTTTAAGCAAGCTAGCTGTTAGAAGAATGACGCGCCAACAGGTTAGCAAACAGGAGGACACCCACTGCACTGTAAAAACCAACGACTTAGGACTGAGCCACATCCACGTTCATGTCTCATGGACTTAAACCAAATGGATCACCCTTGCCTTGCACATGAGAAACAAAATAAACCATGTGAAATAAGCAACATGTGTAAATGTGTGTAATTCAGGCCAAAGCATCCAGCTTTTCACAGTATACCGTTTGGCTTGATTTGGCAGCAAATGTGTGTTGTTTTGTGTGTCTGTTCGTGTTCAGTGCCACCGCTAACTACTTAATGCATTCAGAAAAGTAGAGTTTGCTTATGAAAATGGTGATTATATTTGTAGAAGAGAATTTCCTATACTGTACAGTGGTACCTCGGTTTACAAACTTAATCCGTTTCGGAAATCCGTTCTTAAACCAAAACTCTTCTTAAACCGAGGCTCGCTTTCCCTAATGAGGCCTCCCGCCGCCAGTGCCCTTCTACCGTTCGGATTCTGTTCTTAGACTGAGGTAAAGCTCTCAAACCGGGACACTATTTCCAGTTTTGCGGAGTTTGTAAATCGAATCGTTCTTAAACTGGACTGTTTTTAAACCGAGGTAACACTGTACAGTGGTACCTCGGGTTACATACGCTTCAGGTTACGTACGCTTCAGGTTACAGACTCCGCTAACCCAGAAATAGTACCTCAGGTTAAGAACTTTGCTTCAGGATGGGAACAGAAATTGTGCTCTGGCGGCACGGAGGCAGGAGGAGGCCCCATTAGCTAAAATGGTGCTTCAGGTTAAGAACAGTTTCAGGTTAAGAACGGACCTCCAGAACGAATTAAGTACTTAAACCGAGGTACCACTGTATTCAGTTTGTTGCCAGACGTGCCTTTAGTGCAATGCCGCTGTTTGTCCTCTAGGGGCCAAGTATATATCAGAAGTATGGTCCTCTAATGCAGTGTTTCCCAACCTTGTGCCTCCAGCTGTTTTTGAACTACAACTCCCATCATCCCTGACTAGCAAGACCAGTGGCAAGGGATGATGGGAATTGTAGTCCAAAAACAGCTGGAGGCACAAGGTTGGGAAACACTGCTCTAATGAATAGTGGAGACAATGCATCTCTGTGCTGCTTAGAAACTTGCTGCATACTTTGAAAGCTAGATCATAGTAAGCCTCTCGTTTCCTAGGAGTGGGTGCTCTCTTCATAACTCCCTACTGTAAGTTGGACAGTATATATACTGTGTTGCCTATTTTACTCTGTTTATGCTTATTAAAGCATGGAATTGGTGCTATGGCATGCAACTTCAAAACATCTTCTGAAGCTTCTCCAGCTGGCAACGGTCATCTGGAAATTGCTTCTCAAACTCAACTATTCAGTCACTCTTTAGTCCCTGTCCTAAAATGGCATTTTCTGTCCCAGTACAGCCACTGTAGCTAGTAGAGGAGGTCTTTTTTGTTCTGGCTCTGTCATACATTCTAAACCTTTGCTCTATGCATTTGCAGTATTGGTGCACCTTGTATGACATTGCCCTACCCACAGCAGTCATTAGTTCTCATCCTAAGTATTTATTGTCCCTGCAAGTATCCTAAATGGAGTTGGTTGGACTTTTTACAACTTTGGGACTCTGAAAACATCGTGAATAGTAGAGGTGTCCTGCACATGTCTGTTGCACGTATTGCATTTTGCTGCTATTGTGCTAAGGAATATGTTGAAAACCAACTGACACAAAATCTCATTTTGTTGAATAATAGGATACTTTTAGTTCACAGCAGAAGTTGTTACAAAGATTAGAGAGAAATCCTTGTTTTGTTTTGTTTTGAAATTGCCAGCATCTTTTACCCTTGTGAGAGTCAGAAGGTAAAGCTGCAATTATTTTTTACACTTTATTTGCATGCTTTCAGACATAAAACATAAACACAACCAGAAGTTATTTCAGAGAGAGAATGAATAATGAGGGGGAAAAAATAAAACAAAGGACTGAGGCATAATATTTTATGCTGTGTTTTATCAAAAGCTAGTTTTATTATGGAACTTATAAATCACATATATATTTGCACTAAGGCCCAAGACCAGAAACATTAGTCCTTAACTGCTGTGCTACTTATAATTAGTTCCTATTTGCAAGTCCATTAAAAAAATTAGTGTGTAGCAGCAGTGAAGAGTTAGCAGAAATGAAATATCATAGAATAATAGAATTGTAGAGTTGGAAAGGACCGCATGTCTGGAGTTTTTTTGCCTGTAAAATGCCACACTCATGAAACCAAATATCTTCTTATGTCTTTTGTCAGGCCTTTTATTCCTTATGCTGAAACAGATATGTCTTCCTCTTAGGATAAAGCACATGCAGTCGCTGCAAATTTATTTAGCTGTTCAATATAGCTTATAGACGGTTCATGTCACTTTTTTAAATACTGCAAACACACATGCAATAACAGAGTTTGACGTACTAGAAATCACTCAGACGGGTTGAGTTGAAGAAGCTAAGCAACTGCGGGTGTGACGTTTCTTTGTGCATAGACTTCAGATGGCTTGCTTTCATTCCTGGCGAAAGGATCTGTGAATTTTGAAAGCTTGTTTAATCATACTCAGAGTGAAGTTGGTCTAACAAAGGCACTGTGTGTGTGTGTGGCGCAGTGTTCAATTCCTTTCATCTCTGTTTCAATGGCAAACGCCATGAGTGCCATCTGCAGGTCATGTAGCACTGGCCCTTGACATTCACACACGACATTTGGGATTGTTAGTGTCTATTTTCCTTTCCTTTATTAAGCCTATTATTATTATTATTATTATTATTATTATTATTATTATTATTATCAACAGTGTTTTTTTCTGGGGGGACACAGGGGTACACATACTCCTAAACATTTTGTGAATCTAAGTTTGGTCTCAATGAGGGGCAATATGAGTGGGAAAATGAGAGTACCCCTAAACATTTTTTTAAAGAAAAAAGCACTGATTATTATTATTATTATTGGAAAAAGATTTTTTTTAGAAAAAAGCACTGATCATTATTATTATTGGAAAAAGAATGCAATCCAAAATGATTGCACAAAAATGAGTTTCCACAAATGCGTCTTTTTAAAAAAAAGGCTTTATAAGGCTTCAAGCCCCTTATCCATATTCTGATGCAGCGCCTCTTATTATTCCGAAGCGCCCAAACCATCCTCAACCATGACAGCTAGAAGCCGCTCCCCAAACTCCCCATGCCATCAATGGCTCGCGTTTCACTCCGCTCAGTCAATCAATTCACGAGGTAGGCGCGGCCTGTGGACCCGTCCCGCCCAATCAGAACCGGAGGCTCGCCCTTCGCACTTCTCCAGGGGCGGCGGCGGGCCAATAGCAGCAGAGGGACGGGGGCGGCTCTTTCGCAGACACGCCGGCCAATGAGGAGGCGCGGCGGCCGGGGTTGGGCGGAGCCGTCGGGGGGCGCAACGCCGGGCCGGGCTGGAGTGGCAAGCGGGTCGGCCCATCGGCACGGCGTCGGCGGCCGCGAGCGAGGAGACTGAGAGCCAATGGGGTGTGGGCGTGGGCGGGGCGAGAGGGCGGGGCCTCTTGCCTTCGGGGAGAGTCGCACGGAGTAGCGAGTGAGGAGGAGGCCGGTCGGACCGCCCGCTCGGGGCAGCGCGTGTGCCGGCGCTGCACAAAAATGCACTCGGATGCCGCCGCTGTCAGTAAGTAGCGGGGAGGTTTCGCTCGGTGTGGGGGCCGAGGGGGGGCGGGGTTGCTAGGCGACCGCTGAGCGACGGTTGCGTGAGGGGAATGTTCTCACGGGGGGTGGGGCGGGCGCGTTTAAAGGCTGAGGGGAAAAGGGAAGGGAATCTTAACGGGCGGCGGCGGGTGGGGGGGGGAATATGGGGAGGGGGGAGGAAATGGCTGTGACGCAGTTCGTTCTTCCGGACGGCGATTGTTCTCCGCGCCCGGTGGTCTCCCCTCAGCCAACCCGACCGAAAGAGAGGAGGAGGAGGAGCGGAGGGGCCTGCTTCTTGGGGGGCCCCGTCGTGAAAGGGGGCAGAAGGAGCAAGCGCCCCCTCCCCCATCCCTCCTCTCCCCTTCTCTTTATCCCGCGTTGCATTGTGGGAGTTGGAGTCCTCGCCTCCCGGCCTCTGCGCTGCACGGCGCGAGCTGCGCACTACAACTCCCAGAGCCAAGCGCGCTGCCAACGGTCTTTCTCCTCTCTCTCCTTGCCCACCCCCTTCTTTCCTCCTCCGCTCACCCCCCTTTTTGGGTCAGTGGGTTGCAGCCTGAGAGCGACCCAGAACTCTCTGCCCTGGGGGAAAGAGTAGGTAGGTTGGCCAGGGGGGCGTGGATTCTGTCTTGGTGGGTCGTGCATGCTTCGGGAATCGGGGGCTGGGGCTTGGAGGGATGTGTGTTTGTGTACCTGCTCCCTTGGGGAAGAAATAAGCGGCGTTGGAGGAGCAGAAGGGCCAGTCCCTTGCATCCCGATGACATTTTGCTCTTTAACTTGTCCAAACCTCTCTCTTTCTCCAGTGTTTTGCTTGCGCTGGGCAAAGTTCCCTCTTGACAGATTGTCATTGTCTGCATTCTGGAGAAGTCGTGGGGGTGGCCGTGAAGCAGCCCTTGGCCCTCTTCCTAGACATGTTGCTTTGGAAGGCGGTTCTGTTAAAGCCACTAACTCCCTTCAAGTAAATTTGTTCTTGCAGTTGATCTGCACAATTTACATTGCTGCAAAGTATTGTTTCCCGGAGCCAAATAATGTATCTGTCTCTTTAACAATTGATTGCTTCTATAGACTGTTATAGACCAGTTTTTCTTTCCTTCTTTCTGTTTTTCCTTATTTTTTTGAGTTTTTCTTTCAAGTCTCCCATCGCTGTATCCCCTACATGATCCAACACAGCAATACCCCAGTCTTAAAATATTGTTCACAGGTCTTCAGGAGAACACCCATCTACAAAATCACGAAGGCAAACAAAGGCAGCCAGTCAAAGCAGATTTAGCTGGCATAATGTTCAGGCACAGTTGAATTTTGTGTAAAGGTTAAATTATATGAATGATTTTTGGAACCTAAACTCTTTATTTCCAAAGGTAATGTGGAACATAACAGTCTTGCTGGAGAGGCTTGTTGTCTTCCTGCAGTTTTTTTCCTACTCTTTGGAAGTAAGGCAGGTAATAAATACTCCAGTCCATAATGCATCTCGCTGCTTATATGAAATTGAAACTAAATTTCCTTTAAAATCTGCTGTATGATGAAAGCTTAGATTAGGGTACTTAAAAGCAAAAATAAAGCAAGCTTTTCAAAATGCATTTCCAAGATCTGTTCCGGTTGCTGAGGAATAGCTTTGTAAAAAGCTTTCGTGATGCCCTCCATTATGTTTATACATTTTAAAGGGTTATACATTTTCAGTATTCCCACATGCTTTTCAGAACTGACGGCAGTTAAGCCAAAATTATAAATAACATAGAAGCATAGTCATAGTCAATCTCCTATGCCTTCTGGCAGAAGTGAAAGAAGCCACCTCAGGTTTTTGTTTTAACAGCTACTGAAGCTACATGTTTAGCAGAACAAGCAAAATATTTTTAGACTGGACAGTGTCCATGGGCAAGAAAACCATAATTCTTCAGTGCCCTTTTTGCTAACTCAGTCATTTCGAAAGCTTAACAGTTTTACACTACAGTCCTGTACATATCTACTAAGAGGCAAATCTCATTGAGTTCGGTGAGGATCACCCCACATATAAATTGGGATACAGTCCTATGTACATGGAAGTATATGTAAGCCTAGTTGAATTCACTAGAAGTTGCTTCTGAGTAAACATGCTTAGTAATATTATAAACCAAAGAACTGTAATTGCTGGCCTAGCAAGAGGATTTGGTGTCAGTGTTTTCTCTCAAGCATCTCCCTCTTCTAATATTTTAAAAGCCTTTAATTTAGTTTTACTTGAAATATGAACAAAAATGTTTTTTGTAAAGTAACTCTTAAACTATACTTTCAGAGTTATCACTCAGTGATTTTTTCAGATGGAGATACTAAAATTTTCTGTTCTAGTGTTGCACATGCAGCGTTCAGGTTATGAAGTATCTTATTCACACTTTTCATTCATATTAGATATTCTTTGGCCCATGAAGTCTAAATTGCTGAATTTATCAGAAATAAAATTCTCTTTCAGCCCTTTTTTTCCAAACTGTTGACATACATTGTGTCTAAGACATTAGATTGTGTCTAAGGTAGGAGAGGATGAAGGACTTTGAAATATTCCAATTTCTAGTACAGAGAGCTGATTCTGAAGCTCGTGTGATAGTGTTCATCATTCCTCATTCTTTCAGTGAATGCTCAGATATGTATTTGTATAATTTCACTGTTTTATGTAAATCTAGATCCCTTGTCTTTATGTTGAACTACATTCATTGTCCTCAAAACCCCTGCTCAACAATAAGGGGAATATTTGGATATGTGGAAATGGTTGTGAGGGAAATTTTATACATGAAGCACCATGGCTCTGACCAAGTCAGTTTTGAAACAAGTACAGTCAAACATTGGTTGTCGAACGTATTCCGTTCTGGAAGACCGTTCAACTTCTGAAACATTCGACAACAGAGACGCGGCTTCTGATTGGTGGCAAGAGCTTCTTGCACTCAAGGGGAAGCCATGTCAGACGTTCCGGTTCTGCAGATGTTCAAAAACCGGAGCATTTACTTCCAGGTTTTTGGCATTCGGGAGCCGAAAAGTACGATAACGGAGGCGTTCGGGAACCGAGGTTTGATTGTATCACAAACTTTATCTGGAAATAGGGGAGCAATGTTGTACTGTAGTCTAAAACAAAGTAGTTGAAACATGTTTGGCTGGAATTGGCTCTCTTAAATTCCCAGCATGTTCTTTGAAGATTCTGCTGGAGGCTTCTTGGGCTTGTCATCTTATAAGCACTTATTGGAGAGTAAGTTCTATTGAAGTTAGAGGCGCTTAGTTTCAAGTAAACATGTATATTCTCTCAAGCGTACATGCGAGGAAGTAATTCCCATTGAACTTGGAGGAAATTGATTTTAAGTAATCATATTTTGTATTAGGGGTTTGATCCTTAAGGTCCCACTGTAATACAAATTTAGAACCCCATATATTTGGAAAGTTAGTAAAGAGAACTTTAAGAAAATAGCAGCTATTGAATCAGTTTCTCTCACATCCAAGTAAACTTTCGTTAAAAAAAAGAAAGCCTCACACGTATCCTTGTTTTCTATTGTATTATATTCTTTTAAATTAGAATTTTGAAATACTGCAAGTTGTGTCCAAAAATTCTACGCTCAGGAGGGCACTAGTGAAGTTTCTTGCCCCCTTTCTCCCCATGTAAGCCCCCTGTACCATAAAAGGTTTCTTGCAGGATTAGTAGTGTAGCATGCAGGGCACAGGGGCAGTTTCCCCAGGCGCAAAATTGTTAGGGGCACAATATTGCAACACCTGGTTCTTCTTCAATGCAGCTGCATGCTTCTTGATGCGAACCAGGAAGTGGCCTCTCCAGACAACGGACTGGCTCTTCTCTTCTTATATCTGCAACTGCAATCTCCTGGTTGGCACAGATGCTATTAGGCAGTTGAATGTGCAAGCGTACTCCGCCCGTTTCCCTCCCACGTCCCCTTGGCATGGCCCTGGGCACTAGCAACCCATGGTACGCCACTGTGCAGCAGTTAGGAGGCCTGCAGGACAGCTCTCTGAAAATCAGGAAGAGACAGCTTGTGCAAGAGTCACCCTTCACTCCATATTCCAGACCTTTTCTAAAGGTATCCTAACATTCTGAGATACTTTGGGGGGTAGGGGTCTGCAGTGGGGAGCAAAGGGGAGGCAATGCCCTGAGTAGTCATCCACTTATGTAACTTCTGGAAACACTCATGTGAGTTTTAAATATTGTAGTATGTAACATACAGGTTTTTAACTTTATCAAACTTAAAATGCATTTTATCTAATTTGATTTAATAATTTTTGAAATAACTGTACATGTAAATCCCCGCCCCCGGTAAATTTGTTGGCCTCTGACTTACATTCTTCAATTCTGGAAGGTTATGTTCCTGCCCTTATAGGAATAGAGGCCACCATAGAGTTGATCCAGTTAAATAATATTTGCTGGAGTTTGTTATGATTTGATATGAGGCCAAACTGGAAGACTTTGCACAAGTGAGCTGTTAAGTAGATATAGCAAGCCTCATTGGGAATAACATGATGAAAATAATTTGTATTAGTGCAACGCAATGGCTTTGAAAAATTACTTCAGGTTTCATATTTAAAATGTCAGTCACTTCATGTGTTGAATCCCCAACTGTGGAGCACAGGAGGAACATTATGAGCATCAGGAAGAGAATAGGAAAGCAGAAGAAGTGTTTTAAGTTCAAGTTTTTTTCTTTCACCGTTTTGTGATATAAATAGTAGGCCTGACATGGTAAACTCTGTCACATCATGTTGTTGCTGCTTTTATTATTTGTATTAGTTGCTTTACTCATAGAAATAACTCAAAGCCATTTACAGATAATAGAAATTTTAAACCAATTACAATAAACACAATAAATAAAAACCTCAAAACCTCTAGAGATGTACTGATGGCTTTTAACTGTAATAAAATTGTTGCTTTTACATCTAAAAATTCTGTAAAATGAAAGCTTCCATACAACTCAGCCTTTAAAATACTTCAATAAAAAAGAGCCAAAGGTTTATTTGAATAAAAGGGTTCTCACCATCCATTGGAACACGAATAGGGCTAGGCAGATCTCCCCTTCAGAGAGCATTCATAAGCTTTGGTGGCACATAGAAAATTCCTGTTTCCCCCTTTCACACCTTAGACAATGAAGATGGCTTAATACAAAAATGCTACAGTCTAACCTGATCCTCCCAGGTAATCATTTGATGGTTATATTTTTAATCAGTTAATGTTTCTGAAAAGTCTTTAAAGGCAGCCCCTTGTGGGGACTCAATTGAAATGTAGCATAGATGCTTTGTTGCATGAATGACTTGAGCTTATTTTATAGTTGCATTCTACAACTTCCTTGTGAAGTTTCAGATTCTCTCATCTTGAAAATATCTGTTGTGCTTACTCCAGTTCTTAAATTAGGCAGTGTTGATTTTGAACTAAAATACGTCACCATGAAATCATAGAATCGTAAAATTCATAACTAACTTGGGTCCATTAATTTCATTGTGTCTACTTTTGAGTAAAACTTAGTTGGATACAGCCCATTGTCTTCAAGAATGAGCACATCAAGGGGCTGCGAGGAACCGACTTATTTGAGAAACAATATGGTATAAAATTAGGAGTAATGTGTTGCTATGTTTTGTGCCTTTAATAAAATAATGGGAGGGTTGCAGAAATCTCTTCCCAGCTGAAACAAAGCAATTCACAAGAGACAAAGATTGGGATATCAAAGCAGCTGCTAGATACAGGACACCTTCCCTCTGATTATGATGTTTCTTTGGTTCAAAGAATTACCCAGTGCCTGACAATCCACAACTTCTGATATCTATGGCTATGACTTGTATAAACTGTCTCTTTTTATTCATAGAGCCATACTAGGCTCAAGTTGTTCATGATGAAAGACAACACTTTTTCTGTACATCAGGTTAGAACCTTATAGCATGTCTTTTGTGACATCAGCAATAATTTGATTGACCATTCTAATTCAGTTCTAACGTAAGTGCATATATGGGCTAGATAGGTGTTCAAATTCATATGGATACATAGCAAACCTTTTATTCCAGATATGTTTTGCAGAGCTAATAACTTTATGCTCTTGAAGATGGAAAACTTTTCCCCATCAAGTTCTACATTTTGTATGTTTTGAGAGTTGAAGCAAGCCATGTGAAATATTCATACCTTGGTTCTCAAATGTATTCCGTTCCGGAAGTCTGTTCAACTTCCAAAAACCAAGGTGCGGCTTCCGATTGGCTGCAGGAGCTTCCTGCACTCAATTGGAACCTGTGCAGACGTTCGGTTTCCAAAAAAACGCTCGCAAACTGGAACACTCACTTCCGGGTTTGCAGCATTTGGGAGCTAAAATGTATGAGTACCAAGGTGTTCAAGAACCAAGGTACAACTGTGTATAGGGTAATGTAGTAGCTTTTTCGGGGGTTGTGGGGTGTGTGACATTATGTTCTAATGTAAAAAGTAATAATAATGATCTGACCAAAAGCTAATATTTAAATAAATTAGTTATACAATTCTGTGAACAACCTACCTGCAAATAATTTAATTTGGAAGGCAGTGTGGCTGCTCTTAAGTCAGAATTTTTTCCTGCTGCAAGACATTCCGTAGTGCTGCTCTGCCAGAAAGGACTATCATTGCCAGATGCATCACATTACTATAAAACTTTTAAGGTGATGCCTTCTGATGACTTGCCTCTACACCAGGGGTCAGCAGACTTTTTCAGCAGGGGGCCGATCCACTGTCCCTCAGACCTTGTGGGGGGGCCGGACTATATTTTTGGGGAAAAGATAAACAAATTCCTATGCCCCACAAATAACCCAGAGATGCATTTTAAATAAAAGGGCACTTTCTACTCATGTAGAGAAACATGCTGATTCCCAGATTGTCCGCGGGCTGGATTGGGCCAGAGTTTGCCTACCCATGCTCTACGCATACCTAGAGACATTTGTCACCAAAACGTCAATTACATTGAGGCAAATCTGTGTTGTGAATGGTTACAGTGGTATTGCAGGCAATGCTCATAGTAGTTTCACTTGCCTTGATTGGATCAGTACGACGTTTTGGTTCCTGAAATTCATTCTGATTGTGTGGATAAAATATAACTGATAGAATTCTACAGGATGGGGTATTAGTGTGTGAAATCAGTTAAGATCCTATGATCCCAAGGCATGCAGCTCCAGACGGTGGAGGTGACAGGCACCATCCTGGCACCCAGGCACCTGCACTTGGTTGCAAGTGCCACTAGACAGGTGCAAAATGTGCCTGGTGAATTTTGAACACTGGTTTGAGATGTAGTATTACTATTGCAGAAGGAGATAGGGGACTCAAATAACATTCCGATATGTCATTTAATGGAATTCAAAAAAGCCACACACACACACACACACACACACACACACACACACCCCTTGACTGTATTGTATAACAGGAGAAAGGCATTTCAAAATTAAGACTTTTAGCTTTATCTGCAGTACTTTTGAAATGTGTTTATTAAGCATTCTAAAAGGTGACATAACCAAAATAAGAAAAAATGTTTTTATTTCTCTCTAGATTTTCAGCTGAACTCTCATCTATCAACACTGGCAAATATTCATAAGATTTACCACACTCTTAATAGGCTGGTAATCACTTGCATTTTTTAAATCTACTACTTATATAGTTTTGTCTGGCTAGAAAGTGTCCTGACATGATTATCCAGAGCTGGCTGTACCTTTGTAAATAGATGTACATCAAGTAGACATGCAAAAAAAACTGAAAATGATTTTTCAAACATCCATGCCTCTTAATTTTCTTTATGTATACTCAGCATTTGGAGATGAAGCCATGACAGCTTCTTGCTATAAACCCTAGGAATTTTTCAACACAATGGAAAGACAAATTGCTGAAATTTGTACAAAGGACAAGGATTATTCAAAGCACTTATCCACAAGTAGGGAAGATGAAACCTCCCTCCCACTCAGATTTCCTCCTGACCACATTGCTAGATGCACCATCGATTTTATTTCAGATGACCTTTACCTAATGGCTGCAGAATCCTGTGGCATGCACATCCTCCCCTTTCCTCCTGAGTAAGATGAGGTGTGTCTGTTTTATCTTCCCAGAGTAATTGTGCAGGTGAGGGGTTGCATGTGACAAGATGGATAGGATGGGATGGGAAATTGTAAGAAGAAATTGGATATCTGGTGTTATTTGAAAATAGCTAAACTCCTAGTTAACTACATTGATTTAATATTTTACAGAATTTGACAGAAGACGTTGGTCAAGACGATCACCAAACAGGTAGAGAGTTTTATACAAATTATACTGTCATGTGTTTTAGGAATCTTAGGTATAGGGGGAACCTTCCTGAATGTAGAAATTAACACCAACGAGGAAGGAGCATTAACATTAAAAACGAGGGACAGTCAGTTATCTTGTAAGATTTGCTAGGCTATGTAAGGATTCAGGTTCAAGAGTTGGCCATTCCTAGCAACCCCTTTTCCAAAAAAAATTCCAGTCTTTGGGGGGGGAAAGTTACTTTGAAAACTGTTGTTGAATTTTAAAACGTGACATCTCGGAATAGCACCTTTTATAGTGGAAGGTGCTTGCACTACAGTGGAAGGTTGTGGGAATTGCCTTAATGCCTGTATTTTATAGCATCAGTGTAGACAAATGGATTGTGTGAATGAGAGTTATGAGCATATTAAGCTGTATTGTACTAAGCCGGTCCATTGGTTTCCTTGGCTTGATAGTGTTTGGCTGTGGTTCTCCCAGTCATCTGGCAGAGATCTTTGCACCTTCTTTATGCAGAGCATGACTTCTGTTACTGAACTATGCCCCTTCACTTAGATGGCTTATTATAATTTTAAAGTTAGGATCAAAAAGCCTTTCAGCTAAAGAGGCCTGTTAAGATTTTGCAAATTCACTCATGCATCAAAAAGCGTTACAATTCACCTTTAAGGCACTCGTTTTAACTTGTAAGCAGTAAAGATGTTCTGTGGTGCTCTTGCACCTTGTTCTTGCTTACAGGTTAAATTGTGTGCGCCCAAGCCTTTCCATGATTTTCTACTGTTTTGGAACAGAGGGAGGGAAACGCAAGCTGAGGGCATTGCAGAGGCAAGGGCAACATAACTGTGTGCTGACCCTCCCTTTCCCTCTATACTTTTATTTATGTTGGAGGGGATGATACGTGTTAATAATGAGTCAGGAGTTGGTAGATGCAGGATGTAGAGGTGATGCAAGGCTGGGGGCAGTCTTACCTTCATGAAGCAACGTTCAAGTTGGAAAGAGAAAGGAGGCAAGTCCCGTATTTCAGTAGGTTGCATAGGATTTGGTTTTTTTTTTAATGGCTAAATTAAATCATTAGGAATGAATAAGAACACCACCTGCCTGGTGTTCTGATGATGCCTGAATATGGTTGCTTTGCTGATTCTACTTTTGGTTTGGTCTTTGCGCCTGAAGATAAGATGCAGCTGCACAAATATACCAGTTTTATAAAAACTAGATGTGTTTTGTATTTTAAATTCTAAATACCACACAACACCTCTTGTGGCTGCACAAGAGGAAGCTCTAGGAATACTCCCGGGTCTATTTCTCTTTTCCATTAGACTCTGGTAGAAGTACAGAATAGGTGCCTGGGATTGGTAACCGACTAGATGAGGGGTAATAGAATGAAATACAGAAGATAGGGGTGCTTTAGATCAGTGGTCTGTGTGACTGAAGAAGTGTGGTTAAACCTGCCCCACATTGGCAGCTAACATCAGGAGCCCAGTTTGGAAGTGCTGTTGGATCTGGCCCCTATTCTGAATCCCCAAGTGGCAACCCTTGTAGGCAGATGTAGTCTTGGCATGTGTATCCTAGTAACATCCAGCACAGGCTACTGTGGTTTGTTATATGTGGAAGTACCTTTGAAGATCCCTTGGAAACGTAAGGTAATTAAAAACTGAATAGCTGGATTGTGACCTACAAAAGTTGTATCTTGCTGGTTATAAGAGTTTCACGGACTCCAGTGCAAAGTGCTGGTGGTACTCCTGTACCAAACTATGCAGGATTTTATAGGTTACCTCAAGGCCTCATTGAACCTGCGGATTTGTAATGCATGGTGACTATAAACCAGGCCTTCTCAGTGGTGATGCCCAACTTTTGCATCATCACTATATGCCTGCCCCGTATGTTTTAAAATTTTATTTACCTGTGCTTTTTAATTTCCAGTCTGTTTATCTCTTGCCATATTGAAAGAGTTGAGAATTTAGCGTGCTTCGAGCTTTGCTGCGGTTCTGCTTATTGTGTGATGATTTATTGTTTTACAGTTTGTGTTTTCAATGTGTCTGTTGCCTCATATGCTTTTTCAGTAGGCTTTGCATCTGTTTGAACCCTTGTCTTGCTTTCCTCAATTATTCCACAGGAAGTCTCAGGTCGTGCAGTTCATCAGACTGCTTTAGCAAAGTGATGCCTCCAAGAAAAAAGAGGCGACCTGCAGCTGGAGATGACCTATCAGCTAAAAAAAGTAGACATGATGGGTACGTAATCTTACTTGGATTATTTGATTCAGGAGTCATTACTTTTGTATGGACAGTAGGTCAGGAGGTGTGGACTCGTATTTAACTCAACTCTGGTTTACTAAGCGGAGGTAGTAGGTTTTATTTTATTTTAGTATGCCTATTTTATTTGAGGCATGATTTTGTAATAACTCAATGGGGAGACAGTTCTTTCTCTCAAAGGAAACTATTTAGGATGAAGCATTTTTAAGGATTCAATTTGTAGATTTGACACACATTTGATTATTATGGAAAACGATAGTGTCCTATGGAATGCAAATATGACGGCTAGATTTTGAATTTACATACGACTCCGATTACTTTCTTTCCGCTTCACCCCTGTCCCTGTTTCTTGAAAAGTTAGTCTACTGAAATTATATAGGCCAGAATAAAAACATAGGCTCCATTTAGATGCAACAACAAACCATAGTTTGCCTTTATGTATATGGACAGTGGTGACAGTGGCACAAGAGATTTCACTGCTCCTCTTGCTTGTATGGAGGAAGGACATGAATCTTTGGGTCATGGTTTTGAACAACATGGTTTCTAAATGTGTAAGGCTGTGACTTGTATGTATCAGCTATCAGTCTAGGATAATTCTGCATGTGTTCCCTTATATCTCCAACGAGAGACTTGGAAGTTGAAAACTCAGAGGGGTTTGGAATATCTTTGGAGGTGAGAGGGGGGTTAAATCAGTTCCACTTACACCCTTCCTCCTTCAACAAATATGTCAAGTGTTAGGGCTTTAAGTTCTGATATAGGCATCCATATATGTTCTGTAGGAATGTTCTGTTTAGTTGTAGATTATTTTGTGATTCTTTTAATTGCCTCAAAGTTCTGAAAATTAGTGGATTAGATAGGAGGAAGAGGCCAGCTTGGTAATACATTCTTATATAAATCTATATATATTATAGAATTTATATATTACGTTATTTACCTCTTCCCCTGCACTAGAATGTACAGAAAATATGATTCTACTAGAATAAAGACGGAAGATGACATGTTCTCGAGCAAGAGGTGCTTAGAATGGTTCTATGAATATGCAGGTTAGCGAATATATATATTGCTTTTTGCTGGTTGCCCAGATAATGTTGAAACTTCAAGAAAAATATTCAAATATCAACTCCAATTTGAATATAAATATGTTTTGTAACAAAAAAAATGTAGATTATGAAAAGCATCCATTAAAATAGTTCAGATGCACTCAGCCTCCTAAAAGAATAAAGAAGTTAGTGAACACATATTTTCAATGCCAATGCAACTAGAATGTTGACTTTAAATTGTATATAGTTTTTAAAAATACATTTGCTCGCTGCATTAAAGAGGTTAATCACAGGATAGACAAGGCTGAAAATTTGAAGTCAAATTTAAGTTGCCTGGTTAACCTTTGGCTAGCTGCTTCTCTGTTAATGAATGTAAATCTGCAAAGTTGAAAGGATAGTGCTTGATTTTGATTGAGACACTACTTGGTAAGAGACAGGCTTTCAAATAAGCATACATACATATACATGCATCCATACGTAGAGCAGTATTTGAACCATCACATACTTGTGGCACTGCAATGTCTCCAACCTTATATATATATGGTCTATTAAAAAAATACAGGTCTGTGATTACAAATGGAAGTAACACAATCTCATTTGCTTATAGGAACAGATGATATTGTGGGTCCTGAAGGAATGGAGAAATTCTGTGAGGACATTGGGGTTGAACCAGAAAATGTACGTTCAGAGTTATTACAGATGGCAGAGAGCTTGCTTGCTTTCAGATGATGAGGAGGGAGGAAGCATAGTCCTTGTAATACAGGATTTGGGTTTTTCATTCATTCGTTTACTCACTCAGGTTATTTCCAGACCGTGAACAACTTATGCATTGCAACTATTTCAAATGTTACAGTAAAGAGAAGGGTTGTGTTCCTGTTAGAAGAGGCAACTTTCCAGAAGCCTTTCTTTCTTTGGCCAGCTCACTGTGCATTATATTCTTATTTGGTTTTGAATATAAAATGTTTTTGCCTTGTTTTGTTTGAAAATAAATCTCCAAAAAGTTGAGACCAATGGCAAAAATAGTCATGGCTTAACAAATGACACAAATTTAGACAATAAGGATTAGACAACATTCTGCACCCAGGAACTTTCTATCTGGCTCCCAAGATAGTCTCGATTCCCTAGACCTGCCCTTACTTTGCAGCTCAGCCTTTTGCCTGTGGGACAGGTTAAGTGTTCAACCCCTTCTTCCTCTTCCGAACAGCAACAGAGGCCTAGGACAGAGCAGCTATTATTATACACCTCATTCTGAAACACAGGAGGAGGGTTCTTTCACTCCTTTTGGGAAGTTTAGCAGTGAAGCCTTTGAGATGCTTGGATCATTCTCCCCTTCTTTGCTTCTTAGCTGCTCCTTCCCACTTGTCTAAATTTTGCAAGTGGAAGTGCTGGATCTGTTTGCTTGTTGGCCTTTATTCCACTGAAAATACAGCAATTGTACAACATTTAGCTGCCGCCAAATGTTGTACCGCAGAGGCTTTTCTTTGCTTCAGGTGTCATTCTTCATTTGCACGTTCACATATTTGCTATCTTAAAAGGAGTTAGATATTGGATCCCTTTCGTTTTTCTTGGGTGGGAGAGCTGGATGGGGGTAGGAGCTGAGTAGAGCTTAAAAAGCATTGCCTTTGGTATAGATAAAGCAGGTGGCATTTTTGGCCTAGTATACAGGTTGCTGGGGTTGGCAAAAAGGGTGAATTACAATTCAGGAAATTGTAATACAATTTTTGTGTTTTGTTTTTCAACCAGGTAGTTATGCTTGTTTTAGCCTGGAAGCTGGATGCTCAGAACATGGGTTACTTTACGTTGCAAGAATGGTTAAAAGGAATGACATCCCTGCAGTAAGTATTTCATCAGCAAATGTGAAATAAATTTAGCAGTGGTGCATTGTCATTTTGTGAACTTTTAACTTCACCCTGCGCAGAAATAGAAATTGGCTGTCTTATAATCCAGCAATTCTCCGTATGCCTTTTGGGCCTCTTAAATTATACTTATTGGGCCTCTTAAATTATACTTATACCATTTATAGGGTCTTAAATGGTTTCAAATGTTCGTAGCTGCTTTACTGAATGCCTATGAACTGTATGTGAAAGAACCATCATCGTTCTCGGTTACAGACTGATTTACCTGCTATAATACAGACTACATTTTTGCTGTAACTGTATTGCTTTTTTTTTTGAAAGGCAGTTTATAAATTCAAAGATAAAGTACTATTGGGTTCAGGGCCAGAAAACAGCTTGATGGTTAGCAGTGTGGAATTTAAATTGGTATTTTATTTTTATTTTTACAGATGTGATACAACAGAGAAGCTAAGAAATTCTTTGGATTATTTGAGATCTTTATTAAATGAGCCTACAAATTTTAAACTTATTTACAGATATGCATTTGACTTTGCACGTGTGAGTAGCTTGGAGTTCACATTCTGATCACCCCATTTTTATGAATTCTTGTATGGTTTCTTTCATGAAGAGACGTTTATACACCCGTGTTAATGATTTCCACTAAGCCAGTCAAGTTTCCTTCAGTGTGCAAAATTCCATTTGCATTTTTACAGTTTTATATTAATCTTCCAAGTCACTCATTTGAATCATTTCCAAATCGGTGTTACCGCTCTTGGCTCTTGTCTTAATTTTTATGGGTTCTCACTTTGATGCCTAAGCATATTTGCTTTCTTTCTAGAGCTCTTAGTACTGAAATCTTCATTTTTTCAGAGTAGCAGACCACCTAAACCCATCACAAATCTCCCTGGCCTGGTTCTCTACAGGAATAATACAGTTGGTCAAGAATCGTTCCTGCAATCTGTTTCCCTCTTAACTACCACATTGGCCCAATCCATTTCACAGTCCAAAAATGAGAACCCAGTGGACTCAAACTATTTCCACATTCCAGACCTTTGCCACTGCTAGAGGGCATCTGGACCATTGACTAAAGTGTCTTGAGGCTGACAGGGTTGGAGTCCCAACATATTGACCCTTCTTAAGCTCCCAGACACCGAGAAATGCCAAGCACAGGTTGAGTAATTGCTGTCACCAGCTGAATTTTGCAGGAGAGGAAAAGAAATGTACCATTATGCAGTGGACAGTATTCCAAAATAGTAACTCATCAAAGGTGAATACATTGTTTAATTGGCTAGCCAGGTTAGGAAGTTGATGCTCTGATTTGCAGACAGAATGGATATATGCATTAAATGCTAACAGCAGCTCCCTAGGAGGTATGGCTTCACTGTGTGTATTTTAAACAAGCAAACAGCAAGAGGGAACCAAATGAAGATAATTGAAATATAGTTACATTTTGTAAAGCATAAACTGACATAGTTTCTAGTGCAAATGAAGAACATTATACATAAACCTAGCTAAATTTTCTCTCTCTCTTTGACAGGAAAAGGACCAGCGAAGTCTAGATATAAACACTGCCAAGTGTATGTTAGGACTTCTCTTAGGAAAAACATGGCCTCTCTTTCCAGTATTTCATCAGTTCCTAGAGGTACAAGTAGAAACACCTTTTTGTTTTTATACTGTTTTTAAAAGATGCTGTACCAAGTTAAAACTGGGAATTAGCAGATAGTTGAAAAGTTTTACTACCTGAGTTGAATATTTGAATTTTTTTGCAAGTAAGCTTACAGGCAAATTTTGTGTGTGTGTGTGTGTGTGTGTGTGTGTGTGTGTAAAACTTTTGATACAACTGAAGTTGTAATCAACTTTGAGTTTGAGTCAGCCTCTGTTGCCCTTCTTTAATATATGGGCAAGAGTGACTGACCTTGCAGGGTAAGGATGACTGATGGTGTACACAAACTGCTTTGGACATCTAGTATTGTATGTGACTTTTCCGAATTATGATGTAAATTATTAAGGTGTCTTTTTCCGAAATCAAGCAAAAGCTCACTAGCACACATTTCATTTTTTAGCTCTACAAAATAAATAGATGTGTGTCGTGCATAGTCTTTGAAAGTGACAAAGCTTTTTTTTTGCAAATAATGTTTTCTGATATCTGATTTTTGAGGAGCGTTATTCCTGATACCACATTACAGCTCTGTTACTTAGGTTCCAGTGTATTATGCTTGCTTGTTATACTCTTAAAATGGCCTTTCGTAACATCCTTGAGTGGCGACCGTTTCATCCAAAAGGCATTTTGAATCTCTGAAGTGACCACAAAGCCAAACAATATACAGTAGTTGAAAAGTCAGTCATTTCCGATTTCAGTAACTGCTCCTCTTTTTTTAATCAGCAATCTAAATACAAGGTCATCAACAAGGACCAATGGTGCAATGTTCTGGAGTTCAGCCGAACCATTAATCTTGACCTCAGCAATTATGATGAAGATGGAGCATGTACGTATTTGCATGAAAAGCTACAATCTATTGTACCATATCTTACTTTCCAGAAGCTGTTCATTCCAGACTTTTCTTTTCTTTTTCTGTGTAAAAGGTTTTTTTGATTTGTGGCTTTATTTCTTGCAGGGCCAGTGTTGCTGGATGAATTTGTGGAGTGGTATAAAGAGAAACAAATGACATAGGAATTTTAACTATGCACAGCCGCCCAAGAGTCCCTGTTACTACAGTTATGTCGACCATTAGCCATAAACTGCTATTTGTATAAAAGCGCATGCTGCTTTTCCTGCACTGCATCCCGTTTTTGGGGACCTTTTGGTGTTTTGCTGTTTAAGAGGCCAGCTCTGCTTGCTGTGTAGCATTGTTCTCTTCGAAGGCTGCTTTGCATTTTTGTATCTACACTACAGATGGTGAACTTAACCAGCATCCTCACTGTGATTTATGTGTATATTGCTGTCTAAATTTTGTATATGTGTATAAAAAAAGCTTCACCTAGGAGTTACTCCAGAAGTGTATTGTAAAAATAATTTTGTGGCATATTTCTAGTTGCATTAAATAACCATGTAACTTAATTTTTAATTTTAATTTGGTCTCGGACATAACATTTCAGGAAAAAAGTGATTGTTGAGACTGTTACCACGTGGAACTATTGCCAGTTAGCGACAAGATGCCAATTTTTGAGAGGATATCCTGCAGTATGATTTCTTCACATGCAGATGCCCAACTTCAGTTTTGTTTAGTAAGCAAGTATTGGCTGTCTTTTTATTGAAAACCTGTTAAAAGTGTAATAGCTTGACTAGAGTCGTACGTGCCACAAGGATTTCCACTTGGTGATACTGCTGACGTCCTAATATTCAGACTCCTGTAGTTCGCAAGTAGGTGCAGATTAAATCTGATTAAAAAAAGGGTTTTAGACTTGTAAAATGGCATATTTCTTTATTTCAGTTTTGCTGTTCTAGTGTTTTGACTGTATTGATGATGAAAGCAAAATGAAGCCTCTTGTAAAATTTAACATAGATTTGCGGGTGAGTTTCAAGGTCTGAATTTCTTGTTAAATCTGAACCGAAAAGCCTTGCAAACATGGGAATCTAAAGAAGGCAATGGCATCTTTTATTCCAGGGATTGGATTTCCTAGCAGAATGCCTGTTGCAGGCAATGGGCTCACTAATCACCAGCATTATCACTCATTTGGGACCACTCTTATCTGTCTGTACATGAAAGTTCAAGCCATTGCTTGCTTGAGGAAGCCGAATTAATGTGCTAAGAAATGTCTTATCATGCTATCTCTGCCTCAGCCTTCATTATAAAGTTTAATACTGAATTTTTGACAAAGGTTACTTAGTGGGTAGCAGACTGCGGAAATACTTCCAAAAATCCAATGGTGAATGTTAAATTAATGGACAGAGTGCTAAAAATGGAGTTTGCAATAAAACATTAGCAGGCTTTCTTTTTGTTGGTAGAGGAAGTTAAACCATAAGTAAACGTGTTGTTTTGAACTCTCAGAGCTCAGCGTAAATGTAAAATCAATGCAAATTCCTTTATTTTATCATTAAATTGCTTAAATTATTGGTAAGCAGCAACCTTTTAGGACTGGGTACTTGTAAATCAGTGTTTCATTGAATTCAGCCTCTTTAGATCCCAGTCCAGTATAATTCTGCACTGAAGAGGGTGCTGAAATTTATCTGTTTCCAGTGGTATCACAACATGGAATATTATGACCCTTAACTTTTGGGAGGGCAGAAGGTGTTTGGAGGTCTACCACCAGAATAGTGAGGTTGAAAAGTCTCAGTGTGTACAGCTCTCTGTATCCCTGCTGTGATGGTTGTATTAGAATTTAGACGTTTGAAAGCTATTCACAAAATCAGCCATTATGGATATAAATAAAATACCGTGTTAGTAAAATCTTACCCTTTTGTTTAACTTGTTCTATTGAAAACAAATACAAAAAAGTAATGGATCCTATAGTTGCTTGCTTGTATAAAACATGCAATGTTATCTACAGGTTGCGATATTTCCACAAGGCAACGTGCAGTAGACAAGTTGCTTATTAAATCATGTTGTTTTTTTAAAAAATGTGCTAACATGTATTACAATTGGCATAGCCATAAAGAAAAGCTTGTGAAGCTCTCAAAGGAAGGTGTGGGGGGATGCAGGCTTTACTGCAAGCCATTTTGCTGAGATGCCGTGATCCAGCCATTTGTGCAATCTAGTTTAAAGATAAAAAGTATTATAAATAAGGCCCATAAAAGTATCAGATAACGGGCTTTTGGGACAGAGTCTCACTTTAAATTTTTATGCTTGGATATGACTACTAGAGTACAAAACAAAAGCAACTCATCAAATTGTGAAGAGACCACGCTGTAAAATCTGTCTTTCCTTTACAGCTGAAACAGTAAATGGGAATAGATGGGTTCTGGATTCTGAAGTTACTGGTGCAACATGTACAGGCATTGGGTGGATTAAAATTTATTGCCTCCAAACAGTCAGTTTTGCTACAAGTCACAAGCCAGGATTCAAGGTACATGTGCAAAGCATTTCTCTCTCTGTGTGAAGTAGTACTATACTGCAATCTTCTTTCCACCCCAATTTTCATCGCAAGCGCTTCCTTTCTCGCATAATGTTGCTTTGTGATGTGCAGGGGTGCATATAATTTTATATGCCAGACCCAGTTCAACAAGCTGCTTTTGTATCTTATACTCTGCTAGAAATATCCCAAGAAGAAAAAGTGAGAACTTGCCCTTGAATTTTGCAGTGAAAGGCAGGCTCTGAAACAGGGTTGGGTCAACCTTTTGCCCTCCCGGATATTGCTGCAATGCGGCTGCCATCATCATCCCCTGATCGCTTATTGCTTTGCATGCTAGAGCTGATGGGAGTCCAACAACTTCTGGAGTGGCACAGGTTAACCTGTTTCCCTAAATGTAGCTAAGCATCAATTTAGAACAAAAGCTTTCTTATTGATACAGTGGTGCCTCGCAAGACGAAAAGAATCCGTTCCATGATTCTCTTCGTCTAGCGTTTTTTCGTATTGCGAAGCAAGCCCATTGACAGCTTAGCGGATTAGTGCTACAGCGGTCTAGCGACTTCTAGCGATCAGCTGTTAAGCGGCTTAGCGGCTTAGGAAAAGGGGGGGGGAAGTGAAAAAACCCTGTGGGGACTCGCAAGATTTTTTCGTCTTGCGAAGCAACCCCATAGGGAAATTCGTTTTGCGAAGCGCCTCAAAAACGGAAAACCCTTTCGTCTAGCGGGTTTTCCGTCTTGCGAGGCGTTCGTCTTGCGGGGCACCACTGTATACATAACCAAATTAGAGGAAAATGAAAAGCAAGATCCATTGCTCATAGTCCAGTTTATGATTTAATGTACTGACATAATCATTTAACAGATTTTCATATGTCTGCTTCTTGGATGGCTTTAAATGGCACACAGCCTTCTATCATGTGACAGTATTGACTTCTTTCTCCAATAGAAAAGTGAGCTCTGTTGGAGCTTAAAACTTTTCCATGTTGCTTGTGTAACATTTTTCAAGTAAACAGCAGCTTTCAGACAAGCTGTTCATTTTTCATAAGCTTAAATAATTGAAATTCCTAAGTAGTATGTTTGGTATGCTTTTCTTTTTTTTAAGAGTGGCTGTTCAATTGTCTGCAGAAAGTGTCCCTGCCTTTTCTACAAAAATCATTCTGGCAAGATGTTGTATGTGCATTATTCTGATGTAAAATAAAAATGATTGATGTAAGTTGTTTTTTTTAAAGACCTAGTATGTAAACTAATACATGAGTGGGAAACTGGTTCAAAGTGAAATTGGACTCCAGATGCTGTCAGATAGGATCCTTATGTAATACCAAAGATGTAATTTGTTGGCACACATGACTGACTTTAAGAATTAAAATAAATAAATAAAATTCTTGGGCAATACTGTACCACATACCAGTATAATTTTCCTTTTTTTGCCAAATAGATTGAATACTGAATATGGAATTTGGTCCTCATAATCTGAAGTGATTTTGATTAGTGTAGTGCAAATCCATTTCTTCTTTTGTAACTTAAAGAAAACTAAACTTGGAAAGTGTTGCCTATTAGAATCTACAATAGCATAAATGCATCATAAAAACATACTATGTATATGTAATTTTAATCAGTACACATCTGTCTCTCAAGTAGCAGGTGCATCGTGTTGCATAACTAATTTATACCTTTTTTAAGTATCTACATACAGATTTTTAAAAAAGTAATCTGTAAGTATCTGTATTCTAGTTCCTGAGCAATGGTGGGGGGTACTAGAATGTCATTAACTTATTAGGATTTCTCTTCCCTGAATCATGAATCAAACAGTGCTTAAATACTCTGTAAGGATCTGCTTTATGCCCGGGCTAATTACAACTGCTAATACCTCTTGAAAGCCTTAGACTTTGTCATTTCATATAGTTGTGTAAATGCATAGAGTCCACCGACTGGAATTGGGGCAGGGAGGGGAAATGGTGGTGTTACAATTCTTTTTGTGACGCACTGTTTTGGCAGAGACAGTAGTTTACCCGACGACACTGACAGCTTTTTATGTCTTAGCCATTTCCATATTGCAAACTTGAGGTGTGCTTATTTAAAAGTCCTGTGGCTCAAATTGACTGAAGTACTGTTATACTACCTAACCTGAGTTTGGTACTCTGCAATTTTTGTTTAAAACCAACATCCCACAAATAAAACAGTATTTGTGTTTTTTGGTTTCAGAAGTTGATTTCTGTGGCTATCCGCACTTTTGACCGTATGTGCAAAAAGAGTATAATTTTATACAGGTGTACAATATTTAGTATCTATACAGCATATAAGAACAAACAAATCTTTTGACCGACAGTCCCACTACAACTTATTGTCTGTTCTTGCCTTGGGGAAATTAGTCGATCATTTAAGTAAACTACAATATGTTGCTATGTTTCAACTTTTGTAAGGTTGCAAATTGTACAGGTCTGTTTAGTGTTTGCAGTCTTTTGCACAAACGTTCAGCAATCCTTAAAATCTATCAACTAGGTCAGGGGTCCGCAACTGTTTTCAGCAGCGGCCAGTCCACCATCCCTCAGACCATGTGGTGGGCCGGACTATATTTAGGGGGGGGGGGAATTCCTATGCCCCACAAATAACCCAGAGGTGCATTTTAAATAAAAGGACACATTCTACTCATGTTAAAACATGCTGATTCACGGGCCAGATTTATAAGGCGATTGGGCCACATCTGGCCCCCGGGCCTTAGGTTGCCTATTCCTGAACTAGGCAGGCCACTATTATTATTTTGCATAGTTGGCGGGAAGGATATGCGAGAATGGCTTGTCAAAGACCACCCAAAGTGTGTGTGGCTTATACACAGCTGCTATAATACCCAACTTAAGATTTATGAGGCTAGATTTTTGAAACCGTTTCAAATGGACTATCCCATATAGTTTTTATTTTGAAACAAAGTTTACAAAGGTGTACAGGATAACATCTCTTAGCAATTGTTAGATGTCCAAACTGCTCCTCATTGCAGAGGTACAGTTTGTATACAGCTCATCAGAATCAAAGGCATAAAAGGATTAGAAAAGTCCTGTCCTAAAAAACAACAACAGCCACACACAGAAAGCAGCACAGCAAGTTAAAAACCAATAATAACACTTTCATTTTGTATAAAGTAACTTTTTAGTAAAAAAATGTGCAAATAAATAGCAACAGCACCACAGTGAAAAAATACATTCGCAGAGATGGTTTAGGAGTGTTCAGTTAAAAACTCTTTTAAGGTTTATTGCTACTATTTGGGTTTTCCTTTAGGACCTTGCTCTCTAAATTTAGTTTTGGCACATTGTAGCACTTGCAGGTTGACTGGCTTAACCATAGGATCAACAGTTTTAAGCAGATTGGTAGCCTGTGAAGGGATGCTCTGAGCCAAATGCCTGTTATAAATGAGCTTTCTTCATTGTTCCCATGTCTCTTACATATATGTTGGACCTTTCATTCCGCTCTACCCTTATCCCCCAATGGCAGATGCTGAAAGTTGTGTCAGCTTCCAGAGTAACACCTGATGCTCTCTGAAGGGCTGCCATGGGAAATAAACATTAGCGAAGGCCCTGTGTGTTCAAAAGTACTTCAGATGCATGCATGGACTTCTTTGGATTCAAGCCAGAACAACTCTTGCTTTCCAAATATTGTCAGTCCTAAAATTCTACTAAAAGGAAGATATTTCACTGACTTTAATCTGTTGATACTATGTTTGCTTTTGTTAATATTTAAAGTAAATCCTTTGCCAACCTTTGCATTTCATGTTATGGTTCCTGCTATTTTGTAGTCAAAGTGGCCTAAACTATGCTGTTAGGAGGCTATCTACTGCCATGAGTCAGAACCAAAATGAACAATTGCCTGGTTGCTTGACTCATTCAACTCTGATAAAATGCATCAAAACTCTAGCATACAAATTATCCTGCGAATTTTGATGGCACCATTTAGCTGCCTGAGGGTTTTTGCTGTTAGCCCCATTCATCCAGGGCATGAAGAGGCTGAAGCTGTACTAATATTTACCACTTATATAACACATGTCATGTGTTCAAAGCATTTCACGTGCCTTATGTCGCTGCTGTGAGTCCTGAGATAATGTAAATTAGTATTGTTATCCCTGTATAGGGCTAATACATAAATAGCATGTTAAAAGAGGAATTAAAAGTAATAATTTAAAGTTCAAAAGTAACAAAGTAACTAATATAAACACAATTGTTTCTGCCAAAGCAGCTAATGGGTTAACAGGAGCTGTGATAATTTTGGTTTAGTACTTTTAATACTCCATTTCATAATGACAGTTAAATATATCCAACCCGTACCAATGAAGTGCTACAGTGAATTAACTGTATTTTCTGTGTATGCACTATGAAGTGATTGGTCACAGGATAACAAATTTGCATTTGAATTAGTTGTAGAGTGTAGTTATAGAATAGCCCCTATTGTATTTTTCAGTACAGCTTTGAATGCTGTTCACGCATATAAATGTATCACCATTTTCCTTCTCTACAGAATGTGCAAGTCAGGTTTGCACTTATACCCTGCCAACATGAGGGTTTATTTTTTTAAAATCTCCCAATTAGTCTCCAAACTGCCTTCCAATTTTTTTCTTATTTAAAAAGCAGTTTAAATTAAAATTATTTATCTCAAGAATGTTATTTTTCTCTGTGGGAAAATAAGCTGTTTGTTACTATTGCTAAAAGCAGACATGAAAAATAATTTATAATACTCAAATAAAATGATGAACCTATGAAGACAGCAGAGGGAAGCCAATACATTGATGGCGCCCTGTACTTCAAAATATTTCATAACTGTTCCTGAATTTTGTTCCTGTAGAGCCTCTCCTTTCTTATAAATATTTTGCACAGAGACAACCCACAGGAGGGGCTAAAAAGGGAAACAGAATGTACTCAACACCCTGAAGCACCCAAAGTCTTTTAAAAAACTAATCTCATTTGTGATATTTGCCCAGATGAAATGCCAACCTATTTATACAGAAACCTGCGCTGTTGGTGAAGAGTCTATGCATAATCCTAAAGATTCAAAGCACCACAGTTCAGACGTGTTTTCCCCCACAAATACTGCTCAGCATATTCTGTTGAGGCATATATGAAAATAAAGGGTGGGGTATGTGAGTAGATCATGCACCGCTAGGGGGCACATGAATGAAGACTGCCATGTAGGCACACAACCTTTAGCCAAGGCATGGCTAGCCATTTTTGGCCCAAGGCCATGTTCACCACTTAGCCAATTTTCAGAAGCCTACATGCCAGTAATGGATGAGGCCATCCTATTCTCACATGCATATACACTGATCTGTGCACATCCAAAGGTTCTCACCACTTGCAGAAAGTACTCTTGCAAAGGTGAGATAAGCCAGAGATTTGTACCATTAGACCTTTCACAAAGATTTTAGTGACTCCGATTCAGCTATGTCCTAAAGTACTTCTGGAGTGATGAATGTACTTAAGTACCTTACTGAAATACAGTAATATGTAGCACAAATGGTCTGATGATACGACTCATGTTTAAAAAAATCTGTTCAATGCAGTGTCCTGGATAAAAATAAGTGCTTCATGTAGTTCTTTTACAAGCATGGTAAAAACAACAAAAAAAAGCTTGCAAACATGCAACTGTTTTAAACCTAAGCTCCTCCTCGTTTGATAGTGCCCTGTTTTGCTTTTAATACGTATTACCGCAGGGATTAACTGAGGTTTGGCAACCCATGTTGCGGCTCTTCACTGGAATGCGGAATAGAGTCCCGTCGGAGCACATGCAAAGTTTGTAGCGTTCCCAGTCGCCATTGTTTAATTTCTCCCCATGTGAAGGACTCGGCAGTCGAGCTGTGTTGACCATCACACTTCCATTTAGAACAATGCTCTTATCCTACCAAAGAAACATTTGCAGAAGTTAGCAACAGTATTTCCAATTGAATAAATGTATCTATTTTAATATCTTAACATTAAAGAAACTGACTATAAAAAGCTTCCTTGTTTGGAGTTTGACCACTCAGCTTAATGTGGTCTACTCTTGACAGGCAGTGGCCCTCGTATCTGACAAATGACATTCTTTGTCCTACTACTCATTAACCGGGGATGCCAGGGATTAAACCAAGGACCCTTCTGCATGAAAAGCACAGGCTCTACCATTCAGCTGTGGGATAGCTAAGGGATCTTTGCTGTGTTAGATATGAAAGCTAGGAGCTACATGGCACCTTAAGCCTAGGTTATGAGCGCAACAATGGAATGTCTAGGCACAGTTTTTTATAACAAGAATACAAGCTGAAAATGAATGAACTGCAGTTAAAATATTATGTTCATTTTTCGCATGGTTCAGTCCTTCCCCTGCCCGCCCCCCTAGTATTCTTAAGAGGGTCTCTTCTCCAGTCTTCAGAGAGTAGCTGGAAGTGGGGAGGCAGAAAAAGGGCCTCCTTTCCGTCCACTCTGCAGTTTTAATCTGAAATCACAGGCTGCACCCAGACAGCCTAAAACAATGGGAGTTTCGAACACTGGATCGTTGTACCTTCTGGCTTAATGTGCATCACAAAACTTAAGTTATCCACCACCCCTCCCCTCTTCTGATTGTTCTGGTATAGTTTTCAGTTCAAAAAAGCAGCTGCATATTTTGAGAGAAAATACATATTTTAATATGAATTCTCATGTGAATTTCAAAAAACAGATTGATGTGGAATAGGATGATATGATTTATTAGTGAATACATGTGAAAGAGGGCAAGGACTTGTTGCTGTTGCAGTATTTTATTTTCATTTTGTCAGGTTTTTTTTATATAAAAAAAATCATTTAATATTCATTCTAAGCCACCTGTAATGTTGGACAGGTGGGATAGACATATTTTGAATAACTAGAGCTGCAACTATAACCAATCCAATGAATACTTTAAATTTTTGTTCCTTTATCTAACTTGCTGTCCTTATTCATCAGGTTTCCGCACCCAACACAACCTCTCTTTTGAGGCTGTGCACCTGCCTCTCTCTTTACTAGGCTCTTTCTCTATGCTGCTGTTGCCAGACATGAGACAGAACATTTCTTCTCTTTAAAAGAGGTCCGCACTTCCTTGCTTAGTGGAAACGGGGGGTAGCTTTGAAGAGCCATGCAAGGTTGAGCTTGCCATGCACTGTCTCCTCTGTATCTTAGCAAAAGGGCAGTAATTAATGGTGTGCTGCATCTCGCCAGCTATTGTTAGCAATGGGCAACTCTGTGTAACTTGTTTTGGTCAAACTAGGTCCTTTATGGAAAGGAAGAGAATTGTAATTATTGTAGCATTGTTCGTTCTTATGCATTTGCTTTTCTGTATAACACCTAGAGAGACTGTTTTATGAGGTTTCTCATATGTGTAAATTAAATTTTGTTCCACAGCCAGGAACAAATGTTAGCCTAAAAAACAACACATTTTCCTCCTTTTTTTCTTTCCAGGCAAATATGTCTAAAAGAAAGAGAAAGAGCTGTTTTGTTTTAGTTTTCGAATAGGAATATTCCAATACAAGTTTTTGTTTTAAAACATAGGTATGGAGCATGTGCACGTAGCTCTATCTAATAGTCGTGTTTAACTTGCCAGAAGTAACTGTATTAAGCTGACAAAGCAGTTATGTGTTTTAACTTAGAAGGTGTATGTATACCTATAGGTCAAATCTGAGACCCGTAACAGTGAGCTATAATATAAGGCTTTTAAAAAATATGCCATTTTAAATCTATAGATGAGTAGATGAACCAAGTCAAATCTGATTTCTTTAACTTGGTTGCAGCCATATATATAGCTCACTGAATCCATTTATACAAACTGAATATCCTGGAATTACTCACTGCTTTCAGTTCCATATTGCCCCCCATATGAAACTCGATGGTTTTGCCCATGATGAAAACACCTTCATTTCCACGGACAATGGCACGTCCATCAACCTTTATATTCAGATCACTGGTAGCATTGCTGGTAATCTGAGGAAAAAAGAGAATAGCCGTGCAAAGCATTTTCTAAAAAATAGTTTTGTTTTATACACAAAAACTCACCTTCCCACAAAATTGGTCTTGCATTTTAAACACTGCCACTCAACCGTTAAAACATTTGTTGGACGGAGGCTGCGATTCTGCAGAGACTGAGAGCATATCAATGTTATCGACTGATAACAGTTAACTGCAATCTGTGTTTGGGGCCTCATTTAGACAGCAATTATATATATCGCAGGGGTAGGGGATCTTCTTACCCCCACTTCTCTGAGGACTGTGTTCCCTCGGGGTGTGAGGAGTGGTTGTGGGCAAAGCACATATGTACTTTCCCTCCCAACACCACATACACACTGGACTTTTAAGCTGTTGTTGCAAAGGAAGAATACTGAATTTTCAATGACCTGACATCATATGACAGCAGGTGATTGATGGATAGGCGGTCCCACCCACTTTTCAAAGTGGCCATAGAGGGTTGGTCACTCCTGAATCAGGCCACTGACCAGAACCAGTTCCCTATCTCTGGTTTATAATATACTAGTAGACCTTAGGCTTCTATAGTCTCTACTGAACATGTACAAACACAGGCCATTTTAAAATGCTTAAAATAAATAACTTAGTCATATGCTTCATCTTTTTATATGGAATGTTAGCTATAATGCAAATGAAGGTTTGAGTTTAAGATTACAGCATGCATCATGTAACTTGCAGAGAAAAGTAAACAGAGATCATACCCTCTCCGTAGATGCTTTTTGAACATTCAAAATTTTTACTCCAGTTGGCAAATGAAACTCGTGAGTATTATAGTCAGTGCTAAACAAAGTATTCTGAGTCCGTGGGTCAACAAATTCCATACCAATATCACTTGTAATTGAGGTTCCATTCTTTGCAACACTAAGTTTTGTTTCCCCTTGCTGAAACACAATCTGCAGAAACAAATGAGATGTGCTGTGTTAAATGTAACAAAGGTAATCTGCTACTTTTACAGTGCTTGGTAGCACTGTGGCTTTCTGTCAACAAACAACTTAAGACTAAATATCTTTTTTTAATCAATGAATAAGTAGCTTGCAACAAATAAAAACAAAGCAACAATTTACAGGATCAGCAATACAAAAAATACTACCACAATGGAGAAAGCAATAGCAGCCAGCAACACAAAATCAAATTACCACCCTGAGAACATTTCCCACCAATCACAAATAAAACAAGCCAGGCTTTTAACCTAGGGTCTGAACACATAACGGTGTTGGAGCCAGGTGGGCCTCCCTGGCGAAGGGAGAGTATGTATGCACTTCTACTATGAAAGTCCTGTTTCTGGTATACCTGAAGGATATCCGAAGTAGAAGCTCAGATGTTGAAAGCAGTACACAATAGAAGATATACTTACTGGCTGGTTCTCTCCAACAATCACCAAATCCTCATTACGTCGACCTCCAACTGTGCTCTTATACAATGGATGTATAATTCCCATGTCAGAGTCTTGTTTAAATCGCAGTAAGCCGCTATCATGAAACTCCATGCTGTCACAGCCGCTGGGTCCAATGCGAATTACAGTCCAGATGATGAGCGTGATCTAAAAGAGTAAATTTAATTTTTTAAAATGTAAGTAAATTTTGAAATTGTCATGCCAGTCCTTGGAACAGATACCTTTGAGAAGAACATGTTACTTGAAAACAGGCCCACAAAACTCACAAAGCTGGAAACAGCCCACCAGTCATGTATGCCAACCCATTAGATGCTCAATCAATCTCTGGTTTGCCTGGGACTGAAAACAAAACAAAACAAAATTCTGGTTGTCAGACTCCTGGCAGGCCACAATATTTAACTGGCGGATTGTGTTCAATTTGGTGGCTCACAATCTGCGTACAGTGGTACCTCAGGTTACATACGCTTCAGGTTACAGACTCCTCTAACCCAGAAATAATACTTCGGGTTAAGAACTTTGCTTCAGGATGAGAACAGAAATCGTGCTCCGGCAGCACGGTAGCAGCATAAGCTAAAGTGGTGCTTTAAGCTAAAGTGGTGCTTCAGGTTAAGAACAGTTTCAGGTTAAGAACGGACCACCGGAACGAATTAAGTACTTAACCCGAGGTACCACTGTAGTTCTAACTTAAAAGGAAGGCACCTTCATGCATGTGTGTGAAAGGAAATTTGGCAACCAAAATTAAGGCACCAATCCTAATTGAACTCAGTGCTCTTTATAAATATATATGATCAAGCTGTAAATAATTTATATTTAAAAACAATACTTGTACTTCTTTAGTTGTACAGGAAAAAAAGAGCAGCCCAGGCTTAACTCTTAGCCCACATGACCTTAGAAATTGGATTTTTGATCAGGATGCCAACCAAGACAGAGCATCCATCATTGTTGCCCGCTACTCCACTTGGTACCCCGAATTAAGACCAATCACTCAAGGCCCTGTTACTTTGAGACTCTGACCTTCCCACAACTATGCAGGGCCTTTGTAGAACTAAGATTCCAACAGATGCCCTCAGCATATTTAGAGGGGATACATTGGGGAATGTTCCATATGGATCGCAAATGTATATATGGATACAATCAGGTAGAGGACGTCACATGCTATCTGCTGATTTGCCCCCTGTATATAACACGCAGAGGAAAATTTCTATCACCAATTCTTAACTGGCTTCTAGGTTGATCCGCACAGGAAGTGACAGTTGAATTCCTAGCAGATAAACATCTCTATATTACATACCAGGTAGCCAAATTTGTGCTGGCAGCCAAGAAACTCTGTTCCAGCTATGTGAATGCACTCCAATCTTAAGTCTGAATGTTGTAAATTTATTTTTATGTTGTAAACTACTACAGGTTGCATGTATGATTTTAGATGAAGGTTTCCTTTTATTCTGTGTCCATTGTAAAGGCCTTTGGCTATATACAACAAAAATGGGTTGATAATTCTTAGTCTGACACTGAATAATTAGCAATCCATTGAAAGGATGAAAAGCAGAAAATTGGTTAATCTCTACAGATCGTAAGAAAATTCTGCGATATATGTGGACTGGATAAGTACATTTTTATCTTGAATTCACAGTACATCTTAGACTGCAATATAGAATGTTTACTAAGAAGCAAAATAGAATTTATTACCAGTTGTGGAGCATTTCTTTGACCTAATTAACTAAGACCTTTCCATGTATTTATTTTTAGGAATCCTTTTTTTAAGCGAACTATGGACAGCTGGGTCCAAACAGATACACATTACCATGTTGCCATTCGTCCTCTTGGTTTTAATAGGCATAAATGGCACCCAGTGTTTATAATGTCCATGTACAGTTCCAAGTTTGGTTAGAAACCCTGCATATAGGTAATGAAGATAATTTCACTGAAAAGCAGCAATATTTGGAGCTGGCTTGGCACTAAAAAGGAGAAAAAAATATACCTTTAGAATTCTGTTGAGACATAATTAACCATGTATAGACCAAAAACCAAATACAAGTTTTGTGCTCCTATTTCCCTTAGTCGTAGAAAGTTTTGAAGGTTTCAGTTAGCTTCCTTCCAGATGAGGGAGCATTGGTGATTATGCCTTTAGTAATACAGTACCGTACATATTTTTCGCTCTATAAGACGCACTTTTCCCCTCCTAAAAAGTAAGGGGAAATGTGTGTGCGTCTTATGGGGTGAATGCAGGCTGTGCAGCTTTCGCTGAAGCCAGGAGAGCGAGAGGGATCGATCCCTCTTGCTCTTCTGGCTTCGCTTCGCTGGAGAGCCGCTGCACAGCACCCCTTCAGCGAAGTGGGAGGAGAACTGGAAGGGGCTCCGCTTCTCCTCCCGCTTTGCTGAAGGGGCGCTGCGCAGAGAGGGAAAGCTGCACCGCGCCCCTTCAGCGAAGCGGCAGGAGAAATAGAGCCCCTTCCATTTCTCCTCCCGCTTTGCTGGAGAGGCGCTGAGCAGAGAGGGTGAGAACATTTCTTGTTCTCCTCTAAAACTAGTTGCGTCTTATGGTTGGGTGCGTCTTATAGAGCAAAAAATACGGTGTATTTCATTAAAAAGCTTGCAAATATTCAGATTTAACAGTAAGTGGCAAGCAAACTGACATATATACATGCCATACTAGTGTCAAATCAGCAGCATGATTTCTCTATCAGAACTTAGGGCTCCTTTATCTTCTTCCTTTCTAGGTCTCTTGACCTGCACCCCCCCCATACACCTCATTCTGCAGTCTCTTCTTAACCTGCAGCTGGATGTAAGCTGCCCATCCAAACAACCACAGTGACCTGCTAGTTCGCTCGCTCTCAAATTCAGTGACCAAGCCATGCCAAAGATAAATAAAAGCATCAAAAAACAGCTTTGGTTCCTTGCATCTAGTTGGTTAGGCCCTATTTAAGTCAATGGAGCTCCACTTCTGTAAATATATTCACAGTGTTCGTCTAGTGGTCTAACTTAACAATATAAGCACGACCACTGTATTTTGATTAGGTTGTTCTACTTACGATCAAATTGATGACAGCCAAAATAAACAGGAGGACTATCACACAAATGGCCAAGTTGCCTTTCCTGCCTCGCAAGCCAGTTTTGTGCAGACGATCTTCATCAATTGGAATATATCCAGCCTTGAAGTTACTGTTGTGTTCTTTGTTAATATTCCTCCGCTCCACAGCTTTCTCACGCATCGATTTCTTCACGGGACCATTAGAACTTTGCTAAAAATAATTTAAAAATAAGTTCCCCAAACAATATATTAAGTCCAACGTATCCTATTCATAACAAAACGATATGAATTTTCATTTCCGCCACAATAGTATTTTCACAGTAGGAACTGTTTAAAAGAGCCCAACTTGTAAAGAAAATATTATTTGCAAAGTCATGAGAATGTAGCTATACAGTACCGTGTTTGAATTTGCTGCAAAAGCAGTTACATTTAGCTGCAGCAGAGGACTGCTTCAGCAATAATAATAATAATAATAATAATAATAGTTTATTTATATCCCGTCCTCCCCAGCCGAAGCTGGGCTCAGAGCGTCTAACAACATTAAAATGATACAATATTCTATAGTGACGTTCCTATGTTGGATGCTACTCCTATGGGGGGGGGGGAGAATATGAGTACACTTTTTTTGTTGCGTGTATCTGTATATGCAGTGTAGCTCTTCACCCAGTAATTTCTCTGTAATATAGCCAGGTTGTTCATATAAAATGACTAGATAAACAGCTAAGCATAAGTCTTAGCTACTATGAACATCTGCTGTGTACATAACGGCAATTCAGTTCCAAACATTCAAACAAGTGTAAGAGGGATTTTGAGATAGTAGCTGAGAACTGGAAGGGGCTGAGAGCCCAATTGTATGGTGCCAGGAGCCTCCAGGCTGTCACTATTTTGCCAGAGGGATTCAGTCGCACAGCAGAAATTTAGGTTCCTGAAATAAGTGGACCAAAGGGCTATGTTGCAACAAACCCACTTTCTTTTAAAAATGGCCTTTTTGCCATTAGGAAAGTGATGCACCAAAAATGTGGTAACAATTTGATTGATTGATTGATTGATTGATTGGAAGGCAAATAACCTCCCTGTGAACAAATCAGGACGAATGATCAATAAAGAGCAGATACCATGCAAGCTTTGTGCAAGAAAATTGGATGAGTGCTCTATAAAGAGGTCATCTGAAGGAGGCCTCGGTCAAACCTTTTTTTTTTTTTTGGCAGGGAGAGGGATACACATACTAAAAGCACAAGCAAGATTTGCACAACACTGAATTGCTCCTGGACCAGAGAGCAAAGTCTTTAAAGCAAAAAGTTGTGCGCTTTGCTGTACAGTGGTACCTTGGTTTACAACCATAATCCATTCTGGAGGTCCAGTTTGTAAACCAAAACAGGTTGTAACCCAAGGCAAGCTTTTGCCAATGGGGCCTCTCCCCAAAAATTGTTCGTAATCCAAAAAATAAAAATGGGCTGTAATCCAAAAAAAAAGGTTGCAAACTGGGACACGAACTTCCGGGTTTGATGTGCTTGTATGCAAACTAAGACGTATGCAAACCAAGGAACCACTGTTCCAGTTACAGATAGGTAGCCGTGTTGGTCTGCCATAGTCAAAACAAAAAAAATTCCTTCCAGTAGCACCTTAAAGACCAACTAAGTCAGTTCTTGGTATGAGCTTTCGTGTGCATGCACACGAAAGCTCATACCAAGAACTGACTTAGTTGGTCTTTAAGGTGCTACTGGAAGGAATTTTTTTTTGCAAGGAACCACTGGACTTGGCTCTGTGCCATCAAAACGTTTTCAGAGAAGATTATTATTATTATTTTATTATCTATTGAATTTATATATTCCACTTTGAAAGTCTCTGATCGTATTCCCCGGAAGTCTTCCTTAAATCTCTATATATGCGTTGCCCCCCTCCTAGTCCTCCAAGGCTAAGGAACTCGTGGTCCTGTCGTGGACTACAACTCCCATAATCCCTGACCTATTGCCGTGCAGGCTGGGGCAGATGGGAGGTGTAGTCCAACAGCTTCTCGGCACGCCATTGGTCGCCCGCCCTCAAGCCTCCTCCGCGTTTGCTCGAGGGTGAAGGAGACTTCATCGTATCCTCTGCGCGCAGGCGCAAGCCGCTCCCGATCTCTTTCTCCGCCCTCAGGCGGCTATTTTTGCTACGGCGCCCATTGACTTGGGAAGCAGCAGCCGCCGCCCTCCCGAGTCTGTCAAACGGGCCTCGCGAGTCGCCTCACGCGCTCTAGGGGGCTGGTTCTAATTTCAGAAAGCCGGGCGAAAGGCAGACGTGATACGTGTCCAGGCGACAAATGCCACGAATAATGAGCTAATAATAAAAATAATAAAATAAGAAAGAGCAACAAATGTCCTGAGGGGAAAAGGGAAGGGGCTGCGTAGGTTGGCGCGCCCGACTCCGCCGCTTCCCTGAGGCGGCTCGGCTACGGCAGAAGCCCGGGCGCCGCGTTCGGGTTGCCATATTTCAAAATAATAATAATAATAATAATAATAATAATAATAATAATAATAATACCACCAGGATAGCCCGGTTAGCAAACGGTCCGATAATTTCGGAGCTTTTACAAGGGACGGTTTAACCCCCGTCGCCGGTTTCATTGGCCCGGTTTCCGAAAAAAATAACCCGGGAGGACGCTCATTTTCGGAGGCGAATTCCGCGACGCGCCCTGAGGCGAAGGGGCCGGTTCGGCGCCGGCCTCCTCAAGCCGAAGCCGCCTCTTTCTTCCCCGCCCCGTTGATATTTGGGGACGATAAAATGAAGGAGCGCGCGCCTTTCCCTCCTTTTCCCGCCCGAAGCCGGAGCCAGGCAACGGCGCCGGGAAACTGACCTGTTCGGAGGTGATCGCTGCCGCTGAGGCGACCGCCATCTTGGGCTCTTCTCGTTCCTTCCGCGGAAGGGAGAGCGAGGCTTGGCGGGGCGCCTTTGGCGGAGGAGGAAAGAGGCGCTGGAGCCGCACCCGCCATGCCCGCTCCTTAAAAGGGACGAGGCGGCCGAGGGAGGGCAGGAGAAAGGCAGAGCCTCCGACATTTCTCTGAGGAAAAGAGGGACGTCCCACTCCCTAAGGATAATCATATCCCACACATCTTATGGGGTTGCCTCAGCCACTCAGGGCGGCCTCCCACATGTATAAAAACATCATAAAACATAAAAAATTAAATAAACTTTGCTATACAATATTGCCTTCAGAGGGCTCGGGGGTCGCATAACTCCCAACATTTCTCCTAGGAAAATAGAGACGTCCAATTCCATAATGATAATTTTATTGTTTACACCCAGAAAAGACTCCCTGCAACGTTTGGCGGTGAAAACACTACGTTTCTCAGCACCCGAGAAAATGAGCCCTCTGCGCCCTAACCCCATTGGTCACCTTTTCGCCAATAATCCGATGTCGTCCGATCTACTCCAAAACGGTGCCAAACACCCAGAAAAGTCTCCCTGCAACTTTTGGCAGTGAAAACACTACATTGCTCAGCACCCCAGAAAATGAGCCCTCAGCGCCGTAACCACCGGGGGTCAGGATTTCACCAAAAATCTGACTTCGTCCGATTCAGTTTAAAACCGCGCCAAACACCCAGAAAAGGCTCCCTGCAATATTTGGTGGTGAAAACACTACGTTTTACGGTTTCTCACAATTTTAGCCTCGCAGCCCTTATCTGTGGGGTCAAGATTTCGCTGAAAAGCCAACATTGTCCAATTAACTCGAAAGCGGCGCTAAACACTGGGTTAAGGGCCCCTGGATGGTTAAGCAATTTAAAGTCTACATTTCATGTCCCTCCACAATATTAGCCCTCTGCGCCCTAACAATAGCTGCCAACTTTCCCCGCTTTTTAAGGGAAATTCCCTTATTCCGAATAGGATTCCTCGCAAGAAAAGGGAAAAGTTGACAGCTATGGCCCTAACTTGCTGAGTCTTGGTTTTGCCAAAAATCCTTCCTCATCCAATTGCAGCACCATATGCTGCCAGCGTTTTCAGCTGCAGACAGTTATTTCCCATATATTCAATAAACGTTTCCCAATCTTCTTTAAAGAAAACTAAAGAAAACAGCTTTTTTAACCGGGCATGGGAACCTATGGCTAGCCAGAAGCTACTCTTGGTCTCTGACTCCCATCATCCCCAGTCTGCATGGGCAATGGTCAGGGATGCTGGGAATTGTAGATTGGCAAACAACACTCAAGAAAATGAAGCAGAGCTTGCTCCAGAACAGCAACAAAGGTATACATTTGCATTTGTTCATGGCAGAAAGAGCAGAAGCAATGGAAAAGGACTAATGGCTTCAGTCAAAGAAGGTTGTATTATATACTTGTGTCCTTGAAATCATGTTTTAGCTTCCTAGCCAGTCGAAATTTGGTTCTCATCCAGACATATGCAACACTGGCATGAAGAAACATCATCCATCTCTCCCTTTCTGTACTTTTGACAATGGCCCTTTGTGAAATGTTGACTTTTAGGGAAGCTATTCAGTGGGGATATTTTTGTGGGGAGGAACTTTGCGATGAAGGACAATTTAGATCATGCTGTTCTCCCTTCGTTGGGTCATATCAGGAAACATAGGTGGCGGGGAACCGTACTTTCTTCATTTGGATCAGGCCATGTTCCTCAGAGAATCAAACTTCCATAAGTTTTTGTGTCCATTCTTCCTTTGCTGGTACTTCTGCTTCTTTCCATTTTGGGGCCAGTAGCATTCTTGCTGCTGTAGTAGCACGCATACAGTTTAGGTAGTTCTGTCCCTATAATTCCCAAAAGAAAAGCTTCTGCTTTTTTAAAAGGGTTATTTTGAACATGGGTTTTAGAATCTTTCAAATTCTGTGCAGAACATTTCCTGATACTCGTATTTACATGACCACCGCATACTGATCGGGGTTCCCTCCGCCTTGTGGCGCTTCCTGGAATGCCAGTTTAAAAGGCATGTTTTTCCAGCCTACAGAACTGACAAATTGGTGCAGCTGAGAGATCGGAGCTCCTTGTGGATGCCAAGATGTCTTAACTGGAAAGTCTGACTGTAGGCCTTCTTGGCCTAAAGGAGTGGTGAAAATAAAAACAAAGCCCTGCATGGCAAATGCTTATTCTGCCTCCGAGCAAAATCCAGAAGTGGCATTTCTGGTTTCGCTTAGAGCCTTGCTGGCGGTACTCCTTAGTAGGAAATTGATGTTGGTGGTTGCATCGTCAAATAGCAGCAACCATTGCTCACAGCCTAAATGTGGTGCACTAATGCAAGGTACAATTTATATCAGCGCATCTCCTAATGTTTGAAAAAATGTGCCAATTGTAGGGCTCTTGGTGTATTTACTGTGCAAAGACTTCAGAGATGTGCAGGATAGACACTTTTTGAGCACAGGGCTGGGGACATGATAGTCCTCCAGATTATGCACACCCTCCAACATTTCTCCAATGAAAAAAGGGGTGCTCCAATCAATAAAAATCCAGTGGTACCTCGGTTTTCGAACGTAATCCATTCCAGAAGACCATTCGTGTTCTGAAACGTTCAAAAACCAAAAACTCAACAGCTGACAGCTAGGCCTCAGGACATTGCACTCAGTGGAAGCCATGTGGCGTGTTCAACTTCCGAGGCATGTTTGAAAACCGAAACATTTACTTCCGGGTTTACAGTGTTCGAAAACCGAAATGTTTGTCAACTGAGACGTTCAAAAACCGAGGTGTCACTGTAATAATAATGATATTTATAAGCCACCCATCTGATTGGGTTGCCCCAGCTATGCTGGGAAGCTTCCAACATATATAAAAATGAAATAAAACATTTAAAAACTTCCCTACATAGGGCTGCCTTCAGGTGGTACAGGGGTTGGGCAACTCCATACCTCCAACAGTTCTCTGATGAAAAGAGAGACGTCCTAAGGAGAAGCAGGAAATTCTTCGATCAAATCAGAAATGGGAACAGCTTCTGTAAATCCAGGACTGTCCCTGGAAAATCGGGAGGCTCCTTCCTCTGTTAATCTCTCCTTATTTAATGACAGGTAAAGGCAAGTTGTTGGCTCAGCGGATCCTTGGACATAAATCAAAATTGGCGTCATGTTTAGAATGCTATGACAGCAACAGAATAAAATGCCTTCTACTGAGTTGGGCCATTGTCCAACTTCTTATTCTTTGGCGATCACTCGTAACCAAATAAGATTGTCTTCCATAAGCACAGTTTTAAAAGGGAGTCCGTAAGTGACTGTGGAGACCAATTGTGGATGCACTTGTCCTTCCACAGTGGGGACATAGGTTTCCGGGCGGGAGCTGATCCTGGTGAGGGTTTGCCAAGCATGCCTTCCTCCTAGCTTCTTTCTCCCTTTTGTCCTGAGTTCGAGTGTCTTCAAAGCCCATGATACCTTTGGTAAAAGGTGTTCTCCAATTGGAGTGCTCGCAGGCTGGTGTTTCCCAGTTGTTGGTGTTTATACTACTTTTTTAAAGATTTGCCTTGAGACAGTCTTTAAACCTCTTTTGTTGATCACCAGCATTATGCTTTCCATTTTTAAGTTGGGAATAGGGTAGTTGCTTTGGAAGACAATCATCAGACGTCCAAACAGCATGACCAGTCCAACAAATTTGATGTTGAAGAATTATTGCTTCAACACTGGTGATATATGCTTCTTCCAGTACAATGGCATTAGTTCGCCAAGTGTCTTCCCAAGTGATGTATAAAATTTTTCGGAGACACTGTCGATGGAATCTTTCGAGGAGTTGGTCCATGTTTCACAAGCGTACAGCAAGGTTGGTAGTGCAATAGCTTTGTGAACAAGCATTTTGGTTTCTCTGCGAATGTCCCAGTCCTCAAACACTCTGCGCTTCAATCGGGAGAAAACTGCAGTTGCAGAGCTCAGGCGATGCTGGATTTCAGTTCAGTGCTGTCTGCACTGATTGACTGGCAGCATCTGTCCAGGATTTCAGACCAGGTTCTCTTCCAGCCTGCCTGGAGATGCTGCAGGTTGAACCAGAGACCTTCTGCACAGGAAAAAAAGATGCTCCAGCCACCAAGCTGAGGCTAAAGAGCCTGTTTCTTTACAGCTTCTTATTTTTGCAATTTACAGCTCGCAAGGAGAATAATACGGCAAGTTTTATAGGTCTTGTAACGTTTTTGTTTTATTGCATTACATTAGAGCAACATCATAATTAGAGGCTTGTTATTGGTGTTACCAAGGTACTCTTGAATAGCTCCGCCTAATATAAGAACCGGTTTATCTCTGACATTTCTAAATGGCTCACCTGGAGCTGACATGATTACAGAGACATGCCCTCTAACTGTACCTAGAGGTTACAGTTTCATGTGGGTGGGGTAGAAAATGATGCCAAAGATTGTATTAAAACTTTGAGGACGGTCACATTCTTACAGTTTTCAAGGTGAGGCGAGGCTGCTTTACCTGTAAATATGAGATGGCTGAGCAACCCCCTCTCTTTTATCTTTTTTTTTACTTCCTTCTTTTAGCAAACAGTTTCCCGGAACATTCTGTCCAAGGAACTGGGCTGTTGTGAGCAGCCAAACCAGGGCATGAAATGGCAGCAATGCATTTGCGCTGGCAGCCCGGAAGCGCCGTTCCAGCTATGTGATTGCACTCCAAACTTAAGCCTTAATGTTGTGCAATTTCTTTTTATGTTGCAAACTGCTGCAGGTTACGATTTTGGATTAAAGTCTCCTTTTATTCCCTGCCGTCCATTGTAAAGGCCTTGGGTGATACACAGGAAAAATCGATTGATCTGGGAAATGCCCATCTCCTTATAGGGAAGCCACAGATAGTTGTGCTTGCCCCAAGTGCAAGGCCTGTGCCCTGTCTCATCCAAACAGGGTGACATTTAGAAAAGCAACAGCAGAGGGCTTGGGAATCTTGGACTGGTCATGTTGTTTGGATGCCTGATTATCGTCTTCCAAAGCAACTACTCTTTTCCGAACTTAAAAATGGAAATCATAATGCTGGTGGTCAACAAATGAGGTTTAAGGACTCTCTCGAGGCAAATCTTAAAAAATGTAACATAAGCACCGAGAACTGGGAAACGCTTGCGAGCACTCCATTTGGAGAACAGCCTTTACCAAAGGTGTCATGGGCTTTGAACACGCTAGAACTGAGGACAAAAGGGAGAAACGTACTAAGAGGAAGACACGCTTGGCAACTCACTGTGATCAACTCCTGCCCGGAAACCTATGTCCCCACTGTGGAAGAATGTGTGGATCCAGAATTGGCCCCCACAGCCACGTACAGACTCACTCTTAAGACCGTGTTCATGGAAGACAATCTTACTCGGCTACGAGGAATCGCCAAAGAAGAAGAAGACCTGCAGCCAACATCAAGGCATACCTCATAGCATTTGAATGAACAAATGGCTAAGATGAGGTCAGATGTGATCTATGATCGGAGCTTGGGAGAAGCCCAGTGTAAAAATTGGGAGGACCCAGAGCTGTAGCTAGGGAGTGGGGCTAGCTAGGATTTCTTTTGCTCCAGGCAAAGTCTCCAGAGGGGCACCACTGAGGCTCCCAGCCTACTCAGGTGTGTGCCAAACTGGGTCTTTGACCTGGTTGAAATAAAGCCTTGTTTTGCCCCTAGGAGGACCTATGCCTTGGATTCATGTTTTTGTGGCACCGTCTTCCTTCTCCACCCAAATGCTTTCTCAGAATCCCACGTGTGTTCCTCAAACTAGGACCCCTAGGCTGCCACCTAAGTCTACAATTTCCTGCTCAAATGCTTCCGTTGTACTGGGTCTCAGTTTCACTTCCCTAATGGAAGATATTACTCAGCAGGAGCTGCCAAAAACAGAGGAGCACGAAATGCCCATTTCCCCCTCTGAACTGGCCAGACTTCTGAATGTGCTTCTCTGTGGATTTCATTAGCAGGCTGCTGCACACCTGAAAACGAATGCACTCAGAAGCCACCTCCTCCATAGAAGTCAATGGGTATTTCTGGTGCACAAAGATCTTCTGCATCAGTCTGAAAATGATTGCGGGAGGGACGGAGGGGTTTCCATTAGAAAAAAATTATGAACATTGCTAAAGTGTAACCAGGCTGATTGCAGAATGGTTATTCCTAAATCTCAGACTGAAATGAAAACATGTTCAAAGTACAATGGAGGAAACATGACTTTATATTAATTTGTACTCAAATCTGCCATCAGTTCAGAGAAACTAGATGTTAGGGGAAATCTTTGATGTCCTAGCCCAAACAATCGTTATTATTGCTAGTTGGTATTCCAACAATTTGTTATTAATCAATAAGTGGTTTCTTCAGTTTTGTACAGGAATTTTGGTTTCACTTTGGCTACCTTTCTCTTCACCGAAAATATATTAAATCCAAAGCGTTTCAATGCTATTCCAAGTCAAAAAATAGAAAAGAGTAAGGAAGGCAAGGGCTGCTTCAGACCTCTTCATTGTTGCACAAATGTGCCCTTGCTGAAAACTTAATTCTCTGATTTCTCGTCTTTCACAGAGAGAAATGTTGTAATTTGCAAACTACCAGGGGCTTATCTGCATTACAGACTTAAACTGGTTCAACAGCTATGCCTTCTCCTCAAGGAGCCGTAGCTCTGGAAAAGAGATCTCTTGAACCCTTCTTACAAACTACAGTTCCCAGGATTCTTTGGGGGGGGGGGAGCCATGACAATTATCCAGGCATATGTGTATGCAAACTATAGAAATTTTGAGCACAGCACACAGGCCCCTGCACTCATACGAACGATAAAGCAATTTTATGTAATCTCTGCTCACTCAAAAATTTGCTGCAGATTATTCCCAGGTAAATACAATCTCATGAATTTGTTGTAGGGATTACTCTAGCAATATATGTGAAAGTCCTTGAACGCTCCAAAGCACCATACAGTACAATCCTATGCCACTTGGGATAGCTCACTCAGCAGAGCACAAGACCGTTATTTTCAGGGTTGTGAGTTCCAGACCCAAGTTGGGCAAAAGATTCCTGCTTTGCAGGGGGTTGGAATAGATGATCCTTACGATTCTTTCCAGCTCTACAATTCTATGATTCCTCTATATTCATAAGGAATCTGTACAGCTAACAGCGGAGTATAATAATAATAAAAGTAATAATAATTGCAACATCATTATGGATTATGATGATATTCTTACAATTTCAGATGGGGAAAGTAGGCAGAGTGGGAGGAGACTAAGGCTCCAACTGAATGAACTGCCTCCTCCTAAGGCTGCTTTGAGCCTGTTTCCTCTTTCCCTTACCAGATCACATGGCAAAGCGGGTAGGCAGAGAGTCCGAGATCCCCATAGACACAACCAAACTTGCATGCCATGCATGTGGGTCTCCTGGACATGTCCTGGAATCAGCCAGCAAAAAACCTCAGGCGTATGGCAAGTAGGGTGAAATTTTTATTTAAAAATTCCCAAAGTCCCAAATTTTTTTTTGGGGGGGGGAGCTGTTCCCTCAAAAAAGCTCAACAACTTTTAGACCCACCCAAAAAAGCATAACAATTTTGTCTGGATTTCCCCTTTGGGGAATATGGCAACCCTAGAAGACACTGAAAAGTCACCCTATCAAGCTCCACTGATGGAACCAGCCAATGCTTTTTTTCTGAGGGTACGCAGGGGTATGCATACCCCTAAACATTTTGTGAACCTTTGTACCATTTGCTGTATTTATTTCCCCCGATTTGAACTATAAAATGGTGATTTTCTTGAGTCAAAATGAGGGTAAAGGTAAAGGGACCCCTGACCATTAGGTCCAGTCGTGGCCGACTCTGGGGTTGCAGCGCTCATCTTGTTTTATTGGCCGAGGGAGCCGGCGTACAGCTTCCAGGTCATGTGGCCAGCATGACTAAGCCGCTTCTGGCAAACCAGAGCAGCGCACGGAAACGCCACTTACCTTCCCGCCGGAGCGGTACTTATTTATCTACTTGCACTTGGATGTGCTTTTGAACTGCTAGGTTGGCAGGACGAAATGAGAGTACTGTACCCCTAAACATTATTTTAGAAAAAAGAACCGGAACCAGTCATTCAAAAGAATGAAGTCTTAGCATTTCTCCCTCCCCCCGGCCCTGGCCTCTGTTGCGTAATAATGCAAGCAGGAATTACTGCTTTCAGAAATATTTCTGATGGTGGCCGCTTCCTCTTCTGCAGCAGCGTTGGTTTTGAGTCACGGATTCTGTTGAACAAGATGCACGGGGTGGGATGAGATTTTGTGCTTTGCACAAACTCATCAGGTCAGATTTGCCTCGAAACAGCGGGGTGTGAGTAATGTCAGATGGATGGAGTATACCTGGATTTCTATAACCCTCAGTGTTTTGTTTGGAGGGCTCCAAGCAACTGTCAAGGGAGATCAGAAGGACTTATTGTTTCTCAACTAGTTTCCCTTTTTGTTTCTTTCCCAAAAACTGGAAGTAGCTTTAGACTGAGGGGTGGGGTGCATTTTTATTTTTATTTAGCCAGATAAACGGTTGAAAGCGGACAGAAACAATCAAATTGTCACAATCTCTGCCCCAACCTCCAATGGCACCAACGACTTCAGGTGTGCTATAACACCAGGTGAGTACAAGAGAATCATTCCTGCCCCCCGGGTTGGAATTCATGACATTCTAAGGGTGGGTACTCCAGATTGCATAGGTAAAAATGTGAAGGTAAAGGACCCCTGGACGGTTAAGTCCAGTCAAAGGTGACCATGGGGTTGCAGCGCTCATCTCGCTTTCAGGCTGAGGGAGCCGGCGTTTGTCCACAGACAGCTTTTCGGGTCATGTGGCCAGCATGACTAAACCAATTCTGGTGCGATGGAACACTGTGACAGAAGCCAGGGTGCATGGAAATGCCATTTACCTTCCCGCGCAGGGGTACCTATTTATCTACTTGCACTGGTGTGCTTTCAAACTGCTAGGTTGGCAGGAGCTGGGAAAGAGCAACGGGAGCTCACCCTGTCATGGGGATTTGAACCATCAACCTTCTGATCAGCAAACCCAAGAGGCTCAGTGGTTTATTTAGACCACAGTGCCACTTGTGCATAAAGTGAGCTTGTCAACAATCCTAGAAACCAGGGGTACCAACTTGAATAAAATAAAATATTCAACTCCCCTTAATAATTTTATAGGGGGAGCTGAAGACACCTCAGCCCCTAGGAGTTGGCTCCTAGGCTGGCAGCAGTTCCCATTGAACTATCTGTGGCCATATTTCAAACAGTGAAAATCTAGACGGAAAAGTTGTTGAGCTTGCTTCAACAAAATCACAATAAAAAAAAAATTGCCGTTACGTCCGGATTTTCCTGGACATTTTCCCACACAGACTAGACTATTTAACTACTCTACCTGCTTCACACATCCTGAGTGCAGACATTTAAAGCACATTCATCGCAACCCCCCCTATATATATATATGTACACATACACACACACTGGGAAATCATAGTTCAGGGGTGCTGGGAATTATAGTTCTGGCCAGGGATCAAATGCAGTTCCCAATATTCTTCTTTGGGTGAGTTTTCAGATGACTATCTAGTAACAAAAGATCTTCCTGATTGAGATTCTACACATCATTTGTTAACCCTTTCACTGCCTGCTAGAGGAGTAGAATCTCCATCCGTAACAAAGGGGTGGTAGCAGCAGTCCTTTTTTTCTGGGGTGGGGGTATGCAGGGTTACGCATACCCCTAAACATTTGGTGAGTCTTTGTATTTTTGTCAATTTACTGTATTTACTTCCCCCGATTTGAATTATAAAATGGCTATTTTATTGAGACAAAATGAGAGTACCCCTAAACATTTTTAAAGAAAAAAAGCACTGGGTGGTAGTAATACTGGGATAATGATTCCTTTGCAAAACAAACAAACAAACAAACAAACAAACAAACAAACCAGAATTGGTGGATGTTATGTGCTAGCAACTCTTTACTGTCTTGTGTAGTTTTACCCTTACGTTGAATAACCTATACGCCTTTGCTACAGTCTGAGGTCAAACCTGCATTTGTGATTTTCCAGAATGTGAAAAGTGGCATGAAATTGTCGCAATCAGGGTTGCCATATTTCGAAAACCAGGACGCCCCGAAAGTTGTCAAGCTTCTTTTAGGAAGACCCCCAAAGTTGTTGTCGAGCTTTTTTAAGGAGCAACACCTTTTGGAAATCCGCCCCTCCCCCAGATGTCAATTCCACCTTTGAAATCCCGGTAATGTCCGGACGTATGGCAGTCCTAGTAAAGACATCCTTGCCCCCTCTCTGGTGTGTACAGGAAATAAAAAAAGGCAATGAGAAACAGCGAAGGGAGCAATGACCTCCCTGTGTTTTAAGCAGCTAAGGCGTACATAGATTTTTCACCAATTGCCGCACACCGAATTGCCCATGCAATGGTCAGGGATGATGGGAACTGTGGTCCAAAATATCTGGAGTGCACCAGGTTGGGGAAACCTCTCATGGAAGCAAGGTCATGGGGAAAAGATCCTCAGAATATGCCCTTAGTATTCTGGTGTGTTCTTGCATGGTCCAAGTTTTACTTCATATATTTATTTATTTTAATTATTAAGGGAAGCCCCCAGAGTTTTTTTAGACAACCCCCAAAGTCGTGGAACTTTCTTTAGTACAAAGGTTTTCGAGTTACAGAGCTTTTCTTCTTCTTTTGGCCTTTTTGGCACAATTGCCGCTTTCCAAGGATGCCCGATTTGGGGGAAATTGTCTGGGATGCTGTTTTTGGGGACGTGTCCTGGAAAATAGGGGTGCCCAGTAGCCTTGTGCACGGTTATCTACCTTGCTGAAACAGCAAGGACGATAAACTGGCCTTCGGGCAGCTAGCCGAACAGGATAAAATTTCAGTTCAGATTTATGGGAAGTCGTTGTTAGGAGGGGGGGGGGGAATCTGGTTTGGTGAGTTTGAAGGCTGGGAGTAGACAAGAGACAACCTCGCTACTGTGAAGAAAGGGAACTATCGGGGCAGGGAAGGCCTGAGACCGACATTTCCCACAGCTTCAGCAAAAGAGGCAGAAGACTTAAGTTCTGGAAGCGGAATAGCTTAACTTTAAGGCTTTATGCCCAGTCAGGAATTTGGTCTAACCGATTAGCGCTCCTTTTCGCCTTTCTGGAATGCGTCTTTCAGGCCCATGAGAAGGGAGGGTATTTTTTTTCTTTTTGGGTTGGCTCATTGCAACTTTTTCGCCTTTCCAGTCTCCAGAAAATTGCCAAAGGACGAGGCGAGTGGTATCTCAACACTTCTCGTCTGAACAGGCCAACACACCTGCAAATGCAAAAAGATGCATTAACTCGCGGTCCAGATTTTCCGGATTCCTGCAAAGGCTGCTAAGCTGACTTTCCGTCCAGGTAGGCAGACTTCTTGGTGCCATTGTGTGGGCTTGGAGGCTCCTGTCTTCTCCTCAAACTACGCTTTCCATTCTTTTATTTTTAAGTTTCCAGTTTTGCATTCTTCTGCAGCTGTTCTTTGAGACTTCCAGGACAGCCTTCCCTGATAGCTCTTTGGACATCTTGCTTAGCTGCATATACCTTAATTCCTTCCCTTTATTTCTCATGTTCCCATAAGTTTAATATTATCAGCTGCTGGTCACAAGGTATCGTCTACCTGGAATTTGTATCCGAGATCAAATTTCTGCAAGGTATTCCCTCCTCGTCAGCTTGTCAGCTTGATTTCTTATTTTCGATGCCATACTTGCAAGCTCTGCATGTTCCGTTAGTCTGCTTCATAAGCTATGTTATTGGGATGGTAAACTTCTTTTTCTTTCTTCTTTCTTGGTGTGTGTGTGTGTGTGATTGATTGAGTGAGTGAGAGAGAGAAGGTCCTATTCTTCCTTTTGTTTTAAGAGCAGAATACGCTGACGTGCTCGACTCAAGCTTTAAGAATTCCTAAGTGAATAAACCCACTTTTGTGCCCTCCTCAGTTGCTGTAGCTCAAAAAGTAAAAACCAGGACACCCCCAAAATGGTTGAGGTTTTTATTTTTTTTGGAAACCATCAAAATTGTCAAGCTTCTTTTAGACAAACACCAAAGTTGCTGAGATTTATTTTTTTTAACAATAATGCCCAAAGTTTGGACGAGTAGCAACCCTAAATTAGATCTGAATGACAATGTATCTATAGTATTGTATTATAAGAAGAAAAACACCCCCCAAATTGTTGAGATTATTATATATATTTTTAAGGAAAACTCACAATTTTCTGATTGGCTTGCCTGAGATCCAGGACAAAGCACCGCAAAGTCACCCCAGACATGAATTGCACCTTTGAAATCTTGGTAATGTCCGGAAAAATCCGGATGTATGGCAGCCCAAACAAACAAACAAACAAATTCCTTTAGATCAGTACTAAACCCTGATATTAAATCAACACTGAAAATAAAGTGATGCTTGGTATGTTAACAAGATAATGAATATCCTTTCTCAGGGTTAACAAAAGACTTAGCAGCGTGTTTCATAGAACAAAATAGCCTTGAAGCTTATCTGAGATCCTAAACCCAACTTGGCTGTGACTATGCCCCATTGAATTCAACAGGACTGCATGTGAGTAAATGTGGTTATTAGTACTGCACTGTGATTTTAAGGGGGGGGGGGAAGTGGATTTTTTTTTTTTTTCACCAGCAGGCTTGCTCTGACTGATCCATTTGGTTAGAAGTGACTTTGGCTGCAATCTTGCACAGCATTTGACTGTAATATTACCATATTATGCAAGCTTATTACCAAGTAAATGTTCATAGGATGGTCCTATAAAATCCCAAGGGCTCCACTGTGACCAAGGTAGGAACTGGGCTATCCTTATACTGTATAGATGAATTGTATTGTTTATTTCCAGTTTCCTGAATTAAAATCCTAACAGGAGGAAGGCAAGGCAATGATAAAATTAGATAATGAGCATTATTTCATCTCAAAACATGCCCTTAATTCTACCCCATCTGTTAATTGAGGTCATCTAAGTGGTGTTTCTGTACAGAAATGTTGGCTCTAGGAATGTTTTGGATCTCATAGCAGAGTGAGATTTCCTGCTTTCCCCCCTTTCTTTAAAGTTATCTTGGACAGTTGCACAGCAAGTGCCCTTTTTTTGTTTTAAGAGAAGGAGACCGACATTGAGCTTACTTGATTTCAAGGGGAAAAGAAAACTATTTGGTCTGTTGCAACAAATATGTAGCAAGTCGTTCTGCTGTTATAAGTCCTGTGATTTCCCGAGTTTTTGCAACCTTTTTTTCCCTCGGTATGCAAGTGTGGGATACAGGTGCCAGATGGCAAGGGTGGAAAGATCATGCACGGTTTAAGCAGAAACTTAAAAACCGAATACAGCTTACACTGTGGGAGAGGAAAACAAGATAAGAGCAGAAACATGCTGTTTCTTATACTCTCTCTCCCCCCCTTTCCTGGGAGAGCTTTATGGGCAAAATGAAAACGCTGTCTAATTATAAATGGAGAAGGAAATGTTCCTGTGTCTTTGTAATTCCCCCCACACAATTGTATTTTCCATACAAGTTAACACAAAGGTAGCAGCAGCAGCCCAATCTATCATCATTGTGTGATTTCAGCCCATTGCACTTTTCACTTGTGATGAAAACATTACAAAAGTCATGCATTCGTCTCGAATTGGACAGGGTGCTGTTGACTAAGGCCGATTGGATTCTGGTTAAGTGTCGGCTTGTGAAAGCTTCTGCGTGCGATTGTTTCACCACCTCAATATGACTTTGGGACTATCTGTTTTGTGAACCAAAGAGGCTTCGGATTGAACCCATTTTGTGGAGTGTATGCCTGGCGAATTTCTTTACAAGAAGTTCTGCGGGCGTCTCCATGACCTTCTGGTGTGAGGCTGGGTCCTTGGAAAGGAGCCCGCTCACCCCAAGAGCAACGTCATGTGTTTGAAAAATGGCATGCAGAATGAGATGCCTTGATTCCTGTGTCCCGTGCAAAAAGGACAGTGTGTCCTTTGGCGTTTTCTAAATTGTGTTTCACAAAGCACTGCTGCAAAAATAACTACTGCTTCTCCTCCGAAAAGTATTTTTGCTTAAAAACCCATTTTTTAATGGCGGGACCTCTCTTCCCCAATACCTAATACAGTGGTACCTTGGGTTACATATGCTTCAGGTTACAGACTCCGCTAACCGAGAAATATTACCTCGGGTTAAGAACTTTGCTTCAGGATGAGAACAGAAATTGTGCTCTGGCAGCGTGGCAGCAGCAGGAGGCCCCATTAGCTAAAGTGGTGCTTCAGGTTAAGAACAGTTTCAGGTTAAAAACGGATCGCCGGAACGAATTAAGTACTTAACCCGAGGTACCACTGTAGATAAAAATCTGATGGAATATACACTCGTTTTATGCATCTGGGCTTCTTGCAATGTTGTATTCTTGCAAATGTTTTTCCATACTCTGGCAAGCTGTAGAGACAGTACCTGTGACCCCCTCTTTACAGGCAATGATTTCAACAGCAGATTCACCTAAGAGTTTGTTCTGCCATGACCTGAGCAATCGTAGGAAGCCATGATGTAGCTGTTAAGGTATATTCATACGAGATTATTTTATTGGCTTTGGGTTTTCCAGTATCACATGGTCAAATGTATACCAGTCTAGCAGAGTGCTGCAAACCCATTAATCATTTTCAGCTTGTCATTATAAAAGATGTGGTTTTTATCATACTATGGCTGAAATCAGTAGGCATTTCAAGTAAGACATGGTTAGGCTCACATGTTTCTGGGATAAGGCCCCAATGAACATAGTGGAACCTCTCGTGAGCATGGGCAGAATTGCACTGCATATTAAAATGAAATCAATGGGACTTAATTTGATTAAAACACGTTTTATTTGTAGGTTGTGCCTCCCCCTTTGTGCTGAAAGCTTTCATCCATTTACAGCGTTATCAATATGTGATTTTTATGTAGCAATAAGCCTGGAATCCTAAAGACACATATTAGGAAATAAATCCCCTATGCTCAGTGAGGCTTAAGCACCCTTCATTCAGGCTATAAGTCTGACAAGTCATTCAGGAGTTCACGAATGGCCTTTCTGACATAATTTATGCTTGCAGTTTATATCATAAGGGTCTATATTTAGATGCTTGCTCCGTATTTTTCCATATACAACATGGGAAGAGGGACTGTCCTTTTATTTGTTTCCAGTCAAAAGGACTCTCTTAAGAATTCCCCCCCCCCTTAGACTTTCTCCCCTCCCATAATAACATGGCTCATGGTACACCTAGCTCTTGCCAAGATCAAACACATCTTCTCAGTATCTTTGTCAAGATAAAGTCAGCTTTATGTAGCTGGAACCTAAAGGGATTTGGGTGACACAACATCTTCAAACAAGCACAATAGCTTCTTATTAATTACAAGGACAACAGACATGCTAAGTTCTGGAGGTAGTTTTTATAAGAGTACAGTACGCTCTCTCATTCAGTTTTCTTGATTATCTTAATTGATAGTGCCCTATCATGTTTATTTGTGTAACAATTCTAAGCCATTTTTCATGCTGATGGATTCCAGGGAGATATACTGCAATCATCATCATACCATATAATAAATAATCATATCACACATCCTTCATAAAAATAAAACTGAGAAGTAATAAAACTATCAGTAAGGTGGAAGCTGTTTTATCTGATAGATTGGGTAGGTCAGGGTTGGTTGAATCATTGGCCAATTCTCAGTCAATGATCAAAGATTGCTGGCATTTTTACTAACCATTTGCTAAGCAAGACCTTTCTTATTTTCTTCTGTAAGAGGGGAGACCCAGGATCACTTAATATATGTGAATTATGCCTTATAACAATTTAGAGATCCTGTGGGTTTTGTTTTGGGTTTGTTTTTGTTTATGGTAAAATCAAAAAACATTGGGGGATCATGGGATACTAGAAAATAACTAGAGCCTACAAGACTGAAATCACCCCACCTGTAGTGATTAGCTATTATTCTGCAAACATTTTATCAGTCTCGTTTTGTAGTTTAAACAGCTTTATTTGTATGCAATTAGTAATGGACTTGCTACGATCTATGGCTGGTCTATTAAACAGAACTCCTGTTCATCCAGAATTCCAAAGAGCCAAATAATCTGTGTGTCTGCTTCTCCTGCCCATCTCTCCTTACTTCAGTTCTGTGGTCGGAAAAGGTTGTACATCTTTCATTTTACCTTTGATCTGGCTGGCTGGGTGGCATGTTCTGCTGGAATTGTCCTGCCTCTGTTGGAGGCAGGAGAAAACCTATAAATTCCTCCCGGCTGCCCTGTTCTTGAGCTACAATGCAACCATCAGATAACAAGCCCCTTAAATCTCTCCCCTTTCAGTTGTAATTGCAAGCCGGAGGTAGGCGGGTCTAGATCCTATTTACCAAACCCGGCAGCATTCCAGCAGAAGCTCACCTTGCCAAGTCGGCTCTGAGTCCTAAGTTATAATGTAAAGAACTAACATTCCTTTAGAAACCGTAGAGGTGCATGGAGCTAAAATGGAATGTTAGTGCTCTTCAACATACACAAGCAATGCTGCTTTAAGCTTGCTTGTAAAAGGTAAAAGAAGAAGAAGAGTTTGGATTTGATATCCCACTTTATCACTACCCTAAGGAGTCTCAAAGTGGCTAACAATCTCCTTTTCCCTTCCTCCTCCACAACAACCACTCTGTGAGGTGAGTGAGGCTGAGACACTTCAGAGAAGTGTGACTGGCCCAAGGTCACCCAGCAGCTGCATGTGGAGGAGCGGGGACGCAAACCTGGTTCACCAGATTATGAGTCCACCGCTCTTAACCACTACACCACACTGGCTAAAGGACTTGGACAGTTAAGTCCAGTCAAAGGTGACTATAGGATTGCAGCACTCATCTCGCTTTCAGGCCGAGGGAGCCGGCGTTTGTCCACAGACAGCTTTCTGGGTCATGTGGTCAGCATGACTAAACCGCTTCTGGCGCAACGGGACACTGTGACGGAAGCCAGAGTGCACGGAAACACCATTTACCTTCCCGCTGCAGCGGTACCTATTTATTTACTTGCACTGGCATGCTTTTGAACTGCTAAGTTGGCAGGAGCTGGGACAGAGCAACGGGAGCTCACCCCATCGTCGGAATTTCAACCTTCTGATCAGCAAGCCCAAGAGGCTCAGTGGTTTAGAGTGTTTCCCAACCTTGTGCCTCCAGATGTTTTTGGCCTACAACTCCCATCATCCCTAGCTAGCAAGACCAGTGGTCAGGGATGATGGGAATTGTAGTTCAAAAACAGCTGGAGGCACAAGGTTGGGAAACACTGGACCACAGCGCCACCCGCTTGCTTGTATTACTGTGAGCCAATAGAGGATCCTGCAAAGCAGTTGGGGAGAGCAGAGTTTGTATAAACCAGGTCTTGTTCCCTTTCACCAGGTTTTGTGTAATCTGTGTGAGCGAGACACTTTGGGCACCTTTGTAAAAAGTACGGCAATCTGATACACCGACTACAAAATATAATTTGCAATCTAATTTAAAATGACGGTGATAGCACCATGGAGGAAGTGAAAACTAGGAGGGAAACTTCCATTCCCATCAGAGAAGGAGGATTGTGCAAGCAGGGTGAAAGAACGCACTTGGTTTTCAGTTTCGTGGCCTCTAAATGAACTGCCCAGGGCGCATAATGCAAAGAACAAAGCTGGAGGGCGGGGAAATGCAAAGTGAATCCCGAAGCACATGGAGATGGCACGCCTTCTTTCAGAACAGGTCTTTCTGACTCCTCTAGTGCTCCAAGCTGGGTAGGAGACACCTCCCAGTAGAGGCTAGTCTTTTGGGGCAAGCAGGCCACTGCCCTCTAAGTTCAGTCTACCCTCCTACCACCTTGTCTTTTTACCTACAACCAATCCAGAGCAGGGCAACCTGCCAGCTACTCCCTCCTTAGGCTTGCCCTGTAGACTTCTTCTTCTCTGGCCATCACTCATAGCCGAGGAAGATTGTCTTCCATAAACACGGTCTTAACAGTGAGTCCGTAAGTGACTGTGGAGGCCAATTCTGGATCCACACATCCTTCCACAGTGGGGACATAGGTTTCCGGGTGGGAGTTGATCACGGTGAGGGTTTGCCAAAGGTGCCTTCCTCTTAGCTCATTTCTCCCTTTTGTCTTGAGTTTGAGCATCTTCAAAGTCCATGACACCTTTGGTAAAGGCTGTTCTCCAATTGGAGCGCTCGCAGGCCAGTGTTTCTCAGTTGTCAGTGTTCATATTACATTTTTTGAGATTTGCCTTGAGAGAGTCTTTAAACCTCTTTTGTTGACCACCAACATTACACTTTCCATTTTTAAGTTGGGAATAGAGTACGGTAGTTGCTTTGGAAGACGATCAACAGCATGACCGGTCCAACAAAGTGGATGCTGAAGAATCATTGCTTCGACACTGGTGATCTTTGCTTCTTCCAGTACACTGGCATTAGTTCGCCGGTCTTCCCAAGTGATGCGTTAAATTTTCAGAGACACCGTTGATGGAAGTAGTACTCATCAGGGAAGAAGATGGGGGCAAAACTAGAATTAGCTGGCTCCTACCTATCATCAGCTCTTGGCTCCACATACCGTTGGGCTCCCTGGCTTCTGTCCCACCAGTGCCAATCGGCATCAGCCACCACTCCCATTTCTTTTCAGGTGGACATATCTGAGACTGTCCTCCATTGCAATGGGTTGGCTCTTAAGGCCCTCTTGACCCCTTCCGATTGTATGATTCTATGATTCTGTGATTCCTCACACTTTGAAATGATCTCCTTCTCCCCTCCCACAGGTCACCGGTCTGTTCTCTGGGGAGAGTAAGTAAGGTCTGAGTTCAGGTTAGCACTCACTTAGAACAGCTTCTAGAGCCTTGCATGGTAGAACCCTTTGCTCTGAGTGAGTATGGAGCACGGAAATACTGTAACCCTATCAGCACTTACCTGGAATTAAGACCTATTGGTCCCATAGGGTTTACTTCTTAGCAGACATGTTTGGGATTGCCCTGTAAAAGGATGCTTACTGCAGTACAATAAAATATCCCCTTCTCAAAGAACTCTGAACTGGTTGCAAGGCCAATACATACATACATACATACATACATACATACATACATACATAATATACCGCCCAATACCCAGGGGTCTCAGGGTGGTTCACAGAATAAAATCAAGATGTAAAACCACAAAATACATAATTAAAATAAAAACAACAACCCAATAGCCCCCCCCAAAAAAGCACATTTTAAAAGGGCATAGGATGTTGATCGGATCAACCAGGTTTGCCTGGTTAAAATGGAGCGTTTTGTTTCTAAAGGTGTATAATGAAGGCACCAGGCAAGCTTCCCTGGGGAGAGCATTCCACAGACGGGGAGCCACTGCAGAGAAGGCCCTTTCTCATGTTGCCACCCTCCAGACCTCTCATGGAGGGGGTACATGAAGGAGAGCCTCAGAAGACTATCTCAGGGTCCGGGTAGGTTCATATGGAAAGAGGCAGTCCTTGAGGTATTGCGGTCATGAGCCGTTTAAGGCTTTATAGGTCAAAACCAACACTTTGAATTGGGTCAGAAAACTAATCGGTAGCCAGTGCAGTTGGACCGGGATCGGTGTAATATGCTCAAACCGTCTTGCTCTGATGTGCAGCTTGGCTGCTAAATTCTGCACTAGCTGAAGTTTCCGAACCGTCTTCAGAGGCAGCCCTACATATAACGCATTGCAGTAATCTATCCTTGAGGTTACTTTTACATGGGTTGCGGAATCTGCATTTAGAGCTGATGTAGTTTGCTTCATAGCAGATGCCCATTTCATGTGGAAGGGGCTTCTTGCCGGGTAGGGGCAGAGCTACTGTGCTAGCTCCCCAGCAAGTAGGTTGGCATAGCTTCCCAGGAGGGGGATCATGACGAGGAAGTTGGCATGGTGCAAACACATTGCAGAGCCAATCTGGTGCTCCCGTCGGCGCTTTTTCACCATGCCAACCTCCCTGCTCCTGGTCAGCTGCACTGACTCACCTGCAAGCTAGTGGAGCGTGTACCCCTCATCCACATAAAAAGCCGCTTCTGATTCTTGGGATATATTGAAATCTCTGAAGCACAACGATTTGTAGATCCTGCTCCTTCTTCTGTAGGCTTTGGTGCTTCTTCTACTTAACTGCAATATTTTGGTACGTTCGCTATTGTAACTTGGGGACCACTTGCCACTGTAGCTTCTCACTCACAACACTTGCAGTTGGTTACCTGGTGACCCATCTACCTGTCTGCCACAAGCTGCTTTCATGGTCTACTCTGCCGTGATTGCAAAGGGCTGAGAAATTAAATGGTTCAATATGGGTAATGACATATTTTTAAGAGTTATTTTTCCAAATAATTATGGTTGTAATGGTCGGAGTGACAGCTGGTCAGAATGCTTCCCTGCTTGCCTGCTTCCCTGATTTCCAGTCTACTTTAAAAGGCAGCTGAAATGTATGGCATATGTTTCTAAGATATTTCCCCATGTAAACTCCCACCATTATTCTTTGGCAAATAATAGGAGGTTTAAATGCTTTCAAAATGGAGAATAAGTTCCGTTTTCCTCCTGCTTAGTCAATGTGGTCGATGAGCCATTTCAGTCATGCCTGTACACATTTGAATAGTCTCTCCACAAACCCACGTTTTTATTTTTTGTTTTTAATTTCTTTTTGCTCTTAACTTATTTTCAACTTTTTATGATGTTATTGTTTGGTTTTATGTGCTTCTGTTGTTGTAAACCGCTATATTTTAATGATGTTGTTGTTTAGTCGTTTAGTTGTGTCCGACTGTTTGTGACCCCAGACCAGAGCACTCCAGGCACTTCTGTCTTCCACTGCCTTCCACAGTTTGGTCAAACTCATGTCCGTAGCTTCGAGAACACTGTCCATCCATCTCGTCCTCTGTTGTCCCCTTCTCCTTGTGCCCTCCATCTTTCTCAACATCAGAGTCTTTTCCAGGGAGTCTTCTCTTCTCATGAGGTGGCCAAAGTATTGGAGCCTCAGCTTCAGGATCTGTCCTTCCAGTGAGCACTCAGGGCTGATTTCCTTAAGAATGGATAAGTTTGATCTTCTTGCAGTCCATGGGACTCTCAAGAGTCTCCTCCAGCACCATAATTCAAAAGCATCAATTCTTCAGCGATCAGCCTTCTTTATGGACCAGCTCTCACCTCCATACATCACTCCCTGGAAAACCATAGCTTTAACTATACAGTAGTACCTCGGGTTACATACGCTTCAGGTTACACACTCCACTAAGCCAGAAATAGTGCTTCAGGTTAAGAACTTTGCTTCAGGATAAGAGCAGAAATCGGGCTCCAGCGGCGCGGCGACAGCAGGAGGCCCCATTAGCTAAAGTGGTGTTTCAGGTTAAGAACACTTTCAGGTTAAGTACGGACCTCCGCAACGAATTAAGTACTTAACTCGAGGTACCACTGTATGGACCTTTGTTGGCAAGGTGATGTCTCTGCTTTTTAAGATGCTGTCTAGGTTTGTCATTGCTTTTCTCCCAAGAAACAGGCGTCTTTTAATTTTGTGACTGCTGTCACCATCTGCAGTGATCATAGAGCCCAAGAAAGTAAAATCTCTCACTGCCTCCCCTTCTATTTGCCAGGAGTCGATGGGACCAGTGGCCATGATCTTCATTTTTTTGATGTTGAGCTTCAGACCATATTTTGTGCTCTCCTCTTTCACCCTCATTAAAAGGTTCTTTAACTCCTTCTCACTTTCTGCTATCAAGGTTGTGTCATCTGCATATCTGAGGTTGTTGATATTTCTTCCGGCAATCTTAATTCCGTCTTGGGATTCATCCAGCCCAGCCTTTCGCATTATGAATTCTGCATATAAGTTAAATAAACAGGGAGACAATATACAGCCTTGTTGTACTCATTTCCCAATTTTGAACCAATCAGTTGTTCCATATTCAGTTCTAACTGTAGCTTATTGTTGCACATAGAGATTTCTCAGGAGACATTTGACATGATCAGGCACTCCCATTTCTTTAAGAACTTGCCATTGTTTGCAGTCGTCGACACAGTCAAAGGCTTTTGCATAGTCAATGAAGCAGAAGTAGATGTTTTCCTGGAACTCTCTAGCTTTCTCCATAATCCAGCGCATGTTTGCAATTTGGTCTCTGGTTCCTCTGCCCCTTCGAAATCCAGCTTGCACTTCCTGGAGTTCTCGGTCCATATACTGCTTAAGCCTTCCTTGTAGAATTTTAAGCATAACCTTGCTAGCGTGTGAAATGAGTGCAATTGTGCGGTAGTTGGAGCATTCTTGAATGATACTGCAGTATATAAATATTTTTTTCTATAAATTAAAAAAAAAATGGCTAAAGCTTGGAAAGCCTTTGCTTTCTGCCATTGCAGAGAATCTGAAGTTTTCCTGTACAGTATTACTTAATTTGCATCTAGCTCCAACTTCCATGGGAGTGTGGATAACTTGTTTCCATAAATGTTTTGAAATGCCACCGTTTCTGAACTTCTCTGCGAAGGCTGAACAATTTGACGGAAGCAAAGCCAAACCAGCTCAAAGAGCTGAATGGTTAATGCCCATGTCCCCACTTTTTGCTTTAAGAAAGAGAAGCAAAAATTGTTTTCCACTTATATACTGGTTGCCATCCAAGAGAAGTATCAGGTCTGCAGCTGCTGAACTGTACCAATAATTCACCCAGATTGCCCACTGGCCCGAAGATACTCTTTATTGAGCATTCGTCTTGATTGACTTTCAAGGAGATGGTTGGCTATTTAGTTCAGATTTAGATAGTGTGGCGTCAAAGCAAATGTTCTCCCACCCTTCCCAGGGCATTTCCCTATCACTCTCCTTATTGCAAAATGTCCATTGTTTGGGGGGGGGTTGGGGGGTAACACATTTATTGCACAAGACTTCTAACCAACTATATCCATGCAACCTGAATTTGTGACGGAACCCCATCCGAAAACTGAGACAGGCCAGAAGTGCCCACTTTGTCTTGCTTTGACCTCACTGCTCCGATGGCAACATAAGAGAAGAAAAATAAACAGAATCGAATAGAGTCGTTGAGCTGGGAGGGACCGCAGGGGTCATCTAGTCCAATCCCCTGCAATGCAGGAATCTTTCCCCAAATTCAGGGATCGAACTCACAGCCCTGGGATTAAGAGTCTCGTGCTCTACTGACTGAGCTATTCCCTGATGGAATGTGGAGGCATAGTTTTGCCTTTGGACTCATTTACAATTTAAGCAACTAAAAATATTCCAACATAATTGCCAACAAAGCAAAGGTAAGACCTTATTCTCCACAATGCTTTTGCAGTATGAAACAGAAACCCCCATAGCTAGTCAAGGAGTACTTTGAACTGAAGTACAGTATACTTTTTCCTGAAGGGGACCTCTTGTTTTTTCTACTGCTTCGGGTGCTGGGAACGAGACGGTGGGCCTATGCTCCAAACTGGAACAGAAGCAATTTTAAAAATAATAAGCCTAACGCTTGATTTAGTGACTGCCTTGGCAGGGAAATGATTGTGTCAGAATAGATAGTACTCAAAGCTGCCCTTAACTCTGTAAGATTTGCATGCTTTCTTGGTATGAATAAGACTAACAAACAGGGAAGGGGGATTGGAATTACGTAAATTCAGCATAACAACCCCCCACCAGACTAAACAAATAATTCTCCATATAATAAGAATCTTTAAAATATTCACCGAATAGGAAGCATATCATATGCACTGCCTCCTGCAGCAGCAAAATTGCAAGTTTAGACTTTGGAGCCTTAGGAAACTTTGTTTTGCCTCATTAACCATGCGACTTTGGAGTTTGCTCCTACCCTGTAGAGGAGAATATGGGTATTTGTCTGGGTCTTAACACTTCAGTACACTCACTGCTATTTACACTAGTATTAGAGCTCACGGTGGCTTATGTCAAGGTGCAGAATAATATAGATTTTGAAAGGGCCACATTGTATTTGGACCCAAGAATGGGTGGAGGGAGAAGGCAGGGGAAACCTTCCTGTATACTGAAAATGCTGGTGTTCAAAAAGAAAGAAAGGGAAAGTTTGCCTCCTCCGAAACAGGAGTCAAATCCACAACATTGAAGGAACATTCCGTGTGCATTCCTTCTCTTTTAAGAATCAAGGGAACTGTCGTTTGTGATGAGCAGGATCCTAGGATTCTTTGGGGTAAACCATGACCGTAAAAGTGATATAAATGTGTTTTCAAGCAGGGATCTTCAACCTTCTAAGACCCAGGACCCACTTTTAACCAAAATATACAATTGAGACCCGCTTCTTAACCTTTAACCCTACATTTCCACAGTGGCAGAGTTCCTGCTGTCACCCAGCTTGGATCAGGCCGCAACCCACTAGTAGCTTCTCCTGACCCACCAGTTTATTATAAGAAAAGCTGCTCCCTTTCCCTTATGGGGTATTCCGGAGCCCGTAGAGAGTCCTTAAGTAGGTTCCCTATCGGTAGGAGAAAGTAATAGAGGCCAAGCAGAGTATATTGAGAAGCAAAGCAGCTAGTAAGCCTGATCTTTATCCAAGGAACTGTGGCTACAGGGTCCCCACTCACCACACACAGGAGGGAGGAGAAAACCCTGAACAATGGTGTGCAAGCCCTTATATAGACTTTTGAAATTGCCCACCCTGTAGCCCAAGGCTACCCCCCAAAACATCATATATATATCACAGAAGGAGGTGGTCTACAGCAGAAATCCTGTTTGCCAGGATGCCTGATAATGGTCACTGATTGCATTACCTGGGCAGCCTGGCCATTCTTTTGTGATGGTTATTACTTAGTTCCTGAGTCCAGGTCACAAGCTCATCCTATTCATACACAAACACGCCCTTAAGACAGGATTTTCAAGCAAAAAGACAATAGGAAGGCTTTCCCCATTTGCCCCACTTACTATAGAGGAATATCTGAGGTCATTGGGAGAGTCAAAATGGCTTCAGGATTACTCTCCCATACTATTTCAGACACATGGTTCATATATTTAGATCTGTGTGCATTTATGAGCATTTATTCCATATTTGCTCCTGCCAACCTAGCAGTTCGAAAGCACGTCAAAGTACAAGTAGATGAATAGGTACTGCTCCGGCGGCAAGGTAAACTGCGTTTCCATGCGCTGCTCTGGTTCGCCAGAAGCGGCTTAGTCATGCTGGCCACATGACCCGGAAGCTGTACGCCGGCTCCCTTGGCCAATAAAGCGAGATGAGCGCCACAACCTCAGAGTTGGTCATGACTGAACCTAATGGTCAGGGGGTCCCTTTACCTTTAGTCCATATTTGAGACCTTAAAATTCTTATAACAAATTGAAGACCAGTGCTTTAAAAGCAGTGTGCATATGACCTTGATTCATCCATAAGCATTTTGAGGGATGTGAAATGGCAGCTGAGAACAGTCCTTGCAAAAAGAGCTGGGATGTGAAGCTGCGGTGAATGTGAGCATTCACTGCAGCGTCGCATGCCAGCTGCATCTCTTAAAATGCTTACAGATGGATCAAGGTAGGTTGGTGGGTCGCAGTGGCGTAGCGTGGGGGGTGCAGGGGGGCTGGCCGCACTGGGCGCAACATCTGGGGGTTAGGGTTAGGGGGCGCAAATCCATGGGTTAGGGGGCGCAAATCCATGGGTTAGGGGGCGCAAATTACTTGCCTTGCCCCGGGTGCTGACAACCCACGCTACGCCACTGGTGGGTCGGCAGGTTGGCTTGCAAGCAAAGAGAGTCAACTCCAGAAATCCTGACCTATGCAAACCAAGTGTTTGAGAAGCAAGCAAACAAAATGTCTTAAAGTGTGTGTGTGTGTGTGTGTGTGTGTGTGTGTGTGTGTTTAGGGGCTTAGAAAATCAGAATGCTTCGTGCCCATATTCCTGGACATGCCAAGAAGGATAAACTGAATTCGAGAGTTACAGGAATGTGGAAGGGAAGGAAAAACACGAGAAACAAAAATGCTGGAAGCAGTGTAGGAACTGCAAGTTTTTTAAAAATACAAATATGCAAGTTGTGAAAGCTGGGGGTGCTGGTAACCTTTGGGCTCAGAGCAGCTGGCATGAAGAGGGGAATTCGCTATTTTCTTCCCTGCTTTGATTGTGAGGAAACCCCCCCCCCCCAAAAAAAAGCTGGTTTGTGCATTGGGAGGAAATGCTGCTTTGGTTTGGCACCAAAAGAAGGGCCAAGGTTAAGGGGCAAAACACATCAGGTTCAATATTCTGATCTATATCCCTTTGAAACCCTAATGAGCTGCTGCTAGGGATTGTGGGATATTCACCTAAGTCAGTCAGGGATGTGATTTGGTATAAGGCAGCTTCCTGCACTCCCAAAAGATGGAGGGAAGTGTACTAAAAAATTACAGTGGGAATTTGAGGAGATGGAAAATGGCAACAACGTGTTCTCCACCAAGGAACAGTGCAACTCGAGAAAAATAAACACAGTAAGAATGAGTGCTGAAATACCATGGCAGTGCAACCTTGCTTATTTTGAAGTAAGCTCCACGGATAATAAACAACCAGACTTCAGCATCATTAAAATTGCAACCTGACTGTCCAGAGTTTCCATGCCATGCTGAACTGGGTGTGAGAAGATTGTTAACGGCCATGTCTTTTTCTTTTTTGGGGGGTAAATGCATTTTATTATCTTATTATGATAACACATACACACATGACACTTAGAAAGCAAACTACAAAAGAAAACACAAAACAAATGATAAACATATATACATAAATCAGCAAGTATCTGCACACTTATGTTAATGGCGATTTCTACACTGCAAACTCGGTCAAAATATATCTCATTGATGCACAGGATCTCAAAAAAACCAAGCAGAATAAATCAAAGAAAGAGAAATGCAAAAAAATATAAAAAATTAAAAATGGCTCATCTAAGGAGGTTATAAAGCAATAACCTATTTCCATAAGAAGGCTTGCTGAAATAACCAAATCTTAAGTTGGTGCCTGACCTTCATTGCAAATAATGCCAATTTGGTTTCACTAAATCAAGAGATTTGGGGCCACCACACTAAATGCACAATTTCTTGTTGAAGATAGTCTTAACAGTGCCAGGCTCCGTCAGACATGCCACAGTGGCGGATCACAAAGACTGGGCAGGGGTGTAAGGAGTAAGGTGATCTTTTAAGTAAATGTTAACTCTCTATGCTAACAGTAAGACCATGAAGACAGACCAGTAGCATACAAAGGTGCTTTGTGTTGTCAGTGGCTAATGTCTGGCAACACCCACATGGAGCCCATTGCAGCCATCTGTTCTCAAGGATACTAGTAGTTGAACCCACCCTAGACGAACTATCATGATCCAAGAACCGTGCATCTGGCAAATGAGCTGCAACCGTGTTTAGCAGTGTCCACATTATTCCGAGCATCGTCAGCAATTTTAGCAATTTTTTGAATGTCTTTAGCCGCAGCAGATAATGTAGAATTTATGCTCTGCATCTTACATCCCAGACTCTGCCCATGTATGACTGCTTCTGTCTGTGCTTACGAAGGAAAAATTCAGCAGAACCATTTTACGGCTGTGCTTCCTTTTTTGTCCGAACTGCCTGGCCTTTTAATGAAGGCTTTCTTATAACCGTAAGCAAACCCATTGTCCCTTGCCAATTCTGAGCTGAAGGAGTTAAATGAAAACATGTCTAATCTCTTTATCCTTGTCACACCACTCTGCTATGCAGTAATACACCGAAGAATTTTTCAGAAAGCAAAGGTTGGGGACATGGAATTGCTCTCTCCGTGGCTAAGGGCAGAAAGAAAACATGGAGCAAACTCCTGTCAAATTTCAGTGTTACCCAGTGAAGTATTTTAGGCTTACAGGGTTAGGCAGGGAGGGAGGCCAGCGTCTCAAAAACATCAGCAACTGATGGCTGATTCTGTATTGTCCATTTTTAATGCGAGACAATTTAGGAGAACTAGTAACAGCTTCTTGCAAATCCCTGGCATGGTAGTAAACCTGTGCAAACAACAGCTGAACGGCTGCAAACTTGCAGAAGGAGTTAATTGGGCAGGGCTTTTCAATTTCCTTATGCAATACCTGCAGAGACACAGTGACACGTAGCACAGAGATTTTGCTTTCAATGTATGTTTGTTCCTGCTTTCCTCAGATAAATTCTCAGGTGTGTCAATGGCACTTTGCAAATGGATGGCACTCAAATGCAGCCTGTGTTTTATTCTAGAACAAGGGTGGCTAACAACAATTTCATGTGGGCGGCCCTGCCAAATGATAAGTCTGAGTTTGGTGGTAAAAACGCCTTATGATTTCACCTGTGGCAGAGCGCATGTGCGCGAAACCAGTGAAGCTCTTACTGCAAGGTGGAACCTGTTTGTTCTGGAGCATGATCCCTCTGGACCATGATGTGGGTGGTGCTGTGGTCTAAACCACTCAGCCTCTTGGGCTTGCTGATCAGAAGGTTGGTGGTTCGAATCCCCGCAACGGGGTGAGCTCCTGTTGCTTTGCCCCAGCTTCTGCCAACCAAGCAGTTAAAAAAGCATACCAGTGCAAGTAGATAAATGGGTACCGCTGTGGCAGGAAGGTAAACAGCATTTCCGTGCGCTCTGGTTTCCGTCATGGTGTCCCGTTGCACCAGAAGCAGTTTAGTCATGCTGGCCACATGACCTGGAAAGCTGTCTGCAGACAAACACTGGCTCCCTCGACCTGAAAAGTGAGATGAGCACTGCACCCCATAGTTACCTTTTACTGGACTTAACCGTCCAGGGGTCCCTTTTTATCTGCTCCAAACATGTGAAACTCTTACTGCAAGGTGGCATGTTTGTTCTACAGTATGACCACTCATGCACTGAGTAAAATGTTGTTTTTACTCTCTGGAGAATAGTGGCCACAGAAATTGATCACCCCTTGTCCTATAACTCAGTCCACTCTACAGCACCAATAATAGCGAAAGCAGGTAGTGAGTGTTGGCAGAAATGCAGCCAGAATGAAGCAAAGAGCATGCTCAAGACTTATCAAAGTGCAACATGTGTGGCTTACTCCACCCCAAAACCAGTCCATGCACAATAGCCACAGAATATTGAGTACCAATTACGGGGGAAATAGGGGAAGGTGCGGAAGGGTGAGTGGACAACAGAATCTCAGAGGATGGAATGGATGGCAGGAAGCCTGGACAGGACAGGATACACAGATGAATTTTGTTGCAAGCTCCATTTCCCCACTCTTAATTCAGAGTTCTGGAAACTCTGTCCCTGTAAGAGAAGTTTTTTTCATTAAAGTGTGAAACAAGAGGGTGTGATGACTTATTTCCACATCTCTAGAGAGCTTCTATTTAAAGTTCCAGTTGTGGCGGATGACTAAGATTTCTCAGTCTTTTCAGCTATAGCATTATTTTGCTCAAAAAGGAAACAGTTTGATTTTTCTTTGCGTTTCGGTGTCTGTCTTCGCAAGACTGCCAAAAGGCAGTTGTGGCGTGCTTTCCTCTTCCCTCCTTTAGCTTACGGAGGTATCATATAAATTTCTGGCTGCTGAATAATACTTTTCTTTTGGATTAAATGGGAGGCAGACTTCAAGGCCCCACCCCTGAGTCACTTCGCTGGGCCCACATCTTTTGAGGGCAGGTCATCGAAGTGCATCTGTCTTTTGAGGAGTGGCCGATCCAGTTGCACTTTCTGCAGGCAAGGAGGAACTATCCATTCCAGTAGATGCAGACTGGAAGGAGGCAAGATCAGAATAGTAAATCCCAGTGAGATACAGCAGGCGGCCTCCCCTGGGGTGTGTGAGTGTGCTGTGGCCACACAGAAAACAGACTTGTTAAAATCAATATATTTTGCATGGAATATTCTCTCATTGTGCACTATTGTGCCCAGAACCAAACTCCGAGAATGACTAATCTATGGTTTGATGATGATGATGTCCAAACTTCCTTGGATTTCCTGAGGTCCCCCCATCCCCCAGTCCTTTATCTTGCAAGGAAACAAAAGGAAGTGGAAATAACTCTGAGCAGAAATGCTGGAATGAAACATGTGGGGCATCGTGGTTTTGTTAGTCATTGCCTGTAAAAAATAATAATTAATCACCACTTCAGGTTTTATAACTGCAGAGATACTTTTTAAATTGTCTGCTCAGTTCTTGCTCTTTGTTTGGAAGTGGGAAGGCAGCCCTGTTTAGGGAAGTTTTTAATGTTTGATGTTTTATCGTGTTTTTAATATTCTGTTGCCAGCCGCCCAGAGTGACTGGGGAAACCCAGCTAGGTGGTTGGGGTATAAATAATAAATTGTTGTTGTTGTAAGGTAAAGGTAAAGGGACTCCTGACCATTAGGTCCAGTCATGACCGACTCTGGGGTTGCGGCGCTCATCTCGCTTTATTGGCCGAGGGAGCTGGCGTACAGCTTCCGGGTCATGTGGCCAGCATGACTAAGCCGCTTCTGGTGAACCAGAGCAGCACACGGAAACGCTGTTTACCTTCCCACTGGAGCGGTACCTGTTTATCTACTTGCACTTCAATGTGCTTTCGAACTGCTAGGTTGACAGGAGCAGGGACCGAACAACTGGAGCTCACCCCGTCGCAGGGATTCGAACCGCCGACCTTCTGATCGGCAAGTCCTAGGCTCTGTGGTTTAACCCACAGCGCCACCTGCGTCCCTACAGTACAGTTGTTGTTGTTGTACAGTCTTATTATTATGAGATAAATTAGAAGATGATATGTCAGTTGTGGAGATGTTCATTTGCAGCACAGTCCTGTGTATGTTTACTTGGCAGCAAGTCCGACAACATTCAATGGGACCAATTATTACCAGACAAATATGCGTAGTATCACAGCTTTCTTAGTATATCCCAGTTGCGGTTCTTTTAAAGCACTTATTCAAAATCATCCCTCTGTGTATACAATAGTTCCTCGTGCTTTAGTGTGATCTCATAACAGAACGCAAGGCAAGGCTATGCAGATAGAAGCATCCTTGACTTTTAGGGACACCAAGGGCAGAGAGCACATTGAATTCTTAGAAAAATAAAACACTGTACTTGGGGGATGACGTTGCATTGAGAACAAACTCTCCCGGATAGTCAGTGACCCAGTAGGGAATGCAGGCCATTCCTTTCAGGGTTCCTTGCCATATACCTTCTGTAAATATATACATTTTGGGGATTGCATGCCCACAATTGGAAAACAGCCTTTACCAAAGGTGTCATGGACTTTGAAGACGCTCGAACTCAGGACAAAAGGGAGAAATGTGCTAAGAGGAAGGCATGCTTGGCAAACCCTCACCGTGATCAACTCCCACCCGGAAACCTATGTCCCCACTGTGGAAGGATGTGTGGATCCAGAATTGGCCTCCACAGTCACTTACGGACTCACTGTTAAGACTGTGCTCACAGAAGACAATCTTACTTGGCTACGAGGGTTTGCCAAAGAAGACGACGACTCCACCTAAACAGATTCCACCTAAAAGATTCCACCTAAACATTAGGAAGAACTTTCTGACAGTGAGAGCTGTTCGACAGTGGAATTTGCTGCCAAGGAGTGTGGTGGAGTCTCCTTCTTTGGAGTTCTTTAAGCAGAGGCTTGACAACCATATGTCAGGAGTGCTCTGATGGTGTTTCCTGCTTGGCAGGGGGTTGGACTCGATGGCCCTTGTGGTCTCTTCCAACTCTATGATTCTATGATTCCCCCCATTAACCTCCCAATTAATTTCCAAGGTGTCCCCTTTCTTCCCCATGCAACTACCAAACTCACTTTTCACCTTCCCAGTCTCATTTTTAAGCCACCCATCTCTTCTGTTTTCTCCTTCACCTCCAATCCATCACTCTTTATTCCCCTCCTGTTGTGCAACCCCAAACTTGCAACCCCAACCCCCCTCCATGGAGACATCCTGCATCTCCTTCCTCCCGTACCTTGCAAAAACTAGGCATCCTTTTCACCTTTTGACCAATGATGCCCTCCTATTCTGAAAATCCCTGGCTTTCATCTCCACTCCAGTCCAGTGTTTCCTGATCCCTCCTTTTCTGAAAAACCCCTTGCACCCCCATTTTCAGCTTCACTCTGTTTCCCCCTCCCCTCGCAAGCAGATCAGCCCTGTTTTCGTGTCTTCACCTCTGTCCCGTTCTGTGAAGACGAAGCATGCAGACCCCTCAAATATTCCATCATATTTTACCCCATTACTGCCATTGTTCAAAACCTCTGTTTTCCCGCTTCATTGAAACTTCTGCCATTGTTTTAAACCATCCCACTTTCCCCCTCTCGGTGTTTCTTTTTTCTCACTCCTACTCTCTGGTCCCTGCTATTGTGCAACCAGCCATCGCCTGGAGTACTGTGTCCAGTTCTGGGCACCACAGTTCAAGAAGGACACTGACAAACTGGAACGTGTCCAGAGGAGGGCAACCAAAATGGTCAAAGGCCTGGAAACGATGCCTTATGAGGAACAGCTAAGGGAGCTGGGCATGTTTAGCCTGGAGAAGAGGAGGTGAAGGGGTGATATGATAGCCACATTCAAATATATAAAAGGATGTCACATAGAGGAGGGAGAAAGGTTGTTTTCTGCTGCTCCAGAGAAGCGGACACAGAGCAATGGTTCCAAACTACAAGAAAGAAGATTCCACCTAAACATTAGGAAGAACTTCCTGACAGTAAGAGCTGTTCGACAGTGGAATTTGCTGCCAAGGAGTGTGGTGGAGTCTCCTTCTTTGGAGGTCTTTAAGCAGAGGCTTGACAACCATATGTCAGGAGTGCTCTGATGGTGTTTCCTGCTTGACAGGGGGTTGGACTCGATGGCCCTTGTGGTCTCTTCCAACTCTATGATTCTATGATTCTATCGCTTTTGCTTCCCTACCTTGCTCAGATTTCATGTAAATTCAGGTTTGTTGATAAGGCACTACAGACCTTCTAACGCTGCATGGTGACGTTCTTACTTTTTTATTATATAGACAGACAGGCACCTCCCATCATCGTAACAGGAGTGCTTGTGAATTTTCAGATATTTTAGCATGTTCACAACATTCCCACCAGGGTAGAGAAATTCCTGTTTCTGGTTTGCAGATGGGGGTGGGGAAATAAATTGGCAGGCAGCCTGCAGTCATCTCAAACTTAAATTGCCATTAGAGTAAGTGACTAATCCAAAGTTGTTTGGACAACTCTGGAATGCTTCCCAAAGGGAACATTTTATGTTCTGCATGTAAATGTGTGATAGCAGAAGTATTAAGTAAAGAGCTTTGTTTTGAAAAATATACTACTTGATTTAGATATTAGCTTTGAAACAAGGGTGGCCTAGGATTCCATTGTAGGAATTCTTGCTTTGACAACTTAATTAATTTCCAGCAAAAGTTTTCTCTTACCTTTCTGTTCTGGAATTGAAAAGTTCCAATGCCAGCTATAACTAGTTTAATTAAACATAGAAGTCTATAATCCTGGCTACAGTTTCCCAAAGCAAGCATGGTGCTTGTATGTATGTGTGTGTGTGTTTTTTTTAAAGATACTGCAAGTTTAGTAGACATGCATGTAAAATATTTACTTTAAAAACCTACAGAAAAACCTGTAAGACATCTTCCTCACTCATATCCATTTTATGCCACTTTCTCTTAGGATCCTCACGTCAAAGGCTGTAGAACTGGAATCATGGAGAGCTATAAACTGCTAACCCAGTTTTTCCTGAAAAGTGGGCAACAATTTGTTGCAGTGGGAGGGGGGGCGGTATTCAATGTGAACAAACCTTTAGGCATTTCTTTTTAAATTCCATTCCCCTCAGGCACCTCTCAGTAAGCAGGAATAGAGACAACTGCAGGCTAGGTTGAATCCTATTTGCTAGTACAGTGGTACTTTGGTTTGCAACTGCATTGGATTACAGCCGTTTTGGATTACAATCACGTCAAACCCGTGTCCCTTTTAAAAAAAATTACAACCAATTTTTTTTGGGAGGCTCCATTGGCGAAAGCGTACCTTGGGTTACAACCTGTTTTGGTTTACAACCGGACCTCTGGAACGGATTATGGTTGTAAACCAAGATACCACTGTATTGGACAAACATGCATGCATAAATTGGTGATTTTGTGCCAGCTGCCTGTTATGGGTGTTTTGTCACAGTAAAAAACAAAACTCAACAACTTGGAAGTTTGTAAAAAATAAAATAAAAAAGAGGTCCACAGTTTCAGTAGTTTCCTTTTTCAAATATGGTAACCCTAATAGCAGCTAATTTAACTTTTAGAAGGGCACCCCCCATCACCTCACCAAAGGCAAAACAAGGAAGTGTATTATGCCCCCAGTAAATGGAAAATATTAAAATCCACCATAAAGCCTTTTAAACTTACAAATCATTGTAGATGTGTTGACCCATAAGAAAAGTGCCAGAATCTATACCTATATAAGCCCAACATAAAGTCACAAAATAATGCTCAAGGTTTAATGTTCCCCAGAAATATGCATAAAGCTAAAGGATAAACAGAGTGTAGTGAAGACCAGGGAGAGCTAGTTTGCGGTAAAAATACACGTCTTGCAAGAGTCTTAAGATGGTATGTGGCCAGAAGCTGCAGACATTCAAATGAGGTTTTCCCTGGTTTTTCACCTACCAAGGAATCTGCCTGTTTTGCCTGAGGGTGGAGACAAACTAGTCTGTGTATATTTCCAAGGATGAGCCATTTTCTTCGCCAAAGTGTAACTCGAAACCTCAAAAGAATCTGCAGAGTTTCATTTTAATGACTGCTACCTACTCTAACGTTACATCTTAAACAACCAAGAGTTTTATGACATCTCAGCAGATATGGGTTGCATCCAATGACTGTCCTCCTCAAAACAGATCTGTTGAAATTCATGTTAATGTCTAAAAAGGTAAAGGTAAAGGACCCCTGACAGTTAAGTCCAGTCGCAGACGACTCTGGGGTTGCGGCACTCATCTCGCTTTACAGGCCGAGGGAGCTGGCGTTTGTCCGCAGACAGTTTTTCCAGGTCATGTGGCCAGCATGACTATGCTGCTTCTGGCGCAACAGAACACCAAAGCCAGAACAGCGCACGGAAATGCCATTTACCTTCCCGTTGGAGTGGTACCTATTTATCTACTTGCACTGTTTGGCGTGCTTTCGAACTGCTAGGTTGGCAGGAGCTGGGACTGAGCAACGCCACTAACCCTGTCACGGGAATTCGAACCACCGACCTTCTGATCAGCAAGCCCAAGAAGTTCAGTGGTTTAGACCACAGCACCACCTGCATCCCTTTGTTAATGTCTAAGTATGTCTATTAATTTCAATGGTCCATTCTGAGTATCTTAGCTGGAAAACAACCCTAAAATAAGGTTTCATGGACTACAGTCTACTTCATCTGTTTCATGGTGTATTTTAGGCAGAATTACAGGTACATATATACAGATTTAATCAATCAATAATACAAGGGGAGGGGAGGGGGAACAGTGAGGTAAGAAGGAAATGAAAGGCAGGAAAGTTCAGCTGGTGACATAGGTAGGGATTTCAAAGACAGAATTGACATATCCCAAATGTGGCGCTTTGCCCTGAATCGTGGGCAAGTCAATCGGAAAAAAATCTCAGTGGGGTTTTTTTTGGCGTTTTCCTTAAAAATGCTCAACCCTAGACATAGTTGCCAACTCTATGGGGCTGAAGACAGAGCTCAGCCCCCCAAAGTGTAAAGGGATGGGGCTGAGTCCCCTCAATCGTGAGGGGGCTGGACCTTGGTGGGCCTCCCTGTGGTGGCAGAGGACCTTGGCAGGCCTCGCAGCCCCTTCCCAACACACATGACATCACACGTGTGTTGTGTCACATATATGATGTCACCTTTGCACAATGAGCCTTCCCAATGTTGGGTGGAACTCGTCGCCTCTGCCTGGTGTTAATCACCTTTATTAAACTGTGACCATTCATGCAAAGAAGTTATTGATAACACAGACATCCTGGCATGGGTAAGCCATTAACATTCACCGTTCGGATTTCAGCTCATAGCATCAAGAGGTTCAGTGCTGGACTGAATAGGCACAATGGGTTTTAATCACACTAAATGTGTTAATTGACTTACCTAAGACAAAATGCATTGTGTTACCAGGGACTTTTCTGTATTTCATTTCCTTCTCTTCACTGTTAACACCACCCATTTAGCTATCTTTCATCTGTCTGTCTATCTATCATCTATCTATCTATCATCTATCTATCTATCTATCTATCTATCTATCTATCTATCTATCTATCTATCTATCTATCTATCTATATCTATCATCTATCTATCTATCTATCTATCTATCTATCTATCTATCTATCTATCTATCTATCTATCATCTATCTATCTATCTATCTATCATCTATCTATCTATCTATCTATCTATCTATCTATCATCTATCTATCTATCTATCTATCTATCTATCTATCTATCTATCTATATCTATCATCTATATATAGGGATGCAGGTGGCGCTGTGGTCTAAACCACTGAGCCTCTTGGGCTTGCCGATCAGAAGGTCGGCGGTTCAAATCCCCACGATGGGGTGAGCTCCTGTTGTTCTGTCCCAGCTTCTGCCAACCTGGCAGTTTGAAAGCACACCAGTGCAAGTAGATAAATAGGTACCGCTGTGGCGGGAAGGTAAATGGCATTTCCATGCACTCTGGCACTTGTTACGGTGTCCCGTTGTACCAGAAGTGGTTTAGTCATGCTGGCCGCATGACCCAGAAAGCTGTCTGTGGACAAACACCGGCTGCCTTGGGCTGAAAGCAAGATGAGTGCCGCAACCCCATAGCTACCTTTGACTGGACTTAACCGTCCAGGGGTACTTTTATCTTTTTTTACATCTATCTATCTGTCTGTCTATATCTATCTATCCATCATCTATCTATCTATCTATCTATCTATCTATCTATATCTATCTATCTATCTATCTATCTATCTATCTATCTATCTCTATCTATCTATCTATCTATCTATCTATCTATCTATCTATCTATCTATCTATCATCTATCTATCTATCTATCATCATCTATCATCTATCATCATCATCTATCATCTATCTATCTATCTATCTATCTATCTATCTATCTATCTATCTATCATCTATCTATCTATATCTATCCATCATCATCTCACTCAGAATAACACTTCATGCATCTGATGAAGCCGGGCTATAGCCCATTATTTATACCATAATGGGTTTTCTAGCCTTGAAGGTACCTCAAGACTATTTTGTTAGTCTCCACCAGGAACAAACAAACCTGGCTACCGCTCTCAAAATCCCATCTTCAGACCCTTACAAGATGCAGACTTATCTCATCTTCCCAATCATGCGACTGTTTTGCTCCTCCCTTCCGTTACTTTGTTTGCCATCTAGCCTGATTAAGAGTTCTAGGGATCTGAAAAGCTTGCGATCTATTAAACCCCTCAAATGTGGTTGTTCAAATGTGAATTATCTCCAAGCAGCTGAATGTTGAACCCAATACTACGCCATGCACTTTTTTTCTCTTAAAAAGTTGTGGCGGTCCTTTCAAAGCCCACTAGTTCTGCTTACACTCACAAAAAGCCACTTTATGAAACACAGCATTGACAACTCGCATGTTCTCAGTACAACTCTCCAGGTCTTTTCCAAAAAGCTGGTTTGCTTTCTTCTGACTTTGTTTTCCTACGTCTGACAACTCACGTTTGAACCAAGGTTGGGCTTCGAAATTTGCCACTGCCTGAAGCATAGGTATAACAATGAGAGGAACGTTCCTGGGAGATAATCCATTAAATTAGGGAGTACTGCAAATCCAATTTAACACTCATCGCTAAGAAGATGAAACACATTGCGACAGCAAGGATGTGGCACTGGAATGGATACCAAAATTAACTGGAGATCAAAAAGAAAAACCCTGAAGATAGATTGATTGTCAACTCAATCTCCACATATAACATAACAAAAGCAAATCTACCTATGAGTTAGTAAAGTAAGAATTGCTTTGCAGTTACAAAAACAGTCTACAATGGTGATGGTGAATACATTCCTAAATGGTGAAGGGGGGTATTGGAGGTGACTACTAGCCAATATGCCTATGTCCTGTGGAGGGGGAATTGATCTGACTCTTGTGTGCGTGAATTGGCTGGATACCTGGATTCAGAATGCAGGGCTTTGCACACCTTCCAGTAGGAGAGAGCCCCCAGGAGAGTTCAAAACACCCTCCGTGTTAACCAGCAACAAAGCATGGAATATAAGTTCCATTTTGCATATCCCATTTAGTCTGTCTCAAAACACTTGCGCCCCCCCCCAGTAATGAACTTACCATGCACTGTTAAGTAAGTTTAAAATGCTTTACTTACTAAATCCAAAGGTCTGTTTCATGTGTTACTCGATGCAGCAGCAAGGAGATCACAGGTGAATTGCTCCTGGGTGCAGAATACATCATATAGTTTCAAATATATGGTTTTCTGGTTTTATATCTTGATTTTATTCTGGGAACAGCCCTGAGACCCCGGGTATAGGGTGGTATATAAATTCAATAAATAAATAAATAAAATAAGTGTCTGAATTTTAAGCAAGTTCAGACACGTCTGTCCTGGTGCGAAGAGAGAGAAAGGAAAAGAAGGAGCTTCACTTCATCTCTCGTGGAAGTAAGGGGGCATGGCCTTGCTAAGTTTAGGAACAGAACTTGATGGTTTTAACTCTTTCACACACTAACTAGGAACATTTCCCCACATGTCCTGCCTTCCCTTGTCAGTGGCAGTATGCCTCTGTTTATCGGTTAAGTGGAGTCACCAGTGGGGAGAATAGGGGGGTCACCTATAGGGGCTTCCCATAGGCTTCTGGTAGACTACTATTGAGAACAGGATGCCAGCCTATACGGGCCATTGGTCCAATCCAGAAGGGTTTTTCTTATTGTCTTAAAGTGGTGGACAATCCACCATTTGCAACACCCCTCTGGGAACAAAGTGAAAATGGATCCAGTCGATCAGAGGCCACTTGCTGCTACAGTTGGGACTGTCACAGGTTTCTAAAGTATAGGTAAAAGATAGAGGACCCCTGGATGGTTAGGTCCAGTCAAAGGCCACTATGGGTTTGCAGCGCTTATCTTCCTTTCAGGCCCAATGGAATGCGGGTGATGCTGTGGTCTAAACCACTGAGTCTCTTGGGCTTGCTGATCAGAAGGTTGGCGGTTCGAATTCCTGCAACGGTGTTGAGTTCTATCCCAGCTGCTGCCAACCTAGCAGTTCGAAAGCACACCAGTGCAAGTAGATAAATAGGTACCACTCAGGTGGGGAGATAAATGGCATTTCCATGCACTCTGGTTTCTGTCATGGTGTTCGGTTGCGCCAGAAGCTGTTTAGTCATGCTGGCCACATGACCCAGAAAGCTGTCTGTGGACAAACATCTGCTCCCTCGGCCTAAAAAGCTAGATGAGCGCTGCAACCCCAGAGTCGCCTTTGACAGGACTTAACCATCCAGGGGTTCTTTACCTTTTTTCTAAAGTATAGCAGGGCTTCTATGGGAGCCAGAGGGTTTCCATGGCCTAACAAAACTCTAATCCATCAGCCGAGAGGAATTGCATTCCTAGCCACTTCCAGACAGTAGCCACTTCCAGATTTGGACCTGAGGATTTCTCAGTGTGTGTCCCTGCACCCAATATTGATCCCTTTTCTTTGTTACTAAATGGAAGAGCTAGTTGTTAGAAGGGTTTGTGGCTCGACTCCGGATAACAGACAGGCTTCTAAAACACCTTGGGTATAGAAAAGGGTGTGTCATTGTTTTTGCATTGCAATTATCTGCGATAATTGGGAAGCTTTAGATTGCAAGAGTGATGTGATTTAGAACATGTGTTTAAATGAACTCCAAGTACTAAGCTCCAGTGCTGTTTACTTGGAGTGATTATGATTGACAGCTCAGAGCTGCTTACCTTGACAAGGGGAGAACTGGCAAAGGCACACCTCACGTTTTCCGACTGGAAAGACTTGTGGATGCATGAAATGGGGCTTCTGTTCCAGCCAGGTTACTTCATAGTGGAATTCACAAGACATAAAATCTATCAACCACCCCAACCACCGACAATCACATCCTTTACTGCCAACCTGACTACTCTTAGCTGTCAATCACAATCACTCCGAGTAATGCATTATACATAGGGCTGCCTCTGAAGACAGATCAGAAACTTCAGCTTCAGTGGCCAGGTTGCTCACCAGAGCAAGACAGTTTGAGCATATTACACCGATACTGGTCCGACTGCACTGGCTACCAGTTAGTTTCCGGGCCCATTTCAAAGTGCTGGTTTTGACCTATAAAGCCTTAAACGGCTCAGGACTGCAATACTTCAAGGACCGCCTCTTTCCATATGAATCTACCCGGACCCTAAGGTCATCTTCTGAGGCCCTTATTCATAAGCCGCCTCCTCAAGAGGTCTGGAGGGTGGCAACACGAGAACGGGGCCTTCTCTGCAGTGGCTCCCCGTCTGTGGAATGCTCTCCCCAGGGAAGTTTGCCTGGTGCCTTCATTATACACCTTTAGGCGCAGGCAAAAACGCTCTGTTTTAACCAGGCCTTTGTTGATCCGATTTACATCCTACGCCCTATGCGGTATATAAATAACAACAACAACAGTGTGGGAGCTTAGTACTTGGAGTTGCCAGAGGGTAGAAAGCTCAGTAGATATCTCAGGACCCATCTTCAGCCCCCTAAAGTCTGTTGTGAAAATCCTTGAAGAACCAGTGTCAATTAGTGTAGAAAATACAGAGTTGGTGGTCCAGAAAAGTCTGTCTCTGTATTAAGGCAGCTTCTGCCCATTCTCAGACACACTTCACCTCAGGTGTCAAAGGTTTTGAAACCCAAAGTTGTCAACCCTAGGCTCTATCCATTTCATTTCATTTTTTTTTTAAGAACATCAAATTAAATTACTCTAAGCCACGACTCATAAGTGTAACTGATACCTTGGGTTTCTTGCTATAGAATTAAGAACCGGTTTTGTGGCATATTTGATAGGCACATGTGATACACCCTCTTACCGGGTGCTTTTATTGGTCTTCAGCTTTCCCTTTTGCATGGAAAGTTTTTAATAAGGCTGCTCTGGGCAGAGCGTCTCTTAATAAACAGCAAAAAGAGTCCACATTGTTCTCCTGGGCGGGGGGAGGAGGAAGGCTCCCTTTTATTCAGCAAAAAAGCAAACAATGTTTTGGTCTCTTCTGCAAGTCTGTCTTACGGTTGCCAGACCTCAGGCCCAGGAACCTGTCTCAGGCCATCTCAGTTCCACCGTGGCAACTCTAGCATATGCCACACCAATTTCACCCGTTCATTCTGATACATTGGCAGCCTATTTGCAAAATTTAACCATTCCCAAATACTGACGCGCTTCCACTTACGCGAGATTGAATATGCTGCCTTCGGCTGTACTTGAGGGTTGATTTCCCAAAATCCCGCTGGGAAAACGCTTATGTCCATGTGGAGATGGCAGCATTGAATCGGTAGCCCATGTGCTTCTAGCTTGCACTCTTTATAAAGATTTGAGGAGTGATGTTACCGTGCTACCTCGGGTTAAGGACTTAATTCATTCTGGAGGTCCATTCTTAACCTGAAACTGTTCTTAACCTGAAGCACCACTTTAGCTAATGGGGCCTCCTGCTGCTGCTTAGCTGCCGGAGCACGATTTCTGTTCTCATCCTGAAGCAAAGTTCTTAACCTGAGGTACTATTTCTGGGTTAGCAGAGTCTGTAACCTGAAGCGTATGTAACCCGAGGTACCACTGTATTATTACTTCTCTACTACTGTCCATAGGGACGCAGGTGGTGCTGTGGGTTAAACTACTGAGCCTAGGACTTGCCGATCAGAAGGTCGGCAGTTCTAATCCCTGTCACGGGGTGAGCTCCCGTTGCTCGGTCCCTGCTCCTGCCAACCTAGCAGTTCAAAAGCACGTCCAAGTGCAAGTAGCTAAAGAGGTACTGCTCCGGCGGGAAGGTAAACGGCGTTTCCATGCGCTGCTCTGGTTTGCCAGAAGCGGCTTAGTCTTGCTGGCCACATGACCTGGAAGCTGTACGCCAGCTCCCTAGGCCAATAAAGTGAGATGAGCGCCTCAACCCCAGAGTCGGTCATGACTGGATCTAATGGTCAGGGGTCCCTTTACCCTTTACCTTTACCAGATCGCTCAGCCATTGCTACTGTGTCCTTTCTTCTTGCAGAACCAGGCAACAGCAAAAACTGCAAAAAAATTAGTAGGGGTAACCAGAACAAGATCTAATTTTTGATTATTGATTAAACCTCCGGAGTGCATTTTGCATAATTAAGTTTTTACCTCTGTCTTCAGCACATTGTATTTTATTTTATTGCTAGGGCTAGGGACTGGTGCAAATAAAGATTCTTCCGATTCTGCCACACCCATCCCAGTCGTGCCCCCCAGCAGCTGCTATTTGCACACATATGTTTAAGACATATTCAATGTGACCACGCTTTTAACATAATGGGTAGAAGAGGCCCTTTTAGAAGGAGAGAGATGCACCAGATCTCTGCAATCCCTGGCTTTGCTAATCTCCAGCGGACCAAAACTTCTTTTTTAAAAGAGTTTTCACCTAGCAGGCAGAGCTAGGTGCATCCCCTTCCTCTGGAGACAAGTCTGGTTCAGCTGAACCTTTCATGCATCCTTGCAAAACACACAGGCGCAAATACACTACCCCCTAAAGTGTTAATCTTCAAAACAGAAATATTTCTTTTCTCCCGTAGTTAAGTTATGACAACTTGCTGAGGCAGGCAACATTGTGGTACGAGAGAATTACAAATGTTCGACAAAGAGCAGCTAGCATGTAACCTTTAGGTATCTAAGGAATTTGCTGTTTCCAGGTTACACTTTCTAAATCGGTGGGGTCTAGTCACACTTTCTGCACATCGGGGTATCAAAATTAAATGAGGTTGTATTCAGACTGGTAGCAGAATCTCAACCATGTCTGCTCATCTTGGTTGCTCCCAGCGCTTGCATTAGAAATTTGACATAGCTATAGAGCATCATTAATAATAATAATTAGAATTAGAATTTATATATCACCCTATACCTGGGGGTCTCAGGGCAGTTCACAGAATAAAATCATGATATAAAACCACAAAATACATGTGGGATGGGAGAGCCATCCTGTGGCCAGCTCATACAACATATTCCCTAAGCTCAGATCCACACCACTGTCTAAATGTCTTGCATTGTATCCTCCCTTCTGCCATATACAGTAGTAGTATCTCTGGTCTTGGCAATGGAAACTACTAGTAAGTCAACAATTCTGAAATCATAGAGTTTAATATTTCTGTTTCTGTCCAGAGGAACATTAGGTGGTTTAATATCTCTGTGAAGGATTTTCAAGTTTTCTTTTGTGTAGTGCTTTTGAAGTTGTTAAAGTGATTTTGCCAAGAATGCTAGACTGACAATTCATCCTAATACACTACACATATCTTTTCAAACTCTAGCTAACAAGGTAGCTATGAGCTCCATACACAAGAGTGCTCTATATAACTGAACGATAGACAGCCACAACTTTGCAAAACCACATCCAAATCTATTAAAACTGTTTCTATTCCTTTTTCATTGGCTGTTAATTGCATTCTTCTAATGACTCTAATTTTGCCCACTTTGAAACTTTTACAGGACAGCCAGAAGCCTTAGTTATAAAAGGGGGTGCACTTTTTCATAACCTACGGCAACTTTTAATAGCTACGCTGGAGCATTAACAAGCAATGCACACATTAGGCATCATTCAGTTCCAAGTTAATAAAAAGAGAGTGTGGAAATAACCATGTATTCCCAAAAGGCAAGGTTGTAGATAAAATTATTGGGATGAATATTACAATTGTGGGGGAAGCAATTTTCTTCATTCTGTCTGAGCAACCTATATCATCTGGATTCGGCAAATTTTAGAAAATCCATTTTTAAATTCCCAATTCTTCCTTTCTGCTTCCAGCGAAAATCCTCTTGGTAATTCATGCATGCTCCATTCTGATTGTTCTTAAAGCCAGCTTATCCAAACACCCTTTCCTTATCTATTTAGGAATCCCTGAAAGCTTGTCATTGACACCCAAGCATGGCTTCCAGACTGTCACTATTTTGGGGTGGGATTCAATCAATCACATACCTATACCAGGAAATTCAGACTGTGCAATTACAGTTGGTTGGGACAACAAGCTCTTGCGCAACAAACTCGTTTCGCCCAGAAGATCAAACTTTTTTTGTGATAAGGAGAGAGATTGGGGAATACACTGGGAATTGTAGATAGATAGCACTTGCTTTGAGGCAATGGTGTCTAGCCTTCTTGCAAACAAGTCAGGAGGAATGCTCAATAAACATGTCTCCTGGAAGCACCCAAAATGTGTGGCAGAAGATTCTGGGGGCATGATCTGGAGTACTCACTATAAATAAAAACTTAGTAAGCTTTTGTCTGTGCCACAATGGTATTCCCAAGTGCACCTCTGGCTTTCTCCTATATATTTTAAAGGTAAAAAGGTAAAGGACCCCTGGACGGTTAAGTCCAATCAAAGGCGACTATGGGGTTGTGGTGCTCATCTTGCTTGCAGGCAGAGGGACAGCTTTCACAGACAGCTTTCCAGGTCGTGTGGCCAGCATGACTAAACTGCTTCTGGTGCAAAGGGACACTGTGACAGAAACCAGAGCACACAGAAACGCCGTTTACCTCCCCGCCACAGTGGTACCTATTTATCTACTTTCACTGGCATGCTTTCGAACTGCTAGGTTGGCAGGAGCTGGGACAGAGTAATGGGAGCTCACTCCGTTGCGGGGATTCGAACAGCTGACCTTCTGATCAGCAAGCCCAAGAGTCTCCGTGGTTTAGGCCACAGCGTGCCATGAACCCAACAGAAAAAATGCAAAGCATTTGCACGGGGGTAAAACCTGATCATTGCTAACAGAAGCTGTTAGGTGGACTGCAACATGCCTCTGTATACAAGAAGCCAAAGACCCACCGTTCATTCTTCAGCAATGTAAGACACTTCCTGTGGCACCTCCCACTTGAGCATTTTGCTAGAAATGCAATGTTTATGCATGCTCAAAAACTTTAGCATTTTCTCCACATAGCACAGGGGGGTGCCCGAATGAATGTCTTGACTGAGGGCCATTCAATGAATTCAAATGTCCAAGTCTCTTAACAAGTAGGCTGCACCAGCTCCATACCGATCAATGTGTAATCTAAGCATCGTTGGGGATGCGGGTGGTGCTGTGGTCTAATCCACTGATCAGAAGGTCGGTGGTTCAAATCCCCATGACAGAGTGAGCTCCCATTGCTCTGTCCCAGCTCCTGCCAACCTAGCAGTTCGAAAGCATACCAGTGCGAGTAGATAAATTGGTACTGCTGTGGCGGGAAGGTAAACAGCATTTCTGTGCGTTCTGGTTTCTGTCACGGTGTGCCAGAAGCAGTTTAGTCATACAGGCCACATGACCTGGAAAGCTGTCTGCAGACAAACACCACCTCCCTCAACCTGAAAAGTGAGATGAGTGCAGCACCCCATAGTTACCTTTGACTGGACTTAACCACCCAGGGGTCCTTTTTTACCAGAAGTGGTTTAGTCATGCTGGCCACATGACCTGGAAAGCTGTCTGTGAAAGCTGTCCCTCTGCCTGAAAGCAAGATGAGCACCACAACCCCATAGATGAGCGCCATAACCCCATAATCACCTTTGATTGGACTTAACCGACCAGGGGGTCCTTTATCTTTTTACCTAAGCATCGTTTATATATTCAACCACACAAAAATGTACTTGTGCATGGGTTACCCCCTCCTCCCGTTTTTAAAAGCCTGTGTGCACCACAAAAAATACAGCAAGTATCAGTTTAAATAGACAATCTTAAAAGTGTTCACCTTGGGGAAAGGAGTAAGTGGAGTTTGTTGCCATAATACTGCCCAAGCTACAAACAGCACTGTTACTGTGCCCTTTGTGCCTCCCAGGCAAGCTGGGCTTGGCAAGCTATAAACTCTCCTGAAAACTGAAAGGTGTTCTCCCCTCACCCATCCCCAAGTTCCTTCACTTCCAGGTTGCAATCTTCCAATAAGGAACTGCTGCTCTAAATGTGCCCCCCCTCCCAATGGCAATATGGTGCAACACTGCAGCACATGTCGGAACCGGTTGGACAGCTTCAAGGAAGGAGATATTGTGAAATGAACTTTTCTGCAGCCGCCAGATATGTGAAGATCAAACTGCAGGACAGCAACTGTCGAGAGAGAACCTAGATTTCTGAATTAGATTCTGATACTTTGAGCGTGACCATTAAAATATGCTAGAGGAGTGAATGCAAACAGATACTTCACATTTTAAATATTTCGCCGTCGCAGGAGCTTGACTCATCGAATGGACCACAAGGGTCAGAAGGGACCACAAAGGTCAGAAGGGACCACAAGGGTCATCTAGTCCAACCCCCTGCAATGCAGGAATATTTTTGCCCAATGTCGGACTTGAACCCACAAACCTGAGATTCAGAGGCTCATGTTCTATCAACTGTGCTAGGAATATTCCCTTAAGAGAGAATGCTAAAGGGACACGGGTGGCGCTGTGGGTTAAACCACAGAGCCTAGGACTTGCTGATGAGAAGGTCAGCAGCTCGAATCCCCGCGACGGGGTGACCTCCCATTGCTGGGTCCCTGCTCCTGCCAACCTAGCAGTTCGAAAGCACGTCAAAGTGCAAGTAGATAAATAGGTACCACTCCGGGGGGAAGGTAAACACGTTTCCGTGCGCTGCTCTGGTTTGCCAGAAGTGGCTTAGTCATGCTGGCCACATGACCCGGAAGCTGTATGCTGGCTCCCTCGGCCAATAAAGCGAGTTGAGCGCTGCAAACCCAGAGTGGGTCACGACTGGACCTAATGGTCAGGGGTCCCTTTACCTTTACCTTAGAGAAGGCTACCGTTTTACTTTTGCTCTCCAGGTTTGGATTTAATTCCCTGCTTTTGGTTTTCACTGTGCTGGGTAGGATCTGTAAAAGGTGGAGGAAATATAAACCAAAGTGGGGGAGAGAGAGAGTCGCTGCCAAAAGCATCGTACCCAGTTGTCTTAATGCTCATGGAACTTGAGAAGAGTCATCTACACCTTTTCTTACTTTTGCTGCTTTAAGCAACCCGACTTTTGTTTTCACATTTCACTACTGGGAGCCCAGACCCAAATGCCCCGAATATGTTTGCAAACCCCTTTGCCTCCACAGCCAGATTTCAAGGTACGTCTTACCTGTAACTTCTTTTTTGGGGAGGCGGGGAAAATCTGCCGTATCTTATTCAAACCTCATCCAAGAAAAAACTGGCTATTACTGATCATTGGCTAGAGGTTTTCCTGTCAAGGACTTGGTTGACGGGGCAGAAGGAACCAATCTCCAGCAACCGGGTAGAGGCTGTCTCAGCCCTAAAACTCAGACACAATTTCTGTAATCTTATAGGCAAGAGCTGCCCTTTTATCTGCAATTGTGAAGGCCATTGAGACAAAAACCATGCAGGGGAACACGAGAGCGGACAGCTTGGAGAGCTCTGAAGGCTTCAGCAGAAAAACAACTCAAGTCAGGGTGGAGGAGACACAAAGTCCAGGGGTAGTGTTGACCTGAGCCGACCCAGGAGCTGTTTATAGGATCGGCAGCCAGTCAAAAACTGGAAGATTGTTGCAACAGCAAAAAAAGGATCTGTCGGAACTCAAGCCCAAAGAGGTCCTGATCCTGGGACCCAGTGGGGTGTTTGGCAGGGACGGAGACCAGAGTATAGCAAAGGCACATGACATGGCAATGTTTATGGCTGTAATTTTATTTTCATTTTTGACCTCGCTTCATTATGATTACTGGAGAATCATCACAGTCAATTCCTGTTCCTTTCAGGGTGGCTTGGTTAGATGAGTTTGGTGTGAAAATCCTCTTCCAGCACCAAGACACTGGAATTCCATGTTGAATGCGTCCCGTTCGAAATGCTTTGCATTTAAACCGTAGTCACACTGAGCAAAAGTTTTTTGAGGAGGTGAAAAGCACATGCGTCCCAAGAGGTAGAAAATATATATCTGGACTCAAAGCATGCAATTGAAGATGATCCCCAAAGAAATCAAAACAACATTAACGTGCACATTTAACCTTATTTCTTGCTTAGTCACTTGGCTCAGCAACACAGCTGCAAATAAAACGTTTTAAGTGTGTTGCAAAGTGCAATACACAATGTGCCACTAGATGGTGAAAGTGAGCTATGGTAAATCCAAAGTATTTTTCAAAACATTTTTTTTTAAAGCATTTTGGCGGCGTTTTTTTATATGTGCTTCAATTCCACCACTGTTTCCTGATTTATCTGCATTTGTTTGAAAAAGCCACTTCCATTAAGCGTGGGGACTTTTCAGTTTTTCATGGCTGTTTCACCACAACACCAGCGGGCACACTATTCTGGGGTTATATCAAGCTTTCAATACTGAGTTATCGCAGGATATCGGTCATAGCCCTGTGCTGCCAGCCACAGCAGAGCTCAGTGGAAGGAGAAGCCAGCCCACCAGCCACGTCTCAGGGGGTACTTGCTTGGAGGCAAAGTCCATAAGCAAGATTCAGCCCAGTCCTAAGGTCAGGAGTATCTCAGTTCATGTAGTCAGATGATCCGGGGGGTCAAGAAAGCCAAGGGTCCAAAATCACGAGAAGCAAGAAGCAGCAAGGTCTGGTCAGGACTGACGAATGTTGTTTCCAGAAACTGACTGAGACTGGAAACCCTGCTTAAGAAAGCTGGAGCTAACTGGTTCTCATCAGGAGCAAGAAGGCTGATCAGCAGCAGGTGGAGTTCCTTCACCTTCTACTCCTTCAGGCTGCTGCTCAGCAGGTGAAGCCGACTCGTGGCCCATGACAACATCCCAAACACTGCAAGGGGACTCCGCATCTCTTCTCGGCAATGAATAAACATTGGCGTGCTAAGCTGCCCTTGAATATCTATGCACTATTGACTGAGGTTGGTCTCTGAGGCTGTGTCATGGGGGTCAGAGTACTCTCTGCCATTGGCATGCAAATAACAAAAATGCTTTTTAGTTATTTGTGTCCGTATGATAATGGAGAACTTTGCAACACACAGGGCGTGTCATTTTGCCTGGACAACAGTTTTGTCTCTTTATATATGGGAACCATATTTTTGGAGAGATGGGGAGATATAAGCTCAAAAGAAGATGGAGAGACACTTGTAACAATCTAAAGCTTTGCCATATGTCCCATTGCTTCCAAGTAAATATGGTCAATATTGAGTTTCAAGATATATTTACCATAACATATCTTGTTGAACGTCATTCAACGTTCACACAACACACTTAAATGGGGTTGCCATGTTTTCAGAAAGTGGAAATCTGGACACAAAAGTTGTTGAGCTTTTTTGCCAAAATTGCAAAGAGAAAAGGTTTTAAAGCTATTTTAAAGGAAAATAGGTGGCAAAAATGGCACTGCCAACATGGTTGCCATTCGTCTGGAACTTTCCGGACATTTTCCCCATTTTCGCCGAGCACTGCTTCCGACTGCAGTATTCCGGGTATGTCTGGGAAATTCTGGGTCTATGCCAACCCTAACTTAAGCTGCTGCTTTAAATGGTTATGGCTTCCATCAAAGAATTCTGGGAGCCTGTCTAAATAATATATACGCTGTTGGAAAGGCCTTGCTTCCAGCCATCTTGAAAATGGGTGCAACTTGAGTTTGACTTTGAACTTGAAAATACATCATGAGTGTTCTGAAGGCATGAACCAACTGTCAAGCTTTTTTCTTTTCTTTTGCAAAAAATCTCCAAAAAAGTAGAAGTTCTAAAGCTTTTTTAAAATTATTTTTTAGGAAAATGGCCAAAAAATTCAATGCTTCTGATATGGGCTGCAGTATGCCCATATTTTAACTGATTTTAAAAAAATCTGCCCAGATGTCATTTTTGACGGATGAATCCCGGCTATGTCCGGGAAATTCCAAACGTATGGCAGCCATGCACACTTTCTCAAGCTTGCAAACTGGCAGTTGCTGCACTCTAGGGTGTCTTCACGCCTCATAGTAAACATACATGAAGACTGTAAATGTGTAATGTTCCCTTGCTTTCAGGTTCCTTGCTATAAAAGCAACTATGTGTATATCTGTATTGGAGAGGGTCTGAGGCTTGGACTTAGGCTAGTGAGTTACCTGGGAATGGGTGGGTTGAAGCCGCAGAGGACTGGGAGAGTTGCAGGGAAACCAAAATGCTTGTTTACAAAGTTATTGTACTACCAACCTTAATATACGCTTGTGAAACATGAATCACTTATAAACACTAACTCCTCAAAAGATCCCATCAATGGTGTCTCCAAAAAATGTTACACATCACTTGGGAAGACAGGCAAACTAATGCCAGCGTACCAGAAGAAGCAAAGATCACCAGTGTCAGAGCACTGATTCTTCAACATTCACTTCGTTGGACTGGTCATGTTGTTTGGATGCCTGATTATCATCTTCCAAAGCAACTACTCTATTCCAAACTTAAAAATTGAAAGTGTAATGCTGGTGGTCAACAAAAGAGGCAAATCTAACAAAATGTAGCATAAACACCGACAATTGGGAAACACTGGCATGTGAACGCTCCAATTGGAGCACAGCCTTTAGCAAAGGTGTCATGGGCTTTGAAGACGCTCAGACTCAGGACAAAAGGGAGAAACATGCTAAGAGGAAGGCACACTTGGCAAACCCTCACCATGATCAACTCCTGCTCAGAAACCTATGTCCACACTGTGGAAGGATGTGTGGCTCCAGAACTGTCCTCCACTGTCACTTACGGACCCAGTGTTAAAACCGTGTTCATGGAAGACAATCTTACTCGGCTAGGATTGATCGCCAAAGTAGAAGAAGCTACCTGAGAGTGGGTGTGCTCAGAGCCCTAAGGCAACATGAAGCCCGGACAGTCCAGACTGACCAGTCCTGGCCTTCTGACCTTACGTGGTCAACAGAGCAGGAACGCCTACCGGCAGCATTTCCAGACGTTCCTCTGGCTCGAGAACATAGGCTCCAGTTTGGGATTTGGGCATGTCTATCTCTGGCCTGCCTCTGGCAATGAGCTGAGATCTGCATGTTCATTTGCTGTGATTTCCTATCTGCTTTTCGGCTTGCCATGTTTCATTCCTGTTCTTCACTGTTCTAACGCCAATCTCTGTGTACTCGACAATTGCAATTAATTTATGAGGGAATTATTCTCTCTCTCTCTCTCTCTCTCTCTCTCTCTCTCTCTCTCTCAGCCTTATATTCAAGTCTTGCGCAATTCCCGGATTTAGAAAGGTCTGTTCGTTTTGGTAACTGCTGGGGAGTACCTTGTCCGCTCAAATGCTTTCACTGTGTTAGTGCCAGTTCCTGCTCTCATCCTTCTGTAATTGTTAACTTGAATGGAATGCAAAAACTCTGGTTTGGGGCTAGTAGAACTTTAACTTTTGGTAGATGGCGAAAAGCAGGAATGGAGGGAGGTAGACTTTTGCTGCTTGAAAGGTAAGTCCATATGTGTGTTTATATCCATTCATGTTGCATGGGACAGTTTTGTGGTTCTCTGATTTTCCTCTTTTTCCTTCCCTTGCGTTCAACGTGCTACGTATCATCTGCTTTTCTTCTTCTTTTATAAAAAAATGCAGCTGTCAATGAGATGTCTCTGTTTCGTTCCAAAGATTTATTTTGAAATCGAATACTGTTCCTTTCCTAACTGTTCCTTGTCGGGTTTTTTCCAGTTAAACACGCCTAGGCTTGAGTACAGATCAGAAGTTAACAATAAGGGGAAAGGTTGTTGCGATTTATGCCCCACAATTACACGCGAATAGTCTTGACTGATATATCTATGGAGGGTTTTTTTCCCTCCCCCCTGCCCCCCCGGGGATTAAATCTCGAATCTGCTGCCCTTGCTGCATCTGTGGTTACCTGAATACTACATGTAAGTGCTTTGTTACCATTGTACCCTGTTCTCAGTGGTGTTTGCATGGAGGGTGGAACTGAAGGTTGTTTAGTGTCTTGTAAAACATTTACCAAAAGCAGCCAGCCATAGATTTGAAGGGCATTCCATTGCCAGAGAGAGAGCGAAGTTGCACGAAAGAGGGCGAACGCCAGGGACTTGCCAGGTACAGTTTCATATTTTTCATCTTCTCCTTATCCAAGAGGCTTTCGGCAGAGGGGCACCATTTGTGATGACGTGGAATGAAAACGAAACGGGTCCCGAATAGTTCTGTTAAATAGCACCCACGGAAAATTCACTTCCGTACGTGACTTGCGGGAGTTGAACATTCAGTGACTGTTTGGGGATGGATTTGAGTGGTTTTGCACTAAACAAAAAACAAAAAACCCACCCTAGTGTTAGTTACGAAATGGTTTCAATGTGACTCAGCAGCAGGCAAATCACCCATGAGTTTAGGGTTTGCAACATTAACAATGTGCAATTCAGTGATTTGCAACTTGGATGTTAGAGGCTGATTTTCTGTGCAAGGTTCTGCTCAGTGTTTTCTTTGTAAAACAGATCTAAGAAAGAAGGCTAGCTTACTCTTGTGGCTTTCCCCTCAAACAGTGACATGTGTGTTAACATGTTCTAGCATAAACACGGATAGTTTCGTATTTAGAGAGAGTGTTAAAAATGGAGGATTTTACTGGCAGTTAGAAGCTACACAGTATACAATTAGAGGTTAATTATATAGGGATCCCCAATCTCACTTGCACGCAAAACTTCACATTTTGTGAATATCTTGAGAAAGTCACATACCAACTTTTTGCGCATGGGGAATGCAAAGTGTATGGTTTGTTGGCAAATGGGCTATTCTGTACACTGCAAAATGTAACAATGCAAAAGGGGCTTGCTTTTCTGTGCGCTGCTGTTTCGTGGCGTAAAAGTGTCAGAGTTTTGTGTCCCCTAGAAAAACCAGTTGTGCCATCTTTCTCGAATCAACGGATACTTTTTGAATCGTGGCTGCGTTTACCTGTTGGGCCTATGTGCTCTCCAATTTACTCTAAATGGATAGTGCCAGAATACAACAGTTCCTAAACAACATTAATATGAATATGAATTAAACTGTCTTGAGCCGCTCGCCATTGCTATTTGTGTATAAAGGACAAACACATTTCAACCGTTCTTTTGAGGGTAGCGGTTCTCTTCCTAATCGCTGTATCCTAAAGACTAAAGATCAATATGCCTGTAATCCAATGACTGTACCTGAATTGTGGGGGGGGGGGGGGTGTTTTTTTTGAAGAAAGGCTTTACCAAAAAGAGCAGTCTCCAATTTGCAGCTTTTGTAAACGGGCCTCCCTGTAGTAGTGCTTTATCTTTCCTCATTTGCTAGGACAACTATGTGGTGGGCTTCATTTGTCTTATACACTTCGCAATACAGTACGTAGTTGTTTGTGTGCCTAAATGGTCAGTTCTCATGTTCTCGGTGGGCAGAAGACAGATCAGGATTTACTGGAAGACGTCTGGGAAATTTGCAAGTGATCTGCAACGGCAGAAGAGCTTTTCCCAACTAAATAAGGCTGCTGAAAAGTAGAAAAGAAAAGAACAGAAGAGAACAGTATGCTGTCTTTTGTGGGAAAAGACCGAAAGCTCAGTTCTGGTACCAGCCAAAAACAAATTCTTTGGCTCCGAACATGCTCAGAAGCACACTTTAATCATTTAATTCTGACTGTATGTATTTTACACCTGGCTGTGGTTGATCAGTCTAGGGTTTCTAGTAAAAAAACAAAGAAGATCTAACAAGCCTGCCACTTGCTACCCCTGTGCTAAGTTTTATAGCTTCTTTTGGGTCACAAGGGCCTCAATTTGAAGCTAAAAGAGAGGTGACAATGTTATCTATTGTCATGTGATGACATTTTTCTTTTACAAAAACTGATCACCATAAGAATTGGCAGATTAAGAGAGATGGTACACAGTGCATGTTTACTTGGAAGTAAATCCCAGTGTGGCTTATTCCCAAATCACGGTATGTAGGATTGGCAGCCTCAGACTTTAATGCTACTGTTATAGAAAAATAGGAGCGCCTACATACTCACACATAAGTCCCATTTTCTTCCAAGTATATTCTTGTCTTGCCTTCTTGCATGTTCCCCAAGAGGCTAATTTAGTCCTTGAGTGACTAGGCTTTCTCGAACTTGCTCCCAAATGAAATGGCCCCATATAGGTTGGATGGAGAGACAGATGAGGGGAATCCCAGCCCTGGAAGTAGTCACAAAAGCAAGAATCCATATGTCACGTGTAGAGTGTTGGACGAGGAGCAGGAAGACACAAGTTCTACTCAGGCCATTAAGTTCAGTGGGTGACCTTGGTTGGGGGACCAGGCACCCTCTCCCAGCCCGACCCAATTCCAGGGACTTTTGTGAGGGGGGAAATGTTGGTGGGGTGGAACATTTGAGTTCCTTGGAGAAAAAGCACAATTAACACAGTAGCAATCGGAATAAAATGGGGAAAGTGAGCTTTCCATTTTATTTTATTTTCCATTCTGCATTTGTTGACAGAGGTATTTACGTTCCAAAATGTCCATCTTTAATCATTTAATCCTCAATCACTGTCTCAAATTTCAGGAGCACTTGCTCTGAAATACAGTGGAACCTCGGGTTACATACGCTTCAGGCTATAGACTCTGCTACCCAGAAATAGTGATTCAGGTTAAGAACTTTGCTTCAGGATGAGAACAGAAATCGTGCTCCGGTGGCACGGCAGCAGCGGGAGGCCCCATTAGCTAAAGTGGTGCTTCAGGTTAAGAACAGTTTCAGGTTAAGTACAGCCTCCGGAACGAATTAAGTACTTAACCCGAGGTACCACTGTAAGTGTGCAATCTTAAGGCATTTGAACTCTTAGGATAAAACAGATAAATTGGATATCTTTTTTTAATTTACTTTTTTTTAATTGCTGTTTTAACTTTGAAGAATGACAGGACAATAAGCTGCCCAGGTTTCCAGAATGATCTTGCTGCAAATCAATATCATGAATATACAAATGGGCATTGGACATATTTTTTACTGTAGCTCGTGGGGGGGAAATGGACATCTCCCCTGACTCTCTGTGTTGCAAGGGAAACTGAATTGGGAAAATGGCCTTAGCAACTTGCTTAGATTGAGTGGGGGATAAGCTAAGGATACAAGTGAGGTGGATTTATCCCATGTTTAGTCATCATCTGCATCCTTGTTTACTAAGTTCCAGTCAGTTACACCTGAGCAAATACAGTAAAGGAAAAGGGTCGGAACACAAGTCTCAGAGAGAAAATTAAGAGCAGAAACTTCTCTTGGAATGGGAATGCTGAGGTGGCAAGAACGTTGGGTCTTCTGTATTTATTTGCAGCGCTCAGATCTTTTTATAAACTAATTTTTAATGGGCATTTTGCATGGTGCCCTGATTATGTGCAAACACACACAAATGCAGCTGGAGTATTGGAAAGCCAAAAACATTTTAAAAATAAATAGAATCGTTATTTTAAAATGATATAGAAACAATACAGAGTGAGGGCATGGGTAGTACACACTAAGGAGCTCTGGTGCCTTCCTTTCCCCCAGTTTGTAGGGGGATTTTTGTGGTCTCCATGGTCTTGGAATTTGCAGACCTGCCAAGATAGGTGGCTAGCTCCCAAATACAGTGGTACCTTGGTTCTCAAATGCCTTGGTACTCAAACAACCTGGAACCCAAGCACTGCAAACCTGGAAGTAAGCGTTCCAGTTTGTGAACTTTTTTCGGAAGCTGAACATGCTCCATTTTGAGTGCCACGCTTCCGTTTTGAGTGCGACACTTCCGTTTTGAGTGTTACGCTTCCGATTAGAGTGCTACACTTTCATTTGGAGTGTTATGCCTATGTCTGTCTGTTTTTGCTATTTATTTTGCGTTCTTGTTTTTGCGGCTCTTTTTGTGTGTGGCTGTGTGGAACCCAGTTCAGCTACTGACTGATTGATTGATTGATTGATTGTGTGACTGCAGTTCATTGTTTATTTCTTTCATTTTATGGATCAATGGTCTCATTCGATAGTAAAATTCACGTTAAATTGCTGGGTTTTTTTTAAAATGGCAGTTGTTTTTAAAAGTCTGGAATGGATTAATCCATTTTGCATTACTTTCTATGGGAAAGGGCGCCTTGGTTTTGGAACACTTTGGTTTTTTAGAATAGACGTTCAGAACGGATTAAGTTTGAGAACCAAGGTACCACTGTACTCCCCATTGAGAGATGCCGTTCCCTGGGGACTGTGGCTGCACAGGAATTACAATTTCCGATTTCATGGAAGCCTATGGACCTGTGATTTGTGTTGCAGATGCCCAAAGCCATCTCTGGTCTTGGGCCACCAGAAGCACCTTGCATATTTGGTTGTCTTGACAGATCCTGTTGGGATCCCCCCCCCCTTTTTTTTTTTTTGCAGAGCAATAAGCAATTTGGGAGGACAGCAAGCTGTTATTGTCTTCCCTTCCAGAAGCTACTTTGTCCATAACTTCCCCTTTCAAGAAAGGGACTGCTCGTAACTAGGTATACGTGTTGGTACAGTGTTTCTGGGGTTGCCAGTTGGAGAGATGGATATTGGGCATGCAGCGGACTCGCTTCTCGCAGAGAAAACTCCTGTGTGTGTTCTTGCCTAGATGTCTTTCATGGCTTTCTGCAAAGCTGCAAGGAGCCTTAAAATAAAATCCCTGACCTTCAGGAGTTAGTTGGTTTTCTGGTCTGTTGGGCAAAAAAATGCTCTCAGCACACACAACCATTGTCTGCTCAGCATAGCAGAGACAAATGCAGGAGGAGGGGAGTCCTGCAATGTGTAGTGCAAAAAGTTTGAACTTTGTACAGATTACCCTGATACAAGATTGAAATACACCAGAAAAAAGTTTTAAAATGTATGCAATATGTTGAACAATATCAAAATATGCTTACAACAGTGCTGACAGTATTAGTAGATCTATAAATGGCTATAAATTGCCACCCATAACAAAGACAAATGCATACAGTGGTACCTCGGGTTACATACGCTTCAGGTTACATATACTTCAGGTTACAGACTCCAGTAACCCAGAAATAGTAACTCAGGTTAAGAACTTTGCTTCAGGATGAGAACAGAAATCGTGCTCCGGCGGCACGGCAGCATCAGGAGGCCCCATTAGCTAAAGTGGTGCTTCAGGTTAAGAACAGTTTCAGATTAAGAACAGACCTCTGGAACGAATTAAGTACTTAACCCGAGGTACCACTGTATTTGCAGTGCTAATCTTCCATCTACCTAGTTAATGACTGCCTCCCCCCCATTTACCCCTTCTTCTCCTGGAGCTACTATTTAAATGCCATGGAATAGAACCAATTAATCTCCAATTAAACACCAAAAAGAATAAAAACAAAAGCTAAAGAATTATGTTGTAATTACAAACTCGTCAGAACGACCTCTATAAGGCAGCCAATGTATCCATGGCTGGAATCCGCATATCAGGATTTCTGTTTTCAAAAACCACAAGCAAAAGCCATTCTTAAGTAACAGAAAACACTGGATGGGATTCAGCTAAGTTTTACTCAGGCTAGACATGCTGGAATTAATGAACATGAGTAAGACTGCCTGCGCCTTGCTGTTTAGTCTAGTTCCAGGCTTTTGAATGCATGTGCACATGATGTTAAAGGACGTGGGCGGTGCGGTGCTGTGGTCTAAACCACTGAGTCTCTTGGGCTTGCCGATCGGAAGGTCAGCGGTTCGAATCCACACAATGGTGGTGAGCTCCCTTTGCTCTGTCCCAGCTCCTGCCAACCTAACAGTTCAAAAGCACACCAGTGCAAGTAGATAAATAGGTACCGCTGTGGTGGGAAGGTAAATGGCGTTTCCATGAGGTCTGGTTTCCGTCACGGTGTCCCATTGCACCAGAAGTGGTTTAGCCATGCTGGCCACATGACCCAGAAAGCTGTCAAATGGTGCTGGGGCTTCCATTCCCTTCCCTGTGTGCCCCAAATATCTGCTCCAAGGGGGTTCCCTGGAGGACACCGGAGGGAAAAAAGAACTGCTGTGTACTCAGAAGTTCATTGTGTCGGTGTAGCTGCAACATTGGATACTGTCCTCGGCGTTCAGGTTTTGACCCTGCTTCAAGGTCTCGTGAAAGCCCATGAGGAGTCTCACAAGTGCTCTTTCACGTGGGGATGGGAAGACACCTTAACGTCCAGTCAGTCCCAGTTCTGCATTGGGCAAGGGACTAACGTAGTTCCTCATCGTCTTTTCTGTGTGAATCTGAAAGCACTGAAAAGCTTATTTCTGAGTAAACATGCCAAATGTTGACGCTGCACAATTTCACACTCGCAACATGCGTTAGGAAGGAGTCAGAATTCTTGGGGGGAGAATTTCACTTCCTGAAAAATACATGTGAGAAATATGTAGAGCAGTATCCGTTCCGAGCTAGTTTAATGAGCTGTATGAGAACAAGCAGGGGAAACAAAATGCTTGTGTGACATACTGTGATATGTGCATTACATCTATCCCTGTGATCTTGTTTTATCATGTTGGTTTGCTGCCCATAAAGTTCATTAGATGGAGTACATTTCTGGTCCCCACAGTATGCTGGAAGGAAAAAATACACGTATAATTTTAAGCCAGGGTGCATTTTAAACTATTACCCTTGGGGAGGGGGTTGTTTATTACTATGCAGTTCTGTTGAACCAAGGGCTTAATGGTTTTCAGGATGAAGTTTCAAGCCCCATGCAATCAAGTACTTAGCATCAGACTTTTAAATGGGAGATACGGTTGTGCAGAAGTTCCCAAACTTCCATAAGAACTAGAAACTTAGCTTCTCTCCCCCTTTTAAGTGAAGACAGGAAATCTCGGGATTCTTTTCAAGTTGCCTAGCAATAGTCTGCAACCTTTCTTTAACTGAAACAAGAATTAAGGTCCCGTTTCTTAATTCTTTTCACCATGTATCTTTCTGATGGTGCTGCTGTTGTGACCCATAGCTTGATCTCAACCCATCGCTCAACCCACCAGTTGAAGACCAGTGGCCTAATTTTTCAGTAACAGGAAATGCTGTCTTATGTTCTACTTTATGGTCAAGTTTGAGAATGGAGATGAGGTTCCCAGCTTGCCATCAGGAAGGTTTATTGCTTGCAATAAATTGACTGACATACAATCATCTACCCAGCAATTGACTTAAGCCCACATTCTGCTGGTAGCCATAGATATAGTTGACCAAGCACTTTAGATGGAGTTTCTCATATGCTTATGTTAAAAGAGTCACATGGGCTTAGAATGGCATCTGTTATGTAGAACATTTTAAAAGCATATAAGCGATCAGTATTAAAGCCTTCATATGCTTAGTGTGTCTATGTTTATTAGGATGTTATCTCAAGTGTAAAATAATGCTGACATTCAATGTTGGTGGTCTGCTTCTAAGATTATGATTATTATTAATATACTTTCAAGCCAAATCAGTACAATTCAGTAATAAGATGCACTGTATATTCTAGCATACCACGGATGCATTCAGTTTTCTTTTCAATATCTTGCATCAGGTTTTCTTGCTTCTCAGATATTATTGAACAGGATTACCCACACGTTTCTCTTCTCGATGAAGCAGGTAGTTAGTGTTTCATTTCAAAGTCTTCAGGCTATCAGCCGTTTCATAAATGGCATCACACCTAAAGTGGGAATACAACACACATTTCCAAACACAAAGTGCTCAACAGAGAAGCCAAATTGAGTGCAACTCTCTGTTAACTGAGTGCTTGATGGCAGATTCAGATTTCCTTGACACATGTGAAGTGGCTTTGTCATTCATCCTGGGTCAATTATACTGTACAATTGAAGTTTCACAGCCAAACAATAGGAGTTTGTTGCTCTTTTTGTTTTACCGTTACAATATTATTCTGACAGCGACAAAATAGCGAAGGATGAAAAGAGGTTCGTTTCCTTAGCTGATCAGTTCTGAGGCCAACTTTGAAAAATCTCTCTTGCTTGATTCTGGCTTACTTGAATACTTGCAGGAGTTGGAGCAATACCAACCAAGAACCTTAGTACCATAGCTGTCAACCTTCCCTTTTTTGTGGGAAATTCCCTTATTCCAGCGCCGTTTCCCACTGCTATCCTGGATTGCTAGATATCCCATAGACTGTCCCCGAGACAGGTGAAAAGTTGACAGCTATGCTGGGTAAGGTAAAGGTAAAGGTACCCCTGCCCGTACGGGCCAGTCTTGACAGACTCTGGGGTTGTGCGCCCATCTCACTCAAGAGGCCAGGGGCCAGCGCTGTCCGGAGACACTTCCGGGTCACGTGGCCAGCGTGACATCGCTGCTCTGGCAAGCCAGAGCCGCACACGGAAACGCCGTTTACCTTCCCGCTGGTGTGCGGTCCCTATTTATCTACTTGCACCCGGAGGTGCTTTCGAACTGCTAGGTTGGCAGGCGCTGGGACCGAGCAGCGGGAGCGCACCCCGCTGCAGGGATTCGAACCACCGACCTTTCGATCGGCAAGTCCTAGGCGCTGAGGCTTTAACCCACAGCGCCACCTGCGTCCCTATGCTGGGTACCTGGGGACAAAGGGAGCACCCACTGCATTGTAGCATTGACCTAGGGGCATTTACTCCTGACCTGAGTGCATCACCCCTATGGTTAATGCCAGGGGTCAGCAACCTGTTTCAGCAGGGGGCCGATCCACTGTCCCTCAGACCATGTGGTGGGCCGGACTATTTTTTTGGGGGGAGGGGAATAAACGAATTCCTATGCCCCACAAATAACCCAGAGATGCATTTTAAATAAAAGCACACATTCTACTCAAGTAAAAACACGCTGATTCCCAGACCGTCCGTAGGCCGGATTTAGAAGGCGATTGGGCCACATCCAGTCCACGGGCCTTAGGTTGCCTACCCCTGGTTAATGCCATTTCACTTCACTGAGAAGCTACATGCTGCCCTGGGATTCTAGTCAAAGTTAATTTATGCAGGAGAACACTGTCAGGGCTTGGATGGATCTGCAGGGAGTCTTGAACTGGTAATCTGAGAGCTCTCAAATGGAGGGTCCAGTCTCTGCATCAGCACCCACTTATGTACAGAATAAAGAATTGCAAGGAGACCATCTTCCTTACAGCAATAGACCAGTCCACCCGACCAGAGAAGAATAGCAGATCAAGTTGATGGATTATGCTGAAATTGCTAAAATGCCCGGAAGAATCAGAAAATTTTAATAAGGAATGGGGAAATTTTATAATTTATCTTAAAAACCATTGTAAACAGCTAAAATTGTTAGTAGGATTGAAATAACACTTGTAGTCTAATGGTGAATTTTGGATACAATGGAGAGGTAAAAGATGTGGATATGGAGTATCATAAAAAGCTTATTTTCCTGATTTCTAATTCTTCTGGTCATTTTAGCCATTTTGGCATAAACCATCAACTTGATCTGCCATTCTCACTTCAGTATTTTCTGCTTCCGTTAGAGCCAATTCCTCTTAGATTTACACTGATCCTGCTGCACGGCACAAGAAACAGACTAGCAAACTTGTGAAGTAACCTCTTGATAAAAAGTCTGACTGCATTTGGCAAAGGCTCCCATCACTTGCTTATCCATCCGTTTTTATACGGGTTAAGCCAGGGGTAAATTGGAGAAGTGAAAGACGCCATGTTTGCACTTCTCGGGCCCTGGAGACGACAATATGGCACTACAATTAGCAGGCATGCAATTTATTGCGCTGTTCGAAATCCACCCTCCCCAGTGCCTGCAAGCAGGAGGGAGAGGGGGAAAGAGTTTACAAACTGGGCGAGTCTCCCAGAAGCAGGGCACAGGTTTTCCATGGGCAGGGCTGGAGCTTTATCGGAAGATAGAGCAAGGGAGGGGAAGGTGGAGTACAGCTCTGGGCTCTTAGTGCTGTACATATGACTTAGCAAACAGGCTGCTGGAGACGATGTCAGGGCCTCCAAGAAGGAGGATGTTAAGTTGTGGGTGAACATATCCGACGACACGGCGATTCTTCAAACAGCTCTTGTTTATTCACAGGCCAGAACAGAACTGAAATGAAGGGTTCAGTCAGCCTGCTTATATAGAGCTCCAGTACAATGTAACTGTAACAATTTTCTAAAACTATCCAATCACTGAACTTCACTTTCAACCACTTATTTGCATAACTATCTACAATATCCCCCTGCTGGCCCAGGGTGAGAACTTTAGTACATAACAGAGGAAGAAGAAGAAGATGACAGTACAGTGGTACCTTGATTCTCAAACGCCTTGGTACTCAAACAACTTGGAACCCAAGCACTGCAAACCCGGAAGTAAGCGCTCCGGTTTGCGAACTTTTTTTTGGAAGCCGAACATGCTCCGTTTTGAGTGTTACGCTTCCAATTTGAGTGCCACAATTCCTTAGCTGCCAGGGATGATGGGAGTTGTAGTCCATCAACAGCCAGGGACCCGAGTTTAAGAAATACAGCCTTAGAGGTTGGAAGCTTTTTATCCAGATTCCTGTGTTTCCATAAATCATACCTACACCACCCAGAGTTGCTGAGTTCCAATATTTCTTATGCTGCCATTAACTCTTTACTAGTTTGTGGAAGGTCAATTCTCAGGATAGCCAAGTAGTCAGAGAAGCATGAACAATTTTTAGAAAGTGTCATCCCGCCCCCCAGGCTGATAATAGTGCATTGTTGTTGTTGTTGTTGTTGTTGTTGTTATAAAATATTTTATTTTGACAAATTAATAATAATAAATAAATAAAAATAAGAACCCCCCCCCCCAATTTCAACACCTCTTGCAATGGTTTGAGCCCTTTCCGTTTTAACAATACAAATTCTACAAACACCCTTCATATCTCCTCAAAATCATTTCTCCTGTATATTCCCCATCATAGCTTAATGGCACGTTAATTTATCCCACACATCTTTATATCATTCTTCCATTTTATATTCCACTTGCTCCTTCCGCTTCCTAGCTATAATAACTCTTGCAGCTGTCAATATTTTTGTGAGTAAGTCCTTCATAGCCTGTAAACCTTCCACCCCATTGTAAATTGATAATAATGCTACCTCTGGACTTTGAGTCAGCTTTAACCCAGTGATTTCTGTTATCTCCTTAAACACCCTTTGCCCCACAAAATGTACATATTTACACCCCCACCACATGTGAACATAATTCCCTGTTTCCTGGCATCCCCTCCAACATAAGACCGAATATTCCTTGTTTATTTGATTTAATCTGGCTGGTGTATTGAATACCAGAAACAGTGTTAAAGAACTGGTTTAACTACCAAACTGAAAGGGAGAAACCTGTTCAGCCTTTGGGGATGGACTCCTCTGCATATAAGAGAATTTCCTTGGGATCGGTTCACACCTTCATTGGTGTATGAAATCTGAGCCTGGCAGTAGATAGAGCCTTTAGGTGGCTGTAGCCATTCTGCAATCACTGGGATCCTCCAGATGTCCAATTTGCTGAGCTCTCATCCTGATTAACTTACACAAAGCTTGCACAGAGTTTTGATTATATCCAGCCTTTACTGAGCATCTCTTCCGACTTGTTTGCAGGGCAGTTACATGACAACCAAGCATCCACCCTGATTCACTTGCCGGCTGTTTACATGTATTCCTCTTATTCATTCATCTCACACTTTTCCATGTCACTTTCCTAACTGCAGAGAGTCGTTTGTTTGCTTGTTTTAATGAAATGGGTGGTGGGCTCTTGTGGGCCACAGAAATTTATCCACAAGGCAGAAAGGTGAAGTTGCATTGTGCACTTAAATCCCTGCCGCGAGATACTGACAGTCTGCAAGTGTCTGCTGTTAGAGGGCAATAGGCGAGGGCCGGAGTCCTGGCCCTCACTGGCTTGCCTGCCCTGAGCAGAAGAACGGTAGCTGGAGGAGGCAAGGCTGCAAAGGCTGTTGCTGTGCCATTGCACAGACACTACTCTGCCCCTAAATGGATTCCCTTTGCTTACAGATTAGCAGGCACACTGTATCCTATTAACCGTATTAGATATTTGTCTACAGCTTTTGCTACTGCTTGCTATGAGATGGTGCTGACATAACTGGAACAGCCAGGTGTGTGTTTTGAGTATACCTGCATATATGTCCATTGTTATATACTGAAGTTCTCAACCTGGGACAGCAGGGGGATACTGTAGATAGTTTTCACTCAGGTCCACATATGCAAATAAGGGATTGAAAGTGACGTTCAGTGATTGGATATAGAAAGTGGTTACTGTTGCTTTGTAGTGGAGCTCTATATAATCAGGCTGGCTAAACCCTTCAGTTTAGTTCTGTTCTGGCCTGTGAATAAACAAGAGCTGTTTGAAGAATTGCTGTGTCGTTTGATATGTTCACCCACAACTTAACATCCATGTTACAGTGCAGTTTGTTTTCTGCAGGGTTCTACCTTATTTATTTATATATATATTTATTTATTTATTTATTTATTTATTATAATAATTTTTATTAGTTTTCAATTACAATCCAATAATAGCCTCATTATAACAATACCAATTTATAATGCAATTACTAATACCAATTGTGAAAATACGAATTATATAATTTCGGTGCCCCCCCCCATGTGCTGGAATTGATGGGTTGATTATTTTCTTTATTTCGTTCCAAAATCTTACTAATTTCAATTACATTCCGGTCATAATAATGATCCCTTGTACAACAACTGCAATATTAATAACTTCTATTCGTGTTGACACATTAAATGATTTATAGAACTACAAGTGAGGAGCTCAAACTATATCCTTGTTCTTCCTGTGTGTGGCAATTATTCTGTCCGTGGTGTTTCTTCCTGTCATAAAATCATAGAATCATAGAATCATAGAGTTGGAAGAGACCACAAGGGCCATTGAGTCCAACCCCCTGCCAAGCAGGAAACGCCATCAGAGTACTCCTGACATATGGTCGTCAAGCCTCTGCTTAAAGACCTCCAAAGAAGGAGACTCCACCACAGTCCTTGGCAGCAATTTCCACTGTCGAACAGCTCTCACTGTCAGGAAGTTCCTCCTAATGTTTAGGTGGAATCTTTTTTCTTGTAGTTTGGAACCATTGCTCCGTGTCCACTTCTCTGGAGCAGCAGAAAACAACCTTTCTCCCTCCTCTATGTGACATCCTTTTATATATTTGAACATGGCTATCATATCACCCCTTAACCTCCTCTTCTCCAGGCTAAACATGCCCAGCTCCCTTAGCCGTTCCTCATAAGGCATCGTTTCCAGGCCTTTGACCATTTTGGTTTCCCTCCTCTGGACCCGTTCCAGTTTGTCAGTGTCCTTCTTGAACTGTGGTGCCCAGAACTGGACACAGTACTCCAGGTGAGGTCTGACCAGAGCAGAATATAGTGGCACTATTACTTCCCTTTTTCTAGATGCTATATTCCTATTGATGCAGCCCAGAATTGCATTGGCTTTTTTAGCTGCCGCGTTGGCTCATGTCAAGTTTGTGGTCAACCAAGACTCCTAGATCCTTTTCACATGTACTGCTCTCAAGCCAGGTGTCACCCATCTTGTATTTGTGCCTCTCATTTTTTTTGCCCAAGTGCAATACTTTACATTTCTCCCTGTTAAAATTCATCTTGTTTGTTTTGGCCCAGTTCTCTAATCTGTCAAGGTCGTTTTGAAGTGTGATCCTGTCCTCTGGGGTGTTAGCCACCCCTCCCAGTTTGGTGTCATCTGCAAATTTGATCAGGATGCCCTTGAGTCCATCATCCAAGTCGTTGATAAAGATGTTGAATAAGACCGGGCCCAAGACAGAACCCTGTGGCACCCCACTAGTCACTCTTCTCCAGGATGAAAAGGAACCATTGATGAGCACCCTTTGGGTTCGGTCAGTCAGCCAGTTACAAATCCACTGAGTGGTAGCATAGTCAATTCCGCATTTTACCAGTTTCTTTACGAGAATATCATGGGGCACCTTGTCAAATGCCTTGCTGAAATCAAGGTAGACTACATCCACTGTGTTCCCTTCATCTACCAGGCTTGTAATTCTGTCAAAAAACGAGATCAGGTTAGTCTGACATGACTTATTTTTCAGAAATCCATGCTGACTATTGGTGATCACGGTATTCCTTTCTAGGTGCTCACAGACTGTTTGCTTAATGATCTGCTCCAGAATCTTCCCTGGTATTGATGTCAGACTGACTGGGCGGTAATTATTTGGGTCCTCTCTTTTCCCCTTTTTGAAAATAGGGACAACATTTGCCCTCCTCCAGTCTGCCGGGACTTCGCCTGTTCTCCAGGAATTCTCAAAGATGAGTGCCAGTGGTTCTGAGATCACATCTGCCAGTTCTTTTAATACTCTTGGATGCAGTTCATCTGGCCCTGGAGACTTGAATACATCTAAACTAGCCAAGTATTCTTGTACTATCTCCTTAGTTATTCTGGGCTGTGTTTCCTCTGCTGAATCATTTGCTCCAAATTATTCAGGTCGGGCATTGCTTTCTTTATCGGAGAAGACTGAGGCAAAGAAGGCTTTGAGGAGTTTAGCCCTTTCTGTATCCCCTGTTTGCATTTCACCATCTTCTCCTCTGAGCGACCCCACTGTTTCTTTGTTCTTCCTTTTGCTACGAACATACCCATAAAAGGCTTTTTTGTTGCTTTTAACCTCTCTAGCAAGCCTGAGTTCATTCTGTGCTTTAGCTTTTCTGACTTTGTGTCTACCCGTGCTGGCTATTTGTTTGAATTCCTCTTTGGTGGTTTCCCCCCTTTTCCATTTTTTGTACACATCTTTTTTTAATCTTAACTCAGTTAAAAGTTCTTTAGATAGCCACCCTGGCTTCTTTAGGCACCTTCCATGTTTCTGTCTCATTGGTATTGCCTGAAGTTGTGCTTTTACTATCTCCCTCTTAACAAACTCCCAGCCATCATGAAGTCCCTTTCCTTTTAGCATGACTGTCCATGGGATCTCACCCAGCACTTCCCTAAGTTTTATTAAGTCGGCTTTCTTAAAGTCAAGAAATTGAGTCCTAGTATGCTTGGCTGCTCCTTTCCGCTGTATAGTAAACTTCAGAAGAGCATGATCACTCGCGCCTAATGATCCTTCCACTTCTACCCCACTAACCAGGTCATCAACATTGGTTAGGACCAGATCTAAAATGGCTGTTCCTCTTGTTGCTTCTCCCACTTTCTGGACAATGAAATTGTCTGCAAGGCCATCCTTGTAAGATGTTGTGTCTATCTTTTTTCGCTTGTTGCTGTTGTCCAATATGCCTTGGGCAGAGCTGATAGGGTTCTTCCAGATTTGGATCATCTTCTTCTTCTTCTTCTTCTTCTTCTTCTTCTTCTTCTTCTTCTTCTTCTTCTCCCCCTCCTCCTCCTCCTCCTCCTCTTCAGGGTCCTTAAGATTATGCATACTAATGAGAGCAGAAGGAGCCACAGATCATTGTGGTGCTTTTAACTAAAATAAAGTTGTTTCCATCATGAAAAGCAGGAAGAGGGGTAACTCCGTTGGTAATGGCATGAAAGCCTTCATCTCAGGGTTGTGGGTTTGAACCCCACGTTGTGCAAAAAAAAAGAGAGAGATTCCTGCATTTTAGAGGGTTGGGCTAGATGACCCTCGGAGTCCTTTCCGTACAGTTCTATGATTGTCTAAAAATGGAGAAAATCTAAAGCAATTAACATGTCTTCCGTCAGAGTATACAGATTAATGTCAGAGTTTCTGTATCCTGACCCTCCAAGATACCTGGGTGGGGTGGGGTACAACTTGTTTTTACAATCATAGAGTGGGGAGGAGCCTAGCCCCCCAGCTTGATATAAAAATATATATCTTCAATGCATTGTTATCAAGTCACTTACAAACTGCCTTTTTTTGACATTTGTTCTGGTATCTTCCCTGTTATCAAAGTTAGACTGAGCAGTCTGCAGTTTCCCAGATGCCCCTTTTTGAAGGACACTGAAATATACCATTGGCCACTCCTTCCCTCCAGGGATTCTCAAAGATGATAGCCAGAGGTTCTTAGAGTAGGTCAGCACATTCCTTTCGTTCCCTGGCATGTGATGGATCTGTTTTGAAAACTTCAACTTATTTAATGTTGATTGGGATCTCCTAACCAAGTCCTTGCAGGACCAGGCATCCGGCTCCCCATACCCTAACCCAGGGGTCAGCAAACTTTTTCAGCAGGGGGCCTGTCCACTGTCCCTCAGACCTTGTGGGGGGCTGGACTATATTTTGAAGGGGGGGGGGGGAATGAACGAATTCCTATGCCCCACAAATAACCCAGAGATGCATTTTAATTAAAAGGACACATTCTACTCATGTAAAAACACGCTGATTCCCGGACCGTCCGCGGGCTGGATTTAGAAGGCTATTGGGCTGGATCCAGTCCCTGGGCCTTAGTTTGCCTATCCATGCCCTAACCCATATAAATAAGAGACCAATAATACTGGTTTTGAGTCAAAACAGGCCACAACTTTATTGAATACAGATGAAAGAGGTTTGGCTTGGGCATGGGGCTATCAAAATACTTCTGACCCACCAACCGGAAGTGACGCGTGGTCAATCCAGGAGGGGGTTCCTAAGACTTACATCAAATAGGGTGACCCCCGCAGAGACCGCTGCTTGGAGGAGTGCCTTCAGCCCTGGCCCTGCCAGGGCACGCAGACATAGCCATTCCCCCCAGATCCCTTTAACAGGATACCCCAGCGTTTGGAGGGGCAAGTGGAGACTACAACCATCCAAAACAAAGGATTGCCCTAACGCCCAACCCAGTTGTGACGATTGCTATGAGGTAGGCAAAACCACTGGCTGGGTGCCAATTAGCCCAGTGGGCAAATTCCTACCCAGCCCCTTAAAAGATGGTGACCACTTTAGCCACAGCAAAGTTATTGACTATCAGCTTAAACCGAGGGTGGGTGAGCAGGGAAAGGAGCAAACAGGTAATGCCCGAGGTGTGGGCTGCTTAAATGGGCAAGAGGTGGATCTGAGGGAAGCCTACCTACTCCGTCAGCTCCGCCCCCTGGCACAGCCCGAGTCCCCAGCCTGCATCCCCATTTGCCAAAGCCGGGTGCAGGCTAGGAATCCTCCGCACTCCTCGCCTTATGATGTGAGGTTGCACGCAGTTCACCTTTGGGAAGAAGGGGAGGTGAATAATTCCATTTTCTCTTTGTCATTTGTTAAGATTTCAGCACCCTTAGTCAGCACTGGGCATACCAGAATTCCCTTCCTCTTGCTTCCAATGTACAGTGCTACCTTGGGTTATAGACACTTCAGGTTACAGACACTTCAGGTTTCAGACTGTGCTAACCCAGAAATAGTACCTCGGGTTAAGAACTTTGCTTCAGGATGAGAACAGAAATCGTGTGGCGGTGGTGTGGTGGCAGCGGGAGGCCCCATTAGCTAAAGTGGTACCTCAGGTTAAGAACAGTTTCAGGTTAAGAACGGACCTCCAGAACGAATTAAGTTCTTAACCCGAGCTACCACTGCACCTGAAAAGCCCCTTTTGTTGCTTTTGGTATCCCTCACCGGTCTCTGCTCATTCTGAACTTTAGCTTTCCTTACACCTGCTACTCAGTGACCTGCCCTTCCTTTGTCAGTTCATCAGTGATCACGCCTGTTGTGCCGCAACGTGGACTTTAAAAGACGCCTCTCCTTTTTCATTCCCATTAGCAATGCCTGCAATTGCGCCTTTCTTTCGCAAACTCTCACTTAGCTCAAGCGCCCTTTGCCATTGCTATATCTAGACATGAAATCTGTCTGCAATTTTCTGACCTTATCAAAATCATATTTCCTGAAATCCAAGGTCCATATTAAGTGCTCTCATCTTTAGCTTTCCGTAAGATCCCTTTTCACCAAAGGTCCTGATACTCTTGACTAAAGTTGCATTCAGATGTGGGGTTTTTGTTAGTTTTCCGAGCACTTCTGACCCGATTTCTAATGTTCCTTTTGCAATGCCTTACCTGCATTGTTATGGACCTGAGGCGTTCTGATCAATATAATGCAATGTTGTGTCAAATTTTAAATAGCAGTAAAGAACTGTATGTTGGGGTACTACCCTAAATTTCATTGTGCGTGTGGCAGTGGCACGATCGTGAAAACCTGTTTCTGTGAACCGCCCTGAGACCTCCGGGTATAGGGCAGTATAAAGGTAAAGGGACCCCTGACCATTAGGTCCAGTCGTGGCTGACTCTGGGGTTGCGGCGCTCATCTCGCTTTATTGGCCGAGGGAGCCAGCGTACAGCTTCCGGGTCATGTGGCCAGCATGACTAAGCCGCTTCTGGCGAACCAGAGCAGCGCACAGAAACGCTGTTTACCTTCCCGCCAGAGCAGTACCTATTTATCTACTTGCACTTTGACGTGCTTTCGAGCTCACCCCGTCGCGGGGATTCGAACCACCGACCTTCTGATCGGCAAGTCCTAGGCTCTGTGGTTTAACCCACAGCGCCACCTGCGTCCCTTATAGGGCAGTATATAAACTCAATAAAGAATAATGATAAGAATAAGAATAAAAAATAACACCGCCAAATTCCCAAAATTTTCTGAGTGTAAAGGTTTAAAGTTGATTCCCCCCAGGAAAAAAACACTAAAAAAAAAACCAATAGATTTCCAAAAGTGGCTTTTATACTCTGTGAAAATTTTAACTGTATCAGGTAAGGAAACTTCAGAAAAATGGAATAAAGTGTGGTCTTAGTACCGCCCAACTTTTATCCTATTGGCTGAGTTAAAAATAATAATACAGGAATTCAACTGGTGGAGCGTTTCCCCTTCACTGCACCCAGTGCAGGATTTACGTATAAGCTAAACAAGCTATAGCTTAGGGCCTCATTCTCCCCACCCCCCCCAAAAAAATATAAAGGGAAAAAAACCCTGGATGTACATTTCCAAAATATAAGATAAAAAAATAAAAAAACCTACCTACAGCAACAGTGTTTTGTGTTGTGTAGGTCCATAAGTTACCATATAGCATATATTCAACTCAAAAAACAGCGACAATTTGTTGTTGACAAAGGACAGCTGGACATATAAAGGGCCTCATTGCCTTCAGTAGCTTAGGGCCTCATCAAACCTTAATCCGGCCCTGACTGCCCCCCTATGTAGGAGAAACTTGCACTTGCTGATTTTCTGCCAGTCATGTAGCTATTGAAAAGGCACAGAAGCCCTGCTGGAAATGTGGCTCCTGCAACATGAAGACTGGAGTAGATGGTGGGTGGGAAAGTTAAAGGGCTCGAGTTGCATGTTTCAGGCCTATAAATCAATTTAACTCCCCTCTTTTTGATGCATTCTCTCTCTCTCTCTGCACGTTGTCAGCTAAAGTTTAAGCAAGAGCTGACCTTAAAGGTCCTGAGAAGATTAGCCAGAGGTTCCCTTCCTCCCAGACCGATGTTTAGTTCCCCTGGTTTAGTAATGGATTTGTCAGCTGATTAGTCAGCTGACGAGCTGCAGAAATGAGAACGTGACCTTGTAAATATCTAATATTTCATCCTGATCTCATTAGGAGGCTCTTCCAGCTCACTCCTTCCTCAGAATATAGATTGTGTTTATGCCTATTAAAAACGGAATATGTTTCTACATAAATAGTGCAAGGCGCAAGACTGGACAAACGTTGCGCACCTTGTTACCTAAGAAAAGATGATGAAACATTTGTTAAAATTTGTGTATTTTTTAAAGAGTGTGTTTGTTGTCTTTTCATTAATTTGTGCATGTGAATGATGGCACAGCCGAGAGAGGGAGAAAGATACTGCAAACTTTTATTCATTCTAGCCATAGGACTTAAATTGCTTCTCTTATTGCATTATACTTACATGTGTTCTCACTGGGAGGAGCGGTTTTTAGTGGGTACACATCTCTAAACAACAAGATAAGTAACTGGGGGCACAGACGCAACCAGAACCATCAGCCAACCATGCAAGAAAACGTCAACGTTTGGCTGGCGCTGTTTATGAGTAAGATCCAAAGGGCAGTTTTGTGTAGCAAAATGCTGCAGGCTATAGGATAACTTAAGATTTAAAAAAATGCATGATAAATACATGGTAGGTTTACCGTAAATACATTATATTTTCTCAGCCAAAATCTGCTTGATGTTTCGTTAACACACAAGAAGGGTTCTCCATTTTAATGCAAATACTTACCTAGATAACAAATGGTGCATTGATATTTTGGGGAGCAGGAAAGCTGCTAAAGCGCACTTTCCTGAACCGAAAAGTAAGTTTCCTCCATCTTCCATACTTGCCCTGCATGTGATATTGAGCCTATGGCAGTATGGCGAAGAGGACCCAACAACATGCGCATATCGTCCCAACTTTTTTAGATTAAAAAAAATGGATGCATGTCTTCTGAGACGTTCTCCCGGGTGGGTCACATGACCCACACTGAGATCTAAAGGTAAAGGGACCCCTGACCATTAGGACCAGTCGTGGCCGACTCTGGAGTTGCGGCGCTTGTAGCGTTTGCCCTCCTAGGTGGCATCATGCTGGGTCATAATGAAAAGGTTAAATGAGTGTGAAGTGATTGGCCAGTGGGAACCCAAGGGGAGGAGTTAGAGTTAGAGTTAGAGTTGTCGAGGGTCAGTTGGGAGTTTCAGAAGGAAGAGGGAGGATAAGTCTGTGGGTCGGTCGAGTTTTGATGTGAGAGAGTGAGAGAAACTGATAGGAGGAGTCAGATAGACAGTTGGGATAATCGGTTAGCAGTTATTAGGAACGTATAGGCCGGTATAGAAACTAAGGATAAGAAACTGACAAGAAAAATTAACGGAAACCATAAACTTGTTCATGCTTATAAAATTTGTTTTAATGTTAACAACTGTCTAGACTCAGTGTGTACACAAGAGAAACGGGTTGGTGGCAGCGGGAATGTGATCATAGTGGTGGCAGAGATCAATCGACTATCAAATGTCTGGACACCCTGTATGATCGCCACAGCGCTCATCTCGCTTTATTGGCCAAGGGAGCTGGCATACAGCTTCCAGGTGATGTGGCCAGCATGACTAAGCCGCTTCTGGTGAACTAGAGCAGCGCACGGAAACACTGTCTACCTTCCCGCCGGAGCGGTACCTATTTATCTACTTGCACTTTGACGTGCTTTCGAACTGCTAGGTTGGCAGGAGCTGGGACTGAGCAACTGGAGCTCACCCCGTTGCGGGGATTCAAATCGCCGACCTTCTGATCAGCAAGTCCTAGGCTCAGTGGTTTAACCCACAGCGCCACCCGTGTCCCAACACTGAGATCTACCCCCCAAAGCACATTTTGGGGGGCGTGATCTTGCATGGTGTCCCAAAACACGTGTTTCTGGGTGCTGCGCAAGATCGTGGCACTGGGGGGGGGGCAACACCTTTTCGGGGAGAGATTGCAGCATGCAAGCGCATGAGATAGCATCACCCAAAATGGCCAATGCAATCTCATGTAAAGAAAAGGGGGTGTCCTGTTTTTCCCAGGACCCTTGGTGGGTATGTGTGTACCTTTGCCCTGAAACACAGTATTTTTCTTTCAGAAATAGGCAGCAGGAGGGCCTTGGAGGACCTTCATAGGGGTTGTAGGGGGGTCTTTAACATTTTACCTCCTGTTGCAGTCTTAGTCTGGTCTGGGCGCTCCATAGCTGCTATTTGCAGGGCGGGGAAGCTCCCATTAAAGGAACAAAAGGAGCAGGTAATGTACAAACTAGACAGCATACCTAACAGAGTCAGTGCAGTGTGCTGTCTCCTTCCCAAGGTACTGAGACCACATCTTACCAAAAGTGCTTCCCTGCTAACGTTATCAACAGTGAACCCTGCAGCTGCTGTGGAAGATTTTAATAAGGACCCTGGGAATTCCAGGGTGTCAAAAAGGGTTATATACATAGGCCACTACTACGGCCCGTGTTTTGTTAGCCCCCAAAATGGAAAACAAGCGAGGTCCCTGTTGTGACGTGGGGTTTGTGATTTCAGCTCTCTTGACATAATATGCTGGAGACAGTTCTCTAGTAACACTTCTTTATTAAAGCAACAAGACCGAAGACTGAGGAGGGGAGAGCTACATTTATAGGGACAGGGAACTAGCTAGAAAGGATACATTTTGGAGGGAACAATCTCAGGCAATCACAGTCCTGCCTTTTGGAGGCAACCAATAAGACAGAGGATCCAAATACAGCAGCTTAAATGAACCAATAGTAGCTGTACCCTCTGGAACCAAAAGGCAGTTACTTTACCCTAATGCAAATACAGACAATAATAATACAGATATAAAATCCTTTGACTCAATACACAACAGTCCCAACCAAAGAAGAATGGCAGCTTAAGTTGTCAGAATATGCACAACTCGCAGCCTTAACATGTAGAATAAGAGAACAAGAAGAACATACGTTTAAAGAAGATTGGAAAACGTTTATTGAATATATGGGAAATAACTGTGTACAGCTGAAAGCCTAGGCAGCATTAAGATAAATTCAACAGTGTAAATAAGTTTTGATGGATGCAATAATGGTATAGTTTTTGTAAAATATGCAGGGATTTATGGTATGTAAAATGACCCATGGAAGGAGAAGAAAGTAAAAGTCATTGATATCTTGAGGATATAAAAGGAGTATTTTAAATTGTAAAACAAAAAAGAATAATGTGTATATATATATATATATATGCAGGTTTTGGTGTCCTCGGGTGTCTTCCCGTGTAAAAGTTGGGGTGTCTAGGCGACGTTTCGACGAGGTCTCACTCGTCATCTTCATAGATGACGAGTGAGACCTCGTCGAAACGTCGCCTAGACACCCCAACTTTTACACGGGAAGACACCCGAGGACACCAAAACCTGCATTCCTGTACCCGTGAAAATCTACGAAAGCAAATATATATATATATATATATATATATATATATATATATATATATATATTAATAAGGACCCTTTTACCTCTAAGATAGTAGCTGCATGTGGTTCAAAAGCTCTACTTCAGACCACAGCAGAAATGAAATAATGTTTGCATTGCACTGACCTCCCGCAAAATATGTGTTTTGTGCTGTCCCCGGTTCCGTGCAATGCTACCTTGCATTCTCATTTCCACCTGGCATATCAAAAGAGGCTGCTGTTTTCTTTGGCCCTTGAAGTCTTAGGATGGCTCAGTGATCCTCTGAGTAGTTTTGAAGACGACAAGCCTCATTTGATTTCTAAGAGAACGGTCGAGAAGCAGGTGTTGTCCCACAGCACCAGTCTTCATCTGGTTGCTCTTTTAATGAGCTAACTCTAAGTGTTTTCCCCCAGATGTGAATTATTAACATTGTGGAATAAGTCCCCGTTTTTGCTTCTGTACTCTGGTTCTTTACTCTATATAGCTTAAAGTGAAAGAAGAGCTGAACCCCCCTTAAGCCTAAGGACATGATTCTCAAATACGTGAATCCAAACAGCATTTTAGAAACCTCTAGGCCAGGGGTAGGGAGTCTATTGCCTTTCAGATAGGATGTCCCTATTTTAATCGGAGAGGTGCTGGAGAGTATGACATTGTTAGGGACTTTCCTACTCTCTTCTGCACCAGCCAACATTACCAATGCTCAGAGATTATTGGAGTTGTTGTCCCAAACATCAGGGCGCCTTATAGAGTCTATAGAGAGTTACTCAGGAGTAAACAGTCAGAACCCTGTGTATCCTGGAACAACAAGTGTACTCAGTGTTTTCAGTTATAATTTTGGAACCAGAAGTAAGTATTCTGCAATAACAAGTAAAAATAAATAGCACTGATATTGGAGAAAAAAAACAAAACTTCACACTCTTTGAAAATTAAAAGCACTTATTATTATTATTATTATTATTATTATTATTATTATTATTATTATACAGCTCTATACCCAGGGATGTCAGGGCAGTTCACAGAATAAAATAAAGATATAAAACCACAAAATACCTAATAAAAATAAAAACAACCCAATAGCCTCCCTCCAAAAAACACATTTTAAAGGGCATAGGATGTAAATTCATAAGTACAGAAAAGAGTTCTTTGGAATCCAATTTTCACTATCAAGCATTTCCTTAAAATGCATTCAGACTCTTAACATGTTCCTTGAAGATTTTAAAAAGTGGTTATTGTATGAACTTAACCTTCATCAGTCGAAAGTGCTTGTACATTTTCACAAGATTTTTGAAAGATGTGCTTTATGCTCATAAAATTGAAACACTCCAGCTTCTCCTTACTTTCAGTTCTGCCTCTCTCTCAATTCATTTTCTGGGGGGTAAAATGGTCCAATGGCAGTGTTGCCATGGAAGCTAGCCCATTGACAGACCCCCTGCTTGGCAGCAATATTTTGTCCAGTTCAGGACTCAAACCCATGAACCTGAGATTAAGAGTCCTATGCTCTATCAACTGAGCTATCTCTCTGTGTAATCAGCCCAGTCCTTTCCTATGTCCTTGGAAGTAAGAGATCGTTCACACTTCCACTTTTCTTGTACCGATAAAGCACGGGCTTGAGCAGGTTTTCCCTTGCCCTGCTCCTTTCCCAGGGAAAACCCACTCTTGGATGCTAAATCAGAGCAAATGTCAATCTGCACAAAACCCAGATTCCCTTTTGCTCTGATTGATTGCTAAAGAGTGTTTTTCCCCCACCCCCATAGGAAAGCAGCAGGAAAAGAGAAAGTGTGGATGAGCCCAAAGTCACGCTGCATTCAGAAGGATTTGTTTCTGAAAATAAGATAAATACCTTAGCTACATAATAAAATAATACAAACCAGGGTTCAGAATTAGCAGGATGCCAGGCACATTTTGCACCTAAAGATTCTGCAATAGCGAATGCCTAAAAAGTCTGGGTGCCATTTTTTGTGCCTGGTTGATGCTAAAGGATTACTGAAATGTGTGTGCTTTGAAGCCTGGAAGTACTGTATATGTTAAGGATAGGCAATATGTTAAGGAGTTTAACAATAAAGAGCAGAGTGTTTTGAATACTGAAGTTTAGTACCAGTACAGTGGTACCTTGGGTTAAGTATTTAATTCGTTCCGGAGGTCCGTACTTAACCTGAAACTGTTCTTAACCTGAAGCACCACTTTAGCTAATGGGGCCTCCCGCTGCTGCCGCGTCACCAGAGCACGATTTCTGTTCTCATCCTGCAGCGAAGTTCTCAACCTGAAACACTATTTCCGGGTGAGCGGAGTCTGTAACCTGAAGCGTATGTAACCTGAAGCATATGTAACCTGAGGAACCACTGTATTTTTATTGTAAATACCAAATCAAACATGTACTAACAATTTTTGCTTAAATTGTGATATTAACAATGTCTCACTTATGTGAATTGCATATTCATGCTTATCAAAATAATACATAAAAAGTGTGGCCAGACACCTCCCCCCCTAAAAATGGCGACTAGACATTCTGTTTTGGCACCTACAACCCAGGTCCCAGGAGCCATTTGGCTCCTAGCTTTTCTATCCCAGTTTCAAACACTGATACAAGCTACGTTTAATTTTTCTGAAAAAGCAAAATAGTTTTAAACTGAATTTCTACATAAGCACATAGCTGTCATAATTTAAAAGCTTGCTAAATATGACTGCAGAATCAAGATGGCTGAATAACCTCTGTTGCGATGGTTGATGGTTGTATCTTAGAAGGAAAGAAAAAGCACCTCTTATGGCTAGAGAATTTCAGAAGGTGAAGATAAACCTTCAGATAGTCTTATCAGAATGTGTTGTATGGCTACATTTGTATGAAGGGTCATTTTGAAAGGCTGCTGCATGTTTATTTATTTAAAAGGTTGCAAAGGGAGGTACGTCTTTATGTAAAGAGATGTATTATTTTTTTTTGTAAAAGCCTGTTTTGCAGAATCTGAAAGGAATTGTCAGTCTTCTTTTGGATTCTAAGAATAGAATCCTCAAAATGTGACATTGAGGGCGCAACTCAAAATCTTGCCTTTGAAAACAAACAAGCCTTTCATCATTATGGCTGTGAAGACAATTTCAAATGGATAATGGATAATCTGCCGAAATCTTGGAAAGTAGAAGGAATACCATGAGTTGCTTGGTGGAATTTCAACGTCTTTCATAGCTCCTTGTCTCTTCCCCGTAAACTATGACAAAGTATCCCGCTCAAAGCATATTTGAACACGATTGAGTCATTTGACTAATTTGCGTAATGGATACAGGTTGCAGAATTCAGCTTTTCTTAACGTACAATCTGGATTATTTTGGCCACACGGGTGAGCAGCCTGTGATCCTCAACCTAATTTCGCAAGTCAGTTTTCGAAAGTCCCATTGTTCTAGGCGGATTTTGCGACCGGGAATTTCATCCACTTGAGCAGTTTCTGAGCTCTGGGCACAGTACTACGCCTAATATTTAACTGCCACTGCTGGAATTAAAGGAAGACCTTTTTATGCTTCTCCACTTCCAGCCACTCTCTGAAGACTGGAGAAGAGACCCTCTTAAGAATATTAGTGGGGAAGGACTAGACCATGTGCAAAAATGATTTTAGCTGCAGTTCATTCATTTTCAGCTTTGTATTCTTGTTATTATAAAAGCGCACCTAGATGTTCCATTGCGGCACCCATAACTTAGGTTTAAGGTGCCATGTAGCTCCTAGCTTTCATATCACAGTTTTTAACACTGCCCTCGGTATACTATCAGTTCAGACCTATCGCAAGGGTGATCTGTCCTGCTTCTTGCATCCCACCAGGCAAAAAAGGAAAAAGAGAAGTCAGTGGGTAGCAGAGAGATGGGGCAGAAAGTGGGAAAAGGTCCCTTCGCCACTGCTGCCATTGGCTCCTCAACCCACCACAACCACATGGCCTCCGACAAGTTACCACGAAATGAATGTAGCCCTGGACAGACAAAAAGTTGCCTGCACTTTCCACGATGGGTACAGTCTACACAGTACTGCAGACTGTTATGTACTGAGTTGAATAGGATCCAAAATGCAGCAGTCTGATTGTTCCTAGAACAATAGGATTCAGAATGCAGCAGTCTGATTGGTCCTAGAACAATAGGATTCAGAATGCAGCAGTCTGATTGGTCCACAGGAGCCACCCAATCCAGCTCCAGGTGGAAGTGAATCCGCAACCTGATTGGCCTACAGGAGAATCCTGGAATTAGCCAATCACATGGGGCCCATTGTGTAAATAATGAATATAAAGCAGATATTCTGGGGGAACTTCCATTCCTCCTCACCACTATGAGCTGAATAAAGAGCATGAAATCCACTTTCAACTCTGAATATATTTCACAGACCCTCCAAGTGCCCCTGTTTTCCAGGGACACCCCGAATTTACAGAAGCCATCCCAGTTTTTGATTCAATCCCAGAAGGTTCCACTTTTCCTTTCGGATGTCCCTATTTTCATTGGAGAAATGGTGGAGGGGATGGAGTTATGTGAACCCCGGGGCCAAAGAGCTAAGTAACTAGACAACCTTTAGAAGACATCTGAAGGCAGCGCTATATAGCTTTATTATGTTTTTATATACATTGGAAGCTGCCCAGAGTATCATCATCATCATCTTCATCAACATCATCATTATTATGGAATAAGACATCCCTATTTTCATTGATAAATGTTGTCGGGTATGCTATTGAAGTCAGTGGCAGACCTCTCCTGGTGACCAGAGCAAAAAGAAATTGTGTGGGGCTGAACATGAAAGAAACTTGATGCTTTCAGATTTTTCTGGAATTCCACTCTAGAGCCTTCTGGTACCTTCCGCCAGAATCTTTAAGATCTTTAAGATCTCACTGTCATCGTGTGTTCTGCAAACTGCATCACCACCTCATTGTATTACATTACTTTCTTCTTCTTTGGCGATTACTTGTAGCTGATTAAGTTCATTCCATGAACATGGTTTTAAAAGTAAGTGACAGTGGAGGTCAATTCTGGATCCACACGTTCTTCCACAGTAGGAACATAGGTTTCCAGGCAGGAGTTGATCATGGTGAGGGTTTGCCAAGCATGCCTTCCTCTTAGCTCATTTCTCCCTTTTGTCCTGAGTTCAAGCATCTTCAAAGCCCACAACACCTTTGGTAAAGGCTGTTCTGCAACTGGAGTGCTCGCAGGCCAGTGTTTTCCCAGTTGTCGGTGTTTATACTACATTTTATAAGATTTGCCTTGAGAGAGTCTTTAAACCTCTTTTGTTGACCACCAGCGTTACTCTTTCCATTTTTAAGTTCAGAATAGAGCAGTTGGTTTGGAAGATGATAATCAGGCTTCCGAACAACATGACCAGTCCAACAAAGTTGATGTTGAAGAATCATTGCTTCGACACTGGTGATCTTTGCTTCTTCCAGTATACTGGCATTAGTTTGCCTGTCTTCCCAAGTGATGTGTAAAAATTTCCAGAGACGCTGTTGATGGAATCTTTTGAGGAATGGAGACAGTGTTTATAAGTGGTCCATGTTTCACATACATACAGTAAGGTTGGCATTATGTTACCACATAGGACTCAGTAGGTCTCCCCAAAGGAAGAAAAAAACCCTTATTTTTGTCAATGTAAGCAATAACGAAATGCATGAGGCTGAGGGGTTTTTTTGAGGGGAGGGAGCTAACTTTGGACCACACAGCAAAGATCCCCATTTGAGCGTAATAGCTACCATGCTGAGATCTTCCAGTAGCTGAGCTGCCATGGAAGTGACCTACGAAACCGGTTTCCTCCGATGGTTATAGCAAGAATCCTGAACGTGTTTCAAGCTAGCCTTCTGAAAAATCAGCTATTGTGAAGCAGAGGCCAAAAAATGGTAGATCGCTTTCTGGGAAGAATTGTTACTTCCTTGTACTAGAAGGGAGGTCAGATTGTAATTTCTACTGTGTTCGCTTTTAACCTTGTGTAGGAGGACACAGAATCTCTGATAATTCATCATATCCTGGAGGAAAGCCTTTTTCTCCCTCCTGCTGGCTCTTTTTAGCTTGCTGAACTGGCAAATTCAGCCCCCAAAGAGCCTTTCAGTTTAACTGACTGAAAAAGGTGTGGTGTTTGCTTTACCTAAGTGCTCGTGGGGCCGAGTGTTATGTACAGACCGTATTTATGCCGTGAATCATGTTTCACCCCTCCCCCTTGCCTTGTACTATGCTATCAACGTACATTTCATAGAATCATAGAGTTGGAAGAGACCACAAGGGCCATTGAGTCCAACCCCCTGCCAAGCAGGAAACAATTTCTCTGATGGAAATAGGGACATCCCATTCCATAATGACAATTTTACTGTTTATACCCCATACATATGACTGGGTTGCCCCAGCCACTCTAGGCAGCTTCCAACATAATAAAACATTAAACTTCTTTTTTTAAAAAATCCCTATACTGTACAGCATTGCCTTCAGGCAGCTTGGGGGTCGGATAACTCCATACTTTCCAAAATTTCTCCAATGACAAGAGGGACATCCTAAGGAAAAGTGGGACATTCCGGGATCAAATCAGAAACTGGGGTGGCTTCTCTAAATTAGGGACGTCCCTGGAAAATAGGGACAATTGGAGGGTCTGAAAATTGATAGAGAAAGAGGAGGAAATACCTTCCTATGGTATTATAGGGAAAATAGGGACATCCTATTCCATACCCTCTAACATTTCTCCAATGACAGTAGGGACACTTGGAGGGTCTGTGTCTGTCTGTCTGTCTGTCTGTCTGTCTGTCTGTCTATCTATCTATCTATCTAACTATCTATCTAGTCAATTACTTATTTGCTACAGAAATAGCAAACACCTGGTAGATAACCATGCACAATTCTGTATTTTGGGGGGAAATCTTCCCTTACTCTGCCTCTCTTGCATTGAAGAATTGTGGCTCTCTCTTTCTTCTTCTTCATAATTGAAGAATCCTGACAAATAGCCTAAATTCTGATCCGTTGGCATAAAGATAGAATTCACTCCCCCCTCTCCCTCCCCCAAAAGCCCTACTGTCAAGCAAAATTTGCCCTTCCTCCTTATCTTATCTGTTTTGAGTCACACAAACTATTTGCACAACGCCTTGTGCTGGGAAGAAGTTGTTTGTATATGAATCACTCCCTTTTTGCCAATTTCGGAGCCTCAGCTAAGTCTTTCTTTCTTTTCTTCTGTTTGACATTTTCCTCCAGGAGTAGGAATTTAAACTGTGCGTCTCCTATTCTTTCTCTTTAAGCTTCAGATCGGCCTCATATAAATCCATTAGCTACAGGTGGGGGTTTTCAATTAATTTTTCGAACCGCTGGCATGAGCTCCCTGCCTCCACATCTCCTTTCCTTTGGTGTCCCACCCATTCCGACTGCTTCGAGGTGCCTTTAGCAAATTACTGCCATGGAATTTAAATAGCCAAAGCTCATTGACCAATAAAACCATATGTGTACTGTATAACAGAGAGTTATGTAGACCTCGTGACTCGGAGGAAAGGTTATTCAATCAAAGGTGGAAGCAGAACTAACCTGTTGCGACTGCAAGGCTAGAAAGGTAAGAGGGAAACTGGATTTTATGCGAGATTTTGGTTGATTTTATGTCCAATAGCTAAGAGTGCAGCCAGTCTCTGCTCTCCTCTGGACTGTGGGTTTTAAAAATGAAATGAAATAATTATAAACATACAACACAGGAACGCCTCAAAGACTTTTCCGTTCAGGCGACGTGTACAGATTTCATAGATGTAATAAGAGTTGACATAGTCAAACGTCATATTTAAACTCAGCATTAAAAATGTGTTCCATTGTTTTAAGACTTAAAAACTGAGCAGGCAAAAGGGTTGCCATTCTTTTAAATCAACCAAGCAAAGCAAGATTAATTTATCTTTGTATTTTTCTTGGATCCGGTTCTGCCGACCTTGTGGAGTAGGTCATTCTTCAGGTAGATATGATGAATTTGGCTCTGGGATCTGAAAGAAAGAAGTTTTGGCTTCAGGGGTTTCTTAGTACAGTGAAAAGCACTAATTACTGTTCGTCTACACTAAGAAGCATTGCTGTATTATGCAAACATAATTTTAAGCAGAATGCTTCCATATTGTGCTTATACGATGTGTGTTTCAGTGGTGTAGTTTGTGCAGCATTTTGTGTAGTATTTTCACTTTTCAAAGGGCTGAGTAATGGAAGTTTCACACAAGGAAAAGCTCGAGCTGTCAATGGAGAATTGTGCTTATTTATGTGATTGTGTTTCATTAAATAAACGGGCGGGAAATTTCCTCCCAGGTTCAATCTTTATGTATTTTGTGATATGAAAATACCAAAAACGCATTCTCGGCTTGCATCGTATTCCTGAACTGCAGTCCTGAAATAGAAAAAGTGGGTTTCAGGTGTTAAAGAGAGATGGGTTAGATGCACTTCTTGTGACATTGGCATCAGTTCAAACTAGGGCTGGTTTGTTTTGTGTAGTTTTCTAACACAGTTTCACGTTTATAACAGTGGCATTTATGGTAAATCTTCAGAAAAAGCAACCGAATTCCAGTTTTACTGGGGAGAAAAGGTATAAGGACTATTTTGGAGCCAATTTAACGAGCTTTCGTGTGCTTGTTCTGATAGAAATACAGTTTAAATAGTTGGGGCAAATCCTCTCTAACTTCTTTCCACAATGTAAATCTATATGAATTTACACTGTGGAAAGAGCCTACCTTTTGGCTTAGGTAGAGCAACTTTGGTGGGGTGCAACAAAGGGAAGATTTCAAAGTTTGTGTCTCATTCCACTTCTTTCAGAATGTAATAAAAAAACTCTAGGTGAACTTTCAACCCGAATTAAACTTTGAACCCTAGTTCCTGCCCCTCACTTAAATACCACAATACCCTATGAAGTCCCCCTGTCCTAGTTAAACATTTAAAACACACACAAAACCCCCCACAAAAACAATGTTACATTAACACTGAGCAGAGGTAACTTAATCTGGCACTTGCTCAGCCAAGACTAGTTATTGTGTCTTTCCATTTCAGCAAAAGGTTCAAAGTTTTGCACGGCCTTCACAGTTCAGAGATCAGGCACAAATTGCTGCACTTTGCAGTTCAGTTCCGCAGATATGATAAATTTCCGCAGCCGTAATGATTGCTTTTCCCTCTCTCTTCCCCATCCCCCCTCCCTCTCCCCTTCCACACAGAGGTGATGCAGTTAAAGGCATGTGCAAGTTGGTCATTGGCACCTGGGTTTAATGAATAACTAAATGATACCTTAAGCTTTCATGGGCGCAAGGTGGAGATTATGAAAGAGTCCAAACTGCGAATTGGGGGTGGGGTGGGGGGTGGGATAACGCTCTGCGTGCAAGAGCAGGAAAGTTGAAACACTACCATTCCTAATGACATTTTCTTGGAAGGAAGGTCCCACTGAAATCAGTTTTCGTGCAAATCTGTCAGATCTTTTAATTTCAGATAGAAACTACTCGTGCAAAATTTTCGTGGATATTGTAAGTCCTGTGAGCCTAGGATTTGCATGGTGTTTAAACTTTTACCCAGAACAAGAATGGCTGGGGAAACCCAGCTAGATGGCTGGGGCATAAATAATAAAATTATTATTAATAATAATTCTTATTTTAGTCCGATTTGCAGGTTTGCTTTCTCCTCCACCGACCCTTGTAATTTTTCAAAGGCTAGCATGATAATACAATACTGTGAGAACAACTCCTAGGGACCATGGAGGCTTCAGCTCCGCCAATAAAATATTTGAGGGGGCTGGAGGCTCACCCCCCCAAGGTGATGGGCACTGCCATTCAAATGGTATGTGCGCACTGCATCATGTGATCGATTATGTGAGCAGGGCTTACCTGGGCTCCCACAATATTTTATTCAAGTTAGCACCCCTGGTTACACAGAAATAAACATGGCACAAACTTTTATGTACCTCCAGGTATAGGGCGGTATATAAATTCAAATAATACTATCTTGCCAGAGTGGTGCATGCTCTAGTTATCTCCCGCTTGGACTACTGCAATGCACTCTATGTGGGGCTACCTTTGAAGGTGTCCCGGAAACTGCAATTAATCCAGAATGCGGCAGCTAGACTGGTGACTGGGAGTGGCTGCCGAGACCATATAACACCAGTTCTTAAAGATCTTCATAGGCTCCCAGTACGTTTCCGAGCACAATTCAGAGTGTTGGTGCTGACCTTTAAAGCCCTAAACGGCCTCAGTCCTGTGTACCTGAAGGAGTGTCTCCACCCCCGTCATCCAGCCTGGACACTGAGGTTCAGTGCTGAGGTCCTTCTGGCGGTTCCCTCGCTGCGAGAAGTGAGGTTACAGGGAACTAGGCAGAGGGCCTTCTCAGTGGTGGCGCCTGCCCTGTGGAACGCCCTCCCAGCAGATGTCAAGGCAATAAACAACTATTTTACTTTTAAAAGACAACTGAAGGTGGCCCTGTTTAGGAAAGTTTTTAATGTCTGATGCTGTATTGTTTTTAATATTCTGTTGGAAGCCTCCCAGAGTAGCTGGGGAAACCCAGCTGGATGGGTGGGGTATAAATGATAAGTTGTTGTTGTTGTTGAATAATAATAATAATAATAATAATAATAACAACAACAACAACAACAACAATACAGTAAAACAATATGTGCTTTTAAACCAAGCAGGCAGCTGCATATTGACTGTGGTGTATATGTTGCATTTAAATTGAAAACAATTCTTAGACTGCAGCTCAAAAAACAGCAGGAGGGAAATCTCTACACCCCAACCTTCTTAGCCCAGGATCACATTTATAAACATCAGAAACCCTGTGGGTCCCACAAAATATTCATTTCACAGTAGTAAAGCTAGAGATGCTCTGCATTGCACAGTGCTATCATTGGACCAGCTGAGTGTGTTCCACATTGACTGGCAGCTGCTCTGTTTGGTTTCAGCCAATGGCATTTCCTTTTGCCCAGGCTTGAACTTGCGGTACCTTTTAAATACAAAAGAAGAAGATGCCTCCACATTTGTATACATTTTTTTTTTTTTTTGGTCATAAACCAACAACCCAGTCCGGGAGAGGTGAGGGCGGGTGGGATGCCCTCTGCTCCATAATCATGTTACGCTTTGCTGCGAAGTAGTTGGGTATTGCATTATGATCCGACTGCCCAAATGCATGTGAAATTTCAGTGCTGATTTCTGGCCCGTGCCTATTTGCTTGTGTGCTCTTGTTGTGGAGATATGAGATGGGGACAACTATCTCAGAACCACATCAGGATGAGTATTCAATTAATAGCCAATGTTGTCTAATCTCCCTGCAAATTGAAGAATTAATGTTCAATAAACAGGAGGCATGGCCTGAGGAGAGTCCTAGTTGCTGCATCAGGAAACTTGGCAGACCAGATTAGGCCCATAAACCAGAAGCTCCCCATCCCCAAATTATGCTATGCAGATGAGTAGATATATATATATAAGGACGACATGCCAACATCAGGTTTGCATTGATGAAAACTCTCTATGTTTTGTTAGAGCAACGGAACAAAATAACCAAAAATGGTACTTGCCATTTATGCAGCTCCATCCTAATTTACTGGTGGAAAATAGGGGACTGTTTGACACAGTTCCACAAGAAAGGCTATGTTTTCTTAATGGGTATCATTATTATTTTCCAAATTCCTTTACAATGAACATAGTAAATTTTGCTCACTGTAGCTTTTAAAATGAAACTGTTTTGCATTCTTAGGGCAACATTTTAGGAAATTTCTACCTACCCCTTTTAACTGCCATTTTGTTTCAACCTCATCTGCAGTTCTATAGCTGACTTAATACAGTGGGAATGCCATAAATAAATGCTCAGTGTTTAAGGAGATAACAGAAATCACTGCGTTAAAGCTGACCGAAAGTCCAGAGGTAGCATTGTTATCAATTTACGATGGGGTGGAAGCTTCGCAGCCTCTGGAAGAATTGCTCACAAATTTATTGACAGCTGCACAAATTATTATAGCTAGGAAGTGGAAGGGGTAAGGAGAATATAAAATGGAAGAATGGTAGAGTTGTGGGATATAGCTATTAACGATAAATTAACATGTGCCATCAAGGTAAGAGAGGGAATATGCAGGAGAAATGATTTTGAGGAGACATGAAAGGTGTTTGTAGAATTTGTGCTGTTAAAGCGGAAAGGGCTCAAACCATCACAAGAGGTGTTGAAATTTTAGGAGGTTGGATAGTTACAATGGAATGGTCTCAACGGTGGGGGGCACTTTTTATTCTTATTTATTTATGATTATTACTTTGTCAAAATAAAAAATAAAATAAAGAAATGCTCCACCTTGTCAACATTATATCACCTCTTTTTTGGGGGGGGGTCAGTTGCCTTTTATTGACACACTGTGTGTCGGAGAAAGCATCACAGCAACAGAATAAAAGAGCCCCAGTGATCTTCAGGGGTATAGATTGAAGATTTTGACTTGTGTGTATGCATGTGTGAGTTGAGCTTGTGGCTAAGATTCTCATGACTGTTGAGGACAATATGCAATTATATTATTATACGTCCCAAGTTTTCATCTCAAAAGTACCCTGGTCAAAATGCCCCTTGGAAAAATAATTGAAGTCTAATAAGATTCATCCTGGGATGTTGTAGCATTTTTCTGTCAGTGCATCAGATCACTAATCCCTTTCCGTCCTCCACATCTTCGCATCATGTGTTCTAGTCATCTTATTTTCAAATGTTAAATATTATTTTAATATTTCTTTTTTGAGTAAGAGTTTCACTCCCCCAGGATCTGGTTGCATTAAATCATTGCGGGAGGCGGGAGGCGGCATGCTTTCGTAAATCAGGGTGGGGTGGCTCTACACATCCTTGCTGGCTGGGGCTGCAGGACTTGTAGTTCAAAACATTATTATTATTATCATTATTATTATTATTATTATTATTATTAATTTATGTATTTATGTATTTATTTATACCCCGCCCATCTGGCTGGGTTTCCCAAGCCACTCTGGGTGGCTCCCAAAATAATATTAAAAACACAATAAAATATCAAACATTAGAAACTTCCCTATACAGGGCTGCCTTCAGATGTCTTCTAAAAGTCTGGTACAGTGGTGCCCCGCAAGACGAATGCCTCGCTAAACGAAAAACCCGCAAGACGAAAGGGTTTTCCGATTTTTTAGCGGCTTCGCAAGACGAATTTCCCTATGGGCTTGCTTCGCAAGACGAAAGCCCATAGGGAAATCTCCGGGGACAGTGGGGAAGCGCAGCGCGCCTTCTCCTCTGTTCCCGGACCTGTCCTAAGGCTTGCGGTGGGAGGTCCGGGAACAGAGGGGAAGGCGCGAAGGGCTTCTCCTCTGTTCCCGGGGCTTGCGGTGGGAGGAGGGTTTTTCCTCCCCACCGCCAACATTCAGAACAGCGTTCTGAATGTTGGCGGTGGGGAGGAAAGCCCTCCTCCCACTGCAAGCCTTCAGGACAGGTCCGGGAACAGAGGGGAAGGTGCGCAGCGCTTCTCCTCTGTTCCCGGGGCTTGCGGTGGGAGGAGGGTTTTTCCTCCCCACCGCCAACATTCAGAACAGCATTCTGAATGTTGGCGGTGGGGAGGAAAGCCCTCCTCCCACCGCAAACCTTCAGGACAGGTCCGGGAACAGAGGGGAAGGTGCGCAGCCTGCTGCCCCGCGCGAGGGGCGCTCTTAAGCAGAGCGCCCCTCGCGCGGGGCCGACATTCGCCGCTTGGAGAGCCCTGCGGGGAAGTCCTGCAGGGTTCCCCAAGCTGCGAATGTCTGCGCCGCGCGAGGGGCGCTCTGCTTAAGAGCGCCCCTCGCGCGGGGCAGCAGGCTGCTATCCGCAGCTTGGAGAGCCCTGCGGGGCTCCCCAAGCTGCGAATGTCTGCCCCTCGCGCGGGGCAGCAGGCTGCTATCCGCAGCTTGGAGAGCCCTCTGGACCTCTTCTGAAGGCGGGTGGGGGGCAAAAGTCTTTGTCCCCCCGCCTGCCTTCCCGGGGGATTTTAAAATGCTGGCGGGCAGCAGCAAAGGCTTCGCTGCCGCCCGCCAGCATTTTAAAATCGCCCCAGGACAGCGGAGAAGTCTCCGCTGTCCCGGGAAGGGGGGGGGAAGCAAAGACTTTCGCTCCCCCCGTAGGCCTTCAGAAGAGGTCGGGGGACAGACTGTCCCCGGACCTGGTCTGAAGGCGGTTTCCATAGGAACGCATTGATTGATTTTCAATGCATTCCTATGGGAAACCGTGCTTCACAAGACGAAAAACTCGCAAGACGAAAAGACTTGCGGAACGAATTAATTTCGTCTTGCGAGGCACCACTGTAGTTGCTTATTTCCTTGACATCTTATGGGAGGGCGTTCCACAGGGCGGGTGCCACTACCGAGAAGGCCCTCTGCCTGGTTCCCTGTAATCTCACGTCTCGCAGTGAGGGAACCACCAGAAGGCCCTCAGAACTGGACCTCAGTGTCCGGGCTGACAATGAGGGTGGAGATGCTCCTTCAGGTATACTAGGCCAAGGCTGTTTAGGACTTTAAAGGTCAGCACCAACACTTTGCATTTTGCTCAAAAATGTACTGGGAGCCAATGTAGGTCTTTCTGAACCAGTGTTATATGGTCTCAGCAGCCACTTAGACTACATCGCATTGGGAAAGACTGTTCTACAGAGAGGATCTGGGTTGTAAACATTCCTGAATGTGTTATATGTTAGCATCTTCATTGCCATGCGAAGAAACAGTATCGTTTTAAGCAGCAACTCTGCAACCTTGCAAGCCAAAGCAGTAAGCAATGTGGAAAACTGCTTCATGGCGACTTTTATTGAAATCGCATAGATAGACCAATTTTCAAACTTGTGTTATTAATGCCCAACAATTCCTAAGAAATGATATTTGCAATGGGGTATAAACTGCAGGATATAATCCTGCCAACCTTCACCCCACATCTTGTTCCAAGTGGTACCTTGGTAGTTGAATAGCTTGGCTCTCTAACAAATCTGCTCCCGAACGCTGCAAACCCGGAAGTGAATGTTCCGGTTTGCGAACGTTTTTCAAAAGCCGAACATCCGATGCAGCTTCTGCTTGAGTGCAGGAAGCTCCTGTAGCCAATCGGAAGCTGTGCCTCAGTTTTTGAACCGTTTCAGGACTCAAACAGAGTCCCAGAACCAGAATTTGAGAACCAAGGTACCGCTGTACATTGAATCATGGTTTGGCAGTACTGCCTGGAAAAACCTGAGCAAAGCCAGCCACGCATGGAGCTTGCATGAGCTCTCATCTCCTACTTCCGTGTAGATGGGAGAAGGATTTGGCAGGGTTTTGTTTTACTTTCACATGGGCCTTGCTACAGAACCCATCTTCAGACCACGTGTCGTGCTTTGTCGAGAAGAGTTTGTTTGCATGTCAACGTTGCCATACACGAACCGAGCCAAATCTTGTTGCTAGGTGTATGTTTGCCTCTTCGTAATCGCACTTCCCTTACAAGAACTACCCAGATCTCATGCGAGAGAAACGTTCCCATGTTGCCGACTGTATCTAACGTCCTCCTTTCTGACCTCTTTGTTCAGGTACTTTGAATGATCAGGACATAATGACAGCTGAAGACTCCGCTGCCAGGATGAGTAACGATGCTTCCAATATGCAGTCAAATAAGGTCCCCGAAGGTGTGGCCGGCGCACCGAACGAAGCTGCGCTTCTGCAACTAATAGAACGTACGGGTTACGCCATGGTGCAGGAGAACGGGCAACGCAAGTATGGTGGACCACCACCGGGCTGGGAAGGCCTTCATCCTCCCCGCGGATGCGAAGTCTTTGTGGGCAAAATCCCTCGCGATGTCTACGAGGATGAGCTAGTGCCCGTCTTCGAAACCGCGGGGAGAATCTACGAAATGCGCCTGATGATGGACTTTGACGGGAAAAACCGTGGCTACGCCTTTGTGATGTACACCCAAAAATACGAAGCCAAGCGTGCCGTCAAGGAGCTGAACAACTACGAAATCCGTCCAGGGAGGCTGTTAGGGGTGTGCTGCAGCGTGGACAACTGTAGGCTGTTCATCGGAGGGATCCCCAAAATGAAAAAGAGAGAAGAAATTCTAGAAGAGATCTCCAAGGTGACGGAAGGCGTGCTCGACGTCATTGTGTACGCCAGCGCAGCGGATAAGATGAAAAACAGAGGATTTGCCTTCGTGGAGTACGAAAGCCACAGGGCAGCCGCCATGGCGAGGAGGAAACTGATGCCAGGCCGAATCCAGCTTTGGGGTCACCAGATTGCAGTTGACTGGGCCGAGCCGGAAATCGATGTCGACGAAGATGTCATGGAGACGGTCAAAATCCTGTACGTGAGGAATTTGATGATTGAAACCACCGAGGATACAATTAAGAAAGTGTTTGGGCAGTTCAACCCCGGGTGTGTGGAACGGGTTAAAAAAATACGAGATTATGCCTTTGTACACTTCACGAGTCGGGAAGATGCTGTTCATGCCATGAATAATCTCAATGGGACTGAACTCGAAGGGTCGTGCCTGGAAGTTACCTTAGCCAAGCCAGTAGACAAGGAACAGTACACTCGCTACCAGAAAGCAGCAAAAGGAGGAGCAACACCTGAAGTCACTCAGCAGCCAAACTACGTTTACTCATGTGATCCATACACCCTGGCATATTATGGATATCCGTATAATGCTCTGATTGGCCCAAATCGAGAATATTTTGTGAAAGGTTAGTAGACAACTTTTGGCCCCCTTTGGGGTTATCTGGGCCAGCTTTCCTTAAGTACAGCAGTGGCATGGAAATTCTGGTGGTTATTGATCCAGAGCAGATTCTAGCGTATAGTTAGCAGAGTAAAAACCTAAACATGTTGCATGTCAAAAATAGACCAGAGGCAATTGTATTTCATCCCACAGAGCTTTACAGCAGGCAAATGAGCATAATGATCACAAATCCCAATACATTCAGGATTGGCACTGTCCATAAGAAATCCAGTTGGCGTGGACTAGGGGCACTAGGCTAGTCCCTGAAATATTCCCAGTAAATTAGAGTATTGAAATATTAAAGCCTTGCGCCTCCTTCCCAAATCCTGGGAAGCTTCTACCCAGCTTAGGGAGGCGTGTGCGATGTTCCCAAGAGGGTCAAAGAGCCCTCCTGCCATCTTCCCAACACTTGCCCAACTTTGGGAAGGAGGCATCGGGGCTCCAGCATTCTGTCCAAGGCCAGGAACCTACTTCTGTATTGTTATCTTCTAGTGATACTAAACTTGTGTATTATCTCCATGCTTGTTGGTTCAGAAACGAAACAGGGCTTCCCAACACTACAGTAGGGGTTTTGGCAAATTTATGAGACTCTAGACATGGACACGGGTGGCGCTGTGGGTTAAACCACAGAGCCTAGGACTTGCCGATCAGAAGGTCGGTGGTTCGAATCCCTGCAGTGGGGTGAGTTCCTATTCCTGGTCCCTGCTCCTGCCAACCTAGCAGTTCGAACGCACATCAAAAGTGCACGTAGATAAATAGGCATCTCTCCGGCGGGAAGGTAAACAATGTTTCTGTGCACTGCTCTGGTTCGCCACATGACCCAGAAGCTGTATGCCAGCTCCCTTGGCCGTAAAGCGAGATGAACGCCGCAACCCCAGAGTCGTCCGCAACTGGACCTAATGGTCAGGGGCCCCTTTACCTTTAGACGTGGATATGCGCATATGTAATTTTATGTGTCGCGGCTTATGACATGAAAAATATACCCAACTACAACTTGACAAAAGTAGTCATAAACAATAAATAAAACATTTAAAAATACGCAGCCCGACAGGCATGTCTATTCAATCACAAATTTAAAAAGAAATGGGGGGGGGGGAGGAGAGGCAAAAACAGTCTGAGGAAGACTGAGAATGCTCAAAGAGCTCCAGGAGAAAACAGACTGGTGAGCTTAGTGGTTAAGGTTTTATTTTTTTCAAAGGAACATGGGTGGAAGGTGAATTCACCTGCTTGAACCCCCTAAAAAGCTGTAGTACCCGGAGGCAGGAACTGGAGGCAGGGTTCTACAAAGCTGAAAGGTGAATAAATAACCCCTACCTTTCAGGTAGAAGGAAAGGGAACATTTCCATTTGCTGCTTCCTTTAAGCCTTTTCAATGCCCACCCCTGCCAGTATATAGCAATAAAAACCCCTGCATTTGGACCTGCCAATTTTAGGGCTATATACTGGGACGGAGGTTTCTAGGGAATGGGAAAGCAAATAGGCACTTTTAAAAACTATCTTCTCTCCCATGACCCGGCAGCTGGATGCCGGCTCCCTCGGCCAATATAGTGAGATGAGCACCGCAACCCCAGAGTCGGCCACGACTGGACCTAATGGTCAGGGGTCCCTTTACCTTTACCTTTACCTTTACCTTTAACCATCCAGGGATCCTTTAGCTTTTAGCTTTTACCTTATTATCATTATTGCAAGCAGTAATCAGTTTTAGCAACTGAGATCTGCAACAAAATGTTGCTGTGTAGAGTGTTCAGATCACACTCTGTACTCCTTGGGCTTTTGGGGTTTCCCCCCCCCCCCCTCTTAGGCAGTCGGCCAGCTTTAATCACAAAAATGAAATGCCTGCAGGGTTTTCCTGCTGCAGAAAGCTCATGTGAGAGCGTCCCAGAGCCCATGAATCTCTCTACCTTGCTTGGGGATGAGGACCAAGGCCTGCTTAGGTCCAGAAAGATCAAGATGATGGCGCAGGGGCAGTTATGGGGTTGTCCTGGTTATATGCAGTTTTGACTTTACACGCAATCCTTGGAACCGAAGTCCCCACGCAAGTTGTGAGTCACCTGTAACTCGGACATCTAAAGCAGTGTTAGAAAATGTTGCTAGGACACTCAACCGATGAGACAAGAAGATAGCAAAATACTAAAATACTCCTTAAGCTGAAATAAAAACATGTACCAATCCTAACAGCTAATTACTGGGCTTTGCATTCAGTACTACAGATAAGGCAAAAGGCTCTTGCACTCTTTGTAAACCTTTCGTTCCTTCCTTCTTCCAGCATTAGATTGCAGACTTTCCAGTCGAGTGGATGCTAATGCTTCCTTGTGAGTTTAGCGGATCCATTGTATGGTGTGTGTTTTCTATTCCCAAGCAGGCAGCGTTCGAGGCAGAGGACGAGGTGCAGCAGGGAACAGACTCCCTGGCCCGAGAGGCTCGTACCTGGGGGGCTATTCTGCAGGCCGCGGCATATATAGCCGATACCACGAAGGGAAAGGGAAACAGCAAGAAAAAGGATACGAACTTGTGCCCAATTTGGAATTGTCTGCTGTCAACCCCGTGGCCATTAAACCCGGCACTGGTCAGTATGATTTATAGAGATGGGGAGCTAAATATGTTCTCCTTTTCAGGGTGCTTTTAGATATCAGCTTTCCCTGCAAACCTATTCAGTAGCTGTCAGAGTGCTATCAGTGGCTCAGGGAAGTATAAATACGAGGAAAAGATTATTACAGTCCTTTTTTATTTCAAACTTTACAGGGAGAGGCTATAGAACCCAGCCTCGTGGATATAGAACCCAGCGTCTTTGAGCTCTTTGCTCTCCTACGGGGGAGAGGCAAGTTCTGCCGATTAAGGTTGGACATATTCCATGAGACTCTTGATCTCAGCATCATGGGTTTGAACCCTGCATTGGGCAGAAGAGCCCTGCCTTGCAAGGGTCGGACCCTGGTGGTCCCTTCCAACTCTACAATTCTGTGATTCCATGGTTCTAATTTCAGTTTCTCCCTGTTTCTCATTTTTTCCAATCTTAAATCCATTTCCACATCAGTCTGTGAAGTAAGCCCTCCTGGAAATTCATCAGGATTTAAGTGCATTTCTCCCCCTAACATTCACATGTTCATATGCAATTTCCCCTAAATATACACATTTTTGCAGAGCAATTTTCCCCTAACAGAATGCGGTTTTTGTAAACTGTTTTCAACAACATATGCATTTGTTGATGCGCCCTTTACCACAGTGTTCCATTTTTGTACACATTTCTTGGAGGGAGAACTTCACTGCGAAGTTTGGAAAAGAGCACATTTCAAAGGGTGACTGTGTTTCAGTTCTTGTTTCAGAAAAGAGGTTCAAATGTGAACGGAATTGAGTTCCTCCCACACCCCGAGTGCCAATTCTCCTTCATCCCTAGTGCCAATTCCACCTCTCCTCCACAGTCCCTGAAGATCAGCTTCTGAGATCTGGGGGACCCTCCAAACAAAGTGAAGGGTGGTGTGAGGGGCTTCAGGAAGCAGAGCGAATGGGCGAAACCGGCCTCCCCTCCTCCTCTCTTAGTGGAGGCATCTGCCAAAGCAAAAGCCCTGTGTAGACCAGAGCTTTTGCAAACTGCGTGTCGCGACACTTTAGTGTGTCAGCTGCAGTATGTTGGTGTGTCATGCAAACGCTCCCCACGTTCTTCCTGAGGTTGGAAAGCAGTTAGCAAAACTGAATTACTGCATCGTGAAATGATGCATGTCTAAAAAGTGCATCGCCAACATGAAAAGTTTGGAAAGCTCTGTGCACACAAAGTCATCAAACTGGATTGCATCCTAGGTCCGCCTAGGTCCAACATGTTAGAAAAGGCAAGTAATGTTGTGTCCTGCTCGTGTGAGCAAATATGCACATATCAGAGAGAGAAGTCGCTTTCATGTGCATCTGTCAGGGACTGGGCAGAGGAGGAATGGTGGAGACTGCCTCCCCAGCCTGACCCTTCCAGAGAAGAAGACAACAGTTCAGAATTACAACAGGGGTTTGAGGGAGGTCACAGCCCAGAGGCAGATGAAGGGGAAAGCTGGAAAATAATGGGAGAGGAGGAAGAAGAAGTACCAGAGGGGGGACCGCTGACGGACACAGTGTCTTTAGAAAGCATTCCAGATCCCCCCTCTCCCAGAACCCAGCGGGCATTGAAAGTAGGAGAGCAGAGAACTCAGAGGCAGAAGGCACAGGCCAGCCATCGCAGGGATGACGTATAATGGGAGAGGCGGAGGGGGTGGGGTTTCCCTCGGAGCAACACCATTACTCTAAGAGGCTGCATTTCTAAGCCTCTCTCTGTGAATATTGAATAAAAGCATTGGTAAGAACTTTCCTTGTCATATCCATTCCTGGCCACCTACCGTGGGGATAGGGACGCGGGTGGCGTTGTGGGTTAAACCGCAGAGCCTAGGACTTGCCGATCAGAAGGTCGGCGATTCAAATCCCCGCAATGGGGTGAGCTCCCGTTCCTCGGTCCCAGCTCTTGCAAACCCAGCAGTTTGAAAGCGCACCAAAAAGTGCAAGTAGATAAATAGGTACCACTCCGGCAGAAAGGTAAACGGCGTTTCCGTGCGCTGCTCTGGTTCGCCAGAAGCAGCTTAGTCGTGCTGGCCACATGACCCGGAAGCTGTACGCCGGCTCCCTCGGCCAATAAAGCAAGATGAGCGCTGCAACTCCAGAGTCGGTCACGACTGGACCTAATGGTCAGGGCTCCCTTTACCTTACGGTGGGGATTGGAACTTCTGATGCCTGACTGCATCTGAGGAAAGGAATGCGTTCCATGACATTCCACAATGTGCTCCGGAACCCGTACATATCAAGCTAGATTAAAAACTACAACAACAAATGTCAAGAGTGCCAGGATTATGATTGTCTCAAGTGTAGACTGAAAATATCCCGTTCTGGTCTATTTCAGTGGCTATCCCAACTATTGGTACCCAGTATTCCGTGTTTCAAGCAGCGCCAACAGCAAAGATGATCGAGGATGGGAAAATCCACGCCGTTGAGCACATCATCAGCCCCATTGCTGTCCAGCAGGATCCTGCTAGTGCGGCGGCAGCTGCAGCCGCCGCCGTATTACCTTCAGTTTCAACCCCTCCTCCTTTTCAGGTAAATTTTCATCAAGGTGTAGAAAGCCTGGCTTCTTGCCATGCTGCTGTTGAGAGAGTGTCCTTGTTGAGAAAACGAGACCCCTGTCTCCCAAGTTCGTTCACTTACGCTGCATGTGGGATCTGGCGGGAGCATATTGTTATTATTTATCAAAATAAAATAAAAATACAAGGGAAAAGCACAAAATACATAATAAAAGTACAAACAGCACAAAACCATAATCTCCCCGCCCTGTGTGTGCAGGATAGATGTGCCAAACCAACACATTTTCAGGGCCCCAACCAAATACCTGGCATATCCAATTGTGTGAAGATAGATAATCTGAACATAAATTATTTCAAAGTTTTTTGGGGGGGTAGGTGATGATTAGGGATGCCATGTGTCCTCTTTTCCCAGGACACATCCTCTTTTTCAGGGGTTAAATTTCCGTCTGGGTGGATTAAATTTGTCAAAATGTCTCTGGTTATACTTTCTGTTTGAGACATGTCTATAGCTGGTGGTTGCTTTCCTTTTCTCTTTCTCACCCCGCCCCCCAGCAATATATCACAGCTTCTATAGTCTACATATAGTAGGGGTATTGAAAATGAGAGTTGTCATAGCGTCCTCTTTTTTTGCTCTTCAAAATATGGCAACCCTAGCAATGATCATCAGAACATGTCCCTGTTTCTATAGCATCCCTCACAGTGAAGTACAAAGTCCTCTGAGGGTGTTTGAGAGACGCTGGTTTGGTGAAGGCAGAAAGCGACCAAGTTACAGACAGCAAATTCTCACTGTTCCAAGAAAAAGGATGTGGCCTGGTTTCTAAAATATGCTTAGGCATGCAGGCTATAGATCAGTCGGTAGAGCATGAGACTCTTCCTCTCACGGTCGTGGGTTCGAGCCCCACATGGGGGTCGGACTTCATGGCCCTCGTGGCTGCTTCCGACTGGACAGTTCTACGATTCTATATTGTAGCAGACTTTTTTCTTTCTTTTCTTGGGGGGGCGGGAACTATTTCGGGGATTGAGATTTCACTGTTGTCGTTTCCAGGGCCGGCCCTTAACTCCCGTGTACACGATGGCTCCCAACGTGCAGAGAATCCCAGCCGCGGGGATTTATGGCGCAAGTTACGTTCCCTTCGCTGCCCCAGCCACAGCGACGATAGCCACACTACAGAAGAATGCCGCTGCTGCAGCCGCTGCAGCCGCTTACGGCGGCTATGCCAGTTATATCCCTCAGGCATTCCCAGCTGCAACATTTCAGGTTCCGATTCACGATGTCTATCAAACCTATTGAAACAGCTGGTCTTTTTTTTGGGGGGGGGGTTAGAGGGTCTGGGGTGGGAGGGGTGGGATGGGATTGAATTGAAGGAACATTTTACTATTTATGAAGAAAGAACCTACTGCGGATGACTTAAACTTGGATGCCAGAAAACTGCTGATAAAACCTGGAAGTGAAGTTCATATCAACGATACCATCGAGTTTGAAATCTTTTATACATATGAAGTTTTTACTAACTTTTTAGGCTGTTTTAAAAATTTTTAATATGCCTGTATTCCTACATTTCTAAAACGGCTTGTTTTTCCAGTGCCCATTCTTCTATGCAGGTTTATTACACAGCGGTAGGTTTTTAAGCAATTATTTTCACCATGTTTGTGGTATGAAGGTTATTTTTTAGCAAGTTCTGCACTCCAGAGATTTCTATTTTGTAGTGCCTTTAATAATATATCAACTAAATATTGAAAAAGCGCATCTGAGCAGCTAGGGAAAAGTTTTTAAACAATATATTTTGAAGACTATATTCATATTTAAAGAATACATGCAATAGTTTTTTTTTTTTTAAAGAAAGAAATTATATACAAACGTGTGTCTTATTTAAAAAGTTAAACTGGAAAGTGCAATTTGAAAGTGACTGAGACCTCTGCATTACGTCCTGGCATTTGTATGGTTTCTTAGTTATCTGGAGCCACAGCGAAGCCCCTCTTTGTTGATATAAAGATGCTCCTATGAATTAGCTCGGTTAAATTACGCTTAATTTTGAGAATAACCTGCTCCACAGAGCCACCTTGGATATTTAGCAGCATTCTTTAATATTTTCCAGGCTCCGAGCATAAGCAAGAAGCAAGTCTATTATATTTCACAGAAGGAAAATATTCTTCCAATTTGCTCATTTACTACAGAAGCAGTTGCCCTAGGATTTTTATTTTTAAGGGTTTATGGAACCCTACGGCATCGCTGCACATGTGAGTACAGTCATACCTCGGGTTACAGGCGCTTCAGGTTGCGTGTTTTTCTGGTTGTGCACCGCACCGAACCCAGAAGTACCGGAACGGGTTACTTCCAGGTTTCTGCGCTAACTCGCGCTTTGCACATGCGCAGAAGCACCAAATCATGACCCACCCACGCGTGTGCAGACGCAGCGCTGCGGGTTGCGAACGTGCCTCCCGCACGGATCACGTTCACAGCCCAAGCATCCACTGTAGTATGTAGATTGCTCCAAACTCCATCTGCAAGCTTCTGTCTTTGGTGTTGCTCCTTCATGAGAAAGTAGGCCTTCAGATGTCATGTAACCAAGCTCTCCTGTGGGAGGAACTATTTCTCAGTGGCTCTGCATTAGTCCCTGGCATCTACACAAAATGGATTGGGTAGCAAGTGACCTCTGTGCCAGTCCATAGTAGTCGATACCAGCCTGACCCAGTGCAGTTCCTGTCTTATAGCAACTGTACCTTGGTTTCGTTTATACAAGCACAGAAACCATGGTTAAACTTTGTGGTAGAGTTAGTTGGCTCCCAAGAAGCAGTGGTGTTGTATCCCAAGGTGCAAATGGCAGCATTTATTCTAGATACTCATATTCTGTGCCTTTAGCTTCCATTTTTAAATAGAGGTTAAGCCAAAACTTGAATCTAAGTGAGAATGAACTAAAGGGCTGTTTGTCTCACAATGTGAATACCGGCCATTTTGCCCCTGAGTCAAGAGGTTTTTAATATCTTTCTCAGATTTTTTTATACATGGTATTTGACTCGTGACCAGTGGCCTTCGATGCCCGCTTCCATAGTTTCAGCTTTGGATAACTTTTTGTCTGTCCTAAATCCTTACCAATTTGACCTCTTTGGGTTGGCTGAATTTTGGCCTCGCACAAAGCGCCGCTGAAATTTGAAATTGCTCTGCTGCCATGCGCTAAGGTGTCAGTGTAAGAGGGTAAAAGTAACTGTCTGTGGTGGTACTTCTGCATCAAATCCAAACAAGTCAGGATTCCCTGATGAGGAAATATCAATTCTGCACCAACGCAAGTCAACCTTTGTGACCTGCACATAAAATCTAGTCCGTAGATTTTATGTGCATAGCTGAGGAGCTATGTAGGGCATTGAAGTGCCCCAGCTTTCATCCCCACAACCGCTGGGAGTCTAATTCAACCACTTCTATGACACTAGACTTTCAATCTTCACGCTTTTCATGTGAACTAAAGTCCCTTTTTTTTTTTAAGGACAAAAATTAAAGGGCTCCAGAACTCAGCTTCCTAAGTATATCTTAGCTACTTTCAGTTGGTGATCCTTTTTGTGTATTTGCACGGCATCATGACATTTGCACACAGCTTTCTTTCTAAGTTTTATAACAGTTCGAGAGGAAAATCTGCAGATACGTGGGAGCTCACTACATATACCGGTTACTCACATGTGCAGAGATTCAAAGGGGATAGTAGATTCCCTTTCCTACTTTGGGTTTTCTCATGTCCTGCTTTAGCGCTTTATACATGAATAACTTCTTTGAACTCCATAATGTGAACAAGCCCTGCGTCCCAGTATAGTCTCAAACCTTCGTTCTTTTTCTAGTGTATGCTGTAGAGACAAAAGAATGTACGCTAGTGTAGTCCAGGACGAAACATGCTCTTGTTCACCATAAATATTGCTTATTAAAGTAGCTGCATCAGTTTCTTGCTGAGGTTAAGGGGCATAGTAATACAGTACTTAAGTGGGTTTTGTTCTCTCGCCTTATTCTCCTTTCCACACATGATTCCCATTACCATTTAATGGGACTTGTGCATGTACACCGGAGAAGGAAGTTATATGGACCGCTTTTTGTTTTTTTAAAGCCTGTAAATATATTTGCAGTACATTTTAAAAGTCGTTTTATTTCTCTGTATTACACGGCAATGCGGTGTGCCACAAAGTCAATGTTTTATTTCAACGGTTATTAAAGAAGAAGGAGGAGGTTAAGTAATATTATTGCAGTGTTTTGTGGCCTGTTTCAAGGCTTTTTTGTAGTAGTGCAGTGAATGTAAAATACAGTAAACTTTGCAATGAGTGGTTCGGTCGGCTTTAGGCGACGTGGCCCAGTACCACTTGAAACTTAGGTGCCTTAGATGAATCTACAGATGATGCGTGGATTCCAAGGGGTCGTGAAGGGAGCCCTTTTGCACTCAACCACACTGCTGCTTCAGCAGACCCTCCCACCGATTTGCCCCAAAGAGATGCTCCCACAAATCTGGAAACCTGCTGAAGCTAGAAGCAACCACAGAAACCCTAGTGATTTGAGTAGGATTCCTTGGGCCACATAGACAGCATCCTGGGATCCCAACCTGGGCATTCAGTATGTACAGATGTCTAAGGCAATGGCTGAATTCAGAAGCTTAGGTAATGCTTAGAATTAAAGAAGAGCTTTGTGTGCAGTTTTCAGAATCCAGACAGCCCTCCTCGGCAAACGTTTCCAGAATTAAAATCCTAAATGAAAATATTCTCAAGGGTATCCTTCCCGCACCCTCATCTTACAGGAGAACTGGAAAGCATTTTGCTATAGAAATAAGTAGCAGTCATTATTTTTATTTTTAAAAATGGGTGGTCCTTTAAAATATCCACAACTGGAGGGCTTACTGGTGCACCCTACCTCAAAGGGCCACCGTTAACTACTGATTTTATTTATTTTTTCACAAGCTGCATTGCTTTCGCGTGGCTATCCAAAAAGCCCTGCCACACTTGAAATACATTTGCTTCAAAGCCTGGATCCTAAACATAGTCCAATTGCCCCATGCACGTTAAATTTGAATTTGAGCAGTACTACCACAATTCAGGCAGGGTGGCGCTGTGGGTTAAACCACAGAGCCTAGGACTTGCCAATCAGAAGGTTGGCGGTTCGAATCCCTGCGATGGGTCCCATTGCTCAGTCCCTGCTCCTGTCAACCTAGCAGTTCGAAAGCACATCAAAGTACAAGTAGATAAATAGGTACCGCTCCAGCAGGAAGGTAAACAGCGTTTCCATGCGATGCTCTGGTATGCCAGAAGCATTTTAGTCATGCTGGCCACATGGCCCAGAAGCTGTACGCCGGCTCCCTCGGTCAATAAAGCGAGGTGAGTGCCACAACCCCAGAGTTGGTCACGACTGGACCTAATGGTCACGAGTCCCTTTACCTTTACCACAATTCAGGCAGGGTGGCAAATAATTGAACAAAAAGGTAGCCTAGCCCTCATTAAAAAACCTAGCATTTTGGATGGCCAGCTGGGCTAGAATCCCCCCCCCCAACACCTAGTGTTTGGGGAGGTTTTGCGTTTCGCTGTGTTCTTTTTGAATCGGGGAGCATTCCACCCGTACGAATCGTTACGGTACGATGTGAAGTAGGGCAGTCAAGACACAGGTTTTTCCACTACAACAGAAACTTAAGAGTCCCACTAGCTCACACCAAAGCCCCATCTAGTCCACCATCCTTTTTTCACAGTGGCCAACCAGATGGGGAAACCATAAGTAGGACCTTAGGCCTCTTTCACGGGCTACAGCTATGGAGAAACTCAACACAAGTTGGGGCAACCTTTGAGTGCAACTTTCTGAATCAATCTTTATTTAACCCATGTTAGTCAAGCAGACTTTTTCTCCGCCATCTCCCATTCCGCTATCTTCTGTGAAATCTCTCGTAAAACCGGTTGCCGGTGGCAAAAGCTGCAGGTTACCATGCTCAAACGAAGCACCACTATCTCCTTAATTTTTCATCTCCCACGTGGGAGACCCAATCTTTGAAACCTTTATTCAAACAGGACTGCTTGTGCCAACCTACTCAAGTACTTGAACAGAAGGGAAGCTCTTACTGTATCTTACATATACACGTATAGCATCTGTAAGAAAGGCAGATCCCCAACAAATAACCGAGTGAATGTTCTTTGAAATGCCCATAGGAACTCCGGACAGGTGCAAAGGTGCTGGCTTGCAACACCAGGTAGCAGGGATCATCGAGGCCATTTAAGCGTCAATGAACCACCACTCAGTGGTCTGACTAAACAAACCATTTCATTTATACACTACTGAGGCAAGTTTATGACTTGAAATGTGAACTTTTCTTAGGTTAAGAACAAACTATAGAAAAAGATATTATTATGTATGTTTGCCTTGTTTTCAAATGTGCTATTTACTTTAGGCGTTGTTGTTTTTTTGCTGTATTTCCTGTCCTTTTGTGAATGTCGGTGTTGCTGCTGTTCCATGAAAAGTACTTTCCTAGGCGGTAGTAAATAAAACATTCCTTAAAAACAGATGGTTATCCATATGAGAATTGTCTTTTAACAACGGGGTCTCTCCGGCTGTTTCCTCGGCGTTTAAGACAGTGGAACCATAAGGGTGGGACTCTTCTCAGAAGAATGATCGGAAGCGGTGGCGGAGCTTAGGTAAATATCACCCAAAGAGGTGGGGCACAGAGGGAGCCCACCGCGGCAGCAGCACAGGGGCACACTTGCATGCCCAGGTCCAACATTGCCACACACTCTTCTCTCGCTGCCAGAGCTGCCGAACCACCTGCAAGAAAGCAGGAGCTTTCTCTAGCGCCACAGCCGTTCTCCGACTCGTGGGTCAACCTTGACCCTGCGAAGGGGGAGCCACAACTGGGTGCATCAGATGGGACATGCAGAGAGCGATCTTCACCCTCCGTGCTCTCCAGCCCCCGCTGCCGGCAGGGCATGAGGGGGATCTCAGGGTGTGTGTGTGCCTGGTTCACACCCAGATTGTGTGCCCAGGGTCACACGCCCCTAAGCTACACCACTGGTCAGGAGGTCCTCCAATTGCAGAGCGGTCTCCTTCTCACATGTTCAAGTCAGTGAAGGCCTACACGTTACCATCCAAAGAGGGCAGGGAACTCAGAGTCTAAAACTGCTTAACGGCACTGCTGTTTTCAGATGAGGCCAGGAATAGACAGTTTTGAGGCATGTAAAAACAGATGCCTGCTTCCTCCACTCGCTCCAGAAGGCCAAGCCAAGTTTCCCGATCGCATGGTATTATAGGCTGGCTGGTGATATTGATAGAGTGTGTGTGTGTGCCATATTGGACCATCCACACATTATTCCACTTTATTACTGATAGTTGTGTGATGCTTTTCCCCAGGACCCGAGCACACCCAGCCCCAATGAGGATATCTAGTTCTTTATTGGAAAAACACTCAATTGCATCAGCTCCAGAGGTGCTACTTTCGGCGCTGAGGTCTAAACCACTGAGCCTCTGGGGCTTGCCGATCAGAAGGTTGGCGGTTTGAATCCCCGCAACGGAGTGAGCTCCCATTGCTCTGTCCCAGCTCCTGCCAAACTAGCAGTTCGAAAGCACACCAGTGCAAGTAGATAAATAGGTACCACTGCGGCAGGAAGGTAAACGGCGTTTCTGTGTGCTCTGGTTTCCGTTACAGTGTCCTGTTGCAGAAGAAGTGGTTTAGTCGTGCTGGCCACATGAACCAGAAAGCTGTCTGTGGACAAACGCCAGCTCCCTTGGCCTGAAAGCAAGATGAGCACCACAACTGTATAGTTATAGTAATTTGTATAGTAATAGTAAACTGTATAGTAATTTGACTGGACTCAACCATATAGGGGTCCTTTACTTTTACCTTTTTACTCTTGCTAAGAAGCTAGTTAGGTGTCTACCTCTTCAGACTTGTGCAAAGACCCGGACTTGCTGGCACAACAGCATGACCATGCCCCTTTCGGCTCACTTGAACCCCCTTGTCCAACACAAGGCCCCGTAAGCCACCAGAGACTACTGTGCTGCAACTCCCGCAGCTCCTGTTGCTTTACGTCCCTCCTTGTCCTCTGACACAGGGGACAGAGGAGATTCTGATGGGACGCAAGGAACCTGGTCTATACATTTGCAACATCCAACATGGTGTTCTCAGCTGTCATCGGACTCCAAATCCCATCCTACTTTGCCATTGGGCATGCTGGCTAGGACTGGTGGGAGCATCGGTTAAAAGGATTACACACGAATGTGGGAAGATCAATGACCAGCATCTAAGCCACACTGAACAGTTAATTTATTTTGAAAAGATTGGTGGGAGTTTTAACCCAACGTGCTCTCGACCCAGCTTCTCTGTTTACATCTCTGAGGATCCTTTTTTTGTGCTCAATGCCATTGCCTTTGTGGTTGGGATTTGCAAAAGGAACGGGAGGTTTTCTAAAGAGGATTTTATTTAACAGGAGACGCTGCTTTTAACTCTCTCTCCTTTCGGTCAAATCCACCTCCCAAGGAACACAAACTTCCTTGTTACGCTGTTTTGTCCTTGTAGCTAGTACACAGAGGAGAAGGAGGAAACAGTCGGTAGTTGGCACTTAGTCCATCTCAAACTCGTTTTCCAACATTTCGCAAGTAGCTCGGATCATGTGGTCTGTGGGGAAAGAAACTGAGACTTATAATCACTTTTTCCCACAAAGGAAGGTGTGTTTAGAAAAACAACAACCATATATGTGGCTTTTAAACTACTACGCATTTGGTGGTTTGATCCCAAACAAAGAAGTTTAAGATCATTTTGGGTTTTGTTTTATTTTTTAAACCTGCTTAGTGGGAACCAATTATTTTAAATTCCACATTTAATTTTCTAGCCCTGCCTCTCAGGCAAAATTCCTTTTTTGATACATACTAAGTTATTTGTTTTTTCCAGGTTGATGTGTCATGGGCAGTTTTCTGTAGATGGAATGGAGCCATTACATGCATGGACCACATATGACAACACCCCTGATCTCTATAAGTCAGCTGGGACAGCTCAGTTGGTAAAGCGTGAGACTCTTAATCTGAGGGTTGTGGGTTTGAATCCCACATCGGGCAAGAGATTCTTGCATTACAGGGGGTTGAACTAGATGGCTCTTGTGGCCCCTTCTTACTAGACAATTCTATGATTCTATGTCTTTAGGGCAGGAATACATGGATAGTGTGGGTGGCTCCATGTTTGTGCATGCAATGGTGGCAGAGAGGAAGGAATATGCAGGGCTGGCTTTCTCCTTCCTCTGCCCTCTCCCCATCCCTGAATCTCAGGAAAGGTGAAGGCCAATCCAGCATAATTCACCCACTCAGTATATTTTGCTGCCTGAGGCAAAAGTTGGTGCCCCCCTCCAACATCCTTAGAATTCCGTTCCCAGGATTCTTTGGGGGGGGAAGCCACATTCTTGAAAGGCGTGGTGTGGACTGTGGCTTACTGTGGCTTGCTGGTGTGGACTGTGGGTTACACCAGCAGTTATCACACCTTATTTTGGAGAGAAGGAAGATAACCGAGAGTACAAAAGCGGGGGGAAGGGTGACGTATGCCTCTGGGTAATTATTAAGACATAAATCATGGTTATTTATTTATCCACTCTTGCGTATCCAGCCTTTCTTCCATTATAATGGTGCATGGTGAAAAGGAAGACTTGCTTGTGGAATCAGAGTCTCACATGTCTCCTCGGAGGCTTAGTTACCCTGGATTCATTTCCTCCTTGGGAGTTGCATAATTGCACAATTCTCTGGAATTGCAAAGCTTAGCAAATACCACCGCAGTGTTTTGTTTTTTTTGGTAAAGCATAGACACCAAATTACTGGAATCCAGCTACCTTTTGTCTTGCTGGAGCGCTTGCCCTACCCCCACCCCCTTCCCTTTGCTTTACAAGGTGTTGTTAAAAAGGCTGTGTGACAGCTAATCAAAGCCGCCCTGTTTGTCATGATAACCTGTTGTTTGCTTTACGTTTGGTCCAGGGCTGGGCCCAGGCATGGTAGAGCTTTGGACAGAGATTGCTCTGAAACAGTATGTTTTGGCCATTCATTTGATGGGTGGGACACAAAACATAAGGCCAGAATTTCCTAGATGTCACCGGGATTTCAAAGGTGGAATGTGGCACTCTGTCCTGGATCTTTGATAAGTCAATTGAAAAATTGTTATTGTTTTTTCTGGCGTTTTTGTTATAAAACAAAACTCAACTATTTGGGGGTCTTAAAACCACCCTGACACCATCATGAGCACAAATCATTATGAATGCGCAATAATAAGGATATCTGGACAACTTCTGTGGTTAATTAACGTGTGGTCCAAACACTTTTTATTCCAACCTGGATTGAGCTATGCATGTAGCAAAGTGGTTATCAGCACCCAGGGCAAGGCAAGTAATTTGTGCCCCCTAACCCGTGGATTTGCGCCCCCAAACCCTAACCCCCAGATGTTGCGCCCAGTGTGGCCGGCCCCCCCTGCACCCCCCACGCTACGCCACTGCAAGCAGGAAATCAAAAATCCTAATTCCATTCCTTCCCACTGCTACAGACTCGGGCTCCCATACATCCTGATTGTCCACGACATGTCCTGGAATTCTCCCACGAAAATGGTATTCTGGATTATTTTTTTTAACATCAGGCAAATGTCCTGGAAAACTGGCAATGGGGGTTAAATCAAAAATGCCTAAAACAGCTCCAAAACTCAAAAATTTTCTGAAGAAGCCTTGACAACTTTGAGGTTCGCTTTTAAAAAGCTCAATATGGCACCCCTACAAAACAAAACTCTCCTGAAAGACCACAGGAGGGGGTGGGGAGTAATTTCTTTCTGAAATTTTAAGGAGGCAGCTCAGTTGCTGATTTACCGTTATGAAACTTACAAGATAGATAAAGGTTTCCCATTTCTTCTCTCCTTATATGACTTAACAAAAATGCTGTGCTTCTCACAGGCCTCTCAGTTGCACTTCCTGGAACGTTTTGGGAGCAACGCCATCATCTCACGTGGCACTGAGTCGCTCTCAAGACGTTCAAAGCACTGTGCCCACACAGAGTGGCACAGCTTCCTGCCAGCCAAACTTCCTGGTGGGACCCAGTAAGATCAGTAACAGTCCCCTCCCAAAACTTTCAGAGATCAGGGTTTAAATCCCAGTGAGCTTGGCAGGTATTTGAACCCTGGTCTGTCAGCTTTATTAACCATGAACTCATGCCCTCCAACATTTTTCAGGTGAAGATAGGGACATCCCATTCCATAATGATAATTTTAATATTTATACCCCACAAATCTTATTGTGTTGCCCCAGCCACTCTGGGCAGCTTCCAAGATATATAAAAACACAGAAAAACATTGAACATAAAAAACACCCTTCCCTATACAGGATTGCCTTCAGACAGCTTGGGGGTCGGATAACTCTATACCCTCCAACATTTCTCCAATGACAAGACGGACATCCTAAGGAAAAGTGGGACATTCTGGGATCAAATCAGAAACTGGGATGGCTTCTCTAAATTAGGGACGTCCCTGGAAAATAGGGACAATTGGAAGTGCCAAAGTTTTGTACTCGTTTTGTATTCATTTGTAGCACAAACTCCACATTTTGTACTGCCGCCCCACAAAACTGAGCGATTGATTTATCAAACCGGGGCTTGTAGTTAACACCCAAAAATCTCGCCCTGGTTTGATGTGTCAATTACAGTATTCAGGTTCGGGGAAGGTACAAGATTCAGGGTTCAGTGCACAAAAGAAGTAGAAATGGAAATGTTTGGAAATGATCCCAAATTTCGGGGTTCATAGTCAATAAAGCTTGATGTCTTAACGTTTCTCTGAAAGGGGTTTTTTGGGTTGGATGGGAGGGGTTTTTTATAAAGCTCACTGGGTGATCTTTGGTAAAACAGTGTCTTTCAGCCTACCCTGCACTGCAGTGCAATCTCACTTTAAACTTGATGGAATGAAGGAAAAAGCTAGGAAGTCCCCTTCCTCTGAGTGTGTCTTTCTGATGGCAACTTTGTTCCAGTATGTGCCTTTTGCTGCATGATTATTCAGCAGAAATTAAAAATTCCATCTCAGCTACATTATCTTCTGAATTTCCAACTAATATTGGGAGGGAAAATTCTAAATAAACTAATAACCTTTTCTCTCTTTTTTTCTTTTTTCTTTTTGTGCCAAAGAATGTAAAACAAGGGTGGTGTCAAAGTCAGGGTGTTACTGAAAGGTGGGGTGGCAGGGTACAGCATAATCCTTCACTTCATTTATATAGCACTTTTCACATATATATATAGCACTTTTCACATTGGCATTGTCATCCGCTTTAAAAAAGAGAAAGAATAAAAGTGTTAAGACAAGATTTAGACCCATCGAACCTCTCCACAAACAAATCAGAGGGAATGTCAATTAAACAGCAAATGTTGTTTTGTACTGAGTTGAATAGGATCCAAAATGCAGCAGTCTGATTGGTCCTAGAACAATAGGATTCAGAATGCAGCAGTCTGATTGGTCCGAGAACAATGCAGCAGTATGATTGGTCCACAGGAGCCACCCAATCCAGCTTCAGCTGGAAGTGAATCCGCAACTTGATTGGCCTACAGGAGAATCCCGGAATTAGCCAATCACGTGCGACCCATTGTGTAAATAATGTATATAAAGCAGATATTTTGGGGGAACTTTCATTCCTCACTACTATGAGCTGAATAAAGAGCATGAAATCCACACTCGACTCCGAGTATATTTCAGTTGTCTAATCTTCCTGCAAGCAAATCAGGATGAATGTTCAAAAAGCAGGTCATCCTGATGTACCCTGAGTGTAATGTCTAAGATTGTATCTAGGTGTGAATAATTGGGGCAGAAAGATAGAGAGAGCCCAGCCTGAGGTCTTAAATGCCCCTAGAACCAGGATTTAATAATTTCCTCTACAATGGATGAAATGGTTCAAAGGGTTGAGATACTTTGTGGAAAAAACTGTAGAATGTCCCAACACGTCCCTCCAAGATAGACTTATAATTCCACAGGCCTGTTCCACAAGATTTGATCAAGTGTTCCCATATTGATTCCTGATGCTCACTAATGTCAGCCACAGTTATTCCTGTGCCCGGCTAAACAAGTCTCTTCTTCATCCATAAGTCACCAACAGTCAAGGCAGAGGAATGCAAGAGACACGGAATGAATGAACGAAATTAAAAGCACATTAAAAGGTGTTTGTATTAATGAAACCAGAAAGAAATAATATGGTGTGGAGGAAACTGGAAAAACCCGCAAGGGGACGATTTAGTAAATAAAAGTAACAAAGGGCAGCTTTGTAGAGCTAATAATTTCATTCTCGATACCCAAGGAGCGTAACACGCAACTAGCATGGAAGCCAAGTCAGCTTAACAGAAAACCAGGGAGCAGTTTAATCACATCAAAGGTCATGATTAAAGGTAAAGGACCCCTGGATGGTTAAGTCCAGTCAAAGGCGACTCTGGGGTTGTGGCGCTCATCTTCCTTTCAGGCCGAGGGAGCTGGCATTTGTCCGCAGAAAGCTTTCCAGGTCATGTAGCCAACATGAATAAACCGCTTCTGGCACAACGGGACACTGTGACAGAAACCAGAGCGCACAAAAATGCAGTTCACCTTCCTGCCACAGCAGTATCTATTTATCTACTTGCACTGGTGTGATTTCGAACTGCTAGGTTGGCAGGAGCTTGGACAGAGGAATGGGAGCCTACTCCGTCGTGGGGATTTGACCCACTGACCTTCCAATTAGCAAGCCCAAGAGGCTCAGTGGTTTAGACCACAGCGCCACCCGCGTCCCTAGCAAAGGTCGTGCCACGTACAGACTGACGTAGCAATCAGAACTCTGGGAATTGTAGTTCAGAGAGGGAGACTGGGGACCTCCAACAGACATTTTCAGCAATCTCACCAAATGACAACTTCCAGTGTAGCTCCGTTGGTTAGAGCGTAGTGCTGATAGCACCAAGGTTGCAGCTTTTATCCCCATATGGGATAGTTGCATATCCCTACATTGCTTCATATCCCTGCATTGCAGAGGGGTGGACTTGATGATCCTCAGGGTCTCTTCCAAAGCTATGATTCTATGAAATCTCCCACCTCGCCAAGCCCATTTTCCAGGTAGGATTATCCAAATATACAAAGGCCAAATCTAAATAAAGCTAAGGGAGAACATCAGGAATTTTGGGAAGGAAATTGATATCGCTAAACTGATACAAGACAGCTACAGATTTGTAGAATAGATATTCCTTCATTCAGACAGACACAAATCCACTAAGGTCAGGGTTGGCTACCCCAGGAATTTGATCGATTACCACAAATTAATCTTCTGAGGGTAATCCTAACCCTGTCTACTGAGAAGTCAATTCTATTGAATTGATGCTGCTTACTTTCAGGTAAATGGGGTGAATATGGCAGTCTAAAAAACCTATCGGGATTCAGAAAATCTAGTACAGTGGTACCTTGGGTTACAGACGCTTCAGGTTACATACGCTTCAGGTTACAGACTCTGCTAACCCAGAAATATTACCTTGGGTTAAGAACTTTGCTTCAGGATGAGAACAGAAATTGTGCTCCGGCAGTGCAGCAGCAGCAGGAGGCCCCATTAGCTAAAGTGGTGCTTCAGGTTAAGTACAGTTTCAGGTTAAGAACATACCTACAGAACGAATTAAGTACTTAACCCGAGGTACCACTGTACAGTGGTACCTTGGTTGTTGAACTTAATCCGTTCTGGGAGTCCGTTCAACTTCTGGAATGGTTAGAAAACCAAGTCGCGGCTTCCGATTGGCTGCAGGAGCTTCCTGCAGCCAATCGGAAGCCACGGAAGCCGCATCATACATTCGGCTTCCAAAAAATGTTCGCAAACTGGAACACTCACTTCCGGGTTTGTGGCCTTTGGGAACCAAAATGTCTGAGTACCAAGGCATTCAACAACCAAGGCCTGACTGTATTTAACATCTTGGCTCCACCAACGCTCTCAGATTACCAGTCCCTCCACCTTCCAATCATTGGGGCTTGACATCAGCAGCAGGCAGGCTGCTGCATTCCTCCTTTTCTAAAAGTGTTGATTATCAACCAAATGTTTGGAAAGCTAGTCCTTTTACTATGCTGGTACAATTCAGACTGCTCATATTTATATCACTAAGAATTTAGTAGCTCATTGCTTCCTCATGTCTCTGTCTAAGACTCTGGAAGAGGTCTGGGTGGGGCTCAGGCCAGTTTGTCAACATGTCCCTGAATTTGCTTTTTGAAAGGAACATCTAGTTCAGCCGCCGTGGGCCACCAGGCTATCTTCCCAGATGCGAAGCATCAGAGACCGAAGACTGATTACAAAGTACAACCTTAATAGAGGAAAGACAGATAAATTGCCCAAAGAGTCCAAAGTCTAAAGATTCCTCAGCTTGACTGCATGAGAGACCACAAATCTCTGGGTGCAACTTGGTGTAAAAGGAATGAGAAACAGCTTCCCTTTCTGTAAGAATGAGACAGAAGGTTTAAGGCCAATTCATATACTACAATCAATTGGCACACTGTAATACACACTTTTCTAAAGGTAAGCCCCACTGATCACCTATAAGTATGCCCTACACAGACTTAGGGCAGTGCATTTGGGGAATTTATTAACACATCTGGTTAAAGGTAAAAAGGTAAAGGTAAAGGACCCCTGGATGGTTAAGTCCGGTCAAAGGCGACTATGGGGTTGCGGCGCTCATCTCGCTTTCAGGCCAAGGGAGCCGGCGTTTGTCGACAGATAACTTTCCGGGTCATGTGGTCAGCATGACTAAACCATTTCTGGCACAACAGAACACCATAAGGGAAGACAGAGCACACGGAAACACCATTTACCTTTCTGCTGCAGTGGTAGCTATTTATCTACTTGCACTGGGGGGCTTTCGAACTGCTAGGTTGGCAGGAGCTGGGGCAGAGCAACAGGAGCTCACCCCGTCATGGGGATTTGAACCGCTGACCTTCCGATTGGCAAGCCCAAGGGGCTCAGTGGTTTAGACCACAGTGCCACCTTTGTCCCATTGATCACCTAAACGTATGTCCTACATACTTAGGGCAATGCATTAACATATCTGGTTAAAACAATTGGTTAGGTAGGTAATGTGTTTTTTGTTTCAGTGTTTACTGCCTCACTGAGCAAAGGTCATGGCTGGAAAAGGGTTATTAAATGATTACAGTACATTATTTCATCCAGTCTACAATAGATTCTGTGCCCCTACAGTATTGTCCCAGGTCACATGAAAAGTGAGCCCCAGAACTGCTAACCGAAGGGAGCAATCTTATTTATCACATTTGCATCCGTTCCATCCTCCAGACTTAGGGTGATACTGGATTAACTTCGCAAGAACCTCTGGGTCCAAAAGAGATGCTGACCCACCCACAGCCATACTTCATGGCCATAGCTGTCAACTTACAGATTTGAAAATAAGGGACCAGCAGCCTTGAAAATAAGGGACCAGCATGCAAAATAAGGGACCTGCAGCCTCACCTGTTCCAGGCACTCCAGTCTTCCTGTCCTCCTGCAGTCTGGTCAAACTCATGCTGGTAGCTTCGAGAACACTGTCCAACCAACTTTGTAACCAGAGGTTCAACTGAATAGAATCTGAATCACATGCACCACAAGGCCTATGCAGCCTCAACCTAAGATGGCTCCCCAGCCTGGCTTTGCACTGCAAGGTTTGCAACACGTGCAACAAAATGGCGTCCAGCATTCAAAAAAACCCCTCAGCTTGCATTAACTAGCCACAAACAAGGCATGCAAGCTCCACCCCCCAGTCATTCTTAGACTTCTTATTGGGTGAGCAACACAGCCAAGCAACACAGTTGGAGCCTCCCTCCTCCCTGGCCAGCAGGGAGAGAGGGAGAGGAGCTGCTTCCTTTGAAATTTAAGGGACATCATTTAAGGGACATTTAAGGGATATCATCCATCAATAAGGGACAGCAGCAGGACATGGCACTGGAATAAGGGACTGTCCCTTCAAATAAGGGACACTTGACAGCTATGTTCATAGCTGAGCTTGGATTTAAGGGAAATCTGGAAAGTCCAGCTCTCCATCACTCTTGCTTTCCTTTCATTCATTCATTCGTCTTCCCTGGTTTAGAGTCCTCATGATCAGCTGAAGAAGCGCCAGGTCTGGACGAATGGGCAACGATATCTCTGGCACAAAACTTTTGAGAGCGGAAAGTCTTGAAAGTGGGATTGTGTATAACCACCTTGATACCATCATGAGCACAAATCATCACGATTGCATGATAATTTGGATATCTGGACAGTTTTGTGGTTAATTAACATGTGGTCCAAACGCTTTTTATTCCAACCTGGATTGAGCAATGGATGTAGCAAAGTGGTTGTCCAAGCAGCAAATCAAAAATCCTAATTCCATTCCTTCCAACTGCTACAGACTCGGGCTGTCATATGTCCTGATTGTCCAGGACATGACCTGGAATTCTCCCCCCAAAATAGCGTCCTGGATTACAGTGGTACCTCGGATTACATACACTTCAGGTTACAGACTCTGCTAACGCAGAAATAGTGCTTCAGGTTAAGAACTTTGCTTCAGGATGAGAACAGAAATCGGACTCTGGCGGTGCGGCAGCAGCAGGAGGCCCCATTAGCTAAAGTGGTGCTTCAGGTTAAGAACAGTTTCAGGTTAAGTACGGACCTCTGGAACAAATTAAGTACTTAACCCGAGGTACCACTGTACTCCTTGAAATCGGGCAAATGTCCCGGAAAACCGGCAATGGGGGTTAAATCGTGCCGAAAATGCCTAAAACAGCTCCAAAATTAAAAATTCTTGTAGCTTTTGCTCAACAACTTCTGGGGTGTCCTGTTTTTTACTTGGTACCCCTACAAAACAAAACTCTCCTGAAAGACCAAAGGAGGGGGTGGGGAGCAATTTCTTTCTGAAATTTTAAGGAGGCAGCTGCTGATTTACCTTTATGAATCTTCCAAGGTAGACAAAGGTTTCTCATTTCTTCCCTGCTTTTCCAACTTAACAAAAATGCTGTGCTGCTCACAGGCCTCTCAGTTGCACTTCCTGGAACGTTTTGGGAGCAACGCCATCATCTCACGTGGCACTGAGTCGCTCTCAAGACGTTCAAAGCAATGTGCCCACACAGAGTGACACAGCTTCCTGCCAGCCAAACTTCCTGGTGGAACCCAGTAAGATCAGTAACAGCCCCTTCCCAAAACTTTCAGAGATCAGACTCTCCTGGCACTAAGGAACCCTTGTTAATTCTATTTGGGAAACACGCACATTTGAGCAGGACTTCCGCAATCAAAATTTCAGGGGTGGCGTAATGCTATAAAGCAGGGTTGTTTAATGCGTGGCCCAAGGGCCACATGTGGACCTCGAGGCCTTTTTTTGGCAGCCCTTGACAACATTGCACACACCCCATAGCCCTTGTGTTGCCTTCCCAAAGCCTATGCATCTGGGTGAGGAAACTTTAAAAGCAGCTTTCGATATAGCATTGCGGGGGAGGGTGTGTGGATCCAAGGGGGGGGGGGAATACTGGATCCCAGCCAGTATTAAGAGAGCGAGTGTTGCTTGTAGTTCTGAAAATATGAAACCTAGATTCTTTGTTGCACAACACAGAATCTGTTGAGCTTTCATGCGGCAGAGTGAAACGAAACTTCAAACTGTCCTACAGATTGCCGATAAGATTTTCACCTAATTTCTTTCACACACATACACACACACAAAAACCAACCACCTACAACTTTGAACCTTGGAGCTTTGTACTTGAACTGGAATCTCTTATTTTAATAGCATGCAATTAAGTAATTTGCACACTATAGATAAAATTGCTCTTAAGGAGATGTAGCTTCGGGAGAAAAAGTCGACGTATGAAAAGCTGGAAACGCTCCCAGAGCAAGCTGGTGATAAAAGTCTGACAAGGCTGTTTTTGTTAATCTCTCATGGCCACGATCCAGCGCTTAAACCCATCAAACTTAATGGGCTGGTTTGTGCTTGTACTTAACTGTGTGGTGGACTGTGGCTTTTGTATGTGAGAAAGATTTCTCTTTCTAACTCTCACAATGGATTAGCATTCATTTTATATGATAGATAGATGATAGATAGATAGATAGATAGATAGAGGATAGATAGATAGATATAGATAGATGATAGATGATAGATAGATAGATAGATAGATAGATAGATAGATAGATGATAGATGATAGATAGATAGATAGATAGATAGATAGATAGATAGAGATAGAGATAGATGATATAGATAGATATAGATAGATTAGATAGATAGGTAGGTAGGTAGGTAGGTAGGTAGCTGATAGATTGATAGATATAGATAGATAGATGATAGATAGATAGATAGATGATAGATAGATAGATAGATAGATAGATAGATAGATAGATAGATAGATAGATAGAGATAGATAGATAGATAGATAGATAGATAGATAGATATGAGATTCTATTCCATCAACGGTGTCTCTGAAAAAGTTTACACATCGCTTGGGAAGACAGGCCAACTAACAGCAGTGTACTGAAAGAAGCAAAGATCACCAGTGTCAAAGCGATGATTCTTCAACATCCATTTTGTTGGATTGGTCATGTTGTGCGGATGCCTGATTATCATCTTCCAAAGCAACTACTCTATTCTGAACTTTAAAATGGACAGCACAATGCTGGTGGTCAACAAAAGAGTTTTAAAGACTCTCTCAAGGCAAATCTTTAAAAATGTAGTATAAACACTGACAACTGGGAAACACTGGCCTGCGAGTGCTCCAACTGGAGAACAGCCTTTACCAAAGGTGTCATGGACTCTGAAGACACTCGAACTCAGGACAAAAGGGGGAAACGTGCTAGGAGGAAGGCACGCTTGGCAAACCCACACCATGATCAGCTCCCGCCCGGAAACCTATGTCCCCACTGTGGAAGGACGTGTGGATCCAGAATTGGCCTCCACAGTCACTTACAGACTCACTGTTAAGATTGTGTTCATGAAAGACAATCTTACTTGGCTGTGAGTGATCGCCAAAGAAGATATGAAACTGCCTTAAGTTATACCGAGACTGGTCAGTGGTTCATCTAGTTCAGTAGTGTCTACTCTGACTGGCAACAGATTACCAGTCTCTTAGGCAGCCGTCTTCACCTGTTCTCCCCCTTAGAATGCATTTTAAGTAATATAATAATTTGGGAACTTGAGAACCAGTTTTGTGGTTCGACCCTAACCGTTAAGAGTGTCAGACTCGGACCAGAGAGTCCAGGTTTCAGATTCTCACTCAAATGCGAAGCTCATTGGGATATTCTCAGCCTAATCTACCTCACACGGATGTTGTGAAGATAAAATGAAAGAGGGGGAACTATATATATCACCCCGAGTCCTTGCATTAATGTGGTAGTGGATGTAGTAAATAGACTCTTTAACCGATCAGACTAATCCACAATCTCTGAACAACAACATCTTATGTATTGTTTTACCCAATGCATTGTGATGTATTGTTACACCTTATGTATTGTTTTCCCTTTTCCCTTTTACTGTTCCAATCTGAGCATAAAAGTACCTTCGCTCTGCTTACTTATTGCAGGATAGCTCTATTAACCAGATTTTGAGATTCCCCCTCCCTGCTCTATTAAAACAGGAACATGTCCGGAAATCATAACCATCTCACTTTCGTTTAAGCTTTTGATTTTACCACCACAAGACTGCATATGCACCACAGATTTAGAGCACTTTCAAAGCATGTCACACACACACCACCAAATTATTGTGGGAACGACAGCTTGTTACGGGTGCCGGGAACTGTAGCTTGGTGTGTGGCAAACTACAGTTCCCAGGATTTGGAGCAGAGTGTATGCTTGAAATGCGCTGCAAATGTGTGCATAAAGCCCAAGACACACACACACACACACAGAGAGAGAGAGAGAGAGAGAGAGAGAGAGAGAGAGAGAGAGAGTTTAAGATTAACAGAGGAAAGCAGGGCAAATAAAATTACAAGCATGCTTCATTCCCTAAGCAGAGTTCCTTATTCAACCAAACTTGTTTTTTGAGAGTGTCCCAGGGTGAAGGAGATCTGTTCCACAAGGGAGTTTCTAGGAAGACTGATTTTTGCAAAAGAAAGAGATCAAGTGGAAGGGCACTCTGTTGTACGTTGCACAAGGCTCTGTTTGTTTTGGCAGCCTCCCCGGTCTGGGGCTGATTCTGGGCAGGCTTTTCGCAGCCTTGATTCTAGCAACCACAATGTCAACCTGTTACCAAGTTTGCCTTTCTGCTGACGTGGTTGCTCAGCTGCCTGGCTCGGATGTGAGACTTGCTCTGCCTCTCGACAAGCCCAAGAGGGGCTTCTGCTCACCTGCGGCCGGCAAGGCGGATTCTCAAATCCTCCCATCAGCTCACGTCAGCTGGAAAGAGCTAGCCAGCTCCTTGGAACCAACCTTGCAGGGAAAAGGGAAATCACTCCATGCCTCTCCCCCCCCCCCCATTCCTCATCTGACATATAATTCAACTTACGGGTCTCTAGAGCTGTTTGCTGCAGCAACAAAACAAACTGGGAGTATAGACCGTTTGCAGCCGTTGGATTTTAGCCAACACAGTCCTGCCTCTCCGATCCAGGATGGGGTTTTCCTCTCACATGGGATGGACAGAACAACAACAACAAAAATACAAAATAAGGCCCACCAAGGAAGTGAAGGGAGGCATGATGGAAAGCATTTTGCAGCTCCTGTTATTTATAAGATTCGAGCGGCAGAGATCAGGTTATTGGATTAATCTAGCCAAGCAGATTGGGGTTTTGATTCCACAGCATAGGGATTTCAATTGAATTTTGTCCCATTGACTTGGGGTCTACACACATACGAAAAAGGCTGCGAAAATGCTTTTTAAAAAAAGGTTTTGAAAAATACATTGAATTTGCCATAGCTCACTGTCTCCATCTAGTGTCACATTTGTATATTGCACTTCACAGCAGACTTATAACGTTTTATTTGCAGCTGTGTAGCTGAGTTCAGAGTCAATGGGACCCAAATCACTTTGAATTAAAACCTCCCATCTAAAACGGCTTGCAGATCCAACACAGGATCCTATGGGGTCATTGGAAGGCTAGGCTCCATTAGGACCTTTGTGTTGGTCCTAACAATCATGTTTACTCAGAAGCACAGTCCACTAAGTTCAGTGGACCTTGTTCCAAGTAACGGTGCATAGTATTGTTGTAGCCTTATCCTGGCTGTGTACTCAGTATCCCTTTAAAGCACACCCAAAGCACCTCAAAGAATTGTAGACACTGCAGTTTACCTCTCACAGAGCTAAATTCCCAGCAACTCTCGAGAAACTACAGCTCCCAGAATTCTTTGAGGGAAGGAACGTGTCTCAAATGTGCTTCGAAAGGTTAGTGTGTACGGCACGACAACTTCTGGACCTTTTTGTGTTTGGCTGCCATACATCACTGGACATTATGGGATTTTCAAAGGCAGAATTGACGTCCAGGGGGAATTTCTGAAAGACAGGGCTTTGTCCTGCATCTTAGGTTTTTGGGTGTTTTGTTTAAACACCCAATTTTGGGGTTTGTCTAAAAAAAAGCTCCTGGTTTTTACTTTTTAAAATATAGCCACCCTATTTTTGTGTGTGTGATAGAAAATATAAAGATTTCTGAAAATAGATGGTATATTACCCAGTGAAATTAGCAAAAATGTATAAAGTATGTAATAAATGTTGGAAATGTAAAGGAAAAGAGGGAACATTTTACCATATGTGATGGGAGTGCAAAAAGGTGAGAGCCTTCTGGGAATTGATATATAATGAATTTTTAAAAATGTTGAAATATAATTTGTTAAAAAACCAGAGCCCTTTTTGTTAGGAATGGTTGGAAACGAAATAAATAGGAAAGATCATAAATTATTTGTATATGCAGTGACAGCAGCAAGGATATTACTGGCCCAAAAATGGAAGCAGGAAGAACTACCATTGATAGAAGAGTGGAGAATGAAATTGACGGACTACGCAGAATTAGACAAATTAACAGGAAAGGTCCGAAACCGACAAGATCACAAGTTTACTGAGGACTGGAGTAAATTTGTAGATTATATGAAAAGCATATGTGAAGAACAAATAACATTGGTGGGTTTACAGGAAGTTTTGTGAAGAAATAAATATTAGAAACATTGTAAAAAAAGGGAACAGAGGGAGTAGGTTATTTAAAATAAAAGGCAATGTTAAATTCAGAATTGAGGGGGAAAGATCAGAAAACGGAAGATTCGCGGATGAGCTGAAGGAGGTCAAAATTATGTATCTGTGATAATATTGAAAATGTTTGTTTTAATTTTGTATTGGAAAATTAATAAAATATATATAAAAAAGGAGAAGATAAAGATTTAAAATGCCACAGTAAAGCTTATCCAGTAGAGATCACCCTTTCTCTGGGCTGGGGTAGATTCATACTCTTCCTCTTTTCCCTGATTTTCTTTCTCTTCTTTTTTTAAACCATTCCATTGCTCAGTGGCAGAGAACTTGCTTTGAAGGCGCAGTTCTTTTCATTTCCAGTTAAAAGGCTCATGTAGCAGATGATGCAAAAGACCTCTGCCTCGTACCCTGTCTTGGTGCTGCCCGCCAGAGCACACATTTCTGGGCTACGTGGACCAAAAAAGCAGCTGACAAGATAAAACAGCTTCGTCTCATCCTACATTCCAAATAAAGTGCTAATAAATAAATAACTGCATCTGCCTTATTTATCTGTATATTTAGAAAGACAGAGATTACCAGCGGCTTCCCATTTCAAAACAAAACACTTAGGGACAATTAGTGACAGAATCCACATGTTTTCTAAACTGAGATAAGGCTTCAAAACTGTCCTATTCAATGGCGCCATCTAGCAAGTACCCAAAATTAAATCCCAAAGGAGTGCATCTTTTTTAAAATTGTTATCCGCAGGGAGAGCATAGTGCACATTCACCCTCTAGTGGCCAAATGCATTTTAGAACATGCATTGTTCTGGCTGCTCATCAACATTATGCAGCTGACGGAGGGGCAAGGATGGGACCTGTTTAGTTTTCAAAGTGAAAAAGTTTAAGATAAGGAACTAATGTGTTAATGCAACATACTTAATCCCCGCCACCCAGCAACATAAGTTCCATTGTATGGGTAAGAAAATGGACTATGTGTGGCTTCTCCACTTCTCTTTCTGATTTTAAATGCTCAGTGCTTCTCAATCTGTTGGACTACAACTCCCATCATCCTTGACCGTTGGTCCCGCTAGCTAGAGGCGATGGGCTTTGTAGTCCAACAACAGCAGGAGACCCAAGTTTGGGAAACACAGCTTTAGGATGAGTTTGGGACTTAAGTCCAGTCAAAGGTAACTATGGGGTTGTGGTGCTCATCTCACTTTCAGACTGAGGGAGCCGGCGTTTGTCCACAGACAGCTTTCCAGGTCATGCTTCTGGAGCAGTCGAACACTGTGACGGAAACCAGAGCGCACAAAACGCCATTTACCTTCCTGCCACAGCGGTACCTATTTATCTACTTGCACTGGTGTGCTTTCGAACTGCTAGGTTGGCAGGAGCTGGGACAGAGCAACGGGAGCTCACCCCATAAGGCGGATTCGAACTGCCGACCTTCTGATCAGCAAGCCCAAGAGGCTCAGTAGTTTAGACCACAGTGCCACCTGCATCCCACTGACAGGTCTGGATAGCTCAGCTGGTTAGAGCATGGAGCTGATAGCGCCAAGGTTGCAGGTTCAATCCCTGTATGGGACATCTGCATATTCCTGCATTGCAGGGGGCTGGACTGGATAATCCTCAGGGTCCCTTCCATCTCTACAATTCCGTGATTCTGCATTGTAGAATACACTTGCAAACCACCAGCCCCCCTGTCCACAATAACCAACAGCACTGAAAGTAAAAGCTGGGCAGCTTACCTTTCTTGGCGGAAGGAGGAGCCTTCGTTGCTCCATTGAGCCTGTCAAAGCATTGCTGGGAGCTCTTTCATTTTAAAATAGGTTAGAAGTTTGCGCTGTGGAATATGCTGCTATGTCTAAACTATCAAGGGAAGGCGGAAGGGAGGGAAAAGGTCTTTCCGAAACCACTGCTCTGTATTTACGAATGACTGGCAAAATAACAACCAGCCTCCTTTTGGTATTTCCAAGATCTACGTACTGTTAAAGCTATGTGACAAAACCTGCAAAACAGAATGTTTCTCATAACTATTTACATGCAGCTATGTATATCTCTTAATTTTCTCTCTCACACACAAACCCGAGTTGTATGAAACAGAAACCTTACTGGAGCTTAAATGTGTGCTCTTTGGTATTAAGCTTGCTCTTCAATCCTATTGGGCTGGGGGAGAGGCTATTGGGTTGTTGTTTTATTATTTATATTTATGTATTTATGTATTTATTTATTTATTTTGTGGTTTTATATCTTGATTTTATTCTGTGAACTGCCCTGAGACCCCCAGATATAGGGCGGTATATAAATTTAATAAATAAACAGAAGAAGAGTACCAGTGACACGCAGGGGGCAAGGAGACCAGGCCGCCGAGAGGCTCCAGGTGGCGTAGCCCGGGTGTCCTGTTGTGGGCAGGCGTGTGTGCGGGCGGCGTGTGGGGAAGCTGAGAGGAAGCACCCCCAGTTGGAAACCCCCATAGACATTTCAGCTGCCACACAACTGGAGTGGGGATAGGGCAGGGCGCAATAATATTGTGCATTTCAAATGTTTGTACATAGAACTAGCAAAGGTGCAAGAGCCTGCTGGTGGGTAAATATGTACAGTGGTACCTCAGGTTAAGTACTTAATTCGTTCCGGAGGTCCGTACTTAACCTGAAACTGTTCTTATCCTGAAGCACCACTTTAACTAATGGGGCCTCCTGCTGCTGCCGTGCCGCCAGAGCCCAATTTCTGTTCTCATCCTGAAGCAAAGTTCTTAACCTGAAGCACTATTTCTGGGTTAGCGGAGTCTGTAACCTGAAGCGTATATAACCTGAAGCAATACAAGATGTACAAGATCTACTACAGAAGCCACAAACAGAAGATCTCTCTCAATTTTTGGATTATGAATATCAGATTTAGAACGCAGAATGGTTTGGTAGCGTTTTGTGTGCCGCTTATGTGCTGCTTAGTTTCTACTGGTCTACTACGAGAATTGGCAGCATAGTTTCATTTCTTCACCACATGGGAGCGGGGCGCACTGCGTGGAGCCTCTCCGCCACCTCCCCCTGAGCTGTAGGGCTGCTGAGGGAGAGGAGGAGGGCAGACGGAAGTCCCACGCAGCCGTTTCAGGCAGCGTGGAGCCTGCAGGCCCCCAAGCCACCACATCTCCCCAGGAGAGTCACGTGGCTCGGGCACACTGCAGGCCCCATGGTAAGTGCCAGCTCCTGTGGTGTGGCACCCAGTGCCAGCCGCGTTTCATTACATTTGTTGACTGAACTAAAAACTTTTGTGAGCCTTTAAAAAAAAAAAAAACCAGAACCTAACAACTCATATTTTTGTCATTTTGTTTCCCCCTCAGTAATGACACTTGGGGTGGACTGCACCCCCCGCACCCCTCTTCCTCTGCCACTGGCTCTTCTTGTATTCTAGGTAAGCTCTTCAAGAGTGTGGGCATATCCATAGTTGTCAACTTTTCCCTTTTCTTGTGAGGAATCCTATTCAGAATAAGGGAATTTCCCTTAAAAAAAGGAAAACGTTGACAGCTATGGGCATATCCATACTGGTGCTTGGTTTTTGCAGTTCTACTCACACAGCACCTCAGCTTCCTGCAGTCCACATCAATAGTAGGCTGCAAAATAGCGAGATAAAGTAAAAAATAATAATCATTCATAAGACATTTCCGTCATGAAAAATGGTTTTAAGTGCTTAGGCTCACAATGTTAAGTAAATAAACCAGCAAATAAGACTTGCAACTGTAAGTATCTTATTTTTCCTTCTTTTAATAATTTCAATGTGGCGGGGAGGTGACAAGAAATTTTCCGCACCAGGTACCACCTTACAGGGGATGATGGGAGTTGTCGTCCAACAACATCTGGGGACCCAACACTGGACTAAATGACCTGTTAAATGACCTGCAAAGTTCGTTCCAGCTTGAGACCGATGTGACAATTCCCTACTTATCTGGAATCTTATAGACGGTATCCCAAGAATCATGAACACACAAACCATAGAGTATTCTCCATTGTTTCTGTCCCTTTGGTTTGTCTGCTCCTGTTTGTGCACTGAGCATGGAACTCCTGGAATCAGAGCTTAGCTGAGGGAAAAGTGACTTTAGGGTAGAGAATATGCCGTGAAGGGAAGCTGTGGGGTGAGGCAAAGCTGGGAAACCAAAATGCTTGTTTACAAATCTATTGTACTACCAACCTTACTGTATGCTTGTGAAATGTGGACCACTTATAAATTCCATCTCCAACTCCTCAAAAGATTCCATCAATGGTGTCTCCAAAAAATTGTACACATCACTTGGGAAGACAGGCAAACTAATGCCAGGGTACTGGAAGAAGCAAAGATCACCAGTGTCGAAGCAATGATTCTTCAACATCGACTTCATTGGACTGGTCATGTTGTTTGGATGCCTGATTATCATCTTCCAATGCAACTACTCTATTCCGAACTTAAAAATGGACAGCGTAATGCTGGAGATCAACAAAAGAGTTTTAAAGACTCTCTCAAGGCAAATCTTTAAAAATGTAGTATAAACACCGACAACTGGGAAACACTTGCCTGCAAGAGCTCCAACTGGAGAACAGCCTTTACCAAAGGTGTCATGGACTTTGAAGATGCTTGAACTGAGGACAAAAGGGAGAAACGTGCTAAGAGGAAGGCATGCTTGGCAAGCCCTCACCGTGATCAACTCCTGCCCAGAAACTATGTCCCCACTGTGGAAGGATGTGTGGATCCAGAATTGGCCCCCACAGTCACGTATGGACTCACTCTTAAAACCGTGTTCATGGAAGACAATCTTACTCGGCTACGAGGAATCGCCAAAGAAGAAGAAGCACCCCGACTCATTTTGTTATAAAAATCAGTATCCTACTGATGCCTCCTGCGGTATTAGGAAAAGTGATAGGCTTGCTTTGTACCCACGTGGCCAGTTATAAACGCCTCTTGGTTGTGGTATGCCCGTTTCAAGGTTCATACCTCTTTGTGAAAGAGGAAAGTGGGTATTTTTCAACCCCTTGTAATCGATAAGTTTGCACTCAATGTGGCCCTTCGCCGCATGCTCCTTTAACATCCGACCTGTCCTTTGGGGCTTGCATTATACATGAGTGTCCCGATACAGTTACATCTTTAATTATTCTGCACAAAGGCCAAGCCTACCATTACAGATTCTATGTTTCATTTATACGATCGTCCAAGATCGCCTACCTCCGAAGAGATCTTGGGTGGGGTAGAAGGGACAAACGACAATGACAAAGGCATAGCTTTGCAAGCTCGGTTGGATTCCACGGCATCTTAAATGACAGCTTTGCCAGCGTGCTCCCCATTAGCTACAACAATTATGAAAATGAGTTTTATCGCATGACCTCTGGACTGCGATCTCTTTTCAGTGCCACCCTGAATTTGTCTGTCTAGAATATCAGGGTTTCCAAACCTACAACACAGGTACCTTATTTGGCTGAATGGAAATACTTAACGGCATCAGTTTATGACTGCATAAACTGGCTGCATCGGCAAATTTGCAGCATGCTGCAGTAATAAAACCTGAATTCATTGAATGGGCTCCATGTAATAGGCAAACACACATTTCCAGGTTTTTGTCCTGCAAATAGCACAGGAGGAATTAAAAGCCACACAAAACAAGTTGGACACACACAAAACAAGATTTTAGGAATATGGCACTTCTACAGTCACATTACATAATTCACTTTAAATACTCGTGGGTTGCACCCTCACACATGTTGGGTTGCACATGAGTTGCCACTCTCCATGATCTGGAGAGAGGCAGAAGGAGAAAAATGAAAAAAGAATAGAGAGAGGGGAAAGGGGAAAGGACAGCAGAGAACAAAGGAAAAGAATGAAAGAAAGAGCTAGACAAATTCAAGCAGGACCAAAAAATTTTTTAAAGGAGTTCGATGTTGCAAGCTAAGTTAGTTTAAAAGTTAACCTTAAATCTATAAAATTTCAAAAGGTTGCTGGTTTAAAAGGCATTGCTTTTTATTATGTTTATTTTTTACATTAACCATACAAACAAGTAACAAGGGGCAAGAGACAAGATTAATCTAAGCATCTTTCATAGCTATCAATATTGGACGATGAGATGTCAAGCTGATGAATGTGGATATGTACAATAATAGAATCATAGAACCCACTCAATGCAAGAATTCATTATGGTATTTATCAGACCTGCTCTCTCCAATGAGCTCGAGCTTAACGTACAGTCATCTAATTTTATCCTGACCACCACCGCGAGAGAGAATGAGATAGGGACTTGCACGAAACCGAGAGAGAATGAGGGATAGAAACTTGCACGAAACCATCTAACAAGCTCAGTGAAGGAGAGAGAGAGAGAGAGAGAGAGAGAAATAGACAGACAGACAGACAGACAGACAGACAGACAGACAGACAGGTACATATAGAGATCAGCCTCCTTGATCCAGGTCTAAGACTCTGTCCTTGACCAAACTGGTTTTTGTTGGAGATAATTGGACTTCTATAGTTCCTTTCTTCCTTTCAGGAAATGTCCATCACAGTAGGGAAAACTATAAACATATGCACTTTTGTTCTGTACTCATTTACTTGGAAGGAAGTACCGTGCAGTTTATTTCCAAGTCAGGTGTGGTTCAGATCGCAGACCTTCATCCTGAAAGCACATGTTTTGCCCCCATGTGGAATTGGAGAAGACTCGATAAGAATGAAGTTCTAGGGTTGGGGGAGACACGTCATCCACTTTCATCACGGGCGAAGCTCTTTTAATATAACATGGGGGCGCTTGAGGAATATGCGGCCCTGGTTGCATTTCTCCTTAAAGTGCTTTGCCAATGACCAAAACGCTCATGAAAAAGACCATGATGAAAAAGATCCACATGAAGAATCTGTCCATCACTTTGGCTACCTTCTTCCACTCCACTCCTTTGGCGTGGTTGGCTTTGTGGCGTCTCACGCAGCTAGCGATATACTCAATATTCTTGATCAGGATTCTGTAGCAGGAACAGCAACTAACAATATCCCTGGCATTTTCACCCGGGACTCCACTGCCGTCACAAACGTCATCTGGGGGCTTCTTTTTGAGGTCGCAGCCGCCATGTTGGATCTTGGCAAGTGGCCTCCTCGCCCCTTCGTATATGTCTTGGTCTTTTCGACAAGCGCTGTTCATCTTTTCCACCTTTGGGTCCCGCTCTTTGACACGTTGCAAACTTGTGCAGTTTTCGCCAACGTCATAAACGAAGAAGATCTTTGACATGTAGTCCAAGATGACCACTCTCGCCCACTGTGGGACAGGCTTGGCTCCTGATCCACAGTAATGGATATTCATTATAATGATGGTCAGTGCTGTGGATGCTGTGATCATTGTCATAGTAGCAATGTAATATTTACCTATGAGGTGAGGGGAAAAGACGGCTCAAATGCTTGAATTAACGACAACAAGCAATCATGGGAGGAATTCAACATTGCGCAGTTCTAAATGTTTATTGCTTATTTTATTACGTTTTTGTCCCTTTCCTCCAAGGAGCTCAAAGTGGTATAGTGTCACAAAATCATAGAACTGTAGGACTGGAAGGGAACACAAGGGTCATTTAGTCCAACCCCCTGCAATACAGGAAGCTTCACCCAACGTTGGGCTTGAACCCTGAGATTAAGAGTCTCATGCTCTGAGCTATCCCAGGACATGGTTTCTTCTGTGGTAAAAAAAGGGTAAAGGGTAAAGGACCCCTGGACAGTTAAGTCCAGTCAAAGGTGACTATGGGGTTGTGGCGCTCATCTTGCTTTTCAGGCCGAGGGAGCCAGTGTTTGTCCACAGACAGCTTTCCGGTTCATGTGGCCAGCAGGACTAAACCGCTTCTGGCATGACGGAACACCGCGCCAAATGCCATTTACCTTCCCACCACAGAAGTACCTATTTATCTACTTGCACTGGTGTGCTTTCGAACTGCTAGGTTGGCAGGAGCTGGGACAGAGCAACAGGAGCTCACCCCGTCGCAGGGATTCGAACCGCCGACCTTCTGATTGGCAAGCCCAGGAGCAGGCATAGGCAAACTCTGGCACTCCAGATGTTTGGGCTACAATTCCCATCATCCCTAGCTAACAGGACCAGTGGTCAGGGATGGTGGGAATTGTAGTCCCAAACATCTGGAGGGCTGGAGTTTGCCTATGCCTGCCCAAGAGCCTCAGTGGTTTAGAGCACAACATCACCCGCCACCCATTTTACCTTTCCTTCTGTGAAAGCATCTCTGCTGGCCCAACAAAACAAACTCCCCTTTTCTCCATCTGAGTACTGTTCTAATGGATCTCCTGACCCCGTCCCCAGAGGCACTTGGAGAGGGGAATGCCCCATTGTGCTAGCAGAAGTCCTTGTGTGGGCTTTCACTAGGAGGACCAGGTAGCTGAATCTGGCCCCATATCAGAATGTTTCTAAGCAGAATCCAATGTTACGATCATGTTCATGACAACCAGAGCTGGCAATGAATTTGGTGGACATCATTACAAGACGCGGGTGGCGCTGTGGGTTAAACCACAGAGCCTAGGACTTGCCAATCAGAAGGTTGGCGGTTTGAATCCCCGCGACGGGGTGAGCTCCCGTTGCTCGGTACCTGCTCCTGCCAACCTAGCAGTTCGAAAGCATGTCAAAGTGCAAGTAGATAAATAGGTACCACTACAACAGGAAGGTAAACAGCATTTCCGTGCGCTGCCCTGGTTCGCCAGAAGCGGCTTAGTCATGCTGGCCACATGACCCGGAAGCTGTACGCCGGCTCCCTTGGCCAATAAAGCGAGATGAGCGCCGCAACCCCAGAGTCGGTCATGACTGGACCTAATGGTCAGGGGTCCCTTTACCTTTACCTTATTACAAGACATTAACATCATTGAAAGGACCACATTTCCTTTTAAGTCTAGGGAATCTGTCCATATGTGAACTATCACTTGCACAAAAATTGCCTTATGGCATCAAATGAAAGGGCTCTTCGTTCATCACTCTGTCTCCAAAAGTGACCAGCTAGACCCGGTTGGTTGGTTTTCTACAAAATCAATATTGCCCTTCATCAATACTTCCAAAGCACTGTAAAGCATGCTAAGACAAATAGCATACAACAAGCAACAGCACAGAAAGAGTCTTTGCCCAGAGTTGAACTCAATGTTGCGCTATGACAATTGTCCCATCTGGCAACGCTATGCGCCAATCTGAGGATTCTTCGAATCCTTCAGAGTGGATTTGGGTGAGGTAGGAGAAATTGTGAGGGAGATGGGGAAGTCCCAGTGCACTAATTTGAATCCTTGGGCCGACTTCCAGTAGCAGAACAACTTAGTTGACTCCAACTCCCAGTACCTAAAAGATACCTAGGTTGGCACCAGGCAACCCACCTCCTGGGGACGGAATCCCTACTTCATAGCCCTAAAGTTTTCATTTCAGGATGCACCTTAGGCATTCTGATAAAGCACCACCAGCTCTGCAAGGGCAAACACAGGGGATCAGGAAGAAGGCAGGACTGAGTTTTATTTCTTATCCTATATCGGCTCAGATGCATCCTCTGCAGCCCCCCCATCATAGCTGGACTTGTTGGGATAATTATCCCATTAAATACGTGATTGTTATTTTGCAATGCATTGTACCAAATGTTAGGATTATGTCACATTTGAGGAACTTAAATAAATGCATAAAGGTAAAGTAAAGGTACCCCTGCCCGTACGGGCCAGTCGTGTCCGACTCTTGGGTTGTGCGCTCAACTCACTTAAGAGGCCGGGGGCCAGCGCTGTCCGCAGACACTTCCCGGTCACGTGGCCAGCATGACAAGCTGCATCTGGTGAGCCAGCGCAGCACACGGAAACACCGTTTACCTTCCTGCTAGTAAGCAGTCCCTATTTATCTACTTGCACCCGGGGGTGCTTTCGAACTGCTAGGTTGGCAGGCGCTGGGACTGAGAAATGGGAGCGCACCCCGCCGCGGGGATTCGAACCGCCTACCTGATGATCGGCAAGTCCTAGGCGCTGAGGTTTTACCCACAGCGCCACCCGCGTCCCTTAAATGCATAGCACAGACTAAATCTTGCTTAAAGTAGAACCATCAAAATCAATGGGATTTAAGCTAAGTTTTGCCACATTGTATCCAATAAGGGAAAATGAATTGGATATGTAAGTTTATTTATTGTATGAAAGGTTCGTGACATCTTAGCCCAAAGACTATGTTTGGCTTTGAGTTACAGCAAAGGAAGTGAGTTCGGTGTCATCACATACAGTGGTACCTTGGTTCTCGAACGGCTTAGTTGTCGAACAAATCGGCTACCGAGCGTCGCAAACCCGGAAGTAAGTGTTCCAGTTTGTGAACATTTTTCAGAAGCCGAACATCCGAGGCAGCTTCCGCTTGAGCGCAGGAAGCTCCTACAGCCAATCAGAAGACACGCCTTGGTTTTTGAATGGGTTCATGAGCCGAACAGACTCCTGGAATGGATTACGTAAGTTCGAGAACCAAGGTACCACTTTATTCTGGAGGGGCTGGCTTGCTCCATAGAGGCAACAACATCATCAAATAATGGACCCTTCACAGCTCAATTACATAAAAAGCATAAATGCTCAGATACCTACCGATCAAGGGCACATTTTCAGAAGGAGGCATGCTCTCCGCAACCATTAGCTGAAACACGGTCAGGGCAAGCAGAACAGTGACCCCCAGAGACACTTTTTCTCCAGAGTCTGCTGGGAGGTAGAATCCCAGTGGAGCCAGAAAAGATATCAACAGACAAGGAAGCAGCAGGTTAAATATATAGAAAGATGATTTCCTTTTCAAAATAAGGGTGAATGTAACATCTGGATAAGGCTCTGAGCAGCAGCCATAGGTTATCACATTCCTAACAGCCGGCATGCCGTGAATCTCCCACTCCACGTCTTCTATAAAGTCTGAGAGGTCGCCGCTGTCTAAAGAATTGAAAATATCTACCTGATTACCATTGTAGGTCCAAGAGCCAAAGGTTAGGTTGCACTCCTGGCTATCGAAGGGGAAGTAAGATACATCCACCACACATGAGCTTTTTGTTATAGCCGGTGAATCCCAAGTAATCTTGCCATCATGCCTCAATACAATGTTAGTGTTCACCGGCTCGGAAAAGTCATCATCAGCCCTAAAACAACAACAACACCATATAAAACAATAAGTATATACAGATAAATCACCTTGTCACAGGGATTCGAACCGCCAACCTTCAGATTGGCAAGCCCAAGAGGCTCAGTGGTTTAGACCACAGCACCACCCTCCCATAACTCCCAGTACGTTTCCGAGCACAATTCAAAGTGTTGGTGTTGACCTTTAAAGCCCTAAAAGGCCTTGGCCCAGTATACCTGAAGGAGCGTCTCCACCCTCATTGTTCTGCCCGGACGCTGAGGTCCAGCGCCGAGGGCCTTCTGGTGGTTCCCTCATTGCGAGAAGCAAAGCTACAGGGAACCAGGCAGAGGGCCTTCTCTGTAGTGGCGCCCGCCCTGTGGAACGCCCTCCCAACTACCTAACAACTACCTAACATTCAGAAGACATCTTAAGGCAGCCCTGTTTAGGGAAGTTTTTAATGTGTGACATCTTAGTGTATTTTTGGTCTTTGTGGAAGCCGCCCAGAGTGGCTGGGGAAACCCAGCCAGATGACCAGGGTACAAATAAAATAATAATAATAATAATAATAATAATTATTATTATTATTATTATTGTTGTTGTTGTTGTTGTTGTTGTTGTTGTTGTTGTTGTTGTAACAGCACAAGACAGGCTTGAAGGGGATGGAAGCCACAAGCTCCCAGTTCACATCTCAGCTCACCTACAATTTTACTAAAGCAGGCTTCACACATCTTGCGTAAAGTGCTTTTGAGCCTCTGTCCCACTGTGAGCTGCATGTGTGAAAGGCAGAACCACAGTTTTAAATGTGCTTAATAGCAGATTTTTTAAATTGATTGAAGATGTATGAAGCTGAACAAGCAACCACATTTCACTTTTACGTGAGAGGGTTTTAAGCTGAGGTTGGATGGCCATCTGCCATGGATGTATTAGTTGAGATTCCTGAATTGCAGGGGGTTGGGCTAGATGACCGTTGGTGTCCCTTCCAACTCTACCATTCTGTGATTCTAATTATGTTTCATAAATACTAAGGATAACATCAACAACATACTGCCCACATAAAATATAATATATACTTTAAAGGTGTTTAGAGTTTGAATACCTTCTGAATGACTTTACTCAAAAGTCAATATCGGAATGAAATGGCCAGTGTGTGAATTGTCATTGAGCTACCTTCACAAACAGATTCAAAACATGACATGCCTGGCTGTCTGCCAGAGCATGAGAGAGCTTTTCCTTAGCACTTTTGAAACTGTGGCATTCAAACACCTTTCGGTATAGGCACGTGCAATTTTCACATCCTTTTTCTTACGTAGATGAAAGAGAAAATATTTTATGTGTCAACAACCTACCCGGTGACTAGAGATGTCTGATGGAAGTAACACAAGTGTTGTGAAATAACCTAGATTTCCCATCAAAGGAAATAAAAGCTTGGGGCAAGGGAAGATTTCATGTTGATCATTCAACCAGATGAAAGGTGACCGTAGGTGGCTTGTTGGCCCTAAGCTCACAAGATCATTTGAAACTAGAACTACTTTTTGCCGGCCAATTTGTGTTCCCAAATACCTGGCGGTCACCTCTTCCCAACTGCAAAATGGATGCCATTTACATAAGGTACACTTCTATCATTTCCCCCAGGCAACTTCTCTCTGCAAGCTGGCCCCAGATCCTTCACTTCCCCCACCAATGAATAGATAAATAAGCATAGCGCCAGATTCTTGCTTGCACATTTGTAAGAAACCTTCCCGGGCCAGACTTACTTGTTATAAAGGACAATGTCTGGTCTCCATACCAGATTGCTGGGGATTCGGATAGAATCCAGCCCATCATATTCATCCTTGTCCCACTTCAAATAGGCATCATACCACGTTTGTCGGATCCATAGGTAGGCGGTCAAAATTTGGTTTCTCTCATCCTGGAATATGACAGGAGGCCTAAACTTAGGAACATAGGAAGCAGTCTTATACAGAATCAGACCATATATTGTCCACCCCAAGGGTGGGCAACCTGTGGCCCTCCAGGTATTTCTGGACTACAACTCCCATCATCCTTGACAATGGGCTATGCTGGCTGAGGATGATGGGAGATGAGAACCCAAAAACATGTAAGGAGCCATAGGTTGCGCTCCCTTGAAAAACAGTATCTCAAAGTCCTGTCTGGAGATGTCCAGGATTAGCAATAGATATCGCTCATAACAGATATGGAAGTGTGAGAATGATTGTGGAATATGGATATAAAATTTAGTGATGTATGGAAGTGAGAGCTGGACCATAAAGAAGGCTGATCGCCGAAGAATGGATGCTTTTGAATTCTGGTGCTGGAGGAGACTCTTGAGAGTCCCATGGACTGCAAGAAGATCAAACCTATCCATTCTGAAGGCAATCAGCCCTGGGTGCTCACTGGAAGGACAGATTGTGAAGCTGAGGCTCCAATACTTTGGCCACCTCATGAGAAGAGAAGACTCGCTGGAAAAGACCCTGATGCTGGGAAAGATGGAGGGCACAAGGAGAAGGGGACAACAGAGGACGAGATGGTTGGACAGTGTTCTCGAAGCTACCAGCATGAGTTTGACCAAACTGCGGGAGGCAGTGGAAGACAGGAGTACCTGGCGTGCTCTGGTCCATGGGGTTGCGAAGAGTCGGACACGACTAAACAACTAAACAACAACAACAAATGGTTTAAGAGAAAATGATATGAAAATGATAAATCAATGATGTATCTAACTCCAAGCAAACTGGCAAAAATGTATAAATCTAAATCAAACCCATGCTGGAAATGTAAAGAGAAAGAAGGTTCTTTTTATCATATGTGGTAGTCTTGCAGTAAGGTTAAAATTTATTGGGAAATGATATATAATGAATTGAAAAGGATGTTCAAAATAACTTTTATAAAAACCATAATCCAGAAGCTTTTCTTTGGGGAATTATAGGGAAAGAACTACCTAAATTGTATAGAAATTGATTTATGTATGCTATTATAGCAGCAAGAATGTTACTTGGCCCAAAGCGGAAAGAAGCAGAAGTCCCAGAAAAAGAAGAACGGATACAAAAACTTATGGAATATGCAGAAATGGCAAACTTACCAGAAGAAAAAGAAATCAAGATAACAAACTTTTTATAAAAGAAGGGAAATTGTTTATTGAATATTTGCAGATAAATTGTAAACACATAAGAACATTGGCAGGATTAATGTAATAATCTGCAGTTTTATAAGAGTATATATTTATAGCAGATAAATAAATGAGCAAGTTAAACAAACTTGGAAATGCAGAAGATATAAATAATAATAATTTAAGGAACCATAGAAAGAGGGGGAAGGAAGACAAAATTTGGAAATGTTAAATTGATTGTAAAACTAAAGAAATGTGTAAAATTGAAAAATATAAATAAAAAACTAATAAAAAAGGAGATGTCCAGGATTAAACCTGGGGCATTTTGCATGTGCTTTGACAATCAGCTAAAGCTTCTCGCACGAACATGTCTGCAAGTCAACACATCCAGAAGGTTATTTTGGAACATGCTGTAGATCTAAAAGTGAATGTACTGCTCTGTGGCAGCACACAGAGCTGATTCACAGAATAGTTGACATAGTTAGAACCTCAGTGACATAATTATAGATTGTGCTTTCTTTGTCACGTCATGATGGCAGTTTTCCATCATGCATCGACACAGTGGGTGGCTGCAGCAGTCCTAGTTTCCTGGAATTATTAAAATATGCATCTGCAAAGACCTTTGTGGTCTGCTTACATTTTTTGGTGTTCATAAAAACGCATCACACAGAGGAGCCAGAGCTCAGCCGTATCTTCAGTCATATATATTGCTTTGCTTAAGTCAGATTTTGCTTTTTGTCTTGGACTGCAACTAGGGTGAGGCTGATAGGAGTTGTGGTTCAAAACATCCGAAAGGGACCAGGTTGGCAAAGTTTGGGCTAGGTTTACTGAGCTCCCCTGACACACTGATTTCAACAGGATGTAGGCATGACTAACTGAGAAAAAAGGGAAGGAGTTCCACAATCTGCCCCACTGATATAATTAGAATACCCATATTCTTCTCAGATTGCACCCCAGGGAAGGGATATGGGGCAAACGGGGCAGAGAGAATCCTCTTTAGATTGTGATCAATATATACCGTATTTTTCGCTCTATAAGACGCACCAGACCACAAGACGCACCTAGTTTTTGGAGGAGAAAAACAAGAAAAAAAAATATTCCGAATCTCAGAAGCCAGAACAGCAAGAGGGATCGCTATGCAGTGAAAGCAGCAATCCCTCTTGCTGTTCTGGCTTCTGGGATAGCTGCGCAGCCTGTATTCGCTCCATAAGACGCACACACATTTCCCCTTACTTTTTAGGAGGGAAAAAGTGAGTCTTATAGAGCAAGAAATACGGTATTTTTGTGTTGGCCTGATATAATCACGTAACAAAAAACAGTAACTCACTTGTAGCTCAACTACTGCTTCTTATCATAAGGAGTAAGTGTCTTAATTGTCTACATGGGGAAATGAAAACCAGAGTGCATTACTAACATTAATACAGGAAATTTTTTATTCTGTTTCTTAGTCACCCTTTGTCATAAGGTCTTAGGGCGGGGGTTATAACAATAGCATGTATGTTCAATTATAATTAAAAAAACAAATAGAGTATTGCAGTTAGAACCATAAACCAGGCAGCTCAAGGATGACAAGCGCATTACAGATCCTAACAAAATCCAATGTAAGTTTCTGCCTGTACTGTAATTTCCTTTCAGTGAGTCAGAGAAGCAAAGAAAAAGAGAAACAAGCCATATCAAAGTCTTCCTTCAAGTCATAGCTGTCAAGCATCCCTTATTTGGCGGGACAGTCCCTTATCCCAGCGCCATGTCCCGCTGCTGTCCCTTATTGATGGTGTCCCTTAAATAAGCTACTGAAAGTAATGGGGCCCATTCTATGTCCAGCTGTCCTTTGCCAATAACAAATTGTTGCTTTTTTTGTGTTGAATATGTGCTATATGGTAATTTATGGACCTAATAGGTATCTAAAGCCATTTGCACGCAACAAAATATGTATTTTATCAAAGTAATTGTTGATCCCTTATTTTGGCTGCTGATCCCTTATTTTCAAATCTGTAAGTTGACAGCTATGCTTCAAGTACGTAGAAGCAGCAAGATAAAAGCAAAAGTCCTTAAGCCTCTGCAATTCAAATTTGACAGACAAGATCAGGGGCTTTCCATCTGTAGAATATAGACCTCTTTTACTTACCATATCCTTTATTTGGGAGAGAGTGATCTGAAGAGTGACATTCAGTACGCTGTCTGTATCTTCCACTGGTCTGAGAGCATTTGAATAGTCTTCAAAGAGCTCATTAAAGAGCATTTGAGCATATTTCCCTTGTGCTGCCTTAGCAACTGTATAAAACAGATATATTCAATTTTACATCGTCCATTGTAAACTTATTTGGCTTCTGACTTCCAGAGCCACACAAGCCAATTTTGATATTTGCAGTAGTATATTATACATTTTAAAAGGCAAGGTTGATGGGGATAGTTTGATAAGCACTTGGTGGCATGTCTACAATAGAAACGTAAAACAGCTGCAAGTCAAGGGACCCTGGAAACTGTAGTTCAATAACAGGGTTGGGATTGTTAAAAAAAAGAATTCTTCACACCTCTCGAAAATACTCTGTGTATGTGTGTAATTTTCTGTTTTGCAATTTAGAATATTCATTTAGACAACCTTAAAATATCAGTGACTTCCCTTCTTCTCTTTCCTTGGTTCATTCTGCATAGCATAAATCCCTGCATATTTTATATAAACTAAACCATTCAGTATTCCACTGTTACATCCATCAAAACTTATTTACACTGCTGAATTTATCTTACTGCTGCCAATGTTTTCTAGTGTACACAATTTCCCCCCATTATATTCAATAAACATTTTCCAATCTTCTTTAAATGGATGTTCTTCTTGTTCTCTTATTCTATAAATTAGATCTGCAAGCTGCGCATATTCCATCAGTTTAAGTTGCCATTCTTCTTTGGTTGGGACATCTCCTGTTTTCCATTTTGGGGCTAACAAAACACGGACCACCGTAGTGGCATACATAAATAACCTTTTTTGACACCTGGGAATTTCAATCTGAATTGTCTCTAACGAAAAGGACTCTGGTTGTTGTTTTTTGGAAAGGTGCTTTTAAACATTTTTTCCAATTCGTTATAAATTATTTCCCAATACTTTTTTACCCTTTTACAGGTCCACCACATATGAAAGAAGGTTCCCTCCACCTCATTGCTAACTCTGTTTCTTTCCATGGGACTACACTGCCATGTAGTGACACCCTCCTAGTTCCCTAAAATTATTAAAATTATGCATCTGCATCTCTGCATACTGAAATTGTTGGGAGTCTGTAGCAGAGTTGCCATATTTCAACCCTAACATGCCTCCCTGCTATGGAAAAAGTCTCTTACCATGAAGCATTCCCACTGCGAAAACCATGGAGAGGCTAAAGGCAAAGCTGAGCTTCATTGTGGAGAAGCTTTGCTCCTCTGGCTGTAGACAAAAATGTATATTCCAAGCCGTTCTCTAGGTGAAAACATTCATTCCCAGGGCCAACCCCACACGGAGAGCATAAAAGCAATAGACGCTGCCATACTTCTTCCCGCAGCTATAGTCAGGGTGGCATCGTCTGCTAGAGCTCCAACGATCATCAGTCACCCTCTGTTTTCTCATGGCCCTTACAGATCTGGTAACCTGAGAATGACGTGCCGGGTGACGAGGTGAAGGGATATCACCACGAAACTATTCCGCCAGAACTCCTCTAAGTCCTTGCTGCTCACATTTCTTCTCTGCAAATAAAACCACAAAAGTAAGAATCAGCTCCAGCTCTGCTCCCACCTATTTTCCGTCTATCTCCTGCCTCCACGCATACAGCTGCCCGAGAGATTCTTCCTCTTCCAAAGGGCTCCATTGTTATATTTTCATATTTGCAAGCCAATATATAATTTCTACAATATTTTTCCTAGGGAGTATCCCCCACCTCATGACTTGTGTCACTGATTTACTGACCATACGGACAAGGGCAATGGGCAACATATTGGTGTGTAAAGGTTGTTGAGCGCTTTTTTTTTTTTTGCAAAGTTGTTACGCTTATATTTACAAAATAAGGATAAACTTTTGTCTAAAATGTATAATTTTCTACTAGAATGGGAAACAAAAGAGGAGTTTGTTAAAGCTCCAGTGACACACTTGGCAATAGATATAAAACTCTGGAAAAGTGACCTGAAATTTACTGCATGTTATTCATGGAAAGAGAATTATTCGAAAATGATTCATAAATGGTACTTAACTCCGAGTAGGTTGGCTAAGATTTATAAAAGAGAATCAGATATGTGTTGGAAGTGTAAAGAAGCTGAGGGAATTTTTTTTCATATGTGGTGGACATGTAAAAAGGTAAAATTGTTTTGGGAAATGGTTTATAATGAATGGGGGAGGGGGCGGGAATGTTTAAAACTACTTTCCCCCCAAAAAGAATCCTTTTTGTTGGGGATAACCCAGACTGAAATTCCTAGGTGTCAGGGAATGTTATTTATGTATGCATAATTCATAAAGGATCTATGGGAAATCTATATAAGCGCTGTACATCCATATTTTGCGAGCCAAATGCATCTGTTTTTAAATCAGGCCACTACACACATTATGAGGCCACAAATATGTATTTGACACCACATCTATTCGCAAAATGTTTAGGGGTATACGTACACCCAGAAAAAAGCACTGTACTTATGTATGTGTGTTTACCTTGTGCAATTACCAACATTTATCCTATATTTGAGACCTTAGAATTTCTATAACAATAGAAAACAGGGACAAATGGTTAAAAGTGATGACCTGTCTTGCATTTGGGGCCTAGTTTGTGGTGCAAACCATCCTTTGGCGAATATTCATCTTGGAAGCACAGAATCTAGCAGTGGAGCATGCAGCATTTGGTTTCTTTCATCTTGAGGCAGCAGGGAGGTATAAAGCGGTTCTGTGGATCATCGGAACCAATCGTGTACTACCCCGCAGAGTCGTTGTCGCGAGGCACTGCCAAGTCCCTCGCAAGAAGGAAGGGATACCGATGTGAAACATTAAAGAAAGACCAGCAAGAAGTTGTTATCTGGGTTTCCTGTCGTGCAACAGAGATGCTTACCAGGTGAGTTACTGATGCTTACCTGTTGGCAGGAGGAGAAGGGAACATCTGACCCGTCAGGAGGTCAACTACTACTGTCCACTACTGCTGGATTTTGATATGCTTTTAGGTGTACATTTAAGTAAGGAGGTCATAAAGATCTGCAGGCCGTGTGCTCGCAAATGAATAAATAAATAACGTTTAAATGTCCGGGGAAATCCGGACGTATGGTTCTCCGCTCGCCACTCTCAGATACAGCAAGCGCAAGGGAAGCGGCAGAGGAAAGGGTTAAAACAAAGCGCCGCCTCCATCCAACCAACCGGCTCGCCAGCACCCAGCACGTCACCACCACCACCAAGCGCAGGCGCAGAAGGGCAGGCTCTGTGACATCACGCGCCGCACTCTCCCACGCAGGAGACGGGTGGGGGGGTGTGCGCCGCCGCGAGGCTTCCCGCCAGAAAGCCGCCGAGCTTCTCGAGCTTTTGCTGCGCATGCGCCCACGCTGCCGTCGCCTCTCGAGTTCGCTTGGCGGAGGGGGGAACCCACCTCTCCGCGCGTGCGCAAAATCTTCCTTCGCATGCGGGAAAAGGGGAAGCGGAGAATTCCGCGCGCGCGCTGTTCGAGGGACCGCGAAGGATATTGGACTTCGTTTTATTGGCTTGTCCTGCCTCAGATGGGAAGGCTGAGTCGCTGTGCCTCCACAGGAAATGTACGTACTGAGGTGCAGGAAAGCTGAGCTGTGAAACTCCTTGCCACAAGGAAAACACTGGCGAAGAATATAGCCCTTTCCAAAGGTTGATTTGATTATGATGATGATGATTATTATTATAATTTATTTATACCCCACCCGAATCTGGCTGGGTTGCCCTAGCCACTCTGAGCGGCATACAACACACATTAACATAATAAAACATAATAATAAAACAATATACACACACACACATATATACACAGAATGGTAAAATATATATGTGTGTTTGTGTGTGTATAATTTATATATTAGATAATATATAAATAAATAATCAAAAATAAATAAAATTTATAAATAATAATAATAAAGCATCAGACATTAATATTAATAATTTGATCCTATGTTAAAAGTCACAATACCTGTAAAATAAACAATGATCAAGATCAAATAAAGCACTATTCTTAACCTGCGGCGCATTTTCGCTAATGGGGTCTCCTGCTGTCACGCCGCCAGCGCACGACTTCCGCTCGCATCCCGGGGCAAAGTTCACTACCAGGAGACCTACTTCCGGGTTAGCGGAGCTCATTACCCAAAGCGTTCGTAAGGAGGACGGTACGTAACCTGAGGTTCCACTGTACATTTTGGGCAGGGCAGAAGTTGTTTTCTGTCACCATGCAAATAGCATGTGGACTGAGCCAGCAGAGCTCCTATGCTCAGAAACCGGGTAACCCAAATGCCTTCTATTTTAATAAAATACAATGATGATGCATTTATTGTTGGAAAACCATGGAAGTCTCCAAAAGGTGAGAAATAAAACTTGGCACAGGGTTACGATGATACACTTCAAACTCAAAGCACTGGATTTTTCATATAGACCTCAAACGTAGTTCAGTCTAGTGCAAAAGCAGCAGGTTGGTGAATGTAATGGTTCATACACTAACGGAAATAGTCTAACCACAGAGATGTTTTTCTTTCTATGCCGGAAACACCTGCTTATAAAAGAATAGAAGAAAACACAGTTCAGTCAAACTCTGTAGAAAAGAAACAGAATAATCCTCCTCCTGCAAATTTCTTTAAAATTAGATTGAATCTGCATGGTTGATTTCAACCAGAATCCCCTAACTGAAATGTTTCACACATGAGGGAAACAGAGGCAGTCTTTTTCATAGGCAAGCATGTTTGTTGTTTCACATGTAGCACAGTCCTTTAAAACTTGACTTATTCCTAAATAAGACTGCAATGGGGAGACACTACAAAAACTTGCACTAATAAGAGCAATAAACACCCATACACAATAAACAGTCATATGGAAGCATTCATCATTAGAAAGTGCTGTTGCTGTGGCTGCTGCTGCTGCTGTTGTTAGTCACCAGTCTGTTACCCATCTGACTGGGTTACCCCAGCCACTCTGGGTAGCTCCCAACCAAATATTATAAACACAACAACGCATCAACCATTAAGAATTTCCCTGTACTGCCTTCAGATGTCTTCTAGAAGTCATAAAGTTATTTATCTGTTTGACATCTGATGGGAGGGCATTCCACAGAGCGGGTGCCACTAGCGTGAAGGCCCTCTGCCTGGTTCCCTATAACTTCACTTTTCGCAGGGAGGGAACCACCAGAAGCCCCTTGGAGCTGGACCTCAGCGTCGGGCGGAACGGTGGGGGTGGAGACGCTCCTTCAGGTATAGTGGGCTGAGGGCATTTAGGGCTTTGAAGGTCAGCACCAACACTTCAGATTGTGCTCGGAAACGTACTGGGAGCCAATCTAGATCCCTTGGGACCAGTGTTATGGTCCTGGCGACTGCTCCCAGTCACCAGTCTAGCTGCCACATTCTGGATTAGTTGTAGTTTCTGAGACACCTTCAAAGGTAGCTCCACAGAGAGCACATTGCAGTAGTCCAAGCAGGAAATAACCAGAGCATGTACCACTCTGCTGAGAAAGTGCGCAGGCAGGTAGGGTCTCAGCCAGCGTACTAGGTGGAGCTGGTAGACTTCTGCCCTGGATGCAGGAGTAACCCATGAACAGCTGTGAGTCCATAATGACTCCCAGGCTGCACACCTGGTCCCTTAGGGGCACGGTTACCCCATTCATGACCAGGGAATCCCTCATACCTGCCTGCCCCCTGTCCCCCAGAAATGGTACCTCGGTTCTGTTTGGATTCAACCTCAATCCATGATCCACCATCCATCTTCCAACTGCCTCCAGACACTCACACAGGATGTTCAACATTCCCACTGGTTCTGATTTAAACGAGGTAAAGCTTGGTATCATCCACATACTGATGAACACCCAGCCCAAACCCCCTGATGATCTCTCCCAGCGGCTGCATGTAGATGTTGAAAAGCATGGAGGAGAGGATGGAACCCTGAGGCGCCCCACAAGTGAGAGCTCAGGGGTCCGAACATCCAACCCCCAACATCACCTTCTGGGCACGGCCCTGGAGGAAGGAGCGGAACCACAGTATAACAGTGCCCCTAGCTCCCCTAGACAGTCCCAACAAAAGAAGAATGGATACAAAAACTTGCGGAATACAGAGAAATAGCGAAATTTAGCAGAGAAATAAATCAAGATAACAAACTTTTTTAAAAAGAATGGAAATGGTTTGTTGAATATTTACAAACAAACTGTAAACCGATAAGAACATTGGTGGGATTCTTGTAATAACCTGCAGTTTTATAAGAGTATACATTTAAAGTAGATGAATAAAGGATTAAGTTAAGTTAATTTGGAATATGCAGAAAATCTAAAAAATAAATTTAAGGAACCACAGAAAGTGGGGGAAGGAAGTCGAGTTTTGAAATGTTAAAAGCATAGTAAAATTATTGAAATGTATAAAATGGAAAATTTTAAATAAATATTAAAAAGGAAAGAAAAGAAGGATACCATGGTTGGTGGTATCAAAAGCCACTGATTTCCAGCAGAATCTGGAAATAGCTTTCACCTCTGTCCCTAGCCTGCCATAGATCATTGACCAACACGACCAAGGTGGTTTCAGTCCCATGATGAGGCCTGAATCCCAATTGAAAAGGATCCAAATGGTCCACATCCTCCAGATGTGCCTGGAATTGTTCAGTGACCACCCTGCTCATTCACCTTCCCTGGGAATGGGAGATTTGACACCCACTGGTGCCTTCCAGCCCACTGTTTGAGAAACACTCCTATGTCATTTTAGGTGGTTCACTTTTATGGAAGTCACATTGCTTATTGGTTTATGTCAAGTATCCTACCCCCTCCCCATCAGACATAAATTCTCAGCTTTGGGTGGTAGAATATAGTTTATCTCCAATTATAATCTCAAGGATGGCTACATTTGGCATTCTTTGATGCAAATCAATATTATAGGTCCATTGGGAAAAATCCAGCAGCCACAGCAGGATTTTGTTAGGGTCAACCAAAATGTCAAAATGAGATGAGCAATCTTTCAGATTACTCAGAGCTTTATCAAAACTCGGGAAGTGTGGGGGAGAGAGCTAGATAGGCTTGATGGAAAGCCCCTAAGTCAGTTTTAAGAGAGAACGAGAAAGCAGAAGGAATTGTGTTGACTTAGAATAGCCTCTGCTAGGTGCTAAACTTAAAGTTTTGGGTTGTCACATGCATGCTTGCATGCAAATAGTCTGTGCCTTTAATAGCTACATAGCAGGCAGAACCCAATAGACAGAGATTTTCCTATGCCAACACTCAAACCATGATAAACTTCACCTATTCTTTTAAAAAATGAATTGAGTATTCAACATAAACTGTGTAATAGGCAGATTATTATTATTTTTTTAAAAAGCTTCACCTAGGAATTTCTGCCCGTGTTCTGTTTATGCTGAATGAGCAATTCTTTATGTAAAAAGTGGCAATCCTGTTTAGCTTTGCTATAATTTTTCTAGTAGAGTTCTTTTGAGCGTGGATAAATTCACTAGTTTGCAGAAATGCAGCAACTGCATTGTCTTAACTTGTTGAATTTCTGTTATGCATTTGATAAAAAATAGGAGACTGGAGAGCAGTCCTCAGAAATTGCTATATCTAGACGTAGAGGGCACAATTGTCATTCTGTTGTTTTGCACTTAAAAACTAGATAAGAATGAGGTAATCTCCTACTTCTTTGATTTTATTACAGTACCTGCTGTTGCTCTTAATAGGATTATAGTTAAAAGGCTGCCCTTTAGCTATTATACCTGCTCTGCTGTTGCCTTGATAAAAAGATGTTTGAGATAAAGCCAAAACCTCCAGATGTTGCCATTTTTCCTTAAGAGTGAGTTGCACCAACTGCTTGATCATTTTGATTGGACATTTCTGAAACTTTCCCAACTCTAGAATAGCCTTTTGAGATTTGGGCAAAACTTTATCTAGCATAGAGATGCAAAAAACAGCCCATTTTATATTGAAGAAAGGGAGTATGTTCTCTACCCCAATTCCCCAACCCCTTTGTTTCTGGGGGGTCTTCCTAAAAGAAGCTCAACAACTTTCAGGGTGTCCTGGTTTTTGCAGTACCATCCCTGCACAATTTAAACCGTTTCTGAAAAGACTCATCTTTTCTCAGCCACTTTTATGGAGTGATTCTGGCTGGAGTTTCATTTGGGTACAAAAACTATAGTGCATTTTTTAAACAAGAACCAAGTTGTATTATGTTTTCTTTGTTACACTGGGCCAAATGTGGTTAATGGGCTGGCTAATTTAAGTGTTTTAAAAGAAGCAAAATTGGTGTCTTGAAATTACAGCCGCTGTGGTCTAGACAACTTTAACTTAAGGAAATCATAGGTGTGAGCCCTACTTGTTTTGAAAAACTTTCACTAGCTGGCTAGTTGGCTGCAGGGGCGAAGCCATCTTAAATAGGGCTGCCATATGTCCGGATATTACCAGGATTTCAAAGGCGGAATTGAAGTCCAGGAGGAATTTCCAAAAGGTAGTTCTTTGTCCTGGATCTTAGGCAAGCATGGGTTTTTTTCTGTTTTTTGTTGTTGTTTTTTTTAAAAGCTAATCAGTTTTGGGGTCTTCCTAAAAGAAGCTAAGCAACTTTTGGGGTCTCCTGGTTTTTTACTTTTTGAAATATTGCTTGCCCATTCTGCCTAGTGATTGGCTGAAGTAAGGACTCTCCGCACCTTTCAGCTGACCCCTTACCTGCACATACTGCTACCTGAAACTGCCGGCAAAGATTCAGCCCCAGCTAATGTTTCCAGTGGGCAGGGATGACAGCTGCTTTAGTCCATTGGCTGCTGGAAGTTCACTGGTTCCTCGTCATCCAGGAGAGAGTGCTTCAGTGTCCTCAAGACACAGCACACAGCGGTGGCAAATACATTTCTCACAGAGCCATACTAATGAATGTTGCCTTTCCTGTTTTCCAGGTTAGAAGCGGCTACTCAGGTCAGTGCCGCTCTACGAGAAAAAAGCATTATTTAAAAGAATCCCTGCGCAAAAGGATTTGCAAAAGAGAGGACGCGTCGAATGTAGGGTTGGAAATGATCTCAAGAGTCTCTTCTAAACCTCTGCAATGCAGGAATCTCAACTATAAAAAAGGTAAAGGACCCCTGGATGGTTCAGTCCAGTCAAAGGCAACTACGAGGTTGCAGCGCTCATCTCGTTGTTGTTTTTTAAAAGAAATTATTATTTATATGCCGTCCATCTTGCTGCGTTTCCCCAGCCACTCTGGGATGCTCCCAACAAAATATTAAAAACACGAGAAACCATCAAACATTAAAAACTTGCCTAAACAGGGCTCCCTTCAGATGTCTTCTAAAAGTCAGATAGTTGTTTATTTCCTCAACATCTGATGGGAGGGTGTTCCACAGGGCGGGTGCTACTACCAAGAAGGCCCTCTGCCTGGTTCCCTGTAACCTCACTTCTCGCAGCAAGGGAACCGCAAGAAGGCCCTCGGTGCTGGACCTCAGTGGGTGGGGGTAGAGCTGAACAATGGGGGTGGAGATGCTCCTTCAGATATACTGGGCCGTTCACTGGGCAGTGCTGGATTAAAGCCTGTGGAAGCCCCTTGGCGGTCAAAATCTGGGCGGGGGGCAGGCCTTGTGCACACATTGGAATAACATTGAACTAAGAAAGCTTGATTGTCATTTTTTTTCAAGATCAAATCAATATTATTTTGATCCATTGTTGTGGAACCCCTAAACAGTGTGGGGCCCATAGGCCAGTTCCTACTCTGCCTATATGGTAATCCAGCCCGGCCCCTTTGGCTGCAGGAGAGAGAGAAAACGGAAGTTGAGGGACGCCTCCTGATGTGCTGCAGCTGTTCCCCACAATGAAATGGAAGGCTCAACATTTGTCAGGCACTTTCGGATGCTCAGCAGCCCTGTGTGGTTACAACAACCCTGTAAAGTAGGCCGGTGCTATATGCTCCCCAAATTGCAGCTGAATCCCTCACAGATTGGCACCCAAGCTCTGCTTAAAAGCCTCCAAGGAAGGAGATTCCACCACCATCCCAGAGAGTCTTACCATCAGAAAGTTCTTCCTAATGTTTAGTCTGAATCTCCTCTTCTGCCCTCTCCTCTGGAGTAGCAGAAAGCAAGCTTGCTCCCTCTTGCAGCCCTCAGATATTGGAAGATGGCTCTCCTCTCTCCTCTCAGCCTCCTCGAGGCTAAAAATACCTAACTGCCTCAACCGTTCCTCACGAGGCTTGGTTTCCAGGCCCTTCATCATCCTGGTCGCCCTCTGCTCACCTTCAAGCTGCTCAGTATCCTTCCACTAGCCTGCAGTGACTGGCAGCAGCTCTCCAGGGTTTTGGATGGGGGGGACATTCCCAGCCCACCCCAGATATGCCGCCCAAGACAGAAGAGCAAAGCAGATGGTCCAATCCTGTGCTATGGAGACCCCTAGCCTGCCTTGAAGGATGTGGGGGTGATCTCCTCGGAGCTGGACCTCAGTGTCTGGGTGGAACGATGGGGGTGGAGAAACTCCTTCAGGTATACAGGGCCAAGGCTGTTTAGGGCTTTAAAGGTCAGCACCAACACTTTGAATCGTGCTTGGAAATGTACTGAGAGCCAATTTAGATCTTTCAGGACCAGTCTTATATGGTCTCGGCAACTCTTCCCAGTCACCAGTCTAGCTGCCGCATTCTGGATTAGTTGTAGATCCCAAGTCACCTTCAAAGGTAGCCCCACATAGAGCACATTGCAGTAGTCCAAGCAGGAGATAACCAGAGCATGCACCACTCTAGCGAGACAGTCTGTGGGCAGGTAGGTTACCAGAGGGAGTCGGCGTTTGTCCACAGACAGCTTTCCGGGTTATGTGGCCAGCCATTAAAACTGTCTAGGCAGCACACTGGAAAAAGGATCTTTGTTCCAATGCAGCAGAGAAGTTCTGGTGTTATTATGGCCTGCTGTTTCTCGAATAAGACCCCGTCCTCCCTTCCTAGGAAGGCCAGATGTAAAAGTGGATTGAGTTCTTTCACCTTTCATAAATGGATATGAGAAATTTTGTGGATTTCCTTCTACACTACTATTAAAGGTGGAGGAACCCAGTCTATTCCTTTTCCTGCCTACCAGATGACTATTGAAGCTGAAAAGAGCATCCGAGGTATATACAGTGTGTTAATATGTTAATATGTCATTTATCCAAGGTCGCTCAACACACTTCATGGCTGTAAGGAATGAGCATGTTGCTTTGAGTTGGGATTTGAACCTAGGCCTCTCCCAGTCCTAAAATCATTGCACAACTTATGATTCTGATATGCCATGTGGATATATCAGGTTGCAACCCTGTGTGGGTTGACTAGGTTGCAAACTCAGGAGTCCTCTTGCACCTCTACATTCACTGCTCAGTGAGACCATGAATCAAGAGGCTTTGAGCCACTCCACCCTGGAGGGTCTTTGGTAGTGGATTTTACTGGACTGTCCACTGTCAGGCTTCCAGGAATCCTATCTCTTCTACTGTGGCAGCAAAGAAGCAGATAAAAAACGAGTTCTTATCAAGTAGTTTATTCAATATTCACAGCGAGAGACAAAGGAATGCGGTCTCTCTTAGATAATGACATTGCCCAGGTAAAGTCCCACTCCCTCCGTCTCTCCTATTCTATGTCACCCTTGCGCCGGCTGATCTGTGCTTTCTGCCTCTGAGCTTTCTGTTCTCCTACTCTCAATGCACACCTGGTCCTGGGAGAGGGGGTCAGGAATGCTTTCCAGAGACACTGAGTCTGTTAGCTGTCTCTCCCTTGGTAGTGGTTCTTCTTCTTGCTGCTCTCCCAATATTTCCCAGCTTCTCCCCTCTGCAGCCTCTGAACTATGACCTTCTGCAAACCACTGTTCTAAATCTATACTGTCCTACTCTTCTCGGGAAGGTGCAGGAAGAGGAGGAGGGCGGTTCCCACCATTCCTTCTCAGTCCAGTCCTTGACATCCACACAGTATTCAGCTTCATTAATGCTGCAATACTTTCCCAATACTGCTGTATCATTGCTGTTTGGAGGAGCACGCTTGCCCGATAGAGCAGCAAAAGGACTAGGAAAAGAACCCCGAACATTTGTGGTGTAAGAACTTAAAAGCGGATTTCAGCCAGAAGCTACGGACCAGGAACAAAACGGACCACTTTGTGCCTTGCCATTTCGTCATCCCAAACGACCCTCCTTAAGGGACGAAAAGACACTCTTTGCCACAAATGACTTTATATGATTTTTATTTCAAGAAAACTAGAGTTCAGAAACATATACATGAGGAAATGGTGCATATGCTGTTTTAGTGCTCATCTAAAATGGACATTTAACATCAGAAACAGAAGGCTGTAATTCGTATCTCACCTGTTCCGTTTAAATCATTAGCGCTACTTTATGTGCCTTAAAAGCTTCCTGTTTGTACAGGAAACAGCATTTATGAGCACCTCCTTTAATCTCTTCCACCTAGGTGTCTAATTTAAGCACGGTCTTGGCAGACCTCAAAATGGGAAGCAGTTTCCATTCTGCCCACTCACCCTTGGGTGTCACAGCAAGCAAAGAGGTTCTTGAAAATTAAATATGGATTATCTCATCGGTGTAATCACTGGTAGTTGAACTGACACTGCAAAGCACAGTTCATGATAAAGCACTGAAGAGGTTCTCAGGATGTACTGGTCACATGTTTCAATAACAACTTCCTGTATTCTCAGCCTGTCATTTGTGATGCTGATTCAAATATGCAGGGAATGTCAGGAATATATTTTGCGCTATGACACTACATGTGTAGACAGGACTGCCAAATGAACAGGGAAAAAGATGTCTTAGTCTGAACCCGTGCCTTTTCCTGCAACTTGATCTGCAAAAATCAGGAGGAGAAGCCCTTTTTGGCACAAGAATAAGTGACGTCTGCACAGCAGCCTGTTGTCAAAGGCACAGGAGCAGGAGCTGCTTAAAAAGTTGGCAGTGCAGGGACCCCACACCATAAGTGGCGATGACAAGTAGCTTGAAGGATCCATGAATGTTGCAAATCATGATATCTAAGTTGCCATGTGCAGAGACAGTCTACTTGCGAGTAACAGGAGGTGGAGACAAGAGGGGAGAACTGTTCATGTCCGGCTTGAGAGCTTTCAGATGTGTGGGACTGGCCATTTTTGGATACAGGATAATTGGGCCAGAAGGATAAACCCTGGTATGACCCACCTAACAAGATAATTCTTATCTTCTTAGAATGCGTGTAGATTGCGGGGAACAGATGAGTGTTGGAGGCAAATCCACCCTCATTCTCCAACAAAACTGCTACCAGATTACATCCTTGTATCTAGTCAGGTTAATGGCAAGATCTAAACAGTCAACAGTGCAAGCTGTTAACAGTCCCAACTAATAAATTTCATGGATTGTTTTCTATGACTTCCCTGCAGGGAAGCTACTGACATTCCCATTTAGTTTCTGTTAAAGGGCGTTAAATTTCATCCTGGGAACTTAAAAATATGTATTACACAATTCTTAGCTTTAGATTCACATATTTAGGTCTCATATATAAATGGTCAGTTACATTTTCAACCCGGCTTTTAGACCCCCCCAACAAAACCATGTATTTTGTAAAGGTTGCTCTCTTTTTTTCTGTCTTTCTTCTGGCCTTTACCAATGATATGCAGGCAGAATTTCTACAGGTGGAGCTTTGTCAGGAATGAGGTTCCAGGGGTGAGGAACGCTTTGATCCTGTTGAATTTCTGCCCACCAGGAACCTGTGGCACACACAGGAAGCCTACCAGGAAAAAAAAAATGTTCACCTCACTAATTCCTTTGTGCTCATATCCCAGGGCAGACAGAAGAGCTGCCTACTTCTTAAAGGGAGAATCTCTGCCTTGAACTGGTCTGAAGAAGCAAGTAAGCATAGCTTGTCTCATCACAATACCACCAAGACAGTAATTTATGCTTGCAGGACTTATTTCTGCCACGTAGCTATTAAAAGCGTGTCTCGCCACCACTGATCTTCAGCTGCGGCAGAATGATCAGAATTAACCCTCCACACTTGAGTAGACAGAATAGTTTTGTCAGATTTTCTTCACACTAGGAATTTGCTTCCGCAGACATCAGGCTGACACCAAATTCAAGTTATAAATTAAACCCAGTTAAACAAAATCAAACAGTGTAGCTAGGCCACTGATCCCCCTGCTCACGTGAGTCCCCAGGTAATCCTGAGGGCTGTCATGTGTGAGGTGGGTTGGTTGGTAGTTTCAGGAGCCTAATCTCCAGCACCAGTATCAAACTAAAACCCTGGTCGTCCTTTGATGAAAGCCATGGCCCTGGAAGAAAACCTGTGCAAGTCTCCATCAGATTTCCCCAATCCATGATGCTTCACTGAAATGCAAGATTTCCACCGCCATGGAATAAATATATTCCAAAACCCTCACAATGCTAACAACGTGCTCCTGTCCAAAGGTCTCTAGTTTAGCTTTCGTTCCGTTGATACCGCTGGGAGCCAAATGGGACCATCACATCCTTATGGAGAAGGGCAGTCCCATTCCATTCTTTGCAAAGGAAGTCCTCCCCGTGCCGGTCACGACCCACCACAAATGCTAACACGGTGCGCTCCTGTTTGTCAGCCTTTGCATTGCTGCCCTTCTGCCACACAAAAGGGAGTCTGTTTTGTGAGAGAGGCGGAAAAGGCCAAGTCAGAGTTCAAAAGACTTTGCACTCATTGACTGAGAAAAGCTTCCTCCGGGCTCGTTTCCTTGCTTGATTCACCGCTGTCCGGACGGCACACTCAAACACCTTCTGGACGCCCCTGTTGGCGAGAGATGAGCACTCCACAAAGGCCTTTGCTCGGATGTCCCTCGCTAGCCGCTTCCCGAGCAGTGGGCTAATGCAGGAGGCGCTGTGAGGTCCCGTCTCCCTCTGGTCAATCTGGGTAGCCACCACCAGAATGGGAATACGAGGCAAGTGTGTCCGGATCTCCGTAACCCATTTGCTCCTCAAGCTGAGGAACGAGTTCTGGTTGGCCACCGAGTAGCACAGGAGAATCACGTCAGCCTGCTGGTAGGAAAGGGGGCGGATGCCTTTGAAGGCATCGCTGCCAGACGTGTCCCAAAGGCCTAAGCTGATCTGGGCGCCGTCCAGGAAGACGTCGACACCGGTGTTCTCATAAACAGTGGGTCTGTAAGCGTCCGGGAAAGTCTCTGAAGTAAAGCGCAGCAGCAGAGCCGTTTTCCCAACAGCCGCATCTCCTACCAGGACACATTTGACCGAATCCAACATTTCCTCAAAGGTTAATTATTCTAAAAGATAGCCTGGATGAGCACTTCCTGGCATCCCACTACGGTGAGCGCCATTCAGTAGGAATCTGCCCAGGTTTCCGCAGTGTTTTCTTGGCAATTTTGCTCCAGGAGCCAAAATCTTCTGCTCTCCTGCTCAATTTTGATGCTTTTCGGAGAATTAAACACGTTCTCTACAAAAACAAGAAGAGAACACAGATGTGATTTTTTGTTGCAAGTCGCAGGTCATTAGAGATTTATTGTGATTACATTTTCCCTGTCCAGTTGGCGTGCATAATTCTCCCTACACCTTTTTTCATCCTTATAAAAACCCCTGTGCGGTAGCTTCGATGGTGAGATATTACCTCTGGTGCAGCATCAGCACTTGGTAAGCTTTGTTACCAAGCGCATATCTGAAGCTCGGTCTTACAGCACTTTTTCCAACCCAAGTCCTCTTTCTTAAACTTCTAGGTAAAAGTAAAGTGACCCCTGACCATCAGGTCCAGTCGTGGCCGACTCTGGGGTTGCGGCGCTCATCTCACGCTATAGGCCGAGGGAGCCGCTGTACAGCTTCCGGGTCATATGGCCAGCATGACTAAGCCACTTCTGGCGAACCAGAGCAGCGCACGGAAACATCGTTTACCTTCCTGCCGGAGCGGTACCTATTTATCTGCTTGCACTTTGACATGCTTTCGAACTGCTAGTTTGGCAGGAGCAGGGACCAAGCAACGGGAGCTCACCCTGTCGCGGGGATTCGAACCGCCGAGCTTCAGATCGGCAAGTCCTAGGCTCTGTGGTTTAATCCACAGTGCCACCCACGTCCCCTCTTAAACTTCTACCATGCTTCTAATGTACATGAGGGTAAAGGTAAAGGTAAAGGACCCCTGGATGGTTAAGTCCAGTCAAAGGTGACTATGGGGTTGCAGTGCTCATGTTTGCAGAGCTGGCATTTGTCCACAGACAGCTTTCTGGGTCATGTGGCCAGCATGACTAAACCGCTTCTGGTGCAATGTAACACTGTGATGGAAACCAGAGCTCACGGAAACACCGTTTACCTTCCTGCCGTGGTGGTACCTATTTATCTACTTGCACTGGTGTACTTTCGAACTGCTAGGTTGGCAGGAGCCAGGACAGAGCAGCGGGAGCTCACCCCATCGCGGGGATTCAAACAGCCGACCTTCTGATCCACAGCACCACCTGCATCCCATACATGAGGGATAGAAGTACTGGCAAAATACTGGCACCATCAGGAGGACCTTCTAGAGGGGAAGCCAATGTCGGATCCTCCAGACATCGTCATACTACAACTCCCATCAGCCCAATGGTTCAGGAAGGTGGAAATTTTAGTCCCAAAAACATGTAGAAGGCACCCAATTGGCTTCCCCTATGAGCATTAGATCTTTCTGTTAGAATTCAGGTCTGCCGCTGAGTTGTCTAGCAGCAGCAAAAGCCATTTAAAACAGTGGAGTGCTGAACCCTCCACTGACCCGCCAATTTCGCATCCCTCCTCTCTGCAGCTCCCTGAATTAACTGTTCTCTGTAGCTGAGAATGTGGCCACTTGCTTTTTAGTGAGCTGTTCCAATATTTGTCATCTTTTTAACAATGACGTTTTCTAAAATTTAGAGGAAAACAGACACACAGAACCCAGAGAAAGTATCCACCGTCAACTCAAAGGGAAAACAAAGCTTAATACATAGGCGACTGTATCATTTTGTGACAGTAATACAGTCTGCCTCCATTTTTGGATGCCGCACAAAGTTATTTCCATGCTCCCTGAATTAACTGTTCCCTGTGGATGTACCATCAAGAGAAGAATGGCACCTTTAAGATATTAGAATATATAGAACATGCCAGCATGACAAATAGATTAAGAAATAAAGACGTAAGAATTTAAAAGAGGACTGGACATTATATATAGAATATATGGAAAAATATGATAACAAGAAAGTAAGTGTAACAGACGGGGGGTAATACTCAGCAGTAGATGTGACAAAGTGGGACAGTGTAAAGTAATGAAAATAATTTAGAAAAATAAGAAAATGCAGTCAAAAAGACAACAGATAGGGAACCAGAGAAAAAGTGGAAGGAGAGTTTAAATTAAGGCTTATAAGAATTAATTAAATTGGAGAAACAAGTTATGTTACTATTATTATTTACAAGTATGTGTCTTATACTTATGTTCTTTCTCCCCCTTTCTTATTACCATGTCTTTGACTATAACATACTATGCATTGATAATATAATAAAACAGAAAATTCAAATAAACAATTTTTTTAAAAAAATTGTTCCCTGTAGCCGAACAAAGAATGTGGCCAGTCGCTTGTAAGTGAGCTGCTCCAATTGTTGTCTTCTTTTTAAAAATGCAGCTTTTCAAAAATTTAGAGAAAATGCCACACAAAGTTCTCTCTCCAGAGGCTTCCTATTGCTGGATAGGAGTTGGGGGCTCCTTGATACTTCCTTGTCAGGGTCTCCTCACTCCTAACATGCTGTATTTCCTACTACTAGCCTTTCACATTTTTTAAAATTATTTGTAATTTTCATTTAAAACAAACAAATATTTCAACAGAAAAAATAAAGTAATTCTTACATATCAAACCTTGATTTCCCTTCCCTTCTTTCTGCAGTTCCCTAAATTTACTCTTCCCCCTCTGCATATCCCAATTTATTATTTTCTTCATCAGTTTCATATAAGTTTTAGAAACTGCAAGTTTTTGCAATAATCCTGCTAATGTCTTCATTTGTTTACAATTTGTTTGTAAATATTCAATACAGTGATACCTCGGGTTACAGACACTTCAGGTTACAGCCTCCGCTATCCCAGAAATAGTACCTAGGGTTAAGAACTTTGCTTCAGGATAAGAACAGAAATCGCGGCGCAGTGGCAGCGAGAGGTCCCATTAGCTAAAGTGGTAACTCAGGTTAAGAAAGGTTTCAGGTTAAGAACGGACTTCCAGAACGAATTAAGTTCTTAACCGAGCTACCACTGTAAGTGATCTCCATTCCTTAATAAAAAGGAAAGTTGTTCTTCCGGTAAGTTTCGCCATTTCTGCATAGTCCATTCATTTCCGTAGCTAGCCTTTCACATTTTAATCGCAAATAGGGTTGCCATGTTTTGAAGAGCAAAAGAGAGGACAAATATGCCGACTTCTCCTTTTAAGGATGGATCACTATGACAACTCTACCCATGGAAGCGAGGGCATATGGCAACCCTACGCAGTTCACAAGATAAAAACACAAAATCTGCATTCGAAATAAAAACAAAATCAACCCAATAACCCCCTCCTAACACATTAGTGATGTATGGAAGTGAGAGCTGGACCATAAAGAAGGCTGATCGCCAAAGAATTGATGCTTTTGAATTATGGTGCTGGAGGAGACTCTTGAGAGACCCATGGACTGCAAGAAGATCAAACCTCTCCATTCTGAAGGAATTCAGCCGTGAGTGCTCACTGGAAGGACAGATCGTGAAGCTGAGGCTCCAAGACGTTGGCCACCTCATGAGAAGAGAAGACTCCCTGGAAAAGACCCTGATGTTGGGAAAGATGGAGGGCACAAGGAGAAGGGGACGACAGAGGACGAGATGGTTGGACAGTGTTCTCGAAGCATGAGTTTGACCAAACTGCGGGAGGCAGTGGAAGACAGGAGTGCCTGGCGTTCTCTGGTCCATGGGGTCACGAAGAGTCGGACATGACTAAACTACTAAACAACAACAACAACAACAACACATTTTTAAAGGGCATCGAATGTGAATCAGCCAAAGGCCTGGTTAAAGAGGAATGTTTTTGTCTGGCACCTAAAGTGTATAATGAAGGTGCCAAGTAAACCTCCCTGAGCATTTATTTGCCTGGGTGTCTCACAAATTCCCTCTCCCTCTCCCCACACAAGTACTTCCAAAGCATTCAGATGCCACTGAGCGTGGCATTTTCCGACTGACTTTGACAGGAGCAGCACTAAATCCTACCGGTTTTATGAGAAAGATGCGTCTTACCTACCCATAGGAGTCACTGCAACCCAGATCCCTTATTCTCTCGTTAAACACAAAGGCAAACAAAATTCATTCCATCTGTACAGTTATTGCCTTAACAGCTCCGGCCACAATAAGGTGCCGCTGGCAATTGTGGTTTTGCTGCTAAGAGACCAACACAGCTATTCCTCTGGAGCAGATTGTGAACCTCTCATAGGCAACGTCCGATCCTCAGCGACATGACTGCCCAGCACTCAGACTTCTGCTTGTCACCGTTTATAAGGCAATTGTTGCATCAGAAGAGGCATTTCCTGCTATGCATGTGTGCAACATGAATGGCTTGAGATAAAGTCTGACCCAATGTGACACGCAAGCCTTCTTGGAAAGTTTTCGAAAGGGCCGCTTATTTCTGCGAACCAGCCATGTGAACGGATTGGCAGATCCATTCAGGGAACAGTCAGAACGTAACGCTGGAAACTTAAATGATGTCAGAAAGCTACTTTAACTGTCCGACGAAAGAAGAATGGCAGGCGAAATTAATGGACTATGCAGAATTGGACAAAATGACAGGAAGGATTCGAAACCTGTGGGACCAGAGGTTCACAGAAGATTGGAAGAAGTATATGAATTATTTGAAGAGCAGCTGTAATCAACAAATTACGCTAGTAGGACTACAAGAAGTTTTGTAAGGAGAAATATACAAAGTGTTACAAAGTAGAAAAAGATAGAGATTGAAATGAGTTTGAAATGTAATAGGGAAGATAAGAAATGCATATTGAGAGATTAGATTGGAAATTTTTCAGACAGGATTGATGGAAGTCAAAAATTTGAATAAGATGTAAAAGTATGTTTAATTACTGTTGAAAATGATATGTTAAAAAACATATATATATATATATATATATATATATATATTTGCTTTCGTAGATTTTCACGGGTACAGGAATGCAGGTTTTGGTGTCCTCGGGTGTCTTCCCGTGTAAAAGTTGGGGTGTCTAGACACCCCAACTTTTACACGGGAAGACACCCGAGGACACCAAAACCTGCATATATATATATATATATATATATATATATATATATATATATATATATAAAGCTACTTTAACTGAATATGAGGGAGGTTAAAGGAAGGAAGACCAGCCAGGTTAAGACTTCAGAGTTTTCTCTGGAAACAAGACATACGGTAAGGGGGCGGGGGAACAGACTGATGTTGTTGGACTACAACTCCCATCATTTCTGACCACAGGCTATGCTAACAGAGCTTGATTAATTCAGTTCAGTTGGAACATAGGAAGGTGCCTTTGAACAAGTCAGACCATGGAGGTGGCAGGGATTGAAACTGACCCCTTCTGCTACAAAGTTAGCAAAAATGTACAAGACAAGTTCAAATATCTGCTGGAAATTTAAAGGGGGAAAAAGTACCTTTTATCATATGTGGGCTTGTAAGGTAATAAAAGCTTTCCGGGAGATGATTTATAATGAAATGAAAAAAATGTTTAAAATAACTTTTGCTAAAAAAAACCCCAGAAGCTTTTTCATTAGGAATTACAGGTACCGACTTCCCGAAGGAGCAGAAAAGACTTTTTATGTATGGAACAAAAGCCGCTTGGATGCTACTAGCCCAGAGATGGAAAGAAGATAAAGTCCCTATCAGAGAAGAATGGCAAACCAAGTTGATGGATTATACCAAGAAGGCAAAGCTGACAGGAAAACTCAGAAACCAAGAAGACAAAAACTTTATAAAAGAATGGGAAGAATTTATAAGTTATCTAGGAGACCACTGTAAGCAGATGGAAACAAGAGAAGGATTTTGACTCACTTGTAGTGTAAAAAACATTATCGATAATATGGTTTAATATAAGAACTGGAGTATGGACTAATATGCAGTTGTAGACATTTAAGATAAGACTCCATGGACAAGATGGGGGGAAGTCGCGAGATTCGGAGAATCTCTACATACAGCATGATTTTATTGATGTGTGTTTATTTGTATATTTTTATCTGTAAAATTAATAAAATTTCTTGAAAAGAAAAAAGAATCTGAGCCCTTCTGCATGCAAAACAATTCCCTACTTCGGGGCTACCCTTTGCCAAGTATCATGGAACATAAGAAACTGTTTTATACTGAGTCGGACCATTGGTCTAGCTAGCTCTTTAATGCCTAGCCTACACTGGCTGGCAGCAGTACTCCAGTGACAGGGAGCCAGCCAGCAATAAATCGCACGGGGTTATTTGAAGAAACAAGGCTTGCTCAGGGAGCCATGCCTAATGAGCACAGCAACCCTTCTCTGTGAGTCTTGCCCCTATGGGGCAGTTGTGGAGGCTGAAGGTCCTCGCTGCCTAAATCTCCTCCTCCTACTCCAGGTCCTTCCCAAGCAGGTGGCACTGTGGTCAGAAGGTTGGCGGTTCGAATCCCCGCAACGGAGTGAGCTCCTGTTGCTCTGTCCCAGCTTCTGCCAACCTAGCAGTTTGAAAGCATGCCAGTAGAAGTAGATAAATAGGTACCGCTGTGGTAGGAAGGTAAACGGCATTTCCGTGTGCTCTAGCACTCGTCATGGTGTTCTGTTGCGCCAGAAGCGGATTAGTTATGCTACCCACATGACCCAGAAAGCTGTCTGTGGACAAACGCCGCCTATCTTGGCCTGAAAGCGAGATGAGCGCTGCAACCCTATAGTAGCCTTTGACTGGACTTAACCGTCCAGGCGTCCTTTACCTTTTACCTCTACAGTGGTACCTCAGGTTACATACGCTTCAGGTTACATACGCATCAAGTACAGACTCCACTAACCCAGAAATATTACCTCGGGTTAAGAACTTTGCTTCAGGATGAGAACAGAAATCGTGCTCCGGCGGTGCGGCAACAGCGGGAGGCCCCATTAGCTAAAGTGGTGCTTCAGGTTAAGAACAGTTTCAGGTTAAGAACGGACCTCCGGAACGAATTAAGTACTTAACCCGAGGTATCACTGTACAAGAAATCTGAGACTAGGCCAGCGTGCCTGTCTCTGCTGTTCCCTCTTCATACCTCTTCTGGTCCTGGGAGATCATGGGAGAGCCTAGAGTGTTGAAGCAGCAGGAGGAGACACCCTGGTCTGACTCATCTCCACCTCTTGACCTCCTTCCCTCCTGACTTTGATTCTGGATAGCTCTCTGCCACAGACACTCTTCAACTTCCGAACCTCCTCCTCCCAGTCTGCTCCCTCTTCTCCTTCTGACCACCACTCCCAAGGCTTTGAGCTTTCTTGCCTTGGGGGTTCCCCAGCTAGTGTCTACCACCATTCCTCTGTGCCTAACCAGTCCCATGACATCAAGGATGTTTCAGACAGCGTCCCTCTCAGCCTCATGGGGGATTTAACCTGAGACTTTTTGCATGCAAGCAGATAACACAGTATTGTTCCCAGTAGTGGTGTATGGAAGTGAGAGCTGGACCATAAAGAAGGCCAAAGAATTGATGCTTTTGAATTATGGTCTGGAGGAGACTCTTGAGAGTCCCATGGACTCTCCCATGTCCCTGGAAGGACAGCTGAGGTTCCGATACTTTGGCCACCTCATGAGAAGAGAAGACTCCCTGGAAAAAACCCTGATGTTGGGAAAGATGGAGGGCACAAGGAGAAGGGGACGACAGAGGACGAGATGGTTGGACAGTGTTCTCGAAGCTACCAGCATGAGTCTGACCAAACTGCGGGAGGCAGTGGAAGACAGGAGTGCCTGTCGTGCTCTGGTCCATGGGGTCACAAAGAGTCGGACACGACTAAACAACTAAACAACAACAACAGATAACACAGCCTTTCCTCAATGATAACTGGAGAGCCACAAGCTACCTTCCCCCTGCACTACAGAAAAGAAAAACAGATGGCGTAGGAAGATTACCATCTCTGTGCTCAGTTTTTCATGTTAACGGGAGGAAGTGTTTG